>NC_138081.1:29763900-34856400 GCF_964212035.1 Myotis nattereri
TCAACCCAGCCATGTTTCCTGAGGTTGTCAGTGCGACTCAGCACAATTTATATGTTAAGACAGTGGAGAAAAAGATCAGGCACCAAAGCCAGAGTGGTAGGCCCTTTGCCAAATTAAAACAACACGGACACACTTGAAACCATCCATCGCTTTCTGTTCAGAGCACCAAGGAGCTGGTCAGGCTGGCCACACAAACAGATTGTGCAAGGACCCTCTGTGACCCCCGATGGATTGGTCACGCTGCGACGTCAAGGCCATTGTCCCGAGGACGTCCTGTCTCTGGCTGACTGTTAGGAGATGGCCATGGGTTTCAGATTATTTTATTTAGCTTTCCTCTGATGGACAGACAGCTCAATGGTAATTAATAATAAATTACAGAGAAAACCAAGCCTTATCCTGTGAAGCACTGATGTGAAAGAAGGGATCTGTGATGACGCCTCGGCCCTGCCTAAGCCGGAGCTTCACTTACACCCTTTACTAACCAGAGCAGTGGTCAGGGGAGCCTCCACCCTGCAGCCACGAGAGAGCAGAGCTGTGCCCGGAACTGGGATTTTACTTCTGACCACCCTGTCCAATTCATGTGCCGTGGGATCGACAGCATAGCCTACAGATCTCACGGTCTCTTGCTAGCTCCTCCCAAAGTGGAGATGGCTCGAGTTCTCTTTACTCAGTTAACATTCACATAGTCATGACAATGACACGAACTGAAATTTACACCCAGAAGTGTTGCTGTTTTTGACCTAAATCTGACTTTAACCCATCTGAGCATGGTGGATAGAAGCGTCAATGGTGAGGAAGAGCAGGCTAGCACTAGCTCACAGAGCCCATTTTGTACATCCCTTCCCAACACCACAGCAGTGGATTCATGTTGGTAGCTAGAAATTGGCGAGGGTGGCGTATTTATGCCTGGGAAATTGGTAAATGGTACATATCAAATCAACCCCTCATCCCACCCTTTCCCCTGAGAGCTGGATATTAAACACATACCAGCACACACCCCTGAATTTCTTAAATATTTCTTAGTGGGGTTTAAGCATTCACTTAGACCAAGGACATTAAGAAAGTTGCAAAAATCAACTTTGCTGTTGGCATTCCATTTGGAATTTTAGTAGAAAATCAACGTTATTTATAATTGATTAGCTCACAGCTCTAGATTGAATCAATTTACTCTGATGATGAATATGGGTTTTGGGAATATTACCCCTAAAACCTACACATATTCAGTTTAAAAATACCAGGTAGTATTTAATTTTACCCTTCCTTTCTGATACCTATTATTGGCTCAGTTTGTTTTTAGCAAGTTGGGAGCATATTTGTACCCAAGCCACTGAGCAATCAATACAAACTCAGCGGTTAAAAATATTGATTCCTGATCCTTTCCTCTCCAACACCTGAGCTCTCATACAAACATATTTTGAGACACTAAAATTTCCCCAGTTAAAATAGCATATGGAAAAACTCAATTTGATAAGAAACAGATTATTTTACCACCTTTGAATAAAAAGCAATTCTGATATGGGCAGGTAGAGATTCACTTCCATGAGATTATGAGAGAAGCTAAAGATAAGTTTTCTTCAGGAAAAGGCCATCTGTGTCCCTGTCATTTTTTTTAATGTGTTATACTGAGTGCTGGTTCATATTTCCTTTTAAAATGCCTTATATTATCAATAACTGTGTAGTGTCTTGTCTTCTAAATGCTATAGTTTCCACATGGTTTATTATTTTTGTAGCACGTGATTTTCCTGGCAGGGTCTTTTAACTGAGATGTATCTATGTCTCTATATCTCTACATATCTACCTATCTAGACCACCAAATACTTAATGTCAAAATATTTATATTGCTTTATGTTCAATCCAATGAAGCCATTAACAATTCTAGCTTTTTATTAAACCATAAGAAGAAAGAGTAGATTAACAGATGCAAAAGATTTAAATTTCAGAAGCACTCTCTGAGCCAAAATTATAAATATTCTCATCACTCTAAGTGTGAAAAGGCTGTAGTGTGATCCAGCAAGCTGTGTCTCCGATCAATACCTCTTTGGCTTCATACCTCTTTGCCAGCTGGCTTGCAACCTTGGTGTCTCCTGCCTCAGCGTATTTAAGTTTCTCTGAGCACGAACACCTATTGCTCATTCTTCCATAGAACTCCTGCTTTATGGTTTCTGGGGTTTCGTGTATGCTACTTCCCCCTCTAGTTGTCCTTCTCATACCTTTTGCCAAACATGGCTTGTCCATCTTTAAAATTCCTGACAGGGAGGGAAGAAAAGTGAAGCCAAATTCTTACCCCAGGAAACTTGCAATTTGAAGGTAACCAGACAAGGAAAAATTTAGAAGTCCCACCAGTATAAAAATAGATGGAATTGATGACTCTGGAATCTAGGCTTAATAATGAAAAGAAGAATTACTGGCTCTTCTTTAATTTTGAGTCCGTTTCTTATTAATAGCTTCCATGAAAGCACTTCCAACTTAAAGACTGAGGGGAATTTAATTGAGTAAGTGATCATGATGATGGAAAAAATGCTTCCCCCCCACTCTTATAATAGAGATAACAACACATTCTGAAGTTGTTTCTGATAAGAAATACAATCACACTAAACGTTCTGAATATTTTCCAGAAGGTGATGTGTGAAATATGGTAAGTGGAACCAAAACCCTCATCGTCTCACCAGGAGAGACAGATCATTGATAGTTAGAGATGGTTTGCAAGTTTTGTATTACTTGAAACAAATAGAAAACTAAATTATTACAGGGCGCAAAGGCCCAAAATGACAAAGAAATATAAGCTCTAAAATATATGATCTGTGTTAATTAAGTCATAACGTCTTAATCCAAAAGCGATTTAAGGAAATTTTTTTAAATATAGGAAAAATAGAAGTGAGAAATAGAAGAAAGAAGGAAAAGTTGTATAGAAAATAAATCATAAAAGAAGTTAGCGTCCAGGCAAATGATCTTAAACACAACTTACAATGGATCTATTCCTTCAATAGATGAATGGATGCCTAGTACGTGAGAATGTACAGAACATCCTTGGTGGGAAGTGTGTGTGGTGGGGGGAGTGGAGGGTGGGTGTGGGGCGGATAAAGCAGCTGTCTTCTGAAGGTTGAAGCAGCTGTCTTCTGAAGGTTCCCAGGAGGTGGGGAGGAAAAGGGCTGCCATTCTCCCAGAGGTCAGTCTTCACTGAAACTGGGAGTCAGGGCCAAGGCGCCAGCAGCGGCAGTGTAGGCTACGTTAATGAGAGCTGACAGATTTGCGCTACATCTTCAAGGCTCATTCAAACTGAGTTAGCCAGCAACGCTGGAAAGATTAAATTATTTAGAGAACACACGGTGGGATCGCTTGATTGCCAGGCCTATGATGCAAAAATGCAAGCAGGGAATTCAAAGAGTGCCTAACTTTGTTGCTGAAAGGAAACAGACAAACAAGGGAAGTATCTTTCCTCCCATCTTTAGCTTCATTGCTCTTCTTTAGTGAAATCCAGTCCAGCACTGGTGCTTTCATGCTGATCTGTCCTATCGCCTATCGCCTGTGACACTTAACCAATCAGGAGGGACTGGAATAGATCATTTAAAAGTGATAGAGACCTTCATAGGTTGTATGGTATTATTAGTAAATGGCTTCTTATAATGGAATATAATGGAATTATTTGCTTTAATAAGCATTTATATGGCATTTATTATGAACCAAGAATTATTCCAAATATTTTAAAATACTGAAGAGCATTCCCCGCATGAGTTAAGTAGAAATGTTTTTCTCATTAAAGATGAGAAAATTGAGGACCGAAGGGGTTACACAACGTATTCAGGTCACATGAACTATAAGTGACAGAGGTGGGTTTCAATGTGAAGATGGAGGCAGAGTCTGGCCAGCGTGGCTCAGTGGTTGAGCATTGACCTAGGAACTAAGAGGTCATGGTTTGATTCCTGGTCAGGGCACAAGCCTGGGCTGCGGGCCCGATCTCCAGTGTGGGGTGTGCAGGAGCTCTCTCTTTCCTTTCCTCTCTAAAATAAATAAAAAATATATTTTTAAAAAGAAATCTCTCTTTTTTTTTTTTTTTAAAAAAATAAAGTAATAGATAAGATGGAGGCAGAGATTGGAGTGAAATCAAGGCACACCAAAGAATGTCGGCAGTGACCCAAAGCCGGAAGAGGCAAGGGATGGGTTTCCCCCGAAGCCTCTGGAGGGAAGAGTGTTCTACTGATAACTTGAATTTCCTACTCCTGGACTCCAGATCTGTGAGAGAATAAATTTCTGTAGAACAAACCACCAATGTGTGACAATTTGTTGCAGCAGCTACAATAAGCAGATTCAGAGGAAAAGGTTTTCTTTTACAAATGGAACAATGTTAAAAATAAGAGCCAGGGGTTTGAATACTAGCAGTGTTCAATAGTTAACATGGTATTCAGACATGAATGAGGTTAGGATGTGTGTGTATTGAATTATAACTGGACACCCTATTAAGATGTACAGATAATCAAAATGATTGGAGTTTAAAAAAATATCTCAGCTGAGGAGTAGCTATGAGATCAGAAAGCAATAGTGTGTCTCCTTTTAACATTTTCAAAGTGCAGTCTAATTTGACAGGAAACACTGATATAATTAACATAAACCTATTGCAAACATCTAAATCTAGTTTTTGCATTTACTGTAATTCAAATAGAGTAATAAAAACATTTTAACAGACCTCTGCTTGTAAAGTGCAAAGGGGATTATGTTTGCTATTTTACCATACACTAAGGGCTTCTTGGGGTGAATGACTGGAAAAGAAATGGTAAAAAATTATTCAGTAATTGTCCTTCCCTAATCATTTGGTATTTTGAAGTATAAAAACATTCCCCTTGTGTTTGCATTCTATTACCCTTTGGGGGAGGGATTAGATTTACTATGTATGATAAAAAGAAACATTGATATTCAAAGATTCTTATCAATGGTGGATGTTTTGTTGGTAGACAATCAACATAGCAAACATTTCTATGGTGGGTTACTTTAACCTTGAATTAGCTGAATACTTGGTATACTAATCTTGGGGAGAATAATACAAATGTTAAAATATTAAGTTCTTTATGCCAAAGAAAGGTCTTGATAGTGGTGTTGTTGACAGAAAAAGCCAATTTTTGTCTTTAAAGATTTCCCAGGAATCCAAGCATTATGCGACTACAGAATCACCTTTATATCATATTATGAAAATAGAGGGAGAAGAACACAGAAATGTTCATAAGTGAGGAAACCTTAGCATCCTTGCTAAAGGCTCCTTAAGCACCCTCTCTACCCAAAAGCATTTTCTGAATTGGGAAGGTGTTCTCATTTTGACTATCAGTCAGAACCTATCATACCCTGAAGTAATAGTTTCCAAGGGAAAAAAGCACTAGATATAATAGTAATATTAAAGTACACATATGATTAAATAGTTAATTCCAAATGAATACTTAAGTGGAAGGTTATAAGGATCAAGTTATTTTCCTTTCTAGTACTTAGATAAAAGAAAATTACCCTCCCCCCTTTTCTCTCTTCAAGTTCTTTTGCAAACTATAATACAATGCAGTAATGCAGTTTTGTTCACTTCCTATCAGCAGAATAGAAGTATTGGACACATTTTATAAAGAAGAATTTCTCACAGTCAGTTAGCATTTATATTCCTGTAAATGCCAACATGGAACAGAGTAAACCATACTCAGAATCAAGAAAGCTTAATACCTGGAATTACTTGAGATACACAGTCCATTCTACTACTTAATGGAGGACAGTTTTTGAAGAATGACCTTCAAACTCTGAATATTCCATTGAAAGGGAGCTCATTAGGTTACAAGGTCATCATTTGTTTATTGTTTAACTGCTCTGCCATTATTTGTACAAAGGCCATTTCTCCCTTTATTATTTTTTAAAATATATTTTATTGATTTTTTACAGAGAGGAAGGAGAGGGATAGTTAGAAACATCGATGAGAGAGAATGAGAGAGAGAAACATCGATCAGCTGCCTCCTGCACACCCCCTACTGGGGATGTGCCCGCAACTAAGGTACATGCCCTTGACTGAAATCAAACCTGGGACCCTTCAGTCTGTAGGCCGACGCTCTATCCACTGAGCCGAACCGGTTAGGGCTCTCCTTTTATTATTATTACTAGAGACTCAGTGCATGAGGTTCGTGTATGGGTAGGGTCCCTAGGCCTGGCTGGCGATCAGGGCTGATGGGGCCTTCCTTCTGCCTGCCGGCTGCCAGCTGGGAGCTTCCTTTGTTCTGCGCTGCCCCCTGATGGTCAGCACACGTCATAGCTAGTGATAGAACTCCTGGTCTCCCGGTCAAACTCCTGTGGGGACACTTTGCATATTAGCCTTTTATATATAGAGAGTTTTTCTTGGTGGTAGTAATCCTTTATGGAAAATTTTCTTATGCCAGGTACTGTGTTCAACACTATTCATGGATTATCTCAAGGCAGTGGTTCTCAATGTGTTTTTTTGCCCTCACCCCAGGAACATTTTGCAATGTCTGGAGATATCTTTGTTGAACACAAGGAGGAGGATGCTACTAACATTCACTATGTATAGGTCAGCTATGTTGCTAAAAACCCTATAATTCTCAGGACAGCTCCTGACAACAAAGAAGGATTCAGCCCCAGACTATCAACAATGCCTGTCTTGAGAAATCCTGATTTAAAGTAAAAGCAGGGTGGATGTTCACCAGCTAAACAAATGGTTGGTCATGTTTGCTGCACTCAGGTATCCAGCATTTGCCTGGATGAAACTTTTTAAACATGTTTTTAATTGTGGTAAAACATAGAACATAAAATTTACCATTTTAACTATTTTTAAGTATAAAATTCAGGGGCATTAAGTATATGTACAATATTGTACATCTGTCACCACTATCTATTTCCAATAGATAGTAATAAAAATTTTTTTTATTACTTCAATAGAAACTCTATACCCATTAAGCAATAATTCCCCAATCTGCCCTACCCATAACTCCTGATAATCATTAATTGATTTCTGTCTCCATGAATTTTCCTAGTCTAGTTATTTCATGTAAGTGGAATCATATAATACTTGTCCTTTTGTGTCTAACTTATTTTACTTTAGCACCAAGTTTCCAAGGTTCATCCATAGTGCAGCATGTAACTTCATTCCTTCTTAAGGCTACATAACATTCCATTGTAGGTATAGGTCGCATTTTATTTATCCATTCATTTGATATTTTCTAAAATTAAGTAGGTAAAAATCCTGCTTCTAATATTTTAGAATATGGAAAATGTTAGTGTTTTATTGTGTCCCCCTCATACTTCACCCCCCCCCAAAAAAAGAGGTCATACAAATGAAACAAGAGAACATGTTGCATGTGCAAACCAAACGGTAAGTCTAAAAAGGAAACATCAATTGCAAACTCAAACATATGTAAGGAAATCCCTTCTACTTGTCCTGGTCCCTATTGAAAAACCTTGTTTTGTACCTTAATTGTCCTGTGAAAAATATAGTGCAGAAGTGTAAAAAGCGGAAAAAATTAAGAAACTAGATGTGACATTAGAATGTGTGAAATTGGGCAAGTCATTGATCTTTCTGGAGCCCAGTTTATTCACTGGCAAACTTGTTTTGTAGAGAACCAGGTAGCAGATACTGAAGATTCACAGGCTACTTCCTTTCTCTATTACATCTAGAGATTGCACTGATCTAGAGAATGCACTTCAAAAATAGTAGGGTTCTCAATCAGGGGTGCTTTTGTTCTTCCCCAGGGTATGTTTGCCAACATCTGAAGACATTGTTGGCTGTCACTTGGGATGGGGGTGCATGGTGTTGCTGACATCTAGCCAGTAGAGGCCAGAGATGCTGTTAAATATCCTACAATGTGCAGGGCAGGCTCCCCCAGCAAACACTTATCTGTTCCAAGCTGTCAATAAATCCTACTTTGAGGAACTCTTAACTACTGACTATTTTCTCTTAGTTATGGGATAGTAAAGAGATGAAATCTATTTAATTTTCCTTCATCTAGGATTGCAGTTAATTTATGTTTACTCAATCAGTGTGATAGAGCTCCATAGCAGTGTAGGAGGAATATGAACAGCTGAATTCGTGCAAACTATCTGACATGGAGAAAACCCATAAGATGAATCTGATGAAGATCTCTAGCCACGGGGGTAAGTGCAGTTACAGCCTTACAAATCTGTGACTCACAGGGAGGAGAAGGGAACCAGGCAGGGCAGTCATAGGTAGGGAATTGTGACATATCAAACACGTTCAGACCACCGACTGAGAAAACCAGAGCAGGCACTGCAGGTATTCAACGATGGTTCTTTGATGCTTGGAACATGTTTATTTTTACCTGCCATGACGTAGTAATACATCTTCTATGGAATCACAGTAAATACTCATGTAAGAGAGACAATTGGATCATTGAAAATGTGCAGGGGAAATCAGACACATCACTGAAAATAATACTGGTAAGAGAATAATTCTAAAATCCATGCTTCTAATTATTTTCTTACTGTGTACTAATTGCATTTTCATGGGACCCTAAATGCTTTTTTATTTAAAAAAAGTTTAACTGTATTGCTTTTATAGAAACTTTAAGCTTTCATCTCTTTAAATTCTATTATATTTAACATTATATAAGAATGTGATTATTAGGAAATCTGATGATAAATTTTCAGAAATTCACTCTAGTATATCCTATTAAAATTGGATTCTAGGCTCACCTCTGAAGTTTTGGTTTGGAAAGCTCTATATCTGTTGAAGGCATTAGTTTGTATTAGCAATAAAGAGCAGTGCTGCATGTCCCAAAGATTCTGAACTAGAATTCTGATTTATAATGCTTCTTTCTGTAATAACCAAAGAAGTAATCTTTTAAGGTATCTTACATAGAAAATTCTGCTGCATAACATACTAGTGTAAAGTGACAGCTTAGATCTATCTGGAGAGGTATGTGTGTTGCTTTTCTACTATTCCAGATTAAAAGGAAGCATGTGCCAAAGCCTGTAAAGATTATATGTCTGTTGAGTATGATGGGGTTGGGGTGGAGGATGAGGAGTAGTGAGAGGTAATGCTGACCATGTGAGCTGGAGCTACATCTCAGATCATGGAGGGCTTTAAAAATCATACAAACAAATTGTGGTGTGGGCTATTGAAAGCTTAATTTGAAAAAGTAAAATAATCCGATTAGTGTTGTAGTGTAGTGATATTATCCTAGACATTTAGTGACATTCTGGAAGTCTTATGGAAGATGGATTGGAGGGGCTTAGAGTTGAGGCGGGGAGACTATTGAGGAAGAAACAAATAACGCAGAAAAGCAATAAGGGCATACACCGGAGCTATTCCTGTCGGGGTGAAGAGCAAGGGGCATAATTGAGAAATATTTAGATATTCAAGGAGGAACAAAACTTGAATCTGCATTGGTTGTAAAGGAGGCACTTATGAACAAGACAAAGTAAGACTCTTAGATGACTGATTTAGGATGATTGTAAGTGCTTTACCTACCTTATCTCTTTTAGTTTCTGATGCAAAACTTACTGTACGTACTGGCAAAGCTGAAATTTGGACCTAATCATCTAACTTCAAAGCACATGCTTTCAACTGTTCTCAATAACCAGGATGCATAATAGAGGAGGAAGGGACTATTTGTGATGTTAGTTAAGATAAAGCACTTTATGTTTTGGAAATGTGGAGCCTGAGATGGCTATGGAATACATAGTTAGATGGTATAATAGGCAACTAAATGGGTGGAATTTTAAAATTGGATTGTGTACTACCCTCTCATAGTACATTCCAGCTTATTGGATATTACAGTGATGCCAATGGCAAATATTTATATATTATGCCCAAATGTAAAAAGACCCATGTTACTTGCAAGCATGTTACAGAACATATTGGGAAGTAGACTGTTGAAAAGGTCCTATTAACTTTGCTATTAGTCATTTTTAACCATATTACATATTAACACTTCAGTACACTCCACAAAATAGCAATTTGGGCTTTTATTAAACCACATTTACTAGAAAAGTGGGAACTGAATTAACTACAATCTAGAAAACAAATAGTGCAAAAAAATTTCATGAATATTAATAGAAAACCAGACAAATGTAATGTATTTGAGTTTGCATCACAAAATGTACAATTCATTCTTTTGTGGAATTGCTATTTCCAAACAAGATAGATTGCTTTAGTCACTTTAAAAAATGTAAAATGTGAAATGTTCAGGGAAAAAAGATAGGCTCAGATCATGAGAAATGTGATAGGTTTCTTAATGAAGAAATGAGATTTTGAATAAAGTACTCCCTTTTGCAGCATTTTAACGAGATCATATTCAATGAATATGAATCATTAGGAAATAATGAAACAACAAACACACACATCCAGATGAGACTGTAGGTTGCTATGGATTTGCTAAGAATTCCCATGTCATTATTTCTGATTTTTTACCTTGTACTAAAATCACTAATAGGGTACATATAGTCACCATAAATTGTTTGCTTGATTCAAAATGCATCAGGGTTTAATTTATTGAATGATATATTTCATTAGTTTAGATGAGTTGAAATGTGGCATTTCATTTTCTAAAACTGTGTGGGACCATCCTATATAATAAAAGCCCAGGGACTGAAATGGTAAAACAACCACAACAACCAGAGACCAGAACAACATGGCACCTTGCCCGGACGGCCCCGCCCCTGAGAGGGGACCCCCACCCCAATCGGGGATATGGCTGGCCTGCAACCCCCCTGCAACCCCTTGCCCCAGCCGGCTCCAGAGTCAGCAGGGACCCCCCCACTCCGATTGGGGGTGTGGCCGGCCTACAAACTGCCCACAGCCCCTTGCTCTGCTGGCCCTGACCCCCAGTGGGGACCCACACCCCAATCGAGGGCATGGCTGGCCTGCAAACCACTCACTGCCCCTCACACAGGCTAGCCCCATCCCCCAGCGGAGGCATGACCAGCCTGCAAACTCCCTGTGGCCCCTCACCCCAGCTGGTCCTGCCCCCCCAGCTGGAACCCCCACCCCGATCTGGGGCCCCCATTATGACAGGTTGGCTGGCCCCCACCACTGCACCAGGCCTCTATATCTCTATCTATCTATCTATCTATCTATCTATCTATCTATCTATCTATCTATCATCTATCTATCATCTATCTATCATCTATATAAAAGCCTAAGCAACTAAAACGACCAGTAGCTATGATGCACACTGACCACCAGGGGGCAGACGCTCAACACAGAAGCTTCTCCCTGCTGGTCAGTGTGCTCCCACAGCCAACCTCCCATGGTCCCTCCCCCGGGCTGGCAGGCCCCAATCACCCAATCAGGGCCGGGCCCCAGGCTGGGTGGGAAACTGGGGATGGGTGGCAGCGGATGGGGCCCCTTTCACGGGGGGTGGGGGGGGTGGGGCGAGGGCCGGTTCCCTCCTTAGGACCAGCAGCCAACCTCCCGTGGCCTGTCTCTCACACTGGCCAGCTAGCCCCTATCGGCCCACCGCCCACCTGCCGTGATGGCAGCATTGTGGCAAGGAGGATGGGGGGAGGTGGGGAACCACACGGTGGCAGCATCAGCGTCTGGCATCCGTTTCTTCTGTTCCTGGCCCAGTGACCATTGCCTCTTTTCCCGACCCCACTGGGGCCTTCAGGCCCTGATCGGCTCGGCCATAATCACCAGCCAGGTCTTGGGACCCCCACCTGTGTACAAATTTTGTGCACTGGGCCTCTAGTTAATTATATAGATACTTAAATAATAATTTAGACTCTGAGTAAAGTTTCAATTTATCTGAATGAAACTGAATAAACATCCAAAAGGAACTAGAATTCATTTTAGATCAAACTGACTTTTTCTGATTAGTGATGGTTTTAAATCTCCCCAGGCAAGATTAATCAGAGGCAATTTCTTTCTTTCTCCATTTTTATTAAATGATATAACACTATTCTTTATTCATGGAACTATTTTAATAAAGTAGAACATTTTTAATGGTTTGGTTTATTTGCTTTATTCTACTTGATTTCCAAATACATGTTGGACAAATGAATAAATCAGTAATTAATTTTTTAAATAGATCATTCATTTTTCTGCAATCAATTCTTATTCTAAGTATTACTTAATTTATTTAAGTATTATTGTGATAGTTACTAAAAAAGAAAGCTGAACTCTCTGGATAGAAATCTAACCTGGGTCAAGTGGTTAGAAGAGAGTAGAGTTTATGATGCTATCATTTCTGGAGTAATGGGAGATTGGGAATAGAGCAAACTGTTCTCTGTTAGGTGAATAGTAATCACAACATCTACTAAGGCAGCGGTTCTCAACCTGTGGGTCGCAACCCTTTTGGGGGTCGAATGACCCTTTCACAGGGGTCATCTAAGACCATTGGAAAACACATATATAATTACATATTGTTTTTGTGATTAACCACCACGCTTTAATTATGTTTAATTTGTAACAATGAAAATACATCCCGCATATCAGATATTTACATTATGATTCATAACAGTAGCAAAATTACAGTTATGAAGTAGCAGCGAAAATAATTTTATGGTTGGGAGTCACCACAACATGAGGAACTGTATTATAGGGTCATGGTATTAGGAAGGTTGAGAACCACTGTACTAAGGTATTTCTGGTTAGAGTCACAATTGATTGTGAAGCAAATTAGAATATAGTCATGTGCCACGTAACATTTGGTCAACAAGATGAATTGCTTATATGACAGGGTTCCCATAGGATGAAAATGGAGCTGAAAAGTTCCTATTGCCCAGTGACCTCATAGCTCTTATAATGTCCTCAGGTGTTTGTGCTTATGCTGGTGTAAACAAACCCACTGTGCTGTCAGCCATAGAAAAGGATAGCACATGTAGTTATGTACTTGGTAATGATAATTATCAACTGTGTTACTGGTTTATGTATTTGCTTTACTATACTTTTAGTTGTTATTTTATGTTTTAATTCTTTATTGTTGAAAGTTTTATGTATGTCTTCTTGCCCCCACCATTGTTATTTTAGAGTGCTGTAAAACAGCATGTTGGTGACATTGGCCGCAGCCTCATATGTCCTGCGTCTACTGTCTCTTGATTGCATCATTTTCTCTTGTGCTTGACTTAATCTCCTGTTGTTTTGTACAGTAACATGCTGTACAGGCTAATAGCAAAGGAGAAATGGGCTATACCAGGTAGCCTGGGTGTGTAGTAGGCTGTACCACCTAGGTTTGTATAAATGCACTCTGTGATGTTTGTACAATGAGGAAATCACCTGCCTTCTCAGAACATATCCATGTCCTTAAGTGATGCATGACTGTACATTTTAAAAGGGTAAACTCTCTTAAGATCAACTGGAGAAAGAAAGGCTGGATTTAATGAAGTATTGGTTCTCCCAATATGAAATACAGGCTATAACATTGGTTGAATAATTTAGGATTCTTTTCCAAATGGAAAAATCTATACCCTTTCTTACACCTAAAGAAGAATATGTCCATGTTTCTTTTCTTCCCTTTGTTTTGTTTTAAGTTTTAAATGCCAATTATTCATTGCTTGTAGGTTAATTTTATTTCCATTTTCTAATATTACTAAAGATAAAAATTTCTTTCCTCTTTTCTTTATAAGACAGATACAGATTGGGTTTGGAATAGTAACCAAAAATATTAAAGTTGATCTATTAATTTACTGATATTCCAGTGGAACTCTGAGAATATAGGTAACATATAACACTTGTTGAAAAAGTATTTTTTAAAAAGCAATGAATTTTGTGCATATAATTAACATTACTATATTCACACACTTAAATAAGGTTAAGATAGCCCGGCTTACATGGCTCAGTGATTGTTTACCTATGAACCAGGAGATCATTAGTTTTCATTAGTACAAATAACTCATTTGACAGTTTTTGATTGGCTTGATACTTTATTTATTCATAATCTTGCCCACTGCATTAGAATACGCTGTTACTTGCTTTATTTTACCTTTTGGGACCAAACCCAAAACTCATATATAATTTTACCTAAAAAGTAGCTTCAACCCAAGTGCGTAAGAAATACGTGCAGCTAATAGAATCTCTCTCCTTCTCTGTTATCTCCTTTGCACCGGTGGGGTCCCTTGGCCTGGCCTGAAGGGATTGGGCCTCAACATCCCCCGAGGGGTCCTGGATTGCTTGAGGGTGCAGGCCAGGCCAAGCGATCCATGCACTGGGCCTCTAGTATGCATATAAGATCTTTGGTTAATCTCTTCCCACCCTCCCCCTTCCCTTCCCTCTGAGATTCATCAGTCTGTTCTATATTTCCATGCCTGTGGTTTCTGCTCCTGTGTTGAGCACCTGCCCCCTGGTGGTCAGTGTGCATCATAGCTACCAGCTGGCTGGTTTGCCTGTCACTTAGGCATATATATATATATATATATATAGAAGATGTCCTCTTTTGAGGAGAACATCAATAAAACCAAGTTGGGGTTGGTGCATTTATAAGAGGGCACTGACTTTCAGCAATCATTTCTTCATTATTTCAATATAAAGATATAAAGTAACACTAGATACTCATCCAGTCACTGAGAAGTAAAAGCATATTTGGTTGAACCATATGATATTTGAAAATTTTAACATATAAAAATGCTATTTCATATGTTTCAATTCAATAGTTATAACAAGTTTTTTATTAACTTCCTACTCTGTTATTAGAATTAAACTAGGAACTTTGAATATGATATCTAATATCTATTTTTGCAAAATATAAATTATTATCCCCATTTTATAGATGATGAAATTGAAGTTCAGAAAGGTCAAGTGCCTTGCCTATCACCATAAAATCAGGACCATTTTTGGATCCAAATTGCATATACACATGACTAATAATAAATTGATTTTCTTATTGCATAGGGAGAGTGAACTCAGATGTAGATTCCCTCGTCACTGTGTCTTGGCTACTTCTGAACACACCCAGTCATGAACAACTCTCCAGTTTGCAGTTCGGAGTTTCTTCTTTTTTTGGAATTCAATTCTTCTTTGGGGATATAGGACTATCAGTTCTCTCAATATGGAGAGAACAAATAGGATTTAAAGCCATCTGGGGAAGTGGCTTGTCCCTTTTGCATATGGGATCTTTCTTTACCAGAAGAGAAAACTTTGAAATAGAAGTAAAAGTATTGCAAAGCAAGGGAATTACCGTTAAAACTATTAGAAATGGCAGAATAAGTATGTTTGGGAAAAACTGACTTCAATAAACATCTTAGAAGGATAAAGCAAAGGGCAATCTCTCCAAGTTTTTGTTTTTGAGTTACTCTGCCTTTAAATAGATCCCCTGGCAAAAATGTTTGATTTTGCGATTCTGGAAGTTGTCCAAATATACTGGGAACTAACTTGTATAAAAATATGTTTTGAGGTCTTAAATTTTGTTAAAATGGATATAAGGTTTCCATTGTTTTAACAGTAAGTAATATTTTCCTGAAATTTGTTTGTGAAATGAGTGTTGGGCTGTGTCCTGTGGGGCAAGACTTTGGTTATAAGGTATGAAGTTAAGAAACTATAAATGTTATCATTTGGGGATTATCCACACTGAAAATTCCAGATGTGCAGAATTAGAAGTTAATGCTAAAATAGGGTCTATTTCTGAATTCCTGATTTCCACACTTCATACTTAAATTTGTTAATTTTAAATTTGTTCTAAGATAACTTCATAGCACTGGGATTTTTAAAAGAGATGGAGAGAAGAAATCCTTGAATGCATTGTGAGTATCTACCAGTTCTTCAGGGAAAACATTTTTCTTTCTTTTTTTCTCTTGTTATTTAAGATCTTTGTGTTGATACTATAATGTCTAAATGGAGAAGAATAGCTGGAAAATCATAATTTTCATTAAAAGATATTTTTTATAAAGTTTACAGTTAGGTTACAAATGTTTTCTATTTGAAGATTTTTGGATAACAAATATTATTGAAAATAAAACAAAACAAAGAGATGATGTAGACATATGGAGTAATAAAACTTGCAAAGTTAACTTTTCTTAATTGGCAATTTTTATCAGCTATTCTAAGTTAGAAAGCATATTTTTGGTAAACTAACGAAATTTGGGGAAGGTATTTTTTTTAATAACTGCTTATCTTTGCAATCACCATAGTATGCAATTGGGAGTTCAAACGTGCTATACTTAAATCCGGTAAAAATTTTGGGTATTTGCACTAAAACCTTTGGTGTTTCTATTCTCTGTGCTTGTTTTAATGTGGTACTATATAAAGATGCCTCCGAATTGCATTGCAGTGAGGTGGGGTGGGGTTCAGGGACAAAATTACTTAAATGTAATGTGGGTTTAAAATTTTTATTGGAATGAACTTTCATTTAATGGTAAGTTTGCATTTGGTAACTCATTGCTTCTGAAAACAGTTTTATAAAAATTAATGGATTTAAAAAAATTGTCTTAAGCACGCATTTAGGTAAAAATTTAAATTTATAGTATGTTGCACATATGTTTACTTTTTAATGTTAACTCAATTTATTTTCTATCATTTTACATTTCTTTCAAAAGTTTTATTTTATTTTATTTTTTCAAAATTTTGTGTGTGTGTGCTGATTTCAGGCATATAGCTTAGTGGTTAGATAACCATATACTTTACAAAGTGTTCCTCTCAATATTTCCAGTGCCCAGCTGGCATCATACATTATTATCACAATATTGTTGACTATATTTACTATGTTTTCCTTTACATCCCTGTGACTATTTTTTAACTACCAATTTGTAGTTCTTTTTTTAAAAATATATATTTATTGATTTCAGAGAGACAGGAAGGGAGAGAAGAAACATCAATGATGAGAGAGAATCACCTATTGGCTGCCTTCTGCATGTCCCCTACTGGGGATCGAGCCCACAAGCTAGGCATGTGCCTTGACTCGGAATTTAACCAGTGACCTCTTGGTTCCTGGGTTAATACTCAACCACTGAGCCACACCAGCCAGGCCAATTTGTACTTCTTAATCCCTTCACCTTTTTCACCCAGTCCCCCAACATCCCTCCTTTCTGGCAACCACCAGTCCACTCCTTTGTGTCTATGAATCTGTTTTAATTCTGTTTGTTTATTTTGTTCTTTAGGTTCCACATAAGTGAAATCATATGGTATTTCTCTTTCTCCGACTGACTTACTTCATTGAGCATAATACCTTTTCGGTCCACCCATGCTGTTGCAAATGGTAAGATTTCATTCTTTTTTATGGTCAAGTAATATTTCATTGTATATATGCACCATGTATTATGTACCATGGCTTTTATATTCACTTGCCTATTGATGGGCACTTGGGTTGCTTCTATATCTTGGCTAGTGTAAATAACACTGCAATGAACAGAGGGGTGCATATATTCCTTTGAATTAGTGTTTTGGATTTCTTCAGATAAATCTCCAGATGTTTCATAAATTTTAATGTGGTGTATAACTGGGATAAAAGATATTGGTTTGCACTGCAGGGCAGGGATTCAAAAACTAAGGACTCAGCGCCAAATCTGTCATGCATAATATTTTATAGGAACACAACCATATCCATTTATTTCTGTATTGTCTATGGGTTCTCAAGTTACAACAACAGAGTTGAGTAGCAGCAACATAGACTGCAATGACCCCGAAAGTCTGAATTATTTACTACCTGGTCCTTTAGAGGAAATTGTTGTCAACCCCTGCCCCTGAGCACATGAATTGGACTTTACTATGGTCTATGACAAAAAATGGTTACAAGCACTAAGGTAGAGAGGGAAACAAACGAACAAACAAAAATGAGGTTTAGATAGGAGTGTTCACATCAAAATGTGGAATCAGATTTTGCTCCCTCGAAATGGATATAGGAAATATTTAGAACAGACCCAAGAGTAGGTCTTTATCTACATTTTAAGTTTAATCATTATCATTTACTAAGTGCACATATTTGTGGTTAAAAATTACTAATGCTTTCCAGCTTTCTGGTCCCTTCTTATTGGGTGATGCCTCATTTACTTTTACTTCCTCTGCCAGGGAGTTTAGGCTCTCTTGATGGTGACAGAGAGGATCCTATGAACCCACACAATTTGAAGCCAGTTCCAGCACGGATCTCTACGTGTGTTTTTATATATTTTGTGTGGGTATGAAAAAATACATTTCTCTTAAAAGGAAATTGTCAGCCAAAATAGCTGCAATTTTCAGAAAAATAAGAATCCTGGTGCATACAAATTCAACAGTCGTTTGAGAATGGGGTCTAAAAAGCAGGCTTCAAACACCAGTGAGCTAAAAGGATAAGTGCTTTGTATGTAGAAAATGGTAAGTGCTTTGCCCTTTAAAAAGGGGATACAGGAAAAATTGCCCTTTTAATATGTCCTGTAGCCTGCCCTGGGTTTGAGGATGAACAGAGATGGCACTAAGAATGATAAAGCAATAAATCATAAAGCTCCAAAGCTCCTTTTGTGTCGCAGGTCTTACATGTTCAGAAGGCAGGAACAACCTTCAGTACATATCAATTTCCCTCCCTGGGATGGAGACTGAAGAAACTGCGAGAGAAAATACTGACTAGAAAGAAAAATGTTTTTGCCTCTTTTATTTTCCTTACTTTGAAATTTCTGCAGTCTATACGTTAATTGGAGATCTTAATGGTTCTAGTTATAAGTTGATATCTAAAGCAGAAAGAAAAAAACAAAAAACCGCCACACACATGGGTCTGTATCTCAGCTTGAATCCAAAGTAAACATAATTATTTCTTTTTTTTTTTTAATGTTCAAATAATTTTAGCTTCTTTCCACTCTTTTCGTGTGTTACCTATTGTTTCTCTTCATGCATTTGAAACTCACCAACTCTCCTCCGAATGGTTCTCTTTTAGGGTCTAAAATTCCAGCGTTAGTGAGAAAGCATAATAAGCTCTTAGAAAAATCTCTGTCCTTTGTAAAGCTCATTGACATATAATTTAACATATTAAGGATGAGCGAGAGCAGAAATTTCCTTGTAATTATAAAAGTAAGAATCACAAGGCAGCAGGTCATTTTCTTGGTGATTGATGGGCTGGCCTTGGGGTCATTTGTAAGTTTAATTTGGGGACGTGGTCAGAATCAGAGAATAACAGCAGTGCCACGACTGTGCAAGTTTCATGTGGACCTTTATGCAAATGTTCCTGCAATCATGACCTGCTTTTTCCTTTAGTCACAAGAGTTAGCTATTTGGTATACCACTTCAGGAAATTAGCTGGCGACTGAAAAACACACAATAAGGATGTCCTGCTGTATTCCAAACACATTTACCCTCAGGGCTCATTTTTGTGGTAGAGTCAGGACAATCGCTCTTCGATGCTCATGGAAGCATGAGATGTATCCTTCTCCTCAGCCTGCAGAAAACTGACAGCCACGGACCTTCTGGGAATAGCCAGGCAGCGCCCCTGGAAGGAGCTCCGTGTCCATTTTGTCCACGCAGAGTGTCCTGCCATAGAGCTCCCTCTTTACCTCTCCAGATGTGTCCCGTGTGACTAAATAGAAACCACAGTCCACATACCATTTGAATTGAACATGGAGGCTTCTCTTTATTTCTTCCTGGATTTCTTTATCAATGTTGTCCTTTATACATTTCTTTTGGTCATTGGATGCCAACCAGTTTATTTTTCCTGAGCTTTGCTTTCAAGCTTTTCTCCACCGACTTGCCTCCAGTTAATCAACACCTTCCTCGGGCTGCCCCGTGCAGCGCTACAATCAGCATCAATCATTTTTAAGCACCTCCACTCGACTTTGCCCATGTTGTACACTTTTCTTGTAAAATAGCTCCCATAATAGCCTAGAAGGCCAGATCTGGAGCCAGATTGCCTGGGCTGGAATCCTCGTTCACTGAGCGACCGTGGGCAAGTTATTTAATATTTCTGGGCTCCGTTTCCTCTCCTTTAAATGGGGATGATCATAGCACTTTTCGCAGATGGTTGTTGTGATGATGAGATGAGGTGATGCAGGTAAAACATTTGGGATAGTGATGTAGATGTACTAAATACTTAAATTTGAAAAAAACTTGTCATTGTTTCAGTTTTATCGAGATATAATTGACAAAGTTGCAATATGTTTCAAGTGTACAACATGACGATTTGGGAAATGTATACATTGTGAAAGGATTTCCACCACTGAATTATTTCACACATCTGTCACCTCACATATTCAAGTTTTTCTCTCCTTTTTGTGTGTGTGCAAGGGCACTTAGCCTCTACTCTCAGCAAATTTCAAATATACAAAAACTGTTATCTGCTATAGTAGCCATGTTAGTTAGACATTAGATCCTCAGGCCTTAGTCATCTTATTACTGAGAGTTTGTACCTTTTAACCAACCTCTCATTATTTCCCTCACTTCCCAGGCCCTGGCCAACACCATTCTACTCTGTTTCTACAAGTTCAACCTTTTTTTCAACAATTCAACATATAAGTGATATCATGCAGTATTTGTCTTTCTCTGTCTGGCTTATTTCACTTAGCATAATGCTCTCCATGTTCGCCCATGTTGTATCCAATGGCAGGATTTCCTTCTATTTTTTAAGGCTGAGTAATATTCATATACTAGTATCTCACATTTTGTTGACTCATTCATCTGTCAGACATTTCCATTGCTTCCATACCTTGGCTATTGTGAGTAATACTGCCATGAACATGGGAGTCCAAATAACTCTTCGAGATAGTAATTTCATTTCCTTTTGATACTATCCAGAAGTAGAATTGCTGGATCCTATGGTAGTTCTGTTTTTGATTTCCTGAGGAAGCTCTATCCTGTTTGCTTAGAGTGGTGGCACCAATTTATGTTACCACAGTGCAAACTGTCCCCTTTTCTCCACATTCTTGTTAACACGATTTCTCTTAGGTAATTTTTAGATGTCCTATCTCTTCGTTGAAATTCTCACTTTGTTCGTGCATTGCTCCCTGACCTTGAGGAGCATCTGTAGGATCATTATTTTGAACTCTCTGTTGAGTAAACCGTTTATCTGTGTTTCATTAAGACTGATTTCCAGAGACTTATTTTGTCTTTTGTTCACAACATAATCCTGTATTTCTTCATTTCCTTTGACTCTCTGCATTGGTTTCTGCATGTTAGATAAAAAGGCCACCTCACCCAGTGTTGACAGAGAGGTCTTGCCTAGGAAATGAAGGTTATTAATCAGCCTGGCTTGAGCTCCTGGTTGTCTCTCAAAACTTTGTGATTGTACAAGTGCTTTCTTTGTTCTTAGTGGTCTCCAGTGGCTGCCAATGAGCCAAGATCCACCAATGTCCCAAAGGGAAGAAGCACAGTCTGTGCTTACATCAGACTGATCAGAAGCCAGACGCTCTGGAAGAGTTACTCCCCTGCCAGGGAGAAGCTGGGAGATGGGCATTTGCCTTCTTCCTGTGCTGAGCCTGGGTGTAAAGCCATGGGGTGGTGGTGCTCCTGTACCCATTTAAAAACTACATCTGTGTTTGCTACAGTCCCATGGGGCTCATAAATGCAAGTTCTGTTGGCTATAAGAGTAAGGTAATTTGGGGAGGGGGGCCTCTCTCATCAGCAGCTGTAGAAGCTGGGGTGCCACAAGTGCACCAGCTATTTCCAGAGAGATGTTGGCAATATTGTCTCATTGTTGGAACGTGTTGGATGGAGAAAGAGGCAGAAATGTCCTCCAGTTCTGCTGGGCTTTTTGGAGGATCACAGACAGTCCCTAGATGCATGAAAAGTACAAGCCTCCCATCAGACAGTAGCTTATAAAATATGCAATCAAACCCCTCTCAGGCAAGACTGGCAGATGGGCATTTTCACTTGCTCCCTCTATGCAGAGCCCTAGGGGGTGGCTGCGACAAGTTCTCATGTACCTATTAAGAACTGCTTCTTTGAAAAATCTCAAAATATCTAACTTTATACTTAAAGGAACTAGAAAAAGAATAAATAAAGCAAAAGTTGGTAGAAAGAAGTAAATAATAAAGATTAGAGCAGTAATAATTGCAATAGACTAAAAAACAACAACAAAGATTAATGAAACTAAGAGCTGGTTCTTTGAAAAGATAAATAAAATCAACAAACCTTTAGATAGATTCATCAAGAAAGAAAAATATCCAGAGACATAGAGGCATGGAACAGACTGTCAAATCTCAGAGAGAAGGTGGGGTTGGGTGGGAAGAGATTAACCAAGGAACTTATATGCATATATGCATTAACTTATATGGACATAGACATGTGGTGTCTAATGTGGTGAAGCTCTGGCGTTGGGATAGAAGGGTCAATGGGAAAAAAAGGGACATATGTAATACTTTCAACAGTAAATATTTAAGAAAAAAAGAAGGTAACCTTAGAATATGGACTATGTGCAGTATTTGATTATGAAAATTAATAAAAGGAAAGAGCAAATAGATTAATGATTAGATATAATCAATTCATTTAATGAATAATTAAATATTTGCTACTTTATATTTAAAAAAAAAGAAAGAAAAAGAGAGGGTCCACATAAATAAAATTGGAAATGAAAGAGAAGTTACAAGAGATACCAAAGAAATACAAAGGATCATGTAAGGCTGAACACCAATAATTTGGACAATCTAGTAGAAATGAATAAATTCTTAGAAACACACAAATTTCCTAGACTGAAATAGACATAGAAAATCTGAATAGACCACTACTAGTAAGAAGATTGAATCAGTAATAAAAAAACAACAACTCCCAACTAACAAAGATACATGACAAGATGTCTTCAAGGATGAGTTCTACCAAATATTCAAAGGAGATTTAATACCTATCCTTCTCAAACTCTTCCAAAAAACCCCGCACACAACCACTTCCAAAATTAGTTTATGAGGCTGGCATTATCCTTATATCACAACTAAAGATAACACACACACGCATACACACACACACTGGAATATTACTTAGCCACAAAAAAGAATAAAATCTTGCCATTTGCCATAACATGGATAGATCTTGTTAGTATTATGCTAAGTAAAATAAGTCAGAAAGAAAGACAAATACTGTACGATTTTGCTCATGTGGGACCTAACCCCCGTCAAACCAAACCAAACAAATACAAGCTCATAGACACACACAACAGACTCATGGTTGCCAGGAGAGAGGTTGGTTGAAATGAGTGAAGGGATTGCAGCATTATTCACAATAGCCAAGAGATGAAAAGCAAATAGACATATTGCTAGACATTGTTCGTGAGCAGCCAATCCAGGCTAAATAAAAACATTAAATTCTAGTACAGTCTACATTGCCTAAATATATGGTGGCTGACATGCGAGGATTATACAGAACTCAATCTAAGTAAGACAACAGAAGCCTGGAATGCTAAAGAAAGATCTCTCAAAGAAAGAAAAAGACAGCTGTCACATTATTATTCAGTGAGATGTTCATAGATTGCTTTCTTTCATTAGAAACCTTAAAAAAACCTTCCAAAAACCTTCCAATCTCATATTCTTTACCAATATAAGAACTCTCCATAAAGCAGCTATTTTCTCTTTGGCATTTCTAAAATGTTTGCTTCAACATTTACTTAATAAGTGGAAAAATTTATTTGGACAACATTTACTATACATTTTTGCCCTTTTTTTCCTGAGCTCTCATATAGCATTTGTCACAACTTTAAAAATAAAATAAATATTCTATAGTCTAAAATTTAAAAAAAGAAATGAGTGAAGAAAATCAAGAGATCTAAGTTGGCTACAAGATAAACAAGTTCTGGAGATGTACAGCACAGGGGCTATAGAACATAATATTATATCAGCTTTGTATGGTGACAGATGGCAACTAGACTCATTATGGTGATCATTTCATCATGTATATGCACGTTGAATCACTGTGCTATACACATGAAACTAATATAATATTGTATGTCAATTATACCTCAATTAAAAAACAACTGCATTTTTAATTTCTTCATCCTGTGAATCTTGTGGATGCAAACCCTATTGGATTCAGAGCTAGAAGTCTTGTGGGCCCATCCCTTGGGAAACTTAAAAGCTGAAGTTCTGCAAAAGCTTCATTTCTCAGTGAGAAGCTGGGAGTTGGGTTCCTTCCCAGTTTCATGGTAAAAGTGTGCCTCAGCCTTTCCTACCCCTTTTGATGTGGGTACTTCTCATTGGCCTGATGTGGAGGAGTCATCGGCTAGCCTGGAATTCTTGCAGAGGGGCTACTCAGTGTGTCCTGGGGAGGAGGTGAGCTGAGGAGTCTCTGTGTAGCCATTTTGGTCTCCTGAGTGACATAAAGATTTTTTTGTTTTGTTTTAAATTTAAGTTGGCCTAAAACAAGCCTATGACATAAGTGCTGAATAAAAATATTTATAAATAATGATAAAAAGTATTTTCCATCTAATAATTTAGCAAATTAAAAAGATTAAAAACATCTAATGTTGGTGAGGCTGTGGGGAAATTGACACTTGCTAGAAAGAGTGTAATTGGTTCAGCCTTCATGCACAATATAAATTCAGCACCGTAAGGCTTATTATTCCTCGTGTAGGTGTGCAGCATTGACGAATGACTCTACAATACATTCACTGAGCGCCTTCCCGATGAGCACAGAAACATGTAGATTGCTTACATGCTCCACATGGGTCATGAGGAGCCTGTTTACCTTGTCAGCCACCTCTTACCATTACCTCTGTAACATCTCACTGACACCACGTTGGATTTGATGCTGAGCTCAAAGTTTGGGTTCTCCTGGGTGCTTAGTGGTTCAGTTATAAGCCTCTAGTTCCTCATTATCTTTAAATGCCTTATAGAACCACCTTCTTTCCTCAGGCTATGGTGTAGGAAGCAGAGGACCCTGGTGATCACTTCACTGATCTACTCCAAACCTCCTTATGTTCACCCTACACTGGTAGGGAAGCCGTGGGCTCCCTCTTCCTGCCATGTCTTGAATTTTCTCTGCTTTAGGCTTAAGGTAAAAATCCCTGTTTTAGGCGTGTAGGAAAAAATCTAAGATCTATTCTGATAGGCCTGACTCTTGATATATAAATGGGGTCTAAAGCAGTTTAGAACATTCCTTTCTCTCTCTTCCAAGACCATTTTGCTACTAAGTCAGGAAAGTCAGTTGGAGGCCAAAGCTGTTTAACAGACTCTGTTCTGGGTGGCAGCTGACCTCTGTTTCACTGGGCAAGAAGCCTCAGCACTGGAGATGGATGACTGAAAGGGAATTAAAAGGGAACTAAAGCCCGGCCAGTGTGGCTCAGGGGTTGAGTGTTGACCCGTGAACCAGAAGGTCATGGTTTGATTCCCAGTCAGGGCACATGCCCAGGTTGTGAGTTTGATCCCCAGTAGGGGGCATGCAGGAGGCACCCAATCAATAATTCTCTCTTTTCATTGATGTTTCTATCCTCCCACCTCTGAAATCAGTAAAAAATGATTAAAAAAATTAAAAGGGAAATAAAAATACATTGCTTTAATATCCCACCAGTATAATTCACCTCATAATACAAAGTGGGGAGAGAGAATACAAAACAAACTTGTTGTTCATTGCTGTTTTATACTCCAGGCATATGCAAAGAACTTTTTCTAAAGACCTTTCCTTGCAGCCCCTGGGCCCCAGGGAGTAGTTAAATCAGTTGTACTAATGAGACACAGGTTCAGTTAGTCTTGTTTATGAAACCTTCTTCCCTGAATATGTCATATTTCTACATGAAAAAAAAAAGATTCCAAGTACGTTCAAATGTCCTTTTCAACCAAAATATTGCTTATAGTTGGTTGTAAATCACATCTCTCCTATTTTCCTTCCAGGCCATCATTATAACCCATATTGAATGGAAAGTAGTATATTTCACAATATCCCCATTGATCAACAGATAATTTTTGTCATTGGTTAAACGATTTTGATTGGTCTGCTTTTGTTCACATTTGCATATGCCAAAGTTCTTTCATTACTGGCTTTCTGCCCATCAGTAATACCTCAAGGGGACTTAAAGCAAAAGCCCTTCTGGTTAGAAATGCCAAGAAAGCTACTATGAAAATGCAGAGAGACAAACTCGTCTGGTGGAATGTCAATTCACTTATATAGCAAAACACTCGTGTAAGGTGAGCAGCTGCACCCTGGCATGGTTCAGCTCAGCTTGAATTTTAGCTGAATAATTCCGTGCAGCTCCATTTGCTACTTAATGTAGCTATGAAAACATATTGGCCCTCTGGTCTTCGGTATTCACCATACAGCACTAAGAGTACTTAACATTCTTTTTGTTCCTTCTGGAAAAAAAAAAAGTTATTTTTCCTTCTTTACTGTTGATAGAGAATATTTTGAATGACTTTTTTTTACTTTGAAAAATAGAACAGAACCTCGTGGCGAGGACATAGGATTTGCTGTGCCAGGCTCTTTTGTTGATTCAGCTGTCAGATGAGCAAGAAAATAAAAGGGGAAAGTAAATGATTCAGACCAGATAGGAGATATTATAAGCCAAGGGACAAATATAACTCCTGAGAAATGTAAAATAAGGTGGTTGAGACTAAATTTAGATTTTTTTAAGTCCTATGGGGATTGGCTTTTTGTAGAACATTGCAATAATCCTTGGCAGAAAAATTATGTTTCATTGTAATTAACCCGGGGGAGAGGGGCTCCCCTCCTCAGCCACCTCCCTCTGTGAGTACCTAGGACATTCATAGGAACAACTACTATTTTTAGCTCAGGTGCCACTAGTAGCACAGCGAAGTCACCTTTATGATTATGGGAGCATCCTTTGTCCACAGCTACTTGAAAATATTTTAAAAAGGTGCTAAAAAGTGCCGTGAGCTAGGTTATAGTACTCCAGACTGCATTTAATAATGAAAAGTCTACCTAATCTTTACTTTTTAACAATGCAAACCATTTCTCAGGAGAACCTTAAAAAAGTGAGTGTAAATATTTTAGTATCATTGATGGATTATTTTTTCTTTTAATTTCTATCCCCGCCCCCCCCCCCCCCCCCCGCCAAATATCTAATTTTTAAATGCGTTTGGGCCAAGCAAATTAGTAACAACAGTTAAATGGTACATATGTTAATATACAGATATGTAATCTAATTTAGATATTTTAAATATAATTGAGAACATGATCTCCCTGTGGTTGAACTTCATTCCTTGAATCTTCTGTGCCTGCCTAGCAGTAAACAGTGACAAGTGGAAGAGCTAGATTTCAGGGTTGAATATAAAAGGAACCTAAGCGAAAGATATTTTAAATGTGGTTTGATATTCTAGAACTCTTAGGAGTAATTATCATCTATCTATCTGTCATCTATCAATCATCTAAATCCATCCACCCATTTGGATTCACTAGAGGGAGAAAATGCCATCTCCATGAGCATCTTGCAGAAAAGTGAGAGGACACACACAGTTGGTGCCCACTCTCCCCTGCATCTCAGTCTAATTCTGAAGTATGGATTTGAGTTGAAAGGAAGCTCAAATAGTATTCTCTCATTTCCTCTCTCTCTCTCTCTCTCTCTCTCTCTCTCTCTCTCTCTCTCTCTCTCTCTCTCCAGAAAAAGAGCAGAATTTATTTCCTTTCCTTTTACTGAAGGGAAAAAGGGCCCCTCTTAAAACAGCATTATATTAAGAAAGCTGCTCAGGCTTCTTTAGGGACAAACACCTGAATGGTAGCCCTGCCTTTCCTCCTTACAAACTCAGTCTATAAAAGAAAGTCAACGTGTCACACATTGACATTTGCATTTGATTTGGAGTGTGTTTTTTCAAGTCACAAATTTTCTTACCTGAAAAATGGTTTGTGTATTTACAACGTCCAGTTCCTCACCCAGGAATGAGGTGCCGTGTGTCAGGAGGCCCTGATTTCAGTGGCGCTTTGCATTCCACTCTCTTCGAAGGGAGTAGGGCAGAGGCCAGGCGTAGCTTGCCAGTCACTGCACACTTCCTTCTTCTCACAGTGCGCCACGCTGGGGGTTAATGATAACATGAGGCACCTGCCTCAGATGCCGGGCCCCCTGCACAGAGGGCGTTTCACCTAATGGCTTTTCCCCGGCTCATTATTCCGTATTTACAATTAACCAAGCATTACAATTAAGCACCTCTTTCTCCTGGTAAAGATGTTTTTCAATTGACATCTTTCATTTTAAAGTAGTTTATTACATAACAACAAAAAAAAAACAAGATAAGATCATGGTGAGGATATTGTAAACTGTTTTTGGGGCAGGGGCAATAATTCCATCATTCCACTAGGCCCTAGTGACTAGGGGGTCAGAGGTTGTTAGTGAGGATGGCCTTCGGGCAAAGAGAGCGGAACACCAATGCAAACAAAACAAAACAAACACAGAAACTGATCCTGCCGACATGCGGCAGGGAAAAGGGTGAATGAGAGAATGTTGACAAAAATGACAACCGGGGGCGCATGGCTCGGCGTTTCCAGGGGACGCTGTGCACAAGGAGCACCTGAGGAGCGCTCAGAACCCCAGCAGGGAAACGCCTGCCGCACAAGAAGCGCTTTTTGTCAATTTTGGGTTGAATCTTAAAATATGAGATGTGACGTTGCACGACATACATCTCAAGGGGTCATTAGGAAGGACTGGATGGCTTAATCTTTGTGAAAGTTTTAGCACAGTGTTCGTCATATAGGAACCCCTTTGTTATTTTCATCACAGTTGCTCCTACGAGGTAGATACTAGTCTTATTCCTTTTCATGTGTGTCTCCAAAGGTTATGCCACTGGCTGGGAGAAACTGCATGTTCCCGGGACTGCCAATTAGGTGACCACGCTTCGCTGGCCAAGGGTGGGGCTGGAGCACAAGCTGGTCTCCTCCGATGTGCTCTTCCTTGATTCTCAATTCTAAACAGTACTGAGAACGGCTGGAATTACCCACCTTGTGTCCCGAAGAGAGGGATCTGGATCCTTGGGACAAACCCTGTTTTCTGTGCTTTCGGGTTCTTTTATTTTAATTCTTGAGCTACTCCGTACCTTTTGAATACGTTCTGTTTTTCATTGTGACTTTGGCCCTGCACTGTTCTCTGCTTGGGCGAGGGGCTGGCCCGGGATGGAATGACCGTGCCCGCAGGCGGCTCTGCTGTGGCCTCTGCTGAGCTGGCCCCGGGAAAAGCTAACGTTGGTAGCATCCTCCGTCTTGGGGAAGGGAGGATTTGAATGGCCCCAGGACATACGTAACTTGTGACTTCCCTAGTACAATAAAATCACGTTACTAAAGGTGGCCTCAAACTTTTTTGATCCATTATTCTGCATCATCAAAGTAATGATGACTTACTTGCGAGGTCTGTAGCATTTGTTTGAGTGCCTATGTTTATCTTAGAACTTTCTTCGTATATTTTTATAAGACTAACCATTCTGTTTGTAAATCTGGTCTCTATTTCCTCTTACTGAGCCCAAGTATCACTGATTACTTAAGAGAAGGGACCATGCCTTTTTCTACCCATCTTGGCTGCCACATTCTAGCTTCTCCGTGTATCTGAGATGATTTCTGATTATTCCCCACCAGGTGCAGCTGCCTTGCGTTCTGAAACACCTGCCTTTTCATTCCACCTTTTGTGTGTTGGCTCGTGCTGTTTCCCCCACTTGAAATGTTCTTGCTCTCCACTTCATCTTATAAAGCCCTACACCTCCAGTTTCAAGAGGCCCTCTTCCCTTACATCTCAATCCAAGCTGATTTCTCTCCAAATCCCCATTGCTCTTACATTCAGCACCTCACATTACAGTAATTATTTCCTGGGTGAGTGTTTAAACTCCTACCTAAATGGTAAGATTCAGGTAAACAGTGATCAATTCTTTTGCCCCAACATTTAAATATCAAAAGTTTTAAACATACAAAAAAGATTAAAGGCATTTCATGGTGTGAATAGTCATATGCCCACCTATATCCTACAATTTTACTATATTCACTTCATCACATATATATCCCTCCATCTATCCCTTATTTTACTTTATTTTTGTGTATGATACACAGAAATAATTTGAAGAAATCAGTCCCCTTTTACCATCAAAACTTCAGCATGTTTATCACTAACTAGAGTCAACATTTTTACTGGCATTTTTATGATTAAATTTCTATACTCCAGAGCACCCAGAAAAGTAGAGACCATATCATAGAACATCAATTTATCCACACTGGATTGAATTTAGACACCAGTTTGAAATCCATTACAAATTAATAGTGTGGAAGCCCAAATAAATGGTTTCTGGACCTGTGGAGGTGGGTGTGTTTTATGGGTTTGCAGAAGAGCTATACCTATACATACTAACCCAACTTGTGATCTGTCAGATATATTCTAGGGGAATGATCAGGCAAAGTTTCAGGAGGCAGACAGGTCACCATATGATTGATTGAAATACTAATATGAAGCTGGTTATACTCTGTGCTTAAGAAGCAAGAGAGGAATACTCGAGTTTATCTAAAGATACACATTGAAATAGGTGATAAAATAGCCCAAAAGACAAAACCAGGGTTCATGTGTACTAGCCTGAGCCACTGGATGCAGTTGGGTGGAAGCTCAACTCCTTTATAAAGCAGCACACACTCCAAATGGACCATTTGGGCTCAGGCAGATGGATCTGGAAGAAGGTATCTAAGCCTGGGTAGTTTCTGACATCCTATTAGGAGAAAGTTATAGTGCTCCTCAGATTTGGCATCACCTTTTAAAACATGTTATTCCAGTAGTCATCATTCACCCAAGTCCTTCCTTTAACTGATATAGAATATGTATATCTATAGTCACATCCTTTTTTATAAGGATGTTTATTTATATCGCATGCCTATTTATATCCACATACATTGCCTCATTCTTCAAATGACAGGCCCCTTCTCATTCAGGTATCTCTTGTCATCGCCTCTTTCAAGAGTCCTCTCTGGACCATTTTATTTAAAAGGAAGGTCCACTCTCCTCATTATACTCCTACCTTGTACTCTACTTTACCTGAAACATATCACAGTTACTAACTGGGTTTCACACAAAAAGTACACACGCACACTTTTAATTATTTTAAAGGCTGTGCTTATTAAAATACATTTCATTTTCCAAATTGAGCTATCAGCTATTAAAGTGTGGATACATTTTGGGGGACACCCTGTATATACTTTTTTATTTATGTCTTATCTTTCCACTTTAGTAGGCAAATAGCAGAATCATATTTCCCCCTTCTCCTGTGTGACTAGAAGTTATTAGAGTACCTGATCCATAGTAGACACCTAATTAAAATTTACTGAATTGTAGATATTGAAAATTCATGAATAGGGAAAAAGTTTGTTTCAGTATTATCCCGAATGCCCTTGCTGTGTTTGACTCCTACCTTCTCATGTCCTTGTACTTTGATCTATCTTGGCCTTTTGATTGGGGACTGCACCCAGACTTGCCATTCTGGACAGTGCCCCGGTTACAAATCATCGACCCCATCTCTGAAAGCTCTCATTCCTTTCGCATGCTTCTCTCAGCTAGGGGTAAGAAGGAAATTATAACCGAAGGAAGAAATTGACCACAAGCTGTGAATGATTGAGAACCCCACTTAATGTGCTAAACCTCCTGAGGATGTTTACATATTACGAGAGGGGTAAACTGGCAGTGTGACCAGGCAACTTAACTAATTTCAGGCAGTGTGTGTGGGATAGACCTAGGGATTTAGCTGACTAAAAACCAGTCTGTATGGTCTGAAAATTGAAAAACTCACATCCTTCTTTGAGTGCATTCTATGTTATGTGCTCTTACATTACATACTGACTTCCATTACCTGTGACTTGTTCATTATATGGTAGCTGATATCTTGAAGAAGGTAAAGAATAATTAGGTTGATGGGGGTTTCCAATCATGTCAGTTGAGGAATAGGTTAGGAACTGGAAATAGGTCGTTTACAACAGAAAGATGTGACAAAAATAAGAGATCTTTGCATCATTTATTGTTTGTTTTTGGAAGTGAGATAACTGAGTATCCAAGAGACCTGAGCATGCAGGGAGTGGAAAGTAAGGAGTATCCGTCGGGGACAGTCGAGGCTGGCTTCCGGAGGAGGTGGGCTTGCAGAAAGGACAGTGTTCAATTTAGGAGATAAGAACAGCGAGGGCCCTTCAGGGGAGGAACTGTAGCATTAGCTAAGATAGGACTTTGTTGGGATGGTAAGACCTGTGGCTTTGATGGGATGGGACAGTCCATGTTGGGTAATAGAGGAGGATAAAGATGTATAAGTAAAAAGCAGATAAAGGACCTTGATTATAAGCCACATATAATTTGTCCTGGAGATAACACATGATGAGGAAGGGACTCCTTTTCGATGCTTTGATTCCAGATGATCTTACTTTAGGGAGGAAAATCTGAACAGCAATGAGCTCTGTAGCAGGACAGCTAAACATAGGGACCTAGAGTTAAACGGTCTAGGTGAAAACCCTGCTTCAGTTGCTAGTTTCATGACCTTACATAAATTACTTGTTCTCTTTAAGACTCAGTTTCTTCATCTCTTAAATGATATCATAAAAGTAACTATCCTTAAAGATATTGTAAACACTAAATGAGATTGTGTAAAAGTATTTATCATAGTGTCTCTCAGAGAAGTGTTAAATAAATACAATATGATACATATTATCATACAGTTATTAATGGTCATATTATTATTAGGTGACGTTTCTAGCACATCCTTGTAAATAAATCTTATTTGTTGGATACACCCCAAACTTGCCAGATATGTCCACCTCAGAATCGTCCGGACAGCCTTCTCCCCTGCTGTCATGGAAACAAATCTGCTTTTGGCAGTACAGATTTTTGTGCCCACTCCATGATCCTACTCATATGCTTTTTATACCGTATTCCAGAGCCTTCCTCTGATATCTCCAAGGCTATCACTTTCCCATCTGTGAAACTATAAAAGGAGGCAAGCTAGTAAGCAAGGAACTTCAAAACATTCCCACAAGAGTTAGTGGATTAATTCCCCTACTGCCCAATCAGTACTGCCAGGAGCAGTGGCCTCAGAATAAGCCACTGGGCACATTCACTTCACACAAAATATATATCAATTATCCCCAACTTTTCTTTAGCAGATTTTGTAAGACACATTGGAATATATGTTATGTGATTATACAGCCCTGTCAACAGCTTTTGGCATCTTTCTGAGAAATAGACAAACTGAGTATCTACATCATGAATATGAAGGAGAAATGTTTGGAGAGATAAAAAATGGACTGGATAAGAGAAATTTTTTTCTTTCACCAAACATATTGTATCTCCTTCAAATAAATTCCTTACACAACACTCATGACGGACATTTAATAAATGTGATCTGATATAGTGTATGATTTTTGAGACCTTCCTGTAGATTGAGAAATATGCTACTAAAAATTTATAGGAAAATTCCATATGGAGAAGAAATATATGTGATGTCTTTGATCATCCTGTCCATTAAAAAATGAAATCATATTAAATTCAACTGATAGAGCTGTGAAAAACTTTGGAGGAGATCCAGAAGATAGGGCCTAAAATAATTAAACGCTTAGGGAACAAAACCAAGAGAGTAAGTTTATTTAATTGGAAGGAGACATATCTGTAGAAAACTTCATTAAAGTTTTTATGAAGTGTTTTTAATGAGATGTTATAAAATAAAAAGCAGTGAGCAATTTTTCTAGTCCCAGGGCAGCAATAGAAGAAAAATAGACTTATATGGATGATAAACCAGAACAATAATACTATACATTTGATGCCTTTCAAAGAACTTTCATATACACGATACTCACAGAAGCCTGCATAACAGAAAATGGGTGCTATTATGTTTGTGTCTCAAAGACAGGAAAGAGAAGTAAACTTCTTTGAATTGTACAGAGAATGCTTTGCTCCCTCACTTCCCCATTCCCAGGGTTCTGCCCTTTAGGTGTCTTGTGCCTTCATTTGGAATTGTAATAGACATAAAAAGATCTAGCCGTCTGCTCTATGCCAAGGTGCTAGGCTAAGGCACACCCTCCCTGGGCAATACTCTATGTTCTAATGATGAATCACTGAATGGAATTGTTTGTGGTTCTCTGTGACCATGCTGATGCACATCTACAAAACCAGCATTCTGGGTTTTGACATGATTCATATTTAGCTGTTTTTTCTAAGAGTCACTGTTTCTTTAGCCCACTCCTTATCAGAGAGAAAGTAGAACTATGTCATTAACATGGAGAATTCAGTCCTTTTGATACTATGGTGGAGGTTATCGTGAGTGTAGCGATGTGTGTCTAGTTTATCTGACAAGAACACGAGTTTGCTTAGATGTAAGTCAAGTCTTTAAGTGCTGATGCAATCATGAGCCTCACTGTTTGGGCGAATTCTGTGGTGTGCTGCCCTGAGTTTTCTTGGGGTCAGAGGGCGTATGAAGGACAGGTCCCCTTGCCTCAATTCAGGAAGCTATGAAATATACCTACTCCAGTGTTCTTCTTAAGGGCAGCTGCAGCCTCTGTTGCAACTGCTTTTCAATTCAACTTCTATCTCTACTCAGGAGTGCTTCTCTCACTGCCTTACAGTGAGACATTTAACAAATTCCCCTAATAAACTCCCAGCATGCAAATTTCCACTGTCTATTTTCAAGGAATCTGACCTAAGATACTAGTTATTAGGTCTCAGTGGCTGAGAACCAATCCCCATAATTGCAGGAATTACAATTATAGAGTCTCCCTTTCCAAATATTTTTAGGAATCCTCAGGGCTTCTTGCACAAGGGTGTCCCAGTATCAGACTTGCTCACGGGCAGTTTCTGGGCATCACCAATCCAAGGCTTTACTTTTTCTTTTTCTAAGAACTCCCCACAGAGGCTATGCTAAGCTGGAACTGTGTTTCCATAATTTTTTCTGAGGTCTATGCACTAGAGGAGTTGAAATTCTCCTTTAGCACATTCTCTGCTACTGTTTTACTGGCAAAGATGAAGGCAATTGCTAATACAGTGCAAGCAGGAGGATGCTTCTTTGCTATTTTGTTCATTTGGGATATGGAAAGACATTCCCAGGGCATGGTTGAATTTATCCCAGTCCATCACATATGATTGAAAATTTTTGTGCTCCAAATGGTGAGAGCTTTACCAGTGTCCAATAAGCTCCTATGTAAATGCTTATGGTATTTGATGTAGGGCTTTGTTCTAAAATCTCCTTTTTTATCTTTGTAACATTTTGTCTGGAGTTCAGATATTACTGGTAATAGAATTAATCTAACTATTACAAAGTTAAAAAGTGGGAGAGACCAAGGACAGAATTCAGTATCTAATCTAATAAAAGAGAAACATGGTAATTGGCGTAGGACCGCTACCCTTCCCATTGGCTAATCAGGGTGATATGCAAATTAACTGCCAGCCAAGATGGCGGTTAACTGCCAACAAAGATGGCAGTTAATTTGCATACTCAGCCGCAATGCTGGGAGGCGAAAGGGATGGGAAACCCAGCCAGGCAAGAGGTGGGGGGCTCGGGCAAAGAGGGCCAGTGATCAGTGATTGCATCGTGGATTGGAGGCAGAGAGAGCTGCTTCCCCCGTGATCGCCATGGCGATTGGGGGCAGAGAGAGCCCCGGCCAGGCCAGCCAACATCCCCCGACCCCCGGGGCTGTGGGTGCCGACTGGCCTGCTACCCGGTGATCGCCATGGCAATCGGGGGCAGAGAGAGCCCCGCCAGGCCAGCCAGCACCCCTGACCCTCGGGGCTGTGGGTGCCGGCTGGCTTACTACCCCGTGATCGCCATGGCGATCGGGGGCAGAGAGAGCCGCTGTGCAGGCTAGTCCACACTACTCTACCCCCCTGGACTGTGGGTGCCGACTGGTCTGCTACCTCATGATCGCCATGGCGATCGGGGGCAGAGAGAGCCCTGGCCAGGCCAGCCAGCACCCCAGGATCCCCGGGGCTGTGGGTGCCGGCTGGCCTGCTACCCCGTGATCGCCATGGCGATCGGGGGCAGAGAGAGCCCTGGTGGAGGCCAGCCGGCACTCCCGGAACCTCCCAAGCATGGGTGTCGGCTGGCCTGCTACCCTGTGATCGCTGTGGAAAAAAGACCTATCCAAGGAAGGTTTGCATTTAAAACTAAGTGGGGTGGTCCGGAACTGCGCGGCACTGACAACCAGGGCAGTCTCTGCGTCAGTGGCACATCTGCGGCTTGAAATGTGGGGGGGCAGGTAAGGGCCATGCAAGCCAGAGGCTTTGGCTGCAATGGTCAGATAATTTCAGCTCCAAGGCAGGTGCAATCAGGGAAGCCATGGGGACCTTCACAAAAAAGGAGAAGGCTGAAGAGGAAGGATACTTCCCAGAGTGGATTAAAGAACAGCTGGCAGCCTTGAAGAAACAACATGAAGAAGAGATCACTCATCATAAAAAGGAGATTGAGCGTCTGCAGAAAGAAATTGAGCAGCACAAGCAGAACATCAAGAAACTGAAAGATCATGATACTGCGGCAGTGTCAGGGTGAGGGGACAGCCATATTTGTCAGTGCGCCTGAGCTGTCAACAGCAAAAAGTGTGCGGGAGCTGGGCAGGCGCACAGACAGGCACACAGACCCCAGGCCCACCTCGCCACCCCCTGGCCTCACCACCACTGCTGCCAATGCCATCTCATGGGGCCTGCGCCCCGCAGTGGGAGGGGTGGGGGGGATGACTTACAAACCGAACTTGACCATGCACATGCCCGCTACCTCCATCAAGGCCTCTGGGAGTGTTCACCTGCCTTCCACCAGCATGGCAACGTCTTCCCAGTACCGCCAGCTGCTGAGTGACTAGGACCACCTTCTCTAACACGCAGGGAACAGAGAACAGCCAGGTGCCCCAGAGCAAATATGCTGAGCTGCTGGTCATCATTGAAGAACTAGGGAAGGAGATCTGACTCACATAAGTCTGGCTGTTAAATAAGGCCCCTCTCCAGCTTTCAGGGGGCTTCACCTACTCCAACCCAGTGCACCCCACTCTGCCCCAGTGAGACAGCTTCAGTGTTTCAGCTCCAACAAACAGAACACGTCCCAGTGGAAAGGGAAAGTGTATCAATGTCCAGTGTTGCTCAATGGATAGAGCCTCTGTCTGAGGACTGAAGGGCCCAGAGTTCAATTCCTGGTCAGAGCACATGCCTGGGTTATGGGTTTGATCCCCAGTGTGGGGCGTGCAGGAGGCAGTCAGTCAATGATTTTCATCATTGATGTTTCTATCTCCCACCCTCTCTGAAATCAATCTATACTAATAAAAGGGTAAAGTGCTAATTAGAACAAACAACTTCCAGACAACTTTCTGGATATCCTTTTGGACAAAGCCATGGTGGCGGGGCTGAGGCAGAGGTGGTTAGGGATGATCAGGTCGGCAGGGGACAGCAGTTAGGGGGATCAAGCCAGCAGGGGAGAGCAGTTAGGACAATCAGGCTGGCAGGGGAGAGCAGTTAGAGGGGTCAGGCCAGCAGGGAGAGCAGTTAGGGAGATCAGGTCGGCAGGCAGGTGAGCAGTTAGGAGCCAGTGGTCCCAGATTGCAAGAGGGATGTCCGGCTGCCAGTTAGGGGGATTCCAGGGATCGAGCCCAAACCAGCAGTCAGACATCCCCCAAGGGTTCCCCAATTAGAGAGGGTGCAGGCTGGGCTGAGGGAACCCCCCCCCCCCATGCACGAATTTCGTGCACCAGGCCACTAGTCCTATATAATAAAAGGGTAATATGCAAATAGACCAAACAGCAGAACAATCGAACAACCAATCAAAGTGTAATATGCTAATGATATGCTAAGGCTGCTCAATCGCTTGCTATGATGTGCACTGACCACCAGGGGGCAGATGCTCTGACTGGTAGGTTAGTTTGCTGCTGGGGTCTGCCTAATCGGGACTGAGCAAGATGGGCCAGACACGCCCTGGAGCCCTACTGGAGTCCCTCCACAGCCCTATTGTGCACCAGTGGGGTCCCTCAGCCTGGCCTGCACCCTCTCGCAATCCAGGACCCCTCAGAGAGCTGGTTTCAGCCCAGTCCCACAGGCCACTCCCCTTGAGAGGGCGCCAGATGCAGGGCTCATGGCTGACGAGCACTGTTGACGAGCATGAGCCTCTCCTGAGATCGGGACCGATTGGGTGCGAGCCCACAGCAGGCACAGTGGGGCCGGGATGAGTGGGAGCAGCAGGTAGGAGCTGCAGGCGGCATTGGACTGCAGGTTTCAGCCTGATCCCTGCAGGCCACCCAGAGGGACCCCACCTGTGCACAAATTTGTGCACCAGGCCTCTAGTATATTATAAAGAAGAAATGTACTTTCTCATGATGACATCAGAATATCATCTGAAGAAATATTGAAAGTCTTTGCTCTATATTTATTGAGTTTAAACACTTTGGCTCAATACCAGTATCTATCTATGAAACCAGCTTTCAGTTAAAAAAAGAACTTACTAAATCTTTTAAAAAGTCTTAAACTATTCTTAAATGAGTCTGTGTTAGGTGGAAGTAAGTTCACAGATCTTAAATTGTAAAACAATTTACCTCAATAGATACCTTCTTTTTATTCAATGTATTGATGAAGTCATGAACAGTTCATTGAGGATGAAGCTGGCATAGTTCCTTTTAGCTTCATTTAGAAAGTTAGATGGCTGGCTATTTTTTTTAAATAAATGAGATTGTCTATATTTTGAGTCCACTGTGGAAACTGTTCAAAGGAAGTTAATTAAGATAAATATATTGTCAAAGAATGAGGCCTGCTACTAAGAATGGGATTTAAAGAATTTTCACAATAAAATATCTTTCCTAGTAGTCATTTTAAGACAGTAATCAAATATCCTCTAACCACGATGATAGATCCTAGTTAGGGAGTAGTAGGGGGCCTACAGAAGCAGGTTGGAAACTATCTGAATATAAAGCTACATCATTGAATCACCACTCCTTAACTTAATAAACAAATATTCCTTTGACATTTTCTCATAAATCTTCTTTTTCAACATGTTTAACCCTTTTATTTTACTGCACTGTGTGGCAAAGTGTTCTCTGACTCTATTCACTACTGCTTTTCTACCTAAATTCTCATATATTCAGTTTGCCCTAAGTCTTCACTTGCTTCCTGTTATTTTCTTAAAACAATCTTGTCTTTTTTTCTTTTTTTTTTGGAGGGCCCACATTTCACATTTTATTGCACTTTTTCCACTATCACTGAGTCCTGCTGGGCTGTGCCCAGGGTTCCGGAGGCAGGACCTGGAAGGTGAGGCTGCGCAGCAAGCCATTCCCGCGGAGGGGTGCCCCAGGGACCTAGTGGCCATGGTTGGGACACCCGTCGAGGACTGAACCCCACACCCAGCACCCACGTAGGTGGCCCTCATGACTCCCATCCGTCTCCACACTGCCTCCCAGATGCTGACCCCAAACAGGGAAAACAATCTTGTCTTAAAGATGATAGAGTACACGCATTTCAGAATTACAGATATAAGGCTGTTAGGGACTGAAGTTCATTTTGCCATATATCTGCCATCATGCAAGAATACTTTAAACACAATAGCTAAGAACTGGAAACAACCTAAGTGCCCATCAGCAGATGAGTGGATTAAAAAACTGGTACATCTACACAATGGAACACTATGCCACTATAAAATAGAAGGAACTTTTACCATTTGCAACAGCATGGATGGAACTGGAGAGCATTATGCTAAGCAAAAAAAGCCAGTCAGAGAAAGATAAATACCGCATGATCTCACTCATATGTGGGATATAATGATCAACATAATTTGATGAACAAGAATAGATCCAGAGACAAATGGCAGGGGAGAGGGATTAGAGAGCAACCAAAGGACTTCTAAGCATGCATATTAGCATAACCAATGGACACAGACACTGAGGTGGTGGGGGTTTGCCCGGGGTGGGAGTGGCTGGGGGGAGGGGGGATCACTTGGGGAAAAAGGAGACAATAAAACTTTAGACAATAAAAAAAAATTATAAAAAAAGAATAGTTTAAACATAGTAATTTCTGACAGTCGTAGAATGCCAGCACTAATAATAATAAAGGATGAAAATACAAAGACTTCCTCAGCATACATGGCTAATTCTCAAAACAATTTCCTGCCATTTATTATTTATTTATTTATTTATTTATTTATTTATTTATTTATTTATGATTCTCTGCATTAGAAATTACCTACTATATGTTTGCTGATGATTTTCTGAAGAGCTAATCCTTGAACTTCATGTTCTCATCAGACCCAATCTCCATCTGTTGTTCCTCTGCTAAATTCCTAACCTTTTTTCAAAACCCAGTTCATTTCCCACCGCTGGTATAGCTGTACTTGCCAACTGCTATCTCCCTGTCTTCTCACTAGAGTGGTTGCTCTCAGGACGTGAGGGTCAACCAGTTCTCTGGTCTGTCTCAGCATCTCAACACCCCAGAAGATGAGACATTGTGGACCTGAATTTTTACTTTTGTATCTTTGCTAATAGTCATTCCATTTGGACAGTTTGAACTGAATTGCAAGCAAGAGGAATATACATGTGATTACATAGTTAAACAATGACTTGAAAAACGTTTTCAATATCAAACCGGCCAGTGGAATCCACTGAGATATGACTCAGTGAACATACTGTGTGGTCTCAGGTTTACATTCCAATTATGATGTCTTTGCTCAGTAAGTTCCATTTATTTCTGCACCGCTAGGCACCAAACTGAAATTTAACTTCTTTGTTTCTTAAGATATACGCAAATTTGAAATACAACTATATATGTTAGCAGAAGATTCTATCCAGTAATCCTAAACAACACTAAAACTATCAACTTCTAGACCCAAAGAGAGTCTTTAAAATTTTTCTTAAGCTTAATATTTAGTGAAATAAATTTTAGTTTTACAGTGAATATTCATAATTGAATACAAATAAACTACACTATAACTTGCTGTCCAGCTAGTATTGATGTATATTATGTATGGACATGTTATGTATGTATGAATAGTATATTATGTATGGATTAAGGAGCAAGAGCAATGTTGAGATTTATGTATTTACATACATGTCAATTTAATAACAAAGTATTATCTGTATTTCCCATATTGAGCTCTAGTTTTCCTACATTTCCTCTAAGAAATACCAGATGGTTGATGGAAATGATACAGAAATTAATATTGAAGTAATGGTTTGACCTTTTTAAGATGAAAAGCTTGCCAAACTTTCCATATTGACATGGCAACGTTTTAGGAATAAATCTAATATCTTTTAGATTTAGCACAGTTCAAAAGTCACCATCTGTTTCAAAAAGTGAAAGTTCTCGCTATTACATAGTTTCTTGGCTCTAAGACTAAAAGCAGGCAATCCATATAACATTGACTATCAGAAATATGTGAGAAACTTTTACATATTTTAGAAAATCAGAAACGCAAAGGACTTTCTGAATTATCCTCAAAGATATGTTGATAATACACTATGGACATTCTTTCTTCTTTCATAAACTGGGGTGAGTCTCCTGCTCATTCTCTAGGTGGAGTTATTAGTCAATACCAGCAGGGCAGCAAGCTGTAGTACAAAGAATTAAAGTGGGAAAATGGCAAAGCAATAGAATCTGATTTTGAGGAGAGCTGTTTGAAAGGTCTTTGACAAATTAAATATGTTTATTATAAGAAGTTTTATTTTTGTTCCTTTCTTATTTTTTATAAATTATTCACTAGTAAATCTCTTCATTTGATATACCAGAATCAATCCTACTCAGAATCCTTTTTTATTTCCTATTCTTTTGAGGTTAATGCTGGTTTTACATTCTAATAAATTTTTTAAAAAATATATTTTATTGATTTTTTTTTATAGAGAGGAAGGGAGAGGGATAGAGAGTTAGAAACATCGATCAGCTGCCTCCTGCACACCCCCTACTGGGGATGTGCCCACAACCAAGGTACATGCCCTTGACCGGGATCAAACCCAGGACTCTTCAGTTTGCAGGCCGACGCTCTATCCACTGAGCAAAACTGGTTAGGGCATTCTAATAAATTTTTAATGTACTTTCTTCATCAAACAACTGTGGGAAATAATAAATTAGATAAAACAGGAGGTAGAAATGAGCCCATTTACAAAACACAGCAGCAGCTTTTTTTTTGTTTATTTTGTTTTCTGGGCCAAATATAGAAGAAGGTAATGTGACAAAAATGCTTGCAATGGTTTTACCTGGTTTGTTTGAGTTTTCTCAAGTGCTAGGCTTCTTGCTGCCCAACTATTAGAAACATTTCCAGCTTCTGTTCAATTGGTCTTAAACCAAGCAGGCATTTCTTTACACTGACCTGCTACTACAAAGTGGCTGATAGGGACATGTTGTTCTGCAGTCATGCAATTCTTGGCCAACATCCACTAGGCTTTGGATACCCTCAGAGCTTGTTAACCAAAATTAATGATTAGATATTAGAGTGTACCTTAGATATATGCATGGCTAACTTTACACCTCTGGATAAATCTTTTAGAAAATGGTGTCAGGTGTTTGAGGTGGTAGAATACAATGAAGGTAGAATAGGCTATGTGGCTTTTAAACATGCAGATAACACAGTAAATTACCTTGAGGAAAGAACACAGGACTTCTTTAGAGAACAAAATACTAGATAAAGAGACAGTTTTTCTATAGGGCAGACACAAAAAGTGTCCGAAAAATTTAAACTTGAGAAACTTTAAAGACTGTATATATAGTGTGTGACAATTTTTCTGAACTTCCCCGAAGGAGAATAACCCTTGTGAAAACCAAGGCTCTCTGTGTAATCTCTTTCAAAATTTTTTTGAAATGAAAGACAAACTGTGCATGAGTATGAATTACAATGTACTGCAGAACTGTGATCTCTGCTCCATTTCATTTAAGACGAACTTCTATCTTGGTACTGAATTGACCTCAATCACTACAAGTGGTTTATTTGAGTTTGTTCTACTTCTGTTACCTATCCTACAGCTGTAATGCAGATTTAGTATGAAGAAATACTGACATGTGTATTCTCCAGGGCTAACAGCAAAATAAAATTCAAAGCATCTTTTACATGTTTACCTTAGAGCTCATTTTATTAATTAAAAAATAAGTTCTTAACCAGGGGATAGTATTTTATTGTTAAGAACCCTTAAATATAAGAGAAAGGACATCAACATTCATACAATTAAAAATAACCTAATTCACATGCTTTTTAGGGTAAACTTTATTAGGAATTTGTATAGAAAGAGTCCTGTTAGTGAGAATTAGGATAGCTAGGATGAACTGTACAAAAAGACCCGTTAGTTTTAAACTATGCCCAGTTAAGCATGGAGAAGTAAGACTGGAGTACACAAGGCAGAGAGAGAAGGTGACATAACAACTGGACAGATAGGGATAGAGCAAAAGGCAGTCATACATCAAAGGATGTACACAAAGACAGAAGTCTCAATGTGTGTGTCTTTCTCTATTTCCTACCCTCTGGAAGGAATATTTTCTCATGTATATTGTATGTTGTTGCTCCAAACTTCTAAGTGACTTAAGTACTCAATTACTCTATTTTTCTAGGCATCAACACCTTCTGATTGACAATTAAACATGATTAAATCTCCATCATCTTACATTTCCCCCCTCTTAACTCATCACCTCCCTCTAGTTACCATCTTACCTCTTTTTACACCTTCACAGTTAAACTTTTTGAAAGAGTGGTCTACTCTTGTTATTTCAAGTTTCTCCAATCTGGTTTCTTACGCTATCCTCGTACAATGAATTCTTTAGGCTATGGGATCTTGTGGATAGTCCAATGGACTATCAGAGCATCTGACAAACCTTTCCATTCCCTTCCCAGACTCCCCACTCCTTTTCTTTGCCTCCTACTGTTCTAGTTACTCCTGAGATTCTTTTATAGTTTCATCTTCCTCTACTCAGTCATTAAATGCTAGCTCCTCAAGACTCGGTCCAGGCAATTTTTTCTACTCACTCTATACTTTCATTCACACCTATGATTTCAATGACCATCTGCACACTGATGACTCATAAATTTATATCTCCAATCTAGACCTCTTCTCTGAGGTCTATATCCATATATTCAACTTTCAAACTCCATTTTATGTTTCATAGGCACCTTAATCTCATTATGCTCAAGCCTGAACTCACAATCTTCTCTATCAAATCTTCTTTCATTGCTTGTTATCTCAACAATAAAATCTTCTATACATTGCACAACAGGAAATAAATATTCATTTTTGACACCTCTCTTTTCACTCTGGTATTAATCAGTCACAATTTTACTCCTAATTTTATTTTATTTATTTTTTAAATTTATTTTTTATTGTTGAAAGTATTACAGATGTTCCCTTATACCCCACTGACCCTCTCCACATGCTCCCTCTCTCTCCCGGGCCTTCACCACACTATTGTCTGTGTCTATGGGTTACTCCTAATTTTATTTTAAATATGTGCCATTGTTTGTTTAAAATGATTGTATTATCTAAAAGGATGACATTATCAATAGAAATCCCTTTTAAATTGTTATTCAACTTCTCATTTGCCTCTTTTGTTGTTGTTGGTATCAACTGCTAACCTTTGTAAGAGATGATTGAAATTGGAGCAAGCCCATTGCTCTGAAAATTTATTTTATCCATACAGAACTCAGTGTTCTAAAAGTGTATGCTTAATTTATGAATAGTAATTTCTGTACTTTAGGGTAATTTCATTGCTGTCTTGTCATAATCAACTGAATTGCTCAGCCTAGATACCTCATCTCTTTATTCAGACATTTACTGAGCAACTTTCCATCTGATGCCTTGGCTAAGTACATTAAAAATGAGTAAAACACTCTCCCTGCCTTAAAGGAGTTTCCATTTTCAGATTTTTGTCAATTCCCTTGATTTCATTTTCAGATTGATGCAGACCCTGGAAGTTTATTTGATTTATACCACCTTCATAGGTTAGCCAAGATTCCTGCTGATCAGACTAACTTATCCAACTGTCATAAAGCATGCAAACTCAGACACAAAATATTATTTTTAACTGAGAGTAACTTTAGAGACCATAATTGCTAGATTGCTGCACTGATGAAAAATTTTAAATTCTTGGTTGGTATGTGAAAATTTTGTTCAGTAATACCCTTGGGATATAACCATTGCTTTTAGCCATTTCTCTCTCCTGAGATTCCCTTATACTGAAGCATGAACTAATTTTAAGATTGATTTTCAAAACTTTATTTGTTCCAGAAAGATATTTCCATTTAATATTCAGTTTTTCCCTTTTCTGTGCAGACAATGCAGCTGTACTCTTTCACTCAATAGATATTTTGTTAAACAATTGAACTATACCTTAGCTTTACCTGAACAACAAGACTATTTATTTGTTCCATTATATTCTGAAAACAATTGATTCCTTTTGTGTACAATTTGATTGTGTCAAATGAAATCTTAGTTTAATTTGTAGTTTACTCCACTGAGCCAAACCGCTAGGGCGTTTACTCCACTACCATTTGGTCTTGTCTAAAACATCCACTGAGATGAGACATATGGTCCAGGCCAAATGGTCCTTGATTCAAATAGCCCATAATATTTATGTATACTTGTGGTTCATAGGACTAATATATTGAAAAATATTACCATGTTTTATTAGTCCAATACCTACATTGTGGCTGTACTGCCAACAATAACCCTTCTTGCCTCAGTAACAGGTATCTAATTGGTAATGGCACATGGGTTAGGGAGATGGGTTGGGGTTAGGGACATGCAGAAAAGAGGGTTTATATAAACTATGCATGTTTTGGATAGGACCAGCGTTCAACAACCCTTTGGACAGGATTAGATGCCCACTAGTCCTCCACCAAACTGAAAAAAAAAGGATTACCAAAACAATTTCAGATGAAACCTTTTGTCTTTTTGTATTTGGGTGACTATTATCCATATAAATACCACTTAAAAAATAAGGCTCAGCACTACAGTTTGAAAAACGACTGTGGAGCACTTACCGTATGGTGATAGGGATGAATGCATTTGTGTTAGTTCTATAATTAGCAGAGAGAGTCAAGCTATTTGGGGAACTTCCACATCCATATTTAACTGTGGGCCTTCCTTCCACAAGAAATAAATGAAGAAACTGTTATCCAAAATTCTTCTCACTACCTTTAGGAACAAAATTACATTAAATTAGTGAGAAATGTAGATTTATTATATTCAATAACAATCATTAATTCATTCACAGACAATTGTTTTGTTTCAGGGGGTTATGATTGGTGAATCATAGGAGTGTTATTAGGTAATTATGCAATGTAATAGCCCAATATTAGAAATATACATTTTCCATGGGCTGAAAATAGCATGATGTTAACAGCATTAACTTGACATGAGATTAATGTCCGACTCTGTTTACCAATAGATACTTTATTTTGAACCTCAGTTTCCTCATACTACTGAGTATTGAATACTTTGACTTCTTATTATTTATAGTTTAATTTTAATGTATTTCATAAAAAAGAAATAGTAAATTATAAAGAAAAAACAATCTCCCTTCCTTCAGCCCATTCTTCATCTCACTATTTTTTCTATTATGTACACATATATGCAAATATTTTTATAGCCTGATTTTATTTTTAAAACTAATTAAATAATTTAATAAATAGTTTTATTCATCTTTCTCTTTTACTTAACAGTACATTTTGGACATCTTTCCATGTAAGTACATACATTTCTTTTATAAATATTCTTGATTGGAGTATAACTCATACAGAAAAATCACAAATTTTAAGCATATATAACTCAGTGAATGATCACAAAATGAACCTGCTCATTTAAATACCACCAATTACAGAAAAAGAACATTATTTACATTGTCTGAAGTCCTATCAATCACTACTTTCTTTCCTCTACTAATAGTAACCACAATCCTGATTTTTTTAAAAAAATATATTTTATTGATCTTTTACAGAGAGGAAGGGAGAGAGATAGAGAGTTAGAAACATCGATGAGAGAGAAACATCGATCAGCTGCCTCCTGCACATCTCCCACCGGGGATGTGCCCACAACCCAGGTACATGCCCTTGACTGGAATCGAACCTGGGACCTCTCAGTCCGCAGGCTGACGCTCTATCCACTGAGCCAAACCGGTTTCGGCCACAATCCTGATGTTTAACAGAATTACTTTTGCTTCATTTTAATCTTCATATTAGTGGATCATACTGTATATATTCTTTTCTGTCTAGTTGGTTTTGCTCAATATTATGTTGGGGAGACAGCATTCATGCTAAATTTTATTAATTTTTTATTGCTTTAATATTCTATTAAACAAATATTCACAATTCAGTTATTCCTTTTTCTATAGATGGCCATCCCCCTCCCAGTTTTTGGTTATTATTAATAATACTGCTATGACAACCTTGTATGTGTCTCTTGGATTGAAGTGCATGTCCTTCTATTATGTATATAACTAGGAGTTGAATTACTCGGTGAGTATGAATATAATTAATTTAGTAGCTATTGCCAGTTTTCTAAAATGATGTTCCAATTTAACTTTTTACCAGCAGCATATTAATATATAAGAGTTATAGCTGCTCCATCTTCTTACCATCACTTGGATGGTCACCTTGTAGATTTTAACTCTTCTGTGTTTATTGTTGTAGCTTTAATTTTCTTCACATTAGGGACATAGTTTCATGTTTAGTGGCTATTTTGGTATCCCCTTTTGTGAAGTGTCAGTTTGTATTTCTTGCTCATATTTCTGTTTCCCCCCTTATTGATTGTAGAGTTATATCAAAGTATAGATCCGATATCTATATCTATATTCATACATATGTATGTATATAGGATACAAGCTTTTTGTAAAACATACATATTGAAAATAACTTCTCAAATTCTGTAGACTGTCTTGTCAATCTTAAGGGTGAGTTTTAATGAACATATGTTCTTAATTTCAGTGTAGGTTAATTTAGCAATTGTTTCCTTTGTGATTATAATTAATACTTTTTACATCATCTATTGGATAAAGCAATAGTATTAAAGATTTAATAATAAAATACAAGTAGCAAATAATATCATAAAAATGGTTGAAAATCACTCTTTTGAGATTTTCCTAAATGTCCTTTACTAGAACCCACACAACTCACCCAGGTTTTTACCATGCTTCTGAGGACTTGAGCTGTACAAAACCCCGAATTAGTCTGTGCCTGGCAGAGGGTAATGCAGCTTCCTCTTCTCTGACTCTCCTGAGATTCACTAGCAGTTTTTGGACTTCTACTCTTTAGTGTTTTCCCCACGACTTCCCATTCAATTTCTGAGGCTGCTTTTCTCTGAACTTGAGAGTATGAGTAATTTTTAGTATATTTTTGACTTTTATTTTAAAACTGGGGGAGGGTGTTTGGAGCAATGGGAACACATTTAGAAACACAAACTTTGTACCAGCATCTTGTGTTTTCTCTAGAGGAGCCCATCATTAAACCATTGAAGGAAAGCCATTCTGTTGTTTCACTGAAAAGATGCTTGTTGATGCATTAATGAAGAAGTGAGAACCTACCCTCTTTTGAAATAATTCTTTATGCTTTAAGGTTGTGTGGTAATTTTTTTTCAATAAATCATGTGTATTGTGAGTTTTCTGAATATTTATTCAGAAAATATTCTGAAACTCTTTTACAATATGTAATTCTCAAATTTCATTTATCCTAATAAAATCATTGATTGTATCTCTTGACTTAATGCAACAAACTGATGAATTTCAGAGGGAAGGGGGTGGACAGGAAGAGATTAACCAAAGAACTTATATGTATACTAGAGGCTCAGTGCACAAATTTGCACTGGGGTCCCTTGGCCTGGCCGGCGATTGGGGCTGATCAGGGCTGGCTGGCCAGGTGGAGGGACCACGGGAGGTTGTCTGGCGGGGGTGGGGGTGTGGAGGGAGAAGGGACCGCGGGAGGTTGGCCAGCTGCAGGAGGTTGGCTGTGGGAGCACACTGATCACCAGGGGGCAGCTGCTGCGTTGAGTGTCTGCCCCCTGGTGGTCAGTGTGCATCATAGCAACTGACTGACCAGTTGAGCGGTCAAGTGGTTGACTGGTCACTTAGGCTTTTATTTATATATATATCCCCATAACCCATGGATAGACAATAGTGTGGTGAAGGCTTGGGGAGGGCATGGTACAATAGGGAGAAAAAGGGGGGCATTTGTAACACTTTTGATAATAAAGATAAAAAGTAAAATAAATATGCTGCCTAGAGCAATAAATAAAATCATTAATTGCAAAACAATAGACTCTAGTTTCTAAATATTATAGTCTTTTAGAGAGTAAATCCTATAATTATAAATCTGAAATTTATATGTACCATATTTATACAGGGTTGGGGCAAAGCAGGCTTACAGTTATGAGTACATGAAACATAGTTTATTCTTGTATTATTATTTCTTTTGACAATTTGATTTGAGATCCTATATAAATAAACATTCAGAAGAGATTCATCAGTTGTCCATCAGTTTTAGTTAAAGTGAAGTTCAACATCATTCCTTTTAAATAGATAGTGATCAATACAGATATGTATATTAAATCAGGTATATAGTGGCCAAATTTCTAAATTTCCATAAAGTAACATGACTTTCTACCATTTTTCAGGAAAGATATAATACCATACATTTGTATGGCACTTTGTATTTTTCAAAACATTTTTATATACATTTTCTCAAGTCTTGTGAACTTGATCATAGAAATTACATTGCATTATTTATAGTCAAACTAAAACACCGAAAGTTAATTGATTTACCAAAGTTTTACAGTTAGCTCATATTGACTTGGGTTCAAGTCCACCACTGGTCACCTAATGATATTTCGATTTGCCTATAGCAGCATTTGGATGCTCTCGTCATCCCTGGTACCACCCTAATGGCATGAGATAAAAACCGTTCTCTGGGCCTGCACTGAGTTCCCCATTGAACACACACACTTTTACTGCAGCCTTAGAACTCCTCTCTTGTTAAAGGTTTTATAGTAGCGGTAACCCCAGCAGCAACCTCAGAAGCATTGTGCATGGTAAAAAGACAGAGTAGCAGTGGCATCATGAGCAGCAACATGCATTCAGGATGCAGTTAGGATGAGCTAGTTAGTCAGTGGAAGGATGGCAAGCAGAGATTCTCTGAGGCGCACTGAAGGATTGTGGCAGCAGTTTGGCACACATAATTAATTACTGGCACATGTGTATTACATGCTGCTGCAGAATGACTTCTGGGCCAGTTTCTAACATTGATAGAGAGCATGGTTTAATTTTTCCTAGCCTGTTAATTTTGCTTAACCTGTTAAATAAAAACTGTACTACAAGACTCTTGGTGACAACGAATCCTCTTCATTTGGATAAAATGAAAAGAAAAATTGCACCAATTGTCTATCCCACTTCTTGACATTTATGAATCCAGGGTTTTTTAGAGTCTAATTATTCATTCCCTGAATAGATATGTCTATCAAATAGATGTAACATTAATGACAACTTTTAGACAAAAATACAGTATCCTGGGCGTGCAATTCCCAAGTGTCCCTTCCAGGAAAGTTATAAGGGAAAAGGGATTCAAGCATTATCTGAATAAGAATTTTATCACTTTCAGAAGATGGCAGAGTAGGTAAATGCCTATACTTGCTGCCTCCCACAACCACATCAAAATTACAAATGAAATACAGAACAACCATCACCTAGAACTGCTGGAAAGCTGGACGAATGGAAGTCTACAACTAGAGAAGCAAGAGGAAAGCACACTGAGACTGGTAGGAGGTGCAGAAGCACGGAATGGGCTGGTCCAGCACCCACGTGTGCTGCTTTTTTAATTGGGAGGGAGATCGTCTCTGTGGAGGCCACCCAGAGGAGCAAGGTTTTCCAGCCACACACCAGATCCCCAGCCCAGGGTCCCAGAGCTGGGAAAAGAAGTAAGAGCTGTGGGCTGTAAAAACCAGTGGGGATTGGGGGTCAGTGACACAGAGGCTGCTGGAGACCCACCTGTTCCTCTTAAAAGGCCAGCACCATGAACTGAACTTACAAGGTCCCAGATCCTCTGAGCTCCAGCACCAAGGAGAGGCTCTGGGGAACACACATACATATAAGGAGAAACTGGATTATCTGGCATCTTGGCAGGAACTTGGGCAGCCAGAACCTCCCGGTTGCATTTCTGACCAGCAGCCATTTCTGGTTGTTCAGCCCTGGTGATTATCTAAGACCCCACCTCATCCAATTTATAACCCCATCCAAGCTGTGTGCAGTGGCTTTTTGCATATGAATGGTCTGTCCTTGCTCAGGTTAAAATCTCTCAAACAAGCTACAACTGGGGCAGGGAGCCCCAAACATATCAATAAGAGGCCCAAGACCTGGCACCAGCACCAGCCTGCCTTGCTTCATAGCTGGATCTCATCTGGGCACTTCCAAACCCAATACAAAGAGGAGGAATCTGCAGATCTCTCTGTAGCTCCTGCTGGGTAGCCCCAGACAGTGACTGACTGTGCACCTCCCTGTAGACCCAAGAGCCAGTGTACCTAGTGGTCAGTGTCAGACCATAACAGATTACAACTCTACACATCCATAAGCCACACACTCAAGGGGCAGACTCAGTGAGCACCAAAGCCCCACTGAAGCAAGTCCTGGTTCATAGGGGTGATTCCTGCATAACAGCTCTCCCACTGTAGTCGCAGCTGGTCCTCACAGCCAATTGGACTGGAGGTCAATTCCTCTCAGTGACACCAACAGCAATCAAGTCTCAACTACAACAAGACTGTGCTCACAGTCCACAAAGGGGTGCACCTAGAGCTCCCAGCTCAGGTGAATGGGGAGGCTGAGCCACCAGGATCAATAGAACACCTACTATACAAGGCCACTCTACCAACTCAAGGAGACATAGCAGCTCTATCGAATACATAGGAACAAACACAGGGAAGCAGTCAAAATGCAGAGGCAAACAAACATGTCACAAATGAAAGAAATGGAAGAAAGCAAAGTACTAGATATAGAGTTCAAAACCCCAGTTATAAGGTTACTAAAAAATCTTCTAGAAACCTCCACAAAAATGGAAAAGGACCATTCAGAAATTAAGCATACACTGACTGAAATAAAGAATAATATACAGGTATTCAACAGTAGAGTAGAGGATTCTGAGAATCAAATCAACGATTTGGAATATGAGGAAGCAAAACCCACCCAACCAGAAGAGTAAAAAGAAAAGAGAATCCAAAAATATAAAGATAGTGTAAGAAACCTCTTGGACAACTTCAAGTGTACCAACATTCACATTATAGGGTTGCCAGAAGAGAGAGAGCAAGATATTGAAAACCTATTTGAAGAAGTAATGACAGAAAACTTCCCCTACCTGGTGAAAGGAATAGACTTACAAGCACAGAGAGTCCCAAACAAGAGGCAACCAAAGAGAACCACACCAAGACACATCATAATTAAAATGCCAAGGGCTAATGACAAAGAGTGAATCTTAAAAGCAGCAAGAGAAAAGCAGTTAGTTACATACAACTGTCAGCTGATTTCTCAAAAGAAATAATGCAGGCCAGAAGGGAGTGGCAAGGAATATTCAAAGTGATGAAATGGAAGGACTGGCAACCAAAATTACTCTATCCAGCAAAGCTATCATTTAGAATTGAAGGTCAGATAAAGAGCTTCACAGACAAGAAAAAGCTAAAGGAGTTGATCACCACCAAACCAGTATTATGTGAAATGCTGAAAGGTATTCTTTAAGAAGAGGAAGAAGAAGCAAAAGAAAAAGATAAAAAATATGAACAAAAAATGGCAACAAATACATACCTATCAATAATTGAATCTAAAAATCAAAATAAATGAACAAGAAATCTAATGAACAGAATAATCTGGTGAATAAAATAGAATCAGAGGCATGGAAATGGAACAAACTGACGATGCTCAGAGGGAAGAGGGTAAAGGGGTGGGAAGAGATTAAACAAAGGTCTTATATAGATATATGCATTACCTATGGACACAGATAGTAGAGTGGTGAAGGCCTGTGGCGGGGTGGGAACCAGGTGGAGGGGGACAATGGGAGGAAAAAAGAGGTACATCTATAATAATCTCAACAATAAAGATTAAAAAGAAAAAAAATCCCACAAAAACAAAATAAAAAATTAAAAAAAGAATTTTATCACTTTCTCCATTTTGTCCTGTGCAAAACACTGTTTTAAGCAAATTGAACATGCTGTCTCTCAATCTTTATTACAACTCTTTCATACCTTTGGTATCATTATTATTAATATTATCCATTTTACAGAAACTGAGGCACAGAGACATTAAGTAACTTATCCAGAAGTTGGAGCTAGGTAGTCCAGCTCAAGTAGTTTTCTTAATCCCTGAATTATACTGTTCTTGAGATGTTCATGGCAGCAATTTCAATCCTTGACTGAGTATATTTTCATACCTACCTCTGCCCACCAGAAGCAAGCTTTTTCCTCACTAGGTCTTCCCTTGATGTAATCACATCAGAAGCAGAGTTGTATCTCTCACTGACATATTTCTTCATTAATTTCAGTCAAAGAAATAGCATCTAATTATTCTTAACATGATTGTTTTCTTTCAAGAGAAGTTTAATAAAGAACATCATTATAGGTCAAGGGTTGGCAAACTATGGGCCATGAGTCCAATTCTGCCATTGTCTGGTTTTATAAGTAAAGTCTTTTGGGGAAAACAGTCACATTCAGGTATTTATTTTTTTCTATGGCTGCTTTCACGCTATACTTGGCAGAATTGAACAGCTGGGACAGAGAATGTGTGGCCTGAAAAATTCTTTACTCTCTTGCCATTAGTGAAAAATTTGCCAAACTCTGTTATGTTCCTGATCAAGTACCCTCAGGAAAAGAATTATCTTTGATTCCATTTATATTTTGACTAAACCCTTGATATATATACCCTCTTCTTACTACTTATCAGAGGAAGGAAGTATAACAATGTTTAATAGAAAAATTTCCTAAAGTAAAGTCTCAATACCTTTCAATTTTTCATCACAACCCTCAAAGTTGAGTACCTTGCAAACAGAACATTAAGAACTATTCTAATCAAATGCATACTCTATTCAGGGCAAGGGTAGAGTCCTGAGGAGGGTGGTGGAATAGAGATGTTAAACACAAGATTATGAGGGGTTTCCTAGTTAGTGAAGATATGTAAGCACAGATTCCATGTAAGGAATCTCTGTACTAAGCCTCAGTTCTTAATTGTTACTCCTATCATAAGACCTATAATGGTCAGCGTTCTCATATAATCATGTACATAGTTTCTCTCCGCTAAATGGTGAGACATGGGATGCACATCATCTCTTTTTTTTTGGAATAAATTTTTTTCCTTCTAGTGATTTATTTATTTATTTATTTTTAATCCTCACCCGAGGTTATTTTTCCCATTGATTTTTAGAGAGAGTGGAAGAGAGAGGGAAAGATAGAGAGAAATATCGATGTGAGAGAAACGCATTGGTTGGTTGCCTCCTGCACATGCCCCAAGCAGGGCCAGGGCCAGGGAGGAGCCTGAAACCGAGGTATGTGCCCTTGACCAGAATTGAACCTGGGACCCTTCCATCTGCAGGCCAACGCTCTATCCACTGAGCCAAACCGGCTAGGGCATCTCTTACTCATTTTTATATTCCTCACAATGCCTAGCAGAGTGTGATGCACTTTCTAGGCGCTCAGTTTTGTTGAATTTGACTTTTGCTGTCATAAAAAAGATAAGGTAAAATAAAAGGAAATCTCTACAAACTAATGAATGGCAATGCATGAATCTATTATCCATGCTTTCAACTCTACTCCCTTTCTTATTCATCTAGAGCAGTGGTTCTCAACCTGTGGGTCGCGACCCCTTTGGGGGTCGAACGACCCTTCCACAGGGGTCGCCTATGACCATCGGAAAACACATATGTAATTACATATTGTTTTTGTGATTAATCACTATGCTTTAATTATGTTCAATTTGTAACAATGAAAATACATCCTGCATATCAGATATTTACATTATGATTAATAACAGTAGCAAAATCACAGTTATGAAGTAGCAATGAAAATAATTTTATGGTTGGGGGTCACCACAACATGAGGAATTGTATTAAAGGGTCGTAGCATTAGGAAGGTTGAGAACCACTGATCTAGAGCAAGCTCCATTGGGAGTTATTAAGTTAGGACAAAAATTCCCCCAACATTTTATGGTAGGTATTTTAAAATGATTAAAACATTTGAGCAAACTTTTTAAAAATATTATTTTTCAATTACAGTTTACATTCAATATTATTTTGTATTAGTTTCAGGTATACATCATAGGTTAGACAATGATTTGACCATCACATACTTTACAAAGTGATCCCCCTAATATTTCAAGTACCTACCTTGACACCATACACAGTTATTACAATATTATTGACTATATTCCTCATGCCATACTTTACAACCCTTTGACTATTTTGTAACTACCAATTGGTACTTCTTAATCCCTTCACATTTTCCACCAAGCCCCAAAACCCGTCCCCTCTGTCAACCATCAGTCTGTTCTTTGTATATATGAGTCTGTTTCAATTTTATTTGTCTATTTCATTTTTTAGATTCCACATATAAGTGAAAATATATGGTATTTGCCATTTTCTCTCTGACTTATTCCACTTAGCATTATTACCCTTCCTATTTGTGACAGCATACGTTTTTTCTATAAGAAAAGATGCTTTTTAATATGATGTCAGGAAATACTATAGGATTTCATTGGCCTTGGCCAATGAAGTATCTAATGAAGGTATTCTGTATTCTGCTGGGAATCATTTTATAGAGAAAGGCAGATGTCAGATTCTTCAGATTTAATTTGCTTCCTTCAGCAATATCAGAAATCTCTTCTTTTAGCCCTTCCTAAATGCACAAAACAGGAGGCCCAATCATCCTACTTTTCCTGTTGACTCCTACCTGGAATAACTACCTAAAACTAGCCCTTCTTTTGCTTTCTTTCTTAAAGACAAACACAAAATAATATCAAGGTTGCTTCTGAATCCAGTGCTCCCACTGGAGTTGCTCATGTAATTTGCCTCCTGTCATTTGGTCAGATGTCTGCTCCTAATTCTCAAAGATCATATACTTCCAAAGGGCTTGCTTATTTCTTTTCAGAGAAGCAGCACAGAATGGATTTAACTGCATGGTAATATATCCCATGATGAAACCCCCTGATTGATACTGCTTGCTGAGCAGAGCTCATTTTCTGAAAGTGCACCTAAAGAGTTTTGTGTGGTCTCCTCCCTTCTCCTGTGACCTATTAGTAGCTCCTTGGACTGGGTTCCAGAATTCTGAATTGGTTCAGTGGCAGATTCAGAAAACGTGCTTTTCATCCCGACTGCTGTTCTCAGAGCCGTCTCCCTCCCACAGAGCATTCTTTTTTAAGCAGTCTTTTCTAAGGTTTTTACTATAACCCCACAAGGATTCAAGTTTTATCTTCCTTTTTTTTTCCCCTTTTCAACATCAATTAGTTGGAGAGGCAAACTGAGAAAAGGTAAATCTACGGTTTTGAACTAGGAATATAATTCAAAGATGACACTGGCTTACAACCTGCTATCCTTTTCCCTCTAATATTTGATGATAACAAAATACAAATGTTCAATAAATGTTTGCAGAATGGAATTGAATTTTTACTGAAATGTTCAGAAATGGAAAAAACCGGCAAAACTAAAAAAAAAAAAAAGCCAAAAAACAAAAATCCAGATAAAAGTTAACATCTAGAGACTCTAACGTGAAACATTTGATTTAACTTCCTTACTATTTTAAAATTGCTCCTACATAGAATATACTGATTTCAAAGGAAAGAAAACTAGCCCTAAGTCAAGTTAAGCAACACCTTTCAAAACTATGGATGTCTAACTGAATCACTAAAGTCTTTGTGTTCATCTGTTGTGAGGCTTCTGAGTTTGACAAATTCTAAGAGGAGTAAAAGCAACAATCTCATGGAACAGTCTACTGAGGTATTCCCAACAGTGTAGGATTGAATGGCCACTTTACAAATGAACGAAAGAAATGCTTTACAAACAAAATTATTATCTCCATTCATAGGCTATGGAACTTCCATGAGTAAACAGCCTTGATGTATTTAGTGCGGTGACAATAAGAATTATAGAAGACAAGGACAGAGTTAGGTAATCATTGCAATGTCATTTTTTTTCTTACTAATAATTTCTAGTTTAAGTTTTTTGGTCGGTCAATGGATAATGAAGGCAAAAATAATCCTATGGCACTAGTATCGCCTTGGGTTTTTTATTGGTTTAAATTAAAGAGCTGAATTGAGCAGGGTATATACATGCTTGGCATGTATTCCTATGGCTTTCAAAAGGAGCGCATTGAGTGGTGGTACAGACATGAGCCAGGAGCAAGGGCCCAGAGGAGATCTCCCAGAGGTTGGCTGCTTCTTTGGCTAAGAGCTGTTTTTAGTTGGTAAAATCACACTTTCCCAGAGGAAACACCTTCCAATTCGATATGACTAAAAACTGCAGAGCCAGAAAATCACTTTGCTTTGTGGCTTTAAATGATTATGTTTGTGTTTTTGTTCTGTTCAGTTTTGTTTCGTTTCCCCTGAAATGCACCATTACCTCCAAATTTCATGGTCGCCTACCATCATTTAAGTTTTGAATATAAAAGCAAATTTTCCTTTCCTAAATCTTCTCTCTCTCTCTTAACATAAATAAATCAGACATCCTAAAGCCATCATTTAAGCAGGGTTCTTATACTCCTGGGAAATAAATAATGCTGGCCTCGTTCTGACAAGTTAGTTTCTTTCTAAAATATAACATGCATTCTTAGTTTTAATGTTCAAAACTTCTGATGTATCCAGTTTTTCAAAATTGCTTCTTTTAGGCATTTTACTCAAACAATAAAAAGGTTTTAATTTTGTTTAGAAAGTATAGAATGATTAATTGATTTTGCAAAATAGTTTAAAATAGAGGAGAAAAATGATCTGGGAAATAATGAGTTGCCCTGCAGTAGACAATCAATTCAAGAAGACATTACACCTCCAATATAGGGAATTGTTAAAATTATTGTGCATTCATTTCAAAAGAGAAAAAACAATTGCCACATTTGGAATACTGCAAGTAATTTACTTAGTGATGTCTGGCCATAGAAGAAAGAGGGCCATCAATTCTGGTTACAGAGATCCTTGTGAGCATATTGCATGATGTAGAAAACCCTAGAGATAGAGGCATTTCCTTAAACAAATACTGTTAATACTAATTTTGTTACACCAACTAATCTCTATAAATAAAAGCCTAAGATACCGAACGACTGAATGACTGAACAACCGAACGTCCGGTCAACCAGTCGCTATGATGCACACTGACCACCAGGGGAGAGATGCTCAATGCAGGAGCTGCCCCCTGGTGGTCAGTGCGCTCCCACAGCAGGAGTGCCACTCAGCTGACCAACGGGCACCAGAAACAAGGCTCACAGCTGGTGACTGACTGGGCACGATCCTTTGTTTAGAAAGTATAGAATGATTAATTGATTTTGCAAAATACTTTAATACGACCATTTCATGGTATGCCATGATCCTGTGGCAGGTGCAGCAGGGCCAGGATGAGCAGGAGCTGCAGGCAGGAGTGGCAGGCAGTCCAACATCCCCTGAGGGGTCCCGGATTGTGCGAGGATATAGGACAGAGGGACCCCATCGGTGCACGAATCCGTGCACCAGGCCTCTAGTTTTAAGTTAATGCTAAAAGAGTGATAGGAATTTCCCTAATTGTCAAATGAATCTCAGGTTTGGAATGGCTTTTTCCAAGTTACCAAGTACTAAATGCAATTTATATTTAGTGGTTTATATTATAAAAATATGCTCTGGCCCTGGGCAGTGCGGTTGGGCATCATCCTAAGCACTGAAGGATTGTGGGTTTGATTTCTGGTCAGGACACATGCCCAGGTTGTAGGAGCGATCCCCAGAAGGGGGGTGTACAGGAGGCAGCTAGTTGATATTTCACTTTCACATAGATGTCTCTCTCTCTCTCTCTCTCTCTCTCTCTCTCTCTCTCTCTCTCTCTTTTCCTTCTTCTCATAAAAATCTTTAAAATTGCTCTGAAACATTTGTAGCATTTATGTTTTACTGCAATAGCTATGACATATATATGCTTGCTGTATCCTTCCTTCTGGTTCAGAGCCTGTTGGTAAGTCATAAATTAAAGAAATGTCCAAAGAAAACTAGAAAGCACAAAGATTTTTTTTGGGGGGGGCGATAATGCTTTATGCACTAGGCCAGTGGTCGGCAAACTGCGGCTCGCGAGCCACATGCGGCTCTTTGGCCCCTTGAGTGTGGCTCTTCCTAAGCCTTAGGAGTACCCTAATTAAGTTAATAACAATGTACCTACCTATATAGTTTAAGTTTAAAAAATTTGGCTCTGAAAAGAAATTTCAATCGTTGTACTGTTGATATTTGGCTCTGTTGACTAATGAGTTTGCCGACCACTACACTAGGCTAGAAAAGTTTTCCCATAATATTTAAATGAATAGTTCATTGATTCAATAGGGTAATATTTGAGAAAGAAACTGAACACATAGGAGGTCAAACATTTCATACTCACTGTAGAGAATGGTCCCATTCAGCGTGTTTGTTTTTATAGTCAAGTAGATGGTAACAATTCTGTTATGTTCTTTTTCCAGGACAGACTTTCCAGGACTCACTTAGGTTTGCAAAGAAAGGCAGTTCTAAATAGGAATTCCCATTGAAAGATGGGAAAAATAAACCTGTATCTAAAAAAACATACACAGTCATGTTAATGTGTTCTGACATACAGGGTTTCTCCCTCTCCCCCCAAATGTATATATACTTTAACAGCTGACAGCTCAATTTTGAAAATGAAATGTATTTTAATAAACACTGGCCTTATAATTATTCAAAGTGTGTATATATTTTTTGGAACACTCTGCATTATTATATTGCTAATCAAGCAGATGAGAACATAATATTAATAGCATTCATTTAAAAAGATAAAACTGATATTTACAAATATTATTTAGTTCCAACATTAAGCAATTTAGATATATAAGTACAATACATTTGTAAAGTCATTTCTCATATAATCAATTACCAGTTTAGAGGAAAAGACTCGAAACAAGAATATAATTTTTTTTTGTTTGTTTAAGGGAGAATAAACACCCTGAAATTGTATGAAAAACATCTGTGTTCCTGCATATGTGAAATAATAGTTTTCATTAGATTCTTAAAACATTCTGTGATATAAATGACTAGACATCAAATTAATACACTTAAAATCAATAAAGTTTATTTGATATAATTACACTTCAATAAAAACAAACACCTGTGACACAAAAATATTAGAAAACTATTACATTCTTTTTATTAATAGTCATTAATATTTAGTGCTCTTCACTCATATATAAGATATTTTTAAGTATTACTATACTATGCAAGGTTATTAGTAATTAGAATTCTTAATCTTTTAAATGCTTAATCTCATAAAATCCTGAGACATAAGTTTTAAAAAGTATTTATCTTATTGTCATATATATATTTAGATCTATGGACTTGGCACACTGAGCAAGTATATTACATAAGATTTGGAAATCCAACTTTATTTTTTGTTTCTCTCACAATGGGGAAGTTTTCTTTGCCTCTGGGTGAAAACTTGGCAATCCCTATGCGTCATACCTTCTTTCTAAATTATACAATAATTTAAAAAACTAATATCCAGTCTAAGAAATGTATCAACCCTTTACATTTTCCTTCATAGATATGACTTCCCTTAGCCCCGTTCGCCTGTCAAAGCTGTGGGGTGCCTGACACTTGCTGCCTGTCTTAAGGGGTAGGGAGAAGCTGGTTTCTGTTCGTATTTCCTTCTCCTCCCCGTCCCCCCACATCCCCACTCCCCTTCAGGCTAGCTGCTGCTTTGGACCTTTATAGCTAGCTTTAAATGGGAGAAGACAAGGTGAGGTGGAAAGAAGCCACAGTAAGGAGAGCTAATAGAGCTGGTGACTAATGTTGCAAGCAGGCCTCTTGCTCTCTAGGAATAGCGGATGTTTAAAATGTATCCCTCCTGGTCGGAATGCCAGATAAAATATAGGATGCTCAGTTATTCTTCAATTTCAAATAAACAACAAACCATTGTTTTAGTAGATCTCATGCAATGTTTGAAACATAATTATACTAAAACAGTGATTTGTTGTTTATTTGAAATTCAAATTGAACTGAGGGCCCTCTATATTTAGCAGTTAAATTGTCAACCCTGTAACTCATGAGGATTAGTGCAAGCTTTAGACACCCGTTGTCAACAGCCATTTCTAGGGCTTGTGCATTAGCCTGCCTTTGGCTTGTCACTCTTAACTTGGTCCCACTCGGATTTTTCACATTATGTGCCGACTCTTGCTGTTGGACGACCACTTTCCTGTGTCAAAGAAAAAGTTGCACGGGACAAACTTCAATAGGCAAGAAAGACTTTATTCAAGCCTAATGCAATAGTGGAGAGGCTAGAATTCAGTCTTTGCTCTGAATGTGAGAGTTTTTAAGAGCTGAGGTGAGGGGATCATAAGCTACCTGTTTTGCTAGTGGGTCTTACCCCCTCAAAAATAAGCTTCCTCATATTGCCATTACTGGAGGCAATTTACAACGTGGAGGGAGGCGCCCATTGGAGCTAGGCTCCCACTCTCCCGGAGACTGGCTGATAGGGCCACTATTTTCTTGATTATTTTAGAAAGCGATGGCTCCAGGTCCTGCAGAAAGACACTCCTGGGTTGTGAAACTGGCCAAAAGCTTTCAAAGAAGATTTACAACCCAAAGGAGCCAAGGAAAGAGTTTACAACTGAAAGTTTTCTAAAGTAAATTCTCTAAGACAAATGAGGTCAGAGGCCTAGAGCCAGGATGAAGCCCGTCTCTCTAAAATTCAGTCCAGCGGAGGGGAACGTTAACGTGGTCTTGTTCACCCAACTAGAAACACCACTTGGACAGAAAGCAAGATGGCTCTGGAACAAATCTCTTTTCTAAGGGGTCCATACCTAATTCATGGCAAACACTCCTCCATGCCCTGTCTTATTGTCTGTGGGGGTATAAGTTAATTTTCCAACAGTCTTCTCTTTCGGTTTCTGTTCCTTTATCTCCACAGCACACACACACCCCCACACACACACGCACACACACGCTGCGTTGGCTTTCTCAGGTTTGAATGTATGACTGCTGGTCCACAGTCCATATGTTCCTCCCCAAGTGACCTAGTTTTAGCTTCTTTCTAACTGGGCTCCCTTCCTACAGTGTCTGCTGGCTGTCATTGCTATCATGTCAACTTTACTTATTTGTAATCATCTAAGGTCTTCAGTACTCCAGAATAATTCAGCCGCTTTTAGAATAAAACTAGACCCTCCATGGTCATATTTTTCATGTTTACACACACACACACACACACACACACACACACACACACACACTAGTAAGGCAGAACGACATTTTCTTCTGTGGCTCTACTTGTGTTTATGCTGTTCTATTTGTCTGGAATGCCCTGCCCCATATCCTAGTTATACAGGGCTTCATTTAATTCAATGCTCACCTTGACTATTCTTCCAAATTTGAACTCCCTATCATATTGAGCTACAACTCTTTTAGTGCATGCATGTTTTCTTCCTTATGTTGCAATTGTTAAGCAATTTGGGGCAGAATTGATGAAATAGTAAATCTGAACTTGTTACATTAGATAAGGGAGCTAAATTCACTTCAATTAGTAAAAATAGAATATTCTAAATAAATGAATTCTGATAAAACTTGGAAAAATATGCATTAAAGAAATGAATTTTCTCTCTTGTGACCAGAAAAGCCCATAACATTGTCAGAGTTGTACCGAATGGAGCAGAATGTTTAGTAGATACAGAACTGTACATGCACCATTTATGCTATATAATAAAAGGGTAATATGCAAATTGACCTTTAAGGCAGAACGACCAGAACAACCACTCGACCAGTCACTATGAGGCGCACTGACCACCTCTTAGTCCCTTTCCCTGGCCAGCAGGCTCCCATTGCCTGGGGGCAAACGGGGAACCCAGGGTGGGTGGCGGGGGATGTGGGCAGTGCCAGGCCAAGGCCCCCACCCCACTGGTCATCCTACACACAGAGGGTGAACCGCAGCAGGGGTGGGGCGGCGAGCAGGCGGGAATGTCTAACCTCTCGGTCCCTCCCCTGAACTGGCAGGCTCCAATCGCCTAATGGTGAACAGGGAACCAGGGGTGGGTGGTGGCGGGGGCGTGGCTGGCAGCCAGCAGCCAGGGAAGATGGCCCGGATTGCAGGCCAAGTCTGGGAACTGTGCCGTGCATGAATTTCATGCGCTGGGCCTCTAGTTAATATAAGGAGAAAAAACATGCAAATCAAGTTAAAATGCAATGTAGCTCTATACTGGAGGATGTTTAGATGACAAATTTGGATATGGCTGTGACAGAGAAAAATGATTAATATTATAAAGAGACTGGATTTGGTTTTAAATTAATAGAAAATCATATAACTTTAAAAGTTGCATATCTGTTGATTCTACCATAATATGGTTTTAGACACTGTTTCTTCCTATTGCTTTTACCTGTATTATTTGAAGTTACTGATGTTTTCATTCACTGAACCAATATATATATTTTAAATTAATTAATTAATTAATTTTTATTTCAGAGAGAAAGAAACTCAATGATGCGAGAGAGCCATTGATTGGCTGCCTCCTGAATGCCCCCCACTGGGGATTGAGCCAGCAACCCAGGCATATGCCCTTGACTGGAATCGAACCAGGGACCTCTCAGTCCACAGGCTGATGCTCTATCCACTGAGCCAACCAGCTAGGGCCACTGAACTGATATTTATTGAGTGGCTACTATATGCTAGAACTGGTCAAGGAATATAGTGGTGAGGAAAATAGATAAAGACCTCACCCTCATGAAGCTTAAATTTTAGCTTCATGGAAGAAAACCCCAAGTTAGAAGTTGGTAGAATTTATTCTACTAACGTGGTTGAATTTTCCTTGGACCCTGGGAAGATATACTATCCTATTTGCTTAACTATTTTTCTGACATTTGCTCTCATCCAGGAGCATTAAGCCTAATGTGAGCTGTAAGATTAGATAAGAAGGAGAGTCTAACAAAACCTATTTCATGTACCTTTTCATACTATTCATTCTCTGGTGGCAAGATCAGAGTCTGATTTAGCTTTGCGTTTTCCCATGGCATGAGCAGTTTTGTACATTGTAGGAAGATATATTCTTGGATAAATATAATGATAGAAAAACGATCATTTTGGGTAGTTTTTTTAAAGGATAGAAAAACTATTCTTATAATTAAAATGAGATGAATCAAGACTATAGGGACTGGGTTCTTGCATTTTTCTCATGGCTAAGCTTTTCACATTATTGATAAGTCCACAGGAAAATTTCTGTAAGAAGACACTCTTTACATAAGGGTTCATATATGAATCAAATTTGAATCCATAATCAGGCTTTACTTATTCTGAGACGTAGTGAACTCACCAAGAGCAGTAAAAATTCAATTTGCTTAAAAAAATGACTTCCACATTACTTTGCAGGAGCATACCTATTGTATAATTCAGGCACACCTGCCTACTTCTTAGCTCGCACACTCCTTAAACCTTTTTTTCAGAGCTGACAGGTTTTATGAAAATTATGACGGGGAACAACAATTATGAACAATAAACATTTGCTATTGAATTGCTTTTCTAGCCATATTAATTTTCATTATCATCATGTTTAGTGAAATATGTTGAAAAACAGAACTGCCCTGAGTGTGGAAAACAAGACTAATTGGGGTTAGGCGGAGTGTTCCCCCGCTGCTTCCAGAAGCCTCTCCAGGCAATGCTTTTGAACACACTCCAAATTTATTTCCCTTCCAATTATAAATGGGAAGAAAACCAGGGTTTTTATATAAAAAAACATGTACTAAACATCTTACAAAATATGTCGTATAGTAGTTCATTAGTGGCTTCTAATTACATCTTAGAAATATGCAATGTTTAAATGTCTTAAAGGGTTATATAGGTTGACCTAACTAATTATATTAACTTTTATATGGTTAAAGTCAGTCCTAAATTATGTTTTGTTAAAAAGCCTCCAAACTCTTAAATTGTCAAAGGAAGGTGTGAAAGAAACAACAGTACTGAGTTTGAAGCACCTTATATTAAAAACATGGGTGAATTTAATGTTTTCACTCAATATACTTCTATAGTATGAATCAGGACCTCAGTCAGTTAATAACAACAACTCATTGAAATTTAATCCAGGAGGGCACCATGGAATAACAAAAAACAAACACAAAGAAATAAAAAAGAGATGAGATTAGTATCTTTATCCTGAACACAATACAACTGAGCAGCATAAAGTTTATTCACTCTGAATAGAAATGGGCCCCTCTGTCTGCAGTATCTATCTCTATAAAACCCTAATATGCAAATCAACTGAACAGTGGACCGACCAGTCGCTATGACGCGCACTGACCACCAGGGGGCAGACGCTTAATGCAGGAGCTGCCCCCAGCCTGCAGGCCCCAGGCCAGCCAAGGTGGGTGTGATCAGGGACCCTGATCACCCCGATGGTTGCCCCACAGATTGGCCCTAATAGCCGGCCAGGCCTAGGGACCATACCCATGCACAAATTTCATGCACTGGGCCTCTAGTTTATACATATAATATAAAGTATAGTATTATAGATTAGTATTTATAAATTACACTGAGCATTCTTACCACATCATATATTTTTGCTTATTTAGAATTAAAAAATAGGTTAGATTTGGATAGCCCAAGTATCATGAACTAAATTATTATCTTTACTGGGATAATTTCTCCATATTAGATATTCACATTTACATCAACCCATGAGCTGTGATAAATTTGTTAGGTGTCTGATAAAAAAGATCAACAAGTCTGATGTTGCTGCCAGCACTGCTGCTGTTTTTGCAGCATGGCTTTTCTCCCCCATAGAAAGCATGCAAAAATGAAGGCAGAACTAACATTTCTCCTTTTGCTCATAGCTGCTTCATTCCTCCATTTAAAGCATGAATAGAGTTTCTCTGCATCCGACCAAGGCCATGCACAAGGAAACAATGCATGTTAAACAAAACAAGACAAAACAAAATCCTTTCTCATTCTTCATTGTCACAGACACTCTAGCTATACTGTTTTTCATCCCTTGGTTTCTCTGTTAAAGAATGGATGACCCTCTAAAAAAATCTGATGCTTTAGAGCTATACTCTACCTCCTTCCTTTTACAAAATAAAACCAAGTAGAACATTGTTTAGCCCACCAAAAATATTTTACATTCAGTATAAACAAAACTAGGACAAGAAAGAGAAAGAACCATCAATATCTCACACTGTACTTGACATGTTATCATAATAGCTACCAATCTCTTTCTAGTCTATTTCTATACCTTCTTCTCATAGTTCAAAAAATTTCCCTGAGTGATCTCATTTGTTCCCATGACTTTAGCTACTTCCTAGCTTCTGAAAACTCTCAATTTTCTATCTTTAGCACAGATAGCTTCTGACCTTTTCTGTCTGGCTGTCTACTAGAGAGATACATTTGGAAGGAATATTGGTAACCTAAACTCAGCATATCCAAGCGAGGTTGTTGTTGGTTTTCTTTTAATATTTGATCCTCCTCTTTTTTTAATTTAAATTTTATTTTTCAATTACAGTTTATATTCCATGTTATTTTGTATTTCAGATGTACAGCAAGATGGCTAGACAATTGTCTACTTTATAGTGTATACTCCAATATTTCTAATATCCAGCTGGCACCATACATAGCTATTACAATATTATTGACTATATTCCCTATGCTCTACTTTACATCCTGTGACTATTTTGCAGCTACCAATTTATATTTATTAATCCTTTCACTTTAAAAAATGTTTTTATTGATTTCAGAGAGGAAGGGAGGGAGGGAGGGGAGAGAGAGAGAGAGAGAGAGAGAGAGAGAGAGAGAGAAACATCAATGATGAAAGAGAATCATTGATTATCTCATTGATCTGCTGCCTTCTGCACAGCCCATACTGGGGATTGAGCCCACAACCCGGGCATGTGTCCTGACGGGGAATCAAACCTCGACGCTCTGGTTCATAGTCAATGCTCAACTACTGAGCCACTTTAGCCAGACATTCACCTTTTTTATAAATCAACAAACAACAAGTGTTGGTGAGGATGTGAAAAAAGGTGACCCTCATGCACTATTGGTGGTAATGCAAATTGGTGCAGCCATTGTGGAAAACAGGGGAGCTTCCTCAAAAAATTAAAATGGAACTGCCCTCTGCGTATATATCCAAAGAAACTCCAAACACTAATTTGAAAGAATAGATGTACCTCTATTGCAGGATTGTTTACAATAGTCAGGCTATGAAAGCAGCCCAAGTGCCTATCATTAGATGAGTGGATAAAAATGTGGTGGTACATATGTATAATGGAATATTAGCCAACCATAAAAAGAATGATTTTCCTTCTCAATATCAAGCTGATAATATCTTCCTTGTTATTAACACAAATATACACTTCTATTTACAACCTTTATTCAATTGTACAGTAATATTTTCCTGTACAACTCACTATGTGACAACTATGAGTTCCTTAAAAGCAGGCATCATATATGTACCCAGCTTTCCTGCTTCAGTAATTAACTGAAGCCTTTCCTCAGGTTTTAGCTGCATTGTATACGGGTGGGGATGTGTGATGGATTCAATTTAGTGACGACCAGTTGACTTTGTTGGACCTTTTTGGGATCTCTTACTACAGTAGGCAGTTCAAAGCCTCTGACTTTTACAACAACTTAATAGCCAGCCACCAATTTCCTCTCTTTAAAAAAATGGTGATATGTCTCCAGTAAATCTGTTATCTCTCTTCCATTAACTTTATTTATTTTTAAATACAGTAGTTTTCAAACTCTTGCTGGTCCACACATTTCCACGAGTCCCATTCAGTCTTAACGTTGTCACAGCAATTACTACCTACAGTTTAATTTTAAGTCAGTTCTATGCATGAGCTGGGTACATTGTCTATTATTTGTGTGTTCCAGGCTTAGAAAGAAAAATATTATAAACATCTCTATTCAGCCCACCAATACAGATCATTTGATGTATCAGTTCTGAGACAGATAGTGAGTGGAGTGGGGAGGAAAGAGCTAGACCTAGAGCTAGAGCTGGAGAAGAGGAAAGGATGGGAGAGAAGAGGAGGGGAGTGGAGGGGAGAGGGAGAGGGAGAGGTGGAATAGAGAGGAGGAAAGAGGAGAGGGAGAATATGAAGAATCAGAATTAACAATTTAATAGTGGCTGGTTTTTATTGAGCATTGCTATGTGACAGGCAATGCTCTCAAAAGTACTGTTGTTCCTTTTTTGTTAAGAGATGACAGCTGAGACCTTTAAGCCTCTTTAAAAGGAAGGCAATTTTCTGAATGTTGCACAGTTAGAAATATCTGCCTTTGAGGAGTGACTCTCTGCTTATTAATTCTAAAACTGAGGCTCTTACACATAGGACCTGACTCTCAAAAGGTTACGGAAGACTGATTACCTCACAGAGATCTCCCCCTGGCTGCCATGATCCCCGTTTTCCACCTGATTTCTCCTCCTCACTAACTCTCTAGCCTTGAGGACCCTGCTCCTTGAATCCCATCAGCCCTGTGACATCCTTTCCATACTACTCTAACAATGCAGAACTAATATATAACTAATGTGTAACATGTTTTGAGCTCGCATTTGGTGTGAGAACGGTGCTAGGAACTGCTTTTACATGGGTAATGTGTTTTAATCTTCAGTACAACCCTATAATTATCCACTTTTACAAATGAGGAATCAGCAGTTTGAAAAGGCTAAGTAACTTGTGCAAAGTCACACAGCTAGGAAATGTCAACTTAGACCCCTTAACTTCAGAGGCCCTTTTCTTAATTTCTATATTTCTAAGCCATATGTGTATATATATATATATTACTGCCATTGCATCTAGCAAAGCCTTTACTTGGTTCTTTTATGTACAAGGGTAATAAACTGTTCTGTACTTGCCAGTTTTGGATATGAAGTAGCTACCTATGTACACATTGCCCATTACCCTAGCATCATTGCATCTTTCCTCCTCAATGGGAAACACATGATACATTAGAAAAAATGCATCATGGGCATAAATGATTATTTTCTCCTGATCTGAATACTACTGGGAAGTGAGTGCTACTCTGAGGCTTTCACTTTTCAACCTTCTTTTAGTCTTCATTGCTTGATCCTTTTTCCTTGTCCTGGGTCTATTTTATTATTATTTGTTTTCATTTCTTCAATAACTTGCACGTGCATTTTCAAGAATTAGACATCTACCTAATATGAACATAATTTTTAGTCTACTCCAGTCATGTGAGATCACTAATGCAATACCAATGATATAATTAGCAAGTTATTTCAAGCATTAAAAATAATCACAAACTCTGAGAAAGTTAAGGAATTACTACAAAAGTAAAGAATTATTACTATAACCATATGAGCATGCTATTTCACTATTTTGAAATGCCTCAAAGGCTGTAAGAACTGGACAAATCAAGGTAAAAATCCAGAGATGAATCTAAAAAGGCTCAGTAGTTTAGTTCAATAATCTCAAAAGTGGGGAAAAAACAACATTAGAAAGACCACTTATGTGCCTGGTCTTTTTATCTGTGGTCCATATGACAGCACAGTCTCATTCAACTAAACTGCTTTGATTCTGGCTAAGAACTATGAGTACAAAAGTACTTGAATATATGGGAAATTGTTGGGTTCAAGTGTGGGGCAGGCAATTGGTATGAAAATAAGTGAGGTTTAAAAGTTCATATTGTAAAACAATTTTCCCTCTCCTCTTAAAAACTAGTGGGATAGAAAACTGCTTCTAAAGAAACCTCTTTGAAATCACAGCTAGAGATTGCAAACATACTGTTAGCTGGTAGGCTCACTTTGTCTTCTTTCTATAGTTGAATATAGACTTCTGCTGGATTAAGGATAAAAATATGTCATAAAGTGCTACACAGTATGAACCTGGTGATTAATGGCATTTTGTGCACATAGAATCTAAAGAATCATTTTAAAAATGTAAGCATGGACAGAATACAAAGGCTTTCTCATTCCCTCCTCTTTCTGTACTTCAACTCACATTAATAATACAGACATGTGCAGTGGAATGAAGTAGAATTATCTATCATCTATCTATCAATTTATCTATCTATCTATCATCTATCTATCTATCTATCTATCTATCTATCTATCTATCTATCTATCTATCTATCTATCATCATCTATCTACCTATCTATCATGTGTAGATATACCAGGCACTGGGTGAATAGATGTACCATGCATAAAAACTATTGGCAGATGGCTCTCTCTCTCTCTTTGTGTGTGTGTCAATCAGGAATTTGGTTTTGAACATTTGACTTTGATACAAAAAGAGATTTACAAGTGAAGATGTCTACATGATATTTGTTAACTATGTGGACCTAAAGCTCAGAGGTATGGATTATTCTGAACATATAATTTTTAAAAATAGATTTTTATTGATTTCAGAGAGGAATTGAGAGGGAGAGATAGAAACATCAATGATGAGAGAGAATCATTGACTGGCTGCCTCCTGCGTGCCCCCTACTGGGTCTGGAGCCCACGCCCCTGGCATGTGCCCTGACAGGCAATCAAATCGTGACCTCCTGGTTCATAGGTCGCCACTCAGCCACTGAGCAACACTGGCTGGGCAGATAAACATTTTGCAACTAAAGGAATATTGCTGTTGAAGCTGAGCAAGGGGAGTGAAAGGTATTTCTTAGGGGAAATGAGATTAAGGAGAAAATAAAGTCAAGACCTAAGGAATTGTGAGGAGGGGGAGTAAATGGCAAAGGAGACGGGAAAAGGCAGGCATCACCAGGCAGTGTGGGATCAGAGAAGTGGCATTGCATTTTAGCAAGAGAGAACACACAATTGTGTAAAAAGCTGATAAATCAGCCTCTGTTAGGGCAGCACTAGAATGTAAGGAATTAGAAATACTAAATTAGAGCCAATAAAGGAATGCTTTGGGATTCTTGTGAGGATTTTCTGAAATGGGCAGGGCAGTAGTTTAAATGCTATTGAGAGGGTCTAGTAGGACAGAAGGAAGTGTAGACACAGGAGAGTGAATATTTCATAGTTTCTGTAAAGGAGAGAGGGAGTGCCACCTGCATTTCTTAGGATTCTTAATTGCAAAAAGCAAAATTCACTCTCATTGGCTTAAGCAGAATAAAATAATTATAAACTGAGGGACAAAATAGGTCCATAGGTATGGATGAATAGAACAGAATAATATACCTCAGTTAGGGTGGGGTAGGGGAGGGGACAGAAAGAGATTATCCAAAGAACATATATGCAACATATGCATAACCCATGGACACAGACAATAGCATGGGGAAGGCCTGTGTGGGATGGGGGAGGGGTGGAGGGGGGAAAAATGGAGAAAGTGGGAGACACCTACAATTCTGTCAATAATAATAATAATAATAATAATAATAATAATAATAATAATAATATAATTGTCAGGAAAAATAGAAAAAGAAAAAAGAATTGCCCCTGACGGGTAGAACCTCTGTCATGTTTGTGTCCTAGTTACAAGGCAGGTGGAAATTTGAGTCATCTGTTATGTTACAGAGGCAAGTCTCATAACAAAGGATTTTATAAAATACAGAAAGTGTATTAAAAAGATGATGAACACCCACGGTAGGAGAAATATCTACTACAAAGCCAACACATGAGTGGAAGAATTGGCCTGGTCTGTAGTTTAGGAATTTCCTCTATGGTAATGGACAGAAGAAAGAACAAATGGGTGATGATCCTTAAGTCAGTTTTGAGAGATGCCATTTGAGGGCAATAATTTTTCTTGGAAAAACAGGATATAAATTCATCCTCTGAGACTAAGGGGAATAATGAAGGTCTGACGATTGAGAATATAGATAAGATTTAAAATAGTCCTTGTGGAGACTGCAAAAGAAGGCCGGAAAAGAGAAATAATTTTAATGAACTGTGTAGAAGGTGCAATGTAGGGTGATGGCCATGAGTTTATAGTGGTACCAATGTTTCCAACTAGATGATTTTACTTCTGAAGAATAATCAGAGCCTGGGTGATGACATGTAGAAGTCAGATACCCAGGTTTATTCCAAACTTTGAATTCCCGATGGGAGCCCTTTGAAATGGTAGAGAACAATGGGAGGTTTAAAACATTAGAAAGGTATCTATTACAGATCTATAAATGCCAAGTGAGTTCTTATAGCCACATACTGCCAATGGCTAATGCTACTATATGAAACATGGAGTGTACTTGAGGCCTTTGTATCTGCACATAAGGACAGACATTTATCTCTATTATATTTTCAGTGTGATTTGAATTGGCTTATTATTCCAGCCTGTCAAAGTTTTTTTGGCTTTGATTTTGTCATTCCTCATATTTGCTTTTCCTTCAGGCATTGTTTCACCCAGAAATTTAATTAGCAAACTACATATCCATCCAAATAACTGCTTTAGGATCCAGTGATTCCACTTCTGGGGATTTATACAAAGTAAACAAGTATATATATATATATATATATATATATATATATATATATATATATATATTCCTATGTTCACTGCAGCATCATTTACAATAGCCAAGACATGAAAACAACCCAAGTCCTCATAAACAAACAAGTGGATAAAAATGTGGTATTACATACACACAATGGAATATTACTAGGCCATAAAAAGAATGAAATCTTATAATTTGTGACAGCATAGATGGACCTAGAGGGTATTATGCCCCGTGAAATACGTCATTCAGAGAAAGGAAATATCATATGATTTCACTTATACGTGGAATTTAAAGAACAAAATAAACACAATTGAAACAGACTCATGGGCACAGCGAACAGACTGGTGGTTGTCAGAGGGGAGCAGGGTTGGAGGACTGCATGGAAGAGGTGAAGGGATAAGGAAGTACAAATCGGTAGTTACAAAATAGCCACAGGCTGTAAACTACAGCATAGAGCATATAGTCAATAACACTGTGATAATTATGTCCGGTGCCTGGAAATGTCAGGGGGAACTCTTTGTAAAGTAGATGGTTGTCTGACCACTATGCTGTACACCTGAAACTAATACAAAATAACAGTTAAAGTAAACTGTAATTGAAAAATTATAATACAAATAATTTGAACTGGAGAGGGCTAATTATATGGCCTTATAATATGCTATAAGGAGAGTAACTCAAATGCTTAGACATGTGAATTTTAGTGATCCTTTTCTCAGTAATAGAATCATAGAATCTTACAGTTATCCTCTCCCCACACCACCCAAATTTTTGCACATATGAGCAAGCTGATGTTCAAAGAGGGTGAGTGATTTTTCCAAAGTCTCATAAACTTGATGGTTAAAAACTCAGGATTAGAATTGAATTTTCTGACAACTAACCCTGGGATTGGTGGCCCTTCACACACAATTTCTCCTTTCCATTATATATGAATCTAATTATTTTCAAATTCAAAGATTTTCTACATAGTAACCTAATATTAATTTTCCATTAATGAACATAGGATAAGATTAGTATGTCTTAAGGCAAACCAATTCTCCACTTTTTAGCAATTTTTAAATACAACTGTTTTTATGAATAAGGTCCCAGGGAAAACACTACATTCATATAGTCTGTCTGTCCCCTAAGATTGTAGTCAGGAGATGAATATTGCATTAGCATCATGATAATGGAAACGCAAATTAAGCATATTTTTAAGTTCTGTAATTATAAAGCAAATTTTGATTCTGTTTTTTTCCTTAAGGCTATGTTGATTGGAAACTGAAAACTGTCTTTTAAGCTATTGGCTGATTAAAAAAACATTTACTCACAGTGGACATTAAAACTGTAACATAATATCCAAAGTACATTTGAAAATATTTTTCAAACTTTAATTTGAATTATAAATAGTGTTATAATAAAATATAAACATTTATAAAAGTAAATCTCTTTTTCCCCCTCCAATTGGGAACAAATTAGAATTTAAATTGAACAATGTTTCCATACTCATTTGACTTTCAAAGCCTTGCAGTTTTACAAAATGGGTTTTAAAAGAAATTTTGAGGTTTGAATTTCGGATCTGTTACATAATAGTTGTGATAGTCAGAGAGGGTTATATAGCCTTTTTTAGCTTCAGTTTATTCACATGTAAAATGGAAAATGTACTTCCCATTAGGCTAAGAGAAGGAAATGACTATATGATATTTACATAGTGTAAAGAAGATTCCCTAATTTGTGGTCTTCACACAGTAAATGGGAGATAAATGTTTTTAGTTCCTAGAATAAGAAAACCTGGAGGAAACACATGAAATCTGTTCTCTTTCTCTGGGTGAAGTTTGTTGTAATTATCAGTTTTACGGATAGAATGCTGGTGTTTTGTAACTTGTGAAGTGTTATAATGTTTATAATGACTATATTTTTTTGTATACCAATTGTTAACTGTGAAGATAGTTTCTTACAGTCTTGTTTAAGAATGGCTATAAAATTGCTAGCATTAATCTACACCAGGCGTTGTCAGGCAGGTCAAATCAGCATGCTTCCTGTTTTGCTAAGTAGTTTTACTGGCACCATGTCCATTCGTTTACACATGGTCTGTGGCTGCTTTCAAGTTACAAGGGCAGAGTTGAATAGTTGTTACAGAGTCTGTATGACCTACAAAGCTTAAACTACTTACTCTCTGGCCTTTGGCATAAAACATTTTCTAGCCTCTGGTCTACTTGACGAAAACCAGGAAGGCTGTGAAGAGAAAAGGTGTCAAAACCTTAAATATCTGTCTAGGAGAAACCATGAGTTAGATTTGGAAAAATATTGACATAATCAGTAAAACTCTAGACTTTACTAAAAGAGTTGTTATGATTATTGACACTTTCCCTTGTCTATTGTTTTAACATCTGCTATTCACCTTTTTTTTTCCAAGGTAAAAATATTTCTGAAGTTTATTGTTGCTTATATTACCTTCATTCTCTATAATGCTTTTCTAAACTTAAAGACATACCATCCCTTATTGATTGATTGATAGAGAGAGAGAGAGAGAGAGAGAGAGAGAGAGAGAGAATCATTGATGTGAGAGAGAAACATCGATCAGTTGCTTCCCATGCCTATCCCAAATGGGAATCAAACCCACAACCTGGGTATGTGCCCTGACTGGGAATCAAACCTGCTACCTTTTGATGCATGGGAACATGCTCCAACCAATTGAGCCACATAGGCCAGGGTACCATCATATATATGTATATGTATGTATTTACATATTTATATTTTAAATATATTTTCTATTGATTTTAGAGAGGAAGGGAGAGGGAGAGAGAGAGAGAGAGAGAGGGAGAGAAACATCAATGATGGGAGAGAATCATTGATTGGCTGCCTCCTGCATGCCCCCTACTGGGGACTGAGCCTGCAGCTCGGGCATGTGCCCAGACGGGGAATCAATCCGTGACCTCCTGGTTCATAGGTTGACGCTCAACCATGTCGGCTGGGCAAATTTAATTTTTAATATGATATATAATTTATTTTTGTTACCAGACTGGTTTTCCTTATTCGAGTTATATTCCCATATCTACAAAACGTGAAAAAAATATAGTGAGTTGGGCTTTTCTGCCATACGATGCCTAAATGTTATTTAAAGACTGTTTTGCCTAAAGTAACTTATAGAGTATGTTAACATATTATCAAAATAATTGGTGTAATCAGAAAGCTTTTTCAATAAAATTAGAATAATTTTGACTTACATAGATATGTACTAGTTGATTGATGGAATTTTCTGCATTTTCCTGATGACCATTTTGATACTGCACAGGTATAGTCACTAAAAATCACCTATAGAAATGTTAGGATGATCAACTTGCTAAGTCACATTCTTTTAAAACTAATAGAAGATTATGGAGATGATATAATAAATCACCATGTGATCTAACTTAAGCTTGTTAATTTGTGACTAAAGTTTCATTAATTAAATTGTGTTTAATAAACATGTATTGGGTTCACACCTACGGCAGTAACTAGAAATGCAGAAATATTTCTTTCTCTGAAGAAACTCATAATATAGCAAAACTTAGAATACAGGCATGCCTCGTTTTATTGTGCTTTGCTTTATTGCATGGTACAGATGTGTTTTGTTTTTACAAATTGAAAATAAGACTTTCCACCCAACTTGTTTTATTGCAATAGTCACTTTATTTTGGTGATCTGGAACTTAAGCCACGTATATCCAAGTTGTGCCTATACAGCAAAGGATATAGACACACGGATAACTTGTTATCCATATTTTTATTTCTAAAAGAAATAAACTTGATTATCAAGGGCATTCCAGGTAGAGGACACAGCATAGGCAAAACCACAGAGGTGTGCGGAAAGGCACCAGGTAACTGACTTTACACTCTTGTGTGTAAACCATCTCAAAGGTGAAAGTGTATTTTATTTTTTATTGTAGTTTCACAGCTTTTCTTTTTGGAACATTAAAAAAATAACCTTTTCCCATGAGGAGCTTTTTATACCGAAGTTTAGCTTGAACTTGGTTTCCACGAAACATTTGCAAAATACAAACCTCATTAGTACTTTAACATCATGTTTAGGCCTGAGCAACTCTACCGTTATTAATATGTTCAGTCATTTTTAAAAGCATATCTTCTTGGACCACAATGCAAATATCAACCAAAAAAACCATCAAAATCTTCCTAGTAATGGCCTATTCAAACTATTTTTTGAGATCTTCCTCTAGGTAAATTTTTATGAAATCAAATAAGGAAGTAGAGAAGAAAAGAATAACACAGATCAAAATCCTTTAGAAATGCTACATGATTGTCATTAAAATATTACTCCCTGATGGATTTCTAAGCCTTTGTATGTAAATTGGTTTTTCTTTTTAAATCTAGAAATAGAAAGGGTAGCATTGTAATTAACTCCTTATTATAGCAGGAAAAGAGCAAAGGGAAGACCAGATATCACAGACATGTTCGCTTCAAAACACTGGGGAGGGAACCACATTGGGAAGATGGACACATACCCAGTAAAGTTGGGGTGACGTAGGGAAGATCCTTGCCTGTCAATCACACCTGGGGACGGAGGTGGTTGGCCAGCATGGGCACGGCCACTGAAAGTGTGCGGAGATTTGGATCCCTAACACCCTGAACAAAGGAACTCACTCCCTTGTGCTTTTGGGATTCTTGGGACTCTTGCTGCTTGGGGTGTGCTCTCTAGATCCTCTTGCATTTGTCCACGTGGCCCACAACCATGCGGACCCCACACGGTGGACTAATGGACTGCAATTAGCCTGATGCCGTACTGGACCGGCTCCAACATGGGAAGGAAACTCTGGACACTAGCTCTGATTTTAGCTCTACTGAAACCCCAGCTACACTTTTTTATGACTGGACTAAGGGAATTGGGACCTTGGAAAACCAGGGGTGTAATCCCATGGAAATAGAGCTTTCTATCATATCTCTTTCTCCCTTGGGGGCCTCCAGAAATGCTAATTCCAGTGGTACCCCAAGAAGCCCACTCTCACGAGAAACAGATGGAGACAAGCCCTGCTCCCCTGTGTTAACAGAAATATCATTCAGGAGGACACATAACAATGCAACCAAGGTAGCAATTATTGCTATTCCTATGCAGAAGGTATGATAACAGGCATATTAGCATGACTACTATATTTAGCTATCTAAGTCTGTAGCATATTAGTTTTCTGTTGTTGCAGATCTGTGACTTCAATCAAGACTAATTCATTCTTTCACAGCCTCCATTAGCTGGGTTCTCTGCTTAGGGTTTCACTGGGAAGAAATCAAAGTGTTGCAGGGGCTGTCATCTCATCTGAAGCTCAGGGTCCTCTCCCAACCTCACTGGTTAGTCACACATTCATTTCCTCTCACAGGCAGTGGCGTGGTCCTTTTTTTCTTGCTGGCTGTCAATGCGGGCTGCTCTCCTCTCCTAGAGGCCACCCACAGTTCCTTGTCAGTGGCCCGCAGAAGCACATCACAGCACCGATGTTTGATTTGCTCCAGGCCTGTCGGAGTGCTCCTCTCCCGCTTCCCCTCTAGTCAATTTACAACCCACTTCGAAAAAACGTAATCACTGGGGCACCAATACCATTCCCTTTTGCCTTATAATATAACCTAATCAAGGAATGCCTACGTTATACTTACAGGTTCTACCCACACTCAAGGGGAGGGGATCATACAGGCAGGAACCCTGAGGGCAGGCATCTCTGGGGCCATATTAGAATTCTACCTGCCACAGTGATGTACATATTATTTTGATTTTATGGATTAGGACAGTGGTTGGCAAACCGCGGCTCGCGAGCCACATGCGGCTCTTTGGTTCCTTGAGTGTGGCTCTTCCACAAAATACCATGTGCGGACGCGCACGTACAGGGAAGGTTGTGGAGTGAAAGAAGATGTAGTGTCGAGGATTGAGAAAGGTATGTTGAGATGGTTTGGACATATAGAGAGGATGAACAAAAGGAGATAGACGAAACAAGTATATAAGACGAGTGTGGATGGGAGAGTTGGAAGGGGTCGACCTCAGCGAATGTACCTCAATCAGATTGAGGACGTTTTTAGCAAAGGCTAGCTTAGGAGTACCCTAATTAAATTAATAACAATGTACCTACCTATATAGTTTAAGTTTAAAAAATTTGGCTCTGAAAAAAAATTTCAATCGTTGTACTGTTGATATTTGGCCCTGTTGACTAATGAGTTTGCCGACCACTGGATTAGGGACTTAGGACTTAGGTTTAGTGATTTGCCTAAGTTCATACTCCTAACACATGGCAGGGCTCAGAGCCATCATGTTTTGCATCCTCTCTAGGCCTACTGGTACAGTAAACTAATGTTCCTTAATATAGTGAATCCACTTTTTCAGTTCCAATTCTCAAATCTCTACAGAAGACTTGCAAGTGTACATCTCTAATCCTGATGCCTTGCTTGAGCTATAGGCTCCTATCTCCTAGTATCTTATGAACCTCATTGTTTTATGACCCAGTTCAAATTCAACTCATAAAAACAATTTCAAGGAATTACTCCTCCTACCGTCGCAAATTCTATTGTGTGCATCACCATTTTTCTTGCCCACATTGCCACCTTTGTCCCTCCTTCTACTTTGCTCCACTGTGGCCAGGCTGATACCCTGGTACCTGTCATGGAACTTGTCCATGGACAGGCTCAGTCAATGCCTGTCTTTGTTTGGCATCCAGGCCCAATTGTTTCATTTCTTAATTTGTAATATGTTTGATATCCATCTGTTTTGCTGCATTCCCATTGACATATTTAGTAATGGTAATGTATGGTTTGGCTTTTTTGGGGGTCAGCATTCTTTTGAACTCATTTAGTAAATATATTAGCTGTTTTCCAAATGCTGTAAACATGCATAACTTCTACCCTGCCTGAGGTAGCATTTAAATGCATTTAATTAAGGAAGTAGAATCCAATAGTAAACAATTAATAAAAATGAATTATAGGCATATTGCCAACAATCTAAGATGAGAAAACATATTTTAAGTATTAAATTATTATTAAATATATAGGACCCACTTTCATAGCATTTTTTCCCCCTAGAAGAATGTTACTTTAAAAAAAATTGCTTATGGAGGTGAGTGAGTGAAGTAACACCTTAGATACGCTATATAGCTCTAGATTTTTGAGTACCTAAAAGGACTTCCTGAGTTTAATGTTAGCTGATATGAATAAGTATACCTAATATGAATTTTACTAGAGGCTTTGTGCACGAAATTCGTGCATGGGTAGGGTTCCTAGGCCTGGCCGGCGATCAGGGCTGGCCGGGGCCTTCCTTCATTCTGCACCACCCCTTGGTAGTGAGCAGACGTCATAGAGAGTGATCAAACTCCCGTCGTCCTGGTTGGACTTCCGAGGGGACACTTTGCATATCATCCTTATATATATATACAGATGGTATTAAGAAAGAGCACTCGGCCAAGCTGGCATGGCTCAGTGGTTGAGCATTAACCTATAAACCAGGAGGTCGTGGTTCGGTTCCTGGTCAGGGCACATTGCAGGCTCGGTCCCCAGTAGGGGATGTTCAGGAGGCAGCTGATCGATGATACTCTTTTGTCATCGAGGGTTCTACTCTTTCTCCCTCTTCTTCCCTCTTTCTGAAATCCATAATAACATCTTTAGAAAAAGAAAGGAAAGAGCACCAGGAAGCCTATGGCCCGAGGGCCTGAATTTCGTCTCATTGTCTTCAGTTGGCAGTTGTGTGACTTTAGGTAAGAAACATAACCTTTTTATGCCCAGGCTTTCTCTTTTTCTAAAAAGGCATAATAATAATAATAGCATCTATCTCATAGATATGTTAAAAAATGAAAGGACTTAATATTTAAAGAATGTAAGACCTTGTAATCACTGTACAAACAAACAAATAGATTGATATAATATTTTGGATATTTTAAAGATTCTTTCTAGACGGCAAACATAGTTCTAGTTAGAGATCTTTACGAATATCCATTTAAAAACATTCTACTTATACTGCAAAAGATAATGTAGAAATTTTTATTAATAATTACCAAGAAGAGATTATAGAGATGTTCACAAAGCATTTTATTTATTTATTTATTTACTTATTTATTTATTTATTTCCTCACCCAAGGATATTTTTTTCCATTGATTATAGAGAGAGTGGAAAATTTAAGGTAAGACAGAAATATCAATGTGAGAGAAACACATCGATTGGTTGCCTCCTGCACAAGCCCCCTGACCAGGGCCCAGGCTGGGGAGGAGCCTGCAATCGAGGTATATGCCCCTGACCGAAATCAAACCCAGGGCCCTTCAGTCTGCAGGCCAATGCTCTATCCAAGGAGCCAATTTTTTAGAAAGAGGAAATGAAGTCACATACTATTATCAATAGCATGTTAAAGTTACAATGTTATTTCTTACTAGAGGTCAGGGGCACAAAATTCGTACATGGGATTGGGTGTGTCCCTCAGCCCAGCCTGCACCCTCTCCAATCTGGGACCCTTTTGGGGATGTCTGACTGCCGGTTTAGGCCTGTGGGATTGGGTCTTAACTGGCAGTCAGACATCCCTCTCACAATCGGGGCTGCTGGCTCCCAACCGCTCGCCTGACTGCCTGCCTGATTGCCCCTAACTGCTTTTTCCTGCCAGCCTGATCACCCCCTAACCTCTCCCTTGCCAGCCTGATTGATACCTAACTGCTCCCCTGCAGGCCTGGTCGCCCCCAACTGCCCTCCCTCCCCTGCAGGCCTGGTCGCCCCCAACCGCCCTCCCGCCCCTGCAGGCCTGGTCACCCCTAACTGCCCTCCCCTGCCGGACTTGGAGCAAGTTTCTTAATTGCTTTCTGGTTTAGTAGAAAAATTATTGAGGAATTTTATCATGGTATATAAATTTCTCTCAACATTAGCAGCAGAAATCAAATCTATCTGTATATAGGAGGAGAGACTGTGGCACAGGATGTGAGATACAAACTTGATCTGAACCTTTTAGCAACCTTGGGTTAGGAGAGAGACAGCTTTATTGTTCCTAACTGCCAGCTCTGTGCTTGGTGTGAGCTGGATATTTTTCAGATTAAATCAAAAGGCAAAAATTGAGTCATAAATCCTATGGAGTTCTGTTCTGGGAAATACACCGGGAAACAAAGTGAGATGGCAGCTATAAGTGTTGCCTCTGGGGCTTGGCAAAAACAAACAACAAGATAGAAATACAAAATTAAAATTGATACAATTAAGTTACACAGTGATTTCGGTCTCAAGATCCCCATTCAAAGACTGTGCCTTTGGTTTAAAAGTTACCCACAGCAAAATTTCTTTGCAGAGTTCCCATCTCCAGGTTCCACTGGAAATTCTTCCTTGGGCTCAGCAAGGCCAGAGGGATTTGTCAGAGTTTTCTAATTTTCCAGCTATTAGATAAAATGATAAGGCAGCAGGGTCACTGGAAGGCAAAGCATCCAAACCAGGATTGTGCTGGCTTAAAGAAAATAAAAGCGATGTATAAAATAGCAAGCTCCACAGACCCCTAGAAAGAAAAGTTAGGGGAAAGTGTACAGCTATAAAAGTTGTTTAAAGCGAGGAATCTCATAGTGTCTTATTTTCATTTTGAAAGCTGTAGCCAGGAGCAAAGATTCACTTTGTTTTGGCAGCTTAGAAATATCTCACTAGATTTTTACTTCAATCAAGATAAGTTTAAGAAACATGATAATATGAGGTTCTTCCTACTCCTGCCACCCCAAATTCTGGCCTTTCCCTAACACTTCAATCCTCCTACTCTCATCTACTTTATTTTCTCTCAAGGGGAAAGTTCTGAAAGCTAGCTAGACACAAATGAGAAGTAAGTTCTCCCCGACAAGTGTTAAATACATTGCTCCACGTACCCAGATACATATATATTTAACCTCTGTAAGGTGTGAACCAAATATTTGTTGACTGTGTGATCATTCCCCAGGCCTTTATTTCAACACAGCAAGTAATGTTGGAGTAACTGCAGTTCATTGAAAAACAAATGTTCATGGCCTTTATAATTTTAAAAATATTCTAGGCTGGGCCTAGCCGGTGTGGTTCTGGTTGAGCATCAACCTATAAACCAGGAGGTCACTGTTTGATTCCAGGTCAAGGCACATGCCCAGGTTGTGGGCTCGATCCCCAGTGTGGGCATGCAGGAGGAAGCCGATCAATGATTTTCTCTTATTGTTCATGTTTCTATTTCTCTCTTCCTCTCAAAATCAATAAAAAAATATATTTTAAAAAATATTCTAGTCTGGGCCATGTCCTTCTGATTGAGCCCCCCCCGCCCCCCCCCAAAAAAATTCTAGGCTTCCCTTGGACCATGATTTATGAATTATTTAAACAGCATGGCTATCTATCTTTCTTTTTATATAAGGTTTTTTTCTAGAAGTTGTATCAATGACTATCAGTGACAGCAGGTTTTAGAAATAACTCATTTTATCATGTAGATAAAACTTTAAATATTCAAGTCTAGTCAGAAATTCAAGTTTGCATGACATTATCACAAAAGGGGATGGGAGGAGTGAGGTCATAGGAGTAAGAGAAAGAGATGTGGAAAGTGAGAGATCAGCCAAGTCGGATTTAACCTCAGACCTTAGTGGCATTTGTGTTTGTTTCCTAGTGGAAGAAAACAACTTTGTGCAGTGAAGGATGAGGTAGTCCTGTATAAAAATTACTGTCTTCAAGAAAGTGGTTGATGTTGTCTCATACTGAACAAAGACAACAATTCTGGTTTAAATTCAAATAGATTTTATAATATACTAGAGGCCCGATGCATGAAAATTTGTGCACTTGGGGGCGGGGGAGTCCCTCAGCCCAGCCTGTGCCCTCTCGCAGCCCGGGAGCCCTCGGGGGATGTCCACCTGCTGGCTTAGGCTTAAGCTGGCAGTCAGACATCCCTCTGGCAGCCCGGTCGACTGTCTGCTCCCTGGTGGTTAGTACACATCATAGCAAGTGGTTGCGCAGCCTTAGCATATCATTAGCATAATACGCTTTGATTGGTTGAATGGCCGACCGGTTGACCGGACACTTAGCATATTAGGCTTTTATTATGTAGGATTTTTTGTGGCTACTCTGCATAAGCAGGATGGACTCTGACCCCAAATTTGGTTCCTATGTAGAGATGGATGATAGCACACATGCCAACGGGTAATGAAAGGTTTATTACTCAAATACCAAGGCTTTCTGGGGATTTTAAGTCAGTATAAAGTGTCTTGAGAGAGCAGGGCAATAAGACTGGCTTGGCTACGGTGGTTAGTGGGTAGAGCTGAGCTAAGCTGAAGGTTTCCGTGTGGTGGTCTGGGCTTGTGTGGTTTGAATTTACCACCATTTCGAAAGGCAGGAGCATGCAAGCTTTCTCACTGGAATGCCCAGATGGGGGGCAGAACGAGAAGAGAGAGGGGTGAGGTTTACAAGTTGTCAGCAAACATCTGAAACGAGAGTCAGACCCTTTATTACAATACTCGGTGTACATTGCCCACTGGGGTGTACATATTTGTGTCTTTTTCTTCTGTCAGGTTATTTCTTAAATTTCTTTAATATTTGGACACTGCCCATCACTCTAGCATATTTTCCCATGATATCTGACTATTTATGGCTATCTCAAGGTGCTGCCACCAAAACATCATGTTTTACAGTCCAATGCCTTTAAAGTCTTATTTTCTCTGCTGGCTCAACTCTCTCCTCACTATCCCACCCTCTATCTCCTCTTTCATCTGTCCTTCCCCAACTATTCTTCTTTCAGAAAAAGTTTACTTATCCTCTAAAGTCTCCCTGTTTATGTCCCTGTCGATTTCTATGTGTAATTTCACTTCTAATTCCCCAAAACAAATGTTGGTAAAATTGTTTAATAATTTGTTTAATTACAAATTGTTTATTAATTTATACCAGCAATTTTCAACCAGTGTACTGCAAGAGGCACATGAGTGCCACAATAATTTTTAAAATTTGCAAAACCTGACTATTTAGTTAGGGGCACTGTTTTCCCCTGGATTGTCAAATAAAAAAATCACAACAGCCAACACAACAATAGCCATCCGGTGTGAATGGATCAAAATTATCCCTACATTTTTGTCAGATCAGCAAAAAATATATTTTTTGGTGTGCCATAGAATTTTAGTAATTATTTTATGTGTTCCATGAGGTTGAAAATCACTGAATTATACAAATATGTGCTGTGGATCTGCTATATGGCAGATGCTATTATAGGTTCTGAATAAGACAAAGATTCTGCATCGTAGTTAGATGTGATGACTGGGATATGTACAGACAACTTTTCATAATAGGTGTACAACCTTATGGAGTTCATCTTAAGATATTCTGGAGTTTAATTTTGAATGACAAATATTTATTCAAAATATTAAATCTATCTTTCTCTATGACATACAAATTAAAATTTTTCACTTTTAAATGCCATGCAGTTCACCACTATAGAACCTGAATAATATATTATTTGTCTTATTTGTATCTAATTTTTTTTAAAGCTTAAACAGAGATTCAACATCAGTTACATGGAAGGAAAAAATAATCCACTAATTTACCTGAACAGTATTTTATGTGTATAATTCATAGACTAAGTGACTTTTCAAATAGCAGTAACTGTAACACAATGAGTACAATTATTTACAATCATCTAAAAAATTATGAGAAAGCAAGCTGTGACAATTACTTTTCACGGAAGATACTTTCAACCAATGGGCTCAGCTTTACTTAGGTCAAATTTTCTCCCTTTTGTTCTTTTTTAATACTATACAAATTAGATAATTTCTATTCTTTATACACTTGTTTCATCTCGTGTTCAAAACCACTTCTCTATATTTCTATTTATTTAGCAAAAATAAAACATAAAAATGTTCACATTTACCTTTCTTTATTGTTCATGAAAAGTAATTGTTTCTATTGAAAATGTGAACTCCAACTTTTGAAAATGATGTATATTTACGGCTCAATACATAAAAAATAGCTTAAAAAATCAATAGAAAGAAAAACAAAGGTATCTGGGTCACTATATTCAAGTGAAATACACTGAGAGAAAAGCAATGCTAAAATGGTCTAAACCAGTGGTGGGCAAACTGCAGCCCCTTGAGTGTGGCTCTTCCACAAAATACTACATGCAGGCGCACACATACAGTGCGATTGAAACTTCGTGGCCACACTCAAGGGGCCAAAGAGCCGCATGTGGCTCGCGAGCCGCAGTTTGCCGACCACTGGCCTAAACAGACCTTGACCATTCTTGAGAGCATGGAGATCACTGTAACTTACATAGAGTATGGAAAGATAATTAAAACATTTAAAAAAGTGATCTTGACACTTTGATATAATTCTATAAAGGGAAATGAGCTATAACATGCCAGGGATTGAACATTATCAAAACATTATTTGATAATATCATACAAAATCTTGACTCTCTTGGATATCCAGTCTATCCATCTAGGTCCAAGGCTATTGAATTTAGGACATCTGAAGAGCTTCACTGAAAGCAACTTACAGCAATGTAACAGCAACTTCTGTTGTATACAGAGCTTATTACATTGCTACAGGTTCTCACCTGAGCAGTGCAATCTTTTATTTTTAGCTCCTTTGGATGTTTCAATTGCATTTCTAAAAAATAATATTTTCTTTGCAAATGCAATTTTGTGCATCATTGCTCCTAATTGCATCTTTAAAATGCATGCTGTGAATATTTAGCCCTAAAGCATACCATGAACTTTTTAAAATGGAGCATGCTTTGATTGCTGTGACTTCTTAATTTTCTCCATGAAATGAATATCCCTCATGTATATACTATGAAATGAACAATGCTGGAGGAAAGCGCTATCCCCCAGATGGCCTGTGCAGTTCTAATTCTCATAACATGCATATGCAACAAAAACGAGGTCATGCCTCTCTCTAATCCCTAGGCAATCCCAAGGCAGTGAAAACATAAGGACTATCGAAAGTCTAGGATTCTGGGAGTGTGCAGCTGCAAGAGGATATTTTCTACATTCTTCAACCAAGCTTATTTCAAAAATTCTTTATAAAGGATGCATTCCAGCAATTGGTAATCTACATTGCTCTTCCAGCAATGTTCTACTAATTCGTTTGTTTTGACACTTAAAGCCAGATAAGATGGTATTTATCTGGCCATTCCAAAGTATTTATTGAGCACCTTTTCAGCAACAGGCATGTATGCTAAATGCATATAGTTGAGTGTATGTGGAAGGTCTGTGTATGTGGAAGGTCTGACAAAAAAACCAGTAAACAGGTAAGTAAATCAAATGACTATATATTGTGATATGTGCTATGAAAAACAATCACTTAACTGAGATACAGAATAAAAGCAGAGCCAGTAAAGTTCTCTCTAAGGGATAGCATTTAAACTAGGCGGTGAAGAATTAATTATAGTGGTTAGGCAAAGTATAGCTCACTGGCCAAGTACTGCCCACTGTTTGATTTTGTAAATCAAGTTTTATTGGAACCTACCCACAACCATCCTTTATGTATTATTTATGGCTGCTTTAAAAAATATCTTTATTACTGAAAATATTACAGATGTTCCCCTTTCTCTCCCATTGGCCCCATCCAACCTCCTCTTACCCCCTCCCCAGGCCTTCACTGTACTATTGTCTATGTCCATGGGCTATGCACATATGTTCTTTGGTTAATCTTTTCTGCACCCCCCACCACACTCTGAGATTCCTCAGTCTGTTGGATGTTTGCATGTCTCTCTTTAAAAAAAAATATTTTATTGATTTTTTACAGAGAGGAAGGGAGAGGGATAGAGAATTAGAAACATCGATGAGAGAGAGAAACATTGATCAGCTGCCTCCTGCACAGGCCCTGCTAGGGATGTGCCCTCAACCAAGGTACATGCCCTTGACCGGAATCGAACCTGGGACCTTTCAGTCCATAGGCTGATGCTCTATCCACTGAGCCAAACCAGTTAGGGCTGCATGTCTCTTGATCTATTTTCTTCACCAGTTTATTTTGTTCATTGGATTCCACATATAAGTGAGATCATGTGATACTTGTCTTTCTCTGACTGGCTTATTTCACTTAGCATAATAATCTCCAGATCCTTTCATGCTATCTCAAAGGAATCCTATTTTTCACTTTTTGGTTTGTGAGACACCTAGAGATGTCTAGTGAAGTTCTTTCCATATGTAGATATATGTGCCCATCTTTAAAAACATTTTAGTCTATGATGTCGGCTGGAATAGTTGTGTTAAATAGCTAATAAGCCAGAAGATTTTTGTCCTGGTAAAAATGGAGTGATAGTTGAATATGGGTACAGTTGTTACTGTAAAAGAAAGAAACTGCTTCTCAGAAACTCTTTGTTAAATGGGAGGCTGGTCGATCATTTTTAATGTTGCAGATGACTGACTGGAAACAAAGCCAATGTGTTAGAACAAAGTGGACTCTCATCATTATTTTTGGCAATCAAGTAAATGACAACTTGGAAGATCATTAAAAGCAATGAAAACAAGCCCCTTCAACAGAACTTCTTAATTCCAAGCTGAAAACTATTAACTGTGGAACATGTTGTCTTTAAATTCATAAACTATAATCATATAATAACTCTACTTCTAGTTCATTCCTAATTGGTTTTAATCCCAAGTGATTTATACCCCAATGTTAATTTCTTTTAAAGAGCATTTTTCTCTTCAGTGTAATGACAAGGTTAAACATTTTGATCTCTAAAACCAGTATTGAATGTGTGGCAGTATTTCATATACAGAAGTTCAGTTTGTGTGATTTTGTGTATTTATACTCTACCACACTCTCTCCTTGACCCAGGCTGTCATTGGCACCCCCAGAGCACGTTTTGCCTTCTTGATCCTATGCCAAAAGCAGAAATACAATGTCAATGAAGCAACAACTTAGGTTTCAATTGCACATATTGAAATTCAAGCTTGAACAGCAATGTTTTTGCCAGTTAAGACTGGTTTTAGGGGAACAGGGAAGAAAGTGGATTGAGTAAGAGGTAAGGATTGGGAGTCCTCAAAGTGGGAAGGAGCAGAAAGAACTTGCATCAAGGAGGCAATTGAATGGAGGGAGGCATGCTGCACTGTTTCCTGCAAACAGTCCCCTCTCCCCCCCAATTTATGGTCTTGGATACCTGAAGCTCCAGTCCAGACAAATAAAGATAATGTTATAAGGCAGTGTGACAAATCAGCTGGGATGCTCTGGAGGTGTCCTTAACACTAACAGGGGTATCAGGAAAGTGTTCCCAGCAGGTGTGAGCTCTGAGATGAGTTCTAAAGGAAGGGCCTGACTTAGCCAGCGATGTGCTACAGCAAGCCCAAGAAACGGAAGCACCACATGCAGAGACACACGATGGGAAAAAACAGAAACAGTTCAGTGAATAATAAGCAAAACAGTATGTTTGGGGCATAGGGTATATTAGGCAAATGCAGTCAAGGGAAAGGAAGATTTCTAAGAGATTGAGCTGGCTGTGTATGCTGGACCAGGTCACGGCAGGGCTTGAACTTGCTGGTTTTGAAAAGCCATTGAGGATTAAGGAAAGGAGGAGTCATAGCCAGACTTCTGATTTAGAATAATGATTCCCACAGCAGTGAAAGTCAGACATTGGCTGGTTAGAGAATTATAGAGTATGAACGTGGGCAGAACTGTTATGTTGCCTCACTATTAGCAGTTAATGATGAGGGCCTAAATAGTGTGGTTGGGTCAGGAGGGACAGATGACATAAATTTGAGAAACATTCATAAGATTGTTCAATGTGGAGGGAGGGCCATGGAGAGGAGGGAGAAAAAACCTAGGCTGCCTACCATGTTTTTGAGGAGGTTTGGTATTCACTACAGTGATAAAAAGATTCTGGGAAAAATACTAAGTTAAATCTGAGGTATCTTTAAGACATTCAGATGGAGCTATCCACTAAGGAATGGGATTTGGTGTCTGCATCACAGGACAGAGAACTGAGCCTTTCTTTAACCAAATTCTGCCCCAGATTTCTCCCAGTCCACCAGCCAGAGATGTTAGTGCTCTCCCAACTGCAGACATGTGAACGCAAGTCAAAGACCACAGTTGCCTCATCCACAAAATATCTGACCCTTGCCAATAAGATTCCCATATATTAGTACAGTTAATTACTCTTAGTTATCTGCCATCCTATAGATAATATGAAAATTCAAGCCGGCGGATATTCTCCTGTGATCTTACTCTCCCTCCTGTCAGCTTTATTGAGATACTAGAAGCCTGTTGCACGAAGATTCAGGCAACAGGCCTTCCTTCCCCTGGTTTCCGGCACCGGTTTTCCCCCAGCACCCAGGACCCAGGCCTTTGCTTAGCCTCGAGGCTTGGCTTCTCCGCTGTGGCTGCAGCGAGGTTTGGCTTCTCCCCTCTGGCCGCAGTGAAGGTTGGCTTTTCTGCCTCGGCTGCAACAGAGAAGCCGAGCCTCTTCAGTCTCCAGTCTTCAGTCTTCACTCTGCGCTTGCATATGCAAATTAACTGCCATCTTTGTTGGTTTAATTTGCATAGTTGCTCTGATTGGCTGGTGGGCATAGTGGAGTGACACCAATTTGCATGTTTCTCTTTTATTAGTGTAGATAATTGACATATAACATTGTGTAAATTTAAGTTATAAGTTGCAAAATGATTACCCCCAGAGCATTAGCTGACACTTCCATCACATCACATAAAATTACATTTCATTTTTGTGGTGAAGACATTTAAGATCTACTGTCTTAGCAACTTTCAAGTATATAACACAGTATTATTAACTATAATCATCATGTTATGCATTAGACCCCAGAACTTACTCCTGTCATAACTGGGTATCTCACTTCTGTGTATATATCCAAATAAGATATTGAAGAGATATCTGCATCCCCATGTTCACTGCAGCATTATTAACAACAGCCAAGATATGAAAACAACCTAAGTGTCCTTCTGTTGATTAATGGATAAAGAAGATGCCATCCTATATAATAAAAGGGTAATATGCAAATTGACCAAAGAGCAGACAACTGGTAGCTATGATGCGCACTGACCACCAGGGGGCAGATGCTCAATGCAGAAGCTGCCCCCTGGTGGTCAGTGCACTCCCACAGGGGGAGCGCCACTCAGCCACAAGCCGGGCTGATGGCTGGCAAGCACAGTGGTGGTGGCAGGAGCCTCTCCCGCCTCCGCGGCAGCATTAAAGATGTCCAACTGTGGGCCTAAGCTGTCAGTTGGACATTTCCCGAGGGCTCCAGGACTGCTAAAGGGCACAGGCCAGGCTGAGGGGACTGCGCTCCCCTGCCCCCTGTGCACGGATGCTGTGCACCGGGCCTCTAGTGTGTGTGTGTGTGTGTGTGTGTGTGTATGTATGTATATATATATATATATATATATATATATATATATATATATATATATATAGTGTTATTCAGCCATGATATTGCATTACTCACTGGAGAACTAGCTTAGTTTCACAAAGCCATAGACTGGAAGTATTTAACATGTGTTTATTCACTAGGTTAGGGATTTAAAGGGAAAACTGTCCTGAAAGGGAAAAAAATAGCATCAATAATCTCTCCGTGCAACCATTGGGTTTACTTTCTCCACTGTACTTCACTTTGCTATGAAGCAGGGGAAGCAAGAGAGTACCTGGATGTAGGTGATCCCATCTCTGCTACATGAAAACAGGGCTCTGGACCTCTTGTTCTCAGGTCCTTATACCCATAGGCCACTCCTGTCCCCTTGGAAGTGGACACTTGTTTCTGCCACTTGCTGATTCCTACTCTCTCTCCAAACCCCACCCTCAGAACAACAGGGACTGGCCACCTGTTGGAGATTGGGGGAGGGTCCACTCTTTCCTCTAAGCTTTCTATAATAATGTAACAGGACACTGGGCCCTTTCTTAATAAATGGTCCTCTGGTACATATTAAATCTAGCTAACTCTTTCACTCAGAGAAAAATCTCACTCCTAAAACGTCTGTCTCACTGTTTATTCTATTAACTGGATATATCAGTTTCGTATAATTTTACATGGAAAACTGCCTTTAAAAAATTAGTCTGTAGCCACAAAAGGAAGGTAAAGTTGAGGGGTGAACATTTCATGGCTTCTGTTGAGTAAACAATATGATTATTTTATAAATAGATAATGTTCTTTACTACCTATAGGCTAGAAATAATAATTTTTTGCTTTGTTTCCCTATACTTTAGTTTTAGCATTGTATATATAAATATACATAACTTAACCACAAAGTGACAAATATTCAATAAAATCTCACTAATTCAAGATGAGAGGAAAAGCCAATCTGAAATGTACATGCACACACACACACACACACACACACGATGTTTAGAAGGAAATAATGTTTTATTTCTTTTGGGACAACAGCATTACTAAAGAGTACCTGGAGCATCACAGAGACAAAATATAAATGCAATTAGCATGTAAATTATATGTAAAATGTTTGAAAAAGACTTGTCATTTTAAGTTATTTTATTTCTCTCCTGAAATCTTTTATCAAATTCTTTCCTTAGTCTCACATCCGTATATGAAAAATTGCAAGGGCCAAATGAATGGAGTTTCACTCTTCCTCTTGCTCATTTCCAATTCATTCCCCAGAATAAGTACATGCTTAAATTTTAAAACCTTATCTTTTTTCTTTACCCTTAAAAGAAAGTTCTTCATGCATTTTTAAATTAAGATTTTAATAATTGAGGGGAAAATATAAAAGGCTTACCATATGACTCCAGCCTGTATCTTCCACATGGAATGCAAATGGTATCATAAGAAGATATGTTTTTACATATTCCTCTTTCTCTCCTAGTTCTTCTCTCATCCAACAGTAACTTATTAAGAGCCATGGCCTGAGGTGGATTTATCATGAAGCTAATGAAGGTTAAGCTTCAGGGCCCCTCACTTGCACTGGTCCTTCCAATGTCCTGAGAAGAGTCCTAACGATGTGTTTACATATCTCATGTTTTTGTTAAGTCTTCTAAATCAAGATAGTATAACTCCAAGTGCAGCGACACCATGCATTTTATTCTGAAATCTTCTCTGTCATATTTCAACTTGGGTTGAATAATTGTGGAGTGGCCAGGGGTATTTTGGGGACCGAGTTACAGGTGACTGAGTTGGGAACACATTTAGTTTGGGTTTTATGGATAATATTTATGACGTTCACAGTTATTTAGGAATATAATGAGCTTATGTCTAGCTGTCCTGGTGTAAGAATGGATTTCAGGAAGACCCCTGCCTCCCACTGTGCTGACCTACTTGGCATCTTGGCAATGAGTTCCAAGTCCATGGTCATATACAATATAAATGTGTCACAAGAACAGTGTAAATTTATTTATGATTAATCAACACACAAGAAAACTTAACATGCCCTGAATTTTATAAAATACAAAATAAATATTATAGGTATTTTCCAGAATTTGCTACTGTCTAAGTTTGTGTTGTTGCAAGGGCAGAAGGTGTGGCAAAGAACTGAGTACAGATAGTTAATTTGGGACGTAACCCACATCTGCATGACTAAGACAGTAGGGAGAAAAAGCCCTTATATCATTGTGGATTCTGCTGTGGGTAATGCAGGCACAATTATACGAGAACTTTGAGTTGTGTAGGACATGACTCTCTGAACCATGTCTGAAGAATGAAAGGCTGGGGTATTTATTTATTTATTTATCAGAATTTCTGCCCCCAGGGATGTTAACTCCCCTCCACTCCAACGGAGCTCCTCTATGAGCTGAGCAGGCACCAAGGTTAGGTCCCTAAAGCAGAAAAGCAGAAAGATGAGCCCATGGGGTGAACTCTGGTGGCTGTACCGAGTTGCTCACCAAAATTGAATCTAAAATCAGAGGTGGCCCTAACAGATGGGACATGGGAAACCAAAAGCATCTGCAACAAGTAATATTATCTTCACTCTTCTGATAAGGAAATTGAAGTTCAGTGAGGCTAGTTCAGTTTCCCAAGATTGCACAGCACATAGGCGCTAGAGAAAAGATTTCAATGGGCACTGGCCTGATTCCAAATATCATTCTTTTTTCATCATATCATATGCCTCTTTGGGAAGGAAGGACATCCAAGCCAATGAGTCATAGACACTTGGCACTGTTCAGTAAAATAAAATAGCTGAGAGCTGACATACTGGTTAAGTGCTGTGCTATTCTTTTCCTAGCACCTGTTGTGGGGAGGTGAATTGTTAGTCACTCTTAGCTTACAGAAAATTATTTAGTTTTGTGAACAAATCACTGATCCACACAGTCTCATTGGACACCTTGGATTAGAAGGTGTAATACGACCTAAAAATTTTGTTGTCAAACTCAGTCAAGGAAGGAGCAATTACTCATGTCATCTCACATAGGTCACAGGCAGGAAAAATGGAAATACTCTAGTACAGATGACTTACAGTAATGTTTTGTATATTTGGCTTCAGCTAAAGACAAAATAGAATACAATGAACATTTGGATTTCCCTCCATGCTAGACACAATAGTAGTGACTTTACATATTTTGTAATTTAGTCAAGTGAGGCTCTTACATGATTAAGCCAACCTGAGGGCCACTGGCTGTGGAGACACCACGAAGATTCACCAGGCCTTTCTGTCTCCCCTCCACTTCCAGAACAAGAAGGACTACACTTTGCAAGTCATGTGACTGCTCCTGGCAATGGCACGTGAACTGAGATGACGGATGCCACATCTACACTGATGCACTCGATTGCTGATGCTCGATTCACCAGCCGCTTTTCCCATGCCGTGTGGACTATGGAAGTCTGTGTGTATGCAAAGGACCCACAGGGCAAATTAGTCTGGAAGGCGGAGCCACCCTAGAGTACAGCTCCCTTGGAGGGATAGTGACCTTGGCATGTGTGAGAACTAAACTTTTATTTTGTTAGGCCAACGTGAGGCTCTTATATGAGTAAATCTATTGGGGCTGCCTGATGCTATAGTGCAGTGGTTGGCAAACTGTGGCTCGCAAGCCACATGCGGCTCTTTGGCCCTTGAGTGTGGCCATGAAGTTTCAATCGCAGTTTGCCGACCACTGCTATAGCATATCATAGCCTAGACCCGTGGTCGGCAAACCGCGGCTCGCGAGCCACATGCGGCTTTTTGGCCCCTTGAGTGTGGCTCTTCCGCAAAATACCACGTGCGGGCGCGCACATACAGTGTGATTGAAACTTCGTGGCCCATGTGCAGAAGTCGGTATTTTGTGGAAGAGCTGGTATTATGTGGAAGAGCCACACTCAAGGGGCCAAAGAGCCGCATGTGGCTCGCGAGCCACGGTTTGCCGAGCCGCATTTTGCCGAGCTGCAGTTTGCCGACCACTGGCCTAGACTGACTAATTGAGTAGCAGGATCAAGTCTGGATGCAAGCCACCGTGACTTCAAAGGACATCTATGCTCTTTTAAGTGCAAAATATTGCCTCCTGCTTCTAGGTTATTTCAGTTTAAAATGTTTATTATATATTTGTTTATAAAAAGTAAGTCATAAACTGTATGAACATTTTGTGAAATATAGAATGTGCTCAAAAGAGATGAAAATCATCCAATAGTCCCAATACAATTAAATTTTGGTGCTAATACTTCCAGCCTCACTTTCTACATATGCATACATATATATTTTTACATTTTTGAAGTATTACTGCAAGTAAAATGACTGCATTTTACATTAAATATTATTCCTAAGTTGGTCCACTGTTATTAAATGTTCTTTGTAAACTTATCTTCTAATGCAAGGCTGATTGAAGGGTACAAATAATTACATACCTTTGTCTCACTAGCTAGCTCTCTTTTTCCTGTTATATAGTATATATTCCTTATTAATTTTTATTGCAAAATAGAATAAACATTCTATCTGTTCTGCTGATCCAAGAGCCCAGCCCCTTATGATAACACATTTTGTCCCTAAATTCTATCTCATACACCAATTGTTCAGACACTCACAATTTTATCAAGTATAAAAGAAACAGTCAATCAGATATGCAGTTAAAATAATAGCTCAGTGGTTGACTGAGTTGACTGATTGCCTGTCTTACTGACAGCCCTTTAAAAAAATAATATTGTATTTCTTATCCTGATATTTATTTTAAATCTATGTCTTTGTTCTATGCTTTTATTTTTTCTTGCATATCTGAGATGTCTGAAGAATGTTATAGCACTAAAATTCATGTTAAAATGAGGTTAAATGAGGAATGATTACAAGCCAAAATGCCTAGAACTATGAACTTTCCAACCACAGAACTGACATATGTCACAGGAAAAATAGTTATTATAAATTTAAATAGGAAAAATATTATATCTTTATTTCATTTGATGAAAAAACTAACCCAAGAGAAAATGAATATTTTATTATTTTTTAAAAAATCTTTTAAAAAATATATATTTATTGATTTCAGAGAGGAAGTGAGAGGGAAAGAGAGAGAGAAACATCAATGACGAGAGAGAATCATTGATCTTCTGCTTCCTGCATGCCCTCCTACTGGAGATCAAGCCCAGAACTCAGACATGTGCCCTTGACCAGAATTGAACCCGGGACCCTTCAGTCCTCAGGCCGACGCTCTATCCACTGAGCAACATCAGCTAGGGCATGAATATTTTTATTTAAGACATTAAAAAAGACTGTGCTGCTCTCACCTAGATGTTAGTATTCATATAAGGCAAAACAAACATAGTTAATGATTATTGAGGTAATTTCATAAGCCATACCACAGACTTATCAATAAGTAAAGCCTTTTAAAAATGTTATTTTTTAATCCTCACCCAAGGATATGTTCGTATGGATGAGAGAGAGAGAGAGAGAGAGAGAGAGAGAGAGAGAGAGAGAGAGAGAGAGATCACTTGCCCCCCGCACGTACGCCGACTGGGGGTAGAACGTGCAGCCTTTCAGTATATGGGACGATGCTCCTACTGAGCTACCCAGTCAGAGCAATACAGCCTTTGCTTTCTTTTATTTTCTTCTCATTTATCTGTCGCTGACATGGATGCCATTTTCCAGCTTTTTCTAGGAGCACTGCCCAGTTACTTTTGCAGAAAACACAAGTGATGAAATCATCGGAAGCTTAGCCAGGTATAATGATTCACCAGCCTCCCGCCAACAACCGAAAAATCGACTTCTATTCTATACTCAAGCAAACGTGCATGAATTTGTAGGCTTTTGAAAGGAGCCTTAGCAGAAACTCTGCAGGCAGAAATTCTTTACATAATAATAACACATCAGTAGGCTGCTAGCCCTCACGGGCTCCACACACCTCTCGCTAAATAGAGACAGGCTGCAGAAAGGCTCACTGCAAGCACCTGATCCTGTCACATTATTCTCATGCGGAGCCCAGGAGGGTCAAGTGCTTCCGTGGACTTAGACAGTCCTTGCAGGTGGGCAGTAAGATTTTGCTAGAATATGGGGTGTCAGCAGAGTTCAGTCGAGTTTTAGGATAATAAGGACTACAACAACAAAACAATAGCAGCAGTTACCATTTCTTTAGTGATCCATGGATAGCCACTTGCACTCGGAACTTTAGAGGTTATTAAGCCTAACACGTGTATGAAATAGGCATGTCCAGACTACAAATGAGGAAACTAAAACGGTTAGGGAACTTGCACAATGTCACACATTAAGATGTGAAGGAGACAATATTCAAAGATAGACAATATCCAAGCCTGTACTCGTAGCCATTTTGTGATATTGTCTTATTTGTCACCTTGTCTTCCTATAAGGTCTCCGTTAACCTCACAGATCACCTTGCCACTTATTAGCTGTGTGACACTGAGCAGGAGCGTTAACATGCCTCCCATTTCTCCTCTGAATAATTAATGCCCTGTCTTCATCAGGGGGCTGCGGCGAATATCAGGAGTTAACAAATGTCAAAGTGTTCTGTCAACTTGAAATGCCATATAAATGTGAACTATTTTATAATCACCATCATTGGTCACAGTAATTGTTTTCATAATTGGAACCATCCTGCGGGAATGAGACCAAGGCCTGGGACTCAGAGAGAGGTCCACGGAGCTGCAGTTGCGGCATCTCCTGGGAGGTTTGTCCTTTTTTTTTTTTTTTTTTTTTGAAATGCAGAATCTTACTGAATTAGAATCTGCAGTTTTCCAAGATTTCCATGTGATTCGTAGGTATAGCAAGTTTGCCTAGGGCAGCCCTGGAAACAGAGGCTAGATTAAGAGTATTTATCTGTTTAGAAGTTTTAGAGATTTTAGGTTTTAAGGTTGGTGGCAGATCAGAATGCTTATTAATTATTGATTCAACCTCCAAGACCCTGCACATCCCTGGGGTGTCCCCACATGAGTGGATTGGAACATAAGACCCAGGCATGCCAGTCCTTCCCAGGCAGTCATCTAAGTAGCCCAACTTGTACCAGGAGTCACCAGTACCGGCTTGCTTGACAAACTCCTTTATAGCCACATCTGTAGCCCTGCCAAGTTGATAGATTGTAGCAAAAGCCATATGTCTTAGTCACATGATTTCCAAGCCATGATCCTCTTTTTCATTATTTTTTCTTGCTTATTTATATGTTCTGTTTATGGTCTCCATTTTCTTTCACTAGAGGGGAAGGGGTATCCTGCACACTTCAGAAGGGTCTGGCAGATGGGGAGTTGATATGTGTTACAAACATCAAGCTTTAAACATCTAAAGGGTGCTATAAGCAGGAGCAGATAACCGATCTGACATCTTTGGACGGATATCAGAAACACCGTAGGAAGTTTTAAAAATTCTAACAAAGAAATGAAGAGAGTAATAATTTTCTTTTTAAGGCAGTAAAGGAAGTTAAATAAGAGGAGTATGCATAGAATAATGAAAACAGTCAATTTTGACAATGGACTTGTTGAAGTCTGACTATGGGAATGAAATAACAGGAAAGAAATAAGGGAAAGTGGTGGCAATAATTACTTCTAAAAATTATTTTTATAGCAATTTTAGCTGGAAAAACTAGCTAGAAAACCCTAAAGACAAATTGAAGAAAGAGACAGGGTTTTTTAACCAAAATCTAATACAAAATATGACTGTAACAAAACTGGAAGCTAATGAATAAGTTCAAATGTCATCTTGTCAGAACAGTACTGGCCATGACAATGTATTGCTCAGGAGGAGAAAAAAATAGTGTGAAACATAGAGTAGCCGAAAATGTGTTCTGTCTAACCAGAATTCAAGGGGAGGCAAGTTCTAGGGTGGTTAAAGAATCTCATCAAATCACACAACTGTTAGACCCCTCTGGACTAGAACTCAAATTTTCTAACATATTCAGTATTCTTTCCAACAATATAGTAAATGTATTTAGTAGGAAAACATCTATCAGAGAGATAAAATCATGGAGAAGTTATGATCTTAATGAGGAAATAAGAGTGTCCCAAAGCTGTTTTCACTAGAATGGCCTGAGATCTACAAAGGCTTAAAGTTAATTCTAAAACTGCAGGGTTAACATTTAGTGAAGACACCCGCCAGGCACAGTGGGGAGGCTTTAGTATTTGGATAGAAATAGAATCAGACTTATGGGTAAAGGATTTTGGAAAAGTCCAAGATGTGTTTGAAAAGATGGTCTGAAGGAAAATGCTTAATATTCCATAAACTACCATATTACATACACTTGAAGTAAACAGCTAGGATTTATAGTCATTGAAAGTGTCTTATGTTAATATGAAAATTGCAGAAGAGTATGAGATTACTGATTCCAATTCAGTTTGTCACAGCAAGCAACAACAACAACAAAACAATATATTAAGGAAAGAAAGTAACTCTACAAAATATTTTTAGAAGAATGGAATGTCTATGGTGAAGGTCTTCCTAATAATTACACAATCCCAAAAGTTATTTGAATATTTGATTACATATAAACTGAAACTTCTTTATGATAAATATATAATACATAAAAGCCATGTACACACACACATTATATATATAGGATATATATCATAATGTATAGAAAGGTATATGTAGAAACATTAAAACATATAAAAATTATTGATCTCATTTGATGCTGAGAAAATGGAAGTTGAAATTTCATGAGACACTTTAAAAAAAAATCTATCAGACTGGCATAATCTTAGACAGGCTTGATTACTTGAAATGGTGACATTTTATGAGGGACTGGTCATTCTCATGTACTGTTGGTAGAAGTACAGATTGGTACTTATCTTTGGAAGTTTCTTAGGTAGCATCTATGCACACTTAAAATGATTATATCTCTTAATAAGAAATTCCACTTCAAGCAAATATTTTTATGTGATATATGTATATATATATATATATATACACACACACATATTTAATTTGTATATTTGCTTAAATATACAAATATTTTTGTGTAATGTTATTCATGCTTTGCGATAAGAAAAACTTAGAGTGAATCCCAATGTCTATCAGTAAAGGGAAGGGTAAATGTATTATGGTTCAATGATATATCAGAATAATCTGCTGTATTTACAGAGAATGAGGTAGTTTATACAGAATATTTATGTGACAAATACTTAGGATATATGGTTCAGTGAAAGTAAGCTACAGAGGATATTTATATGCACACACACATACATATTTACATACGATGTGTGTGCACTATCACTTCAAAATATTTATGATTATATACTTTCTTATGTATTAAAACAAGCTTGAAAATACAAAAGAAAGCTGTTGAATTGGTGATATGTGGAGGTGGTACTGGAAAGGGACGGGAAACTATCAGTTTTAACACCATTGCATTATTTGAATTTATTACAGCACACAAGTAGAAGATTTATAATGTAAAGATCTAGATTGAAATTCTTCTCTTTCTGCGTCTTTATCATGTTCACAAAGAAGTCTGTTCTGTGACATTGCTGAATCGCTGCTTCCTTTTGGAGCACGGCCTCTCGGGTTGCTGGGCCGTGACCTCCCTCTCCGGCGAGGGTAGTGCAATCACAGGACATCATGCTCAGCACTAGGAAACAGTGCACTCCATTTCAGCTCTAACATTATTGGTTGCAACAAACTCAAGGAAAATTTTTGAATACAAAATAGCAAGAGAGTTAGCTCATCCAGATACAAATGAACGTTCAAGTGTGGGAAATAAGGACCAAGGAGAGGACAGACTATAAAGAAGAACAGTTCCCACATGGAATGGTTAGGTTACGAGAAAGAAAAAAGGTGACAACAAATTTAAAAATCTATTATCTTAATGACTTTGGGTAGTTTTTCTTGGTAGATAACAAAGAGACACACGAATACCGAATAACGTACGAATACGTTATAGGGAAGAAATGGGGAAAACTCTTCTTAAAACGTGGTTGCCTCTGCCTGTTTTCAGTTTTGTGATTAGATTTTAGTGGTCTTGGGCATCAACTATGCCATGCGTCTCCTATAATTTTCTATCCTGATCCCTCAATTTTTAGTACCTCAGGGGGCTTCACAGTCAATTACAAGGGATGCCTCTGGTTGTGGAGCTTTTATCCCAGCTTTTAGTACTGGGGTGGAGGCTTTTATTTTGTTGCATTGCAATCCAGGTATAGCCATATTCTAAGGTGACCATTTCTTGCTAAGGTTTTGAAAAGAATATGACTTTGCAGCTAGAAGTTTGCCTTTTTGGGTCATCTGAAAATCAAAAGCAACGACGTTTATTTTCAAAATATCTTTCCCTGAATAGTTTCAAAGCATTTTCATGTTCTTCATTAGGGTTTGCAGGATCAAAATTTCTCTGAGATAGAGAATAAAAATAGCTTAATAGGACAAAGATAGACAATAAAGTCCTATGGAGATGTGGAAAAACATAATGGTTTAAAAATACTTTATATGCCATGAAGAAAGAAACAAATCTCATAAGCCAAAATGTGATTACTGAAGCCTTTTCTCACATCCCTAATGTGCTTTAGACATTATGTGATTTATAATATGCTTGAAGTGTTTAACACATAATAACACTAAAAATAATAATAATGACTACTATGTGCCAGGAGCTGGTCTAATTTCACAGTAATTATGAGTTATGGTTATATACTTCCAACAATCATGTTAGAGTATGGGGGATCGAGTGGGTTAACTATTACCTCATTTTAAGATAAGGAAATTGAGACACTGAGATTTTAGGTTTCTTATCCAAAGTCACATATAAAAGTAATAAATGAAGATCTGAACGTAGGGAGGTTGGTGCTTGTGTTTATATACTTAATCATAATTCATAGGCCACAATGAAAAATGGTTGAGACAGTCAGAATTGGTCTTTTATACAGGCATAGAAAGCAGCACAAGATGTATTTAAGGGCTACTGGGAGGCCTGTAGCCAATAAGGTCTCCCTTATTTAGTTCCACATTACCTGAAGGGTCATTGTTAGATGTTTTCCTTGGAATAAAGTATGTTTGTCATTGAAAAATATAGAATCTGATGGGAAACATGTACTTAACAGAAGAGAAAACTTAAATGGATAATTAATAATAGATTTTTAAGGTCACATGCTATCAGGAAAATGCCAATTAAAACAACTATGAAGTGTATTTTCCCATCTTCTAAATTGGCAAAAATTAAAAAGTCTGATAATGTTAACTGCTGGTGACGATGTGGAGACACAAAGCTCTCATCCTTCAAGGGACAGGACACAAAGTACTGTGGGGAGGAGACTGGAATTACCTAGTGCAGGCACAGATGCTTATACACTCTGACTCAGCAATTTTACTTTCAGTGATTGACTTTAGAGAAATAGTCACACACATGCACATGAAGACATCTGCAAAATTTTTAAAATTTTTGCAGCACAAGTTGTATGGAAAAACATCAACAGGAAAACATATAAAGAAATTAAAATAAATGTTACATGAATCAAAATGGATCCATTAAAAACTAGTTGACCTAAAAAAACAGGTAGCCAATAAATATATACAAGATAATAGAATTTATATAATGTTTGAAAATTTCCAAAATAGTATGTCTTATTGTTTGGGGGCACATATAAGTGGTATAATAATTTACAAAGCAATAGTAAACACTAAATTAATGATAATGGTTACATGCAAGAAAGGGATATTCAAAGAGGCCTTACCAGAGGTTTCAATTTTGTCTTTTTTTAAAAAATTGTTTTATTGCTTAAAGTATTACAAAGAGTATTATATATGTCTCCTTTTTTTTCCCCTTGACCTTCCCCTAGCCTCCCATACCCCCCAGTGTCTTGTGTCCATTGGTTATGCTTATATGCATGCATACAAGTCCTTTGTCTTTTACGTTCTATTTAACATACATTTTAAAGTAAATATAGAAAAATCTGGAGATTTGTTAAAGCTGGTATTGGCTACTTAATATATTATCCTCTATGCTTTGTCCATATAAATAAAATAGCTCACAACAAATGTAATATGTACTCATAAGAAAACGGAAAATGGAAAGAAACCAAAAGACACCTCACTCATCCCATTACTTAATCACAACTCCTTAAGCATGATTTAAAAAATTCCGTACATATTCTTACAGATATAGGATTAATGTACAGCTGACAGTATATCATATATAAAGTTTGGTGTGATTGTTTTCTAATCACTGCTACCTAATTTGAGGTCCCATGGCATTGTGATACTAGTGGGCATATTTCCATGATGGGAAATAGGCAAAAGTTTGGTGTGCTTCCTAGAGGACTGATAGGGGCCGATGGGCAGGTCAGGAGGGCATCTGAGTAGTTGGTGAGCAGGATGGACATCTGTGTACATTATGGAGGGAGACTCGGACTGCCAAAGGTATACTTAACCTGCTTCTCAATTTTGCCTAGGGCTCACCCAGGATAAAACAATAGAAAAATACCCCAGATTTAATGTTATGCTATAGCTGACATGCAATTTGAAGCGATAGCTTGTTGTCAGAAACACTGACCAAGACATAATTTATCATCAGTATCTAAAACAGCGGCTCTCAACCTGTGGGTCGCGACCCCTTTGGCGGTCGAACGACCCTTTAGCAGGGGTCGCCTAAGACCATCCTGCATATCAGATATTTACATTACGACTCATAACAGTAGCAACATTACAGTTATGAAGTAGCAACGAAAATAATTTTATGGTTGGGTCACAAAATGAGGAACAGTATTTAAAGGGCCAGAAGGTTGAGAACCACTGAAAAAGGTTCTGAGCATTTCCAACTTGCACAGACATTTTTTCTTTTTCTTATTTTATTTATTTATTTTTTTTTTGTAAAATATCCCTGTGTGACTGATTGAAGGGTGTGACCACCTTATGCAGCCATGGGTGCATTTGTAAAACAAGTCTCCGATTCTCTGCAGTCTCTGCAAACCCAGCTCAACTCTCAGAAAAAGCGGGGCAGCCACATTCAAGGGGTCAACAGAAAGGCTGAACTCCAAGGTGCTGATCTGACAATATGCAATTGGAAAGATTCTTTTTGTCACTTACCGAAATACCCATAGGCAGCATATCAGGTAGACTTGATCACCTATCTCCTTTTTGTGTGGAGAAAGGACTCATCGAAATGCCACATGGGTCTGTGATTAGGATGAGGCAAGTGAGGCATGTAATATAGGGTTTGATCCTGTCATTCAAAATGTGACACTTTATTCATCATGGATTTTTATATGAGTTGTATTATTAAAATATTATACTGCATTAAAATATTATTTATCTTGATTACTGATGTGCCCCGTTAAATCTTGTGTGAGGTGCCTCACCTGCCACATCCTATTCTCATCAGGATAAAGGAAAGTGACAGTGGAAATAAATGTAGGAGTCAGAAAAAAACTGTGTCTACAACTGCGGATGATGTCACAGGCTCAGATACCTACACAACTTTCCAAGTTGTACTTAATGTATTTCTCTAGGTCTCAGGTGATTTGTCAGCTTATTTGAAAAATTACTTTTGCTGACTTCTTACCAGTTTGTGTGACCTTCACCTAACTTTCTTGACTCCTGTCTTACCTATTAAATAAAAATAATAATTCCTACTTCACATTTTATTTAAGTGTTTAAAATTATACAAAAGAATCCAGCTAGTACCCTGTAATATGATGGGTTATGGTAAATATTTGTTGCAGTTGTCATTAGAAGAAAAAAAAAGGAGTAATTAAGGCTTTCATGCTTATTCCTTCCAGATAACACATTTTAATAAACATTTAAAGCTGATAGAACATTTATACTGATGTTACCTCAGTATAAATGACTATTATATAATTTCTTCACATATCAAAATAGCTTTGCCTAGCTCAGCCAGTGTGGTTTCGTGGTTGAGTGCTGACATATGAACCAGGAGGTCACGGTTCAATTCATGGTGAGGGCACATGCCTGGGTTGCAGGCTCGCTTCCCAGTGGGGGCCCTGCAGAAGGCATCTGATCAATGATTCTCTCTCATCATTGATGTTTCTATCTCTCTCCCTCTCCCTTCCTCTCTGAAATCAATAAAAAATATACATTTTTTAAAAATAGCTTTGCCAGATGTTGTAGTTTCATCTCTCACTTACTTTAAGTTGTTGTTCAGATGTTAGCTCCTAGGTGTGGTCTACCCTGACCTCCCTATTGAACTTGCTATCGCCTTCCCATCTCCCTGCTTGAGCAGTCCCTGTCCTTATTACTCTGCTTTATATTCCTGCACAGCACAAGTAAGATTTTAACACTGTATTTAACTTATATCATCTGTATTTTTCCCACTAGGATAGTCATTCCATGATGCAAGTATATTTGTCTACTATGTTTACTAGCTTATTCCAAAACTAATTAGAGTGGTAGGAATGGCACAGGTGTTCAATTGATTTCTTTCTGAATTAAGAAATAGATTAATGACGGAACTTTTAATTTCTCATTTTTTTCATATTAGAGATATTTTTGATGAAAAAATTAATATATAATGCTAAGAAGAGAAATAAGTCGCTCAAAACCAGTTACTCAGGTAGCTAACTTCAAGGCTGAGCACCACCGTGAAGGCTTCTCAGCTGCATATGCATTGTACTAAGGAGCTGATCTCTCCCTCGCCCTCTTTCTGAATTAAATGAGCACATACAAGAGCATCTCTTTCCCTGTATACTTTTCTGTCACTAACTCAAGTCTCACCCTTCCTTACCTTACACCTGAACAGTTATTACATCCCTAATTAATGATGTTTATCTACTTATTGGCTTACTCCTTTATTTTTTACTCATTCATGAATTCAGGTCATCTAACATATAGCAATAATTTTAGTCTTTTTGAGAACCTTAATACCTCCTTGCTAACCCCAGACAAAAATCACTCTGCCTTCTTTCTTTTTTTTTTTTTTTTTGTTTTTTTTTTTTTTTCACTACAGTACTTGAAGAAGGAACTACATGGACAGAATAAATTCATTAATTACTTCAGTCCTTATTCTATTTATTTAGCAAGTACTTAGTGAACATCTACTATGAGCAAACATAGTGTTGGGTGTTTTGGACATTACAATGAGCAAAAATTGATGTTTGTGTCGATGCACAGATGGATTTAAGATTATAGCTATGATGAAAAATGCAGTAGTACATATTTTAAATATTAGCCAACTGTTTTCCTCAATTTGAGGAATTCCTTTTTATCTTGTGGCTCTTTAGCTTGTATTACAGAGCATCCATACCTCCAGGAAACGTTGATACAGCAGGAAATAAAAGCCCCTTAAAGATGTGCCTGGCCCTACCCAGTTTGGCTCAGTGGATAGAGCACTGGCCTGCAGACTGAAGGGTCCTAGGTTCAATTCCGTTCGAGGGCACATGCCTAATTTGTGGGCTTGATCCCCAGTAGGGGGTGTACAGGAGGCAGCCAATCAATGATTCTCTCTCATCATTGTTGTTTCCACCTTTCTTTCTCTTTCCCTTCCTCTCTGAAATCAATAAAAATATATATTAAAAAAGAAGAAGAAATAAAAAAGATGTGCCTGGTTAAAGGTTTGTAGTATGAAGAGAGAGCCTTAATACTAGATTTTTGTAATAGGTTTCCTTTTGTTCAGAATAATAACATTTCTTTTTGTGGGGTATTAACTGATTGAATGCCAACTAAAAATGCATGAGGTAGGTATTATTATTTGGTTTTAAAAACAATAAAACTGAAGTTCAAACTGGGCAGCTCACTTGCTAAAGTCCCCAGAACTGTTACATAGAAGAATAGGTTTCCAACCCAGTGGTCTAACACCTATTGTGTGTTTTTGTGCCCAGGTGAAAATTGATTAAGGAAATTTACCAATCATTGTCCATTCAACATTTGCAACTTCTAGTGAAGAAAGCTATTTAAAAAACAGATTTATACTCATACTTTTTCATGGCTTTTGGGGAGTGGGAACAATCATTTCAAATTGAGTAGCACTTAACAAATTCAATATGCTATTACTTTCCTGAAAAAAGACCCAAAAGACTGGACCACTGGATTCAATAGCGTGAATTGTCCAAGTTGGTTATTCATCCCCATGAACCAAGTGCATCATTTTTCTAAAGAAATTATATTGACTCCTCATTGAACACCAAATTGATTTTAATATTTAACAAGCTAAAGCATTACCGGGGACATGGAGGATGAATGCATTTGTTATTTATTCTCTGTGTATGAATCCAGCTTCTTCTGTAGCCTGGTGATTGTTTACTCAAGGTGTAGTTAAAACCAACTTAAAAGAAACCTACTATACTGTCTTCCTGAATTTGGGGGCCTCTGCTGAATTCACTGAACTAATTTACATGTAAACATAGTTTATCTTTTCAATGCAGGCATTTTCTGCTTTAATATATTTATGCCTTTCTGGGCAATTGGATGTTTCAGGATGGACAGAATATGTGCATCTACTTGATAGAACACATTTTTGACAAGGAAGCGTGCATACCTGCCAGATAGCTAACCTCTACACTGACTAATGAAAGGATTCTCAGCAATGTGTTCCCTCTTGGGGTCTACTCCCAGCTTTTGGTAATTGACTTCTTTGGGAACCACACTGGCATGCTCTTATGAATGATGCCAGGACTTATGTTTCATTGCCAAGATGGGCACAGCTAATTTACAGCCCTAAGTATCCTGGGGAATAAATAAACAAAGCTCTGTAGGCCTTAGAGAATATCATTATACAAGATTTCATTCATGCTATTTTAAAAAAAAATTCATATAAGAGAGACTCATCAGTAAATGTACTGTTTGCTTTAATGAATGGGCATAAAACATGTGATTCAAATTACCAATTTTAGATCAACACACCCCTATCCCTACTTTAATAGAACGACTGAAAATGGCATACAAGTATTTAAAAACATTCTCAGAAGAATCAACATGTTACTAGAGGGGACACATGTACTGCTGGGTAATATGACAGACCACCCATGAAGATACATAAATAACAGTTGTCTAAGGATTTGATTGGCCACATCTAATCAAGAAACTCTGTTGATAATTGAGAATAAGCATTTAAGGGTATGCCAACCCCAAAGGGAAGGAAATATTTGTCTCCCATCAGTAGGCTGCTGCTGTCATGTAGATAATAAACTAATTAAGATCTTCCACAAAACAAAATACAAGTGCTATATCTTGGGGGTAATGTCTTAGCAACTGCATTAATGCAAGGTCATTTTTAACATATGGTTATTTTTCTTGGGAAGCAATTTCTATGAAGGAATAGATAAAGCATATTTTATGTTTACTTTGAAAGAGGGTGAAGGCATCTGTGATTTTGCATACAAACTAATAATGGGGGTAATGTGAGTGTCTAAAAGAATAGTTTTTCATTATATTTTGTTAAATACAAAAGGACAATTACTCTAAGAATTTTTATTATAAAATGACTTAATAGTGAAATTATATAAAGACCTATGTGGAAGTCTATTCTTTATAACTTAAGAATAGACTCAGATGACCTTCGAAGACAGGTGAAGTGCTGGCAGTTGCATACTTAATGACATTATTCAAGGATTTCTCCACTTCCTAGAATTCTAAGAGCCAGTCTCAGGAAGACAATTTAAATCTATATTCATGCAAATGTTATGTTTTCTCTTTTACTTTTACTCTTTTTAACTTTTGCTTTTTTTTTCTTCAAGAAATCAAATATATTTTGGTTTGTGGCAATTTCCAAAAAGTGTTGATAGTGCAGGTTTAGGATTCAAGACCCTGGCCAATCATGATCGACTGCCCAGACACAGGAATCCAGATGGCCAGCTCAAGGGTCCTGACCATGAAAATCCATACTGGGACCAGCAAGGGCATTACCTGCATGTCCAGAGTCCTTCCCTCTGATCTCTTTGTTCTGCTTTCTCTCTGCCTCCTAATAAAGACCTCTGCCTGCACTGAGATGTTAAGATGGGCTTTGAGGTGAGAGTCCCTCATCTTCTCAGGTAGCCAGCACTTGAATAAACCTCTTTATTTCTTGCTAGCACCTGTCTCACAAATTTGGCTTTCATTGCAGCAGGCAGTCGAACCTGGGTTCAGTTACAGAAGAGAACATTACTTTGCAATTCCTCTGAAGATCCATGGGTTTCACATTGCCTTAATCTGGGCACATAATCCTCTCATTTTGTAAAAGGTATCACTACTGCTGTTGTACCTTTATTCTGATGATTATTTAATTTCTGCCATCTTCATTATGAAGGTCTATGAACACAAAGATCATGTCTTTTCTTATTCATTATGTTGCCATGTACCTTCAGCTCAGGCACAGAGGAATAAGTGATTTTGTAACTCAGGAGAGCCCAGGAGTCAGTGTCCCTCTCTCCTTTGTCACCAGTCACTAGGGAGTCCTAGGAACTCTTGAGTATGGTGTCTCTTGTCTGTTAGAAAGTTTGAGTCTAGGGAAGTTGTTGACATTGTCTATCTTGGTGGGAAAACTAAGTCCTCTGTTATGCATGCTGGTTTGGGTTTAGGAACGAGAACTCAAATTCCTCTCAACACAATTCAAAGACAGGAAAGTAACAGAGGGTTCAGAATCTACTTTATTCTTCACTCTTCTTTCTTTCTCCAAGTTCATCCAAAAAAGTTTTGGCAAGGCTATGTCAGTGATAGTATCATGCTAATATGTCAACACTTTTCAATTTGATTTATCAGCATGTATTACAAGAATTATTAATTATGCTACTAAATTATTAAGTATAAATTAAGTGCTTGTAATATTCATCAATGCTTCAAGCTTTGGTATGTTCAGTTGACAGCTCAGAAATATTGTGAACTCCTATTCATTCATTCATTCATTCATTCATTCAGAAAATGTTTCTTGAATGCTGCTCTGTACTAAGCACTAGCTTGCCTGGAAACAGATACAAAGTGAAAAATATATATTGTTCCCATCTTTTAAGGAGCTTGCCAGCTAAAGAGGCCTTATTATGCCAAAAGTCCTATTGTTTTGTGTGTATGAGACCTGGAAGGATGAGTAGGAGTCAGCAAGAAAGGGGTTTAGATGGGGGAGGAGAAAATGTTCTAATAGAAAACAAAACAAAACACAGCCTATTAGCCTATAATAAGTTTTCTAGCAGACAGAAAACAAAATAAAACATAAGCCTAAATCGCCGTAAACGGTTTAGCTCAGTGGATAGAGCATTGGCCTGCGGACTGAAAGGTCCCAGGTTCGATTCCGGTCAAGGGCATGTACCTTGGTTGCGGGCACATCCCCAGTAGGAGGTGTGCAGGAGGCGGCTGATCGATGTTTCTCTCTCATCGATGTTTCTAACTCTCTATCTCTCTCCCGTCCTCTCTGTAAAAAATCAATAAAAATATATATTTAAAAAAAACACAAAAAAACACACAAAAAGCATAAACCTAAAAACAAATAAAAATTAGGGAGAATATTGTATAATACTCCATATTAGCATTATTTTATTTTCTTATGTTCTTCTTAAGTTGTGAATTATTATCTCTTATTTTTAAATTATTTCATTCATGTTTAATTTACCTTCCAACTTTTTAAAAAGTTCATTCATCCAATTCTTTACCCTAAATTTTTTCAGGAAGAAAATTTAAGCCAAAATAAAAAATGAGTGTTTTTCCAATGTTCTGCTATTTTCTCACACCCAAAAGAAGCAAAGGAACACTAATCTACAAATCAAGTTATTTATTTATCTATTTATTGCCTTGGAAATGCCTATCTCTTACTGGTAGTTTTTACACAATATATAATTTTCTAATTGCATAGACTTTAAACTCTCTTACGATTTATTTTTTTTTCTATTTTTTTTATTGCTTAAAGTATTACAAAGGGTATTACATATGTGTCCATTTTATCCCCCTACAATTTATTGATTTGATTTTTACTAAGAGGTTTCTAGAGTAAAAAGGATGCACAGCTGTTCAATGATTTCATGAAGGATGACAAATATATATAGAAATTAATCTTTTTTATTACAACAAATCTTTTTTTATTAATGAGTTACTTAAGACCAAATTCTCTCTCTCTCTCTCTCTCTCTCTCTCTCTCTCTCTCTCTCTCTCTCTATATATATATATATATATATATATATATATATTCCTATTCAAACTGGCACTTCAAAAAAGAAACATAAAAAAAGATTTCAGAAATCTTAATGCAATTCATACCTTGGAATCCATTTTAACTTTAGGGAAAAGCAAAAACACCTGTCAGTGGCTGGGAAGCTAGGGGAGAAAAGCAGACACGAAAGACCTATTCCAAGAAGAATCTTGAACTAGTTCATAAGATGCTGGCCCCATCAGGAATATAAAGTGCTCTTCGCAAAAGACAGAAGGAGGCTTTTAGAAAAATATGTTCTTCCTGGGTGTTGATTCTCTGGCCATCTTCCTAAGTATCATAAAACGTGTGAAGTAAGCTCTTCACTGGTGATGTTTCTTTATCTGCAGGCGAACTCTCAGGTGTGATAATTAGAATGAATTTTTCATGATCATCCTAGAAAAATAACCACTGCCTCCTTCTCCTTACCTGCCAATTGCTAATGGGAAACATTTAACGCTAATTTACCCAGCACATAGTGGGTTCTTTGAATAAGTTTAAAGATGAGAACATAAGAATAAAATATATACCTAGTTTTTGCTACAGCTCTTGGCATCCTTCTGAACACAAAAATAGTATTCATTGAAAAGTAATCTTACTGCGTAATTGAAAAATGCTAATGTATGGCTGACTTTAATATGCTTAGAGTATACTTGTAATTTTATATCTGCTTGTGTTATATTATTGGTATGTTTCCTCTGCACTGGACTAAAAGCTTGTGAGAGGAGGCCCATGTCTGATATGCTCATTAATGTAGCCTTGGCACCTTGGTTTCTAAGGTGACAGGGTTGTTAAGTTTTGAACTCTGCCAAATCTACCGTGTGCTCAATGCCTTAAAGATGATTCCCCATTAGTACACCTCCATCAGACCAATAAATGTGCACTTCCTTTGAAGGCTTTTGCAGGACCTCAATTCAGTTAGATATTTAAGCACCTACCTATTCCATCATATTTAATTACTTGAGATACACAGATTTTAGAAGATTGTGAAAAAAATGTTTAAAAAGTAAAAATGCTCTCATGGCATAAAGTTGTGGAAACAGTGATGTCCATGACATTTCTCTTTATTAAGCACTAATTCATATTTTTACAATTGTTCTCATGTTTTCTTAACTGTGCCTAAATTCAGACAGTATGAGATGATGGTAGCTCACGAATATTAAACCATCATAGCTCACAGAACTTCTATCAAACAGGATGCTGTTTCCTCCTCCATATCTGCACGTTCAGTCTATAGCTCTATTAGGCATTGCTTATACCAACATTATTTGAGTGCATTGTTTTTGCTATCATGGGAGCTTATGATAACTCTTTCACAGCATCTTAGTGTTGGGAGGCAACCGTAGTGATTACCTATTTAGTCGCTTCATTTTTGTTTTTATTTTGAGTGGCTTAAACAACAGACATTTATTTTTCCACGGTTCTGTAGGTTGCAAGTCTGAAATCAGGATGGTAGCCAGGTCGGGTTCCCGCTAGGACTCTTCCTGGCTTGCAGATGACTGTCCTCTCTCTGTGGACTCACCATGCTTTTCCTCTCTTCCTCTTCTTATAAGGACACCAATCCTATCTGATTAGTACCCCACCCTTAAGACTTAATGTCACCCTAATTACTTCCTAAAAGCCCTATCTCCAAATATAGTCATATTGGGAGTTAAAACTTCAACACATGAATTTAGGGGAATGCATTTCAGTCCATAGCATTTTGGATGATGTTTTTTTTTTCTTCTTCTTCCCATTTTTGTTTCAGTTTTATTGAGGTATAATTGACAAATAAAATGTTAAGATATTTAAAGTGTACCTGGTGGTGATCTGATATATGTATATATTCTAAAAGACTAATAACTTATTTTATCAGAAAAACTTCACCCTTGGAATATTCAAGCTGTTAAAGTGCAAAGTGGCACCGATTTGATCAGGTGATAAATATAGATCAATAGTTAATGCGCAATAATAATGACAAAACAGTAATTATCTACCCGAAAAACATGATATGACTGTGGCTCATGCTGACTCAACTAGTCATACAGTATTCCTATAAGCTTGCAGCTTCGACTTAACTTTTTAAAGAGGTGCTCCCAGCCTGTAGGGTTAGGTTTAAATGATTTGCACAAGGTTTCCACTAACAGGAAGAAATGTCCATGTCCCCTGCAGCAGTCACACATTTAATCAAATACAGGTCATCAATCACATTTACAACCTTTTGACTTCAATCAATACAGTGTTTTATAGTCTGGAGCAACATTATCTGGAGAGAAGTAGGAGAAATACAAGAAGGATGTAGCTGGGGCCTGCCCAGGTGTAGAGTCTGCACTATGTCCTGAAAGGATTAAACTGATTTTAAGAAAGAGGGATCTCTCCTGAGCAGCTGTGTGCAGGCTCAGGACAGAGACGGTGCTAATAAAGTATTCTGGGAAGACAGGATCAATGGCACCAAAGCAAAGAAAATGTTTCTGCCTTTTCATCCAAGTTTGGGGTGAATTGCAAAAATTAATCAGGGAACAGAGGATACTGGTGATAGTAACTGGCTCTTATTTATCTATTTCTTTGTATGGTAGCCTGTTAATAGTAATGTATCTTAAAATCTCACCATAGTATAATGTTATGCTTTTAATTTAGTGACATGTCATGGATATAATAATGCACTATTTCTTTTTAACTCATAATGTCATAAAATTTTGCTAAAGTTGTGGAATCAGTTTATGAAGTAACAGAGAGCTTTATTTAGATTCCACACCATATGCACAAAAAGTGTTATTTCATAATTTTCTAAAATTATGTGAGCAGTAGAAGGAGTCCTGCTGGCTGATCCGAAATACTGTGATAGAAAGAGTGAGAAAGATTTCATTTAGATAGTCTAAATCTTCCTGTACTTTCAGTTAATGCTTATGTAAATTTTGTAGCAAGTGATGATTCTAAATAAGAAAAATCATAGCGTAAGGAATGATTACCATATATTTATTTAGTTGCTTCTAGCATGTAAATGGTGCCTGTGATATAAAATTAAATTATACAGCAATATGAAGCATGGACTTTTTGTGTCTTGAGCACTCTTAATGTCAGACAGATTGTGATGGTGATGACGGATTATTGATATTTTGGTTTATGACAGAAAAGTGATATAAAGATGACCTTCTCACAACACAAATATGAAAATGGCAGTACTTAGAAATGGTGCCATTATTTCTTTTTTTTATATTTTAAATTTTATGCATGGACTAATTTATGGGAGAGAGGTATATACATTCTGAGCCTCCTGGTTCCTGGGTTGACGCTCAACCACTGAGCCACACAAGCTGGGGTGGAAGTAAACTTTTAACATTGGTCTTAGCAATATTTTTTAAAAATATGTCTCCTAAGGCAAGGATAACAAAAACAAAAATAAATAAATGGGACTACATCAAACTAAAAGCTTCTGCACAGTGAAGGAAACCATCAACAAAACAAAAAGGCAACCTTTGGAATAGGAGCAGATATTTGCAAAAGATTTATCAAATAAGGGACTAACAACCAAATATATAAAGAACTTATACAACTTAATATCAAGAAAATCAACAATTATATTAAAAATGGACAGAGGACTTGACAGACATTTTTTCAAAGAAGACATATAGATGGCCAAGAGGCACATTAAAAGATGCTCAACATTACTAATCATCAGAGAAAAGCAAATCAAAACCAAAATGAGATACTACTTTATACCTGTCAGAATGGCTATTTAAAAAAAGACAAAATATAACAAGTGTTGGAAAATGTGGAGAAAAAGGAACCCTCCTACACTTTTGGCAGGATGTACACTGGTGAAGCTACAATGGAAAACAGTAAGGGGACTCATCAAAAAATTAAAAATAGCCTGGCTAGCATGGCTCAGTGGTAATCTCTCATCATTGATGTTTCGATCTCTTTCTTCTTCTTCCTTCCTCCCTGAAATCAAATATATATATATATCTACCATATGACCCAGCAATTCTACATCTTTGTATTTATCCAAAGAAAGCTGAAACACCAATTCTAAAAGACATATACATTGCTATGTTTATTGCAGCATATATACAATAGCCAAGACATGGAAGCACCTAAGTGTTCACTGATAGATGAATGGATTAGGAAGAGATGGCACATATGTACTTTGGAATATTAATCAGCCAAAACAAGAATGCAATCTTGCCATTTATGACAATATAAATAGACCTGGAGGGTTTTATGCTAAGTGAAATAAAACAGACAAAGAAAGACAATTACCATATGATTTCCCTTATATGTGGAATCTAAAAAGCAAAACAAACCATCAAACAAACAAAACAGAAAAGACATAGATACAGAGAACAAACTGGTGGTTGCCGAGGCAATGGGTGTGGGGGGAATAAATGAAATAGATAAAGGAAACTAAGCATACAAACTTCCAGCTATGAAATAAATGTCACAGAGAAGTAATGAACAGCATAGAGAATATAGTCAGTAATACTGTAATAACTTTGTATGGTAACAGGTCATTAGACTTATTGAGGTGATGACTTTATAATGTATATAAATATCTAATCACTATGTGTACGCCCGAAACAGATACATATATATTGTAAGTCAATTATAGGTTAGTAAAAAGTGATCAACATTACTTGTTATTAGAAAAATGCAAATTAAAACCCTAATACAATATATTAGTAGGTATATATTAGGTATGTAATATATATATATACATATGCACATATATATATAAAATATAGGTATACTATATAATAAAAGGCTAATATGTAAATTGTCCCCTCAGGAGTTCGACGACTCACTACGATGTGTGCTGACCACCACGGGGTGGCACTCTTCTGGCAGCCAGGGAAGGAAGGCCCCAATTGGCCGGATCCCCGGGCAAGGCCTTGGGATCCTACACATGCATAAATTTTGTGCACTGGGCCTCTAGTGTGTGTGTGTGTGTGTGTGTGTGTGTGTGTATCACTTTATACTCATTATAATTCAGAAAGCAGGCACTAACTGAATTACACTGATTATAATTCAGAAAGCAGGCACTAACAAGTGTGGTGGAAACATGGAGAAATGAGGATATTCATATGTTGCTCACAGGAAAATAAAATTGTGCCACCATTTTGGAAAAGAGTTTGGCAGATTCTTAGTTAAATATAAGTTTACCATACAAGCCAGAATTTCTACCCCTCAGTATGTACATACCCAAGTAAAATAAAATTTGTCCACATAAGATCTGTTGGTGAATGTTCATAGCAGCAGTATTCACAATAGCTAAAACCTGGAAACGACCCAAATGTCTACCGATTGGTAAAAAGAAAAAAAAGTTGTACAGAGTACTAAAACTAAATGCTTAAAAGCATTATGCTAAATAAAAGAAGCTGGATGCCGAGGGTCATATTGTACAACTCCGTTTTATGAAATGTCCAGAAAAGGAAAATTTATAGACAAAGAAGCATATTAGCAGTTACCTGGGACTAGAGGGTAAGAATAGGGAATGAATGCAAATGAATGCCAAAAATAAATTTTTTGGGGGTGATAGGAATGTTCTAAAATGAGATGACATTGATGGTTACACAACTCTGTAAAATTACTTAAGATAAGTGAAATTTATGTTATAGTCAAACATTTATAATGCTCTTAAAAAATAAATTATACTTTTAGTTATTAATTGGCCTTAGAGTTTCAAATGAAAACCAGCAGGATAGAATACAATTGAGACCATATAAAATTCAACATTTATAGAATTCATGAGAGAAATTCTAAAAGATTTTGAATTTTATCTAAAATTTATGTTGATGTCTTATATCGGTTGTTACTCTCCTTAAATTTTAAGCTCCATGAGAATAGAGATCTTAACCTTCTTGTTCATAAGTTTCTTCCTGGCATTTAGAACTCAAGTAAATGTTTGTTAAATGAATGAATGACATATCTTCATCTAGGTGGTCAATCTCTGGAAGAGAAGTTCCCCAACCACTCAGTGGGGTTGACACTGACAAATATAAAACAGGAGGCAGCAGAGGACCTATTCTATGAATGGAGACACCTGAGGACAGGGAAAACTAAACTGGGAGAGGGAGGGGTTATCAGTCAATTCCAATTGGAAATAGATGACATCCTTGAATTGGATAATTTGAGTAGGAATTTTTTTATGTCATGTTTTCTATTTTATTTTTTACTTTTAAGATTTTTTAAATTTAATTCTTTATTGTTTAAAGTGTTACATATATTTCCTTTTTCCCCTCATTGACCTCTCCCTAGCCACTCCGACCCCCAGCACAAGCCCTCATCTCCCTACTGTCTGTGTCCACTGGTTTTGCTTATATGCATGCATACAAATCCTTTGGTTGATCTATTACACCCCCTCTCCCCCTCCCCTGACTTCCCTCTGAGGTTTGACAGTCTGTTTGATGATTCTGTGTCTCTTGATCTATTTTTGTTCATCATATTCCACAAATGAGTGAGATCACTTGATATTTATTTTTCTCCAACTGGATTATTTCACTTAGCATAATGCTCTCCAGGTTCATCCATGCTGTTGCAAATGGTAAGAGTTCTTTCTTTTTTTACAGCAGCATAGTATTCCATCGTGTAGATGTATCACAGTTTTTTAATCCACTCATCTGATGATGGGCACCTAGGTGGATTCCAAATCGTAGCTATTGTAAATTGTGCTGCTTTGAACATAGGGGTGCATATATCCTTTCTGATTGGTGTTTCTAGTTTCTTGGGATATATTCCTAGAAGTGAAATTACTGGGTCAAATGGGAGTTCTATTCTTAATTTTTTGAGGAAACTCATATTGTTTTCCACAGTGGCTACATCAGTCTGCATTCCCACCAGCAGTGCAGGAGGGTTCCTTTTTCTCCACATCCTCATCAGCACTTGTCATTTATTGATTTATTGATGATAGCCATTCTGACAGATGTGAGATGGTACCTCGTTGTTTTGATTTGCATCTCTCTGATGATTAGTGACTTTGAGCATGTTTTCATATGTTGTGGCCTTCTGTATGTCCTCTTTCGAAAAGTCTCTATTTAGGTCCTTTGCCCATTTTTTGATTAGATTGTTTATCTTCCTTTTGTTAAGTTGTATTACTTCCCTATAAATGTTGGCGATTAAACCCTTATCGGTGATAACATTGGCAAATATGTTCTCCCATGCTGTGGGCTCTCTTGTTGTTTTGTTGATGGTTTCTTTTGCTGTGCAGAAGCTTTTTATTTTGATGTAGTCCCATTTGTTTATTTTCTCCTTAGTTTCCATTTTCCTAGGAGCTGTATTGGTAAAGACATTGCTACAATAAATGTCTGATATTTTGCTGCCTATGGATTCTTCTAAGATTTTTATGGTTTTCCCATCTTACATTTAAGTCCTTTATCTATTTTGAGTTTATTTTCGTGTATGGTGTAAGTTGGTGGTCTAGTTGCATTTTTTTGCAAGTATATGTCCAGTTTTCCCAGCACCATTTATCTTGTCTCCCTTGTATGCTCTTGCCTCCTTTGTGAAATATTAATTGAGTATAATGGCTTGGTCTATTTCTGGGTTCTCTGTTCTGTTCCATTGGTCTATGTGTCTGTTCTTGTGCCAGTACCAGGCAATTTTGAGAATAGTGGCTTGATATCTGGTATTGTGATCCCTCCAACTTTGTTCTTCTTTCTCAGGATTGCTGCGGCTATTTGGGGTCTTTTTTTATTCCAAATGAATTGAGGAGGAATTTTTACAAAATAATTATTGATAACCATGCTGGGGATATAAAAGACTCATAAGGATAGAGAAACAACCTGGGAATAGCAAATGGGAGGAGCTTCTGGAGAAACACCTAAGGTGTAAGAGGAGGGAGGAGTTCCTGGAACCCAGATGGAGAGTTGTAGAGAGAAGGCCACCTTAAAAGGCCCTCCTTCCCCAGTAGCCTTCGGTTAAGGTCTTAGCCTGCAGTGCCCTCTCATGAAAAACACTCTGATCTTATTCTCCTCCCTCCTGTTAATGTCCTGTTGGGGCCCTCCATAGTCCAAGTAAAAAAAAAAAAAAGTTTAGGGTGACTGTAGTCTGTTGAGATGTTCATGTAACTCAGCCTTCTTCTACAGAAACATGATGGAGAAGGTGAAAGTGGATATTGGGTACAAATGGAAGATATCCAGCACAGGAATGAGCCTTGGTCCACTGGAGGGGGTAGGGGACTGATTCGAAGAAAGAAGGAATTGAAGCGTAATGCAGTAGTGGAGATTAACACTGGTTATCTAAATCTCTAGCTTGGACAAATAACCAGCCACACCAAGGCAGACGGATGAGTTCAGGTCTTTATTCTACCTGCCTTATTTCTGGGTGTGCTTGTAGTGTGGCAGCACTGAGATTTTGCATTGGGCTACAACGGGGAAACAGAGAGGAGAAAGGAAGCAGGTGTTGATCTTGTCTGCACTGAAGCTCACTAGGTTTGTGTATCTAACTTATGCTACTCTAAAAAAGCAAAGCCACTTCATGCCCCCCCCCACCCCCCCACCCCCACACACTTTCAGGTAGAATAAATAGGCAGATCTTGATTCTGGAGGGTTAGGGTACACAGGAAGCAGGGGCTTAAGACATCGTGTGTCTTTTAGGCAATTTGTTTCTTTTAGGATTAATGTATTCACTTCTTATGGCTTCTATTACAAATTACCACAAATGGGGTGGCTTAAAACAACAGAAATTGATTCTCTCACATTTTGTGGGCCAGAAATCTGAAATCAAGGCATTGGCAAGGCCATGCTCCCTCTGAAGCCTCTAGGGAAGAATCCTGCCTTGTTCTTCTTAGTTTCTAGTGGTTGCTAGCAATCCTTTTGGTTCACTGGATTGTAGACGCACCACTCCAAGTTCTGCCTCATCTTCACATGGCCGTCTTCCCTCTCTATCTGGATCTAAATCTCTCCTTATCAGGGCGCCAGTCATTGAATTCAGGACCCACCCTGATCCAGTATGGTTTCATCTTTACTTGGTTACATCTGCAAAGATTACTTCTAAGTAAGGTCATAGTCACAGGTACCAGGAATTAAAACTTAAACAGAATTTTTGGGGATACACACTTGAGCCCACAGCAATTAACGACAATAATATATTATTTTTATACTCATTATGCCCTTTTCCTATATCAAATTTTTCAATTTCCCCCCCACATCTCTGTACTGATAGGCTGGGCAGGTATGACATACTAAAACATGAATGAGCATAAGGGCACCATGCTTTCTGCAACTCCAGTTGTCATTTGACCTTCTTATGTCATTAACCTGACCTATCACCTTTGCTTAATATGTAGTCTATGACTAAATTTATTCCTTCATGGTTTACAGTGACTGAATAGCCTCTTAACTACTCAAAGGATTTTTCTCTTTTATTAATTAGTGATGTAAAATTAAACATTATTTAATGATACTATTAGTTTAGTTATTAAATTGGTTAAAACCATTCAAGTAATAATTTTAATAATATCAATTTTTGCCCTTGACGACTTATCTGAATTTAAATAAATAAATTAAATACAAAGACAATAAATATCTTAAATATTGTAGGGATCTCTAGCCTCTTAAAACATTTTTGGTTTAGAACAATGCCTGGGACACTCAACATATAATGTTGTAGTTAATAATGTCATTTATGGCCTAGTGTTCAAGTTCTTTAGGCTACCTATTGCACTCTAAAAAATGTATGTTGAAGGATTGCGTAGATACATTTTAATTTATAGTTACATCTGTGCTTTATTGCTAAACAATCAAACATTTTACTCACTTAAAGCTAGAATGTACTTACTTTTAAAGTATCATTGAGAAATAAGTAGGTACAGCAAAGTTTTAAAAGGAAAGAAGTCTTTTGAACATATAATTTTGATTAATGATCATTGGTGTCAGTCAGCGCTCTTTACTGAAAATAACAGTATTCCCAACTCAAATTGGCCCAAGTGATAAGAGGAATTTATTTTCTCTGGTAACTAAAAATCTCCATAGATAGAAAGAGTTTCAGATAGATTTCATCAAGGTCTTGGGTTTATTTATTGATTTCTCAGCACTTTCTCTGTGAATTGGCTTTTCACTGGGGCTGGCTTTTCTACTTGAAGTAAGAAGGCTATGACCACTTCTGGCCCACAACACTCCATCCTTCAGGTCCAGACAGCCAGGCTGTCACCTCGCCAGTGTTCTCATCCCAGGGTGTGAGGTTCACAATGATTAGGGTCAGAGTCCTCGCATGCTAGCTGTGAGCCATTCCTTCTGGCTGGGGAATAGAATGTGCTGATTGCTTTAGGTGAATCAGGACCTATCCTGATCACTGGAGAGGGATGGATATTTGAATAAAAACTAGAATAAGTCTTGAGAAACGAGATGGAAGAATAATCAACAAATGTCCATAATAAATGTTCATTCCTTTCAATAATGTTTCTTGACTTCTTTTTGGTGTGAATATCTCACCAGAAAAATGCACATAACTGCACTTCTAAATCATGTTTTTTCTTCATCTATTTTTTTTTATTGTGATAAGAACACTTAACTTTAGATTTACCTTCTTAACAAAAATTTAAGTGCACAATACAGTATTGTTAAGTATAGGCACAACGTTGTTCAATAGAACCCTAGAGTCTATTCATCCTATGTAACTGAAGCTTTATACTCATCAACCAACCACTCCTCATTTGCCCCTCCCCTCCAGCCCCTTGGCAACCACCAGCCAACTTTCTGTTTCTAGGAGTTTGACTATTTTAGATGCCTCATGTAAGTGAAATCAACACTGTTGTTGGGAATGTAGATTGATTATAAAAAGTAACATTTCTACTTACTTGAAGGAAAAAAAGCTGATAATACTTTGAAATAAGAAAATATCATATTCTATATTTTTTTCTATTTTGTTAGTTGATTTTCCTATACCTTTTCCTTACTATTTCTCATTTCCTTTCTCAAGCCTTGTTCTTTAAATAATTGTAAAGCCAATCAACATTAATGAGATTATATTTTAAATTATTCTTCTAATTAGTTCTCCCTTTTTGAAATGTCATTAATCCCTTGAATTAATTATTTTTGTATGAATATGCATGATGCATTTTTCTAGGAAGTCCATCTAATTTAGTTTGCTGATTGCACTGCTAATCACCTAGATAATTTTTGGTTATCCTCATCAAATGATGTTTATTGAGGCTGATGTTTATGAAATAGTACCATGACAGGTGCTGTAAGAATCTTCTATGCCTTCATCTACTATGACTCACACATCCTAAGTCTATTTAATTTTCCACACTTCATTGTCTCTGTTGTCCATAACTTGATACTTTAGATATAATAAAAGGCCTTTCATTGGTCAGAAGTTTCACTTCATAATTTGAGTCATCATCTATGTTTTATCTCTCCAGAAATACCTCTTTTCCCTTTGGGATGCAAACTCCCCTAAGTTTAGGGGACTACTTTGCCCCCCTTCTATCATATTCCCTCTCCTACAACTCTCAAATCCATATTGTTTTCAGCCTGTAGATTTTAGCAGCAGACTCATTGGCCAATGGGGTGAGCATGTCATCCAAACTTGGCTAATCAACATTCTTCTCTAGGTTTGTTATTCCCTATGTTGGAATAAAAACCAATGCTATGAAAGAAGAGTTAAACACTATGAATTTTCCAGCTGGTAAATTTTGCTAAAGTCATTATGTTGATGTGAATGTTGATGCCATATAGCTTACCAGGACACCATCTAATTTAATTTAGCGGTTGTACTGCTATCTATCCAGATGAAGGAAACTGAACAGCAGTTAACAACAGAATTAGAGATGTTCCAGGAAAGGGCATTTTTATGGTGTTTCTAGTTCTGGTTCTAGTCATCCTTGAGTTCAGCTTTGCCAGGCTTCTTCTTTGGTTTAGTTACATAACAAATCACGTCTCTAAATCACTCCTGACTCTTTGATTTTCTACATGGGTTGGCATTTGTTTAGGGTCCTTAAGTACTTGCAAACCCTCATGATAGAGTTAATCACATTATGGGTTGACAAATACCAGGGCTGGAGTTTAGGTGTTGACGCTGTAGGTGAAACTGAGGCGGGATGATAAACTGCTGCATCTTGCCTCAGCATCATCCCCTTACACTTTGTAAGAATCAGAGAAATGTGACCTTTGGCAAATGATATACTATTCATTCACTTTCCCCATCTGAAGGAAGGAACTGACATAACAAACAAAGGAATTTTCAGCATTGCCAGGAGGATATTTAAAAAGCACTTTACACACGGCGAAAGAAAAGCACCAATAATAAAAAAGTCAAATAAATAATATATGACCCTTTATTCCTGACACTAGTTGTTCTTTGCTCATGCTCCTACAATAATATTAAATCATTATTACCAGGAGACCTAAATTTATAAACCAAGTTTGGCCTCCTAGCAAGTACACATTTGCCTTCCTAGGCAAGAACGTTGGCTTTATTTTCTTCTTCTTCTTCCTTTCCTGCTTGCCTTGTAATTTAAAATTATACTCCTGGTGTGGCAATAAACTTGTTACAGTCAGCTTTTAGAATCTCCTTGGCATAAAATATCAACCTAAAGCCTCAGGTATATATTGGATCATTTAAAAATAAGCCCAATAATTTCTCTAGTGAGAGAATGGAATTAATATTATTTTACTTAAAACTAAAGAATGTATGTTCCAATAGTTTCAGATTATACTTAAGAGCTAGTTCCCTTGGGTACAGTTTCTAGTTTTTCAATTGTTCTGGAGTAGGAAATAAAATAATAAAAGGTAAAGTACTAGCAGGTTTCTTCAATAAGATATCCATTATTACTATAAAACTACCTTGGGCTAATTCTATAGTAAAACTGCCAGAGCATGAAATTCAAGAAATTACATTTTTAAAAAGATCTAAAATGCCAATTCTAAATCATGGTATAAATTGGCAAAGTAACTTCTAGAGTTTTAGAAATAACCAAAATATCAACTTTGTGATGAAACTTAAGATATAAGACCATGAATATGCTATTTTCCATGATATCTAAGATTGTCATTTAAACAACTCTAATATTTTACATATGTCATGCACTAGTAAAAAGCCTGGAATAGATATGCTAAAAATGTTCAATGATTACATGAATGAAAGACAAGGCATCTTTCAAAGTTCATAAAGTCTGTGAACTGTCCCTCATTCCTCTGCTTCATATACACTTTGGCCTATGTTTTAAGAAAAAGTTGGTGCGGGAGCTTGTGACTTGATTACTAAGTTATCTGGGACAGATTCAGAGAATAAAGGTTTTGCGAAGGCAGGGATTTTTGTCTACTTAGCCCATTTCAGACAGTGAATTGCGCATGGCGCAGAGAGGAGGCTCTGTAGCGGATAAATATATGAACCAAGTAGGAAGTGGGCAGAAGACACACTTTTCTAGATTGTGTTTAAGTGGCTCAATGTATTAAGAAGACACTACAAATCTGGGTTTGAGATAAAAATGAATGAGGCAAATCTTGTATCTATAAAGGCAGAAAAGTACTGAAGAGGAGTTACATGGGCTTGGATAGATCAAAACCAGTTAAAGACTTTACTATTATAACACTCTTGCTCTATTAAAACAGCACACTATAAACTGGAAAGATAACTGGATTAATATCTTTTCAAAACTTTCAAATCGGCACATTAAAAGGATTCTTCCTCCTTCATATGACAATATAACTTAGAATTTTGACAATATAACTTAGAATTTTGTACTTTGTAGGCAACTTGTCAAGAATGCTTACATTGCTTACATGCATAATCCTCCTGTGTACTAAAATTATCTGAAAATAAAAAGTATTAGTGTTTTCCTTACATTTTCTAATACTAAGCATTATATTACCAACAAAAAAGGAGTCAATAAACTTAAGTTTAAACCCCATCTTAATAATAACTGAACTCAACAAATATTAACTGGATAGGTAACATTGAGATGGGTATTGTAGAGATCAGAAAAGACTGCAAGATTGAAACTTGTCCTAATAGTCCATGTAGTCTTTTGAAGGAGACAAGACATCACATATAAAATAAGCAGAGAGGCTGAAACCGGTTTGGCTCAGTGGATAGAGCGTCGGCCTGCGGACTGAGAGGTCCCAGGTTCGATTCCGGTCAAAGGCATGTACCTGGGTTGTGGGCATATCCCCATTGGGGGATGTGCAGGAGGCAGCTGATCGATGTTTCTCTCTCATCGATGTTTCTAACTCTCTATCTCTCTCCCTTCCTCTCTGTAAAAAATCAATAAAATATATTTAAAAAACAAAACAAAACAAAACAAAAAAAACAAGCAGAGAGGAAAAAGAATATACTGCCAAAATACAGAATAATGCATTATAAAATGCTAAATTGACTACAATCAAAGATGATGGTGCACACAATATCCTTCACTGGATATTAAAACTTTATATTAAAAGTATTAGTCTGGTTTTAATAAATTTTATTATTTAACTAGAGACCCAGTGCATGAATTCGTGCACCAGTGGGGTCCCTCAGCCTGGCCTGCAGGATTGGGCTGAAACCGGCTCTCTGACATCCCCTGAGGGGTCCCAGACTCAAGAGGGTACAGGCCAAGCCGAGGGGCCCCACCCATGCATGATCTGGGCTGGGGAGAGATGCAGTCCCTGCTGGCCAGCCCAGGAGGGACTACAGGAGGGCTCCAGGGTGTGTCTGGCCCACCTAGACAGTCCTGATCAGGTGGACCCCAGTAGCAAGCTAACCTGTGGGTCAGAGCATCTGCCCCCTGGTGGTCAGTGCACATCATAGTGATTGACCTGTCTATTGCCTGCCCTCTGGTGGTCAGTGCACATCACAGTGAGCAGTTGAGTGGCCTTAGCATATCATAAGCATGTTACACTTTGGTTGGTTGAATGGCTGACCAGTCAACTGGACATTTAGCATATTAGGCTTTTATTATATAGGATCATTAGATTGCAGTAAAGAATCCCTTCAGTAAAGGTTCTCCCAATCTACTATTTAATATATTATAAAAGTAGATGATGCACTATGCAATGATTCATTTTTTAAACAGTTTTAGCTTGGATGTATTACCTAAAGCCAATAAAAATCTCCTAGGAGAGAATAAAGGTCAAAATTTATTCTTATTTTTGTTTTCTGAAACTACAGCAATCTCAATTATTATGTGTAAACACAGAATAAATATTTATTAACTTTGCTTACTTTATTATATTTCTGGTGGAGTAATGCAAATGAATCACCTTTGAAAACAGGATCTACGTCGTATTTCCAGAGCCCGAGGAGACACATAACATTTCCCTAGATTATTTAATTATCAGAAAATTACCACCAACAGAATAAATGGCAGCATTTCAGTACCACTAAAAAAGATGTCTTTTATCTCTAAAATGCCATAGATGGGATTTAAAAAAAGCAATTACTTGTCACTTCTGCAAAATTTATAATATTTAATCTACTTTAAATGACAGATTTTTCCAAGGATTAGAAAGTTAGCCTCTAAATAGGTGACAGCTTTTGCAAACAATCCATTTTTGTTACCATTAGTTCAAAAAGCTGAACAACACTATGACATTAAGTCTGATATGTTAGAATTTAATTTTTATCTGACATTTCTATTTATTTACAGGTGACATTCACCCATTATTTCTCTAACTGATTGAAAAAGACTTAAGGTTTCCTTGAATATTAAAGATTCATACCTTAATTTAATTTTAATATGGAAAATCAGGAAAAAGTACAGTATAAAGTAACAAATTTGATTGTCTTGAAGATGTTTCTAATTGTAACTGTTATACCTTGGGTATATAGCATTTTCCTGATTTTGTTGAAACTACCTTGAACATTTTTATTTCTATGTGAAATTGTATGGAATAAATCCTGCATTCACCCCAGGCTTTCCCAGTCCTTTCACTCCCATAGTCCCTGAGGGCTAGTTCATGCCATATCTTTTCTCAGAATTACACCATCTGCTCTTTCATTGAGAAAACAGTAGGTATGAAGAGAATTCCCATGGGTCACCCACAAGCTGCTGTGGATGAAGAGTCCCTGCTCCTCCCCAAGGCCAACACCCAGAGGCCATTAAAGTCCATCGCCCTGACACACTCATTAATATCACTCTACCGTGCTCTGCTATTTTTTTTTTTATTTCTAGTGTACCGTTCCTATCAGCATACAAACATGCTGTTAATTTTCTCACCTGAAAATAAGCGAAGAAATGAAAATTCCTTCTCTTGCTCTTGCTACCTCCACCCGCCTCAGAAGCTTCCCCCTCACTCTCAGGACTCCTCACTGAGCTGCTACTGACCTCGTAAGCTTTTCATGCTTAAGTTCCTGCCATTGTGAATTCACTTGCTTCCACATTCTCTCCTCCCAAGATTTCATACCATTTGTGCCACTGACGGGACACACTTCCCTAGGCTGCCTTCCATTCTACACATCGATGTGCCCTTCGCTGTTGTCTGACTTCCTTTCATGCATCCTTCAGGCTTTGGCTTGAACATACTAGTACTCCGGCAGGGATCTGATCCTTTGGCTAGGCTATGCCCTGTGCAGTGTGTGCACCCTTCTCTATCACAACATGGTCCCTATAACTCGAACGTTCTGTAAGGTCCATGACTTCATCTGTTTTGTTACCACTACAGTCCTGGCACTTAACACATGGCATACCACTGGGCAGTCAGTTCAGAAATATTTGCATTGGAATGAATAAGTGGAGAAAGAAAAATTTGAGGACACTCATTACTGCTCTCCATCTAAAGAAAGAGTTTTCAATAAAAATATATATAGCAATTTGGTTGTAAAGCATGACATAGATTCTTGGATTATACAGGCCAGCATAGTTTCTAACATTCTTGTTGTATAAATGCAAAACTGTGCTATGAAAAAACACCTTTCTTCTTAACTAAATGGAAATACAATGTTCCATTTACAACTCATTTTGTAAAATTATGTCATGTGAATTGACTGAAATAGTGACGGGTCATCAATATTCATAACAAAATTTCACAGCCTTCAAAAAAAAGTCTGATTTCCTAAGAGTTTTTTTTTTTTTTTTTTATGGCAGGTTTCCTCTACTGAAACAAATTTTAATCATAAAATTCATCTGTAAAAATGTAATCTCTTACTTTTCAAATAGGATAAAATATATGAAAAAGAAAGTGAGTGTACCTCCCACTGTGGTTGGCAGAAAGCTAGCACTTTAAGCTCCCACTTCACTTCTGTAAGTGAGGAAAAAATCCAGCCTTCCAGAAAGCCACTTAACACTCTGGCTTCTCTGAACTGCATTTTGCATAAAGTGGCCATTATGCAAAAAAAGGCCTTTGAACTCCTGGCATCTTCTACATTTTTGGGGTGCGTGGGGGAGGTTGGCATTTGAAAAGAACTTGAAGAGAAGTAGCTAAATTATCAAAAGACGCTGAAAATGCACTGATTGGTGTTCTTTTGAATAAACTTAAGATGGACTACAAGTTGAATATTAGAAAACATAATAATGAATGTAAGTGAAATTAAAGTACATTATTTAAATTTAAAAAAAGACATTGAAAATGTGTAAAAAATAGAAAATGTGCCTCCTGTTTCTTATACAGATTTCACAAATCCAAGGATTGAAGAGAGTAATTCTTTTTTAAAAGTCTATAACATTCATATGAACCCAGCTAGCTTTCATTCATGTTCAGACTACTCATAAATGCTTGTAACTCCCATATATTTTGAAATAATTGTTCACTGATACATTACTTAATTAATGTTCAGAAAATAATTCTACTAGAAAGAAAATACCTTACCCACTTAACATTATTTCCCCATCCTGTTTCATCTAAACACATTTGTGCACTGGGGTGGGGGAAGGGTTCCCTCAGCCAGGCCTGCGCCCTTTCGCAGTCCAAGAGCGCTTGGGGGATGTCTTAGGCCTGATGGCTTAGGCCAGCTCCCTAAGCCTCAGTCTGGCCTCCCTCAATGAGGGGCGACGAACACCAATCTGGGGATGGTGCCGGTAAGTGAGCAGTCGGTCCCACCTTCCCCCACATCACCCCTCCACTGCCCCCATTGCCCCTCCACCTCCGTTGGTAGCTGCTGCCCCCTCCCGCCAATCGCCATACCCTTCCTCTGCCCACTGGCATGTGCCTTGGCTGGCCTAGCGCTGCCTGTTCGCCGGCCCTGCTCCCCACCAACCAGTTGTTCCACCGTTCAGTTGATTTGCATATTACACTGTTATGATATAGGATGTAACTCCCCTCTAAGTCACAAGCCAACCTCCTGAAAAATCTCAGGATTTCACAGCAGACTCTTAATGTGTCTATTTCACAACCAGTAAATGACAAATTGATTATACTTCATTTTAGCTGAGCTTTATCATAGGCACTGAAAAGCCAGTGTCTCCTTATGAACATGCTTTAAAAATAATGCAAAGACTTAGAGGTTTATTTTATAGAAATCTAAAATAAAAAAGATCAAGGTTTAATATCCTATGTTGGAGACATTAAGCACTAAAAGAATCTGTTGTGATCAAATTCAAATAATTTTTTTATGGAGAAAACTGTGGTCTCAAAGCCTGAGCAGCATTATTGTTAACATCATATCACCACCTTCATAATAATCATTGGCATCATCTTTGTCCTAACAACTACCTATTGGAAAGCAACCATATGCCAGATGTGTTATTCATTTAATTACACATTTTATTTAATTCTTATTATATCTAGAAAGTCAATATTTATAACCTCCTTGTTTCTGATGACAAAGGTAAAAAATTGGTAGAGCTGGCCTGCCCCAGACTCATTTAATGGTCCTCTCACGATACCAGGCCGACACGCACTATTGGTTTTAGGTGGTATCCATAGTATCCATCAGGGTAGCCAGTTCATGTACTTCCCAGGCAAGGTAAGTGTGGTATTGTGCTGAAGCCGAGCACACAAGCCCCTTGCACAGAAGCAGCAGCAATTCGGCTCCCAAGGGTGCCATGTATGAATATGTATGTACCCAAGCGTACAGATGTTCTGACTTTCCATGAGAGGCTGGAAACCTGGATGTTCGTGTGTGTGTGTGTGTGTGTGTGTGTATGTAGCACATGTGTGCATGCTCATGCATGTGTGTGTCAGCAAACTATGGCCACTGGGCCAAACTTGTCTCACTGAGATTTTTGAAGGCAATCTAATTAATATATGTTTAATAAAATATTGTAGGGGGGCAAGTACAATATCTGGGGATACTTTCTACCTCTGTGTTATATGAATGAAATGAAAGAATTATGAATACATCTGAATACATTTAAATGAATTTGTTAGCAAAGCAGATGCTAAAATCTTTCGTGCAGAGTAAGAATGTAATTCAGCTTCTATCACCTAATTCATAATTTTGGATGTGTTTCCATTTGTCTTTCTTTCACTTTATTTTGTATTTTGTGGAACCCTTAAAAGAACATCACCAGATAAATGGTGATGGAAAAATACAATTAAATATAAAAAATAAAAAGCTAGATCCCAGCTCTCTCTCTCTCTCGCTCTCTCTCTCTCTCTCTCTCTCTCTCTCTCTCTCTCTCTCTCTCTCTCAAAAAAAAGTAGAAATTGATAGGAACAGAATAGTCATGGAATGTAAAGTATAGGGAATATTTTACTATCTATGTATGGTGCAGATGGGTGGGAGATTTATCAGGATGATCATTTAGTAAATTATATAATGTCTAATTACTGGGCTGCACATCTGAAACTAATATAACAATGTATGTCCACTGTAATTGACAAAAAACAACAACTAATTCAAAACAAAACAAAGAACTGACTAGAAAATCACTTGTGCCCGGTACAGAGGAACAGATTTGACATATTTCTCTCTAGGGCACAAGCAACTAGAGAAGGAAAGCTGATCACAGGGACCAGTGCATCCACCCCTCTGTGGCTCAGCAGCTCTGCTTCTCCGAGAGGGAGAAAACGAAGGAGCGAAAAGGACTCTCGACCCCAGCTTTCACTATTTTAAAAACACGAGCACCTGGAAAATAGGAAGTATTTTAAAAATGAGTAGTAAATGAGTAAACTCTCTCATGAAGGTGGATCATAGCCGACTGCTATTCCCCCGGGAGTGCTGAGCTGTCTCCTCCCCCCTCGCTCAGGTAGCATCCGCACTTCCTACCACGATACCTTGGTATGGGGAACCAAGTCAGATAGCAGAGAATACTCATTTTTCCCCCTGAAATGCCTCAACAATCTTTCTGTGACCATTAAAAAAAAAAAAAAAAACTTCTCTGGAGACAACCACCTGACTATAGTTTGTCTAGATATGGAGACATCCCCCTCCCCCTCCCCCCACTTTCCTTTTTGAGCTTTCCTTTATCAACTTTTACCTTATTGGACCAAAGTGTGCATTTGCACTTAGTGCTGTTTCTCCCCATTACCATCTCTATAGCTGTTTTTCTTACTTTGAACTTTGTTTCTGAGTCATCTGTGGTAGCTAGGAATCCCACAGTGAAGAGTCACTTTTCTCAAATCTTATCCTTTTTAAATCTGCTGAAAGTGCCTAAAGCAATAAAGAAAATAAAGCAACGTAATTCTTAAGCGACTGTGCTAAAATTAAACTGCATTATAACTACTCTAGAGAAATCTTTGTAGTTACTCGTGAGATTTCATGTCTTTTTATTGGAAAACATTTGAAATACAAACGTAAATGGTTTGTATTTAAACATTTAGTAAGTGGGTCAATGAGGAAGAATCAAGAATTTTTATATCAGTTATAATAGAGGTTTATACTAGTGTCCAGCTATATAGTCTGATGGAATGAACAATATTTTCTAACTACAAAACAGACTAATTGAAATAAAAAATAACCACATGTTATTACATGTAATCAGAATTCAGTTGTCTGCTATAATTATGTTTTTTTTATCTAGAAATAAAACACCAGGAAGCAACAAATATTCTTGTTTCATCAACAATTGCACATGTGAAATATTCTTTTATCTCCATGATAAAGACATCTGGCTTTCTTCTTTTAATCTACCACAAATTCTTATAAGACAAAGTGACTAGACAAAATTCCTTATTAAATTTCATTTGATCTCTGTGTTCAATATAGAATTTATTTCTTTATAAATGATATACAAAGGTTTGGAGTTTTTTTGAATTTCTTATGTTGATAATAATTGGAATTAGAATCTTAAATATTTGCTAATTCTGAAAAGAATATAACAATGTAATATTGGAAATATTCCATTAACATACAGAGTAATGAGTTAAGATGGTAATACTAAGTTCAAAGAGAATCTTTTAAAGGTGGACATTATTTTGTAAGAAAAATTAGTAATTACTTAAGTAGTTCAAATTTGTTTTGATTGATTGATATTTTACTCATTTTTCAGGCTTCATCCAAACATCTGACCATATGAAATCACAAAGATAAAATTAATGTCATCCTTTTTGCCTCCTTAATACCCCTACAGGGTACATCCATTCCTTTATAATCTTTCTCTGTATTTGATTTTAGCGTGGAGAAAATCTGCAGGGGATTCCAACTAAATGAATCTCCCTGAGCATCACTGTCCTCTGATATAAACCAAATACAGTCATTTCTCTATCTCAATGAGGTGGAGTTACAAATTTTAGCAAATGAAAAATAAAAGTTTGAATTTCAAATAATTTTTAGCATAAGTGTGCCCCAATCAATTTTTTAGTACAAATATGTCTCAAATATTGCAGGGGAATATTATGCTAAAAATGATTCACTATTCATGTGAAATCCAAATTTAATTGGTCCTGTCTTTCATTGGGCAGCCTTATATTGAGCTGTTTTGGGAATTAAATTGGATGACTTATCTAAAATGGCTGCTAAATGATGAATATCTAACAATTTTTTCTTGCCTAATCCTGTGAACTGTTAAAGACACATGACTTCAATTAGATCAATTCTTTGTATACTCTTTCTGGTGAAGAGCCTGACATATTGTAAGTACATTAGTAAGTATGTGAAATACAAAATAAATTGTGTGTGTGTGTGTGTGTGTGTGTGTGTGTGTGTGTGTGTGTTCAGGGACTGAAATTGAGGATTGGTTAGTATAAAAAGGGGAAATTAATACATTAGGGTAAAGTCATGCTTTACCTCCCTTTTACCAACATATTTCATCATCATTTGACCATTATTTTATGCAATGAGAGACCTATAAAGACCTTGGTAGATATTCTTGTTCATTTTTCTTTTCTTAGAGACCATTACATGGAAACAGTAATAGGATGATAATAATCTTTGACATTGTTAATAGACTCCAATACCTGCATTGTTATTATTTCCCTTAACATTTTCCCACTCTCGGGACTGCAATGACTTGAGTTACATTTAAGCTCTGTTTTGAGAGTAACTGTCTTAACACCAGTTTTTTTAAAAATATATATATATTTTTATTTCAGAGAGGAAGGGAGAGGGAGAGAGAGACAGAAACATCAATGATGAGAGAGAATCATCCATCAGCCACCTCCTGCATGCCCCCCACTGGGGATCAAGCCTGAAACCTGGACACATGCCCCTGACTGGAATCAAACCTGGGACCCTTCAGTCTGCAGGCTGACGCTCTTATCCACTGAGCCAAACCAGTCAGGGCTTAACACCAGTTTTAAATTTTTTTGTATATGTGTATGTGTGTGTAAATATATATTAAAATGAATAGACTATATTCATAATGAAAACAGATAACACATGCAAAGCATGGTGCTGGAGCAGGGGTTCAGCAAACTATGGCCACTAGGCCAAACTTGGCTGACCTTCAATGTGCAAACAATGATTTTTACATTTTGAGGTATTTGGGGGGATCAAAATAAGAATTATAATTTGTGACATGTAAAAAGTATATGAAATCCAAACTAAATAAAGTTTTATTAGAACACAGCAGCATCTACACATCCATTTGTTTACATATTATCTGTGGCTGCTGTAGCAGTATGTGATGGTTAGTTTCCTGCTTTAACTTTGCTAGGCTACAGTGTTCAGTAATTTAATCAAACATTAATCTAGGCTTTTTGTAGATGTGGTTACCACCTACAATCAATTGACTTTAAGTAAAGGAAATCAACTTCAATAATGTGGGTGGTCCTCAACGCATCAATTGAAAGTCTTTAGAGCAATACTGAGGTTTCCTGAGGAAGAGAAATTCTGCCTCAAGGCTGTGTGCAGATGGTTACACATTTTGATGAAATATTTTGCTTTTCCATCCACCCAGTGCTAACTTTTCTTAAAAAAATTCTTTATTGATTAAGATATTACATATGTGTCCTCATACCCCCATCACCTCATTCCCCCCACCCCCTCACTCATGCCCTCACCCCCCTGTTGTCTGTGTCCATTGATTAGGCTTATATGCATGCATATAAGTCCTTTGGTTGATCTCTCCCCCTTACCCCCACCCTCCCCTACCTTCAGTGCTAACTTTTGAAAGAGAAAATTTTCCTTGTGTTCTTTCTCTCTCTCTCTCTCTCTCTCTCTCTCTCTCTCTCTCTCTCTCTCTCCCTCTCTCTCTCTCACACACACACACACACACACACATTTTTTGTTTGTCTTTGTGTATGTGTATCGTGGGATTTCTAGTTTGCCTTTAGGCAGAGGGTGTAGCCTTGGGATTCTAGCTTTATTTCTAGATGGAGAAATCTGCTTTTTGATTTCACCCTGAAAATATGTCCTGAGCTTTGTTTCCTGTCTCCATGTGTATTTCCTGCCATTCTGAGAAACTGAAGTTCACAAAGTTGAGCACATTTTGCAAGGCGAAAGGCAGTTTAATTGTTAATCTCTTTGGATCCTCAAGTTAATTTAGTTTTTTGGTTTGTGTGCATTTCTTGAATATTCATCAAACTGATTAAGAACTGTTTTTTTCTATAGTTTTCTCCATTAATAGTTTAGTTTGTCATATTGTCAGAAATTGACATTTCCTTGAGTATCTAGAGATTTATGTGTATGTATCTGGCTGTTTCATCTATTTATTTATTAGTGCCTAAAGGTCTATGATGCTCACATTAAAAAAATATACACTGCATCACTTATCATGACATAGAATCACTCTCTAACTTACTTAGGGGTTTTAACTTTAAATTCCATCTTGTTTAGTATTGATTTTACCCTTTCAGCTTTCAATTTTCCACATCAACCAGGTATTTCCTTGCCCTTACTTTTCTTTCTAACATTTACTTCTTATAAATATCCAAAAAGTTTTATAGCTGGGCTTTGGCTCCTCCTGAGAGAATTCAGTTCATACATACTTAGTCTACTGAATTAAATTTTTAAATTTTATTTCTTTCATTGTGCTCTATTATTTATTTTATAATATTTCTTTGCTAAAACTCTCACTTTTTTGCTAATTTTATTAGGTTGCTAGTCATTTACATTTTTCCCTTGCTAATTTGTAAATTGTATTTTAATTTTACATTTCAATTTTTAAAATTTTCCATGAGTTTTTAATCAAGCACATATTTCTATAATGCTATCTGAAAAGTCTCTTCCTAACCAAAACACCATCCTCTCTAATAAAATTACTTCTTTCAACCCCTGCATATCCCAAATCTATAAGATGAGACTTTAAAAAATATTTTTACTTCTCTTCTACCCTCTTCTTATCCCATTCCTTAGTTTTATTAAAGTTGTTTGTAATTTCTAGTTCCCAACTCTAATTCTGTGCACAGCAGGCAGATTATCACTGCCTAAGGACCCACTCACCCTCTCTACTATGTGTCACTAACTTTTTGAGCTTCGGGGCTGTTTGCAGGTTTAACACAGCTGTAGCCTCTGAGACCAGGAAGAAGACACTATCACAATGCCCAGTGGATTCCAGCTCTTTGTGGTCCAGATCTTTTCTCACCTCAGAGCCTTCAACTCAAGGCTCTCAGTGCTGGTGTCCTGCCTCCTCCTCCTGGATTCCCGTTGTTGGAACCTGCACTCTAAGGATCACTTGCAGCGCAATGTCTATCAGCTACAGGAAAGGCAGATTTGAAGATGGAGCAGCACCAAGCCTCCTCCAGGCCACCAGCTACCCCAAAATCTCTCCTCTACCTTCTACAGCAAGAGAGACATTTAAAACCAAAAGTTATGCTAATATTATGGCAATGATCTTTCTAGCTTTCAAAAACAGGGTTTAGCTAATCAGATAGCTAAAGGGTTACTGATAAGAAACCAAGTTTGGCAAAGAAGAATGAAAAAAAGAGTGCTTTAACAAGCTTATTTCTTTTGTATACAATCCTGTCCTCTCCCTTCCTGACATTTGTTGGAGGTGGGTGTCAGACTTTGAGTTTATTATAGTTCAGACTTCATGGTGGTCCTCCAATGTGAAAGCACAAAAAAATGGATCACAATACTGATGACAAGACCTGTGTGGCTGCGAAAGTTAAATTTCAAGGCTCCTCATGTGTAAGGGCCTCTTTTCATCACTGTATTCCTACATTAGAATTTGTAATATTCTATTATTTTTCCTAACGGGGTCTCTCAAAATCATATTAACTTTAGTCTCCACAAAACCTAGAAAGGGCATAGGAAAGAAAGTAATAAGTAAATTTGATATTCTGACCCTGGATAAGGAAACGAGAGAGGCCCAGCAAGCACTAAGTTTATGCAAGTCTTTTTCTTGGTCTACTAATTATTTATATATAATGTGTATATCCTGTCAGATTGAAACTGCTGAGATTCCTCTTTCACTTTAGGAATTCATCAAACTCTGGAATTCCTTGGAATCTGAAAGATGAAAGCCAATGGTTCAGATTAAATCCAATTATGAGCTTTTTGAATAATATTTCACAATATTTTAATACAACTTTTGCCATATGGAGGAGAGCTGATTTGCTAATAGGTAACTTTGCAGTGATATTCAAGAGAGGACAGAATATTATCTGAAACAAACAATAAGCAGTTGTCTCATACCATTATTTTTTCTTTGCTTGTAAAAGGCTTGTTTCCCTTTTATTTCATCTGAGAGTAATTAGAAACACTTGCTATTGTATTTGAGAAAAACAGAAGGTCTATAAATATCAGTCAGATATTTTTATGAGCTTCTCTGCTTCTCTAAATGAATCATATGTGGGGCAAATGGTGAACTATTATTCAATATGTTGGGGCTAATGGGGCTTTAAATAAAATGGTAACAGAGCCTTGGAAACTAAATGCTTCTAAATTCAAAGGAATGGCTTGCCTTTCCCAAGGAAAATAATATTTTCCTGCACAGGAGTAGAATTATCAGTATGCACCTTCGCATCCTGAGAGTGCCATATAACAACGTCTTCACCATTAAAATTAATGACCTGGAATATAAAAGGCCTAAATAGCCCTATTAAAGTTGAAAAAAATTCTATCAATTCTCAAAAAGGATGAAGTAGATGTTGCACTTATTGAAAAGATACACTTAACGGAACAAAAAATGGTGCCAAGTTACATAGAATCCCAAATGTTTTTAAACTATTTTTAATTCAAAAACATCTGAATCTCCAAGGATGGCTTCACAAAAACTTTAAAGTAATAGATATGCCTTTTTTAAGGATCTCATTTTGCTAGCGAATATTAACAGTGTTCAGCTAGGTCCTCAAACTTTTTAAACAGGGGGCCAGTTCACTGTCCCTCAGACATTCCACACATGCGCACTGCGGGCCCCGGACTAGTCGGCTGCTAAGCAGGACAGGCAGCGGCGGCAAAAACACCCGGGGGGCCGGATAAATGTTTTCGGCGGGCCGCATGTGGCCCACGGGCCGTAGTTTGAGGACCCCTGAAGACCAGTGAATCTCAAATGGGAGTGATTTTGTTCTCCAGGGGACATTTAGTAATGTCCGGAGACATGTTTGGTTGTCACAATCGGGGGAGCGGTGCTAGTGGAATCCAGTAAGTACACGATGTTAAACATCCAACAATGCACACGATAGCCTGACAAGGAATGTCAACAGTGCTAAGGCTGAGAAGCTCTGAGGGAGACAAATTGCTGCAAATAAATACTGAATTTATACAAGAAGGGCTTGGGTGTATTAAGAAGTACCAATGGTTTTGGATTCTCTATTTATTCACTCATTTAAGTCCCATATAACCTCTGGAGTCCTTGCAGACCACTGCCAGTGTGAGGACTGGGTCCCCTCCATGAACTTTCCTTTGCTGTGTTTCTTTCACAGGTGAACTGCTCACTTCAGTCCTAGAAGAGGGCCAAACTGAAAGTGGCCTTCAAAATTCCATGCGTGGGCTGTTTCCCAAGAAGTGTCTCTTTAAAACATGCTCTTGGAAGATGAAGGGAGATATGTTCTTCCTTAACCTCTACCCATCACTACTAAAACAAACACTATAGAATGTCACATGAACTTTTCTGTTTATTCATTAGAAAACAAATGAAGTACGGAACAACTATTTCTTACTTCAACAACCACTAAAACTTGTTTCAGGAAAGTAGTATCTGCAACTTGGTAATATTTAAATGTGAACACTCAGTAGGTCTGTAAGAAGAAGCAGACATGATAGAAAAGAGTGTTGACAGAACTTACCGTAGGTTGAATAGTGAGCCACCAAAAGATATATCCACCCGGAACTTGAAAATGTAATTTTAGTTTGAAAAAAAAAAAAAAAACCTTTGCAGATGTAATGAAGGTAGAATCTTGAGATGAGATCATCCTGGATGGGAGTTAGCCTTAAATCCAATAAATTTCCTTGCAAGAGAAGAGAAGATCAAAGGACACATAGAGGGGTCAGCAATGTGAAGATGAAGGCAAGGATTGAGTTGCTTAGCTTCAAGTGAAGGGATGCCTGAAGCCTCCAGGACCTGGAACTGTTCTCCCATATGTCTTTGGAGAGACTGTGGCCCTTCTAATACCTTAGGTTTAGGTTTATGGCCTCCAAAACTGTGACAGAATATATTTCTGTGCTGTTGTTTTTTAAAGCCACTCAGTTGTAATTTGCTATGGCAGCCCAAGTATACTATTAGAGTCAAAGACCTGAAAGATGTGAGGGGGCACTACAAGAGTATGCTTTAGGCTTAAGCAGTCCTGAAAGCTGAAAGAGAAACATGTCTAATAATTCCAGGTTATTTGAGGGAATGTTGATAAAGGCAGAAATGAGTGCTGGAATGTGCTGAATGTTTGTTGTGAAGAGTAGTGACCCACGCCTGGATGCCGGTTTGTGAGCAGGAAGGCTAATGCATACCCAGTGTCTTACGGTGCTTGTTTTCAACATGAAATAAGCTAAGGAGGCCCCAAGTGGTGGGCAAAACTTGGCAGTAGCAATGTTCTTTGTCATGGAGAGGGCAACACTGTAAATCTGAGAATCAGTGCCTTTGGGGAAGGACCCAAATCATCAGCTGGAATGAGGAGAAAAGGATGTATGAAAGTATGCAGGAACATCTGGTCAACTAGCCTGTCAACAGGGAAAGGTTCTAGTTCCTGAAGAATTATTCAGGGCCTCTAAAGTCCAGCATCTATTTTACTCATTGAAAGGCAATGTAGATCATACATGTATGACTTCTGCAAAATTATGCTGAAACTTTTGACTTTGACCAAGTTTTTCTGAAAGTCTTCAGGTTGAAAATATTATAAATACAGTAAGTAGAAGATGAAAAAGCAATGGAGGGGCAGAAAATAACTACTATAAATATAGTTGTCTTGTTCTAGATCTCTAGTAGTTATGGGTTCTTGCAATAATCCTATCAACTATGATCTTGCCTATCTAATCTAATAAAAGGGTAATATGCAAATTAACCATCACTCTGCAACAAAGATGGCAGTGCCCATAGTGTTCCATGCCCCTGCAAGAGGGAGGGAGAGCTGCAGGCACACTGCGGGGCTGCTGGGCTGGGGTCGTGCTCTGAGTCGCTGCCGCGTGGCTCAGGGCACATCCCCAGTCCAGCGGACAGAAGCCCAGCGGACAGAATGCGGCTGGAGTTCCCAGTCCTTTTGGTTTCTGTAGCCCCTGGACGGAAAGAAGAAGCCCAGAGCACGGGGAGCACCGGGAATGCTGGGAATCGTAGTTCTGGTGACAGACGCATTACGCGATCTCTAGACACTCGATGCAAAGTGAGCCTGGAGCAAGTTACTGTTGTGGGTGGGGGATGGAGGGAAAGCAAAGGCGAGAGACATAAGTAAAGTCAGAGTGTTGAGGAAATATTAAAAGAAAGATATCCTGCAACTTCTAGGAAATCTCCACCAATGGAGCAAAGAAAAAAAAAGAGCTCTACTATTCTGTGAGCACCAAACCAGACTGGGCTGGGGTCTCACACAATTCACTCATATGATTGCAAAGACAGACAGAAACTTCACTCTTTCATGTCCCCAGGCAGATATAATGCATGACACGCATGTTTTCACGGAAGAGGACTTAACAGCACCGTTTGCTATACACCCTTTGGTAAGTCACATTTTTGGTGGCCATCTGTGTTAGTTAATTGCCATAATCAAGAGTAAAAATTAAAACTTTTCTATCTCTATGACAAGCAGGTCCTTACAACTTGGAGCAAGGCAACTGTATATAATAATAAAAGTGTAATATGGGGGCAATGAGGCAGGCAGGCAGAGGCAGTTGGGGGTGATCAGGCAGGCAAGTGAACAGTTGGGGCGATCAGGCAGGCAGAGTGGTTAGGGGCAATGAAGCAGGCTGACAGAAAAGTGGTTAGGAGCCAGAGGTCCCGGACTGTTAGAGGGTGCAAGCAGGGTTGAAGGACTGCCCCTCCCCCCATGCATGAATTTTGTGCACTGGGCCTCTAGTTCTTTATAAGATTTCATGTTATTGCTATTGAAAGTTATTGCTTCAAACGAGTGTTCTTTGAGTATTTTATTTTATTTTTTTTAAAAAGCACTTCCAATCACTTTGGAAGAAGATCTGACAGTTTCTTATAAAATTAAGCATAAGCCTACCCCAGGACTTAACAATTTCACTCTTGGGAATTTCTCCAAAGAAGTGAAAAAAAATGTTTCCAAAAAGACTTTTATAAAAATAGCATAGTAGCTTTCTTCATAATAGCAAATAATGGAAGCAGGGCAGGTGTCCACTAGTGGAAGAGAGGGAGCATACAATGAAATATTATCTGAGAATAAAAAGTAGTAAACTACTGAAACACTAAGAATCATAAATGAATCTCCAACATATGCTGAGAGAAAAAAGCTTTACAAAATAGTACATACGTACTATTTGGTTCCATGCACATAAAGTTCAAGAACAGGTCAAACTAATTTATGGTGGGGAAAAAATTAACTGTTGTTGCTTCTGGAGGGTTGGTGTGGAGGAAGGATTTGTTGTGAATGAACACAGGAAAATTTTTGGGATAATATTCTATGTCTGATAGAATTTTGCATTTTACAGGGGTATGTATTTGTCAAAATTCATATAATACTACATGAAAGATTTGAGAATTTTATTATTTATGATTTTTACCTTCAAAGAAAGAAAAGTTGGGCAAGCAAATATTAAACTCTAATGATATACATGCTACTGTGTAGTGTACTGATACCTACAACTTTGAAATGCATAAAATTAGACTGAAGGACTAATTGAGGACGGATAAATATGTAACAAAACATGCGTGTAAAATATTAATGACAAAATCTAGATGCTAGTAAGATAGGTCTTAAAAATTTTCAGCTCTTCTGTAACTTGAAATTTTCATAATAATATATAGCAAAAAATTAAAAGCACTTTTCAGCCCTGACCAGTTTGGCTCAGTGGATAGAGCGTCGGCCTGCGGACTGAAGGGTCTCAGGTTCGATTCCAGTCAAGGGCATGTACCTTGGTTGCGGGCACATCCCCAGTGTGGGGTGTGCAGGAGGCAGCGGATCGATGTTTCTCTCTCATCGATGTTTCTAGCTCTCTATCCCTCTCCCTTCCTCTCCGTAAAATATCAATAAAATATATATATAAAAAAAGCACTTTTCATATCACATGCTCCACTTTCTAGCTAACATTCACACTGGGAATGCTTAAAAATAATTTAAAAGTATTTCATTTCCATAGAAACAAGAAATTTGCATAATTCTACTTGACTACAGACTTTTATTCAATTTAGTTTGTCTATTTATTCAGATTGGTCCTATTTTTGCTATTTCTTTGTGTTTTCCAGTGTTTAAATTATAATTGGGAAATATTTTTTAATCTTTACAATCATGGTTAATTTTATAAATACACACTACATTACAAAGCTTCTTGGTGTAAATGGTGGAATGATTAGCCAGATGTTGATGATCTGATGGATTTCAATTTGAGCACTTTAGTGAAGCCACTGAAAGCAATATTTGTGGAACCAAAGTAAAATGGTAAATTTGCAGGGGGTTAAAGTTCTCTCTCTTTAAATTCCATTAACCAGAACATATAGGATTCTAGATTTTAAATATTAATTTCACTTTTTGTAATGATGCAGAAATATATATAGAGTTCCTTACAGAGCATTTTATGAAGTAATTGCAGAGCTGATAAACTCTTTAAATCTTTCAGGTACATGGAAATCCTGATGTTCCCTAAAATGATTTGGAGGCACCACCTGATGCTGAAACACTGCAGATCAACCTGTCACAATCTCATTATCATCAACATTTGATGGTAGTGTAAACAGGTTTTCAAAGGGGATTGGCTTAGAAAGTTCTCTTCCTTTCTTTTTGATTCACTGTTAGTCAACAAGAACCTACAAATAGCCTTTCAATCACTTACTTGATACTGCACTTCTTTTTTTAAAAAATATATATTTTATTGATTTTTTACAGAGAAGAAGGGAGAGGGATAGAGAGTTAGAAACATCGATGAGAGAGATCTATCAGCTGCCTCCTGCACGCCCCCCACTGGGATGTGCTCGCAACCAAGGTACATGCCCTTGACCAGAATCGAACCTGGGACCCCTCAGTCCACAGGCCGACACTCTATCCACTGAGCCAAACCAGTTTGGCGATACTGTACTTCTTAAGAGAAAGAGCCCAATGAATAGGCATTTTAAGGACTTGATAGTCATGGAGAAAGTGATGTATTATTTTGAAGGAATATTTGGTATATGTAACCCCCACTAAGTAAAAATTTACTTAATAAACCCACTTTTAAAAAGCAACAAAAACTCAAAATATTTTATTATTAATTTATCGTCTTTAAAGATATGGTACATATTATGCAATACTATTCATCCATAAGAAAAGATGAAGTACTATCATTTGCAACAACATGGATGGACCTTGAGAATATTATTCTAAGTGAAATAACTCAGTCCGAAAAAGCTAAGAAACATATGACTTCCCTCATTTGTGAGATATAAAACTGAAAATAAAAGACACAGACAACAGTATGGAGGTTACGAGAGGGAAAGGGATAGGAAGGTAGTAAGGAGAAAAGGGGGCTGAATATATGGGGATGGAAGATGATTTGACTTTGGGTTGTGGACACACAATGCAACATACAGGTCGTGTATCATAGAAATGTATACTTGAAACCTATATGATCCTATTAATCAATGTTATCCCAATAAATTTAATTAAAAATTAAAAGTATCTTCTTTGAAGAAAGCAAATTTTATACAAATAAGTTATTTTAGTTTATATTTAACAAATAGAGTTTATAGATTATGACCATACACTAATATTTGGTGGAATTTTTCTTAAACACTTGTCTAATAGTACAATATAGCTGTACTCACAACACATTTGATTTTTCACATGGTGTTTTGGTTATTTTTCCAAAAAAAATATTTGTGGACTTCATCACTTTCTCTCAAAGTCCTCTCTTAATACAGTGCTATTCAAATAATTTTTGTGTGAAGCACATTTCCTATCATAAAACTTATTTTTGACTATCTACTTCTAACTGATTATTATGTGAGTCATATCTGCCAAATTACCATTGGACAATGAACTTTTAATGTAATAATTGACTTTATGAGATTCTGTGACTTATGTCATATTTGCAATTTCACTTCAAAAGAGATTTTCTTATTATTAACTTATATTATGTAAAAATCAGAGAGAAAGATAATAACATTCAAAGATGTGATCCTGATTGGTCATAATAGCCAAATGTCTAGCAACGAAGGATGAGTGGACAATCATGTTAACTAGTGAATATATTTATACTATGATAAACTTCACTGTCTTATGTAATGTCAGAATACAGGTTATATAACACTTAAAAAACAAATATTTAAACCAGGAGGTGTCTCTTGATATGTTTTATTGTTAAATATAATTAATGTGACTGACAGTGGCTGGTTAGTACAGGGATAATTCATATAATAACTTCTAAATAACCTCAATCTTGATTACCTGAAAGAGACTGTATGGAGTTTAGTAAGATGTGAGAAGGTCAGGAGAAGAAAACAGACTATTTATAGAAAACAGGAGGAATTCATCAATGTTTTTTTTTTTTTTTTCAAATGCCAGATTTATGCCAAATTTCAAATGTTGTTTTTATAGATTAAGGCAGCATGTAGAGATCTTGAGGGTTTTTCTGTCATTCTCTTTATATAAAAACATATCAGCCATGGTGCATTGTGGGGTAAAGAGCAATAAAACAAAATTTTTAAAAAAAGAAAGATACTAAATTTGCCTCAGCATTTTTGTTCATGTTCCCACACAGTCATCTCCCTGTAAGAATCTTCTGTCATTCTTGTGTGTAAGTATTATGTAATCAGTACCTATGGTAGAACTTTTCTATCTAATTTCTTTCACTATGGTTATAATATTATGCAGTCTTTAAAAAAGCCATTTTTGTATTTTGGATTATCTTAAAGACATTTTGTGGAATATTAAATATGTATTTTATTACATTATTGCACAGTTAAAAGAGCACATTATAATTTAGAAGTAGTAAATATTAGTACGTGAAATTAAACTCTCTAGAATCTCTTCACTTATTCATGAAAATTTCAGACTTTCCCTGGTTATTCTCGGAGAGAATTAGCCACAGAAATGGAGCAAAAGAGCTGGTATATTATAGTAACTTTAAATGACTTTTCAAATAAAGATTTGAATTTCAGATAACTTAGTGTAAATTTTAAGGCCAAAGTTACAAAAAAAGATGTGCAATAGAAATATAAAATAGAAGAAATATAAAACCAGTCATTATAGTGTGTGATAGCATTTTGGGCTACATTTGTAATTATATTTAATTTCTCTCAATGAGGTATTTTAATGTTATTTTATGAATTTTTGAAAGTGGTATTAATTTGAGATGTTATAGTTGTGACCATCATTACAGGTAAAAGGTGAAGGGAAGTAGGAGTAAATGTGTAAACATTACATCACAATCAGAAAAAGTATGTTTATCTTCTTAGGTGCTTATTGCACTATAGTAATTACTCATATTAAGCATCAGTAAATGTTTTGGAATAGACGAATGCATGACTGAATTGATCAATATATACAATAAGAAGTCCTTGTGCAAGGAAATGGCTAATTCACTTCATTTTCTTCTGCTATCTTATTGCTCCTTCATTATACTATATCTATTTTCCATTGACACTTCAGATCGAGGAAATATTTTTACTATCCTATCTAATAAATGACAAACATGGTGATTAACCATACCTTCGCTATGCTTCCCATTGGCTAATCAGGGTGATATGCAAATTAACTGCCAACCAAGATGGCGGCCAGCAGCCATGCAGCTGAAGTGAGCAGGAGGCTTGCTTGCTCCAGTGATGGAGGAAGCCAAGGTTCCCCGCCTCTGTGTCCTGGCTCTGAGCTCTGAAAGCAACTAAGTTTCAATTAAAGAAGCTAAACAAACCCCAGATACCTGCTTTCAGCTGGCCGTGGCTCTCAGCTCCAGTGACAGCAACAAAGTTTCAATTATAGAAGGTAAATAAATCCCAGAATAAAAAAAAAAAAGGAAAAAAGGAGAGGCTGGGAGCTTCAGTTGCCGGCCAGCCTGAAAACGGCCCTCAGCCCCTCACCCAGACTGGACAGGGCCCCAGTGGGGACCCCCCACCCTGAAGGAGGTATGGCCAGCCTGAAAACAGCCATCAGCCCCTCACACAGGCTGGCCAGGCACCCAAGCAGGACCCCCACCCTGATCCGGGACACCCTTCAGGGCAAACCAGCCGGTCCCCATCCAGGCAACAGGCCTCTATCCTATATAGTAAAAGGATAATATACAAACTGACCCTAACAGCAGAAGGACTGGGAATGGCTGGTCACTATGACACACATTGACCACCAGGGGGCAGACACTCAATGCATTAGCTGCCCTCTGGTGGTCAGTGCATTCCCACATGGGGGAGCTCTGCTCAACCACAAGCCAGGCTGATGGCTGCCAGTACAGCGGTGGTGGTGGGAGCCTCTCCTGCCTCCTCAGCAGTGCTAAGGATGTCCGGCTGCAGCTTAGGTCTGCTCCCCGCTGGCAAGTGGACATCCCCGATTGCTGCTGGGCTGCCGGAGGGATGTCTGATTGCCATCTTAGGCCCAATCCCCCGGGGAGCAGGCCTAAGTCAGCAGGTGGTTATCCCCCGAGGGGTCCCAGACTACGAGAGGGCACAGGCCGGGCTGAGGGATTCCCCGCCCCAGTGCACAAATTTTTGTGCACCAGGCCTCTAGTCTAAAGATAATAAACTAGCAAATCATGCACATACTAAGAAAATCAAGTTCTGCTTAACAATTGCCATGCCAATTGTCACTTGAAAAGCTACTTCCTAAGGTCATATTTCTCAAAATATTAAATTTATAACTGAGATTGACAGATTCAGCAACTGGGGAGTAATTCCAGCATTCGATAAATACATAATTTTTTTCTAGTAACACATGCTATATAAATAGCACAAGGTTTATACTTCAAATAACTCTAAAAATGTGATATTATAGTGGTTATTTCTTGAAATTTTCTTTCCCTCTATTTTTTTAATAAATCTTTATTGTTGAAAGAATTACATATGTCCCTTTTTCCCCTGATTGACCTCTCCCCCCCCCCGCCCCCCGCCAAGCCTTCACCACCCCACTGTCTGTGACTATGGGTTATGCATATACACATATGAGTTCATTGGTTGATCTCTTCCTCCCCTACACCCTCCCTTGCCTTCCCTTGCCTTCCCTTTGAGGTTTGACAGTCTGTTCCATGTTTCTATGTCTCTGGGTCTATTTTTGTTCATCAGTTTATGTTGTTCATTAGAGTCCACATATGAGTGAGATCATGTGATACTTATCTTTCTCTGATTGGCTTATTTCGCTTAGCATTGTCTTTCTTAATCCCCTCCTCTGCTATAGATCCTGAGAATTAATCTGAAATATTTGTCATAGTACATCTAACCATGAACTCAATTTCTCATATAACTGTATATATACAATTCTTAATTCTTCAGCCAATGCATATTCATATGTTTGTAATCAATGACCATGCAATCTTAAATGCCATTCATCCACTTCCTCCATTTCATTTTCTGCTATAAAGCTTTTTATGCTATTTTCAATTCTGTTCTTTCTTTCATATTTATTCAGGATCTCATTTCTCCAATACCATTTTTTAACAGAAAAGAATATAAATCAGATCAGATTAGTACCTACCCTACTGTAGCCTAATTTTAATTTAATAATATCTCTTTTAATTAAAAATTTTCCACTTTATTGAGATATGATTGACAAATAAACATTGTACATATTTAAGGTATACAATGTGATGTTTTGATATGTTTACATTGTGAAATGATTAGCATAATCAAACTAATATATCCTTCACATATTTATGTTTGGTTTTTTTTGGTGGTGAGATCACTTGAGATCTACTTTCTTTTTTCTTTTTTTTTATTATTAGTTAAGGTATTACAAATGTGTCCTCATCCCCCCCTTTAACCCCCAACCTCCCCCACCCCCCACACACAAACTCATGCTCCCATCCCCCCGTTGTCCATGTCCATTGGTTTGGCTTATATACATGTATACAAGTCCTTTGGTTGGAGATCTACTTTCTTAACAAATTTCAAGTCTACAGTACATTATTATCGCTAGTCACCATACTGTTCAAAGAAGACATACAAATGGCCAACACGGAAGATCCTTAACATCACTGGTCATCATGGAAATACAAATCAAAACCACAATGGTTTTGAGATATACAAATGCCAATTCTTGATCTTAACAAAGCATCTGAGGAGTATATGTAAAATCAGAGGAGATGACCTGAACCAGGGTAGGCAATGCATGGCTGTAGGTTAAATCCAGTCCATGGCCGGCTTTTATACACTTGTGAGCTATAAGTGAGTTTTACATTTTAAAGGAGTTGTTTAAAAGTAACAACAAAAACAACAGAAAAATACATGAAAAAGGCCATAAATGGCCCACTAAGCCTAAAATATTTATTATCTGGTCCTTTATAGAAAAGTGCTGACCCCTGACCTAAACCATTTCTAAAGTTCCTTCCAGCTCTAATCTAAGTTTTTAAGGCATGGTCTCCTTGAAATGCTTGCATGTTGCCAGATTTATATAATAAAACTAGAGGCCCAGTACACGAATTTGTGCACTGGGGTGGGGGGGTGGGGTGGGCAGCGGTCCCTCAGCCTGGCCTGCACCCTCTTATAGTCCGGGACCCCTTGAGGGATGTCCACCTGCTGGCTTAGGCCCGATCCCTGGGCAGTCAGACATTCTTCTCACAGTCCGGGGCTCTCCCAGTCTGGGACCCCTCACTCCTTACTACCCGCCTGCAGCGGATGTGGGAGAGGCTCCAGTCATGGCTGCTGCACTCCCCAGCCATGACCCCAGCAGCTTCTGGCTAAGAGGTACTCCCTCTGTGGGAGCACAATAATCTCCTGCATTGAGCTTCTGCCCCCTGGTGGTCAGTGCACCTCATAGCAACCGGTTGATTTGCATATTAGGATTTTATTATATAGGATTCAGGTCATCCATGTATATTGAATTTCAAATAAATAACATGTTTTTTTAAAATAGTATGCTCCATGCTATATTTGGGATTTACTTATATTAAAAAGTTATTCAGCCAAAACCGGTTTGGCTCAGTGGATAGAGTGTCAGCCTGTGGACTGAAAGGTCCCAGGTTCGATTCAGGTCAAGGGCATGTACGTGGGTTGCGGGCATATCCCCAGTAGGAGATGTGCAGGAGGCAGCTGATCGATGTTTCTCTCTCATCGATGTTTCTAACTCTCTATCTCTCTCCCTTCCTCTCTGTAAAATATCAATAAAATATATTTTTTAAAAAAAGTTATTCACTATTTTCCTAAAATTTAAACTCTACAAGGAATATTTTATTTTATCTGGCAACCTTTTGACCGCAAATATCTGTGAATGATCTGGTAATATTTTGTGTTTAGAGCAGTTTGAGCAGTTTGTCCAAGTGCATTGACAGAAAACTCTCCTAATTTAGGTCTAGAGGGAGAATTTATTTATTTTTAATTTAAAAATCTTTCAATTAAAGTTGACATTCAATATTATATTAGTTTTAGGTATACATCATAGTGATTAGAGATTTATGTACCCTACAAAGTGATCCCCTCAATAAGTCTAGTACTCATCTGATACCACACATAGTTATTAAAATGTTATTGACTACATTCCCTATGCTGCACTTTATACTCCTGTGACTATTTTGTAACTACCAATGTGTGCTTCTTAAATCCTTTCACCTTTTAATCCAACCTCCCCAATGTGCCCCCACCCGGCAACCATGGATTTATTCTGTATCTAAGAGTTTGCTTTTGTTTTGTTTGTTCATTTATTTTGTGTAAATTCCACATATAAACAAAATCATATGGTATTTGTCTTTCTCCGTCTGACAGAGGGAGTCCTGGGTGAAAGGTCAGAGGCCTCTGTCTTTGGACCCATTTAATCTATGCTTTTATCAAAGCATTAAATCAACTTATACTTACATACACCACATGGGAGGGAACATAAATGTCTAGAGATAACAAAGAATCATTTTAAACTTCAGATGGTCTAATTTAGTAAAACAATTGATAGTGGTAGAGAAGAAATGACAATACATAGACAGATTTAACAATTAATGATGTATATCTGGGCCTGGAGGCCATCAATTTCTTAGTGAGGGAGACAAGCTACTTCCATCACGACTGTACAGAGAAGAGTTATTTTTGTGAAATGTGTTTTGCAGACTATGCATGCATTAGATAGGAGGGCCTTCTAAAATCTGAAAACATCATATAATTCTGGAAGGTGAGATAAGAGCAAAACTAGCTAGGTCTACTTTAAAGATAGATGGAAATATGTTCACTAGCAGAGCTGTCTTGAAGGCCCTGCAAATATGTAATTTCAAAACAATGATGTGAACAGTGATGTGTAACAAGATGGATTATAATATAAAATAGATCAGCATGCTATGGGCAAGACTAAATAAGTCTAATATTTGTAAACTAATATAAATAAACGTATTTATGGAATGTGATGAAAACCTGTATTAGAGCAGAGAGCAGAGAGTTTATGTGAGGGTCACAATTACCACGGAAGTTTCTGGCTTTGAGTTAAAAAGCAGAAGCATAACACTCTAATCTAGAGATTTATGAGGCATTAATGTGGGATGTTTATGCCTTAAAATGTATAAACAGTGAAACAGTAGAGGGCATTTTAAAAGGCAGCAATTCAAATGATCTAAATGTAAATTAACCTGATATATGTGGATTCCATTTTTAAAAATAAATCAAATGGGTTTAAAATGAAGGGAACACATTGCTCTACAATAGGGAACAATTCTATACAGATATGCTCTGGGCTTTCAAACATATGTTCAAACATCTGAACAATGGTATGGTTGATTTCACAAACTCTAATTGTGTCCAGAGTCACACATTCATCATTTTTAGCAATTCTCAATGTTAGCTATTTTCAAGTGATTGCACAGTAATCTTTTTGGATATTCATACATAATGCCTTTTTATTACCTCTACAAAAAAGGGAATTATAAATCAATTTAACATGAAAATGTATACAGTTCTCAAATTTCTACCTACTAAGGAAACAGAAAAATATATAAGCCAATGTTTAAGAAAGAAAACTCCCCTTTACTTTTTTGCCTTCTCCTATTGTTTCTATTCTTTGCATTCCTAAAATGTTAACTATGTACAGGTTCTTTCCAGAACACAGTTTTGGCACTGCATGTGCTAATTTGAATAAAGGAACTAATTTTAAGTGGCTCCTTTGCATTTTATACAAAGAAAATGTCAACTGCGCTACACACAGGAATCCACAGCAGATACAGCTTTTATATTCTTTCTTAAACCAGGTGTTAGAAATGTGTAAAAAAAACAAACACACATTGTTATTAAAAAGCACAAATGATAGAAAAGTTCATGGTTGTTTTTGTAGTCATCATTTTCCATTCTTCTTCCATATCAGTATAAAAAAAATATAACTACAAAACTGCATGAGTGCACATTCCATGGGATACACTTCCACATATTCTGGAGTATGTGTACACTAAATACAAGCTATTATTTACATAAATTAGAGATGTGGTTATGTAAATATGATAAAATGCAGAAAATCATAAATGTGGGAATATCATGAAAAGATGTGATTAGATATTTACAAAGACCTATACATAACTGCTATTAGTATTGCAGAATGAGGTATATGTGCTTACAGCAAATTTATGGAATTCACGTTCATGTAAAGGAATTCAGTATGTGAATAAGAGAAAAGTATTAGAGACAAAGTGTTAAGACCTTGACTCTAGAGTAGTGTAGCATTTGATATGCATGGTGTACACGTGTATAATTATGCCAATAGCTAGATATAATAAGTAAAATTTTTCAAAAATTTTTAGAAAATTTATGTTGATTTCAGACTTCCATTCTACCTCAAATGATTGCAAGTCATTTCATTTACGTTCTTCTAAAATTTTTTTATAGAGAACTCTAGAGGATAATCTTCAGTGGTGTATAATTTGGTAATTGAACTCAAAATTTAGTTGAGTTGCTTAATTTTTTGAAAGTAATGAATATTTATGAAAATTAAGGGTTCTTTTCAATTTATTCAGGACAAGGAATTCTAGCCAAGGTTCAGAGAATACTGTACCAACAGTATTTTTTTCTAGCTTTTTTATTGCCATGTTTTAAATTCTATGATAGCCATTGAGAAGCATCCTAGGGAATTTTTCTTAGTTTTACTTCAAGCATATTTGTAAATACCATAGTCTAAATATTTTAGACTTTATCAACAGAAGAAGAGAAGAGTAAAATGTATTATGAGTCATTCTTCAACAACTCAAAGTTAGGAGGGCTGCCTGACTATTCAGAGCACAGATTGAAATGAATAGAAAATTTGAATAACTGTTCACATTCAGAACTAATTTGGGTGGTGAAACAGTCAAGGATTGATTTGAGTCTTTAATTTACTACAGAAGAAAGCAATTTTTATATTTTTTTTCATTTTTCCTTAACACTATGATATTTACCTAAAATACCTAAATAGCTAAATAGTTATATAGTTATTAAAAAGTAGTTCTCTTTAAATTTAACAAAAAAAAACCCATATTTGATTTCCTTCTATATCTCAGGCACTATGCAAGATGCTGAGTTAGAATGACATGAAAGAAAACAGCGACTTTCCTTAATATTTTATTACATAGGAGAGAAAAATAAGTAAATATACTATGGAAATACAAGATAGCAGATACAAAATAGAGAAAGGCACAAGATGTTAAAGGAATGTAGAATGGGAAACCAAAAGCAGGTTGGGATGTGAATGTCAACAAGATGGCTTCCCAGAGAAAGTAATAATTCATCCAAGTCTTTGCAGAAGAAAAGTAGCTAACCAGGTTTAGAAGAACATTGCACATAGAAGGAACATTGGTGAGCATGGGGCCTGACACAGGCTAGCACGTGGAATGCTGGGAATTATAAATCCCTTGGTATAAGTGGATTACAGTTTCAATGGCAGGATGTTAGAGGTAAATGAAGCCAGGCATCAATCAGATCATGAATGATAACGTGTCACGTAAAAAACAAATGTATTTGGAAAAAGAATCAAGTACAGATCTTTTGGAAAATAAGTCTGTAAGGGATCCAGAGAAGTAAAACAGTAAGGGAAAAGAAGTCTTTCAATTAAGAATAAAAACTTAAGTGAGAATAGGAACTTCAAGATATTCTCTTCAACTCCAAGCAGCATCCTTTCTCCCAAAGCACTTTGTTTTTCAAAAGCTATTCTGTTGGTGAGTAATGTCAGGGAAAGCACATCAGAGAAGACAAATTTAATATCCCAGGTTGGAAAAGGCTAGACTATTCCATTACTGAATCTAAAAGACAGAGAGAGATATTGCTGTGGCAGATGCTGCAAAGCACTTGCTGTCAAATCCTTCTGTCTTCTTTTTGTGTGTTGAACTTAAAAGCACTCCCCGAATAAAATTCCTCCTTTATAATCTCTGTCTAGGATTCTTCTTCTCAGGGAACTCACCCTGTAACAATAGGCGGCGAAGTAAGAAAACAGTCTGACTAGTGAGCGCTCCTAGTAAGGTGAAGAGTCTTCCCTGATGTCGAAGCAGAGTTTCATAGGCTGCCCCTCCCTCCAAAGTCCAGAGCAGTGGCGAAATAAAACCCGAGAGGTTTCATGTTAGAGATCAATCTGAGGGAATACATTTTAGAGCTAATAGGGGCTCTCAAATTGATCCTAATGTTGCCACTTTGAAGATAGAGAACCGAAGATCAAAAGGGTCATGATTTCCCTAAAACCTCACAACTAATTAAGGGCTGGGATGAGTTCCATGCCTTCTCACTCTTAGTCTACTGCCATTTTCCGTAAACCTGTGATTCTCAAATAGATGTGCTCCCAGGAATCTGCCTCAACTTGTTAGCAGATCTGACTGCAGCTACAGGAGAAACATGAAAATTCTGGGGAATGATTTCATTTACTCTTTATACCACAGTGCATATGTTGCAGAATGTAAGGAGCATGGGACTTTTAAGATGAAAGAGACAAGAAATTCTCAAAATCTGTTGGTTAGAGTTGAATCTCCTCTGCTAGTAGGGATAAATCAGTGTAAATATTTGAAAAAGAATTGCAGGAAGATGTACTATTATTCCCACATATTGAATTTCTTTCCATCTTAATGAAAATGTATTCTAGGTTTATGTTAATATAACAGCATCTGTAAGAAGATTTTTTTCTGTTTTCTCAAATTCTTATTAAAGTCTCCACAGCACAGCCAATACAAACAAATGGTGAGAAGTGCCTCCATGTCTAAAGAGAATTTTCAAACATATCCAAGTAGCATATGCTAAGAGGAGGCCAACTGGTTCAACTACTATTACCCCAAAATCTATAAGAGAGCAAGCTAGGTATTTATTATACATAGATCCAACAGAAGGGTTAAAACAGAAGTGAGCATTGTGACATATCTTGTCTCCACCCCTAATCAAGTGAGAAAGTCCTGAAAAGAATCACTCAGAAATTGTGGACAGCTGGATGCACACTAACAGAGCTGAAGGCCCTTGCAGGGCCCCCTCTGTTGCTATCTGTGCAGGGAGCTCTTGGGAGAACTTGACATGTATTCCTAGAGTTCGGAGACATGGGATGGAGATGGGGGCCTGCCTTTTGCTGGGAGAATCCCGAAATTAGAAGGATTCATCTATAGGATTATATGCACTTCTATCAGTTGGCAGGACAGCGATGACTGCAATTTCCTCAGATACAATCCTATATAATAAAAAGGCTAATATGCAAATAGACTGAACGGTAGAACAACTGGAACAACTGAACAACTGATCGCTATGATGTGCACTGACCACCAGAGGGCATGTGTGGAACTTGGTGAGCATTGGCCATGGCGGATGGTGGAGCAGGTGAGTGGGGGCACCAGACCAAGGCGGGGCTCAGGGTGCTGTCATTGGGGTGAGCCTCTGGTGGTTACTGAAAATGCTTTGCTCCTGTGTGCCGCAGTCCTCCCAGTGCTCGCACCTGCTGCCGGCGCTGGCCCCACTTGCACCCGCTGCTGGTGCCCGGCGCCAGTCCTGATCACTCAGCGCCATCAGTGGGTGTGAGCGGCGGCTGCTAGCCCTGATCGCCCCTGAGGGCTTTGCCACCTCCCCCTGCTCCTGAGGGGCAATCGGGGCAGTAGCCACTGCTCACACCCACTGATGGGTGCTGGCCCCAATCACCACCAGTGGATGTGAGTGGGGCCAGCATCATCAGTGCATGGGAGTGGCAGCAGTGGGAGTGGGGCTGCTGGTAGACAGGGAACCCAGGGGGGAGGCACAGTGGGAAGGGGCCAGGTGGGGGCACGGAGGATGAGCCGAGACCCGCCCCTGTGCCAACCGCAGCCTTACGGCCCACAGATCCTTTCAAGATGCACAAATTAATGCACTGGGCCCCTAGTTGAAAATAAGGGAGGTGTCAGGTAACTAAGCTCAAGTCATCTAGAGAGAATCTGTTTCAAGATGTCAACTGCATCAGGTGCACTAGCCAAAAAGTGTAGAAATGTACTTCCCAGATGGTTGCTAAAGGAAATTTGCAAGAGATCAGCTGAGGGTACACAACCCACAGCAGAGAAATGTGTTGTAAAGAATCAGCAACAAACGATGGCTGTTTCTGCAACGACGGAATGCATTTGCTGCCTACACAGAATTACAATCACCACATGTGAAAGAATAAGACTTCTGACACCTTCCCTGATTCCTTCTATCACTGATTTGAACTTGGAGGCTCAAAATTTATGGAGAAAGTGTAAGAAGGAAAGAGATGGGAGAGTATGGGCAGCTTCATATTAGGTGTGGGGTGAAATTGGATTAGTTTGTTAAATTGAGTTAGACTACTTAATACCTGCAAGTGACCCGAAAGCTATGAAATAGATCCAGATTGTCTCAAAATAAGAGGAAGAGAAATCTGGTAGGAAATCCCTTATGTTAGTGCTGGGAGAAATTAAGTTATTCTTGAGTGTAAGTCAACTTAATAAGCTAAATTCATTACTAAGTCATTATAGATGGCATTGTCTCAATGTCCATATCCTATACTTTAAGGGAGATTTAAAAATATTATAGACATGTACAGTGGTTAAAAGAACAATTTTTGGCATCAATCACAGTTTGAGTTGAGTTCTGGTTTTGCCAATCTCTTTATTACCTAGGCAAGTTACTTTCTCAGTGCTACATTCTTCATCAGTAGGATGGGGATATTAATATAGTTTATACATTTTGTGGTATATTCCCAGCCAACCATAATTATTCCTTCTTGGGTAGCTGCTTTCTGATCTTCGTTAGGATACTTTTGGCCAGAGTGACTGGGTTTGAGGTGGTCATCTTAGCCACACATCTCTTTCCAAGAAAAATTCAGTCTCTCTATGGGGAAAGACACTACAGTGTTGATTCAAAAGCCATTGTCAGCAAGTGGATGGTGGAAAAAGTGAAACTTGACTCCTACAAAGTATCCAGAGTGCTTTTGTTCCTAGTTGAGTACCTTTAAGTTTTCATTCTGTGGTTCTATGAGGTGCTGCGTTTATATTTTTATAATAATTTTTAGAAATCTTTGCTTACATTAACTTGGATCAGATGGGAAGGAGAGTTTTAAGAACTTGGATTCAAATAGCAATTCCAAAATTTACATGGGCAAGTTACTTAAATCTCTGCATACATTGTCTCTCCTGAATTATGAGGAGAGAATAGCATTTACTTCAAAATCACACTCATTCATGAAAAATGAGTCACTATAGGCAAAGATTAAGAACAATGCCTAACACATATTAAGCATCCAATAAAATGTTAGCTATTATTTATTGAATTGCTTGGAAACAAAAACAACTACTAATATAGTATTATCTGATTCACAGGGTTGGTGTGGTGATTGAAGGAGAAAAATGCAAGAAAAGAGCTTAACGTGGTAGAAAGTATGCAATGGTAATTATTAGCTGTTATGTGTTGATTTCTCATTTTCTATTTACTGCACCTGACATTTATCTACAGAAACATCGAGTTTATACAAAGCATCCACTCTTCATTTTTAATCTACAAGTAACAAAGAAAACTGCAGGCAAAGGGTGATATATATATATGTGAGCATTGGTTTCAATTTCCATATCTCTCCATATCTATTTATTCTTATATGGAGAGATAGTTATATCTAGTATACTTTATTTTCTATACTAGAGCAGAGAATAAAAACATACCCACAGAAACAGCTTAACAAAATGGATTAAAGCAATTGAAATAGGTATAGTATTTCAAGGACAGACAGTTGAACGATTAAGTTCTTTTGCTCAGGTGGTACTCTATTTCATTAATGAAATTATGAGTAAGAACATATTGTGGCCTTTTAAATACAAGTTCTATTAATTTTTTTTCATGCCAAAGGCATATGTTGAAGAAAATACTTGCCTAAAAACCAACTTCCCATCCTTTATTCTTAATTAGCTCTAGACATCACAGTACTTTTGTATTGTCATTGTACAAGGTGGGGCAAAAGTGGTTTACAGTTGTGAGTATGTGAAACACAGAGTTTAGTCTTGAATTATTTATTATTATGTTGTTTATTTGTATTACAACTGTAAACCTACTTTTGCCCCACCCTGTAAAATAACATTTTAGGGCCGGTTAACATTAGTCTTTGTTTTTACTGTTGATCTATTCTCATATCATCCACATTCATATTTTTCAATTCTGTGCAATGATTTATTCTAGTTAATTAGAATACAGAATTTTCTTTTAAATCCTTACTATTTCATTCTAAACAGTACAACAAATGTATTCATGCAGCTTTCCTACCATAGTTTAAAATGTTAAAATGACAAATAAGAAGATAGAATGCAACTAATCCTACTTAATTTAATTATATAATATATTCTCATATGGAAAAGGTTAATGTTTTCTTTTTAAAATAAATAAATAATAAATAAGAAAGGGTATGGACTGCAGGAACTAAGAAAAAACAGCCAATGCATTTAGTATCTGACCATAAACTTTACTAAATTTCTTGTGAACAAGAACAATGGACCCATTACAAATTTGAATAGATGGATAAAATTAATGGAATAGTATATATATATATATATATATATATATATATATATATATATATATTCCCTCCTCTTCCCATGTGAACATTTCTGGATTATTACCAAAGTCAATAGAGAGACTAATGAACATCTAGATTTTCACAGTTACAAGCACCAGGATGGGGAGGGAGCTTTTTCTACTAATGAACACATTGCTCCCTGCTGGAGAATGCAGCAACTGATAGTGGAGAAGAGCACAGAAGATTGGAACCTTCAGACCACCTCTGCCTTCAAAATAAAATCCTCTGTCTCTGACCATAAGTATTCTTGTCTCCCTTCAGCCCTTGTCCTTGACTTCAATCCCCATTCATTTGCAACTTAACATCTTAATATTTTAGCAGTTTCCATAGACTAGTAAATATGCTGGATTGCTCTTTGATTAGAAAGACAGACTTTCAGACATGGTTATTATGTTTGAAAAGACAGACACCTATTTCTTGGTCCTTTTCTGATGATGCAGATGATCAGTTCTCTGGAGAGCAGATAAATCAGTGTTATATGTTGATTAATGTTCTGTTTCTATGCCTTCTTGGCTCTGGAATATCTGACATTTGGCCACCTGATCTAAAAACTTAATAAATAAATTCAGACTACTCTAACACAATGTTAAAATATATTCTGGTTATGGTAAAACCAAAGGCATCATTAAGGCAGTCTTTTAAACATATATATAACAAGACAAAACACCCAGTAAAATCTCTCACTTTTATTTCCAGGTTTGCAATTTACTCAGTGCAGCTGACCTTTACGCATATATAAAATATATACAGACAGGATTTCAAATAAAACAAAAGGTTTCTTGGTTTTAATGTATGGCATTTAAATACTCCTTTACTGCACTATTTATAAAACTGTTTTATAGAACACTAAAAAGTATGGGGCTGTTTAAAAATGTTAATCCTATAATTAATAGTCAGAGGCATACACTTCCCCCCCAAGCACAAGGAACTGATATTCTAAATCTGTCACTCTGAACTTTACAGTAGGAGACAGCCATCTGCCTGCATGCAACCATCTGAAACAAAGCAAGACTATATGCTCTTATGTTTCCCCTGGTGAGATGCAGGATCATTATGATAAAGTAGGCAACAAGGTTGAGCTCATATGAATTAAGATAAAAAAAGAGCATATTGAATCAAACTGATTCTATAAGTCAATGTTATTAAGTGATTGGATATGGATGATTTAATAAAGTAGAGCACATGATGTAATGCTCTACCTAGCTGTGTTATTCTGAGGGTTGAGTGAAATAATATTTAGGAAGTACTCGGTGCAGCATCTGGCACACCAAAATTATTCACAATGTAGTTTATATAATTTAGACGTTAAATGTACTCAACAGAAACTTAGCAAGAAATAATTTTCATAGCAATCTATCAGTAAAGTCTAAGCAATTTAATACTGAGAACATTTCTAAGACATATGTATATATATATGTATATATATACATATATACATATATGTGCATACATATATATGTATATACACATATATATGTATATATGTAAAGTGAGGAGAGGAGAGGAGAGGAGAGAGGAGAGAGAGGAGAGAGAGAGAGAGAGAGAGAGAGAGAGAGAGAGAGAGAGAGAGAGAGAGATATTTTGATGAAACTTTGATTTAAGGGACTGTTTATCCACAGCAAGATTTCTACCAGGTAGTAGAAACTGGCATACAATACTGTTTATTTAAATCTCCTCTTAGAAATTGTGGCATCTGACCAACCTGGATAATGCTATAAAAAGTCTCATTATGGTAGCAGATCCCTGAGTCATGGGCCTTAGGCAGTAGTCATTATCTGTCAATCTGGATTCTAAGATGCATACCAGTGTGACTTATATTTAGAGCATCATACTGAAAACATAAACCTGTTCTTGACTTCCTCTATAACTGAAATAAGAAAGGTACTTAATTCCAGTTTAGGGGGTAAATAGTTAAAAGAAAATACTGATTATTTTTAAATTTAGAAAGAACATTCCCAATTCTAAAAATGTATATCACACCACATTCTAAATATAATATTGAAATATTTTTTCCCAAAGGAGGCAAGAATAGCAACAAAGTTATAGGTAATGCTATCAGGGCTGATAATCTAAAGAGTCCTATGCATGCATTTTTGTTTAGTGCATCATATATCTCAGATGTCACTGACAAAGTTTCTTTAAGAAAAAACAAGTCATCATCTTAGTAATAATTATTTACTCACATTTTCTGATTATTTTTCACTTAGAAATAAGTAATAGTGGTAATAGTGGATTACCCAGTTTTAGCAACACATTATCATTCCAGTCATTAGTTTTCGAAATATTGTAAATTCAACAGGAAAAAGAGGTAGAAAGTGAATAATACTCTTGGAAAAAGATAAAACATTCCAAACAATGAATACAGAGCAGAGATTCTTTTCCGGAGTTCAGGTTCCTGTATTCTGTCACCTCAAACACCCAATGTTATTAAACTTCAATCAAGTCTTAGATTTAACTCCAAATAAACCTGAATTACTCCTATTCTGAAGAAAAGTATAGGCCACTATCTGAGTGTTAAAGCTACTGAGTAAGGAATTAGGAGGAAGAACTGGGGGATTCAGTAGGAGAGGTAGGAATTGTGGCTAGAGGGTCATTTGTACTCTAATGCATGTGGTTGACCAGGACATATACTCATTAACTAAAGACTCCTTTTACAACATCAATTTCACCACTGTCAATACATTTGGGTTAAAAAATTAAAATATCAAAGTATATTTGAAAAAGGGAAGGAGGGTATTTTTCTAAGAGTCTACCTAGCATGAAATTCAAGAGAGAAAAAACCCTCTCAGAGTTTTTAATGGTTAAGACTTTTAAATGGTTAGGATCTAGAAGAGCTTTACAATCCAAATTATGTCCCTAGAACTCTATTCACAGAATGTAATATAAATGGTCTCAGATTGTAGCTGAAGAAGGCAAGTCTCTTGAGATTTTCAGAGATATGAAATATTCACTCAAAAATTAAGTAATAATGATGTGTCGTCAAAAGCACTTTACAGTTAAAAAATAGACTTTAAGAACACAATGTTTTACCATGAACATGAAAATAGACTATTTCCATTTCTGAGCTTCTTACTGTGTTTACTTGCTTACTTGGCTGAATATTAAAACATTCGCTACAGTCACACAAGATCATTTGGGAAGAAGAGTTAAATAACATATACACGTACCTTTGAATTAGGTTTGGAGGCCTCACATTTTGGTATTAAAAAAGGGGGTTATTTAACACAATCTTGAATAAGTAATGAATTTCTCTGCTATCTGAATCATTATCCACTAGTAATCCTCACCCCTACTTCCCCAATTTAAAACCAGTGATTAATTTTACATAGGAAACAATGACACTTTTAAGCTATTAGTGGAGGGACATGCAGTCAGATGCCTCATAACCTAAGGTCTTTGTAATCTGCCCAGGGCGTTTCTGGCTGTAGGTGCCCAGCATGGCTTTAATTAACTGACTCTCAGGAGGTCCTTAGATATTGACAATAGGAAAATTTACACTTCATTCATAAATAATTCCATTAATGCTAAAATTATGTTTTTAAGCATTAAAAAATAATGTACTCTTCTGACACACCAAAATAATTTAAATATAGAGATCTGCTTATGTGATTTGATTAACAAGCAATAAAAATAGCATTAATTAGAACCAAATTATTTCTATGGTGACAAAGGATGGAATATCACACTTTTAGAAGAAACTATGTAAATAACATTACATTTTAACTTTAATTTCTTTTTGGTGACAATTGAAAATATATGTTTAATGGTAATTTGAATAAAAATATCTCAGGTTTGGCTTCTACATTATTGAACTGAAAATGTTCTTTCAGAATTGATTTTTAAGTAAAATTATACAGAAGTTTCTTGTTTGAGCTCCTATCCATCACTGTGTGTACAAAAGGTTTCAATTCTCTTCCTCTCTCTAGAGAAGTTTTTAAAAAGAAATACAGAAGGATAATGAAGATTGATTACCTTGTTCGCAGAAACGGCCAGTGAAATGTAGTGGACAGTCACAATGGAATGTGAATGCACCACTTGAGAGGAAGATGGGATGGCAAGTGCCTCCATTGTGGCACACATCCTCCTGGCACACCGGTGGCACTGCAGGAGAGGGCCTGAGGGAAGTCCCCATGGAGTCCACCCCTTCTGTCCCACCAGAAGGAGCAGTAAAGGAGGATGTTGCAGATCTAGATTTATAAGCAGATCAGAAAACACAATATAAGTAAAAGTACCAGAAACTTAAGTAGAAATGACAGAAACTTTTGTTTAAAATAAGAGAAGGAACCCACCCCCCACCCCCACCCCGCAGCCATCTAAGGTTTAAGTGAGCAAATAGAATTACTATATTTGTTTTACAATCGTGGGGTTTATAAACGTTGAAAATGTATGAGCCACAGAATGTGAACCTGGGCGAATAGTCGACTTATGTGGTTCTGAGAAGCTAAATTAATTTCTTTAAAGTAGTAAGAAACCTGGATATATTAGTTTCCATAAGACTAGGAGTCATTTTTGTATAAAGGAATTAAAATTTTGACTGAACATAGTTCTACCATGGCTATTCTAAATGTCATGAGCATAAGATCAAGAAGTTAGGCCATGTTACATTTTCATAATAAAACTGCTTGAACTTCAGTTATTTCTAGACTGATAGCTAGAAATATGTATTTCTCAAAGTGACTTAGATTCATTTGTAGCAGGTATCCAGGAGGTGTTTTAGAAATGCCTACAAATGATTTCTTAACAATTTTTCACAATTATACTATCAATCTAATTTTTCTTCCTTAATAAATAATAACCAAAAAAATTCCCTTTGAATTAAATTTAATTTCTTTATTTTTGCATTCATAGCCTCGTGATAATCAAATTCCTCTCTACTTCTCAGCTTATTTTATCATGATTTCTCATAAGGAACTTAACTTCTCTCAAGCCTAATGAGATTCCTATTAAAACACCCCAAGCTTTCCAAATTTGGAAATTTGTCCATGCCATTTCCTATGCATAATTGTTCCTTTCCTGACCTAACGTGCCAACACAAGATCTAAATTGTTTCCCCATCATAGCCTTCCTGGTGGCTCCTGGCCCACGAAGATGAAATTGATGTTTCTGTCATCTCTAAAGTTCCATAACATGTCATTGTACCGATGCTCGGATATTTCCCCCCTGCTTGTAGTAGATTTATTATTTTATCCACAGCCACTCCTGCTCGGTTGTACACTGGCCATTGTTTCTCCACCTTCCCCACACACAGATTCCTTATTTTGGCAGAATTCCTTATTCACAGTAAACACTTTATAAATATTTGTTAAATTAATGTCTTCAGTGTACTCCAGAGTGCTACATACTGTTTGGGAAGCAGTGCTTTTTAAAAATTCAATTAACATAATCATTAATAAATTTACCGTGTTAATATGAAAAATCTTGCTGCAACATAAATAATCAAAATTTAACTGAGTATATTTTGATTTTGTACGATATCTGTTGTGTACATTTTTTTAAAATAATAAAAACAGATCCAGAGACAGAGAATCATTGATCAGAACGTCAAACCTCAGAGGGAAGGTAGTGGAGGGTGGGGGTGAGGGGAGAGATCAACCAAAGGACTTGTATGCGTGCATATAAGCCTAACCAGTGGACACTGACAACAGCTGGGTGAGGGCATGAGTGGGGGGAGGGTAATGGGGGGGTAAGGACACATATGTAATACCTTATCAATAAAGAAATTAAAGAAATTAAAAGTAAAAAAAAATTATCTTTATTGTTGAAAGCATCACAGATGTCCCCTTTTTCCCCATTGAACCCCTCCACTCTGCAACCCCATCTGCTCTGAGGCCTTCACCACACTATTATCTGTGTCCATGAGTTTGATTTCAAATCCACTTTTTTTTCTTTTTTGTTTTTGACAAGACATGAAGTTGCTTTTGAGAGTGAAGTTGTTTTGACCTAGGAATGAAGTTGTTTTTAAGAGTGAAGTTGTTTTGCTAGAAGAGTGAAGGAGTCTATATCAGGATGTTATCCTCTTAGCTGTTGTCACTGATAGGTACTCACTAGCTCAGCTGCTGAGGGGCATCCGTGGGGCCTTACCGAATAAAACATGTGACAAGAGTACATTTAGACAATACATGCCTGTAATTTGTGAAGACTATTCTGGAGTGTTCGGCCTGGGCAGGGCTACCCTTGGCTGATCTAAAGAGCTCTGGGAAGACCTTTGGGGCTTTAGCTCCCGCTGAGGTCAGGGGGCTCTTGCTGGCAGCGGGGAAAGCCAGGCAGCGGTTCTACAAAGAACACCCTGCCTGCCCACACTAGCGCTGTCATTCCCTGGCAAAGTGCTCCAGCAACAGGAACTTTCACTTTGGCACTGGCACGTGGGCATCAGCTCTGGCTTGGCCAGGCTGAGTTGACTTCTGAGTACAGCTTGCATAAAGATATACCTCAACTATATATGGACTCAATTTCTTTTTTCTCTCCTTGGCTGGAACAGTAGTATAATTGATCTCTTATTGCTTTAGAGTACAGTCATGGCTCAGAGCTATTGTGAGTTAGGTATCAGATCACCGCAATAAACTGAGTATCATAATAGAAAGAGTTGTAATATTTTGGTTGGTGAAGGGTCTTGCCTTCAATTTGTGGAAGAATCAACATCTGTGAAGTACAATAAAGTGAATAAAATGAGGTATGTCTCTCTCTCTCTCTCTCTCTCTCTCTCTCTCTCTCTATATATATATATATATATATATATATATATATATATATATATATATATATCTCATTGCTGTTTAAGAGCATTATTCTGTATACTATTGGTTTGTAAATTATAATTCCTAAAGTGAACCTGTGTTAAATAAAACACTTGGAAAAGCAAAGTCAGTGTGAGATCATAATTTTGCCTCCCAAAACATTGTCAAAAAGATAAAATGTTGGCAAAAAAAGTGAGTTCAAAGATATTTTCTGACTGATATTAGAAAGCTATTTTTGTGTTTATTATGTATATGTATATCAACTGATTGGAATAAAAAAACTGAAGTGAAATAGAAAATATAAAAATGTTTACTAAAAATAGTGTTAATGTGCTAGTCAGTTCTTTTTGTTTACAATCCTTTTACAACCTGAAACTCTTCTTGATGGTGTTTATCACAAGCTATAACCATATTTTTATTTTTGTGACTTTTTTTAAAGTCTGACTCACTTCTCTTTCCTCTGAACTGCAATTTCCATGAATGACAGATGGATCACTTCTGCTCTTTTCTTCATTTTTATCCCTAACAATGCTTGACTTCAAGTAGACTCTCTAAGAAATATCTTAAAAATAAACTTGAATCAGTTTTGTAAACATGCAATATATCACACCATTAACAAAAAAATAATAAGTAAATATAATTCAGTTATTTTTGGGGCCAATTTCATAACTCCATGACATTACTTTTTAGTTTTTTAAATAATGTCAATTCTAAAAATTTTGATGCAATCTTATTATCAACTTTCTCTGACTTCTTTGTATTAGATTAGCACAGTTCTCCCCATTTTTACTCATTATATAAGTCTGTCTCTTTCAGGTAACTTCTGTCAAGTGAAGTGGCAATGCTAATTTGAATTACATGGGATTTATTACTCAGCATTCCATATTCTAATTTAATTTTTAAGTTTAGTGTTTCTGAATGATTTCACCCTTTCATCTCTTGCCATGGACAACATAAACTACAGTCAATCATCTTTTTCTTGGGAATCTATTAGACTGAGTTAAATGTCACCACTTCTTTCTCCTACTGTAGCAGCTGGAGGGGCGAAGGAGGTGCTATGTTTCATCTGAAAAAATAATTACTATCAATTGAGCCATCAATTAAAACATTAAGATCATTAATCAAATTTTGAAAACATTCTATATTATTAGGATCAAATTTTATATCTGATATATTCTTAATTATGTCATAAATTTACTAATTATATAATTTAGACTGAAATATAATTTATTTAATTTTTTATACATTTTAAAGACAATTTTGCTATGGTTGTTAAAAATTTACCTTTTTTTCCATAAAAAGTTAAAAATATCAAGTGAATATTTATTAAACTCAACTAGATGATGGCCATATTAATATAATTAACAATTTAAAAGGAATATTAAAGTTATAATTTTTTTCACTCTAAAATAATGAATGTTTGAATGTTTAGAAACAAAGCAAAAATCAGAGTTTTTAAAAATTGTTTTTTAAATAAACAATATTGCAAAAATTGAACTTCTTTGCCTTTCTTATCAAAATACAAGAATCTGTTTGATTGCCTCTTGGGAAACTGTGGATAAGAATATAGTGATGAACCATGCACTGTTATAACAATTAATAAGATCTCAATAACTGAATCTACACTAATAAAAGAGAAAAATGGTAATTGGCGTACGGCGATACCGTTTTCATTGGCTAATCAGGGCTATATGCAAATTAACTGCCAACTGAGATTGGCAGTTAACTGCCAACAAGATGGCGGCTAATTTGCATATGTAGGCACAATGCAGGGAGGCGAAAGGGAAAGCAGGAAGAAGCCCCCTGCCACTGACAGTGATCAGAAACCCAGAGGGGAGGTAAGAGCTGGGGGGCAGGGCAAAGGTGGCCCTGGGGTCGCCTTTGCCCTGCCCCCCAGCCATGATCGGAGAATCAGGAGCCTTTGCCGCCCTGGCCAGTGATAGCAGGAAGTAGGGGTGAGCCAGCGATGGGAGCTGGGCACGGTCAAAGCTGGCAGTCCCAGGAGCTAGGGGTCCCTTGCCTGGGCCTAAAGCGAAGCTCACGATCGCGACGCCCCCCGCTGCCACTGCAGGTCCCCGCTGCCTGGGCCGGACACCTAGGCCAGAGGCGTTAGGCCTGGGCAGGGGCGGAGCCTGCAACCGCGGGGAGCTGTGGGTCCCCTGCCCAGGCCTGACACCTCTGCCGGAGGCCTCAGGCCTGGTCAAGGGGCCGATCCGGTGATTGGTGATCGGAGGGTGATGAGAGTTAACTCCTCTGGCCGAGGCATCAGGCCTGGGTGGGGGGCGGAGCTGGGGATTGGGGGGATATGATGGTCCCCTTGCCCAGGCCTGAAGCCTGGGTCAGAGGCGTCAGGCTTGGGCGGGGGGTGGAGCAAGCGATCAGAGGGAGATGGGGGTCCCCTGCCCAGGCATGATTCCTGGGCCAGAGGCCTCAGGCCTGGGCGGGGGCCAGAGCCAGTGATCGGGGGGAGATGGGGGTCCCCTGTCCAAGCCTGACACCTCTGGCGGAGGCGTCAGGCCTGGGCAAGGGGCCGATCAGGCGATCGGAGGGTGATGGGGGTCAACGCCTGAGGGCTCCCAGTATGTGAGAGGGGGCAGGCTGGGCTGAGGGACACTCTCCCCCCACCCCCACCCCCCCACACCCAGTGCACAAATTTTGTGCACCGGGCCCCTAGTGAATTAATATTTGTTAATTACGCTAATTTTATTCAAAATCAAGCCTGATCTTTCGAGATAGACATTTTAAAAAGACTGCATTCTATTCATCTTAGGAAGGTCTGGGTGGAACAAGAAAGGCACTCATTGTCTCGTTCCTGCTACTCTTGCTCTTTAGGGGGTCCTATAGAATCCCTTGGGTAGCAGGTAGCAAGCAGTTTGCATTGGTTCAGCCTGAGGGATTTTGCTATTGTCAGCACACATCTGTCTGGCCTTAACGTCTTAAAAGGAGGAAGGGACTCACTCACAAGTGTGAATCCTAGAAAACCTTCTTCACAGCAGAGAAGGAGAATTTTTAGAATTATTTTAAAGTATTAAAAAAAACAAACTGACCAAGAAGAATCTTGAGTTTGTGGCTAAGAATAGTAAAGGGGAAAACAGTTTCCCAAATCACTGTTAATTAGATTTTCTTAAAGCACGTAAGTAAATGTGTTATAACTTAGGCAATAGAAGACATATATTTGATGTACAAATCTATAATAATAAAAGCGTAATATGCTAATTAGACTGGACATCCTTCCAGACGACCTTCTGGACAAAGCCAGAACTACAAGGGAAGCCTGAGTCCTGGGTGCCAGAGGGAAGTCGATGCCAACAGCCAGGGGGACGGAAGGCCTACTCTTGCATGAATTTCGTGTATCGGGCCTCTAGTAGTATATATAAATACCCTTTTCTATAAAGATGAGAATAGTATAAACACACATACACCATTCTACTTCACATTTTCATCTACTAGAATATGCTATTTTACTCTTTATTTTTTTCCTCTAAAAATAATTCTTAGCAGGTTACACTATAAGTAAGTATAGTCTTCATTTTCCTTTTAAAAGCTGCAGAGTGTTATATGGTTTGATATATGTCACTGATTCTATCAGTTTGGAATTAATATATTTAAGTTGCTTCAGATTTTTTTCCCTATTATCTGGATCATAGATTCATTTTAATAGCTATGTTGAGATATAATTTACAGACAAAGAGCACACCTATTAAAGGTGCAAGATGAAATAAATTTTAGTAGAACAGAGTTATGCAACCATTACCACAACCTAATTTTATATTTGTCATCCCAAAAAAGTAACCCCGTGCTCATTAGCAGTCACTCCATACATCGGAGCCTCAGCCTACGTTCTATCTCTATAGATTTGTCAATTTAGGACATTTTATATGAAAGGAATCATATAACATGTGGTCTTTGTGACTTAGCATAACGTTTTCATGTAACAGAACTTTCCCCCCTTTTATTACTGGGGTTATATATCACAATTTATATACCTGTTTATTAGTTCATGGTCATTTTGAGCTGTTTTTAGATTTTGGCTGTTATAAACAATGTTACTATGAACATTCATGTTCAAGTTTTTGTCTTGATGCTATGTTTTCAATTCTTTGGGGTATATTCCTAGAGTAGAACTGCTGGGTCATGCACTGTATGTTTAACATTTTGAACAACAGCCAAACTAGTTTCCAAAGAGGCTGCACCACTTTACAGTCTTACCAGCAAGATATGAGCATTCCAATGTCACCACATCATTCTCTATTAGGTCTAAAATTCATGTTGTTTTTAGTTTGGCTTAACAACTTTGGAAATAATTACCCATAGTGAACTTTATCTGAGAGCAAAACAACACAGAAAAATGTTTGTGATTTGAAATGTACTTAGTTAGCATGGTTATAGTCAAGATAAAATAGGTAACATTATTGTTAGTACATGTAAAAATTCTCATTTGCCGCTCAAAATGAGAATTAGATATCAATACAACCAATTATGTGTGGAAAAATCAGTCTGAAGAAGCACGATCCCCACTGTTACTCCTCTTTTTTAGCTACAACATTATGCAATGGAACAAGAATCAAATCCTAACAATTAAGGCGAGAAGATTGAACATTTCAAGACAAGTAAATTAATTCACTATTAACATAATAGTATGATTTTTAATAGATTTTGTTTTCACATTTTCTAAATTTCTTTCACTAAAGAAATACATTTCTCATCTTCACAATCTCCTGTTCTTTAGCTGTTCCATATTCATAGGTCGGGTTCCTTAATGCCACACGTATTCTCACATAACTGATGTTCAGAGCATCACTGCATGTTAGGCAGGACTTGTATCCGAGGGTATTCCAAACCACTGTCTCTCAGTATATGGGAAGATATTTTTGAAATATCTGATTCTCTCTTCTCAAGCAAGCCCTACAGAGAGCTGTTCTTCTTCTTCTTTTAATATATTTTTATTGATTTCAGAGAGGAAAGGAGAGGGAGAGGGAGAGAGAAACATCAATTATGAGAGAGAATCATTGATTGGCTGCCTCCTGCATACCCGCTACTGGGGATTGATCCCACAACCCAGGCATATGCCCTTGACCAGAATCGAACCAGTGACCCTTCAGTCCGTAGGCCAACGCTCTATCCCCTGAGCCAAGCTAACTAGGGTTGTTCTTCTTTCTTTTTTTTCTTTTTTAAAAATATATTTTTATTGATTTCAGAGCAGGAGGGAGAGGGAGAGAGAGATAGAGACATCAATGATGAGAGAGAATCCTGCACACCCCACACTGGGGATCCAGCCCGCAACCTGGGTATATGTCCTGACCTGGAATTGAACCATGACCTCCTGGTTCACAGGTTGACACTCAACCACTGAACCACACGTGTCGGGCCTGAGTGTTGTTCCTGACCACAGGGAACATGCAAGACCTCCCCACATTGATTCCAGAGTCAAAAGCTGGATGGGAGTTAGATTAATGCTTTCTGCCTATATGCCAAATCTGGAACTATCAGAAACCCTGGATTTCTTTCCTGGCCTTGCCTTTCATGTCTCAAATTCTAGTTTTCCATTTTTCTTAAACTAATAAAATGGCTTCTCTTGTCAGCTCTATGTTTATATTCCCTTTTCAGTATCTCTGACTTTAGTTCTTGCTTTTCCCACACTTCATTGTTTTGTTTTTCAAATATATTTTTATTGATTTCAGAGAAAGGGAGATGGAGAAATAGAAACATCAATGATGAAAGAGAATCATTGATTAGCTGCTTCCTGCATGTCCCCTACTGGGGACTGAGTTTGCAAACCTGGCATGGAATTGAACTGTGACCTCCTGGTTCATAGGTCGACTCTCAGCCACTGAGCAACACCAGCCAGGCAACACTTCATTTTTTTTTTTATGATTATGTCAATTTTTAGGACTTAAAACCTTAAAGCAACTTTATTAATTTACTTACTTAATCAGTACTTCATATAGTTCTGATAATAGTCATTGCTGAAGGTATATTGTTTTATTTTATAAATTTTCAAATATACATATATATTCTGTGATACAGCATAAAAAGAAAAAAACTATTTTAAAATATAAAATATAATAATCATTAAGGAAACTGAATTCTATATCATGAACCCTTAATAAAAGCTACAAATTCATGTTTTAATGCTATTATTTAGATATTTTATAGCAAAATAAATTTAAAATACAATATTTTTTACAAAGCATATTTTTACTTAATAGCTACATTTATAAATCATTGGTTTGAGTAACTTTCCACTACAGAGAGTAAAACATTTATAAATATGCACATTTTTAGTAAGTGACTTATGTCAAATCGGAACATTTATTCTGTTGTTAAATTTAAGCTATTCCCTCCATTATGGAGAAAAACTACCCTAGAATACTGCCAAATTAACATAAAACATATAGGAAAAAATAATATTCTAAAATATCAGCCAGTATTATAATGTGTGATTACTTATTAACTGGAAAGTACATACAATTAGAGAAAAATATTTCAACCATCAAGGTGTCATGATTAAAGATGTGTGCTTAACCTCAGTCATAAGAACATGTGTGGTGACAAAAGCAAATGCAAATTTGTGTTCTAGTCTCACAAGGAGAGAAAAACTTTCTCAGATCCTAGGAACCCCAGAGTATTTATTTCACAAAAAGAACATTTTCATGGAATCTAGACATAGAAATTTCCAGCCTGGATTTTAAAAATAAGGACACCGAAAAGAGAAGTATGTCAATCAATCTAGAATTCATTTAATCTAAAAGGACTTATGAAATTTTATCTATGCACCAGGAACTCACTAATAAAGACTATATGGTGATCAGTGGAACCTAGGACCTTTTTTTTTAATGAGCTTTCTGCCTTGTGAAGTTAAGAAAAAAAAAGAGCAATTATAAAACTGCATAATGCATCAAGTGCTAACTGTAAACTATCTCTGCTCCAAATGTTCTGAACGTACTAAAATAATTTAATTCTCACAAGAATAAGAAAACAGGACTATTTTTATTTTCCTAGATTTACAGTGAAGAAAATAGAGACACACACTTAATAAACTTACTCAAGGTACGTGGCGAATACATTGGTGGAAATGGATTTGAACCCATATAGTTTGAACCTTGACTAAAACTTTTCAGCAAGTTTACACTCCTGACAGGAGACAAGAGGGGACATACCTGTCACAGGGTTGTGGAGAAATGCTATAGAAAGGTAATGGAAGAAAAGCAATCATAAGAGGCTTCCCCAAGCACTTTACAGTTGAGTCTTAAAAGACCAGAAGGAGTTGGCTATAGAAGAAGGCTGGGTCAACATGTCTGTAGTGTTCAGAAGAGCGCTCAGAAGGCTGTCAGGGGATGCTGGCTGTTTAAAGACAACATGCATAGGGAACTGCAAGTGGTTTGGCAGAGAGGAACCTGTGTAGTCTGTGTGGGTGTTGTGCGTGTGCGTGCGCATGCCAATAGGTGAGTCTTGGGAGACAGGCAGGGGCTGGCTAATGGGGAGACGTGTTGGACACTTTAAGGTAACATGCAGTCATCAAAGACTTTGAAGCAGGAAATCAAGCCAGTTTGTTTTTGACCTACCACTCTGGTTTTAGTGTGGAGAACGGTTTGTAAGGAAGAAGTAGCTGGAACCAGTTGAGGTATTATAGGAATAAAAAGAACCAGGTTGGGACTCGAACTAAGAAAATATTATCGAGGATGTAGAGAAGTGAAGAGATTTGAAAATTTGGTGTTGAGAGTTTAGCTAAACTACTCTGTACTTTCTACCTCAGCATTTATTTTATGTGGCCAAGTGGCTGAAGGGTCCATGAGCTGATGCTAGCCTCTCCCATCAGTGCATGCCCTACAGAGCAGTCCAGAGTCACAGGTAAATGTTTTAGGTTCCTGATGTGACTCCCCAACTGCCTTTGTGGTGAGCAGTCTCCCCCACCTCTCAGTGCCTTTCCCGTGTGTCCCCTTAGAGAGACCCTCATGAAGTTTACCAAAACCAGGTTTGAATTAACCAATTTGGACTTAGCCCAGTGACCCCTTCCAAAGCACTTTCCACACTTACCCTAATAAAAGCATGTGCCTCTGATCATGCTTCTCCCTCAGCCAGCACCCGCCCTGGCCTCTCTGCATGGCCCTCGAGACTCACCTTGTCCTTCTTTCAGGACCTGTGAGTAACAACCTTCTCTACTTCAATTGCATTGTTGTCTTTTTTGAACCACAGTTCATCCTCCAATATCTGGGTCTCTACTTAACAAATATTAATTTAACATTTAGTTTCACAACATTTAGTTTCTGAAAGGATGTTGTAATAAATTTCATATATGATCTATGTATCAGTCAGGGGCTGTCAGGAAACACATGAACATTCAGGAAGGGTAACTGAAATGAGTTTAATGAAAATACTATTTTCAAGTTGTGAAAGTTTAAGAGGATAAACAAGAGAAGGAACAGACACTGGATAGGAAAGCAAATGAAATACTTTCTGTGCTGTGGGCAAGAATGTAGGTATAGGAGAAAGACTGCCGTGACCTTCACGGTGGGGTGCAGGATTTGAAGGAGGGGTCGATGCACAAATGAAAATACTATACAATAAATATGAATTTAGAAAACATTGGGGGCCAGGTGGAGCCTCTTTCTTGAAGAGACACACTGACTTCTGGTCTGGCCCGCTATTTATTTACTTGAGTACACATTTGCCCTTTAGCAATGTATACAGGCATATCAAAGGTAAAGTGTGGCAAAGAGTAAAAGGATTATCAGGTTAGGAAATTGTCTTGAGCCACCACTATCTCAACAATCAGGTGCTTAGTGTCAGCCCTGCTAACGCCCAAGGTCCATTGGCCTTCCACGTTCCTTGGTGCACTGACAGTTTTGGCAAAGCAGTGGCTTCCCGCAAAGACCACCAGAGGGGAGCTGTAGTCTTGGAGAGAGGAGTGCAGCCACCACTCACATCCATCTGAGAGAGAATGGAGAATATATGAACATGATCTCTTTCTCTTTCTATACTTTCAATGCCCTGCCACCCCATTGGCCAAACACTACTGGGAAGTCAGGGGGCAAGGCAGGACTAAATAGCTGCATCTCATAGAAATCAACCTCCCAAGGTACCAGGCAGGGTGGGAAGAGATGGAGAGTAGATCTGGAAGTGAAGCAGAAAATATCTAACCCAGGGAGAAAAAGAGAAAAGCACAGGTGAATCTCCAATTTGGGGTTTGGATACCTGAGTGAACGGTACCATTTAATGACATGGAGGACATAAATGTCATGCTGGGAAAAATTCTCTTAATCTTGGTCTAACTGGATGAAAGCTTAAAACATTCCTAGTAGTACCTATCCCCTTTTTCCAGAACTGATTTTATTTTTTACTTAAAAACAATATTTATTTGGAAATTTGGGAGAGAAGAAACTTGAGCACATGAATTTATATCATCATTTTGCATGAGAAGTCAGTAAAATATGTCTTCTGCATATAAACATTGATCCATGTTATTATATTCTTGTTCAGTCAGGTCATGAAATCACAACCCACAATATTATCATTCACCCAAGGGCAGCCAAGAGAACTGCAAGCAACGTGGCCAAGGGGCCATAATCATTTCTCTAAAGAGAAAGCAGTACAGTTATTACAAATGCCTATTGCATCAGGGGAATGATTTAAGAGATTTATTTTAACCGATTAGGCCTAATACAATAGAGTCACAAAGAGCTAAAGCGATGATGGAAAAGAAGTTCATTTCAAAATTCAGAAGGTTAAAGAAAAATATTAGACTCAATAGTTTTACTTTCAAAACATGATAGCTTACATTAAAAGGCAGTCATTGGTTTCTGACTACTGTGAAGAACCTGATAAATTAGTTTTTGAACTCTTAGAAAAGTATGCTCACAAAAAACTGAGTTCAAATCCAAACGTAAAATCATTACTCAAAGTTCTATTGTATTACAAAGAACAAGTTTAGGCACTCAGCATCCTGAATCTATTTCCATTTAAGTTCTAAGAAAACATCCAAAAGGAGATAAACCTTTCATTAACTTTAGAAATGTTTGTCATACCATTTTTCTTTTATACAAACCGTGGGATAGAAAAGAACGTTATTTTTGTAGATTAATCTTTTTCAAAAATACACAAGATGACTTAAGAAAATAAGTAGATCAAAAGGTGCTGAAGCAAAGGATAGGCACGGATATTAAAGCATTGTCTATCTTATCTTGTTCTTAAACACTCGATATTATATTCCTGAAGAAACGGATTTAGCCTTGTCTGATGTAAACATCTATTAATGACTTGTCTGTATGAAGCTGGGCAATTGCTTGGCTTTAACTAGCATTTCCTCAAAACAGCAGAAACAGTCTATGCACCATCACTTCCTACGCATTCAAATGTGATGCCTTAAGATAGTCATTATAATCTCCCAGCTTATCTCAAGAAAGATAGATATGGTTAGTAACCTTATCAGGGCTAAACTTTATAATCTCTATGCATCTTAACATCATATTTCAGAGAAATACCAGGATCATTCAAGGTGAGAATAAATGGACTTCAGGGAATTATTGTACAGCAGTGGGAAACAACCAGTAATGAAGTAGGGTTTCATCTGAATCTATGTCAATGATCTTATTTTACTGAGGGTTTTAAAGTATTTTCAGGAATGCCAAGGGGAACTTACTTTAAAGGAGAATAGTATGGCATTAATACTGAGGCACTATGCAAGAGAAACCATAAAGTTGTTACTTTTATTCAAGAAAGCAAGCATATAGGTAGTACAACTCCATTTATTATTCTATTTATAAAACTACTACCATGAATATGTTTGGGAGGAATGGTAAAGTGTGTTTATCTGTGCCATTAATATTCATTTTGTGTCTATTATGTACCAGACAGTGAGTATGCAAGGATTATCTGGCCAGGGAACATTAGGAACCTTTGGTAAGGTGAGTAAAACTGATAGACACATGAACTAAGTTAGGATAAGATTCAGAGTGGAAAATGGTGCTATGGCAACATAGAGAAGAGAGATAGTGAGTCTGAGTCAGTCACTTATGAAGGCTTCACAGAGAAGTAAATTAACCTAAATCCTAAAGAATAGAGAAGAGATTCCCAGGTGGCAAGGTTTTATCTTAGGCCAAAGGAACAGCATGTTAAAAAGCGTAAGATATTTCCCTTATAGGAAGAGTGGGGAATTTTTATACATTTACGGAAAATGGATTAGGAAGTCAATATAAATTGTGATGAGATTACAATTTGAATATTCTTAAATGCCAGTTTTTGAATATAGTTTCTTATATAAACATTTTGTCTAACTTGTTGCAATGTCCCAATTTCTCCTTACAGCTTCTGGTCAGCCATACAAGTAACCCTGCAACTCCCCTTGGACAGCTCACAGGCACCCAGGCTCTCGCTCTTTCCATCCCCCAAACTTCTTTTTCCTGATGACTCTTCCAATTGCCAAAATTCAAATGAAAAATCCAAGCATAATCCCTTTTATTCCTTTTTCCTGGGGCCAAACAACCACTCATCAGCAGGATCTATTCAACCCCTTGGGATATCTGTGGACTCAATCTGCTTTTTACTCTCACCACTTCTTGCCTAGGTGATTGCAGAAACAATCCATTGGTTCCCCTGCTCCCAGTCATGATCCTGTCTATTTCTTCCTCTCATACAGTGAGGGTGATCATGTTAAAATGTGAAGCTGATCACATTACTCCCCTCCTCAGAACATTCAGAGAATCCTATTGCTTTCAGGAGCAAGCTTAATCTGATTACCATGGCTTTCAGAGCCATTGGCAAGCAGGTTCTGTCTCCTGAGAAATCTCATCTCTAATCTCTGAGCTTTCAAGTAATTTGTTCTCCTTTGCTTTGTTGTACTTTCCTTGATTGATCTTTAATTCTTAACTTAGAAGATGGTTTTTCTAGGAAGCTTTGCCTGACACTCAAGTCCAATTCAGACACACATCCTATATATTTAGTCCCGGTACTTCTAATAAAAGTCTTATCACCTTATACTATAATCGTTTATTTATTTGTATATTTCCTCTAGCATTTAAACTGTATGTTCAGGGACTTTATCCAGTTCTTCTCTCTTTAATGTATTTTGTGAGCCCACTCAGTGCCTTGGCCAGTGTTGATATTCAGCGTTTGTGAAATGGTTGAATAAACATGTAAGGTCTTAATTAGAAAGGCCCTTATTTATCATGTTGACAAGCCTAAACTTTATTCTATATCTCAATGCTCTTAACTATGTGTTATTAAGTATTGGAATCCATAATATAAACATAGGGTAGTTTCTGGAAACATCAATATTCCTTAACGTCTAGTAATGTATCATTTAAATAGCATATTAATATTTTCATGGCTTAAAATAAAACAATGCTTTAATGAAATTTTCCCCACACTCTGCTACATATCCATGCCTGTTTACTTTTTCCAGCCTTTAATTGCATGCAGCAAAAACTCTTGAGAAACACTGTTGTAGGTGCTGGTAGGTTTTATGTAAAGTGGAATGATATGCCCTGAGTTAAACGTCAATGTTTGAAAGTCACATTTATTTTGCTGTAAGTAATAAATAGGCATTGTATTTTATACCTCAGGTTTCTTATGAGAACAGCTAACAAATGCTTGCACTACTCATATCACCACAGCTAAGGCCTCAGGTCACTGCTCACGCCACAACCATGACCGCAATAATTTCCCAGTCCTGAGTATTTCCTTAGGATTTCTGACATCCTGGCGAGCACCAGTGTCTTTTCAACTTTCATGTCATTAAAGAAGTATCATGTCTGCACCAAATGATCCCTCACATGACACCATATACCCTAGAGGAACCACTGCACCTGAGCCCTGAACCCCTGAGTTCTGGCTTCCTTCAAACCTGACTGAGGCAACTTACAAGTGCCAGGGGGTTATTCCCAAGGCCATGACCTTTAGCCAGTAGGGGTTGGAGGCAGAGAGGGGCCACTGGATAAATTCACCGCCTTTCTGCCCCAAAGACTGTTCTGATGGGATGTCTTGTATAAGCCTTTGAAGATGTCCAGCATGGCTGAGCATAGGAAGTTGTGGTCCCTTCAGTGACACACTCCTTACGATTTACCCTCATGCTTCTCTGCTTTACTCCCCTACTCCTCATTGTTGGGACTGTACTCCACATAAACTTTTATTTATTTTTTTAATAATTTTATTGATTTCAGAGAGGAAGGGAAAGGGAGTTAGAAACATCAATGATGAGAGAGAATCATTGATCGGCTACCTCCTGCACACTCCCTACTGGGGATCAAGCTCACAACCTGGGCATGTAGCCTGATGGGGAATCGAACCATGACCTCCTGGTTCATAGGTTGATGCTCAACTACTGAGCCACGGTAACCGGGCTCCACATAATCTTTAGTTCAGATTCTGTTTTCTAGGGGATCTGGGTCAAGAATGCCAGAATTTAGAAATTGGTGACTGACCATGGTTTTGCTCCTAGAAGACCCTGACTGAACAACGATTTGGCCTTTTCCATATCACTCCTTTTTGCATCACTGAGCCCATGTTTTCAAAGTACTAGCTCATTATTTTAAGAGATTTATGACATTTCACAGGATACATTTGTTTGGAAAACAATGTGTGTATTTGGTGTCTGTAGTTAAAAAGTAGCAATATAGCCCCGATCCCGTGGCTTAGTTAGTTGGAGCATTGTCCTAACACACCAAAAGGTTGAAGGTTCAATTCCAGGTCAGTGCACATACCTAGTTTGCAGGTTTGATCCCCGGTCAGGCCCTTTATGGGAGGCAACCAATCGATGTTTCTCTCTCACATCAATGTCCCCCCTCCCTCCTTTTTCTCTAAAAATCAATAAAAACATATTCTTGGGAGAGGATTAAAAAGCAAACAAGCAAACAAAAAGTAGCAATAAAACAGAAAGGCACATACTGTATGCAGTCTACATCACTGTTCCAGATATTTCAGCTCACTCTTCTAGAGTCACCCTCTAGCTTACCCCACTGTGGTGTAGGTCCAGGAATCTGACCAATCTGACTACATCAGCAGGGCTCCTATGCTCTCTGGTTTTTGGCTTCGTTGACCCAATGAGGATTTCTACCTGGAGTTGGGAGGGAAGCAGGAGACTGAAGTTAGGATAATATTTATTCCTGTGGAGCCCTCTCTCTGAGGTCACAACAAGCAGGCTGCATCCCAAGCTGTTTTTCTGGGGTTTATGAACTATCCTTCTGGGATTTATGAACTATCCCTTGTGGTTCTCCCACACCTCATCAGTCCCTGTATTATTGCCACCTGGTAAATAAATCCCGCATGAATTGTTTTAATGCGTTGTGCATCTATTTCCTGTTTGCACCCAGACTGACATAGCTGTCAATACCTGCCTTTGAGGAAATGACCTTAGAGAACTGATTGAAATAAGGGAGTGTATGAAATTATATGTAGGAAGTATAAGAAAACAGGAATAAGGGCAAAGTTTTGGAAACTATTTGACTTAAGGAATATTGGTATAAATGATGACTTAACCAAGCAAAAGAAATAGTGTAAAGGCAAGAGTAAAACTTGGAGAGGATTAGTAGAACATCAGGTATAAAGTGTTGTGAACATATGGGAATATGACATGCTATGGAGAGATGGACAGAAATAAGTTTTGAAATATATTTATAAGTTCTTGTTGACCACGATGACAGCAATTTCAGTAGAGGTAGTTGAGACAGAAAGAAACTAGTGGTCATGAACTATGCTGTGAATAGAAGGTGTGAAACTTGGGCCCCGGCCGGTTTTTCTCTGTGGTTAGGACGAAGGGCTGCAGGTTCCTTTCTGGTCAAGGGCACATACCTCAGTTGCAGGCTCAATCCCCGGCCCTGGTCAGGTGTGTGTGGAAAGCAACCAGTCGATGTCTCTCTCACATCCATGTTTCTCTCTCTCTGTCTCTCCTCCTCCCTTCCACTCTCTCTAAAAATCAATGGAAAAAATGTCATCAGGTAAGGATTAACAAAAAAACCCACACAATAAAAGGTGTGAAACTTAGGAGAAAAAATGAGTCTCACTCTTGCAAAAAAACAACAAAACTTAAAATCTAGCGCTCACACTCATAAAAGAATTCCTGAAATGATTAGATGCTCACAGTCTCAAGAAACTTTAAATAACTTGATGTTTACCCAGTTTATCTATTTTCATCAACTTTTTTCCGCCCCTTGTCTCATTTTCTCTTTAAAATTAATTTTTACTAATATTTCTATTAAACTGGTAAACAAAATTAACTGTACATATGAGTTACTGGTAGCAAAACATTTGTGATGAAAATTTATGTGGTACAATATTCTTTTTGATTATCTGTGCTTTTTAAAAACTACCCATGGCATTTTGATTTATTTCTAATTGGATTAAGTAAACATACCCATTTATATAGTGAAAAAGGAGTAATTGCTATTCCACCTTAAAGAACATTGTCTCATCTATTAAAAAGTTAATTTAATCATACTATTTTAATAGACAAATGTGTATAGCTAAAATGTTTATGTGTATATATATATATGTGCATGTGATTTAAATTTGTGTGTCTATGTATGTGTGTGTGTGTGTGTATATACCTATGTATATGTCATAACATTTCCTAATGTATAGAAAATAACAATTAGGTAACTTTGGTAGTAGCTTTGTCCATTATACAAATTATTATAAAAATGTATACTTTCTGACTTAACTTCCTCCTCTAACAAGTATCCAGACTACTAGCATACTATGGTCTCAATGTTGTGTTCCTCCAAAATTCATATGCTAAAGTCCAGGGGTGGGCAAACTTTTTGACTCGAGGGCCACAATGGGTTCTTAAACTGGACCGGAGGGCTGGAACAAAAGCATGGATGGAGTGTTTGTGTGAACTAATATAAATTCAAAGTAAACATCATTACATAAAAGGGTACGGTCTTTTTTTTTTTTTAGTTTTATTCATTTCAAACGGGCCGGATCCGGCCCGCAGGCTGTAGTTTGCCCACCCCTGTCTAAACCCAAGGTGATGGTACTAGGAGCAGGGCCCTTTGGGAGGTGACTAGGTCATGAGGGTAGAGCCTGAATAAATGGCATTATCACCTTTATCAAAGAGGCCCAACAAAGTTCCCTACCCTTCCATCGGTGAGGACACAGCAAAAAGCCATCTATGAACCAGAAAGCCCTTACCAATCAAACACTGAATCACCTCATGCAGGATCCTAAAATTCCTAGCCTTCAAAACTGTGAGAAATAAATGTCTGTTGTTTATAAACTACACAATCTGTGGTAACTGTTTATAACAGCATGAATGAACTAAGACAGGGTGGTTCCAGGAGAGACTAGCATTTGAATCAGAAGACTGGTAAAGACGTCTACCCACACCAATGTGGCCTGCTTCATCCAATCCATTGAGGGCCTAAATAATGCACCTAAATAATACAAAAAGGTAGAGGGGGAGAAAATTCTCTTTCTTCCTGATTGGTGACATCCATCTTCTCCTCAATTGGACATTGGAGCTCCAGATTCAGGCCTTCAGACTCCTCAACTTATACCAGCAGACCTCCTGCTCCGCTCTTGCTCTCCCCACCCTAGTCCTCAGGCCTTGGGACTTGGATGAATTAAAAAATTGGCTTTTCTGGTTCTCCAGCTTGCAGTCAGCAGGTCTTGCATATCATAGCCTCCATAATGGCTTAAACCAATTTTCATAATAAATCTCATATAGGTATATATATATATATATATATATATATATATATATATATATATATATATATCTCCTCTTGGTTTTGCTTCTCTGGAGAACCCTAACATATAAATTTTACCATATTGTTAAAGAAAAGCTTACTGGCCTCTCAGATAAATAGTAGAAATTTATATTTTATGTATTCCTATGCGTGACTGTAAGAGTTACTGATTCAACAGTAGATATTCTTTTAACTGTTATATGAAAATCTGAGAATCACTATAAGTAGCATAGTCTAAAATACTCCCCCAAGTATCATGAATACAATCTGTATATTCTTAATCTGATCAAGATTTACATACATTCAGAATTTAAAATGACATTTATTGTTATATTACAGCCACTCAGTTTTCGGAAATAGATTCAGTTTGAAAATTTTCTACCACATACCTCATTTGTCCTTCATGAATTTAGGAGGTATGTGATTTACATCTTTCATGGCAGTCAAACACAAACAATGGAAAAGTAAAAATCTACTCATGCTTAAATGTATTTGCTTTTAGAACCTTCTCATATGACTGATCTCGGACACAGGGCTACGCATGTCCAACTCATTGGGCACATTGGTTCATCCCAGTAGGGGCTCACAATGAATGGCTGTGTGGAAACCACTTATACTGAGGAGCTAGTGCTTGATAATACTTCATTTAAGAGGCTCCTGTGGATTTGGCTCTAATTTCCTTCCAGCCCTACCAGTTTTCTTTTTATTGCTAAACTGCAAATGAAAAAAAGACAAAGCAGCTGAAGAAAAGGAAAACCCCACGTGAGCATACTGAGGCACATCTGCCCTGGGACAAAGTTATTAAGGAGCCTGTACGACGTTCACCTATAGAGGAGCACATGTAGCCATCAATATCAATAGTAGTAATTAGAGTTGTCATTAGAACTACCAAGTAGGAAGGAATGAAAGGCAGCCAGGGAACATAACCTGCCATTTGTGGGCTTAACAATAAATGTTGCCATTGATGCATGTGCCCAATGGGGTCAGAGAGATCAGGGTAATGAGAGCTATGCAGATAGTTAACATCAGGGATAGGAGTAAGAAGTGAATCTGTCTTTCTCAGCTAAAAATTCTCACTTCTATTTCTCTTTCACTCTCTCTCCAGAACTTCAGTGCCATATCTTGTCCCTTGCAGGTCATTTCTGTTCCAGTATCTTGTCAACACTCAAAATCTATTCTTTCAATAAAATACATTTTTTTTTCCTTTCAGACCTAACTTTTTGTTCTCATTCATTCAAACTGAAATACTTTGAGATAGCTTTAACTTGTCTTTCTCTTTGCTCATTTCTTTCCAGGATATTTATTTTCTGCCATAGAGGCCTGAATCCCTCTGAGTTTGGACTACTAAAATAATTTCCTAACTGTTCTCACAACCAAGACAACAACGCTGAGTCCATTTAAATTTTAAAACAGGTTAAGGACTTCCTCTGCTTCAAATGGTCAGTGAATAGCCTTCATTTTCCAGAGAACTAATGTCCAAGTTTAAACAGCCAGTCACTACTTTTAAAAATGCAAAAGCCAAAACAACTTTGTGCTCACCGACTGCCTTGGATTTACATCCTGACTTGAAATTATTCCTATACATGTTGCATGGTGCTGTATTTAATTACATAATATATAAACATACCCAAAGAGGTAATTGACACTAAAACGACTCCTGCATTCTTTACTCCAACAAAACATGTACATTTATCGTGTCTCAGACAAGTCCCACTCTCTCAGGTACCTGTGCTTTTTCTCCAGGGGGTCCGGTTTTAGGGGTCCAAGAGTTTCCTGTGTATAATTTTTCATAGATGCATCCCTATGGTGGAAGACCCATCTATTTTCTGGGGCTTTCAAAAATCCCTACTTATAGAATTTATCCCTTTATTTATTTAGTACTTAATCATTGATTTCTAACACACAGTTCCAAGGTAATTCCCTTTCTACCCATTTTTGTCTATTTATCCCTACTCCTTCAAGGGTCAGCTTGGCTACAATTTGTAAGCCGAGTTCTCTCCTCTGTGTCCCTATAGTGAATGTTATATGATATTGGAATTATCCCTTTTTGTCTGTTTCTCTTTCTAAACAAATACAAAGGCAGGTCCCATAACTTATGTATCTTTGTATTGTTAGCATCAAGCAAAGTATGTGTACTAGTAGGTACACAAAACATTTTAGTTCATTAGATAGAATTAGGTCCTTTCCCCAATTCAAAATCAAGAAGTGACATATAATTTCCTACCTAGTATAATTCCTATTCAGGAATGTTCATACCCCAGGCCTGCAATAAATTGTATGGAGGATGACAAAGATGATGATGATGATGATGGATGACAGCCAGGACAACAGTGATCCCTATTCTAATTTTACACTGTGACAATAGAGGAAATCCTACAGACAAGTTCCCATGAGCTCACTTTATCATTGGTAACTAGAAAGATACTGATTCTGCATTGTCAAAGGGATCTAGGAAAAATTTTGGAATTAACTGTAATGTTCCAGCTGTCATCTCTATTCTATAAGAAGCCTATTGATATTCTTAAAATGCAGAAGGCCATGTGAGCTTAAGAAGCTACTTGAATTCCTTCCTCCAAGCAACCTGCTTCACCTTTTCCCATAGAGCAGGAATTCAATTCAGATGCTGTATTTGAAAGTAAGCAAGAATTTAGTAATATGATGATACAGTATGAAATAGATGGTCCATTTCAAATTTGTGATTTTCAGATGTTACAGGGGGTTCTGAGCCACTCCAGGCAAAGTGCAGTAGTCAGTGCAGGGCACTAATGCAGCGGGAGAGTGAAGGCTCCCAGGCTAGCTTAATGGGAGTGACACGAAAATCAATTGTTTGCTAATTGAAGAAGGAATATTGTCACAGAACTTCCTACATTGTTTAATGCAAATGCAGAAAGGGCCTTGTACTTTATCACACTAACTCAGAGAATTAGGTAGGGGGATGAAAACAAACATGAGGAAATTGTGACTCTTTAATCACTGTTACATAATTTAAGACAAAACAGTTTTTAACAGCAACAGTACAACAGATGGGATAAAATGAGTGTTGTCCTTTTTCTAAGTAAGCACAATGATCACACAAAGGAAAAATAGTTTAATAGCACTTACCTCAAGATATTAAATAATTGTATTAAGGTGTATAGAGATCAAGATATAAAGCAGCGAGGTTATGTCTCAGCAATCTGGGATATTTTTTAAAACTAGAGGCCCGGTGCATGAAATGTGTGTACTGGGGGGCAGGGGGCAGAAGACATCCCTCAGCTTGGCCTGAGCCCTCTCACAATCCGGGAGCCCTCAGGGGATGTCCGACTGCAGCTGAGACACCATCTCATTCTTTATAGATCCACAAAAGCAGAACAGTTTTTAGATCCTAAGTTTTGGGCTGGTACCTTTAGGCATCACACTACCTTCTGGATCTATGTTTAATAAGATATTGTGTTTAATAGTACCTTATTAAACAGAGGTAATAATCCATAGATAATAGTCAGAGCTGAGGGAAATCTCCATATCTTGTTGGTTAGTAATTACTGAATATGTACACATGACTTTTATTTTTTGGTAGATGAGTATTGATAAATTAAAAACAACAATAATAATTTTAATATTTTTTTATGGAAAAATATTAAAACTGAAATACTGAATGGAAAAGAACACCTCTAAAATGCAATCTACTCTAGGATCCAGGAAAAATATATTAAATCAAATTTTAAAAGTTATGAAATAGGACAATAACGTCATAAGGAAAGAACAGGCAGGCTTAAAAGGACAAGAAGATGAGATATAAAGTCAACAAACTGAGATGAAAAGGGATCTAGGTGAGATCAGAATGGATTGCAATAAAACTAAAATTGCAAACGTTTGAGTAAAATATATTATTGGATTTACTGAAGAAAGTTAGTGACTTGAAAAGATCAAGTCAGTAGAAAAAAAATTTAGAAGTGTCCCTAGAATGAACAGGAAAAAAGAGAAACTATAATGAGATAATAGTTAACCTATACTGAGTGATTGCCCTCTGTCAGATTCTTTTTTAATAGTCTAGATTAATTTTTATCTTCTAACAATAACATAGTGTTTGTAATATCATTTGCTATCATTACTTTACAGATAGAAAATTGAGGCCAATAGAGTTTAAGGAAATTTCTCTATGCTGCAGAACTTGTAAGTAGTCGAACTAGAATTTAAACTGAGATGGTCTAACTCCAGGGATAATGCTCTTTGCACCAGTGTAATAATGTTGCTACCTTTATCCTGAAGAACCGAGGCATTAAAAATAAAGCTTCCTGGTGCTTTGAAAAAGGCTTGTGTAAGGAGATCAAGAGTTCACCAGATTCTGCCAACATTAATGAAAGAAAGTCACAGTAGGTTAGTCTTAGAAAAATTATTTATATTGAAGGAATATGTTTAGATTGCTCTAAGAACCCTGGTAGGAGAGAAAACAAAACAAAAAGAGGATACCTTCAAGATAACAAAAATAGTTTATGCTTTTGAAGTTTTCTCTTCAACTGTAAATGTCAAAAGAAAAACATACAAATAAAGAGGGGAAAATGGTTAAGGGGTGGAAAATGTGTCAAAAAATACCTGACAAATTTTCTTTCATGCATTAATGGAATAGAAATGTAATCTTAGAAAGTATACTACTCATATAACACACATAAAAAATGCTTAAAGATGTGTGCCCATCAACAAAAAATGGGGAATTCAAAGGAATAATGCTAATGTTGAATCATGTAAACATAAAATATACTATTAATATTATTATAAAAATTCATGCATATGACATAAATAACCTGAAAATGAATATATAATATAAAAATAATTGAATAATATTTAGGCTTTCAAAATTCAGGTCATATTTACAAATACTAGGAAATTAAATTAGTACTGTGTGTGGGTGCTGAGTTGAGGGTGGGGAAAAAGAATGAATTGCTTATATGGGAGAAATGGTATAATTCAAAATTACTATTGAAATAAAAACCAACATTTTTGTAAAGTGTTAGAAAACTGAAGTCAGAATGTCACTAAAAATTCTATTCCTATAAATGGATTTATAAATGTAATAAAAATAATCTTAGGAGATATATATATATATATATATATATATATATATATATATTCATCAATTGACCCAACAAAAATTATAACAGGCATGATCATCTTAATTGACACCAAAACAATATAGTTTATATCACTAACATTTTTCTGATTATACCCCTTAGAAAAACAGGAGTGGAAGAATACATAATGATTAAGACCTATATATTTTAAGTAAAGAGAGAACATCGTAGTGATAAGATGCTAATGAGACAGAAATAGTTGCTCCTGATATAGGAATAAGAAGTAAACTCCATTTTCATTACTATTTACCATTGTTTTGGAAGTTCTGGCCAATAATATAAGACAAAAACATAAATAAAAGACATAAATGGTAAAATAAGAACAAAATAAAGTTTTTAGTTACAGTGTTTAAGTCTTAAATTACATATATCAACCTGAACTCTACCAAAATTAATAAATAATCATTTAATAGTAACATATCAAAATGCTCCACAGCGTAATGTTATAAATTATTTCTAATAAAGCATATTATGGAAAGGATTATCTATTTAATTTTAGAACAAAAAGCATAATATCCCTAGAAATGACCTTCTCAAATAGCATGTAAGACCAACCTGGAAAAACCTGATACGATAATGCCAATAGTTGTACAAAGAATTGAATAAACAGAGGGAAAATAGGTAGGCACATTTAATATCATAAATATTTAGATTTTCCATATAGATGTTTGCACTAGCCCAACCAAAATTAAAAGAGTGCCTCCGTTTTAAAATTGAAGACTAAGTAAAGGTGTGTTTCTTCTACGTCTTAAATTGCCGTTGTGCTGATCAGAGGAGCATCAGAAGTACTCCACAGCGAGACTGGGAAATTAGGCTGGGTACCCATACCACTTCGGATTAAAATGATCTGTGAAAGACCTGATACAAACAAACCATGTGGCAAAAAAGATAGAAGTTTGTTTCCCCTGTAAACATAAATAGAACCTGTGTAGTATGCCAGTCACAGTCACCGCGGATCCAGGCTTCTAACTTGGTCTCTATCACTCTCACCATGTTGCTACCACCTCATACTTTAAGAGAACTAGCTGCACTCCAGCAATCCTAGCTTCATACCAGTAAGCAGCAAGGTGAAAGAGATGAAGAGAATGGCCCCTCCATTAAAGAACATCTTACTTCTTATCTCTCATTAACCAGAACTTAATCACACTGGAATATTTGACTTCAGATGGCCGAATGTCCCAATGTATTTAGGGGCTTCAATTACTTAGGAAAAAGAAAGAGCTAGCCAGACATGATGATCCTTTATCTCAACTTTGAACTGAGCCTCTTGCACTCCTCCAGGACCTGACTCTAAAATTTCCATGGTATCTGGACAATAATTTCTAGAACTTGGAGTATATTCTTATGTCCTTGGGCAGACTTCTTTTCACCAAATAGTGATCAGAAATTGAGAATAGAAAATTTAAGTATGATTTACCAAAGTATGCATTTTAGAATCACAAAATCTATAAGAGTATATTGAAAATAGACATATCTGAGAAGTTCTCATTACCAGTGTGGTTTTTGGCAAGCAATTAGCTTCTCTGACAATGGATTCCACATTTGAAAATGCTGCTCAGAGAATGAAGGGGTTTTGTACATAAAATGCTAAGCACAAATTCTGGATCATAATAGGTATCTGCCCAACAGTAACTGTAGTGTTGCCTTGGCCAAGACTTCTTGGAGTCAGTACAATTAAATAGTTATAAAATTATGACCATACCCTCCATATTCCCTGCTAGTTAGTTTAATCACTCAAACAGTTATGAGTGGGGATAGTTTTTAGGTTTAGGAACTTACAACATTAGATTTTTTAAAAAATATGTAATGAATAATTAGTAGATAAGTCAAGCTGATGCTTAGTTTATTATGAACACTGCAATAATAAATTTTCTCTTAGTAAAATACTTAAATACTTTAAAATAATATGTTATTGCAGGTTCTCCAAGTTTGTGCATACTTGCTGTACTGATATCCCATTCTGATAGATCTGTCTTAAAGTTTTCACATAAGTAGTTGTACAACTTTTCTTTGTAAATAGTAGGTAAATGCTATAACAATAGCTTTTACTTCCATCCTCTCATTTGATTCTCAGAGATGAAATATCCAAAATTGGTAGAGTAGAAGTTATACCTATCTTAAAGATAAAACGATAGAGGTTTAGGAGTTGCTGTGACTTATCTGAACTTGTGCAAATCACTGAGCAACATCTTGAAACAGACACTCTGATTCAAACCCACACCCCTTTGCTCTACACCCCACTTCCTCTTTCCATTTAGAAGCAACTAATTTATCACCAGATTTGAAAACGTGGGGATGGGTATCATGGTGCTTTTATCGTTGCCTTCTGAGAACCCAGCAGAGAAAAGACTAATAAAAGAAAGTGAAATTAAATAATGATGTGAAATTGTACACTTTTGCAAGGACTATAAATATGCCTAATTTTTGAGAGTTTATATATTAAAACAAGAATCAAGAGAAAAAGAGTTACAAAGAGTTAATAAAATATTAAGATAATCAGCTTGTATTATCTAATTCAATTTTTAATTTTATCCCTCAAAATTATAAGTTCATAACACCCAGATGCTAAATACTTGATTAATTCATTAGTGAATGAGTGTTTTAATTAAAATATGATTGAGTTCTAGCTTGGTATTAATACACAGGTAACACTCAAGCAGGAGTGTTTTAAGTTTGGGTGAGAGGATAGTGAAATATTCTGTATAAAAGCAAAACAATAAAGAATGCTTAGTTTAAAAAAACCCCACAACTGAGTAAGTAATGTTCTACCAGTCAGCAAAAGTGTAATAAATATGATATTCCCCAGGGTAGAATTGTCTTCAGTTCAGTGAGTTTAAAGTTCCATTATTACAAAGCACTTTTTAAAGAGTGTTACTGAAATGATGCTGATTTAAGATCTCATATCCAATTTTGGCAAAAAAAGGCAAGTGAGTTGAGGACAAAAATCTGATAAAATGTCACAGTGATACTTCACTTCTGCGGCGGTTAGACTCATGGCAACCTCACTCCTCCAGAACAGCTGCAATCAGGGCATCGATGAGCCAGGCCTTTGCGCAGTCATATCTGTCTGAAGAGTCACCCACATCACTCTAGGGAAATGGGCTGACCCAAATTAACCAAGTATTGGGGTGTCCAATAAAACCCCACCAAATTAGATGTACAACAGACTGACAGCAGCAACAGAAATCAAAAGTTCTATGAAGATATAACAATAGTAAATTGTGGCCACTTAGGTCATCACTGATGTTTGTAAGAAAACTTTTGCTAATGAGCTGTGTATTCTGAGTAAGAAAGCAAAAAAAGTTGAAAATGGTCACACTTTGCATGCCTTAAGTACTCAATTTTCAAAATAATTATTTAGAATATGCCCTTAGGGCTGCTGAAAAAAAATGAGGTGCTGTCTTATTTATGTAGCACATTAAATTTCTGAAGAATGTAAAGATATTAATCAAGTAAAAGTTTTATGTATGCTCCTATAATATTTATTTACTCCACCTTTTATTTTTTGAGGGGAAATGTTGCATGAAATTAACACCACAATACAATACTCAGTGGGATCTGAAATGCTCTATTATAATGGGAATGCTATTTGTACAGCCAGTGTGATATAAGGAAAGAAAAGATGTCTTACTCATACATCAACATCTGATCCTGAAAGCTGACATGAAGGGTTGGTACCCTTGGGCTCTGTGCTCCTTATTCCTGCTCTGTTATCTTTTTCCCTTTATAGCAACTTATGTCACCATTGTTTCTTTACCTCTCTTCTCACCCCTGCATTCTTCCTACCATGCCTTATTCTCTTCTGTTATCCTTGAGAGCTGCCGCTCCAATGACTATAATTAAGCCCTATTCTTTTTCTCCTAGTATCCCCACTAGTTGCATCCTTACAGCAAGATCATTTCCAGTAGAATTAAAGACCTTAATATAAGAAGTACAATGAAACCATGATAGCACAGGATGACTATCCAGACATATATATATACTGAAACAAGGAAAATTTTCTTAAAACTAGGCACAAAGCCAGAAGCAAAGGTAAAAGATTAATACATTTAATTAAATAAAATTTAAATTTCTGTTTCCAACATATACGATGGGAAAAATCAACATAAAAAGACTAACAAGCCAAAAGAGAAACAGGAAAATAAATGTGAATGGATCAATTCTTACCCTAGCTCATTTGGCTCAGTGGATAGAGCATTGGCCTGCGGACTTAAATGTCTAGGGTTTGAATCCAGTCAAAGGCATACACCTGGGTGGAGGAGGTAACCAATCAATATGTTTCTCTCACATTGCTATTTTTCTCTGTCTTTCCCTCTCTCTTCTACTCTCTCTAAAAATCAATTTATAAATATCCTTGGGTGATGATTAAAAAATTGTCAATTCTTACTCATACCGTAATATTTACAATTTCTATACATTTGATTGGCAAGACTAAAAAATCAGGTTAATTTGAAAAATTGATATCCTGGTTTTAGAGAATCTTGATCCCTTATGCTGTTGATGGGGGAATTGAAAAGATATCCCCTCTTGGAATTTATTTAATTGCAAATATTCATTTTGTACTTACAAACTCATATCTTTCTTCTTTTAGGGGTTTATCCTGCAGATACATTTGTACATATATGTAAATTTATAGTGGGTGATGTTTCAATTGAAGCATTAATTATTTCCTAGCAAAAAACTAAGAACCAATAGATCTGTCATCATGGGAATGTAAATAAAAAGTGGAATATCCACAAAATGAAATATTATGTGGTTTACTAAAAAGAAAGTAGATCTATAGATGCTGATATGAAAAGGTCTCCCTTAACTGTTATTAAATGAAGACATTAAAGAACAAGTTTTTATTTTCTGTATATTATGATACTTGACATTTGAAAACATTTCTGGCTGAGGAGAGACTGCCTCTCCAAGGACTAGTTAATTCGTAGAGATAACAGATTCACCTAGCAAAGTGCCTTTGATATGCAAACTAACCAATCTCTACCTATTTCTCCTCTGTCTGTCTCATAGACCCAAGGAGGCAATATTCCCCAAATTTAATCATCTCAGGACCAAGTACTAGGCATTTGAGAGCACTCCAATTGCCCTAAATTTACCAAAATTATTCAAACTAGCCAATACTAAACTGTTTACCCTGCCCCAAACTTGCCTTTCCTGGAGAAATACCAATAAAGGCAGTGGCCTAACCATTCTCCCTCATTTCCTGTCTTCTGTTTCCTGACCAAAACCTGGTGTTCCCCCTGGCCTCGTGATTAGCCTTGTCCCTCATTTCTAGGGGATTCTGCGTAACACTGAACTTTCTTTCCAATGGCATTGACCTCTTCATTGCCACTCAGTTAGCTTTATAAATTAAGACCTGGCACAAAACAAACAGAATAATGTATATAAATATGCTCTCATTTAGATAAAAAGAAAATATATATATGTGTGTGTGTGTGTGTATGTATATATATATATATATATATATATATATATATATATACATACACACACACATATATATATATGCATATGACTAAAAAGAGAATATATATGTATATATATATATATATATATATGCATATGACTACATTTATGAATGTAGAGCTCTAGAAAGGGTATATAAATAATTTGGGGGAATGGAAATAAAAATCTGGAAAGGGAGAGAACATCAATCTTAATAAATGCTTTTTGAACAGCTTAAATTTTTTGGTATGTATTATTTTCATAATGATAAAAATATCAATATAAAGATGACTCTGGTTGGTATGGGGGGAACACATTGGAGAAGATGGAAAGGAATGAGGACAGTTAGGACAATATATAGTGTGCTAAGTAGTGATGATGGTATAGCAGATTAGGGAGAAGATGGTGAAGAGAAATAATGGATAGGTTAGAAGTATGTATTATTGGCTGATGGAAAGAATTTTAGTGACAAGGAAGAGGAATTAAGAATTGCTTTAGGAATTATTTAAGCAATTGAATAAATTGGAATGCTGTTTATATAAGTGGGGAAAAATGTAATGGGCCAGTGTTATAGGAAATGCTCAGATAATCCTACTTTTAGGCTGAGAAGATTGTATTTAAAGATGTGCCATGGATAGCTATTTCTTCTCTTGAGAAGAGGGAATTGATAAATGCTCTCCATTGCCTGCAGCAGGGGATGTTACAGCCACTGACAGATCTTGCCAAAAGATAATTTAGATCTGATTTAACAAAAAAGAAAATGAGAACATTCTAAAATATTTATGTCTCCATCTGGCCGAAAAAATATGTATATGGTTTTTACCATGTGAAGTTTCTATTATAGAATTAGTAATTTCTTTTAGTGTTTTAAAAGAGAAAAATGTTTTGATTCCCCCAGTATTATTGAGGCATGACTTATGAAACATGTATTTATTTAAGGTGAACAATGTGATGTTTTGATGCACACACACACACACACACACACACTGTGCCTAATTGACTTTCATCATCATCAGTAAACTGGTTTATGAAAGGGCTGTGGGATCATGGTCAGAATCAGTTTCTCTTTGAGGCAGATATCAGCTTATTAAAGATATCAACCAAGGAAACCACACTGCTTTCCCATCTAAAATGGAATGGTATCACATTACAAAAGACACTTGAAATCAACTGTCAAATAGTAACAGTTAGGGGGCTGAGAAACCAGTGCAAGTTAAACCTGATTATTTCATAGAATAAAACAGAAATAGAAAATAAAAGAGACATGTTGAAAATCCTAGACTGATTCATACTATTTCACTGCTTTAAAGGGAACCAATTAATTTCTTTAGGTCCTAAAAGGAATAAAACTTAAAATACCTGATCGTTGCAAGATATCTGAAATCAAGCAATCGGCTAAACAAAGACAAACAAAATAATGAATTTCAGAAACTGTCTTAATGTTAATTTTATTCTGCTTAATAATAAACACCCAAATGGAGATTCAAGTTGGTAAGTATGATATCAGGCAGATATGTATTTGTTGTCAGTCAGCAAGTTATTTTTTTTTTATGATTCAGCTACATTTTTCTTAATTGTTGGCTCTGCTCTGTTTCTTGCTATGTTAAGTTATGAAATTGCATTATTTTTCTCTGTACATTCTGTGATTGCCTCCTCACAGATCTGTTATATTCTAATATTTTTAACTTTATCAAGCATTCAGTATATTCAAAAGGATGTATTAGACATAACCAAGTTATTAACAGTATTTATCTTCAGGCTATATTACAACAAATATATCTTGACTTTGTAATGAAAAATAGAAATCATTTCTGTTAAAAATATGTTATAATATTTTATAATAATGCTTTAAAATAAAACCTAACTTGTTGAATGACATTAACCTACTTTGAGTAAAATTATTCCTGGGCAATTAATTTAAATTAGCATCCTTATTTATCTAGTTTATTGAATGAATAGTGATTGAATAGCACCAAATATAGCCTTAGTATTTATCATAACTCTTGGCTTAGATATAGTTTTATACTTTTATTCTCAATTCAACCATTTCTGAAGAGAATAATAGTGCTATTTACATGCAGTTTCCCATGGGCTACCCCATGTGTTTGGTTCATTGCAGCAAAGTAAATACTTTGCTTTATGTTCTTCATTTTAGTGCAGTTATGAGTCCCACTCAAGAGAGTGGCTTGCACACAGAATACCTCGTGTATATACTCATAACTTTTTCTGAAATACAGTACCAATCACTGTACTAGATAAGGAGAACATAATGGCAAAGATGGGGACAATGTTTTCCCTTAAAGACCTTATAGTAACAGGTTTCTTTGGAGTACTGAGAGGTAAGAGGAAGGACATATAGCTACTATAACTGTCGAATATAAAAATTAAAAGTATGAATAAATGGTTAGTCAAACCTGTGTAATTGACCACTGGAATGTAATGAAAATGAAGCAGATTTCATGATGATTAAGAGATGATAATTTAAAGTAGAGTAGTGGGGTTTTACATAATATATAATAACTGATAAAGAATACAGTTGCATATCCATATGCAACATATATTTAACCTTTAAAGTGCAATAAAACAATGAGCCTGTTAATGGTTTAATAAACAGAACATCAGCAGCAGTGCAGTCTCCCCTGTGCCTTCCCTCATTCCCAGTCCCCCCACCTCAAGTCCCTCCACAAAGTATCTGCTCGCCTGGACTTCCCCTTATTTTTCTTTATGTTTTTCCACTTATGTTTGACCCTAACCTAAACAGCATAATGCGTATTTAAACTTGCTTTTACATTTATTTAAAAAGTGTGTACGGTATTATTCATTTGTGGCTTTCTTATTTTCAATCAACATTATTTCCAGATTCATCCACATCGATATGTTTATTTCTAGTTCTCTCAGTTCCATCACTATGAATATAATATTGTGCTAACGTATTCCTTTTCTCTACTAGTACTTGCAAAAATTTGGATTGTCTCAGTTTTATGGAGTTAGAATAATGATCTTATAAACATCCTCATACATGTTTCTTACGTACAAGAGCAAGAAGTAGATTTCTTGGTCTGTACATGTGTCTATGCAGCGTCACACAATAAGAAAGTTGTACATTTCTACCAATAATATATGAGTTACTGTGACTCTTTATCCTTACCAACACTTGTTCGTATTAAACTTTTAAAAATATTGCCTATCTACTATTTGTAAACAGACCTAATTGCAACTTTAATTTGCATCTTTTTATACATCTTTTGGCCAGAATTTCTGGTTTGTGCTATTTTTTTTTATCTGATCTTTATAACCATTTATTTGTCATTCATGTATATTACAAATATGTTCCCACAAAGTATGGCTTGTTTTATGATTTTCTATAGAGGATATTTTGAGCAAACAGTCATTCTCAATTGCACTATAATAAAATCTAATTATTTAAAAAAATTAAAGTTCTGGGGTTTCTTTTATCCTGAGAGATTCTCCCATAGATTCTTCTGAAGCTTTTATTATCTTACAGTTGTGTGGGTATATTTTCCTTAGAGCCTCTTTCTCTTTGTAGGCACTGCTAAAGTCCTCCCTTCGATACTGAAAGTCTCTCAGATACTTAATTTAGATACTTATTTTCAGTGCAATATTCAACTACCTTACTGTAGCCTGATAGCTATGGCCATCGGCCTTTGTGTTTCGGGCCCTATGGGCTAGCACATTTTCTCTGTGTTTCTAACTACTTACTCCTGCTTCCAGACATCATCCCTCCATAGCATAATGTTTCCTTCCACGCATGCCCAGTGATTTAAAACAAATTTGTATCAGAAAATGGCTCCCTTGCTTAAAGGACTGTCCACAGATATTAACTTTGAGGTCCTAAATGATTAGGCCCTGCAGACTCACTCTGCTATGCTCCCCACTTCATTGACTATAGAACATCTACACTGGTTTTCTTTCTGAACTTCAAGTTTGCCAAGTTTGATCACATCAAGGTTTTTGTACAAGCTTTTCTTTACTTTTGAAATGAAATTAATATTCTCTATAGCCTTAGAAAGATTTCAGCCAAAATTCCAGTTAAAAAAAAAAACACACACACAGAAAGAAAAACGAAGCTGATAAAGTGAATCTTAAACCTAGTTATTTCATGATTGTAATGTACTAAGTTTCATTTTTGCTGTCTATACTAAATGTAGAACCAGTGAGAAAGAACAAGAGCTTGATCATCTCCATGGGGCTATATTCTGCCTTGTATCCTGCTATATCTAATATAGGAGAGAGGCATGAGGACTATATAAATAAACTAAAGTCAAATAAAGTGAAGTCAGGGAACTGCTATGGTACGGCCGGCACAGAACTCAGCTGACCAGAGATGCTAGGAGACCGCAAGGAGCCTCCAGGACAAAGAAACTTCCTGCAAAGACTGATTATAACTACTTATCCATATTGTATCGTTACTCATACCCTGAAAGAAAAACACAAGGCCGCCAGCTGTACCTTGTTAACATTAAAGATAAAGCTAACATTGGGGCCTATTCTTTTCTTCCCTATAGCCAGTGATTTTCCATAGCAATGAAAAGTAGATAAAAACCCAGCATATAGGACAGAATCGGGGGGCGGGGGGGGGGCGTCTCCTTTGCCTCACTTGTAAGGAGAGACCACTACTTTGTGGGGTAGTTCATTCTTTATTCTTCTGCTGTACTAATAAACTCCAAGTTCTGATGATTCGATGGCTGGCATCTGAATTCTTTCCTTCACAAGCCAAGAACCCACTCTGCACAGGGCATGACTTCCCATACCTGTGGGGTGGGGAGAATTCACTAAGGAGTCTAGTATCCTATCCATGGGTCTGAGCACAGTGCCTTTTATTGTAGGTGCTCAATCCTTATTTGTTGACAGAATAAATGAAAAAGCGATTGAATAAGTAAATGTCTAGTTGAGAATATTTGATAACTGGAAGTTCAGAATAAAGGGCAACTAAAAGCTGTTTTCTTCCAGGTCTGCATTCCCAGCCTTACCCAGCTGTTGATGGTGCAGAACATCCCATCAAACACTCACCCTCTCTCTGTCAACCTCTTTCCCTCTAACTTGGTTGTAAGTACTGGAATTCCCCAAAACTTTATATTTATTTCTCTCAAGTCCACATGTTTCTTAAGAAAAATAGAAATATATATCATCAAGAAGCATTCTTTTATGGTTTAGTCCAAATTACATCTTCATATAGCCTTTGAAGTAAGTAATATGCTGTTGGTACTAATCCATATTTTAAGTTGTTAAAGGGTTTTCTTTTTAGAATTTTGATTATTTATGTTTAATTTCTTAAATGTCTGGACCATAGGATCTGCATAAGTCTGTATTTAAAGACATCTAGGCTTGGCCATTTTCATTTTATAGGAAATTTTCAATGTCTACTCTAGATTGTCTGCAGTTTGACAGACTCAGAGACAACTACAAACACAATTTTTATCATTCTTCTTTTAAATCATATTACTTGAATAAATACATTTCAATTGCATTACTGTTAATTTTTAATGAACTGAAGTTTCTTATCTTTCTAATAAAATACTGCCCTTGAAAATGCCTTTGTGTTCTTAACATAATCATGATAAAAAAAATTTATTTCCTTCTGAATATTTTAAGGTTATCTCCGGTCTTTAGATATAACTTGAACTTGTTTTGTGTTGACTTTGTGGTTAATAATTTCATTGCTGGTCTGAAGATGTATTGTTGGTTAAGTGCTAAGTTTTTATAAATACTTAACTAAGCATTCAACCAATAGAATTTTGTACCCTTGAAGGGCTTCCTGTAATTAGACATAGGTTAACTATGTTCTTGGAAAGGCATCCTCACCCTTTATAGTTTCCCTTTATAAATTGAAATATTTGCTATCACCATTTTACTCAACTGTGCACATCAATTCCAATTTTACCATAAAATAGGTTTCATCACAGTTCAAATTAAATCTATGCAAAAAATACCTTAATGCAATCTAAATCATGCAATTATTTTTAGTTATTAAATATGTCCAGGAGCAATGGGAAGAATTGATACTCTGGACTTAAATTGGAGCCAGGAAGATAAGAATTCACTGAATAGAAAATTGTAAGACTATTTAGAGAGACTGAACAAGCCACGTTAGTGTCCTAGTATAAATATAAAGAAAAGGAATAATGAAAGACATGTAAAAAGCATATTTCAAAAAGGTCAGCAATGGTTAAAGTAAGTGTGTAATTATATGCATTATATGCATGATTCATGCCGGGAGCCGGTCCATCCTTGCTGTTTCAAGGGACCTGGCATATATGGCATACTGTTCTTAATATGTTTGCTCACCTTCTTGGCACTATGTGTTTTAACCAAGGTCTCTGAGAAAGGTTGTTTCCCCAGGTAGGGATTTTCCCCTGAAGTTAGGGAGGGAATAAAACCTCTTAACTAAGTGCCAGGCGAGTAATGAATCACTTTAACTATGAACAATCATGCTTAAGCTACATAATCTTTACTCCCTGGATGGAGAACATGGCTACAGAACCTGGCTGGAGAACCTAGCAAGAGAACATGGACACAGAACCTGGCTGGAGATCCTAACCAGAACTTCGCTGGAGATCCAGACCAGAACTTGGCTGGAGATTCTGGCTAGAGATCCTGACTAGGCTGCTGATCAACTGAACGCTGTCTCCATGTCATTCCTTCTTCGCCGACTCCATCCACACCTTTGGGGACCCCTGGACCTGCTGGGGTTGGACCCCAGCATCTGGTGCCCGAACAGGGACCCCTAGGTAAGCCCCACTCTCGGGATGGATAGGACTCCACCGTAGGAAGAGGGTGGATAGTCTTCGCCGACTCCGTCCACACCTTTGGGAACCCCTGGAACAGGATTCCCCTAGGTAAGCCCCCCCCCATTGAGAACCCCCATATTCGGGACGGATAGGACTCCACCAGGGTACTTCAGACCCCCCTTTAGAGGATAAGTAGGGTAAGAAGGTGGATAGTACAGAACATAGATTGAGAAGATGTGCCATACTGAGTCCAAAGAAAGAAGACTCTGTATTGATTCTTAGATTGAAAAGATGTACCATACTGAGTCCAAAGAAAGAAGACTCTGTATTGATCTTTAGATTAAGAAAATGTGCCATACTGAGTCCAAAGAAAGAAGACTCTGTATCGATCTTTTAACACATATGCTTGCTAGCAGAGGAATTAAGGTTACTCCCAGTCGGACAGAACGTTTTATACAAGAAGTATGTCCATGCTTTTCTGAGGAAGGAAAGGTAAATGTAAAGGCATGGGAGGAGGTAGGCCCAAGGAGCCTTATCCTTAACCCCACTGCAGCCTTTCCACCCCTGGAAAGTGCAGGATTGGCAAGCTCTCCCTGGGGTGATAGATCAGGACTCAGGTAATAGCGGAAAGCGCCAATCCTACTCTTAAAATGGATACAAGAGAGCATTTGGGGTTTTTCTTTTTAATGCCTGCTTTTAAAAAATTAAAAAGGGGGAATTTGCCGGGAGCCGGTCCATGCTTGCTGTTTCAAGGGACCTGGCATATATGGCATACTGTTCTTAATATGTTTGCTCACCTTCTTGGCACTATGTGTTTTAACCAAGGTCTCTGAGAAAGGTTGTTTCCCCAGGTAGGGATTTTCCCCTGAAGTTAGGGAGGGAATAAAACCTCTTAACTAAGTGCCAGGCGGGTAATCACTTTAACTATGAACAATCATGCTTAAGCTACATAATCTTTACTCCCTGGAATGGAGATAAGAAACTCCCTAACCTTTGGAATAGAGATTGATAGGATTGGAATCAACTGGTATAAATACAGATGTAACAACACAGAACTTAGAAGACAGAACTTAGAAGACAGAACTTAGAAGACAGAACCTACACAGATCCTAGAGACAGAAGAACTTCGCTGGAGAGAACATGGCAAAAGATCCTGGACAGAAACTGGCAACAGAACCTAGAGACAGAACCTAGCGAGAGAACCTGGCTGAAGAACCTAGAGACAGAACCTGGCTACAGAACCTGGATAGAACATGGCAAGAGAACCTGACTAGAACCTGGTGACTGAACCTGGCTGGAGAACCTGGACAGAACCTGGAGAACCTAGCAAGAGAACATGGACACAGAACCTGGCTGGAGATCCTAACCAGAACTTCGCTGGAGATCCAGACCAGAACTTGGCTGGAGATCCTGGCTAGAGATCCTGGCTAGGCTGCTGATCAACTGAACGCTGTGTCCGTGTCATTCCTTCTTCGCCGACTCCGTCTACACCTTTGGGGACCCCTGGACCTGCTGGGGCAGGACCCCAGCAGATTCAAATATCTCAAACACTAAAAATTGGTTCATAGAGCATAATAGTTTCTTACCATCGAAACTAGGAAGGCAGATACACTCTTTTATGATAATGTAGTTTTATAGTCAAAACCTAGACTTGGCCTCAATAGTCTAGATTTGCTCTCATGATTGTCACAAGAATAGAGTAATATGGACTATCCTAAAAGTATAACTTATTTTGAAAATATTCTACAAAATATCAAACAATTCCATAAAACAAGTAAAAAAAATTAGCACTTATAACATTAAGATAGCTAATTTACTGGGGTGATTTTTCTCAGGATCTGTGTAAATCATAAAGGATATATTCCATGGCAACATTTTGGAGATATTTCTATGACTATAGTTGGCGCCTATTAATACCTGTCATAGAAATCCTCCCAAATTCATCTTGTTTGCATGTAGAGCACGGAGGACTGACGTACTGAACTGAACACGAACGCTCTCCTAATGCCTGTCCTTCACAGAAAAATCATAGGATTTTCAGAAATAGCCTGTGGAACACCATATTGCAATCTTCTCAGACACCCAGTTTTAAATGATCCTAATGAGAACATTTCAAAAGCATGAAGGAGAACTGATCACAAAGGGGCACACATACTAGTGTCACATGAACCTCCATGACAAAGACAGAAAGAGCTGAGCTTTGTAAACTATCGATAGTGTAAGAGGCTTTATTTTCTACATATAGAGAAAGAAGAAACAGGTGGAAGGGCTGGCCGTAGTGATTGGGTAGTTGAGATAACATGAATGGATTCCAGAAAGCAAATCTAATTATACAGCTGTTATGTTTCAAGGAGAATGATTTAGAAAATGGAAAGTTTAGTCCATATACCATAAAGTGGAATTGAAGTGCCAGTCAAATATACTTTGAGGTACTAAAACAGCCTGCAGATGCAAAACCCAAATATTAAATAATCAAGGAGAATTGGGGAAACAAAGTGGGTTCACTCAAAAATCTCAATCCAATCTCAGACTGATTTCTGAGAAAACAACATTCATTCAATCCTTATCTGTCAGGTCACATTTGAAAAAGTTTGGTTCTGGAAGCCAAACCTGAATAATAAACGAGGAAGTGCATCGAGTCTAGAGGAGGAAAGGAGATGGAACATCCAGAAATATATCACATGAGAATGGGAACTGTTGAGATCTGGCTTGAAAATATTTAACAAATTGAAAGGCTGGGATGTAGAAAACAATTATACTAAATCAGAAAGGCTGCAGTTAGAGATTTCAGTATAACAGTGTTATAACTCTTACAGCAGTTGAAAAATATAATTGGCTGCCTTATGAGGTAGTAAACTCCACAACAAATCTTTAAGCAGAGCCTGGATGGCAACCTGTTAAAGATCCCCTACAGAGCATTTTGAGTTAGGTGGACAGGGTAGCTATACAATTGCTATGTACTCCAGCAATTCATGAATGCCATCTGCATTGTATTGCCTTGCAAGTGAATGAATTTGTATTATTCATTCACTTGTTGGTCTATGACCATGGTAATAGATTAGTAATAGGTCTTCCAATCACATGCTTTTAAGAAGCTTTTAAACAATGGAATTATTCATTCTTACTTGAAAATATGTACTTATAAGATCTGAGATATATGACAATTATCATTCTTAATTTTATGTAAAACAATCAAATTTAGGAGTTTTAGATTCTTGGGACCTCTTCATTTTTTTTTTTAAATATGTTTTTATTGATTTCAGAGAGAGGAAGGTAGAGGGAAAGATAGAAACATCAATCAGCTGCCTCCTGCAAGCCCCCTACTGGGGATTGAACCTGGGCATGTGCCCTGACTGGGAATCAAATCGTGACCTCCTGGTTCATGGGACAACACTCAACCAACTGAGCCACAAGAGCTAATCATGACCTCTTCATTTTTAATAAGAAACCTTTTTAATTCTAACCCAGGAAAAACAATGAAATTGTTTGTTTACTGTAATTTAGAAATCAAAGAAGATACACCATTAAAATATTTCACTGCCTAAAAGTTCAAATAAATCTTGACAATTTGTATGCCAAAAGGTTATATCCCAATTGCATTTAAAAATCTATATATAATTTTTACAATGCCCTGTTTTAAACCTTGTCAGATATTTTAGTATAGTTAAATTGGTCAAAACTTTTACCAAAAAAAAAATGTTTACTATTACAAAAACAAGTTTCTAACACTCTGTTGCCAATTTACCAAAACTTTATGAATGCCTTTTAATTTTGCTTTTAACTTACACTTAAAACTTCATATTTGTTTTTGCTAAAATAATACCTACAATATCACATACATCGTTAGCTTTTGCTTTGAAAACACACTAAATATAAAGTAACATTAACAACTTGAGATAATTTTATGACAAAGGTTTTTCTCTCCCAAGGGGAAAAGATAGCATTTTAATACAGTCATGAAGCTTACATCAGCCTGAAGCCAAATCAAATATATATATATATTTCCTTAACAGAAAATTTACAGTCAGAGTTGAGGAAAAAAGGACATATGTGTAAACAGTACCAACTTTCTATTTACTGTGGCTACTTCCCACATTGCACGGGAGTCCTCTCTCTGCCTGCAAGGGCCCTCTCTCTGCGGTGCAAATGAAGGCTAGTTGCCTTAGAAAAGATAGCAGGGACATGGCTCCCAGCAACATTTCCTGCAGTTTGGAAGTATCTGACTTCCAGACAGGATACTATATTTACAAGCAGGACCAGAAGGGATGGGGAGTTGTTTATTTTTTTCAGTTGATAATTACTTTTTTTTTTTTTATTGCTTAAAGTGTTACAAAGGGTATTACATATGTGTCCTTCCCCCCCCCCCGCCGCCCTTGACAGTCCCCTAGCCTCCCCTACCCCCAGTGTCTTATGTCCATTGGTTATAATGCCGAAGGGGAAGTGTTCTTCACTAGATTCAAATTATGCCTGTGCACCATGGCTGCGAAGGGGCAGGCATTCCCCTTCTATCTTTGTCCTTTTTGTCTGTCTTTCTCCTCTTTGCTCTTGCATTCTCTATGATCTAAGCAGCTTGCTTCTCTATATCAAGATCTGAAGACTTACATGTTTCGAACTATAGTTCATGTTTACAACCGCGTTAAAGAATTGAAGCTATTTGGGCATGGGTTTAGTCACTTCATTGCCTAGATTTTTTATTTCGTTGGGGCTCTAGAAATGACAGCATCATCCACTGGACACAGCAGTATGCAGAGAAAGAAAAGGTTTACATTTTTTTTCTCCCAATTGTGACATTTTTCTATCTCCTAGAAGTTATACAAATCACATTCTTCCTCGTGTGTAAATGGCAGTTAATTCTAAATGATGTACCCATTTGGTAGAAATATTGTCAAGTTTTTTCCTTAAGTGGTGACAAGTATACAGTAAATAATTAGGAAGGTCTATGCCATTATTGATATAAATAAATGCACTATCAAGTGCAAGGTTGGCATCAGCATCTTCAGTTAGTAGTTATGCTGTGGGCAAAGACAATGCTTTGGTTTTACTGTGAACAGATTGTATGACTCAGGCAGGAAATGAGTGTGCTGGTCTAGATGGTCTTTAAGGTATTTTCCAGTTTAAAAACTCTAATATCCTTATGACTTCTGGAATGGGCTATATACCCAATGTTTACAATATTTATATATTTATATTACATATATATTTGTTACAAATTATCATATAATGATATATTACACATGTATATCATATTGGTATCATAAATCTATGAATACTATCAATGTACATAAGACCATTTAAGTCAACCTTGTAGATCTATATGACTTCATTCAAAACTGGGATGAAAGAAACTCTAAATTACAGTCTTAAAGGAAAATTCTATGTAAGTTCATGCAGATAATTCTATTTGTACATAACACTGTGTACAACAGATCTATAGAAAGGCATTTCAACTAAAATAAAATCCTACAAACCACGAATATGATTATCTAGTTATCATTGAATTATTCTGTAGAATACAGAAAACAGAGCCTGCAAATATTAACCACTATTTCTAAAGTTCTAATCAAATAAAATGGCTAGAAAACGTTAATTTGTAAAATCATCTAACTCTAGGGGGCACTGCTGCACTGTGCATCCACTTTGGTTTATTGACGAAGGATGAAGCAAGATTTCATTAAAGAGTTCTGCAGGTTTCAGATACAGAAAAAGCACATAAACTATTTATAATCAATTTAAACTTTGAGAAAATTAGGTAACTGTGTAAAATATTTATACACAGTTTTTAGAAATGAATGTTTCTTTTGTTGGTAAGAATATCTGTCTTTCTGCAGCAACTAACTGTGGTTGCAGAGAGGAAGGTTTTCATTAACTTTTACAGTCAAGGTCTCATGAAGGACAATATTGTTACCGTTATGGAATTATTTAAAGCATTCTGCCTTAAAATTAAAAATATAAGCCAAAATGTCATGGTTGGTTCCAGGATACTGCAATTTTTTTAATTGGTTCTTTCAAGGCTCTGTGTAATTATGTAAACTCTATGACTTGACTTAAGGCATCTTTTAAAAATAAAGAACCTTAAAAACAGCGGAAGTTCAAAATAATTCCAAAGGTAAGTAACCACATGTACATTATAGAACTGTGAGAAACGAGGACTGTTAAGATGAAAGCCAACTACAGAAGTCAGGATCAGCAGTCTCATAGATTTTAAGAGCATTCCAAAACAATACCTTGAGAAATGAATTATATAATATGAACTATCATATATGGAGTGTGAATACTTAATAAATATGTAAATTAAATCCCAAATCAGGATATGTAACTATTTATACTGAAGACTGACAGACTTTTTAAAACCTAAATAGGCAATCTCAACTGCCACTCATCATTAAAGCACTAAGAAAAGGTAATCTGGCATTCTGGAACCAAATAGAGGTGACTTCCAGAGGCCAAAAATCTTTTAGGATAAAATTGGAATTTTGCTTAGAGTAGGGTAACATCCGGTCATATTATAGTCTATACATAGATCATAAAAGCCATAATGCATCACTGTAGGAATAATTTAGATTTTTTCCCATTAATCATTGTGCACATATGGCATGATTTTCCATTGAGATCAATTACTCTAACAGCAATGTAGAAGAAGGAGAGATTCAGTGGGTCCAATATAGAAGACTGTTTGAAGGATTTTGCATAATTATCCTAAACTGAGCCACTTCCTTGAATATGGAACAAGAGGTAGATTTTTTGAGATTCAGTTGACTAGCTACAGGGGCAGGGTGCTGACACAATGGATTGATTGTGATTGTATATGGTGGTACAGGTATTAACTGAAGATGTTTCTATCCTGATGTCTGGCTTGCACATAAATAGTTACTTCTAAAAACCACTAATATGTAATACAAAATAAATGAACCCATCATTTACACTGTCCTCAATTTATTTCAATTAGCCAATAGATGGACAATTTGGAATTGTGCACAAATATACCCCAACTCTGAATGTAAAAAACTAATAATCATGCTTAGCTGTAAAGATTTGGGGACAGGGTTTAATAGAGATACTCAAGCAGTAATTCTGCAGTGAGCTCTCTTTCCTATGTCTGATGCTTCCAAATCAGAGGCAATCTTTTGTGTATTTTCACAAAAATCCAACAGTGATAAAGTGAAGAAAAAGCCTCATAACTAGTGAAATACAATAAAATCATTTTATACTTAAAATAGGTATTAATTCCAATCTAAAAAAAACACACCTACAACCTATACTCAATCCTTAGACATGTGAGTGAATGTGTGTTTAGATAACTCTAGCAACCTGTCTTAAATATGGCTTCCAGCATCTAAACATTGAGGAGGATCAAGCCATCCCTTTTGTGTTCTGTTGAAATTTCTGACCCATGGCATAATTATTTTTTCACACATATAAATCTTGGGATGATTTGTTACTGAGCCATAGTGGAACACCACCTTAGGTCAGTCATTGTCATCTGATGGCTGGACTACTAAGAAAATGTACTTTCAGTCCACTCCATTGCCATTCAAACCATCAGCAAATCTATGCTTTACAAAAACACCTCAAATTCAGTGATTTCTTAGCATCCTAATTGTTACCAAAGCTGTTTCCCTAATTTCACCTCCTTCCTTTATAGTCTGTTTACCACACAGTAGCCAGAATCGCATATATTTAGCATGTACATCATATTTCTTAACTGCTCAAAACTCCATTTCTCAGTCACACTTAAATGGAAATTGAAAATCTTTAATATGGACTATATATTCCCCAGGATACTTTCTGATCTAATATTCTACTACATATTTTCTTATCCACTTCTGCTCTAGGGACAGTTAGTACACTACACCAACTTCATTCTCACTTGAAGTTTTAGCTGGTTTCTTTGCCTAAAATATAACTCCCCAAACATATATTTCTGGCTAGATCCCTCATTTGATTTGTATGTTTATCAAGCACCACCTCTTCAGAGATGCCTTTCTTACCCCATCCAACTAAACTAATTAGTTAGGCAAGGGAAGAAATAATATTATTTAATTTCTTATTTTGCCTTTTATATGGCACTTATCTCTAACAGTTAGGCCATATAATCATTCATTTATTAGTTTGTTGCTCATTTTCTCCACACAGAATATTAGCTTTGTGGTGGCGGGGATTTCATTTGGTTCCCATTCTATTCCCAGAGCCTAGAATACAACTTGTCATAGAGTGAGCGCTCTGAAATATTTATCAAATGAATGAACAGGTAAATGAATAAATGATGAATCTTCCTGGGGAGGGGGTAACTGGTGTCTGTCATTTCTAGTCTATTAGAAGGAGCTCTTAAGCTGGAATGAAATTCTATCTCCACCTTACAACATCTGTATTCTTTTGGATACGCTTCTAAATGCCTCTTATTTTAGTTTTGTCATCTGCAAGATGTGAAATAAAGTATTTAACACATTGCTGAGAATATAACACATTGCTGAGATTTGAACAAATAGGAGTGTCCTTTCCCAAAGCTAGATCCATAGCTCATAGATCTCAGTTAACCCTGGCCGCATACATCTCAGATGCCCTACCTGTACAACTGCCAAAGAGCATAAATTTTATCCTGGAGCCTATATGGAGTTCAGGAGTTTAAACTTTAATTGCTGAAGGATTTTAACACATTTCCCTAACAAAGGGAGAAATGATACAATTAATATAGTGATGCCTGATTTTCTTTTTGTATCAATTACCTGCACTGGAAATGTTTCTCCCAGAGTCAACAGAGTATTGGTCTCAAGTACACATACTTTGCATCCGGAAAGCTATGCCAACAGAGATATTCATGCAGCCATGCTTAAATGTGACAAAGGGAGTAATGTTAAAAATGGACCACCCTTAGGTGCCCTGCTTTTACACTGATATTGCAGAATCTTCCAAACAGACAAGTGTTATATGTGAATAAGAGATATTTGAATTGGAAAGCAGGATCTTAAATCATCTTGTCCATCACACTGTCCAGGTAGGTTTTCTTCAACAAGTTATATGATTTGTAATATGTAAATGTAAAAAAAGAAATATGTTTCACTAGTGTCACTTCTTTTAGGGAATAAGACTTAATATGTGTTTTATTTGGTATTTTTAATACTTTCATAGCTTCATAGGCCTAACTTTGATTAAATCTTTCAATCAGTTTGTCTTTAGGGAATTAAATCTTATTTTTGGTATGTTTACAATATTAATTTTGTCTAATTTTCTGTACTTTATGTTATAGAAATACCATCTGGTACAATGACAGTAAAACAGAGCCTTTCTGGTATAAAATCTAAAAATGCTGGATCCCTGGTGAGGTATGAGTAGGTTATATATAAAAACAAAGCCCCAAACTTTGTTTCCATTTTGAAATAATTGAAATAACAAAGGTGAGTGCAAAAGCTCAATGGTTTGTTAGAAATTAAAACTGTGTACATGAAAAGTAACAATGAAAAGTCAGATATTTTCCACTCAATTTGTTGATTAATTAAATTTTTGCCTTTAGCCACTCTTTCAATGACAACCAAAAAGGGACTATGTAACTGCTCTTCAATATCTGTCACAAAATAATCCATGTACCATTCATAAAGTGACAAGCATGTTTATGGGATATAATTTTATAGATTTTTATTTTCACAAATATACCGGTAAAGCTTTTGCAAAATATTAAAACTATGCTATATTACATGCTTGGAATTTTATCATCTAAAACTTTTAGCAATGATTGCTAAAATGTAAAAATAAATGTGAAATATACATATGCTATATGGAAAAATAATTGAATGCTGTACATTCTTATAAGTCAGTGTAATGAATAAAATTAATTCATATCTCAGTAGACTCATCATAACAGCTAGTAAGTGAATGTGTCCTGAGTAATTGGCTTGGATAGATACAGTCTTTGCAATGTTAGCAATAGAGCAATGTGGAGGCACTGCCATTCCTTGGATGTCGTGACTCTGTAGCCACCTGCTATGCACATACATCTTCAAAATACCAACCTCTGTCTTTAAAGTGGATGTTGTGACATCATTTTATTTGCTAGGAACATTATATCTTGAATGTCCCCTATCTAGAAAAAATATGTCTCATGCTTAACAATATACTTAAAAGATTATCATATTATGTTAGCTGGGCTTACTTTGGAGTCTCCATTGATGGTACAAAGGAACCCATTGAAAGGTACATGCAGTCAGGAACTAAGCAAGTCTAGGAAGCTCATCATCGAGTCACAAACATTTAGCAGGGGAACCAATATAAAATTGTGATTGTGAGTAACTGAAAGAAGGAGTGAACTTATGTGACCCCAAATGAGATAGATGGATTACAAAGTACTCCAGGTAAAACAAACACCTGTGAAGAATACTCTGCCACTGATATATGATATTCTGCTGCGAGGAGATATGTGAACAGATAGTTTGAGACCCTCAAAGAGCCATCTCTTTCAGTTGCTTCCTGGACTGACAACTGTAGAAGAAGTAGATGGGCCCTGACTGGTTAGGCTCAGTGGATAGAGCGTCGGCCTGTGGACTGAAGGGTCCCAGGTTTGATTCCGGTCAAGGGCATGTACCTTGGTTGTGGGCACATCCCCAGTAGGGGGTGTGCAGGAGGCAGCTGATCAATGTTTCTCTCTCATCGATGTTTCTAACTCTCTATCCCTCTCCCTTCCTCTCTGTAAAAAATCAAATATATATATATATATATATATATATATATATATATATATTTAAAAAGATGAAGTAGATGGGCCCATTGGTGTGGCTCAATGGTTGAATGTTGACCTATAAACCAGATCAGGGCACATGCCTAGGTTGCCGGCTCAATCCCCAGTAGGGGGCGTGCAAGAGGCAGCTGATCAATGATTCTCTCTCATCATTGATGTTTCTATCTCTCTTCCTCTCCCTTCCTCTCTGAAATCAATAAAAATATATGTTTTTAAAAAGTAGATGGTGCTCAGATCTTTGCATTTGATGCACTGCTCTTCTCACTCTGCAAACTTCCCTGATTGTCTTTACTCGATGTTTTTGTTTTATCTGCTATTTTTATATTCGATATTCTCAAAATTACATTTTACATTTAAATCATTACCTTATACCACAGACTCCCTAATATAAACCTGCCTGCTGGACATATGTTGCCAGAGGCTTAGTCCCATGAATTCAAACTCCACATGTCCAAAATAGAAATTTTTATTGCTATTTACACTAGACATTCATAAAGCACCACTTAAGATCCTCACGGCCTCACCTGTTAGGGGTGGGCAAACTTTTTGACTCGAGGGTCACAATGGGTTCTTAAACTGGACCGGAGGGCCGGAACAAAAGCATGGATGGAGTGTTTGTGTGAACTAATATAAATTCAAAGTAAACATCATTACCTAAAAGGGTACGGTCTTTTTTATTTTTTTAGTTTTATTCATTTCAAACGGGCCGGATCCGGCCTGCGGGCCATAGTTTGCCCACGGCTGTGAGGGTTACTCCTTCCAGCCCTCGCTGCAAATTCTCCTCTCTTGGAGAGGCAGTCATTTATATGGCCTCTGGGATAGTACAGTGAGACAGAACCATCAGTCAGTTTATTGCCATCCAGATAACACATTCCCATATAAGATCTACTTCACTCTTTCTTGTGTTCCCTGGGATTGTATTCTTTAATGAAGTAGTAGCACACGAGGAACCCAGCCTGAGAAACCATCAAAATTTGCTTCTCCTTTGGTGACATCTGCTGATGTTATCCACTTCTACCCTGATACTTCAGCAAAAATCCTATAAGTCATTCTTGTCTTTCCTTCCTAATCTACTTGAGAATCAGTAGCTAAATCCAGCCACCGTTTCTCCTAAATAACAGATGCATCCATTCCTCTCTATTTCTGTCCATGCTGACTTGTTTTAGGCACTCACTTTTTCTTGGGTTATTCAAATAGCCTCTTTTCTGGTCTCCCTAATTCTAGTCTCATATCTTCACTTTTAGGCTCCAAATTACATAGAGTAATCCAGCTGATCCATCTATTTTAACATGCCCCTGACTCACACCAGCTCCGACCTATTTAACTCACCAAACCTTCATTATATGGTCGGAGCTTACATTTTGAGGCTTATCACTCAAACTTCCTGTCTGACATTTATGCTCCAATACAAAACATGCCATTTTAAAAACCTGTATTTCTTTTTAAAAAAATATATTTTTTATGATTTCAAAGAGAGGGAAGATAGAGATAGAAACATCAATGATGAGAATCATTGGTTGCTTTCTCCTGCATGCCCTCTACTGGGGATCAATCCTACAACCTGGGCATGTGCCCTGACGGGGAATTGAATCCTGACCTCCTGGCTCATAACTCAATGCTCAACCACTGAGCTACGCTGGTGGGGCTAAAAAAATCTGTATTTCTTTATCTGGCATACTTTTCCCTATTCTTCTGGTAAATTCCTACTTTAGAACCAAGTTCTGGCATTCTTTCCTCAATAAACCATACCCATCCTTTCTCAAGCTGAGATAGATGACTTTCTTCTGTACAACATAATATTCCTTATGTATTTATATCCATTAGAATAGTGTTTTTGTTTTTCTTTAGTTTCATTGTACCCAACACACTTATAGAATGCAATATTTACCCACCAATTTCTCACTACGGTAGAAATTCTCAATGCATAGAAAGCCTCTACTTTCCCCCAAACTTGAAAGTTGTCTCAGATTCTGAAGGAGGGAGACCAGGCACTGTTTCTGATTCTGATATGTCTGGCGTCTGCTAGATTTGGGAATTTTCCCTCTCCCACCTTCACCTTCATCCCCTGAAAATGCAGTAGATTATGCGTCATGAGGGCAAACTGGGCCCATTTTGTATGTCTTTATATCTCAATACCTGGAAGAGAACTCAACCATCAGGTAGGAGGCCAATCCATATTTAATGAATGAATGGAGGATTATTACAGGGATAAATCTTAGGCACATCTAAGGTCAGATCCACTTGAGGCCAAATAGTATTCTTAGAAACTTGACTTTTGAATTATATAGTCTCACAGTAAGCACATAGGATCCTCTGAGGTTATGTTACAGATACCTGGTACCTAGACCACCACATTGCCAGAGTCTGTAGAAAAGTTGAGAGGGGCCAGATCATGGTAATCAGTGAGTTTGTTAAAGGACCTGAAGGGACTGTCTACTGTTCCAAGCAGTATCTGTTGCAGTTGAATTCCATCTCTGGAATTAAAGGCCAGGACAGCTGTCTCTCTGACTAGGACTGAGCCCAGTGTAGGTGACTGTGTGCTACTAAGTCACTCCCTGTACCTATTCTAAGTGACTTTCTCTGTGTCTGTGGGTATCTTAGCATCAATCACAGTCACTCTTATGGCAACAGAGGAGTATTTATATCATTGCAATTGCCATTTTTAGAATAACTGTCTGTCAGTGTGTTCTTTCTACAATGTGCTGTGAGTTCCTTAATGACAGGAACTCTTCTTTATTTATCTCAATATACACAGCATAGCAAAAGTTAAAAATATTATAATACGGAGAAATAAGTATAGAGGAGTGGTGAGACAGAAGCTAGAAGACTATAATGCAACCAGCTAAGTAAAAATGTTCGAGGATAGACAGAAACACCTGATACTTTAGATAGGTTAAAAATTTAGCCGTCTATAGTATTTTGTATAATCCACATTGCTATAAGAATAAACCACCAAATTTCAGTGGCCTAGTCCGGCCAGTGTTCCTCAGTGGTTGAGTGTTGACCTATGAACCAGGAGGTCACAGTTCTATTTACAATTAGGGCACATACCCCGGATGCAGGCTTGATCCCCAGTAGGGGATGTGCATGAGGCAGCTGATTAATGATTCCCTCTCATCATTAATGTTTCTATCTCTCTCTCCCTTCCTCTCTGAAATAAATTAAAATATATATTTGAAACATTTCAGTGGCCTGACAGAATCATTCATTTTTGCTCACTTAGCAGTCTAATGGGATTGAGAGGGCAGGCTTTCTCCATGTAATGATTTAGGATCTGAGGTGTCTTCTAACCTGAGATTCTACCAGTGGCTAGGTTCTTACAGTTCTCTACATCCAGCCAGAGGTGAGGGGAAAAAAGAACAAGAAAAAGAGAGAATGACATACTTCATTCCTCTTCATGTTCTATTTGTGAGAACTATATTGACAACCTTTTCCTAAAAAGAACTGGATACTAAATGTTGTAAGCTTTTTGGGTCATGCGTCTCTGTGACAACTACTCCACTCTGTGGTTATAGGCTGCAAGGGGCCATAGATAAATATGTAAGTGATGGGGTGAGGCTGTGTGCCAGTAATAGTTTATTTATGGGCACTGAAATTTGAGTTTCATTTAATTTATGTGTCATAAAATATTATTCTTAAAAAAATTGTTTCCAACTATTTAAAATGTGAGACCTTCTTACTTCCTGGGCCTGGTAAGGAGTGGTGGCTGAAATTAGCCTGAGGCTATCTTTGTTGACCTTTGACCTAGAGGCAAGGTAGCAGGAAAAGGTTGTCACTGTGTTGGCTGCTGCCTTTAGTAAAAGCTCATTACTTTGACAGCTAGCTATGTCTCCCATAGACTGCTCCTCTACCCACTCAATAGCCATACATGCCCCCTTTCTCCTGTACTGGTAGTATACCTAGTCCCTTTCCAAGAGATAGAGCACAAAATCTCTTCTAGTCACTGCTCAAAGTCAATGGTTTCTAGGTTATGTCCAGTCCTTTCCATCAGGTCTGGATGTGGCCTCTTAAGGTCTGAAGAGCTACAAACTCAAAAACAATCCTGACTGTTCATATAAACATATGGAGCAGGAACAGGATACTTGCAAAAAAAAAAAAAAAAGAAGCCCATTCAGAAAAGCAGAAATGGGAATACGTAGCAATGATGAAGAGCAGCTAAGCTATCAATTGTGACACCTTTCTGCCTCGGTACTCGAGAAGGTTCCTTGATTAGACAGATTCTCTGTGGTTAGCAAGATCCCTGTTCATGGTGCTTTCCTCTTTGGTTCGGTCTGAAATGGGCTTTATACAGAATGTGCTCCTTGGGGAAGACAGCGCTTTCACACATAGTGCTTAGGGTATCAATTTTGGGGCCCTAAGTTTCACAGTTAGTGTTTCTTTTTTTGTTTGTCTGTTTCTTTGTTTTTATCAAGGCTTGTGGTTTTCTTGGCAATATACTTCCATTAACATTTAGGAGGCATCAATCTATTTACATTTAGTCCGGTTCATGTTAATAACAACATGCAGTGTTCTTTCCTTGCAATAATTCCCAAGCTGGCTTTAGTATTATTTTGTTTTTTTCTTCTTCTCTTATCTTTATCTCTCCACCTAATGACAGCTACCTTGAGGTCATCTGAAGGTCACCAGGAGGGGAGAGAGCATCCTTTGAATTAATCTTTGCTGAACAGCTTAGTTGTTATATTTCACTGACATATCTTAATGAGCCTGCATTGTTCTCCATGTTATATATTCTTAATGCTTTGTTTGGGAAGGGTTCTTTAAAGAATCAGCTTTTCTAAACTTTAGAAGCTTCAGTGATATGTTAGATCCTGAAGTCCTTCTCACTTAGTAAATGACAGCAAATGCACTTCCTAAACATCACAGGCTGAAAATCACAGACACTTTACTTCAGTTCTCATTCCACTGAAGAGGACTAGCTCAATCGTCCCACCCAGATGCAAGGAGTGGGCGAGGGTGGAAAGGACTGAGCAAGTGTGTTCTTTTCTGTGCAACTATTTCTGTGGGGGAAATTCTATATCTGGAGGGGGTGCAAAAACTGTTTGTTGCAAAGTTAGTAGAGAATTTAAATTTTATTCTGAAAACAATGCAACCATTTGGAAGACTACCATCTATTAATACCAAAAGCAGAAATTGAAGTAAAATGTGCCAGGAGCATCTTGCAGTATATAGAAGCCTGAGGGCAATGAGGTATATGACCATTCTTGGTCTCACGACAGTTTTGAACGTATGAGACAGCTTTTGCAGATCCATCATTAATCATGAACACAACCATGAATGCTATTATTCCAAAATAAACAAAATTTCTGTTTTTCATAAGACTAAACCATGTTATAAATCACCAGAACCTCAAATAGAAACATTTGAAAAAGATTAATATAAAATTTTACTGGATATGACTGTATTTGCATAAGTAAACTCAGCTATATGTATTTCATTGCAGAACTAAGAATAGTTTTTTTTATTCCTGAATATTTCATTTCCCAAGTATTAAAATAGACTTTAAAATGTAAATATTGATATCTTTCAATTGTCAAGGAAAGCATACAATGCACAAAGATTTGAAAGAGACATGAATAGAACAATGGAAAGTTTCCACAATGCAGAGAAATAAAAATATATTTCAGTAAGAAAAAACTTATGCAAAATGAAAAAGATAAATTGGAATAGAAATGAACTCAATTTATAGTGTGACAAAACTTATCAACTTCATATTTGTACTTTGCTGTTTAGTGTCTTTGAATCTATTTCTTAAAATTTATTTTAGAGTATTATTTTGTTCATTTTGTACTAGAAAAACATTTTTTTTTAAATGAAGGTAGCGCATTTGAAGTTCTCATGGAAAGTATTCATTAAAATTTTTATTGAATTTATTGGGGCAGCATTGGTTAATAAAATTAGTATTATTCTTCTCAAATGACTATTCTCCTACTTGACTGGGAATGTGGTCCAATAAACACATGTGAAGATTGCTAATTACAATAGTTACCAAAATGGAAGCACTTCCTGTATCCAGGCACTGTGCTAAGTGCGTTGGTTATACACAGTTACATAAAATTCTCATGTCAACCCTATAATGATATTATTATTGTTCTTATTTTACAGCTAAGGAAACTGAAGCTATTTAACAGAGAAGTTAAATAACTTTGCTAAGGTTATGCAAAGAGTCAGACCTAAAACTGTAAAATGCCAAGAAAACAAAAAAGTAAAAGCTCTTTAATATTGGCCTTGGAAATTATTTTTGGATATGACAGCAAAAACTCAGGTAACAAAAGCAAAAATAAAGAAGTTTAACTACATTAAACAGACAAACAAACAACAACAATAACAAAAAACCCCACCACTTCTGCAAAGCAAAGGAAACACCCAGGAAAATGGCAGCCCATGGATTGGAAGAAAATATTTGCAAACCACCACATCTGATAAGGGCTAACTACCCTACGTACAGAATAAACTCATACAACCCAATATCAAAAAGGCAAACAAACCAATTAAGAAATGGCAGAGACCTAAACAGAGAATTTTCCAAAGAAGACATACAAATGGCCAACAGATTTATGAAAAGTTGCTCAACATCACTAATCATTAGGGAAATGCAAATCAAATCTACAATGAGATATCATCTCACCCCTGTTAGGATGGTTATTATAAAAACAAACAAACAAAAAACAAGTATTGGTGAAGCTATGGAGATAAGGGAGGCCTGTACACTATAATGTAAATTTGGAATAGCCATTATAGAAAACAATATGGGTCTCTGCAAAAAACAAACAAACAAAAACACACAAAAAACAAAAACAAACACTAAAAATAGAACTACCATGTTACCTAGCAAGCCCTCCTCTGGTTATTTGCCCAAAAGAAATTAAATCAGTACCTCAAAAATATATCTGCAGCCTATGTTCATTGAAACATTAGTCACAATAGTCAAAATATGGAAACAACCTAATGTCTATTGATGGATAAATAAATTGTGATATCTACCTATCATCTATCTACCTATCATCTATCTATCTATCTATCTTCTATCTATCTATCTATCTATCTATCTATCTATCTATCTATCTATCTAATCTATCTATCTATCATCTATAATGGACAATTATTCAGTCTTAAAAAGGAGATGCTGCCATCTATGACAACATGGATGAACCTGGAGGACATTATGCTCAGTGAAGCAAGCCAGATACCAAAAGAAAAAATTGCATGATTTCACTTATAATAGAGTTGAAAATAGTCTAATAGTAGGATGGTGATAACCAGGGCAGGTAGGTGTTGGGAATGGGGTGATGTTGGTTAAAAGAAACAAAGTTGCAGTCATGTAAGATGAAGAAGTTTGGAGATCTAATGTACAGCATGATGACTATAGTTAATTTAATAAGACTATTCTGAAATACTGGAAATTTGCTGAGAGAGTAAATTTCAGTGCTGTCACCACACAAAAAAGTAGCTATCTGAGGAGATATATATGTTAATTAGCTTGACTATAGTAATCATTTCACCATGTATATGTATATAAAATAATCATGTATACTTTAAACACATATAATTTTTCTATAAATAAGAATATATTTCAAAAGTATAAACAACAAGATTTTATAATAATTTAAAAATATTAGAGAAGATGAAAATATTATATAGAAATATTTCCTAGAAGCTTTGAAGTGAATGAAAGATATATAATAAAAATTATTATAATAAGAATTAACTCATAGAAGTCTTTTGGTCAATAAAGAGAATATATTAATGAGCCTCAAGCAAGAAATCAACAAACTGTGGGGTTATTCATCTTTATGTGTATAAGACTGAGACTAGTATTAATTTTAGTTTTGGCTTCTCGACAGTAGCATCTCAATGCTATAGTATAAAATGGTAGGACTATAGTCCCTGTAATAAAATTCGGAATCTCACATAGTCCTCCACTGTGACAGTAACTACCTGTGCAATATAATCAGGAAAATAGGGAACCAAATGCCAAATTAGTGGAAAGCAGTATTTCTCATAGTGTGATGAAAAAGACTCCAACAATCTTTCATATGGTCTGTGAGGTTAAAATATTTTTAATAGCACCAAGATGCTTTTTGACTTTTTCACTGTGTTTACATTCACACTGATAGTACAAGAGTAATGGTGGATAAAACTATAATGCCTTAATATGAATAAAAATGGTGACACCAACTTACATTAATAGGTATAGTATTCTCGACTTACAGCTGAAAAGTGCTAATTTTACTCAAGAGTGTACTTGAGGCAGTGGCAAAACTATTATTTTTAAAACTTTAACTTATAAGTATGTGCCTTCTTAATAATGTGTGAGGCAAAGGGGACAATGCATAAAGTAAATTCCTGCTGCCTGCTGAGCTCAAGGAGAAATACTTAGAGGAGTACTTATGTGATTATTTAGCACGGGGAGCCCAGCTAGCTTCTTGAAATAACAACTAACATTCAAACTATGGTTATGCAACTCAAGGTATTAGGTAGAGAGTTTCTCAAAAACAAAATGAGCCTGTCATGTCAAAGGAAGTAACTAATAGTATTTGTTGTCAATATTAAAATCTGAGTGTTTAAGCAAATATTAGAATTTTGGAAAAAAATCTTATCCACTATTGTGAGTTTGACAGCTTAACAATAGTTAAAAACTTTTCTGATGAGATTGAAGGGCATATTCACAGCTAAGATTTTTTTGATATTTTATACTGATGTGTCTAGATATTTGAGGCAGCCGAATAGCTCAAAAACAGTATTTTGTAAGTGATAGTACAAAACCATGCATGGGTAAAAGAACCATTCAAAATGTAAAATAGTCCCAGCCTTGTGGCTCAGGGGTTGAGTGGCGACTTAAATTTGTACGCCATCAGCATCTATACATGCAAGCGGTGGGCCTTTTTAAATTAAATTCAAAATATTGTGGCAGTTAACTGCTATGAACTAGACGATCAGTGTCTGATTCAGGTCAGGCAGGACGTGCCCCTGTTGTGGGCTCGATCCCCAGTAGGGGGCGTTCAGGAGGCAGCTAATCAATGATTCTCATCATTGATATTTCTATCTCTCCCTCTCCTTTCCTCTCTGAAATCAATAAAAATATATCTTAAAAAATGTAAAATAGGACAATGGGTTTGAATTTAAGAGTGTAAAGGCTCACTGACCAAGGTTTCACATTACATATTACAACTAACCTTTAACAATCTATTATTACCAAATTTTGGTGTAATATCAAAGAAAAGTATTTCCAATTCTCTGTGTGTGTGAGGCAAGATTTCTTCAACTACCACAGTGAGCAATTATTGGACAGATTGAATGCAAAAGCACATAGGAGAATTCAGGTGTCTTCATTAAAAATATGTGCAAAATATGTAAAACATTACACTCTTCTATCATTTTTATGTTTGTCAAGTATAGTTATTTTTATAGAAGTACACTATTCTATGTTATTTATGTTAATATGTAATGAGTTTATCTTCTTATTTTACAATAATTAAATGATAAATATACTTAAACCCCTCAGTTTTTTAATATGATAAATACTAATGAAAATGCTATATTCTGTATATTTTTTAAAAAGCTCTTAGCAGCCAATAATAATTTTTAAGAGTGAAAAAGCCAAAATATTTCAGAATCACTGTGTAGAGTAAATCTAATGGGAATCTCAAAGTAAAAATGTGTGTGAAGAAATAATCACACAATAGAATTACAAGCTACTTTACAGGGTAAAACTTGGAACATCTGCTATTCCAGGGAAATGGCAGTGAATGGCCTACATAGTCCATACCCACAAGGCGCACACACTATACAGTGAAGGGACTCATAGAAGAACCGTCTACAAACAAATAAATAAATTCAAACAGTGATATGTCTCATAAAGAATACAAAAAAAATTATGGAAATAGAGTAATTTTATTTTGGTTGGTCCAGGAATGCCTCCATTAGGAGGTGACAGTGAAGTTTAGGTCTGCCCAGCCTTCTGAGGGAGGGGCATGGGTAGAGAAGAGGTTGCTGCAAAAGGGACTAGAGGAGGCAACTCTCTGGAGATGGGATATAATTTAAAAAATGAAAAAAAGGCCAGTGTCATTGAGCTCTTAACAAGGAGAAAGCCCAGTTTTGTCTTCTTCACAACCATATACGCAAGGGTTATTATTCTGATTTCATAGATGAGAAGATTGAGAAATGGGGAACTTTTAATCCTTGCTCACTGTCACACAGACAAGAATTTGCATAATTCGGCTTTGAAAACTATATTCTAAAATAATTCTGTATAATATATCTTTTAGGAGAGGAGGTCCTAAGTGAAATAAAGTGGTGGTATAGGTTGGTGAGAGGAAAAGAGTAAATATTCAGAGAAATTTAATCGTTGCCAGTTGTACTAACTCTAACTATAAGCAAAATACCTCTTATATGTCTACAGCTCTGTTGAATTTTGTAGGGAGGGATAATATCACTAGAAGCTTTAAGTCCTAGCCAGTGGTTAAAGAACCAATATTACAAAATAAAGGTCAAATAAATGGCATTTTAAATAAAATAGGACTCTATTAGAAGAGAGACCAAGAAAAGACAACATTTACAATTGCCTTGAAGATAGCTGAGATTACACAATGAATTTTTGTTTTTGTTCTTGTTTTATACTTATTCCTATAAACAAAAGTCAAATGTGTCCTGCTTTTATAAAAATAATAGAAACATGTATGTTTATCATATTATTAAATTAGCAGATGAATATATAAATTGTCAAAGAACTGCATCCTTTTCAATGGACTTACTACCTAGTGACTGCTCATAATTAACTTAGCAATAGTTAACAGATCACATAGTATTTGACAGAGAAGGTATAGAACAAAGAATCTAAGGGATAAATAATTGTTAGAAAATACTGCTAATTGTAAATCATAAAAAAATGGACATATGCTTTTTTTAAAAAAAATAGGAGTAAGTAGTAAAATATAAGGACTTATGGGTGTTTGATTTATTTTAAAATTGCTGGGACCCATCTAATGTATGTAATGTAAGACATCAAATTTTCATTTGATTAAAAACAAAACATACAGGCAAACAAGCAAAATAAAAGCTCCCTGCCTACTACTGTATAATAGTTGCTACAAATATACTGTAAATGCATTAGTCTAGGGCAGAAGGTGGGATAGAAAGGGTCAATGGGGAACAAAGGAGGCATTTATAATACTTTCCACAATAAAGATTTTAAGGTGAATTATTTTACTTTCTGAAGTATTTCTTTAATTCTTAAATATAAACAATACCCCCCCCCCCCCACACACACACACACAAAATGAAGGAGCAAGTTTGATTTTACTCAAATATGTGAGGTTCTCATAGCCTTCTGTTTTTTTCCTTAGCACTTTTCATATTCATATATTCATTTAAACATTTCATCAATAGCTCCTCTATCCTATATAATAAAAGGGTAATATGCAAATTGACCCAACGGCCAAATGACCAGTCGCTATGATGTGCACTGACCACCAGGGGGCAGATGCTCAATGCAGGAGCTGCCCCCTGGTGGTTAGTGTGCTCCCACAGGGGGAGTGCTGCTCAACTACAAACTGGGTTGAAGACTGGCGACTGCAGCAGTGGTGGCGGGAGCCTCTCCCACCTCCGCGGCAGTGCTAAGGATGTCTGACTGTGGGGAGCGGGCCAAAGCCGTCAGTTGGACATCCCCTGAGGGCTCCTGGACTGCTAAAGGGTGCAGACCAGGCTGAGGGATCCCCCTCACCCCCTGAATGCATGAATGTTGTGCACTGGGCCTCTAGTTACATTATAAATTCCTTAACAACTGGCACTGTGTGACTGTTTATTCACATTGGACCAGAGTGCACAGAAAGATTTCAGTACTTCAAAAAATTTTGGTAGAATAAATTAATATGTTTTTAGGCTTTTAGGCTATCCTGTGACCAAGCCCCATGCCCCACCCTGCCATCTTACCTAACCTGTGAGAACATATAACAATGCACTATAAAGCTCCAAAAATGATCCTTTTTTTCTTAACTGTAAGGAAGTTTTTAAAAAAAACAATTTATACTAATGTTTTAATGCCTAATACTGAGTCAATTATACTAGCTCTTTCCCCCAACATAGGTAGAGATTTCTATAACCAGAGAAGGTCATCTGAAAAGAATGTGTCACTAAGATGGACATTCAAGCACAAGGACAACTTTTTGAGAGAGATATAGTAGCAGAAAAATACATTTTAGCACTCTGAGCAATATACCGCCTGCATGACTATCAGTGTGCTTGTACTTAAATACTGAGAGATGATGTTTTCTAATCCAACTCACTGATCTTTTTTTTTTTTTTTGGTAGATATGATGTTTCTTATCAGTATAAAGAAGAAACTGATTATAAATAAATGTTCCAACTTAATTGGGATAGAGCTTACAAATACTATAGTCTGCAAGAAAGTAAATTAGAATGTGGAAGTGTGAAGAAAAACCAAATGATTAGATTACTTCAAATGGAAATCTTATCTTTTGATGTGGTTATTTGAACAATTATTTGAAAATTCATTAGTGGTATTTTACCTGCAGTTATCGATGTGAATTTTTTTTTCACTGCCTTGGATGGAAGAAAGATCCCCAGTTATTGATTTCTACAACTTCTATGCAGCCAGTAAAATTCTCAAATGATCCAGGAACCTAGGAAAGAGAGAGGGGGACTTACATTATTTTCTTCATGTTGCAAACTGGTCAGAGTGTACAATCAGATTTTAGGACTGATTTTATCTATTCAATATATTGGTAGAAAGTAATTGAACTCTTTTCATAAATTATCCCGAAATGGTAGGAAAAAATACCACCTTATTCAAAAGTTATGTGGAGTCCATAATCTTATTGTATGAAATTCACTGTCATTTGTATTTGAATAAGGAAAATGCGTTCATTAATACAGTTGATTACATTGAAAAACAGGAGAAAGCTGATACACTTTTCCATCTTTTGCCTTTGTTCCTTGCACTTTTCCTTTCAGCCATTAGTGCCTTGTTCCATCCACAGCTATAGACACATCAAGAAAAACTGCTCCTTCTGGGGTCAAAGAAAACAGAGCAAGCTACAAATACTCGTGACATCTGATAGCCCTGATGCAGCCTATCTTTCGGATTGAGTTGCATGGCCTGAATAATCTGGGCAAAACATGTATCCAGAAAGATCACCAAAGGGCCAAGAGCAAAAAAGAGAACATAAGGAATTGGAAAGCACTTGTTTTAAGGAACAAATATAACCTCTTAAAGATAAGCATAAATATGACTTTTTGTTCTATTCACCATGAACATATTATACTACACCAGTAATTTTATGTCTCTATAAATTTACATTTATGTGAAAAAGAGATATTAAAAAAACTAGAAAGAGGCACATCTCAAAATTCAATAGAAGTGAGCATTTATTTCAAGTTGTTTTCTGTTATGCTCTCAATATTATTAAAAAATTCATGCTAAGATAGACTGACTTATGACCAGGGCAATCATTGGACTTATATACTGAAAAATACATTGATTTCTGAATTAAAAATATTTACTATTTGCATTCTTAAGACTTGGTTTCTTATTGAGTGTAATATTGTAAATAAATAAATGATAGAGTAAGACCTTAACTTTGTTTAGAAATTTTGGGGTGAATATATTTTATTCCATCTTTTCACTTATAGTCTTAGTTTAAAAACTTTTAAACCTTTTCTTCTTTTCCCCTATGAGGCTAAAACGTACTGCAAACCCTTTTGGCAAGTAACACTCTGTCAAGTGTCAAAGATGACTGAACTAGAAAATAAAACAATATTTCACATAGTAAGTTTACCAAGAAGTCATTCGATTCCAAGGAAAAATAAAAACATTTGGCTCTTAGATGCTGCAGAGGGAAAGTATCGATTTGTAATTGTTAGTTTAAAGTTTTTATGAGCTTCCTTAATCATACAGTTTATCACATTTATTTTATTACAGAAGGGGGTTGAGGTTTGGGTAAAAAGTTTAAAGGATTAAGCAAAGAAAAACACAACAACAACAACACTTAGACACAGACAACAGTATAGTGATTACCAGAGGGAAAAGGGGGTGGTGTGAGGTAGAAGAGGGCATAAGGGGGATAAATAGTGATGGGGGGAGACTTGATTTGGGGTGGTGAAGACACAATACAATATAAAAATGATCTACTATAGAATTGTACACCTGAAACCTATATAATTTTATTAACCAATGTCACCCCAATAAATTTAATAAAAAAACATACACCTAAATTTTACATTTTAAAGTAAAGTTTACATATACCTCTCCTGAAACCTCACAAACATGTTAATTAGTAAAGCTTAAAATTTTTAAATTAAACAAAAATAAAAATGGCTTTAGAAAAATACTTTTGATTGCAATGATTGTGACTGTTAGAACTTGTGAATATGTAATCAAATCAGCAATTTGGAATATGAGGAAGCAAAAAACACCCGATCAGAAGAGCAAAAACGAAAAGAATCCAGAAATATGAAGATATTGTAAGGAGTCTCTGGGACAACTTCAAATGTACCAACATTCGCATTGTGGGGGTGCCAGAAGAAGAGACAGAGCAAGTTATTGAAAACCTATTTCAAGAAATAATGGCAGAAAACGTTCCCTACCTGGTGAAAGAAATAGACTTACAAGTCTAGGAAGCACAGAGTTCCAAATAAGATGAACCCAAAGAGGCCCACAACAAGACATATCATAGTCAAAATGCCAAAGGTTAAAGGCAAAGAGAGAATCTTAAAAGCAGCAAGAGGAAAAAATGGTAATAAATTATCTAACCCTACAACTTAAAGAATTAGAAAGAGAGCAACAAGAAAATCCCATAGTGAGCAGAAGGAAGGAAATAATAAAGATCAGAGTGGGAATAAATGACATAGAGACAAAAAAACAAACAAACAAAAAACAAACAAAAAAACATTACAAAGACCAATGAAACCAAGAGCTGGTTCTTTGAAAGGATAAATAAGACTGATGAACCTCTAGTCAAGCTAACCAAGAAGAAAAGAAAGAGGACCCATATAAACAAAATCATATATGTAAGAGGCAAAATAACAACAGAACCCACAGAAATACAAAGAATCATAAAAAAAAATACTATGAGCAACTCCATTCCAATAAAGTGGTCAACCTAGAAGAAATGGACATATTCCTAGAAAAATACGACCTTCCAAAACTCAATCAGGGACAATAAAAAAATCTGAATAGGCTGATAACTATGGAGGAAATTGAAGCAGTAACCAGAAAACTTACAACAAATAAAAGCCCTGGTCCAGATGGCTTCAGAGGGGAGTTTTACCAAATATTCAAAGAAGAAATAAAACCTATCCTCCTCAGACTATTCCAAAAAATTCAAGAGGAAGGAACACCTCTGAGCTCTTTCTACAAAACCAGCATTACCCTAATCCCAAACCAGATGAAGACAATTCAAAGAAAGAGAATTATAGGCCAATATCCCTCATGAACATAGATGCCAAAATTCTCAACAAAATTCTAGCAAATCAGATTCAGCATTACGTTAGAAAGATCATACACCGTGACCAAGTGGGATTTATTCCGGGCATGGAAGGATGGTACACTATCTGCAAATCAACAACTGTGATACACCACATAAACAAATTGAGAGATAAAAAACATATAATCATATCAACTGATGCAGAAAAAGCATTTGACAAAATCTAACACCCTTTCCTGATAAAACAAAACAAAACAAAACAAAAAACAAAAATAAACAACTCTCAGCAAGATGGGAATAGAAGGATCATACCACAACATAATAAAAGCCATATATGACAAACCTACAACCCACATCATACTTAATGGGCAAAAACTAGAACCATTTGCCCTAAGAGCAGGAATAAGACAGGATGCCACTTTCACCACTCCTGTTTGACATAGTCCTGGAAGTACTAGTCATAGTGATCAGACAAGAAGAAGAAATAAAAGGCATCCAAATTGGAAAAGAAGAAGTAAAATTGTCATTATTTGCAGATGACATGATATTGTAATAGAAAACCCTAAAGACTCCATCAAAAAACTACTAGAATTAATAAATGAATTTGGCAATGTAGTAGGATACAAAATTAACACCCAGAAATCTATGGCTTTTTTATACACCAATAATGAACTCACAGAAAGAGAAACTAAAATAAAATCAAATCCCATTTACCATTGTAACAAAAAATTAAGATACCTAGGAATAACTTTAACCAAGGAAGTAAAGGACCTGTACTCAGAAAATTACAGGATACTGAAAAAAGATATAGAGGAAGACATAAACAAATGGAAGAATATACCATGTTCATGGATTGGTAGAATCAACATCATTAACATATACATACTACCCAAAGCAATCTAAAATTCAAAACAATTTCTATTAAAATATCAATGGCATACTTCAAAGACCATACTCCAAAAATTCATCTGGAATAAAAAAGACCAAGAATAGCTGCAGCAATCATGAGAAAGAAGAACAAAGTTGGAGGGCTCATAATACCAGATATCAAGCTGTATTACAAAGCCACTGTTCTCAAAACTGCCTGGTACTGGCACAAGAACACACATATAGAGCAATGGAATATAACAGAGAACCCAGAAATCGACCCAATCCATTATGCTCAATTAATATTCAACAAAGGAGGCAAGAGCATACAATGGAGTCAAAATAGTCTTTTCAATAATCAGTGTTGGGAAAATTGAACAGATACATGAAAAAAAAAAAATGAAACCAGACTGCCAACTTATACGACACCCAAAAATAAAATTGATAAAGGACTTAAAAGTAAGATGGGAAACCATAAAAGTCTTAGAAGAAGCCATAGACAGCAAAATAGCAGATATTTGTCATAGCAATGTCTTTACCGATACAGCTCCTAGGGCAATGGAAACTAAGGAGAAAATAAACAAATGGGACTACATCAAAATAAAAAGCTTCTTCACAGCAAAAGAAACCATCAGCAAAACAATAGGAAAGCCCACTGCATAGGAGAACATATTTGCCAATGTTATCTCTGATAAGGATTTAATCTCCAACATTTACAGGGAACTCATACAACTTAACAAAAGGAAGATAAACAACCCAATCAAAAAATGGGCAAAGGACCTAAATAGACACTTTTTGAAAGAGGACATTCAGAAAGCCAAGAGACATATGAAACATGCTCAAAGTCACTAATCATCCGAGAGATGCAAATCAAAACAACAATGAGGTACCATCTCACATCTGTTAGAATGGGTATCATCAACAAATCAACAAATGACAAGTACTGGTGAGGATGCGGAGAAAGAGGAACCCTCCTGCACTGCTGGTGGGAATGCAGACTTCTGCAGCCACTGTGGAGAACAGTATGGAGTTTCCTCAAAAAACTCAAGATGGAACTCCCAGTTGACCCAGTAATGCCACTTATAGGAATATATCCCAAGAAAACAGAAACACCAACCAGAAAGGATATGTGCACCCCTATGTTCATAGCAGCACAACTTATAATAGCTGATATTTTGAAACAGCCTAAGTGCCCATCAGTAGATGAGTGGATTATAAAAAAGTGGTATATCTACACAATGGAATACTATGCTGCTGTAAAAAAGAAGGAATTCTTACCATTTGCAACAGCATGGATGAACCTGGAGATCATTATGCTAAGCAAAATAAAGCCAGTCAGAGAAAGTAACTACCACATGATCTCATTCATTTGCGGACTATAAAGAACATCATAAACTGATGAAGGAAAATAGAGACAAAGAAGCATTGAATAGACTGTCAAACTTCAGCAGGAAGGCAGGGAGGGTTGGTGGGTGGTGGTAAGAGATCAGCCAAAGGACTTGCATGCATGCATATAAGCATAACCAATGGACACAGACACTAGGGAGGTGAGGGCATGTGCTGGGGGTGGGGGTTGGGGGAGGCCCAGGGAGGTAAATGAGGGAAAAAGAAGATATTTACTGCTATTCATAATACTTTAAACACACACACACACACACATACACATACACACATACACACACACACACACACACACACACACACACACACACACACTGAGTGGCCAGATTATTATGACCACCTGACGTTTGTAGGCAAATTAGCCGTACACTGCATCATATGGGATATGGAAGCCAAAGGCCTGTCGAACACCTTTGCTGTCTGCAGTTACCAAGATAAAACGTCTCCAATTCGCACAGGAACAGAAGGATTGGACATTCGAGCATTGGGAAAAAGCCATGTGTTCCGATGAATCACGTTTCCAGTTGCATCATGCAGATGGCAGAGTGAGAATTTGGTGGAAACAGCATGAAAGCATGCACCCCACATGCATGAGTACAACCCTTCAAGCTGGTGGGGGCAGTGTTATGGTTTGGGGCATGTTTTCTGGCATGATTTGGGCTCTTTAATTCGTGTGGAACAATGTCTGAATAGCACAACATACCTCAGTATCATTGCTGATCAAGTTCATCCTGTCATGTTGATGGCGTATCCCAATGGAGATTGCTTCTTCCAACAAGACAATGCGCCATGCCATGGTGCTCGTAATGTGCAGGAGTGGTTTCAAGAACATGAGGGAGACTTTACCTTGCTTAGGTGGCCCCCACAATCACCAGATCTCAATCCAATTGAGCATTTGTGGGTCAACGTTAAAAGAGCCGTCAGGCAGCTGGTTCCACAACCATCAAATCTCACGGAACTGGACAGTGCTATTCATCAGGCATGGTGTCAGGTTCCTCGCATCACCTTTCAACATCTCGTGGAGTCAATGCCAAGAAGAATCGCCGCAGTATTGAAGGCAAAGGTGGCCCAATGAAGTACTGATGGGGGGTCATAATAATCTGGTACCTCAGTGTATTTTCTTATGGTCCCAAATTTGGCATTATTTCAAGAGTTAAAATTTAATTAGATACCAATCATACCAATTCCCACATAACTTTACAATGAAAATAATATTTGTTGAAAGTAATACCTTATGAAAATTAAATCATAATCTAAACAATTAGGAAAATGCCAACTGATATAGAATTTTGGCCTGATATTGTTTAGTATCAGATAAGAGTTAATGATTCTGTAAAATAAATAATTAAAATCTTACATTAGAAATAAAGCAAATGTTTTTTTTAAATTTGAGATTCTCTTGATTTTAAGTAAAAAATAAAGAAATATTATTTAAAAGTCTTTACTAGTAATTTTTTTTCAATTTTAAAATTCAAAAGTTAAGAAACTTTTAAAAAACTTCTGAACTTGCAACTTTTCTGATACCCTATTTGATAGTTGAAGACTTTCTGAAATAACAAAGCACTTATATATTGTTAAAGTGTAATACAGGAAATGGTAGATACTGTATTTGCCTTGAACTAAAAAGATAAAATATGGAGTTTTCTACTACTTGCAATGTTACTTGAAGAAGTCAGCAATAAAAATGAAAGTTTAAGTCAAATGTTGCAACTTCTCATTTTTTTGCTGGTCACAGTTCACTGAATACAAAATGCATTTGGAAATAAGGGAGATTCTACTATGTTGACACCAGTAACCAACTCATCTTATAGCATCTCTCTGACTTTAGATTCAAAATCAAGCTTTAGAAAAGCAGACATTTTGGCAATTTTGCAGAATTGTTCCATATGGAGTCCACTAATGATAACATTTTTTTTGTCCTACAAAATATTCTTTAGGTCATTCTTTACTTCAGATTCCCATTTCTAATGTTGGAATATAAGTTGTACACATTTTAGAAAATAAGTATTTTATAAAATATTTTGGAATCTGAAAAAAAAAACAACACGTAAAAGCTGTAATAATAATAGTAACATTATGGTGACCTTGTACTTAATAGAAAATGATTGCGCCAAGTTCCAAATGTTAAGATTCATAAAATAATTCACAAATATTTCCATGTATCCCAGAATTTACAGAAATGTCTTGTTACCCATTGTTCTGCTGTTACACATTATTTTGATAGCTTTTTCCCAGACATTTGAAGCATAAGAAGAAGGTTAGGTAATTTGCTCATCTGCAGGCTGATCTTACCCCCATTTTGCTCTGGCATATCACATACCCGGCTATACTACTTCCCTCTGTAAACTCTCCTTGTCATTCTCTGTAGAGACAGAGGAAATGGAGGAAAGGAGTTTTCAATTGAAAGCACTCATTTATTCTGGGAAAAAGCTTACATTCTAAAAAACTATGTTTATCTGTATATTAGTGGCCCAGTGCATGAATGCATGCACATTGAAAGGAAATTAATTAGAAGAAATATTTTTAAAAAAATATATTTTATTGATTTTTTTTTACAGAGAGGAAGGGAGAGGGATAGAGTGTTAGAAACATTGATGAGAGAGAAACATTGATCAGCTGCCTCCTACACCACTCCCACCCCCGGCCACACTGGGGATGTGCCCGCAACCAAGGTACATGCCCTTGACTGGAATCGAACCTGTGACCCTTCAGTCCGCAGGCTGATGCTCTATCCACTGAGCAAAACCAGTTATGGCAGAAGAAATATTTTAATATCACTATTCACTCTTTCTCTATAATAGAATTGTCAACTAAATTCATGATCAACAATGACAGATCGAAACACACACGTGATATTGGCACCAGCAAGAGCTTTATATGTACCGTGCATGTGCAAGTCAACTTAGCCTTTTATAAATATACAATAAGTTTGCTTAATTAGACCTGCTTTCTGATGTAGCTAAACTTTTTCCAGCCCAGTGAAGCACCCCAACTTCTCTTTCAGGTAATTGTCAGCAACACAGCAGTAAACATCAACACGAAGCAGATTATTATTGTAGATCACGCAGGGAGAACAAAGGGTAAAATATTTAACTGCAGCAGTGTTTGACTATATTCTGTGCAGTGAGAAAACCTGAAGTCATTTCCAAGGTCCACCATTCTTCTTTTCAGTCAGGTCAAGTTTCTAAGCTTTTTAAATCTCTGTTTTCTAGCTAATGAAAAGAAAATAGGATTCCACTGAGTCTCCTGTCTACCTACTCCAGGACTTCTGTAAGGATCAAATGAGATGAGCCACGGGAAAATATTTCACATACATTGGTTAAAGTGTGAAATGTTTCCACCTGGCTATAAAGCAAGTCATGTTCCTTGGCTGAAGAAACTGCAAGAAGGCTAGTTGTTGCTAGGGAGAGGAAGCGGGGCATTGCTACGGGATGTCATTACCCATGCCCACAGCAACCATTTCCAGGCTGGGCTGGGCTGTGGGCCGCATTTTGCGCCATGGAGTCTCGGCAGCATTGGCTGGGATTTGGTGGGCTGTCACTCTGGGGTGATGGTGGGGCCTGTGTCTCACTTGGGGGAAGCCGAGTGTTGCTTTGTGGGCACCAGGTCTGTGGTACTGTTTCTCTGTAAATGGCCAGTGTGCATGATGTCAGCTCCTGTGTTAAGCATCTGCCCCCTGGTGGTCAGTGCACATCATAGTGACTGGTTGGATGGACACTTAGCATATTAGCTTTTTATATATATACTGGAGGCCCATTGCAGGAAGATTCCTGCAACTATAGGGCTTCCTACGTCTGGAGCGAAGCAGAGAAGGGAGTGAAACCCACTGAGGCGGGCTTCGCTCCTGCTCCACCGCCCGGCTGCTCTCCCTCCCGCTCTGCCGCCCGGCTGCTTTCCCTCCCACCCCGCCGCCCGGCTGCTTTCCCTCCCGCTCCATTGCCTGGCTGGTTTCCCTCCTGCCTCCCACCTCCACTGCCCTGGCTCCGTCCCTGTCTCTGTTGCCTCTACTTTGCTCCCTTCTGCAGTGCTTTGCTTCCACGTTGTCTTCAGTCTTTGCTCCCAGCTGGTATATGCAAATTAACTGCCATCTTGGTTGGTTTAATTTGCATATAGTTGCCCTGATTGGCTGGTGGGCATAGTGAAGGTATGGTCAATTAGCATCTTTGTCTTTTATTAGTGTAGATATATATATGAAGCAGATGGGTAATGCAGTGTGTTGAAACCCAGTCCACACAATAGCAAATTGTGTTGAATGAAAATTTATCAAGTTGTATGACAATTTTCTAGAATTTTAAGATAACCAAGGGATCAACAAAGCAAGCAAACAAACAACAACAAAAAACAAGTCCTAACTGGTTTGGCTCAGTGGATAGAGTGTCAGCCTGTGGACTGAAAGGTCCCAGGTTCAATTCTGATCAAATGCATGTACCTTGGCTGCGGGCACATCCCCAGTGGGGGGTGTGCAGGAGGCAGCTGATCGATGTTTCTCTCTCATCAATGTTTCTAACTCTCTATCCCTCTCCCTTCCTCTCTGTAAAAAAATCAATAAAAATATATTAAAACACACACACACACACACACACACACAAAAAAAAAAAACCTAAGTGATTATGTTGTGATTCCTTTACTTTAATTTTGATTTAAGCCAGTTTTCAATCATTCTATATATCTAAATATGGCAAAATGAAAAAATACTTTGACAAAAGTCAGGCTTAATAAAGTAGTAGTCACAGGTTCTAGAACTTCTACTTCTCTCTTTTTAATCACATATTTAGATATTTATTTATATGTATTAAATTTATGTCCATCACTAACTATACCTATGTGGATTGATAAATAACATCATTTGTTTCTATTGTTAGCCCGTAAAAGAGATCTGAGGCAGAATAATTTCTATTTAACTCAAAATATCTAAATATATAAAGATAAAAAATGTTTCAATGAACCATATAGTCCTTTGAGTTGAAGCAGAAATAGACAGCAAATCCATAAATAATTCATTAGATAATTGAGGGCTTTTAAAGATAAAAAGCCCTGAATTTTTTCCTACTGAAAACTTGTATCAAATGTTTTTAGTAGAAAAACATACTTTCTGTCCCATCCCTCTCTATTGGACCATCCCAATTCATAAGTAAATATACTTTAATATTGTCTATTATAAAGAAATATTTTTCCTTGATCTCTCTTGCCTCTTTAGCAACCATAACAGTGGTTTCCAGCATGGGCATCAATTGTAGCTGCTCTGCTTTCTGCAAAATTATAGACAGGCTTGTTAAGCTATCAATATATATATTTTTAAATCTGTAAAATGAGAAGTATAATAATAGTAGCTATGTACTGTGCCTATTGTGGGACTCTAAAGTTAATACATATAAAATATTTTATAACAATACCTGGCCTTTAAATGTTTAATACATGTTAGCTGATCTCATTGTCATGCATTCACATAAGCAATTAAAAAATTCTTCATCCAAGGAGATTTTGTTTTTTTTTCTTAATCCTCATCCAGGGACATTTTTTCCATTGATTTCTAGAGAGAGTGGAAGGGAGGTAGTGGGCGGAGGGAAATCTTGACCTGAGACACATCCATTGGCTGCCATCCACAAACCCACCTACTAAGGTTAGGAACCTTCAATGGAGGCATAGCCCCCCGACTAGTAATAGAACCCGAGACCCTTTGGTCTGCAGGCTGATGCTTTAACCACTGAGCCAATCAGCCTGGGGCAAGGATATGTTTTTATTGATTTTTTAGAAAGAGAGATAGGAGGTGAGAATTATATAGAAACATCGATGTGAGAGAGAACTGTTGATTGGTTGCCTTCCGTAGGCGCCCTGACAAGGGATCAAATCCATAACCTAGATATGTGCCCTGACCAAGAATCGAACCCATAGACTTTTGGTGTATGGGACAACACTGCAACCAACTGAGCCATGTAAGCAGTGAAAAAGCAAATTTTGAGAAAGCCTGCTAATCCTCCCTATCTTTATTGTTTTCTAATGTTGCTTTTCTCATTGTTACTCTATGCAATTCTTGGCAAAATCACTCATTTTGTTAACTCAAATGGATACTTGTCTTTTCATCTTCCCCTGCACCTTTTACTGTGTTGGCACAGATTAAGTCCTTAATAAGAAGGCTGGTTGATTAATTGGATACATGATTTAATTACTCAAAATATCCAGGATAGAAAAACAAAATCAATATAAACACACTTGTTGCTACTGGCTGATTGTTTTTGTGTCCCCATACCCCCCAACCCTGAAATTCTAGTACCCAATATGTTGGTATTAGGAGTTTGAGCTTCTGGGAGGTGCTTAGATCATGAGATGGAGCCCTAATGATTAGAATTAGTGGCCTTATAAAAGATAGCCTACAGAGCTCCCTAGGTCCTTCAGTCATGTGAGCTTGAAAGAAGTCTGTGAGCCAGAGGAAGACCATTTTTGACCATGCTGGCACCCTGATCTTGGACTAGCAGCCTCCAGACTGTGAAAAATACATTTCTGGTGTTTATAAGCTACTCATTCAGTTTGTGTTATTTTGTTATAGCAGCCTGAACGAACTAAGGTAGAAAATTGGCCCCAAGAAGTTGCGTGCTGCTATAATAAATACCTAAAAAGGTAGAAGTAGCTTTGAACTTGCTAAGAAGTAAAGGTTAAAGAGTTTTGAGATGTATTCCAGGAAAACCTTACATTGCTGTGAATGGAGCAGTAAAAGCAAGTCTGGTGAGGGCTTCAAAGGAGAAGGGGAGTGGTGTAGAGAGCAGCTCAGTCTTTTTAGAGAACACCTACATGGCTGTGAGTAGAATGTCAGTAGAAACATGAACAGTATAGGCCATTCTGATGAAATCTCAGTTGGAAATGAGGAATATGTTATAGGGCAATGGAGAAAAGGCCATCCTTGTTATAGAAGGACAGAGAAGGTAGCTAATTTGTGTTTGTGTCTTAGTGTTTCATGGAATATAGAACTTGTGAAAAGGAAATTAAATATTGGGCTGAAACAAATTTTTCTTTGTAATTGTATTTATATGTATTTAATGAAAGTTGAACATAGTTAAAATGTACAATATGATGATTTCATTACATATATGTAGTGCAGTAATTAATATAGTCAAGCTATTTAACATACCACATAGCTGAAGTCTTTCTAGGCAAATATTGAAGGTATGGCTTGGCTTCTCTTGATTGCATACAGTTAAAGAAATGACTTAGAGATGGAACTGTTAATTAAAAGGGAAGAAGAACCTAAAAAAAAAATTGGAAAAACTCTTAGCCTGTCCATATTGCAAAAAAATATGAAAGCATGGTTGGAAGAGAACACTAATGGTGTGACCAAGGGACCTTTTGACAAGGATCATGTGGGTGTGAACTAAGGACTTAATCAGCCACTCCAGCAAGAAAACAGCCAACTTGAACTGAAGGGAAAGGATACACAAAGGAAAAAAGGAAGTTGTCTTAGCTTTTACAGGATGGGACCATAGAGCTATTGGCTGTGAACATGTGCAATTCTTCAAGACAAGGTAAGAGGGACTCCAAAGAGGGTCCAGAAACCATTAGAACTGTTTCCTTGGTTTCAAAATGGAGACTGTTACCTGGGTATCAGCAGGCCAGACGACCCTGGCCCAGAGCCTTGGGGACAGTGCTGCCCAAGGCTGTACTGGGGATAATTGCCTAGCAAAGCATGGTGCCATGGTTACCTCCACCTGGATATTGAAGGAGGGAGCCTCCTAGGGCTGCGGGTCTACAACCCCAGCTGGAACCATCTGCCTGTGATTTCATCTTGGAAGAGCTACACGCAAGCAATTCCAACCCTTGAAAGCTGCTGCAAGGGCTGTGCTCACAAAGCCACAGATGCAGGGACGGCCAGGGGCTCTGAAGGTTTTCATTTGCTCAGAATCTTTTACTCTTTTTCTTTTATATTTCTCCCTTTAGAATGGGAATGCCCATCCTATGCTTGTCTCGCCATTGTATTTTGGAAGCACATAACATGTTTGATTTTTACAGGTTCACAGCTGAAGAGCAAGTGCCTCAGATGAAATGTCTCACTCATATATGATTTAGATTATGTGTCTATTTTAATATGTTTTTATTGATTTTTAGATAGAGAGGACCGTAGAGGGAGAGAGAGAGTTAGAAACATGGATGAGAGAGAGAAACATTAACCTTGATCGGCTGCCTCCTACACACCCCCTACTAGGGATCAATGTTGCAACCCGCAACCTGGGAAATGTTCCCTGACTGGGAATTGAACCGGTGACCTCTTGGTGCATGGGACCACGCTCAATCCGCTGAGACACACTAGCCAGGCTAGATGATATTTAGATGAGACTTTGGACGTAGGCTTTTGAGTGATGCTGAAATGAGTTAGGCCTTTGGGACTACTGGGATAAAAGTCATGTATTTAGCAGGCAGAAATGACATGAAGTTGGGGGGTGTGAGGGTGGAATGCTATGGTCAAAATGTTTATATCTCCCCTGAATTCATATGTTGAAAACCTTATGTCCAATGTGATGGTAAGGAGGTGGGTCCTTGAGAGGTGCACCTCCTTCTTTGGGAAAGTGGAGCCCTCATGAACAGAATTAGCGCATTTATAAAGGCACCAGAATTCCCTCCAGTGGTTGGCAAACTCATTAGTCAACAGAGCCAAATATCAACAGTACTTCTTCAGAATAGACTTGCCCAGGCCAAAAACTGAGTTCTGCGCATGGGCCACAAAGTTTCAATCGCACTGTACGTGCGCCCGCATGTGGTACGTTGTGGAAGAGCCACACTCAAGGGGCCAAAAAGCCACATGTGGCTCGCGAGCCGCAGTTTGCCGACCATGGTCTAGCCTAGCCCTTTCTGCCACGTGAGGATAAAAGAGAAGTGTGTGTGTCCCAGAAGAGGACCCTCACCTGGCCCTGCTGGCACCCTAGTCTCAGACTTCTATCTTCCAGAACTGTGAGAAACAAACCTCTGTTGTTTATAAACTGCCCACTCTGTGGCATTTTGCTATTGCAGCCCTAAATGATTAAGACACTTGTTTACTCATTTTTTAAGCTCCCATTCATGTATCTGTATGAAAGAAGAGGGAACAGAATCATAGCTATTTTAAGAGCAAGTATTGTTTTTGTATTTGTGGACACATCATTTTATTATTAATTTTATAATTCTCTCTACTTCAATCTTCTCTGCTTACTCAACTACTTCCAAAATTGTTAATTTCTGCTGATTTACATAGTATAGTCTGATAGTTTTTACTTAGGTCCTATAGGAAAAAACTTCTCTAAAATGTATTCCTACCACTATTTATGTAGACATATATTCACTAAAAACTGTGCTGTGGGCTATAGAGAGATGGCTGGACAAGACATATTTTTTGCCTTAAGGTGGCTTCTAGTGTAGGCCAGAGGATAAATATGCAAACAAATATTTATAATGTAATGTGGCCAGGTGCTTCATGAAGATAGGGACTCAGTCTGCCCTCTTCACTGCTTTATTCCTAACATATAGTCTTAGAATAGACATTATATAATATTACAGCAGTGGGATACAAAACTTGGTCTGAGAAATACTCTATGAAACTATTGGAAATGGAAAACTTTATGGGGTTTTGAGTCCAAATACCCTAAGACTTGAACTTTACACTTCATCTGAGTCCTATGAAAAGCCTGTGCATTCTACACCTTTTAAAATATCCTGGTTTTTAAAAAAAATTCTCCATGACTACTTGTGCATCTTCTAGGATAGGCATTTGCAATTCCTGTGCATACGAGGCAATCTGATCAATTGAAGAATCTTCCTGTCACATGGTAGAAACAGACCTGGAGCGATTTCAAGGGCATGATGAGAACCTCAGAAAAAAAACCAAACAAACAAGACTTTTCCCTTCTGGCTTACTGATGCCAGAAATCCCACCTTCTGAGATTTATTCTTTGGATGAAAGCTTTTAGCTTGAAGTGTAAATATCCCCAGGAGAGGAAGTATATAAATTATCAAACATTTAATAACATGCTATAATTACTTTGATCAGATTCTTTCCCGAAAACATGAATTGATGAAAAACAGCTAATGAAAGTGCAGGGATGTTGGCCTCTGGAGACACCAACTACTGGGCAGAAAGGGCGAGGGAAGACAGAGGGTGCCATGACTGTCAGCTGGGATGGTGCCCTTGCCAAGGGGGTTTTCTGTTGCCCGCAATCTAGCTTTTCCGGCCTGATGGGACTAGACTAACATCTGTGCTGGGACTGTCAGAGTCCCACAGGTGCGGAAGATCTAGTTTATTAGAAGTGAATTTGTAAATACAGAGAAAAACAACTGGCACTCTGAGCCACCAGAGATTAGAGGCAGTAATGAAACCAGCAAAGGCGAACATGGGCAGGGATGGAAGCAAATAGCTTCAGTCAATGTCAGATATAAACAATCGCATACTTTTTTTTTTTTCTGGAAAACTATAAATTAAATCCCAATTTTATGAAAACAGAGACCCTCATTTTACAATAAGTTTCACAGTGATTAGTTCAGCAAAGCCAGACGTGGCTTATTACCAGAAATACTATCAGCTCTATTTGTCATTGCTGTTTGTTAACTTTAGTTTCAACTTTAGATTTTTTTATATGGGGCATGCGTGTGCTAATCTTATATGCTACATATTGATTCTGTAGGTGGGCGAATGAAAGACAGGAGCTCAACTTCACAGTTTGTTTCCTTATCATCAAAAGGGAGCTCTAAAGGTGTTTTTTTTCAGCTTTAATTGTCTAGGATACATAGTTTAAGCATCCTGTGAAAACAGTCATAATTTTCTCATCTTCATATTCCACCTATATTGTTTCCCCTCTTCACTCAGCATTCTTGTTTTTCCCCTTCATTTGAGACGTACTAATATAAAATTTATATTCTCAATTTCCCAGTAAATGGCTTCCACATACCATATATGCGATGTTGGAACATTCTGAGAAATTTGTGTAGTGTGTCATTAAAGGCAGAACCTTTTTTATCACTAAATTTCATTAAAATAATATATATGAATTTATTTAGTACATTTATATAAATAAAACTTTCTATGTATAATGTGGTGCTTAATTATAATTATGTGTGTACCATGTACATAGTGATCAAATCACCTGATATTTTTTTTAATTTATTTCATGTATCAGAGAAGGAACAAATACATCCTAATGAGTTGAAATGTAAGCAGTCCCTTTCCCAGGATATTTCTTAATATGGTTTCATAGCCTTCAGTCATTCCAAAATGCCTTATGATTGTTGCTGTAGCTGAAAACCTCCTATATTACTATTTACTTCATTTGTTTCTTTAAAACACCTCAGGGCCAACACTGCCATCCACTCTTATTTTGTCCTAAGCAAAAATACTTGTGAAATCAGAACGTTGACATTCAGGTTCAATCAAACCACACTGTTTTGAAACAAATTAAATAAAATAAAAATTTGCCTACACACTGCCAAACATTAAATCACACATAGGGTAACACAGAGACAGTTCTGCACCTGATTTAATTAAGAGCATGGAGTTTAAAGTTAACTGTCTAGGTTTAAATTTGGACCTGACTGCTTAGCTGGGTGACTTCCCTATTCCTCAGTTTCCTCATTAGTAAACTTGAGATAATAAAATTATGTACCTCACAAGGTTCTTGTGATAATTAAGGCAACATGTATAAAATTAGGGTAGTTTTATACACTGCATGATACATGCCTGGCTTTGTGCTATTTTTACTATATATGAAGTAGTCATTGTATGCGTGTTTGTATTCATTGATTTTCCCATGCAAGCACTGCCCCAATATCAGATGTTTGGCTGACTCTGAAGCTCAGATTATTTGATCCAAACTCAAGCCCCCAACAGAGTTGCTAAAGCTTCTAAATAAGTCTAAAATTACTATCCTGAGCAGTTTATTTCCTGGGAGAATCAAACTTATTGCTTGGAGCATCCATTAATCAATTCAGCTTTAATTTAAATATTTACTGAGCGTCTACTGTGCACAAGACAGAAGATATTAAGGGGATACAGTGATAAATCAGGCCGAGCTTGTCCCTGGGAGAGTTAACAAATAACATTCATGGAATGAACAAGAGACAAGAGTCACAGGAGAGGGTCACACGTAATGATGCTGCCCCAGACAGTTCTGTGAAATGTGAGGTGATTTCTAGCTTAGGGGATGTGGGAGGTATTGCCAGAAACTCTGCAAAAACACTTTATGAGCATTGCCTCATGGACACCTGACCACATGCCTAAATTTCCCCTTTTTACCAAAGCAGTAACTGAAATTGTAACCTTGCTTTAATAAGTTTGGTTTCAGGTCCAACATCACAACATATTGTTATATCTATATTACTTAAATATTCTTTATATATATATAAAAAACTACATGTGGGGAAGTGGAATTACTATCGCAGTTGTGTTCCATATCACTAGCTGGCTTACCAACTGAATGCTATTTACTTCAGTAATTTATGTCTTTAGGAGATTAAATGGCATATTGATGTCCCATGAGAGTTGGCACAGCTTCCAAAATTACTTAGCCCCTTTTCCCTGAAGCAGCTGATAAATTAGGAAAAATGAGTTTAATTAAGTGTGGAACAATTAAATTTCCAAATATTTAAATCATAATTCAAAACAATCAAAATGAATATTCTTAGTATGAGCTAAATAATACACTTTCAATTTCAAATTTCCCCCATCTTGCACATCACCTGCTGGACAAGCTCATTTTATCGGGAAAGAAGTGTTTCTTCTGCAGGAGCCTCAAGTTCTGGTATATGGATGGCACAATTATCCTGTGTTTGCCAAATACACGCAATTTCGAGGTAAGGTGCGACTTTATTTATGCAGTGATTTGGGGGCATGGTATTGTCGCCACATTGTGGAAATCTGTTCAAACATAATCTCCCCCTTTCCTCTTCTGTTGTAACTAAGGTTGCTGTGGCCCAGGGCAGAGTAGGGTGAGCTGTGGGAAATCTGTCAGGTGAGTAAGCTTAATTAGCCCAGGATAGTTCTGTAGCTTTCAATCCAAGCCCTCAAGACAGGTATGATTAAAATCTATAAAAATAAAAATGTACTTAAAATGCTATTTTGAGGCTCATTAAACTTAAATTAGTCAACATCTATTTCTGGGGGGCAGAATTAATTTGCATTTATTCAATGGTTCTCTTTGGGCAATTAATATTTGGGTGATCACATTAAGTACCTTGAATCAAAACAAAGTAATTGAAATATGTGCTTAAAACACTACATATAAAAACTAGAGTGAAAATAATTAGAATTTGGACTCTGGTCATTTATTTCTTATGACAGAATTATATGCAATTGTTGATGGTTCTTTTTCTCCATTTCAGGGAATATCATATATGATGAATAAAGTAAAGAAAAGAAAAAAACAAAACAAAACAAAAAACCCTGTGCACAGGTGGCTGTTTGCTTCTAGCTTAAAGAAATCACTGGAAGAAATGTGGAGGATGTTCCTAAACTCAGGCATAGCTGGGTAACCCTTTTTCTATTTCATAGTACTGAATCAAAGGATGTGTGTGGACCAAATTTTGGGAGCTTTTTTGGGGAGGAAAGTGAAACAATTCAGGGCTAAGAGTTCTGATTCCAGTTATATAACAGCGAGGCCAAACTTTTTCCAAAAAGGGGCAGAGAGTAAATATTTTAAGCCTTGGGGGACATTTCATCTCTGTAGTTGTAGTAGGAAGTAGCCCTAGGCAATACATAGACAAGCAGGTGTAATTGTGCTCCAATAAAACTTGAATTTGAAAACAGGAGGCAGGTCAGATTTTGCCCAGAGGCTGTGGTTTGTTGACCCCTGATGGAGTGCAGTGCCAAGACTGTCAAGGTGAGCTTGTTAAAAGAGTATTTTCCACTGGCTTTCCAGGTGGAGCTGTCTTCTCCACAGCTCCAACTTCATGTACAGAAAGTTCTGACTGAAGGAGTCCGTGAACATTTTCCAATGATGGGATCCTCAGGCCATTGATGACAGATGAGAATGAATTAATCTCATCTGTTACTGGATAATGACACTGATTCTGTCTGTACTGAATTCTTTCTGTGATGTTTAGCAAAGCTAAATTTGTTTAATTTGCTCAGGTGTTGTCTCATTTATTTATTTACTTTTTAATTGTTTTATTGCTTAAGGTATTACAAAGAGTATTATATATGTCTCCTTTTTTTTTCTCCCCTTGACCTTCCCCTAGCCTCCCATACCCCCCAGTGTCTTGTGTCCATTGGTTATGCTTAGATGCATGCATACAAGTCCTTCGGTTGATCTCTTACTCATCCCCCCAACCCTCCCCGGCGGGAAGGCCGGGGAGGGTATTTATTTAATTTTTAACCCCCCCAGCTTTATTGAGCTATAGTTGACATAATATTATGTAAGTTTGATATACAGATGTGTTGTGAAATTATTATAAGGTTAGTTAATACATCCATCACCTCACATAATTATGTTTTGTGTGGTGAGAACTTTTAAAATGTTCTCTTAGCAACTTTCAGGTATACAATAAAGTATTGTTAACTATAGTCTTGGCCTTTTTATCAATCGGCATCTATAGTGGACATTTGTATATTAATACTTGCAACTGGATAGAGATTGACAGCATCTTAACATCTCCTGCACCAGAGGGTGCCAATAAATTCTGGTACTTCAGCGCTCTGCCTGGTAGGTTGAACCTGCTTCCAAGTGGCCAAGCTTTGTGGACAACATAGTGTTAAACCACATCATGACATGAGAACAACTGCTGTACAGCACAGTAGTCCCCTGCTATACTAGTAAAAACTAGGCATGCACTTCCTACCCAAGGAGCGAGGTCTGAGTAACATCCAGTAGGATCCCCCAAACTACTCTCAGATCCCAGCATAAAGAGCTTTCCTATTGTTTCTATGTAGACATGCATGTTGACTGCAGTGTCTTGGAGGAAATACTGGCACTTGGCTGCCTCACTCTCCAGGGGCTACATATTCCAAAACCAGTGACGTGGTGTATTTGGTACATATCCATGCAGATCGGAGTAATCTGGAGTCATATGAAATGGAGGCACTATGCAAAGTAAGCTAAGAATTTGATGCCAGGAAACAGAAACCAAAAAATTCATAATTGAGAGTAGGCAGAGTGGTAACAGGAAAGACAACACAGAGCACGTCCAATCGGAAGAGGAATCAAATCCTAACTGACTGGATGCTTACAGAAATCAATGGTCGAGTGAGTCTAGTGCCTTTCAGGATGAAAAACATCCAGGATTTCACCATCAGAAAGGAATTTATGTATGATATTCCCTTTTTATATAATATCCTATCATTCTATATAAATTATCATAAAGATGAAGAATCACAAAATTTGAGGGTTTTAAGATAACATAACCTTTAGTTCTTCCTACACTTCCAGATACACAGACAATTCAAATTTCTAAGGTTGGTTTGTTAACTTACTATTTTTCTAAGAGCATTAGCTACCATATATTTATGTGATAATTTCAAAAGGGTTTTCTACTGTCAAAACTTAGGAAATATAAGATTAAGAAAGAGTTTTTATTTTTAAATTGATTTATAAAATTGAAGGACATGATTCTTTATTTTATTCAGAAATGATAAACACTGGCATTTGTCCATTAACCAATGTTTGAAAACCATTAACCTAATCTGAACACTCTTATTATATCCACATCACTTTGGTAAACCTCCTGAACAATTATTTGCTGGCATTTCTTCAGTTATGGGCAAAACTGTACCATTTAAAGTATCTCATTGGTTCTTAGATTCTAAAGAAATCTACTTTACACTGAAGTCTGTCTTCCTATAACCATAGCATTAATCCTTATCTTAGTCTGAAAGGCTTTTCATAACATATTAAAGACTGGGTGGCTTAAACAACTGAAAGTTATTTTCTCACAGCTCGAGGAACTAGGAAACCCATCATTCAAGTGCTAGTCAATTCAGTTCCTCGCAAGAACTCTCTTTCTGGCCTGCAGAGAGCCACCTTATCACTATGTCCACACATGGCTGAGAGAGAGAAAACTCAGATCTGCTATAAGGACACCAACCCTATTGGATTAGGTTGCCATTCTTATGACCTTCTCCATAGGCCCTACCTCCAAATACAGTCCCATTGGGACTTAGAGCTTCAACATATAAATTGTGGGGGAGCACATTCGGCCTAGAGCAGACTTAGTCTGTTTCATACTAGCACGTAAAACAAGTCTCATATCCTTTCCATATGCTAACTTGACCAATATTTGGGAAAAAAGTGTAACTTTCTTTAGCTTCTAACCTCTCTAAATGATTTTGTCTCATTGATAATTCAGTCCATTCTCTGAATATAGTTTAAAAGAGCTTCATCCCTATTAAAAGGGGTAACAAGAACATAAATAATGTAAGCGCATCTACTTAGTGTTAGCAATAATTTTTATTTTTATAATTCTAATTGCTAATTATATACCACTTACAATGTAATATGTGATTAGGTTTTTATAGCTACAACACAGCTACACAATATTAACAATCATCGTGCTTTCAACTATAATCACAGCTTAAAGATATATACACATATATGACTTCTAAATATGATCTATAATTTTATTATTGATGCTAACAACAATGATCTCTTTTTCTCCACTCTGACTGCATCTTGGGGTGTTGGAAAGCACAAATTACACCCCTAAATTGGAGGTGGAAACATGAGCCATTACTGGAGATACTCTGCATTAGCTAAAAAGTTAGTTAAGAATTCTTTCTGCGTAGTGCCATGGTTTTGACCAACATTTTGAGACATATTTTCTTGATGAACCATATGTTGGTGCAATTCCTGACCTCGTGGCAACATATGAGAGGTACAGGTACGGTTTGGTATTTTCTTTATGTGTGAATACATTCTTTATAAGGTTAGAATTTTTGAAAATTGAAATGTGAAATAGTAGTTCCAGCTTTCATGTAGCTAAATATGAATACCATTTGCTCTCTCTTTTTTTTAAAAACTTGTTTTACTATAAATATATACTGTGGCATCATAAAAGCACATCTTTATCTCTATATATAATGAGTCTAGCAGAATGCCAACAGAAACTCAATATTCTTATTAATATAAGGAACGTAGTAGCTAATTTAGTGAGTGCCAAAGAAAGTATCTATTTCTAAAAGGAAGAAAGATTTTAAGGGACTCACATTCAGTGCATATGTTATCCTGCTCTTATGCCTGTGGACTCTCAGATGTACAACAAAAAGAGAAGAAGAAGGCTGAGTTGATCTAGCCTTTTGTAGCAAAGGGACCCAGAAGTGTTTTTATCTTGAAAACCTAGGAGTAACTCGGAAATGAAAACTCAATCTCAGACAAAAACGAACATTCTGTGAGTTTCTGGATACAACAATGCATTCAAAAAGTGACCTCTTTTGGAAAATGGAGTGCCAACGAATATGGAACAACAGTATATTCTTTATATCATATTATTTGCATTAGGAACTATACAATATTTTATTTTAAGAAATACATTTTCTGATTTACTCAGAAAATATGTTCTCTGTGCCTAGTATGTGTCAGCTCTGTCCAAGACTCTGGGGATAGAAATGCAAATAAATTGCATGAATATTCTCAAAGACATACCAGGGGTCCTCAAACTTTTTAAACAGGGGGCCAGTTCACTGTCCCTCAGACCGTTGCAGGGCAAGACTATAGTTTTAAAAAAAACTTGAACAAATTCCTATGCACACTGCACATATCTTATTTTGAAGTAAAAAAACAAAACGGGAACAAATACAATATTTATATTTGCATGTGGCCCGTGGGCCGTAGTTTGAGGACCCCTGTATGTCTAGGGGAGGGAGACCTGACTACTGAGGAGAATGTGTAAGCAGTGCTATAGGAACACAAGTAAGGGAACAAGGAATTTTCCTTATAAATCCAAGGAAGCATTCACAAATTTGCTAACTTTAAAGAAATTAGATGTAGTATCATCCGTAGTATATACATATCATAATAGAGTATTAACATTTTTAGTCTATATTCCAACTCATTTTTTATGACTTCAATTAAATTTTGTAGATCTTCTTCAACCTTGGGTTTCAGGAAACTGTAACCGTAAAGGCATTGCTTCAATAATTACATTGTTTTCTTTTTCTTCAAAGCTGCTTATGTAATTTAGGATATGTATTTGTGCAACTGGACTGCTCATTGTTCTGAGTGCTACAGCTTTTTATCCCTTTCCCCTTAATTCAATGGCATCTATAATTTTAAATGAAAGTTGAACTTATGCATTGAAATGATGGCATTTTAAAACAGCCAATGCTTTTATTAAGTGTTTCCAAGTGTTTTCTCAGAAGTTTCTTTGCTTTCTTGGACTTGGGATACATCAGCTTTTATATTGTTGTTAATTTTATATTATTTATTAAAGTCTTTCCAGGATAATTTTTTAATTTCCTCTTTTTGATTGTGTTTAAACATTCAGTTTAGAGTGATTATACCAAATACAATGGGAAAAGTCCTCAATGATTTGTGTGCTGCCTTTCATCACCGTGTAATTTTATATACAAGCTTCAAATTCAACAGCTTCAACTTCTGGACTTCGGACAATAATTGAAGAATGACATATAGAAAAGCAGTTTGCATTACCAACAAGATCTATACTGAAAATCACTAAATGTGACTATAGAAAAGTCCTAGATCAAATGCCAAATTAATTTTAGTATAAATTCATTAAACAGTGTTTAAAGCAAAAACATATATTTTCCCTGGCCATAACGTTACATGAATGACAGAAGAGAAGGAGCCAACATAATTTTTCCTATTGATGTTGAAGACTACTCTGAGAAGTAGAGGTTACTAAGTAATTATCTGAAGATAACTGGTCCTCTGACAAGACCACTTAAAAGCAATTTATTTATAAAGTGGATCAAAATTTCATAGTACACATGAAAAAGTGTTTTCTTGCAATCTTAGTTTAAAATATAATAAAATTCTTATTTTTTATCATCTTATGTGAAAAAATTATAGAAAAATATAATGATTATGCTTTAATTATTAGAACAGATCAAGAATAAATTACAAATTGGTTGTTTCTGAATTTTCTATTTTTTGGAGGGGGAGGAGTAGGAGGACATAATCCTCCTAAAAAACTATGAAATAACATATCTTACTTTAACAGTAGTGTCATAAAGAGGTTTATCATTGTGAAACCTACTATTCTAAGATTTCCTCTGTTCTCCCAGGGGCCTCATCTAATCTGTCAAAATTCAAATCATTCTATTTTAAAGTGCCTAACCTATCACAGCTATTCTAGACTTCCTTTTCCTCAGTTTTTAACTGTCTACCTATGCCATATTTTTTATTTATCTGTGCTTCTGAATGTGATTAAGTTGTTTTCAGTGTCAATTTAATCAATACTGAGAACTCTCCCATCTCTTTCAAAGTGGGCTTTCTCTTTGAAGTTGATGTGATAGATTTAACCACAGAGCGATGTTAAGCGGAGGGGGCTGCTTGAATGGAAGGATTTAAAGGTGGCCCCTTCATTAGTGAGTGATTTCCTGTCTGGATTACTTTTTTATCCCCTGTAGAGAAACCTTTTTAAGTGAGACTCAGACAAATTATTCAATATTTCTAACGTCAGTTCCCTTGTTTTCATATGGAGTTGGTAACAGTTTTTACCTCTTAGGGTTGCTGTGACGAGTAAATTAACTGTTTTCTATGAAGTGGCTAACAGAGTATCTGGCCCAGAAACTGTGTTCAATATATTGTGGCTATTGTTTTACTAGATAAGCTACACAAAATCATCACCACTCTACCAAGCAACGGATAGGAATAACAGTAGAGTTTTATCGAAGATGTCTTTCACTAAATATAACTCAAATTTAACTATACATCCCTTTTTATTTCTTACATTTCATTTTGTTATGGCTACACACCCAACAGAAATGCAAGTAATTTATACAATAACTTTAAAAAGCAAGGTATGTCTTCACTGAAAATTTGCAAAGGACCAAAGGGAGGCAGAATAAGGGTAGTCATACAGTGGGATTTTCTAAAAAGTATCTTTAGACATACTTCCCTCCCCATGAATCCAACACTTTTAGTAACTGGTCCAAAAGCTCCTCTCTCACTCTTTTACCCCGACCTCTCTCCTGGTTTTTCTGACTCACAACATTCACCCCTTTTCTTATTTCCTTAGAATTTCAGATGTTTTGCTTTCACAATTGACAACTTTTTTTTCCTTTTTTACCCACATAAATTTAAACTCCAGGCTTTTTCCTGTTTCTTTACCAATTATTTATATCCTCCCTCCCCCCACCCTCCCCCCAACAAAAGAAAAAAAAAAGATCTAGAGACTAAAAGCCAAGAAGATGCCGTTTGTGGTCATAGCTGACTTTGGTTCAGTTCTTGGCTGCCTTTAGTAGCCATCGGAAATGGGCTATCATTATCCTCTCAGTTTCCCCACGGTAAAATGATGGACTTAAAGTGATTTCTAAGCTGACTTTCAACTAAAACTTTGTATGAGTTTGTAAATACATGAGTTCTTAATTGAAGAACACTACACATAGAGCATACTTGTGAGAGAAGTTAACTTTAAACGCAGGCAGAGCAAGGGTCCAGTGGGAAACAAAGGCAGGTGGAACATAGGCAGGGGCAGACACGGCAGTTTGAGCAGCCTAACCACAGGAACCAACCAAGCAGAAATCATAAAATGTTCCTGGACTCAAAGCGGGAGGCATGGGAAACCAAGGGAGGGCCTGCAGTCACAAGGTGTACCAACGCATAGAAACAGAAAGTTCAGCACAGGAACAGAGAAAGAACCCACAGAAACAGGGAAAGTTCAGGTCCAAAAGTGCAGGAATGTAGACAAAAGTAGAAAGGGCAAAAGGAAGAGGGGGGACGTGAGTGCTAGGTGACAGAAATAATTAGAAATGATCACATGTGGGCAACACACCTCTCTGGAGTGTGAAGTAGTGACAACAGAGGACAGAGCAGCCCTTCGGCAGGAGAGAGAAGTGTCATGCAGAACCATATGAAGGGAATCAATCAGGTAGCAACACAGGTAGACACAGAACAGGCTTGTAACCAGGATATACCCCTGGACAACAAGGCTTTGACAGGCAGCCCATTATTGGACCACCCTCCCCGTGCAGGGAGTCAAATATGCTTGTAATAAATTTTCCCACTTTTGCTTAAATCTGGTCTGCACAGCTCATTCTTTGGCATCATGAGACAAAGCCCTGGGAAAAACCCTCAGCTCACTGTTCGGTTATCGCTTGGAAAGTAAAAATAGATATAAGATCACTTTGCCTAAAAGATTCTTGCCCAACCATAGGAAGATATGTATATAGTGCTCCAAAGAAGTAAAAACCTAATCTCCCCCATTTCTCTTCCCTACTGACAAATAAACCTATTCTCACTGACGTAACATGCTTTAAAGTTTTAGTTTGAACCTTCAAAGTATATCTGATTATTAGAAAAATCAATCTAATGAATCCAAATTAAGTGGCTCTTGGAGTCTTTATTAAGGAAAGTATAGATACTTTTACATTTTTAAAAAACTAGACAGGTAATAAAGATGACTAATTTTAAATGGTATTTTTAGTGTCCTCATAAGTTTTTGTTCTTTTTTAAAAATATATTTTATTGATTTTTTACAGAGAGGAATAGAGAGTTAGAAACATCGATGAGAGAGAAACATCCATCTGCTGCCTTTCTGCACACCCCCAACTGGGGATGTGCCCGCAACCAAGGTACATGCCCTTAACCGGAATTGAACCTAGGACCTTTCAGTCTGCAGGCCGACACTCTATCCACTGAGCCAAACCAGTTAGAGCAAGTTTTTGTTATTTTTACTGTTTAAGTATGATCCAATTGACTTAAGTGTTCAGACTTAAAGTTGATCAATCAGAAGAACCTCAAATGGGGATCAGTAAACATGATAGTGAAGTCAGGAGGCAATTAAAACAATCAAGGAAACAAACAAAACACAGAAGAAAAAAATTATTTTCTATCGGCAATCGCTATGATAACCTGAGGAACATTCTCGAGGACGAAGGAAGAATGAGCTAGCGGCAAGGAAATGAGAGAAAAGAGCAGGAATGTAGACAAAGGCAAAAGAGGGAGGAGGTGAGTGCCAGGTGATAGAAATAATTAGAAATGATCACATGTGGGCAACACACCTCTCTGGGGTGTGAAGTAGTGGCAACAGAGGATAGAGCAAGCCCTTAGGCGGGAGAAAAGTATCATGTAGAGCGATACGGTGGCCACGCTGTGCCACAGTCCTGCACTGCTGGGCTTAGGCATTCCTGTGAAGTCCAGGCAGGTCAGGCCACCTGGAAGGGGATCAGATAATATATGAGAACAGCCTGTGGGCATTGACAGGAAAAGTCACAACCTGCACTTTGTGACATCCTACGCTTGGCGTCTGATACACAAACGATAGAACAATTAGTACATACTCTGCAGAGACACTTTCTGAACAGAGTTCAGAGAATCATATTGCCCGCGATGTATTTTGAAATGTTAGTATAAATCAGTGATTCCCAAAGTGGGCGCTACCGCCCCCTGGTGTGCGCTGCAGCGATCCAGGGGGGGCGATATGGCCACAGGTGCATTTGTTTTAACTTTTTTTGTATTACCTTTCTATTCTGAGTACAATAAATAGTTTCATAATTTCAAACTTCAATGTTTCTAATTTACACCTTTCTTTACTATATTTTACGATAAAGGTAGAAACATTAATACATATATCTTTCTGTTTAATTGCTATTAAAATTTAAAAAAAAATTAATTTCCAGGGGGCGCTGAGTAATATTTTTTCTGGAAAGGGGGCGGTAGGCCAAATAAGTTTGGGAACCACTGGTATAAATAGTGTAATGTGTGGATGAATGCGAATTTCTTTTAAGCTATCCTTAGAAGTATTTGGTTAATATGTTTAAGCATTTGTGGTAGATTACATTCCTAAGGCTGCAAACGTATCTCTATCTTACATTCTCTTTTTCAGTATAAACTTGCCATTTCTCCATTGAGAAGTGGAGTCTATTTCTCTTCGCCTTTAATATGGCTGACAGCATTGTAAAAGCAACAGGAGTGACATTTTAGGAGCCCAGAAATTAAGAAGGTCTGAAGCTCCTGCTTTTGTGCTTTGGGGAAAGCCAGTCACCACATAAGAAGCCTAAATAACCTGCGATGGCCATGTTGTATGTGAAAAAGCCCCAGCTAGCTTATGCCAAGGCAATGGGCTGGGACAGGGTGGGAGAAGGAGAAGTGAGAGAGAGACCCAGCCAGCCTTCTGCTTTTCCAACCATCCTAGGTGAGACATAAGACACATAAGTGAAGAAGTCATTTTGGACATATCAGCCCCAAAAGATTCCCAGTGGAACAAAAATCATCTCGCCTCACTGAGTCCTATCTCTATTGTAGAATTGTGAGAAGATAAAGGATATCTGTTGCTTTCACCAGTAAGTTTTTTTTGGAATGATTTATTATGAAACAAAAGATAAATGAGGTATTATCTTAATCAGAAATCCACACTTAAAAAAAGAGGAGGAAAAGTTGGTTGCTTCACATTCAGATGTCTCTATCAAAATAAAAATATATTTTGCTATCAGTACATGGGGTATTAGATCGAATATTTATTATTAAAGAAATGAGTAATTTCCTGTCTTCATTTAAAAACATTTCATAATTAAGTATAAGAGTGTGGTAGGCATTGCCCGGGCTGGTGTGGCTGTCAGTTGTTTGGAGCATCATCCCATACACCAAAAGGTGGCGGGCTCGATCCCCAGTTAGGGCACATACCCAGCTTGTGGGTTCCATCCCCAGTCAGAGAGTGTGTGGGAGGCACCAATCAATGTTTCTCTCTCACATGTCTCTCTCTCTCTCTCCCTCCTTCTTTCTCTCTCAATCTCTCTCTCCCCCTTCCTCTCTAAAAGCCATTTTTTTTAAAAAAAGGAATATGGCAGGCACAAATGACTTTTACATGCAGCCTCAATTTGTCATTTTTCTTCACTTACAGACTGTACCACAGGCTGCTTGTTGTTGCTCTCAGAATGTCATGTGTTAGCCTTAAATTTAACCTTTCATTCAAAATATGAATTAAGGGACCTAAAGACAGTATAAGATTTTCCCAGACTAAATGATTGTGGAACAATCTTTTTATGCTTCTTGGCCAATATACATTTGAAGGAATTTAACCTAAACTAGACTTGCTTTCTTTGTAATATACTCCCTGGCGGTGAGTCTGAAATTCCAAAAAATTATTGATTTTGTATAATACTCCAGGATACATAATCTCAAATATCAGGAATGATAACTGGTCAAAGCATTTTTAGCATGAAGCTATCCCGTTGTCAACAACAGCATGTTTTCCTTTGTGTTTACCACTGAGCTTCATGCAAATTTAACTCTATTCTATTGAAATTAATACAATGCAAAAATAAAATCAATTCAGTATCTTTCTACTCAATAAACATGTGTGTGAGTCCCTGTGGAGCCAGATATAAGCAGGGAAGATTAACAAGCAAAAAAAAAAAAAAAAAAAACAAAAAAGAAAAGAAAAGTCCATCATTTTATTAAGTATGCATTCAAGTGGAAGGAGACAGAAGACAAAGTGAGGCCTGCATTAAAAATAAAAGGAGAATTGCTAGAATAGACAGACATACAGGTTGCCATGGAATCCTATTAAAAGGAAGTTAATGAACACTTCACTGTCGGGGAGAGCTGTCTCCAGGAATTGGACAGAACAATAAGAACTTCCTGGGTACAGGCGATGAGAGGTGGACTTCCCACACAGGGACAGGGACACTTATCAAAGATGCAGGGCAAACGGGGTCTGGAGGTAACTCATTGGGACTACAGCCCTGTGGGTGACTGTGAAACCTGGAAAATGAAGGTCTGGGGATAAAGTCTGTGTTTGCAAAGCAGAAAGAAGAGAAGCTGAAACAAGTCAGGGATGTGATATCTTAGAAACACTCCTCTGACAGCCTGGCAGACTACTAACTGGGAATGCTAATGATTTCTGGAAGGATGTTCAAGGGAGTGAGCTGTTTTGTGTTCTGGAAGGTGGTTTTATAATTCTACACTCTCCCCTGGTAGACAGAGTCCCTCTCATTGCTTCAGCTATAGCACAAAACCAGTCAGAGCTCACCTCTGAGCTTCACCCGTTATCTCATGGAAATCTCAATCTGATATCCCCAGAGGCACTTCAGACTCCAAGGGACTAAAATAAATTTATTATCTTTTACCACTGACTTGCTTCCCTTCCAATATTTTCTCCCTCAGATTGGTTTCCTCGGCTACCTTATCAGCTAGGATAGACACCTGGCTGTTGTCCTTACCTCTACCCACTTAAATCCAATTTTTACATGTCTTACCGATTTTAATGAAAATATTTATAGAAGCTGTTTCCTCCTCCCTAACTCTCATTTCCCTGAAAAACTGAAACTCTTATTTCCCTCCTGAACTGTTCAGCCCTCTTGTACTTAATCTCCTATCCTCTAATCTTCTCCCAAATACACTCCCATACAGTTGCTAAGGTAATTGATTTAAAACTGAAAGTCGAAATCTACTGGATAAATCCCGTGAAATGATACGCAAGGCTTTCCAAGATCCAGCCGCGGCCTCCTGTTCCATCCTTATCATTTCTTCTTCCCCACCTATCCCATTGTGCACTTTGGGAGCCCTGAACTGTAATCTCTCCCTCACACCCTGATTTTTTTTTAACTCGCCTTTCCTTAAACACACTGGTTTTTTGTTAGCATGCACTCATCTGTTCTCTTTTCCAGGCTGTCATTGCCATCTCTTCAGACTCAATTCACCCGTTATGACCCAGCTCAGTTGCATACCTCTCCACTTTGTATCACCGAATCCCCAGGATGCACTGCTCTGGGAATAGTTTATTATAACTACCTCTCTCCCTTGGTTGTCTAAACCCCAAAAGAGCAGGGCTTCTTGTACTCGCTGTTGTATTCTCAGTGTTTGCATATAATCTGACAAATAGTGGAAACACACAAACTTTTGATAAAGAATGAATGAACAGGTGATACTATATCCAAAACCCAAATAGATTCAATGTAAAGTAGCCTATCAGAATGCTTAACAGCTCTGCTGTAGAGCCACTCTACCCAATACGTAGCCACTCACCACAGACTACTGAACACTTGATACATGGCTAGCTCAAATGGAGATGAACTGTAAGTATAAGAAACACCCTGGATTTCAATGACTTTTTAGGAAGTAAAAGCACGTAGTGTATCCTATTAATAATGTTTTTATGAGGATTACATGTTGAAATGACAGAATTTTGGTCATACTGGTTTAAAGAAAATAGGTTAGGGTTAATTTTGCTTGCTTCTTCTTACTCCTTTAATGTGGCTATTTGTTATTTTAAATTGGGTAGAGTTACACAGAAACATTTGAAATATTCCTCCAGTGATTTTCTAGATGAAGCCTGGACATGACTACTATTTCATACTGACCAAACAGCTCTGCTCTGATAATGCTTGTCACAGAGATTACTAGGTGACAATGAATCTTTAAATTGAGCAAATTTTTTGTTTGTTTGTTCTGGTTTTTGTAAGCTATGTATGGTTTTTGCTAAAGTGATTATTTGTGGCAGAGAGCATCTTTTGGCATTTCATTTGCCTAGTCTCTAGCACAATGTTTTGTATGTAATGTGTATTCTAGAAATGGTTAATGGGTAAAGAAATACCCTTTGTCAGATATAATAAGAGCAGTTCACCACTCCTACACATATGGATTTTGCACATCCCATTTGGGGTAAGCTGTTGAAGATTTAAAAATATGTACTCTATTTTATATTTTAAAATTTAGTATTTCCAGAATACTACTGTCGCTTGATGATGTTAACTGACATTACTAAAAATAAAGGGTATGGCGAAACAATTTTCAGAAATGCTACATGTTGCATCCTTCTGCTTAGAGACTAAAATGAACATTAGCATAATAAAGGCTGAGGAGTTTTTCAGAGAAAAGACCAAGACAGAATAGCCTGTGCAAATATGTTTAACTCAGTATTTCAAACTTTTCACACTAGTTGATCAACAAGTTTTTTTTCAATGACAGTTTACATTCAATAGTATTTTGTACTAGTTTCAGGTGTACAGCAGAGTGGTTAGACAATCATACACTTTCCAAAGGAGTCTCCCTAATATTGCCAGTATGCACCTGGCACTGTACATAGTTTTTACAACATTACTGACTATATTCCCTATTTTTTACTTTACATCTCCTGACTATTTTGCCACTACCAATTTGTACTTCTTAATCCCTTCACATTTCTGTGCAGTCCCTAACCCTCCTCGCCTCTGACAACTATCAGTCTGTTATCTGTATCTATGAGTCTGTTTCTGTTTTGTTCATTTATATTATTCTTTAGATTCCACATAGAAGTGAAATTATATGGTGTTTGTCTCTCTCTGATTGACTTATTTCACTGAGAATAATACCTTCTAGGTCCATCCATGCTGTCGTTAAAAGTAAGACTTTTTATGGTAGAGTAATATTACATTGCAAATATGTACTACAACATTTTTTATGCACTAATCTACCAGTGGGCACTTGGGTTGCTCCCAAATCTTGGCGATTGTAAATAATTTTGCAATGAACATTAGAGGGGTGCATATATTCTTTCAAGTTAGTGTTTTGGGTTCCTTCAGATATATGTCTAGAAGTTGAATTGCTGGGCCATAAAGCAGCTCCATTTTGAATTTGTGAGGACCCTCCATACTGTTTTCCTCAGTGGTTGTACCAATCTGCATTCCCACCAACATTGCAAGAGGGTTCCCTTTTCTCTACATAATCAAAAGTTGTTTGTTTGTTTTTTTAATTCAAAAACAAACAAATTTAATTTTGAATTAAATCAGGTAGAAAGTCACAGTATTGTAAATGCCAGGAAACTGCATATTCATCAATCCACTTTTATAAGTAAGTGATGCATAAATAAAACATACAGTGAACATTGTAGGAAAACAAAATGGTAATTATATTTTTACTGAGTATTTAAGAAATTATTTAGCTTATGAACTGGGATCACATTTTTCATTGCATAAGCATTCATTTGTATATCCCAATCAATTTCAAAAGTTTTAGTTCCAGAATGGAATACATGGACTAGACATAACTGTAACAAACTTTTTTATGTTTATTTAGAACAAGGTAGAATTAAATTTTATTGTAAACTAAAATAATGACAAAGTAATAATTACTAAATGCACACTCTACACCATCTCCATATTAGTTATTACAACACAAAAATGGTGGCTGCCCCATTTTGCAGATGAAGGAAGAGAGGGCAGGAAAGGGTAAGTGGCTTACCTAAGGCCTGCGGCTATGAATTAGGGAAGCTAGGATTCATTCCAACACCAGAGCTCCAATTTTTAATCCTGCCTCTTCTGAATTAATGTTCGCAGTGATGTCACCGAGGCCTCAAGATATCATTATTTTATGTCATGGAAAAAATGATGCATATGTCAAAAACAGTGAGTTGGTAAAGTCTTAGGTCCAGAGGGTAGGTTCTCAATTATCAGAAAACTGGTTTTGGCTGAGCATGTCATGTAAATAGACACTGCTCACATTTTGTCTTTGAAGGAGCCAGTGTAGTTACTGATAAAGGCAGTTTTAATAACTTTAGATTATGTAATATTTTACAATTGACATTATGAAGTACTTTATTTTCATCTTTATGGATTATGTTACAAATTCTCGGAATTCATGCTTCACTTATTTTCCCAAGTCTCAGCATCCCTAAATTTAACATGGTTTCATATATGAGACCATTCACCTGAGGGCTCTGCTCTCTAAGCTTTGGCTAAATTAGCCTTAAGTCCTTAAATTTTACTAGAAAACTATCTCCCAAATTAAAATCCCAAAGCACTTCAGCCTAAAATTGATTTTATTCTACTTAGTGTCAAGTTACATAGATTATGCTGCAAAATTAAATAGGGTTTAAAATTATGATTTGTATTACTAGAATTCTCTAATATAAACTACATTACTTCTTGCTTTACTTTATCCATTGTCCCCTAACCACTACAAAAAATATTGAAGCACTTTTAATAAATTTATTAACATAGAAAAATATTGAATATATTCATTTGTCTCTATTTTCATCTGTGTGTTTTTTTTTTCATAATTTAAGCTATGGACATGAGATGTGTTCCTGTGGGGCTTTGTTGATTAGTTTTTTTCATTTTAAAATAAAAACTCTTTGAGACATTTTAAAAATAAATGGAAATTTAGGCAGGAACAGGAGGAATAACATATGGGAGTCTTTCAAGAATATATGTCCTCAGGGATGATATGATATATTAGAAGTTAGGTGATCCTAGGTAAACAGAATATAATAGAATTTATGACTATGATAGTATCATAATATAATGAGTACATGTGTAATTCATACTAAATAAATAGATTATAATATATAGTATTATATATTTCTATCTATCTCTCTCTCTATCTATCTATCTATCTCTCTATCTATCATCTATCTATCATCTATCTATCTATCTACCTATCTACACAGAAATAGCATAGAACCAAAGAATTTTGAACTAAAATAGATTTTAAAAATAATTCAGTCTAACAGCATCATTTATAGAAGTTTGAGGCATTAGAGATTTCAAGTAATGGTCAACAATATAAAACATTATTTTTTGATAGAGATATGATTAAAAATCAAGTGCTCTTATTTCAAATCTGGTATTTTCTCCACCAATCCAAGTTGTTTCTTGAAAGAGCATATGTATGTATATAAAAATATTTTTCTCCATGTAGAAATATTTTCCAAAATGCAAAATTTTTAACACCAGAATTTGGTCAGAGAGCATTATATTATAATTATGGTCTTATGGGGTGCAGCAAAAGAAGTACAAATAGGGATACACACCTACTTTAAAAAAGAAGAAAGATCGCAAATAAGCAACCTTAAGCTGTATTTGTAAGAACTAGAAAAAGGAACAATAAACTAAGACCAAAGGTAGCAGAAGAAAAGAAATATCAAATATTAGATCAGAAACAAATCAAAGAGGAAATAGTAAAACAACAGAGGAAAAAATCAACAAAATTAAGAGTTGGGTTTTTAAAAAAATTGACAGAACCTTAGATAGACTATGAAAACAATAAAGAAGACTCAAATAAATGAAGTCATAAATGAAATAAAATATTACAAATATTATAGAAATAACATGAATCATAAGAGAATACCAGTAATAATTATATGCCAACAAAATGGGTAACCTAGGAGAAATGGATAAGTTCCTGAAAATATACAACCTACCATAAAGAAATAAAAAGTCTGTATATGCCTGTAACTAGTAAGAAGATTGAATTAGTAATAAAAAAACCTTCCAAACAAGAAAAGCCCAGGAACAGATGTCTTCAAATAACATTACAAAGGTACTGTAATCAAAACAGTATCAACAGCAATGTACTTGCATAAATAGCAATGTAGACCAATGGAACAGAATAGGAAGTCCAGAAATAAATCCATGCATAAACAGTCAACTAATCTTTAGCAGGGTACACACTAAAGAAAGAATAGTGTCTTCAACAAATGGCACTGGAAAACAGCATAGCCACATGCAAGTCAATAAAATTGGACCCTGATCTTACACCATACACAAAAATCAATTATAAATAGTTGAAGACTTAAATGTAAGACATGAAGTTCACTGATATTCATCAGTGTATAAATTTGCAGTATACAGAAAATGCACACTACTTTTAATAAATGTTTATATTTTTACTTTTTATATTATAAACTAGAGGCCCGGTGCACAAAATTTGTTCACTGGGTTGGGGGTGAGGGGTCCCTCAGCCCGGCCTGCGCTGTCTCGCAGTCTGAGACCCCTTGCTCCTTAACGCCTGCCTGCTCGCTGCTCCTTAGCACTGCCACTGAGGTGGGAGAGGCTCCCACCACTGCCGCTGCACTCACCAGCTGTGAGTCTGGCTTCTGGCTGAATGGCTCTCCCCATGTGGGCGTCAGCCCCCTGGTGGTCAGTGCACATCATAGCAACCGTTTTTTTCTGGTTATTCTGCCATAAGGGTCACCTACACTTTTATTATATAGATACCTTTGCTATGAACATTCTAGTTCATGCCTCCACTTATTCAAGTATGAAAAATTTACCAATGTACATCCCCATCCCTAACCAGGAAAATTTTGTTTTTTAGTACATGCACATCTTCAACTTTATAGGTGATACTAAAAATGGGTTTTCAATGAAACTTTTTAAAAAACCACTATACTGTCATCCTGCAGTTGGAATTTTCATGGTTGTTATAATAGGAAAAAAATGTCCAACTAGATTCTCCCCCTTTTGCCAAAGGAAAAGATTGGTTCTTAACAGAATGCTGATGGTATCTCTTCACTCACCATCATGAGCTTAAATGGAAGTGGTCATTCCTCTGGAAAATGTATCAATGATCTCCATGTCAGAACGACAGGCAGATGCTTTTCAACCCTGTTCTTTCTAGAGCTGACTTCAGCAAGGCTGAACAGCTCCTCTTTCTTGAAACCTGCTTTTCTTCTGCCTCCCATGATATTACATTCTCTCGGTTGTGTCCTTACTCCTCAGCCTACTTCACTGTCAATTATTGAAGGGTTGTCCATTATATAATTTATCATGAACCATTTTATAAAGCAAGGAGAATAGCTGGTTCCTTTGTAACTTGCCCTGCATTTATTAGGGATTAAGTTTTGGTGTCATTAAGCAACTTGGACCCACAAACACAAATCCACGCACTGAAAAGTGTAATCAATTAAATAAAATACTACCAAGGAGAGTGTTTTCCTACCACCAGAGAGGGCATTTACTCTCGGACTTTGGAAGTTATCATGTGGCTAATATCAGGGGAGGCAGAGCATTTTACACTTCAGGCACAAAATCGGAAGTGTTGAACTGTTTCCATCTCTCCTCACATACTGAGCTCCGTGTGTTTTTGTTAAAGAAAACTTTAAACAACCTGTCAGCACACACATTGGATTAGAGACTCTTATCATGTGGAGAGTCTCTGGCCAGTGCAGAAAGACATTATTGGAAACTTAGAGTCAAGAGAATAATTATATCTTTACATTCATTGACTCAAGAAATCAAGTATAGTTCTCTTTCGTGGTGTTTTATACTGCAAACCTGTTGTTTTTAATTTTCTGAGTGCTGACAACCCACTGTGCTTAAACAGCAGCTCTTAATCAGAACACAATAATTAGATAGTTAGAGCCTGCCTGATATTTAGATATTCAGAGGGGCTGCATTGTGCAGAACTGAGTTCATGAAGTTTGTTTTTCCCCTCTGATTTACCAGATGATGACTCTTTAAGTATTATCATACTAGTATGCTTATCCTATCTAATAAAAGAGAAACATGGTAATTGGCGTATGACTGCTACCCTTCCCATTGGCTAATCAGCGAGATATGCAAATTCACTGCCAGCCAAGATGGTGGCCGGCAGCCAGGTAGCTTGAAACTGAACATGAGGCTTGCTTGCTTCAGTGACGGAGGACTCCAACGTCCCGGCCCGCCTTGCCGGCCTCTGAGATTGCAGTTTAAGAAACATTGTAACAAATATAGAAGCTAAACAAAACCACAGAAACCTGCTTTCAGCGAGCCCGGGATCTCAGAGCTGGAGTTATACAATGTTTTGATTATAGAACCGAAACAAACCAGATACCTGCTTTCAGGAGCGGAGGCCTAAGAGCTGGAGCCTCAGAGCTAAAGCTGGCCCAGAATGAAAAAAAAAAAAAAGAAAAAAAGGAGCAGTTGGGAGCTTCAGTCACCCGCCAGCCTGAAAACAGCCCTCAGCCCCTCACCCAAGCTGGCCAGGCACCCCAGTGGGGACCCCCACCCTGATCCAGGACACCCTTCAGGGCAAACCAGCCAGCCCCACCCATGCACCAGGCCTCTATCCTATATAGTAAAAGGGTAATATGCCTCCCAGCTCCGGGATCAGCGTGACAGGGGGCAGCGCCCAAATCTCCTGATTGCCCTGTGGCTCTGTGTGTGACAGGGGGCGTGGCCACAACCTCCCTATTCGCCCTGCTCTGTTCATGACAGGGGAAGGCGCCCCAACCCCCTGATCAGCCCTGCTCTGTGCCTGATGGGGGGAGCTCCCCAACTCCCTGATTGCCCTGTGGCTCTGTGTGTGACAGGCTGCGGTGCCCCAACCCCCTGATTGGCCCTGCTCTGTGTGTGACAGGTTGCGGCGCCCCAACCGCCCCCCCCCCCCCACAGGCCCTTCTCTGTGTGTGACAGGGTAGAGCCATAACCTCCCCATCGGCCCTGGCCTGAGTGTGAGAGTGGTGGCGCCCCAAGCCCCTGATCGTCCCTGCTCTGTGGGTGATAGAGGGCGGCGCCCCAACCCCCTGATCCGCCCTGCTCTGTGTGTAACTGGGGCCGGTGCCCCAACTCCCCTATCGGCCCTACTCTGTGAGTGACAGGGGGGAGCTCCTCAACCCCCTGATGGGCTCTGCTCTGTGCGTGACAGGGTAAGGAGCCCCAACCACGCTGATGGGCCCTGCTCTGTGCATGACAGGGGGTGGCGCCGCAACCTCCCTATCGACCCTGCCTTGAGTGTGACAGGAGGCGGTGCCCCAACCCCCCAATCGGCCCTACCCTGAGCGTGACTGAGGGTGGCATCGCAACCTCCCAATCCGCCCTGCTCTGTGCATGACAGGGGGCGGCGCCCCAACTCCCCAATTGGCCCTGCTCTGAGCCCGACCAGGGGCTGCACCTAGGGATTGGGCCTGCACTCTGCCACCCGGGAGCAGGCCTAAGCCACCGGAGCGTTATCTCCCGAGGGGTCTCAGACTGCGAGAGGGCACAGGCTGGGCTGAGGGACCCCCCATTTCCCCCCAAGTGCACAAATTTTTGTGCACCGGGCCTCTAGTATGTTATAATTGCTTGTATCGATCATTAGTGCATAGCAATATAAGTGTAGGACACACACACACACACACACCTACTATGTCATAGTAGCAATGTAAGGAAAGATAAAAAACCAATAAGGAACTGATACAAAATCCTTTAAATACAGCATACTTAACAAGGAGGGAAGACCTGCTTAATTGGTTGTCCTTTTAATTTCAAGGTAACTTCACTCTTTCACACACTGAAACACTGAATTTACTCTACTCTAATTAAATGTCAAGTTCCTCTACATCACAGGACAGATATGAAGTTTTTAGTGAGAGAATCCCTTAGTAAAGGCCAATCCTTTCAAACAGGCTTTGAAAGTGTTTAGAATATAATCCATTAGCATTACATATCCCTGTAATTCTGAGATTCTGTCCTCCACTAGATAATATCTCTCTTTTTAACAAGCTTCTGCTAAAATAACCTAAAATCACCCTGTTGCTCCATTTATTCTTCCTCAAAATACTACAATTTGTTTTCTGTTATTATTGGTCTCCTGAAACTGCTAGTTGACCTACTTTATAGCTTTGGCTTTGAACATATGATCCCTTGGGAAACTTTTCCATCTATGGTTTTTGTAACAGTACTTTTTTCCTTGTCCTACTGCCAATCTTTCTACTTCTTAATCATTTTTGTGGACAGTTCTTTAAATCATTTCTTGATTTCTGATCCCCAATATTTAGCTCTTACTTCTCTCTCTCTACAAAATCAATCCAGTCAATTGTGGTTTCCACTATCACATGTATAAACACTCTCACAGCCAAATCTTGGTCAAGATTTCTTGTGAATTCAAGTAACTTACTCTCTATCACAATGTCCCATTGATAGGAATGGTATGCAACAGGAATGGACTGATAAAATGGACTGGTGGATTAGTGGTAATGGCAAGCCAGTTAAATATCTGAAAATTATCCCTGCCCAAAAATGCAAAAATGAACCTGCTGTCTTTCCCTGTAAATAATCTTGTGATCCACATCTTAATTAGATAGCATAACATTTATATTTATATAAGCCAAATTGGTCATTAAAATTCCACATTTTTCTATTTTTTTAACCTACAATTATTCACAAGTTTAATAGCTTTCATAGTCATCTTCTCACTCTTAAGGCCACATGATTTTTATTTAAGTATTCCTATTACCTAATGTTACCAATTCATTTCTTTTTTTAAAAAAAAAATATTTTTATTGATTTCAAGGAGGAAGGGAGAGGGAGAGAGAGAGATAGAAATGTCAATGTTGAGAAAGAATCATTGAGTGGCCACCTCCTGCTTGCCCCCTACTGGGGATCGAGCCTGCAACCCAGACATGTGTCCTTGACCAGAATCGAATCTGGGACCCTTCAGTCCGCAGGCTGATGCTCTATCCACTGAGCCAAAACAGGTAGGGCACATTACCAAATCTTGACGGGTAGCCTAAACCCCTCCAATCCTATACACTTCAGCTGCTATTACCATGAAAACTACATAAATATATACTACTTTTGAAAACTTCTTAAGTGGCACCTCCAGGCACCAGCATACACATATATACTATTTTGTATTTTATGTGGGATCCATTATTCTCAGGCTCTTGCTCACTTTCCCAACATCAAGTCTTTCTCCTGTTCAATTCACATTAAACTCCATGGCTCCACAATAATAAAATATTTCTACTCCCACTCCCCTCTCCTCAGTCTTTCCATTACCTATACCTCTGTGTGTGGTTGTTTTATCTGCCTGGAATAACAGTCTACATTATTTACCTGGTAGACGCTTGATCATCTCTAACTACAAACTCCCTTCCTGCTTCAAGGAATTCAGAAGCCTTCATTTTCTATTTTTCTACATTGCCTCTGTATATTGTTCATATTTCTATCAGGGTAAGTAGCTAACTGTATTAGAGATATTTGTGTATCTCCTAGAGTGTTGAGACCTTGCATTTAATGTATGCGCACAAAATTTAAATTCTACATGAAAAATCCCTTTTTTTGGGGGGGAAATACATAGTTATTGGTATGTAAAGCAAAATGGAAAATATAGAATATATTAAGCTATTAGTATATAATTAACAAGCAACCTTAAATTTTTAAAGTAGCTCTCTGTAATAACATAAAATGAAGCAAAATAATAACATTTAAGTCAGCATGTATGCCCTTATCCTGAAATATAGGTTAATAATGAAGACAACAGACTAATTATCTAAATGGAAATTAGAAAGTGGGCTGGCATATGCACAAAACTCTGTAGACAAAATTCTTACATTTTAGTAACCTTATATGAAGCAGAGACTGGGAATGGTCTTCTAGTTCCATTTCTTAAGTCAAATTTTTGGTATGTTAGTAAGCCAACCCTTTCATATATCCATTGGTCATTAGCACGGGAGTAAACAAAAGCCCATATGCTTAATATTATCATGAAATGTAACACACATGTACTAATAAGATGGAAAAACAGCCTAATACTGGAGCAATTCTAAAAATGAGAACAGTAAACTTTTAGTATACGTTGGTAGGATAAAGTAATGTTTGTTGAATGTCTCAAAATTTCTTTTTGAAATCATGTAGATGGCCCAATAAACCAGAAAACCTTATGAAGTTTTCCTCTCTCTTCATAAAATGACACAATACAAAAATCAATAGAAATACCTGTTTGCTCCATGAAGATCTGGAAATCCACCAATAAAGACAGACCATGATTCTGGTAGGGGTTTTCCAGACATGTGCTTGACAGGTTCCCTTGCTTTTACAGTCCTCCCTAGAATAGTCAGCTCAGCTTTACATGGGTCCAATTCTTGCCTGCAACCATTTAGAAAAGTAATTTATGGTTTTAGTAGATGTTGTATAAACATTTATCTGACCAATTAATTAAGCTATTAACAAAAGAAGAAAGATTTAAGTAAATAGATTATCTCACCATAAAACCAACAAAGCCAGAAGTAGATTAATCTGCTCTAAATTAGAAACCCGTAATGCTTTAAGTATATAAATACAAAGTTAAATTTAGACAAAACAACAAATTGTAGCAATCACCTAATAAAATAAATAAATCCGGATAATAAAGAGATCTTTCAGCTGTGATTAAAATGATGTTAGAATAAGATATTCTACTTTAGGTTTTTACATTGTTAAATTTTCTGTGTGAGTTAAAAATATTGAAAAGTATTGGTTTATATATGGTTACAGTACTGTCCCCTATCTGCAATTTTACTTTCCATGGTTTCAGTTAGTCATATCATCAAACTCCGTTCAAAAATATTAAATGGAAAGTACCAGAAATAAATAACTTGTAAGTTTAAAATTGTGCATCAGTCTGAGTAGTATGATCTCACATTGTTTTCCTCCTTCTGGCCCGGGACATAAATCATCCCTTTGTCCTGTGTAACCAAGCTATATATGCTATTTGCCCATTAGTCAGTTAGTTTCCATTGACTGCCAGTATCTCAGTACTTGTGTTCAAGTAATCCATATAGTATCCTAACAGTAAGTCACAATGCCTAAATATGTCATTCACCTCACTTTATCTCATTACATAGGCATTGTATCATCTCACATCATCACAAGAAGGGTGAGTATAGTACAAGATAATTTTTAAAATATATATTTTTATTGATTTCAAAGAGGAAGGAAGAGGGAGAGAGACAGAAACATTAGTGATGAGAGAGAATCATCGATGAGCTACCTCTTGCATGCCCCTCACTGGGGATTGAGCCCTGCAACCCAGGCCTGTGCCCTGACCAGGAATTGAACAATGACCTCCTGATTCATAGGTCAACACTCAAACACTGAGCCACACTGTCTGGCTAGTACAATATATTTTGAGAGAGAGGGGCCATATTCATATAACTTTTATTTTAATATATTGTCATTTATTTTATTTTATTATTCATTACTAGAGGTCTGGTACATGAAATTTATGCATGGGTAGGGTCCTTAGGCCTGGCCAGAGATTAGTGCCAATCTGTGGGGCAACCAGCAGGGCAATCAGGGGGCCCCTTCTGGCACCTGCCTTGGCCAGCCTGGCGCCACCCGCTCGCCGGCTCTGCCCCCCACCCCCACCGCCGGACGCCTCCCTCTGTGGGGTGACTGGCGGGGCAATCAGGGTGGCCCCACTGGCACCCGCCTTGGCTGGCCTGGGGCCTGCAGGCTTGGGGCACTCCTGCATTGAGCATCTGCCCCCTGATGGTTTGTGTGGATCATAGCGACCAGTCGTTCCAAAGTTCGGTCAATTTGCATATTAGGCTTTTATTGTATAGGGTTATTAATATCTTACTGTGACTAATTTATAAATTAAGATTTATTATAGATATGTACATATAAGAGAAGATATTATAGATATGCACATATAAGAGAAGATATTATAGATATGCACATATAAGAGAAGATTATACATATATATATATAGAGAGAGAGAGTACAGTCTATGGTTCCAGGAACCCACTGGGGTTCTTGGAACATATCTTCCAAGGGTAAGGGAAGGAATTCTGAATGTGATGTACAATACATGTTTATGGTTAAAAATAGTAAAAATTAGTAATACTGCAATGAGTAATAATTTATAGCAATATAAATCATACTAAGGTACAAAGCATGTAAACTTTTTAAAAATGAATAAATCAAATATAACTCAATTAGGCAACTCCCAGTATTAATTTTCATGTGCCCATATTTTAGAAAGATGAGATAAAAAATACTTCGACAGTACTTTAACATGTAGATATGCATGTCTCACTAACTCTATACACCTGTTTAATCATCTAATCCAGGGACTGAAACCGATGGCATATAGGCCAATTCCACCGCTTTGTAAGTAAAGTGTAACTGGAACAGAGTCACCGATTTCTTTACTCATAACCTATGGCTCTTTCACAGCAGAAATGAATAGCTGCAACTAAGACCTTAAGGCCCAAAGAGCCAAAATATTTACTACCTAGCTCTTTACAGAAAAGAGTTGGCAGATCCTTACCTAATCAATTTATCTATTTAGCTACCAAGCAAGTACATTTTATTATAATCCTTTCAGAGATGATAGTACATATATTATAAGATACCTAGGTAACATTCACCTATCAATGCCAGTCTATATCTTGACTATGTGATAGTGTGTCTTCCAAATATTTATATAAACTTTTAATTGAATTATAACATGTATGATGAAGAAGGTAAAGAATAAAGCTCTATGAAGTATCATATTGTGAAGATACTCAAGTGATCACTACATAGGTCAAATGGCAGAATATTACTAGTATGAATTCCTAGAAATATTAGCAACACAAATACACATTTGTATGTCCCCTCCATCTTAATTCAACATTGTTTTCAATATTCATTTTTGTCATTGAATTTAATAGTAGTTTGTTCATCTTCAAGATGTATCATTATATTGATATTTCAAAAATAATTTATTCTAGATTTAGCATACATTTGGTACTATTATGAATATTGCTGTTAAAAACATGCTTGTACATGTAGAGTTAATCCTCTTACTTCATTTATCTTTTGGGTTGAGATTATCAAATATCATGTTCTCCCTTTTTTTCTCTTAATTGTGATGAATTATGTTCACTGGTTTTTTAAATATTTGAGTGTATTTATGGAATAAGTATAAATTTTTTTATAATGTATGTCTTGATTACAAAACACAGGGTTCACTTTTCTACATTTTAAGGAATAGAGACTGGCCTTCATATTTCCTGTCTTATACTGGTCTTATAAAATTTTGCTATCAAGATTATGCTGTCCTTATATTCTACAGAGAGTTTACGTAATATTAATTTTATATCTGCCATTTATATATGGTAGAATTCACTAGTATAGCCATTTGGGCTTAAAGTTTTCTTTGAGTAAGTTACTAAATATGTATTCAATGTATTTAATATAATATAGTTATCTATGTATTATCATGTCCATTTTGTTAAACTGTATTTTTTCTTAGAAATTTTTTTCATTCAATCTATACTTTCAAAAGTATTGCATACAATATTTCATAATTTCCTGATATTATATTTTTATTGGTATTAGAACTATAGTAATGTTTCTTTCTGGTGATACTATTTGTATCATTTCTCATTTTATTTGTTTTGTGGATAAATATTGGCAGGGAGTAGTAAATTTCAAAGAACACACTTTTGCCACTGTTAACAGTCTTAATTCTCTATTTGTTTTCTACAACTTTAATGTCAGCTCTTACCATTATGATTTTCTTTTCTTTTTTTTAACTTTCTTTGGGCTTAACTTACTCTTCTATTTATAAGGTTTTTAACTTAAATTATGCTCTCAAGATTGTAAATTTTTCTTTAAGAATTAATTTTGTTATGTTTAACAAGTTCTACTTTCATTATTATCCGTTCAAAATATGTTCTAATTTCTTTTTCCCCCCATTTGCTCTAAGAATTATTCAGAATTGTATTATAAATTTACAAATATACAGGGATTTTCTGTTTTTTATTATTATAAAATTATTAAAACTCAAATCAAGCTTGTTCAAAGAATGTTTTCTATTTGCTTTCAAGTCTTTGAAATGTATTTACCTAGGCTGCATATCCCAGGATATGGCCAATTTTATTAACGTTTTCATGACCCTAGAAGTCTGTAGTTAAGTGCAATATGGTCAGGTTTTAACATATACACAAACATACACACATTTATACACTTTTGTATTGAATGTAAAATGGGAACAATTAAATAGTTAAATCATGTCTATGATGTCTGTACATTTTTTTCTTTAAAATATATTTACAGATTCTTTGCATCCTCTTCCATCTGCATCATTATATATACTTAATAGAGCTAAAACCAAGTGTGGGAATGAAGCCAATACTGAGGCTTTTATAGAAAGAGTTTTGAAAAATTTTTGAAAAGATAAATGATGTTCTCTATATTAAGAACATGGGAGCTGAAACCGGTTTGGCTCGGTGGATAGAGCGTCAGCCTGCGGACTGAGGGGTCCCAGGTTCGATTCCGGTCAAGGGCATGTACCTGGGTTGCGGGCACATCCCCAGTGGGAGATGTGCAGGAAGCAGCTGATCAATGTTTCTCTTTCATCGATGTTTCTAGCTCTCTATCTCTCTCCCTTCCTCTCTGTAGAAAATCAATAAAATATATATTAAAAAAAAAAGAACATGGGAGAAAAAAGGTGTTGCACATTTTTAGAACCCATTTCTTACTCTTAAATTCTATATTTAAAGCAAACTAGAAACTTCCTGCGTTAATTACTTATTACAACTAAACTGTTAAAAATTATCTTATGGAGGTTATAGCTTCTAGAAAGCTATTCATTTACTGACAAAAATAAAAAGCAGAGCATCATGGCAGAGTGAGAAGACTCGTTTGTAACTCTCCTTAAACCTACAACTAGTCGGATATCTATAACCCAACAAAGGTCCCTCTGTTCAACATACTCCCATGCCTGAGAGGGAAACAAAAGCACAAATAAGAAATGTGACTGCACCAAACTAAAAACCTTCCACACAGCAAAGGGGTTAATATCCAAAATATATAAAGAACTCATACAACTCAACAACAAAAATAATCTGATTAAAAAATGGGCATAACTGAACGGACATTTTCCCCAAGTTAGGCCTACAGATGGCCAAAAGACACTTGGAAATACATCCTATGTCACTAATTATTAGGGAATTAAAACAATAATGTGATATCAGTACACACCTATTAGAATGTTTATTATCCAAAAGATAAGAAATAACAAGTGTCAGGGAGGAGGTGGAGAGTGTCTGTGAGATTATAAATTGATGCAGCCACTATGCAAAACAACATGAAGGTTCCTTAAAAATTTAAGAATATATCTACATATGTTCCACCAAATATTACTTCGGGGTATTTTTCCAAAGAATATGAAAATACTTTGAAAATATATTATGTGCCTCTATGTTCATTTCATCATTATTTACTACAGCCAAGATATAGAAATAACCAAACAATGGATGAACGGCTAAAGAAGATATGGTCTATCTATCTGTCTGTCTGTCAGTCTGTCAGTCTGTCTGTCTGTCTATTTATATAGACATATAAATGGATACATATACATAATTTCCTTATATGATTATATAATAATTTAAGTGCTGGGGTCCAACCCCAGCAGGTCCAGGGGTCCCCAAAGGTGTGGACGGAGTCAGCGAAGAAGGAATGACACAGAAACAGCGTTCAGTTGATCAGCAGCCTAGCCAGGATCCCTAGCCAAGTTCTGGTTAGGATCTCCAGCAAAGTTCTGGTCAGGATCTCCAGCCAGGTTCTGTGTCCATGTTCTCTTGCTAGGTTCTCCAGCCAGGTTCTCCAGGTTCTCCAGCCAGGTTCTGTAGCCATGTCCCCTCGCTAGGTTCTCCAGCCAGGTTCTGTGGCCATGTTCTAGTCAGGTTCTCTTGCCATGTTCTATCCAGGTTCTGTAGCCAGGTTCTGTCTCTAGGATCTTCAGCCAGGTTCTCTCGCTAGGTTCTGTCTCTAGGTTCTGTTGCCAGTTTCTGTCCAGGATCTTTTGCCATGTTCTGTCTCTAGATTCTGTCTCCAGTTTCTGTCCAGGATCTTTCCCCATGTTCTCTCCAGCGAAGTTCTTCTGTCTCTAGTTCTGTGTAGGTTCTGTGTCTAGGTTCTGTCTTCTAAGTTCTGTCTCCTGTTGTCTTGTTACATCTGTATTTATACCAGTTGATTCAATCCTATCAATCTCTATTCCAAAGGTTAGGGCATTTCTTATCTCCATTCCAGGGAGTAAAGATTATGTAGCTTAAGCATGGTTGTTTAACTACCCGCCTGGCACTTAGTTAAGGGGTTTTATTCCCTCCCTAACTTCGGGGGGAAATCCTTACCTGGGGAAACAACCTTTCTCGGAGAGGTGACCTTGGTTAAAACACATAGTGCCAAGAAGGTGAGCAAACATATTAAGAACAGTATGCCATATAGTCCAGGTCCCTTGAAACAGCAAGGATGGACCGGATCCCGGCATTTAAGAAAAGACATTATTGGATATTTAGTTTCTAAGATTTTAAAATAATAAATAATTACATGATAATTCTAGAACGTTATCTCACCATTACTTGGTTATGTCCTTTTGAAGTATTTCAAGATGTAAATTATTAAATAAAATTAGATAATTTTAAAGATTTATCATCAAATTGCTAAATTACATTCTAGAAATTTGATTCCAATAAGTATTGTCAGAATGTTGAAGATTTTGTTCAGTTTTATATTCATATTCATATAAGATCAGTATTTTCAACGTATTATCTGCATAAAAATTCTTCCCATCCAAAAAATATTTGCTAATATTTTATGTTTAGAGACAAATTTGAATGTCAATACTTTATAATGAGATTCTATGTATATAGCAGATTGAATTTTATACACTTTAACTGTAATATTTGAAACCAATTGTATTGCTTTAATTATTGAAGTGACATAATCTATTTTGATATTTGGTATGCCAGTATCCTCTCTTACAACTCTTCTTCAAATATATATATATTTTAAATATATTTTATTGATTTTTTACAGAGAGGAAGAGAGAGGATAGAGGGTTGGAAACACCGATGAGAGAGAAACATCGATCAGCTGCCTCCTGCACACCTCCCACTGGGGATGTGCCCGCAACCAAGGTACATGCCCTTGGCCGGAATCGAACCTGGGACCTTTCAGTCTGCAGGCTGATGCTCTATCCACTGAGCCAAACAGGTTAGGGCCAAATATATTTTTTGTTGTTGTTAATCCTCACCCAAATATTTTTCCATTTTAGAGAGAGTGGAACAGAGAGGGGAGAGACAGAGACACATCGATTGGTTGCCTCCCGTATGCAACCAAAGCAGGACTTGCTTGCAACCACAGTACGTGCCCTTGACCAGAATTGAACACGGGACCCTTCAGTCCATGGGCTGATGCTCTATCCATTGGACCAAACCAGCTAGGGCTTCTTCAAAGATTTTGACATGTCACAATTTATAATAGCTAAGATCTGGAAACAGCCCAAGTGCCCATCAGTAGATGAGTGGATAAAAAAGCTGTAGTACCTTTAAACCATGGAATAGTATGAAGCAGTAAAAAGAAGGATCTCTAACCCTTTGATACAGCATGGAAGGACCTGGAGAGGATTATGCTAAGTTAAATAAGCCAGTCAGAGAAAGACAAGTATCACATGATTTTACTTGTATGTGGAATCTAATGAACAAAATAAACTGATGAACAAAATAGATCCAGAGACATAGAAGCATGCAACAGAATGTGCAATCTCAGAGGGAAGGTGGGGAAGGGTGGGTGGGTGGGAAGAGATTACTTGTATACATATATGCATAATCCATGGGCACAGACAGTAGTGTGGTGAAGGCCTGGGTCGGGGGTGGAGACAGGTTATAAGATGTCAACAGGAGGAATAAGAGGGGCATATGTAATACTTTCAACAATAATGATTTAAAATCTATTTTTTATTCCCCAACTGTCAGTGGTATTTTTATCAAGAATAAAAGTTATTCTATATTCTAAAACTTAAAGGCTAAATATATGTGTATATATACACACAAGTATGTGTACACACACCTGCATACTTGTGTCTGACAAATATACATGTTTCTTATCTACACTAATAAAAGAGAAAAATGGTAATTGGCGTACGGCGATACCTTTTTCATTGGCTAATCAGGGCTATATGCAAATTAACTGCCAACAAGATGGCGGCTAATTTGCATATGTAGGCACAATGCAGGGAGGCGAAAGGGAAAGCAGGAAGAAGCCCCCTGCCACTGACAGTGATCTGAAACCCAGGGGGGAGCTAAGAGCTGGGGGGCAGGGCAAAGGTGGCCCTGGGGCCGCCTTTGCCCTGCCCCCCAGCCATGATCAGAGAATCAGGCGCCTTTGCCGCCCTGGCCAGTGATAGCAGGAAGTAGGGGTGGAGCCAGCGATGGGAGCTGGGTACGGTCGAAGCTGGCAGTCCCAGGAGCTAGGGGTCCCTTGCCTGGGCCCAAAGCGAAGCCCACGATCGCGGTGCCCCCCGCTGCCACTGCAGGTCCCCGCTGCCCGGGCCGGACGCCTAGGCCAGAGGCGTTAGGCCTAGGCAGGTGCGGAGCCTGCAATCGCGGGGAGCTGGGGGTCCCCTGCCCAGGCCTGACACCTCTGCCGGAGGCCTCAGGCCTGGTCAAGGGGCCAATCTGGTGATTGGTGATCGGAGGGTGATGAGGGTCAACTCCTCTGGCCGAGGCATCAGGCCTGGGTGGGGGGCGGAGCCGGGGATTGGGGGGATATGATGGTCCCCTTGCCCAGGCCTGAAGCCTGGGTCAGAGGCGTCAGGCTTGGGCGGGAGGTGGAGCAAGCGGTCAGAGGGAGATGGGGGTCCCCTGCCCAGGCATGATTCCTGGGCCAGAGGCCTCAGGCCTGGGCGGGGGCCAGAGCCAATGATGGGGGGAGATGGGGGTCCCCTGTCCAAGCCTGACACCTCTGGCGGAGGCGTCAGGCCTGGGCAAGGGGCCGATCAGGCGATCGGAGGGTGATGGGGGTCAACGCCTGAGGGCTCCCAGTATGTGAGAGGGGACAGACTGGGCTGAGGGACACTCTCCCCCGCCCCCCCCCCCCACAGTGCACGAATTTCATGCACCGGGCCCCTAGTATTTATATAAAATATTAGAATATTTAATCCAATGGGAAGTAAATGTTCTACCTGTTTTTTTCTTCATTTACCTATATGCACTTCGTCCATATTCAACTGTGGTCTCTATCTTTTGGAATGACTTATTTAGAAAATAATAATGAGTAATGTGAAATACAATATATGTTAATTTAAGACTAGGGGCCTGGTGCACGAAATTTGTGCACTAGGGGTGGGAGACCCTCAGCCCAGCCTGCCCCCTATCACATACAGGGGATGTCCTACTGATTGCTTAGGCCCGCTCCCTGCTCCCCTTGGGGAGCGGGCCTAAGCTGCAATCTGGCCTCCCTTTGTGGGAGGCGACCGGGCTGATCAGGGGAAGGCACCAGCCTCATCACCACACTCCAGCAGCCACTGCCAGTCACCACAGCCACCAAGGGGTTTTCATCAACACAGACTCCAGTCCCTTCACCATGAAAAAATGACAACTTTCTTTAGGCATTTTCAAGATGTGTCTTTCATAGGATATGACATTTCTTTCTTTCTTTTTTTTTTTATCCTCACCTGAGGATAAGTTTCCATTGATTTTTAGAGAATGTGGAAGAGAAAGGGAAAGACAGAGAGAAACATCAAAGTGATGCTTTGATTGGTTGCCTCCTGCATGAGCCCTGACCTGGGTCCCGGCCAGGGAGGATCCTGCAACCTAGGTACATGCCCTTGGTCAGAACTGAACCCAGGCCCTGCGGTGGGCACACTGAGGCATTATCCACTGAGCCAAGCCAGCTGGGGCAGGATATGACATTACTTAGTCCTCCAGCAGTGGACCTTCATTTTTTTCTCCAGGAGTGTGGTGGGAAAACCCTAGATCACCTTTTTGGACTCTTATTACCCAAGTTACTAAGAATATTACCAGTGGCATACAGGGAGCTTAACCAATTAGCGGTCAGAAAAGGTGTTTCCTCTGTAGTTCACTCCGATTGCCGGCTCTGCCCCTGCCCAGGCCTACAGCCTCTGGCCGAGGCTTCAGGCCTAGGCAGGGGACCCCCAAACCCTTATGATCGCCAGCTCTGTCCCTGCCCAGGCCTATAGCCTCTAACAAGGCCTGGGCAAGGGACACCCAGACTCCTCTGATTGCCAGCTCTGCCCCTGCCCAAGACTAAAGCCTCTGGCCGAGGCTTTAGGCTTGGGCAGGGGTGCCCTTGGCTCCAATTGAAGGCTCGGCCCTACCCAGGAGCCCCCTGGCTCAGGCTCTTCCTAGGCTGCTCAGAGCCCACAAAGGGTGGGTTTGAGATGTTTGGGTGGGTTAAGTGGGCACTACCTCGAGTGACCTGGGTGCCGATGATGTTCCCAGGACCCAGGCTGTTGGGCACCTATGTATGCAAATTAACCGCCATCTTTGTTGGGTTAATTTGCATACTCATCCAATTGGCTGGTGGGTGTAGCGGAGGGATGGCCAATTTACATGTTTCTCTTTTATTAGGTAAGATGTGTAGTAAGGATTACAATACAATAGAAATGAATTCAAGTTAGAAATACCCCAGAAGTGATCCTTGAATGATAAAGATAATTATGATAGGAAGAGGGAAGAATAATAGATACTTACTAGAGAAGTGAGATTCTGAGTGAGAATGAAAATTGGAAGGGAAATAAATGAGGTGGAGTTTTAAAGGCTTTTTCTGCCTACAATTGATAACAAGAGTTCAGTTTAATACCAGATCTTTCATATTCTCTACTTTGAGCATGTGGGACACGTTACATTCTGTACAGATATTAGTAGTTCATTCATTACAATGTCATCAGCCTTTGTTATGTTATTACTGTACTAGAGGTCCAGTGCACAAAATTCATGTATGGGGGAGGGGGTCCCTCAGCCCAGCCTGCACCCTCTCGCAATCCGGGGCTGCTGGCTCCTAACCGCTGGCCTGCCTGTCTGGTTGCCCCTAACACCTCTACATGCCTGCCTGATCTCCCTTAAATGTCTCTGCCTTGGCCACTGACACTGCAGCTTAGTCCAGAAGGACGTCTGGAATGACATCCGGAAGGTTGTTTGGTTGTCCGGTCTAACTAGCATATTACACTTTTATTAGTATACTAGAGGCCCGGTGCACAAAAATTTGTGCACTCGGGGGGAAGGGGGGTCCCTCAGCCCGGCCTGTGCCCTCTCGCAGTCTGGGAACCCTCGGGAGATAACGACCTGCTGACTTAGGCCTGCTCCCGGGTGGCAGAGGGCAGTCCCAATCCCTAGGTACAACCCCTGGTCGGGCTCAGAGCAGGGCCGATTGGGGAGTTGGGGCGCCGCCCCCTGTCATACACAGAGCAGGGCGATCAGGAGGTTGTGATTCCACCCTCAGTCATGCTCAGGGTAGGGCCGATTGGGGGATTGGGGCACCGCCCCCGTCACACTGAAGGCAGGGCCGATGGGGAGGTTGCGGTGCCACCCCATCATGCACAGAGAAGGGCCAATCAGGGGGTTGGGGCGCTGCCCCCTGTCACTCACAGAGTAGGGCCCATCAGGAGGTTGGGGCACCGCCCTCTATCACCCACAGAGCAGGGCCGATCAGGGGGTTGGGGTGCCGCCACTCTCACACTCAGGGCAGGGCCGATGGGGAGGTTATGGCTCTACCGCGTCACACACAGAGCAGGGCCCGTGGGGGGGGGGTGGGGCCCCGCACCCTGTCACACACAGAGCCGCAGGGTGATCAGGGGGTTTGGGTGCTACCCCCTGTCATACTGATCCAGGTGCCGGGAGGCCTCACGGCTCCGTTGATCCCGGTGCTGGGAGGCATATTACCCTTTTACTATACAGGGTAGAGGCCTGGTGCACGGGTGGGTGCCAGCTGGTTTTCCCTGAAGGGTGTCCTGGATGAGGGTGGGGATCCCCACTGGGGTGCCTGGCCAGCCTGGGTGAGGAGATGATGGCTCTTTGCAGCTGGTCACACATCCTTCAGGGTAGGGGTCCCCACTGGGGTGCCTGGCCAGCCTGGGTGAGGGGATGATGGCTGTTTGCAGCTGGTCACACATCCTTCAGGGTGGGGGTCCCCACTGGGGTGCCTGGCCAGTCTGGGTGAGGGGCTGAGGGCTGTTTTCACGCTGGGGGTGACTGAAGCTCCCAACCGCTCCTTTTTTTCTTTTATTTTTTTATTCTGGGCCAGCTTTAGCTTTGAGGCTTGGCTCCAGCTCTTAGGCCTCCGCTGCTGAAAGTAGGTTTCTGGCCTTTGCTTACAATGTTGCAATCCTACTGGCTGAAGCCCGGCAGGTTTCTGGGGTTTTGTTTAGCTTCTATGTTTGTTACATAGTTTCTTGCAGCTCAGAGGCCTGCAGCGGCACGTGGGAACGTTGGAGTCCTCTGTCACTAAAGCAAGCAAGCCTCATGTTAGCTTCAAGCTGCCTGGCTGCCGGCCGCCATCTTGGCTGACAGTTAATTTGCATATTGCCCTGATTAGCCAATGGGAAGGGTAGCGGTCGTACGCCAATTACCATGTTTCTCTTTTATTAGATAGGATATCCTTACACCTGGAACAAGGACTTGCATGTGGAATTTTGTATGTGTGGGATGTTGAGCAACTTTACAGGACACTGTCTGGAAAGTGCTTAAAGACTGACAGACAGCATTTTACTTTTAAAATTGTATGTTTTATTTTTTCCAATTACAAGTATTAGAATAAACTGCTAAAAATATAAAAAAGGAAAAGTGAAAACAAAGAAAAACCTACATTTATCCAAGGAGGAACTATAATTATCATTCCATTACAATCTAAAATTTTCATTTGATTACAGAATGTCCCCAAAGCTGAGAATGTAACATGAACTTTTTCACAGTTTGGCTTCTTTAGTAATTTAATAATATAATGTAAACATTTATGTATGTTAATATTATTGAAAACTATTAATTTTAATGAATGTATAGTAATAGTTCATATGTTTGTACTCTTTTTTTCTAAAATGTCTAGTCATTTGGTATTTTGGCATCCTTTTCCCCAGTTTTTTCACTCCTTTCTTTGAAACTAATGCGTGCCTATTTCATATATCCTAATACACAAATCTATTTATTTTCTTAGGGAATTTTCCTAGAAGCTGATTTTCAGTATATAAGCTTTCTCTAAACTTAGATTGTAAATTCCTAAATTTTCTTCAGATTTTCTGCTGGTTTTATGTAACAATTTACCTAAACTATAGCCCCTGTTATTCAATCAAACACTAATCTAGCTGGTGCTATTAAGGCATTTTGTAGATGTGGCTAACATGTACTTCAACAACCAGTTGACTTTAGGTAAAGAACATTACCACCATAATGTGGATGGACCTCATCCAATCAATTTCAAAAGCTTTAAGAGCAAAACTGGTTTTTCTGGGAAGAAGAAATTCCACAGCATCAGCTCCTGCTCAAACGTTTCCAGCCTACAGGCCTTGATGGAAGTATTTTACACATTTTGTACTTAGTCAGTCATACTCCATAATCACATAAGCCAATTCCTTAAACTAAATCTCAATATATATTTTCTGTTGTGCCCTCTTCTCTGGTAGAGCCCTGACGGACACAGACGGAGGTAATGAGAATATTGAGGTACAGAGATATTTGACCCTATCCATGTACAAGAAAATCTTTCATATATTACAATCCTATCAGTAAAGCAGTATTAATATTAATTGAGTATGGAATTTGATTCTTTAACTGGAGCTGAACCTGATAATAGTTTTTGTTAAAGTCTCAGAACATGTCTCTCTTAATTAGTGTTAACCACATTGAATTTAATTCCTTAAGGAGGTTTTCTGCATGACTAGCAATGGATCAGGTGATTGGCCTTTGACTATAATCCAAGATATAGACTTCTAAATGACCTTTGATCTGGATTAATGAATAGAACTGATAACTGGGGAAAGGTTCATATATCACATAAGAAAATTAGTTCTTATAGACATCACATTCAAAGCTTTTCCTTGAAATTTATGATTTTTATTTTTAATATAATTTCTATTCATTGTCACAGAGGGTAGACTGCTTCACAATCAAGAGCACTATTAGTATCTATTAATTCTGTAGGCTTTCATCTTTGGATAAGTATGAGAATTTTCTTTCATGCTTAAATTTCTGCATTGATTATTCTTGTTTTCAAAGTTATTATCATTTCTGAAATAAATTACCTTTGGTAATTGAAGACAAGGATGCCATATCATCTTTTCTCATACACATATTCCAGAGAGCAGGCAGCTAAACTGAAGGAAAATGAAAGGTAAGAACTCCTCCTTTATAACAATGTAGACTATCAGGTTTTCTTTGCCAAAAATGCAATTCTAATATTTCATCTAGCGGGATTGTTATTTTATTCAAGAGACGCACTTCTTAACAGCAGTCGTATCTTTCCCCTTAGGCTCATTAGAATGGAGGTCACGCTGTTCTGATTGTGCCCGGCTGAATCTAACAGGAATTGACTGAAGGTAGGAAAACAGTCTTACAACATTATTGTTTAGCTTTTGCTGATGATACAGTTTGCCTAGCACACCATGCAGTGTAAAATTTTTCTATCAAGGCTTTTTAATGCTTTCTCTAAAATCAGCACACAGGGTGCTTTAAAGGTCAAATGAGTAGACAAATTTATTCTGCATAATTATAAATATATATAGAACTCTCCGGAGGACGCCTGGTGTTTGAACTGCCTTTAATTGCTCTTTTCCCAAACTTGCAGTGATTGTTCATATTTGTCATTTGTATTCACATAATAGTTATCATTAATATCTCTCCACTAATTAGAACCAGAAGAAAAGTTTAGAGCGCCATAAATCCTACCCACTCTGTGTAGGTACTCGAGGTAGATTCCAAGAAAGGTCAAACTACTATGCTGAGCACAAGAGAGATGTGGGTAACATGTTTTATTATTTGCATGGCTACTCTATCATCATACAGCAACAAGTTATAAACTTTCACATGCGTTAGTAGAGTGGAAGGGATACATGGATTAGTCCAATCTCATCTATAATAATAAAAGCATAATATGCAAATCAACTGAATGGCGAACAGCAGACAACTGTCCAGATGACCTTCCGGACGACCTTACGGACAAAGCCAGGGCTTCGAGGGCCAGCCAAGGTGACCGGGGTTTCGAGGCAGCAGCGGAGGCAGCGGGGGCTACAAAGGTCTACCCTAGCATGAATTTCATGCGTTGGGCCTCCAGTAAATAAAAACTCCATCATGTTAGAAATCAACTCTCTCTCATCTGATTATTTTTGAGCATTATGAAAGTCATGGGGGTGGGTGGAGGTAGGCAAAGTAGGGGAATAACAGGGACAACTACAATAATGTCAACATTAAACATTTTTAATAGCTCTGGCCTGCATGGTCCAGTGGATAAAGCACTGGTCTCTGCACTGGAGGATCTCTGGTTCAATTCCCAGACAAAGGCATGCACCTTGGTTTGCAGGTTTGATATCTACCCCCTATTGGGGCACATGTGGGAGGCAACCTATAAATGTGTCTCTCTAATATTGATATTTCCCTCCTCCTCCTCCTCCTCCTCCTCCTCCTCCTCCTCCTCCTCCTCCTCCTCCTCCTCCTTCTCCTCTTCCTCCTCTTCCCTCCCTCCCTCCATTCTACTCTTAAAAAAAAATTAAAGAAAAAAAAATCCTCACTCCGCCAGTGAGGATTAAAAAATATTAATAAAATTAAAAAGTCATGATTTAAAATTACTCTGGCTTCCATCTTATGTTTAAGAAAGCTGTTTTTAAGTGACAGTGATAAAAATTTCCATAGAACCTGAATATGTGTATTCTCTTTGTTGATTGCCTATCATATTTATATAGTGAAATAATTACTTTGTTTAATCAGCTATAAAAATATAAAGAAATTGCTACAAAGTCAAAATAACAATTCTTTCTTTTTAGAGAGGATTCAGACCCAAAAGCTTTTTGTTCACACAAAGAGAAATGAAAGATAGACATCAATTTAGGTATTTGATGCCAATACATTACTTATTATCAGATCAATTACCCCAGCTATCTAGGGATATTTTATATTCATTTAACTTAGAAGGTATTTATTAAGTTCCATCTGAAAATTGATTCTTTAAAGGGAATTAAGCAGTTATAGGGGCTCTTTTTGTTCAATTCCTATAATATTTATTCAAGTAGTTTCCACAGGTGACATGGAATTAGTTGCTCCTAGCTTCCACTGCCCCATCATATCTTTGTAAAAAGTATGATAAGTTCAACTCCCTAATTTAAAACTCTGAATGGCTGAGCATTGCCAAAAGGGTTAATTAAAAATCTGCAGCTGGAATTTAAGCACCCACCCCTCCAGTTCTGGCTCTTCTTTAATTACCTGTACCTCTGACAGCTGCACAAGGGAATTTTCTGCCACACTTAGATCAGTCCCCTCATTCTCCCACCTGCCAAGATTTCTCTTTCCCCCATTTAAATGCTAATCATAAATAAGAACTTATGTGAGCTTCACTTATTACTTTAAATGCTATTAATATTTGTAGTCTCAATTATCTCTTTACTTCTACTACCACCTATAGCCTTCATTTTTGCATTCAATTATGTACTGTCTTCTCATCATGGGATTGTTTGATATTTCCATGTTTTGTCTCTCCAGTGAAAAAAATAACCTCTCATTTGACGGAGTTCTTTTTGTCTATCTTTGATTTTTTAATAAAACCTAGGCATTAGCCTACTGACCTTAAAAAAATCAATTCTGCATCAGCGGTGTTCCTAGAAGTACACCAACTATTCTTTTCTACCCTTAATAAGTGTGATCCTAAGTCAGCGGTCTTATCATGCACAGGAAGCCCACGAACTACCAGCTTAGATGCTACCTCCACTGTGACCAGGTTGTCCCTGGCCTCCATGTTAGGACAGATTTATCCCTTTGCCCATGGGGCTTTCCACAGGCAAAGTAACTGTTTGCATTCATTGAGCCATACTCAGATTTTCTAAAAAATATGGGCAACTGAACAAAAAGCAGCTAAATGCTTTGAATTTAGTATTGAAAGTACCATGCAATTGAGTTGTTTTCTGGCTAATTCTAAAGTATGTGTTATTCCAGTTGATGTTTTCCTGTAGGGTACATGATCTTAAAAACTGAAAATAGACATGTTTGCCCTTATGTTCCTATTAGAACAGAAATTATTCTACATCATGTCATGATTCTTCTGAAGGACTGTTCCTTGCTAAAACTTCAGATATCTTCACTGTATTTCTAAATATATTTTTGCATTTGTGATTGGCATTAAATACCAGTGATGTGGTTATTAATTACATTAATACAGAGGTTCTAATTAAATTATATTTCAGGACCTACAAAACATAGTATAGAATTACTTGACATTCGATTACTAAATACTAAGATCACTGATTAAAAATAATCAAGAACAATATATGTAATTATCTTTATCATTATGAGCAATTAAACCACTTCTAGTAATATTTCCTTGAGATGAAAAATCTGCCTTAGAAAAATACCACCAAGAAAATTTATAAATTAGATTAATTTAGCATAGATTTCCACTTTATATTGTTTGGCAAAATTATATAAACAAAATATTTTAAAATATCATATACATAATTTCTGAATACTCATAAACTATACCTGAATTTTTATTTTTAAAATTATTGAAAGCATAAAGCAAAGCAGAAGATTAACTTTGAAATAAAATTTATTAGTTTTAAAGAGGGTTTATACACTGAGTGGCCAGATTATTATGACCACCTGACGTTTGTAGGCAAATTAGCTAAAGTTTCTAGAGGGCCAGACCATTATAAATAGGGAAGCAGGTTGTTTACCACAACAATAGAAGTGATTTTTTTCTGAAGATATGGGTAAACAACGCGATTTAACAGCCTTTGAATGTGGAATATGAATATATATATATATATATATATATATATATATATATATATAGTGGCACTTTCATTTCTACCATGGGCAAGCTTTAAGAGAATCTTGGGTTATATTGGGACTGACTCAAAACAGTTTGAGAACCCAGCAGAAGTAGAAGTGAGGGAAAATCTGCTTATTTAGAGACAGGGAGGATTATAAAGCTCATGGAAACTACAATGTGATGTGACAAAATCATCCTCAGACAACCTGATTCACCTCTTTTCACTCCTGAACCTAAAAATCTGTCCTTTGGGTTATGAGATATTGGGAGTTAGTGCAGGGCTTACCCTGCAAGTGTAAACCTCACATCCTTTGTTGGGGTGGTCATCCCATAACACCTTCATATAGTGATGCCTATTTCATGAGGAGAATTTGGAGAGTAAATTCCTAGTCAGATTAGTCATACAATTAAGTTCCATAGATGGTCATTTTCAGTTCAATCTAGTTGTATTCCCACAACTACTCGTAAAGAAGACTATTCTGCTGTATCACACATCATTTTGGGGTGCAGCTGGGGTAAGAGGATGAGGTGCCATAGCAACCTGACAACAAATACACTTGTTTACTTCCCTGAATTTCATGTTAGAAACACCTGAATTACTTCTGTTCCTTTGTCCTTTCCAAAATTGCTTTTGTGGGAAAAGAGGGCAAGCATGAACTCTGGAGTCAGAAAGAATTCTTTTTGACTACTATAAGGTTTGCTATTTATTATCTAGGAGACATTTGTCAAGCAGGTACTTCCAATACTACTATGTGTCAGGCAAGACAGTCCACACTGGGATACAAGACTGACAAAGCAGCATTAGTGTTCTATTATAATTCAAATCTCAAGAGAGAGGATGCCATATATCAAGTATCAAGATGCTTAAAGGGGTTGGGGACTGATTTAATTTGAGAAGTGATGGAACACATTCACAAGGAAGTAAGGTTTAACATTATTATCTCCATTTTACATCTGAGAAAAAGCAGAGTTCACAAGCTTCGCCAGACCAAAAAGCTTGTCCAGAGTCACTGTTTATAGCTCCAGAACGGGGATTTCTTGAACCTTGATTCCAAAACCCTGTTACTGTCTTTGATATGCCAAGGGGAGAAATAAAAAGGCAGGCCATCTTGTGGATGTTAAGTAGTAAAGGGGAACCTCTGCCATGTGGACATGTGTCTAAGAGTGTGTAGTTACGGAGAGTTATAGGAGATTCATGAAAATCAAAGGGTAATGATTTTGAGAACTGCTGACGAATGTTCACCTCTGTCAGAAACATGCACATGTGCACATGTCCACACAAAGAACAATAAAGTTTCATGAGCAATTGGGTTTCATCATCCATCACTTGGAGTCAGTTTAAAGCTGCCCTGGGAAGCCTTGTTTAAGCAAAACTAGTATAGCATTAAATCCATCATCACTGTGACATCTATACTTATAGGGTCTCAAAATCCAGCAATTTCAGACTCAGAAATCACACTTATGACCATTCTTTCAGATAAGTTGAAGATGGACTATAAAATTGAAATGAAAATTGATGTTTTGAGCCATAAAATTTTAGCTTTCAGTTTTATTGGTTGCATACAGCCAAACTCACAAACTCTGGTTCATTCTTAAAATGTTCTTTAAACTGAAATTGACTCTTACAGACAGGCTTCATCTATTACCATAGAAAATAATACTATTTTAAATAGAAAAATGCAGGTTCTGGAACATTCTGTTATACTTGGTGCTAATAAGAGAAGTATAGATTCTAATTTCTCACCTGAGATGTTAAGCCAGGTTCAGTGCTATACAAACATAAATTGTTTTCAAGATATATGTTTCATATGCTTTTCTTAATAACTAGATTAAAAACAATTTCAGATAAAGTTATATGTTACTAGCACTAATATATGTATGTCTACACACACACACACACACACACACACACACACACATGCCATATATTTTTAAAATAAGTAATGAATAACAGAATTTTACCAGAAGTTACCATTGGTGTATGATTTCTGTTCTAATCCTTTGGATTAGGTAAAGTTTTATGGAAGTGCAAATAGAGAATAGTGAATTAATTAAAATGTTTTCTCATTATTAGGTGTTTAAAACATAATGGCTTGTAATTCAAAACCTGTAGGACCTATATATAACTGCTCTGTAAAAGAACAGTTACATGAAAGTCACAACTATATGTCTTAGTCTCCCGTATATACATACATTGAGTCACCTGGGAAGTGAGAGAGAATCTCTAAGAATAATTTAAAGAACCACTGTGGCTAAATATCTTCACATAGACCAGTGGATATATTTTTATAACTTTTCTAAACTGAATGCTTAAGTAAGGGGTGGTTCTCAGTATGTCTGGGGATATAAGGATTCCAAGACTTGAGCCCAAGTTTGGATGCAGGGATAGTGTGAATTCCAAGATAGGGTGCTGTTCCAAAGCTGAATAAGTCCCTCCAGAAAGGCCCGTGTAGCATATATTTGTTCCTCTGTGAGATTACATAGTATGTATAATAAAATAAATATACTTCTGTGCTATCTGTGGGGTATACAGAATTGGGAAATTCTGAAACTTTAGTAAACTCATTCTTGAGAGCACACACAGAGGGTTTCTCTCTTCCTCTTTTCTACCACAAAGACCTAGGAGTTTAATCTAACAAAATACAGAACCAACTCTACCAGAGGCAGATTTTGAGAGCTGGGCCAAAAACAGGGTCTTGGAAGGAGTTAGTCACACATACACCGTGCCACTAGATATTGAGATTTGATTGAAACAACTTCACTAGTACCATGTTTTGACCATTGGGATCTGAAAAATACCCTTGTAATTTGTGGCTATGTTGGCTTGTAATAGGAAGAAGAAAAATAAAGTCTCAGTAAAGGTAGGAGATACATGGTCCTTGGTGAGGCAGCTGAGAAGATACCTGGCCACTAGAGTAGTTTTGAGTTGATGGATCTGTCGGGTCTTAAGTTCACTTATGCACATTTTTATGAACACATTTTTTTTTGTTTTTTTTTAAAGACATATACTATGCAAGTGCTCTTGATGAGGATTTATTTTGGAGACAAAAGGGAAAAAAATAACCAAGTTTATTTGTTTGGGCATAAGCTTACATTTTAGATAGCCTGGAATTTAAAAAGTCCAACACTGTCCTTCCAGAGTAACTTGTGATTCCTTTCAGTAGCGGGAGCCATAAATGAAACAGGGCATTGATAGACTCTTAAGAGTGTGTTAACCCAGATAAATGAGGATTCAGGGTACAACAACCTGGCAGGCCTCCAGAGTCTCTAAATTGACAAAACATTCTGTGGTCCTCAATAACATCTTCTCATTGCTTTCCAAAGTCACAATCTATGTTCTGGGGCATTCTCAGATGTCTGATAGAAACATGTTTTTTAAAAATCTGATTCATTGCATTTTCTTTCCGTGGAATGAAAGTGAAGTCTCAAATATGTATCTGAGATTGAAAGTGATTTGTAATACACCTAGTTGGAAGGCTTTATTAATTGGAAATAAGATTTCAATGCTATCATGTCTCTACTGGAATCTCTGTGTCCAATGACTTTTTTTAAGTGAAGCAAGAATTGCAGTGGCCTCTGAGGGGAAGATAAAGCAAATAATCACCCCCACAGTGAGAAAATTTTAGTGGATTTAAATGAAATCTAAATTTTTATATTGTCTGGTTGCAAATGCCATTGTCTCTCATTTATACTCATACTAGAGGCCGGATGCACGAAATTCATGCAAGGGGCTCAGCCCTCGCAGCTGCAGCTTCGTCTGGAAGGTCATCTGGAAGGACGTCCAGAAGGTCATTCGGCTGTCCAGTCTAATTAGCATATTACACTTTTATTATTATAGATAGTATTATTTAAAACCTAATTCCAAAGCCTTTGTTTTGAGTGTGTGTGTGTGTGTGTGTGTGTGTGTGTATGTGTGTATGTGTGTGTGTGGTGATAGCTCCTCAGCCATCACAATCATTTTGGCTCCCTATTCCCACCCAAACACCTATGAGTAGATTCTCAATTAAATTCTCTTAAATTAAGCCCTTTAACTTTAAACACATCTGTCTCCTGCTGGGATCATAACTGCTACATCAGAGATCAGAAGATACTTAAAAAAAAAACAATGATGACACCAATTAAATTAAATAATATCCTCAGGGGAAATATCAGGAGAAAAGTCAGTGCACTTATGAAAAATAAGAAAGGGGTCCTGAGTATGAAAAGACAAAGTAAACATCCAAAATATAAGGCAAAATAAAGAGAAGCAAAATTGATGAAAGAATATAAGAGACTAAGAGACTGTACGGAAGTGTCTGCCACAGAGGGTACATGGGCATCCTGTAGAGTAGGTGATAAAAGAAAAACACCATCTCTGTGACTTTTCATAAGGATAGTGGTAAAGAAAAGTTCCTAAAAGTTTCTCCCAAATACAGGCATGCTATTAAAAAGAAAAATAAGCATATCTCTAAAATTAAAAATAAGGAAGAGGGTATTGAAATGAGACAAAAATATAGCTAAGATTTAAAAAAAATCAATATAAGTGCTAAGAAAAGGCAAAAATATTACCTCAGAAATTATGGCAAAAGACAGAAATGGAAAATAGAGGAAATATGAGACTAAGATGCCAGTACTCAAGTTCCTGCCACAGAGTGAATGCTCCACACAGTGTCCAACACAGTGAAGGACAAATGAAAACAACCAAGTACAACTCAGTAATTTCAAAAGATAAAAATAGAAAGAAGACTCTAAAAGAAGGAAATGGAAAGATATCACATACAAAGAGATAGGTCTCTGAAGGGCGTTCGATTTTCAACAGCAAATCTGGAAGCTAGAAATCAATGAGCAATGCCTTCAGAATTCTAAGGGAAAAATCATTCCCATTTTGTGTATAAAATTCTAAGCATAAATTTAAGTCTGAGAGTAGAATAAAGCTATAGAGAGATGTGGAAAGACTGTTACTTTCCCCGTATCCCTCGATTCCCAAAAGCTAATATATAAGGTACTTCAGCAAAATGAAGTAAAACAAGAAAGAGGAAAATAGACATCCAGATATAATTTGACCAAACAAAGGAGAATAAATAGCAAAGTCTCATCACTAAGAGTTACATGGTAGATCTGATGCAATGTTTATAAAAGAAAAATATGTATAGGCAAGTTGAAAACCATGCAAATATAAAACAAGGAAATTATTTACTGGAGGAAAGGTGGTGAAAGTATAAAAAAGAGGAAAGATAACTGTAGTAAAATATTTTCCTGTGCAAAAGTCGGTATGTACCATTCAAAATATTATCTGCTACTGTTTTTTAAAAAAGACCTATTTTTGGAGGGGAGAGGGAATTGCAGACTGGACTGGTACTTCCCCATCTATCATCACTGCAAGTCAATGATAATTATGGTAATATGCATTTATTCTTTAGAAGCACAAAGGTAGAAATATGGCAAAAAAACAACTTCTAAATACTTTAATTACTTCTAAAGACAAAAGATAAATTGAAGAGTTCTCTTCATATTTATTTTCTACTTACATTTCTGATTTCTTTGATGTAAAAAATATCAAATGCAGTAAATGCAATAGGGTGGGAATAGGGTACACATAACAAGAAGTACCCCCCTGGTGAAGAAAGCATTCTGGGTGTTGATGGCCAATAACTATTCGACATGGTTGTGGCACCTATGCTACCTGGTGGCAGCCCTTGGTGGTAGCTGGAGTGCACTGACGACCATAATGTATTTGCCAATAAAATTATATTTATTTCAAATAAGAACATAGACCTTATATCTCCTAATACCAAAAGCACAATTTCCATAAGGTCACATTGCTTTCCTGTATTTTTAATTTAGCTTTCCATGATGCTACAATAGTAAGCTTTTTATTAAAAACGTATCTATATAACTTCTCTGAGGTATGGCATTGCTGGCCTTTTTAAGACTAAATGTCACCCCAGATTACTTTCTCTCTTGCTTAATGCAGGATTACCCTTGGCAAGAATATCAGGCATGTTCTGCATATGTCACCTGCTTTGCAATGCTTTATGATGAGGCTAATTCTGGGAATACAGTATCTGTCCACATGCATTAAAGGGAAATGTTATAGTTGACTGGGAGGGGTTCATATGTTTCCCTATTTCAAGCTGCAAAGTGTAACATTTTTTTTATTGGCCCATTTGAAAGCATGTTTATCCATTAATAAAAATTTCTAGTGATTTTGCAGTTTTCTTTGAATCATAAGGCATGAAGCTAGATGTATTTAATTGTACTTCAGTATCACATAAGGAAATGCCCTCAAGTAAGCCTCAGGCAAATAGTATGCTGTTGACAGCTCCTTTGAAAAAAAACTTCATTCGATTATAGTAGTATTTTCTGTCTCCTCAACATTAAAATGAAACAAGCTAAAGTTTCTGGGATTCATAGAAACTATCACAGATAATTTTTTCTTTCTTTTTCAACATGTTAGTAAAAAAATGAGCTTAAAGCTTAAAGGCTACTTTCATCACAGCTGCTCATGTGCTAATCCAAAAGAAGGTGATCTCCCCTTGGAAATGATCCTGGAAAACTGAATTAGAGGCAGATTTTTTGGCCACCTTCACATATGAGTTTCTTCAGAGCAGTGGCAGAAATCAATGGTTTCCTTAAATAAAATACTCCAGGGATAGAAGAAGTCAGAGTCTGGCTCAGTTCCTAGAATTTGTGTTTTTACTTGTATGATCATTCCTTAGCAAACACCTTCAAAGTCAAATCCTTTTTCTACATTTATAATCAAATGGAATAAGAGCCTAAACTCAGATATAAAATTTTAATGCTTAGAGTAATTCTCTTCCAAGTGCTATCAAACTTCTTTCTCAGGACTTTGATCTATGACAAGCAAACTTGTTCCAAATTAACAAGAGCAACTTCTGAGCTTATTCAAATGATTTCATATTTTAGTGCACATGGATGCATTTCTACATGAGTTCTTTATGAGCTATATTAATTCATTTATTCACATCTATCACCTCATTCATTCATTCAGCAAAGCTTCATGTAGCATTAATATTCATCAACTGCCATTGCTCAGTGCTAAAGAATGTGAGGTACTCTTTATTTTGGCCTCTTTACGTTGAACACTTTTTGAGACATGAATGGTATATCTTAGCAATATTTTCTAAATCCCATCCAGGTGTATGGGTCTATTTCCAAATCTTATCCAGCCCCAATGGCTGCTACTAAGTAAAAGATAATGGTAAGGAAAAGATTAATGTTGATGACATAATAAAAATAATATCTAACCTTTTTAAGTGATTACTAAATTGTTTTATCTGTTGTAGCTTTTTTTAAAAAAAAATCTCCACCCGAGGATATTTTCCCTTTGATTTTTAGAGAGAGTGGAAGGGAGAGGGAGAGACAGAGAGAAACATCAGTGTGAGAGAGATACATCGATTGGTTGCCTCCTGCACTCAGTCCGATCAGGGCCTGGGAACCTGCAACCAAAGTATGTGCCCTTGACCAGAATTGAACCTGGTAACCTCAGTCCACGGGCCGATGCTCTATCCACTAAGACAAACTGGCTGGGGCTATTTTAGCTTTTTTAATGCCCAACATACCCAGTAAAAGGCTAGAAGTTATGGGACTTGCCCCACATTGCCCACAGTGATGACGATAGTAGTAGAACTCTAGCTGTCCAACACAAGAATGCACGCTTTTCCAGATTACCTAGTATGTGGTCATACTACTAATGACATAGTGCTGACTGAAGAGTCTTGCTTCTTCATGTTTCTAGACACAGTGGAATCACAATTTGAACTTGACCCATTACTATGAAAAGTTGTAAATGTGCCTAGTATTTTAAAGTAGTCAATAATAAAAGTAATTGTAGAAATGTTTTGAGGACTTTCTACATGCTAGGCACATGCAACAGGCTTTAGAACATGCACAGTGATTCTCTGCAGTGGGTACTATAATTTCTTACATTTGACAAATGAGGAAGAGAAGGTTCTGAGTTATATGGTGACAAATACAGGTTGTTAAATCAGTGGCAGCGTTATGATTTGCTTCTAAGTTAGTTGTCTTCAGAAATCTTCTCTAATGCCAAGAGAGGTGAAATTACCCTTGCCTTATCGGAGAGGCTAAGATCATTTTGATTGTTGTTGAATTAAATTGCATTGACTAAAGACATTTTCACACAATTAAAATACAGTAGAGTTCATTATAAATTGTTTTTTAAGTCTTTAGCTGTATCTTAACTATTATTTGAGAAAGATAAAAATAAGTATGGTTTTGGAATCTAGCAAAAATACATCTTCTTGTAATTATTTTGCTATTGGTACTATTCCAATTAAAGCATTTATTACCTACAGTGCTTTGCAAAATGTTTTCCTATGATGACCTGGATTCCAGAGTATGACTTCGGAGCAGTTCCAGGGCGGACAGGGAAACCATAGTGCAGCACAGTAGCCTCCCCCGCCCCCTTCCCATTGCTAACAATCCAGTTCTCAGCCAGAGGAGCCACACCTATGTCATACTTCAGCGACCCAGTAAGATCCTATTTATAAAAAGATTTCTACTGAGTTGTAGAATAGTTGTTCCAGTTTTTCCACTATTGAGTACATAGTACAACTGAGCACAGACAAAGGTGGTGGTCCTTAGGGGGCCTCAGGCTTGTGTTTTGGATAGCATGACCTTTTCATTTTTCTAACCACCCCACCTCCCCCCATGCTCTCTCTTTTTTACAAGGCAAAAAGCACAAGAGTTTCTTCCTGCCTTTGAGTCTAAAGAAATCCTAGAATCCGCCCTAACCGGTTTGGCTCAGTGGATAGAGCATTGGCCTGGGGACTGAAGGGTCCCAGGTTTGATTCTGGTCAAGGGCATGTACCTTGGTTGTGGGCACATCCCCAGTAGGGGGTGTACAGGAGGCAGCTGATCGATGTTTCTCTCTCATAGATGTTTCTAACTCTCTATCCCTCTCCCTTCCTCTCTGTAAAAAATCAATAAAATATATTAAAAAAAAAAAAGAAATCCTAGGATCCACCTCTGTGGGATCTAATGGCATCAAAACCAGGTAAAATGGGACCATCTCACATGAGGCTGCTGATCTAAAGGCATCGCTGTACATGATCACCTACACGACCTGTGCCTTGACACTGTGATAAGATCACAGGGACAGAGGGAGAAGCTTTCATTGGCTAGAACTGATTTTCTGCTATCTCAGCAGAATGGAGGATAGAAATGGGAATGAAGTTATAGAAAATAAAATTATATGTCTTGCATATATGTTATTAGCTGAGATTTCTATATGCTACATTTGGGAAAGATGCCTGGTTTTGGGGGGGGCGGGCGGGATCTTTATTAGGGGAAGAAAGAAGTTTCACAAAATTCACTTCCCCTCATTGTACTCCCCCACTTCTGCTCCAAAGTTAGATTTACTTTGTGGTTTGATTATGCAGTCCCTGAGGAAAGGTAAGGCATGCAGTGTGTTAAGAATAATCTATGGATTGTAGTCCAATTTCAAGGCCATTGGTATTCCTGTTTCAAAAATGACTGGAGAAACAGTGTGGGATCCGAGAGTGACACTGGGAGTGAAAAAGAAAAATGCAAGATCAATCAGAACGGCCCAGTCTCTGACTACAATTCAAAACTTTTCTACTATTCCTCTCTCAGTAGCTAGTTCTTCACATGTCCTCTCTCTATGCTATTATATTGTAACTGGCTGTAGTTGAGCGGAAGGACAATTTGGGACATTGTTATTTTTCATCAGTTTAATTATTTTAAAGACTCAGGCAGAAATAGGTAGGTGCTATTTTGCCTTAAACAGATTTTTTTTTTTAATTAAGATAATTATTTCAGTCAGGTCATGTTGACAAGTATAACTTTGCCTTGTGCTCATGAGACATTTAATGATAATCCACTTTCTAAATCCTAATCTAATCAATGTGCTATTTACTCTTCAAAAACATTTGAAATACATGGGCTAACTGTTTGCTAAGAAGAGTTATTAAATAGTTCAGAAAATATGTGTGGTGTGTGTGTAGGTAAGTAGTGGCTTTCAATGAAAGTGGGTGGTTTTGCCCTCTCTCCTTTTCAGGAACATTTGACAACATCTAGAAACATTTTTTTATCTTCACATTGAGCTGAGAGTTAGAGGCCAGGGAGATATTGAAGAGGACAGCACCTTACAACAAAATCAGACATAAATTAGAGACAGACTTTTCCAATAAAGAGATTAAATAGTGCACCCTTTGAATAAAAGACTTCATGTTACCTGAAGCCAACTTTCTTGTTTTGGGAACAGGCAATCCAATAATCCAATTGCAGTTAGACATCTATAGAGTGAGGGCCTGTCCCTCTCTGATGGTGGAGACTGAAGTATCCATCTTATATAAAAACTGCTGTTTGAATTTTTAACGCTGATAGTATGGCTTCTGTCTTAAATAATAAGGAAAATAAGACTACTCCCATTCCAGAGAGGTCGTAAACTATGCCCCAGACAGAGTTGTCAGTGTTGACACCCAGACAGTTGCCAGGCCTTGAGATATGGTCTCATGGGCCCTTCCCAGCACACAGGCCTTCTTTCTCAGAAGGCCCGGAAGTCTCATTCCAAATTTGGGAGACAAAGGAGTAGAAAAAGTATAAATAAAGAGTTTCCTCTATACTGGGGGCCCAGAATTTGAAAGACACATTTTTCTCTGGGCCTGCACAGAATTTAATAATAAAATGTAACTCCTGTAGTCGGCACTGCAGTTCAGCCTCTGCTTCGGCAGGGTGCTGTAACTGTAGTCGCTGGCCAGCTCAATAAAGGCTCCTAAATTTTGATCTGAGTCCCTGGTGGTCATCTCCGTGGGTCGCCCCATTACAGAGACAACTATAGAGAGGGGGCCTGCCCCTCTCTGAAGGTGGATAAACATCTGCTCGTTGGTAGCAAGAAATAAGGGCAGTGTTGGGAGGACAATATCGCTGTTCTCTATCTGCTGAGGAAGTAGACTACTTTGTCCCTTGAGACCGTGGAGTACTTGATCAACCGGACCCGTAGGGAAGGAAATCTTTATGTCGTGCTGTGAAGATTCAACTGATGGAGTGCAAACTATTTTCTTAGTGGTGTCTTTGATTCCTGCTTTGCTTTTTATTTAAAAAAATATTAGAAGATAATTCTCACATGATGATTATCATCACATTAATGCAATGAAACCTTATTAATAAATGTGTCCTTAATTGTTCTTACAACAAAGGATCAAGAGGTTAATAATTAGGAACATAATATCTATGTTCACATTGTGTTACTGCTTGGCTTAATATTCCTGTCTGTGAGCACCCATTACTTTCATTTGGAGTGTAGGTTTTTTTCTCCAGAATAGTAATATACCTAATAAACAGTTCATTTTACATTTGGATAGACTAGACAACATTTTATAACTGTTTTCTAAAATGTATACTTTGATACTAGAACTATATGCATATAAAGTGTTTTATTTTCTTTCATCATTTAAAAAAATAATTTGGTTCTGACAATGTCAAATGCCTAATTTGAAAATATTTTATTCTTTTAATCAATCAATTATAAAATGAACATTTATTAATGTTTATGCAAAGCAATTTGTTAGGCCTTGAGAATATAAAAATTAATAAACAAAGTTACCACTATCAAAGTGCTCCACTTTTAATTTTAGAATATTTTCTCTGCATGAATTAATCATTATTGATATAAAAGCTGATTGAAAAAAACGTGGATCCAATTGTATAACCACTTTCATGTCAAGTAGGTTGTCATATGCTCTCCATATCAATCTGCAGCCATCAAATCCAGAGCATTAAGCAATTTAATTCCCTAGGTGTAAAATCAATGCCCATTCCAAATTCAGACAGCTAAACATTTTAACTCTAAGTTTATGCTATATCACAACATTTCTAATTAGTCTTAAGTTCTGACAGAAATGTGGGCGGTAGCATTTCCTTACATAATAAGAATTGTCATGCCTCTTGGAGTGATAGGATAATGCCAACAGAAGAACAGCCTTCTTTAATAGTTAGGCTAATAAACCACCAAGTTTTCTAGAGTCACCAGAGAGATTATTAATGACAAACTCTGTTTAGTTCTGAGTGGGTTGTCTTACTTAAGTTACTTCAAATATACTCAACATGAACATAATCACTTTTGATTAATTTAAGTGCTATAATTTTATGGAAGAAAATGTTAATTTTAGTATTACTTGTCCTTCCATCCTGCATTCCTTTTAAATGCTATCGTAAAAAAATTCATTGGAATAAACCATTGGAATAAAATTAAGTTTCTGTTTTAGTGAGAGAGGTCTTCAATAATTAACATACACTTCAACTGTAAAATGTCACAAGATAAAGTCTGACTCAAAGTTAAGACAAGTTAATGACTTTGTCTATTTAAAATAAGCACAATAATGATAACTCAGCCAAATCAATTCCATTTTCATGCTGTTGGCAGTTTACAACCTAAATCAAACATGCACACAGATACAAGGACATCAAGTAAACTTCATAATCATCTGTTAGAAACAGGATATACTTTAGGATATTTGGGGAAAAAATAAGACTCTCAAAATACTGATTATATAATCACTTATACTTTATTAAATGCCTAAAATGTATCAGGTTGTAATCAGAGTAGTATAAATATTCAAATAGTGTCATGCCACTCTACAGAAAAAACTGGGGACTGAGTCTAGGTGGTTGGAGAGCCAAGAGACTCTACTCAATTAGGATTTCTGATTTCTATGGCAGCTCCGAACTACTTCTGTTTTATTTCACTATAAACCCTGCTTTTTCCTAAGATAAGAGACATGGTCCACTCTACAATTTCTTCCCTTACCTAGTAATTTTCTCTGCTCTTCAATACTTGGGAACATTTGAGATATAAAGTAAAATTTAATCCCTCCCTTTCACTCATAATTTAATAGTGATTTATTCATTGACTACTTATATTCTAGTTACTGTGCTTGGTGCTAGGGGTATAGTCACCAGGGGACAAGATAGGTCCCTGAACCCATGAATCTTACAGTCTAGTTAGAAATATTGAAAATCAATGGGTTAAACAAGTAGCTACACAATAAAAATGGGTGCTAAGACATATAATACTTAGGTGGAAAAGCTTTAGGCAGTTCAGGAGAGTTTATCAAAGAGATTACTTTTAATCTGAACTTGAATAGTAAGGAGAAGGATGCATGGGAGGAACAACATGAGGGCAGGGGGAAAGAAAAAGACTAAAAGGCAGGACACAATATTCCTGTTAGAAGAACAGTAAAATTAAAGGCCATAAAGTAGAAAAGCTTTTTAGAGACTTCCAGGAGTAATAGGATGTCAAAGTGAATGGAACCTTGGCAGAGGAGGAAGGCCAGTTTCAGCTAAGGTAGAAGAAAATGCAGGAGCCCAATAGTGCACGGCCTTGTTAACAATGACAAGAAGAGTAAGGGTAAGCCGCTGAAAATCCTTCAGATAAGTGATTTGAGGCAATACACTTTAACTCACCCTGGCCAAAGAAGCAGTCAATGAAGAACTGCTATAAAAATGATGGAGACTTGGACAGGACAGTTTCAGAGGAGAAAAATGAGCAGTTATAAGGTGACATTTTGCAGTAGAAGTACCTCATGCTAACCAATTGTACCATGTGATACATACATACAATGGCATACTACTCAGCCATAAAAAAAGATGAGCCCTAGTCGGTTTGGCTCAGTGGATTGAGCATAGGCCTGCGGACTGAAGGGTCCCAGATTTGATTCCAGTCAAGAGCACATGCCTGGGTTGCAGACTCTATTCCCAACGGAGGGCATGCAGGAGGCATCCAATCAATGATTCTCTCTCCGCATTGATGTTTATTTCTCTCTCTCATTCTCTCTCTTCCTCTCCAAAATCAATAAAAATACATTAAAAAATAAAAAGATGAAATACTGCCATTTACAACAAAATGGATAAATATTGATAATATCATTCTAAGAAAAATAAGTCAGACAGAAAAAGTTAAGAACCATATGATTTCACTCATATCCTATATAATAAAAGCCTAATATTCTAAGTGTCTGGTTGACTAGTCGGCCATTCAACCAAACAAAGCCTAATATGCTAATGATATGCCAAGGCCGCTCAACCACTCGCTATGACGTGCACTGACAATCAGGGGGCAGACAGTCGACCAGTCGACCAGTCGCTATGATGTGCACTGACCACCAGGGGGCAGATGCTCCAACCGGCAGGTTAGCTTGCTGCTGGGTCCAGATGATCAGCAATGAGCGAGCTGGGCCATACACACCCTGGAGACCTCCCACAGTCTCTCTCCGGCTGGCAAACCTTTTGTGTCCCTCCCCACTTCCAATCGTGCACTGGTGAGGTCCCTCACCTATGCCCTCTCACAATCTGGGACTCTTCAGGCGATGTCGGAGGGCCAGTTTCAGCCTGATTCCACAGGCCACGCCAAGGGACCCCACTGGCGGGCTCTAACCTATATAATAAAAGTCGAGAATCAACTCCCGAGAACCAAGATTGGCGGCATAGGTTAACGCCGGAGTTTGCTGCCTTGAACAACTACTTCAAAAGTGAAACTAAAAAACGGAAGGGACATTACCCAGAACCACAGGAACGCTGGCTGAGTGGAAGTCCTACAACTAGGAGGAAAGAGAAACGCATACGGACACTCAGAGGAGGCGCAGTGCTGAAGTCAAATTCTGAGGTGCGGAGTGTGCGGAGCTGGCTGGCGGCGGAGGGCGCAGTTGGCGTTTTCAATCGGGAGGGAGTCGCAGACTCTGAGCTCCAGATACAGGCGAGTCTTTAGGGACCCAGACTCAAACGGGAGAAGCGGGACTGTCTGGCTTTGGTCAGAGCGAGTGCAGCTTTCTCTCCGAGGTTTGCAGTGGGTGCTGGGACTCAGAGAGGCAGAGCCCCTGGGGACAGGACTGAGAGCGGCCATAACTGCTCTCTCCGGCCCACCCTGTTGATCCTGTGCGACCCGCCCCGCCCAAGCCCTGCACAGAGGCATTTGCCGGATAGCCTCAGGCAAAGGCTAGATTAGCACCTCCCTAGAGGACAGAAGTTCTCTCACTGCAGACACAGCTGATTCTCACAGCCAGCTGGCCTGGAGGTCAAACCCTCCCTGGTATTAGCTACAACAATCAAGGTTTAACTATAAGACTGCGCACAAAGACCACTAGGGGGTGCACCAAGGAAGCATAACAAAATGTGGAGACAAAGAAACAGGACAAAATTGTCAATGGAAGATACAGAGTTCAGAACCACACTTTTAAGGTCTCTCAAGAACTGTTTAGAAGCCGCCGATAAACTTAATGAGATCTACAAGAAAACTAATGAGACCCTTGATCTTATATTGGGGAACCAACTGGAAATTAAGCATACACGGACTGAAATAACGAATATTATACAGACTCCCGACAGCAGACCAGAGGAGCGCAAGAATCAAGTCAAAGATTGGAAATGCGAGGAAGCAAAAAACACCCAACCAGAAAAGCAAAATGAAAAAAGAATCCAAAAATGCGAGAATAGTGTAAGGAGCCTCTGGGACAGCTTCAAGCGTACCAACATCAGAATTATAGGGGTGCCAGAAGATGAGAGAGAGCAAGATATTGAAAACCTATTTGAAGAAATAATGACAGAAAACTTCCCCCACCTGGTGAAAGAAATGGACTTACAGGTCCAAGAAGCGCGGAGAACCCCAAACAAAAGGAATCCAAAGAGGACCACACCAAGACACATCATAATTAAAATGCCAAGAGCAAAAGATAAAGAGAGAATCTTAAAAACAGCAAGAGAAAGAAACTCAGTTACCTACAAGGGAGTACCCATACGACTGTCAGCTGATTTCTCAACAGAAACTTTGCAGGCCAGAAGGGAGTGGCAAGAAATATTCAAAGTGATGAATACCAAGAACCTACAACCAAGATTACTTTATCCAGCAAAGCTATCATTCAGAATTGAAGGTCAGATAAAGAGCTTCACAGATAAGGAAAAGCTAAAGGAGTTCACCACCACCAAACCAATATTATATGAAATGCTGAAAGGTATCCTTTAAGAAGATTAAGAGGAAGAAAAAGGTAAAGATACAAATTATGAACAACAAATATGCATCTATCAACAAGTGAATCTAAGAATCAAGTGAATAAATAATCTGATGAACAGAATGAACTGGTGATTATAATAGAATCAGGGACATAGAAAGGGAATGAACTGACTATTCTTGGAGGGGAAAGGGGTGTGGGAGATGCGGGAAGAGACTGGACAAAAATCGTGCACCTATGGATGAGGACAGTGGGTGGGGAGTGAGGGCGGAGGGTGGGGCGGGAACTGGGAGGAGGGGAGTTATGGGGCGGGGGAAGAGGAACAAATGTAATAATCTGAACAATATTTAATTAAAAAATAAAAATAAAAAAAAAATAAAAGTCTAAGCAACCATTATGGTGGAATGACCGGTTACTATGATGTGCACTGACCACCAGGGGGCAGATTCTTAATGCAGGAGCTGCCCCCTGATGGTCAGTGCACTCCCACAGGGGAAGCACTGCTCAGCCAGAAGCTGAGCTCACGGCTGGTGAGGGCAGCTGCCATGTTGGGAGCCTCTCTGGACTCCGTGGCAGCAGGCTGGGATGAGAGTGAGTGGTGTCTGGCCCTGATTCAGGCTCCTCCCTGGCTGCCTGCCATTTGGCACACTGCTACATTCCCTGAGGGTTTCCGAACTGCAAGAGGGTGCAGGTTGAACTGAGGGAACTGCCCCACCCAGAGTGCACAAATTTCATGCACTGGGCCTCCAGTGTGTAACATAAAACTGAAAGCAACAAATGAACAAACAAGACAAACAAACAAAAACTCATAGACACAGACAACAGGGATGGATACCACAGGGAAGTGGATAGGGGTGTACTAAAGGATAAAGGAGGTCAAATGTATGGTGACAGCAGAAGGTTTGACTTTGGGTGGTGGGAACACAATCCAATATACAGATAATGAATCATAGAGTTGTATACTTGAAACCTATAGAATGTTATTAAGCAGTGTCACCCTAATAAATTTAATTTAAAAAATGAATTATTTTTATGCTAAGTGAAATAAGTCAGTAAGTGAAAGACAAAAGCACTTTCTTTTATATGTAGAATCTAATGAACAAAATAAACTGTGGGCAGAGCTCAAGAGATTTATCTCAGTGCTGCGGCCAAAGCAACGCTGTGAGCACACTCCAGCGAACAGGCTTCCTTGGCACACCAGGAAGTGGCAACGCCCGCCTGACAAATCTCCAAGAGCCACCTACTCTTAGCCCCGACCCTCACACCCATTGATGAGAGTGAGTGGCGTCTGGCCCTGATTCTACATAGCAAGCGTGTCCCTATTGCATTGGCTGCTTACCCCTTTATATACAGCTGTACTTCCCCAATAAACTTAGATCTGTGTCTCTGAACCTGGTCTCCGGAGTCGTGCATGCAGACGCCCCAGCGTATTGGGCTCCGTCATCCTCACCCCGGGAGGACCCCCTGTTCCAATAAACTAACAAACAAAATAGAAACAGAATAATAAATAGAGAGAATCGACTGATCACAGAGAGAGCGGAGGAAAGTTGGTGGGCTGGGTGAAAGAGATGAGGGGCTTAAGCAAACACACACACGGAACTCAGACACAAACAACAGTATTGTGATTACTAGAGGGAAAGGGGTGGGGTCAAGTAGAATTGGGATTAAGGGGTGATAAATGGTGATGGAAGGAGACTTGACTTGGGGTGGTTAACACACAATATAATATACAGCTGGTATATTATAGAATTGTACAACTGAAACCTATATAATTTTATTAACCAATGTCATCCCAATAAATTCAATTAAAAACAATGACATTTTGGAAAGGAATTTTTGATAGGACTTGGAGATAAAGAATATAGTGATAACAGGAGTAAAAAATTACTCTCAGTGCATTGGTAGATGGCAGTTGTTTGCTGAGACAGGAAAGACCATTGGGAGATGTATGTGGGGGAGGTGTACAGAGATATGAGGTCAGTTGGTAGGGATGGGAAACCAGGAATTTTATTTTGCAGATGTTATGTTTAGAATACAAATGAGTCTTTCAAGTGAAGATATCTGAAAATATGATATTTGAATATGTGATTTTGGAATTCAGAAGAAAGTTCAAAGGTGGAACAGATCTAAGAATAGGAAGAAAAACTGGTCACTGAGACAGGAGGAATACCAGAAATTTACTTTTCTCAAAGCAGAAAGAAAAATGACTAAAAAAGATAGAGTGCTTTCCCTGAAATGCTTATTACAATGAAGACAGAGAAATGTCTATTGACTTTCTCAACTTGAAGGTCACAGAGGTGACCACCATCTTGCTCTGCATGAATAGTACCTGTTTACACTGCTTATCTTGATGTAATAATTAACAGCACCATTTTTCACTCTAAAAAGATTTTTAGTTTGCATGGCAAAACTCCCTAGGTATAGCTGATATCAACAAAAGCTGTGTTGGTTGTGAGCCAATGGAAGCCAGATTATATTGGGTTGAAGAATAAATAGCAGGTAACAAAATTGAATCCCCACATGTAGGAAACTTTTGAGATGTTCAGCTGTGAAGAGGAGCAGAATAAAAGTAATAGATAATCTAGAAGGATGTTGTGTTGCAGCAGGGGTATTCAAAGCCTGCTTTTATTTTTCAGGGAATGATCCAGCAGAGAGAGAAAGACGGATAATGCAAGGTGAAAGAGATAAGGGTACAAATGGAAGAGTAGGCCATGGACAGAAGTAGGCCAGCTCTTTAAGTAGCAAGAGGGATTACCCTATCTCTATTGAATCCTTCCCTTCTTTCTTAGGTAATTCTCGCATAAATTTTCCTTATTTCCCTATAAGCAACTTACCATGCCATGGCTGTCCACACTTAACAAATGGAAGTCTACAGCTCTTTGGGATTTCTAGGACTTAGTTATTTAGTCTTTTTTGTACCTTAAATTTAGTCAAATTCATTAGCATAGTGTTTCTTCACAGAAGCGTGATAATTAGTCATTAATGATTTGTTCTCATAGAAATAAACACCTTGGACAGGATTATTGGGGAATTAACATTTCAATGGTTCCTAGAATTTTTCTGCTACTGAATCTATGGATTCAGCCTTAATGCATTCATTTCTAATGACATGTGGTGATCAATGAGGCTTTAACAATTAAAGCAAATTACAAGGTCATACAGAGAGTAAGCCAAAGCTGCAGATAACTGACACATTTAGAGAATGTTGACTTGGGGAGTGATTCATGTGTACACTCTAAATTATATACGGACCACATGGTGTCATGTGGGCTCTAGCAAATGAACTGTGAAGACCCTTTTGGAGGGGCACCATACTTCTAATTAGAATGCTTTGAAACTTAACTTTGCTATTGTTATATTCATTTAAAGTGAAGTATGTTATCTTTAATATATTCCTGTTATAAAAAAAAGACCATTCTAGGAAAAGCTATTTGCTTATCTTTTCTGAAAAAGTTTGATGTCAACAGACAACTCCTACATATTTTAAAACTGATAATGCACAATTTTAAAAGCAAATATATATGTATGTACCACATTTTCTTTCAAAAATATGGTGATGGATGATGATTTGACTTTGGGTGTTGGACACACAATGCAGTGTACAGATCATGTATCATGGACAGGTATGCTTGCAACCTATATAATATTATTAATGAATGTCACCCCAATAAAGTTAGTTAACTAAAACATAAAAATAAAAAAGAAAGCAAATACAGACTTGGCTTTTGATTCTGACTTCATTCCAATGAACATACAATGAGAATCCACATTAAAGCAATGCATCAGTTGTGCTCTGAAACGCCTTTCCACAAAATCACTTTCCATTAATAAAAGAAATGACACTAAATGAAATGGCATTTTCAACTTATGAAAAATTTTCAAAAATGTTTATGAGAGAAATTGAATTGTGTTAATTTTCAGAAATGATAATGATGATTATTTTAAATGTTTCTCAAAAGTGAGCTGACATTTACGGATTCAGTAACTTAATCACTCTGTGGTGGTCTACTTAAAAAAAAAAGGATGCTATAAAGATTTAAATTTGGAATGCCATGTATCTAGCATTTAAAAATGCATTCATTTCTAATGACATGTGGTTCCCAAATGAAACTTAGTATTTCAATTTCATGAGAATTAAAATTTACCATTCAATGCTTGTCTACAATATTGCAAGTTTCTCTAACTAAAATAACACTAATCTTTGCTTACTTTTACTTATTCATTTTAAAAATATTTTTGTTGGAAGTATTACATATATCCCCTCCTTTCCCCATTTGACCTCTTCTAGCCTGCCCCCACCCCCTGCCCCAGGCCTTCACCACCCTATTGTCTATGTTCATGGGTTATGCTTACTTTTACATACACACTTAAATATTTAAAAGAAAATTTTTGCAGAACTGTGATTGGAATAACTTTGTGTCTTCTATTTTACAAGACCTTTCTTTATTCTCTGTTTTCTTATATACAGTATTAAAATGATGAACTATCCACTTTCAGTTTGTTTTCAGTATGTTTACATTAGCAGGGGAGACATAGTTCACCTCTTGTAAAGTTAAGAGAAAAATGAGGCAAATCAGAAAGATAGGCTATGAGTCAAGTTGTATATTAAGCAGCAGAAAGATTCAAGTAATCAGATTTTTAACTCTAAGTCATTTATGCCAGAGTTCTCTCTTATCAGGGGAAAGCATAAAACAGCATTTAGAGCAAGGCAGAGTTCAGGTCAAATTAAAGAACATGGGTAATCAATGGTTACCTATTGAAATCTACTTTTATGTTGTGCTAGCCTTTGTTTCCACAGAAGTTGAGCTGCTAAAGAACATATATTTGGATGGCTCAGTAGCTGTCACTGAGTTGTTAAGATTCATTCATCACTTCTTACTACCAGCAAGTATTTGAAACAATTAAACCAACTCTATGATCTCATCTATTTCTAGACTATAACCATATATGTATGTATGTATCTATCTATATTTCTATCTATCTATCATCTATCTATCTATCTATCTATCTATCTATCTATCTATCTATCATCTATCTATCTATCTATGGGAGGAGAAGGACTAAGACTTTTGTCTTTTCTGCATTTTGTTTTTAGATCCTGGATATATGCTAAAATACCTGGATGAGATAGCTTCCCCATAAATGGACATGCACACAGCTGCTGAATGCTGTTTGTGGTGATGTCTGAACCTTTTGCTGATATCACCTAAGGTATTCCCAAACACTAAAAGTTCAGCTGACTTCCAGGCTGCGTACCAGCTGTAGAGTTTTAGTCTTAATTTCCATAGAGTAATGACTAATGCCATGTTTGAGGGAAAAACATGCAAAATTCTGATGTGTAATGGCCATATTAAGTACAACTAAAGCTAGTTCTATGTTCCTCTGCTTTGACTAACAGTATGAACATTAGCAGTAACTTTCTCTGAGATTAATTTCAGTAATTTTGTAATAGGTAATGTTTACTCATGTTCAAGTAAAATAATGGAAAATATCCAACTTTTAAATGAATAATTATTTTAACTTGTGTTTTAAAATAGTTTCTAAAAGGTAACTGGTAATCAATTTATTGGAGTACTTGAATAAATTGAATTTAAATTCTAACCGTAAAACGCTTAATTACTAATTGAATTCAATGACCTATGTAAATTACATTTTAGAAGTCTATTTTCCAAACTTAAATGACAAAATTTCACTCCTATTCACTGTTTTGTGTTGACTGAATATATACTATTGGGAGAACAGTAAAAAAAAAAAAAAAAAAAAAATAGGTTTCCCTAACCGGTTTTGCTCAGTGGATAGAGCATCGACCTGCGGACTCAAGGGTCCCAGGTTCGATTCCAGTCAAGGGCATGTACCCTGGTTGCGGGCACATCCCCAGTAGGGAGTGTGCAGGAGGCAGCTGATTGATGTTTCTCTCTCATTGATGTTTTTAACTCTCTATCCCTCTCCCTTCCTCTCTGTAAAAAATCAATAAAATATATTTAAAAGATAGGTTTATGTAAGAGGGATATTTTGCTTGTTCTATAAATATCATTTTATAGTCAAAACCAATTGTTCATTCTTTATTTTGTTCAAGTTGAAGTAAAATCATTATTCCATTGGCATGTTTTTCTTGACACTACTGACAGTTGTTAATAAAAAGATTAATGCAATAATGTGCACATTTCATTAGAGAAAAGAAACCTTTATTTTTTTAGAAAGTGGTTAAATGGTTTCTTCCTTTCCTTTTCCACTTCACTGATTTTCCAGCACTCTGAGCCACGCAGTCCTGCTATGCTTGACACATATCAAGTCCTCAGCTTTATTATTAACATCTTCAAAAGAAGTGCAAAACTTTGATGCTCACTGCTGTAACAATATTCTAATGGTCCCTGTTCATATATGCTTATGAACAGGGACAATTAGATAACTTATATATAAAACAATTTCTTTGTGTGTATATGTGTGCATATCTAAAATAAAATATATAAAATTTTCCTTCAGACTGCTCTGTGTTTTAAATATATAATTTGCTGAATTTTAATATTTTCTACCACTCAAAGAGATAAAAAGTTTACGGTTTACAGCGTGAAGATGAAATTATTTATCATTCTTCAGCATTGTGCACCATCCTTTAAGTAATGCAGTTATCTGTTTTATAATTTAAGTCATAGAAAGGCAAATAAAATGAAGAAATTATTTACACCATGTAATCTGATATTGCATGAATTTTTGAGCAAGTTATAAATACTTAAGTAAATATTATATATATTAATTTCTATTTTCTTCTTAGAAGGAGTTCAATAACCCACTCAGAGCCAATATTAAAATATCTATAAGTACTGTGGTTTAAATTAAACTGCTAAGTGTTATAAACTGTTTACTGATTATTTTTGTCTTTATTTCCAAAGGCAGACATTTATCTTATTTTCTCTTGTAGAAATAGTTATCTTGTCTATTCCACATTGTTTTAGCTGATCGCTCTTCTTCCTAGGTGCAAAGCTAAAAACACTTTCCCAGCCTCCTTTGCCATTAGGTGTGTGCACATGATTGAGTTCTGGCCAACAGAATGCCATGAGAAGTGAGTTGGGCCACTTTCATTCTACCCCACTGAACCATCCACTCATTTTCTGCCATACTAACTAGAGGACACTCATGTTTTCAGCCCCCAACACATGGAACATTTAATCTAACATAACTTAAATAAGGTTAAATAAATATGAACTCTTTACAAAGATATGGCCAGAGGGTAGGAAAGCCACACGGGATAATGTAATATTCTAGGACCACAAGATAGTTACTCAGATGCCATTTTTACATCTAGGCTTCTAGGGAGAAAAAAGTTATCAGAACTTGGGAGAGAGGGCCATTGGCCAAGAGCCTAGACATTCCCTAGAGCAGCTGTGGGCAAACTACGGCCCGCGGGCCGGATCCAGCCCATTTGAAATGAATAAAACAAACAAACAAAAAAAAGACCGTACCCTTTTATGTAATGATGTTTACTTTGAATTTATATTAGTTCACACAAACACTCCATCCATGCTTTTGTTCCGGCCCTCCGGTCCAGTTTAAGAACCCATTGTGGCCCTCGAGTCAAAAAGTTTGCCCACCCCTGCCCTAGAGGGACTGAGTCAGCCTCTGGGATACCAGACAAGGCCAAGAGAACACCATTTGCTTATCATTTGTCAAAATCTTGACATCATTTGCCTCACCCTTGAAGTTCCTGCTAGTGTTCCCCAGTGACTGAACCCCACTGGAAGCCAGAGGACAAGGGAACTTGTATGATTTTTCTAGGACTGTCTCAACAACATCTCACATATTGGGCAGCTTAAGTAAATAAAATTTATTGCCTGACTCACAATTTTGCAAGATAGAAATTCAAGATCAAGGTGTTAGCAGAATTGGTTCCTTCTGAGGAGTGTGAGGGAAGGAACTGTTCCAGGTCTCTCTCCGTGGCTTATAGATGGCCACCTTCTTCTTGTGTCTTTACGTTGTCTTCCCTCTGTGTGTGGCTCTCTTTGTGTCTTCATTTCCCCTTTACATAAGGATATTGGTCATATTGGGTTAGGACCCACACCAATAACCTCTGTTTAACTTGATTACTTCTTTAAAGACTTTTATCTCAAAATAGGTAAAGTCTCATTCTGAGACAGTGGAAGTTAGAATTTCAAAACAGAGCCCACTAATGTAATCTATACACGTTAATGTCAAGGGACCAAGGCAGAGAGGAAGACACTGGCGTGGATCTCAGAGGTGCAGAAATTTAGAGTCTATTATATACCGTAGCTTAGCATACCCTGTTAAGAAAAGTGAATACTCATTTTATCCTGATATCTGTATTCCTACTTAAAAATTCTCCAGTAGGTCAATATTGCATATAATGTAGTTCATAGTTCTTAATGTGGCACTCATTGTCCAATATTAACTGACTATCTTTGTACTTCCAATCTTTTCCTCACTCTTTCCTACCTAAATGCTTTCAAATATACATTATTTCCTTCTTCTTCTCCTTTGATATTATCACTGACTTAAGAAACATCCTCCTATCATCATTTAACAGAAATAATGTAGTGTAGTACAGGCTTTGTATCCATTTCTATATCACTTGAGAGAATGTGGGCTTCATTGCTACAGGTCAGTCGTCTTAAATCTAATTTACTGGTCACATAAACACTATCCTCTTTAAAAACTCACCATAATTTATTACACATCTACAAAATTATACATAAACAGTAATTGATAAATGGTTTTCTCGAGGGTAACTGAAGATGTTTCTCATTTGTCCTAGTTTATTTGCTTCTGTACAGATCTTAGTTCAGGAACTGCCTACCCCCAAACAAAGGGCCAAACCAAAAAAATCACCATGAGACAGCTCTAAGAGAATGGATGGTGTTTATGCAATTTACTTACAAATCAGGATGTAGACCATGAAGCTTAAGATTAAGGAAGTGAAGGGACTTTTTAAATGCATGGATGCATTTTTAATGGTAAGCACTTAAAAAAAAACTTTAAAGTCCCATATTTGAGGAGATGGAAAGAACCTAATTTATTTCTATCTTTGTTCTCTTCAAGAACACAGGTAGATGTTAATTAGGACTTAAAATATAATCTATATAATAAAAGGGTAATATGATAATTAGACTGGACATCTTCTGGATGTCCTTCTGGACAAAGCCACAGTGGCAGGGGCTGAGGCAGAGGTGGTTAGGGGCGATCAGGTTGTCAGGGGAGCAGCTAGGGGCAATCAGGCAGCAGGGGAGCAGTTAGGGGGCAATCAGGCTGGCAGGGGAGGGCAATTAGGGGAGATCAGACCAGCAGAGGAGGGCAGTTAGGGGCGATCAGGCCAGTAGGGGAGGGTAGTTGGGGTCGATCAGGCTGGCAGGCTAACAAGAAAGATGTCTACTTTCTCCTAGTCTCAGCTTCCAAATATGCAAAATGAGTGTTTTGGACTGAATTATGTCTCCCCAAAATTCATATGTTGAAGTCCAAACCCTCAGTACTTCAGAATGTGGCTGTGTTTGAAGACAGAGCCTTCAAAGGAATAATAAGTAAAACGTGGTCATTAGGTGAACACTTATCCAACATGACTGATGTCCTTATAAGAAGAAAATAGGACACAAATACACATTGAGGAATATTATGTGAACACACAGAGAGAGCACAGTCATCTACAAACCAAGGAGAGAGGACTCGGAAAAAAACAACCCTGCCAATACCTTCATCTTGGACTAAATTTCTGTTGGTTAAGCCACATAGTCTGTGGTAGGTTGTGAAGCAGCCCAGCCTAATCAACACAATGGGCATTAGGGCATTATGAGTTTCCTGATGATTACATACAGTTATGTGTTTGTAAAGCATCTGGCACATGGTGGTTAATTAATATTCTTGCTGCTGTTAGTTTTGTTGAGTGGGCAGGTAATTTATAATCCTTGTATTTATCTTATCTTGAACATACAGAGGCTCTTTTAGGATAGAAAATAAGAAATCAAATTATATTTTCTATAATTGGTTAGAAGGCACATGACTTAAAAGTTATTCACAGGTTTTGGAGTAAGAGTAGCCGAACTGTGCTGTTTTCTATGTTATTTTCAGCATTTAATCTCGTTATCTTTAGTTTTGCATCGGGGAATTTGGTTAGTAATTAAATTTGCTTTTTGAAACAAAAAATTCATATATGTAATATAATTACTAATGGACACAAAGTTGGTGTATAATAAACTGTAACTATAATTGCTGCGTTCTCATTTATTTTTTTAAACCTTTTCCAACACACCCCAGGCCAGACAGCTTCTTCTGGTGCATCCGTCTGCCTCTCCCATCACCTCTCATTTGTCTTTCAGTTTCCTGGAGGAGCCAAAATATCTTTTGTGACATGATTCCTACTGCTGCCCCAGTGCTCATACACCTGCTTCCCCCAAGACAGTGGCAGTGTCTGAGCTGAGAAATTATTACCTAGGCAGATAGCGTTTCCCATAGTGCATTGCCCCCGACAATAGTTACTTGTGAAGTGAAAATGCTAAGCAAATAAGTTTTAAGGGTTCTGTGTCCATGTCTTGAGTTAAGCAAAGCATGTCAGATTTTGGTAAACAGGATTACAGAGATCTTAAAATGCTCATGCACATTATCATTCATCAGGAGAGGTATATGTCAAGTAGCCTTTCCTCAATTTTGTTGATAATAAACTCTTTGTGGGTTTTTTTTTGTCAATTTTCTTAAGAATCTGTACTTTAGACAACAAGATTTAGGTAGTTCTGGTCTAAGGAAGGTAAAATGTCCTTAGAACCTTTTCTTTAACTTCTTTTCCCAGTTTTCATTTTGGCCTCTTTACTTTCTTCTTTATTGGTGTTAAGTAGATAATAACTTTTATTATACAATAATATATTGTCATAACCAAATAATTTACTTCAATCTACATGTTAGATAAGGATGGAGGTGTTTTAAAGCATCACTTCAAGGTGGAAGAGGCAAAACACATAACAAGACACTAAATCTATATTAAAATTTAAACCTTACTAAAAATTGAAGAAGGCAAATTAAGGGCAAATGTCACTTTCACTTATCAGATTGGCAGAATGATACCTGATGTTTGTGAGGGTTTTGGAATAAAGTCACCTTCAAACACAGCTTTTGGGACTATAATAATATGTTAATTTTTCTATTTTGACTATTGTATAATGGATCATTTTAATTGTCTTCTTTATGGTTTTTCTGGATGTTCCGAATTTTCTAATGTAAATATATTTAATTTTGATATAAAAAAATACCAGTTTTTTTTTTCATGACTCCTGTAAGCAGAAAATAATATGAGGCTTTTATGGCTTTGTTATAATCTTCTTATGTAAGTTTGTTGATAATGTAATCCTTCTAACATTCTTTCCCCAGCACTATTCTAAGGGCACATAGAAAAGGCAGAATGGGTTGATAAACATTAATTCACATACAAGTGTCTGTGAATACTAATCAGGATAATTTCTATTTTCAAATGGCAAGAACAATACCCAGAGGAAGTCTTTGCTACTTAAAAGATTAAGTGGGAAAGAAAATAAGTATATCTTACCTGATAAGCAGTGAATACCTTTGTCCATCATCTACTTTAACAGTAGTGTTAATGCTTTGCAATTTTGCTTCACCAGCACAGAAAAAGTGGTGCTATGGGGAAAAAAAGGTTTTCCTCAGTTTTTCTGTGTGAAACTAACATCCTATAGTTGCATTAGACGTTACAACTCACCAATAATTTTTCTTATTGTGTTAGTGAGACAAAAAGTCTGAAACTAAAGTGACAGCTCAAAGTTATACTCCTAATAAGGGCTAGGATTAAGATACATAAATGTATAAATATTACATACATATATACACCATACACGTGTACACACACACACACACACACACACACACACACTTCTGGTTTCTTTTCCAGTATTGAGCTGAGAAAGACTGCTTCTTCTGTCAGCAGGGAACAGGTATTGGCAATTTTCCTTCAATGTATAAGACCAGTGAACACATTCTAGAGGGTAATGTTAATGTAACAGGAAGGGAACCTTAAAGATTATGAAAGTTAACCATACACTCTAAACTTTCCAAGGCTTGAGGATACCTATGGCCATTTGTAGAATTATTGCTAATTGGGCCAATTGAGTTATAGTTTAAAAGGGGCAAATTATGTCTATAACTGGTATGTTTGACCAGACATCCTGGGAATCTCAGGAGTGGGCTGCACTTCCTATTTATCCTCTTAACAGCATGTGCCTGGATGTATACCAGTTATATTGTGGCTATTCTTTCCCAGAAAAAGGCTTTATAGTCTTCATCATTTCTACAGGATATCTGTAATCCACATATAAGTTAAAGAAAAACAGTTGCATAGTGTTTTATAACCCCTCTGCATCCAGCTATATTAAACTGATATATTTAAATATTCCCAAATGTAGCCCAAAAGGAAATAGAGTGTTACGTATTTTATTTTTTAATGATATTTGGGCATTGCAAAAGGTTTCTTTCCTTTATAATATTATCTGCTCCAAGTTCACTTTAATAAATACTATAAAGTGTACTGAGATTTTCAAAAATAAATACACCTCCACGCACTTTGCAGGAAAATAAGTTAATATTTGGCTATATATTTTTCTCAAGCCATGTGAAACTAAGTAAAACTCAGTGTTTATTTACGAAATTTTTACCTTGTGACCAGTAGACAACCAAAGTTACTAAAGAATACATTTAATATTTTTGACACCACAGAGGATAATTTATCTGTTTCTTATGTATAACACTTAGAAATCTATGTTGTTGGTTAAGATGGTTTTTTAAGCTTAAATAATAACATACTAACCAACAATACTTAAAAAATATTTTTCAGGTACTACTAAGATAGTAATTTCTATTATCTTCAGGGATGTCAAAGTTAAGCGTACATAAAATATTTAATGGACAATCTATTAATTTTACTTACATTTTCTCTTATCATAAATAGCTCATTTATAATTGTATAAGAAGCAGATTTGCTGCTATTGACTGATGACTCTATTATCATGGATTTTAAAGCACTTTACAAGCATCAACTGATTGTTTCCTTACAAAACAAAAGTAAAACCAAACAAAAATATATGAATTAGGAATTATCCTTTTATTATTTCTACCAAACAGAGGTGGAAATAGGTGATTTTCCCTCAGCCAGGGAGACACTGTAATCTGTGACATAGCTAATAAGTTGGGGGGCTGATATTTGAGTCCCTACTGTAGATGTATCTACTTACCTCCTTTTTATAGGAAAGAAACAATAAAATGTTTTTAAAAATTAAGTTTGATAAAACTTTAAAGCTTAAATTTCCTAAAATTTATTTGACTAACAATTCTCCATGTCTAGAATTTGAATAGGTCTTAAATTATGATCATTGCAAAAGTTTAACCACAAATATGTGCTTTGTTAAAATTGTAATGTAAATATATTCCCCATATGATTATACTTTTAAAGTAGATGAGGAAATTGGAGGATAGTCTGGCAAATCATAGGGGGACAAGGAAGATTTTAAAATCATAAAGATAGAATAATAATGAAATTTCCTTCAAATCATTACAAGGAAACAGTGATGTGAGTGGAAAGAACATGGATTTTGTATTGACACAACAGAGTAAAACTTATTGATCTGTCATCTTTAAAAAAGATTGAAGAGCATGTGTAATAACACCAAACTCTCTGAGAGCCTTAGTTTGTCCACGGGGACCTTGTGACACATTTGATTAACATGCCACAAGCATTCTTCTACGTGTTTCTATGCCTCACTTATTTGTTCACTGTATTGCATTTGCTTCACGATATTTATTTACTTACTAATTTAAACCTCACAACGACTTGTATTAACCTCATTTGTAAATTTAAGTGAGTAAATTGAAACAGAAGGCCCTGAAGTGTCTTGCAGGTCTCAAAGCTCTTAAGGGGCAGAGCTGGGATTCAAACTCCAGACAGTCTAGCTCCAGAGTCCATGTTCTTAATAAATCTTCTTATGACGGAGCCTGACACATAATTGCAATTCAATAAACAATAATCATTATTATTACAGGCATGTCAATATATATCATTTCTTTGTCATAAAAACTAAAGGAAATAAATTCTACACCTCTCTTTACCTATTACATTTTACAATTCTTAAAAGTCTTGGCTCGACCTATCATGAAGTTATTTTTATCCATTGGAAAGTGAAAGAAGTTTCCTAATCCATTATTTCATAAAATATTTTCACCTGCAGCTCCAACAAGTCCCTGGACATTCCTTGTAATGTCTCTAATTGGAGATGTCCACAGTGGTGAGAGGAACTAGCTGAGCTATACACTCAGTTATGGCAGTTGAGTTAGCAGCAGAAAATGTGCTGAGAAAACATTCTGAACATGACCAACGCTCAATATTATGCTTGCTTTATAATTGCTTACATTTTGTCTCTGTATTTTTTTTTCTGATCATTATAAGACTAAAGGAAATTTCTGGTTTTAATTAAGAAAAAATGCTGTAGACCAGGGATCAGCAAACTATCTCAGAGGGTGAGACTGATGTTTGATGACTTATTCTAGTATCTTATTCATTACATATTTTCTTGCCCTGGTTCCATTGTTATTATTATTTGTAATAAACTGGAAGCAACATAAGGAGAACAATATGTGTTTTATTTACCACTGAATCTTTAGTACCTAGCAAAGTAAATAACAGATAAATGTTCAATGAATGATTGAAAAAATAAATGAATAAAAACATTGCTACTACTAATCTTTTTTATCTGTTTAATTTCTATGATCTGATACCATTTATTTATATATCTATATAAGTATACTACTTCAGAAAGATGAGCATTTAAGGAAAAATTAGAATAAATTCCTAAAATTTACTTTAAATTCAGTAAATTTAATGGCTTACCTACAAAGTACCATTTTCAATAAATAATTGAATAAAAAATCCATTTACTAAATTTGAGTCTTGCTTGATGTAGAGCGGAAGTCCATAAGAGCTGAAGGTCTGAAATTCTAGGGAAATATTATTTTGTGGATTTAAAAATATATTCTGAAATTCTAGAAAGGAATCTCCATAATAACAAATACAAGTCAAACCTGTAGAATCAGGAAAAAAAAAGTAATTTAGGTTGGGATAGAATGCTCAATAGTTGGGTGTCACATTACTAACATTGGCATAAGGTTTTCTGAAATGGCTCATATCTGACTCTTTCCTGCCTATTGCAAGTGTGAGCACCTATTTCCTTTGCCTTAGTCACAGTGGTTTGTCATATTTCTATGTATTGGGGGCTTCATAATCAAATCGCAGTGGAAGGCAGGGTTGTCCAGATGATTAATCTACAACTGTGCTTTTACTTAGATTTTATGTTATAGGTCAACAGAAACAGAAATATTTCTAAAAGTGTCACTCACTGCATCTATAAGATGTTGGTACAAAATTATGTTTTATGTCATTGTAAATTTTATTGGGTTGCTATTGAGCACTGATAGACATTATTGGAAGTAAAGGAATTGTCACCCTTTTGTAACAACATTACATTATCTGAGCTTCTTTAAAAGAAAATTCTCTTAATTCTCTTTCTTTTTTTGTTTACCTTCTGAAAGATTATATTTTAATTAGCCTTAATCTTTCAAGTAAAATATGGAGATATTTTGAGCAAAATACTTTGACAATTAATTTCTTAACTTTATAAATATATGATTAAATGAAACATAGTTAGCTTATTTCTCTGAATAAGGTGTTAATTATTTTATATTATTAACAGTTACTTTTCTTTGATGAACACATAATTAATTAATCACTGTTGGTTGATATATCTATAACAATGGATTTGAGTATCTCTTTTCATTCACTTTCTCCCTTCTGCTCCTCCTGTGACACACACTCACGCACACCAACTCTCTGTCCTTAAAAACTTCCGAAGTGTTTATTCTTTTACAATTAATAGAAGAGATAATTCATGAAACCATTTTAGTTTGCTGATCATCAAGGTTAGATATTTTTGAAATATTTACTTTAAAACTTTCTATAGATTTTATATTTTATATGGAGTGTTTTTCTTATTATAAATTTACAATAAAGCTAAATTTTCAAACTTGTAAAAAATCTCTAAGAAAATAATTAGCTAAGCCTCAAAGCTATTTTTCCTTTTAACCAGAAATAAAAAGGCTCAAAATACTGCCAGAAAACGACAATAAAGCAGATGTATGTATATATCTCCTTCCTCTTTGTTGATTTCAGGGAGGAAAAAAGAGGGAGAAAGAGAGAAACATCAATGATGAGAGAGAATCATTGATCAGCTGCTTCCTGCACACCCCACACTGGGGATTGAGCCCACAATCAGGGCATGTGCCCTTGACTGGAATCAAACCCAGGACTCTACAGTTCACAGGCTGATGCTCTATCCACTAAACCAAACCAGCTAGGATGGATGCATGTTTTTTTTTAATCAAGTACTTTATTAGAGAAGTAGGTCCAAAAATTGAAAATATTAACAATGAGCTTTTAATTCTGACATTCTAATTGTTTTAGTTGTTCTATCTATGATAGACAGATATTTCTTCCTTATAAAGTTTATTTTTTAAAGCAACACAACAGCTTTTATTAAAGAGACTTTAATTGGAAATCAGAGCCAGTCATTGAGACATTAGAATTTATATTCTTTTTCTTTTGCAGGCAGTAGTTCATTTTCTTGTAACTACTCAAAAATACGCTATAGAATCAAATAATGTTAAAGCTGGAACACATTTTGGGAGTATTTTACCTGATATTAATCTGATAAAACTACTGCAAAGATTTTTGACGTGTAAATAATCCTCTTCTTGTAAAGTTTTAATGCTGATGTTAAAGGCATGGTGCAATAGAATTTCACATAACATTAAATAATATGAAAAGTTTTTAGACATTTATTTGAATAAATTGGGAATGAAGTCAAATACCCATTTGACTTAAAGTTCAAAATGTGAAAGAAGCCTGGCTGGAGTGGTTCAGTGGTTGAGTGTCCACCCATAAACCTGGAGGTAATGGTTCGATTCCCAGTCAGGGCATATGCCTGGGTTGTGGAATCCATCCCCAATGTGGGGCCTGCAGAGGTAGCCAATCAATGAGTCTCTCTTATCATTGATATTTCTAGCTCTCTCTCCCTTTTCATTCCTCTCTGAAATCATAAAAATAAAAGAAAATGTGAAAGAGAATAAAATATTTTCAGACGAAGACTAATATGACAACATGATTACATACCCAACATTGGTGAAATAAACTACTATATATCTTTAAATGCTTTAGAAATATTTTGTTCAATCAACAATTATTAACTCAAAAAGCCTTTTAATTTGTTATTTTTAACCCTGTGCTGCAAGAATTTTCAAAACACACAATACCTAAGTATTTAGTCAGGGGCACTGTTTTACCTTAGCTTGTCAAAAAAAATGACAACAGCCAACACTACAATACCATCTAATGTGAATGAATCAAAATTATACCTATTTATTTTGTCAGATTGGCAAAAACGTAATATATATTTTGGTGTGCTGCAGAATTTTAATAATTAGTTTATGTGTGCCATGAGATGAAAAGGTTTGAAAATCACTGGGCTAGTGTAAATTAATAATTCCATATATATTTCATTATCTAGAATCCTACATAATAAAAGCCTAATATGCAAATCAACTGAACGGTGGAACTATTATGCGCACTGGCCAACAGGGGGCAGATATTCAATGCAGGAGCTTCCCCCAGCCCCAAGGCCAGCCAAGGCAGGTGCCAGCACCGCCCCACCGCCGCCCCTCCCCCCCAAATGGCCCTGCTGGTTGCCCTGCAGATCACCGGCCAGGCCTAGGGACCCTACCTGTGCATGAATTTTATGCACTGGAACTCTAGTTAAATAATAAGTTTCTGCCTCTGGGTTTTCATTTTTCCAAATAGAGGAACTTTATCTGAATTGGATGCCCTCATATTATAATTATTCCTTTGAATAAGTTTGTATGCTTTTGATACAAATAACCAGAAAGCCCAACTTCCAAATATCTTCAGCACTAAATAATTTAATGGCATAAGCAATAAGAAGTTCAAGAATAGTGTGGGCTTCCAAATGGATGTTTATGTATGCAAAAGGTCAGCTGGCTTTTCATAAAATACCTAACCTTCTTTGGTCTTTCCATTTTGCTATTCACAAAGTGAGCTTCAATATGAGACTTGCTTTTTTCCTGATGTAATATAGTGGCCAGTGGTAGCTTAAGTGACATACTTCCTCATTCACGTCCAATCCTCAGTTTCCTATAGTTTCAAAAGAGGAAGGAAGAGCCTTCCCAATCACAGCATGAACCTCTCCTAACAGTTTACTGGCCCAAACGGGTCACCAATGAAGCCCTCCACTAAAGATGAGGATGGGGTGAATTCTCACTGCGACTGCAGGGATGGGTTCACAGTGGACAAAACTGCTGTTCTCTTTGGAAGAATACTTCAAAGCCAAATCTCATATACTCCCAGATTTATGACTTATTTCATGTTACTATCTGACTGTTGGATTCAAATACCCAAAATGCTCAATTACATTGTTCCTGGCAATTTAAAGATTATGGTATTTGCAGGAATAAAGCATATTTCAAAGTAAATTATGAAACATTTGTTTCTTTCATAGATTTTCACAGATTATTCCATGGTCTGTAAGTCAATGACAATTCCTAGAGCAAGTATTGTATAATGCACATGAAAAAGGAAGTTTAGAAAATAAATAGTACTGAAATAGAAAGCAAGTGTATGCAGTTTAAGATTGACAGAGACTTTCAGTGTAGCCAAAGAAAACTTATAATAAATATGAGCTGCAAGGAAAGCTGAAAGAGGACTAGTCAAATAGTTGGATATTTTTTCCTGAAAGTAATTAACAGCCTTTTTTAAAAAAATATATTTTATTGATTTTTTACAAAGAGGAAGGGAGAGGGATAGAGAGTTAGAAACATCGATGAGAGAGAAACATCGACCAGCTGCCTCCTGTACACCCCCTACTGGGGATGTGCCCGCAACCAAGGTACATGCCCTTGAACGGAATCGAACCTGGGACCCTTCAGTCCGCAGGCTGATGCTCTATCCACTGAGCCAAACCGGTCAGGGCATTAGCAGCCTTTTTAAAAAGGATGCACAACATAGGTGTGTGCTATTTCCCTTTTGCTAACAAATGAAAATTGGGAAAATTCCTTTAATAGTCACCCATGAAAATAGGAAGTAACTCAAAATATAATTCAAATCATGCCACTCTGCTGCTTAAAAACCCTTTTTGCTGCCAGGTGCCTATGATATAATTTCTTAGTGTGCACTCTGTGTAGAATCTTTCCAATGCTTTTTCTCCCCCCTTTTGTCTTTTAATGTGGAGGATCCTTCCTATACTCACCTGCATTACCAATTCTGTCACACATTGTCCTCCCCATACATGGGGTCAGTTTCTGAGATCAGCATCCTTTTTTTTAAAAAAAATGTATTATATTGATTTTTTTACAGAGAGGAAGGGAGAGGGATAGAGAGTTAGAAACACCAATCAGCTGCCTCCTGCACACTCTCTACTGGGGATGTGCCATAACCAAGGTACATGCCCTTGGCCAGAATCGAACTTGGGACCCTTGAGTCCACAGGCCGATACTCTATCCACTGAGCCAAACCAGTTAGGGCAGTGTCCTATTTTTGTTGGACAGATTGTCAACCCCAAGCCAAACAAACTCTAACTTAAGTCCTGACATTGGGCTGGGAAAGTCCTGCATATTCTTCTTCCTCAGGACTGTGTTACTTACTATTTGTCCTGTGCCTTTTGATATGAATATTAGAATCAGTTACAAGTACAAACATCCTATTGAGTTACATAAAAATTCTTATTCAAAATTGATTTGAATTCCATTGATTTTGTTAAAAGAATGTAAGTAATTGGTGTCTTTGTGATACTTTGTCTTCCTGTACATGAACACATTTTTATGTCGCCATTTTACTAGGGTTTCTAAAATACTTTTAATATAGTTTTATAACTTTTTCATAAAGGTTCCATGCATATTTTCTTAGGTTAACTTCTAGAAAACTTAGGAATGTATTGCTACTTTAAATAGTTTTTTGGAATGTTATATATTTAACTCATTATGTTGGTATATTGAAATTCAACTGACTGTTATATATTAAACAACCTTGTTGAACTTTCCTATTTTTAATAATACCATATCACTTGTGAGAAATGAAATTTTTTTTGTTCCTAATTCTTAAACTCATTACATTGCCTAGGACTATCAGGAAAAACAATGAACTGAAATAATGATAAAGAAATTGTTTTTCTTGTTTTGATTTTACAAGGAAGGATTTTAAGTGTTCATCTTTGGGTATAATGCTTTGCTCTTCTTCTATAAGTGAACCTTTTAGAAGCTTCATAAAGGAAGCTCATAAACTTGGTGGTTGCCAGAGGGGAGATGTATGGTGGTGGGTGAAATGGGTGAAAGGGGTCAGTTATAAGTTAAATAAATTATGGGGATGTAATGTATGTACAGCATGGTGACTATACTTAATGATATTTTCAAGTTGCTAAGAGAGTAAATCTTTTTTAAAAATATATTTTTATTGTTGACAATATTACAGATATCTCCCATTTCTCCCCCTTTTCCCCCTCCCAGTCCCTATACGCCCCCCTCCCCCCGTCCCAAGAAGAGAGTAAATCTTAAATTTCCTTATCACAAGGAGAGAAAAAAGAAAACAAAATTGAACTATGTATGGTGATAGATAATAACCAGACTTATTGTGGTGATCATGTAGCAGTGCATACATATATGGAATCATTATGTTGTATACCCGAAACTAATATAAAGTTACATGTCAATTATATCTCATTGAAACAATATCAACAAAATGCCAGCTGGAAACAATAATGCAAAGCTGCTTGGGCCATAGAAAAAAGATACCAAAGGTTATGAAGAAAAAAATTTTTTTCCTTTTATCCTATAGTCTAATTGTCACCCTCAGGCTATCTTGGCAATTATCAGCTTTAATTCTTTACAATGTCAGATTTTACTGATAGATAAGAAGAGAAACAGAGATATAAATAGAGATACTTATTCCTAGTAATTAGCTTTTAATTAAATATAATTTTCAACTCTTCACCTGATTTTTCAACATTGTCATAGATTTAAGACTAATTTTTGCTTTTAACTCGCAGCTGAACACAGGGAAGAGTACAGAAGAAAAACACACTTATGCTTCTCAAAATTGTGAGACAGATACATAGATAAAAGGGAGACTATGCAAGTAAAAATGAATAGATAAGATAATATAATTCTGTGAATAGTGGAATAAAATGGAGTCACTTATGTTAAGAGGCTTTAAAATGGAGCCAGGAGGCCTTTTTTTTTTTTTTTTTTAAATATATTTTATTGATTTTTCACAGAGAGGAAGGGAGAGAGACAGAGAGTTAGAAACATCGATGAGAGAGAAACATCGATCAGCTGCCTCCTGCACATCCCCCACTGGGGATATGCCCGCAACCCAGGTACATGCCCTTGACCGGAATCGAACCTGGGACCTTTCAATCCGCAGGCCGACGCTCTATCCACTGAGCCAAACCGGTTTTGGTGAGCCAGGAGGCCTTTAAGGAAATGGGTCTTATGCACATTCTCACCATACAGAATGTGAACTTTTGAACTGGGCAAAACCATAAACATTCCAGAATGCTGCAAAGACACCTACCATTCCTCACAGAGACAGACTTGTACTTAGGGATAGCTTTAACAAGCAGTCATATTAGCCAAAGTTAGCTTTCTGCTGTCAGCACCAATTAAGATTCTTTATGAATTGTCTAAACAAACCCCTTTTGTCTCCCAGAGGGACACTGTTTGTGTTGTTAACCGAATTATTGCTATTCTTTTAATCCCAAATAAATGCTTTTCTTTGGTTTGCTTGATTACTGTCTCCTCATGATGTAGATTAATGACATATACACACCATTTAAATTATATGCATATAAACTGTATGCACACAAACATACACACCCATAGAGCAGTCTTTAATTAATTTGTCCATTGTTGTGAGTGGCTCTTCTATGTGAATATTTCTCCTCAGTGCAACAGGTTAGAGGATTTATTTGGATAATAGCTGCTTTAGGAAACTCTAAGTAGACCTACAGGCCACTGTCATTTCAATATGCCTTCTATTGATATGAAAGTTCATCATTTAAAAAAGTCAAATCATAAACCACACACATATGTCAAGTTTCCTCACTTATTTGTACCATGTGGCACTTTTAAAGCCACTTCCAAGTTCTTTTGGAATGAAGTATAGAATAGAGAAAAAAGAGACAATATGTTTTTCAGTGTGAGAGTGGGGGGAGGAGCGGGGGGCAGGGAGAGGATGATTTATATGCCAAAAAGGTGGCATTTTCAGGGTGGAGGTGAGCAGCCAGGGACTGATACATGGTAAACATCTCAGGAATGGCATACATAAAAAGTTGAGAAAAAAGCATGTGAAACACAGAGCTTTATTTCCTCAGACCAATTTTGAAAATACGATGCCTTACTTTTTTTACATTCTAGTGACTACAGAAATTCTAGTGGTTTAACAAAGACATTTGTATTACTGGAAAAATAATCTGGGTAAGAACAATAATTCTAATGGTAGGAATATTGAATTTGGACTCAGAGTACTTGAATGGAAATTTAGTAGGTTGATAGTGTGCAAATACTTTTTCTATTTTTCCTACTATTAAGAAACAAATTTTTTCTTCACGGTGTTGAGGACTGATTTTTTTTAATGGCGAAATGACACAAGAATAATTACCAGTGATTTAGCCATGATTCAGCAACCTTGTTACTTGAGTTCTGACTAAGAAAGAATTCAGAGCCAAGTCTGAAATACAAGCAAACGTTTATTTGGAAAGACACAGAGCAGTGGAAGAATTGAGCCAGTTGGGCTGTGTGGGCTCAGGAAACAAGTTACAGAGGTAAAAGGAGGGCCCTTGGGGCTTAGGAGAAATAAAGCAAGGATAAACATGCCTGGGGGCAGGAGAGAGAGGAGGCTTGGACATGCTCCAGAGAACACTGAGCTGGGTTTCTGAGAGGCTTTTAAGGTCTGGGGTTTTAAGGGAGGCCCCAGCGGGGATCTTAATAGAATATTCATCAGCTTTCCAGGTGTGTCCTTTCAGAGTGGTGGTCTCCACTGATTGGTCAGCACCAGGGCAGGGGTTCATTAGTCATCGAACTGCTGCTTTTCTGAGTCTGGAGCTCAAACACAACTGAGGCCTATATGTTAGCTGTAGTTTCACCAAAACTCTGTCTCCATCATCAACAGAAGCTTTGTTCCTAAGATGATTTGGAATGGGTCAGAACCTCACTGTCCTGAGGACTTAGTGCAGTGGTTCTCAACCTTCCTAATGCCGCGACCCTTTAATACAGTTCCTCATGTTGTGGTGACCCCCAACCATAAAATTATTTTCGTTGCTACTTCATAACTGTAATTTTGCTACTGTTATGAATTGTAATGTAAATATCTGATATGCAGAATGTATTTTCATTGTTACAAATTGAACATAATTAAAGCATAGTGATTAATCACGAAAACAATATGTAATTATATATGTTTTCCGATGGTCTTAGGTGACCCCTGTGTAAGGGTCATTCGACCCCCAAAGGGGTTGTGACCCACAGGTTGAGAACCTCTGGCTTAGTACTTGAATGGTCATGCAATGGCTTATATGGGAGTCCTATGAGGTTATTCTCTGGCCCCCTTGTTCCTCCTCTAAGGTAGTCTATCACGTGACTAGCAACATGCTAAGAGAGGAGAGGTTACCCTTGGGCGAGGTCCCACCCTACAGCTGTCCCTTGGTAGGCACCCAGGGCTTTCTGCCGTGGTGACCTTCTATACCTAGTCCACTGTCGTTGCTCTGCACATGCCTGTCTAACTGCCTACTACATACAATACAGTTAAAATACTGTAACTTAAAACACATCTTTTTAATTCCAAAGTTGTTTAAGATACAGATGTATTGTTTAATTTTATTTGAGAGATATAAACTTTAAAGAATGAATTGCAACCTTGGAAAAATGTCTTAGAAAGATTTGAAACTTATCACCATCTAGATGTCCCGTACATTTCTGTGGGCTCAGTGGGCTAAGTAGGATATCCTGACATATTAAGGTTAAAAATTAGTTCGAATTCATTAAAGGACTGCTGGATATGTCAGCATATAGGCAGTTTGAGAAAAATATTATCAATTCTAAAAGAGTTAACCAGTAGGATTTTTATTCTACTTTTACTCACACTTCTAGTCATCTACTGTTGTCATTTCCCGAGGCTTTTGTAGATTCTGTGCTATGAATCGCCATGCTCCTCTACTTTTCACTCTGCCAATTTTAGTTTCCAAATTCTCAGGTCTATTTAGCCTGTTTCCATTTAAAGCTTCCCAATTTTTATGTCTGCTTTCTCTGCTACCACTATCTTTGTCCTAGTGCAGTGGTCGGCAAACTTATTAGTCAACAGAGCCAAATATCAACAGTACTTCTTCAAAATAGACTCGCCCAGGCCAAAAACCAACTTCTGCACATGGGCCATGAGGTTTCAATCGCACTATACGTGTGCGCCTGCACGTGGTATTTTGTGGAAAAGCCACACTCAAGGGGCCAAAGAGCCGCATGTGGCTCTCGAGCCACAGTTTGCCGAACATGTTCCTAGTGGATTTCTACCTTAAAAAATATTTTTCTCATGATCTGTGAGATTTCAGGAGGAAGTGCAGGTAAATTCTTGTGATTAATTCATCATCTTTAATTGGAATGCTAATTTTTGTTAATCTACACCTTTCAGTTAGAGAGCCTACAGAATTATTTACATTCCTACAGAATTTATTCTAAGTATAGTTAATTCTCAGTTTTAGCCTTACAGGTACATCCAAAGTATATGTGGGCTCTGCTATACCCTATTAGGATTTTATTAGACTGATCATTGGTTTGTTGAAATTATAAGTTTATCAATGTATTCTAGGCCCATAGAAGCTGCCTTCCTTTTTGGGAAGCATTCTATATCATGACACACTTTATTACTTTCTTTCTACATATATAAATATTACTTAAGCTATTGCTGCTGCAGGTTGATCCTTACATTCTAGAGCAGGGGTGGGCAAACTTTTTGACTCGAGGGCCACAATGGGTTCTTAAACTGGACCGGGGGGCCGGAACAAAAGCATGGATGGAGTGTTTGTGTAAACTAATATAAATTCAAAGTAAACATCATTACATAAAAGGGCACGGTCTTTTTTTTTTTTTTTAGTTTTATTCATTTCAAACGGGCCGGATCCAGCCCGCGGGCCGTAGTTTTCCCACAGCTGTTCTAGAGTCTACTCCCTTGGAATAATATATTTTAATTCAAGGCTTCATATAATATTGTGAAGCCAGTTGCAACCCTTGGATGTATCTGCTAAATTAAGGTTTTTTATTTTTGGAAGTTATAGAAAGGTGGAAATTATACAATTAGATACATAGTACAGTTTAAAATATAAAAATACAAATCAAAACTATCGTGTTTCCTTGTAAAAGCAATGTGTTCACTGTAAAGGTTATGTCACTATGGATATAGCACAAAATGAAATAGAGATTTCTCAGAGCTGCTGAATATTTGCAAATTCTAATAAGAAAGTGTCATGATTGAATAATCAGATTCTATTTCCTTGAAATAGTCTGGGATAATATAGGGGTAGATATGCCTAACAGTATCTACTGCTGAAAAAAAAATCAAATGTTAGCTAAAATATTTTTATTTATTTTTTAAATTTATTTTTTATTGTTGATAGTATTACAGATATTCCCTATCCTCCCCACCCCCCTTTACCTTCCTGCTCCCAACATCTACTCCCCACCCCCGGGTCTTCACTATCCTATTGCCCCTGTTCATGGGCTATAGTATATAAGTTATTTGGTTTACCTCCTCTTGTCCCCCTAACCCCACATTGAGGTATGTCAGTCTGTTCCATGTCTCCAGGACCTGACTGAGAATCAAACCGTGACCTCCTGGTTCATAGGTCGATACTTAACCACTGAGCAACACTGGCTGAGTGCAATCTTTTATTAAGATGTTCTGGACCAGAACTCAAAATATCTCCTCTAGTGATAAAACGATTTGAATTTTGTAGTCAGAAAACCTAGATTCAATTTAATGACTGTGAGACTTTGATTATTTTACTGGCATTTTATTATCCTCAACTACAAAATAGTAGAGCATTTGTGTTGTCCTAATTGTATCTCTCCTAACACATGTACACTGGGCTCTGTTTGGTCACAGGGAAAGAGCAAGGAAAGCATTCAGGACAATGCAAGACCACAGCTCCTTAAAATTCAGCTGTCTCTCCTGGAGTCTCCTGCCATGAGGCAATGGCCAAGAGAAAAATCAGGTAAGAAAACATGGATTTACAAATACCTTTCCTTTTTCTTTTACATTGAGATCAAGTCAGTAGTTTGCTATTTGAATTACCAAAGACATACTTGCCTTCACAATCCTTACAAGTCTTTACCTATGTCTCCCTTAATTTTCAACTTTTCTCATATCTATTACTTGAACTTAATATGTTTTGCTCCTTCAATTCATCGCTCATCTGCTCCTCAATATACTCCACAAAGAGGGTTTACCTAGTAGGTTGCTATGAATACTAAATGAGAAAAAGAAACTACTGAGTACTTAACACAGTCTCTGGCACAATCCTAGTCAACTATTATGATCATGATTGGATCCTAGGCTCATTTTAACACTTACTAGTCCTGTTATACCAAGCAATTCCCCTAAATCTCCAACCCCTAATTCCTCTTCTTTAAAATGAGAATAGTAATAATAACCTTCCCTTATTTTGCAAGCATCTTACATTACGGTTCTGAACTTTAAAAATGAAACTCACAATGACAGTCCTGAACACAGATAGTTAATGCCTCCTCCTTGCTCTCTATGCAAGCTGTCCTAATGTTCTCACTGCCTTAACTTATAGCTACCTACTTGCATGTATGACTTTAACATTGGATTACAAGCTACCTTAATATGTGTCACATTTCAGATGCTCTGTGGTCTGTTTCATGAATATGTGAATGAATAACAGGAGGATACATGGTAGATTAATGTTCTTGCTTAAAGTAAGATGCCTGCTTCCCTGCTTCTAGATTTGGAGAGATCTTTCAGAGTGATGGGATAATACAGACCCTCCCCAGGAGGTCTCTGGGTGTTTCTAAAGTGATATAGTTAACTCACAGAGTGTGAAAAAGGAAATATATATTTTTCTTTCTTAAAAAAGCCTCTATTAATTGAAGAAACGTGTTCAGCTTGAACTTCTTTGGTTCCCCATGGCTTCTTATCATCTCAGAAGAACTAATTATGCTGGCCATTTTGTTCTATATTCATTATTGTTGCCAAAGAGATACAAGCCAATATCAGGTTAAAATAATTTCTTTGCCTCAAAGATATACAAATGGGTCATGACAGAACACTCTCATATTTTTCAACTCTTACACATATTTTTAAGATTTGCCATAAAAAATCATATTGCATGCTAAAAAGCATTTTGCATTTAGCCTACATAACTTACATAGGACTGAGCAAATGAGATCATTCAATCTGTCACTGACTTGAAATGGTTTAGGGAAGGTGCAGTTCTATGAAGTGTGGATGTTAAATCTACCAAGTAGTGAGGTTTCAGTACTACAGAGGGGATGGGAACCCATTCATTGGAGTAAAGGGATATAATTCTCCAATATAACAAATACAAGAACTCTCTTCCCCTGTCATGCCTGCCCTTTTTTCAAGAGAGCTTCCTGTGGGTGGCTCACCAAGCCCCTCACCCTGGCTCCCACTGATCTTCCAGTGCAAATTGTACTTCCTCCCCATGCAAGAGCTCTGTTTATTGCACCTGTGATGTGGGTTTGTCTTTGGTTTTCCAATTAAAATCGATGTTTTCTTATCCTCTCACATCCTAGGTGTTTATTGCTGCACTTGCATCCTTATTTTTATGCCAGTGCACATGTACTACCTGACCTGCTGGGGAATGAGCTACTTGAACACAGGGATATTTCATATTTTATTTGAAATTCCCTCCCATTAACTGATATTGTCAATTATTTTTAGAGTCTCAACAGCATAGAGTTTTATAATTGGAAGGAATGTTTTTATATAATCACTTTAAACTCATGTTTTGTGCCTGTAGTCTGTAAACATTTTGGTCCCTGAATCATTGTCCGATGACTAATCTACAAATGTAACTGGAATTATGCTTTCCTTTCCTTCCCACATGTGCCACTGCTAATCCCTCTCTCCTTTCTACTCATTGTTGTGCGTCAGAGGAGATGTATTTCTGAAGCTTCTGCCTACAATTCATATTTTTTTTTTTTACTAGAAACAATGGCAAATCATGGTATTATTCATAAGTATTTCAGGAACCTTACAACAGAACCAATGGGCCAGCTGAGAAAATTACTACTGTACGAAAATATGGCTTCAAACGGAAACATGTGTTTCATGTTTGATAATATATGGCTTGAAAATCAAACAAATAAACAAATACACACACAAAAACCTTTGAAAATTAAAGTAATGTAGAATATCAGAAATGTTTTAGAACTAATCAGTGCTCTCTTATTTGCTGGCTGAATGGGTCAAACAAGCCATGACTTTTCAATATTCCCTCTTCTCTGTGAAAAGACCTCTCTTATTTTTATCCTGGTTATCACCTCTCTTCTCACTTATACTTTGGCAAAAGCTTCACATGCTGTAGTTGGTATGCACATGCCCCTTTGTGCCTGTTCGCATTCTCTCTACTTGGTGGAATATTTTCTACCAATTGTTTTCTTAGCAAACTGATATATTTTTGTCATCTCAATACAAATACTAAATTTTCCTATAAAATTGACCATGGATTCAAAAGGGCACTTAGGTGGCTTTATTAGCTATATTTGTATTATCCTTTGTACATACTTCCATTAAAATATATTTTGAATAATATTTACTTTTCAAAATTGTTCTCTTCTCATTTGAATGGAAAATTTTATGGGCTAGACTGGTGTATTTGTATCTTTGTAGCTCAGGACCTTGAACAAAATACATAATACATGCTTAACAAAATTAGTTGAGTTAATGGAAATAAAATGATTTAAGAGTTTTAACTTTTCAATGTGTTTAATGTCTTTCTATACTCAAAAGCTCTAAAAGAAATGATTATTTGTATGTGTAATGATATTAACTGAGCCATTTGTCACTTCTTCCTATTTGATGACTTGTTGATAGTAATAACTCATATTTACTAGTATGTAGTTTACTCTGTGTCACATAATGTGTGCTTTGCAAGGACTATATGATTTAATCTCCATTACAATCATATAAAGTTGCACTGTTATAATCACAATTCAAGTTCAGAAAACTAGAGCTTTGAGAGTATATATACATATATATATATATACACATATATATGTATATAAATGTATATATATGTACATATACATATTTAAGTCAATATGTAATGATAATAATTGATTTATCTTAATTGCCTTATGAATTTATAAGGACACAAATGTAATCAAGGTAATTTCACAGAAGTATTCTATTTTCAGGGTTCTATAATAGAAGACTATAGTTTACTCTTTTTATATATAAACTAGTAAAGGCAATATTACAGAGTAATATAATTGTACTTGATAAGATATTCCCAGTTTATTAATGTGATATATCACTTACTGAAATCATGTTTAATAGTTTCCTTATATTATCAAAATAAGTCAATACAGTGAAAAATGAATATTTAATAATATGGTGTAGTAGAAAGTGCTTTGAATTAATAATTTAGAGATTAGCATCATAGTTCTTTATGTTTCTAGAGGCTCGGTGTATGGATTCGTGCACTGGTGGGGTCCTTCGGCCTGGCCTGTGGGGATCAGGCCAAAATTGGCTCTTTGACATCCCCTGAGGGGTCCCGGATTACAAGAGGGCTCAGGCCAGGCCAAGGGACCCCACTGGTGCATGATCAGGGCTGGGGAGGGACCGCGGGAGAGTTCCAGGTCATGTCTGGCCCATCTTGCCCAGTCCCAATCAGGGCCTTTCAGAGCCATCTCGCCCCATCCCAATTGGGGCCAATTGGGGTTGATCGGGGCTAGCCAGCCAGGGAGGGACCGCGGGAGGTTGGCTGGCCGGGGAGGGACCGCGGGAGGGCTCCAGGGCATGTCTGACCCATCTCGACCATTCCCAATCGGCCAGACCCCAGCAGCAAGGTAACCTACTGTTCAGAGCGTCTGCCCCCTGGTGGTCAGTGCGCATCATAGAGACTGGTCAAATGGTCAGACACTTAGCACATTAAGCTTTTATTATGTAGGATAATAGTGTAGCTTTCGTTAGCTCTTGTCTGGACTACTATAATAATCTCCATACCTGACCTCAAGATCTAAGTGTCTCCTCGCATTCTTCTCACTGTTACAGGAATACTTTTGTAAAATAGTTTTGATCATGTTACTTTTCTACTCCATGATATTGCCTACAAGATAAATGCAAACTTCACTGGACAATTCACTGTCCCATCATACTAGGCTAAGCATCATCCCCCGAATATGTCTTAACATTTTGGCTTTCTTCAAATTTGAGGCCACTTGCTTCGTTTTTGAACTTTAAACTTGCCTTGGTCTATAGTAACAACTCCATTTTTAGAGAGAATTTAAGGTATGTTAAGCCAGGTAAGTTAAATTAGTTTCTAACATTTTAAACAGTTGTATTGACACTGTATTTGATATCTAATTCTGCCTTAGATGTTGAAACTATCAGGATAGGCTAAATTATCCTATCTAATAAAAGAGAAACATGGTAATTGGCGTACGACCGCTACCCTTCCCATTGGCTAATCAGGGCAATATGCAAATTAACTGTCAGCCAAGATGGCGGCTGGCAGCCAGGCAGCTTGAAACTAACATGAGGCTTGCTTGCTTCAGTGACAGAGGACTCCAACATTCCCCGCCTGCCGCTGCAGGCCTCTGAGCTGCAAGCAACTATGTAACAAACATAGAAGCTAAACAAAACCCCAGAAACCTGCCAGGCTTCAGCCAGCAGGATCGCAACATTGTAAGCAAAGGCCAGAAACCTACTTTCAGCAGCGGAGGCCTAAGAGCTGGAGCCAAGCCTCAAAACTAAAGCTGGCCCAGAATAAAAAAGAAAAAAAAGAAAAAAAGGAGCGGTTGGGAGCTTCAGTCATCCCCAGCCTGAAAACAGCCCTCAGCTCCTCACCCAGACTGGCCAGGCACCCCAGTGGGGACCCCCACCCTGATCCAGGACACCCTTCAGGGCAAACCAGCTGGCACCCACCCATGCACCAGTCCTCTACCCTATATAGTAAAAGGGTAATATGCCTCCCAGCACCGGGATCAGCGGAGCCGCGAGGCCTCCTGGCATCGGGATCAGTGTGACAGGGGGCAGCGCCCAAACCCCCTGATCGCCCTGCGGCTCTGTGTGTGACAGGGTGCGGCGCCCCAACCCCCTGATCGGCCCTGTTCTGTGTGTGACAGGGTGCGGCGCCCCAACCCTCTCCCCGCCCCCCCCACGGGCCCTGCTCTGTGTGTGACAGGGTAGAGCCATAACCTCCCCTCTGCCCTGCCCTGAGTGAGAGTGGCGGCACCCCAACCCCCTGATTGGCCCTGCTCTGTGAGTGACAGGGGGAAATGCCCCAACCCCCTGATTGGCCCTGCTCTGTGCATGACAGGGGGTGGCACCGCAACCTGCCCATTGACCCTGCCTTGAGTGTGACAGGGGATGGTGCCCCAACCCCCGTAATCGGCCCTACCCTGAGCATGACTGAGGGTGGAATCACAACCTCCTGATCGCCCTGCTCTGTGTATGACAGGGGGCGGCGCCCCAACTCCCCAATCAGCCCTGCTCTGAGCCCGACCAGGGGCTGCACCTAAGGATTGGACCTGCCCTCTGCCACCCGGGAGCAGGCCTAAGCCAGCAGGTCGTTATCTCCCGAGGGGTCCCAGACTGCGAGAGGGCACAGGCCGGGCTGAGGGACGCCCCTCCCCCCGAGTGCACAAATTTTTGTGCACCGGGCCTCTAGTCCTATATAATAAAAGCCCAGAGACCGAATGGCAGAACAACCAGAATGATTGGTCGACCAGTCGCTATGATGCACACTGACCACCAGGGTGCAGACACTCAATGCAGGAGCTGCCCCTGGGTGGTCAGTGTGCTCTGACAGTGGGAGCGCTGCTTGTCTGACCGGGATGTGTGGCCCTCCCACAGCGGGAGCAGCTGCTCAGAGGGCGGGTCCACAGCCACACTGCTGACCCAGATGAGCAGTGCTTCCACATTGGGCCAATCCCTGCAGGCCACGTCCCCACCAGTGCATGAATCCCGTGCACCAGGCCTTTAGTCCTTCAATAACAAAGAACCCCCAAACATCAGTAGCATAATACAACAAAGGTTTATCTTTTGCATTTTCTTACTTTGCACAAAGGGAATGAATTGACAACTGAAGTCCATGGAGAGTTCTGAAAATATTTTGAGCAATAGCAGTAAAAATAGAGCAAATGTGTTGAGGTGGAAATCTGAAATGAAGCATTCTAAGTGAGCATTCAGATTAGTGTGAAAATCAGTCTCATGAATCCATTGTCATGCTTCATAAAAGCATGTGCATAAATTATGGGCAAGCTTCTACAAATAAGCAGTAATAGCACTAACTTTAAATAAAACTGTTATCTTATTCACTTTCTCCAGTGTCTCTACTAAATACTACCAATAACTCGTATAGCATTCAATTGAGTTTAAAGAAATGTCTCCTATTTCATACATGAAATCTGCAAACTACCCTATGGATTTTAACCATTCATAGCTATACCGCCTGCTATAGTAAATATCAATTCTTTATATTGAAATCTGTCATTATACATTGAAATGTATAATGTACATTTAAATCTGTCATCATACATGAATCAGGCTAATAGATAGCTTTTCCGATTTAAAAGATGCACTAATAAATTTCATTTCAAATTGCAAACAATTTAGCTATGGGTTTTCTTGTGGACTTAAAAAGAAATACTTTCTCCACAGTAATTCTTAGCTTTAAAAATGCAAAGAGTGAAGTGAAAGTTAATCTTATAGCAGTGTTTTCATTCAATAAATGTTGATCATGCTACATCAAACTTGGTAGCTAAAAGGATAACAAAACATCAACTATATTCCAGAATTAAGCATTGATTAGCAAGAAGAAAAGTGAAATATACAGATTAAAATGTCAGATATTGAAGTTCTCTGCTGTTTCATTACTGTTGATAGCAGTGAGCATTATAAATCTCAGATTTACCAGGCAGAATGTCATGTAATTTGTCAAATCCAGTTTAGCTAAAATGAGGTTTGTTGCTTACACAATCAACTTGTTAATTCAGTTGGCACTTATTCTATTGCTATTGCATAAATCCTCAACTATAAACTACAACATACATTGTAATTTGCTGGCCAACAGATTAAACAAAGACATGTATTCAATCAAGTTGTGCTGTAGTTACACTGATTATTGCCATCCAATTTTCCACAAGACTTTTTTTTTCAAGTTTTGATTCAAATTAAAGTCTGACTATACTACATTTCCTCTAATAATTCTGACATCTATTATCCTGTATAGTATACACAGTCATAGTTCTTGAGAAAGTGCAATATTTCAGGTGAATAATTTTCCCTAAATTGTATCTAATGCTGTACTTTTTGGAGTCATTGTAATAAACCTTTGAAAACATATTAAATCTTCCTCTGCAATTAGAATGTAAGCAACCAAGTGTCAGTATTAAGTTTACATATTATTTTATGAGAAAATATAAATATAAGTAAATGGACTAAAGATTTAAATTTAAAAAAGATCTATTTTAGAGATCAGTATGGAATCATTATAAATTCAGCTCACTTGCATGTCATAGAATGTTAAACGTGAGAGAGACTACCCTTAAATCACTCATTTCAAAACAGGAAACAGGCCAAGTCCTAAATTAATTTGCTCAATGAATCTTACAACGTTAGATACAAAACCAAAATAAGAGCTTGGATCTACTCATGACCAGTGTTCATTCCACCATATCTTAAGTGTAACAGTTCAGCTCTCCTCATGGGATGTTTACATTGTGCAAAGTGCTAAATATAAGTTAGCCAAAGAGCTTAATATCCCCTCTCTACCACACAGGGATTTATAGTTTAATTTAATTTTTATAAGCTGTCTGACTAGACACTTTCAGCAGTTAGTACCCACTTCCCCCCAAATCTAACTCAAACTGAACTTTAAAAATAAGTTAATGCATACATTCCCATACAGAAAGGACAGAGGAGGTAAGATGAACTCAGAACTGCTTGGTTCAGCCCATTCCCATGCTGACTCTTTACACAGCTCAAGGTTTATCCTACAGTTAATTCATCAGTGGCTGCTAGAAGCAATCACTTACATTGTCTAACTCTTATTCAATGAAAAAGAGTCCAAAACTCATTTAAAAAAAACAACAAAAAAACTAGCCAGCCACTTCTCCTAGCTCGTTGGAGGTGACCTACTTCGACTATTCCTGAACCAGTCAGATATAAGCAGGATAGAGTCAATATTATGGCTTACGTAGCCAATGGGAAGTGGACATTAGGTAATCAAATGTGCATTATCAATATTAAAACTTAATATTGGTCACAACATATGATTACCTATATATGTATACATGCTTTGCCTATACATGTATATATTACCCAAGGATTTAATTTTTAAAAAGACAGCTTGTCATTTCTTAATTATGGCTCTGCCATTTTTACCTATATGACTATTGGCAAAATACTTCTTTGTACCTCACTTTACTCATCTCTTTAGTAAAATTTAGTAGTTATCTCATATGTTTTTTAATTAATTGGTATAGTATAGTGCTTATATTTATCCATGACATATAGTAAGTACTTTAGCAGTGTTATGTACAACTATTATTATGGTCACTGGTATTGTAACTATTATCTTATTAATAAGACCAAAAGATACACATTTTATTAACACAAAGATTTAAGAAAAATTACTTGTGTATACAAATTGCATCTAGTGGGAGCTAACATCTGCTGGAAAGTGACCGTTGCAAACAGAAGCTAACAACTTTTCTACCTGCATTCTCTTAACTTTATTTTCCTATTACATGTCACCTCCTCAATGAATTCCTTCTTAATTCCTCAATAAGGTGCTTTCATATCATCCAAGCTACAAACTAGACTTATAGTAATAGCAGTAACAAACCATGTCCCCATTAAACAAGTAAAGTCACAGAATAAGTCTGTCTGCATTTATCAAGATTTATTATGTGGAGGCAAGAATATACAATGGAGAAAAGATAGTCTCTTCAACAAGTGGTGCTGGGAAAACTGGACAGATACATGCAAAAAATAAAAAAAACTCGGCCATTCTTATATATAATACACAAAAATAAACTCACAATGGATTACAGACTTAAATGTGAGGCCTGAATTCATAAAGCTCCTGCAAGACTCTTAGTGAGTCTTTGACATCAGTCTCAGAGAAATATTTTTTATGTCCCTTTGAGCAAGGGAAACAGGAGCAAAAATAAATAGGACTTCAGCAAACTAAAACCTCCTGCACAGTAATGGAAACCATCAACAAAACAAAAAAACAATCTACTGAGTAGGAAAATATATTTGCAAATGATACATCTGATAAGGGGTTGACATCCTAAATATATAAGAAACTCAATAAAACAATAAATAATCCAATAAAAAATGGGCGGAGAAATGAAGAGACATTTGTTTAAAAAAGACATATAGATCTCCAACAGACACATGAAAAGATGTCCAACTTTACTAATAATCAGGGAAATGCAAATCTAAACCAAACAAGATACCCCTCAAACCTGTCATTATTATTATGAGCAGATATTATTAAAAAACCAAAAAATAACATATGTTGATGGGCCTGGGCAGAAAAGGGAAACCCTTTTGCATTGTTAGTGTGACTGCCGATTTGTGGAGGAACTATGAAAAACAGTATGGAGGTTCCTCAAAAAACTAATAACAGCAATTCCACTTTTGAGTATTTCTCTTAAAAAAAAAAACACCCAAAACCACTTATTTGAAAATATATATGTAACCCTATGTTCATGACAGCATTACTTACAATAGCCAATATATTAAAAGCAACTTAGGTGTTCATCAAGAGATGAATGGATAAAAAAAAAATGTGATACAGACACACCCTGCAATATTACTTAGCCATAAAAAATGAGCCTTATTACTTGTGACAACATGGATGGACCTAGAGTGTATTATGCTAAGTAATAATTCAGACAGAAAAAGCAGATACCATATGGTTTCACTTATACATTAAATATAAAAACAGACTCACATAAGCAGAGACCAAAGGATGGTTGCCAGCGGGAAGGGGATTAGGGAGATGAAATAGATGAAGGGGAATATAGTCCATAATATTTTGATAAATTTTCATGGTGATGAATGATTATTAGAATTAGTAGGGTGATCACATTGTAAGATATAAATATGTCAAATCACCATATTGTACACCTGAAACTAATATAGATAATATAATATTGTATACAACTGTACTTAAATAAAAATATAACCTAGTTCATTAAAGCAATATATATATTTTATAGACATATATATATATATATATATATATATATATACACACACACATATTTATATGTATATATATTTACTATGTGTGCCACTGGAACTTACTTAAATATGATCAAGTATATTTCCTATTGAGTAGGACAGGATTTGCCATGACTTTTTGTAAAGGGCCAGATAGTAAATATTTGAGGCTTTGTGGGCTCTGTTGCAACTATTAAATTGTGCCACTGTCGTGTGAAAGTGATCGACAATATGTAAATGAAAGTGCATGACCATAATCCAATATAACTTTACCAAAAAGTAAGTGTAAATCTCTGACATGAGAACTTCCCTAATTTTCTCTCCCCTACAGGCAGAAAACATCCATACAGTTAATCAAGAATGTGGTAAGAACAATAGGTCAATATGAAAAACTGGAAAATGCTGGGGTACTGAAGAACGAACGTTCCTTTCCCAACCTTGGTGGGTGTTTCTTTCAAGTGGGAGCAATTCCCATAGAACCAAATTCCTTCCTCTTGACCTCACACAGGGAAGGGTCAGATGATTGCTCTGATTTGTTGAGGTTAGAATGAGAAACAAGGCAGATGTACTAGTAGTCCTTCCCTTTTCTTCCCCTTTCTCTCCGGCGGCCCCAAAGGATAAGATTCTCCTCTGCTTTTCCAGAGTTTCAAGGAGAAAGAGGACCCACACCCACCTGAGTCTCCTTGTCCTGCACCCTGGGGCCTAGACTGCAGGAATGGGAGGTGGGCTGCCCCTCTCTAAAGGCTTTGGCATTTCGGTAGAAATAGACTCGGGTGAAGCCCTGGAGGACGCAGCATTTACCTGAGTGGAGTCCATCTGCGTGGCCTTGGCATTGGTATCTGTGGGCAAAGCGGGCCCAAGCCTCCGTGACCAGGTGGGAGCCGATCCTGGCCCTGCTGCCAGTCACGCTGCAAAGTCACTGAGCATCAGACCCGCCTTCTGGGAGATGAGACACGTGACTCCTCTCCAATCCTCTCCTCTCCTCTCCTCTTGGGGTTTTTCAGTTCCTCTCGAGCCCCACCTATCATCCAGGAGCTTCTAGCCATTACATTTTAAAGTGTGAAAAAATTATTTTGAGTGTGGTGATTGGCAGAAGCTCATATGAGCTATGGGGTGTTTTTAAATAGACTTCTTACTATGGTGATTTGAGCAGGTATTTTTAGACCCTGAATGAGGACCGCATGCGAGTTACAGCTGTTATGCCCAGATTTCAAGATCCCCAACAGACCACGCGAGGGAGCCAGCCGTGTCCGATGCAAAAGCAAAGAGTCCTTTATTTCAAACCTAGGTCTGGCTCCCCTGCCCTCCTTACTGGCACAGCAGCAGGTGGCAGAGACAGGCCTAGCCCGATGGGACGAGGAGTTTTATAGGGGGGTGGAGTAAGGGCAGGAGAGGGGACTGTGGGCCCTGCTGATTGGCCAGGCGCAAGTCGGTGTCTCATTACACAGGATGTGGTCATATTGATGGCGTGCACTTCCCTTGATTACCATTGGTTAGTCCAGAGAAATCCTGGGTGTGGCTAGCAGAGGCTTGGGCTTCTGGGAAGAAGCGTTGCCAAGCACATGGCTCTGCCCAATAATGGAGGACCCAGGGTAAGATGGAGGGCGTAGTCCTCACCCTTTCACAGCATGTTGGGCCCTACAGATTGAATCTGTGCCCTTTTTTGGGAGATGACTGTCATAATGGTAGAGCCCGCATGATTGAGATGAGTGCCCTTTTAAGAGAGACCCCAGAGCCTGGCTGGGGTGGCTCAGAGGTTGAGCGTCAACCTATGAACCAGGGGTCCTGGTTAGATTCCTAGGCACATGCTGGGGCTGGGGGCTAGGTCCCCAGTTGGGGCGTGCAGGAGGCAGCCAATCAGTGATCCTCTCTCATCACTGATGTTTCTATCTCTCTTTCCTTCTCCCTTCCTCTCTGAAATAAAAATATATATTTTTAAAAAAGAGAGAGACCCCTTCTGACATGTGAGATTACAGGAGAAAATGCTGCCTCTAGTATTAGGGAAGGTAAGTAACCTACTTCATAAACAGGTTAAATTTCAACCCATTCAGCCGAGTTGGCTATCAGGAGAAAGAAGGGAAGAACAGAGGGAAAAGTTCAGCAAGAATGTTTTGAGAAGCACATGACCAAAAGAAGACTAAGTTTTAACGCAGCCACAATAGGGAACAAGTTTGAGAAACAATAGCAGCAGCTTCCTTCTTGACTTTTTGAGGATAATTTTCCAGCTGAAAGAAGTATAGACATTTCAAGGAAAATTCCATAGGAAGCATTTCCACAGCAAGAGTCACTGGCATTAATATCTATGGCATCGGGCTGATTATTTACTTATCTATATATTTGTTTAAATTTTTACTAACTAGACAACCAGAGTACATCGCATAACTATTCATTGATCCAAACCGAGGTGGAGTGAAAAAGCACTATTTGACTCACTCCCTTTTCTAACCTTAATACCTACTCACTAACCTGACTGCAAGGCTCTATAGGAAATCCAAGGACTATTTCACAGTTTTCTACAATCCTCCCAATGATTATCAAAGATTAGTTCTGAGCCCCCAAATTGCGAACTACCTAATGTAACACATTCTATATTTAATTGAGGAGCTGTTATATTAGTACATTTCTTAAAATGAAAGACCCCCAGATAGATTGCAGTTTTTACTGTGAATACAAAGGCAAATATACATTAACTTATTGTGTCTAAATGTTATTGAAGCAAACTATTGTTAATGCTTACTATCTGTTTATTCACCAGTCAATACATATTTATCTTAATGCATTATAATTGTATAAATACTAAGGACTGATATTTAAAGATAATAAGGAAAACTTGAGAGAAAGTAGACAAAAGGAAATTTTTTGCTTGTTTTTTAAAAAAAGCGACAGCTGTTTAAAAAATTTAAAGTGTGGACAACCCTCACTGAAATCAAACATGGCTACAAAGGTTCTCAAAATTCTGCTATTAGAGTGTTGTGGAATTTCAGAAATAAAAATATTAAGCATTTGATTTCATAGACTGGTTTGTGATATAGAAAGTTATAGCAATTGGCTTAAAGTAATGGAAAAATTCAGTAATTTCTGTGGCTTTACTAAAGTTCATATCACAATTCTATAATATTTCAGTTTTGAACGGTATCTACTGTTAGAGAAATAAAATATGTTACAGTACATTGAGTTGTCTCACAACTTGCTTGACACTATTTGTCAGATAAGAGTTCAACAGAACAAATTAATTTCTAAAATATTTCAAGAGATTTTGAATGTCATTTTTAAATAGAATTTTGTTAGCTAAAATATTCATGTTCTGTACAACTAATTGTCAAAAATTATTAATTAAACATATTTACTGCTAAACGGACGAGGCATCGGGGCTCAGTTATTAGACTTGATTAATTGCTTACACATCTCCAGAGCAGCAGGCACATGGTCTGTATGTTTAAAATATGAACTCAAACCAGAAGCTGCCCCTGGACCTGTTTCTCAGGGAGACTACCTGCGTGCCCCAAGTGATCACTTCTGGAATGAACCAAAGGTCAACTTAGAATAATATAGAATCATGGGTCTCCAAGGAACCCTAAAGGGTAGTCTGATTCAGTCCTCTGCTGCCTTCATATAAATCATCTGGACGTAATGAATGTGGGAGTCTTGTAAGAGAGATACCTCGGCAAGGAGATGACCACATTCCCAGTAGGCGAAACCTTCTCTTACATCAATCCACAAGTATTCTGTGCAATTTACACTACTTTATCTTTTTCCAGTTAATAGGTTGGAGAATACAGGTCACAATAACAAATTGCATAGCTGGGATAATTATTCTAGTTAGGAATTTCAGAACATTTGGTTCAGGGTTTATTCCTCACCCTTACTCCCACCTCATATTCCATATGATACAAATAGAAAGTAATGCAAAGATGAGATTTTCTAGACTCAGAATTATTAAAAGAAAATAATTTAGCATTTCTGTATGAATTGGTCTATAGATATTGGCTAACAGTCCAGAGAGATACAGTAGTTATGCATTATTTTTCATGTTAAACTATATACAATTTTTGAAAAAATTAAGATAAAATGTTATTAGAGGCCTTACTTTATATAACAGTGTATTACTTCCAGAATGCGTTTTACTATAAACTGCTTACATTTAATCTGAAATCATGTAGAAATAGAGACAACAAAAAAGAGAATAATAAATACCACATGATCTCACTCATTTGTGGAATATAATGAACAATATAAACTGATGAACAAGGACTGATCCAAAGATGGAGAGGCATTGATTGGACTGTCGGGCCTTGGAGGGAAGGTAGGGGAGGGTGGGGGTAAGGGGGAAAGATCAACCAAAGGACTTATATGCAAGCATATAGGCCTAACCAATGGACACGGACAACGGGGGCGGGGTGAGGGCATGAGCGGGAGGGGGGGGTGGGTAGAGGGTAACGTGGGGATAAGGACACATATGTAATATCTTGATTAATAAAAAATATATTAAAAAAAGAGAATAAAAGAAAAACTAATCATGAAATAGTAAAGTACATGAATCTTTGGGAAATGTAATGTTGTAGAAAACTACAGCTATTTTTCTTATAATTGGATGATTTCAGTAGCACAGCAATACTTGAGTAATAAGCATATTTTTAGAATTAATATCAATCTAAAAATACATATTAAAATATCACTTGATTTTTAATATCACTTGATCAGTTGTCAAGTCTCAACATAAATGTATTAGCACTGAAGGAAGATTCATTTCTTAGTTTGGAAATATAATTTAAATGTGGGCTTTCATAATTTCAAAGTTTTATAATTCTTGTTTGTACTTTCTGGAAGATATATGTAATATATGTGTGTGTGTGTGTGTGTGTGTGTGTGTGTATACATATATCTATATCTATATCTATTTAAATTATTAAAACTATGTAACATCTTCCTGTGTTATGCTGTAAAGTTGTAGCTCTATAATAGCTTTTAATTTTCATCATTATACATTTTTGAAGACCTACCAAGTGTAAGTGCTGGTAGTCATGTAATAGTAGTCAAATCCTCATGAAATTTATTAATGCCTCAGTTTTTCTAGAATGAACTGAGCAGAATCTAAATCTATTGTTATCCGTGCATCCAGTTACCAATTGAGTGATAAAACTCAACTCTCTATATGATCACATGGAATTTTCAACATTTAACTGCCCATGATATCTGTATGTTCAACTCAATTATTTGTACAAACAGTAATTGTTTATTATGGTAAGGAAAACATAAAATTAACTTGTTCATAGTTGATTCAATTTGGGTTTAAGTACATAAAATTGTGCAGTTGTTCTGACCTACTTTTGAAAAAGAAAATGTTGTAGAATGGAGCATTTTTAGATAGCACAATGGTTGGTTGTTTTTTTTAAATATATTTTTATTGATTTCAGAGAGGAAGGGAGAGGGAGAGAGAGATGGAAACATCAATGATGAGAGAGAATCATTGATCGGCTGCCTCCTGCATGCCCCCTACTGGGGATCAAGCCTGCAACCACAGGCATGTGCCCTTGACTGGAATTGAACCCGGGACCCTTCAGTCCACAGGCCGATGCTCTATCCACTGAGCAAAGCCAGCCAGGGCGCACAATATTTTTTATTCAAATGATCTTTTTCTAGTAATTCAAAATATCAATGTATTCTCCAGAAGTATTTGCAAACACCATGATTTGGCCAGGTCCCAAGTCTGAGGTATGAAGTCAAGTGTCACTTGCCTGGCTTGACCAAACTTGGGCTTCAGAATCCAGTCAAGTACATATCACTGTCATACAACTCTATGTTGGCAGGTGATTTCTCTCTTGTTACCGGAATCCTAAGTAATAAGGAGGGAATATGCTAATTGACCCTCATGCAGTCGCAAAGATGGCAGCACCCACAGCCAATAAGGAGGGAAAATGCCAATTGACTCCCCTGCCCTCAAAGATGGCGGCACCCACAGCCAATAAGAAGGGAATATACTAATTGCGTTCCCTGCCCTCAAAGATGGCAGTGCCCACAGCCAATAAAGAGGGAATATGCTAATTGACTGCCCCACTCTCAAAGATGGTGGCGCCCACAGCCACAAGATGGCGGCGCCCAGTCCCCTCAGCCCCCCAGCCACCCAGGGCCAGCCCAAGGTGCAGGCAAGCCTCAGATGGCAGCTGCCCAGCTGCCCAGGGCTGTCTGAGGCTCAGGTAATCAGGGCCAACCGAGGCTTGTGCTGCCAGCAGTGGCAGCAGAAGAGGTGTGATAGGAGCATCACCTTACCCTGATGGCCGGGTCGCCTCCTGCCCCTGAGGGCTCCTGGACTGTGAGAGGGGGCAGGCCAGGCTGAGGGACCCCCCCTTCCAGAGCATGAATTTTCATGCACCGGGCCTCTAGGGTGATCATAAAGTCCAAGAGAAGAGAAAAGTTGACAAGTCACAATTTTTTTGTAGTTAGCATAATGGCATGTTATAATTAAACAAATGTGTATCTGTTAACTATTATTTGTAAGGCACTATGCTATATGCCAGTGATGGCGAACCTTTTGAGCTTGGCATGTCAGCATTTTGAAAAACCCTAACTTAACTCTGGTGTCGTGTCACATATAGAAATTTTTTGATATTTTCAACCATAGTAAAAGAAAGATTTATATTTTTGATCTTTATTTTATATATTTAAATGCCATTTAACAAAGAAAAATCAACCAAAACAATGAGTTCGCGTGCCACCTCTGACACACGTGTCATAGGTTCGCCATCATTGTTATATGCAATCGGAAGTAGAGAATTGACCAGAAAATGATCCTAAAACCAAGTTTGAAAAAAGCTTCCATCTACATGAATAAAAGAGAAATATGCAAATTGACTGTACCTTTGCGACACCCACCAGCCAATCAGGAGTGAGTATGCAATTAACCCAACAAAGATGGTGGGTTAATTTGCATACACAGGCACTGAGCAGCTGGGGGCAGGGCAGGACACTTGAATCGTCACCATGGGCAGTGTGTGAAGGCAGAAATGTGGCTCCGGGCCAGAGCGAAGGTGGAAAGGCGGCTCCAGCTGGAGTGAAGGCAGTGCTGGCAGCCAGGGGAAGGAAGGCCTATTCTTGCATGAATCTTTGTGCATCAGGCCTCTAGTATATAAATAAATTTAGTACAAGACAGACTGATAATGTTAATAGTAAAAAATTAGTACACATGAATCGATTCCAGAAGCAACTCTTGTATTATCCAAAGGTAGTACCCTCTTATATTTGTAGCTACTGTGACTTTATTATATTGCAGAATGCCCATGTTCATTTGTTAGAATTGAACTGAAATCACTTAATATGATCCTTATATTATTATGCACAATTATATGAGAATCCCTTGGTCTCATTTATCACACTTCTCTCTTTTTTTTTAAATCTTTAACTTGTATTTTCCAATTATAGTTTACTTTCAATATTATTTTGTACTAGATGCCCAGAGTGCCATATCGTGTGAGACCTAAACCCGCCGCACTGACGGGACCAAGACTGACACCCACCATGCCGGGCATGATGTGGGACGTGGGACCCAGACTGACTCCTGCTGCACTGGGCGGGTCAAGTCCCCCCACCCGTGCGCGCCTTGTTGCACACACAGCCTCCTGGTGACCAGTCTTTGGTTGTTCCGCTTTATGGCATCTGCTTTATTATTATAGATTGGTTTCAAGTGTATAGCATAATGGTTAGACAACTGTATACTTTACAGTTGTCTCCTCCCGCCCAATATTTATAGCACCTAACTGACACCATACATAGTTATTATAATTCTTTAGAAAAATTGTTGGGGTCCTGCCCCAGCAGGTCCAGGGGTTCCCAAAGTTGTGGACAGAGTTGGCGGAGAAGGAATGACACGGAGGCAGCAGCGTTCAGATGATCAACATAGCCAGGTTCTCTCTTTATTCTCCTGTTACATCTGTATTTATACCATTTGATCCTATAAGCATGCCTCTATAATCACATTATGGTATGTTTTGGGTCCTCCCTTAACCTTCTAGTTCCTTGTTTCATGTCCATAGTTTATCTGACCTTTGCCAAAAAGCCCATCTCCATCTAGTTCTGTTGAGTTTAATCCTATCCATTCTATTCCAAAGGTTAGGGCTAGTTATCTCCATTCCAAGGTCACTACTCTACTGTTCTGTTAAGCTACAAGGAAGTAACTGAAGGAGATTACCCTAAGTAAAGATTATGTAACATAAGCGTGATTGTTTGTAGTTAAGGTGATTAACTACCCACCTGGTACTTAGTTAAGGGGTTTTACTGATTTATTCCCTTCCTTAGTCCTGTTAATCCCTAACTCCAGGGAAACAACCTTTCTCGGAGGAGAGGTGACCCTGGTTAGAACACATTGCGCTAAGAAGGGGAGCAAACATATGTCATATATGCCAGGTCCCTTGAAACATAGGCTGTGCAGATGTTTCTTCCCTGCAGTGACTGTGTCAAGCAGCAAGGATGAACCGGCTTCTGGCAAAAAATAAAAAAACAATTTGTAAAGATAAACCAAGCCATCTGCTTAAACATTCTTTGGTAAAAAATAAACTGAGTAGAGGAACCATAGATAGCAGGCTAAACCTACAACCCACTGTCATTGCGCCCATGAAAAATATGCAGGCTTTGGTGTCATGCTTTGGATTTTGTCTTTCCTTTGCTTGTTTGTAATTGGAAGATAAAAACCAAAGTGTTGTTAAGAGGAGAAATGAGCTAATACTGTAAAGTGATTTGCATGGTGCCTAACACAAAGTAAACCCTCAGGAATTACTTGCTATTATTAGATTTATTTCTATATGATTTATTGCTTTGTTTCTTAACATAGTGGAGCACACTTTCATTATGTTATGGTAATTCTCTGAATGCTTTAATTGAAAATGGATGATGATAGAAAAATTGCTATTTCATAGAAAAACAAAAGAACCATAGAACCCAGATTTTTGTTCTTTAATTTCCAGTGCGCACATATTACTTGCTTATAAAGAGTTTGACATAGGAAAATATGAAAAAACATGCAATGTAAAAAATAGGTTCCCAGGTTCACTGCAATTTATAATACATTGTTGTGTATAAACCATGGAAATAAATAAAACATCTGACTTTAAAATATTTTTTGCTAAATAGATTTCAACTCTGTTTAGGGTTTTTTAAATTCTAATTTTACAAAATCCTGGTATCTGGTGGTAAGATAATTAAACTTTTTTTTATACATATGTATTGTACACATAAGTGTGCACAGTTTTTCCAATACATAAATTAATCTATTCATAATTCAGCCAAAATAAAAAAAAATGCTTGTCAACATGTTGGGAATTTCAAAATCTAGAATAAAATTCCAATATAAAAATTAGTAACTTCTTATTTTTGTTTTAGGCATTTGTTAATGCAGTGTTTCTTTTATCATCTTGAATTGATAGATTACTAACTCTCACTTATCAATTAATATTCCAGTGCTTTAAAAATATTAAGTTAAAAGGTATAATATGAACCATTCATTCCCTCATTAAATTTTCAGGATTTGGCTTCTAATATTAAATAATTTACATACCACTGGTTGCATATTGTGTGTATCCTTAGAAAGGTTGTTTCCTTTCTGAATCCATGATTAATTTCTGGAATACACAGGCTTCATGAAGAAGCCTCACTATGAATAACAGAACGACAGTGACTCCAGCACACTTTGGCACATTGAGGAAAGGCAGTCTTCCAGCAAGGCTATCAATGCCAAAGCTAATTTAGTTCTCAGAGACTTTCATTAATTATTAGAATATTTATTCATTTAAAAATATCTGTCCCTCGCTAGCATGAACGGAAATTATGAATTAAGAAATGAACAATAATAATCCTTCCTTCCCACAAAAGAGGGAATCTGAGGTCCAGGCTAAATTCAATTTAGGTATCCTGGCTAAGAGAAGTAGGCTGAAGTAGTCAGTTCTACAGACATCAAGAGTGATGCTATAGCGATTTTAAAAAGTATAAATAAACATTATTGGTTATTTGAATCTAGGTATGTTTGGACAGGACCACATTTCCAGGACCTTTTGGCATGAACCAAACACCTCCATGGGTGTTTTGTATCAAATGCCCACTAATCTAAATAAGAATATGATACACTAAAATTGAGGAAGAATAGTCAAAATTAATAGATATTAAGCACCTCCTATGTGCCAAGCACACTGTCATGTGCTTTAAAGGTTTGCCCCCAAGTAAAATATATGACAAGGAAATATTTTCTTTCACACTAAATACCTGTGAAAAATGTCATGGTGATATACAAATAGAAGATAAAATGTAACTGCCTAATTTTATCTCATAAGTCAATATTTTACAATACACATTGAAAGCGATTTTTCTCATAAATAACAAAGGCAAACTCCTATAACTCTCACTCCAAATATTTATGCCTTTAACTGCTTTGTGATTGATGATGGCAGAAACTTGTGCTGTGTGGTATGTGCATCTTTTTAGCATTCAAATCAAATATGAATTCTTCAAGTCATAAGATTATAAGAAATTGTAATGCAAGGCCTTTTAAAAATTTAACACAGTACAATAGAATCAGTAGAATTACGAGAAATGGAGTCACTAGACAAATGAAAGATTTATAAATATTGAAAAAATCAGTAACACTCCTTAGATTTTTTCCAGAATATTAGTGAATAAAGCAATGAAACAGATTAGCATTACTGTCAGAACCACAGTCAAATAGACAGTGTTTAGAAGAGTGCAAATGTTTTGAAAGACTTTTATAAAGAGCATCACTTTTTATTATATAAAACTACACATTTTTTAATTATACATGATATGTGTGTGATACAATTTATGTGTTTAACCTAATTTCAGAAGGAGAATTATTCTTGCATATAAAGTTTTGTGTTCCTAAAATATAAAGTAAAAACAAAAAACAAACCAGCTATATAAAATATATATTTACTTGATAGAGATTAGATTTGTTACAATTATTTCCTGAGTATAAAACAAATTTCAATCCTATATTTTTTAATTTTCAGAAATATTATGAATGATCCCATGGGATAACATGAAAACAATTTTACTTTCTATTTAAACATCTATGCAAATAATAACTAATAGCAAATATTTATTGAGACTTCTCTATGCCAGCACTGTTCTAAACACTTTATTGACAAAATTTACATTTAATGGCTAATTTAATATTCAAAATCTACCCCATCAGCTATCTTTATTCTCTTATTGCAGATGAAAAAAACAGAGATACAAAGAGAGCTTAAAAATGTTGCCTAAGATAATATATCTAGTGTTTGAAAGACATAATTTAAAACCAGAGTTATACTCTTAAACTCTGATAAGCTATAATATGAAGTGGACTGTTCTGTAGATTTCTTTTAAAAGTTAACCACAAATTAACTAAACCACTAATGTTTAGTCATTAATATACATCTATATAACACATGCTAATTTCTGTTCTAAGTAATTTAAATATATTAACCCATTTAATGCCAAGAAGTTAAAAGCACAGCACTTCAGGTCAAGAATGTACAATACCTTTATATTATAGGTAAGAATTTTGCATCCAGGAAAAGAGAAGCAACACTCAGTAAAATGTTAATGTGGTTTGAGGCATGCTAATATATTTTTTTTAAATATATTTTATTGATTTTTTACAGAGAGGAAGAGAGAGAGATAGAGAGTCAGAAACATCGATGAGAGAGAAACATCGACCAGCCGCCTCCTGCACATCCCCCACCGGGGATGTGCCCGCAACCCAGGTACATGCCCTTGACCGGAATCGAACCTGGGACCTTTCAGTCCGCAGGCCGACGCTCTATCCACTGAGCCAAACCGGTTTCGGCATGCTAATATTTTTTAATACTTGTTTTGCTGTACATATACCTCAGAGTTTAAAAAAATTAATCTATCAATTGTATTAGTTACACATAGGGTATGATATCCCTACATCAGAGATGACAAAATTAAGAATGAAAGATGAAGTGCTGAAACTTCATAAATACAGTAAATAGTAGAACCAATGCCTAAAACCCATGTGTTCACTCTCTAAATTCTAATGTTTTCTGCTAGAAGAGTTGTTAAATACCCATATATGGTTGTTTAAAACTTCTTTTCATCATCCTTTTTTAAGAGCTTATCCTATGTTTGAAACTGCTAGGCACATGGAATATATGCCCTTGTTATTATAGATTGTCATGAACAAGTGTCCTGTGGGGTGATGAATTCTATTGTGATTGTCCTTAGAGATCCAAGAATATAATCACGTCAAAGAAAGGGATTACTATTAAATTTCTTAAATAGTATCTGGAAGAGTGTCCAAGGTGCTGAGTGTGTGTGGAAGAGTACTTAACTGTACCCAGGAGTTACCTAAAAGACCTAGAGTAGCCGTGGAGGCTTACAGGTGGAATGAGAACTCATGAGGTGGGTAGTTATGATAGACATGGAGAAATGATGGGGAGAAAGGCAAATAAATCTGAATTGTGGGCATATAGCAGACGCAGAGCAAAATGAAAGGAATTACATGGGTCAAGTCAAATTTTTAGTGAGGACATGCTCTTCTTTTGGCATAGTGCTAGAGGCTGAGGATACCATGACAAAAAGGGGACAACTCACTCTGCTGTCTGGTAATGTCATAATGCCAGCAAACTAAAGGGGCATTGGAAGGAGTCTTAAAAATATTAATAGGATGACGTAGACCATCTAGATGGATTCTTATGTTGAAATTTCTATTAAGAAAATGTTTTGTCACATGAATTAATCTATGCCTAGAATACTACTCAGAGACTTAAAAGACAAAATAGAACAGCATTTCTTTCTTTTTGTTTTAAAATTTTATTTCTGATTCAGAAAACTGTAGCACTTTAATCATAAACAGCTAATAGAGTACCAAATTGCAGCAGGTATGACTCTAAACAAGGAAAAATAGAAAAACCAAACAGCAGAGATGAAAATTAAAATAATTAAATGTAAGAAATAGTCTAGGGACTTTCCATAAGCTCATAAAAAGGGAAATCTGATCACAGCTAGAAAAAGGAGGTGGGGTTATAAATAAGAGCAAACAAAAGCCAAACTATAGACTAAATTGCAAGGATATAAGAGGCCAAAATTCAAAACAAAAACCTACTTTATGGTAGAAATGGAAAACATTATCTTTGAGAATCTCTTCCTAACTTTTTGCCGTCTTTCCATAGAGATAACTCCCCTTCCACACCCCACAGTAATTATGAGGCCAGGTCCTTTATCCCATTGTATTCTATCTTCAATAAATTAGATCTCAACAATCTGACTTGAGTCAAAGTCACATCATACACGACCAAAGAAAATTCCCAGCCTCCCTATACTTAATTTTCATATCTCTCTCCAATTAATATCTGCCAAGAGGAACTGGCAGAAAAGAGTGTTTTACTTTTTTGCAGAGCCTCTTCTCCATAACACAAGGGACCGATCATCAGAACCAGGACACTGGGGAAGCCCACAGTGGCCAGAGGGGTCAGCTGCCACTGATGGAAACTGTTGTTTCAGTTTACTCTATGAGACACGCAGCCAAGAGGATATTCACTATAATATCATGGAGCTGAATTTTTTCTTAATCATGCAGTGCTGGAAAGACTCACATGTAACCCAGTTATGGCACACACCTGATTGTAAGCCTCATGGGTTGTTAGTTCATTATTTTCTATAGAATAAAATCTAAATACCTTAGATACATTCTCAAACTTTCACCACTTGGTCTGAGATATCTTTCCTAATTTCCAAGACAAAATGTGCTGCTTCCAGGATGGCATTCTTCTTTCGTAATTTCTTGTTTTCCTCTCAGCTCTTTGCTTCTGCCATTCTACTAGGAGTTTCTTTCCCCCCAACCCCCAATTGATTTCTAGAGAGAGTGGAAGGGAGCAGGAGGGGGAGGGGAGAGAGAGAGGGAAACATAGAAGTGAGAGAGATGCATTGATTGGTTGCCTCCTACAATGACCAGAAATCAAACCCGTGACCCTTTGGTCAGAGGTCTGATGCTCTAACCACTGGGAAAACATGCCAGAGCTCCTATGAATTTTTTTTTATTCCCTCCTTTTCCTCACACTTAGTATAATGGAATACAAAACAAATAGGTTTTATATGAATGAATGAATGAATGAATGAATGAATGAATGAATGTAAATATACAAACCTGCCTTGACTGAGGCTTGGTCAAGCATGTAGCCTTTAGTTCTTTCATATCTCTAGTTCTTCTTGATGTATCTGGATTGAAAAGATCACTACTCTTAACATTAGAACATGTGGCCTCAACTCCCAGTTCCATTCTATATTTCATAAATGTTACATACTTTGTCTTCTCTGGGCCTGTTTCCAACCTCCAAAATGAATGTTTCCTCACAGAAACGTACAGATCAAATATGGTTAATGCTTGATAACTTAGGTAAATATGTCAATTTCTAAGACAAGAGTATTGATTATTCTGTTACTATTCTAAGCTGGTTGATCCTGATGTAATTTATGTGGCATGCTCCTAAATAACTGTCACAAGTGAGATAGCAGAAACAGCCAGAAGAGAACATTTTTATACCATTTTGATGTGGAGGTAGTGGAAAGAAGGTTTTCCAAGAATCCTTTTCACTTGGTGTGGCCTGGACATGGCCATGTGTGATGACATGTGTATGTAATTTCCATGGAGTCAGGAGTCCCAGGCCAGACATCTCAGCAACTTTCTCAGGCACCGACCGACTCCATACTAGCTTCTTCTACATAAGCTTTTTGGTCACATTCAAGTGAGGATCTTAACTTGGGCTTGGAAGATGACAAAAACATAGAACTATCTGTGTTTCAATAGCAGAACATTTGCCTCTTGAATTAACTCTTAAATAATACATCTGACTTGAAAAGATTAAAATGAAAGCTAAAGGGCATTCCAGCTCAGAAAAACTCTTAAATGAATTCTATCATTGGAAAAGAAAATCAATAGATATTAGGCAAATTACATGTCTGCTATGTTTGGTGATTTTAACATTCCTTCTTTTGCTGTATGATGACTAATTGTGGAGGAAATAAACAGTACAGTGGGTCAAGTTAAGTTGCACAAACTGAAATGAGCAAAGTAGACAATACATAAAGTCAGGCATTAAAACTTTTCCTTAAATATATTTGTTGCTATTTATATTTTTTCTTTTTCTTTTGTATGCCATGCATCAAGGATTCCCCAGTTTTAATTAGAAAACATTTCTAAATATATCTGCCATTTGAACTTAATTTCCATTGGATAATTTAATATTTTCTGAGTCTTCAAAGATATTAGATTTTTATTTCTTTTTCAAACACTGTTTTGAAAATATATCAACATGAAAAACATTTAGAAAAATATCACACTTATAAAAGTTACTCTTAAGACTTTCTTCTTCTAGAAGAGGTAATATTTACTTTATTATTAAATATAAATTCACTTATTTACTTAATATACATTTTACCCAAGATACTAGAACATGCAAAGGTGAATAAAATATGGACTCTGAGGGAAGCATCCACAGCTAAGAAAACATATATTATTTAAATAAAGTATGAATTTTTCCTTAAGGCTTTTTTTTCTTAACCTGATACCATGGAATATTTATAAATACTAGAATTTAATAAGAATTTTTTTAATATTAAAAAGGTGGTAGCAAGGGGATTATCTGCTTTAAATTAAAAATTAAAACCATTCTGATTTAAGAACTATAGTTTTAGTTATAAAAACTGAAAAAGCTACCATGCTTCTTTTACCTCTTATTCAGTTATCTGCAAGTGGGTAGTGTTGGTACTTTGGTTATATTGCAAACCTAGTAGTTACTTTTTAAGGCACAAAGGATTTGACAGCTTCCTTTGACTCATTTCACTGATGACATGAAGAATGTCTCTGTATAAAAACAATTGTATATTTTTATCGAGGTTGCCTCATACTAGTATGTAAGCTGATGTTAATTCTAAATAGATCTATCTCCTTAAATAAGTAGAGTTCAGTCTTGCTTGTTTCTCCCTCCTATTTTAACATCTATTAGATATTTTCTTTTGTCATTATTTTTTAAGAAATCCTTCCAAAACCATTTTAGATATATTGTTGTTGGTTGTTTTTTTTGTTTGTTTTGTTTTTTTACATTTCAGAAGAATTATAATGTTCAGTGCTATAATTATAAACTTTCATAGAGCCATCCACATTTTTAGTTATTCGTGGCTGTTAATCATTTCCTTTAAAAATTATCCACATGATTATTAGATTCAAATTCTTAGTTCCAAATAGCAGCAAGTCTACATTTGTCTTGGATTAGATTCTCTATTTTATAAATTAAAAGTTGTTTATAGAACTGAGAAATCTTCAGTTTATTATATAGTCTAAAAGATTTACTACATGTTATGAAAATAATGAATTATGGAAAAGGGTTATTTTACTATGCCCAATAATCATAACTTTGTAACTTATTGTCATTTCCACTAAATTCTGAGAGGCACCTCAAATCCTGGTTCAACCAAATATTTATTAAAGTACTACTATTGGAATGGAAACTAAGAAGAAAATAAACAAATGGCATTACATCAAAATAAAAACCTTTTGCACAGCAAAAGAAACCATCAACAAAACAACAAGAAAGCCCACTGCATGGGAGAACATACTTGCCAATGCTATCTCAGATAAGGGTTTAATCTCCAACATTTACAGGGAACTCATACAACTTAACAAGAGGAAAATAAACAATCCAATCAAAAAAATGGGCAATGGACCTAAATAGACATTTTTTGAAAGAAGACATACAGAAAGCTGAGAGACGTATGAAAAAAACATGCTAAAAGTCACTAATCATCCAAGAGATGCAAATCAAAATGACAATGAGGTACCATCTCACACCTGTCAGAATATCTATCATCAACAAATCAACAAATGACAAGTGCTGGCTAGGATGTAGAGAAAAAGGAACCCTCGTGCACTGCTGGTGGGAATGCAGACTGATGCAGCCACTGTGGTAAACAGTATGACATTTCCACAAAAAATTAAAAATGGAATTCCCATTTGACCCAGTAATCCCACTTCTGGGAATATATCCCAAGAAACCAGAAACACCAATCAGAAAGAACATATGCACTCCTATGTTCATGGCAGCACAATTTATAATAGCTAAAATTTGGAAACAGCCTAAGTGCCCATCAGCAGATAAGTGGATTAAAAAACAGTGGTACATCTACAATGTAAAAAGGAAGGAACTTCTACCATTTTCAACAGCATGGATGGACCTGGAGAGCATTATTCTACGTGAAATAAGCCAGTCGGAGAAAGATAAATATCATGTGATCGCACTCATATGTGGAATATAACGAACAACATAAACTGATGAACAAAAATAGATCCAGAGACAAAGAAACACTGAACACACTGCCCAACCTCAGGAAGTAGGCAGGGGAGAGGGGGTTAAGAGATTAACTAAAGGACTTGTATGCATGCATATTAGCATAACCAATGGCCATGGACCCTGGGGCGGTGGGGGCTTGTCCTGGGGGTTGGGCTGGCGGGGGCGGGGGGTGGGGGGTGTCAATTGGGGAAAAAGGTAATACTTTAAACAGACAAACTAACTAACTAAATAAATAAATACATACATACATACATAATAGTATTTGCCAGACACTGTATCAGCAGCAGTGAAAGGCACAATGACAATCGCTCCCACAAGTCTTATTATTTATTAAGAGGGCAATACTCTAGAAAGCTATTTAACTTGCACATGGTGATAAATTGTAAAATTTTGTCACATGTACTTGCAATTGCTTTGTAAATTTTTCAAAGGCCTTACATAGCCAAAGATATTCTGACTGTGACCTCTGTTTAAGCCAATCTAAACAGCAGCATTATTCAAAATACGTACATAACTATTCTTCACACTTCTACATTGAGTTGGTGCTCTGACTCTAGAAGAATAGGTAGAATTGGGGTATTTTATATGGTTGAAGAGTTATAAATGTACTTCAGGCAAGCAGAAAAACATGTGCCCTGAAATGAGAGGGACACAGTATGATTGTGAGGCAATAAGGAACCCATGGACAAGAATGCGGGGATCAGAAGAGTGGAGAAAACAATTCATAGGCAAAACATAATAAATGTATAGAGATGAAAGTGTTACAGCAGGAATAGATTATACCAAAAAGTTTAAACTGAGAGATGACATCGTAAAAGGGCCTGCATTACAAATCTCAGAATGAACAGGCAACTGGGAGTCCCATTTTTAAATCAGCTTGGAACTATTCCCATTAACCTGGATATGTTACGATGACAACTTGGACTGAGATTGTGAAGAACCAATGTAAAAGTGACTGACAAGGGTGCTTTGTTTGTTTGTTTTCAGAAATAATATATTGTAGTAACTGTTTTGACAAAAGGAAGGAAGAAGAGAGGTGAATAAAGACAACGGTTAGATTCTGAGCCTGCTTAAACAAGAGTGGTCATGACATGCATACAGATAAGGGCAATGGGAAATGAGTTTAAATATTTAGAATCTGGGTAGGGTTGGAGGTGAGTCACTTACATATTCACTATTTTAGGCACTTACATTGTCTTTTCAAAAAAATCTGTGGCAGTTATCTACCTTCCAAGGAGGACATCATTCACTATCTATCATAGAAACAGTTATTTCTAATTTAGGTATTGTTTTCAGTGATCTATATAATTTGACTTAATGTATCTCACAACATTCTATTAAGATAGTTACTAAATAATCATGACAAAGTTTTACAGTTGAGGAAACTGAAGTCCAGAGACAAAAATGAAATCTTGGTCAAGGCTACAAAGCTAATACTTTCTGGGGAGAATTTTGAACTTAGATAGCTTATGCTTTTATCTATTGGTATATACAGCTTTACACATCCCAAATAGCCAATTTAGCATAACCAAGTCATATCCATAGCACCTCTTTTAGCTCTTACATCCTTCTCTTTTTATTATTATCATTTCATTGTTCAAATATTCTTTAACTTGCACTCATCCTCTTACAGCAGGATCGCAACTGACCTGGTATCCTCTAAATGTTTCCCAGCTTAACGAATACCCTGCATTAGAAAACTGGCCATGCTTCACTATCACATTCAAAAAATTTCAAAGACATCCAATAACCTTTTACATGACATAAAAATATACGTGGAAGGTAAGGCTATTTAAAATCTGATGCTTATACATACATCTAACTTCCTTTCCCAAATTTTCAACAAATCTGCTCTCTAAAGTAGAGTCTCAGTGCCACTGTGAGCTGTGCCATGTCTTTCAGACCTTGTGGCTTTTGCATATACTAATTTGACTGAACATGGTCAACTAGAAAACGCCTAATCAGCTTTCTTGGTTGCAAAGCATGCTGTCATTGAGCCAAGCACCGTCTAGCGTTGTTTTGTTTTGTTGATTTTTTTTTGTTTAGTTTTGTTTTGTTTTAACACACACTTGGCTTCTCAGATGGTTGCCATACCATGCCTGTGCGATTGAATGCACTGCATCCATTCAGCATTAAGACTGTCACACAAAGTCAGCCTCCTCGATTATTATTATTTTGAGGCAAGCCAGAATAATTTGCTCACACCCTCTAGCTTTTGTCTGTCTTCTCTGTGGCTTTTGTTTTTGTGCTCAAATGTATGACTTTTGCATTAGCTCCTGGTACTATCTGAAAAGCCCCGTGGCCTCAGAGAGCTTTATTGTTCTCTGTTCTTTAATCAAAATCCCACATCTCAAATAAGTAGCAATATGGTAATCAGATGAACAGATAGATCCTAGCTACTTAATATTAGAAAATGTGGTATTTCTTACAGCTTAAATATCTGCTTAACTCATCTAAAATGCAAAGCTACTTGAAGAGACCTTTGAGGAGTTATGACACTCTCAGAAGACAGTCGTTTTGCTCTACTGCAGCGGAGGTGTTGGGCAAAGTGGCTTTGGATGTGGTTCAATGACAGCAGTCAAACGGAATTCTCTGCTTTTGGATAAAGCGAGCTTGAAGTTAGGTGAAGGGAAATTTATGCTGAGTGAAATCATTTGTTACACGAAAATAAGTTGTACCCAAATTTAGACACAGTATTTTCTTTTTCCCCTAGAACATCCTGTATTCAGAGATATAGCATGAGTTTTCTTAATTTTTATCTAATCATAACTTAGAATAAATTGACATATACTTTTACCATTTTTTAAATTCTTTTAAATGCTGACAATAAATGAAGATGAAAGTGAAATAACCAAATCTCAAAGTTCCCTTTGAAGTTTTGTGTAAGGAGATATATTAGGCAGGATAGAAAGTTGAACCTCTGGAGAACAGAGATGAAGACAAATGTTGAAAGTTGTCAACTCCTTCAAAACTGTATAATTTATACAGTCTGGATGAACACAGGATGAAATTGTATATCCCATTAGGATAAATGGATTCCACATATATTCTGACCTAATAATCTAAATCATCATTCATATTTGGCTTAGCAAGCATCATTACCAGTAAATTCCTTTTTATAATTTGTCTTTTTTAGACCACAGTTGGTCACCAAGAAGAGAAACCTACTCAAATTAATTCAAGTAAAATAGAATTTAGTAAAAATTCCCTGACACCCAGGAAAAGAGGAACAAGTCAGGTGTAATATAGGAAGAAGTAAGAGTGGTCTTAGAGACTTAGTAAGAAAACACCCTGGACTGTTACTCTAGGGCTCATCTTCTGACTCAGTATTTCCTCCTGCCACCCTCTGCTCCTTTTTACTACCTACCTCTTCTCCTTTAGTTTCAATCCAGCATGCTTATAGTTCAAGTATTTATCATCATTGACAAATTGGGCTCTGTATTTCCTTTCCTTTGTTAATCCTCACCCGAGGATATTTTCCCATTGATTTTTATAGATAGTGGGATGGGGAGAGACACAGAGAAAGAAATATCAATGTGAGAGACACATATTTTGTTGCCTCCCAAATGCACCCTGACCAGGGCCAGCGATAGAGCCTGCAACTGAGGTATGTGCCCTGGACCAGAATCAAATCCAGGACCCTTCAGTCCATAGGCTGATGCTCTATCCACTGAGCCAGGCTGGCTAGGGTGGCTCTGTCTTTCTTAATTCTGGTGGGTCAATAATACGAAAATGACCTTGCTGGCTTGGAATTCATAGTGCCATTTGGTTCATGCAGTGGAAGAGGGTTTACATTAAGGTATATTGACTTGTATGTCAGCCACATAGCTATTGCCATTAACTAATTTTTATAACAGTTATTTCTACAAAATATTTTATAATTTTATTTTTCTATTGTAAGTTGTGGATATATGTAATCTACATGTACTTTAGCAATTGGTTCATAAGTTATGAACCATTAAGAAGATTTCTATTTTTAAAAAATATATTTTATTAATTTCAGAGAGGAAGGGAGAGGTAGGAAAGATAGAAACATCAATGATGAGAGAGAATCATTGATCGGCTGCCTCTTGCATGACCACTACTGGGGGTCGAGCCTACAACCCGGTCATGTGCCCTTGACCGAGATAGAACCTGGGATCCTTCAGTCTACAGGCTGATGGACACTCTATCCACTAAGCCAAACCAGCTAGGGTGAAGATTTTTATTTTAAATGTTTCTCAAGAAATATAATAAATAAGATGCAGAACCGCCATACACATGCCAAAACAAGTCCACTGCACTTAAAATCTCTAAGCAATCATAACAGTACAATAGATTACCTATCCACTTACAAGTATCAGGATTCTACTGATTGCAATCTACAGGTGATAAATAAAATGATGCCTAGTGAGAGCTGTTGTAGAGTATGGAGAAGTCATGTATGACATAGGTAGAATTCAAACACGGAAGAGGGGAAGAGATATGTATATGGAAAAAATAATTATCTACTATTTTTACCATTTGTTATTCTGAACATGTTAATATTATTTGAACTATTCTTATATTATTTTACATATTATATAACTATTGATATTATTTATATTTTAAGCCCCAAACTACTATGTACAAATATGTAGGGTGTTTAAAAAATGTATACACATTTTAACAGCTGATAGCTCAATTTTGAAAATTAAATGTATTTTATAAGCAATACCTTTATAATTATTGAAAGTGTGTGTATACATTTTTTGGAACACCCCATAAATTATTTAGATACAATATTGTACACGTCATTTATGATTTATTTAATGCCTTAAAATCTACCTCTCATAGGTTGGGTTCCCAGGAAGCAGATTCTGAGATGGATGTGACTGTGCAGTAGGTTTATTAGGAAATGACAGTGGGATCAATATCTGTGGAAGGGAAGCAAGACTGAAAAAGGAAAAATAATTGAGCCATTATGTGGTCTCAACAGAAGCCCCCACCAAAGCTTGGGAAATTCTGAAGCTGGGATAACTCTTCATAATTGTACCCATTTGGGCAAGAGGAGTGAGTCAGTATATCCACGCATACCCTTTGTATAAACCTTGGAAAGGAAAAGTGTTGACAAAATTAACTATTCAGTGAATGAGGACTGCCCAGGACTGCGGCTTGACCTTGAGGAGGCAGTTCTGCGGTTCCCACAGGGAACTGATGGCTCAGGGCTTTTTGCAGCTGCACTTGGAAGAGCTGCAGGAGTCTGACTTTTATTCCCAAAGGGTAATCTGGGAAGCACACAAAGACCACTATACTCATTCTTTCAAAATTATAAATGGTGACTATTAAAGTGTCAAGTAATAAAAATCAATCCAAAACTTACATATCTTGTAATGTTCAACTTTTTTGTAATGTGATATATATTTTGTCCATACCATATGATTCTAGTAGCTCAATAATTGTTAATTAATTATCCCAAATGCGTTAGACTGATGTAAAATATTTAAAGTAAACGTTCTCCTTTTCTTTTCTTTTATAGGTCATTTGGAAAAAATTATTAATTTTGAGGGGCCCCAATTTTTCTGCTTCATAGCACTTACCTATTTGCTCTTTGATCAGTGCCTAGAGGCAACAGATTTACATTTACTTTAGGTACAACAAAATCTCCATAATATAAATCTGAAGCTGCATTTAAACTAGCATTGTTGCACTTAGTTATTAGTTTTTGCCGATTTAAAGATAGGCTTATAATTTGTATTAGAATGATTTCATTTTTCCTTGGTAATCAAATGCCCTGATTTTAAAAAGCTAATCACACATTCAAATAATGTGCAATTCTCCAAAAAGCAGTTACGCACCCGTGGCAAAATTATACCGTGGCAAATACCAATGCTTATTAAAACATCTTCACCCTGTATATCAAAAGGGAGCTGTGCTGTTAAGTTTATTATATTGATTAGCCCCAGATTGTTATGATTCAGGAAGGAAGTTTCTCCTAGGGGTGAGTTAGTGGAAGAAGCCTAAACATTTTGAAATCAAAGGCAGAGTGAGGTGAGTTGTTACAGCAGAGCCTTAAATGGATTATTTTAAGTTCTCAGAACATCCATCAGGAAGAAAAGTGTTTGAGAAAACCAATGTGATATGTCAAGATGATGGGGCTAAATTGGCCATGGCAAGGTTTAGTCAGTGTTTGGGGCTGTTTTCATCATTGATTGCATAACATTGATTACGTTAACTGTGCAGAGCTCCAATTTGCTTATTAAGTTTGCTACAATAACAGATTGACTGTGGCAGAACTTCTCTTTATTCTGGTCACGTAAGTAGATCTTTCTTCTCATTATGTTAGGGTAACCCTAAAAACAAAACATATTTTTTTTCTCCCCTATCTTAAATTCTAGATTTAATTCAAAATTTTAACTTTTTATGTATTAATTTCATTGCTTAAAATTTTAGGAAAAACTAGTTATTAATATTTTATGGTCAAGTATATTATTTTCTAAGGAAAGAATGAATAGCATAGTGGCATTTATTTTCAAAACAATATCCAGCAATAATAAACAGGGGAACAAATGTCTGTCCCATTGCCCTGTGGTGTCTTGGGCTGTAAAATACTGAAATAAGTTATTATATCTAAAAACATTAAAGAATAGCAACAAATTATTAGGGTAGATCATACCTAAAAATAAAGAATGCCATGGATTTTTTTGCAATGCAGTTCCATGTTCCATACGATGTGATTCTTATAGAATAGTAATTTTTTAAAGTTCGAAAAACTTCCTTATGGAAAAGGTGAAACTATTGATCAGAAGAAGGTAGATTCATGTTAACCAATTATGCATTTAGGGAAAGAAGGAGAAGCCTTGACTCAGGCCTTGGATTCCAGGTGCTACTCTCAGATACCTATCCTTTGGAAAGGGAGAAGCTTGGACAAGTTTTAAGGAATTAAATTTAAATATTTAAATAAACATCATTGATCACCACTGAGAAGATTGTGAAAGTACATGTAAAGGCTTGGGTTTCCAAGGTGTATGTACAAAGTAACATTTTCATAATTAGACAAGTAGGCAAGTAAGCATTCTTGGTATAAAAGGATAAGAAGGCGGACGTCTAACAGGGACCTCACATGCCCTGGTACGCCTCTACCATTTGTGATCATGGAAACCCTCGTGTCAGAAGTCAAAGTGCCTAGTGGCTCCTGAATGCGCTAGCTCTGGGACTTGGGCCAATTACTTAATCTTTGTGCCTCAGTTTCCTCATCTGCAAAGTGGTGATAATATAGGACCAGCCTAATAGAGCTGTCATAAATATCAGGTGAGTTAATATGTGTTAAATGCTTAAAACAGTACTATACAAGCATTAGTTAAACTTATGTCTATGATTATTTTACATTTGTGTTAGTGGTTCCTCTGTGGTAGTAGTGAGGATATGAACATGAAAGGCAGGACTAAAGGTTGGAAACAAGTGGCAAAACCAGACATAGCCAGGCATTTTTAAAAAAGATTAACTTTTAATTTTCCCATTTTCACAATACATTATTTTTTAAAACTATATATATATATATCCTATCTAATAAAAGAGAAAAAGGGTAATTAACCATACCTCCGCTACGCTTCCCATTGGCTAATCAGTGAGATATGCAAATTAACTGCCAACAAAGATGGCGGCCGGCAGCCAGGCAGCTGAAACGAGAAGGAGGTTTGCTTGCTCCAGTGATGGAGGAAGCCAAGGTTATCCGCCTGCTGCGGCCTGCTCTAAGCTCCGAAAGCAACAAAGTTTCAATTATAGAAGCTAAACAAACTCCAGATACCTGCCTTCAGCCAGCCACGGCCTCGGAGCTGGAGCGAAAGTTTCAATTATAGAAGCCAAACAAACCCCAGAATAAAAAAGAAAAAAGAAAAAAAGGAGAAGCTGGGAGCTTCAGTCGCCGGCCAGCCTGAAAACGGCCCTCAAACCCTCACCCAGACTATCCAGGCACCCCAGTGGGGACCCCCACCCTAAAGGGGGTGTGACCAGCTGCAAACAGCCATCAGCCCCTCACCCAGACTGACCAGGCACCCCACTGGGTACCCCCACCCTGAAGGGGGTGCGGGCAGCCTGAAAACAGCTATCAGCCCCTCACCCAGACTGGCCAGGCACCCAAGCGGGACCCCCACCCTGATCTGGGACACCCTTCAGGGCAAACCAGCCGGCCCTCACCCGTGCACCAGGCCTCTATCCTATATAGTAAAAGGGTAATATGCAAACTGACCCTAACAGCAGAAAGACTGGGAATGACTGGTCACTATGACACACACTGACCACCAGGGGGCAGATGCTCAATGCAGGAGCTGCCATCTGGTGGTCAGTGCAGTCCCACATGGGGGAGCTCTGCTCAGCCACAAGCCAGGCTGATGTCTGCCAGTACAGCAGTGGTGGTGGGAGCCTCTCCTGCCTCCTCAGCAGCGCTAAAGATACCCGACTGCAGCTTAGGTCTGCTCCCCGCTGGCAAGTGGACATCCCCCGAGGGCTGCCGGGCTTCCAGAGGGATGTCTGATTGCCATCTTAGGCCCATTCCCCCGGGGAGCAGGCCTAAGCCAGCAGGAGGTGGTCATCCCCCAAGGGGTCCCAGACTGTGAGAGGGCAAGGCCGGGCTAAGGGACCCCCCCACAAGTGCACAAATTTTTGTGCACCGGGCCTCTAGTATATATATGTACATTTTCTTTTAAAAATGCAATTTAGTCTGGCCAGCATGGCTCAGTGGTTGAGCATCAACCTATGAACCAGGAGGTTATTGTTTGATTCCTGGTCAGGGCATATGCCCGGGTTGTGGGCTTAATCCCCAGTGTGGGACATTCAGGAGGCAGCCGATCAATGATTCTCTCATCATTGATGTTTCTGTGTGTCTCTATCTCTCCCTTCTTCTCTGAAATCAATAAAATTATATTTTTTAAATGCAGTTTATATCTTATAGTAGGAGTAAATCAATATCAGGTGAATTTTCCCTGCTATTGATAGTTTTCTTTCATCCTGTGCAGGACTCTAGCAGGAAAACTGTGACATTAATTGATCTGTCAACAGCTTTTGAAATGTTGAATAAAAATCCAATTTGGTTAAAACCAAATATGCTAAAAATAAATCTTTGATATTTCCTCACAATAGGAATTCAAAATCATTGCAAGAACAAAAGTAGGCAGGAATATTCTTAAAGCAGGCCAAATAATTTCTCATGGCATAAATCTGAGCTGTTTTAACCCCTTATCTGCAATGTAAGTTCTAAATGATCTCTTGTTTCTAGACAGATTTAACTTCATTCTGCTATAATAGGTGAGAACATGAATATCTCCCTTAGATTGCAAATTTATTATCATAATCCTAAAAATGTAGCTAGGATATTTCACTCTCTTAAGATAAAACATATCTCCTGTCAAAACTGATAGTTTCCCTTTATTCGATATTTTCCTTAATTCAATAGTCAATATGAAATAATCTTACAAAGTGAGCCAATTTCTTCAGGTACCCATGGAAACATTTGGCAGTTAAATTTTCCTGGCAGGCACACGAGGCAGTTCAAAGACAGATAGTCCTTGAGATGTATTTTTTAAGGCAGAGAAATCTGGCTTAATTTGGAGAGAAAAAAAATTCCAGGTCAAATCACCCTTTCAAAGTTTTAAGTTACAAAACTCTGAGGAGTTGGAATCAAGGATTACTCATTCTTGGGTGAACATGATGGTGCTTCTTGAGAAAAATATTGTTTTTAAGCTTTTATAAAACCATTTCCATGGAATCCAAGTGCTGCAGTGAATGTTAAGGGCTCGATGGGTTTGTAGGTAACTCCCCAGCCAGGTATTTGTGATCACGGCACCAGAGTCAACTTTCTAACTCTTGTAATGCAGTGTCCAAACTGTTTATTTGGCTAAAAACATTTGTTCTAAAACTGTAGTATGGGTCACTAAGGATAGAATGTCCCTCAACCTAGAGAATGACTTTGGTTCTAAATGCTCATAACAACTAGTAATATTTAAGAGAGGAAGTCCAGGGCCTTCACATTCATACAGCATATATGCATATCTGCTAAGTTCTATCCTTATACCTGATTGGATTTCTGAAAAGCTACATTCTTGAATAATTACCTCAGTTCTCAGTGTCAACATCATCCTTGCTTTTATAGTTATTCTCTCAAATTTTACAGGAATTTTATGATGTTAAGGTATTTGAAAATTACTCTTACATTTTAGGAAAGCTCACCAATGAGACTTCTGTTATGATGCTGAATGGCCTTATTGTGAAGACCCAAATTATATATATATATATATATATATATATATATATATATATATATATATATATATCTCCCCCCCCAGAGACCCGGTGCACAAAAGTCGTGTACTAGGGAGGGTCTCTCAGCCCAGCCTGTGCCCTCTTGCAGTCTGGGAGCCCTTGGAAGATGTTTGACTGTCACCTTAGCACTGCTGCGGAGGCAGGAGAGGCTTCTGCCACCACCGCTGCACTGGCCAACCGTGAAGCTGGCTTCTGGCTGAACACCACACCCCTGTGGGAGAGCACTGACCACAGGGGGCAGCTACTGCATTGAACGTCTGCCCCCTGGTGGTCAGTGTTCATCATAGCGACCAGTCATTCTGCCATTTGGTTGATTTGCATAATAGCCTTTTATTATATAGGATTTTTGTTAGAATTTAGCATGAGAAAAATAGTTTTCTTCAAAAATTGCTCTATATTTTTATGTATTTACTTAACAAAGAAATATTCACTACTTTGGGGGCCAGTCTCTGCTGGATGCTAGCTATTCAGTAATGCTCCTAGAAAGCTCATTGTCAAGTTAGGTAGATGGGCAGGAAGTCTGAAGCTAAGAATCTATGAGAGCACTGGAGCAGGGAGGATAGACACTTCCTGGGAGATGCAGGAAGAGGTGACATTTGACATGTGGTTTAATTATCAGTGCAGTTTTGTAGCTTAGAAGCAGGAAAAAGGGTGTTAGGGACAGAGAGTATAACTTTTGTAAAAGTACAGATGTTAAAAGTAAGTAATAGAAAAGTTTGTGTGGATAAGAGGGAGAAATTCCATATATCTAGAAAGAAAGGCTGGCAGGAGTTGAAATGAAAAGCACTCGAGATAGTCTGTAAAGTACTTGGGATATCAAGCGAGGGACCTTCAATTTTGCTCTTGAACCAAGAAGAGTTCATAATGGACTTATTAGGGGAAGGCCACAATCAGATTTATGAGATGAATCGTTTGTGTATTTCTTGGTGGGATAGGCTGTTTGGTGCTTTGAAGGCTCCTATATTTTCAGAAAGTGCAAATATTCAGACAGATAGCATATACCTAATATTACCTGTTGCATTGAATGGTCAGATATGAGGCTGATGCAAGACTAGGGGTAGGGATGAAGAGCAGTATTAGGCAGGGGTGTATGTTACCATTGAACATTAACATTCCCATAAATGTTCCTTCTTTCCTGAGAGCTAGGGAATTGACAGCTACACAATGATTACATGGTCCTCATAGTTGGCATATATGCTCCTTCCTCCTTTTTATGGGTTTTGTTTTGTTTCAATTTAATTAACTATTTTGTGGCTTATTCTTCAAATAGGTTTGGAGAATATGTTGGGTGTAAATAAATTCATGTTTATTAAAAAAAAATGCATTAGATGAACATTGATCATGTATTTTAGTCCTACTAACTCCCTAGTGACAGTACAGGATTGTTCCATCCACACAGCCACAGGCTTGCGCTCAGTGATGTGCCCTTTGAGGTGACCTGCAGCCGACTTTGACAAGTCAACAAGTCATTTTTGTTTCTAGAAGACAAAGTCCCTTCAACCACCTTATGACGTGCCCTGGTCTTTTTAAGTCTCGTGGCTTCAGAAATATACAAGTATTAGGTTTTTATGCAGGAGTATAATTTCTAAACCCAGCTCAGAAAAAGGGTATACATATCACTTAAACTCTCTGGCCTTCTGGAGTTCCTTGCCAACTTTATTTTAATAATTTGGGACATGTTAAAGACAAGTTATACATACTCGAATTCCATGAACTATTCTATGAACTGTAACAACATAAGACTTTAATTATCAATACTTGCTACCTGAAGTTGCTTATTAATACAATAAAAACAACATAAATAGTAACCTAAACCATTATGTGGCATTGCAGAAGGAGCCTCAGGACACTGGTGCTTCTTAGTGTAATTACTATGCAAGAGTCTATGATAGTTTGAAATATGCATTAGCTTTGAAGATCACAAAATGTGCTCCTTTCAACACCATCCAAGCAACTCACTCACAGTATAACTCACACCAGTCCCTAGTCATTAAGACTGAAATGATTGTCTCACAGATTACTGTGAAAACATAAACAATGTATATAAGTGATCTCCAAAAAGTGCACTCAGCTGAATTGTGCTTTAACATATATGTAAGTGAAATACAGAAATTCTGTTATGGGGCATTACAGTCTACACACTGCCGGTAAGTTTATTCTGAAGTTGATATTTTCATTATGAGAAAAAAGATATTATACCACTCTATGCCAATTTCCATCTCTCCTGAAATAATCTCAATATGACAAAATTTAAATATTTCTTTTTGATATTTAGTTTGAAAATCAACTATTTCCTAAATGTGAAAGCTTAATGGTAAAACTGAGTTATTACTATCTTATGTCAAAGTGAGAGGCATGCATAACGTTTGAAGGGACACATTTTGTTACTCACATTTGAAAACTCATGTCATTGCTAGCACGATAAAAATTAATAATGTATAAATCCTTCATAAAATTCTGAAGATCTAATGTCTTGTCAAAGGATCAGTTCCATGTAAGTTAACTTCCTAGGTTTTTCTGATTTAAAACTGCTTTGCCAATAAATACTAGGAAACTTCTCTAGTTTTCTTGAGTAAAATAAGATTATCAAGGGTTTTCTGTCATACATTATTTCAGATTTTCAACTAAATTTCCAATTAATTGTTTCCTTTTTTCCCCCTTTTACATTGAATTATTAGGGTGACACTGGTTAAAAAAATTATAAAGGTTTCCGATGCACAATCCCACAACACATCATCTGTCCCCTGTATTGTATGTTTACCACCCCAAGCCATCTCCTTCCATCACACTTAATCTCCCCTCTACCCTCTTCCATCTTCCTCTACCCATCTTCCCCCGAGCAATCATCACACTGTTGTGTGAATCAATAAGATTTTTCTTTTTAAATTCTGTTTTCTTAATATAACTTTTTAAGATGTTTTAAAATAAAGTAGATAATGTCATGATTGTTTTAATATTTTTATTTAATGACTGAATTGGTCTCATTTAGAACAACCTATGTGGGGATTTATTACCTTTTGTCTATTATTTCTCTTCATTCCTACAGAATTTGTGAGCCTGAAATATGACAGGCAAGATATGGTTTTGGTGACAGAATCATATATAGATTTAAAGTCACAAGATCAAATATTAGCTGCCTAAAGATACATAATTTAGCAGTACAGCCATAAACACACGGGCACATCACCTCACCATCGATTTGCATTGGGCAGTTCTGGAGGTTTTGAGCTCATAATTTTTAAAGTCATATTTGTCCCTGCTCTTCTCCATTCATCTATGTAACTCATACAAAGTTAGTGCTGATTTGCCACAGTGTTAGATGAGTAATTATTTACTAGAAACCCATTTAATACTGCTCAGACCACATATGAGAATAAGAGTATTTATTGCTTTTTGTCAGATTTCACAGTAATTAGGCTTTCTAACACATGACATGGGTTTACTAAAGGATCCTTAATAACAACTGCATATTAGAAAGGTAAGTCCTATTTTCTTTTCATAAGTGCCAAGATAGCCTGAGAATCAATGCCCTCACAATGTCATTTAGTACATCAAAACGAACACTGGAAACAATCATGATATGGATTGGAAATATCTGTCCTGTTGCTTATTTTCATGTTACTATAGGCAAAGAGGAAACTGTATGCTATTAACTCCTAATTGTGATATATTATAAAAAGAATGGATACATATTAAACAACTTGGACCTCTATATAATTTCATTATAACATAAAATTTAAATTATTTAAACAATAATTCTCATATATGAGGGAAAAGGCAACTTGGTATTATTATCCTCTCTATTTTGGTTATTTGCTTCCCATTACATATTAGGTGTCCAATCACATATTTCTCCTACCTTATGTTTTTATTAAGTGCTAGTAAAAACCTCAAGAGACAAAAGGCTCTCTATATAGTACCAGGTGTCCTGAGAAAGCTGGATAGCACTATTGGAGATCACAGTAATATCTTTAATTCAATATAACTGGGCTTAATGTATTCTATTTATCTGCAAAATGCAGGTGGAGAAGCTGGAAAATGGTGCCTAAGCACATAATCCATCTTATCCCTGCTCTCTCTGCGGCCTGACCAGGAGGAAAGCTTGCATAGGAAGTCTTCCTGCCTGGACACTAGGGGCACAGGGCTACACTACCTGAAGATTGCCGAGTCCCAGAGGAACTGAAAAACAAACAGGTATAATGGCACATCTGAGCACAGACCTGTATTGTAGAGAAATTCAGATCAATCAATGCCAAATTCTCATCAATTTTATGTGTCCATTTTAAGGAAAAGATAACAGTGAGGATAATGAGGTTGACATTGTGGAAACAGTTTTCCTTATGCTCCTCACCAACTGGAAGGGAGAGGAGAAGTATCCTGGACAATGGGTGGAAACTGGAATAGAAGATAGAAGCAAAATGACATTCCCACCACACCATGGTTTGCTTCCTGTTTTTATTGGACTAAGCCTACTAATAATACAAAAACATGTGGGCATAGCAAACAAGAAGCTATTTTTTTTTTTATTTCTGCAAATAGGAGAGTTAGGAATGTAGTATTTGAATTTGTTGATTATTCCACAGACTCTACCTTATAATTTTATTCTTACACTAGAGGCCTGATGCATGAAATTCATGCAAGAGTAGGCTCACAGCCCCAGCTGCCGCGGCCCTCTCAGCCCTGACTTCGTCTGGATGGTTGTTGGATGGTCATTCTGCTGTTTGGTGTTCGGTTGATTTGCATATTATGCTTTTATTATAGATTTTTAATATCTCCTTTCTAATAAGCCTTTGAAAATTGGTCATAACATGGAAATGATATTCAGCTTCAACAAAAGCACCCTCTCTCTTCCTGTGATCCCTACCTCACTTCACATAGTAAGTTCAAGGCTGAGTTCATAGTGAATTGCTAAACCCATCAGTTGTTAAGTTAGTTCTTTCTTTTTTGCTTACTCCCTTCACCTTTTCCACCCTGTTCTCTACCCCTGCCCCTCTGATGGCTGAGTCTGTTCTCTGTATGAATCTGTTTCTATTTTGTTTGTTAGTTTATATTAAGCAAAAAGTAAAACAAATAAACTCATAGACACAGACAACAGTATGGTGATTACCACAGTGAAAGGGGAGAGAAGGGAGATAGAAAATAGGAAGTATATATGATGATGAAAGAAGAGTTGACTTGGGATGGTAAACACACAATACAATATAGAGATGATGTATTATAAAATTTTACCTATAAAAACTATAATTGACTAATAATAATTTTATTAGTCAATATCACCCCCAATAAATTCAATGAAAAAGACTCAGTTCTTTCACTTGAATTACACACATTTGATTAAACTTTTGTATAATAAAATGATATTAATACCCAAAATGATTATCTTCTTACCAAAATCATATTGAACATGAACCATTTTATACAAGATATTTTTATGATAGAAATAATACAAAATTATATTGTTTAAAGAGGATATTTGATTAAAAGTTGGTAAGAGAGGAAATGGAAATCTTCATAGCTCTACTGTTTGACAAGTGTGAAGCAATAATTTTGAGAAGGATTTTTTAAAAATCTCCATAAAATTCTGCCTAATTTTTCAAATTATTCCTTCTTCAAAGTATACAACATAACATAGAAGGGACTATCTATCATACAAGGTAGTACATTTTTATTTCAATATGAAGACCAGAATAAGAGACTGCATCATATCATTATTTTTAATTGAAAACATCTGTTTCCTAGATATATAGTAAAAATCAACTGGATAAAAATTGTACTAAATGATTCTAAAACACTGAAACTCAAGTTAAAGAAGATACAAATATTTAGAAACTAAGAGGAGGGAAGAGTTTCTTTATCTCCAAATTTAGAAAAAAGAGTCATTGGTTAATTTTCTGCGAAATTCTACTGGGGTCTGGCTTCATGACAATAAGCTTTGTTTTGCTTAATTTTGTTTTTTTGAAAGCTGAAGAGTTGATACTACAAATAAAGAGGTCAGAAGGTAAGGACTCACAGGCAAGTATACCTTTTAGTGAAGCAGTAAAATCAATGCCAAAGGCTCTGACACTGGAGACCATTCCTGAACAGAATGACAAGTGGTTTCCTTGCTTACTGAACTTAGGTTATGCTTTTTACTCCTCGAGCACTTTGGGTGTCTGGCGTTAGGAATGTCCAGATATTATCATGTTTGCAGAGATACAAGCAGCGGGAAGATAATATAACTGGAGTACAACAAAAGTCATGTGTTCTATCTTGCCTTTTTAAAATATTTTTTAAGAAAGCAGCATATACATGAAAGAACTAAACATATTACTGAAATGCTTCAAAAACTAAATTGTCACTTTGGAAACCCTTTAATTGATTAGAATAATGTAATAATGCCAATTTAAAATTAATACACATTACATTATATATATATATATATATATATATATATATATATATATATATATCTTCTAATAAAGCAGTTTAGGATAACTGAGAAAGTACTGCCTTCTGGTCAAGAACTATGGGGTCTTTTTTTCCACTGTGAAATTCTCAGTAGTTTATATTTTGGATCTCAGCTTCTTCATCCTTAAAAATTAATTGATTATAGAAGAATGAGCTCCAATTTTTATTTAAGCTCTAAGATGATATGTCCAAGGAGGAATGATAACCACATGAATGGCATGACCTCCTTTTCTCTATGTATTATTGTTTTACTTAAGGCTTAGGCTTACGTGGCTTTTATAAATTTAAGCTCTTAGGCCAGTGGTTTTCAATCTTACTGGTCTCAGGACTCTCTTAGGCTCTTAAAAAATTATTGAGGACCCCAAAGAACCTCGATTTATGTGGGTTACAGTACATTGCATTAAAGCTTAAGTGATCACAAATGTTAAAATTACTCTGCAATTGCTATTTGGCTCTCCTCCATGCCTCTGCTCTCATCAGTATTAGCCTTGGACTTCAGAGAAAAAGAATTAACTTCTTTCAGCACTTTTCGATAAAACACTGTGACCTCAGCTGCTGTCCTCATGCTTTTATCCAGAACTTAGAACCGTTTTCCGGGTTAGTTTCAAGGCAGGGCTTGCTACCTTGTCAAAACAGATCAATAAAGTATTTCTTCTGACTCTCCTACCTAACTCATTTCTACTCCCTCTGACTGAAAGAGGCTGGGCATTTTTTTTTGTTTCTTTCTGACAACTTTCAAAAAATGTTGGTTTTAAATTAGGTTTTCTTTTAAAAATATACAAATTTTAAAAATTACAAAAATACAATTTTTAAAATACAATTTTAAAAATTACAAAAATACAAAAATACAGACCTGTGGCAAGACCCTAGTCCAGGGGTAGGCAAACTTTTTGACTCGAAGGCCACAATGGGCTCTTAAACTGGACCGGAGGGCCGGAACAAAAGCATGGATGGAGTGTTTGTGTGAACTAATATAAATTCAAAGTAAACATCATTACATAAAAGGGTACGGTCTTTTTTTTCAATAGTTTTATTCATTTCAAACGGGCCAGATCCGGCCCGCGGGCCGTAGTTTGCCCACGGCTGCCCTAGTCTGATGTTTTAAAAACTGTTATGTTTATTCTTTCATCCTCAAATTCTAGGTTTTAAGACACGTGTCTTAGCTTTGTATGAAGTGTGAAGGCACTACATTTTCTAAAACCGGCAAATGTTATCCTGGAAGTAATTGATTCTTCATTAATTGCCTGATAATGTAGTAAACTGTGTAATGTGACCTTGGTTGGAGATTCATAAGCCTCTCTGGGCAGCTACTGAGTTAGAATGCCCTCCTCGCAGAATTCTCCTCTGGGAGGCTGTGTTCTTTAAAGCGTGGAATATACCGGCACTGTAGCTCTTCCTTCCACTCCTGGTTGTTATAGAAACAAACTTCCTTTGTATCCAATGAACTTGATGTGACTAGGAAAACACAGAGGCTGCCATCATGGTTATATTAATCTAATCATCAATTCCAGCTCTACAGGGTGTACACTAACGGATGGAATATGGTGTGAAATAATTTCCCTGTGGTGAAAGGATATTTGTAATTATGTATATCAAGGGGGGCTGAGCCTTTCTCAGGAGCAACTCCATCACACAAGATAATCATGAACAGATGGCTACTGTTCTCTTCTAGAATGACAACAATTATATATGTAGTATTTATAATCCTGCATAAAATGAAAAAAGAAAAAATATAATTGCACATTTTTGTTAGTGCTACTTTTATAACAACATAGGCAAGAGTTAAGCCAATTCATAAACATAGATGTGTGTTATTTCCTCCTCTACAGAAATTTTAATGAGAGCATTATTGTTTTCTATTAATTTTGATAACCAATTCTTTTTAAATTCATTTTGTTATTTTGTTCTCCCAAGTGCTATAATGCATATTTAAATCTACCCAGAAGGAAATGTAGTCTAGCAGTAAATGATTGCATACTTCTTTAAGAAAAAAAATTAAAAGAAACAAATTCGAATTATTTAAACCTAAAAAAGCACAGAGGGTAGAATGTCATACAATGAATAAATACCTACATGAAATTCCAAGGACAGGATATTTTTCAATAAAAGTGTTCATAACTAAATTTCAGGTACTATGTTACCCTATAAAATATTAATGAAATGCACTTTATCATGTATATTCACACTGAAGCATAAGCAGAAAGAGTTCATAAGCAGAAAGAGTGAAATTATTAGCAAAAATGTTACTATCACTTTAAAAATTTTGTTTCTTTCTAAAAACCTTTAAAACTATTTATATTGAATTTAATTAGTGCCATTCTCAAAATTCTATTTCTGATATAATAGATGAAACTCTTTGAAATTATGAAAGAACATGTATTTATTAATGCTTTTCTCTTAGACCTTCCTTAAGATAGACACATGAAAAGGTTACACAATTCTTTAAAAATCCAGACTTTATTAAAACGTTTTTAAAATTCAAAAAACACCTCTGAATAAAATCAGATAAGATGACTATTACTGCACTGTACTAAAAATGTAAATTGTTCCAGATCCATTGTGTTATAACATTATATGTCACATTTACATTTCAAATATGTATATTTGCATAAGCCCAAAATATTGGTAAAATCAGAAGGAAAATTCATCTGATTTTTAATTTTGCCTTGGTCTCTTAATTTGTGAATCTGCGTGCCTCTCACATATGTGTCAGTGAAAAGAAAGCATTACAGATTATTTCTAGATTGTTACAATCAGCACCCACAGAATGAGGACAATCTTTGAAACCCAACAGCCACTTGATTTCCCACCCAGGGAAGTCTGAGAGTTCTGGACACTCAAACCAAGCCTTCTCTGGGTGGTTCCTCGGCCTGTTTGTTCTACCTTCCTTCCTCTCTCCTGCTAAGCCCTTTACTAATCATGAGTAGCAAAGACTGGGGACACTGATGGTTGATCTTAAAGCTCTGAACTCTGTTATAGAGTAGAAAAGAAGAATCTTGTAGAAATAAAAAATAATAATGTCAACAAACCAAAACTATGTATTTACTATGAACTTACCCTAAAATATCGTGGGTTAGGTTCCAGACCACCTCAATAGAGTGAATATCTCAATAAACACATTTTTTGTGCGGTTTCTCATTGCATATGTAAAAGCTGTTTACACATTCTTAATCTTTCAGGCATAATAAAAATTTACATTGACTGCAACATTTACTGAGTTAATACCTCTTCTTACATTCTGCCCTCCACCTACAACATACTTATCTCAATTGTTCCTGTAAATCTTCATGTCCATGGGGATTTAAAGTCTTCCTAATGGCCTTGGCCTTAGGAATTCCCTTTAGTGTTATCCATTAATGATCCACTGGCTATCCCTATCCATGTAACACTGATCCATTTGTTATAGACACGGTGAAAATATTTTTCTTATTTTCTTTTCAGTGTCTCATTTACATAATAGAGTCTGTAAAATTATATGTCTCAAAATTCAAAAGTAAATTAATATTTCCTCCCTATATAACATGCCAGTGTACCATTTTAATAATTTTCATAGAATATAAGTTTAAAATATAAAAGTAAGTTTTTTACTGCAGAGCCTCAAAATATTTTGACAAAAGATAAAATGTGTATTACTGACAGTTTTACCAATTTGCACATTTTTGTAGGTAGAGAACAGAATGTCTCACATATAGCTAATCTATTTTTAATTCAGCTATGTACTTATTCATGAATTTTATATTGCCTATCATAAAATCTCTACCTGGCTATTTTATAATTAAAATTAAGTTGCATTTCCTAATAGGTTTTACACTAATAAGAATTTATAGTAAAACTATGTCAAATTATTTTTTTTAAACTATAAATAGAAAAAACATATATTACATAGGAATATTTAGGTCATTCCTACTTTAATTTCTTCTTTTTTTATGTGGAATCAAACTAACATAGTACTAGGAGTTATGTATCTATTTCTTTTTCTAGCTGTCTTTATTTTTCATAAAAGTTACAAAACCATGTGTAAATACTGATTGAGAGTACATAAAAAGGAGTATTTTATTATTTTTCTTATAATTATTTCACATAACAGTTTATAATACTTTGAACAATAAAAAACTTTGTGATCTAAAAATTTTCAGACATGTATATCTAAGTTTTTTTCATTTTCCAACTTCTGTGTTTATTTTTTTTCTTAGACAAATCCCTACATCTGGTCTTCCCTTCTCTTTAAGTTTTTTACATTCTTTCAACCTCTTTTGTATATTCGCTCCATCTATTATGCCCTGTTATATCTTTAAATCCTTCCTTTCCCTTTTTATCTTATTTCCCTCAAATATCTCAGATCAATTACATATTAATCTTCATCCCTGTCTCTTCTCCAAGCCACTGATTTTCTCATTTTCTTTCTTTAAATTCCTCTTTTTCTTTCTTTTTTTTTTTTTAAATATATTTTATTGATTTTTTTACAGAGAGGAAAGGAGAGAGATAGAGAGTTAGAAACATCGATGAGAGAGAAACATCGATCAGCTGCCTCCTGCACATCTCCTACTGGGGATGTGCCCGCAACCAAGGTACATGCCCTTGACCGGAATCGAACCTGGGACCTTTCAGTCCACAGACCGACGCTCTATCCACTGAGCCAAACCGGTTTCGGCTAAATTCCTCTTTTTCCTTTGATACCTCAACACAGGGCAGTCTAGGTGACTGCCTCCCCCTGCTCCTTAAGCATCAGCTTCCTGAACTTTCTCTGACAAGGATCCCCATCTTCATTCTCAAAAGCAGTGATCTTTTTGCATTCACATTTAGTTTAATCTCGGCTACAGTATTTGTTGTCCTTCTACTCCCTGACTTCTTAAATCTCTTGCCTCCTTTGGCTGATACTATCCTTTCCAAATCCTTCTCCTATCTGTTTGAACATTATTTGTTGGGGGTGTTTTGCATCAACTCTTCTCCTCCAGAATAAAATACAGAATTTCATTATAAATACAGGTCTTGGTTACAACCAGTAAAACCTAATTCCGGGTAATTTAGTAAGTGCACACACATATCACATGTGCACATACATAGTTGTGTATGTATATATGTGTGTGCATATGCATGTACATATGCTCCTCAATTTACAATGGGTTTATATTCCCTGATAAACCTATCGTAAATTGAAACGTCAGTAGTCAAAATGCATGTAAGACATCATAGCCTACCTCAAATGTGCGCAGAACACTTACTTGAGCCTACAGTTTAGCAAAATCCTCTCAACGCTGTGAATACACTATAGAGCATCAATCATTGACCCTCGCGATCACAGAGCTGACTGGGATGCACTCACTGCCCCTGCCCAGCATCATGAGAGAGTACCGTACTGCATATTAGGAGGCTGGGAACAGACTGAAATTCAAGACATGGTTTCTACTGAATGCATATAACTTTTGCACCATAGTAAAAGTCAGAAATTAATGAGTCAAACCATCATAAGCCAGGGGCTATCTATACAAATGTACGTATGTAAGCATACATGTGTGTATACAATACACACGCACATAATAAACACAGGCTTTTTTTCAGAACCATACTGAAGGATGAAAACAAAGAGGTTTCAGAAAGGACAAGTTTTAGAAAAACCCATAAAAATTAGCAGGAACTAATGAGAGTCTCTGTGGGTGCTGCTATTTCCATAAGCATGTTCCACACATTTGTTGGTTTGCATGTTTTTAGCTGAAGATGCAGATTTTAGGAGGCTAGCATCTGATGTGCATGATCGAGGTGAGAAGAGATGACACACCTTAACAACCCACAACATTTAGCATTCAAGCGCTAAGTTACAAAAACAAAATTCAGATATTATGGAATAAGGAGCAATAGCTATTGGATGGACAGGAACAGTAGCCAGTGCTGTACGTGCCTTTCCTTGTTCTCTGAAAATTTCTTGTTCCGAGGGAAGGTGCAGAGTTGGAGTGGTCAGGGGAACAACTGATGCAGTGAGTATGCCCTGCAGTGTATGTCCTGCAGTGTCTAGGGCAGTGGTTCTCAACCTTCCTAATGCCGCGACCCTTTAATACAGTTCCTCATGTTGTGGTGACCCCCAACCATAAAATTATTTTCCTTGTTACTTCGTAACTGTAATTTTGCTACTGTTATGAATCATAATGTAAACATCTGATACGCAGGATGTATTTTCATTGTTACAAATTGAACATAATTAAAGCATAGTGATTAATCACAAAACAATATGTAATTATATATGTGTTTTCCGATGGTCTTAGGCGACCCCTGTGAAAAGGTCATTCGACCCCCAAAGGGGTCGCGACCCACAGGTTGAGAACCACTGGTCTAGGGTGTTATGTATATCCTTTCATTTCTAATCAGAGGCACAACATAAATGAAAGTGAGAAGAAGAAACTACACAGTAATAGTCTCATATTGGTTATTCAGTTATCTGCCACACCAAATGCCTTGAATAAACAGTACATTCCACAGAATTTTTTAGATGGGCACTACTGCTCTTTGTCTTATATCATCCTGAGATTCTCTTATTAGAGACACTTCAGTAAATAAAGGTTGTTTTTATTATGAGAAACCCCTACATTGTGCTCATTTAAATGTTTATATTGATATATTAATTTTTACTTGTATGCTTGTGTTGCATGAACTACTTATATGTATATCTGTATGTGATTGGTTATGTATGTGTATGTATACTTCATATAATTGGTTTTAAGAAGTTAAATACATATTTAGTATCATCAGAAAACAAAATCAATAAAATGAATCCTGTGGTTTTTTTTAAATTAACTCTAGCTATAACAATGCTTTATGACGGTGCCTAAATATCCTGAAAATAGTAATATTGAAAGGTTTATATGCTAATAAGAATAATTTGCATTCATAGCCTAAGTTTAAGTAAGTCTCATATAATTTTATTGTATATTAACTAGCTTTCCCTTTTATATATGTGAATTAAATTCAAGCTTTTAAAACTCACCTAACATGTAATTTATAATAATTTTATCATACACTCTAATTTATACTCTCCATGCTGTTAAAAAAATCTCTAATCTTTAAATCAAAGATACTTAATATATTTTAAATGTTTATTTAAAAATTACAAAGTTAAATGAATTACTTCTACCTACAAACAGTGGAATGAGAAAGAAATCATAGATTACTTTAAAGTTGCAAATTTAACAAGGAGTTGAATCAGACCTAGATTTCCAGATTCCCCCAGTCCTAAACCCTTTCTGTATACAATTATCCCCTGATGCAGAACACTGAGATAAATAAAAAATATTCATCTTTATAACTGATTAAATTACAATAGTTTCATAGTTTAGTCTAAATCTAATTTCTTTTTGTGCCAAATATCTAATTTTAATAGTTTTACATTTCACTTTAGTCTACCTGTAAACTAACATAGAAGAACAAGTTTTAAATTAACTTAATTCAAAAAATGCAGGGTAAATACAATAAAAATTAATTGAAACTTTGGATGAAGTTATCCTATGTAATAACAGTGTAGTATGCAAATTGTCCCTCATCCGGGAGTTTGTCCAGGAGTTCAACCAGGGGGCGGGGCTGGCTGTGGGAAGTGAGGGAGGCCCCAGCTAGCAGCCGGCAGCTGCTAGGGACCCTACCAGTGCACAAATTTCATGCACTGGGCCTCTGGTTTACATATAAATATGTGACTGCTGATATTAATTTACTTTAATAGTAAAGTCACCATTTTGTTAAAAGTATCTCTCCATATTAGCATAGTATAAATACTTATAGAAGAAAAATACTCTTACAAGTTTATTAAAGAAAACTAAATAATTTCCAAGTCTTTATTTACAATATTATATACTCAACTCTTGAAAGCCATAAATGTGGACTTATCCTGGCCTTTCTTATTAGTGTAGTGCAACAATGATTATCTCTGGGTTCAGTAAGAGGGAGATAGGGCTGCCTAGCTATGAATGGAGCCTCAGAAATGAGAAACACACACAAAGGCAAGCAGCCAGGTTACTAATGGGCTAGAAGAATCAAGATGAATGACTAGGTACAGAGGCTGACAGCTTGAGAGACATCTAACTATACCTTGGACAAAATGACATAACAGAAATGCATTTTGAGGAGGTTTTGGTGATTAGGTATTATGGAGTGAGTAGGTGAGCCATAAATGTGGAAAGTAGAAACTTAAAGCAACAAATTGGTGGGGTGGAAATTAATAACAATTTGACAGAAATTATAATGCCAAGAACTGAATAGAGGCATATGGGACAGTACCACTTCCCAGTTACCTGAAAGCATAATGAATTGATGATGAAGAAGATAGAATTCTTCTCTGCTAGAATGGTTTCCCCTTTTATCTTACATATGGGGTGGGGCACATTAATCTCTCTGGTTAATTAATTCTCATTTTAAACCTTAGACTTGGTTCTCAGAATAGAAAATCCAATAATTGATTATTTTTACTGGTATGTTCTAGTGCAGTGGTCGGCAAACTGCGGCTCATGAGCCACATGCGGCTCTTTGGCCCCTTGAGTGTGGCTCTTCCACAAAATACCACATGCGGGCACACATGTACAGTGCGATTGAAACTTTGTGGCCCATGCACAGAAGTCGGTATTTTTGGAAGAGCCACACTCAAGGGGCCAAAGAGCCGCATGTGGCTCGCGGGCCAGAGTTTGCCGACCACTGTTCTAGTGGATGTGTTCTTCTAACTCTAGAAGGGTCATAGATTAGCTAATATCAGCTAAATAAAAATAAAATAAGGGGACAAACATCTCATTCCAATCTCATTCAAATTGCCTATAGAGATTTCTTCTCTATAGGAGCTTGGTCTGTGGAAGAAAATAACTTGATTTTGAATGGAGCATAAATTTTTACTAATCCTGAATTTGATGTAAGTAATAAATTAAGATACTCAGAAATAAACTTAACGGCAAAATATCTTTATTACATGAGAGTAACAAGAAAGGCTTGTTTTATGCAAGTGGGTGGGTGGGGAGAATGAATGTGCAGGCTCAGCCAAGAGAAAAAAAAAAACCACTATTATTACGTTTCTGAAACTTCATACTGAGCTCCCATCTGTTCAAGGGGCCTCTTAAGCTTGCTTCAGGCACTATGACCTTCTTTATAGCACATAGAAAATCACTTAGTTTGATATAATCTTTTGCTTTGTAATTAAAACTCTCATTTTTGAGAAGACTGAAATATCAGTCAGGATTTGGTCAAGAAAAGGGAAGCCACTCTCTGTGTTTTAGGTATGAAGGATTTCACATGTTCGGAGATATTTGAGGCTAACACAGCCATGGAAGGGATGGAGTAGTGAATGTCCGGGATCTAAGGTGCCTCAGGTAGCTCTCAAGCGCTTGCCTAGAGGCCACTGTGAATTTCATGACCCACCAGGTGGTAACCACAGATGATTTCAGCCTGCAGCACCAAGAGAAGTAATTCTTTAGAAGCACTGTCCTGCTAACTCAGCTACTTACTAGCACAACACTCATGCAGATGAGTCAAGGGTCTTGTCCATACCTCTGCCTGCAGCAGCAAGAGTCATGCCTGCTCCTTCCATTCCGCCTTCCAAACCGTGCACAGTGCCTCTCACTGACAGACTCCAACACAGAACCACTAAGGGCAGAGGGGTCTAAGAAATGCAGTTCCCCAAAAGGGGGGCAGTGGTCCCCAATTCCCAACAGAAAATGCATCGCACCTAATCAGGCACTTAATTATTAATGTCCTTTTACCTTGTGAAATTTCTTGTAGTGACATATTTTACTCATTTACTTCTATTCATCTCTTATTTGACATCTTTAAGTGTATGTTTCTGGAAGGCAGAAGTCTTATTGACTCAATCACTCCTTCCCTTATTCATTCTGCATATAAGTGGGGCAGAGGTGGTGGTGGTGGGAGGGTGAGATACTAATTATCTTTTAGTCTCTGTGAGGCTCTGTGCACATGGAGTAGGAGACACAATTTCTCCTCAGAAGAATATTCTTCTTGTCCTCCACATTTATAGGTACATAAGAAGCACCCAACTGTTCACTGATAGAATGAACCTATGAAGGAAAAAATACCCCCAAAATACACAAACATGCATTTTCATAAATGGGCAGTAAACAATGATTCAACTCTTGGACAGTAGAGTGTTGGAGCTAAATGAGGACTTCAGAAAGTTGCTTGGTATGAGCTTCTGTCAATTGTGTGCAACATACACAAACTGAATATTTGGAAACATAAATTCATAAATGGGTTACCTTTTCTCATGCCACACAAAACAAGTGTTCGTTTTCAATTGATGAGGCTGGCTATATGGAGTTTAAGAAAAATAATTTAATTTTATATCCACTCATGGGATTAGGTATCACTACACATCAATATTTAAGCATATATGAACCATGCTTTTCCCAGAGGACACTATACATTTAGTAAGTCACACTCTGCTCTAATCCACCACTTCTAACTGTAACAGCCATGTTAAAAATAAAGACATGAACTCAGACTTAAAGGGGCAATGGGATAGGGTGGGAAGAAACTGTAAATTCCAACATGCAGCCAGAGCAAGAAAATGTGCAGAAAGAAGAGAGCCAAGGTGGTGTTTACAGACAATTGAATGTATCCCTATGGCCTTTTGTGAAAACGGTTTGATAAACAACTTCTCAGTAACCCAAGTCCTTCTTACATCACTCAACTGGGTAAGTAGGCAGAGAGTGGGGACTTATAGGTCTGAGGCTGAATAGTAAGTGTGTAAGCCCCGCTAATATCTCTCATCCACAATGTGCTCTAGCTCTGATCTGAATTACTGTTTCTTCACATATTCAAGCCTTTTCATTTTTCAAATATACTTGATCTCTGAAGGTTAAGAATGTAAAGCACAGTTTATAAATAAAACAAATGTCAAAGGAAAGCACAAAATATCATTGTGTATCTGAATGCTAAATTCTCCAGGTGAAAGTGATGTGAAGTGCACATTTAAAGATGAAAAGAAAATAGCTCAGCTATTTAGGTGATCAAAAGAATTATCCGGATGATCAATTACATATTTAAACTAGCAGACATTTCTTTAGCAATGCCTTTTCAAAGGAACAAAATGTCAGGGCGTGACTCGTAATTTTAGCTAAGGTTTGTATGCTGCCGCTCCCATGAAATGATTAACCATTTTAGCATTTAAACAAGGCTATTGGAGCTAAAACTAAATTCTGTTGACATGAAGTTCTTATTTCACCAGTGATGGCTTTGTTCTTTCTAAAATCTGATTAATTAAAAGAGATATGTTCAGAGAATTAAATATAAGAAAGAATGTCAGTAAGAATTTCTAACGTTTGACAATGTAGACTATGTTAGCCAGTTTGCTCCATTCTATCCCTTCTACTCAATAGGTTTCACCTGATTGAATCCTAGTTTTACTTTATCTTCTTTAAAAATCAGGTTAGTTTCTAAAAAGCATATTGAGATTCATATAAACATCTCCAAATCGCCGAAACCGGTTTGGCTCAGTGGATAGAGCGTTGGCCTGCGGACTGAAGGGTCCCGGGTTTGATTCTCGTCAAGGGCATGTACCTGGGTTGTGGGCACATCCCCAGTAGGAGATGTGCAGGAGGCAGCTGATCAGTGTTTCTTTCTCATCAATGTTTCTGACTCTCTATATCTCTCCCTTCCTCTCTGTAAAAAAAATCAATAAAATATATTTTAAAAAAATCTCCAAATCTATGTGATTGTAGGGTTTTCACTCATGCATTGCTATTCTTCTACACAATTGCTAGCAAACCAGGACAATTCTGTACCTCCCTTGGGCAAAATACAACAGATGTAGAACTTTTTCTTTATAAATACTTGGGATGATCCTAAATTCCTGTTTAATGGTTCCAAGGCTTTAGAAAGGAAGACAAAAGCTATACTAAGATGAGAAGATGAATTTCCTTTGAGAGACGGAGTATGATAGAAGGGAATGAATAAGGAAATGACCCGGGAATATGAAGTGAGGATGTGAATAGGTCAGGTGAAACTTCCTGAATGATGAGTATCCAAAATTCAGGTTCAAATGATGGTCTGATTTTTCTATTTGATATCTGTGATAGTTCAATGAAAGCCCTTCCTTCCTTCTAAAATTTATAGAAAATCATGTGTTTAAATAATAAAGCCAAAATATTGAGATTAAAGTTTCATCTAGTTAAGAGGGAGATTCTCATGACTGGATGGTGTGCTTAAATATATTCCTTTCTGGTATTTATTTCTCCTTTGTTTTCTAATATGTTACTTAATTTTGTATTTGTATACCCTTTGCTTTTCTTCCAGAAAACATGGTAAGAGATATGAAGCTAAATAGTGATCACAGTTCTAAATGTTTAGTTCTCTGAGATGTAACAATAACAAAGTATAATAAGATAGCAATTTCCAATTTATAAATAGGAAAGATATGGTTTTATTCTAAAAATATGTACATATTCTCTGATAAATAGTTTTGCCATAGGGGCCTTGATTTTGAAAGAGTATAATGTGCCTTAAAATAATTCCACATATTTACATTCAACTATGACATCTTTGAAATTCATTCAATGTTAAAGACAGAGAGATAAATTGATTTCATTTATTAAATTAAAAATATTTTTCCAGACACTTAAATTAAGATGATGGCCAAATTACATGCTGACAACTTAACATATGTTGTACCATATTGATTACATTATATTGTATGCATACAATATGCATGAAATCCTACATTTTTATAAAGCTTTAAAATTTTGTTTTTCAGAATATCATGACATCTGATGTTTTACCCTACTCCCTGACCATCTTTGGGGAGAAAGGATAAAGGCAAAGAAGATCTTGGAAGTAAAAAGTGAGGGCATATATTGTCATTCATATGTATTTATGTATCAAAATAAATTTAAGGAATTAAATAGCTTATATAATCAGGCATTGAATGAACTAAATGGGACTTGAAGCCAAGTTTCCCAACATCCAGACTTTTGTCCCACTGTTCATTAGCAGGGATCCTTCTTAAAGCAAGGCCAATATTGAGCTACATAATTGTATTGACTTACATACCCTTAAATTCTAAGTGGCCATACAGATTATATTTTTAGACCACCCTCTAGTCATTAGATATCAAGAGAGCAGATCCCATGCCAGGGATCACAGTTTGAAGGTACTTGATCATCTTTTGAGTAAAGTCCCCCAATTTTTTTAAGTCTCTTTCCAATAAATTTTGAATGTTTTTGCTAGAGATAAGTGGAAACCCATAGATTAAAAGAACATAACTACAGCAAGCCTAGGAGCTACATAAATATAGAGATTTACTGAATATTTCAGCAGTCAATAAAGGATCTTATATTTGAAACAGAATCACATTTAGGTGAGAGCTCCTGGGTTCAACATATGGCAGGGTTCTATTGTCTGTTTTAAATAACAACCAAAAGGGGATAGAAAAATGGAAATGAGTGAGCAAAATGAAGTTGATATGCCAGGCCCAGGGGCTTTCTTCTGTTCCTTTTTATGCAATGATTTTAATAAAATAAGATGGTGCCTGCAAGCCAATTCCTCCAAATGAAAAATGCAGCAGAATTTTATAGGCATTTTTATTTCCCTTACCATATATATTTGAAACACTTTATCATTTATACAACTATTCTTGATATTTTGATACCGTAAGATGACAAGCTTTTTAAACTTTAAAATATTTTTTGAACTATGAGTAAAAGTCAATTAAACGTAACTATGAAGCAAATACTTAGGGTAATTAAAGAGGAAATTTATGTTGATTATTCTAATATTTCCTATACACAAAAATAGCATAAAGTGCATCTTATTTTACATATGCTATTTAATGAGAAACCAGGGTTCAAAATTTTTTAAAGGAATGCCAAACTATATTTTTCTGTTGTGCAACAGTGACCTACATATTCAATAGAATAAATATAATTTTATGAAATTGTGTAAATTTCATAAAATAAGTATAAATACAGGAGGAAAAAAGTTCACAAGGGGAGTACCAAGTTACTGAGAAGCTAAAATAAAATATTGTTTGGCTAAAATGGAAAATTCTTTTATTTTTAAGGCATGTTCAAGAAACACAGACTTTCAAATATGCCCAAGTGTATATGGATGCAAGTACTAGTATATCTAAAACTCACAGAATTACAGTTCTAGAGCCTGTAAAAAATTAGTTCATATTGTAAAATACAAGTTCAACTACAAAGTATCAACTATTTTGATGACTCTAAGTAAGAAAGTTATGACTATTTTTCTCAAATATAAACATTGTTGTGTCTTGCCTGGTTTCCCATGTTTTTCACTGCTTGCAGTCATTCAATCATAAGTGTCCCTGTCTTGTTCCTCCCAGCATCTCTTCCCGCAGGTTAGAAGCTACCTAAGATATTTGGTCTGTCCTTTATCCTGTCTCCGTCCTTAGCTTCTGCACCTCTGCATACTCCAGCGCCTCCTTTCCTATGACAAGCTGTCATTGCATGGTCTTACATGGATCTTCACCCCAGGCTTTTCTTTCCGCTCTTGCCCTCACCCACTCCTCAAGAACCAGCTGTCTCCTAGGTTGTGCTACCCAGATGTTCCACAAGAACTAAAATTCATATGCCAGTATTTAATCACTGACTTTCTCCTAAACTGTGTTTTGCCCTGAATTTCTTATTTAAATTTATGGTAAAGATCTACTTAGGCATTAAGATAAAAAAAAACTGAAAGTTATTGATTTCTTTTTTTTTTTACTCATCTAATACTAAATCTTTTTATTTTGAATCCCATATCTTACAAATATCTCCTCCTACCCATCTCAGCTACCTTGGTGAGTCCTCAGCATCTCTCTCTCTCTCTCTCTCTCTCTCTCTCTCTCTCTCTCTCTCTCTCTCTCTCTGTAATTATTCCTAGTTGACTTACTACAGGCATAACTCCTACTGGGTTCTTTTTACCTTGCCCTTTTTCATCCATCTGTATACTGCCATTATACAGAAACTTCTAGAATACTAGCCTGATCAGACTTGGTAAAATTTTTACAACATTGTTTTTTCAAATTTGTTCTACAGATATTAATTTCAGTTATTCTAAAATAAATAAATAAATAAATAAATAAATAAATAAATAAATAAAAATAAAGAGTTCTGGCATGATTGGTGTGGCTCAGTGGTTGAGCGTTGACCCATGAACCAGGAAGTCAGGGTTCAATTCCTGGTCAGGGCACATGCCCAGGTTGTGGGCCCGATCCCCAGAGTGGGGCATGCAGAAGACAGCCAGGTGATGGTTCTCTCTCGTCACTGATGTTTCTCTCTCTCTCCCCCCCTCTGAAATCAATAAAATATACTAAAAAAACACAAGTTCTGACATCAAATTGTTTAATGTAGGAATCTCCAATATATATACAAACACAAATATATATGGAGATTTCTACATTAAACGACAATGAACAGTTTTCGATACTGCAGTGCTTCTAAGAACTTATATATATGCATGCTTTGTTTTTTCCAACAGCAAGATATATTGCAGTGCACAAGGATTCTTAAAATTATTTGATCCAGCCGAAACCTGTTTGGCTCAGTGGATAGAGCGTCGGCCTGCGGACTGAAAGGTCCCAGGTTCGATTCTGGTCAAGGGCATGTACCTGGGTTGCGGGCACATCCCCAGTAGGAGATGTGCAGGAGGCAGCTGATAGATGTTTCTCTCTCATCGATGTTTCTAACTCTTTATCTCTCTCCCTTCCTCTCTGTAAAAAATCAATAAAATATATTAAAAAAAATTATTTGATCCAAAAAGGCTTTTTTTTTTGTTCCAACATATTTGTTATTCCATGGAACACCACACAAAACCAGCGTTCCCTAGGATATACTCTGGAAAAATTAAGTAAGGATTAAGTCTGAATTTCTTTGTATGGCATAAAAGAAATCCAACAAAGTAACTGGTGCCCACTTCTTTTTACTCTGCTATACACTTCATTCTGTGGTCTGGCCACACCAAACTTTGTATTTTTCCAGTTATGCCACATCTTTCTCTTTGTCCTTTGCTTAGAATGCTTGAATCCCTCTCAGAAGTCTGCTGCATGACTCTAGATTAAATGACAATTCATACATAATCCCTTGCTCATGTCCTGATGCCTCTGCACCCTCCAGGCAAAAAGGTCATTATCCTGCTTGTATTCTCCCAGATTTGATGGTGGAATTGAGAACTGAATTAGCCATCTTTGTAATCCAAACAATTGAATAGAATTCCAAGAGTGTTGACATTAAATAAATGTATATTATTAAATAAACTAGAGGCCTGGTGCAGGAATTAGTGCATGGGTGGGGGTCCCTTGGGGTGGCCTGTGGAGATCAGGCCCCAGCTCGTGCCCCTAGCCTCACAGCCCCATAGCCCTGCTTGGCACCCTGCCTTGGCCTGGCACCGTCCCCTCACTTGCTCCACCATCCCACCTGTGGGGCGATCAATCTAGGCCAGGCCCCCTGCCTGGCTCTCTCAGTGCCTGGGAGCTGGGCAGCAGCCTCACCACACACCACCGCCGTCGTTGGTCACAGTCTGTGGGGTGATCAGGCCCCCGCTTGCACCTGCCTTGGTCTGCCACCACCTGCTCACCTGCTTTACCATCCTTCCACGGTCCTGCTCTCTCTGGGGACCATCGGGCCAGCAGCACCTCCACTGTAGCCGATTTCCAGTACAGTGTTGCTGACGCCTGCCATGTTCCTCATCGCCCCCTGGTGGTCAGTGCATGTCATAGAGAGCGGTTGAACTACCGGTTGGTTGAACGCCGAGAGGACAATTTGCATATTAGCCTTTTATTATATAGGGTGATTGGAGTCTGATTCAACACTTATTGGACATTTCTTATGCAGCAACCATTTAATATGTTTGTTATGGTGATTTAATAAGTAAGCATAAAGCAGTTAGAACCTTGCTTGATAAATTATTAACATTGCATGAGTTTTTGTTAAAATAAAATAAGCAAGTGAATAAATAATATAACTCAGCTGTCAAGGAACTTACAAACTTAGAGCAGATTTAAAGTTTGTAGAGCCACAGACGATGCCAGACAGAACTCCTTAAGTACTGTAAAAGGTTTTGAAGTGTATGAAATATCAAAGATGGGGAAAAAATTGGAGGAGAAAGAATGGAGATGGAATCTTAGAATCTAATGCCAGAAAGAAAAATAAATAGAAAAGAAAATGATTCTGTGACTGAAAAGCCAGCTTGAGAATGGCTGGTCCCTTGAAATTTGTGTATAGATATTTTTACTCTTGAGAGAGAGAAGCAAGAAGTATGTGCTGTTAGCATTATAAAAAAATCCATTCATTTTTATATGTTCATGCTTCATGTTCAACAATGTCCTAATCTTTTTTTAAAAAACAATTATTGAAGTATAGTTGGCATACATTATTATATTAGTTACAGAAATGCAATGTAGTGATTTGACATTTATATACTTTACAATGTGACCACCAAAATTTTCTAGTAAGTCTAATACCCATCTGCCACCATGTCACCATCTGTCACCATGCAAACTTATTACAATATTACTCACTATATTCCCTGTGCTGTACACTATATCCCTGTGGCTTTTTTTAAAACTGGGAGTTTGTATCTACCTCTTATTTCCCTTCACCCTTTTCACCATTTCCCCCAATAATCTCCCCCCTGGCAACCATCAGTTTGTTCTCTGTTTCTGCTTAAGCCATTGTAAAATAGCCTTTTTATTAGTGTGCTTTTTAGTACAATGATTGTTTTAATGTATATAACTGACACTGAAAAATAAAACAAGTAAACCATTTATTTAAAATAAGTTTACCCAAGTACATTAATTTTTCAAACCCTTAATATTAATCAAAAAGTACTAAATTATCTTGGGTTTTCATTAAGTATTTAATGAATATGTGACTTGGGAAGGCTTGATCCCAGGGAAAAAATGGCAAATATATTTGTATAACTTAAGTAACACATTATCTTTATTTCTCTATAACTCTTTCTAGAATGATATTCCTATATTACTATATCTGCAGGTCCATTTTCTCTTAGGTACATAAAGTATTGAAATTATTAGTAATAAATCTTTTAAAATAAAAAATATGCAATAACATTTTTTACCATCTTTTATAACCAAAGCACTGATTTAATAACTTGGAGATTTACAAATTGATTTTAATTATAAGATAATATTTTTCTTTTCTTAAGCTACAAATTATCATTTGGTATAAAAATATTAACTAATAACGTTAGGTTTTTTTGTTTTGTTTCTGTGTACTTGTTTTACCCTCTTGTTAGAAGCTATAAGGGATGTTGCAATTCTTAAACTTTTAATAACCTTGAAAAACAAGACCTGGGAGGGGAGAAAAGAGTCTAAAAAACAGCTCATTGAAGTTATATCATCATCTGGTCTAGTGTACTTTATTTTCCTCAAAGTCAAGCACAATTTTAGCAAACTGAGACCAAAAGTTAAAAGTGCATTCTCTCCAAATCTAATTAATCCACAGATTGTCCCAGGAAAATTCTAGTTATATTCATTTTTGAACTATCTCTGCCACTTTACAGTTATTCTGACACTCCAGCTTTAATATTTGTTATACTTGTAAAATCGAAGAGATTTTAAACTATTTTGTGATTAAGGGCAATTTCAAAAATAAACAGTTATTTATCATGCTGTAGAAGATGGATCTAACTAAAATAGGCAAGAGAAGAAGTTGTTTTTAGTAGGATCTGCTTTCATATTTGTAACATGCTCTTACCACTATCCTGGAAGTCAAATTAAAAAAAAATAAAAGAAATTTAAACTCCTCATTGGAATATAGAACGTCATAAGAGATGATTACTATCATCAGAAGAATAAGAACAAACTAGAAAACTTACCAACTCCGAAATAAATGGACTGATGATTGCTTTCATCTCTGGCATAAAGAAGGAGTGGGGAGAACTTTCAGGAGACCTGGGTGAGGACAAAGGAGTCAAACTGTAAATAAATATACAATATCCATGCAGGGACTGTGGTGGGTTAGCATGTAGAGGCACCTTGGCCATGAAATGGGTCTAGTCCAGGGGTGGGCAAACTTTTGACTCGAGGGCCACAATGGGTTCTTAAACTGGACCGGAGGGCCGGAACAAAAGCATGAATGGAGTGTTTGTGTGAACTAATATAAATTCAAAGTAAACATCATTACATAAAAGGGTACGGTCTTTTTTTTTTTTAGTTTTATTCATTTCAAACGGGCTGAATTCGGCCTGCGGGCTGTAGTTTGCCCACGGCTGGTAGTGCCATTCACAAGTCTATCCCATGGACCTGAGAGTGTGGAAGGTTGGAGTCTGGACAGAGTTAAAATAATTGCCAGCGGGAAACCTGGGCTTTCACTGCAGCAGCTACCAAGGGCTAGAATGGATCTCAACCTTCCTAACGCCGCGACCCTTTAATACAGTTCCTCATTTTGTGGTGACCCCCAATTTCATTGTTACAAATTGAACATAATTAAAGCATAGTGATTAATCACAGAAACAATATGTAATTATATATGTGTTTTCCGATGGTCTTAGGCGACCACTGTGAAAGGGTCCTTCGACCCCCAAAGGGGTCGCGACCCACAGGTTGAGAACCGCTGGGCTAGAGGCAGGACTGCAGGAGAGTGAGAGGTCTCCTTAGGTGCAGAACTGTAATGGAAAGCATAACAACTCTCCAGTAACCCAAAAAACCATCAGCCAGGTTACAAAGGAGAAGAGTCCTCGAGTTTGAAGAGCTGGCAGCTATCTGTAAACATAAAGAGGTCTAGAGAGATTTCATCTTGCTCTGATTCCAAGCCCTTCTGAAAACAGAATCTTGATCTCATCCTCAAATTTTTGAAGGCTGTGGGAAACTGAATCTAACTTGCAACAAAGCTCAGACCACAGTACTTACAGGTCAGACTGACTCAACTCTCTTCCACCCACCAAACTAGGAATCTGACAGAAAAATACATGAAACTTTCTGAGGAGAAAATATTAGTACTACAATATTTGCTATTCTTACATACACTATGTCCGACAAACAATAAAAAATTGACTCAATTGAAGATGCAATGAAATGTGACCTTCAGTCAACGAGGAAATCCTCAATGGAAGCAGCCCTATTTTGGGCTCAAATGATCAGGGAGGGACCTTTAAATAACTATATATAAGTAATATGTTAAAAGACATAAAAAAACCAAACAAACAGAGTACATGTGTGAATAGAAAAGTTAAATCAACAGAGGTTGAAAATATAAAATGAATTCTGATAAATATTCTAGAAATAAAAAAATACTATATTAGAATTGAAAAATACACTTACAGGGCTTAAAAAAGTTAATAACAGTGAAAAGATCAGTCCATTTAAAGACATTAAATTGAAATGATCCAAATGGCCACAGATAAAAATAAAGAAAATACAAGATCAGAACAAATGATATCTGTGAAATAACAAATACCTATCTTACATATAATTAGAGCCAGAGAGGCAGGAGTGGAACAAAAGAGTTATTTGAAGAGGTATGAAAAAATAATTTTCTAAAATTGATGAAAAGCATAAATCTACAGACCCAAGATACTAAACCAACCACAGGCAAGATAAATTCAAAGAATAAATCACCTAAATACATTATAATCAAATTTCTGAGAACCAGAGAAAGAAATTTAAAAGCAGTCGGATGAGAATACATTACATTAGGGGATCAATAATATGAATGATGGTTTACTTCACATTAGACAAGAAAGACACTGAAACAAAATCTTCAACATGTAAAAAACTATCGGATAAGAATTCTATATCTATATTTTTCAAAAAGAAAGAAAAAGAAAACTTTTTTTTTAGGCAGAACAACAACTAAAAGCTGAGATTATGTCTCCAGCATACTTGCTATATAAGAATTACTAAAAGAAGTTCTTCTGGATGAAGGAAAATAATGTGAGATGAAAACACAGAAACACAGAGATCCAAAAAAAACCCAAAAAACTGAGTCCCAAAAAATGAATTATGTGGAAAAATAAAAAAGATATTTTTCATAACATATATGCATACACATATTAAAAATTATCTGAAGGGTGGTTTACTGGTTAAGGCAAATGTAGGGTTTACATCACGTGAAAAACAAAATGCATAATGGAAGAAAGAGAGGTAAGAATAGACAAATTATAGTATTAGAAATCAGAAAGCTATTTGGGAAGAAGTGGGAATAGTTGGAAAATGGATAAGGGAATATTCTACTGTGACAGAATGTTTTCTATTTTGTTTTGTGTGTTACATGGGAATATGCAATTGTCAAAATTCATCAAACTGGAAACCGTAGATCTGTAGAGTTTATTTTATGTAAATTACAAAAAGAATACAAAAGTCAATATTGAATGCATCCAAATTCAATATGTCCATCACATTTATTTTCTTATTTCTATTTTTGGTTTCAAAGAGGTTAAACTAGTTACTAAATGAAAAAGCAAATTCTTTGCCAATTTTTCTAAAATGAATTTGTAGCATCAAAGAATCCTATATAATAAAAGGCTAATATGCAAACAGACCGAATGGCAGAACAACTGAACCAGTCGCTATGATGTGTGCTGATTACCAGGGGGCACATGCAGAACATGGTGGGTGTAGGCAACAGGCAGCAGAGCACAGAACATGGTGGGTGTCAGCTGCAGCAGGATGGTGAAGCAGGTGAGCAGGGGTGTCAGACGAAGGCAAGGCGCCAGTCGCTATCATTGGGGCAAGCTTCTGATGGTTACTGAAAATTCTTTGCTCCCACGCACCATGGTCCGACCTGGCATTCGCACCCACTGCCAACGCCGAAGCCGCTGTTTGCACCAGCTGATGGTGCTCGGCGCTGGCCCCAATCACTTGGCACCGTTAGTGGGTGTGAGCAGTGGCTGCTGACCCCAATCACCCCTCAGGGCTTCTCCACCTGCCCCTGCTCCTGAGGGGTGATTGGGGCTAGCAGCTGCCTCTCGCACCTGCTGCCAGCAATGTCCCGCTCGCACTCGTAGCTGGTGCCAGAGCCACCACTCGCACCCACTGCCAGCTCCTGGAGGGGGTCCCAATCACATGGTGCTGTCAGTGCATGTGAGTGGCAGCTGCCAGCCCTGATCACACCCTCAGGGCTTCTTCACCTCCCCCTGCTCCTGAGGGGTGATGGGGGAAGCAGCTTCCAATCACACCTGCTGACAGTGCTGGCCCTGCTCGCACCCGCTGCTGGTGTCAGTTCCAATCACTCTGTGCTGTCAGTGGGTATGAGCGGGGCTGGGGCCAGCACCAACAATGCATGGGAGCAATGGCAGCAGGAGCGGGTCTGCCAGGAAACAGGGTACCAGGGGTCACAGCGGGAGGGGCCTCATGGCCCAAGTTCAAGGTGCACAAATACGTGCACTGGGCCCCTAGTCTATATATGTATATATATCCTATCTAATAAAAGAGAAACATGGTAATTGGTGTACGACCGCTACTCTTCCCATTGGCAATTCAGCGAGATATGCAAATTAACTGCCAGCCAAGATGGCAGCCGGCAGCCAGGCAGCTTGAAACTAACATGAGGCTTGCTTGCTTCAGTGACAGAGGACTCCAACGTTCCCCGCCTGCCGCTGCCGGCCTCTGAGCTGCAACTCTAAGCAACTATGTTACAAATATAGAAGCTAAACAAAACTCCAGAAACCTGCTTTAGTCGCCAGGCTTCAGCCAGCAGGATCACAACATTGTTTCAAATACAGAAGGTAAACAAAAGCCAGAAACCTGCTTTCAGCAGTGGAGGCCTAAGAGCTGGAGCCAAGCCTCAAAGCTAAAGCTGGCCCGGAATAAAAAAAAAAAAAAAAGAAAAAAAGGAGTGGTTGGGAGCTTCAGTCACCTGCCAGCCTGAAAATAGCCCTCAGCCCCCACCCAGACTGGCCAGGCACCCCAGTGGGGACCCCCAACCTGAAGGGTGTGTGATCAGCTGCAAACAGCCATCATCCCCTCACCCAGGCTGGCCAGGCACCCCAGTGGGGACCCCCACCCTGATCCAGGACACCCTGCAGGGCAAACCAGCCAGCCCCACCCATGCACCAGGCCTCTATCCTATAGAGTAAAAGGGTAATATGACTCCCAGCACCGGGATCAGCGGAGCCAAGAGGCCTCCTGGCACCGGGATCAGTGTGACAGGGGGCAGCGCCCAAACCCCTGATCGCCCTGCTCTGTGTGTGATAGAGGGCGGCGACCCAACCCCCACCCCACGGGCCCTGCTCTGTGTGTGATGGGGTAGAGCCATAACCTCCCCATTGGCCCTGCCCTGAGTGTGACAGTGGCAGCACCCCAACCCCCTGATCAGCCCTGCTCTCTGGGTGATAGAGGGCGGTGCCCCAACCCCCTGATCCACCCTTCTCTGTGTGTGACAGGGGGGAGTTCCCCAACCCCCTGATGTGCCCAGCTCTGTGCGTGACAGGGTACGGAGCCCCAACCCCCGGATTGGCCCTGTTCTGTGCGTGACAGGGGGTGGCGCACAACCTCCCAATCTGCCCTGCTCTGTGCATGACAGGGGACGGTGCCCCAACTCCCCAATCGGCCCTGCTCTGAGCCCGACCAGGGCTGCACCTAGGGATTGGGCCTGCCCTCTGCCACCCGGGAGCAGGCCTAAGCCAGCAGGTCGTTATCTCCCGAGGGGTCCCAGACTGCGAGAGGGCACAGGCTGGGCTGAGGGACCCCCCTCCCCCCCGAGTGCACAAATTTTTGTGCATCGGGCCTCTAGTGTATATATAAAAGCCTAAGCAACTGTTCGACTGTTCAACTGTTTGCTATGATGTGTACTGACCACCAGGGGGCAGACGCTCAATGCAGAGGCATGGAAACATGGAACAGACTGATGAAGCTCAGAGGGAAGGGGGAGGGGGGACGGCGGGAAGAGATTAACCAAACATCTTATATGCATACTAGAGGCCCAGTGCACAGATACATGCACTACTGGGGTCCCTCGACCTAGCTTGTAGGGATCTGGTCGAAATTGGCTCTCTGACATCCCCCGAGGGGTCCCAGATTGCAAGAGGGTGCAGACCAGGCCAAGGGACCCTACCAGTGCACAAATCCATGCACAGGACCTCTAGTAGAAATATAATAAATGGTATTTGAAACAAAGAAATGAATAGAATAATAGCATTGACCTAGTAAATGAAATGCAGCTTTTTAAGGGTATTTTTAAATTAAATTTATTGGGGTGACATTGGTTAATAAAAATATATAGGTGTTAAGTGTACAAATTCTATGATACATCTGTATATTGCATTGCATGCAAACCACACAAAGTCAAATCATCTTCCTGCTCCTTAATCAGGTCTTTAAGTTTGCATTCATCATTCAGTAAATATAAGTTAAAATCTTATTTTTCAATTTTTTTACATATTTCTCCTTATCCCTTTTACCCCCATCATGCTACTTTTATGTATTTACTCATTTTTCTTTCTTCTATTTCTGTCTTTCTTTTCATCTGATTTCTAAACTTTGGTCTGCAGCTATTTACTTACCTGATTGCTGTCTTCAACCAACACTAAATTTTGGCACTTTCAACTAATTTTTTTGCATCCTTGTTGGTCCTAATTCTAATACAGCAAAATTAATACCTAATGCCTTAATTCAACACATTTTGAAGAAAATGATGCAAATTTTTAAACAATGGATCATTACTAGGGAATGAGAAGTTAATAATATAGGCAAGTCTTCTACTATGTCAAACAAGGAACTAAATAAATTATGCTCGAGAATAAAAGGACCTTCATTCTAAATGCTGGATTTTTGTTGCCATAATAACTTTGTGTCCACAATAAAAAAATCCAAATTCATGTCTTATGAGGCTATGGTTAAGTAGTTAACCATTTTTTGGTCATTTAACTTATTAAAATGTCAATATGAAACCCAAATACCTTGAGATAAAATGTTATCTTACACTGAGATTATTATATCAATCATTTTAATATTGATTTCTTCAGTGCTTAATTTTTGTTTTTAATTGCTCAATTAAACTCACTGATGAAAACACATGTTTCAAAAATTATATTTTAATCTGAAATCATATATTAGATACACTTTATTAAGCATAATTTTAGCATCTAATTATATATCAGGAAAATATATAAAAATCATATGAAAAAGTAAATCTGAGGTTATGATTCTATTTATAACTTTCATATTTGAGAAGAAAAATGCACTAATACATAATAAATAATTTGTTATTCTTTATGGATAAGCTTTTTCTAACCTACAGTCCTCTAGCTGCTTCAGGAATACAACAGAAGAATGAAAAAGAATTTTAAAAAAGCTCTTCATAATTATCTGTGTAACAGCAGTCATTCACTTCAACTGTCAGTGGAAATTATTGAACAAAATCATTTGTTTGGTGGTGTAACCTCACATTATGATTGAAATTATAGGTATTCTTTGTTAGCTGTCTCAACATTGAAACTGTTTAAAAAATAGTATTTAATTTATTGGTTTTTAGTAGCAAAATAAATTATTGTGGCATTTTCAAAGGTCTGTATGTGACCAACATTTGTATTGGCTTTTCATAAAAAGCTCTTCACTCTTCCCAATGAATCTCTGTGTTATCTTCAAAATTTTAGCAATTCATAGAGCTACATCTTAGTTCCTTGTGAAGTAGATGGAACCATTCACATAATTATCAAGATTACTCCAAATAAAAAAGTTAACTTAATAACAGAAAGAAAAATAATAGCTTTTGCCATTTGCTTCATATCATATATATGATAGAATTTGCTTAAACAGCTATACTTGTATATGGAAAATTACTTTTGTATACATACACATATAAATGTATATATAATTTTAAAAATGAGTATAGCTTGTTAGCCAAGAAGATTGAATAATCTTTAATCTAACATAGTATTTTGTTCAAGAGTCTTTTTATCTGAATTGATACACATTTGTTTTGGTATTAGAGTCAAATGTGTGTATCCCTTTGTAAAAATTTATTCTGCATTTGCACATGGTTTAATCAATACACTTTAACTTTAAAAATAGCAATTTTTAATTTCATTTTGTATATTTCTTTGACAGTAAAGCATATATTTACTTTCCAATAACTTTCATTCAAAATTTATCATCATAATATTTAATTTTCCTTTCTGGCCATAATAAGTTATGCATCAGAATTTCTCTTAATGTACAACTACTTCTGTAAGATGCAACCAAAGTTATTTTTTCAGAGAATCTACAGTGGGAACCTGGTTGTCTTTCAGATAATTTTGTTATTTAATGTTTATTTCTCTTCTGATTCCTAACCCTTTGGCATGAAATTCTCTATCTGTACTAGACCAAATGCTAATGTTTTTCTTTGCTTTCCATTGCTACTTTGTCTAGGATAATTTTTTAAACAGGAATCGTTATAAATAAAAAAATTGAACTATTCACATATGACAACATATTTTAATTGTATATTTTAAGAATAGCTTCTGTCATTGATTAAGAGAAACCAGACACAATTCTAGCTACCAATATAGTGGCTTTAGGCTCATTATACCAGGGACAATGTGTCAGATCTATTAAAAAAAAAAAAAGAAGAATGATTAAACAAGCTATGAACTGTAAAGCTGGGAGCATAAAAAGTTGGTTCAAGAAACTTTTGGTAGAAAGATATTATCCAGCATCACTTATGCAAGGCTGTAATAAAATATGAAAAGGCTGGTTGGTCTTCATGGTAAAATGGTTTAAGGGAACCGAGTTATTATTTAATTGTGAGTTATGGCTATATCATACCTAATGTTTATGATACTTTTTGTTTCCAGGAATAAAAGATAGTGATAAATTATTTCAAACTTCATTAGGAGGACATATATAATACTTAAAATATCTCATAATTAAAGTTGAAAAACTTGGAATAATGGTAATAGATTTCTGAATTATTTTGTGTATTCTCCTTCTGTCATTGTTGGGGTGCCTTATATTTAGTCTTTTATAAAGATGGCTTTCAAAGTTATTGGGAGCTGCACAGCCTTTTGACTTTCATAATGCCTAAGACCTTAAATCATGTTCAGTATGTTTATTTGAGATTGTTCTATTAGGTCAGAATTCTGTTAATTTCAAGGACTTATTATCCTGCTAGAGTATAGAGTACATTTGAAAGGCCAGTGATGGTAGTTTTTTTTTTATTTGACCCAGATAACAATCACCATAAATTATTTACTAAGTGCACTTACTATGTGCCAAGGGCTACAATAAATGCTCAACATATATCTCCCTTAACTATCATGAAAAAATCTATAATGCATTTTTATTATGACCATATTACAGAATTTTTAAAGTGAGGCTTAGAGAGTTTAAAGAAACTACTCATCAAATGGCTAGTAAGCCATAGAGCTAGGATGATAAAACAGATATTTTTGAACTCAAAATCCATGTTCTTTCTACTCCACCAGGGATAAAAACTATATAAATGTGCTGCTATCCTTTTATGATGCTTATGCCTACTGCGCCCAGATGTGATCTCAATTACTGCCCTAATGTTCAAATGAATCACCTGAGGATCTTGTTAAAATACAGATCCCCATATAAGTGGAATCATACAGTATTTGTCTTTAGCAACTGGCTAATTTCACTTAGCATCATGTCCTCAGGTTTCATCCAAACTGCAGTTTTTGTAAAATGGGCATGGAGTTTCAGTTTTGCAAGATAAAAAAAAAAAAAAAAAAAAAAAAAAGTCTTGGAGATTGGCTGCACACCAATATAAGTGCACTTAACACTACTGAACAGGACACTGAAAAGTTGTTAAGATGTAAATTCTATATTATGCATATTTCACCACAATTAAAAATAATGCATATCCTGGTTTAGTCGGTCTGGGGTGAAGCCCCGGTGATGTTGATGCTGCTGGTCCCTACGATCCTTGCAATAGCATAGATATCTTTCTCAAAGAAGACCTCCAAAGAGCCACTGCTGTTCGATTTGAATTGACATGTGAGAAAAAAAAATAATAGACTGAAAGTCCTTCCTCTCTGCTACACTGCTTTTCCAATTGATGTGAATATCCTCATTCATACTCGGAGGACAAGCTACACAAAGCACCCTTTGCTTCTGAGGCCCTTCAATTCCTTAAAGAACTCAAAGTCTACTAATGTCTTTGGCCTTGGAGGCATCTACGGCTTACTTCAACTTCTAAGATAATCATGTCCTGAAATATCTCCTGTGATGATGCATGCTGAAAAGTTTCCTCCCACCCTGACAGCTGAGAAGAGAAAAACAGTTTCCAAGCTGCTGCTACATATCAAAGAGCCTGTCTTTTTAGCTTCACTGACAAGTTGAGTGATTTTCCAAAGTTTGAGAAAACATCGGGCAAAATCTTTTCCAGATAAGAAGCTGCTGTCAGCTGCCTGCAAATGAGAGAACAACTTTAAATTCTATGGGGGGAATTCCTGTTGGAGTCTCAGTCCCAGGTCCCAGACTCTGCCTTCTGGCCTCCTCCGCCTGCCTCTGCTCAAGCACCTTGCCAAAACGTCCAGACTGAGCAGGACCCGTGGTCTCCCCTCCACTGCAGCTCCTCACATTTTCTCTGGAGGAAACCCTGCTCCTTGTTCAGGAAGTAATACAAGGTCATTACTTATATATCATCTGTTCTGCTTTTTAGCCCCAATGTCATCATAGATGACAAATAGAAACAGGTGCCAAAGTCCATCTTCAAGTTCTTCTAATTCCTTATTGAAGTGGCCTGAATGACAGTTCTGTACCGCATGGCAATGAGTTCTGCCAATATCTTCTGACTTGGGATGTGTGAATGTGACACAAAGAGAATTAATGAGGAAGCAGAGAAACAAAAGATTTCTGCTGCTAAGAAGATGATGCCCTGAGTCACACCGACCCTGAAACTGAAGTGCTACTCTTCAGTTGTTGAGCTTTTTATTTTTCCTTACTATCCTATAAGTCTTTTCAATATATCCACATGAACTAGAGTAAGCCTGAACTAATCTGGATTTCCTGAAGACTGAAATGCTAATGCCCAATTATTTTTAACCAAGCCTTATTAGTATGACAGATTCTGGCCCAATAAGGCTATGGTCTCTACTCCATAGATGACTGGCTAGGCCAGTGGTCGGCAAACTGCGGCTTGTGAGCCACATGCGGCTCTTTGGCACCTTGAGTGTGGCTCTTCCACAAAATACCAACTTCTGAGCATGGGCCACGAAGTTTCAATTGCACTGTACATGCGCGCCCGCACGTGGTATTTTGTGGAAGAGCCACACTCAAGGGGCCAAAGAGCTGCATGTGGCTCGCGAGCCGCAGTTTGCCGACCACTGGGCTAGGCCATTGGCCATCAAATCGGGCCTTTTCTTAAGTGACTTTCACAGTGTTTATGGTCCCTGTACTCAAGGGTATCTCTACCTTGTATTTAGAAATACTTTATTCTTCAGAAGCATCTTTTAGCCAATCAGAAAGATAAGTTTGATAATTTATAAACTACTTTTCATCCTCCTACTTATTTAATTAGAGGAAAGAGTGGTTCTCCACCTTGATGATCTGTTCCCTACCACTACTGTGTTGATAACTTATATCTCTGTTTTGGTAATTAGGCATTCCTCCCTCTCCGTTGTTACCTTTCAGAAGCTTCAAACATACTGAGGTTTCTATTCTTTCTTCTCATACTAATACCATATATTTTGCTTCTGTTTCTGTATTTGTACTCTAGTTTCAACTCTGCCACCCCACTGATATTGCTAAAGAGTCCAGTTCTTTTCCTATATCTGCTATTTAGTACCACGTGGCTGGTATCCTATTAAACCATAATGCCTACATTTGTAAATGGGAATTAAACATACACTTTCTAGTTCATGCAGATTTATGAGAATGGAAGATGGAAATGCACATGAATGTGTTTGTAATTGTAAAGTTTTAGATGAGTTTTATATGTTACCCAGAGAACTTTCTTACTTTCATTTTATACAGTCAGAAACAAATTACTAAATGGTGAACTCTCAGAGATAAAGATCATTGCATTTAAAAATGTAATCTTTCATTTATATTTACTCAGTCACACACCATTTTAAAGTGTCATCACTATTTTACATGTATGAAATATATTCTCTTGACTCTCTACTCATAATTTGTGCAAATGCAAAGATAAATAGAAAACAGAAAGCTTTGAATATTAGTTGTCAAAAATAATGACACAGTCCACCTCTGAATTTTGATGAGCAAATCAACACATTCAGTTTTCATCAAGAAGGAAAAATAGCTGTCTCAAATTCTTTTTTTCATTTATATGATCAAATTACTATTGCTGTCACCATGACCTTTATAACTTAGTCTTAAAGTAATCTATGTAAACATCACCTTCCAAAATGTACCCCGCAGCTGTGTTGCATACTTACCAACTTATTTTTGTACACACTTAGAAGTACTACTATTACCAATGTTTATATTGTACTGCTTCCCTTAGGGAAGAAAAACTTCTCAACGATCTTGTATTATTAACTAAGACATCAACTCTATCATTTACCTGATTATAAAGCATTTGGATAGAGAATACATATACTTTAATGGGGATTTTGGACATCTAAGGTTTACTGCTGAATACTCCTCTTAAATTGATTTGGACTATAAGTATTGTCAGAGTAGCTTTCTGAGCCTTGTTCCCTTTGCCATTCCAAATTATTGAGATTAGAGCAGTGCCCAATTTTACTTTTAAGATGAATAAGAGAGTGCAATTGTAAAAGAATATATAGTAAAGGACAGAAGTATAATTGAGCACTTTTCAAGAACCACAGACCTTTAATGAACAGAACAGAAGAATATCCTTCTGAAAAGAGAGGCAGTGCCTCTTCTTCTAAAAATCTACAGGGTCATAGTGGGCACAAAGCAGTTTCATTAAGAAAGCAATTTCACAATCATATTTTAGAAAAGGTTTTGAAGCACAACTTCTGTTTCATTTTTTATCTTCTTACCTAAAGATCTATGTATTAACAATTATATACTATAGCAAATAACTGCTGTAGGTATAAGAACCTTTCTGTCCTAAGAAATTGATGTCTTAGTTCAAAAGAGATGCTGTAATAGCTCTTTAATTGAGCCGTATAATTTCCATGGTTGGGTACAATTTGGCTTACAACAGTCCTGTCCTTTAAAGTCTACCACCTGAAGCATCACCACAAAGAACACTCAAGTAATTTATTGTTTTTTACTAAATTGCCATTAATTTATAGCTTTAAGTTTCAAAGGAGAATAAGTTGCTACAATATACAGAACCTTTTAAGGTTCACCTTCTCCTTGAATGTTGGATATCATCTAAGTCTTGACAAATATTCAGGTGAGCAAAGAATCAATGAAATCATTTGTACAATTAATTATCACCACAAAGAACATTCGTGTAATTTATTGTTTCTTTTTAATTGTTATTAACTTATAGGTCTAAATTTCAAAGGAGAATAAGTTGATACAATATACAGAGCCTGTTAAGTTTGACCTTCTCCTTGAATATTCAGTATCGTCTTAATCTTGACATAGACTCAGATAAGCAAAGAACCAACAAAATAATTTCTATAATTAATGATTAAAATAGGATTTTAATAACTATTAAAACACAGACAAATCATTTCATTATTTCTCTTTAGAAAGAATCGACTAAATCATAGTCACTTAAAGGAACTGGCTTTTTCCTAGATTTATAATGCTTTAAACAAAATCTTATTGGACAATTTATTCAGATGTATAATTTTTCCCAAAATTTAAAAATAAAATAACATTTGTGGCATTATAAATTTTGGATTCTATTTATTTGAAATTTTGCTATATTTGAAAATAGCTTGAAGAATCTATGACAAATGTTTATTATTAAAATTAATAGGGTTAATAAAATATAGCTAAGGGAACACTAAATAACTTTATAAAGCACTATTTGCAAACAGATATTTGAAAGTGCAAGGATTTGGGGAATTTAAAATCCAGCTCTTCTACTGGTATTAGTTATTGAACTTCGAGATTCAAAACTAAAATAATTTTTCAGTTTCCTCTTCTATAAAATAGGAATAACAACAATCACATTACTTGTGAAAATTATCCCACTGATATTCATGTGAAAACAAAAGTCTAAAGAAGCTGACTCATGGTATCACAAAACAAAAAGCAAGTTGAGGACTCAAACTTCATACTTTTTTATACACTATAATACTTTCCTCAAAAGCAGATAGTCACTTGTATGGATTCAGATTTTTTAATCTTATTCATGACTGGAATATGCTATATGTATAAGATATGAATGGCAATTGCCACGTGGAGTCACTGATATCAATGTGTATCAGACCATTAAAATGGAGCCCAGAGGCTATGATAAGGTTGGTCTCATACATGTTCTACCCCGCCTATTTCTTCATGACCTGTACAGCTTCTGAGCCATGCCTGGACCTTGTATCTCTTCCCACCATGGCAACCAGACCACATGCCTTCCTTAATTTGAAATGAATCAATCTTTATTAACCTAACCAGCATCCCTCTTTTGCATGTCAGACTCAATCAATCTTTATTAACTTAACCAGGACCCTTCATTTACACAAAAGAGGACTAGATTTAAGACAGAGTTTGTAACTTGAGTCTTGATAATCCTGCCTTTTTTTGTTCCCCAAGAGCACACTTTTGCTTGCTACATAAACTTTGCCTCCGGATTGCAACCTTTGCCCTCAAATAGATGTCCTTTATTTCTCTTTTAGCTTAAGCCCTTTCTTGGTTTACAAAAACATATATTGTAGGAATGATCTCTAAAACAGTGTTTGAAATACTGTGCTGACATAACTCCCATTAGGTAATATGTTAAATCATTATAGATCAGTGATGGCGAACCTTTAGAGCTCGGCGTGTCAGCATTTTGAAAAACCCTAACTTAACTCTGGTGCTGTGTCATATATAGAAATTTTTTGATATTTGCAACCATAGTAAAACAAATATTTATATTTTTGACATTATTTTATATATTTAAATGCCATTTAACAAAGAGAAATCAACCAAAAAATGAGTTCACGTGTCACCTCTGATATGCGTGTTATAGATTCGCCATCACTGTTATAGGTCATTCACCTGTTCATTTGACATGCAGGGTATGGCCATTTGACACTCTGAAACTAAAACGCAGTTTTCCACTTGATTTGAGACCTTTCCCTTTTAATCTGTAAACTAACAGAAAATATGCAATTTGGAGCAAGTAGATAGAAACTGATGCAATATGATGCCTACTTGAACTTTCACTGCATTAGTCATGACAGAAGTAGGAAAACAAAAGGTGCATCAAAGAGAATTCTGTGTGTAGTTTTGGTTAAGGAGATAGAGAAGGAGCTGAGGGTGAACCAAAGAAAGCCCAGATATTAGTAACTGCAGGACGCCACCCACCACTCTTAGACTGAAGAGGGAAAGGGAAATAATGGTGTCACCTAAAGTAGCCTCCATCCCTGGATGGAAGCTGGAGTCCTGGTGGGAGCTGGAGCCACAGAGGAGATGCAGCCACTCCCAGAAGGGCTGCTAAGGCACCGAGTAAGAAAACAAATATCTGAGCTCCTTGCTCCTCCCCGCTCCCAGTCTCCAAACAGTGTCTCTAATAGGCTGACCTCAGCTGGGATTCAGATAAAGTGGGATCTGAACACACAACCTACAGATGCCAGGCTTCTCAATTTATGATAGTTTTTCCATAACCGGTTGCATGTTTAATTTCAGAAACTTTAGACCACTTTACCCACTCACTTTATCAAAATAAAGATTTACTTCCTCCGAGAAAGTATGGACCACATATGAGCTACAACTACAGAAGGAAACGCTCACTATTATGTATCAGCAATATGCATACCACACCCTAACACAGACTCACACACCGCATTTGTGCATTCAAACCACAAAACCTCACTTCGCTCTGCCTCCTAACATCACAAGCAGAGGAATCTCAATGGAAGAGGCACAAACTGACATGTCAGCGGAAGACAGGAATAGTACCGCTGTAATTTATTTTTAAAACAACATAACCAATGTTATAGGAGAGATAAATCTATGTCATGTTTCTCAACATTGATTTTCAAAGGTGTCCCATTTCATTTTCTATCACAGTTTTAATAATACACAGCCCCTTTATCCCCTCCCCATGATGGAGGTTAAGTGTGAGGTGACTACGCAAAGGCAATGATAATGTAGGCGGACACATGTGACAGTCTCTCTATATCAATTATACACATTTTTATACTTCTGGATAAACTTCTCTGACCACTGACAAATCTATATTCCCTTCTCATCTGGTTTCAAGATTAAAGTCATAGAAAGTAACACTGCTCAAAAATGTACCTGACTCTTTTATGTTATTTTAAATTACAAGCATGATATATGTAAGTGTAAGCACATTTTAATATTGCCTCCATTTCTACTAGAAATGGCCGATACTGGTCAGGCCAGAAATTTAGAAATTCCAATGTGTAGCGGAAAAGAGTTTCCATGGCAGTCAGCTTTTCTTTTCTATTTGCAGGCAATTGAAAACATGTGGTGAATGTAGAACAGTGGCATACAATTTGTAAATGCAGATATGCAGTCGCTTCTTTATAACTCTAGATTTAATCTGAAATTAGCTGATTACAGAATAAAAGGTTGAAATTTTAGAGGAATATCCAACCACCTATTGCAGAGGTGAGGGGTAGGAAGAGTCTGAATCTAGGGGGTGTAGAAGCTGTTGCTTCACATCTGATCACTTTATTTACTCTTCTGACTACACGGGTATCAGATGAATCCAGAAAAAAACATCTGGAAATGTAAAGCATTAACAAGAAGTTGACCAGCTACATATTTATTATTAATACAATAGATGGTTTTAGTTTTCATTTCATTAATTGTTTACTGATAACTTACATCAAATTCATTTTTACATTTACAGTATTATAACCCTTATTCAAACTTTTCTACTCAAAGTATGCAATATAATGCAGTGAGTTCTACCCACTGCAAGCACAGGGGATCATCTTTACATTCCCCATGCTTGTAGAACATTGTATAATATCTGAGATTTATTACTGAAAAGGTTGCCATAACAATGTTAGAAATGAAAATCAAGAACATTTGTGATATTTCTTTGACCCATAGGCAGTTGCAGGGCAAATGTGCATACACTTCTAGCAATCACTATAGCAACAACCAAATAATTGTTTTTAAATAGCAAAAGGTGCCTTTATGGAAATTATTACAAGTATCTGCAGTTAATTCTATGTCAAGAAAGCATCAATGGGCCTTTGGTTCTTTAATAGGAGGGTCCTTTAATAAAAGAATGGCATCTTTGTAAATTATTCATTCAAAATGTCATAAAAATATACACACAAAAAGAAAATGTATTGTCCAACTGCCGAGGAATGATTGGCAAACCAGTATCATTTCTATTTCCTAATCGTTTTTTCCTATACATGTATTGTCTGTAGAAATAAGCGATATTGTGTCACTTGTTTTCATTGCTTTCCTATAATTATAGTACACAGGTTTATTATGAAAACAAATTCACATTTTAAAGTATACTTTATGTGATAAGATTGTGAAATGGCATCCAAAGGAAATCTTACACTGCATTTTTTCCCTTCCTGAAAGATTTTGTACTTTCAGTTCAATTAGCATATTTTGAAAGGTGCTTTGTGCTTTCATGCATCAGGCCCCTTGAAAATTTCACCTTTCCCATTTCTATATTCCCTGGGCGCTCCTTGTTTTTATCTTCACCAAATGAAACACCAACATACTTATGAATTTAAATTATAATGCCGTTCCCATTTTCTGCTATACAATAGAAATAGCTCTACATATTAAAATATAGAGTAAATGCTGATAGTGTATACATTTCTTTCTTTTTCATTTTGAAAGAAAAAATGGTATGTTTCTTTCTTCCTGGGGTGGAGAAATGAGGCAGTGAAATCTAGAAGAATAGGCATAACTATATGTAGCTTATGCTAAAATCGATGGACGACAATCACAAATTAACCCATCTTTTAGATGACATTACACAGTTTTCTTTTTAAACTCTTAATAGTCACCCAGATTTTGTACTTAATACATAGATATTCATTTATTTTTGGTCAGAAAATCAGAATAGATAAAACTCTACTCACTAGGTCCCATCTAATCTGCAGTGCCTGGCATAGCCTGAAAGATCCTTAGAACTACAGAGCTATACGGAACCCCCGACTCAGAACCTGCATTTTTTAAATTTATCTTTATTGTTGAAAGTATTACAGATATCTCCTTCTTTTTCTCCATGGACCCCTTCCACCCTACACCTGTCTCCCTTCCAGGCCTTTACCACACTACTGTCTGTGTCCATGGGCTATGCATATATGCATATAAATTCTTTAGTTAACAAGATCCCAGTGGTTTGTATTCATTTACAGACTGAGAAACACTGGGTTACATGGACACAGACAATTGGGCAGTAAGGTGGGGGAAGAAATGGAGGGTGTGGGATGGAGAGGGGACATCTGTAATACTATCAGCAAACAAGATAAATATAAAAATAAAGTGATCTCTTATAGGCAAAGAGAGAGAGAGAGAAATGCTGAGCAAGACCTAAATAATTTTATGCAAATTTCATCTGTTACTGGTTAACTTCAGTATAACTAGACAATTATTTTGACACTCTAACTGGCTAGTTTGGGGTACAATTAATTGTACGTGCAATTGTGCTCACTCTAAAAAGATCTGGTGGTGAATTTTTGAAAATTCTGTACTAAATATGGTGGCTCCATATTTAAATTAGATTATATGGAGGTGATAATTAATAATTAAGCGATTCCAAACCTAAACAACCAAATACTTTGTGTAATTCATATGAAGACATTCAAAGGTATTAGAGCTCTTTCAGTGCGATGCTCTTAAAAATTAATGAGAGGAGTGACATCACCAAGTTGTGACTCAGGTTGTTCCTGACTTCGCTCCCGCTCAGAGGAAGAGCAACTAACATTCAATCATGAGCTCCAACGACAGAATCCTAAACCACGAAGGTGAGGCTGTACCACAGAGTCCAAGAGAGACGACTTCCGAAGGGTGATAGAAGTGGCTACATGTTCACTGCACTGCCCCGCCCCGACCCAGGCCAAGGCAGCACAGCATGGAGAGCTCTCCCTTAGCCTCCAGTTCTTCCGCTGAGAAATAAAGAACCCGGAGGGGAACGATGAGCCCTCTCCCAGCACTGTGTGCTGCTTTTCAGGAGCCCCTACTCCAATTTTGCACCATGTGGGTTACCGGAGAATATTTGGGACTCAATGACTGGAATCTGATTGTGACAAAGAAAGGGATGCATACTTTCGGTGATAAGATACTCAGTACTACGGATATAATGTACGATATGACTATAGCTACCACTGCTGTGTGATAAGAGAACTGTTAAGACAGTAAATGCTGTGAGTTCTAGTCACAAGGAGAAAATATGTTTGTTCCTCTTTCTATATTATTTATTTTCATTGTATCTGGATGAGAAGATGGATGCAGCAGAACCTATTATGGTGATCATTTCACAATATATGTAAATCAAATCGGCCTTCCATAATCCTTAGGCTCACACAGTGATGTATGTCAATGATTTCTCAATAAAAGTGAAAAAAAAACTATTTAAATAATTCAAAAAATTTAAGAAATTCAAAATGAATGATACTTGTTGAAAAATTAAAGTAGCCTTTTTAAGCTACATAGAGGCACCATTAAAATAATATGTTTAAAACACTATTGCTTAGCTACTGTGTGAATACTTATATTCTGGCATCTAGTAAGAATATCATAAAAATCACTTAAGGGCACAATTAGGATTTTGGCTATAATATTGAGAAATTATGAACTTTATTCTATGAAGAACTAGCTAACCAAATTATTCTAGACTCTTTGGCTTCCCCAAATAGGGCATGAGAGGCTGGTTAGCTCTCCTTAAATAAATTCCCACATCTATTTCTCCTGGAGAATGCTGAAATAAAAATAACCATGATGTAGCCTGGACAATATAAGGCTGAAAGTTCATCAGAGTGTCTGGCCTCATGGCTTTTAATTTAGTTTTCTTATTTGAAACCCATTGTGTCTTTACTGTCCATGCAATCTCACCATGATGGCATCTCTCATAAAGTCCTGATATCCCACTGCAAGCTGCTGTACGGGATGACTTTGTGCAATTGATATATCACATAGTTGAGTCTTTTATTCCTTTGCATATTGTTTAAATCATTAATATCATTCTATTTCATTCAACCGATGTTATCAGGTATCTACTATGTACTACACCCTTTTGCTGAGCTCCAAGGCTACCATAGTACCTTTTCTCAAAGAGTTGATAGGAAAATTTAAAAACAAAACAAAGGCTCACAAAATCTTGATTTATAATTTCTTAGAAAACAAAAAAAAACAGTTTATATTAAAAATTTAAGAATTTAGATAAATATTACACTTATTTCAGTATGGATTGAAAATTTAATTTATCCTGCCTTAAAAAAAAATAGATGTCATATCTGTCTGAAATGTTACATTCTGGTTTTTTGTTAATTTCATTTTTTTTTCTGAATGAATTGCAAGTTGCTCTTTATTAAATATTCTGCATGAGGACAATAGGACTCATATACACTTAATCTATGATGAGATAGTACTTTACCTTACACTACCTCACTAATAGTTTACTATTTGAATGTCAATGAAACAAGCTATGTTATCTACTGAAAGAAAATGTTTTCCTTTGTGTACAAGGAAGAGACATGGATTCTATGGGAACAGACCTAGGTTCAAATCCTGAATCAGATAATGACTAGGTGTGTAATTCTAAAAAAGTCACAGTTGCATTTGTTAGCAGTAATCCTTAAGTAAATGGTGGCTATCATCATCATCATCATCAACAATGATATAAATAATAAGCTATATTTTCTTCCATAAGTTTATATCAAAATGCAGATACAGTAAGAATGAGCACTTCAGTTATTTTCTAAAGAATGCAGGTGGGTGTATCTCAGTCACTGTACATTTTAGCTCATATTTAACAACTGAATTTAATATTTAAAGTGTTTATATGTGCATTATTTATGCTCTACATTAGTCCACTCTTAATTTGATCTAAATGAAATTATATAAAAAGGAAAATTTAAAGCCATGTATAAAAAATATAGTGGAATTACAAAACAATTTGTGGGGTAAAACATTTGATTGTAATATTTCAGATACCAAAATGAAAATAGAACCCTTATTTTTTGAAGCTATGACCCCCCCAAAAAAAATCTCCACTATAAACTCAATAGCAAAACTCTGAACATTCCTCAATAGCTTATCTGAGAGCTAAAATAGTAAAATAAATCTTATAGTCAATATATTTGATTCAATAATTAATATTAGTCTGTTAATTTGACATTTTCTAAACATAAGTGTAATTTCATATATTGAGAATGGCTTGTCACTCATTTATCAATTTAATCATTTAATATACAGTAAACAAATAGCTTTGAAGACATTCTATGCTTGAAGCATTGTACACCATATTGCAGAAGCAAATATATATATATATATATATATATATATGATTTGGCACTCTTTATCGAGAAATTTACTGTCAAGTGAAAGGAGAAGCAAATAAGAAATCAATATAATGCAATATAGTAAGTGCATTTTGGGGGGTAAGGAGATAATAACACAGTAGCACAATTCAAGGTCACAAATAATGGGAGATGTAGAAGGAACTGTCTGAAGAGTGATATGTAAAATGAATTGCAGGTGATTCTGTCAATTATTTCTGAAAATATAATTTTGTTAATGATTGCTTAGAAAAAGTGAAATATGTAAGAACTTTGCATGAAAAACTGTAATTTACACAATATATATCCCAAATAGCAATCTATATATACATACAGGGAATATGCTAATTAGTCGAGCATGAGGACCGCTCAGGAGGTGGCTGCATCATGATCCCCTATCCCAGCGGCCACGGGGAGGCTAGGGCTGGGGGCCGACTGGAGCAGGGACACAACACACAGGAGCACCTGCCCTTACCCCAGCAGACACAGCACTGTGGCCAGCCAGCACTACGTGGGTCAGGAGCCGTTCTTGGCCCCCCACGGGGTGCTTCCTCACAGAGCTGGAGGCGGGGCACCTCCTCGCATGATTTCAATCTTTCACTGGGCCTATAGTCTTATCTAATAATAGACAAACATGGTAATTAACCATACCTCTGCTACGCTTCCCATTGGCTAGTCAGGAAATGCAAATTAACTGTCAACAAAGATGGCGGCCGGCAGCCATACAGCTGAAGCAAACATGAGGCTTGCTTGCTCTAGTGATGGAGGAAGCCAAGGTTCCCTGCCAGCCCCAGCAGCTCTGAGCTCCAGTCTAAGCAACAATGTTGCAATTGTAGAAGCTAAACAAACCCAGATACCCGCTTTCAGCCGGCATTGGGCTTAGAGCTTAAAGCGCCAGTGATGGCAACAGAGTTTCAATTATAGAAGCTAAACAAACCCAGATACCTGCTTTCAGCCGGCCACGGCCTCAGAGCTGGAGCCAGCTCTCAGCTCCAGTGACAGCTATAGAAGGTAAATAAATCCCAGAATATAAAAAAAAGAGGCTGGGAGCTTCAGTCACCCACCAGCCTGAAAATGGCCCTCAGCTCTTCACCCAGACTGGCCAGGCACCCCAGTGGGGACCCCCACACTAAAGGGGGTGTGACCAGCTGCAAACAGCCATCAGCCCCTCACCCAGGCTGGCCAGGCACCCAAGCGGGACCCCCACCCTGATCCGGATCACCCTTCAGGGCAAACCAGCCGGCCCCCACCCATGCACCAGGCCTCTATCCTATATAGTAAAAGGGTAATATGCAAACTGACCCTAACAGCAGAAAGACTGGGAATGAGTGGTCACTATGACACACACTGACCACCAGGGGGCAGGCGCTTAATGCAGGAGCTGCCCCCTGGTGGTCAGTGTGCTCTCACAGAGGGGAGCTCTGTTGAGCCACAAGCCAGGCTGATGGCTGTCCCTACAGCGGTGGTGGTGGGAGCCTTTCCTGCCTCCTCAGCAGCGCTAAGGATGTCTGACTGCAGCTTAGGTCTGCTCCCCGCTGGCAAATGGACATCCCCCGAGGGCTGCCGGGCAGCCAGAGGAATGTCTGATTGCAATCTTAGGCCCAATCCCCTGGGAAGCAGGCCTAAGCCAGCAGGTGGTCATCCCCGGAGGGGTCCCAGACTGCGAGAGGGCACAGGCCGGGCTGAGGGTCCCCCTACCACCGACTGCACAAATTTTTGTGCACCGGGCCTCTAGTATGAAATAAAAGACTAATTTTCTCTTCCAGACATAATAGAGTAACAAAATAAAATTTAAGTTTAATTTCTAAACAACTGGGAACAGAACAGCACATATGAAGCGAGTCTTCAGACATTTAACAATAAGCTACTCATGACAGTGAACCTCTTGATTATTCCATCGCACTATCTGAAAAGCGTCTCTGGACTCTAACACCGACTATGGGAGGATAAACTGACTGGTATTCTCCATGAATTGAGGAGATAGAATAAAAAGAAATTCAGGGAGGTCAAGAAAGCTAGAGTTAGCTGGGCACAGTACCAGAGAGAAGAGAGTCACACAGAAAGCTCCAGAGATCTATGGGGTTGTCCTCAAGTTTTCAAATGAGTACTAATCATCATAATTATGTGAGCAAAGTATGAGGTTTTGGGAATGAGCAACCAGAAAACAGCAGTTGAACAAAGATCTGATTAAGGTTGTAAAACAGATTGCTCAGAAAATGCGTGTAGAGGGAAGGAAGACATTACTTCCCCCATGCCTGAGGACTAACAAAGGTAGTTCAACTGAAGGAGGATGAACCTGCAAAAGAGAACAAGAAGTAGCATTCAGAGAGAGGGGACGAATTAGTGAACACAGTGCCAAGATCTTCCCCTTGTCAAAGTCCAATAGTTTTAAACATAGCTTCCAATATTTTTAAGTGTCTACAGCATTTGAACAAATATGAATAAAAACAAGAACCTCTCCCTACATCAGCACAAAACTTGTCCATTGACATAGTAATGGCAAGATGATTTCATCACAATAGACAATTCAATGCAGAAATTGTTTGACACCGATTCCCATTCACTCTGTGGGGACACTGTGGGGGAATAAAGACAAGAGAAGGAATGCTGAATAAATTATGTAAATATTATAGAAGATTATATATAGTGACAGATAGATCTAAAAAATATGATCCTCACTGGGACCCAAAGGCCAGAAACACTAAGATGGCTCCTAGGAGAAATGAAGTTGTGACAGAACCCTTTGAAACAAAAATAAAACTTCAGCAGGATTTGGGGATGAAAGCCATTTTAAATTCAGAAGGCAGCTTCGGTAAAGCCTCCAGTATGATGCTAAGGAAAATAACTCCAGCATGAGAGAAAAAGCCTTTCTTCTGGGAATATACAGACAACTATTACTTGATATTCTTTAAGAGAAAGTGAAAGTTTTGGGGAAATGTACAGAGAAATCTACAAAGTAGAAGGATCAGAAATAGCAATGGATGAGAAAAATCGATGTTTAAAAATGATAAAACAAAGCAAAAGGAACGGCATAAATAATCAGCACGCCATTATATATGAAGTTCCCTCTTTCATAAATTGTTATTTATATACTGTTTTAAATTACATCCCATTTCTGTAAAAACTCACTTAGTTTTGCATATTTTATTATAGGAAAAAGTGATTTAAAAGTACCATGCATCACCCTGGCGCCAGAGAAATCATTTAAATAGTCACACAATGTTTATTAATTTATATCATAGTATTTCTCATTATTTAGAAGATTATTTGTCTAAAATGCATTATGTACATGAATAAGATAGACTTCGTATTTGAGCATATATTTTTAACCAGATTGAGTATTTGTATTGAAAGTAATAACCTTTGGGAGATAATTTAGCACTATGTTTGAAATTGGTATCAAAGACAAAGTGTAAGAACATTTATGGATTAAAAATGATGTGACTAGCTTTGAGTTATATACTTGAGGTTAAAGAAATAAATAAAAATGTTGCTTCATTGTTCAAATATATTACAAACTACCTATTACAAAAGAATTCCAGCTGACTTGATATCAATTATTTTAAACTGAAAATAAAAGATCATGTACAGACTATTTTCAGTATAAATGCACACGGTCATGTGGCATTCCTTGGGTCTCCAGCTCAATATACTCAGTTGCTATAGAAACCATTTCTAAGGAAACAGGAGAAAGAAGTATGAGTATTTCTATTGCTGGCTGTGTGCCTGAAAGAAATGAATAGTAAACAATTAGTAATACTACTCTTGCATATAGGTGCTTATCAATTAAACAAATGAACTGAAGAATATATACAGTTTCATGCTCATAGTTTATCTATCTATCTATCTATCTATCTATATATATATATACATATATATATATATATATACACACACATATATATATGAATGAAATAATTTTTAATGTTACATTTCATTTAATCACACACACTAACGATGTAACAATGAATGGATAACCATACAAACGATGCACTGGAAAAAAGAACATTTGTCACCTCTCCAAAATTAAGTCAGTTGAAATCTCCAATTGTAAAGAGGCTAAATGTAACTATTTTGTAACATATGGAAAAATCACAGAAACTTGTAATCAGAGAAAATCTAACTCACTTCTTCACTTGTCAGAAGAAGCTGAGGTTAGTGACTTGCACATAAGAAATGACCTGCACATAATCTGAAAGTAATTTAAGAAGATCCAGAATATCTAGCAGAATTCAAGTTCCCAAACCCAAATCCTATTTCTTCCAGCACAAAGTTTACCTCAAAAATGTGTTTTTAGAAACAATAAAATGAATCAACTTTACACTGAATATTTACCCCTGTGCTCAATATAATCCTGGGCTTTTAATAATCAGGCTCAGTTTGCCCTATTCTAGAAACTGCTATTGGGTCAAAGTCACTGCCACTGATCTTTCAATTTTTTTTTTAAATATATTTTATTGATTTTTTACAGAGAGGAAGGGAGAGAGATAGAGAGTTAGAAACATCGATGAGAGAGAAACATCGATCAGCTGCCTCCTTGCACACCTCCTACTGGGGATATGCCCGCAACCCAGGTACATGCCCTTGACCGGAATCGAACCCGGGACCCTTCAGTCCGCAGGCCAATGCTCTATCCACTGAGCCAAACCGGTTTCGGCTGATCTTTCAATTTTATTTTATTTATTTTTCCCTTATTACTCTTTTTTTTTTCCACATATAAATACTTGTATGCTTATCTCAGTCTGAACACTGAGAACTCACTTTTGCCTGCACCCATTTACCCAGATGAGATCAAGGAAAGTGGGATACTGTCCATGGTTTATCAACCGGGAATCTACCTGTGGCTGTCTTCTGGTTTCTGTCTGTCCTGCTGTGCTGACATAACAGTTCTCTGGATTCTCCTGTGTTGTAGGCATAATACTAAAAAGACCCTTTCAATGACCTTCATCCTGATTAATCTTCTCCCTTTGAGTGTGAGTGAATTCTCTGTGTATGTGACATCATTCTGGTCATTACATTATTATGATAAAAGGAGATTATGTGGGTGGACCTAATATATTCAAAGGAGCCCTTTAAAAGCAGAGGTCCCCACCCTGTATCCTCCTTCAGCAAGAGAGGAAGTCAAAGAGATTCAAAGGATGAGAGAGTACAGATAGCAGGGATGGTCTCCCTTGCTGAGATGCAGGGGTTTATGGGAAAAGACCCTGCGAATGGTCTCTAGGAGTCAAAAGCTGTACCCAGTGAGAAAACAGGCACCTAAAACAGGTTTTCATTATAAATGAATTCATAATGTATGTCAATTTCCATGTAGTTGCCTTAATCATGACCAGGTCTAAAGAAAGTATGATATTTATAGATTAGCAGGATTGAATATAATTCTTTTTGATTTTTTTCCTATTTTTCCCATTAATTTTAGAATTATATTCCTATATTTTTCTGAACACAACTACGTGGACTAAGAGTATTTGAAAAGCATAAAAGTTCCTATTTAAAAGTATAAAAATATTTTAATAGTTGGCAAATACAATAGATGGCAGAAGTACTACAAATTTGGTTTAATTTACCATTTCTTATGGTAGAGTGGATAGACCAGAATACTTATCTATCTTATGGAAACCTATTATGTTTCCCCCTAAGACTCTCATGCTTCTTCAGTCTCCTTACCTCCATTTGTTTCATACCAAGGAAAGCAGATATTTAAAAAATCCTGAGGAGCTTAAATCAATTTCAAAGGCAATTTTTTAAAAATCGACATCAAAATGTCTTTGAGAAAATTTGCTTTGAACGAAATTGAAATTAATCATGTAGGATGAGAGTAAATTTTAAAGTGAGGAAACTGCTCACCATTAAATGTAGATCTGCTTTTTTAGAAAGTCTATAAGCGCTAAGATATAAATTCTTCCAAGAAATGAATGAGAAGCATTATTAAATCATGGATTAGCTCATTTGATGTGTTAATGGGTAAGCATTTTCTTTTTAATTGATAGAAATAAGTGGAAAGCTTCATATAGAAATGTATTAAAAGATAAATGATTTAAATGGTTCTCTCTTTATGAGAAAGATTCATATAAAGAACATGAAGAATCATTTTTTAATATTGAGACAATACATGTGTTTTTATTAGCAAAACTATTAAAACTGAATTATTTTTTACCAATATTAAACATACATAGTACATTGAGAAGCTTTCATTTGCCCACATCCCTAGTCATGTATAAATTAAAAACAACTATTCTCTAAAAACTTGTAGTATTTTCGGACTACTGGCTCTTTCCCAGAATTGTTTTGCATATTAAAGTGTAATCTTATGTATTTTATCTTTATTTTTTATTTTTATTTTATTTTTTAATTAAATCTTTATTGTTCAGATTATTACATTTGTTCCTCTTTTTTCCCCCCCATAACTCCCCTCCTCCCAGTTCCCGCCCCACCATCCGCCCTCACTCCCCACCCACTGTCCTCATCCATAGGTGCACGATTTTTGTCCAGTCTCTTCCCGCATCTCCCACACCCCTTCCCCCCCCAAGAATAGTCAGTCCATTCCCTTTCTATGTCCCTGATTCTATTATGATCAACAGATTATTTGTTCACTTGATTCTTAGATTCACTTGTTGATAGATGCATGTTTGTTGTTCATAATTTGTATCTTTACCTTTTTCTTCTTCTTCCTCTTCTTAAAGGATACCTTTCAGCATTTCATATAATACTGGTTTGGTGGTGATGAACTCCTTGAGCTTTTCCTTATCTGTGAAGCTCTTTACCTAACCTTCAGTTCTGAATGATAGCTTTGCTGGATAAAGTAATCTTGGTTGTAGGTTCTTGGTATTCATCACTTTGAATATTTCTTGCCATTCCCTTCTGGCCTGCAAAGTTTCTGTTGAGAAACCAGCTGACAGTCGTATGGGTATTCCCTTGTAGGTAACTGAGTTTCTTTCTCTTGCTGCTTTTAAGATTCTCTCTTTGTCTTTTGCTCTTGGCATTTTAATTATGATGTGTCTTGGTGTGGTCCTCTTTGGATTCCTTTTGTTTGGGGTTCTCTGCGCTTCCTGGACCTGTAAGTCTATTTCTTTCACCAGGTGGGGGAAGTTTTCTGTCATTATTTCTTCAAATAGGTTTTCAATATCTTGCTCTCTCTCATCTTCTGGCACCCCTATAATTCTGATGTTGGTACGCTTGAAACTGTCCCAGAGGCTCCTTACACTATCTTCGTATTTTCGGATTCTTTTTTCATTTTGCTTTTCTGGTTGGGTGTTTTTTGCTTCTTCGCATTTCAAATCTTTGCCTTGATTCTTGCGCTCTTCTGGTCTGCTGTTGGGAGTCTGAATAGTATTCGTTATTTCAGTCCGTGTATGCTTAATTTCTAGTTGGTTCTTTATCATAACATTGAGGGTCTCATTAGATTTCTTGAGGATCTCACTACATTTATCGGCGGCTTCTAGACAGTTCTTAAGAGACCTTAAAAGTGTGGTTCTGAACTCAATATCCTCCATTGACAGTTTTGTCCTGTTTCTTTGTCTCCGCATTTTTTATGCTTTCTTGGTGCACCCCCTAGTGGTCTTTGTGCGCAGTCTTGTTGTAGTTAAGCCTTGATTGTTGTCGGCAATACCGGGGGTGATTTGACCTCCAGGCTAACTGGCTATGAGAGTCCGCTGTGTCTCTTTATCTTTAAATCTTTAAAATTACCTCTCAAAAATCTGGGCACACAAATATTTACAATTTAAAAGTTGAGGTAGGTCCTGATATTGTTTAGATAGTAAAATGAATAAAATAGTACTAAAATGAGCTTAATTTCTTACTTAGTCAATTAATATGTAATCTCTCAATAAGTTAACTTTTGAAATGAACTAAACAGAGACAATGGATTAACTTTGATTTCTATCACAAGAAATAAAGACAATTACAGCCAAATTTTAAAATACATATAAAATTAAGTTTTGCATAGAGATTATAATTTAAGAAAGATCCTTATCATTTATAGTGTGGGATTTACATATGTTTAAAAATGAAACAAATACTTTGGTGATGAATTATTCATGAGGATAATTTTGAAATAATTTCTTATTTTGCTTCTCTTTTCTCATAGAGAGAAGATATAAGATTAGTCAATTAAATAACTGTCACTCCAAAGGTAGTACCTGCTTCCTTATTTAATGGTACTTTTCTAATAAATACTAGAAAAATGCTTTTTCTAATTTATGCCAGAATCATTGATCAGCTGCCTCCTGAACACCCCTTACTGGGGACTGAACTCAAACCGGGCAGGTACCCTGACTAGGAATTGAACCATGACCTCCTGGTTCATAGGTAGACACTTGAGCAATGAGCCACACTGGCCAGGAGATATTTCCTATTTTATAGTGAGAAATGTGAAGTATTCCTAAGATCACACAATTACTAACTAGAATTGGAACCAGATAGTTTGACCATAGAGCCCAAATTCTAAAACCCTTATACTGTAGTAGTAAGGACCCTGTAGAGAGCAATATGCTAAGTTCTATATGGCATAATAAAAGAGTACAGGTCCTTTACATAACAATTTCAGTTTCTAATTTATTTCTGTGGAATCAAAATTGACATTATTCATATCTTATGCTTTTAAAGTAAAATAAATATAAAATTGGAGGTAATTCCTGTGGGTTAATAAATACAAGAATACAACTTGTCAGTTGGTGAAAAAATATGTAATTTTTATAGATCTTATTGGTTTAAAAGAAGACTTTTTCAAATATAAACTATAATACTTACATACCTTCAGGTATAAATATTATCTACAAAACAAAATCTTATTCTTTATTGCTTTCAGCTGTCAAATTGATAAGAGGCAACTTTATTTTATTTTTTCCCATTACACAAAGCTTGTTAGAGAGCTGTAAAGAGTGACAGTGGCACTGGTATTGAAAAAAGAGAGATAGATAAGCCACTAGAGGAAATAAAAAATGTATCCATAGTCTAAGTAAGATGTTAAGCTGCTTACAAAATTTCACCCAAAATAAGAGCATAGATTGAAAATCAAATAGAAAAAAAAAATAGTACATGGTTACAATATTAAATCAAGAGTTATGTTTACGGTCTAAAGTTCCCAAATTATATCTAGAATCTCTCCATTTGCAATTATATACTGGATCATAATGTATTGTTTTCCAGCATTAAATCACTCCTTAAAAAGTAAAATATGGATGTTTCAGAGGAGAGAGAAGATAAAAAGCAGAGAAATATAATAGGAATATAGGAATTTATATGTTTTTTACACTGCAGGATCCTGTAATTCAAAGCTGAGAGTTTAGGTGTTAGACATTGTCTACCATCAAATTGTGTATGTAGGATGAGGAGTGAGGCTCTCAGGAAGGAAGAGACAGCCTCATATGGAATGTAGGGAGCTCAGGGAAAGTGGAAAGGACTGCCTCAGAGCATCAGCTCTTGAATCTTCTGGAACTAATGATAAAAATATAAAAGTATTAATATGAATTAAAGGGACCTAGTAAAGGGTTAGAAACCTCTGCCAAAGTATTCCAAGGATTTAGAACCATGTGATGTGCAAGACAATGGCTTTATTCAGAAATCAAGTATCCGAATAGGGTACATTAGTCAACAACAACTGAACAAGTCAAAGGTAGAATATATATCAAAAAAATCCTGGGAAAGCATCAAGCTTAGATTTCAAGTACTCATAGCTTAAGGACCAGACAGGTATTAATTGTGGTTGGGGCAGAAGCCAGGAAACTTAGAGAGCTTGTAGAGTTAGATTAAAAAAACTAAAAGTTTAAGGGGAGGCTAACATTTAAGTGGCAAGGGACTGCAATTATCTATAATAATAAAAGTATAATATGCAAATCGACTGAACAGCTGAACAGCAGAACAACTGTCTGGATGACCTTCTGGACAACTGTCTGGATGAAGCCTCAGTGGCTGCGAGAGGTGAGGCAGCCGGGGCTGCAAAGGCCTACTCTTGCACAAATTTCATGCACCGGGCCTCTAGTATATTCATAAAATCCTAAAAAGTGACTCCACAAAAATTAGTGATAGTCCTATTTTTCAGATGATTCACAGCGGCTCTTCAGATAACTTTTCTAAAACCAAAAAACTAGTAATGGGAATGCTATGATTTGTTCATCTTCCAAGCTTCTGCCACTTACCTAACAATGCAGTTGTAGAACTCAGAGTTTTTAAAAATCTAGACAAATAGCCTGGGAAATGAATAAGGATTCTGCACAAATTTTTTGTCTTTAGTGTGCCTTTACAGGAAGATGGTGAGACACATGGGAAGACTATCATATGACAACAGCAGGCAGAAATTGGAGTGATGTAGCTGCAAGCCAAGGAATACCCAAGATTGACAGCCAGCACAAGGAATTAAGAAAAAGCAAGGAAGAATTCCCCTCTATAGGCTTCACAGTAGGGCCCTACAAACAACTTGTTTTCAGACTTTTAGGTTCTAGAAATATGAGACAATAAATTGCTGTTACTTTAAGCCACCCAGTTTGTGCTACTTTGTTATGGCAGCCCTAGGAAGCTAATACATTTCATCAAAATATATTCATAATTTCAGCCTCTGTATCACAGTTACAAAATTTCAGCATCAATGTTATCAAATCTCATCAGCATCTGTTGTCTTTTTAAATATTTCTAATCCTAGCATCTTTGCTCTCAATAGTCATATTACATCATTAGTTCTCTCCACTCCATTTGACTTCCTGTTTTATCAAACACACGGCACATAGCCAACAGATATACAAACACATACACAGAGTATGCTAATTATACTGTCACACCATCAGGGCACAGATAGCTTGAATTATTAAATATTGTGATTAGTAGAGAGTTCCTCCATTTAACACAAAGTCACAAATAAATTTGCAAGAATAAGAATAGATTAAGTTATATTTCATGTTGAACATGACTAGTTAATTCATGGCAGATGCAGAAGTTAGTCTTGCACAGGGGCATAATCAGGATTGTCATTATAAACTTATCAGACTTTTTCATTATAACATCTATTATTAGACACAGTTTTATAGCTGATAAAATGTATTATAGCATGTCTGGAAAAAAATAGTTTGCATAATTTTCTCTTATTTGTCTTCATAGAGTGGCTTAAGATACTTTTCTCTGCTTAATAAAAGAAGTTACCAATAAATAAATAAAAATAATCCAATGTATCAGCAAATTCTGTTGGCTTGCCCTTCACACTATATCCAGAATTTGATCATTCTCAAGACTTTACTGCTGATAGCTGGACTGAGCCATGGTCATTTCTCACCTGGACTGGGGCATCTGAGTCCTAACTGTTCTCCCTGCATATCTGCCAGCCCCAGTCCCAACCACTAATCAATTCTCAATAATGCAGCTAGAGTGACCACCCAGATTATGTCATTTCTCTGCCCATACCCCTGGAATAATTGTGTTTCACTCAGAATAAAAGACAAACACTTAAAATGGCCTAAGGTTCTTAGGATGTGATTTTGTTTGCTCCACCCTATTATCAATTTGACTTCATCCTCTAAAAGTCTCTCATTTACCTGATCCACCACCATGGTTTCCCTGATGTTCTCAGAAAATGTCAAGTGCACACCTGCTTTAACACAGCATTGACCATTTACTCTTTATGGGACCGTCTTCTCCTTGTATTTACACAGCTCTCATCTCCTTCAAGATGGCTTACTCAAAGAGCTCAAACCTGATCATACCATTGTTTCTCACCCCTCAACCCAGACCTTGTGACACCCAGCCCTCTCCTATTCTGCTCTATTTTTTTCTTTTATTCATATAGGCTATCACATCATATATATGTATTTATATTATATATGCAAATGTTTTATATACATGTATAATATAGAGGATAAATATACTGTAGAATAGAAAATAAAAATATTATATATTAACAAGAGGCCTGATGCATGAAATTCGTGTAAGAGTAGGCTTTCCTTCCTTTGGCTGCCAGCACCGGCTTCCCTCTGGCACCTGGGACCTCGGCTTCCCTCTGGCAACCGGCAGGCATCCTGGACCCAGGCTTCCCTTACAGCCCTGGCTTCATCCAGAAGGTCATCTGGAAGGACGTCCGGTCTAATTAGCATATTATGCTTTTATTATAGTTATACATTCCTACATATACACTCTCTACATATATGAGAACTCTAGTATGAAGACTTTGTTACATATAACAGGTTATATAGAAATATAGGTTTATTAAGCTTAGTGTTTGCAATCTGTCTCTTTCCACTAGGAAATAAGCTCTAAGAGGGCAGGAAGCATCTGTTTTGTTTAGCAGTGAATCACACACACCATAATTAGAGACCAGGACCTGGTGCATCCTCAATAAAATGTGTTGCTAACTGAAACATGGTTACTGAGAAAGAACATATGTTATGCTAATCTTAGATGATAACACTGTCAAGCATTTTCAGTAATATCTTAATTATTGACATTAAATAGCATCTCAAAATATTGTTGATGGACATTCATAAAAGTGACAACTAGACATACTGAACTATGTGCTTCAAGTATAAACAGACTTGAGAGGCAACTGAAATACCTTTTTATCAACTTACTATCTACAAATGACTTACAGAAACAAAAGAACTGAAAAAAAAAAAAAAAAACCTATGTTGGTGCATAGACAAGTCATTTCCCACATTAAAAGATTTAGACATGTGGGCCCTGCTCAGGGGCCAAGGACCACGGGCTTCAGGCTTAAATATGTCCATTTCGAAATAAAAAAAAAATATTAACTGATATTTTTATGATTATTTAATACTTATTTTTGAAACTAGTTAGTCCTCATAGAATTTATTTTGGTGTAAGGTAGAGAGTATTAATTCTCAAAATAACAACGCATCAACATAATTTAGTAAATACTAAAACATTTCCCTAAAATTCAAATCCTTTTTTGATGTATTTTATATCTATCATGTATATCTGGATTTGTATTCTATTTCCTTTTATATGCATCTCCTGTAATAATAACATACCATTTTATTACAATTTATTTTAATATATTATATAAACATACAAGCTCCCTTATTACCATCTCTATTCACTATTCCCTGTTATTCTCTTGCACTTTAAAATGACTTAAGTTCTAAATATTATTCCATTTTAATTTGTTTGAAATTGCTTTATACTTTTCAGATATAGTGTTTATGTAGTATTAAGAGCTTAAAAGCCTCAAATAAGGACATCATAACTCCATTAATATAATTTTATGGCTATTTAGTGAACTTTACCTTTCAAACTCTGCTCTGTATAGTTTTAAGCAGTAGTTTGTGTTTTGTTTTTGTTAATTAATGAAATTTCTCATTAGATTTACAAAATGGTCTGTAAAAAATATGTGCACATGTGTACATAAGGCATTTTGACTTTATGAGTTTAATGACACTGCCTCTTCTGTTTCAACTTTAAGAATGGCATTGAATTTTGTTGTGATCTATTTATATGTTTTTGTATTTGGAAAATATAAATACTAGAAAATATGAAGATAATATAAACCCTTATGATAAAAATAAAAGAAAAAATACTTTCAGTAAACTATAAATTGTCAATGTCTTTTTACTTAATGATGTGGTAAATTTTATCATTAAATGTCTTAATTTGACTCATCTTTTAATTCCTGGATAAAATAATCCTTTGTTATTTACTAGAATTTTATCAATATTATATTGGATCATATTTTAATTTAGAATTTTATGAATATGAATGGGATAAATGAAACCATTTTTTTATTTTGTGCAATTTTTGTTATCCATTACTAATTGAGAATATTTGGGGCAGAAAGCCCTAGTTGCTCTCTGTTATATTCTTCCCAAACAGTTAGTAGAAAAAAAGAGTCATATCATTATAAGAAAACATTATCTTTTTTCCCTTCTTAAACTTCATTTACTTCATGAGTTAAACCAAAGGCTGGTTTGGTTTAGAGGATGTCTGAGAAAGATAATTTTGATCCAATTAACCAGCACTTCTACAGTTTAAAATTATGCAAAACTTTAAGAAACATATTGATGGAGGTAATTCCATGATGCCTCACTTTGGAGTGTCATTATTTCTTCTCAGCAACCCAGTGCAGCCTGAGGAATCCACTAGAGCAAGGGAGCTCAGAATTATGGGCTTTCTACCTTTTATAATATTTTAGTATGAAAGTGGCATGTAGGGAGGAAATAATAGTACCCAATGGTCCACTTAAGAAGCCTACAAAGAAATTCTGCCTTTATCAGTTATACACTTGTTCTATATTTTGCCAGTGTCATGCAACCTAATCAAGATTTTAGCACTATAGACCATTCTACTGTGGCCTACCCCACATTTCTTTTACATGAAGATATTAGACCAGATGTGTTTTTAAAGATCAGTTCCAGCTACTGAATGGAGCACCAGTAGAATACTAGAAGACTAGAAGAAAGTAAGGGTGGGTGTATATCTCCTGATCTTCTCCTGGTTGGTTTGCCTTGGATGGCCTGTGTGCTCTTCCTAAAAGCCATGGCTTCTGTAGTCTGGCAGATTTTCTCCTTAGGTTCTGGATTTTGGTAATTGCTCTTTACTTTGTCTCTCTAGGCGTTGGGGTAGTAACGACATTCTGCTGTTACTAGTCCCTCCAGAATCATACAATCTCTGTTTTCCTTAAATTATACCCATATCTTTGTAAATAATTTCTGTATTAAACTCTTCCCAAATGTTCAATTAGAGTGTGCTATCTATTCCTTGACTTGACCTTGGACAACACAGTGGGTGAGCATATTGGAAAGTGTCAACATGTGCCTTGTAAATGATTATCATATCTCAAATAATTAAGAAAGTGAAACTGGGAGGAAATGGGGAGAACTGAAGGAGGTCAAAATCATCAAAGCATATTTGCAGTGCTAGCTTCGGCAGCACATATACTAAAATTGGAACGATGCAGAGAAGATTAGCACGGCCCCTGCGCAAGGATGACACGCAAATTCGTGAAGCGTTCCATATTAAAAAAAAAAAAAAAAAAAAAAAAAGCATATTTGCAGTTGGAGTTAGGGGATGAGAAAAATGGAACGTGACAATTTTGTTCATAAAGAGCAAGCCTAGAATTTGATTTCCTGAAAAAAAAGAATTTGTATCCTGTATTCCTAAGGGGCTAATTGTATTAGAGTAGAAGGTATACTCAGCTGCATCTACTTATAGAGAACCTTATATGCGACACAAGTGATGTATAAGGTATTGTGGATGTGTCATACTAGTTATACAAAAAGCTTTCTTCTTTTAAAAGTACAAGAATACCTCTTTAAATTTGCAATTTAACAGATTATGAAAATTTTAGAAATTTTGTAAAGAGAGGTGTGTGGGGAGGACTGGATGACGAAAGATGAAGGGATTAGCTAACCCAAAGACAGACAACAATGTGCTGTCAGTCAGAGGGAAGGGTGGGGCAAGGGCTGAGTGGAGGTGGGCAAAGGGGGGGGCAGGAATGGGGACATTTGTAATAGTGTCAACAATAAAAATAAAATAAAATAAAAAGTAAAATGATGACTGTATAAAAGTGATGAACATAAAAAAATAAAATCATATACTAGCATATCAAATATAATTTGGTCTTTCATATTACTGAGATGTCAAACATAAATTACACACCTAAATACTTATATGTGTTTCCTCTAAAGCATAGACACACAAAATCAATTTTGCATTGAATGAAAATTAACTGCACTGCTACCATTACACTTGAAATTCCATGAGACAGGCCGAAACCGGTTTGGCTCAGTGGATAGAGCGTCGGCCTGCGGACTGAGAGGTCCCGGGTTCGATTCCGGTCAAGGGCATGTACCTGGGTTGCGGGCATATCCCCAGTAGGGGATGTGCAGGAGGCAGCTGATCGATGATTCTCTCTCATCGATGTTTCTAGCTCTCTATCTCTCTCCCTTCCTCTCTGTAAAAAATCAATAAAATATATTTAAAAAAAAAAATTCCATGAGACAGAACTTCTTTAAATAATGGAAAAAATAATCTATTTAATAAATACAATTCATTAAACTTGTTTTGCATGCTTTCCAATTTAATAGTAATTACAAAGATAGAGACGATTAGTGGTGTCTAAAGTGCTTTAAAGTAAGAATATTTATCTAAGAAAAGTGGCTTTTCATTAATTATTTCAAATTCACACATGGAATATTACCTTGTTTCAAAATATTTATGTAGTATTTTGTTAAGTGAAAGTCATGGATTCAATTTATATTCTGAGTTATATTCATGAAGGCATCACAGCTTTGCATTAAGAAATGATAAATCACACCATGAAGGATGGGAAAACCCAACCAAGTTCCCTTAATTTCTTCATCTTTCCCATTAAAAAAAAGAAAATACCAGTACTGAAGAAAATGCTAGGAAATGTGTTACATTGTGTTCAATCTGACAAAGAAGCTATTTCAAGAAATGAGAATAATAAAAGCTATTCCTGAACTTTGAGAGATCCATGGTAATGAATTGAACTAGTTCAGTTTCTGATTGCTTGCCAGCAGTAGCGCCATCTCCCACAAACTCCCCTATTGATCTGGTAGCCTTGGCGGCAGTGCATTAAGAATAACCGTCTGTGTCAGGAACAACAGCAGGTGCCTTCTTCACTGACTGGCTGCTGCCCTGATTACAAAGAAGTTGTTTAGGGCACCTGGTGACTACAACAGGCTCTTTCTTTTCTGTAGAAAAGAAACTCATTTCTAAAAGTTTATTGAATTGAAACTGAGAAACTCCCCAGAAATCATCAGCTGACGAGGTGCTGGAATGGACTCCAACAAGACAAAGTAAGAGATGTAGCGATGGGAAGCCACTGGCCTGCGGCAGCAGGTTCCCAATTACGCACACGAGGCTGAGGTTCCCATTTGGACCATTCTGAAGAAGTTCTGAACTCTTTTTTTTTTTAAATCAGATATTAAAGGCAGATCATCTGTATAATAATATATCCAATCTGGCATAAATACAGACATGGGAAAAGAGGTCTGTATTGGAAGTGACTGAGTTGGTTGAAATGGTGTGTAATGCAACAGCAGAGGCTGCTCCTGAAATATCAGTTATTGAGTCTACATAAGGTGAAGGGTTGTATTTGAAGTCATTTGAATACACAGTTTCTGGATGACTTTGTAGATTTAATTTAAAATCCTTAGGAACTTTGAGCTGTTTTTGAGATCCTTTATTCTCTTGCATACCCAATAAATTGTCTTCATTCAGTGTCTCAGTGGGACCCACAGTTATACCATATTGTCCTATTTTCAATATTTTAAAAATGTTTCTTGATACTAACAGATCATCAGTAGTCAGTTTTGAAGTCAAATCAGAATTCAGCAGATCAGAAGAGACAGTTGAAGGGATGATGAATAAACAAGTCTTATCCAAACATAAATTAACATCCAAATTACTTGATAGAGTAATGTATTCCTCCAAGGATAAGGATAAACTTATTCCTTTTGTACTCTTTTTAGAAGAAAATAAAGATGACAGTTCTGTGAATGCTAGTGATGGGCATTATTTCTGTAGCAGAAGAAAATAAATGCCTAGAAGTGATAGTTTGAGTTCCCATTAGTGCATACCAGCTGGCTAATATCTCTGAGTTCATCCCGAATGTCTCATAAAAATGGGACTGTTCGCTATGCGAAACTTGATCTGAGAATTTATGAGAGGATTTATTTCAGTCACAGAACATGTTGCACATGTCTGGCTTAATTCACTTAAGGAATCAGCAGTCTGTGATTCGGTGTTTGTGAGTCTCTGGTTGCTAGATGCTTCAGTAATAATCTGATATTCACTGGGAATGGAGGCTTGTATAGTGGAGCTGGGCAGAGTTGATGAGTTTAAGATGGCTACCTGTTTAGATATAATTATCTTAGCAGGAGAAATGGGAGACATTGAGGAGCTCAGCAATCTCCAGTACTCTCTTCTTGAAATTACGGTAACAGCTGAATATTCTTCAGTATCCTCTTGAGCCCCCCTAGAAACAATTGGAGGTATGCTTGTGGAAGCAGTTGTGAGCAGCAATCCAAGGGAGAGGAATGAGTGCCTGTTTAACTCAGCATAGGCCCCTGGAATGCCACTAATTACTGAACTCATTGTGGCAGCAGATAAGGCAACAGCCTGATCATTGTCAAGTAATACAGATTGCGTAGGAAAAATAAAATCTGTCATTAAGGAAGAGATGATAAACGAGGTCCTCTCTCTTCTATTAAAGAAAAAGAATCCTGGTGTGACAGCTGAAGTTTGGATAGGCATATGTGAGACAGCTGTTGTGCTCCGGACAATTTGTGTTATGTCATGATAATCAAAATTCAGAAACTGAGAAGAGGAAACATCTGTGGAAGAAGTAAGTGTGTGTTTTGTTGAAAGTTGTCTAGTAGAAATCAGCTCTTTCAGTAGATAGCTTTCAAGGGATATGCCAATAGTTAATGCTGACAAACCAGTGGTTGAGAGAATGTCATGCTTGGAAATGCCTGTCTCTTTTAAACCTTCAGAGGAGAAAAAGCCAACTTAAAAATAAAAAATAAAAATGAATTGAAAATGAACTGCTTTGGCCCTGGGATGACTCTTCTGCAAATTACACTGCCATCTCACACCCATTATATGTAGACAAATATAGCTCTATAAATCATATAGCATATAAAAGTGTATGAGAAAGTTTAGTGACTACACAAACTACATAAATGCAAGAACTCCTGTTATTCACACTCCATGAGAGGGCCACAGTCAGAACAAATGGTGTCAGGCAGAATAGCCATATCACAAACTCAGTGACCCCTTTGAATTACACAAACATTAAAATTTACAACTCCTTGTTATTGATAGGATCAATGACTAGGACTATTTGACCTATTGGGTTAGGGATGTTAGAAAATATCATTTTCCTTTCTAAATTGGTAAAATATTCTGTGTATTAGATCATATTATATTTTAATTTAATTATTTAAAGTATCAGAAATGTATAGAGGCAAAAAAATAGAAGAGTCTACCTTTCTGCCCTTAATATCCCCCTTCAAAAATATTGTCTTTAAATAATGAATATCCTCTTAAGGGTTATAATTCTTAAAACAAACTTCAAACATGATACATAACCAACAAGAATTCTAAGACAATTTTACGCTCTTGATTTATCACATTATCAGAAACATTGAAATAGGTCAGAAAATAAGTTTCAATATACAACTTTTTCAGCTACAAACATCTTTATATCTTACTCTCATCTACTTGCCTTGGTCAACTGGATAAGTATTCATTATGGTTCATAGTCTTGTAGCCCTTGTACCTCAGAAGTAGGTACTATATACATTTGAGTAGGAATGTCATCTGTTCTTGGAGAGAAAGGAAGTAAAGGGATAATTCTCCTTATTTCATCACCACAAAGAAGCTGGGTGGAACAGGTCTGCAAACAATAATTACATTAAATAAGCTCAGAGATTATGTTATTCCTAAGTGAGAACTTTTAATGTTAGTTCTGTGATTCTTTACATTGCCACAGTCATATTAAATAGCTCAAAGCATAGCCTTGTTTTGTTTGAAAATAAAATCTCTATAATAAATTTTACCCATATTTCAAAATTAATGCAATCTTTCAAATTTTAGATATGCTCCATTGAAAGACTAAATTTGTTCTTAATTCCTGTAAGTAAAAATACTACTTTACATTTGCCTTGAGGATATTTTTTCCAATGAAAAATTTGTACTCTAAGGGAGTCAATATAGATCTAATGGCTCCATTAAAAATTATAAACTTTCCAGCCCTGGCTGGACGGTTCAGTTGATTGGAGCAGGTTCCATATGCCAAAAGGTAGCAGTTTTGATTCCAGGTCAGGGCATATGCTGGGTTGCAGGCTCAGTCCCCAGGAGAGGGTGAGCAGGAGGTAGCCCAATCAATGATTCTCTTTCATCATTGATGTTTCTAGCTCTCTCTCCCTCTTCTTTCCTGAAATTAATAAAAATATATTTTTAAAATTATAAACTTTTCTGTTCTAAATGTCATTTATTTGAAATATAAAAATCAGTGTCTACAATAAATATATTAAAAACATTTTCTTGTGATGTTTGAAGCATATTAATATGTATGGGTTTACAAGCAATGTTCCTTATATGTCTTAGTTTGATGTGAATAGCTTATTTCTGCCATTTAACTTATGAAATAATTTCTACATAAATAAATAGAAAAGAAAATTGTGATACATGCATAAGTAAGTGCAAATGGATCAGGGAATTTCCTTTAAATGAAGAGTTAAAAATTAGGTACACTATTTAAAGTATTTTAAACTTTAAAAATATGCAATTCAAATATTATTTTTAAATACAAATACATTCCTGTTTCCTAACTCTAAAGATATATTCATATAGTAGGTGTTTGGAGTGAGGGGGTAGAAGTTTAATAAATAATTCCTAGGTTTTTGTTGCTATTGATGAAGTGAGCAGTGTTACCACCTACTAATTTGAAGAACAGTGATGAAGACTAGTTAGGAATAGACGCAGAATAAGATTTCTGTTTAAACGCTTTAAATTTGAGAATCTTCTGAACTAGCCAGATGAATGTAAAATAGGAAATTGAAAATATGAGTCTCTCAAGAGACAGAATTACCCTTAAATTATTTCAATTAAGTAAAAAGTATCTACTTATATAAAAACCCTGGGTGTAACATCAGGATCCCAGGCACAACCAACTGGAAAGAAGTCAGTCCTGCAGGGGTTGTCTTGGACACGGCTGTACCCTCCCCCGAGCTGTTACCCGGAGCTGTTTCTGGTAAGGGCAAGGTTTGAGGCAGGAACCCTCCCTGGGAGCATGGAGGCATATCTTTATAAAGTGTGCCATGCCAGCATGGCCAAGGGTGAACCTGAGTGGGGGCGGCTGAAAGGCTTAGAAAAGACAGACAAGAGAATGAAAGCTGGGTCTCAGTGGGATGCTGCTTCTCTGAGAGACAGCGAACACGCCCACAGCCATGTCTTTATTTTTTAGCAGATGCCAGGGGGCAAAGCAAGGCATGACCAAGATGCTTACAACATTCCCCTGGGTTTCAACCCTACTCATCTACATGCACCTGAACTCTATCAAGCCTACATCACTCAGGCATGTGGGGCCACGTGTTCAGACCATAGGTTCAAGCTTACAACTACAGCTGTTGGCTATAATTGTGTTGGGAGGGCCCTGCCCTCCAAGCTGAGACTTGCTCGTGGCAATGAGAGGACTGTGCCCTCTCATCAGTCCAAGGCTTGAACCTGTCCAAAACACTGTAACAGCTCCTCACAATAAAGTTTTAATACATTATATTAGAGGTTGTGGTGGTACTGTTTTACCCACAGCATCTACAGGAATTGCTGGAAATTTACTTCTCATTGGAAGAACCTTTCATTCCCAATATAAATTACCGATTCCATTAAATGAAACTTCAATTTCTAGACTCAATAAAAGAGCGAAGTTGCTAAAATCATTAAAAAGGCCCAACTTCTTATTATTGATGAATGCACCATGGCATCCAGTCATGCTATAAACACCATAGATAGATTACTAAAAGAAATTATGAATTTGAATGTTGCATTTGGTGGGAAAGTTCTCCTTCTCATAGGGGATTTTTGACAATGCCTCAGTATTGTACTGCATGCTATGTGATCGGCCATAGTACAAACGAGTTTAAAGTACTGTAATGTTTGGGGATGTTTCAGAAAGTTGTCTTTTACAAAAAATATGAGATCAGAGGACTCGGCTTATAGTGAATAGTTAGTAAAACTTGGAGATGACAAACTTGATAGCAGTTTTCATTTAGGAATGGATATTATTGAAATCCCCTATGAAATGATTTGTAATGGATCTATTATTGAAGCTACCTTTGGAAATACTATATCTATAGATAATATTAAAAATATATCTAAACATGCAATTCTTTGTCCAAAAAAATGAGCACGTTCAAAAATTAAATGAAGACAATTATATTCGATGGAGAATTTCACACATATTTGAGTGTTGATTCCATTGATTCAACAGATGATGCTCAAAAAGAAAATTTTGCCATCACATTTTTTAGTAGTATTACTCCTTCGGGAATGCTATGTCAAATTAAAATTGAAAGTGGTGCAATCATCATGCTAGTGAGAAATCTTAATTTGAATGTTGAATTTGGTGGGAAAGTAAATGAGGTCTTTGTAATGGTACCAGATTTATTATCAAAAGATTACGACCTAACATTATTGAAGCTGAAGTATTAACAGGATCTGCAGAGGGAGAGGTTATTCTGATTCTAAGAATTGATTTGCCCCCATCTAACATTGGCCTCCCATTTAAATTAATTCAATGACAGTTTCCCGTGATGCCAGCATTTGTGATGATTATTAATAAATCACAAGGACAAACTCTAGACAGAGTAGGAATATTCCTACCTGAACCTGTTTTCCCACATGGCCAGTTATATGTTGCTTTCCCAGTTATATGTTGCTTTCTCTCAAATTTGAAGAGCATGTGCTGTTACAGTTAAAGTTCTAAATACTTCATCACAAGGGAAATTAGTCAAGCACTCTGAAAGTGTTTTTACTCTTAATGTGGTGTACAGGGAGATATCAGAATAAGCTGAATCACTATATCAGTCATTGTTTGCATCAGTTTTGTTTTTATATCATGTTTTTGTTGTTTTTATATCATGTTTTTGTTGGTTTCATAGCATGTTTTTGTCATTTTTATATCATGCCTCTGTTGCTGTTATATGCATTTGTTACTGTTTATTAATAAATTTATATATTATTTTCATATACATTTTACTAATTTCCTTTCATCTCTCAAACTTCTATTATAGAGAAAGGGCAAATTGCAATATTAAAATATTTCTGCTAATTAATTCCCTTTTAATGTGCACGAATTTCATGCACCGGGCTACTAGTGATTTAATAAAACTAGTGTTACCCCATAGCCTTTTCACTAATCTGTAGTCATAGAGCTGGAAAATGACAGTACCAGGATTTATATGCAGGCAATGAGGCTTCACAACCCACACTCATAATCAATATGCTATATTTTTGTTTCCTTTACATCTTCAACATTTGCTATAAACAGTTCTAGCCTATAGTTGATTATTTTAGATACTAAAACTAAATGATTCTTCTATTTTAACAGCCCGTTTAACAAACATCATTATCAATTAAATTTAATGATCACCAATAATGTGTTACAATCTGGGCAAAACAGATTCTATTATTGAAATGAGTTCACAACCCTGTGGACTAGTATATTCATTCTATTGACAGAAATAGTTGAAGATGTAATGTTGTACTTTAACTGAATTTTATACTTGAAATTATGAGTATGTAATATAGCTAAAAAAAAATCCACATGATCACAATCAGTATCATATCTATAGTTTAAGCCACTTTCCTCAAAACTGGTAGGCTGAATTTACTTCATAAATTTTACTAAAATAATTGACAGCTGAGTTTTTTCACACTATCAAAATATTTATTAACTTATTTACTGTGTATATAAAACTATTTGCATAACTTGTGGATTCCAGCACAAATAAAAATATGGACCCCCTTGTTGAAAAATGGTTAAATATTCAAGTCAGTGACAGCAGAATATTAGACCAAGTGTGTGTGTCAGTGCAGGGAGTGTCTGCTATGGCAAGCAGGGTCTTATGCAACTTACAGGTCCTATACCGATGATGTCAGTTTGCTATTTTGCCAGACTGTATAACACTGGATTTACCAGCTTATAGCTTGATGCTGTTGTGAATTTGCTCAATATTTCACTTCTTAAATGAAATACCATTTTGACAATTAGAAGAGACAGTTCAGATGATTGGTACTAAATTCATGACATGGTGTTCCTTGTAGAATTATAAAGGAAACATTAGGCAAAGGAACCAAGATAAACTAACCAAGCAAGTCAGTTTCTAAGTATAGGCTTAGTTACCCTATCAGTCATAGTTCTTAGAAGCAATAAACTCTTTCTAGGTTCCTAGCATAAGCTTTCAATTTATGCTAATTGGAATTATCATGTTTCATTAGGAAAGGTTCATTAAACTAAAGTTCTCTGTAAATAATGTGGGGTATTTTTTTTTTTTGCAAACTCTTACATTATTTACATAATTTCTAATTCTATAAAAATGTCACTACATAGATTTTACTACATAGAATTCTCAGGACACTACTTACAAATCACTGTCCAGTCATCAGACCAATAAGCAATAGTTTACATCTAGTAAATATACTTCTTCCATAACCTTTGGTTAGAGAAGGGGGGAAAATTACAAGTTGAAACTTTACTCCCATTATGTCTACGATAGACAGAATTATAAAGTTTAAGATAGCCCTCAAGATTTCCTGCCCAGCCCAAACCTTCACTCCCTTCCTCCCACCCACCAGTGTATAGGCCATGCATAACACATGATGGCTTTCAGCCCATGATTAGGTTAGATGAAGTTCTGTGGTACAGTTGACATTAAAAAGAAAAAGAAAAAAAAAAGGAGATTGCATACACTTCTTAAAAAGAGTTTTCTTGCCCTGACCGGTTTGGCTCTGTGGATAGAGCGTCAGCCTATGGACTGAAGGGGCCCAGATTCAATTCTGGTCAAGGGCATGTACTTGGTTGTGGGCACATCCCCAGTGGGGAGTGTGCAGGAGGCAGCTGAATCGATGTTTCTCTCTCATTGATGTGTCTAACTTTCTATCCCTCTCCCTCTCCTCTCTGTAAAAAGTCAATAAAACATATTTTAAAAAAGAGTTTTCTCTGGCTGTTCACAGAGAAGGAAGCCAGAGATTTAAAATATAAGAAGGATTTGAGCCCTCCTGACCATTTAAGGAAAAAATTGAGCCCTCTTGCTGGTTTAAACATAGAAGGAGCCAAACAGCAAGAAATTCAGGTGGCCTGTACCCTCAGCTGCAGCCAGCAAGGCAACAAGGGATTCAGACCTGCAACCAACCAAAGTTAATCAATGAGCTGAATTCTGCCAATGACAGAAATAAGTTTGGAAGTGGATTTCCCCCCCAGCCTCCAGAGGAGAATTTAACCTAGCGGACACATTGATCTCGGCATGAGCAGAATAGCCTGATAAGTCACCCTGACTTCTGCCCAGCAGAACAACTATCTAACAAATGAATGTTGTTTGAACTTGCTAAATTTGCGGTCATCTGTTACGCAGCAATAGAAAGTAATACACTGTCCCAGCAACCTCAACAGCAGTCAATACCAAGAAACAGGGTCCTATCCAGTTCCAGAGACAATGCTAACCATGCAAGGCAGTACATTAAGAATTGTATCTCCAAGAGGTGGTGACAGCGTCTATAATTCTTGCTTGTGTCTATCTTGTACCTTTTTTGGCCTCAGACCCATTGCTCTCCCTACACTGCCCCCTGCTTTGCCTGGGGTTGGAGGAGACCTGACTGATTGCAGGCTGCACTTTCTGGGTTTCCACATTGGCTGGTGTCTGCCAGTGGAGGCACTAGTGCAGGGGTGGGCAAACTTTTTGACTCGAGGGCCACAATGGGTTCTTAAACTGGACCGGAGGGCCGGAACAAAAGCATGGATGGAGTGTTTGTGTGAACTAATATAAATTCAAAGTAAACATCATTACGTAAAAGGGTACGGTCTTTTTTTTTTTAGTTTTATTCACATAGTTTGCCCACGGCTGCTCTAGTGTCACAATGAAGAGTGGAGGAAGGGAGAAACCAAGACATCCTTAATCCTCTCGACTATGGCACAATTCATGTTGAAAATATAATTGTATTTAATTTACATTTAAATAATGTTATTTAATTTAATTTTACACAACAATATTGAGAATCTACTCTGTCAGCCAACATATTAGAATCATTAATAACTATTGTAATCTCTACAGGTACATACTATCAGTGTGACTGATACAACTAAATCTCTGGAGTCCTAACACCAGTAGTATCATCTAAATTGTGGTTTCCAAATTCTTGCCCCATTGTAATCATGTATGTTAAAGATTTCTCACGTTGGCCGGTGTGGCTTGGTTAGTTGGACATCTTCTCATACATGAGAAGGTTGCCAGTGCCATTCCCGGTCAGGGCACAGGCCTGGTTAAGTTGCAGGCCCAATCCCCGCTCAGAGGGCATGCAGGAGGCAGCAAATCAATGCTTTGCTCTCAACAACATTGATGTGCTGTTGATGTTTCTCTCTCTCTCTACCTCTCCCTTCATCTCTCTCTAAAAATAAATCAATAAGAAATCTTTAGAAAAGAAAAAGAAAAAAAGATTTCCCTGAGACTAAGTATCACCAGTCCTAGAATCTGATATCTAATTCAGATCCTTGAGTATGTACAAGTGAAAGAGCCACTAAAACATCTCAGAAGTCAAACAGCCTGAATTATTCCATTATTTGAGGAAGAAAAGTAGCAGATACTATAGGCCCGTTGTCGGCAAACTGTGGCTTGCGAGCCAAATGCGGCTCTTTGGCCCCTTGAGTGTGGCTCTTCCTAAGTCGTGGGAGTACCCTAATTAAGTTAATAACAATGTACCTACCTATATAGTTTAAGTTTAAAAAATTTGGCTCTCAAAAGAAATTTCAATTGTTGTACTGTTGATATTTGGCTCTGTTGACTAATGAGTTTACCAACCACTGCATAGGCTAACCAATGTGAATACCCAGGTTTCCCCACTGTCATTTGCGAGCTAGAACTTTTTTTTTTTTTTTTTTTTACCACCAAATACCTGACATTTTAGGGTATTTTTCCTCAGTCACAAAATGTTCAACTAATGTTCATAAGAAAAGACATTCATTTCATGGTTCATGTCCCAATGCCTGCAATGGTAACAATGTCCTCTAATCTCTGAATCCTTATAATCCTTATTTGTTTACACTTCATGCAAGATACTGCTAACTAATTTCAGTTATTTCTTTCATGTTTTATCTCCTCTGTACTTGTTGTTTTTTAACTCCTTAAAACACATCTCAAGTAATTCTGTTAATCCAAGCCCAATAATATACACATGCTAAGTGTTAAAAAAAAGTATAATAAATTTTTTTCTTGAAAAAATAATATGCTTTTTCATACTTCCATTTGCATTCCCTGCAAATAATTTGAAACTTTCCATACCTATTCTCTGTGGGACTTCAAGCTATACCTAATTATACTTTTCATACTTATTCAGTTTGCTCTCTTGTTGAAACTCTTCCTTAGCCAATTTAATCAAATCAAGTTGGGCTTTGTACCTTTATTTTGACCTCTATAGCATCCTGTGTGTATACCTCTATTAAAATATATTACTTAGTAAATATCATTTATTTGTTTCTCTCTTTCATTGGACTATTTTATATTAACCAAAACAGCCACAGTTGTGTTCATGCACACACCAATAATTCATCAAAACACTGATCATTTTATACTTTTCTTTACCATGTATATCAGGAGTCCTCAAACTTTTTAAACAGGGGGCCAGTTCACTGTCCCTCAGTCTGTTGGAGGGCCGGACTATAGTTTAAAAAAAAACTATGAACAAATTCCTATGCACACTGCACATATCTTATTTTGAAGTAAAAAAAAACAAATGTTTTCGGCCCGTGGGCCGTAGTTTGCTGAATTGTATATCATTTAAAACATTAAACATAAATATTTTAAAACATTAAACAGGATGGCTTCTGAGCACTACCAAGTCTATTTTCTATTCTACAATACTCTGTCAATCTTTCTCCCTTTAGATTAAAGTAGATTAAGCTTAGATTTAGAATGCTTTGAAGCTGATCTTCAAATTCAGAGAATGTGCACACAATCCTCCCCTTACTAGGGAAATGCAGGTGCAAATAACATGAGAACAGTTATGCAAAGTAAGACCAAAACAAATCAAGCAGTATGGAACAAGGACACCATCTAACACCTAAAATAAATCAAGTGCAGTGAGAAAAAATGTGTTGTGATGAACATCTGTACCCTTGAGCTGCATGGAAAGGAACAAGCAACAGGTTGGATTCTTGCCTATAGATTGACTCTTTTCTTGGTTTCATTTATTTTTAATTAAGAACAACAACAAAAAATACTAACCCAGGTGCACTGAGTATGAATTAAAAAAAAAATAGTCCTAGGCCACAAGGGAAGCCCTAGAATCCTGCTGTTTCTTAGTGGCAATGCCAGCAAAAGCAGAGAAACAGAGAGATTGGTTTTAATCATCGAAGAAATGCACTCAATGTGGGTTATCGTATTTCCTCCTGCTCCCTCGCTGCATTTAATTATTTATAGAATAAACTGGCAGATGTAAAATGCACAGGTCCACTTGCTATAATGTAAGAACTATGCAAAATAAGAATTTTTGGCTTAATTTTTAAGCCAATAAACCAATTTTTGCAGGACTTATATGAATTAAATCCTTTATAGTGTAAACTGTCTTTCAAAAGAAATTTGAGCGTAGCTCAGAATGAGAAATCCAGGACTGTAGTGAATGCAGACTAAAACCTTTGTGACTTACTGTTTATGGGTCAAGAATTTTCGATTCACTAGACAAACATAATTCTGACACTTACCAGCTATTGATAAGTGTTTCAACTTCCCCAAACCTGTTTTTTCATCTGTACAATAGGGATAACAATGATTCTTACGTGACAGTTTGTTTTAAACATTAAATGAAGTAATGCATTCAAAACACTTAGCCTGGAAAATAATGTTTCTTTTTCCACAAAAGATAGCTAATTTTAATGGTAATTTATGTATCAAGTTTTATCTGAAATCACTTTATTATTGTAGAAAGAAATTCATTTTATCTTTAATGGTATATGGTATTGAATCCAATAGCCTCTGTATTACAAAGTTGTTATATAATTCACACCAAAATATTTATAGTCTCATCCATGTTCTTGTTCATTTGAGAAAGATTTTTTTAGAATCTATTAGTGTGGTATCGATCTGGACAGTAGAGGCAAGTATGATGTGCACCAGTCCTGTGCTTCTGAAGCTGATTTAAGAGAAGAGAGGCAGAGCTGAGATGAAAGTCAGGATGGGGACTGGAGGGGTGAGGGGAGTGATCATACATTAAACATAGCTGCACAAGTAATTGATGGATTGCAGTTTTGGAAATTGCTATAAATACAAATTAGAAAATGCTTCCTATCTGCTCATGATAATTCGAAATGGTACAACACTTTGGGAGAGAGTTTGGCAGTTTCTTTCATAGCTAAACATACTTCTACCATACAACATAACAATTTCCCCTCCCCCGGTGTTTACCCACATGAACTGAAAACTTATGAATGCACTAAAACCTGCACACAGATGCTAATAGAGGCCTTATTCATAAATGCCATAACCTGGAAGCACCCAAGATGTCCTTCAGTAAGTGAATGAATAAACTGTGGTGAAGGCAGGCAATGGAATATTATTCAGCATTAAAAAGAAATGAGCTATCAAGCCCTAATAAAGACATTAAACTTAAATGCATATTACTAAGTGAAAGAATCTAATATGGAAAGGCTAAATATTATATTATTCCAACTATAAGAGACTGTGGGGGGGGGGGAAGATAAAGTGAAGGAGACAGTAAAAAGATCAGTGATTGCCATAAGTGAGAAGAGAGGGAGGAATGACTAGATGGATTACAGAAAAATTTTGGGGAAGTGAAGATACTCTAATACTATAATTGCGGATGCATGCCAGTATTCATTTGTTAAAACCCATAGAACGTACACCACCAATAGTGAAACCTAATGTAAACAATAATTTTTTGTAAGAATGTTGTTCATCAATTGTAACAAATGTGCCACTTGTGGGGGGGAGGAGGGAAGAAAAGTGTAAATAGTAAGGATGGCTATGGAATCAATTTGGAATCCAGACCTTGCTTTTATTTTGTAAAGCAGTTCAATAATATCTTCTGCTCACATCCCTACCAATACTACATAGAGATATTTATCTTAATGAATAAAAGGCATGGGATACAGCAGGGTTTGGAACGTCTGGCCCGAGGGTCATATGAGGCTGGTGAAGTAATTTGGTCTGGCCCTGCCAAGGCATTAGGGGTGAGTTAACTAAATGTTTGACCAAGTATAGCAGGTTAATTTTAATTTGATAATTTTGGATGGCCCACGAATGATGTTATAAATATCCAAATGGTCTTTGATAGAAAAAAGGTTCCCCACCTCTGGTATAGAGGAAAGAATAGCAATCAGTAAGTGTGGACATTTAGCATTTTATTTCCAACTCACCAATGAACTAATAATGTCAACTTAGGTATGACTTAGCAGTCATCTCATCTACACTCTCATGCTATAGATTTGGAAACTGAGACCCTGACAACTTTTTATTTAACTGAGATGTAACATGTTAAGGCTATTCTCCTTTGAAGCAATGTACAACACTAAGAATATTCTAAGGTTCTATCAAATGCATGTATTATTCCACTGCCACCATATTTAAACAAGAAACATGCATATAAAAACGAGAGGTGAACACCCATTACCCATCACATCTGAATAGCTCTACAGGGTAGCCATAATTCTACTACATTTCATTTACCAAGAAAAAAAAACACTATTCTAAGACATTTATATTATGCAAAATCTATCCTATCTAATAAAAGACAGATTTTAACTACCCTTGTAGTTAAAAGGTAAATTTTAATTAACCTTATCTCCGATACGCTTCCCATCAGGGCGATATGCAAATTAACTGCCAACCAAGATGGCGGCCCGCAGCCACGCAGCTGAAGCGAACAGGAGGCTTGGTTGCCCCGGCAATGGAGGAAGCCAAGGTTCCGCACCTTCTGCAGCCCAGCTCTGAGCCTGAAAGCAACAGCACCAAAAGCAAATATGTTTCAATTATAGAAGCCAAACAAACCCCAGATACCTGCCTCAAGCTGGAGCTGGGCCTCAGCTCCAGTGACAGCTATAGAAGGTAAATAAATCCCAGAATAAAAAATAAAAATAAAAAAAGGAGAGGTTGGGAGCTTCAGTCGCCCACCAGCCTGAAATGGCCCTCAGCCCCTCACCCTGACTGACCAGGCACCCCAGTGGGGACCCCCACCCTGAACAGGGTGTGACCAGCTGCAAACAGCCATCATCCCCTCATCCAGGCTAGCCAGGCACCCAAGCGGGACCCCCACCCTGATCTGGGACACCCTTCAGGCCAAACCAGCTGGCCCTCACCTGTGTACCAGGTCTCTATTCTATATAGTAAAAAGGCAATATGCCAACTGACCCTAACAGCAGAAAGACTGGGAATGACTGGTCACTATGATACACACTGACCACCAGGAGCAGACGCTCAATGCAGGAGCTGCCCCCTGGTGGTCAGTGTGCTCTCACATGGGGAGCTCTGCTCAGCCACAAGCCAGGCTGATGGCTGCCAGTACAGCGGTGGTGGTGGGAGCCTCTCCTGCCTCCTCAGCAGTGCTAAGGATGTCCAACTGCAGTTTAGGCCTGCTCCCCACTGGCAAGTGGACATCCCCTGAGGAATGCCTGACTGCCAGAGGGATGTCTGATTGCCATCTTAGACCCAGTCCTCCAGGGAGCAGGCCTAAGCCAGCAAGTGGTCATCCCGCAAGGGGTCCCAGACTATGAGAGGGCACTGGCTGGATTGAAGGATCCCCCCCCCCCCCACGAATGCACAAATTTTTGTGCACCGGGCCTCTAGTATTTATATAAAAGTCTAAGTGGCCATTTAACTGGTAGCTATGATGTGCACTGACCACCAAGGGATAGATGCTCAATGCATAGGCATGGAAACATGGAACAGACTGATGAATCTCATAGTGAAGGGGGGAGGGTGGAAGAGATTAACCAAAGAGTTTATATGCATACTAGAGGCCTGGTGCATGGATTCATGCACTAGTGGGGTCTCTTGGCCTGGCCTATGGGATCAGGCCGAAACTGGCCCAGTGCACAGATTTGTGCACCAGTGGAGTCCCTTGGCCTGCCCTGCGGGGATCAGGCCGAATCCATGCACCGTGCCTCCAACATCCCAAAGGATCCCGGATTGTGAGAGGGCACAGTCCAGGCTAGGGGACAACCACTGGTACACGAGTTTGTGCACCAGGCCTTTAGTATATTATATAAAATGTAAGAGAAGTTATTTTCAATATTCTACTTCTGAAAATACTAAACTACATTTTACCATTGTAAATTATATTTGTTTAATACAGATGACCTTTTTTGCATTGTTGAAGTGTGTTTTCATTCAAAGTTGCACTTTTCTTTCTCTTCTAAAGCCACCACATCCCTTGGGTTACAAAACAGTAAGTTAGTGTGTTTCTTAGAATTCTTAGAATATGCATCCCTGTTGTTTACGCTGAAACTAGTCATGAGGGACAGAATGAATCTTTTTTCTAAGGCTATTGCATATTTAGCATTCTTATTAGCAATACTGAGCAATCTCTCAGAGAGGCTTCCAATATGAAGATATAGATATAGCAGTTTTAGAGATACCTTTCTAACCTTTGGGAGAAAGCTCTAATGACTACGTGACTCAAGGTTTGCCAATCGTCTTATTTTAATGTCTTCATTTCCCTCAATATACAGTTTCTTACATTTTGAACTCATTGCTGACTTCCTTATTATCTCATACACATTTTTCTCTTCCATTCAGCTGAAAGCTGTCTTTGGACGAGAAATTGAAACAAATGAGTTTTCACATTATCTTTCACATTATTTTGAGGATCTAGCATAGTATCCTGCACAATATATGCTCAAAATATACTAAAGCAAAGCATCAAATTTTGTCTTAAAAGGACCATTGTTGCTGCTTTTTTGTAGAGTAAAGTATTTGCATTTGAATCTTTCCTCTTTTCTCTTGCTTGAATGTAAAAACAATGCATGTTCATGTATTTCTTTATATGATTTCCAATTACTTTGCTATAATAAGTGTCCATAGGATGTGTTTTGACTGGTCTAAAATATCAATAACTTGAGCTTAAATATGAATAAGCTATCAATTATTTCTTCAAAAGCTATAAACTGTTTTTTAAAAGAAATTATTATGAGTTCATTAAGAATTACACATTTGCTTATTTCCTTCCTATATAGTGATAATAAGATTTAATTATTTAATAGGATAAATCATGGCATTTTGAACACAGTAAATACTTGTAAATGTTTACTAACAATATTGATGATTTTATATCATGAGAAAAGAAACATCAGAACCATAGACAGACACCAAATGAAACAGTCTATCTTGCTATCGTTGGTCTTGTTTTTCAGTCTATTTTGAAGATGACATTTAAAAGCCAGATATTGCAAATAGACGGTATAGCTGCAGAACTCAGAACAGTTTTTCTCATTCAGAAAATAGTTTGCACCCCCCACATTATTATAAATACAGCTTCTCTCCTACATAAAGATCTGTGTTTTACTTTTAAAAATGCCATCAACATTTTTATTGACTGCTATCATTTACAAAATTCATTAAGCATGATCCACTGACAATCATCACTTAATGTAAGGATCAGTCTTGGTTGGTAACAATTCATTAACTGAGGGAAACCTGAGTAGTGCTGATCAAGTTAAAAAGAGGGAGGTAATTCATCTTGAATTTTAACAAGTCTGAGACATTAAATAAATTGTGTTCTGTCACTAAATTCCTTTACAGAACATTTGGATTTTAGAATAATACAAGTATTGTAACAACATTTTGATTCATTTTTGTAATCTGATCTGCTAAAAAGAAAAATCCGCATTAATTATCAGCTTGTCAAAGATCATCACAACTCTAAACATTAAGAAAAACCCAAGAATTCAGGTCTTTAACATTACCTAACAAAAACTAATTCTCAGAAATAAAGAAACAAGGGTGTTCACTTCTCAAGTTACTTTGCATTATTAAACAAAGAATGTGTAGTCATTAATTTTCTCTAATCTCATAAACATACATCATAGTTAACATTTTTATAAGACAGTGTAATTAGTGAGAGTTTTAAAAATAGACTAAGTAGAAGGAATATAAAGAGAATGTGTATCTTTCTGAAGAGCTATTTGAAAAAGAAAAATGTCAGGGAAGTTTAGGTTTATTTAAATAGACTTAATGTGAAGAGAATTGCTACCAATTATTTTGATGAAAAGCTTAATGGTTTATATTATTGCAAGTTGTAATCAGAAATCCAACAGCTGCACATTCCCAATAATTTGATACATTTTAATGTCCTTTAACACAGATTATATGTGACACTGTGTCATCTGGTATACTTTAGTGTGCAAGGTAATTTATAATTTTTTATTTTCTGCACACTAGTGAATTGATTGCCAGCTCAACTGACATTTTTTACAGCAATTCTGTGAAGACCTCTAGCAACTCTAAAAAAATATAACATTCATTCCAGGTGAGATACCTGAGGAGCCTAATTAAAATAAGGAAATCGGTTTTTTAAAAGACACAAGACTCCTGGGTTTTGGTCCAGCATTTAAGCAGCTCAGAAGTCACTACTCCTTCCCTCAAAAACATAAAAAAGCTGAAAAAAGAATTCTTTTTATCTGTCAGAGAATTGAGGTTACAGGGCAAATTGCCCCCCTCCCCAAATTAGAGAGAGAGTCATGCAGATACAGAGAATTACCAGAGCAGAAACTGAGGGACAGAAAGCCCTGCTGGAACCGGTACCAGGGTAGGACAAGGAACGCCCATTGATAAAATGCTGGTGGACCGGTGTGGACACGCTTGAGCATTAACACCTCCAGGTGGTTGGTATTCAGTCTAAGAGGATTTTCCCATACGCCCATAAGTTTCACCTCCAGGAGTCCTAGCAGGTTCGCACACAGTGCAGATAGGAGAAAAATAGACTTTGTGCTTCCAGCAGGGGAGAGAACAGCCATTTGAAATACTGTAGAGCATTCTGTTCTTAAAAAGGCCTGACTTCTAGGGAAATAATTTTACCGGAGCCCAATTAATCCGGGAGAAAGGAAATACCCAGCTCTAGACCCTTGAAGCCTCCGTGCTGAATCTAAGGTGTGAGGAGGCCGAGAAGACACGGGAAGGTCACAGCCCAGAGGTGAGGAGCGGGCTCACTGCGAGACTGAGATCTACTCACAGCACAGTTGAAAGCTGTCCCTTCCCCCCGTCATGGGAACAATCTCACCCACACCAATAACAACAGGGGAGATAACAACGGAGAGAACTGCACAGCTCAGATCTATTTAAGAAGTTTCTAATAAAATCCGCTGGTTACAAAGGAGATAACAATAAGGATAAAGGAGAATTTTACCCTGACACCTAAAGCCAGAAAAAGCAGTAAACATGGCCTGACTCCTACCCATATAAAAATAAAGTATCTTATGGCCTATTTATTTCAGTTACTTTTATCCAGCTCATGATGTCTGCCTATAAATATTAAATTATCAGGCATATTAAAAGGAAAAACAACAACAACACAGTTTGAAGAGAGAGAGAGAACGCCCAAATCTGATTAATATGGCAGAACTTTTACATTTATCAGACTAGGAATTTGAAATAACGGTGATTAATGTGCTAACGACTTCAACAGAACAACCTCAACAAAGATGGCCAACATCAAAAGATATTCTCCTCCTCCTATATAATAAAAGTCTAATATGCTAGGTTTCAGGTTGACTGGTTGGCCATTCAACCAATCAAAGCACAATATGGTAATGATATGCTAAGGCTGCTCAACTGTTCGCCATTGCATGCACTGACCACCAAGGGGCAGACACTCCAACTGGAAGATTAGCTTGTTGCTGGGGTCCGTCCCTTCAGGACTGAGCGAGATGGGCTGGACACGCCCTGGAGCCTTCCTGTGGTCCAGTCCCTCCCTGACTGGCCAATCTCCTGCATCTTTCCCCGGCCCCAATTGTGCACCAGTGGGGTCCCTCAGCCTGGCCTGAGCCCTTTCGCAATCTAGGACCCCTTGGGGGATGTCAGAGAGCCAGTTTCGGCCTTATCTAGCAGGCCAGTTAAGGGATTTCACTGGTGCACGAATTTGTGCACTGGGCCTCTAGTGTTCTATATTATGTGCTCTTAGAAATACTACAATTATCCCTACTCTTCACAAACTCCAATATATCAGAATAAAGAGAGTAATATGCCAATATTATATTAGAATATGATAACTTGATATGATGTTTAATTTCTTCCCATGCACTTTGCTGCTAGAATGTCATGACTCACCTTATCAGGGAATTACCAAATTTTCCCTATGCCCACTGTTTTAACATTCACCTAAACTCTACATGCACACTTAATCCTGAAACAGATCAATTCTCCAATTCTTCAAACTGATTTGTTTCTTAAGCCTCTCTCAAATTCAATATCTTTCTGTGAATGACATTATTTTTTTAAAAAATGTAAATTTGACGTTTTACCACAATCACGATTCTTATTATTTTACATCCTATTTGTTCACAGCATTAGTTGGGGAAGGGAGAAAAGAAATCTAAAAAGCATTTTTTCAGTGATATTATGCAACTGCCATACCTGTTTTCAAAATAGTTTGCCATTCTACTCCTTCATTTCAAAATTCATGATTCTAACTTCATATTAATATTTCCAGCAGTCAAACAAAGACATTGAACAATTTACTTTTTTATTTCAGCAAAATATTTGGCTTCTTATTCCAATTAATAATTTGTAACTATTCTCAGGGGAATATCTAATTTAAAATGTTTGTTTACTGCTATAACACTGATATACATAACATTTAAATGTTAAATTCTTTTTCAATAAACTAAATTTTCTACACCTTTTTCTACTCATTTTAGAACATAACCAATGCATTAACAAAAGTAGAATCCCCCTATCTCTTTGTAGCATTTTACCCAGATGCTTTCTCTTATGATAGTAAGCATTTATGTTTTATTTTAGCTTTTGAGTACTTGAGAGCTAAAATATAAATTTCAAATTAATTTACTATATAATTAATTAATGCATAAAATTAATTAAATGCTCTACTAAAACATGGATGTATTACACCCTTAACACTTTTCTCTATTTAGTAGACTTGTGGTTTTATAAAATTATGTTTTCAGGATTTTTACTTTTTTGTTTGTTTCTTAATCCTCAAACGAGGATATTTTTCAATTGATTTTTAGGGAGAGTGGAAGAGTGAAGGAAAGACAGAGAGAACTTCGATGTCAATGAGCCCTGACCAGGGCCCAGGCAGGGAAGGAGCCTGCAACCAAAGTATTTGCACTTTGCCAGAATGGAACTCGGGACTCTGCCCCACAGGCCAACGCTCTATCCACTGAGCAAAACTGGCTAAGGCTGCATTTTTACATTTTTAACATATACTAATGGATTTATCCTTCATATTTGATATTATTATTAAAGAGATAAAGTGATAATTGTCATATATTTTAATATAAAAGAACATATCCTGAGGATTTAACTATTTTAAGGATATTTGGCATTAATTCTTTGTAGTTAACAAAATAATTTCTAAAAAACCAAATTCTATATATCAGGCTTCATCAGAAGGATATAGTAAAGTAAAGGATATATTTCAGCTTTTTTCTTTCTCCACTTTAAGGAAGCCATTATTGTGTAAACTGAGTTGTCATAAAATTTATTTCTTAGCACCAAATACCTCCGAGACTCAAAGTTCCTGAAATGTGTCCTCAAAGACCATCTCTCTAAGGTCATTAGGGGAAAAATATTTCCCCAGAGGAAAGCCAAGACCAAGGGCCCTAAGAGAAATAAAATGATAAAGATGATAGTTCCGTTTTATCAGAGAGATGAGCCTTGGGAATACCCCTCAAAAGAGCATATGACCTAAACCCAAGTTTTCTCAATTATTTTGTTTAAATGACAGGTATGGACCATTTATCTGTTTAATTTTTAATGACCTCTGGAGAGTATTGCTTCTGACCTTTCCTTTCTGATCTTCCAGCTCTGAGCAAAGTCTAGCTCCATTCATACTTATATGTGCATCTTCCTTAAGCACTAGCCAGACCTCACCTTCCCTTGACATTTGATTCCTTAATCTTGCACTGAGTCACCTGACTGTATATACTACCTAATTACTTAGCTTTAATTTTGGTTAAGGCTGGTCTAACTGTTAATGACATTTGTAGATATGCACTTAAAATTCCTGACAGAACAGTCTTGCCAATTGATATTCCCTTACTATAGTAGGTGCTACAGTCAAAAGAATTATGGTTCAATGGAGACATTTCTACCAAGTAAGACTATTCCAATGTTAATGGAATTCAGACCAGTCCAAATTTGCCAAGGAAGCAGATTCATTCTCCTTGGACACATAATACTCTGAGTCCAACACCAGAAGCAGCACTACATCCTTGGGCAAAATAGAGGTTCTGCCAAGCCCTGACAATATTAAGTAATTCCTCTACTGGCATCCTCCTTCCAAATGCATTAAAACATGAAAGGACAATATATTAAGTTACTTATACCTTAGTTTGAATCAATTTATGAGCATGCTTTTCTCTTGAAGGGCTGAGGGTACATGTGACGTACTGAGGAAGGGAAGGGGGAATGTTGACAGAGAAGGAGAAGAGCACTAAGTTAACTTGTCCAGCCTTACGTTTCACCAGACACTATTCTATTACTTACAGTGTTTCAAAGGCAATGTAAAAGTTTCACAACAAAAAAAACAATAATAATCTTTACCACAAATCCAGGCATGCAGAAACATGTTGAGTCAAAGCCAGTTCATTTTCTACACATATGTCATGAACACATGATTTGAGAATGCACTCATCAAATCCCTTCTCACAGGGATTTTCTGGCTAACCTCAGATAATCACAAAGGGGAAATTTAATTTTAATTATATATGTGTGTGTGTGTGTGTGTGTGTATTCTTCCTATTTGTTATAATTGTGCTAGGTCATTTATATAAATTGTCACAGCTTATCTTCATAATCATTCTATCTATTATTACTATCTCTATTTGGTAGATGAGAAAATTAAACTTAGAGAAGATAAATAATTTGACCCAAAATCACACAGTTATGCAGAAATGAAAGTAAGTATATGTGAAATAAAATTTGGCTTGTAACTATGGAGCCATTCTATATTACCCATTCAAATGACTTTACATAATTTCCCTTGGAATAAATCAGTGGTTCTCAACCTTCCTAATGCCATGACCCTTTAATATAGTTCCTCATGTTGTGGTGACCCCCAATTTCATTGTTACAAATTGAACATAATTAAAGCATAGTGATTAATAACAAAAACAATATGTTATTATATATGTGTTTTCCGATGGTCTTAGGCAACCCCTGTGAAAGGGTCATTCAACCCACAAAGGGGTCGCGACCCACAGGTTGAGAACTGCTGGAATAAATACATAGAAAGCAATGGAATAAACACACACCATACTTTTTTAAAATATGATTCTCAAATTCAAAGGAAAATTTATCACTATAGTTTCTACATATAAAATATTTTCTTATTATACTTACTAGAGGCCCGGTGCACAAAAATTTGTGCACTCGGGGGGGAGGGGGGTCCCTCAGCCCTGCCTGTGCCCTCTCGCAGTCTGGGACCCCTCGGGAGATAACGACCTGCTGGCTTAGGCCTGCTCCCGGGTGGCAGAGGGCAGGCCCAATCCCTAGGTGCAGCCCCTGGTCGGGCTCAGAGCAGGGCCGATTGGGGAGTTGGTGCACCTTCCCCTGTCATGCACAGAGCAGGGCAGATTGGGAGGTTGCGATGCCACCCTCAGTCACGCTCAGGGTAGGGACAATTGGGGGGTTGGGGCACCGCCCCTTGTCACACTCAAGGCAGGGTCGATGGGGAGGTTGCGGCGCCACCCCGTCATGTACAGAGCAGGGCCAATCAGGGGGTTAAGGCGCTGCCCCCTATCACGCACAGAGCAGGGCCCATTGGGGGGGTTGGGGCTCTGTACCCTGTCACGCACAGAGCAGGGTCAATCAGGGGGTTGGGGAGCTCCCCCCTGTCATGCAGAGAGCAGGGCCCATCAGGGGGTTGAGGCACCACACACTGTCACACACAGAGCCGCAGGGTGATCAGGGGGTTGGGGAGCTCCCCCCTATCAGGCACAGAGCAGGGCTGATCAGGGGGTTGGAGCGCCTTCCCCTGTCATGAACAGAGCAGGGCGGATAGGGAGGCTGTGGCCCTGCCCCCTGTCACACACAGAGCCACAGGGCGATCAGAGAGTTTGGGCGCTGCCCCGTCATGCTGATCCCAGTGCCGGGAGGCCTCTTGGCTCCGCTGATCCCGGTGCTGGGAGGCATATTACCCTTTTACTATATAGGATAGAGGCCTGGTGCATGGGTGGGGCTGGCTGGTTTGCCCTGAAGGGTGTCCTGGATCAGAGTGGAAGTCCCCACTGGGTTGCCTGGCCAGCCTGGGTGAGGGGATGATGGCTGTTTGCAGCTGGTCACACACCCTTCAGGGTGGGAGTCCCCACTGGGGTGCCTGGCCAGTCTGGGTGAGGGGCTGAGGGGTGTTTTCAGGCTGGGACTGAAGCTCCCAACTGCTCCTTTTTTTCTTTTTTTCTTTTTTTTTATTCTGAGCCAGCTTTAGCTCTGAGGCTCCAGCTCTTAGGCATCCGCTGCTGAAAGCAGGTATCTGGTTTGTTTAGGTTCTATAATCGAAACTCTGTATTAATTCCAGTTCTGAGATCCCGGCTCGCTGAAAGCAGGTTTCTGGGGTTTTGTTTAGCTTCTATGTTTGTTACAATGTTTTTTAAACTGCAGGCTCAGAGGCTGGCAAGGCAGGCAGGGAACGTTGGTTTCCTCTGTCACTGAAGCAAGCAAGCCTCATGTTAGTTTCAAGCTGCCTGGCTGCTGGCTCCCATCTTGGCTGGCAGTTAATTTGCATATCTCGCTGATTAGCCAGTGGGAAGGGTAGTGGTCGTATGCCAATTACCATGTTTCTCTTTTATTAGATAGGATAGTGTTTCACAGTTAGTATTTCTTAAGCTGTGGTTCTATAGAATATAAATGTTATGTATAGTTTAGGTGACCATTGGCTCTCACCTAAATTCTCTTTAAACATCATGATCTAATTTTCCATACTAAAACACTGTGTGTGTATCCTCCGTTTGGCTTTTGCCAGCATTTCTTCATCAACCTAGCAAACAGCATTGCTAAGCTAGCCACGATATCTGAGACATGGCTTGCTATGTATACATTAATAATATTTTTTAAACCACTGATTCCTTCCTATGAAGCAACTATTTATAATGAATCTTAATATGTTTAAGAACATGGTAACCTGAATATATCTAAATATACCATTCTACAGAGGGACACTAGAGACAATTAGAGGCAGCTGTCACTACTCACTGACTACTCATATGAACTATAATTGCAACTTTTAAATATGTGTTATGTAATAGCATTTAATCTAAAATCTGGTTATCTGGAAACAGTATTTTTACTGTTCCTACTTAACAATATATTCTCACTGTTCTTTCTTGATAAATTGAAAGAGAACTATTAAATATGTATTCTGAAGTACTTAGAAACAATCTAATGCATTATAAGAACACAGAACAAGTTTAAAAGACTTGGCAGAATCTAGATCAAACTTAAAAGCATTTGCAAAAAGACTAAATTTCCCAAATCCTTGTCTAGGACTCTCTCCACTTTGCAATGCTCTTTCATATGCCAAGCTGATTCTGGAACCATCTCTACTATGGAGGCTGTAAAAGGTTTTACAGGAGAAACAGGGCTTATAAAATGTCATGATGCCCAGTTGTTAACATGGTTGAATATCATAAACATATTGTTGATTATAAAAGTATATTCTGTAAAAATACATTGTGATAAGGGTTCTTACAAAAGTCAAATACAGCCCAGCAGAGTGGCTCAGTGATTGAGCCTTGACGAAAGAACAAAGAGGTGAAGAGTTTGATTCCTGGTCAAGGCACATGCCTGAGTTGCAGGCCCTATCCTTAGTGGGGGGCATCTGGGAGACAGCCAATTGATGTTTCTATCTCTATCCCTCTCCCTTTCTCTCTCTCTAAAATGTCAAACACATACAAATTTAATGATATCACTTAGAGATGCATACATATAATAATAAACTATAAAGGATAGTAAAAGAATGTTGAATATAAAATTCAGAATAGTGCAGGTAGGGGTAGTGGGGTGATAATGTGCTCAGGAAAAGATAGAGAGGAACCTGTAATTATTGCTAATATTTTATTCCTTGAGGAAAATGGTAAGTACACAAAGGCTCATTTTAATATTTTATATAATAAATTTACATTAATTGTATGTTCTCTTGATTAAATTAAAAATTACAATATCAGAGGAAAATAAATATCACATGATCCCACTTATTTGTAGAATTGAATGAACAGAATACTATATGCATAGCCCATGGGCACAGACAATAGGGTGGTGAAGACTTGAGTGGGATGGTTGGATAGGGACTGGGTGAAAGGGGATAAGAGGGGGGAAAATGGGAGACATCTGTAATACTATAAATCTTTATGAAAATGCATTAGTATACACTCTTTATAAAATAGTATTTAACTTTTCATGGGTCTTGATTTCAAAGAAAAATCATTCTGCACCTTTTCTAAATTATAAAAGCCCTATCCCTAACAATAATTGTGAGCAGTCATGGCAGATATTATCTGTATTTATCTGCTTTCTTGCCCCAATGGGCAATGCAGCATTTCTGCTTCAAAATGAATAATGTTATTTTAAGGTCAAAATGTGTATCTTCAGTTTATATTATCACTTATGCAAACACTATTCCACCACTCCTGAGTGTAAAATGTGGGCTCACTAACTGCTCCAGGGCCTGAGAACAACTCTGGCTGAAGTAGTCTCATTTGCAGTTCTGAGAGTATTCCCTTCACTTTCAATTTGCTCATAATGGGATAAACTGTGGTTTCAGTTACTGAGTGTTAAACATTTTTATATAACACTATAAATGGAACTATTTGGGCTAAAACAAAAGTAAGTGCAGTTTAGTTTGTAAAATGATCTGAATGCTTGTTCTGATACTTTAGTGGAAATAAGTTCAGTAGCCATTGAATTCACTACACAGGTAGAGAATGAACTCTGTAATTAGGACTGAACTGAATGCTGGCCAGCGTGTATGCTATATAAAGATCTCATGCAGAGAGGATCAGTGAGGTCCAAGATCCAACAAGTGCTCTACTTGTCCAGCATTGCACCTTGTTAGCTTGGAGGAAACAGTAGAATCTTCTAACCTGACTGCTTAAAGAGGGAGATGGCTTTATACTAATGATGGCCTTGTCTGTGATTACACAATATCGGCCAGCATCGTTAATGGATTGTACTTTTTCGATATGTGCTGAACAGTTTGGGATGACATATTAGAATACAACTCCTTGAATGGGATTTGATGGTAAAAAATTAAATAAGATACCAAGTATCTTCTAGACTACTTCTATCCAGTTTAAATTTCAGTTTTGTTTTGTATATCTGGTGAGGAAGCTGACATTAAATGTTTTAAATTGTGTTCTGTTCATAATATTGCAAGAGTCATCTAGCTCTGTTGCAACTAAAAATAAGAGAGATGTGAGGAAAAAAATAAAATTGCAAATCTTGAGGTAGAATGGAGGAGCCACCCAAGATTCAGGCTATGGAGGAAGAACTGTTACATGAAGACAAGAGAATTTTGATAATTGGCAACATAATGTGAACTTAAGGAAGATTTATACAACTAATAAAAATAGAAAACAACTGTAATTTATACTACTTAACTAATTTAAAGGCAGAAGCAAATATCTAGTGAAAGTAGGTTTCCATTCAAAACTGTGTAAGATACAGATAGTGGCAGGATTTAGACCAGAGCCTAAAAAAAAAAATTATCAACATTAAATAAGGCTGATTTTATCTCAAATAAGAAAAAGAGTGGATCTGTATAAACCAAGTGAATCAGCCTTTGTGTCTTTCTATGGCATTTGGGAGATAGGCAAATGTATAGATTGTTCAGAAAAGAGGTAATTTCTCCATTTTTTGCTTATGGAAACCATTAAGGAGATAATCAGACAGATCTGGGTAGAAAACCTTTCTGAAAGAATCTCACAGTGGTTATTTTAACAGAGGGGAGAGGTCCTCTTCTCCCCTGGTTGCTAGTGATATTCCAAAAAGAGGATTTTCTGAGACTCTCATAGCAGAAGGAGTGATTTTCATTTATGTGACATTAAAACCTGAGTTTCCCAGTCCCCATTTCCCTATGTCCCACCACAGAAGAAATGTAGCGGGTCTTCAGTAGAGCTAAAATTAGTGCCAGTGTCCAGAATTTCCTTTCCATGTTGGAGCCGGGTCCAATCCAACATCAGGCTAGCTTAATTGTTTCTCCATTGCATTCCATTAGTCCATTGACTGCGGAGTCCACAGATCCACATGACTATGGAGGAAACATGGGTGAATGCAAGGAAGCCATGAGCACAAGAGAACCAAGAACAAACTCCTTTGTTTAGGAGATTAAGTATTCCCCAATTTGTTTGTGCTTGCAGTGGCCATGCCCATTCTGGCCAATCATTTCTGTTCCCAGGTGTGACTGACAAGCAAGTATCACCTCTATGGCATCCCAGCTTTACTGGGCATGCATCTCTCTCTCTTTTGTTGGGTCCCTTCCCTCAGTGTTTTGCAGGAAATAGGCAGGTGGTGCCCAAATGACATGCCTACATGTCTGGTCTTTCCTTTGCTTCTTTCTATTATGAATAACTACCTAATCACAATGGTATCAGTTAGAATTGGTAACATCTGGACTAAGATACAACACATTGATAGATCTTATTGGCAAAGTTTTTTTTTGTAATGGTTATCAATTTTTTTTCTAGTAAGAACATTTAACATGATATCTATTTGTAACAAAATTTTAAATGTACAAAATATTATTATTATTAACTATAGGCACAATGGTATACAGCATATCTCTAAAACTTATGGATATAGTATAACTAAAACTTTATGGAAAGTTGCTATTCAGTGAAGGCCCTTCTTTTGGGAACATAAGAAATGATGAAGGTACAACATTAAGCCAGAAATCCTGGTTATATATCTGAGTTTTGCCTAATGTGTTGTGGAAGATTATCTGAAGATTCTGGGACTCCAGGTCCTTACTGGTAAAATTAGACAACAGTACCTTTTTCATGAGGTTGTTATGAAAACTAAATGAATCAATGCATATAAAAAGCATGGTGTCCATGCATTAGTATTATTATCTATATTACAATTATTATTTTTCAAACACATATATGCTGAATTCCTCCCACACTTGGCTTTCAAAATATAAAAATCAGACTATGAAAGAACTACTAAACAACAGGGAGAATTTTCAAGGACAAAAATGATAAAGAAAAAATTAGAATTATATAAAAATAAATATATGTTGGGGATGAGGAAAGGATTGCCTACAGAGGAGCAGCATGTGTACAGTTTGGGGATAATGGCGACATGACTGGCTGTGGTGGTTGTTACACAACTTTTTATGCATTTGTCAAAACTATAGAACTTAGTGTGAGAATGAATTTTCCAGTAAGAATTTTAAAAAGCTTGAAAAAAAATGGCTAACTGTGCTAACAAGGAAAATGAGGAAGGGATAAAGGGTAACCTGCCAGAGTAAGATCATTCCTTAAATAGCTTCAGAGGGAAGATGGGTTGCCATGATTAAGAGCCATAACTATACAGAGTACCTGGGAGCAGGTCCGAAAGGATGCCCACAGCATTGCCAAAGAATTTGTTTTTTGTTTTTTGCTTATTTGGTTGTTGCTCTTGTGACTAGGTTGTGAAAAACCTAGGTCTTAAGTCAAAAGTACCAGAAAGTTCTTAGTAACACCTAACAACACAAATGGGTATCATTTCTGAAGCCTTTATTTTCCACTATGGATTGTGAGCAGCATTCAGAATGGGGCTACATCTGAATGCTGTGGCTGCTTCAAAATGGCTCCATGCTTCCAAATGAATCTAAAATAAGTGGATTCTTAACTGAGCATCAAAAGTAATCTAGCAATGTAAATATAATAACATAAATATGAAACCAGCAAGTATACGATATGTATTGATATAGAAAAAATTATTGACATACCTGTTTTATTTCTTTACTATTTTTGTAGGAATATACAGGTTGAGGCAAAAGTAGGTTTACAGTTGTAATACAAATAAATAATAATTAATGAATAATAATACAAGAACAAACTCTGTGTTTCACATACTCACAACTGTAAACTTACTTTTGCTCCACCCTGTACTCATTGCATATGGTAGCTTTCATTGTGTTTTAAAAATGGTCAGTCCTCAATAAAAACGTATATGCTTGGAAGGGGCTAAATTTTTGAAATGGTATTTATTTCTTATATCAGAGAATTGTAATCTCTATTCTATTTATTTTATCTGCAAGAGTCACATTTTTACGTATAGGCAGCTCTTTCAAAATACATGTGCAAATGTCTCCTGAAAAACTGTCTGGCCAAATAAAACCAGTATCACTATTGAGTCTGCCAAAATACAGGAGATGTTGTCAATGATGAGTGAATGTGAACTGGTAAATAGCATGTTGCTGGTACTCAATTGATAATTTGTACAACATCACATAAACAATAGGAGCCCTATTATCCATATGTCTGCTGAAGGGAACCAAAGCTTTGCCACCTCAAAATGTGCCTTTTGAGATATTGTTTTTAAGCTGGTTGTTAAGAAACAAATAACTCAAAAAGCACCTTTGACTTTCCCCCTTTCCTGCCTCAAAGAATTTTCTATCTTTCAGATAGAAAAAAACAACAACCTGCTTCTGAAAGAGAACCTTAGCATGTTCCCTTCAGCACACATGAAATAGCACATGTGTGTCAGACAGGAAGAAATCTAGCAAAGCCTGCCCTCTGTGTCCCACTGTGTCCGATGGCACAGCAAGAATTTGTTTAGCACATGTTTACTGTGTTTTGTACTGTGAGTTACCTATTTCCCCCTGGGAGTCCCAGACCCTTGCTTTCTTCTCCTTTGTCCAGGTGGCATATAAGCCTCAACTGCCTAATGGGTTTCTGGGCTCATATCTTGATACCCCGGGCATATACATCAGTAATAATAAATATTGGATATTTTCTCGTGTTAACTTCCTCTGTTAATTTGATTATCAGCCTAGATAGAAGACCTTAGAGGTGAGAAGTGCCCCCAGACTTTCGAGCTGTTATTTCCTCAGGGCATCCAAATAACCAGAAACCCAGAACCTGAGGTATCCATAAGCTGTCTCAAGTCTTCTGTGGGGTCTGTAAGTAGTGAAAATTCTGAGTAACCGAAAATACCCCCACATGTACTTCTGAGATTATTATTGCTCAAGAAAATTCAGGCATTCAACATTCTGTCTCAGTTGATGCAACCGAATGTTGGAGATGAGATGAATGACAGAAGACAGAGGACAAATTACATGAAAAGTAGAGGACATGTAGGGAAAATGTGTGGGCACAACTTGTTTACATCAGTATATAGTTAAAGAGAATATGGCCAAAGGCAGAAATGGTAGAAAAGGTAATTGTTAATGAATAATTATTCCTTGAATAAAATAAGTTTACTCTGCTTGCTTGCCCATATCTGTACTAAAGGTCATTGTATGTAGCAATAATGTCAACATCAATAAGTGCTAACATTCGCCGAAACCGGTTTGGCTCAGTGGATAGAGCGTCGGCCTGCGGACTGAAAGGTCCCAGGTTCGATTCCGGTCAAGGGCATGTACCTGGGTTGCGGGCACATCCCCAGTAGGAGGTGTGCAGGAGGCAGCTGATTGATGTTTCTCTCTCATCGATGTTTCTGTCTCTCTATCTCTCTCCCTTCCTCTCTGTAAAAAATCAATAAAATATATTTTTTTTAAAAAATAAGTGCTAACATTTATAAAAGACTCCTGTGTTCCAAGAGCAATTGATAAAAATAAGGAATTTGAAGTTTACATAAATTTAGAAAATACCTGTAGTGAGGTATTAATTCGAAACATTACAGTTTCCTGATGGTAGTCAAAGTGATTGCTTACCAGTTCACAGAACATCCAGTTCCTGTTTTCTAAATGTGATCATTGCTTAGAACTTGATTAGATCCAAGCAGTGTTGATCAACATTATTGATGGGGCGATTATAAAAAATGTATTATACATATACATCTACAATAATAAAAGCATAATATGCTAATTAGACTGGATGTCCTTCTAGACCACCTTCCAGAAGTAATTCCATGCAAATAAAACTTTCTACCTCATCTCATCCTCCCATGGGGGCCTCCAGAAATGTTTATTTCAGCAGTGCCTAAGAACTCCGCTCTCACTAGCCAAGGAGAAGGGCAATCCTCGCAATTCTCCAATAACAATATCACATTGTTACTCGACTATTTGCTGAATTATTCAGTTGATCTCATTATATCTTCTAAATCTTTAATAAACACAGGTATTTTATACTAATTTGTTTGATTTATTGCAGAAATTGTGATAGATTAGAATCTAAATTATTGTATGTTATTTTCAGATATGTAATTTAATTTATTATAGCCTTAAGTAAATTCCATAAAGTACAATTCTACTTCATATCTAAAATAAGTACTTTTATTACTATTGCCTAAATTATGTATCCTAAAGGCCATTTTTAATTTAACATTTTTACTTTTATCCTGAGTGATTCTATTATCAGTTTAATTTTGCATACAAATTCTGAGGAGAATATTCTCCAGAGTAAATCTGGAGACAGAGTGAATCTAAGTTTCTTGAGATTACTTTACAAATCAGAATATTGTCTAAATAGCTGTTGAAACTATATATGGACATATAAAATAATTTAGATAAAAGGGAAGTGATAATAACCACAACTGTCTCCGTGATTAGGAATACATAAATCACAAAAGGAATTCTTTTTTATAGTTATTATATCCTATGTTTTCAATAAAACTTTGCTTTAAATTTTGATCTTCAGAGTATTTATATTTCAGAATGTAAGTAGTTTTAATTTGGAACGTTTCTTATGCAATAACTGAGACAAAGACTTGAATTCAGATTGCTTATTTGAGAGGATATATATATATATATATATATATATATATATATATGCCCAAATGAAGGAGTGGGGAAAATGAGACAGGGAAGAAGAGTCAATTGCAAATGGGTTATTTAACTCTTTGCCACTAGGTGTAGCTGGGCTCAGTACAACTAGAATGGTTCTAAAACTTTCTCATACTTTCGAAAGCCTAATTCTTCTCTCATTGACTATAGGTGTACTTAGTGATTCACTGCTAATGTGTAGAATATGGTCCAAGTGTGACTTCCTTTTCCTTCTTTCTTTGGTTCTCTCAGACAAGCCAACTTCTATGAAATGAAGATAATTAAGTAACAGTATGGAGAGAGCCACGTGGAGGAGAAATAAATTCCCTGGTCAGCAGCTACCTCATGAATTTGGAACAGGATCTTCTAATCTAGCCCAATGCAAGTCCTTATATGACTGTAAGCCTGCTGACTCTTTTTTTCAAAAATATATTTTATTGATTTTTCACAGAGAGGAAGGGAGAGGGATAGAGAGTTAGAAACATCGATGAGAGAGAAACATCGATCAGCCGCTTCCTACATCTGGGGATGTGCCTGCAACCAAGGTACATGCCCTTGACCAGAATGGAACCTGGGACCCTTCAGTCCATAGGCCAACGCTCCATTCACTGAGCCAAACCAGTCAGGGCAGGTTGCTGACTCTTTATTGCAACCTTAAGAAAGATCCTGAGCCAGAATCACCCAGATAAGCCACTCCTGAACTACAGAAACTGTGAAATACAGACATTCCCCAACTTGTGATGGTTCCACTTACGATTTTTCAACTTTACAATGGTGCCATAGCATATGCATTTAGTAGAAACCTTATTGTATCTCTTGTGATGCTAGATAGCAGTAGCGAACCAAAGTTCATAGTCAGACACACTAGCACAAGGATAAACAACCGACACTTAGTCTACAGTGTACTGTGTGGCTGGAGTTTTTGTGCTTCATTTTCCCATCCCATCATGTCTACATAATGCCCAACTGTGTCTCCTGCTTCCGGTGAGGAAGAAAAGAGAGAGGTACTTACTCAAGATAATTGTCCAACTGTAGGCTAATGTAAGTGTTCTGAGCACATTTAAGTTAGGCTAGCCTACATTATGATGTCCAGTAGGTTAGGTGTGTTAAATGCATTTTTTTACATGATATTTTTAATGCAATGGGTTTACCAGTATATAAGCCCATAGTAAGCTGAGGAACATCTGTAAATGCTTGTTGTTTTCAGCCATTAGATTTGAGTGGTAATTTTTTTATACTGCAATAGATGACTATACACTCAGTGAGAACCTTATGAATTCAGTTATGGAATGATTGAGAAATCATTGTCCACTGACTCTTGTGCCCCTTACACACAGATTACCTTCAGGTATTAACATATCCACACTTTTGTGCTGATTTACGAGTGGCCTATGTGCACATTCAGTTAGATTCTTCAGCTTCCAAAAAATTTGAAGGCATAAAAGAGAGGCTTTTAAAGTAGGGGATAGTCAATATGATTAGAAACTGCCCAGCACAGCTGGGATTGGATGAATAGCAGCAAAAGCATCTGCTAAACAATCACCACATGTGGAGCCCCAACCTACTTTGTATGTTAAATAACTTCTCAAAAAAATGCAGGAAAATAAGTTAATACATTTAAACTACACTGAAATCTTATGGGGAGAGAAATGTTTTTCATCTACATTCTGCTTTTAGTAATAACTCAGTTAAAATAAATGAAAGTAGACCTTTATTCTGGGGACTATTTATAAGACATAATAAGGAAACAGACAGAACCAACACAGGCAATGAAACTTACCTCAATCTAGTATCAATTCTGTCACTATATTGATATCACTATATCTACTATGATCAAAATGATTTTCTCAAGGTAAAATGCCTAATTATTATAATAACATATGTATGTTTACAATATATTGCTATTTTCCAGTTAGAAAATTAATACTATATAGTTTATGTTAGCTAAATTTTCTGCCTCTGTACTAGGCATTTTGCAAGGTCATTTACAAACATGTGTTAATTTTCAAAACACAATCTTAGATAATACATTTAGGCTACCAGTTATGAGTTTAAATGAAAAATAATTTACTTGGCAGATACAATTTTAGGAGATTTTATTGTAAACAGAGTGTTCCCCATGGCAAGAGTTAGTGTAAGTCCTTACACACTAATGTACTCAGGTATGGAAGAAGTTTCTGGTGAAATCATTTTAATGTTTTGTTTCATTTAGAGGTCCAAATTTACAGTGCTGGGTTTTCTAAATAACATATTCAAAAAGTAGTTAATTGGATTACTCAGGATACTTCCATGTTAACACATACATGACTTCATAAACCAACTCATTTGGCTCTTTCAACAGCTCTATTTACGTAAATGAGGTTGAACTATTGTTTGTGTTTTTTGTTTTGTTTTGTTTTGTTTTTTGTGCTCTTAACTGGTAATCAAACCTGAGACCCTCCAGTGAGAAGGCCGATGCTCTAACCATTGAGAAAAGCAGCCAGGGCCCATGCTTATTTTTCAAACTTGCAAAAGTGTCCTGTATTTTGCCATAGTGGGATTATAGTGATATTAAATACCCTTTCTAATATTTTCCACCATTGGATAACATTCTATTAACTGCAAAAATCCTTGTGCATTTTAATCCATCTTTTAAGTACTTCAAAATGCATTTCATTTTTCTCACAAAATCTTCCAATTTTTACTGGAAACTTCCAAAATTTCTTAACCCATTCCTTATAAAGCACACTTTCTAGCCCTAGCTGGTTTGGCTCAGTGGATAGAGCGTCGGCCTGCGGACTCAAGGGTCCCAGGTGTGATTTCGGTCAAGGGCATATACCTTGGTTGCGGGCACATCCCCAGTGGGGAGTGTGCAGGAGGCAGCTGATTGATGTTTCTCTCTCATTGATGTTTCTAGCTCTCTATCCCTCTCCCTTCCTCTCTGTAAAAAAAAAAAAAAAAAAAAAAAAAATCAATAAAATATATTTTTTAAAAAAAGAGAGAATGCAAATCAAAATGACAATGAGGCACCATCTCACACCTGTCAGAATGGCTATCATCAACAAATCAACAAATGACAAGTGCTGGAGAGGATGCTGAGAAAAGGGAACCCTCTTGCACTGCTGGTGGGAAGCAGACTGGTGCAGCCACTGTGGAGAACAGTATAGAGTTTCCTCAAAAAATTAAAAATGGAACTTCCATTTGACCCAGCAATCCCACTTCTAGGAATATATCCCAATAAAACAGAAACACCAATCAGAAAGAATATATGCACCCTTATGTTCATAGCAGCACAATTTACAATAGCTAAGATTTGGAAACAGCCTAAGTGCCCATCAGTGGATTAAAAAACAGTGGTACATCTACACAATGGAATACTGTCCTATAAAATAAAAGGCTAATATGCAAATTGACTGAATGGCAGAACGATTGGTCACTATGATGCGCACTGACCACCAGGGGCAGATGCTCAATGCAGGAGCTGCCCCCTGGTGGTCAGTGCACTCCCACAGGGGAAGTGCTGCTCAGCAAGAATCCAGGCTCATGGCTGGTGAGTGCAGTGGTGGTGGCGGGGGCCTCTCTCGACTCTGAAGCAGTGCTAAGGACCCCTTGGGGTATGTCTGGAGAGAGGGCCTAAGCTGGCAGTCGGATATCCCCCAAGGGTCTCCTGGACTGTGAGAGGGTGCAGGCCAGGCTGAGGGACCCCACCCAATGCACAAATGTCATGCAGCGAGCCTCTAGTGCTGCTATAAAAAAGAAAGAACTCTTACCATTTACAACAGCATGGATGGACCTGGAGAGCATTATGCTAAGTGAAATAAGCCAGTAGGAGAAATATAAATATCTTCATGATCTCACTCACTTGTGGAATATAATGAACAACATAAACTGATTAACAAAAATAGATACAGAGACAGAGAAGCATCGAACAGACCGTCAAACTTCAGAGGGAAGGCAGGGGAGGGTGAGAAGGGGGGTGGGGTAAGAGATCAACCAAAGGACTTGTATGCATGTATATAAGCATAACCAATGGACACAGACAGTAGGGAGGTGAGGGCATGTGCTTGAGGGCAGAATGGGCGGGGAAAGGTCAATGGGGGCAAAAGGAGACACATGTAATACTTTCAACAATAAAGAATTTAAATTTAAAAAAGAAAAATATTGGTTTCTTCCATAACCAGGTTTCACTCCTACTCTCCTTACAATATTATATTTAATAAATATTTTATTCTTTTTTGGACATTTTTCTATGTATGTGGACATATATAGACATGTTGCCAGAAATATTGATTTCACAGAGAAAAGTTTCAGACTTTTTTTTTTCTTGTGAATAAATATCAATTATCCGAGTAATACTGGAGTCTTTTATAGGGTTCTAAAATACATAAAAAGTAACTTAAAAAGACAACCAGAATTTTATATTAAATAGTGAAAAGGATTGGTTTTTGTTTTAAAAACATTAACATAAATATATTTCCAAAGTTCACCTAAAGTTTCACAAAATCAATTTAAAATTATGGGTTTTGACATGTCTCCAACTACATTATCTTATCTTTACTTCTCCTTTGGCTAATGATAATTTAACGAAATTATTTAAGCTTACTTCAGATTTCCAAAATGTCTCTCTAAAACGTTTATACATTATTATCTTGGCCTCTAATGTATTCATGCTGATTGTTTTTCTCTTCCTTAGTTTTAACCACTGTAACTCTGTCCAATCTCCATCAGCATGGTGTACAATTGATGCAATTTTCCAAGAGACTTTCTGTCAATTTTGTAAGATCCTGCATTTTTGCCAAGATTTTAAATTTAATTATTGAGTTGATTTTCTCTGTATTTATACTGCCTTTTTTTTTTTTTGCCAGCTGTCAAGGGACAGATTCTAGATTCTTCAATAAGTAGACAGTACATAAGATGATATGTTTGAGATGGGATTAATATTAAAAGTAAATTTTTTTATTTCTTATAAAAAAAATCCTATAGCTGCATGATTTGGAAAATTGGCCCTAAGTAAAAACACTTAAGGAGAAAAAAGCTCTCTGATACTTAATTAACAATATAGCATGTATTTTGAAATTTATTTTACTTATCTAGTTCCTTTTTAGATATCTGACTATATTAAAATGGAAAGTATGAATCAAAGCATTCCCTTTTTCCCATTTGCCACAAGGCACAGAAGAGACATGGGAATGTACAAAGTATACTTTTTAGATAACTGCTATTTCTGCTCATTCTGGAGTTTAATTTTAAGCTAAAGTTTGAACGTATATTCTAGTTCAACACTGAATCAAAAATTTCAAAAAATATTTTTAATTGTAAGTAATAATTTTACTAATATAGTCAACATGGTGGGGAATTCTCCAACATAAAACATATATGACTTCTAAAATTTTCTATGAGATAATAGAAGTGAAACACACACACACACACACACACACACACACACACAAACTGGTCACTCATCAGTCTAAATCAGCTCATAATTAATAAATCATTGCATAAGCTGAACTTGAAGAAATGCCTTTGGGATTATTTATATTCAGATCATTTAATTCTCTTGAGAACACCTATGACTTTGACTGGGCTTATTAAAATGCTGATTAACTATTTTGATCTCTACCTATTTACTAAACTGTATATTTCCTGAGGATCATTCTTTCTAATTTGCAATTTTGTCATTAGAAAACTGAGTGGAGGAAAACAAACTGAAGCTCCAATTATAGAAACTGATTTACATAGTAAAGTCACATTTATTCAAAATAGTATGGATAGTGAGAAATATGTTATGAACTCTTTGAAACTCATATCTGTGAAATAACTATGTTATAAAAGATTTTCACCTTTGATTTCTAATATAGGTACACTATGGTCAGAACATGACCTGTGTGCTTTTCAAACTTTAATGTGCATATGCAAGTGGGAATACATTTTAATCAACTTAGCTTCCTTTTGAAATGTTATAGATAGCTCTATATGTTGCTTCCCTACAGAAGCTATAACTAGATTCTCTACTATATGTGCAATAGAATGTGAACTGTTTATAATTAAATATATAAGTGAGCAAATTCAATGCTTATTAAAATCAATATATGAATACTCTCTTAATTATACTAAGATCTGTTAAATGTCATGCAGCTGGTTATTCTACCTCAACAATAAAAGTTCCTGTTGGGGCTCAGGCAAACCTTCACCATTTTTAATATTTTTTGAATTTTTAATATTCACATTTCTTTCATATTTTGGGAGATTCCTAGCCATTCAGTATGTATACTTTTCAGACTGTCTTCACTTTGAGCTATAGCCTCCCTGACACCATGTCTCATCAAATATTCTGTATTGGGAGAGTTGAAGCCACAGCCTTGAAAGAACGAAGTGTGCTCATTTTCAAGCAGTTTTTCCCAAATATATCTTTTCCTCAGGAATTTGTAAGGGTGTGAAGAATATGATGCAGGGTGTTCCTAGCAACAACAACAAAATAAATGTCACTTTAATACCAACACATTCAATCCACTACTTTTGCCCTTAATGACTTTATATTTTTCATAGTGACTTGTTGCTTCAGGAATTTTTTCTTGTTTACTTCCTTTTTCTCTACATTAGTTTGCTAGGATTGACATAACAGAATTACATAAACTGGGTGGCTTAAAAAACAGAAATTTGCTTTCTCACAATTCTGGAAGCCACATGACTTGTATCAAGGTGTCTGCAGGGTTGGTTTCTTCTGAGGGCTTCCCTCATTGGCTTGTAGAAGTCTGCCTTCTTCTGCTTGTCTTTATATGATCTTTCCTCTGCTCATATATACACATCAGTCATTGAATTAGGCCCCACTTTTGACCTCATTTTACCTTAAGTAATTCTTTAAATTCCATATTTGCAAATATAGTCATCTTCTGAGGGTTAGAACTTTAACATATGAATTTTTGGGAGACACAATTTAAAACACACCCTCTTATCTGTAAACCAAAAGAAGTCTATTGGATAACAACCAGAAGACAAGTAGTAGGAATATAGACACATGAAAGCAAAGCAAAGACATGAGTTTTAAAATAAAGTAGGACATTAAAACATCTCAACAAACTTTAAGGCAGGTCTTAGAAAGTAGCCAAAAGCATTTTCAGAACATTCACAGAGGTTTCCATTTTCAAGCACTAATATTATCCTATATAATAAAAGACTAATTAATATGCAAATTGACCAAACGGCAGAATGACCAGTTGTGCTGACACTCACTGACCACCAGGGGGCAGACGCTCAATGAAGGAGCTGCTCCCTGGTGATCAGTGCACTCCCACGGGGAGTGCCACTCAGCCAGAAGGTAGTGAAGGGAGCCTCCCCTGTCTCCGGGGAGTGGGCCTAAGCCAGCAGTCGGACATCCCCCGAGGGCTCCCGGACTGTGAGAGGGCGCAGGCTGGGCTGAGGGACCCCCCACCTGAGTGCATGAATTTCATGCACCAGGCCTCTAGTATGTAAATATAATTCCCTTTCTTGGTAAATATTGGGGCTTTTAAAAATTATGTTTCATTATTAGCACTACACAAATACTTTTCTTATATTTTACTATATAAATCTTAAAGGTGGAATCCAAGTTTATGATATGAAATGAACATGCCATAAATAAAAAAGCCTCTTCATGGTTTTGGTGAACAGGCATTATATGGAAAGCCCCTACACTAAAGATTTAAATTCATGCAAAGCTTAGAAAAACTTGGTGCTATTATGCTTCATGAAGAAGACACAACAAAAAATAGCATTTGAATTTTTCCTCCTGTTCTTTGTAATCACCACACACATTTAGTGTCTTATCTTAGATAAATAACTATAGGACCAAAACTCAGAAACTTTGAATAAAGCCAACATATACAGGGATTAGAGTCAAAAGGTAGAGAAATAATTTCTGAACCGAGTTATCCCTGGATCCAGCTATGCCTGAAATTAGCTTCAAAATGAACTTCACAGTTTTATGAGTTATAACAATTCTAGGTATGCTTTTAATTGAGGTGGTTTAGTTGTAGGAGTCAAAACACCTTTTAGGGATGCATACTTTCTGAAGACACAGTATATTCATTGGAATTATTACAAAGCTAATATAGCCTCAACATGTACACTTATCATTGACTATTTCAAATATATTAATATCCAAACAAGTGTTAGAATATTATGTCATTATAAAAACATGATGAGCAGGAAAATTATGTATTTATGGAAATAATATAATTTGCAAACCAATTCCTGATTTTAGCCTACCACAATTGATCTAAATATATATTTCAATGTAGTTAACATGGTGTTCTGTGATCTTCTTCCTTGCAATTGCTAATTATAGCTCATATCGTATTCTTAATCTTAACACAGTCTTTTACAGGTGCTAAGTAGCTCTGAATCAAAAGAATGCATATTTATAAGATGGGAGAAATCTCTCTATGAGCCTGGAGAATGCAGCATCAGCGTGCCAACTCCATTATTGGTAATTCTTGCCATGTAAAGCTTTTTTTTTCTTTTCTTTTTTAAATCCCTAATCACATTTAGTGAGCAAATAACTAGAAATAATCATTTAGAACTCTATTCATCAGACCATTATTATTTTGCATCAACTAAGCCTTTATGAGATAGCTGAATTTCTTCAGGGAACAAATAATATTTACCATTCCTCTTTGCTGCCCATCTAATAGAAAGTTTTAAGTCTATCTCAGAGTTAAAGCCCAGGCTGAATGATGAAGAGATTTTAATGAACACATCATTATATAAGCAGTGAAACATCAAAAACCAGACACCAGAGCAGTAATATGTTTGAATAAACAAATAAAACATTTAAAATTTCAATGACGTATTTAAACAACTCAAAATAGAACTATTTTATACAAATTATAATATTGGATTCTTTCTGGGAATGTCAGTCCTATATGTAATCATGGATCTGAAATTGACTCCATGGGAGCTCTACAGAAGAACATTTATAAATGTAACAGAAACAAAAAGGAGCAGTGTGTGAGACTGAGGGTATTCAGTATTAAGAACGAAAGCTTTGGAATTCTTGACATGAGATGATGATACACAGAGATGAGTAAGCTCTCTGGTAATTACCAGCCATGCGACCTTGATAACTAACATAAGTTTCACAATTGAAGAGTTTGTCATTTAAAATTTCAGGATTCTATTATAACTAAAATAATTCTATTTTGAGGATTAATTTAAATTGTAAACGTAATAACAAAAAAATTGTAAAACTAAACTTATTAGAATTTATAAGAATTAGGATACTTTTTAAATGCCAGTAATTTTTTTTAGTGTTCTCATTTTGTTATGATTATAGTTATTTAAATAAACTGAAAAAGGCACAATGTTTAAATTTCTATCTCTGAGATGAAGTTAAATTCCTCTCTCCATGTGTTTAAATCCTAGAAGAAACTTCTTGTTATTCTTTAACCAACACAAAAATATATTATCTGAGTGCTATAGTTAAAATAATTGAAATAGTAATATTGAAAAATTGTCCTAGATGGTGAGAATATTTTGGGGATAAAAATAGTAGAAAAAAATGCCATTTCGTGGACGCCGGGGAGCCGGGCGGAGGGTGTGGACTTCAGCCGCCGTGTTTCTCACTCCGGACCTCGAAATGCATCGTGATTCCTGTCCACTGGATTGTAAGGTTTACGTGGGAAATCTGGGGAACAACGGTGACAAGACTGAGTTGGAACGGACTTTTGGCTATTATGGGCCACTCAGGAGTGTGTGGATTGCTAGAAACCCTCCCGGCTTTGCTATCCTGGAGTTTGAGGATCATCGAGATGCAGCTGATGCTGTCCGAGAGCTAGACAGGAGAACCCTGTGTGGCTGCCGAGTAAGAGTGGAACTGTCCAATGGTGAAAGGAGAAGTCGAAATCGAGGCCAGCCTCCCTGTTGGGGGGTTCGTCGCCCTCGAGATGATTATCGGCGAAGGAGTCCTCCACCTCGCCTCCAAGACGGAGAAGCTTCTCCCGTAGCCTGACCAGGTCCCTTTCCAGAGATAGGAGGAGAGAGAGATCACTATCTCAGGAGAGAAATGATAAGCTGTCTCAATACTTCTCTAGGTCTCAGAGCCGATCTAGGTCAAATGAAAGGAAATAGAAGACCAGTTTTCAAGATGTACAGGAAATAACTTCCTTTGACAGGAGTATGTACAGAAAATTTGTTTGAGACTTAAGCGTGGTGCATTTTTTAAAATTTTTTAATGCTGTCATTTGTGATGTTTTGTGAGAATCCTTGGAATAAAGTTTTGATTACAAAAAAAAGCACCAAACAAACAAACAAACAAAAATAGTAGAAAAAAAAGGATGATTTACTGATTACAGAGTGCCATGAGTAAGGGTATATTTTTGAAAGTTAAAATTTATTAAAAATATTCAAAAAGATTTTGATGATGTTATATTGTGTCTTAAAAATGATGAAAAGACACTTGTTTTCAGACATAGAGAGAATTAAGAAGTCTAAGAATGCTTTTAATATAAAACATTTAAACTTATAAAGGAATTTATAATTTTGTATGTGTATGTGGTGTGTGTGTGTGTGTGTGTGTGTGTGTGTGTGTTTTGTTTTGCATGTTGAGACATTTGTGCTACATGGGATGCACTGATATACAGGTATTCCAAGAGTACTGGTAGGGGTGAAAATTAGACTTTAGCAGTATGTTTAAAAAACATACATACATTTGCATTTATTCTGAGTTAGCAACTTTCCTGTCAGGAATTTATTCTAAGAAAGTTATCAAAATGTCAAAGATGAACTAATGATAATATTTCTAGTAGGCAGATGACCCACAATCATGTATAATCTCCTCTCCTTGGGTGTGGGTGAAACCTATGACCAGGATGAACTATTGCTCTGTGATCATGTTAAATTATATGGCAGCAGGCAGATTGTCTGGAGTGAGCCTAACCCAATCCAGGGAGCACTTTTAAAAGCAAAGAGTTTTCCATGGCTAGTCAAAGGAGAGGATGAGATGCTCACACTGAGTGGCAAAATGGAGACACCACATGACAAGAACCTAAGGGTGGCATCTAGGAGCTAAGGCTGGCAGGAAAATGGGACTTACATTGACAAGGAAATGAATTCTTCTAACAACTAGTGAACTTGAAAGAGGACTCCAAGGCCCAGATATAACTATAGTCCTGGTATTATTTTTGATAGCAAGTAACTGGAAACCACCTCTGTGACTAACAATAAAGACCAGGTAAACAAAATATGATACAGTATACAGTAACTCATGTATGCAAAACCTATATACAGTCTATGTCAGAGGTGTGCATGAAATTCTCTTTGTGTATTTTTTTTCATATATTTATATATTTTTATACAGAGTGGGACAAAATAGGTTTATAGTTGTTTGTATAGAAAATAATACAATAATCTATATATATCAAAGCCCAGTGACTGAACAGCGGAACGACCAGAATGACCAGTCAACCAGTCGCTATGATGTGCACTGACCACCAGGGGGCAGAAGCTCAACACAGGAGCTGTCCCCTGGTGGTCAGTGTGCTCCCATAGCGGGTCAATCCCCACAGGCCACATACCCCACCAATGCACGAATCTGTGCACCGGGCCTCTAGTCCTATATAATAAAAGCCTAATATGCTAAGTGTCTGGTCTTCCAGCCGGCTATTCAAACAATCAAAGCATAATATGCTAATGATATGCTAAGGCCGCTCAACCATTCGCCGTGACATGCACTGACCACCAGGGGCCAGACGCTCCGACCAGTAGTTTAGCTTGCTGCTGGGGTCTGGCCAATCAGGACTGAGAAGATAAGCCAGACATGCCCTGGATCCCTCCCACGGTCCCTCACCAGCCCCAATCATGCACCAGTGGGGTCCCTTGGCCTGGCCTGCACCCTTTCGTAATCTGGGCTGAGGGATCGTCCCCTCCCCTCGAGTGCACGAAATTTGTGCACTGGGCCTCTAGTTAAAAAATAATAATACAAGACTAAACTGTGTTTTGAGTACTCACAATTGTAAACCTATTTTTGCCCCATCCTATATTGTATATTGCTTTGGGTTAAATTGTGCCCTTCAAAGGGGTATTTGAAGACTTAACCCCTAGTACCTCAGAATATAAACTTATCTATGTACATAAAAGCCTGAATGACAGCGGGCACACTGACCACCAGCCGGCCAGCTGACTGTTCAACTGTCAAGGGGCAGATGCTCAATGAGGAGCAGAAACCACAGGCATGGAAACATGGAACAGACTGATGAATCTCAGAGGGAAGGGGGAAGGGGGGAAGGTAGGAAGAGATTAACCCAAGATCTTACATGCACACTAGAGGCCCAGTGCATGGATTAATGCACTGGTGGGGTCCCTCAGCCTGGCCTGCAGGGATCAGGCTGAAACCGACTCTCCAACATCTCCTGAGGGATTGCAAGAGGGCACAGGCCAGGCTGAGGGACCCCACTGGTGCACGAATCTGTGCACCAGGCCTCTAGTTAAAAATAGGTGTTTGGCAGATATATTAAAGTTAAGATGAGGTCATTAGGACCCCTAATCCAATATGACTGGTGGCCTGATAAAAAGGGAAAGTATGGATTCAGAGACAGACATGCACAGAGAAAAGATCATGTGGAGACACAGGGAGACCAGCATCTACAAGCCAAGAAAGGTCTGAAGCTACCAAAAGTTATGGAGAGGTATAGAACTTCCCCTCACAGCCTCAGCAGGAACCAAATCTGCCAAGACCTTACTTTGGACCTCTAGCCTCCAAAAGTGTGAGACAATAAATTTCTGTTAAGTCACCCAGAATGTAATAATTAGTTATGGCAGCCAGAAGCCAATACTCATCCTAAATGCTCATGTTGATGAACTGGGACAAAATTGCAATGACTATCAGGAATTTATATAGGTGGGTCCTCCAAATTAAATTGTTAGTATTAGATCACATTTGACCTATTAACATGAAAATTTTGTAGACTCCAGCCTTTTGTTTTATATTGTTTGCATTCAATTATTGAAGTTAAAAAAAAAAAAAAAAAACATTTCTATTACTGTCATGGCTACATAAATTCAGTAATTATAAAAATTAATGATTTCAAATCACCAAAAATTTAGTTATTTCTATTCTATAGCTGTTCAATAAAAATGAATAACTAACTTGTAAACTCATTTCCTTTCTTATATTCCTTTTGTGTACTTAGTCTCCTCACATCTACCTTGTGACATTTCATAGTTTATGCATTATTTCTATATCAGGTTTTTATAATATTAGATACAGACATGACTAAATACAGCACTATTCTGTTTCTAATGGAGAAAATAATTAATGGGAGATTAATATTGAATAGTCAAAATATAAACTGAAAGTTTCTTATAAAACTTCATTGTCTAAAAACTAATGATAACTCACTTTTGCAAAGAATATTCATAACGGCTAATGATGATTCCATGATTCAGTAATCACTTGAGGATTCAGTGAAAGCAAAAAATTTGCTATAGATCATGCTAGTGGAACCTAGCAAAAAAGACAAGCACCAGACAAGTGCTTGTAAAAATATGTGAGTAGTCCTCTGATGGAAAACTTACATGAGTTATGTGGAACCAGCCAAGTCAAAGGTTAGAAAATTCCCCCAAGGACATGATTTGTAAGATGAAGCCTTGTGATTTATGCAGGCTAAGTGGAAAATAGCTGCAGAGAAGGCTGGGGGTTGGGCTGTATAGAATGTTGATTAAAAATAGAACATGTATCACCGCACATAGTTCTGTGATCTTGGTTAAAACACCCAAAGAATGGTTGTGATGCTTTTGTCTGTTAAATGCATGGCTTCTTTTGACATTAATCTTTATTTTTTAGAAATGCTTTTCAAATCTGCATTTTCTGTCAAGAATAAATCTCATTAACTACTCCACTCCAAATGGCTACTTCTGTCACTGCAAATTTATATAGGGACAGCTATACATTATTAACCAGCTATGAAAAGTCACTGGCTAAATGTCACCAAAGCTGAGATATAGCTGCACCTTGGGATTCATATAGCAAACAGTTTAGTTTTAATCATCTTGAACCACAAGAAGTCTTGACATTTGAGCAGCAACTTTATTCTCTTTAACTTGCACTGGAATCAGACCTCTAATATGTCAGCCATAATTTCAGCTTAAGTGGGATAGAAACTTTTACTTTCTAAATTAAAAATGTGAAAAAAAAATCAATCCATCAAAGACCTTATCATTCATTTAATCAATGCTGACCTGCAGCCTTTTCTTCCATTCCCCACCCCCGCCCCCTCAAAAAAAAAAAAAAAATGTGAGCAAGGGCAGCTATAAAATTCAAGCAACTTTAAAACTGCAGGAATTTTTGTTTCACCAACTGCCGTTCTGTTACATTAATGCCTATGAGAAATGAGCCTACTCACACACATTAAAATAGATAATTGATTTTACTCTGGTATTTTTTAAAATTGATTTTACTCTGGCATTTAAAAGTATACATTTGAATCTTTTTCTGCTCACTATAAAAAATATCACAAGGGCATTAATCTGTGGTGCCCCAAAATATCTAAATTTACTAATAATATTTTATTTAAAATATCTAGTACATGATATTGTGAATTTCGATTTTATTAAGATCTATCATTTTAGCTTTTCATTGTGAATATGTTATGAAGGCAATATAAATATATGGTTCTTTAAAATAGTAAAAATCAGAAAAAATGCTAAACTAACTAACTATATATATATATATATATATATATATATATATATATATGCCTAAGCAAGGTTTATGCCGAATGACTGGAATGACCAGAATGACCAGTGGCTATGATGCGCACTGACTACCAGGGGGCAGATGCTCAATGCAGGAAATTCCCCCTGGTGGTCAGTGTGCTCCCATAGGGGAAGCGCCACTCAGCCAGAAGCCGGGCTCACGGCTGATGAGGGCACCTGCGGTGGCGAGAGCCTCTCCTGACTTCACAGCAGCTCTGTTAAGCAGCAGTGGCAGGCGTAGCAAGCCGGGATGAGTGCCAGCAGCATGGCACCCCACCCTGCCCCAGCTTGGGCTCCTCCCTGGCCGCCTGCCACTTGATGCACTGCTACATCCCCCAAGGGGTCCCGGATTGAGAGAGGGAGCAGGCCAGGCTGAGGGACACCCCCGCCCCCCATTCACAAATTTGTGCACCGGGCCTCTAGTCAATAAAGAAAATCTTCATAGATAAAATTCTATCAAACATAATGTGGGCTAATAAATGAGACTATATAACTTGTGAGACAATGCATATACCTCACATCTTTCATAATTTTACTATTCACATAGGACAACAAGCTATAAATGATCAATTATTAGAAATAATAACCTTACCCCTTTAGTTCCAAATGATCAGAACATAGATACATTGAGATATAAACTGCTTTGCTTCTTGTGTAATTCATTTTACTTCAAGTAAGGTAGGCAATCCACAAATAACTACAGTCTCTACATAAAATTAAATAATGTAACAAAGAGAAATAATTAGGGACTAGATACTCTGAAAACATCTGGATGATGCAACTGAAATCAAGAAGACATCCTTTCACAGAGGTGCTAGACATCTAGAAATAAAAATTTATCATTTCACAGTACCCTGTAAATAGCTGTTCTGTTTTTTACAGCTAAAGCTAAAAAAAAAAAAAAAAAAGTAACTGGCTTTTTATAAGTCTCTGTCAGTTGACATATATATACATATATGATAAAGTCACTCATAATTAGTATAGTAAATATATATATGGAAATAAAAGTAGATGATGAAAGGTAAAATTGGGCACAAACATTGTTTAACTATTCTATGAATGTTGACACACCTGTATAAATTAACAGTATTTTATTTTTTTGTTAGGAAATGCATTTGATAAGAAGTTGCCTATCCTTTTCTTTATCTCCTTGACAAGTTGAAACCACCACTTTTTTTTTTAAATATATTCCACTGATTTTTTACAGAGAGGAAGGGAGAAAGATAGAGAGTTAGAAACATCGATGAGAGAGAATCGTCGATCAGCTGCCTCCTGCACATCTCCCACTGGGGATATGCCCGAAACCCAGGCACATGCCCTTGACTGGAATTGAACCTGGGACCTCTCAGTCCGCAGGCTGACGCTCTATCCACTGAGCCAAACCGGTTTTGGCTGAAACCACCACTTTTATGTTTGGTCCTATTTCTGCTCCTTTATTTACTAAATAATATTCAAGTAATATTTATCTATTATCTATTACATACGAGACACTGTATTGGGTTCCATACAATGATGAGCAAAACAAACACAATACTTATAGAAATTGCAGTCAAATGAGGAGAGTAAATAAAGAATCAGACACAAAAAATAACTGCTACCATGTTCTACGAAAGTATCTAATGAGAGATAAGACCTCGTTTGTTGGGTGGTTAGTGGGGAGAAAGGCCTCCCTATAGCTTTTTTTTTTCTTTTTCTTTTTTTTTTTTTGAGAATCAGTAGAGAGACAGTTATTCTGGATAAACAGGTTTAATTCGGAGTCACCATGGGATTTAGTCAACTACCCCTATAGGTTTGACTGCTTCATGAAAGATATGCTAAATTCTGAAAATCTTTCCAGCCTTGGAGTGCCTCAGTTGGGATCTTCCAAAATAGATCCTGAGCAAAGTGTGTCAGTGGAAGTAATTTTGGGGGAGATGTACAGAACTCCTAAAGATCAGTAAATTGTTTGGAGGAAATAAAGTTTGCATTCTTAAGTCGAACTCTGGTCAACCATGAAAAACATACTTCAGAATTATGTGACATGATGGGATAAATAAATTAAGGTACTGACACCCAACTCCCATCAGTTTTTATGGGCTGCATCTTGGATTGGGGAGATACTGAGGAGGCAAAGAGTGTAATTCCTCCGAATTTCTAATCTGCCTAATGGACAGTAAGTATTAAAAGCCCTCTAGCCCATACATACAGACATAAGCAGCTAACGATGACCACGGAAAGCTGAATGGTAAGATCGCTGCAATGTAAGAGTGGGTCACCGACAGCACCATAGAGTGAGCTAAAATTATTTGCATCAGTCAAGACTAGCAATTAAAAATTACAGACTTAGTTGGGAGGTAGATTTCTAAAACAGTAGAGATACAAATAATTTTTGTTCCGTGGAAGCAAATAATTTTAAGACTTATAATTTATATTTTTGTAGGAAAGTGACCAGATTTGTACCTAATCTGGCAATGTTATCTTTAAATGCAGTTATTAAGCTGCCTATAAATGTATCACATTCAAATGGTCTATGAACTAGTCCCAACATTTTCCAGTTTGTCTAATTAATGAATGAGTTCAATAAAATACTTTACACTTGTTCATTTATTTTGCATTAGAATCCTATCTATACTTTGAGAAATAGAATTTAATTAGTCTGTGGCGCATATTAAGAACTCTATACTCCCTTCATGTTTTGAGAGAAACTGCTCTAGACATTTTCTGATAGGAGCAGAGATTTCTCCTGTTTAAACAAACCGCTACCAGACAACTGTGCACATCCAGGCAAGAAAAATACCTCTTTACTCAGGACAGGGAGACAGATTTTAATTTTAATAAGAGTCAATTAGAGAATTAAAAACTAATGCTTTTCCAAATAAATAACATAATTAGGCTTCCTAAAGTTAATAAAGTTCTATCTTATTAAAATTCAAAATTAAATTACATTTAGTAATATATATATATATATATATATATATATATATATATATATATATGTAAAACAAACAAAAAAAAACCCCTCTATTCTGGTGAAATATACTATCATTAATAAGAGAACTTTTTTTCATTCCCATAAAATCACACAAAGGCCTAAATGAGGAAGTCATTAACTGGATATTACTTCATTTGTCAACACCATTAATTGGCCAATTAATAAGTTTTCAAAGGGACGATAGTGAATTGGTCATGGTAGGTAAAATTATGCTGTTTGAACAAATAATCTCCAAACTTCAGGAGGCTTAGATTCAAAAAAGGCTTATTTCTTTCTCATGAGAGAAATCCATTAAAAGTCCCCCAGAGTGGTACTCCATCGTTGTCCTCACTCTGGACCCAGGCTGGAGCATCACGAGTAACTACAACAGGAAAAAATGTGAGTTCTGCAAAGTTTCACACTAGTATTTAGTATTTCCCCCCAAGGGGACACATGTCATTTGCAGCCCAGTTCATTAGGCAAAAATATTAATGCCGATTTACACCAACAGAAGTACAATCGTACCATGTGCCTGAAAAGGAGAAAAACTGGACTATTTGACGAAGAGAACTAAGGAGGTGAATATGTATCGTGTTTATTTTTCCAATCTGGATCTATTTCTAGGTCTATTTCTCCTTGAGTCTGAAAAAATACACATAAAAATGTTTGCCTTTGTATATACACAGAGCCGAGAGTGTTAAACATGCTACATCTATAACAATATAATGTGAACATAAAGCTTTCATAAATTATACTATATATATTTTTTTTTCTAGAACTTTGTCCATTTTAATAATTTCCTGGCATTTCTAAAGTACTGCACTTGAGGTTTTCATATAATTAATTAGAAATTCATAACTATGCTTTAAATAAAATAGTAAAATGGGCTTTTATTGGTTAAGGAATAATAACTTGAGAAAAAATTAAAGATTAAGGCAGAGATGGTAAAAGCAAAACATAATTAAATTATAGTAAGTGCCTTGAGTAAGGGATTTATTCAAAATTGAATTTCAAGCTATTATAGTCTAAATCAAATTTAGATTTACTTAGCTCAAAGAAGAACTTTTTTTATCCCCTTCAGACTGCATTTTATGTTCCAGAATTTATATAAAATTTAGACTCAAAGAAATAACCCCAGTCACTATCAATATTCTTCTTATTAGCTTTTTGGATGTTTCAAAATTATTATTATTCTAAAAGCACATTCACATTAGATTTAAACTAGAGGCCAGGTGCACGGATTCATGCACCAGTGGGGTCCCTTGGCCTGGCCTGTGGGAATCAGGCCAAAAGCAGCTCTCTGACATCCCCTAAGGGGTCCCGGATTGTGAGAGGGCCGTCTTCGGGTGATGCACCCCAGAATCAGGCTCCCTTTTCTCTGATTCCCGGTGCATCACCTGAGAACCACAGCTGCCAACTCACCGCAGCTCAGCAGCTCCTGCATTGAGTGTATGCCCCCTGGTGGTCAGTGTGTGTCGTAGTTGCCAGTTGGAGCATCTGCCCCCTGGTGGTCATTGCGCACCATAATTTGCAGTCAGACGGATGGTCGAATGGTTGGATGATCGCTTAGGCTTTTTTAAATATATATAGATGTCTTAATGACTGGTAATTAATTGTGTATAAAATTTAAATAAATTTGGAAATCATTTATTTCCTGACAGGAGAAATATACCCAATATCTTCATACTTTCATTTAAACAATCATTATCAACCTTTTTTACTCCAATAGACCTTTTCTTTTTGCCCATCCTGATCTTAGTCCCTGTGGCTCATGGGAGACTATGCTATAACTGTTTTCTAAAGTTAGGCCACTGATCTTCCCATATTCACTAATGTCTCATATATGTAAGTCTTTCCCTTCTAAAGAAAATGCCCTGATTCCCCTACTTATTACCCTATATGCTGCTTCTCTTTAGCATTAAAGTAATTTGTACTTGTTGCTTTCATTTTTTAATTTTCCATTTACTTCTCAATCTATGACAACTTTTACCTGCAGTTCATTTAAATTGCTCTAATAAAATACACAAATATAATAATTACAAAAGTCAAGATTCTCCTCTAAATTATGACTTAATTTTTAGATTTGATACAATAGAACAATCTTTCCTTGAAGTTCAATGCTCTGCTAGCTTCCATGAATGACATTCCATTCCAATATTTTACTGTGTGTTCTTTTCTCTCCCTGTTTCAAGTTTAATGACCTACTCCTTAACACATTGCGTACCACTCAGGAGTTTTCTCGTGTTTCACGCGCCATCTGTTATAGGCCTTAGATGTCAACACACTGTCTTGTCCACTGTGGGGCGCAGTTTCAGTGGTTTGGCAAGGTTCAAGCCTCGGATAATGAAAGGACAGGGTCCTCTCACTGCCAATTCATTTAGAGTGTACAACGTCCTCAATCCACAAGCAAAAATGAAGTATAAACAGTTTCTGCTATCGGTGGCGAGAGACTGGATAAGGGATGACAATAATGAAGGCTCTCCGGAACCAGAGACAAATCTGTCCAGCCCTTCCCCTGGGGGTGCAAGGAGAGCACCTCGTAAAGATCCACCTAAAAGGTTGTCAGGTGATATGAAGAGCATGAACCTACGTGTATTCCAGCGAGTGGAAAGAAAAAATTTCCTACGAGAGCCTGCAGAGTGTGTGCCGCCCATGGAAAAAGGAGAGAATCTAGATACTTATGTAAATTTTGTTTGGTCCCTCTTCATAGAGGAAAATGTTTTACGCAGTACCATACGTTAAAAAAGTATTAAGAACTTTAATTGTTTAATTGTTTTTGTAAATAAAAATGTTACAATTATTGAAAAACAACACCTAAAGTGCATTATGACCTGTAGTTATGATGATTTAAATAACGTGCAGTTTGCCCAAAAACGTGCGGTCCCTGGCATATGTCTTAGGGATTTCTATGCGGTACGAAATGTGTTAAATGCTGCTCCAGTGGTTCTCAACCTTCCTAATGCCGCGACCCTTTAATACAGTTCCTCATGTGGTGACCCCCAACCATAAAATTATTTTCGTTGCTACTTTATAACTGTAATTTTGCTACTGTTATGAATTGTAATGTAAGTATCTGATATGCAGGATGTAATTTCATTGTTCGTGACCCACAGGTTGAGAACCACTGACCAGGCTCTAGGATCTGTTTTCTTCTTTTTACTTTTATACAATCTCTTACTAAATGGCATTGCCTCCAAATAAATATCATTTATAACAACATGACAGTTATTTCAAACTAGTGTTTCCAATCCATATTGCTCTCATTAAATTAAACCTATATGTTCAGTTGTCATTTAGTTACCTACATAAGGATGGTCTACCAGGGGTGGGCAAACTTTTTGACTCGAGGGCCACAATGGGTTCTTAAACTGGACCGGAGGGCCAGAACAAAAGCATGGATGGAGTGTTTGTGTGAACTAATATAAATTCAAAGTAAACATCATTACATAAAAGGGTACGGTCTTTTTTTTTCAATAGTTTTATTCATTTCAAACAGGCCGGATCCGGCCCGCGGGCAGTAGTTTGCCCACGGCTGGTATCCAGTGGTCGGCAAACTCATGAGTCAACAGAGCCAAATATCAACAGTACAACGACTGAAATTTCTTTTGGGAGCCAAATTTTTTAAACTTAAACTATGTAGGTAGGTACACTGTGATTAACTTAATTAGGGTACTCCTAAGGCTTAGGAAGAGCCACATTCAAGGGGCCAAAGAGCCGCATGTGGCTCGCAAGCCTCAGTTTGCCGACCACGGGTCTATATGAACTTATGTAACACAAACTATCATATATATTTTCCAACCTAATTTCATTTATTCAATAGGATATATAAATATTTTTATTTCATCTTAATCAGTCAAATTCTTTCAGAGTATCTGAAATATTTCTCAAACCTATTCCTTACCCTCCTGTACTTACTACTACTACTATCCTCTTTACTAGAACACATCAAACTTTTAATATTTTTCCCAGTTTTCAGTTCCTCCATTCCAATTGTCATCATCAACATTTTATCTTTCTAAGTTCTAGATGGTATTATGTCACTCCCTTAAAAAATAGATTTCTGGTGTCTCCCTTTTTATGAGAAATTAGCATTATATTTCTACCAGTACCCCAAACTGTAAATTCCATATACTAGATTAAATGACTTACAATCAATAGAAGGACCAAGGCTAGAACATAGATCCCTTGACTTCTAATTCACTTTGTAAAAGAAATGTATATATTTAAGCTAAATTTATCATGTATTAGTTACCATTAAGAGCCAGCATTACCTTATTCTTACACATACTTATTTTTTCCCAGATTCCTCCCATCCTCTTATCTTTTCTACACAGGGATTTCATTGGGTGAATGTGTACAGCATTTATACTTCAATCTGGAAAGAGAAAGACCCAGATCCTGGCCACTTAATCCTATTCCTGTACTGCTTACTTCACAATAGTGTTCTATACAAATAGGAAAGTATTCCTTGCTCCTGACAAGATCCCAAGAGATGGGGCATAGATAAAGTGGACACTAGTAGCTAAAATGCAACTTGTGAGATATTTATTAGAGAAGATAACGCCTAGAAAGACAAAAATAAATCTTAGCTAAGAAATAATAAAAATGTACCAATCAGGAAAACACTACTAGATATTATTTTGCAGCTTGAACCAGAGTCCAAATTTAGTACCAAGACAAGAGGTAAGACAGGAGGAAGCTACAGAACAAATTGAGGTAGAATATGAAAATAATGGAGACATAGTTTAGCATGAAGGCCGGAAATGATTCAAGAGTATTGAAAGGCTACTTCGGTTATTATATTGTGAACAGAAAACCCTAGATATAATGCTTTCTTATTTTTCTTCCAGATCTAATTATATCTACATTTATTGATACTACCAAAAGTTTTGGTAGATGATATAGTTGTGAGTATATGAATAATTTTTTTCTTCCATAAGTTGAGAAGCATAGCTAATAATATTAAGGCAGGAGGAAATATTTGAAATAATTAAGAAGCACAATATAAGAAAAAATGCATTTGTTGGACAAAGGCACTAACTAGATAAATAATACTAAAGTGGAAGTGATTATGTACCCCTCAGGGAACATTGGCAATATCTGGAATCCTTTTTGGTTATTACAACTGGGGAAATAGACCAGGGATCCTGCTAAAAATTCTGTAATGCATAGGACATCCCTCACAACAAAGAACTATCTGGCTCAAAATATCAATAGTGCTGAGTTTGAAAAATCCTTAACGGAATAATTACGGGCAATGCACTTAACTTTAATCTAAAATGGAGTTTTAATACTTTCTCTTGTGACCTGTGGGTATTAAAGATGAGAGCAAATATAATACATTAAACTAAAGATAGATAAGTAGCAAATTGCACAGGTGACATTCTCTGATAATTATTGCAATGATGTTGAAAAAGTAAATTTTAAAGCCAACAACTAATTTCAATTAAAAATACATTTGTAACTAATCAGTGGATCAAAATGGAAATTTAAGTAACCTTTAGAATACAATTAAAATGGGGATAGTACATATGCAAACTTATAGGATGTTGTTAACTTTATAATCAGGTATGTCTTATATAATAAAAGGCTAATATGCAAATTGTCCCCATGGGCGGGAGTTCGACCGACTGGGAGTTAGATGTGCACTGACCACCAGGGGGCAGCACAGAACATGGCAGGCATCAGCAACGCAGAGCTGGCAGTGGAGGCGCTGCTGGCCCCGATGGGTCCCGACGAGAGTGAGAAAGCAGCCGGATGGTAGAGCAGGTGAGCGGGTGGTGCCAGGCCAAGGCAGGTGTGAATGGGGCCCCAATTGCCCCACCGGTCACCCCACAGATCATCCCTGATTGCCAGGCAGGCCTAGGGACCTTACCTGTGCACGAATTTTGTGCACTGGGCCTCTAGTATTCATATAATAAAATAGTAATAACTTTAAGCAAAATCAAGTTAAATAATGGATACAGGGCAAGAATTTTAAAAAGGACATTCTGTAGAAGACTAAATAAACATTAAAAATGAACATAGCCATTAATGAATAGAAGGGTTTGCAAGAGTCACATTTTAAAATATATGTGTGTTGTTACTCATAATGACCAGGGCAGGGACCACAAAAATATGTAATAAACTAATAAACTTAATTAGAAAAAAACAGAGACAGGACAAATTACTGGTTGGGCTTGGATGGGAGTTAAATTAGATGCTAATTACAATAAGTGATATTTACCAGGAAAACACATTTTCTTTATTTTTTTAAATATATTTTTATTGATTTAATAGAGGAAGGAGAGGGAAACAGAGATAGAGAATCATTGATCTGCTGCCTCCTACACAACCCTGCTAAGGCCTGCAACCTGGGTATATGCCCTGACCTGTAATGAACCATGAGTGGTTCATAGGCCAGCCACTGCTGGCCAGGCAGGAAAACATATTTTCTGAAAAAACAGTAACACATTTTTATAGAGAAAAGTATCACTTCTAAACTTTTAATAATTATACCTTTTATTTTATTTTTTTAAAGGGGAGAATGATGATTTTTATTTTTTTAAATGTAATTTTTTTTTTTTTTTTTTTTTTTTTTTGCAGAGAGGAAGGAAGAAGGATAGAGAGTTAGAAACATCAATGAGAGAGAAATATTGATCAGCTGCCTCCTGCACACACTCTACTGGGGATGTGCCCGCAACCAAGGTACATGCCCTTGACCGGAATAGAACCTGGGACCCTTCTATCCACTGAGGCTGACACTCTATAAACTGAGCAAAACTGGTTAGGGCAATAATTATACCTTTTAATGTATATCTTGTATTTGTGTTACATTGTATAACAATTATAGACTCCTATTATTTACCAGTAATATTAATGTATATATTTCATGACTGAAATTGAATTTTTTAGTATTTCATTGTTAAACTTCACATATTTGTTTTAACATAGAGTAACTTTATTAGGCTGAAATAGCATCTTTGCATTCCTCATTAGCATTTCCAAATGATTTTTTACTGTGGATTCTTGTCATTGTGATTACTCATTTGTAAAATTTGATAATGGTAGTTTCTATCTCATGATTTAGAATTAAATGAGTCTATATATAAAACACTTAGAACAGTGCCTGACACATATGTATTAAATATTGAATAAATATTTATTAACATAAGTGTCAGTGTCATGGACTTGATTTAGCATTATTTAAACAGAGTCCAATTGCTGCATTAAAAATATTAAACCATCATTCTATCTTTGAATTAATTTTATTCATCATGATTCATTTTTTAATGTGCAATTGAATTTGATTATTTAAAATTCTACAGCTATAATTGCTTTTGCTTTTGTCCTATTCATAGTTTGGTTTCCAAAGTAGATAGCTTCAGAATATAAACTAGGATACTTCTATATTTCATATGGTCTAAATCAAGTTATAGGTATGGGATGTGATTGCTCCTACGCTTGAAATCACTCATGTGAAATTCAACTGACTTATGCTTTTTGCATATAATGCTTTAAACTGTTTTATTGTCCTTCATTTTGATATTTCATTCAAATTATTTTTTTCCTTAAGACAAATTTTATTAATTTATATTTCTCCTGTGTACTAAAAATTTTCAGATATTTTCAAATATTTACCCTCTTTTGACTTTCTTATAGACAAGTACAATAAAGTAAAAAAAAAAATCTACACTAAAATATGCCATTATAAAACTTCCAATATCTGTGTATAGGAGAAAATCCTAAATACATTTAGAAAGTTACAAATGTGTTAAATGATTGAACAAATAATAACATTTAACTTAGCAATATAGCACTTCCATTACTATTAGGAGGGAAATGTTTCCCAAACTGGAGTACTCAATCAGGGTTGATGGTAAGGATGTACTTACATGTCAAATATTTAAAAAGAAACCAATCCCCAGAAACAATTTTTATGGCTGCTAATGGAAGAAAGTCAAGAAAAAAGAAATCATGATATCCAGAAACCAGTTCATATGGCCTTGGAGATGATAAAAAAAATTCACTGGTAGGTTATTAGGTAGTTTAACATTGTGTAAAGTTTTGAGTGGATGATGAAGGATGTGGAAATGATAACTGCAAATAGTAAATTTTCTAAACTCTTGAATCTAAACTCTAGACTCATCTAGTGCAATGAGATTCATATTAAGAACAAAACAAACTAAAAAGCACTTACTGTATTAGAATATCAAAATAAGAAAGTGGAATGGTAAGCATAGCAAGGAGAATTTATAGAAAAGGAAGGAAAAAATTGAAAAGATAAAAATTATGGAAGGAAGGAGGTCAGAAATGGGGTTCAATGTCTGTGCTTCCTAACAATATGTATAAAACATGTCATAAAACAGTGGAAAAATTGTTACTCAACAATGTTTTTCACACATTCTTTATAAAGGTTATATTAGAGTCTTACATTGTATCACACACTAAAGTTAAATCTAAAATTGAAAGCCAGTGTAAACCAAAAGGGACAAAATAGGATAGAACAGACCTGGAGACAGGTTCCTGCTTTTATAATCTTCTACTTCCATAAAAACCATGGGTGGTGTTCATCACATACAGAGGAACAGCTGCAACCCAGGGAAGGAAGTCAGTCCTACAGGGGTTGTCTTGGCAACAGCTGCACCCCCCCCCCCCCCCCGCCCCAAGCTGTTTCCTATAAGTGCGGAGTTTGAGGCAGGAACCCGCCCTGGGAGCATGGAGGCAGATCTTTCTAAAGTGTGCCATACCAGCATGGGGTGAACCTGAGTGGGGCGGCTGAAAGGCTTAGAAAAGACAGACATGAGAATGAAAGCTGGGTCTGGGTGGGACACTGCTTCTCTGAGAGACAGTGACCACGCCCACAGCCATGCCTTTATTTTATAGCAGATGCTACGAGGCAAAGTATGGACATGACCAAGATGTTTACAAACATTCTCCTGGGTTTCAATCCTACTCAACTACATGCACCTGAACTCTGTCAAGCCCACATCACTCAGGCACGTGGGGCCACGTGTTCGGACCATAGGTTCAAGCTTACAACTACCGTTGTTGGCTATAATTGTGCTGGGAGGGCCCTGCCCTCCAAGCTGGGACTTGCACGTGGCAATGAGAGGACTGTGCCCTCTCATCAGTCCAAGGCTTGAACCTGTCCAAAACACTGCAGTGGCTCCCCACAATAAAGTTTTAATTCTGTGTCTTTGTTACTAATGTTGTGGCCCCACCCCATAACAAAGAAACAAAGGAAAATTTCCCCACCGAATTTCTGAATAGTATTACTCCTTCGGGAATGCCGTGTCATAAATTAAAATTGAAAGTGGATGCAATCATCATGTTATTGAGAAATCTCAATAGTAAATGGGGTCTTTGTAATGGTACCAGATTTATTATCAAAAGAGTATGACCTAACATTATCAAAGCTGAAGTATTAATAGGATCTGCAGAGGGAGAAGCTGTTCTGATTTCAAGAATTAATTTGTCCTCATCCTACACTGGCCTCCCATTTAAATTGATTTGACTACGGTTTCCCGTGATGCCAGCATTTGTGATGATTATTAATAAATCACAAGGACAAACTCTAGACAGAGTAGGCATGTTCCTACCTGTACCAGTTTTTGCACATGGTCATTTATAAGTTGCTTTCTCTCGAGTTTGAAGAGCATGTGATGTTACAGTTAAAGTTCTAAATACTTCATCACAAGGGAAATTAGTTAAACACTCTGAAAGTGTTTTCTCTCTTAATGTGGTGTACAGGGAGATATTAGAATAAGTTTAATCACTTTATCAGTCATTGTTTGCATCAGTTTTGTTTTTATATCATGTTTTTGTTGTTTTCATATCATGTTTTTGTCATTTTTATATCATGCCTCTGTTATTATATCCTTTTGTTACTGTTTATTTATTAATAAATTTATATATTATTTTTATATACATTTTACTAATTTCCTTTCATCTCTCACACTTCTATTATAGAGAAAGGGCAAATAGCAATATTAAAATATCTCTGCTAATTAATTCCCTTTTTTAAAAAATATATTTCATTGATTTTTTACAGGGAGGAAGGGAGAGGGATAGAGAGTTAGAAACATCGATGAGAGAGAAACATTGATCAGCTGCCTTCTGCACACACCCTACTGGGGATGTGCCCGCAACCAAGGTACATGCCCTTGACCAGAATCGAACCTGGAGCCCTTGAGTCTGCAGGCCGACGCTCTATCCACTGAGCCAAACCGGTTGGGGCAATTAATTAACTTTTAATGTGCATGGATTTTGTGCACCGGGCTACTAGTATGAAATAACTTTTAAGTATAAAAAGCAAGAAGGTGTCACAAAGAAATGCCTAATAGATTAGACTAGTAAGTTCTATAAAATGGTATATAAAAAATCATTTTAAATGCCAAATCAATGCTTTGATAGAGAGAAGCTCTGTTGCATCAACAGTAAAAGATAATCACCCTTAGTTACAAATGATAATGTACTGAGTTAGTACATTTGGGTAAATTAAAAAAGATACAGCTTAAAACATCCTATGGAAAGACAGGCAAAAAGGCAGAATCTCAATCACAACTTGCAAGGGCGAAACTTGTTTGAGGCCAAACTAATTGACCTTAACTTTGCTGTGAAGCTGAATCACTCAGGCACTAACCCATGTGGCCCTGAAATCAGGGCTTCACCTCATGGTAACACCATAACAAGAGGATCTAAGAACCATGACAAAACGAATAATATAAACTATAAGTAAAGTTGGGTAAAAATCAAAATAAAACATGTAGTTTATTCACCCCAGCGAAATGCCAAGGTAGGTTTTAGAATAAAAATAATGTTCTGGACCAAGATAAGAACATAGGGAAATGATTTGATTACATCTCAAAGGGTTAAAGAGCCCTTCCATGAGGGAGTATGAAACTAGGAGGACATCTATTTCTGCTGTTGATGTTGTAACAACCAAAGGCAATAAATTAAGTGGCTGTAAATCCATATTGCCCTACCTATGGCATCTATACATCACCTGGGACTGACAAGCATCATTGGCCATATGGGAGACAATGTGAGCTAGTTTTAACTATTTGTTGTTTATACACTCTGCCTTTCATTATTATGCAGAAGTGGGTAGTGGAGTATACTTGTGTTAAATTAAAAGACAGAGAAAACCATATAAAATCATTCAATAAACATAAAAAACTGAATACACCCATGTGTGATTAAATCATAAATTAACAAAACCTTCCCTAAAGAGGGTGGAGAACAAAGATTATGGTAAACTCACAGGAGAAACAATACATTCAGTAGGTGTATGATATAAATTTACCTTAAAATAGCAATGAGAGATCTTTTTGAATGGGGTCAGGAAACTCTTTTTTTTCCTCTATCAAATTGCCAAGGGTTTTGTATAAAAATATACAACAATAAAAGAAGACAGGATGGAGACCTTTATCTGACAGCTCTGAATGTATAACTCACACTTATCAAGCTCTGCACATCCTAGATTATTCATCATTTGGTAGAGATTAAAATAAATTAGTGCGTGAACACAATAAGCTAATTATAAGTCCAGCAGTCATTATTCTGACATTCAAGGTGGTGATTTGACAACAATCTTTAAAATAAAAAAAAATATCGTTTTCATTCTAGTTTCAGAAAATTTGACTGACTAGTTCTAATATCTTCTTCTTTTTCCATTTTGTTTCCCCTCTCTCCCCATTTAGTATATGTCAAGAAACCTGTGAATTTGAGGTTTAACTTTCCTTGGAAGCTAGCATGTTAGCCTGCCACAGTCCAATACAGTCCAATTGATAATGAAAGAGGAAGAGGACACAAGACTTTTGGGTAAGAGTAAAAGAAATAGCAAAAGAAATAGCCAGACTATCAGCATTTTCTTTCACTGATTCCTCAAACCTCAGTCTCCAAAGAGTGATGCAAAGAAGGTCAGAGGGCACCTCTGTTTGCAGTGGGTTGTATGCTTAGGCCAGAAATACTGAGCTTAGGAAACTTGACTCTTATAATGGGCAGTAAGCATGCATGTCCTAATCCAAGCATGTCAAACTCGAGGCCCACAACGAGTATTTTGCGGCCCAGCCAATATAACGGTATGTAAGAAACATTTTAATAAAAATTTCGTAACTTAATTTTCACAATATTCTGTTATACATAATTATTAATAACGAACTACAACATTCGCTAATGACTGATTACTATAATCGTGTTGCATTTATTTCCCTTCCGTGCCTTATATGCAGGTGCACCATTTCTCTCCACTAATACTAGCAGCGAATATTCTAGCAGCCCATTGCTACATCATTAGTCTTGGACTGACTTGTTTGGTGTGTGCAACAGGAAATATTTCACTTTTGGAGAACAAGAATATTAGGTTTATTTGTGTTACACTTATTAATTTGTGCAGTTATTCAGTGTCTGGTAAGTTAATGTTCAAGAAAAAAATATTAATTTTTATTAAAATGTTCTATTATGTTAATGATGACTCCTTTATTTTAGCCCTTTGTATTCAACATGTCTCTATCGAAATAAACCTACATTTCTATGAAAATTGAAGCTTTTGTTTTTTTGTGGCCCACATAAACTTAAACCTTGTTTATTTGGCCTGTGTTAGCCTTTGATTTTGACACTCATTCTACCTCTGTGACTTTCTAAATAAACTTTTGTTTGTATTTGAGTACTGTCTCTGAATTCATTCTTAGTCAAGACTCAAGGACTAACATCTGGTGCCATTTGTCGTTAACACTATTAAACTTCTGTTTGTATTTCTCCTATTAATCTGACTTTTATTATAGGAGGAGTGTCAGCCATGAGCATAGAAAAATTATTTTTCCTTGTCTATATGCATACTGTGTTATACCTAATCTATGGGTAGGATTATTTCATATGTACCCTATATTTGTACCTCCTAGTCAATTATTTCACATATAATTTCTTATAAAATTGATTGATGAGTACATTAATGAATAAATAAGCTAAAGACCTGGCTGGGTAGCTCATTTGGTTAGAGCCATGGTCGGCAAACCGTGGCTCTCAAGCCACATGCGGCTCTTTGGCCCCTTGAGTGTGGATCTTCCACAAAATACCACGTGCGTGCACGCACATACAGTGTGATTGAAACTTTGTGGCCCATTCACAGAAGTCGTATTCTGTGGAAGATCCACACTCCAGGGGCCAACGAGCCGCATGTGGCTCACGAGCCACGGTTTGCCGAGCCGCAGTTTGCCGACCACTGGGTTAGAGATTTGTCCTAATATGCCAAGGTTGTGGGTTTAATCTCTGGTCAGGGTACATATAAGAATCAACCAAAGAATGCGTAAATGAGTGGAACAACAAATCTATTTTTCTTTAAAAAAACAAAACTAAAAATGGTATTATAATGGTATTATAAAGCAACCTTTAGTTTCATTCCATGACTATCTTTACATTACATGCATCATGTTATATACTGGTGATGAGTGGATACAATATGTATAGAATGCCATCTGTACCTGAAAAACATGAAATTCACTATAGATGATAGATAGATAGATAGATAGATAGATAGATAGATAGATAGATGATAGAGGGAGGAAGGAAGGAAGGAAGGAAGGAAGGAAGGAAGGAAGGAAGGAAGGAAGGAAGGAAGGAAGGAAGGAAATAGAGAGAAAGCCATAAGGGTGAGTATGTGTAAGAGTTTCATAGGACTAATTGACTGAAGTTTCTGTCTCTGGACAAATACTCTGAGTGGGAGAACTGAGGAGGAGAGAACAGGTTTTGGAAGTGCCTGTGTTTGTAATGAAACGAATCTCCTCTAATGTTCTTTAAAAGATACAATTAAGTGCTGCAATTTCTCTTTCATTATGTAGGAGCACTGGTCCATGCTTTAATACATGCAAATCCCTGCAGAGTCTTGGTCATTTTGTTAGGAAGTTAGACATGAGCGGCTGGGGTGGGGCCTGCCCTGGGGTCTTGAATAGGGTGGGACCAACATTGCCTTCAGGCCACCTCTCTTGGGCAGCTCAGCAGCCAGCAGACCACAAGGGGGCAGGTTCTGAACCAGAGGTTCTTGGGCAAGCTCAGAGGAAATGACATGACCTCAATGCGACCATACTAGGGGCCTGGACTAATAATAATAAAATTTGCATTCTGGTTTTGACCCCACCCTCCGTGGATTTTTCTGTATGCATTATGGCTAAAGGCATGCCCAGAAGAAAGATAGCTTCTGTCAATCATCCCTGAATGCAAATGAAAGTCTCCACCCAGAAATTCCCTCTTTTAAACCCAGGAGTTTGGGGCCATGCTATCTCCCGGTGCACTGCTCTACCTCCAAGGAGCCCACCCCCTTCCCTTCCCTCAGGCACATATCCCTCAGCCGCTGTGGGACCCCATGGGACTTGCAACCTGAGGAGAAATTGGCTGCTGAAGCTGGTCCCAGGTTAACCCCCTGAACCTGTCTCCAAGGCCCCCTTTTCTGTGACTTCCCAGTGAGCTGAGGAAGCCCAGCCATTCATATTCTCTCTCTCTCTCTCTCTCTCTCTCTCTCTCTCTCTCTCTCTCTCTCTCTCTGACTGGCCCACCCCTCATTTGGAATATATCTCCCATAAACATCACTTTGCTTTGCTTTCATTTTTGTTGACCTTAAAAGCTTGTCTGCATCGACAAAAAACAACAACAAACAAACAAAAAACCAAGGTCCCAATTAGTAACCCCGAATGGTAACAATTTGGGTCTAGGGATTTCTAAAGGTTAATGTATTTTACTTATTTTTAAAATGTCATTTATCTTGGATGTTTTTTTTGCCTTTTCAGAAAGTTGACAGGGGGAATGAGAAACCCTTTCAAAATAAGAATTGAGACTTAATAGGAAAAAATGGCACACACTGAGGTGGTCAGATTTTAAAAAAAGTTACTTTATCTTTTCATATTTAATTTTGCATTCTGACCAATACCTCCTTAATGTTCCCTCAGCTTGATGAAACTTAAGAACAGTTCCTACTTGAGTCTAGGGTAGGCCATCCTTTTCTTAGACAGTTTACTTTAGAAAACTTATAAATTATTTTCCTGCTCCTTTGAGATATAGATTTTTATTTATTTATTAATGCATTTTTATTGATTTCAGAGGGGAAGAGAGAGAGAGAGAGAGAGAGAGAGAGAGAGAGAGAGAGAGAGAGAGAGAATATCATCAATGATGAGAGAGAATCATTGTTCAGCTGCCTCTTGCATGCCTCCTACTGGGATGGAGCTGGCAATCGGGAATTGAACCATGACCTCTTGGTTCATAGGTCAACGTTCAACCACTGAGGAACACTGGCTAGCCGAGATAATAGATTTTTAAAGTCTCTTGCCAGTTTTACAATCCAGAACTATCTTTCTCAAGCTTCTGGGAACCATCCTTTGAAATGTAATCCTCAAGAAAGATAGGGCCCTGTCTCCCCATTTCTGTGGGAAGGTAAGGGCCTAATTTCAGTAGATATTTGCTCCTACTTCCCCATGGCCAGCACCACTCAGACACCTCACCTTGCCCGCAGTGATGCAACAGCCTTCCGTGACTCATTTGCTTTGGCCTATCCTGCAGGAAAGAAACACTTCTTTTTTTTTTTTGCTGCAAGTTCACACAGTGGTACTAAGTTCTCTGTTTTGTTTTGTTTTGTTTTTCCTGCCATGCACTCCGTATGCCTTGATGACTTTGAAAACTAAACTTTCTTTCTCTTCTCCTAGACTAGGATTCTAATTTAGGTATAATGGGATTGAACCTCCCTCAAGCCTTTTAAAATATTCAAGGGAGGCATAAAAGAAATAGCAGAGAGACATTCACATTTTATTACTCTGTATGATGAGGATATTGTATTGCACAATTACTAATGTAAATTCCTCCAAAATATATAATTTCCACCCTTTTATTCTCTCATTGTTCCCTTCCCACAATCAATTTGGATTCCTGAGACCTTTCACAACAGAACTAAATAGCTTTTCGGAGGCCGACGTGCCTTGGTCTTTTGAATTCAGGAACTGCGCACTAGACAGAAGCTATAAGTAATAAATTTCTCCTTGTGACTCTTCCTGACAACAAGAAAAAAACATTAATTTAACTTCTCGGGTTGAACTTAAACCAAGGCCTGAAGAGTAGATAAGTGTCTCACACGATTCACTTTACTACTCCTGCCCTGTGCATCTTACAAGGAAATGAAATATTTCCAGATCCTAAAACTTAGTTGAAAGAAGTGCTTTCATATTTAGGAAAACTTACACATAGCATTACAATTTAGAAATATTTCTTTTCAACTTCTGCAAGGTTTCTTCCCCTATATTTAATCTTGTTCTTTGTAAAGTTATCTTAGCAGAAGTATTTTAACTATAGAATCAAGTTCACCCTTCTTTCTATAATTTAAAAATATGGAACATGCAAAACCAAACTTAAATGGCAGGATTTAAGATTCTAATTATTATGACATACATTATTATCCTGATAAACTCCTGTAGGCCCTCCTCAATCTCCACATAGGTAAAGACATTCCAGAGCAGAGAGGTCACTAAAACGATGATTTTGATAGGACATATGAGATAGGAGATGTAGATTATTTATGTTGGCCATGGGGACAGCACAGTATAATTGAGTTATGATAATACTAACTCCATCATGTGAACAGATGCTAAGAAGCAACACGTTCAATTATTGTTTGAATATATTATCTCATTCTCTGTCCCTAATAAAATATCCTGGTGCCACAATTTCAAAATGACTTGAAACTTTGATGTACTGCTGCCAGGAGCTACGGAAGTTTTAAAAGTCACTGTCTAATTCTTTTCCCTCTAACAAGGAAATATGTTTACTGGTAATTAGAGTGAGTTAAACTTATACTTATTCACACTACTAGTATTTATGATAAAGTTCTCTCTTCAAGAGCCTTAAAAACAAATCAACATCTCCTTGTTGTCATAGTCACTAATAAGATCAGAAATAATCAGAGGTAATGATTTTTATGTCTTTCATTTCAATGCTGGTTTAAATGATTCCCAGCAGACTATGCCAGTGTCTCAAGCCCCTTCATACAATGCTGCAACTCAGTAATCAACATTTCAACAAAGTAGCAGCTAAATAGAGGCCTGTACTTTATCCAGTAGAAAACTTCATTTTTATTTATTTTTTAAAAAATATATTTTATTGATTTTTTTACAGAGAGGAAGGGAGAGGGATAGTTAGAAACATTGATGATGAGAGAGAAACATTGATCAGCTGCCTCCTGAACACTCCTTACTGGGGATGTGCCCACAACCAAGGTACATGCCCTTGACTGGAATCGAACCTGGGACCCTTCAGTCCACAGGCGAACGCTCTATCCACTGAACCAAATCCGTCAGGGCAAAAACTTCATTTTTAATACAACTAGCATGCAAACTAAGTAATGAATGCATGTTCTATATCTTTCTATAACGTAAGGACTTAAATGTTTTGAGATGTGATTAATAAAAAGACAATGAAGCAGCCCATAGGCTTCAAAGAGCAAAAAAACTTTATTAAGAAAAATGCTGATGACATTTCTGACTAGTAATATAGAGAAATGTCCTATAAAAGATGCATAGAGGCCGATGAATTTCAATAAATATTTAAAATCTATTCTCATTGGTATCATGAATTTATCCATCTCTTTTTATTGGCAAAGGGGAGCCTCGCAGTACAAATATCCTTGGGAGGCTTGACCTTTTCAGCAGAGGGCATCTGATACATCATGTAGAGAATTGTTCAGTAGGTGATCTGAGCAGACAGAATGTTCCTATTTCTTTCTGAGTTTAATCACTAATATTTCAATTTGGCAAAGTGTGTCCTTTTTTATGTAATAGGAAAAAATTTAACGACTTTATTCAATAAGTTTGTGCTCCCTGCTTACATAGAGACAGAACAATTACTGTCAGTAAAATGAAAGTCCTCTCCACTCAGCTAGTAAACCCACGTCAGTTCATGGAGCTTCTTGAAACAGAAGAAGGCTCAACACCTTGAAGGGTTGGAAGATAATGTTTATCCAAAATTCCTCTTCTCATATCCACTATTATCCTATCTAATAAAAGAGAAACATGGTAATTGGCGTACGACCGCTACCCTTCCCATTGGCTAATCAGGTCGATATGCAAATTAACTGTAAGCCAAGATGGTGGCCGGCAGCCAGGCAGCTTGAAACTAACATGAGGCTTGCTTGATTCAATAACGGAGGACTCCAATGTTCCCCGCCTGCCGCTGCAGGCCTCTGAGCTGGCAGTTTGAAACATAGTTACAAAAATAGAAGCCAAACAAAACCCCAGAAACCAGCTTTCAGCTAGCCGGAATCTCAGACCTGGAGTTGATACAGAGTTTCGATTGTAGAACCTAAACAAACCAGATACCTGCTTTCAGGAGCGGAGGCCTAAGAGCTGGAGCCTCAGAGCTAAAGCTGGCTCAGAATAAATTAAAAAAAAAGAAAAAAAGGAGCAGTTGGGAGCTTCAGTCCAGCCTGAAAACAGCCCTCAGCCCCTCACCCAGACTGGCCACGCACCCCAGTGGGGACTCCCACCCTGAAGGGTGTGTGACCAGCTGCAAACAGCCATCATCTCCTCACCCAGGCTGGCCAGGCAACCCAGTGGGGACCTCCACTCTGATCCAGGACACCCTTCAGGGCAAACCAGCCAGCCCCACCCATGCACCAGGCCTCTATCCTATATAGTAAAAGGGTAATATGCCTCCCAGCACCGGGATCAGCGGAGCCAAGAGGCCTCCCGGCACTGGGATCAGCGTGACAGGGGGCAGCACCCAAATGCTCTGATCACCCTGTGGCTCTGTGTGTGACAGGGGGCGGGGCCACAACCTCTCTATCCGCCCTGCTCTGTTCCTGACAGGGGAAGGTGCCCCAACCCGCTGATCGGCCCTGATCTGTGCCTGATAGAGGGGAGCTCCCCAACCTCCTGATCACCCTGCGGCTCTGTGTGTGACAGGGTGCGGTGCCCCAACCCCCCCACCCCATGGGTCCTGCTCTGAGTGTGATGGGGTAGAGCCATAACCTCCCCATCAGCCCTGCCCCGAGTGTGACAGTGGCAGCGCCCCAACCCCCTGATCGTCCCTGCTCTGTGGGTGATAGAGGGCGGCACCCCAACCCCCTGATCCGCCCTGTTCTGTGCATGAAAGGGTAAAGAGCCCCAACCCCCCTAATGGGCCCTGCTCTGTGTGTGACAGGGGGCAGCACCCCAACCCCCTGATTGGCCCTGCTCTGTGTGTGACAGGGGGTGGCGCCACAACCTCCCCATCGACCCTGCCTTGAGTGTGACAGGGGGCGGTGCCCCAACCCCCCAATCAGCCCTACCCTGAGTGTGACTGAGGGTGGCATCACAACCTCCTGATCCGCCCTGCTCTGTGCATGACAGGGGCGGCGCCCCAATTCCTCAATCGGCCCTGCTCTGAGCCCGACCAGGGGCTGCACCTAGGGATTAGGCCTGCCTTCTGCCACCCGGGAGCAGGCCTAAGCCAGCAGGTCGTTATCTCCCGAGGGGTCCCAGACTGCGAGAGGGCACAGGCCGGGCTGAGGGCCCCCCCCCACCCCAGTGCACAAATTTTTGTGCACCGGGCCTCTAGTCTTTAATATAAAACAATATTTAAATGTTTAAGAGAGAGAACATATTTGGTAATCTTGTTGTCTCTTATCTTCACAGATATTTCCTTAAAATTCCTTCTTATTATCTGTTGTCTGTATTATTTTGGCAAACACACACATACAGATACAATGTTTGTAACTGGAGACAAAGACCCAAAGGGTGTTTGTATCTACTCCTTAAAATTTTTTTTCTAAATTTTAGTATCGAAGCCTTTCCCAGAATGCTATTTCTCCACACGTTTTATCATGGAGATTTCTTTACTTTTAGAGCTTCAATTATTTTCTATGCTGATGACACTCTAGTCCTAATCTGATAACATGTTCAAATTTATAATAACCCACACATGTCAAAATCAACATGTCCAAAATAATTTTGTTTTCTTCTCAAGAATATCTTTAAACGTGTATGAGTTTTAAATAGTGACAACACTGATTTTTTTTTTTTTAATAATGTGGATTTAAACTTAAACACCTCTTTTAGCTCATTTTCCTTCAATCCTAAATTCCAATTTAAGGACAGTCTGCATTGAAAATGTCTTAGGCTTCTTACCTTTACTGTTACACACCTACTCTGGGTACCTCTAATTATGTATTATCTGGACATGTTCAGTAGATTATTATCTAGGTATTTTACTGCTATCTCTGGTGACTTCAATTCCTACTAAATGTGGCATAATAAATCCTCCTAAACTGAGATTCTGATCATATTCCAATGATCCGATTATTTCTGGAATCACATTGCTTATAGAATTAATTACAAATTTCTCAACCTATTCTATTAAGATCCTTACCTGCCATATCATCTTTTATTTTAGAAAATTACTTAACACTTAATGCCCCAGTTCCCTTACCTCTAAAAGGTGAATAATGGTACAGAATTTTACTTAGGAGAATTAATTTTATACATATACACATTTTACATAAATAATAAGTAATGATTTATTTTTATCTACATTTAACTTTATTTTTTAATCTGATTTAAATTTTTAATAATTTTAATTAGGAATAAATTTTAACATATAGAAAAATTTTTAAAAATAGCAGAATGCATGCCAGCATATCTATTAGACTCAATAATTGCTATCATTTTGCTATGAGCCTTTTGTGTATATATATTTGTATGAATACATTTTTTGTTGTTTCAAAAGTTGAGACATTATGACACTTTATCCTTAAATATTCCAGCATACATTTTCTAAAAACAGGATATTTTGTATAAAATCTAGACCAGTGGTTCTCAACCTGTGGGTCACGACACCTTTGGGGGTCAAACGACCCTTTGCAGGGGTCGCCTAAGACCATCGGAAAACACATATATAATTACATATTGTTTTTGTGATTAATCACTATGCTTTATGTTCAATTTGTAACAATGAAAATACATTCTGCATATCAATTATTTACATTAGGATTCATAACAGTAGCAAAATTACAGTTATGAAGTAGCAATGAAAATAATTTTATGGTTGGGGGTCACTACAACATGAGGAACTGTATTAAAGGGTTGCAGCATTAAGAAGGCTGAGAAGCACTGATCTAGACCATTATGAAAACTAAGAAAATTAATCATAAATCTTAAATATTAGCTAACCTATTGGCCATACTCAAATCTCCACAATTATTCTTTTAATGTATTTTATAGCTGTTTTTAACTTTAGTTTTATTTTCAAATCATGATATAATTTCCAATTAAGCGGAAATATAGAGTTTAGAAAATGTAGTTAATAATTAGTAAATACATGTTAGATTTTTTGTATAAAGTAACTAATGGATTTTATAAAAGTGAGGCTCTATTAAATTAGAGAAGAGAGATTTATTGAGGTATGCTTGACATATAAATGGCTGAACATAATTAATATATACTACTTGATGATTTTGGGGATTAGTGTGTATCTGTGAAACTCTCACCACAATCTATGCAATAAACATTCTCAACATCTCCAAAAGTTTCCTTCCACCCTCTTTATTTATCAACTAGTGGCTCAGTGCATGAAATTCATGCACGGGTAGGGTCCCTAGGCCTGGCTGGCGATCAGGGCCAATCTGTGGGGCAACCAACGGAGCGAACAGGGGATGACCGGGGTGATTGGGGAATGGCACCTGTGCACTCACTGGCCAGCCCCAACCCCTGATCACCCTGCTGCCAGTCACCTCCCTCTGTGGGAGGCGACTGACAGGGTGATCAGGGGGGGCCCTGCTGGCACCCACCTTGGCTGACTGGGGCCTGTGGGCTGGGGGCAGCTCCTGCATTGAGTGTCTTCCCCTTGGTGGTCAATGCACATTATAGCAACCGGTTGTTCCACCATTCTGCCTTTTGGTCTATTTGCATATTGGGCTTTTATTATATAGAATTATTATTATCATCATTATTATTCAGTGATAAGAACACAAAAGATCTATCCTACTGCTAAACTTAAGTAAAAAGTACAGTATTAACTGTAGACACCATGATGTACAGTAAATCTCTAGAACTTAATTATTTTCCACAACTGAAACTTATTTTTTTAGACTACTATCTCCTTGCTTCCCTCTCCCCCTACACCTCTGACAACCATCATTCTACTCTCTGCTTCAGTGAGTTTAGGCAGAATTGCTATCAGCTCCCTTATAATAGACTGAGATGTCCTAAGGTTGGATTTTCCCAGCTGTGACTCAAACCTACCACATGTGCAGCACCCACCGGGGCATTCTGCATTGCCCCATGAGACTGAGAGAGTAGGAGAACCTAAGCAAACATGATGCTCATGAGACCTGCAAGTAAGGTAAAATCTCAGACTCTTCACAGTTCTTGATGTCTCCTGTTTATTTTGAATATTGTATATCAATTAATTTATGCACAGGGAAAAGGTTATACACAAAGACACACACACAGAGCAGTAAGCAATGTGCCAAATGATCTTTCTATGTATAACTGGAGACATATATAGACATAAATATAATACTAAAATATGTATCTGGAAAAGTGATGACCAAATGTGAACCATAGTTACCTTTGTGCATTAGGATTTTTCTGTATTGGGCTTCTTATTATATCATTTGTCTTTTCTAATGAGTAGCATCTATCCTTTTATACCTATTATCCCATTTGAAAATATAAAATCTATATACAAGTTCATTACAAAAGTTACACTAAATGTCATAGTCTTTTCAGGAAATCAAACATTACAAAGGGTTTTCCTAGATAATTACAAACATACTTTCAAATAACCTTCAGCCTTTCAAATATCAGTCACTAGCTATTTGTAGGTGGTGCATATACCATAAAGAACCTTAGGGAGAGAAGGGGTTTGGTTAAAAGAGATAAATCTATTCCAGAAAGATAGCTCTAATGGTAATGAGAGAATGAACTGATGATGTTGATGATAAAGAGGGAGGGAGTTGGCAGGGATCTAGTTTATAGGAATTTCATGTTGAGCAATAAATTAGGATCTTTCACAAACAAGGAGTGATAAAGGCCAGAACTAGGACAGTATTTTTTAAGGGAATTAGAGAAATATGGATATTAATAAATTAATATTTTGGAAAGGGTGAATGACCCCAGTGAAATGTATGAATCTTGTGTATATTTATCAGGAAATAAAACCAACTTTGCCAATGCATTTACACCAAAATGTTGTAAATTCCAACAGAGCAACCCCATCAATACTAGTGCTATTACAGTACTTTTCTGAACAAATAATTTATTCATCTCTCTTGCAACTTGTTTCATAGAATGGAAAAGCTGAAGTATTTCATAACCAATGCAGTAGAAAATAAATGGAAAGGCTCTAACGTGAAACAGAAGCAACCACATGACAGCAGAGCCAAATTCTCCAAGTGTAGCACAGTTTGTTTCAAAGGATCAAATTCATAAAGTCACACATCAAAACAACTGTTAGAACAAGGCATTCTGAACGCATACCCAATACCACTGAACCACACACAAAATATTCATAAACCAAACCAAAGCAGGTTCAAGCACCCACATGACCCTATCCATCTTTTGAAGTATAAAACAGCCAAGGGGAATGCATTTTAAAAATGAGTGCACCTAATATGACTTTGTAAAGTAACTTTATGTCCTATAATGCCGGTATTATGGGCAATAAATATAAAATCAAAGCAGTAAATATTCCTTCAAATGTACTGAAACAGTACGCAGCATTCCCTTTGGGTTTCAGAATGTGCCTTCCAAAACTGCAGCAGGAAAAAAGAATTGCTTCGAACTACCTCCCTCTCCAAGTCCCACTTAAACTCATCTGGATTGGAACCATGGTCACCTTAATCTCTGCATGGAATGTGACTGCATTCAAAAATCTTTTTATGACACATCAGCATGAAAACTCTCAATCACATCTCAAAGTTGGTCTTTAAAGGTCTTATTTCTGAACAGTTTTGAGTAAAAGAATTACTATTCTCTCCTCTATTTGTTCAAAAGGGGGGTATTTCCTTTATCTATATATATAAAAGCCTAAGCAACCGAATGGCTGGTCGGCCAGTCCACCAGTCCCTATGATGCACACTGACCACCAGGGGACAGACACTCAATGCACAGGATCGGGCTCCCTCCTGTCTGGATTGGGCCTGTGGGGATGGGGCTGAAACTGGCTCTCTGACATCCCCCAAGGAGTCCCGGATTATGAGAGGGCACAGGCCAGGCCAAGGACCCCACCAGTGCACGGATATGTGCACCAGGCCTCTAGTATGTTTATAAAATTCTAGATAATAATAATTATTCAACTAACAGGTCCCTAAAGGCATCGAGTTCAGCAGCTTGCTAAAGGAATCTTAGGGGAGTACAGGGGACTTAGAAAAATGAAATGGAGAAATCTACAATTTTTGTGCACATGTTTATTGAAGGGGAAAACTTGTTCCTGGTTGCAGGTGAGATGAACAAACCTGCAAAACCAAAGCCTCTTGGGATTTTTCTGTGACTCTGTAAAACCCAGGTATAGCTCCTTAATATGTGGTAAAAAAAATGTTTTCTATGGAATTTCTTCATATGCTAAGAATGACTTTCCTGTACCTCTTATTCCAGAGTTCCTGGAAGGGGCCTATTTAACTTTGGCAGAGCTCCATGAAACTAATAACCTTGGGAAATTATGCATAAAAATGTATTACTGCAGGCATTATGTTCCAATATGTAACATATGTAAGATTCTCCATTTTCTTTGCTTTTAAAGGGCTCACAAAGCCATATGCTTCCAGAGTCCTAATTGTGTTCATTTATGGCAGATTTCACAATAGCAAGCTAAATTTGTTGGTCTTTTGGAAGATGAATTTGAAAGCATGTATACTGAAGATGCTTGTCTCTTTAAGAGAGACAAGTTGGAATTCTTTCAGTAATATAGTTTTCAGGTGATATGATCTGCATTAGAATAGTAGCAAAAAATAGAAAAATCCAAAAATTCCAGAAATACTTTAAAAACCAATAAGAACTGGTAAATGACTGCATGTAGTGGGTAAGGAATTCTTTAAGATTTTGGGTGTCAGTAACTTACTGATCATATTAATAATAATGAAGAAGAAAAAAGGATTTTTTTTTTCATTTTCAAATGCATTTTATCTATTTACCTAAATTTACTATGGTAACATTGGTTAATAACATCATAAGCATGTCTGTTGACAGTGAAACTCATCATATGCCTCTCTTTATGAGATAACTTTAAGATTTTGGGTGTCGGTAACTTACTGATCATATTAATAATAATGAGGAATAAAAAAGGAAAGCTAGTTTGTAGAATAAGATAACAGTTTATTTTTGTATTTAGTGAACTTGGGTTACAGATTCAGACAAGGAATAACAAGGGTAAATACTTTATTTTATTTACTTATATTTTTTACTAGGCCAGGCCTACAGTAGAGAGGCATATGATGAGTTTCACTGTCAACAGACATGCTTATGATGTTATTAACCAATGTTACCTTAGTAAATTTAGGTAAATAGATAAAATGCATTTGAAAATGAAAAAAAAATAATCCCCATCTTGCAATTGACTAAAGTGTGATATGAGGAAAGTAGGGAAGTTATTTGATTTACTTAATTATATTCATAATTATAAAATAAACAGGTTAATAAGACAATCCCTCTCAATTGTTGGGGACACACAATTAGATAGTGTATCAAGTACCTAGACCTTATTAAGTACTTGAAAATGCTCATCGAATTTCACCTCCCACCTCTCTCTTCTTTGTAGCTGTGTTAAGGTATAGGTAACCAAAACCACTGTAGCTTAGAAAATATAGAGTTCACTTCAAAAAGAGCCTATCAAATGGAAGTGCGTACCCTCAAAATTATGTTATGAGTCTTCTCTTAAAGTTCCATCATGTGATTGCTTTGGGTGTTCACACTTAGGCTTAAAGTTGAGAAAGGCCAGGAACTGCTGTAGAAGACCAATTTCATAGAATGTGGATTTATGGGACCCATACTATGAGAGTCACTACCTCAAAAGATCTTGCTAAAGGATCATGACATATATTAAACTTCACCTTAATGTGGAAATGCCTCAAAATCATTTTTTCACTCTTTCATGTTGTATTACTTGATGTATGCAGAGTGTACACACACACACACACACACACACACACACACGTGAGATCAGATACTCTTATGAAATGACACTGCTCTGAGCTCTTCTGCCTCTTACCACAGTCAGTTATGCTAGAACACTTGTTTTGTAAACACAAATTTATTCCAATGCAATTAACATATTATGGAACAATTTGAGCATAATGTGAATTTTGTGTTTGCTTATGCATGAACTCATCCCTAAGAAACACTAGGTGACTGCAGAAAACTGCACCCAGCTGAATAGAACCATGTAGGAACCTAAAAAATGCAAACAAACACACACACACACACACACCTACACCTGAAACATCAATCAACATGTCAGGAGCCACACTTGTACTTTTGCAGTTACAACTTTCCACCTAATTTTAGTTACCTTCCTTCCACCAATTCACAATAACTCACAAGATGAATTCTTCCAATGTCCATTTCCAAAAGCAAACATGAGAGTTTTTTTCATGGTAAAGTGCATATTTCATGTAATTTTCATATACTTATCAATAATGTGCATATAACTCTACTACCACTCTTACCAGTTTCTTACATATTTTTTTTAATGTGTCCTTGACAATGTTGTTGAATGATGTGCCTTTTACCACATATCTCACATAAGGCTACATTTTTATTGTGCAATTCTGCATAGTATAGTCCTTTTTAGGAATTTGCCACAAAGCAGAACTGACTCTGTGAACCTGACCATGTAACACAAACTTCTCCTATACTCTGCTTCCTCTGTAAAAATAGAAAAAGAGTGGTATCAATCTCATAGAGTTGTTGAAGAAATCAAGAAAATAATGTGCATTGAGCAGTCAGAACACACCATGGGATATCATAGTACTTAATACATGTTGCATATTCTGATAGCCAAAATAATACCCCTCCTCCAAAGGTGTCCTCACCCTAACCCCTGGAAGCAGAGGATATGTGAAGGTATGCGGGAAAATGGACTATGCAGATGTAATAAAGATCTTGGACCTTAAAATAGGAACATTTTCTGGATTATCCAGCTGGAGCCAATGTAACCATATGAGCCCCTTAAAAGCAGAGAACTTGCCCTGGCTGAATAGATCTCTTGGTTAGAACATCATGCCAATGCACCAAGGCTGTGGGTTCCTCCCCAGGTGGGGCATATACAAGATTCCACCAATAAATGCACTAATAAGTGGAACAACAAATCAATTTATCCATCCCTCCCTCTCTAAAAGAAAAAATTAAAAAAAAGCAAAGAACCTAGGCTAGTCTCAGAGAGATGCAGAAGAAGGACTTGACACACCACTGGTGATTTGAAGATGGGGGAGGGGGATGTCAAGTGGGAATGCAGGAGGCTTAAGGAGATGCTCAGGGCTGATAGTCAGCAAGAAAGAAACCTCAGCTGTGCAGGGCTAGGACTTGCATTCTGCCAGTCTCCTGAGTGAGATTAAATCCTGGTTCTGCCAAGCCAGCTGACACCACTTCACAGTAACTCACAAGCCGAACCTTTCCAATGGCCACTTCCAAAAGCAAACATGAGGGTTTTTCCCAAGGCAAACTGCATATTTCATGTAATGTTTATATATTTATCAACTCAAGGGTATAACTCTACTACCACTCTCACCAGTTTTTTCATATTTTTAATGTGGCCTTGTGAAGCCTGGAGCAGAGAAACTGAACAAGCTCACCCACTCTTCTGACCTGCACAGTTGTGGGATAGTAAGTTTGTGACGTTTTAAAGTGCTAAGTTTATGGTAATTTAGTATGGCAACCATGGAAAACTGATGCGGATTTTGTTATTACTATATGGGTTAAATATCTACACATCGTATTAAGAGAAGAGCAAATTGTTACGAAGAAAGAATTTCATTGTAAATGAAACTATATTTACTAAACAGGACTTTCTCTAGGGCCATACTTTTAAAATATTGGCTATGGATAAGGTATATGAACTGCATTTATTATAAAAATATTAAGCATGTTAGCATAACATTTCATCAAGGAAAGTACGGTTTCTGGACATGAAACATTTTCTTTATATAATAGATTCCTTAAACCTGCATTCAAACCTAGATGTAGTCATATTTTCAGTTTTTTAATTGAACAATTCCATCATCAGTGACTGCCTTGAGGAGCAGCAGGAGAGGAACAAAGGAAAAGCTCCAGAGAAATGAGCCTTGGGTGGAAGGGAAAGGCATGCAGGCCCACTTCATTGGCCCCCAAATTACTTTAAGCCAGTATTTCTTTAGGCTCCACTTAAAGTTTAACCATGTGTTGTAAGTAAATCCTGAATCTTGCAGTCAGAAGGATCATAAAAAGTTTTAAGCCTACGTAACAGTGTCCTACGGCTCCTCCACAGTTAGTGTCTGAAAACAGCAGAAAGGGGGCTTACAGTTGCGGAGGCCTGATGTCCAGTCTGGGTCTCACGGGGAGACGCCGATGTGTCTGCAGAGCGTAGGGTTCCTTCTGGAGGCTCTGGGGGAGGTTCTGCTTCTTAACCTTTTTCAGCTCCGAGAGGCCAACAGCATTACTGGACTCACAGCCCCTTCGTCCATCACTACAGTCGGCAGAGTAGCATTTTCATCTGTCTCCCTCTCGGATGCCTGCCTCTATCTTCACATCTTTCCTCACTCTAACCCTCACGCTCCCTCTTATAAGATCGCTTGTGATTGTATTGGACCCACCTGGATAATCCAGGAGACTTCCCCATCTCAAACTCCTTAACTTAATTACATTAGGCACGTCGCCTTTGCCCTATAACAGTGATGGCGAACCTATGACACGTGTGTCAGAGGTGAGACGCGAACTCATTTTTTTGGTTGATTTTTCTTTGTTAAATGGCATTTAAATATATAAAATAAATATAAAAAATATAAGTCTTTGTTTTATTATGGTTGCAAATATCAAAAAATTTCTATATGTGACACGGCACCAGAGTTAAGTTAGGGTTTTTCAAAATGCTGACACTCCGAGCTCAAAAGGTTCCCCATCACTGCCCTATAAGGTAGCACCACATTCACAGGCTCAGAATTAGGATGGGGGCATCTCTGGAAAGCCATTATTCTGCTTACTATAGCCTGGAACAAATGCATTTCTAGTAAAATGCATGGATTTCTGACATAATCGCAACTGCAATGATAATTTTGCAAATTATTGCACCTCAGTTTGTCCTCTTAAATCATGTCTCCTTGCAGTCTCCCACTTCCTGGGGTCTTTTATGATATATGAGTAGATAGGAATTTTTAGTAAGACAAATAGGTTTTCAAAGAAGAATAGGTTTTAGAAGAAGACCATATTAGTGAAAGGAGAAAACACAAACAATGTATTTCTGGACTACTCCAATATAGTGCTAGTTGTATCACGAACACTATACACACACACACACACACACACACACACACACACACATCTATGCATTTTTAACGTTACCCTCTATTTACATAAATAATTTTGAAAATTATTTTGGTGCCTTCCTTGGAGTCCTATTTAAGTGCCTAAATATACAAATATTTGCTTATTTTTTTATGACAGCCTAAGTAATATAGGGCAAGTTTATTTCATATTGTTAAACACATATTAGAGGTCTAAAATCAGTCAGCATTATGTTAATGGAAAAAAAAACTAATAAATGCTTCTTATATTCTCCAAGCTAATTATACCAATTTATACTTTCATTGTACAACTACTTAAGGGAGGCTAAAAGTGCCAGGTGCTATTCTCAGTATTGTTGATTCTGTAGTACCCCAGACAATAATGATGGGAACAAGAAAAATCAGACACGGACATTTGTCCTTAAGGAGCTTATATTCCAGTAGGCAGCTGAAAAAGACATACACAGACAAACAAAAATAAATAAGTAATATGTATCAAATAACTAGAATTACTAAAGGAGAGTAAGGGAAGGCAGTGAAGAGGGACAAGGGGCAGGTGGGTTCCAGAGGAAACTGTCAAGTTAAACATGGTTGTCATGTCCTTGCTGATAAGATAACATCTGAGCAAAGAGTCCTAGGAGGAGGAAAGTACAAAGTCTTGTTTTAATTTTATTTTTCAATTACAGTTTTTATTCAATATCATTTTGTATTAGTTTTAGGTGCACAGCATAGTGGTTAGACAATCATATCATTTACCAAGTGATAAGCCCCAATATTTCCAGTACCCACCTGGCAATGTATATAGTTATTATGTCAGGGAGTGAGGAAATTTGAGAACGTTCTTTCCATCTTTTAGCCAATATTATTGACTGCTTTAAATGTGTCAGTCAGTAATATAGACATGGGGAATATATCAGTGAACAAAACCAATCCCCTTTCTTCAGGAAGCTTACATTACAAGAGAAAACAGGACTTTCAAATTACTGGTAATTCATTCTTCTCTACCCATCATTTTTGGAAATGAGGGAAAATTATACACCATGCTCTTAAAAATTCCCCTATTTCTGAAACAAGTATAGTTTGTTAACCTCAAAAAGGTACTTTGGAGATTATTTAGCTAAAATATACAGTACTAAGAATTATTTTTATGAGTATGTTCAGCTGATACAGCGATAGGTGGAAATCCTGATTTTAGTTTACTTCTTGTTAGTTTGAATTTTGGTTACATTGTATCTAGGCCTTACATTTCTAGGGCTCCTCAGTTGGAACCAGATGCCATTCAGAACCAAACAGATTTTATGAAGATGATTTCCTAGAGTCTAACACCCAATAAATGCAGTCAGTTTATTCAAATGTTAACAGTTTCCAGAGCAACGTGTGCTACACAAATATAATAAATCACGGATTTAGGGAAAAGCTAAAGTGTTGTCAACTGGGTTGTAAATGTTTCAACATAATAAACAGTAGAATGGAATAGAAATGGCTCCACGGTTGAAGATTTCAGTTTTGATGGAAAGAAAGAAAGATATGCTTTAGGTGGGAAAGGGAACAGCGCTGTGTTCAATGTTAACCATGGAGATGGCCTAAAAGAAATAGCATGCATTAGGATTGTCAGTGTGACAGATGGTTGGACTGTACATAATAATGCCAAAAGATATTTTGACGAGAAAGGGATGCATCTGACAGTTCACAAATCAAAATCCTAGGCAGCACAGATGAGAAAATATAATTGAATGTGTGCTAAGCTGATGCATAGTTAATTTTTCACAGCCCAAGGTGACAGAGTATGGGCGATGGACAGGAGTGTTAGCAGGTTTGATAAAAGAGAGAGGCAGAGGAGAGATAAAGCAAATAAAAAGAAAAAGAAGACATTTTATCACCTGTACACTATTGTTTTCAGCAACTTGTATGAGAAACCAAACTGAAACCTAATTTTGCGTGCAAAGTTATCATTTTGAATATACTAGGTTTAGATTTAATGGTATTATACATAGCTAAAATATAGTATCTCTCTTTCTTTTAAATATATTTTTATTGATTTCAGAGAGGAAAGAAGAGGAGGAGATAGAAACATCAATGATGAGAGAGAATCATTGATCTGCTCCCTCCTGCATGCCCCCTATTGGGGATCAAGCCAGCAACCTGGGCATGTGTCCTGACATGGAATCAAACTGTGACCTCCTGGTTCATAGGTCGATGCTCAACCACTGAGTCACACCAGCTGAGCAAAAATATAGTATTTCTCTCTTTTTTTTAACTCAACATTTTCTCTATACCTGGAAGGAACATATATAGTCCACAAGAAACCTTTTGTGGTCCCCTTGCTTTTCCCATATGTTTTCTTTTAAAATGTTCCTCTTTTTTTCCTTTATTGACTAAGGTATTACATATGTGTCCTTATTCCCTCTTTGCCGCCCCCCATCTCCCCTGAGCAAAAATATAGTATTTCTTATTGGAAAACTGATTTTTCTCATATTCGAGAGGGGAATGCATTTCATTAACACCATTTCCCAAAATAATCCTAGGAAATAAGGTCTCTTCAACAGTTTTGTCTGTTCTTTATGATACAAGTATACCAATTAACCTTTTTCTGGACATTTATATAAATTGTAATTACCATTATTTTAAGATATAATTCTATTTTAAGCAAATTAAAACGAATACATTTTTTAATAAAATGAATATATGAAATAAAGTAGTTTCTATTTTCTATTTAGTGAGTGATAACATTATTCATCTAGTGTTATACAGGGCTTCGCAGGGGCACAATTTCAATTTTAGGTTGAAAATACACATGTCCTTCAAATTCTAAATACTTTTAGGTCGGTATATCTGTAGCAGCTGCTCTTTATGCTAAAACTTAGAAAGGGTCAAATGTAATGGCTCCTTAGTTAGATTAGAGGCATGATCTCTTTCCTCCTGAGAAATCAAGCAGCTGGCTCAAGAACATGCAGTCAGGCCTTGGCAGAGAGAGGATGACACTCTATATCCTGCGTCCATGCTCTTGACGCCCATGCTGCTCTGACTCCGAGCCATACCTGTGAAACCTCACCCACTCATTCATTCCCCTTGCCAGTCACATATACATTTACAATAGAAAAGTGAGACAAATGTCCAAACCCTTTCAGAAGAAACCCAGCAGTGGAAACAGACAAGTGTGATCATCTTTTAAAAATCAGGAGTGTCTGTCCATCGCCTCTGTAAAGTGCAGAGTGCCCCGAGATATTTTCTGCTCATAGCCGAAACTAAAAATAGCACTGCTAGATGCTTTAATAATCTTTATTGCATCACATTGGTGAATATTATACTACATCACTGCCATCCACGGCGATTCATAAATCACAGAGCAATAAAGCCTCCTAATAAATCTTATGCTCACTCTCTTCACATTATTGACCCCTTTTATTTGCTGATGCAAGAACTCTTCCATATGTTGATGCAGCATCTGTGATCTATGTATCATAATACTTTATGTCTAATATCATTTTCCATAAATCAATATCCTTCCTCCTTGAAGAAGGCCCTGCAGAATGAGTTTGTTCGAGCATTGCTGAAAGTTCAGACGTGTGGCACAGCCTGCAATTCCTGTCAGTTGCTTACCTGCTATCACAGACGGTGACAGTACATTGCTAAGAAAGTTGAGTTTGATTGCTTTCAACTTTCTATGTGAGTGAAGATTTTTAATTTTGAGCAGAAAGTCCATGGCCCAAATGGAAATATGTCTGTTTTCATATTTTACAGACTCAGTCTAATATGTCTTTGATGTGCTATTATTTTAAACCACCAAACTTCATGTGCTTGCTCACTGATAAGACATACAGCATATATGTGTAATTGCGTATATCATCTGAAAAGCATTTAAAATATAAGACCATTTTACAAAGGTTTAATTAACATCATTTACAAATTTATTAAAAAATTTAAATGAAAACAAATAACATACTAGTAACACAAATATACCACTTTCAATAAAGTGCATTTTAAGAGATAGCTCCAAATTTTGCTAGAGGAATTACTGAGAAAGCAACCATAGCACACCCAAGTAAACTAACTAAATTAAAATTCTGAACACCAGGCTCTTAACCAAACCAAACAATTGAAAAAACAGAAAATAAATACAAAATAAGCAAAAAATAGATTTATTGGGTAAAAGAAAGAAGAAAGTAGTAGAAGATAATAGCACCAAAAGCCTCTTCTTTCTAATCTCCCATTTCTGGTGCCAAATAGGAAAACCTCTAAGGTGCATATGGCTCATACTAGTAATAACTGAGATAATATTAGGCCCTTCTTGGACCTGATTTTTCTGTCAGAAAGTCTTCATCTATAGTTGCTTCTTTCCAAGCAGAATGTCATTGTGGTAGAAGTAGGTAAAGGTGATGCCTAACAAAACAGGTAATTCAGAACATTCGCCCACTCACTGGGGAGAGGCCATCAGGGATTGTCATTTTGTTCCAGCCCAATCGACCCCCACCCATCAGAATAGGGTCTAACCATCCAAAGCTTTGTATCACATCAGCTTATTTACTTCTCAAACTTACTCAGAATCAACAATTTAGATCATTATCAGTTCAGGTGATTTATCTTTGTAGATAAAGCCTATCTAAAATAAGAATCAAAACATTCTTATACCCTTGTTCTGATTATCAGTACAATATTAAATTTGACTCATCCATCCAGACAAATATCTTTCTAAAAGAAACTGTAAGTCTTTATTATGTTTGTTTCTCTCTTTCCCAATTTGAAAAAACAAAATAGCAGTGATACCATATGAGGAACTTCTCACATAAGTAATCAGAATGATAAATCATATGTATTTTATTATTTGTATAAATCCAATTTCTCTTTTTGGTATTATGTTATTCTTATTAAATTTACATTCCTACATTTTTAAAAATAAATTTGAGAATTTTACATACTCTCTCTACTCTTATCCAGAAGTTCTTACTTTAATCTTCAGTCTCTTTTAACCCTAGCCCAGGGGTGGGCAAACTTTTTGACTCGAGGGCCACAATGGGTTCTTAAACTGGACCGGAAGGCCGGAACAAAAGCATGGATGGAGTGTTTGTGTGAACTAATATAAATTCAAAGTAAACATCATTACATAAAAGGGTACAGTCTCTTTTTTTTTTAGTTTTATTTATTTCAAACAGGCCGGATCCGGCCCGCGGGCCGTAGTTTGCCCAGGGCTGCCCTAGCCATTCCTTCCCTTTTACACAGTAGGAAAATGATCAACATTGTCACTTTCTATAACTGTGACTTAGGAATCTGGGAGGAGTAGCTTTCTCTTCTCAGCTTTATCCACCATCACTTCTAGCCCCTTCTACGTACATACAAGCCTCATTATGTCTCATTTCAATGCAATCTGAATTTTGCCTTCAGTCCATTAAAGCTCATTAAAGTTGCTTTTCATTTTGAATACATTTTTAATTGCAAGCTTAATAACATTTTCTCTCTTTTTAAGCCTCTTTTCCAAATTTAAAGCTATCTATTTGATTCTTAAGGTTTTTCTCCCTTTAACTTTTAGCACAAATACTCTCTTAATTCTTCCAACTTCTCCCTGACCACTACTTTTTTTTTTTCTTTTGCAGGCTTACTGTAGTCATACACTGTCTGTATTTACCAAGATTTTCCTTTTACATTTTTTTTTTTTTAGTCCTTTATATGCTTCCACTGGAAATACCATTTATTATTAAATAATTCTCTCTCAAGTCTATTCAGATAATTTCCAAAGCTATATCTCTCCCTAGGATTCTACTCCCAAAATGAAGATGTGAGTTTTCAGCTACCAGCTGGGTACTGCAGCTTGGTGTCTTAGCAGTGCCATAGATTTGACCCGCCAACTTGAAGGAATTTTCAAGTACAAATATTCCGTAAAAATTCCAATCACATTTTAAGAATGCTGGTTTCTTTTTATGCTATTTCTGTTTGGCCTGAGTAGTCCTATTATTTTTCCCCTGTGTCCTCTTCCAGTCCCATCACTGTTAATCTCTCTCCCAGGGTTTTATTTCAGATCCCCTCCAATACATTTATCTTATTTTATACATTAGTTATCACCTATTGTCTCCAGCTTTATCTCAAAACTAGAAATAATTTCAAATATTTAAAATGTTCTTCCCAGTATCTCTAGTAAATATAGTTGGATCTACCAACATATTAAAAATTAAAATGACAAACGCTCTGATCTAATCCTCTGAGTGTTATTTACTACTAAACAGGCTCACTATCGACCAAGACCTCCAGCCCAGAAGTTGAAGACATCACTAAACCCACCTCATCCTCCACATCCATTTTGTGTCTACATCTTACTGATTTTACCTTCAGAAATGCTTTAATCAAATTCTTCCTCCCCCCTTTTTTGTTTTTATACTCTAATATTTCCGGAGAGCTATCTTCATAAAACATGACATTAATCATTACCTTGCTGATACACATTAGGTGGCTCTTCAATATCTGCAGCATTTTATTCAAACCCTTTATCATGATGCGACACAAATCAATACATTTCAACAGTTTGCATTGGTGATCAGCACTTTATGCCGCAGGTTCAGAAAGCTTCCTACCTTTCCTACTTACATGATGACTTGACAATTTCCAAGACATCTTCTCATTCGGTTCCTTCTTTATAAGCTTCCTTTCATTGTTTTGTTTGCCAAACAAAATCCAACTGATCCTGTAGGGCCCAATTCAAATCAAACCCCTTTTGGTGGGAGTCCTGCCCTAAAGCACTTCTTTCCCATATCGCCAGGCAAAGTTAATGTTTCCTCTTTTAGACATTCAAATTATTTAGTTGCTATGATGTGTGAGGACTCTATTACAATTTATCTGCCTGCTTGTAAATGAGCTTCTGGAGGGCAGAGAACATCTATTCATCCTTGAATTCCTAGTACTTCATACTGCCTAGCACTTGAGTTCATAAATATTTATTGAATCAGGTAAAATTCTCTAATCGTTCTAAATATGCAAACATGGTCTGTGTACCTTATTTAAGTAAACATAGCTTGTGACTTAGTAACTAATTATAGATAAAGATTATATAACTATTTTTTAAGGTCAGTCATGTTCTATTTCTACTGAAAGACCCAAGTAGGAAAAAAGAAAGAAAGAAAGAAAGGAAGAAAAAAAGAAAGAAAGAAAGAAAGAAAGAAAGAAAGAAAGAAAGAAAGAAAGAAAGAAAACAAAACAGAGATCTAGGCTGGAAATGTCCTTGAAAATGACACTTTTTTCCTATGGTAAATGTAAGAATACAGCCCTAACTAATTCAAGCACAGCAAAATCCTTTTATAGAGTTTAATCCTGTAACTCTATTCAATGAAGTTAATGGTTGTTTCACATGAGTTGTGGTGATGTATTGAGATTTGAAGGAGGGTGTGGAAGATAACACAGCAGAAAGTAGATACAATATTTAAAATATAATTCTTCCAGAATGAAAACAAAATCTATAAGAGAGGGCTCGATAGAAGCATAATGTTCCAATTCAGACTTTCAAAACAGATTTACAAATGAAACATTTCATAAACAATGAATAACGTGCACTTAAAGAACCTCACACAGAGGAAAATTGCAACTGAGCATGCATAATTTGCACTGCAGTAGTCTTATTTTCCAGCAAAAGCAATGAATCCTGTCACCAAAGGGTGAGCAAAGACAAAGGGATGGGATGCAAACGGATGTTACTGAAATTTTCTCTAGAGGAATAAGGAGATAAGAATGTAATTGTGATGAGTGCTGTATATTTAACTTTTAACTGGCAATAAATGTAAACAAGTAATTTGGAGCTTGCTTTCATCAAAGTGCTGCTATGCAGCTAAGAAGATTAGGTCACTCATAAACCTGAATAATTAAAAATATTAAATACTGTATCATTCTGGGAAAAACTCATATTTCTGCATTGTATAATTTTGCATATTTTTATATATTCCATTTCCTCCAGCTTTTCACTTCCCTCAAAGCATGAAATTCTGGGATTTAAGTTTATTATATTTTTATCAAATTTTATTGTTTTCTTTATTTGCATATGTACATATCATAGGACAGGATGCAGATTATAAGTTTTCTCATGAATCTCAACTCTCCTGCCTCAGTCTATCATCAAACAGCAGTCTTATTATCTACAGGGTGGTCAGGAAACACAAGTTATTGGAGCTATTGCTCTCTCTCTAACTGTGTTGAAATAGTCAACTACATAATTATTCGCTGAAAATGAGGTGAGAAAAGCCTCAGAGGTCTTGTGAGTGAATGTGAAAATATTAGCTTAATAACATAGAGAAAAGTAAAGGTGAGGTTGAATATCATAATAAACTGACTAGACCTAACAGACATATAAGAATGAACAACATAAACTGATGAACAAAACAGATTCAGAGATAGAGAAGCATCGATCAATCAGACCATCAAACCTCAGAGGGAAGGCAGGGGAGGGTGGGGGCAAGAGGGAGAGATCAACCAAAGGAGTTGTATGCATGCATATAAGCATAACCAATGGACAGAGACACTAGAGGGGTGAGGGCATGAGAGGGGGTGGGGTGGGGGGGTTATGAGGGGATAAGGAACACATATGTAATACCTTAAGCAATAAAGAAGAAAACAAATTAAAAAAAAAACAATTGCTATTAAAAAAAAAGAATAGTTTACCCAACAGCAGAATACCTATCTTTTCAAATGCACATGAGATGTTTTCCAAGATATACAATATGTTAGGCTACATATTAAGTGTCAAAAGATTTATAAAGATAGATAATACACAAAAGTCTTCTCTGACCACAATGGGATAAAGTTAGAAATAAAAAATAAGAAAAACTGGAAAATTCACAAATATATAGAAAAAACACACCACACTCTTAAGCAACCAATGGTTCAAAGGAAAAAAAATCACAAGAAAAATTAGGAAATGTTAGAGACAAATGAAAAGAAAAATGCAACATAATACCAAAACATATGGAACACAGCAAAAAGCAGTTTTAAGGGAGACATTTATCTATAAATACATTAAAAAAAAACAACAAATAAAACAAGAAAGGTCTCAATTAACAACTGAAAAGGGTTAGCTAGCTAACTTAAGACAGAAAGGGCTCTAAGAGGTCCAGAGAGGATAGAGGCATCTTGGCCTGAGCAATTAAAACAGCCATAAACCAAGGACAGAGATATCTCTGGCCTGAGCAGCTGGGGTAATAAAACAAAGAGAAGACACAGAATATGGGGGGAAAAGAAAACATATTTTCACAGAGGATAGAGGAAAGTTGCAAAATAAGGGAAAGATAGAGGGGGGCACCAGGTGGGTTGTCACCTTAGCAGAGTGATCAATGAGGAAAGCACGGGGGTTCTAACTTGGTGAAGGCTCCAATTAGAAAGGGTCATGAAGGCACAAAGAGCTACAGCCTATACAATGCCTCAAGACAAAAGAAAGCAGTGGCCGCCCTTCTTAAGGGACCCCTCTGTCCCTCCGTGCCAGGAGAAACAGAGTCTTAGGAACTTAGAATTGTAGTTTTAGAGATACTATCTGCTTGCAATAAAGTTTTTTCTGCTTGCAATAAGGTTTCTGTACTTCTCACTTATCACCTTTTGTCTGTGGCTTCATTCTTTGAATCCATCTGGACAAGAACCTGGGAAAGTAATCACCCTTGCATCCTGCTCAATAAAACAACTTGAATTCCAACCTAGCTTTACAACTTAGAGAACTGGGAATCCCTGGCTGGTGTGCTGAGCTGGTCAGACATCATCCTGCGCACTGAAAGGCTGCTGTCTCGATTCCCAGTAGGGGGTGTACAGGAGGCATCCAATGGATGTTTTGCAATGACATCAATGTTTCTTTCTCTCTCTTCTTTCTCCCTTCATCTCACTTTAAAAATCAGTAAAATATATGTGTTAAAAAAGAATAAATTTTACCAAGAGGAAAATACTGTGATGTTTAATAATCTGAATAAAATCAAAGAGTTTAAAAGTCTTCCTTTGCCATTATTTTCTTTTTTATTGACATAAATACGTATTGATATTCATGAAATTCCAGAGTTGAGTTCTAAGTAGAGAGGATACAAACATCATCAATACCCCTTGCAACTACTTGGGGTAAGGAGCAAGTTTGGTGGGCACCTGTGTATGCAAATTAACCCGCCATATTTGTTGGGTTAATTTGTGTACTCACTCCTGATTGGCTGGTGTGTGTCGTGAAGGTACCATCAATTTGCATCTTTCTCTTTTATTAGTGTAGCTTATTATAGATAATTATATTGTAAGTCTAGAATTTCCAGTCTAAAATTACTCAAATTAAGTTTTCTACCTTGCACTTATATTCAACATTGAATAACAATACAATTGATCTTAAAATTGATAAATTTCTTCTAAGTACTAATCTAAGCACATGGGAAAATAAACTATATAATTTAAGAAAACAAAAGTAATAAATACACTATATACCTTACACTTTTTTATTAACTGTTTCTATTTTATAGCAATTAAATGATACAATGAGTTTGGCTGCACATTTTTAAATTGAAAGGAAAATGAATGAACAAATTTTAATTATTTCATATTACTATTAAAACTTTAATAATATTAGGTAAATATAAAATAGAAAGATTTATAATGTTACAATTCATGGATAGAGTCCAAAGAATGATTCACTTTTCTTTTTGACATAAATTTGAACATCATGAAGTTATAGGTAGCATTCTTAGTAATCTATATAAGAATATCCACATTGATAGACTGAACATCAACAAAAATTCCCATTCCACATTATGATGGAAATAAAGAAAAATACAGAAGGATCATGATCCATGTTGTAAAATTCTAAAACCGTTTCTATTGTAATTAGATTAATTTCAGGCTCTTTTTGGGTTTTATGTTTCAGTTATGATCAAACTGCTAGATTGGTACTGGTAGTTCTATAAAATGAATTAAATTTAGTATTATTAATTAGTTGTATGCTCAAAAATTAGCTATTGCAGAGCTCAAGCCTATATCATGTTATTACAAAATTTTTCTTTTGACACCTTATACTACTGATTAAAAACATTCCCAATAAATGCCTCTGAAAATGTACTAATTTAAACTTTGACAATTTTTGAAATGTATCAAATAGGTTTTGAATTCACTATTTCTGTATTTTTTCTTTATGTGTTTGAAGAAACTGGCATGAAAAATGCCTTTTATAAAAATAAAAGATTTAAATAAATAACATAAATAAAAATTATAATTAAAAATAAAATTCTATTTTAAGCACATTGGATAAAAAAGAAAAATGTAGAAATTACTGACTTTCCAGAATAGTTTACATAAATTCCAGCTGCACTCACCACATCTCTGCATGGAGACTGGGGCGCTGTGACTCAGGCGGAGGGGAGTGTGCAGGGGCCTGAGGGCCCATGTGCTGCCCAGGGCCCAGAGGTCAGCTGGGGCCTGCCCTTGCATGCTAGATGCTCACATTTTGATCACGGCCAGGCCTAGGGACCCACCCATGCATGATTTCGTGCATGGGGCCTCTAGTTTACTAAATGATCATAAGCAAAATCTCCTCTCACAGACCCAGCACTTAGTTCACTCCTCTGCTGTTGCCATCTTGAAATTCTTAATAGTTTGTCTTGGAACCTGTGCTTGTGTGAGGGCTGATAGATAATGGAACATGCTGGCTTCCACTGTGTATAACCTGCACAGTTCCCCATGAGTGCAGAATTCTCGTAGACTTGCTTTATTTGCTACTGTTTTTGTGCAGGAGTTCAGCAAGACTCAAATGCAGTACAGGAGAAGGGTGTTACATCTCACACTGAGTAACTTGCTAGGGAGGGGACTGCAGAGAGCTCTGAGAGGCCACAATTCCCATTGGAAACAGTACTTCCTTTAAATGCAGAAAGGACTTAACAATGTTCTACGAAACAGGAATCACCAAGAAACTCCCACCATATTCTTACTTATTTGTGTTTCATATATTAGCCAACAATCTATGCCGAAAGCCATAGTTCCTTTTTCATATGGTCCTTTCTTAACTCCTTTTGCCAAACGCAGAGAACTTGGTATTAAGAAGTGAAATAAAAAAGATTTGACTTAGTTTATGCAGCATTTCCACTATTCTGAAAAGAATGACAGTGAAATTTTGGTGATTCTGCTTTGAAGTTGAAGGCATTTGCATTTAGAAACAGCATTGTACTGTACAATATAAAGACCTACAGTTAAATTCATTCTAAAATTTGAAAACTTTACTTTTTAAAAAAATTAAAATGAAAATAGTAGCAAGTAAAGCAAGTCTAGAGAGAGATCATGGGAAAATATTTATATTTTAGTCATTTTAACATTACTATTTTTCCCTATTATTTTAATTAGAGGCTCACATCTTCATTTTGCAATGGGCTCTGCAATTCATTTATCTGGCCTGCTGTAGCCACAAATAATCAGAGTCCTTTTCATTCTTTAAGTAAAAGGGGTCAGTCATGCAACGATCATTTCAGTCACATCTCAATAACTTTATAATAATCAATATTTGATATTTCAAAACAAAAGCTATTCACTCAAATTAAGATGTTAAAACCATGTTGTGCTACCATTTCCTGGAATAAATTTTAATGCAGAAATTAAAAATCTAAACAGGATTATTTCTTCAAATAGGTTTTCAATATCTTTCTCTCTCTCATTTCTGGCACCCCTATAATTCGGATGTTTGTACGCTTGAAGCTGTCCCAGAGGCTCCTTACACTATCCTCGCATTTTTGGATTCTTTTTTCATTTTGCTTTTCCGGTTGGGTGTTTTTTGCTTCTTCGCATTTCAAATCTTTGACTTGATTCTTGCGCTCCTCTGGTCTTCTGTTGGGTGTCTGTATAATATTCTTTATTTCAGTCAGTGTATGCTTAATTTCTAGTTGGTTCTTTATCACTTCACCTGGTGAAAGAAATAGACTTACAGGTCCAGGAAGCACAGAGAACCCCAAACAAAAGGAATCCAAAGAGGACCACACCAAGACACATCATAATTAAAATGCCAAGAGCAAAAGACAAAGAGAGTCTTAAAAGCAGCAAGAGAAAGAAACTCAGTTACCTACAAGGGAATACCCATACGACTGTCAGCTGATATCTCAACAGAAACTTTGCAGGCCAGAAGGGAATGACAAGAAATATTCAAAGTGATGAATACCAAGAACCTACAACCAAGATTACATTATCCAGCAAAGCTATCATTCAGAATTGAAGGTCAGGTAAAGAGCTTCACAGATAAGGAAAAGCTAAAGGAGTTCATCACCACCAAACCAGGATTATATGAAATGCTGAAAGGTATCCTTTAAGAAGAGGAAGAAGAAGAAAAAGGTAAAGATACAAATTATGAACAACAAACATGCATCTATCAACAAGTGAACCTAAGAATCAAGTGAACAAATAATCTGGTGATCATAATAGAATCAGGGACATAGAAAGGGAATGGACTGACTATTCTTGGGGGGGGGAAGGGGTGTGGGAGATGCAGGAAGAGACTGGACAAAAATCGTGCACCTATGGATGAGGACAGTGGGTGGGGAGTGAGGGCGGAGGGTGGGGTGGGAACTGGGAGGAGGGGAGTTATGGGGGGGAAGAAAAGGAACAAATGTAATAATCTGAACAATAAAGATTTAATTAATAAAAAATTAAAAAAAATAAAAAATAAAAAAATAAAAGGACTTGGGGTCCTCAGATTTAAAAAAAAAATAAAAATAAAAAATAAAAATAAAAATCTAAACAGGAGACGTTAAAAATAAGGGTAGTTGTTTGTATATTTCAATCAAGGAAGGTAGTTATCATTTTATGAGCTGAAATAATAGATTTTTTCCTATAAAAGCTATAGATTAACATAATTATCATGACCACATATAAAAAACAATTTATGATGCTAATATGAAATATACCATTACTAGAAATATATGCTTAGGTATATTAACCACTGATGGTACTTGACACATTGCAGGTCTACTGATGTACTATTCAAAATTATTTTCTTCAAATCCTAGTTGAATCTATTGTTCTTTGCCAGAGGATTTCATTCAGAACCACAACCACTACTTTTCTTTACTTAGAAGGATCTCTAATTTGCTCTTTAACACAAATTTGATTGTTATCCTAAATATCATTTTAAAAATTGCTATTCACCCCAAAATTCTCTAAGAACTTTAAAATAATACTGTCATCTCTCCAAACACTCAGAAAATCCAAGCTGTAGTTTACCGTAAATGTTAGGGTCATAGGCTAACTCTGTTAGGGCATCATCACCCATTTTGTAGTGGAAAAAAATTGATAGAAAAAAGAACAAAATTAGAAATAATATTTTTAAATGTCCATTTCATGTCAATACTTGCAAGTAGATGTCACTTCTTTACTATCAGTTACCATTTTTATTTCAGCACTGGAAACTATGGAAAAGGAATACAACCAAATACATGAAGCTACTGAGATTACAATAAGTCTACGTAAAATACATTTGTATGCAATTCTAATGGATTTCCTAAGTCTTGGAATGCATTGTTGAATTGCCCGTACAAAGCTTATGTTATATGTTGGACTATATTTTTAATTTGTGAAAAATAAAAAATAAAAACACGTAAGAATAATTTCTTTTTGTGAATTCATTCAAATGTTTTACTTCTGTCTAGGGTCTAGGCTCATGGAATCCATAGGATAGTTAAACTACTGTTAGTTTGCCTGTATTCCTAACATTCATTTAAAAAATAAATTATGCTCACCTTTGAGAACAAGTGACCTATGGAAGCAGAGAAAAATATTTTTTGCCTGTTGCTTTTAATGCTAAATTTTTAAATTTTACTTTAGGACCTATTTAAATCTATATCCTAGCATAAGTAAGAAAAATGAAGACCATAGAGCACCAATGCCATGCCATGGAGGGGTAATGGCACCACACCAGTCGGCATACCTCACACATGTATGGGATATATCCTCTTCAATGCCTATTATCGCCTGGTCACTTTGGGGACTCAACTAAAAGTCACACATAACAAAATCTGTCCAAATGCTTGGTGGGTGTGGCTTAGTGGTTGAGTGTTAACCTATGAACCGGGAGGTCACGGTATCGTTTCCCATCAGGACACATGCCTGGGTTGCGGACTTGATCCTCAGTTGGGGCAGGCAATAGGCAGCCCATCAGTGATTCTCTCTCATCATTGATGTTTCTATCTCTCTCTCTCCCTCTTCCTTCCTCTCTGAAATCAATAAAAATATATTTTTAAAAAATCTGCCTAGAAAGGATATTTGACAGAATTTCTACTTCTTGTTGTTGTTACTGACTCACAAGCAAGCCACATTTTGTTTTTTGGAAATACCCAATTCTAGTATAAATTCTAGCAAGGAAGACAATTGATGAGCTCTATCATTTTCACATTCTGAAAACTGCATGCCAATGAGTGCGATTCTGTTTCATAACACTGTGCATGCAAACTGCTTTATTTTCTTGGTCATGTTGGAACCTACAATGGCATATTGATTAATTTAAATTAAAGTTGCTTGACTAGCCGCTAGTGCAAGCAAGGCATGTTGATGCTCCCCTGTTTCCTTGAATGAAGTAAATCTCCCCTATAAAACGAGCCCCCTCTCCTTTCTTCAGGAGGGCTGAAGAGAGGCACCCTTATCTCTAGGAGTTAAAAAATCCAGAGCTGAGAACCCTGTACAAAGATACCTTGTTATTTTTTACAAATTTACTACTCAAGCCCTCTCTCTGTTTAGATTCCTCACTAATGAGCAAACCTAAGTTTCTTTGTCATGTCAAATCTTCACAAATTTATTTCTTTGTCTAAAAAGTATTAAAAACTGGGTTAGTTCATACTTTTTCTGAGTATCATTTATGACATGTGTGCATGTACTAAATTGGTTTTTCTCTTGTTAATCTGGTCTTTTTCAATTTTATTATTGGTTAAGCCATAATAGCTTATGAAGGGTAGAAGGGGCAATGTCCCCCTCCCCAGGAGACACATTCAGTTTCCAAATGGGGAAATCCCTACATCTTATTCAGTGACTTGGATCAAGACCAAGACCCTCCATTACATGTGGAAAAGTTTGTGATGCTTTGGGGGTGAGTGGTTAGTGGGAGTGGAAGAGGGCATTAATGGAATAAACTGTGATAGAAAAAATTAAAGAATATTTATTATTTTAAAACAAAAAGCACAGCCCTGGCTGTTGTGTCTCAGTTGGTTGAACATCATCCTAAACACCAAAAGGTAGCCATTTGATTCTTGGTCAGGGCACATGCCCAGGTTCTTGGCTCAATCCCCAGTAGGGGGCATGCAGGAGGTGGCCCATCAATGTTTCTCAGAGGGATATTTCTCTCTTTCTTTCATCTCTCTAAAATCAATATAAAAAAAAACATATTAAAAAAAAACACAATATAAAATGAAAAAGGTCAATAGATATCAAAGTACTACTCAGCAGTACAAATATAAGCCCCATAATATTTTAATTACTGTCATGTCACTCTAATAATTAGAAAACACTATCAAATCATTTTGTATTTATACCATAAGATAATTTTTATCATGCATAGATGACTCTCTATGCATATATTGACATCTGTCTTATATATTGAAAATACTGATGAGAAGGGTTGTGTAACTGGCCATCTTTGATCAAATAGAATTATTATGAAGACTCTTATTTTCAAATAATTAGGAAATATAACACATTTTACAAATCAAGGAGTTTTAAAAACAACAAAATCTTAAGCACATCGTCTGGTAGCATCAATGAATCATTTTCCAGTTGGCAAAGAAATCAGGAAATGAGCTGAAAACCACTAGGGCCATTCACCACTAATCTATAAATTAAGTTTTCAAGTTAAAATAGACTTAAATCCTAAATTGGATAAGACTTGGAGTAAGAAACAGATGCTACAATTTTTGTGCTTCTCATCAGACGCCAGCTCTCCAAAGGCCACATTCAAGTAATACACTCAGGCATCTTGTCACCTGCCCAGTGTTGGATTATATTGGATGTTTGCTAGGATAGCTCTCAAGTTTCATGGCCAGCATAGTACCTTGAGAACAATTTCACCACCTATATGTTATCAGTATCAGAAATTATGGAAGCAGATTAAAAGTTTAAAAATTTCCCATGAACATTAATATAATTATTATAAAAGTAATTTATTAAAATGAGTTCAAAACAAGCCAGCAACTATCCTATATAATAAAGATGTAATATGCAAGTTGTTGTTACGCTGTGAATTGTAACAACTGATCACGTAATGACCGAATCACAGATTAGTAGGAGGGTGGGGCAGTGAGCTATGAGGGAGGAGGGGGGAGATAGGCCAGGGGGGAGCTACAGGAGAGTGGGACAGTGGGTAAAGAGCTACTGGAGGGGGCAGCGAGCTACTGGCGCACGGATTCGTGCACAAGGCTACTAGTCAAATATATATGTGTAAAAGTATATGTGGACTGAAAGTAATACTAGTTTTAGAATACACAGGCTAAAGCAATTCTTTTGTTTTTTTAGAAAGAAATAAAATATGACTCTTTTTCTCAGAATTATAAAATTATTGGCAATAGATATGTTTGCTATTGAAAACTCTGAATAGATTGAGGAATTTCTGTTTTCTTATTCATATAAAATCAAACTGTCATAGGAAATATAAGGAGAAACAGTGTAATGCATCCCTACTCCCTCTTTGTCCTTAGGGGAAGCTGAAGTATACTCACCACATTTGATAAAAGATTCACAGGATGAAAAAAACACACACCTGTTGTTTAATTCATGTTTTTTTTTTCTTTTGAAACAATTTTTCAAACAGTTATTTTTAGTTTTCCAAAAAGTTGGGAAAAATTCTCTACCTAAGCATCACAATGGCTATTTGGAGAGAGACATGTACATAAAAATGCAAGCTATTAGTAAAATGATGAGAAACAAGGATTTAAAATGTAGAAAAATATATGTCAATACATGCAAGATAAACTATTTATGAACTTAGTAAGGGGAGAGAGATATCAATTTTGCAAAATAAAAAAAAAGAGAATGCACTTGTTTTATTAAGCAGTAATGTTAATTTTAGAAATTAAGGTGAAAGTTATATAACATAAAATTAACCATTTTAAAATACACAATGAAGTGGCATTTATTGCATTCATAATGTTGTGAAAATACCACCTCTATCAAGTTCCAAAACTTTTTTATCACCACAAAAGATTTCCCTATACCCATTAGGCAGATACTTAATAGTGTTTTAAAGCAGCCACTGAGATACAGAAAAATTGCACTATTATGTAAAAAAAAAAAAAATTCAGGAGAGGAAAATTTCATACGTTTTTTTTAAACATTATTAGGATTTTACATTTACAAATTCTTCTAATCATAGTATTTTCAATTTTAGTGCAAACACTTATATATTGTGAATAATTTGTTTGCTTTATATGGTACTAGAGGCTCAGTGCACAAAATTCGTACACTAGGGGGCGGTGGGTACCTCAGCCCGGCCTGTGCCCTTTTGCAGTCCAGGACCCGTTGGAGGATGTCTGCCTGCTACATTCCTCTTGCAGTCTGGGACCCCTTGCTCCTTACTGCTCTCCTGCTCCCACCACCCTCCACTACTGCTGCGCATACCAGCTGTGAGCCCGGCTTCTGGCTGAGTGGCACTTCCCCTGTGGGAGCGCACTGACTACCAGGGGGAGCTTCTGTATTAAGCGTCTGCTCCCTGGTGGTCAGTGCATATCATAGCGACCTCTCATTCAGCCGGTCATTCTGCAGTTCAGTCGATTTGCATATTAGGGTTTTATTATATAGGATAATTCAGCAATAAGTGGGGAAGAATCAAACTTAACTTCTATAACTTAAAGCAGAGGAATATATATCAGACCATCTCTTTTTTTTTTTTCCCCCAGAGAGTAAGGGAGAGGAAGAGAGAGATAGAAACATCAATGATGAGAGAGAAACATTGATTGGCTGCCTCCTGCATGCCCTCTACTGGGGATTGAGCCCGCAACCCGGGCATGTGCCTTTGAGCAGATTTGAAACCGGGACCTTTCAGTCCACAGGCCGACACTCTATCCAATAGGCCAAACCAACTAGGGCCATCTAATTCCTTTTTATTGTAAGTGCCATGCATCCTTAGGCAGTCCTTGAACACTAGCCTCGTTAGGGTAAAGTGGACCCCTTAGGGTAGTGGTTCTCAACCTTCTGGCCCTTTAAATACAGTTCCTCATGCTGTGACCCAACCATAAAATTATTTTTGTTGCTACTTCATAACTGTAATGTTGCTACTGTTATGAATCATAATGTAATTATCTGATATGCAGGATGGTCTTAGGTGACCCCTGTGAAAGGGTCGTTCGACTGCCAAAGGGGTTGCGACCCACAAATTGAGAACCGCTGCCTTAGGGGAAGTAGAATTGGAACCATTGGGATATAAGAAGGAAATGTTAGAACTTTTACTTGTCATATTTAAAAATTTTATGTGGGGTATATTTTTAAATATTTATCTACAGTAATAAAAGAGAAACATGCAAATTGGTGTCACTCTGCTATGCCCACCAGCCAATCAGAGCAACTATGCAAATTAACCCAACAAGGATGGTGGTTAATTTGCATATGCAGGCATGGAGCGAAGACTGAAGACTGAAGAGGCGTGGCTTCTCTGCTGCAGCTGCAGCGGAAAAACCAAGCCTCACTGAGGCCACAGCAGAGAAGCCACGCCTCACTGCGGCTGGAGGGGAGAAGCCAAGCCTCGCTGCAGCCTGACCAAAGGCCTGGGTCCCGGGTGCCAGAGGAAAACCGGTGCCGGCAGCCAGGGGAAGGAAAGCCTATTGCACAAATCTTCATGCCATGGGCTTCTAGTGGTAAAATAATACAATAGCAATATATACAAAAGTAATAGGTATAACATTATATCTATTTAGTTTTTAAACAAACGACAAATGGAAGATAGTGATTAAAGAATTTGGGGCAGTTAGGTGTCCAGTAGTAGCCAAGCATGAGGTTTCCACAATACTTCTTAAGACATTTCATCAGTTCTACCCCAGCGTTTTTCCTTATTAGCAATCTTCTGTCCAGAATGTATATATGCTAATATGGTTCCTATATGGATAGAGTAAGTTTGTCAATTTATCCCTCGTGAGCCACCTTGATTCTCTAAATCTTCCTGCAGGTTGTCTGATGACCTTTCGTACAGGAGTACAATTCACCTGCCCTTGTACAGATTATAACAGGTTGGAAAATGTGATCGCTTCAATTCGCTGTGGCTGATTAATTCTGCCATGGTCTAAGCCTGGTGCTGGAAACAGAAGTACTCAGCAGACTTCTGGCTGCAAAGAGTTTTCTTGCCTGGAGCTGTCTTACTCAAAGCAATAGCTGGGGGGACATAATTCTTCTCTCTCCATAACTGCTCTGCAGGCTACCAATCTGAAACTATCCTCCAGGTAAAGCTATAAAGTAACACACACTTAGCTTAGTTTTTGTGAGGACAAAATAAACTACTTCACAATTGTTGGTAAGGATCAATGAGACCTTCTAGTACTTAAAGGGTCATATATTCTAGGTCCAGAATAACTTTTGTTTGACTCTTGGACAAGACAAGACTTGGGCTAAATATAACTTCCTTAATTTCCAGGAAGAAGTTAAGTTTCTTTTGTCAATGCCAATGCTCTTTTGAAATCTTTTCTTTCTTATAGCCCTTACATTAGTCTCATTTTTTAGCCTATGGTCCAAAGGGATATTTAATGGTTCCTTCATCCTTTCCAGTGATTTGTTTGAGTCATTAATGTGAACAGAGAAAAAACCTAGCATATTATGACTCACAATGGGAGTCATCTCTCTGACAGAGTCCCTACTCTCTTTCCTTCTGCTTAAGGGCATGCACAGGAGGACTAGAGTGTCTTCTTTATCTTTTGCCAAGTCTATCCAAACAAGAACACGGGATTGGTAGGGAGATACCTGCATATGTCACTTAGGTCTCTTTGCCTGCTGCACTCTGTCAGCTGTTGGTCATTTTTCTTTGTTGTTCTTCTCATAACGAATCCCAAATCCTCTCTCTGAATGTTCAGTTTACAAATTGGCCTTTGTAGCCAAACTGTCTAGAGCTGTATTATTTAAAAATGTATACATCCCTTTCATAGAAATCTTACCCCAATCCTCTAAATAAGAAAGGGAATGTTATATTGCCCTACCGAATCATAACCAAATGGATTCCAGGTCTTTGGACTCCAACTGTTCTTTTTCCTATTTCACAGCTACCTTTTACAAAAGAGTAATTTCTTATAACGTCGCTTATAAAGATGTCTCACAATAGTGCACACACATTCTTATTGAGGGTCTTACTGTGCTTTGCTCTCTGCTCCAGCAGCTCTTCGATAGGGCACCTGGGAAAACCCTGTTTGGCAAGCCTGGACATCCTTGGATTTGCCTCGCAGGCCACTATGCTTTCCCCTAAATAAGTTGAAACCTTTATGTCTTCGAAGAAAATTAGTACAACTGGATTATAATGCAGGGGAAAATGTTAATATCAAAACATAAGAGCATAGTTGGACTTTCCTCAGTAAGTTAAAAAAAAAAAATACCATAACTGATGGAATTACTTTTCTTGCCCTGAATTGAGTAAACACACCCAGTTTCTCTGTCCTTGAAATGCAGTGTGTGCAGTACTCGTAGTGGAATGAGGAGAAGCCGAGACAAACTACACCTTTCTGAGATTCCCTCCCCCTCCCAACACTGAGCTAGGAGAAAAATGGGAGGTGGAGGTAATCTGCTTAGTATTGCTACAAAATCTGCTTTGGGGGCAAAGGGTAATTCATCTTGAGGGGAAAAAAAGAACAGAAAACACTCTACTATCGCCCTACTATCTCCAATAGTAGACTTAGTATTTATTTGTAACGAGATGGGTGGCTGTTAAGAAATAGAGGGGGTTTGACTAGAATCCTTGTTTCAAACAAGACATTCTTTTCTAGCCATCACTGAACAGAGAAATTGTCTCATAGATTCACTACCATGATGAACTGCTTACCACCACTTCTCTTAGATTATTTTCACTCAGTTTAAATAAGTTATTTTTATGCATTTAAAATATAATTATATATTTTTCCCTAAAAGCATTTCTCTTGTCATTTCACCTACTGTTATAATAAAAATAATATGCGTATATGTCATGAATATTAATGTATGAAAAGAGTCCTGCTATTTTTGGATAGATACTATAACACTGATAACTTAATTTCATTTCTATTATCTCATTTCAACATATAATCAGTTGCATTGCAAGGACAAAATAAGTTAAAAAGAAAAAATAAAAAGAAAGCAGGGTTTCTAAATATACTACACAGGTAAAGAGAGAATGATACTTAAAATGAAAATAAAGAGGAATGTAATTACCTAATAATCTACAAATGATTGAGATAGAGAAATCACTTCTTTTGAAGTGATTTTTAATAAGAACAATCTGGAGGAAATATTGACAATTAACAAAGAGTAAAGCCTTCAAGAGTAAACATTTTGAAATTTAGCTAATAGAACACTTCATAAAATGAACAGGGTAGCCCAGGCCAGTGTTGCTAAGTGGTAGACCATCGGCCTATGCACCAAAGTGTTGAGGATTGGATTCCCAGTCAAGGGCAGGTGCCTAGGTTGCAGGTTGGATCCCTGCTCTGGTTGGGGCATATGCAGGAGGCAACCAATGGATGTATTTCTTACATTGATGTCTCTTTCTCTCTGCCCCTCCCTCCCTCTCTTCTACTCTCTCTAAAAATCAATGAAAAAATGTCCTTGAATGAGGATTTACAACAACAGAAAATGAACAAGGTGGCCTTTAATAAGATAATTTACTACTAAATATAATTATCATAGATAATGTCCATATATAATGCTATATAATAAGTTAAAGCAAATGGAACACCTTCCAATAATACAGTATATAAACATTTTATATGATATTGTGAAGGGACAGAACGGAACTTGAAACAACTAAGCAGAACTAAGCAGAAATGCACCCTCCTCCCTCTTCAAGGACGAGGCAGAGACATGCTCTTCTCCCTCTCCTCTATCTTGTCTTGCAAGGCTGGGCCCTCAGCCCAAGCCGCACCCCCGCCCCCCCCCCCCCCCCCCCGAGAGTGACCACAAGAATGCTGGTATTGTCCTAACTCTCCCAACCACCCACCTGAGTGGACCCATGAAGCTCCAGAAATGTAGCTAAGGTCCTAATAAGGCTGTAGTGGAGGACGGCTCCAACCTTCAGAATGTGATGGTCACTTCCTGACCCTTATGCTGTAAAACCGTGACCAATCTCTGTAACTCACGTCACCCCTAAAGCCCACCCCAAATAGCTAGCCCTATATAACCTTTGTTCTCCTGGGACACGCTCTCTCGCCTCACCGCTGCACCGGATAGAGGCTGGGAGCCAATTCTAGAATTGATCTATAAAGACTCGTTGCTTTTGCATCAGAGGAGGCTCCCTGGTGGTGGATTATTGGGGACCGCAAACTCTGGGCATAACAATTGAAGACAAAAGAAATCTTCAGCAGTTCACCTCTACCCACTAGCATTCTCTTCAGGTGGCTGTGAGGAATGCAAATTGACTGAAATATTGCCTAGGGCCTTAGCAGGGAAACTCAGAACTATGGGTCAGTGTGTCCTGCCAGGAGCTATGGGCTCATCAAAGGAACCTAGAGGAAAAAAGTTATTGGGGAACAGTCTTGGATTTCAATGAATCATCAGTGCCTTTAATTGGGGCTTGCCAGTTGCAGGTGAAGAGAAGGTCAAAGATTGGCAGGACAAAAAAAAAATGAAAGACATGCATTGGCAGGACAAAAAAAAAAAAAAGAAAAAGACAAGCCACAGTTGCTTTGGTGGGAACCCTGTGAGTCAGAGGCTGACACTTAGACGACAGAGGAGACATGACATGTCTGGGAATAGTGGGACACCTCAGAACCAGCCATCATATCCAATTCTTTGATTTCACTTGCTGGGAGAAGTAGCAGAGAGAAGAAGCATGCCTTTTGAGAATATATTGCTAAAAGAGACTGTTTTAAATGAGAAAGAAATGACTAAACATTTTTCTGTCACATATCGCTGCCATCAGTGAATTTAGAAATTTCCAGGCTCTAGTATGAATACAGTTAGAGTGTTCTGCACAAGGGAGCTGAGACCATCAAATGTAATGCCATTGCAATTTTATCCAGGATGTTGGAAGCTCTAAACTTAGAAGAGATTCATGTGGAGCAATGAGGGATGAAGAGATGCTTACTTTATCAATCAAGCATAGAGAATCAACCTTTTAGAAGATTGACCACAAATCCTGATTATCACTGAGAACTTATTTATTACTCTGCTTGTCCTAAGAGTCTGACTCAGTTTCTCCATATTTATTTTCCCACATATAAACAGGGAATCATAATAATAGCCTTGTCCTCACAAGTATATTCTGAGGATTATCAGAGAAAAATGTATGTTTTTGGTATATATTAGGTGCACAACAAAAAGTAGCTATTAATGTTAGTAGTAGTATTTAATTTCTTTAACAGGTTAAAAGCAAATAGAAAAGATAAGCACAGATAAGACACAGCTTATGTAGCTGCTACTTCAATTTCTCCTATTTATGACATATTAAATAACATGAATATGAACATGTAAAAATTGCTTTTGCAACTGTTGTGATGGCTGACTGCTGAAAATTAAAGAAAAGGGGGCGGAGGGTGTGGAGGTGAAAGCCTTCATCCAGCAAACTCCAGAAGGTGAAGTCTAACTTGTTTCTGCAACGTAGACATGTTAGCGCTCTGAGCAGTGATTGCCAGCACGTTCACCTGCTAGGCTAGAGTCTAAGACTAAATCACAGGGTCCCTGGAAACCAGCAGTTGATGAAGACACCAACTGCTTGTAATGTTTCTCTAAAGAACAACACAGAAGTGACTGTGAATCCAGGCTTATTCTGCTGCCTCTGTTAAGAGTAAGACGTGGTTAAATTTCTCCAAAAGATTCATCGGGCTTATTTTTGCTATATTTCTTGTTCTCTTTTGAACAGAGAGAAGCAGATGTATGCATGGGTGTGGTTTCAAAGTAAATCTGCCTGTATTTTCATGCTTGAGAATGTACACAGCACACACACAGATATATACACTTTCCTTAGTTAGAAAATTGTTTAAAATTTATTTGGTATCTTGAGTCTTTTTTTTTTTTTTCAAGAGTGACTATATTGTTTTATATACTACTGCTTTATAATGTATAAAAGTGAAAAACATGCGTTTACAGTATACTGATTTTAGTAAGTATATCTGTGGTCTACTTTAGGTTTAATTGCTCTAGTGTTAATATGGAATTTATTTCATAAAATGATCTTATAATATCACATTAGAAATAAACTCCCTGTGGAAGAATATTGATAAAATTATTGAAAATAACTTACTATAAAACTCAGATCTAAAAGGGGATTATGAACACAATATGAAACAGACCCAGATTGCTTGCATGGTTATTCTTTAACATACTTCAATGCTTCTTATATTTTGAAGATAAGACATATTTAATCTAGTGTTAAAAATTAGCATAGGTATAAATTTTAAATACATTAAGTTGAACTTTAAATATTTTTTTAGGTATAGTTAATATTTAATAAACTCTGAAAATATTTATCACCATATCTTCAGTTGTACTTAAGATATTGGCACTATTTTCAAACAATGAGGGCCTAGAAAATATTAGCTAAGCTAAGAAAAATGTCTTGAAATCGTAACCTTTTGTAAAACACACACACACATACACAAAAAACGCCCAAAACATCATGTTACCAATTTTTAAATACAAAAGTAGTCTAGCAAAAAATCAATCATTCTAGAAGGGTACAAGGCAGAAGGTGAAAACTTCCACCACTTGCTCCACCTAAGGTCCTTCTCTCTTCACTCTCTCCCTCCTGCCTCTTCCTTCCCTTCTCTTCCCTCCCTCACTCCCGCTCTTCCTTCCTCCCTTCCTCCCTTCCTTCCTTCCTTCCTTCCTTCCTTCCTTCCTTCCTTCCTTCCTTCCTTCCTTCCTTCTTTCCCTCCCTCCCTCCTTCCTTCCTTCCTTCTTCCTATGGAAAGATATCTAAGAACTATTCACTGTGCCTATCCTATCATTACTTTCATACTTGCCCTTCTACTAAAAAACAAATTTGAGAAAATTTTCACTGATAAACACAATCAAATATCTTTTTTTTTTCTGGTCTAGTAAGTTCTTGTTACTTAATCCTTTGAACAGAATTTGAGTATTTTATTTTTTGTAACATTAATTAATTTGAGATACTTTTCACTTAAAAAAATAAAGGCTTAATCAAACAAAGGAAGAATGAACTTCAGAAAGAGAATATGGCCAGTTAGTAAAAGAAAAGCTAAGAAGTCAAACATTTTTAAAATCAAAGGTATGATTAGAAATGGAAGAAAAGCTTAAAGTTTTATATAAGAAGATATCATTGAGGTAATCAAAAAGAAACTATGTTCACATGAGCTGCAAATGCTTTTTCTTGCTAAACCAGGTAAAGATAAATTTACATTCTTTTTGGTTAAGGTACCAGTGAAAGCAGTGTAATATTCCTATTATTAAGATGAAATACAGTTTAAATTAACATACAAGAATGAAAAAATATAAAAATATTAATGTATTAAATTATTTTTGGTTCCTATATTTTCAATATGAACATCTTAGAATAATCAGAGTAAGAATATCATTTAAAATATTTTGCTAGCAGTTCACGTAAAATTCTATAAAGAATTTCTTAAAAATAAAATAACAAAATTCCAAAAAATTTTACACTTTTATAAATAGAATATTTAAATTAATGGTGATCCTGATAATGATTTTTAATAATGCCTATTTAACAAAAAGAATACCCACACAAAGTGGACAGGGGTGGGAAAATGAGTTATATTTTATGATCTATTTAGAATGTTTGAAGCAGAGCCTGATGGTATGCTTTGCTCCTTTTGAAAGGTTAGTTACCTTTTTGGTCTTTGTAGAAAAGTGTTAGTGAGGGATTCTTTCTATAGGGGTCACCAATGTGAACCATTTCCTTGAAGTGTGTCCTTGGTCATATCAGAAAGTTTTATTATGACTTCAGGGTAGCTCTATGATATGTTAAGAATGCCTTTAAATGAATATGCAACCATAAAATATGCCCTTTGGTGATAAAGTTCAGGAGTAAAACTTTCTCTCTGAGGTGGTTTAAAGTTTGAAGATAATCAACTTACCATGAACCACCTTAATGACTGCTGGCCCACCCCTTATGAACAAAGGACATATGGTTTATGATCTTATTTTCTCCCCTGACATTATTCATGTCTGTAAATATGATTAAAATGATATTTACTTATTTTTTTAAAAATAGTGGTAAAAACTCAACCCTTTTAATCAAATTTTAAGTGCACAATACAGTATTGTTAACTATAGGCACGATGTTTTACAGTCACTCTCTAGAATTTACTTATCTTACATAACAACAAAACTGAAACATTATACCTATTGAACAACAGCTCCTCCATTCCCCCCTCTCCCAGCACCTGGCAACCACCATTCTATTCTCTGTTTCTATGAGTTGGGCAAATAACACTGAAGGCTGCAGGAGATTATGAGACTTTTCTGGGACAGTGAGAAGGAAGGGCCTATACATCTGAAGTTGATGATGACTGCAGGAAGGAAGTTTGGCACTTGCCTATGAACTGAACTAGGTTTGTCCAGCTGCTTCTGAGTCATCTAGTGTTATGTTTACAGCACCTCAAGCCACAGAAGCAGGTCACTTTGATGTTACAGCAAAGTAGACCTGATTCTACTAGAGGAAAACAAGAGCTTCCATTTCTTTCATACTCAGGATGAAAGCTATGCCAGTTAATGAGACAGTGATTAAATAAGGTCTGATCCACTGTATTATTGCAGGGCTGAATAATTATTTTTTGCACTTTTCAGGCTCTTTCTGAAATTAGCCAAGGCTTCAGCAGACTCATGTGTTGTCCGCTCCACCATCAGGAGGTATCAATGGTATTGTCCACAGAAATGTTCATTTAAAAGATGGCCAGTTTTTGAATCATTCACTATCAGAGGCAGAAGCATTGAGCTCTGAGCTCCCACAGCAGTGAACAGGAAAATAAATAAAGGCACTCTTCAACACTCTCTAAATTATTGAATGAAAATGGTAATTGAGAGTTTGAAGCTGTTATATTTTTGGAAGTCATCGTGGATTGATATTGTAGACAAGATATTGGCAGATATTTTATGCAATGGGACAAAGAGTAAATATTTTTGGCTGTGAAGGATATGTGATCTCTGTTGCAACTATTGAGCTCTGCCATTCTTGCTCAAAAGTAGCCAGTGATTAACCAAAGAACATATATGCATATATGCATAACCCATTGACACAGACAATAGCATGGGGAATGCCTGGAATGGGGCAGTAGTTGTGTGGAGGGGGGGATCCCTGATTGGGGGTATGTACCTTGATTGTGGTAATGTGACTCCTAGGAAAATAAATGGATAATTAGTGCTCCAATCCAAATCCGTGTTTTTGGTATGATCTGAGCATTGCTATGAGCATTGCCATGGGCAACACCTATATTATATCTGATGTGAATGGGGCGGGGGGTGGGGGTGGCAATTTATGTAACCATAGTTACCTTTATTTTAAAAACTTGTACTGAATACTAGCAAAAACTCCGTGCAAATGTGAGGACTTGGAAAATCAGAACACAAGAGTCCTCTTCCTACCAGCTTTTGATGTTGCCTGCTGCAGATCCCCATGGGAGCCCCATTTCACCAGCCCCCAAGCCAGTTGTAAAAGGGTCCTGCATCTCTTCAGGAGTTATCTACCGAATGTCATATTAATCCCTCAGGATCCTGCTTGCATTTCCAAGATTTCTCCCGGGATGAGATTCAGGAAGAGAGATTTGGGAAACTAAAGGTCATTGCTAAATTATCTCCTTTAAGATTTCTTTAAAAGTTCTTATCTCTCTCACTCACTTTAACAAAGGGGGGGCGAGGGGGAAGGGTTAAGATACACACACCTAGGGTCATAACTGCAAACGTTTGAGATTGGGATTATTCAATGTTAATTTGCATTTTTATCTCTACTCAATGAGATCACTCCTAGACGCACACAGTGAAGGAAGATCATAAAGACACCTCAATTCACTTATGTAACTGCTTAGCATGAAGTTGATATCAGCATTTTTATTAAAATTTAGCATGTTAACTTTTGGTGCTCTGATTGATGCTTAACCAACTGAGCAACACTGGCCAGGCTTAGCATTAATTTTCCATTTACCTCCGTATACCAGGTTCCTAGAACTGAGTTCCCACCATAAGCTTTTACTTGCACCCCTACAAGCATTCCATTCCCTGTCCTTGAATCTCAGTCTGTATGGATGAAATACAATTCCTAACACTGAATTTATTGATAACATCTGCTTTCCCCTAAGTTTTCATTCAGCCCTACCTACCTTGCCTATCCAAGCCTCTCCTGATTTCTCATCTTCATTTGAAATTACCCACTATAAAATCTCCTCTTCTCAGATTAAGTGTGGTCCCATCTACTCTTGTATCTACCTCTTTTGATAACCTTGCTACCTTTTATAGGACTCATGGACTTTTCCTGATACCTGGTCTTTCTACCACTAGTTATTCCATGTGATGCTGAATTAGAGTACTGTAAATAATCTTTGTATTCATAATGATTTAATATTTATCTCACAGGGTCGTTTTTATCCCTGGGGGGGGGGGGGAGTATTTATGGTTATCTACCAGATAAGAAGCCTGTAAAGTAGGGCATACAAACTCCAATGTCAAGAGAGGTTCATGACAGATAATGTAAATAAATGAAACTCTCCTGGGATAAAACAGCAAAGAGTAGTAAGGCTGAAAAATCTCACGAATGCTCAAGAAGTTCAAAATCCAATCTAAAATTCTGTAAAGGCCAAGTCAACAAATGAACAGACAAACAAGTGTGGTCTGCTCAACCTGCCACTTTGAGTAGCCAGCAAAATTTTGTACTATTATTAAGACATCCCTTCCAGGCCAAAGATAGTTCTCCTACCCCCAAGGCTGATATAGTCATTCTGTGACTTCTTGTTTTCCTTATATAAAACTACATATGTGTCACAGTTTAAAATAATCTTTAATCTCAAAACAATTATCCAAGGCAACAGGATGTAGGATAGACAGTAGTTCAAACCCCACCTCTTCCATTTAGCAGCTGAATCATCTATTGAGCAACTTCTCTGAGGTTCAGTGTTCTATTTCATAAAATGGTCATAATAATTTATATATCAAATGGTTGTTTAGAAGATTAAAGTTAAACTAATAAAGAGATTCTAGGACTTAAAAATCTAATATGTTAATTCTATCCTTACTCTTATACATGCAATCATTATATTGTATATTTTCCTTTAAGCCATATTAAAAATAGCCATGTTAGTGTTTTCATATAAAAACATCATGAGTTCTTGTTAAAAGTAAAAAAAAAACCAAACACTACAAGCATGTAAAAAAGAGGTAAACAAAAAGGCAGTATATCTAAATTTGAAAATATAAATAAAAATTATAAAATACAGTTGGTAGATATTTTGTGTTTTGTTTCCTATGAGGCTAATCTCTCAATGGCGCTGATGTTTTAAAACAATACCTCTATATCAGGTTCAAGTTCTAGGTACCTTTTACTCTATTATCAACTTTCAGAATTTATCAACAGAACAGAGCCTGCTGCAGGATTGCTGTTATCTATAAAAATGCAAATGGCACTGAACCAAAATGTACTGCTGAAAAACTAAAAATCAAATATACAAGTCACCCAGCTGCCTGGGCTTACAAAGAGAGTATTTGAAAGCTCATCTGTAGACTGATATTGCCAATTGACATATGCTGTTGTTTTAAGCAAACCTTTAAAAAATTCATTGCTTGAGTAGATCTAGCAAACATATTCTTCTGGCCAGAGATGTTTTTCCTATTTCCCTGACTTAGAAAGTTTCATAAAATAAGTTTTAAATTACTGTAGAAATACTATAAGGTATCTCATTTACATTATAAAAGATATACTGACTGAACCAGAGGGTCTATGCAAAAATGAACACTACACAAAGATTTATTTATTGTGATGCAGGATATATAAGGAGCCATTTCTTGAAAAAAAATATGTATATATTATTATATTAATTATATTTTATGTAAATATATATTTTTGGCTCTTTGACAGGCTGCCCATTTTTTTAAAGGAGAAATTCCATTCACTTACTTGCTGACTGTTGATGTTTCTGTGTAATTATATAAAATTACCAGAAATACTAAGGCTTTCTATTTTTAAAGAGAGACTGTTTTAAGCTATCACCATACATATCATCATTGACCTTCACTTTATTTCCAAATAAAAACACAAACATATAAGCAATGATATTCTCTTTTGGTGCTTAGCTGATGAACACCACTGGCCACACTGTCAAGTTGGTATCACAAACTAAAACAGTTGACATTTGCTGAAAAATCCCATCCCGTGCTTCATTGTTGAGAGTAAGAAGTCAGACAGGGACATTTCTGTCATTAGGATCTTTGCTAAATTTCAGGTGTTATCTAATTATTTAGCAGATTGTCATATAAGATAAGCATGGCAGACTGCTATATGAAGTGGCACTCTGACTTGTAGATAATAACACGATTTTAGTTATTATTCATTACTAGAGGCCCAGTGCATGGATTCATGCACCAGTGGGGTCCCCGGGCCTGGCCTGTGGGGATCGAGCCTAAAACCAGCTCTCTGACATCCCCTGAGTGGTACTGGATTGCGAGAGGGTGGCTCTCAGGTGACGCAGCCTGGAATCAGGCTCCCTCCTGTCTGGTTCCGGGTATGTCCCTGAGAACCGCAGCTGCCAAGTCACCACAGCTTGGCAGCTCCTGCATTGAGCATCTGCCCCCTGGTAGACAGTGCATATCATAGCTACTGGTTGGAGCATCTGCCCCTTGGTGGTCATTGCATGTCATAGCTACAGGTCAGATGTCTGAACAGTTGGATGGTCGATAAGGCTTTTATATATATAGATAGCTAGTCTCTCAAAGCACTTGATAACCAATAACCCCAATGTGGTAGTGAACATGTTATTAGAAGGTAAAATCCAGTAAAGTTAAATAACCAAAAGAAATAAATGACATCAAAAAGGCCAAAAAACCATTAGGTACTTAAGGCTGTGCACTTCTTATCTTGCTTTGTTTATTGTGCTTTCAATATCACACTCTGATCAAGAAGTAATGAACACATCCTGGGCTTTTTCTTAATGTGTTTTGTGCTTGCTTTATCATTCACATATTGATTAGTTTTCTAATGAGATCATGCCAAAGTTGTTACTTCTAAATAAAAGCTTTGCCACAGGTTACAAGTAATGAACACTATAAACTACAAGTACTAAGTACAAGTACTAAAATGCTTTCAATTTCTCCTTCTCTGCTTTTAATCAACAATATTTTTCCTTTTGTCCATATGCAAAGAATTCTGTGGGAAATTAATAGCCTTCATGCTCTAATTTACTTCATTCTTTTACTATAAACCTTAAATTCTAACAACAAAAGCTATGTCAATCTGAAGAAATTGCCATAAATGTGAAAATAATCTCAAAACCTTGAGGATTTAATTAGAAAATGAATCCTGCATTTATCTAAAGCCAGTAGACAATATTAAAGCATAGAGAAATTAACTATGAATATGAATGTTTAAAGATAACATGTAAGTTTCTGTGAAACTTCTACCCAATCAAATAGTCCATTATATGTTTTCCTTTTAAATTAACTAGTTGACTTGATTTGCTGCTTTTAAAAAAGGGATTGGTAGAGCCAAGCTGGTGTGACTCAGTGGTTGAACTTTGACCTATGGACCAGGAGGTCATGGTTCGATTCCCCGTCAGGGCACATGCCTGGGTTGCGGGCTCCATACCCAGTTTGGGACATGCAGGAGGCAGCTGATCAATGATTCTTTCTCATCATTGATGTTTCTCTCTCTCTCTCCCCGTCTCCCTTCCTCTCTGAAATCAATACAAGTATATTGAAAAAAATAAAAAGGGATTGGTAGAAATAATCTTAGTAATGAATAACCCAAGATCTGGTCGCTGCGAGAATCCAACATGCATGCACACACATCTCAGATGTCAGAAGTTGGATGGGGGCTGATGCCATTATGGCTACCAAATTTATTTTTCCTTGTCAGATAATTGTCTTGAACTTCTAGTACTGGTCTTATTTCTTGTCTTGAAGCTGAGAGTGCTAATCATCATGAGGAGGAAATAGCCACATTTGAATTGAGATTCAGATAAGGTAAGATAGTGCCTGTTGAGTGTTCAAAGAAATCTGCAAAAGCTTGGGCTCCAGGTGTTGGTGAGTAAAATGAAAGCAGTCCAAAATATCTTCCAGGGTTAAATAGTAGTCACCCCTGCCTTATCTCTGGGGGATACTTTTCTAGACTCCAGTGGATGCCTAAAACTGTGATTATATGGAACCCTATGTATGCTATGTGTGTTTTTCTTATGCATACATATTTTTCACTTAAATAAACACTTTATGACCTGGCCTGTGGGGCTCAGTTGGTTGAGCATCATCCTGTGCACCAAAAGGTCATGATTCCTCAGTCCCCTGTTGGGTTACCTATGGGAGGAAATTGATAAATATTTTTCTTTCACATCAATATTTCTCCTTCTCTCTATAACATCAACAAAAACATATAAAATTTTTTAAAAATAGAAACACTTTATGTCTTCTCTTTTGCACATTTGAATTGTCCACACCACTACTCTTTCACTTTAGGGCCATTATTAAATAAAATAAGGGTTACTTGAACAGAAGCACTTTGATAACACCACAGGCAAAATGACTAATGGGTGGGTAGTGTATACAGAGTGGATCTGCTGGAAAAGGGGATGATTCACTTCCCTGGCAGGACTGAGAGGGATGGTATGAAATTGCATCATGCTACTCAGAAGGATGCACAATTTAAAACTTATAAATTGTTTATTTCTGGAATATTTCATTTCATATTTTTGAACTGAGGTTGATTGAGTATAAACGAAACCATAGAAAGTGAAACTAGGGATAACTGGGAACTGCTGTACATACAAGAGGAGAAGATCATCTACCCTTAGACATTTTTTCTGCCTTTGCCATGCAAATCCAGTCAGTTATGATAGATTACAATCAGGAGAACTTCCTGCTCCATAGCTGCTTCTCTAAGAATTTAAGCCTGAACGAATCCCTCACTAAAAATGTCACTTGGTCAAGAGAAAGAGAAGAGCCACTGACAGAAAAAATATTTACAAAAGACATATCTAATAAAGAACTCGTACCTAAAATATACAATGAACTCTTATAACTAAAAAAATAAGTAATGACCCAATTAAAAGATGGGCAAAATAGTTCCATAGACATCTCACCAAAGGAGATATACAGATGGAAAATAAACATATCAAAAGATGCTCAACATCATCCATCATTAGGAAAATGAAAATAAAGCAATATATCACTACACACTTATTATAATAACGAAAATGCAAAACACTGACAAAACTAAGTACTGACAGAATGTGAAGAAATAGAAACACTCATTCATTGCTGGTGGGAATGCACAATGGTACAGCCACTTTGGAAGACATTTTGGCAGTTTCTTAGAAAATCAAATATACTCTTTACATACAATCAAATGTTCACACTTGGAATTTACCCCAAAGATTTGAAAATGTATGTCCAAAAAACAACAAACCAAACCAAAATAAAACACACCTGGAAATAAATATTTATAGCCAGTTTATTTATAACTAGAGGCCCGGTGCACAAAATTTTTGCACTCAGAGGGGGTTCCTCAGCCCGGCCTGCACCCTCTTGCAGTTTGGGAGCCCTTGGGGGATGTCCAACTGACGGCTTAGGCCCACTCCCTATGGGCCTAAGCCATTAGTCAGACATCCTTGGTGCTGCTCTGGAGGCGGGAGATGCCTCTGCACTTGCCAGGCATGAGCTTGGCTTCTGTCTGAGTGGTGTTCGCCCTGTGGGAGTGCAGCTCCTGCATTGAGCGTCTACCCCCTGATGGTCAGTGTGCATCATAGTGACCTCTCGTCCTGTTGTTTCATCTACTGTTTGCACATTAGCCTTTGATTATATAGGATTACTAAACTTCAGAGGCAACCAAGATGCCCTTCAGTAAGTGAATGAATGAACTGTGATACATCTAAACAATGAAATATTTTTAAGTGATAAAATAAATGACCTAGTAAGCAATGAAAAGACCTGGGAGAACCTTAAGTGTATACTGCTAAGTGAAAGAGGCCCATCTTAAAAGGCCGTGTACTCTGTTCTTCTAACTGTATGATATTCTGGAAAAGGCAAATTATGGAGACAGTGAAAGAGTACTTGTTAGGGGTGGAGGGTGTGAGGAGAAAAAAAGAGGAGGAAAATCAATATTTTTAGAAAAGTTAAACTATTCTTATGATAATTTTATGGTGAATACATGTTATTATACATTCCTCAAATTCATAAGAATAGTAACCCATAGTAAAATATGGACTTTAGTTAATAATAATATTTCAATGTTGGCTCAGCAATTGCAACAAATACAAAAGTTACCACACTAATGCAAGATCACATTATTATATACTGCTACAATAGTATTCCATTTTTCATTGTATATAGTATTACTACATAATACTATAATAAAATACTATGTTAGTACACAGTACTATATGAATAACAATATCTTAACCAATGATGTCTAAAGAAATTAGGAGTGAATCAGTATAAAAAATTACATAATTTATTGAAAGCAAATTTTGTATACTTTCTTATCAAAATTCAAACATATTCTTTACAGATATAATGAATAATAAGTGTGACTTGTGGTTCATAAAATATTTTTATGGTTTGTACACTAACTTGCAGATTCAAATAATATATATTTCATATAAGTAAAGTCTCATTTCTTAGATTCTCAGTCTTAGATGTAAATTAATTTTGTGAGCAGCGCTTTCCAGAAAAACCGTATAAAAAAACATGAGAAACCCTCCATTAACATTAAATAATTGTATGGGCACAATAAAAATATAGCACTGGGAGACCTTTTAGATCCTCCTACAGATCCCATTACTCTCTCCCACTGTTCAGTCAATAAATTCAAATATCAAAAATAAAAGAGCTTCTTTTAATATTTAATTAATTTCCTCATCTTTTTTATTTTTAAACATAATCAAAACAACATTGTACCCTGTAGCCCTAAATATTTAATAATTTTTCTCAACTAGTATTCTAAATTATAAACTATCAACCAATTAAAATAGATTGCATATTTGACCTTTCCAATGCATTTTCTCCTGCTTTCCCATTGCTATGCCCTGCTATTTTACAGACAGGTTACATTAAACTGCACTTTCAATGCAATAAAATGCCTGGTAGGGGATCTAGGCTAATTTAAGAGTTTTTTTGGTCAGTAGCCTACTAAGGATATTTAGTATCCACATCAACTAAATGACATAGGTTAGAAATGATCTTTCCAAAGTCACATTTATCAGAAGTTTTGCAGAAAGGATGTTATGATCTGAATGCCTGATAATTTAAAAAGTATTTCCCGAAATAAAAGGTAAATGTTTTAATAGTGTCTGCATATACAGAGCAACTTTTAATGTCTCCTACATAAGGAGACATTATTGGAGGATAGAGGTGGGGAAGCAGTTGTAATTAATGAGGTATCCTTGTAAAAATTAATTTGTTTCAAATTAAGGTACAGTTAGTTTTATGGATCAGGTTCATTCTTACTAATTCTCAATAGTCTAATTTAGGTCTATAAACTCAGAATAAATCTGGAGCTTACTATTCACATAATTTAAAGTGCAATTTTAATGTAAGTTTTATTGTTATCAACATAAAGACAACACAGTATGTACTCTCTTAGTTTCTTCCCACTCAAACTAACAATAAAATCATAGTTCAGCAACCTATGGCATTTTTGCAAAAGACCGAAAAAAACCCACACAAAACATCTTGTCATTTTGCAAGTTTCCTGATTATCACACATCATCCCTCCTCTTGCATAGGTTACACAGCTCTTCTGAACATTACTTAGGCTAGAAGCTGATTATCAATAAGCAAACATTTTTCTTCCAGCAGTTATCTCACAGAAGACTTTTTTTTTTTTTTTGAAGCAGCTAGCAATAATCATAGTATAAACTCCTTGCCAATACCCTCTCGGGATTTTTCTGTGGCCTTTCATGTATTCTAAAATATATAAACTGGTTCTATAGAGGTTTTAACCAACTAACGGGAAAGGCATTATGCATAGCAATTTCAGGTATGAAATATCTTTAGTTTGGAGAAATTTAAGGATTTCTGCTTGCTGCTTAGAATTTGGTCATAGAGAGTTAGAGCCTTCTAAATAACCTAAATATTCAAGATAATTCTAATGAAGAGTCTTATAGGGTCCTATATAATAAAAGTCCAATATATGCAAATTGACCAAATGGCAGAACGACAGGTTGCTATGATGCACACTGACCACAAGGGGCCAGACGCTCAATGCAGGAGCTTCCCCCAGCCCACAGGCCCCAGCCCACCCAAAACAGGTGCCAGCAGGGACCCCCAATCACCCCACCGGTAGCCCCACAGAGGGAGGTAACTGGCGTCAATGGCGGGGGTGGGGCTGGTGAGTGGGCGGCACCAGGCCAGCCAAGGAGGGTGCCAGAAGGGGCCCCATGATCGTCCCACCAGTTTCCCCACAGGTTGATCCTGCAGATTAATCCTGATTGCTGATTGCCAGCCAGGCCTAGGGATCCTACCCATGCATGAATTTCGTGCACTGGGACTCTAGTGTGTATATGTGTTTGTGTGTGTGTGTGTACTTTTGTACCCCCATTCTGTATTTATGTCACAGTTTCTCAATTTAAGCATTATCTAAATTCTAAATTAGGGTCCAGATAATTCTTTGTTTGGTGGTTGTTCTGTGAATGATAGGATGCTTAGCAGCAACCTTTTCCTCTACCATTAGATGCTATCAGCAACTACCTTGATAAATTATAACACCAAAACTGTCTCCAGACATTACAAAATGTCCCCTGCAGGGCAAAATGCAACCAGTGGAGAACCACTATTTAATGAGACACCATAAAATTTATTAGGCTTGTTTTATATACATGATGGAATCTAGATTTATGTTTAATAAGTATTCATTTTCCCCTTTATATTTTCACCTTTAGTTGTTGTGACAACTATGTATTATATTTCCATTTTGGAGTTAAAAGCCTGGGGTTAAATGATTCTTTGCATCTTAACATCCGGATGATCTATATTAAGAGGAAATACCTACACACCACTGCATAGACATCTAAGCTATAGAGAAGTTACAGTGTTTTTCATGTTTTCAGAGAAATGGAATTGTTGTTGATGTGACTAAAATCTTAGTACATTGGATAGTGAAAAGTTCAAGGTGAGAATTAAAATATTGAAATACATTTAAATAAAACATTAGACTCGTTCTATAAAACAATTATTAGAAGACACTAAAATGTTAAATGATGATTTAGTTACCAGCCCTATAAAAAAAAAATAGTCTGTTCAATATTCTAGCAGAATGTAACAAGGCGTTTACAATGAGCATATCTTGCTACTTCAGATGTTTTATCATAGCTAGACTGAGTTTTTACCTTGGGACTTTGATATTTTCTTGTGGGCTCAGTTTCCTAACATGTTATTAGCTCTATTCTTATTGGTCATCATTACTGGGGCCCCTACCAGGTCATCTTAGCTGACTTCTATTTATTGCTACTGATTCCATGATTTATTCCAAGCATAACTCTCAGAAAATCTGGTTCATCTCTTACCTATACATTGAGATCCCTCCTTCAGTACTTTAAATGTTTTTGTCAACATGATTTTTATTTTACTTCGCTGTCCCAAGGACCCTGACCATGCCAAAGCAGACTGTGCCTTGCTTGGAAGATAAGCCTCCTCTGAAGCTGGGAAACTCTAATGATACAACTTGGAACTGATTCCCAGGTTTCTCTGCTACCCCTGCCCCAACACACACACACACACACACACACACACACACACACACACACACACACACCAAAGGGATGAGACCCTTTTTATTTGCTGCCAAGGTTGGCTGACTTTCACTCTTGGCTTTCAGTTCCTACTTAATCACACTCAGCCTTTTGTTATCCATTTCTTAGGGACCTATATAATAAAGTTTGGTGGTATACTATAACTCAATTGCCCCTGACATTACTATTTCTTTCATGCTTTTCAACACTGAATCTGTTAGTGGATTCCCCCCTCATTAGTATAACATTGCGATACACCACCAATGAAATTTAGATAATTTGACCACTGCTAGGGTTATCTATTTTCCAGTGATGGGGTCCTCTTTGCCATCTAGGCAATGGGTGATTAAAAAAACATTCTATCACATATTTTCTCAGAAAACTCTTGACACAAACCGTCAGAGTTTGGGTCCTTTATTTCATTATCTGACATGATTGCTAGCTTGGGTGGTATAAAATTTGAAAATCATTTCTTCTAAGATGTTAAAGTCATTGTTCTCCAATATTATACACTAGTGGCCCGGTGCATGAAATTCATGCACTGGGGGGGGTGGGGGTTCCCTCAGCCCAGCCTGCCCCTCTCACAGTCCGGGAGCCCTCAGTGGATGTCCTACTGATGGCCACAGTCTGGAAGCAGAGGCTCGGAGAAGGCGCCCTGTGTGTGTGTGTGTGTCTGTGTGTGTGTGTGTGTGTGTGTGTCTGCTGGGGCCTGCCCCCAGCCGCACCACGTAGGCTTGAAGCAGTTGCCGTGTGTGTGTGTGTGTGTGTGTGTGTGTGTGTGTGACCCCACTGGGGGTCTGCCCCCAGCCACATTGGAGGCTCAGAGCAGGTACTGTGTGTGTGTGTGTGTGTGTGTGTGTGTGTCCACAGAGGCTTGGAGCAGGAGCCCTTCTGTGTTGATCTCTCAGGCTCCTGGCCTCCACTGCATGTTGTACTCTCCCTTGAGCTATGGCCAGGATGGGGGTGCTGCTTGCAAGCTGGGCTTTCCTGCTCCCGGATTGCCATGGCGACCAGGGAGCAGGCCCAGCTGGGGGCTGCCCGCAGGCCGGGCTTTCCTGCTCCCTGATCAGGCGCAGCTGGGGGCTGCCTACAGGCTGCAATTTTCTACTTACCGATGGCCGGATCACCACAGCGACCCAGGGCCCAGCGGCACTTTCCTGCTCTCCAATAGTCATAGGGTCCTGGCTGGGGGTGGGGCTTAGTAGTGCAGGGCTTAGGCAGCACAGGGGTCCTGGCTGGGGGCTCAGGTGGCACATAGTGGTCCCGGCTGGGGGCGGGGCTTATGCCCTGCTGCCCAGGGCTGCACATGGGGCCTGGATGGCAGCTCACGCCATCCCACCCTGCCTGTAGTATAGGATAGAGGCCTGGTGTACGGGTGGGGGTCGGCTGGTTTGCCCTGAAGGGTGTCCTGGATCACGGTGGGGGTCCTGCTTGGGTGCCTGGCCAGCCTGGATGATGGATGATGGCTGTTTTTAGGCTTCCCACACCCCCTTTAGGGTGGGGGTCCCCACTGGGGTACCTGGCCAGTCTGGATGAGGGGCTGAGGGCCTTTTTCAGGCTGGCGGGTGACTGAAGCTCCCAGCCTCTCCTTTTTTTCTTTTTTTTTCTTTTTTTTTCTGGGATTTATTTACTTTCTATGGCTTCACTGGAGCTGAGAGCCAGCTTTAGCTCTGAGGCCAGCTCCAACTTGAGGCCTCAGCTGCTGAAAGCAGATATCTGGGCTTTGTTTAGCTTCTATAATTAAAACTGTTGCCATCACTGCTGCTCTAAGCTCTGAGCCCACTGCCAGCTGAAAGCAGCTATCTGGAGCTTGTTTAGCATCTATAATTGCAACTTTGTTGCATCAGGAGCTCAGAGCTGGGCTGCCACAGGCTGGGAACCTTTGCTTCCTCCATCTCTGGAGCAAGCAAGCGTCCTGTTACTTCAGCTGCCTGGCTGCCAGCTGCCATCTTGGTTGGCAGTTAATTTGCATATCCTGCTGATTAGCCAATTGGAAGCGTCCAGGGGTATGGTCAATTTTCATGTTTCTCTTTTATTAGATAGGATAGACTAGAGGCCCAATGCACGAAATTTGTGCAAGAGTAGGCCTTCCTTCCCCCAGCTGCCTGCACTGGTTTCCCTCTGGCACCTGGGACCTGGGCTTCCCTCGCAGCCCCATCTTTGTCCAGAAGGTTCTTCAGAAGGAAGTCCAGTCTAATTAGCATATTATGGTTTTATTATTATAGATTTTTTATTGATCCTTAGTATGCTAATTTTCAAAACTTTTTAGGGGCATTTTTGTTTTCTTTTATCTTGAAAAATTGGTGAGCACTTTGTGTATTTTCTTTTTATTGCTAATTTTCTCAAAATTTAAAATAATTCTATGTTTTAATTATTTTTTCCAGGTTCTTGTTGAGCCCTTTTCAATCTACAAATGCATGCACTTCAGTTGTTAATTTTCTCCCCTCGCTCTGTTATCTCATTCTGAAACTACTAAGAATCAAATGTAGGATCATCCAAATTTTTTATTAATTTTATCATTCAAACTTTCTCCTTTTCAATTTCTTCTATTATTTTTTAGTTTCCAAAAGCTCTTTTAATGTCCTTTGAATTTAGTTTTCATGGCATGCTGTTATGTGGTTGTTTTAAATGGATGAATGTGTTGCTTCATCTCTCAAAGGGTATTTATTATTTACTCGAAGCCTTCTTTTGGCTTCCTGCACTGCCTCAATTCCTCTGAGTTCCTCTTTATGTTTCTTTGTTTGATTCCTTTATGTTAGAAGAGTTCTCCAGATGTCTAGTGATCCTTCTCTGTCTGACCCTGAGGCACTAACTTTCAGATTGAAAGTTTGATGAGCAACTGCAGAATTTTAAGGGTCAGGTATAGATGAAGGTGACTCAGGAGGGACATGGCATTTCATTAGTGTCTCCAACAGTTAATCTGCTTCCCCATGGAAGGAAGATTGGTGCTGTCTGTAGCCTGGAAATGATGAGCCTGAGTGCCTGTGATCAGGCAGCAATGCAGGAGCAGGGGCTTGGCCCCACCACTCAATGTGTAGACACTCATTATCCCCCAGTTCCAGCGTGGTACTCTCAGCCTTAGTAGTGCTAACTAGTCACGGTTCCAAATTATTTCAGGTTAATCTAGTAAGAGAGTAAGTTGTCAGTGTTCTGCTTAGGTGTGCATGTGTATGTATGTTGTGTGAGACGGAGTTGGAAGGAATAGCTGAGTGCTTGCAAAAGGGACTATATCCAGGTGTTTCTAAGTGACATTGAAGAGCTTTTTCTTTGCAGCTCCATCTTCTAACCTGCCCTCACAGGTAGCAAGTGCTTTTAAGTCTTCAAGTGCTTTTAATGGTTCTTCAATGGCAGTTTGACTAGTTCTTAGTTTCTTCTCCTATAGTCAACTACTTTCTCTTCTCTGAGAAAGTAGAAGCTTTCATCATTAAATAAGCATCCTTGATCTTGTGACATCCTGTCTTTGTCTCTGTGCTTTATGGAATTGTGTCATCTAAAAAATTCTTCATATAGCCCTGGCCGAGTGGCTTAGTTGGTTGCAGTGTTGTCTCATATACCAAAAGCATGTGGGTTCAATTCCTGGTTAGAGCACATACCTAGCTTGTGAGTTCAATCTCTGGTCAGGGCATGTACAGGAAGCCACCAATTGATATTTTTCTCTCACATTGATCTCTCTCTCTCTCTCTCTCTCTCTCTCTCTCTCTCTCTCTCTTCCCCTCTCTTTAAAATCAATTTAAAACACACACATATATCCTTGATCAGGATTAAAATAAAAGTAAAACTTCTTTATATAGCTATTTCAGTGGTGTATATAGCATTTACAGTGGTAAAGACATGCATTCAATCTACAATGTAAAGTCAAATGTCTATAAATCACCTCAAAAGATGACTGCAGTCGTCAATCTCATCCAGCATTTCAATCACTTCAATTCAATCACAGGAGTGTATTTTCAATCAACACACTAATCTCCATTATCTATGCTATTGTACAGTTTAAAGACACTATATATAATATTTGTCCTGAATTACGTTTCAAATCCTGCCCTAAACATTCTACAACTGCAACAAATGTATTCTTTTACTAAAAAAATAAGCATGACTATCATCCTCTTCCTTACTAACTTTTCAAATGTCTCAGATTCCTAAGCATAATCTCTCAAATTCTTAGTGCTGCACACAAAACACTTGATCCTCTGACTTTCAACCACCACCTGCACTTGTATTCCATCCAAAAGCCACTTCTTTGCCTTCCCAACCATCAGTGCATGAACACAGGGACACACATATGCAATATGGTCACCGGCTCCCTCATTATTAAGCTATTTGAATTTCTCTAAATGGTCACACATTTCTTTCACCCTGAACTACCTACCGCCAATTTCTCTAACAAAACCTATGTCTTTCTTCATATTATTGATATCATAGTTTAACTGTAACCCATACCAGGAGGTTTTTCCTGATTCTGTAATATAGAATGTCTTCTTAGTACTTCCTAGTAAGCTCCAAGTGACATTTACCACATGGCATTTATTTCTCTGTTTTGCCCTCTTCCTCTAAAGTACTTGCTGTGTTCCGAGCCCAAGACTGTAAGGTCTTTAATGGTGCTTGTATATTTTCCTGTATTCAGATTTAATTCCTGCCGCACTACTTGGCACATAGCTAATTCTCAGCAAGTACTTGATAAACAAATATACAAAGACTACTACTATAAATGCCAAACAACAACAACAACAAAACACAACTAGGGAAATGTGAATAATCTTTGTTATAATTAGGTGTGTTTATTTTGGTGGAAGAATTTGTTATTGACTTTGTTCTTTTAATGAAGAAGCTACAAGTAAAAAATTCTGTCCCAAACAGCCAATGAATCATTTATAATCATATTGATTTTCTCATTAGATTTTTTTTTTTAAAGAAAATGTTTGTCTTCTGGAAGAAGCTAAAGAAAATATTTTCACTTTTCTTTAAAGGTTTTTCAAATAAAAACAATAAAAGTAAAGGTACATGTTTTATGTTTATAGTGATCTAAAGCATTGCAAAAATATGGCAAAAATGGTGAAATACGGCCTTTAACTCTCAACATCAAGAGTATGAAAGTATAATAATTTTTATAGTATTTAAATGGTGATAACAATTAAATGTGAATTATAAATTCACAGTTGGATCATAAGATATGAAGAAGAAAAATATGAGTGCAACTAATTATTAACTAGCAATCTTCTGATAAACTACTAGAAAAAGATTATACTTTTCTCATAATGATGATTATTTTTTTACAATTCAATGATTTCAGTAAACTCTTATGATTATTCTTGATGACAAACAAGTGTACTAGAAAGGAATATATTTAGAAGCATTTTCTAATAATGCTTTGTAGTAATGCAACCAAGACAGATTGCAGTAAACACTTCAGCAAAGATTTTAAATAACAGGAAAATCATACTACTCCACTATCATTAAGGCAACACGTAGATAAAGAAAACAAGAACATCATAACATTTTATACTCAACTGTTCCTCACCACCATGTCAGGCTTAACTAACAAAAATGGGTTATCATTTCACAGATATAATTGCTGGTATCACTTGAAAGGCAATGGGAAAAAAGGGTACATTATCCAGAAACATTTTTTCATTATTATTTATTTAATTTTGTCTTTTTCTTAATAGGAGAATAAAAATGGAAGGAAAAATAATACTTCTAAATCATTTGAAAGCATCTTCTAACTTATATTTTCTTTGCCAATTTATAACCAATATTTTATATACATTTTTACATGCAAGAAACATCAGTTTTACTTATTCTCTTTAAGCTCTTTATCTCTTCTTTCCTGTAAATAATATGTGAATTCAATATGTTGTACAGATAAAACTAATATAATATTGTATGTCAACTATCCTATATACACACAGTATATTTCATCCTAGACCTAAAAGAATTATACAATTTTTACAAGTTCTGTAGAAAACTTCAAAAGTTACTCTGCAAGAAAAAGACATACTGTTCAAACACTTTTAAGATGGTAAATGTTATTAAAATAATAATAAAATAACCCATTAGGTTTTCATTCATTAGGACCTAAAATGAACTGTTTGTGCACACTCCATTATTCTTTCAGAAAGGATAGCAAGCACTGTATGCCATAAAGATTTTCTATTTCTTGCTAACTGAGAAAAGCAAATGTAAATTTTTGAGAAACTTTATGACAGAATAATCAACTGTATGAAGCAATATTTTCATGAGTTATGTAAAATTATAGCTACATATCAAGAAGTTATTTGGACATGAATGTAACCAAAGAGGAAACTAAGAAAATCTGAAACTTTGAACTGGCAATGAATTAATCATTAGCAGTAACTGCAAACATTATTTGTCTTATTTTTGTTAATTGCTTTAAATCTGTATAAATGTAAACTAATAACTACAGTTAATTGCTTCAAACACTAAATTGAATGTCAATCTTAAGACCTATTTTAAGGGAAATGCTCTTATATTCTACCATGTTGCATTGAATTATTTTTAGAATATTGTTTAAATAAAAGTGAACATAAAACGTCAAAAACTCTCTATACTCATAGTTTTAATAGAACTATATGACCAGAGCAGAAATTTAATATAGTACTCACAGAACAAGAAACAAATACATTTTAAATTAACAATAATTTAGTCTGTCAAATTATACCCACTGTTTACAATGTGACTGTGATATTTATTCACCATCATGCACACTCCCTGGAGCTCAGCCTGTGTGTACTCCCCTGTGCCTTACAATGATTCAATTCTCCGACAATTTTGTGTATTCAGATTATGGTGAAATTTTCACTTGGCTCCAATTCCAAATATGCATATAACCCATCCAAATTATTTTCCATTAACCACTGATAATGAAAGTAACACTACTGGGCTACAATGTAAATAGAAATAGAAATGTGTATGTATGTTATGCTATTCTGTCAGCACTTAATTACATATCCAAAATCCAAATAATTAAGACATAATTTGGCTTCTTTAAAATATTGATAAACATCTCTCTATATAAAAGCTTAAGCGATTGTTCGACTGGTAGCAATGATGCACACTGACCACTAGGGGGAAGACACTCAATGCACAGGCATGGAAACATGGAACAGATTGATGAATCTCAGAGGGGAGGGGGGACAGCGGGAAGAGATTAACCAAATATCTTATATGCATACTAGAGGCCCAGTTCACGGATTTGTGCACTGGTGGGGCCCCTCGGCCTGGCCTGCAAGGATTGGGCCTAAACCAGCTCTTCAACATCCCCTGAGGGGTCCTGGATTGTGAGAGGGCACAGGCCAGGTCAAGGAACCCCACCGGTGCACGAATCTGTGCACTAAGCCTCTTATTAAAATACAAAATTATATAAAATTACAATTGCTACTGTAGAGTATCTTTAGACATGAAGTACGTGTCCATGGGTCCTACTGTAAAAACAGACTATCAAAGATGTACTATCAGGGTTAGAGCTTAACAAATGTTAAGAAATATCAAAATTTGATGAGTTAATTTTTAGGATTTACATTTTTAGCACTAAGATGAGATCACTTGCCTTTAAAAAATCAACAAAAGGCCGAAACCGGTTTGGCTCAGTGGATAGAGCATCAGCCTGCGGACTGAAAGGTCCCAGGTTCGATTCCGTCAAGGGCATGTACCTGGGTTGCAGGCACATCCCCAGTGGGAGATGTGCAGGAGGCAGCTGATCGATGTTTCTCTCTCATCGATGTTTCTAACTTTCTATCTCTCTCCCTTCCTCTCTGTGAAAAATCAATAAAATATATTTTAAAAAAAATCAACAAAAGATGACAGATATAGAATTCATACCTAAAATGTCTAAGCACAGGGATTTTCAAATATTTTGGGTATTAAACCTATTTTCAATCTGTGTGTGCCCTTGAGCAAAGAATTTATTTGGTATAGTGAGCTATTAAATGTAGACTGTTAGAATAAGGAGCTACAAAAGATTTCTCTGTGAGTATATACATATATTACTAAAGGATTTTTTTTCTCTCTATCTCTGTTACAATCTTTTTATCACTCTTTCTCTTTCTCTCTCCCCTTCCATACACCTGAAAGATCTTTATTAATTGTGATCTAAATGTCTAAAACATGTAGAAATTGCATATCTGTAATTATGCTGAAGCTAAAAATTTGCTCCATGGACATCTTCAGAACCTGTGTGTGGAAGTTGCTCAGCTAATAAATTAGTCTGACTGATCTTTCTACTTTTGCCATGCTACGTATCTCTGTGTTGCCCACCTCCCTGTACTAGTTATTAAAGTAAATGGTATATAAATAGCCCAACAAAGAAATGCCTGTTTACTAAAAAATAACATTTGAACATTGGAAATTGCATTTACCAGTGTAAACAGTTAATTATAATTTTAACTATATGTTACTCCTTTCTTGGGGTAAACTATATGAGTATTTATAAATTAAACTCCAAGAAAATTCTTGATATGGTCTCCTAAAATTTCCAGAAGTAAGTATGACCTGGGGAATGCCTTGATGTGAAGAATCATAAATCATCTGTGGGCACTTAAGGAGAGCACTGGGCCACTTTAGGAGCTGAAAATAGTGTTCAAATGTTTTTTGACAATTTTGCCTAAATGTGGTTTTAATAGAGGGTTATAAATTAGCTGTTGCAGATGTAACTAGACACTGTCCTAAACCTGATAAAAAATACATTAACTTTGAAGGTTTTCATTTTATTTATGGTCTCAAGTTCAATGGCTTGAGTTTCAGGAGTCCATATTCCAGTGAATGACTGCTCACAGTTATCATCCAATCACCAGAATAAATTTCCCATTCCTGATCTGTTTTATTATATAAGTTGCAATTCTTTTTATTCCTTGCAATGGGGCAATTCAAATAATCAATCCCCAATACTATGGTATTTTGGAAACATATTATAGAATAAATCATTAAAATATAGGATTGCATTATTTTGTCCTATGAGAGAGAGAGAGAGAGAGAGAGAGAGAGAGAGAGAGAGAGAGAGAGAAACATTGATGTGAGAGACACATTGATTGGTTTTTCTCCTGCATGTGCCCCAACCAGGGACTGGAATTGAACCTGCAACCCGGGTATGTGCCTTTGAATGGTAATTGAACACACAACCCTTCACTTTTACTCTTAACAAAATTTAAATGGTGAACCATTTTTACTATTCATCTCATCTCACCTGCTGCAGACCAACACTAACTATCTGGGAGTCATGGACCATTATCAACGCAGAAGTATTCGTGTCACAATATCTTTACTAAAGTTCAATTATCTAATTTTTCTTTTCTTTCTCCCTTTGGCTCCAAGAAATAGTGACTCTCACATTACATATGTTGATTATATGTGCTCCTCTTTGGCTTTCTTAAACTTGATAGACATTTCAAGGCCATGTACAGATAAGGAAGGTACTTTAACCCATATTGTTATTTCTACTTCATCCTACAGAAAGTGATTTGGTTATATGTCTGTATTTATCTTTTCTATTGAATATTCTTCAATATTTAAAGATATACAAAAACCACATATTTGTGATTAATGCTAATTTTAATTTTGAAATGATGTAATAATCCTATAAAAATTTGTCACATGACTGCTATCTTCTGCTACAGTCTGTATTATTTACAGGAACTATATTATGGGAATATAGATGAAGCTATGACTTTTAAACTTTGATATTCCAAAGTCAAGGATATTGTTTTGTACAGAGTGGTTTTCCAAAAAAAAAAAAAAAATGCTTGCTGAATTAAATTAAATGATAATTAGGTTTACAATGAAATTCATGTTTATCCCCATTCTAACCATATTTTAAAGCTAATGAATATTTACCTAAAAAGCATAGAAATTACCAATTTTCAGTACAATTTTATGAGAGTAGATACGTAATATACTTTATTATTCATGTACTTAGCAGACCAAATGAGAGTGGTCTTATTTTATTTAATTTAAATGTGATAATAAATTAAATTGACTTTAATTGTGTCCCCAAGTGAAATGAAAAGTTATATATTTAAAATTTAACTTGGTTCTTTCTTCTTAATTTCATATTTATCCTTTGAATAAAATGTAAACAGATAAAAAAAAAACAAAAAAAAAACAACTTAACTTGGTGAAATAGAAATCACATCTTGATTCCCAGTCAGGGCACATGCCTAGGTTGTGGTCTCAGTCCTCAGTGGGTGGCATGCAGGAGGCAGCTAATCAATGATTCTCTCTCATCATTGATGTTTCTAACTCCCTCTCCCTGTCCTTTACTCTCTGAAATCAATAAAATATATTTAAAAACTTAAAAAAAAATTGTCTAAGCTTATCTGCTTTATTTTTTTATTGAATTTACTGGGATGACATTGGTTAATAAAATTATATATGTTTTAGGTATACAATTCCACAATATCATCTATATATTGTATTGTGTTTTGACCACCCCATGTCAAGTCTCCTTCCATCATCATTTTTCCCCTTTATCTTCTACCTCCTCCCACCTCCTTCCCTGTTGCAATCACCACACTGTTGTCTTTGTCCAAGAGTCTTTATTTTTCTTTGCCTAAAACCCTCACCTTTCTAACCCAGCCCTCAAGTCCCTTCCCTCTGACAGCTGTCACTCTGTTCTCTGTATCTATGAGTCTGTCTCTACCTTGCTAGTTTGTTTTGTTCATTAGACTCCAGATAAAGTGAAATCATATGATACTTGCCTTTCTCTGCCTGCCTTATTTCACTTAGCATAATACTCTCCAGTCAGATTTCCTTCTTATTTTCAGCGAAGTAGTATTTCATTGTGTAAATGTATCACAGCTTTTTTTATCCACTTATCTACTTATGGGCACGTAGGATGCTTCCAAATCTTGGCTATTGTCAATAATGCTGCAATGAACATAGGGGTGCATCTATTTTTTTTTCAAATTAGTGTTTATGGTTTCTTTGGATGTATTCCCAGAAGTGGAATTGCTGGGTCATAAGGCAGTTCCATTTTCAATTTTTTTAGGTAACTCCATACTGCTTTTCACAGTGGCTATGCCAATCTGCATTACCACCAACAATCTCTCCAACTTGCCTCTTGATTTATTGATGATAGCCATTCTGGCAGGTGTGAGGTGGTATCTCATTGTGGTTTTAATTTGCATCTCTCTGATGATTAGTGACAATGAGCATCCTTTCATATGTTTATTGACCATCTATAGGTCCCCTTTGGAGAAGTGTTTCCTCAGGTTTTTGTCCATTTCTTAATTGGACATATATATCAGTGTTGAGTTTTTATAAGTTCCTTATAAATTTTGGATATCAATCCTTTATCAGATGTATTGGCAAATTATGGTCTCCCATTTGGTGGGTTGTCTTTTCATTTTGTTAATGGTTTCCTTTGTTGTGTAAAAGGTTTTTAGTGTGATGTAGTCCCATTTTTTTTTCTTTTTCTTTTGTTACCCTTGCCAGGGGCAATGTATCAGAGAAACTATTACTATGAGAAATGTCCAAGATTTTACTGCCTATGTTTTTTTTTTTTCCCCTAGGATTTTTATGTTTTCAGTCTAACATTTAAATCTTTAATCCATTTTGAGTTTATTCTTGTGTATGGATTAAAAAGGTGATCTAGTTTCATTTTTTTTGCATTTATCTGCCTAATTTTCCCAATGCCATTTATTGAATAGACTATCTTTACTCCAGTGTATGTCTTATCTTTTAAAAAGTAAATGACTTGATCATGTTTGACAGGTCATTTGTTGAAAGACAAACTATAATAACTATAATACAAATGTTTACGATTCATAATATATTTTCATTTATTTACTTAATGACAAAGAAAAGCTTGTATTTTAACAGTGCTATACAGAGAAGAGAATGCAATGCATTATGTTTAAAGTCAATTTCTAAGGTCATGCAAAATCTGGAAATATTCAAATTTTAATGTGATTCTACTTTAATCATAAATTCTACATAATAATAAAATGTTTACTTAGTAAAATTATATTTTAGGGTGACTTAATTTATCAATAGTATTTACAAAATATGTAATCAAATGTTAAAAAATTAGGGGTTCACCTAATATGTAGGGTAATTATAAAATGTATAATTTAACAAACATTGCAAGGAAACTGAAAATTCCAATGATTGATTTTAAAGCATGAACATTAAAAATATTTAATGATTAGTTATGAAGATTGTGATGACTCAGAGGGTCATCAAAAGGAGTCCTTATTATTATGAAATTAAATTGAAAATATATAAGGACATATAATTGTACATTTTAATATAGCAAAAGGTTTATTAATTTGATGAATAAAAATATACATTTAAGTTAAAATGATATAATTATTAAACATAACACTTTACATATGACAAGGAAAATAGGTTCATATTTTAAATTGAGTCTCTTCATCTTTTGAAGCAATGTACTAAAATAGCAAATCTGATGTTCATATAGTAGATCTAGTAAGGAAAGTGAGACCTTCTTATTATGCTAATCCTTGCAATAGTTTATAAGACAAAATAATGAAATTTATTTTTCGTATAAATAAATTCTTATAATTGCTTTATTTTTAATTCTTGGTGAAAGGTTTATTTTTCAGAGGCTAGAGGAAAAAGAAAGTTGTTAATTTAAAGTATACATGGTCAATCTGTATTTTTGGAATATAATATCTAAACAAACAGAAGTCACCTAACTGTGGTTGTTCAAAGTTATAAAGCCATTAATTTGCAGCAAAGTTGATTTATGATTGCTACAAATGATTATTGCAGCAGTAACCTACCTAAGTTACCTACAATCTCTTAGCCTTCATTCCTGATTTTTCTATCCAAGGGTAAAAAGAAATAGAATCCACCCTTTCTCAAATATGATATAAAGGAATTCTGAACAGCTTATTTATCTCAGATGTTTCATTTAACAATATGTGACAGTTCTGAGATGCTATAATTAAAAATTAATTAGATTTTACTGACTTTCTTGAATTTTTTACAAATGAAAGATATCAATGTGAGGAACCAAACATTAAGTTTACAAGTCTTTTAACATAATATGTTTAATACTGTTAGCTAATTATTGCTTGGTTCATGACAGAAAGTATAATGAATTTAGGTGAATGAGAAGGGCAAGAATGAAATACTTCAGGAATATGGAGGCAATGAACAAGGGGAGTTGAAACTGGAAGGAAATAATCAGAGTGAAGGGAAGTTTGAAACTCTAGAGTGGAAAGGTGTTCTGCAAAGAAACAGGTGGAGACCACCAAGGAAAAATTTGCCTGAACAGGATTTTACATATTAAAAACAAAAACAATTATCTTTGTGTCTCAGTGCACTGCTTTATAAATTGTTTTCTATATTCTTTATGATCTATAAGGTGCCAGAGGAAAAAAGTTGTCTCAAATTTTTTATCTATTTCTATAGTCTTCTGTCTGTCTTCTGCTATGTGATTCTAATTTGGGTTTTAGTGTAATTTCAACATAGTTTTTATGGTTTAATAAAACTTGCACACATTAAAATGCTATTAAACTGTTACACATGGTTAATAATACTGATAGACTTCTGAAAGCAGCTATTATTAAACTGACCAAAGTCATTAGTGTGTTTAATCTTTGCACCAGAATATAAAGTACAGATGCTTAACTGCATCTAGAGAACAGTCATGATATTTTACTGTATGTTTCTTCTATTTTTACCACACTTACACATTTCCATTGTATTTTGTATTTTAAATAGGAAGTACTCAAATCAAAATAAAAGTGCAATGAATTGGATTCTCGTATTGACTTTCACACTGATCATGACTCTGTAGGCAGTTGACAGAGTCCAAACCTTCTTAGGCCTTTGCTTCTTCCTCTGTGTGAAAACTATATGACAAGATGTAATCTCTATAATCTAGCTGAGTCCCAAAATTCTACAAGTTAATAAGAAACACCCATTTGAGTTTAAGACTAGAAATGTAATCAGAAGATACTTTATCTTCTGAGCAAAATAATACTTGCATTAATTTTATTTAACAAATATAGTCTGTGAATGGCTAAGACTTTGAAAACTCTCCTCAATTATCAATCATGATTTTTTTCTTTATTGTAAAGATTCATATTGTTCATTTGATATTTCTTTTTTTTAAATATATTTTTACTGATTTCAAAGAGGAAGGGAGAGGGAGAAAGAAATAGAAACATCAATAATGAGAGAGAATCATTAATCAGCTGCCTCCTGCATGCTCCACACTAGGGATTGAGCCCATAACCCATAGATGTGCCCTGACCAGGAATCAAACCATGACCTCCTGGTTCATAGGTCAGTGCTCAACCACTGAGCAACACCAGCTAGGATGATATTTCTTCATTGGGCAATATTAATTAACTCATACAAACATTTTTAATGCCTAACATATAAATTACTGAAAATAAGACTAGGTGTTTGAAATGTTCTTCTACATCTCCAGTAATGATCTACATGATGGTTACATCATTAAAATGTCCATACTACCCAAAGGAATCTATAGATTCAATGTAATTCCTATCTCAATATCTATGGCACATTTTTCAGAACTAGAACAAATACTCCAAAAAAAATGTAAATGGGCCACAAAAGACCCCAACTATTCTCAGCATTCTTAAGAAAGAAGAACAAAGTTGGAAGAAGTACCATGCAACCTGATATCAAACTATATTACAGGACCATAGCAATCAAAACATCATGGTACTAGCCTAAAAACAGACATATAGAACAACAGAGCAGAATAGAGATCCCAGAAATAAACCCACATCTGTATGGTCAATTGATACTTGATAAAAAAGGAAAGAACATACAATGGGATAAAGACAGTCTATTTAATGAATGGTGCTGGGAAAATTAGACAAATATATGGAAGCTCCCCCCCCCCCAAACAAATAAACAAACAATAAATTAGACCACCTTCTTATACCATAAACAAAAATAAGCTCAAAATGAATTAAATATTAAATGTAAGACTTAAAACCATTAAACTCTTCAAAAAAACATAGGCAGTAAAATTTCTGATAGTTCTCTTAGCAATATTTTGTCTGATATATCTACTTGGGCAAGGGGAACAAAAGAAAAAATAAGCAAATTGGATTACATCAAACTTAAAAGGTTTTTTATAGTCAAGGAAACAACCAACAAAACAAAAAGACAACCTATTCAACAGGAGAACATATGATACATCTGATGAGAGGTTAATACCCAAAATTTATAAAAAATTAATCTATTCAGTACCAAAAATACAATCTATTTATAAATAGAAAAAGGACGTAAGACACTTCTCCAAAGAGGATATATAAATGACCAATAGACATATGAAAAGATGTTCAATGTCACTGATCATCAGAGAAATGCAAATTAAAACCACAAGATGATATCACCTCACTCCTGTCAGAATAGCTATCATCTATAAGTCCAGAAACAACAAGTGTTAGCAAATATGTGGAGAAAAGGGAACCCCGTGCACTGTTGTGGAAATACAGAGAGGTGCAGTCAAATTTTTAGGTATCTCAAAAAATTGAAAATGAGACCATTACCCTGGCTGATATGGATCAGTTGGTTGAGCATCATCCCATGCTGGTTTGATTCCCAGCCAGGGTACATGCCTGGGGTACAGGTCCAATCCCCAGTAAGGTCATGTACAAGAGACAGCCAATAGATATTTTTCTCTCTCATCAATGATTCTCTCTCCCTCCCCCTTTCTCTCTCTTCAAAATCAATAAAAACATATTTTATAAAAGATTAATGGAGAATATTTGTTTAAAAAAATGGAACTGGCTTAGGACCCCACAATTCCATTTCTGGATATTTATCTGAAACAAACAACAACATTAATTCAGATGAATATATGCATCCCTATGTTCATTGCAGAGTTATTTACAGTAGACATGATGTGGAAGCAACCCAAGTGCTCACCAATAGGTTAGTGCCATGGTTGGCAAACTGCGGCTCGCAAGCCACATGCGGCTCTTTGGCCCCTTGAGTGTGGCTGTTCCTAAGCCTTAGGAGTACCTTAATTACGTTAATAACAATGTACCTACCTATATAGTTTAAGTTTAAAAAATTTGGCTCTCAAAAGAAATTTCAATCATTGTACTGTTAATATTTGGCTCTGTTCACTAATGAGTTTGCCAACCACAGGGTTAGTGAATAAAAAAAGTGGTAGTACTTATATACAATGGAATATTACTTAGCCATAAAAAGAATAGAATCTTACCATTTGCAACAGTATTGATAGCTCCAAAGGGTATTATGCTCAGTAAAATAAGTCAGTGAGAAAAAGACAAACACCATATGATTTTACTTATTTGCAGAATCTAAAGACAAAATAAACAAAAGAGAAACAAACTCATTAACACAGATGGCCAGAAGGGAGAGTTAAGGGGGAACTGAGTCCAAGATGTGAAGGGATTAAGAATACAAGTTGATAGTTACAAAATTATCACAGGATTGTAAAATACAGCATAGGAAATATAGTTAAGAATATTGTGATAACAATGTATGGTGCCAGATGAGTACTAAAATATCAGGGGCAACACTTTGCAAAGTTTATGATTTTCTAACCACTATGCTGTAAACCTGAAACTAGTACAAAATAATATTGAATGTAAACTGTAATTTAAAAAATTATAGTTATGGACTTACTTGAATATTGTAATTAATCAGTTCCTTTTTTTAAAACAAAATAAACAGCAATTCCCCTTGTTTTCACCCTGTGATAGGGATATTATTTCGGTTTCTTCATGAATTGCAATTCTTTAATCCCAAATACTAAATACTTGATTCTAATTTCAGCTTTTTAACTTTAGGTAAATACACAATTTTTAGAGTAAGGCTTTCTTTTTTTATTAAATTTTAATGCAGAAGAGATTCCAAGATGGCAGCTGGCAGGATGGCAGTGAGGTTGAGAGTGTGAGTGAGTGAGGGACTGAAAGGAGAGTGTGTGGATGTGTGGTGTGTGTGTGTGAGTGAGGGACAGCTAGATCTCACAGGACCTTCATGGGCTGGTGGACTGGGCCCGCATAGCTGGGAAGCCTCTGCTACTGCTGGAATTTCTCCTGGAGTGCTGTCTCTGCTGCAGAGGTGCCATTTTGAAGGGAATAGCTGCTGTGACTGGAAGCCCAGGCTCATCTCCATCCAGGTTGCTCTCAGACACCACCCAGGATCCTACACCCACTCCAGACAGGGACCTGCTGCCTCAGCTGCCGGCCCACAGACACTAGGACTCCCGCCTCCCCAGCTGAGGGTTCCTGTGAGTTCTGGAGGGCACTTCCCTACCCCTAGTCAGATGCCTTAGCCCTAGGCCCTGCAACCACACATGCGTGTGAACACCCTAACTTTATGCAGCCCTGGGCTCCACAACCTAGGGCAAAAACAGTTGAGCCTTACACGGCAGCCTAGGGCTCAGCGACTGCACTTGCAAACAGCAGAGCCTTATGCAGCAGCCCCTGGCACCATGACCACTCCAGCAGCAGCACAAGCAGCCACTGCCCACGACCTCTGGAGGAACAGCCAGCAGCCACAACCACACGAGAGCAGTAGCCCTGTGACAATGTGAGGAGCAGCCGCCGCCTGCCACCACCCAAGGAGCAGATACCCAGTGAGCACTGCCACCCATAACCACCTGAGGAGCAGCCACTGCCCACGACACACCAAGGAGCAGCCACCGCCCGCGACCACGCAACCTGCCACCAAGTCCACCACTGCAACCACAGGCCCCGCATGACTCAACACCTAGATCCCTTGGTGAAAGCAAAAATGGGAAGACAGAAGGACAACCCCCAAAGGAAAGAAAAGGAGGACTTGCCAGAAAAGGAACTAAATGAAACAGAGAGATACAATATGTCAGAATAAGGGTCATACAGTTCATAAAATGGATGGATGAGAAAATCAACCTATGTAAGAATCAGGAGGGAATAAAGAGTGATATAGCTACAATGAAACATAATATGGAAGCTTTCAACAGTAGACTAGGAGAAGTGGAGGACCGAATTAACAAATTAGAAGACAGGGAAGCAAAACACACCCAATCTGAACTGCCATTAGAGAAAAAAATCTCAAAAGACAGGAGCAGAGCCTGAGGGAGCTTTTGAACAACATGAAACATACAACAGAAGTGCCAGAATGACAAGAAGAGGAGCAAGGGTTAGAGAACCTATTTGAAGAAATAATGTCAGAAAACTTCCCCGATTTGGAGAAGAAGTCACTCAAGCACAGAGTCCCAAAGAAGATGAACCACAAAACCAACACCAAGACACATCATAATTACAATGGCAATCGTTAACAACAAAGAGAATCTGAAAGGCTGCAAGAGAGAGACAGAAAATTACCTACAAGGGAGCTCCCATTAGATTTTCAAACAGAAACACATCAGGCCAGAAAGAAATAGAAGAAAGTATACAAAGTAATGCACAGCAAGGGACTGAATCCAAGAATACTCTATCCAGCAAAGCTATCATTCAAAATTGAAGGGGAAATCAGGAGCTTCACAGACAAGAAAGGCTAAGGGAATTTATCACTACCAAGCCAGCAATGCAATAAATGCTAAGGGCACTGTTGTAAAAAAAAGAAAAAATAGTGGGGGGGGGGGGGGAATAGGGGAGGAACACAGGCAAAAAAATAAAATAAAATAAAAATGGCTACAAACAAATACCTATCAATAATAACTTTAAATGTAAATGGACTAAATGTTCCAATCAAAAGACATTGGCTGGTTGAATGGATAAGAAAACATGACCCATATATTTGTTGTCTACAACAGACCCACCTCAGAACAAGACTCACACAGACTGAAAGTGAAGGGATGGAAAATGTCTTTCAAGCAAAAGGAAATGAAATAAAAGCTGGGGTAGCAATACCTATATCTGACAAAATAGACCCCAAAGGGAAGGCCATAACAAGAGATAGGAAGACCACTTCATAATACTAAAGGGATCAATACAACAAGAGGAAATAACTCTGGTAAACATATACACACCCAATTCAGGAGCACCCAAATACATAAAATACTTCTGGAAGATATCAAGGGAGAGATCAACAGCAATAAGTCATAGTATGGGACGTTAATACTCCATTGACATCACTGGATAAGTCCTATAGACAGAAAAATTAAAAAAAAAAAACAGCAAATAAACAGCTATCCTAAATGACTTACTAGATCAGATGGACTTAATTGACATCTTCAGAACATTTCATCCCAAAGCTACAGAATATACATTCTTTTCAAGTGCACATGGTACATTTTCAAAGATAGACCACATATTGGGTCACAGGCAAAGTCTCTCCAAAATCAAGAAGATTAAAATCATATCAAGCATCTTTTCAGACCACAATGGCATAATATTAGAAATACATTACAATAAAAACAATCAAAAAATTCAAATACTTAGAGGCTGAATAGCATACTATTAAACAATGATTGGGTTACCAAAGAAATCAAAGAGGAACTTAAACACATCCTGGAAATGAATGATAATGAAAACACAACAACCCAAAACCTATGGGACACAGTGAAAGCAGTCCTGAGAGAGAAGTTCATAGCATTACAGGCCAACCTCAGAAAAAAAAAAAAAGAAAGAAAAACTGGTAATAAATTATCGAGCTCTACAACTTAAAGAATTATAAAGATAGCAAGAAGAAAAGCCCAGAGTGAGCAGAAGGAAGGAGATAATAAAGATCAGAGCAGAAATAAATGACGTAGAGACAGAAAACAGAAAAAACGAATAAACAAAAAATACACACACAAAAAAACAAATCAAAACATAAAACAAGCAAAAGATCAATGAAACCAAAAGCTGGTTCTTTGAAAGGATAAACAAGATTGATGAACCTCTAGCCAGGCTCACAAAGAAGTAAAGAGAGAGGACCCAAATAAATAAAATCAGAAATGAAAGAGGCAAAATAACAACAAACCCCACAGAAATGCAAAAGATTGTACAAAAGAAAATACTATGAATAACTCTACTCCAATAGACTAAACAACCTAGAGGAAATGGACATATTCCTAAAAAAATGACCTTTCAAAACTCAATCAAGCAGAATCAAAAAATCTGAGCAGGCTGATACATATGGAGGAAATTGAAGCAGTCATCAAAAAGCTTCCATCAAACAAAAGCCCAAGGCCAGAAGTCTTCACAGGAGAGTTTTACCAAACATTCAAAGAACTAAAACCTATTCTTCTCAGACTATCCCAAAAAATTCAAGAGGAAGGCATACTTTCAAGTTCTTTGTATGAATCCAGCATTACCCTAATACCAAAACCAGATAAAGACACCACAAAGAAAGAGAATTACATGCCAATATCCCTGAACATAGATGCTAAAATCCTCAACAAAATTCTAGCAAACCGGATCCAGCAGTACATTAGAAAGATCATACACCACTACCAAGTGGGATTATTCCAGGGATGCAAGGCTGGTACAATATCCTGAAATCAATAAATGTGATAAATCACATAAAAAATTGAGAGACAGAAGTAACATAATCATATCAATTGATGCAGAAAAGGTATTTGACAAAATCCAATACCCTTTTCTGATAAAAACTCTCAGCAAAGTGGGAATAGAGGGATCATACCCCAACATAATAAAAGCCTTATATGACAAACTACAGCCAACATCATACTAAATGGGCAAAAACTAAAACCATTTCCCCTAAGAACAGGAACAAGACAGGGATGCTGACTTTCACCACTCCTGTTCAACATAGTACTGGAAGTGTTAGCCATAGTGATCAGACAAGAAGAAAAAATAAAAGGCATTCAAATTGGAAAAGAAGAAGTCAAAAAGTCATTCATTGCAGATGACATGATATTGTACATAGGAAACCCTAAAGACTCCATCAAAAAACTACTAGAACTAATAAATGAATTTGGCAATGTAGCAGGATAAAAAATTAATATCCAGAAATCTATGGCGTTTTTATACACCAATAATGAACTCACAGAAAGAGAATCTAAAAACAATCCCATTTAGCATTGCAACAACAACAAAAATAATTAAGATAACTAGGAATAAACTTAACCAAGGAGGAAAAGGACCTGTACTCAGAAAATTACAGGACACTGAAAAAGAGATAGAGAAAGACATAAACAAACGGAAAAATATACCGTGTTCATGGATTGGAAGAATCAACATCATTAAAATGTCTATACTACCCAAAGCAATCTATAGATTCAATGCAATCCCCATTAAAATACCAACGGCATACTTCAAAGACCTAGAACAAATTCTCCTAAAATTCATCTGGAATAAAAACAGATCCTTAATACCTACAGCAATCTTAAGAAGAACAAAGTTAGAATGATCACAATACCAGATATCAAGCTATACTATAAAGCAACTGTTCTCAAAACTGCCTGGTGCTGGCACAAGAACAAACATGTAGACCATGGAACAGAACAGAGATCCCAGAGATTGACCCAAGCCATTATGTTCAATTAATATTTGACAAAGGAAGCAAGAGCATACAATAGAGTCAAGAGAGTCTTTTCAATAAATAGTGATGGGAAAATTGGACAAGTACATGCAAAAAAAAATGAAACTAGACCACCAAGTTACACCATACACAAAAATAAACTCAATGTGGATAAAGGACTTAAACATAAGGTGGGAAACCATAAAAATCCTGTATGAGGACATAGGCAGCAAAATATCAGACATATGTCATAGCACTATCTTTACCGATACAGCTCCTAGTGCAATGGAAACTAAGGAGAAAATAAACAAATGGGACTACATCAAAATAAAAAGCTTCTGCTTAGCAAAAGAAATCATCAAAAAACAAGAAAGCCCACTTGCATGGGAGAACATATTTGCCAATGTTATCTCCCATAAGGGTTTAATCTCCAAAATTTAAAGGGAACTCATACAACATAACAAAATGAAGATAAACAATGCCATAAAAAATGGGCAATGGACCTAAATAGGCACTTTTTGAAAGAGGACATACAGCTAGCCAAGAGACATATGAAAACATGCTCAAAGTCACTAATCATCTGAGAGATGCAAATCAAAACAACAATGAGGTCCCATCTCACACCTGTCAGAATGGCTATCATCAACAAATCAACAAACAACAAGTGCTGGAGAGGATGTGGAGAAAAAGGAACCCTCTTGCACTGCTAGTAGCAAGGCAGACTTGTGCAGGCACTATGGAAAACAATATGGTGTTTCCTCAAAAGATTAAAAATGGAACTGCCATTTGACCCAGTAATCCCACTTCTAGGAATATATCCCAAGAAAACAGAAACACCAATCATAAAGATATATGCACCCCTATATTCATAGCAACATAATTTACAATAGTGAAGATTTGAAAACAACCTAAGTACCCATCTGCAGATGAGTGGATTAGAACACTGTGGTACATTTACACAATGGAATACTATGCCTTTATAAAAAAGAAGGACCTTTTACCATTTGTAACAGCATGGATGGACCTGGAGAGCATTATGTAAGTGAAATAAGCCAGTCAGAGAAAGATAAATATCATATGACCTCACCCATTTGTGGAATATAATGAACATTATAAGACGATGAACAAAAATAGAAAGAGAGTCATAGAAGCATCGAACAGACTGAGCAACCTATGAGGGCAGGCAGGGTGAGGGGGTAAAAGATCAACCGAAGGGCTTGTATGCATGCATATGAGCATAACCAATGGACTCAGACAGGGGGGTGGGGGAGGGCATGTGCTGGGGTGGGGGGATGACTGGGAAGTGGTCAATGGGGGGAAAAGGAGACTTAAGTAATACTTTAAACAATAAAGAATTTAAATTTTAAAAAAAATGTAATGCAAAATATCGATCAAAACAATAGTTTTGATATAATTTTGTCAATAAAGAAAACGATTATTTTATTATGGTTTAAATAAATATATCACAGATTAATCCTTGACCCCCACAAGAATCTGATGATTTTACCTGCAAATCTTTCCCGTTAGTATATGAGTTTTCTTTTGTAAATAAACTGTCTGTGGACTATGTTAAATTGACACCAATTCTGATGGCTCCTCACAGTCACTGTGAAAAATACCTAGAAACTGAACCTCTCAAGGCATTCACCATTCAGAGACTTTCAGGGTCTTTTGGGAACATTGAATCATCAGTGAAATTTTTGAAGACAGATGACTCTTATTTAAGTGAAATTTGAATAACCCTGTAACAGTAATGGATGCCTATGCTTGTCCCTGGGAGGTATTCCAGGAAAAGAAACAGGCATCTTAGCTTGAATTCCATTGACTTCATGCTTTAAGAAAGGTCACTGTCACTATCCCATGGATAACATTCTCTAAAATAACATTCTACAGAGCAGCTTTATGGTGCTTGATTTAACAAATACTATCTAGTTTTAGGTTCACTTATTTCTATTTTGTTTTAATTTCTTGAACTTAGTGGCTTCCCATGAATAAAATTTTGATTTATAACGTTGTATCTACTGTGAATAATTGTTTAATTTACTACTGATGACTTAATCCAGGCACTGATTAACTGGAGGACCCTTGCTGTGGTCAAGTGACCATTTTTATAATTTTATTTTATGTAATTACTATTGATATTAGAAGCATGTTTACATTTTACACTTTATTGGACCACCAGAGTAAAATAAGAAAATCCATGTTTAAAAATACAAAGAAAAAAATCACACACACACACACACAATTTACAAATGAAATGGGACATTAGGCAATATATAATAAAGAATAATAACTGTCATAATAATAAATAGTCTGCATGTGCTAAATGATTAAAAACCATTTTGGAAAGGAAAGAAGATATGAAATAATTATAAAATAAGAGATGATTAAATCCAAAAGTCACACATGGGATTGATACTAGTATGAATATATGCTATTTGGAAAAAATATAAGCAATGTTTTTTAGAATTTTTTATTTCAAATTTTAATTACATTAAGACAAAAATTTACTTTAAGACTTAGTATCTTTAGAGTGCATTACTAGGGGGATATTTATAAGTTTTACTAAATATATATTTAGTTAATTGGGAATCAATACTGACCTGCAGGAAAATGTGTGTCCAGATTCACCGAGACAGATCCCTCCATTAACACAGAGGTCCATATTCAGTTCCTGCTCAGCAGAACTATTGGTACTTACCTCACAATATGCACCCGTGTAGCAACTTGGGCAAATGCAAGTAAAGCCATGGTCTGACTTCTTATTCATACAAGGGGTTGATGTGCAGTTCTAAGTTCAGAAATAGAGAGTAAAATTTGATGGTCAGTGGTCAGACTAATAATTTCATTAAAATTTTATTGAGGTTAAACATTAAAAAACATATGCAAGTGTATCTGATAGTCCTTTCCTCTAGTCACTAAAATATGTGTCTAGCAATAAGAGGTATTTAACTTTGTCAGCAGAAATACTCTGTCAAATGTTTTATTGTTTAATTTTGAGGGAAATTACATAAATTTTATGTAATCATGTACTGTTTTTATGTTATAATCATCTTATAAATGAAAGTTTGTGCCATTTATCAGCCTTTCCCTGTTTTCCCACCCATAGTGCCTGGCAATCATCATTCTACCTCTATTTCTACAAGTTTAACTTTTCTTTTTCTTTAATATTCCACATATAGTGAGACCATGCGTATGTAGGTGGCTTTCAGTCTGGCTTATTTTACTTAGCATAATGCTCTCCAGGTTTATCAATATTGTCATAAATGGCAGGATTTACTTCTTTTTTTAAAAGACAATAATATTTAATTGTACGCATAGATACTACATTTTCCTTGTGCAATCATCTGTCAATAGAGACTCGAGTTGTTTCCCTACCTTGGTCATTGTGAATAGTGAGGCAGTAAACATGGGACTACAGATATTTGAGATAATGGTTTCATCTTATTTGGATACATGCCCAGAAACGCAGTTGTGATCACACAATAATTACTTTTTTTTAATTTCCAGAGGTGAGTAACATCTATACTGTTTTTAATAGTGGCTGTAGCAGTTTACTTTCCTACCAATAGCATATAGGGGTTCCCTTGCCACCATGTCCTTGCTAGCATTTGTTATCTCTTGTATTTTTTATAATAGACATCCTAACTGTGAACTTACATCATTGTGGTTTGGACCTGCCTTTCCCTGGTGATTAATGATGTTGAGCACCTTTTAATGTACTTGTTTCCATTAGTATGACTTCTTTGAAGAAATTATTCAAGTCCTTTGCCCATTTTTCAATTGGATTATTCGTGTGTGTTTTATTTTTTTTACTTTTTTGCCATTGTGTTTCATAAGTTTCTCATATGTTTTGGATATTAACCCTTTATCAGATAATTGGTATGCAAATGTTTTCTCTTATTTCAGAGGTTGCCTTTACATTTTGTTGATGGTTCCCTTTGCTGTGCAGAAGCTTTTTATTTTGATACAGTCTCACTTTTTATTTTTGCATTCATATCATGCATCAAATGGAAAATTAAAAATTTGTCAAAATCACCAGAGAGTTTAAATTACTATCATTTTTAATGGATTGTGCCCTTAAGTATAAAACTTAAGTCATGCTTGAAACCAAGATGGTGATCTTTTATGCTCACCCAAGTGATAGAGTTAAATACATTTTTTTTATTAAATTAATGTCATTCTGATATTTGTTCTACCTTTACTGAAAATGTGAACTCCTTAAGGATTCCCAAAGGCACTTCGTGCAGGTACTGCAGTTATTTTTATGGAATAAAAATGCAGAATTCCACAGGGAATGGCCTGGAACAACATGATTCTTTGTTATTCCTATGGCTGGTATACAGAATGAATGATTAGAAAGAATTACATAAACTAATTGAATTATATTTCCCTTGGGCAGAACGAAATCATTTTTAGACTGCCAAAAGTTCCATCTCTGGGGTTTACAAGAATCTTTTACTAAATTAATTAGAAGGCTTAATGGGAAATACAAAAACAATTTCTTTAAAAAAATCTAAGTGTCACTTAAAGTTCTTGATCTTTTCTGGTTCAAAAATTAAGAGGGATGCCTTTCCTTTTGTTCATAATCATTTATAGTATTTTGCTGCACTCTATTTAATATAATAAAATGCTTCCCAAGAAGAATTCACTAATTTAATTCCAGAAATTAAAGAAATAAAAAGCTGGTGTGTTCATGGAATAATGTTGTAGGACCATGGCAATCTAGACAATTAAGCTAGACCCCAATGCTACAGTTACTCAGCTGTTCTATCCGGCCCGCGGAGCCAAAAGAGCGGAGGGTTCTCTTGCTCTCCCCTCCGCTCCTTCACCAGCAGCAGTGTTAACATGTATTAGTTCACACAAACATTCCATCCATGCTTTTGTTCCGGCCCTCCGGTCCAGTTTAAGAACCCATTGTGGCCCTCGAGTCAAAAAGTTTGCCCACCCCTGGTTAGCCAGAGCAAACCGCCAGATTGGCTAGCAAACATGCCAGTTATCTCTATGACAGTTGTATTCTCCCTGAGGTGTATAGTTTAATTCCAAAAATGTGTCCTGTGATCTCTGTACTTCCCAGAAGTGTAGAAATGTTTTATCTGACTTTGTCTTTATCATAAAACATTTATCTCATAGAATCTTTCCTTTTAGCATTGCTGTTTTTAAAGTAGTGGGATACTTCAAATTATATCTTGGAAAACAGAGTATGAGTTCAACCAAAGAACATGTATGATCCATGCATGACCCATGGACACAGAAAATAGAGTGGTGAGCCTGGGCGGGGGACAGGGGCATGCTAGAAAGGGCCAAGTTTATACTCTAACTTGGCAAAATGAGGTGTCAAACATGGACAAGCAATCCAAAAGATGGAGAACACTTTGTAAGGAATCTGTAGCTTTGTAAGGGACATGGCTGGTGTGAGTGTTTAAGAGAAGCCTTGACCCCACTTGTTTTGCTCTTCTCATTTAGATTTGACCTTGCTCTTGCAAGAACAGCGAAAGACATCTCCCATAACATACAGTTTCAAGATTTATAGACCAGAGCAAATAAAGAAATAGAGAAAAATATCAGGAAGAACATGTAAGAAAAGATCTAATAAACACAGAAGTATGTGTGAATGGAATAGGCTATGAGGCCAAAAGGATACACACACACACACACACACACACACACACACACACACACAAATGAGCAAGCGAGTATTAATAATTATTTCCTAATATGAACTAGTGTTTGATTAACTCTATTTTCTGCATCTAAGGTACATAAATATTTTTTAAAGAACAATAGACTTAAAATATCTCAAATTTTCATCAAGAGGATACTGACTAAATAAATATGGTACCTCCAAGCCATGTAATATTAATAAGAATGAAGTAGAACTACTTATGTTAATGTAGACTAATCTGCAATGGTAGATTAAGTAGAAAAGCAAGGTACTCTGCATGTGTGATAAATATACCCATTTATGAGATCTTCTTTATTTTAAACATGCGTTTACAACCAAAAGTGAGAGATATTCTGTACAATGACTTGTGGGAAACAGCTAACCATTTGCTGGGGGATTCCTACTCAAATCTTATCCTGAAAAGCATACTTATGAATGCATGATTTATTACAAATTAAAAGACAGTGAGAAAAATACTAAGTAACGTTAAAAAATGCTTTTATTGATTTTAGAGGAAGAGGAAGGGAGATGGAAAGAGAAATACCAGTTGACTGCCTCCTGCACACACCCTACTGGGGATCGAACTCACAACCCAGGCATGTGTCCTGACAGGAAATCGAACCAACAACCTATTGGTGCATGGGACTATGCTCAACCAACTGAGCTACACAGGCCAGGGCTAGAATAACTTTTTTTACTAAGTCCCTTTCAAACTTGTCACAAACCACAGAACCGTTAGAGGAAATCTCAGTAAGTTTGGATACATTACCCTTTTGAATGTCAACATGCACTATATATTGATTAGAAATTAACAAAAAATAGGAAAGTGTATATAATGTACATGATAGACAAAAGGTGAATAATCTTATTATATAAGAAGACTTTTATAAATGTCAGCTCACATTTGAGGAAATACAAATACATGCACACACACATTTTTTTCTTTAATCCTTTTCTTTCTGTTTAGATAATTTCTTTTAGTTCTCCCTTTAGATTAGATATGCTGGTGATAAATTCTTAGTTTTCCTTCATCCTAGAATCCCTTGATTCCTTCTATTATGTTTTCATTATTTTATTTTAGTACTTTTCTTATATATTTATAATTTGATATAGTACTCAAAACAATGTATCAGCTCTATTGTAGCAGTTATCCAGTCTCAACAACAACAAAAAAAGGAAATGTTTGAATATCACCCTTCTCTCTTTTCTTTCATCTATGTGTGTGTGCACATGTGTGTGTGTGCACATGTGTGTGTGTGTGTGTTCAGAATTGAGTTAATTGCATTTTGCAAAACCACAGCATCCATTTCATACCTGATCACAAGTTTGTTTTTCTCTAGCACTGATTCTAATTTTTTTAAACTTACTTCAAATTATCAGATTGACAAAAGAAAAAAAGAGTTTGCTTGTATTTTTCTCCCTCCAGCCCTAACATAAACTTTTTTTTTCACTCTTCAAGGAGCTTTAGCTATGACCACCTGTTCCATTGTTGACCTGAGTGTTCTTTTCAATCAGCACCGCCCATGTTTGTCCATTGCTCTTGACTCTTTAGCCGGGAAAGACAGACTTGGACATTAATTCATAATGCCCTTTGGACGTTGTTGTTTGTGCATTGCAACATAGAGAGAGCTATAATAAATAGGTCAGCTAAGTAAGAAACATATCTATATCTCCAACTGATTGTCAGAAGGTATGCCTGAAAATTCTTATACCCTGGTTTCCCATAAATATTAAATATTCAATGTTTTCAGACCAAATAACCATAAGGACATTTAGCGTGCCCTTAATGTATTAGTACAAAAAGGATGATTACAATAAAATATCATTGAATTATAATAATTAATATAGATTGAAAAATGAGATTTTAAAAGGTAGAGAAACAGAATAGTTATCCCTAATACTATATTTAGATACTTAAAGCATAAAATATAAGGCATTTCACATCTGTAGAGAAATAACAGATTATTTTAGGTAAAATTTAGAAAATAGTTCTTAGAAAAATAAATTATACTTTTGAAAAAGTAAATCAAATCACTCACTTCTTTCATCATAACAATATATGCACAATGAGTTAAGGTATTAAAAGTGTTACCAATGTTAAAATTATAGATGAATACAATAAGAATTTTATTTAAATATTGCTAAATAAAAGCACTTTCTAAAGAGAGATGCAAACACAGAATCATTAAGTTAAAAAATATAAAAAATTTCATAGTATATTAGTTTTATAAAACTCTAGAGAAGATTTGCATTTTTTCAGAATCTAGTGGATTTTATTCATAATTGTAAATACTATATACCAACCAAAAAGAAAAAGGGCAAGCAAGCCCAAAGAAAAATTCTGTTAATCAAAGGCTATGACTACACAAAGCACAAAGATCTACAAATGATAAATAACTATATGAAAAGGTGCTAAATCTTCATAGTAACCTAGAAAAATGTGAATTAAAATAATGAAGTGATAAATTTTCCTCATCAAATTGGTCAACACTTTTAAAAAGTATGTATTCATTTAATAGGATACAGGAAAATTGGTATGCTCAGTCTCTCAGTAAATAAATACGATTTGTCAACACTTATTTGGAATCCTTTTTAGCTATTAAAAGCAATGGGTTAGGACTCAATTATAATGGAAAGGTTCCTACAATAGTTAAAACAATTGGTTTCCCCAGCCTCCAAAACTGTGAGAAATAAATGTCTGTTGTTTAAGCTACCCAGTCTATGGTATATTTTGCTTACAACACTGAACAGACGAAGGGAGGTGGAATGGTGAGAAGATTTTAAGAGGCCTTGTGTTTGGGATAAAATGGGTGGAGATTGTACAATCTGACACCCATCTGTCAAGGAATGATTCCAATTCCCTAGAAGAGGTAGTAAGAGTTAAAGCCGCTGGCCAAGGGGCCAATAAATGGCAGCATAAGACAAAACAGTGGCATCAAGGACCCAGTCCTCTCTCCTTCTCCGATGATTCAGAGCCCTTGCCCATTAATTGAAAAATTGCCCAAAATGAAGTGAAGGAGTAGAGAGAGTCCACCATGAACTGGCCAGACTGTCTTTTCTACTATTTGTGGATTTTAAGAATAAATGAGGTAGCATCTTCAGTGCAATTTTATATATCTTAATAAATACTTTGAAATTCATAAATATAAAGTATTGATATGGAAAAGTATCTAAATATATAATTACATGAAAAATTGCACTATATAACATGATATGTTATTACCCTGTTTTAATTTTGATATTTTATTTACATGTGTTTATGCATAAAAAGTATCTTAAAGTTCATATTCCTCATTTCATTTTCTCTGGAAAAACAAGTCACTAAAGTACATTTTTATGTAAAAATATTAGAAATAAATCTAGAAAATTTTAACAATTATTCTCATAGCAATGTTTGTAAATACTAATATATACAAATTCATTTACATAAACACTTATTTATTTATGTATTTATTTATTTCATTCAGAAGAAGAATGCCACATTATACTAACAAGAGATAGTTTTTAGAGATTACCGCAGGCAATATATGCAACCACACAAACAAGATATATGCCTCATATACCAGCAAATTTAGTAACTAAAACATGTCCTTTTCCATATTATGTATGGTTTTCATTATTTAGAATAAAATCAACATAATATCAATAAGTAATTAAGCTTTCAAAAATATGTGTGTCAGAAATTGTGCTAATTGATTTACATGCATTATCTAATTTAATTCCCACAACAATCTAAGAAGCAGTTGCTATGATGACCCTCACTGAATAGCTAAAACATGTCTTCAGAATGTCAGTACATAATTTGTTCAAGAACACACTGAAGGTAAGTAGGAAAATAGAGGTCAATCATCTTTCCCCTTAATGCATTTAAGTACCCCATCACTCTCTCCAAAAGGATCATTTTGAGTATCTATCACCTCTTATGTACATGATCATACAATGACCCTATGATGTATAAACTGTATTTTACTAAGGTAGGAGAGAGACAGAAAGGATTTAAATAAAATATCCGCAGTCTCACTAAGCTGAAGGTTTCTTTAGCCCCTATGCTTCCTTCCTTTACCATGTCTCTGTCAGCAAGAAGGATTTGGAAGAACTCTCCATTATCCAGAAAGGCTCATGAGATTCTCATGTCCCAGGCATAGTCTCAAACTTCAGGCAACCAACATTTCCAAAAAGATTAGGCATTCCACATAAAATACCATATGTCCATTAGATCACATCGGACTCCTGAATACTGGAAGAAAGATCCCGAGAGTACTGTAGGTGTTGAGGATTGCTACATGTAACCACCTCTGGGCACATCCATCTAGTATTTATTTATTTCTTATTTTTTATTTATTTATTTATTTATTTATTTATTTATTTATTTATTTATTTAGTGTGTGTGTGTGTGTGTGTGTATGTGTGTGTGTGTGTTATCTGGATCACTGAATCTTCTCTCATCCTTAGACATCCACAGACACCTGTGTATTCTAAGAGTAGAGAGAGGTAGGCATGTGACAAATTATAAACCTTCTGAGGTACTTTTTTCAATGACCATATCCAGAATTTAGTTTAATGAAGGCTCCTGATTTCAGAAGTTTAAGATAACAAGAGACAGAGGGGAAAAGGCAAAAAGAGGCTGTGATTTTTGTTTGAAGCAATTGGAAAATTCAAAAAAGAAATGGGGAGGAACTGAGTAGTTAAATCATTAATAATTGAAGAAATAACTCTGAAATCTACAGCAAGTGATTTGCTTGTTCTCTTGAATTACTATAGATTTAATCAAAATTATTCAACTTACATTAATCTTGATCTCACATCTTGAGCTAGTCCATTCTGTATCACAGGAGCATTGATATTCATTAGTGACATCTGTGCATATGAAACATAGAATTGCATTTTTAAGTAAATAAGACGTTAAAGCATAAATTCAAGACAGTTTAAAAATTTAGAATTTCTCTTTTCCTGTTCAGGTAAAAATAAAACCAAAATCCAAAAAACAAAAACACACACATTCCCATGAGCAGAAGGCAGTCTATTCCCGATTTCTTATCCTTCAAGGTGATTGGGCTGAAAGAACAAATCAATTTTCATTTTTGCCATCTTCCCCATGGCAATGAAAAGAAGGAAGAGTTCTAGAAGATCTACAGTACGTGTAGGGCTAATCTAGGAAACTGAACGCAGCTATGGCTGAACTCCATTGCAATGAGCAATCCATCTTCATCCTGCCTTCCTTTTGTACAAAGTCAGTGGCAGGACTAGGAAAAAACAAGTAATAATAATGCTGCAAAGGCAACTTGGTACATCTGAAAGACATTCTTCTTTGTCACTTGCATCTCCTAGAAATGCCCCTACTCTGGATTTGCATAAACTAATTTGCTATCAATGAGCAGAAGAGTTATTATACAATTTCATAAAGAAAGCCACAAAATAGCTTACATGCACATAGGGATGAAAGAACCAGTTTACTTAAGAACATATTAAATACTAAGTGTGTGGTATTATCCTTCCACAGAGCAAATAATAGAATGTCTTCTCATCCTACCTGCTGCTTCTATTACTGTGAGCAGTTACCTTTAAGTATATTAAAGCCCAATTAATCTGCATTTATTGAAATTTATGCTAATGTGTAGAAATAAAAGAAGGGCAGAGAAAATGTATCAGTGCATTGCATTAAGTAGAAAAGGCAGCATCTGTCATCTTAACTGTACTTAGCTCTAGTTTTATGAAGGAGCGTAATTAAAATTAACTTTATCAACTTTCCCTTCACATTAAGTCTTAAGTATTGTGAGTTCAATTTACTTTCTGAGATTTAATAATAGAAAAACAAAAATAGCTACCTTCCCTGCAGACAAGGATTTGAGAGGCAATCATTTGCATTTGTTTCACAGTGTGTTCCAGAAAAGCCACTCTGGCAGTCACAGGTATAATGATTGATGCCATCAATACAAGCTCCATCATGGAGACAGGGTTTTGATAGACATTCATCTATATTTACTTCACAAGTGATGCTTATATAGAAGAAACAAAACAAAACATGAGCCTATTTATAAGCAAAACACAAAAGTTTGTTCATTATGATAAATGTCACCAAGAAATCAAGACTCCCTTCCTATAAAGATAATTTGATATCTTGTAGCAAAATAAATAAACAAACAAACAAACAAACAAATAAACAAATATAATTTTAAGGTTAATGTGTTTAGGTATGAACCCTCAGACTACTAATTTAATGTGAATGAGAAAAACAAAACAAAACACCAGCTTAAACTACTTAAAAGATTATTTTTAGCATGAGTTCTTTATTGTGAATATTAGTGAAGTAATGAATTATATCAAGTTATCACTATGAATATTAATTCCTACATTTTTTTGGTAATGATTCTTGAAAATCAAATCTTTATTACTTATAGGAATTAAGAGTTAGAATTTTTCTAAATTTGATCCTGGTGAGTCTATTAACGGGCTATCTGAGATTTCTACTAGTAAATGTAATCTAACTTTGGCTAAATACCTAGTGTTTTCAAAGGCCACGTTTTGAATATTTATTAAGCACCTACCATGTACCACCTCTGTGCTCAAGTAGAAGTACACAAAAAAAAATCCACAAAAGAGAGGAAGAACATGTTAATCCAGAAACATGTCAGAGAGACAATTTTTATAGATAGAAAACATCTAGAGAAAAGTATAAGCCAAGCTTTAATGGGAAGCTAGACTGTGTTTTAGGTTTCACACGATGCAGATGTTAGGAAAAAGTAGAGAATCATTATAAAATGTTTAGATGAATCTCTTTATTCATTGTGTACATCTGTACTGAGCAGCTACTAAGAAAAACTACCATCACTGGTGTGCCAGGCCCTGTGCTGAAGGCTTTAAACACATTATTTTAATTAATGCTCATCAAACATGAAGGGAGATAATAACTTTAACCCACTATTGAGTAAACAAGGATTTGGAGAGTGTCAATCACTCTTCCAGATCACATAGGCCATTGCAGCAGATAAGGGTTCAAATCATGTTCTCTCTAACTTGTACTTCTAATCATTAGTTTACATGGACTATCTTGCAACTACTCTGATATGTGCACAAGCTGTTATGCTGTGTAGTACAATGTACACTGTTAAAAATACGACAATAGGCCCCAAATGGAGTAACTTACACTAACCCTCATGTCACCAAACTGACACTTAATTACAGTTTTAGCTCTCCCAGTAATGGAATCTTAAGCCAATCAATCAGAAATAGCCCAAACAGCATTAAGTTATGTAATCTATCTGATTGGCAGATGCCATCCCCTGAAGGAAAGTATAGGCATATCTGAGGGACGTCGTGGGCTTGGTTCCAGACCACAGCAACAAAGTGAGTCACACGCATTTGCTGGTTTTTCTGTGCCTGTAGAAGCTATAGCTACATTATACTGTAGTCTATTAAGTGTGCAATAGAATTATGTCTAAAAACTAACAATGCACATACGTAATAAAAAATAATTTATTGCTAAAAAAGAAATGTTAACTATCATCTGAGCCTTCGGCAAGTCATAATCTTTTTGACAGTGAAGAGTCTTGCCTTGATGTTGATGATTCTGACTGATCAGGGTGGTGGTTGCTGAAGGTTGGGGTGGCTGTGATGATTTCTTAAAATAAGACAACAATGTGGTTTGCCACATCGATGGGTTCTACCTTTCATGAACCATTTCTCTGTACAATGCGATGGATGTTTGACAGCATTTTACCCACAATAGAACTTCTTTTCCAAATTGGAGTCAATCCTTTCAAACCATGCCACGGTTTCAGCTAAGTGGATGCAATATTCTAAATCTTGTTATTTTGATTATCCTCACAGCATCTCAACCAGGAGTATATCCCATCTCAGGAAACAACTTTCTTTGCTCATCCATCAGAAGCAGCTCCTCATCCATTAGCAGGAGTGTATCCTCACCCTCATCATGAGACTGCAGCAGCAATTCAGTCACCTCTGCAGGGTCCACTTCTAATCCTGGTGCTCTTGCTATTTCCACCACAACTTCAGTTACTTCCTCTGTTGAAGTCTTAAACCACTTAAAGTCATCTGTGAAGATTGGACCAACTTCCACCAAACTCCTGTTAATGTTGATATTTTACCTCTTCTCATGACTCATGAATGTTTTTAACAGCATCTAGAATGGTGAATCCTTTCCACAAGGATTTCAATTTACTCTGCCCAGATCCATCAGAGAAATCACTATCTATGGCATCTATGGCCTTACAAAAAGTATTTCTTCAATAATAGGACTTGAAAGTTGAAATTACTCCAAATGGATGTGGTGTTAGCAAGCATCAAAATGCAATAAATTTTGTTGTACATCCCCATCAGAGCTCTTGGGTAACCAGGTGCACTGTCAATGAGCAGTAATATTTTATAATAATTTTTTTTTCAGAGTAGTGGATCTCAAAAGTGGGCTTAAAATATTCAGTAAATCATATTGTATTGCTGTCATCCAGGCTTCATTGTTCCATTTGTACAACATGGGAAGAGTAGATTTACAATAATTCTTAAGGGTCCTAGTATTTTCAGAATGACAAATAAGCATTGGCTTCAATTTAAAATAACAAGCTTAATTAGCCTCTAACATGAAAGTCAGCCTGTACTTGGAAGCTCGGCATTGCCTGCTCCTATCTAGTAGCTATGAAAGTCCTGGATAGCATCATTTTCCAATAGAAAACTAATTCATCTACACTGAAACTCTGATATTTGGTGTAGCCATCTTCATTAATCATTTCAGCTAGATTTCTGGATAACTTGCTACAGCTTCTACATCAGTTTTGCCTTGCACTTTTATATTTTGGAAATGGCTTCTTTCTTTACTCCTCTTTAATCCCCTTAAACCAACCTCTGCTAATGTCACATTTTCTTCTGCAGCTTTCTCACCTCTTTCACCCTCCATAGAACTGGAGTGAATTAGGGTCTTGCTCTGGATTAGGCTTTGGTTAAAGGGAATGTTGTAGCTGGATTGACTATCCAGGCCACTAAAACTTGTCCATATCAGCAGTAAGGATGTTTGGCTTTCTTATCATTCATGTGTTCACTGGAGTAGTACTTTTAATTTCCTTCAAAAACTTTTCTTTTGCACTCACAACTTGGTGCAGGAGGCCTAGCTTTTAGCATATCTTGGTTTCCACAGGCCTTCCTTACTTAATCATTTCTAGCTTTTGATTTAAAGTGGGAGATGTGCAACTCTTCTTTTCATGTGAATACTGAGAGGCCACTGAGGGTTACTAATTGTCCTAATTTCAGAAGTGTTTTGTCTCAGGAAATAGGAAAGTCCAAGGAAAGTATGAGAGATGGGAGAACAGGTGATCAGTGAAGCAGTCAGAACACACATACCTACGTTCATCGTCTCATATGGGTGCGGCTCATGGTTCCCCAAACAATTATAATAGTAACAGCAAAGGTCACTGATCACAGATCAGCATAAAAAAATACAACAGTAATGAAAAACTTTGAAATATTGTGAGAATTAGCAAAATGTAACACAGAGACACGAAGTGAGAAAAATGCTGCTGGGAAAATGGTGCAATTTTTTTGCTCAATGCAGGCTGGCCACAAAACCTCAATTTGTAAAAACAAATAAAAATGATATCTGAGAAGTGCAATAAAGCAAAGCACAATAAAATGAGCTTTGTCTTTAACTTAGAATAATCAACTCACTTTTTTGTTTAATATAACTTCCTTATTCCTGCTCTCTTTAGGCTGTGAGGGTCATTCATTTTATACAGCTCTCTTGGAGCTCCTAACTGCTACATTGAATGCTGCCCATTTCAAATAGCTGTTTGCTCAAATAAACTTTTATAATTTGTAATATGCCTCACTTTATCTTTTAACAGTTACAAGAGTAAAGCATGGCTCTTATAGCCAAGAACATAATATCTAGTTGAAAATAAAGATAAGCTTATAAAGAATATACTATTACAATGCTTATAAAGAGTTATAAATAAGCTAGGAGGAAATAAAAATAAATACACTTATTACCATGAAAATATAATAATAGTAGTAGTAATAATAATAATAATAATAATAATAATAATAGCTGATATTTGGAGACCTTATTATGTGCCAACTACTATTGAACATGTTGCATAAATCAACTCATGTAAACTTTATTATAATTTTCTGGCATGGAAATTAATTTTCTCACTTTATGGAATAAAAAATAAATGAGGCACAAATTGTCGCAGTTAGTAAATATTAGTCAAATCTGCAGCCGTATTTCAGAAGCTCATCAAGATTTAGGTTTAGGATATAGTTTAAAAAAGCATTATAGCTTAGATTAGGGAAAGAAGAAGAAAGGAAGGAAGGAAGGAAGGAAGGAAGGAAGGAAGGAAGGAAGGAAGGAAGGAAGGAAGGAAGAAAAAGAAAGAAAGAAAGAAAGAAAGAAAGAAAGAAAGAAAGAAAGAAAGAAAGAAAGAAAGAAAGAAAGGGAGAAAGAAAGAAAGAGAAAGAAACCCTTTTTCTAAATCTTAGTGGCTCATGACACACCAGTTTATTTCTCACTCATACTCCAAACCAAGGTGAACTAGAGATCTACTTTATCGTTATTCTGGGACCCAGGTTAATGTAGCGTCTTCTACCTGGGACACTGTCATCAAGGATGAAAAGGGAAAGAGGCACTTGGTAAACATACACTGGTTCTTAAATCTCCCACCAAAATTTTTTTCTTTATTGATTAAGGTATTACACATATGTCTCTATCCCCTCATTGACCCCCCCCTTCCCCCAACACACACACACTCATGCCTCCACCCCCGCTGGTGTCTGTGTCCACTGGTTATGCTTATATGCATGCATATAAGTCCTTTGGTTGATCTCTACCCCTTACCCTCACCCTCCCTTACCTTCATTCTGAGGTTTGAAGGTCTGATGGATGCTTCTCTGTCTCTGGATCTGTTTTTGTTCATCAATTTATGTTGTTCATTATATTCCACAAATGAGTGAGATCATGTGATATTTATCTTTCTCTGACTGGCTTATTTCTTTTAGCATAATGCTCTCCAGGTCCATCCATGCTGTTGCAAATGGTAAGAGTTCCTTCCCTTTCACAGCAGCATAGTATTCCATTGTGTGGATGTGCCACAGTTTTTTAATCCACTCATCTGCTGATGGGCACTTAGGCTGTTTCCAAATCTTAGCTATGGTAAATTGTGCTGCTATGAACATAGGGGTACATATATCCTTTCTGATTGGTGTTTCTGGCTTCCTGGGGAATATTCCTAGAAGTGGGATCACTGGGTCAAATGGGAGTTTTACTTTTAGTTTTTTGAGGAAACTCCATGTTGTCTTCCACAGTGGCTGCACCAGTCTGCATTCCCACCAGCAGTGTATGAGGGTTTCTTTTTCTCTGAATCTTCACCAGCACTTGTCGTTTGTTGATTTGTTGATGATAGCCATTCTGACAGGTGTGAGTTGGTATCTCATTTTCATTTTGGTTTGCATCTCTCAGATGATTAGTGACCTTGAGCATGTTTTCATATGTCTCTTGGCCTTCCTTATTTCCTCTTTCTAAAAGTATCTATTTAGTTCCATTGCCCATTTTTTGATTGGGTTGTTTATCTTCCTTTTGTTAAGTTGTATGAGTTCCCTGTAAATGTTGGAGATTACTGTGTTCATGGATTGGTAGAATCAACATCATTAAAATGTCCATACTGCCCAAAGCAATCTATAGATTCAATGCATCCCCATTAAAATACCAATGGCACAATCTACAGACCTAGGGCGAAATCTCCAAAAATTCATCTGGAATAAAAAAAGACCCTGAATAGCTGCAGGGATCCTGAGAAAGAAGAACAAATTAGGAGGGATCTCAATACCATATATCAAACTCTATTACAAAGCAACTGTTCTCAAAACTGCCTGGTACTGGCAAAGAACAGTGGAATAGACCAATGGAATAGAATAGAGAACCCAGAAATTGATCCAAACCACTATGCTCAATTAATATTTGACAAAAGAGGCAATAACATACAATGAAGTTAAGATAGTCTATTCAATAAATGGTGCTGGGAAAATTGGACAGATACATGCAAAAAAATGAAACTAGACCACCAACTTACACCATACACAAAAATAAACTCAATGTGGATAAAGGATTTAAACGTAAGACGGGAAACCATAAAAATATTACAGGGAGCCACAGGCAGCAAAATCTCAGACATATGCCGAAGCAATATCTTCACTGATACAGCTCTTAGGGCAATGGAAACCAAAGAGAAAATAAACAAATGTGACTACATCAAAATAAAAAGCTTCTGTACAGCAAAAGAAACCATCAACAAAACAACAAGAAAGCCCAGTGCATGGGAGAACATATTTGTCAATGTTATCACCCACCAACATTTCATTTGCCATCCAGGTTACCTGACCAAGCCCTACACAAATGCTGTGGGAATGAGGGTTCTTATTCCATCTACTTTACTAGAAAAGGGCAGTTATTTGTGACAACAGCAATATTTAGTGCAGACACATTAATTACTTAAGCTTCTCATTTGTAAATGAGTGTTATTTATTAGTCCATCTTAGGTTTATTAAGATGATGAATTAAAACCATGTATTTAAAACAACTAGTCCATGGCTTGGTACATATTTAACATTTGATTAGTATCAGATTCCTGATAAAAATATCACAACTACATTATATTAAATGGGTGATTGTTTCCAGACCATCATTATTTTAATTAAGAAGATGAGCCAAAACCGGTTTGGCTCAGTGGATAGAGCATCGGCCTGCGGACTGAAAGGTCCCAGGTTCAATTCCGGTCAAGGGCATGTACCTGGGTTGTGGGCACATCCCCAGTGGGAGATGTGCAGGAGGCAGCTGATCGATGTTTCTCGCTCATCGATGTTTCTAACTCTCTACCTCTCTCCCTTCCTCTCTGTAAAAAATCAATAAAATATATTTAAAAAAAAAAAGAAGATGAGTGAAAAGTGTTTGTAGGACTGTTTCAGTTAAAATGAGATGGTCCATTTAACACAAAAGTATGGGACCGAGGTAAAATAGTAAAAGAGCATTGGACAGGATGTATCCAGTACTATTAGAGAGAGGAGACTTAACAAGACACTATTAAAGTGTTCTCTCCATAGAGGGCAAGCATGTCTCAGTTTAACTACAGAAAACATCATCAACATTACCTTAGGATTTTTTCCCTAATGTTTTATTCATTAGTTAAATTGTGGTTATAACTTGACTCCTAAGTAACCTCCAGAGAGACTAAAAATATAATGATTAGCTGATCTGAACATTTTGGTCCCTGTAAACCATTATCTTTTCATTTTCAACATAATCCTTCAGCACAATACAAGTAAGGTCTACTTTTTTTTTTTTTTTTTTTTTTACCTTTTTAACTTCATCTTTATTACTTTGCTATTGACCTTGTGTTTCCTCAAAAACTTTGTTCCTCTTTCTAGGACACTCTTTTCCCAGTATTTACACAACTTACTCTTTCATTTTCTCAGGTACTCATTTAACTATTATTTTTTCAGTGGGGCCTATTGGATCACACTGTTTAAAACTGCATCCCCTTTCTCATCTACAATTATTTATTTTATTTTATTACAATAACTTTTTTTCTTTATTGATTAACATATTATATATGTGTCCTTATCCCCCCATTGTCCCCCACCTCCCACCTCATGCCCTCACCTTCCTGGTATCTGTGTCCATTGGTTAGGCTTATATGCATGCATACAAGTCCTTTGGTTGATCTCTCCCCCTTACCTCCACCCTACTCTACCTTCCCTCTGAGGTTTGATGGTCTGATCGATGCTTCTCTGTCTCTGGATCTGTTTTTGTTCATCAATTTATGTTGTTCATTATATTTCACAAATGAGTGAGAGCATGTGATAGTTATCTTTCTCTGACTTGCTTATTTTGCTTAGCATGATGCTCTCCAAATCCATTCATGCTGTTGCAAATGGTAGGAGTTCCTTCCTTTTCACAGCAGCATAGTATTCCATTGTGCAGATATGCCACAGTTTTTTAATCCACTCATCTGCTGATGGGCACTTAGGCTGTTTCCAAATCTTAGCTATTGTAAATTGTGCTGCTATGAACATAGGGGTGCATATATTCTTTCTGATTGGTGTTTCTAGTTTATTGGGATATATTCCTAGAAGTGAGATCACTGGGTCAAATGGGAGAAATCATCAACAAAACAACAAGAAAGCCCCCTGCTTGAAGAACATATTTGCCAATGTTATCTCCGATAAAGGTTTAATCTCCAACATTTACAGGGAACTCATACAAAAGGAAGAAAAACAACCCAATCAAAATATGGGCAATGGACCTAAATAGGTATTTTTTGAAAGAGGACATAAGGAAGGCCAAGAGACATATGAAAACATGCTCAAAGTCACTAATCATCCGAGAGATGCAATTCAAAACAACAATGAGGTACCATCTCACACCTGTCAGACTGGCTATCATCAATACATCAACAAAGGACAAGTGCTGGTGAAGATGCAGAGAAAAAGGAACACTTGTGCACTGCTGGTGGGAATGCAGACTGGTGCAGCCACTGTGGAGAACAGTATGGAGTTTCCTCATCTACAATTATTTTGTTTCATGTTTTTACTACCATTGCAAGTACTTTTCTGCTAGCATTCGGTAAAATGTACTCATTTATCTTTTTCTTTTTGTCTGTCTTCCCCATTACAAGCTCAGTTCCATGAGGGCATGGATTTTTCCTGTCTCAATGCTTCCTGTATTTAAATCTTTGCTAAATAAATACATTATTGTTAAATCTCTGTTTGTGTTTACATTTTGGTTTACACACATTATTGGTTTTGTTTTTCCTCAGAAGCCTCTGCCCCTTGTCAAGCAAGAACAAACAGTTCTTAAAAATCTGGAGAAATTGTTAGTCCTTGCTATGGTGAGAATCAGGATCTGGAATGAGGTGATCCCTCTAAGGTGTGTAGCCCTGAAAGACTTCTCTTGTCTGTGCAGTCAAGGGGAACTATTTAATGGAACCTCTACTTTTTACCACCTTCAAACACATAAGTTTCCGTAACTTAAAAAGAAATAAACATGTGGAGAGTGACAGACTTCGGTTCCAAATATCTTCTACACATAATCACCATAGGTAAGAAAGAAGGGAATACTGTTGTTTATGAAAACATGGACCTTGGGGGCATGAACTAAATGAAGTGAAATCACACAGTGAAAGACAAATACTGTGTAGTAAGTTCCATTTTTATGCGGAATCTGAAAAGGAAAAGCAGGTCAAACTCATAGAAACAAAGAGAACAAACGTGGTTGCCAAGGACTGTGGGGGCGGGGAAATGTACAGAGGTTGTTAGAACCATATACAAACTTTCAGCTGTAAGGTGAATAAAGTCTGGGATTATAATGTGTAAAATAGTGACTCTACTTGCTAATACTGTATTGAATAAATGGACATTGTTAAGGGAATAGAACTTAAATGTTCTCATATACATCCAAAAATAAGACACACATTCTGAAGTGAAGTATGTGTTAATTGATTAGATTGGAGAATTTTTTTTTATAACGTCATATGTGACATCAACACCTTGTAAGCTTTAAATATCTTACAGTTTTGTCAATTGTACCTTACTAAAGCTGAATAATAGATAGAAGTTGTACATTAACACAATAGATGGAAAACCATTATTATTTTCTAAAAATGGAAAATAACCAAAAAATAAATGCAACAAAAACATAATTACCTATCCATCTAAACTTTAAATTCTTCTCTTTAAACCATGGATTAAAATATCGATGTCGTGGCATGATTGAAAGATGTACAGATAGTTTGTATACATTCCTAGGAGCACATCTCTGGTTTACCCACACCAGATTCCTGCTGCTGCTCAATGAAAATTTAACCATTCCACTATTTTTTACCTATCATTTATTTTTTAAATTCCCTCTCCGTCATTTCTATCTCTGTATAATCTTTAGGTCTCATTCCATTGATAGTCTGTTTTTTCTTACTTTTGTTGATTGTCTTAATTTGCTATTGACCTACCTATAAATAACAAGTTAGTGTTAGGTTGACAAAGAAGGAATGCAGGAGGCCAGAGTGCTGAGGGAATTATGAATTTATTCAATCATCGCACACCAGGTGGCTAAACCTGGATGACTCCAGCCCCAGTGAGGGGAGTTGGTGGCTTTTAAAGGACTTTTGGTGGGGTTTTTCTGGGCGGAGACTTCTTTATGCATACCCGGAAGGGAGAGAATGGAATGTGGTCACCACAAGTGAAAAGTGGTCTTTGGCAAAGGGAATGTCCATAGTGAAATGATCTGAAAGCCAGTTCCCTTGGGAAGGGTATCAACTCAATTGCTCCATCAAACCAAACAGTCAATATGTTTTCTGAGATTATTCCTGAAAGAATGGTGTCTGCCTAACTGGAAACATTTTATGATAGTTGAACTATTTTTTTAAATTTAAGTATCGTTAATAATAAAATATCTTATTATAAAATTCTCATTTTGGTTTAAAGAAGCTCTTATCCTATTATTTATTTTGCAATTCAAAATGATTAGTAGTGTCAATTTGAATTTGCAAAGTCATTATTTCCTAAATTCATTAATTCTATTGTTAAATATTAATTTGATTAGGTCATTCATAAGCATCATCCTAGTATGTAAGTCAGAGTTGTTTTCAAAATGTTGCCACTATTTGGATGTATTCAATCGTAGATAAGCAGACTATGTGATCATTGACATTACTAGTAAGTTATAAATACTTTAAGGGTAATCTGATAATTGTAGTTAGCTAATTTTTATTAGGCAGTATCCAAGAAAACATTTTATTTTTATTTTTATATATATATATTTTTTATTGATTAAGATATTACATATGTGTCCTTGTCCCCACGTTACCCTATACCACCCCACCCCCCCCGCTCATGCCCTCACCCCCCCGTTGTCCGTGTCCATTGGTTAGGCCTATATGCTTGCATATAAGTCCTTTGGTTGATCTTTCCCCCTTACCCCTTACCCTCCCCTACCTTCCCTCCAAGGCCCGACAGTCCAATCAATGCCTCTCTGTCTCTGGATCAGTCCTTGTTCATCAGTTTATGTTGTTCATTATATTCCACAAATGAGTGAGATCCTGTGGTATTTATCCGCTCTCCAGTTCCATCCATGCTGTGGCAAATGGTAAGAGTTCCTTTTTCTTCTTCCTCTTCTTAAAGAATACCTTTCAGCATTTCATATAATGCTGGTTTGGTGGTGATGAACTCCTTTAGCTTTTCCTTATCCGTGAAGCTCTTTATCTGACCTTCTATTCTGAATGATAGCTTTGCTGGATAAAGTAATCTTGGTTGCAGGTTCTTGCTATTCATCACTTTGAATATTTCTTGCCACTCTCTTCTGGCCTGCATGGTTTCTGTTGAGAAACCAGCTGACAGTCGTATGGGTACTCCCTTGTAGGTAACTGACTGTCTTTCTCTTGCTGCTTTTAAGATTCTCTCTTTATCTTTTGCTCTTGGCATTTTAATTATGATGTGTCTTGGTGTGGTCCTCTTTGGATTCCTTTTGTTTGAGGTTCTCTGCGCTTCCTGGACTTGTAAGTCCATTTCTTTCACCAGGTAGGGGAAGTTTTCTGTCATTATTTCTTCAAAAAGTTTTTCAATATCTTGCCCTCTCTCTCCTTCTGGTACCCCTATAATACTGATGTTGGTACGCTTGAAGTTGTCCCAGAGGTTCCTTACACTATCTTCATATTTTTGGAATCTCTTTTCTTTTTTCTTTTTTGGTTGGGTATTTTTTGTTTCTTTGTATTTCAAATCTTTGACTTGATTCTTGGGATCCTCTTGTCTGCTGTTGGATCTCTGTAAATTATTCTTTATTTCAGTCAGTGTATGCTTAATTTCTAGTTGGTCCTTTTTCATGTCCTCCATGGTCTCACTATACTCCTTGAGGGATTCATTAAATTTATCGGCGGTTTCCATAAAATTCTTGACAAACCTTATAAACGTGGCCTTGAACTCTATATCCAGTCGTCTGCCCTCCTCCGTTTCTGCCAATTGTGACCTGTTTCTTTGTCTCCGCATTTTGGCTGCTTCCCTGTGTTGATAGAGTGGCCCTGCACGCCAGGTGTCCTGTAGGGCCCAGTGGCTCAGCCTCCCCAGTTACCTGGGGTGGACACTCTTGGTGCACTCTTGGTGCCTTGTTTGTTGTAGGATCACTGGGAGGAATTGACCTCCAGGCCAATTGGCTGTGGGAAGCAGCTGTGTCTGAAGTGGGAGAGTGGTCCCCCTCTGACCACTGGGTACAGTGGCTCCTGGATCTAAGGAGGTGCTAATTCAGCCCCTGCCTGAGGCCACACAGCAGGAACTATGAAGAGGCTCAGCTGTGAAGCAATGCAAGCCGCTGCGGGGCCTTGGGCCTTCTCTTGGAAGTTCCGGGTCTGCCTGGCTCGGCTGCAGTTAGGTACATTCACGTGCAAAAGCCTCTGCTGCAGCCTGGGTGGGGCGGGGTCTCAGGGAGTCAAAGGGCGGAGAAAGCAGCTATGGTGATTCTCCGCCCAGAGTCGCGCATCTCAGTGACCGGATAATTGCTGCAAGCACCTCTGAGGGAAAGCCGCACTCAAGCTCGCCCGCTGCCTGACAGTCCAGCCTCTCCCCGCATGAGTCCTGGGTCCCCAGAGACTTCCAGGAACCGGAGTTCAGAGTAGTCGGGAGCTTGTGATTCAAAAAAAAAACAGCCGCGTCCTCAGGTGCCACCCCCTTTCCGTTCGCACGCAAGCCGCAGTACCTCTGCACTTCACCTCCACAGCTCCTCTGGCTCTCAGCGTGCTTTTCTTTCCTTCTAGTTGTAGAATTTACACTCAGCCAGGCTTCCCGTTGTTCTGGATGATGTCTGCTCTGTCCTTAGCGGTATTTTTCAATTGTTGTGGGAGGCGACAATTTCCCGGTGTTTATCTATGCCACATCTTAGTTTCTCCCCCCAAGAAAACATTTTAAATGAGTTGGTATTTTAGTATGGACTGAATGAAACCCACACTTTAAATAGGAAGTGTTGGAGAAATTATATTCTAGACCAGCCGTGGGCAAACTACGGCCCGCGGGCAGGATCCGGCCCATTTGAAATGAATAAAACTATTGAAAAAAAAGACCATACCCATTTATGTAATGATGTTTACTTTGAATTTATATTAGTTCACACAAACACTCCATCCATGCTTTTGTTCCGGCCCTCCGGTCCAGTTTAAGAACCCATCGTGGCCCTCGAGTCAAAAAGTTTGCCCACCCCTGTTCTAGACAGAACTATCAGGAGCAAACATAGATATAAGAAAAAATAATGTTTAATTCTAATCTAGGCTGATAAAAGCAGTAGCCCTCATACTTACCTGTGTTTTAGAATCATCTGGAGAGACTTTTTAAAATACATCTTGTCAGACCTACTCCTCAGAGATTCAGATTTGGAAATCTGTATTTTTTAAAACTCTGCAGGTGATTCTATTATTCAATCAGGCTTGTAAACTAAGGTAACTAGAGTAGTTGATAATATGAGAGAAAGTAAGAAATGCAAGATTGACCCAGGATATTTAGTTTTATGCTAAGGAGGTTATACTTATTTCAAGAGGCAGTAGAGACTCCATAAAGTATTTTGTTATGATACCATATGTGAAATGAAAAGGATCAGAAAAGCCATTTTGCAAAACTTTTCCAAAATGTAAGACTGATCAGTGGAAAGAAGTTGGGTAAAAAGGATTTAGAAAGAAAGAGAAACAGAGGCTGGAGAAAAGCTAGTTAGGTCATGCATGACTGTTACAACAGCAGCTCTCCCTCACTTCACAGTATGGCTGCATGGGGGTGGGGCTCGGTTCCTGGGTGGGTTGACTGGGTGTATGGATATGAAATGAAAATGGACTGCTGCTTCCCCACAGCCTCTCAGAGGTTTCCCAGGAAGATAAAGGCAAAAGGAAATTCTTCCACTGAGCAGAACTTCAATTAGAAAATATTGTCATAATCTTTGGGTAGAAACAAAAGTGCATGGATTCGCAGATAGAGACTAATAACCTGCTCAGTTTATCATTGACTTGGAAGGAAAAGCATAAGACAATCTGGGCCAGGAAATTTAAGAAAGAGACATATAGGTTGACTAAAGGGAGTGGGCATGAAGTATGAAGGCCTCTGCAATGCATGTTAATGTTCTCCATAGAATATCTACCACAGAAGATGAACTAAACAACCACATAAAAAGCAGCCAGCCAGTTAACATCAGTCATCTTCTGTCTTCAGCAACCAAAATAGGTATGAGTAGACAGATTAGCAGGTATAAAAGCTATGCATAAGCCAATATATGGTTTCTTGTGTTCCAAGACTGGTGTAGCTATTGCTTTCACCAGTTACCCAATCTGCTAGAAATAAAGACCAAAGCTACCAGTCACTTGGTGTTCAACAGATTACACTGGACTGAAGCAACACTGTGATTCATTTTGATTAAACTTGGCACATATTCTAGTTAGGGTATCTATTAGCCAGCAATACTACTCAAGGCTTATGTAGTGGTGATCCACCAATAGGAGATCTCCCATAACAGCTGAATGGACCAAGGACATTTCTTTACAGAAAAGCTTGGTAACGATCATGAAACCACCAAATCTAATGGCTCTATAATGCACTGCACCATTTGAAAACTACTAACTGCAAATGACGTGCCAACTTGGAGAGGAAAGCTTACAGGGATCAGGCAAAATCTTATAGGATGTTATATATCCACTTAACTAATAATCATAATATAATGTTCTGTTTCCAATATCAATAATCCATGGAATTGGAAGCCAAGGACTAAAAGCAAGAGTGGAACCAGGTACTTTCTCTTTGAACTATTGGGAAATTGTGCTTTGCATTCCTGAAAATATAGGTCCATGGATTTAAAGATCCCAACAGAAGAAATTCTTGCATATGGGCACACCAAAATAATCTCTTTTTGAATTCTATGGCTTCTAGCTAGTCAGTTTGGTCTCCTTGTGCCAAGAGACAATCAGGCAAGGAAAGAAGTCATTATCTTTACAGGAGTTACTGATGCTAATCATTAGAATGATGTAGGGTGCTGTTATAAAATGGGGCAAGGGTCAAAACATCTGGCATCAAGATTTACTGGGACATGCCATTGGTAAATCTTTGTCCAATACTGTTAGAAAATGGACAGACACATCAATCACATCATTATTAGGGATATTACTATGTGCTTGCACATAGTGTTTTGTAAATACCTCTAAGGACACATTGTAGAATGAGTGCTTCAGATACTCCTACATGCAGTTGGAGTGTGTGTTGTTGACTTTCAGCAATCAGACTGTTGCACTCCACCTCCCAATTCCTAAATCTCAGAAATGAGATCACTAGAAAAAATTTTATGGCTTAATTCATATGAAAATAATGCATACAATACTTTGTTTATAATTATAAATACCTTATTCATTCTACTTCAGTATCATAATTGTTTCATCTTTTATGTAACAATCAAAATCTTTACATGCCAAAGAAAGTACTTCAGTAGACAACACTGAATATTACAAAATAATAATAAAAAATCTTGGAGCGGTAAGTGATTTTGTGAAAAGAAGTATGTTTGAGGCTACTTGCATTTTTATTTAATGAGAATAACAAATAATATTTTGATATGCTTAAAATTTAAATAGAAAACAATTTTATTTTATATAAGCTAAGCTGACAGTCAATGCAATATACTATCGGGACTAGTGTCAAAATATTGAGATGTCCTTGTAACTAACCATCAGATGTGGCTTGCCTTTCCTGACTGCCATCTGTGATTGTTCAGACTTCAGCCCCAGCAAATAAGGAGTGACATGTGGCATAGGAACATTAGGTCTGCTTATATCAAATCAACCATAAATATAACAAATACATTTTTAAAACATAGCTCATATCTATGAGGTTAAACTTTTGAAACTCACTAAATTGTAACTTTTGTATTTGGTAACAATCAGAAAAGAATCAATCTTTGTAGTTCAAGTTGTGCTTCTATGTAGTGGAAATATATCTTAAACCCTTAAAATTTTATTTAATAACTAAAGGCATGGTGCAACGTATTCATGCACCAGTGGGGTCCCTCGGCCTGGCCTGCAGGATCGGGCTGAAACCGGCTCTCCAACATCCCCTGAGGGGTCCCAGATTGTGAGAGGGTGCAGGCCAGGCCGAGGGACCCCACTGGTGCATGACTGGGGACAGGGAGGGATGCATGCGGGAGGTTGGCCAGCCAAGGAGGGACCACAGGAGGGCTCCAGGGCATGTCCAGCCCATCTCGCTCAGTCCCCACCCGCCAGACCCCTGGAGCAAGCTAACCTACTGGTTGGAGTGTCTGCCCCCGGCTGGTCAGTGCATGTCATAGCGAGTAGTTGAGTGGCCTTAGCATATCATTAGCATATTACACTTTGATTGGTTGAATGGCTGACCGGTTGACCAGACACTTAGCAAACTAGGCTTTTATTATATAGAATTACAAAAAGTAAGATTAAAAGACCTGCACTTATGTGGCTGGAAAATAACAAATGAAGGCACTTTGCAAAGTGCTGGGGCTCTGAACAAAATGTGTGACATTTTGCAATGTATGTTTCTCTTATTTCTGGCAACTCCACCAAGAACTTCACTAAGGATATCAATGAAAAGTTGACAGTTTTTACTCTTCATTTCAATGGGCCCTGAATCCAGGGTCTTGATAAAATTTAAAGGTTTTTTTTATCCCCTAACTTCTAGTTTATGCACAGACACATTCTAACATAAAGATTGATTTAGGTTCAGGGAGTCAATAGAACACAGCATAGAGATACTAATAAATGGAGCATATATCAAGTTCATGGATAGGAAGAATTAACATCATTAAAATGTCCATACTAACCAACGCAATCTAAAGTGCCAATGGCATTTTTCACAGAACTAGAACAAATCATCCAAAAATTTGCATAGAAACACAAAAGAACTTAAATAGTGACAGCAATCTTGAAAAAGAAGACAAAGTTAAAGGTATCATATTACCTGATTTTAAACTATACTACAAGGCTATAATAATCAAAACAGCATAGTACTGGCATGAAAACAGACACAGAGATCAATGGAACCAAATAGAGAGCCCAGAGATAAAACCATGCCTATGTAGCCAATTAATGTTTGACAAAGGAAGCAAGAAAACACAATGAGATAAAGATGGTATTTTATCTAATAAAGAGGGAATATGCAAATTGACCATCATGTCATAACGGTTAAGATGGCTGGACCCACATCAGAGGCAGGGAATCCATAACACAAGATGGCTGCACCCACAGCAGAGGCTGAGTTCCCATAATGAGCCTTAATGAGCAATCAGCAGGGACCTGAGGCTGTGCCCCCTGTCCAGCAGAGCTTGATGGGGGACCTCAGGCTGCACCCCCCGTCTGGCAGGGCTTGAAGGGGGACCTCAAGGCACACCCCACCCCAGCACTGGGCTGGGGGACCTCAGGCCGTGCCCCCTGCCCCTGTGCCAGGCCAGATGACCTGAGGCCACACCCCCCACATGGCATGGCTTGACGGGGGTAGGGCCAGCCGGTTCTGGATCTAACTCAATGGGCGGGGGGGGGGGGGGGGGGCTAGCTGCCTGGGTCTGGGTCTCATGCAATTTTCAGGCACACGTGGGTGGGCGGGGACTTGACTCTGGTTCCCATGGTGCACCCCAGACTCTGACAGGAGGAAGATTTTCATATACATTTTACTAATTTTCTTTCATCTCTGACACTTCTATTATAGAGAAAGGACAAATAGCAATATTAAAATATTTCCTCTAATTAATTCCCCTTTAATGTGCATGAATATCGTGCACTGGGTCACTAGTATTTGATAAGTGGGGTTGGGAAAATTGGACAGATACATGCAAAAACAAAGAAAAAAGGAAGAAACTTGATTATTTTCTTACACTGTAAATAAGAATAAATAAAAATGGATTAAATACTTAAATGTAAGACTCAAAACCATTAAACTCCTGAAAGAAAACACAGGCAGTAAAATCTCTGAGATTTCTATTAGTGATATTTTTTTTCTGACATTTCTCCTCAGTGAAAGGAAACAAAACAAAACAAAAATGGGGCTATTTAAGACTTAAAAGTTTTTGCACAGCAAAGGAAACTATCAACACAATGAAAAACCCACTGAATGGAAGAAAATATTCAGCAAAGATACACAAATCTTATAAGGGGGTTAATATCCAAAATTTATAAAGAACTCAAACTACTCAACACCAAAAAAAGCCCCACAATGTACAGCATAAAATAAGCAAACAAACAAACTACCCAATTGAAAAATGGGCATAGGACCCGAATAGATACTTCTCCAAAGAGGACAAAAAAAGCTTAATATCACTAATCATTAGAGAAATGACAATTAAATCCATATAAGATATCATCTCATACTTTTCAGAATGGCTATCATCAATATATCAACAAAAAACAAGTGTTGGCAAGGATGTGGAGAAAAGAGGATCTGAGTACACTAATGGTGGGAATGCAGATTGGCGCAACCACTATGGAAAACAGTGTAAAAGTTCTTTAAAAAAATAAAAATGAACTGCCTTATGACCAGAAATTACAATTCTGAAGAAATCCAAAACACTAATTTAAAAAGAACGTATGCACGCCAGTGTTCATTAGCAGAGTTATTTATAAGTAGAGGCCCGATGCATGAAATGAGTGCATGAGTAGGCCTTTGCAGCCACGGTGGCTGCCTGGATCCATCCCTCGCAGCTTCGGCGGATGCCTCCATCCGCGGCTGCAGCACCGGCTTCATCTGGAAAGGTGTCCAGTCTAATTAGCATATTACCCTTTTATTATTATAAATAGACAAGGTATGGGAGTAATCCAACTGCCAATCAATTGATTAGTGAATAAAAGAAGTGGTAGAATATTACTCGGTGATAAAAAAAAAAAATGACATTTTACCATTTGCAACAGAATGGATGGACCTAGAGCACTGATAGCGAACCTTTTGAGCTCGGCATGTCCGTATTTTGAAAAACCCTAACTCAACTCTGGTGCTGTGTCACATATAGAAAGTTTTGGTATTTGCAACCATAGTAAAACAAAGATTTATATTTTTGATATTTATTTTATATATTTAAATGCCATTTAACAAAGAAAAATCAACCAAAAAAATGAGTTTGCGTGTCACCTCTGACACACGTGTCATAGGTTCGCCATTACTGACCTAGAGTGTATTATGCCAAATGAAATCAGCCAGACAAGATAAATACCATATGATATCACTTATATACGGAATCTAAAGGACAAAACAAACAAACAAAATTGAAACAGACGTAGATACAAAGAACAAATTGACAGAGGCCAGAAGGGAGGGGTGTTGAGGAACAGGTTTAAATATGTGATGGGATTAACAAGTACTAATTGGTAGTTACAGAATAGTCACAGAGGTATAAATTATAGCATAGGGAATATAGTAACTAATATTGTAATAATTACCTATGGTACCAGGTGATCACTTGAATTATTGGAGGGAACACATTATAACCTCTATGAATGTCTAGCCCCTGTGCCTACACATGAAATTAATACAAAATAGTGTTGAAATGTAGAATCATACTATAATAAAAAATAAAATAAAAAATAGTCAAAAAAAGAGAGAACTCATTGCAAAAAGACTAGGCAAACTGACTAGTCCCTCATCCTAACCTGTGAACCAAGATAGATTATAAAATAAATAGTTTTGATGGGAACTAGAGGACTTACAGCTATTCCAATTTGGAGGGCCTTCTTAATAAATTGCATGAGAAAAACTGAAAAATTTTCTAATCAATACAATGTCTTAGTGTTTAATATATGCTTAATTCCGCAACTTACTTAAGCAGGAAACACACTTTAAACTTATTTTCATAATAGAACTAAAAACCACGGTTATAAATATCCTGTGAATTTAGTGCTTTCAAATTTAATATCTCAAAATTAAGAGAATTTCATCTGAAGTGCTTATTTTAATCCTTAAATTGAGATAATAACCATTTTATTTATACAAAAGGTAAAGCAATGGCTTATGAACTGCACATCAATTCATAGTTTGGTAACAGAGCATTATTTCTGAAATGGTGTTTTAAAAACTATAATAAGTCTCTAAAAGATTGAATTTTAAAATCCAGTTAAAATGAAATGTTAAGAGATAATCATAGCACTTTCCTTCTTTATTGGATTTTATGATTTACAATTAAATTTCATGTGTTCATTTGATTTATCCTTTAACCAAACTGTCAAGTTGATGTTATCCACAGGAAATGGTGGCACAGTTGTACTGCTGAGTGACTTTGTCTTATATCAATTAGTCATGAAAGTAAGCTTCAAAGTGATATATTCTAACTTAAAATGAGTAGACTAATGTCTGTTATGTAGGAATCAAAAGAGTTTAAAGGTATAAAGATACAGCAGTGTGCTGGTAATTGTTTAACAACTGACTCTCAGAAGAAAAAAAATAGTGGGGAATGGATTATTTATAACATTATCTAATTCCCCTTGTGCAAATTATCCCAATCTCTTTTTATTTCAATGTACCAAAATTATGTCAATCAGCTCACAGAATTTATAAAAATTTAATGTTCAGCACTCAGGAGCCAGTACCATCTGGCTCCATCACACTGCTGGAAAAGAACTTTCCTGTTATTTGAGGTTGATCAGGATGTTAGAAAAGTGGAATATGTGAGTAATGGGGAAAGCAAAGGGCAACCCAGGCAGTTGTTTGTGGGAGTTGGGGTGTTGCAAAGACTATTCCTCAACATGCTATAGAGTAATATAGTCATAAAGTCAGCATTAAGGGGTTGAGAATTCAAAGGTAACTTGGGGCAGGATTTTACAGTACTATGAGTACCAAGGTGACAAAATCATTTTATTATTAACACTCACTGAGTCTTATGTATTAGGCAAGCCCTCTGGCCATAGACTGGCACCAGGCATAACCTCTTGAAAATCAGGCTGTTATTAACTGGTAGAGCTTGGATAAAAACCCAGGATGTCAAATACAAGAGACTTCACTCTAAACATTCAAATAATTTTGTGAATAATACATTAGAGAGATTCAACTTTATTCTGTAAAAGTAAGAACAATCATTGAATGCCCGGCTGGCATGGCTAAGCGGTTGAGCATCAACCTCTGAACTAGGAGATCACAGTTTGATGACACATCAGGCATACGCCTGGGTTGCGGGCTCAATCCCCACATCATTGATGTCCCCATCTCTCTTTCCCTCTTCCTTCCTCTTTGAAATCAATAAAATAAATCTCAATATATAAAAAGCTAGTGACCATAACGCCAGTAACAACCAGGACGACTGGTTGCTATGATGCCTTCTGTGGCCAGCGAACAGGCCTGATCAGGGGGTGGGGCCATCCAACCTCCTGCAGCCTCTACCCCAAGCCAGCTCCACCCTCGATTGGCCCCCCACTCTGATCAGGGGCAGGGCTGGCTGGCCAAACATCCATGGCACCTCCCACAGGCCGCTGGACCCCAATTGGCCCCACCACCCTATTCGGGGGCGGGGCCGACTGCCTCATCACCCACAGCCCTTCCCCAGAGCCAGCCCCACCCACAATTGCTCCCCCACACCAATCAGGGTAGGGCTGGCCAGCCAACCTCCCCCGGCCACTCCCCCAGCCCCATTCATGGGCAGGGATGGCTGGCCCACTGCCTAAAGCTACTCCCCACAGACAGCCCCACCCTCAATTGCCCTCCCCCAATCAGGGGCAGGGCCCACTGGCCAATTGCCTGCAGCCCCTCTCCCCAACTGACCCAGCCTTGACCGGGCCCCAATTGGAGCGGGCCAGCCAGCCAACCTCCCACTGTCTCCTCCTCCTGACAGGCCTGGCCCCAATCCACCAATTGGGGACAAGCTGGCCGGACCCTACCTGTGCATGAATTCTTGCACTAAGCCTCTAGTAAATTAATAAAAGAACAACCATTGAAAACTGTATCAAGGGGCATTGTAGTAAGGTGGCAGTTTTATCAGGTCAGTTGTTAATTAGAAGACCTGAATTGTGGTGATGATAGTAGCAATAAAAATAAGTGACAAATAACAGGTAACTTCATCTTGTTTGGCTCATCATCAAATTCCTCCTCCTCCTTTCTTTTTATTAAAAAATTAATTTTTAAAAAATGTTGAAATAAAAATAAAAATAATTAATCTCATGTTTTCACATATTTTTGTATATTCCTTTTTTACATTTTAATTTTGTCCACATGTATCCATACTTACATACATTATTAGAATCTATACACTACAAAATCATTATCTACACAATTAAAGCATGTGGTGATATTTTTGGTCTATTTTGTTATATGGTCTTCAGTCATACCTTTTTAAATATTCCATGAGCATACCTATCATAATCTATTTAACCATTTCCTAATAAAGTCCTTTATGTATTAACATCCTATATGATAAAAGCCTAATATACAAAGTGTCCGGTCATCTGGTGACTGATCAACTTTTCAACCAATCAAAGCATAATCTATAATAATAAAAGGGTAATTTGCCAGTTAGACCAATTGACTGTGACAGTCAATTTGCATATTACCTAAAGGTAATATGCCAATGAAGTTGGGGCTGGACGGAAGCCAGCCTGTGTTCCTGGTGTCTGCGGGTGACCAGAGGCAAGCCAGCCCGGATCACGGATGCCTGTGGGTGTCTGGAGAGAAGTCAGCCTGGGCCCTAGGCACCTGCAGATGTCTCAAGGGCAGCCAGCCTGGGTCCCAGGTGCTGGGGGGAAGCCGGTGCCTGCAGCCAGGGGAAGGAAGGCCTACATTTGCATGAATTTTCATGCATTGGGCCTCTAGTATGCTAATGATATGCTAAGGCTACTCAACTGCTTGCTATAACATGCACTGACCACAGGGGGCTGATGCTCTAACCGGTAGGTTAGCTTGCTGCTAGGGTCTGGCCAATAGGAACTGAGAGAGATGAGCCAGACATGCCCTGGAGCCCTCCTGTGGTTCTTCTCTGGTCCTGATAGTGCACTGGTGGGGTTCCTCGGCCTGGCCTGTGCCCTCTCGCAATCCAGGACCCCTCAGGGGATGTTGGAGAGCCGGTTTTGGCCTGATCCAGCAAGCCACTCCTCTTGGGAGAGGGCCAGACACAGCTGGCAAGCACTGCTGTGCACTGTGAGCCTCTCCGGATTGGGACTGATCGGGCACAAGCCCACGGCAGGCGCAGTGGGGCCAGGATGAGTGGTAGCGACAGGTAGGAACTGCAGGCAGCATTGTACTATGGGTTTCGACCTGATCCCCACAGGCCACCCCAAGGGACCCCACCTGTGCATGAATTCATGCACCAGGCCCCTAGTTTTATTAATATAAATAACTAATAAAGATATTTATGCAGATACACACACACATATGCATACATATATGTGTACATATTTGCATATATATATAATTTTTGGGTTATACTTTCTCTTGATAACTTTATACAGGGAAATATTTTTTCTAGGAGAAATTATGATGTCCAACAAATGAATATTTAACTTCCCTAGTGTTTTACCTCACTAGAAGGTAGAGACATGCATATCCCTATAATGAGGCATAATTTTTCACCAAACAAGCACCTATTTTTTAAAAATATGAATAACCAGTTGTGGCTTACTATAGAGTTAAATGAGCACCCTCTTACAGTTCTGCTTAGTCTGAAAATTGTAAAATCTTACCAAAATGTAGTAAGCAACATAATTTAGTAAGAAATTTAGCTAAATGTTATTAACAATTTTGTCAGATGTGGTTAAAGGACAAACATGCCCAAATGTATTTCCACAATATAAATGTATCCCAAAGAAATGTTCAGAAAAGTCTCAAAATACACATAGAAAAATTATTATTGCAGCATCCTATCTAATAACAGACAAACATGGTAATTGACCGTACCTTCACTACATCCCCCATGGGCTAATCAACGTGATATGCAAATTAACCTCCAACAAGAGATGACGGTTAATTTGCATACATAGGCTCCAAGCGGTGGAGGGAAGACTGAAGGCGAGCCAGAGCAACAAAGACGGAAGACTGAAGGCGGATCCAGCAGGAGCGAAGGCCTGGGTCCTGGGTGCCAGAGGAAACCTGTGCCGGCAGCCAGGAGAAGGGAAGGCCTATTGCACAAATCTCTTCATGCAACAGGCCTCTAGTTTTTTATAAAAGTGACAAATTGTAAAATATATAAAAATTTATTATTGAGATTCATTATTCTATATCTTTGTGATAAAACTTTAGGCAGCGAATAAATCTATGCTATGTAAACTTAATAACATGGGGAAATTTAAAAAAAACAAACCGTATTATTGCTAAATAAAAATTCAGGTGACCTGGCCGAAACCGGTTTGGCTCAGTGGATAGAGCGTCGGCTTGCGGACTGAAGGGTCCCGGGTTCGATTCCGGTCAAGGGCATGTACCTGGGTTGCGGGCACATCCCCAGTAGGAGATGTGTAGGAGGCAGCTGATCGATGTTCCTCTCTCATCGATGTTTCTAACTCTCTATCTCTCTCCCTTCCTCTCTGTAAAAAATCAATAAAATTAAAAATTTAAAAAAAAAAAAAAAATTCAGGTGACCAAACACTAGGAACTGCATAAAACTAATTATAAAAAACTAGATGTTATCCCAAGGATAACATTTAGCATTGTACAACTGTTACTGTTTACCTCTGGTAATATGTATTTTGCAATCCTTGCTTTTTGACCTTTTCTGTAAGTTCCCTATTTCTACCATGCACATATATGACTTTTTAATGAGAAAAGAAATACTTTGATGGGTTAAACTTTTCAATTAAAAAAATAGAACGAACATTTTCGTGTCTTCTATATATAACCAATTTGTTTTCAAAGAACCATACTGATTTCCAATAGCGATATTGCACTTGCATTAGTTCAAAAATTTATTGATGTATTGTTGCTCAGTCTTATTTTTAGTGTTCCTGTGCCATTTAGTTTTATATGCGCTTTGTAAATGTAGCATAGCTTGGGATTTTGTTTTTCATCTGCTCCAGCAGACTTTGTTTTTTAAGAGGCCAATTTAAAGTCATTTATGCTTGCTTAAGATTTATGATATCTGTTCCTGCATCTGACAGCCTTCCTTTATTTTTTTACTGCCTCTCTCCTCTTTCCTCCTCTCCCTTCCTTCTCCCTCTCCACTGTCTCCCTCCCTCTTCTCCTCTCTTTCTCTCTCATATTTGATGTTCAGGTTTTTCACAAATCTACAAGGTGGGCATAAGCAGGTTAATAATAATTAATAATAATGATAATAGTAATGATAATAAATATAAGAATAAACTATGTTTTGTGTATTCACAACTGTACACCGACTTTTGCCAATCCTGTATGTACTCATGCAAAGGCAAATAATCAATATTTTATCTTTGTACAAAACACAAGTGAAGATTTCTGAATTAATGAATGAATGATCTAATAATTCAAATAATTAATTGTTAATTCTGTCACACAACAATAATGATCTTAAACTTTATTCACATTAAATCAGTTGAATATTGACATAATTGTTATTCTAATTTAAGAAATATAGAAATAAGTGTAGAGCTTTTATTAAGCACCATTCTTTCACTTTCTCCCTTCATATCTCACTTAAGTTTTTAATAAAACTCCATAGTATTTTCTAAAATATTATTTTGTCTTATACTATATTTTTAAAATAATAAAATAATTATATTTCTCAACACTCTCTATTTTTTTTGTTTTGTTTAGCACTATATTTACTTGTATTAATAATTTTAGGCTTAACCTAATAGTTCTTTTTTAAAACAACATTCAAATTCAATCATTTTCTCTTCTTTTATTTATCTGGAAGTGGTTTTCTAAATGTTTCTGGTACATCTATCTATTTTATTTTGCAGCAAAGAAAGGCACTTAGCTAGCAAGCACTTTGGGACTATAAATCTGGTCTTCTCAGGGAAATAGCTGTTGAGTCCTATCTTTTCAACACCACATGTTATGTGTCTCCACATCATTTTCATATCAGTTATTAAAGAGGAAGATAAAACATAAAGCTGTGATGATTTTAACTCTTCTGAAATGGTCAAAAGAAATTTTGGGGACATAAAACTAATGACATAAAACTTGGTTCTCATTCCTTATCCAATTTATATCAAAACTAGAGGCCTGGTGCATGCAATTCGTGCACTGTGGGAGGGGGCGTGTCCCTCAGCTCAGCCTGCACCCTCTCCAATCTGGGACACCTCGGGGGATGTCCAACTGCTGGTTTAGGCCTGATCCCTGTGGCATCGGGCCTAAACCGGCAGTCGGACATCCCTTTCACAATCCGGGACTGCTGGCTTCCAACTGCTCGCCTGCCTGTTTGTCTGATTGCCCCTAACCGCTTCTGCCTGACAGCCTGATCACCCCCTAACCACTCTCCTGCCAGCCTGATCGACACTTAACTGCTCCCCTGCCAGCCCGATCACCCCCAATTGCCCTCCCCTGCAGGCCCGGTCACCCCCAACTGCCCTCCCCTGCCAGCCTGGTCACCCCCACTGCCCTCCCCTGCTGTCCTGATTGCCCATAACTGCCGTCCCCTGCCAGCCATCTTGTGGTGGCCATCTTGTGACCACATGGGGGTGGCCATCTTGTGTGAGGGTGTGACAGTCAATTTGCATATTACCTCTTTATTATAAAGGATAAATCTCAGATTAATGGAAACAAAGAATGAGAACTGACTTATCAGAACAAAAAAATAGGATAACTTTCTGCCAAATTTAATGCTTGGTGCACCTACCACACTTTTTACATTGATTTCTTGTTTTGTAGTCCTAAATCCCGAAGCTTATATGAATAACTTTTCAAGTGATGAGTAATTCTCAATATATTCCTTTACTTAAGGGTGCTGGTGCTAATTAAATGGAGCTAAAATAATCTGCAGGCTTGCAGATAGAGTAAAATTTCTGTTATTAGGCCCTATTTTTCATTTGGAAAAAGAATTTGAATCTTTTGTAAGAATAAATTATATGTAACAATGTGGAATATTATGTAATGAGTCTGTTTCTTGACACATACACACACAGAGCTGTTATTTGAAATGTACATCAAATATAGTTTATTTGTATTTAATTCATTATTTGAATACTATAAGAATTGGCATCCTTTATCTCTCCCTAGATTTTCTATGAATAATTTATATTCATTCATTTTGTTTCTTTAAACTTTATTTCTTTAAACAACATTTTTCTTTAATGCTTGAATTGGTTAGTATTGACTGTCTACCTGTATTACATTACTTTGCACTTTACATGTAAACTCTAAGCAACTAGGAGGAGCTACAGCTCCATGGGAAATTAGAATCTGTATTGAAGAACATCAATATTAAGAAACAATTTAGAGAAATTTATTAATATATAATTAAAAGTACTAGGATTCATTTTACTTCCTTCCTAGATCTTACCAATTATATATTCTGTTCATAACAAAAATTTTATCATTACTCTTGATGATTAACAGGTTGTAATTTAAAACATTTTTGCTATGCTTTCTAGATCTGCCTTTATTTTGGCTGCATTGATCCAATGCAATCATATTATTAATTTTTGCTTGAGTAGTTCACTATAAATACAATAAAAATCCATTATTTCATTTTATGAAATTAGATTGGATACATACATTTCATTAATGCTTAAATAATTACAAATCCCACATATTTTTGTAAGCCCAATTGGTTACACAATGATTTTTTTTTTAATTTCAATATGGCAAAAATATCAATAATTACTTTACTTGTTTTTTAAAATTTTATGTGCTGTGGTTTTAGTACATTATACTATATATAGCAATGTTCATTTATAGTAAGAATTTACAATGAAACTAGCTTGTCATTTAAAAAATTACTGGTAATATGTTACTCATTCAAAATATTTTTTCAGAGTATTTGATTCACCATCTTTAGGAGTTCAGAGTATGTGGCTAGTTCTTTTTGTGCTCACATACACATTTAGAAATATGCTCATATATCAAGATCATTCTAAACAGTTTACTGTGATGATACTTGTATGATGAGTAACACTACAGAATTATGGTTCTGAACACAAATATTATACCAAGTGACCCTGACTTGGAATCCTGCTTCTGCTACTTACTACTATTATATGACCTTAACTTTTCTATACGACCTTAATTTTTCTACACATCATCTTTAAATCAGTCATAATATTTATTTTACATATTGCTGCTATAAGATTAATTAGAATGGAACTAAAAAAAATGGACACATATTTTTTTTTATAGTATACTATCTAATATTATTATCTAGGATTTGGGTAAGAAAATGTTAATATTATTGGTCCTCCATCTTGGACCATGTCCAATGAGATGAACTATCACAAATTGAGTCATACAAATGTAACTTGTAGTCTTTGATTTCTGAGTTTTTTACAATTTTAAGTAAGAATGTTATGAAAGTAAGTAATAAAAGGTGGACTGAGAATTTCTCCCTCTCTACCGTTGAATTAGTGGGTTGGTTTGCAGATATGAACCGCTTGATTAGAGGAGGTCATTATGGACTCCTTCATATTCAGAATATTATCAATTTCTAAGGGGAAAAGGGCAAGAGACTTCCCACCTAAAGAATGGCTCTCAAGTTTTGGATTCATTTATGGTAGAAAACACAGGATCCTATTGTCTTTTGAGAAATTAAGCAACTCCATATGTTATAGAATCATACAGCAACTGATATCAAATATTGTAATATAAGAAAAAAGAATTTAGTTGGTAGCCACTGATAGATAATTGCTTAAATGATATGTTTTTCATACTTGACATGCACATGTGTATTTAAACCAGGTTTTTTCTCTAGATAGAGTTGTGCTGTCCACTACTGCAGTAATAGGACATGCAACTATTTAAATTTAATTAAAAGTAAATATAATTTAAAATTCAGTTCCTCAGTCACACTAGTCTCCTTTCAACTGCTCAATAACCAGATGTAGCTAGTGGCTACTGTAATGTACAGCTCAGACCAGAACATACCCGTCATCACAGAATGTCCTATTAGACAGCACTGATATAGACCAGTATTTTTCAATTTAAGTAATAATTTCTATGAAGACTCCTTTTGGCATGTGTTTTCCTAATCACCCTTGACCATAAAAATTTAATGCCACTGACATGTTTTATGTATCTCTGCCCTGCACATAAAAAGAATGAGACCCTCAGCTCTCCTTGAGAATACGTTATGCAGGCTTATGAAAAAAGAAGAAATAGATCCATACCCTATGAGGGGCATTTGGCCTTGTGTTCATGTTTAAAAACTCTATGAACAACTCATTTAATTTTAGCTTCTGGAACAGTCAAATATTGTAATTAAAATGAATATGTTGAGATAAAGTAAATTTTAAAAATTAATCTCTATTACTCTATCGCTCTACTGATATTCAAGTCACATTACTTCTTGAATTTTTTTTTTTTTTGGAATAAATGTAACAATGGTCACAGAAGCCACCTTGTTATCTGTCTTCCTACCACCCTTCTTATAGATATCTCAGAGCTACCAGGAAGTATTGTAGATACTGGGAAGCAGAAGAAAATGAGGTAGTTTTGCTCATCAGATCTTGAAAGATTAGAGGAAGATAAAGATAAGACCAGTTTCTCTATCTTTCACTGCAAAATTCATGACTCATTCTACTAAATTGTTACTTTGTTACCTCAATATGAAATAATATGCTAAGTCAAGCTGACAACCATCCACAAAAGCCAATTACCAAATTTTTAGTTTTGTGAGCCAGTTGACATTAGATTGTTGCTAGCCTGAAGTCAGCCATGGCGGTCATATGTACATCTTAGAACCCAGAAAGAAAAAAAAAATAACAACAACTATGAAGTAGGAGTTTTGATTTTTCTCTGGAGAGTTAACTGTTAAACAAATGGCAACACCTCATTGTTAAATGCTTAAAAAAAAAAAAAGGCTCAGGATTAACCTCTTAAACCCACATGTTCTCTTAAATCTCTATTAATCTTCTGGAAATTAAGGAACTGGTAGAAATTGCAATAATAATAATAATTATCCATAAGCCCTAGGAATTGATGAGGCAACTTTCAAGAACTCAGTGTTTAACAATGTTTGGCAGCAAGCATCATTAAAATTTGCATCTATTACTCTCTATCAGTAGAACTAATACACAGTCATTAGTCTTAACAGTGTTTGTTTTACAGTTAACACTGAGCTAATCTTCATAAAGATAAACAGATTTGTGAGGAGCATTTTATTTCCCTAAGGACCAGGACAAATTTCTCTGGTCTGGGGACAGTAAAGTGCCAGGGCAAATGAATGCAAGAGGTTAATCTGGCATGCCATTATTTTCTTTTTTTCTTCTAAACAGAAGTTTTCTATCAGGTAGTTGCAGATTACACAGGTGCCCCTTCATCTCCATATCACGAGAACACCATAGATTAGTGTGTAGTCATTTTGTGTATAGTATGATAATTGTTAATATTTTTTCTCAAAAAGTATTTTAGTAATCCACCACTATGAGAAATGAATAAGAATACAACAATGCATTTTACAATTTTTACTTTGTTGTTGCTCTTGAATGGTGGTATAAATTCAATGCTCAATAACAAATAGTGAAAGATTTCTCAAAATATTTTCCAAAGAACACCAATAAAAAGAGATAATTCCCAGAAAATAATTTTGGGGTATTACTGGATTTTAAGCCATTTCTGAGCATGTAGATCTGTCTCCTACCCACGTGAAACATCTTTCTTCCAGCTGTAAACTTTTCCTTGGACTGACCCTTATCTCACCTACCAATTCTAACTGAAACCTCTTAGAAGTCTGCTTGGTTTTCTCCTGATGACACCAAAGTTTTGAATCAACTCTCTATAGGAGGCTCTTCTTTCTTTCTTTTGGACAGACTCAAATAAATAGTAGAAAGCTGCTAGCAGAGTTCCTGTCCTACTTTCAGACCTTTATTCTAACACAACTATTTAACATTATTTCCCTTTGGAAATTTATGCATTCAGGTATACCACCTTTTCCCAACTTTCTCTCATGGTTCTGGTCATTATTTTTGGTGACTTTCACCTCAAAAAGTTTTAGCCTCTTTCACCTCACACAACTTTTCAATGACTTTCATTAAGCCATCCAGTCACCAAACATACTCAGATTCACACCTTATGGGACTCAACATTGTAAATTGTTTTCTATACAACACCTAGTCATTTCTTTATAATTACAATCCATTCTTGACTTTTAGTTTATGCCCCTTTTGTATTCTAAATATACTATATTTATTTTGATTCTAAGATGGCATATTGGTATTTTTCTCCCTTATGATACACCTGTTTGTACTGCCCATTGATTCTTAAAATATATTAAAATAATTTTTATTAGACAACTAGAGGCCCAGTGCACTGGGGGGGGGGGGGGGTGGACACGGGGCGGGGAGTGTCTCTCAGCCCAGCCTGTACCCTCTCCAATCTGGGATCCCTCTCACAATCTGAAACTGCTGGCTCCCAACCGCTCACCTGCCTGCCTGATTGTCCCTAATGGCTTCTGCCTGCCAGCCTGATCACCCCCTAAACACTCCCCTGCCAGCCCAATTGACCCTAACTGCCCTCCCCTGCCAGTCTGGTCCCCCCCCCAACTACGTTCCCCTGTAGGCCTTGTCCCTACCAAATGTCCTCCCCTGCAGGTCTGATTGCCACACTGCTCTCCCCTGTAGGCCTTGTCCCTCCCAACTGTCCTCCCCTGCAGGCCTGGCTGCCCACAACTGCCCTCCTCTGGTGGTCTGATTGCCCACAACTGCCCTCCCCTGCTGGCCATCTTGTGTCCACATGGGGGTGGCCATCTTGTGTCCACATGGGGTGGCCATCTTGTGTGTTGGAGTGATGGTCAATTTGCATATTACCTCTGTATTATATCGGACTAGAGGCCCAGTGCACAAAAATTTGTGCACTCGGGGGTGGGGGGAAGTCCCTCAACCTGGCCTGAGCCCTCTCGCAGTCTGGGACCCCTCAGGGGATTACCACCTGCTGGCTTAGGCCTGCTTCCTGGGGGACTGGGCCTAAGCTGGTAATCAGACATCCCTCTGGCAGCCCGGCAACCCTTGGGGGATGTCCACTTGCCAGCGGAGAGCAGGCCTAAGCTGCAGTTGGACATCCTTAGCGCTGCTGAGGAGGCAGGAGAGGCTCCCACCACCACCACTGTACTGGCAGCCATCAGCCTGGCTTGTGGCTGAGCAGAGCTCCCCCATGTGGGAGTGCACTGACCACCAGAGGGCAGCTCCTGCATTGAGCGTCTGCCCCCTGGTGGTCAGTGTGTGTCATAGTGACCAGTCATTCCCAGTCTTTCTGCTGTTAGGGTCAGTTTGCATATTACCCTTTTACTGTATAGGATAGAGGCCTGATGCACGCGTGGGGGCCGGCTGGTTTGCCCTGAAGGGTGTCCCAGATCAGGGTGGGGGTCTCGCTTGGGTGCCTGGTCAGCCTGGATGAGAGGCTGATGGCTGTTTGCAGCTGGTCACACTCCCTTCAGGGAGGGGGTCCCCACTGGGGTGCCTGGCCAGTCTGGGTGAGGGGCTGAGGGCCATTTTCAGGCTGGCCAGTGACTGAAGCTCCCAGCCTCTCCTTTGTTTTCTTTTTTTTTCTTTTTATTCTGGGATTCATTTACCTTCTATAATTGAAACTTTGTTGCTGTCACTGGAGCTCAGAGCCGGCTCCAGCTCCGTGGCCACGGCCGGCTGAAAGCAGGTATCTGGGGTTTGTTTAGCTTCTATAATTGAAACTTTGTTGCTTTAGGAGCTTAGAGCCAGGCCGCGGCAGGTGGGGAACCTTGGCTTCCTCCATCACTGGAGCAAGCAAGCCTCCTGCTAGCTTCAGCTGCGTGGCTGCCGGCCGCCATCTTGGTTGGGTTAATTTGCATATCTCACTGATTAGCCAATGGGAGGCATAGCAAAGGTGCGGTCAGTTACCATGTTTGTCTATTATTAGATAGGATTTGGTGATTTCCTAGACAACTTTCTTCTGTTTTTTAAAATTTCTTTTCAGATTTTTAGAATTATCATATAATGATTTTTAAATAAAGTTTAGTAACTAAGGTTAAGCTTTGAGCACTCAAAAAGCAGGTGATTATATACATTTTAGCATTTTCTCTTGAATTGTTCACTAAGTAAACAGCAATGACCTAGAGGTTTGAATAAAATGCATATGAGGAGTTAAAAACTGCATTTACAGTAAAGCTGTAAAAGCAAGAAGTATTTCTGGGGAAGTCTTTTCAGTTTACTGCATTGCTAGGAGATTGAAGAGAGAGATTTATAATGATGGGTTGGTGTTTTCAAGCAATCACAACAGACACAGGAGACAAAATTATGACAAATAGCCTTTTTCCAATGGGAATGCAGGGAAGGAGTACAGAGATCAGGTGTATGAGCTGGAGGATAAATGTGTCAGTTGCTCTGAACAAGAGAATACAGCTGGTGTAAATAGCATGACCTGGGTAATAGTACACAGAACAAGCCAAGGAGAGAATGATAAATTTAGAGATTGCCACTGTGGATCATAGTATGAGTCCATCTAGTGTAAAGTTCTTCCTATGGCAATAACCAATATTTAATGTTCCAAAGGAAGATGAAAGCTCACAGAATGCGCCTAGGTGATTTATGCCATGTTATTTATCGGGTGAGAAATTCCTCTATCAGTCCAGCATGTAATCATTGAACATCTTGAGTTATGTAGTCTGAATACTCTTTTATTGCTGACAGATCTGCAAATGGCAGTGATGGACATAAAGATAGTCAGGCTTTTAAAATACTCCCTCTACACTATTTGTTTTCATTCTTTTCATTTACCGTTAAAATATGATGGTTCTCCACATAAGTTGAATGTCATTTTCATAATAAGCTTGGGTTACATTACATATAAAAACAAGTTAAAAAGTAAAGTATTAGCATTCATACAGCCAATACAATACCAGCCTGCTTTCTGAATGTTCAAATTTACTCTTACCATATGTTTTTGTCTTTATAATTTTTAAAAATGCTATTCTTTTTAAGCTTCTGAAATTCTTAGAAAAACACAATGGATTATGTTATATACATATTTACCAAGCTACTGACAACACTGAAAGGGAATGAGGAAGTAAGAGTCATATGAGGGGCCTATGTTGAAGGAAGATGAATCAATGCAAAAGAAAAACCATGTTAAAAACTTGAAGATATAAAATAAACAGCTTTTTCTATTAGAGAGCGTTTTCCACCATGATTTTCCGTATTTTACAGACAGTGGCAGTTGACTGCTAACTAAGGTATGCAATGCACTTTTAAATACAATGATCACAATTCATTTACATCCTAAAAAAAAAATGCTCCCAATGTATACACACAATATCTAGCCTTAATAATTAACTAGGGAGTTTGTAGATGATAAAATAGATTTCATCCAAAGCACTATTTTTTTTTTCATGTGGTTCCTAGAGGAAAGTTAGATTCAAAGATTACGGTGACTAATATGGAAACAAATAACTATTAAAATTCAGGAGGTCTGTTTGCCACTTCATAATTACTAATGAAGAACTGGTAGAGTAGCTTTAGGAAACCTACAATGGACCTAGGATGATGAGCTTTGTATTGATAGACAGTTGTATACTAGATACTCTTGGAATAACTAAAAATAACTCAATATAGTTCCCATATGTCAAGGCTGTGTTGCTTAAAGAAAGGATAAACAAGTAAGAGAATTAATAGAAAATGGAGTTACAAGGGATCTCCTTTTAATTAAGAGAAAAATAAGGCATAGAAAAAGCATGAAGCTAATGATTGTACCAGGATTAGAAGGTGGATCTCTATTTGCCAACTGAAAACTGTACCACATTGTTTATAACTCAAGGAAAAAATATGTAATTTCTGATCCACCTGCATTGTCTTTGCTGCCTCTTACTTGCCCCTAATAGATATGTTTAGTACTGTGTGTATTGAGTACAAAAACTTTTAGAGATTTGAAGCCAGAAATGTCTTGGGCTCTAGTCCTTCTTTTGCCTCAGTTTTAGATATAAAATATCTAGGGAGTAATTTATCCTTCAGTAGATATATTAGCTTGCTATTGCTGCATATAAAATTGCCACAAATTTAACAGCTTAAAACAGTACCGTTTATTAACTCACAGTTCTGTAGGACAGATGAGTGGGCAGGATGAACTACAGGGTCTCAAGGGACTGAAATCAGGTGTTTGCCAGACTAGGCTTTTATCTGGAGGCTCTGGGGAGAAATTCATTTCTACATCCATTCAGGTTGTTGGTAGAATATAGTTCCTTTCACAGTAGGTCTGACATACCCTGCTGGTTGTCAGCCACAGCCACTCTTTGAAGGAAAGCTGGCCAGTGTGGCTCAGTGGTTGTCAACCTATGAACCAGGAGGGAACAGTTCAATTCCCAGTCAGGGTACATGGCAGGGTTTGGGGCTCAATCCCCAGTAGGGGGCATGTAGGCGGCAGGCAAAGGATGATGTTTCTCATTGATGTTTCTATATCTCTATGCCTCTCCCCTCCTCTCTCTCTAAAACTCAATAAAAACATATTTTTTAAAAAAGAAGATAATTTGCATGCCTTGTAATGTAGTCCCCTCCATCCTCAATGCCAACAGATCAAATCCTTTCCATGCTTTGAATTGCTTTGACTTTTCATTCTGCTCACCAGCTGGAGAAAACTTTCTGCTCTTAAATTGATCATATAATTAAATTAGATCCATCCAAATAATCTCCCTTTCTCCATATAATCCTATATAATAAAGAGGTAATATGCAAATTAACCCTCATGCCCTCACAAGATGACTGCCTATGACCAGGCCGGCAGGGGGGTTAGTGAGGGACTACCAAATGACTGAACAGCAGTCTGCGTGGGGTGACCAGGCTGGCAAGGGGGTTAGTGAGGGAAAATCAAACGATTGAACAGCAGGCTGCATGGTGCAACCAGGCTGGTGGGGGACCCATGAGGGGCGACCAGGCCTGCAAAGAGGGGGCAATTGGGGATGACCTGGCCAGCAGTGGGGGGGCAGTTAGGAGTGTCCAGGCCAGCAGGAGGGGGCAGTTAGGGGCGATCAGGCAGGCACGCAGAGGCAGTGAGGAGAGATCAGGCCAGCTGGGGTGAGCGATTAGGAGACAGCAGTCCAGGATTGTGAGAGGAATGTCTGACTGCCGGTTAAACCAGCAGTTAGACATCCCCCAAGGGGTCCTGGATTGGAGAGGGTGCAGGCTGGGCTGAGGCGAACCCCCCTCTCCCATGCAAGAATTTTGTGCTCCAGGCCTCTAGTTTAATATAATCATGGAAGTGATATCTCATCATATTCACAGATTTCACTCATATTAGAAGGGGAAGAGATTATACTAAGGTGAGGTTTATTGGAGATCATTGGTAAAATTTTACTTATCAAAATAGCCTATTTTTTTTGCAAAAATTGAGTTTAATCATGTCACCCATGCATAGTTATTGACAGTAGTAAAAGTATTGTCTAAAATCACCTGACACACCATAAGTAAATTTATAAAGAAGAGTATATGCTCGAATATTTTTTATATGTTGACCTTAAATATGGTTGCTTACTATGTACCTGTCTGATTTAAGTCAAAGAGATTTATCAAATTTCCATCAAAATCCTTCAGCCTGTTGTACTGAATCAGCAATAATAGCAGTCAGGTGGGCTCATAACACTTGCATCAAATTTTCTGTCCAGCTTTTAGAACCAAGATAAATTTTAGATTATCAATGAAATCTAAAGGCTTTTCCTCCCTTCCCTTTACAATGCTCTATATAGTTCTCTATAAATGCTTGTATCCTTCATTGGGTTTTGTTATTTTTGCAGGCAGAAGCTGTTTCTGGGGGGGGAATTTGCATGATTATAGTATGGAGACAAATATTCAATTACTAAAGTGAGCTGTTTTCATCTCTGAAATTTCTATCCCAGTGACACTTCAAATTCCTTTTTGTTTTCAGAAAATTCTTAGTCCATTTTAGGAAATCATATGAACTTAGATTCTACTTTTGAAAACATGCATTTAGACTAAGTGGCTTGTAATTATTTGTGTATATTTCCTGGTCTTTTATCTCCAATTAACATTTGTCATACAATGTACTTCTATTAGACAACTGACATCATTAGACAAGCTTCACTGAAAGCATCATTCATTTTTACTTCATTTTTTAAATAGAACCCTGTGGTAATTAGAATCCTGTGATTATTTTAGAAAAAGCACTAATACCAGAAACTGTGCCAATACCCATATTACATGTAAAAAGGCATATTTCAGTACCTTTGAATGATTGTTCTTTAAAAATATGTAGGTAATATCACTTTTATCTTAGTTGAGTAATATTTTTTATGTTTTTAAAAAAATTATCATTGTTAAGTTTTCTGATGTTTTATTTGTTTCTTAAATAGTTATTAAGCCCCTCTAATGTGTCAAGCATTGTTTTGAACTCTGGAAATTCATTAATGCATACATTAATAAAAATCTCTGTACTTATATAAAACTGCATTTTTTTTCTTGTCTTCACTGGGATGATTTGTTATTACTTACTTGAAACATATATGCATATTAAAAATTACTTACTAATGGGAAAAGCACATACAATTAAATTAAACGTGAACTGTTTGTTTGCTACCTCCTTATTCATATAAATAAAAAGTCTTTTTTTAAAAACAGATAATGTGATCTGTGAAATACTATGGTTATATAACTCCTTAAACAAAATAAAAATACTTTATGGAAAATAAAAATATGTCTCTCTCCTCCACTTTCTCTCCATAAGAAGAGCAAAAGGTAAGAGAACTATTGTGAACTGATCAATGTATAACTACACCCACTCTCTCAGAGCCAAGATTTTTTCTGAAAGAGAACACCGACACAATTCCAAAAAGCTAATTAATATCTCAAGATCTCTGAATAAATGTTGCAGATATATCTTCACTTTGTCTGAGGAAGTTGAGTTATTTTGAGTGTAAACATTTTCCCAAATATAAATGTTCCTTAGGAAATTTAAATTCCAACCACTTAAAGACAAAACGAATCTTTTCATTATGCTTGTAAACATTAAGCAAGTCAAGTGATGATAGAGGGCACAAAAGATAACTGATGCTTTATTTGCCAATAAAATTAGCTGTAGACTGACAGATGAATGGAAAAGTTTTCATTCGGGAACAGGAAGAATTCTGGATTGGGACAGCAACAGAAGGGAGGGAAGGTATTGAGGATGAGGAACCTTGTTTTTACGGTTTTCTGAACATTTGGTGGTGGCAAAGAAGGGCTTATAGTCGTCAGGTAAATAGCACAAATAATGAGTTGACAACTCGGGTAAAATGGAGCGTGTATATCCCATCTCAAGTAAGCAGCCACTTCTCAGAGCCAGCCTATTGCTTCCAAAATAAAAATAAATTCCTGGTATTCCCAGGTATTCTAAGTTTTCATAAGAACCTAAAATGAAGACTACCATGACTTGCTCTAATTTTATAACATCATCTCATCTATATAAACCATACTACCCAGTCAAACAGAACTAGATTTAGTCTGTGGGTCACATTTAGTAAGGTGCATAATAATAAAATGCTGGAAAGCCATGGTCTAAACAGCCAAAACCCACATCTGAAGACAGAAGGAGACCTGGCTGACTGGGAATGTCTAGTTTAGGATATGGGATGTAGCACAAAGACTCTGAGCATAACCTATGCAGGCGGTGGTAGAGATGAAGGAAGAGAATATCCCTTATGGGGTCTCGGCCTCTGGGGAGAAGTAAAGGGTGTCCCAAAATTCACGCAAGAAGTAATTTTGATAGAAAACACAGGTTTATAATTAAAAATTATAAATTTTTTATTTATTCATAAAGTATACAGTATAGGGTTATATATGGAATAGCATATTGGGTAAATGGCCTCCACAGCTTTGCTGGCACATACGCAATCTTTTGTTGATATTTTCCATGACCGTTTTGCATAAATGTGGCTGAATTTCAATGAGGCTCATTTTCATCTTGATGGCTTGGTTAATCGATGAAATTGTCACATTTGGGGTTCAGAAAATCCACGAGTGATTGTTGAGAACAAATGCGTCCACAACGTGTCACTGTTTGGTGCGGATTTTGGGCTGGAGGCATCATTGGACCGTTCTTCTTCGAAAATGTGGCTGCTCAGGCAATAACAAAAGAGTGCGTATGTGCCAGCAAAGTTGTGGATGCCATTTACCTGATATTCCATACATAACCTTATACTGTATACTTTGTGAATCAATAAAAAATTTACAATTTTTAATTATAAACCTGTGTTTTCTATCAAAATTACTTCTTGCGTGAATTTTGGGACATGCTTTACTTGGCTGGCCTCTATGTAGAGATGAGAAAGTCATATCTTATCTTTCCTTAATTTTCGCCTGCTATTAAGTCTCAATTGAAATTCAAGGTCCCAGCATTGTCAAGATTAGACTGTGTGAGTAAATGTAGGGCAGCTGGGTTCACTCAGGGTCTCACCAGAGCATAAACAGCATGAAGTCAGGGAGTCTCAGCTGTTCTCTGAACCTTTCCCAGCACTTATACAAGTTGGGACCTTGTAAGAGTTCGGTGAGGGATCTGGAAGAATTGCTGGCACCTAAAGATCGCAGTCACACTTGCTAAAATGTAACTTGATAAAGTTGCTATACATAATTAGATCTGTGTTTTGGTCAGATAAGGCTGATAACTGTTATGAAAAAGACTTTGAGAAAAAGAGACTCAAGACAAGAAAGCAAGGTAAAAGAATGTCAGAGAGGGAGAACAGGAACTAGAATAGAGCAATGAGATCGATTATCCATTAAAGCACCAGAGGGGAAAAATCTTTTCAAAACATAAGAGGCACATTTTTCTACTCTGTGCATTGGAGTTATTGGGGTCAAGATTTTAAATCACAAATGTCTCCAAAGAGCTTTGCTTTCTAATGAGTTATATTTCTACTTCTTTCTCTGATTAAAAGCTAGAATTAACTACTCTGGTAGTGCTCCAATACTTTGATTTTAAAAGGCCTTCAATGTTTCTTTAATTCTGGCTATCTTATGCAGAACCACCTCACATTTCAGTTAAATAGACAGTGTGGAAAGGCACAATTTTAAAAATGAAAACCATTTACTTTCTTCAGATTTCATTCTCAGTCATTTAAAGAGTAGGAGAATTCTTAAGTCTCAACAGTAAAAATATTGTCTCTCTTCTACACAGCACATTTCATTTTAAATGGCTGTGGGCTTATGGCCTTGTTCGCCAGTTTGCATAGGTGAAGTTAGTTCAGATTCACTTACTGTAAGGGGCAGAACTGATAGAAATACATCGGGTTCTCTTTCCTTCTCTTTCTAGCCAATCAAGGGAAACTCTGTTCTTCAAATAGCAATGTCTCACATACTGATGGCAAGAATTTCATTGCTTCCAAAGTAGAAAAGATGCTCCATGCTTGGCTTTGGGCCCCTTCATTGAATTTCTACTCCAGTGTCATCAGCCCACTGTTCTAGTTTGCGTTCCACTAAAATCAGAACCAGTTACGATTACCCAATTTGCTCAGGAGGCGATCTCAGAAAGGAAGGAAGGAATGGGGGAGGTGAACCCAGAGGATGAGCATGATTAAAAGCTAGGAGAAGAAGCCTTATTAAGATAACTGTTCTAGGCATGCCCACTGATTGCACAATGACCTTTTAAGAAATAAATAATATATGACCAGGATTCTCTACCAGAGGAGAAGGTGATTGGAATATTTATAAACTCCCTCCCATCTCCCAGTGTTTGAAGGGGGCCTCCAAGGCACTGGCTTCCTATCGTGTGAGCTGTGCATGCATGTGAGCTAAACCGGCTCCATGGCGTAGAACAAGAATCTGGAGATAGAGCAGAGACTCCGCAAGCACTTGGCTTAGAAAACTGTCCTTATGAGGTGATTACTCCCCACTTCTCACTGAAATGCCGTGGAAATCAGAGGCTGGCAAAGAGGATGGGACCTGAGCACCAGAGGGACTTGCTATGTTTACCCCCAGGAAGTACCAAGGCCTGCTTTCAGAAATATACCCATGCTTTCTGGTTTTCACCAGTCAGTTGACCCCAAATGCTACAATAAGCCAGATGAGTACATCTTAGTTTGATTCTGCTTTTCACAGCCAACTCTTCCCTCAGTTTCTACCCAGATCTCCGTTTCTCATGGGGGGGATGGTTAGTACTGTAATGTTCTCACTTGGGGACAAAGGTTGTAGGCATCGTCTTCAAACTGGTTTCACCAGGAAGCTCTGTACTTTGGATGTTGTTGTGTCTTCATGAACAAACCTGATAATTTGACTCATGTTTGTCTTTTGGGGGCTTACACCTGGGTAGAAGGAAGACTGAATGATGAGGAATCAAAGCTACCTCAGTGCCCTTCAATCTGAATTGTCCTGTAACTAGTATTTTTGGTACTCACTGGTCTTGAACATCATTCTTTTTTGTTCTCACCAGAGGATATTTCCCCATTGCTTTTTAGAGACAGTGGAAGAGATGGGGAAGGGGAAGAGGAAGAAAGAGAAGAGAGAGATCAATGTAAGAGAGACACATCGATTGGATGCCTCCTGCATGCACCCAGACTTGGGCTGAGATCAAACCTTCAACCCAGGTAGTTGCCCTTGACCAGGAATCCAACCTGTGACCCTCCAGTCCCTTCTCACTGCTAAGCAACACCAGCCAGGGTGAGCATCATTCTGATTAGTAATTTGCTTGTATAATAAATTCTTTCTTAAGGTTAGGATAAAAATATATTTTAATTGTATCTATAGAATTTCTATGGGTCCAATTACTCTGTAAAATATCAGATGGTCACATTTATGACATAAATAGCACTGCCCTAGAAAACTAAATATAAGTGGATAATGACCTATAAATATCTGATAATTGTTAGGCTTTTAATAGGCAGTACATCATCTCAATCATTTTTAGCATCTTATTTTGCAGGATATAAACTGCTTCAAGATTGTTATATATTATGTAAAGAATCAACAATGATAAGGCCACTATGCTTAATTTGCTATTAGTATCCCTTTAAAAAGATTTATTATGGGTTGATGAGTAATACAAAAGTTATTAATTTTAGGTCACTTTTAATTTATTACATAGAATTATATTATTTTGTAACATAAAATTAAATTATAATGTTCCTGAATTTAGAATTGGTGTTATGTATTTGCATATATATGCCTTTAAGTCAGCAATAGCCAGATTTGCAGGATTATGATTTTCAGCATATAGGCAGTAAAAACTTCTGAATGATTTGCCACTGTATCAATTAATCAAAATGATGAATGTAAGAACTTTATTTCCTATTGGTACTGACAGTAAAAAGAATATTTTAATGTTATTATGAGAAAATAATACAACACTTAATGAAGATCTATAATCACCAAGAAATTATGTACATTAACATGTAAATAGTTATAATCAAATATTACTAAGAAATCAAATCACCCAAAAAGTGAAATGTTTTCTTATTAAAACACACACACACACACACACACACACACACACACAAATGCCTATAATGTCCTAGGCACTTTTGTAGACACTCAAATACAGAAGCAAACAAAAGACAGAAAATATCCTCTCCTGAAAGATGATGTCCGATTCTAGTAGGATACAAATTCTACACTAATAAAAGAAAAACATGCAAATTGGTGTCACTCCGCTATGCCCACCAGCCAATCAGGATGAGTATGCAAATTAACCCAACAACAATGGCAGTTAATTTGCATATGCAGGTGCGTAGTGAAGACTGAAGATGACTGAAGAATGAAGACAACTGAAGACTGAAGAGGCTTGGTTTCTCCGCTGTGGCCGGGCGAAGGCCTGGGTCCCGGGTGCCAGAGAAAAACCAGTGCCGGCAGCCAGGGGAAGGAAGGCCTATTGCACAAGTCTCTTCGTGCAACGGGCCTCTAGTAAACACATAATTGATATAATAATTGCATAGAGATAATTGCTATGAAGGACCCTTCAAAAATAGGTGGGAAAAGGGACACAGAGTATTTTTTTAATATAATGTGGGTAGACCTGTAAGAAGACCTCACATATGAGAACTAATGAAATAAGAGAAAAAATGCTCATATCTGAGGGGAGTATAATAGCAAGGGGACACGTGCTCTATTCAGGCCAATTAGATATTTTCTACTGTCACTGTTAGTACAATATGTTTTGTATCTAAATGTTTTATAGAATCATGATTAAGAAGTAAAGGGAAAGTGTAATCAATATTTCTCTGCTTCTATTATTGAAACTCTCCAGTCCATTCCATACCCAGTAGTCAGTCATTTAATAAGCATGTGAATTAGCATAGTGGGACCTGAAGAGTATTATGCTAAGCAAAATAAGCCAGTCAGAGAAACACAGGTATCACAAGAGTTCACCTGTATGTAGAATATAATGAACAAAATAAACTGATGAACAAAATAGATCCAGAGACATGGAGCACGGAACAAACAGAGGAATCTCAGAGGGAAGCGGGGAGGGAGGGCAGGAAGAGATTAACCAAGAAACTTAAATGCATACTAGAGGCCCAGTGCACAAAATTTGTGCATGGGGGGAGAGGGGGTTCAGCCCAGCCTGCACCCTCTCTAATCTGGCAGTCGGACATCCCTAGTTGGGACCGCTGGCTCCTAACTGCTCACCTGCCTGCCTGCCTGATTGACTCTAACCACTCTGCATGCCTGCCTGATCGCCCCCAACCACTTTGTCTGCCTGCCTGATTGCTCCTAACCACTCTCCCCTGCTGGCCTGATCACCCCTAACTGCTCTGCCTGCCTGCCTGCCTGATCGCCCCTAAGCACCTCTGCCTTGGCCCCCTGCCACTATGGCTTTGTTCAGAAGGACATCAGGGAGACGTCCAGTCTATCCAGTCTAATTAGCATATTACTCTTTTATTAGTATAGATATGCCTAACCCATGTACACAGACAATAGTGCAGGCAGGGGTTGTGGAGTGGAATGGAGGGGGCCAATAGGGGGAAAAGGAGGACATCTGGAATACTTTCAACAATAAAGATAAACTTAAAAGAAAGTAATAAGCACATGAATTAAAAAAACCTACAACTTTTATTTTTAATCTTACTCTCCTCTCAAGTTACTGTCCATTTCTTGTGTCCATCATAAAAAAATAAAACCTTTCTTTAATAAATAGAATATAATCTCACTCAGCAATTTAATTTCTCATACTCTCTTTTAAATCCTCCTCAGACTTTGCACCCATCATTCTACCAAAATTTTTTTTGACAATGTCATCAATGACATTTGCTTTTCTAGCCCCAATGGTTAACATCCCTTCTTTTACTTAACCATAAATAACAGTTGACACTGTTGATCAGCCCTCTACTTGAAACTATGTGGCTTTCTGAATATATTCTTTTGTTTTCCCTCCTATAACACTGACTGCTCTTTTCAGTTTATTTTGCTTGATCTCTTTCTCCCCTGTACTACTAAATATTGCAGTACCCCTGGGCTCAGTCCTTGGTCCTTCATTCTATCTCCATTTATTCCTTTTTTATTTTATGCAGTATTACCATTGTATATCTAAAGACTCATAAGTTTATGTTTTCACTGCAGACTATCTCATACAGCCAACTGTGCATTCAACTTATCCACTGGGTTGTCTAATTGGCAACTCAATCATAAATTCTGAAACAATGCTAAATACTGTAGCTTGCAAGGAAAATAGATAAATTGTGAAAAAAATACAAAACATGTTGATACTTCAAACTTTAAGATGCATTCACAATACTAGAACAATGTGTTATATCAAGTAAGTTTACAAAATGTGTTTCTCAGTCACATGGAGCTCGGTGTGACATTTCTTATTTTAACACTGTGAGCAACAGGAGCAGCAGCAAAACAACAGCATGGTGAATGCAATTGCTAGTTGAATACCTAAAGTCCCAAAAAGAAATCTCAATAATTTGCAAGATGAGGGGCAATGTGAAATTTAGAATGAACACTGTTTCATAGCCAATAGGTAATGCTTCATATTTATGTAAGAAAATCTATAGAAACTAGCTTTTGATTTTTTTGGTTTTTAATTTAAGCTGGGACTTTTGTGCATGTAACAGTTGTTACCAAGGTCTTTCTCTGCAGCTCTCTGGATTCAACAGGAAAGGTACCTGCATATTCTTTGTTGAAGTGACTTAACTTGCTCTTGCATTTTGATCACTTATTCACTAAAAACATTTCCAGTTCTTTATCATTTTTTGCTTTCCAATCTCATTCCTATTTGTTTAGTGTTTTTTTATTCATGTGAACAATCTTATATTAGATTTACATACCTATTTTTCCTTTGAAAAGGAATCTAAAAGGTCCCAGTGATGTAGAATTCAAGCATTAATAATTGAGATTTTAACACATTCTTGATGGCTCCACATGATTAATATTGGTATATCAAAACAATACATCCTTATATTTCATAAGTATAATTTCTCAGCAGACTTTTAGAGGACTATAGTCCCATTTGTTTACTTTTTCCTTTGTTTCCCTTGCCCTAAGAGATATTTTGGCAAAAATATTGCCACTAGAGATGTCTGAGATTTTACTGCCTACTTCTTCTGCAAGAATTTTTATGGTTTCATGAGTTACATTTAAGTCTTTTATCCATTTTGAGTTTATTCTTGTGTATGGTGTAAGTTGGTGGTCTAGTTTCATTTTTTTGCTTGTATCCATCCAATGTTCCCTTTATTGAATAGACTATCTTTACTCCATTCCATGCTCTTGCCTTCTTTGTCAAGTATTCATTGACCATAGAGGTATGGGTTGATTTCTGGGCTCTCTGTTCTGTTCCATTGATCTATATGCCTGTTCTTATGCCAGTACCAGGATGTTTTGATTACAGTGGCTTTGCAATATAGTTTGATATCTGGTATTGTGATTCCTCCAATTTTGTTCTTCTTTCTCAAGTTTGATGAGGTTATTCTGGGTCTTTTTTTTTTTTGTTCTACATAAATTTTTGGAATTTTTTTCTAGATCTTTGAACATTGGTATTTCAATAGGGATTGCATTGAATCTATAGATTGCTTTGGGTAATATGAACATTTAAATGATTTAATTATTTTAATTAGTGAACACGTTGTATGCTTCCTCTTATTTGTGTCTTCCTCAATTTCTTTCTTTAATGTCCTATAGTTTTCTGAGTAGAGGGCTAATTAATGCTTTTCTCCTTTTTTAAAGTTCCTTGGTGACTTTTCTCCCAATATTTAGATAGAACTTATTTGGTGAAATAATTGATATTAGGATAGCTAACTCCAAATCATACTTTTCTGCTAGAACTTCAAATTCACAAAAGCTCCCTGGTTAATTTTTAGTATATAGGTAGATTTAAAAGAAATAAACATATTTTATATGACATTTTTATAATAGTTATAATAGTAATATTTATCTTAGATTATTCATACACCTATATTTATGTTCTGTATTATAATCATATAAACATATTTCAGAAAAATTTCCATACAAAAAGCATAAAAATATAAAACACCTTTAAATATAATCCATATATTTCTTAGTCTTTAGCAAATTGTAGATTAAAAGGATATTTTTAAATTTTATTAATTTATAACATACCAAGGATTTTCTTGACCTTTCTGTCTTATTTGCATGTGACAGATTATTTCGGGATTTAGAGAATAGTATAAGGTTTTCATTTATTTACAGATAGTGACAGGTTGATATAAGCAGGACAGAGAGAGGCTTACCTGTATAACCAGGAACATAGAGGCAGTTGTATGCACAGGTTCTGTTAACACAATCTTCTCCATCTAGACAAGGTTTGATTTCACATTCATTCATATCCAGTTCACAGAGAGATCCATGGTACCCAGGTTCACAACTACATAAAAATCTAGAGAAAAGTGGGAAAATGAGAAATAACATGTAATAGCAAGAAATATTCCAATATATACATCATCCTAATATATATACTAAACTTTAGATGTTTGACTTAATTTAAATAAATGGCTATGCTTCCATTTCATTTTTTTTTTTAAAGAAAATACAATTTACCATTTTTTGGTTCTCAATCTCCAGAATTCCCCCAATGAAATGTAAAACTGGCCCCTGGGGCAAGAAAAGACTAAAGAAAGGGGCAGTTCAGTCCAGATTGGCATGGTGTCAGGTTTAAGAATCTTTATATCTTGGGCAGCTACAAGAAGACTAGATCTCCACACCCACCCACCAGAATCTTAAAAGTTTATATAGAGGCCTTAAGAGGGTTCAGTCACATGTACAGTGTAGACAGTCTCAATAACATTTTCCTCTATCAAAGCCACTTCTCAATCCTTGAAGTGTCTCCTACTGTGGGAATAGTGTGTGGAATATACGCTACAAGGACAGAGGGGATAATAAGCCTCAGATCACATGGAATCAGCTTGAAGGTCAACTGTCAGTCACATCCTCTCAATAAGTTCTTCCAACAACCTTTTAGAAATGTTCCCCTTAAATATTCTTTATGTGAGATTTTTTTTTATGAATGTGCTCGGGTACATAATTAATGAAACTGAAAAATACTATTGAACTTACTTCCACAATTGTAGTAATTTTACTATTATATAAATACTAGAGGCCTGGTGCACGAGATTTGTGCACTCGGGGGGATGGGGGTCCCTCAGCCTGGCCTGTGTCCTCTTGCAGTCCGGGAGCTGTTAGTTGGACATCCTTAGTGCTGCTGCGGAGGCAGGAGAGGCTCCCACCACCATACAGGCTTCTGGCTGAGCAGTGCTCCCTCTGTGGGAGCACACAGACCAGCAGGAGGCAGCTTCTGCATCGCGTGTCTGCCCCCTGTTGGTCAGTGTGCATCATAGCGACTGGCCATTCCACTGTTCAGTCGATTTGCATATTAGCATTTTATTATATAGGATAAACTTTTAACTATTTTAGGTTTAAAATGGAAGAATATTCTGTCTATGGATTTAATGGTATTTTTATGGTATTAAAGCCCTCCTCTTTTATTGGCACATGATGGAGAAGTCATGTAATTCAATAATTAGATGTCAGGTTCAAAGTATCACACATTTTTTAAAAAAAATTTTATTGATTTCTGAGAGGAAGGGAGAGATAGAAACATCAATGATGAGAGAAAATAATTGATTGGCTGCCTCCTGCATGCCTCACACTGGGGAGAGTCCACAACCTGGGCATGTGCCCTGATGGGGTATCAAACACTGACCTCCTGGTTCATAGATCTACCTTCAACCACTGAGCCATGCCAGCCGAGCTAAGTATCTCACACTTAATAGAGGGAGTGATCTTCAAAAACCTTGTCATTGACCTGAAGCACTGAAGCATGAAACAGACTGACATAGAAAATGGTTTCCAGAAACTTCATCTGAATCACCTTTTAATGTGCACTATTTCCTCCTTATCTTAGTCATTGGCCTCTGAGGACTCTGAGTTGCTAAGCTCAGATTTGTCCTCCAGACTTTCATTTGAAAGAGTTTCTTTGCTCCTATGTGAATTTCTTTTTATTGATTCAGATCTTGTCTCAATTTATCTCTGATTTTTTTTCCTCTAGTCTAAGCTGTGGCATATATATATATATATATATATATATATATATATATATATATATTAGAATTACCCTGAAATTATTTTCAGTCTATTTCTAGATATTATACTGACTATGTCTTTGTTTCAACATCTAGTCAGTCTGTATCTAATTGACAGAAGCTAGAAGATCGATTCTCCTTAGTTGTGTACTGATATATGTAAAATAACATCAGTAAAAACAGCAACCAATAATTCATGATCAAACCAATAAAATATGTGAAGAAAACGGGATCATTTAAACTCTCTTAACTTCTTGTTTTCATAGAAATAAATATTAATTAAATTAATTTCCACAGATAACTAAACGTTGAGAAAAATGTACACTCAGCAAAACAAGCTCTCCATAGTGATAGGTCTTTCCCCTCTTGTAAAAGTCTAAATAAAAAGCCTTTACCAAGTTTCCTTGTAATGCTTTTGAGACAGATTTTTATTCCACTTTTCCAAAGGAACTCATCCTAATTAACTTAAGTATTGACATAATTGTAATTACAATGAAAATGTAACCAACATAAATCTAACATGCCCATGACCCTCTTTTATTCATTCACCATATTGATTGTGTGCCAGACTTTAGTTGGGACTCAGATCCAAGTGTACTAGTAAATAAGGCTTGGACTTGCTTTGGAAAAACTCATAGAGAAGTCAGGGACATCAACTATAAGCATTACAGTAAATATATTCCAATAGAGAAGGTGTGAAGTACTATAAAAACACTGATAATTGCTAGGGAAGATGACAGGAAAGGTTTTACGGGTTAGTCATAAAGAAAGAATGGGATCTTTATATCGTTGGATAGAAAGCATTAAAAATGAATGTGAAAGCCCTAGCTGGTTTGTCTTAGTGGAAACAGTGTTGGCCTAGGGACTAAGGGTCCCGGGTTAGATTCTGGTCAACGGCGTGTACCTCGCTTGCAGGTTTGATCCCTGGCCCTGGTTGGGGCATGTGCAAAGGCAACTAATTGATGTGTCTCTCTCACCTTGCTATTTCTCTCTCTCCCTTCCATTCTCTCTAAAACCCAATGGAAAAATATCCTCAGGCGAGGATTTAAAAAAAATTGCATGCACAAGGTCATGCTGTTGTAAAAGAGAATTGTATTTCTCAGGAGCTCACCATGTGACTGGGGAATTGACCATAATTACTTTTTTAGGGTGAAATTAATCCAATGACTGTGACTCCTTGAATTTGTGTTCACATAGCAACATTTTTCTCCATTTCCACTATCACACTAGTTTATCTCTATCTAGTGAAAAATAATATAACGAATGCTTCAGATACATTACTAAAATCAAGGTATACTTGTTAATGACAGTCTTTCTTTGCTATTGTGTGTTCTTAGTGAATAAATGATGATTCCAAGGGATCAGAGTAGGAGCTGGGCACAGTGTTCTCAGGTGTAATAGTAAAAATATGTCAGGATATTATTATTTCAAATTGATAAATTTGAAAATGTATTTTTACTAAATATCTATAATAATAAAAGCATAATATGCTAATTAGACCAGATGTACTTCCAGACGACCTTGTAGACAAAGCCATGGTGGCAGGGGCCAAGGCAGAGGTGGCTGTGGCAGTGGCAGGGCAGAGCCCTTTGCACAAATTTTGTGCATCGGGCCTCTAGTATAAGATAATGACTGATCTCAATTTAAACATAGTTGCACATACACAGAACAGTTATATCATATTTCCAAAAGTTGCAAAACCTACTATCTAGTAGAGAGCAAGATGGTGGCCAGCAAGACAGTAGTGAGGAAGAGATTATGAGAGAGTAAGGGAGTGAAAGGGGAATGTGTGGATGTGTGGTGTGTGTGTGTGTGTGTGTGTGATTGAGGAACAGTTAGTCCTTCAGGACTTTCGGGGGCTGGCAGACCAGGCTCTCTTAGACAAGGAGCCCCCGCTACCACTGCAAACACTCCCAGGCAGCTGATGCTGGCACAGAAACCATGCCATCTTGAAGGGCAGAGCTGCCGTGACTAGGAGCCCAGCCTTACTACCATCCAGACTGGTCTCAGATGCTAACTGGGACCCTAGAACCACTCTGAACAAAGACCTGCTACTGTAGCTTCAGACCCATGGACACCTAGACTCCAGCCATCCTGGCTGCAGGCTCCTGTGAGTTCCAGAGGATGTTCCCTTCATGCCGATTCTCTGTGGCTGTGGGCTCCAGCCCCCAACCTCTCCGTTCTCAGTGTGTCGACCTGCTATGGCCACATACCCCAGCCCTGAAGCTCTACTGTGACTCTCGGTGTGCATGAGACTCCTGCTGGCCCATTGTGGCTACATGTCTTGGTGCCTGAGCTCTCCTATGACTGTTGGGGTATGCATTGCTCCCACCAAGCACACCGCTGTGGCTCAGGCCCTGCAATTCGGTGCCTGGATCCTTTAATTATAGCAAAAATGGAGAGATAAATAAACAACCCCCAAAGGAAAGAAAAGGAGTAATCACCAACAAAAGGAACTAAATGAAATAGGCATGCAATATGTCAGAAAAAGAATTCAGAGTAATGGTCATATAGTTCATAAACTGGATGGACGAGAAAATCAACAACCTATATAAGAATCAAGAGGAAATCAAAAGTGATATAGCTACAATAAAAACACCATGGAAGGTTTCAACAGTAGACTAGGAAAGCCGAGGACTGAATAAGTGAGTTAGAAGATAGGGTAGAGAAACAAGACCAATCTGAATAGCAATTGGAGAAAAAAAATTACAAAGCAGGAGGAGAGCCTAAGGGAGCTTTGGGACAACATGAAACAAAGTAATGTAAGTATAATAGGGGTGCCAGAAGGACAAGAAGAGGAGCAAGGATTAGAGGACCTATTTGAATAATGATGACAGAAACCTTCCCTGAGATGAGGAAGAAAAAAGTCACATAGGCACAGAGAGTCCCAAGCAAGATGAACCCAAGAAGACCCACAAGACACATTGTAATTACAATGGCAAACAGAAATGACAAAGAGAGAATCTTAAAGGTTGCAAAAGAGAGACAGAGTGTTACCTACAAAGGATTTCCCATTAGATTATCAACTAATTTCTCAACAGAAACACATCAGGTCAGAAGGGAATGTAATGAAGTATACAAAGTCATGCAAAGCAAGGGACTGAATCCAAGAATACTCTACCAGCAATGCTATCATTCAAATTTAAAGGGGAAATCAGGAGCTTCACAGACAAAAAAAGATTAAGGGAGTTTATCACTACCAAGACAGGAATGCAAAAAATACTAAACTGACTATTGTAAAAGGAAAAAATATAAAGGGAAGTAGGAACACAGGTATGAAGAATAAAAATGGCTACAAACAAGTACCTATCAATAATAATCTTAAAATTAAATAGACTAAATGCTCCAATTAAAAGACACAGAGTGGCTGAATGGATAAGAAAGTATAACCCATATATTTTCTGTCTACAAGAGACCCACCTCAGAACAAGAGACTCACACAGACTAAAAGTGAAGGGATGGAAAAATATTTTTCAGGCAAATGGAAATGAAAAAATATCTGGGGTAGCAATACTTATATATGACAAAATAGACCTCAAAGGGAAGGTCATAATAAGAGACAAAAAAGGCCACTTCCTAATACAAAAAGGATCGATGAAACAAGAGGATACAACGCTGATAAACACATATGCACCCAATGAAGGAGCACCCAAATACATTAAAAACAAACAAACAAATAAACAACAACAAAAAAACTTTTGGAAGTTATTAAGGGAGAAATAGACAGCAATAAAATCATATTAGGGGACCTTAATACCCCATTGACATCACTGGGTAAATTCTATAGACAAAAAAAAAAATCAGCAAAGAAACAGCAATCCTAAATGACTCACTATATCAGAAGGACTTAATCAACATCTTCAAAACATTCCACCCCAAAGCTACAGAATATATATTCTTCTCAAGTACACAGAGACAGAGCAGCATCAAACAGACTGTCAAATCTCAGAGGGAAGGCAGGGGAGGATGGTGGGGAGGGGGAGAGAGCAACCAAAGGACTTGTATGCATGCATATAAGCATAACCAATGGACACAGATACTAGGGGAGTAAGGGCATGTCACGAGGGTTGGGGGTTGTGGGGGAAGGTCAATGGGGGGGAAAACTAGACATATGTGTTACTATATGTAATACTTTAAATGTTAAAAAAAGAAAATATTGTGAAATAACAAAAACAAAACAAACAAACAAAAAAACCTACTTTCCAGTCTGGAATGTAGAATATTATAAATTACTTTGGGACATCTTTTTTTTAATGATAGATTTGCAATGATGATCATTTATTTTTCTCAATCTATTCTAAGAAACAATTTATGCATTAAATTTACCAAATTCTCTGACTCTCTATTTCTCTCTCCCCTTTTTTTCTTTTCCTGTCTCTCTGTTTGAAAGCCAGAAAATGTTTATATCCTTTGCCTTTTGCCAAATTTTGTTTTCTATATTTAAACAAAAATGTTTCTAAGAGGCTTCATTATCAAATCAGTAGCAGACCACCTCTAGCTAGGCTAAGGGAAAAAATAAAAGTGAACCTTGATTTTTATTAACATCTTATGGACCCAGTTATCCTATATAATAAAAGCCTAATATGCTAAGTGTCTGGTGACAGGTCGACTATTCAGCCAATCAAAGTGTAATATGTTAATGATATGCTAAGGCCACTCAATTGCTCACTATGACTTGCACTGACCACCAAGGTGCAGATAGTCAACTGGTCAATCAGTCGCTAAGACGCGCAGTTACCACCAGGGGGCAGATGCTCCAACTGGTAGGTTAGTTTGCTGCTGGGGTTTGGCTGATGGGGACTGAGCCATATGGGCCAAACACACCCTGGAGCCTTCTCACGGTCCGGCTGGCCAACCTCCTGTGTCCCTCTTCTGCTGGCCGGCCCTGATTAGAACTGGGCAAGACAAGGCTGGACACACCCTGGAGTCCTCCCAAGGTCCCTCCTCAGTCCGGTTCGTGCACTGGTAGGGTCCCTCGGCCTGGCCTTCACCCTCCAGCAATCTGGGAATCCTCGAGGGATATTGGAGAGCCAGTTTTGGCCTGATCCCGCAGGCCACACCCTTTGGGAGGGCACCAGAAGCAGAGCTTGTGGCTGGTGAGCACCACTGCAGCAGCGTGAGCCTCTCCTGATCCAGACTGATTGGGCGCGAGCTTGCATCAGGTGCAGTGGGGCCAGGATGAGCAGGAGCGGCAGGTAGAAGCTACAGGCGGCATTTGGACTGTGAGTTTCAGCCTGATCCCCACAGGCTACCCCAAGGGACCCCAACTGTGCACGAATTCATGAACAGAGCCTCTGGTTTTATAATAATTATTGCATTGTATGCTAAAAGTCTCTAAAATATTTCTTCCTATTGGAGAAACCATATTTTAACAACTCTTAAAACAAAGATATTCATAATTTAAATATCCTGTTTCAAAGGAACAATTAAGACCATCAAATATGTAATATATTTTTGATAAAATGAAAATTTCTAATTTAAATTCAAAGCTTTTATTTCAAAAGTTTTAGTGGAATTAAACTAAAGTAGGTTGTCAAGGTATTGAACATTTTTGTTTAAATTTTTAAAAATTTGATAGTGACTTAAATTTTTCCAGATAGGTTTTAAAGATCTTTTCCAATCAGTAAAAAGCATTTTAACAGGTGACTTCTGAAGAAAATTCAATACACTAAAATGAAGTACAGAAAAAAAAGAGTAACTCTGATTTTCATAAAGTAATATCGCCTTAATGAAAGGAGATGAAAAAATGTAAGCTAATCACAGAAGCTTACAGCCCTAAAGTGAGCCCCTGCTTTATATTATCCTTTACATTATTCTATTATCTTCTTTTCACCTTGTCTCAGATATGAAAGAATTTAAAAGAAAAAAAATATTGTTTCTATGCTTCTGGAAAGCTGAGTTATTTTAAAATACAACCACTATGTTGATTAAATCATATTACAAGTTCTAAGATGTAGTAAATATTTTTTCAATTCATTTTCTTTTTATTAATTAATTGGGGTAACACTGGTTAGCAAAATTATATATTTCAGATGCACAATTATACAACATATCATCTGTACATTGTATTGAGGTTTTTATTTAAATATTTATTTGTAATATTAGTATTCGATAGATGATTTTTTCAATAGATCATTTTATAAAAACATACAGTCAAATGACAAAAATTAAACTATAAACTCTCAGTGATGAAACTTTATATTAGAAATTCTTTGCCCATTATAGCAATTAAAAATTTGATAGAATTCAGGATATATTTAAAGCAATTTAAATAAAATTCTTGTGATTCCATAACCGCAATTCTAAGCCATAGTACTTTATAATTAATAATATTTTCTCACTTATATGTGAAATCTAATGAACAGAAAAAACTGATGAATAAAATAGAACGAGAGGTAGGAAAACATGAGATAGATTGAGGAATCTCAGAGGGAAAGGGGGAATGGGGGGAGGGGGTTAACTTAAGAACTTATATGCATATACCCATTGCCCATGAACACAGGTAAGACAGTGGTAAAGGCCTGGGGTGGGGTGAGAACTGGATGGCTGGGGGGCAAGAGGGAAAAAGGGGGGACATCTGTAATACTCTCAACAATAAAGATTAAAATATGATAATAAAATAAAATTAACAGACAGAATTCAACTCCATTGGAATAAGGTGATTGGGAGCTTTCTGGGAAATGTCTGGTACAATTTTCATGTATAAAAAAGGCCTTTTTAGCATTGGAACCACAAGACATAAATTTAAATCCTATTCCTGGGGAAAATAAAAGTTGAACGAGTTACAGAAGAAAAAAATCATTAGAACATGAACAAAATCAAGTCACGATTTGACTTGGGGTGGTAGGCACACAATGCAATATATACATCATGTATCATAGAAGTGTACACTTGAACCTATATGATCTTATTAACCAATGTCACCCAATAAATTTAATAAAAAATAGAAAAATAATATGAACAGTCTATTATATCTGCAACATAAATATTCTCATATAAAAATTTTATAAAGAAGCTAAATATATCCTTTAGATAATATATTTTAATTTTAACCAGTTATAAAATATGATATAAAATGTATCTGTTCTATAAGTTTTCATTTTTAACAAAACAGTTATATTTAAGTATGCTATATATAATGCAAAATAATTATAGTCTTTTAAATATTTGCACATAAAATATTAAATTTAATATTAATCTAAGAGAATATTGCATATGTTCAGATATATGGCTTATTTTTTTTGTTTCAATTTATCCAGCATCTTTAAGATGCTGTACTTTAAGATGCACAATATATTCTGTGTACCTCAAGCAACAAAGAAAAGTAAACTATTTTTTACCCAAAATATTTATTCCAGAGAATGACTATCTTTAAAATAGTCTTTGTGTGAAACTATTATAATTTCACTGCATATGGATGTGGATTTCATCTGAAATAATGCTGTTATGTTCAGTGGAATAGAGTTCATTTGCATTAATAACTGGTTTCTAAGCAAATAACTTATTTTAAAAAGTACTTTGGCTAATGATTTTCTACTTAAGTGCACATTAAATAATGATTTTCAACTTTGTAACTAACGAACTGATAAATTCATAAATGTCAAATACTGACTGGTTACAATATTTTTGTTGGTAATGGTTTGGTTACAATAATATCAGGCAAACATTTAACACATTTTTTTCTTCTATATTCTTTGAATGAACCGGCCAATGTTACTGTAATTGTTCTGGTGAATTCTCTATTTACATATAAATTTTTAGTAGATCAATATTGTCACTGACCTAAGTGAACTGATTGTTATGGCTTAAAATGACATTAGTTCTATTGGATAACATATGTTATCAAGAGTCAGAAAATGTCAATTCCAGTGCCCAGCTTTGCAGTAATTTTGAAAACAAACTGAGGCTGTCATCCAGACACTGCCATACATCAAGGAATTCATTTTTAAGTGACATCATTAGGATGAATTATTAATTGTTTCAGGCTTTAGTTTCAAAAACCAAAAGAGTGAATGAAGCAGATTAAAAACATAGATATAATCATGAAGAATATTATGTAATAATTATTATTTTAATGTTTTCATTGGGTGTCTATAGTTTAATTTGTAATAAGTATACAATTGGTGTCGAGTTTTTAGAATATTTCAAAGATTTCTAATGGATAAGTCAATTCTAAAATTAACCAAAATATGTTTAATCAAAAAACACAATTCTGTAAAATAAAAGCTATATAAAAATGTAATTAGTAGTTTTTCAGCTGTTCATAGTTATTTTTTACCTTTTAAACATTTTATTGCACTGAAAATGGCTTTTTATCATAACAATTTAAACAGTCATTTTTTGATAATTAAATAATAAATGCCCATGTACCCATCATCCATATTTAATTCATTTTAATATTTTTCCAAGCTGCTAAATAATTTTTAAGGAAAATATACATAATGAACATATTTAAAGCCCATTTTTATATACCCATGTTAATTAACCTCCAATATTCTTCACAAAAAGAATATCATTATCTTAGGATGGTATGCATTCTTCAAAGTATGTTTTAATATTTTATTAAATATCATTACCAGCTTAAAAATTAAATAATTAGCTATAAATCTAATATTATCTGCACACAACTCATATAAAGAAATGATAGCCTGGCTGGTATGCTCAATGGTTGAGTGTCAACCTCTGAACCAGAAGGTCATGGTTGGATTCCAGGTCAGAGCACATCTCAGGTTGGGGGCTCAATCCCCAGTGGGGGATGGCAGGAGGCAACCAATCAATGATTCTCATCATTGATGTTTCTATTTCTGCTTTTCCCTTCATCTCTGAAATAAAGAAAACTACATTGTTGTTTTTTTAAAAAAAAAAACTACAAAACTCTGATAAACAAAACAAATAACAGCAACAACTAAATAACCTTGGCCAGTGATGCTAGGTGGTTAGAGTGCTGGCCTGTGCACCAAAGGGTTGTGGGTTTGATTCCCGGTCAAGGGCACATACCTGAGTTGTGGGTTCCTTTCCAGGCCCCAGCTGGGGTGATTGCAGAAGGCAACCAACTAATGTGTCCCTCTCACATCTGTGTTTCTCCCCGTCCCTCCTTCTACTTTCTCTCAATGAAAAAAATATCCTTGGGTGAGGATTAAGAACAATTTAAAAAAAAAACAAAAAACATAAAAAACACCACAAAACTAGAGACATTTCATGTTCATTTACAGAAAAACTGTATATTTGTCAAGATATCAATTGATCTCTAGATTCAATGAAATCATAATCAAAATCCCAGGGAGTTATTTTTTAGATATTGCCAAAATGATCTCAAAGTTTACGTGTAGAGGAAAAAGACCCTGAATACTGAATACTATGTCGAAGGGAACATGATATTTATAAGAACAAATTGGAAGACTGGCACTGCCTCACTTCAAGACTTACCACAAAGCTATAGTAATCATGACAATGTGTTATTATTAAAAGAACAGATAAATAGATCAATGGAACACAATGGAGAACCCAGAAGTAGACCCACATGAATATTGTCAACTGAACTTAGACAAAGGGGCAAAGGCAATTCAATAGAAAAAAGATGGTCTATTCAAAATTGTACTGGAACAGCTGAATATGTATGTGAAGAAAAAGAATTTTTCTGTGCTGTGACAATAGCAAAACAATGATAAGGCAAACCATGGACTAGAAGAAAATATTTGCAAAAGACATATCTAATAAAAGACTATTATGCATAATATACAAAGAACTCTTAAAACTCAACAATAATGAAACAAACAACCTAATTAAAAATGGACATGAACAGACAGACACCTAAACAAAGAAGTCATAGTGATGTAAAACAAGCATATAAAAAGGTGCTCCACACCATATGTTATTGGGGAAGTGCAATTAAAACAACAATGAGATACCAATATACAACTCTTGGAATAGCTAAATTTCCATAGCACTGACAATACCTAATGCTCATGAGAACATAAAACACAACAGGAACTCTCATTCACTTCTGATGGAAATGCAAAATGATACAGTCACTTTAGAAGATAATTTGGAAGTTTCTTAAAAAGTAGTTTTCTAGATAATATGCTGCATATATTATTCTAATCCTTTTTTCCATTCATCACATATTTCAGTAAACATTTAAGGATTATATATTCATATATATTTATTTATAGCAAATTTATTTATAGTAAGTTTATTTATAGTAAATTACATATAGTTTTCTGTTTATCCTATCCTGGAGGCCTGATGCATGAAATCTGTGCAAGAGTAGGCCTTCCTTCCCCTGGCTGCTGGCACCAGCATCCCTCTGGCACCCGGGAACCAGGCTTCCCTCCAGCCGCCAGAAGGCACCTAAAACCTAGGCTTCCCTCTGGCTGCCAGCAGGAACCCAGGACCTGGGATTGCCTCGCAGCCCCGGCTTCGTCAGGAACTTCATCCAGTCCTATTAGCATATTACGCTTTTATTATTATCTATACTAATAAAAGGGTAATATGCTAATTAGACCAGTTCGACTGGGCCATCTTCCAGATGTCCGACTTCCTTCCGGACAAAGCCATGGTGGTGGGGCCCAGGCAGAGGTAGTTGGGGCGAGATCAGACCTACAGGGGAGGGCAGTTGGGGGTGAGATCAGGCCGGCAGGAGAGGGCAGTTGGAGACGAGATCAGATGTAAATTACCTTTGGTTTCCAAATATCTCCTGTTTACTGCACCATCATCCTCAAAGACTGTCTCTGAACCGATGCTGGACACCTCCATTCCTTGCTTACTTTTCTGACCTCTGGGGAGGGCCTCTGGAACAAGGTGCCAGCGTTGTGCAGTGCAACACTAATCAGAAGGTCAAAACTCATATCCAGAGGCCTCCAACATCTGTTTCATGTTACATCGAGTTTGTATTTCACTCATGGTTCAGTCAATACATTGTATTGGCAGCGGTTTTTCCTAACATGAGTTGGGCTTGAAGATTAATATTCACAAAAACTCTTCAGCAATCTGCATGTGGAGCTGTCAGGGTAATCACCATTGATAGTTGGTTATTTTCCATCAAGCTTTTTAGGATTTTCTCAGTTTGAGACATACTTTGCAGCCATCAGCAAGATTGAAGGGTGAATATCAACCCTATAATCAATTCAGCTCTCTGTAAATGAATTCATTGTTCTTGTGTTCATGAATACATCGCATGGGTTCTCTTTTAAGTAGAGGGCATTGGGGCTGGCTTCGTTCTGTAGCAATTTGAGATCTCAAGCTGAAACTTGGGAAAGTAGTCTTCAGAAGCCAAATAATAAATTCAAATGAAAAGTCTTCATTTAGATTTTTAAGCTCATTTTGGTTCTATTATTTATTTCATGGCAGTCTCCAACTCAGAGCTATCACTTGGGTCCCATGCAGGGCAAATTGAAAATGCCAGGCAGTTAATGCCCCATACTTCAGTCTGCATAATTTCTGTGAGCCCATTATTCAGTTAATAATGACATCTTCTGCTCAGTTGATAGCATTTTTTAAAAATATTAATTCTTTACCACTCTTTTTCCTGGCCAGAGCCCCACACTTTCAGGCTTGGTCATGATTCTTTTTTTGGACAGTGATCTATAAGTAAAGGAGGAAGGGTGCTATTTCAGAGCCTAGGGCTTAAGAAGGTTTTCATGTTTTTGCTTATTCTCTTGAACCTCTGCCACTCCATGAGAACAATATGCTAATCTAGTAAGGATGAGAGACACTGGGAATAAAGCCATTTCAGCTGACATAACAGACTTATAAAAATTCCTCCCGCGTTAGCCAGGTGCAAGAGAAACCTAGATGAACTTAACCTATATACATTAGCTAAGTTATAGGAGACCACAGATATGCAAATAACAACAAATGATTGCTATTTTTAACCACTGAGTTTTCAGGATTTTTGCTAAGCAACAGCAGCAAACCACTATAGTCTGTATAGTAATTTTAAGGAGGTTATGTCCTCTGTACACAGGGGGGAAATATGACTAAGGAACTTAGATATCTGTATTCACTTTAATCTCCCTTTCTTTTTATTTTTTATTAAATTTATTGGGGTGACATTTGTCAACATGAACATATAGGTTTCAGGTATAGGTTTCTATGTTACAAGAGCTATATATTGCCCCTTGTACCCACCACCCAAAGACAAATCCCTTTACTAGTAGAAGCAAACTTATCCTGTGTCAAAAGGAATCTGTACTTCTCTGCATAACAAGACTTCCCCTAAATGCCACTGAAAAAATATGACTTATGAACTGTTGCCAATTTTCCCTGACCACTCCCGAACATTTCTCACTGGTTCTAGCCCATAGAGAATTATATTCCATCTTTGCTGATGAGAGATGAAAAACTTAACTGGGAACAGATAACCTATAATCTAAGAGTTATAAAGACCACCAACTTACATTGCCACAAAGCTGGTAAGAGAATCAGAAAATAAACATAAATCTTAAATGAGCTAACATTGTCATGGATTGGGAGAGAAGATTTAATATGCTAATATGAGCATCTGGATCGATGAAAATATGCTAGTTAATCAAAGACAGGACTTAATTTTAGCTTAGAAGACAGGGTAGAATTGCCAGAGGTTGTTTGTTTGTTTGTTTTGTTTGTTTATATAATAGAGGTAGCAGTTCATAGGCTCATTGTTATGGAAATGTTTGAAGGAATCAATTGTATATAAACTGCCCCGTTACTCCTTCATGTCTATATTCAGAGATTATAGGAGAGCATTTCATCAGCTAAGAAGAAAGTCCATTCACCCAGGAGGGTACTGTACTCACCAACATTAAGCACAGGATTGGTGAGGAGGCACTAGTATCTTTATAAGCTCTATGGTGATTATCTTTTATAGGCTGGAGATAACAATGTAGAATGATGCATGAAGTTGGGTTCCCTGATATGAATTAGGATAATGAGATCCAATGATAGATAAAGCTTATTGAATTTGTTTGTCTATCAGATTAAAACAATGAGCAAATAACCATACATATCAGAAAACAGAATGGTGATTGTTGGATTGATTCACAGTTTACCTTTGGCTAATCAATGATGGGTTACTAGAAATAAATTATATGGATAATCTGTTATGGTGCTACTTTACATTTATATATATATATCTGCAGGACAGAAATATGGTTTAACTTGCCTTTGTAGGGATTCCTAGGCTTTTAGACAACTTTAGGCCTAAGCTCTGTCACACACTCAGTCCCTCAACTGAAGGATTGCAAGAGCCTTTGAAGTAGAACCTTGCAATATAGTCACATGTGTTACACGTTTCCTCCTGAAGTCTCCTCAGAGGGATCTGAGGCCATTTGCCAGTATGACTTGACTGACAAAAGAAAGATATGCAGACCTTTCAGAGGTTATTTGATATTGGCCCTGAACTTATGATTATCTTTGAAATACCTCTGTTCCACCAGTGAAAAGGCAAGATTATTTAAATTTGGTAGGTTAGTCACAAAACTATGTTTTGTTTTGCTTTCCCACACAGTTTCTGAAGTGTTGTCACATATACTTAGTAATAGACAGAATTTCCATACTGGAATAAAATATTATAAAGGAAAGCCCAGATGGAAGATTTTGAAATGCCCCTTCATACTCATCCAAATTTTAAACTAAAAGCAATTTTACATTCCTAAGTGACTTTAGTGATTAGCATCCCCTTGAAAGGCTTGAGAGTTTCAGGGGTAGCGATTCAAAACATGTCGCTATTTACTCCACCAGACTGGACAATGCCAAGCCACAGAAAATGATAATAGATAACCAGAAATTTAAGCAGGTTGTGATACAAATTTTGACTGCAATTCTAGATTCTGGGTCTCTATTAGTACAGATAAACATAGTCCTTGCTTGGAGGGCAACCATGACATAGCAAATGTGACTTTTTTTTATCCTAATCAATGAATGTCCAGTTGAATTTGTCCAAATGTTTTTTTAATATATTTTTAAAAGGTCAATATAAAGAAATACCAATTCTTCTCAAATTGATGTACAAATTCAATGGAATTCCAATTAAAATTCTACCTGGTCTTTGTTTAATTGTTTGGATGTAGGGACTTATGCAGAACATAGTTGATTGTAAGAGAAAAAAAATTGTCAAATAAAACTAAAGCTTCCTAAAGAAGATTGAAAAGATGAGATGTCTTCCCCTACCAGTATTGAGATATTTGAAAGGTAAGTAATTAAGATTTATGGCCTAGGCACGTGGGTGAAAAATTGAACTAAGGAAACAGAATAGAGGCAGAGAAATAGATATATTCACATATATGAATTTAATCTGTGATTAAGAAAGCATTGTAAATCAGGCAAAATCTGTGTGTAAAAGGCTGGATTACTTAATACATGTAGTAGACACAATTGGTTATTCAAATGAAAAAAAATGAACTCAGATTCCTACCTAATATAATTCACACAAAATTCCAGATAGATCAAAATTTAAATATGAATGGAAGAACTTTAAATATTTAAAAAGGAAATAGAAGAAACATATTTCCCCTAAGGTACACATTTTTTTAGTTCTGATTAAATTTATTGGGGTAACATTCTATATAAAAGTAGTTCTCAACCTTCTGGCCCTTTAAATACAGTTCCTCATGTTGTGACCCAACCATAAAATTATTTTCATTGCTACTTCATAACTGTAATGTTGCTACTGTTATGAATCGTACTGTAAATATCTGATATGCAGGATGGTCTTAGGCGACCCCTGTGAAAAGTTTGTTCGACTGCCAAAGGGGTTGCAACACACAGGTTGAGAACTGTTGCTATATAATAAAAGGTTAATATGCAAATCAACTGAATGGAAGAATGACCAGTTCCTATAATGCGCACTGATCACCAGGGGCAGATGATAAATGCAGGAGCTGGTCCCTGGTGGTCAGTGCCCTTCCACAGGGCGAGCGCCACTCAGCCAGAAGCCCTGAGCCAGGCTCACAGCTGGTGAGTGCAGCAGCGCGGCAGCACTATGGATGTCCAACTGACAGCTTAGGCCCACTCCCCCTGTGGAACGGGCCTACGCTGTCAGTAGGACATCTTCCGAGGGCTCCCGGACTGAGAGAGGGCTGAGGCCGGGCTGAGGGACCCCCCAAGTGCACATTTTTTGTGCACCAGGCCTCTAGTTGGATAATAAGATTATATAGGCTCCAAGTGTATATTTCTGATACATGATCTTCACATTGTACTGTATCCCACACCACCCAAAGTCAAATCATTCTCCATAATCATATATTTGATCCCCTTTATCCTTTTTTGCCCTCCTAATCCCCTTCCCTCTGATAACCACCATATTATTGCCTAGGTCTATGAGTTTTTGTTTGTTTTTCTTGTTTGTTCATTTGTTGCTTTCAATTTTATATCCCACATATGAGTGAAATCATATGGTTCTTAGCTTTTTCTGACTTATTTCACTTAGTATGATATTCTCAAGGTCCATACATGTGGTCACAAGTAGGAGTATTTCATCTTCTTTTATGGCTGAGTCATATTCCGTCGTATATATCTATCACATCTTCTTTATCCAATCCTCTATTGAAGGACACTTCTGTTTTTCTATGTCTTGGCCACCGTGCATAATGCTGCAATGATAATAGGGTTGCATGTGTCTTTGCGGATAAATGTTTTCAAAGTTTTCATGTAGATACCCAGAAGAGGTCTGCTGGGTCAGATGGTAACTATACTTAATTTTTTTGAGGAACTTCCAAACTGTTTTCCAGAGTGGCTATAAAAAATGACTTGGCCAAAGAAGAAATAAAAGTTGAGATCAAAATATATAGAGAGACAAATGAGAATGACAATACAACATATCAAAACTTTTGGGATGCAGCAGAAGCAGTATATGAGTAAAGTTTTGTATCATTTCAGGCCTATCTCAAGAAACAAGAAAAATCTCATGAACAATCTAACATTACATCTTAAAGAACTAGAAAAAGAAAAAAAAAAGCAGCCCAAAGTCAGCATAAGAAAGGAAATAAAAATTAGAGCAGAATTGAATGATATAGAGAACAAAAGACTACTATACAAAAATTAATACAACAAAGAGCAGGTTCTTTGAAGAGATTAGTAAAATTGACAAACCCTGGCTAGAACCACTAAGGAAAAAAGAGAAAAAACTCATAACAACAAAATCATAAATGAAAGAGAAGTTACACTACAGACATCACAGAAATACATAGGATCATAATAGGATACTATGAGAGACTATATGCCACAACATTCAATAACTTAGAAGAAATGGATAAGTGACTAGAAATATGTAACATATCTAGACTGAATCATGAAGAATTGGAAAACTTAAATAAACTTATCAATAGTGAGGAAATGGAAACAACCATCAAACCCCCCCCCCCAAAAAAAAAGAAAAAGTCTAAGACCAGATGGCTTCACTAGCAAATTCTATCAACCACTCAAAAAAAAATTGAAGCCTATCCTTATCAAACCCTTCCAAAATATTAGAGAAGAGGCAACAAATCTTCCTAACACATTTTTTGAGGTCAACAGAACCCTGATACCAAAACCTGGCAAGGGTAAGACACAAAAGAGGGAAGAAAACAGACAAATATCTCTAATGAATACAGATGTAAAAATCCTAAGGTAAACATTTTTAAACAAGATAAAAAAATCAAATCATATACAAGCTAATCAATTTATTCAATGACATTACAATTAAGTTTTAGTGCTCAAAACTCATCATAAAAGGTTACATGTCAAGCCACAATCACTAGAAGATATTTTTAGTACATAAAACTAACAAAAGAATTAATAATTAGAATATACATATAAATCTTTTTTAAAATTAACAAAGGAGAACATTAATGGGCAGATGACATAAATAGGCATTTCTAGCTAGGAAAAATAAATATCTTGAAATCTATGGAAAAATACTCAACCTTATAAGTAATAATGAAAATATAGGCAAAATTCAGAAGGATATATAATTTTACACATAGAAGATAAGCTCTAATGGAATAATCTGACAATGCAAATAGGAATACTTATTTACTTTTGCTGATTGTGAATATTCCATTTTCAAAATTAAATGAAATAAAAGATCATGATATAGTAAATTTGAAATGTCTACCTAATGGTTCAACTTATCTGTTTCTAGGTATAAAGCCTAGAGTACACTAGTACTTAAGTATTTGGAGAAATGTTTAGAAACTTGATTAGCATTATTATTTCTAAGAAAGAAGAGGTAAATAACCCCCAAATCCATGTCTAGGAGTATAATAAATAAATGTTGGTATGTATCTAAATGGGATATTCTACAATAGTTAAAAATAAACAACACATAAAAATACATTAATAGATAATGTAGAAAAGTCAAGTTCAACAAAATAAATTCATTCAGAAGACTATACACAATATTATTTCAGTTATATTAATATGAAAACTAAAGAGAATTTTGTTCAGGCATCCATACAGTTAATTCTGTATATTGAGAACAACAGTGGTAAACATAAATTCAGGCTATTCAATACAATTGGATTGGAGGATGGAGGAGTACTTGGGAACAAACACAGGGCATCAGTAATGTTCTACTTCTTAAGTTGAATGATGGGTATATGTATGTTCACATTGTTAAATTACACACATACAATGATTGATTCAGTAAAATGTAGCACCTAACCTGTTTGTCAAATCCACATAGGTTCAATTATTTTGGCAAGGTTTAGAGGAACACTCGGTTTCAATTTCACACAGAAGCCCAAAAAACACAGGTCTGTAAACACACTTTTTAAACAAGAAATTTAAGAATTGCATAGATATAAATGTATAAAGTCAAAGCTTCAAATAAGTATAACACGGAAAATTGTTAATAATAAAAATGTTCAATTTGTCAGTTGAAAATATAAACTTGCATACATTTAGATACATGTACCTACATATTTTTTTCCTTTTTGGTTTTTCCTACCTGAAATTGTTGACCCCATCTTCACAGTCATGATAATTCTTACAGAGAAGGGAGAAGCACTCATTCATGTTAATTTAACAGTGTTCCCCTTCAAATCCTGCTAAGAGAGATGTGAAGAATATGGATGAGCAATTTCAGAGTGTGGATAACAGATCAGTGATAAACAGTCTGGAGAATTTGCTTATAATGGAACTTAAGAAAAAAAGAAAGAAAGAGAAAACACCTCATCTCTGGTTTCTAATACAACTCTACTTCATATAATGTATAAATAAAATTATGCTAGTTTTTTCTAATTAATGCATTCAAATGAAATAATCAAGGGAGGAATACTTTACTAAATCCCCTGGGAAAATAGGGTTGCTGCTAATGTTGCTGTTGTTTTAAGGTATTTTAGTGTTTCAATTTAAACAAAAAGAATTCAAACCATCCGAAAAGCAAATGAAATGAATCATTATTGTGATGGCCAATCTTAAAGTAAAATTGAGCTTCAATGATCAAATTTATTCAAAGCAGTTAGCAGATGAGGCAGAGTATTTAATTGCGTTTCATATCTAAGTGACTCAAAGAAAACAAATTATTTTCATTCACAGCTACATAATAAGTCATCCATTTAAACACATGCCAGTTACATTTTAAAATAACAAAGAACATTCAAAAAATACATTCAGACTGAAAAGAGAGGCAGCTGTAATTAGTTCAAAACTGTGTCAGAAACATCAGCATAATTTCACTTATTAAAATACATTAATATTTTAATATATTTATGATAACCATTTATACAATTATTTTCATGATTATATATTAACTAGGTATAACAAAATATATACTTATACTCATTTTGTCTTGGTAACATTTTTCATACTAGTTAGAAAATATAAGAGACAACATTTTCCTCTCTTTTACATTTTTAGTGATAAAACTAAGCACCAAGTAATTGCAGTGCCATTTGTATTACTACTAAGAACTACTACTCAGATTTGTATTACTCTAAGAACACTGTGTTTACTATTGGCATACACATAGGCTGGTATTGGAACTGAGCAATGTCTGAAAGAGGGGGTGGTCCAACTACCCATGAATGGCCTTCTTCCTCCCCTAGTACCTTCTCATATAGTTTCTCCTCCTCTTTCCATCCACAAACATCAGAGTTTCAAATTATATATACTATTGGCATGCAGATGATATAACACAGCTTCCCTGGTCTCCATCTCTGCATCACAACTGTTTAGCTTTCAGAACCTACTGCTCAGTGGAAAATCCTCTCCATATTTCCTCACTCGGATTTTCATGAGAGAACATGGGATTGGCCTGCTTTATCTGTGCAAATCACACCATGCCACAAGCCATTGTCCTGCTCCGTAGTAGGTACCATCGAGTCAAGTGCTAAACCCTCTTCTAGCTGCATTTTGGAAAGCTGGTAATAAACGTTCTAAAATAGGGCTGCTCTTTGCAGAAAATAATATGTAAACCTAAAATTATTTAATCCAAAAAAAGACAAGAGTAAAAATAACAAAAACAGATACAAGAAATAGAAAACAAATAGTAAGATGGTATATTTAAAGCCATATATATTAGTAATTAGATTAAATATGATATTTAAAAAAACATTTCAACTTAAGGTAGAAATAGACTAAATAACTGAACCATAATATCTAAAAGAAATTCTATTTAAATATAAGGACAAGTATAGGTTAAAAGTAGGAATATAAAATGAAGATGCGCCATGAAATATTAATCATAACCCTGCAGAGTCTATCTGATGGGTAGACCAGATAGTCTTCAGAACAAGCATCATTATAAATTTGTCCTACTTTTTATTACTCAATTATAAAAAACTTCAAGTTAAACTTTGAAGTTGCATGCTTATAATTTCACTCATGCACTAGAGTTATATCCTCAGCATTAAAAATAAAATTAAAGTGAGTTATTTCCAAGTTAATATGATTCTTCTAATTTTAGGTGAGCAAGTTATTATTCAACACACTTCATTCATCAATCACTATTGCTGTTATACATAAATTACAGATGTCATAGAACAGTTATAAATAACATAATAAGCTTGTGCTTTAAATATTTGATTCAAGTTACTTTTTTTCTTAAGTTAAAGATTTAGAGAGCTGCATGCATTCCACCATTTCTACTTTGAGTATGACTAGCTGTTTCTGGGGAGCAGGTCATATTGACACTGGGATGTTTCCTGGAAATGTCCGTTTGGGCACTGCGGCTCAGGGGCATTAGCTAGTTAGAGAAGTGCTAGTTCAGCAGGGCTGATGAATCAGAACAATCAGGACCTGGGAATTCAGACAGCTCACAGGATAAATTTATTTTCTGTGATTATACCTTAGTCATTTAGTTTGACATTTCTGAGATGAAGTTTGGTTACCAACTGGCAACACATGTCGATGGGCTGAGGAAATGAGATTGCTGAAATGCAGTAGGCATTGAGAAAGAAAATAAAGTCGGCATGGATTGCATTTAAAATAAGACAAAGCTTTCAGAGAAAGCTTATATTTGAGGGACTTAACGGAGGGAAGTGTATACTTAGCCTCTAACTAAAGTTTCCATAGTCCTTTGTGTTAGCAGCTGATATTTATTCGTGTAAAAGGTACTTATTTGCATACATTCAGTGAGAGCTAAAAGTCTGTCAAAATTAAAAGTACAGTGGATATTAATTCTCTGCTGTTCTCCTGTTATTTATCACTACCCAGAACTATTCAGCTGACCCTGTTTTATTAACTACAGTGGAATTATTTACACAGAAATAATGAGTTGTACTCAAATTGATGTCCTCTTGATCCTTTTCTTAGTGTCTTGCCTGGGTACTATAACAGTAAATGTATGTGACTGGTTAATAAACGATATTTTTACACTTATTCACTTCCACTAAACATGTAAAATAAGATACTAAACCTACTGCTCATACTTAGGACCTGAATCAATCACTTAATATTGTATCATTCCTAACCAATGAAGCCTATTTATACTTGTTTCTCTGGAAGAGATGTCATAGAACAAAGTACATTACCAATAGGTTTTCATAACCATTTTAGGAAATATTTTATCATTCAGGGCTCTCTACCTTGACAACTATCACATTAGAAGTAATATCCATTGAGATAATTAGAAGTGAAAGTACAGAGGGAAAACCTAGAGTATATCTTTCATTTATTCAAACAAGATAGTGTCAAAATTATACTATTATTATTAAAAGTGAATTATTTTCAAAAGCATTAAGATAGAATACTTTTATTTCTTCTTAATTTCCCTATATTTAAAAACTTTATGAAAAACAAAAAAAGAGATTTTTCTCTTCATAAGTGAGAAAATTTTGTAATTTTTCCTTTATATTTTAAAACAACCCTATATAATAAAAGTGTAGTATGCAAATTGTCCCCTTGACCAGGAGTTCATCTGGGAGTTGGGCCAGAGTGTGGGGTCGGCTGGGGGAAGGGAGGGAGGCCCTGGGAACCCTACCAGTGTTTGAACTTCATGCACTGGGCCTCTGGTATAATACAAATGTTAATATATTCTTTAAAATTAGCCAGTATTACAAAAATATTTGTAGATTTAATTTTGAAGACTACTAAAGATAGAACTAATATTTTCAATAGGCCCTAACATTGCTTAATACTGATTTTAAGTAAACTTTTAGAAAATAATTATAAAAGCTAATATTTTTGTTAGCTTTTAGTAATGTATATTTGACATTTTAGAGTTAATTGGCAACAATACATATTTTCTTTGAAGAATATTTCACTATAAATTTCCAAAGCTATTTAAACCTACTAGACATGCTACTACATGAGCACATGTTTTTAACTGTCAAAAGCTGTAATTTTAAATTTAGACAAACTATTTAGTCAAGTGACATTTATTTGGTGCTGAAATTATACACCTTAGGTAATGTACCATTACCATAGTATATATACTAGAGTAATAGATACATTTAAATGCAACTGCTTGCCTCCTTTGGTAGTACACATCCATCAAGCTTAGAATCACAAGTGTAAATCAATATCACATGTAAATGATCTGATTTTTCCTTCCACTGCATTTTACAAGGAGTATTTTACACATTGTAATCCTTTGTAAAGTGTCATCTATAGAAACTTTGCTCCTTTTGCCTTGGGGACATAAAGATGAAGTGGCTACATTTGGAAATTAATCCCTTTAAATTAAATTAAAAGTATTTGATAGGGTGATGTCCCTGCCTATAAACTGAGATATTACTCTAAGTCGAAAGAGAAAGAATATTTTCTAAAGAGAATATTAAAAAACAAATATATTTTAAAATTAAAATTATTTTACATCTTTTACTATATTCACATAGATGATAGATAAGCCAGAAAATGTACTGTATTCAATACATATTTACAGTCATTCATGTGCAGTCCGTCTCTAGAGCTATCTTTACCTCTGTAACCCTCAAGTTGTTTTTATATTCCATTTCTATCATCCTTATGTTGTATTCAGTTTAGTCAACCTCTCCTACTTAATTAGCTCTTTCCCCACCCTGTGTGCATTAGAGTTAACTTTTTCATCACATGCAATATAAACAAAAACACTTAGACAAGGAATGGGATTTATTGGTAGTCTAGCTGGGAAAGATAACAGGTAGTTTGTAGAATTAAAGAAAGAACTATAGGAACTGCCAGCACAAGTTCTTTCAAAAGCGTTTCTCTCCTTCTACACACAGAGCTCCATGTGAAGGGAATATGGTATGGTGTTGGCTGCATCAACTCAAAAACTGACAAAAAGAGAAAGCTTCTCTTAGCATCAATTCTAAGGAAGAGCTCTTAATGGCAATATTCAGGTCACATGCCCAGATCTGGATCAATCATAGTCTTAACCTGAGTTCTTCCAAAAGAAAAATCTTAGATAATGATTTGCAAACAACTAGCTTATTTGAGAGGTGATCCCAACACTTATTGCAAGGGAATAGGAAAATAAAATGGGGAAGGGAGTGGTTTAATGAGCAGGTTGTTGCTGTGGGCAACTAAGGACCCAGGCTGCTGGAGATCCTCTTAGAAATCATGTGAGACATAGCTCAGAGTTGTCACACTAAACAAGAAAGCTGGGGTATGCATCCACAAATACTCTCTCATGCATATTTCCATTTTAAATGGGAAAGCCTCACAACATTGTACTTCTTAAAAATCTTTATGGTTGAAAGTATTACATATGCCTCCCTTTTTCTCCCATTGATGTCTCCCAGCCCGCCCCAGCCCCCCACCCCAGGCCTTCAACATCCTATTGTCTGTGTCCATGGATTATGCACATATGCATAGAAGTTCATTGGTTGATTTCTTACCACCCATCCTCCCTACCCTGCCTTCCCTCTGAGATTTGACAGTCTGTTCACTGCTTCTATGTCTCTGGATCTATTTTTGTTCATCAGTTTATGTTGTTCATTAGATTTCACATATGGGTGAGATCATGTGTGATTATCTTTCTCTGACTGGCACACATTGTACTTTAATGTTCAGTTAACTTGTGTTTCTCTCCCATGTGCTTTCCATTTCTTGAGGGCATATCTTTGGAATGTTTTATTTCTCCAGAACCTGTCTCAAGACAGGACATATGGTAATAAATCAATACATATTTGTTGAATCAGTTAATAAAGAATACTTTTTTTCCAATTCCTAGAACATTATCAAAATGCAATTGCAAGACTGACATGTGTTGTGTACAAAGCATAACTTAGAGGGGCAAAAAAAATAGGTGTAGTATGAAATTTTGAGGTGTGTAAATTGATTGCACACTAAATCACCAAAGCTAATGCTATTGGAATACCAAGTCTAAAATCCATTTGTTTCTAGGAATCTTATGAAATTAGATTTGTCTTTCCATGTCACATTTTATATTTATTAAAGCACTGATTTTTTTATCACATAAAATTTTAAACAAATAGGATTATGTATAAAAACAAACCTGTACTGAATTATTATTGCTAAATGTGTCTCTGTGTACCTATTTTCCACTAAAAATTGTTCAATATCATAGGGACCAAATTAACTCGTCTCACCTAAATTCTAATCAGACCAGACAGAACATTGTTCTTACTTTCTCTTACAACATGATTGAGATAGTTCTGATGTTTTACTACACCTGTAATTTTTAAGTAGCTCACATTGCACCAAGATCAATTAGAATGTTTTGACTATAAGTTTCAATCTCACAAAGCAAAATAGTTTCCTGCTGAGCAATCAATTGGGCATAAAGTCAGATTTAAGTTTCTGTACTTGCTGGTTTCTTAGGGTAAATTTTAATGTAATTTATAATTTAGTTGTCTAGTCTGTAGTCACATCATTGCTGTGGTTCTAGAATTTCCTACAACCATATTTTAATTGAGGTAGAATTTCAAAAATATATGCTGAACTCAGATCTTAAGCCCCAAATCTCTTTGCTCATAACATGCTATATTCTAGTCACTTGACAAACACCAACAACTTCAGAGTTTCAGGGAACTTCCAAATCCTATGTCTGCATTAGATGTTGAGTCTTGGAGTTCTTTCTGATTTGAAATCTCAGTAGTCTTCAAAATAGAATTTGAACAAAATATTTTCTTTAAAAAAAGATATAATGGCTTTGACATAGGCCCTGATTTATTTATTTTCCCCCTAATTTATGCATTTATTGATTGATTCATGTATGTGCCCTGCCCTGGGATAGAACCCTTGACATATCAGTATGATGCTCTTAACCAAATGAACCACCCAGCCAGGGCCATGTCTATGATTTTTTTGAAGTACAACTTTTACCAATTTTTCTATTGGAATATCTGCCTTTTATTTATTTATTTGTAATAGCTCTATTTTTTAAGAAAAGTTATCTTTAGCCCTAGCTGGTTTAGCTCAGTGGATAGGGCGTCGGTCCGCGGACTCAAGGGTCTTAGGTTCGATTCCTGTCAAGGGCATATGCCCAGGTTGCAGGCTCGATCCCCAGTAGGGGGTGTGCAGAAGGCAATCAATGATTCCCTCTCATCATTGATGTTTCTATCTCTCTCTTCCTCTCTGAAATCAATAAAAATATAATTTTAAAAAATGATCTTTATTGTTGAAAGTATTACAGATGTCCCCCCTTTTTACCCAATGATCCCCTCCACCCTGCACCCCCTCTCCCAGGCCTTCAACCATATTAACAACTATCAAAGCGAATTAGGGTATAATTTCTACAATATTTCAGTCAGCCTCCTTTTAATATTCTGAGGTAGTTTTTTAAAGTAATATCATAATACTTTAGCTACAGAGGTTGAACTATTAAAGGCAACATAGGTAAACATTTTTACTACAGTTAGACTTCACAGAAACTTACTTTTACAATTTCTTATAAACACTTTTTTCATTTAAAACTATTTTTCTTGATTATATATTTGAAGTGCATAAATAATTTGCACTTTAAATATCTATGCACTGGATCACAATTAGAAAGGGATAAACACACAAATGATTGCACCTACCTGCCACTCTAGCCAAATCATTGATTTCATTAGTCACATTTCTCTGGAAGCCTTAAGTAGAATAATGAAATTCCAAAAAGAAATACAAGATTTTACTTATATATAGTAGTAAAATCTGAATCGTCACTGAGATATTTTTGTAGATGCTCAAGAGGGTGGAAAATCTTATCTAGTTAATAGGTGATGATAACATTTTATGATATTTCTGAACTTATTCCCACAACAGGAAAGGACTCTCACTACATTATATAAATTCACTGACTGCGTTTGTGAATTGCAAATGAATTATAGAAAATATGATTTGAAAAACCATGCCTATCTTGTAGAAAATTATCTCTGTTGAAAAATAGAAGAGCTTTTATTTAGCTTTAGAAAATATACTGCTGCCCTTCATTAAATATTTATATATTACTTACATTCTGAGAATATATTTGTGGGAGATGTAAAGCACAATGGAATAATCCTGCTGAATAAAAGTAGTCTGCTATTGACTATTTTTTCAAAAAGTTTCACTCTCAATTTTTGGTTAAAAGAAAATTTATTCATTTAAATTATGTACTTCATAGTTACTGAGGTTAGCAGGATATCAAATGCTCGCCTCACATTTTAACCTGTCTTGATTTTCCTGCCTCATTCCTAAAAACATTTATCATATGCCTTATATGCCCACATTATATGCTCTATATCCATGTTATTTTTGCAAAATACAATTACTAATGACTTTTCTGCTTCTAGTTACAATCCCTGCGAAGGCCCAGAAGTTTCTGTTGTGTACACAGGTGCAAAGACTTGCCTCTATATTCTTATAATAGATTACCTTATGTAATCAAGATGTTCTGAACAGTTTATAAAAACAAACAGAAATAGATTTGACTCAAGTACATAATTAATTGATAGAGCCTAAGCTGGCCTTTTTGGACAGAAGATTAAATAAGTGTCATTCTTATCTTTAAAGTGCTCCTAGTAGAGCCAGTAACAAGAAAAGAAACAAGCACCCAAGAGTGACTATTAAATCAATAATAGTTGCACACCTCCAAACACAATGTGATTTTTATATTGTGCTTATGACACATTCCAGTTACAATAAAAAATGTGATGTGCTCGTTTTATGGCAGAAGCATTACTACTAAAGGTGGTAATAGTTCTTGTGTAGCAAGTAGGATGTGAGCACTGACCTTTAACCTAAGCAGAAAGAAGTAATGCTTATAGATAGCTCCAGGAGAAAAGTTACAGCTAAGCATTTGATTACCCTAGATCAGCAAATACCCAATATTTTTCATCTTGTGGCCTGCAGAAACTAATTATTAAAATTCTCCAGCACACCAAAAATATATTTTTTTATTATTTGCCAATCTGATCTCCTCCCCCAAAGTAGGTATAATTTTGATTCATTCACACAAGATGGCTAGGTATTGTTGTGTTGGCTATTGTCATTTTTTTGTTTGACAATATAAGGGAAAGAGACCAGTGTCCCTGACTAAATAGTCAGGCATTGCATGGTTTTTGTTTTGTTTTTTTTGTTTTGTTTTTTGATTTGTTAATCCTCACCCAAGGATATTTTTCATTGATTTTTACAGAGAGTGAAAGGAAGAGGGCGAAATAGAGAGAAAAACTATGTGAGAGACACATTGATTAGTTGCCTCTCACAGGGGCCCTGATCCAGCCTGCAACCAAGGTATGTGTCCTTCACCGGAATTGAACCCCTGACCCTTCAGTTCGCAGGTCGACGCTCTATCCACTGAGCCAAATTGGCTAGGGCCAGGCATTGCATATTTTAAAAATTCTTATGGCAACACCAGTGTGCCTGCAGCATCACACCATTTGAAAAACATTGCCCTAGATAATACTAGTATTGCCAGTAACAATACATGGACAAGATTATTCAGGAAAGAAAAACTGTTAGCAAAGAATGAGAGAGGATTTTTGAGAAAAAGAGAGAGAGAGAGAGAGACAGAGAGAGAGAGAGAGATAGAGCCCAAAGCTACAAAGTTTCATCCTTTCCCTTTTCTCTATTACTATTTAAGTTAACTTTTTATATTGTTCCCCCAGTATGCTTATATGTCTGCATTTGAAGTCAGATACTCCCACATCCCCCAATGGTGTATAGGTGTTCTCTCACCCATTCTTAAGAAGCCATCATCCATAGAGAAAAAAAAACACAAAACAACACAAAAATAAGCTCTTACCTTCTCTACACACACAATAATGATTTCCATCCACCAAAGTCAAGCATGTTGAGTTGTTCCTGCAGGGGTCAGTGAGTGGATCACAGGGGTTATAGTGTTGATGGCAAAATTTTCCAGTATAAAAGGGTGGGCACAGGCATACAAATTGCTCAGGGATGGTAGACTCCTGACAAAGAACTCCATTCAGGCACAGGTCAGAGTCACATTCATTTATTTCTTCACTACAGTTTTGTCCAGTGCATCCGAATGTACACTCACAGCTGAAATAAAATTTTGAGATATCTGAACAATGCTGGTTCAAATGTGTTCTTTGCATTTTCAATATAATTACTACATTGGACTATGTGGCATTTTTATTTATGACAAGATCAATAAATGACGCATACTTTAAAAATAGTTTGCCTGATTGTCTGAGACAATTTAATGTATATTACTACAAAACTGACTACATTGGCTAAAATACAATTTAACAAGCATTTGGTGAATTTCTAATATAGTTAGGCACTGAGACATATCAGAGAACAAATGTGCTACCAATTTCAATTTTAGCAATTATTGAGATGAATTACCAATTGAGAGAATTTTCTCAATTATTTATTTTATGTAAAATAAATTTTACCATTGGAATCACTGTTTATAAGCCTTCAGTGATATTTAATTCAAAATATTTAGCAACATGTGATTTGTATAATGACCAGAATATTTATAATAAGATGCACCTTTATATGTTAAGCATCTTTGTTTCAATTTTTGTATGCTTTAAAAACATATTTCCCATTGATATATTAGTAATGTGGAAAATTTTAAGAGAAAGCAAACAAATAAAAATTAAGGCATTTGGATCTTGTCTGTACATCACAAACTATAGCTCATTTTAAGCCTCAGCCATCCAATATCTGTCATTCTCTTGGAAATATTTGACTTAAAATCGCATTTTTAGTCAAACATCTTCCAGCAAACTAGGCTACTAGTAAGTTCTGCTACTACTAGTAAGAGCAGGGGGATTCTGACAGATAACACAGGAAAAAGTGTTTTCCACATAAGTATTATGCAAGTAATGGAAATGGACAGGAAATAATGAAATGTCCCAATAGGGGGTAAATGTGAAGATTGTTCATTGATTGATTGAGTGGAAGTCAACCAAAAACTGGGCAGGTTCAGAGACAGAACCCCTGTCAGTCTGCGGGCAAGGCAGAGCTCCGAGTCTTGAATAAATGTACTGTTTAACAAATAAAAGAAGCATGAGACAAGGCATAGAGGATATTAGAAGTATAATTTTCAGAAAAGAATTCCTTTAGTGACAGATTCATTGAGGTTACATGAAAAGAATATTACATTACTGAAACATCTAACTTGCTTCTTGATATTTGGCTGAAAAGAAAAAAAAGGAAAGGATAAAAAGAAGGAAAGGAGAAGGGAAGGAAGCAGAGAGGATGAAAAGGGAGAAAGAATTAAAAAGAAAAGAAATGCTAAGTAAATAACTTAATTTTCAGTGTCAAAGCCCCAGGAATATCTTGCCCATTCTGTTTTAATAAATACAGAGAACACCAATATATTGAGAGGAGACAGTTGAATGACTAGCATACACTGGTGCTTAAAATTAATAATTAAGATACCTATAAATAAACTTGACTAAGGAGGTAAAAGACCTATACACAGAAAACTATAGGACACTGAGAAAGGAGCTAGAGGAAGACAAAAACAGATGGAAGAACATACCGTGTTCATGGATTGGTAGAATCAACATCATCAAGATGCCAAAACTACCCAAAGCAATCTATAGATTCAATGCACTCCCCATTAATATACCAATGGCATATTTCACAGACCTAGAACGAACTTTGCAAAAATTCATCTGGAATGAAAAAAGACCCTGATTAGCTACAGCAATCCTGAGAAAGAAGAACAAAGTAGGTGGGATCTCAATACCAGATACCAAGCTGTATTACAAAGCCACTGTTCTCAAAACAGCCTGGTAATGGCACAAGAACAGACATACAGATCAATGGAATAGAATAAAGAACCCAGAAATTGACCCAAACCACTATGCTCAATTAATATTTGACAAAGGAGGCAAGAACATACAATGGAGTCAAGACAGTCTCTTCAATAAATGGTGTTGGGAAAATTGGACAGATACATGCAAGAAAATGAAACTAGACCACCAACTTACACCATATACAAAAATAAACTCAAAAAGGATAAAGGACTTAAACATAAGTTGGGAAACCATAAAAATATTAGAGGAATCCAGAGGCAGCAAAATATCAGACATATGCCAAGCCAATATCTTCACCGATACAGCTCCTAGGGCAATGGAAACTAAAGAGAAATTAAACAAATGAGACTATATCAAAATAAAAAGCTTCTGCACAGCAAAAGAAACCATCAACAAAACAACAAGAAATCCCACTGAATGGGAGAACATATTTGCCAATGTTACCACCAATAAGGGTTTAATCTCCAACATTTACAGGGAACTCATACAACTTAACAAAAGGAAGATAAACAACTCAATAAAAAAATGGGCAATAGACCTAAATAGATACTTTTTGAAAGAAGACATAAGGAAGGCCAAGAGACATATGAAAACATGATCAAAGTCACTAATCATCAGAGAGATACAAGTCAAAACGACAATATGGTACCATCTCAAACCTGTCAGAATGGCTATCATCAAAAAATGACAAGTGCTGGCAAGGATGCAGAGAAAAAGGAACCCTTGTGCACTGCTGCTGGGAATGCAGACTGGTGCAGCCACTGTGGAGAACAGTATGGAGTTTTCTCAAAAAACTGAAAATGGAACTCCCATTTGACCCAGTGATCCCACTTCTAGGAATATATCCCAAGAAACTAGAAACACCAATCAGAAAGGATATATGCACTCCTATGTTCATAACAGCACAATTTACCATAGCTAAGATTTGGAAACAGCCTAAGTGCCCATCAGCAGATGAGTGAATTAAAATAACTGTGGTACATCTACACAATGGAATACTATGCTGCTATAAAAAAGAAGGAATTCTTACCATTTGCAACAGTATGGATGGTACTGGAGAGCATTTTGCTAAGTGCAATAATCCAGTCAGAGAAACATAAATATTACATGATCTCACTCATTTATGGAATATAATGAACAACATAAACTGATAAACAAAAACAGATTCAGACAGAGAAGCATCGATCAGACTGTCAAACCTCAGAGAGAAGGTCGGGGAGGGTGGGAGTACGGGGTAGAGGTCAACCAAAGGACTTATATGCTAGCATATAGGTCTAACGAATGGACACAGACAACAGCGGGGTGAGGGCATGAGTGGGGGAGGGGCAGGGGATAATGTGGGGATAAGGACATATATGTAATAACTTAATCAATAAAGAAATTTTTAAAAAAGAAAAACATGAATACTAAGTAGATATGATACCTGCTGAAATTAATAATATATTAAATTATTATAAATGGTAATTTTAGATATAGTTGACTAATAATGTAGTTACTAATTCCATAACATTGTATCCAATATTTAAAAAAAAAAACACGTAGATTTTACAGCTAATTTTTTTTTTTTTTTAATTTGGTAGTGTGCAGAAAGTGATTGCTATGAGGCAAAATGAATATTTCTTTGTACGGTATCTTTGCCAAAGACAAGCTTTACAAATAAAATAATTCATACCTTAGAAATATAAAAATTATTCTAGGAAAGTTATTTCTTTTAAGAATGAATAAAAATCCTTGATATTTTTATCTTCCTTTCTAAAATATAATGACTTTTTTGGTGGCTATTTGCTTTAATTTGCCTAGATTGTCCTGGTTTAGGCCTGTTACCCCAGGATAATTATTTAGAGGCTACCCTTTAACTTAAAATTTTTTCCTATGGTGTTACTCTCTTCATCTTTGCTTATCTCCTATACCCCTTAATAGAACTGATTATTTTACAAAAAAGACGGTACTATTACTTATTCATTAATCCTGCACATTGTTTCACCTTGCTTTGAAATTTGATTGCCACACCCATTAGGAAATCATCATATGTACTATCTTGTATTATAAATATTTAACGGTTTTTGCCTACTATTAAGTTTTTATTTCTTGATGTGTAAAAATTTTCTGAATATTTTTATTCTCATGCACATAGTATGTTGAAAATATAGATATTGATTAATATATGATCTTCAGTTGGAATCATATAGACTTACCTGAATTTCTTTTGAATGAGAAAGAAACATCGATTCAGCTGCCTCTTGCATGCCCCCTACTGGGGATGTGCCCGCAACCCAGGTACATGCCCTTGACTGGAATCGAACCTGGGACCCTTGAGTCCACAGGCCGACGCTCTATTCACTGAGCCAAACCAGCCAGGACAGAAGTTCATATTTTTACTATACAGAAGGGATAGCCGGAAGTGCCCAAAACTAAAAGTAAAGAATCCATTTGTCCTGTGGTTAGCAAACTTGAGAACTGAAACCCAGATATCTTTGTCCCTTCCTTCTTTTTTCTATTTTGCAGAAATTCATTGAAAGATTATTCAGCATTTTGTGAAATAATGTTATAGATAGAAATAGCAAAATCCCAATAAAATAGCTTCAGTGCATTTATTTTATTTGAAGTCACTTTATTTCTAAGGGGTATTGCACAAATATTTACATTTTTCTTTTTCTTATATTCTTTCATGAGTACATGATTTCAATTGGACTACTTCAAGAGAATTGTTAATAACCCACAATTCTTGACTATTTAGCATATGTGCTGAAGGTTTGTTTTATCTTCTCACATAACAGGTGGCCCAAGATTTCATGTGGTGTCCTTACAAGTATCAAATCCTCCGGAAAGCATGTGGCCATATGTCAATAGGACTAATGATGCCAAGATGAGGACTATGAAGATGAGTGGATATTTTGTAGAAAATTAATTCCAAGGAACAAAGTCCCTACCAGTACCTAATAATCAGACCAATACATGCCTATATTTGAATTTGCTTTGGTACATGTCATGGAAACTAGTCTTTGACAGATGGAAAACTACTTTTATGTGAGAGTTTCAATCTGATCTTTAGGTTGTACTGTAAAGTAATTCGGGATTCAGTCTAATCTGCCAGGATTATCCAAACTCACAGCTAGAAGCAGTCTTTATGAATTAAAATAAACAAGCATACACACAACTGTATAACTTTTCAAGTGTACAATTTCCAGTAGTAAATACCCGAAAACTAACTGTGTGCTTAAAGATAGACTAATACATTCTAATTCAGCCTTCCCTAGTGAGTGAACCCAAAATGTATTAACATAAAATACATTGAACTCTTTCTAAGTAAGAACAATATTTCAATTTTAAATGTTGATTTAAAGTACCAAAGCTAATGACAGAAAGTAAAGTAGACTTCACTGTTAGAAAATAGAGGAAAAAAGATAATTCATTAAAGAAATTCATTGTTTTAAAAATGTAGTAGATTCAAATTTCTGAATATTAACCATTCTATATGCTTACTTTACTTTAATATTGGTATGTAATAATTAAATATTATTCAGCAATAGTTATCTATGTTTGAACCTGCTTTGCACAACTATACCAGGTTTGTTGGCTGTAAACATATAAATACAAGACTAACAGTATATATAACTTAAAAGATCTTTTCTTATAAAAATTAGTTCACCTGTTGTTTGTTGCAGCCATTACTTGTATGCAAAATAAAATTCCAACCAAACTATTAGGTGAAAAATAAATTATGAGACAGTGAACCATAAAATATGTACTATAGTTTCAATGTCTTAAAAATGAGAAACATGAAAAAAGGAGGAAATAATAAAATATGGGTTACTCAACTATGTCATTCACTCTTTATTTTATCATTTCATTCATTTACCTATTCATTCATTTAGTTATACCATCTGATATATCATTAATAAAACTATATTAACAATGAATTCTAAGATGGTCCCTAATATTTTTAACCACTGCAATCCTCTTGGAGAAAAATGTGGAAAAACTTGTAGCTCATTGAGACTGCTAAAATTTATTTCAAATAAAAGATTTCTATTATTAGTGAGCATTAAAAGTAGAAAGCAATATTAAAGAACACCCTGAAGAACACCATTAAAATGTTAATATGTAAAAGCACACAAGAAGATTGATATGGGTGAAATTAAAGGATGGAGATGACCTAAAAATTACAGCAAGGGACATGAGGGAACCCATACAAAATATACCTATCTTCTTTCTGGGTAGATACCATGCTTAGACAGATCTCTATATGTAAAAGATGAAACACAACAAATAAAAGGAAAAATAAGAAATATGGACTGCTATTCCATGCTACAGAATAAAAGGAGTCTTCAAAATTAAGAGAAAATGTAAACCACTGTTTGAAAAAACATTGTTGTATTCTGGGTCTATGGCAGCTGTGGGCAAACTATGGCCCGCGGGCAGGATCTGGCCTGTTTGAAATGAATAAAACTAAAAAAAAAAAAAAGACCGTACCTTTTTATGTAATGATGTTTACTTTGAATTTATATTAGTTCACACAAACACTCCATCCATGCTTTTGTTCTGGCCCTCCGGTCCAGTTTAAGAACCCACTGTGGCCCTCGAGTCAAAAAGTTTGCCCACCCCTGGTCTATGGCATGCTCCAAGGTAAAAAAGTTACTGCTAGAAAATTGTATTAAAACTATAATTTTCCACTTCCCACTCAATGCACTCTTCAATATATCCATATAAAAAGCCAGCGACCAGAACGCCTGAATGGTCACTATGATGCCCACTGCAGCCAACCAACCAGCGGGTCGAGGGTGGGGACGGCCAGCCAACCTCCCATGTCCCTTCCCTGCTACTGGCCCGGCTCCAATCAGCCCCCATCAGGGCAGGCTGGCCAGACCCCACCAGTGCACAAATTCATGCACTGGGCCTCTAGTTTATAATAATAATCATAATTAATGTGCCCATTATATCAGGTATGTCTACATATTTTGCAGGTAGTAGTTAATTTAGTTCTTCCTTGAGAAAGATATTTTATCACATGCATTCTTAGGAAATTAGAACTCTGAAAAGTGACCTGCTCAAGTTTACACAGCTACTGCTATAAGGCATTTGAATCTATAACACCTGACCCTCTGAGTATATGTTTTTACTCTATACTCCATACTGTCTCTTGTGCTTCCAAAGATTTTCTATGTATACAAAAGTGCATATATCCTAACATATAACGCAGTGGAAATCCAATTTATATATTATAGTTTATATGTTATACAATGATACCTTGAAATGAGTATTTTTCCAACTCATTACATAAAAATATATAATTTATTTCAATGACTCCAGATACTATAACTAGTACCCTTTTACTATCATTTATGTTATTTGCTATTTTTTGCTTTTGTAAGCAATGAAACAAAGAACTTTGAAGGCATATGTTTGTGCTCTTGAATGTATATATTTATAGAAGTAAAATAAAAGCATTTGGCACTCAGTCATGGTGAATGCATTACAGGTTCAATTCCCCAGGAATCAAACTCTGAGATGAAAATTGGCATGCTGGAAGTTTACTGTGGAATGCTTTTGAAATGTGTGCACAGTTTTTGTAGATATTTATATCACAATAAAGCTTTTGAAAAAGAAAACATCTGTGGGAGAAATAAAGATGCAGAATGAGGCAGAAGCAGAAGACGAAATGCAGTGGAAAGACTATGGAAACTCCCCAAACCAACTGGGAGCTCTCGAGCAGGGATGACCTAGCAGAATTGTCTCAGACCTAGGAGCAGGGGCTCATTCTTTGTGTCCCTGCATCAACCAAACATTGGGTGTGAGCTGTCCCCCTTGAAAGGAGTGCCTCTTTCCAGCCGAGGGAAATTCTCATAGCTATCAGCCACCAACATTCCCAGGATTTGGGGAAATGAGGGTTTCAGTCCTAAGTTGAAGGCATCCACTAGCACAGCCGTGGGCAAACTACGGCCCGCGGCCCGGATCCGGCCCGTTTGAAATGAATAAAACTAAAAAAAAAAAAGAAAAAAAGACCGTACCCTTTTATGTAATGATGTTTACTTTGAATTTATATTAGTTCACACAAACACTCCATCCATGCTTTTGTTCCGGCCCTCCGGTCCAGTTTAAGAACCCATTGTGGCCCTCGAGTCAAAAAGTTTGCCCACCCCTGCACTAGTACCTATCTATCGACCAGAACAGTGGAACAACTGGAACGACCAGAATGACCAGTTGCTCTGACACACACTGCAGCGGCCAACCCGCCTGATCCGGGCCCCAATCCCCCCCCAACCTCCCATGCCTCCCCGGCCAGCTGGCCAACATCCTACAGTCCTTCCCTCTGGCCAGCCCCACCCCAATCACCCCCTCAAACTGATCGAGAGCGGGGCCAGCCAACCAACCTTCCGCATCCCTTCACCCTTGTCATCCTGGCCCCAATTGGCCCCCATTGGGGAGGGCCTGCTGGACCCCACCCATACACAAATTCATGTGTCGGGCATCTAGTAGCTAAAAATACAGTATGGTGTACTTTGAAATATATTAAGAGGAGATATCCCATGTAAGTATTCTAATCACAACACACACACCTATCTACTCACATATACATATACAAACTACAAAAACATAATAAAACAAGGAAATTTTGGGAGGACATGAATATGTTTGTTACCTTGATTATGGTGATGATATCACAGGTGTATTCATATATTCAGGAACTGGGGAAATGACAGTTGGAACCAGTGAACACATGTGGGCTATGTCTGGGTCAGGTGCATTTATAACCTTCTCTTCATATGCCCCCAATCTATAACCAGGGGAATGAAGCTTCAGAAACCTAGCTATCAATGTCAAATTTAATTCACATCCAACAGCCTTAAATTGTTTGCATTTTTTTCTCCTAAATGTAGCTACAGAAGTAAATGGCCACAGATCCTGTTGGTGGAATCATTACTATATCTTGATGTGCTGCTGTAGGGTGTTTTCTCTTGGGCACCTGACCTCTCCTTTAACCAGTGAGTTTGGGATATGAAACCCGGGCACGAGATCATTATTTGTAGCTGGAGAGGCTTCCCTCAGCCTCCTAATTATTCATTCTTAATTTATTTTGATTGTGTAGATTGAGAAACATCTTTGTTACCCATTAATCTATTCTGCCCTAGATACAATGTGTTCTATTATGTGTCTCCATGTTTCTTCGAGGACCAGGGTGCCCCTTACTGCCTCTCTAACCTTGGTGATCATTATAATTGGTCATACTTGCTCTAAAGGTTATTTAGAAGATCACCTGGTCTTTTTAAATTCCAAAATCCTATCATCACCATTCCTTACAGGGAGCCAATTTTGGTAAAAGCATCTCCTATAATCAGTCCTGGCCCATAGGGGATGATCAATACTAAGCTTCTGAATGAAATCAGTGCCCCTCTGAAAGAATATATCATCTCTGTGATAAAAGAGTGCCTCCAGGCCCTCCTGCAGAACAAGATTAGTGTTGTGACCTTACTTGAAGCACATAGTTTAGCAGTGTCCTCATTTCTCTGAGCTATTGATATTTTTGACTGGTTTTCATATTAATTGCTATTTATTAATAACAATTGTTATTAATTGTTATTTGTTAATTGTTAGACCACCATCAATTTCTCCAAGCTTCCAAGAATTGACTAACCAAGTACATAAGGGTTGAGAGAGGAAATAGGGTGATATTTATATATACGCTCCACCTAGGTCCTGTGAGACAGGTTATCCTTGAAGGACATTTTTACAAGAGATTTCTCTGCCTTCCCTTCCCTCTCCCCTTTCCCTTCTCCATCATCTGCTTCACATATTTCTCCCTATAAACTGATACCTCCTTTAAAAGTAAATGAAAAGGAGTGTGAGTGTTATATATATACTAGAGGCCAAGTACACAAAATTCTTGCATGGGGGATAGGGAGGTCCCTCAGTCCAGCCTATACCCTCTCACAATCCGGGACCCCTCGGGGATATTCAATTGCTGGTTTAGGCCTAAACCAGCAGTCAGACATCCCTCTTGCAATCCGGGACCACTGGCTCCTAACCACTTGTTTGCCTGCCTGCCTGATTACCCCTAACAACTTTGCCTACTTGCCTAATTGCCCCTAGCCACTCACCTGCCTGTCTGATCACCCCTAACTACTCGCCTGCCTGACTGATCACCCCTAACTGCTCTGCCTGCCTGCCTGATCACCCCTAACTGCTCACCTGCCTGCCTGATCGCCACAAACTGCCTCTGCCTCAGCCCCTGCTGCCACAGCTTTGTCTGAAAGGATGTCTGAAATGATGTCTGGAAGGTCGTTCAGCTGCCAAGTCTAATTAGCATATTACACTTTTATTATTATAGACCAGAGGCCCGGTGCACAAAAATTTGTGCACTCAGGGGAGGGGGGTCCCTCAGCCCGGCCTGTGCCCTCTCGCAGTCTGGGACTCCTTGGGGGATGACCACTAGCTGGTTTAGGCCTGCTCCCTGGGGGATTGGACCTAAGATGGCAATCAGACATCCCTCTGGCAGCCCGGCAGCCCTCGGGGGATATCCATTTGCCAGCAGGGAGCAGACTTAAGCTGTAGTTGGACATCCATAGCACTGCTGAGGAGGCAGGAGAGGCTCCCACCACCACTGCTGTACTGGCAGCCATCACCTGGCTTGTGGCTGAGCAGAGCTCCCCATGTGAGAGCACCCTGACCACCAGAGGGCAGCTCCTGCATTAAGCATCTGCCCCTGGGGGTCAGCTTGTGTCATAGTGACCAGTCATTCCCAGTCCTTCTGCTGTTTGGGTCAGTTTGCATATTACCCTTTTACTATATAGGATAGAGGCCTGGTGCATGGGTGGGGGCCGGCTGGTTTGCCCTGAAGGGTGTCCCAGATCAGGGTGGGGGTCCCGCTTCGGGTGCCTGGCCAGCCTGGATGAGGGGCTGATGGCTGTTTGAAGCTGGTCACACTCCCTTCACGGTGGGGGTCCCGCTTGGGGTGCCTGGCCAGCCTGGATGAGGGGCTGATGGCTGTTTGAAGCTGGTCACACCCCCTTCAGGGTGGGGGTCCACACTGGGGTGCCTGGCCAGTCTGGGTGAGGGGCTAAGGGCCGTTTTCAGGCTGACAGGTGACTGAAGCTCCCAACCTCTCCTTTTTTTTTTATTCTGGGATTTATTTACCTTCTATGGCTTTCACTGGAGCTGAGAGCCAGCTCCAGCTCTGAGGCCCTGCTCCAGCTTGATGCCTCGGCTGCTGAAAGCAGGTATCTGGGGTTTGTTTGGCTTCTATAATTGAAACATAGTTGCTTTCGGAGCTGTTTCTTTCAGGCTTAGAGCCGGGCCGCGGCAGGCGGGGAACCTTGGCTTCCTCCATCACTGGAGCAAGCAAACCTCCTGTTCGCTTCAGCTGCATGGCTGCCGGCCGCCATCTTGGTTGGCAGTTAATTTGCATATCGCCCTGATTAGCTAATGGGAAGCGTATCAGAGGTATGGTTAATTACCCTATTTGTCTTTTATTAGATAGGATGCTCTTAAAGAAGCTAATTTTAAATTTTAATGAAATAATAAACCCAGAATCTATATATACATATAAAAGCCTAAGTGACCAAATGACAGAACAACCGAATGACCAGTCAACTGGTCACTATGACACACACCGACCACTAGGGAGCAGACGTTCAATGCAGGAGCTGCCTCTGGTGGTCAGTGCGCTCCCACAGCCAACCTACCACCATGATCAGGACCTCCAGCCAACCTCCTGTGGCCCCTCCCCCTGGCCAACCTCCTGCGGCCTGATAGGCCCTGCTCACTGGCCAGGCTGAGGGACCCCACCTGTGAAGGAATTTGTGCACTGGGCTTCTAGTAATTTTTATATCTCTAAATATTTGTTAACTTTCTTCTTAAGTAAGTTTTATTTTTATATACAGGATGTCCCCCCAAAATGTATACATACTTTAACAGCTGATAGCTCAATTTTGAAAATGAAATGTATTTTAATAAACACTGTCTTTATAATTATTCAAAGTGTTTTTATATATTTTTGGGTCACCCTATACATATATTTTTATTAACAGAATATCAATATACTGAAATTTTGAATGTTTTCTTGCTTTTCCTATTTTCATATATAAATTTCTAAAGCATTTTAGAGTCTTATTTAATATACTTTATTATATTCATCTATAGTATCCTAAACTCTAATTCTATAATGTGATTTTCCTATTCCAAAGTTTTTTATTTTTAATTACAGATTATAGATGTTATAATATTGAACTGGGAAAGTAGTGTGGATGTTAGTACCCATTCTCCCTTGCAATTTCTTCATGTAACTAATTTTATTTAGGTATCTATACTCTCCATTCTATTTCACACACTGAATGGGAAGTTAATGCTATGCTGATACTAATCCATGCCAAGTGAGAGTCTGATTGATCAAAGACAGTGAATTTTAACGTTAACAACATATTAGAATCACCTATTAGCTTTTGAAAATCCTGAAGCTCAGAGTGCAGCCAAGACAGATTAAATCTGAATTTGTCAGTGTGGAAACAGGTCTTAGCATTTTCTAAGTGGTTCTAGTGTGCAGCCAAGTTTACCAGTCTCCTGGAGTATTTTGTTTAGAAACCTAGGATTTAAATAATTAGCATTGCTTTAACATGGGCATTGGATGCAATGCAAGTCAAAAAGTAGTGACACTTGCTGAGGTCTTGTAAGAGGTATCCTTTATCATGGTAATGAGGCAGACTCCAGAAATGATGCTCTCTCTTTCATTTGATGTTATGGGTACTGATGTGAAGCCAGGATAGCTAATATCACTTTGCCACCATAAGGTAGTTTGTTGGCATGTTGACACATTCAGCATAAGAATATGGAACAACCAAAGAGTAATTTAAGATGCTACAGTGTATACTATTGATCAAATGAGTCTAATTGCTATTTTTTTTTTTTTTACTTTCAATCATTTAATTACTCAGTTACAAAGCAATTAGACTTATTGGGTCAATATATACTTTGTAGCATTTGAAATATAGAACAAAATAATTAAATTGAATGTACGATTGTAGACTTGTGCCTATATTTCAGACATTTCATGTGAATAGAAAGGAATAGATGTGAATAGAATCAATTATGGACTAAGGACTATTTTATGTCTACAGATTGTGTTGAATTCAGACTTAAAGCCCTTTGTTTTTTACAACAGGGAATTACGGGATATATACAAACATACACAAAGTAAGTAAAAAAATATAATAATAAAACATAAACATGGAGGGATGAAAAATGGTAGCAATTTGTTCTAACTTAAGCAACCATCAACTTAATAGACTGCCATAAACATAGCTTGGCGTATATAAAAAACATGGTAACCACAAACCAAAACTCTACAAGAGAGATACAAAGAAATCTAAACACAGCACTACAGAAAGCCACCAACATACATGAGGAGAAAAAAAAAAAAGAATAAAATATTGAACTAAAAAAGCAAAAAAAAAAATTAATAAAATGGCAATAGCTACACACCTATCAATAATTACTTTTAATGTAAATCGATCAGCTGCCTCCTGCACACCCCCTACTGGGGATTGAGCCCACAACCTTGGCAGGTGCCCTTGACTGGAATTGAACCCAGGACCCTTCAGTCTGTAGGCCAACACTCTATCCACTGAGCCAAACCAGTTAGGGCAATACAATGGGATGTTGCTCAGACATTAAGAAGATGAAATCTTACCTTTGCAACAACATGGATGGACCTAGAAGGTGTTGTGCTAAGTGAAATACTAGTCAGATAGAGACAGATAAGTAACATGATTTTTCTTATAAATGGAATAAAAAAAATAAAAAAACTTACAAAAAAAAAAAGCAGAAACAAACTCATAGGTACAAAGAATAAAATAGTTGCCAGGTAAGAGGAGGTTTGGGGAACTGGCAGAAAAAGGTGAAGGGTAAAAAAGTATAAATTGAACAGCCAGTGTGGCTCAGTGGTTGAGCATCGACTTATGAACCTGGAGGTCATGGTTTGATTCCTGTAAGGGCACATGCTGGGTTTTGCACATTCAATTCCCAGTAGGGGGCGTAGAGGAGGCAGCCAAATAACGATTCTCTCCCATCATTGATGTTTCTATCTCTCTCCCTCTCCCTTCCTCTCTGAAATCAATAAAGATATTTTTAAAAAGTACAAATTCACAGTTACAAAATAATCACAGGGATGTAAAGTACAGCATAGGGAATGTAATCAAATATGTAATAACTATGCGTGGTGTCCTGTGAGTGCAAAACTTAACTGGGGGATCACTTCATAAGTTATATAAATGGTTAACCACTGTGCTATATATCTGACATTAATATAATATAAAATGTCAAGTATAATTGAAAAAGTCTATAAAATTAAACAAATAAATTAGATAAAATAGAAATGTTATTCCCAAACTAATTTAAGTTCTTTATGAATCCCTGCCCTATCATACTTTTTCTATTATTTCTTCAGAACACACTACATTGAAATTTGGTTTATCATTTCCAAATATGTCTTCCAATTTTCTTTATGTATGTATTTCTTTTATAAATTAATTTCAGAGAGGAAGGGAGAGGGAGAGAGAGATAGGAACACCAATGATAAGAAAGAATCATTGATTGGATGCCTCCTGCATGCCCTACACTGGGGATTGAGCCCACAACCCAAGCGTGTGCCCTGACTGGGAATCAAAGTGTGACCTCCTGGTTCATAGGTCGACGCTCAGCCACTAAGCCATGCTGGCTGGGCTATGTATGTATTTCTTTAAAATCTACAGTTTGTTTGGTTTTCTAGGTTTTACAAATTTTTAATGTCATCATATGTGGTCTTTATTAACTTAAAATTTGGGGATATCTCTTTGTATGCCTTTGCATTTGCTTTTTGATAAATACCTCAATATATAAAACCATTGATATTCTTTCTTTGGTATCTTCAAGAGAAACTAATCCCTTCCCATGACTGCCAAAATGAATCTTGATAAATGTTGACATTATTATGTGTTAATATACCAGCATTGGCAAGTAAGATTGAACTTTAATTTCAGCACATGTGACAAAAGTCCAGACAAATAATGTTTAAAGGTAAACATTGGCAAGATTCCAAGTGGTGGTAAAAATTCCATAAGAGGGTTCTATCACTCCCTAGAGTTGGCTGCAAATTTCTAAAAAAAGAAGGGATTTCAGAAATGCTGGGGAATAGAATTATGTATAGGAATGTGGAACAGAGGAAATCAATATTTGTGAATTTGTCCTACAAATTCACTGTGTCCTGCAAAACACTGTGTTAAGATCCATAAGCATGTTATTTCAACAAGACTGAAAATAAGTACCACACTTCTTATTTTAAAGCTAATCAGACTGATCCTCAATAAAGACTCCAAAATGCTCAAGAACACAGAAGGAAAAAAACAACAAAAAAGACAGTTCTGACAGTTTCTACAAAGCTAAACATGTATAGCCTTACCATAAGATTCAGCAATCACACTGCTAGATATTAATCTAAATAAGTTGAAAATCTATGTATACACACAAAAAAGAAACTAAACATGGACCTTTGTAAAAGTCTATTTATATTTTGCAAAATTTAAAATCAACCAAGACATCCTTCAAAAAAATTCTGTGGTATATCTATAAAATGGAATATTTAGCAACAAAAAGAAATGAACATCACGCTATAAAAAAGACAGAGGAAACAAAATGTATATCACTAAGTGAACAAGGCCATTCTAAAAAAAACAACTACATACTATATGATTCCATCTAGGTGACATTCTCATTGTTGCCAAGGTTTAGGAGAGGGGAATATGAATAGATGGGGCACAGAGCATTTTTTAGGGCAGTGAAACTATTCTGTATGGCATTAAAATGGTGAATGCATGAAATTATACATTTGTCAAAACTTACTAGTATAGAATTATATAACACAATGAATGACACTTAATATAAACTATGAACTATCATTAGTAATAATGTATCAATTTTGGCTTAGCAATGATACTGAATGTAACATACTAGTGAAAGATGCTTATCATAGTATATACCATATTAATGCACATTTTTAATACTGGAGAAACTGAGTGCATGAATGGAAAAAGAGATTATATGGAAAAAATTTGTATTTTTCTGCACAATTTTTCTGTAATCATAAAAGTGCTCTAAACATTAATCGATATTAAAAAGTATTTAGAAAAAAAATGTTAGGGCTAGAATTTGAACCCAGATCAATGTAAGTTTATTGAGAAGAGAAAACTTAAAGTTAAATACATGCAATCAGAGAAGAAATAATCAATCCACTGAAGACATATTAAAATTAAAAGAAAAAGAGTGAAGCCTAAGCAGAAAATACAAATGAGCAGAAAGAATGTGGGATTCTCAAAACAAGGGAGCAAAAATGCAAATTCTGAGGAAAGCAATTTCAACTTAATTTTCTTAAAAATATATTTTTATTGATTTTTGGAGAGAGAGAGAGAGAGAGAGAGAGAAACATCAAAGTGAGAGAGAAATATTGATGGGTTTCCTCCTGCATGAACCCTACTGGGGATGGAGACCATAACGCAGGCAGGTGCCCTGACCCAGAATCGAACTAGTGACCTTTCTGTGCATGGGAATGCGCTCAACCAAGCCATATCATTCAGGACTCAATTTGATTTTAATAGCCAAGAGAGGCAGACAAGAAGAATTTCTCTTTTCAAGGGATCTGTTTCTCTAAAAGAAAATAACTGGCATCAGATTCATTTAAATGAAATAAATAGCAATATGTGTCTCTCTCTAAGAGTTGGTGCTAGAGAGGGATCCACTAATTGAAAATCCTATATAATAAAAGCCTAATATGTAAATTGGCTGAATGGCAGAACAACCAATCAGTGGGGGGCGGGGCCGGCAAGCAGGTGGCACTAGGCCAGCCAAGGTGGGTGCCAGCGGGCAGAGGAAGGGGATGGTGATAGAGGGACAGCAGTGACTGGCGTCAGCAGAGGGGCAATGAGGGAGGTGGGGCCGCAGATGCCCCCTGGTGGTCAGTATGCTCCCACAGGAGGAGCGCGGCTCAGCCACAAGCCGACCAGAGGCTAGTAAGCGCTAAGGATGTCTGACTGCGGCTTAGGCCCGCTCACTGTGGGGAGTGGGCCTAAGCCTTCAGTCAGACATCCTCCAAGGGCTCCTGGACTGTGAGTGCAGTCTGGGTGCAGGCTGGGAAGTGGGATCCCCCCCTGCGAGTGCACAAATTTTCGTGCACCAGGCCTCTAGTAGTATGATAAATGTCTGATAGCGTTCTAAATGTAAGCAAGTTTGTAGCAATCAGGACAACAATATTTAGTAGTCCAAAAATTTCAATTTCAACCTAACTTTTATTAAATGACTAGGTATATGCATATTTTTTCATTATTTTCTTTAACAGGATAAAGAGTACGTAATTTATACACTCAACAAAATCTCATAAGATGTCTTGAAGAAGCAGGTTGCTTGGTGCACCGTAGCATTCTAATGAACTAGAGCACCTTGGTATAGTCTAGTAAGGGAAACTGACTCAAATAAACAAATAAATAAAACAAAACTGCAATGACAATTCTGGATAAAAAAATATATATATAGGACTGTGGATTGGGTAGTAAGAAATATTTTTATAGACCATTTTAAGTTGATATCCATCTTAGGGGCCTTGAGGAGAAGGGTGTGATATAAGAAAAATGGTAGATAGCATTCTAGGCAGAAGGAATAGCAAAAAATCCAAAACAAAACAACAATATACAAAAGGTGTGTTTGAAACATTGAGAGAATACCATTACAAGGTTCAGTATGTATATTCTCTGAAATGTCAGCTGTTTTTCCTCTTAAATTAATTTTCAATTAAAAATATTTGAGAGCCATTTATATCCATTTTTATTCTAAGTGCATGGTGAATGCTAAAACAATAGCTTTACTCTCAGTCATTGTATAAAGTGAGGAAGGATTAATGACCTGCCATGATGCTATAAAATCATAACCTCCAATGTATTGTAAAGGAAAATAGAGAAATGTTTGGAAACCTCATATATTTTATGTGAGGTAAACCCAAAATAATTTATTTTATTAAGCATTCTATTTAATTTCTCAAGTGCCTTCAATCTATGGATACAGTCTTGTTCAGGAAAAAAGAAGTACAAATATAATGTTTAAAACTTTTGAAAAAGGCCGAAACCGGTTTGGCTCAGTGGATAGAGCGTCGGCTTGCGGACTGAAAGGTCCCAGGTTCGATTCCGGTCAAGGGCATGTACCTGGGTTGCTGGCACATCCCCAGTAGGGAGTGTGCAGGAGGCAGCTGATCGATGTTTCTCTCTCATCGATGTTTCTAAACTCTCTATCTCTCTCCCTTCCTCTCTGTAAAAAATCAATAAAATATATTAAAAAAAAAAAACTTTTGAAAAAGAAAAAAAGGTAAACTCTCAAAATCTAGTACTTGCATTTTTTTTTTTAATCAGGCATGCACTGATTGTAATTTCCTTTAAAAATCAAGACTAACCATGAGGAATATTTAGGCTAAACATAGCATAATTTCTGACAAAAGAAAGCATGTTTTCCTCTGCTGGGCCATGTTTCTCAGAATGGCTTGCAAGAGATACAGAAATATTCAAATGGACATCTCTTAAACGGATCTTGCATGAAAATATAATATAACATGGTAACTTTGCACAAACGTTTTTGAATGAATTGGATTTCTAACTTTTGTGTAAGGTTTTTTCACATTTCAATTATCCTATTATTTTGGAAATCAATGAAACCCAGAGCATGCATTTGAAATATTCACAAATTATTTAGAGCACCTTGGTATATATAGTCTAGTAAGGGAAACTGACTCAAATAAACAAATATGTGAAAGGAAATCAATTTGATAAAAAAATACATAAGATAAATTAAATAGGTAATGTTTTCATAGGCATCTAAGAATATGGAGATCTGTTTTCTGTACCCACTTTAGGTAATCTTTACAAAGCTCTGATCTTCAGAATAAAATATATGTATATTTAATATTTTAAGGTGCATTCAGGATGTGTGCACATTATGTTTAAATTTTCCTATTTTTTCATGACAAAATAGCTTTACAGAATTGAGAATTATTTATAACCAAAGCCACTTTGACATTTATGGTAATTTGGGAAGAAATAACCCTTACAAAAATAAAAGAGAAATAAAGAAATGACCTCAAACAAAATTAAAAATACAAACTCCCAGCTACTTGGAGATATGAGACTCCCAGTAAAGAAAAAGCATAGCATTGAACAACTATTTTACCACTGAGATAACAAAGAATGGTAGGTGATGATTAGAAATAATAGAAAGTGTTAAGAGAGTACTGGAGAAAAAAAGTTCTAAATTCCACATTGCTTCTGTTAATAACATCTCATTGGAAAAATCAATCTATGCAACTTCTGGTTTCCTCATGTATGAAATAGAGATAATATCAGTGCATCACATGTCCATAAGATAATAAAAGGCAAAATAGAAACATTTCCATGAAAATCCTTTGTTAAAATGAACACTATATGTAAATAATCATCCACTTTTCATATCGAAACATGAATGTACTAGTATTTGTCTTATTAATAATTTACCCAGAGTGGATTACAAAAATGCAATTTTAAAAAGACCAATAAACAGTAGGAGGAAGGTAAGAAATAGACTATGTATGGTCTCAAGTAAATTTTCTGGAGTGATGGATATGCTGTAATCTTGATTTTGGTGGTAGTTACATGGGTGAATTTAATTGCCAAAATTTCCTTAAATATATATAGATCTTCCTTCATGTTTTATTACATGTAAAAAAATCTTGAGAACAATTGACTGCCTTATGAAGAGACTGTTTCTCTTAATATATTGCCCTACCTGTCCCACCCACCCCCACCAAAAAAAAAAAAAAAAAAAAAAAAGGAAACAGAGAAAATAGGCTACTTAAAAAAATGAGAAAAATGTAGGTGCTTTGTGTACTTGACCATTCCATATCATTTTTTTTAAAGAACACACCATGTAATTCTGATTAATAAAATTTTCAGAAAAAAATGAAAATGCAAATTTGATTAAAAAGAGCTTCACATTTACATTCTTTGACTTTTTGTGCAACTGTTACCTTTTTACCACAGTTCAATAAAAAATATTTTTAGTGGCAAAACTCATACTCCCGAGTTTACATTTTGTGCCTGTCAGAGTCATTGCCCTCACTTGCAACATGGAGTCTGAGGCCAACAGTGACTGATGGTTTCAATTCATTTCTAGTGAAACATTCCTAAGTGTGTCTGACTCTTTTGTTTTTGTTTTACATTTTTTCTTAAATTTTTAAGTTATAGGGCTTAATTGGAACAAGTATAAAACAGGTCAACATTTAAAAAAAACAAATGTTAAAGAACAGGCAAACAAGTATAACCCATTCTAAGACAGTAACACTTTCAATCTAGACTTTTACTGTAAGAAATAATGAGATGATCTAAGATTTGATTTTTTTCTAATTACTTTGTTAAATAATAAAAATTATCTTTAAGTATTTTATGCACACAGCTCTGTGAATAAAATTGAAGATATTTTATGCACAGGTATACCAAATTATAAAATTCTGGGCTGCCATGGTTATAAGAAATGCTTTAATATCTGCACTGAGAATACATCAGAGGGTGTTACGATTTGAATTGTGTGCCCCTAAAAGATCGTGAGTCCTAACACCCTGTAACTCAAAATGTGGCCTCCTTTGGAAATAGGGTCTTTAAAGAGGTAATGACGTTAAAGTGAGGACATTAATCTAACATGACTGTGGGCCTTTATCTAAAATGGCTGACATCTTTACACAAAAAGGGAAAATTTGGAAAGAGAGCTAGACATGCACACAGGAAAAATCGCATGAGAAGATGAAGGCAGAGACTGAAATGATCCATTAGAAGTTAAGGAATACCAAACACTGCCATAGGGCACTAACACAGAGGGAACATAGGGACCTTTTTTTTAAGTGGGAAACAACCAGAAACTTGATTTATTCTGAAAAATAACATGGTGTCAGATAACACTGTATTTCAGTTCACGCTTTCTTTTCTGCTTTCAACACAACTTCCATGAAGTAAGAGAGTTCATTTATTCATTAAAAAATAGTTTTTAATCTCTTTTCAGTTTATCACTCTTCTACAGGTAATATAATACCATGTCACAGTAACATAAGGGCCTCTCATTACAAGAAACAGGGATTTTCCCTTTCTCTTTTCTGTGCTATTGTTATAAAAAAACCAATTTTACTTAATTAGTGAATTCTGAAGCCTATTTGTAGAATTCTACTTGGTCATAGGACATATTCATCTGTCAAAGAAAACATACTTATTCCTTGGGTTACTTTTCGATAAAATTGGAACTCTGTCAAGTTCCAACTTTTCCATTGAGAAAAGAAATAACTCTTTCATGGCTCAGAGATCAGTCAGAACTACTATAGAGGCTGCTCCTAGTGGGAGCTGAGGGGTAGTCAGTGGCAATATATGTATGATTTTATATTAAAATCAAGACCAGTTAAAAGTGATAAAAAAACACACAGAGTTGGAGTCATATAAACCTTGGTTTGATATTTAGATTCACCACGTTTTAACACTGACTTTACCTTAGCTACTGAAAATATCTAAGCCTTGGTTCTCACATATATGGACATAGAGAAACATCACTAAGTTATTTTGTTCTATCATAAAATGATATGATCTAGAATTGTTTGGTAAAAATAGTCTAGTTAAGTGTTTTGTAAATGTAATAGTAAACCTATCCAAGAGATAATTGTATAAAATCTGTCCAAATCTTGAATGTGGACATACTTTGATCCATCAATGTCATTTCTAGGAATTTATTGTATAAACATACAGACATATGCATGAAAAGAGCCACATATAATTAATTTCCCCAAACAATACTTTATAATTGTATAATATTAAAAATTGCCTAAGTGGCCATTATATTATATCCATGAAATAAAATACGGTGTAGCTACCCAAAAGAGAGATGAAAGATTCACATACCAACATATATGTTTTTCATAATTAAGGTGCTTATAAAGAAAAAAATCTTCCATTTGCTAAAGGTGAATTTGCACCACAGATTGCTGTTTTCTGGATTAAAATTCTGCAATGATTTACTCTTATGTTAGCACTTACTTTACATTTATCGTTAGCATTTGGGGCTCTATGCATAAGCTAAGCAAAAAATAAAATTAAATAAAAATCTCCAATAATACACCAGAATTTTGTAGAGTTTTCATTTAATATATTAAATGAATATAAATAAACATAGATTTTTTTTTACTTATACTCATTAAATTTCAAACATTTTTAAGTTATATCCATTACAATTTTTAAAACTTCCTTAGTAAAAGCTTAGAAAGTGCCAATGGATAGTATTTCATACTCTAAGGCATCTAGCACGACTTTGCATGAATTATAAACTGAAGAAAAGAAACAAAATTCATATGGTCGACTAGGGGAAAACCTTCATGCTGTTTGAAGGTCTATTTTGCATTGTCCCATAAGAAAGGCAGGCCAAAGCATCCACACGGATGCCAATTACACCGGCAGCAAAGGAGTCAGATGCTGTTGGCAAAACATGCTCCAGAGTGTGGCATCTGGGTCCTTTAACTGCCATACAGAGCCCCATCTGTAGCTAAAGCTGTTGACTCTGCTTTGGGGTAAGAAAAATCAGAAATAAAGAAGGCAGTTAAATTCTAAACCGTGCCAGGAATGGCAGAAGGCAGGCTGCAGTCAGCATTCAAATTACATCCCTAGCCCAATTTGCTTTTTAATGTCTTGAAACTGTATAAACACTAAACTATGTTAACTCCAGTAGTTTAGTGATGAGTTTAGAGATGAGCACATGTAGGTGGTTCAGTAACTTAGGAAACACAGATCACCTAAACAGATTTGATATTCCAACAAAATATTCTTTTCCCTAACATTTTTCCTCTCAAAGAATATAGCCATATGGTGAATAAAATGCAATTCTCATTCGACATATTAAAATATATTATTTTAAGAATTCATTATGGTATATACTGTGAATTCTCACAAATAGTATGGAATTTAAGAATTTTCTTTTTGATTTTTAATGTTTTCTTTAGACTGACATTTCACAAAATGCAGATAGTCATTGTATCCTTTACTGAGCCTCCTGACATTTTTACCCAATTGAAATTTGTGGGAAAGCTTCAGAGAGCCCTAACACTTACTTAATTAATAAACTATTGCTTAATTACAAATGAATAAGGTAATCTTTTATTGTTCTTCATGTAGAACGGGATGAGTTGCTATCTATATAATCCCAAATTAATCATTTGTCGGTTGCTGCTCTTCTCTTATTTATACACATATATTTGAAAACAAGATAGATGTTGGAAATAATAAAAACCAGTGATATTTAAGAAACAGACTCAGAGATGCATAGAACAAACTGACAATTGCCAGAGAAGAGGGGTATTGGGAGGATAGGAAAAAAAGAAAGAGAAAGGATTAGGAATTACAAACTGGTAATTATAAAATAGTCACAGGATGTAAAAGCACAGTACAATCAATAATATTATAATAACTATGTATGGTGCCAGGTTGGTACTTGAAATATCGGGGGATCACTCTGTAAAGTGTATGACTGTCTATCCACTATATATTCTAGGTCCAGACTTTCTGACTCTAGAACCCATGTTTTCTCTCTATCTCATTCTTACCTGCTCTTGCTCTCTCTTATATATAAAATATAATTTGGTACAGTCACTTCAGTAATGGTGAAGAAAGGGCTTCTAAAAATTTACTCTTCTATTAAAAAATAAGAAAACTGGCAAACAAACAATGTATTCAGAACTCTGGAAATAAACTAAAGGTTTGCAAAAATCTGAGCAAGTTTTACTCACAAAAAAAAAAAAAAAAGGCTGAATCTCATGCTCGTAGTCAGTTGGTGGTGGTTCAACTTGTTGTATTTCCAACTCCCTCTCCCAAGTCCTGTCATAGTCTTGAAAACAACAACTTTGCAATAATGAATCTGTGAAACCTGGAGGCCAAGCAGCCTCTGAAGAGGCAGTGCAGGTTTAGAGCGTACACATAGGATTCTTCTCCGGGAATGTCACTATTTCATTGGTCTGGCAGCTCCCTGAAAGGTTCCATTCTCAGGAATTGACTTTACTTGACCTAAGTCAAACCTAACTCTGTTCAACAATCCTTATAAGGATTTATTCACAACAATCAGTGGAAATTGCTTAACCTTGTAGCTGCTTGAGGTGATGATTCCAGTTGAGACTAACAAGACGCTGATCAATATACTTTAAGGTAAAAGTTGGGAATGAAATGTTCATAGAGGTCTTTGAAAAGCTAAACCTATTCCTGGGAAACTAGAAGACACAACGTAGAGTCTAATCACAGACCTAAGAAATACATGGAAGACCTTATCTGGCTGACCTTGAGGCTCTGTGTAAGCAGGTAGTGAACAGGAAGGCGAAATGATAAACCGCCTGGCTGAGTGTTGAATGCGTTCCTCAACACAGACACACTGGTTCCCTCAGTGGAAGCTGGAGACTTATTTGTTAAAGGAAATTGAGAAAATATTGTTAAACCATTAGCTGACAACTAAGGTAGCCAAGCAGAGACTATAATACCCACTCATGACCAAAAAATACATAATTTATAAAACTATTCCAGAAAAATCACTAAATAAACAATAGCAAAGGTGAATAAATAAATAAATAAATAAATAAATAAATAAATAAATAAATACAGTAACAACTGGAAATGATCTGTTCTAATGTCCGGATTTGCCACATTATATTATTTAAAAGGTCAAGTGTTCATAAAAAAAAAATCTGTGTCATATAAAAACAGAAAAGTATAGCCCCCACACAGGAATAAATGCAATAAACAAAAACTATCTCTGAGGAAGCCCGGGTATTGGAGTTAATTGAAAATATATTAAATAGCCAAAACCGGTTTGGCTCAGTGGATAGAGCATCGACCTGGGGACTGGAAGGTCCCAGGTTCGATTCCGGTCAAGGGCATGTAACTGGGTTGCAGGCACATCCCCAGTAGGAGATGTGCAGGAGGCAGCTGATCGATGTTTCTCTCTCATCGATGTTTCTAACTCTCTATCTCTCTCCCTTCCTCTCTGTAAAAAATCAATAAAATATATTTTAAAAAAAAGAAAATATATTAAATAGATATAATAAATATGCCACCAAATTCATAACCTAGAAGAAATGGACAATTTCTTAGAAATATATCTTTCTAGACTGAATTATGACGAACTGGAAAATCTAAATAGACCAATCAACAGTGAGGAAATTGAAACAACCATCAAAAACCACCCAAAAAGTAAAAGTCCAGGACCAGATGGCTTTAATAGGGAATCGTACCAAGCATTTAAAAAGCATTTAATACCTATCCTTCTTAAACTCTTCCAAAAACCTGATGAAGAAGCAATACTTTTTAACACATTTTATGAGGCCAACACTGCCGATACCAAAACATAGCAAGGATAATAGAAAAAAAGGAACTTACAGCTCAATATCTCTAATGAATGCAGATGAAAATTCTTAGCAACATACTAGCAAATCAAATACAACCATACATTTAAAAAATAATACATCACAATCAGGTGGGGTTTCATTCCAGTGGCAATGGAATGGTTCAACATACACAAATTGATCACTGTGATATACCACAGTAACAAAATAAAGAATTAGAAATTATATAATCCTATTAATAGATGTAGAAAAAAGCATTTGGCAGATACATCTATTTATGACTAAAACACTAAAAAAATGGATATTAAAGAAAAGCAGCTCAACATAGTAAAGACCATAAATGACAAACCCTCTGCTAATATCATACTCAATGGTGGAAAGTGAAAGCTTTTCCTCTGAGACCAGGAACAAGGCAAGGCTGTGCACTCTCACTACTGTTACGCAACATGGTACTGAAAGCCCGTGCCAGAGCAATCAGGGAAGAGGAAGGAATAAAAGGCATCCAAACTGGGAATGAAGAAGTACAATTGTCACTTTTTGCAGATAACACGATTCTTTACATAGAAAACCCTAAAGACTTCACCAAAATACTATTAGAAACAATAAACAAATACAGTAAAGTTGCAGGATACAAAATTGACATACAACAATGCATTGCATTTCTATATATTAACAATTAAATTTCAGAAAAAAAATCCATTCACAGTTCTAACAAAAAGAACAAAACACCTAGAAATAAACTTAACAAAGGATGTGAAGAACCCATACACTGAAAACTAAACATTTTTAAAATAATTGAAGAGAACACAAAGAAATGGAAAGGTATTCTGTGATCATGGATTGGAAGAATCAATGTAACTAAAATGGTCATACTACCCAACAGAATCCCAATGGAATATTATATATTTTTTTATTTTTGAATATATTTTATTGACTTCAGACAGGAAGGGAGAGGGAGAGACAGAGCGTTAATGATGAGATATAATCATTGGCTGTGCCTCCTGCATGCCCCCCCACTAGGAATTGAGCCTGCAACCTCAGCATGTGCCCTATCCGGGAATCGAACTATTATCTCCTGGTTCATAGGTGGATGCCCAACCCTGAGCAATGCAGACCGGGCCCAACGGAAATTTTTAAGAGAAATAATCAGATTTGTATGGAACTACAAACCCCTGATCTGCCCTGCTCTGTGCATGACAGGGGGTGGCACCACGACCCCCTGATTGGCCAGCTTTGTATGTGACATGGGTGGTGGCACAACCCCCTGATCCACCCTGCTCTGTTCATGACAGGGGGTGGCGCCACAACCTCCCCATGGACCCTGCCTTGAGTGTGGCAGGGGGCGGTGCCCCAACCCCCCAATCAGCCCTGCCCTGAGCATGACTGGGGGTGGCATCGCAACCTCCCGATCTTCCCTGCTCTGTGCATGACAGGGGGCGGTGCCCCAACTCCCCAATCAGCCCTGCTCTGAGCCCGACCAGGGGCTGCACCTAGGGATTGGGCCTGCCCTCTGCCACCTGGGAGCAGGCCTAAGCCAGCAGGTCCTTATCTCCTGAGGGGTCCCAGACTGCGAGAGGGCACAGCCGGGCTGAGGGACTCTCCCTCCCTCCCGGGTGCACAAATTTTTGTGCACCAGGCCTCTAGTCCTATGTAATAAAAGCCTAATATGCTAAGTGTCTGGATAGCTGTTCAACCAATCAAAGCTTAATATGCTAATGGTATGCTTAAGGCTGATCAACTGCTCACTATGACATGCACTGACCACCAGGGGGCAGATGCTCTGACCAGTAGATTAGCTTGCTGCTAGGATCTGGCTGATCGGAAATGAGAGATGGGCCAGACACGCTCTGGAGTCCTCCTGCATTCCTTCCTGGCCCTCATCATGCACTGGCGTGGTCCCTTGGCCTGACCTATGCCCTCTGGCAATCCAGGACCCCTTGGGGAATGTCAGAGAGCCAGTTTTTGCTGATCCCACAGGCCAGGCCGAGGGACCCCACTTTTGCACGAATTTGTACACTGGGCCTCTAGTATCAAAATAAAAAGCCTCTGCACAGCAAAGAAACCATCAACAAAACAAGAAAGCCCACTGCATGGGAGAACATATTTCCTAATGCTATCTCCGATAAGGCTTTAATCTTCAATATTTACAGGGAACTCATACACTTAACAAAAGAAAGATAAACCTAAATAGACACTTTTCAAAAGAGGACATTCAGAAAGGCTGAGAGACATTTGAAAACATGCTCAAAGTCACTACCATCAAAGAGATGCAAATCAAAACAACAATGAGGTACCATCTCACACCTGTCAGAATGGCTATCATCAACAAATCAACAAATGACAAGTGCTGGTGAGGATGCGGAGAAAAAGGAACACTTGTGCACTGCTGGTGGGAATGCAGACTGGTGCAGCCACTGTGGAGAACAGTATGGAGTTTCCTCAAAAAACTAAAAATGGAACTGCCATTTGACCCAGTGACCCCACTCTTAGGAATATATCCCAAGAAATTTGAAACACCAATCAGAAAGGCGATATGCCCCCTATGTTCATAGCAGCACAATTCACTATAGCTAAGATTTGGAAACAGCCTAAATGTCCATCAGCAGATGAATGGATTAGAAAACTGTGGTACATCTACACGATGGAATACTATGCTGCTGTAAAAAAGAAGGAACTTTTATCATTTGCAAAAGCATGCATGGAACTGGAGAGCATTATGCTAAGTGAAATAAGCCAGTTGGAGAAAGATAAATATCACATGATCTCACTCATATGTGGGATATAATGATCAACATAAACTTTAACAAAAATAGATCCAGAGACAAAGAAACACTGAACAGACCTTCCAACCTCATAGAGAAGGCAGGAAGGGGGGTAAGAGAACAGCCAAAGGATTTGTATGCATGCATATAAATCTAACCAATGGACACAGACACTGGGGTGGTGGGGGCTTGTCCTGGGAGGCGGGAGTGGTGGGGAGGGTCAATGGGGGGAAAAGGAGACATATGTAATACTTTAAACAATAAAAAAAATAAAGAAAAGAAAAACAATGCAACATAATTTCTTAGAAATAAAATCAGTAATCTATCAAAAATCTGCTGGCTGGTGTGGCTCAGTGGTTGAGTGTTGACCTATGAACCAGGAGGTCATAGTTCAATTCTGGGTCAGGGCACATGCCTGGGTTGCAGGCTCAATTCCCAATAGCCTCTAGTAATGTATATTTATAGTTTTTTTGCTTGTCTTGTTTTATATCTTTAAGATTTGTATAGGAAATTACAGTATTTTTATCTAAATAAAGGTACTGTCATGTTAGATAATAATTTACTATTTTAATGCTCTCATTCTGTTTGATACACGTAATGAGAATAATATATTTTGGACCAATAGGTTGACAAACATTAGTGACATATAAACTCACATACATATTTATTTTTTGCACATATGTATGACATTGTATTTTGCTAAAGAGCAGCAACTAACATCCAGGCAATCCAGGAGCTGTCTAGTACAAAAATCTGGCTTTACAGCTAGAAATTGGTGTTGTGTTGAACCTTTCAACATACAATTGCATAGAAAATGAGACGGGACTGCTCTGCGATCCTGATGAATTATAACAAAAACAAGCTTACTCCATAATTATATTCAAATGCAGACAAAAACATGAACATTATCTATACCACAAACATGCCCCAATCATAGCTAGTATAAATGATTGCTGCCTCTTTAAAAATTTTGGCTTTCACCTCTGTCCAGTCTTGCATCGTTCTAGATAAGATGTATTATGAACCAAATCATATAATTCTTTTCATTTCCTGACAATATACTAGTACAACCTAGGCCAGTGATGGCTAACCTATGACACGCGTGTCAGAGGTGACACGCGAACTCATTTTTTTGGTTGATTTTTCTTTGTTAAATGGCATTTAAATATATAAAATAAATATCAAAAATACAAATCTTTGTTTTACTATGGTTGCAAATATCAAGAAATTTCTATTTGTGACACGGCACCAGAGTTAAGTTAGGGTTTTTCAAAATGCTGACACGCCGAGCTCAAAAGATTCGCCATCACTGACCTAGGCCATTGTCCCACTTTCTTAAACCTTCCCCCAAATTACATGTCACACCTCAAACCTCAAAGTCCTTTCCAGCACCCTTTTACAGAGGTGCCCCATGGGATTTACATGGTGTGTGTTCTCCCTCTGGCCAATCAATTATAAACCCAATTTGTTCAACTGAAGGTGTGTTCCTGCTGGTGTTTGTCTGGAGGCGATAGTGTGAGTGCACACATACTCAAATGCAAAAATTAGTTGTTTGTAGTAATTAAGAAAGAGCCGAAATTATATATATCAGAGTGTCTGAAAAAGAAACTGGAAAATTCATATTCTATATATGTAGACTACAATTAATAGTTATTTAGGGAAAATAAAATAAATATACACATCAATGGAGCTTGCTCCTAGCCTAACAAAAGTGATTCTTTCTTCCACTGCATAGACAAGCAGTTAATATTAATTTGTGATATATCAATATATCAGTATCACAAGAAATAACTCTGGAGTCTTACATTTTTGTATAGTTTAAACTAATACCAACTATTAACACAGTGAGTTTTTGTTAATATTACCAAGAGTATTCATTTGTCCTTTCTGTCACTGAAATATCAATCTAACTATTGCCAGTTATTTCAGAATTCTCCTTTCATGAATTACACTGACAACTATGACTAATCTGGCTTTTATAACCCATTTCAGTCACCAAAAGTAAGATACATTTGTGAAAACTCTTACATGCTTCAGAGGATCCAGAATTCTCAATGGTGATCATAAGACAAAAGAGAGTGTGTGAGTTATTTTGGAGGGCACCTTGAAATCATTTTCAATTGTCCCTGAAAAACAATCATCTAAGTATATTTATAGTCAACTAATCGGCTTCTGTGACAAGAAAAAACATATTTCAGTCGCAAATGGAGAGCATTATGCTAAGTGAAATAAACCAGTCAGAGAAAGATAAGTACCTCATGATTTCACTCATTTGTGGAATATAGAGATCAACATAGACTGATGAACAGGGACAGATCCAAAGACAGAGAAACAGTGATCAGACTATTAATCCCCAGAGGGAAAGTAGGGGAGGAAGGGGGCAAGGGGAAGAGATCAACCAAAGGACTTGTATGCATGCATATAAGCCAAACCAATGGGCATGGACACCAGGGGGATGAGAGCAGGAGTTGGGGGGGGGGGGCAGGATGGGGGTTTAATGAGGGGGATGAGGACACATTTGTAATACCTTAACTAATGAAGAATTTAAAAAAATAAATTAAATAAAAATAAATAAAAACCAAAAAAACACACACCTGGTTTTACATTCCTTAGAGAGAACTTGTGTATAACAAACAAGTCAAAGAATGAGTTACCCAATATACATTTGGTTATTAAACACTTGAATTATCAATAGCTACTCAGAATATCTACTTAGAGTTTCTTTAAACTTTTCATCTAAAAACGAACTAATATAATTTGATTTTAAAATGTGGACACTTTATATTGTAAAATGTAGCAATAATTTGACTAAAGTAATCCAAACTCATGAAAATTTCTAGGTTACACATTGGAAGTTAAAATAAATGGACCCGCCCTGACCGGTTTGGCTCAGTGGATAAAGTGTCAGCCTGAGGAGTGAAGGGTCCCAGGTTCGATTCTCGTCAAGGGCATGTACCTTGGTTGCAGGCATATCCCCAGTAGGAGGTGTGCAGGAGGCAGCTGATTGATGTTTCTCTCTCATCGATGTTTCTAACTCACTATCCCTCTCCCTTCCTCTCTGTAAAAAATCAATAAAATATATTAAAAAAATAAAATAAGATCATTGGACCCACTAAAAAGTCATATTGTAGCACTCACTTAGCATGGATGGAATGATCTAAGGCAAGGCTGAGATAGCAAAAACATGTTTTAAAGAAGTAAATGCATCTGTCACCTGTGCCACATCAGGTAATTGCATCTCCAAATTAAAAAGTATTTCTTTATTACTTGAAATATGTTGATTCTTTAAATACGTATTTAGTAATATGGTATAAATTTAAGTTGTACAATATGTTTATTTGATACATTTTATATATTGTAACATGTTTGTCATTATAACATAGTAACATAGTTAGCACCTCTATCATGTCACATAATAATAATTTCTTTTGTGTGGTAAGAATAATTAAGATCTAATCCAGCAGTTCCCAACCTTTTTTTTTTTTTGGCCATGCCCTGTCTAAGCATTTCTAAAATCCTGATGCCCCCCTATGACATAATTCTTATTATTCAAAAAGTGAACTCCTGTTCACATGGAGGAAGCCTAAAATACCATTAACTTGGTCTAAACAAGCTTCTAAAGACCATGACATTCATGAAAGAGAAACATAAAAGAATGAAAGGACAGTTGAAGTACTGAGGAAGAAATTACTAAGAAATTGTTAAAAAATAATAATAATAATATGAAGTGATATTAAAAAAATAGCAAAAACAGTTTCAAAACATATAATACAGAGTTGCAATGCATAAGTATGTCACAATATGTATTTATATATTGTACATGAGTCCCCTACAACTATAAGAAATGCAAAAAAATCACTATTAATAACTTGTTCTCAAATAACCCCCTTAAAAATCAAATGGCCCCCCTGTGGGGCATGTGCCCCACATTGGAAACCACAGATCTAATCTTTTAACAAGTTGGATGCTTGTAATATTTTTGTCAATAGTCACTACACTGTAAACTAGAAAACCAGGGCTTATATATCTACTCTTTGCAAGTTTGTACCCTTATATACATCTTTCCTATGCCTCCAACCCTTCCTCTGGTAACCACCATTTTACTCTGTGTTTTAATGTGATTATTACTGTTTTAACTTGAAATTTGGTATACATAAATTTCAAATGAATGTGACACTATTTTTGTCAGTAAATGGTTCTTCATCTTGGAATAGGTATTTTACTTAAATGGATGTAACGTGGAAATAATGCCTGGATGCAACTCAAGGACATTGAGCACTCCAAGGAATTTCATGAAGAAAACGATAAATATATTACTCACCGATAGCTTTTGTTAAAGGTCAGTACAAGTGGACTTGCTCTCACAAGGATTCATTTTTCAGTCATTGGATTCTTGTTCATGAAAATTTCCTTCCCAACCTGATAGGCATACACACTGATAGCTCTAAGGGAGTAATATAAAAATTATAAAACCTTTAGGTATATTTTATTATAAAGCCTAAAATCCAGATATTGCTCCTAGCTATTTTGATTTCTTAGACAATTTATAATTTTTACAGGTTTTATAGGATATCAATATGTATCTAAAGTTACTTTTACAACAGTTTAAAAACTTTATAAACAGTTTTCATTAGTATGTAGTAATTCAATAAATATTTGCAACATATCAATAAAGTCTATATAAGATATTAAACTATTTATGAATTATGCTCACAATGCAGAACTATTGACTTTGTTAAATGTCCTAATATAAAAATAGTGTATTAGTAATATGATGGTAGCAATTTAAACTAAGCTAAATACATAATTCAGCAAATAGTTCACAAGTTGAAAGAAATACAACTACGACAAATGAACCTTCTGTCAGCTTTGTGGCATTAGCTACAAATAATTAACCTAGGTAAATCAGTAATGTTGGTTGATTGAAATTATAAAACCTTTCATATTATTTTTCTAAAGTATAGAAAAATAATATTCAAAATACTAAAAGTAAAATTTTGCTTTCCCAGGATTTAGAAAACAAACAAAAGATTCTAAAATTACTGTGGAGTAATAATTTATATATTAAAATATTTTAAAATAATATTTTTTATTCTTTGACAAAACAGCAGGATTTGGGCTCTTACATTTAAAGATTCTAGATTTAGTATTATAAAACTATTAAAATCAATGTTAGCTGTTATCTCGATCTTCACTGTTTAAATCAGTAGCCACTAGCCACATGTGGCTATAGGGTATTGATACGTGAATGGTTCCAACTGAGATGTGCTGCAAGTATAAAATGCAGATTAGATTTTGAAGATTTAGTGTAAAAATAACATAAAGTATCTCACTAACAATCATTACTTACATGCTGTAATTGTAATAGATATAAAGAGTTAAGCAAAACACTTTAAAATTAACTTCACCCGTTTTCTTTAATTTTGTTTTAATATGACTGATAAAAAGTTTGAAGTATACAGAGCTCTCATTACATTTCTATTGGACAGAGTTGTATAGATTAGGCCAACTTAGTCCCTTCATTTGTGAATAGAATTAAGATGTCCACATAGCTATATACACATACATGCGGAGCAGAAGTTCCCTGAAATTAGAGGAGGTGTTTAGTTTAATACATCCCAGCATGTTGGAGAATCCCAGTACCCCACAGACACTTAATATGTTTGTTGAATAAATGAAAATGAATGAATCTGATAGGAAAAATAATGTAAAAGCTGCAGTTAGCACCCAAAACAGATTACAAAAGGATTCTATATGTTTGCTAGAGATGGATAACAAATGTATTTCAAATATTACAATAACCAGAGAAATAAAAAATTCATGTTCCATGTATGTACATTTAAGTTACAATAATTCAAATTCATGAAAAGTTGCCACTTAGCATCCCACTTGGGTTTAACAGAGCCAAGTGGTTTCCTATGCCTGTGAACAGCTGAAAAGCAGAGGGGTGAGAGCCACCGCACTGTCAACACTGGGCTTTCTTCCCGACACGTGTTAACTCTCCACTCAGAATACTCATTAATATTTCCCACGGGTTTGCTGTATTTGAGGAGCAATTTTTTCATGCATTTTCACTCTACATTGTTAACTTTTGCAATGAGTGTGTAACAGAGCCAAAGATTTCTTGGATTGTATATGGCTTATTGTTTTGTTTTCCTTCCTTTTTTCTGAGTACTAAAAGAGGATTTACATAAAAACTGAACATAATGACTTGATTTTGTTTTATAAATCTTCTATTTAAAATGGAAGCGATTCTACAATAGGCAAGTAAAGTGTGTGCTGTGGTGAATGGGAGGTAACTACCTAATTTAGTGATGGACATTAGGGCAGAGTAGTCCAGATGACACATATATAAAATCTGTGGAACAAGTTGAGCTACCCTTTAGTTGTGCTCTGACAATTCACTTTCTAAGAGATATGAATCATTTCAGTAAAAAACAAAAGCATGAGTTTACTGCTGCTTTTTATTTTAACATCTCAATAATAATTTGAAACAAATTTAGTGATTCAAAAAGCCAATGAAATTTCTTCACTTTTAAAGTTAAATATTCCTTAAAATCTAATAATTACTGGTATTCTTGATGATTTAATAATTAGTAGAAATTATCATCAATTTAATGGTATAATTATCATTACGGTGTCAGGTACTTGAGAAGTGATCTCCAAATATGATGGAATAAAAAGGAAACATAAAAAGATGAAGGAAATGTATTTGTTTCTAATGTTAAATATTATAAAATATAAATGTTGAAAGGACTAGAAATGAATATTGACTAGAAATAACCCAGAGTTCAAGTATGTCTATTCATTGGTTGCTTACTTGATTCAGAAGCATTCTTCTGAATGTAGGCATTCTTAGTGCAAAGCACTTTCCCATTCAGCATTGTAAACTTAATTAATTCCAGTAATTTTAAATAATAGTTAAAGCTAAAATACTATTTTTAAATCACATTAGTTTGGAATTAAATAATTAAATTATATTTTGAGCTAGTTTACTGAGGGGTGCACTTAAAATATATTTACTAAATGAATAAAAGTTTGCATAATTTATAAAGTTGGAGCCACATCATATCTACCCCTTACTATAAAGTGGACATTACTCTTCTTGCCATATTTGGGTAAAACACTTATCAAAGTTTGAAACATGCAGGTAAGAGGGAGACAGGGAAGACAATGATAGAAGGTGACCCAGACCTAGAACAGTAAACTACCCAGCCAGCGACACAGAAGACAAAGCAGTAAGGTCTGGTAAGTGCATTAGGATGAACTACACAGTGCTTAGCTTTCCACACCAGATGTTTTAAATCCCTGTAACCAGTGGCAAATCCTGAGGTAAGTAGGATAGACCAATTCTGACTATTAACTTTGAAGTTAGAGAGATGAAATTTAAGCCCTATTTTGTTGCTTCTGAAATTTATAGACATGTTTGGTGTACTAATTTTCTCTTGCTCCATACAAATTACCACCAATCAGGTAGCTTTAACCAACGCACATTTGTTATTTCATAGTTTCCCGGGTCGCTGTCCAGGTATGGGCTGTTCGGGTCCTTGCCTTAGAGTCTCACCAGGCTGAAACCAGCGATCACACCTGAGGCTTGGGGTTCTTTTCTAAAGTCAGCAAAATTTCATTGTATCTATACAACTTAGAGAAAATTAAATTAAATGGGAAATGTAACTCAAATTTAACTTTAGCAATAAAACTGAAGAATTCACAGTCTTGCTAACTGTCAGACATGGGCAGCATTCAGCATCCAGAGACTGTGTTTAGGTCCTCGGCATGTGGCCTCCTCTTCTCCTAGCCTGGCCACTTGCTTCTACACGTCCACCAGGAGAGTATCTGCTGCTGCAACTTGTCTCTTTTAAGGGCCCATCTGATTAGGTCAGGCCCACCCAGGATAATCTGGCATTTGATAAATCAAAGTCAAGTGATTCGGGAACCTAGTTAAGTCTGTAAAATCTATATTTCAGGAAAATATAGGATAACCACGGCAGTGATATCCCATTGTGTTCCCAGGTCTTACACTCAACAAGAGCAGAGTTTATAAGGCATGACATCCTGGGAGGTGGAAATCTTGGGGCCACATCTATTCATCTACTTAATTTCTCTAAGTAACTTATTTAAATTCCCTAAGCCTTGGTTGCATTCCTATGTAAAGTGCCAATAATACCTACTTCATAAGCTTATTTTGAGCATTTAGTACAGTAGTGATTGAAACATGCTTAACTCATGACACACAATTACCACTAATTAATAGTAGTCATTATCTCTAGGCATACCAGTCTAGATCTGATGAGGTTAATGTATAACTTGCAGAAAGTACAGCAACTGAGTCAGAATTATCCATTTTTATATTATTTATTTTCTTGCATGAACAATTTAAGCTCCTTACTAGAAGATACAGATGATCAGACTAGGAAAACAAAGAAGAAAGAAGAGGGGGAATAGACTCTAGCAACGTGCCAATTACAAGATACAAACTTAGATCAAGTGAACACATTTCAGAACATATAAGTTAGGAAAATTGATCAAGAAAAAATAGAAAATATTATTAAACAAATGTACATCTCAAAATGCACTAAAGGAGGGAGCTTGACAGTATGCTTACATAGACTGAATTAAAATTACTTCCAAATCTTTAATTCCCTTCTTATGCCATAGGGTGCAAAAAATAGGGAAACAGAGGAAACTACCCAATTTATTTCTGAGGCTATTGAAACCTAGTTACCCAAACTTAGCAAGCGCAAAATAAGGAATGTGAACTCAGACAATGTCACTTAAGACAAAAAATAAAATTGGAAAGATAAATTTTACGTAAATGAATCTTAACCTGGCCAGTGTGGCTCAGCAGTTGAGTATAGTAGACCCATGAGCCAAGAGGTCACAGGTTGATTCCCAGTCGGGGCACATGTCCAGGTTGTGGGCTCAATCCCCATTAGGGGGCATGTAGGAGGTAGTAGATTCGTGTTTCGCTCTTATTGATGTTTCTATCTCTCTATCTCTCTCTTTTCCTCTCTTTCTAAAATCAATAAAAAATAACATTTTTTAAAAAGTAATTAAATCCTAAAATATCTTAAAAATATGGTCTATTATAAGCTGGTAGCTCCTGCCCCCAGAAATAGAAGTATGCTTGAAGACAAGAACATATATTTAAAAAAAAATGGTTTGATCATCTCAAATGCAGAAAATTCAACACACATTTATAAAAATTGTCTTAGCAAATGAAAACTTAATGGGAATGGTCTTATATTAATAAAATATATTGCCCTGACCATGTGGCTCAGTTGGTTGGAACATGGAAAAGGTTGTGGGTTCAATTCCCAGTCAGGGTCCATACCTAGGTTTCTGATTCCATCCATGGGGCACCTATGGGAGACAACCAATTGATATTTCTCTCCCTCTCTCTTTCTCTCTCTCTCTCTCTCCCCCGCTTTCTCTAAAAATCAATGAAAACATATAATGAACAACATAAACTGATGAACAAAAACAGGTCCAGAGACAGAGAAGCATCCATCAGACCGTCAAACCTCAGAGGGAAGGTAGGGGAGGGTGGGGGTCAGGGGGAGAGATCAACCAAAGGACTTGTATGCATGCATATAGGCCTAACCAATGGACACAGACAACAGGGGTGTGAGGGCATGAGTAGGGGACGGGTGGGGGGCAATGGGGGAATAAGGACACATATGTAATACCTTAATCAATAAAGAGGAAAAAACATATCCTTAGGTGAGGATTAAAAACAACAACAACAAAAAACCCAATTCTTTGAAAAAGTATAATAAAATTTAAAAAAAATTTCCACACAAATAAGCAAAAAATTCCTGCCAAACATATCCTATGTAAAGCTTACTTTTAGAGTCCCGAAAATTTAGATAAACATTGAAAAAAATGAAACTAATAAAATTTTAAAATCGTGTCATTTTCTGATTCATTACTCATATGATCATAGGAAGAATAATAATTTGTTTTCTTTAATACAATTTTTTTTAAATTGTAGTAAAATTTATTTTGAATTCAGTATTCATAAGAATAAAACACTCTGTCTTTTGTCTTATTGTCTTATTGTCTTTTTTTTTAATGCTATCTTAAGTATTATTTTAAATCTATACAGACTTATAAAATTACCCACTGATACAAAAATTGAAAATACTGGGTATAATGATATTTAGAATTAGATATAAATATAGTACTCTTTAATCTTAAAAACAAATCAAACTATGTTATGTTAATATGATTTTTGTCACCTGGAGAAATAATTTGTCTTGGTGCTATAAATCTAACATGAAATAATATGTATTATTCTGACAGAAAGGTAATGGAATATTTAAAAATAATTTCTGTGAAAAGTTATAAATGCTGAGTTTCATTGAACATATTTTGAAATAAGGCAATGAAAATGCATGTTAGATTGAAGAATACATTCAAGGCAGAACTGTTTTAGAAAAACACAATTTCTGGAACATGAAAAAATATAATAAAGAAACTATAAAAGCCACATGTTAAATGTAGATATTCTTAATGTATAAATATTCATAGTGTCAATACCTTTTACAACACTTTGTGAAGGGAATCAAACTTTTAAGAAATTTAGTCAAGGTAGTATTTTAGTGTTTATTCTAGATGAAGAACAGTAAGGCCAATTCCCACTAGCTTTCTTTCCTGTATTCTAGTCAATTCATGATAAATATTCATATTACATTCTTCAAAATATCTCAGCTCTTTGTTCACTATGCTATTTTCTATCTACAGTCTCTATTAACAAGTTAGTCCTTGTATTTTAGTTCTCTTTATTGCATGCCCTACTTTCATAAGTTATTTGTGATTCTTTCCAAAGAGTCCTATCTTTAATAGCTTTTTGGCTTTTTTTAAAGACAGTTTCTAAAATTAGAATAAAGGCGCTTAGGCTACCAGTACTAGAATTTTATTCTTTATTAATAATATAGCTACCATGGGAAAATAACTCATTTGCTTTCAAACTGTTCAAACACATTTTTTTCTGTCTTGAATAGTGTTTTCCATAAAATTTCAATTTAACAACCGGGGATTTAGTCTGTTACTCAAAGTTCTATCTCCAGGACACATAATACTTAAAAATACAAAATAATAATTTTCTGAGAGACTATCACAAACAGAAAGATGCCAGAATATGAATACAATTACGATACAGATAGTTTAGAGATGTTATGGACAATAATATTTTTGGTCTAAAAGTCAAATAATAATGAAAATGCAAGCACAGGATGAACCAAAAATAATCACTTTTTCCTCCCCATCAGGCTTTTTCCAAAATATTTCACTTAAGGTTAATATATAGTTCCTTTTATTAGACTCAGTTTTTTAACACATTAGAAAGCTCATAGAATTTTACATCTTTTGTTGCTCAAAGCTGTCTTAAACATTAGACAATTTGGTCCAGTCACTTTAAAATACTTGTTTGTTAATTTTAATTAAGAAACACTTACACAAACATTTCCCCAGGGTGTATAACACATAAAGCAGCACAGAGCGATGTGCTCTGACTGAGCAAGGGAAGAAAGGCCGGGAACCCTGCCCTGTTCGGGGTCTTAGCCACGCTCCCTCTCTACCAGCCCCTGAGGGCGCTACTGACCCCCGTAAGTCTCAAAACACAATTGAAAACCACTGGTCCGTCCAACCTATTTCATTTTATAATAGAAAAATTGAACCCCTGGAGGTTAAATAAACTGCTCAAGCTACTGTAAGTAGTTAATGGTAAACTGGAATTAGAATTCATTTCTCCTGTCCAGTATACCCAATGGTCATTTAAAACAATCAATTAAAAACATCTGGTAAATTAATACATTCAGAATTATATTCTCTTAAATATATCATTATGACAACCTAAAAGTTTTGAAGCAATCTTCAAATCATGCACATTAAGTAATTCACTTCATATGTGAATTCCCATGTCCTTTTTTATCTATATACTAGAGGCCTGGTGCATGAAAAGTCATGCACTGGAGGGGGGTGTCCCTCAGCCCGGCCTGCCCCCCTCACAGTCCGGGAGCCCTCAGGAGCGGGAGGCGACCCGGCGATCAGGAGAATGTAACGCCCTCATCACACCTCTGCTGCTGCCACTGCTGGCAGCGTAAGCCTCTGCCGGCCCTGGTTACCTGAGCCTCGGGTCGACCCTGGGTGGCTGGGGGGCTGAGGGGACTGGGGGACTTTGGAGGCAGACGTGCGGAGCAGCCTGGCTGTGCCTGCACCCTGGTATGGCTGAGGGGACTGGACGCCACCATCTTGTGGCTGTGGGCGCCGCCATCTTAGCAGCCTGCTGTTCAGTCCTTTGGTCGTCCCTCACTAACCCCCCTGCTGGCCTGGTCGCTCCACGCAGCCTGTTCTGTCGTCCATTCGGTTGTTTTGGTTGCAACGGTCGCTTAGGTTTTTATATATATAGATCAGAAAGTTGCTACATGGTCTAGTTCAGTGGTCGGCAAACTGCAGCTGGGCAAACCGCAGCTCGCGAGCCACATGCGGCTCTTTGGCCCCTTCAGTGTGGCTCTTCCACAAAATACTGGCTCTTCCACAAAATACCGACTTCTGTGCATGGGCTACAAAGTCTTAATTGCACTGTATGTGTGTGCCCGCACGTGGTATTTTGTGGAAGAGCCACACCCAAGGGACCAAAGAGCCGCATGTGGCTCGCAAGCGGAGGTTTGCTGACCATGGGTCTAGTTGCCATCAAAACAACAGTGACCAATAGTAATTATCCCTGATGTTAGCATTGAAACCAACATTAACTGATTTAAAACCTATGTTATAAACATGAAGCTTGAACATTGTTATGTGTGTTCATTGAAGAAAGAGAATTATTTTGACTCTGCAGATTACCTTCCCGTTAGATGTGGGCAATATTCATCCTCATTGAGCTTCATAGTGATAGAGAATAGAGAGAGCAAAAACCACTGCTTCGGTTGAAGGTTGCTCTCATGGGATATTTGCAGCCTTGGGTTATATGCAAATCAATGTACCCAAAATCTTTTAAAACCACAGTACAAAACTATTTTCTGGCATAGTGACTCCAAATAAAACGAGCATCTATATTAGAGAAGTAAGCTAGGCTTTCTAACATCTGCAGTAGAAGGAAGCACTAAACATATAATGTAATATTTGCCTGTTGCAATAGGTACTTTTCAACTTTTAACTAAAGCTTCTTTTCAGAGTTAAAGAAACAACCTTCAGGAAATATTACACATTATAGTGTTTCTGCATATTTTCCTTTTTAAACCTAGTTATTTCCTAGCAATTGCAAAGAGGAATTCTAGTTATAAGAGCACTTATTAGAGAGTCATAGTGTGAAACGTCTTCATCTCTCCTGTTCTTACCAATTATTAAATGCTTTGTAAATCTGTAGGCTCCAGTTTCCTGATAAGAGGACTATTTTGTCTTATGGTTAACCACCATGATTTTTATTGCAGGATGGTGAGCTACCTTTGGAAAGGAAATCAGTAATGAGAAGGGTGCAATAAGAACATAGCCAAAAGTGTTGTAACCAGGAAAGAGGCAAGCATTGGGCTAAAAAAGTGTAAAAATGCTTAGAAAAGAAAGAGCTTGAATAACCATAGGAATATTGAAAAAGAAGAATAAAGTTGGAGGAATCACACTAGAGGTCACAGTAATCAAAACATCATGCTACTGGCTTAAAAACAGACATAAAGATCAATGAAACAGAACAGAGAGCCCCGAAATAAACTCATGTCTTTATGGTCAATTAATATTTGACAAAGGAGGCAAAAATGTACAATGGGGTAAAAATAGCTTATTCAATGAATGTATCTGGGAAAATTGCACAGATATATTTAAAAAATGAAACTAGACCACCTTCTTATACCATACACAATAATAAACTCAAAATAGATAAAAAAGTTAAATGGTAGACTCAAAACCATAGAAATGAAAACCACAATGAGATATTACCTCACACATGTCAGAATGGCTATCATCAATAAGTCAATAAACAACAAGTGTTGGAAAGGATATGGCGAAAAGGGAACCCTAGTGTACTCACTATTGGTGGGAATGCAGACTGGTGCAGCCACTGTGGGAAGCAGTATGGTGTTACTCAAAAATTAAAAATGAACTATGATTCCACTCCTGGGAACATATCCAAAAGAACCTGAAGCACTGACTAGAAACAATATATGCACCAATATGTTCATTGCAGCATTATTTACAATAGCCAAGATTTGGAAGCAGCTTAAGTGTCCACTAGTTGATGAGTGAATAAAAAAGCTGTGGTACATGTACACCCTGGAATATTACTCAGCTGTAAAAAGAAAGAACTCTTACCTTTGCAATAGCATGGGTGGACCTGGAGAGTATTATGCTAGTGAAATAAGCCAGTCAGAGAAAGAGAAGAACCATATAATCTCACTTATATGTGGAATCTAAGGAACAAAATAGCATAAATAATAGAAATCAACTCATGGATACAGAGAACAGACTGTCAGAGGGGAGGGGGTTGGGGAGCTGGATGAAAAAGGTGAAGGAATTAAGCAAAAGGGAAAAAAAAAGAACTCATATACACAGACAACAGTATAGTGATTATCTGAGGGAAAGGGGTGGGAGAGGGAAAGGGAGATAAATGGCGATGTAAGGAGATTTGATTTGGGCCAGTGAATGTAAAATACAATATATAGATGATGTATTATAGAGTTATACCCCTGAAACCTACATAATTCTATTAACCAATGTCACCCAATAAATTCAATAAAAAAAGAGCGAACTACAATTTCAAATGCCTCTCTCATCATCAGCTTGTTGTGAAAGATGAATCCAAAAATAACTCCAAGAAGCAAATTTGTTATTCTCAAGTTTCATTAATTATGAAAACAATTTCTACAAAATGCATTTGGCATTTTAGAATTTAATGTTATTGATCACTACTCCTCTTTCTCAAGATAATCAGACATAAGTATTTCTTTCTTGCTTGCTTCCTCTTCTTCCCTCTCTTCTTCTTGTCAGGGAATGAAGGCTTATGTTTTTATTCTATCCATAAATAAATATTTTCTCTATATATTAAGCCACTTATGCTATTGATTAGATATAATTGGAGACATAAGTAAAATACCCTGGAAAAGGATCAGAGTATTTGATTGTTTGATTGGTCTAAGAATGGTAGTAAGTGTCGGATATTGAGTAACTTACCTAAGGAGTCATAGTGAATTTAGAATATTGAATTCACCTAACCAGTCAAAAACTGGTCTTAATTTTTAAATCAACACATTTGGATTAGGTAATTTCTACTAACCCTTACAATCTTAAAATTATATTTAATTTATAATTCCTAGAAGAGCCAGGCATTAACAAGGACAAACTATTTTGCCAAGTATTCCCACCAGCTGTCTAAAGCATTCCTAGTGATTTGTTATTTCCTGTTTAACAAAATTATGTTCTAAAATGACAGCTGGGAAAACAGTAAGTAATTTACAACATACAGCTTTCCTTAGAAGAGCCACTGGTAAAGTTTGCTTTTGTTTCTAATCCCTTCCACCAGCTCATGAGGCAAAATGTATTTTTTAAAACAGGGAGAAATGTTTTATTATGTCATAACAATATTTATTCACTAAACACACAAGTTAGTCTTGATGTATTTTAATTGAACAAAATCAATAGTCATTGTGTTATACATAAAGGAAACACATTAATGGCTAAATTTTGACTTGTTATTTAAAGTTTACTAATAGTTTTCCAGACATTTTCTATTTATTTTGTTAATGTAAGTATAATGAGAAGGATTTTCTAAGTATGAATAATTAATTTGTAAGTATGCAGTATTTGGAATCACTATATACTTTATAATTATATATCACGTAATCATTTTCTTAAAAATTTAAGGCAAATTTAATTTTGAACGAATTTTTCACAGTATCTTCTTAAGTTACTGTCAATGATTATGATATAGATCCCAGGTAGCCTAATATAGATTTTCATATATCTTTCTCTACTTAATATACCTTCCAAAATATTTAAGTGTTCGTCTTTTAATCCTCTCACCCTGCTACTTTTAGAAAAGCTAAATTGTGACTCAACTTATCTCTACAAATTTGAATCTATCCCCGAAATCTTTGAAATCATACAATGAAACACATTTGACATTACTCAACTAATGATTCAGATGGAGGCCTTAAAGCCATGTTTCCCCCCCAAAATTTTGCTGTTGGTCAATGGTGTTATATGTATTGTAAATAATATTTAAAATAGCAATTTTCAACTGGTATACCAAGGCACACTGGTGTGCCACGAAAATTTTTAAATTGAACTAATAAGGGTGACATGGTTAATAAAATTATTCAGGTTTCAGGTAAACAATTCCAAAACACATCATCTGTATATTGTACTGTGTGTTTACCACCCAAGTCAAGTCTCCTTCTATCACCATTTACCCCTCGTTTACTCTCTTTTACCTCCCTCCAAACCTTTTCTCTCTGCAAGAATTTTTAAAACATGCAATGCCTGACTATTCAATCAAGGGCACTGACCTCTTTTCCCTTAGATTGTCAAATAAAAAATGGCAACAGCCAATACTATATTCCTTTTATTTTTGTCAGATTGGCAAGAAATATATTTTTAGGGTGCTGCAGAATTTGAGTAATTAGTTTATGTGTGCCATGAGATGAAAAAGGTTGAAAATCACTGATTTAAAACACCTGCTGAAATATATATTTGACTTAAGGCTTATTTGACTGAGATTTTTAAACTGGCAAATGTTACATTAGTTATATACCATTTTTGCTGCCTTGCAAATTACAATGACTTTGTATTTTCAAAAACTCTTTTTTCTAAATGAATAATTCTGCCGCTAAAACTTACTCTTTCAAAATATATTTATATGAGTTCCTTTATTTACATATTAAATAAAGGAACACATTTATGGATTTTTTTTAATGTTAAAACTTCTGTATACTCACTAAAATATACCCCCTCTCAAGTCAATCTCTCTTTTTGAATTACCTTAATCAAAGGAGGTGGGGTGGGGCTGCTGCTTGGCTTTGCACAGAGGCTTGAAACTGTATTTTTTTTCCTAGAAAATTAAATAACCATGTTACTAAGGCTACCCTGCTTAGCTTCTCAAATTCTACTTGCCAAAGGCTGGGTTTCTTAATTCACATTTATTTTCTTTACTAGTCAGCTCCACGGTCTGTTGTAGGCACTGTGTTGTACCGCTCAGAGCCTTCTTTATATCTGGAACTCTCCTAACCCTGGCTGCCTGGAGCATTGGCAGTTGACAGTCCAGAGCTGAGTCCTTCCTTGGGATTTGTCCTTGCCTGAAGGGAGCTGCCTTGCCCAGTGTTATAACAACCCCTCCCTCCCCCAAGAATCCACATCCAGTTATTGGTTTATACAGAGGTACAAGGACCCAAGCCTCGTGGTCTCAACTTGAGACATCTCTAAAGGGGCCTTTCTGTGGGATTGCCTAAGATTTCTGTTACAACCACATTACACACAGCTCACATGTGTGTCTGCCAATGTCTCTTTTCTTTATTCCCTCACAGACACTGCTCCCAACGTATTTTATAACAAATCTCCATATAAAAATCTCATCTTTTGGACAGTTACCTGGGGATCCTACCTACAAGAATTGGAGCCAAAAGTGGGTTAGCATGAGGAGGACTGTAAAATGGAATTTTGGAGCTATGAGTCAATTGGCAAAGAGAACTCAGTGTTTTAATATATTATGGGTGTCCCAGAGCATCACGTAGCCAGTATTAAAGCCTTAGACCAACTGGGAACTGGGTTGAGATACTGAATGGAGAGAATGCACTGGAGAATAGGCACTTGGGAAGTTTAGCAGAAGTAGAGATCATAGAAACAACAGAATAAGATGGCTCTTATGGAATGCTCCTGGGGCATTGAAAAAGACAAAGAAAAATTAGGATGAATAATCGCCATTTAAAGACTAAGAGTTGGGAACCTTCATTAAAAGGTTATAAAGAAAACAAAAGAAAAAGTTATAAAGAGACTCTCATCTCCTGCATTTGGAGAGCTGTAAAACCTGAGAAGCAGGAGCAGGATTTAATTATAACAGCAGGGGTGCTCAAATCCCTCTGGGACACAAAAGAAGTAAAAAAACGGAAGTCACCTCTTCCCTGTTTGAAGAAGACACAGAGATCACTATCTTCCAAGAGAACATTCAACTGTTCTCATCCCGAATTTAGCCCATCTGTTGGGAGGTACAAAGATTACATGACCTGACTTTCAGCTCACTTCATAAAAGGTAGGTACAATGGTGCCAAGAGTGGAGTATCAAGAGGACTGGTGGAATCTCACCTTGGTGACACTCGTTTGTGACCCCAGATGTTACATAAAGCCTTCAAGTCTCCTAGTATGTAAATCACTACACAATGTTGCAGTGATTACTTAATGAAAATGCACCTCTGACTTCAGTACAGTTGCTATTGTAAAATAAGAATTCAACACATGGTAACCACTGATATTAGCATTAGGTATAACAGAGCTTATGTCTATGTAATTCCTTTATTGTCAAAAGCCCACTTTCCCAACTCACCTCTAATTTACATGAATGTAAATTAAATTAATGAGTGATTGAAAAGAATTGAAGGATGAAAATGTATTCATTTTAATTATTAAATATCTTCCATATATTAAGCATTTCAAATATATAATATTACATAATAAACTAGAGGCCCAGTGTACAAATTTGTGCACTGGTGGGGTCCCTTGGCCTGGCCTGTGGGGATCGGGCCAAAACTGGCAGTCTGACATCCCCCAAAGGGTTCCGGAGTGTGAGAGGGCACTCTACAAAGTTTCTGTCACTCAGCAGCTCCTGGTTTGAGCATCTTCCCCCTGGTGGTCAGTGTGCGTCATAGCTATTGGTCGGTCAGCCGGTCAGCCAGTCGGCTGGTTGCTTAGGCTTTTATATAGAGAGAGATATGGATCAAACTTTATACAAATGTATAAACATATATACTGAATATATATAGTTATGTTTATAGGAGGCTAGAGTAATTAAGTAATAAAAACTTAATTGTCTTTGACAAAATACCTCTGCGGGAAACTCAGTCTTTCATAAAATAAGTCTATAAAAATAGCATCTTGTTCATTCACTTAACAGATAGTATTTACTGACTCCCTTCTATTTCCTAGGCACTAGGTACTAGGTATACAAAAATCAAGAAATAAGATCAGGTCGCCACTCTGAGATACAATATCCTGAGGTTCATAGTCTCTTAGGAAGACATGGAGAAGGGGTAAATAACATACACACACACACGCACATGCACACACACACACAAATGTGTGTAAAATCACCACGGTCTGTGGTGTTGAGAGAAATAATAATTGACTTTGAGAGTGTTACAACACTTATATAACAAAAGAAATAATTTAGCTTAGTGGCTCATGTTTATTTGTGTGGTTTTTTTTTTTTTTATCACTCTTTATAGTAAAGACAGTTTATTCCTCTCTGTCTGTAAGAATAATGAGGGAAGAGATTGTGTATTGTTTACCAGTCTTCCATTCAGAGCACACTATTTTTAGCCTTGATTGCACTTGAAGGAGTGTATAAACTAATCTTGCAAACCAAACTGAGAGCTAATCACAGTAATTCATGAAACATTTATTGACTGAGGACAGTGCTAAATCCTGTTTATAGGTCTTGAACAAATTGTAGGTTGAAGTATAAGTACAGAATACAAATGATAAAAAGAGATAATTTTGCAATATTACCTATTTTTTTCATAAATACATGCATCAATTATTTTCCATTTTTAAATTGAATCTTACTATCATTTCAAAGTGAAAATGATGAGATACCCTTTTGTTTTATCTAAACATAGATATGTAAATTAGAATATGAGACATAACAAAGTATATAGAAAATTAATTCCTCTTCAAGATGAAATCAAGATTTATGTAATTTAAAATGTAGAGAACAAACATACATTGAGGAAACTATTTTAACAGTAGCATGAAAAAGCATTTTTTTCATTTAATTATATCATCAAATTACATACAGGGTGGGGCAAAAGTAGGTTTATAGTTGTTCAGATGGAAAATAATACAATAATGGATAAATAATAATATAAGAATAAATGGTGTTTTGGGCACTCACAACTGTAACCTACTTTAGTTCCACTCTATATGAGCTTTTTATGACTTCATAAGGATCCATATGTACCTAAGCAAAATATTTATTTATTTATTTATTTAGCTATATAATAAAAGGCTAATATACAAATCTACTGAACAGCAGAATGACCAGTCACTATGATGTACAATCAACATAGGAGCTGCCCCCTGGTGGTCAGTGCACTCCCACCGGAGAGCGCGGCTCAGCCAGAAGCCAGGCTCATGGTTAGTGAGTGCAGCTGCAGTGGCGGGAGCTTCTCCTGCCTCTGCAGCAGCACTAAGGATGTCCAACTGCTGGCTTAGGCCCACTCCCTGTGCTGTCAGACATCCCCTGAAGGCTCCTGGACTGAGAGGGGATGCAGGCCAGGCTGAGGGACCCCGCCCCCCCCCCGCCCAAGTGCATGAATTTTGTGCACCAGGCCTCTAGTTAATTTATATTAAACAACAGTCTTAAGGAACAGCCACATTGATTCAGAAAATGTATATATATCCTAAAGCACAAGCAACAGAAAACAGATTCTAGCTAAGTAATCAAAAGCAAGAAAAATATGACACAAAATTGAATCATTTGAAGATTACTTGGTTAACTTACATAAATTAAGGAAAAAATAAAAGCCTATTAATGTCAAATCTAAAGCAACTCCTATGATCTCAAAGGGCTGCTAGATCTGAATCACCTGAGGTGCGTATTAAAGGGTGTCCCAACATTCACACAAGATTTTAATTTTACGCCATTTGTGCCGTAAAGTGTTGCCAATGAAAAAAAAAAAAAAGATGGCGTGACACCTGTCAGTTCAGGGTTATTAAAAATGGAATGCTACACAAAAAAAACAATGTATTTTCATTGTTGAGCAATATTTTTAAAATAATGAAGGTTTGGCAGCTACAGTTCGCAATTTTCAAGCAAAATATGGTTGGAATAGTGATTTAACTTCATCAACTGCGAAGAGATTAATTAAAAAATTTAGGGAGGCTGGATCAATTAGTGATCCTAAACACTCTGGCGGTCCTTTAACAAGTTGTTCAACACAAAACATCGAAGCAGTTCGTGAGAGTGTTGCTGAGAGTCCAGGGACATCAATTCGGCACCATGGTCAAGAATTGGACATTTCGCCCTGACTGGTTTGGCTCAGTGGATAGAGCATCGGCCTGTGGACTGAAGGGTCCCAGGTTCGATTCCGGTCAAGGGCATGTACTTGGTTGCGGGCACATCCCCAGTGGCGGGTGTGCAGGAGGCAGCTGATCGGTGTTTCTCTCTCATCAATGTTTCTAATTTTCCATCCCTCTCTCTTTCTCTCTGTAAAAATCAATAAAATATATTTAAAAAAAAAAGAATTGGACATTTCGAGAAGCTCTCTACAGCGTATTCTCACGAAAGATTTGCATCTTCATGCTTACAAAGTTCAATTGACTCAAGAACTGAAGCCTACTGACCACGCACAGCGAAGAGAGTTTGTTGAATGGATTATGGAACAACAACAAGTGGATGCTGAGTTTTCGAACAAAATCATCTTCAGCGATGAGGCTCATTTTCATCTTGATGGCTTGGTTAATCGACAAAATCGTCACATTTGGGGTTCAGAAAATCCACGATTGGTTGTTGAGAAACAAATGCATCCACAACGTGTCACTGTTTGGTGTGGATTTTGGGCTGGAGGCACCATCGGACCATTCTTCTTCGAAAATGGCTGCTCAGGCAATAACAGTTAATGGTGCTTGCTATCTCAACATGATAATCCATTTACCCGATATTCTATTCCATACATAACCCTATACTGTCTACTTTATGAATCAATAAAAAATTTACAATTTTTAATTATAAACCTCTGTTTTCTATAAAAATCACTTCTTGCTTGAATTTTGGGACTCCCTTTATAAATGATGGATTCCTGGGCCCCCGCCCAGAATTACTGAAACAGCATATCTGGAAATGGCTTCCAAAAATCTTCTTTTTAACACCATCATTAAAGATACTATGCCCTTTAACATCTGTCATTGGAGCGGCTCTGCTCTAATAATCCAAATGTTAGTGTTTCAATGAAAGTAAAAAATTTCTGAGAGAACTGCGTTTTCTTTTCCCAACCTGCAGAACAGCACACTCTTTTTCTTTATATGATACATATTACATTCTACTTTAAATTGCTATTATTTGTGCAACATCACTCTCTGTTACTGTCCCATAATTCAAAGGCTTTTTAGGCTTAGCAATATTATATTTTGAGTATCTGTATATCCCACAGCAAAAAGAATAAAATGTTCTAGTGTATAAATCCTTAAAAATTATGAATTGAATTATATGAAAATGACTTCATATACATGGGTGATAGTTTTGTGGGTAAGAGTATTATTTTAACATTTTGGTGTGTGTGTGTGTGTGTGTGTGTGTGTGGCTTTAAAATTATTAAAATTAATTCTAAAGTTTACTACTCAATCCAGTTCATATAAGAGAAAAATAAAACCTCAGCAGGATAATAGTTAAATTTACTGGAAGCCAGTTTCCCAAAGAATAAAAGGCAGAATCAATGAGTTTGTCTCTCATATATTTCTGTAAAATATGCCAAGTACCAAACCTTTTAATTTCTCTGAAAAGAGCATTTGAGATTGATTAGGTATGGCGCTGCACACATTTTATTATAATTTAGCTGCTCTCTGGATATCTATCTGACTTTTCTAAGGCTGATTAAAATTGTACCACTTATTGAATAAGACATAACAATGATAATTTGGTTTCTGACAATGCCCATCTGTATTAGTTTGTGGGCAAGTATCAGCTCTCCTTATAAAAGAGTACATGACTAGAAATAATATATAATTCAGGACTCAAAGCAACAATGAATCCATTTTGTGAAGTAACTTAAGAAACATTTCCCAAGAGGAAAGATTTCTGGACTTTGTAAATTGTATGCTTTTACAGTGAGACAGAGGTATCTATTAGGATATTTTTTTATTTTAAATATCTTTCTATTACTATTGCAATACCAACTTATTCCACATATATCAAATTCACAGGAATAGTTTTCCTTAAAAACAAACAAACAAACAAAACCCAAAAAAAAACCTCAAAGAAGTAATCATTAAGCAATGGTCATTTACTGCAAACATGGTTAAACTTAAGTAGGTATTGCATATAAATGAAGGGCTAATGGAGTCAGTTAAATGTCATAGTAAATTTCTGTATCTTTTGCTGGATGAGTTCCTAAAAATCCCTCCTTTTGATTTTCCTACCTCATAATTTTTTTAAAAATTCGTTAATCATAACATAATCATTCAGTAATATTTATACTTAAAATTGATTTTTGTTAAATATTTACTCAATTGGACTAAATATTGCATTAAAACTTGGACACATTTATAATATTAGAAACTTTTTAAAAAACAAATTTGATAAAACATTTTAAGCTATATTTTAAGTAACATCTATAGATACATAATTGCATTAATTCAAGTAATATATTTTTATGTTTGTTCTTATTTATTTGTTACCCTTAGGAAATCTCATTTTTGACTGGACTCGGATATAGATGTAGAAACTCTCAGAGAGGACAGCCCATGTCTCTTGGCAATCTGTTCCTGGCGTTTTTCTTTGGCCTCCTCCCTTCTCTTAGCCAAAAGTTTAGCATACTCTGCAGCCTCTTCCTCACTTTTCTTAGTATGTTGTTTCTTCAGAGCAACACGCCAGTGTTTGTGTGGCAGGATGCATGGAGTAACAAGACTCTGAATATTGAGTGCTTTAGTCCAAGGTTTTTTAGCTTCTTTGTTTAGGGTTTTCTCACAACATATTGGCAGACATCATCTTCTTTAGAGGGAGTGAAAGTTTGTGGAATCTGCTAGCTCTTTTGGGCCCCAGGCGACGAGGTGCAGTGGTGAGACCAGGAATTTCTTTCTCCCCATTCTTTTACAATGACCAAGCTGAGAACACTGAGATTGGAACCCGCAATGCAACCCCGAACAGATTTGCACGCTCTCTCTCTAGTCCTCCTTGGCCTATAACAGGAATGACCCTTACTCAGCAGCAGGCAGACATGGCCATGGGTCAATCCACCCAGCTTCACGAGGAAACCTTGTTTGTCATCTCCACCACTGCTTTGAACCACATAACCCTTCCACTCTTCACCCAGAGCCTCAGGAGCAACCTCTGTGGCCATACTCTTCTCATAAAAGGTACGAAGTTTGTGTTCATCATCCACTTCAATGAGTTTCTGACAGCCAGGGACTGGGAAAGAGATGCTCAGCTTTATCCTGAAGCAGCTGACCGATGCAGAGGCACCACAAAAAAAAAAGGCCAGTTCAAATGGTATTTTAAAATAAACTACTCAAAGTGAAAATAATATTTGCTATCTTTATGCTTATTAAATAAATTAATTATAGAGATACATATGCATTTTAAATGTAAAGAAAAAGAACTAAGAACTTGTGATGATGCAAGCTGTCAAATTGGACATGTTCAGTTATAATGAACAGCTGCTTTTTTGGGGACATTTCTTGGCAGGGTTTTAAAAATCAGTATGCGATGAATATAAAATGAGGAATGCTCAGAGTGGCATGGCTTATAATTTTATAGCATTGGAGTATTTTATAATGCAAAGCCCTATTTTTAGTAGAACCATCTTTGGCAACTAGTATTTATTATACATTATGAAAGCCATCTTCATTCATGTGGAGACAAAAGAGAGCTATGATTCTGTCACCAATGTGTTTCAATAATTATGTGAAATAGCCAATGTGAAATCAAAATGAGATGGAAATAAATATCCTTACATATGTCAATAAAGCTATGTTAGTGTATTAATTAATAGCACAATCCCAAAATGTGGTGAACTTGGCAGGACTGATGTAAGTCGATAGCTGGGTGACTATTTTCTGTGGAATAGAAGATAAATCACGATAACCTTCCTGAAGACAACTAATTGATTAAATATCATTGGCAGATACATCGTATTTGGACCAGTTTTCTTTGCCTTTGGGGGTTAAGGATTTAAATGGATAGTGCATAAAGGAGAAATGTCTCTCTGAGCCTTGCCTGAGAAAGACTGAAAGCTGTCACACTAGAGTTAATATAAGGTCCTAGGAAAGCACCTACATCTTGACTGGCTGTATAGAATAGTGAAGAACATTCACTGTTGACAATAGCTGGTAGCAAAGAATCCAGGAAGCAAAGAATCTCACAGTGATGTTAAAGGTGAGAACATTACTCTGGTGCAGGAAAGCAAATGTGAGTCAGGGCATATGCAGAAGGAGAAATCAAAGCCAACCCCAGTGCAGTTGGAAGAAGAAATTTAAAATTTCTTCTAGATCACACAAAAGCCTAATGGCTGTGATTCTCAAATATTAGTGCCATTGGAATTATGTGGATGGTTTGTTAAGGTATTTGGGCCCTACTCTAGAGTTTTTGATTCAATAGTTCTGAGTTGGGCCTAAGGATTTGCATTCCTACAAAGTCCCCAAGTGATGTTAACATAGCTGATTGAGGGACCACATTTTGCCTTATAGGATATTATGATCTTATGGATAAGTAAAATAATAGAAATAAAATTAAAAGCAGTGTATTTTCCACAATTGAGATAGACATGCTACAAATATTTATATATGTTTATATATATGTAAATATATGTATATAAATATATAAGAATAGTCCCACCAACTATTGGAGGTGAGACAAAGAAATCAGAAAACAATGAAAAATTATTTGACTATGTGGAAGGAGCTTAAAAACGGACATTAGCTATAGTTGGGAGCTTTTCAGGGTTTCCAAGAAGAGCTAGATCAGGGAACATACCCTGGAAGCATCTGACTGCAGTTAAGAGTCAAAGCAATGATCAGTTGTCGATAAGTAGGTGCTGGGCACCCAATTATACCAGCAATGGAGTAAGATACATTAAGGAGGATGAGGAAAATTGTTAATTCATGAAGGCCAAGGTCAAAATGTTGAGCAAATTGTTATTGTTAATATATACAAAATGAAGGACTCCTTTGTTATGCAGCGCTGTATATGTATGTTTAAGCAATATAGTCACCAGAATACTAATGAATATTTTCAAAGATATATAATAACCTAGATTAACTCATGAGCATGGATTAATTACAATTTTGAAATTTCCTAAAGTGGCCATGTCTTGGGCCATAACAAATTATTTTCAATAGATGATGAAGTCAACAGCATTGTGGACATTACTGTGACATGGCATCACAGTAAGAGCCACGGAGTCTTCATGGGCACCACCAAACCCTTTTGTCCAAGGTGACTGCGTATGGTAGACAATTCTCTAAGTAAAATAAATGATACGTTTTTCATTATTGAAATTTTTAAAAAATAACAGGGAGACTTTTTATTCTCAAATGAGCAATATAGAAAATATAGATAATAATGCTGTAAGCTTATTTTTTCCCTCCACACCAAATACGGCAATGCTAAATTTTAGTATAATTTTAACATGCTACAATAATGTGCAATGATTATGGAGAAATGATCTTAGTTTAAATCCCACCTTATTTCCTCAAGGCATTAAAAATAGCACAGGAAATTTTCAGAGGGGCCACGTTAAAGTTAGCTCATTAATAGAATATATGGCTGTTTTCATGAAATAGCCCAGAATGTGTGTATGACAATATTTTAAATTAGTCTGTAGCCTCAATATAATTCTCCTGAATGTCATAATAAATATATCATACATTCCTTTATATAATGTATTTATGATACATTATTAATGGCACATGAATATTTAATGCATATTTTAATAATTAGTAGCTAAATTCATATTACAAGATGTCTGATGGTAACTAGTAGAGTTGCTTTTATGCAGCTTCATTAATGCATATATTTTATTTTATTTTTTTTTTTTTTTTTTTTTAAAATATATTTTATTGATTTTCCACAGAGAGGAAGGGAGAGAGATAGAAAGTTAGAAACATCGATGAGAGAGAAACATCGATCAGCTGCCTCCTGCACATCTCCCACTGGGGACATGCCCGCAACCCAGGTACATGCCCCTGACCGGAATCGAACCTGGGACCCTTCAGTCCGCAGACCGACGCTCCATCCACTGAGCCAAACCGGTTTCGGCAATGCATATATTTTAATATGTTCTAATTTCTTTTATATTAAAAAGAGAAATAGGTTTATGTGTACAATATGCTTTGTTAAGTTTTATGAATTAGACAATATAATAATATCAAAGGGAATAATAGATGCAAGATTATTAGCAATGTCCAACTGAATGGGAGGAAGCATTTTAAAGTTTTATAAAACTTGTGACTTCTCAATAGGCCTAAAGCTTTAATAATTTGGAGGTAGTTTCTAGTCTCCAATTTCATTAAAACATACCTGGGATATGGTCCATTTGAGCGAGTTAAACCAAAAATTACTTGAGCGTTACAATACCCTTAATTTAGAATGAGATATCTTAAAAGCCAATAGGACTTTACAGGTCAATCCAGTTCTCATTGTAAAAAAAACCTCACAAAAACAGAAAAACCAAGAGCCAGATAATTTAGGAGACGCCATCCTTTGTTCATAGAATTAAGTCAGAAAGGTTTGATGAATGAGTCAATAATTACAGAACTGTTCTAAAGTCACAAAGCTTGTGTTTCTGAGGAAAAACAAAACCAGCAAAAAAAACAAATAAAACACCCCTGAATTTCAGAACATGGCCCTTTCTGCTACACTCAGCTGACTAATTCAGGAGTGAATTATTTTCCCTTTTGCAATACATTTCTTCAGCAAATAATTATTGAGCAGTTATTTTAATCCAGGCAGTTTTCTAGAATCTGTAGATTCAAAGATGAATAATGAATGGCCCTGATCATAAAGAAGCTTCCTGGAGAAAAATGAGGACAGTGAAAATGAATTAGAAGGCAGTGTGGTAGAGCAAAGGAAGAACTAAACCCCAGGAAAAGATAAAACTTTAGTCAGATTTTGTTGCACTTCTATTCAATTCAAAGTCCTTCATTGACATCCTCTCTCATACCAGCAGTCAAAAACAAAGTATTTATGATAGCCAATCATAAATACTCAATTCTCTACCTTCTTTCTGAACTCATCCCTCTTGACCATATTTTGCACACTAGCCACACTCACCTCCATTTCTATTGATTGCCAGTCCAAACAGGCTCAACAATTTGACACATGCTCTTTCCTTCAACTTGACCACCTTCTCACAGACAGTCAGGTGTAACACTCCCTCACCTTTTTTTCAGATCTTTACTTACATATCACCCTTTAACTTTTCCTGATCACCTCACAAAAATATCAATTCCTTCTATACAATCTATATATATAAAAGCCAAGTAACTGGAACACAGGTACAACCAGAACGACTGGTCACTGGTTGCTATGACGCACACTGAGGCGGCCAACCGGCCTGATCGGGGCCCTGATCGGCACCCCTAAACCTCCCGCGGCCCCTCTTCCCTGCCGGTCTGGACCTGATCAGGCCAGCCAAACTCCACCTGTGCACAAATTCGTGCACTGGGCCTCTAGTGTTTATATATTTCCGCATATTGCCCAGAAACTGAAGCACAGAAAAATGACATATGTAGCCTAAACTTACAGAATGTATACATGGTTGAGAAAAAATTTGAATACAGCTTCAGACCTAAGATCTTAATCACTTTATACTGCCTCAATAATAGTGGAATCCAAAGAAATGGAAGAATTATTGCAGACCATTTTAAAGAGATTCTCTCAAAAGGGTTTCCTTTTTGGCACCAGGCTAGAAGAGAATGATAGGTTGTATAATGGACTAAGGAAGGAACTGTGAGTAACTGAAGGAGGACCATAGCCTTGCCAGAGCTATGGTCAGTGTTACTAGTAGCAATGTCACGCACACACACACACACACACACACACACACACACAAAGAAAAATAAATAAATAAGTAAATAAACAAATAAATAAATACCTTTAAACCAGGCAACTATGGATTTCAGTAATATCAGGCCAAAATAGTACTTATAGCAAAAGAAAGGAAAACAGAGAAGAGGAAGGGGACCAAGTTAGCAGCAGTAATTGTTCTTTCCAATCATTTTGTTGGGTAGCATTTATACTAAATAAATTAGCATTTTTTTGGCCAAACTCCCGACCCAATTATTAATAATAATATTTTTTTGTATGTGACTTACATAGAATCTTGTTTCAGCTTTGCAGTAACAAGATCTAAATTTATTTGGGAAATCTTTAAAAAATTATGACATTTAGCATTGCCAGGAAATGGATGTCTAACATAAATCTATTAAATAAATAGATATCATAGATTAAATGCTTCTTATTTTATAACATTGTGAACTTCATGTCAGTTTTATTTTTCTTTCACATTGATATTCTGGCTCTTTAAAAAGATAAATTGTTCATATTATACTTCATCTTTTGATTTACTTACAGAGTGCAACTGAATAGGAATTAACTTTAAAAGAGGTCATCCATGAGTAAAATGTCAACAGAATTGTTATACTGCCTAAACAGAATAAAGTATAATATGAAGTAAGAGTGACTTAATTAATTGAATTTGTCTCAGTAGAGCGCACTTTTTGTATAGTGAAAATGTTGAAAAAAGATAGATAACTGCATTGTGACAATTAATCTACTCATATTTGAGTGTGACTATAAGAAATGAGAAAGCATATGAACTATCTATGTCAGAATAAATAGATGAGACATATACACACTTGTGCCGCACCAGCACAGCCAGGTTTGATGAGCCTGCGAGGGGGCGGTGAAGGATTAAGAAAAGACAGACAAGAGAAGAAAGCTAGGGCTGGGTGGGACACTGCCCTCTCTGATGAAGAGGCAGCGCCAAGGCCTGCAAGCCAAAGTCTTTACTTTTTTAGCCACATTCCACGAGGCAAAGTAGTGCGTGGTTTCGAATCCACTCAATTACATGCACCTGATCACGCTTTGTTTCCTTGCTGCACCTCCCGCAGCCTATATCGCTTAGCCACCTGGGACCACAGGTTCGGACCAGACCATAAGGTCAAGCTGACAACTATAGCCTTTGGCTATCATTGTGGTCGGAGGGCTTTGCCCTCCAAGCTTGGACCTGCATGTGGCTTTGCGGAGAAGACCCTGCCCTCGCAGTAGTCCGAGGCTTGGACCTGTCCAAACACGGCAGCTGCTCTCCACACACACTCCCTCCTCTGGGGCTTCGTCGGCGTTCTCACACACAGAGACTGTACTCTGCAGGGTCACAAATATGACCGCCCCAACATAAGAAAGGATAAAAATTTTAAAAACACACACACAAAATTGGCGTCCACAAATTTTAAATCGTTATTTAAAAGTTATTCTGATGGGACTATAAAGCCCACTTAATTCCTCCGTTTTTTTTCTTTCCTTTGTGCTTGCTTTTCTGTGTGAATGAGGTTCCTGTAAAATAAACATGGTTTTTCCACCAGATCTTGGTTATTTTTTCTAAGTTTAAAACTATTTGGGATAATTTCTCACTGTGTGGGACTAGATGAGACAAGCCCTCATTACTTTGTCACGTTTACCCAGCAGCATATTAGACACAAGGTAGAGGACCTGAGTACTTAGACAACTGAGAAAGCAGCAACATATAGCCATGTCTACAGCACGTAGAGTCTACCAACTTCAGGAATTTTTTATTTTATTTTACAATCTGGCCTGGACTTACCACATATCCTGATTATTTAAAAGAAAATGAACATTTTGATTCTTACATGAAATTTTCCTGAAATTAAGTTCTAAAAGATAATTCAAACATAAATTATTCCAGAACAACTAATGGGAAACAAATGTAAAGGCATTTGAGGCCATATTTATTCCCTGGGCCTCCAGTAAGTCATTCTGGTTCTTTATTGTTCCAATCATGTAGGGGAGAGATGGCATCACTCTGGACTGATATCCTACTAAACAACTTACTTTCTGAGTAGATAGGTTATTGAACTATCAATAGAACACTCAAAGATAATAGATATATGAGAATTTTTTTCATAACAATGTTGTGAAGCAGGGTATTCTGGTTATGTTGTTTTGGTAGTAAGATAGCTCAGCACTCTATGTAGTAATCAATTTTAATATACAAAAACAGACAATTAAATTTGAAAACATAAAATAATATTTAGCTAACATTGTCAGAAGGATCATGATATTAAGTTGAAAATGAATATGCTTTGTTTTAAACTTATATACATTGGATTTATAAGATGATCTGCATAGTTAAGACATCTGAACTACTTTTGCTTCTTATAGCGCCCAGGATCTATTTTTCTGTTTGACTTTATCTTATTCAATCAGATTTTATTCTCATCCATCCAGTCTAACTCCTTTATTGTAGCAAAAAGAGTTTCTGGTAACAGAAACACATTTATTTTCTAGCAACTGAAAACTTCAGGTTTTCAAGAAATTTTGAGATCCTCCATTTAACAACCAAAAATTAATAACTTGTTTAAGATTTTTTTAAAAAAAGAGTAGATATTGGGTCCTCCACTGACATTACACTGATTAATTTTCTGGTGCAGTCTTTCACATATATGTGACAAGAATTACCTTGCTTTATGAATATGTAGGACAGGTCTTATATAAATTGATCTAGTAGGTGGCAATTGATCTGATGCAATCACAGGTCATCACTGAGAGCAAAAGCAGATGGCCACTAAGACAGCCTTTGTCAAAAATGTGACAGGAGCCTGTGAAAAGGTCTTAACTATATAAATGTTATGAGTTTGCCTGGGCTAGAATTTCTACTCTTCGATCTACCGTTAATAACATGAGCAACAAGAAGTAACAAGTTATTTGGGGTTCTGACTAATTAAGCCTGTCAGTAAGCACCTCAGGCACTGGGCCTATTAGTTTGATTACATTGACAACCTGGAGGATGGGAGCGATGCTCTCCTTATTTCATTCTTGTCTTTATTATCTCTGCTCCGTCCACAATATAAGCCATTCTAGAAGAATTTACTTGAAATATATTTTTTCTTTCATGATGATTGATACATAAATTTCTCTAAAAATTGGTTCTAATTGTGTTTGGTTATTAAACTACTAGACACCAATTAATTTGAAGTTCAGATAAAAGTTATATTTTTTAGTGTAAGCATTTCTCATGCAATACTTATATTCTTATTTGAGGTATCTGATACCCTTAGACTGAATTTATATTGTAGATCAAGTGAAGAGCAAGTATTTTTAAAAATAGTTTGAGAGAATTTAGATAAAAAATAAAGGTGGAAATCTGCCCTAACTGGCTTGGACATATTCCTGTTCTGCCCACTTGTCCAGAGTATGTCCTCAGTTTTTCCTGCTTATTACATTTCCCAGAATCCAACTATGTTCTATATCACAGCTGTCCATATCCATATCATCTCTCTTTTTATAAATACAAAGTTTTTAATTTGTCATCACTCTATGAGAGACTCAATCATTATCAGATAGTATTTTCTAATCTGCTAATATATTTTCCAAGATTCAGGCACATAAAGAGTCTTGCCAGTCTAAATTTCCACCCACAATGAAATTAAGGCATATCTTTCTTTTATTAATATTTTTAAAATTGATTTCAGAGAGGAAGAGAGAGGGAGAGAGAGATAGAAACATCAATAATGAGAGAAAATCATGGATGGGCTGCCTCCTGCACACCTACTACTGGGGCCTGATCTGGCAACCCGGGCATGTGTCCTGACCAGGAATGGAACCACGACTTCTTAGTTCATAGGTCTATGCTCAACCCCTGAGCACACCAACTGGGCTTAAGGCATATCTTAATATCCACTACAATAAAAACAAACTAACAAACAAACAAAAAAAACTTTAGTAATACTAATAAATAAGAAAAAGTCTTTATAAGTCCACTGCAGACCCATTCAAGATGCTCTTCTCATTTCCTTTGCTCTTTCTTTTAAAGTTCTCCTTATCATATATCCAAGAAAGTTTATACACATTGCATATAACACATGACATTTTCTACATGACATCAATATATTATGTATCCATATATCCATCACTCACAGAAAGGAAAATGGGAATGCAATACAAAATAAATCCACTTTATTAAAACAATCTTAACTAGGCTCTTCCTTAAACTATAGGAAGACTCTTTAAAATCCATATTGTAAAAATTGTCTTCTGTAAATATTTTTTATTTACTAATATTTCATGGTGATCCCTGCAATGTGCAGATATGTATATAGAAATCATAATGACATTACTTATAGTTTAGTTTTGAATTGTTAATTGTATGAGTTAAGGCCTTTATTTATTTGGTTCTTTTTTTCTCAGAGACAATACTAAGCGCCAACTTATACTCAGACACTATGAAATAAACTGAAAATACTCCTGCACATGATATTATTTTGGAATTTTTAGTATCAATTTAAAATTTTGTTTTAGGTTTAGTTAACATTGATTTTAAAAGTATGTTTATTTGCCTTCAAATGCCGAAACATACAGAAAATGACATCAAAACTTTAGTGTAACTGCAGATACATTTGCTTCAATTAATCACACACAGGATCAAAGGAAAACTGGGAGCACAAACAACAAGAATCTTTTGATTAAGCTAGTTGGGTCAGCAAATTTTAAGAAAAGATCTGTCTGCTCTCTCTATCTGCTGGAACAGATAAGAACAAACATCTGATGACTTATGTGTGGTAGTTGGTACCACTTGGGAGAAGTGACCAGTGGTTCATGTCCTTAAAAAAAGATTTTAAAGCTTTAGATTTTTAAAATTATTTTCAGTGTAGTACAACGGTTACCAATAATGCAAAAGAGGCTATGGGGGAATTATTTTTTCTTGTTATATTGAGTTTTTCTTAAAATTGAAATTTTGGGGTAAATTTTTAATTATTAAATATATTTATAGCTGGATTAAAATATAATACCTTAGAGCCTTTTTCTATTATAAAAAAATTCATTTTTTGTATATATATATATTTATATATACACACACATATATACAGCACATTTAATAAAACATATTAAATGTCAAATTTTGATATATATTTTAATTTAAAATTTAAATTACTCAGTGAGTACACATCTTCACTAAATAGTTCTGGCATTGAAGCTTTAATTTGTATAAATACATTTTTATATTGTCACCTCGGGTAATTTCTGGATTGAAGTCATTCACTTGATATACTCTAGTCATCTGAAGGATGACAATTAGACTTCTAAAATCTGTAGCAAGGCAATACATATCTGTTCTGATACTTGTGAGACAGCAATTACCAATCTGCCAAGTATATCTGAGAATTTCCTCTTAGACTCCTCTTACCTCCCGATACCACGAACAACTCTCATCTTTCTCTGAGTGCTTATGTTGCTGGAGTCCACCCATCCCATTAGTGCTTTTTATGTCCCATAAACTGGCTGTTTCTGATTCTGCCCATCTCTCACTGACCAAATGCAAATATCATACCAATGTCTAGAGTGCACTGAACCACAATTACAGGGTGAGAAATCAAAGCCCTTTTCTAGTCCCACAATCTGCATTAGGCAGTTGGATAAATTGATCCAAGTTCTAAAGTAGTTTGCATCCCCAGCTTTTGCTGTAGCTCCTTCCAGTTACTGTAGCAATAGCTCCTCATTAAATGACTTGGTGAGTATCTTGCCAAAAAGGAAAGCTGCTGAGTTTATAAGATTTTAAATCATTTTCCATACTGCATGTCTAGTTCAGAAGTCAACTAAGCTCTAGTAACCTGCTTATAAGCCTAGGGACTAACATCCTGAATCCCTTCACCTCTTTGGTTCCGTGCAACTGTACCTAGATGCTGTAAGTTTCTCTCACTGCATTTCTACTAATGAAATAACTACATCTCTCCTAGCCAGCATTCCCCCTGCAGCTCTGGTTCTCTACTAAGCTTCTGCAAGACCTACTGAATAATGGTTCACAGCATAGGCCAGGCTGCTTGCAGCATTAAGGTTCCAGTTTACCTTTTATATAATTTATATATGAAGCTCTACCCAAATTTTGAAGAAAAATGTCAGCTGTCTAGCAAGAGGTTGGCATATTAAATTCCAACTATTCTGCAAGCATCACAAAGTAATTTAGTTAAAGTTGCATATTCTGGAAAAAGATCCCCAAGGCCCCATTTTGTTCAATAGCCTTTCAAATCAGCCCTCAGCAATGTCCCTTCAGGGATCACCCTGCTCTTTCCGAAACAATGCCTTCTAAAATAGCCATATATCCTTGATGACTAGCACTTCCACTTCTAGAAGTGCTCACCAAAACTACCTGAGGATAGCACTTTTTTTCATAAAAAATATTCCCACTTGAGAAAGATACCTTTATCATCTTATCAGTCTTCATCCTAAATTTATGTTTTATAATTCTAGCTATAAACTCTCCTCAGCTCCAGTTATTCTGCAGATGAGAGATGAGAAGCCAATGCTTAAATTTTAGTCTCTGTGGATGCATCAGATCACCTGTTGACAGCCTATTCCCTGAATCAACCTGTCTTCCCATTACCTCTCAGTGCGAGTTTCCAATTCAGAGTACATCGACTGCACACTCAGGGTTCCATACAAGAGGCTTTCAAACATGAACTTACACCATGCCCTTGACCTTCTCCAGACAGCCTCCAGAGAGTGTGGACAGCCTAGTATTTATGCATTACGCTTCTGCATGTGAATCTTCTGTGGAGTCTTTTAAAAATAGGGAGGCTCAGCCCTCACTCCCTACCTACTAAATCAGAATCCCCAGGAGGTGTGTATTTTTAGAAATGACACGGGTAATTGTGATGTATTGTGGAGTCTCCGAAATACTGATTTACTTGTGGGATTCTCCTCCTCCCCAGTTTCTCCAGTCCTGTGGGCAATTGAACTCAAACTCTGATATTTTCAGAGGCACAGGAAGGTCAGAAAAGAATCTCGAGAGAAGCATGTGATCTTCAGATCTGTCTTAAGGCTACTGTATCTGTATGTATTACTGTATAGCCATAAGAAGCCTGCTTTACTTCTATGAACATTGTTTTCTTTTTTGTAAAATACACCTTCTATGATGTGCCAGCGAACTACAAAAAGAAGTCCTGGAAGGCACACAACACCCCAGAAAAAGGGATCCACATTTTCTGACAAAAAGTAACTCTTGAATGTACACATTTAAAAAATGTTCAGGATTAGCCCAGTTGGGTGGCTCAGTGGTTGAGCATAGATCTATGAGCCCAAAGGTCATGGTTCCATTCCAGTTCAGGGCACATGCCTGGGTTTCTGGCTCAATCCCTGGTAGGGGGTATGCAGGAGGCAGCCAATCAATGATTCTCTCTCCTCATTGACATTTTGTTTCTATCTCTCTCTTCTTCTCCCTTCCTCTCTGAAATAAAAAAAAAAAAAAAGATATTAAAAATGCTACCCCCCCCCAAAAAAAAAAAACATTAGCACGATCAGAAATAACACGGCTGTCTTATATTTTTGTTACATTTATGTTTTTATACTCATTAACACTTATACCCATGCCAATCACATTGGCCTCTTTTGAGGTTTTCATTTCAGATGTTTTTAACTATGAGGGTAAACTTTTCTTGTCTCAGGGTTTTAAACACAGCAGTTAGAGAAAGAGAGTTTTTCTTGCTCTGAGAGGACAGAGAAGGCCAATTTAAATCAGATAATGAAAGGAATTTTAGAGATAAAATAGGCAGGTTTAGGGAGTCTGAGGAATAAAGAGGGTCCATGGTGGTGGAGGAATGCATAGGTGAGGGCTTGGAGCCACCAGAAGGCATACATTCACAGAGAATAGAAAAGGTGCCACAGGATAAGGGGAACATATTTTCACGGGGAGATAGAGGAATGTTGCAAGATAAGGGGGAGAGAAGGAGGGGGGCACCATGTGGGTTTTGGACTTTGAAGCTGATATTCTATATAAGACTGACCAATTATAAAATGCACAGGGTCATAAAATGGGGAAGGGGTCCAATTAGAAGGGAGCATGAAGAGACAAAGAACTACAGCCTTACAAACCTTAGAAAAAGGGGCTTAGTGGGTTACCCCCTCAAGAACCCCTCCCTACCTGGGAGTTTGTATTTGCTTCCAATAAATTCCCACCTTTTTACTAACAAGTCCTTTTAGTCCTCGAATTTTATTCTTTACACTTTGTGAGGTAAGAACCTGCAAGGGGGAGATCCACTCCCCAAACCCCATGTTTCAATAAGCTTTAGGTGGAGTGAACCAGATAAAGGCTTGATGCCTGAAGAGAAAGAGATTAGGCTGTGGTGTGTTTGCTTTGTGTCTGTCAGAGCCTTTCACCTGAAATGTATCAAATTCACATGGCACTTTAAAGGTTGTCCCAAGAGCCCCAACAGCCTGGGATCATGTAAAACAAAAGCTATCACCAGCTGTGGGACTCTCTGGGATCTTGGCATGAGTACAGACTCTGTAGGTTTCTTTTCATGAGAAAATTTAAAAATAGTTAAAGAGATATAAAGACCTGATATTCATTCATTCATCCTTTATTTCCTTTCTCTCTTTATCTCCTTCTCTCCTCTCTCCTTCTCTCTCCACAATTAAATGATCATCACCAGCAGCAGCAAACGTGGTATATATTTATTGATATGTGAAAGGCAATAGGTTAAGCATTTTACATGTGGTATCTCATTGAATCTTCATAACAGTATTGCAAAGTAGCTGCTATTACTTTGTCCATTATTAAAATTAACTGATTGAGGCTTAGAAATATTAAGTGACTTATGTGAGGTAACACTAGTGAAGGCAAAGCTGTCTCTCTCCAAAGCCCCTTTTGAATGTGCGGCCTTTGGGTTCGAGAGGGCAGGCTGCAAAATTTCACCCTAGATAGTCAAGATGACGCCACAAGACACTCTCCCTCATTCCAAACCAAAGGCGTTCATCGTTTACATAAATAAGCTATTTCTCTGTTGGCTATAATGGATATGTATATATTCATAGAATGTTTATAAGATCAAATTTGAAGTAATTGACATGGACTCCAGAACTTTATTTTTAGAAAGCTTGTAATTTCTGTTTAAATCAGGGTGATTGGGAAAAGACTATAGAAAATAGACAAATTCTCTTTTCTGTATATGTACATACATACATGCATGCACACTTGCACATATACTTGTGTTCAAAAATATATATCCATTGCCTAACTCAAAATTTCCTAAACTTTTCACTATTGGTAAACTCCTCACAGACAAATGGGAAGTTGGGATGACATAGTTAGAACATAATGGCATTCTTAATTGATGGAGATAAAGGATTGACTCTCCTTGACTGCCTGAAGCCAATTCCAGCCTATCAGCAAGGGCTGAATCATCTGGAGTGGCTGAAGGGCATTTCCCCAAACCTGAAAAAGGATGATTGTTTGCTGCCAGACAGCTCAGGGCATCTTAATCAACATGTTATTGCCTCCTACTGGCCAAACACCTGAACAACCTTAGGCTAATTCTTCCAACCTGATAATGGACTCTGTAATTGAAGCCTGACCCTTTGAAGTGTATATCTCTGCCTCGCCTCAGGACAATTTGTGTTAATAAAAAGCATGGGGTCCCTAGATGAGGAGATCTTAGTTTCTTTAGCTAGGTTCCTCAAAGAAACTTTCAAATGCCTTTCAAACTTACGCTTCCTCTGTGGACTCTTTATTAAGTTACACACAGCCCTTCTCCAGATTGCTGAACCCTTCTAGATGCTGGAACAAGAACCCTGGCACTTGACCACTGTTCCTTTTAGTTAATAAACTGTGGAAGTACACCTGTTCTTCTGAAGGAAGATGTGTTTCTCTCTTATTATCTTAAAAGCAATATATGAACACAATATAGCCATTTTAAAAAAAATCTTATATGGACTTAACCAATAAAAATAGCATCTATCTAAATGGTAGAAGGAATGATTTCTAGGAAACAATAAAATTACTGTAGATTTGTTCTATGACTTATTACTGTTGTAATGTACCCCGCGAATCACAGGACGCCTCAAGAAGTCGAATTAAAGAGTCACATTTATTGCAATCTGGGACTATGAGGGGCCATTCCCTAAATCTCATAGTAACAAGATGGTCACAGTTCCAGGGTTATATAGGCAAAAAACACAGGTATTGATTATATCCCAGGGTTTGGAATGAGGAACCTGGTTCACAAAAAAAGCAGTTTACAGAAGCAGAATTAAGCATGTTAATTACAGTTTTGGGTCTCTGGATCACTGAGTTGACAGAAACACATTATCAGGGACCGCTGGGTTGACAGGAACACATTTTCTAGAGCCCTCGGGTCTCGAGACCACTGAGTCAACTGGAACCCATTATCTGGAACCCTCAGGTCTTGGGATAATTGTGCTGTCCTGGTTTCCAGGTACAGAGGAATGTGCTTTCTAAAACCAGTAAGATAACAATCAATGGGGTAGTCATTCAATCGAATGGGATGATTTATACAATTCAGAAAATCAAAGTAACTTTTCTATTGTTTGCCGGGAGCCGGTCCATCCTTGCTGTTTCAAAGGACCTGGCATATATGGCATACTGTTCTTAATATGTTTGCTCACCTTCTTGGCACTATGTGTTTTAACCAAGGTCACCTCTCTGAGAAAGGTTGTTTCCCCAGGTAGAGATTTTCCCCTGAAGTTAGGGAGGGAATAAAACCCCTTAACTAAGTGCCAGGCGGGTAATTAATCACTTTAACTACGAACAATCATGCTTAAACTACATAATCTCTACTCCCTGGAATGGAGATAAGAAACACCCTAACGTTTGGAATAGAGATTAATAGGATTGGAATCAACGGGTATAAATACAGATGTAACAAGACAACAGGACACAGAACCTAGACACAGAACCTACACAGAACCTAGAGACAGAAGAACTTCGCTGGAGAGAACATGGCAAAAGATCCTGGACAGAAACTGGCCACAGAACCTAGAAACAGAACCTAGCAAGAGAACATGGCAAAAGATCCTGGACAGAAACTGGCCACAGAACCTAGAAACAGAACCTAGCAAGAGAACATGGCAAAAGATCCTGGACAGAAACTGGCCACAGAACCTAGAGACAGAACCTGGCTACAGAACCTGGATAGAACATGGCAAGAAAACCTGACTAGAACCTGGTGACTGAACCTGGCTGGAGAACCTGGCTGGAGAACCTAGCGAGGGAACATGGCTACAGAACCTGCCTGGAGAACCTGGAGAACCTGGCTGGAGAACCTAGCAAGAGAACATGGTCACAGAACCTGGCTGGAGATTCTAACCAGAACTTTGCCGGAGATCCTGATCAGAACTTGGCTAGAGATCCTGGCCAGGCTGCTGATCAACTGAACACTGCCTCTGTGTCGTTCCTTCTTCGCCGACTCTGTCCACACCTTTGGGGACCCCTGGACCTGCTGGGGTTGGACCCCAGCAATTGTTAAGCCAAACAACAGGGTTAGAGTTAAACTACAGTTTCTACCTGATGGTTGCTACCATACTTCATTACAAGTCACTTAACTTATTGGAAGTCACTAACTTATTTAATAAATTCTCAGAAATAAATTGTGAAGCCTAGAGTTGAATGCTAGTTGTAGTTATATATGTAAACAAATGATAATCTAAAAGTATAATGTTTGTATTGAAACAAATTAAAGCTACATTTGTCTCATAATTATTTGAAAATAAACCATTTGTTGATGTATGTTGGCTAATATTGGCAATGGAAATGGTTTTCAATAAATTCTAAATAATTTTTAATCTGGGTGATTTCTGGGAACTGTCCATTTTTATTAGAGAGTCTGAAAATAAAATTCCTTTCACCAATCTGTTATTTTCACACACAATATTTATGAAATTCAATTCTGTTCCATAGATTTCTTAAAGCTCAAAATTTAACTGTAAATCTCACTTCTCTATAATGAATCTTGGAATAAGAAAAAGAAAAAAATATGTCTGAGCTTCAAAAATAGATTTCACAAGTCAAAGTACTAAAGCCCATGTATTTCTTTACTCAGGTGGCTCAACAAATCTTTTATCAGTTTCTTTCTACTTTTGCTTGGCATAAAATTAAAACATTTTTGATTATTTGTATCAAGGCTGACAGATTGAAAACAAGATCAGTGGCGAGGAAACCGATGGTACTTAAAGACAAATGAACTGTGATCAAATAAACAATTGAGATTATATTTAAAACAAACCATATGATCAATGAACTAAAATTCTATATTAGTCATGGGTTATATAAGAAAAACAAATATATAATCTACTATATTGTAGAAAGGATAGGAAACTGACACCCATTAACATGAACCACTTTCATAAATGTAATGTTACATTATTTTTAATAAATTTTTAAAGTAAGGATCTGTGTAACAACAGGTAGAGATCTGGGTAATAAAAATATTTAGATACATTTTATTTTACATAGACAAAAGTAGGCTTTTTAGAATGGACAGTACCAAATGAATCATTTTGTTTTACCTAATTCACACAGTGTCTTTGTTAACTGGGTTTTGTTATTAGCTAATACATCAAGGTTAAGATTAAATTTATGGCTATACTCTCAGTACTTAAGATGTTGCAACTAATCAGTTTAATCAAAAGATTTCATTGAACCTTGGGGATATCATTATAATCAATCAGTCATTGATTATTTTTTAATACTCTCAAAATGATATGAACCATTATACTCAGCCTCTGTGAAAATCTATAATTTCATGCATAGATTTTCTGATTAGCAAATGTCAATACATAAAGAGTAAGAGTTCACTAAGTTATTATTATAAGTGAGAAAAAAAACTGTATTATTATCTCCCAATCACAAAAGATTGGAATGAAAAACTTAGATTTATTTTCTTTGTGTTAAAAACAAAAGCACTGAAACAGATGGAAAAATCCAAAAGAGAATAGTGCCTTTAAATAGAAGATGCAATGAAATATGCTGCTAAACACTCAAGGGATAAATCACTCAGTTTTTCAGACCTTCTTTTATTTCTCTTTTAAAGTGATAAATTGCAAGGAATCAGTACATATGAAATAGAAACCTCTGTGCTTCTTCCCCAATATCACATAAGTTCAGAGCTAGAAAATGCCATCAGATACCTAGTTCAGTGATTCTCAAATAGAAATACACATCAAAATTGCAAGGAGTTATATACTACCCAGGTATCTGTATCCATCTACTGAATCCGAATTTTAAGCATGTGTATTTTCAAAGATAAACCCCTAGTTAAGAACACTTGAGCTTAATTCTTTCATTTTATTAAAATGAACTGATAACTAAAAGAAAAAAAAATACTTATGTATATTTTGTATATTTTGAAATATATATTTATGTATAAAATGAAAAGCTATCCTTAAATTAATAAAATAGTGCCAAAGATAATGAATTTGAGTGAATATTCTAATGCTTCTTCATTTTAAGCTCCCAATAATAATATAAGCTCCCAATTATAATAAGTCATAGAACAAATCCATGTCAAAGACAGAGGATCTCTAATGACCTCTCTACTATTTTACTACGTTAACAAAACTTATAAGACTTATAAGACTTATGTAACCTAACCAAGTTACACAATGAATAAGAAAAAATTGATTTTTTGAGGTTAACTATTTCAGATGGTATTCTATAGGGCCTATGATATAAAAGCAATCTTTGTATACAACATAGCCATAGTAAAAATTTTATAAGTGCTAAGACATTTGAGGCTTGACACATGTTGTCATGTTCCTATGTAACTGAGAAATTATTGAGAATAAAATTCACTACCATCTTCTTTTGCTACCAAAATGAAATTTCATTTTTCCATCGAAGAGTATTTGGACAATTCTGTGTGTTTTGAGAATTCCGAAGCTCCCAAATTCTGACAGAGTCAGTCTCCGTGTTAATTTCCAGCAAATGAGATTAAGCAAATCTTCATGAAGTGGGTGAGAGCAGGAACAAATGAAGGCTTTTGTATTCAGACACAGAACAGTTGGACTGAATCCTCACTGATGAAAGGTTAGTAATCAGAGAGGGGGAGCAGAACCTCAGGTTTCTAATTACCCATGCAGAAGGGACAATTGGGACCTGACCACTAATTAGCTAAGCACCGGGAACCAGAGGGATGTAGAGAAGATCCTGGGAGCCAATTTTGGTATGAAAAGGGTTGGAATCACTTGGCAGATTAACCTGTCTCCGAAAGGGTCATGGAGATGACACAACAGGCATTTCTGTAGCAGCCAAGATGAACTACGGAGCAAGGGCTGCTGCCTCATAATCCTGGCTCCAGCCACACCCAGCTTTTACTCTACAACCCCAAAGGGAGGCAACAGGCAACTCTCTAAAGACTCACTTGGATTTTTCAGCCATCTGGTGGTGAAGGTGAAGGTAAAGGCAGTTTTATTGTGGGTTTTTTTTTTTTTTTCCACTATAAAACATATCAATTCAGTTCTGCTTTTGCTCCTGAATGCTAGGAGAAAATTTATAACTCTAGTATACTAGTATATATACAATGTATACATTTTAACATAGTTGTATGTGAATAAAAACTTTGTTCTTTCCACATGTTAGTTCTAGGGCACTCTTAGTTTCTCCTGCTGTTATCAAAATTAAGCATTCATTATTCATGTAAGATACAGAGGAAAATGAAAGTAAAATGAAAGGGAAAATACTAGAATAATTTGATCATACATATTTAAATAATCACAAAGAAACAGTTATTCTCAAATATGCCTAAGTAGTTACATGGAGGAATAAATCTTATTCTACCCATTCTTAACATTGCATCTCATTATATGCTAAGCATTACATTTTTTCTGGTTTTATCCCATTGTTTTCTGAGGCTTACTGAACCATAAAAAAAGGAAAAGAAGAAAACTGGCTCACTGTTACAAAATACTTATCCTGGTTTCAAAGTCTTCCGATGTTTTATTTAAGCTCACATTCATGGTGCCACATATACTCGTAAGAAAATTCTGCAAAAGTGAAAATGTTCATTTAAAGCTACAATGCACCAAGTTCAAAGAAGAAGCAAACCTCACATCTGTGATATTACCTGGATTGGTTTCGAGATTAGGATCCATACAAAAAGCAGACTGCTAACTTCTGTAGCCAAATGGGGGTGCCTTATAGATTAAGCAAAATCATTTTTCTGTTTATCACAATTACTAAGTGCCGGAGTCCATTAATTGGCTTCACTAGCTGAGTTTAGACAGACCCCCAAAAGCTAGTAACCTTTGAAGTCCTAGCAAAGGTCAGGACTGCGCACCACCCAGTTAATCTAGGAACCACCCAGTTAATTTAGGTAATAATAGTTGAAGCATCATCCCCACCTTAGTTCACTTAATTCCTTAGATACTTATGTAGATCCTTGTTGATTATTGTTGATCAGATACTCTGCCTATTCCTGGAAATCATCTATTGATGAGCTAACCAGATACTTTGTCTATTCCTGGAAATTGTCTGCTGATCTGTGTGTCATTGAAACCTCCTTACCCTAAGGGCTACTCCAGATCAATAAAAGATTGGAGCGGCCTGAGCATCAGTGGAGTTCTTTGGGACTTGCCCGCCTGGTCCCCCAATATTGCAAAATTATCTCGTGTCTTTTTCTCTCATTTGTTGTGTGACTCCTCTTTCAGATACCGAACCCTACTCCACGCAGAATGTGGAGGGATTGTTACTCGACAACTAAATATTTTTTTTTCAGAAACATCACACCCCATGCCTTTCTTTTCTCTTCCCCTTCAAAGCCTTCAGCGTTTCATGGTTAATATTTTACTAATAAGTTGATGAAAGTAAATATGAAACTCAAATTGGGCCTTGCTTTATTTCAAAATTATCATTTTTTATTTCTTCCTGCCTGGCTTAGTGTCTTCGAAATGATTTTGTGTTTCAATTTATTATTATGGAGTGTATTATTTGTCCAATTATGTACCATTCACTAGTATTTCTATGAAAAATGCAATATTTATCATGACATTGATGCAACGGTTAACTTAGAACGGCTTGAGTGCTCAAACCCTACATATTCCCAAGGAATGGTGGGCTCTGACTGGCTTTTTGGAAGATAACCTCTGAGCCTTGGAACGTCCTGCCTGTAACAGTGTGCTTGATCCCTGACAAGCTGGGCTGTGCCAAATAGCTTATGCTAATGATGTGATTTATAAGGAAGACTTGCTTTTAAAATTGGGCTTTGGACTATGTTGTATCCATTGGAACGCTCCAGGAGCTGAAGCCGGATTAGCTAAAATCTGTGCCTTGTGAATGACCCGGATAAACACCCTGGGCATCAAGGCTTCAGTGAGTTTCCTGATTGGCAACACCTCAGTGGGCTTGTCACACATCCTGTCTGAGAGAGGAAAGTGCTTCACACACACATGTCCTCTAGGAGAAGGCACCTGAAGCCTGTGCCTGCTTTCCCCATGGCTTCACCATGTGCGTCTTTCCTTTTGCTACCTTTAATCTATAACTTTTCACTGTAATAAACCCTAACCATGAGTATTCTGCCTCCTCGTCAATCATCAAATCTCAAGGTCATGTTTGAGCCTCAGATACAGTATCTAAAAGCTATCAAATCCTTTGAACATTTAAAAAAATTTAAACAATCTATTGTTCCCATCACATCTCCTCTTGGAAGAATATTATCAAATCAATAATATTTTGTCTTCTAATTGATATATGAATTATGGTTAGAATTATGTAATTTCAATAATCAATTTAATCAAAATATAACAGTCTAGTTGGTAAACACTATTTAGAGGATTTTATTTCATTTTCAACCCTGTTGCTTTCTGATTTGTTTCTTTATTCTTTCTACCCCAGCTTTATGGAGGTATAGTTGACAAAGTGTTCAGAGTGATGATTTCATATATATAGATACATTATTAAATGATTTAATTAAATAATTAAGAATTAATAAGATTAATTAATATACCAATCATCTCACATAATTATTTTTGTGTGTTTCATAAGAATACTTAACATCTACTCTCTTAGCAAATTTCAAGTATACAATAGACTATTACTAAGTATAGTTACTATACGATACATTAGATTCCCGGAAGTTATTCATCTTATAACTGAAGGCCTGTACCTTTTGATCAGCATCTCCCTATTCCCCCCAAACCCCAGCTGCTGGTAACTGCCGATCTATACTCTGTTTCTATGAGTTCTATCATTTTTTAATTCTTATTTTTTAAATTATTAACCTATATAATAAAAGCATAGTATGCAAATTGTCCCCTCAACCAGGAGGTCATCCGGGAGTTTGACAAGGGGGCAGGGCCAGCCGGAGGAAGGAAGGGAGTACCTGGCCAGCAGCCGAAGGCCACTAGGGACCCTAGAAGTGCAAAAATTTTGTGCACTGGGTCTCTAGTTATACATTGAAGCAAGATTGCAAACTAATACTAGTCCAAGCTAGTCTGAATAACTTCTTACTGCCAATTTATAAAATGTATAAATGAGAGGATGCTGTACTTGGAAGCTTTATTATTTGGTACAATACGGTTTCTAAAGTTGCAGTCCCTGACTTTTCAAATGATTGGCATGGTGTCACAAAGAGAAGTCGTGGCAAGGTCAGGACTAGAAGTTGAATATTATGATTATGGGTATAAAGCTCTTTTTACTATAATAAACTCCTATTATTGCTGAAGTTATAGCTGAAAGCATAGACTAAAATAAAGTTTAATCACATTATGGAAATTAGATGATTTACCTGCAAGTAAAAGGGACTCTAATTCAAGCCATATTTAAAAATAGGACATAAGTGATCTCATAATTAGATTCGGAGATTGGGTAGGCACCTGGTGTGGGGAGGGGCTTCATCAGTTCAACAATTGATCAAGTCAGGTTTCTTCTCCTTCTTGCCTCTGTTACCTTCAGAGTCACTCATTATTAAGCAGCACCTCACTCCCATTCTTGGGGTCTGACAATGGTAGCATCAAGTATATGTATAATTCCAGATGTTTGAAGGTCTAGGACAGGTCACTACCTTTAACTTAAATCCTTTTTGCTTTCCCCAGAAAGAACTTCACTCTTAAGACAGAAACCAGCATCAGGTCCCATACCCATTCCTACAGGAATCCTTGCAAGTGGATGAGATTAGCACAGCCACCTTACACGAAGCATCTGGCATGAATTAAGACATAGCATCAGGGCCACTACACAAACCTCAAGGGTGGTTGGATAGCTGATGGACCATCCTGTTTCCGGACACAGCCATCCAAACACTAGTTATAACTCTTCATTTAGGCAGCTGCCTTCCTTATGGGAAAGACAAAATTTGTCACAAATGATCCTCTCATTGTAAAAACAAACAATGTCGGTATAGGTATACTGGTGGTCTGAAAACAAGTCTGTTCTTCAAAGCATTTTTCCCCTAAGCTTAGCTAGTGTGGTCCTCTTGTGAAAATCAGCTCTGTTGCTAAAGAATAAACCGTAAGCCTATACCACTATTGCAGCATTAACCTATGCTGTCTGTCATTTATTCTCTGAAGCCAGTGAGTGAATCCACCTTGAGTAGATGTTTTTATGTCAGGCTTTCTGAAAAATGACCAGCCAGAGGGGATCCCATTGATTTGCCAACTGTGTCAGTTCGTTTAAGGCCGAATGGCACATGCTTCTGACAAAGGCTGTGACAAATGGATATGTACTGAAGGGGCAGCCCTGACACAGGAGAAGGCAGAAAATGATGGAAGTATACAACGCCAGGTGGAAATCAAAATAAAATTCAAGGCTACGTATTATGTGTGTGTATACAATACCTCGAGTTAGGTCAAAGTAGGTACCTACGAGGCTAACAGCACTCTTCAGAATAATTTCTGAAATTTTACACAAATTCAGTATCACCAAGAATTGTGAGAGCAGAGTGAGCAGTTTGTTTTGTAATATCACATCAACCTGTATATAGTGGTGACTAGAACATTTTTTTACTACCATTGAGTGAAAAAAAATATTGCTCAAGTTTCTGTTTTTCTAATCTTAATAAGTACTCATATGTACCAACATGCCCCAGAGGCCAAAGTTAACTATATACGTAGGGTTAATTGATGTGACCACGTAATAGAATATATCAATAATATTCATGGATACTAACAAGATGCAGATCTTTGCAGGTAGAGTTGTGCTCATGGGCATTCAGGATGCAGTCATCCGTGTCCTGCTCACACCTCAGGCCCTTGTAGCCAGGGTTGCAGAAGCAGAAGCCAGCAAGCACTGAAAACAGCAGAAGAGAGAAAACTCATTACATTCCTTTCATCACCGTGTAGGTAATACTAAATGCTCTAAAGAATGTTGTGCTCATCTAAATGTGTTTCACTTTAAACCCCAAATTGTGAATTCTTATATGTAATACTCTACATAGTTCTCTGAAATATTTTCTAAAAAACATTATAGCTCAGTTCTATTTAACTTAAATTATTTAAAATAAGAATAATCACAAATAAGAATAATAAACATTTGGTGATGATTTGCAAAGTAACAATGGAAATATCCAGTTTAGTTTCTTTCTCGTTTTGTCAGTAAGAATACCTGTGGTCAACAGGTTACTTTTGTATCAATTAACTTTTCTCAGATTGTCTTAGGTTTAATAAACCAGAAGTTAACTGCTTAACAAAGCTCTTGGTACAACAAGGTACATAAAAGTGCACAGAGATCTGAAAGTTGATTTCGAACTATCTAAGCCTTTGTTCAAAAGAGCTTTCACATTTCATCATAATCTTTTAAAAGTCATGATCAGAACATGGTCTCTATTTTATCATTAATGGTGGAAAAAGGACTGTCTCAAGGAAATGGCGACATCATGAATTGCAGTTGGAGAAAGCGGGGATTTATAGCTGCTTCTATAAATCCCTGGGTTCCTCATTATCCCTGAGACTTACCACGTATTCTCCACTGACACTCTGCCTCTGTGTAAGTACCTGCTATTACTCTCATTAAATGCTTAGATCCTGGCTGGCAAAAGCATTTTTAATGTAATGTGAGGTACTTGGCTGGTTTCTAGATTTCTGCAGCCATCCTTCTGTGTAGAACATGTAACTGGGTCCCCTAAGGAGAACAAGCCAGCCGACAGCCCTCAACAAGAGACAGGGGAGACACAAAATATGGCAGCTCTTTAGACAGAATTTTATTTGTCTTACTTTACTTTTTTCACCCAGCATCCTAGTTTTCAATGTCTCATTTAATATAAATGATCAATTGATATGCATATATAGTTGTACATAAATTAATGAGATAACAGTTATTTGGCGCATCTTTATATGTTATAAAGGCATTATGTACGACAACAAATTAAAACCAAGTGTTATACAATATGTCATGAAGACATTATGGAATCACATCACTCATAATAATATTTTTAAAAGAGTTTATGACTATAGTTCAAGTTCATATATTGATGCAAACTGACACATAACAAATAACTAGAGTCAAATGAAATCTTAGTGCAGATATAGACATTCTCTACGTAGATAAATGATGAATTACTTTACAATAAATGACAACAAAGAATAACTTTGAATTAACAAATGGTCTGAAAGACAGAGATTGGTTTCTAAAAAAATAAGGCGTGTTTTTATTATCAACAAATATGCTTTTTTAATATTAAAACCTTACGAGCTAAGAAGCTAAGAAATAAACTATGTTCCAAATAAGACCCTGAGGATTTGATCTTATTACCATAAAGAAAATAAACAAGCAAACAAGCAACCATAACTTTGCTTAAAATTTAAAACAAACAAAAACACTGTTTTTTTTTCAAATCTATTAGAACATATTATTAAAGCATATTGCCTTATTTTCCTGTTGTCTTTCTCAGAAAATACAATCACTATGTTAATAGTAGCCTTTGTTTACCCCATACTACTAATTTTAATTTTCATCAGATAAGCCATCTATAAGTCATTATTACATTATTCATTTTCTACTTAATTATACATTACACATAATCCATTATATGAACTGATTCAAAGTTCCTGACATGATAAAACTGTGTTGAAAATACAGAGGTAAGTATTTTAACAAATCTTCTGAAAAACCATACCATGTCTGAAATTTACAAAGTCAATATACATATGGATAAATGTTTCTTATATACTGTCATGTAATAAATACTATTAACTTGAAATCAGAAAGTTTGGCCTCCCGAACTATTTTATTTTTGAGGAAGTATTAACAATACAGTGCCTTAGATTTATGCTATCAGTTTACATGAATAAATGAATTTTTAATACATATTTTGGTTCTATTGTAGCTAATTTCCTTGGGTTTGGTCCAAAATATACTGTGAACAATCATATTTTGAAATACAACAATATTTCAGGTCTCCAGAATTCACATTTTCCATGATGTATTATGTATGAATTTCAAACATATACTAGGGAGCACTTCACTATTAAATAGCATATTTGGAAATTGTATTTTCTTATCACATAAAGAATTATGACTTGTAATATGTATGGGGGCCTAATAAAAGTAGATTTTACAGTTATGAGTGCATGAAACAGTTTATTCTTATATTATTATTTATTAATTATTGTATTATTTATTAACTATTATATTATTTTCATACGAACTAATGTAAAGCTACTTTTGCCCACACCTGTATATAAACCTTCTTCATGCAGAATACATCTGAAGTGTTCATATATAACCATTATACTAGGGCTGCCTAGATCTAAAAGCGTTGCTAACCTCTCCCTTAGGCATACTTTTTGTTTCCTTATTTTATAGTGAGCACCAGCATCACCAAACATTTGTGGGTTTAAGCTCAGAAATAAGATAACTGTGACTTATTTCAAGGTAATTTGAGAATTTTACAAATTTAAAAGCACAATATTTAAAGTGCTGAATTCTGGGGGGGGAAAAAGTTGGTTCAAATTAACAGTAACAAACAAATGGCCCAGAGCATAAAATTATGCTTTGCTCAGCTAGCATAGTATTAGAAAAAAATATTCCATTTTAATATCTATGTAGAAATTCCAGCTTGCTAGTCCTTCCACCTGTCCGCCCCTCCATACACACATACATACACACTACCTATTGTTTGATACCTGGGCTGTTTCATCCAATGTATAAAAATCCTGTTATGTTCTTTAAGGACATGCATTGGAAAACACTGGTTTAAATAAAAGAATGCATAATTTTGGTTAAATGATAGACTTTCCAAATGACTTGCTAGCACAATGTGCTTTTTCACACATCACATTATTTTAACAATTTATCTATTTACTGAAAGATTATGTAGAAATATATTTGAAAGGAGGTAAAATAAAGCTAAATAAGATGCACAGAGGTTTCTCTCTCTCTCTCTCTCTCTCTCTCTCTCTCTCTCTCTCTCTCTCTCTCTCTTCCTATCTCCTTTTCCCCACTCCATATCTCTTAATCCTCTTAACCATACCCAGGGCACAGGGCTATTTCATGCCCTGTTTTTCCTGTGTCTAAAAAAATAAAATCCATTATCCAATATTCAGCTTTCTCTTCCCTCCTCCTCTTTTTCTCTTACCTTCCTTTTATTTTCCCTTATTTTCCTTTTGCCTTCTTCTTTTATTTCTCTATAAATTTATATTTTTCAGGAACATATATCTCAGTAAGAAGAAGTGTGTTTGCATAATAGATGGGCTAAAATAATGAGTTATTTTAAATCATTGTAATCTGCTTTTTTCTCTACCTACAGATAAACACTTTAACAATCTAACATTAAAAAAAGGTGAAAAAAGGTTAATTCTGATATCTGAACACAGAAGTCACATTTCATTAACATTGTTCATTTGCTACTGTATGACTCACAAAATATAAATGAATTTGTCAGAGGTGGGACTGTTCTGTGAAAATAATTGGCATTGACTTTGCTCATTCAAGGCAGGGTAAAGTCAGCAACTAATCCTGGTTTCATCCTGAGCTATTCCATTACTTTGTCAGATTCTACGTTGCACTGCACTACGAGGATGGCTGTGGCTGAGTGAACGCGCTGTCATAGCGATATCCATCCAGGCATGGGCTGGAGCTGCATTGGTTGACATTCATCTCACAACGTGGACCAGCAACGCCTTTCCCACACTGGCGCTGGTACCCTCGGGGAAACATTTCCAGACCCATATTCTCTCTGCACATGGCTCCATTCTCACAAGGATTACTATCCCCACAAGGCCCATATTCACATTGTGGGCCTCAAAGGAAAGAATCAGAGTCAGTGCTTACATAATGAACAGATCCTGCAGACGACTGTCAATGACTTGGCATATTTCTGTATAAATGCATTCAATTCAGCCTCTAGGTAAAGTCTCACAATTCTCTTTCATATTATCAATGTGATTCTCTCTCTCTTTCTACATTAAGATTTAAGAAAGAAATGTTTATTTATGATTTATATGCTTCATCTAACAAAGAACTAGCAGGCAGCAATGTCAAGTGACAGTATTTTTTAAAATAGCTACCATTTTGTTTCTTCATACTTTCAATTCCTACTTAACAATATTCTCTGAATACATCGCAATTAAGAAAGTACATTATTAATGATTTGATGCTCCCTGTATTTTTTTTCCTGGTACCCTAGAAGTTGTTATCACTATAAGCTTAGCTTGATGGATTTGTTGCTATTTTCAAAACAAGTACATAATGAAAAAAGAAAATTATAATAAGCCTTTAATCTTAAGAATAGCACCTTAGATCTGAAACTAAGTCTTAATTTTTACTCATAAAATGTAACTAAGGCCTAATCAGCATGACTCAGTGGTTGAGCATCACCCTATGAACCAGGAGGTCATGGTTTGATTCTGGTCAAGGAAATACCTGGGTTGTGGGCTTGATCCCTGGTAGGAGGCATGCAGGAGGCAGTGGATCAACGATTCTCTCTCATCATTGATATTTTCATCTCTCTCTCTCTCTCTCTCTCTCTCTCTCTCTCTCTCTCTCTCTCTTTCTCTCAGAAGTCAATTATATATATATATATATATATATATGTATATATGTGTATATATGTATATAAATTAAAATATGTAACTAGATAAAGTCGTTGTCACTGGGTGAAATGTACACACATATTTGGATATAAAAAATATAAGGCATGACACAAGGGAATTCATATTTTAAAAAATGAAGAGCAAACAACATAAAATTGTTCATCAGAACAAAATCATTGCTCAGCTGTCAGTTTTTCAAGCATAAGAAATGCATTTGGATAGTAGTGATTTAGAATGTATTTAAATTATATTATTCATTCACCAAAATGTATAGCATATATGCACAAATATAGTTCCAAAGTGCCTGGCTCAGAGAAAAATGTCCAGGAATCAAGTTCCTAACTGCTCATGTTTTATCAGTAATTTTAAAACTAAGGGTGAGGGGATAATAAAAATAATTTAGGTCCTTTGCCCATTTTTTGATTGGATCATTTATCTTCCTTTTGTTAAGTTGTATGAGTTCTCTGTAAATTTTGGAGATTAAACCTTTATCTGAAATATCATTGGCAAATCTGTTCTCCCATGCAGTGGGCTTTCTTGTTGTTTTGTTGATGGTTTCTTTTGCTGTGCAGAAGCTTTTTATTTTGATGTAGTCCCATTTGTTTATTTTCTCCTTAGTTTCCATTGCCCTAGGAGCTGTGTCTGTAAATATATTGCTACGATATATGTCTGCTATTTTGCTGCCTCTGGAGACTTGGAGGATTTTTATGGTTTCCCGTCTTACATTTAAGTCTTTTAGCCATTTTGAGTTTGTTTCTGTGTATTATATAAGTTGGTGATCTAGTTTCATTTTTTTTTGCATATATCTGACCAAATTTCCCAACACCATTTATTGAAGACTAAGGAAGATAAATGATCCAATCAAAAAATGTGCAAAGGACCTAAATAGACACTTTCGAAAGAGGACATAAAGAAGGCTGAGAGACATATGAAAGTATGCTCAAGGTCACTAACCTTCTGAGAGAAGCAAATCAAAACAACAGTGAGATACCATCTCACACCTGTCAGAATGGCTATCATCAACAAATCAACAAATGACAAGTGCTGGTGAGGATGTGGAGAAAAAAGAACCCTCGTGCATTGCTGGTGAGAATGCAGACTGGTGCAACCACTGTGGAGAATAGTATGGAGTTTCCTCAAAAAGTTAAAAATGGCATTCCCATTTGACCCAGTGATCCCACTTCTAGGAATATATCCCAAGAAACCAGAAACACCAATCAGAAAGGACATATGCACCCCTATGTTCAAAGCAGCACGATTTACCATAGCCAAGATTTGGAAACAGCCTAAATGCCCATCAGCAGATGAGTGGATTAAAAAGCTGTGGTACATCTACACAATGGAATACTATGCCGCTATAAAAAAGAAGGAACTTTTACCATTTGCAACAGCATGGATGGAACTGGAGAGCATTATGTTAAGCAAAATAAGCCAGTCTCAGAAAGATAAATATCACATGATCTCACTCATATGTGGGATATACTGATCAACATAATTTGATGAACAAGAGTAGATCCAGAGACAAATGGTAGGAAAGGGAGGGGTTAGAGAGCAACCAAATGACTTGTATGCATGCATATTAGCATAACCAATGGACACAGACACTGGGGTGGTGGGGGCTTCCTGGGGGTGGGAATGGCTGGGGGGGGGGCAGCAGATCAGCGGGGGAAAAGGAGACATATGTAAAACTTTAGAATAAATAAATAAATAAATAAAATAATTGCAAAATGGGATAAAGTTTTCAAGGTGAGAAGTACAGTGGCAGTTATAGAAACTCTAAAACTTCAGGATTCCTGGTCTTCCAACTCTGATCACCAGGTTTTTAAACAACAACAGTAAGAGGGCCCTAGAAACTGCTGAAAACATCAACAATGTATACAGTGAAGGACCCAAAAGGATACAGTGTCCATAAAATAAGAGCAATAGGAACTGTACCAAGTTGAATATACATCTGGGATTTCAGGTTTCTAAGAACAGTAATATAAACAAACAAACAAACAAACAAATAAATAAATAAATAAATAAAATTATAAAACTGCATCTAAAAAGCACAGAAATAAAGATTTTCTTCAATTAAAAAAAAAACTATTAAGTGGCTATTTTTTTTTTTTTTGCAAGAGCTATAGTGAGTAGTGTAGAGAATTTAAATACAAACAAGGTTGGTTCCTTGTCCTTAAACCATCATGAGGCTGATATATATTGTAAATGATATATTTCTGGATAATAATTTATATTAATGAAAGTATATTTCTTTATAAGAGAAATGTCATTGAACAACATCCACCAGAAACACATAAAAATTGTTCTTAATAAAAGTTTTCATGCAAACCCCTTTTTGTTAATTATCTAATTCTAAATATTTAATTGTGAGAATAACTGTTTAGCTTTGCTGGTGGGAAGTTACTTTAGCCTATCTCTTCATGTATAATCTCATGCATATGACCCATTATATTGCTGAATAATAATTCATACCCATATTTGAGGAAAAACTGATGATATTCTATTTTACACAATATATATGAGTACACTGTACCCTCAATGCTATGCTGATTTGTATATTAATTCGTCATACAAATATTTAATGAGCACTTAGTCTGTGGCAAGCAATATGGCAGATACTGGGGTTATAAACAATGAGGGGTTCAAAAAAAGCACATAAATCAATGCAGTATAATAAGGAGTAAATGTGACCAAGTTTTTATGCTAATGAGTCACTGTTGTGGGTAGAAATCTAATATGGCCTCCATGATTCTGCCCCCATGGCCTGTAGAATCCTCTCTTTCAGTGTGAGTGAGATTTGTGAATATGATGCATTATTACTCCTGGGATTATGTTACATTATCCTGCAGAAGGGATTTATGGGTATAATTAAAGTCACTAGATCAGATGATTTTCAATCAATCAAAATATATTATCTCTGCTAGGTCTGACCAAAGCTGGTGAGACTTGCAAAGAAGACAAAGGCATTCTGTTTGCCTGGGACCAAAACTAATGCAGTGCCCTGGAACGTGCATGTGACCCTAGCTGCTGAGAGTATTCTATGTACACAACTAGTAAGGAACAAAACTAGAGTCCTAAAACCATAAGGGACTACTATCGACAACCAGGGAGCTTGGAAAAGGAACCTGGGTCTTAGATTAGCTAAGCCTTGTGGGACAATGAGCAGAAAACTCAGCTAAGACATGCCCAGTCTTCTGACCTGCAAAAATTTGAGATAATAAACATGAGTTGTTTTAAGCTGCTACATTTGTGATTACTTGCTAGATAGAATAGAAAAGTAACACAAGTATAAGGATAACCAAGGCATCTGAAATTGAACAGTTTCCCAAAGATGATATATGTATTTAAAATGAGTCCTAAAGAATTGCTGTATATTATCAAGGCTAGGCATGTGGGCTATAGAAGGAATGGGGTGGGGGGAGGGGGTTTTTCTAGACAGAGGAAAAGCCAGAGGTGATAAAATTGAGGAAATTGAAAACAAAACAGCATGAATGGATCACAATGCAGGAAGAAAGGAGATACTTTACTTCATTTCATTGATTATAACATGCCACTGATTTCAAGAGACTTTTTTTTTATATGTGACATTAAGGATAGTGTGGAAGAATGAATAATGCCTCCCTGGAAAGAAATCCAGGTCTTAATTCCTGAAATCTGTGACTGTTACCTTATATGGTAAACTGGGATGTGCAGATGTGGTTAAGGATCTTGATATGGTGAGATTACCATGATTTATCAGGTGGGTCTTAAAAGTAAGCTGAGAAGACAAGGAAATAGAAGTCTTCCAAAGGAATGCAGTCCTGCAAAGACTTTTATTTTAGATTTCTTGTCCCAGAACTATAAAATAATAAATGCATGTTAAATTCATGACAATTAGCAACAGCAATCTCAGGGAACTAATAGATGGGGCAAAAGCTGCCAGTTAATTCTGACAAAGAGGTTAAAATATCACTATTCTAAAAATGAATACCAGTGTCAAAGATGGTAATGTTAATATGTGATAATGTTAGTTATTATGTGTATACGTGATTAAAAATAAGGAGGTGTTACATTAAATTCATCAATTTGAAATAATGTCTCTGTAGTTTGAAACAAGTTCATAAACTGCTTTGTGATCCATAGGACTTGGACCTGTGCACATTGAGAAGCTGCTAAAACCTTTCCTTAAAAAGTGGTAATGAAGTATACTTGGCCTCCTCATACTGAGAATCACATTTCATTTCCAAGTTGCGCTTTTAAAAACATCAAATGTTTATATGTCCCTGAGGTTTGATTTACTAAAAATTGTATCCTGTTGATGCAATTTATAATTGAGAAAACAAAGTAATATACATTGTACTTACTAGCATATACATAGCTATCGAAAAAGTTAAAACCCAATTTTCATTAGTTTCTTTCTACAACTGTGAGATTCCCACTGAAATTGTGTTGGTAGTAGAAAAGTGCATATAACTGAACTATGCTTCCTCTAATTGAAATTTGCATCAAATACATTAATATGTTACTTTTGAGTGCATAAATTAATTTTAGTATCAAGTCCTTTATGATAATTTTGAACGTCTTAAAATATAGTGTTTTTAAAAGCTTTAAGTGTATATAGCTATTCATAAAACTGTGAAAATGCTAAACATGAGTCCATATTAGTCCTTTAGTTTCAATTTTTCGTAATGATTTAGATAAACTTAAAGAAAAAATGCTTTTTAAAAATTTTAAAGTGATAGCAGAATTCAGAAATTTATAAAAACATGGCAATATTATAAGTTAGCAAATAATAGTGTATGGGCTATATTTCTGAAGGGGGTGTCATAGCAGAAGTGTAAATGACTGTAATAAAGGCATTTAGTGGCATCCACGATAAGGATAAGTGAATTGGATATCAACTCATCCAACTTCAACAATCTGCAACAAAAACTTTTAATGACCAGACTAAACACCACACATTCTGTCTCTAAAGTGATCTGAAGAAATATGCATTATAAACAGAATAGTCCTTCATGAAACATATCACAAAATATTAAAGATGTACTCTTTACATCCTGGTAAAATCCCTTATGAATTATCCAAATTCTAAAATGAGATAATTCTTTTTAATAACCAGAAGAGCTAGATGACACAATTTGTCTTTAATAAATATCAGGTGGTAATATATAGTTTTGTGCTTTGTATCTGACCAGAGAAAACTACTATTGTCTATTAGATAGAACTGCCATTTGAACAATGGAACAATAGAACCATAGCAATAATTTTTATAAAGAGAGAATTTTCTTTCTCTCTCTCTCCAGTTTCATCTCCATCTCTATCATCTCTGCCTCTGTCTTCCAAATGCCCAATCTATAGATCCCAATTATATTATGAAAATTTGATTTTCCTCAAAGCTAGTGATCAGTGAGACAGAGAGCAATAGAATCAACTACATTTCCCCCCATAATCCTTACAAGTTTTCTCATTTAATTTCCCTACCTAATTTACTAGTGCTAAATGATATAGATTTATTTTACAAATATTGGTCATATGTTAGAATTTATAATTTTTAAAATAAATTGTATATTTTAAGGTATATAAGGTGATAATTATTTTATATAAACAAACATAATATGTTAATATTTACATGCGATATACATTGTGATATGATTATTATAGTCAAGCTAATTAACATATCTCCTCACCAATCACCATTTTTGTCTGTGTGATGACAGCATCAGAAATCTACTCTCTTATCAAATTTGCACTATTCAATACAGTATCATTAAGCGCAGTCACGCTGTATTTAGATCCTGTATTTAGATTATTTATCCTACATAGCTGCTACTTTCCACCCTTTGACCAACATCTGTCCCCTTCCCTAATCTCTATGCTCCTGGTAACCAACATTCTACTCTCTGCTTCCTTATGTTTCACTTTTTTAGACTGTATATATAGTTGAGCTCACATAGGGTTTTTATTTGTTTGTTTGTTTGTTTCTGTGTCTGGCTTATTTCAATTAACATAATGTTCTCCAGGTTCATTCATGTTGTTGCAAATGGCAGAATTTCCTTATTTTTTAAAGCTGAATATTATTCCACTATGTATAGTCTTTACAATTATGTGTTGCTTAATGACAGGGATACATTCTAAGAAATGCATCATTAGACAATTTTGTCCTTGTGCGATTATCATTAAGTGCACTTACAGAAACCGAGATGGTAGAGCCAACTACATACCTAGGCTATATGATGTAGCCTATCACTCTTAGGCTACAAACATGTTCAACATTTTACTGTACTGAATAATGTGGGCAGTTGCAACACAATGATAAGTATTTGTGAATCTTGTGTATCTAAACATATCTAAATAAGAAAAGATAATGTAAAAACATGGTACAAAAGATAAAAGTGGTTCACCTGTATAGAGCACTTACCATGAATGGAGCGTGCAGGACTGGAAATTGCTCTGGGTGAGTCAGTGAGTGAGTGGTGCGTGAATGTGAAGGACTACACATTACTGTACACTACTGTAGATGTTATAAACATTGTATGTTTAGGCTACACTAAATTTAAAATATACATTTTTTCTTTAGTAATAAATTAACCTTAGTTTACTATAATGTTTTTACTTTATAATTTTTATTTTTTTTAACTTTTGGCTTGTAATAACACTAGCCTAAAGCATCATACAGCTGCACAATATTTTCATTTTTCTGTATGCAGTTGTCATTCTGTGAGATTTTCCCCCTATTATTAATTTATTTACTTTTTAAACTTTTTAGTAAAAAACTAAAACACAGGCACAACACATTAGTCTAGGCTTGCACAGGGTCAAGGTCATCAATATGACTGTCTTCCACCTCCACACCTCGTCCCACTGGAATGTCTGCTGGGACAATAACACACAGAGCTGTCATCTCCTATGACAGCAGTGCCTTTGTCGGGATCGTGGGGAATACCTCCTGCAGGAACTGCCTAAGGCTCTTCTTGTGAGGTGTCACTTTTTTTACAAATATGTTCATACTGGTTTGCTTAGTTTGTTTCTTTTTTTAATCATAGATTTGTTTATAATCATATAATGTACCATAAATATTCCTCTGTTAATGGAAACTTTTCGATGTTAGGGTCCATGTTTTCAAACAATTTTTCCTTTCTTTAATTTTTCCCCATCACCATCTATCTCCCCTATACCCTCTTCCACCTCCAGACCCCACCCCACTGCAATCAACACACTGTCGTCTGTGTCCATGAGTGCCTGTCTTTTCATTTTTGCTTAGTCTTTCCACATAGCCCAACACCTCTCCTCACCAGAGCTGTCTGCCTGCTCTCTATCTCTCAGTCTGTCTCTGTTTTGCTTGTTAGGTCAGTTTGTTCACTAAGCTCCACATATGAGTGAAATCATCTGATATTTGTCTTTCTCTGACTGGCTTATTTCACTTAGCATAATGTTCTCCAGGTCCACCCATGCTGTCACAAAGGTTAAAGTTTTCTTCCTTTTTAAGGCCGAGTAGTATTTCATTGTGTAAATGTCCCATGGCTGTTTTACAGAAACTTGGGCTGCTTCCAAATCTTGGCTATTGTAAATAGCACTGCAATGAACTTAGGAGTACTTCTATTCTTTCACTTAGTGTTTCCATTTTCTTCAGATAAATTCCCAGAAGTGGAATTTCTGGGTCATAATTATGGCAGTTCCATTTTAAGGAGCTGGTTGAGATCTGCAAAAGCTTTTGCTAAATTCTTTAGTGTGAACTTTCTTGAATGTTCTTCTTCTTCTTTTTATTTTTTTTGTAATGTACTTATCTTTCTCTTGCCCGTTCTTTAGCTATATGTTCCTCTTCCAGTTCCAACAACTCTTCATTTGTCAACTCCTCAAGATCAGCCTGTCGGAGTTCCCTGACATCATCTTCATCCACACCAAGGTTAAAGTTATTTGTCCTCTCAACCATAGCCTTGTTGATTTTCGTAACCTCCTCATCCTTGGCAAATTCTTTCAAGTCACAGACAATGCTCATGACTGTATTCTTCCAGACGCCATTCATATATTCCTTGGTGACATCACCTCAGGCCCAAGCAAGCTTCCTTGGGACTTGGTAGGTTTTATGTTTCTAGGAATTTATCTATTTCTTTCTTAACATTGAAAGTCCTATTATTGCTGAGGAAATAAAATAAGCTTCACTATTAATCGTATTGTGGACCTTGTTCATATAAGGTGGTTGGTAATTCCCAGGTAAATGCCAACTTCTTTTGTATTAATAATGTGTCATAGATGATATAATCCAGAATTGCATCAGTGTCTTCTTCAGTTGCAGCAATAGCCTAGGGCCCTAGGCCAAGGTCCTCCTCAGGGAGTAGGCCTTAAAAGTTGCTGTAACTCCTTAACCCATTGGTTGGATAAAACAGGTCATGATGGGAGGGAGAAACAAACCTTGATATTGGGATGAAGATCACTGATAAAAGGAGGATGTCCAGAAACATTATCAACAATAAGCAAAATCATGAAAAATATATTATTCTTCAAAATGCCCTCCTGAATGGCTATTTCATTTTGCTGGCATAGCCATTCAGGAGGGCATTTTCGAAGAGGAGCTGGGTCATCCATGACTCCTTACTGGTTCTGTAGTCCAGCGGCAGTGTGTGCTTATGGAAGGCCTTAGGCTTGTCACTGTGCCAGATCATAAAGGGTTTCAATTTGTGCCTGCAGCATTGCCCCCAAGCAAGGCTGTTATCCTGTCCTAATAAGCCTTGAAATCTGGTATTGACTTGGCCTCCTTATGGATGAAAGTCCTCTCAGGCATCTCTTTCCAGAATAGAAAAGTTTTGTTCATATTGAGTATGTGATTTGGCAAGTAATTTTCCTCCACAATCAGCTTAATTCAGAGTTTCCAAAAATTCTCCAGGTGCCTTCACATCAGCACTCACAGACTCACCACTCACTTTCACAATTATATAATGAATAATGATTCTGGAATCATTTGAACCACCAGTGCTAGCAGTAAATGCCACATCGTAGTCAGATCCGACCTCGCATACTTTTTGATTTTCTGTGATTGACACAGTGCTGCGAGGGATATGCTTCTGTCTCTGGTCTTCAATCCAGGTCATTGGAAGATTCTCCATGTCTGATACGGGCCCTTCTTTTTTTTTTTTTTTAAATATATTTTATTGATTTTTTACAGAGAGGAAGGGAGAGAAATAGAGAGTTAGAAACATCGATGACAGAGAAACATCGATCAGCTGCCTCCTGCACATCTCCCACTGGGGATGTGCCCGCAACCCAGGTACATGCCCCTGACCGGAATCGAACCTGGGACCCCTCAGTCCACAAGCCGATGCTCTATCCACTGAGCCAAACCGGTTTCGGCATGATACGGGCCCTTCTTATATTTTTGTTAGACTTGCCTTCAATGAAGCAGATCCTTTTAACAGTTTCCATCACTTTGTTTGTTTTTTATTTTGTATTTTTTTTATCTTCCTTGTTGGAAGTATTATATATGTCCCATTTTTCCCCATTGTTCCCTTCTAGCCCACCACCCACCCTCTGCCCCAGGCCTTTACCAGACTACTGCCTATGTCCATGGGTTATCAATATATGCATACAAGTTCTTTGGTTAATTTCCTTCCAGCCACTCACCTTTCCCCACCTTCCCTCTGAGATTCCACAGTGTGTTCATTGCTTCGTTTTTGTTCTTAAAGAGCATAGCTATGGTTTCCACCTGGAGAGCAATGACTAGCATTGATTTTCTGCCTTCATAGTCTTTAATCACTTTTAATTTCATTTGAGGATCATTCACATAATGTGGCCTTCTACTGGCAGTAGATTTTGTATGTTTAGGGGCCATAATAAACAAAACAACATGAGATTAAGTCAATTTATTAATTGCTTTAGGGAAGATCAGATACCATATGCAATTAAGAATTTAATTGATCAGAAATATTGGCTGGTGGTTTTATTTGCTTGCAGTGTCCTACTCTGGCTTTGATATCAGGGTAATGTTTACCTCAGAAAATGGGTTTAGGACTGTTCTCTCCTCTTCAATTTCCTGGAAATTGTGTGAGAAGGATAAGCATTAATTATTCTCTAAATGTTTGGTAAAATTCAACAGTGGGAGTATACTGTCTTGGACTTTACTTTGTGGAAGGTTTTTCATTACTAATTCACTCTCTTCACTCATTATCAGTCTATTCAGACTTTCGATTTCTTCCTGATTTGGACTTGGTAGGTTTTATGTTTCTAGGAATTTATCTATTTCTTTCTTAACATTGAAAGTCCTATTATTGCTGAGGAAATAAAATAAGCTTCACTATTAATCGTATTGTGGACCTTGTTCATATAAGGTGGTTGGTAATTCCCAGGTAAATGCCAACTTCTTTTGTATTAATAATGTGTGTTTTGGGGAGTTTTCCGTTTTGGAACTTCTTCTCCCTTCAGGGTGGCATCTGGGTTTAGAGGTGGTAATGTAATATTATGGCTTGGAGAAAATTATTTCATTTGTGTGTTGTCATGGAGTTTTCTCTGGCTTGCACTGAAGTTTCTCATAGTGCTTGGCCCATTTGCCCTCTTCTGCTATTGTAGCATACTCTGCTAAGAGGCCAAGATTGATATAATTGTGGTCTATTCTCTTTGCTTGTTCACTGTAAGATGATCTCAGATATTTTGATAAATATCCCAAATATTAAACTCTGGGACCTAACATCCACTATGCTTGAAAGTGCTCAAAAATGACATTTTTAATAATCTTGAAAAAAGGTTAGCTGTAGCTCTAAGCATTCTTTGAGTATTATCAGTCAAATGATTGGTTTCAGCAATTTCATAGCATAAATCCTCAAATAGGGTGATTAAAGGTAGTGATTTTAGGTTAAAGCTTAAAATTGAATTGAAGCAAATGAACTCCTACATCTAATTCACATATAATAAAACTCTTCTTATGTATGAAAAACATTACTACATTTTGAATACTATATTTTGAGAAATATATTACTAAATTTGTATATTTAGCCATATGCAAATTTGAGAGGTCTGAGTTCCCTTGAATATATTATATTAAACATATAGACCATCAAATGTCAAAGATTAAACAATTACCTATCACCTACTTAAAACAACATGGACAGAAAGTATATATCATACCAACTATAAGTTCTGTAATAACAAAAATAATTTGATTTTAGACAAATTAGTTTTAATGAATGCATAAATATGGATATTTCCCTATTGAGATATGCATGACAATTGACTCTGATCTTATCTATTTAGCTATTATAAATTTAGGAAATATAAGTATTCAAGTGAGAAGAAGTAAGAATTATTTTATTCAGAAAATATACAGTGAGTATACATGGTATAAGTTTAGTAGTCTGGTGAAGCTAAGCATTCAAGCTGATAAAAAGAAAAAAAAAATCTCAGCCCTCATGCATCTTGCATTTTAGGTAACATATCAGATGTATGTTCATGAGTTCAGTACATGTTTTAATGAAACGCTACAAAGGGGACATTGGGGAAAAAAGGAAGATTCATTATAAAATATGGCCCAGGGCAGTGACCCATCAGCACAAGTGTCTCAAGATTAGTACAAGTAAACTTACATACTGGATATATTTTGAAAATAGGTCCACAAATACAATATTATTGATAGTTAAACTGTCCCCAAAGAATTCTAACTCACCACATGCATTTTTATTTTGCAATCCTGAATCAACTGTCTTTAATTCTTCATCGGTCATTACCTTTCTGTGACCATCTAGTAATTCTTCAATGCCTTTCCTCGCAGAAATGGAAAAAAAAAAAAGACTTCTTTAGTCACTTATTTCATTCACAAATCTTAACAAATATTTTCTAAAATGACTTGGTTTATATTAGCTAATTTTATGCACTGTTTGTTTAATAAATGAAACAAGATTAATATTAGGCAAATCATCATTAATTCAGGTAAACTAAATATTGTAGTATAGAACTCCATTGTAGGCATCCTCCAGGAGAGAGAGAGAGAGAGGAGAGAGGAGAGGGGAGAGGGGAGAGGGGAGAGGGGAGAGGAGAGAGAAGGGAAGGGAAGGGAAGGGAAGGGAAGGGAAGGGAAGGGAAGGGAAGGGAAGAAGAAAAAAGGGTTTAGTATTTCTAGACAGATGAGACTTTTGGGCAAAGGTACAGGGGTCCAACGTAAGGTAAATATGTAGTAAAACATTTGTTCCCAGCAGGATAACTACCAATAAGACAGAAGTTGTTATATGTTGTAGCTGTGTTCAAATTAGGAAAGCACAGTCCAAAAGTCTACCTAGCACTTTGGAAAATACTATCATAAACCAGTGCTCTGACCAATCCACCACGACATGGATTATTCTGGTCTTTCTCACTTGTTTATTTATAGTGTGTGTGTGTGTGTGTGTGTGTGTGTGTGTGTGTGTGTGTTTCTGAGAATGAGTATCTTGGCTCCCAAGTAGTTTCAGAATTCTTAACCTTTAACCCCTGTTAATAAAAATTTATCCAGCAGAATGCAGTGTTTATGTACAGATATTTTGACATTTAATTTACTATAACCAGTCAAAACTATTTCCCAAAGTGATTTTTAGGAAGGCTGTGTTACACATTGGTAATGAAGTTGGATTTATTGGTAGTCTGCATTCTGTGACTGGACCCTTTGCTACTTTCATTGCTTTTGTTTTTAATTTGCATATAGTAAATTTTACTCAGTATTGTATATTTCTATTGATTTTGACAAATGTATAATTCATCTACCCGCCATCAGAATACCATAAAGAACATAAAAATATCACCCAAAAGATTCTCTTGAGTGACCCATGATAAAAGTCCCATCCCTCAATTTCCTGGCAGCCACTGATCTGCTTTCTGTCCCTAGAGTTCAGCCTTTTTCTGAGATCATGTAATGCCTATATTTTGTGTCTGGTTTCTTCCACAGAGCAAAATACAGTTAAGTTTCACCAATGGGTTCATTCATAATTTGTTCCTTTATATTGCTGAGCAGTATACCATTGTATGGATATACCAGAATTTGTTCTTTATTCACCTGTTTAAAGACATGATGGTTGTTTGACAAATTTTGGTGAGTACAAATAAAGGCATAAACTATGAATATTTGCATGTAGGTTTTTGTGTGAACAGAGTCTTCAATTCACTTGATATATACTGGAGTGCTGGTTCATATGGTAGGTGTATGTTTAATTTATAATGAACTGACAAAATTTTTTTTCCAAAGAAGCTTTAGCTGTGTTCCCACAGTCCCAATGATGACAGTTTTGGTTGTCCTGCCTCCTCAGAAACATTCGGTATGGTCATTTATTTGTTATTTGTCCACTTCATTCTATCTTACAAGAATAAATGTGTTGTGGTAATTAAGGAGTATTAAGATAAATTTTTATTAACTTTGATTTTAATATTGTTTAAATCTTCCAAAAAATTAAAAATATGACAAGAAACTCCAATACTTTGTAATGAGTTATAAAATATTTATATTTTGCAATATTTGCATTAATATTTCCTCCTTGTTTTTTATCTATATTACATCCATTTCTATTACATATTACATTATCGATTATCACATGAATTTCTTTTTGTAAAACATTTGAGTTAAAGTTTAAAATATTATGACACTTTACCCTTAAGTACTGCATTGTGCATATTGTAAGAACAATGTTATTCTTTACACTATCTCAGTACAATTATCAAAAGCAATACTACTATCTATCTCATAGCCTATGTCAGTGATGGCAAACCTATGACACGCGTGTCAGAGGTGACACGTGAACTCATTTTTTTGGTTGATTTTTCTTTGTTAAATGGCATTTAAATATATAAAATGAGTATCAAAAATATAAATCTTTGTTTTACTATGGTTGCAAATATCAAAAAATTTTTATATGTAACATGGCACGAGAGTTAAGTTAGGGTTTTTCAAAATGCTGACATGCCGAGCTCAAAAGGTTTGCATTCACTAGCCTATGTTCACATTTTTCAATAGTTACAATAATATCCTTCTCAGCTAGTTCTGTCCCACCTCCCTGGTCAGACTCAATTCTAAGATCACATCCTGAATTTAGTTGTGATTATCTGTAGTCTAGAATAGTCATTTATCCTTTTATGGCCTTTCTGGATCTTGACAGTTTGCAGATCACAGGGCAGTGATACTATAAAATGGTCATCAATTTTGGCTTATCTGATGTCATCTGATTTAAATTCAGGTTTTATGTACCTTTGAAAGAAATATAACAGAGGATATACAGTGTCTTCAGTGTATCATTTTAGGTGATATTTAAAGTTTTTCCAATATTAATAATGTTATTTCGATCAAAACTGCCCTAGCTGGTTTGGCTCAGTGGATAAAGCATCAACCCATGGACTGAAGGGTCCCAGGTTCAATTCAGGTCAAGGGCAGGTACCTTAGTTTCAGACTTGACCCCTAGCCCTGGTCAGGGCCCATGCAGGAGGCAACCAATCAAAATGTCTCTCTCAGATCAATGTTTCTCTCTCTGTGTCTATCCCCCTCCCTTCCACTCTCTCTAAAACTCAGTGGAAAAAAATATCCTCAGGTGAGGATTAGCAACAACAAAATAACTTATAATTTGTCCCTTTGATTTTACATAAACTTTGGAGAGTTATTTTGAGATTATGTACACATCTTCTCTCTTACAAATCATTCACCAATTAGTTCTAGTAACAACTGATGATTTTATAACTCTTTATATTACTTTCATATATCTTACCTGATATTCTGACATAATAAACAACTTTTCCTTTATGCTTCTCTAAACACTTGTCGATTTTTCAATTAATTATGTATTTATAGAATAATTGAGGTATCAATTATTATATTGTTCAATGGATTATAATTCATTCAATTTATTATTTATTTTAATGCTCACTTTTCAAAACAATTTATCCAGTGGAAGCTGACCCTTTTGTATTCACCTGATAAATTCTATTTTTGTTTGAATACTTTATTTTTTTTTTAAAGAATAAGTTTGTTATGGTTTACCTTATATTTTCCCTTCCCCAGGCTTAAAATTTGTCTTTTCTCTAAAAAGCCAGGGGTACTTGAAGTAAAGAATGATATTTAGAAATCAAGATATGTGTGATAAAGTTGCTCAACTGTCATATGTGTAAGTATCTATATACATTTATACATATAAACATATACATATACACATATATTTTTATATCTGTGCATATTTACAGATATACATTCAGACACACAAATAAGGTTCATATGAATACATGAAATTTCAACTAATGATGTAATACGACTCGGCACACTCTAGTATAGTATAGTATTATATAGTACTAGAGGCCCGGTGCATGAAATTCATGCACGGAGCGAGGGGGGGCAGGGAGGGTATGTCCCTTAGCCCAGCCTTCACCCTCTCCAATCAGGGACCCCTCGAGGGATGTCCGACTTCCCATTTAGGGATGTCCGACTGCTAGGTGTGGGATCGGGCCTAAATGGGCAGTCGGACATCCCTCTCACAATCCAGGACTGATGGCTCCCAACCGCTCGACTGCCTGCCTGCCTGCCTGCCTGATTGCCCCTAACTGCTTCTGCCTGCCAGCCTGATTACCCCCAAATCACTCCTCTGCCAGCCTGGTCCCCCCCAACTTCCCTCCCCCTGCTGGCCTGGTCCCCTCCAACTGCCCTCCCCCTGCTGGTCTGCCCGCCCCCCCCCCAACTGCCCTCCCCTGCTGTCCTGGTTGCCCCTAACTGCCTTCCCCTGCAGGCCTGGTCACCCCCAACAGCCCTCCTCTGTAGGCCTGGTCCCCCCCAACTGCCCTCCCCCTTCTGGCCTGGTCCCCCACAACTGCCCTTCTCTGCTGGCCTGGTCGTCCCCAACTGCCCTCCCCTGCTGGCCATCTTCTGGTGGCCATCTTTGACCACATGGGGGCGGCCATCTTGTGTGTTGGAGTGATGGTCAATTTGCATATTACTCTTTTATTAGATAGGATGATAGTACAATGCAGTACAGTATAAGGCAGGGGTCCTCAAACTTTTTAAACAGGGGCCAGTTCAGTATCCCTCAGACTGTTGGAGGGCTGGACTATAGTTTAAAAAAAATCTATGAACAAATTCGTATGCACACTGCACATATCTTATTTTGAAGTAAAAAAACAAAACTGGAACAAATACAATATTTGTATTTGATGTGGCCCATGGGCTGTAGTTTGAGGACCCCTGGTATAATGAATGCATGTATGTACATATATAGTATATTTATGTTTCTCTATTTATTAAAAACCATGAATTCATTCTCATACCTCCAATTTATAGCTAATACCACAGGGTGTCTTTTAGTTATTTTCCTTTCCATATTTATAAATTCCTTCTCCAACAGTGAGAAATCTAGATGCATTAGTGTTAACATAATTACTAATTAGCTTAAAGCTCTCAGACACAGAAAAATGTTTTAGAATTACTAACCAAGCAACTGCAGAAAGCAAAACTACTAATGAGAAATCTTAGTCTTGATTTTTGCAAAGATTTAAATAGAATAAATCTTAAGTGAATATTAGATGGGTTTGGCTCAGTGGATAAAGCGTTGGCCTACAGTCCAAAAGGTCCTGGGTTTGATTCTGGTCAAGGTCAGGTACCTTGGTTGCAGGCTCTTCCCTGGCCCAGGGCTCTTGTCAGAGCTCCTGCAGGAGGCAACCAATCATGTGTTTTTCTCAAATCAATGTTTCTCTGTCTTTCCCTCTCTCTTCCACTCTCCTTAAAAACTGATGGAAAAATATCCTTGGGTGAGGATTAACAAAGACAAAACAAAAAAAAGATTAGATGGTTTTTACAAATGTATATACCTTTCAACCCACGTGTATTTATTTTAAGATTTAGAATATTTTCAGTACATCAGAAAATCTGTCCATTTCCTTTCTCAATCCTGGAAACCTACACTTTTCTGATTTTTTTCCTATTTGATAAATAACGTAAGTGGAATGTTATTATACGTTCTTCTCTCTGTCTGTCCTTTTGTTCATCATTGTTTCCGAGATACTGTTGTGTGTCACTATTTTGATCCTTCTAATTCAGTGGTTCTCAACCTGTGGGTCGCGACCCCCTTGGGGGTTGAACAACCCTTTCACAGGGGTCACCTAAGACCATCGGAAAACACATATATAATTACATATTGTTTTTTGTGATTAATCACTACGCTTTAATTATGTTCAATTTATAACAATGAAATTGGGGGGTCACCACAACATGAGGAACTGTATTAAAGGGTCACGGCCTTAGGAAGGTTGAGAACCACTGTTAAAATTGTTGAGCAATAGCCTGTTGTATGTACATATCACTAGTTGTTTCTATATCTTCATGTTGTCAGACATTTGGCTTGTTTCTAGGTCTGAGTTACTATGAATATAATTGTTACAAACATGTTTGTAAATGGTATTTGTAGACAAATATTTTTAATTCACTTACTTATATACCTCGGAGTCAATTGCTGCTCTTATACTAGGCATACGTTTAATTTTAAAAGTAACTTCCAGTTTATCAATTTTTTACATTTTTTCTCTATCAACAAATTTATATCTCTATCATTAATGTAAAAGAGTTCTATTTCACATTTTCAACAACAATTTTTTAATTTTAGACACTTTGGAGGAGTATCCACTTTTAGTTTAATTTTGCTATAAACTGATGATTAATGATGGCAAGAAATTTTTTATTTGCTTATCTTCCTTTATGAATGTTGGTTTCAGTCATTTATATTCATTTATTTTTAGTGTTTTGTTGTTTTTATATTATTGAATTACAGTTGTTCTACGTATATTCTGCTTTTAAGTATTTAGTCAGATAGCTGTTTGCATATATTTTCTTTCATACTTAACTATTCATTTTCTTTCTTTTTAAATATCTACATATATAAAAGGCTGATATGCTAAGTGTCCGACTGTCCAACCAGTCACTATGACACACACTGACCACCAGGGGGCAGATTCTCAACACAGGAGCTGCTGTGATGCGCACTGGCCATTTACAGAGAAACGGCACTGTGGGGCTGGTGCTGACAAAGCAACACTTGGCTTCCGCCAAGTGGACACAGGCCCTGCCACCACTCTGGAGCAACACCCCACCAAATCGCAGCTGATGCTACTGAGACCCCATGGTGCAAAATGCGGCTCAGCCCAGCCCTTAGATGGTGGCTGTGGGCGCCAGGTAATGACGTCACATAGCAACACCCGACTTCCTCTCCCTAGCAACTAGCCCCCTTGCAGTTTCTTCAGCCCAGGAACATGACTTGCTTTATAGCAGGTGCAAACATTTTAGACTTTAACCAAATGTCTGTGAAACGTTTTCCTCATTTCATTTGATCCTCATAGAAGTACTGGTGTAGGTAGATAGGAGACTTGGTGGAATCTTATTTTCTTTTCTTTAGCCGGAAAACAGAGATTTAGAAAGCTTAGAAATTTGACCCAACTGAAAAGAAGTAAGAAATGGTGGACCTTTAAAATGACTTCAGGTTTTCTCACTGCACAGAATATAGTCAAACACTGCTGCAGTTAAATATTTTACCCTTGTTCTCCCTGCGTGATCTACAATAATAATCTGCTTTGTGTTGATATTTACTGCTGTGTTGCTGACAATTACCTAAAAGAGAAGTTGGGGTGCTTCACTGGGTTGGAAAAAGTTTAGCTACATAGAAAGCAGGTCTAATTAAGCAAGTTTATCTATAAAGCTCTCGCTGGCACCAATCGCATGTGTGTGTTTCAATCTGTCATTGTCGATTGTGAATTTGGTTGACACTTCTATTATAAAGGGTGAATAGTGATATTAAAATACTTCTTCTAATTAATTTCCTTTCTATGTTCACGAATCCGTGCACCAGGGCCTTCATTCCACTTCTTATGGTATCTATGGTGAATAAAAAGTTTTAATTTGACTAATCTGAATTATGTTTTTTAAAAACATATGTTGTTCTCTTTGCCTTTTCTAACAAAGAAAAGCATCTGTCTAGATCTAAAAGAATTTCTTTCTATCTTTTCTTCTAAAAGCCCATAGTTTTAGCTTTTACATAAAGATCAATGATCTAATATTCATGTTTTGTTTACAGTAGGAAGTAGAAGTCAATGCCACTTTTTCCTACATAAATATCTACTAACTCCATTACCATTAGTTGAAAAGATATTCATTTTCCTATTAAATTGTTCAAAATAAACTAATTATGTAGCTTTGGTTTTATTTTTGATTACTCAATTGTTCTATTCAGTTTCCCTCCCTCTCAAACCTCTCCTTTACTTCCTTCCTACCTTACTTTCCAATAAAACATCCTCTTGATATCAACGTATGAAGTCAGATAATATAACTTCTCCAGACTTGTTCTTTTATTCAGGAGATTATTTTGTCTTAAATTCATACATATCCATATTTTAAATCAACTAGCCAATTTTTCAAAGAAAACTATTTCCATTATAATAAGCATTGTATTGAATTTATAGATCATCTTAATCTTATTCATTCTTCCAATGTATGCTCAGGTTACATTTTTTTCCATCTTTAAAAATCTCCTTTAACTTTTATCAGCTGTGTTTTATAGTTTTTGCACTGACATTTTTAAAACTTAATATAATCCTAAGTTTTTTATGCTATTTCACCTTTTGAAAAAAAAAAAAAAACCACAAACTTTTTTAGAAAGATTTCTAATCTGAACCCAATTCTGATGTTTTCAAGGAAGATGAATTTTACGGTCTTAGATGAGAGTATGTATTTTGCATGCAGATGAAATAGAAATAACTATGGTCACATGGCAGACACTAAGAGACAAAGTAACAATATCCCCTCTTCTTAAGTCTGGCTGAGTCCTGGGAATATTTGCTGAATGTAACACTGCAGAAGTGTCCCTTTGTCAATTTTGGAGACTAGACCTAAGAGACTGTCAGTTTCTAGTTTCTTCCTCCAGAAATACTTGCCCCTAGAGTAGGTTTTACAGTCTCAGCAATAGTGACACTTTCACCAAGTACTTTTTTGTGTGTGGCACTGTCTTGCTCATTATAACACAAATGTGGAATTTTGAAGTAACACACACATTGCAATATAATGACATTTTGATCTGATAACCAAGATGGCTAAGTGACTAGTAGGCAGGGAGCATACATAGTGTGGGTACACTGGATAAAGGAATGATTCACCAGCCAGGAGGGATGGAGTGAGAGATTTCATCACACTACTCAGAACAGCATGCAATTTGAAAAGTATGGATTGCTTATTTCTGGAATTTTCCACTTACCATTTCTACTGTAGCTGGTTATAGGTAGCTGAAACCATGGAAAGTGGAACTGTGTATAAGGAACCAATATTCTATTTCCAAATAAGGGTAAATTCTGAGGTACTTAGGGTTAGGATTCCAATATATGAATTTTGGGAGGGCACAATTAAACCCATAACATAACCACTAACTGTCCCCCTCACCTCTTCAGTCTTGACAACCAAAACTATCTCTAGACTTTCCCAAATGTCTCCTGGAGGGCCCAGCCTATGTGGCTCAGTGGTTGAGCATCGACCCATGGAGCAGGAGGTCAGGGCTTGATTTCTGGTCAGGGCATATTCCAGGGTTGGGCTGGATCCCCAAGGGGAGCGTGCAGGAGGCAGCTAATCAATGATGCTCTCTCATGATTGTTGTTTCCCTTTCTCCCTCTCCCTTCCTCTCTCTGAAATCAATAAAAATATACCATTAAAAAATGCCTCCTGGAGGGCCAAATCCTCTCTATTTGAGAACAAATGCTGTCAAAAAAACAACAACAATCAGACTTAAAGAAAAAATCTTATTACCCCTGGACCACCATATTGTGAGGAAGTCTAAGCTCAGCATAGAGACACAAGGTTAGTCAACTCGGCCCAGTTGATAAATAATAAATAAATAAATAAATAAATAAATAAATAAATAAATAAATAAATCTGTCACCTCTTTAATATGTATGTACCACTCAGGCCACTATAAATCACATTCCCTAGATCAGCAGTTCTCAACCTGTGGGTCGCGACCCCTTTGGGGGTCGAACGACCCTTTCACAGGGGTCGCCTAAGACCATCGGAAAACACATATATAATTACATATTGTTTTTGTGATTAATCACTATGCTTTCATTATGTTCAATTTGTAACAATGAAAATACATCCTGCATATCAGATATTTACATTATGATTCATAACAGTAGCAAAATTACAGTTATGAAGTAGCAACGAAAATAATTTTATGGTTGGGGGTCACCGCAACATGGGGAACAATATTAAAGGGTCATTGCATTGGGAATGTTGAGAACCACTGCCTTAGATAGAAACTAAACTCTTTTCACTCACAAATGTCTTGTCCTATTGGAATTAGCTGAAAAAACTAGGCTATCATTATTTACAGTAAGTTCCTATATAGAAGAGGCTACTTGATCATAATTTCTTGGGGTATTTTTGTGTGTTTTATGGTTGTTTGTTTTTATTTGTCTTTGTTTTGTTTTAGTGCTTGGGTATAGCTTTTCTTGATTCAGAGATTTAGAGATTAAAAAGAAAATTTATGTGCTCACTCATATTGTCAATACACAAAGGTGAGGCAGAGAAGAATACTGCAGTGGACACACACTCAAAAGCGGGGAGAGGTAGGAAGATATATAGTGAAGACTGGCCTATAGTACTTCCATGGCCTCTACTCTGCAAGCCATAAGTAATGGCTCATGTTTACACCTGAGTACTGTTCACAGCTTGCTTGCTGCCAGACCGACATTTTTCTTTGAATTATGCTCCCTCTACCTTGGAGTGCGAGTTTGGCTATGTGCTTAAGGTTTTTAGAAGGATTTTTGTCTAGCTGAGGTTGTCCACATGCCTCTGCCTTACATTATTCTATAGTTTTAACAGAGTATAAAAGCCAAGCTCCCATGATGCTTCCCCTGAAGCCCAAGTTGACTGATACTATCCTGGATTTGATCATTGCCTCGAGTCCATTTTGAAAATCCTTTCCCAGCTGCAGAGTCTGAAAATAACAATCATATTTATTTTCCAATACAGCAGTCCTGGGTTAAAAATATATTTCTAAAATCTGGTTGTAAACAAGCTCATCAGCTCATCTCCTTCTCCTATTTTAACGTAGGCCACTAAATGAAGCTATTTGGTAATTTTATCATTTTGTCCTGAAATCCTATATGCGAGGTCTATGAGGTCATTTTTTTCTATCTTTCTTATTAACACAGGCAATAGTCTTGGTGGTATTTGGTCAACATAGAACAGGGTTCCATTTCTTCAGCCTCTAACAACAATTTCCTGACCCTCTTCTAGACATCATTAAAATTGCCTCACTTTTCATCCTCTTTCCTGTGTGTGTGTGTGTGTGTGTGTGTGTGTGTGTATGTTTTAGTTATGAAAGCACTTCACTTCTAGCTACTAATTTCTGTTTCAATTATTTTTATATAACTAACACTAATTCACATAAAGACCTACAACAACCATCTATTATTATTTCTCATGAATCTGTGTGTTGACAGGACATTCCTGCTTCTCGACATGTTGTTGACTGGAGTTACTGATAAATTGACCTGTTATCATTATAATATTGACTTTCTAGTTCTGATCCTAAATATATTTTTGCTAATATAAATTCAGCTGTATCATATTTTCAGGCTTTTAAGAAAATGGTATACATTTATCTTTTTATCGTAGTACTTATGCCTTTATATATATGTACATTTCTGGAGACTAAATAAAGTTGGGTCTTGGTTTTAATCCAACTGAACGTAAACTTCAGTTGGATTTTTGGTAGCTCATGACATTCAATGTAACTGCTATGGTAAATGTATGTCTCTCATTTGGCTTTTGTTTTCAATTTTTCCTATTTTTTGTTTTGTTTTTGCTTCTATATATTTCCTGTTTTCTTTTTGGTTAGTTAAATATTATTTCTTATTTTATTGGTTTTAACTATAGCTATATCTGTTTACTTTTTTAATTGTTGCTGTTTTGATTGCCATTTGTATGGTCTAGAGTTAATTTGTTCTATTTCACATAAGATGTAAAAATATTACACCTATGGAGTTCCATTTGCTGTATTATTTTTCTCATATGTTAAACTTATGTTATAAATCCCATAATCGAGTGTTGTAAAGTTTGCTTTAAATAGTTGTTCATGCTTTAAAGAAATTAAAAGAGGAAAATTATCCTCCTATATAATAAAAGGCTAATATGAAAATTGTCCCCTCTACCAGGAGTTAGACTGAGAGTTCGACCAGGGGGCACACCGGCCAGCCAACCGCCCGTGGCCCTTCCCCCCAGCTGGTCGTACCCGACCTGTGAACGAATTTGTGCACTAGGTCTCTAGTATATTACATTTGCCAAGACATTTCCCATTTTCAAGGTTTATGTTTCTTCTTATAAATCAGAGTTTCCATTTGGTATTATTTCCTTTCAGCATGAAGAACTTCCTTCAAGATATCATATAGTGAAGATAGGCTGAGAATGAAGTCTTTCTAGCATTATTTAATTTTCATTCTTATTATTGCCATATTTTGTATTGTTCTTTGACTCTATTTTCTTCCCCTAAGTAATGATACTATTTATTATAGGAGGATGTTAGCATGGCTGTGCTCAAACTCCAAACTCTATCTCATTGGTTTGGAAGCAGCTGAAAATTTCCAGCTCTTCATATTTTCAGTGGTCGTTCTCATTGAAAACATTGGAATTCCCCTACATGTGTGTCATTCAGGTACAAAAAAAAAAAAATTATGCAGTTTAAATGAAATCTCTGTGCTCCTCCATATGCTTCTCTCTCCTTCCTGGATGCCTGCCTTCACTTTTCTGCCATTTTTGGAAGCCTCAAACTCTGACTCTTCACACATGCAAGGGGGCAATTTCTGCTATTTTCAGTATCCATACAGTGTAGACAGAAGGTACCCTCAGGTTTACTGCATACTTATGGTCACCCTTTAGAGCAGCGGTTCTCAACCTGTGGGTCTTGACCCCTTTGGCGGTCAAACGACCCTTTCACAGGGGTCGCCTAAGACCATCCTGCATATCAGATATTTACATTACTACTCATAACAGTAGCAACATTACAGTTATGAAATAGCAATGAAAATAATTTTATGGTTGGGTCACAACATGAGGAACTGTATTTAAAGGGCCAAAAGGTTGAGAACTGCTGCTTTAGAGCCTTACAATACTTGTTTTTATGATTTGTTCAGAGTTTGCGATTGTAATCTCAAGGATGCCATGCCTATGTGAGATTCCACTGTTACCAGAAGCCCTCGGGATTAATCTCTGCCTCTTTGTTTCTAATTCCTTTACTCGCTTTCACCTCTATGTTTCCCCCACAAACCAACTTGCCATTGCTATGTCTTCCTAAGCTTGTCATCTCACCCCTTTCACAACAAGCAATCTTCCATATATTATTTAGTGAACATTTCTTTACGTTCTTGCCTCATTAAAACACTCTCTGTTGTGGTTATATCATATTACTTTCAGCCCTTTACAGGGCAGCAATTTTTCCTATATCATTGAAACTTCAGAGTCTAGAAGTGAGACTGAATTTCTCCCTTATTCACTGACACACAAACAAATATCATTTTCTCTGCATATCCTCAGTTCTGGACAAAGTGGAGTATTTTTCTTCCATCCTTCCTGGAGGGGTTGAGGGAGCTAGAAGGAGAACCCGAGACTGTGTGGATAGAGACACTGTGGAGACCCCTGTCTTGGGGAAGATGAGATAATCAGTGAAGGGACACAACCAGCTTGTGGTAATGCACAAGAAAAAGTGAGGGAGCAAACATCTTGTGCAGGTATCTTTTCCTCTGACTATAGACTAGATTCTCATTTGCCAAACTCAAAAGAAAAATACACATAAAAGTTTAGTCCTTTGACATAGAGTAGATATGGAAGGGCAAATAGAAGATATCCATTACTCCATGAACCACTGAAAATTTCAGAGGTTAAGATTTTTCTCTTGTCTCACACTCCATCTCTTTAGGCTTGTATCTCCTTTTTTTTTTTTTTTTTTTTTTTTTACCTATCAAATAGTTTCAAGGAATAAAACAGTCTCAATCTTGCTACCTCCACTTTCTCATTTCATGTATATATTTCCTACCTTCCATTCAACACAACCGGGCAACTACTAGACTCCACTGATACTTGTGTTAAGGTCACCAAGTTCTCTTTAATAATTATTTTTGGACCATTTCCACACTGAATTGTACTGGACTGTTCAACAATAGTTGATACTTTCTTACTGTTTCTTTCTTTCTGAAACCCTTTCTTTTCTTTCCTTTCCTTTGGTTTCTCATTGTGTATTCCTTTCTGTATCTATTCCTTAGATTTTAGTTTCTCTGATCATTATTTCCTTTGACATCCTATATATTTCTTCCTAACTGATACCTTAGCAAACTATACTCCTTTGGGACTCTCCCCTATGCTCCAGATGCACATATTAGGATGATTTAAGGGAGACTTTCACTTTAATAACTTATAGTCTGACAAACTCAGCATGTCTGAAGCTCTGCTGATTTCCCTTCTCATTATACATGCTTCTAATACACCTGTAGCCCCAGAGAAATAACTCATTTTTCTACCCTGGGAATCTGAACATGATTTTTTTTTTTCTTTTCCTCACTTCATACATCTGAACTTCTTAAAGACTAACCTGTTTGGTTTATTACCTAAATATTTTTTGAAATCTTCCAATCCCCTCAGCCTTGTTTCCATATCTTTAAATAAGAGCTTGATTATTGTAAACATTTAACTTCTCCTCTACTACCAGTATATAACCCTACCCTTAAAAAAAAGAAAAAAATCAAATTCTATTTTACAGTTTAGGGTGATCTCTCAAAAAATACCTTTGATTATGTTTGGGTTTTTTTTCCAGACCTATTACTTTCTATCACCCCTGGTATTCTTTAGATGACATTTCTGATTTGGAGTGTGCTTTATACTCCAACCTCATTGCTCTCAGGGTAATTTCGACTACACTGAACACATTTGAGCCTTTTAAATTCCATGCTTTCTTTTTTCCTCTGCTTATCTTCTTTTATTTTATTTTAAATTTCTTTCTGGGACATTCATAGTTCTTAGATATTCATGACACTTTAGAAATTCATCAAAATATAATTTGTCCAATTTGAAGGGAAAAGACCATTTTCTACATGCTGGGAAAGGGATAGTTGACACAAATGGACTTCTGTGATAAATCTGAAAAGCACATATAGTGAAAAGGTTTAAAATGAGTAGAGGACAGGATTCTAAAAAATACAAAAATATTAAAATACCCTGAAAACTAAGGAAAGTATGAATTTATAAAAAATAATAGCAGTGCCATCACTTTCTAACTTTACAGAATTCAAATTATTATAAACACATTGCAAGCCAGTCATTCTTTGTAATTTTCAACTTAATTATAATTTTACCTACATGTTACAGAGTCAAGGCTATATTATCTCCTGTTAATAATGTAAATCAAAAGTGATAAATATAAAATGTAACCTATAGTTAAGTATTTCTCTGAATCTGTCAGATCTATCATTCTATCACTGCATGTATTGAGTTACTGGAATGGGACTAGCTCTATAATGTCTTGCTGATTAAACTCTATAGCATGCTCAATATAATAGATTCATATATATATATATATATATATATATATATATATATATGTATGGATAATATATTTCACTTAATACACTATTTTTACAGAGTATGTAGTCAAATATAATTACCCATGCAAATGGAGTAGTCTATAGTTTAAAAAGAAAAAAGCTAGAGAATGTCAAATTGATAAATGCTAGTTCTGATCCATTAATAAGAAATGCAATTAAAATTATACAATTAATGAAAATTTGACTACAATATTACATACCTCTGAATTCTAAAAATAGAGAAATAAATTAATAAAAGAAGCAAAAATACTTAATTCCTATTATAAATACAACAAAGAGATATACATACCCTCTACTCAGGTTGCCTTTATTCTTGCTGTCTAAGTGGCCTCAATATCTAAGTATTTATATTGAGGTAAAAATAATGATATAATCAGCAAGAAGGTGAACACTGTATGATTGTCAAACCAAAACGTATTACATGCTTCCTGTTTTAATTGCAACACAAAATAAATAGAAGATAGAATTATCAACATCAATTATTAAATTAATAGTTTGTTGGTTTTTGTTGGTTAATCCTCATCCTAGGATATTTTCCCCATTGATTTTTTTGAATGAGTGGAAGATCGGGGGAGAGACAGAGAGAAAGAGGAACATATATGTGAGACACATTGATTGGCTGCCTCGTACACAAGCCCCAACTGTGCTGGAGATCTAGCCTGCAACCGAGGTACATGCCCTTGACTGGAATGGATCCTTTGACTCTTCAGTACTTGGGCTGGCGCTCTAAGCACTGACCAAACTGGCTAGGGCTGAATGAATAGTTTTTGTTTTAATTGAAATTTTATTATGAACTCTGAGCTATTATTTCATCCAATTTATTTGAGCCCTCCAATATAATACTTATAAGAAATTAACCTTTTGTCAATATACTTAATATATAGTTGATTTTTTTCACAATATTAGAGATGGTTATCTGTATAGTCCAGCCAAAATATTTTGTCCTCCAGGATGTTAGGATAGGTGTAGAGTGACTAGATTGGACCATTTAACTACAGCATCTGTAGCTCCCTGTTGTATGTCAACACAAGAATGACTGAGATATGGCTTATAAAGGCTGAAAAACTAATTGCTCCATTACTCATACTCTAGTCTTTTTCACTTCTGGGCAGTTAAAATTATGTACTGAAATCTGCTTTTTAATTAAAAGTCCCCATACAGAGTGTCCTAACCAGAAAACAGCATTGTTATTCTGGCTTTCAACACACTTCAACATTTTACTTTTTCTTTCCTTTCTTTTGAAAACAAGTTTAATGGCTAATTAGCATTCCTGCTTTTTCATCTTAATTGCTACACATTTAGGGATAGGTGTCATTAAAGCTTTAGCAGATAAGACATTCACTCAAACAATATTTCTATTCTACTTGCACAAACATAGCCTTATTAGTTTAAACACATATTTATTTATTTATTTTTGAGTACTAAACAGCAAAGCTCTGTTTTCTCTGTATTAGATATTGGAAACTTTGATATTTTAGAAGTGAAACAATTTATTTCTTACCACCAAAATGTAATAGAAATACAAAAACTATTGGTTTAACAATAGTATGTGCAATATCATTCTCTCTCAGATTCCTTTAATGAAATTTTATATGCAAAAGGTTCATTTTATGAATTATAGAATCATCAACAGTTTAGTTAATTACTGGTAAATATACAATTAAAATTTTAGATTTATCATAGTGTTTGTTTTCTGTTTTTGTGTTGTTTTTGTTGTTGGGTTATTGTTTTGAGAGAGAGAAAAATCATTGACTGGTTGCCTCTTGTAAGCACCCCAAATGGTGACCAAAGCCACCACCTAGGTATGTGCCCTGACCAGGAATCAAACCCAGAACCTTCTGATATAAGGGAGGATGTTCTAACCAACTGAGCCACACCAGTCAGGGCATAGATATATCAAAGTTTACTATAGAGAATTCCATTAACTTAATATAGATCAAGGTATTGCTGATGTGTAATAGGCAATTTGAAAGTTGTAGTCATCTTCACCTACTAAAAAAACCACTTCAAATTCTGATATTAAGTTTGCCTTTTTACTAGCAAGTGCTTCACTGGTAAGGAGAGCAGTGGCTAAGTCTGTCAGGATCAACTTCTTTTATATGTAGTCTTCATCTTCACCATTTCTTACATTAGATTTCATGGTCTAATGAAATCTAATGAAAGTTTAGAATTTAAAATTGCTAATTGGCACTGATTTTATACACACACACACACACACATACACACACACACACACACGGCTAGAGGCCTAATGCACAAAACTTTGTGCAAGAGTAGGCCTTCCTTCCCCCGGCTGCTGGTACCGGCTTCCCTCCTGCATCTGGGTCCCAGGCTGCTTTCCTCCTCTAGCTACCTGTAGGCACCCGGGACCTGGGCTGCTTCCTTCTGGCAGCCCACAGGCACCCGGGACCTGGGCTGGCTTCCCTCCAGCCCCGGCTTTGTCAGGATGTCCGGAAGATGCTGGTCTAATTAGCATATTACCCTTTTATTATTATAGATACTAGAGGCCTGGTGTATGAAAATCATGCACTCGGTGGGGGCGGGGGGAGGGGGAGTCCTCAGCCTGGTCTACACCCTCTTGCAGGACGAAAGCCCTCGGGGGATGACTGACTGATGGCTTAGGCCTGCTCCCCACAGGGAGCTCCCCACAGGGAGCAGGCCTAAGCCATTAGTTGGAAATCCTTAGCACTGCTGTGGAGGTGGAAGAGGCTCCCACCACTACCACTAAGCTTCCCACCCATGAGCCTGGCTTCTGGCTGAGCAGCACTCCCCCTGTGGGAGCTCACTAACCACCAGAGGGTATTTCCTGTGTTAAGCATCTGCCCCCTGGTGGTGAGTGTGAGTCATAGGGACCTGTTGTTCCGCAGTTCTGTCGATTTGCATATTAGCCTTTTATTACATAGAATATATATATATATATATATACACTTATATATCCTTAAAATACTCAAAGCACTATTACTGTGTAATACATATATATATATATATATATATATATATATATATATACATATATATATATACATATATATGTGTATATATATGTAATTATATATATATACACACACACACTTATTTAGAAAGAATAATAATAACTGTATTTGCAAAACATGACCACATACACAATTGTTTTTAGTTCTGGAAGAAAGATGACTAAAGGTACTTAATACCAGGAGAGAGTGTGTGTGTCTGCATGATTAATAATTTTCTTTTCATTTCATATGTAGAAGAAAATTTTATACATTGAGGCTTTATTTATTTCCATTTATTCCAAATGTGGAAATTTTTTTATTTGTTTTATTTTTTTTAATATATTTTATTGATTTTTTACAGAGAGGAAGGGAGAGGGATAGAGAGTTAGAAACATCGATGAGAGAGAAACAACCACTAGTTGCCTCCTGCACACCCTCTACTGGGGATGTGCCCATAACCAAGATACATGCCCTTGACCGAAATTGAACTTGGGACCCTTCAATCTGCAGGATGACACTCTATCCACTGAGCCAAACCGGTTAGGGGTGGAAAATTTTTTAAAAACCTCAGTATATTTTGCATAGCAAGATAAAGTAATATTAATGAATAATTTTTGGAAGTGTTGGACATAGTGGGTTTTAGCAGAGGGTGCCCCTGTTAGCAATGACTAGCTCCAATAATAGACTAATTAATGACAATAGGACTCATTGGGAATGGTTGATATTGGGAATATTCTTGTTTTAACTAAAATAGAAAATTGCGATATTCAGATATGTATGTAATCCATATTTTGCTTTCTTTTAAAATGCATTAGGTTTAGACAATAAAAAATAAAATAAAATGCATTAGGTTTTCTTCAAATACATCATAATAATTACATCTATCAGGGAAGGTGAAACACATTTTTATTTATTAAAATTCTGTGTTCAGTGCTGAAAACAAATTTTCCTTTGTAGTAAATAAAAATAATAATAATGTCATTTCCTTCAAAAGAAAATACATTTTGATGTTTATTTGCTATGTTCAGTTTCTAAGACTAGAACATTGAAAGGAGCCTAAATTAAACTAAAACTATTTGCTAACTCCAATGGAGAAAATAGTACTGAGAAATTTATTTACTGTATTTATTTGTTCTTTAAAAAATAAATGATTCTACAGATATCAAAAGACATATCGCATTAATAAAATTATGTATACAAGTTATGCTATTTGTGGAGGACTGTAATAATGCTAGAAACTACAATGCATAAAAGATGTATTATTCAGCTCCACAGAAGTAATTATATAAAGATTTTTCTATTGTCCTCGTAAATGGGCTATAAAATCACAGTCTGCTTATTGGATAAATTTCTTTCTCTACAGTATATTTCAATAAATTATAACTAGGAATGCAATATAACTGTTGCAAAGGACAAAATGTTTGGACAAAGATATATCCTTAAAATAGTCAAAGCACTATATCTTACAAATTCACATATGTGTAAGAAGTAATTATGCATATTTTAAATTTTCCAAAAACAAGCTCATAAAGTTACTTTTTCCCAATACCCATTTCGATAATGTACTTTTTATTTATATTCCTCACCTGGGGATATGTTTTGAGAGAGAGAGAGAGAGAAAAAAAAAAAACACCTATGTGAGAGAGAAACATTGACTGGTTGCCTCCTTTATGCACCCCAACCAGTGATTGAACCTGCAATCTGGGTATGTGCCTTGACCAGAAATTGAACCTCCAACCTTTAGGTGCATGGAAGGATGCTCCAACTGAGCAACCTGGCCTGGATTCCATAAGGTGGTTTAAAAAAGGCAGTCACTATATGTAGCCCAAATTTAAGGAGTAGAGAGTCATGTTTCATCTCTTAAGTGCAAAGTATTTGCATACATTATTTGAAATTATTCTGTACATGAGGTGTATCTATTGTTCCCTAATTTTTTATTCAATCATTTATTTTTATCAGTGTTAACTCATGGATGATTATTTTGTATAATAATTAAATACTAATTTATATCTTCTCAAATTATTCTAGCTTTGGTCATTAGGAGTACCTTCAGTTTGCTCATGTGTCCCTTTAACATGCTCTCATGATTTTGTTTTTTGAGTAATTCCTTTATTTGTGGTATTACAATATTCTCCACACTTATTTGTACATGTGATGTCCTTGTCTTAGAATCAATTAAATCTCCAAGGAGACCTGATTCCTTTTATTGGAGGATAGCAAGGGGGGGGCGGGGGGAAAGATCTGGGCACCAGGAAACATTATGCTAAGTGAAATAAGTCAGTCAAAAAAAGCTAAGAACCATGTGATTTCACTCATACATGGGTCATAAAACTGAAACTCATGAGCACAAACAGCAGTGTGATAGTTACCAGAGGAAAGGGGGTGGGAGGAGAAGAAGTCCTAACATATGGTGACAGGAGAAGATTTGATTTTGGGTGGTGGGCACACAGTGAAATATACAGATGTTGTAACATATCTATAATTATAATGCTAAAAACAACAATGCATAAAAACACTGCATTATTCAGCTCTACAGTAATTATATAAAGATTTTTAAAAAATCTTTTAAAAATATACCTACACCAGAAACCTATATGTTCATTTTGACCAATATCATCCCAATCCTATATAATAAAAGCCTAATATGCAAATTGTCCCCTCCACCGGGAGTTCAACCAGGAGTTCAACCAGAAGTTTGACCAGGGGGCGGGGCCAGCCAGCCAACTGCCTGCAGCCCCTCCCCCAAGCTAGCCCTGACCCTGAACGCCCCCCCTCCCCCCGGGCCCCAGATCAGGGGTGAGGCTGTCTGGCCAACTGCCTGTGACCCCTCCCCCCAGTTGTGCATGAATTTGTGCACCAGGCCTTTAATAAATTTAATAAAAAAAAGTAAGTAAAAAATAAAACAATTTTAAAATAATAATTATTAGACTATTCTGTATGTATCTTTACAATTGTATAATTAAATATGCATTGCCATCCTATCTAATCAAACATTACATAGTATTGTCTATTGTATAGATTTTACATATATGCGTTACAAAATTATTTAAAATTACAATTAAACACTTGATGATTTCTTATTTCTTGCAAACTGCTATTTATATGACATATCTTATTTAATCTCTATTCAACTCAGTGAAGTAGGTGCAGTCTCAACTTCATTTAACAGACAAGAAAACTATAATTTAATGAGATTAAACAGATGTAAAATATTTGAAATTAGACATGTAATCTTATATTTTTATTAATAATTATAAGAAGACATTTTCTAAGAAAATTAGCTATACCTTTTAAAAATATCTCACCAGGCCAGTGTGATAAGTGGTTAGAGCATCAGCCCATGAACCAAAAGGTTGTGGGTTTGATCCCCAGCATTGGTCAGAGTAAATGTGGGAGGCAACCTATGATGTGTCTGTCTCACATAGATATTTCTCTCTCTGCCTCTCTCTCTGTTTCTCAACACCCCCCGCCACCCCTGCTTTCTCCCTTCCACTCTCTCTTGAAAATCAATGAAAAAAATATCCTCTGGTGAGGATTAAAAAATATAAAAATAAATAAAATAAAAAAATCCAAATTGATTGTATTTAATTAAAAAGTAAAGTGGTTAATTATGTAAGTCAAGTTCACTGAACTACTGGGTACCCAGATTTTGTCTGTGTGTCTGTGAAATTGTTTCTTGATGAGATTAGCATTTGAATCAGTGAACTCAGTAAGGTAGCTTGCTCTCCCAGTATCTTAGCATCAGCCAAATTTGAGAGGCTCTGAGTAGAAAAAAAAGTGAAGGAAGGGAGGATTTGCCCTTTCTTGCCTGCTTACTTGAGCTGCATTGGTTTTCTTCTGTCCTTCAGCTGTAATTTACATTGGCTTCCCCTGGTTCCTAGGCCTTTGGACTCAGAATGGAAAGACCACTGGCCCTCCTGGGTTTTTAACTTGCAGATGGCAGAGTGGGACTTCAAACACCTTGTAATTGTGTAACACAATTTCTAAGAGAGAGAGAGAGAGAGAGAGAGAGAGAGAGAGAGAGAGAGAGAGAGAGAGAGAGAGAGAGAGAGGAAATTCCCATTGCTCCTATTTCTCTGGAGAACCATGACTGATACAGTTTTAAAAAATCTATAGCTTAGAAAATGATACTAAAGTTTAAAGTATTCAATGATTTTTATATACTAGTTCGCACAGTAATTTATCAAATATCCATTTTATAAGGCAACCATCAATTTATTTATTTTTTAAAAAAATATAATTTCATAACTTAAGTTGAAAAAGTATAATCAAAGTTGAAACCCAATAAAAAGTATATGTTAATGGCAACTATATTTTAAACCAAATATAGCTACTTCCAAAAATTGAATAAATGATTCTATTATAAAACAAACAAAACCTCACTGATTTTATGAGAAATTAAATAATAAGAAAAGGTATTTTAAAGATAAAGTGATAGGGTGCTAATACATTTCTTACTTTTCAGTGTATCATTTGGTTGTAATGGTGGCCTCTCAAATAAAAAAACTAAGGTAAGTTATTATAGTGGATGGAAAAGCAAAGCTCATTTAACTCTCCGTAAGGGATAATTGGTTGGCCACTTTAGGAGCTGACTTTAAGAAAATGAGGGACTAATAATGTTGTTGGAAGACTGAAATGAGTTCAGACAAGAGACAGATATGCTTTTTAATTATGTTTGCTTGTCCTTCTCCCTTGGTGATCATTACCTTTAAATGGAGCCACACAGTGGCAGAAGCAATTCCCAGGTTGGTCAATGCAAGTAGCTCCATTCTTGCAGGGATGGGAAGCACACTCATCTGCCTCTATCTCACATTTTGTACCTTCGAAAAATAATAACCTCAGTTTCAAAAGACAAGCAGATTCCAGGTTATAATTCTTAAATTTGTCCAAATCTTTTAGGCTACTTGGGGTGGTATCTGAGACTAAACACATCCGATAAGAGTATCACATACATTAGTGTCAGAACCCATTTATTTCACCTTTCTAAAAACTGCAACAACTTCTCTTGAAAGCACATACTGCAAGCTAATCTGAGTAGGTAAGCATTCAAAGTCTGCTCAGATGTGAACTAATTTATCTTCTACTTTGGAGTCTAGAGATGGAATAGGATGTTTCAACTTATTGGGATGCAAATCAAATGTTAGGCTAAATAAAATTAAAAAGGAACAAAAAAATATACTACTGAATCAATAACTTCCTCATGTAATTCCCAGTGCTAGGTGATCTTTACAAGGCACAAATGTCTAAAGTTCCTTACCTATAAAGCCAGGGAGCAGATGCATTTTGATTTATCCATGAGCTCTATAGATGTAGTGTTATGGAGGCTGGGGATAAATTTCTTTCCATTAATTTCACAAAACAGGCCTACATGGGAAGAAAGAAAAACAGAAATGTCCATTATCTATAGTCTTAATGTTTTCTTTTAATTAGTTATCAATGCAGATCTTCCATTAATGCTCCACCTATAATTGTGTTGCCATAACTACCCTTTCATATCATATCACTTGGGTTGTTCCTTAATTTGCAAAGTGCTGAAAACAGCCTGAATGGACATGGAATTAATTCTTAAAAATTATGACAGCTAATTTTTTTTGTCCATTTTCAACAAGGATAGACAAATTTACACATTATACTTACAAACAAGATAAATGGAAATTTTCTTAATAATCTTAATATTTTTCTCTAAAATAGTTAAATGAATATGGGCTGGGAAAAATTAATGTAATATACATCTAAATAGGAAAAATCATACCTAACTAAATAGGAAATCTATTTTTATTGCTATAATCATTAATAAAATGACATATTAAGAGAAAATATGACATTAGAACACCAGGTTAAACTGATGAAAAAAGGTGAACACAAAATATAATATGAGTCTATAAATACTTTGTTTAAACCTTAACAATATTTATTTGGTAATTTTCCTTATGGATGAACTTTATGAAGGGAAAAAAGGCACATTTAAAACTGTGTGTTTATTTTTATTAGATGGGGATACAGCAAAAGTGATCTCTCCAAATGACTTTGTTTTTGCTTTCTGTCATACAATTTTAAGAAATCACTCTGACTTTTTGGTGATGATAATAAATAGAGAACAGTTTTTATAGTGGCCTCATTTTTTTCTGAAGATGATCACTCTTAAGGTTAACTATGTAAAACCAGTTTTCCAGATTTAATAGGAAAAAATGCTATTACATTCATGATTTTCAAAAAAAAAAAATTACTCTATTACTTCTTAAAAAGAATGTGGTTTTATTTATAAATCAATTATTAACATAGAAGTAGAATTAGGAACAGTTTTGGATAGTTAGAATTTGGGTGACATTTTGGCTTGTAATGTTGGCAATTTTATCATATTTGCTCACATCTTAGGAAAGTATTGAGAGTCCTACCACTTTTTTTGATCTATGAAAACAAAGGTGTGCCTATTATTAGTTTCTTCCTACTGTAAAAAACAAAAAAAACCAAAAAAACAAAACAACAAAAAATCACACATAGTTTAAAACGTAATAAGCTCTTTATCAAAATAAGTGATATATCTTGTCAAGGGTAACTTAAAGAGTTACCATAGTAACAAAATGAAATGTGGTGTAAAAATAAATAGTTCATGTGTTAAGTTAAGTAAGTGTACTGGATTTATAGTTTAGAAGTCTTCTGAAAAACAAACACTCATTTACAGACGCAAAATATTTATACCACACTGAATACATCTATTCCTATTATGATGTGAAGATGTAGTAAAATAATCCAAGCAGATATTAGATATTCAAATGTTCTTTTGGGAAACAATTGATTTGTATGCCTATATAATAAATTGTGTCTTCTAAAAATAGAGTTACTTATGCCTCAGATTAACTCTCAGTTATCATTAACCCTTGGGTAGCGCGTGTGCCCACCTTGAAATTCATCCTTACAGTGGCAGTTAAAGGTGCTGTGGAGATTAACACAAGTGTTTGCATTTGCATAGGCATCACTTGGGCACTCATCTACCTCATCTCATAGTTCTCACTTAGAAACAGCAAAGGAGTCATTTAATCACAAATGTGTTACTGATGCAACCTACAGCTAACTCTAAGAGTATGTTTAGAACCTGTGAGATTTTCAAATTGTCTGCAAAAAAATAAATAAAAATCAACACATTGACTGATGCTATCAACTAGATATTTACTCTTCTGTTTTAATTTTTATGTGACTGTAACTGTGGCTTTATTCTTATCTCAGTGAACCTAGAAGAATTAAAAAGTTCCATTATTTCCTTAAAATTAAACATACATGACTGTAATTAAGTCACAAAATTGAAAAGAGCAACAGTAACAGAAGAAATAAAAGAAGGCACTATTTAAAAATGTTTTTCTCTATTTAGTGGACTTGATGGTAAGAACTGAAGTGCTTTTCATTCTATTTACTATGTTCAACGCTTAAATTTTAATAGTGTTACAGTGTTAAGAACATTTTGTGAAAATATCTCACCTCTCAGGAAACACTTGAATTTCAATGGATGAGCAAACACAAGGTTAGTGTGAAGCTCATACAAATGACTAGTTCTGTGATTATCATTAGGTAAACTAAGATTTATAATTCTCAATTTTATAATAAAAAACAAAGAAGTTAGTTATCTTTAAACCTCAGTTTTTTTGTTAGACTATATATAAAGCATACTGTGAAATATTCACCCATGATTTATATAACATTCTGTGAATTATTCAATAAACCCTTTTTACTGTTCTTTGAGGTTAATTTATAATCAGTACCTCTCCCTTTTTTTAAAAAAAAAAATCATAATTAAATGTGGTTTACTCTGGCAACATATAGGCAGTAACTCTACTTTAGAATAAAATAATAGTACTTTTCCAACAAAAATAAATAATCATACAGCAACAGAAATATAGATTTAGTAAGGGAAAAATGAATACATGTAAAGGAAAATAAACTCCTTTACGAAAAGTTAAAAGCTGATAAATTGTGAAATATCCTTACCAGTCTCTGGCAAATAATAATAATTAAAAAAGCCCAAAGGTAGCATTGTTATTTGCCCAGTTATGAATACTTGGTATGCCAAAAGAGAGAATTTCCATTTATTAAAAAAATAGATTGATATTTTTAACGTTGAGAAAATGTTTTATTGACTGCACCTTTCTCTTATTATTTTAGATGCAAAGGCTTTTCAAAGAAAAACTTGAAATAAGGTTCCCTAAAATTACCTATTTTGGTGTGTTGTTTATGTATCTCCTGATCAAACCAGCAGGATAAAAATTACACAGGGTTTATTATCTTTATATCACTTCTGTAACCCCCATAACAACCGTACTGGAGGGATACTGTTCTTATTTCTATTTTAAAGGTGTGAAATTTAGACAAATAGACGCTATAAAACTTGCTTACATCTCTCACCTGTGAGACAGTGGCAAAGCTATAATTCAAATCAAAGCAATCTGCTGCAACATTTCTTAGTCTTTGTATGTCATTCATTTTAATGGGAGCTCTCACTCCACAGGCTCACCCCATATATTTCTGGTCAGTTGTGCCCAGGGAATAATTTATTTGATAACCAAATGGCATGTGGCATTTCCAGAATCTCCTGTTCTGATTCTTCCTATCAAAATGCTGTCTGTTGTGATGCCTTCTGTCAAAATATTTTGGGTCCCCCAATTCTCAGATTTAATAGGAAAAAATGCTATTACATTCATGAAGGAGCCGTATCAAGAATTACCTCAAAAAGCTGATGCAGAATTTCCAAAGTGAACCACTCCTAGATTCCCATAATCACACCCACTGAACATGCACCCACTTATCTGTGTATACCGGCAAGCCCTGTCCTGGAGGAGATTTGAGGAAAGTGAAGTACACATTAGGAACTTAGTCAAAGCCAGAGGGGGAAAATGTAGTGGGTTTTAAAAAAAAGGAATTAAAAAATATGACAAAAATGCAATACTGCAAATATTTCAATTTGTCCACTAACTTTATCCTAATACGTCTAACACACAGAAGAAAAGATGGCCAGTTAGACCATTTGCAGTGTTCATGATATAACAGCACATCACTGACTCAAGAGAAAGAACAGTTGCTCTGGCTACTAAGGCCAATAATAAATGACACTAGGAGATCCTTTTAGGATGTGGGTAACTTGTCTGTACATCCTTGCAGATGACACAATATGAGTTTCACACAGCAGTTTCTTTTCTGTTTTTATGTACATCAAAGTTCAAAGTTAAAAAAAAAATCTTAAATTTAATGCATTTTTCTTCTCAACTACATTCAGAAGTGGATTATGGGATAACTGAAGCACAGATAAATTTAGATCTCCCTTATAAATTGTTTTTTCCTCCACTCTAATTTTTGATAAACATTGGCTAGAAATAAGTTTTCAATTATACTGATTAATACATACTGGAAGAGCTGGTTTGTTGTTTTCACTATAAAATAAAAGCTCTCTGTTTCAACAAAGAATTGAGTTTACTCAAGTATTCAGGACAAGGTGATATAATTTTATGGAAATTGAGGCACCTATTGTCATCACAAAATTTTCACCAAGGTTAAACAAGCAACAAAGACTTCAATTAAGGCAATTGTAATAGAAGAGAGGGGCCAGAACTCAGTCTGAACTTGGCTCATCTGTAAAAAAGAGTGAAAGAGGTTTCAAGAACTAGGGTATATGTCATTAGGCTATATGTGTTTGCTAATTGGCCTTACACAAAAGAAACAAAATATTTACCAATCTTCAAGACAGGAAGCTATTTTATAACTTTGATTAAGGTAAATGCCAAAGTTAGCCACCTACCACCCACACAGGCTGGGAGACACAGACATTATCTGTGTCTATATAAATTTTAAACTGAGGGAAACTTTACAGCTGTCTTGGTCTAATTAGTCTGTGACTGATAAGACAGTCTGTGAAGATTTCTATAAACATGTAGTTTCCAAAGAGTGGAAGGAAATAATAAAATATTCATTTATATTCTTTTTTTAAAATATATTTTTTTATTGATTTTTTACAGAGAGGAAGGGAGAGGGATACAGAGTTAGAAACATCGATGAGAGAGAAACATCGATAAACTGCCTCTTGTACACCCCCTACTGGGGATGTGCCCCAACCAAGGTACATGCCCTTGATTGGCCAAACCGGTTAGGGCAATTTATATTCTTAATATAACATTCTTCTCACATTCTAGTGAAGTCCAAGAAGTATGAGGCTCATCTCCACACTAAATGAAACAGATCTTCATGATTCCTAATATGACTCCGAGTTGTCTGAGTCCAAGTTCCTCCAATCAAATGAAATGTTACACTGCTACCTTATATTTCTAAAGACAAATGTGATGAAATACCCTACAATTTTATCCTTCAATCACTCCCTCATTCAAATTTCTAAAACTCATCTATTAAAAGAGTCCCAAATGATGAAGATAAGGAATTTATGATTTCAGACATCAGGAGGGTTTGATTAAATACCTATAAGTAAGGCATCTATTTATTTATTTATTTATTTATTTATTTATTTATTTATTTATTTATTTATTTTAAATTTGACATTTTAAAATTTATGTAAATCTTTAATGTTACACCATATTTTATCCCTGCTTAGATATACTTCATTCTACACCATGTTACATATCTCCATGAAAACTTAACAGACCAAGATGATGCTTTTAGTTTTGTGACTCTCAATAAGCCTTATATAAATACCTGCTCTAGCCTGAGAATTATGGAATTAGAGGATAAAGTAAAAAGCTTATAGCAAAGTCCACAGACACATTAAAACCGGCACCTGGCCTACCTGCCTGGTACTATCTTTATTATTCTGCCTTTGCCATGCATCCTCATAAATTTTAAATTTTAATTTCTGAAATTATACATAAATTACCTTTAATTTTCCATAAAACTTATTAATGGTAGCATTGATGACTCATTAGTTTGAAGGCTGACACTACTGTTTATCCTACTGAATTTGTTTTGATCAGTATCAAATTTTTTATGTGTATATGCCTTTGTGCATATACACAAAAACTCTAATTTAAAAACTCTAAATTTACCACAAAGATCTCACTCATACAATGGCATATTAATTTTTTCCTTAGGTAGACCAAGGGAGTTAAGGTATGCAGTACTGCTTCTGTTGGGGTATTAGAGTAGAATCTGGGCAGAACGTAGAGGGGGAAATGATCCATGGATTTCAAATCAAATCAGAACTATAGCTCTCCCATTTAAAGCCCAGATCAGAGATAATATCCAAGAGGCCTGATTGAAGGAGCCCAAGGGAAAAAAAAACAACACATTGCTTCTACTGATGATAGATTTAAATGAGGTAGAAACCTTTAAAGGAAACCTTTAAAGAAACCTTATTTTTTATTCTCAGTTTCCATTTAGAGAAACTTTACCTTAAAATTCTTGGCCTCTTTGCCCTTCCAATTGTTCTTCCCTAGAAAGCAGTGCAGTGAGTCACCTTTGTGGTGCAAAATAGCCACTGATTCAAAGTTCTTAGTTTAGATGGAGCTAATCTTTCAAAAGTCCAGTTAATCACTCTCTTGGACAAGGTAGTAGGCAATGAACTAAGTACTCTGCTCTGCAGATTGGAGGTACCATTTGTATATCATATTAAGCCATACCCTTCTAGAGATTACCATTGATCAATTTAATCTCTTGGTTTTCTGTTGGATGTGTTATTATTTATACACTAGAGGCCCAGTGCACAAAATCTGTGCATGGGTAGGGTCCCTAGTCGCTGCTGGCTGGGGCCTTCCTTCATTCCGTGCCTTCCCCTGGTGGTCAGCGCACATCATAGTGAGTGACCGAACACCCAGGAGATTGAACTACTGAGGGGGCACTTTGCATATTAGGCTTTTATATATAGAGATTGGTTCAAACACAGACATGGAAAAAGAATGCTTTTTCTTGGTTGAAAGACTCACAGATGCAACAGGTTTAAGGGTGGTTTGTGTATCTGTGCTACTGGGAAGGTATTTTCACAGTTTAGAACAGTTATAGATTCTATGAAGTGAGTTAGAAAAACTCTTTACTCAGTACTTGAACTGAAAGCTAATAAATTACAACTTAAGATCTTAGACATAGGGGCTGAATGGGCAGAATGTCCTTGCTGCTTATCTTGATGTCCACATATAAAATCCACCACAAAGTCCAGGCCCTAGGCATGGAAGCAGCAGGGTGACTTGAGGCTTGATTCTCCGGTAAGTCCCTCCTAGACCCATTTCTCTTAGACCCATTTCTTCTTAACTTAGGGTCTGAGCCTGCTGAACCTGCAGGTGTTTAATAACGTGATGTGTACTGTGAGCTTATAGAGTAGGCAGAAACTAATGAACATGTATGAAAAATTTGCAGTAACATAATAAGATCATCACAGGGACACTCTTATGAATTAAAAAATCGATCATTCATAACTGGTGCATTTTGCTGATTAAAAATATTTACTTCACAGATTCTGATCTGTCGATTGGTTGGTTTATGCTAATTAAATCTTTTTAAGTTTCAAAAACTAAATCACAGGGTATGCTTACTAAGAAATCATTTATGTGGAAAAGCAAAAACTTTTATATGAAATTACACAAAATCAGATTTTTAGAGAATCCTCTTTACAGTGCTGCCACACATGCCTATGAAACATTTAGAACTGGAAATTGGCCTTGTAAAGTAATATTTTGGGGAATGCAGGAAAGAATCACATATTTTAGTTTTAAATCACCTTTCCTATTTTCTTCCCTCCCCGCCCTCCCCCCCACCCCCCCGACCATTGCTATAAGACCAATCCCAAAAGTATTCACTGCATTTCCTCTTTGGGATATTTAAAAATATGTAAAATTTAATAGCATTACTGCAAAATAACCTTACTGGCTACCTTTAGTTTTCATTATAATGTCTCAGTTTAATTAATTCAATGACAATCAAAAATATAAAGTGGATAGATATTGTTATTTGTTGAAAGCAGGACATTTTCAAAGCCATGCAGTTTTAACTTGAGTTAATACCAGGTCTTCTCATTTTTGATTGATCAGAGAGGCCTCATAATTACTGGACAGTTAATTTAAAAAAAATACCTCAGTTTCCAAATTTCATGTTAGTTTTTTAACTGTCCAAATATAAATATTATTATTAGAATTACAAGGAAGTTGGTGAGATTATGTAAGTTTCTTAAGGTTGTGAGACATAAATGTTAGACATTATCTCAGATTGTACTATTAGCAATTTTGAACCTATTTCCAGGTCATGAACAATTGGTAATAACAAGATTTCTTGTGGTAATTATACACTTGCAGATTTGCTAATAGTCTATCAGGTGGAATAACAATATGGAAACCCATTTTCCTATAATGCTCAGTCTCAGAAATGATTTTTTTTCTGTATAATGAAGCAGGAGTTTATTAGGCATGTCATCAGAGTTGAAAGGAAAAGTACAACAGACCTATTTCATGGTACAGCAGACTTTATATCAAAGAGCTCTTCAGAAGGAGACATTAGATTTGCAGAAATAATCTTGTTTCAGTTTTTAGTCAAAATTACAATGCATTCAAAGTTCTGAGTATAAATTGATTCAAGCTTGAATTCATCAGGGAAGCTATCTAAATTGGTTAGATTTAATGCTTCCAAATCAGTTCCTTTCTTAGTAGACACTTGCTAATCATATACTAATTTCACTGCCGTGAAAGTATTTATTCATTCACAAATAGTTACGCATAGTGCTATGAGGATACTAATGAGATACTGTGCATGCAACAATTGGGAGATGAGCTATGTAATATCTTCTTAACTATGGAGGAATAGCAAATGGGATTGGTCATTCAAATATGATAAGTCAAATTTAGCATGTAGAATTCTTATTCTTAAAAGGATATCATAAAGAAAGTGGTCTATTTCCTAGTTCCACTTTTAAGTAGTTTATGAAAATGGCCTTGTTGGGAAAAAAATGGCAATGCATTTTCTAAGAATTAGGTATCTACTTTCATTACACTAATACGTATGATATGTTTCTGTTGGATCAGAATAAAGGAAGAGGAAAAGCAGACAATGAGAGAAGGTTACATAAATTCAAAAATTGACAAAGAGATATACATAAATAATTTAGATTAAAATTTCAATTTACAGACTAACTCAAAGTCCCCCACCAAATAGTTCTTAAACATCAGGATTAAAATGAATGTCTAAACCAAGACAGACTATTCCTCCTAAATATCTGAGCATACATAAATAGTTATACGTCTATAGTCCCTAAACAATTGGCAACTAATTGTAAGAGAGATTAGAGATGAAAATTTACCACCATATTCAGTGAAATCTAAGATGCCACAAATTGTTAGATGTACCAGAAATTGATAAAAAATTATCAAATGTTGGACTTTCTTTCATTTCAGAAAGGGCAAAATGTGAAGAAAGGCAAAAAGCATACTTTAGAATGCATGAAGTGCTGTCAAAGTCAGACACAAATGGCCGCTACTCTGGAAGTGTCAGCCATGGTCCAGATGGGAGAGAGAAACTACATATGTAATTTGAACAGGGAATATTTAATATAAAGAATTAATTAGCAGCAAAGGTGATAAACTACTAATAGGAGTCAAGAGACTTCTAAAGACTCTTCTCTCCCAAAGTTATCATGTTTTCTTTTAATTTGATGTCACTACCTACTTTTAATACTTTGTGTTACATGCTATGGAATCAGTATACAGAAAGAAAAATTTTAATCCCAATTTCAATAAGGCAGATGCCTCTTAAAGCATCTGTCAATCCTAGCACAGAAAGTTAACAGTGTGAAAAGAGGGTTAAAATCCTCAATCACACAGCTACTCCCTGGCCATCAATACATATGCCTGTAAAAAATCATCGTATTGTTAAGCTTAATGTAATTTGTAACACTATCCTCAACACCCTCATTGCTAATGTTTCTCATCCTCTTAGTAACTTTTCCTGTTGCACTGAATAGTTTATTACTTGAGAAATCTTATATTTCAATTCTGATTCAATCATCTCAGATAATGCTAGCATCTATTGGGCCACCTATCATATCAGTGTCTCATTTCTGTAGCATTTTATTCTCCAACTAGAGGCCCGGTGCATGAATTCATGCACCAGTGGGGTCCCTCAGCCTGGCCTGCAGGGATCAGGCTGAAACTGGCTCCCAACATCCCCCGAGGGGTCCTGGTTTGCTAGAGGGCTATTCTCCGGTGACACATCCTGGAATCGGGCTCCCTCCTCTCTGGTTCTGGGTGCATCACCGGAGAACTGCAGCAACCAAGTCACTGCAGCTCAGCAGCTCCTGTGTTGAGCATCTGCCCCCTGGTGGTCATTGCACATCATAGCGACTGGTCAGACAGTTGAACAGTTGGATGGTTGCTTAGGCTTTTATATATATAGATGACCTACACATTAAATTCATTTCAGTTGCACACTCCAGTGGCTAAGGCATGGATTTGCTCTCATAGGCACATTGCTCCATCTCCTAAATAATAAATACAGACATTTTGCTGATATATTATTCAATTAATGAATTTTAAAAATTGACTTTATAGAGGGAGGGAGGGAGGAAGAAAGAGAAATATCAATGGAAGAGAGAGACACATCCTTTGGTTGCCCCAACATGTGCCCTGTCGGGGGATTGACCCTGAAACCCAAGTATGTGCCCTGACTGGAAATTGAACTGGTGACCTTCCAACCAACTGAACCAAAGTGGCCGGGGCCAATTAATGGCTTTTGATCTACAACACCTATCCTTGTTACCTATTTTTAGTTTATCCTGATTGGCCCCAGGCCTTTCTTCTATTCTAAAAAAGCACTCTCTTACAAATTTTAATGTCCTTGCTGTTTTCTTCAGTGGTATTCATCAGCTACCTCTACCTTCAAATAGGCTTATCCGTGTATGTCAAGCGCTATGTTCCCAATTTTCATGTGTACACTGATGTGAAAAAGAAAGAAAGAAAGAGAGGGGGTGGGGAATTGGTGAGCACTGCTTTGAATGAAATCATCTTATTTGTTGGTGTCAAACTGCTAATAAACCATAATCTTTGGTATCTGTAAAATTCTGATGCTTTCCATGAACCCTTCTTTACATACAGCAGTATATGTTTAAATTTCTCTATATTCCGCTAATCTTTAATCTTGCTAACATAACACCCTTTCATGAGGTGACCTGAGCTCCACCCACAGACACTGAGTTCCACTCCAGATTCTAGGCTCACATGCGGTTCTGTTTGTTTTGAGATAAAACCATTACTTGTCCAAATTCTGTGGCTCCTCTAGAGCCATGAAGCCCTGCAGCCAGCTCCTTGCAGTGGTGTGCCCTAGGCTGAGGCATGGCTGTCTTCACAGGTATGGTGTGAAAATGCAAACATGAAGTTAACCAATGCTCATTTATCTCTCTTTAATTTACCAAAATGAGAATTGAAAGACTTTGACAAAACATAGAGTTGCAATGCGAAAATAAGACCAGTGACAGACAATAAATTGTTAATAAAAATAAATGCAGAGGTAAGAGAGAAAGAGAGAGAGAATGACCTAACTAACTTTTAATAACACAGGAAGAACAGCAGTCTTAGGAGATCTCTATCAAGTCAGGATCTTTCATCTTCATGTTTAAGCACATTTTACTCCTGTATTTGTCACATACCCTTTCTCCCCCTGAGGGAGATATTGTTACTTCTACACATGTGGTTGGTAGCCTTTCCTATTTTGGGGGGATCTTCCTCTATTACATCTTCCTCCGTTGCTTGGGTCTTCAAAATTCCCTTTTTTACCATTTTCTCTTATCAGCATTTAAAATATTCTTTCTTAAAACAAAACATTTCCCATCATTTTCTATTTTTTATTCTCTTTCTCCAATTGTCACCAAGCTTCTTAAATATTTATTTATAGCCATTTCCTTGTTTCTATTCAATTTCAGTCACACAATAAGTAACTTGTACCCCAAGCTCTACAGAAATTACGCCGATGTTATAGGATATTAAAGATAGGTAGATCCAACTTGTCCTCTTGGAGTCCCGTCCTACTTCATGTTGAGGTGGCATTTTCTGGTGTAGATTTCTGTCTCTGACTGCAAGTGCACTCTTCCCTTGCCTACACTTTTCACTGTGTTTCTCCTTTAGGAGCCTCCTGATGTAGCTTCCCTTATTCTACTGACATCTTAAATACTGACCTGCCTCTGCTTTTGTCGTGGACCCTCTGAGTGTCCCAAGAATGCCTCAAATTCAACGTATTCCAAATGAAGACTTCATCTATCTGACCAAATGTTTGCTTTCTAATTCTGTTTCTCCAAAATGATACCAGTTCTATCCGTAGTGTCCAGTCAGAAACCTGACATTTCCACTCAGTACCTCACTTTCATTAATGAAACACCAATGCTTTACACATTTGGTAATTTCACCTTTATTTTGATAAACATATGAGGTTAGCACAATTCTTAAATATCTTCCTAATCCACTTTTCTCCACCCACCATTGCAAATACCTATTTCCGACATCAAATCTTTCTTAAATATGAAAACAGCTTTCTAACTAGCATCCCTGCCTTGGATCTTATCCACCTACAAATTCATTCTGTATCCTAAAGCCAGATGTACCTTTTCCCCACAGCATAAAAGTCCAATCCCCTTAACATGTTTGGCAAGATTTTGGATAATCTTTGTCCTGATTAGATCTCTAGTCTTATGTCATGTCACTCCCTCTCAATCTACACTAGAAGGCACCCACATACCCACAAGCACTCACCTTTGGACTAAAAAACAAACAAAAAAACACACAAAATCTTCCTTAAATATTCTAAGTATTACTCTCACTCCTGTTTCTAGGCTGTTCCCATGCTTCCTCCTTAGCTATAAATAGGTTACTAACATTTTGGCCAATTCTTACTCATGCCTGTGTGCTAGTCTAGCGGACACATTTTAAGAAGTCTTCTCTTTCTTGGAAGGAAATCTGGGTGAAGCCCTTTTCCTTTGTGTTATCTCTGTACTTTTTATGCATCTCATGGCATCAATCCGTTCCATAGGACTATTTCTCCCAGGACTTTTTGAAGCTTAATTTACAAATATAATACTTAAAGGCTTAAATATGATGATTTGACATATGTATACATTGTGCAAAGTTGACCACAAACAAGTTAACACAGCCATCACCTCGCAAAGTTACATTTTTGATGAAAATGTTTTACTTTCTTAGCAAATATCAAGTATACAACATTATTAACTATACTCACCATACTGTACATTAAATCCTCAGAACTTACTCATTTTATAACTGAAAACATACCCGTTTTGACCAACATTCCCACAGCCCCTAGCCACCACCAGTCTACTATCTGTTTCTACGAATGTAACTTATTTTTGTTTTAAGAAACTACATATAAGTGATGTCATGATTTATTTTTTTCTGTCTGTTTATTTCACTTAGCATAATGCCCTCCAGTTTGACCCTTGGTATCAGAAATATCAGGATTTTCTTATTTTCTGGCTAAATAATATTCCATTGTAGCATTATTCACAATAGCTAAGATATGAAAACAACCTGAATGTCTGTGGATGAATGAACAGAGAAAAAAAATGTGGTATGTATATACTATGTATTATTATTCTGTTGGTTTCTATAAGTTTTTGTGTACCTGTCTGTATCTCCCAAACAATTGTAAAATAAACCCTTTTCTCTATTACTCACTATTTATTTCTCTATGCCTACCACCATTCATGACAATAAATATTTACTAAATACATCATCATAATGTAAGGCTAAAAATGGAAATACTATTTAAATAAATGGTGAGAAATTACATATAAACGTATTTATCACTTCTTTATTTCAGAATTTATGATTAAAATAACATTTATTCTCTTAACTGACTTATTTAGGAAAAATGATCATTCATTTACCTCTGTTGGACCCGTTGCTTAGTTTTTCATTATAACAAAGTCTTTATCAGTGCCATATCAAAGCAATAAACATGTTTATAATGGATTCAATTATGAGTAAATATATAAACTAGGTATCACTGACTAAAAATATATAATGTGTGCAATTTAGAAATGTTTGCAAAACATAATTTTAAAAAATTGCAAAGCCACTCTGGAAATAAAAAGAGTTATTAATACCTTAACTACCAACCAGGAACTTTCATTTTCAACCCACTTGATATCAGGAGATTCAATTGAGATAGACTCACAAAATAAAAAATACATAAAGATTTTAAAAATAATCAACATGGAAATATTCTGTATTACGAATGGGTTTCGGTAGAAATGGTGGTTCTGTTGAGAGAGCCTCTGTATCTCCATCTAAAATCAGACTGTCCAACTAGATAATGAAACCAAAAACCCAGGTGCACAATTTGGTGGCACTGTCTCCACATGAAGATATACACACACAACAACTTTTGTAAATATCCACAAGAACTAAGAGCTATATGAGCTCAAGAATAAGACCTATATGCCACGTGCATCTGTTCAAGTGTTAACCAAAAAAATAGTGAATCTTACGGATCATAAGACAAGAGAATCCCCCAATAGTTGTCATACATTCACTGTAAAGCACAAGAAGCCAACATAAAAACAACAGTGAAGCTTAGGAGAAGGTTTGTTTATTACTGCAATGGGTGAGTACAGGGAAGAGTAGTCAAAACTTCTTCAAAGAAGTGTAGCTACGTAAACTCACAAAACTGAATGGACATAGCTCTCTTCCCAAACAGGAGGCCCCCACACTGGGGAGAACTGTTCCAAGTTGAATAGAAATTAAGCAGCATAGGGACAATATAGGTGAATGGAGGAGAAAATCAAACATCATTGGAAAAGGTGAAGAGACATAATAAATGTGTGCAGGCAAGCCACCACATATAAGAACAATACATAACAACAAAACAACAACACTCCCCTCTCTGCCAGGGGAAAAAAAAAAAAAAACTAAGAAGAAACCCCATAAGTGAGAAAAATTAGCCTAAATCAATTATCTTTCTAAATGTCCATAAAGACTATTAACACATGGAAATGAACAACAAAAAAGTATCAAGGTCAACTCAAATATGAAGTTCTTATAAGAAAAACAATAAGGAATAAAATAATATCATTGCAGAAAATGAGTTTCTAAAATAATAAAAGCAAATGACAAAGACATTGTCAAAGAATTAGATCAAATTTGCAATGTATGCTTTTAAAATATGCTAGAAGACATTCAAAAAATAAAACCTATGAATAAACAAAATATATGCAGATTAGAAAAACTCCATAATGAGATCACAGAACTAAAGAAAGAATCAGTAAAATAAAGATTTCCTTTAAGAACATAAAAAAAGAATGAACACAACAGACAATTGCTTAGTATAATTAGGAGATAAAAAATATTAAACTAAAAGGAAATTTAAAAAGACATACAAAGAATTTGAGAGTCATAAACACACATTGAAACTAAGCAAATAAGATTCAGTGTGTGAATTAAGGATTCCCTGAAAACAAAATTAAGGAAAACAAATTACATCATAAACTATAATTCAAGAAAACTATTGCCAAAAAAAGGTGTTTTAAAATAACACAGAAAAATCACAAAATATAGGCAAAACAATCAACGTCAATTCATATTCAAGTAAAATTATTACACTTTAAGGGAAATATATCTTTTGGGCCTGTGGGGGTGTGGTGGGGAAAGCACCCAGTAATATATATTGGAAAGAAAATTAGATTTACATCAGACTTTTCAGTAGCAACATTATGTCAGAAGAGAAGAAAATATTTAAATATTTAAGAAAATTTAACATATTTAAGAAAATATAAACCAAGGCTTTTATGCCAAACAAAACTTACCCCCAAGAATAAGGGACACAGATCTACAGATTTATCAACACACAAATATCATTCTCATGCGTTATCCTTGTGAAATCTCTAAAGTATAAGCCTTAGACAGTCGATATGACTGGAGAAACATCAGCATGATAACAGATTGTAAGTACTATACATATATACTTATAGAAATAAGACTAAATGAAGGATAAAAAGCAAAGTGCATTGCATTCATTGTCAGTGATAGGTTTAGAATATAGAGACACAGTACAAAAAATTGCCAAAGATGATGGTGGGACCTCAATACATTTGAAAACAAAAGAAATATTCATACAAGATTATTCTAATAACTAAGACATAGCGAAGAATTTCAGTAATTCCTTACACAGGAGTAAATTCAAGTGGTATTAAAATCACATGATATAATGCAAGTATAATTATACTAAAATCACTGTCTAATAAAATGTATATAATTTTCAGTTCATGTTGTAGTTCTCACCCAATGTTCTTGTTATCTTCAGTATATTTGTAGGAGGATTGAGAAATTGCAAACATGAAATGAGTTCTTAGTCACTGTTTTGAACATTTTTGTCCCTTTTACATTGTGTTTGTATCCCACTGGGAGTTTTGGTACATTTGTCAAAAAGCAAGGGTTTAAATATCTACCCACTTCTACAATGGGTAGATATTTGTGCTTTAGAGTGATTTTATGATTAGGCAAATGACTGCCTACAGGCATTCAAACATATAAAATAATTTTAGTATCACCAATAGCTTACAATACACACACACACACACACAAACAAACAAACAAACAAACAAACAAAACAAGTTCACATTTTGAAACCAGTAAAACTTTTTAGGGGTTGAAGACACTATGTAAACATCCAAGAATGTTTAATCTATATATTTCAATTATCTCTTAGATAACTCTTTACAATAAATGTTAAAATTTATGAAATTTTCTTTATAGTCTTAGCTTTACTAAAAACTTTTAAAAGAACAAAACAGAGAAATAAATATTTTATTAATAATCTCAGAGTGCATTGTCTAAATATTATTTTGTAAGTCCCTGCTTTAATTCAAATGTCTGTTATGATGTCACCTCCATAGAACCCTACTTTCTGTAACTATGATATATATTTAGAAAATTACATGGTAAAGTAGAATCTGAGTTTTTCAGATTCTAATATTTCTAAGGGGAATCATATAAACTCCTGGAATATTGTTAACACAGCAAGTATAACCTCTAGTGAATTGAAAAATATTATTTGAAATAAAAACTCATTTGATAGGCCTAAAATGTGTAAATATCTGGTTTTTCATCTGGCAGGCAACTATGTGAAATTATACACTTCACTTTTTACAGGCCTTGGAAGCACATTCATCAATGTCTGCTGTAGTTTTTATCTGACAGAATAAGACATTCAAACATTAAAACAGTAAATCATGTTGAATTTGAGGAAACAGAAAGTTACTTTAGAGTCCAAATGACACCAACAGAACTTAAATATAAGATGTGAGCACCACATTTTATTTTTCCTGGACAGTGTACTAGTAAATGTAGGGATGATAGATCATAACTATTATTTACACAAATTAGATTCTCCAAATAAAAATACCTATAAAATTGAAATAAATTCAGAAATACATTTTGACATTTTTATTATGGAATTTTAAGAGCTTCATTTTTTCTTGGTAGTTAAAATTAGAAAAAAATGAACTCAAATATGTTTGTTTTTTATTTCTATCATTTTGTCAAAGTATCAAATTGTAAGTTAATATTGTACTTTTCTCATATATGCTGATTGAGTAATAATTAACACTGGACATACAAAGAATTTGATGTGTGTCAGAATGCATATGTCTCAGAATAGTAAAATAATTTATTCCTGCAATAAATTTGAATATGCCATGAATCGCATATCATATGGTTACTTCATTAGTTTTATTTCCCTCATCAAGTCTGGCATTAAAGAAAAACAATTTCTATGTGTTTTCTTATTTTCTCTAAGTATGGTAAGGAAAGAAAATATGAAAAACAGCTAAAATGGAATGAATTAATTTGAGCTTACATAGAAATGTATATCCTAGTAGAATTTCTTATATACAAACTTATATAACACTTCAAGGACAAGTCAAATCAAGTGGTTTTTGTTTTGTTGTTTGTTGTTTTTTTCCCCATAGAAAATTATTTCTTTTTGTAGGTGGCAATAATAACAATATTACTTACCATTAATTAAACCTTTATAATATATGATGCTTCATATATATTCTTTGTAATTCAAAACAAGTTTGTGCAAAGCTATTATCATCATAATTTTAGAGATGGAAAACCTGAGACTCAGAGAACTCACTTATTGCTCATGGTTACATACCTAGAAAGCAATACAACTATGATTCAATTTTAGTTTTGTGAGTCCAAATTTGTAGAATTTACCCTCCACACTTTTGGTGAACACACAATTAGCAAATTGCTAATATATTTATATTCTCTCTTCCTCTCATCATGGTCTGACTAAGAGGCATGGTAACTACTTCTGTTGTCAGGTACCTGGGAAGCAGTATGAGATTTGTGGAGGAGAGACAGCTGTTAACCACATCTGAATAAACAGGTGTTTCTTGAAACTATCAGAAATGGGTTTTCCCATCAAGAAACACCTCTCAGATTTTCAGACTACCCTTTGGGGTTCAGCTCTACACCAGGCAGTAAACTGGGAATCAAGAATCGGGAAATAGGAGCATTAAAAAGAACAACAGTAGGTCTAGTCTACTCTAAACTAAGGTAGACATAGAAGTAAAACCACAATGATCAGTGAGTTTGTGGGTTACCAACATTTGATGTCAAGCACGAAGGCAATAGAGTCTCACACAACCCTCTGGAGCTTCTCATGTTTAATTAACAACCAGGATCTATTAGCCCTGGATCTGAGTGTGAACATACCTAAAAGTGATTAATAATTTCAACAGTCAGCTCTGTGTGGTTGTGGCCTCTGCAGAATAACATTCTCACATAAGGCTCACATTTTTAGTCAAGGGATGCATTTATAAGATAGCTGCATGAATTAAGGTCTTAGTCTGTCACCATTAAAAAAAGAGACAAATAGGAAAGAGAGTATTCAAATCTATGCTGTTGGTTGCATCAGTTCTCTTATTTAACACTTAAGCTAATCATACACAGGAGAAAATGTCTTGGTTTATGGATAAAATTGCATGGTTTATAAAGAGAAAAAATGTGAGTAGCTAATAAAACACATGAATAAATGCATGGTTAATTTAAATTAGGTGTAAAAACAGAATTTTTTAAAAACTTCAAACATAATTACATCTTCTTAACTTTCCTAATTTCTTATTAAAATCAAAATTAAATTAGTTGTATACTGGAAGAGGCTTGTTGAGCATAAACAGAAGCTTTGTCCTTGGTGGGACTTTACTCTTTTCAACATTAATGTGTCAAGAGAACCACATTCCTTATAAATACATTTTTCAAAAGTCACAACAATTATGGCAATTCTTTTTATTTCCTTGGCTCCATCTTAAATTTAAAGTGTCTCTAGAAAATTAAAAAATGTGTCATTCTCTATTTATAAGCGAACAACTTCAAATCAATTTTTGAAATGCTTTGACATAATTTTAATATTTCTGGAAAAAAATGAATATGTTTTTCCCTCGGATGATTCCAACTGTTGTACTTTCCCTCATAATTAAACAAGCAATGCTTAATAGTCATAGATGAAAAACTGTCAGAATATTATGCCATCAGGCTTCCTGTAAACAAGGCACTTTTGTTAATTTCTAACTGATTGAGAGGGTGGTATTATTGAACTTCAATTGATTTTTCTCTTTTCTATTTTGTGCAGCCCAATGGCTGTTTTGTGTGGTATGTTATTGTAAAATGTCTCTTAATTTTTGGAATCAGAACAGCCTTATTGTAGTCCAGTAGGTCCACATATTAATTTGCCTATATGCACTGGATGCTTGCAGTCACATTTGGAATTTTTTCTCAAACTGTTAGTTCATCATTTACAGTAAACAAGTTCTAAAAATAAAAATAGTAACTGATCAAAAATATTATAGTAAACATTAAATAAAAATGTATTTGTTAAACCATCTTTCTTTAAGATATTTTCCCTATAGCTAAACTATTGAGGAAGTTATATAATACAATAGCAAAAGAGAAGATGTTAAGATTGCTAAGAAAAAAAAAGCTATTTAAATGATGCCTTGAAAAAAAATTGGAGGTCAAGGGAGTGTGACTAAATCTGATATTTAAAGTGGCCTATGTCACTGAGATATTATATGTATATGAATGAAGTTCCAAGTGTGGACTGGCTAAAATCCTAAAGCAGTAATTACCTTGGTTGTATAAAGCATGCAATGCAGGGTAATTGTTTTCTATTATAAACTAGAGGCCCAGTGCATGAAATTTGTGCACAGCGGGGGAGGGGGGGAAGGGGATCCCTCAGCCTGACCTGTACCTCTCCAATCCAGGAGCTCTTGGGGGATGTCCAACTGCCAGTTTAGGCCCGATCCCTGTGGGACCTCTGGCTCCTAAGTGTTCACCTGCCTGCCTGCCCTAACCACTCTGACTGCCGGCCTGATCCCCCTAACTGCCCTCCCCTGCTGGCCTGGTCACCCCTATTAACTTTTTTTTTTTAATCTTAACCCCTTCACACACAATTGTATGTGACTTCCTTATTGGCTTCTCCTTCTCACACAATTTTTCTCTCTTCTTTATGTAACACTTTTTCCTACTGACTCATCATTTATAAACTTTTCCTTCCCCCTTTTTCTTCTGTTCCATCATCCTTCTTTCCATCTTTCTCCTACCCTCCCTCCTTCCCCACATTCCTTCTTTCCTTTATCTTTATCCCTGCCCTCCCCCCCTTTTCCTTCCTTCCCACCTTAATTTTTTTCTTCACTTCCTCCCTTGCTTGACTCCCTCCCTCATTTCTTCCCATTCTCCTTTTAAGCTCTACTGTCTCCGCTTTAAAACTTTTCTTCCCTCCCTCTTTCTCTCTCATCCACATTCTCGTCTACTTACTTCCACTGTTTTAATATCTGTCTATCTACCTGCCTAATTATTCACTATCATTTCTCTTTTATTTTTCTGACTCCTACTTTTAAAATGTGTCCCAGTAAACAACTATACTTGATTCTCATTATAGCTCCTATAGTTCACTCATACATCCTCATTCCTTCTTCAACTCTGTTCTCTTCTGACTCCTTTATAAAGTTCTTCTCTCCCTCCTCTTCTTCCCCATTTTACCCCCTCCTCCCTCACTCTTTTACTCTTTTTATAGGCTAATTAAAAATTCTATGCTTTTCGTCCTCAGTGTTGACTGCTTTCCTCTCTGGGACCTGTAGCCACCTCTGTTTGGGCACGCGGGCCCCTCTCGTACGGCTTTGAGGGGCCAAGTGATGATGCAGCTGTGTCTTGCCTACCGTGGTCTGTGCCGCCCCCCTCTGAGTTGGGGGAGGGTCCAGCCGGCCCAGGCCAGCGTCCATCGCAGGGACCACTGTGTTATGTGCAAGCATGTGTGCATCCATGCGTGTGCGAGGCTTTTCTCCTATTGAGAGTGCCGAAGGAGGGGAGACACGAAGGCCTTTCCCACCACCCAGCATGCCCGCTCCCACGCCTCAAGTGGGCTCTCCATCCACCCCCCTCCAAAATTCGCAGTCAACAGGAGTGCTTGCACAGGCACGGTAGGGGCCGGCTTGTCCTTGGAGGGTGTTCTGCCCAGGATGTGAGCCCCCGTCCAGGTCGGACTGGGTGGATGAATGGATGGACAGCTGGAGAAAGCCACAGCAGCTTCCCTGTGGTGTGAGGGTTGCCTGTGGTCTCCACGGTGGTGGGGCCAGGTCTGCGGCCCGGCAGCGCAGCAGGAGGAGGCTTTGAGGTTGTGCGCTTGGGAGGATCAACCGGCATCCTGGACATCATGGGTCAGCCCTGTGTGTCTGTGGCAGTAGGATCCCCAGTGGCCCATCCAGGTCTGGTGCCTTACCTCCACATCCACTCTCTGTCGTCCCACCCAGGCCCTTCCTTCGTGTTGGGCCCACACCCTCTTGATTTGTGTGTGCGACCCATTCCGGGGGTCACTGCCGATGCGCACATCCCGTGGTCAGCATCTGCCAACCGCACCCCAAGAATCGGCCTTCTGCCATGAGGGTGTCGCCCCTCAGCTCCCCCCACCTCAGGGGGGGGGTTGGTAGCATTCCTGGGCAGAGCGTTCTTGGACGGGTGTGGTGTCTCAGGGGTGTCTGTTGGGTGCGTGCACCTGGGAGAAAAAGAGGACTCCGGTGCCAGGGGCAGGGAAGCAAGCCTCATGCAAGTCCCCCTGCTGCGCACTCAACCTCCTGCTGGTCTCTCAATATGCAAATTGGTCGTTACTGTGACATTGTGACATCATTAGGACCAATTTGCATATTACCTCTTTATTATATAGATAACTGAGGGTGCAAAGTTAGGAACTCTTTGCTCTCATAAGTAAAAACTATTGCAAGGAAAATAAGTGAATCTGATCACTAACTTGTTACATACAAACATATAGAATTTCTTATTTACAAACATATTAACTCTTTGATCTGTTATATAAATTTAAGTGTTATATAAGAGTGTAGTTCATTCAATTGATTTGATGTCAAAGAGTTTGGCTTCTTATGAGAAATTCATTTTATTTAATAAAACCTGTTATAGATGCATTTCTCATAAGAAGCCAAACTCTTTGACATCAAATCAATTGAATGAGCTACACGTAATGTACCTACTGAAAAGTAAATTTATATATATGGCTCATGTTATATTTCTATTGGAAAGCACTGATAGAAAATAGAAATCTACAGTGTAGGTGATGTACATCCATTTTTAGGACTATATTTTAAGATGATCTACTTTAAATTTACTTATATTTTTCTCTTATCTCCATGCTCATTTTTCCCCCCACACTGTTACTCAACAACCAGAAATTCTGACAATGTAACCCATAGTTGTTGTTGTTTCGATGGGGGTAGAAAGGCATAATTGGGGTGATAACAAAGAAAAGAGGATGGTAGAAATACCTTATTTTTTTCTATTCTCATAAAATACCAGTCTATTTATATTCACATCATCAATTAACAACAAATGGCAATGAGAAAAAGTTTTTGAAATGGGAACAGTGAAGACTCAAAATAAAGGAAGAATTTGAGAACATTGGGGTGGAAAACCCATCTCCATAATTCTATTCCCATTAGTCACCGCAAGAACATGTTTTCTCCAAGAAGCCTGAGAGAGTGAGTCACTACACCGATCATTAAGAATAGAATGAAGGAAGGAGCTCTTCACAGAATGAAATTTAGTCAAGCCAGGCCGTGTTACAGGTTGTTGTCAGAGAAGCATGGTGGTCTTAGGAAACACAGGCCATCTGTGAGAGCAGTCTGGGTGATAATAGTAAAAGGAAAGTTATAAACAACAACAACAACATGGTTTTCCTGACCTTCCAGGAATTTAGCCAAGATCACCCTTAATATGAATTTTTTAAATCAATACTAATTTAGCAGTCAGTGTTTCCTTCTCAATTATGTTCTTATTGTTAAGCCTAAATCCCTGTAAATTTGCTCTAAGGACAAAGCTTTTATAAGTTTCCTCTCAATGCTGCAAGAAAGGCTTCTTGGACTTACTTATTAGCCCTAGACAGGATAATTTGGCATTGCCTCAGTACACTGCGGCTAATTTGCTCAGGCCAAAGAACCTGTGAGCTGCATCAGAAGTAATTTTGAGAAGGAAGAATTGATTTTCTTGAGTCTGTAAGTTCCCCAAAACTTCAAGAATATATTTTTACCAAAATGGTAAATTTTTTTTGTTTTAATTGTATGTTTATTTAAAAACATAAAAGAAACTATTAGCTAAGTCTTAACCTCTTAATAAGTTAATTAAAAATGGAATATGCTACCTCGGGATACATACTAATGTTCTTTTAAAACATCAAATTGTGTATCTTTTTTATATTTACTGATACCTTAGTTTCTTGATTTTATTTGATTTTTTCCAACAACTCAAGTTCTTCATCTATATTTACAAACCCATCCAATCTGTGGAGCCTAAAGAGCAGACAAGTCTAAACAGGTAGAATGCTCTCATTTAAACCATATCCATTTCCCAAGGTAGCATCAAGGCTATGATCCATAAACCCTTTCATTTTAATAGCAAAGTATGACATAGTAATTTCAATGTTTATTTAATCGTAAATACTACATTAAAGGGTCAATAGATTTTTATTAATATTATTAAGTTTAAATGATAATAATGGAAATACTTTGTGTTTGTTGTGTTTCAGGTACTAGAATGACCATTTTCTATATGTCAAAGACTCAGAACAATCTTTTTGTTAAAATTACTATCATTTCTACTTCAAAGTTTACAAAAACAAGGTTAGTAAGGATGAATAACTAACCTAAGGCAGCTACTGGAACATGTTAGAACCCAGACTCCTCTAAGTCTGTTTTCTAACCCATATGCTTACAGTTATTCTGATTCTTTTAATATCCATTACTTGATACTTTATTGTAAGATTATAATATTTTGTTTTATCATACAAAATACCATTTAAAACTAAAACTTCTCAAAATTGCTTGGTTACTTCAAAAATCATTTTACAAGCATGATATCTGTATTTGCTTTTATGCTATACTATGTTCCATTTTTAAAAACTGAAAAAATATAACCCACTGATGTCACTTAATTGAGAATTTTTACAGAACAAACTTTTACATTGTTTTCCTTGGCCTTGATTGTTAATATGATTTTAGTGTCCAATATACTTGTTTTTAAAAAATAAGTTTAATTGATTTCTAATGAGCATTTTCTATTAATTTTGAGATCACTTATACATAGGTCATAATGTCAGGAAACTTAAACTTCTGGGAATGTAAGGTTTCTTGTGCCAAGAACTGCTGAAAAGTCTTTACTCCTTATTTGACATTTTATGCTCCTCTAAATGTATTCTAATGCATGGTCACGCTACCAAATGACTGTCATTAGAGCTGTCACAGGCCATGGCTGTGGGAAGACCATGACTAATGCTAAGTTATCAGCACTATCAGTGCAAGGTGTATTCTCATAATTTCTCAAACTGACCATGGAACCAATTTTCACTGATCCCTAAGTCATAAAACTTTACAATTACCCCGAGTTCATTAATAATGTATTAGAGTTCTCATTCTCAATCAGAATTTAATCAGACCTGTGTCTCATAGGAAGGTTGACAAGTAAGCCACAAAATCATCCATATAAATGTCAAGATTTATTTTCCTAACATAAATGATCTAACCTAGTCAAGCATAGTTAATAATAAAATCACTCTTTCTGAGATGACCATTCACCTGATTTTCATACCAATTTTGGCCTTATATCTCACCCTCTTCATTGGTGGAGGTTATGGATATGGTCCATACAAATAAGCCAATTTATATGTGTCATGTTCATTTTTCTATTGAAAAATAAAGAACTATAAATACATATAACATTCTGTATTACTTATTTGCAATATGCACAAAACTTAATAGTTCAATTTATTTCATGCCAATGAGACAAATACTAAGAAGGAAACATATGTAAAAGCAGTAATTTTAGTTACAAATATCTCAGGCTACTCTCTTAGCCAAAATCACAATCACAGATTTCTACTTCAAGGGCAGAATCTCAGAATACTTCCAAGTAGGAAATCATATATTCAGACACTCTTTTAAAAAGTTATTGCAGAAGAAAATAAACATCTTGCCTTTACTACATGTTGCCCAGATTCTCTGAATAAAAGTATTTGATATTTTAATAATGAAGAATTTATAATAAATACTTTCTGAATTTTTACAGCTATCTTTTCATTGTTACATTACTAAGTACTCATTTTTGATGTACTATTTTTTCATGTTATAACTTGAAAAACATACTTGATTTTCCTCACTATATGTAAATTCTTAGTTTTCTAGAAAGGTAACACATTAGATAACTAACTACATAAACATTTATTAGTTTAAGAACATATATGCAAGAGTAGCTTATTTGCTTTGGGAAGGTTGATAGAGGTAAACAGGTAAATGGATAAAAGATAAGCGCAGATGAGATTTCAGAAACAACATATTGATATGGGAAATACTAGACTATATTTCAGGGCTGTTAGAGAAGAATTTTAATATCATCTGCCAATTTTTATACACTGTCTGTCTTAATAAAAACACTTTGTTTGGAGTAGCTTTCCTTCTAGGCATGAATAAAGTGTTGACACAATTCTGACAGTTCACTGAAGCAGAGAACAGTATTACATTCATTTATTCAATTTCCACAGCATTAAACTCACAAACCTTTAAAAGACAGGGGAAGCTTATTGAATAAAGTCAGTATTTTATAATTCATTACTTCATTAAGGTAAATAAATCCATCCAAATTAATTTAAAAAATTAAAAGGCAAATGTATTGCCCTAGCTGGTATGGGTTAGTTAGTTTGAGTGTCGTCCCATGCATTGAGAGGTCAAGGGTTCAGTTTCCGGTCAGGGCACATACCTAGGTTGCAGGTTCAATCCCTAGTGGGAGCATGTGGGAGGCAACTGATCGATGTATCTCTCTCACATCGATGTTTTTCTCTTTTTCTCTCTCTCCTTTCCTCCCTCCCTCTCTAAAAATCAATAAAAAATAATAAAAAGTAAATGCATTTCTTTTTCTCTCAGTTGAATTATTTTATCTCAGCTAAACCATTTAAGCTTCACATTCCCTAAAGTTAAATTGATAATATTGATAGAAATCTATATGGAACATTCAATACTATGACTCTTTACATGAAGATGTAGAAGTTGTGATACATTTAGTTTCATTATTATTAAAAGTGTGTACAAATAATACATTTATTATTGTACTGGATGCATTAAATGGACTTCTATTCAATGTTGTAAAATAATTGGATAAACAAAAAATACATCTGACATCACAAATATTATTTTGTAATGATGACTACTACTTATTCAACCCCTTTTTCCTAATGTTAGAGAGAAATTATTATATTTATTATTTATTATTTATTATATTTATTATTTATTAATTATTTCAATTATTATATGAAGGCTGCACTTAGAAACCATATTACCTTCCTCAGATTTTGAGATAAATTTCACTCAGATTACCCACATAAGTGTGGACTTGCTCCTACAACAATAAATGCATGCCCAGAATGGGGCATAAAACTGGAGTGAGATTTCATTAAGGTCATTTTTAAATATAAACTTGATCTGCCCTAGAAGATACATTGTTGACACATTCCCTTCATGCTAGTGTATTCTACTGTCTGGTATGCAGTTTTAAGACTAATACCCCTTACCTGACATATAATCAGTATGCTAGTTATTTTTCCCATATGAATTAATGCCTTTTCTAATGTAAGTATTATAAATGGGAAAATAATGATTTGGATCAGATTCTTCAAGCCTTTGGAAATATACAGGGGTTTTTACTTCCCTTTAATTCTCTATAATTTAAATGTAAAATTTCTGCTTTTAAGTTTGTCAGCATTTCTATGACATTAAATGTAAGTAAATGTCTCTAATCATAATCAGAGTGTTGTGAAAGCTTCAAAATAAAATTTGTATTTTTGGAAGGAAAAAATATAGCACCTAGCACTCTAAAAGTGGAAGGAATAGGCATCAAGAAAGTACTCATATAGCACTAGTGGCATCATTCCAGAAGAATAAGAAAGAGTGCAGGTGGCTGGGACCAAAGAAAGGTGAGGGCAAGGTATACAAACCCCAGGCTATATTTCTAGAGCAAGGCATACAGGGATTTTGCCCTTTCTTAATTGTTAGGTTTCTGAGAATATTTAATCAAATATTAAAGATGTTAAATTAGTATAGAAAATGTCATTTGACATTTTGATCGATAAACAGAAGACAGTGGTAAATAAGCAATCACTAAATTGTAAGTGAAGCTGAAAGTCATGACAAAGACTAAAGGTAAAACCAAGAACAACTGGAAAATCATGTGACACCAGGCATACTTAAAACTCTGACATAGCTCAGTCACTGAGGGTCATTCAGACTTAGCCAGGGTCTTTGTCCTAGAATTACCACATGCAGTCAGAGGGTAAGAGCAACTCAGTGCACCTGGGAGTGATAGTGATCTCACATGAGGAGCTATTGTATTTCTCAACATTCTTATCCATCTAATTATTTTTGGTGTTTTACCCATTATTTAACCTTTGAATCTCCTTTCAATGGAAGAAGAATCCACAATACCATCAATTTCCACCTTGAATGAATATACAAATGAACATTCAGAGTGTTTAAGCCAGCCAGAACAAGGATTCATCACTTCCTTTGCAATTCTGAACAGGTTGCTTAAAATGGAATAATGCAAATTCTCAATTTCTGCACACAAGAGAATCAAATAGGATAACTGAAATATGCCCAATAAAATTCCAGGTGATAGCATAGTCCCACCCAACTCCCTCCCTTGATCAAAATTGTTCAATGACTTTTTCGTGCTCCCAGAACACAATGCAAATACCTCCAGTCAGAATTCTAGTTCTTCCCTAGTGTCTCTTCCATCTGCCTTTCAATAGCCACTTTGCACAGCACCCCTTTATGTGACTTTGGCGTAGGCACATTGAACTTTTTTGCTCATTCTTCTTTTGATGTATCTGCCTTTGCTCCTGCTACTTCCCCCGACTTTAAACATGCACTTCGCTCTCTCCCTCAAGGACCAATTTAATGTTTATTTTCAATAAAGTAACATTTCTATGCCTCTCTCCCTTTCCCTTCCCATCAGATGAAAAAAATTCTCCCCTGACCTCTGGATCTAATCTTTCCTGTGTCCTGTGGAGCACCTGAAACCATGCATCTTCCCTTGTATTTATCATTTTTCTTTTCATTTCTTCCTTCTCCATTGTCTCACTGTGGAATTTAGCTCAAACTGCTGAACTGTGAATGAGAGCTCTGAGTTATGAAGTCTTGTTTAAAATATATTGTTTGATAAACTTCCATCACATGTGTCTGAATATAAACACAGACACTCACACAAAAATACAGAAACAGAATAATGTCATTTTTAAAATCCAGTAACTATTTCCAGGAAAAAAATAGTGAAAGGTGCATATGCTTTTAAATATCCCATCCTAAAGTACTCCCCTCACACACTAGATACCATACCCCACTTCAGCAGTCACCATAGTTCTCCATTTTCATTATTGTGATCTTGAAAACAGCCACAGTCATTGTCTGTAATTACTCATCCTTATTTACTTTCTTCATTTACTTAAATTTGGTTTTTCCACAATTATTCTATGGTAACTGCTATGTTTTTTTTTTTTTTGGGGGGGGAGGACATCTATACCTTTCTTATTGTCAAATCCAATAAGTGCTTATATGCTGTATCCTTTCACCTATGCTTACCTACATATATCACTTAAACTATCAACTATTCCTTATTTCTTGAATTATTCCAATGCACTGATTTCATGACACTATACATCTGTGCATCTTATTTAACTGGCTCCTCCTTCCCAATCTCTTCTTGGTTCTCTTCTCTCTGCCTATTCCCTGGTAATTTGCAGACTATGCTGAGTACTATTACTTGTCAGGTTGGGTGAATGAGTCATTCAGTCTTAAAGTGGAGAGGTCGGAGCCAAGGGCTAGAGAGCACACAGAAATCCCTAGGCCCAGTAAGTGAGTGCCAAGCATGAAAAGGGATATGCATATTTGCAGAAACAAAGCATCAACTCCTATAGGCGTTCATCTTTGGTTTTCTGAGCCCAGCTGTTTTTATGCTGTAACATTAGTGCTCTTTTCTTAGTTCAGCAAAGATACAGTTTTTGTGGATTGGAAATGTATTAGATTTGATTTTATGTTCTCCCTAGTGGAAAGTAGAGAGCCTCATTACTTCAGAAATACTAAGTAAAAAGCATAAAACTAAATGGAAATGGAAGAGAAGTAAAAATACAAGTCACAGGAAAGGCTGATGGCGGGGTCTCTGAAAGTGTGCCATAATTCCAAATCATTTGAAAGATATGATTTGTGGATCAAGAACATGAAGATGTTGTCCCCAACAATATTTTACTTTTTTTTAAATCTTGGTTGTTTAACTTGACATCTCTAATCTGTTGCTTTCTGGTTTGTGAACTAGGTATACTATTAACTCCTTATAAGTAAGGTATAATTCTAAAATGCCCTAATAGACATAAAGTAGAGCAAAGGGCTAGCACACAGTAAGAATGCAATGGCATTTACTTATTTATGTATTAACAAAACCTTCCTGGAGTTACTATTTCATATGCAATATTTGATGCTTATTCCTTATACTTAAAAATAAATCGTACACGACTAAGCATGTATTTTTAGGATATAAGAAATAAGTGAACCCTAACTTAGTTTCCATAATATCTCATTAGTCTTATTCTGGATTAGCAGAAATTTATTTTTCTTTTAATTTTCAGTTTGCATTATAAATCAAGCAACACTTAATGAAAAGGGTTGGACAAAACATATTTTTTTATGATTAAAAAATGATCTGAGAGCAGTTGAACTTTATAAAGTACTTGTGATCTCAGTTTTATAGTTTCTTAAAAATACCAACATTCATTTTTACAGTTTGAGTTTTTATTTTGCTTTTACATTTTTGGTTAGTTAATGTCAACTTTAATTTAGGAAATTATAGTTATTGTATTATGAGTTTATTTATTTTGTTACAAGTTTATCTGTATTTTGTTTCTAGTTCATTTATATTTACTATGGATTGTGTAATCTAATATGTGTAAGGATATACTTATTAAAATACAAAAATAAAATTATAAGAAGAAAATAATATAATCTTTTGCACTTAAGTTTAATACACAAACTCTAAAAATAAAATTATATTCAATCCGGTCAGCCTTAGGTTAATGTAAAATTTGTAGTATTGAACAAGGATGAAAAGATCCATTCTGTTAAAACAGAAAATTTGTAGAAATAACTAATAATAAAATCCCCAGACAAATATAACTGTCCTGCTTTATTTATTAGAATTTTCTAACATTATCATTTGTTGTACCATGAAGTATACTAGTAAAGTGCTCATATATTTACCACCACCTGTAATCCTATATTATAAAACCCTAATATGCAAATCTGCCAAACTGTGGAACTACCGGTCACTATGATGCACACTGACCACCAGGGGGCAGATGCTCAACGCAGGAGCTGCCCCCTGATGGTCAGTGCGCTCCCACAGGGGGAGCACTGCTCAGCCAGAAGCCAGCTGATGTCTGGCGAGCGCAGTGACGGTGGCAGGAGCCTTTCCCGCCTCTGCGGCAGCACTAAGGACCCCCTGAAGGGTCCTGGACTGCAAGAGGGCACAGGCTGGGCTGATGGACACCACTCCAGAACACGAATGTCATGCACCGGGCCTCTAGTTATTTTATAACATGAATTATCATCAGACTATATAACTATGCAAATGCAAATGCAAACATTATGCAATACACTATTTTTATATCACAAATTAGTTTACTTCCAAATTTTCACTTCACTAACTTATTTCAATCCTATCTTTGTTAGTCTCTTTAATTAGACATTAAATAACTGAACTTTTAAAGGCATATTTCCTTAGCTGTCATAGTATCATATAGTCATCTTTAGCCTGCACATTTTGCTTAGTATATCCAAGCATATATGTGATAATCTTTCTGACCGAAGTGACAAATAATTGCATAGACAAAACATTGAATTTACTGCTCTGTTCTTATAATACACATTTAGGTATTTAAAATATTTGAAAAATAGCTTGTATAACTTTTTATGAATAATTTATGGTGAAGTGGATAAGAACTCTGCTTATCAAATCAGAGTTCTAGAACTGTGTTGGTCTAAGCTAATTATGTCACATTCTAGCAATTTAAGAATGGCCCATTTGTCAAATTCTCTGTACCTCAATTTTCTCATTTGTAAATTGAATAAATGGTAATATTTAATTCATTATGCTATTATAAGCAATAATTATATAATTTATATAAATACTAAACTTAGCATTTGCTACTTCTATTACTCAATTATTACAGTAACTACTTATATTTCAATCAATAAAATATTCATATTAACAGAAAAGTAAAAATATTTTATGGTATTTAAATAAACTAATAGAATTTATTGCTAATATATAAATAGAATAGGTTCATTTAATTGCTCCCAAGTACAAATAGCTCAATATTAATTTATTATCACCACAAGATAATTTGAAACCAAGTGTATTAATTTCCTAGGCTGCCATAACAAACTACCATAAACTTGGGTGGCTTTAAAAAGTGAAAATTGATAGTGTCACAGTTCTGGAGACTAGAAGTAAAATCAAGGTGTCAGCAATGTTGTGGTTCCTTATTTGATTGTCAGGGAAGGGCCTGCTTTAGAGCTCTCTCTTGACTTTTAGATGGCAGTCTTCTCCCTGTATCTCTTCACATGTCTTCCCTCTATTCTTGTCTCTGCTCCCAGTTTCACCTTCTTAAAGCCTCCATTAATATTGGATTAGGTTGCACTCTAATGACCTAATTTTAATTTGATTATCTCTGTAAAGAACCTACCTCCAAATAAAATCACATTCTGAGTTGCAGGGACCTAGGACTTTAATGTATAAATTTTGGGGGGGACACAACTCAACCCATAACACAAAGTATATAAATCTTTTTTTTTCCTTTCACTATCTGATTCTTCATTACCTAATGCATAAATGATTCTTTATAATATGAATATTACCTTCAATTTATGGATTATGCGCTGTGCAATATTTTAACATTCTGGTGAATTGGTCAGTATTCCACTACTTCTCAACTCCATGACATCACATGCTCCTTAACTTGAACTCTCCTCTATTTCTGCAATTGTCCCTTCTCTGTCTTCTTCATTGTCTTTCTTCCACTGACAATAGTTAAACATACGTATTCCCAAAGAAAGCCTTGGTTCTTTCTAGATAATTCATGTGTTGTATATACTACTTCACACTTGTGACTTTAAGTCACAGGTGTTAAAATTTAATGGCCTAGGGGCATCATTGTCCTTATTCTCCTCATAATTGAGTTAAATACAGGTTAGTTAAATGCATCCTAATTACATAATCACTATACAGAGGTGGGCAAAAGTAGGTTTTCAGTGAGAGTCCGTGAAACACAAAATTAATAAAACGATTGTAATAATCATGAGCTGCATGTCTTTTCCATAAGACAACAGTAAACCTACTTTTGCCCACCCCTGTATTTGAAAGGTTGACATCATTAATTTATCTCTCTCATCCACCCAAACTGGTCACAATATTTGGTTTATATTATTTAAGGTGCTTCCTACATTTAGCCTTTCCCCTTCATCCACATTACTGCTTCCTTAATCCTAGCCCTTAATATCTCTTATTTGGCTATTATGCCCTACCTCTTATTCATCCATTCTCTTCTTACTTTATCTGGAATAAAAACAACCGCTCTTCTCTTTATAAATGTATTTTGGCTTTCCACTGTCTGACAAAGCATTTCTTTTCTTTCTTTTTTTTAAAATATATTTTTATTGGTTTTTTATAGAGAGTAAGGGAGAGAGATAGAGAGCTAGAAACATCAATGAGAGAGAAACATCGATCAGCTGCCTCCTGCACATCTCCTGCTGGGGATGTGCCCGCAACCCAGGCACATGCCCTTGACCGGAATCGAACCTGGGACCCCTCAGTCCACAGGCCGACGCTCTATCCACTGAGCCAAACCGGTTTCGGCAGTATTTCTTAATTTAGTTCAACCTAGCTTTGAATTCCCTGTTTCTGCCTCTCCACACTGATTACCGCCTTGTCAAATCATTTCTACTTCTCTATTAAGGGCATGGATGAATATCACCTTTGCTGAGAAATACCCTTTCTAATGCATCATCCTTTCCTTTTCCTACCAACTGTTACTTTTCACCCATATTTCCCTGTTACAAAGTTCCTATTTATTCTTCCAATATCATCTCATATACAACCTCTATCCTGAAGCCTTGCAAGACTTTCCTAGAAAGGAAGTTTATCTTCCCTTTGTGTACCTTTAGTCCAGGGGTCCTCAAACTACGGCCCGCGGGCCACATACAAATACAAATATTGTATTTGTTCCCGTTTTGTTTTTTTACTTCAAAATAAGATATGTGCAGTGTGCATAGGAATTTGTTCATAGTTTTTTTTTTTTAAACTATAGTCTGGCCCTCCAACGGTCTGAGGGACAGTGAACTGGCCCCCTGCTTAAAAAGTATGAGGACTCCTGCTATAGTCTTTTCCCCCCTCTATCAACACATTGCATATGATGTTCAAATTTACCTTCATGTAATTACACCTCTGGCACCAGAGCCTAAAACTCTTGAGATGATTATATTATGAGGATTAAGAGCCTCAGAGACACCTGAGTTCACATCTATCTAGGCTTTTTAACAACTATAAATGGTTGACTTTTTACATTTGAATAAATTCTCTGAATATTAGTTGTCTCATATAAAAAGGGGGGACACGAAACCATATATTTCCAGTTTATGAGATGATTAAAGTATAATGTACAAAATGTCTAGTGCATTCAAATATTATTATTAGTGGTAATAGAATTATTGTTGTGTTTATTGCAACTTCATAGATAAGTAGCATTATGTGCTCAAAAACAAGTGCTTTGCTAATTAATGTTTTCCACAACAATTTTATGAAAGGGACAATAAAACCATACTTGCACTTAAATAGATGAGAAAACAGGTTCCCAAGTAGATACATTTTTTTCTCCAAGTACGCATGATTGATGATTGGCAGCTTAAGTTTAGAACACAAATTGATTTTTACTGCTTTCTGTATTATGAATTTCATTTTCTAATTTATAGAGATATAATTTCAGAAACATTTCTTAATTCTGAAGAAGATACAGGGTTCAACTGTCATACATATCTGTGGTATCAATTGATAAAATAAAGAACTTCTACTTATACAAGGTAAACATCTGTAAAAGAACTGTGACATGGTCAAACTGAGAATGGTCAATAGATGCGGTAAAGTTGAGCTTTCCAGAAGAGTTTAGGAATTTAATTATATTATAGAAACAGAAACTCAAGGTATATCCAAATATTTCAGTTTTTCTCTTAGTTTAACTTTAAAATAATTTTCAGAATTATTTCTTTGAAGACAATGTTATTTGATATGTATATGTATAAAATAATTAATACCAAATTCCCATGTTATGCTAGCTTAGTAAAAGGAGCTAACCTTTATGAATTGTGATTCTTTTAGCTAATTAAATTTATATATTTCATTTCACCATGCCTTAATTCACTCATTCATGCATTAAATATTTATTTAGCATCTACTGTTTACTACAGTAGGCAAACATTTATTCAGTAAGCACTATGCCAGATGCTGAGGATAAGCACATAAACTAGATAGACATGGTCATTACTTTTTCAAGAATTCACATCTATTGATAATCTAAGGTATTTTAGTTGTATCTTCCAAGAATTTTGCAAAATACTTCCTAATTAAGAAATAAATTTATTTTTAATGATTAAAGAAAAAGCAACTGTTAGGTCAAATGTCAGAATTTTTCCAAATATGATTTTCCCTGTAAGATGTCATACTGAGCCAATATAATGCTAACATAAACATATTTTTGCTGGTGTTTTTAATTCCTATGTTTAACAGTATTCACACCAACCCCAGCTAGTGTTGTGTGGCAATTCAAAATGCCCCACATATTGTTCCTTTGAGGTATTATTCCTTTGTCAAATGCAACTGAAAGGAGATGGAAAAAAGATATTCCAAACAGGCACAATATGAAAATGCTTTTCTGTTCTGATGCACTAGTAAGGAATATATAACTGAATACAATTGCCTCTGTTTAGAAGTGTAACAGGAATAATCTGAAGTCAGTACATACATTTTCTTTGAGTAAAAGGGTTATCACACAGACATCTGTAAGTAGATATGTCACTGCGATAGCCTCAGGGTTTTAAAAGAAACTTCTGTGCTCCAAAATGAAGCCAGCTAAAGTTCTGTTCCCCTTAATATGAGAAAGAGTGACATATAAATGAAGATTTAAAGTACTTCAGTCAGCTTTGAACTAGTCAAGATGAAACTAAACTCCCATCTCCCCTCACTGCAAGAATGTTTCCTGGTTGTGCAGGATAAACGACAATAGGTACCAGCAGTAAACTGGCTTATGTATTGGACCAGAAGGAATACTATAAATGGAAGTTAAAAACAAGCTTTGTCAACTCGTGAAATAAATATACCTTGCAAAAAGTCACAGGCATTTTTAGTGGTCGAAACAGCTTTATATTATGTGGAAATTAGACTAAATTTTGTTTACCACATTACCAAAAGAAAAAGTTTGATTTTATCAAAATCTATTTTACACCTTAAGCTAAAGAATAGTGAAACATTATGTAAAACTGAATTTTTAAGAGGAGGAAGCACCGAAGGCAAGAATCCCACAAACCAAAAAAAAAAAAAAAGGTAAAATTGAAATCTATTACCAAAATTATGAATGTTAAAAGAAGACATCAGCTTATTCATATATTCTACTAATAACAAAAGCCATATTTATTAAATACTACCAGCTAAGACAATTACAATGTTCATTTTAATGTAAATATTGCATATACTCTATAGAAAACAAAAATTAGTTTAAATAATATATACAAGTTAAGTACATATTTACTTAGTGGGATATGGGCAAAAATGTGCATTTAACAAATTCAACCACCTTTAAATAATCTATAATTATAAGTTGTGTGTGATGCAGTTCTTGGTGAACTATGAGTGTACAATAAGTACTTTGAAGTAATTGCATGCCTATAAATATAATAAAGAGTGTAATTTTCTAAAGAGATCTGTTCTAGTGGTAATGACTATTTTACCATTACATTTCTGGATAAAATAAAACTTGTCACCAAGATCATATATTGAGGTTCATTCTGTACATAGGTAAATAGTAAGATCTAACAACACACACACACACATTGCATAATATTTGGAAAATATTTGTACAATGTTTAAAATATAGATAAGGACAATTATACAGAAAGAGGTAGCAGGCTCAAGTTAAGACTATAAGCATTAGCAACTGGAAGTATAAGATACATAACATGTAAAAGTAATGGGTTTAAAGAATGGAGATAGGAGGTACTGACCAATAAAGATTTTTGTTTTAAGGTAATAGATTCAACTGTCATAACTAGAAAGAAATTGTAAGGATCATGGAAAATAAATGAAATGTAAAACTATAAGGATTTTCAAGGAAAGTTAAGTATGTTGACTGGAAATTCAATATAACATACCTTCTATTAAGTTGATTAAATTAACAGATACCTATTCAAAGGAAATGTATTTACTACATAAGATGAAATATTGTTGCATACCAAAATAACTCTAATCTGCTATCAATCAGAGTTAGATAATTCTCAACAAAATATTTTATCATAAATTAAAAAAAAGAAAATATAGGTGGTAAGGACAAAATTGAAATACATTAAACAACATTAAATGGCAAATGGGAAAGACATTCAAAGCAACATGTAGTTATCCAAACATATGGTTATCCAATTATCTGTTAGAATTCTCATTTACATAAAATCCAAGTTTCTGTTGTTGTTTTTAAAACAACGTATTTGTTTTCAAACATAGTTTTAATACATTTTTATTTATTTTAGAAAGGAAGGGAGAGGGAGAGAGAGAGAGAGAAACATCGGTGATGAGAGAGTGATTGGTAGGCTGCCTCCTGTATGCCCCGCACTGGGGATTGAGCCAGCAACCTGGGTATGTGCCATGACCAGGAATCAAACCATGACCTCCTGGTTCATAGGTCGACACTCAACCACTAAGCCATGCCAGCCTGGCTAAAATCAAAGTTTTAATAAATATGAATATGCCATATCCCCTTCCATATAGAGCAAACACTTTAAATTGTAAATAAGTAGGAATTATTTATAGTGAATCAGGTATGAATGGCACCGAAGGAAAAAGCAACCCTATCTCCTCAGTGGTAATAATTTAATATATCCAGACATAATCATATGAAAGAGTTATGGAAAAAGGGATTTAATATTGGGATTTCCTGGCACAGGAAATAGCTTATATAGCTATGAGTTAGTTTTGTGACCTCCTCATTGTTTTTTTATTTAGTAAATGTTATAGAATAATGATAGAAGCATTTTGTTAATTCTAAAATAACCCAAATGTTTGACAATAAAATGAGAAATTATTCAAATGAAGAACAAAAAGGGAGTTATTCATAGGGTACTCTAGGATAAACGTGGAATTAAAATGACATATTTAAAAGATTAAAAAGAAAATTATGGAATCAGTAGCACATATTGCTATACTTGCATTTTATACCGAACAGTATGATTAAAGTGATTGTGTAGTAAATGCATCGAATGCAAAGAAGTTAGCAAAAACTTTAAAGGGTGATAAAACAGGAAGGAAAGTATCCTGGAGCTTAAGACTGGAGAGTGTTTTTGTTTGTTTGTTTGTTTTGGTTTGAGATGTGAGGAAAGTGTTGAATAACTTGTCCAGAATCACATGGTTGTTCAGGGGAAGAGTTTGAAAATCTATTGCTGACCCTGTTTGCTCCAACAAATTAAAACTGCCTCTAAAAGCATCCGCAGGGGGAAATACAGTTGAAAGGCATATCATAGGAATCTTAAAATATCTGAAGGTTGACAAGAAGATGTGATAATTGATCTTGTTTTTAATCACTCAAGGGATGTAATTAGAGAGGTGGGGTAAAAAGATGAAATTAGGAGAACACAGATATTCATTCCAAATATGAGTGAAGTTTCAGAATGATTATTCAAAGATGAAATGAGGTAACTTGGGAAGCATTGAATATTTAGTGGAAATACTCATGTCTAAAGGGAATAAGGATAAATCAGAAGTGTTGAGGTAGGATTCAAGAATTAGTGAACAAATGGGACTACATCAAAATAAAAAGCTTCTGCACAGCAAACGAAACCATTAACAAAACAACGAGAAAACCCACTGTGTGGGAAAACATATTTGCCAATGTCATATCTGATAAGGGCCTAATCTCCAAGATTTATAGGGAACTCATACAACTTAACAAAAGGAAGATAAACAATCCAATCAAAAAATGGGCAAAGGACCTAAATAGACACCTTTCAAAAGAGGACATCCAGGAAGCCAAGAGACATATGAAAACATGCTCAAAGTCACTAATCATCCGAGCGATGCAAATCAAAACAACAATGAGGTACCATCTCACACCTGTCAGACTGGCTTTCATCAACAAATCAGCAAACGACAAGTGCTGGAGAGGATGTGGAGAAAAAGGAACACTTGTGCACTGCTGGTGGGAATGCAGACTGGTGCAGCCACTATGGAAGACAGTATGGAGTTTCCTCAAAAAACTGAAAATGGAACTCCCATTTGACCCTGTGATCCCACTCTAGGAATATATCCCAAGAAACCAGAAACACCAATCAGAAAGGATATATGCTCCCCTATGTTCATAGCAGCACAATTCACCATAGCTAAGATCTGGAAACAGCCTAAGTGCCCATCAGTAGATGAATGGATTAGAAAACTGTGGTACATCTACACGATGGAATACTATGCTGCTCTAAAAAGGAAGGGACTCTTACCATTTGAAATGTCATGGATGGAACTGGAGAGCATTATGCTAAGTGAAATAAGCCAGTCAATGAAGGAAAAACACCACATGATCTCACTCATTCATGGATAATAGAGACCACTATAAACTTTTGAACAATAATAGATACAGAGGCAGAGCTGCCTCAAACAGATTGTCAAACTGCAGCGGGAAGGCCGGGGAGGGTTGGGGGGGCAGGAGGTAGGGGGGTAAGAGATCAACTAAAGGACTTGTATGCATGCATATAAGCATAACCAATGGACATAAGACACTGGGGGATAGGGGAGGCTAGGGGACTGTCTAGGGCGGGGGGATAAAATGGACACATATGTAATACCCTTTGTAATACTTTAAGCAATAAAAAAAAAGAAAAGAGTAAAAAAAAATTAAAAAAAAGAATTAGTGGGGTAGTTAGACTAAATGAAATTTTATTTTTTGCAAGTCTATAATTAAAAAGTGTGCTCAAAGTGATCAAATTTTAGGAAGTGGCAAGCATCCTTTCTCTTGGTAACATCATAGCTGAATTTTCTAAGATTGGGAATTGTTCAAATAAGCCTTGGTGTTAAGGTTGAAGGATGAAGCAACAGATTTAAAAACATTTTTATTTCCTTTAAATGAGTTAAGGAGTTATTACAAATTACAAACTACAGTGTATCTGATACCATTGTATAAACTCAAGAAGTGAGTGTTAAATAATTAGATGACAGAACAAATCTAGCTTCAGAAAAAAATATTGAGAAACAGAATGGTCCTTCTAAAATCACCAAGTTCTTTTCCATTCTGAATTTTTCAATAGGCCACTTGATTGCTTGATGGATTAATTTTCATTTTCATTACTCCACTCAAAAATATGAAGCCCCATTCTATAGAGTGTTTGGTTTACAAACATAACACTATTAAGAAAGGTAGGAACAGCTAAATTTTAACCAGTAAATGATCTGAAGATGGCAAATAGTACGTATTCATGGTGTTCTGTTTGCCCTTCCTATACTTACTGACTTCTTGATTATGTGAATTGATGACTGATCTCTAAATTACTCTGTCCTGTATCAAATTGCACAGCACCTTGTCTGATTTCTAGCTTGGAGTCACAGTTCATCTTGACCTTGCTATTTGTCTAATATCAGTTTGGGTAATGACCTTGTTTGTCACTATATTTCAGACCCTAGTTATCCACTTGACATTTATGGTCAGCTTTCTATTTATAGTCTGATGCTGACATATTCTCTAGACAATACTGCATGTTACCCATTAGCATTATCCTTTTCTCTCTGAAATTATGGTCTAACATAAATCCTCCAAGTTCCCCAGACACAGTGTACTGTGAAATTTTTATGAACTTGAAGCAATTTACTAGAGAAGTAATTGTTTTTATTTAAAATTATACTGCAAATCATTTTTGAATACATGCAATTTTCTCATTAAAGTACGACATGTTTTCTGCTGAAAGAGAAAAGAAAAATCAATTATATTTTATTGTGTTTATAAGAGTAAATTACAATGGGATGCATAGAAAAATACTACCTTTAAACACTGTAGTACAATTAGAATTATGTGAATAGCTCTGGAATATTTTAAAAATACATATTCAATTTCTTTTCTATATCTTTAATGACTTTGAGAAACTATATGCAATTTGTGCAAAGTGGCTTTTATTTATATTAATTTGTATCTCCTGAAGCATATTATTCATTTTCAATACTGTACTATGCATTATCATCATGTTTATTCAATACTGATTTAAAAAATGACAACTCATACTCCAAAATCAATTAGTGATTTAAATGCAGTGAAAGAATATTAGTCAAAGCAATGTATTTCTTTTAATTTTATCTAAACAAAAGAAGCTTAAGGACATCATTGTCTTTTCTACTTATTAATGTAGCTAGAAATAATACCCAGAATTTACATGCATATTTTATTTTCTTTAATTAATTTCACTTCAAGGTCCTAATTTATGTGTAAAATATAAAGATAAATATGCAAAGTATTTTAGAAATGTTAAAACTAAAATTCTGTAAGAAGTTTAATAGGAACAAACTTCAGCTCATCTTTGATTAATTTCTTATAGAAGAATTAAAAATTTAGTTAGTATGCTAAAGTTAAAAATCATGATTGCTGCCAAATTATGACAGTTCTTAGGAAAAGCATCTCTTTTTCATTGAATAAGATTATAATAATTAAAGCCTGTTGCCAGAATAACAAGATATATCTTACTTTAAAATATTTTCTGCTACTAAGTATATGTGTCCAAAAATTATATACTACTACTTATATGGGTTCAACTTGCCCCATTAAGATACGATTGTTTTAACAGGGCTCAATTAATATATTTCCTTTAAACTTATGCAATTGTAGATGTGACATAAATATCTAAATATATGTCGTTTAAACATTGGACACTCAAATTATTAAGCACTGTTTTGTTGTTGCTGATTATGTTCGTGTTTTACTGTAACCAGTGGTTTTCAAAGTCTGATCTTTGGGACCAGCAGCATCACCATTACCTGGAAACTTGTTAGATGCAAAGTCTTTGATTCCATCCTACACCTACTGCATCAGTAACTCTGGGATGAGGTCAAGCAACGGGTGTTTTAACACGTTGACTGGGTGCTTCTGCTACAGGCTAACGTTTGAGAATAACTAACCTGGGAGTTCTCAACTGTGGTGAAATATTAGCATTATCAGGTGAGTTAAAGTAAATAAATATATGTCTCATCCTATAACCATTGAATAAAATATCTGTTTTGAAAAACAGTGTTTGTTAAAGCATCCCGATTTTAAAACTTAGCCACATTTGAGAACTGCTGGTCTCTCCTCATACCCAAGAGAGCTTGCTTCACTTCTTTCACTTCTCAGGAAATGAAATATTCCTTCTAATATTTAGGTGGAGTTAATCACAGTGGAGATTGATTATATGTAAATTAAATTTGCTATTCATTTCAGAACTTAGCTGGTTCCTACCATAATACTATGCTATTGCATTAATCTTTTCCTCCAGAAGTAAAACTAATAACTTATAACGAGATGGCTGAAATTTGATATTGACATCGAAGTGCAGGAAAGTAGTAATATTTTCAGACTATCTAACAAACTCCCAGTCATACCAGGGATATGATAGGCATTTAAGAAGTGAATCCCCTCACATTTTAAGTAGCAGGATTCTTTTAGTTGCTCTGTCATTCATTGCTCCAGGCTCAGTTTTTCTAAAAGAGCTGTGAGATCTGTGAATTAAGAAATAAATTTATATTTTACGGAATTGCTAACTCTTTAGGTATTTTTTTCTCTTTTTTGTTCCCCCCCCCCCCAATGTGTTGAGAAATCCTTTTAGGAATATGAATACAATGATCCTGTTAATCTTTTTTTTTTTTGTTCACCAATTATTTTCTCACTAATTTATACATAATTTATACACGTTCAACACCTTCATTTGGACTGACTGTTAAAATGATTTCAACATCTAGTGCAGTGATGGCGAACCTTTTGAGCTTGGCGTGTCAGCATTTTGAAAAACCATAACTTAACTCTGGTGCCGTGTCACATATAGAAATTTTTTGATATTTGCAACCATAGTAAAAAAAAGACTTATATTTTTGATATTTATTTTATATATTTAAATGCCATTTAACAAAGAAAAATCAACCAAAAAACATGAGTTCATAGGTTCGCCATCACTGATCTAGTGTGAACAATTATTTATTGTTTAAACTATTTATTCTATAGCTGCAGTGCTCATTATGTTTTTATATCCTAGAAAGCTTAAATCTCAAATAGAACCTTACTTTTGTAATATCAATGTGAGGTCTTTTAATCTCTACTTAATGTATAAAATAACCAAGGTTCAGTTTTTTAGCAATCTGTCCAAGGCAGGCCTAGAATAGCAGGGTTTCCTGACCAACATGTTAACATGCTCTCCATCACTTTATGATTATTCCAAAGTCAAAGGCTTTATGCTTACCATTAAAAGTTCATACTAATAATCATGAACCTCACTAGTTAGGCAAAATAACAATATAATCATATGAGTTGATATTTATGACATAGTCATAACTTTAAATAAAGTAAGTTAAATATCATATTTTTAAACATCATCATGGTAGATTTTCAAAGTCACCTAGGAAGGAGAAAAATCACCTCTTAAATCATGCCAAAGACATAAAGTAGAAGAAATAAAATTCTCATCTTATAATTTTTCTTTCTATGATCAAGACTTATCAACACATACTATAAGAACAGGAGAATGTTACAATTAAAAACAAATTCAATTTATCTTGCACCTGTGGGCAATGGTAGGGGTTTTGAGTAGGAAATGGGTCTACGTAGTATTCAAGTACTAAGATTCCAACATGTAAATAAGTAATTCAAAGAAGAAATGAAGCCTGGTCAGTGTGTCTCAGTAGTTGAGTGTTGACCTAAGAACCAGGACATCACGGTTTAATTCCTGGTCACGGCACATGCCAGGGTTGCAGTCTCCATCTCTAGTGGGGGGTGTGCAGGAGGCAGCTGATCTATGATTCTCTCTCATCATTGATGTTGCTATCTCTCCCTTCCTCTCTGAAACCAATAAAAATATGTGTCTTTTTGATTTCTTTATTGATTAAGTTATTACATATGTGTCCTTATCCCCACATCACACCCCCCCATACCCTCACTTATGCCCTCACCTCCCCCCCCCATTGTCTGTGTCCATTGGTTAGACCTATATGCATTCATATAAGTCCTTTGGTTGATCTCTCCCCCTTCCCCCACCCTCCCCTACCTTCCCACTGAGGTTTGACGGTCTGATCAATGTTTCTCTTTCTCTGGATCTGTTTTTGTTCATCAGATTATGTTGTTCATTATATCCTATAAATGAGTGAGATCATGTAATATTTATCTTTCTCTGACTGGCTTATTTCACTTAGCATAATGCTCTCCAGTTCCATCCTTGCTGTTGTAAATGGTAGAACCTCTTTTCAAAAATGCTGGAATGACCCTTAAATTTAAGTAATATTACAGATATGACAATGAATAGCATGTATTACATAGTGAATTTATGTATGCTTATATCAAGCGAATGCCCAGTAATCAAATTAAATGGATACAATTTAAAAGAAGAGATCCCCTTAACAATGCAATGGTACAATTCCTGGATAAAATATATGACATTATATTCTTCAAACACCTACTAACTCCAGTCTGTACTGCTTTATCAATTTTGTAGTAAAAATCAAACACAAGCTCAGTGAAGCAGCTATCTCTCTACCAGTTGCAGATAATAAAATACTTTATAGTAAGTGGTCATTTGTATTACATATAAGTTGTTCTTCTTAAAATACTGGTGCTATATATTTTCAGCATTTGCTTCCACTCTTATGGCATGCAAGTATAATTATTATACCATTTTACTGAAGTGTTCAGCATATTTCTTTAAATTGGTGAAAATGAATTGTGATAGTATGCAATATTAATAAAAAATGCTACTAAAATTGCTCACATAATACAACTTTCACATTAGAGGTTTTAAAAACCTCAATCTTTCTGCTGCAAAGCTCTTCTTAGTTGTGCACATAAGTAGGAAGATGAGGTACTAAGTGTTCTATCCTTTGGCAAATGGCCCTTCTCTTTGGGGATCAGAATAAAACTGCTTGGCAAAACATTATATGTAGATTCAAAGAACAAAATACTAATCTAAGTTAAATTTAACTCTATTTTTCTATAGCTAGTGCAATTTAGGGGGGAAACAAGATTCTATTTATGAATAATAAAATGAGAAGTTGATGATCTATCTGATATATAGAGTTATCCATTTCCCTTTCAATGTTATACAGTATATTGAGTAAAAAAAAAAAAATGTAAGAACTTTCATCGTTGATAGAATTGAATCATATTGTAGTACTTTAGATCAATGGTAGGACTTAATTCCAGCTTTTGGATTTTAAGAACTTTTCAGAGAGAAAATCTATAATCATTTTCCCAAAGTGTTCATTTACTGGTTTTGCCCATATGATACCCTAGCTGACCTATTAAGCAAAATTTGGAACTAGATGTCATGGGTCCTTAAGACTATTTATAAAAGTATAAGCCATAGAGTTCTAAAGGCCAGTGCTTTTCCTAGTTGTCTTGAAAGCAGAATTTTTATTTTGGGACAACAAATTATTTACAAGGAGTCATTTTTTTTTAACTTCTTTCCTCATAGCATGTCCTACACTAATATATCTTTAAATATTTATACCACTAAATGAAAGAAACAAACATGACATCATTTAGCTCTTGGCCCTCTTGAGTATCATGGGAGGGACAAAACAACTTACTGGCTTTATTTTATTTCTTCCTGTGACTAATTTATCCCTTCAAGTAGCTGGAGGCCAGTGGACCCATGCTACATGATTGTTAAGAGAAGAGATATACTACAACAAGTTTAAAGTATAAACATCAGACTCTCCTTTCTAAGCAAGATTAAAGAAGCACTGCCAAATGCATTCTGTTAGGTACTCTTTGTTTACCAATGAAAGGATGACACTACCACCTGGAAGTGTTGTATAGGCAAAGGCATGGACACGGAGGCAGGAAGCGGGTATAAAGGAACAGCACAGAAATTTTTGCTCTGCCACTTAGTAGTGTCCTTATTTGTAATATTTCCATCCACAAAACGGGAATAGTAAAATGTGAAATAACCATGAGAATTATAACTATGTGTGTAATATCTATGTAAAGCATCAGAACCATAAGAACATTCAACAAATGGTACTTTTACTATTATCAGAAAGAGAGCATATTTAATATTTCTCAAATTACATAAAAAATTCTAAACACATGAACAAAAACATGAGGAAATAATAAATGTATGTGACCTTTAAGAAATGAAACAAAATAAACTATATCTCTTTGGTTTACATTTTTATAAAATACTAGAGGCCCAGTGCATGAAATTCATGCACTTGGGGGGGGGGTCCTTCAGCCCAGCCTGTGCCCTCTTGCAGTCAGGGAGCGCTCAGGGGATAGCCAACTGATGGCTTAGGCCTGCATGGACACAAACAATAGGCCAGCAGAGAGCTGGCCTAAGCCGTCAGTTGAACATCCTTAGCACTGTCGTGGAGGCGGGAGAGGCTCCCGCCATTGACGCTGCACTTGCCCAGCTTCTGGCTGAGTAGTGCTCCCCCTGTGGGAGCACACTGAGCACCAGGGGGCAGCTCCTGCATTGAGCTTCTGCCCCCTGGTGGTCAGTGCGTGTCATAGTGACCAGTCGTTCCGCCGTTCAGTCGATTTGCATATTAGTCTTTTTTATATAGGATCATTATCAATATAAATCTTCTCTTTCTTTATTCTTAAATCTCATAATTAGGTCAAAAGAAGCATGTTTTTTGATTCCAGAAAGTCTTGGACTGAAATTCTGTCATCCTAATTCTGAAAATTTGGATAATTCCCCCGAATCATTTTTTTTTTATTCTCTAAAGTGATATTTCAGGATGTGAAGATTATATAAAACACTCTATAGCTCTGCCTGGTACATAGTAAGCATTACCAAATGTAGAGATAATCTACTCTATTTTCCTCTCTATATATTAATAGTAATAAAGAAGATAAGACTGTCCTTGGAGATATTTTTATCTTCTTTATGGTCGAATTTTCCTCTGCCTTCAAGTTTCTCTTCCCTCCTTGATCATACTTCCCTTCATGCTCACTTCTCCAAGTGATTTTATCCACTATTCTAGCTTAATACCAACTAGTGTCCAAGTGCACAGATTTGTGCACATTGAAAGGAAATTGATTAGAAGGTGTCTGGCGGGGCTGGACTGGGTGAGAAGGGCTGGACATGCCCTGGAGCCAAACTCCCGTGGTCCCTTCCTGGCCGGCTGCACCTAGGGTGGCGCCTTGGCTGGAAGGGGGTCTGCGGAGTGAGGGGGTCCCTCTGGCAGGTGGGGTCCCTTGGCCTGGCCTCCAGGGATCAGGCCAAAACTGGCTCTCCAATATCCCCCTAGGGGTCCTGGAGTGCAAGAGGGCACTCTGCAAAGTTGCTGTTGTACAGGGTATGGAACACAAACACAAGTGTGCAGTAAACCAGATTCGGGCCCAACAGTGCCCCAGCAACAGCATAACCCATGGCTGAAGGTAGAATCATGTGGTCCCGTGAGGAATAGGGCTCCCTCCTCTCTAGTTTTGGGTTGTGTCACCCAAGAATCACCAGTGCTAAATCACTGCAGCTCGGCAGCTCCTGTGTTGAGCATCTGCTCCCTGGTGGTCAGTGTGCAACATAGCTACCGGTCAGATGGACACTTAGCATATTAGCCTTTTCTATACATAGACTATAAGTTGATGGCTCCCAAATTAAGATCTCCAGCACAGACTAATACTATGTACTTTAGATTTTATAAAATTCATGCTCCCTCCTCTCTTTTGCTTACATTATCATCAGCACACCCCAGTGGTTCCCATTACCCTAGAAACCCTTCATTGATGCTCCAAAATCCATGTCTACTATTTTATCATATCCTACATGTTTTCAATCAATAGGTAGTCAATTATATGTAACAAACAATACAAGCTGTTTTTATTTCTCCGCTTATTCAACTTGAGTCTTCAATATATATTACTTGAAACATTTTATTTAAGAGTGCCTGCCTTTTTGCATTTTTTACTGCAATCTTCAATAAATACATACTTGCAGTTATCAGACTGAATAAAAAAATCATGAAATCTGACTATATAATTCTCACTTTTAAAAGTCTAAAATGAATTTCCATTAAATCCCAAAGAAAATTTCCATGTATCTTTCCATGACAATTAAGGATTTCAATGACTCATACTTCTTCTGCTGTCCATGTTCATTCTCCACTCATTCTACCTGTCCATGTTCATTTGCAAACCTCAATGTTTTGCAGTTTTATTTTAACAGTAGCAAACTACAAATTTTCCTCTGTGCCTTCATTCATTTTCCATCTTCCTGATATTATCTGTTGTCCTGCTTCACTTAATTAATTTCTACTTATTTTCTGTGACTCAGATTAGACTAACTGACTAATAGGTTTCTCACAGTTTCAACAAAAATACCTGACATTATGCTAAAGAGAAATAAAGAGAGAATCATTGAGCCTGACCTGCATGGCTCAATGATTGAGCATCGACCTATGAACCCAGAGGCCACAGTTTGATTCCTGATCAGGGCACATGCCCAGGTTGCATGCATGATCCCCAGTGGGGGCATGCAAGAAGAAGCTAATGGATGATTCTCTCTCATCATTCATCTCTCTCTCTCTCTCTCTCTCTCTCTCTCTCTCTCTCTCTCTCTTTCTCTCTCTCTCCTTCTCTCTCTCCCTTCCTCTCTGAAATCAATAAAACAAATATTTTAAAAAAGAGACATTGGAATCTATGTATCACATTTTATATTTTATTAAATATATTCATACTCAAGTCATACCATAAGATAATACTAATTAAAAGTAATTTATTGCATATATATAATTAAATCATGATCAGCAATTTGTATATATATCATTTAATCTCTAAACTGATTATGACAAAAATATACCACTATTACACACTGAAAGCCATCTTTGACAAGGCTCTGATAAAAGACATCTCATCTTCTTGTCAATAACGTTTCCTCAGAGAGTGAAATTAAGATTTATAGTGGTCATGTCACTTGTAGAATAGCACGCAGCTAAGCGGTAGATATAGGACTTGAAATCAAATATCTTTGACTTCCAAGACTTTATAATAGTGTTTATCCTTTCTTTCAATGGAATAATTATGTTTATCTACTATCTACTTATTGTCTATCTATCTATCTATCTACCTATCATCTATCCATCTATCTATCTATCTATCTATCTATCTATCTATCTATTTATTTATCTTTGTACATGTTCATTCATCCATCCATTCATCTGTCTATTTAATTTATGACTTTTTCTGATGACTGTTTAAACATTAGCTTGACATGTATAAGATGGATACCAGACAACATTAATAATCACCTTTGGAAATCATACCAACCGTGATTTACTCTCGCTCTACATTCAAATTTAAATACTCATAAAAACACAGAAAAATTGATGCATGCATAATTTTCAATGCAATAGAAACTAAGACCAATAGTTCATAAGGTGCCAAAATGCTTTTAAAATCAGTATGGCCCTATCACTAACTCTAACGACCTTTATCTTCAGCCCAACAATAAAAAACACAAGAAGTCATAATTCTTGAGTTCTAATTAATGTATTGTCCTCTCACAGTATCCTGCAAAGTGAGTCATGGGAGCATGAAATATAAATGAATCTCTATGGAAGATGTACCGGTATAATTTTAACCCTGTAAGGTATTCTTGTGATATGAATAATGGGAGAAAGAGATAAAAATTCAATGGGGGGATTGCATCGGAGGTAGTTACATCTCCGTGGTGACCTGCATAGAGTGAGGCATAGTCCAGCACCAAGGCAATGTCTGGTGTTTGGAGCAGGATGAGGGCACATGAAAGCTGAAGAGAGTCTGGTTATGGCTGCTCTTTCTCCACCAAGGTTCTTCCTCCGCCTAAGCCCTTGAGAGATAGGAGAAACAAAACTGAGTCACAGGAATGTGGCTGAATTTAATTTTGAAGATGAATTCTATGAAAAGGAAAGAAAAGAAATAAAAAGAAAAGGTGGTTAAATTTACCCCTATTATAGTATGTTTTATATCTACATCAAACAAAATGGGTTTTGTGACTTAAGCTGTTAAAAATGAAGGTACATTTTTGGGAATCTGATTTTGTAAAATTTGGATCTCTCACACAGGAAGAAATTTTCTGCCACTCCATGTACTTCCTCTGCCAGCCTCGGAGTCTCAGGAGCTGCCATGAGCATTTCAACTTCTCACCAATATCCAGTTCTCCTTCATCCCAGGTACATGAAATGATGGCACTTTTCTGCTTCCTTAAAGTTAGGTGCGGAGTGGAAATGAGGGTTGTATTAGAGGAGCAATAATACTAAGTCTGCACACAAATAAGAGCATTTCCTACAGTTGTTAAAACCTATTGGACTTCAGGTGAACTAGTTATTCCTCTTTATTGCTTTAAGCTCATGAGGATGTGGGGTGTTACTATAGCCTTACTTAGCCTAAACCAACTGATCCACAGGCCAAAGCTCTTCTGTAAAAGATGCTTTCTTTCAGCTGGAGCTCTTTCTAACATCATTCCAACTTAGGTAATGGACCTTCAGAAGCTATTTGGGCACTCCCAGTTCCAGAATTAAAGTAAGTATAGTAAAACGTGTGTAGGTGATGGTCTTGGCTGTCATGACATTAAGGGCATAGAGGAGAAGCGGGGCACTGAAGGGCAAATCGATCATCAAGTGCTGTGTGCTATGGCTCTTCACATGCTCATTTTGTAAAGGGAGTAATTTTCAGGCTGCTCAGATTACCCAAAACATCTGTCCCTCTGCTCAGTTCATTGAATAGGGCTTTTCAAGAATGCATCACTCAGTCCACATGAACCATAACAGAAAATAAACAGTAATTAATTAGCATAGGAGAATTTGGCCAGGCTATATAAGCATCAAAATACTTTCCATTTACTATATAAGAGAGTTTAATAATAAAAATATGTTTTGTTTATTGGAAAGAATTGTATTCAGAACTTGATTTTTTTTAAAAAAGGAAAAGCAAAGCAGAAAAAGTACAGGTAATGGAGAGGATTTCCAAGGATGAGTCAGACATACAAAACATAACTATTAAGTGGCTTATTAATGTTCCCTGCACTGAAATTGGGTGGGCGACACTACAAGAGCAGGTGATTGATAAACCATAGTGTGTAAAATGAGCATTACTTACTGTTATGTCTTATAAAACATAGAAGCTTTGGTGAAAAAACTTGTAATTGATGACAGCCTCCTGGCTTTCTTAATTTTTCCCTGACTTAACACACGCACACACTCAAGCTCAGTCTAACAAGAAAAAAGGAATTTCTCACTATTACGGGCCAAAAATTTTCCTAAAGCCTGAAATTGTAAACTGGTAAAAACCTTCATTTTATTAATACACTAGAGGCCCAATGCACAAAATTCATGCAAGAGTAGGCCTTCCTTCCCCCGGCTGCCAGCACTGGCTTCCCTCTGGCACAGGGGACCCTGGCTTCCCTTGTAGCTCCAGTTTTGTCCGGAAGGTCATCTGGAAGGACATCTGGTCTAATTAGCATACGATGCTTTTATTATAGATGTTCCTACAAAGGGGACCTCATACACATCTGTGTATGGAGACATAAGCATTTATGAATAGATGTTCCTTTTATATGTTACATTCAGAAAAGTTACAAATTATTATTTCCAGATAGTAATTTGAGCATTAAAAGTCTATGGTACACTAAAGAGAAAAAGTGACTTGAGATTAATAATCTCCAAAAATTGGTCATGTAGAATATTTATGTATTTATAACTTATATCAGCACAACCCAAGTAAAAAAAGAACAAAGAAATTTGCACTTATATTTAAGGTTTTATCATTTTTATCACAATGTAAATATCTACATGTCTAATGAATATGCATTACTGCTCTTGACTGTATCAATCTGCACTAAATCATAGTGACAGTTTCATTAATACCTAAATGTAAAGTCTATCTTGCCGGAACAAATAATGCTTTGTTAATCAGAATCACACAAACCTGTACATCTCTCAAAAACAACACTGATCAGGAATTCCATTGTTCCTACAAATGCTCTGTGAAGTGTTTGAATAGTTGTAATTTATTTACCTAGAAATTACCAACACAAATACTCTCTACCCATCATGTACCCCTTTTGTATTCAACTATGATTTAATGGTTTCTTGTACAAAACCAGTCTAAGCCAATTAAAAAGCAAATAAATAGTCACAGTAAGGGGTAAATTGCCTTCTCTGCCCTCATGATGCATGTGTGCACCAGTAAGATAAGATGCTGTCAATCTGCTAAAAATCTCAGCGAATCCATCCTCCTCCACAGCTAGCAGCAAAAAGCATTAACACTGTGGACAACTGCGGAGGGTCATTTGTCTAAGTTGTGGCAAAACCTAAGGGGCAGAAAGGCCATAGTATTTCTTGCAACACATTCATCTTGACTTAAAATGTTCCAAAGGGTCACTGTTAAACACACTTTATTGGAGGCTTAATTTAACCTCCATTTTTCCCTTTCCTATATTTCAACTACAATCATACAATATGTTTACAAGCACGCAGCAAAGCAAATGGTTCCAAGTAGACAGCCCATCTATATTGTCTCCATAAAAACAGTTGCTGATCTATTTCAAGTAACTTAATGCTCTCACTTCTGGTCACTCCTTTTCCTTATCAATGTGTAGGTGTTTAAAATTTTGTTTTCCTTGTCTAGAACAACAATGGGTATTGTGATTAAGGTATTAAGATAATAATGGGTATTGCGACTAAGAAAATGGTGGGCACCTTAATTATGCAGTTCCATTTTAATATTACTAATGTAATTTCAGCTTGTATGTCTATTGTTTCTATTTTTAATTCTATAGACTAACACCTTTGTAGTAAGAATTCTGCTCCCATTGAGCCCCACATCTGAGACAGCTGTTAAGAAGGCTGTGTGTTGCCCTAACCAGTTTGGCTCAGTGGATAGAGCATCGTCCTGCAGACTGAAAGGTCCCAGGTTTGATTCTGGTCAAGGGCATATACCTTGGTTGCGGGCACATCCCCAGTAGGAGGTATGCAGGAGGCAGCTGATCGATGTTTCTCTCCCATCGATGTTTCTAACTCTCTATCCCTCTCCCTTCCTCTCTGTAAAAAATCAATAAAATATATTTTCAAAAAAAAGAAGGCTTGTGCTCCTTCCTGTGACACAGGTGGGAAGTTCAACCCGTGTAAGCCCCTTCCCACACACAGAAACCCTCGTCCTGGCCCCACTCTCTACCCCCTTACAACAAGGAAAACTCCAAGTCAATCTCCTTTCCTTGCTCTCTCAAGACATTTTGGATTAGCTTTGGAGGCCTCAATTTCCCTAGAAAAGCCTTATTAGGTCAGTAAGAAACGTTTTGTCCACTCATGGTGTATTGTGTCTCAGTCTCTACATCTGTATCAAATTGTGGGTGTGGGGTACATCTTATATGTGCAGGTTGTCTACAATAGCTGTGTAATTAAAAAATGTAATTTAAAAATTGTACATAAGAAGATCCTGGTGAGATGATCAAGTACTGATTCCTAGACCTGACTCAAGTTTTTGAATTGGACAATATAGTGAGTCAACAACAACAAAAATCAACCTTTTTTGTCTGGTTCTGCTGCATATACCAAGATTTTGAGAAATAATCTTCCTTCCTTACTCTTCTATCTAAAGGCCTGCTTTACATTATGCGTTATTCTCTGTGGCTTCACCTTTCTATCTTCATTGGCAATAAGCCTCTACGTGCAATGTGCTCAATTTACTTCTGCTTTAAAAATAATGAAGCAAAACCTGAGAGTTCTCAGTAGCAATAATAAACCAAAAAATGTCATCATGGTCTCTTCTGTCAATTTTTACTAGATTTGACAAATTGCTGGTGTCTACCCACAGTAAGCCATGGATCCCCACTGGGCTGCTTGAATTTTCCATCACATCACACTCTTTGTCATGTGCAGTTCCCAAGGGCCAGTTAATGGACAGGCATCTGGCTGACCACATCGGCAACACAAAAAGAGCGAGTATTAAAATATGTATTTCTGAGCCCACTCCCCAGATAAGTCCGGGGTAGGGCCCACAAATAATCCATTTTAAGAAATACCCCTTTTAAGATTTCTATGCAGAGAGTTAAGTGTAGAAATACTAGTGATGTATGTATTCCAGAGCATTGGGACATTTTAGAGCACGAAGCTCCATTTATTGTGCCAAGTTTTCTCTCTTACTGATGAAGCCCAGAATGTCAACTGATGAAAAACTATTGCCATTTCAAGGAGCTTGGGGGTACTGTGCCCAGGAAACCCCTGCTAGGAGCTGGATTGGGTTTTCTCAATTTAAATTTTCAGCTAACAGGTGGCACCCTGCGGATCGCTGCTGTCCTGAGGCTCTTTTGGATTGCAGTGAGATGATGAATTGTGACCCATCACTCTGCAGAATCTTGAGCTGAGGCTATTAGCACCTGGCTTTGGCAATGGCTAGAAGGAACACTGTGCCAGAGGAAGCTTGACACAATGGAAAATAATCTCCAAAACCTGTTTGATACCAACATTCTGAATTCTAGAATTATCAAATAAAAGTAGATTCCGTTGTACATGAGAATGTGATAAAGCTACTCAACATGGTCCTATTTAAGTTGTCCAGAAATCTAACAGGTTTTTTTATTACAAAGCAACAAGACAATTGAAGTATTTAAAGAGCATACTGAGTATACTAATAGACTATTTGAATTCCTAGAAATAATGTATACACTTATAATAAATGAAAATAGACTTCATAAACTATCCCTCTTTTTTAAAATATATTTTATTGACCTTCCACAGAGAGGAAGGGAGAGGGACAGAGAGCCAGAAACATCGATGAGAGAGAAACATTGATCAGCTGCCTCCTGCACACCCCCCACCGGGGATGTGCCCACAACCAAGGCACATGCCCCTGACTGGAATCGAACCCAGGACCCCCCAGTCCACAGGCTGACGCTCCATCCACCAAGCCAAACCAGTCAGGGCTAAACTATCCCTCTTTGAAACAACATAAAACATCCTCCTTTTGTGAATTTTCAGAAAGATGGGAAAAGAACCACTGACCTCTAAAGCAACTGTTAAATTTTAAATGTAGCCCCTAAATACAATCAGCAAACAAAATGAGAGCAGATAGTCAATACAGTGAGCATTTGCACTGTTTTCGACCATACCATAGCTACAAACTGAAGAACACAAAATGATCTTAGCTTTTCCCATCTGAAAATATGCACTGGTGGTGCTGAGTATACAACAGTGTGGTTAATGGCATGGCTTGTGTCATTATTTATAAATTAGACACCAGGCTTTTAAACTCCTAATAATTAGCGCTATATAACTTTTATCTGCACATTAAGTTTACTTTATTTCCATTAAGAAAGGCCCATAGAGTCATATGCAAATAGTTTATCTAATGAGAACATGGTCTCCATTCAGACTTCCACTATTTATGTTTTATGAATGTCCCAATACTGTTTAAACCCATGCATTTATTTATAATCATGTTATAACTGCATTACATATTTTAATACATTTTAATGTTCATAGAAATTCCATGGAAAGGGCAAGAACCAACAAGCTAGAAAAAAATAGATGTAACAAAAAAACAAATATAAAAAAGTATGTAAATTTCTTATAAAAGAAGAACAATTAGAACCTGCATCACAATAGAGGAAGCTAGCATAGACAACTTGAATCTTATATAATTGACTCTAAGCCTGTCTGCCTTTTGCCCCGGAGAGAGGTGTCATCTTACTACACTGGGCTGTAAACATGCCTCCTTTTTGCTCTTATTTTCAGAGAGAAGACATGTACCTTGTATTCCAAGGCTGCAACAAACCCATCCTTTGTCCCTGAGGGACACTATTTCTATTTTCCAAGACTGTTCACCATACAAACATCCCTGGAAACATGGTCTGGAAAAAGTCACCCCAGATCTCTGCTCACAGGACATCCAGAAATCTGAGAAATTTATGGAGAATTATCTTCCAGCAATAGACTAAAAGCACTCCTGACTTAACTAATAACAGTGTGAATCATGTAAGATTTCTGTAGAACTACTGATATTATAAACCGACGTGTCTTTCTTAGATCGCAAAGTGGAGACCTCGATAGTGCTGCACACCTTAATATAATAGTTTCACTTTAAGGAAACTAGGCTGAGGAAATAATAAAAAGTATAGGAAAATAATGACAAAAGTGATTGTAGCCTCGTTTTCCATCTGAAACAAGACTCATGTATCCAACAATAAGGTTAAATTGTATCGTGTATAAATACATAAGGATTAGTCAGGCTTTGAACAGGTTTGTGTACACTTGAATGAGGTGTGTGACAGAATGTCAGCTGTCCCCTCAATATCTGCCCCATCTTTTCCCAAGCATAAGATATCCTCATAAGGAGGGTATCAATAAGAAATATTGTGAGATTAGGGTACTCTGTAACATAACATAAGGTATCCTCAATGAAGTCTCTATTTCCTAGCTAGAAGGTTCCAGAGACTAAGTTCTCAGATATTGAATACATGCAGAATAAATGTATGCTACTTTACTCTGAATGTTAAACAATAAATTGCTTGCTCAGACTCCCTGTATTTCTTCTTCCCATAAGCAAAACACACACATAATAAATACCGAGTTTTAACCACACGAGTTATAAAAGCATTTAAGTTATGTCAGATTCCAAAATAGATACAACTGTGCTCCTGAATGACTTTTTAGGGATAAATTTAGTCTGCAAGTCAGAACTCCCCATGTATAGACTATATTAAGAGAGAAATAAACTTTCATCTTGTCCATATCATCTTTTGTGGTCTAATTTTTATAGTTTAACCTTCACCTTACCTCATAAAAGGTAGGAGAGTGAAAGGCAATATTTAAAATTATATTAATGAAATAATCTAAAATAAATATTAACAGCCAGGAGAAGGGAGAGAATGAAAAAAAAAAGCAATATGTTATTAAAAGTTATATTTGCAAAATAAGATTATAAATAAATATTATTTTACTCTTGCTTTAGAAATATTCTTAAACTATGAAACGCAGTATTTTAAAATAAAACAATTGAATGCAAAATTAAAATTAAAGACATTAAAATCACTAATACTTTTAAAAAGTGCACTCAAAAATGATGTTTGCAAGTGGTAAAAATGCAATTAATTAACTGATTTAAAATGAGTAAGATATGTATAGAAGAATAAACTATTTGGGATGCACACACAAAGGATAAATTAATTTTATTTATTTGGAAATAAATATTTTGAGCCTAAATAAGCTTATAAAAATCCAAAATAAGAAAAGGACAAAAATGATCAATTTAATCTTAAAATTGAGATAAGTTTTAAGAATGGAAAATTATATTGTGGGGTTAGGGTACTCTGTACATATCAAAATATTTTGGGACAGGAATTATAGAAGAATAATAGACAGATTGTAGACACACTGTGGGACACACTAACAGTTGTACAGAGTTGAGAAACAGGGAAGTTGTTAAGAAAATCTGTGACCATAAGAGTGATAACTGAGAAATTTATGAGCTTAGAGACCAGTATATGTTTTTTTCAGGTTAGAGATTATTTGGGTTTGGAACTATTATAATGGCTATGGGGGTTGAGTGGTGAGTGACATCACATTTCAGTAACTTAGAATCGTGTATGTCTATATCTCATTTTGGAACACAAATTCAATGTCCTAGGCCATGGTCGGCAAACTGCGGCTCACGAGCCACATGCGTCTCTTTGACCCTTTGAGTGTGGCTTCTCCTAAGCCTTAGGAATACCTTAATCTACACTAATAAAAGACTAACATGCAAATTGACCATACCTTTGCTACACCTTAAGCTATGCCCACCAGCCAATCAGAGCGACTGTATGCAAATTAGCCCAAACAAGATGGAGGCCGGTTGTTGCTCCAGTGATGGAGGAAGCCAAGCTTCCCCACCTGCCATGGCCGGCCCTGAGCTCCACTCAAAGCAACAATGTTTCAATTATAGAAGGTAAATAAACCCCAGATACCTGCTTTCAGCCAGCCGTGGCCACGGAGCTGGAGCGAGCAGGAGTGGGTTGCCCTTGGCCATGGAGGAAGCCAAGCTTCCCTCCTGCCCACCCTGGCCTGCTCAGAGCTCCTCTCAAGGCTACAAAGTTTCAATAGAGAAGGTAAATAAATCCCAGAATAAAAAGAAAAAAAGGAGAGGCTGGGAGCTTCCATTGTCGGGGGGGCTTGGCCAGCCTGAAAACGGCCCTCAGCCCCTCACCCAGACTGGCCAGGAACCCCAGTGGGGACCTCCACCCTAAAGGGAGCTTGACCAGCCTGCAAACAGCCATCAGCCCCTCACCCAGGCTGGCCAGGCACCCAGTGGAGACCTCCACCCTGAAGGGGGTGTGACCAGCCTGCAAACACCCATCCGTTCCTCACCCAGGCTAGCCAGGAACCCCAGGAGGACCCCCACCCTGATCCGGGAGACCCTTCAGGGCAAACCAGCTGGCCACCACCCATGCACCCATCCTCTATCCTACATAATAAAAAGGGTAATATTCAAACTGATCCTAACAGCAGAATGGCTGGGAATGACTGGTCACTATGACACACACTGACCACCAGGGGGCAGACGTTCAATGCAGGAGCTGCCCCCTAGTGGTCAGTGCGCTCCCACATGGGGGAGCTCTGCTCAGCCACAAGCCAGGCTGATGGCTGCCAGCACAGCAGTGGTGGTGGAAGCCCCTCCTGCCTCCTCAGCAGTGCTAAGGATGTCCGACTGCAGCTTAGGCCTGCTCCCCGCTGGCAAGAGGACATCCCCTGAGGGCTGCCGGGCTGCCAGAGGGATGTCTGACTGCCAGCTTGGGCCCAATCCCCTGGGGAGCGGGCCTAAGCCAGCAGGTGGACATCCTCTGAGGGGTCCCAGACTGCAAGAGGGCATAGACCGGCCTGAGGGAACCCCCCAAGTGCACAAATTTTTGTGCACCAGGACTCTAGTTAAGTTAATAACAATGTACCTACCTATATAGTTTAAGTTTAAAAAATTTGGCTCTCAAAAGAAATTTCAATCATTGTACTGTTGATATTTGGCTCTGTTGACTAATGAGTTTGCCTACCACTGGTAGGGAAATGGCATAGAAAACCAGGACCTAGGGAAATGGCAGAGAAAACCTGGTATTTATATTGTAGGTGGAATGCCTTAGGTTATCTTGTTTACAATGGCTAGAAGATGAAAATAAACCAATAACTTTATTTTTACCTTTCATTTAGTCAGATACTTTCCCTTATTATCCTCAACTAAATTGGGAACATTTTATACAGATTCATTTCATAGAATTTGGGGTTTTAGTATGAATGTTGCTGTGTTCTATTTTTTTTTTTCATTCTGCCTCTCATTTAATATTGTTTGCCTAAAACCTGTTTGTAATGAATATAGAAGACCTGTTGTTGAAATGCTATTATTCAAGACATGATTTTGAAGATAGTCATGTTTCAGTGGATTGGACATAGATATACACATAGGAATTTTTAAAAAAATGACTTAGCTATATTTCAACATAAAAGTTTTATGCAAAACAATTCCAAGGTTTATAAATAGCATATTGATTTACATTAAAGTGGCAAATCCCACTTTTTTAAAATCTAGAATCAGAGTCCATCTGTTTAATTTGGCATTTTTGTGCTGTCATTTTTTTTATTTTGTTTGATATGTTTAATTGGGAATTTAAGTACTAACCATTTATTGTAATTTTATTTGATATAAACAGTTCTCTTGGATGCTTGCCCAAAAACAGCTTTGTAAATGCAAATTGTCCTATATTTCTTAGTTACTCTAAAATTAGTTTTAACTATTTGGAAACTGTGGGGCAGCAATACAACTTCATGAATTTAACACTTTTATAATACATAGTCTATAGTAAATGCATTTTGATTCTTTTTTACATGTGAATTTAATGGTAATATTAACTTACGTGGCAGAAATACCCGGGTCCACAGTTTATCAAGGTTGACAGTTGGGCAGAAATAAATATGTAGATATATATATTCTAAATCAGTGGTTTTCTTTCTTTCTTTCTTTCTTTCTTTCTTTCTTTCTTTCTTTCTTTCTTCCTTCCTTCCTTCCTTCCTTCCTTCCTTCCTTCCTTCCTTCCTTCCTTCCTTCCTTTCTTTCTTTCTTTCTTTCTTTCTTCCTTTCTTTTAAAGTACTTGGACATTTTAATGAACTCCCCACCATGTAGCTTCAAGCTACCAGGACACAGGCCCCACCAACACCCTTAATCTTCTCCTCGGCTCTTCTGCTGAAGAACTTGGCCTTCACAATGACAGGCTGCTTTGGGAGCTTTCCCTTCCCCAGAACTTTGTAGTAGCCCATCGCACCACATCATTGATGGGAGCAACTCTAGTCTTGCTTTTGGCAGCCTTCACCCATGTCTGCTCACTAACCCGGGTCCACAGTTTATCAAGGTTGACAGTTGGGCAGAAGCTCTGGTTCCTATTCAAGTGGTAATGCCTCATACCAACTTTCCCAAAGTAACCTGGGTGATATTTGTCGAAGTTGATCCTGTGATGCTGCAGGCCGCCAGCATTACCGCGGCCCCCTGGATGCTTCCTGTGCTTGCCGATGCGGCCGTGACCATGGCTCATATGGCCCTGAAGTTTGCGGGTCTTCCTCAGTCTGGATGGCATGTCGGTGGCCGAGTTGCAAGAGCTAAATCAGTGGTTTTCAACCTTGGCTGCACGTTAGAATCACCTGGGAATCTTTTTAAAATCCTTATTTCTGGGCCTCATCCTCCAGAAATTCTGTTTCTTTGTTATGGGGTGGGGCCACAACATTAGTAACAAAGAAACAGAATTTCTGGAGGATGAGGCCCAGAAATCAGGATTTTTAAAACATATATATTTCTTTATTGATTTCAGAGAGGAAGGGAGAAGGAGAGAGAGATAGAAACATCAATGATGAGAGAGAATCATTGATTGGCTGCCTCCTACACACCCCCTACTGGGGAATGAGCCCGCAACCCAGGCATGTGCCCTCGGCCTAATCGAACCTGGGACTCTTCAGTCCGCAGGCTGATGCTCTATTCACTGAGCCAAGCCGGCTAGGGCAAAATCAGGATTTTAGAAAGATTCCCAGGTGATTCTAACGTGCAGCCAAGGTTGAGAACCACTGTTCTAAATGATTCATTCATTAACAAAAGAATTAGAAAATAGCCCTGGCTGGGTGGCTCAATTGGTTGGTGCATCATCCTATACACTAAAAGGTTGTAGGTTCAATTCCCAATCAGGACATATACCCAGATTGTGAGTTTGATTCCCAGTTGGGGCACATATGGGAGGAAACCAATCAATGTTTTTCTGGCATCGCTGTTTCTCTCTCTCTCCCTTGCTCTCTCACTCAAATTAATAAAAGCATATCCTTGGATGAAGATTTAAAAAATTAGAAATTAAAAATCTGCATTTCCTTTCAATATGGCCTTCTCCTTAAATTATAAGTCAAATATGTGCTGTATATTGAAAATTTTGTACCTATGTTACTAAAAAATATTGACCACTGAAGTATTTTTCATGAATAAAATAACTTAGTCATAAAAGAGATATATAAATTCGACACACGTATTTCTTATATTTATTTACTTAATTCTGCAAGAGTATTTACTTCTTAAGGAGCTTATTTAAATTTTCCATGTTAATTATATTTTATCAATTCATATTTGCATTTCTAAAACTTGTATTTCTTATATATCATTATTTGCGAAATATGGTTATTACTATATATTCCTCATATTTATTTTTTTCTTATCAGTCCCCAGAACTATGTGAAAATAAATCTCTGCTGTTTAAACCACCCAGACTGTGGCATCTTGTTATGGTAGTCTGAGCAAACTAATGTACCTAGTGACATGAATAGTAAGCATATTTAGGTCCTTTTGAAAACTTTATCTTTGCTTTAATGGTTCAACCATAAAATAATACAGCCAATTATTAATAGTAGTAACAACATAATATTAAAAAAAACCCTATAATAATAAAAGCATAATATGCTAATTAGACTGGACATCAATCCGGACGCCTTCCAGATGACCTTCTGGATGAAGCCAGTGCCGTGAGAAAAATGTGGGTCTTGGAGGGAAGCCTGTGTCCTGGGTGGCAGAGGGGAAGCCAGTGCCGGCAGCCGGGGGAAGGAAGGCCTACTCTTGCATTAATTTCATGCTTCGGGCCTCTAGTTATCTTTATGAAAAGAGTAAGGGTATGCATTACTATATAGGGTGTCCCCCCAAAAAAGGTATGCACACTTTTTTTCTGATAGCTCAATTGCTGTTTCTTTTCAGATTTAACCCATTGGAATGCATAATTATTCAAAGTGTGTATACATTTTTGGGGGGCATCCTATATTAACTAATGTCTTCATTTGACTTTCTTTTTATGTTTTTATGATTTTTTAAAAATTTTTGTATTTTATTGTTTAAAGTATTACAAATAGTAGAACATATGTCTCCGTTTTTCCCCATTGACCTCCCGCCAGCCTTATATTACAGTCTAAACAACATTTTGACAGACCACATATATATGACAGTGGTCCCATAAGATTATAATGGAGCTGGAAAATTCCTGTCACCTAGTGATATCATAACTGTTGTAACAATGTATCACAACATGCTACTTGTGCTTGTGAGGATGCTGGTCTAAACAAACCTGTGCTTCCAGTTGTATAAAAGTACTGTGTAGTGTGTTCTTTTACCTTTTCTATGTTTAGGTATCTTAGATACACAACCACCATTGCGTTACAAATGCCTACAGTAATCGTTAAAACCCATAGGCCGTACAGGTCTGTAGCCCAGGAGCCACAGGCTGTACTGTATAGCTTAGGTGTGTAGAGGTTAAGCCATCTAGGGCTGTGTTAGTGCGCTCTGATGTTTATACAATGACAAAGCCCAAGAATGCACTTCTCAGAACATATCCCTATCCTTAAGCTATACAGGAATTTACTAGGTGTTTTGCTGCTGCTCTGATAATTATTAATCAATAATCTACTTTATATGACCATTCACAGAAAAATTATCAGTCCCCCCTTATCTGTGGATTTATTTTCTGTAGTTTCAGTTACCAGCAGTCAACTGCAGTCTGAAAATACTAAAAGGGAAATTCCAGAAACAATTCCTAAGCTTTAAATGTCATGCTGTTCTGAGTAGCACGATGAAATCACATCGGACAGGAATCTTCCCTTTGTCTCCTGTATCCACATTGTACATGCTGCCCGCCCATCAGTCACTCAGCAGCCCTCTCGATTATCAGATAGGCTGTCAAGGTATTGCAGTGATTGTAAAGTGCTCCTTTTAGTGAAAAGGTAAAAGTTCTCAACTTACGGGGAAAAATGCTGAGTTTGCGAAGCTCTATGGTAAGAATGATTTTTTTTTTTTTTAATCCATGGAATTGTAAAGAAGGAAAAATAAATATGTGCTAGTTTTTCTGTTGCACTTGAAACTGTAAAAGTTTTGGCCAGACTGTGTAGTAAAATGGAATAGGCGATAAATATGTGATGGAAGACATGAACAGAAAACTTCCTCTTTTCAAATTTGTGCATGCCATATTTTATCAACTTTCTGAGGGAAGTCTCCTAGTTTATATAAATATTTTAAAATATTGGTATCTTTTAGGCAGTAAATTTTAGGTGATTATGTTAGTATAAAGAGTTTAGGGTTTTTTTCCATTTATACTATTAATCTAATGTTTCATATTATAAGATATGAGTTAATAAAGAAAGGAAGAGTCCTTAAATATTAAGCATTGGTTAATGTTTCTGGATTATAAATTTTAGTGCAGTGACGATAACATTTCTTGTCTAGTCTTACCCTGTGAAGAACTATAAAATTAACTATATTTATTTTCTTTCTGTGTGTATTACATAGTCTCTTTTTATTAGCATTTGAAACATAACACTTTAAAATTGATTTTGAATAAATGAATTGGCTCAAGACAGGGATCTCTATTTGATTAATGTCTTTTCAGGGCTTCCCTAATGTTTACTTGAGGTATTACTTTAGATAGCCATTAGAAAATTGTCATGCATTTTTTAAAATTCTTGACATGGTTTTATCACGCAAAGAAATGTGGTAAGCAGATGTCTGTTCTTCCAGACATGTGCCTTATATTCTATCTACTTAAAATGTGGGGATAGAGTAAATAAAAAGAAATCCAAAGGCAAGGGAAGTAAATTGCTTGTATAGTCCATTCAGAACTGACAGTACACAGTTAATAGTTCATCTCTGGGTTTTGGTAATTAGGAGATATTGTTGATTGTAACAATTTTTACCATGTCCATCACTCTGTCCAATAGGAAGATATTTTCAAATCAGAACTTATTTGGGGAACTACTTAACCAAATATAACACATGCAGTGCAGGATCCAATTTAGTAGAATGTGAAATAATGCAAAATATAGGACTCAGGGTATTTCATATTGCTTCAGCATTAAATAAAGGAACCATTCTTTTTTGTGCCAATTGGTTACTTTTCTATAGCATCTAGTAAGCAGCAAATCTCCTCAGAAACAACATTATCATCAATTCATTTTTCACACAATTCATTTTATCATCAATTCAAAATAATTCTTGGGGTAGGCAGAATTCTCAGAAGGCTCCCAAGATTCTCATGTCTAAGCTTACATGCCTTTGTATAATCTCCTTCCATTGAAAGACAAAAGAAGCTATAAATACGATGACATTCCACCATTATTAAATAGAAATAACTTTTTTATATAATTAAGGTCCCTAACCATTTGCCTTGAGTTAAGAGTTATTATCTTGAATGAATGGATTTGAATGGAATGGAATGGATTTGAATGGAATGAATGAATGGAATCAAATGAGCAATTATAAGAGAATGTTCTGCAGGTCTTGAAGAAATAAGCTGGCATGTGAGAAACCCTATGGAAGAGGGTCATGTGTAAGAACCTGAGAGCAGCCTCCAAGAGCCAAGAGTAGTTCCTAGCTGGAAGCTAGCAAGATAATGGGGACTTTGCCCTACAACTATAAGAGACTAAGTTTTTCCGAGCAGCAGTGAGCTTCGAAGGCGACCCTGAGCCTCAGATAAAATTGTATATCTAGCTGATACCTTGAATGCAGTTGTGAGATCCCAAAGAAAGGACCCAGCTAACGTTTGCCAAGACACCTGAATTATGGAAATTGTGGTATCTCACACGTTTCGTTGTTTAAGATGCTAACATTGTAGCAACTGGTTACAAAGAACTAGAACAGCAAGCTGCCATGTAGTGAGCCACCATATGGAGAAGGCTATGCACAAGGAGTGGAGGTGGCCTTCAGCCAACAGCCAGCAAAGAACTGATGCCCTTAGTTCAGCAGCCTGCAAGGAACTAAATGCTGCCAATAACTTTAGGGACTTCAGATGTGGATCCTTCTCAAACTGAGCTTCAAATGAGCTCACGGCCCCAGACAACATCATGATTCCAGTGAGACCCCAAAACAGAGGACTCCAGTGACTTACACCTGGAGTCCTTACCCACAGGAACTGTGAGATAATAAATGTATGGGTTTTAAAACCACTAAATGTGTGGTAATATTATATACCATAGATAACAAATACAATGTCCATCTTCAAATATCATATGAAGTTGTTTGCTAAATATTTTAGCTGAGTACTTATTTTTAACTGTATCTATACTGTTGACCAGAAAAAAATAGCTAATTTGATATCGTTATCCTAGAGAAGAATCCTTTTCTTGTAAAAGCTATGCTTGATGCTACCATGTTTATATCAACAGCATCATTTTTGATTTCTAACATCAGCTTTCTGTATTCATGTGTATAACTCATACTGTAAAATGACAAGGGTGGTCATCAGTGAAATTTCTATGTAAAATCTAATAAACAAATCGAGAGGCATATCTCTAGATTTTTTTTAAAGCACCATGTAGTCATACAAAAAAGTTTTTTTAGTGCTAGTGACATGACCTGCTATATTCTCTAGCTTTTCTTTTTTCCCCCCTCCAATATATATATACTAGAGTCCCGGTGCACAAATTTGTGCACCAGTGGGGTCCCTCGGCCTGGCCTGCGGGATCAGGCCAATACTGGTTCTCCGACATCTCCTGAGGGGTCCTGGATTGCGAGAGGGTGCAGGCCAGGCCAAGGGACCCCACCAGTGCACAATCAGGGCCACGGGAGGGCTCCAGAGTGTGTCCGGCCTGTTTTGCTCAGTCCTGCTTGGCCGGACTCAGCAGCAAGCTAACCTGCTTTTTGGAGCGTCTGCCCCCTGGTGGTCAGTGCATGTCATAGTGACTGGTCGACCGGTCAATTGTCTGCCCCCTGGTGGTCAGTGCACATCATAGTGAGCAGTTGAGCAGCCTTAGCATATCATTAGCATAGTACTCTTTGATTGATTGAAAGGACAACCGTACACTTAGCATATTAGGCTTTTATTATATAGAATATATACTAGAGGCCCAGTGCATTAATTCGCACATGGGTGGGGTCTGGCTGGCCTTCCCCAATCGGGGGCGGAGGGGGGGGGGCGATTGGAGGCGGGGCCTGACAGGGGGAGGGGCCACAGTGGTTGGCGGGCCGGCCCTGCACCCTGGTCCAACTCCTGGTCCAACTCCCAGTCGAGGGCATAATTTGTATATTAGCTTTTTATTATATAGGATTATATAGGATATTTTTATTGATTTCAGAGAGGAAGGAAGAGATATAGAAAGATGGAAACATCAATGATGAGAGAGAATCATTTATTGCCTCCCTCCTGCACATCCCCTATGGGGGGGCAGGAATGTATTGAGCCCGCAAACCTGGCATGTGCCCTTGGCCAGAATCGAATCTGGGACCCTTTAGTCTGCAGGCCGACACTCTATCCACTGAGCCAAGCCGACTAGGACATTTCTAGCTTTTCAGTGTCACTTTTAAATAAATGGGATGTATCTGGTCTTCCCTTTACCCCACAGCAATCTTTCTATTATTTAAAAACAGTATGATCACCTGATATGGTTTCAAGTATTTCAATTTATTTTACAACTAGACCATAAGAATTATTGTCTAAAAAGATCTCTTCTCTTCATGTTAACTACATTTTCTGCCACACAGCAGATACCCATGCCAGACTGTTTTAAGATGCACATATTAATTTGTATGTCTTAACTTTTCTACAATATATAAGCTCATGAAAAATAGGATTTAAGTCTTAAATATTTATTTCAAACTTCAGTGACAACTCCTGTAAAGATACCATATCTAAATAAATATTTTGCTTGCTTGATCATGTAATTAATCGTTCAATAATTCATTCTATTTAGGAATCCTAGAACAGTTTATTTATTTTTTAAAAGTATATAAAAATCATGTACAGCAAGGTAAAATGAAAGAATAAGTGTTTTAAGATGACAGATAAATGCAGGGAATAATAAAATAACTAAATGTGCAAAAAAAATAAAACAAGGAAGAAAACAATAAAGAAATAGGGAAGGAAGGAAAGAAAGAAAAGAATGATAGAAGGAAAAATAGAAACATAAGGAAAGAAATATGTCTTAATAGTATTATCTTCTACAATAATATAATTGGCTTGTTATAGCTGATCCCAAATTAGGTCTGTAAATATTTTTTTTCTGGATAATTACAATGACATTATACATAGAAAAACTTTATGATGATGTGTTTCATACTTTTAAAGATGGTACTATAGCCTCTGTTATTGGATAATTATGAATATATCTCTTCTCAAGTGTAAAAATTGTATGAGCAAAAGAGGAGTGAGTAGAGCAGGAGGATTTTTTAATAGTTGGGATAATCTTTGAATAGTCCCTTGACTAAGTAGTATTTAATTATATCCATTAAGCATAGCCAATGTTTGATAACCAGGACAGATTATTTTATACAACTGAACTATTTAAAAAATGGACATCAGAGTCTGAGATTTAATCCACGGTATATAATTCTACTGATTAGTGAAAAACAGTTTTCAAGATGATTTCTTTCTCTATTTAAATGAGACAAACTACTCAACCAAAATTAATAGTTCATAAGGAATTCAACAGGTTACATTAGCCAAAAATTAGAATATTATTTGGTTGTATCATTTCAAAACAGGAAAGATGAAGGTGCCATATGGGTTTATAAATAAAAATAAGCACATACACTACATCTTGAAATATAGACAGTGCAACAGAGACATGCTGGATTTCTAAGTATATATTAGTAAGTTGTTATGCATAAGAAAATGGACGTAGGAACTTAAAATGATTTTACATCTTCATCATTGCAGAAAGGTGGCCATGTCTTTGCAAAGAAAAAGTGGTTTTATTTCGGACCACATTCTATCAGTGTTTCCACTGACAGTTCAGTATTCCCTGCACTTTATCGAGATTAAGCCTTAACATAACTCTTTCATCAGAGCTACTTCCCTGACATGCAGGTGAGTGATTCTAATGGAACTGATGACAAGAAGACAGAGGAAAGCTGTCCTGCCCACACCAACAGCTTTGCCACCCAGCAGGTACCACTATTTCCTCTAAAGCGTTCCCATTTGACATTGAACACGAGCTTTCACTAGACACATCCCTGAAGCAATTGCTGTTACTGAGAAAGCCAAATGCATTAGTTGACTTTTCTTCTGAAAAAAAATTTTTTTTTTCCAACTGGGAAGTTTGGAGATTAAATGGATGTTAGAAACATTTGTTGAAATTCATGAGTTACTTTTTTTGTCTAGCTTTGTAGACACTGTCTTCTGTGTCATTAACTCTATGAAATGAATATTTTGTACACTGGTTTTCTTTGATCATTTAACATTTTTTACAAGAATTGTCCTTGGATATTTTAATGACAAGGTTCAATGAATAGCATGTATTTGGTGATTTGTTCAACAGAGGTTACGTCTCTTATGTGAAAGCCCTGTGTTGTAGATAAAAATTAAGCAAGACAAAACCCTGTGGAGGACCTTATGGAGTAGGAGAGATAACTAAACAAATAGATAAAATAAAATGTGATGCATCTTAAATAAAGTTTGAACCTAACTATTCCAGACAAATTGACAAAAGGTAATAAATAAGTAAACCAAGTCTTGAATGTCACCAAGAAGGTTACTGAGTAGAGAAGACTTTTGAGCAAAGGGATGTTCTGAAACATAAGACTTGGGGACTCCATCACACTGTGGGAACTACAATCAGCTTGGTAGTGTTAAAGCTTTGAATGAATATGGACCACGGCAGGAAATTACACCAGAAAGTATCCAGATCATGAAGGTTCTTGTATGAAATGTCTAAGCAATTCTTGGAAAAAAGGTTTGTTTTTTTTCCCTCTTCCCAAACTAGCACAGAGAAAAAGGTGAAAAAAATATATCAGATAATTAAGAGATATAATTAACAGGATTTAGTGCCTAATTAGATTTGATTGGGACAGAGGAGGGGCAATGATATAACAAAAAAAATTACAACAACAACAATAATAATAGATTGCTCCAGAAACCAACCTTTTCTTTGAATTGCATTGTATCACAGAACAATTAAGCCCTTAAAGATCAGAGAGCCCTTCTCATTCAATGCCTATCCACCATTACTAAGATAGTTGAGTTGTATAAATTGTGTCTCATTTAACTTTACCTCACATTTTTGTAATAGCTGGTCTCTGCCCTAAATGTATGACTGTAAGTTACGTATTCTCTCACATAGCATTGTTCCCATATTTGTTAGATTTCCTCTTTTCAGATCCAACCTTCTATTGCTGCCTTTACTTCCCACATTTTCCACTCTGCTCTACCAAAAATTCCTTCCATAATTAACAGACTAATAAAGTGAAAGCAAAACACAAAAAAAGTTAGAAGAAAAAACATAACAAGAAATACATCCCAGGCATCTAGAACTCAATCAGAAGCTTTTGCCTGAACTATATCTTCCTAGGTTTACTGAACATTTGAGGAATGTGCCAATATTGCTCCAAAATTATCTTAAAAATTATTCATAATTAATAATAAATCTAAATAATTTAAAATTCTTTATAAATCAGATTATTTCATCATATGAATGAAATATAGATCTTATGTTGTAGCCAAGATTCTCAGCAGCTATGTCTTGGCTCACTATTGTTTTTTCCTTTGTAAAGATATGCCAATTGATGTTGTTATCAAGAGGTCAACTTTGTAAGTGATTTCTTTTTACAAAAAAATAATTGACTAAACTTGTCTTAATACAGTTTAAACATGCTTTATATGATGGGAGAGAAGAATTATAGGGTTTAAAAACTTCAGGGAAGCCCTACCAGTGTTGCTCAGTGGTTGAGCATCAACCTATGAACCAGGAGGTAAAGGTTCAATTCCTGGTCAGGGCACATGATGGGGATATAGGCTTGATCCCCAGGAAGGGGTGTGCAGGAGGCAGCCAATCAATGATTCTCTCTCATCATTGATGTTTCTCTCTCTCTCTCCCTCTCTGAAATCAATAAAAAAATATATTAAAAACTAGTGGCCTGGTACACAAAATTTGTGCAGGGGAGGGGGGCGTCCCTTAGCCCTGCTTGCACCCTCTCCAATCTGGGACCCCTCAGGGGATGTCTGACTGCTGGTTTAGGCCCAATCCCTGTGGGAGAAAGGCATATTCTGACTGAACCAAGAAAAGTGGCTCATCAAATTTAAGAAAATTTTGAACATGCTTTCAAACCAACTCTTTGTTTTCAGTACTCCAATAAGCTCTATCTATTAAGAAACCTTTCATGAGCTTTTCCAAGGAAATGCAGTTGTTTTTTTATTAGTATCTGTGTAGACCCTTAATTTTGTCCTCTCTCAGCTCTACTAATTCATAACCCCCAATCTGCTCTCTGTTCACTCAAATCATGGTTTGGTATTGCAGATGTCCTAGTTTTATCAAAAATGGAATTGCATGTTTTCCTTATATTTTCTTTTCAAAAGAGAAAGGAATAAAAATGTCTTTATTATCTTAAAATCTGAAACAATTAGAAATGAGAGTTGGGGACAGAGAAAAAAGGATATAAATGTCTTCCCTTTATTATCTTGAAATGCACAATTAGAAATGAGAGTAAGGAAGAGGGTCTGTCTGCTTTTGTTGACTCTTTATTTGATGTTCTCATAGAATAGTTTATGGCCCATTCTCTAATAGCATGAATCTCATTGTATAGTAAGATTATGGTGTGTGTGTTTTTTTACCTTATGCTCTGTGTTTGTTGTAATTTTCAGTTTTATTTACAGCATTTTTATATTCATAGAATCTTTCTTAGCATATAATAAATATTCAATAGGAAAAATTTAAAGGCAGAATTAGAGAACAAGGGTAAGATCACATTTGAATAATGGGTTCTTTATTACAAAATCCTAAATTGCTTCTCCTTTTCAATGCTGCTTTACACATCTCAAAGAGTTGTTATGACACTGATAAAATGCTTGTCAAAGCATATCACAAACATAGAGCTATAAACATTTTCCAAAAAAATTAATGCAAACACATATTGACAGGTAGCATATAGTGATAAAAAAAGCTTGACATAGTTGAAACTAGAAGGACAGAGATCAAATCTGATGATCCTTTATTTATGACTGAGTGTTCTTGCAAGAAAAATCAGTCAAACTTTCTAAAATAAGATGTTTTCTGAATAAATTAAGATGTTTTTTAGTCACCCTGCCTTCTCAAATCATTGATGTTAACCTTGAGTGATATATGTGAAAGTTCTGTTAAATAGCAAAGCCCGCTACAGATATAATTTATTATTCATGGTTATCTATTAAACATCTCATACAGGCAAATCTCTGTGCTATAGCACTGCAGGGGACATAAATTAGCAGTGGAAAATAATGTTTTTTAATGGAAAGATCATGGGCTTTCAAATCTAGCAAGCTGAATTCTGCATTAGTCAATTACCAACTGAGTTTGACTATAACACTTGCTCTTTAAATCTCAATGTCTTCATGTATAAAAATTATAATGCCAGTGCTGTCCATTTTGGGGGGCTGAATAGGACAAATGAGATAAGCTACATGACAGCATTTAAATAACATGAAGCTCAATATAGATGAAGAATAAGGTTTGAACTTCTTGAGTTTGATATCCATGGAAAATTTGGGATATGAGGGATATAGAGAAAAATTTCTGGTAATCTGGTAACAATAAAAAGTTCAGGTTTTTATTTCCAATAAAAGGTAATTTCTATTTGGCTTTACTTATCAGTTTCATGCCTGTGAGCATCCTATATAATAAAAGGCTAATATGCAAATCAAACAGACAGTGGAATGACTGGTTGCTGTGATGCAACCTGACCACCAGGGGGCAGATGCTCAATGCAGGAGCTGCTTCTGTGGTCAGTGAGCTCAGCCAAAAGCCAGACTCATGGCTGGAGAGCGCAGCAGCAGTAGCAGGAGCCTCTTAGCACTAAGGATGTCCAACTGATGGCTTTTGGACATTCCTCGAGGGCTCCTGGACTGCAAGAGGGTACAGGTCAGGCTGAGGAAACACCCCCCCTCCCCCAGAGCACAAATTTTGTGCATCGGGCCTCTAGTAGGTCTATGTTTTGACTTGATATTTCAACATTGATAAGCACACATCACACTACACACACAAAATAAAGATGAGTTGCTTCAACTTTCCTTTTTTCAGTGAATAGATTCTTAACACACTACATTATGACTACTATATGACTACTTTATATTCTTTTTCCTTAAATAGTCCTCCTGTCAAGAATAGTGGGTGATGATAATTGTTTTAGATTATTCACATAGCTCCTTGAGGTGCCCTGCTCCCTACAGCTGAAAATTCAAATAAGAATTTGAATTTGAAATGAGATGCCTCTTCCTGAAGGCAAGCCAGCATCTGGAAATAATTAATTCTGATAACAATCTCCATCACCCTTGGCCTATACACAGAAACTCTTAATAAATCCCTTCTCTTCATTGCACCTCCTCCTGTGTTTACTTTTTTTTCAACTAAACATTTTATTTTATTTGCTCTTTTTAAATGTTGGTATAGATTTAAGAGAGAGGAAGGGAAAGGGAGAGAGAAACATCCATGATGAGAGAGAATCATTGATTGGCTGCCTCCTGCTCACCACCTACCGGGGATCAAGCCCATGACCTGGGCATGTGCCTTGACCAGGAATCGAACTGTGACCTCCTGGTTCATGGGTCGATGCTCAACCACTGAGCCATACTGGCTGGGCAGTTTTACTTTATTCTTTATGCTCTTTAATTTTTCCAAAGCATAATTAAGTTATCAGCAATTTAATTCCTTCCAACCTAAGTTGCTTAAACTTAAAAGCCAGGTGTCTATGTTGCAAACACAATAATTTCTGGTTCCAAAGAACTTGTTTCTCAACTCTGATTTTCAAAATCTCCTATTGTACCTTTTGGGTCCTCCATTACTTCAGTTCCTTTTTCAGTGTTTATCTTATATTTAGTTGACTTTAATTGCTTTTACCAGTTTGTATTTTCTTCCATGCATTTTAAAATGTATTTTCTAACAGATAAGAAACCCTCTTCTTTTGAATACATATAAGCATTCTGTAGAGGTTAAAAATATTTCCACTCAACATAATTTCTTTTATATTCTAAGTATAAAAGAAAACTAAATCAAAGATAAATTACCATGTTTTTTTATAAAGTTAAACACTCTAGAATGAAATTAAAAGTATCCATATGTTTCCCATGTGAAAAGTATTAAAATTCAATCTTCCTATTTTACAATTCTGAAATTGGAAATGCCTGTTACTTTTAAAGAAGGAATTTCTGGGCAGGTGTGCAGTTAGGGGCAATGAGTGTATGAGGTATGCCTTGACTGCCTAGGAGTAATTGCCAGTGTAATTATTCTCCTTCAGGTAAGCAGAGCAAGGATGAGTAAACCATGGCCCATGGGCCAAAGTCTGTGTGCTGTCTATTTTCAGTACTGTCTACGAGCTAAGAATTACTTTTACATTTTTAAATGGTTGAAGAAAAAAAATTCAGAATACTGGTTCTAACCCATGAAAATTACATAAAATTCAAATGTCATTATCCTTGCAATTTCATCCCTTGGAATGTAATTAAAAATCTCTCTATATAAAAGACTAATATGCAAAGTGTCCCCTCAGGAGTTCGACTGGGAGACCGGGAGTTAGATTGCTCGCTGTGATGTGTGCTTACCACCAAGCGGGGGCATAGAATGAAGGAAAGTCCCGGCCAGCAGCCGGCAGCCGGGAAAGGCCAGTAAATTCAGTAGCAGTTAGGGTCGTTATATTCTCATTTCAAGAACTGAGATGGTTTGAAGTGGGCCTGCGATCCATGTTAGAGTTTATCAACTTCCAAGTCATCCTTCTTTATAAGTCATTGTCCCTTTGAAGTTTCAGCCCATTTAAATAAGAGGTTTTTCCATACTTAGCATCAGACAGAGATGCCCCTCACCCTTCCAGTCCTTTGAGTCTGTTATTAGTGCTGTCCAGTCCCTTAACCTTACAGGGAACATTTTAAAAATTGACAAATGCCCAAAATGAATACCATCACATATCACTCTAGACATCTGCCCTCTTCAATACTTTGGTTTGGTGAAAATTACTGGCATTTTACCTATCCTATATTTTAAAACATACTTGAACAATTTTTGAGTTGTTGTAAGCAAGAAAGTTGATCTATAAGTAGTCCACTGTACCTGAAAAGTGAATTTCTCTTATGGGAGTGAAAGTACCCAATTTTAATTTCACAAGAATAGGATCGTGCTAGCTATTGTAGATTGCTTTTCTTATATGACAAACAATCCCTATGAATTGGTATATACTGATCTAAACCTTTATTTTTTAAAACATCTACATAGTAGCCTATTATATGAATTTTTCTCCAACTATATACTTCTTTTTTGTTTTTAAAGATTTTTAAATTGATTTTTAGAGGGAGAGGAAGGGATATAGAGGAGAGAGAGAGAGAGAGAGAGAGAGAGAGAGAGAGAGAAACATCGATGTGAGAGCTGCCTCTTGCATGCCTCCCACTGGGCATCAAGCCTACAATCTTTTGTTGCGCAGGATGACACCCAATCAACAGTGCTATGCCCTTCTTGATACATATTGCAGTGCCTTTTTTGCCTTTATAATTATTCCTGAAATAAACATCACTGAACATACAGGGTGTCCTCCCCAAAAAATGTATACAAACTCTTTTCTAATAGTTCAACTGATGTTTCTTTTCAGATTTCACCCACTAGAATAATAATTATTCAATGTGTGTATACATTTTTGGGACACTCTGTTTTTGTGAACCAGTATACACTACTTGCTACAAGATGGAGTTTAAGAAGAGGGGCTTTTAGGCATCAGACCTGATTTTCAATTATTTTTTTCTATAATGAAATTTTTTTATATAAAGAGGAAATGCATTTGATTATTTTTGACTAGTCAGTTTTCTTATTCTCTGTGAAATCAGATTGGAAGCAGTCAGGGACTGAGCAAGTACACTATACCTGCACCATGGAGAATACTCAATGTCTGCAATAAGCATTTCTAAGCTCTACATTATACATGATGAATATGCAAATTTGATGATAGTTAAGGAAAATGGTAAATATTTGTACAAACATTGAATTATTATACGTATGCATTTATTATATGATATTCTCAAATATTAAAATTTTAACAGACAATATAAGAATTGAAAAATGCAGTATAAATTTACTTCTCTTGAGCATTTCCTTTTGCAGACAGAGTCAAAGTAAACCAGCTATAAGATGTGTCTTCCAATTATGGCTATTTCTTATCAGTATTAAAACAACTACTTTGAGTTAACAACAACAAAGGAACCTGAAACATGAGAACTCATGGAATGTTCTAGAGGCGCTGTGTGACTAGAAATGTATCAGATTCATGGATACTGATGTCCATTTAACAGAAACATTCAAAGTTATTTCATGATGTGATTTCACACAGTATAATGTTTCTCAAATTTTAGTTCACTTACTACTATCTTCTTGATTTTTGTTACATTTTTAAGAATCCTTCACTAATTGTTGAGATAGCTTGCTTTGGTAGCATACATATTGAGAAGCGATTAAATAGAATAGCCTTAACTGAAAAAAAATATAGATATAATGTGTATTGCCTTAAATTGTATGCAATAAAATGGAAGAGAAAAATCAAATACCATTTTAGTGCAGACTTCTAAAAATGGAAAACTTCCTTTCACCTGCACGAACTATTTTTGTAACAAGGCAATGGTAATAAAATAATTATACGGACATTTTCCTAATATAAGTGACTCAATTCAGGCAGTAGCTAAATGAAGCAATTATCAAGGAACCCCACTGTTAAGGGGTTAGATTTTTAGAAGTTTTAGAAAACACACACACACACGCACACACAATCACTTATGCGATAGAAAAGAACTATGTCTCTATAATAAAAGATACATGAGGCTTATCATGTAGAAGAAAAGAAAGCCAGTTTTTAAAATAAAGTGATATTTTCACAGAGGATGTTAAATAAACCATTTCCTAGTTTCAAAAAGGGTGGAAGTTACAGTGAAAGCATTGCTAGAGCATCTAGCAATGCTAAACTTCTTTGCTTTTCGGGGGTAACAAAGTTCTAAGAATGTATTAAAATTTCTTTAAAAAGGTCAGTTTAATAAGCTGAAATTTATTAATTTAAAAGGTCATAAAATAACTACCAGACCTATTGGTACAAGTTTACTAACATTTCTAAACCAAAAATAGCTTTAAGGCTCAAATACTGAGTGGCTTCTTTCCTCTTTTCTAAACACTGTATAAATACTGGTAATCTGAGGCATGCAGAGTTTAATACATGAGACCAATACAAAGGCAACAGAATGGAATTGCCTACCACAAAGTATCAAGGCTAGAGAAATTTATAAGTCATTTAACACAGAAATTTGGGGAAAATATTCATAGTTACATCATAACCTTTGTATAGTCAAAAATTGTGGTTGAAATGAGCAATGGTTTTAAGACACAATGAGATTCACCCAACAATAAAGCATCCACCATCATTTTTTTTCAATAATTTCAATATTTTAGGTAGCAAATTTCTCTTTTGAAACTTCCAACTACTTTCTTTCCTCAGGGTAACTCCCACAGATAATGAATAATTTAATCATAATTCTTATTAAAAACTGAATAGGAGCTCCACAGACTGTGAGAGTTACAAGGTCATGTCACTAATTATTTGTTACTTTATGGTCTGAAACAGATGTGGGCAGCTTGAGAAAAGGACGTGTTAAATTAGCAATCCAGACCAAACCAGTTTCTCAAAAATACTATTAAGCTATTACTGACTTCATAATTATTGGGTCTTACGCACTTTTCTAATAGCCTTTATGCTTTATATCCTTCCTCCTTTTTCCAGAAAAGCACATAAACTATAACCATGGATTATTCATAGCTAACCTATTTAATAATCTTCATGACTTCATGCAATATAATAATAATTCTTATATTAACAGCTAATCTTCTTTGGGGACTTCAACTTAACTTAAATTTTCACTGCTTTCATTTCAAGTTATACACCACAAAGTTGCTATTCATGATAATGAAGTTAAACAGAAACACAAAGTATTTCAAATGCAAAACTCTACAATGTCATTTGCACATTTCTACTTATTTGCCAAAAACACTGCACTACTTTAGTTTTGCATCAGCAATCTCTGGAGCTGTAAATGAAGTGAATGAAAATAAGTTCACAAGAAAAGAAAAAGACAAAACCAAAAATCCTTGCCACCTACTCCTGGGGCAAGACAGAAATACACACAATATTCATGAAACTGTAAAAGCTGAAAAATTCTACCCAATTAAATTAAAAGATTTGTCTTTAAAATGTATGTTAACACTTTAATTTGATAAATTACTACAAGTATTTTTAAAATATGGATAAGAGGCCTGGCCAGGGTGGCTCAGCTGGTTGGCCATTGTCTTGTGCATCTAAAGATGGTCAGTTCCATCCCCAGTCAGGGCACATGCCAGGTTGTGGGTTTCATCTACAGGAGTGGGCATGCAAGAGACAGCCAATTGATGTTCATATCACATCAATGTTTTTCTCTCTTCTCTCCCTTTCTGAAAATCAATAAAAAATTTTAAAGGATAAAAAAGTACTCAATTATTTAAAAATTATCTATTAAAAACAATTGTTTTAGTTTACTTTACATTTGCTTAAAATATTAGAGACCAGGAGCATTGTGAGTTTAAAGAACTGTATCAACCTAGAAAATAATAACACAATATCAGAAAAACATGTGACAATAGAAATTTGTTATATCCCTAAAGCTCAATGTACCTTCTTGAGGTAAATTTTATCAACAGAGCAAATAGCAAACTGACCTCTACTGCAGGATCTAGCTCTCACATAAAGCCCCAGAAGTCATGGAATTCCTCTTTAATATCACAATTGATAACTAATTTATATAAAACTTTGTAATTTTGATTAAAATAATCTTAAGGTAAATCTGTCTATTTATTAACTCATAGGATATAACTTGAGTTACAGGAAATCTTTGTCCAGTTTCAGCTTTTAAAATATAGGAATGCTAGTTCTTTGGAAATCCTGCCTGAAAGTTAGCTGATATAGAAAAGATGACCTCTCTAACATCATCTTAACTCATTGCTCTAGCACGATTTTGAGATTTTAGTCCTGGACTTACACTGATGGACAGATATAGTATTATATCTAAAAATTATCTCATAAGAATGCTTACTAAAAATTATCATTTGGGTATTCCAAACACCCATAGTATTGAACATACTGCTACCTGAAAAGAATAAAATGAACTAGGATACACTTTCATTTCAATACTAGTTTTGAGATACTGAAATAACATGTATAATATTTATGTTTTTCTTAAGGTTTAAAAATATTCCATGCATCAATTAAAACACTCATTATTTTATATTCCTAATATGGCAAACAGGTCTACAAGGAGAGAATAGGGAAGAGGATGTCGTTGAAAGCTCATAAGGACAAAAGCAATATTTTTTTAATTAATTGTGCAATGTAATTGATTGAATGCAGCCATCATATTTTAAGAAAATATATGCTAATATTATAAATCCCTCAGGTTAGTCCCTGATCACCCCTTTGGTATTAAGGAAACTAATTTTCTGTTGTCAACTATGCAGATCAGACCACATATGAAATACTGTTCCCAATTTTGGTTCTTAAGAATTTGTTGAGGGGCATATTAAAGAACATTTACATGAGGTGATAGCGACCTTGAGAGGTCTATCTTATAACTATGCCAAATAATACTTCTTTAGGATATTTTGATATTGCACTTAAATAGGAAGATAATAGTCTTTAGCATTTCCATAAAAACTTAGATGACACAGAATGCATTACATGTTATTAGAACATAAAAAAAAACCAATGTGGTCAAAAGATCAAATTTGGGTTGTTGTATTTAAATAACACACACACAAAATAAGTACTGAACCTGGAAATCAAAAGAAAACTTTATATTTTTATATACAGCTTATATAAAGGAATATTAATTTTAATGACCGACTTTATAATTTGCTGCTTTATGATGAGAATAATGAAAGAGGAGGGAGATGTTTGCTTGCCAGAACGCTTGCAGTGGACTCCATCATATTGGCCTACATGTTAGAATAAATAATCTCATCCTTTCTCAAAATAATTTGATGCTGTGATAGTCTCAATGCTTGTTATATTATAGAAAATATTAAACATCACTGATTTTTTTCCTGTTTTTTGGGTCTTTTGGAACATGCTTCCTAAAAATATATTATGGTTTATAGCTCATGTTCTGAAGAACTGTAAATATTTAGCAGGAATCAATGAGACCAAGAACTTTTGGTACTTCAGGGTAAATCTACAAATCTCTCTAAAATATAAATCAGAAAATTAGACTATAGATCAAAATGGGAGACTTATTAAACTGATGTTACAAAAAAATACTATGTAATATCATTGAAATCTAATAATTCTTTCTTGACATGTAATATTGCTCTTAAATTTATTAAAAATATTATATTCCCTAAAATGCAACACATGAAAATCTATTTCAAACAATTATCAAAAATGCATTAATGGGCTATACAACAAATCTCTTATTGTTATGTAAGAATATAAATAATATAGGTTATCATTTTTAAAATTTTATTAAAGACATTAATGAATGTTCCTTACAGATTAAACATTGGGAAATCACAGGAAATAAAACATTTTTCTATTAAAATTATATATGCAATTTTTTGTAAAGAAAATTATTGCATTATATTCTTGAAATAATTATGTTGCAATTAAAGTTCTATTTATATTTGCTTGAAATTTAGTTGCATAATAAGGTCAAACTTAAAGCCATATGTTATAATTACACTGGCAGATTAAAAAATTGTAATGACAATTTCATTGATTGCAAAACTCCTCAAAAAACACTTCTCTTTCTATGTTAGTTCATACAGTTTCTGTAGCAGAAACCTAGGTGTAGAAGGTGTGATATTTGCTTGCTCTTTGATATTATAAGTAAATAAACAGATCCTCTGTATTAGATATTGGCTATACCCTATGTGTTAATTGGTTATTACAGATGTATTGAGTAATTTGGTATCTTTCAACTTCCTTTCTAAAATTCCCCTTTTGAGAGAATTTTATTTCAACAAAAATTATATAAAGCTATATGATGTACTTTAAAGAAATATGTTCCTGGCAATTTGTGAAACTAAAATGGGGGTTGGGGAGGGCAGTTCCTATAAGGATTGAATACTTTTTCTTGATAGGGGATTTCTGGGGAAAAAATTAAATTACTCTTCAAGCATATAGAACTCTAAAGCAAGGTATGTTAGGGTGGTAAGTGGGAGGATGTAGTATGTCTTAGTTGACTGGGTGATTTTACATTATCCTTGGAGTACTGGCAGTGACATAGTTATAACTAAGGCTGCTTACAGCTCATCACTTTGGGGGCTGATCTTTGCATAGTGACACAACGCAGGGCTGAAGGATTCAGAGCAAAATGAGAGAGGAAATGGTGCAGACAAAGATAATTTGGAAGTAAGATGACAGAATTCACAATAACTAAGGATCATTTCAAATTCATACACATAGCTATGTACTTAAAAACATGACTTTTCATGGAAATTATTTACATCTTCTAAAACATGGCTCTTAAGACCAGGACTTCCTCCGAGGTTAGGAAAACAACTGTGAAAGTCATATAACATCCTCGTTCCTGAAGATATTTTTCAAACAAATGGGTTAGTTGTTCCCACAAAACTTTAATGTTTGACAGATTTTTGTCCTTCCTGTTGATACTGGATTCATCCCTTAGATTGTTTCTCCAAAAATCCAAGTTTTGTTTATATTGAAAACATGCTGAGGCAAGTGGCCCTCCTTTTGGCTATTTCCACATCTGAAGATCTGCCTTAGCATCCTCAGCAACAGCATTCCCCACACTGTCACATTGGGGATTGAGTTTATTCAAATAGGTTGTAAACAGAGCACTATGTGGGATGGTATGCTAATACCATCATAGACAGCAGCAGTCTGGCCACATTAAATTTGCAAATTCATTTAAAGTGTCATTTAAATATATTCTTTATACTACATTAGGAATACATCACATTTATTCTTACCAATACAAGTTTCCCCACTATCTGAAAATAAAGCATTCCTATGAAAACTTTCATAAGACAAGATGGCATAAACAGTATCACCCCCTTGCTGAAAGTTCACATGATGCCACTTTTAAGAAAGATCTACATTAACACAGTGGCTTCTTAAATAAACGTGAGGCTGCATAACGTGGACTTTCAGAAAGCGGGGCCTACCTGTACTCCATTCTATGCAATGCTCAATTTAAAATATAATTTATGTGATTGCTAGGGATAATTTTGGGAAATTGTATTTTAAGTAAAATTTCACACCTTCAAACAAGGGATAAAGCACCAAAAATGGATGGGGCAAAGCGTGGAGGCAATATAGCATTTTCTACATTTCAACTTATAGTTTTTATGTCAAATATTAAAATAGCATGTCAACTTTTTTCCAACATATTCTAGCCTCAGTTGCTACTAGTAAAAAAAACAACTCATGTCAACATGTTATTTTAGAAACACAGAATGAGAAAGAAAATAATAGTATAGTCAGAGAGACAGACACTTTTTGCCAGAATAAGAATAATTCCATGGAAAACAATACGGAGTTTCCTCAAAAAGTTAAAAATGGAACTTCCATTTGACCCAGTAATTCCATTTCTAGAAATATATCCCAAGAAATCAGAAACACAAACCAGAAAGGACATATGCACACCAATGTTCATAGCAGCACAGTTTACAATAGCTAAGATTTGGAAAAACCCTAAATGCCCATTAGCAGATGAGTGGATTAGAAAACTGTGGTACATCTACACAATGGAATACTATGCTGCTGTAAAAAAGAAGGAACTCCTGCCATTTGCAACGGCATGGATGGAACTGGAGAGCATTATGCTAAGTGAAGTAAGCCAGTCAGAGAAAGAAAAATACCACATGATCTCACTCATTAGTGAATATAAAGAACATTATAAATTGATGAACAAAATTAGATACAGAGGCAAAGAAGCATCAAACAGACTGTCAAACTGCAGTGGGAAGGCTGGGGAGGGTTGGGGAAGTGGGTAAAAGATCAACCGAAGGACTTGTATGCATGCATATAAGCATACCAATGGATGCAAGACACTGGGTGGGTGGGGGGTGGTGAGGGCATGTGCCAGGGGGTAGGGAAGGCTGGGGGAAGGTCAATGGGGAATAAAATAGACATAAGTACTACTGTTTGTAATACTTTAACAATAAAATAAAATTTAGAAAAAGAAAGGGAAGGGAAAAATTCTCACTGATAGTAGCAAACACTAAAATAAGTGGATCAACAAAGGACAAAGCTAGTAAAAAGGTTGAAAGGCAAAAGTAGGAAAGTCATGTGTAATTACAGTAAGTTAAGTGATACACAGAAATATGTAAAAGCAGTAAAAATAATGACAAAAACATAAGTAAAAATGGTAGTGATTTCAGAATGTGTTTGAACTTAACAACCATCACTTAAAATAAATGGCTATAAACATAGCTTGATATAAAGGGTGTACATGGTAACCACAAAACAAAAATCTATAAGAAATCAGCAGATGAGTGGATTAGAAAACTGTGGTACATCTACACAATGGAATACTATGCCGCCGTAAAAAAGAAGGAATTCTTACCATTTGCAACAGCATGGATGTAACTGGAGAGCATTATGCTAAGTGAAATAAGCTAGTCAGAGAAAGATATCACATGATCTCACTCATTTATGGGATATAATGAACAACATAAACTGATGAACAAAAACAGATCCAGAAACAGAGAAGCATCGATCAGACCATCAAACCTCAGAGGGAAGGTGGGGGAGGGTGGGGTTAAGGGGGAGAGGTCAACCAAAGGACTTCTGTGCATGCATATAAGCCTAACCAATGGACACAGACACAGGGGGGTGAGGGCATGAGTGGGGGGGAGGGACAATGGGGGGGATAAGGACACATATGTAATACCTTAATCAATAAAGAAATTTAAAAAATTAAAAAATAAAAAATTGAAAAAAATCTATAAGAGATAGACAAGAAATAAAAAAGAAATCCATACATGACACTGTATAAACTTGCCAACACACAATAACAGAGCAAGAGAATAAGAAAGGAACAGAGACCCAGCCAGCATGGGTCAGTGGTTGAGCATTGACCTATAAACCAGGAAGTCACAGATCAATTTGGTCAGGGCACATGCCCAGGTTGTGAGCTCAATCCCTAGTGGAGGGCATGCAGGAGGCAGCAGATAGATGACTCACTCTCATCACTGATGTTCCAATCTCTCTGAAGTCAATAAAAAATATATGTTTAAAAAGAAATAAACAGAGAACTACAACATGATCAAACAATCAGAAAACATTAATAAAATGGCAATAACTACATATATATCAAAAATTACTTTAAATACAAATGGATTAAATTCTCTAACCAAAACACAGGGTGGCTGAATGGATTTTTTAAAAAGACCCATACATATGCTGCCTACGTGAACCCCTCTTCAGATTAAAAGATACACACTGGCCAAAACCGGTTTGGCTCAGTGGATAGAGCGTCGGCCTGCGGACTGAAAGGTCCCGGGTTCGATTCCGGTCAAGGGCATGTACCTGGGTTGCAGGCACATCCCCAGTAGGAGATGTGCAGGAGGCAGCTAATCGATGTTTCTCTCTCATCGATATTTCTAACTCTCTATCTCTCTCCCTTCCTCTCTGTAAAAAATCAATAAAATGTGTTTAAAAAAAAAAAAAAAGATACACACTGAAAGTAAAGGGATAGAGAAAAGTATTTCATGTAAATGTAAATGAAAATAAAAAGCTGAGGTAGCAATACTTATATCAGACTTTACAACAAAGTCTGTAACAAGAGACAAAGACATTTCATAATGATAAAGTGAGCAAACCAACTAGAGGATGTAACTCTGGTGAACATGTACACACCCAACATAGCAGCATCTGAATATATAAAGCAAATATTGATGGACAAGATGTGAAATGTAGACAGTAGTACAGTCATAGTAGGGGATAGATCATCCAGATGAAAATCAACATGAAAGCAGTGGCTTTGAGAGACACATTAAACCAGATGGATTTAACTGATATTTCTAGGATATTTTACCCAAAAGCAGCTTAATACACATTCTTTTCAAACACACATGGAACAATTTCCAGGAGAGACCACTTTAGGTCACAAAAAAGTCTTAATCAATTTAAGAAGACTAAAATCATATCAAGCATCTTCTCTGATCACAGTGAAATGAAGCTAGAAATCTAAAAAAAAAAACAACTAAAAAAAAATACAAAAACATGTGGAGGCTAAATAACATGAAACTAAACAATAAATCAGTTATCAAAATCAAGGAAGAAATCAAAAGATACCTTGAAACAAATGAAAATGAAAACACAAAGACTAAAAATATGAGTCACAGTCAAACAGTTCTGAGAGGGAAATATATATAGCAATAGAGGACCCCATCAAGAAACATGAAAAATATCAAATAGGCAATCTAACCTTATACCTAAAGAAACTAGAAAAATAATAACAAACAAAGCTCAAAGTAAGTAGAAGGAAATAATAAAGATCAGAACAGAAATTTACAACATAGAGTCTAAAAAAGCAATAGAAAAGATCAATGAAACCAAGAGCTGGTTCTTTGAGAAGATAAACAAAACTGATCATCCTTTAACCAGACTCATCAAGAAAAGAAAAAGAGAGAGGAACCAAAAAAAATAAATAAGTAAAATCAGAAATTAATATAGAGCAGTAACAACCAGTAATAAAATGAATCATAAAAAGTGCTATGAATAATTATATGCCAACAAATTGAACTAGTGGAAGTAATGGATAAATTCCTAAAAATATACAATCTTCTCCTAGAATATTCAGTCATCCAAGGTTAAATCAGGAAGAAGCAGAAAATCTGAACAGTAATAATAATAATAATAATAAAACTCCCGACAATAACAAAAACAAACAAACAACAACAACAAAATACCCTGGACTCTGGAAATGAAAGAACAAGAGAAGGAATCACCCCTAGCCTCCAGAAGGAATGCAGCCCAGTCAATCTTATTAGCTCATCGAGGCCCTTTTCCTACTTCTGAGGTACAGAACATACGTTAATAAATTTGTGTTATTTTAAAGCACCAAGTTTGTAACAATTTGTAACAACAACTATAAAACACTAATACCATTTCTGAGTCTGCATCTATCTTAATTGTGTACTTGAATTTCCAAAACGTTATTAACAATGCAACCCCCTAGAAGTTGTGAGCTATATAGGCAGTATGTGCTCAAGGAAAAGACAAATAAGGCAATGCAAATTGAATAAGTAACTTAGCAACCAAACTTTTTTTTCTGGGAAAGTATATATATAACAGTTGTTTGTATGTATATTACAGTTGTAATATATTACATATATATGTGTGTGTGTGTATATATATATATATATATATACATACATATACATATATATATATATATATATATATATATATATATATATATATATATAATGTATATATCTACACTAATAAAAGAGAAACATGGTAATTGGCATACGACCGCTACCCTTCCCATTGGCTAATCAGCGAGATATGCAAATTAACTGTCAGCCAAGATGGCGGCTGGCAGCCAGGCAGCTTGAAACTAACATGAGGCTTGCTTGCTTCAGTGACGGAGGAAACCAATGTTCCCCGCCTGCCGCTGCAGGCCTCTGAGCCTGCAGTTTCAAACATTGTAACAAATACAGACGCTAAACAAAACTCCAGAAACCAACTTTCAGCCAGCTGGGCTCTCAGAGCTGGAGTTGATACAGAGTTTTGAGAACAGAAACAAACCAGATACCTGCTTTCAGGAGCGAAGGCCTAAGAGCTGGAACCTCAGAGCTAAAGCTGGCCCAGAATAAAAAAAAGAAAAAAAAGAAAAAAAGGAGCAGTTGGGAGCTTCAGTCCCAGCCTGAAAACAGCCCTCGGCCCCTCACCCAGACTGGCCAGGCACCCCAGTAGGGACCCCCATCCTGAAGGGTGTGTGACCAGCTGCAAACAGCCATCATCCCCTGATCCTGGCTGGCCAGGCACCCCGGTGGGGACCCCCACCCTGATCCGGGACACCCTTCAGGGCAAATCAGCCGGCACCCACCCATGCACCAGGCCTCTATTCTATATAGTAAAAGGGTAATATGCCTCCCAGCACCAGCACTGGGATCAGCGGAGCTGAGAGGTCTCCCGGCACCGGGATCAGCGTGACAGGGGGCAGCGCCCAAACCCCCTGATCGCCCTGCGGCTCTGTGTGTGACAGGGGGCGGCGCCCCAACCCCCTGATCCGCCCTGCTCTGTGTGTGACAGGGGGTGGTGTGCCAACTCCCCTATCGGCCCTACTCTGTGAGTGACAGGGGGGAGCTGCCCAACCCCCTGATGGGCCCTGCTCTGTGCATGACAGGGGGCAGCACCCCAACCCCCTGATTGGCCCTGCTCTGTGCGTGACAGGGGGTGGCGCCACAACCTCCCCATTGACCCTGCCTTGAGTGTGACAGGGGGCAGTGCCCCAACCCCCCAATCGGCCCTACCCTGAGCGTGACTGAGGATGGCATCACAACCTCCTAATCCGCCCTGCTCTGTGCATGACAGGGGGCGGCGCCCCAACTCCCCAATCGGCCCTGCTCTGAGCCCGACCAGGGGCTGCACCTAGGGATTGGGCCTGCCCTCTGCCACCCGGGAGCAGGCTTAAGCCAGCAGGTCGTTATCTCCCAAGGGGTCCCAGACTGCGAGAGGGCACAGGCTGGGCTGAGGGACCCCCCCCCCCCCGAGTGCACAAATTTTTGAGCACCGGGCCTCTAGTATATATATATATATAATAGTTGTATGGAAAATAATACAATAAATAAGTAATAATACAAGAATAAACTGTGCTTTGCATACTCACAACTATAAACCTACTTTTGCCCCACCTTGTATATGTATGTGATATTATATATATGTATGTATATATTATTTATAATAGTAATTGTAATACTTTCTTGTTTGAAATTGAAGTTTTAATATACCAGTCTAAATAACTGTCATAATAAAAATATTCCTGATTCAAGATAGACTTGATCTTTATAAGCCAAACTAGCATATAATTATTTTGGAAAACTTATTTCATGAGCTTTCCAGCTTGACAATTTATACTTATGTGTCATTTGCGCCCCTACTTTATAAAAAAAATGAGAGTGGCCACAGCATCTGCATCACTCTACGGAACATATTAATATAGTTCTCAGGGTCAATGCTACTCAGTGCTTCCTTGCAGCAACAGTTTAATGTTAGTAAAAAATATTGCCTCATTAAAGCACAGAAGAGAATGAAATAAAGCAAAATCGGCACAAATAAAATTCATTAACTATGCCTTAGCTATTGAACCTTTCTCTTTTATGTTAAAGAAGCTTAAAAGTGACAGGTGCGTATACTAGAAATGATGGAGTACCTGGTTGTGCTGCTTCCGGGATCACAGTTGGTTAGTTATCTTTACCGAATGTTTGTAAAGTGCTCTGAAGTTGAAATCCGTCCCTAGGTGCTGAGTGGGATCATCATGCCTGAACAAACTAATGATGAAAAGCTTATGTGATTGTTTTCTAAGCCTCTTCGAAGGAACGTTAATATACTTACCATTAAAAAAAAAAAAAAAAAAAAAAAAGGCAAAACAGGCAAACAAACCAAGGAGAAAAAGAACAAGTTCAAAGTCAGTTGCAGACCAATTTAGAAGGAAACAAAACCCTATACTCCTCTAGTTCAAGCTCCTCTGGCAACTCCTGCTGTGCTAAACACAAGGACAAGACACGCTAGGGTTCCTGCCAGAAGAGGACACACAGTTCCTGAAGCCAAAATGAGACACAGTCAATGGAACAGCTTTGGGTAGTTGAGGTTTCATATGAAGACAGTTCACTCTTCTTGTGGGCAAAGGGGTGACTAGTTATCACCCCAGTGTCTTCCTGGTATGGTGGCCTATTCCCTGAGAGCAGCAGAGCAAATGATGGTGGATGTGATTCTGCCCATGGTGGCAGAAGAGCCATGGTGGGGATATTGGCAGGTAGATGGATTGCATTATTGACACCACTTTGGCTAGATGATATTCCTCAGTGTTTTGCAGGATCTCTCACTAAGGTATTAGTGTAAGAAAAAAATGGAACATGGCTCCAGTAAGATCATTTGTACTAGTATACAGTGTGCATGAGGGACCAAAACACGATGTCCAAAACAAAAGCAAAGATGGGAATGAATCCTAATGAGGCAAGTAGTAATATACCAAACATAGTGGCCTTCAGCATACAGCTGTATGTTTTTATTGGGGCCTCATTACAAGTTTCGTGGGCTTCAGATATTTTTGCCTTTGTGGGTCTCTTCTTCTCTCTCTACCTCTCTTTTCTCTCTCTGTCTCTCTCTATATATAGACAAATAGATAAATACATAGATGATAGATAGATAGATAGATAGATAGATGATAGATAGATAATATATATATATGCATATATATGCAATATAAATATTATATACTGAATATTACAGGCTATATATATATATATTTATATTCATTATTATGCATTCTTATCAAACTTATTTTTTCTTGTTTTTTAATATAACTTAAAATTACAGCATTTTCATGGGGTCATAAAATTACCACAGTCCTAGGCACTGTTCTTACTGTGTCTGAAGGATAACTTGCTCCTGGTTTATACCATCTACTAATGTCAATAATTCTATGCTCATTCAGATTTCTCTAGTTCTTTTCTTAATCCTCATTTGAGGATATTTTTCCATTGATTTTTAGAGAGTGGGAGATAGAGGGAAAGACTATATATATATAGTCTGTATGTTTGCACTGACAGAAATGGCCTGAGAAGATTGAACTAATTCCATTACTGCGTTAGGAAAATTTTCCATCCATGTGATAAGTTACAGGTAAGTTAGGTAGCTACTAGTAGACTCTTAGAATATAGCCTTCATATATATCGATGTGAAAGAAACATATAGATTGGTTGCCTCCTGAACATGCCCTGACCAGGGCCCAGGTTAGAAGAGGAGCTTGCAACCGAGGTAAGGGCCCTTGACTGGAATCAAACCTGGGACCTTTGGTCCATTGGCTGACACTCTATCCACTGAGCCAAACCAGCTAGAGTCAATTCTCTATTTTTTTATATATATTTTATTGATTTTTTACAGAGAGGAAGGGAGAGAGATAAAGCTAGAAACATCGATGAGAGAGAAACATCGACCAGCTGCCTCCCGCACATCTCCCACTGGGGATATGCCCGCAACCAAGGTACATGCCCTGGACCGGAATCGAACCTGGGACCCTTCAGTCCGCAGGCCGACGCTCTATCCACTGAGCCCAAACCGGTCTCGGCCAATTCTCTATTTTTGATAAATCAAATTAAACTTGGTAATAATATAGGCAAGTTGATTATTTATAATTCAAAACATGAATGAACTCAGAATAAATTATTTATATGTATGCATTAAAGCATTAACATATTTGTTAAAACCATTAAATTTGCTTCTCTTTTGGCCCAAGTGTTTGAAAATGTACTTGAGGACAACAAATGTATATTTTATGAAAATATTCTACAATCTGCATGTGTCATCTCTCACTCAAACAAGTGGACATTGAAAATGACTACATTAGTCAAAGCAAGAAATGCGTGACGACTAGTTTCAGGATATTACTTATAGAAAAATTCCAAAAACTTCTCCATGTCATGCTGTAGGATATGAATGAGGAGCTGAAAGAATGGGGATGACACTTCCTATGCTGGTCTGAAATGTTTGCACTGACAGAAATGGCCTGAGAAGATTGAACTAATTCCATTACTGCGTTAGGAAAATTTTCCATCCATGTGGTAAGTTACAGGTAAGTTAGGTAGCTACTAGTAGACTCTTAGAATCTAGCCTTCATTCTGAGTCAATGCAGTATGATCAACATTTCTCTCTAGACTAAACATATTTACTTAAAATGATCTGTAATTTTGACTTACTTCAATTTCAGGCTTACTACTTCTGAATTAAAGTGTATATGTGAGATTGTGTTAACTGTAAATGTTTAGGTTTAGCAAAATAACACTTGCCTCCCAGGAAAATTGTAAAATGTGATATGAATATCAAATATATTGAATGTATTTGGACCTAAGGAATACTGGTTTTGTTGGGGCCAGAGTACAAAAATGGGATGGGTATTTTAAAGCACAGTAGCAACTGCTCCTACACACAGATAAATTACTGTTATTTGATTTTCAGCGTATTGCCTTTCTTTCAAGGAACTTAGGAAAATATGCTCACATATCACCTGTGCAAAAAGGAACAATTTATGTTCTTTCAACTGTGAACACGAATCATACATAGATATTTGAAAATTTACATGAAATAGAAAACAATTTCAAGGCAATCAACTAAACCACAATAAAAATTACACATGCATCAAAGCTTTGGGAGAAGAATAAAACTGTGACTTGCCAAAAGAAAATCAGTGAATACATCACTCTGGCTGAAGAGTACTCGGGCCCTGAACAACAAAGAGTTATCTGTAGGCAAAGGACACTGTAGATTGATGTGCTAACTCAGCCTTCAATAGGACACACAGGTGTCCAGGGAAGAAGTGCTATAAAGAAAGGCTCTGACCCGTGGAAATAGGTCGCCTGCATGTTGCTTTGTGCCATTTTATAACCGCAGACTAGAAATAGTTTGGTCTGTGTTAGCAATTAATTTAAGAGTAAAAGAAATTATATTAATCTGTACTTTTTTTCTCCAAATTTAAAAGACTTCCAAGATGTCTATTGCTTTTGAAATGTAGTCAAGTGGAAATTCAGTTTTAAAAACAAAAGACAAATTCAAAGGAAGAAAAATAAAACACTAATTTTAATTGGCCACATTAATATACAACCCAGTTTCTTTGTGTTAGAAATACTGTATGCTTTAAGTGTTTTTATACTTAGGCTTTTGATTTTTCACAATAAATAATTCTTTATTCAGGGTTTGTTATTGAAAAAATAAGCAATTACAAAAATATCTATGATCACATATCCTAGGATTAAATATGATTTTTTCCCTAAAGTATTCTTATTTTGTGGTGTGTGCATGTGGCATCTGTGATTATATATATATATATATATATATATATATATATATATATATATATATATACATACACACTAGGGGCCCGGTGCACAAAATTCGTGCACTGGGTGGGGTGGGGGGCGGGGGGAGGAGAGTGTCCCTCAGCCCAGCCTGCCCCCTCTCACATACTGGGAGCCCTCAGGCGTTGACCCCCATCACCCTCCGATCGCCTAATCAGCCCCTTGCCCAGGCCTGACGCCTCCGCCAGAGGTGTCAGGCTTGGACAGGGGACCCCCATCTCCCCCCAATTACTGGCTCTGGCCCCCGCCCAGGCCTGAGGCCTCTGGCCCAGGAATCATGCCTGGGCAGGGGACCCCCATCTCCCTCTGATCGCTTGCTCCACCCCCCGCCCAAGCCTGACGCCTCTGACCCAGGCTTCAGGCCTGGGCAAGGGGACCATCATATCCCCCCAACCCCCGGCTCCGCCCCCCACCCAGGCCTGATGCCTCGGCCAGAGGAGTTGACCCTCATCACCCTCCGATCACCAATCACCGGATCGGCCCCTTGACCAGGCCTGAGGCCTCCGGCAGAGGTGTCAGGCCTGGGCAGGGGACCCCCAGCTCCCCGCGGTTGCAGGCTCCGCCCCTGCCCAGGCCTAACGCCTCTGGCCTAGGCGTCCGGCCCGGGCAGCGGGGACCTGCAGTGGCAGCGGGGGGCGCCGCGATCGTGGGCTTTGCTTTAGGCCCAGGCAAGGGACCCCTAGCTCCCGGGACTGCCAGCTTCGACCGTGCCCAGCTCCCATCGCTGGCTCCACCCCTACTTCCTGCTATCACTGGCCAGGGCGGCAAAGGCGCCTGATTCTCTGATCATGGCTGGGGGGCAGGGCAAAGGCGGCCCCAGGGCTGCCCCCCAGCTCTTAGCTCCCCCCTGGGTTTCCGATCACTGTCAGTGGCAGGGGGCTTCTTCCTGCTTTCCCTTTCGCCTCCCTGCATTGTGCCTACATATGCAAATTAGCTGCCATCTTGTTGGCAGTTAACTGCCAATCTTAGTTGGCAGTTAATTTGCATATAGCCCTGATTAGCCAATGAAAAAGGTATCGCCGTACGCCAATTACCATTTTTCTCTTTTATTAGTATATATATATATATATATATATATATATATATATATATTCTTTTAAAACTTGCTTTTCTGTACAACTTTTTATCAGAAATGATTATATGATTGATCAAGGATGGTCAAGTTTTATATATGCCATTTAAGAAAAAGAAAACATCAACAAAACAGGAATTCAACATTTGTTAAGAAAGTCTCACCTAATAATTTTTACAATAAAAACTAAGTAATACTATTTAAAAGATATATTTATTTTTTTAAACACTGATTTGATGCAAAAGTGAATTTTAGAAATCCAAGCTCTTACTTTTTTTAAGTGTTCTTAATAAATACCTAATACTCATATAGTTAATACTTCATAACAAATTATATTCTACCTAATCAGCACAATAACCTAATGAGGTAGGTCTATTTTTTCTTATTTTATAGACAAGAAAGCTAAAATACATAGATTTTAAGTAATTGCTCAGGTTAACAGAGCCAGTAATTAATGCAGTATTCAATATCTGAACCTATATGATTTTTGCTAGAGTCCACATCTACCACTAGTTTACTAGAATATTCTCTGTTTTGTAACTCTGAAAATCACTTATGATAAAGCTTAGATAGTCCTCACACCTGCGTACTCACAAAAAAGGGCAACCATTAACGTGTCTTTTCAGAAAGATGGAATGAAAGCATAAGGACAAAGAAAGACAGATGAGAAGATGGGGATGTAAGTGGGGGTGCAACATTTTTTCTGCTGAAGGTTTGAAGCAGCTTAGAAATAAGAGCATGTTCTGTATAACCTAGGTGAGTGCTTCCCAACATTCCATCCATTCATTATTTGTTTTGTTTGTTTGTTTGTTTTTGTTTTAAATTTTTATTTATTTATCATATATGTGTCCTTATCCCCACATTACCACCTACTCCCCCACTCATACCCTCACCGCCGCCCCCCCCCCCCCCCCGTTGTCTGTGTCCATTGGTTAGGCCTATATGCTTGCATATACATCCTTTGGTTGCTCTCTCCTCTTTACCCCCACCCTCCCCTACCTTCCCTCTAAGGGTTTGGCAGTCTGATCGATGCTTTTCTGTCTCTGGATCTGTTTTTGTTCATCAGTTTCTGTTGTTCATTATATTCCACAAATGAGTGAGATCATGTGGTATTTATCTTTCTCTGACTGGCTTATTCATTGAGTGCCTACTCTAAGCCAGGCACTGCTCTGGAAACATAGAACATATAAATAAAACAAAACTAAACAAAAAAACTCTACCATTATCTACTTTACATACTTGCAGAGGACAGAGTAAGTATTCTAGTATACAAAGAGCTTATATGATAGTACAGAAAATAATAATAGTTAATTCCCAGAGGTCAGTGGTTACGGCTGCTCATAACCTGGGTCCATAGGTGTACCCAATACAAACACCTGAGGGCCAATGAGATCCAAGTCTCAGTACACCTGTGAGCAGACCAGATTAAGATGCAGGCAATAAGAGTGCATTTTGAAATACATGGGGTAGCAAATATTTCAATTGAAGGCTATCTTATTAGAAAGTTTTGCTTGTTTTTTATGAATAATTAAAATGGGCTCATTTGAAATCATTAAATTCTTCACCTGATGAGATAGGATTATTTTCCCCAAATGTTGCAATAAATATTGCTTAGGGTTAGTGCCTAAATCAAAATAAATTTCTGTTGTGAGTTATGAAGATATTGAAATGTGTTCTTTAAGTTGACAATTTCTGAAACACAATGTGGATAGTTAATTTACATTGATAAAATAGGATACTAATTTAGATACTAATTTGTGTGTGTGTGTGTGTGTGTGTGTTTTCTATTCTACCCCCCTCCTTTTTTTCTCCATTTATACTGGAAGCAGGCTCTATGCTCCTTTGCAAAACAGGGAAGTTGTGGCAGTACTTCAAGAAGAAATCATTATTTAAACAAGTTGCTTACCCGCTGATAAAGCTTTTGTCCACTAGTGGCATTCTATCCTAAAGGGTGAGGAGGGGGAGCTCCTCTGAGGACAGTGAGGCAGGTAGGGAAGATTTTCTTAACACTGGAGAGAAGATCCAGTGATGAAAAATTGAGGAGCAGGAGCGATCCATGCCTGACCTCCTGAAGGAGGCCTGGGGTGTTGGTACAAATCAGTGAGGATCTCAAGCTTGTCAATTTTATTTTTAGACTTGGATTGGTGATGAAACTCTGGACATTTTTTTTTAAGTTTTTACATTGATTTTAGAGAGAGGAAGGGAAAGGAATGGAGAGAGGGAAGGAGGAAATGAGGGAGGGAGGGATATATGACAGACATCTAATCATCAGTTGCCTCCCGCAGGCACTCCAACCTGGGGATGGAATCTTCAACCAAAGTATGTGTCCTGATGGGGAATTGAACCCACCACCTTTTGGTGTACAGGGACAGTGCCCCAACCAAGCCACACTGACCAGGGAAAGAATTCTATACAAATTTTAACCTAGTTTAGCTCATCTTCTCTTGGGTGATCTAAATTTCTAGTGGTTTCTCTATTTCATTTGGTTGCAATGACTATATATTAATTAATATTAGTGATTATAAAATATTGTCATAATGCTACTTATATAGGGATTATTTCTATTCACTCATATTTCAATGTGAAATTAGCTATAAATTTTACATTTTGTTGGATATAAATTTGATTTGAACATACAGGGTGGGTCAAAAGTAGGTTTACAATTGTTCATATGGAAAATAATACAAAATTAAAAAAATAGCAATGTAAGAATAAACTCACATACTCACAACTGTAAACCTACTTTTGACCCACCCTATATTTTATTATATTAAGAATGTGCCCTTCTACTTCTTGTTTGCTTTACAAAGTTTTGGAATAAATTTTGAGTTTCATTAACTAACTTTTATATATCTTTTGAAATCTGTTTTGTCTCCATTTGACCTAATGGGATGTATTAATTAATAAATTACTTTACAATTCCATCATCAACATGTATGTCATCATCAACTTGTACATTATTATGCTGGATATTACTTGTTAAATATTTAATATAAACATGATCTACTTCTATTCATAAAACATTAGACTGTATTTTTCCATATAGTATTAATATGGCTTTATTTGTATACCTACATATGAATATTTCTTTATAATTTAGATATTGGTTTAAAATAAGAAAATAGTAATCAAGTAATCATACCACTAAATTGGTACATTTCATACTTTATTTTCTCTTGGAGAAGACTCATTCATGATGCTGTATCTGCAGAAAGTGGTAAATTGAAATTAGATTGAGAAATTCTGAGGTACTCAAACGTTAGAATGCATCTGTATTAGAAATATTGAAGGGATCTGAGTGAGTATATCACCATCTCTCCTAGCACTTGGCTGAGAGCAGCCAAGCAGTTTTTCATTTCACTTATGTGTACAGTGCGAGCACATCGTATTCATGTATCACAAAAGAACTGTGTAAAAGACTCTGTCTGTTATTAATGCCCATACAGATATAGAGATCTACTTTTTTAATATTAGTGGAAAAATACCTCATACAGAACAAACATCTGTCTCTGTATCTAAAACGACTGTGAAACAATAAATCACACAACATGATATTTCCAAAACAGACTTCTGAAATAAAATCTGTCAAACTCAGAGACTAGCTCCAAGGAACATCAACTAGCCAATCATCCACCTAGCAGGCAGCATAATGGATATCATTTCAACCTACAGTGGATACCAAATGCTTTTATACAAGCTATTTTGAAAGATAATTAGATATATAATATACTAAACAGACTAATAAAACTAATCATGTTATTCTACAAACATCTTTTTTTTTTACACTTTTGGCATAAGTTTGCTTTAATTTTGCTCACTCACAAAGCTCTTATTTAACAAAACAGTGCCCCTGCACCTAAAGATTATTTCTAAACAAGTAAGATTATCTGAATCATGATGGACTGAACTTCACTTATAAAGGAGATGCACTATACTTAAAAAATGTATTATGCTTTTCATGTACTCGAGCACAAATGAGATTTACTATTCCCATTGTCTCTCATTTATTCTTCCAGTCACCATTTATTATGTAGAGTATCAAATTAAAATTTATGAAATATATATATATATATATATATATATATATATATATATATATATACTGGTTAATCATTTAATCAACAAACACCCATTAAGCTCCAAATCTTTATTCATTCAATCAACATTCTTGAGCAACTACATTGTACCAAACAGTATTCTAGGGGCTGGGGATACAACGGTGAACAAAACAAACTATCTGCCCTTATGGCATTTAAATTGTAGTGTAAAGAGAAAGCAAGCATATTTGGTGTGTTGAGAACCCCCATAAAGAAAATTAAAGTGGCAAGAGGATAATGAGTAAAAGACTTTTTGGTGGTGACGATATTATTTTTCTCCAAACAGATTCATCAGAAATCACATCTCTGTTAAGGCAACATTAAAGCAAGGGACTAATCGATGTAAGTGCTTTATGTTTAGAGAGCAAGTAACTGAGCATGCTTAGTATGCTGGAGGAATAACAGAGCCCAGGAGTTTCACCAGACTGGAGTCAGCAAGGGTGATTCTATTGGGGTTTAAGGCAGTAAATTAGTCAAATAGGGTAATACATCTTGCTGCGATAGGACTTCCAATTTAATTCCCCACAAATTGCACTTTAAACATAGATATTTAAAAACATCACTGATAGTTTTGTGGAGAGTAATGAAAGTAGATGCATTTGTGGGCACTGTTTAAAGTACTGTACATGGGTAACCGAATACAGTATTGATCAAGACCCCTGCCCCCTTTCACAGAGTTTATAATCTGGTTTGGGGACGTATAAGAAAGGTAAAAATAAATACTTAGAAAGGATATTTAAGGTAGTGATAAATCACATGATAAAAATTAAATAGATTGGTAAAATGAAGAGTGAAGCTAGAGGGTACTACTTCTCTATGGAAAATCAAGGATCTAATATAGAATTATATTCAATCTGACACCAGAATGACCAGAAGTTGACAACCATAAAAAGAGAATTCTGGAAAGAGCAACAGCATACAAAATCAAATTTATGTAAAAACAAAAGAAGATCATTGTTTTGGGAATAAAGAGATGCAGAGAGAAACTGATATTAAGTGAATGGGAATAACAGAGGCAGGATGATGTTGCACCGTTTACGTCACAGTGAAGAGTTTACATTTAAGTCTCAGGAAACTGAGAAAGCCACTGGAAGCTTTCATGCTGTTCTTTGGAAAACTGATTTTGGTGAAAGGAAATGGCAAGAATGGAAGTAATAATGCCATTTTAAAAAGTTATTTGATTAATTCAGGAGAGGGCTTTAGTGGCTTAGATTAGATGGTAGCTGTGAAGATGAAAAGTTTATGAATTTGAGATATATTTTTGCAATAAAGATTACATGGTGTTTTATTTTACAGCAAACATTTTTTATAAGTAGAAAGAGTACATTCTATGGTAATGATAAAATGTATAGTAAAGTGCCCTGGCTGGTATGGCTTATTTGGTTGAACATCCTCCCTTGCACTCAGAAGTCATAGGTTCCATTCATGATCAGGGTACATGTCCGGGTTGTGGGCTCAATCCCCAGTGGGGAGCATGCGGGAGGCAGCTGATCTATGTTTCTCTCTCCTCACCTTCCTCTCTCTCTAGAAACAATAAAAATATATATTTTTAAAAAAGTATGGTAAAATATAAATAACAGTTATTTATTATCATTAACAAATATGATGTGTTTTACATAATTATTTTGCTGTACCAGTGATTTTCAACATTTTCATCTCCTGGCACACATAAGCTAATTACTAAAATTCTGTGGCACACCAAAATATACATTATATCTTTTGCCGATCTGACAAAAAATAGGAATAATTTTGATTCGTTCACACCAGATGGCTATTGTATTGGCTGTCGTCATTTTTTAATTTGACAATCTAAGAGAAAGGAGGTCAGTTCCCTTGATTAAATATGCAGGTAGCACATTTTAAAAATTTTTATGCCATACCGGGTGCAAATCGCTACACTATACTTTTACACAAATAACAGCACATATTTGTTTAGACCAGGATCACCACAAACATGTGTGTATTGCATTTTGTTATGATGTTCATGCTATTATGATGTCACTAGGCAATAGGAATATTTTGGCCCCATTATAATATCATGAGACCACCATCATATATGGCAGTCTGTCTTTGAATAAAACATCATTAAGCAGCAAATGACTGTAAGTAAATGAAAATCTTTTCATCACTTTGTTTTTACTTTGTTCCAGAATGTTTTATTATCACAAGGAAACATAAACAATATAAAATAAATGTCTGATATATTTTAATAATGTCACTAATTTTTAATGCATTAATTTAATTATAGTTTTTAATAGTCCACTTTATTTACTGTGAGTAAATCATTTCATGGCCAGGTTGTTCATTAGACTGACTAACACTATGAATCACTCCATCTTCCACTTTCTATAGAAGTTTATACAACTATTTTTTATAATATATTGCTTTTATTTTAAAAATTCATATATTGTCTCCATTCAGTGTGAGCTACTTAGTCATTTATGTGGATTTTTGTATATTATTTTTATGCAATTTTAAAAAGTGTATATTCTTTTATTAGGTTTGCTTTCTTTCCATAACTAGTTCAAAGTGATAATATAATCCCAAAAGGTGATGATATTGTTGGTTTTTTTGCTCTTAATGGCAGGAACATTGGTAAAGATCTTTCAAGCTTGGTTTACAATCTGTGAAGTACCTAATGGTAAAAAAAGCATATGGAATGCTAATTTTATTTTTAAAATTTTAAACTTCAAATCAGATCAGTTTCAAAGCAGATTAGGTACAGCATATGTTGATATACAACATTTTGATATTTATTTTGTTAGCTGTTATTTATCATTATAATAAAAACTGGTACAAAATAACTTGGAAAAGTCTAGATATAATAATATGTATTCCATAAAATATACAACATTTTAGGAACATCTTGTTTAATTGTGCTGATTGAATTCATAACTTTTACAATAATTGATTCATGTTGAACTAGAGGTCAGCAAATAAGTAATTAGCAATCATTCAGCAGTGAGAAATAAAAATAAAATTGATTCCATGATCATGAATTATTGTGGCCACATGTGTTATTAGATAAGTTATTGATAATATCCCAGAAAGTATGACATAGAAGCAAAACATGAGCACCAATAAGCTGAGAATATTTACAAATAAGATAATTGGCAATTAAGTTCATGTTATTTCAGTGTCTTATTACATGGCATCAGAGCTTCGAAAATAATTTTGATATTTTTCATAAAATGTTTGTAAGAAATAAACCATATAGTAGTGTGATGTCATAAACAGCAAAACCCAATATGTAGAGAAGTTATTATTTTTATTTGCACTTTCATAGTTCATTACTTGGCTCACAGTAAACTGAGCTAATCCTAATACTAAAAAAGATCCCAAACTTTTCACTACATTTTAAAAGACAGAATATGAAACAGATGGTAATAATTGTTCTATCCTTTAGGCTTGGTGAATGTCACCACTCTTCCCCTCTTCATAATCCCACACCCGCCCCCCACTAACGATTACTGCTTTGCTAACACAGGTGAGAGCTATGGAGAGGACAGAAAAAGTCTCATTTATTTTTATATCCTTAACCTCAGCTTGATTCCCTCGCACAGTTAAATGCCATATGTATTCATTTATCCAAAAATATTTATTTACCTAATTTCCATTGCATGTCAGGCACCATTAATGGCACTGGTGATGCAGTGGGATTAGATAGGAAAAGCCTATGTCCTACCTAACAGTGTACACGCTTGTGGGATACACAAAATTCAAAGACTATAATATATACACTGGGGTGGAAATAAGTGTAAGAAACTAAAGAAATAAAACTGAGTAAGTGTTGGAGGGAGACTGGACCAAGCACCGTATTTAGTGTGGACAAGGACCTGCTCCCTGGGGAGGTAGCAATTGAGCAGAGATCTGAATAAAGCTGAAGGAAGTAGCCACCAGAAGACATGGGGAAAGTCCCTCCTAGATAGAAGGAGCAGCATATACATACCACCTCAGGCAAGAAATAGATTGTTTACTTTAAGAAAAAAACAAAGAAGTCTATATTTTTAGCACAAGGAACAAAGACGGATAGAAGGTGAGAAGGAATAAGAGCAGCGGGGAGCACTGTTTGCATGTGGACCATTGGTATATCTTAGTTCGGACTAGATTTGGGATTTGAGAGGGGACCAAATTCTAAATGAATAGAGGGATAAATGAAAGAAATGATGTCTGAAAACAAAAGGCAAACAGAATAAGAAATGATACCAAACAATAAATGTTCAAAATACACTCATAAACACAGGCGTAGGATCTAATTTTTAAAAATTTTAAGTGCTTTAGAATTAACATATCACATTTGCTTGTATAATCTCGTGTTGCATCTCATGATAGTACCAGAGGCTTAATGTTCCAGTCTGTGTCCTTGTGGAATGGAATGTTTGTTTACAGTGATTACATGAGAACTTTCCCACTGGAATTCTATTTTTCTTTTCTCCTTTAGGAACATGACATAATGAGAGAATAGAGGAAAGGTTGCATAATGGATAAATTATCTTCCTATTTATGTATATATACATAATAGCTGATATAATTAAGTCTATTTAATGATTCCATTTAATACTTTAAATTAAAATCTAGAGGATAATTTTCAAATAATATAAAATAAAGAAAGGCTGCTGTTAGTAAGCACACTGGAGAACAGTCTCACATTATGAAATGAATTGGCATAATCTCAAATTTGGGAACATTGGGAGGAGAAGGCATTTTGATAAGTGTATGGCAAAGAAAATAATAGTGTATAATAAAAGAAAACCACATGAAAGGAACCATGAATAAAAAGATAATCGAGGATAAAATTGAAATCGAGGATAACTCACACAGTTGGGAGAATAGAAAACCACTTGTAGTATGAAGAACCTTTTGAATTTATTAGAAGAGAGTTTTCAGTATAAATTTTTAAAAGAAATATTTTGTACTTCTGAATTACAATGGGTCTGCCTAACCAGCCCTCCACCTCCATGTAATCCTGCCCCATAGCCTACTAATTTAACTATAAAGTGAACACACCCCCCCCACACACACACACACACAAACACACACACGACAAAGCATACAGTATCATTAAAAAATGAGAGAGAACTTTTATCAATCAGGGTTCAGTTAGAAACACTGCAATATTAATATTCTTTTTTTAAAGTGCCAAAGGCACATTTTAGAACATATTAATTAAAAAAATAATACAGGCTCTGACTGGTTTGGCTCAGTGGATAGAGCATCGGCCTGCAGACTGAAGGGTCCCAGGTTTGATTCTGGTCAAGGGCATCATGCACCTTGGTTGCGGGCACATCCCCAGTAGGAGGTGTGCAGGAGGCAGCTGATCAATGTTTCTCTCTCATTGATGTTTCTAACTCTCTATCTCTATCCCTTCCTCTCTGTAAAAAATCAATAAAATATATTAAAAAATCCAGAATGTCTAGTAGGTATAAACAAGCTTTATTATAAGGTAATTCTACTTTACTCTAAAATAATACAGTCTATGTAACTGCCCAAGTGAAGGAACAGAAAAAGTGGACAGTAGAATTTTGCCAGAGATCTCTAAGACATAAATTGTCAAGAAGTCTTAGAGGAATTCTCTTATAATGATCAACCATGTAATCTAAGGCATAACCAGAATTGAGAAAAAAGAAAAAGGTTGATGGATTGGCAGAAATATAAGGATCAATGAGCTATGAGAAGAGAATATTTGTACAATACTCACTTGAGTGATAAAGGGTAGAATGCATCACAGACAACTTGCCATTTCAACATCTGTTCTTCTCATAACACAATAGAAGCAATCAAAGTAGGAGATCAAATTCTTAAGAGACTGAGTTATAGTTCGTGCTTTTGCTTTAATATCATATAATTTTATCTTAGATTAGTTACAATGTCTTCCCATGTTTTGTTCTATAACTCCACAGGTTTTTAAATCCAACATAGAAAAATGTACAAATAATTAGTGACTAACAGAGCCCTGAATTATTTACAAGGATTTTGCAACCATGTAATAATCTAAATATATAAATGCAATTAGTCATGTTTTCCCTAAGATTATTTCAATAGAGAATCATAAGTTTAAATACCTCTTTCTGAGTGTAATATTAGTTACAAATCCCCAAGTCTTAAAATCATTTTGAGATAGCAAAATACACTTTTTGCTTAAATATGATGATCATCAATGCAAAATTTATTTTTTGTCTGCTATTCACTAGAGTTTCCTAGATTTAAACAATTTAAACAATACCTCACATGTGGAGGACATTTTCACACAATTCAGGGTTACAATGTTGACACACAATATGTTCCTTTGAGTTATGTCTATTTTAGAGACTAATGCCTGGAATTGACTATGTTCATTTATATAAGTAAACATTTAAAAATATTCAGTAGTGCCGAAACCGGTTTGGCTCAGTGGATAGAGCGTCGGCCTGCGGACTGGAGGGTCCCGGGTTCGATTCCGGTCAAGGGCATGTACCTTGGTTGCGGGCACATCCCCAGTAGGAGATGTGCAGGAGGCAGCTGATCGATGTTTCTCTCTCATCGATGTTTCTAACTCTCTATCCCTCTACCTTCCTCTCTGTAAAAAATCAATAAAATATATTTTAAAAAAAATATTCAGTAGTGATATCACTGTTTTGGAAAAACTGTATTTTAACTCAATGCATATTTTATAAAGAATTCTTTTTTAAAATCTATATATATATATATATATTATATATATAATATAAATATTATATGTATAAAAACTATATATATATATATATATATATATATATATAGTTTAAAATATTCAGGACTTAAAAAGATCCCTAAAACCAAGAAAGACAAAACCAAGAAAATGAACAAAACCCAGCTTATTTAAATGAAGATCAATGGTTTAAAAAATGAAATTCTAAAATTGCCCTGTGTAAAGTAAATTCCATCCTTGTGCTGTGCTATTTCTCAAAGGAGAGGATCATAGGTGACTGATCCTTATCTGATTAGTAAATACTATTTCCTTGTGTTGACTTAGAAAATCATCATGTAATCTCAAACCCAATAGGGTCTATGGGTGGGGTTTTCAAAATGGTGGTCAAATAGGCAGATGTGTACTGTGCCTTCTCATGGAGCAGAAAAAAAGGAACAATAAATCAAATGACATCCACCCAGAACTGGCGAATTAAACACAGCTGGTGAGAGAATCTGAGGGTGGAAAGGACAAAGGATGCCTGGAGAACGGCAGGATCAGGGATATGGGCTGGAAAGAAAGGTGCATGACCACCAGGATGAGAGGGTCAGAAGGAACCTGCACTGCACCAAGTCCATGTCCCTTGGGTAGTCGCATAACACTTGACTGTGGAAGAGAGTCCACAGGACTGCTGGCAGTTGTGAAATCTAGATCTAAGTCCATAGCCGCAAGAGGCTGTGCTCACAAAGGCAGCCTGAGGAACAGCCGGAGCCTCACAGTACTGAGGAGAGAGAAGCCTATTTCATTGGACTTTTCAATTACAAATATACACTGAACTGTGGCCATTCACCTATTCATTCAATTCCTTTACTATACTTTCTGGATATAAGCTCTGCCTCTAAGATTCTGTCCCCCTCCCCCTTTTTTGTGGGTGTTTGTTGTTTGCATTTTTTGGTTTATTTGTTTGTTTTGTGGAGTTTTCTCCCCATATATGTTTATTTCTTCTCCTTTCTTCTTTTTCTTTTCTCTCTTACTTTTTTTTTCCTTTAATCATTTTTGCTCTCTCTCCTTTCTCCTAGTTTTCTTTTCTCTGGTGTCCAGTTTTATTGGGGTTATTGGTGTCATGAGTACATTCGTGTTTTTTCCCTTTGTGTCATGTCTTGTCAAGTTGTATTTTGTGCTGTTTGGTCAAGGTGTTACAGAGTAAGCCACATAACCAGATACCCTGAGAGGAGACTCCATCCACAAATGGGACAGTAACACTCAAGACCCAACTACACCAAGAGAACCCAAATATCCCAAGTAAGAGGCATCCTTAAAATACCCAGCACAGAAGACCTGAGAGATTGCACCAATGGGTACCAGAAAACATCTACTATATAAGACACACTCAACAAAAATCTGGGTGACATAGAAGTTTGATCGAATACACAGAAATAAGCACAAAGGAACAGCAAAAATGGGGAGACAAAGAAACAACCCTCAAAGGAAAGGAAAGGAAAGGAGGATCCACAAAAAAGGAAGTAAATGAAATAGAGGCAAGCAATTTGTCAGAGAAAGAATTAAGAGCAATGGTTATAAGGATGCTAAAGAGGATGGAAGATAAATTCAACAACATGTGTAAGCATCAAGCAGAAATGAAGAAGAACAAAGTGGAAATGAAGAATGACATACCTACAATAAAGAACAAAGTGGAAAGTACCAACAGTAGACTAGAATAAGCTGAGGACTGCATCAGTAAGCTAGAAGACAAGGGATGAAAAAACACCCTATCAGAGCAGCAACTGGAAAAACAACAACTTACAAATCGGGAGGAGAGCCTAAGGGAGCTTTGGAACATCACAAAATGAAACAACATCTGCATAATAACGGTGCCAGAAATAGAGGAAATGGAGCAAGGAATAGAACACCTATTTGAAGAAACAATGACAGAAAACTTCCAGATGTTGGGAAGAAAAAACTCACACTAGTCCAAGAAGCACACAGAGTCCCAAATAAGATGAACCCAAAATGACCAACACCAAGGCACATCATAATTAAATCGGCAAACACCAATGACAAAGTAAGAATCTTAAAGGCTGTCAGAGAGAGACAGAAAGTTACCTATAAGGGATCTCCCATTAGACAATCAACTGATTTCTTAACAGAAACACATCAGGCCAGAAGGGAATGGAATTAAGTATACAAAGTAATGCAATGCAAGGGACTGAATCCAAGAATACTCTACTAGCAAGGCTATCATTCACATTTGAAGGGGAAATCAGGAGCTTCACAGACAAAAAAGATTAAGGGAGTTTATCACTACCAAACCAACAATGCAAGAAATGCTAAACAGACTATTGCAAAAAGAAGAAATAGAAAGGGAAGTAGGAACACAGGCATGAAGAATAAAAATGGTGACAAAAAACACCAATCAATAATAACCTTAAACTAAATGGATTAAATGCTCCAATCAAAAGACATAGGGTTGCCCTAACTGGTTTGGCTCAGCGGATAGAGCATCGGCCTGCAAACTGAAGGGTCCCAGGTTCGATTCCGGTCAAGGGCATGTACCTTGGTTGCGGGCACATCCCAAGTAGTAGGTGTGCAGGAGGTAGCTGATAGATGTTTCTCTCTCATCGATGTTTCTCTCTATCCCTTTCCCTTCCTCTCTGTGAAAAATCAATAAAATATATTTTAAAAAAAACAAAAACAAACAAAAGACATAGGGTAGTTGAAGGAATAAGAAAACATGACCAATATATTTGCTTTCTTCAAGAAACCCACCTCAGAACAAAGGACCCACACAGATTGATAGTGAAGGGATGGGAAAAAAATTCTTCAGACAAATGGAAATGAAAAAAATAAAAGCTGGGGTAACAATACTTATATCTGACAAAATAGACCTCAAAGTGTAGCCCCTAAAATTCAACAGTAGGCTATAACTCTGGTAAAACATATATGCACCCAATTAAGGAGCACAAAAATACATTAAAAAAACCAAACCAAACCAAACAAAACAAAAAAATACAACTGGAAGATATCAAGGGAGAGATCAACAGCAATACAAACATAGTAGGGGACTTTAATACTCCATTGACACCACTGGATAAATCCACTGAACAAAAAATCAGCAAAGAAACAGCAATCCTAAATGACTCACTAGATCAGATGGAATTAATTGACATCTTTAAAATATTTCACCGCAAAGTTACAGAATATACATTCTTCTCAAGTGCACATTGGACATTTTCAAAGACAGACCACATATTTGGACACAGGCAAAGTCTCTTCAAATTCAAAATGATAGAAACCATATAAAGCATCTTCTCAGATAACAATGTCATAAAATTAGAAATCAAATACAATAAAAACAATGGAAAAAAAAAAGTCAAACACATGGTGGCTAAATAGAATACTATTAAACAATGATTTGGTTACCAAAGAAATCAAAGAGGAAATAAGCAACCTGGTAACAAATGAAAATTAAAAGATAATAATCCAAAATTTATGGAACACAGCAAAAGTAGTCCTGACAGGGAAGTTCATAGCTCTACAAGCCTACATAAACAAGAAAAAGTGGTAATAAATTATCTAACCCTACAACTTAAAGAATTAGAAAAAAAGCAACAAGAAAAGCCCAGAGTAAACAGAAGGAAGGAAATAATAAAGATCAGAATGGAAATAAATGACATAGAGACAAAAAAATACCAAAAAAAAATCATTAAACCAAGAGTTGTTTCTTTGAAAGAATAAACAAGATTGATTAACCTCTATCCAGGCTCACCAACAAACAGAGAGGACCAAAATGAACAAAATCAGAAATGATAGGGGTGAAGTAACAACAGACTGACAGAAATACAAAGATTTTAAAAATAATACTATGAACAACTCTACTGCAACAAACTGGACAACCAAGACGAAATGGACACATTCTTAGAAAAATACAAGCTTCCAAACTCAATGAGGAAGAATCAAAAAACCTGAATAGGATAATAACTACTGATGATTTTAAAGCAGTAATAAAAAATCTTCCAGAAAACAAAAGCCCTGGTCTGGAAGTCTTTACAGGTGAATTTTACCAAACATTCAAAGAAGAACTAAAACCTCTCCTCCTCAGACTATTCCAAAAAATTCAAGAGGATGGCATACTTCCAAGATCTTTCTATAAAGCCAGCATTACCCTAATTCCTAAACCAGATAAAGACACTACAAAGAAAAAATTACAGGCCAATATCCCTGATGAACATAGATGCTAAAATCCTCAACAAAATTCTAGCAACACGGATCCAGCATTACTTAGAAAGATCATACATCATGACCAAGTGGGATATATTCCTGGGATGCAAGGCTGGTACGATATCCACAAATCAGTAAACATGATACAACACATAAACAAACTGAGAGACAAAAATCACATAATTATATAAATCAATGCAGAAAAAACATTTGACAAAATCCAATACTCTTTCTTGATAAAACACTCAGCAAAGTATGAATAGAGGGATCATACCTCAACATAATAAAAGCCTTATATGACAAACCTACAGCCCACATCATACTCAATGGGCAAGAACTAAAACCATTTGCCTTAAGAACAGGAAAAAGGAAGGTATGCCCACTTTCACCACTCCTGTTCAACATAGTACTGGAAGTGCTAGCTACAGCGATCAGACAAAAAGAAGAAATAAAAAGCATCCAAGTTGGAAAAGAAGAAGTAAAATTGTAATTATTCGCAGATGACATGATATTGTACATAGAAAACCCTAAAGATTACATCAAAAAATACTAGGCTTAATAAGTGAATTCAGCAATGTAGCAGGATACACAATTAACACCCAGAAATCTATGGCTTTTTTTATACACCAATAATGAACTCACACAAAGAGAAACAAACAAACAAAAAACCATTTACCAATGCACTGGAAAAATTGAGATACCTAGGAATAAACGTAACTAAGGAGGTAAAAGCTGTGTACTAGGAAAAGTACAGGACATTAAAAAAAACAGATAGAGGAAAACATAAACAAATGGAAGGATATACCGTGTTCATGGATTGGTAGAATCAACATTATTAAAATGTCCATACTACCCAAAGCAATTTATAGATTCAATAAAATTCCAACAGTATATTTCACAGACCTAGAACAACTCTCCAAAAATTCATGTGGAATAAAAAAGACACCGAATAGCACTGTAATCCTGAGAAAGAAGAACACAGTTGGAGAGATCACAATACCAGATATCAAGCTATATTACAAAGCCACAGTTCTCAAAACTGTCTGATATTAGCATAAGAACAGACATATAGACCAATGGAATAGAACAGAGAACCCAAAAAATCAAACCCAAGCCATTATGCTCAATTAATATTTGACAAAGGAGGCAAAAGCATACAATGGTATCAAGACAGTCTCTTCAATAAATGATGTTGGGGAAATTGGACAGATACATGCAAAAAATGAAACTAGACTACCAACTTACACCATACACAAAAATAAACTCAAAATGGATTAAGGACTTAAACATAAGACAGGAAACCATAAAAAATATTAGAAGAAGCCATAGGCAGCAAAATATCAGACATATGTTGTAGCAATATCTTTACTGATACAGCTCCTAGAGCAATGATAACTAAGGAGAAAATAAACAAATGGACTACATCAAAATAAAAAGCTTATGCACAGCAAAAGAAACCATTGACAAAACAACAAGAAAGCCCACTGCATGGGATAACGTATTTGCCAATATTATCTCAGATAAGGGTTTAATCTCCAAAATTACAGGGAATTCACACATCTTAACAAAAGGAAAATAAATAATCCAATCAAAAAATGGGCTGAGGACCTAAGTAGACACTTTTTGAAAGAAGACATACAGAACTCCAAGAGATATATGAAAACATGCTCAAAGTCACTAAGCACTCAAGAGATGCAAATCAAAATGACAATGAGGTATCATCTCACACCTGTCAGAATGGCTATCATCAATAAATCAACAAAGGACAAGTGCTGGTGAGGATGCAGAGAAAAAGGAACCTTCCTTCACTGCTGGTGGAAATGCAGACTGGTACAGCCAGTGTGGAAGACATTATGAAGTTTCCTCGAAAAGTTAACAATGGAGCTCCCATTTGACCCAGTAATCCCACTTCTAGGACTATATCCCAAGAAACCAGAACACCAATCAGAAATGACATATGTACCCCTATGTTCATAGCAGCACAATTTACAATAGCTAAGATTTGAAAACAGCCTAAGTGCCCATCAGCAGATGAGTGGATTAAAAAACTGTGGTACATCTACACAATGGAATACTACACTGCTGTAAAAAGAAAGGAACTTCTACAATTTGCAACAGCATGGGTGGAACTGGAGAGCATTATGCTAAGCAAAATAAGCCAGTTGGAGAAAGATAAATATCACATGATCTCACTCATTTGTGGAATATAATGAACAACATAAATTGATGAACAAAAATATATCCAACAACAGAGAAACACCTAACAGACAGTCAAACCTCAGAGGAAAGGCAGGGGATAGCGGGGAGGGGTAAGAAACCAACCAAAGGATTCGTACGCATGAAATATTAGCATAACACCATGGTCAGCAAACTATGGCTTGCGAGTCACATGCGGCTTTTTGGCCCCTTGAGTGTGGCTCTTCCTAAGCCTTAGGAGTACCCTAATTAATAACAATGTACCTACCTATATAGTTTAAGTTTAAAAAAATTTGGCTCTCAAAAGAAATTGTACTGTTGATATTTGGCTCTGTTGATTAATGAGTTTTCCGACCACTGGCATAACCTATAGACACTGACACTGGGGAGGTGGGGGCTTGTCCTGGGAGTTGGGAGCGGCTGGGCAGGGGGAAGGGGGAAAAAGGGAGATACATGTAATACTTTAAACAATAAAAAAAGTCTATGGGTATCATAGACCTCATTTTTTTTGCCTTGACTATGAATATACAAAAGGATGAGTGGGAAAGAATAAAGTTTTTTTTAAGCTGTGAAAATTTTATATGTACAGGCAAATTTTTGGAGTGCTGTTTCATAATTAGATTTAATAATACATCATTAGTTAATATCTTCTTAGTGAAGAGATATTGTTTCCTCTGAAAGACTACAATCACATAATATATTTGTAATATCTTAAAAGCCTTAGTTACCAAAGACTCTGCAGCAAGTCGTTGGATTGAAAGATAAAAGGAATTTCTTAAATCAAGAGACATCAGAAAATGCAAGTGGATATATGAATAGTTTCAAAACACTGTATAAAAGAAGAGGAAGATATCTACTGTGAGTAAGCTGGAAAACTCATTTAGCAATAGTAGGTCCAATGTAATTGTTAAAGCCGAAGAGTGATAGTTATGTTTTTATATTTCTTTTTAAAGTGTTCTGGAGCCCAGAGGTCAGAGTGGGACCATCCAGTTTGCAGCGCCATGGAACCATAAAAGACACACTCAGGGGGAAGACTCAGTGAGCACCAAAGCCCCATCGAAGCAAGTCTAGCCCCAGGGGGCAGTCTCCAGCACAGAAGTTCTCCCACTGCAGACACAGCTGATTCTCACAGCCAATTGGCCTGGAGGTCAACTCCTCACAGTGATAATTACAACAATCAAGGCTTAACTACAACAAGACTGTGCACAAAGCCCACAAGGGGGTGCACCAAGAGTGTCCACCTCAGGTAATTGGGACACTTAGCACAGAAAGGCACTCTATCACACAGTGAAGCATAAAAAATGCCGAGACAAAGAAACAGGACACAAACAACAGAATTGGAGGAAAGCAAACTGTTGGATATAGAGTTTAAAACCACACTTTTAAGGTCTTTAAAGAACTGTCTAGAAGCCACTGATAAACTTAATAAGGCCCTCGAAAAGACTGGTGAGACCGCCGATAAATGTAGTGAGATCTTCAAGAAGACTGGTGAGACCGCCGATAAATGTAGTGAGATCCTCAAGAAATCTAATGAGACACTCGATGTTGTGATAAAGAACCAACTAGAAATTAAGCATACACTGACTGAAATAAAGAATATTATACAGACTCCTGACAGCAGAACAGAGGAGCGCAAGAATCAAGTCAAAGATTTGAAATACGAGGAAGCAAAAAACACCCAACCGGAAAAGCAAAATGAAAAAAGAATCCAAAAATATGAAGGTAGTGTAAGGAGCCTCTGGGACAGCTTCAAGTGTACCAACATCAGAATTATAGGGGTGCCAGAAGATGAGAGAGAGCAAGATATTGAAAACCTATTTGAAGAAATAATGACAGAAAACTTCCCCCATCTGGTGAAAGAAATAGACTTACAAGTCCAGGAAGTGCAGAGAACCCCAAACAAAAGGAATCCAAAGAGGACCACACCAAGACACATCATAATTAAAATGCCAAGAGCAAAAGACAAAGAGAGAATCCTAAAAGCAGCAAGAGAAAGAAATTCAGTTACCTAGAAGGGAATACCCATACGACTGTCAGCTGATTTCTCAACAGAAACTCTGCAGGCCAGAAGGGAGTGGCAAGAAATATTCAAAGTGATGAATACCAAGAACCTACAATCAAGACTACTTTATCCAGCAAAGCTATCATTCAGAAGTGAAGGCCAGATAAAGAGCTTCACAGATAAGAAAAAGCTAAAGGAGTTCATCACCACCAAACCAGGATTATATGAAATACTGAAAGGTATTCTTTAAGAAGAGGAAGAAGAAGAAAAAGGTAAAGATACAAATTATGAACAACAAATACACATGTATCAACAAGTGAATCTAAAAATCAAGTGAATAAATAATCTGATGAACAGTATGAACTGGTGATTGTAATAGAATCAGGGACATAGAAAGGTAATGGACTGACTATTCTTGGGCGGGGGAAAGGGGTGTGGGGGTTGGGGAAGAGATTTGACAATAATTGTGCACATATAAATGAGGACAGTGGGTGGGGAGTGAGGGCGGAGGGTGGGGTGCGAACTGGGTAGAGGGGAGTTATGGTGGGAAAAAAGAGTAACTAATGTAATAATCTGAACAATAAAGATTTAATTGAAAAAAATATAAAGTGTTCTGTATAATTTCTGCTTTACCTATAAAATATACTAGGTAAATAAATAAGGTCTAGAGAAAATTTGGAATATTATATACAATTTCTCAATCCTCTCATTATATAAGCTCCATCAGAAATATTCCTAATCAGATGTAATGGTGTGTGTGTGTGTGTGTGTGTTGGTGTGCATGTGCATCATTGCATAGTTTGAGCTATCAGAACTGTGGATATGAATGTGATATCAAAAAATCCTACTTTTATTAAATTACTACAGATCACGAAATGTAAGATAAAATCTTTTAAAGTCTCATAATTGCCTTAATATTTAGAATTAAAACACTACATTTTTTGAGTTGTGGGAAAAGGTGATGATTTAAATATTTTAATGGTTTCTGCTTATTTTTAAGTTATTTAACAATTTTTATTTACCTTATTATCTATTTAGTCTTTAAAGCTAAAACACTATTGATATACTAAAATCTGAAGGCAAAATCATAAAAAATTATATATCCTTTATAAGTATTACGCACAGACTATGTTGGTATCATCCTGTATAATAAAAGGCTAATATGCAAATAGACCAAAGGGTGGAACAACCAAACAACCCGTTGCTATGACATATGCTGACCACCAAGGGGCGCACGTGGAATATGGCAGGTGTTGGCCACAGTTGGATGGTGGAGCAGGTGAGCAGGGGCGCTAGACCAAGGTGTGGCACCAGTTGCTGTCATCGGGGAAAGCCTCTCGTGGTTACTGAAAATTCTTTGCTCCCTCGTGCCACAGTCCCATCTGGCGCTTGCCCCTGTTGCCGGTCTCGGCCCCACTCACACCCGCAGCTGGTGCCAGAGCTGCTGTTCACACCCATAGCCAGTGTCAGAGATGCTGCTCACAACTGCTGCTGGCACCCAGCGCTGGTCCCAATTGGTTGGCTCCGTCAGCGGGTGTGAGTTGGGCCACTGCCATCAGCAAGTGGGAGCGGTGGCGGTGGGAGGGGGGCTGCTGGCCGACAGGGGATCGGGGGCCGCAGCTGGAGGGGCCAGGTGGGGGTATGGAGGATGGGCTGAGTCCCACCCCTGTGCCCACTGCAGTCTTGCGGCCCACAGTTCCTTTCAAGGTGCAGGAATTCGTGCACTGGGCCCCCAGTATAGTATAAAATGCTAAAATGTTTAGGTAATATTATTTGACAAATCTATAATACATGGTAAAAATCCTTGAATACTCTATATAGTATGCTGCTATGCCTTTTAAGTATTTATTATGTATATAAGGGTTATACTACTATTTTAATATACTTTATATATTACAAAATATATTTAAATATATATTATATATTTTAAGAGCTTATAATAAAAATATATTATTTAACAACCTTTAAATGCAATTATGTATAGAAGTACTGTTTTGTTGTTCTCATTCTTTATTAGAACTCTTTATTATCTAACTTGATTGGCAAAGCTAGGTGAGTTCCCAAATCAACGTTTTCAGTGGCATTCTGTACTTCACTCCTGACCTTCTCCCCAACATTTTGACTTTAAAAAAATCAAATTGGGTTTTTTACAGTAATATTCATGTTATGCAGAGTCTCATTGGATGAAAAAAAAATGAACTTTTTAGTAATTCTGTCCCCAAGTGTTTAGTCACAGCTTCTACTATTAGGTTTTAAGCTGTAAGCTTGCACACAAGAACAAAAAGACAGCACACTAACTCAGGAGGCAAGGCTGGATCAAAATCATCATTATGGGGAAGACGTAGGAGGGAAGTGGTGTCAAAGGTCTACACATAGTAACAACAATATTTGTGGAGAGAATGAATAAGAGAATGATGTAAGAGTTTGAAAGAAGCCAATTGATAAATGACTGACAGTGTGTGAGAGGAAGCTATTGAGAACAGCCCTTCGTTCTTGGGGACAGCATGACTCTTGGATAAGTTATGTCATCACTAAAATAGTACTCAAAGCAAGAGATGGTTGAGAAAAAGAGAAGTTCATTTTAGACAAGTTGAATTTGAGTATTTTATCTTCCTCTTCTAATTCTCCAGAATAAATCAAATTACCCAACTTACTTGAAGCTCATATTAAGCTTCTTGACTGCCAATAGCGTTCATATGGTAAATGTGTTATTTTAAATCATCTCTAAAGATGCTAAAATCACTTGTGGGTGAATCTGTTAACCTTTTTTTTTTTCCCTCACAGAAACTGCCCAGGATTTCTTATATTCTCTTTATTCAAATGAAAGAAACACCTTTTGGAAGCAAAGGCAGAAAAATAACATTTCTTTTTCCTTCTTCCTTCCCTCCTGTGCTGGCTGGGTGGTTCAGTTGGTTGGAGCATTGTGCCATACACCAAGAGGGTGCGGGTTCCATGCTGGATTAATAAACTCCTCAAAAATATTTTACTTTCTTATAATTTAAGTCTCAAATATTTTTCAAAATCTTAAAGATTAAATTTCTTTACATGTTCTACAATATTCAGCATAATACCCCCTTCTTCCTTCCCCAACCTCATGACTCAATACACTTTAATTTCAAAGCAGTGTTAGATTTACTGAAAAGCAATAAAGACAGTACAGAGTTCTCCATATAGGTCACACCCAGTTTCCCTTATTGTTGATACCTTACATGGGAATGTTACCTTTGGGATACTGATGCATTATTATTAACTAAAATTTGTACAAGGTGAAATAAAATGGAGTCATTCATGTCAAAGGTTCTAAATGAAGCTGGGAGGCCATTTAGGAGCTGGACCTCAGGCACATCCTCACCTGGTGGAAACAGGAATTTGTGAACTGGGCCAAACCACAAATAGTCCAAGGACTTGGCAAAGAACAGCTGGCTCAGTGATGGCCTTAGCAATCACAAATTAAAACTCTTAGTAAACAAGTTCGGTTTTGTTTTCCCTTTTATAAACCCCAAGCCGGACACTATTTGGATTTCTGCCCAAATCTCTATACACTTAAATGCTAATGATCCCAAATAAGTGTTTGTACTTGATTACTGCCTCCTGCTAATTTTAGGTTAACAAGTTTATACCTTATTCAGATTTACATAGTTTTTACCTATGTCCTTTTTCATTCTAATATCACATCTAGATTACCACATTACTCTGTTTCCAAATATATCACATTCTGAGGCACTGGGAGTTAGGACTCCAACGTAAGATTTACGGGGCACATCAATCTGGTAATATCCCCCCAAAGTCATAGCCAACTGCTAATCTACTTTCTCCTTCTATTCATCTGCCTCAGTATTGGCATGTGAAACTTTTATTTCACTTAGCATCAAGTTTTAAAAGCCACCTATATTGTAGCTGTGTCAGCACCAGTGAGCCCTCTAACGAATTTTTCATTGCCATTATTAAAATTTACATCTACAGATTTCCCATTGTGTCTTCTTATGAATCTCTTGATATTTTCTATTTGATGAGAAAGTGTCATCATGCTTCCTTTTGATTTTTCAATCTTAGTTTCCTTTAGTTCTTTGAACATACAACAGCTGCTTTGAAGTCTTTGTTGGCTAAATCACCATCTGGGCTCTTTCAAAGGCAGTTTTATTTTATTTGATTTGCTTTGCTTTTTTTCCTATGCATGGGTCACATTTCCCTGCGTATTTGCATCTCTCATATTTTTGTTGATGTTGTTGCAAACTGGACATTTTAGATAATATGATGTAGCACCTGAATATCCCACCCTCCCCCTGATGATGGTTATTATTCTTGCCGTTTGCTTGGTGATGTATTTGTTTAGTGACATGCCTAAATTAACTCTGTAAAATATACTTTCCCTTCAATAATGGCTATGATCCTATTATTGTTACTTTTCCTGTTTTTTATCTTTAGCCTGAGCTGCCTAGGAATTGCTCCTGGGGTTGTGGAGGTGAGGTGTAAGTCATTTATTGGTAAAAGGTTGTGGTTAAGTCCCTTTAGTCCGTTAGATTTTTACCCTTTTACTGTTGGATGTATTTGGGGCTTGGAGTCTGAAAATATCCTTCACAGGGTTTATGTACTATTGCTTCATACTCAATCAGAGACTATTAACTCAAATGTCGCCTCTCTCATCGCTCTTTAGAGGGTGCCACCTTGGGCATGCACACAGTCAGCCTTCCAGACTGCTGGGGGTAGGTGTTGTTTTATTTTTAAGCTGGACTCTTTTAGGAGTCACCCCTAGGATAGGTAGCTAACTTGTTCAGTGTTTCCTTAGAAGTTCTCTTTAAGCCCCTGGCAGTGAGGCTTCTGTCCTGTGTTGATGGGTCTGCATGTGGCTTAGGAAATGCTTTTTAATTCCACCCCATGTTTTGCTCTGATTGCTGAGTGGGTGCAACCCTGCATGCACACAAGACTTCTCAAATTCCAGAGTTGATCCTGATTTCAGGAGGGCTCTTAAGGGCTGTCTCTCTCCCTGATTCTATTAAATTTCTGGCTGCTTTGTTGTTTTGCTTGCAATATGGACCTACCAGCCTCTTCTTAATTGCTCTCCACCAAGATCTCCGTCACTTTTTGACAATACTCTTAGGCAAGGAATCTTCCATTCTCTGTTCCAAATAAAGTCAGTACCCTCAGGCAAAGCTGCAGAAATCTTCGTGCTGAGTTTCCCCTCTCCCATGGGCAGAACTCTTGTTAATGCACTGAGGATGCACCAGACCACTTTTCTCGGAGTGATATTCCTGCTAAGACTGGGTAGTGGTTGGTGGAAGCAAAGTGGTAGCCCCTCTTCTTGTTGGCTAGCTCTGTCCAGCATATAACCTGCACCCTACCAGTGAGCTGGAGCACAGGCAATCAAGGATCTCTGTCACCTGTCAGGACCCCTATTGTCCCTAAGTCAGAACCTCCTTCTTATCAGTGGGGTTGTGTTGAGGAAGGGAGAGCTGCTGCTCTCTGCCATACTATCCTGCAGTAGAGCTTGGAAGCATGGGGCTGGATGGTGCGATGGAAAACAAGGGCTTGCCTCTGCAGAGGTGAAACCACAGCCCTTCTCTGGGAATTGGGAAAAGAGTGAGCCCAGGTCTTCTTGGCTGTACTGCTTGGAAGAGTATTTAGTTAGAGATTCTGTAACACAGAATTGGGTGGTTGTGGAGGTAGAGACGAAGTGGGTTACATTTCAAATGTGACAAATTCTTGCTGTTCCTATCAAGACTGAGTAGAATATTTAATAAAATATCTCTTTACCACACTGGCTTGGATCAATGGTTGAGCATCGGCCTATGAACCAGGAGGTCACAGTTCCGTTCCTGGTCAGGGCACATGCCCAGGTTGCTGGCTTGATCCCCAGTAGAGGGTGGTGGTGGTGGGTGGGGGGAGGCAGGCAGCCAATCGATGATCCCCTGTCGTCATTGATGTTTCTATCTCTCTCTCCCTCTCCCTTCCTCTCTGATATCAATAAAAATATTTTTAAAATATATTTATTTCTTTGCTTTCTAGTAGAATATTTAATTTGCTGTATCTTTTTAGGACAACTTCCAGAGACTTTAAATGATTGTCTTATAATTCTCATCAGCTTAATTGTTGTTTTGCTGGTATAAGGCTCCACTGAGATCCTTATTCTGACGGCTACTTTCAGTTTTTGTTTTTTAATTTCAAAAGCTAATCATTCATTGCTGGTCCCAGATTGATTTTTCATTATTCTTTCTTTTGCTATTTATTCCAGGAGCCCTAAACTTCCTATTTTCATTAACTTCTCACTTTCAGCTCTTTATGGTTTTTCCTGTGCCTTCGGACTGTAATGACCTTTGTCAAGTCTCTACACTTCATCTTATTACCTTTTGCTCATCCTTTGAATCATTTAAACAACATTCTCTGTCCCTGGCTAGGTAAATCATGTCCTCATGATGTCACATTTGCAACTTTTTTCTTTTGAATGGCAGCCTTAGTTCATTATGTGTGTTAGTATAATTACTTCTGTCTTTTGGGAAGACTGATATTTCCTGTAAGGCAAGAATCTTTTTCTCCTCCCTCCGGCCCACATTGTATTGCCACAACAAGTCTAGTCTTGTTGACTGCCTGAATCCAGTAGTACATCATAAATGTAGTGGGTGCCTGCACTAATATAAGCGACCATAACAAATAATCATAACGAAAGATCAAAAACTGCCTCCTATTCTCCATCCAGCCATTGTTCCTAAGAGGATTGAAATGAAAGATTTTATCATAAAAGTCATGTTAATATGGCCAGATAACAGAGACTTATTCCTCAGGAGTGGGGTGGAAAGTGAGTATTCATTTTCAGTGTATTAGCTTAATCTCCCTAAAATGGGAAAAACTAACCAGGGGATTATGTCAGGATTACTACCACTGACCTGTAAGCTTCCAACAATGCAGACACCAGAATCCCCTCTCCTGGCATTTAAGCTTGGGTGAGCAATCTTTAGGTGGCCGTGAACGAGAGGCGAGGCAGGTCAGTTAGTAACAGTCTTCTCAGAGCCCTTCACTGATCTGTTGCCCAGGCTCACCACAGGTCTGTCAGTTAATCTTAAAATTACATGATTTGGTATTCTAAAAGTTCTATTTTTGGATGCTGCTTACTGCAGCCTCACTGAATTTTGCTAAATTTATTAAATTAATTAATCTGCTCAAATATTAGGACATATTTTTTGATTAGGGTGACATCTATATATATAAAAGGCTAAGTGACGGTCTGACCGGCCAGTACCTATGACACACACTGTCCACCAGAGGGCAGATGCTCAACGCAGGAGCTGCCAAGCTGTGGTGACTTGGCAGTGGCGATTCTTGGGTGATGTACCCAGGAACCAGAGCGGAGGGAGACCAGTTCTCCATGGGGCCGCACAAGGCTGTGGGTTATGTGTTCCTGGGACACTTGTCGGCTCTGAATCTGGTTTATTGCACACTTGCGTTTGCGTTCCACATGCTGTACAACAGCAAATTTGCAGAATGCCCTCTCACACTCCCAAACCCCTCGGGGAATGTTAGAGAGCCAGTTTTGACCTGATCCCCACAGGCCAGGCCTAGGAACCGCACCTGCTGGAGGGACCCTGCTCACTCCACAGATGCCCTTTGATTTGCAGGACCACCCCAGGTGCAGCTGGCTCGGGGGGACTGTGGGAGGTTGGCTTCAGGGTATGTTTGGCCCATCTTGCCTATTCCCGCCCTGCTGGCCACCACCCGGTACTGCCTGCATTAGTCCCTGCACTGGAGCCAGCACCATGACCCGGAAGTTTTCTTTTTCTTTTTCCCCTCCCCCACTCCTCACTCAGCAGACACGCTTCTAGACTTGGCACCACCTCAGGAATTCTAATTAATTTCCTTTCAATGTGCATGAATCCTTGCATTGGGCCACTAGTTGGTTAATAAAATTATATAGGTCCCAGAGTTACAATTCTATAATACATCATCTATATATTGTATTGTGTGTTCACCACCCCAAGTGATGTCTCCTTCTAATCTTAGGCTATTATGAATTATGATAAACCTTATATGTAAAATAATAAATTTCAATTATATTCTATTTCATCTGAACATTGCTTCTTTTTTCACTTTAAAATTAATAACAGGGATATTTCTAAGAAAGCAAGCATATATCAAATAAAATTGTTGCATTTGTCTAGCACTTGTATATAAATTTGTTACTGAAATACTGTTTTAGATTTTTTTATTTCTATGTATAAGAATACATAGAAGTTAAAAATCTAGATTCAAAATCGCCATCATTTTTACATCCTTAAACTATATATATATTTTTTCAGTTAGAGTTAGATGAATTAATTTGGAAACAATTTTATTTAACCTTTCCTTTCTAGCAAGCATTATATTAGGTACAGGAAAAACCAAGGCACAGTATTTGAGTTCAAGGGGTTTATAGTCTCACACAGCAGATAGACATAAAACCAGGTAAACTACATATTTGGTCAGGTAATAGGGGTAGATATGTTCACAATCTTGGTATAATAGACAGATAACTGTATGAAATATTTTGACATCAAACAAGCCCATAATTTGGACTTCCATGAGTTAAAGAAGATACATTACAGCCAATAATATCTGACATGTTTTAAAGTCTATGCAGGTGTTCTCTAGGAAATTGGGAGTGGAATGAGTAGAAATGTATGCAATTATTAATATAGAATGAGTGAGGTCATAGAGGACTTTGGAGCCTGGTATATTAAAATAACTAAAAGTAATTTAGTATAGCTGGAATACACATTAAGGGTGGGTTAAGCATATTTTTTAGGTGTTTAAACATCATCTCTGTAGCAATCAAATTGTCATAGAAACCAAGATTGCATTTCAACGAAATATTTGGAAGATGAGCTGGAAGCAGATCTTTAGCCTTAAAGTTTTGGTGAAGAATTTTGCCATGGTTATTACAGAGAATGTCAAGATTCATTCTTTAACATGGAAAATAGTATAACCGATTCACATTGTTCAAGTTTATCTTAAATATGCAGAAATGTTGTTATCCACAGTTGCACTGTGGTTGAGTTACATTTAATCTGCTAGAAGTAAATTTAAATAAATGGAATATATATGACACTGAAGAGTGGAAAGCATAAATGTGCAATGAAAACATGTGGCTAGATTTCATGATAAAGCTTCTTAAGGGAAGAAGTCATAAGTAAAGTATTAGTATGAAAGTTGTATAAATTTTCTACCATAATTATTTTACATATTAAATTCATTTCTATATCATTAATAATGCTAAGAAGTACAAGCAGAGAGTGAAAGTAAGAAATTTAATTATAAATTAGGAGATGTGTGTTTCAATCCCAGCTCTTGCATAACAATTTTGTCACTTCAGAGAAGTCCCTAATCTTCAGAGTTTAAGCTTTAATATAGTAAAATTGAAAAATCATGTGATAGTTTACATTATAAATAATTTAGCAAAAATGTATTTGGTATTTGAAATATATCTAAAACTTCTAAGTGAATAAAGCAAGATATGTATCATAACATTTTATAATAAATATTATTAATTTGTTAGTCAGACTATATCAAAATTTCTTTCATATGATTAAAAACTCCTTAAAGGGAAAAATTCTTATAGACTCCAATTGTTTATTTAAATTTTCATATGTTACCAAAATTTCTATGATGTTACTTAAAATGCACATTAGTAAAACTAGACATACGTTTCTCAGGCTTGCACAGTTAATTCAACCATAAACTAAAATAAAATTAAACTAAATACTAATCTAATAAATATAAATCTACACTAATAAAAGAGAAACATGCAAATTGGTGTCACTCTGCTACACCCACCAGCCAATCAGGATGAGTATGCAAATTAAACCAACAAAGATGGTGGTTAATTTGCATACACAGGTGCGGAGCGAAGACTGAAGGCTCCAGCCAGAGTGAAGACTGAAGACTGAAGACTAAAGAGGCTTGGCTTCTCAGCTGCAGCAGTGAAGCCAAGCCTCACTGCAGCTAGAGGAAAGAAGCCTAGCCTTGAGGCTTGGCTTCACTGCTGCGGCCAGAGTGAAGGCCTGGGTGCTGGGTGCCAGAGGAAAACCATTGCTGGCAGCCAAGGGAAGGAAGGCTTTTGCGCGAATCTTCATGCAATGGGCTTCTAGTATAAATATAAATCTAATAAAATGAAATTTATAACAGCAATATTTTAGGACATGATTGTGGCTACCAAATAAATGTTAGCAACATCCATGTGGGTACTGAGTCTGTGGTGTAGCTTCTCTAAATTTTAGCAGGTTGACATTTCATGCGATATGAATATGTCCCAATGTTTTCACTAGTTTTCTCAAAGCAAAATACTATGAAAGCTTTTTTCACAAAGCAGGCTAGGACAATAGTCAACCTTTGTGTGACATAAGCTAGATTAAATCTTCTTATATTTTTTTTTTCATAGAAAATACAATTGTAGTTTTTCAGCTAAAGTAATCATAAACACAAATTCTAATGAGTCTACTAAAATTGAGTAAATTGGTTATAAGTCAGACACTCTGAGGATCCATTATTCTCTCTTCCTCTCTCAATCTCAACAACACACTCAAATATATTTAATATTTATATTAGATATAAAATACAAACCTAAAACACAAAGGGAATACTATAAAACTAGTTAAACCTGGGATATGTAGGTTCCCAGAAGATACCTTTATGAGATAAAAAACTGGGTTTGTAATAATGAGGGTTATAAACTCCAATGTATAAGCAGTGTCAAAAATAGATCACTAATTTTAGAATACCCCCTGGAAGCTAGAATAGTGTGGATTTATGTAATTACAATTGAATGCAACTAAAAAACATGGATGCATATGTACGCGTGCACACACACACACACACACACACATATCAACACCTAGAACAGACAATAATGAAGTGATAGAGGGGAAGAAGGTAGAAGTAGGTGGAAGTGGGCAAAGGGAGGATAAATGGGGACCAAAAGAGACTTTGCTTTGGGCAATGGGCACATGACATATTTTGCAGAAAATATTTTGTTGAGTTGAACACTGGAAACCTGTATAGTTTTGTGAACCAATATCACCCAAAAAATTCAATTAAAAAATTGAATGCAGCTTTCCAGCAGACAGCTCATATTAGTTTCAGGTAAATGGAGTGGAATTTGTGCAATTTAGCAAAAAAGGAATTGAGGAAGTTCAGTAGGAAACTTTTTCATCATCAAGAACGTGGCCCTGGCCCATGCAGCTCTTTGGTTGGAGGGTGTCCCATGAACAGGGAGGTCACAGTTTCAGTTCTCCATCAGGGCCCATGCCGGGTTTCTGGCTTGATCTCCAGTAGAGGGCCTTCAAGAGGCTGCAGAGAGGTATTTCTCTCTCTCCCTCTTCCTTCCTCTCTCTAAAATCAATAAAACATATTTTTTTAAAAAGATTCTGATAGTGCTAAATACCACATTTGTATAACTGTGTGATCATGGACAAATGATTTAGGTTCTCCTTGTCTAAATGTCCTCATCTCTATAATTATAATAATGGTATATCCACCTAAGGTTATTATGAAGCTTAAATGAGGCAATGTTTGCAAAATGTCTAGATAAACAAACACTTCTGTTTAGGACTCATTTAATACTGGAATAGTGTCATACACGTTTTTCATTTTCTGAACTAGTAACTGTACATGTAATGATATATGACTGGCATGAAAGAAATAGGTCTTATGTGTAATATTTGATGAAAATGAACCACCACATCTAAATAGTTAGAGTGAGTGATGACCCATTTTTGCAAGAGTCGCACATGGTAAAGATTAAAACAGTAAAAGTTATTGAAATATCTATAATGATCATAAAAAGAGTCATGTAAAACCCTGGAGATAGAATTCCTTTTCAATTAGTAAGATTAGTTCATAGTATAATGGCTTTAATTATATTTCTATATGTTTGGAAATATTTCTATTATACCACAGATTAATTTATGTAGGTTGTTAATATTTTAAAATCTCAGAACTTTCAAGACTGACAAAGCATATTCTTATAAAATCTTTTTTACCATTTTCTATTCATTTTTAATCCCTTTTTTGTTACATTTGTCTACACTAAAATAGTATTATATAAAGGCAATTACCATAAAAGTTATATGATCCTTTAAATATTGTAATTTAATATTATATGCAATAATAATATCATTTTTCATTATATATTATTCAGGATAGGCATAGCAATAATCAATAATACTAGATGTGATTTCCATCCATTTTGAATTAATAATTCACTATATCCTTAGAAAAAAATAATTCAAAATATCATCATGATTTCGCTGAAATCATGTCAGGTTTTTTTATCTGAAGTCCTGGGTTTGAACTGGGTAGGTAATGTTTACTGTCTCTTTTAGTGTGTGTGTGTGTGTGTGTGTGTGTGTGTGTGACAGAGAGAGAAACAGAAATATGTAAAAAGTACTTTAAGAAAATAACATCCTGGTACAATAGTTATTTTTATTAGTAGTAATAAAATAATGAGTAATAAAATTACTCATTCTCATAGTTTTAAAACTCCTCCCCCCAAAAAATTAGACTGCAGATCTACAACTCCCAATATGTTAGTGTTTTTAATTGTAATATACTGAAAACAGTCACCTATTGTGTAGAAAATGAAGTTATAGATACACACACATGTAGCTACTAAAGGCTAATTGAGATGTCAGTTACATGATTTAATGGAAATAAAAGTACAATGATTATATTTATATTCTTTTTTTTAAAATATATTTTATTGATTTTTCACAGAGAGGAAGGGAGAGAGACAGAGAGTCAGAAACATCAATGAGAGAGAAACATCGATCAGCTGCCTCCTGCACATCCCCCACTGGGGATGTGCCCGCAACCCAGGTACATGCCCTTGACCGGAATCGAACCTGGGACCTTTCAGTCCGCAGGCCGACGCTCTATCCACTGAGCCAAACCGGCTTCGGCATATATTTATATTCTTAACAAATATTCTTGGTAGAATTATAGAACAGCAAACTGCTACCATGTACTTCTTACAAAGGTTCAAATAAGAACTGAGTATAGCACAGGTTTATTAAAATTGCACTTTCCTAAAAAATTTTTTTACAGGTTTTTCCCTCTGGAATATCTACTTCGAATTCCTGATAGTAGCTTCCTAAAACATTTTAAAATCAGTAAGTATATAAATAAATATTTTCCTCAAATAATTATTCACTTTGAAATCACGAGGAAAATATTTAGTAGATTCACATTAAATGCTAGAAAATGAATGTTCTTTATTGTTTTTAAAGATTTTGAATTCAATCAGATACATAAAAACTGAATATATATCTATATATCTATATCTATATCTATATCTATATCTATATCTATATCTATATCTATATCTATACATTAGTTCCTTTACATTGATTGGTTTTGTTTTATGTAATACATTGTAAAGAGAAGATAGTATAATTAAAGTATGAAACAGATGGTGTCAGGATGCCATTTGTTGATTTCAGAGAGGAAGGGAGAGGGAGAGATAGAAACATCAATGATGAGAGAGAATCATTGATTGGCTGTTTCCTGCACACTCCCTATTGGGGATCGAGCCTGCAACCTGGGTATGTTCCCTTGACTGGAATCAAACCCAGGAACCTTCAGTCCGCAGGCCAATGCTCTATCCACTGAGCAAACTGGCTAAGGCTAAAGTGGCTGTTTTATTTATGTAAGACTTCCTTGCTAGTCTTCTCCCTTTGTGTATGATTAACTTACTATTATTTTACATCCTTAGTGACATTCCTCAGGATGCCCCTGTGTTGAGTTAGGCTGTGTTCCATTCCTATTCTAGACTAGAGGCTCAATAACCAATGGAAGTTTATACATTTTTCAGAGTTGGTTTTATTTTGAAACATATAGTGGGATCCAGATCTCACTGCTTTTTACCAAGAAGTACCTCATTTTCTCATTTCTTTTGGTTTAATTTGCAGCATAATTTTATTTTGCAATTCTTTATAAGAATAATTCACAATTACTGCTTTTTCTGATAGAACTACTATTTGAGGAGCTTCCATCTATAATACATTGTATTTCTGCTTCCCAATGAAAGGAATAACATCTGTGACTGTATAATCTTGCTTGGACAGAGAAAGGGTAAATCAGATGTCAGATTGTTTTTATGGATTGCCTTTTGAAGAATATTGACACCTTCTGCTTCTCGAATACCCCTAGTTAAAAAGAAGCAAATTCCACCCTAGTTAGTTTGGCTCTGTGGGTAGGACATTGGCCTGTGAACTGAAGGGTTGCAGATTTGATTCAGGTCCAGGGCGCATGCCCAGGTTGTAGGCTCGATCTCCAGTAGGGGGTGTACAGGAGGCAGCTGATCAATGATTCTTTCTCATTACTGAGATTTCTTTCTCTCTCTCCCTCTCCTGTCCATGATGAAATCAATAAAATTTATATTTTTTAAAAAAGAAGCACATTCAGTAACAAAGTTATAGAATAGGATATAAAGTGAGTTTTCGGTTAACATAGAAAGTGAATTAGAGTAAATATTGTACCAATTGTCAAAATTCTTACAGATTTTAATGAATATTCAAGTAGATTTTCTGTTAAATGATTCTATTCTGTTATTAAGAGTGACCTTATAAATAATTAGAATGTATCTTTTTAAACAGTCTTAATGAGATATATAATGTATAAACTAATTTACCTAAAATATACCTGGTGTACTTGGTGCTTTTCAGTATATTCAGAGATTTGTGCAACCATCATCACAAATCTTATTTAGAACTTTTTTTGTTAACACATTAAGAATTAACTAGCATTCTGAGCCCATGAGCCTGCCTCAGATCTTGGTAACTACGGATCTGTTTGTCCTTCACTATAGATCTGTCTCTTCTGGGTATGGCATATAAATGATAACACAATATGTAGTCTTTGTGACTATCTTGTTTTTCTTAGTATTAGAAATATCTGGGCCTCCTCAGAGTCGTTCTATTGCCTGCTTTTCCCACTTCATTTAAGTAATGTTTTCCTACTTCATTGTATGTCACTTTTATTGCAAACTGGACATTTTAGATAATATATTGTAGCAACTGTAAATAATGATCCACACTGCCCACAACCCAGGAATCCCGTGACTTTGTTATTTTCTTCTTGCTTGCTCTTGTGACGTTGATAGACTACTTTAGTGAAGTCTATTTCCCTTGAAGTGTGATGCTTCTGACGCTGCCCCTCGGAGGCTGGCTTTCACAGCCTTCCTGATGGAGGGTTATGACTATGGTTCTCGTGGAGGTCTCTTTGACCCTCTCTCCCTTAATCTCAATTCAGCCTCTGACTGGGTTTGTTAACTGTTGTTCTGTTGTTTCAACGCCACTTTGGGGCATAAATTTCTCCACATTCTGATCCAATTAAAGTTGGGTCTCCTTTCAGAGGTTGAGGGTTATCAGGCTTGAGGTTTTTCTCCAACCTCGGAAGAGCTATCCCTAGATGTCTCTTTGACTTTCCTCTCTATTCAACATCTACTTGGTCTTACAGTTTACCCTCTCTCAGATGCTCCCTACCAAGGTCACCAATGTTTTCCACATCTCCTTATGCATGAACTTCTCCAGGTTGCATTTCAAAAAAAGTCACTCCCCTCTAAGGATGATTCTCTTCTTTAGCACTGCTTCTCCACCTGGTTAAGAGGTTTGTCATTCCGCATTGAAGAGGGCAGTGAAGACAACAGTCTGCTTCCCTTGGAATGTTACCCCTGCTCTATAAGCAAAACATTAAGAGGTTTGATAGACACAGGTGATCTCAACTCGCCCCATTTGGACTGGAATTTTCACTCTGTGGGAAGTCTGTGGTTTGAGAGGTGAAGAGCCAGTATTCTCAGCCTGCAGCACTTAGAAAGAGAGTGTCCACTTTATGAGTGGGGGCTGGGTGGGAAGAGAGCTCCAGCCCTCTCTGTTGTACCTGCAGGGAGCAGTTTCTTGCAACACCAGCGTTACTGGTATCCTGACACTCCAAGGATGAAAATGCAGCCCCAGAATAGGCACTGTGGGGAAAAGGAGTCTCTTCACTTATGAGCTTCTGCCACACTTAGGTGGGCGAGAAGGAGGAGGTGACAATGGAGCAATTATGGCTCAAATACCAAGACATTTCCTCTTCATTCTGAGATTTGATTACATGATTCTCCCTTTGCTATATGCTTTTAGGAAAATATCCAGACACTTTTTTCTTAAATAACTCACACTACCATTATGGAAGTTTCTCAGTAGATGAATGATTGTGTTTTGTTAATATTAATATTTTGTTAGGTCTTGTCCTCCAAATAAAATAGTTTTTGAGCCAATATAGAAAAGTGCAATCTTTATCATTGTCATAGTCATTCTGCCTTTACTTTTCCACCTGTGCTGGAGATGGGGGGTTAATTAAAATGTGCTCTGATGAATGGCAATGAGTAGGGACTGCAATATAGGAGGGTTGAGGTCTGCACCTAGGAAGGTTGGACATTTCCTAATTAACTTAATTTTTAAGTTACAGCAAAATAACTGAAAAAGAAAATCAATAAGAGACCACTACCATTTTATTTGTCTTCATCTTTATAAGGACACATTAGCAGATTTTGCAACTTTCTTATGAATAGTGATAATTATTAGATGAGCTCATTTGGTACAAAATTTATTTTTGTCTCCTTATACAAATTATCACATCTTCTTTTCTCTAATAGAAATCTATGGTTAATACAATTGACCATGAAGGTTCTACTGGTGAGAACTAAAATTCACTATACCTGCAGATTCAATTTGTACTCAAATCATTTTTAAACCTACTAGAGATATCTCCCTAAATAATTTCTTATTATTTTGCTTTTATTAAAAAATGTCATGCTGTTCATAAAGATTAAACTTATAGTCTTATTTCCACATTAATTATCAAAACGTATCTCCTCTGTGATACCTATCATGTGCTATATTTACATTGAAATAATCACCATCAAAGTATGTTTCTGATTCATATATATATATCTATGTATGGTATTTAGAGGAATATTAATATATAATTTATAAATATGTGGCTTATTGAATTTTCATTATTTTTAATAACTATAAATATATATATTTATAAATACAGTCAAAGAAATGGTGAAAATTACACTGCTGCCAACACATATTAAATGTTCTATCTCCTAATTAAAATTTTATTTTGTCATCCTGTTGAACAGTGCAATAAATTTAATGTTTATCAGATATGTAGAACCATATCAGTATATTACATGTGATGCTGCTAAAAGGCAGACATAAACTTGCTATAGCAACTCAAAACATATTCAATAACTAATTTGTTAAAAAAAGTAGCATGGTTGGTGTGGCTCAGAGATTGAGTATCAACCTATGAACCAGGAAGCCCTGGTTTGATTCCCAGTTGTGGGCTTGATCTCAAGTGGGGGCAGGGTATGTGTGTGTGTGTGTGCAGGAGGCAGCCAATTGTTGATTCTTTCTCATCATTGATGTTTCTATCTCTCCCTCTCCCTTCCTCTCTAAAGTCAATAAAATATGTTTTAAGAAAATAAATTGCCCTAGCTAGTTTTGCTCAGTGGATAGAGCGTTGTCCTGCAGACTGAAGGGCCCCAGGTTTGATTCTGATCAAGGACACATGCCTGGATTGCAGGCTCGATCCCCAGTAGGGGGCGTGCAGGAGGCGTCTGATCAATGATTCTCTCTCATTGTTGATGTCTCTGTCTCTCTCTCCCTCTCCCTCTCTGAAATCAATAAAAAAATATATTAAAAATAAATAAATAAAATAAAATTTAGCCAGTGGAATGCTCTCATCCTGTTCATTTTATGAAGATAAATGCAGTGGTAGTTATAATTCAAAATTTAATTCTCTTTTCTATAAATTATTCTTTGTTTTCAAATATGTAGACAACTTGATCCATGCTTTTAACATAACGGTAATATAGATAATTGTATTATCCAATATTAAGCAAAATAAAGTTATAATTCATTCAAAATTAAAAGTCACATATAATTGTTGATCTTAGAAAAGCCTGCTACCTCAACTTCTTATTGTCATCCTTATAAACATGCTTTCATGAACTACATTTTAAAGATGAGAAAAGTTTATTTACTTATTTAAATCTATTTCTTTCTTTGTTTTCTAAATCACATTTCCCAGTATTTTCCTAAAGTCAAAGATTAGTAAATCCAATACCACCCTTTTCCTAACAAAAGAATTTGGGGTGGTAGGAAATTAGATATTCATGATTTGTTAAATTTGAGAAATCTTGTGTTAAGCAAATTTTTTTTTTTGTTTTTGATGTTTATTTTTATTTCCTTATTGTCTCAAATTTCCAGAAAAGACATATATTTTAGAATTTATTTAACAATAGACTTTATTTTATTGAGTTTTAAAAATATACTGTTTGGTAATTTACTATAATTCTGCCATTGACATAACTAAAAGCATGCCTTACCAACACAATCCTCTTTTTATTTAATTTTCCATTAGATACCCTTTATTTCTCCCCAATTTAATAGAATGAAGTGTTGTTTTTTTTAAAAAAAAAATACTTTTATTGACTTCAGAGAGGAAAGGAGAGGGAGAGAGTGTTAGGAAACATCAATTATGAGAATCATTGATTGGCTTGCCTCCTGCACGCCCCCTACTGGGGTTTGAGCCAAAACTGGGGCATGTACCCTGACTAGGAATTTAAACAGTGACCTCCTGGTTCATCGGTTAATACTCAACCACTGAGCCAGGACAGCCAGGCAAGAATGAATTGTTTTCAGATGCATAGCAGCAGTGTGGAAGATACATAAAATGGTTTTTATTTTTTTGGTTATTGTTTAACCTCATTTTAACAGCTCAAAATATGGTACTGTCTCACACTTCTAATGATAGCTAAGATTGAGTATTTATTATTCACTGTGTGCATTAAACCCTATGGATTATGCTATTGATTTCTTGTACTAATCTTGCATTGTAATTATTAGTGTTATTCTTACTTTGCAGGCAGTGAAGCTGCAGTACAAAGAGTATCAAAAACTTTTAAGCCTCTAACATTAAATGAAAATGTATAGGAACCTATACTCTATATTTCAAGAAGAATGGGTTATCAATACATTGCTGCTGAATTATTAAAATGAATATTATTTTAATTTAATTTAATTTTTAAATTAAACTTATTGGAATGATGTTGGTTAAATAATTAACCAATCTTATAAGGGAATAACTTATTTTTTGACATTACTTGGTTATTTATTTATTCTGATATGTCAGAGGACAAAAGGAAAACAACTAAGAGAATATTATTTGGCTGTAGATTTCTATTTAGTTTTTCTATTAATTATTATAATTATATTCATGATAACCCAATCTGCCTAACAGAAGCTTGGTGGTCACTGGCAAAATGGCCCCAACCTATAGTACTTTTTCTTTTCATCTCTTTTGACTACCCCCAACATTCCATCATTTGATCATATGATCTTTTCTAAATGTTGCTGAAAGATAAGAAGATAATATCTTTTGGCATTTGTATAGGAGATAATTGCTAGTGCATGAGCATACACATGGGCACACGCACGTGCACACACACACACATCATCCTCAATAAAAACTTTTAAAGTATTAAAGAACAATGACTAAGAAATAATCCACTTTGGGCCACCCTCAAAAAGCCATTCTTTTAGTACTGGGTGGGTAGCTCAGTTGGTTAGAGCATCATCCCTATATGCCAAGGTTGTGGGTTCCATGCCCAGCCAAGACACATACAAGAATCAATGAATACATAAATAATGAATACATAAATAATGAATACATAAATAAGTGGAACAACAAGGTCATGCTTCTTTTTCTTTCTCTCTCTCTCCCATTTCTTCTCTGTCTAAAATCAGAATAAATTTGTCTTAAAAGCCACTATTTTAGTTTTCCCTGCTTTTCATTCATTGTGTCCTGTGACAGCATATTTTCAAGTACATTTTAATGTTACAAACAGATAGACAAATCGAAAGCCTAGAATAAATTCTGAAATGAAGGGAACTAAATATCTCCACTATTTCAAGTATGGTGTTCTCAATGACAGGTCTCATGGAAAAACAATATGAAGTGATGAAGTAGGAATTAAACAAATAATTCACAGGGTGATTTTATATTTTAAAAATATGCTTTCAAAAGCAGATTCATCATTCCTGTAACTGAAGCCTATGAGTGGTTTCAGACAGGGCAAATAAATAAGTCCTGCAAAGAGCTCTGTCTGTTTTGAAAGAGGAATGTTCTATACTAGGAATGTATTAGGGTTAAATGCTTCTACCCCACCTACACCTTCAGAACCAAGTCCTTATATTGATGAAGCATTTGCTAATGAAATTCTTTGCAATATTTGAAAGTTGGAACATTTAGAATTTATATGGTATATTCAATCCATATGTTTGCTAGTGCTTCTGGTAATCATTTACAAATTAAAATGTTATAACTCAGAATCAAGTGATCTTTTTGTCCATATCCGTTAATTATTTTAAGAAGCATTTAAGAAAGCTAAAGAAAATAATAACATTGGCTTTTAAATATAAATGTTGTTTGTATTCTTAAGCATTAGAAAAATTCTCAGAAAACTCCATTATCAAACTCCAAATAACTTTATATCGGATTATGTTTTTAAATGAATAGGCCAAAGAGATCATAACTCAACTTCTTTTGATAAGATGTGAAATCCAGTATCTACCACCAGTACCTGTTAGTGGTACTAAGTCATTAGGTCATTACAATATTTTATTATTGTCAATGAAAAATGTCCTGTATTTTGACAGAAAAACAATTGATATGCATGCTGCTATTCAGGTCTTGTCTTTTCATATATCTATACTACATGGAAAATGCAGGTCAATCCCTGGTCAGTGTGCATACTGAAGGCTACTGATGATGTTTGTCTCTCACATCAATGTTTCTTTCTCCCATCCTCTCTCTAAGCATGTCCTCTTTTATTGATTAAAAGTAAATAAATAATTTTTTTAAAAAGAGAAAATATTGTGTTAGTAAGAATTTTCCTTCCACCTACACATAATATCAGCATCATTTTTTATGTAACTCAGTTCTGAAATTTTTGATTCACAGTTCCTAATTTTAGTTTCTGTTTGTATTATTAAAATCTATCTAACTGTATTTAAGATGAATATTTTGGACACTGTCTCATATGTAAATAATTACTTTGTACTTAAATTCTAAATGAAAGTTTCTACACCAAATCTCATGGAGGTATGGCGAAGGTGTTATTGTGGGTTTATCAAATAGTTAAAAGTACTATTGAAAATACGTTCTGTAGTTTGGGAGTATAAGGCCATTAAGAGTAAAGAACAATGCAGCGTTTCATAGGGACACTTCATTATGTTAACTTATATATATTATAGTTTGACATTCAGCTTTTTGAACATGGGCTTAAAATTTTGATTTTCATCAGCAAATAATAGTAACAATAATAATAAACACCACGGCAACAATTAGTATCATATATTACCATCGCTGGTAGTATTACTCCCACTTCACAGATGAGAACATTTAAGCATTAAAGAACTTAAACAACTGTCCCTCTCCTATCCCCCAACCCTGAGTTACCTTCGTTAACTAAGCAATATAAACCTTAGAATTTTGTCTTTTGGCTCATCTCCATTTCCCTTTTTTCTCTGATGGTGACTAGACTTAAAGAGGTTAATTTTCTATGTCTTCTATTTCTAATCTAATAATCAATCAGAGAATACCTTAAAGACCATTGCATTTAAATACTGTTTTTAGTCTCCTTTGTCCCCGCCCTCAGGGAACTTGGGAGGAGCACACTTCAGTTTTTTCAGCCCTAGTTGTGGTCATTTTCTCATTTCACTGGAGATAGATATTGTCTCTTAAAATGTAAATCAGACCATCTATAATTGTTTTGTGTTTCATGATAAAGGCTAAAATACTTACAATGGTCCCCCACCTCTTAATCTGCTTTCCTACCACCCTTGCTCACTTTTGTTCAAAATACAGTCTTCCTTACAACCTCTTGAACACACCTTCTGTTCACCTGCCTCAGGACCCATGCATGCTTTATGTGCCTGGAATTCTCTTCCTCCAGATGCCTATTTTCTTACGTCCTCATTTCCTTCAGATCTCTTTTCAATGCCAACTACTCTGAGATGCCTTTCCTAAGAACCCTGCGTCAGATAGGACCCCATACCCAAGCCTTTTAAATCCTCTTTATTTTTTCAACAGTGCCTTCTTTTTTTTTTTTTTTTTTTTTTTTTTTACATGTATAAATGTTACCTTTTATTGCGTTAAACACAATACATTATTTAAATTTATTTCACCCATTTGTTTTTGTTTCTTTTTTTTTTTTTTTTTTAATATTTTTTATTGATTAAGATATTACATATGTGTACCCTCTACCCCCCCTCTCCCCGCTCACCCCCTCACCCCCCCGTTGTCCATGTCCATTGGTTAGGCCTATATGCTTGCATATAAGTCCTTTGGTTGATCTTTCCCCCTTGCCCCCACCCTCCCCTACCTTCCCTCCAAGGCCCGATAGTCCAATCAATGCCTCTCCGTCTCTGGATCAGTCCTTGTTCATCAGTTTATGTTGTTCATTATATTCCACAAATAAGTGAGATCTTGTGGTATTTATCCGCTCTCCAGTTCCATCCATGCTGTGGCAAATGGTAAGAGTTCCTTTTTCTTCTTCCTCTTCTTAAAGAATACCTTTCAGCTTTTCATATAATGCTGGTTTGGTGGTGATGAACTCCTTTAGCTTATTCTTATCCGTGAAGCTCTTTATCTGACCTTCCATTCTGAATGATAGCTTTGCTGGATAAAGTAATCTTGGTTGCAGGTTCTTGCTATTCATCTCTTTGAATATTTCTTGCCACTCTCTTCTGGCCTGCATGGTTTCTGTTGAGAAATCAGCTGACAGTCGGATGGGTACTCCCTTGTAGGTAACTGACTGTCTTTCTCTTGCTGCTTTTAAGATTCTCTCTTTATCTTTTGCTCTTGGCATTTTAATTATGATGTGTCTTGGTGTGGTCCTCTTTGGATTCCTTTTGTTTGGGGATCTCTGCGCTTCCTGGACTTGTAAGTCCATTTCTTTCACCAGGTGGGGGAAGTTTTCTGTCATTATTTCTTCAAAAAGGTTTTCAATATCTTGCCCTCTCTCTCCTTCTGGTACCCCTATAATTCTGATGTTGGTACGCTTGAAGTTGTCCCAGAGGTTCCTTACACTATCTTCATATTTTTTGAATCTCTTTTCTTTTTTCTTTTTCGGTTGGGTATTTCAACAGTGCCTTCTGATTCCTAATTTATGATGCTTGTTTTGTTTACTGTTTGTCTTCACCACTAGCGTGAACCCTCCATTTTGAACTGCAACAGTATAATCTCCTTACATTTCCAGTTCAGAGAGCATTGCCTACAATATAATGAACATGAAAATATTTGAAGATGGAATGAATTAACTTTGAAAGAAAATGTGTTTTCCTTCAATAACCACATTATGTTTTAATCTGGTTACCAGACATGGTAGCAGATATGTAACCCACATTAGAATATATTACATTTTGTTTTGTTTCCCCTCGTTTTGTCTAGAACCACTCCAAATTATTTACATCCATAAGCCATACATCATTTTTTCTTTAAAACTAAATCTTCAATCACTAATGCTTTGCTGCATTCCATAGAAAATATTTTTAAATATTATAATAAAACTTTACCAAAATTACTTTTATGTTTTATAACTCCATTAGTTTGAGAGATCGTCATCATGCTTACTTTGAAAAATAAAAGATTTCTATACATGTATTAAAAAATCTATATAAAATATCAAGGGCCATATATTTATGATTGTAGATTGTATATGTTTTCCATTATCATGTGCTCTTTAAAAAAAAAAGAGGAGAGGAGAGGAGAGGAGAGGAGAGGAGAGGAGAGGAGAGGAGAGGAGAGAGGGGAGAGGAGAGGGAAGGGGAGGAGAGGGGAGGGGAGGGAAGGGGAGGGGAGGGGAGGGGAGGGGAGAGGATTGAGGGGAGGGGAGAGGGCTTTCATATTTTTTTTTTTGTCCCTGCTGGTTTCAGCAGCTCAGTTTTAACATTCCCCAGAGAGCTCTCAGACATTTATGTGATTTAACAGCCAGCTATTATTAAACTAGAGATATTTTATTTTATTTTATGTTGTGATTGCCATATCCATTACATTAACATTTGAATAAAAAGCAATATCACTGAGAATGTTTCAATGTATCTCTTAGTGAATTAATCTATATCCCTTGCCTAGAACTTGCTTATTGGCACATGATAAATGTAATAATAATAATAATAAGTCATCAAACATTCTAGCAGAGCTGCCAGGGAGGGATGGTGGGAGGGGATGCATGGAAGTGAGCTTATTGAGAAACAGTTCAATGCAGGAGAGATGACACTGTCACATAGTCCCACAGTGAGATGATAGAGTACATGGGGATGGCCCCTTGTCAGCAATGTGTACGAGTTTGGAATGATTTGAGTCTCTGGTTGTGTTTCTGGTTACCGTATATAACACAATAATAATGGATCATTAAATCAGTAGTCAAATCCTACATGATATATATCATTTGGAATAAAAGATAAAAAATGTGAAAAAAGAGAAATCAAATCCCCCTGTAAATCACATCTTCTAGCAGTCTATAAGAAGTCTAAAACTTATGGAGAAACATATCCACAGAAAATAAAATCAATTATGTAGGGAAAATATTAGAACCTCCTTTTATATGTATATTTATCTAAATATAAGAAATAATAGATTCTAGCCGAAACCGGTTTGGCTCAGTGGATAGAGCGTCGGCCTGCGGACTGAAGGGTCCCAGGTTCGATTCCGGTCAAGGGCATGTACCTGGGTTGCGGGCATATCCCCGGTGGGGGATGTGCAGGAGGCGGCTGGTCGATGTTTCTCTCTCATCGATGTTTCTGACTCTCTATCTCTCTCCCTTCCTCTCTGTAAAAAATCAATAAAATATATTTAAAAAAAAAAAAAAGAAATAATAGATTCTTGCCCCAAAAAGGTTTAATATTCAGATTGATGTAGATATGCTGCTCACTTATTCCATATGGTGTCCATCGGCATGTATTACCCCTACGAGACCCCGAGGAAAAAGAAGGCCCATCGAGGCTGCCGAACACGGTTGTGGTCCCCAAATTGGTTGCTACAGTTCAGTACATTGTGATGCCTTTCATTGTTAACTATGTTCAAAAAAGTTGATTTAAGAATATTTTATGGATTTAATAAAATTTGCCTGTACAATATTGACAAGCAAAAACACAAAATCAAAAACAGAACAAAAAATGCCGTCAAAAGAAATTAATAGTAATGAGAATAAGTGAAAAATAAAATGGCATTGTCAATATTTCTCAAAATCTGACTATATTAGCCTCACTATGGATAAAAAAAATAGTCTAATATAATTAGAATTCCAGCCCCCCAAAATTAAAAAAAACACCACAATTTAAAATATGGGTATTTATCCTTATCACCTATGAAAAATAATGCTTTGAATGTTTACTAGTAGATTGTATAAAGCAATAAAAATCAATGAGATGTCAAAACTAAACTTCATAAATATGAAAATAAAAATTAGAAAAATCTCAGCAACATTTAAAAGCATGCAACTTTCAGTTCAGTACTTTATACAATTTCATCCAAAATCCTAAACACATAGAATTCTATTTGTAATTTCTCACTTAATAAAACCAAAAAATCCACAATTAAAAAAAAAAACATCTATTTATAAAACTATTAGAACGACAACTAAAAGTCAATTGTCTGTAAATACTGACAAAAGGATACATGGGAAAAATTAATAAAATTTGGTGAAACAAGTATTAGAACAAATTCCTCAATGTGAAAGACTTTAAAAATTTTAAGTATAGCTATTTTTGACATGTTTTGCTTTTGACATAATGTATATAACACAACTGAATAAAAGATATATCTACTGGGAAAAAAATATTCTTCACAATAAATGACTCCTATATAGAAAAAGTTGCCACTGATAGTGTGGTTGCTTTGACTAGAATGGAAAGAAAGGCATCGATCACTGAAATAGCCCCTATCTTAAAGGAATTTATTGAATCAATAATGAGCAAGCTACTGCAGCCAAGGAGTTGATAACTGAAGGGCATCATAGGAGATATATAGTTTTAATATTTGTATTATTAGTGAAGAGACCGCTTGGGAGAATCACGCAGAAACTGTACAGGAAATGTTCAAATGCTAAGCTAAGGTTTAACAGAAGCAATGGAAGATGGCAGCATTCAGAGCTATTCAAAATGGAAAGCTCAGATGTATGTTCATAGAATTTAAATGCACTGTGTGGAAAATACTGTAATCGAGGGAAACACTTAGATTGAAATTCTGTCCTGAGTAACCGAGTGTACAGTGATGCCATCAAATCTTTCTATTAAGGGGGTATCACACATAGAAACTATGCTCAATTAACAGCATGGTGGAGACTGGAGAGTGTTCTGGAAAATTCAGCACAATAGAAGTAAATATCCCTCTCATAATTCTTATGTTTTTTTTTCTTTTCCTATCAAATTTAGCTTAAAAAAACGAGCCTAGGTTAAACCTATTAAGTGGATCTCCTAAGAGGCCACTTGAAAGGAAGAGACACCTTCGGTTGATATTACTCACACATTTATGCGACAGCTGCAATCAGACAAAACACAGATCCTTTATGGGTCTTCTCAGGTTAGTAGTGAGCAGCATAATTTTGTTCTGAGAAGAAACAACAGCATTTTAATAAAGTTATTACAAGATGACTATGAATCCAAAGCTGAAAATGTTCTCTGTATTCTATTTTTATCCCAACTTATTTGAAATAAGTGAAATAAAAATTTTCACTGTGTAGGGTCAATTCAGAATGAGGATGACAGAGGAAAGATAGAGCAGTAGCACTAATCCATCTTAATGAAGAGAGAAAAAACTAGAAAAAATATAGAGACTCAGAGACTGTGAGACAATAACAAAAGGATTAGCATTTGTGCCATCAGAGACCCAGAAAAAGACAACAAAGAAAGAATGAAATACTAACTAAAAACATTAGAAACCAATAATGTCTAAAAAGTCCCCTTTATGGTAAAAGATATAAATCTACAAATTCAAGAAGTGCTGTGAGCTCCAAACATTAAAAAAAAAATTAAACGAAATAAAAATAACTATGCCAATCATATAAAAAGTAAACCGTTGAAAACTAAAGACAGAGGTAATAATATAGATTAAGATATATTTCTACTGAACCCCTTGCTACTGAATCCCCATGTACCTATGCTCTAATCTACTCTGATGTGGCAGAGGGCTCTAAACAAATTTTCTTATCCTGTCCAATTTATTCCAGATTATATATGCTGTACATAATGTATCTGTTTCTTACTGCTAAGAGAATATAGCATTGTGGCTTCTGCTTTTTTGTAAAATTGAAATACATGAAGAATAAAGTGCCATTGAGATAATTTAATATTGCTGATCAAAGGCTATTTTTCTTTATCAATTTTGACCTAGTAGAAAAAATGCTAATATATTGTAATTTTCTATGCATTTGAAGTATTTTAAATGTAGTAATCTGAGGTACCACATAAGAGTACATTTCAGTCTAAGTCACATGTCCTTAACTGCAATTGATACTCGTCATTAAAATTAGTCTAAAAACAATATATACATGTGCTACAATTTAGGAAAATCTTCGGAAAAGAACTTATTCTAAGTCACAGTTATATTTGTGAAGATTCATGAAAGTGTAAGTTCTGGTTAATTAATATAATGCAGCATAATAGGTATACATGAATATACAATGCTAAACAGAAAACTTTCTCATTTGTTTGAGAGTTATTATTGAAATTTTTAATATACTATTTTTTTTCTCCAAATTTTAAGGTATCTCCCCCACTGCAATATAATTGCTACTAACTTGGACATAATTTTCAGTAAATCTTAATCTCACTGAAAAGATTATGAGGGTTTAAAAGAACCTTAAGGTATGAAGCTAAAAGTTCTTTATATTTATGCCACACAAGAATATCAAAAGCTCTAGAAAGTGTTGTTAAAAAGAAGCCTTTAAAACACATACAGTGGTAGAATTTCAACAAATAGACAGATTTACTTTTATCACTTAAAACACTAAAATCACCTGAGCAGCTGTGTATTACAACTCCCTTCCCACAAACACAAACAGATATATACATGTGTGCATAGGTGTATGTATACATATATATACACACACGCACAAACATACAACACACAGACACATTATTTGCCTATTGATTTTATGATGAATTATTTGGGGGGTATAAAATAGATATAAATAAACATTTACTCACACCATAAAAATTCCACCTCCATCTCTTTTTGAATAAAGTAAAAAAGTCTCTTGCCCAGCAGATATTGCTCAGTGGTTGAGCATCGACCCACATACCAAGAGATCGTTGGTTCGATTCCTAGTGAGGGCACATGATGGGGTTTGGGGTTCAATCCCCAGTAAGGGGAATGCAGGAGGCAGCTGATACATTTTTTAATCTTTTTTCTCTCTCTTCCTCTCTCTAAAATTTCAATAAAGACTTTTTTATTAAGTTCCCATTTAAGGTGTAAGAGCAAGCAAGGGATTTAATTTGTGCAGGAAGGAGCAGAAGTAGTTCCAAATGACATGTGGCACTTGGTTATTTAGAAAGAATGTTGGTTGAATGGAATAGAATCTATGATAATAAAAGTGTAATATGCTAATTAGACTGGACAGCCGAATGACCTTCCGGATGTCCTTTTGGATGAAGCCATGGTGGCAGGAGACAAGGCAGAGGTGGTTAGGGGCGATCAGGTGGGCAAGAAAGAAGTTAGGGGTGATCAGGCAGGCAGGCAGATTGGTTAGGAGCAATCAGGCAGGCAGTCAGGCAAGCGGTTAGGAGACACCAGTCCCGGATTGCGAGAGGGATGTTCAACTGTGGGATTGGGCCTAAACCAGCAGTCAGACATCCCCAGAGGGGTCCAAGATTGCGAGAGTGTGCAGGCCGAGCTTAGGGACCCCCTTACCCCCACACACATGAATTTGTGCACAGGGCCTATAGTGTTAATTATAAAAAGAAAACTTTCTATCTTTAGAATACTTGATAAAAATTATTTTAAATTTTGGTACAATCAGAAATTGATAGAAGTGCAACTATAAGCATTAAATATCTAAGTTACTATGAAATGAATTATTAATTCCATAACATCCTTCAAAACAAGATTACAATGAAAGGTAAAGTAGTACAGACTTTTTGTATTTTGAAGAGCCTGCCAATTTCACTAATGAAAATAGTTCAAAGTTGGATTGATAACAAAATTTCTATGTGACTATCGCTAACATGTAAAGTTAATCGGTTGGATAACAGGATTTCTACCACTCAATTCCAATAATCAGCCTGTAGACCCCGGAATATTTGCTCTGTTTTACACTCTGTGACCTATGTCATCCATTTCTCTACTTATCCTATCTAATAAAAGACAAAAAGGGTAATTGACCATACCTTCGCTACGCTGCCCACTGGCTAATCGAGCAATATGCAAATTAACTGCCAAAAAAGATGGCGGTTAACCAACAAAGATGGTGGTTAATTTGCATACATAGGCGCAATGATGGGAGGCGAAAGGGGAAGGACAGAAGAACAGTGATCGGAAACCCAGGCGGCAGGCAAGAGCCTGCGGGATCAGAGAACCAGTGCCGCCTTTGCCCATCCCCCAGCTGGTGATCGTGATTGGAGGTGCCGCCTTGCCTGTGACCCTTCGATTGCGATCGGGATCAGAGAGCTGGGGCGCAGGCAAGGCGGCAGCCAGGCACCCCAGCACCTGACATGCAAAGATCGGGAATGAAATGACTTTTCCCAACCATATCTGCAAATATCCTGGGGAAGGCATCACTGAAGAGTTCACAACAACTCTCTTACTTGGCAAGGAAGAAAAACCTTGGCAACGGAAACAATCCCTTACATCAAAGTTAAGGTCCCTCTGGGTAAAAAAGAATATTTCTGATGTAAAGGAGGGAGCAGGCAAAAATAATAGGTTCTCATTACTTCCACTGAAGTTTGAGCATATGACAGTGTCAAAATGAACATATACATTAAAACAGACAGTGGACATTCAAATGACCTGAATCAACTGTCATTGTTTGTCCTAATAGCAACAATGCTTATGTGATAATATAGTTTAACAAACATACAAAACAAGTCACATGATAAGAGAGGTTCGGGTTCTAAAGTAAATTGAATATGTTCCTTAAAAATTCTCATGTCCTCCCCTCTGACTATAATTCTTAATTTTCCAATCAGAAAATTATCCCAAGTGATCCAGTAACATGTAGAACTCCAGTAATCTAACTTATTTTAAAAAAACAAACATCCCAACCATTTTTAAAATATTTAAATTGATATTTTAGGGTTAAAATTATAGAAGATATTTAGATCCAAATATATTTTCTGAATAGAAAATATTTCAGTTTTTGATTTAAAAAAATAAACATAAAAAATATATGTGACACATTTTCCCAAAGAACTCTGAATTAGTACCTACCTCTAACTTTCTTCAAATTAAGAGAATCTATGGAGTTCCCTATACTGCATTTTATTGAAAGAAAATAAGACTTTCTAAGAGCATCAAATACATGTTTTCTTACTGATAAACATATATACTCTTCTTTCTCTCTCTCTCTTCCTTTCTCTCTCTCTTTAAAATATATTTTTACTGATTCAGAGAGGAAGGGAGAGGGAAAGAGATAGATATCAATGATGAGAGAGAATCATTATCGTCTGCCTCCTACATGCCCCGTACTTGGGATCAAGCCCACAATCCGGGCATGTGGCCTGACCTGGAATCAAACTGTGACTTCTTGGTTCATAGGTCGATGCTAAATCACTGAGTCACACCGGCCGAGCTCAATTCTTATTTATACATTCATTCCAAGGACATATACATCTTAAAAAGCTTTAGAAGTAGTTTCAAAAAAACTAGCTTTTAAGTAACAAGAAAACAGTTATAGAAGAAAGTTTAAATTAAAAGAAAAAAAATTGTTTTATTCAAGAGTGGGAACATTCTCCATGAAAATGTGTACCTTGACTGTGGATGACTAAGTAGCCTTATCACACCTTAGGAATTCAAATGCTTTTTACAATGAAAAGAAAGAGAGTTTCATCTCATTTCTCTCCCAGGGTAGATGTCTGACAATAGAAGGTGGACATCAATAAAAGGAGGGGCTTGCACAATCAATCCAGAAAGTCAGCAATCTAGTAATAATCCAGAACTGAGTATTTATCTCCTCTGCCACACACCCTCCCTCCCAGCCAGTGAGCACGATAATTACTCTCACGTCAAGCTAAGTGCCCCCCAGTCACAGTGGCCCAATGTTGACACACAAAGCATACAAATAATTCTCACTCTGGCATAAAAGTGACAACTTTCTTGGAAGAAAAGCAGATACTGTAAATTTCTCAAAGTCTTCCTGAAACATTTTTTAAAGTAATTTTTACTTCTTTAGAAAAAATGTATACATGGCAAACCATCTGTAATAAAAGGCCCATTCTATAAAATTTTATCTGGTCCTATTCATATCTGCAATCATAATCATATTTACAGACAAATATATCTATACTAATAAAAGAGTAATATGCTAATTATACTGGGAGACCTTCCAGGAGACCTTCCAGATGTTCTTCTGGACAAAGCATGGTGGCAGGGCCGAGGTAGAGGTGGTTAGAGGCCAAGAGGGGAAGGCAGTTGTGGGTGATCAGGCTGGTGGGGGGCGGGGCCATTGGTGGTAAGCAGACCAAGAGGGGGGCCAGTTGGGAGCAAGCAGGCCATCAGTGGGGGGTCAGTTGGAGGTTATCAGGACAGCAGGGAGGCAGTTTAGAGTAAACAGGCCAGCAGGGGGACAGTTGGGGATGAGCAGGACAGTGGGGAGGGGAAGTAGGGGCAAGCAGGCCAGCAGGGGGGGCAGTTTGGGGTGATCAGGCTGGTGGGGGGCATTTGGGGGAAAGCAGGCCGACAGCAGGGGGGGGGCAGTTGGGGGAGAGCAGGCCGGCAGGCAGAGTGGTTAGAGGCAATCAGATAGGGAGGCAGGCAAGCAGGTGAGTGGTTAGGAGCCAGCATTCCCGGATTGCCAGAGGGATGTCCGACTGCTGGTTTAGGCCCGATCCCTGTAAACTGGCAGTAGGACATCCTTCAAGGGGTCGCAAATTGGAGATGGTGTAGGCCAGGCTGAGGAACACACCCTCCCCCGTGCACGAATTTCATGCACCGGGCCACTAGTATATAAATAGAAAACCTATACAAACACATTTTCATATATTTAGATAAAGCACATATAAATGTAGAATAAGTATTTATAACAAATATCTATTTGATCTAATAAAGATGATTGTTTCAATAATTAACATATTTTGTTTGTTTCATTTACTCCAACAATATGGGAATCTAGTCAATTCCACCAGCCTGTGAAGAAAAGTATCCCTGACAGGAGTGCCTTCAGCCTTGAAGACAGCTTTTGAAGTTGTTACTTTTGAACATAAATATTTCTCTTTTGATATTATTGATAGCAGATTATCTTACCTAATAAAAGAGAAACATGCAAATTGACCATGCCTCCACTACACTCACAAGCCACACCCACAAGCCATACCCACAAGCCAATCAGGAGTGAGTATGCAAATAAAACCAACCAAGATGGCGGCAGCCACAGAGCTGGAGCGAACAGGAAGCTTGGGTTGCCCCCGGCAATGGAGGAAGCCAAGTTTCCCACCTGCCCAGGCTGGCTGTGGACTCCGCTCAAGGCTACAAAATTTCAATTATAGAAGATAAATAAATCTCAGATACCTGCTTCCAGCCTCTGTGGCCTCGCTCAAGGAGGGTCTGGGAGACTGGGCTGCCCAGGGCCCTGGCCAGCCTGCAAACAGCCATCAGCCCCTCACCCAGGCTGCCCCAGGCCCCAAATCCAGCAGTCCTGGATTGCGAGAGTGTTGTCCAACTGCCGGTTTAGGCCTGATCCCTGTAAACTGGCAGTAGGACATCCTTTGAGGGGTCCCAGATTGGAGAGAGTGCAGCTGGGCTGAGGAACACCCCCTCCCCTGTGCACGAATTTCATGCACCGGGCCACCAGTCTATAATAAATAATAATTTTCTATTGACTTGCACTAAACATGTAAAGCAAAGGAAAGTTATTTCTAGGAAAATTAATAATAGGTTCCTTATCTTTATTTAAAAGTTATGCCTGTGATACTGAACCTTGGTGCTGTTGCATATTAACCATTAATATGACTCACATAACTTCCATTTTGACATTATTTGTCCCAAACTTGGTTTTAACTACTCATTCTTCAGGTTAGAGAAAACAAGACAAAACAAACAAAACAAAAAACACAAAGATTGGTATGTGCAAAAATCTTAACGTGTGACTTATTTAACATTTATAAAGCATATTTTCAATTTTATTTAAATTCATTTAAATAAAAAATCAAATCCTGAGTAATGAGTAGAAATTCATTTAAATTAAAAAAATCCTAAATAATGAGTAGTATTTTTTCTTTTAAAAAACTAAAAATGCTTTGAATAAAAAGAAAAAAATACCAAAATTAGTTTTCAGTAACAGGTTACCTATTTATGCTGTGTAGTTTCACATCAAAATTAAGGCACACATGTTTTTAATGCTTTGTAGTCTTGGACTTCTTGATATTTGATGTGATTAGAAATAGATACTTGGGTTTATAGCTTGGTGGGGTTTTTTGTGTTTGTTTTAATGTTTGGTGGAAGTTGGTTTATTGATATTTTTTTTAACAACAGTGGGAAAATTTTTAAAAATGAAATTAAATAAAGCCTGGAACAACTAAAGGAGTCTTATAGCCATGTTACCACTTTCTGTTAATATATTGGGTTTCTCTCAGGGAGCTCAAGATCCACTCAATATTTCTCATTAATGTGGGACAAGCAGAAAAAGAAGAAATATAATACCAACCTATAGAATGGAAAATTGAAAAAGAAGTACAGTGCTCTGTCAAGATGATTGTCTCTAGCTGAAACAAAACCAAAATCCACTTCTCCTTTAGCTACTTTGGACAATAGTGGTTGACAATTATGCTTATACTAGAGGTCTGGTGCACAAAATTTGTGCACTCGGGGGGGGGGGGGCGGGGGCTCAGTCTGGCCTATGCCCTCTCACAGTCTGGGAGCCCTCGGAGGATATCCGACTGGTGGCTTAGACACACTTCTCATGGGGAAAGGGCCTAAGTCGGCAGTTGGACATCCTTAGCACTGCTGCAGAGAAGGGAGAGGTTCCTGCCACTGCGGCTGTGCTTGCCATCCATGAGCCTGGCTTCTGGCTGAGCGGTGCTCCCCCTGTGGGAGCGTACTAACCACCAGGAGGCAGCTCCTGTGTTGAGCGTCTGCCCCCTGGTGGTCAGTGTGCATCATAGCAACTGGTCATTCTGCCGTTCAGTTGCTTTAGCATTTTATTATTATATAGGATTTTAACTGGAGGCCTGGGGCATGGATTCGTGCACCAGTGGGGTCCCTTGGCCTGGCCTGTGGGGATCGGGCTGAAACCAGCTCTCTGACATCCGCCAAGGGGTTCCAGATTGTGAAGGGCACTGGCCAGGCCAAGGGACCTGACCGGTGCACAATCGGGCTGGGGAGGGATAATGGGAGGGCTCCAGGGCATGTCCAACCCATCTCACCCAGTCCCAATAGGCTGGACCCCAGCAGCAAGCTAACCTACCAATCAGAGTGTCTGCCCCCTGGTGGTCAGTGCGCATCCTAGTGACTGGTCAAACGGTTGAACAGTTGGACACAGCATATTAGGCTTGTATTATATAAGATTGTGTTTGAATACTCCACAGTGTACAAATGAACTCAGCATAAATGATAAATATATCAGAATAAATATCTTGTGTAATATAAATTTATTTGGCCCCTTCCCCTGGGAAGTTAATTTGTACTACTTCTGATGAAAAGCTTCTCATCCTCCTTATTACAAGATAGTTATTTTATAGTACTTTAATATAAATGCTTGACCTTTGGAAATCTAGTTCTTTTGGAGAAAATCCCAGATGTTCATACAGTTAAAACCAATGTTGAATATTTTGTGTTGCCAGATCACTAATTAAATTCCTGCACATAACCTTTTTCTTCCTGAAATGCAACATTTACTAAATTATTTTATAATTATGCAAACATCGGTTTGCATAGCTTTTGCATTTTAATGGGTTTAGGTTAAACCAGACTTTAGAATGAAATGAGAATCTGAAAAAAATGTGTAGTTCTATAGCTAAAGAGCTGTTGTCCAATCACATTAACAACACTGCTGTCAGTGAGGCTGCAATTCCTTTGTCGTTTTAAAAGCTACATATTTTCTGTGTATTTTTTTTGGAGAAGTTTAAGTATAAACCCACAAAGGATAGATAGAAATCTTCCAGAGCAACAAGCACCTAACTGCCCTCTTTCCCATTGCTTTTTCTTTAATATTACCTCTCAAATATGGTTAGGATTAACAAAGAAACAAAATTAAAGAAAAGGAAGAGCAAAACATTGCCTCAAATAAAAGTAATTGTCATTACTCTGTGACAATTAAAATTTTAAATGCCAAAATGATATTAATAATTATATCAAATAATACAAGTTAGTAAATTGAGTAAATAAAACCCCAGAAGCTGTTAAGATTAGAGAACAACTAACCTTCCTAAAAGCAATAAATGATATGTTTATTTTTTAATTGCTAGCAAACTCTTAGAAATTTTTGCATCCTTTTAAAACATGTTATTTTAAATATTTCAGAGTATAACATAAGGAGCATTTTTCATGTTTTTGTAAAAAGTAAACCCAAAACTGTAAGACTGAAAACAAAACTTCTAAAAACACACAGATCTGATCATAAATTCCTAACCGGGAAGATCATAGTGAGTAGTCATGCCATGGGCATACAATTTCTTTATAAAAGGCTCATCTGTCCATTGTTTCTGTGCATCTAGATTAAAACACTTTTGAAATTATTCTTTTCAGACCCTTTTCCTAAGACATAACCACTCTCAAGAGAGCAAATTCCCTGTTACTGTGCGACGAGTTTAGAAGTAGGGCTGATACACACAAAGTTCTTTCCAATCTGGGGAAAATAGACCTCATAGAAAATACCAGTATTTTGGATCATATAGGCTGATAAATCTTAAATTGAGTTTAATTTGAAAAGTAAATTAAAAGTAATCATATTTTTATTCCCAGCTGGGAAGTGAGTTGTACCAAGTTTCCATTATAAACCAATGGTAAGTATTGCATAGGTGTGTCGTTTACCCATATGAAAAACATATATGTATAACACATATTTAATGTTCATATTATTATAACCAAAATACAGTCTTGATAGATAAAATAGATTTCTCACTGATTATAAGTATGTACATATGTTTAAGCATATGTATATAGTCTATGCAAACATCAAATATTTACTCTTAGTAATTATATTAAGAAAAGTAAAATTTAATTTATTCTATTTTATGTATAACTGATGCTTAAGGCTATATAATCACGAAATTTCAGAGGAGATGCTATGTTATAAAAACAGATTATATATATATATATATATATATATATATATATCCTCCCCCCCCCCCAAGGCAGATAACTGTGTTTCAACAATTCTAGCACACTGTATGCTATTTTATTCTTACTAAGAATATGTTTGGAATGAGAAATATGATGTAATGGTACCAACTTTTTAGCAAGACTACCAGAATTTGTGCACTCAGATATTTTCATCTTTTAAAAGCTAATCTGGATGGCAATATATTTATTCCAATGATAGTGCCATTTCCATTTTTAGAACTTATATTTTTAAATTGCCTCCAAAACTTTCAGCATAGTACTTTAAATATCAAATAGGGAAACTGATTTTCATTTTAAGATGGAAATCCAAATAACTTTTAGAGTTGGGACTGTTCAATAAAATGAAATATCAAACTTAAAAAAATATTTTACTGAAAGTTAGTTGTGATTTAAAAGTGACAATATTATTTTCTTCGTGTATGGCTTCCTTACGGCTTTCTCTAAGGCAATTATAATAAAGAATTTTTAAAATGATTATGAACAATCACTTCAATATATAAGGCCAAGCATAAACTTGCAAGTAACAAAATTTGAATGCTTAATATCTTACATTTTTATGTCAAAAACTGCTTCACTACTACATAGACACTGAATCTCATCTATGACTTTACAGAGGATATAGTATGTTAGTGATTTTATTTTTCAAATCTTATTAATGCTGGGTCATAAAACTGACCTAGAAAATACTGAAACCAACTTTTATTTTCAAACTAAAAAAAAAAAAAAGGTTCTCAATATGCTTAGGCAGCCAAAGATGAGGTTGAAGGGCAGTACTAAAACTGTTTAGGCAAAATTATTGGGAGGTCATGGAGTCTGTTTTTCTATTCAGACCTTTGACATATACATCATATTGTAAATGGTAGAGCCTGGCCTTATTAGCCTCATTTGCATGAGCCAAGGCTGTGTAGTCAGCAATGTAATTGCATGAAGAAGCAATTCTATTATTCCAAAGTGAATATATTTTTACTTTGCCAAATGAGAAAGCAGGCTACACCACCAATCATTAGACACTTCTGAGTTATGTTAAATAAATGTATTAACATTTCCAATAGAGAATTTGATTTCTCAGGAAATACTTGCCTGTAAGTCCACAGACACATGTGCAGAAGAAATAGCCATTTAAAATGATGCTGGTTGCTCCATTTTTGCAGGGCATAGATTTACAATCTTTACTTTCTATTTCACAGATGTTTCTTTCATATATTTGCAGACAGCTACAGTTACAGCTGTGCAAATGGGCCTGGCAGAGGCCATGCAGTGATGTACTCTGGTTTCCTAAGCAATTTCCAATACTGAGAATACAGAATCTGTCAGTATAACCAAGAGAAAAGCTGCATCTGAAACATACAAAAATGAAAAACTCAATTAGTCATATAAGTTAACATATTTTAAATGTTTATTGCATGTCTAGTCAAATGCACAGGATAAGAAATATAATAAAGATGGATAGTGTCCACACTTGTCAAAATTTAATTTTGCTTACTGTGCAGAATAATGAATGAAAAGAACTTTTGCTGCAAACAGACCTAGATTCATAGACAGTTTCTTCCCCTTGATTGCTGCTACTTAAATGTGACCTTGAATAGTATCATTAACCCCAATGAGGCTCAATGACAGGATGTATGTGTCTGTTTGTGTATGTGGGTGTTTCCAGATTTTTGTAAAAAATATGCAGTAAAAGTGCTATAGTGAGGGCCTAACAATTAGGTTTTGATTTATTTCCACTTTGGCGACAGTGCCTAATGTTAAGCTTTAGATCACCAAGGCATCTGCTTCAATGGCATTGTTTTTAACAAACACATTGCCAGCTACATAACTAGATAAAAAAACAGGCTGCCCAACACATGAAATTCCTCTTTATAGAAAGTCCTAGGTAACCCAGATAACCTTTTGTGTGACCCTGCTTTCCCCTTCAGGCATTTAAATTCCTGCTATTACCTTTTAAATTCACAGAAAGAGTGAACTTGTGAAACTTTATGCATCCCACCCCACCCTCGACCCCAAGCCAGGCTGAACCCCAGGTCTGCTCTCTGTCTCTTTACCTAAGATGTGACCTTGCCATGTGGCCCTCATGTGCCTTGTATTCTTCAGGATTTGTGGTAATAAAACTCGTTTTTACAAGGTCCCTGATGGTCGTTACTGAGATTCGGCTTACAACCATATAAGAAGGGCCAGTCCAGCTGCCACATGGGCTTTGGTAGGGGAAATGTCTGTGGTTTTCCCAACTAGTAGTACCTGCCCAAGTGAGTGGTCCCGACATTCCTAGCAAAATAGCGAGTGTCTAGGCATTCCTAGTCAATAACATCATTATCGATAGGCTGAGACCTGCACAAAACAAGTTTGAAATATTTAGTCTCATACCTAAGAAAAATTGGTTTTTAATTAATAATAGGTTACTGATAGTATTTATTCATTCACACCTATATTCATCCCATGAATATGCATTTGCATTTTCTATGTGACTGGCATTGACCTAGTCCTAAATGATTTGATATTGAGGTAAACAAACCTCTGATTTTCCCTCAAAAGATGTGCTTTCTTCTTACCCTATCATAATGCTAATAAGTTTTATTTCAAATGCTTGCATACCTCAGTTCCTTAGTAGCCTATAATGTAAGTGCTTTGAAGGCAGGGACAATTGTTGTCTTATTTACATTTAATGCATCTCGCCTAGCATATATGCAAGTATATGCTAGTAATTCGCATAGAGAGAGGACCCAAGAAAATGTGTTCAATGAATAATTATTGAATAAATAAATGAGGTGCTAGAAAGACACTTAGAATTTGCAGGGAGGAGGGGAGGAGGCATGTGATAAGTAGTAGAATGTAATAATCCCTGCAGTTGAATTAAATGCAAATATTCTGGGAATTCCTTTTTTCTTTTTCTTTTGTTAATCCTCACTGGGGAAATTTTTCCATTGACTCTTAGAAAGAGTGTTAGGGAAAGAAGGGGGGAGGGAGAAGAAGGAGAGAAACATGGATAGGATATGAATCAATTGGTTGCCTCCCACACAGGCCTCCACTAGACTGGGGATGGAACCTGTGACCTTTCCATGCTCTAACCACTGTAAACAACACTGGCCATGGCTATTCTTAAAAGGAAATAAACCTTATCTGACATGATAAGATGATGAGGCAGGAGTAGTATTATAATATATTCTGTGTGAGCATACTAGTATATATAACATTATTCAAACAAAAATTTTCACTCAATGCAATTATTCATCTAAGGTACAAATGAAAGGCACTAACCAAATATTTTTGTATAACATTGTAAAGAGCTAGATTACTTTGAATTTTGAAATATCTCTATCCTTGAGTACATGAATGCAATCCATAGATTCATTTTTTTTAAGTATTAGTTTCAATGAATTTGAAAATCCTGACAAGACTGCGTTTATAGCAAACACAAAATTAATTCCTATAGTAATTTTAGCTTAGCCAATATTTTCTAGTAGATTTTGATGTACTTTAAGATAATTTTGAAAGATAATCTATTTCATGTAAATCTATTTTAAATACTTGCAGGTTTAATGGGGATAGCAAAACTGGCTATCAACAAAGAAGGAATATTTTTCTGGACTTATCGACATTGGTTTTTAAACTGTGTTTTCTTCATTTTGTATACACGCACATTTTCAGTGCCTCAATTATTTATTAAATACATTGAACAAACATCCTTGGGTATTCTCTATATACTCTATACTCTAGGTAACACCTTAGATAATGTGGATTACAAGTCATTTTAACGTGATTATATATTATATAATATAGCCACATTTATTTCTTTGTATATGGCATATACACACTGATAAAGCCTAAGAAAAAGAAAGAAAACATAAGGTGAGAAAAAACTTAAATCATGGATGATAATCTTTGTTCTAAAGTGAAGTGATTTTCAAGTATCCTTTGCCAACTATTCAAAGGGCACTTAAGATAATTATATAAACATGTCAATGAGTTGAGAAGAGCAATGTCAAATCACTTTGCTTGTTATTATTAATGAAAATTAACCTACTGAACCTCAGTCATTACACTCTTAAATTTATAAGATGGTAGGTGTTTGGAGCTAGCTAGAATGTTAAAGTTCAATTAGTTCAAACCTTTCTTCTTGTATTTGTGAAAAACTTAGCCATTTAATGCAATTTGCCAAGGGTCATTGAGATTGTTAATGGCAGGCAGTGTAATTGATGCTTTCATATATTCACAGCGCTGGCCTTGGAGAAGGAACCTTAGTTCTAATTCTTCTTTTCTAACTTAATTCATAAGTAAGTTTCTCTGTGCCCTAGTTTTATCATCTGTAAAATTATTAGTACTACATCTATTTCACAGAAGACAATTAAATTTATCCATTACTAAGCAGTAAGACTGTGACCAGCCATAGCAAATGTGCATATGTTTACCTGAAATAAAATGACAAAACGCAGTTACTTCCCTTCAATGACCTCTCCCTTGCCCTGTCCCCAAAACAACCAGCTAAACAAATAAAATTTAAAAACCCTAAGTAAAAACAACTGTCACACCGCATATAAGTCTGCCCGTCATGCATTGTTTAACCATTTTTTGGTAGATTAATTATTAGCAGTGTTCATTCATTTAAAAGTACTTGGGTTGGGATAGTAAATTACACAAGTGTCCTACATATATTAGTAAGATAATTATGTAGTTGTTTGCCTCAACCATCCCAATTTAATCATAATGCTATTTTTTCCATAAATATATATATTTTTAAAAAAGCTTTTCTAAATGGACAGAGACCCTGTGTGAGAATAGGAAGGCCTATCATTTAATTCTTCTAACAATAATCTCTAATTTAATGAAAGCTAAATAAACCAGGAAATAATGCAGCAATAGAAATATATGATCATGGCAAGAGAGTAGGATTTCTGCAGATAGCACGCAGTGGCCATTTCAAGATATATTTTGAAAAAAAAATTGCATTATTAACTAATAGATTAATTAAAGGATGTAAAAGAAATTAATTTAGAATGTCTCCTTTTCAGGTCTTAGCAGTTTAGGACTTTACTACCCTTTACTACAAGGAAGATTTAGCAGGAGAAAAATTGCAGTAGAACTAGGAATCTGCATTTGGCCATAACAAATTTGAGAAAATTAAACCCATAAGTCTACTAATCAATTGTAAATATCGGCGATATCAGTTATCAGTAACAGACCTAGAATGGAAAATCAATTTGCTTACATCACCATGCCTGAGAAAATCAGATCTCTAATTTCTGACTTAAATATAGCCCTCATATTTTTTAGTATTCAATTTGTTAACATCTCTCAAAAATATATATTCTACAGCAAATTAGGTCAATATTTTCTGTATATAATATATTTCTATTTTCTGTGGCGCCCCCTTTACTTCATACATTTGAATTTATATATGTCCTGGCCCACGTTGGTCAGTGGTTGGACATCGTCCCATGCACCAAAAGGTTTCAGGTTCAATTCCGGGTCAGGGCACATGCTTCAGTTGCAGGCTCAATCCCCAGTAGGGGCATGCATGGGGCAGCCCATTGATATTTTGCTCTCACATTGATGTTTCTCTCTCTCTCTCTCTCTTCTCCTCTTTTCTCCTCTCCTCTCCTCTCCCTTCCTCTCTCTCTAAAAATCAATAAAATATTTTTAAAAGAATTTATAAGTATAACCTATCTCCACACCTAATATTTTAAAAATCAAGATAATGACCTAACTCTAATATGAGAACATATAAAAGGACACTAAATTGTTATTGAATGTAGTTATGTCTAAAAATACATCCTCTGTAGAAATTACTTAACTCAAAGATACATTGATGTGCTTACTTCTTTGCACCCATACACAGAATAATGGAGGCTGATGACAGTAGTTAGTTATTCAAAATTCAAGTAGGATGATATGATTTTCCAATATGGTTACCAAATTCTAATAAATTTCTGAATAAAACATAATATTTTATTGATTAACATGAACATTTCCTTTCTGATTAATCCAATGATTATTACATTTTTGTAAAAGTATTTGTGTCAGTACATAAAATGAAGTTATTGGCTCAGATATTTATAAAAAGTCTTTATAATCATATTAACATATATTGGAACTTTTGGAATAATTTAAATCTTATAACATTTTTTTTTTAATCATGGAAGTATCCTGTGCAATGAAGGATTTATAGCATTCATCCTCTACCTCCCGCCTGCTAAAGGCCAGCTGTTTCAGTCAGTTCCACTGATTGGAATGACCCTAATAATTTTCAAATTTTCCCCAAAATGCAAAGCCATCCCTTTGAAAACCATTGAGCTAAAATAAATTTATCCAGTTTATTAAAGCACTCACCACGTTTTACCCAGTATGTACTAATATGACAAGTATTTTTCATCATAATTAATAATATTCATATAAATACTGATATTCTTGCATATGATGCCCAGTGCTAAAATAAATTACTATTATTTTCCTTTTTTTTAATTGTCTAAAATTTTACATACATCTCCTTTTTCTCTGCTTGAACCCCCTTCCACAACCCCCACCATTCCCACCCTGGGCAAGCCCCTACCACCCCATTGTCTGTGTCTATTGGTTATGCTAATATGCATGCTTACAAGTCCTTTGGTTGCTCTCTAACCCCCTCCCCTCCCCTGCCATTTGTCTCTGGATCTATTCTTGTTCATCAAATTATATTGATCATTATATCCCACATATGAGTGAGATCATGTGATATTTATCTTTCTCAGACTGGCTTAAGATACATTACTATTAAATTGAAAGCAATTCAGTGACAAGTACATCAATTTTGTTAAAAAAAATAAAAAGTCAAGAAAATCATAGTGGTCCACATATATTATTAAAATGTTTCAAATATTCTTATAAATTCCAAGAACTTTAACTTTGAGAAAATAAATTTCACTAAAAGACTTAATAAATAAATCAACTGGAATTGTACTTAAATTTGAAATAAGTGAATGGTATAATTGAAAAGACATAACAGAAATACATTAGGTGAAAGTCTAAGTTTAAAATATGGTCTCATTTTAAATATTGAAAGTTAATTTTTTTATCATTTAATGGAAATATATTCTTGGGATAGAAGAAGTTAAATATATTACTCTATTTGTTAGCCTAAATATCAAGATTTTAATCTATATGCCTTATATACAGTAGATGCTCCATTAATATTGTTTGACTATATAATCACCAAGCTTATTTCATAATTGAGCTATGCTCCAGAGAAAGGTCATCTTAAAGGTTCTGAACAAACAGCTTCATGACATTTCATGTCTTAGAAGAAAATGTGAAAAGCAATGAAAAAGGTTAGACCTATAAAAACCTATTTAGCTATTATCAAGTAAAGTAAAAATCTGGCCCAGGTACACAAAATCATATTAATCACATGCACACAATTGTTGTTTGACATATGAATCTAAAGCATAAAGTCATAGAGCCAGAAGCTATAATATAGTCAAACTTTCACTTTATGTGCATAACACATATATTGGTTTTCAGATGAAAGAAAAAAGTAACATGACGTATAATTTTATATACATTAGCTAAATTTCAACTCATACTATTATTGACATCTAATTACACAAAACTACTTCTTTTAATGAGGTGTACTACAATTAATTTTCAGCATGTATATGCACATTACAATATTTACTTTAGAGTTGCTTAAATAAATAATCACTTCTATATCATTTTACTATAAAACTTAAGGAAGCAAGGTTATTTCATTTTTCCATGGCAAAATAAAGATGAAAAATAATATATCAACACATGTACATGCAACAGAAAAAAATTTCTAGCCACTAGAGAAAATGTGGCTTAATATATCAAGACTGTTCAAAACAAGCACACATACATCATATATATGCAGTCCAGTTTACTCCTTTTTAAATATGTTTCAAAGTAAAATGTAACACAAAAAATTTTGCCTGGGAGGCAGGAAAATTTTCATGGTACATTCAAAATTCAATGTAATAAAAAAAAGTCACTGATATTATGGCAAAAATTATAATAGTCTTAGAAATTAATAATTATTAGAGTTCCTGGTTCAGAAGTAATTTAAAAAAACTCTGAACAAAATAGATTTCTGTGGCAAATTCACATAAAGTTGTATTTATTCAAGCCTCCAGACTCTATAGAAATAGGTTTGAAACTATACTTGATTTTATCGTGGACTTCAGATTTTACACTTTGATACAGAACTATTGCTTATAAATGAAAAATAGTGTTTTGGTCATATTTAGCATTACATGGAAAATGTAAGCTCCTAAAATAGCCCTTAAAAGAAACCAGTTTATTTGAAAGTTTCCAGAAAGTCAGCCATAAAATTAATTGCTATAACACAAACTACTTGTATGTTTACAAAGTAAAAATAATAGTTACTTTAGAAGTTAATAATATATTTGCTTTCTACATAAACAGCCATGAGATGTGTTCTGATTTACCTATGGATGATACGTTACAAGGGGATAAGAATCAGATCTTATTTCCAAACATTTTCCAATTAGAAAGTATTGAATAAAGGTTTAAGAAATGTGTGAATGAGTGGGTTTCATTTTGTTATGCTATTTCTGGTAGCAAGTAGGGACTGGTGACTTGAGCATAGATTGAAAGCTTCATATATGGTTTGGATACACAAAAACTTCAGTCTAGTGTTGAGAAATTTAAATCCAATACTTATCACAAAACAACGCTTTCCTGTGTGAAAACATAGCTAGGGGACCCACCGTCCCACTTTCATTAAGTTTATGCAAAATTTTCAGAAATGTTTTTGTCCCTTTTAGAGCAAAACTGTGGTAAATACTCAAACCGTTGTAAAATACTTCCTTTACATTATGTACTTTAAGCTGCACTCATAGAAAGTATATTTCAATAGTAAAAGGTCTATACATTAATTATCAACTCATTGTTAACATTATTATTATGTTGTTATTGTTTGTTTTATTCATTCAAAAAAGTTGTTAAATTTAACATTATTATAGTATTATCATTGTTTTATTTAATAAGTTTTTGTTTTATCTATTTTGGGTGTCAGTTGTTTGGCACATATGCTTATAATTGACACATCTTCTGATGGATTAGATCGTTTCTTATTATATACGGTGGTTGGTTTTCTCTAGTAACCATTTTTATTCTTTTAAAGTCTATTTCACTTGATATTAATATAGATACTCCTGCTTTCAATGGTTGCTATTTGAATGATATATATTTTCCCAATCTGTTACTTTTAACCTAAATATACATTTAAATGTAGAGAATGTGTCTCCTATAGATGGCATATACTTGGGTATGTCCAGAAATTATCTAGGCTGAAAATCTCTGCCTTTTGATTGAATTTTGAATCCATTTGATTTTAATATTTTAATGTTATTATTTATATAGTTGGGTTTATGTCTGCCATTTTCCTTTTTGTGTTTCTTATGTCTCATGTCTTTTTAACACATTGTTTGCGGGTAGTTTTTATCGCGTGCTAACAGGTGGTGCGGGCCATTTTTGCAGTTGAATAGATTGATTACCGTTATACCTGGAAGTACATACATAATTCACCATTGTATGTGTTAGAGACCCAAATTTTGTCCTTTGGAATTCGTATATCTGCATGTTAGCATCCCTTTAGAGCAATAAAAAAGTATAAAAATAAACGTATTTATACGTTACCAGCATTCTACCACTAGTCTATAAAAAATGTATTGATATGTGTCCCGCGCTCTACTACCAGTTAATGTAAAACGTACAAATATGTTTCCCGCATACAATGTGTTAATACCTTTATGCTTCTGATAATACTTCCTTTTATATTAAGTATATAGTTCCAGGTCAAAATTTTAATGCTTTTTTTTTTGCAGTTTTATTTGTTACTAGTGGCCCGGTGCATGAAATTCATGCACATTAAAAGGGAATTAATTAGAGGAAATGTTTTAATATTGCTATTTGCCCTTTCTCTATAATAGAAGTGTCAGAGATGAAAGAAAATTAGTAAAATGTAGTCCCCGCCACCCACGTGCACCTCGAAATCACGTGAGACCCAGACCTGGCCAGCCCCACCACCATCAAGCCCCGCCAGGTGGGGGATGCAGCCTCAGATCCCTGCTGATCACTCCTTATGGCTCATCACCGGAACCCCACCTCTGCTGTGGGCACAGCCATCTTGTGTTACAGGAACCCTGACTCCACTGTGGGTGCAGCCATCTTGTGATGGTGTGATGGAGTGAGGGTCAATTTGCATACTACCTATTTATTATATAGGCTTTTCTTGGTGGTTGCTCTGGTATTAACCATATACATCTCTTTTTTAAAAAATATATTTTATTGATTTTTCACAGAGAGAAAGGGAGAGGTATAGAGAGTTAGAAACATCAATGAGAGAGAAACATTGATCAGCTTCCTCCTGCACACTCCCTACTGGGGATGTGCCCGCAACCAAGGTACATGCCTCTGACCAGAATCGAACCTGGGACCCTTGACTCTGCAGGCCGACACTCTATCCACTGAGCCAAACCGGTCAGGGCCATATACATCTTAATATATGAGAATCTATCCCAGATTTTATTTACCACAGATACTAACTTTAATTCTAGTGTAATATAGAAAATGTATTTCTATATGTCTATGTTCTTTTTCCTATATATGTGCTCATATTATTATACATAATATAATGTATAAATACCTAGATATATTAAATTCATCTTCATAAATTGCTTCAAGTTGACACTGACTTTCTTGATAGTCAGTTGTATTTTCCAGATACATTTTCCCAGGCCTTCTGGGGATAAATAGATAAAAATATCCCTTATTTCCTTCTTCAGTCAAACAAATGCATACATTTGCACACATCTATAAAAAATAAGAAATAGAATATTTTAAATGTCTTGGTGTCTCTGTCTCCTTGTCACTCTTTCTCTCTTGCACTTATGCTCGCTGTCACTCTCACTCCCTCCCTCTCCCTTCCACTTTCTCTAAATGTCAGTGGGAAAAAATATCCTCAGGTGAGGATTAACAACAACAAAAAGAAATAGTCAACCAGTAGACACCAATTCATCCTGAACGTTTCTAACTGTTCCCCACAACAAATCGGTAGTAGGAAATACTTTTAGAAAACCTTTCTACAGTATAAAGGGGGTTTTGTTGTTGTTATTTGTTTGCTTTTTAACAAAATAAATGAAATAATACTTTTGGGACTTCAGTCTTTGATGATGAAAACTGAAATGAACCTAAAATAACAAAAACAGCAAAAATGACTTACTCTTTGCTCCATGAAATACTTGCTCCTAAAAGGTAAAATTGTGAATTAACTAAAATAAGTTACTTACCAAGACTAACAATTTACTCATCAAGCTCACTTTAAGATTATCATCACATTGTGCCACCATACAAAGCTATATATATAAATTCTTACTGATCATTTCAAGTAAAGCCCCATCAACTGACAACCAAGGCTCTGAAACATATAAATATCTTCTGATATCTTCTTCCTTCTAAAACACTTGTAAGATTCTGTTAAAGGTGTTTTTTTCATTACTGCATAAATCTGAGAGAATTTCTTGGTCAATGGAATTGTCCGGTGGTCTTTTGGAGGGGCAACCATGAACAAACACAGTTCTGTAAAGATCCAATTAAGATGCCCTCACTACCAAATTTGAGGACCTTAGATTACAAACAGCACCCTGCTGTGAGACCAATGACGATTCCTCTCTCCAACTGTTACAGTGACATAGGGACAGTTTCAGATCTGAACTCCAATTCCTTTTCATCAAATTCCCAAATGTTAAGTTTAGTTTGTCTCCTAAGAATAAGAAAACATTTTAGAAAATGTTTGATTATAGGATCCAGTTTAATCTAGAGAGATAAACATAGATTTTACAACTTCATCATCTAGCTAATTTAATGAACAGTGAATTTATATGGTCACATGAGTCTGCATTTCCAGGACAAAATTTTCCTTAAGCCACCTTTTCAAAATCTTTTTACACAATTTTGTCAGGTCCTCAGCTGAGATTGACTACTCTTTGGCATTTCATAAGACATGACATTACACAAGCGCCTCAATATATTTTCATGGGGTCCTTTCAGTCTTGGACATCATGCATTCCTTCCTTCATGTTGTAACTCATGTACATACCTTTCTAATTGCTATAATCCCCGCAAGGACAATCTATAATTGCAGTGGCCACTCTGTAGAAGTTTTGACAAGAACAAAATCGCTCATTTGACAGATGCATTAAAACAAAAATGAAATCTCTACTCTCGTAAGGAGATTTGATGTATAATAGCGTTTGATGTATAAGAATCCCCCGTTCATTTTTACACTTTGGGGATTAATAAGCACTAGGTTTTTAATTACATGGCTTTATGGAATTGTCAAGGGTGTAAATTATTGTTTAAACTGTCCATATTAACAACTCGTTTTTGTGGGTGTGTATCTTTGTAAAAATAAGTTTTTCTGTACTTAAGCCTCTACTACTCTTTGCAGCTAGGAGATAATTAACTTTTAACAATCATGATTTCATATCAGCCTGAATTTAGCTCCCCTTCACTTGTTTATTTTTGCTTTTATTTGAAAAATTATAATATTTATTGATCATAAATATTTTTCTGTCATTATATGTATATTGTGGGACCATTGATCAGATAGTCAAAAATATAAGGAAAAAGAAAATGATAAACTATGCTTAAATTATGTGTTTTGTCTTTGCCAAAATTTTAGAAAAGCAGTAAATGTGAATGGGTAATGTATTTAGTCTTTTTTATGAATAGAAAATTAGGCTCTTAGAGTTTTGGCATAAACTTGAAAGTCTTGATTAAAAAAAAATGAACATAGACATTTACTTATATTTAAGAGAGTTTATGCACTTTCCCAATAAATAAATGACTTTTTAGGCAAATGGGAATGATTATAAACCTTGGAAGAACTATTCTATCATAGTTTAATCAGATGGTTAATAATTTTAAAAATATAAAATTTGAATAATTGACATTTTAATAATTTAAAAGGTTTTAATCTTGTAATTTTTTATTGATTCACCTACACTGACATACTAGAAAGTTTTGCTGATAATACTACAAATCATAAGGACTTAACATGATGGTGTAAATTGCACCTTCCAAATCCTTGGACAATATCAATATTTTACACTGATATTAAAATGAATTAATAAATTAACATTTAATACCTGAGAAATTATTAAAAAAATATACAAATATTAATCTCTACATATAATTTAAAATTAACCCTATTTCCTATTGAATGCAAATCAGGAAATAAAAATATATAGTAGACACTTTTACAACTCATAGCTCAATTTTAAAAATGAAATGCATTTTATTAATCATTATAATTATTCAAAGTCTGTGTATACATTTCTTAGGCCATCCTATATAATTAATTGATGTACAGTATGGGCACAAGTAGATTTATAGTTCTGAGTATGAGGAACAAAGTTTATTTTTTTCTTTTAGTTTTTATTTTAATTGAAAAAAAATCAAGTTTTAATATTTTGAAATTACAGCTGTCATTCAATATTATATCAGTTGCAGGCGTACAGAACAGTGGTTAGACTTTTAGATAAATACCACATGATCTCACTCATTTGTGGAATATATTGAACAACATAAAGTGATAAACAAAAATAGATCCAGAGACAGAGAAGCATCGAACTGACAGTCAAACCTCAGAGGGAAGGGGGCGGAGGGTAAGAGATCAACCAAAGGACTTGTATGTATGCAGATAAGCATTACCAATGGTCACTACCATTGTAATTAAAAAAAAAATAAAAAAGAAGTGATCGCTTTGATTAGTCTAGTATCCCTTGACACCGTACATAGTTACTACAATATTATTGACTATGTCCCCTATGTTGTAATTTACATACCAGTGGCTATTTTATACCTGCCAAATTATAATTCTTTTTTAAAAATTTTTAAATCATGTTTTATTTGTCAATTACAGTTGACATACAATATAATATTAGTTTCAGGTGTAAAACTCAGTGATTAGATAGGTACAGGGTATGTAGAGGCCAGATGCTGATCATTTGAGATATTTTAGGAAAGCCCAAAGCATGAGGCAAGAGAGACACTTATATAGAAAAGCCACTGGAAATGGCTTGAATTAGCTTTCAAGTTTCAGAGAATTACCAGGGTGGGGTGAACAGTATGAACTGCTTGATGGAGACTCACATATGGCACCCCTCTGTTAGTTCTGTGGAAAGGGAGAGCTCAACAAAGGAATAATGGCTTCTGCCAGCACTTTTATCTGGCAGAGAGCTGCTCCCCCTTTCAGCTTTGCCCTGATGCCAGGCAATTTTTTTGCTGTCTGTATGTCTCTGGCTCCTTTCAAGTTGCTGCCAAATCACTGAAGCTCAGAAGAGGCGAGTCCCAGTAAGTCCATGTGTGGGCCCTTTAAGAGGAACTGCCTGGGACTCCAGCATCCATCCTTCTGTCTCCCTCAGCTACAATACCCTCTGATTTTACAGCCCAAAGTTATGGGGACTTTTCTTCCTGGCACTGGAACCCTGGGCTGGGTGGCCTTGGTGTAGGCCTAGGAACATTTGCTTCTCAGTGGGGAATACTGCAGCCAGGACATTCCTTGCAATTATAAACTGCCACAAGTGGGTGTCAGATCAGCTGTTTATCATATCTGCCTGTCCTACCAGTCTCCATGTGGCTTCTTTAACTCCCTAGGCAGTTTTTCAATGATGGTGTTCTAAAGTTTAGTTGTATTTTTCATTTGGTTGTTGGAGGATTTGAGTACCATGTTTACCTACACTGCCATCTTGACCAGAAGCCCACAGTTAATTTTGTATTATTTATTAATTATTGTATTATTTTCCATATGAACTACTGTATACCTACTTTTTCCCACCCTGTATATTTATGTTGGCATATTTATGTTTATTTTAATTAACATCAAAGTTGTAAAAGTTAGATAAAATGTGTGATCATGAAAAAATAAAATAGCTAAAACATTATTTGATTGCTGTCTTCAGGTTTTCTCTTCAGTCTTAAAAAATAATGTTAGTTACTATAGTTAAAGTTGGTAGTTACTTTAAAAGAAAACAAAGAAATAGAACTATGTATACAAGATAATAAATATGATTTGCTTTTTTTATCCTAAGAGAAATTATACTGTTATTTAATTAGTAATTTTAATAGATAATGTTCCTTAATATGCTAATAAAGTACAGTAAATCCTAAAGATAAAAACTTTAGTCATCTATTTCATAGTCATATACCTGTAATTGCCTAAATGCATACATGTAAAACTATAGTAAGCTTAATACATAAGAGTGTAACGTAATAAAAAAAAATGAGGGTATACATGAAATTAAAACATCTGAGGAATTTGAAGTCTGTTTTCTATATTTGTAATGCTCCTTTACTTGGTTGCTTTTGAAGTAAACTGTTTTTTTTTTTTATAAAATTGGCTTAATGTTAATAGATTTAGTAATAAAAAGCTTATAAATTTTTATTAATTTTGAATATGAATATATGCCAAATATAAAAATAAAATTAAATGTTTTTTTCTATGAAATAGCCAAATTAGGTTGTGTCTAGAGAAGAGTGGTTGTAAATATTCTATTAACTCTAAACTTTTTTAAAAACCTCTGAATCATTTTGACAAATGTTCCTTAAAATAAATATCCTAAAATCATTGCTTCTTGTTGTTATTTGTTTGAAAATGTTGCCCTAATTTGTACAAGATGAAGGCAAGATGGCGGAAAACAGGGCCACTTTTGGCATTCTTGTACTAGGCCCCATAATTGTTAGTGGTAAAATTGATTAGAAATTTTCCAGAGACTTAAGTATATTCCAAAAGACAATCATAATTCTTTATGATCTCTAAACAAAAAGATGGCATAATCATAATTGTGTTTAAGAGGCTTTAATCAGTCAGCAAATTATAACAGAACTAAAACACAAAAAGACTAGAAATAAAATGATTGTTAAAACTCTTCATTACCCTTCTATATTATAAACATAAAAAAAAATTTGAAAAAAGATTTCCAAGTAGATTGTTGAAAATTTATGAAGTTCTATTTAAGCTGCGCAAATCTTGGACTTTAAGTTTGTAAACTTAACATTTCTAACTTTTTTCAAATCAGACCAATAGGAATTAAAGAGAAATATGAGAAATGCTACCTTACCTCCATTTTTTACACATTGAAACAAACATGGATAATCAATGTCTTCAGATTTGTTCACATAGTCTGCATTGTCAGTGCAATTTTCAGTGAGAAAGAAGTAAGCATCAACAGTCACTTCACACTTTTCACCTTCAGATACTTTCAAACAAAAAGAAAAGTAAGAAAATAACTTCTCACAAACTTGAAGTCACATTTAAGTACTAAAGAGAATTGTCAAATTACTTGATCAGATCAATATGACATATATCACAAAATAAGGTTCTGTATCTATAGAGCACTAAATATGAAAGAGACCTAAAATATAAGGCCCAACCATCTCATTTTATTTATTTATTTTTAAATATATTTTATTGATTCTTTACAGAGAGTAAGGGAAAGGGACAGAGAGCTAGAAACATCGATGAGAGAGAAACATCGATCAGCTGCCCCCTGCACACTCCCCACTGGGGATGTGCCTGCAACCAAGGTACATGCCCCCATCCGGAATCGAACCCAGGACCCTTCAGTCTGCAGGCCGACGCTCCATTCACTGAGCCAAACCAGTCAGGGCACCAACCATCTCATTTCAAAATTAGCCTGAGACAAAATAAACTGATGAACAAAATAGATAGAGACATAGAAGCAGGGAACAGACTGATGAATCTCAGAGGGAAGGCCGCGGGTAAGGGGATGGGGTTGAGGGATGGGAAGAGATTAACCAAAGGGGAAATTTATATATATATATATATATATATTTCATCCATCCCATGGACACAGACAACAATGCTATGAGGACCTGCAAGGGGGGAGAAGAGCAGGTGTGGGTTAGAGGGGTTCAACGTGCAAAAAGGGGGTAATACTTTCAATAATAAAGATAACTTTTTTTAAAAAATGTAACCTGAAATACAGAGCATCAGTATAAGACACAGTATCTGGGCTAATCCATTAAAACATAATCAAATGTCAAATGAGTTTTCAATTAATAACTGAAAACTGATGTAGTTACTATAAACAATATTTATCAAAATAAGTTTACATACTACAGTTGCATAGGGAACCACTTCAAAAGAAATTTTAAAAAATAAAGCATTTGTGATAGAAAAATAATCAGGACCTCATCCTTATTTTCTCACAGGAAGGAATGAAGGAAGGGAATATGTGTGCTTGTGTATATGTGTAGGTATAGATGCAGATATACATAAACAATTTAACTACTTCACACTCTATTATTAGATATAATTTCTATGATGCAATAAAAATGAGATTGCACAAAAGTAAAAGATATGACATATACTCAAGAGGAAATTTAGTAAAAACATATGTAAATATGGCCCAGATTTAGAATTATTGCATAAAGACTGTAAAATATCTATGAAAAATGTCTTGAAGTATCTACAGAGGAAGGTGAATATGATTGCTAAACAGATAGGGAACTAGGGAATGAGAAATCTGTAAACAAACAAAACACACACACAAATGAGATCTCAAAATTGTGGGCAGAAAGGAACTAATTAGGCTGAACTGAGAACCTATTATCTTTTAATAATGGATGCAACATTACAGGAAATGAAAGAACACAGGAGACCTGATAAATCTCCATGTAAACATAGATACACCTCCTAGCAAATAGACCAATAATATTTGGTAGAGAGATAGTATTTATCCACAGAATCCTATAGCTAACACTATGATTTTGGATTGCTTATGGTTAGCAAACCTAAAGTCTATGGTTCATGAAGCATGACTTTCTGAAAAATATCTTGTAAGCTTTGCAAATGACACTTGAATTCTAAGGTGGAGATGGTTTCCAAGCTGAAATCCCCCTGCTGTGTGCAGATCTAATTTAGAAATCTCACATATCACTCTGGAAAAAAAGGAGGAATCTAGGAAGCCAGCATAATGTTCCAATTCTTTTTGACATTACAGGTATAATTTGACTGCTTACAATCTTATAATTATAGAAAATGATTAGTTTATTAATAATAAAATAGTCAATGAACGGGTCTCTTAGAGATGAGACACAAGAAATGAAAATATTCAGTAAATTTAATGTCAATAAAAATCATACCTTTAATGTGATGAAAATAATTCAAATATGGTATGCTGGCCTCATATAATAAATTGATGAATGTTCCTTAATATTTTTGTGAGGAGTTCAACTAGTGATTCTTCGTTGAATATTAGAAATAACTTGTATAGAAAACCATATATTTCCATGATTTTATTGTTGTTGAAATATTTTTTAAAAACTATATTATTTAATTATTTGAGCTTTTGTAGGATTATTCACATTTTATATTTATTATTGAATCATTTTGCCAACTAGCATTTTTCTATGAATTTATATATTTTATCTAATTTGTCCCAATTTATAAGTCAATATTTTGCCATAATGATGTACTTGTTAAATATTTGAATTTAACTGAGATATTATTGTCCTTTCCTCCCAAAGCCTTAAAAGAGGTATTACAATAATAAAAAAAATGCTTTAACCCACAGAGGTAATAGAAGGGGAAATAACAGTGACCACATATCCTATATAATAAAACCCTAAAATGCAAATCGACCAAACAGCAGAATGACTGGTCGCTATGACAGGCACTGACCACCAGGGGGCAGATGCTCAATGGAGGAGCTGCACCTTGGTGGTCAGTGCGCTCCCACAGGGGGAGCACAGCTTAGCCAGAGGCCGGGCTCATGGCTTAAGAGCACAGCGGCGGTGGCAAGAGCCTCTCCTGCTTCTGCAGGGGCTCTAAGGACCCCTTCGGGGATATCTGCCTGCTGGGTTAGGCCTGCTCCCTAAGCCAGCAGACTGACATCCTCCAAGGGGTCCTGGACTAGTACAGGCACATGCCAGGCTGAGGGACCCCCACACACACCCCTCAGTGCATTAATGTTGTGCACGGACCCTCTAGTATTTAACATGTTAAACGCCCAGCCTGTTTTGTCTTACAGAGGGAAAGTATAGTGTCAGTCACTGGTGACTGACTGGGTGCTTAACGTGTTAATAATCTTTGAGAAGCTTAAAAGATATGGTGAATAATGGTAACTACAATTACTGTGGTGATCACTTTTATTATGTACAAATATAGAATCACTAGAGGCCCATTGCAGGAAGATTCCTGCAAGAATAGGGCTTCATTGGGCCTATTCCTGCAAGAATAGGGCTTCCTAAGGCCAGAGCAAAGCAGAAAAGGGAGAGAAGACTGCCGAGGCGGGCTTCGCTCCCTTCTCCACTGCCTCGCACCCTCCTGTCTCCACCGCCTCAGCTCCCTCCTGTGTCTACTGCCTTGGCTCCTTCCATGTCCACTGCCTCATTCCCTCCTGCTTCTGCCATTTCGGCTCCATCTCGTCTCTGCTGTCTCGCTCCCTCCTGTCTCTGCTGCCTCGCCTCCCCTCCTGTCTCGGCTGCCTCTGATCTGTTCCCTTCTCCGCCACCTCACTCCCTTCTGCATCACTTGGCTTCCTTCTACGCTGTCTTCACTCTTCGCTCCGCACTTGCATATGTAAATTAACCGCCATCTTTGTTGGGTTAATTTGCATATCATTCGATTGGCTGGTGAGCATAGCGGAGGGACGGTCAATTTACAAGTTTGTCTATTATTAGGTAAGATAATGTTGTGTACCTGAAACTCACATAGTATTTCAGTCAATTATATCTCAATTAAATAGTATGAATATAATTCACCAAATTCCCCAAATAGTAAAATGTCAACACTGGGGCAAAGAACATAGAAAAAGCCTTCCAGAGAGATAATCAGAAGTTGAATATAAAGAATTAAAAGGTAGCCTATTACACATGATTCTATATTATTGCATTACTTCCTTTTTTTTCCTTTTATCATGTATCTCATTGATTGTCGAATCAGTACTGGGAGTATTCCACAATCATTTATACATCTGTGCTTATTCTTTTGCTTAAATAACCAATGATGCCAAGTATAATCTTTCATATATATTACTCAACATATGCATGGGAAGTATATGTGATGAAAAAGCTAGGTCAAATCATATATACATTTCTAATATTTCCCTGCCAAGATATTAGAGTCATTTTACATTTTGCCAGGAATGGATAAGATCACCAAGTTGTCAAACTCTCAATTTTTGTTTCCAGACTACTAAAAGAAAAATTATATATTTATGGTGCTTTTAAATTTTTCTTTGCTCTCATTATGAGTAAAGATGAGTATTTTCACATATCTTTAGAAATACTTTATATTCATTCTGAATTTTCCTTTTGGCATTTGACTACACCTATGACAAATTTTACAAGGAGACATTTTTCCTTTTCATGTAGTCACATGATCAATCTTTTCTTTCTGATGTCTAAATTTTGATTAAAGATCCAAAGGCCTTCTCCATTCAAAGTTATAAAGTAATTGTGTAACATTTCTCTGTGTTTTTTTTTTAATATATTTTATTGATTTTTTACAGAGAGGAAGGGAGAGGGATAGAGAGTTAGAAACATCAATGAGAGAGAAACATCGATCAGCTGCCTCCTGCACACTCCCCACTGGGGGTGTGCCTGCAACCAAGGTACATGCCCTTGACCGGAATCGAACCTGGGACTCTTGAGTCCACAGGCCAACGGTCTATCCACTGAGCCAAACCGGTCAGGGCTCTCTGTGTTTTTTTTTTAAAATTTTTACATTTAACACTTTCATTTAATATGGAATGTTGCAAAATACCAATCTGACTTTTCTTTCCAGGTGACTACCCAGTTGTTTGACATCAATTATTGATTAGTCCCTATTTACTCTAATGATTCAAATGGCAATTTTGTCATATGCAAAATTTCTGCATGACTAAGATTTTGAACTTTGTATTTTTTATTATCAATGAAACAGTACCATGTCTTTTATTATTTAAACTAAGGTCTCAGTGCACAAAATTGTGCACCTTGAAAGGAACTATGGGCTGTGAGGCTGCAGTGGGCACAGGGGTCGGTCTTGGCCCATCCTACATGCCCCCACCTGACCTATCCCACTGTGGCCCTGGCCCCATCTGCCCACAGCCCCACTCTTGCTGCCGCAGCTCCCATGCACTGATGGTGCTGGTCCTGCTCGCACCTGCTGATGGCACGGAGCTATTGGGGCCAGCGCCAGCAGTGGGCGAGAGCAGGGCTGGTGCTGTCAGCAGGTGCGAGTGGCGGTTGCTGCCCCGATTGCCCCTCAAGAACAGAGGGAGGTGGAGAAGCCCTGAGGGGCAATCGGGGCTGGCAGTCACCGCTCGCACCTGCTGACAGTGCCAAGGAATTGGGTCCAGTGCCAGGCACTGGCAGTGGGTGCAAGCAGGCTGGCACAGGCAGCAGGTGCAAATGCTGGGCAGGACCACAGCCTGTGGGAGCAAAGAATTTTCAGTAACTACCAGAGACTCTCCCTGATGACAGTGACCAGCACCCTACCTTGGTCTGGTGCCCCTGCTCACCAGCTCAATCATCCTGCCATGGTCAACACCTGCCATGTTCCACGTGCGCCTCCTGATGGTCAGCACACATCAAAGCGACCAGTTGTTCGGTTGTTCTGCTGCTCGGTCTGTTTGCATATTTGGGTTTATATATATATATATATATATATATATATATATATATATATATATATATATTATATAACATGCTTTAGTATCTGGCAGAGCTAAATTTTACCTCACCTACCCACACAATGCACTTTTTCAGATTATACCTGGCCTTATTTGTTTTTCAGTTTTACATGTATACTTTAAGAAGTAAAACAAACAAAAAAACAAACATAAAGGCACCACTGTTATTTTTTGAAACCTTAATGAATATATATATATATATATATATATATATATATGTGTGTGTGTGTGTGTGTGTGTGTGTGTATATATATATGTGTGTGTGTGTGTGTGTATATATATATATATACATATATATATATATATATATATTATATGATAAAAGGGTAATATGCAAATTGACCCTAACAGCAGAACCACTGGGAATGACTGGTCACTATGACACACACTGACCACCAGGGGGCAGACGCTCAATGCAGGAGCTGCCCCCTGGTGTTCAGTGTGCTTCCACAGGGGGAGCTCTGCTCAGCCACAAGCCAGGCTGATAGCTGCCAGTACAGTGGTGGTGGTGGGAGCCTCTTCTGCCTCCTTAGCAGTGCTAAGGATGTCCAACTGCAGCTTAGGCCTGTTCCCTGCTGGTAAGTGGACATCCCCCAAGGGCTCCCAGGCTGCCAGAGGGATGTCTGACTGCCCGCTTAGGCCCAATCTCCCGGGGAGCAGGCCTAAGCCAGCAGGTGGACATCCCCTGAGGGGTCCCAGACTGCGAGAGGGCACAGACCAGGCTGAGTAACCCCCCAAGTGCACAAATTTTTGTGCACCAGGCCTCTAATATATATATATATATATTTTTAAATTTTTTTCAGAACATTTTAATATATTAGGTCTCCTCTCTAATAGCATGGTTCATCTGTAAAGATTTTTTCAGATTTTTTGTGTTTGTAAATATACTATGGCAATATTTTAAGTTTTCTCAATTTTGAATTTACAATCTTTGTTAATTTAAGTCCTATGCACTTAAATATTGAAACTGCTGTGTACATGACGTTTTTCCTCCATTATGACATTTAATTTTTTCTTATTTACATAAAAGCCATTTATTTTCATGTATATATTAACAAATATAATCGTTACTGTGAAAATGTTTTGAAAATATTACGTGTAATATATGTAAATATACTATACCACATTTTAAAACTTTTCTTCTCAACTATTTTTTTAAAAGAATCTTGATGTTAGACTCTAAAACCCTAAATGGATATAAAAATAATAGCAGGTATTTAACAACAACAAAAAAAGACTTGCAAGTGAAGCAGTATAGTAATAAAAATACTTTTAAGGAAATTATTGTTTTTTTACTCTCTCAATAATTATAACAAAAGTAATTTATAATGAATATATTATAATTAATAACTTGTACTATCTTCTAGCACAAGAAATAACCACCATTTCATAAAGAAAGATAAGGAGTTAAAAGTAATATTGGTTTATAATGCAACTCACAAATGCAGCAATCACTATTCATTTCAAAAAGATGTTCACTAGCACATATTAAATATTTTAAATGTATATTTTTAATTTAGTCACCTAAATTGTAATGTTCACAAGCTTTAAACAAAAGAAAAGTATAAAAAGAGAACTTATCTCCTTTTTGCTATGACTTTATCTTTTCTTAACTATAATTCATACTTTTTTATTTCACTTCACAACCCATTATCCACTCTGTCAGTATCATCTTTTCTCCAACCTAATAATACATATAATGAACACAGATGATGACATTGAAAAGAAACAGTGCATGTCAGCTCTTTCTCAAGTTGTGTATCATAGACCAGTTGTCCTTGAAGGGGCTTCTCCTAATTAATTACTATCCTTATTTCTAGAGCAATCATATTGGCAAGAATTGATTGGGCGTGTAAGGCACTTCATTTAGTTGGTAGAAAATTCTCTTAATTAAAATAATTTTACTGGTGGTAAAATTAATGCACCCCATGCAAACTTGCCAGCTAGATTTTAATGTTTTTCTTCAATATTATTTTATGGAATAATAGGAAATATGATCTTAATGGCAACAACTAGAAAATAATGAGAATTACATTAAATGTGTCATTCTAGTTACATTCTTTTTTCTTTTTTTGCACTTATTCTAAAATCTGTTTTTGAAAACACTACCAAAAGTAGTTGCATTGTTTAAACTTTGTACTAACCATAACAAATAATTTTTGTGCCTCTACTGAAATATTTGTTGATAATTGAGCTGTATCACACTGAATTCTTTCGCTTGGACAGCCAAAGTCATTTAAAAATATCAGATATGGAGGTCACATAATTTGTATCCTATATAATAAAAGGCTAATATGCTAAGTGTCTGGTCGTCCAGTTGGCCATTCAACCAATCAAAGTATAATATGCTAATCATATGCTAAGGCCACTCAACTGCTCAGTATGATGCGCACTGACCACCAGGGGGCAGCCAGTCAATTGGTCAACCAGTCGCTATGACAGCACTGACCACCAGGTAGGCTAGCTTGCTGTTGGGGTCTGGCTGATCAGGACTGAACTAGACGGGCTGGACAGCCTGGAGTTCTCCTGCGGTCCCTCCCTGGCTGGCCAACTTCCCATATCCTTCCCTGGCCCTGACCATGCACTGGTGGGGTCCCTCGGGCCTGGCCTGCACTCTCTCACAATCTGGGACCACTTGGGGGATGTCGGAGAGCTGGTTTTGGCCTGACGGTGGCACAACTGGTCGCTATGACACACACTGACCACCAAGAGGCAGATGCTCAATGCAGGAGCTTCCCCCTGGTGGTCAGTGCACTCCCAGAGGGGGAGCACTGCTCAGCCAGAAGCCAGGCTTATGGCTGGCAAGCTCAGTGGCAGTGGCAGGGGGCCCCCACGAGTGCATGAATTTCATGCACCGGGGCCTCTAGTTTAGTAATAATTACCTATGTTGATTAAGGTTTGAACATAGATTCATGAAGTTATAATTAAATATGCTTATATTACTTTGATGATAATTGCTCAAAGCTGATTTATCCATGAACAATTTTGACTTCATATTATCCCTATGTCTTAGAAAATATATGTTGTCCTACACATTTATAAAATTGATTCTATTTGCTTAAAGATAATTTTACCAATGAGCAATTTTCCTATTTATTACTGTTTTCCTTAAAATGTTTGCTATTTTATTGTTGTGAATATTATCTTTAGTAATTTTTAGTTCTCAAAGAATTTCAATGTGTATTATTAAGTAAGTATATGCATGCATCATTCCAACATTGAGACAAAGGGAAATCAAGCATAAAAATGATGTTGGCACTGAAGTCCATGAACTAATTTGGCTGGTAACAATAGATTATGCCTCTCAATCTGCAACATTAAAAGCATTTGGGGAGGCTGCACAGATCTCCTATGTCCACCTCACTACAATGCCAGTTTGTTTGCTCTGTAGTGACAGTAGAGCTATAAGTATCATTTAAAAGCCACCTCGAGTGACTGTAAATATGTGGCCAAGTTTAAACCTCTGAGCTAACACAATCCTTAAATAGTGCCGAGACCAGATGTTTTGGGTAACTTCTCTATACACAGTTGTTGTTTGTTTTGTTTGTGTCCTTTGTGAAAGAGCAAGTATTTACAAACCAGTCTCTAAACTTCTTTTTATCATTAGCAATCTAATCAAGAAGCCATTGCAATCTACTACCATGTCTGATCTTCAGAGTGATTTACTTAATGAACCGATAACTATTTCTGTCATTAGGAGTTGTTAACTCTCCAGAATAGCATATTAGGAACATGATGAAATAAATTATCATGTTTTCTGTTTAAAAGACTAATTGTTAGTTTACTTCTACTTTGTTTTAATGTTATAGTAGTATTATAAGTGCAGCTGCTGCCAGTTGAATACAGTAAGCCATTATTTGAGAACAGACATAATAAATCTAATTTGCTGATTGTTGATAAATTATAATTCCAAAATAGCATTGACAGAAGAAATATTCCTTGATAGAATTAATTGGACTATCATACAGTTTTCAGGATGTGGATTAATTTGCATAAGCTAAGTCAAATAGTATTCAAAGTGTAATCAAAGAACAGAAAAGTATGCTCATCAATATAGGTTTTGAAATAGGAACTTGCAGTATGTAAAACAAGTAAAAATATATTTAATAAAATGTGTTAGACTTGCCGAAACCGGTTTGGCTCAGTGGATAGAGCGTCGGCCTGCGGACTGAAAGGTCCCAGGTTCGATTCCGGTCAAGGGCATATGTGCCTGGGTTGCGGGCACATCCCCGGTGGGAGATGTGCAGGAGACAGCTGATCGATGTTTCTCTCTCATCGATGTTTCTAGCTCTCTATCTCTTTCCCTTCCTCTCTGTAAAAAAAAATCAATAAAATATATTTTAAAAAAATGTGTTAGACTTATTTCAAGTGTTAAAACCAAAAAACTAGAATTTCTGTTGATATCTCTACCATTTGCTCTTTGTATACAATTCATAACCAAGAACTTCTAATTATTTTAGCTATGATTATCACACTCTACTGTTTTCACCCTAATCTATTTCTCCACTTGATCTTTTTTATTAAATGTGTCAAACTTTCCAATGATTTCATATTACTTTTAGAATAAAAGTATGACTATTTAAGCCAATATTTTAATTCTAGCATTAAAATATTTCTCTCCCCGAGCCTTATTTTCACTCTTGTTCTCAGAGTTCCAGCCAGGCCTTCAAAGGATTTTTCTCTTCTAATTTTGTATTTTTGTTTTCTGATTGTGGTGTTTTTGTGTTTTGTGTTGTTTTTCTACCTGCTTTATTGGAGATATGATTGACATACAGAAAGTTATAGATGCTGAATATATACAACTTGATATGTTTGGAGATAAGTATGTACCCATGAAACAATAATCACAATTAATATCAAAAACTTATCCACCACCTCTGAAAAAATTTTCCCACCCCCTTTATTTATTTTGTTCATTTTCATTTTTTTTTTATTTTTGTGACAAGAACATTTAAGATCTATCATTTTAGCCAATTTAAAAATATTACATAGTACAGTATTAATGATAATCTTATGTTGTACAGATTTCCAAAACTTATATTCCTTGCATAACCAAAACATTATATCTTTTAAACATAGTTTCTGTTTATGTTTGTTTTAAGCATAATTTATTCAATTCTCCAAATCCTCAACTCTGGTCTCATTCTCCATATCTCTGTGCTAGGGTCATTTTCTCATGGAAACCTTATCTGACCTCCCAACTTACTCTCCCAATTGCTCATATTTTCTTTTCTTTTTTCCCTAAAAATAGTTTCTTTAGTTATAAGTAGTCATGGGAAAACATTTCTTTCTGTAGGAGCCTTTACTTCAATTTACAATCATACGTTTATCACTGTATTTGCCCAATCACTCACCAAAACAATAGATCTATGAGAATAGGAAGTAGTTCTAGTTTTCTTCACAATTATACAGGGTGGAGCCAAAGTAGGTTTATAGTTGTGAGTACACAAAACAGAGTTTATTCTTGTATTATTATTTATTAATTATTGTATAATTTTCCATAAGAATATGGAAAATATGCAAACCTACTTTTGCCTCTCCATGTAGTCAACCAGAATTCCAGAAATGTAGTAGGTAATAAGCATATGTCCACTAAGGGAACAGATAAAATTAAGAATATTAAATTCATTTTTTATTTCTTTTGTGTTTTGAGATATAAAATATTTTGTGTGATTAGAAAATGAATGCTTAACCCAGCAAATGTTGAATTGATTCAGACAATTTAAAAATAAACAAATTATTTGATTACCTGTAAATCCCAATTGCCACACATATTTAAATTTAAGAGTTGAGGAACTATAGTTTGGCAAATATCATCGCTGATGGATCCACCGTAGCAAGGGTACAGAAGGATTAAGCGAACATTCTTCAGAAACTAACATGCATTTCTTGCGCATCCTGGGGTACATATATACTAGGAAAAGAAAGTAATGAAAAATGATACATATCTTACTGAATGTTTCCATATATATTTTGGCTTGTAAAATACAGAGCTAATTTCTAAAACTTGCAATTTATAAGTGTTTATAGGACACACCTTTTAACACATGTTTTGTGTGTTTCTCCTGTTCTTTTAACTTCTCTTTCTGTACTATATTTCATCATGTTCCTGTTTAAAGTGCCTATGTAATATTTGTTTTGGCTTTGAATCACTCCTCAGTCTACAACTATAGTCTACAAACTTCCACCTGCTGGGCTACAATTTTTTTAAGTCAAATGTAATTGTGGTAAACATTAACAGACACACTACTTAGAACACATATGACCCAATAGGATTCTCACAATGAAATGCCAAGGTACTATTTGAATTTGTTGGCTTTTAAATTTAAATCATTTGAAAACATTTTCATGTAATCAGGGTTTATTCCCTAATAAGATAATCTACCTATGGCAATCTCTAGCATTTTCAAAGACAAAATTCATAACTGTTTTTATCCACATTGAAATTAATTAAATATAAGCAATTTAAAGTTACTCTCAAGCCATAATTAATTTTAATACACAGCACTATACTGAGGTCTTAGGATGTAATAAACCAATAAACTTAGTGTAAGCTCTGGAGACAGACTAAGGCTTTATATTCTGTTTAGAGCATATCTTAAAATTATTTCTACTTCTCTGATTTTCCAATGAGCAAATTCTCCACAAATTTGGCAGTGGAAAGCACAGCTGAGTAATGGGGCACAAGGAATCACTAACATCTGACATTTCCTTTAATCCAATTACCAAAAAATTAAACTTTCTTCTAATTGTTTTATCAACCTTCTCTTTTAATTCACAATACAATTTCTTAATGGATAGACAAAGTATGAATCTTAAATTATATCTGATTACTATATAGCTAACTGGAATCAATACTAAATATTAGAAATAATCAGAAAAAAATAATCATTTAATTACAGTAAATAACTACCAAGAGAGTACAATTCTATCAAACATTTCTAAGTCTTGAGATCACCAAAATTTTTAACCCATAATTTTATACTAAGACTTAGAATTTTGATGCTTCAGATGGCATCAACTAATCTCTGTCATTGAACATGTGTCTTATTGGACTTATGTTCATCATTGACCTAAAAATATAAAGGCATAATATATTTGAATCTATGGCTGCACAAAATAAACTTAACAAAGTAGCATATTATGTAGACTCATCTCTGCATCTTAAATCAAATCAAGAAGAAAAACCTGAAAAACCTTAGCTTAAAAGTCATCTCTTAAGTTTTTGTTTTGCTCTGTGTGTTTTTTCAACTAAGAAAATCAGAGAGAGCTGCACTAAAGATATCAACCCTCATTGCTATCTGGCATATTCAGGAGTGAGGAGTCCATTGAAAATAAGACTCCACATCTTCTGTAATAACTTTTGGGGATATTGACCAGTAAGGAGTAGATGCCGCTTAGTAAAGACATTGCCAAGCAAAATAACAGGAATAATGTGGGTCCCTGCTCTCAGAGGTGCTGTGGTGCTCACGCTGTTCTTATTAATATCACTGGGAGACAAAATAGGCCTCTGGCTTTTTATGAATTAAAAAAATGTCCCTCAAAATAGGTTTCAAGGAAAGTCAGAACCATTTATCTGTTATTAGACCCCTCCATCCCCGAATGAGGACACTGAAGGTATCATGACTTTAGACAAAGTTTGGATTTATAGGTGAATATTTGGGATGGGAAATTAGAGCTCTTATTACCATTCATAAATAACTATAACACCAATAAATTGCCATTGAATTAACAAAGTGTGTGCTAGGAATAATTTATTTTATTAGAGAATAGAGAGGTTATATAATTCAAATGCAGATCTATTTCTGAATCTGAACTCTCATTCATGACTTGTGTGGTTATGTGGAATTCATACACATATGCACATTCCACAGAAACAATAGCTTTGATGTACAATATAACCTTTAAAGCAGGTTAATAGAACATGATTAAAGTAGAATAGTGATGGTAGAATAGAGAGTTTTGAACAAGTAAAATAAAACGTCATTTCTAAATAGCTCCAAGTTTTCTAGCAGACAACAAAAAAGAGAACTCATGAAAAATATAGCATAACTCTTCTTACTGATGAGTTTTATTTTGGTGGACTCATTCTAGTTTATTGAGAGGATCATATTTCCAGACAATATTCCTAAGAGATAAATGGATGTTAAACCATTGATAATCATGTAGTGATATTTATGTAGAAAATCATTTGTTAAATTGACCACAAATCTAATTTTTTCCCCTCTGAATACTGCTACTTTATTTAAAAAATGATTTTCAATAAATCAAATTCTTTCTGGATATGGATTCCAAAAATATTGATAAAGAGTAAAAAGTAGTCATCCAGAATTTAAGTGGACATGGTAACTAATATACTATTCACTGACTATTAAAACACTATTTTCTTATTTCTCATAATCTTAAATAGAAAATGTAATGACTCAGAATCAATTGCATGGCAGGACTGGCATATTTTTTTTTTTGTGGAATTCAGTTATTTTACAGTGAAATGAATTTCCAGTAGAATAAATGGTCCTCTCTATCATTAAGATGCCAAAAATTTCACAATGACCTTAGGTGACAGGGTAATATTGATTTTTCTCCATCAATTTTATTTGTACTCATAGGGGTGTTAAAAAGTTTACATGAAAACACTCAGCTATTATTAATCTCCCCAGATTAATGCTTAGAATTTTTAATACTAACTCCCGTTGAATACATGGATTAAGGAACAAACATTTGTTCAAAAATCTGTGGATATCTGAAAACAGATTTGAGCATTTATTAAGTTTCAAGCTTTATTCATGAAATAGAAAAATAGCTCTTTATGTAAAATGGGTTCACTTGTAGTAGAGTGAATTTAGGGTGACTACCTCAACTGTTTGCCTGGACTTAACACTTTTAGCATTGAAATGCCTGTGTCCTATCAAACTGGTATGTTTAGTTGCCTAAGTAGATTATATATTCATAGTATTATTTCTGAAATGAAGGAGGATAAGAAACATTTTCAATTAGTATATGATTAGAGAGAAAATCAGTTCTTCTAGGCCTCTATAATGTGTGTGTGTGTGTGTGTGTGTGTGTGTGTGTGTGTCTATGGGGGTGGGGGGGCGGGTCAATTACCACAACATAACCTACCTAACACACTTAGCAAAAGTTCCCACCATCTAAATGTGAGACTAAATTTGGTACTGAGGGTTATTTCTATTTTGAAATATTTATCAACTTTATTACATTGGCTCTAATCTTATAAAATATATAGCTCATAATTCTGTAAGAAAACTAAAATTACATTTAGTGCAATGAACTTGTTTATAGGGTGCTGAGAAAAGTATACATCGACAATAGCAATTTTAATTTTCTCATACTTGATTTCCCATTTATTTGTAAGAATTGAAAACAGTAAACAATTCAGAATTTGTACTATTTCTTTTGGAAGTGAGTAGGGTGCCGGAGGGTGGGGATCTACAGATAATGCATTTAGAAATGAACATCTACCTGACAGTGAACTAACTGGAGAGCATTATGCTAAGTGAAATAAGCCAGTCAGAGAAAGATAAATATCACATGATCTCACTCACTTATGGAATATAATGAACAACATAAACTGATGAACAAAAACAGATCCAGAGACAGAACGTCAAACCTCAGAGGGAAGGTAGGGGAGGGTGGGGATAAGGGGGAGAGATCAACCAAAGGACTTATACGCAAATGAAGACAGACACCAGGAGGGTGAGGGTATGGGTGTGTGTGGGAGTAATGGGGGGAGGGTGAGAAAACATATGCAATAACTTAATCAATAAAGAAATTAAAAGTAAAAAAAAAAAGACTTTCATTCTTGGCCCTCATGAAAGTAAGCAAGTTGGACTATATTAAAAATATGAAAATTCACCATGACATACTTCTCTGAGGTGATTCTAGGTGATTTTCTAATTCCTTAAGGTCTTTTGTATATCTACCTTTTATATAAGGAGTTTTAATGAGGAAATTAAGGTACAATATACTTCTCAAGGTCAATTAGGGTAATTTTAAAGTTGAGATCATTCACTTGGATGAGAACAGTGGGCTTTTAATATCGTTACTAAAAAGATAGAATACCCATTTTAAAACTATGGCTGAGCCAGGTATAACTTTGTGTAGTAAGAAGAAGAGAGGGACCTAATTTTTAAAAACTAAAATATAATTTGTTTCCTAATTCCTGTATTCATTGTTCAAAAAAAGATGAGTAATTTTAATTATCTTTACATGAAATTTGACTGGGTGGTAGTGCATATCAAGCTGTTTTGGCATAATTATGTAGTTAAACTTTGTACATCATTGTAAAAAATTCTAGTCATCAGCATGTTGTTAAGCTGAAGTTTTTGTCAGTTGAGACAGAGTGGTCATCCATCTGCCTGAAATTCTAGATCCCTAAACCGTTTGTGTCCGATCCCAGATTTAAATAGGAAAATGTTATAAAGAACTCGGGAAAGGAGGTAGGAAACATACTTAAAATATTTAAGTATATGTTTAAGTATTCTTAAATATGCTGAAATATTTATGAGTCTCTCTCTTTTTCTTTCTCTCTCTCTCTCTCTCTCTCTCTCTCTCTCTCTCTCTCTCTCTCTCGTTTGAGGAAACAATTCCTTCTTATAATAGGTGGAAACTATTGTCAAACTAAACTTTGAGTTACTATTACAAACATGAGATAAGATCATACTCTGTCTAGTTTAACTGTGTGTGCCTGGAGCAGAGAGTTTCCATAAGGTAGGTTTTAAATAAACATGCTTTCAAGAGAACAGTTAGTGATATCACACAAAGACAAGACGCAAGGAAAGAAACCTACGATATTAAAAACAAAGGATAAAGACATTTTCCATAAAGATACCTGACTAAGGATTTCACTAGAGCTTATTGAGTAAGAATGAAAATTAGCTAACCCCTGGGCCTCTTTAATACCTGTGATTATATCTATAATCAAGATGTTGTCTCTAGTAAATTATATGTGGTTCTCTCTGTGAACTGTGCATTGCCTAATTTTTAATGAATGCTTTTATTGGTCCCTTAGAGTACCAGGTAAAACAATTACTTCATACATTGTTAAAGATAAATCAGAATTATGTTGACCACAATTTATAAAATTAGATGCCTCTATTGGAAAGAACAGCATTTCTCACAAGACCTAGTTCAATGCCTGTTTTACAAACCAAGTAGCTGATAAGACCCCATTTCATTCTTGATTGTATCATGGGTGGATGATAAATTAGTAAGGCATGAACACACTTAGGATATTGTATCCACATGGGGCTAATCCTGCCTGCATACATGGCTACTGCTTCCCTAAATAGGTGACAAATGGGCCCCCAAACATGCCCACCTTTTTAAAGTAAATGGGGGATTTTAACCAATGAATGATGAACCAACCAATCGTTTTTGCTGCTTTTCTTTATTCTGACCTGCACCAATTCACCTGTGTCAATTAGTACAGATGGTCCTAAAACTCAAACTAGAAATGGCCACTAAACCTAAGTCCAAAGCGACTTCCTTTTGTGTTTCATGTATGTCTTTTAAAGAGGACGAAACACCATTCTTCTTCTCAAATGTATGTTCAGTCAGAGAGCTCCTCTAATCATTTTAAGCCAGAAAACTTATTTTTTGTGTTAAAAATAAATTTTCCTGAAGTCTCTGTGTATTTGTTTTCTGCTGCTGCTGTAATAAATTACCATAGCCTTAGTAGTTTAAAACACTCATTCTTTTACATATTTCTTGTGTTCAGAAGCCTGAAATCACTCCTACTGGGATAAATAAAGACTTCAGGAGGCCTGGTTGCTTCCGCAGGCTCTCAGGAGGGAAGCTGTTTTCAGCTGCCACATACATATCCTGTAGCTTGTGTACTCTTCCTACATCTTGAAAGAATACAACTCCAATCTCTGCTTTGGAAACCACATCACGTTCTCTGTCTCTGACTCCTCCTGGGGCCCTCTTATAAGGCTTATAAGGATGTCTGTAATTTCTTCAGGCCCATCTGGATAAGTCAGGATAAACTCATCCTAGCAAGATCCTTTTCTTAACTACATTTTCGAAGTCTCTTTTTCCACATGAAGTATGATTAATAGGTTCTGGAGATGAAGATAAGGGCATATTTGGGTGGGGGGGGGGGGCGCGTTATTCAGTTACCCATACACTAGATTCCCAGATACTGTTCATCAAAGTTTGCCTTCAGTTTCACCTTTACCTTTGATATCCCTTCTTAGGTGTATAGCCTTAGTATTAATACAGATATTATGGCTCTAACTCCTGGGAGAAGAATTGTCATCTTAAAGATCCAAAGTATAGTATAAATGACATTCACATAAATAACAATGTTTTTATAGTTTCATCCGTGATTTTGCCTTAATTATAAGAGGCAAATTTTTAAATTGTAAAAAATTCTTATGGCAGCCAGGCCAGTGTGGCTCAGTGCTTGAGCACTGACCTATGAACCATTGGTTCAATTGCCTGTCAGGGCACATGTCCAGGTTGCGGAGCATGCAGATATCAGCCAATCAATACTTCTCTCATCATGGGTCTCTCTATCTCTCTCTCTTTCTCCCTTCCTCTCTGAAATCAATAAAAATATATTTAAAAACTCTTATGGCATATTTTTATTACTTATTTTTTAATTTAATTATTAATAAAGACATTCTTCATCTTTAGTTTCCCTAAGGAATTTAAAGTATTCATATTTGTTTCCTTTAAATATGAACATTTCAGTTATTTACAGGGACTACATATATTTATATGAATTAAGCTGTCACTTCTTATACACAAGCTGTTTAATTTACTTTATTAATTGATATAAATTTTTGCTGAAAATGAGCAAAAGAGGTAATAGAACATAATGAAAATTTTCTCCATTCTTGCTCTTTATACATGAAAAATGGTATCAAGTCAAACCAAATTTAGAAAGTATGAGTTTTTAAAATATATTCATCACTTAAAATCCTTGTTAAATTTCTTTCCATTAAATAGCTAGCACTAATTATTACGATCAAGCACTAGAAAACATGGAATTACAAAGTACTACTTATTGTGTACTTGTTAAATTATATACCTTGCATGTAGAAGTGACATTGGCATAAGTATGGATTCCTGAGTATTTCTATTTTTGTCCTAGAACTACTAATTTACTATTAAGAGTAAATTTTCTATATAAAAAGATCTTGACAGATAATAGAAGCTGTGTGGTAACTTTAATTTCTATTAATCCTCTAAATTGAGAATATCTGTTGCTTCACTATTGCTTGCTGCTTGTGAAAGCAAAGTAAAGATGACACAGATAATACTATGTGAGTTTGACCATAAAATAACTTTGTACCACTTTCTGTGACTAATAATTGTAGGGCAACAAAACCATTTGAGAATTCTCAAATATAAAATCCAGACAAAATTTTTTCATTGTGTTTTTTGAAAATGTACTTCTAAGTCAATGCATGCTTTTGTTTGTTGATTCAAGTAACAGTGATTTAAATGATTAAAATAAATTGAAGATCCCTGCTGGTGTGGTTCAATGGTTGAGCATTGAACTATGAACCAGGAGGTCATGGTTCAATTCCTGGTCAAGGCACATGCTGGGGTTTTTAAGCTTGGTCCCCAGTAGGGGACATGCAGGAGGCAGCCGACCAATGATTCTCTTTCATCACTGATATTTCTATCTCTCTCCCTCTCCCTTCCCCTCTGAAATCAATAAAAATATATTTAAAAGATAGGCTGAAGAACTAAAATAAAGAAGTAATATAATGCACATGGAAAAGACTTAAAAGCTAGTGTGTAGATGCTATTCTCTTTCAAACACTGTATTAGGCAAAAGTTCACTTCCTTACCAAGAATCTGAATAAGATCAGTATAAATAATTCATCTATTGAAGTAGAGTCAGAGAACCATTAAGTAAAACGTCTATGAAGGACGGAGAGGAGCAGAGGAAAACTATCTCTGAGTATAAGACACGGATCAGGAGATTATTGAAGTTGATCCTGAATTCAGCATTACTGAAGCTACTTCACAAAGTTCAATGACTCTTTAATTTACCTACTTTATGTTTAATAAATCTGGACTCTTGCTCCTGCCTCTTCCTCTCTTAAAAACAAGTATAAAGAGCTCTCTCTCTCACTATCACACTAGTTCATGCTACTTAATACAACTCTTCCAAACTTTTTATCTAAATATCCAACCTTATATAATAAAAGCCTAATATGCTAAGTGTCTGGTCGGCCATTCAACCAATCATAGCGTAATACTCTAATAATAAGCTAAGACTGCTCAACCACTCGCTATGATGTGCACTGACCAATAGGGGGCAGACGCTCAATGGAGGAGCTGCCCCCTGGTGGTCAGTGCACTCTCACAGCTGGAGTGCCACACAGCTGACCAGGATGAGCAGGGCCAGGATGAGTGGGAGCGGCTCCTCCCTGGATCCCCGTAGGCCACACCAAGGGACCCCACAGGTGCACAAATCCATGCACTGAGCCTCTAGTAATATAAATAAGGAGGAAACATACAAATAAATTAAATCTAAGTGAGTATTTCAGAGGGAAGTATTGAGAAGCAGAGCTTGTGAGAAGCAGCATATATCCCTCTTTCTGAATTGGATGTATACAGTCTCTTCCCAGCAAAGGAAGGAAAATAATGAAAAAGCGATTTGACTTAACCAACTGCGTTGACCTAACTCTGATTACAGGGCTCACATAAAGCAGACAAAGGCTTCTCAACCTGGGATCTATCTTACGTTATGGACTTCTACTAATTTGAAGCAGAAAATTCTCTTTTTTAAATTTGGGTTCTTTAAGCTTTCACAAAGTCAATTTTTCTTTCTGTGAACAAGTTTACTACTCTCTAACTTCCAGAGCCTATACTTCCTCTAAGGCAGGTTTTCTCGACCACAGCAAGTAGATATTTTGGAACTGACATCTCTTCATGGCGGAGGCTGTCATGTGCATTGTGGGATGCTTAGCAGCACACCAGGCTTCTACCCATCAGGTGCCAGTAGCAGAACCAACTCTGATTTGTGACAACCAAAAATGTCTCAAGACATTGCTAAGTATCCCCTGAGGACACAGTCACTCTTGGTTGTGATAGGGATCTTCTTATACCTGACTTCAACTATTCTTTTCCAGAGATGCCCGAGTCGCTCAGCACAAACTATGACACTACCCATCCAGTCCTTAAACCTGAAGAAGTATTTCTGAGGACTGAGGAAGAATGGAAATATTGGTGTGTTTATCTGGTTGAGGGTACAATCAGAAAGTATGTTGACAGCTTTAAATGTAGTTCTTGGGTCAAACAATAAGAAATAGTTTCAGTTTTTCTCTTCAATTTAAATGTTAGTAGCAGATCATAGTGTAAATTTTGGATTTTTATTTTGTGTATGTGTATAAAATTTTTCTGTGTTCATAAAAATACTTAGATATCCCAACCTCCTTTTTTTGACTTAACTTTTATAGTTTTTATATAAACAACAGTATTGAGGGGTATTTTGTGCATAACTATTCGTTGCACTTTTCACCAAATGCTTCTCTCCCCAGATTCCATGTCAAGCTAGCTCCAACTATTTCATTACTAAGAGAGAGGCTGCCCAGTGGTCAGTTTATGGAGTCTGTGCTTGTCCTACATAGAAGTATCCTTCACATAGGTTCCCATCACGCACACGTGGCATAACTTGCCATTGCTAGAACTTTGTCGCCTTCTCTGGAAGGTTACTCCAGTACAAAGAAACAAAGACATCTACCTTCATAGAGCTTAACTTTTGTCTCATAGGCAATAAAAAATCCACAAAGAAGTATATTGTTATCTGGTAAACAGGATGACAATAGTTGTTAAGAAGAAACATAGAGCAGGGTGACACATACGGGCTAAAAGGGAGTTTTTAACATTTTAGATCGGGTGTCTAGAGAAGGAAACATTGAGAAGGTATTTTGGAAAATGCTTACCTATTCTAGTCCCTGGAACCCCTAATAATGTGTGTGTTTGTGTGTGTGTGTGTGTGTGTGTGTGAGTTTGTGTGTGTGTGTAAGAGAGAAAGAGAGAGAGAGATTCTGTTTAAATTTCTGTTGTTGCAACTAAAATTCTAAAACTCTAAATCCTATCCCAAATGCAAATTTCACTCATATGGAATACTAATTTGAGCTTACTTCTTTCAGCGTGAGTTTGCATAAGTCACACTTGTTGAAAATAATTGTAAAAAGAAAATTAACTAGAGGATGGAAATAGAAGAAAGAAATAAAACAGATGGTAAAGTTAAACTAGAATGAGTTTTAAAGTTGTTGTTTTTTTCAGTTGACTCCCCTATGAAGACTTAAAAAGAAGAGCTAAAACATAAATTACATTCTTATGTCTGCATCTCTGAACCAGTTGCACAAGAAGAGAACCAAAATAGTGGTGTATAAAGCTCTCATGGCATTTTCTTTGATGCTATAAAAAAAAGCAGCCAAGAATTCTAAGTCATAACATCAAGAACTTATAAAATATATGGATAGATGTAAATCAGAAATTGTGGCTCTAACTATATGTATTATCTATGAAAATTAATATTAGTAAATCATTAAAGCTCTAAGGAAAAGAAATCCTTCATCACTCTTAATAGTTCTTAAATGCAGTGTCTGTTTGTTTACTTTATGTGTATAATATGAATTATATTCTTTGGCTGTCATTTATTCACTTTTATAAACATAAAAATGATAGTAAGAACATATTCTGTTTTTTGCCATGAGCTCTTAATTTGTTCAATGATTTATTCTCATATGGTGGTTATTAGAAATGTGACTCTCATTTGGAAAGTGACAATTGTTTTATCATGGGCACCATTTACATTATTAATGTTGAAAATGCAATTGACATTGTGAAAGTGTTGATTAGAAATTCCTCATCACAATCTCAATGAGAAAGTTCAGCATCCTTATGGCACTTTCATTATAAATAAAATGAATTGAAATAGAGAAATTTAACTCATAAGGGAAAGCATGGCATAGAATTAATAAGGTGCTAACCTTCAGGGTTTTTCTTTTAACCCCTAATGTTGCCTGTTACATTTAATATAAACTCTTAATCTTAAAGTCATTGTGGAGTATGCTTTACTTTTCATATTACTTCAATTAAATGTATATTCAAAAATACATTTATCATTATACTGCAATTTTAGTCTAATCTCATTTACAGGAGCCAACAACTGTAAAATTGTTGATTTATTTCATTTTAGCTTATGTTATACATATCTGTATAATACAAACATTATCCAGGTCCCAGTGGCATCAAAACTCTGATTAACCCTGGGGTTGAGTTAGCTCCAACTTTAATTCAGAGACTCTCTGTGATTCCCAAAGCCATTCTTCCCCGTGATTCTCTCTGGTTCCCTGCTTCTCTGTTGCTGTGTATAGCTGTGTATATTAATTTGTCCCCAGACCACATAGGTCACAGAATTCATAGACTTCACTGTTTCCATAAAGTCATTTCAAATATACAAGGGACATTTTATGCTAATTAAAATTATTATAAAGTCCTGAATGAATATGGGGATGGATGTCAGTTTGTGTTATATGTATTTTGAAGCTGTGCTATTAAATGTGTAATTTCATTTGATAAATTGACCCAATTATGTTGATAAAACAAAGTTCTTCTTTGCTATTTCCTTATATTGAAGCCCACATTATTAATAAAGTTACACTAGTATTTATTTTACTTAATTGTTATGTGATATATATCTTTCCTGTTACTTTACTTTCAAATATATTTGTATTTGTTTAAATAAAATGAGACTCTCTTAAATAACATTTGATTGAGTACTGCTTTATGTGCCATTAATAATATCTGTCTTTTTGTTGTTGTTAATCCTCATCTGAGGATATTTTTTCCAATGAACTTTAGAGAGATTCAAAAGGAGGGGAAAGGACAGAGAGAGAGACAGAGAAACATCGATGTGAGAGAGTCACATTGATTGGTTACCCCCTCCCCACTCACCCCAATGGAGTGGGGATGAACCTGTAACTGTAAGGTATGTGCCCTGTGTCCATGACCAGAATCAAAACCTGAGACCCCTCAGCTGTGGGCTGATGCTCCAACCACTGAGCAAACTGGGTAGGACAGAATAGTTTTTGAAAAATTACAGTAATATTAAAACATTTAATAATGTACAGTATCATCATCTAAATTTTAACCCAATGAGAAAGTTAATAACATTCCTATCCTGCTAATATTTTATCTAATGGGAGTCAGTAAAGTTAAAGTAGGATCGCAAAAAAGAAAAGTCTGCAAGGTGATGAAAAGTCCAGTCAAATATCTTTAAAAAAGAAATTCAAACTGGATACAGTCAATAACATATAGATAATTGTTGAGGCACTAGAATAGATGAGATCTCACAGGGAAAAAGTGCTGTTAGAAGAAGAAAAACTTAAAAACAATGTCAGAGATAAAAACTCATAGATCATCCTGAAACAAAACAGGAACCAAAACCCAAAACATAAACAGGATAATATAAAATAATTTCAAACCAAAGTAAGAAAAACATTTCAATAAGATAATTTCATATTAGGGAAACAATAGATAAATTTTAAAGAAAAATAAATGGTGGTATATACTTTATATTGAAAATAGATATGTATCAGTACTTGAAAGGATGTGTTCTCAAGTCACACAGAATAGGATTAGATCTAGCTTCATCTAACACTATTGATATGTGTAAACTAGAGGAAATATTTCAAAAGCTCAGTAGAAATTTTATTTTTTTTACATAAAATGGAAAGGGATTTATGTATAGATCAAATAAGGTCATAATCATAAATGAGAAACTATAATGCCAAAGGTATTATAGCTGCTAAATAAATGTTATATTCTTATCCTATATATTCTTATATAGTAACAATCTTTCATTTAGTATATATGTACAAAAAGTACACATATAAATTTGTCCATGATCCATTCCATAAGTTGATTTTAATTATCTTTAAAAATATTTATTTAAATATTTTATGCTACAGAAAAGAGAAAATAATAAAATAAACAACATAATCCTACCCTCCTCATTTGCAAAAAAATCCATTTCTTTTAAAAAAACAAAGCATTACAGATACATAGTAAGTCCCATCTGTACCCTCCCTGATTTTACTCTCCCACCTGTCTCCTTGGAGGCAGTTCTGATGAATTCAGTAAGTATGAATAATTCTCATGTATGTGTTCACTTTGCTATAGACTTCTGCAACCGCAAAAATAGGAATTTTAACACTTAAGCTACATATTATCACACTGTACATATATAATTTTAATAATATTTTAAAAGTCAACATTATGTTTTGGTATTTATAAGTATTAATTCATGTAGCTATTGCTCATCTATTTTAACCACTTTTCATAATTCTGTGGTATGACATTGCCATGATAAATTTATCCATTCTCCCACTGTAAGCTTCAGTTTGTTTCAGATTTGGCATGAAAATTCTTCTATATGTCTCATTCAGTACAAACCTGATAATTTATCCAGTAGACATACCTGAAAATAGAATTGCTAAATTATAGGATATGCCTTCCCCTGTGTAGCACACACACTAGATTTATAAAATTATTTCAAACACTATCCAGCAAAAAAGCCAAAAACTTATTTTTTATATATCCTGATTAACAATTACCAGATTAATTTTACTTCCCATCTGGTTTAAGAGCTTAAGACATTAGTAACTGTGGTCTTATATAGAGAGATATATCACCAGCACTCAAGTAGTTATACTCTTATTTCATAATAAAGTCACTGCCTAGAACACATCAATGGCCTCCCAACATAATTCTAAGTTAAAAATCTCTGCCCTAGCTGGCGTGGTTCAGTGGATAGAGCGTTGGCCTGTGGACTGAAGAATTGCAGGTTCTATTCTGATCAAGGGCATATGCCTGGGTTGCAGGCTCGATCCCCAGTAAGGAGCATTCAGGAGGCAGCCAATCAATGATTCTTTCTCATCTCTGATGTTTCTATCTCTCTCTCTCCCTTTCCCTTCCTCTCTGAAATCAATAAAAATACATTTTAAAAAAATATTACTAAACTATATATAATATATTTAAATGCCCATATAAGGATGCATTTATCTGGCTTAGATTGATAAAAGCATTTGAAATACAAAGTGCCTGAACCTATTGTGTTTTGATGTGCTAAATTACTTTGCCATGTATTAAATTACTTACTCTGAATCTTCCAATTATATTGAAACACCATCCTTCATTCAGACAGTCGATGCTGAGCAGCCTACAGTGGTCATTACTTTCTCACAGCTTTTTCCAGTAAATCTTGGCATACAACTGTAAATACATCAGTGTAAATAAGAAAAGCTGCCAATTAAATATTTTCCCTAAAGTGTATTAACAGTTTGACAAAAATAATAATGCTCTGTTTAAATTGCATTCAACATATATTATTACAGGATATTTTCATTCATTAATTTTGTCTGAGCCTACTTGTGTCCTTTGCAAAGGAGAAAGGATTTACATGTTTAAAAGGATTAAAGTACATTTTTATTGATGGTCTTCATATTGCCTTTGAGAATTTAAGAGTAAATCAATTTTAGTCTAACTAGATATTAACAATAAAATATAGGTTATAGAAAACTGTTGGAATAAAAGAGACCATTATTGAAATGTGAAGAAAAAGATGACACATGAGATTTTTAATCTTTAGTAGAGCTACTAGATACTGACGATGTACTATCAGAAGTTGATGATACACATGAATTTTAGACATAGTGTAATGAGTTACATTGGAAAATAATAGCATGGTCATATTTGGGCTAATTTTTAAATAAAGCACTCTTGGAGTATATGTGCATGACAATAAGGTTTTTGTGTGTGTGTGTTTTTTAATTGCAATGTAAGTGCCTAATGTTAAGCTTTTGATTTCTGAGGCACCCATTTCAAAGACGTCCATTTTGATCGAATACACTAATTGGCTGCCTATATGACACCTACTAGCTACACAAATAAGTAAGTAGCCAGCCCTACCCTTTCCATGAAGTCTCCCTTTTAGAAAGCCCTGGGTAACCTAGATAACAGGCCACTTCGGTGACTCTGCTTTCCTCTCCCTGCTCCCTAATTCTGCTCTTATATTTTAAAATCACTGATACAAAATAAACTTTTGAAACCCTAAGCACTCCACCCTCAACCATAATAATGGCAGAATCCCAGCTCTGTGCTCTCTCTCTACCTGCTCCCTTGCTGCCTGGCCCTTGAAGGTGCTATTTATCCTTCAGGACCTTTGAGTAATAAGCTTTGCATTTTCAGGTTCCCATATGGTTGTTGCTGTGCACATCACAATTATAGTAAGAACCTGAAAGAACCTGTCCAGCCACAACACTGGCTCCAGTTGGAGAAATGTTTCTGAAACTCACCACAAGCAGCAGGGACCCAGGTGACTGCCGCAGGCATTCCTACACAAGGAACAAATCTGGACTCAAGCTCACTAGCTGCACTCAACAAGGTGTTAAAAGCACGTACTGGTGTGTTCTGGCTTCCTTTGCACCCACTCTCATTAATTTCTGAGAAATATTCCTGTACTTTAAATCACATTTAGTAAACCAAATGGGGTACTAAAATAAATGACTGTGTGTTTCTTTAAAGTAAACATTAGAGAATTAAGGCCAAAAATTATACTTTTTAAGACTATGTTGTTACAAGCTGACTTAATAATGAAATGAATTATACCATATATTTATTACTTTAAATTTCTTATTAGAACAAAGGATAATTCATAAAAGAAGAAACCAAAGGCCTTGCTAACACAGTCCAACTGAAACAGCCTCAGTAAAACATTTTTATAAATTACCTTTCCTACAGTTTAAGGCACACTTTTGAAATTCCATCTTATATAATTGAATCATTTCTTCATTTATATCAATAATAACCATCCATTTTTTTCAGGATCTACAATGTGCTGCCACTAAACTAATTGCTTTTACACAATTTTATTATTTTTTCACTCAATGCTTATGAACCCTATGTGAGATATATTATCACCACTATATTATAAATGAAGAAACATACTGAGAATTTGTTAGTATTGTTTTGGTCATATCACTAGTTTTAGAGCTGTTATTAAAATTAAGTATAGTCTAAATTTAGTTTATTGTACTCTGCTACTCCATTGATGCCACCTGTTAAGATATGTTTACCTAACTTCTCTCATTCTGAGAACCTAACCAGTGATCCAGAAATGATTCCAAACACCGCTTTGTCAGGAAAAGTCTCATTTCTACCCTTTCCTACTTGGGGTAAGGCTGGCAGGAAGAAGGAAGCTCTAGAATATCAAACTTTGGTGAGTTCCTTATGAGTGGGAATGAATTAAACCGGCCAAGACTAGCTAAGGACATCCGTGGAACTTGGATTTATGTTATTCTGGAGTATGGTTTAGAGAGAGAAGGTAGAGTCAGGGCTATGAATGAAATGAAGATCTCTCAGTCATTTAATGAGATCAGATCTATAGGCTGCTGGATGAGATTAGGCAGCAGCAACTTGGAGAAAGATGTTTCTAAACATAGGGTTTATTGATCATGAAAAATTGGGCCCCAAAACACCATCTGTGACCCTTGGCCCAGGGAGGTGTAACCCAAAGGCAGAGGAAAACATAATTAGAAAATGCCCCTGCGCCAGCACCCTCACTATATACTGGGTACAACATGTGCATTATCTGGATTCCACTTGGAATTGATCCTGAAGTGTGATGAAAGAAGTTTAAAAAATAAAATTTGAACTAGCATGCCTAGATTTATTTATAAGTAGGTTAGCATTAAAATGGGTGTAAATTTTTACCAGACTGTATTTTGGAGAGGAATGAAGGGGCTATGATAGCAATACGGGAGAAATGACATGTATCCTATAGCAGTGTGGAGGAGAAAAAATAGAAGAGACATTAAGGAGACAGAATGAATAAGACTTGATGAAATCTTGTTGACATTTATTAACAGGAAGGAAACTACAGTGTCAAGTAGTATTTGGTAACTTTCTTCATATAGTCAATATATTCTCATTTAATAATTTTACAGTGTTTCTTTTCCCCTAGTTTAAGTTATTTATTGCACTTTTCTTCTTCATAATTAAGAAAGGATACCAAATATTTTCATTCCATTAATGGTAACCTTCTCTTTCGCTGATATATAATCAATCACATTCTTTACTATTTTTTTGCAAACAAATTTTTAATTATTTCACTAATGTGGATACATAATTTTGATATCTATGTGTGTTTTTTTTTTCCCTCCCCACTAGAAGGTATTGCTTAAATAACTTATTTTACCTCTAGATCCTAAATACAGTCTCCTCCACTGGATATCCAATTTCTTTCAGGGGTCTTTTTTAACATCCAGATATTTTATCATTATCAATTTAGATTTACCTTTGTGAGTACATGTTGCTTGTATGTTCATGCATGTGTGAACATGCACACACATTTTCCCTATTCTAGTCCATTTTGTATTTAGTAAGAATACTTATTTTCTTCATATACATGACCTGAATGATAGTTTTTCTGAATATTAGCATACACATAAATATTTCTCTCAACCACCAATATACAGCAGTCAGGTAAAATATTTGGGGAAGGCAGTATTTTCTCTCAGTAGCTCTTAGATGTTTTCCACTGTTTCTGCAGCTATAAATGCTATTTCACTGTCTTACAGCTACCTGTATTACAAATAAACAATGTGATGTCACTCTGATTATTTTTTCTTTGTAAGTAAATTGTCTTTTCTGCCTTGCAGCTTGATAGGTACTTCTCTATCCATCAATCTAGCTTGGTTAGAAAACCTTTTTAATATGCAAACTCAGTACTTTCTCCAACTCAGAGAAATATTCTACAACTTGATTAATGATTGCTTTTCCTCCATATATTCTTGTTACTCCTAGAGCTGCTATCATTCACATGTTACATTCTCTTGATCTATATTCCAAGATACTCAACTTTCTTCATCATAATTCATTAACTAATTCATCCATTACGTCCTCAACAAATAATTCTTGAGCTCCTACTATACCGTTATTTTTCTAGACATGGTGCATATTTTGCTGAACAAATTCCTTTCCCTCATGAGGTTCATCTTTTAGTGGGAGAGGTCAAGGTAAAGTGGATAAGTAGTGGCTAGTTTTCCCACGTTTGGCAGGGACAGCTTCATGGGCAAATTACTACTTCATAAGGCCACAAGAGTTTACTGGGAGAATCATGTATGTGCATGAAGATAAAAGCAGGTCCTCATTTCTTTATTTTTTCCTCTACTTTAAAACATGTTTCTTTCCTGGAAATATCCTAGATTTCTATAATTTGGGACAGCATTTCCCTTTAAAATTTTCAACTAAATTATTTAATTAAATAGTATATTTTCTAGCTGCAGTCTTGAATATATATATATATATATATATATATATATATATATATATATATATATACTCTCATGAATCTCCTGACTTATTTTGACTGTAGTTATCTAATTTAGTTGCCCTCTCTCTCTTTCAGAGACTCAAATACCCACAAGTTATATTTGTTTTATTTTAATTCATTTTCTTCATTTAATTTGCTGGTCTCTCTTGCATGAGATAGTTTTCTTTGCTAACTCATAGTTCTCAGTTCTGTTGCTACAAAGTCCTAAGTGGCGAATCCTTCAGCAAATAGAGGCCAATTGGACTAAGAGAGTTGAAGCTACCAGCCTCCTCTTCAGAGCCAATGACCTGGCCTCTCTCCTCCAAGATATCACTGACAATTCTCCCACTTCCTGCCGCTAAGAGGCTTTAGTCCTTCAATTCAGAACCTACTTGATTCTTTCTGGCAAAGGATACAAAAATACTAAGGGGCTGATTTTGACTTACTCTCGAATATTTAAAGTATTTATACTGATTAAATATGCACTATTTTCTAGGTATTGTACTGGTATTCCTTATACTAATTTACAAAACATGAAAAATCTGCAGAAATTGTGTTTATTGAGATAGTCAGAGTGCTGAAACCTCACTCATTTTAGCTGCCCAAGATGTCCAGCAGCCATTCTTATCAAAGTAATCAGCAATTTGAAATACAGGGATGGGGGAGCAGGGGAAAATGCCTCTTAGCCCAGCCAGTGTTGCTCAGTGGTTGAGTGCTGACTTATGCACTAGAAGATCACCAGTTTGATTTCTCTGTCAGAGCACATGCCCAGGGTTGCAGGTTAGATCCACAGGGGGGGCATGCAGGAGGCAGCCAATTGATATTGATGTCTCTCTCATCTCTCATCAATGTTTCTATATCTCTCTCCCTCGCCTTTCCTCTCTCTAAAAATCAATTAAAAAAAAACACATTTAAAAATACATTTTAGATCACCATGTTTTTTAATACGCAAAGTATAGTTACATTTTTGCAAAAAAGAAAAAAACAACTCTCATCTATATATTTTTTTCATAGTAAGCATGAAAGTATTAGGGAATAAGGAATATTTTGGTGAGACTGGAGGGTAAGAGGAACGTAAATAATAGTGATGGAAATGTTTAAGATGTCATTTTTAGTTCTAAAAAGGAGATTATATATAGAAAAGTAGAGAGAAACTAAAAAGACACACATAAGGGAAGAAAACAAATATAATGGAAATTTTATAAGTTAGTGGAAAAGCTAGGAAAAAATACACATCCTCTCCTGTCTCCCCCAACCCCCTCCCTGAAGATATTTCCCATAACTGCCTAAATTCCTCTCTATTATTAGGTTGGATTATTTCAATTAAGCCAATATTTTTTAACAGTTGACTTAACTCTGTTTCTTGGACAGAGTATCAAAAACTTTGTTCACTTACTTATGGAATGAATAGCACTGATTTAATGAGAGGCATCGGGCTCTGTTGGGGACATTGCAGTGAAGCAGAGTAATGACAGCAATACCAGAGCAAAATTTTAATAGCAGCCCTTTGGTAAATAGAGTAGTTAATGCAATATATAAACTCTGGGGGAGGAGAACCAAGATGGCGGCATAGGTTAACACCAGAGATTGCTGCCTTGAACAACCAAATCAAAACACACCTAAAAGACGGAATGGACATCATCCAGAACCACAGGAAGGCTGGCTGAGTGGAAATTCTACAACTAGGAGGAAAGAGAATATCATACCCAGACTCAGAGGAGGCGCAGTGCTGAAGTGAAACACTCAGGTACAGAGTGTGCGTGGAGCGGGCTGGCGGCGGAGGGCGCGGTTGGTGCTTTCAATCGGGAGGGAGTCTCAGATTCTGAGCTCCAGATCCGGGCGACTCTCTAGGGACCCAGACTCAAATGGGAGAAGCGGGACTGTCTGGCTTCAGTCGGAATTCGAAGGCAGCATTCTCTCCGAGGTTTGCAGCGGTTGCTGGGACTCTGTGAGGCAGAGCCCCTAGGGATGGAATGGAGAGGTGCCATAACTGCTCTCTCCGGCCCACCCTGTTGATCCCGAGCCCGAGCGACCCACCCGCCCCGCCCCGCCCAAGCCCTGCGCAAAGCCATTTGCCAGATAGCCTCAGGCAAAGGCTAGATTAGCACCTCCCTAGAGGACAGAAGTTTTCCCACTGCAGACACAGCTGATTCTCACAGCCAGCTGGCCTGGAGGTCAAATCCCCCTAATATTAACTAAAACAATCAAGGCTTAACTACAGGAGGACTGCACATAAAGACCACTAGGGGGTGCACCAAGAAAGCATAAAAAATGCAGAGACAAAGAAACAGGACAAAACTGTCAATGGAGGATATTCAGTTCAGAACCACACCTTTAAGGTCTCTCAAGAACTGTCTAGAAGCCGCTGATAAACTTAATGAGATCCTCAACAAATCTAATGAGATCCTCAATATTATGATAAAGAACCAACTAGAAATTAAACATACACGGACTGAAATAACGAATATTATACAGACTCCCAACAGCAGACCAGAGGAATGCAAGAATCAAGGCAAAGATTTGAAATGTGAAGAAGCTAAAAACACCCAACCGGAAAAGCAAAATGAAAAAAGAATTCGAAAATACGAAGATAGTGTAAGGAGCCTCTGGGACAGCTTCCAGCGTACCAACATCAGAATTATAGGGGTGCCAGAAGATGAGAGAGAGCAAGATATTGAAAACCTATTTGAAGAAATAATGACAGAAAACTTCCCCTACCTGGTGAAAGAAATAGACTTACAAGTCCAGGAAGCACGGAGAACCCCAAACAAAAGGAATCCAAAGAGGACCACACCAAGACACATCATAATTAAAATGCCAAGAGCAAAAGACAAAGAGAGACTCTTAAGAGCAGCAAGAGAAAGAAACTCAGTTACCTACAAGGGAGTACCCATACGACTGTCAGCTGATTTCTCAACAGAAACTTTGCAGGCCAGAAGGGAATGGCAAGAAATATTCAAAGTGATGAATACCAAGAACCTACAACCACGATTACTTTATCCAGCAAAGCTATCATTCAGAATTGTAGGTCAGATAAAGAGCTTCACAGATAAGGAAAAGCTAAAGGAGTTCATCACCACCAAACCAGTATTATATGAAATGCTGAAAGGTATTCTTTAAGAAGAGGAAGAAGAAGAAAAAGGTAAAGATACAAATTATGAACAACAAACATGCATCTATCAACAAGTGAATCTAAGAATCAAGTGAATAAATAATCTGGTGATCATAAAAGAATCAGGGACATAGAAAGGGAATGGACTGACTATTCTTGGGGGGTGGAAAGGGGTGTTGGAGATGCGGGAAGAGACTGGACAAAGATCGTGTACCTATGGATGAGGACAGTGGGTGGGGAGTGAGGGCTGATGGTGGGGCGGGAACTGGGAGGAGGGGAGTTATGGGGGGGGGGGAAGAGGAACAAATGTAATAATCTGAACAATAAAGATTTAATTAAGAAAAAAATGAAAAAAAAACAAAAAAACTCTGGATTGTTTTTATTTCTGAAGTATAGAAAAGTCACAAAATAAAAATCAGTCAAACTAAATATATAGTGTATTTTAAATATAATTTTAAAATATTTTTCAAAATATCAAGGAAGCCATAACATGAAAAACTAAATGTACAATACTGTAACATAAATGAGAGCTAGAAAATGACTGAGGTAATATATTAAAATAATGAAGTAACCACCCCATAAAACAGAAGAAAGTGGGAATTGAAAATTAAATATACTTGATTATTTTTAAAAGAGCTGGCTTCAAAGACTGGATGGCAACAGGGTCTACTTTTGGATAGGGAGTATATTCTTGCTTAAAGTTTTCCAGCTGCTGAAATAGCTCTTTTAAACTCTGTACTACTCTAGGGAATGAAAAGGAGATCCTTACAAAGTAACTCCAGACAGTTTCTCTGACTCTGTTATCTTGAAATACTCCCATCTTTTGTTTGAAGAGCTTGAGGGGGTTTTTGGTATCCTTTTTCAGGGCTTGAACCATTATGACTGAGTTATACGTTTTATTTTAATGAAAGCATTGTGGTGCGCTTTTGTCTTTTGTTGTTTTTTGTTGTTGTTTTATTGAGTATAGATGGGGATTCTGATGCAGTTACTTGTATCAGTTTCAATACTTTCATGTACATATTTCACTTCTAGGGGAAAAAATAAACTTTAAGGTAAATAAGAACTATCCTTACAACAGAAGCTTTGTACTGCCAATATATGCTTATTTACTGTGACTTGTATGGACATAGACAAATGTCTAGACTTAAAGACTACTCATTTCATCAGTTTACCTTTTTTTGCATAAGCTGGGCAACTGAGTGACTATCAGATCCCACGATATAAATGACTCATTTCATAGTTCTTTAAACCTTAAAATAAAATTAATAGACAAAAAGATCTGCATTTTGGCAGTGATATTAGCATGATATACTTCAACTTCTGAATATAGAGAGCCAAAATAAAAATATTAAAATGGAAAAAATTTTTATCTTAATGTATACTAGACTGTGGGACAGGGAGAAAATTTTAAAGGCATATAAATATAACAGATAGTGATAAGTGCTATAAAAATTTAAAAATCAAATCAGGTGAAAATGGAGAGAGTAACTGAGAGGAGAGATTTTAGGAATGTTTGTCAAGATTGACAGGAAAGTCTTTTTTAGATGTTTATCTGAACAAAAGTCTGAGAGAAATGCATATCAAATTATTATGGTTTCTGGCAGAAGTTGAATAATCAAAGGGAACACAGTAGGAAATTACAGTGAGAAGATAGGCAGGAGCAAAATATGGCTTTACTTACAAGCATTTTAAATTAATTTAAATGTTGCAAGAGCAACCCCATTGAATGATAGTATAGGGGGAAGTAGCATGATTTAAAAACATATACACTCATTTGTGTGAGAAAGAGATAAGGGCCAAACCATCTTCAATTTGCTTTGTCTGTAGCTCTTACTATATAAGAAAATGACAAATCTGTCTTCTAGTTGCTCTGGCCAAAACTTTAGTATATAAGTCTATACCTTTTTTCCCCTCTAACCCACCTAGTATGTCCGTATAAAAATTCTCTTATACTGGGTTATTCTATTGATTACATCTTAAAACTATATCCATAATTCAACCACTTTTTACCATGTCTTCTCTCCCATCTTGTTCCATCTCCATCTTCTCCTGTCTAGACTACTACATTAGTTTCTAACTGGTCTCTTTACATTGACTGTGCATCTACAGTTTTCAACACCATAGCCAAAGCATCATTTTAAAATATAGGATAATATCACTCACTTGCCAGAAAACCTGCAGTACTTCCTATTTTACTTAAAGTGAAGCTCAAAGACATTAAAATGGTATCTGCAGGATCTGCAACGGCCCTGATCTCATTTCTTCTCTGTTCTCACTCCCTTCCGTTGCTTTCTTCAGACCAGTCTCATTAGCATGATCCCAATAGGGTGGGGGCTTTGCGTTTGGTGCTCCCTCTGCCATAGACATTGTTCCCCTAATTCCGTGGTCGGCAAACTGCGGCTCGCGAGCCACATGCGGCTTTGGCCCCTTCAGTGTGGCCACAAAGTTTCAATCGCACTGTACATGCGCGCCCACACGTGGTATTTTGTGGAAGAGCCACACTCATGGGGCCGCAGTTTGCCGACCACTGCCCTAGACGGCTGCATGGTCCACCATGCCACTTAGCTCACTACCCAAATATGAGCTTTCTCAATGATGCTGAATTTCATCCACTACTCTACATACACTTGCATGAAGAGTCAAAGCAACGAGGTCAAATGGAGGATTACTGAACTGTTCCAATGAAGATTTTTTGGTGGCTTGAAAAGAGTGTTAACTTCATAATGATGAAAGTGTTTATATTCATGAGATATACGTATGGGAGAGCTTGAAGGATTGCTGATGGACAAGAAGTAGATTGACAGAGAGATACAAAAAATCACAGATAAATCTAAAGAACAACGACAGAAAAGCAGGTGTATGTCAACCATTATTTTGAATATTTAACCATTAATTTGGAATATGTTTAAATTTGAGATGCCACATTGGATATGCATGGAAATATACACAGGCTTACCTGGTGGGATGCAATATTAAGCATGTTTGGTGTTTGCAGGTAAATAGAACATAGAAAGAGAGATAAGGAGTTTGAGAGTGAATATACAGGTATGCTTTGTAAAAAGGAAAATAAGGACCTGCCTAGGTTAAGGGACAGAAGAGAGCAAGTGCAGTCAAATAATTAGAGGTGCTGTTGTTTATAGAAACACATTATATAATTCTGTGGATAGAGTATATGAGTGAGTGAGCTTGAAATGCATGAAGTGTTGATTAGAGAGTGAAAATATATAAAGCAAGAGGTTGGGAATGTGCAATTATAGGTTTTGATAAATTATAAGATATCACCATGAGAAATGGGCCAATAACAGGAGGAGGAGGAAAAACTAACTGTAAAATAATTGTCAAATAACTTACACAATCACGATGGGTGAATTTCCAAAATTGATATAGAAATCATTAGGAAGATGACAATAATGGCAGAGAAAAGGACAGATGCTAAAACCTTTAGTGGGGTTGGGGTGGGGGGGGACAGGAATTGAGAAAAGAGGAGATACTTTGAAAAGGAGCATTGGAAGGAAGAAACAGAGAGAGAGAATGACATAGCTGATGTCATTTGCTAAAAATGAATAGACTTCTCCTTCAAGAACAGGAGGCAGAAGAAAAATAGTCGGGATATGGTAACAAGGGCAAAACTTTCTCACCAGTTGTATACAGGTTATGGAGAGAAAGGAAGGTATACAAAAGAAATTGTGGAATTAGAGAATTGGCTGCTGACAAAATGATCCTGAAGGCACAGTGGAAGAGGACTGGATATTAAGAAATGTTAGAAATTGTACAGAGAATTTGATCAGCTATGCCCTAGGACACTTAGAGAATGCATGATATTAATTGAACCTTTATGTATGTAGGTCTGTACTAACTCTGTCATAATGTTTTATTATTTACTAGAGGTCCGGTGCATGAAATTTATGCACTGGACGGAAGAGTATCCCTCAGCCCAGCCTGCACCCTCTCACAGTCCCGGAACCCTGGCTCCTTACCGCCCACCTGCTCACTGCTCCTTAGCACTGCCGCGGGGGCAGGAGAGGCTCCTGCCACCACCACTGTGCTTGCCAGCCATGAGCCCAGCTTCTGGCTGAGTGGCGCTCCCCCTGTGGGAGAGCACTGACCACCAGGGGGCAGCACCTGTATTGAGTGTCTGCCACCTTGTGGTTAGTGAGCATCACAGTGACCGGTTGTTCTGCCATTCGGTTGATTTGCATATTAGGCTTTTATTAAATAATATTACTTAAAAGAAAATTAATAGGTTCAGGACTAATGGGAGAAAAGTTGTACTAATGTGAGCATATGTTCTCAAAATGAGGCCCTTAGGGGACCAGATCTGAGAATGACTTCTGTCACCTGTAATAGTCCCAGAAAAAAATAAAATTATATGAATAGCAGAAAATAGTCTTGATGAGGAAATATAATTTCAATAGTATATATTTTACAACCAAAATATGAAATTATAAAGCTAGCCGAAACCGGTTTGGCTCAGTGGATAGAGCGTCAGCCTGCGGACTGAAAGGTCCCAGGTTTGATTCTGGTCAAGGGCATGTACCTGGGTTGCGGGCGCATCCCCAGTGGGAGATGTGCAGGAGACAGCTGATCGATGTTTCTCTCTCATCGATGTTTCTAGCTCTCTATCTCTCTCTCTTCCTCTCTGTAAAAAATCAATAAAATATATTTAAAAAAAATTCTTTAAAAATAAAAAAGAAATTATAAAACTATATTTGAACTTTAACAACATTTTTGTTTGTTAAATTTTAGAATAATTTATTCAAAAGTGAAAGTTACCCTTCTAAATAGGGCTTTGAATTTCAAGGAAAAAAAATATATAGCCACTCAGCTTTTGAGATAAGTAACTCAAAGAAATCGAGGTGTCCTGTTAGTTGAAAATTATTGAGTGACCAAGTAGACACATTTCATTAATTAACAAATTCTTCATTTAAATGTGTGATTCCTATTTTTAAAAGCATTTTTCAAAGTTAATGTGAAAATGCAGCTGCATTATATGTTGTAAAGAAATATGTTGACCTATGTAAATTCTATTGTACACTGTTCTCTTTCAAAGTCACAATGCATGCTTAATTAGGTTTACTTGTGACAGAAATTGAAAACCTTAACTCTACCCATGGATGATATAGTGAGACATTACACATACTAATGAAATGTGGAAACTGACTTTAGAAAAATAAAATATGTTAATTCATTGAATTGACACTGGAGTAGGGCCAACTATAATTGCTATTCAGTGACTAAGAAACATGTGAGAAAATAACAAGCTGAGAGTGAAATAGAACATTATTTTACCATGAAATATGTTAGAATCTGAGAGTAGAAAATAAAAGATTTAGAAGCAAAACCTTTGTATCACAAAATTTCTGATTTTACTAGTAGACATAATCCTATGTAATAAAAGCCTAATACACAAATCGACCAAACAGCGGAATGAACGGTGGAACACAGGAGCTTCCCCCAGCCCAGAGGCTCCAGACCAGCCAAGGCGAGTGCCAGCCGGGGCCCCCTGATCACCCTGCTGGTTGCCCCACAGAGGAAGGTGACTGGTAGCAGTGACAGGGGGCAAGGCTGGCCAGGGGGCAGCACCAGGCTGGCCAAGGAGGGTGCCAGCTGGGGCCTCCTGATCACACCTCCGGTCACCCCACAGAATGGCCCTGATCCCCTGCCAGTCCTAGGGATCCTACCGTGCACAAATTTCATGCACCGGGCCTCTAGTTTTTATATATTTCATTATCTAATATCTTTTTTTTGGTTATCCATTTTCCCCGTAGATGATGAAATTTAAAAGAAAATCCTTCTAAAAAAAAAAGAAAGAAGTCTTCTAAACAGCCAAAATATTGCTATTAATAGGGCCAATAAATGCATCATATTTAATTATATTATAAATAAATATTATAAATAACTGCATATTTACTCATATTTATATAATTCTTAGATATTTTTAAACGTTGACCACTTTTCAAAGGAAAATTATATATATATATACATATATATATATATACAAGTACAATAAGAACTAGAAATTATAAATTAAAAGTCAATATTTTTCTAAAAATAATAATTGGGTTTATTGGTAAATTGACTTAAGATTGAATGTATATACAAATTTGACTGTATGGGTTAGAACTTTCAATATCTTGGCATGATCATCAAGTTTCATTCTCTTTTGAAAATGTCACATTTTAAAAATGTAATGTTTTTAAACCTTATGTTAATTTTTTTACTTTTTTAATATATTTTTTATTGATTCAGAGAAGAAAGGAGAGGGAGAAGAGATAGAAACATCAATGATGAGAGAGAATTATTGATCTGCTGCCTCCTGCACGCCCCCTACTGGGGATCAAGCCTGCAACTCAGGCATGTGCCCTTGACCGGAATTGAACCTGGGACCCTTCAGTCTGCAGGCTGATGTTCTAGCCACTGAGCCAAACTGGCTAGGGAAAACCTTATGTTTAGATTCCTTTAAAGTTGGTGGAAATACTATCCATTGTACAACTGTGATATGTATACATGTTCTAAATTACTTTTTCCAGTGTGTTTTAAGTCTTTCCTCTACCAGATATTTCAATTTTCTGCTTTTATGAATATTCTAAAACTTGAGCCTATTTATTGCCTTTCAGTAATGCCTAACAGAACTTACTTTAAGCAGTCACATAAAACCCAAGCAAGAGTGGAGAGTACAAATTATACTTCTTAATGTTGTGAGGAAGTATCTATAAAGCTATTTATGATGGACTAAAATTATAGACACAGATAACTAGGTCACTTCTATCTTTTACAAATGGGTAAAAATTTTTTTAGCAATTCTTATTTAACTAAAGCACTGCTTCCTAAAAAGTTTGCCTAAAGGCCCTAACTGAAATTTGTTAGCTGAGATCTGTGAATTGAAGGAAGAGATGGTTGCTCTATACTTTCAAAATATAATATTAACATTGTATGTATCTACACTAATAAAAGAGAAAAATGGTAATTGGCGTACGGCGATACCTTTTTCATTGGCTAATCAGGGCTATATGCAAATTAACTGCCAACTAAGATTGGCAGTTAACTGCCAACAAGATGGCAGCTAATTTGCATATGTAGGCACAATGCAGGGAGGTGAAAGGGAAAGCAGGAAGAAGCCCCCTGCCCTGCCCCCCAGCCATGATTGGAGAATCAGGCGCCTTTGCTGCCCTGGCCAGTGATAGCAGGAAGTAGGGGTGGAGCCAGCGATGGGAGCTGGGCACGGTCGAAGCTGGCAGTCCCAGGAGCTAGGGGTCCCTTGCCTGGGCCTAAAGCAAAGCCCACGATCGCAGCGCCCCCCGCTGCCACTGCAGGTCCCCGCTGCCTGGGCCGGACGCCTCGGCCAGAGGCGTTAGGCCTGGGCAGGGGCGGAGCCTGCAACCGCGGGGAGCTGGGGGTCCCCTGCCCAGGCCTGACACCTCTGCCGGAGCCTCAGGCCTGGTCAAGGGGCCGATCCGGTGATTGGTGATTGGAGGGTGATGAGGGTCAACTCCTCTGGCTGAGGCATCAGGCCTGGGTGGGGGGCGGAGCCGGGGATTGGGGGGATATGATGGTACCCTTGCCCAGACCTGAAGCCTGGGTCAGAGGCGTCAGGCTTGGGCGGGGGGTGGAGCAAGCGATCAGAGGGAGATGGGGGTCCCCTGCCCAGGCATGATTCCTGGGCCAGAGGCCTCAGGCCTGGGCGGGGGCCAGAGCCAGTGATCGGGGGGAGATGGGGGTCCCCTGTCCAAGCCTGACACCTCTGGTGGAGGCGTCAGGCCTGGGCAAGGGGCCAATCAGGCGATCGGAGGGTGATGGGGGTCAACGCCTGAGGGCTCCCAGTATGTGAGAGGGGGCAGGCTGGGCTGAGGGACACTCTCCCCCCCCTCCCTCCACACCCAGTGCACGAATTTCGTGCACCGGGCCCCTAGTATAATATAAATAATACTAAAGGTACTTACATCAATCTCTTTTTTCTAGACCTTCAAATATTATTTTATCCTAAAAATCATCATTATGAAACAAAATATATGTTTTACAACTTTATGACAAATTATATCTCAGAATTTCTTAAATATTTATTTAAAATCAATACCACAATAATTAAACAACATAAAATCACATTTAAAAGTTTCTACTTTAACCTTAAATCAATTATGTTATTAAATAAAATTTAGGTTTAAAACAGACATTTATTTAAAACTCATATATTTTTATTTAATAAAATAACAAATGAATTATACCTGCAATGATAATCTTTCTCACAGTTTATATATGTTGCATTATTCTTGCAAGGAAATGAATCACATGGTGTTTGAAGTCTCTTACAAAGCTTGCCTGTCAATATTGGTGCACAGATGCATATGGTAACCTTGGGAACATTAAAAAGTATTTTTATTAAAGTTTTGAGATACTTCAAAGATGATGAAATGATGGACATTATTCTCATAAGCATGTAGTCGAAGTTTTCTTTACAACAATGTGGAGGATTTTACTTTCCAAAATGTCAAAACAATTCACATACTTCCTAACTATGTGAATTCAACACTCCTCTAATTGAGAATTGGGGACTTTATTTCTCCCACTGGAATGTAAGAAATTTCTGACTATACAAAAAGTGATGCTCTGGGGCTTTCAAAGACAAATTTAAAAGCCATACGGTGTCAATCTAATTATTTTGGAACCTAGTCCCCAAGCCATGCAGGGTAGTTAGATAAGGTTCTGGCTGATGGCTCCAGCTTAGGTCCCAGTTGACAGTCCGCATAACTACCACACATGTGAGTAAAGAAACCTTTAAGATTTAAATATGAATTCAAATGAAAATATTACTAAAATAAGAGTGATTTGTGGGAACTATTAATTATTTTTAGTATTATTTATTTAAATGTTAAAATTAAAAGTTATAATTAAAAATATCAAATAAGCAAATAATTTAAAAAATTTAAAAACCAATAAATTAAAATTTAAAAGTTTACAAAATTACATTGTTTACAGGGGAGACTTTTGATGCAAGAGCGAAAATGAAACTAAATAGTGCTTTTGGAATTGGGGTTTCCATTTAAAATAGGAAAATTTAAATAAGAAACGTAGATATCTTGAGCTTGAAAATTTATAATAATGGAAACTATAAATTTTGTACTTTTGAAATAGTTTGGTAACTGTCAAAATGTTTTAAAACCACTCTCTTGTATGTTAGATTCAGACTTACATTTGAAATATCATTGCAGTCATAACCATTCTGACATGGTGTTAATGAATACTTTTTGTCATCAATTTCACAGTCTTGATTGAGAAATCCTTCTGCACATTCACAAATGTAAGCAGAGCTTTCATTTTGGCAAATTCCCCTTTTCCAACAATACCAAGAAACACAATGCCCCATTGACTCTTCATAGAATGGACCTTAAAAGATCACACACAAAAATAAAATATGAACATAGATATGTAGCAAAACTTACGATAGAAAAAGTCTCTAGAGTTCATGGAACCTTTTTTTTTTACCAAAATTTTAGTAGTATAATTTATATATCATGGGATTAATCACTTTCAAATAAATAATTCAATAACTTTTGCAAATGTATTGAGCACTTCAACCATCAGCACTATCCAGTTTTAACACATTTTCATGACCCAAAGATGAGCTCATTTATGATGATTCTTGGTTCCCAACTCCAGGCCTAGGCACCATTAATCCTACTGTCCCTATAGATTTGCATTTTCTGGGCATTACATAAACAGAATGGTACAATATGTTGTTTTTTGTGATTGGCTTCTTTTGCTTATCATAAAAAAAAATTTGAGAATTTTTCATGTTGTATCATGTATCAGTACTTTGTTAGTTTTACTAACAAAGAGAATTCAAAATGTATTCAGCATTTTGCTTACCCATTCATCAGTTAATGAAGATTTGGCTTGTTTTCACTTTGTACTTTTTATTGAGATATAACTGATATTTAATATTATATGAGTTTCAGGTGTACAACTTAATGATATAAATATTGAGAAATGAGCATAAGTTCAGTTAATATTCATTATCATGCATAATTTTTTCTTGTGATGAGAACTTTAAGATTTACTTTTTATCAGCTAACTTTTATAAGTAATGAATTCGCACACAAATATTTGTGTGGATATATATTTTATATCTCTTGGACAGATTCCTAGTGCTAGAATGCTGAGGTGTAAGATAAATTTTTGTATCACTTTTTAAGAAATTACCAGATTATTTTGCAAAGTGACTGTGCCATTTTAAATTCATACCAGCAATGCATACAGTATCCTGTTTCTCTACATTTTTGCTAACATTTGATATTGTCTATCTCCTTTTTTATAATAATTCTTGTGGGTGTGAAATAGTACTTCCTTGTGGTTTCAATATGCATTTCAATAAGACTAACAATTCTGAATATCTTCTCATATGTTCATGGTACATTTGTACATCCTCTTTAATAAAATGTCTGTTCAAATGTTAAACTATTTTAAATTGTATTGCTTGTCTTTTTATGTATTTATTTAGTATTGAGTAGTGAGTATTTCTTGTATAATCTGAATATAATTCCATATGATTTATGTGACCTGAAAATATTTTCTCCTTGCCATTCTTTGCCTAGCTTTTTCTAGTCATTTTCTCAGTTGGTGATTTTTGGATAGAAAGTTTTCATTTAATTCCAAATTACCAATGAACTTCATTTTATTTTTATTTTTTTATTTTTATTTTTTTAATATAGTTTATTGATTTTTTACAGAGAGGAAGGGAGAGGGATAGAGAGTCAGAAACATTGATGAGAGAGAAACATCGATCAGCTGCCTCCTGCACATCTCCCACTGGGGATGTGACCGCAACCCAGGTACATGCCCTTGACCGGAATCGAACCTGGGACCTTTCAGTCCGCAGGCCGACGCTCTATCCACTGAGCCAAACCGGTTTCGGCTGGACTTCATTTTATTAAGTTCACTTTGTAACATTCTTTTCCACATATCTTTATCATGCTTTTGGTGTATATCAAAGCTTTGACGAACAATGGTCATAAAGACCATTTTCTTTTATATTTTATTCGAAATTTTATCATTTAAGCTCTTATTCATATCTCTGATGTGCTTGAGTTAATTTGGTATAGTATGAGATAAGGATACGTTATTTCCTATGCACATATATGTGAATGTTTGAAATTATATATATAAATTTCTTTTTTTTTTTAATATATTTTATTGATTTTTTACAGAGAGGAAGGGAGAGAGATAGAGAGTTAGAAACATCGATGAGAGAGAAACATCGATCAGCTGCCTCCTGCACATCTCCTACTGGGGATGTGCCCGCAACCCAGGTACATGCCCCCGACCGGAATCGAACCCGGGACCCTTCAGTCCGCAGGCCGACGCTCTATCCACTGAGCCAAACCGGTTTTGGCTATATATAAATTTCTTTACATATTGGTATAAATTGTCCTAACAAAAAGTTTTGAAAATACTTTTTCATTCATTTAATTTCCTCTTTCACTATTGTGAAAATCAACTGACCAACATATCCTATATACCTATCCAGATGCAATAATACATTGTCTGGATAAATGGAACTTGCTATTACATTTTAGGTTGGGAAGCCATCTACCTATTTTCCTTTTTTCTTTGCTGTTCCATATAAAGTCTTGTATGCATTTGTGAATTTTTATGCAAAAGCCAGAAGGAATATTGATAGGGATTTCAATGAATCAATAAATAAAATTAGGAAGAATTACCATGTTAATAGTATGAAGTTTTAATCAATGAATAAGCAATATCTCCCCATTTGTTTGATATTTTTTTCATGTCTCTCAGTAATATTTTGTAGTTGTCAGTTAAAGTTTTGCATTTAATGAATTAAACTGATACCTAAGCATTTTGTTGATTTGATACTATTGTAAGGGAAATTATTTTCTTTACTTTTGAAATTTTGTTGCTCAGGTATAGAAATACAATTACCTTTTGTATATTATCTTGTATCATGCAGATATTATTACTCCAAAGTTCTTTTTTTTGTTGGATTCCTTAGGATTTTCTACATATGAGATTATGGCACTTGTTAATAAAGACTTGTTTTACTTCCCCTTCTTCAGTCAGTATTTTCTTGTACCTTTTATTCCCCCCTAGCAAACAGTCTGGAACATTCTGAATAATGTTGACTAGACATAGTGACTAGAAAAGTGGCTATCAAAGTCCTGTTCTCATTCTTAGGGGCAAATCTTCCAGCCCAACATCACTTGTATGATGTTAACAGGACAATTGCCAGAGATGCTTTTGATCAGACTGAGAGAGTTTTGTTCTCTTTATAATCTCTATAGAGCTTTAGAATAAACTAGAAGCTTGATGCACAAAAATCGTGTAAGGGGCTTGGCCCTCACAGCCCCTCACAGCCTTGGCCAGCCCTCGCAGCCCAGGCTTCATTGGGAAGATCCTGAAGGATGTCCTAGGTTGGTCTGCTGTTTGGTCTAATTAGCATATTAGCTTTTGATTATATAGGATTATATAGGATGTGTGTTGGATTTTGTCAAAAGTTTTTTTTTTTTTTCTGCATCTAGAAAGATTATTTGATTTTGTCCTTCATGCTAATAATATGGTCTATTATATTAATTTTCAGATATTGAAGCAATCTTGCATCCTTGCGAAAAAAATCCCAGTTGTCAGAGTACAAAAATATTTTACATGTTATTTAATTTGCTGAGCTCATATTTTGAAGTTTTAAAATGTTTATTCCTAAGTGATATTGTGTTTTAGTTTTCTTATCTTGTATCTTTGCTTGGTTTTGGTATCAGGATATAGTGGCTTCATAAAATGTGTCATCTTCAAGATTTTTATGAAGTTTATAGAGATTTATACTAATCCTTTAAATATTTGGTAGGTCTGTATAGATTTTCTATTTCTTCTTGAGACAGTTTGGTACCTTGCACCTTTCTAAAAATTTATCTAGTTCACTTAAGTGGTCCAATTTTTTGACATTTTGTTTTTATAGTTTTTTCCATATAATCCTTTTCATTTATGAATGGTCATTAATGATGTTCTCACTTTAAATCCTGGCTTTGTTAATTTGTGTCTTCCTTTGTTTTTTTTTGTGTTTTTTTGTTGTTTTTTTTTGGGGGGGGGGGTCAGTCCAACTAAATGAAGCAGGAATTTTAGGGGGAACATATGCAGGATTAGGAATTTCTTAGAATTGGTGTCCATAGAAAAGTGCAGGGCTGCAGACTGAGAGAAGGTAAGTTTCCATAACACAAGGAAGCCAGGTGCAGTTACATCTCCATAAGACAAGGGAGCAGCAACAGTTGTATTTACAGGGGATAAGGGAACTGGAAGTAGCCAAGAAAGGTCTATATTTACAAAATAAAGGGAAGGAAGCCCTTCATTCAGATGGAAAAGAAGAAAGCCCAGAGGGAAGGAGGAGGGAGAATCTCACATGTGGAAGGGGAATATTGACTAATCAGAGGGCATATCAGGCACCAGGATCTGTAGTCTTTATAAACCATAGGGAAAAGGAACTCCTTGGGTCCCTTTCCCCATAGAATCAGTTCTGTGGGACTCTTTCCCTCTCCCCATGCGGGAGTCTGTACTTGTTCTTGAATAAATCTCTATCTTTGCTATACCACTTTCTGTCCATGGACTCGTTCTTCGATTCTAGCCGACAAAGAATCCGGGTTCCAGTCCAAAAATTCGGTATCATAAAGATATGTAAATTTTATTTTTCTCAAATATAAGATCTTGTTTCATCAAATTTTCTCCTCAGTTTTAATGATTTTTGCTCTAATCTCACCACTTCCTTTCCTTGGAGTTCAGTTTGCTCTTCTTTTTCTAGTCATTTAATATAAAAACGTAGGATATTGATTCGAGAAATTTTTCATTTTTTTAATGTAGGAATGTAGAACTACAAATTAAACTTACTTCTAAGCGTTGATTTAGCTACATTTCATCAATTTTGATATGTTTTGTATATATGTATTCAGTTGCAATCTCTTCTTTAACTCAGATTATTTTAGAAATTGGTTTCATTTCCAAATATTTGAAGGTTTCTCAAAAATGTCCTATTAATATCTAATTTAATTCCATTAGGAATGGAGAGCATAGATTGTGCAATTTTAATTTATTTAGATCTAGTGTGACTTGTTTTACAGCCACGGTTATTTGTTTATATATTGTCTAGCATTGCAGTTGAGTAAGTGCATGTTTGGCACTTCATGCAATGTGAAGGTGAGTGCCTCCTTAACGCTGTGCCCTGGCAAAGTCACTCGCCTCTCTCTAGTCCTCACCTTAATCAAGTAAATAGAATGAAGTAGTGATATTAGAACCAAGTCTGGAGTTTTACTGCAGTTTTTATAAAAGGTGAATCAACATGTTTCATTGAAAAGTTGAGAGGCATTAGATTGCATTCAATATGTTGTCACTAGGCACATCAGAGTGTCACTAAAATATACCTGCAGTAGTGACCTGACTACTCTCATCATGTCTGTTAACTCCTGAATTTCAAAAGGAAAATGTACTCTGGAGTTATTGGTAGCCTAAGTAGGGATTTAGACAATTTATATGTATATGCTGGGGAGAACTGAATGGGGAAATATCTGACTTCTTGCTAAAAATGACAACTTGTTCTCCAGAAATTATCTACAGAAGTCTGTTTTAAAGTCCTTGTATTCAAGTTCATAAACTTGTCAGCCAATTCACTGTTTAACCCTAAGCTCATAAGTTTACATGTTTATTGGGGGGAAAAAACTTCATGTAAAACTCATTCATTATTATGTGAACAGAAGCATCAAGAAAATTTAGGGACAAAGAATTCAATTAATTAGCAATAGCATACAAGCCAAAACAAGCTCCACTTAAAAGATATGCTGTTAATTGATTTGAAGTTTGAATTGTGTGCTAATTCTAAACCATAAAGACACACGGGCAGCATAAAATGTTGAGTGACTGCATCATTGGCATTATTGTATTAAAATAAATCAACCTCTAATTTTAGGTATTAGTACATGAATAACTATTTTGATCACATAAAGAAGAATGGATGTATGTTTCTCAATGTTATGATATATTAGCATAATATCTTATTAGATCATTAAATATAGAGAATGACATTCAATTATATTAAAGAAAAAATGTTCGTAAGAAATTGTTTGAATAATTCTACTTTATATGTATGCAATGCTTGACATTTCCATAGCATTTACAGCTATACTTTTTTTTATAAAATTCTTAAGACAAACCTTAAAACTATAAAAGCCAATTATTACCCAGTTTTATATCTGTATGTTCTTTAAAGTAAGAAGCTAGTTTTACTAGAGGTTAAGTGACTAGAAACATATCACACAGTTGGTTAATTAATGCCAGGTTAATAATAAAAATTTGTGCATCCCATATAACCCTATTATAACTCCATACTCTTTTCATTATATATGCCCACAAGATTAGTTCTGTAAAGAAGGTAGAGACTAAAATATAATTTCATTGTTAGCATAAGTACAATATTCCTACTATAGGATAAAACAGTATGTGGTCCTGTATCATATGTAGAAAGTAAAAAAGACACAAATAAATAATATATTGCTTTGGCTTCTACAAATTAACATTCTCCCAATGTAGAAATATACGTTTGTGGATATTTTCATGGCATTTTCCAAAGTATTCCATAGAGTAAAATGTGCATATTTTTAGCATTTATTTAGAAATAATACACGTAAATTTACAAAGATAGTATTACGAGGTTCTAGGTACAGTTCCACCTTATAAAACCATAATATCATATCAAAACTAGGAAATCAACAGTAGTACAATATGTGGATATAGTTCTTTGCCATTTTATCATGTTTAGATTCAGGTAAATACCACCTCTATTAAAATAGAGAACTATTGCCAAAACCCGTTTGGCTCAGTGGATAGAGCTTTGGCCTGCGGACTGAAAGGTCCCCGGTTCGATTCCGGTCAAGGGCATGTACCTGGGTTGCGGTCACATCCCCAGTAGATGTACAGGAGGCAGCTGATCGATGTTTCTCTCTCATCGATGTTTCTAACTCTCTATCTCTCTCCCTTCCTCTCTTTAAAAAATCAATAAAATATATTTAAAAAAATAAATAAATAAAATAAAAATAAAATAAAATAGAGAACTATTTCATCATCATAAAGATTTCCTTATCCCATTATATTTTTATTCATCTCTTCTCCTCTACCATTTTGATAACACTAGCAACCATCATTTTCTTCATTATTATTATTATTATTATTATTATTACTTATAATGCCCTTGAAAAAAAATCTAATTTCTCATGGACTTTTACTCTGGGAAATTAAAAGGAAACTTGGTGTAAAGTAGCATGGGACAGGGGCACATAATCAAAATGACCAGGAATGATACATCAAATAGAGGAGAAGGAGTCAACAACCAGATAGCTGGCTGTTACTTCTCTAGTGACAAACAGATTGGAATTGGGAAACTGCAGCAGAGATGGTAAAGCTCACCTCCTTTTCCCAAGTCTACCTGAGCTTCCTTTATATGTCCTACATGTTCTAGCTAATGGCATCTTAGTAGAAGTTCTGGGTGTCCAGTCAGGCCAAAGTCTTTTAGTGCTAATACCCATTCTTCCATCTCTCACTCTTGCACTGATGCCTGGAAATCATACGTTCTACTTGGTTTATGTGAAATATTCTAGCAGACTGGGTTCTTGAGTCATTACTTGGAAAAAATCTATAATGCAGATATACCAGACGTTTGATGACTTGTGTGTAAGAAAAACATTGAGTTACACTGAATTAATTAGCAATTAGGTTTAGCAAGGGAGATTTAAATAGCCATTATTAGTGATGTTTCTAAAGAGTTGTGGGAATAAACATCTATTTGCATGGGGCCAAGAGGGAATGAGAAAAATATGTGGCTGTTCAAAGTGTAGTCCCTGAACCACAAGCATCAAGGTTTCACTGACATCTCATTAGATAATGCAGAATTTCAAACCCCACTCCAGACTTACTGCAGAACAATTTAACAAGATTTCCAATGATTTCTATAAAATTGTAGTTTGTGAAGCACTGATCTAAATATCTCTTTTAAGTTTCATTTTACAAAGATCAACAATGTGAAGTAGCAACTAAGGAGATTTCTAGAGGTGTCAGAGTATAGAGTATGTTTGTGAACAAGTGGGATGAATTGATCAAGGAGGGAAAAGTGATCATCTAGGCAAGAAAAAAGTTAGTTTCTAGAATAATATTGCATAGGTGAGAGAAAAGTAGGTGATTCTGCCCATGGGTAGAGGGATTAGTGCCGGGGTCCAACCCCAGCAGGTCCAGGGGTCCCCAAAGGTGTGGACGGAGTCGGCGAAGAAGGAATGACAAGGAGACAGCGTTCAGTTGATCAGCAGCCTAGCCAGGATCTCCAGCCAAGTTCTGGTCTCGATCTCCAGAGAGGTTCTGCTTAGGATCTCCAGCCAGGTTCTGTGTCCATGGTCTCTTGCAAGGTTCTCCAGCCAGGTTCTCCAGGTTCTCCAGCCAGGTTCTGTAGCCATGTTCCCTCGCTAGGTTCTCCAGCCAGGTTCAGTCACCAGGTTCTAGTCAGGTTCTCTTGCCAATTTCTGTAGTCAGGTTCAGTCCAGGATCTTTTGCCATGTTCTCTCCAGCGAAGTTCTTCTGTCTCTAGTGAACGTTCTGTGTAGGTTCTGTGCCTAGGTTCGTTCTCTCTCTCTCTCTCTCTCTCTCTCTCTCTCTCTCTCTCTCTCTCTCTCTCTCGTCTCCTAAGTTCTGTCTCTTGCTGTCTTATTACATCTGTATTTATACCAGTTGATTTTAATCCTGTCAATCTCTATTACAAAGGTTAGGGCGTTTCTTATCTCCATTCCAGGGAGTAAAGATTATGTAGCTTAAGCATGATTGTTCATAGTTAAAGTGATTAATTACCCGCCTGGCACTTAGTTGAGGGGTTTTATTCCCTCCCTAACTTCAGGGAAAAATTCCTACCTGGGGAAACAACCTTTCTAGGAGAGGCATCCCCTCCCTGACTTCAGGGAAAAATTCCTACCTGGGGAAACAACCTTTCTCAGAGAGGTGACCTTGGTTAAAACACACAGCGCTAAGGGGAGCAAACATATTAAGAACAGTATGCTATATATGCCAGGTCCCTTGAAACGGCAAGGATGGACCGGCTCCCGGCAGATTAGCTGCAGCTAGGAGGAATCAATGCAGTAGGAGAGAAGACTGAGCTATATGGGTGTAGGTCAGTGATATGCAGGCAGTTCTCTTGCTGCATTTGTATTGAAATGTGAAAGAAAGACCTCAATTGGAGTGTGCTGAAAGGGGTGTAGGTTTGAGAAAAGATAGGTATGAAATGGCTGTCAAGGATATTTAAAAAATAATGTAAAAATTATAAGAAGTTACTAAGATTTCAGGTCAATTTCTAGGATTTTTAAAATTAGTAAATTGCATTGAATATGAGACAAGGAAGCAAAAATAGTCAGGTGTTTATTCACAGGTGTGGAATACGTAGAGACATATAAAAGGTTTGGAATTTTGCAGAAAGGGAATATAATGGAGAGAGGCAGTAAGAAGAAAATTGAGGGCATAGGAAAGTAGTATAATGATGGGCCATATATTTTAATTGCATATGACGGAAATGATGTCATAAGAAGTTAAGAAACAGTAAAAATCTGATAAAGGTTCAAAGTATCTGGTTCTGTAAAAAGTAAGGAATTAATATCATTTGTAATCCATAGAAGCAATGACAAACGTAGAGAACGGTTATAGTCCTGGAGTAGAATGCTTTAAAATAATGGTGAGATTGCTCTTATCAGTACAATACCATTTTTTATAGTGAGAGAATGTATGATGTAAGTCAATAAGTAGTCATTTTTAAGAAGGTTTTCATGATGAAATAACAATTTTCCAGGTATAAGTAATGTAGCATAAGCCCAGATAGTTTAGTGTTGTTTTTTTCCGGTAATGCCAGTGCCTAACTTAAGCTTTGATCATGGGGCAGCCACTTCAAAGGGCACTACCTGAATGCACACATTGCCAGCCACACAAGTAGATAAAAGAAGCAGGCCACCTCTCCCTCTCACTGAGGCTCTTTTGATTTTGATAAGGGACCATTTTGGCCACTTGTTTTTCACTTCCCCGGGCTTTACATTATTGTTCTATTGTTTTAAATTCACTAGTAAAGAGTGAGCCCAAGAATCTACTCCCAAGTCCAATAGAAGCAAAATCCCATAGCCCTGCACTCCATGCATCCTGTATGCTGCTCTCTCTCGCTACCTGAGGCCTCGCCAAGGTGTGCTGTGTAATTTCCAGAACTTGGAAGTAATAAATCCTTGCTTTTACAAAGATTCCTTATGGTTATCACTAGAGGTATCTTTTAATCATCGTAACATCAAGGTCCAGTCAAACCACAGCATTGGTTATTGATAGGTTGAGACCTGCACAACACAAATAGAGAAATATGCTAATTAACCGGGACACCGTAACAGGTTGACTGGACAGGAGGAGGTTGTGCACGCAGCGTCGGGGGCGGGGCGACAGGGGCCTCTGAGTGCCTGAGCTGGGAGCGGGCCTGATCAGCAGCTACCATGGCTGCTTCAAGGGCTGGAGCGGGAGACTGGACCAGACAGGCAGCGGCTGTGGCTGCTGCGGGGCCTGGGAAGTAAGGCAGGGCTGGACCAGAGGGTGGGCGGCGCCACATGATTTCGAATCTCGCGCTGAGCTCCTAGTTTTTTTTATATCAACAAAGAAAAAGTATTGCACATACACACAACCATACACAAATAACACTCAAGTAATTTAAACTAAGATATTTAAGCAGAAATCCTATTAAAGCATCTAAGTAAATTTTACTTTAATGGAAATCATAATGGGACTTCTATAAAACAAACTGGCTTTGCTAGCCTAACGAGGTGCATATATCTTCAAAATATCACAATAAATGAAAGATCACTTTTAGACTGCTATGTTTTATTATGATTTCAGTACATCCTTCTTTTGGTCAATCCTTTAATGATGTGTCAATAATTTCTAAAGCAATTCTGTATAAAATAATGCACTGCAGTTAGTCGAACATTTTATTCACATAACTTCATTCTAGTTTACTTTCACGTAAAATGAAGCTATTACACTCGAAGGATAGGCAACACAAAGACATCGCCACATAGAGCAATCTGCCTTTCGTTCCTATGGGAAGAGAAAGAAATGGTTGCTAGGAGCTTTGCTCAAGGACTGGAAAAGTGAAATAAGCAGCAAACACTGGAAAATTAAAGAAAGACAACTAACTGTGACTAATGTTTGATTACAGTTTTAAGACTCTGTCAAAATAAAAAATTGCTTCACAATATAAAAAAATATATTTGATACATATATTTAATATGCACCTATATTAAAAGTGATTGTGTAAAAGGTTAATGTTTCCGAAAAAAATGAAGTGACTATTGGGGGTTATTCATTTTATATACACCTGAACAAACTCTCATGTTATTCAATTTCAACCATGCATGGTTAGACATTGTAATAGTTAAAAATCTTGACTTCATTAAGTTCCTAGTGTGTGGCTCTCATGTCTCTGCTCCTTTACTCAAATTAGCAGGATCGAGCCCGCAGCCTATTGTAAGGAGATGAATACCTAATATTTTCCTTTACAGCAAGCAAAGAACAACACTTTTTTAAAAATACATTTTTTATTGGTTTAAGAGAAGAAGAGAAACTGAGAGAGCGATAGAAACATCAATGATGAGAGAGTCATTGATTGGCTGTCTCCTACATGACCCCTACTGGGGACTGAGCCCACAACCTGGGTATGTGCCCTGACCAGGAATCAAACTGTGACCTCCTGGTTCATAGGTTGACACTTAACCACTGAGTCATACCAGCCGGGCAAATAATTATTTTAGAATTTGTGGGCCACAGGGTTTCTTAAACTACTCAGCTGTTACTGCATCATGAAAGCAGCAATAGACTATATGTCAGTGGTTCTCAACCTTCTGGCCCTTTAAATACAGTTCCTCATGTTGTGACCCAACCATATAATTATTTTTGTTGCTACTTCATAACTAATGTTGCTACTGTTATGAATCGTAATGTAAATATCTGATATGCAGGATGGTCTTAGGCGACCCCTGTGAAAGGGTCGTTTGACCGCCAAAGGGGTCGCGAGCCACAGGTTGAGAACCGCTGCTATATGTAAACTTATGGGAATGGCATCTTAGTTTGCTTTATTTCTATCATTAAAAACAGAAGACCGTTCTTTAAAATACTTTATCAGTATTAACCTAGCAAAGTTATGAATTATATATTGCCATTACGCCCATTGATATAGACTGAATGTTTGTGTCTCCCCAAGATTCCCATGTTGAAACCCTGCCTCCAAAGTGCTGCTATTAGGAGGTAAGGGCCTATGAGAAGCAATTAGGATTGGAGGAGGTATGAAGCTAGAGACCTCATAAATGGGATTAGTATCATTATAAAAGTCATGAGAGAATTTGCTTCCTCTCTCTGCCCTTGAACATAAAGAGACATATAAAGAGGATACCATATGTGGATGCAAGAAAAGGGTCTTCCTCTGAACTTTGTCGTGCTGGCACCCTGATTTCAGACTTCCAGCCTACAGAAATGTGAGAAATAAATTAATGTTTTTATAAAACACCCAGTCTATGTTATTTTTGTTATGGCAGCCCATGCTAATTAAGACATTCATTATGGGCTAGGTAACTTAGGCACATGGAGGATAGTTTAAGAAATACACCATCCTTAAGTCATTCATTAGAAACTTTGAGGAATATCTGTAAGACGCACAAAACGCAAGACTGGATTTAGGGAAGTACCTAAAGACATTTGCAGTATGCATAGAACCAAAAAAAGCACATAAGAGTTAAGTGAATATGGCCACTAAGATAAATCCATTCACATACCTAAACTCTAAGCAGCAGAAGTCAGAAATCAAGAAGGTTAGATTGGGGTATGGAAAGAAATACATTATGTGGTGCAATCCAAATCAGACTTTAGGATGTGCTGAAAGGAAGAACATATCTTAATGTGCAATTTTAGGTTAGGATTCATGAGGTTAAGTTCTGTCCATCAACCAAAGTTTCCATTAATAAATGCAAGAGTTTCTAATAGAGAAAATAAATTTTCAATTAGAGAACTAATTTTGAACAGCAGCAGCAAATTGGAGATCTGCCCTTAATACTAATAATGATGCCATTATAATAACCTGGTTATTAATAACAGGAAAGGAGCAAAGGGGAGACTAGATAAAATAGGCATGCCATTTATACAGCTTTGCCAGGAAGCTGCAGTTAACACTCTCCAGGTCAATTCCCCACACATCACTGGGGGAAGGGACTGGACAGTAGACCAGGTCTGCGTGTTGTGGGAAGGTGCTTACTTGTCAGTCACACCTAGGACTTGGGCATTGGCCAAAGTAGGGGAGTAGGAGTGGCTACTGCAAGCTCTGGAAGAGTTGATACTTAAGCTTCTGAACATAGGAGGCTCCCCCTCTTGCCTCTTTTTACTGCTTGCCCCGACCCCTGGCTTGTGGACTCCCATGCTCTGCACTTGTCCATGTGGCCCACAGCCATGAGGACTCCACACAATGGACTAATGGCTGTGATTAGCCTAATGCTGTACAGAACTCAACTCCATCATGGAACAGACCCTCTGGACACTGGCCCTCTTATTGGCTCTGCTGAACCTCTAACTACGTCTTTTTCAGGACTGGTTTAAGGACAGAGGGACTTCGCAACCCAAGAAATATAATGCCACGCCAATAAAAACAATTCATTCTCCCATGTGAGTCTTAGAAAATTCATATTCTAAGATATAGTAGAAACCCCACTCCAACTAGTGTCGTGGAAATAGGACCCACTAATTTCTCCGGCAACAATAGGACCTGCTTCCTGGTAACAGTTTGTATACCTCCAATTAGGTAGCAGAGCAAAGCCTCTTTATATTTAATTTCATTATCATGTTTCATCAAAGCCTTAAAATTTGAATAGGGATCTGCCTAATCTGGGGCTAAAAGCACCTCAATGAACAATACCAGACACATGACATTTCTCAATAAGACTGAGAAAACAGAGAAATTATATCACACATATGAAAAGAGTATTTCAAAAGAAAAGTTGAAAATAGGGCAGTCACTAGTGTCTGTAGCAGAAATAGGGTAGAAATCTATAATTTATGGGTTAATAAATCAAAACATGGAGATGTTTCATTAAAAACAACCTTCATTACTTTGAGCATACTTATCAAAAAGTGAAAGAATATTTCTACTCGACACTAAGAAAATTAAAAGGGTGATATATATATATATATATATATATATATATATATATGATTATATGTATTGAAATGTAGTTAAGTACATATGCCAGTAAAAATTTAAAACTGAAATGCATGTACCAAATTTTTCCAAAAAAATATAGAATGACTGAATATGCCAGTACATAAAATAAAATTTGTCAAGTAAATAATCAGAACTATACTTAAAAAGTACAAGGAACCTGAATTATTTAAATCTTTAAAATATGTGAAACATGTAAAATTGTATTCATTGTGTTTCAGAATAGCCCTATTCAACAGAAATATATGTCATATGCAATTTTAAATTTTCTAGTAGCCACAGTTTAAAAAACAAAGGAAGTGGGATTGATTTTAATAATACATTTAATTTACCCCAATAAATTAAAAATAAAATTATTTCAAAACATTATCATAAAAGGTTACTAACATCATATATTACATATTATACTGTTTTTAAAATCCAAAGTGGGAAAGTGTATATATCGAACTGATATCACATCCCAATTTGAAATAGCCAAATCCCAAGTGCTCAACAACCATAGTGGCTAGTGGTTCTCTACCACTAAACAGGAAAAAGTAAATCTTCCAATCTCATCTCACAAAGCTATTCAAAACTTGATAGCAAATACCTTACTAAGCATACATTAAATTCCAGTCTCATGACTAAGGATAGAAGGAGCTTAAATAAAATATGAGCAATTAAATTTAAATTTATTAACCAATGTGTCCACAATAAATTAAATATGTTTTTTAAAAAATTAGCTAAGATTGATAAGTAGTAATAAAAACAACCAAATAGATGAGTGAATAAAAAAGCTGTGGAATACTATGTGACTATAATAAAAAAGGAAATCTTACCTTCTGCAATAACATGGATGGACCTGGAAATCAGTATGCTAAGTGAAATAAACCAGTGAGAGAAAGAAAAATACCATATGATCTTATATATAGAATCTAATGGACAAAATAAACAGACAAAGAAAATGGAAACAGGAGCATGGATACATGCATCAGACTGACAGCTATTGGCAGGGGTTAGATTAGTGGTTCTCAACCTTCCTAATGCCGCAACCCTTTAATACAGTTCCTCATGTTGTGGTGACCCCCAACCATAAAATTATTTTTGTTGCTACTTCATAACTGTAATTTTGCTACAGTTATGAATAGTAATGTAAATATCTGATATGCAGGATGTATTTTCATTGTTACAAATTGAACATAATTAAAGCATAGTGATTAATCACAAAAACAATATGTAAATATATATGCTTTCCAATGGTCTTAGGTGACCCCTGTGAAAGGGTTGTTCAACCTCCAAAGGGGTGGTGACCCACAGGTTGAGAACCACTGAGTTAGATGAAAGAAGGTGAAGGGATCAGGCAAAGAACATATATGCATCACCCGTAGACACAGACAACAGTGTGGTGATGGCCAGAGGGAAGAGGAGGTGCGGATTGGGTGGAGAAAGGGAAAATGGGGATATCTGTAATAGTGTCAACAACAAAAGTAAAGGGGGGGAAAAGACTAAGTTCAGTTCATTCTGACTAAAAATACTTAGAAAATTTATGAATATAATGTCACAACAAAGAAAGGATAATGCAGTTGAATAGTTTTAAGAATGGTCCTAAGCCCTATCTCACACCTTACAAAAATAGTCATTATTCAGTCACATTGTATTACTTAAAGGTAGAGTATAAACCAATAAAAATTTTAGAAATAAGATTTCTTAAACATGATGAAAGTCATTAAAGTTTCATTAAAAATAAGAACATCTTATTCAAAGAGACCATTCAGAAAATACAGAGTACATTGGGAGCTCCTACAAATTAATAAAACACATGTAAATTTCATATATGATATATAAGAACATATGTTATACAAACACTATATATAAAATGTTCAATAAACATTGAGTCTTATTAGTAAACATAGGTATAAAAATTAAACCAAAATTAAATGCTGCGTTATACTTGCCAGAGTGGCTGAAATAAAAATAGGTGATAGGCAGAGTGGGGTGTGCATATAGAGCAAAGGGAAGTTTCATACATTGCTAACAGGAGTGTAAATTACATTCTCTTTGGAAACAATGTGTTATTTACTAACATTTAATGGATATATAAATCATGACTATAAAGTCCAAGTATGTATATAAACATTTGTTTACATAAATGCATATATGTATGTATTATCCTCAAAAAGGAGCATAAAAGACAAATACAGAAAAGCTTATAAAAACATCATTCAGAATAGACACAAACTGGAAATTGCCTAAACTATGTTCATCATCATTAGAATAATTATATAATTTGGTATGTTTATACTATAAAAAAAATCCCAAAACCATGTGTTTAGCTAAAGCTAAACTGAACAATATAGATGAGACTCACAAACATAACATAAACTCTAAAAATATAAACAGAATATAGAATATACTATAAAATCACATTCATATACTGTGCAACTGAAGGAAAACAAAACAATTATAAAAATTCAGGACAGTGTTTATCTTTGGGAGGAAGGGATGGGAGATAATTACAGGGAAAGAGTTAGGAAGAGGATTTCTGGGATGCTAGCAATATCTTGATCAATGTTGCATTTATGTGAGGTTTTGTGAAAACTTTGTATTCAAAAAATTAAATGTAATTCAGAAGTATGAATGATTAAATCCATGGACAAAATTAAAAGGCACATAACTGGTTAAAAATAACTTGTATTATATATGACAGGAAGAAGTTCTTCCTTGTTTCTAGGTTTTGCTTATGTCATTGGAAATCCCATGTTAGCTAACCTCGGAGTCACTGGAGGGCTTATTAAAACAGATAGCTGGAACTCATTTCCAAAGCTCATGATTCACTGGGTCTGCTTTTGGTACCAAATATTGAGAATTTTTATTTCCAACAATTCCCTGGTGATGTTTACGCTGTTGGTGTGGGGCCACGGGTTATAAACCACTGACATTTTCTATTCTCTTAGAAATGTACTTTTCTCCATCCTTGCAGTCACCTGACTAACTCACTCTTACATTTATTCCAGTTCCAGCAAGGCTGCATAATAGAAGGTTTCCCTGACCCCAACCACAGTTACGCACTTTAGAGGACCCTCTTCTGCACTTCATATTTCCCTTAGAAACTTACCTATGTGTTTTATCTCTGTCTAGGTTTCTAATTTATCCTCTATATCTGGAAATCTTTAGAGTTTATTTTATCCTTTAGAATGTTTGTTTTAAGTATGTATGTTGAATATATTAAAAAATCCCATCAAGTTCTCAATTTCTGAATGGTTTGACATGTTTTCTTTTAGGTCCCTATGATTCTTGTCTTTAGTTCTCCTTATCTTAAAGCCAAATTTAACCCCAGCTTTCTTAGCATTCCCCCCCTTTCCTTTTATATCCCTAATGTGATGGATTTAGGATAAAACTTGTGTCCCAACAGCCTCCTGCTTCACTAACTCAGCCAAAGACCACAAAGGTGTTCTATTCTATGTGTGACACTTGTACTTGCCTTCCTCCTGGCGGGATGCACCTTTCCTCTCACGAAGCTGCCAGAAGATTAACAATCCATTGCCCTCCTTTCTTGATTCCCTTACCAATTTTCCTTCTATTTTCTTTATCCCTTTTCCTCATCTAAACTTGCTTTAAAGACATTTCTGATGGTCTGTGAATGATCTCATTATTTTCTGTACTCTAGTTTTGCTTTCCACAAAAACACTTTCAACGAAAATAAATCTCTCTCTTATGTTTTCACCCTCTGCTTTTAGAACCATCACTTCCTTTACCAACTTTCTCCTCTCCTTTCTGGGCCACCAAAATCTGTTTTGAATACATAATAATAAATACATGCAATCATCCTCTTGTTCTTAAAATAGTTTTCCATGTTTAACAAAGAGTTTATGGTTTATATTTGATCAAATCCATATCTTTTTAAAAGATTTTTTATTTACATTTAGAGAGAAAGAGAGAGAGAGACATTGATGTGGGAACACAACACTGATTGACTGCCTCCTGCTTGCCCCCTACTGGGGATTGAGCCCTGACCTGGAATGGAACCTGCAACCTTTCAGTGCACTGGATAACGCCCAACCAACTGAGCCACACCAGCCAGGGCCAAATCTACATCCTTCCATCAATCAGAACAGAAATATACTTTTTAAAGATGAAGTTTTGGGGATACATATATTAAATTTATAAAAGTTTTAAAATTCTGTTTCTATCACAGTCATATTCAAATACTCTAGTATTCAGATGATATGCTATATATTAATTTAGGCATGTATAGATAATGCATCCCTCACCTCTGTCTGAGATGGTAGAAATATGTCTTCAACTACCCTCACCTGTAGAAGCTATTATTAATAAAAGCAGGGAAGCCTTTTCTGCCTTTCAAAATTCAAATGCATATGAAGTGTTACTCTACCTTTTTCCAGTCAAATGAAATTCATGCCACAAAGGTTAATCATAAATTTAAAAAGAGGTTGTTTTTCTTTTTTTGGTATCTTGTATCTAAGAGTATTATTCTAGACATGTATAACCAATGAAAATTGAATGGGTAATGTAATTAAACATGCAATTCAATTATGAAACTCTCCTTTGACCAATTAGTCCTTTGCAAAACCTTTAGTTGCATAAATGCATATTTGATTACAGAGGTAACATTGAATGCTGTGGCTAGTTATTCTTTAAAAAGGGCAGAAAAACATTTTTGTATATGAATAATGACTTAAAGTGATACAATAAAAAACCTTGAATTGCAAATTAATCTACCTGATATTTGTTATCAGTGAGGACATTTTATATGATTAATTTTAGGCTAAACTAGTTTAATTTATTAAGTTTGAAATATGAATTAAAGAAGAGTAGAAAAAATAAATAAAAGGTATGAAATATTTTAAATTGCCAAAATTTAATTATAGAAGTTATTGGACTTTGACATTTATACTGACCAGCTCTTATAAGATATATCTTTGCCCTTATCTATCTTTTAAAATAGTCTGATTTATTATTTTGAATGTTTGCTTTTACATTTTCTTTTCTCCCCCAATTTCTGCTATATTTCTCAAATATAAATTGTATACTACTTTTTTTGATGTTATGGAGGGTGGTGAGGTGATAATTCTAACTTTATGTTTATATTTTAAATATATGTATATTTTCAACCTTGGAATATTTTATTTTTTTTAAATTCTTTATTGTTTAAAGTATTACATATAGTACTGCATATGTCTCCTTTTCCCACCATTGACCTCTCTCCAGCCACCCCCACCCCCAGCACATGCCCTTACCCCCCTAGTGTGTGTGTCCATTGGTTATGCTTATAAATTATATTTTTAATTTACTTTTACTTTAAATATTCCTTTCTTAACTCATTTGTCTCCACTTAAATTTTTGTTATCCACTAAGTCAGCTTTCTTTTTTAGGTATGATTTCGCCATATTATCTTTACATTGTATTTTATAAAAATCATATCCATTTAACTTATTGGGTCAAAATGTTTATCTTATTTGAAATTTCTCTCTTTCACTAGGTATTTTTTCCACATTAATGTCCTTCTTTACTCCTGTAAGTGAAAATTGTAGTTGTTCTTTTGTAACCGAACTTCTCAGAGGGTCCATGCTGTTATAGAGTTTGTATTTCTTACAACTACATGGGTATCTATAATCATTTCTAAATAAAAAGATTAATTAAATATTCTCACACTGAATATAGCATTTTACTAAAAATGCATAATGAACAAATCTATAAGAGTATAGCAGCAAAGAATACTATTAATATAATTGACCACAACAGGAGATTAATTAAACAAAATCTTATAGGATCATCTTATTCAATGCAAAAAAAACATATCTAATAAAACTCCACATGCTCTGACTCTAATCACCAGAAGATTCCAAATTTTAGGCACATTTCTAAACCTGATACTGGATATTTACTAATCATCAACAACACATCATTTTGAATGGTGAAGCATTATAAACATTTTCTTCTCAAATTAGGAACACGAGAAGGAAGACTGCAATCAATGCATCTCTCTTCAATGTTGTACTAAAGGACTCAAGCAGAACAATGTGATGATAAAAAAAAAGAAAAGAAAAACAGAACAAATGATGTTACGATTGTCTGTTCAGTCCTTCCCAAGACTTTTCATCTCAGGATACACAGAAATTGCTAAAGGAATCAGATCAATATCTTGCCACAATTGTAACCCATTTGTGACACAGCAGTGTTCCACCATTGTCTGTTTCATGCTTCCCAGCACTTTTCATCTCAGGAGATGCATAGAAATTGCTAAAGGAATAGGATCAATATCCTACCACAATTGTAACCCATTTTCATTTCTGACACAGCAGTGTTACACTACAAATGGTTGGGAGACCCTATTCTATATAGTATACCCATGTAGTAAAACACAATTTTTTGGAAAAATAGTGTTCATCAAGTTTGCTGGATAAAATATCAACACATGAAGCAGAAATTCTTATATAAATTTAGCAAAGAATTCAAAAATATATTTTCAAACAATTGTAAAGCAATATAGTGATAATTATGAATCTTTCTTACAAAATAAAAAATAAATGTAGAAGTAGAGTGGGATATAATATTTAATATTGACAGAAAGTATTCTCCTAAATATATTCTACAAATATAACCTCCTAAATATAACCTACAAATTTAATAAAATTCTATTTAAATACCTACAACTCGATACTCAAAGGCAGAGTCAAGAATAGTCAAGACAGCTTTGTATTAAGCAAGAATGGAGACAGATCTTATCAGCTATTTAGAGATGCAAACTTTATATATCTACAATAATTAAGAAATTATGGTATTTTGGTGTAAGATTGATTAAAGATCAATGGCAGAATAGAAAGCCTAAGTCATATATATATATATATACATATATATATATGATGTAATATGCTAATTGGTCCTAAGGGTGTCACAGTCATGACCACTAAGGAGAAGGCTGCCTGCACGTGTGCAGTGGGGCATTGCTCCCAGAGACAGGTTGGAAGCAGGCAGGTGCCCGGAGGAGGCCCATGCCCAGGAGGGCAGGGGTGAGAGCCCATAGCGCCCCCCTCACCAGTCCTTCACCACCCACCACTCACACTCAGAGCGCCCTGCCACTCACCTGCCTGCGAAGGAGCACAGCACAGCAGCGGGAGGTTTCTAAGCTCTTCTCCAGCTCCATGATGGGGCGGAGCCACCATGTTGCTCCAGAGACAGGGTGGAAGCAGGGAGGTGCCCAGAGAAGGCGGGACCAGCCCCAGGCAACTCAGGGACTGAAGGCGGGACTTGAAGCGGCCAGAGAAGGCCAGAGAGGTCGTAGGGCTGGAGCTCTGTGTGGAGAGGTTCGGGTGTCAAGGCCATGCGGCGGGTAGCGGGGGGTGGGCTGCGCGATTTCGTGCACTGGGCTCCTAGTCTTGAAATAAGGGTGAGAATACAGTTCCATTTGTCTTTTAAGCAATTTTTTAGATCTGCATATTAGTCTAGGCCAGTGGTCTGCAAACTGCGGTGCGGCAAACGGTGGCTCACGAGCCACATGCGGCTCTTTGGCCCCTTGAGTGTAGCTCTTCCACAAAATACTGGCTCTTTCACAAAATACTGACTTCTGTGCATGGGCCACAAAGTTTCAGTTGCACTGTATGTGCGTGCCCGCATGTGCTATTTTGTGGAAAAGCCACACTCAAGGGGCCAAAGAGCCGCATGTGGCTCTCGAGCCGCAGTTTGCCGACCACTGGTCTAGGCTAATGTCTCCCAAACATTCCTCAGTACAATAGGAGTGTTCTATGGTTATAGGTTCCCAGGATAAAATGTGATTAAAATGTTTCCCAAATTCAATAACATACCCTATCTTGGAGATTTACAACACATGCTAGTATATAAACAACCTGGAAGTCCATAAGTAAAATAAAACTTTTGACTTTTATTTAATACATTTTATAAGCTTTTCAGGAAATAAACATTCTCTCCAATTAGAATATCTATAAATATAAATAAATAAATATAAATATATATATATAAATATATATCTATAAATATATATATATATGTATATATATATATATATATATATATATATATATATTCCAGAGAATAGACTTTGAGAAATATGATATAGAAGATATGAATTCTTATGATGTCTTTTACTTTATGGCTCACATGTAATTTTCTCTACTCTCAAATGAGCCTTTCCCACTTCTCCTAAAACACCCTCATTGAGCTGATACATAAAGCTAAAAGCTCTGATTTATTAACAATATGTCCTTGTGCACTGGAAGCACTTATATCTTTTAAAAACCATTCTAAAGATTTAATGATATTATTTTATACTAGTGGCCCAGTGCACGAATCCATGCACATTGAAAGGAAATTAATTAGAAGAAATATTTTAATATCGCTATTTGCCCTTTCTCTATGATAGAAGTGTCAACCAAATTCACAATCGACAATGACAGATCGAAACACACGCATGCGATTGGCGCCAGCGAGAGCTTTATAAGTATCACGCATGCACAAGTCAACTTAGCCCTTTATAGATATAGAACAAACTTGCTTAATTAGACCTGCTTTCTGATTTAGCTAAACTTTTTCCAGCCCAGTGAAGCACCCCAAATTCTCTTTCAGGTAATTGTCAGCAACGCAGCAATAAATATCAACATGAATCACATTATTATTGTAGATCATGCGGGGAGAACAAAGGTTAAAATATTTAACTGCAGCAGTGTTTGACTATATTCTGCACAGTGAGAAAACCTGAAGTCATTTTCAAGGTTCACCATTTCTTTCTTTTTTTTTTTTTTAAATATATTTTATTGATTTTTTACAGAGAGGAAGGGAGAGAGATAGAGAGTTAGAAACATCGATGGGAGAGAAACATCGATCAGCCGCCTCCCGCACATCTCCCACTGGGGATGTGCCCGCAGCCCAGGTACATGCCCTTGACCGGAATCGAACCCGGGAACCCTCAGTCCACAGGCCAATGCTCTATCCACTGAGCCAAACCGGTTTCGGCATCTTTCTTCTTTTCAGTTGGGTCAACTATCCAAGCTTTCTAAATCTCCATTTTCCGGTTAATGAAAAGAAAATAGAATTCCACTGAGTCTCCCATCTACCTACTCCAGGACTTCTGTGAGGATCAAATGAGATGAGGCACAGGAAAACGCTTCACGGACATTTGGTTACAGTGTGAAATGTTTCCACCTGGCCATAAAGCAAGCCGTGTTCCTGGGCTGAAGAAACTGCAAGGAGGTTAATTGTCGCTAGGGAGAGGAAGCCAAGTGTTGCTACATGACCTCATTACTAATGCCCACAGTGGGCTGGGCTGGGCTGTGGGCTGCATTTTGCGCCATGGGGTCTGAGCCGCGTGGCTGCCGCTCCAGGGTGGTGGCGGGGCCTGTGTCCCACTTGGGAGAAGCCGAGTGTTGCTTTGTGGGCACCAAGTCCGTGATGCTGTTTCTCTGTGCATGTCTCAGCAGCTCCTGCATTGAGCTTCTGCCCCCTGGTGGTCAGTGTGTGTGTCATAGCGACCAGTCATTCCACCTTTGGTTGATTTGCATATTAGGGTTTTATTATATAGGATTCCTTTGCTTCACCAGGAAGATAGATAACTGTCTAATAGACAATTCTTCTTTACCTATGTAGCTCCAAAATATATAAAGTGTTTAACATATTCTATGAACTAAATACATGCTTTTGAAATAATGGCAATATTAATTGATTAACTTACTAAAACTTGATTTCTTATGTTTCATTTTTTGAGCCTAGGAGCAGTATGAAAGGTGTCCTTTGCTGATCATATTTCTGCCTCATGCTATTTTTATTTGTATTTGTGAGTGTCAATGTTTAATACTCACATAGCATAATATTAGCTTTTATAAGATTTATTCATTGTTCACTATTCTTTAGCATATATATTTTTAAATGTATTATTACATTCAACATTCGTGTAAAAAACTTTAAATTTATAACACTTTCACTCTATATTTTGACACTATATGTATTTGTTACTGATCTTTTTATTTAAGAAAGTCGATGAAGAGATTTCTTCAAATTACTAAAATTCTTATTTGAAAATATACTATGAAAGTACCCTATTTTAAAAATCATGAATACAGTGCAATGAAATAAAAAAGTTTTTTTCAGTATTTACTCAAAAAAACTAATTTAGTCTTTCAACTGTTCTGTATTGGCAGATCATAATTGTGTAAATTATGGCATGCATTACATATTTTGAAAAATTTTATTGCTATCATTATAATGCATAATATTCTGAGGAGCACTGGTATTTTCCCCTTAAAACTATTTAAACATGATGTTTGTGAAATAGTAAAGTAAGCAAAATACATACATTCATACATTTATAGAATGGTAAAACTGGAAGGAACTAAATGTGCATCTAGTCCAAATTATCTTATTCGTAGAGACAAGGGCACTTAGACCAATACAAATGAATTGACCTTTGCAAAAACATTCAGAAATACTATTTTGTGAATCCTGCTCAGGCCTTGTAAGGAGTGATCTAGCAAGGCCAAGACAAAAGAGATCTATGAAGCTGTTAAAATTGCTCTCTGGGAGAACTAATTATAATTTCCTCATAGAGGCTCTTACTGAGATTTTCTTCTCTTATGTGACAGAATTCACGGTAAAATACTACTACTTTGTAACAGAAAACCGGGTTTATTTTCTTTATATTATTTTGTCTCATTTTTGCTTGCTTTTTGACAGGGATTTGGCAATCTTTCCCATGAGACGGACAGCTCTGTCAACACAGGTACCCCAACTCTCTTGTTCCCCACTATACCTCTGTGACCAGTGCCTAGAACAAATATGATAGAAACTCCATAAATAATTAAATAAATTAATGAAGGAATAAGAATGCCAATACACTCAGTGCTAATTTGATTTTTCTTAAACTTATCATTAAAATATAATTAAGCGTGCATATGTTTTGTTTTGTTTTTTTTGTAAAACCACGAACAGCACTGTGATTTCTTCTTAGTCCTACAAGACTATAATTTTCCCAATCATGAAAGCCCCTTGTTTATGGCACAGCCTAGCTCAGTATTTCTCAGTGTGATTCATGAAACACCTGATCTAAATATCTGTATCTTACTATAAAGTGTCAAATTACTCAGTCCCATCTCTGACCTATTAATTTAAATACCAGGTTTGGGTTATATGCGCTGAGAATTCTAAATTTTGAAAAAATTCTTATGCATTCTAAAGTTTAAGAACCTCAGGTTATTTATTCATCTTTGAAAGAGCTATTTATGACTTCATGCTGATAATAAATACTGTTTTACATTGCTTGTGAAAATGAATACAAGAATACGTATGTTCCCTTAGTCTTAATAATATTAATTATGTCTAAAGTAAGTATTGAATCTGAAGTTAATCCTCAAGTTCATTTCTGAAAGATTTTTCTTATATTCATAGGATCAGAAGACATTTTAAATAATTAATCTAAGCTACAGAAAATAATAATAACAAAAGTAATAATAGATTTTAGTAATATTCATGCAAGTAAGGGCTCATTTGTCTAGATCTGAAATTTAAATAAATGCAACTTAATTAGAAGGCCACTAATGCTATGCATATTACTGAAAATTGTATTGAAGCTTTTCAAACATACATATTCTCATTGTAAATTAGAGTCACAATTCTTTAATATATTCTCTCTATACATGTTCTTATTAATTTCAGATCCTACTGTTAAAGTTTGTCTTAAATACATTTTCACACAATTAATTTTGGCTTTGAGGATTTGAAATGAAGAAACTACTTTTGATTTTAAATAGGTGTGGGGTGGATTTCAAAATAAACTTACCTAATTTAGAGATTATTTAATTTATTCTATTTCTTCTTCACAAGAAAGATTATATAAAAAGAACATACACAAGTGGGATTAAGTGGGATTTATTTTTGCCACAAAGGCTACTCACATGAAGAAACTGAATGCTGTGCAGCTTAGTGAAAAGGTTGGTTTGAAGAGGGGGCTGGGTTTTAACCCTCTCAGACCCTAAACTAACTGATTTTAAGCAAATTACTAAATAATTCTGACTCTCTTTTTTGGGGGGGTCTAGATAAAAAATAATATCACTTAATAACATCATAGTACATTTTGAAGGAGATACTTTAAGAAATGTGCATAATACCTGACCACTTCCAGTATTACCATTAAGATTTTTATGGTATAAAGAAAATTTCACAAAATATTCTCTATGATTCTCTGTATATTGAGGAAAACATTTTGCTAAGTGGACCACCTTAATTCTCCCATGCTAGGACTCTCTACTCTAATCAAGATTAATATTTTAGTATATTTTATTTCAAACTATAAAATTTTCAGCTTTTGAGCCTATTAGACCATCTTTCCTAATCCCTTTGTTTCAAAGCAAAGAGACAACAAATATAGAATATCAAAATATATAAACTCTTTGAGTACAGGGATCTAATCCACCCAAAATCTAGGCATGTTCCCTGACTAGGAATCGAACCTGTAAACTTTTGGTGTACAGGATGATGCTCAAACCAACTGAGCAACCTGGCCAGGGCATTAATGTTTTGATAATTTCTTTAGTAGTCCTATTTGACTTTTGCTGATTTAAGAGTCCAAGCGTCCAGTTTCAGCTATCCACCATGTTTGAACATTTTGCATAAACAAATTAACTAGGTGGAAAATAATCACTTTTATTAATCCTATGTACTAATCACAATAAATATATCTAAAGGCTTTTAAATATATATATATGATTGATTTCAGAGAGGAAGGGAGAGAGAAAGATAGAAATATCAATGATGAGAGAGAATCATTGATCATCTGCCTCCTGCATGCCACCCACTGGGGGTCAAGCCCACAACCGGGGCATGTGCCCTGAGTAGGAATCAAACCTTGACCTCCTTGTTCATAGGTTGATGCAAAACTACTGAGCCATGTCATCTGGGCTTTAATGGCTTTTCACTAGCCCAAAAGTTTAAGTAAATTTATTATGGATGCATAATAATATTTATTGATTATATCTAAACTCTAAAATTCTACATAATTGTATAAAGAGAAGAGAGAAAAATATTTTAAATGTAATTTCTCTATTTTTTTTTTAATAATACCATAGAATTCAATTTGCTAACTTTTTTAAAACTCTAAGCTTTTAATCCTTTTTGCATCTAATGGTTTCCTCCTTGGTATAAGTTTAAAATTATTTTTTTAGAAAAAGTTTACTTGACACAAAAACCTATATCTAAACAAATTGAAAAACTGAAAAAAATATGGGTTAATTTTTTGAGGTGCAGTAAGATACAGCCTTAAGAATGAAGCACTATAATAGAAATTTAGTTTTATAAAATCTGTGCATTCACATAGAAATATTATGTCATTTACACCTCTAGAATCCTTTTATTCACCTATGTTTATTCAATCCATATTCTAGGAAATGTATTTCTAAAAGGTAATTTTTTAAGAAGTTACCTTACTGATCAATTAAAGGCCTAAAATATTGGTTACCATAATTTTATGACATGATTAAACAAAATATTTTTTTAAAAAATCACCCAATTAGCTTATAATATCAATAAGATTTAGAATTACTACTCATAGCTTAGGAGAAATAAAAGTTGGGTCCAAGGCTGTAGAGTTTGAAAACTTTCACATAGTATAAATAACAAAATTTTACCCCCAACGCTTTTGAATAAATCAATCAATTACTAAACTATTTTTTTTGTTGTTGTTTTTGTTGCTCCCAAGTAACTTTCTTTAATTTCAGTTAATTGACCCAATTGATCACCTGAAACATCATATGTTAAATTTATAGTTCTTCTTGCTTTAAAAATGTATTAAGCCCTGTCCAGGTAGCCCAGTTGGTTGGAGTGTCACCCTGTACACCAAAATGTTGTGGGTTTGATTCCTGGTCAGGGCACATACCAAGGGCGCAGATTTGATCCCTGGTTGGGGCAAGAATAGGAGGCGACTGATAGATGTTTCTCTCACATCTCTCTCTCTCTCTCTCTCTCTCTCTCTCTCTCTCTCTCTCTCTCTCTCTCTCTCATAATTAGTTTAAAAATAATTTATGCTTAATTCATCCAGTAAAATTCACCAGGTAGTATGTTTAAAGTATATTAACTTCAAAAAGAAAATTATTAGAACCAAAAAGGATTTTCTAAGTCTGGAAGCTTGACTACCAGTTGCTGAGTATATAATTTTTTAAATGTTTTGATTTGAAGAGGTACAAGCCTCTGTTTCCTTGACTTTGATTCATTGCTGTGTAGACAGAGTTAAACTCAAGATAATACTGAAAGATGTGCTAGCTGTTAACTTTACAGTGATTAATGGCAAGAAAAGCTATCAGGCATCTAAGAGTTGAGAAACTATTAACTTGGGAGAGAGCTGAAAAAAGCCCAAGGGAAATACTAAGTCACACTAACAAAAGGCAATGAAAAAGCATGACATTGCCCTTGATTGTATTTTGATATATTCCTGAATGTATGCTAAACTGTTCAAAGATATTTTAAAGTAGGTTTTCTGTGGTCTAAATCTAAGCTTGCCTAGGAAATTGAACATCATTAGAACAAAAATTAAGAAATGAGCTCTAACCAGTTTGGCTCAGTGAATAGAGCATCAGCCTGTGGACTGAAAGGTCCCAGGTTCGATTCCGGTCAAGGGCATGTACCTTGGTTGCGGGCATATCCCCAGTAGGAGGTGTGCAGGAGGCAGCTGATCAGTGTTTCTCTCTCATCGATGTTTCTAACTCTCTATCCCTCTCCCTTCCTCTCCGTAAAAAAACAATAAAATATATTTTTCAAAAAAGAAAAAGAAATGAGATATAAAACACAGTACATGAGTTGTCTATAGTTTGAGTATAGAAAACCATAAAAACATTTAATTCTTATAAGATCTAAAGCTTTTTAAAGTTAAAATTTTATGAGAAAAGGCCCAATAAAGACTTATGAATAATGATATGTATAGCTCTCATGTAATATTAGTTACCAGTTATTAAATACTGCCCATGTTCCAGACATTTTCTTAGGCCTGTATATAACTTATCTTTATCCTCACAACATGCTCACCAGGTAGGCTTTTGCTTGTAAACACTTCATAGATATAGTAAATAGTGTCAACTGAAATTCAGAAATGACAAGTACTTAAGGTTGCACAAAGGTAAATATTGAATCACAGTTCAAATCAGTAGTTAAACTTTATTTACTTGTTTAATCATCTGTATTTCCAAATAGAATAATATTTGTGAAGGTAGGTCCCATGACTATACTTTTTACTACTAAACATCCAGCAATTTTCACAGAACATGATTCAGTATATAAAAATTAAATATGCATCTAATAAAACAACTTGAAAATCTATGTTTGCCTCATTATTCAATATTAGTTATTTCTTTCAAATAATAAATTATTTTGATACTATTTTCCCAAATTATAAAATAGAGGCCTGTTGCACGAAGAGATTCGTGCAATAGGCCTTCCCTTTCCTTGGCTGCCGGCACCATTTTTCCTCTGGCACCCGGGACCCAGGCCTTCGCTCTGGCTGGGCTCCGGCCAGAGCCCCCCTGCCTCCCCAACTGTCAGGCCTCGCGGCTCTGCTGATCCTGGGGCCGTGAGGCCTCGCGGCTCCACTGATCCTGGGGGCGTGAGGCCTCACTGCTCAGCCGGCTTCGGGGCCATTTGGTTTCACTCCACAGCTTGGAGCCTACGTATGCAAATTAACCACCATCTTTGTTGGTGGTTAATTTGCATATCACCCTGATTAGCCAATGGGAAGTGTAGCGAAGGTATGGTCAATTACCCTTTTTGTCTTTTATTAGATAGGATATTTTAACCCAAAGGATTGGCTAAGAGCCTAAGTTAAACTGAAAAGTTTAGTAAAAATTAAACATATTGCCACCTTAAAACATTTAAAATCTTAATTGTTTCTATTAAACAAAACAAATTTAAAACACTACCCTTAAATTTCCACACAGCTTTATTTGGAGTATAATATATATTTCGGTATACTATATTGTAAACCTTATATTTTTCTGTGCAATTCTCCAATATAAATGTGATATTTCTTTCAAAGTAGGAGCACTTTCCTAAATCTAACATTGTAACGTATCTTTCTGAACATTTCAGTTGCTTATTTTTTACATGTTTATTCACTCATTCGTAGTTCTCTATATTATTTTTTTCATTAATATGTGTCATAAACACATATATTTCAATATACTGGAGTATCCATATGCAAAGATAAATAAGAAATTATTCATTATTTAAAAACAGCAGCCTGCAAGCATGTAAAACCACAGAAAAAAGTGTACAGATAACATTAATGGAATGTTCTCAGTTTTGTGCATGTGGAGAGAGAAAATAAGTAATGAGAGTTGAGGGAAGTAAGAAACACTTTGCTGAGAAAAAGCAACATGTGGGCTGAAATTGGGAAAATTAGTTAGTTGCCTAGAGAGTAGAAGAGAATAGCATTTAAGGAAGGGGAAATGGCATATCAAGATCCATGTTGAAAATAATAGAAAGTTCTGTTTGCCTGGGATGCAGAGTATGCAGATTAGAATGGCTGAATCTAGATACAGTCAAGTCAGATTACGACTAAGCATTCTTTAATAGAAGCACTACTGACAACTTGAACATTTCTTTGCTGTTCATGACAATTCTTTCAGGGGGTGTTGAATGTCACTGCCCACCCCACTCCCCTTGCTAAATTCCAGCAATACTCCTTTGTCATTGTATCATGATCAAACTAACCCTCTCCTTCACCTCAATCACCACTTTACCAGATGGCTCCTCTGGAAATTGTAGTCCCCCCCCCACACATCTCTCCCCATGCTACTATGGAGGGCTGAAGAATTTGGGTAATATTCAAGGGAAAATGAGAATAAAGATGTTAGATGACCAACATGACCACATGTGACATCATAACTGTACTTTCCTTTATAATATTAAAAACATAATTTATTTATGTGATAAGTAATTGAAATTATAAGAGAAAAATAGAAACTATCCTTAAATTTTGAAAAGTTTAACTGAAATTCATTAAGCCCTAGCTGATTTGGTTCAGTGGGTAGAACGTTGGCCTGTGGACTGAAGGGTCCTGAGTTTGATTCCGGGCAAGGGCACATGCCTGGGTTTTGGGTTTGATCCCCAGTACAGGGCATGCAGGAGGCAGCCAATCAAGGATTCTCTCACATCATTGATGTTTCTATCTCTCTCTCCCTCTCCTTTCCTCTCTGAAATCAATAAAAAAAATATATTAAAATTCATTAAGAATTCAGTTATTGAATGTGTTGTTTTTCAGGTTAAGAGAGTTCAACGTTTGTTGATTATGGCATCATTGACATAAAACTACATCAGAGTTTATCTTTATTTTTTTTTAACAATTCTTCATAGCCCTCGAAGGCAAACATGACAGGATGAATTTGATTCATCTACAAGCATATTTATATACACACATTCTCCCACAGACTCACACTCATTGCTTTATAAGCCTTTACAAATAAAATTTTGAAAATTAAAAATTTAATTTCTTTGAAATGATTTTAATACATGTTTTAACAATTGCAAATGCAATGCTTTTAGTAACTACATTATGAAAACAATAACAACTTATGCCCTGTTAAAAATAGCTGTCAAACAAACCCAGTCTATGTCTCAGCCAAATCATTTCATTCAATAAGGGTGTGTCCACAGTATGATTCTTTTCAACATTATATAATTTGACTCAGCGTTCATCAGGCATATATTTCCCACATTGTGACATGTGAAATTGTGTATAGTTTTTAAAGTGTGTTACCAGTGATGGCTCTATGCAGATAGGTTAGAAGATTAGAAGACCTGCACTTCTTTTTTCTTCTTCAAGATCGTGTTATAAAGGTTTTTGTTTTATGTTGTTTTTTCTGTCTATCTGGAGAAGAGTAGGTTTGACTCAGCGCTGTTCTCTCCATTCTGTCATTCCTACTCATCATTAGCATCTGACTGGAAGTCTTATGGTATATTGTCTGGAAGCAATGGAGCATGACATGCTAGTTAGAAACAACAGTTCTGATTAAATGTTAGGTTTGTGGTTTGATACTCACCTTGGGAAACTAACACCCACATCCGTACGCACCACTTAATTTGTTCCCAGTGTATTTGATTTCCATTATAAGCCCTGGCCTAAGAACAAAAACAACCTAGTCCAAAAGATTCTTGGGACCATCTGCTCCACTTCGCCTTAGGAGATTTCTGTTGTTTTCCTGCACTAAAGCCTGGTCTTGGTGATGCTCTCGATGACATGTTTTTTCCTGTTGTTATTTTGGCTTTCTTCCTATTAGGAATGTGAGCTATGTCTCCAGCGGCCTACAGCTTAGATTGCCAATTATACAACTTGAGCCTAAGCGATGCGTATGGAATATGCAAAGGGTTTTTTAATTAAAAACTTTGAGTTGTAAACTCATAAAAGAAAATAATTTCTAATGAGATTTTCTCAAGTTTTATCATCATAAGTGTTTTGAGTTATTAGCCACTTTCTCAACCTTATACATTTGTATTGGAATGTGCGCCATTTAAAACGAAGCAAGAACAAAACTAAGAGTAAAATTGGTATACATTGTTACCTATAATTAACTATTGAAATTAGAAAAAAAGCAGCTGATTTGAATTTCACTCTTTATTCAGATTCAATTGTGAGGTAAAATAAAAAGAAATAAAAACATTTAATCAGATAAACAGAAGACATTTTCAGAATCTTGTTTGAAAGCAAAGGCATAAAAAATAAGCCTTTCAAAGAATAAATTTTGTGTGTTTTCTTTCTTTACTTCCCTCGGGATATTTTGTTTTTTTTCTTTGGTTCTCTGTTCCTCCAACTCTGTTAGTGCATCCAGCCATCCCCCTTCTGCTCTGAAGTAATGTCCTTTCTTTACTTAGTCTCCTTCCTTTCTTGTTTTTCTTATAACCTTTCTGGGACCTTTCCCTCATGTTAGATGCTAATTAGCACTTGCTAATTGAATTTTAAAAGCTGAGTATTATAAGTATTTTGGCACAGCACAAAATTCTGTGATCATGGGCAGATTTCAAAATAGTTTAGTGTGTAAAACACAAGATGCTAAGGACTCTGCTGCCTTTTAAAGAAAGTGTGAAAAAACAGGATATGTGTCTAAATTTTACACTATTTTTTTTTCACAGTGCATGTCTAATTCTTGCATTCTTACACAGTTTGAAAACAAACCGGGCGCTTATTGGTTTCTTGCTTGTGTGATTTTGATTACTATCGTCAAAATCCTGGCCTATTAGCACCCTCAAGGCACCACTTATCACAGATTTTACAATATTCACTCCAGATTCCACTCAGTCTATGCTCCATAGTTTCTAACAGAAAATCAAATATGAATAAATATAATAATCCTAGGCCTGGGGGGCGGGGGGGGGGATCATTCTTGGGAAGTCCAATTTCATGTGCCATTATTTTTTCTAGTTAAGCTGCATTTTAAGATATTCTAGGCTGGATTTTCTGGGAATCGGATGTGGAGGCAGAGTTTAATGTGTGGAAGGGAGGAGGGATGAAAGTATCCCCAAGACAGGGGAAGTGAGTGCCATACCGTGACCAGAGTCGCTGCAGGCCCAGGGATTTCTGGAGCCAAAAGTGGCTGATGAGAGTGGCCCTGCTTGGCTAGAAATGGCTGGGCTGTTGCACTCCCCTCACCTGACAGTATTGGATATGTGCTGCGGGCAGAAGGGTGTGACATTAACTCTTCAGCTTGACAACCTCTGAGGTGGCTGGGCCATGAAGTCAGTCCTTGAGGGATATGGGTGATCCATCTCCATATTCAACACCTAAGAAATATTCCACACCTCTGGAATTTTGCCGATGAATTTTGGTGAAAAACATGGCATGTTCTTAGTTTATCATTATACATTTTTGGTACACTAAAAATACTTCTTTGGTATTTCTCTTTTTAAAAATATATACTTTAGCTTTTATCCATGGGTCAGTTACTTTTGTATATACCTTATTTTTGTCAACACATTTGATTTTTTTTTTTTTTTGCTTTGTTGAAAAAATAATGCTCCCATATAAGTAGTGCAGCCAACTCTATGTGAGGAATAATAGGGCCTTTAACTCTGGCACAAAGTAGAGAAAGATAATAAAGACATATTTATGGTGTTTAGTAGTAGCACAATTTGAACATAAGGAGAAATAAGAGATTACCTTTAATGTGTTTATATACACCACATGCACACATTTTGACTATGCTTGAATTATATTTGAATTAAAGAAATTTATTATAATGAATTTATTGCTTCCACCACAATTCATTGACACCCCAGTAATAACTTAGATGCCTCTTCAGCAATACCAAATAATCCTTCTTTCACTATAAGTAATAAATATATGAATAAGAACTTGTCACAGATCTTTAGAGTTATAAGTACATAATTTTGTCATATTTTAACCTGAGAAATCCTAGTTTTGTTATTAGCTTAAAGAGTTTGTTCATATTAAATAAACAATATGGTTGGCAAACATATGGTCATTTGAGTGTTAAACCTGCTGTGAGTTTTTCCATTGCTGCCTCCACAGTGAGAAAGTTCTTATAATTGGCACTGCTTCTTAAATATAGTTACTAACTTCTGTCTTTTCTTCCTTCCAATTTCAATTCATGTTTTAACATTTTACCTTTATAAAGAGTAATGATTTTAAATTAAATGTTTCATGTTATTTTAAAATTAACTCATGGGTATGATATCAATAAATAACTTAATAATAACAATATATTTAATATAAATAAATTTTACATCTTTTGCCAAGTTAAATGTTCAGAGGAAAATAAATAATAATTATTCACAGAAAATTAGAGAAGCTTTACTAGCCTGAATTTTCAATACATATGCAATCTTTAATAAAAATTCAGTAATAATAATTTACTTCAATGTCATACAATTATAACAATCTCATAAAATGAAATTAACTCTTATTAACCAGCAACTAAGGAAACAACTAAAACAGAATATAATAATTTATCTAGTAGTAAGACTGTCACAATCTAAAATTCAAGGAGTATTTTTATCCTTTTGATAGAATACAATCTATTTTGCTTATAATAAAAAAACATTTGAAAACACAGAAATAAGAACATAAAAAGATGATTTTTTACTAAATTATTTTTAATGTAATGAGATGTGCTAATATTGAGCAAGATTTGGCTGCTTGACCAGTCGCTATGATGCACACTGACCACCAGGGGGGGCAGTCAACTTGGACAGATGAAAAGAGAAACAGGCAATTGAATGGATGAAAGACTGCAGGCAGGTGGAGCTGAGCTGCAGTTCACACTGGGAGGCTGGGCCATCCGCCCAAATTCTGCCACTCCTCAGGCACTGCTCTGGAGGCGCAACACCCCTGACCCCCGTCAACCCCTCCGGCCACGTCCTCCCCAGGCAGCTGGGACCAAGAAATGGAGAGAGGGAAAAAGGAGACCACAAACTTCGACCCTAGCACCCGCCTCTTCCTATCAGACCAGAGCCACTCCAGGACTTGCAGGATGGCAAAGTGGGCAGCTTCACTGCGCAGCTACCATGACTCCCTAGTCTGCCCTGGGCGCCCCCTGACACTCACTCCACTTCTCCATACCTCAGTCTGCACCCCTAGCAAGGCTGTGGGAGCTCCACCCTAGGGACCCACTTCTGGGTGTGGCAGACCAGATGTGAGGGGCAGCAGTGAAAGATGGGGGCAGATGCTCGGCTGACCAGGATGAGTGGGGCTGGGATGAGCAGGAACAGCTCCTCCCTGGCTGCCTGCACACTACTACATCCCTCGGGGGATGTTGGATGCCAGTTTCAGCCCAATCCCCGCAGGCCACGCCGAGGGACCCCACCAGTGCACGAATCTGTGCATCAGGCCTCTATTGTTTATATAAGACACTAAGGTTGAATTAATTTTATTACAGCTTGTAATGCATTACCTCACTCAATATAATAATATGAAAAAAAAAAAACCCTTAAAAAAAGTTGGAAGGGCATCAAATCACAAAAAGCCTGACCTATATGGTTCAGTGATTAAGCATTGACCTATGAACCAAGAAGTCACAGTTTGATTCCTGGTCAGAACACATGCCAAGGTTGTGGGCTAAGCCCCCAGGGGCTATGCATGAGGCTGATGATTGATGTTTTTCTCTCTTCATTGATGTTTATACTAAAGGCCTGGTGCATAAAATTCGTGCACAGGTAGGGTCCCTAGGCCTGGGCAGTGATCAGGGCTGATCTGGGACTTCCAGCTGCCGGCTGGGGCCTTCCTTCATTCTGCACCACCCCCTGGTGGTCAGCACATGTCATGGCGAGCGATAGAACTCCCAGTCTCCCAGTCAAACTCCCATAGGGACACTTTGCATATTAGCCTTTTATATATATAGATATCTCTCTCCCTTTCCCTTACTCTCTGAAATCAATAAAAACATATTAAAATATATATCTTAAAAAAATCACAAACAGGATCCACAAGGTCTTCAAAACAAATTATGTTACACAGCCCAGGGAAATCTTTATAGATATGCAAACAGGGATTAATAACTTATTCATTCATATTTTTCCAATTACATGGCATAAGCACATTCCACTCACATAAACTAAGAATGCAAAGAACACATTTTCAAAAAATATGTGTGTGGGGAATGAGTCAATGTTCAAAGTTCACATGCACACACAGTATACATTTATATATTCAAGCAAAATATTCAAGCAAACTATACCTGCTAGTTGCACCATTTATCACAGCTGACCAGTAAGTTTATATACAATTTTTCATTTTATCCTCCAATCTAAAAAGAACTTTGATATTTTCATTTTATAAATAAAGAAACTTAGGCAGAACTGATTTTGAAACAAGTATTTCAGACTTCAAAATTATTGAAGACATTAGTGCTACTTACTAGTATTTCTGGTTCTCTTTCTGAGTATATGAGGATAGATATTGTACTTCTTTATCTCCTTGAGGTTAGGTATGGACTTGTAATTGGTTTTAGTCAAAGAGTTCTGTGCAGATGGCACACACATATGTTATTTAAGAATGAAAGCAATTAATTGCCAGTAAAAGTCTCTCCAGGGCTCTCTTTCCATGCAACAGCAATCTTGGTTGAGTGAAAATGTAAGGCTGAACTACCCTTTGCTTGATAGTTGCTTTAGAAAGTCAGTTAAACATGAAGATGTGCTTGTAAAAGTGAGAAATAAATCTTCCTTGTTGTAAGTAACTGTTATTGTTTGTTTTATTGGTTACCTTGGCAAAACATCATACTCTGATGAATAAAAAAAAATTCAAGTTTACGCCAGTGTTACAATGTCAGTGAACCAAGCTGAAAGTTATTCCAAAAAATAATACTTTCACCTACAAATCAAACATAAACACACATCTTTCTAACCTTAACTAGGCTTGCACAATTTGGCCAAATTCCTCAAATACCTGCATGGGTGGCTCACAGTGTCTCAAGCTCAGCAAGTACAAAAGAAGCTCATCATTTCATTATACCCTCCAACCCCTGTTATCCACCTAATCATCTCAGTGAAGAAATGAGAAGTACTCTTGCTTCTTTACCTTCTTGCACCACTCACCTAACAATATCAACCACACAGAAAATCATGTTGATGCTTGACATGTACCTATACCACTGTCCCCTTCCCATTGGCAACACTTACTTCAGGCTTGCATCTTTGGATTCTAGTATCCTGGTTTATTGAAATCTCCCAAACTCCAAATAATATTCTACCCATGATGATTAATATATCATTTTGAAATTCAAATCTGATCATGATTACAGTACTTTAATGAATAATTGTTATAGAACCCATAACAATCCTCTACCCTTGCACTACACATTTCCCACTATACTTTGTTTATACACATATTTTGTCTTCTTCCACCACCAACCTGTTACTTATTCAAGGGAACAAACAATGGATTCTTTTTTTTTCCAATCTCAGGTCTCAATTTACCCCTATTCCAATCCTCTTCATCCTCTCATCTGTGTATCCTACTTGGTCAATAGCCTGACCTCAACAAAAAATCCTGGCTGACAAGTGAAGGTGAAAAGGGAAGAATCCCTAAAAATGAAATAATTGATGCTGATCTGAATAAGGCATCCTCACAAATGATCCCAAAACTTTGACACATTTTTCAATTCCCATTTATTACTTCAAAGCTGAAGAGAAATCACATAATTTTGTGAATTTTGCTTGGAAATGAGAATTCTGATGTCAAGTTCAAGATTTGTATAGTCTAAGCTCTTTATAAATTTTGGATATAATTCCTTATCAGATGTATCATTGGTGAATATGTCCTCCCACTCAGTGGGTTGTCTTTCCATTTTGTTGATGGTTTCTTTGGCTGTGCAAAATCTTTTCATTTAATTCAGTCTCATTTTTCATCCTTTCTTTTGTTTCCCTTGCCCGAGGAGACATATCTTTAAAAAAAAATATTGTTACAAGAAATTTCTGAGATTTTACTGCCTATATTTCTTTCAGGATTTGTATGGTTTTGAGTCTAACATTTAAACCTTATTCTATTTTGAGCTTATTCTTGTGTATTGTGTAAGAAGGTGGTTTAGTTTAATTCTAAAGAGGACATACAAATGGTCTGTAGACATATGAAAAGATGCTCACCATTATGTCACTAATCTTCAGAGAAATGCAAATTAAAACCATACTGAGATATCACCTCAGGACTTCAAACTGGCTACCATCAATAAATCAACAAACAAGTGTTAACAAAAACATGGGGGGAAATGAACCTCCATGCACTGTTGGTGGGAACGCAGATTACTGCACCTACTGTGGAAAGCAGTATGGAGTTACCTCAAAAAATTAAAAATGGAACTGCTTTATGACCCAGCAATTCCACTTCTGAAAATATATCTGAAAACCCCAAAACACTAATTTTAAAAAATATATGCCCCCCTATGTTCATCACAGCATTATTTGCAATAGCCAAGATTTGGAAGCAATCCAAGTGCCCATCAGCAGATGAGTGGATAAAAAAGCTGTAGCACATTTACATAATGGCATACCACTCAGACACAAAAAAGACTTTGTGGCAGCATGGATGGACCTAGAGAGCATTATGCTAAGTGAAATAAGCCACTCAGAGAAAGACAAGTACCATATGATTTTACTCATATGTGGAATTTAATGAGCAAAATTAACTATCAAACAAAATAGAGACAAACCTATAAGCAGATAACAGGTTGACAGCTATCAGTGTTTGGCGAGGGGGAAGAGGGTCGACGATCGGGGGGCTGGGAGAGTGGAGGGATTGAGAACAAAATTAAAAAATAGAGAAAAAAACTCATGAACATGGATAACACTTGTGGATTCCCTGTGGGGATTGCCAGGGGAGGTTAAACAGGGGGAAGGAGAAGGAAGTTACAGGGGAATGAATAGTGATGGGAGAAGACTTGAGGTGGGGTGGTGAACACACAATACAATGTACAGATGATGTGTTGTGGAATTGTGCACCTGAAACCTGTATAATTTTGTTAATAAATATAAAAAAGGGGGAAAAAGTTTTGTATAGCCTAATTAAGTACATGCAATGGATTAAAATTAGAATTTAGGATGTACCCAGGATAAGCAATATTTTTATATTTGTCCACAAAACACACAAGTATCCTATATAATAAAAGGCTAATATGCAAATCAACCGAATGGTGGAACCACCAGTCACTATGATGCGCACTGACCACCAGGGGGCATACACTCAACACAGGATCTTTCCCCTGGTGGTCAGTGCACTCCCACAGGGGGAGTGCTGGCCAGCCAGAAGCCGGGCTCACAGCTGGCAAGGGCAGCGGCAGTGGCGGGAGACTCTCCCACCTCTGAGACAATGCTAAGGATGACCCGTCAGTCAGACTTCCCCTGTTGGCTCCCAGATTGCGAGAGGACACAAGCCAGGCTAAGGGACGCCCCCCCTCCCAAGTGCATGAATTTCATGCTCTGGCCCTCTAGTCCTATATAATCCTATATAATAAAGAGCTAATATGCTAATTAGACCAGACAGCAGACTGACTTTCAGGAATGACCAGTGGGCAGGGGGGCGGGGCCAATGAGCCTGTGCTGCCAGGCCAGCCATGGCGGTCCTGGTGCCCCCCTTTCTGTAGAGGCAGCAGGAGAGGGGGTGGTCCAGTCCCGGTGTCTCCGCAGAGACAGGACAGGGCGCAACTGCGGCACCTCAACTTCCCATGGCCCCTGCCCTGGCTGGCCCACTCTGATTGGTCCCCCACACCTGTGGAGGGGGGCCAGTGAGCCTGGCTTCTGGTTGAGCGGCAACTCCCCCCTGCAATCAGCCAGAAGCTGAGCTCACAACTGGCAAGCACATTGGTGGTGGCGGGAGCCTCTTCTGCTTCCATGGCAGTTGGACATCCCCTAAGAGCTCCTGGACTACAAGAGGGCACATGCTGGGCTGAGGGACTGCCGCCCCCACCAATGAGAGACCTCCCTCTAGTGCACGAATATCATGCATTGGACCTCTAATTTATCTTATAAGACTCTTGAAAAACAGTTTGGACAAAGAATATTATTTTTTTATTGTTTATATTACACAGTAGAAATATTGTAGTTAACCAGGCACTGCGGAGGAATTGTGAAGTTTCAAGTTAAAAATCATTTCTGGGGATACTTTAAACCTAAAAATAGCACTTAAAAAGTACACTTACTCAAATTTGCTTAAATATGTATATAAATTCAAATAATAGAATTGCCAAGTCATATTTTTGTAATGAGAAAAAATATACTTGCATAGTGATCTGAACAAAATAATTGAAAAGAAATACAAATTTTAATAGGGTTGATGTCTAAGAGCATTTGTTCTCAAAAACTGATTTCATATTTTCTTTGATTTAAGAAAATCAGAGAGAAAAACTTTATGCTATGATAAAATTATATACACAGTTGTCAAGAGCTGATAAGATGACACCTGCTAAGTGAACTTTGCTAAAATTAATTGAGCAAGACACATCTACTGGTTTAAAAAGCCATCTGTAACAGTATATGAAAGAATGAGAGAGGAGACGTGCTGAGTATATATGTCATAGAGACTGGGGGTATTCAATTAATATTTCCATTTATTAGAAAAGATAAAGAAGTTGATGTTACTAGTGATGTTAAATGTCAGTGACATTAATTTGAAATAATTGCTCTCATTATCTGTACATTAGTTTGCATAGGTAAGCAGGTTGAATATAGAGACCTTAATAATTTAAGTGTGAAACAAAATGACTAAGGAAGAAACTATAGTGTCATTTAGCATCAATATAAAAATATTAACAATGCACAAATTATTAAGATAACAAGAATGTATATGATAATGAAGATAATGAGATATTTTAAATATCTCAGCATAATAAAAAAGAAAAAAACAAAAGAAAAAATCCTGTACAGCTTTTTTCAAAGATGGTAAGGCAAGAAGTGCCTGATACATAGTAGATGGTTAATAAATATTTATTAAATGAATGAATAAATAAAAGACCCTCTTATTATACTTTTCCAAAGATCTCAAACATTTTTGCAGCTAGAGCTTAGTTAAAAAACAACACAATAACAAACAAACCTAAACACCTAGCAAATATTCCAAGAAACTAATATAGTTATAGTTAAAATATCTTTATAGTTATTAGATAACAATATAAGAAATTATATTCTAATCCCTGAGGAGTGATCATTGCATTATAGTTAATTCTTCCTTAAATTCTTCCTTTGTGAATAGTCTAAATTTCAAGGGTTACTGCTATATTTTCTTTTCTTCCTTGTATATACTTTTTTTCATGTATATGTATATTGTACATAGTCCCCCTTATTTGTGCGGGATATATTTCAAGACCCCCATTGGATGCCTGAAACAACAGATAGTACTGAACCCCATATATATATACACTATGTTTTTTCTATACACAAATACATATAAAAGTTATGAATTAGACAGAGTAAGAGAGTAACAAGTATAACATAATATAATAAATCAATTATAAAAATATTCAGTAATGGCAATATACTGCACTCACTACCTTCTGGCACCAAACCTGATTTACAGCTAAATTATGTGAATGAGCTGTCTCTCTCTAATAACAAGTGGTTAATAAATAAGGGGCAGGTAATGTGTACACTATAAATACACTGACAAAGGGATGAGTGACATCTGGGCTGGATAGAGTGGAGCAGAGAGAGATTTCATCATGACACTCAGAACAGCATGCAATTTAAAACATGAATTGTTTTTGTCTGGAATTTTCCATTTAATATTTTTGCACTAGGGTTGACAGTGGATAACTAAAACCATGAAAACCCAAACTGTGAATTAGGGGGCACTACTGTCTCATATTAATATTCTTCTTAGAAATAAAGCATGGCAAGAAAAAGAAGGAGGAGGAGGAGGAGGAGAAGACAAAGAAGAGGAGGAAAATATGCACATATTATGGTGGCCACTAAACTTCATTCTCATCAAATATTGTCTTCCTGGAGATAACCACATCTTTCCTAATTTACATGTAACTTGGTAAATCTACAAAGTAAATAAATAAAAAGACAAAGTCCCTTTTTATGTACAAATTTTAAATTTACACTTGCTATAATACAAATATTGATATCTTAAAACATTTAAATTAAAACATGACATCAAGAAACCTATGCAGACATTCAAGTCTTCTAGGTCTCCAGGATTCCAAAATAGCTGCAGAGTATGTAGGAGCTGCACTTACTACCTTCTGGCACCAAATCTGATTTACAGCTAAATTATAGAGCATTCAACCTGAATGACCAACTGAAGGACAGCTGAACAGGAGTGTTATAACCAAGGATTTATTGAAGAAGCCACATAGAGACTGGTAAGAAGGGCGTAGACCAGTGGTTCTCAACCTTCCTAATGCCGTGACCCTTGAATACAGTTCCTCATGTTGTGGTGACCCCCAACCATAAAATTATTTTCGTTGCTACTTCATCACTATAATTTTGCTACTGTTATGAATCGTAATATAAATATCTGATATGCAGGATGTATTTTCATTGTTACAAATTGAACATAATTAAAGCATAGTGATTAATCACAAAAAAATATGTAATTTATGTGTTTTCAGATGGTCTTAGGCGACCCCAGTGAAAGGGTCGTTTGACCCCAAAAGGGGTCGCGACCCACAGGTTGAGAACCATTGGCATAGACAGAGGGCTAGTCCCTGATCCCACCTGTGGCTGAGAATCTAGAAAGATAACTCAGCTGCAAAAGTCTGCCCTGAGGAGAATAGGGTCTCAACTCCATGCTGGATTCCCAAACCCGGGGCACCATGGCATGGGGGAGGAGGAGCCTGCATAGCATCTGGCAGTGAAAATCGGCAGGAGCAGGCTGACAGTTGTGGGGGTAGTGGGTAGTGTGAGGCCAGTGGGGGGTGGTGAGGGATGAAGGGTGCATGGAAGGATTGAGAAATAAAAAAATGGGGGGGGGGGCGGGAAGAACTCATGTATATACACAACAGTGTAGTGATTGATGGGGGGAAGAGGGTGTAGGAAGGTGGAGGGCAATGGAAGAGGATATAGAGGAGGTAAATAATGATGGAAAAAAAATGAAAGTATCCCGTTAATTTTTTTTTGAACCACATAATCCTAAATTTTGGTAAATTCAATAAGAAAAAAAAACACAAAAAACATTAAAAGGAAATAAGAGATATGTAGAGGTTAGAAAAATCAGTGGCAATAGTTCACAACAAACTTTATTAGATGAAGCTTTGACAGGGGTGCCTGAGACAGGAAATCCCTTATATTGGACACCAGTGATTAAGGAAATAGCATCACATGCAAAAGAGAAGTAAGGTTAGGGAACTCCTGGGTAATAGAGGAATGAGAAAGGGGCTTAATTGTGATGTCAATTAACAGCACTGTGGGGAGTCTGGGTCAGAGAGCTCCAAAGGGCAGGAGGTTACCATCACAGGTTCTATCTTATCAATGACCAGTTGATATTGAGTGTAGTTTCACAGGTTATGAAGAATAGGAAGGCTCTAAATGAGTAAATTTCTGTTTGTTTAGAGTATGTGTAAATAATTGGATATCTAAAAATATGAATTTGGCACCAGTGGGCTTTTGCGCTACTGAGTCTTGGCCTTCAGTAAAGAAACAAGCAAACTAAACTAGGGGTCAAATACACAGACATGTTTGCCTATTCAGATAACCAGATAAGTTATTTATATAACTTGTAAGGAGAATGAACGTTAGTGTTACAATTATTTGTAGAGTAGGTATTTTATATCTACCTTGAAAATTCATAGAATGAACAGATAAAATATCAAATTAATATGAATACCATAAGGGTATAAAATACAGAATTAACTCACAACCCTCAATGTCCTTCCTTCACAAAATACTAACCAATCTATAAGAATAAAAGAGTAATATGCTAAGTAGGCCAGATGTCTTCCAGATGTCATTTTGGATGTCCTTCCTGAGGAAGCTGGGGCCTGAGGGAAGCCAGTCCAGATCCCGGGTGCCTGCCAGTGGCCGGAGGAGGGAAGCAGCCTGAGGCCTGGTTGCCTGCCGGCAGTCGGAGGAGGAAAGCCCAGATTTTTGTGCACTGGGCCTCTAGTTATAAATATAATCAGAAATAGGATATTCACTAGAGTAACAAAAATAAGCTGGTAAATACACACACACACACACAGATACATGCACATACAACCACAAAACCCTTATTAGGAAAACTATAAGAATATGAAGACATCTAAATAAATGAAGAAATATTTAAATTTATCAGATGATCAGATGCTATGAATTAACACAAAGATGACTGTTTTCTCTAAATTACTCTACTAATTTAGCTAAGATAAAATAGCACCCAGGACCCGGACAGCAAGCTAACCTACTGGTTGGAATATCTGCCCCCTGGTGATTAGTGTGCGTTATATCAGTTGGTTGAGCAGTCGACCAAAAGGTCAATCAATTGGTTGGACACTTAGCATATTAGGCATATATATATATTCTCCTTTGACTTTTTATATCCCTGTGTACCCTATTATTAGATATTTAGGTCAATACATTCAGAAATAGAAATACAAAACATAAATACATATATATTTTTATCAGTCACATAAACTTAATGGAAAATTAAAATATGTTCTTCTTTTAAAAATCATTATTTTTATTTTCTATTTCTTTAGAATATTGATTTTGTATTTCACAAGAGAGAGAGAGCATTTTTCCATTAACCCTTATGACTAGCACACAGAATAAGAAAAATAAAATTAGTTGAAATAAGCCTGAAGAACTCAAACCTCAACAATTATCTCACTATCCTCAAAGAACTTTCTTCCTCAGCTATACATAGCCACCTCTTATACCAAGCATCTGTTGAGGAAATGATGTAAGTAAACTTCCAAAGATTTTAAATCCCTAACTTTGGCCTAAGTTTAGAAATTGCCAGATTGTACTGTGACTTAAAATCATATCAAAGAAAAATGCACAAGCTTCTCCCATTCGGCATTTAAAATTTTAGTTATAGATTTTTAGAATTATACATGTTAGAGATTGGATATAAAATAGCACTTTCTCAGGCAATGTGTGTTTTTAGAAACTATGACGATACCATCTTTCATTAAAAGTACCTCCTATAAAGGATTAGTAACAAGCAACAGAAGGGTCTATGTGCCAATGACTTAAATGTTATCTCCAAACGAGAATTAAGAAATAGAAAAAGTCTGCTAATATAATTAATCTTTAAAAACCTTTCTCAACCACTTTCTTGCTGTGGTTCTGAGAAATTATTAAATTCATGAAAGTATTAAGAGCTTCCTTTTCTGTAAACAATGCAAATGGAAGTACAATGGCAGTTATAACATACTATTGTTTTGATGATTACATGTAAATAATGTATCAAATATGGTTACCAAAATACCCAGCATACATTAAATAACAGCTGACATTTTTATTATCATTATTTAATCTACATGAATTTAATATATTGGACTGGTTTTAAAATTGACGAATCTTAATGTCCTTGAAACAATCTGTACAATCTTATAAGAATTCCAAAATTTTTGCATTAATAACAATATTCATTTAAGTATTAGGTGTTAATGTATGGTTAACATTATGTTAGCCAGTCCAGAGACACAAAAATAATTTGAAATTTGGAAGTAACCGAGTTAATATAAAGATTGATGTTACATATTAGCATAATAAAAGAGAGTGAATCATAAAACTCTAGCATCTGAAGTGTCATCCACATGAATGTAAAAGTTATTAAGTGAGTTGTCATGAGGGGAATTTGTTACCTAGATACTAAATTAATGTAGGAATATGGTGTATATACTATGCTATTCTGAAAGCAAAGGCTGGAGATATAAAAAATATAGCATATCTTAGCTATGGTGAATTGTGCTGCTATGAATACAGGGGTGCATATAACCTTTCTGATTGGTGTTTCTAATTTCTTGGGATATATTCCTAGAAGTGGGATCACTGGGTCAAATGGGAGTTCTATTTTTAGTTTTCTGAGGAAACTCTGTACTGTTCTCCACAGTGGCTGCAACTGTCTGCATTCCCACCAGCAGCTAAGTGCCCATCAGCAGATGAGTGGATTAAAAACTGTGGTACATCTACTCAATGGAATACTATGCTGCTGTAAAGAAGGAATTCTTACCATTTGCAACAGCATGGATGGAACTGGAGAGCATTATGTTAAGTGAAATAAGCCAGTCAGAGAAAGATAAATATCATATGATCTCACTCATTTATGGAATATAATGAACAACATAAACTGATGAACAAAAACAGATCCAGAGATAGAGAAGCATCGATCAGACCATCAAACCTCAGAGGGAAGACAGGGGTGGGTGGGGGTATGGGGGAGAGATCAACCAAAGGACTTGTATGCATGCATATAAGCCTAACCAAGGGACACAGACAACAGGGGGGTGAGGGAATGAGTGTGTGTGTGGGGGGTGATGGGGGGTAATGGGGGGAATAAGTACACATATGTAATACCTTAATCAATAAAGAAATTTAAAAAATATAGCATAGAAACTTTGCAGAAGCTAGAAATTTTAGAAACACGGTTATAAATTGAACTAGAAGCCCAGGGCACAAAATCGTGCAGCCCAACCCACCCACACTGGTCTTTGGTCGTTATGGCATTAGGGCCACAGGTCTTTTATAATATAAACTAGAGGCCCAGTGCTCAAAAATTTGTATACTCGACGGGGTGGGGGAGGGGGCGTTCCTCAGCCCGGCCTGTGCCCTCTCACAGTCTGGGACCCCTCGGGAGATAACGCCTTGCTGGCTTAGGCCTGCTCCTGGGTGGCAGAGGGCAGGCCCAATCCCTAGGTGCAGCCCCTGGTTGGGCTCAGAGCAGGGCCGATTGGGGAGTTGGGGTGCTGCCCCCTGTCATGCACAGAACAGAGCGGATTGGGAGGTTGTGATGCCACCCTCAGTCACACTCAGGGTAGGGCTGATTAGGGGGTTGGGGCACCACCCCCTGTCATGCACAGAGCAGGGCCAATCAGGGGGTTGGGGCGCTGCCCCCTGTCACGCACAGAGCAGGGCCCATCGGGGGGGTGGGGCTCCGTACCCTGTCACACACAGATCAGGGTCGATCAGGGGTTGGGGAGCTCCCCCGTCACACACAGAGTAGGGCCCGTCAGGGGGTTGGGGAGCTCCCCGTCACTCACAAGGTAGGGCCAATAGGGGAGTTGGGGCACCGGCCCCTGTCACACACAGAGCAGGGCAGATCAGGGGGTTGGGGCACTGCCCTCTATCACCCACAGAGCAGGGCCAATCAGGGGGTTGGGGTGCTGCCACTGTCACACTCAGGGCAGGGCCGATGGGGCAGTTATGGCTCTACCCCATCACACACAGAGCAGGGCAATTGGGGGGCGGGGGGTTGGGGCGCCGCACCCTGTCACACACAGAGCCGCAGGGCAATCAGGGGTTGGGGAGCTCCCCCCTATCAGGCACAGAGCAGGGCTGATCAGGGGGTTGGGGTGCCTTCCCCTGTCACGAACAGAGCAGGGCCGATAGGGAGGTTGTGGCCCCGCCCCCTGTCACACACAGAGCCGCAGGGCAATCAGGGGGTTTGGGTGCTGCCCCCTGTCACACTGGTCCTGGTGCCGGGAGGCCTCGTGGCTCCGCTGATCCCGGTGCTGGGAGGCATATTACCCTTTTACTATATAGGATAGAGGCCTGGTGCATGGGTGGGGCTGGCTGGTTTGCCCTGAAGGGTGTCCTGGATCAGGGTGGGGTTCCCCACTGGGGTGCCTGGCCAGCCTGGGTGAGGGGATGATGGCTGTTTGCAGCTGGTCACACACCGTTCAGGGTGGGGGTCCCCACTGGGGTGCCTGGCCAGCCTGGATGAGGGGATGATGGCTGTTTGCAGGTGGTCACACACCCTTCAGAGTGGGGGTCCCCACTGGGGTGCCTGGCCAGTCTGGGTGAGGGGCTGAGGGCTGTTTTCAGGCTGGTGGGTGACTGAAGCTCCCAACCGCTCCTTTTTAATTTTTTTTTTTTTTTTTTTTATTCTGGGCCAGCTTTAGCTCTGGCTCCAGCTCTTAGGCCTCCACTGCTGAAAGCAGGTATCTGGTTTGTGTTCTATAATCGAAACACAGTATCACCTCCAGTTCTGAGATCCCGGCCAGCTGAAAGCTTCTATATTTGTTACAATGTTTCACACTGCAAGCTCAGAGGCTGGCAAGGCAGGCGGGGAACATTGGTTTCCTCCGTCACTGAAGCTAGCAAGCCTCCTGTTTGCTTCCAGCTGCCTGGCTGCCAGCCGCCATCTTGGCTGGCAGTTAATTTGCGTATCGCCCTGATTAGCCAATGGGAGAGGAGCGGTCGTATGCTAATTACCATGTTTCTCTTTTATTAGATAGGATTAGAAGAAGAAGAAAATTTGTGGTTTTTAGATCTTAGACAACGGTTCAGCATATCAAAAATAGCTCTTCACTAACTCCTGCTTTGATATCATTGTAATTTATGTTGAAGTGTACCATGATTTGGAAAAATCATTTACTCCAAAATGGAAAATTTTACGATAGAATCCCATTATCACCAAAGCCTGGGCAATTAGGAAGAAATATATTCCTGACTAAAAGCCAAAATGCTATGGAAAATAGAAGTTGACTGAATTTTTTTCTTCTACTTTAAATCAGTTGTTGTTATTTGGTATTTTGCTCTTAATGGAAACCATGTAATTATACACATTAATATTATATGTCTAATAAAATATTTATGATATTTTTAACCTCAAAATAGAGTGGTAGTGTTATGTCACTTAAGGAACTTAGGATATCTAAGTTCCCTATAATTTTACCGCTAATGAAATATAATCAGAAACTAAAGATATGACCTAAATGATAGCAGAGATTTGGTCAGATTATGCTATTTTATACTGTTAATCTTTCTATAGATGCTTTAAATGTAGCTGATTGCATTTATTCCCCATATATCTTATCTTCTCAGTATTCAATTACTAAATAAGTCGTACATTATTGAACAAATCCTAATATTATATTGCCAATTTTTACAATTGAAGGTAACCAGAGACATACGGGAATGTCCTTGCTTCATTATTCCTTAAAAACAAAATCCCAGAGTTGGACTATCTTTAGAAAGAAGTACCAGTATGGAGATGCAATATAATTTTACTGTTTTTTGAAATCTAAATGTAATCTAGGTCTAATAAACATAACCAACCTGGAAAAATATAGATATGTTTAGGAGATCCACATTTATTCTTGAAAGATACTGTATAACAGTGATAGTAAAGAATGAGATATTTGCCCTAATCAGTTTGGCTCAGTGGATAGAGCATCAGCCTGCGGACTCAAGGGTCCCGGGTTCGATTCTGGTCAAGGGCATGTACCTTGGTTGCGGGCACATCCTCAGTGGGGAGTGTGCAGGAGGCAGCTGATCGATGTTTCTAACTCTCTATCCTTCTCCCTTCCTCTCTGTAAAAAAAATCAATAAAATATATATTTTTTTTAAAAAAAAGAATGAGATAATTTACAAATTTTATTTTCTAGACCTAAGATGAACAAGTTCTATCATTAAAATTTCAGAAACATATATTTTGATAGGAAAGTTTGTGGAACTTATTTTGAATTTAAAAAAAATTAGTACAAATGCTTGTAAATTTCAATAAGCTTTCAAATAATATACCTTGAATATTTTGAAGATCACTTCTTTGATAAGTCTTTCACAAATTATTTGAAATTCACCAGGGTATAACACTCATTATATAGTACATAAATGAAATATGAATTATCTTATTTATATAAGCATGTGATTTCAGTTATAGGTAAGACCTACAGAAGGGACACAGTCCAGAAGAGAGAAAGTCAAACACTACAGAATTCATTTTACTGCCCTACAGAGAAATCATTCTATTTCATTAACTGATTGATCTTAGTCATTTTTTCACTTAAGATTTATTATTTTTTCCTACATAATTCCAAGATTGACTCTTATATATGCTGTCCTTTATAACAGTATTTCTCTCCTAAGCTTTATACTTTCTCAGTATTCTGCTTTTATCTGGTATTTCTTCTCTTGTATGCCTATCAATCAAAATAAATTTCCTTGGGTCCAAAGTCCTATAGACCCTAGACTATTTTTGGATAAATAGTGGCAAGGGCTTATTAAACAAAACAATTTCTTCTCATCAGTAGTTTACCTACAATAAGCAAGATAATTGATCGAAATACAATTATCTTAGAAATTAAAATAGACATCAAATAATAAATAAAACTTGGCTAAATGCAAATATTATATTAGACTATGGGTGAGGAGAATAATTCAGATCAGAATGTTATTATCCTAAATAGACACATAAAAATAAATAAAACTAAAAGAAAGGAGGTGAGGAATTATGTACTTAAAATAAATAATAAAAGTTGATTAATATCATGCTGGATGTGTACTTTCTGTGCAGAAGATAAAAATTATCTGCTGCATGGATATGGGGTGAGTAATGCTTTAGGAAAGACAGGTTAAACAAACAAACCAAAAAAATGAGGTTTCAGAAAAGCAGTAGCAATCAGAGAGATTCCTGTTTAAGCACCTAAAAGAGAAGGCAGATTAGTATTGAGCGTACTGTTGAGTCTGAAGACCACAGATGTATTGGTAAAGCCATACAAAATGTTGGGATTTCCTCCAACAGTGCTCAGTAACCTTGAAAGGAGGCAGAGAAAACACATGTTCTGCATAATGCAAACATAACTATATGCATGATAGCACGTAATGGAAGTGTGACACCTGTTTTTTAATTAGTTATGGAAGAACAAAAACATTTTGCAAGAGGAAACTGACAATAAAATAGTGCCTTCTAGATGCTAGGAACAGTATTTGTATTTTACATACAAGATTCTAACTTACACTTCAATATAACGTTGCTTTTATTTTTTCTCAACTACTGCATATGAAAAAATACTTAGTTTCAGAAAAGTTAATAAAGAGTCTTGGTCAAGAGTAATAAACAGCAGATATAGGATCATATCTAAGTCCTTTAACATATCCTATATAATAAAAGGGTAATATGCAAATTGACCCTAACAGCAGGATGACTGGGAGTGACTGGTCACTATGACACACACTGACCACCAGGGGGCAGACGCTCAAGGCAGGAGCTGCCCCCTGGTGGTCACTGCACTCCCACAGGGGTTGCTCTGCTCAGTCACAAGCCAGGCTGACGGCTGCCAGTACAGCAGTGGTGGTGGGAGTCTCTCCCACCTCCTCATCAGCGCTAAGGATGTCCGACTGCAGCTTAGGTCTGCTCCCTGCTGGCAAGTGGGCATCCCTTGAGGGCTCCCGGAGTGCCAGAGGGATGTCTGACTGCCAGCTTAGGCCCAGTCCCCCGGGGAGCAGGCCTAAGCCAGCAGGTGGTTATCCCCCGAGGGTTCCCAGACTGCGAGAAGGCACAGGCCAGGCTGAGGGATCCCCCCCCGCCCCCAAGTGCACAAATTTTTGTGCACCGGGCCTCTAGTATATATATAATTTTCCTATTCAGGAGAATGTTTCTCTTTTTAAACTTGGTTCAAAAAATGCAATGTAGAATGATTCAGAATGTGAGAAATTAAAGGGATAATAGTATTTCAGGATAATGACAAGATTCTTGGCAACTTTGTGGGTGTGACTTGCCAAAATGAAAGGATGGCACTATTCCTTGGAATTAAGGAAGTCAAAGAATTTGAAGTAAGATTACAAAATGATGATGACTGAAAGAAAGATTATAAACTAGGTGCTGGGTATATCAAATAATTATGAGGAACCAAGAAGACTAAAAGTACTAACAAATCTGATACAAGATGCCATGAAACTCAAAGAAGGAGGAGATTTTGAGACATATGGCTAAAGTAATAGTTTGGTAAATGCAATTGTTGGCTAACAAGAAGCAAGAATGGCCTTGTGGTGTATGTCACATCATAGGATGAGTAGCTTTTGCAAAGCATGCTGCAGAAGAAAAAGCCTGAGAATCAATTAGGGTTCATAATATGAAATATTTTTTTAAAGCGTTTTCTGGTAGATTATAAAAAAATGGTTGCAGCAATATTTTTCACTGAACAGAGTATTCTAGAACATCCCCCCTTCAATCTGAATTACATTTTATAACAATATCAACAAATAGAATATGGAAAGACTTATTTGGTGTCACTTCTGAGACTAGGTCATAAAAGATGAGAACAGCTTACTCTTCTAGGGTTGATGTGGAATCTGATACTATTTTGTGAAAGTCAATGTCATTCAGAGAGGTTATATTTAAGTGTTATCGCTAATAACACCCACTAACATCTCAACGAAGAGCCTTGAGGTTTTTTTTTTTTTTTTTTTTTTTTTCTGGGGATGGGAAGAACATAGATAAAAGGCATAGGGAAGAAAATATGCTTGCAATTATGGACAAGAAAACAAGAAGTTCAAGCTGTTGATAACAGATTTTTTTTTCTTTTTTATCAGACTGAAGGGTTTATCAGCATTAAAAATAAATGTTGTCGCACTGACCGGTTTGGCTGAGTGGATAGAGCATCGTCTTAAGGACTGAAGGGTCCCAGGTTTGATTCTGGTCAAGGTCATGTACCTCGGTTGCGGGCATATCCTCGGTAGGGGGTGTGCAGGAGACAGCGGACAGATGTTTCTCTCTCATCGATGCTTCTTACTCTCTATACCTCTCCCTTCCTCTCTGTAAAAAAATCAATAAAATATATTTAAAAAAACAAAACAAAAAATAAATGTTGCTGAGAAGAAATAATATCTTATCTTGGAAGAAGAAGTAAGGACCTCCCAGTCAGGAACTGTATATCTTACTTTTACAATTGTGAATACACTAAACACAGAGTTTATTCCTGTATAATCATTTATTAATTATTATAATATCTTCCAGATGAACAACTGTAAACCTACTGTTGCTCCCCCCTGTTTATCTATCATCTATCTATCTACCTATCATTGATCTATCTACCTTACTTAATGATTATTGTATTTCTTTCCTAAAAGGTAGTTGTAAGCATTGGATGCCATCTGCATAGGGAAACATTGTACAAACTTCAAAACATTTCACGATTTTAATTAGAACTTAATGAGTTTTGGTCACAAAAAAACAAACTACTACAGGCTACATTAAAATGCTACCTCCTTTCAGTTTGTCGATGCTAGCCTCATTCAATCGTTCTGCCATTGGTCTTCCTTATATATACCCAGTTGAGCAACGCATATACTTATTGAAAATGTTTCAAAGTTCTAAAATATACTCTAGAAAGCTCAAGACTATGTGATGAAATTTAAATGTAATATATTATCAAAATTATATAAGGGATACATATATTTATTTAAAAATAGGTTTACATTTCATTGATCATATGTAGCCAGATAGTGAATTTTGTATGAGTACATGTGGAAAATAATAAGACAAATTTTTAAATTTAATATCTCATATTTGATTCAAATTTTATTGGTGTATGCAAATAAATGACATATGTTGTTATAGAGCACTAAAAGTTTAGACTTATTTTATAAATTTGAGTATTCCCAGAACTCCCAAATATTATCTCTTCATTAAGTAGTAATTTAATGTATTCAAGTATTGTGTCCTAGACTCATAATAAGTAACTATGAAATATCATAGAATTGATTATATGGATTCTGAAAGCTAAAAGTGTTGTTTGCTCTGTAGTTCTCAGCATAGTAAATGAAATTCTTCATTATACAAATATACTGCCTATTAAGGTAATGACCTAAGGAACAATTTTTTTTCAGGGGAAAATATTAGGATTGCTATTTTGTAGCAGCAGTTGATTCCCAGGTAGCAGGCATGATGGGCTTAGAGAAACTTCAGTTATTTGCAACCCTGCACCTTGAGTGAAACCTTAGTTCTTAAACACAAAATGGTAGGCTCATCTGCCATGATGCATTCTGTTCACATTCCTTTTTTTTTAATTGTTTTTATTGATTTTAGATAGAGAGAGAAACATTGATCAGCTGCCTCCTGCACAGCCCCTACTGGGCATCAAGACTGCTACCAGGGTATGTGCCCTGACCAGGAATCAAACTGGTGACCTCTTGGTGCACAGGATGGCACTCTAACCAGCTGAGCCACATGGGCCAGGGCTGTTTTCATTCTTTTGAAACAGAATTAACTCCATGGAAGTGCTCAGTTCAAGTATATCTAGTATATCAAAGATGGTCATCAATGTTGATCTTCCATAGTTAGGTAGATCTATTGCACCACTAGAATAAAATCTAATGGATAAATGACAGAAAAATAAATTTCAGTTGATCCTTGAACAACATGGGTTTGAACTGAGTGGTTGCTCTTACACACAATTTTTAAAAATTAATATGTACTATTTTAAATATATTCTCTTCTTTATGATTGTCTTAATATTTGTGTTCTCCAACTTCATTATAAGAATACAGTATGTAATAAATATATCATACACAATATGTGTTGACTGTTTATATTATTGGTAAGGCTGCCAGTCAACAGGAGGCTGTTAGTACTAAAGTTTTGGAGGATTCAAAAGTCATATGCAGTTTCGCTAGGCTTTCCTTTCAAACTTACTTAATTGATATATCATTGAAATATACATTATAATTTAAATTACTATCTCATTACTTGTAAAGGTATTCTTTGGATTAAGAAGAATTCCATTGAATTGTGACACAATTTTATATCAAAATGTATTAATCATTTGCAAATATTTGTCTTGAATAAGCAAATGCTCATCTACCTTAGGCCTTTTCTAAAACTTATTTGAAACTATACAACATGAAGTCGATAGAGGTGTTAACATAAGCCTGAAATTTTTTATCATTGTATTCAAATTAGCATATTAAAGAAATCAGGTATGATCATATCTATTGAAAGGGATGTTTATAATGATACTTGAGTAATTCTTGCATTGGGATTTGATAGTCAACACATGAAACCATAAAGACAAAATAGAATTTAAAATATTACCTATAGGATAAAGGTAGAACATTTGGTAATTTCAACTTCCTAAATTTTTATTTTGAAATTTTCTTTCTCTAATTAAAATTTGAAGCTATATGTTCCAAAATGTTCCTGATCTTAAAAAATATGTTCATGACTTTTCCCCATAAAACATATTTCAAAGTCCCAAGATGAAGTAATTAGAGTGTCTGCCTTGAATTCTATAAATTGTCACACCTGTTCACTTGAACAAAGCATGAAAACATGCAGACTTTAACAGATTTCTAGGACTCATTAAAAGACTTACACTGCACCAGCAGAGATTACTTAATATAGATAACAACACACCAGTCATTTTCAGGCAGACATCAAATGATTTTTAAGTCACTGAAACTGCTGAGGCAGAAGTAGAAAATTATTACAATTGTATAGAATTTTTGTAGCAAATGATAGCCAATTCAGAATTCTACAAAGGAAGACTGCATTCAATATCACAGGACTAAAAGTAGCTATTACATGTTTTTCACTTTAAAAGCAAAGCAATCATGCAATTTTCATAACTGTTATGAAAATTTAACACATTCTGAGTCAAAGTTAAGTGGATATTCATATTATTCACATGATCATTTGTTCCAAAAACCATATCTTTCACTTTTAAAAGGTGGTGTGTTTCTTTCAATATTACTTCCAGTGTCCCAATAAATCACATAACCGAAACTATGATTCTTTTCTTTCTATATATGGCAAAAAGAGTGTACAAAATTCAAATATAAACGTGTGACTCCTAAATTGAAAAAAAGATTGCTTTATACCTATTCCAGAGTACATCTGTCAGAATCACAATAATTTGAAATTCCTTTAAGATTAAGAACAGCCCCTATCTCTGATTTTCTTGATTATAAAACATTTATTCATTACCTTATATTTGCTACAAAATGGAGCTATAAGTTTGACTAGATAATAGGCCTTGCTGTCAAGGACACTGTATATCAGCAGGCAGAGTAAAAGAAGTGAATTCTGGAGAAGGGAAAGATAGGAAAACTTCATACTAGAGAAGGGAATAATGATGAGCAGCAACAGAAAGTATGAATGTGTTCATAACAAAATCACTAGAATTAATTGTTTAGAGAAATATTAAAAAATAAGTTCATAAAAGTAAGTAGAAGTCAATTGTATAAATATGCAAATGCTAAAAAAAAATAAGGAGACTGGACTTGACTCTGTTTATTAAACTGAAGAAATAAACATCAGATGAAGCATTGTTTCGTCAGACAAGCAAAAGTAACAACAGCTAAAATAACTGAATGCTTACTATGTGTCTGCCATTTTTACCAAGTACTTAGCATGGATTGTTTCATTTAATCCTCATAAAAATCCATGAGTATTGATAATTCTCAAAATTTTACAAATCAGGACATTAAAATGTAGAGAGCTTAAATATTATCCTAAAGACCATAGAGCCAGGAGTTATAGACATGGTCTTGGGACACAAGTCTGCTTAACTTTACTGCAGTGCTATATTAACCACACCACTGCTGTATTTATTATCTTATTCATTTCGCAGAGCAAGTGGTGGAGTTGTGCCTTATTTCCTTCATAATGTAGGTGACGTAACTGAAGATTAGATGACTAAAATTTGTCTATGACTATTGCAGAATCTATTAACTAAACTCACATAACTCTCATGTTCATCTTTCTACTATATAACATTAGAAAAGGGAAAGTATTTGGAGTGTTCTGAGAAAGTAATATTTACAAAGGCATATTTAGAAAATTAAGTTGGTCATACTAGGTGAAATTATTTGGGAAAGACATTATATATTTGTTATAGCTACTCAATTGTCTCTCCTTAAATGTTCAACATTTTCACAGTGCTCTACTTAGTGAAGTTGCCTCATTTATAGTTGTCTAATCTTAAAATAATTACCATAATATATAAAGTGAATAAATTAATATTTATGCCTAATTATGCATATTCGATGCTTTACATTATATGTATACACCTGCAAGTCCCTATTTAGGTTTCATCTTAGTGTTATATTACTGTAGATCATGCTGAGCATAGAACTAAAGATCACCACCAATGCTGATAATGATCATAGTGACCAAATGAGGCTTGACAATGTAAAAATAACAATCCAGAGTAAAATACATAAATTCCTTCCTAGATGATGTACATCATTAAATATATTAGATTAACTTCTTTAACTATTTGCCATAATTTTTTTTTTTTTTACTCCTCACCCAACAATATTTTTTCCATTGAGTTTTTAGAGAAAATGGGAGGGAGAGAGAGACACACAGAGAAAGAAACATTGATGTGAGAATGACACATCAATTGGTTGCCTCCCAAATGCCCTGAGAGTAAAACTGAGCCTGCAACCAAGGTAGCCTTGATCGAAATTGAACCCATGGCCCTTTAGTCCATAGGCCGCCACTCTAACCACTGAGAAAAATGGGCTAGGGCTGTCATAATTTTAAGTACAAATTTTATAAATGCTAAGCCTTAAAGTTGATTTTACGTGTAGTGTGCCTATTGGCTCATGTAATGCGATTAACTCTCCACACTACTTAACAAATTACACTTATGAGAACAAGGAATATTTCAATTTTCTAAATGGCAGGGGGTTAGAGCTAGAGTTGAATTGACTGAGATTAATTTTCCAACCTCGATCAGGATTGAATTTCAAAATAGGATTAAAGTTCAATTATTAAAACTGAAAAAAAGTTATATCTGATTTAGCTCCTGCTAGCATTTCTTTCCATGGAAAAAATACTATTCTCCTTAAATTCTACCCACTGCTAGAGGTTACAAATTGGAAACGGAGAAATCAACTTTAAATTAAAAAATATTCTGCCTACCCTCTGACTTAAACTGCTAATGAAATGCCTTACAATATTCTTCACTAGTCAGATTGAACCACTTGTTACCTGTCCAATGATATCTTAGGTTATCACATCCTGAAATATAATTATTTCTCAATGCCATGCTGTGGTCTATAAATTATCTTGGGTATAGAGATCCCACCATGTCTTGCAAATGAACCTTCTTGAATCTTGAAACTGAAACTGCTTTTTTAAAAAAATATATTTTATTGATTTTTTACAGAGAGGAAGTGAGAGGAATAGAGAGTTAGAAACATCAATGAGAGAAAAACATCAATCAGCTGCCTCCTGCATACCCCCTACCTGGGATGTGCCTGCAACCAGGGTACATGCCTTTGACCGGAATCGAACCTGGGACCCTTCAGTCTGCAGGCCGACACTCTATCCACTGAGCCAAAGCAGTCAGGGCTGAAATTGCTTTTTGTAGCTGTCAGTCCTAAACTAAGGCTGAGGAGTTTATTTTTTGACAATTACTTTTCCTATAACAACCTGATATTTTAAAAAGTTTAATAAAAAGTCAGAAACTGATCATATATAGAATGAGAATGTTAATGATTCAATGAATTACTGAAAATACATTAATTTTTTTGCAATAAACCTTATGAAATTATAGAATTAGAGTAAATCACTTTATAATGGATACATAAAATTTACATAATGTTTTCAAATTTGCAATTACAGTGTTAGATTAGACTTTAATTCTTAATTTTACTTTCATTATGACTGAGATTGACCTCATGGTTAATTGTTCCTATTTATACTCCTTCTTAATATTGAGGTGTCTTAAAAATCAGGAATAGGCTTTTTTTCTAAAGGCTCAATAGCTTCCAAATTAAATTGTTATATCTATACCCTTAATTCTTTGCAGTCTTGATATAAATTTGCAATATATCATTAAACTGTTTCTAGCATAATAACTATAACTTCAAGACAGTAAGTTCCAAATTTCTCAGTTAAGTGAAACTCAATAGCAAAGTAAATTTGAATAAAGGTAATTTATGTAATCTCTGTTTGAGAAAGCACTAGAAATATAACATTTTTATATTTTTAATATGACTTTTTAAAATATTATCTCAACTTATTTATGAACTAGAGGCCTGGTGCACAAAAATTTGTGCATTGGGGGCGGGGGGAAGTCCCTCAGGCCAGCCTGTACCCTATCGCAGTCTGTGACTCCTCAGGGGATGACCACCTGCTGGCTTAGGCCCACTCCCCAGGGGATTGGGCCTAAGATGGCAATCAGACATCCCTCTGGCAGCCCAGCAGCCCTCAGGGGATGTCCACTTGCCAGCGGGGAGCAGGCCTAAATTGCAGTCGGACAGCCTTAGCACTGCTGAGGAGGCAGGAGAGGCTCCCACCACCACCGCCGTACTGGCAGCCATCAGCCTGGCTTGTGGCTGAGCAGAGCTCCTCCCATGTGAGAGTGACCTGACCACCAGAGGGCAGCTCCTGCATTGAGTGTCTGCTCCCTGGTGGTCAGTGTGTCATAGTGACCAGTCATTCCCAGTCTTTCTGCTGTTAGGGTCAGTTTGCATATTACCCTTTTACTATATAGGATAGAGGCCTGGTGCACGGGTGGGGGCTGGCTGGTTTGCCCTGAAGGGTGTCCCGGATCAGCGTGGGGGTCCCCACTGGGGTGCCTGGCCAGCCTGGGTGAGGGGCTGAGGGCCATTTTCAGGCTTGCGGGTGACTGAAGCTCCCAACCTCTCTTTTTTTTCTTTTTTATTCTGGGATTTATTTAACTTCTATGGCTGTCACTGGAACTGAGAGCCAGCTTTAGCTCTGAGGCTTGGCTCCAGCTCTGATACTCGGCTGCTGAAAGCAGGGATCTGGGTTTGTTTGGGTTCTATAATTGTAACACTGTTGCAGTCCTGCTCAATCCAGCTCTGACAGCTGAAAACAGGTTTCTGGAGTTTGTCTAGCTTCTATAATTGCAACATTGTTTCTTAGAGTGCAAGCTCAGAGCCCAGCAGCAGCAGGCAGGGAACCTTGGCTTCCTCCGTCACTGGAGCAAGCAAGCCTCCTGTTTGCTTCAGCTGCCTTGCTGCCGGCCGCCATCTTGGTTGGCAGTTAATTTGCATATCTCACTGATTAGCCAATGGGAAGGGTAGTGAAGTTACGGTTAATTATCATGCTTCTCTATTATTAGATAGGATCATGTTTCATATATCATCTATATATATAAAAGCCTAAGTGACCGACCATTTTACAGTTCATCGAGTAGCAATGACGCACACTGACCACCAGGAGGCAGATGCTCAATGCACAGGAATGGAGGCATGGAACAGACTGATGAATCTCAGAGGAAAGGTGGGAAAGTGAGGGCGGGAAGAGATTAACCAAAGATCTTATATGCATACTAGAGGCCTAGTGCATGGACTTGTGCACTGTTGGGGTCCCTCAGCCTGGCCTGTAGGGATTGATCTAAAACTGGTATGCATCCCCTGAGGGGTCCTGGAATTTGAGAGAGTGCAGGCCAGGCCAAGGGATTTCACTGGTACATAAATCTGTGCACTGGGCCTCTCGTATAATATATATCAATATGTACAGTTCCTAACAGAGGCTAAAATGATTATATATGCATTATTTCTTGAAGGTTTTTGGTGAAACTAATTTTAAATATGTATAAGCTGCCCAGCCAGTGTTGTTCAGTGGTTGAGTGTCAACCTATGATCCAGGACATCAAAGTTCAACTCCCGGTCAGGACACATGCCACGGTTGAGGGCTTGGTCCCAGAGCAGGGGTGCAGTGGCAGCAGATCAATGATTCTCTCTCATTATTGATGTTTCTATCTCTCCCTCTCTCTCCCTTCCTCTTTGAAATCAATAAAAATGTTGAAACAAAAAATAATAAGTAAATAAATAATTATATACAAGCTGACTAAATAGATAGATGGGTAGAGGGATAAATACATAGATAGGAGGTTAGATACATACTTAGACACATGTATACATACATACTTGTAAGTTTTTAAAATTTGACAAGTGCACATTCTTTACTAAGGCTTTACATCACAGAATTATACAATTGGTACAAAAAAAATTCCAAGGTATTATAGTTATTAATAGGTCATCATTCTAGTTTTCACATGATAGCACCACTTTATGCTTATGAAGTGTAAAAGAGAATATTGCTAAATTATCAGTCCTGTCCCATTACCGGATTCTCACTGTCTTGGATTTTCTAACCCGGTATTCTTATTCATAGTTGCATTCCAATAAACAGGGATGTGTTTAAGTGATCTCCACATTGTATTTAAAATTTTTTTCTAGGAGAGTAGGAGAAACATAAGCAGTGAGTTATTTTAAGATGAGGATAAGGTAGCAAGTTAACCAGTGATAATGCACCTCTCTTTTCTCAATCCTGTCCAGATTCAAAGTACTGTGTATCTCTCCTTTAAGGACAGGTTGCGGGATTTTGAAGACCAAAGCAATCACAAATAGCTGACTCCTGAGAGTGAAAAGCTGCCTATTTGCAAGTAAGGTGGGTGAGTGGGAACCACAGAAAATGAGTTATGTCTCTGTTTTATATGAAAGAAAAATTGAGGCCAAGCAGGCTGGTCATAGAATTTACAGAGTTGTCTATATGTTCTTGCTATAGAGATTTGGTCATTTATTGTATGGTATGAATCAGGAGTTGGTAAACTATAACTGTGAGCCAAATATGACCTTCCATTTATTTTTGTAAAAAAAGTTTTATTGGATCATAGATAAATTAACTCATTTACATATTATCTACTAGAGGCCTGGTGCATGAATTCGTGCATGGGTGGGGTCTCTCTACTGGACCAGCAATGGAGGCCAATCAGAGCCATCTCACCTAGTCCCGATTGGGGCCGATGGCCAGGGAGGGACCTATGGAGTGACCGCAGGAGGGCTCTGGGATGTGTCTGGCCCTGTCTTACCCAGTCCCAATAGGCCGGACGTGAGCAGCAAGCTAACCTACCGGACAGAGCATCTGTGCATCTCATAGGAACTGGTAGGTCAACCGTTCAGTTGGACACTTAGCATGTTAGACTTTTATATAAGTAGATTGTAACTCATGGCACAGAATGCTCGGCATGCACTTTCCCTCCAGCCCCTGGTCTTGGAGACCTCATGTCTTTCCAAGGCTCTTCTCACCCTCTTCTGCTGCCACACAAAGTAAATTGAGTTGTGTGCATGGAAACCCTTTGCAGGCTCCATGGGTGTATCTTTACTTCTCTGCAGTTCCAATTACCCCAACATAAGGAGAGACACCCTCGTTATTAGGTAACACCATTGTGGTAAGACCCCTGCTCAGCCTACTGCAGCAGTTTTAAATAGGCCATTGGTTGCCCTAGATGGTTTGGCTCAGTAGATAGAGCCACAGCCTGCAGACTGAAGGGTCCTGGGTTCAATTCTGGTCAAGGCACATTCCTGGGTTGCGGGCTCAGTCCCCAGTAGGGGGCATGTGGGAGGCAGCAGATCAATCCTCTCTCATCATTGATGTTTCTATCTCTCTCCCTCTGCCTTCCTCTAGGAAATCAATAAAAATATATTTAAAAAAAATAAAAATAGGCCATGAATCAAATGTCCCTGTTCTCCATCCATCCAGTCCCCTCACACCATCTTTGTTTTTGCTCCTCTTCCCCCCAGCCCCCCACACACTCTGCTGGGTCTGTAAAATGGGGTCAAGATTTCTACTTCAAACAAGGGTGGCACTTCTGCATGGCCCTCCTTCCCTGCCTATCCCTGTCCCCAGTCCTGTGGGGTCTCTCCCTCCCTCCCCACCTTCTAATTTGGTGGGCCCTGCTCTGCCCCCTCCTCCTGCGACCTCCTGTCTGCAGCCCCCCCCCTTTCTCCTCTGGAGGCAGAACCCCCCAAAGGCTGTGCGGGGTGAGGCGGTGTTGGGGAGGCAGTGCAGGCGGGGCTTTGCGGGGCCATGCAACCTTGTGGAGCTGTGCAGAGCGAGTCCAGGTGGGTCCTTGGAGGATATCTGGGGTGATAGGTCACAGGGAGGAGGAGGGAGAGACATGGAGCCTGTCCCATGGAAAGGCACTGGGCTCCTCGGCTGCCCCCACCCAGCAGCTTTTTAGGCCCCTGCGCAACTGTCGCCCTCCGCCCCTTGCTCTTTCTGCTTCCTTTCAAGTTTTGGACTTGGTTTCTCTGACTCACACCAGTCCTCCTCTCTGCTGTGTCCCTGAGAGCCTGAGGCTGCCCCTTGGCCTTGGGCAGGTGCACCCGGCCCATCGCCCTGTAACGGTGCTGCCCACTCTTGTGCAGAACGGTGCTGCCCACTCTTGTGCAGAAGTTACTGAAACTTAAAAAGCAGCAGCTCTGACCTAACCAGTTTGGCTCAGTGGATAGAGCATTGGCCTGTGGACTGAAGGGTCCCAGGTTCGACTGAGGTCAGGGCATGTAGCTTGGTTGTGGACACATCCCCAGTAGGGGGTGTGCAGGAGGCAGCTGATCGATGTTTCTCTCTCATCGATGTTTCTAACTCTCTATCCCTTTCCCTTCCTCCCTATAAAAAATCAATAAAAATATATTTTTTTAAAAAGCAGCAGCTCTGAAGATTATAAATTGTGCACTAAGAACGCCATAGGATGCGGAGGGCTGTGCAGTCCACTGGCTCTTGAATCACAGGTAGCAGCCTCCTGCGCCACACGGTCCCTCCTGGCTCCTATCCCCGCCTGCCTCCGTCACGGGCTCAGGCGAAACCCTGGGAGCTTCCTCACACATTACTTTCCAGGCCAGCCCACCAGCACCCTCAGCAAGCCAACCTACCAGTCAGAGCGTCTGTCCCCTGGTGGTTAGTGTGGGTCATAGCGACTGGGTGAGCAGTAGAACTCCCAGGCGAACTCCCAGTCCAGGGGACAATTTGCATATTAGGCTTTTATTATATAGGACTAGAGGCCCGGTGGATGAAAATTTATTCACTCAGTGGGGTTCCTCAGCCAGGCCTGAACCCTCTCACAGTCTGGGAGCCCTGAGGGGATGTCTGACGCAGGTCTTAGGCCCGCTCCAGGGAGTGGGCCTATCCACAGTTTGGCCTCCCTCTATGGGAGGTGACCGGGTGGGCCAATCAGGGGATGGCACCTTCCAGGGAGTGGCCAGCAGTGCTCCCGACTGTTCCTCTGCCGCCACTGGTTGCTGCTGCCACTGGTCACTGCCACCACTGGTCGCTGCCACCCCTTGATCACTGTCTCCTCTCTTTGCCCCGCTGGCATGAGCCTTGGCCAGCCCCACCCCCCACCCACCAGTCATTTTGCTGTTCAGTCAATTTGCATATTATGCTTTTATTATATAGGATGGTTGTTTTCACCCTATCATAGCAGAACTGTGTTATTGCAGTTGAAACCATAAAGTTCAGAAAGTCTAAAATATTTACTATCTAACCCTTTAAAGAAGAAAAGTATGCAAGCCCCTGGTATGAATATACAACTATTTACATATTTTATTATATGCTGATGTTTCTTTATTTTTTTAATAATGTTTCATTTATTGGATTTACTTTATTTCTATTTACTGGATCTTTCTTTTTTAATTTAATTTACCTTTATTGTTAAAAGTATTACAGATGTCCCCTTCCCCCATTGACCCTTCCACTGGACCCTCCCTCCCAGGCTTTCACCACACTATTGTCTGTGTCCCAGATATGAGTTCTTTGGATTATACCTCCCCCACAATCCCCTCCCAACTTTTTACTTCATAATAGATATTTAATATGTTATAAGATCAAGATAAACAATTTACAGTTTAATAAAAATATTTCACATTTATGTTTTCCTATAAATTTGATAAGGAATACATAGTTTGTCCCTAAACCATGTTGCTTATTCATGATTCACCACAGTGTACTAGTGATTTATACTAGTAAATGTATTGGCTCCACAGCTAGAATAATTTCACATTCAGTTAAAATATGCCACACTACTAGTGAAATAAGAGGCTTCAAATAGATAATCAATTAATTTCAATAGTGGTTTGATTATTCCATCCAATTCATTGGGAAAAAAATAAAGCTTTATAAAAGTGTATTCTGTTGAAGGCAAGATATCTGACAGTATTAGAAATGCTATTGAAAATTTAGTAAGAATGTTTAAAGCTAAAGTTATTGTTGTTTTAAAATTATATATTTTATTAAGTATATCCTAATATATATTGTTTTCATTATGCTGAGAAAAGGATGGGAAAATGTACTTGTAATTTATTGTCATACACACATAAGTCATATTGTAAATCCAAAATAGTTGGGATATTCAGACAATTGGATTAGAATCTTTACCTGAAAATTTCACAAATAACTTTAAATATTTACAAGAAAGCACACTAATTTCTTTGTGACAAACTGATATTGAAAAAAAAGTTGCATATCATAATGTGTTTTCTCTCACTGTTGTCCACATTTAGATTTTAGTGATGTTTAAATTTCTGAGGAATGAATGAAAATAAACCAAAGTATTTTAGGGATGTTTTGACATGTTAGTGGAAGAAGCCTTTAAATGTAGGTTATATCTTGTTTAAAATCAGTTATGAGCATTTAATTAAAAAATAACATTTAACACAAAAAAAAATCAGTTTTTGAAAGTGTTAGTGAGTTGTACTTATTTTTTTTAAAAGCATTAAAGTTTATCCCTGCACAATGCAATGAAGACACTTAACAAATTTGATAAGTTCAAAAGTGTACAACATTATATACACTATAACTGTGCTTTTTAATAGCTGGGCATGTGGGAAACACTATTTGAAGGGAGCACCTATATTTCATGGATAGATTGATGTGCTAGGACAAAATGGAATTAAATAGAAAAGGTCTATAACTCTGCAGCACCTAAGTTTGGCCAACACTCAAAGGGATTATATATTTAGAGATCATTTGTTTTGTGAGGATTATTTTTGAAAATGTGTGTCAAATAATTCTGAATAGAATAAAAATATGGATCTGGCCCTAACCAGTTTGGCTCAGTGGACAGAGCGTCGGCCTGCGGACTCAAGGGTCCCAGGTTCAATTCCCGTCAAGGGTGTGTACCTTGGTTGCGGGCACATCCCCAGTTAGGGGGTGTGTGGAAGGCAGCTGGTCGATGTTTCTCTCTCATCGATGTTTCTGACTCTCTATCCCTCTCCCATCCTCTCTGTAAAAAAATCAATAAAATATATATAAAAAAATATGGATCTGATGTAAATATTTGATCTATGTATTTTATACAAAAAATAGAATTGAGGATTCTTTCCATTCAGCAGATTTTCCCAAGAAATGAACAGAAACCTCAATATGTGTACAGTGACACTTTTTTCAATTAATAATGGCATAATTAGAAAGAAAGTTGAAAGCAATAAATTTAAACCTATCAATAATAAATGCAACTTTGAACAAGGTATAGATGATTTTATGAAAAATTAAGATAATAGAACCATATGAAAAAATACTCAATCTTCAGAAAAAAATAGTATTAGAGATAAATATGACTAAACATAGTTTCTGCTGAAATTATTTTGTAATGTTCAGATAATCAAAATAATATATGTTCAAAATTTTCCCTTTGATTTATAGATATCAAGTTGCAATCATTTTCTTTGAAAATAATTTTATTTAAAATAATTTTGTATAAACTATTTTCTATGTCTGCTTATTTAAGGAAATGAAATTGCCAATCAATAAATAACTGTTTCAAATATTATGTAATTATAACTGAGACAGGTCAGTAAGCCAAGACAAGTGGAATAGGGAAACTGGGATAGATAGCTGAACAAACTGGAAGAACAATTTACAGCAGGTACAGAATGTCACCAGGCGGAAAGCCCCAGGGGCCTAACAAGGGGCAAAGCTAGGGAAACAAGGGCCTCGCCCCCAGGGCGACCTTCCCACCCCTAGCATATTGCTGCTCATGTGCTTTAAACCCCCTAACATTTCCTCCCTAGAGATAACATCTAGGCCTCAATTGTATTTCAGTCCCAGTCCCAGACAAGCAATGCCATTGCTGACCTCAGAACCAGCTGCCTTGACTAAGGACCACCTGCCCTCAAGCCCACCAATCAGGGGAGACCACGACCCTAAAAGAGCACACCGGCAAAGCCTATGGATAGTCTACTGAGACCTTCCAGGAGACCTCCCCTAAGATTCCGGCCTGGAAGAGATAAATAAATAGCCTCAACACAAAAGATGCAGTATGTGCCCTCTCTTGGGAGCACACCTACACCACTCCCTTTCCCTGTTATTCTAAGGAACCTCAGGAGACTTGTCTCAGTGGAGTGGAGGGCAGTGACAGCGTGTCCTACGCTAAACCCCTGCACCTGTCTCCAAGGTCCCCCTTTTTCTCTGACTTCCCAGGGAGCTAAAGCAGCCCAGCCTAGGCCCTCCTGTGGCTCCTTCCATGCTAAGCTCTTCCTTGGTTCACTGTCCTGCGTGTGCTTTTACTGCAGCCAATAAATCATTGCTTGCTTTGCTGGATTTTGTTTTGACTGAAATCATTCCTTCAAAGAGATAAGAACCAAGGTCTCATCGTCTCAGCAATGATATAACTACTTTTAGCTACCTCTTTTGCTCAAAAATGCTATTATTTGAAGGCAATTGCATGGTTTCCATATGTATGTAGCATATGGTAAGAGACTGTAAAACATTTTTCATCTCATAACATCCCTCAAGGAAACAAAGGAATTGAAGGAAAAAAGACTGGAAAAGATTTATTTGAAGGTAATTGGAATTCCTTTTTTTTTTTTTTAAGGTTTCATCTTTTTTTAATTCTGTATCAATTGACATTCAGTATCATTTTATAGTAGTGTTAGGTGTACAGCATACTAGTTAGAAAATTATATAATTTACAAAATAATTTCCCCAATAATTCTAGTACTCACTTGGCTCCATACATAGTTACAATTATATTATTTACTATATTGCCTGTACTGTTCTTTATATCCCCATGATTATTCTGTTACTGCCAAATTGTACTTCTAAAATCCCTTAATTTTTTTTAATCAGCTCCCTAGCCCCCTCTGATCTGGCAACCCTCAGTTTTTTCACTGTATTCATGAGTCTATTTCAACTTTGTTTGCTTATTTTGTTTTAGATCCCACATATAAGAAAGTTTGGATTCTCAAAAGCTACACACAAAATTCTAAAATCTATTGCTTTCTTGCCTTTGCTGTTATATCAAGTTTGTCAAATCCCACTTACATAAACTATCATGCTCTTACTATATCATATACCATAACCTTGCATACAATATTTTTCAATGTAGTTAATCATCTCATAATGCCCTTTACAGAAGAATGTGCCTAGAATATTTCAGGGCATGGCAAGTGCACAAATGTTACTACAAAACAGTTATACACAATTTGACAAAATACCCCCAATTCTATTTTAATTCTGATTTTAATTTTAAGCAGTTTTTGCCATGATCAATGATGCCTTTCAAATTCCTTGTAAGCTCTGACATCCCTGCCTCAGAAGTCTCCTTCCTTATTTCACCTCCAAACAACTTTCAACACAATCCTATCTAATAAAAGAGAAACATGGTAATTAGCGTACAACCGTTACACTTCCCATTGGCTAATCAGGGCGATATGCAAGTAAAGTGCCAGCCAAGATGGTGGCCGGCAGCCAGGCAGCTGGAAGCTAACATGAAGCTTGCTTGCTTCAGTGACGCAGGAATCCAACGTTCCCCGCCTGCCTTGCCAGCCTCTGAGCTTGCAGTTAGAAACATTGTAACAAATATAGAAGCTAAACAAAACCCCAGAAACCTGCTTTCAGCTAGCTGGGATCTCAGAGCTGGAGTTGATACAGTGTCTCGATTATAGAACCCAAACAAACCAGATACCTGCTTTCAGCAGCAGAGGCCTCAGAGCTGGAGTCAGAGCTAAAGCTGGCCCAGAAAAAGAAAAAAAAGGAGCAGTTGGGAGCTTCAGTCACCCGCCAGCCTGAAAACAGCCCTCAGCCCCTCAACCATACTGGCCAGGCACCCCAGTTGGGACCCCCACCCTGAAGGGTGTGTGACCAGCTGCAAACAGCGATCATCCACTCATCCAGGCTGGCCAGGCACCCCCGTGGGGACCTCCACCCTGAAGGGTGTGTGACCAGCTGAAAACAGCCATCATCCCCTCATCCAGGCTGGTCAGGCACCCCAGTGGGGAACCCCACCCTGATCCAGGACACCCTTCAGGACAAACCAACCAGCCCCCACCCATGCACCAGGCCTCTATCCTATATAGTAAAAGGGTAATATGCCTCCCAGCACCGGGATCAGTGGAGCTGAGAGGCCTCCCAGGACTGGGATAAGCGTGACAGGGGGCAGCGCACAAACCCCCTGATCGCCCTGCGGCTCTGTGTGTGACAGGGGGCAGGGCCACAACCTCCCTGTCTGCCCTGCTCTGTTCATTACAGGGGAAGGCACCCCAACACCCTGATCAGCCCTGCTCTGAGTATGAGAGGGTGCGGTGCGCCCCTCCCCCCCCCGGGCCCTGCTGTGTGTGTGACAGGGTAGAGCCATAACCTCCCCATCAGCCCTGCCCTGAGTGTGACAGTGGTGGCGCCCCAACACCCTGATCGACCCTGCTCTGTGGGTGATAGAGGACGGCGCCCCAACCCCCTGATCCGCCCTGCTCTGTGTGTGATGGGGCGGTGCTCCAACTCCCCTATCGGCCATACTCTGTGAGTGACAGGGGGGAGCTCCCCAACCCCCTGATGGGCCCTGCTCTGTACGTGACGGGGGCAGCACCCCAACCCCCTGATTGGGCCTGCTCTGTGCGTGATGGGGGCAGTACCCCAACCCCCTGATTGGCCCTGCTCTGTATGTGACGAGGGCAGCGCCCCAACCCCCTGATTGGCCCTGCTCTGTGCGTGACAGGGGGTGGCGCTGCAACCTCCCCATTGATCCTGCCTTGAGTGTGACAGGGGGCAGTGCCCCAACCCCCCAATCGGCCCTACCCTGAGTGTGACTGATGGTGGCATCCCAACCTCCTGATCCGCCCTGCTCTGTGCATGACAGGGGCGGCGCCACAACTCCTCAATCGGCCCTGCTCTGAGCCAGACCAGGGGCTGCACCTAGGGATTGGACCTGCCCTCTGCCACCCGGGAGAGGCCTAAGCCAGCAGGTCGCTATCTTCCGAGGGGTCTCAGACTTTGTGAGGGCACAGGCTGGGCTGAGGGACTCCTCCATCCCCTCGCCCCGAGTGCACAAATTTTTGTGCACTGGGCCTCTAGTGAAATATAATTAAATTTAAATGTGTCCCAAAATATTCCGACATATAAAAACAAAATTAACAGTAGAATGTTTGTAGGTCATGTCCTGTCGATCTTAGAGTGTGTAATGAGCTAAACTATTATACTCCCTCCATTTGTTGAAATCCTAATTCCAAGACTGCATAATTTGACAATATTTGAAGGTAGAATTTTTGTATTTTTGTAAGTAGCAGTTTATGAATTCACTTTATTTTCATATTTTAATAGAATTACGTTATTTATAAAGTCATCTTACCTCAAAATGGTGGGGGACAGATACATTCATATCCTTGCTCATTCCATTTTTCTCTTTTATTAATGCAACTGCCATTATTTTTACAGGGTTTATAAGAACATGCATCAACTTCCTGGCAGTATTTTCCAGAAAATGGAGTCTCACAATGACAGTTGTATGTCTTGCTCCAAATTTCAGTAAGACATTTACCATGCCCAGAGCAATATTCTGAATTCAGATATTCCTGGCAGAACTGCTCTTTCACTGTCATATTTAGTCGAACTCCCAGTTGACAAAGCGATGGACCACTTGCCATTACTATAATAAAATAATGTGTCCCAACAGTCAGCCACTGAGAGTTAACAGTGTGCATTCCTTTTAGTTTGCAACCGAAAAGTAACTGCTCTTTAGCTGTGGTGTTCTGCAGACAGTCAATGAAGGATGCTTCAGAAACATTCACCAAATTTAGTTCTGGAGAGTGAAGAGATGGTGCAGAAGAAATTACAAGGTTGCCTCCTCATTGAATTTGCAAAGGGCAAATCTGGGGGACAGCTAGATTGCCTGAAGTACTCATTTTAGTATTTATGTCCTCAAACCAGCAATCTCCATAGGCGTCCATGCAAATGTTTTCTGTTAGTGCCCAATTCACCACATATGATGAGGGTTGTGCATGCCATTCTTCCACCAATTGCCATTTACATGTTGTTTTTCCATTTATAAACATGCAGTGAAGAGCCAGCAGGCTCAGAAGCATAATTGATTTGTTAGTCATTTCAGGAAATTGTATTTTACAGTCAATCATGAAAATGTCATAAATGATTGCTCGACATGGGCTTTCAATGTTGCTGGACATTTCTAAGCAGGGATTTTGTTCAGGGATTCCTGGGAACTGGCTCTGGTTTTCTTTACTATTCCCAAAGTGCAAGTGAACTCAAGAATTGGATATTGATTAAGAAACAGGAGGTTCTGCTGTTTTAAATAACCCTTCAAACAGAAAAGCATACATTGTTACTGAGTATTTTCCTAAATTACTTAATGATGCAAAAATTTCTTGCTGTTTTCAGAAAAACTGTGTCACTAGCAGATAGGCATCTTCTCTGTGAAACAGGCCAGGAAAAATTGTGGTTGTTATGTTGTATCTCATCCTTCCCTATATAATCACCTGATTCTGAAAAGGCTTGGTATCACTGTGTAATTGAACCAGCAACTTACTATAGTCTTTTATATCAAGCTTGAACATAACTGGAGCACAGCGATAGTCAACATCTTTAATGGATAGATGTGATTTTCTTCAGATATAAGTATCCCTCTCGGATTAGTTTTAGAAAAAAAACCACTTTAAAAGACATAAAATAAGAATTAAATGATTTAAATATAACATATAATATTCATGTAATATTTTTATACAAATATAAGCCCTAAGATACCTGTTGGTGACAAATCATATTCTTCTAATGGTAATCCAGAAGGTGGAAGCTCTCACATACATAGCAAGTGCATAGAATATTCTGTTGTACAAATGAGTAAACTTAGAATGAGTTTTTATATTTTTTTCTTTATTAAGGTACTAGGGGCCCAGTGCACGAAATTCGTGCACTGGGTGTGTGTGTGGGGGGAGTGTCCCTCAGCCCAGCCTGCCCCCTCTCACATACTGGGAGCCCTCAGGCGTTGACCCCCATCACCCTCCGATCGCCTGATCGGCCCCTTGCCCAGGCCTGACGCCTCTGCCAGAGGTGTCAGGCTTGGACAGGGGACCCCCATCTCCCCCCAATCACTGGCTCTGGCCCCCGCCCAGGCCTGAGGCCTCTGGCCCAGGAATCATGCCTGGGCAGGGGACCCCCATCTCCCTCTGATCGCTTGCTCCACCCCCTGCCCAAACCTGACGCCTCTGACCCAGGCTTCAGGCCTGGGCAAGGGGACCATCATATCCCCCCAATCCCCGGCTCCGCCCCCCCACCCAGGCCTGATGCCTCAGCCAGAGGAGTTGACCCTCATCACCCTCCGATCACCAATCACCGGATCGGCCCCTTGACCAGGCCTGAGGCCTCCGGCAGAGGTGTCAGGCCTGGGCAGGGGACCCCCAGCTCCCCGTGGTTGCAGGCTCTGCCCCTGCCCAGGCCTAACGCCTCTGGCCGAGGTGTCCGGCCTGGGCAGCGGGGACCTGCAGTGGCAGCAGGGGGCGCCGCGATCATGGGCTTCGCTTTAGGCCCAGGCAAGGGACCCCTAGCTCCTGGGACTGCCAGCTTCGACCGTGCCCAGCTCCCATCGCTGGCTCACCCCTACTTCCTGCTATCACTGGCCAGGGCGGCAAAGGTGCCTGATTCTCTGATCATGGCTGGGGGGCAGGGCAAAGGCGGCCCCAGCTCTTAGCTCCCCCCCTGGGTTTCCGATCACTGTCAGTGGCAGGGGGCTTCCTCCTGCATTCCCTTTCGCCTCCCTGCATTGTGCCTACATATGCAAATTAGCCGCCATCTTGTTGGCAGTTAACTGCCAATCTTAGTTGACAGTTACCTGCCAATCTTAGTTGGCAGTTAATTTGCATATAGCCCTGATTAGCCAATGAAAACGGTATCGCCGTACGCCAATTACCATTTTTCTCTTTTATTAGTGTAGATTACATATATGTCCTTATCCCCCCACTGCCCCCCCACCAAGCCCCCCACTCATGCCCTCACCCTACTGGTGTCTGTGCCCATTGGTTAGGCTTATATGCATGCACACAAGTCCTTTGGTTGGTCTCTCCCCCTTACCCCCACCCTTCTGCAGGAATGGTGGGAGCATGGCAGAAAGTGTAAAATGGTGTGATGGAAGGAAAATAAATAGAGGCAGTGTGGCAGTAATGTTCTCTTTCATCACTCACCACAGGTGTGAAAGGAGGGGTCAGGGGATCAGTTCTCTGAGAAGACATCACTACTCCCAGGAAGAAGGCAATCAGATTTAATATACTGACCCAATTAAAATATAGTAACTACCACATACTGAGGTTTTCCACAGTGCAAATCACTACTCTATTTGATTAGCAAATAAAGTATAAACCTTACAACAAAACTCAAATTCAGAGAAGAAAGCAAATGATATGACAGAAACATATGCTCTTTGGATCTCAGTTATGTTATTTATTCATTCTATGTTTATAGCTTTAATTTGCTGCGCTCTTCCACAGGTAAGAATATATTAATATATTAATTTAAAGAAATTAATATAGAAGTATTGAATTGACAAGGTAGCAGTGAAGATTGAATTAGACTATTTAAATGTATATGTTATTAAATAAATGGTAGCTTTTATTATCCAATTTCACTAAGCAATTAAAATCCAAGTTTATCATACTTAAAATCACAGCATTTCTAATATACCTTGACTATCAATTAAATATTGTTAAAATAAAATATTTTATGCCATTATAATATGTAATTAATTTATTAATATAAAATATTTATGGAAAGTCTAATATCTTAATGGCTATTTTAGATCATATAGAAATTAAATTTATTATAAATTACTTCTTTGCAAATTTGGTCATAGATGTTATAAATCTATAAGATATTAATTCACATAAGTAATATATTACCTTAGTATACACACAGAAAAAGTTAAATTATAAGTTTCTTAGAACCAAAAGTTTTACGTGATCATGTTCATTTGAAATATATTAATCATAAATTCTTGATTTAAATTAATAACCTTGCTAAGATATAAAGAATACTTTAAACAAATCTATTTTATTTTAATCGATGTGCATGGCAACATGCTAGGTACTAGGAATTCATCAATGACTGAGTGGAAGTAGGTATCAGTATAAAGAACTGAAAACTCAATGAAGGAGACAGATTATTAGGCAAGTAATATCACCAATTTATTATAAAAAAAGATAGTCTAGAGAACTATAAAAACATATAGCAGAGCCATTTAACAGGGAATAAGGATGAGCTTGGACAATGAAATGGATTCATCTGGGAAAGTTTCCAAGGAGGGAAATTCCAGAAGAAAATGTCTAGCTAAAGACTTTGAGATGAGTGTGACAACGGACTTTTTTGAAGAAGTTAAGTTGTGCAGAGACAAAAAAAATTATGATAAAATATAAGCTCTTGATTTATGTAGATAGTATATCCAGAGGGGCAGGCATTGTTAGTAAAGGAGCTCGCATTTTATTTGAGGACACTGGAGAACTTATTGAAGATTTTATGTGGGAGATTAACAAGAGCAAGTTTTATTTTAATGACGTCAGTTTATTTGAAGTGTGAGGAATGCACATAGTAGTGGGTACAATTGAGAGAGCGGAGAAGTTAGAGAAGGCAGTGGCACTAATCTAGTGAAACAATAGTGATGGCCTGGTGAAAAAGGTGCCAGTAGAAATATAATAACATTGATAGAGTTGAGAAATATTTAAACAGTAGAATTGCAAGGTCTTAAAGGCTGTTGACCTACGTAGAGAGAAAGAAACTCAGGAGGAGTAGGTGCTTAATCAAGATGGTAAGGGAAAGGGGATGTCAGAATCACATATGTACATATTGAATTTGAAGTCCATCTGAACACTTTTGTTGTAGAAGTATTCAGACATCAATGGTATGTAAAGATATGAGCATAGAGGAGATGCTGGGCTGGAAAGCTAAACATGATCATACTAATCATATATTTTTATATTTCAATACATATTTACAATTTTGGAAGATTGTTTTATAATGTGAAAGACTTGATCTTACTTAAACATGAGGAAAGAACAAACATGGAAGACAACAAAGCAGTATGGAGGAAAATAAGTGTCAATGTATATAGTGCATAGTAGGAGAAAAGAAATTAAGATTATTGTAGATTATTAAGGTTGTGACTTTGGTGGCAGGAAGTCGAGGAATTTACCTTGTGGGATTATCTATTTTCTCTATGAAATAAGAGATGATTAGTGGAGATGGTGAGTTTGGAGGAAAGGGTTGGACAAGATTTGAAATAAACAGTGAGAAAAATATGAGAGAATGTTAATTAAGACAAAAGAGAAGGATCAATAGGCAATACTGAAATATGTTTGTGGCTGTTAGAAACACATTGAGAGTAGTATCAGCTTGCACAGGTGCATTATTTTCCCAGGAGCCTAGTTGAAAGGTATATAATAAAAATAAGTAATAAATGGGCTTAAACAAATGGAGTTACCAATTTATTTCCACATGGAAATGCTAAGAAAATAACGCCATTTGCATTGAAGAAGAATTAAGTCTGTGTGACATTTTTAGACTAGCTGCAGATGTGAGCTCGCAATATTGCATGGCTACTTCCATGCTTCTCAGAATTCTCTGGGTCCCTAATTATTGTGCATTCATATTTTCAAAGAGAAAGTGACTTGATGTATTATGTGTCTATCTCAAGAAAATTTAAATAAATAGAAATAGAAGCAAAACATAAAAACCCAGAAAACTTGTATGAGGTCAATTTGCTTCCATATATGCTGAATACAAAATGCACTGAATTTTATTAGAACAAGATTGATATAAGCATCATTTTATGCCTTTGAATAAGGAGCTGTAATTTGGACTCAAAAGATAAGTATAATGATATGTAACTCAGTTCTTCTTCATTTATAATGACACTAGAGGCCAGATGCACAGATTCATGCACTGGTGGGGGCGTGGCCTGCGAGGACAGGCCTGCTATAGGAGAGCTACTCTTCTGCTTTGAGAGTCTGCCCCTTGTGGTCAGTGCGCATCATAGTGACTGGTCAACTGGTTGTTCTGGTAGTTCCACCACTCAGTCACTGAGCTTTTATATATATAGATGGTTCTACATCCCACAGAGTTTAAGTTGTATTTTTATTTCCATTTAGCTCAAAATATTTTTTAAATTTTTCTTGAGACTTCATTGACCAACATGTTATTTAATAGTGAATTGCCCTGGCTGATGTGCCTCAGTTGGATAAGTACCATTCCATGCACCAAGAGGTTGCAGGTTCAATCTGTTGAGACACATGCCCAGGTTGAGGGCTCGATCCCCAATAGGGTGCATGCAGGAGGCAACCAATGGAGGTTTCTCTCTCTCTTCCTCTCCCTTCTTCTCTCTCTAAAAATCAATTAATACATTTTTTAAAATGGTTAACTGTTAAATTTCCAACATAAGACAGAAAATAAGGCTTTCACTTAATAGATGTAAAAAATACACTGTAGAATGACTATCTTATCAAGCTTTCATCAAATGTATCCCATTGCATCTGCAGTATCTAAACATAGAAACTCTGGAGTAAAACAAAAGCTTGGTTACAATTTTTGGTTACCTTTCTACCTCCCCTACGTTAGAGAAATTAGCACAGTTTCCTCACCTGTAAAATCAAGGTAATGATTGTTTTTATCTCATAGACTGTGAGAATTAAATGAAACAAATCATAAAGCTATTTTGATACCTCGGTCCTTTCAAATAGAAAGTTAGTACATTTTTTAAAATAGTTATATGTATATGTGGAGAAGTCCAATAACTATATTCCTTTAAAAATACTTCGATGATATTTCTTAGACTAATTTATATATTCAAACATATATGAAAGATCATATAAAATATTAAGGAAAGCTAACAATTTTTATGTTTTTAAAATGACACATTTAAATAACTAAACTCACAGTATCCACTTCTTCCAATCTTCTTTCAGAGTATGCTATAGACTGCATGTCTGTGTCCTTCCCAAAACTCATAAATTGAAGTCTTAAAATCCCCAATGTGAAGGTATTAAGAAATGAGGCCTTTGGGAGATAAACAGGTTTAAATGAAGTCATGAGGATAGAGCCTTCATGAGGGGATCGGTTCCTTTATAAGAGGAAGAGACCAGAGTGCACTCTCCAGTGCACCCCACACGCCCTGCACTGTCATGTGAGGACACAGCAAGAGGGCAGCCATCTGCAAACCAGGAAAAGGCTTCCACCAGACTCTGAATGTGCCTGCACCTTGATTTTGGTCTTCCCAGCCTCCAGTACTGGGAGAAACAAACATTTTTTTTTTAGGTGACTTAATCTGTGGTATTTTGTTATCCTAGACCAAGCTGATTAAGACATGGTAATTATCATAATGACCATTAGAGGACTGTAAACATAATTTTTGGTTTAATTCCAGTCTCTTCCAAGAGTTCTCAAGCTATATAAGGGCAGAAAGTCTAATCTCCCCTATTCACCAAAATATTCCCACATCTCCAGTATCTATTAGGTTCCTTGACAAGTAACAGATGCTAAATAAATGATTTTTTATTTAGTAACAAAAAAATTAGTGAGTAAATGATAATATTGCTATTTTTAGTCATCAAATAAGTTCATTATATAGAATTTGGGGAAATTTTTCTTTCAAATTTCTTTTGGGTCTTTTCTTTATGAAATACAGCATTGTAACATCTAGAATAATTCTATCTAATATAAATACTATTTTATACTTGTCTTAGCACTTGAAAAGTGCATACTCAGGAAACAACCATAAAATAGGAAGTATAAATCTACTACCTCAGCTTTAGATTTTGTTATATTTGAATTATTTATATGAAGCTTATAGTGATTTTCTGGTAAAGTGAAAATAAAAATCTACCTATTCTGACATATGTGAGAAATTATACTGCTCTATAGTACTAGAACATCTTTATAGCTATAAACTAAATGATAAATTAGTGAAAGCATTTTGTGGGGAGTGTTCTTAAGTTTTGATATATATCAAAACACATGTTAGCACATGTAATTTAAGAATTTCTATGCATCTTTGCATCCAAAATATGTGTTAATTTTAATTATTCAGTCTGCATATTTCATGTAAATATCCCAATGTTCTCAGTAAGACTACTCAATACATATTTAATTTTCCCCTTATTTTGATTATTTTTTAATTTTTATTTTCTAAAATCTTTACTGTTGAAAGTATTACAGATGTACCTTAGTTATATATTTACATGTAGTCATTTTCACATATTTTTACACCTTTGTGCAGATGTCCTATCAAATCTTATGAATTTAAAAATTTTAGATAAGTAAGCTTTTCACATTCTATCAGTTCTGTTTTTTAATCTTACTTCTTCTAGTTATAAAATATTTAGTGTAATATTTAAGTGTAATGTTTCAGAAAATAACAAAACATGAAAATCAAACTTAAATCTAGAATATTACATTAAAAATCACTTTAATATTTTGTTTTATTGCTGATTATGTTCTGAGAATTATGCTTATAACCGAATGTAAATAGAATCCCCAAATATATCTATACTAATAAAAGGATAATATGCTAATTAGACCAGACATCTTTGAACGACCTTTCAGATGTCCTTTCTGACAAAGTCGGGCCTGAGCGAAGCTGGCTTCCCTGCAGTCCCAGGCACCAGCGCCTATGGCTGTGGCCCGGGAGAGAGAGAAGTTGCCAGCCCACGGTCCCAGGCACCTGTGGCTGCAGCCTGGGCAAAGCCACCTTCCCACAGACCCCTGTGGCTGCAGCCAGTCTGGGCAAAGCCTGCCCAGTTCCCTTCGGCTGGCCAGAGGGAGGGAAGCCCGGGTCCTAGGTACCTGCAACCAGCCGGAGGACGGAATCCTGGGTCCTGGGTATGGGCCTGAGGCAGAGGTGGTTAGGGGTGATCAGGCCAGCAGGGGAGCAGTTAGGGGCGATCAGGGAGGCAAGCAGAGGGGTTAGAGGCAATCAGGCAGGAAGGTAGGTGAGTGGTTAGGAGCCAGCGGTCCCAGATTGCGAGAGGCATCTCAGACTGCTGGTTTAGGCCCGATCCTACAAGGGTCCTTGATTGGAGAGGGTGCAGGCTGGGCTGAGGGACCACCATCCCCGTGCACAAATTTTGTGCACCAGGCCTCTAGTATACTAATAAGAGGGAAAATAACAATTATTGATATCATATATTACATCAAATTTCAAGAAAATGTCTGTCATTATCACATTAGCTTTTTTTTTTTTTTTTTTTGTCAATCCTCACTAGAGGATATTTTCCCATTGATTTTCAGAGAGGATGGAAGTGGGTGGCTTGACTGGAAATGGAACTCAAGACTCTCTGATGTGCAGGCCAACACTCTTACCACTGAGCCACACCAGATAGGGCTCATTAGATTTTTTAAAAAAGGGTTTATCTATTGCTTGATGACAGGTGGCTGGTGATTATATAGATAAACCAGGAATAGTATACATTAATAGGGAGTAAGCTTTGTATTATGGGAAATTTGCTAAAAAAGGCTGAATGATCGGTCCTAAAAATGTTATACAATAAATTACTACACTGAATGTTAAATTCAACTTGGTGATTTCTAAGGGCTTTCTATTTCTAATACAATATAAATTTTATTGACCTATGGTCTCTGTCAAATAATATACTCAGTTCTCTGATGATGTTAGCATTTGATTCTCCAAACCCCAGTAGGAAACTTTTGGATAAATATGCAGATGAGGGAATTGTCATCTACTTGTTTGCTAGATGGGAATTTGCTCTGACATTAAAAAGTTTATTTCTTTGTGTTTACTATTCTATATGACAATAAAACCTCTATCTAATTCACAAGCAGTATAAAAATAAAGGATCCAATAAATGAGAACACGCTTAGAAACAAAAGCATTTAATAATTATGTAATGTAACTGTAAGACTACAAACTGATTAAAGGCAGGATCTTTGTCTTTATAATCTATTCTTCCTCCTCAGACAAATTGCCCTTTGCCCCCGACCAAAGAAGAAAAGTCTCCTTTTGCTTACAGATAATGTATTAATCTCATATTTACTGGATAATGTTTGCTCTCCTCAATACTCCCACCCCTGATGGTCTCTAGACTGATAAACCATGTCAAGTAACAGCTTTGCCCTAATAGGCTACTTGCTCCGCCCCCCCCCCCCCATAAACGCTTATAAACCAGCAAATTTCAGGATCACACTAATATATGTTGACAAGAACCAGAAAAACTGTAGCAGTGGATCTTGAGTGTAGAAGAATGTGGAGAAGTGGAACGTAATGATAAATCTTTCAGAATGTTCATTAACACAGGGACATCTCCTTTAATTCAGCAAGGCCATCAGTGGCTAGTTCTAAGGGGATAATGCCTTAAAATCTAGAACTGACAATGATTCAAAGGAAATTAAGTAGAGATTTCAGAAATTCCTGGCATATTTTGAGGTTTTCATGAAAAAGGATTAATATGAATCTAATATGAAACTAAGACTTAAAGACTGATCCAAGCCATAGGCAGCAAAATAGTGGACATTTGTTGTAGCAATATCTTTACTGATATAGTTCCTAGGGCAAAGGAAACTAAGGAGAAAATAAACAAATGGGACTACATCAAAATAAAAAGCTTCTCTACAGCAAAAGAAACCATCATCAAAATAACAAGAAAGCCCACTGCATGGGAGAACATATTTGCCAATGTTATCACCGATAAGCGTTTAATCTCCAAAATTTATAGGGAACTCATACAACTTAACAAAAGAAAGATAAACAATCCAATAAAAAAAAATGGGCAAAGGACCTAAATAGATACTTTTCAAAAGAAGACATACAGAAGGCCGAAAGACATGTGAAAACATGCTCAAAGTCAAAATCATCTGAGAGATGCAAATCAAAACAATAATGAGGTACTTTCTCACACCTGTCAGAATGGCTATCATCAACAAATCAACAAACAACAAGTACTAGAGAGGATGCGGAGAAAAAGGAACACCCTTGCACTGCTGGTGGGAATGCAGACTGGTGCAGCCACTGCAGAGAACAGTATGGAGTTTCCTCAAAAATTTAAAAATGAACTGCCATTTAACCCAGTAATCCCATTTCTAGGAATATATTCCAAGAAAACAGAAACACCAATCAGAAAAGATATATGCACCCCTATGTTCATAGCAGCATAATTTATAATAGCTAAGATTTGGAAACAGCTGAAGTGGCCATCAGCAGATGAGTAGATTAGAAAACTGTGATACATCTACACAATGGAATACTATGCTGCAGAAAAAAAAGAAATTCTTACCATTTGCAACAGCATCGATGGAACTGGAGAGCATTATGCTAAGTGAAGGTGAAGTAAGTCAGTCAGAGAAAGATAAATATCACATGATCTCACTCATTTGTGGAATATAATGAACAACATAAACTGATGAACTGATGAACAAAAATAGAATCAGAGTCATAGAAGCATCAAACAGACTGTCCAACCTATGAGGGAAGGTGGGATTGAGGGGGTAAGAGTTCAACCAAAGGACTTGTATGCATCCATATGAGTATAACCAATGGACACGGCGGGGGGGGGGGGGAGGGGGGACAGGGGTGGTGGTGAGGGCATGTGCTGGGGGGTGTGGGTGGCCAGGGAGAGATCAATGGGGAAAAATGAGACTTATGTAATACTTTAAACAATAAAAGAAAACAACTTCTGTTAAAAAAAAAAGCCTGACCCAAGAACCTGAGAACTGACCGACCACATGGCTATGATCCCAGGAAGGGCCAGAAGGTATTCACTTTCCTGAGGCTCTAAAGAATGCCTCATTGAGAGAGACTTGAGCAGGTCACTAGTGGCTATTTCCTAAGTCTATGTCTCAAACCCACATCTATAGTTATTTCTACCACTGCAAAATATATACTTGCAATAGACATACCAAGGGCCTGGCAGAACATTAATATGAGTACATGGATTGTGGATTGTGGATATTATGAAGAAAGAGACAAGGAGAAACCCTTTTTATTTGTCCTCCATACCAGAAATCAAGAGGAGGAATCAGAAGAAATGAAAAATATTCTGCTGATTATCCATATCAAATCCACAACCCAGTCACCTGCTTGGTCCTTGCAGAAATCCAGCTAAGTCATTGAAAATTATGAGGGACTGCCTTCATGCAACTACGTGATGACTCAAACTACAGCTGATGTGCACATGCCATATGTGGTCGCTACGAATGCACCTCGCAGATCTCCAATTATTGGAAGCTTAACTAAACAAGGGTCCCAGCCTCTGAGTTCTAAAATATTTCACTGCATTTTCATTACGGCCATGCTTCCCACAGGGTGCTCTCATTCACTAATTGAACGTATATACAGATAGATTTAGATATAAATGGATATATCTATAGCTATAGGTAAAATAATATCCAAAGTAAGTGTCTATTCCAGTGAGACGGAAACACTACCATATCCCTGATGGAAGTGGTTAAATGTAATCCATCTGCCATCAGAGATCTGAATGATCACTTAGGAAGTGGTGCCATATTGAGGACTCATTGATTTCTGCAGCTGTCATATTGGACATTCAGACATGGCTGTAACAAGGTCAGCCTTAGTCAGTGGAAGCCTATGTTACTGAGCCCATGCTACCACCTTCACTTTTTTCACAGACCTATGGGGCAATGACTAGAGTGACTGGAGAAAGAAGCTGACTGGTATACTATCTACTTAATAATAATCATCCTTTGCAAGGGTCACCATTTAGTGAGCATTCACATGGGACACAAATATATTTGCCTCTTCAGAGAGATCTATCCAATAGCTCTTCCCCAAATTTCCTTGTCACCGATTTTCTAATCACTTTCCTTCTAAGTCCCTGACTATCCATCAAATCCTGGAAATGTCAGCTTACATCACTATCTGACAGTATTCCCAGCCTTCCAACCCCTCCTCCAATTATTATCATGGGTATTTTTCTAATAAAAATCTTTGCAGATTTAATCCTATCTTCTTGTTGCTTCTTAAATGACTCAGAATAAAATGATATCTTTACTAGAGAAGAGAAACTGGAGAAGAAAAACAGAAATTCTGGCATTTGATATGAAGCAACTAACTAGTGAAGTCTTTCCTTATTCATATTTATAAGCTAGAGGAATCAGAAGAAGTTTGCATTTACATGACATGAACAAAAATGTAGCTTAACAGTCTTGCATCAGGGCTGTTAATTTTTCCACTTTAGATCATAGTAGTCTGTAGAATCTTGATTCTTTTGGCATTCCACAAAACAGCACCCTCGCCCATTTATGGATTATTTCTTGTTCATTAGACTGCTGATAGATAAATAGCAAGCATTCTAGGATTTTAATAATTAAATGCATGAGCAGGAGTTTATCATAGAAAATGGATACAAAGGATTAGGTACAATGACTATGTTATCATTACTGCAATTGCCACATTTAACCTGGTGAGTTGTGTAGAGGATACCATAAATATTTTTCAATAACTGAATGAATAAGTGAAAAATAAGGAATGTATTGAGTTTAGCATTCAGGCTTCTCTGATTAACTGGAACACTATGAAAGTAGAAAGAACATGACATTTAGGAGTTGACTATACACTGACAGAATCAGAAAGGGGTAGCTAACTGAAGGCTTGAATATCAAAATTTAAATTACATCGGAGAAAACATTTAAATTCTAGTATGCAGATAGGAGTATCATATCATAGTTGAAAATGGATAGAGAAATCAATATAAGTACTAAAAAACTAGCATAAATGCTAAAGCCAGGACAGGATCTACTCACTCTTGATTGTATGCATGCTGCTCAGTGAAAATAAGGTACCTATACATTTGTGGGCCAGGTGGCAGATCCAGGGGCAGCAACCCACAGGTGCCTCCAGCTGCTGATCAAAGACAAGGAGAGCATAAACAAATTAGAGTTATGCAATGAAGAGCCACTACCAGAACCAAATGATAGATTAACCTTTTGCTTCATAAATAAGATTTAGAAAATTGTGTTTTTCGTAGTTAATTTACCTAATTAATAAGAGCTGCTTTGGTGAAGTTATTTCTCAGAAATAGCCTAGAATTTTTTAACTTTGTGTAAGTTGCTGTGTGATTCATTAAATGTTTTAACGCATGTAAAATACTTAGAACTATACCTAAGATATCTATTAAGCTCTCTTTATATAAATTATTGTTCTTACTTCTATTACTATTTATGCAAAATGTATAAGAAATAAAATTAGAGCCCTAGCTGGTTTGCCTCAGTGGATAGAGCATTGGCCTGTGACCTGAAAGGTCCCAGATTCAATTCCGGTCAAGGGCACATGCCCGGGTTGTGGGCTTGATCCCCAGTGGAGGGCTTGCAGGAGGCAGCCAATCAATGATTCTCTCTCATCATTGATGTTTCTATCTCTCTCTCCTTCTTCCTTCCTCTTTGAAATCAATAAAAAATATATTTTAAAAAAACAACAAAAAAAGAAATTAGAGTTTTAAAAGACGTTTAAAAAGTTATTTTGTAATTTTATGGAAAAAATAGAATCAATTAAATTAAGTCATAACCTACTATGTTATATATAATGATCTAAACATTTAAAAAGATAAAAGAAAAACTATGACTAGAGTATTAAAATGCAAGATATAACAGAGTCTATATTCATTATGGTATATAATGTAAGGCCTTCCTATGCCTGTTAGATCGTAATAATCTAAAGCCATAATGTTTTTCTTTGATCCTAAATTTTTTTGAAACACTATTATGGTACAGGGTGTTAGAGTTCTTGCTTTGTTCTGCCATGGTCTGGTGAATTAATTATATCTAATTCTTCTTGTTCTGATTTAGCCTTTCGTGAAGATTGGATCAAACATGAAGTATTACAGCTACAGTCCCTGATGCATTGGTTCAAATGGTAATATAGTATCACAATTTTCACTTGTTTTATGAAGCTATGTATCAACAGCACTTTATAGTTAAATGTGGCAAAGTGAAAATACTAGCAAAGCAGCCCAGATTTCACAATAGAAAATTAGGATCATTTCCTCAATTCTGCTGCCCTGGAGCACAGGTGTAGCAAACAGGAAAGATTAGAAATGAACACATCCTTGTCCCATAGTTCCTAGACATATATGTACTAAAAAGCTTTAGGGTAAACATTATCAACAGGAAAAATTGTATTGAAAGTTTATTTTTAGATAAATTAAAGAATATATTCCCTACCTCTATTTTCTAAGATTACTATATATCTTCCATTTGGTGGAATTTATTTTTGGATCTCTAAAGAATATCTCCAAAACTGATTAATTGTATTGACTCCCTCAATTTAATATTTACAAATGCCAATTTTATAGTATGTTTATGCTAAAAATTTTTAAATGGAGAAATACTGTTAGCTTCTTAATTAAAGTATATACAGCAAAATTTAATATAGTTACTTAAAATTTTTGTAGCTCTATTTTTGTATAACTAATGGATAACACTAAACAGGAAATAACAATTTATAATCATAATTAACAATTTATGAAAATTTATAATAAATTTGAGAGTTCCCATGCTTTCCCATACTAACAGCCTCTAATCAGAGCAAACCTGAAACCTTCCTTTTTTCCTACTAGAAAGCTTTCCCACTCAGCTTTTTGCCTGCCTTTGAGTCTCTTGCCCAATAAAAAGTGATGGTTCCTGACTCCCTTAGTATGTCAGGTATATGAATAAATAGCTTTTGCTTGTTCTCATTTGTGTGGTGTACAATGAATTGTGAACCCTCCAAATTCATATGTTGAAGTCCTACCTCTCAGTATATCAGAATGTGACTATATTTGAAAATAGAGCCTTCAATGAGGTAATTGAGGTTGAATGAAGCCTATCATTAGGATAGATCCTAACCCAACATGACTTGTGTTCTGATAAGAGAAGGAGATTAGGATACAGATACATACAGAGGGAAGACCATGTGAAGACACAGAGAAGGTCATCCATAAGACAAGGCCCTTGGAAGAATTCACCTTGCTGACAACTTGATTTTGGTTCACTGAGCCTCCAAAATCACAAGAAAATAAATCTCCGTTGTTTAAGGCATCCCGTCTGTCATACTTTATATATTGATCTATTTTAGGTAATTCTAAATTTAAATTTAAAAAACAAACAACTTCATAGGGTAATTAACCACATGCTTACCATCTAGAAGAAAGTAATAGAGATTCAAAGGTATAACCCAGGAAATTCCAACTTTGAAATGAACTCTAAAATATAGTCACTGCTAATTACTCTGGCCCATTGCTTATTCTGGCAGAAGTCATTAATGAGACCACCTCTGCCCTAGATGAAAAACATATCAGTCTCAATTCGTTGGCATGAGTGCTTATGGACAATCACGCTAGTCTAGATTTCTTGTTGGTTAGTCTTGGTGGGTTCTGTGCCATTGATAATACTTATTTTAGCTGGATCAATGAACCAGGCAGGTGAAGTAGGCTGTACATCGCCTTATGGGGGAAAATGCTATTTGCTTCTCTAAGGTTGATCCTCATGGCCTAAAGGATGTGTTCTCTTAACTAAATGGGGTAATTAGGTTTCCAAAGTGCCTTACAGGGATTGTCAAGTGTACTTGTTTTTGTCATAGTGATCATGATGTTGGTCTGTTTTATTCTATTCAGTGACTTAAGTGCTTCTGAAGAGCTGTTCTCTAATCATATAATCACCGAGATGGTACAAAAATAAGAAGGTCAAGATCATGTAATATACTTATCTTTGAAGATAACTCAACAGTCTCTAAGTGGTAAATATCTAGATCTCTTGCTTTCTTTGAACTGATAAACATATCACAAGTGAGAGAATGACCAAAATGGATGACTAAGAGATCAAATATAAGAAAAAACAATAGCTAGATCATGTATAAACATATGACCACCAGTCTAGAACCCAAACAATATTCCCATAGAAATCAACCAAAAATGTCCAAGACTTTCTTAATACATTATCAGTTATAGTGTCCCTATTTTCTTGGTCCCTGATTCCAATTTAGGAACAAATGAAGAAGCCAAATATGTACACATTACCAATAACATTGGATGACCCACTTTTACTTAGTTTATCTAAAGCCTCTCCATGCCAACTACATTAAATGAGGGCATATCTGAAACCTTTTTTCTTCTATAAAGTGTCTCCACTCCTTTGTCTAGCTTTAAGTCCCTGCCAAATGCAGATGATGTTTCCTGACTCCCTTACTATAACAAATCTGAATACATAGCTTCTGCTTGTAATCATTTGGGGGGTGGGGGGAGGCTTTGCTTATTTCTACACTCATATCTGCTGCTGGATAATATGATGGTTCTGTTCCACAAGTCTCCTTTCAAATGGCTCATTGGTGAAATAAAAAATAATTCTGACAAGCGTCTGGAAAATGTAGTTGTATTAGAATTCTCCAGAGAAATAGAACCAACAGAATGTGTGTGTATGTGTGTGTGATAGAACCTATAGAATGTGTGTGTGTGTGTGTATTATATATTACTAGTATATATATATATATATATATATATATATATATATATATATATATATATGATTTACTAAAAGGAATTGGCTCAAATGATTATTGAGGCTGCCAAGTTCCAAGATGTGCAGGACAAACTGAAAGAGCAAGCTGGACACCAGGAGAACCAATGGTTTAGTTCTGGTCTGAGTCTGAAGGCTGGAGAGCCAGCAGAATTGATGGTGTAGTTCCACTCTGAAGGCTAGCAGGTTTAAGACCCAAGAAAAAGACATGCTTCACTTTGATTCCAAAGACAGGAACAAAGCAAATGCCCCAGTCAGAAGGCTGTCAGGCCAGAGTCTTACTTTGGGCAGGGTCGGTCTTTTTGTTCTATTCAGTCCTTCAGTTGAATGGATAAAGCCCACCCATAGGAAAAAGGACTGAGTATCATCAGTTTTACTCAGTTTATAGATTTAAATGTTGATCTCATCCATAAAACACTCTCACAGGAACACCCAGAATAATGATTACCTGAATATTTGGGCACCTCATGACTTAGTTATGTTGACAACATAAAATTAGCCATCACAGTGGTATGCAAGGTTTCTAGGCCCTGCTTTACATGGGAGAGTAGAAAAAGTTTTGAGTATCTTATTCTTAAATTCATATGGAAAAGCAAATGAATTAGAATTTTAAAAACTTAACAGATAGATACATATTTACACTACCACATATCAAATCACATTATATATAGAATATGATAACATTCAAGTATATACATATTATAATAAAGATAAACCACACCCGCAAAACCCTAAATATTTTATTTATATACATATATATGTATGTATATGTATATATATATCCTATATAATAAAAGCCTAATATGCTAAGTGTCCAGTCATCCTGTAGTCCATTCAACCAATCAAAGCATAGTCTACACTAATAAAAGACAAACATGCAAATTGACCATACCTTAGCTATGCCTTAAGCCATGCCCACTGGCCAATCAGAGCGACTATATGCAAATTAACCCAACCAAGATAGCGGCTGGCAGCCACGGAGCTGGAGCAAGTAGGAGGTTTGGTTGCCCCAATGATGGAAGAAGCCAAGCTTCCCGCTTGCTGCGGTGGGCTCTGAGCTCCACTCAAAGCAACAAAGTTTCAATTATAGAAGGTAAATAAATCCCAGAATTAAAAAAAAGAAAAAAAGGAGAAGCTGGGAGCTTCCTTCGCTGGGGGGCTTGGCCAGCCTGAAAACAGCCCTCAGCCCAGACTGGCCAGGCACACCAGTGGGGGCCCCCACCATGAAGTGGGTGTGGCCAGCCTGCAAACACCCATCAGCCCCTCACCCAGGCTGGCCAGGCACCCCAGCGGGACCCCCATCCTGATCTGGGACACCCTTAAGGGCAAACCAGCCAGACCCCACCTGTGCACCAGGCCTCTAGCCTATATAATAAAAAGGTAATATGCAAATTGACCCTAACAGCAGAATGACTGGGAATGACTGGTCACTATGACACACACTGACCACCAGGGGGCAGACGCTCAATGCAGGAGCTGCCCCCTGGTCGTCAGTGCACTCCCAAGGGAGAGTTCTGCTCAGCCACAAGCCAGGCTGATGGCTGCCAGCACAGTGGTGGTGGTGGGAGCCTCTCCCGCCTCCTCAGAAGTGCTAAGGATGTCCGACTACAGCTTAGGCCTGCTCCCCACTGGCAAGTGGACATCCCCTGAGGGCTCCCGGGCTGCCAGAGGGATGTCTGACTGCCAGCTTGGGCCCGATCTCCCAGGGAGCGGGCCTAAGCCAGCAGGTGGACATCCTCCAAGGGGTCCCAGACTGCAAGAGGGCATAGGCCAGGCTAAGGGACCCCCCCAAGTGCCCAAATTTTTGTGCACTAGGCCTCTAGTATGCTCATGATATGCTAAGGCCATTCAACTGCTCACTATGACCTTCACTGACCACCAGGGGGCAGACAGTCAACAGGTCGACAGTTGCTATGGCATGCACTGACCACCAGGGGTAGATGCTCAATGCAGGAGCTGCCCCCATGATCAATGTGCTCAGCCAGAAGCCAGGCTCACTGCTGGTGAGTGCAGTGGCAGTCACAGGAGCCTCTCCCGCCTCAGCAGCAGTGCTAAGGATGTCCAACTGATGATTCAGGCCCGCTCCCTTCAGGGAGCAAGCTGTCAGTCAGATATCCCCCATGGGCTCCTGGACTATAAGAGGACACAGGCCGGGCTGAGGGACACGCCCCACCCCAGTGTTCAAATTTTGTGCACTGGGCCTCTAATATGTGTTTGTGTGTGTGTGTGTGTGTGTGTGTGTGTGTATGGAAAATCTGGGAGAATAACACCAAACTGTTAAAACTGGTCCTCTGAAAAATCACTGGTTTGAGATGGTATAGAAAAGGACTCTAGCTTTATCTGTAATGTCATATAACATGAACGTATTCAATATTAGTTGGAAAATATAAAAAATATATCATTTTAGAAAGAAGACAGGAATTGAAGAAGCAGATAGCATAGGTTAACAGTTATTTTAAGATTTCCCCTGTAAGAAAAAGAAGAAAAAGTATCTGCTTACCAGGAAAGATTTGCAGATATACAAAGCACTAGAACATGTTTGAATATTGATGGGGATGAGCCATTGGAGAGGGCGAGCTAAAGAAACAGAAGATGAATAATGGAGGAGTCAAGTACCCAGAAATGTGAAGAGGGATTAGACTTTGCTGGGAGCACAAACCTTGAAGAAAGTGCTCAAGCTGCTAGATTTTCAAATTTGCATTGAGAAGAGAATGATTAACATACTGGGACTTTGGGGTCAGATTGTCTGAGTCTGAATTTCCTGTTTTGACTCTTAGCAGCTTTGTGACTCTGGGAAATTTACTTACACCTCTCCATGTGTCATGTTCCCCATTTGTTAAGTAGCAATAAAAACAGAATCTAATTTAGAGGGCTGTTAAGACTAATGAAATGTACTTTGAACACTTCCTAGCACAATAAGTGTTTAATATGGGTTGGAAAATATTATAATCCTTTTTAATTTTATTCCACCAAGAAATAATGTGGTAAGGTTATCATATGATCAAAAAGGTAAGCGTTTTAGGAGAATTAAGAAAGCAAGATAAGCAGTTGAAGAAAATAAGAATAATAGAGAAAGTTAATGACTGTTGTACAATTCCAAGAGTCCATTAAACTGTGGCACTTGTGAATTTCTAGTTTTGCAAACTATCTACGTATAGTATCTCCATACTTCCATACCTGAAGAGATGATTTACAATTACCCAATACACACATTTACATTTAGCATTCCCTCTGTAACAGACACTGTTGTCACCCACTTAAATATTACCATATTTAATTCTCAAAACAAATTGCTATATAAAATTAAGTAATTCCAGCTTCCTCTCCCTACCCAATATGGTAACATTTGGGGAACCTCCCCCCAAAAAGTATATTCTTAAGCAGTGGACTCACCATCATTCATGCTAAAATTAAAATACAGCTGTGGCCAATGCATGACACAGAAGCCATGGATATGATTCAAATCCGCTTGCTTATGACAAAAATCAAGTCTTTAAGAATAGGATTACTGCCATAGCCAGTTTGGCTCAGTGAATAGAGCGTCGGCCTGTGGACTGAAAGGTCCCAGGTTCGATTACGGTCAAGGGCATGTACCTTGGTTGAAGGCACATCCCCAGTCGGGGGTGTGCAGGAGGCAGCTGATCAATGTTTCTCTCATCGATGTTTCTAACTCTCTATCCCTCTACCTTCCTCTCTGTAAAAAATCAATAAAATATATTTTACAAAAAGAATAGGATTACTTGTCCTAGCTGGTTTGGCTCAGTGGATAGAGCTTCGGCCTGAGGACTGAAGGGTCCCAGGTTTGATTCTGGTCAAGGGCACATGCCTGGGTTGTGGGCTCGATCCCCAGTAGGGCACGTGCAAGAGTCAGCTGATCAATGATTCTCTCTCATCATTGATGTTTCTATCTCTCTCCCTCTCCCTTCCTCTCTGAAATCAATAAAAATCTATTTAAAAAATAAAAGAATAAGATGGCTTTGCTACCAAAGCCAAGTAAGGTGTGATATTCCTTATCTCTGATGAAGTCTGAGCAGCTCAGTTGCTAAGTGACTTCGCTGGGTTCTCATCAAATAAAATCCATGGAGAAGCAACTAAACCCACCTTGCATTCAGGCTATAAAGACCGAAAGCTGGGAGGACAGAGTGCTTCTGGGGTAGGAGACAGTGAGGATCAGAGGCTGGGAGACAGAGAAGACACAGGAATGCCCAGTGCCTGGAAGCACTGGAGGGTCTGGGATATGCAAATCTACTGGGGGTGGGGTCAGGCCCTGTGCTCTGAGAGGTCAGGTCCGGAGGGAAGGCAGGGGTGCGGTTCCGGGGATCCCCTTCCTGCGAGGCTCCTCTTCCTCCCCTTAAACCCTGACCTGTCCATTTGGATGAAGGGGATGGGAAGCAGGCACGCAATGCCTGTGTGGAATCCTCTCAGTCCCGGATCCCCCCAGGGCAGGGGAGGGGTGACTGTGTTGGTTTATTTGATTCTTCTTATACATTGAAGGGGGTGGCCGGGGAGTGTCTGCCAGATATGGTTTCCTTCTGCTTGTTCGCCAGAACTGCCCTGCGTGATGCCTTTTCCCATCTTTCCATGTCCGGAACTAATGTGCATGAGATCACCAGGCAGGAAACTGGGGCCCCCATTGTATTGCATGGAGATTGTGCTCCACAAGAACCTGCCCAGTCCAGAGGGTTAGGGTCATTCACTGTGCGAAAGGCTCGATTTAAACGAAGCCACCACTTAGATAGGTGCCAGCTGAGCCATTTCCTGAGGGTTTATCATCCCTTCTGGATGTTTCCTTAGAAACCACAAACTCAAGATAGCAGTGGAATGCTGCATCCCCTCATCTGAAACCCTGATTCTCTAGGCCAGTGACTTAGATGCCCTAGGCAAGTGTGGGATGTCCCTTTCTCACTGATATGATGGCACACAGCCATGTTTTAGGTAGGCTAGGATTTGGGCTCCTACCTAGGGCGGCCACAGGGGACAGGGATGCAGCCTGCTGATCCAGTCATTAAGTGATGGTGTAATGGATGATTTGCATAGTCCTCTATTATTAGTATAGATTATATCACTTATTGTGTTCCAACCCTCATATGACCTTTCCTAGAGTTCAAAATTCCATATGTTAACCCTTTGAGTGCCAACCAATATCCTAGGAACTATGCTAAAATTGCTGAGGCATTTTTGCTGATTTTACAGCAGTTTAGGAAAAAATTATGAATCACAAGTAAATGAAGTTACATATTCAAAAACTTAAGGAAACCTTTACTACATTTGTTTTCATCTTTGACATATATTGTTTGCTGATTGTATTATAAAATACTATAAAAAATTTGAACAAAACATATAATGTTAAAATAGAGGGACACCCTTCTCCAATATTTTCCACAAAATCGTCATCTTCACAGCAAGAATTGACATATTTAACAATATCATCATCACTAATAAAAGCAGACTTAGAACTGGACACCATTTCAAAGCTTTAGGGCTACAAAATCTGAGTAAACTTCATAAAATCGTAGTATCTGTAAAAAATTAGGCAGATAAATGCCTGTGGTCAATTTTAGAACTACAAATATTCGGCATCATAAGTAATCTGCACTTAGGTGCCATCTGTCAATAAAGAGTGAACTACTAGCATCTAATAGTGACACTGCAGGAGGAGTGCAATAGTGCTCCCGGCACTTTTGGCGGAAGACAGGAGGAGTGCATTCGCGCTCCCGGGCACTCTAGAGGTTAATGAGGCTCACAAGACCCTATATGATTTGCCATTCTATTAGGTCTATGACATCATAGTACTCTGCCCCCTCTTTCACTGCACAGGAGAGATGTTAGACTTTTGTTGTACTCAGATTATTGCAAGATGATGCTGCAACCACAGAAATAGAAAATACATGTTTGCTTGTTTTTTTACCATTCTAGCAAAATGAGTATTGTAGCTCAAAGAATAAGTGATTAAATGGAAATTAACAAAAAGAAATAGAAAAGCTATTAAAACAATTTTATCCTTAAGTTAAATTACTCTCTATTGTATTTAAAGTGCTCCTTCATTATTCTATTGCACTGCAAAATATATACTGTGAAGGTTATAGATTCTCTAAATGGAGAGTGGATTATTTCTATTTCACTACTCTTGTAGGGGAAGCATAAAAAATTGATATCAGGTGATTTCCTGAGGAGACACAACATTTTCCTAAATTATTTGACCTCAGAAATAATCGCATGGGAATAATGTTTCTCAGAAAATGTTTTGGGATGTTCTTCAGGAGAAGAAATACCTCTGCCTTTCTGTGCTTATTCTGATTTGGAATTATGTCGCTACACAAGTTAAGAGCATGGCCGCATTTTTCTGTAAACGTTTCTGTTCTAAACAAATAAACATACAACTTACATAGGAGTGATTAATCAGATGAAATTTTCTGAGAACTCCTGAATAAATGTAGTGATTTGTGATTAAGAATGTTACCAGTGTAAAATAAATTAACTGATCAATGGCATTATTTGGATAATCATTTTGAAACTTTTAATCTATTTTTTAACCTATGAATGCTACAGAAAAAAACATTGGCACACTAAGCTTATAGGTTTAAAATAATAATTATTAAAGAATGAATCATTTAGGCACTACGGTAATCAAATGCAATGGGAAGATGTAAATACCCTCATGACAGACAGAACCTTTTGGCATTAAATCAACTATGCTATAAAACTTTGGTTTAATCTTCATTAATATAAGCTATCATGAAATGATGTACTACAAATCAAGCCAAGGATAATGAAAACAAATTTTGATTATTTGTCTGTGGTCATTTATCCATCTTTGAGATAGTTAGAATCAGAGATAGAGACACCATGAGTTGGAGGATGCATGAACACTCACACAGTCCAAACATTTCATGTTACAGATGAGGAAACTGAGCTTAGAGAATTGAAGTGATTGGCTAAAAAGAACAGCTTAATTTCTTATGCTCAGTCCAGAAATATAAGCCATATATCTTAAACCTTTTACTAGTCTTTCTTTCAATTATCCCTCAAACTTGTATGTATGTAATTTATATTTTTATCTCAACATACATAAAAAGCACTTCCTATTTTAGAGTCATGTCTTTCAATTTCAAAATGAGAATTCATAGGAGAACATTTATAGTGAAACACTAAGGAAATGTAGGCTATTTCATTTTGAGATTTTTGCTAGGGCAATCTTGTGTGCTGGAATCCTGGTCACCAATTTCCTAATTGGGTGTTCCTGACCAGGTGTTTTGAACATTCTGAGCTGGTTCCTCCTCAGTACTATAATTATCAAATTACTATCCCACATGGTTTTTGAAAAGATCAATGGAGATGATGCAAGTAAAAGGATGTTGAAAATATAATGTGCAACACAAACATAATAGACTGAATTATAGAGAATGGTGTTTGAAACCAAACAAAATAGTAATATATAAAATAGTTTATAATAAATCAGATTTGCAAATCAGTACATTAAAATAATACTTCAAGTCACCATGTTAAATTACATAGGCATGCATATGTCACTACAATGGTGCTTATATGTACTAAATACATGTTGTCACATGTAAAGGTCTCCACTTACTACAAATAACATAAAATTAATGTTTGAAAATATCATAAATTGTCAATAAAAGTATTATAGCAGTTTGCTATAAAAATAATATGAAAACTATGTTCTTAAAGTAAAATTGACTTGAATTAAAATTTAATTCTTGAGGAGAAACCACCATGGCGACATAGGTAAACACCAGAAATTTCTGCCTCACACAACCACTTCAAAAATACAACTAAAAGACAAAACGGACATCATCCAGAACCACAGGAAGGCTGGCTGAGTGGAAATTCTACAACTAGAAGGAAAGAGAAAAGCACACTGAGACTCAGAGGAGGTGCGGTGTGGAAGTAAAGTGCAGAGGTACGGAGGCGCACGTTGAAAGGGCTGGCAACTGAGGACGCAGCGCACATGGAAAGGGCTGGCAGCAGAGGACGCGGGGCACTTGGAAAGTGCTGGCAGCTGAGGACACGGTTGTCTTTTTCAATTGGGAGGGAGTCTCAAGCTCCTGACTGCTCTGAATTCCAGTTCCGGACAAGTCTCTGGGGACCCAGACTCATACGGGGAGAAACTGGAATGTCTGACATCGGTCGGAACTTGAAGGCGGCCTTTTCTCAGAGGTGCTTGCAGTGATTACTGGAACACTGAGAAGCGGGGCCTCTTAGGGTAGGACTGAGGAGCAGCCATAGCTGCTTGTTCCGCCCTGTTGACCCCCAGAGACTCCGCCCCACCCAAGCTGTGCACAGAAGCTTTTGCATATGAAAGGCCTGGCCCTTTCCAATCTGAAAATTACCTAACAAACTGCAGCTGGGTCAGAGAAACCCAGAACTTTCAAAAGAAGCCCCAAGGCCCCACAGCAGCTTTCACTGCTTCACAGCTAGGCTCCTGCTGGGTAGCCTCAGGAAGAGGCTAAATTAGCAGCTCCTTAGAGTTCCAAGAGCCAGTGTACCCAGTAGTCAGAGTGGGACCATCCAGATTACAACTCCTCAGATCCATAAGGGACACACTCAGGGGCAGACTCAGTGAGCACCAAAGCCCCACTGAAGCAAATCTTGCCCCAGGAGGGTGTCTCCAGCATGGAAGTTCTCCCACTGCAGGCACAGCTTATTTTCACAGCCAATTGGCCTGGAGGTCAATTCCTCCCAGTGATACCTACAACAATCAAGGCTTAACTACAAGACTGTGCAAAAAGCCCACAAAGGGGTGCACGAAGAGTGCCTACCTCATGTAATTGGGGAGGCTGAGCCACTGGGCCCTATAGGACACCTAGCACACAAAGCCACTCTATCAACACAGGTAAGCATAAAAAATGTGAAGACAAGAAACAGGTCACAAATGACAGAAATGGAGGAAAGCAAACTACTGGATATAGAATTCAAAACCACACTTTTAAGGTTTTTCAAGAATTCTCTAGAAACCGATGATTAACTTAGTGAGACCCTCAAGAAATCTAGTGAGACCCTCGAGGATATGAAAAAGGACCAACTAGAAATTAAGCATACACTGACTGAAATAAAGAATATTATACAGAGTTCCAACAGCAGACTAGAGGATCCCAAGAATCAAGTCAAAGATTTGAAATACAAAGAAGCAAAAAACACTCAACCAGAAAAGCAAAATGAGAAAAGAATCCAAAAATACAAAGATAGTGTAAGGAGCCTCTGGGACAATTTCAAACGTACCAACATCCGAATTATAGGGGTGCCAGAAGAAGAGACAGAGCAAGATATTCAAAACCTATTTGAAGAAATAATGACAGAAAACTTCCCCTACCTGGTGAAAGAAATAGACTTACAAGTCTAGGAAGTGCAGAGAACCCCAAACAAAAGGAATCCAGAGAGGACCACACCAAGACACATCATAATTAAAATGCCAAGAGCAAAAGACAAAGAGAGAATCTTAAAAGCAGCAAGAGAAAAACAGTCAGTTACCTACAAGGGAGTACCCATACGACTGTCAGCTGATTTCTCAACAGAAACTATGCAGGCAAGAAGGAAGTGTCAAGAAATATTCAAAGTGATGAATAGCAAGAACCTACAACCTAGATTACTTTACCCAGCAAACCTATCATTTAGAATTGAAGGTCAGATAAAGAGCTTCACAGATAAGGAAAAGCTAAAGGAGTTTATCACCACCAAACCAGTATTATATGAAATGCTGAAAGGTATCCTTTAAGAAGAGGAAGAAGAAGAAAAAGGCAAAGATACAAATTATGAACAACAAATACATATCTATCAACAAGTGAATCTATAAATCAAGTGAATAAAAAAAATCTGAAGAACAGAATAAACTGGTGAATATAATAGAATCAGGGGCATAGAAAGGGAGTGGACTGACTATTCTCAGGGGGGAAAGGGGTGTGAGGAGTGCGGGAAGAGACTGGAAAAAAATCGTACACCTATGGATGAGGACAGTGGAGGGGTAAGGGCAGAGGGTGGGGTGGGAACTGGGTGGAGAGGAGCTATGGGGGGAAAAAAGAGGAACAACTGTAATAATCTGAACAATAAAGATTTAAAAAAAAGTTAATTCTTGAAAGTATTAACAATATTCTATTGATTTAATATCTATTCATTCAATTTTCTCAGAAGTATAGTTCTTTAAATACCTTCTGACATTCATTCGATTCAACATGATGTGTAAGCTCACAAATCAATGGAAACCAAAGAGAAAAGCCCATAAAGCTTTTTAGCCACCATGGAATGCCACCATCTGGGAAGACTCATTTTAACATTAATGTTTAATGTATATCTTTGCATAAGGTGGATGTATATCTTTGCATAAGGAAGTTCAGATTGATATATTTCTGTATCTTTCACATCCTAAACATTCACATTTGCAATGAAGGGGAATCCTATTTTGGTTTTTAAACAGTTTTATTCTCACCGTAGACCCAGAGACACACAAACACAATAGTTTGTATAATGAAAGTTTCCTGCTTCCAACTTTTTGTTCTCTCCATTGAATTATTTTTTTCAATAATAGTAAATCAACTAGGTTTTAAAGAAATGAATCAAACTTTACAAGCTGCCCCAACATCTAATTTCAGTGGTGTAAATTATCTCTGAATAACAAAGAAAATGAGCTAAGGAGTGTGATAAAGAGGTTTCAATTTCAGATATTTTGATACTTCCTCAGCTATTCCATATTTGTTAAATGAAAGTCAACTAAAAATATAAAATATTCAAGGCAATTTGTGCTTCTAGAATTAAGAATTATAATTTCATTTGATCTTAATGAGATAATATTTAGAAGAAAATTAATTAAAGTGATGCAAAATATATGTAAAATTCTACTGATAATATATGCATATTACCAGTAACAAAGCAAATTTAATAAAAGAGTACATAATTTTATATAGAAGACAGCAATATTCTCTTAAAACTTTCCAAGAAAAGATTGTTTAAAATATCCAATACTTTAAAATTGAGATAAGTAAAGTTACATTAGAATTATTTTTATTCATTAAATATATTTGTTTTTTAATTTAATAAATGTAATTCCTTATATGGTTTACATAAGTTTATCCATAGCCTCAAACTCCTTGTCACTTTTGTTTTTCTGCTGGCCTCTATACCTTTTGTGAAAATCTTCTAGGAATATATCCCTTCAAGTTGGTACCACTTGGTCACACACACATTTAATAGACCCAAAAATCCCATTTCTAGGAATATATCTCTCAAGAACTCAGAAACATCAATCAGATAGGATATATGCACCCCTATGTTCATAGCAGCACAAGTTACAATAGCTAAGATTTGGAAACAGCCTAAGTGCCCATCAGCGGATGAGTGGATTAAAAAGCTGTGGTACATCTACACAATGGAATACTACGCTGCTATAAAAAAGAATTCTTACCATTCACAACAGCATAGATGGAACTGGAGAGCATTATGCTAAGCGAAATAAGCCAATTAGAGAAGGATAAGTATCACATGATTTCACTCATTTGTGGAATATAATTAACAACGTAAACTGATGAACAAAAATAGATCCAGAGACAGAAACATCAAAAAGGCCTTCAACCTCAGTGGGAAGGCAGGGGAGGGTGGGGGGGGTATGACATCAACCAAAGGACTTGTATGCATGCATATGAGCATAACCAATGGACACAGAAAGTAGGAGGGTGAGGGCATATGGTGGGAGGGTGGGGGGTGGGGGGGAGCAGCCAAGAAGAGATCAATGGAGGGAAAAAAAAGAGACATATGTAATACTTTCAACAATAAAAAATTTAAATTAAAAAAAAAACACAAAAACAATGTCTCATTCATCTAATATATGTGTACATATAGTCAGAAATTCTAAATTAATTTAAAAATTGCCACCAATGGTGTGTAACTACAAGTGAGTATGAAACCCCCTTTTCAGTAAACATGTCTGATTCTTAAAGAGTAAAAGCTGCATACAGTTGTTGGAAAATAATTATTAGGCTGTTACACAATTTGTATTTTTTAGAAGATAATCAAGCTGAATTTTTGGATGAGATAATTAACTGATTTTTGGTCTTTTGCATTTTAAAATAATAGTCATTTTTTCTTATACTCCATATTACATTTTAACACATATTTTAACTTAATTGTTCATTTAATTTGAAATTTAAATGACGACTTTCCTATCAAAAACCCTTGTCTGCCTTTCCAAGATTTAATTACCAGATGCATAACATTTACACATTTCCCCAAAGGTTGATTTAAGCTGTCTTATAAATGATCCTGTTTATCTCTCATGAGAAAAGAAGAATATTTATTAGAAACTTCAGAAAAAAAAAGAGTGTGATTTCAGCCCAACAATACTGCTTCAGACAGACATATTAATTATCTCCTTTCTCAATATGAAAGTGTCTCCAAAAGATCCCTTTGATGAATACCTTCAGAACACTGAAAAATCACAAGATTTTATATTGGCCAAGTGCTCACCGTTGTGGAGGATGGGATGCAATTTCCCTGGAACCCAGAAATATAGGAGCTTGATTTTCAAGTAAGTTAGGCTGGTAGAATATAAAATCTGAGAGACAAACATGGTCAGAAAGCTGAGTCAGAGTTTATACAAATCATAAATAATTTCATTTGATACAGATGTTCTTAGTATAACTACATTTATAGGATAGGAATTGTACTGCATACTTTACATGTATTTAACTTCATTCTGAATATAGACATGTTTGACTACCCTTAACTGTTTTGTTTAAATAGTTATTAATTTTAAAATCATTTCTAACTATCCTATTTATCCAGACACTTCTTTATTCCCCATTGGTTTTAAATAAATTTTAAAAATTATTTAATAAAACCAACTAGATATAGAAAAGACACCTGCCTGCCAATAATAGCTAGCATTTGACTCAGATTTATATGAAGTATTTTAAAATATATTATTGCATTTGTACTTGAGTCTACTTCTTATAATTGTTGGGTATTATATCACTTTAAAATATATAATATTCTCTTCCAAATAGTAATACATATTGACAATTCTTACAAACTGTGGTTATAGATAACAACAGAATGTGTGTGTGTCTGTATGTACATGCAAAATCGTGCTTTGAAACTTTGAGTATATCTTTCAATACCAATCACATGTGGGCTATATTAAAAAATAAAGAACAATTTTTAGACTATAGGTTTGGTTATATTCTATACTCCACTTTTCATTAATAGCTTTTACAGAGGCTAAAAGCCAATTAACTAGATTTTAAAGTACCTAACTAAGGGAAGGTGAAAAGTCTTATATACTGTGTATACACAACTCTATTTATATACTGTGTATATACAATTCTATTCTAATGATTTAAATACCTACTGCCGGGAGCCGGTCCATCCTTGCTGTTTCAAGGGACCTGGAATATATGGCATACTGTTCTTAATATGTTTGCTCACCTTCTTGGCACTATGTGTTTTAACCAAGGTCACCTCTCTGAGAAAGGTTGTTTCCCCAGGTAGGGATTTTCCCCTGAAGTTAGGGAGGGAATAAAACCCCTTAACTAAGTGCCAGGCGGGTAATTAATCACTTTAACTACGAACAATCATGCTTAAGCTACATAATCTTTACTCCCTGGAATGGAGATAAGAAACGCCCTAACCTTTGGAATAGAGATTGATAGGATTGGAATCAACTGGTATAAATACAGATGTAACAAGACAACAGGAGACAGAACCCAGACACAGAACCTACAAAGAACCTAGAGACAGAAGAACTTCACTGGAGAGAACATGGCAAAAGATCCTGGACAGAAACTGGCCACAGAACCTGGAGACAGAACCTAGTGAGAGAACATGGCAAACGATCTTGGGCAGAACCTGGCTACAGAACCTGGCTGGAGAACCTACAGAACCTGGCAATAGAACCAGGCAAGAGAACCCAACCATGCTGATCAACTGAACGCTGCCTCTGTGTCATTCCTTCTCCGCCGACTCCGTCCACACCTTTGGGGACCCCTGGACCTGCTGGGGTGGGACCCCAGCATTTGAAACTGGAGACAGAACCTAGCGAGAGAACATGGCTAAAGATCCTGGACAGAAACTGGCCACAGAACCTAGAGACAGAACCTAGCGAGAGAACCTGGCTGAAGAACATAGAGACAGAACCTGGCTACAGAACCTGGAGAGAACATGGCAAGAGAACCTGACTAGAACCTGGTGACTGAACCTGGCTTGAGAACCTGGACAGAACCTGGCTGGAGAACCTAGCGAGGGAACATGGCTACAGAACCTGGTTGGAGAACCTGGAGAACCTGGCTGGAAAACCTAGCAAGAGAGCATGGACACAGAACTTGGCTGGAGATCCTGACCAGAACTTGGCTAGAGATCCTGGCTAGGCTGATGATCAACTGAATGCTGTCTCTGTGTCATTCCTTCTTCGCTGACTCCGTCCACACCTTTGAGGACCCCTGGATCTGCTGGGGCTGGACCCCAGCAATCTACTACTTAATAAACATTGACACTGACATTTAAAATGATAATGGTAAATACTTTTATGAGTATATCTATCATTTGCATTAATTTTTATAAAAGGCATATAATTTTAGCACAAAAATGTCCTTGTACACAAGGTATTGAGCGCCTTCATTGTTATTTTGGTAATATGAACTTAAGCACTAAATGTATGCCAACCTCTTCTTTTCTAAAGTAATCGCATTTATTGCACATAAAATTAGATTGAGTGATTATAAAATTAGAACCTGATCACAATTTGCCATTTTACTTATTATATTATTTTAAACTAGTGACCTGGTGCAAGAATTCATGCACATTGAAATGAACTGTGGGCCAGGAGGCTGCGATGGGCACAGGGGCGGGTCTTGGCCCATCATCCGCACCCCTGCCAGGCCCCACCCCCTGCGGCCCCCAGACCCATCTACTGGCAGCCCTGCTCTCCCTGCCACTGCTCCCATGCACTGACGGTGCCGGCCCCCTCGCAACTGCTGATGGCGCGGAATGATTGGGGCTGGTGCCAGCAGCAGGTGCAAAAGGCGGCTGCTGGCCCAATCACCCCTCAGGAGCAGGGGGAGGTGGAAAAGCCCTCAGGGGAGATCAGAGCTGGCAGCCACTGCTCACACCTGATGGTGCCAAGCGATTGGGACCGGCACTGGGCACCTGCAGCGGGTGCAAGTGGTGGCTCTGGCACTGGCTGCAGGTGCAAGTGGGGTAAGCGCTGGCAGTGGGTGTGAGAGGTGGCTACTGGCCCCAATCACCCCTCAGGAGCAGGGGGAGGCAGAGAAGCCCTGAGGGGCGATGGGGGCCAGTGGCCGCTGCTCGCACCTGCTGATGGTGCCAAGCAATCGGGGCTGGTGCCAGGCGCTGGCAGCAGGTGCAAGTGGCGGCTCTTGATCCAGCAGCGGGTTTGAATGGGGCCAGCGATGGGAGCAGGTATGAGCGCCCAGTGGGACCAGGGCACATGGGAGCAAAGAATTTTCAGTAACCACCAGAGGCTCACCCCAATGACAGCGACTGGCACCCCACCTTGGTCTGGCGCCCCCGCTCACCTGCTCCACCATCCCACCATGGCCAATGCCCACCATGTTCCACGTTCTGCCACCTGCTTCTGACATATGCCATGTTCCGTGCACGCCTCCTGATGGTCAGTACATGTCATAGCGACTGGTTGTTTGGTTATTTGGTTGTTCTACTGTTTGGTCTATTTGCATATTAGGGTTTTATATATATAGATTATTATGTATTTTTTACCTCAATGAGTATTGATATAATTTGTTTCTAGCAGTGGAAACTCTTAGTTCCTATCTTTTTGAAATTTTGTTTTATTTTAATCGATATATCCTATATTCTATGTTATTCATTAATCTTCTCCCTTCCATGTTTTAAGAACATAATCTAAGCACTGACCTCACTGTAACCTGCTTAAAGTTCAGATGTCAGTTAAGAATGATAACTCTATTCAATTCTTTTGCTTTAATATTGTGAATCAAAAAATTACCAAAATAACAGATGACTTTGAAAAGCGCAACGCTGGCTCTTTAAATTTGCTGCATCATATATAAAAGGTCTATTCCCTCTGCCAGGGTTGGGGGGCCTAAGGGATGGGAGGCCAGAGTAGAGATGGTCTCAGCTTCAGGGAGAGTGAAAAATGGCAGCATGAGCAATGAATAAAACTTTTCCATTCATTCATGAGAGAGAGAGACAGGGGGAGGGAGGGAGGGAGGGAGGGAGAATATGACTTACTGACAGATGCTATTTGGCAGAGCATTTTAAGTTTTCTCTTCCTGTTTGTTTTTTTTTAATTTGACTATTTCATGACTTAATGTGTGGCCTTTACATTGGAAACTGGATATGATTTGCAGGGATCTTATGGTGGTAACTTATGCAAGTGTTTTACTCATGAGGATATGTGGTGTTCTTATTAGACATTTTTTTCTTCAAATTCATTTAAACTCAATTTTACTTTGCAGAATCTTTTAGTTTATAATGTATACATCCCAATGTATTGTGGTTTTTCTACAATAGGTTTTATTTATCTAAACTTTAAAATTGTTTCACATAATTATGTACCTGGTAGATAACTTTGGCTCAAGTTATTTTTAAAGTTAAAATTTCATATACAGCAAAATATGGAAACTAGAAAAACTTTTTAAATGTGAGATTCCACGCAAGTGAGCCAATTACATAAATCCAGTCCATGTAAGTGAGAAATTTCTGCCTTGGTGTTTCATTGAGGTAAAAAATAGTTAACATATGAATATCTTAACAATTGCAATATATAATAATAATATGCTAATTAGACCAGACATCCTTCTGGATGAAGCCAGGGCCATGAGGGCCGAGGCAGAGGCGGCCACCAAATCGGTGGGGGACAAACCTCTTGCACAAATTTCATGCATTGGGCCTCTAGTCTTTACAGAATGCATTACTTTTGTCAAAGTATACATTTCCAAAAGAGTTTAAAGAATAATTGAAAAAAAACCTGACCATCAGGTACAAATTATCAGTAATGTTTGCAAGTTGTTTAGAAAAAAAACCAATAGTTTGATTTAAAATGTATTAAGAGAGTTGCTTGGCATTGAATTAATTTTACATAAGAAATGATAAGAAATACATTACACTTTATTGTAAAACATAAATTAGAAAAGAGGTATCTTACATGCATTAGTTTAAAGAAAGGAGAAGATGATAGAAATAACTTGCCGAAGACTGTTAAATTAAGGGTTATTTTCTAGAATATATGATTGGTGGTTAATAGGAACTAGGTCTACTAATATTTATTTTAAATTAATATTTTGTTATTGACTACATTTTTGCATTAAAAATAATCTATATCTATCTATCTATATATATAAAAACCCAGTGACCAGAACAACCAGAATGACCAGTGGCTATGATGTGCACTGTGGCAGCCAACCAGCCTGATCCAGGCCCCAATAGGCTCACCTTCTGGCTCAGCCATCATTCAGCCCCAAACACCCCAATCAGCAGGGGGGAGGGTCAGCTGGCCAACCACCCATGACCCCTCCCCCCCAGCCATCCCCGCCCCCAAACGGCCCCCAACACTCCAATCAGGGGTGGGGCCAGCTGTCCAACTGCCTACAGCTTCTCCCCTCACCAGCCTGGCCCAATAGGCCCCCATCTGGGCAGTCTGGCCGGACCCCACCCATGCACAAATTTGTGCACTGGGCCTCTAATACACACACACACACACACACACACACACACACACACACACACATATATATATATGCATAATATGCTAAGTGTGTAACCGTTTGGTCAACCATTCAGTCGACTGCTTGACCAGTCACTATGATGCACACTGACCAGCAAGTGGTAGATACTCTGACCAGCAGGTTAGCTTGCTGCTGGGGTCCAGCCAATCAGGACTCTGCAAGATGGGCCGGACATGCCCTGGAGACCTCCTGCAGTCCTTCCCTGGATGGCCAACCTCCCATGGTCCCTTCCAGGCCAACTGGCCAACCTCCTGTGGTCCCTCCTCAGTAGACCGGCCCCCATCAGCCCCAATTTGGACTGGGTTAGATGGCCCCGATCAGCCCCAATAGCTGGCCAGGCCAAGGGACTCCACCTGTGCACAAATTTGTGCACTGGCCTCTAGTTTTATATAATTTGATATGAACAGAAATAATCTCGTGGAATTTATCTGAAAATTAAAATAATATTTAAAAATATTAAAGGTCAGTTTAAATATTTTTTAACCCATAAATGTCAAAGAAGTTTAAATGAATACTTTAAGTAGAGTGAAAATAGAAGGGAAATAATTTTCATAAGTTGCATGTTAATATTTTTGGTTAGAAGGCATGCTGAGCTTACATATATATAAATTTTATTCAGATATTTATATACATATGACTAAACATTAGTCAGAAATAGGTTCAGTCAAAAATATCCCCTTATCTACTATCAACATCTCACTCACTCCTCCCATTCACCCAAGCACAGTCTTTCTAGCCTTGTTTACATTTTCTATATATGGACAGACATTTTTCCTGCCTGTCTTTGAGCAATCTATAGGACTCATGGTTTAGAATATCTCCCTAATGCAAGAGTGCCATTATTGTGGTTTTCTACCAAAAGTTTTATTTAGCTAAAATCTATAAATTTTTTTCACATAATTATGTCAATATTTTCTCCAATTATTAATATTATGGAAATATGAAAAGAACTAGCTAAAGCTTTTAACTTAGATCATTTCATAATAATAGCTATGGAGTTCTATAAACTCAGTATAGTATCCCTTAAAGAAAATGTAATTGATATTATGCTGTTAAGCTGACATGGAACTACTCACTGGAAGTCTCCTCAACTATGCAATCTGTCCGTTGTCCCCAATTTATTAAAAAATGAAAATACTGTACCTGTCTTAGCTCCACCTCTTGTCCATGATTCTACTTCTGCCAATTTAGACCTGCTGATTCAAATCTATGCTTTTCCTCATGAACCTTATTTCAATTTTCTGCAGCTGCTCTACAGTATATGGTTTTCTAAATATTGAACCAATCCTGTGCAGCTCTGCACAGAATCCTCTTCTGAACACAAATACACAGACAGCCCTCCAAAACCCAGATCAAAGGCCTGCAGATGTTCTCATGCACCCAGAATGAAACTACACACAGATAATGCTGAAGAAATATTCTGAAAGTTTCAATTCATTAATCACTTGCAGATGCATTCTCTCTGTCAAGTTAATTTAACACCCAGAACAGATGGATAGAATCAAGGAGATATTTTAAGTGTCATATAAATTGGAGCTTAGCGTCTTTCTGAAAGGGTTCAAAATATTTTTAAATTTAATTTACTCCTAAACAATAAGGTCCTGGATAATATAGCAATGCCCTACTCAAAAAAATTATCAAGTGAGTTAAAACTGACCTATTCCTGATTTAAAAAATGGCATAAAAGCTAAATATGGAAAGCAATGCCTAGCCAGGAAGACATAAAAGGAATTAAAGTCAACTCATAGAGAGCACCACAGTCAATCTTAGAAATACTTCAGTTTTGACTGGTGACAATCCTGATCCCATCAGATGGTTCACTTTAAACCTGTCTAATTTGCACACCTATGCATGAACGTGGTGTTTTGGATTATGCTTTGTTTTAGAAATACTGATTTTGTTTTGGAACTTTGCAAATAAGATATTAAATTCAAAATGCATTAAGAGTAATTATATCCCAAAGACTGGTACAAAGTGATTTTTAGAGCATTAGCCCAAGATACTCATCAGACAATAGAATTTGATGGTTATAGTCACTATCAATCAAAAGTAATAAAAGTGGTTTCTAAATGAATAGTAAAATTTATGTTTTCATTATTTTTATGGTACACCTAAGGATGAACGTGAAATAAACTAATTCTATTTTATGGAATAAACTGAATTTACTTCACACACCATCACTAGCAATTCTACTTTAATAGATTTATAAATTGCCAAATAGCATTATGGAAGATATATTCAGAAATAAATTTACCATCCAAGGTTCTATATCGTATCTTGTCTTGCCAGACCAGTTATTGCTTAAATGTTTTATTGGTCCCTTTATTTTATAAACTTATTTAATAACAAATTAATTTATAGTAATTAGCAATATATTTCCATTACCATAAGTAATTCATTTAAATCCTAATAATGTTTATATAAATAATTTTTACTTCATTAAATCGACTTTGAGTCTGTTTCTAATTTGTTTGTTTATTTTGACAAAATGATACTTAAAATTGGGTGGTGAACACACAATACTATATACAAATAATGTATAAAAATGTAAACCTAAATCCTATAAAATTTTATTAACCAATGTCACCTCAACAAATTCAATAAAAATTAAATTATTAAAAATACTACATTGATACTTTTAGTAAAAAGACTTACAATATAACTTAAAGTAATTGATCTATAAATTTGTGATTACACACAGAAGCTATTTCAAATATTTTTTCATCCATCTTAAAACTTTATTATTGTCTTATAAACATTTAAAACTTAATAACTGTTTCATATTTTTGGAATTATTTTTTGTGAATCAAGGTCACTTTCTAGATCTAAGCTGTGTAATACATTACAGTCATATGTGGCTACTGAGCATAGTCCAAATTGAGATGTGCTGTAAGTATTAAGAATATACAGAATTTTGCCCTGACCAGTTTTGCTCAGTGGATAGAGCTTTGGTCTGCAGACTGAAGGGCCCCAGGTTCAATTCTGGTCAAGGGCATGTACCTTGGTTGTGGGCACATCCCCGGTAGGGGGTGTGTGCAGGAGGCAACTGATTGATGCTTCTCTCTCATCGATGTTTCTAACTCTCTATCCCTCTCCTTCTCCCTTCCTCTCTGTAAAAAAATCAATAAAACATTAAAAAAATTAAAAAAAATACTTAAAAAAAGAATATACAGAATTTTGAAGACAATAAAAATAAATAACAATGTGAAATATCTAATTAGTGATGAATGAAAACATTTTTGACATATTAGATTAAACCAAATATATTTATATGTTAATTTATGTATTTTGTTTTTACTTTTCTTTATGTAACTATTATAAAATTTACAATTGCATATATGACTTACGTTTCTTGCATGGATTTTCATGCATTGGGCCACTAGTATATATATATATGCATGCATATAATTTTAGGTCCCACATCCAGTCCTTTCTGATTGGGCATGTATTCTTGTCAATGTATATTTTTAAAGCATTTAATTAATTTTAAGTGCAGTCAGAATTAAAAAGCTCTGACCAGTCATAGTATTCAGCCTGAAGATTCTTTTCCAAAAAATGTTGGCCTGGCCGGTGTGGCTCAGCCATTGAGCATTGACCCAGGAACCAAGAGGTTGCTGGGTTTGATTCCTGGTCAGGGCATATGCCTGGGTTATGGGCTTGATCCCCAGTAGGGGTGCATATAGGAGGCAGCCAATCAATGATGTTCCTCTCTCATTGATGTTAAAAAAAAAAAATAGTACTGGTCCTTATGTATTTTTTATGGTTGCTACTTGAGATAATTCATAAATATTCTCAGATTAGAAGTTATCTTTGCTGTTGGAATGACTCTAAGTCTTGCAGACACTATTAATCAAACATGTTTGAGAAAGGTCTACAGTCTCAATGTTATTTTCTGCTAAAGTCAAATATCACATTTTGTGTCCATTAGCATGCACTTTTCTAGAGGCAAGTTGAGGCCAACAGTCAGCTTACATGCCATTGTAGGCAGAGGTCATTTATAGCTGTCTATTGGAGACATTTATAGCTCTCTATTGGACTTTTCATGCAAATTGTAGTATTAACATTGCACACTCTATAATCAAAAACTGCATAGAAAAACGACTCCCATTCACCAATAAACTTATAATGTTCTCAATTAACTGAAGATATTTCTTTATTCACCATTTTATTGTCTCTCACAATTCTATCAGTTTATTATTAAAGTATCTGTAGTATGTTCCCCTTATTTTACTTGTCACTGAGTTCATGCTTCATTATCTCATATGTACTTGTAAATCCAGATGTTACCTCCAGCTGTAGCATGTTCATGTTTTTTGTTTTGTTTTTCTAAATGTAAGATGGTATGCATTAAATAGTTATGTTTTGATATTTTCAGGAAGTAATATAACAGCTTTATTTCAAAGTGTCAATATTTACAATGTTTAGAAAATATGTGCCTCTCACATATTTAAATGAATAAGAAAATGTAGATGGTGTTTGAAACTGCATGGTGATATAATTTTTCAAAATACTTCTGTTTGTTCAAATCTACCCTGATTTTATTTTAAATCTATTAAAATACATGCTTTTGTAATATTGAATGTTGATTCATACAATAAAAATAACTTAGCAATAAACAGAGTTTTGTATAAAGTGTTTGATGTCATTTCCCAAAGGTATTTTCTCAAATTATTTAGCCAAATAATCCAGCAAAACAGAGCACTTTTACACAAGTACTTCACACCATTCTAGTTTTCTCTCCTAACTTTTTCATTGTAATTTTTATTTCTATAATTGCCTATACCACATTGAATTTCTTCAGAAAATATACAAATACAAATTTTATACATTTATAGGATTCATGTTTAATGGAAACAAAATAATTATTAGTTTACTATCTGACCACTATATTTCCCCTGAAGAAGCTATCTTTGTTCAATAGATAATTTTTAAAACATTTTATCTTTGCAAAATGTTCTCAGTGAATATCTGAAATGAACAAGAGATGTAAATGCAAACCAGCAAGAGAAGAGAAAGTGTCAAATGAGAGTAAAGCAGCTCAACAATAAATCTTGCAGCTGAATAAAAATGACTAAAGATTTCAAAGGTGAATGGTTAATATGTTTTGTCATTTGTAACTCACTGTAATATATTCCATATATTCCATACTGTTCTCTAAAATTCTTAGTGAATATAAAGGCAGAATAGAAAAAATGAAATAACTGAAGGAACCTAAATATTAGAAATACCCCAAATTAGCAGATGTAGGAATCTTGAATAAGTACACTATACTCCCTTATATCCCAATAGCAACACTACCTGAAGATATTTAGTTGTGGTGCTAAATTTATCAATATACTATATGTGAGTTGAGGTTTGAGCCTATTTTATTTTAAATGTCAAGGGAAATATTTCCCTTAGCAAATATTATTTAGGCATAATTCACCTGATCTAGATGAGATGGAATAAATATTATGTTGCTACTCATTTCTATAGTCAGCTGTAAAAGTTTCCTTTGGTAATATTAAAAAATAAAATGTGGTGTGATTCTAACAGTCCTCTGCATAAAGTACAGTTTAAATTCTTAATTTTGTAAAAATGTGATATTAATTGATTAAGATTGCCATGGCAATTTAATATCTGTGGGTGGTTTGAAGCTGATGCTGATCATTGATGCTTCATCAAGTTTAATAAAATGATACCACTTTTTTTGCCTGGATAAATTCTAGCAAGCAAAGCATGCAGTACCACTATTTCAGCAACACATCAAATCCTTAGAATGTTAGTACTGGAAGGACTTATTATTTAATTCATCTCCTTTATTTTACTGTTAGAGAAACTGTGGTCTGGAGAATTTGAATAACTGTCCAAACATTTCCATAACAAGCCCCAGCTGTTGAGAGAGACCTGAATATATATCTCCATGTTTCTGCTTTAGTCCATACTCTGCTTTAGTTTCACTGCCTAAGATTCAGTGAAAAAGATATCAGTAATTCATTACTAATTTTATCAATGAACACAATCAAACAATATAATATTGTGTTAATCACATTTGGAATATACTTTATATATCAGAAACTCAATAGAATATCCAATAAGTATTTATTAGCAGGCATTCACTAAATACATACATTGTAGATTTATAGGTAAATATATGAAAATGTTGTTGTATTTCAATTTTTCTTAAATTTAATGGTTAAAATACTCATTGGCATTTTCATGTGTGACTCTATTTACTTCATATAGCAAATCACTCAATTTCAATAATACATCATACAGTACCTCTTTTTGAAATATGTAATTAAGACTATCTCAAAAAGTTAATTATGAAGTTTGTTCCTCTAAAGAGAACTGTACTTTTAAATTAATGTCCATGATAACATTGTACATGGGGAATATGAAAAATTAATACATTACAATTAAAATTTTGAATCAAATTCAAGGTTTGCAAATAGAAAGAACAGAATATTTTTAAAATGAGCTTGGTATTTTAGTTGTCTTTATACACTACCTGTGTGATCTCAAAAAAACTACTTAAACTGTTAGGATTAATTTTTAGCATCTACAAAGTAAGAGAAATACCCATAATGAATCCAGAGTTTCCATCTTTTCTTTTTAATCCATTCAGCCATTCTATGTCTTTTGTTTGGAGAATTTAATAAATACAATAGTAAATGAAATTATATAGATATATAAATATTTTAAATAAGTGTTTCTTAAATATACGTGAATGGATTATCCCATCTCAACTTTTATAGTTAGCATGAAAATGATAGGCAGTAACTTCTACTAAAAATTATGTACTGTTTTAAATAAGGTCAGAGAATAGTTACATATGTTCTAATATGCTACTGAGTTATTATTCCTTATCAATCCCAAAAGGATATAAGTTTCTAGGAGATGTATTTTTGTTTGATCCAGATATTTTCACTAAGGCCTCAACTCAGGGAAGTTCTATTTAGAGCCAATTAAAATGAATTCTATTTAATAAAAAAGATACCACAAGAAGGTTTAATGTTCTACAGGGCTTTGTCCAGCTTCCTAACTAACCTAGTCATCTTGTTTTAATAGTCTTTTAAAAATATTTTCATAAATTTCTGGTTCTGCAAATAATCTTGGAACCACCTAACTGGTTACCTAATTAATTAATGAATTGAATGAACTCTTTGGCAAATTAAGGTTTAGAAAGTTATCCTTTGAAATGAAAAAAAATAGAAGACAACAACACAACAAAGCATGATCTTTCCATAGCAAAATTAGATAGGCTAATTTCTATTTGGTTATATCTTCCAAGCAGCTTCAGTTTTACTAATGGCGTTTTTGTTTGTTTGTTTTTTTGTTTGTTTGTTTGTTTTTTCACTAAAAACAGTTTGAGGAACACTATTGTGTATCTCAGACTATCTTTTCTAATTGTTGATCATATTTCTTAAGCTTACAAAGGTTTCTTGTGACTTATCTCACGAATAATAAATTAAAGAACTGGAGACAAATGAAGGAATACAAAACAAGAGAATTTGGGGGAGGCAAGAGGAATCAGGAATGGAACATAGATTGAAATATTCTAAGAGTCAAATATTATTTCAATCTCAATGCATGGTATGTTTTAGATTCTCAAAAAAAAAAAAGTTGTTTCTAGGAAAAAAGTAAAGGTAGATAAGAGGTGGATTTTTTTTCTCCACCTCCAATTTCCCTCCCAATTAATTAAATATGCAATGGCTGAGTTGAATCTAGACCTTTCTTAAGAGTAGCAATGAATTAGCACATACTCTATAAATGACCTATGTAAAAAAAAACATGCTATGCTATGCTTAGCAAGTAGTTTTTTTCATACTCCTCAATGATTTACTAGGGCCTTTTTTGGGAACTCATCAGCAAGTCATTTTGAAGTTATCATGCTGTCATTAACTGCTGTGCCTCTTCTCCCCACAAAATTCATGAAAAATGTAGACTTACTATCAATTTCACTCATTGCATGAGTTTCACAACTGATTTCATCATGATCTCTCATGCTGGGTTTATAGATTGCTTGAAATGGGGGTGAGAACTCCTGCTGATACTGTCACAGAGCAATCTAGTCATGTTCTTAAGTGAATCTGTTAAAACTGTCAACAAGTTATAGCCATTAACTTTGAAGATAAACAGAGATGGACTCTTTCCTTCAGTAGATCTAGAAATGGGAGCTGGAAAATAAGGTCTGCAATAAGATAGGGAAGGGTCCCGTGTCTTCTATTTCCTTTCTTTCTTATTATTTTTAGATTGCCACTTGAAACAACTTCAGGGAAAAAAGCTGCTTGCTTTTCATCTGAATGCCTTATCAGATTAGTAGAAGGTAATTTAATATTTTGAATATATCTTTACTTGTTTTTTATTTATATTCTAAAAGAAATTTATTTGGGTACAATATATTTTTAAAGATCCAATTGTACAGTACAGTTGATTCTCATTATTTTCAGCAGGTAATTTCTATAAAATGTGTTACAAAGACTAAACTAGCAAACACTGAAAATTGCCCTTGAGGGATACACACACAGACACACACACCGAGATTACAAATCCTAAAAAAAAAATACTTTTTCAGAGAAATTCTAATATTTTTAAAATACAAAGAAAAAAACACGGGTTTCAGAAGTACTAACTGACTTGCATGAGGAGGCCCACTAACAGGTGCTAAGACTAAGATTCAAACCCTCTCCTGCTGGTCCCAGAACCAGAGCTTCTTGCTCTAAACTGTCACCTCCTCTGGTCATCTCTGTGTGAGACATGAAGCAAAAAGTCAGAGAGTCACATCACCTTGTTCAGCTGCAGCTGGGAGTGTGCATGTATGGTGGTGTTTCAAATATTTTGATGCTCTGTGCATTTCTGCAACTGGCCAGGTAAGCATTACAAATATTGATTTGCAAGTAAGAAATTAGCAAATATTGTGGGTTGACTATAGTTTGTCTAGATCAGTGATGGCGAACCTTTTGAGTTCGTGGTGTCAGCATTTTGAAAAACCCTAACTTAACTCTGGTGCCGTGTCATATATAGAAATGTTGTGATATTTGCAACCATAGTAAAACAAAGACTTATATTTTTGATATTTATTTTATATATTTAAATGCCATTTAACAAAGAAAAATCAACCAAAAAAATGAGTTCATGTGTCACCTCTGACACGCGTCATAGGTTCGCCATCACTGGTCTAGATGGTCCAGAGGAAAAATTATACACATGCACACTAACAGAAAATAACAGCAACTCTGAAATTGTATTGTTTCTCTTCCTAATGTGGTTTACAAAAGGTCATGGGAGATACCCTATGAATCTTTGGATACAGTGCTTATCAGAGTGGAAGCTAGATTATCTGTAACTAAATTTAAAATTCTACAGCATAGACAGTGGTGTGTGTGTGTGTGTGTGTGTGTGTGTGTGTGTGTGTGTGTATGACAAAAAGAGACAGAGAGATAAAGACAGAGAGAGAGAGAGAGGCGGAGAAAGAGAGAGAGATTTACTCTACATCATATGACAGTGCTATAATTGAGAATACAAAATCCAGGTTTGCTTGGATAGCATTTTAAAAATAAATCAAAACCATAATCCAAAGGTAGTTATTATTAGTGGTTTGAATCTATTTAATTCGGTTTACTACCAGTTTTTTAGTAAATATGAAAAATAGAAAAAACTTATTTTCATTTGTGGTGGAGTTCAAGACATTAACACACTAGAGATACTCCACAAGCAAACTGGCCTTTCATCAAGCTTTCAGATTGGTTCTTTAGATTTAGAATTTTGAGTAATGATAAATGGCTACGTATTAGATCACTTTGTTGCTTGGCTCTAAATGTAATTTTAGACAATTCTTGCATTTAGAAGGGTGTTACTAACTCAAATATATATTTCAGGCAAATTGACCAGTTGTACAAAAGGAGAGATAATGGGACTTTTTTTGCTTTATATTTGGGTCATCAACTGCAAGATAATTATTGCAAATATATTCACCCAGTCTTTGGCCTGCCTTTTGCACTTAGTTACAGTATCTTTTGAAAAGCAACTTTAAAAAAATTATTAAGATTAAGATTATATTTACTGTATTTTCCATGTATAAGACACCCCCATGTATAGGACACCCACTTTTCCAACCCAAAATTAAGAAATCAATATTTAAAAACAAAACAAAACACATTTTTATTTAGTAATCACCACAGGAATGTTTAGATACCAATACTATAATATTATGCAGCATATCATTTTATTCAGCCTCTGTTGCATCACTGCTCTCTTCTTCATCACTATAAATTCCAGACATATCAATTTCTTAATCTTCTATTGTATCACTGCTGTGAGTCACTGTCTATAAATGTGAGATAATCCTCATAAAGTGGTGGCATTTTCTGATCTAACTTTGTTTGTGTTCACATGGTCAACCCTTCTCTCCTCATGAAATTGAAGCACCATTTTGCCTTTCCTGTAAAATCAACAATGTTCATTTCGCTTGCAAACATTCTTGCCTGACATTGAATAAGCTTGGTTGACACACATAAGCCACTCTGGTGCTGCTCCATAATCCAAGTCTTAAGCCTCTGCTCCAAGTTTTCCCATTTTGCTGGTTTTCCTCTTAAGGCCTGCTTCTTTTTTGGCATCTGAAGGAGTTGTTCTTCCTGTTTTCTTCACTGTCTGATCATACACTCAGTGGGGGGAGATCCAAATTGTCTCTGCAGCTCTATTTCTATGCTCTTTTGCACAGCTGATTACATTCAGTTTGAATGTTGCAGAGTAAGACAACTGCTTACCAGTATTTATCTTTTTCTTTTTTAACATCTTTATGGGCTCAGAATGTTCTGGACCCTGATGCATCTTCACCCTCTCCACCTCCACCTCCAATTATGGCATCAGCTGATGTCAGTAACAATAAGGCTTGTGATTAGAGAAAGCCTGTTTGACAAGGTATGGGCAGCTACGCACCCCTGTGGCTCTCTCCACATCTGACTTCCGTGTATAAGACTTCCTCATTTTCAGTGTAATGATATTAGAAGAAAATAGTGTCTTATACATGGAAAAATACAGTAACTTTATAATTTGGATGTCACAGTTTTTGTTTTTCATTATATGGGTTGCATAATTTAACTAATCATAGTGATAAACATTTAGATTGTTTCCAGTTTTCTAACAGTTACAAGTGGTTTTTTGGGGGTTTTTTGTATATTTTTTATTGTTGACACTCTTATAGATGTCCCCCATTTCACCCTCTTTGCTCATCTCCACCCAGCCGGTACTCTCACCCCTGGCCTTCACCACACTGGTGTCTGTGTCCATGGGCTATGCTCATATGTTCTTTGGCTAATCTCTTTATCTTCTTTTATGCAGTTCCCCCACCCCCCTCCCTTCTGATACTTGTCAGTCTGCTCCATGTATCCATGCTCTGATTCTATTATGTCCATGAGTTTATTTTGCTCATTAGACTCACCGTATTAGTGAGCTCATATGGTATTTCAGTGGCTTATTTCGCTTAGCATAACAATCTCCAGGTCCATTTATGCTGTCACACTTTGTAACCTATACGAATGCCTGTCCACTGTGCTGTACCTCTGAAACTAATACAAAATTTTGTTGAATGCAACCTGTAATCCAATCTTAAAAAACTCCTACACATTTAATTTGGGTTTTCTAACAACATAACCTCATTATAAATTTAAGAGTACACATATTTAATTAATTTTCTATAGGAATTTCTATATTTTCTATACTTGTCAATAAAGAAGCATACAAACTGCAACATGACTTATTTTTCTTTGGTCATAAAACATTTAGCTAGCCAATTAAAGCCCTATGCATTTTTGTGTGTCTAGTCCAAGTAATATTTTCAGTACAATATGGATCTAAAAACTGAAATAGGCTGAGATTTTAGTGCCTATGTTTTCTTCTATTATTTTTATGGGTTTGAGGCTAATATTTAAGCCTTTAATATATTTTTAGGGTTTTTTGTGTGTGTGTATGTGTGTGTTCAATATAAGAAAGTGGTCTAGTTTCATTTTTTGCACACATCTGTCCAATTTCCCCAACAGCATTTACTGAATAGATTATATTTAGTCCATTGTATGTTTTTGCCTTCTTTGTCATTTCCCCCCTCTGATATATCTCCTAGGACAAGGGAAACAAAAGAAACAATAAACAAACGGGGCTACATCAAACTAAAAAGGTATTGCACAGTTGAGGAAACCATCAACAAAATGAAAAGACAACCCACTGAATGCTAGAACACTATTGGCTGATACACCTGCTAAGGAGGTAATATTCAATATTTATAAAGAACTTACAAAACTCAACACCATAAATACAAGCAATCCTATTAAAAAATGTGCAAAGGGCCAGAAAAGACACTACTCCAAAGAAGACATGCAAATGGCCAATAGACATATCAAAAGGTCAACGTCATTAATCATCAGAGAAATGCAAATTAAAATCATAATGAGATATCACCTCACACCTGTTAGAATGGCTATTCTCAATAAACCAACAAGCAAGTATTGGGGAGGATGTGGAGAAAAGAGTACCCTTGTGCACTGTTTGTGGGAATGCATATTGATGCAGCCACTGTGGAAAGCAGTATGGAGTTACCTCAAAAAATTAAAAATAGAACTGCCATCTGATCCAATAATTCCATTTAGAAAACTATACGAAGAAACCCAAAACACTAATTCAAAATAATATACGCACCTCCATATTCATTGCAGCATTGTTTATAATAGCCAAAACTTGGAAGCAGCCCAAATACCTATCAGTAGATAAGTAAATAAAACACCTTTGAAACATTTACACAATGGAATACTACTTGGCCATAAAAAGGAAGAAAATTTTACCTTTCACTACAGCATGGACCTGGAGAACATTATGCTAAGTGAAATAAGCCAGTGAGAGAAAGACAATTATCATATGATTGTACTCATATGTGGAATTCAATGAACAAACTAAACTAATAAGCAAAATAGAGACTGACTCATAGAGAACAGGCAGAGAGCTGTGGTGGGTGTAAGAGTGGTGTGGGGAATGAGGAAAAAAAAATAGAGAAAAAATTCATGGACTTGGACAACAGTTGTGTTATTACCGGGGAGTTGGAGGGGGTGGGTAGATGTGGAAGAGAATATGGGGGGATAAGTGGTGAAGGAAAAGTAAATAATAAAATAAAAACTGTACTGTTCTGAAGTCAATAGAATTTAGAGAAAAAAAGATACAGAAGTCATTAAGAAACACATAAAATTTAGGATAATATATAAATCCTCTTTTCAATGAAAGCCTAATTCTATAATTTTAAAAATATATTTTATTGATTTCAGAGAGGAAGGTAAAGAGAGAGAGAGAGAGAGAGAGAGAGAGAGAGAGAGAGAGAGAGAGAGAGAACATCAATGATGAGAGAATCATTGATCGGCTGCCTCTTGCACAGCCACTACTTGGGATCAAGCCCCCTATGCGGGCATGTTCCCTGCCTGGGAATCAAACCATGACGTCCTGGTTCATAGATTGACCCTCAACCATTGAGTCACAGTGGCCGGGCTAATTCTATAAGATTTTAAAAGTGAAATTATATAGTGGTAGAAAAAAATTTAAAAGAGCATTTCTAAATAGTCTTCACATTGTATTCTTTGAAGGAATTATTAATAATCAAATAATATTTCACCCTGTCCCCTTTTTGGATATTATAGTTCTGCTAAAAAATAAAGCTAAATGAGAAACAGTCCATTAAAAAGGTATAATGCATAATTGAATACAAACTTAAGCAAGATTATATTACATTATATAGAGCTACTGTTTCAAATTAATACAGCTAATGCACTAAACCAGAAATTTATAGTGTTAAATATTTCAACCAAAGATGTTAAGTGTTATGTTTTTCTTTAATAGAGATAATAGAGAACATTCTTATCCTGAAGTAAGCCTGAACTACAGATAATATATTAATATACCAGTATTTCAATCTGTAAGCATTAAAGTGTCATCTAATGAATTTAGTGGTTAAATATAATTTGATATACTTTATTCATTTGCAATTAGTAATTTTGGTACTTTGTTTCAAGTTTTTTAAGGTGAATTTTAAAAATAGATCACTTAAGGAATTATCTACCAACACAATTAGAAATTAATATATGTTGGTAATAGCCTAACCAAAGGATTGTAAATTGATGTAGAACTTCTATTCAACTGTACTGTAGGTCTAATCAGTGGTATTTCATTTACTCACTACCATCTCCCAAACTATCCCTCCTTAAATACTATATAGAAAAAAGTAGCTCATGTAAAATACAAAATAGCTTGAAGTTTGTGGATGGCATGTTCCACATTATAGACTACTTACTATTGAGAGGATGATTCCAAGAATTTGCTAAGATTGAACATTGGCAATTGTTACATTGCAGGGTGATTCACGCTGCCAAGCCTCATGCTATTCTAATCATCTCTCTTAGAAATAATCCTTGGACTTAATTCATTATTTATTGGAGACCTCCAAAAGGCCCTAATACAAATTTTAATGTGATGGTTTCAAGGGCCAAAATAAACCTTTCTATTGAAACAACAATATCTAGGACCAAGAATTAAAAAGAAGAGACAAGAAAGCTAATTGTAAACCTTCATTCAAAGGTCAACTGAGCATAATACGTTAAATTGTACACATAATTATATTTTTAAGGTGCACTGTACGTTTGTGCCAGATACAACAAACCCATTAGGCTTACAGTTTTATAAAATAAAAAATGTGGATTAAGTTCCAAGAATTTGAAATTATTAAACTGTCATTATCAAAGTTAAAGATGGCAGAGAGAGGATGTAATCATTTTAGGCTTAAAATATATACATCATTCAGTGAGTGGTGTCCAACTGGCTTTTTCTTTTCCTCAAGAAGATTGAGAAAGTGGTGTTAAAATCACTATTAAAAACATGTTCAGGGGAATAATTTTGTGAAAATAATTAAATTCTGAAATATCTGATCCAGGAGGGAATTTCATTTCCAGAATTAAGTAAGATAATGAAATTTTCTAGTATGTATCGGGTACCATCTACTGAGTAGTCTTAGCTAATTTTCTCTAAACTGTATGCTTAGTGTTTGTTTACTTTTTGTCTGTCATCACCTCTAAACAATTAATTTAACATTTCAGTTATGTCTTTCTCCCACCATTCATTATTCTTTTATCAAAGCAAAGAGGCTACTCTAAGGAAAGAGATGTCAGTCCGTCCTAGAGATAAATCCACATTTAGAACCATCGCATAGCCAAGAGGGAATCTGCTGAGCCTCTCAAAGTTGTGAAGCTGGTAGAAGCAGTTTTATGCCTCCAGGGCCCTAGTGAATTGGCATCAATCACACTTACTTATCTGGTTCCTTCATTAATTTCTTTCAACTATTTTGAAACCTTCCTTCTGTCCGTATTGTGCTTGTTCCTTGGCATTTTAAATATGACCAGATGCTCAAGATTGTGCTTAAAAAACAAAAACAACAAAAAACTATGTACTAATGGAAAAATAACAACACTATGCTTCTCAAAGAAAGATTGTTCCTGTATTTCTGGCACAGTGAAGAGTTCTTTGAAGAAGGCTTTATGAAAACTACACTGCCACATTTGAATAAAAATAAATAAAATATAACTCCTTGTAATGATGTGTCTCTTCCAGGATTCTATGACCCTTAACCCTCACAATCTGCAGATATCATGTTACCTTATTGAAGGGGGATCTTGTATAACTTTGATCTCACTGACATATTAATGAAGTGTATACCTTAGGCTTTCTTTTTTAATAAACAATAGGATCTAGATGGTAAGTAAATGACTTTGTAATTCTAAAAACATTCCTCAACTTATTTTTTTTAACCATGTGAGCTTCTTAGGTGACAGTCATCCTTTTGTCAAAGTTTCTATTTCCATTTCCTATCCTCCTGATGAAATTGATTTTCTCAATTTATCACAATTATCTCTTACTTCACTAGAATTTCCCGTCACCTCCTAATTGACAAGTGGAATGGTCTCTTCTTGTTCTTCATGCCCTTTGACTTTTCAGTAGGATTTAGTGACCATATCTGCATGGAAATCATTTTCCTCTGAGTCTGAGACTGCAAACATGATGTCCCAGGCATGTTGCACTCCACTTCCAGCCAACCCATCAATGCACCAGGCCACCTCCCATTGTGTTCTGAGGACAGTGGGAAGGGGCCTGGTGCATACCTCTTTGAATCCATCTCAATGTTACTCTCTCACTCCCTTTCTCAGTGCACTCCTTCAGACTGTTTACTCAGTCTGAAATTGTTTTTTTCTTTCTCTACTTATGTTAAAAATCACTTCTAATCCAATATATTGTAAATTCTCTCTCCTTTTTGCCAATTGCCCTCACACACATTTGAGTGCAAACGCCTGTATGAATGCACACACACTCCACATCTTTTAGCAGCAATAATTCTTGCCTTGAATTCTGCTGGTACTGTTACATAGAAATTTGTATACTCATAAAGTATGTATGTATTTGTGTAGTATATGCATGCAGATTATGCACATGCCATATATCTACATGTATACAATATGTATGTATATTACATGCATGTGTAATAGTGAGTTTTGAAGGACACCTCTGCCATGAAGCTACTGTTTCCATAGAGACTGGGGATGTGTTTTCATCATCATTATAAAAAGTACATATCAATGCTCAATAGCCTTTAAAAATTAATTTCTTACATCAGCTAAAGTAGCTAGTAGGTATAATAGCTTGATAGTGGTAAACTACTTAAGTTAGTGATATGTAAGGGATATTGCTTATTTACTTTATCAATAATAACAAAATGTACTTCAAATAAGGAATTGCAGGTGAACTCTTTAATCAGAAATGTCTAACTGGTTTTCTTTTGTCATTGTATCTGTATGAGTGTGTGTGTATGTGGGGGGGGGGGTCTGGCTCATGTCCCTGTTTTTCTCTCCCTCTCTCTTTCTCTGTCTTCTCCTTAGAGTGTTTGAGTTTGGTTCTATTTATCATTTTTCTGATCAATCAGAACATTCCAATCATGTCTGCCATGGAATACAAATTTTCTAAGTCATGAACATTATTATTAATTATTAAGTTTATAGCCATAAACTTTTGTATCAAAGGTCATATTAAACAGAAAATATTTTTAAATTGTATTGTTTATGGGGTTTGGTCAATACTAATGAATGTTTTTCTATTTATGTGGCCTGTACATTTCTATCTTTCTGCATTCATTACCCTGTGTGTTAGTCTCAATCATTGATGTGCTTTTTAAAAATGCTATTTGAGTGCACACATGGAAAAAGAAAGTTTAGTTCCTGACTGAGTAATGAAAATGCATTCACCCATTAAGCAAAAGCATACACCATGAAACATTCTGAGTAACATTATGAATTATCCCACAACTGTAGGCACTGAAGGGTTTTCTTGTGTAGTAATTTCCTGTTCTGTCTTGGTTACTCAGGCAGCAATTATGTATCATGTAGAATCTGAATATGAGTTCCAGTCCCATGACTACCTCTTATTATTGCTGCCTCTGACTTCTTCCCCCACGCCAACTGTCATCTATTGCTTGAGCTACTGGAGCTAGCAAACTTGCTTGCATCTTACTTTGATATATGTCTAATATATGAAAAAACTCTTTAAACTCTGTAAACAAGCAAGCCAGTGAGCTCCATGATCTGTTAGTGATGTTTGTATCATCACTTCCAAAATTTAAAATTAATATTTGTAATACTGTTGAGGAAATATATGGTGTTATCTTCAGTATCCTTCATTATAATTATTCATAATATTAACATTGAGATATTAACCTCAACAATAGTTATTTTACTCTTAATATTTCTTATTTTTTTATAATTCCAGGCATATTATTATTTTTCTATTATTTATATGCCTTAATATAAACTTATAAATCACTAATTTGCTTGGTTTCTGAAAAATAATTCAAGACAAATATATAAACTACATGTAGATTTATTATTATTTTAAAGGCTTAGATTATTATTTTTAGGAATCTTCTATTCTAGAATGCATAGAAAAAGAAACTAAGCTGTATACTTTTTATAATTTTTAAACACTTTAAAAGTATACACTATTAATATGTCTATTTCAAAAAGAAGAACACTTTCTGTTAAGATAACATTTTACCATTTCTCAAACAGCCTAATTTTTTAATGTATCAGACATACTTGTTAAGGTTTTCTTGGATGATAATGGCCTGTTTTTTAACTTTGGCTTGAACATTATTAACTTATGTCACTTTTGGAATCAGTTACTTTCAATTATATATTATCAAAAAATTTACAAAAGATATGCATAAAAACAAAAAAAAATATGGCAGGATGAATTAAAAGTAAGCTGGGAATTTAAAAAAAACATATGACAAAAAAGAATTATGTCACCACTAGAGGCCCGGTGCACAAATTCATGCACATGTGGGATCCCTTGGGGTGGCCTGCAGGGCTGGGGCAGAAACCACAGTCCAACGCCACCTGCAGCTCCTATCTGCCACTCCCACTCATCCTGGCCGCACTGTACCTGCCATGGGCTAGCGCTAGCGTCTAATCAGTCATGATGGGGATAGGCTCACACCACTGCAGCAGCACTCACTAGCCTTAAGCCCTGTGTCTGGCACCCTGCCGAAGGGAGTGGCCTGCGGGATTGAGCCAAAACCAGCTCCCCAACATCCAATGAGGGATCCCAGATTGCAAGAGGGCACAGGCCAGACCAAGGGACCCCACTGTTGCATGATCGGGGTCGGGGAGGAACCGCAGGACGGCTCCAGGGCATGTCCAGCCCATCTCACTCAGTCTCGATTGGCCAGACCCCAGCAGCAGGCTAACCTACTGGTCGGAGCATCTGCCCCCTTGTGGTCAGTACACGTCATAGCAACTGGTTGACCAGTCTACTGTCTGCCCTATGGTGGTCAGTGCACATCATAGCGAGTGGTTGAGCAGCCTTAGCATATCATTAGCATATTAAGCTTCGATTGGTTGAATAGTCGGCCGGTCACCAGACGACCAGACACTTAGCATATTAGCTTTTATTATATAGGATAGTAGAGTTCTATCTTTTCTCCCACATTCCCACTTGCTGTTGTGTAAGTTCATGAAAATGATTCTGACCAAAGGGTTATATGCAAACAAGATGAGAATCAAATGCAGACATAAGCAAATAAAATCAGTTAAAACCTTCTAATTGTCTCTCCCATTACCACAGCAACCAAGAAAGTATTGTGCTGCAGTAGGTAGAGTCTCTGTCTGCCCACCAAAGACATAACATGTCAGCAAAGAACTGTCTGCTGTGCTTTTACCCAAGTAAGCTTACAATGTCTTGATTTACACAATTAAAAATCACAGAGTATTTTTCCCTGCAGTCTTGTCAAGTGTACCTTCTAAATCTACCTTGAATTTGTCACCTTCTCTTAATCAACTCTTTTCCTCAGGGAGCCCAACCCTCTGAGTCCCTAAATTACACTGAATCCACATATGAGGCAATAAAGAATAAGCATCCAAGTTTTCTGGAAATAAGAATCCTTATTTATCATCTTTATTTTCAAGCAGCAACATTAGAAACAGCATGGCTTGGAAACTATAAAATATCATATTTACTGATTTGAACACAATAAGTGAGAGAACAAGTTCAAGATTATTCTTTTATGTGTTAGACATAATCCTCCCTTTCCAGAAGTTATTCTTTGCTATGGCATATCCTTCCCACACATACCTCCCCAGACTTCTCTACAAGGTGGGAACTAACTGAATCTACGTGGCCTGCCTCTAATTGCTATTCTTTTCTGTGTGTATTTTTCCTCATTATAATGTCTCTCCATAGGTGGGGAATTATATTGGGGGGGCCCTAACTTTAGAATCAGTGCAATATAGCTTTGACCAAGGTTTTTACCTACACATCAGATTTTGAGGGGCATTCCTAGCTACTCTCACTCTTATAGTTGAAAGAATGCAAACAATTCCAGAGTTCTAATTTCCCTCTTTTTCTCTCCCTTCCCCATATCTGCTCTCCACTCTCTCACATCCATGTTTTATTTTCTTGCTTCTTTATTCTAAAGCTCTAACTTTTTTGAAGTTTCAAGCAAGAAAAAAGAAAAAAATTCTCATTAATCTACTGATTTAACCTCTTTGGTTATATACACTACTATTTCTTCTCCATGAAACTTCCCCCCTTATTTTTGTCTACATATGTTCTACTCATTCTTCAGATCTAACACAAAATATCCATTAATGGTGAAAAATAATCCCTACATCCTATCTATGTTAAGTCTAGCAGTTATATTCCCTCTCAAAGTTCTTCATTTTTAATGCTCAACAAAATTGAAAATATAACTACTTGTATGTTTTATAAGGAATTGTTTTATCCATCATAAAGTTATAAGTTACATAACAAAAATTACCATGTTTCATGATCACTAAAATATCTCCAGTATCCAGGAAGCACAGTGCTATTAGAAGGACATAACAGCTACATACACACATGTATTGCAGTACTTCGCATTTAAGATTTTGAAAATCATATATCCATAATACCCAGCACCACTGTGCCAATTTGTATAATCATTGTATTGTTAGCTAATTTTGCTTACCATTTTTTTTTTTAAAAAACAAAAACATTTTCACTCTATAGCTTTTTAAAAAATAATAATTTAAAAATTTCCTAGAAAAAGAATGCTTGCCGAAACCGGTTTGGCTCAGTGGATAGAGCGTCGGCCTGCGGACTGAAAGGTCCCAGGTTCGATTCCGGTCAAGGGCATGTACCTTGGTTGCGGTCACATCCCCAGTGGGGAGTGTGCAGGAGGCAGCTGGTCGATGTTTCTCTCTCATCGATGTTTCTAACTCTCTATCTCTCTCCTTTCCTCTCTGTAAAAACTCAATAAAATATTAAAAAAAGAAAGAAAAAGAATGCTTTCATACTTAAAAATGAATAAAATGATCTATGTTTACAAATGACATGATCATAATGTAGAAAAACCTAAAGATTCAACAAAACAAAATTCTTAGAACTAAAACATTTCACTAAAGTCACAGAATACAAAATCAACATACAAAATAAGTGATTTTTCTATACACAAACCCAAACTATTGAAAAAGAAAATTAAGAAAGCAACCCCACTTACATTAGCAACATAAAGAATACAATAATTAGGAATAAGCTTAATCAAAGATGTGAAAGACTTGTACACTGAAAATGATAAAACAATGATAAAGGGAATTTCAAGAAAACACATAAGGAAATACATACAATGCCCATAGATTAAAATAATATTGTGAAAGTGTTCATACTACCCAAAGTGATCTACAGATTCAATGTAATCCCCATTCAAATCCCAATGTCATTCTTCTCAGAAATAGAAAAAAAAAATCCTAAAATTCACATTAAACCACAAAAATCCCTAAGTAGCCAAAGAAATCTTGAGAAAAGAAAAAAAAAAAAAAAAAAAACACACACCAAAGGCATCACACCTTCTGATTTCAAAATACATTATAAAACCACAGTATGCAAACAGTATGTTTTTGGCATAAAAACAGACACCGATATCATTGGAAGAAAATGAAGAGCCAGAAATAAACCCACCCATCTACAGTCAACTTATTTGACAAGAGTACCAAGAATACATGTACAATGGGAAGAGGATAGTCTCTTCAGCAAATAGCGCTGGAAAAATTAAATATTAATATGCAGAAGGAAGAAACTGGACCTTATCTCGTACTCGATACAAAAATCAACTCAAAATGAATTAAACAAATTTAAGACCTGCAACTTTAAAACTACTAGAATAAAAAATATGGCCAATGATTTTTTTTAATATGGTGCCAAAAACACAGGCAACAAAAGCAAAAATAGACAAGAGGGATAACTAAAAGGCTTCTGAACAACATAGAAAACAGAGTGGAAGGTAACCTATGGAAAATATTTGCAAACCATTATATCTGATAAGGAATATTCAAAATGTGTAAGGTTCTCAACTCCATAACATCAAATAACTGACCCGATTCAGAAATGGACAAAGGAACTAAATAGACATTTCTTAAAAGAAAAGATTCAAATGGCCAACAGGTATGAGAAATTGTGCTAAATATCAATAATCAGGGAAATGCAAATAAAAACCAGTCTGTATACTTTTAAAGCAGTCAAAACCACAATGAGGTATCACCTCACACCTCTTAGATCAACTATTATAAAAAAGACACAAGGTAATAAGTATTGGGGGCAGGGGTGGGGGCGGCGGGAATGGATGCCTGCACACTGGTTGTGAGAATGTAAATTGGTAGAGCCAGTATGAAGGATATTATGAAAGTTTCTAAAAAAATAAAATAAAGTGAGTTATCATATGATCCAGTAATCATATTTACTTTTGAGTAAATATATAAAGGAAATAAAATCAGTGTCTCAAAGAGATTATCTACAGTCATATGTCCATGATAGTATTATTCACAATAGCCAAGATATGAAAACAAACTATATGTACAGTGACAAATAAACTGATAAACTATATGTACCACATTATATCCACATAGTGAGATATTATTCATTATAAGAATAAATCCTACCACATGCAACAACATAGATGGACCACCTGGTGGACATTATACTAAGTGAAATAAGCCAGAAACAGAAAGAAAACATTGCATAATTTTACTTATACATGGAATCTAAACTTGTCAAACTCATAGAAGCAGAGAACTGAATGGTGGTTGCCAGGGGCTAAGAGAAAGGGGAAACGGAGCGATGCTAGTCAAATGGCTTACTACAGGAGCCTGAGATTTGTACGTCTATAAATTCCCAAGCAATGCCGAGACCACACTCTGAGAACCCGTTTATGAAATGTAATATTCTGTTTGGATAGACTGACTCCAACTCAGGGGGAGATGCATGAGTCAGTCCCACCTTACCAACATGGTGTGAAAGTGAACTTCTCCTTAGGTGGAAAATGTAAGTGCCGTCTTAAAAAGAAAGATGAAATGGATGGCAGACAAGCAAGACTAACATCCAGGACAGTTCTGTCTGGTTAATCGGATGCTGTTTCCTCTCACCAAGCACAATGTGACTGTGTTATGTTTCAGAGCTTCCTGCTTCCATGGGCAAGCCATGGTTTCCTATCTTGAAGATTCACTTTTGCCACCCTCTGATCAAAATATACTTTGTATCTCCCTGTTTTAAAATCCAATTTATCTACATATCCTCCTACAGGGAATTCCATGTGTTTCCTAAGATACCATGTCTTGATTTCCCCACAGATATTAAAATTGATCATTTGGGCCTTCATTACATTTTGTCCTTCTCTTTGGCATTTCTGTTGTATGTTATAGTTATTTTCCTTTTATACTTATGATAAAATAATACTTTACATTAAAAATTAATGAACATTTAGAATGCACTAGGTATTGTTCTAAGCACATTTAAAACACTGAATCTTTAAAGAACTTTACATAACTATGTGGTTGCATATGCTTTACTTCCTTTTATCCTCATAAGATAATATTCTTACCCTTGATGGGAACACATATTATCCTGCTCCTGTCACTCTACCAGTAAGCAGATGAGCCTGAAATCAAACCCATATTTAGGACCAAGGGCTGTTTCTTACTCATTTTGTATTTATGTGAGATTGAGTATACTATTTCTCAAATAGTGGTTACTTATTACTGAATTTGCACATCTCTTTAAAATCTAATCATGTCACTTTATGGAACTTAGAGGTACATTTATTCTCCTTTTCTCTTGAATTTAACCTCTTGGAGTTCTAAAAACAAGTATCAGGTAGTAATATAACAGTTAATTTCTCAGAGGAAATGTGGGAGAAAACTTGTTCTCTCTTGTTAACAATTTAGAATTGAAACATAATTGTTTTTTCACCAAATAGAGAAGAAATATATGTATGGCAGGCAGCTTCTAAGATGGTCTCCAATGATTGCTATCTCCTGATTGTGTAATTCCTTCCCCTTGAGCTGGATTTAGAGAATTGCTTTTAATGAATGAAATATAACAGACGTAATGGGATTTTACTTCTGAGAATAGGTTCTAAAAAGACTGTGGCTTCAGTCTTGGCAGCTCAGTCTTATTAACTCTCTCTCTGAAACCCCTCAGTGGAAACAAACATTCTTGTTGAAACCAGCCCTGTGAGGAGCAACTAATAACTCTTACCATTCTGGGGCAATTGAGAACTCTCACCATTAGCCAGTGAACACTGGAGGCTTGCGTCTAGTCAAATTAGTAAGTTTGGAGGGAGATTTTCTGAGGTCCACCATCAGTCCTGTTGGTGAAGTTGGTAGTGGATTATTTCCCAGGTAAACTGGGACATGATGGTGGCCGACAGACTCACTGGAATCTCATGAGAGACATGGAGCCAGAGGAATCAGCCAAACTGTACCACAGACGGTGAGATTAAAGGTTCCCTTTTAAGGCACTTAGTTTGGGGCTAAATTTTTTTTTTATGCATCAATAAATAACTAGCATTTAATATTTGCTCTGTAATATATATATATTGAAGGAACCCTAGCATAAACTTCAAATACGATCTTACACAGCTAGAAACAAAGAACAGCAAAGGCCATTTTATTGAATATTAAGAAAGACTGAATTCTTATATAGATATCTCATACATGCAGACCAAAAAAGTGGTGACCAATATTAAATGCCCAGATGAGAAACAAATGCAGACACTACAAATTACAGGTTTTTATATATAGTGATAACTCTCTCACACAGGTAATTCTCCAAAACATATTCTAGGTAGAATAGAATAAAGATGCTTGATAATTATCCTGAAAATGCAAAATATATTAGCTGGTTTTCAAAAAAAGAATACAAAAGAGTACATCATTTTCTTCCTTTTTTATTCATAAAGCTGAAAAAATATTAAAATCATTTTCACATTCTAAATTGATATGGATGAGAGAATATTTTTAAGATCTTATTCTAACTATTTAGTGGTATGATAAGATTTTTGTTTCAATAGTTCTAATAGGACACAGTCACTAATTACAGAAATAATAGTCCTTCAAGAACACCATCAGAATGATGAACTTTTGCTTTCTGCAAAAAGAAAGGCTATAGAAATGAAGCATTTCAATTTGATAGAGATTGAAAAAGGACCTAAAGTTCAAAATGAAATAACACATATGACATTATTATAGATATCTTTGTATCTAAACTGGTACTATACCTAATTACGATATAAATAGGATATAATATATATTTTTTAAATTGTTCATGCTCAAAAATTCTGGTTAGACAGACTTCTTCATAGTGTTTTAAATTATATATAATATGAATTTCCAAGAGTTAGTGAAAAAGCAGCATTCCCCACCTTCATTTGAGCATTAAACAGTTTTGTGAAGGCTAAACCATTAGCTTTTCTAAGAGCAATGTTCTACAAAATGACAAATTAGGTATGATCTTAAGTATTTTAATTCAAGGGGGTTATAATAAACCCCAAGAAGGTAGGATTCATCTTTATCCACTCCCACTGTGTGCCAGCATTAAGCATAACACCTAAAAATGATTATATTCCTAGCAAGTCACTGTACAAATAGAAAAATAGATACTCTAGCAATATAAACTGGAAATAGAACAATATACATTGTTGAGGACAAGGATTTCTTGCTCCACTGCTTTCCCTTGGTAGTGGTTTCTCAACACTCAGACCACTGCTCTCTTGAATTCCAGACTCTTTCACCGATTACCTGTTGGAATCTCTCTCAAAGTCAGCATATCGAAGACAGAAATCATCTTTTCATGTCCTGGATGGATCAAGATACAAACTTGGATGTCTGACACCATCTTCTTCACTCTCATTAGCACATTTGGTTACCTAGTCCTTTTCAGATTTTCCTTCACTATTGCCTCTCAAATTTGTTCACTTTTTTCCACCCCTCCATCTCTAACTCTGTGTATATTTGTCTTCCTCTGGGTACTTCAACAGGCTTTAAACTGGTCACCCTGCCCCTTTGCCTCTATCAACCAGTACTCATTGATGCCAAAAGGTCCTTTCCAAAATGCAAACAGGGTCATGTCACTCCCTGCTATAAATTCTAAAATGGTTCTTCCAATGAAAATTTAACCTTTGAATAAAATACTGAAGTGGTCCAAAAATATCAGCTATATGTTTGCCTATATTATTTCCAACCATAGTCTTGCTTCCAAGAATGGCTTTTTCACCAAAAGCAATTTTAGTTTTAATAGTTACCTAATGAGAAGTGACTTTGAATGAATCTATTAGAGATTTCTACATACATTGTGATTATTTCGGTTAGCTCCAAAAATCTTCCATATGAAGAAGAAACTATAATAGTTTCAAATATCAGTAAAATAAAGTAACCTGTTTTATATTCAAATCAAATATAGGGACTCTCTGAGATGCAGACAAAAATTCAGTGACTCTATTTAAACACCAAAATGCAATAGCAAAGTTTAAGGAGAAAAATGGTCAAAATTGTCTGTTTTATTCATGTTTGAGTAATATTAACTTTGGTCTTCATTATATACTAGAGACCCGGTGGACAAAAATTCATGCAAGAGTAGGCCTTCCTTCCCCTGGCTGCCGGCACCGGCTTCCCTCCAGCACCTAGGACCCAGGCTTCCCTCCTCTGGCCACCGGCAGGCACCTGAGACCCGGCTGGCTTCCCTCGGGATGCCTGCAGCCACTGGGGATGTGAGATGGCTTCCCTCCAGCCCTGGCTTCCTCAGGGAGGACGTGTGGAAGATGTCTGGTCTAATTAGCATATTACCCTTTTATTATTATAGATTACACTAGAGGCCGGTTGCAGGAAGATTCCTGCAAGAATAGGGCTTCCTGCGGCTGGAGCAAAGCAGAGAAGGGAGCGAAACCCTCTGAGGCAGGCTTCGCTCCCGCCCCCAGCCGCTGCTGCTGGGTTTACCCAACCCGCCCCCAGCCACTGCTGCTGGGTTTGCCCAACCCGCCCCCAGCCGCTGCTGCTGGGTTTGCCCAACCCGCCCCCAGCCACTGCTGCTGGGTTTCCCCTCTCACCCCCAGCCGCTGCTGCTGGGTTTGCCCAACCCGCCCCCAGCCACTGCTGCTGGGTTTCCCCTCTCACCCCCAGCCGCTGCTGCTGGGTTTGCCCAACCCGCCCCCAGCCACTGCTGCTGGGTTTGCCCAACCCGCCCCCAGCCACTGCTGCTGGGTTTGCCCAACCCGCCCCCAGCCGCTCCAGCTGGGTTTGCCCAACCCGCCCCCAGCCGCTGCTGCTGGGTTTGCCCAACCCGCCCCCAGCCGCTGCTGCTGGGTTTGCCCAACCCGCCCCCAGCCACTGCTGCTGGGTTTGCCCAACCCGCCCCCAGCCGCTCCAGCTGGGTTTGCCCAACCCGCCCCCAGCCGCTCCAGCTGGGTTTGCCCAACCCACCCCCAGCCACTGCTGCTGGGTTTGCCCAACCCGCCCCCAGCCACTGCTGCTGGGTTTGCCCAACCCGCCCCCAGCCGCTCCAGCTGGGTTTGCCCAACCCACCCCCAGCCGCTCCAGCTGGGTTTCCCCTCCCGCTCCCAGTTGCTGTGGCTGGGTTTCCCCTCCCGCCTCCCGACTCCGCAGCCTTGGCTCCTTTACTGTGGCCGCAGGCTCTACTTTGCTCCCTTCTGTAGCGCTTGGCTTCCATGTTATCTTCAGTCTTTGCTCAGAGCCAGTATATGCAAATTAACCATCTCTGTTGGTGGTTAATTTGCATATCGCCCTGATTAGCCAATGGGAAGTGTAGCAGAGGTAGGGTTAATTACCGTTTTTGTCTTTTATTAGATAAGATAATTATTTTAATGTGGAAGGTCACATGTAAGAACTTCCAGTTTAAGATTAGAATGTAGAAAAAAAAAGATCACTTGACTGAAACAATATTAAATACAACTCAGTAATCTACAAAATCAAAACTTTGAACCCATCAGAGAGCTGAGGTTACAGGACTACCATTATAGATAAAAGATAGGTGACGCCAAAGAGACAAGGCATGGGCTCTGGTTTCACCTAGAGGGAAGATCACAAGGGAAAAGCCAGGGCCAACAAATAAACTGGCAAAAAGATTCAGCGAAAATGTTTTCATGAATTGCTAAAAGCTGAGTGTGGGCTAGTGTGGTCCCTGGAAACCACAGACGCAAGTAGAGATTGCACTCATTTGCAGGCTCATTTCTGTGGACCTTTGTAGCATACTCATAAAGCAAAAAACACACTGTTAATTTATTTAGAGCTTCCTTTCCTAAATGTCGACCTTCAGGGGCCTCTAAAGGCCCTGCATCCTGATTTAATCCATTTCTTGAGAAGTTTCATTCTGATGACAACTTGGGTCTCACTCCATCTTTCTGCCAGTATCTCTATGTATCATTTCATCTGATGACCATATTGAGGTTACTTCAGAAGTTTGGATCAAGAGAAAGGTATTTAAGAATGATCTGTCATGATTGCTGCTAATAGGAACATTATCAAAAACCTATTTGAGTTTCTTAAAAGCTGGTGCCTATGCATCCTCCTTTCCAGATGCAAGTTACTAAAATCATCATAAAAACTGACAAAGCCAATCTCTACAGCCCAGCAGCCAAGTATGAAACATTTTTACTACCTCCACCAATTTTGTCAGAGTGGTGAACATATATTGCTTGAGTGCATACTGTATCCCTAGCTTACTACATTTTCCAAATTTATATCCCAAGACTGGTTATAGCTTGCTGACACCTACAAGCAAAAATTGCAAATTCTGTATTAGATGTAAATCGCTCAGCTTGGAAAGAGTGTAAAAATTACCATGGACTCACTTATTTTCACCTGAGCTTCTACTAATGCCCCTGTAACTTAGGCGGTCTGGCTATGATCTCATTTTCCTCCAGCTGAGAGGGTGAGTGGTTATTCTATAACTGTTTGTGCAAGGAATTTCTGACCCCTCACAATGTCCCCTTAAGCCTCTTACTGAATTCTGTGTCTCTTCTAAATCACTCTAAGAAATAAGTGTAGTTCAGAAAAATTTTAACTTAGAGCCTTTTCTGCTTACCCTGTTGCACTGCCAAGTAAATGTGACTGAATTCCTAGCTTTTCAGGTACACTGGAAGGATATAAATTGCTCTTATCTTCATATGTAGTCCTAAATTTAATGACAACAATTCAATAGTATCTCCAGAATCATCTTTGCATTCCCTTATAACTTGCATGCATGATTCCAACCCTATTTCCAAGTAGATTGGCAATAATAGCACATGGCATGTGCTCAGAAATGCAAATGATAAAAATATGTTGCCTTCTCATGCATGTGAAGGCCAAGTTCCTGGGAGGGTCTAGGAGCACAGACAAATCCCTATCCCAAAGAGAAGGTGGCCACCTGAACTCTAGCAATTTGAAATGTTGCATGCTGAATTTGTGCCTCTAACTTCAAAAATTTTAAAAAAAATAAAATATATATATATATATATACATATATATATTAGTATTTATAAAACAATATTAGTGTTTTTATTACTGCTCCTGAAATATGACTGATAAAATATATAAAGTAAGCCTATTAATCAAAACAAACAGTGGAAATTCTATCAATAGTACTATCTACATTATCTACCCTCATGGGGTATTCCATGGAATTTATTTCTCTTTTTTGATAAGTCATCAGATTTTTTGTTTTACAAAAAAAACAATGATATTGGGGTTTTAGAATAACTCATACCAATTAATATCCATCTGTATATGTGAATTGGTAATTTTAAGCCTTAATCATCTATACCAGCGGTTCTCAACCTGTGGGTTGTGACCCCTTTGGGGGTAGAACGACCCTTTCACAGGGGTCACCTAAGACCATTGGAAAACACATATATAATTACATATCGTTTCTGTGATTAATCACTATACTTTAATTATGTTCAATTTGTAACAATGAAATTGGGGGTCACCACAACATGAGGAACTGTATTAAAGGGTCGCGGCATTAGGAAGGTTGAGGACCACTGCTCTATACTAATAAATGGGTAATATGATAATTAGACCAGATAGACCAGACATCTTCTGGATGTCTTTCTGGACAAAGCCACAGCGGGTTCAAGGGCCGGCAGTTGTGGTGGCTGCGAGGGCTGAGGGCCGGCAGCATGGGAGAGGCCGCGGCGCGGGCCTGTCCAGTGCTGCGGCCCCTTCCGCAGAGGCAGCGCGGCAGAGAGGGCTGCGCGGTTCTGGTTCCAGGGCTGCCCCGTGCACAGAGGCAGCCACAGAGGCAGCAGTGTGGCTTGTCCTGGCGCCATGCCTCCACAGAGGCTGATGGGGTGCCACCTGCTGTGCCTCAACCTTCCACAGCCCCTCCCCCAGCTGGACTGGCCCCAGATCATCCCCCACCCACCAGTGGGCAGGACCAGTGCTAAGAAGCGAGGGCCAAGGGCCGGCAGCCACTGCAATGGCTGCTAGGGCTGAGGGCCGGCAGCCACGGTGGCCAACCGTGGCAGCAGCAGTGCCTTCCCCTGATCCACCAGGTCGCTGCCCATAGAGGGAGACCAGACTGTGGGGAGTGGGCCTAAGCTGTCAGTAGGACATCCCCTGAGGGCTCCTGAACTGTGAGAGGGGGAAGGCCAGGCTGAGGGACACCCCCCCCCCATTGCACAAATTTTCGTGCACCAGGCCTCTAGTCTATATAATAAAAGCCTACACGACCATTACAGTGGAATGACTGGAATAACTGGTTGCTGTGATGCGCAGTAACCATCAGGGGGAAGACACTCAATGCAGGAGCTTCCCCCTGGAGGTCAGTGTGCTGCCACAGGGGGAGCACTGCTCAACCAGAATCCTGGCTCATGGCTGGCGAGTGGAGATGCCACAGTGGGAGCCTCTCCCGACGCCACAGCAGCACTATTGAGCAGCAGCAGCAGGCACAGCAGGCCGGGATGAATGCGAGTGGCATGGCGCTCAGCCCCAATTTGGGTTCCTCCCTGGCTGTCTGCTGCTTAGCGCATTCCTACATCCCTCAACAGGTTCCAGACTATAAGAGGGATGTCCGACTGCCAGCTTAGGCCCGATCCAGTGCTGTTCTCTGAAGTAGGAAGTCAGTCTGAACAACTCAGTGGGTCAGGGAAGTGCAAGAAACTCGGGGTGAGCCTACCTCCATGCTTGATTCACACACTCGATGGTGTTTGCAGGACAGACTGTGGTCGCCCAGCCCGTGCATGTGCAGCAGCTGCTGAAGCTCAAGCAGCAGGCCGTGTAGCAGCATAAGGCCATCTAACCACAAGCCAGCAGTCAGACATCCCCTGAGGGGTCCCGGACTATGAGAGGGTGCAGGCCGGGCTGTGGGGACTCCCCACCCCCAAAGTGCACGAATTCCATGCACCGGGCCTCTAGTTTAGATATAAAATAGAATAAAACCATGCCTAAACACAAGTTGCTTATCATGAATATTGAATTTAAGTAATTTAGAAGTTATGCATTTATACCCCAGTGTAAAAATTGGCAAGCATATATAATGGTGCTTATAAAGCTTTATGAAAACAAACATATTAGTGTTTATCTTTAAAGTATAGTCTGAATTCATTAACATTCAATACTTTTAAGATCAACTTATCACTAATTTTAATTCCATGGTTGTATACTTGAGCCATAAGTTTTGGCTTAATAAAAGTGATAATAACAGGAACAACACTGAACCTAATAATCCTTATTCAAAAACAAAACACCAAAATAACTATGTGAGATCAGCAATAGGAAATGATGTAGAAAACTCTGTTACCATTTTCTGTATAATTGTCTGAATCCCATGGCTACAGTCAATTCTTCTTTTTTTCACGATGACATCATTGCCACTAAGAGAATAATTTGTTCTGCCTCTTGCTGTGATTTTTTGTTAATATCTCAAAATAATAATAAATAGGCCCAGTCAATGCCTTTAATGGATGCTAATTCCACCCAGGAGACATCATGAACTTTTTTTAAAACTGTGAGCCTATCGAATTCTTGAGATCTAAGATCAAATAATAGCTTAAAATGAATTTCTCCATGAAATAAAAACAGAATTTGTTGTTAATCTTCCTTGAAATACAGATTTGTAAAACTGCAGCTAGTTTGGAAAAGTGAACATGTGGCTAAGTGTCAAATGTGAGACTTTTTTCTTTCTTGAGCAATAGTAACATGTCAACATTGAGATCAACAGTGTGGAAAATAGTTTTTAAAACTTCTAATATGGGAATATCCACACATATAATTAACTTTAAAATAAATTTAATTAAACAAAAGAACCTATTTGTATTATTTTCTGCTTTCATTGTGGGTTGTATAATGTTGATATGAAGAAAATAACAATAGCTATGTTGTTAGTCTATGCAACACATGACGACACATCTAAATGTGGAATCTTTCATTGGTGTGAGTCCTTAGCTGTGTGAGCACATAATTTGGGGTTTCGAATTGAATATATATTTTTCAAGGATATAATTACATCTTTCATGTGAAAGTTCAACAAATTTTAAAATTTTGTCAGTGCTTTATGTTTCCATTCTTTTAAAATTTAAAAGTGAGCCAGTGATTCAACAAGACTTAAGATAAAGGATCTACACTAGTATAAAACATAAAAGTACTACTAGAGTTTGGAAAATTCCCATCATTCATGATTTACCAGAAATGAATGACCCATTCTAATTGTTATAATATGTGCTTTATTAAATAAAAACATATGCATTTTGCTCATAAAAATACTTTACATTTTAATTAAAGTATATAAATTAAGCCTTTATAAATAAAAATAAAAATTTATTAATTTAATAACTCATGAGACAACATATATTTTCTGCATAATCACCATATGCTATGCAAAATATATTCATTCATTCCTTCAAGAAATATTGAGTTTTCACAATGTGTCAGATACTGTTCTAAGAAGCAAGAATACATAAGAAAAGCATTCTATAATTCAGGACCCTGTTACTTATGTTCATTGGGTTGAATACACTGCATATAAAATGTAAGATCCCTTTTGCTATGAAATTTACAATCTATGGAGAAGCAGGCAATAAACTAGTCAATTTTTCCTATTATAAAAATATAAAGATATTTTTATAATACCACTTACTGAAATTTCTTTGAACTTTATTTCATCCGAGAATATAATCTATTTTGAAAGGAAAATAATGTGGGCTTTGTGCATTAACCTTAAAACATTTTAATGTATAACACACAGAAAAGTACCTATTACTACATAAGTACTTTTCTGTTAATTTTAAATTAACCTGAGCTTTTATTATCTGTTTCTGGTAAACGCCAGAGCTTTGTTCATGATCATTATTTTAATAAATCTTCCAGATAAGACATATACATAGGCTGTATTCCTTTCCCCCCAGTGTTTTTGAAGATTGTGAGCAGAACCTGTTGAGTACATTTATGGTAGCAAGTTGTGTTTTGGTTTGGGGTTCATTTTCATTTTTTCACTTTTTAAAATAAAATTATTTGTGCTTATTGTATTGCAACAGCAGGTAGAAAAGCTATCATACACAATGTAACCATAAACATAGTATTTGGTTTTAGAGTTGTCCTTGCCAGAAAATGTCACTTAAGACAGGACAAATCTAAAGGCCAAACAAATATAAAATTCATGGTGATCCCAGTAAATATAAGTCCAGTTGATTATATGTGGATTCTTTTTAGGTTTAGGGATAAGGTTAGAACTAGAGTCATTATTTGGCTTTCGGTCAGAGTTAGGATTGAGGTTATGGTTACAGTTAGAGTTAGGGTTAGATTTGAGTATGCTTAGGGTTATAGTTAGCTTGGTAAACACTTGGGCTATTAATATACTAAGTTCCCAAAGTATGCTCTTAGTCTTCTGATGCACTAAAGTTAGTCTCCTCTTCAACAAATACCAACAGATATTCTGTCTTCTTTTGATAGGTTGATAGAGACTGGGTCTGCTTTTAGTTAATAACCATGAAAAAGGTGTCTATTTTGGATTATCTTTAGAATATCGGTAGTTGTTATTGGTGGTAATTATTTCCCTTATCTTAGCAATAAAACAGGGAAAAGTGCATTCAACATATTATCACAATCTTATCTAATAAAAGAAAAACATGGTAATTAGCCATACATCCCCTACCCTTCCCATTGGCAAACAGGGTGATATGAAAATTAACTGCCAGCCAAGATGGCAGCCAGCATACAGGCAGCTTGAAGCGAACATGAGGCTTGCTTGCTTCAGTGACGGAGGAATCCACCGTTCCCCGCCTGCCTTGCCGCCTCTGAGCTTGCAGTTTGAAACATTGTTACAAATATAGAAGCTAAACAAAACCCCAGAAACCTGCTTTCAGCCAGCCGGGATCTCAGAGCTGGAGTTGAAACAGTGTTTCGATTATAGAACCCAAACAAACCAGATACCTGCTTTCAGCAGCAGAGGCCTAAGAGCTGGAACCAAGCCTCAGAGCTAAAGCTGGCCCAGAATAAAAAAAAGAAAAAGAAAAAAAGGAGCGGTTGGGAGCTTCAGTCACCCGCCAGCCTGAAAACAGCCCTCATCCCCTCACCCAGACTGGCCAGGCACCCCAGTGGGGACCCCCACCCTGAAGGGTGTGTGACCAGCTGCAAACAGCCATCATCCCCTCATCCAGGCTGGCCAGGCACCCAAGCGGGACCCCCACCCTGATCCAGGACACCCTTCAGGGCAAACCAGCCGGCCCCCACCGTGCACCAGTCATCTATCCTATATAGTAAAAGGGTAATAAGCCTCCCAGCACCGGGATCAGTGGAGCCGCAAGGCCTCCTGGCAACGGGATCAGCATGACAGGGGGCAGCGCCCAAACCCCCTGATCGCCCTGCAGCTCTGTGTGTGACAGGGGCGGGGCCACAACCTCCCTATCTGCCCTGTTCTGTTCGTGACAGGGGAAGATGCCCCAACCCCCTGATCAGCCCTGCTCTGTGCCTGATAGGGGGGAGCTCCCCAACCCCCTGATTGCCCTGCGGCTCTGTGTGTGACAGGGTGCGGCGCCCCAACCCCCCCACCCCCCACGGGCCCTGCTCTGTGACGGGGTAGAACCATAACCACCTCATCGGCCCTGCCCTGAGTGTGACAGGGTGCAGCGCTCCAACCCTCTGATCTGCCTTGCTCTGTGTATGACAGGGGGCGGCGCCCCAATCCCCTGATCCGCCCTGCTCTGTGTGTGACAGGGGGCGGTGCCCCAACTCCCCTATCCGCCCTACCTTGTGAGTGACAGGGGGGAATTCCTCAACCCCCTGATTGGCCCTGCTCTGTGCATTACAGGGGGGAGCTCCCCAACCCCCTAATGGGCCCTGCTCTGTGTGTGATGGAGGGAGCTCCCCAACCCCCTGATTGACCCTGCTCTGTGCGTGGCAATGGGTGGCGCCGCAACCTCCCCATGGACCCTCCCTTGAGTGTGACAGGGGGCGGTGCCCCAACCCCCCAATCGGTCCTACCCTGAGCGTGACTAGGGTGGCATAGCAACCTCCCGATCCGCCCTGCTCTGTGTATGACAGGGGGCGGCACCCCAACTCCCCAATCGGCCCTGGTCTGAGCCCGACCAGGGGCTGCACCTAGGGATTGGGCCTGCCCTCTGTCACCCAGGAGCAGGCCTAAGCCAGCAGGTTGTTATCTCCCGAGGGGTCCCAGACTTCGAGAGGGCACAGGCCAGGCTGAGGGACCCTCCCTCTCCCCCGAGTGCACAAAATTTTGTGCACCGGGTCTCTAGTCTATATAATAAAACCTAAGTGACTGGTATGGTGGAATGACTGATCACTATGATGTGCACTGACCATCAGGGGGCAGACGCTCAACAAAGGAGCTGCCCCCTCATGGTCAGTGTGCTCTCACAGGGGGAGCGCAGCTCAGTCAGAAGCCGGGCTCATGACTGTAGAGCACAGCAGTGGTGGCGGGAGCCTCTCTGGCCTCTGCAGCAATGCTAAGGACCAGCAAGCCGAGCAGTAAGGAGTGAGCAGGCAGGCGGTAAGGAGTGAGAGGTCCCAGACTGTGGGGCTGATATCCCCCAAGGGGTCCAAGGGGTCCCAGAATGCAACAGGGTGCAGGCCAGGCTGAGAGACCATGATCCCCAGTGCACACATTTCATGCACCAGGTCTCTGGTAGGATTATAGTTACCAGAAAACAAACAATTTTATAGTCTTGGTGTGCAAGCCATTTTATGGCAAACTCAAAGGGCAGAAAACATAAAAGGAAAAATTCATGTAATTACATTTTTTAAATTCCTATGGTAAAACATTAACATGTTAAGAGGAGAAGAAAGGTAAAAACATCTGAAATATAAATAGTTAAATTCATTACTATAAACTTGCTGAGGTTTTGATTATGAATTGGTATGGCTTTTCAAAACTCAGAAAGTACACATAGGTCCCTACATCTCATTGTATGTAAATTTTACATCAGATAAAAATCAATTAATCTGAACTCTAATTAATTAAATTAATAATAAGGCATTTAAGAGAAAGTGTAATGATTTCTGCAAGGAATTTTAAATTGTACCCAAAATTAAGAAGGATTATAGATAGGGTAAAGATTATATAGAATAGTTTGTTCTACAGCTAGATCAAAACTGTTCATTATAAAGGACCTTTAACTTTGTTGGCTTTGAAATTTTCATAATAAAATGTTGAAAAATTCTAAGTAATGATACTTAATAAATGTTATTATATAATTGATTCCAAATACAAAAATTGGGAAAGGGTACCAATAAGAAATTTAAAGGAAAATACAATGGGAAGTAAATACATGAAAAATTATACAACTTCATTATCAATTAGAAAAAAACAAATTTCACCCTGACCGGTTTGGCTCAGTGGATAGAGCATCGGACTACGGACCAAAGGGTCCCTGGTTCAATTCCAGTCAAGGGCATGTACCTTGGTTGCAGGCACATCCCCAGTGGGGGGTGTGCAGGAGGCAGCTGATCGATGTTCCTCTCTCATCGATGTTTCTAACTCTCTATCCCTCTCCCTTCCTTGTTGTAAAAAATCAATAAGATATATTTAAAAAAATTCAAAATGTGATGTTAATTTATTCTGGTATCCTGGTAAAAAATAAAGTTAATTATAATACCCAGTGTTTGTGAAGGTAGAAGTGGTGAGAATTATATATAATGTCAGTGTACATGTAAATTAATACAGCCTTTCAGAAATGCTCGATTTTCATGTGTGTCAAGTGAATTTAATGACATTATATTTAAACCAGCAATTAAAATTTTAGAAATGCAGTGTCCTGATCTGTGTGGCTCAACTGGTTGGAGCATCCAGAAGATAGCAGGTTTGATCCTCAGTCAGAGGCAACTGATTGGTATCTCGCTCTCTCTCTCTTTCTCTCTCCTTCCTCTCTCTAAAATCAATTTATTAAAAAAAACAAAAATTTTAAAAATTAAAAAATGATTAGAACTATACTTTAAAACTATTGAAACCAAATATATGTATCTATGCATTTAATAATTATCAAATTAAAATTACAAATCTTATAAATTATTAGAAATTTTAGCTAAAAGTTTAGTTAAATAAATTTGATAAATAAAATTAAAGTTTAAATCCTGTTAAAAGCTAATATATATCTACAATAAAACATGGCCCTAGCCAGTTTGGCTTAGTGGATAGAGCATCGGCCTGTGGACTAAAGGGTCCCGGGTTTGATTCTGGTCAAGGGCACATGCCCAGGTTGTGGGACGGATCCCCACTAAGGGACTGCAGGAGGCAGCCAATCAATGATTCTCTTTCATCATTGATGTTTCTATCTCTCTCTTTCCCTTCCTCTCTGAAATCAATAAAAACATATTTTTTTAAAAATATATTTTATTGATTTTTTAAAGAGAGGAAGGGAGAGAGATAGAGAGTTAGAAACATCGATGAGAGAGAAACATCGAACAGCTGCCTCCTGCACATCTCCTACTGGGGATGTGCCCACAACCAAGGTACATGCCCTTGACCGGAATCGTGGGATGACGGGCCATCCCCACGCAGGGCCAGGAGCGTGTGCGCAAGACATCCTTAGACCTGCGACGGGAGATCATCGAGGTGAGTGGGATCCAGAATCTCATCGAGCTGCGGAAAAAACGGAAGCAGAAGAAGCGGGCTGCCCTGGTCGCCCAGGAGCCGCCTCCAGAGCCCGAGGAGATCACTGGCCCTGTGGAGGAGGAGGCATTCCTGAAAGCTGCCGTGGAAGGGAAAATGAAGGTCATCGAGAAGTTTCTGGCCGATGGGGGCTCCCCGTACACCTGCGATCAGTTCCGCAGGACAGCATTACACCGAGCTTCCCTGGAGGGCCACCTGGAGATCCTGGAGAAGCTGCTGGAGAGCGGGGCCACTGTGGACTTTCAGGATCGGCTGGACTGCACAGCCATGCATTGGGCCTGCCGCGGGGGCCACTTGGAGGTAGTGAAACTCCTGCAAAGCCGAGGAGCAGACACCAATATGAGAGATAAGTTGCTGAGCACCCCCCTGCACGTGGTGGTTCGAACAGGGCACGTGGAGATCGTGGAGCACTTCCTGTCCCTGGGCCAGGACATCAATGCCAAAGACAGAGAAGTCCACAGGCTGACGCTCTATCCACTGAGCCAAACAGGTTTCAGCAAAAACATATTTTTGAAAAGTAAAAAATATTTCTTGATTTTAGAGAGAGAGATAGAGAGAAAGAGAAACACTGATTTATTGTTCTACTTATTTGTGCATTCATTTGTTGCTTCTTGTATGTACCCTGACCAGAGAGCAAACCCACAACCATGGTATATGGAGGACAACTTTAACCAACTGAGCTACCTGGCCAGGGAAGAAAAATGAATTTCTACAATTACTACCTTTCCTGGCAATACAACTTCCGAACAATCAATATATTTAAAGTTGCCTTAAATGAGTGAATAGCATTCTAGAATACACTGTTGACTCACAATTTTAATCAGCTTAAGAACACCATATTACTATACTATATCTAAGAATTCTGAGTCAAAGCAATTTTAAAGATTGAACTCTAAACACAGAAATGCATGCATAAAATAGACAGATGTAACTGTTTATTGTTTTTTAATATCTGACTTAAATCAAGAGACTCTAACATAATTAAAAAAAATTTTGGATCTACTTATTAATTTAAATGACTGAAGAAATAATGACAGGCTATAATATAAAAGCAGATACAACAGGAATTTACAATATTTTAACAGGAGTGCAGTACAAGAGATTCAGTTATGATGAGTGAAGAACTAAAAAAATAATCTCAGCAAGTGCAATTATTTTAGATTTTCATTTGTATAGTATACTATGGTTGAATTCTTTGCGGAACTTTTGAAGTTAATGTTTTAAGAAAAATTTAAATTCTCTCCCTAACCTCTTGAAATTAATTAATTAGTTCTCAGGCATGAAAATGCTGTTTAGACTTGCCTCTAGAACAGTGGTTCTCAACCTTGGCTGCACATTAGAATCACCTGGGAATCTTTTTTAAATCCTGATTTCTGGGCCTCATCCTCTGGAAATTCTGTTTCTTTGTTACTAATGTTGTGGCCCCACCCCATCACAAAGAAACAGAATTTCTGGAGGATGAGGCCCAGAAATCAGGATTTTAAAAAGATTCCCAGGTGATTCTAATGTGCAGCCAAGGTTGAAAACCACTGCTATAGAACCTCAGTGATGAGATTTCACCCTGTATCAGATTTTTACTTGTTCATGAGAAATGGCATTCTCTGCACAAAATTATTTAGGCAAAACAGCTGCTTTCTATTTCTTTTCTTCTCTCTTCATTTTTAAAACACTGTCACTGCAGGCAGATACCCTAGTACCTTCTTCTAAACCAGCAGTTCTCAACTTGTGGGTTGAGACCCTTTTGGTGTCAAAGGACCCTTTCACAGGGGTCGCCTAAGACCATCGGAAAACACATATATAATTACATATTGTTTTTGTGATTACTCACTATGCTTTAATTATGTTCAATTTGTAACAATGAAACTACATCCTGCATATCAGATATTTACATTAAGATTCATAACAGTAGCAAAATTACAGTTATGAAGTAGCAACAAAAATAATTTTATGGTTGGGAGTCACCACAACATGAGGAACTGTATTAAAGGGTCGGGGCATTAGGAAGGTTGAGAACCACTGTTCTAAACTCATTCCTTCTCAGCTCTGTACTCTTGACAACTCTTCTGCAAATTTCATTGTAACATAAGTACAACTCAGTCTCCTGCTGTAACTTTTCTCACTTTTTCCTATTTATTTTTGTCTATTTGTTTAAGCAGTAATTTCTACAATAATTGACCCCATAAGTATGTTCCTTTTCAAAACCTGTTGAAAATTGAAGAATTTGCTATTTTAAGAATTCCACTGCATCAAAGCTCATTTTATATTTATTTCATTTTATATATGCTAAAATATGCAGTATTCTCTGGGATAATTTATTTGAAATATGATAAAGAAAAATATATCCCTTTAATGTATATATCCTCAAGTAAAAAATAGAAATGAAAATTAATGATATTTAGAATCACATAAATACATTATGTAGACTTGACAGACTATGTATGCACTAAAATAAATGTCATTTTACAGTTCAATTGGAAAATGTAGCTGTTGTAAAATTATATTTCATCTTATAGGTCAATCTCTCAAAGAAAAATTACATGGAAAAGCAAATAAGCTTTCCCTAACATGGGAGAAAGTAACAAATGAAAAACACTTTCACTCAGCAGGTGTGGCTCAGTGGTTGAGCATCAACTTATGAATCAGGAGGTCATGGTTTGATTGCAAGTCAGGGCACATACCCAGGTTGTGGCTTCAATGCCCAGTAGGGGGCATGCAGGCAATCAATGATTCCCTCTCATCATTGATGTTTCTATTTCTCTTTCCCTCTCATTTCCTTTCTGAAATCCGTAATAGCATATTTTTTAAAAAAGGAAAACACTTTTAAAGTATACTTTTACATTCATACTTTATATTTACTTTCCTAAAGAATAAGAACATTCATACTTTATATTTACTTTCCTAAAGAATAAGAACATATCACACTGTTCTTGAAAATTCTTGCTTTTGCGGAGAAAATGTGTCCTGTTATATTTAGGATGATAAATATATCTAAGGTAATTTTAAAATCTAATACTAATGTTTTAAGAACTGTATAAAATTTAATGTGAAACATATATATGAATCCTTTAAATGGAGAATAACCCTATTCTTAATATCCTAGTAGAATTTCCTTGTTTCAGGTGAAAAAATATATAATCCTAATTTCATATTATTCTAATAGGAGGTTCTCATTTAATATATCATTTCATTTAACTGAATGTCATCTTGCATTTCATCTATTCCATTATCTCACACACTTGGAAAGGTTTGAGTTGCCACCTGGCAGAGTGTTACAATATCATATTTTAAGTTCATGCTTTAACAGTTATCTAAAAAGGCAATTCAAATTTATATTTTCTTTGCAGTCAAGACAGTAGTGTCAAAAACTTTAAGAAATCAGTTTTTCTGAGGATACTTTAATCACATCTCACTTCTCTGTATCAAAACCATAATCTAAATATGTTTAATGTTCATAAATAAATTATATAAAATTAAATTGTTATGCCAGTAATAAAATATAAGATTCATATCATGTATAAAAATTATCATTTTTAATGCATTACATTTCAACTTTTGAGATATAAGTTCAGTTACACACCAAGAAAAATTCTTTTAAAATATATGAAACTGTTAAAACCTCTTAACTCTTTTTAAAAAATATATATATATTTTATTGATTTTTTTATAGAGAGGAAGGGAGAGAGATAGTTAGAAACATCGATGAGAGAGAAACATCGATCAGCTGCCTCCTGCACATCTCCTACCGGGGATGTGCCCGCAACCCAGGAACATGCCCTTGACCGGAATCGAACCTGGGACCTTTCAGTCCGCAGGCTGGTGCTCTATCCACTGAGCCAAACCGGTTTCGGCAAAACCTCTTAACTCTTACACGTTTTATTAAATAAATACATAAGCAATTGTGTTAATTTCTATAATCATTGGACTTCTACTGATTTCAAAACGCTATTGCTAACATTATCTTAGTACATTCTTATGACAATTCTCTAATGTAAATTCTGTTGTGATTAAATTATATTTCTCCCGAAATATCAATGAATGGCAGGGATAGGTAAAGATGGTGAATTTAAAACATATGCTTTGTTTTTAAAAGAAAAAAGTTCAAAGAATGATATTTCTAACACTGAAAGAGAGGGACATTTATTATTGTTTACAGATAATTGTGTGTCTGGAAAACCAAAGAAACTCAATTATAAATCTATGGCAAACAATATAAGAATTTATGAGATGAATGGGTACAAAATTAGTGTGTAAAAATCAAATGTCTTCATCTATACAAACAACCACCAGTTAGAAACATAATGGATAAATGTCAATTATACCTTAATTTTTAAAAAGAAAGGAAAACATAATAGAAATAAAGACCCAAATTATAAAAGCAAAAAATAAAATACCTAAAAATAAACTGAAAATTAGTAGTTAATAAAGATGACACTAACTTTTAGGCATGTCTGAAATGCTTTTATTTTGTTCGCACCAGGAGAGTTTGACTCATTAGAGAACTCTAAGTAGAAAAAATATTTCATTTAGAATGTTGTTGTCTCCTTTGTCCAGTATTGTTACTGAGAAATCCAATATCAATCTGATTCTTATCTGTCCATAGCTAATCTGTTTCTTTAATTTGGAAGCTCTTGAACAGCATAAACAAAATCAAATCATTTATCTCTTTTTACATCAGAGGTTTGAGTAGAATTTGAAGCTGCCAAATCAGGTAGAGCACTGGCATGTTCTGTCCATCACATCAAACAATGAATCTTTTATGTTGAAGATTTGTATGCTAGATCCCTAAAGATATAGAGTTTACAGACAAATGTTTTCTAGGCTATGGAAAATGGCACAAATTTGGTAGCAGTTGGGTAGTTGTTTTGTTTTGTTGTGTTAGAGGGAAGAGCTGAGAAAAATAAAGGTAACTTTGAAAGAAAGCAGAAGTACTAATACATCCAATATAAGGATCTAAAATACAGCAATGAGAGACAAAATAGACAAAAGATTAAAGCATACAGATAAATGGTTAAACCTCAATTCTTATCATTCCCTGTTTTAAACTGTAGTCACACTAATCTAGCTTTTCCTCATATGCACCACACACATTCTCATCTCAGGGCTTTTGTGCTCTCCTAGAAAACAGTTTGGTGTACAGCTTGAACCCATACTCTTACTACAGTTGCTCCAGAGCACAGAACATAGTAAGTACTCTGTTACTGCCTGCTGAATGACTAAAGGACTTTTCTTAAAATCTGCAATGAAGTCAGGGCCCCACATCAAATCTGTCTGTCTAAACAGCCATTTGTTTTCAATGGGAAGATTGCCAAGGTTGACTATTGACTTAAATTTGGTCTCTCCCCACTTCACACAGCAAAAGCTGTGCTAAGATAGTTGCAGCTAGTTAGTTCACTGAAAGCAATCATAGAGAGCAGGGTGAGTGGGACAGGGAAGGAAGAAAGCCAAAGTTAAGTCTACACTCACACAAATGAGTCCACCAACACTGTGAAAAATCCACAAAGGACCCAGGGAATGGGGTCTGGGCAAGAAAGATGTCAGTTACATGTTCCTCGATATTTAGATGCATTTTGTATCAAGAGTTACCTCACAGTAATCCATAGTGAACACTATTTTCTATAGATTAAAAAATTCTACAACCATAAATGTAAGCCTTCAAATTTTTTAAGTCATGTTATGTATAGCCATGACATGCTGCTTTCCCTTCCTATTCATCTTTATAAATAAAATTATTAAGATGATTTGAATTCAGTACATTTTATTTGGCAACAAATAAGTAAATGAACAAGTCTTGTAAAAAATGATACTTAGCTATTTGTCACTTCTAACTAAAATAAATTCGGTTTTTAATATTAGCTTCTTGAATGAATGCCACATTTATTCACTAAGTGTCTACTCTGTACAAGAGACTGCTAAACACCTCGGTTCAGCATGGGTTAAACAGGCAACGTTCACATTTCCAAAGGCCTCAGGGTCTACAAAACCATTCTTTATACATCAGAATCTGTCTACTCAGATTGCAGAATGACAACTTTTCCACACCCATGGATGCACTGGGATTATTTATGTTTATTAGCACAGATTCCCAACAATGAAATTGAAAGTGGTAAGGACACAGAGAAGGATACTGATATAAACCTTGCTCAATCATTTAGATTCATTTCCATGTTTATAGTTTTCCACTATGACAGTTTTAAAAGTTTCTAGAGCTATAAATCCCAGACCTTCTACATCTTTCTATCAAGAAGTCCATTTCCCATTGTAAATTTTCTAACGCGTGTACTATTAAATATAGGAGAACACTATATATGTAAAGGAAATCTTTCCATTCACATTTTCCATTATCTATCCTGTACGGACAATATTAAAAAATTTTCCTAACTGTATTTTATTTGAAACTCCTATACCTTTTCCTGCTTTAAGAAATTAATTTTCACAAAATTATTATGATGGTTTCGATATTCAACTTCCTTACAATCAAAGTAACTTCCAATCTTTCCATTTACTCACATGCATACCAATTACATTTTAAAATATCATGTTTATAATAATCAAAATATGTCTCTGAATAATTTATTCTTTTTCCTAGGGGGAAAAAAAAAAACACACCTCATTAGCAGTCATAAGATTCAGTAATGTTAATATACCCAAAATGAATGATACAAAGATTCATTATCTTTAAGTCACACTGGAATCATTGAACTGAATCACTTTATATCATTATAATTATCTTTCAAGCAATGTACTCCTATAAATTTAACTAAATGCTTAAGTGGCCTATTGACCCAAAGGGCACTTCTAGTCTCTTACTTAATAATTTAATATATTGATGCCCAGGAAATAATGCATAATTTGTATTGCAAAGTTTCCTATCTTCTATTTTGAATAAAATAGTTATATACATCTACTCTAAATAATTAGAAATTTGAAAAAATAAAAATCCTTCATTTCTTCATGGCTACTCTTTTTTTTTTTTAAGTTATCTTTATTGCTGAAAGTATTATAGATGTCTGCCTTTTTTTTTTTTTTCTTTGTGCCCATTGACCCTATCCTCCCTGCTCCCTCTCCCTCCCCAGGCCTTCATTGCACTATTGTCTGTATCCATTGGCTATGCATATCCTGTATAATAAAGAGGGAATATGCAAATTGACTGTCACTCTGCCACAAAGATGGTGGTGCCCACAGCGGAGGCAGGGGGTTTCCATAATACAAGATGGCTGCACCACAGTGGAGCCCGAGTTCCCGTAAAGGGCCTTAATCAGCAGGGACCTGAGGCTGCGCCCCCCCCAACCCCCTCCCCCCTTGGGGCTTGACAGGGGACCTCAGGTCACTCCCCCACCCTGGTGCCAGGCTGGGGACCTCAGGCCGTGCCCCCCCGCCTGGCAGGGCTTGACAGGGAACTTCAGGCTGCGCCCACAACCCGGTGGGACTTGACAGGGGACCTCAGGCCACACTCCCCACCCCAGCGCCAGGTTGGGGGACCTCAGGCCGTGCCCCCCACCTGGCGGGGCTTGACGGGGGACCTTAAGGTGCATCCCCTGGCAGGTAGGGCTTTATAGGGGACCTCAAGCCGCACCCCTCGCCCCTGCACCAGGTCAGGAGACCTCAGGTCGCAACCCCACTCTGGGGCCAAGCTGGGGGACCTGAGGCTGCGACCCCGCCCGGCGGACCTGACAAGGGTGGGGCCGGCTGGGTCTGGTTCTTGTGTGATTTTGAGTGCACATGGGTGGGCAGGAACTTGACTCTGGGTCCTGTGGTGCACCCCAGACTCTGACATTTTACTAATTTTCTTTCATCTCTGACACTTCTGTTATAGAGAAAGGGCAAATAGCAATATTAAAATATTTCCTCTAATTAATCCCCTTTCAATGTGCATGAATTTTGTGCACCAGGCCACTACTATGGACATAAATTATTTGGTTAATCTCTTCCCTTTAAGCCCTCCAGAAGTTTTTGTTGTTGCTGCTGTTTTTAATATCCTATCTAATAAAGATGGAATATGCTAATTGACCCTTGCACCATGGCAAAGGTGGCGGTGCCCACAGCCAATAAGGAGGGAATATGCTAATTGACTGCCCCACCCTCAAAGATGGCAGTGCCCACAGCCAATTGGAGGGAACATGTTAATTGACTGCCATGCCCTCAAAGATGGCGGCACCAACAGCCACAAGATGGCTGGCAGAGGAGGGCAGTTGGGGGTGACCAGGCCTGCAGGGAAGGGCAGTTGTGGAGGACCAGGACTGTAGGGGAGGACAGTTAGGGGTGACCAGGCTGGCAAGGGAGGGCAGTTAGGGGAGACCAGGCCAGCAGGTGAGCAGTTAGGGGGTGATCAGGCTGGCAGGCAGAAGCAATTAAGGGCAATCAGACAAGCAGGCAGGCAAGCGTTTGGGAGCCAGCAGTCCCGGATTGTGAGAGGGGTGTCCGACTGCTGGTTTAGGCCCTATCCCACAGGTCAGACATCCCCCAAGGGTTCCCAGATTAGAGAGGGTGCAGGCACCTGAGGGGGCTTGTGTCTGCAGAACATTCCATTTAAAAAACCAGCTGACCGTGGGAATCAGTGTGATTTAGTCCACCTGGGGGGCTCAGACCTCCTTATCCCAGGCAAAAAGTGAGTGCCTGGTTAAAATACCAGCCTGGGAAGTCACCAGGATCATTTTCTGCAGGAGGAGCATCTCAGCAGAACTTCAGACTCACAGAGGGGTCTGAGCTGATCAACCAGCACTGAATCTGAGGAGCTAATTATTTTCTAAAAGAACTTTCAGCAGAGAGCAGAATAGGAGTCAAGTCATACTGTTCTGGGAAATAGGCAAGATTCTCCCCACCTCAAGGGAAGAGGAGTCACCCCTTCCCCAATCCATGGGATGGATTTGGAAAGGCGGGAGGTGGGGGTACTATGAGAGATCAACCAAAGGACTTGTATGCATGCATATAAGCATAACCCATGGACAGAGGCAGTGGGGAGGGGTGAGAGTATCTGCTGGGGAGGTGGGAATGATCGGGGAGAGGTCAATGGGGGGGAAAAAGGAGATATATGTAATACTTTAAGCAATAAAGAATTAAAAAGAAAAAGAAAGAATAGAGAGCCAAGTGGAGCGGGTTTGTGTGTGCATGTTTTGTTTTAATTCCCTGTGTGCTAGAGCTGGCCACAAGGGTATGCCAGCAACCCACACAGAGTTGATTGATATACTGGAAGGAGAGAAAGACCCTGCCTGCCCCTCCCACAAAATGTATTTTCCCTTTTATTTTATTTCCTACTTTTATAATTTCAAATCTTTATTTTTTTCACATCTGTTGTTTAGGTGGATTATGGTTATTAAGTAAAAGTATTTTTTAGACTATGAAATAAAAGAACCTATTTTTTTGGATTTAATAATACTAAAAAAAAAAAAAAAACAAAAAAAACATAGCAAGCAATTTCATCATCAAAGATAACTTGGTTTCCATGTTTAGTGAAAATCCAGTCATTAGCAAAATGCCAGCCTTTTAAGATATATACTGACATTTTTTAAATTTACTTGTTTCCATTTCCATTGTTTTGGGTTTATCTCACAGAGAGTACCTACACTTTTCACCACTATCTGAAATTCAACTAAATGTGCATTACGAATTGTTTTTGGATACATGAACCTAAAAAGAGATGATGACATGTTGAATACTTACTATAATATAAAAATTGTTCTATCTACACTTTACTTCACCAAAATATACAGAACTTTCTAAAAATTCCTGTCTAAATTAATGAACCTTACTCTCTGAATTCAAAACCTCCATTCATTTAATTGCTCTATATTTGGTGAAAATGACAATATATAAAATTATTTCTAGAAGATTGTCATCTGGCAACATCCATTCTTGTGAAATAATCCAGATTTATACCAGCCAATCATATAGGAATTGGTTGAAGCCCAATGAATATCAAGACTCACAAGAAGCTACAGTAAACCGTGTTGCTCATAGATGATCAATGTCTCAGTGAAAATGTGCATTCATAATAAAATGCAAAAAATGAACTGGATACACTTAAAATTGACCTAAAGGAGGTTTACTCTACTTGGCAAGAAAAGCATCTATATGATTAGAGAGAGTAATTGCATCAATTATAGCAAATAGATGTCAGTATTTGGTTTTGATCTGTCATTAATTTTTAAATCCTCTACTAGCAAAATGCTTAATGAAATAATTATTATCACACATTTATTTCAGCCTTCTAAATACCATCCATAAATATGCAAGTATTCTCTAGTAATCTTTAACGATTATTCAAAAAGATTTTATACAAATATGCACAAGCACGCACACTCACAAATGTCCTTGAGAGAGAGAAGAGTTGGGAACATTGTTTCTCATTGTTCATTATTCATTCAAGGCCTCTGGATTACCTCTGTATTGTGCAGAATCATAAACAAAACTCTCTAAAATATACCAAAGGTGAAATTCAATTATCTTACTAGTTATTTCAAAAATCTGAAAGTGTTGCTTAGTAATAAGATTGTAAGTCATTTGGTTTACTGAATTCAACTGTTATCTATAATAATAAAAGTGTAATATGCTAATTAGACTGGACAGCTGAATGAGCTTCTGGACAACCTTCGGGAGGAAGCCTGGGCTGCTAGGGCCGAGGCAAGCCGCTGTGGCTGTGAGGCCAAGTTTCTTGCACAAATTTTGTGCATTGGGACTCTAGTTGTAAAATAAGTGTTTGGAAATACTCTTCTTATTTTAATTTTATGTCTACATTATTGATCAAAACCTTGCTTGAGACAAAGTCTAGGTTACTTTCTACGTTTCATGTCTTGCATAGGACTAGGCAAGTAGTAGATGTTAAATGAATATTAGTCAATTCAAATAAATACTCTTATTGAAATTATTTTTTCCAGTTTTAATGTTCAAATCTGAGTTGTTGAAAAGGTCTAGAGGGGATATATATATATGTATATATATATATATACACACACACACATATATATATATATACATGTAAATACAAAGTTAAACAGCATTTTCTCTGCCATATTATTGTCTTTTGGTTAATAATGCTTTTTAAAATTATTTTAAATGACATTTTTTAAAAAATATATTTTATTGATTTTTCTGCAGAGAGGGAGAGAGAGAACTAGAAACATCGATGAGAGAGAAACATCGATCAGCTGCCTCCTGCACATCTCCTACTGGGGATGTGCCCGCAACCAAGGTACATGCCCTTAACGAGAATCGAACCTGGGACCCTTCAGTCCGCAGGCCGATGCTCTATCCACCGAGCCAAACCGGTTTTGGCAATGACATTTTTTTATTTTTGGTGGATCACATGTGTTCATTTAACTTTTAAAATCCAATTTTCTCCTACGGCATATCTAAAAATACTTCTCCAATGTGGTTTACTTAGAAAAAAAAAAAGCCCCTCAATAGTATGAACAAAAATTAATTTTATGTAAATTCATTGATATAAAAATTGCTTTGGGTTTTAATAAAAAGGCAATGGTAATAGAGTAGCATCAAGTATTAAAGATTTACTTTAAAAATTATTTCATTTATTAATAGCCAATTATAGGAAATGGTGTCATTATTGGAAGGCTAGAATCTAACTTAAAAAGTGAGATTTTTCTCTGCCTGTTTCCTCATATTTCTAATTTAATAACTATTTTGTTCTAATAGTAATTGTCATATAAAATGTTTCTATTCTGCATTTATCCACTAATTCATTCCTATGTTTTGATCTTTGATTTTGTTTTACTTTACTCAGAGTTATTTGTTTATTCTCAGGAAATACATTACTCTTGCAAATAATCAGACCTGTATTTAAGGCAATTATTAATCAACCTTGTTTGCTTCAAAGAATGAAACTGTCAGACAAATTTTAAGAATAATTTTACCAACAGCTAGAGTTTTTAATATCACATTAATTGCCTCTATAATTTAACAAATAAATTATTTATTTTAAAATAAAACTATAGAAAAATAAATATAAATTCATGTAAGTTCAAATTTTAAATTCAAGTAGTTGTTGACCAATATGACTCAATAATACATTTTGGCATCTAAAAATGATATTACTTCATTTGTATAGTGATAATCATTCAATATTACACATGTGCAGAAACATGAAAACAAACAAATTAATCATATACAATTAGGAGAAATTACTTCTATTAAGATATAAGTTTTTTAAATAAAATATGTTTTTACATGTGCTTTGACCTTCAGTTTAGGCAATTATGGGTAACTTTAATGTGTTTGGTTCTTCAGATATTCATTAAAAATCAAGAGTATCATAAACCTATGTGTGACAAAGAAATGTTGTCAAGAAAACTCTTTTACCTCTGATCTATTATTTGATATTAACTGAACAAGCTGATGCTATTACAAGTCCTTATGAACAAAATATATAATTTTTTATGAGTAACTAAAAAAAAATTTTAATTGACATCCAGAATACAGAATTAAATAGAACAAAAGAAAATCATCTGTTATTATTTTATTTAGGGTTTTCATTGTTAAATGTTTCCTTGATGTGTCTCCTTTACTGATTCTAATATGAATCCCCAAATACAAACAATTATAGCATCAAAAGAAGGAAGCCCCCTCAGTTAGTCACCATATATTCATAAAACTGGGGTGTTATATGGTTTTATGAGCTTGTTATGAGCCCTCCAGAAGTTTTTGTTGTTGCTGCTGTTTTTAATATCCTATCTAATAAAGAGGGAATATGCTAATTGACCCTCGCACCATCGCAAAGATGGCGGTGCCCACAGCCAATAAGGAGGGAATATGCTAATTGACTGCCCCACCCTCAAAGATGGTGGTGCCCACAGCCAATATGGAGGGAACATGTTAATTGACTGCCACACCCTCAAAGATGGCGGCACCAACAGCCACGAGATGGCTGGCAGCGGAGGGCAATTCTTGGTCAAATTCTTGCTTGCTTATCTCCTCTTATGGCAACTATTGTTGCAAGTTATAGAAGGAGTATAAAAAAGCAAGCCGTTCCCAAGCCTCTAGGCACAAGCAGGAAAGAGGTCCATAAATTTAACTGAACAACTTTTATGGTTTATATCAGCAATAATTGGTTGTCTAAACTGAGACAAGAATGAGCCAGAATTGTTTATCCTTCTCAGTTGACTCTCCCCCCCAATTGGTTAGTCTGTTGCTTTCTTCTTATAGGTTGGAAACAGAAAACCTTTGGTGGTAAGAAAATTCAAGTTCATTTTGATTTTTTTCCTCCATCCCTACATGCTAGACTGAACACAGTACCCTGAATGAAAGTACCCGTAAGGTGGGGTCAGACAGGAGCAGAGCAAGGACGATGTGCCAGGCACAGAAACTCACAGGGCGGAAAGCCCCGCGTGCCTAGCAAGGGGCGAAACTGGGAAACAAGAGCCTCACCCAGAGTAACCTATCTGTCCCTCGCATACCACCGGCCATGCAGTTGGGACCCTGATCTTTCATATCGCTGCTAAGGAGGTTTAGACCCCCTGACCTTTCCTCCCTAAAGATACCATCTAGGCCTCGGATCTATTTCAGCTCCAGACCCAGAAAAGAGGAAAACCGGACAAGTGACTCTGTGTCTGCCTCAGGACCACCTGCATTGACTAATAAGGCCCTGCCCTGGCACAGGCCAATCAGTGGAGACCAAGAACCTGAAAGAGCACAGCTGGAAAGCTGATGAACAGTCTATTAAGACCCTCCCCTGCAACCTCCCCTAAGATTTCCACCTGCAAGAAAGCTCAGGACAAAGGACCCAGCGCTCACTCTCCCCCCAAGGAGCACGCTGTGCTTTGTCATTCCCCCACAGGCACTATCCTCCAACCTCCAAAGAACCCCAGGAGACTTGCAACCAAGGCAAGCTGTGTGACACCTAAGGGGGCAATGGGCAGCGGCAGCTCATCACGGGCTAACACCCTGAGCCTGTCTCCGAGGCCCTCTTTTCTCTGACCTCCCAGTGAGCTCAAGCAGCCCAGCCTAGGCTCTCCTCTAGCTATGCCCTTCCTTGTTTCACTGTCCTAGGTATATTTTTGCTGTGGTCAATAAATTCTTGCTTGCTTTTCTACATTTTGTCTCTTGATTGAAATATTTCTTTCAAGAAGGCAAGAACCGAGGTCTCCTCATCTCCTTAGTAACAGAAGGGCACCAACTTAAAATGTCTTAAATGTACTAGCGCTTTATTACTTTTCTGATTGAGAGATTTAGAAATTACTTTTGCTATTATATTCAATTGTCCTTAAGGCAGTGGTTCTCAACCTTCTGGCCCTTTAAATACAGTTCCTCATGTTGTGACCCAACCATAAAATTGTTTTCGTTGCTACTTCATAACTGTAATGTTGCTACTGTTATGAAACGTAATGTAAATATCTGATATGCAGGATGGTCTTAGGCGACCCCTGTGAAAGGGTCGTTCGACCACCAAAGGGGTCGCAACCCACAGGTTGAGAACCGCTGCCTTAAGGTATATCTTTCATTAGTATTGTTATTTTATTAAAATAGTTATAGTTGCCTTCTTTTCAAATTCACTTAAATGCTTATGTACATTACTTCATGTTAATTTTTTTTTCTCATTTAGATTCTATACCACAGTTCAATGAGATAGTGATGTGAAAATGATTATTCTTTGGAGTGCCCTCGGCGGTCCCAGATCTGTCTCTTGCTTCAAGAGTGTTGGGATGGAACAGACCCAAGGATACCCCTTCTTTCAGCCTCTGACCACTCTCCTGCGTCTTATCCAGTCACCATCTTCAGAACCACCTCCAAGACCAGCCAACACACCATTATTGTTGTTTTTCTACCTTAACTCCTTATTGCCGCACAACCATGGCTCCCAAATTCGTCAGAGTTACCCCACCGCAGTGGAGGCTGCAGTCAACCGCCTGGCCAACCTGCCTCTGCGGGCCCCACACCTACCTCTCTCGAGGCTTCTATTCCAACCGTGATGGTGTGGCTCTGGAGGGCCTGGGCCTCTTCTGGGAGTCGGCAGAGAAGAAGCCGAGGGCACTGAGCATCTTAAAGTTGCAAAACCAGTGCTGTGGCCGCATTCTCCTCCAGGATGTGCTGAAGCTTCCCGAGATGAGTGGGCAAAACTCAGGACGCCATGGCAGCCGCCCCAGCCCTGGAGAGGAGCCTGAGCCAGGCCCTTTTGGAGCTGCAGGCCCTGGGTTCCACCGGCTCAGCTCAGACCCTCAGCTCTGACTTCTGGGAGAACCACTTCCTGGGTGAGGAGGTGAAACTCATCAAGAAGATGGATGACACCTGACTAAGCCCGCAGGCTGGCCCGCTCCCAGGCTGGGCTGGGAGAGTATCTCTTCCAAAGACTCACCCTCAGGCCTTTGGAGCCCAGAGGCCTTTGGGGTCCCCTCTGCATTCCCCTGGTGTCTGGCTTTTACCTGAGCCTCTTCCCGAAACTACTAGCCATTCATTCATGCATTGGACCAAATGAAACAATAAAGCTTTTTACAGGAAGTAAAATTAATAATAAAAAGATAAATAAAATTATCGTTCCTTGAAATAATAATAAATATGCAGGATGCCTGGTTTAAATTATGGCATTGGAGAGAATGAACGTCTCAGTAGATCACAGTAAGATTTTCTCAGATTTATCAATACGTTTAATTAATTGGGAATGAGATTGCATTTTTAATGTGTCTCTTAATTAGTTAGGAATAATCCTGTTCTAACACCTTCATGATGAGATAATAGCCTGGCAAGCAGGGGGCCTTACTTTTGACTACAGAACAGGGTGAAAAGAACGAACCTGAGTTCTGGGCACAGAAGCTACGGCAGCTGATCCTGATCTTCTACAGTCCCCTCCCCAACACTAAATACCATCCCAGAGCTTGGTTGTAGTTTTCAGTGTCTTTTTACAGGCACTTAGGAGAAAGCGAGAGACAGCTGGCTCGTTGTCCAGGAGGAGCCAATAGGAGAGATACTTTGTAGTCTTCTAATTATTTAAGAATCATTAACTTAATGTTTAAATCTCCTATATGTAAATTAATGTTTCACTTGAAACCAGTCATCTTAAAGTTTAATGCAGATACTTCAGATGCCTTCACAGCGTAAAATAATTTGAGCAATTTTTCAGCAGAATTTAAAATAAATCAATTTGCCTTTGCAGCATAATTTATGTGCATAACTTTTCTGACTTCACATTTGTAGAATCTTAGTACAAGGTTGCTGTGCACAGAGTTGGGCACATAATAAGTACCCAATATCTTTTGAAAGAATAATTGGAAGAAGATGGGCTTTGATGTCAAAAACCTGTCTAATGAAATCCTCGTTTTGCCACTTAAGCAGTTTATGATCTTGAGTCTGCACATTTGATTCATTATTGACAAAATGTATAATTATTTTATAAATTAAAAATAATGTATATTAATCTCTTAGAAAATATTCAGCACACAGTTGGCTTTCAATGAGCAATGAAGAGTGTGTTCTGTTTGCTTTTGGAGTGGAATGGGACAGAAGAGAAGAGATACCCTTATCCATTTCTTGCATAAACTAACATAATTCACCTTTCTTGAACTGAGAAGCAAGAAGCAAGAAAATAATCATAGTTTTATAAGGAATTATTCCCAAGGGAACAATAATAACTTGGAAGGATGCTCTGCTTTCAAGAATTAATGCTTATTATTTTAAGATATTAGCCTCAAATAGTTGAGCGATACTATAAATAGTATAAGATAAATAGAAATAGATATTCTAATATCGATGGCAATTAAAATATAAGGAAATTAATGTCAAATTCAAAACCCGATAGTGTAGTTTAAGAATTTAAGAAAATCTATTTTTTTTTTTAATAAAATGATATTAGACACAGAAGAGAGACAGCTGGCTGTATAGACATCTCAAACTCATCCATTAACAATAAGAGATCCTCTAAGTGATGTTATCAGTAACTGGAATACAATGTTTAAATTAAACCCAAACCATCTTTTGGAGTGACTGGTATTGAGTTAGTCGAACTTTACCTCCTGGCGTTACTCCTATGAATAAGTTACATGTTAAAAGGAATTTTACAGAAGTGGTTAAGAGTATGGATATTGAGATGGGGAGATGATCCTGGAATATCTGCAAGGTCCCAATTTAATTACATGAGCTCTTGAAAGAGGAAAACCTTCCCAACTAAAGTAAAAAAAGATGTCATGGAAAATGGAGGAAGAGGAGAGAGTCAAAGCCTGAGGAGGTTGCAACCTACTGTTGATGGTTTTGAAGATAAAGGAATGGACAAGAAATGTTGGCAGCCTCTGGAGGATGAGAAAGAACCAGGCATACAGTAGGAAGAAAAACAAATAAACAACAAGTAAAAACACAGACCTCAGGCCCTAGACTGTTTGGCTCAGTGAATAGAGCATCAGCCTACTAACCAAAGGATCCTTGGTTTGATTCTGGTCAAGGGCATGTACCTTGGTTGCAGTCTCCTCCCTGGCCTCGCCATGGTAAGGGCTCATGCAGGAGGCAACCAATCGATGTGTTTCTTTCACATCCATGTTTCTCTTTGTCTTTCCCTCTCCCTTCTACTCTCCCTAAAAATCAATGGAAAAATATCCTCAGATGAGGATTAACAAAAATAAAACAAAACAAAAAACCCCAAGGACCTCAGTTTTACAACACAATGTACTGAAGTCAGCTAACAATCTGAATGGGAAAGGAAACAGATTCTTAGATGCCCATAGCCATTAAAGGATGAAGCCCTGCCAACATCTGACTTCCACCTGGTGATGCTCAGAGTAGGGAAACTAATTGAAACCACTTCATTTCTGATCTACTAAAACTGTAAGATAATAAAACATTGTTGTCTTACACTATTACATTTGTGGTAATTTGCTGTGACAGCAACAGAAAATCAATACAGGCATAACAAAGAATTCAGACAATTACACATTTCTACACCTTTTATTTGCTTTCTTTCAGATCCTTCCAATATGCCAACAGAAACATGTTAATGATTGTGTGACTTTTCTCAAAAGGAAAACTCTTGGTGTGAATATGTTAATACTAATTCCACATATTTTAAGCAAAAGATAGCTGTAAAATATTACCATATAATTATTACATAAGGATTTCACATTTTTTATTTACTGCATAAATCCAATTTAGAATTACAGGTAAGTTTCTGAAAATTAAACACAACTGCTTATATGCAAATTAAAAGCTTGCATTATTAACTGATTCTAATTTCTTCTATTTTACATATGAAATTATGCTGACACTGATTTTCATTTAACTCACTAGTGAAGCCAAGGTCTGTGAAGCCCATCATTTTAGATGTTGGAGTTCTCTGGCATAAAACAAAATAATGGATGAAAAGGAAAGTTATGACTGAGTGCTTAAAATCAATGACTACTTGCAATATGGCTGACATTGTTTAATTCTTACAGCATAGGGACTTAGTCACAAAAAGCTATGGTAACATGTCTTAAGTCACACAACCATTATGTGGTAGAGATAGAATTCAAACTATTTTCAGAGTCTTAACACTGGGGAGGGAGGCAGCTTGGAGGGGGTCAATGGGGGAAAAAGAGGGCATCTGTAATACTTTCAACAATAAAAATTGGTTTAAAAAAAAGCCCTGAAAGTTCTATGGCAGCAACAATAAAAAGGGAGCACAATGAGCTGTAATTCAATGATAAGGAGGCCATAAAAGTGCCTGCTGCAATTTCGAATGTAAAAACAATTTTAAAGCCATATTCTCTTAACTGTCAAATGCAAGAGAAAAGTGAATAATCTCATGTTAAAACATAGAGAACAAAAAATGAAAATTTATAGTTGGTATAATAAGGTGATATGATAAAATACTACATTTAAAATTAGTTGTTAGTAGAAGGAGGTGTAGGAAAAGGAGAAAAAGCATTATATTAAGGGAAGTTGCTGGTAGAATTTCCTAGTTTGGAACCATAAGAGAAGTTATTCAGGAAAAGTATTAAAAGGACCACTTCCAGAAAACAGAACAGCCTGTGTAAGTTTATTTATTTACTCAAAAAAATATATTCACTTACTTCCATATAGAGAGGATGGATTAACTAGTCACACCTATCTCTTTTCTCAAGGCCCTTATAAACTTATGGCAAAGTAATACCATTACTGTGAAAATTTATAGAATTGTGACGGCAGCACTGAGAAATTTTTAGAAGATTTAAAGAAGTTTAGAAGGTGGTTGTCATTTAGCAGAGCCAAAGATGGTGGAACCTGGGATTCTGTAGAGTGTGATACTAATGGACTGTGAAAGGCTCTGAACCAGGAAACACATTGTCATGGAGAACAGGGGAGGAGGTGTGAGGCCGGACTCTAAACAGAATCTGTTCAGTTCCTGGGGATGATTTTTCTTACCTCAAGTGCACAGATTCATTCGCTTTTGAGATCAGTGTTTTATTTTCTAGACAGATATGAAGCAGAGATTTCAGACCTGAGTACCCAAGTATTGCTGAGGATGAGACAAAGGTTAAGAACATGGAGATTTAATAAAAATTGTTTTGTCTTGTTAAGATTCTTCTCTCCAATATATCCGGTGGAGGAATCTGATCCTCTCATTTCAAATTAGCAATTGCCCGACCCTTAGCTGTAGTTTATCATTTTTTTTGGCTGGGTAATAAATGATAGAAATAAAATATAGAGTGGAAATTGACTTTCAAAATAACTTGAAGAAGCTCTTTGAAAGCCTTCTATAAAAAATTAAGCAAAAACATCTAATAGTGATTGATGTATGAACATTCTACAAATAAAAATAAATGTGAGATCAAACAACAAAATAGTTGCATTGCTCTTTATAAATTAATGTTTTTCCCATTACATTGTGTTTTAAATATCTGAGCCCAAATGTCACCCTGGAAAGGAATATTAACGAAATCTCAGCAGTAACCCAATAGTCTATGAAAAAGCTTCAACATGGCAGGAATCTCCTAAAACTATACAGAAAGTTGTATTTGTACTTTCTGAGTAATAGTTTTTAAGATAGTACCCTTAAATTAATGTCAAGAAGAATTACTGTAAAAGAATTAGTATGTTTTTTTCTCTTTAAGCAATTTTTAATAGCATAGGGTATTTATTGATGGGGAAAATAAGACTTTTTTTTTGGGAGGGGGGGGGCAGGGTGGAGGTAGCAATCTGAATTTGTGCCTGTAACCTAATGTACATTCTTGATAACCTATAATTAAGTCACTGCCCCTTTCCCAGAAACTTGTCTTGCAATACCTGTTACCTAAATGCTCACATCTTACAGAGGCCATAAACCATGACACAGCCCCTGGAGTGGGGTTATCATTGCTGGCACCAGGCCAGGCCCTTAGGTATGGTTTCAAGACCCCCAACACCTGAGGCTTTTGGCAAAGCCGGTGAAAGGTCTGGAAGTATAATCCATATTTGGGGGACAAAGACACCAACAGGGGATAAAAGAGGGGCTTCCACCACATTGGTTTGCTCAGAATTTGAGAGGTAACCTCCTCTGAGTCCTCCAGCATAATAAACCTGTGTACTCCATTTCTCTAAGTGTTGCGTGGTTTTTCTCCGGTCTTCTATAACATTAGGAACTATAGATATGTCTATAATTGCTATTGAAAATAAGATCAGCTCCTTTTTTGTTTGTTTGAAAAGCATTTCACATTATTGTCATTCTAAAGGGATATTTTTTTAAGGCATATAGAATTCAAGACAGCTTTATTGTTATTGGTTTTAACCTATTATTTTTGTTTTATTTCTGCATGTTTAGAATATCATTTTACTTTTTTTTAACTTTATTTTTTTATGTTGTCACTTGAAGAAGCTCTTTGAAAGCTTAATTCAATTTAACTTTTTCCTTTGTTCTATTTAAAAATATTTTAGATTTTTCATTGTGCTTTGATTAGCTACAATTTCATTATGATGTTCCTAAGTTGTGGTTTTATTTTAATTTCTCCTTCTGGAATTACTTAGGACCCATGATAATGTGAATTTTTTCATTGAAAATTTATGTAAATTATCAGCCATGATATTTTCAAATAATATATCTGCCCCATTCTTTCTGTTCTTTCCCTTCAGGGGCTTTAATTTAAATAATGTTATATTTTGTTTCTCTGTCTTCTATTTTTTAATCTTTGTTCTATAATTCCAACCTTTTTCTTTGCCATGCTTATAGTGTTGTTGTTTTTTTCACTGTTAAAATTTAGCTTAGCTATAAATATGCTTTTCATGATTGTTACCTTTTGGTTTCCTGGCTACTGCTGAGAAATCTGTACAAATATTGAAGGCAGAAAGAAAGCAATAGCCATCATCTCTGTTAGCGGTGTGGCTATAAACTGTGAGAAACAGAAGCAGCAACTCTCAGAGAAGCAGATTCAACATTGACCACAAAAGCTCTGTCCTTTTATTTATAATGGTAATACTTCCCTGATAAACCCTAACTGTACTGAGTAATATTTTTCTGCACTCTGTATGCAATTTGCTCTGAGGTATTTCATTGACTTTTTAATAATTCCCTATTACTTATTTATTTTGAGTTCTTTATAGTCTTCAGATCTCTTGTTCACATCAGCAATATCACTTTTCATATTTTTCTGTTCATACAGCTATACTCAACTTTTGACTTTGATTTCTTTAACTTAAGATGCTTAATTGTTGCTGCCCTGATCTCCTGGGTTCTACCGGCCTTTCTGGACAGGGATTGGTGCTGTATCAGCTTCTAGATAGAATATCACGATGGAAGAGCATAGACTTTATAATCAGACACAGCTATACTCTGCTAGAATCCCAGCTCTGCCCAGTGCTGTCCACCTGAGACCATGGGGCATTTCCTAAACAACAGTTAAGTTCTCCTTCTCTGTCTTCTCCCATTAGATTATAAACTTCTTAAGAAAAATAGGGTTAATTTACCTGCCACTGAATTTGTAGTGCCTCGAAGAGCTTTGAGCACCTAGCAGGTGCTTGATAAATATATGTTGAATAAATAAATGGCACTAAAGGGTAGAGCTGTTTTGTCCTCTGTATCCAATAATTCCATTAAGAGGTATTTCTGTTCCTGTTGTTGTTTGCATTTCTGCGGGTTCATGCTTGTGGTGTGCTTATATTTCACGGACTATCTTTAGTGCGCTAAACATTACTTTTTAAAAAGTGTTTGCAGGAATAATTTGAAGCCTGAAATGAAAGAATACTTTCTTCCAAATGTCTTTGGCTACATTGCACACTGTTGCATGCCTCCGGTTACATGAAGGAACCAGGCTTTTAAAACTTTTAGAGTATAATTCTTCAAGCAGGCTAGTCTCTTTCTAGTTTATCTTTTCCCTAAAGTTGCATCTTTTAGTGCAGTTTATTGTGGGACATTCTGCTCTTAGGCTTCTTCCTTCTATGGAGTCTTGGCTTTATTCTATACCCTTGCTTGACAGATTGTCAAAATAAATGTTTACATTTTCTGCTATTTAAAAGTACCTCTCTTGGTTCCAATTTTTTCTTACATTTTTGCCTAATGATTACTTTTTTCCTTATAATATTCAGTGCTTTTAAGAATATTTTTCAACATACATTTTGTCCATCATTTTAGAAAATTTCAGTAGAAGGGTTAGTCCAAATAACCTGACTTACAATTATGGGAAATATTTGAGTCTACAGAAAATGTCTTCAAAGATAACTGAGATTATAAAAAATTAACATCACTTGCAAGACAGCATTTTCTATGATTTGTGTAGAAAAAGGGATTTTTTTTAAAGATTATAGCATACATTCTTTTTAGAAATTTGTTTAGTCTTAAAACACATACACATACACGTATATACACGTATATACACAACTACACACATACACATTTACAATAACTAAAGCTAAAAGAAACTGATTCCGAGGAGTATGATAAATCTTTTTTTACTATTCACCAAACATATAGCATCAGATATCCACTTACATGGTGGAGAGATCTAAGGACCTTTCATTTACTAGTATTTAACAAGTACTGGTTTGATCCATGAAATGCCGATGCATACAATTTGAAATTTAATTTTTTATTCTCTTTATTACCTCCTTCTTTCTTTGTAAACTATTGATGGAGTCTTTCCTTTCTCCCAATCAGAATTATTTCGTTTATCCTTGTGAGGTTTCCAGAATTCAGAATAAAGGAATGTTTGTTCTTACTCTTTAGTTGTTAATAGCTTTCATGTAAGATTGCATTTGTGTTCTATACCATATCTATTACCAGAGTGAGAAGAAAATGAATCAAAAGTCACCTGTAGATGACAATTGGTGCAAGACAACATGTATTAATTTACATACAACTATATAGAAAGTCAAAGGGGTTGAAATATGAACAAAATCTAATTTTTAAAAACTAATTCAGAAATGAAGAGCAAATAAATAAAATACCAGTTAAATATCCAATACTAACTCAAGAACTATCTACAACTCGTATTAAGCATATGTATATGGGCCCATTTGGCAGGAAGAGTGTGCTTATTTTTTCAATGTTTTAACTGAATATTTTTATGGCTTAACTGACTTCCTCTGAATGAAAGGAAGGCAATGTTTTATCTGAATATTTTCAGTGTTACCTGAGTATTCTCATTGCCTAAATAACTTTTCTGAGTGAAAGGGAGCAAAAGTATAGGGGAAAGACTCACTGAGTATGTGTGGGGATAAGTGTGCATATATATGTTTTCTCTGCAGATTGTTTATATAAGTTTATAAACATAGAAAACAAAGCAGCTTTATTATATAGCTACTAGTAGCCCTGCGCACGAATCCGTGCTCCAGTAGCTCGCCAGTAACTCACTGCTGCCTTCCAGCAGCTCCCTCTGCCCCCCTAACCCCCCTTAAAGCTTGCTGCCCTGCCTCCTCCTATAGCTCTCTGCCACCCGCTTGTAGCCAGTAGCTCACTGCTGCCCTCCTGTAGCTCTCCACTCACTGCCCCACCCTCCTGTAGCTCCCTCCACCCCGCCCCCCTTCTCATAGCTTGCTGCCCTGCCCACTCCTATAGCTCTCCACCACGCACTTGTAGCTTGCTGCCCCACCCTCCTGCTGATCCGTGATCGGGTCATTACGTGGTCAGTCATTACACTTCACAGCATAACGACCATTTGCATATTACATCTTTAATATATATAGGATAAACCAAATAAGGGCTCAAATACAGCTTTTCCCAGTCAGCACAGAAATGTCTCTGAGGCTTGAGAAGGTAAGGTCATATTTATAACTCACAACGAAACTAAAATACGGGCTTAAAGAGATCAACACTATTTCACATGCCAGACTAGTTTATATTTATTTTATTTCACATTGATCCAAGGCCAGATCCTAAGTGATATGGAAATATTGCAAAGATTATTGCAGAGTATTTGGGGTGGCTTTACTGTCCTTATGTTAAAGGTAAACAGGACCCTCCATTTAACCACAGACATTGTTGACAGGTTAAGCTGAATAAAACATTCTTGTTCCTCTGTTCTTGCATTTGAGATAATTTTTGTTAAAGTTAAAATCTACAGGAATTTGGGGAAAATGTTTTCTTCCGAAGTGACAAAGTTCATACAGTCTGGGCTGAGGCAGGTAGAGAGCAAAGACAGTGCCACAAACTGAGAGTTCTACATGTCCTCTCACATTGTCTGCCATTCTTAGTTACTGTTTCATTATTTTTTTAAGATCTTATGTCTCTAGAATGGTCATTTTAAAATGAAAATATAATACTTAAATGGGAATGTAACTGACGTCATTATCATTCATTAACATCTTAGTCAGGATCATTTTATCGCATTATTTTACTTCAGTGAGTTCAGCCTCAAGGAATGGGTTCAGTTCAGATATGTTTTGAAATTGAGAATGTGGGACAGCACCATAAAATGTTCCCAACAAACTTCAACATATATACTTCTTTAAAAAAATCTTTATTGTTGAAAGTATTACATATGTCCTCCTTTTTTCCCCCACTGACCCCTTCTAGCCAGCATCCCACCACCCTACTGTCTGTGTCCATGGGTTATGCATATATGCATACAAGTTCTTTGGTTGATCTCTTCCCACCCACCCGCTCTGTGACTCAACAGTCTATTCCATGCTTCTATGACTCTAGATCTATTTATTTTTGTCAGTTTATTTTGTTCATTAGATTCCACATATGAGTGAGATCATGTGATACTTGTCTTTCTCTTACTGGCTTATTTCAATCCTTTTATGTAATACTAGAGGCCCGGTGCACTGATTTGTGTACTGGTAGGGTCCCCCGGCATGGCCTGTGGGGATCAGCCAAAACCAGCTCTCCAACATCCCCCGAGGTGTCCCGGATTGCAAAAGGGAACAAGGCCAGGACAAGGGACCCCACTGGTGCACAATTGGAGCCAGGGAGGGACTATGGGAGGGATCCAGGGTGTGTCTGGCCAGTCTCGCCCAGTCCTGATTGGCTGGACCCCAGCAGCAACCTAACCTACCAGTCAGAGAGTCTGCCCCCTGGTGGTCAGTGCATGTCTTAGAGACCGGTCAAACAGTCAAACAGTCAAACAGATGGTCGGACACTTAGTATATTAGGCTTTTATTATATAGGATGTCTGCATGACTATTAAAATATATACTAGCAAAAATCTATTGAGAATTCAGCAATATTTTAAAACTAGCAAATACAAATTGTACTGGTGAGAGCCACTCCTGACAGGATGGAAAGTAGAGAAGCTGATCATTTTCCTGGGAAAGGTCCTGCATGTTTTTACCTAAAGGAACTGTCTAAATTATTACATCAGACAAAAAAAAAAGGCAGAACAGACTAAAGTATGTTTGCTGTTTTAATGCTACTGCCAGAAAATGTAGGCTTGCAAGAAAGATAGGATTATTTGTATGGAATAAAGAAACATAATTCTCTTTGGAGACAGGGTTTATAAAATAGTGGTTCTGTATATATGTATATGATACTAACTTCCATTAACTTCCCATATCACATCCTCTGAGACCCAGATCTATCTTCAATCATATTCTGTCTCCACGTGTATGTCCTACAGATATTTTAAACTTTCAAAAATATAATTCATCATTTCCCCTCTTAAATCCCAAACCTATTTCTTCTTTGTTTCAGATGTAAATGATTAGTGTAACCACTACAGAATATAAGCCAGAAACTTGGAATTCTTCCTTTATTTCTTGTTTCTCAAATCTTTGCTTTCTAATTTGTTCTTAAATCTACTCACCTTTCTCCTTTCCTGTAAAAATTACCAAATTTCAAGCTCGATGAATATCCACTTGGAAATTCAGCCTCAGCCATGGAACCAACCTCTCTATTCACATTCCTACTTTCCAAGGTCTATTGTCCATGTTAAATAAAAAGTAATTTTGAGAAAATAAAATTATATATCTCTTATTTTAAAAACAAAAATGGTTCATGATATCATCATTTTGACATTCCTTGCTCCCCCAAAATATTAATTAACAAAAAAGTTGACATGTGAGATAATGCAAAACATCAAATATGAACAGAAAGCCTCCCTTGAGCTACTCTTCTCATAGTTTTTCTCCATAAAAAAAAAAAAAAAAAAAAAAAGGATATCTGGGCATCTGTGATATCTGAGCTTCCTGAATTGAATTCTGACATATTAATATCATAGTATTTTATAATTTTCTGTTTATTTCTAATTGCCTTATGGTAGGCAGCTTCTTAAGTGGTTCATGATGATCCCAACTTCCTAAATACTCACTCTTTACTCTCCTCCTTGGCTGGACCTTATTATTTGTTTCTAAGGCCAGAGTACAGTCAAAATAGTACTCTGCAGAATGAAGATATAAAGGACCTGACCTGGCCAGTGTGGCTCAGTTGGTTGAGCATCATCCCATGTAACAATAGGTTTCAGGTCAATTTCCAGTCAGGGCACATGCCCAGGTTATGGGCTCAAACCCCAGTGGGGGCATGCAGAAGACAGCCAATCGATGTTTTTCATTGATGTTTCTCTCTCTCTCTCTCTCTCTCTCTCTCTCTCTCTCTCTCTCTCTCTCTCTCTCTCTCTCCCTTCCTCTCTCTCCAAAATCAATTTTTTAAAAATATATTTATATAAAATATATTTCCCACTGGCTCAAGGTAGCTCCCAGTTTATGAACTACCCTCTGTATAAACTCATATGTCAAGGAATTGAATGAAGACAACCATTCAATTCAAATTGAGACCTCAATCCAAAACTCATGAGGAACCAAATCCTTCCAATCACAACATTAATACACTTGAAACAGATCCTTATCTAAGTGAGCCTCAGATGACTGCAATCTTATAAAAGGCCCTTACATACGATACCCACTCACCTGGAATTAGATGCTGACCTACAGAAGCTAGTATAAAATAGTAAATATTGTTTAAGCCATTGTGGTTTTGGATAATTATTAGTAGTTACGCAGCAATAAATAGTTGATACATTAGATTGCAAACTCCCAGTTAGAAAAAAGATATGTTTTACACTAAATACCTAGCACCTGTCTCAGACAGAATTAGGCAAAATAGAAAACTCATTCTCTTGATGCATATAGAATTCAAAAAATCAAAAGCAAAATATATAAATAATTAAAACAACTATTAAATTTTTGTGACTTGAACAGGAAGAAATGGAAATGCTTTGATAAAGTGAATGAGAAATAACTGTAAACTTTAATTCATGTGAAATAGTAGAAAAGATGGGTTTTGCAAACAAACCTGCTTACTAAAGTGTGTAGAGCCTACAAAACAAATTTTTCTTTTTCTCACTGAACGCCAAGATTGAGTTGTAAAGGATGCAAAGGCAATTTCGTAGTTGACTTTGGAAGTTGCACTGCTGGAAAAATAGAGGGAAAGAATTAGACATTTGGAGGGAAAATGTGATGAAGCTAGAGTGGATAAAGAATGAGACATGGAAGGAGAGAAAAAATTTCCTGAAGAAGCATAATCAGAGTATGATTGGATGATTTGTTTGTATGATTTTTTGAATATTTGGGCTTTATCTTAAGGTGTGTGCAATCACAGAAAGGGCTGATTCTACTTCGAAGTAATTAAGTTAGTACAAATACAGACAGCACCTGTTCAATAGAAAATAAAACAAAACTAATAAGCTTAAATTATTCAGTAGGAGATGAAGCTCTGAGCTAGAGGGCCCTGCACAAAAAGAACCTCAGAAATTGAAAGACTTCCCAGGGAGAATGTTGGACTCTCTACCTAACAAGGCAGTAGAACTTTGCCTCAAAGTCATCTAGATCTTTAAGGCAGGAAGGAGCTGGATATCAGTAATATATATTGACATGAGCCTAATTAAATGTATCATGAGACTGTCTTATGATAACTCATTACATTTTGAGTCATTCAGGACTACCAGAAAAGTAGAAACCACTTCAAGTATTTTCAATAAGATGGCTTTTAATCTGGCTACATAGATAATAGAAAAGCTGATAATGAAACAATAGGCAGTCACTACCAATACCAATTATGTTAAATAAAATGAAGAGGAAGTTTAATCCAAACCAGGGACCAGTGTTCACAGACAGAAATCTACAATCATGTGACCATATAATTAAAGAGTGGAAACTACAAAAGAGACACAGATGCTAGACACTGCTGAATGCTAAGAAAAAAGTATGCGGGGTAGGGAGAGCTATCCCATATTCTGTATTTTTTTTTTTCACTCTTTCCTATCTATGCTTCCATTGTCCAAAACCACCCACAGCCTGGGAAGCACGGGGTAAGCCTTCCTGTGATACAGAGCAGAGTAGAGGAAGGACAAAGAATAGATCACACACATCCAGGTTGGGCACAACTTATATGTAAGACGGGCAATGTCATTAAACAAATTCATAAAAAGAGTGAATGTAGAAGTATGAAATAACAGTGAAGATAAACTTGCCACCAAAAAATTTTCTTCTGAGAACTAGCTTTGCTACACACTCTGATTTCAGAGTTCCCTAACTGTCCCGACCCGCAGGACAACAACGGGGGAACGAAGAGACACCCTAGGAGAATGAGACAAACAAGGGACACGAAAGAATGGAGGCAAGACAAGTTCTGATCAAGCCTCAAACTTTATTCTCACAGCGGCAGAATATATACTGTTTTAGGAAAGGGGGGTGGGTAAAGGGGTCTATGGGCAGTAACCTTTTACTAGAGATTTATTAGGCTTTTGATGGCTGTGCTTATCAGCGGAGATGTGTGATTTAGCAGCCTTCGGATGGCTGTGTGTTTATCAGTGGAGATGTGTGAAAAAGCGGCTGTGTGAGGGTAGTTTATCTGTAACTGCTGGCCAATTTGCAAGACACAGGTGGTTTCTGGTAATTAGGAGTTTCTGGAGGAACCAGAAACTTATAGTTCTTAAGATGGCTTTGTTTAAGCCAATATCTTTAATGGCTCCCAACACCTAACTGCTGTTAAGAAAATTAAATTTGGGGACCCAATTAAATCTACTAGTATGTACGTACCCACTTTGGCTCGGATCTAATAGCATTGCTACATCCCTCATCTTAAAACTGAGTCTGGGGCAGTCTGATTTTAAGTCTGACTTAATTGTATGAGAGTCCTCGGTATGTAAAGCAACCCAGTGCCAAACTGTATTTGTGAAGAGTGTTTCTTATTCCAGGATCTGTTTAAACTCAGCACTGTATATCTGAGAAAGGCAGTCAGAGATAGTTGTCCCATCCCTCTAGCGTTTTTCATGCTTTGGTACAGTCAGACATGCCTTCTTGGCATCAATCAAAAGTAGAAAGGAAACCCCCAGCAGCAAAAATATATCTGTATCTTATGTCTGTATCTTCCTCCCTCACCTCTGTGTTCAATACAATCGCTTATAATCCAAGGGTGCTCATCTACATTTTCTGCCATGGGCACCTGACTATGCCTCACACTCAAGAAAAACAAGTCTCATGGGTATTAAAAGTCATAGGAGGACTAGAAATAGTTTTATTTATTTTTGCTTTTAGCATTTCACTAAAATAGTTAGAAATTAGAAATTAGTCATAAATGAACAGGACCGTCATTTGATTTGATCCTCTTAATAATTATTAATTCTCCAAATAATTTTCATAAAATGTAAAGGGTTGTAAGAAAGGCAGCATGAAAACTTTTTCAGCTAGAAAAATGGATGGTATGTGTGTGAACGTGTGTTGATTTGCTTTGCTTGCTGTAATAGGTATACATAGACCTGAGCTTCAATGATCGGCCCGTTTTAAAACTTAGATTTTATGTGACATCCTTTATGAGAGGACAACACAGCCCCTGGGCTTGGCTAGTGCTCTTTAAAAAAGTTAAGTTTTTCCTAATGATGACGAAAAATACTACTATCTTATTTACTCTTCTGAAAAACTTCTTTTCTAGCCTTTGAGGGCATGACTTCTGAGTTCTTGACCTGCTGCTGTTCACATGAATTCATTTTCCCTCACAACTGATAGATATCAGAAATTCTATCAACAGTGTTAAAAATTCTGAGCTACATAGGACTGGGAGTCAAAAGATTATAGTGACATCTCTATACAAGGTGAGAGTCCATTAGAAAGGACACCAGTTCTTTTTCACAACTGTTGTTCACTGAATTGAGTCAAGAAATACTCAATAGAGAGAAAGAGAGAAAAAAAGAAATTAAAGCTGTTCCTAACAAAAATAGATCACCAAAAGAAATGATTTAGGACCTCATCAATGAGACACATAGAGCTGCGCCAGAGACCAATTCGCTAATTCTACAGTTTGGTTATTTGTTTTAAAGATAAATTATAAAAAGCCTAAATTAAGGAAACTTACACACATATAAATATGTTCAGATTAAAATATATTTGTCAGACATTGATAGACAAAATATTCCCACTTCCCAGAGATGTTTCCTTCTTTCTTTTCCAGCCCATCTGGCTGTAGCTTCTTTCCATTCTTGGTCCATTTAGATCTTATTGCTTTTGTAGCTAATTTAAATGTTGACTTCTCTCATTTCTAGCTACTCAGTCATCAATCACTCAAGCAACTTAAAACTATTCCTTTAGATTTGTCTTTTATAGAAAAAGAAAGTCATGTAGATAACTTACCTTGTATTCTCTGTTATATGCTACATTCAGTAAATTTCCTTTTGTATGTTTTGTTAGGATTAAAATATAAAGCAAACATTGCTTTTATTGTGAAGAAGTGCTATTTGGTATATAAAAGTTTTCTGAAATCAAACTGCATAGCATTCAGGTATTCAGCACTGTTTGAGAAAAAAATATATAGTAAAATACCACAAAGTGAAGTGTTGAAATTTAAGACCATGTATTCTACTTTAAGTCTCAGCTTGTGGTGATCTCAATGACTGAGGCTGTAAACTTGGATTTCCATTAAAATTCAAAAGACTATCACTAGGTTGTTGAAGAATTGACTACAGGTGTAAGCATGCTGTTCCTGAAAATTTTAGAAACATCTGAGATGCTACAGATAAAAAAATCATGATGAGAACTTCCTTGAATTCATGTACTATGAAAAATATGTCCCTGTCTTCTCAGCTATTATGCTTTCTATTTCTAATGAGTATTCATAAGGATTTGTCTTACAAACAATTTTACTGGTATATTATTATATATGCCCTGTTTTATTACTATCAGCAAATGGCATCTTTTCTGTGTGGTTTTTATCTGTCTAATTGATTAAACAATATGTGCTAGGCTATGATTAATCAAATTATTATTTGGTTAATTACATGTTTGAATTACATAATATATAAGGGCTTTAGTGAATCCAACCTGAGTATGGAGCTGTTCTTGAATTTTAAAAAATGTTAGCCAGCCACAAACAGGTGTCTTCTATAGTTTGGAACAGGATCGGCTGCATCACCAGCAGGGACTAGTAAAAAATATATTTATCAATGTCTTGAATTCTAAAGTTAAAAAAAGAAAAGGTACTCTTTAATAAGAGGGTGTGAGGGTGTACATACTCAAACACACACACAAAATTTATGGTTGAATATAATATGAAATACAAAAATAAACTATGTTTATGGAAAATTGGCATTAATTTTCAGATACTGAGGCTACCTTTGCTTACTGATAATTCTATTTGCATGTGAAACTTTTGTAAACATTTGTGTTTCAGAATTCAAAGTGACAACTAGGAAGAACATCAGGACACACACTGTCCCTCTTTATTGCTTTGTAGCATACTGCTCAGGTCTAAGTGCTTTAATACTCTACTACTAAGCACTAGTGTGATGATAATTATGACAATGATGAGGGTGGAAGATACATTGAATAACATGAATTGCACCTTGAAAAATCTGACAGTAAGTACTCTTTACAGAGCATAAATGTTAAATACTCATTCTAAATACTTATATTCTGTAATTGGCTAGTCTTTTACTTTATTTAATCTAAGCTCCTAAATAACTCAGAAAATGTATTCAAAAAGTGCTTGCAACTGAAAAAATGAAGTAAAAAATCCCACAAATATGTGGGAGTTAAACAATATACTGCTAAAAATGACTGGGTCAAAGAAGAAATATAAGGGAGATAAAAAATATGTAGAGACAAATGACAATGACAAGATGACATAGCAAAACTTCCAGGATGCAGTGAAAGCAGTAATAAGAAGGAAGTTGCCAAAACCGGTTTGGCTCAGTGGATAGAGCGTCAGCCTGCAGACTGAAGGATCCCAGGTTCGATTCCGGTCAAGGGCATGTACCTGGGTTGCGGGCACATCCCCAGTAGGAGATGTGCAGGAGGCAGCTGATCGATGTTTCTCTCTCATCGATGTTTCTAACTCTCTATCTCTCCCCCTTCCTCTCTGTAAAAAATCAATAAAATATATTTAAAAAAAAAAGAAAAAAAAAGAAGGAAGTTTATATCATTATAGGCCTATCTCAAGAAATAAGAAAAATCTCGAATAAACAAACTAACCTGTTTACTTGAGATATTACATATTAAATAACCTGAAAGAGAAGAACAAACGCAGCCCAAAAAGCAGCAGAAGAAAGGAAGTAATAAAAATTAAAGCAGAACTGAATGAAATAGAGAACAAAAAGACTATACAAAACAAAAAACATACCGAAGCCGGTTTGGCTCAGTGGATAGAGCGTCGGCCTGTGGACTGAAAGGTCCCAGGTTCGATTCCGGTCAAGGGCATGTACCTGGGTTGCGGGCACATCCCCAGTGGGGAGTGTGCAGGAGGCAGCTGGTCAATGTTTCTCTCTCATTGATGTTTCTAACTCTCTATCTCTCTCCTTTCCTCTCTGTAAAAACTCAATAAAATATATTTTAAAAAAAAAACAACAAAAACAAACAAACAAAAAACAAAGAGCTGGTTCTTTGAAAAGACAACCCACTGAATGGAGGAAGTTATTCGCTAATGATACATCTGATAAGGGGTTAATATCCAGTATTTATAAAGAATATATAAAACTCAGCACCAAAAAAAACAAAAGCAAAACTAAAAACAAAAATAAGAAACAATCCAATTTAAAAATGGGCAAAGGACCTGAATAGACACTTCTCCAAACAGGGCATATGAATATGCTTAATGTCACTAATCATCAAGAAAGGCAAATTAAAACCACCAAGAGATACCATCTCACACCTGTCTAGGGTAAATCCACAAACAAGTGTTAGCAAGGATATGAAGAAAAGGGTACCCTTGTTCACTGTATGTGGAAATACGGATTGGTGCAGCCACTGTGAAAGTAGTATGGGGTTACTTCAAAAAATTGAAAATGGAACTGCCTTATGACCCAGAAATTCCACTTCTGGGAATATATCCAAAGAAACCCAAAACACTAATTCAAAAAAAAATATATATGCACTAGTATGTACTACTTTTATAATTGAAGTACAAATAAATTGCTATTGGAAAACAGAGGAGGGGAAGGCAAATTATATTGGGATTGTTTCATAAGAAAAATGCCATTTGTTCCACTTCTTCTAGGCAATATTAGCATTATGTAAGCAAATGTATGAAGATGGTAATGTTTGTGCATGCACAAAAAATAATACTGAGTCTAGTTTGGTTAGAGAATAGAATACAAAGCAAATAGAAGTGGGAGCTAAACCTGGAAATTGTGTATTAGACTAATTTATAAAAAAACTTTAATTTTTAGCTATGTATTGGGATTTCTCTGTAGTAGTAGAGAATGGAGACATCATGACAGTTAGGATAGACAAGAAGGAGATTACTTAAAAGGCTATAGTTAATGCAAAAGTTAGTAAGGACCAGAAATAAGGAAGTAGTGTAGAAACTTTGCTGCAATTCACCAAACTCATTTCACTTTTCTTCTGGTTACAAAGTTGGAACATTTTATGAAGCTTTCTTTAAGATAAGAAAAAGAAGAGACAAGGAAATTGTTGGGACATATTAGCCCATGTGTAAAATTAATTATGCAGATATATCAACAGGAAATTTCTATATATATTACAAATTCTGAACATTCCACCACCAAAATCACCAATGAACTTTGGAAAAAGGTTTACCTTCTACTCAGATTTGATAAAGAAAGAAGTCCACTGTGACAGTGAAATAGCTTATCTCCAAGGCAATGCTTTTTCATTCATCAGACAAAATATGGTTCCTAGGTTACATTAGGATGACTTTAATACTTTCTCTCACTCAAAAACACATCACATTGCAATGAAATATTTTCTCCAAAACAAGGGAATCACAATTGTTGAATTAAAAATAATAATACAGGAAATTTATTTTTCATTGTTAGATATTATAAAATTTAATTTAAATACTTATTTTTTAAAAAATTTTCTGTAGAATGGCTTGTAAATAAAATATCTTCTTAAAAATGGATCTACATCCGTCTTTGCCCCATCTTTCAGCTCTATATTCACATTATGGTGATCTTGGAAACTTTATATAAAAAATGGCAGCATGGCCCAGCTGGTGTGGCTCAGTGGTTGAGCATCAACATATGATCCATGAGGTCAGGGTTCAATTCCCAGTCAGGGCACATGCCAAGGTTGTAGGCTCGATCCCCAGTGTGGAGCGTGAAGGAGGCAGCCAATCAATGATTCTCTCTCATCATTATTGTTTTTATCTCTCTCACCCTCTTCCTTATCAGTAAATATATATATATATATTTAAATGGCAGAATAGCTGAAAATCTGAGTAACTTAATGACTACTTGTTCTGTTTTCTGTCACTAATTAGCAGAACCTACTTTGGAATTTCAGTTAGTGATTAGTAAATATCATTTTAAGCACAAAGATTTTGTAGTTTATGTTTAATATCTACTAGTATCTTGAATATTCAAAAGTATTAAAGAAAGGAAAGAAAAGAGAAGATGAGAGAAATAGAAAGTCAAGATGGTTTTATAAAATGTGAAAAGATAAAGATAAACATAACCAAGATTTTGCTTCTAGATGACTATAATATTGGGGTTACAATATCAAATATGGGGTAAACAAGAATGAATACGAATTTATTCTGGAATGTGATAATAGGTAGTCTAAATGTATTATTATGGCTTAGTGGGAGAGATCCTCCAAAATATAATAAAACTATTTTAAAATAATATTTTGAAAGTATTTTTGATAGCTTGTTGAAGCAGCAAAGTAGTCACAATAGAAGGATAATCACAATTTCTCTTATTCATTATATGTACTGTATAGTTTAATATTGTTTATTTTTTATTTTTTTATTTTAACTTTGTGTTTATTTTGTTTTTTTTAATTAAATCTTTATTGTTCAGATTATTACATTTGTTCCTCTTTTTCCCCCCATAACTCCCCTCCACCCAGTTCCCACCCCACCCTCCTCCCTCACTCCCCACCCACTGTCCTCATCCATAGGTGCACGATTTTTGTTCAGTCTCTTTCCCCATCCTCCTCATCCCTTCCCCCCTGAGAATTGTCAGTCCACTCCCTTTCTATGCCCCTGATTCTATTATAATCACCAGTTCATTCTGTTCATCAGATTATTCACTTGATTTTCAGATTCACTTGTTGAGAGATGTGTATTTGTTGTTCATAATTTGTATCTTTACCTTTTTCTTCTTCTTTCTCTTCTTAAAGGATACCTTTCAGCATTTCATATAATACTGGTTTGGTGGTGATGAACTCCTTTAGCTTTTTCTTATCTGTGAAGCTCTTTATCTGACCTTCAATTCTAAATGATAGCTTTGCTGGGTAATCTTGGTTGTAGGTTCTTGGTATTCATCACTTTGAATATTTCTTGCCTCTCCTTTCTGGCCTGCAAAGTTTCTGTTGAGAAATCAGCTACAGTTGTATGGGTACTCCCTTGTAGGTAACTGCCTGTCTTTCTCTTTCTGCTTTTAAGATTCTCTCTTTGTCTTTTGCTCTTGGCATTTTAATTATGATGTGTCTTGGTGTGGTCCTCTTTGGATTCCTTTTGTTTGGGAATCTCTGCAATTCCTGGACTTGTAAGTCTATTTCTTTCACCAGGTAGGGGAAGTTTTCTGTCATTATTTCTTCAAATAGGTTTTCAATATCTTGCTCTCTCTCTTCTTCTAGCACCCCTATAATTCAGATGTTGGTGCACTGAAGCTGTCCCAGAGGCTCCTTACGCTATCTTTGTATTTTTGGATGCTTCATTTTGCTTTTCTGGTTGGGTGTTTTTTGCTTCTTCGTATTTCAAATCATTGACTTGATTCTTGCAATCCTCTAGTCTGCTGTTGGGAGTCTGTATAATATTCTTTATTTCAGTCAGTGTACGCTTAATTTCTAGTTGGTTCTTTATCACAACATCGAGGGTTTCATTGATTTCTTGTAGATCTCATTAAGTTTATAGGCAGTTTCTAGAAAATTATTGAAAGACCTTAAAAGTGTGGTTTTGAACTCTATATCCAGTAGTTTGCTTTCCTCCATTTCTGTCATTTGCGTCCTTTTTCTTTGTCTCCGCATTTTTTATGCTTCCCTGTGTTGGTAGAGTGGTTTTCTGTGCTAAGTGTCCTCTAGGGCCCAGTGGTTCAGCCTCCCCAATTACCTCAGGAGGACACTCTTGGTGTACCCCTTGTGGTCTTTGTGCACAGTCTTGTAGTTAAGCTTTGATTGTTGTAGGTATCACTGGGAGGAATTGGCCTCCAGGCCAATTGGCTGTGAGAATCAGCTGTGTCTGCAGTGGGAGAACTTCTGTGCTGGAGACACCCCTCTGGGGCAAGACTTGCTTCAATGGGGCTTTGGTGCCCACTGAGTCTGCCCCCGGAGTGTGTCCTTTATTTTTCCACGAAGCTGCAATCTGGATGGTCCCACACTGACCTCTGGGCTTCCTGGCTCCTGGATCTCTAGGAAGGTGCTAATCTAGCCTTTGCCTGAGGCTATCCAGCAAAAGCCTCCCTGCAGGGCTTGGGCGGGGCGGGTCCCATGGGATCAACAGGGTGGGGCTAGCAGTTATGGCTGCTCTCAGTCTTTCCCTCAGAGGCTTTGCTTCTCAATGTCCCAGTAATTGCTGCAAGCCCCTTGGAGAGAAAGCTGCCCTCGAGTTCAGACCACTGCCAGACAGTCCCGCTTCTCTCGTATGAGTCTGGGTCCCTAGAGACGCGCCTGGAACTGGAGCTCGGAGCCTGAGACTCCCTCCCAATTGAAAATGACAACTGCGCCCTCAGCCGCCAGCCCGCTCCGCACGCACCTCCGCACCTTAGTATTTTACTTCCACACTGCGCCTCCTCTGAGTCTCGGTATGCTTTTCTCTTTCCTTCTAGTTGTAGAATTTCCACTCAGCCAGCCTTCCTGTGGTTCTGGGTGACGTCCGTTCCGTCTTATAGTTGTATTTTTGAAGTGGTTGTGTGAGGCAGCAATCTCCGGTGTTTACCTATGCCGCCATCTTGGTTTCTTCTATTTTTTATTTTTTTCAAAGTTTTGAGAAACATGCTTAATTTTTCTTCCCCGATAAGAATTTAATCTCCAAAATTGACAAGAAACTCATACAAACTAACAAAAGGAAGATAAACAATCCAATCAAAAAATGGGCAAAGGACCAAAATAGATACTTTTCGAAAGAGAACATAAAGAAGGCCAAGAGACATATGAAAACATGTTCAAAGTCACTAATCATCAGAGAGATGCAAATCAAAACGATAATGCAGTATCATCTCACACCTGTCAGAATGGCTATCATCAACAAATCAACAAACCACAAGTGCTGGCAAGGATGTGGAGGAAAAGGAACCCCCTTGCACTGCTGCTGGGAATGCAGATGGGCGCACCACTGTGGAGAACATTATGGAGTTTCCTCAAAAAATTAAAAATAGAACTCCCATTTGACCAAGTGATCACACTTCTAGGAATATAATCAAAGAAATCAGAAACACCAATCAGAAAGTATATATGCACCCCTATGTTCATAGCAGCACAATTTACAATAGCTAAGATTTGGAAACAGCCTAAGTGCCCATCAGCAGATGAGTGTATTAGAAAACTGTGGTACATCTACACAATGTAATACCACGCTGCTGTAAAAAAGAAGGAACTCTTATCATTTGCAACAGCATGGATGGACCTAGACAGCATCATGCTAAGTGAAATAAGCCAGTCAGAGAAATATAAATATCACATGATCTCACTTGTTTGTGGAATATAATGAGCAACATGAACTGATGAACAAAAATAGAGCCAGAGGGGAAAAAAACAATATTTTAGAATAAAATAGAAGCAATCTTGTTATTTGCAGATATTTTATATTTCCTACAACTTTTATGATATCATACTATGTTAGTACAGTTTTGGTAATATTATTATACTTAAGACCCTTTTTTTCTTCAAATATTGTTTATTTCTTGTAATATTATTATATTTAAGATCGTTTTTCTTGAATAATTGGTGTTTACTGCCTGTAACATTATTATATTTAATATTTTTTCTTGATAAAAATGTATAGTTTACTATTGTTTATAAATTCCATATTGGGATGACATATTATTTCCAGTGCTTAGAGCCTCTAAAAGATTCATTCTGGTCTAAAGAGTATGCCTATGTTCATGTATCTAAAAAAACAGCTAAACATTTGCATATAGTGATCAGGAAAGAAACCAATTCTAAATTTATAAGATACAGGAGACATCTTCTTAGAAGGGATTGCTAAAGCCAACAGTGTACACAGTCTCTCCAGAGACACTATGTAAGTGTAGATTTTCATCAGGTTTTACCTCTATTTAGTAAACAGAAAGGGTAATTAACAAAACTATAGTCAAGAGGTAGTAGCAAAAGATGAAAAGAGACAGGAGTAGTAGATAGCAATATCTTTCTATTCTTGGAACATATTTACATTTACTCCCAGAAAAGACACTTTTTATTTGCTACTTCCTCTTACTAGGGTAGCCAGAGAAAACAAGCCTTTGCAGTGTCCAAAAAAAGAATTCCAAGGGACACATACTTGGGAGACGTTTAAACATAGTGGCAATATTTACTGGGGTGAAAAAAAGAAATACACCCTGAGTGATGTAGAGGGTGGGAAGCTCTGGCAGCAGCTGCCCTGAGGCCTTTGCTAATCCTCCATGTATTTTCTTGGTTTCAGGAACTAGGAGGCTGCGTTTCAAACTGTCCAATCCCTTTCCCAGATCTTCTGGGGTTTTGTGCCTTTATCCTATCAAATCCTTTTCCCAGATTTTCCTGGCCAGACTACTCCTCTTTATGGTCACCATTTTTGCTCCTATTGCCTGTGCCTCAAAGTTCTGCTTTGTCATCTGGTTTAAACTGTGCATTTGTCCAGCAAAGGGATTTCCCTCTTACTGCTTGTCCTTCCCTCCCATAAGCCTGTAAACCAGTTGTGCCACTGGGAGACTGGAAATCTTGTCTTTCCTGTGGGCTCTGGGATTAAGTCCCTTTGGCAGAGGATTGGTTGTCCCCTGGGTGTCTACGAAGCTGCCCCTTCCTAGTTAATCAGGCTTAATGTCTGATTCCATTTGTTCCCTTCTTTTGTTAGTAACTAACTACCCATATAACAATAAGAAGCCCTAAACTTGGATTTTAGCAGTTAGGCTATTCTTATTCAGATATTAACTCCATAATATTTCCTTTCAGAGGCCTAATAAAATATATTTTAAACCCCTTACATCACCCCTTACTTCAATCACTGTCCATAATATCACACTTGAATTGTCTTATCACTTACTAGAGGCCTGGTGCACGAATTTGTGCATGGGTGGGGTCTGGCTGCCCTGCCCCAAAGAGAGCCAATTGGGGCTGGGCCGTTGAGGTGGTGTGTGGGAGGGGATGCAGGTCGTTGGCCAGCTGGCTCTGCCCCTGATAGGGTGTGGGGGGGCGATTAGGGGTGGGGCTGGCCAGTGGGAGGGGCCATGGGAGGTTTTGAGGGGAGCAATTGGAGCCCCTACTGCGCCAGTTGGCTACCACACTGCACGTCATAACAACTGGTCATTCCGGTTGTCCCACCATTCTGGTCACTTGGCTTTTATTTATATAGATTGCTCTCTGAAATTCTCATTCATTCATTTTCTTACCCGTTGATTAAAAACTCCTTGAGCCCAGGTAATTGTTGAGCTTTTCCATTGTTTACATTTCTAGCACCCAGAATGTTATTTCCTAAATGATAGTAACACAATTAATATTAGTTTAGTGACTGAGTAAAAATATATAAATTAAAGGAAAGCTTGTTTATAGGATCTCATATGTAAATTTGAAAAAAAAAATATATATGTTGGAAAAATGTATTCAGTGGCAATAAGCAGGGGGAAGATGTGTCACCTTCACAAGTTGAACTATATTGTGCAACAAAAAATTAAAAACAGTGTGGACAGAAGTGTTATTGGTGGGGTGCCCACTGTGTCCCCATCTGTTACCAGTGGAAATGGAGTTCTTGCAGTGTTGCAAGGAAAGTAATTTCCTGAGGCTCACGCAGGAGGATGAGTGTTCTTTATTTCTGTGGAATTAAGCCCTTGGGTTTCCAATGATGCATTTCTCTATGTCCTGCCATGCAGAAAATCCAATCTTATCGTCAAAGGGCCAAGAATTAAGGCCACTGCCCAGAGTCAGACTCCATATTAAAGTCTGGTTCAACCCAGCATCCTGTGCGTGGAATATGCATGGTCCTCAGCCATGTGGCTGCTTATGGCCACGTGGCTATGATGAGAGCTCGGGTGAGTGTCGATCATGGAGCAGGAGAGGAGCAATAGGGCAAAAGAGAACTCTTTGGGTATTATAATCAGGAATTTAACCAATTAACCCTTCAAGATTTTTCTAACTTGCAGTGGCTTTACCAGTACCAACCCCTCCTCCCCCAACCAGTTATCTTTTCCTCAGGTTAGGCTGACAGGCAAGCACCTTCCTTACATCACCACAATTTCAATGTGCATGCCCCTGTCTCCCCAGTGATCTGCAAGGAACGGACCAGTGGTTCATGGGGAGCATAAAGTTATAGCTTCCTGGTGAAGCTTCCCAGATGACCATGCTTATAATGTCTGGCCTCCACTTTGCTCTCTTCCTATTATCAGTATTAATAAATAGCTAATTAAAGTGATCACAGAAGTATCAACCATAAACCACTGATGTCGTGTAAATAGTACATACAACCAATGTATCACTAAATTGTATACAGTTTGATGCTTCCATAGGTTTCACCTCTGGTCCTTTCTCTGGATCCCCTTTGACACGTTTTTATTTTAAGCTCTTCTCATCCCTCTCTGTCCTCTAATTCAGGAATATTTTTTAAAATTTGAATTTTATTCTTGTTTGAATCAAGGATCAGTGAAAATCACTGTTGTAATCAACAGGCTTACTCACATATATGTATCAGATAGTTTCCTAAAATCAATTTCTTTAAAGTTAAACTCTAACTTTGCTTTTTAAAAAAATGTCTTACATATGTATTGTATAATCACATTAAATAGGTAATAACTTAATATTTTATTATTTAACACCAGGGCTTAGCAAACTAAGGCTCCTGGACCAAATCCAGCTGGCCAACAGTGTTTGTAAATAAAATTTCATTGATCACAGCCACACCCACTTGTTTATGCACCATCTATGTTCCTTTAGTGCTATAATGCCAGAATAGTTGAAACCGACTCTGTGTCCTACAAAGCCAAAAATATGCATTATGTGCCCCTTCTCAGAAAAGGTTTCCTTGTTCCTGCTTTTATATTGTCACTTTGTAGAAATTAGAAGCTATATACACTTAAAATCATTTTCCTGCTGCAGTTTTACAAAGACATACCTGCCTCTTTCTTTTCCCATGCAATATAAAGATTACCTCTCAAGATCTCTTATTAGCCTTTAAACATTGGCAAACAGACATTACTTCATTTTGACTAGCTTCTTAATAAAACTGTTTATTGACAAGTTACCTTGTTTAGCAGAAAGCCAATAAACCACAGTGCAGGTCAGTAGATTACACTATTTCAAGCTTTCAAAGAAATAATTAGTTTCTCTAAATAACATTATGCCCAGAAACAAAGATTCTGAATGTGTTTCATACAGCTGCAGTACACAGCCTTTTGGCGTGGTATATACACTGTTAAAAACATAAGAAAGATTAAGTTTATGATATTTATGTAAAAATGCAAGGCTTTGATGTCTATCTAAAATAGTTCCACTATTAATGTTTTGGCATATCGTCACTTATGGTGAGAGAGATAGCTGTCACGTATCAGAGAAAGTTTTATTTTTTTTGCCTACACTTGGTAAAGAAATTCTCTTGAGGTCCCTGTTCTCAAACTATATCTGTAGAAGATGAATGTGTATATTCATTAGCAAATCTTTATCTATAGGGTGTCCCAAAAAATGTGTACACACACTTTGCATAATTATAAAGGTAGTGTTTATTAAAATACATTTCATTTTCAAAATTGAACTTTCAGCTGTTAAAGTGTGTAGGCATTTTTTTGAGGACACCCTGCATAAACGAAGTGACCGATTTACTTGTACTTGTCCATATAAAAATACTTTGTGGTTTTGGTTTGTTTGTTTGTTTTTTAAGGCTTCACATTCTCGTTATAGTAGGGATTATAAAAGACATTTTCCCTTCTCTAATAAGTTTTCTGGCCTCCCTGTCCCTTAAAAAATATTAGCTATGGCTTAGGACAAGGGAAAAATACAAATGGCCAGAGATTGCTTTGTCCTTTATGATGTCAATAGCCATCCTTCACTGGTGAGCCTAAATTCTTCCTGAAACTTCCTGGCAACTTCTCTTTGCCTACACACGGGCAGCTATGATTTGTAGGACACACATTTCAGAGCTAGTCATATCAGTTCCACATTATATTCATGGTCATCACCATCAAGTGAATCCTTAATATGGCAAGACAACTTTGCTTCACTTCCCAGTCAAATTTTTCTTTCCCTCAGTGATATAATTATTTTAAAACTAGCAAATTAGAATTGTTGACAACCTACCCTGTTGAACACGTGAGTCAACTATGCTTTTGCCACATTCTCCTAGGGGAAACTGAATCTCTCCACTTCTCAGTTTTCTGTTTTTTTCTTTTCTTTTTTTATTGTCCATCTTTTTTTTTTTTTTTATTACAGTCATCCAATGGGTGCAAATTAGTACTTATTTTAGTTTTTCCTTAGCTTCATCAGCCTGGGCACCACACTCGCTTCACCCTAGTCAGTTTTCTTTTGTAAAATAAAGATAATAATAGTACCAGCTGGTGTGGCTCAGTTGGCTGGATACACCAAAGGTGTTGGTTTCCATTCCCAGTGAGGGCACGAGGGCACTTACCCAGGTTGCTGGCTTGATCCGCAGTCTGGCAGGGCTCCTGAGAGAAACCAATAGAGATTTCTCTCTCACCTCTCTCTCTGTGTCTTTGTCCGTTTCTCTCTCTCCTCTCTCTCTCTTCTCTCTCTCTCCCTCTCTCTCTCTCTCTCTCTCTCGCCTTTCCTCTTTCTAAAAATCAATAAAATTTTTGAGATAAAACTGAAATGATGATAATAAACTATAAACTTATGATAGAATTAATGGTACCTGCATAGCATATAATAATCCCTGTTAAAAATGTATTTACATATTGTTGCCAGGATGGTCCTGTCTCTCTTCTCCTCATCATCATTTTCAAGTATCTGACACATCTGCTACTCTTTCGCTTGAGTTAGTAGAACCAATTCACCAAGATTAATCCTGTTCCATTCTGTTTCTCTATTTATCATTTCATAGAAGCTTCTTCCTATCTAAGGCTCAACTCTCTCTATCTTCTAGACCTTCCTATGCCTTCCTATAAGATGTTATTTATTGTTCAACCACTTGCTCTTTTCTGAATATTTTCTGGAAGAAGTAAATATTCTCTCATTAAAAATAAATTACAGAACTCTAGAAATCCAATTGTATGGCTCCTTTTGTATGGGTAACAGTTTCAAAATGCTTTAATCATGCAACGTAATACATGCAAGGTACTAAAAAATCAAACATAAAAAGTGACTGAAGACTAAAGGAACTGTATGATGAGCCTTTTATTTCATGAAAAGAAGCTTGCCTTGGGAAGTGATTTATCTTCTTTTCCAAACACCATTTCCAATCCTTACTTTAATTTCAACACTCAAACATTTACTTTTCATTATTATCTATTTAGCAAAAATATTCATTAAAATACAAAAGGGAGCCAGTGAAATACTATCTGTGTTTCCTTGGCCACAGTTACCACTATTCCACAGGAATGACAGCACATTAGCCCTAACCAGTTTGGCTCTGTGGATAGAGCGTTGGCCTGTGGACTGAAAGGTCCCAGGTTCGATTCCAGTCAAAGGCATCTACCTTGGTTGCAGGCACATCCCCAGTAGGGGGTGTGCAGGAGGCAGCTGATCGATGTGTCTCTCTCACTGATGTTTCTAACTCTCTGTCCCTCACTCTTCCTCTCTAAAAAATCAATAATAAAATATATTTTAAAAAAAGACAGCACAGTACATTTGAGAAGCGCTTACAAATATGTTCACTAAGACACATTTAACAACTCATCTATAGAAGCACAAAGAAAGCATAAAACCATAGGAAACGTATCTTTTTAAATGTTGGTATAAAATCAACTTGTTTGATAATTACCTTATGGGATAGTCTTTTTGTAGTAATTGCATACTTAAGTTTTAAGATTCTATGTCATATTATATGTGAATTATATGCATTATTTTTTTTTCCTGCCTTCCACGTCCTACGGCATCTGTGTAAATTACAAAATTACAAATGCCAGATGGCAATATAATCATTAAATTCAAACCTATTTAATTTCTGTTTAAGTCATAAAACAGAATGATAAAATTTGTAAATGTTTCTATCCTGGTTATTATTAATTTTCACATGAGAAGAAAGAGTTGGAAATTTAAAATAACGTGTATCTGTAACTTATACTTTTTTTTTTCTCTCCCTACCTAACTCAAACTAAGGTTCTAAAGTCAGAGTAGCTAAACCTCTTCTTCTACAGACTCATGTATCAAAAGAGGTCTAAATAACCTACAGTTTGAACAGAAAAATGCAAAGTATTATAATTCACATAACTCCTTGTAAACAGTGTTTAAATTCCCCAAATAGAGGTTTTCCCAGTTTACTTTTTTCTACAGTTTTTATATCTTTCACTTTATGGTGTCTGTCTGTAGTAATGTTGGTTCTCTGAAGCTGACATAAACAACCCCATTCTTTTTGTTATTACAGAAATCTAATAAGAATAAAACAAATCCAGCAAAATAGTGTTCCTCATTGGGAGATGACATCAGCAAGAGAGTGGAACAGCAAGCGCCGTACACTTCTTCCCCCACTACAATATCAATTCAATAATACGTGGACCAGTTCCCATTGTGAGACATCCAGGATTCAGTTAAGAGGCTCCTGAAACTGGTAGGACAATTTCTGACATTCACTTGTCACAGCCTCTTGACCACATTCCGTGGAATATGATCAGAAAGCAACTCCAACCCCAGATTCTACTTTGGGAGGGAAAGAGAAGACTGGAACATCCACAGAACAGTCAGATTTCTTAAGGCACTGTCTGAGGCACTGGTCTCTGTCCTGTCTGAATCTAAGTGCTACAGTAAAGGACACCAGATTGGGGAGCACGGAGAACAAAAGCAATGGTGTGAACTAGCATGGCACTCACTCACCACTGCCCACCCCCTGGCTCCGTGCTGAGTCTTGCCTAATGTAGAGCACGGAGAGGGCCTGGCAGACTCGAGATACCTGGAGACAGCAGAACATAAACGGGAGCTTCCAGAAACGTGTGGTTCAGCAAACAGAGGCAACACACACTGGTGGCTTCACCTGGAGGGGTCAGGGCCTAAGTGTGCAAGAGAAGAGGGGAGTGTACGTCCGATGTCCAGCATTTCAGCCTGCTGACTGAGGAACTGGTTTTGTCTCGCCTATCATGGAGTGCTGATGGAACTCAGCATACTCTAGATGCCCCAGGGTCCTAATAACAAAAAGAATGGGGTTGTTTATGTCAGCTTCAGAGAACCAACATTACTACAGACAGACACCATAAAGGGAAAGATATAAAAACTGTAGAAAAAAGTAAACTGGGAAAACCTCTATTTGGGGAATTTAAACACACGAGTTCAAAGAAGACTCATCCACAGAAAAGGCTTTAGAGGCCCTCAGAATTCATAGCTGGGCCAACTGGTGACTCAAGCCAGTCCATAACTGGGAAAGAGAAGTGTTTCCTCAAATGTGTTGGTCCTGACACAAAATAACAACACAAGAAAAAAAGCAGAGAATTGTGGACCAACCAAAGGAAAAAAAGTAATAATAAATTGACAAAACTGACCATAAGGCAATGAATTACCTGACCAAAAAAAATAAATAAATACAAAATAACAATCAGTAAGATGCCCAATTACCTCAAGAAAATAATGAATAGACAAAATGAGAATATCAACAACAAAGAGATAGTAATCAACGAACAGAAATTTTTGAGCTAAAGAATACAATAACTAAATTGAAAAATTCACTAAAGGAGTTCATTCAATATCAGATTTGATGAAACATAAGAATGATTCTATGAACTCAAAGATAGGTCATTTAAAATTATCCAATCACAAGAGAAAAAAAGACAAAAGGAATAAAGAAAAGTAAAGAAAGCATAAAGTACTTAGATGAAACAATAAAGACCAAAATATGCATTATGAGAGTTTCAAAAGGAGAAGAGAATGAAAATGGGGCAGAAAGTTTATTTGAAGAAATAATAGCTGGAATCTTCCAAAACTAGGGAAGGAAATGAACATCTATATTCTAGAAGCCTGATAGGCCCAATTAGGATAAACTAAAATCAAACAAACAAATTAAAATAAAGCCAAACACATGGAGACAGATTGCAACAAAATTGTCAAAAGTCAAAGATAAAGAGACAATTTGGAAAGCATCTAGGGAAAGAAATGTATCATATAAGGGCTCCCATAAACTTAACAAAGCCCTTAGGAGAAACCTTGCAGGCCAGAAGGGAGTGAGATAATATATTTGAAGTGTTGAAAGAAAAAAAAATTCACCAACCAAGAATACTAAACCAAGAAAAACTGTCATTCAAAAATGAATAAGAAATAAAGAGATTACTTGTTAAAGAAAAAACAAAAACAAAACTGAGGAAATTCATCACCATTAGACCTGCCTTACAAGAAATCCTAAAGAGAATCCTTCAAATTGAAATCAAAGTTTGTTGATGTGCAAAATGAAAATATATGAAATATAAAGTTTACTGATAATGGTAAAAGTATGAAGAGAGAATACTGTTTTGATGGTATATTAATCACTTTTAATTACTGGTACAGAATTTCAAAGACAAAAGTAAAAAGCCAGCCTCAACTACACAATATATTAATAGATACACAATATAAAAGCATGCAATTTTTGACATCAATAACAAAAAGTGTGTGAAGTGAAAAAATAAAAGTAGTTTTTGAAACTATAAGATATTGTTATAGTTACATATTTATAGATTGTTATAACTATAAGATATTAAATAGGTTGTTATAACTATAAGATATTAAATTGATAGTTATGTTATTTAATGCAAGCCCCATAGTAAGCACAAATTAATATATCTAAAAAAGATGCACCAAAGAAAATTTAAAACATTATCAAAGCATGTCATTGTAACAAAAAAAATCAATAAAACATAAAAGACAGTAAGAGAGAAAAAGGGGTACAAAAAATTTCAAGACATACAGAAACAATTAAGTTGTCAATAATAAGACCTTTCATATCAATATTATTTTTAATATAAATGCATTAAACTCCCCAATTAAAAAAGAATGGCTGTATAGATGAAAAGAACATATCCAACTATAATTTTCCTACAAAAGATTTAATTTAGATTTAAAAACACAAAGGCTGAAAGAGAAAGGATGGAAAATAATTATTTCATGCAAATGTTAACCAAAAGAGAACAGGATTCATCATACCCATATCACATAAAAGATAATTTAAGTCAAAAATTCTCACAAGACACAATCAGGACATTATATAATTAAAGATGGGTCAATTCACCAGAAAGATAAAATTATAAATATATATGCAACCGACATCAGAGCACCCACTTATATAAAACAAATATTGAGATAAGTAAATGGAGAATTAGCAATACAATAAGAGTAGGAGATTCCAATATACCACTTTTAATTATGATAAAACAACCAGACAGACATCAATAAGAAAACAGAAGACTTAAACAACAATACAAACCAATTCTACTGAACAGCAGCAGAATATGCATTCTTCTCTAGTACACACAGGACATTTTCTATGATAGATGATATATTAATTACAAAACAAGCCCTAGAAATTATGAGGGTTTAAAACATGTCAAGTATCCTTTCTGAATACATGGATGAAAGTAGAAATACATATCAGAAATAAAACTGAAAAATTCACACATATGTATAAATTAAATAATAGACTTCTGAACCAATGAAGAAGAAATTAAATGAAAATATTTTCAAACAAAGATGAAATAAAAAGAGAAATAATTTTTTCTAATGTTTTGAGAAAGTATCTTGAGACAAATAACTCTCATGGGAATGAGAAAAAGAACAGATGAAGTCGTAAGTTAGGAGAAGGAAAGAAACAATGAAAAATAGAGTAGAAATAAACAAATTAGAGGCTAGCAAAACAATTGAAAACAATTAAAAATTAAAATGTAGTTATTTGAAAAAATAAACAAAATTGACAAACATAATTAGACTAAGGGAGAAAGAGAGAACACTCAAAATCAGAACTGAAAGGATGTCACAGAAATAAAAAAAGGATCATAAGAGACTACTATAAAAATTATATATTAGTACCAACAAATTGGATAACAAAGAAGAGATTGATAAGTTTCTCTAAACATATATCTCCTACCAAGACTAAACCACGAATTAATAGATTATCTTAACAGACTACTACTAAGGTGATTAAAAACAACAAATAAAAACCAGGACCAGCCCTATCTGCTTTGGCTCAGTGGATAGAGTGTCAGCCTGTGGACTGAAGGGTCCCATGTTCGATTCCAGTCAAGGGCACATGCCAAGGTTGCGGCTCCATCCCCAGTAGGGGGCGTGCAGGAGCAGCCAATCAATGATTGTATCACATCGAGTTTCTATCTCTCTCTCCCCTCTCACTTCCTCTCTGAAATCAATAAAAATATATTATAAAAATAAAAAGCAGGACCAGATGGTTTCACTGGAGAATTTTACCAATAATTTAAAGAAGAATTAATAGCAATCCTTCTTAATCTCTTTTAAGTAATTGAAGAAGATGAAACACTCCCAATACATTTTATGACCTCAACATTATCGTGATAGCAAATCCTCACAAAAATTTAAGTAAAAAACAAAACTAAAGGAATAAGCAATATTCCTCATAAATATAGATGCAAACATTCTCAACAAAGCACTAACAAACCATATCCAATTGTGTATTAAAAATATCATGCCCATAGGGTACAATAACCATTCAATCTACAAAAAACAGCAAAAAACAATCAATATGATGTACTACATTAGCAGAAGGAACGACAAAAAAAATCACATGAGCATCACAATAGATGTTGAAAAAACATTTGACAAAAATCAAGATTCTTTTATATTAAAAATATTCAATAAATTAGAATGGGAGGGGGAAGGTCAGATGGCTTTCATATGGATTATCTGGGAAAACAGCAAGTATTTATGTGGGAGTGAGAGTCTGGAGTTACCACAAAAAGTAAATGGAGTCATATTAGAAAGATAATGTAGGCCACCATAATGAATTTAGGGCTTCATTTGTAGGTGAGAGGGTACCATACAAGCATTTTAAGCAGAGGAGTACCATAATTCCATTGGATTTCAGAAAGGTCACTTCACTATATAATTAATTGGATTTTAAGAGGCAATGTTTAAAATAGAGATTGTAAAGAAGAACTATCAGAGTCTTGAAATAACTCTAGGGAATATAATCTTCCAAGCCCCTTTTTCTCATAATACATTAATTCAAAATATTATTTGTTGTTTTTATGACTCAATATATATTGCCAAATTATTTTCCAAAAAGATTGTACCACAGCATGATAGTTAATCAAAGTTTAGTTTAGTGTCAGCACATCTAATGAAAATTAAACCTAATGTAAAAAATCACCTTTGAAAATCGCTTCAAAAATTGGCATTTTGAAGATCTACATTTTTGTCTTTCAAAATGTATGTTACTGTTTTCTCAATGTTGAAATACAACACTATTCCTTCAGTAAAGTATCAGAGGAAGTAGTAGTGTTTGTTAGGGTCCATATTTTATTAAAATACTTTAAAAAAAAAACAACAAAAAAAAACTAGAAGCACATTCAGTGCCGAGCAAAACACACACCCAGAAAGACATAAGTTGAAACTGACAAGAACTGATGAAACATAAGATTCATATTTTCTTCTATGACCCACTGAATCTGGGACATATATGCAGTAAAATGACAAGCAATTTATTTGAATTTATTCACTCACTCTCTCAACCACGTATATTGGAAACCAAGTGATTTAAATGTAAGTAGTAAAAATCAACTGTACAGAGTTTTCAGTTCCTTTCCTTTGCAATAATGACAATTTCTGTCCACATTTTTTTGCCAAAGAGTATTGAAGGGGAGCAAAATTTATCACCCAAAAAATATGTCTTTTGGATTATTAATTTTAAGATGGCTATTTTTATGAAAAGAAAGACTGAGGAAAAACCTTCTGACCTCCCCCTTAACTACCTAAAAGGAAGTTAGGTAGAAGTCCTGCTCCAGGAAGGGAGATATCATAGATAACTAGTTTAATATAACTAACATGTGATAGACAAAGAGGAACCTAGCAAGGCCCATTGTTCAAAGTCCTCTCTGTTGTCTCATTGCTAAAGATGGTACAGCAAACCTTTAGTCATCAAACATTTGCTTTTTCATCTCCACGTAAATTGCCTTTCTTCCCTTTGATGTCCCAAGCTTCAGCTCCCCACTACTACCCCTTCTCCTTAGTTCCAGAATTACATAGAAGCCTCAACTGCTCGATCTGCCCTTTGGTCTTAAATTCTATGGCATGGACATATGAATTAAAGGTGGTTATTTTCTTATTTTCATCTGTTTGTGTTAATTGGATTGTTACCTTAGGCAGAATGGTACTCAGGTAGGATGTAAGTTATTTTTTGCATCCTCAAAGTATTATCATTATTAAAAAGAGGGAGGAAGCTTGTGTAGTTTTTGAGTTATATTAATTCATTAGTAAGTTATCTATTTGTTATATGTTTTTTATTGATTTCAGAGAGTAAGGGCGAGAGACAGAGATAGGAACATCAATGATGAGAGAAAATCATTGATCTGCTGCCTCCTGCATGCCCCCTACAAGAGATTGAGCCCACCAACTGGGCAAGTGTCCTGACCAGGGCCTCCTGGTTCATAGGTCACTGCTCAAACACTGGGCCATGCTGGCCAGACATAAGTAATCTATTAATATCAATTTAGTGGTGGCCACATAGATATATCAATGGCCATGTTTAATATCATCTATTACCTAACTCCCAAGTCTTCCTCCTTTAATCCCTTTTCCCTTCTCCTCTGCAAATCCGTAAGCCTATAGTCAAGTATCAAGCCTGTGCAGGGGAAAGGGCGGGGGGGGGGGGGGCGTATAGAGATCAAACAAAGGACTTGTATGTATGCATATTAGCATAACCAATGGACACAAAAACTGGGTCAGTGAGGACTTGCCCTGGGGGGTGGGAGTGGCCGGGGGTCAATTGGGGAAAAAGGAGACATATGTAATACTTTAAGCAATTAAAAAAGAACACCTGGGGATAAAAGAATCTTAGAAAAAAAGATAAAACAATGTTTATAGTACATTCTCTTTATCACTTTGGTGCTTAATATTTTAATCTTTCAATTCATATTGACCATTTTTGGTCACTTCTGCAAGGATAGTGGACCCTGTTATGTGCTTTCCTGAGCCCCATTTCAGTGTAAACAACTTACTTCCCCAGCTGCTGAACATGCTTCAACAGACAGACTTTAACTGGTATTCATCTTCAGGAATCATTCCAGTGTTGCCTTGACAAGGAACATTGACCTTGATGGCAGCCTGCATCTAATGATGGGTAGATGCAGATGTAGAAAAATGCCTGTCCCTCTCCCTATATAACTTGAAAGCGTATCCTTAGAGGTCATTATTATAGACTATTTCAGAGCCCATATTCTCTCTCTCTACCCAGTCCTGCTCGTCCTAGATCATCCACAGGTGTTGAGCCCAAAAAGCCCTTAATTGGTACTAATAACAACCTGTGGCTCTTGAGTCCAACCTGTCAGAGAACATACTTAAATTGACTACTCCAAGACAAGTAACCACTTACAACAAGGCCATTTACTGAATAAAGTTTAACTTCTCTGTGATTTTCTAAGGGCTCCCTGGTCACACAGTTAAGAAGTTTATGTAGCACAAGTCAGTGTGATTATATGATTTTATAGGTGTATTCAAGTGTGTGCTTATGCTTGTATAAACACACATGCACACACACACACACACAAATGGGAAGGGTAGCAAAATTCATGTGTTTTTTTAAAGGAATTGGAAAATAAAGGTTGAATCCACATTATAAGCACTCTAAATGTCATTCTAAGAAAGTTTGACTTATGCCTTAGATAACATGGTGTTTTTAAAATGGGATAGTATAACATCCATATTTTTTAAGCAGGAAAGCAGTAGCAGTGTGGCATATACATCAGCAGGGCTTAGAGGTTATTATAACAGATGAGTTAAAAGATGATGAATATCTGAAGAAGGATGTTGACACTGGCAAACGTGATGAGAAAATCATTTTTAAAAATTTGAAGCTAGAATTGATGGGAATTGGTGACAACACTGGAAAAATTGAAAGGGAGCTTCTATTAATGTTATACACTGTTTAAACACATTTTAGTAGAACTCAAATACATTATTTTTTTTATTTTAAATGTTAGAAATATACCTATTCTATAAAATAAAAGTAATAACTTATTATTTAGTCATACATTTATACCTACGCTGGTAGCATGATGACTGATAAATGATGCATTAACTGTATTATGTTATTCTTGTGCCTTTAAAATGGAGGAATATTCAGCATTAAATTTATACATCTTTAAAGCATTAAAATTACAACTGAATAATTTATAAGCAGTAGCACTGAGACTACTTAAAGAGAATACAGCACAATTTGAAAAACTAACTTACTAAAAAAAATCGCAAGGTTATGTACTCAAGGTAAAAGATAAACTCAAGATGATATTCAGAATCTATATACATAACAGTCCAGTTGAAAATTTTAAGCTTTCATTATGGAATGCTGAAGTGAATCCCAATAGGAAAATGTGAATAATTTAGTTAAATATCAAGATCAAAGACCCCACAACTTTTCAACTTTTTGTATTAAATCACCAACTTGTTTTCCCAGCACTAAACAAACCTATTGCTGAGGAAAATCTAAATATAAAGAAGTAATGATTATTTTAAAAAAATAAGTCAAATTTAAAAGTAGGAAAACATCCTATTTTAGTTTGGTGTGCTATTGTGTATATATATATATATATATATATATATATATATATATATTTCTTTTTTTCTTTATTGATTAAGGTATTGCATATGTGTCCTTATGTAATACCCCCCCCCCACTTCCCCACTCATGCACTCACCCCTCTGATGTCTGTACATAAATATTTAGTAATAATGTATTTTATTATTTCATCCCTTTCTAACTTCAACTGAGCTAGCATTGCTCAGATGCTCAACCCTCAGAGGGAAAGCAGGGGAGGGTGGGGCTAAGGGGGAGAGATCAACCAAAGGACTTGTATGCATGCATATAAGCATAACCAATGGACACAGACATGGGGGGGGGGGGGAGAAGGCATGAGTGGGGAGATGGGAGGACAATGGGGGGATAAGGACACATTTGTAATACCTTAATCAATAAAGGGAAAAAAAATCTAAAAAAAAGGAAAATGGATATATAAAATCTAATATATAAAAATTAATAAATATCATAGAAATATTAAGTATGAATTAGAGGTACCTTGTTAAAAGAAGATACTATCAAATCTATGCCTTAGTTCTTAGTATCAACTGAAAGTGGACATATTTTTGTCATATTACAGTCATATTACAGATGTCAATTAATAATAGTCAGATAAAAGTATGAATTTACAGTGAATTATGCAGAACAATTTTTACATAAAAACTACAAAGGGACTGAAAAAATATGAATATTCAATGTTTACACAATCTATAATATTTATAATCATATAGAAACATCCAATTCTGGTGATACATAAAGACATGTTTTTAAAAGTGTTTGCACTGCTACAAACTATAAAAACATAAGTGGAAGAATTGTTTCCAGTGCTTTGTGTGATGATAAGTGCTTTTAAAAAAACCATAATACAGGCTAATTTTCAACTATAGGCAAACTCAATGTTTTACTTATTAGCATTTAGACATAATAACCCTACTATTACAGTATAAATTTTTCTTCCCACTTTTTATATAAATCTTGCTTGGCTCCTAAGATATATAGATTCTTAGACATCTAATAAATAAATAAAATAGATATCAAGTGAGATGATAAATATTAGTAGAATATGGAGCATGTTAAATGATGTATAAGCAGCACGATGGAAGAGAGGAGTATACAGTGGCTTACAGATTGCTAGAGAAAGGAGGATATGGGAATTTTGAAGGCTATTTATCCTAGTACCAATGTGATTTTTAAAATGTGGTTCTAGAAAAACTACATAAAACCTGCAGGAGTCAGAGTGTAATAATTATTATTAGCGGAATTACTAGATTTGGGAAATTGTGAGATATTAAGTTCAAAATGATGAGAGATAAAATTAAGAAAAATATTAAAAGGCATAAGGACTTTTTTGCATATCAATTTTGACAGCCTATTTATATATATATAAAATCCTATATAATAAAATGCTAATATACAAATGGTCGTCATGTCCTCACGCGTAACGACCGGACCGATCAGCAGGAGGCTGCGTGTGTAGCAGGTGCATGTAGGTGGGCGGGGCTGCATGCGTGTGCAGGTGTGTGGGGCTGCGTGCACAACTGGTCACCAGGAGATGAATGGAGCACCTCTCGGTCCCTCCACCCAGCTCCCACGGGTGGCGGCGGCTCACTCCCAACTCCTGTGGGCGGCAGCTCCAGCCCACCTCCCTCCCATGGAAGCGGTGAGGCTGGCATGCTTCGGCTCCCGCCGGCTCTTATGGAAGAGGCGGATGGCCTACTGCACACAATTTCGCACGCTGGGTCACTAGTAAATAAATAAATCCAATGGCATCTAAGAGGCTTTATACTTCCCGTGGCTCACAAAACAGTAAGGAAATGGTCAGTGCATAAGGTAACGACTTGTCCCAGCTTGTCCAGTTTACACTGGTTGTCCTACAGGTTTGTATTTAATTGCTTTAGTGTTTATTCATTTATTACTTTCAAAAATTTCCTAATTTGGATGCCATTGTCACTCCAAACAACATGGAACCTGGAACCTCACAGGAAGTATGAAGAAAGAAGATAACTAAGATCAATGCAAAGATCAAAGCTTTTATTCTATAGCTAAAAAGAATGGTTTAAAAAACACGTACAGTAACACATATGCACTTTGTGTATATTAGCATTTAAATATTTTTTTAAAATTAGTAAATCTTAATCATGTTTATCTACATTTCTATTTGATTATTCACAATGTACTTGGAGCAGGGACTAGAATGGGGGCTGCCAGGGGCTAGGAGGAGGGGAAAACAATGAGTTATTGATCATAGGGTACAAACTTTCAGTCACCCAAGATGAGTAAGTTCTAGAAATCTCCTGTACATTGTAGTTTCTATAGTTAACGATTGCTTAAAAATTTCCTAAGGCCCTGACTGGTTTGGCTCAGTGGATAGAGTGTCGGCCTGCGGCCTGAAAGGTCCCAGGTTCTATTCCAATCAAGGGCATGTACCCTGGTTGCGGGCACATCCCCAGTGGGGGGTGTGCAGGAGGCAGCTGATCGTTGTTTCTCTCTCATCGATGTTTCTAACTCTCTCTCCCTTCCTCTCTGTAAAAAAATCAATAAAATATATTTTTTAAAAAAATTTCCTAAGAAGGTAGATCTATATTAAGTGTTGCTATTATATATATATTTTTTAATAAAGAGGGCAGAAGGAAACGTTTATAGGTGATTGCTATGTTTAGGACATTGATTGTGGTGAAAATTTCACCTGTGTATACTTATCTGCAGACTCACCAAATTGTGTACATGAGATATATGCAGCTTTTTGTGTGTTAACCATGCCACAATAAAGTATTTTAATAAAAGAGAGAGACAGAAATATTTGTGTTTAACAAACTAAAATATTCTTTCCTGGTCTTATTTTCAAGGCAGAGATTGTCTCCCTAGGTAATCAGTATTAAGAGGCAGTAGAGCCCAGTAACTAATGCTAAACATCATTAAAAGTTCACAGTCTGGGTCAGCCTGTCTGACACCGAATCCTAGTTTTAATACTGACTGGTTATTTGACCATTTACGAATGGATGAACTTGTACAGAAAAATGTTAACTACAAATTAGGTTAATCATTGATTGTGAATTTTTAAAAAATGTACTTTGAACAGCCCTTAGGCATTTTTTATCTATCTGTATTTTTTCTATTCTGTCAGATTGGGAATACAAAGAAGGACATGTACATTCCCTAGTATTAAACTGTCTACAATCTCAGGAAGAGACAGAGTTGCATGAGAAAAATTATAATATAATATAATATTTGCGATAATGACTAAAAATTTGCTATAATGACAGGGAATCACCCTGGTAAAGTCTGAGAACATTTCAGACTGAGAGAGAATTAGTGGTAGGATCTGAAAGCTTAGAAAAAATTGGAGAGCAGAGATGATAACTTGTACAAAAATCTAGGTTTTATAAGGAATTTATATATTCTTTGGGGCTCAAGATCAAACCTGCAACTGAGGTAGGTGCCTTGGCTTGGAATCAAACCCATAACACTGCAGGCCAACATTCTAACCACTGAGCTAAAACGGTCAGGGCCAATTCTATTCTTTTTTTAAATCCATATAGTGAGCCTAAATCCAGGTATTCTAAGCAATTCAACTACATTTGCTTGATTCTGATCTAACATGTACATAAGAACCAATGTAATCTTTTAATCTTTCTTCATATAATAAGTTCACATAAAGTCATAAAAGACTTTTCTGTGGGATAAGAGGAGGGCAATAGAAGTGAGGGATAAAGAGGGAGGATGTTGGGTGATAGCCATACTCATTATTAAGAAATGAAGGAGTTATCAATGATTATTTTTCATGCTTTGCCACCCTACTTTAGCACTGTTATATTTAAAGGTGACTGTTTATTTATACAATGGCCATATATAAGGATATATCTACATAAATGATAAAACTCTATCAGAAAATTGATTTTCTATTGATTTTATGAAAAACTTTACTCCGTAGTCAAGTAGGGAACTATAGAAACATAATTATCCTATATAATAAAAGGCTAATATGCAAATAGATCAAATGGCGGAACAACCGGAACAACCGAACAACCAAACAACCAGTCGCTATGATGTGCGCTGACCACCAAGGGACATGTGTGGAACATGGCAGGCATTGGCCATGGCGGGATGGTGGAGCAGGTAAGCGGGGGCACCAGACCAAGGTGGGGCACCAGTCTCTGTCATCAGGGCAAGCCTCTGGTGGTTACTGAAAATTCTTTGCTCCCGTGTGCCGTGGTCCCTCCCGGCACTTGCACCTGCTGCCAGTGCCAGCCCCGTTTACACCCACAGCCAGTGCCGGAGCCGCTACTCATACCCACTGCCAGCACCCAGCGCCTGTCCCAATTGCTTGGCACCCATAGTGGATGTGAGCAGCAGCTGCCGGCCCCAATCGCCCCTGAAGGCTTCTCCACCTCCCCCTGCGCCTGAGGGACGACTGGGGCAGCAACTACTGCTGACAGCACCAGTCCTGCTCGCATGCGCTGCTGGCACCAGCCCTAATCGCTCTGCACCGTCAAGTGGGTGTGAGCAGGGCTGGCGCTGTCAGTGCGTGGGAGCAGCAGCAGTGAGAGCAGGGCTTCCAGCAGAGAGGGGACCAGGGGTCATGGCAGGAGGGGCTGGGAGGGGGCATGGAGGATGGGCCGAGACCCACCCCTGTGTCCACCGCAGCCTTGTTGTCTTCAGTTCCTTTCAAGGTGCACCAATTCGTGCACTGGGCCCCTAGTATAATTATAAAATGGCACGTTGGCTGGAGTATGTTTTGTGAATATTCAAACACACACACAGCTCTGTATGCATACAAAAATTTTAGACCTGATAAGTTAAATAAAATCATGGCATTTTATTTTTAAATTTGGTCTAGAATATTTATTCTAAACCTGCATAAAATCCTAGATTTCCATTGGGATTAGTCTCATAAGGGGTCAATTTTTCCAATGCATGGTGATTATACTGGAAGGGAATGCTCTATTCTATTTTGGCAGAAATATTTTTTTAAAGATGACCTAATAGTTATCTTTCCAGCTCAGCAATTCTCTAAAACAAAGGTTCATTCTGCCCACACTAGTGAATATTGAGATGAAAGATAAAGATATTATTGTATTATTCAAAACTTCTGACCTTGGTTCTCTGGCCAACATTCCTGATATCATCAAACATTTACATGCAAATTATCAGAGATCAATTAAAATATCCCATGCATAGTTAAAAACATTTAAATATTTATTGAAGACTATAAAAACTGCATTATTTATCTGAATATTTTATTACCAGTTTTGGTTTAGAAGGCAAACTGAGACTAAAGTATAATTAACTATCTTCTAAATAGTACATTAATGCTAAATGTTTATTAGAAAATTCTTAATTAAAAAGTTGGGTAATTTTGACCTGACTTCTGTATATTGTATTTTAACATTAATCTTGATTTTCTTAGCTGTTGTTATTATTGGAAATAACTTCCTCTTTTTTTGATAAATTGGGTAATTAAATGAATAAAAATTATTAGAAAGCATGTGAGGAATAAATTTTCAATCTAAATTTTTAATAATTTAGAAAATACATAAAAGAATAATATAAGTTATCTTACCAATAAGTGTAAAGTGGTACATGAATCTTGCACATCATAAAAATACAAGAGTAATTTCACAATAAGAACTAACTCAAAAATCATTTTAAAGTCTACAAATAAAATTTGCAATTCACTTTAATATGTATTGTGTATAAAAAATTTGAGAATTTAAAATGTCTAAGAAAAAATAATCTCTCAGAATGCTTATAATACAGAATTCCTATTTATTTTATATTCTTTTCACTTATAAATTTAAGTTCTAATGAATAGTGTGTCTTTACTTTGAAGAGACCAAATTAAATTGCTAAATTTGGTATGGCTTATAATAGTGTCACAAAGGCATGAAAAAAATTAGCTAAACAATTCAAAAAGCAGCCCAATATATGTGTGAATAAATAAATTCAGTTTGAATTAAAAATATATTTTAACATCTTGTTATTAAACTATTATGATTGGCACTTGCTAATAATTAAAATGGTACATCAGAAATCAATGTTCCAAGTATATTTGTCATTATGAATAGTTACTTCATCAAGTACTTTAGACATTTATTTAAAATATATTTTATTGATTTTTTGCAGAGAGGAAGGGAGAGGGGTAATGAGAGAGAAGCATTGATCAGCTGCCTCCTGCATAGCCCCTACTGGGGATGTGCCTGCAACCAAGGTACATGCCCTTGACCGGAATCGAACCCGGGACCCTTCAGTCCCCAGGCCAACGCTCTATCCAGTGAGCCAAACCGGCTAGGGCATACTTTAGACATTTTAAAAAGTATCTTTCACAAGCTGATACCAAATTCATGTTAAATGCATCTTCACACCAAGGTGACTTTTACAGTAAACCTTACTTTTTACCATTGGCATGATTTACAACGTACATGTGATCATCAGCGACTGATTGGATTCTGTCCTGGTATTCTGTTTGCATAGGCAGTTTCTCAATAAATCTGACATTGATCATCTGTCAGTTTGATTTGCTATTTTTATGAGACTCATTGTAAACAAAATAAGTAAATGTTTGCAAGCCCACAGAGAAAACACTACAGCTATGAATTTTATTTCTGTTTGACATAAGCTTCCTTTTCTATCAAGTTTAAAAATAGAAGGAAGCGACAATATTTTTTTTGAGTTCTTACTGTATGATTAGGTTTTAGGCATTTAGAATGTAAAAACAACTAATTTAAATGGTGGAAGAGCTTGAGTAGTCAAGTAATCAAATTAGGCAATGGAAACAATAATAAGCCTGTAGCAAGGAAGACATGAAATTATTATGTCATTTAATCTTGGTCAAAACTCATCAGTACACCTGATGCCTTATAAATCATATCCATAGCCACAGTTTATAAGGCAAAAGAACACATTTTAAGAACCTAAAAATAAAGCCGATATGTTCCATTTCAAAGATAGTGTACTGCCACAATTAATACGCAAGATAATAAGCAACACACATGGCTTGTGTTTTACAAAAAGCAGCTTAAGCCTTTGTCCATTAAATGAGCCTCATATACCAACACAATAATGTAAACTGTGTGTGTTAGAGCAGGAGGATGATGCATTAGTCTGGGGGAAGGACTCCAGTATATCAAATAGTTTATCTAGATAATAGCCACTGTCTGACAAAGGTGCAAGTGCATACTTATTTATACATAAGTAAAATGTTTGCCTTTCTAAACAGTGAGGCAGAGAAGCAGTACTTATCTTTTGTGTATAAATATGTTATTTGCATCTCAATTTATAAGTTCTTTTATGGCTTAAATGAGAAAGTATAATGTTATGAATAAAGAACGTGTAGATTTAAGGAAGTATTTGTCAAAAGGCAATAAATAGCTCCAACATTTTTTAATGAAATAATTTGTACCTAACTTAAAATACTTGTAGGTATTATGTAGTTAATAGTCACTTTAAAATGAATAAAATAAAATATGAATTAAAATTCTGGCCCAGCCAGTGTGGCCCAGTGGTTGAGCATCGACCTGTGAACCAGGAGGTCACGGTTTGACTCCAGGTCAGTCAGGGAACATGCCCAGGCTGCAGGCTCAATCCCCAGTGTGGGGTGTGCAGGAGGCAGCTGATCAATGATTCTCTCTCATCATTTATGTTCCTAGCTCTCTCCCTCTCCCTTCCTCTCTGAAATCAATAAAAATATATATATTTTAAAATTCTGTTTAACTAGTAATATATGGCTTCTTTTCCAATTATAAACCAACAGGAGATATAAACTAATGAAAATGACTCAATGTTCCCAAAAGAATTAAGAGTGCATCTATCATTTTGTATTTCATCTAACCCAGATTAAATTACATGATGTTTGTCTTACATCTTTCTCTGACTGCTCCCAAAAGTGCTGTGGTGTGCACTACTGCTTTCTGAATTTCACTGCACCTACTGGTCCCTATCTCTGAAGTACTAACTTATTTACCAAGCTGTAGATATTATTTTACTAAAGAATATTTACTGCAATATGTTTCACCACTTCTATGCATTTCCTTACTGAAATTCTATGATCTTTACATCAGCACAGTGTTTACTAGTTAATTCCAGAATTTAATCTTTTTCAATTAAAAAATGTTTTAGTGTTGACATCCTGCACAGAAAGCATTAAGCATGGATTGTTTTGTCATAAAGATCACTGAGGAATAAATGTTCTTGATAGTGTTTAAAACAGATTACTTTTTATACGTCATTTCTTAAACTGAGACAACAATATAATATGTAGTTATTCAAAATAATCAAGTAGTTAAAACAAAATCATCCAGAGAGCTCACCTTTAATAAATCATGTCTTATATGCTCTTCATGGATTAAATTTATTTCTTACTTAAATGTTTCTAGAATTTTTCTTACCTTTTTAGTTAATATTAACAATGACACTTGATTTAGGCCAGTGAAGATAATTTAAATTTATTATATTCTACTTGAATATTTATTCATTTGCCATCATGTTTATATTTTCTTGTTTTTGTTGTAATTGTTTTGAAGGTGGGTTGGTATGATTTTTTTAATGCTTTTTGTGTGCTTATTATGAAGTTGAACCTTCACACTTGTATTTTTCTAGTAATTTATGCATTTTAAAATTTTCCCAAATTGGATGTTATTGTATTTTATGTCATATTCTTTTTCAATTTGAAAAACATTTCATTTTTTAATTGAAAATATTTATAGATGTCCTTTAATGAATATTTATTGAATTCTTTTTATTATGCATCATACTAGATACCTGTGATTGCAAAAATAAAGATTAGGTACATACCTTGCTTTGAAGGAGTTCTCAATGAGGTGAGAACAAATGAGCAAACAGCTATGAGCAGTAAGATGCCCAGTTTCAGAGATGCAGAATGCCTGACACGAGTGTGTAGAGTAGCTGCTCAACAACCTGTTCTGGATTATAAATTCAACCTAAGACATTGGCATTTTTTAAATCATTTGGTTACAGTCAGTGAAGGGTCAGAAGGGTAAATATTGGCATTCTTCAGTAAAATGACAAAACTATAAGAGCATTGCAATGGTTGGAGAAGAGAGGACCAGGGAAGTTACTAGTAATGGTGAGATATGGGAGAGGGATGGTAATAAAGATCGCGTGATGAAGGTCATGTACTAACCAAACTGAGTTTGGATTTTACTCTTGAGCCAAAGTATAAACATTAAATATAAATAAATAAGTTATAACCAGATTTGCATTTCTGAAAAGATAACACAGCATTATCACTGTAATAATCTAAGTGAGAGACAAGAAAGGCTTGTGCAAAGGATATGTCCGTGATATGAATGAAGAAGGGAAGACCCTTCAGTGACAGATTTAGGAGACACAATCTGCGAAAGCTTATGACAACTGAAAACAAGATTCAGGTTAAACAGAAATATCTCAGGTTACACAGGGAGACTATGGCCGCCCACATATTAACTATGCCATGACACGTTTTATTTTAACTTTCAAAATATATATTTAATTTTATGGTAATATTGATCAAAATACTCTTTCTTATTGTATTTCTTCCATATTTTAAAGTAAAGCTCTAGTGATGAGGTTGAGCTATAATATTTTCCATATTTCATCAAATCTAGGGCACACTTTTCCACATTGTTATGTCTGATATCAGAATACATCTTACATGTCTCCTTACTGTTAACACGTCATTTCTCAGTACAAGGCCCATTTCATGTTTTATTTTGTGCCTTCTTTCCAAATCCCCAACCCAGTGTTCCTCTCATAGAAATCATTTGTAATGCGTTTGATATATGTTCTTAAGCATAGATGTATCCTTATAAAATACAATGTAGTTTTGTGTGTTTCAATTCCATTAAGGGTTTTGTAAATCCCAGCTCTGTCCTAGTTTTCTCATCCAGCCTTGTTTAGGGACTAATCCAGTTCACACATCTATTTTATGGCTTCTTATTGCAGTCTAACATTTCACAGCGTGATTTACTACATTTTATTTATCATTACTCTGAGTCTAGAGGATACACAGGTTGCTTCCAACTCCCTATTGCCATATATACCATCCTTGTATGGATCTCTGCAAGAAGTATGTATCCAGGAGAGGAATCCTTGCCTATAATTTTGAAAATTATTTTTCCCTCAAAGATTACTGAATAATTTCTTTGATTATGGATGTATAAATATTTAAAATCACCATTCCATTAAACAACAAATTACATTGAGGCAACTGACGATGTGAAGAAAAAAAAGATAATGTCCATTTTACTTCTGACAGCAAAATAAATTCCACATGGGTAAATATTAAAACATACAGAAGAAATGAAATTATGCTAATACTGAGAGAAAATACAGAAGTCGAAAAATATGCCCACTTTCCAGCTCTCCCACCATCCTCCTTTATTGTCTCCTACCTTTCTGTAATCCATTTTCCTCATCACAATTACCAGAATGATGATTTTTAAAAGACTGATCAATTATATGCCTCCTTGGTTAAAAAAAATTCTACAAAGGTTTCCTTTGCCTTATAATACAATGTGCATTTTCTTTCATATATATATATATATATATATATATATATATATATATATATATATATATATATATTTCAGAGAGTAAGGGAGAGGGAGAGAGAAATAGAAACATCAATGATGAGAGAGAATCATTGATTGGCTGCCTCCTGCACATCCCACAATGGGGATCAAACCCACAATCCAGGCATGTGACCTTATTGAGAATCAAATCACGACCTCCTGGGTCATAGTCTATGCTCAAACACTGAGCCGCACTGGCCGGGAAAAATGTGCATTTTCTATCAGTGTAGCACAGGCTGTGACTCCTACCTTCACTCCAAAGGCATTCAGTACTGTTTTCTCTTTTGCAGGCTGTGCTACAACTGCTCAGCTTTCCTCTTTGATTATGCCATTCTCTCTCCTGCCTCAGGGTATTTGCACTGCTTGCACCATTTGCCTGGGGGGTGCTCTTCTCTGCTATTTGGATGGCCAATCTACTTCTTCGCTTTTAAGACTCAGACTACCCCACATATCTACTCACCCAGGCAATGGTGCCTCATTTATTTGAATTTTCATGGTGTTTATTATTTTCTTTCTTATTTATACTAGCATGCTGATTTTTCTGCTCTTCTTCAGAAATAAAAGCTTAACAACATCAGGAATCTTTCTTATCAAATTAATTGCTGTTTTCTCAGAATCTAGAACAGTGCAGGGAACATAAGTGATGCCTCACAACTATTTACTGAATAAGTAAATAAATTAATCAAAGGGTACGTACATATCTGGACAAATTTTCTTTTGGGGGGAAACAGAAAGTTTTGCCATTTCATCATAGTTTAGGAATATTTTATCATGCATTTAGTTGCATTGTTTTAGTGCTTAAACATATTGCTCTGGCTCCTATATAAATCCACCAAGGTAATATTGAACACATTTAAACATCAAGCTGAGGCCAAATTTAGATTTAACAAGCTAATCTCAACACGTTGTGCCAGACAGGCTGATGACTGACATGTGTTGAAGAAGTCATCATCTCCGCAGGTTCGGGAGAGGATTAGGAGCCGTTTTCTCCCTCGCCGCGTCCTCACTGTCCCTCAGATGGTGACTGTGTTCTGGAGGAAGGATTTCTCTTGTGTTTTTGTTGTAGTTGTTGTTGTTGTTTTTCATTTATTTTCCCCAAAGGAAAAAAGATCTTTTTCTCCATTCCATTTTATTTGGATTTCCTGGAACTAGTTAATTTTATATTAAATCTTAACCAGTTTCAAAATTAGGTGTAATTTATAAACAACAACAAAATGCCTCACGAATCTGAGTTTATGGACGTAACATTTATGCTAATTTGACAAGATTGACTTATTATCTTCTGTAATAGCTTATTAGCTTGTCCTATCTATGAAGCAATGTATACATGTATGTATATATATAAATATACATTTGTGTATTTGTGTGTGATAATTTGGTGTTAACTTGTCAGCAAAGGTAAATTTTAGCTATGATTACGTTTAAATCAGTAGACTTTGAGTACAGTAGTTCACTCTCCAGAATTTGGGTGGGCTTCATCCAATCATTTAAAGGCCTTAAGGAAAAAGACTGAGCAATCCCAAGGAGAAAGGAATTCTGCCTTCACCCTGCCCTAAGACTGAGAGCGGAAACATTAACTCTTCTGTGCCTCTTCAGCCTGTCAGACTGCCTTACAGATTCATATATGATATATCTATATATCTATGTACCTCTACCTACCTATATGTATATATCTATATATATTCACAGATATGTACATACATGACTATAGAGTCAGAAATTATTTAGCTTATTTGAGGAAATATTTATAAACTAGAGGCCTAGGGCACAAATTTGTGCATGGGTGGGGTACTTTGGGATGGCCTGAGGAGATTGGGGCCCAGCTCGCGCCCCCAGCCTCACAGCTCCAGCTCGCACACCCAGCCTTGCAGCCCCACAGCCCTGCCTGGCATCCTGCCTTGGTCTGGCACCGCCCCCTCACCTGCTCCACCATCCCACCTGCGGGGTGATCAATTGGGGCTGGAGCCCCCCACTGGCTTCCTCAGCACCTGGTAGCCAGGTGGCAGCCCCGCCCCCTGCTGCCGCCACTGGTCGTAGTCTGTGGGGCAATCTGGGGAGCGATCTGGCCCCTGCTTGCAGCCTCCTTGGCCTGGCGTTGCCACTCACCTGCTTCACCATCCCACCACGGTCCCGCTCTCGTCAGGGCCCATCAGGGCCGACAGTGCCTCCACTGCTGCCCGCTGCCAGTGTTATGTCACTGATGCCTGCCATGTTACGTGCTGCCCCTAGTGGTCAGCGTATGTCATAGCGAGCGGTCGAACTCACAGTGTCCCAGTCGAACTCTCGGTCGAATGACCACTGAGGGGACAGTTCGCATATTAGTCTTTTATTATATAGGATGAACTATGTTAGGTGATGCCCTCCAAATTTGTATTTTTTAATTTGAATGAAACATTTAGTAAGCCATTTTAATAACTCTATATTAACATTTAAATATATTAAAATTAATATTATTTTTTATTAAAAATGTATTCTATTCAAGAATTTGAATAAGCAAAATGTATTGGTTCCATGTCTAAATAATTTCTTCAAGTAGAATGGAGCACCCATTCGTATTTAAAAACACAAAAATGATTCATTTATTATCTATATCTATATTTAATTTATAATCCCAGGGATGCCAAATTATTACTTTAAAAGCAATAGGAGAAAGTTGTCTCAGTTCTGATAAATGAACTGTCTAAAATTGTGAGAAGCTGACATCATTATGAGTATAGTATGTTATTGATATTTCAGAAATATAACAAGGTTCTCCTCAAGGTTTGAGGAGAGAGAAATGAATTGCCTGCTGAGCATGAAGTATACATTTGTTATGTCATAGACTGGCATAGAGTTACAAAGTCACTTGAAAGATGTCTTCCAAGGCTGTCAGATCTGGTTCTAATATCACAACAGCAGGAGTAGCACATCTGGAGAATGACTGAGTAAGTTAGAAGAGGGGGTCCTTGAGAAGGAAGCTGAAAAGAAGCCATGGAGGGAACCAGAAGTGAAGAATGGATATATATATACATATATATACATATATATATATATATATGTGTGTGTGTGTGTGTGTGTGTGTGTGTGTGTGTGTGTGTGTATATATATATATATATATATATATATAACCGTTAGGACCAATAGCTGGCCAACCTCCCATGGTCCCTCCCCCCGGCCGGCCGGCCCTGATTGGCCCAGTTTGCCTGCCAGGCCGAGGGACCCCATCCATGCACGAATTCATGCACCGGGCCTCTAATCTATACATATGAAAGGCTAATATGCAAAGTGTCCCCTAGGGAGTTCAACCGCTTGCTATGATGTGCGCTGACTATAAGGGGGCAGTGCGTAACGAAGGAAGGCCCTGAGCAGCCCTGAGCAGCCCTGATTGCCGGCCAGGCCTAGGGACCCTACCCATGCATGAATTTTGTGCACTGGGCCTCTAGTTCTAACATAAAACTCCACAGGTACGATCCCCTCGTTTAATACAGCACCATTGTGCATAAGGAAGCTTGGGCACTCTTTGTGTAATAAAGCAGGCAAATCACATAATAAGTCATAATGCCTAATGTGTGTTAAGTTTTTCACTCATAGATACTGTGCTAAGCAAATTACATATATCTCATTAATCCTCAACTCAACCAGTTGAGATATGTATTTCTATCTCTATTTCATGAATGAGAAAGATGGATTCACTAAATGTTGCAATGTTAATGGGTAACCAAGTAAGAGTTTTCATCCAGTTGTGTCTGACTTCACAGCCTATACTGAACTGTGATGCTAAACTAATATTTCCCTTATTTAGATTCTAAATTCAACAAGTACAGTTAGAGTTATAATTCAGATTTATATTTTCTTTTTCAAAGGAACATAGAAAATAGCTATCTTTCTGTGCTTGACAGAAGACTTGTCTCTCCAATTCTGATGCCATTTTACTTATTGTTATAAAATAATTATTTGGCATAAATGTATCACTTAACCTTCAATTACATTTGATTTCCGGGTAGCTTCCTAAAAATAGATAGAATGCAAAACCAGAGGATAGACACTTTTTACATCATCAGGAATGCTTGTATCATAAATTTAGCAACTGCTGCTTCAACCATCCACTTTATACAATGCACTTGGTTAAAATGAGTATGATCTGGAGGTAGGATCTACCATGGTATGCTCCAAAATCAGTTTCTGAAGACATCAGAAGGCTGTTAAACCTTCCAAGACATTTGTACACGCAAAATTCTCTTTAAGCAAAAGTCAATTTATGGCCTGAGGGATAATTTAACAATTATGTTTCTTCCAGTTTATTCAAAGATGAAGATTATTTCTTCAGCATTAATGTCAAGAAAGTTCTTGTTATCTTTTAAGATAAAATTTCCTCTGGGAACAGACAGTTTTTGTGAAGTGTATTTATTTTTTACTTTTTGAACCTTATTACATACAGATAAATGTGAAATAAAGCATTTACTTATATCAGTTGGGGTAGAATGTGGCAAAAAGACTTAAATCTGAATAGACTGTCTCTTCAAAGGATGTGTAGTTACCACTGAAGTTTCCGTAAAACTCGACAAGCATAGATTATTTTTATTAAGATTATTATTTTTTAAAAATATATTTTATTGATTTTTTACAGAGAGGAAGGGAGAGAGATAGAGAGTTAGAAACATCGATGAGAGAGAAACATTGATCAGCTGCCTCCTGCACATCTCCCACTGGGGATATGCTCACAACCAAGGTACATGCCCTTGACCAGAATTGAACCCTGGACCCTTCAGTCTGCAGGCCGACGCTCTATCCACTGAGCCAAACCAGTTTCAGCTAAGATTATTATTAAGTAATTAGCCTCCTGCCAAATTGGGGTACTCATGGGGAACAATGAACACTTTGGATGCTACCAATTAGGGGAAGAACCTGGCAGAAGTCAAATAACCTGGGTCTCATGAAATGAGAATTTATGCTTAGAATGGCTAAGGGTAGCATAATGTGCTCAAGGTGCCCTCGCAACTCTCCACCGGAAAAGCTTTACTTCCTTTATTTGTTTCTTTTCTCTCTTTTTTTTTTTTTCCTTTTCCCATAAGCAACATAGTGTTGTTGTAAGGCAATTGTTGAAGTGGAAAATGGAGCTGATTTAATGTAGTCATTTTATTTTATATTGCTAACTCAATATTTGTTGAGTACCTCCAAGTGACAAGCTTGGTGTTAAGGTTTTATGAGAATTCAGTGGGAGAGAGGGAAGTTGTGGTTGTTCCCTGTTCTCACAAAACTTACTCTCTAGTTAGTTATAATGCAGAAAATCTTAACATGTGTCCTTTCGTTATTTATTTTTGGTGCTGCTGCAATATGGAAGTTTCTTCACACTTAGGTTTTTGTGTTCTTGAACCCTGAGTATGATTTATTATTAATAATTATAAAATTATTTTAGTCAAGATTAAATTGAGATCACCCCTTTTTCATTTATAAATAGAAATAATGTGGTCTAAACATCTTAATTTATAAGAGCCATTCTCAGCCAATTAAAATTGTAGCAACATTCCAGGAGAGTAAGGACTAAAATAATTTCATAATAGTTTATTAAAAATTTGAATTATTAACATTTGCAATTTATCTTAAAACTATAAACACCCTTAATTCAACAGTAATATTGTGTTTCCTAAATTCTGTTCATAACATAAACTTACATCATTATTTCTTGAATGTTAAGCTTTAAATAAAAACACCCCTTAGGGATAGTAATATTAATACAGCATAACAACACATTAAAATTCTATATGCATGTACCAATATTGATCATAATATGCATTTTACACAATTCAACACTTAGTAAATTTAGTCAAAATGAAAGACACTGCTCATAAAATCCCATAACAATATTTTGTAATACTCTGTTTAATTTTTAAAATAAAGTTAACTCTTAGTTTAATAAACAGTCATTTTATATCATATACTAAAGTAATCACAAGTGATTCAAAACATTATTTCTGTAACATGTCAATAATTAATCACAGATTTTAAGTTAATTAAAATCTTAAGAGTTAAACAGTACTGATGAATCCTATTGAGTCATAACTCACCTAAATAATCAAATAAGATGGGAAAGGTGTTAAGGTAAGAGTGTTTCACATTTGAAACACTTTTACATTTTTCTTAAATAAATTATCATATCTGCTAAACTATAGGAAACGTTAAATTAACACCACCAAAAAGAAAGGCCCTCTTTACAGTATCACTAAGGGGGTGAAAAACTAGTGAGCATTAGCATGAAAATATTTCCAGGTATAGAGTTAACATCTATAAACAAAGTCAAAAAACTACACAATTTCTTTTGCAATGGTCATGTCATGTCACTATGTGTGCAGGTGAATGACAGGGAAGAACTTGAAATTTCAAGCAATCAGAAGTACTTTATGATTAAATAAAGACTCCCTGGAAATCCCCAGATCCTATTCCTTAGAGGAGATGAGAATTATATTCTTTGTTTGCAGATCCAAAGAATTCAAAGAAGTTCTTTTTTCATAGTTCAAGTAGAATGCCTATCCTTAAGCGTATGACAAAGAATATCTTGTAAAAAGGTTTTATAGCAAACAGGTAGGAAAAAATTTGATCCAAGACACATTTATGATGGCTAATGGAGGTCTTTGTGGTTGGATTCTGCTAAGGAGTTGTTATTTTGTAATAGAGAAGTAATTTCTAGGTGGAATCAAGTACAACTTACCCCTGATTTTCAACCATTAGCCAAGGAAGCTTGCAACCCTGGAAAGCTCCTGGTTACTGTTAATGTCTGCACATGCCTGGCGTGTATCACTTTTGTTTCTCAGAACCCATATCAAATCAGGTTTCTTTTATATGTGGCTTCTGGAATGAAGCATGACAAGCCCTCACCTGCTGCAGTAAGAGGTAAACTCATTAAAGCCATGTGAGGGCTGACATAAGACTTGGCCTTTATTTAGCTAATCTGGAGATAAATACAGAAAGCTACCCTATGAAGCTTTGTACAAATCCATAAGCAAAATACTTGTCTATGATTTAATTATTTCCAGTTTTATTTGTAACTCACCATTTTCATTGTTCGCTTCATATGTCTCAGCCTGGATGCTTTCTTGTGTTTTCAGGGATTAAAACAAATTAAATTTTAAAAAAATCCAGGTACAGATAGAGGAAGAAAAAGGCCTTGTGTTACTAGGGAAACCTGAGGCTAAAGGTTTAGTGACAGCCTCAGATGGTGTTGTACAACAAAGGCTGTCAGGATAAGAGAACAGAAAGAGAGCCTGCTGATGTGAAGAATGAATTTAGAATGTTACTATTGATTCTACGATGATCTTTATAAAAGAAGTAATGCAGGCCCTGTCTTTTTCTAAAGAAGAATTATGGAACTATAATAAAGAAGGCCTCAAGGAATTTATATCATTGAAAGGTAGAATAAATGGAATCTCACCTCCACCTGTGAGTTTATAGAGAGAAGAGAAGTTACTGGATACTTCAGAATTTTGTCAAATTAAGATACTTTCAGTATACCTGAACTTGCAGTTCTATTTAAATACTTGCCTCACTTTTATCTTTATATTTAAAATAATCAAATTAAGCATAAATCATTTGTATTATACTTGATCTTTCAGTATGTAAATATGTATTTAATTAATCTAAATGAAAGGGATACTATTTTAAAATAGTAAAACTGCTATAGACAGAAGTTCATTGATAGTGATAAAAGAAATTATAGATATATGTGTATTTTCGTCTTTATGTTATTTGTATACTCTATTATGGTTTAAATATTATTATCTTTACATGTTATTAATGAAATAAAATGCTATTGCAAGTTTGTAATCCAAAAAGAAGAAATGTTGGGTGTTGACTCAAGGAAATTCCTTCCTCATGGTTATAGGGAGGCCTCTCTCTCCCCATCTCCCCTTCCTTGCTTTTTCCTTTTAAATGATTGGGGAAATCTTCTCTGATAAGGTAACATTTGATCAAAATAAATGGAAATATGGGAGGAATTCAACTATGCAGACATTTAGGTACAGATACTTAAGTAAAGATATCTAGGTAGATGAAAGTACCAATACTCTAGAGTGGGCTAGAGAGCAATGAAGTAGAAACAACCATTGGGAAAGAGGCAGAAGAAAAGGCTGAGATTAATGATGAGTCAGACCAATATGTCTCTGTTGGTCATTTCATAGACTGTTCTTTTCTCTAAATATGATGCAAAACTCCTGGAAATTTGGAAGAGAAGAAATACATGACTTGAACTATGTATTAAGGAATCAGCCTGGCCAGTGTGCCTCAGGGTTTGAGCATTGACCCATGAACCAGGAGGTCACCGTTCAATTCCAGGTCAGGGCACACGCCTGAGCTGTGGGCTCCATCCCCAGTAGGGGGCTTGCAGGAAGCAACCAATCAATGATTCTCATCATTGATGCATCTATCTCTCTGTCCTTCTCCTTTCCTCTGAAGTCAATACAAATATATATATTTTTTAAAAGAATAGTTCTGATCAAATCACTCCCCACTTCTAAAACTTCCATTGGCTTTTGAAACCTAATACTCATTCACCTGCTTAATAACTTTTGTGTTCTATTAAATATACTGATGCCATGATATTTATAGATCAAGAAAGCCTAAGGAAGTGGGTATCTACCCCCATTCCTTACATAATTTTCAGAAAAATTAGGCAGACCACATAAGACCACAGGACTTTTGATTCATTCTCAGGAACTACAAACTTCAAGTTCTGTGCTCTTCCTACCCCACTATATCACTTCCAAGACAGGAGAGGGATCCTCTTACAGAGGCCATCTGTTCCTTGAATCTTGTTTCAGTTTTATTGTCTACTCATCTTCAAATATTATAGAATTCTTGAGCAAAACAAACCTGTGCATAAAATATTCTGAAAAGGGAAAAACTTGTAGGGATAGAAGACAGAGGGGTTGACTACAGAGAGGCATATGAAACCCTTTGTACTCTTGGAAATGCTTCATATGAAGACCATGGTGGTGGTTATGTGATTGTAATTGTCAAAACTTGTGTAATGGCACATCAAAGGGAATAAACATCATGGGATATAATTATACCTTGATAAATATGACGTAAAAACAAAACTAAGAGATCAACCAAAGGACTTGTATGCATGCATATAAGCATAACCAATGGTCATAAGACACTGGGGGGTATGGGAGGCCAGGGGACTGTCAAGGGCGGGGGGAAAAAAGGGACACATATGTAATACCCTTTGTAATACTGTAAGCAATAAAAAAAAAAGAAACAAAACTATCTAAAACACTATTTTTTCTTCAGAACCAATTAATTAGATATAAACAAGGTTGGGCAAAAAAGTAGATTTGCAGTTGTATAGAAAATAATATGATAATTAATAGATAATAATTTAAGAACAAACTATTTTTCATAATCACAACTGTAAGCCTACTTTTGCCCTTGTGTGTGTATGTGTGTGTGTGTGTGTGTGTGTGTATAATAACAAAATTGGTTCATTTGATTACAGAAGATAACCAGTTCCAATGACTGCAGTCTCGGCAAGCTGAAAACTAGGATAACTGAGTGTGTACTTCCACTCTGAATTGAAAGGCCTAAGATCTAGGAGACCTGATGGTGTAGTTCCACTCAGAGACTGGCAGGATTGAGAGTTAACAAGAGCCAATGTTTCAGTTTGAGCCTGAAAGTAGAAAAAATGTCCCAACCCAAGGCAGTCAAGCAGGAAGAATTCTTTTTTACTCAGGGCAGGTAAGCCTTTTTGTTCCATTAGGTCATCAACATTAGTTCCATCACATTAAGGAGGGCAATCTGCTTTACTCAGTCTACCAATTTCAATGTTAATATCATCCCAGAATAATGTTTGACTAAATACCTGGGCGCTCCTTGGCCCAATCAAGTTGACACAAGAAATTAACCATCACAACCATTTATATTCATAACCCTTAATATTAAACATGCTAACTCTTAATATGTGTGTCACCACACCTGTCAGACTTTGCTTCTTATCATACACTAGAGGCCAGTGCACGAAATTCATGCACTCGGAGGGGGGATCCCTCAGCCCAGGCTGCAACCTCTTGCAGTCCAGGAACCCTGAGTAGATGTAAGCCATCAGTCAGACATCCTTAGCACTGCCACTGCGCGGAGGTGGGAGAGGCTCCCATCACCGCTGCTGCGTGCTAGCCAGCCATGAGCACAGATTCTGGCTGAGCGGTGCTCCCCCTGTGGGGGCACACTGACCACATAGGAACAGCTCCTGCACTGAGCATCTGCCCCCTGTGGTCAGTGCGTATCATAGCGACCGATTGTTCTGCTGTTAGCCTTTTATTAGATAGGGTACTCAAATTAACTACATTTGTTTCAGTCCATCTGCTATTTTTATTTCTCCTATAGACACCCTGCTTATTGGATCATATTTCTACTTTCTCATTCATAATTCCTCAATACTTGCAAATCCACCTTCCCTTTTACTGAGCCAAATAAGGAGTCAAAAATACATTTTCAAGACCCAGTTTCAGAATTATGGACTTCAACATGTGGGAAAAAAAAAATATATATATATATATATAGATATAGATATATATATATATATAGATATATAGATAGATAGATAAGTGTGCCATTTAGGAGGAAGATTAGATTTAAGTAAAAATCGTAAGTTTAATTGAATTGTTCTCATTAATATTAGAAAGAGTTTGAAGAAATTTATTTAAAATATACAAGTGGCCAAGACAAAGAGAGAGGGCATATAAAATGAATAATTTTTAATGCATGATTTTTGCTTTGCTGATGTTAGCATTTTCATGAGATATACTCCTCTATTCTCACAACAGTCTTACAAACTAAATATTAATAAGGCTATAAATGAATAATGTAACACATAGACCCTAAATAATTTGCTATAGTTCAAAATATAAGCATTGATTAGATAAATATACCCAGTTTTACAATATTAGTTATGGCTTGACCTCTTGTTGGCACTAGCAGTGTTACCTAGGAAAGGTTTAAAGTTACACTTAATACTCAGATATTGTTTCCCATATTTTAAGATATATTTACTAATAATTATTGGTTATCATGACCTGCATTTGTCAGATTCAAGTTGTTTTTAGGGGTTATTAGTAACACTAATAACATGCATGCCTATGTATTAAAGTTTAGAAGTATATATAAGTCAGCTAGAAACTGATTGTCTATGACTTAAATGGGTACTCATTAGAGAAGTTTTTAAATTTTACTTTTATGTGAGAAATTTGGGATTGTAATGATAATTATGCATTTTTCAATAGAAATATTATTATACGTTGATAACCTGAGTATATCTCCATATAACGTAAATGACAAGGCAATATAGATACTAAACCTATAACTATAGCTTCCATGCTACCAAGTAATGAACAGTTTTATTTTCTAAGAGAGATCTAGAGAATACTAATATGAAAATAACATTTGCAATCTAAGGCAGACTTTGAAGAACAGTTCATTGCAAACAAATTATAAAATAATATGTGTAAATGTGTATGTAAATATACATCTCAGTTATCTAAATTGGAATTGAACCAGAGTTGAAGTGATTAGCAAACATACTTTAAAATGATCAATATTTAATAATTGCTAATTATCACCCTGATTTTATATCACTTATTATATTATGGGGGAGTCAAAAGTTATATGTGGATTTTCCACTGTGCGGGGTATGGACCACTACTTGTCACATTGTTCAACAATTAACTATATATATTATATATAATTAGTTGAACTCATAGTAATGATACAATAGTGGCCTTCAGTGGCTTGAGGTGAGGCTGGGATTACTGGAAAGATATTGTCATAGGATACACTGTTTCAGTTATAAGGTGAATAATTTCATGAGATCTAAATGCACAGCATGGTGATTATAGTTAATGATACTATATGGTACACTTAAAATTTTCAAATGTTTCAGCATACATAAAATATGATGACTATGTGAGTGAGGGGTTAGATGTGTTAATTAACTTGATCGTGGTATTCATTTCACAATATATAGTTATATTTTTAAAAATTATGCTGTATATCCCTTAAAAAAGAAGTAAATAAACAAATGATCCATAAAAAAGAGTGTTTATTTCTCCAATTGTATTTTTACTGATTAATAAAACATAAGGGAAAATACAGCATAACTGTCTATCTTTACTAGAATAGCTTACACGTTTTAAATGAGAACTGTTTGTAGTATATAATTTTATCCCCATTTGAAATCTATCCAGGATGCATCCATCTGGGATTTCCGAGCCATGCAAATATCAATCACAGTATTTATAAGGACCTGGGGAGAATTCTTTTCTTCTAACACTTCCTTCTATCAAAAACAAAGGCAGCTCCTATCCCTGGTGTTAATGATTATGGGATTTACATTTTCCCATTGTGTCAGGAAGGCATACATTACACAGTCAGTTGATCTTAATCTGTTTGATTAACTACATATTCACTCCCAAGAATACACAAACATAAACAGGAAAGTTAAAAATGACTTAGGCAATCATCTTGAGAAAATGGATTATGAATTTTTTAGAGTCATGTTTATCTGTGAAGCCCTCCTTCATCTCGCTTTGGGATTCATTTTTATCTTCCCAAACCATTGTCCCTGAGGTTCTAGTGTTGCCTTACTTAGGTCACTCCTGATATCCTTTACCCTACTGAGGCTCATGCATCCATAGCAATTCTCCGCTCTTTAAATCTGACCATCTCTCGTCCCCATTATAGCCAACACAGTAAGCCTTAGCTTATCTATCAATGCTTACTTAGTTTGTGTACAAGTCCTTAAATCTAATATATATATATATATTTTTTTCAAATAATGCAACTCAGAACCAAGCTTATTGTTCTACAATATCTCAAGGAGAATTTTTAAAAGTTTGAAAAAGTACTGTAGACAGTATATAAGGGGGCTATTTATGATTGGGCTCCTTCTTAGTACATTTTAATTTAAACTAAACATGCAAAAAATTGTTAAAATCTAGCAAAAGATCAACCTTGAAAGATTTAATGATGGACGAGAGAAAAGCACTAGTAAGTTCTCCTGGTTTTCTCATTTATAAATATCTTTATATTTAGTTTTACCTTATCAAAAGAAGATCTGTTAAAATGTATTTTTAGTTTGTTTAGATGATTTGTTTAAGATCCCGTGGCTCCTTTTTTTCCATTTAATAAACACCCAATCTGACTTTGATGTATGTTAAATCCTATTTAAATACCAGAGGATACACTATTCATGGTATACACATTTGAACAAAGTTTTTTCCTTGTACTTTAATTCACAAAGTTCTCAGACAAAAACCCAGTTAAAAGAGCATGTCATACTTGCAGGCATATTAGCCTACATAAATGTCTACTTTTCATTCTTACTAGGTCTTTCTTCTCTTGTCATAGATGCAGAAATTGAATTGTGGTTATCAGTGCCATGCAGATGTAATTTATGTATGTATGTATGTATGTATGTATGTATGTATATTTATTTTTCCACTCTTCAGTGATATATTAGATTAATCATTGGTACTACAGAAATATCTGTTAGATAGTAAATCACTGATGTCAGCTGCCAAGTCATCTCACTTACCTCAAAAGGGAGAAACCTTGGCTCTTGAGTCTTTCTGTGTATTTTTGTTTCTTTAGTTCATGTCAACTGAATCTTGACTACCTGGGTGTGCAAAATGATGGATACTATTCTAAGGCTTAGATTCTTTTCTGTAGAACACTGAAATTTATTTATCCATTAGCAGTCAGGCTATGAGTTATGGGGATGCATTTTTTTTTTCTTTCTTGAGCTTAACAAGTCAGATCCTGAAAATCTCTCCCAAAGCACAAATTAATGTAATTTTTGTCTATTGTATGAATAGAGTCTAATATATATGGTAATTTGGCTCAAACTAGTTGATAGAATTCATTTTAAGTTAAGATAATAAGCATGAATTTCACAATTAAATTTCCCCATTGGCTACTTGTTGGACAAATGCATTGATTTAAAATTACTCTCATTACTTAGAGATACTTTATTCCCAGACTAGCATAAATTACACAGCACACTTCCAGTATGCTTTGGTGTACAATAACATCTAGAATGATAATTAATTTTTCCCTTATATACTTCATATACGTAATTAACTTTCAAGACCTTTCTCACTTTAGATCATTTTTCTTATTTTTTATTTTTGTCAGACATTATTATGTTTATTTTTAAATGTTTATTGAAACAATATTCAGCTTATTTTAGATAGTACTAAGGATTCATGAACTTCTCTTTTTTTCCAGAAATTTAAGATATTAACTAATTATTTCTCCCTCTGATACTACCTTGAATACATTTACAAACTCACAGATATACTCACCTTCCCCACTTTTTAGGTGACTATATTAAAGTCCTCAACAAAACGGCATTTCCTCAATCATCTCTAAATTGTGCTATAGCTTTATGTAGCTATGTAAGACCAAAAATTGCACCAAATTTAAACTGATGAGGACAACTTTATTAGGATTATAACTATACAGAAGAGAGACCAGCAAACTACCTAAACTTAACTCCGATGAGATACATGCTGGGTGCGAGTGTGAACATACTGGAGGTCATTAGGAGAGAGTTTGATCAATGGAATGTGTGCTGCACATTGAGTTATTCCTGAGTTTGCAAGGATTTTGCTCTGTGGTGATGCCATCTGTGTTTTCTAACTGTTGTCCATCAGAAATTCGGTTCCTACCTTTGCACACAGTCTGGCAGATAGGGGCACCATCTTCCTTGATAATATTTCAAAGGAATGACCCTCTAGATCCTTGAGAAAGAAATTTCTGGGTCATAAAATTGCCAAAAAACCTTTATGAAAGTTTATATCTAAAAGAAGCAGATAAAGAATTTAAAGTTATAAGTTTTCTCATGAACATGATCTAAGAAAAGAGAGCTCAGAAGAAGGCCATCAAAGTTTAGTCAAGCTGAGGCAAATGTTAATCTACTAACTAGAATTAATATTAATTTTTATACTTTTGGTTACTATCCTTTAGTTATAGAATTTTCAACTGTGTCAGGTCACTACTTTGCCTTACCAAAAAGGCATTATCAATTTCATAAGGCAGGCTTTTATTTTATTTATTTATTCCTTTAAAATACATTTTTATTGATTTCAGAGAGGAAGGGAGAGGGAAAGAGAGATAGAAATATCAATGATGAGAGAAAATCATTGATCGGCTGCCTCCCGCATGCCCCCTACTGTGGATCAAGCCCGAAACCTGGGTATATGTCCTTGATTGGAATTGAACCCGGAATCCTTCAGTCCGCAGGCTGACACTCTATCCATTGAGCAAACCAGTCAGGGCATAAGACAGGCTTTTATTTGATCTACATTCTAAATGCCTAGAAGAATGTCTGATATATAATCAGTTTTCAATAAATGTCTGCTGAATAAATAAATTAATAAGAAACAATTTCATTCCAAATAGTTTCATTTCAGTAATATAAATACTAGAATTTAGCATTATTCTTCTAGAGATGACATAGCCATTCAAAATAATTTTTGCCACTACATCATTAGTATGACACATAACCTTCATACTAAATATTCAAGCAAGTTAAAAGTATTCAAAGAGAGGAGTAACCAGAAAAAGGGGAGTACACACTAGAGTATATTGCAGAATTGGTGAATAATATCTAATGTCAAAGCACTTTATTAAGACTCTACAACAAGCATTTTCAAACTCGCGGCCTGTGGGCTGCATGCCTCGTTTATTTGGCCCGTGTTAGCCTTTGAGTTTGACATGCTTGTTCTATAATCACTTTTTTTTTTCTCCTCACCATTTCAGTTCTACATTTTCCTACCCATTTCCCACCCAACAGGCAAGGTTATATGCTTCAAAAGTAACTCCAATCATAATATCACTCTCCTGATTACAACCATTGAGTCACCCCCCCCCCCCCCACACACACACACACGAAGACACTAATTTAAGTACTTTACATTTATAAACTCAAATATTCAAAACAACCCTATGGAGTAGGAGCTGTTTCCGTCCTCATAGTCACAGTTAGAGAATCTGAAGTGAAGAAAAGCTAAGTACCTTCCCCAAAGTCACACAGCTACTAAGTGCTAGAAGCTAGATTCTATTCACAACGTCTGGCTGCAGTCAGGGCTCTTCACTGCCACCTCAACTGAGTCTAACATTTTTATCTTGGATTCCAGGGCTCTGCATGATAGCCCCTGACTACCTTCCCGTCTTCATCTCATTTGGCTCGACTTCCTGTCTAGTTTGCTTCAGCCCAACCAGATTAATTACTGACCTCAAGCACACTGCCCTTTCCTGTCTCCGGCTCTTAACCTCATCCTTCTTCCTAGAAAGCTTTAACCTTAGCTGCAACCACCATTCTCCCCCCTGTATACAGTTTGTGGGTCCTTCTTCTACATCGGGGCTGAGCCTAAAGATCACTCCCCTGATCTATTTAATCAAGTACCTCCTTATACTCCCCAGTCACCATTACTGCCCTTTATCCTATTCAGTTACTTCATTAATTTAAACACCATTATAATTATATATTTGGTTGTTTATTTATTAATTTATTCTCTGATTCTTCTCTAGACTTTAAGCTCAATATAGACAGGGAACATATCACCAATGTGTACTTGGTTCTTGGTTTAGAAAGGCTTCAATCAGTGTTTACTGAATAACTGAAATATGGCTACGATTACAACAAAAGTTACAAAACATACATAACTGGATGCATAGATACATTCACAATATGAATAAACTTAATCTGCAGCTCTAACAGGGTATATTCTGTTTTCTGTCAGGCTACATCAATCTGAAGGTAGAGCTGAGGTAGAAAATAGTAATACATCTTTTATACTAAACCTTAGAATCAGCTAGAACTAGTCCAGTTCAAATTTTACCTCCAAAAGAGTGGGGGTGATGGTGGTAAATTCAGAATCCTTCACATCCCCATTGTCTCTAAGTACCCAGGGTGTTTAGGCAGAGTGCAGCAGCTTCGGAGTACCCGAAGGCCTCCTACCTCTGATGCCGTCACTACCAAGGACAAGCACCACACTGTAGACACTGCACCACCGAGGTATGGCTTCTCCAGGACTATCGTTTTCGCTGAAGCTACTGATTCACTATCTACTGCCACCTGCACTGCTGTCCCAGGGGGGTACTGCCTTACATCCAGTTTATCTGCTGCTTTAACGTACACCCTCTTCCCCAAACACACACCTTTGACAGGGACACAGCAGCTGCTTTCATTCCTTTTGTACCCTGGACCCTATGGAAGACCTTCTTGACCAAAACCTTCCTGACCAGTTAAATAATTCAGGCTGCAGCCCAAGGCTGTGTTTGCAGATTCTTTCTTGTTGTTGATGTTGTTTCATATTTCATTAGACCTGGGGGATTGACAGGAAGCAAACTGATCCCTTGACTTTTGTGTCCCAGGGTAGTACAGTTGGATGAGCTCTGAGGAGGGAGAATCTTGTCAGGGTTAGCACACCCCCTGCTGGAAGCCTGACTTCTTACCCCTTCCTTCTGATGGGCTCACCCTGAGTTTCACTGGCAAATTTAAAGGAATGTTTATTTCCCTCTCTTCAAATCGTTTGCTGTACAAACATAAGCTAAGTGTCTGGGATTTTGAGACTCATCAGAGCCTGGAACATTTAAAGCTTCCTGAAAGAGGTGAGATTTAAGAGAGGGAAATGCAAAAAGAAGGATGCAAGTGATTCTGAGCATAGACAATGACACATTTTTCAGTTCAAAAAAAAAAAAAAAAAAAAAGGACCTTCTATCCATGTCATTAGAGCAGGGGGTGGAAGAAAAATGAGATAAACATAATGGGATCAAATGAAGCTCCTGAATGTACCAGGTATGGCAGGAATTTGAATTTATAGATGCACTTTCACAAGAGTTAAAGGTTTAAATTAAGGCCCTAACCAGTTTGGCTCAGTGGATAGAGTGTCAGCCTATGGACTGAAGGGTCCCAGGTTCAATTCTGGTCAAGGGCATGTACTTGGGTTGCGGGCACATCCCAGTAGGGGGTGTGCAGGAGGCAGCTGATAGATGTTTCTTTCCCATTAATGTTTCTAACTCTCTATCCCTCTCTCTTCCTCTCTGTAAAAAAAAAAAAAATCAATAAAAATATATTTAAAAATATATAAATAAATAAAGTTTAAATTTGGGTCAAACAGCCTGAGTTTGGATTTTGACGCCATGACTAAGTAGTAAAGGGCACCAAAGTTTTGTCACCCTGAAGCTGCTCTTTGGAATATTGATTTTAAGCTGTTTATTAAGAAACAGACTCATAAAAAAACTTGGACCCTGCCCAAGAGATTCAGACACAGAATCCTGCTTCAGGAAAGAGACCTTGGGATGTCACCTTAGACCAATTTGAATTAAGCATGGTCACCAAGAGGGTTCAGGCAGGGGCCTGTGAGCCAGATACCCGCTTTGTCTCATTGTTTCTGAGAAGCCTGGAAAGGGTTTCTCTGCCTTTGTGTTATGCTCTTCCTCCACTACCTGTAAACTACCCATTTTCACTTCTGCAGTCTAATACTCCATTCCCCCGTTTTGTCTCCTTTGTCCAAATTGGCTTATATACACAGAGTTGTCTTTGGAATTTTCATGGAATTTCTATGCTTAAGTGAATTGCCATACATGTGCATTAAAAGTTTGATTTTCTTCTGTTAATCTGTTATTGTTAATAGGATTATTTGCCTACCTAGAAGAACTTAGAAGGTTGGAGAAAAATATTAATATAGATTTTTTAGGCCCACACTAGTTTGCAAGATATACACCCTCTGTCAGGTTTAGAATATGCTCATGTTAGCAGTATAATATATACTTCAAATTGATAGAAATACATATAAATATCTGCCAAAGCACTTATAAGGTTTATTCAGTGCTCTTTATGTTTTTCACTACTGCTATCATTATCAATGTTACTATTTGATCCAAAAGGTGACCGGGGGGGCAATTACACTTGGCTGAATAGGAAGAGCAATCATGCTAAAGTCTCCAGGTATTACAATTTATTACATAGTAGGTGTTCAATAAGCATTTAACAAGCAAATAAATAAAAGTGTTAGTGTCTAGACCTCTTAGGAAAAGTTTTGTTAAGAATACATCTAGCCCAGCTGCTGTGGTTCAGTGTTTGAGCATCAACCCATGAACCAGGAGGTTCAAGTTCAATTCCCTGACAGGGCAAATGCCCAGGTTGTGGGTTTGATCTCCAGTAGGGGACATGCAGGAGGCAGCCAATCAATGATTCTCTCTCATCATTGATGTTTCTATCTCTCTCCCTCTCCCTTCCTCTTTCTGAAATCAATAAAAATATATTTAAAAATAATAATAAATCTATTACATGATATATAGTATTTTTAAAAAAAACATGCACAGGATCTGTTGTGCTAAGCAGCATAGCAATGAAATTAAACAACATTCCAAATCACATTCTGTCTTACCCCTTTCCACAGAGGAGTGATGGAGTTGGATTTGAGGATGGTTGTTGCTGGCTAGTTATTATTCCCATGCTCATCAGTTAAAAAGTTAAAGCATTGGCCTAAGAAGCCAAGAAAACATAGCGTTTTGTCGCTCTACCCAGTATTTCAGTAAGGGAAACTTTGAATTAAGGGACAATTTGAGATTTTCAACACATTTTTTAAAACATGAAGACAATGAATATTCAGGCCTTATGAGCTTCACATTTCTCAGCCAGCCTGAATGAACTAAAGGAGACTTTTCTTAAACTCAAAGTCTCAAAACTCACTGGGGAGGGCTTCTTTTGTTCTTTGATTTTAACCAAGTAAGTAGGGGAGAATTTTAACCAACTAAGCATAAGCTGAATGGAATGAGCTGTGGCACTTGGGTGTGGTGATGCCATTATCACTTCCTCAAGTCTTGATGCTGGGGATCTTTAGCTTGAAAGCTGACACACCAAGTTATAATGGTTTTTCAGCTCTCTCCATAGCATGCTCAAGTCTCCCTGTTTTTAAAGCTCTTTGACTCTTTTTCAGCAGGTAATTTTGCAGACTTTTGCCTAGGGAACACAATTCATGAACTACATTGGACTCTATCACTGCAAAAAAAGCTCTTTGAATGAGCATAAGGTTTACCTGACACATATTAGAGTCTGACCTGACCTTCTTTTCTTTTTCAAACTCTAAACTTAAATGTGACTCTTTGACCTCTACATCTTGCTTTTTGACCTCAAGGAATTTGAAGTATTATGTATATCAGGTAGCAGAAGATGTCTGTTTAGATGAGTGGATAAAAAAAGCTGTGGCACATTTACACAATGTGATACTAGGCAGCTGTAAAAAAGAAGGAAATCTTACTATTTGTGACAACATGGTTGCATCTGAAGAGTATTATGCTAAGTGAAATAAGCCAGTAAGAGAAAGACAAATGCCATATAATCTCACTAATATATGGAATCTAATGACAAATAAAATAGAACCAGAAACATGAATACATGGAAAAGATTGGCTAGTGCCCAAGAGGAGGAGGTTGGAGGGTGAGTGAATAAAGAAAGTGAAGGAAATAGCTAAAGAACATATATGCATTCCCCATGGACACAGACAATAATTTGATAAAGGCCAAGGAAGGAGGAGGCTGTGGAGGGTGGAGGTGGGCAAAGTGGGGGGAGGAAAGGGAGCTTCTGCAATAATATCAACATTAAAATTTTTAATAAAAAACAAATCAAATCAATAAACATATCCTTGGGTGAGGATTTTTTTAAAAAATGAAGATGTCTGTTCAAAGAGAGGAAAGTGATTTTTTCCCACTAAAGGAAATTAAGTTTGAACGTCCCAAATTTTCTATAAGCTCAAAAGGAATCCCCATGTAAAATTGATTTAAAACCATAATAACTTTCACAATGAAAAGATTATACTGGATCTGGGGTATTGCAGTGAGCATTCCCACATGCACCAATGTAATGTGAAAGCCTGGCCTTCTATGCCTGAGTCTTTTCAGACCTCCTTTAAATCCCTTTGAATCTGCTTTCCCATCCTGCTCTTTTTCCTTTGTCACTAATTATTTCATTCTTGGATCCTCCTGCTTCATTTTTTCCTCATGGCAATCTTATAACAGCTTATACCAGATAACACAGTGCATCTAACAACAATGAAATGGAAGAGCATTATTGTATTGATAACTATGCTGGGAGGCCATATCTGAACAACCATTTACAGCCACAGGGCTTGTTCTTGGACATTCATTACATGTATTAAGTATTTTAAATTCAGGTGGTTAAAGATCACTATTATTTTATCTGCATAAGGATATATAGTTCTTTTTCTTCAATATAAATATTAACATACAGATATGTATAGATAATTCTAGACCTATCCCTCACCAGACTTTGACCTCTATAAAAGTAATATATGTTCTTTTAATCTCTTTCTACAAAATTGAAGTTGAAAATCTACCATAGAAGAATAGAATAGAGGTTCAAAATATCGAATTGGATCATAACTCTCAGTTTTGAAATAAATCTTCACCACTTAGTAATTTTGTGATCATGGTTATGTACTTCAACCTCTCTGTGCCCTAGTTCTCTTTGCTGAGAAAACAGGGATAATAAAGATATTAATAGTAAATACTTTTTAGGAATAACTTAAATGAAAATTTTAGAACAAAGTGTTTGGCACATAGTAAACATTCAGGACATATTAATATTACCATGACCAGAATAATGTAATTTCCTACTGATAGGATACAATTCTACTGACAGAGATGTCTTAGAAACTAGTCATAGTCAACTGACTTAGCATGATTGTTAGCTCATAGAATGTGTCAGGTACTATGCTTCTGTAATGACAATGCAAATAGGAATGATGTGGTTTTGCCAGAAAGGTATGATCATTCCTAGAAGAAAATGGACATACAGAAATAAAAATGTCTATGTGAGAATGGTTGAGCATCTACAATTATCTGGGTTTTCAGGGAAGGCTTTCTGAAGAAGCTATTACTAGAACTGAGTAATAAAAAAGAAAGCTGGCCAAGAAATAGAAGTTAGGGAAACTCTTTGAGTTACTGGAGATATGACAAAAAAATGTAGTTGATGAGAAATGCTGTGTGAATAATGCTATGTTCCAATGATAATGTTCATTGGAACATAAATTATAAGAAATATGCACAGAGCTAAGGACTGGGTTGTAGAAGCACTGACTTCTTTGTTAAATAACTTAGCTTTACTCTCTTTATGGAAACTTAGTTGAACATTTCATAGTGTTTTAAAATAGCAATTAAGATGTTTTGGTAAGAAAAATGGTAAGATTATGAACAAAAGAAGTAGAAATAGAAATAGAGTGAAAAATTTAAACATTAAAATAAATAATCAGGAATCATTTCTATCAGGAAATATTAGGTGTTGAATACATGGAGAAAGAATACAAGAGCTCATGGGTATCCTTGGCATTTCTGGTTTATATTGTTTGACAGAGATATGTAATATATCATCAGTAATAGGAAAACTAAGGATTCTGAGTTCTTCAAACTGGTCTTCGGAAAAGACATTTGTGTGTGTGTGTGTGTGTGTGTGTGTGTGTGTGTGTGTATGTCTCAAGATCAAGGAGGAGGTCAAGACTGGAGATATATTTGAAGATCTTTGGAGTTAAAATAAGTCCATTACAAAGCATTGTCAAGATGAGTGTGGAGACAGAAAATCAGTGGGCCAGGATCAAACATGAAGGGCCAAAAAGCTCCAAAGAAAGACTTGATCTCCACCACAGATGGTGAGAATAGATGGTCAGAAAGGTAGAATAAGAACCTGGTGAGTAAAGATGAAAGACTAAGGGGAAGAATTAGTTTAAAGCAGACATGAGCATTGTCAGATATATTAAAGGGTTCAAGTAACGTAACAGACTGAAAATTACCCATTTTATTTGAAATCGGAAGGAAATTCATGGAATCCGATGAGAAGTGTTAGTAGATGATGAAAGTAGAATGTATGCACTGGATTGTCTAAATAAGTAGCAGGAGTGGCATGGAAGGGTGAGTCAAGTCAAAGTATAAAATTAATCTTTTCTGAAACTTGGCTAAATATGGGGAGAAACAAAAGCATTTTGACAAAGAGGAAAATGAGAAAGACCTGGACACGTTTATTGATAGAAGAGTAAAGATCCTGAGAGAGTTGCCCTAGTTGGTTTGGCTCAGTGGATAGACTGTTGGACTGGGGACTGGAAGGTCCCTGGTTTGATTCCAGTCAAGGGTACATGCTCAGGTTGCAGGCTCAATCCCCAGTAGGGGGTGTGCAGGAGGCAGCTGAACAATGATACCCTCTCATCATTGATGCTTCTATCTCTCTCTCCCTCTCCCTTCTCTCTGAAATCAATAAAAACTATTTTTTTAAAAAGATCCTGAGAGAGAGGTACTGTAAGCTAGTAGATGAGATGACTGATAAAATAAATTCTTAAAGAACTTGGAAATAATGATTTTTGTGGATAGAAGAAGAGGTATCATATTCTATGAGATTGGAGAAAATGATATGTTTATATACAATGCAATTTGTAGATTGAGTGCTAGGAGTTGGAAATACTATAAGAAAAAAATCAAAGAATGGAGTGTTTCCTTAAGAACATAGAATAGATGATATGGTAGCAAGGAGAAGACAGAGAAAACATAAAGAAATGTGACCAAAAATAAAATATTAGAATTTAACACAGCAGAATAGATTGAGGTGGTGGGGAGAGGGGAACTATGATAAAGAAACAAACATAAAAGTCAGCAACATGTCTGTAAACAGGTTTCTGTTTAGTGTTTGAAGAAGTTTTGGGAACAATGAAATGACCATAGGTCTAGTAAAACAGCAATATATAAGCTTTGTACAAAAGTACAAAATTAAATCTCTGGCATTATCACCAGCATCAAAGTGACCAGAAGCCAACAGGATTAGGGAACAAGGAAGTAGTAAGTCAAAAATCTTATTTCCTGGTTCTCTAAGACCTTATTTTATCAATATTAGAGCTCCACTAACATTCTTAGAGATTAGAGACCACAATGACTATTCAACAATTGTTCAAAACAAATCATTACTATAAACCCCTAACCTTACCACTTTTTCAGCACCCATTACTCACCTCAAATCACTTTCCTCCTTACTTATCTTACAGTCTAGTGCACATCATTATAATTGCTCTCTTACAACCAACCTTAATCCCTTTTTATTTCATTTGAATATCGTAACCATGGCAAAACCCTACTTTCTGCCTATACTATGCCCAAACTTTGACACTGAATTTGTTTTATAAAAATGATCAACATTGCTAAATAGCTTAAATTTACATTTATGTGAACTTCAAGTGAGTTTTTAGCTATGCTTCATTATTGGACTATATGTCCATAGACAACCTACTTTCCAGTTCTCTTAAAATATTATTTCATACTTTTTTCCTCTTTTCTTAACTAATTGTGAAATAAAAGTTGTAAAATGAGAACTCCCATATGCTCCCACTAGTGTTTCTACAAACCCACATGAATCTTGGCACCCATACATTGTCTTCACTGCCCTAACAACATGAACCCTGTCTGTGTTCCTACTGTCAGACCTTCCACTTGAATCCTGGATCCACTTGCCTTCTAAAGTAGTTTGCCCTTGAAGTCATCCACTTTCCCTCCTGCATCATCAATTTATTCTCTCTTTACTAGACTATCCCTAGAAGCATACAAACATTCACTTGCACCACCCCCCACCCCATGTTAGGGGGGGAAAAAAACCCTCCATCTCCTATAGCTACTACTTCTCCATTTTTTTTTACTCTGCTTAAAACAAAACTGCTTATGAGAATATTCTATATTCTGTCTCCACTTCCTCTCCTCCAGTTTTCCCTAGAGCCCATTTTAATCAGTTTTGTCTCCATCTTCTTATTAAAACCGTTCCTTTAAAGGGATCTCCCTATAGCAAATCAAGATGAACCCTCAAAGCAACATTCGAAGCCAATTTTCCTACCTTCACTCTTTTTTTTTAAATATATTTTATTGATTTTTAACAGAGAGGAAGGGAGAGGGATAGAGAGTTAGAAACATCAATGAAAGAGAAACATCAATCAGCTGCCTCCTGCACGCCCCTACTGGGTATGTGCCCGCAACCAAGGTACATGCCCTTGACTGGAATCAAACCTGGGACCCTTGTGTCCACAGGCCAATGCTCTATCCAGTGAGCCAAACCGGTTAGAGCCCTTCCTTCACTCTTGAAACACTTTCTACTGTGCCAGGAGATCAATCTTTTATAATTTCCTTCTTGCTTCACTCTTCTTTGCTGATTCTACATGCCCTTTCTTACCCTCTTTTAAATTTTGTAAATCCAAAATGTAGCTACAATTTCTCCCTACAATAAAAACTCTTACTTAGTATTTGTATTTTGTTTTATTTCTAACTAGAACACTATAAGATAGTTGATATTATAAGATAGGTTATACATGCCAGAGCTAGAATTTGAACCCAAAATGATCTGGTTAAATAAAAATAATCTTAACCAGTTTGCTGTCTTGCATTTTTAGATAATCAGGTATTATCCCTGTAACACTAAATATCATTTATGTACTTATATTTTCCATATTAATAACACCAGTTTCTATCTCATCAATAAGCTGTCTTTCAACATGTCTACCAGATGTCTAATAGATATTACAAAATCAATATCCCTAGGGTATAGATAGAATAATGGCCCCTGTCTTTGTCCTTTCAGGATGTTATTAACAAGATACTAAAGATTAGATAGCTTATATTTTAAAAAGAGAGACTTAACATCTCACAGTTCTGGAAACTGGAAATCCCAGACCAGTGTGGCAACATGGGTTCTGGACAAAGCCCTTTTCCAGGCTGTATACTGCTGACTTCTTACTGTGCCCTCACACGGTGGTAGGGGAAAGTAAATCCCATTCATGAAGGCTCCACGCTCATGACCTAACAAAGTCCTACTTCCTAGTTTCATCATCTTGGGCATTTGAATTTCAACATATACATTTTGGAGAGACACAAGCATTCAGACTGTAGCAGCACCCCCCCCCAAAAAAAAAAAACCAAACACAAAAAAAAACAAACAAACAAACAACAAAAAAACAAAAAAAAAACACCCAAAAAGATGTCTACATCCCAATCCACGGAACCTGTGAATATCAGTTTATATGACTAAAGGTACTCTGTCTTTGTGCTTAAGATAAGGATCTTGATATTAAGAGATTATCCTGGATTATCCAGGTGGACCCAATGCAAATCACAAAGCTATTTGTTTTTAAATTATCCTATCTAATAATAGACAAACATGGTAATTAACCATACCTCCGACACACTTCCCATCTAATCAGGGCGATATGCAAATTAACTGCCAACCAAGATGGCGACCGGCAGCCAGGCAGCTGAAGCGAACAGGAGGCTTGCTTGCTCCAGTGATGGAGGAAGCCAAGGTTCCCCACTGCCGCTGCCGGCCTCTGAGCTGCACTCTAAGAAACAATGTTGCAATTATAGAAGCTAAACAAGCCCCAGAAACCTGCTTTCAGCCAGCTGGCCTCAGAGCTGGAGCTGCAACAGTGTTTCAATTATAGAAGCCAAACAAACCCAGATACCTGCTTTCAGCAGCCGAGGTCTCAGAGCTGGAGCCGAGCCTCAGAGCTAAAGCCAGCTCTCAGTTCCAGTGACAGCCATAGAAGGTAAATAAATGCCAGAATAAAAAAAAAAAAAAAAAAGAAAGAAAGGAGAGGTTGGGAGCTTCAGTCACCCGCCAGCCTGAAAACGGCCCTCAGCCCCTAACCCAGACTGGCAGGCACCCCAGTGGGGACCCCCACCCTGAAGGGGGTGTGACCAGCTGCAAACAGCCATCATCCCCTCACCCAGGCTGGACAGGCACCCAAGTGGGACCCCCACCCTGTCCGGGACACCCTTCAGAGCAAACCAGCCAGCCCCCACCCATGCACCAGGCCTCTATCCTATATAGTAACAGGGTAATATGCAAACTGACCCTAACAGCAGAAGGACTGGGAATGACTGGTCACTATGATACACACTGACCACCAGGGGGCAGACGCTCAATGCAGGAGCTGCCCTCTGGTGGTCCGGGCGCTCTCACATGGGAGGAGCTCTGCTCAGCCACAAGACAGGCTGATGGCTGCCAGCTCAGCAGTGGTGGTGGGAGCCTCTCCCGCCTCCTCAGCAGTGCTAAGGATGTCCGACTGCAGCTTAGGTCTGCTCCCCGCTGGCAAGTGGACATCCCCCGAGGGCTGCCGGGCTGCCGGGCTGCCAGAGGGATGTCTGATTGCCATCTTAGGTCCAATTCCCTGGGGAGCAGTCCTAAGCCAGCAGGTGGTCATCCCCTGAGGGGTCCCAGATTGTGAGAGGGCACAGGCCGGGCTGAGGGACACCCTCATCTTCCCCGAGTGTACAAATTTTTGTGCACCGGGCCTCTAGTAAATATATATATAATTACAGAGAGACAGGGAGAGGGAAAGAGAGAGAGAAATATCAATGAGAGTGAATCATTGATCAGCTTCCCCTTGGAGACCCCACACTGGGGATCTAGCCCACAACCAGGGCATGTGACCTGACCAGGAATGGAACCATGACTTCCTGGTTCATAGGTCAATGCTCAACCACTGAGCCACGATTGCCTGGCATCACAAAGCTCGTTATATGAGGGTCCAGAAGGATCAAAGTCAGAGATGGAGATGTGATGTAGCAGGTATCACAGTGATACCATTGCTGATGGCTCCACAAGCCCAGGAGTGCAAGTGGCCTCTAGAATCTAGAAACAGCAAAGAAAATATTCTCCTCTCATCCACAGAAGAAATGCAGCATTGAAGAAACCTGTGTTTTAGAACTGGTGGCTTTCTTTGTTTTAGAATGAAGAAGCCTTTGTTTTAGACCTTATGGTTTCTAAGAAACCTTTGTTTTGGAACTTATGGCTTCCATGACTGTAATATAATAAATTTTCATTGTGTTAAGCCAATATGTTTGTGGTGATTTGTCAAAGCAGCAACTGGAAACTAATACATCCAAAATAGACTCTGCAGAACCCACCCTTTCCCTACAATTTCTCCCACTTTAATGAATCTAACTACGTATCATCTAACTGTAGTTGAAAAGGCACAATTCAGTAAGAAGTCACTCTGAGGAGGAGTACGAGAAAATCTATTTCTAAGGCAGTGGTTCTCAACCTTCTGCCCCTTTAAATACAGTTCCTCATGTTGTGACCCAACCATAAAATTATTTTCGTTGCTACCTCATAACTGTAATGTTGCTGCTGTTATGAATCATCATGTAAATATCTGATATGCAGGATGGTCTTAGGCGACCCCTGTGAAAGGGTCGTTCGATGCCAAAGGGGTCGCGACCCACAAGTTGAGAACCACTGCTCTAAGGGCTTCATTTCTTGTGAATTTCATACGATATCATTCCATCCAAAAAAAGAAAAAGAAAAGAAAAACAATTTGCTTCAAAAACATCAAAGGAGCAGGTCTTCAATGGAAAACTAAGCACATTGAACACAGACACCTCAGAAATAGCATTGTGTGGGTTTGCCTTTAGGAATAAACTCCAGTAAAGCTCTGTTCTATTGGAGATAGAAAAGATGTCCTAAGAAACGGAAATACATAGTCTGTGATAAGGAAAATGATGTGTGGGAATAAAGCAGTGCCTCAATTGGCATTAGCAAGTAGCTATAAAACTTGGTCTAAAATTTGGTGATACTCCCTTAAGGAGTGATATCAGTACCAGAAAATCCAGAACCTATTCAGAAGGGACTAAGAACTACTTTGTAAAACATTTACTTATACTTTGTCTTAGTTTATTTAGGCTGCCTTCACAAAGTGCCATAGAGGAAGCGGCTTATAAACAACAGAGATTCATTTCACACAGTCGTGAATAATGGAAATCCAAGATCACGGTGCCAGCATGTCGAGTTCTGGTGAAAACTCTTTTCCAGGCTGCCGACATCTCACCGCATCCTCACACGGTTGTGAGCAGACAGAGGAAGTAATCTCTCTTACAACTCTTATTAGGGCACTAATTCCACACATGAAGGCCCTGTCACCATGACCTCATCTAATCCTAATTACCTCCCAAAGATCTCACCTGCTAATAACATCACATCAAATGGTAGGGCTTCAGCAAATGAATTTGGGGGGAACACAAGCATTCAGTTCTTAACACAGGTCAAACTGAAACAGGGAAAAATTAGGTCATTTTCAGCATATTACAAAAAAGAAAAACAAAGGAGAAATAAGGCCACTTCAAACCTTTGAGGATAAACACTCCCCAACAAACTTCCTGGGTCTCATACAGGAGATGCTTAATTATGGCAGGAACCATTTTGAGAAAGATAAATTATATACCTTTTTGATTTGATTTCACGTAAGTCAGAGAAAAGATGGGTAGAGGGGACTGGATGAAAAAAGGTGAAGAGATTAACCAAAAATCATATATGCATAGCCCATGGACACAACGATGTGGTTAAGACCATAGAAAGAGGACAGTGAGATCTGGATAGAGGTGGGCCAAGTGGGGAGAAATGGGGGGCACCGATAATAATGTCAACAACAAAAAAGACATATAAACTCCTTCCTTGACGCAAGCATGTCTAGAAATTCTGAAGCCTTCACTAGAGTGGCAAAATCTAAATAACCTTTGTTCTTGTTTTATTTTCAATATGGCTAGCATGTTTTCTGATATATAAAACACTAGAGGCCCGGTGTACAAAATTCATGCAGGGGGAAGGGTACCTCAGCCCATGCTACACCCTCTTGCAATCTGGAACCGCTGGTTCCTAACCACTCGCCTGCCTGCCTGCCTGCCTGATCACCCTTAACCTTTCGCCTGCCTGCTTGATCACCTCTAACCACTCACCTGCCTGCCTCATCGCCCCTAACCACTCTGCCTGCCTGCCTTGTTGCCCCTAACTGTTCTGCCTGCCTGCCTGATCACCCCTAACCACTCACCTGCCTGATCACCCCTACCCGCTTGCCTGCCTGATCGCCCCTACCTGCTTGCCTGCCTGCCTGATCGCCCCTAACCGCCTCTGCCTCGGCCCCCATCGCAGCAGCTTCATCCAGAAGGACATCCAGAATGATGTCTGGAAGGTTATTTGGCTGTTCGGTTTAAGTAGCATATTACGCTTTTATTATTATAGATGTGAGAGCTTGATTACTGTTTTGTTAAAAAACAAAACTTCCCTTAATCTGTGAAAACCACTTGTATAAATCATCTATATAATAAAAGCCTAAGTGACTCTTATGGTGGAACAACCAGAAAGGCCAGTCACTATGATGTGCACTGACCACCAGGGGGCAGATGCTTAATGCAAGAATGGCCCCCTGGTGGTCAGTGCGCTCTCACAGGGATGCACAGCTCAGCCAGAAGCTGGGCTCACAGCAAGCGAGTGCAGCAGCAGTGGCAGGAGCCTCTCCCACCTCCACAGTAGCGCTAAGGAACAGCAAGCTGAGCAGTAAGGAGAAGCAAACAGGGGGGCAGTAAGGAGGGAGACTCCCGGACTGTGAGAGGGATGTCCGACTGCCGGCTTAGGCCCGATCCCCACAGAGAGCAGGCCTAAGCCAGCAGGCAGACATCCCCTGAGGGTTTCTGGACTGCAGGAGGGTGCAGGCCCAGCTGAGGGACCCCCTATCCAGTGCACAAATTTTGTGCACCAGGTCTCTAGTTTAGTAACGTAAATATAAAATAAAGACCCAAAGAATTACTTGTTTCACTTATTTTTGTGTGTGTGGTGAGTTTTCTTTAGACTCAAGAAAGTTAATCAGTCTTTTTTGTGGTATGGTATCATTTTCTATTATATGTAAACAAAACATTTTCTCTGAAGAACTGTGTATGTGTGTGTATTGGTTTGTGCGTGGGAGTAACTTATTTATTTTATTGGTGGCATTGCTGTTCTTTAGTTTATTTTTTTGGGGGGAGGTGTTTGTTTTCTCCTTCTCCTAGGAATTATGACAACATTATTGACTGGGTTAATAAAATAAGATTGTGCTGAAGAAACCAGATACTGCACATGGAAGACATGAAAATACATTTTGCCAAATAATTGAGACTATCTCAGTTTCTTGGGAAAGTTAAATTTCTACTGATATTGACAAGTAAATTGGGTATGGAAATGCCTATTTCCAAGAATAGGGAAGTGACTACTTGTCAAGCAAGCCACACCTATTATCACCTCTAGGGGAAGAGTCTGATTCTACCGGAAGTCAGTCAATGCATGGTTCAGGATCACCAAGAAAAATATGACTCACACAGGCATTGAAGGGAATACTGCTTTACTCATGTGGACAGGAATTAGAGAAAGATCAGCTTTCACAGAGAGCACTGGTCCACCATGGCCTGCAGGCATTTTCCACCAGCACCTACTAAGTGATGGTCTACACTCATCCCTCTCATATTGTAGGTAAAAGACCCAATTCCTTCTACTCTGGGAATGGATATTGTAATGGATTGGGCCACATGTCATAATACACACATGCTTAAGCAGAACAAAGAAGCACACATTGTACCTGAAATTATTGAGATATCCCCAGAGAAAACAATAAGCCCAGTGTAGGCTGTGTAGCCTCCCTATCTCTTGGTTCTAGGCTCAAGTCCCATCTTTATGTGGCCAAGTGGGGATTAAAGAGTACATTAATGCCTTCCCAACAGTCTTCATGCAAACAGCATTGTTCTCCTGGTCCAATGTTGGTGTCTGCATGTTGAAACATTAGTATGTGCATGTTCATATATATATGCAAGAGACGAGACGGGTGGGGGATACTAGAAGAATGAGTTATTGATTCTAGGTTGTTTTGCTCAGTATTCAGATATCAAGACTTAAGAATTAAAATAAAAATTGATGAAATAAATTTCACTTTATCTTAGAGGAAAGATTGTAAAGGCAAGGAATCGGTATGTGGTTGGATAGTGAAATACTGCTATTATAATTTACTGCTATTATTAAAATTTTAAATGTTCACATTGAAATACATATATGTATATTGTGTAAATTAATAAGCAGAAATCTTCTTTAAAATTGAGTCTGGAGGCTAGAAAAGAGAATTCTCTCTCATGTGTCATTCAACACACACTACTGACACCAAAAGGAAGAGACTGACCTTCCATCTCTGAAAGAAAGTAATATTACTTTATTACCTCAGCAGAAGGGAAAAAATCCTTCTTGCCCACTTAGCTCAACCAATGGGAGACAACCATAACTCAGCCAATGAAAAGTCACTATATTTCCAACTTCCAGTTTCCTCCAATGGACTCTTTGTTTACAACAGCCCCTTCCAAATCCATGAAAGAACACACCTCTATTTTGTTGCTTTAGATTTTTGCAGGCTCACCATTAAACTACATGTCCAGAATTGCATTCTTTGTTGTTCTCTAATAAACTCATTTTGCAGGAGAAATATCTGGGTGTCTATTTGTTTAAGCTCAACATATTTGGTGGCCTAAATGAGGAGCTGGAGAAGATCCCCAATAGCTCTATGGCTAATGACAAATACTGTGCTCGATATGCAATATCAACACCCTTTAATGTAACTGAGGAGGCACACTTGCCTTTGGATTCTACTGTCCAACAAGCCAAATTATATGTCCTCACATGAGCCTGCAACCTGGGCAATGGCAAAGCTCCAACATTTATACTAATAGTAGATATGCTTTCAGCATAGCTCATGATTTTGAAACGTTGTGGAAGGAGTATGGCTTTCTTATTTCCAGTGGAAATAAAATTTAAAATGGGTAGTATTTTCAGGAATTATTCTATGCTATACTTTTACCAGATGCTTTAGCTATTATTAAGATCCCAGGGCATTCTAAACTGAACTCTCTGAAAGCTAAGGGAAATCACCTTACTGATATTTTCTCAAGGAATGCTGCCCTTAAAGGAACCAATATCAGTGGAAACCAATCTGTTATGGTCCAAAGGGATATTTCCCAAAATGATAACTTAGAAAAACTAGCAAGAGAATCCCAATGATTGGCCTCAGAAAAAGAGAGAGAGGAAAAAAAAAAGGTTGAAAATTTAACAGTTGTTGGTTGGATAAAGAGAAAAAGCTCTAGTTCTGGACAAATAATGACTCAGTCCTACAGGAGACTCTAAATTCCCACTCCTAACTACTGTACATGCATTAAACCACTGGTCCCCTGACAAGATAATAACATTCATAAATCAATATCTGTGGGAAAATATTAATGTGGCTGCAAAAAGCACCTACCTCACTTGTTGGACTGGTTCAAAGAACCACCCAGGGAAGACTGTTCACACTGCTCCTCAACATTCTAAATTATCTGATGGATAATTTGAGGTTTGACTAATGGATTTCATACTGCTTCCCAATGGATAAAAATATGTTTCAGTTATGGTCTGCATGTTTTCTCACTGAACTGAAGCTTTCCCTTGTAAATAAGCTACTGCTGCTTTTATGGCTAAGGGGGCGGGGGTCCTTTTGGTAAATATTATCCTTACCTGGAGAACCTTTCTTGAACTCCATAGTGATTGGGAAACCCATTTTATCAGTTAGGTGCTTTGACAAGTCTGTGCCATTTGGTCAATTTTTTTTTAATATATTTTATTGATTTTTTTTTTACAGAGAGGAAGGGAGAGAGATAGAGAGTTAGAAACATCGATGAGAGAGAAACATCGATCAGCTGCCTCCTGCACATCTCCTACTGGGGATATGCCCGCAACCCAGGTACATGCCCTTGACCGGAATCGAACCTGGGACCTTTTAGTCCGCAGGCCGATGCTCTATCCACTGAGCCAAACCGGTTTCGGCCATTTGGTCAATTTTATACTTAACACTGCACTTACCACCCTCAATCCTCAGGCTGAGATGAACACTCTAATCATTATTGAGACTCAATTGCCAAAATTTATAGAGACCCTATACCTTGGCCAAAATTGCTGTTGGTCCTTCTAAATCTCAGATGCACCCCCTTTGGGATTCATACACTCTCACCCTTTGTGGTAATTTACAGGCAGCCCAATGCACCTGGCCCCTGCTTTTTTTTTTTTTTTTTTTTTTTTTTATCTTCGGCTGATACAAATGTACTTCAATACTGTAAAAGCCTAAGTGCTTCTATCAGATTTAACCATGTTCTGGTAGATCAGCCTTTTTACAACATGCTCCAGGGAGACGAGCCCATAAACAACACATTTTTCCATTTGAATATTTCATCTACTGGAAAAGACATTTCCAGAAGGACTGTCTTCAACCTTTGATAGGACCCAATCAGGCACTGCTAACCAAACCCTTGTGTTGCCAAATTCCAGGACTCACATGACATATCGAAAGAAGGCACCTAAGCTTGATTGGAGCTCTGCACCATCTGGTGACCTGAAGGTGAGGATTTCCTGAAATAGAAAATGATACCTAATGAGACAGCTTTCCCAAGATGCTCAGACCAGACCTATTAGAGGATTTATAATTCACAAAAGTCCCCCTTTCATCTAGGCTGCTCATTGATTATGGATTCTTATCCAAATTCATCGCCTCTGAGTTTGCAACCTATAGGCTGTATTATTAAGACATTTTGTTCCAAATAGTTTATTTTGAGATAACAAGACTGTTCAATCACTTCATGTTTAATTCCTACACTGTACCTTCCCAAAGCACTTGTTTGAGCCTTTCAGTTCTGCCGTGTTCACTATTATAAGATACAGACTTTAGATGGGAAATGCCTAAGAGATCTACCTCCTATCCATCCTTGTTACTCAAATATGACCCAAATACTTTTCCTTTTTGTGCACTTTCCCTCTGAATGGGACACAATATCCAAGAAAGGTCCTTTCTGGCATTGAGGGACAAAGGCCACTGAATCTGGAAAAACCTGACTCTTGATCAGCAATGCTTTCAGAGAAAGATCCTGAATAAAGAAGGAAATGTGAAATTAATAAACAGAAACCACATTTATAATGGAGTTGGGAGATCAGAAGAGAGAACTGTCACACACTTGTCACTTAACATACGCTTTACCCCAACTGGAAGAGAGGTACTTCATATCGAGGACAGGACGTGTTAGTACTTTACTACCTCAGCAGGAGGAAGGAGATTCCTCCTTGCCAGTAACAGCTCAGCCAATGGGAGATGGCCATAAGTCAGCCAAAAAAAAGTCACTATATTTCAAACATTCAGTTTTCTCCAGTGTACTCCTCTTTTATAACAGCCCCTTCCAAATCCATAAAAAAGTGCTCCTTTCCTTTGCTTGTCTGGACTTATGCATAGTTTGCAATTAGATTGCATGTCCCAAATTATAATTTCTTTATGTCCCCAAATAAACACATTTTGCTGGAGAAATATCTAGCTAGTTGTTTAAGGTCAACATTATGCATATGCATGTGTATTAAGCAGGAGCTTAATAAAATTTTTATACCCCTGGTTTTGTGTTGATCTATATGAAGAACTGAATGAGATATAAGCAAGTTAAATCAGGGCACAAACCTCTCATCCTATATAATAAAAGCCCAGTGACTGAAACAGCAGAACGGCCAGAACGACCAGAGATCAGAATGACCAAGGCCCTTGGCCTGGCCAGCCCCACTACTCAGCGGGGACCTTCCACCCCAATCTTGGGCAGGGCTGGCTTGCAAACCTCCTGAAGCCTCTTGCCTTGGCCAGCCCCATCCCCAGTGTGGATGCTCACCTGATCAGGGCGTGACCGACCTGCAAACTTCCTGCAGCCCCTTCTCTTGGCAAGTGCCATCCCCCAGTGGGGACCCTGACCCCCATTGTGGGTGTAGCCGGCTTGCAGCCCCTCGCCCGGCTGGCCCCACCCCCCAACAAACCCCCCACCCCAATCAAGGGAGTGGCTGGCCAGCAAACCACCCACGGCCCCTCACCCAAGCCAGCCCCACTCCCCCGCAGGGACCCCCCCACCCCAATCCGGGGCCTCCATCATGGCAGGCTGGCTGGCCCCCAACTGTGTACTGGACCTCTGATCTATATAATAAAAGGGTAATATACAAATTTACCCTAATGTTGGAACGACCAGAATGACTGCTTGACCAGTCACAATGAGGTGCACTGACCACCTCTCGATCCCTTTTCCCAGCCGGAAGGCTCTGATTGCCTGATGGTGAACAGAGAACCAGGGGTGGGTGGCAGGGGATGCGGGTGGCAACAATCCCAGCCCCACCAGTCACCCACACACAGAGGGCAACCCGCAGTGTGTTGGAATGGCCAACCTCTTGGTGCCTTCCCCTGGCTGGCAGGCTCCAATCACCCGATGGTGAACGGGAAGTGGGGGTGGCTGGCAGCACGGGGTGGGGCCAGCTGAAGATGGCCCTGATCGCAGGTCAGGCCTAGGGACCTTACCCACGCACAAATTTCATGCACCAGGCCTCTAGTTGTATTATAATGGCCTGATCACACAAGAAAATATTGGCACACAAATGGCAGTATTCTGTGTTTAACTAGAACTTATGAGAGGACTAAGGAAGGCATTGAAAAGAAGACAATAGTGTGGAAGGTGTCTATGGCCCAGCACTGGAAGTGGTGCATGTGTTTTCTTCTCAATCATTGGCCCATCTTGAGTCAAAGCTTAGAAATAGAGCCCAAGTTCAGCAACCGTTTCTGAGGAGACTTACAGACAATGGGAAAAGCCAATCATCTTCATGACAATTTAGGATAAATGGGATGTTCTGAGATGTGAACAACAGGTTATGTACTGTTTGTCAAATATTCAAATCTTAGAGAACTTAATTGCTCTTAATATTTCCTAACATTCAACAAGCTGCTAACTCTTTTAACCTGGACTCAGAGGTGTTTTGGAATACTGATGGAAGCTGCAACTCAGGCAAGAATGTTAAAATGGCGGCACAGCATCCTTACCTAAATCAGCATTTTATTGAATACATTAGTTAGTTAATGATAGCATATGTAGGAGGATTTTGGTCAATGATATTCCATGCTCCAATTTCATCTTCCTATATTGAGATCATATTTCTAAACTTTATCTTAGATGATCTGATGCTCAAAGCATTTTCTAGAAAGCTTCTTAGTTGTTTTGTTTTTTTTTTTTTCACATCATTTGGTTTACTAAATTTAGAAAGAAATAAGAAGGAATATTTGAATTATAAAACACAAATCATGATCTTTTTCCTGAGCCTGGTATTACACATATCTTCTTTTTATTAGAATCTTAATATTGACAATAAGTGAATATTCTATATTGACTCCAATAGTCAGGAGAGTAAATAGATAGGTAAGTAGATAAATAATTACCTAGTCTAAGGTCACAGAAAAATTATATTCATGACTTTTCTCCATTTTTAGCCTGTGCTGCAGAAATCATTGACCATATTAAAGATATGTCTGGATTTTTGTTTTTTATTAAAGCTAATAGATTTTCATTTTCTGTTACACAGAAAAATAGAAAGGGTGTATTCCAACTTTGAATTTTAAAAATGCAGAAACAGCCATTTTTCAATAGAACAAACTATTACTGAATGTGGATTAAAGAAGGTCCATTTCTAATACTGGGCTTTAAAAATATTATAGGAATACCAGAAACATCCTATAAAAGAATCCCTAAAAACAGACAGTGGTGCATGGCATTGGACATTAGTGGAGATGAGTGTAGCTTCCATAAATTATTAATCAGTCAGCAGAATACATAAAGAAAAAAAGATGAAACAGAAAATAACATAAATTTATAGACAAGAAATAGCACAAATATCACACTACAAGTTTGGCTTCAAAAATCTGTCCGCTACTTCCTTACAGTGTGTTAACTGAAGGAGAAAAATAGAGCTCCAGGATATGTGCTCATATAGCATTTCAACTGGAATCTCCTAATTGTAGAGGATGAAAGCCACTCTTCCTTTCAGTTCAAGAAACGTGAAGCTTTGTGGCAAGGGGGCTGCTTGTTTGGATTTTTAGATTGCGGTCTTTGCCTCATATGCTTGGTTACATTAAACTTGATTTGTAGTTGTCTGTAACATTCATTTACCCAGAAGAATAAACTGCCAATTTTTTTCTCAACACTAAATGTTTCAAAATTTAAACTTTTACACTGGACATTTTCTTATAGTTTTTATTTTGTTTAGTTTGTTTTAGATTATGTACAACTATAGATACCTTTTTGAAAATTATATATATATACATATATATATATAAACTTTACTAGAGAGATGGCATATGTGGTGTTTATTTGAATTAGGTAAATTAAGATTGTAAAATACATTTTACCTTTTATTGAATTAAATTGGAAGAAAGGGTTAGGGAAAACAATGTAATTCTTGAAAGGATTTATTAATATTAATAATAGTCATGATATAAAGACTTAAATATTTAAAAATTCAAATGGAACATGCATATTGTAAAAATCCCTTCCCCAAAGACTGAAGTATATGTGATAATACTGATATCTAAGATAAATTACCAAGCAAACATTTCTAAACAAACATTTATCTTGAAAATTTCAGCACATTTTTTTTAACACATGCCTTTTATTTTATTTTTTAGTAGTTCAACATTTTGCAGCATAGATTGTATTTAGGTTTTCTAGAAACAGGTGTTTCTAAAAATTCTATCATGTTTTCAGTTTTTAAAGTGGATTCCATACAATTTAAATCATATAAAATATTTTGGGTGCTTTGCTTTGGGTATTTTATCCATGCTCTTCTGAAGAGCCAAAGGAGGTACATATAGCTCCTTTGTTCTGGATCAACTGCAGTTTTAGATCTGATTTTGGTTAATGTAATGAATACTATTTTATAAGCCATTGCTTCTAAAAGATGTATCAATTTTTAATCTTGCTACAGGTTTATCAATTTTTTGACAAAAAATTGATAGACTGAGTCATATCTGCATGAATTCCTGGTCCTTAAATGAAGCTAACATTGCTGGTCCCAACCTGACTGTTCAGTCTGGCTTCTTGTGGTTACCTCATGGTTTCTCACTCTTACTCCTTTTCTTAAGAAGAAGCCATATTTGGCCCTAACCGGTTTTGCTCAGTGGCTATAGCCTCAGCCTGCGGACTCAAGGGTCCCGGGTTCGATTCCAGTCAAGGGCATGTGCCTTGGTTGAGGGCGCATCCCCAGTGGGGAGTGTGCAGGAGGCAGCTGATCGATGTTTCTCTCTCATTGATGTTTCTAGCTCTCTGTCCCTCTCACTTCCTCTCCATAAAAAATCAATAAAAGATATTTAGAAAAAAAAAAGGAAGAAGCCATATTTGAACTTTCCTGTGAACTACTTGCATAGTAACTCAGGTAGACTTCAATGCATTTGCCAGGCATTATTCATTCCATCTTACCTTACTAACTGTTTCATTTTAATTTATGGATAACATTAATTTTCTTTTATATTTTCTATCTATAAGTAATTATTTAATATTGTCATATTTAGCTGGGTATAAGTTTAGCTGGGAACATGTCGAATCCCTTTGTCCTCAGTAGGGACTCCTCTCCCTTTTTATGAATCGCTGTTTTCTAGAATTGGAGTTTGTTTTTTGTCTTTAATTTACAATTTCTAGGCAATAAAGACGGATGGAGAAATATTCTTCTGGCCACTGGAGTAGTGTGGGCAAAATGATGCAATTTAAGGATGTGCAGTATTCTAGTTGGAGATTTTAAATATGTCAGCTTCTAAAAGTTGTAGCATCTCTAATTGTTATAAGCAACATAAACAGCCAGAATCAAAACAAAATGAGGAGGGGGAAATAAGATAAGTGTGAAAAAAGAATGTTGGTAGCAGCCATTAATGGCTCATTTATAAAGGTAATATTCAGAGGTAGAGAACTATCTAATTTTTAAAATTTTACTAAGACTTGCTTGCTAGTGTCTTCTATTATAAAATACTACCCTGCCACATAAGAAATAGAATTTGCTTTTTGCTCCTTGAAAATAATCACTTCATATGCAATGTAAGTCTCTGCCCCTTAAAAATTGGTTTACTACTTGTCACCAGGATGGTTATTTTACAATCCAATATAAATGTAATAATCCGAGTAAAAACATGTGGGGTTCTCACCATTTTAGAAACACAGACAGGCAAGGATATTATTTCACTAATATTAATGTAGTAACTTTTAGATTGAAAGTAACAAATCTTTAGCAGTAGGAAAATATTAGGCCTTTCATTTTTGTTTACCAAGCAGCATTTCATGAGGTTTCTGGCCTGTGCCATTACCCATGGAGGAAATGTTGGCTTTGTAATAGAAATGCTATACAGCAAACCTGTAATCACAAAATTGTACATGTAATTAACACCAGCAGAAATTTCCCATTCAATAATTCACACTCCTTCATCTTCATTGGATTGCAGTAGAAAAAGATATTATACATAGGACTTACCAAAACAAACTCCTAAATTGAAAACAGTCATCCCAACTATGATTCATATTACGTCCTCTACATCACTTCTCATGTCAAAGATGTTGCCTTTGTCATGATAAGAGTTTAAAAAATATGGAGTTCAGAAAAAGCAGCCAGATCTGAAAAATTAATGTTAACTATTGAGCCAGCAACAGATTCAAGGGTCCTTTTAGTTCTTTAGAAGAGCTGACATTATTAAAATATCCATACTACCCAAAGCAATTTATAGATTCATTACAATCCCAATTAAAATACCAACGGCATATTTCATAGATCTAGAACAAACACTACAAAAATTTATATGGAACCAAAAAAGACCCAGAATAGCCACAGCATTCTTGAAAGAGAAGAACAACGTTGGAGGGATCACAATATCCGATATCAAGTTATACTACAAAGCCGCTATACTCAAAACAGGCAGGTACTAGCACAAGAATAGGCACATAAATCAATGGAGCAGAACAGATAAACCAGAAATAAACCCAAACCATTATGCTCAATTAATATTTTACATTGGAGGCAAGAGCATACAATGGAGTAAAGACAGTCTTTTCAATAAATGGTGTTGGGGAAATTGGGCAGATACATGCAAAAAATAATAATAAAACTAGACCACCAAGTTACACCTAACACAAAAATACACTCAAAATAGTTAAAAGACTTAAATGTAAGACGTGAAACCATAAAAATCCCAGAAGAAAATGTAGGCAGCAAAATATTATACATCTCACACAGCATAATTTTCACAGATAACATTGCCTAGGCAAGAGAAACAAAGGGAAAAATAAACACATGGGACTATATCAAACTAAAAAGCTTCTCCATAGCACAGGAAACTAGCATCGAAATGAAAAGAGAACTCACTACATAGGAGACAAACAATTAATTTGCCAATGATACATCTGACAAGGGGTTAACTTCCAAAATATATAAGGAACTTATACAGCTTAACAAAAGGGAAACAAATAATCCAATTTAAAAAAAAAAAGGCAGAAGACCTGAACAGACACTTCTCCCAAGAGGACATGCAAATGGCCAAGGGACATATGAAAAATCTAGAGGCCCGGTGCACAAAAATGTGTGAACTCAGGAGGGTCTCTCAGCCCGGCCTGTGCCCTCTCACAGTCTTGGACCCCTACGGTGGATGTCCACTTTCCAGCAGGGAGCAGGCCTAGCTGCAGTCAGACATCCTTAGTGCTGCTGAGGAGGCAGGAGAGGCTCCCACCACCACCACTGTACTGGCAGCCATCAGCCTGGCTTGTGGCTGAGCAGAGTTCCCCCTGGGGGAGCACACTGACCACAAGGGGGCAGCTACTGCATTGAATGTCTGCCCCCTGGTGGTCAGTGTGTGTCATAGTGACCAGTGATTCCCAGTGCTCTGCTGTTAGGGTCAATTTGCATATTACCCTTTTATTATATAGGATAGAGGCCTGGTGCATGGGTGGGGGCCGGCTGGTTTGCCCTGAAGAGTGTCCTGGATAAGGGTGGGGGTCCACTGGGGTGCCTGGCCAGCCTGGGTGAGGGGCTGATGGCTGTTTGCAGGCTGGTCACAGCCCCCAGCCACCCAAGCTCCCAGTGGAGGCTGGCTGGAAGCAGGTATCTGGGATTTATTTAGCTTCTATAATTGAAACTTTGCTGCCTTTTGTGTTTACTTATTTTATTGAAAATAAGTAAAATTCTCCCACATGAAATCTAATTTTAAGAGTTAATCTTTGGCTATTTTAGTAGCATAAAATTTATATCTAAGACATTAAAAATATTTATTTTTTACTAGAACAATGTGTCAAAATAGTTGTACAAGTCTCTATTTTATAAAGATCTTTTTTATATTTTAAAAGTCATTTTCTATATTACTTAGAAAAACTAGTGTCTTTGCAGATGCAACTCATGATTCTATCACTTCTCTTGTTCCTTTTTTAATTTAATTCACAGAAATTTTGGGGGGAAAACATACATTTTTGTTAAAATTGCATCATTCATTTAAAAATTGCAAAATTTATTGGGGTGACATTGGTAGATAAAATTACATAGGTTTTTAGTGTACAATTCTATGATACATCATCTGTAAATTACATTGTGTGATCACCACTCAAAGTCAAATCTCCTTCAGTCACCATATATTTGACCCCTTTTACTCTTATCATAACCCCACTTCCCTCTCTGGTAACCACCATACTATTGTCCGTCTATGAGTTTTTGCTTGTTTGTTTTTGTTTGTTCCTTTTTGCTTTCAGTTTTATATCATATGGTTCTTTATTTTCTCTGACTTATTTTGCTTAGCATGACATTCTCAAAATCAATCCGTGTTGTCGCAAATGGCAGGTCTTTTTATTATCTCCACAGTTTTGCTTTTTCCATAATCTCATATTCTTGGAATCATGGGGTATGTAGAATTTATTTATTTATTTATTTATTTATTTATTTATTTATTTATTTATAAGCATTGAGTAATATTTAGTTGTTTAGAGGTACCACACTTTATCCATTCACCTACTGAGGATATATTGGTTGCTTCCAAGTTTAGTTTGTTAGAAACCACCAAACTGTCTTCCAAAGTGGCTGTAGCATTTTTCATTCTCACCAGCAATGCATAAGAGCTCCTATTGCTCCACATGTTCAACAACAATTGTTTTTGTCAGTGTTCCTGATTTTGGCCACTCTAATAGGTATATAGTGGTATCTCATGGCCCACAGTTCCTTTCAAGTGCAGGAATTCATGCACTGGGCCCCTAGTCTATACTAATAAAGAGATGATATGTTAATGAGCAGGATGCCTACGGGTAATGATCATGTCATTAGCATATTAGCTGGGGCGTTGCTCCGGAGACCGGGCGGAAGTGGGGTGGTGCCTGGAGGAGGTGGGGCCATCCTGTACCAGGGAGGGCAGGGGTGAGAACCCATAGCGCCCCCATCACCAGTCCTTCAGCACCCACTGTCTGCACTGAGTGCCCCGCTGCCCACCTGCCCGGGGAAGGAGCACAGCGCAGCAGGCGGGAGGCTTTTATGCTCTCCTCTGGTGCCATGATGGGGCGGAGCTGCCACGTTGCTCTGGAGTCAAGGTGGAAGCGGGGAGGCGCCCAGAGAAAGTGGGACCAGCCTGAGGCGACTGGAGGGACTGAGGTCCGGGCTTGAAGAGGTCAGAGAAGGCCAAAGGGTTTGAGGGCTGGGCTAGGCTCGCTGGAGCTCTGCGTGGACGGACAGGTTTGGGTGTCAAGGCTGGGCTGCAGGTGGGTGGGTGATGCCACACCATATCTCATGCTGGGCTCCTAGTATCATATAAACAGACATTCCTGACGAAACTACTAAAAGAGCTTTACCCAAATAAAGTATAACTTGGAAAACCTTTGTAGAGGTAAAGCCACTCTGGAAGACAGATAGATGGTTTCTCATAAAACTAAAGATACTCTTACCGTACGATCCAGCAACCATGCTTCTTTGTATTTACCCTAGGGCAGTGGTTGGCAAATTCATTAATCAACAGAGCCTAATATCAACAGTACAACAATTGAAATTTCTTTTGAGAGCCAAATTTTTTAAACTTAAACGATATAGGTAGGTACATTGTTATTACCTTAATTAGGGTACTCCTAAGGCTTAGGAAGAGCCACACCCAAGGGTCCAAAGAGCCGCATGTGGCTTTCGAGCCGCAGTTTGCCAACCACGGCCCTAGGGAGTTGGAAACTTACATCCACACAAAAACTTGCATATGTATGTTCATAACACCTTTATCCAAGATTGCCAAAAGTTGGAAGTAACCAAGTTGTCGCTTAGTAGGTGAATGGATCAACTAGACCAGGGTCCTCAAACTTTTTAAACAGGGGGCCAGTTCACTGTCCCTCAGACCGTTGGAGGGTCGGACTATAGTTTAAAAAAAAAAACTATGAACAAATTCCTGTGCACACTGCACATATCTTATTTTGAAGTAAAAAAAAAAAAACAAAACAAACAAAACGGGAACAAATACAATATTTGTATTTGCATGTGGCCCACGGGCCATAGTTTGAGGGCCCCTGAACTAGACAATGGGATATTATTCAGCTTTAAAAAGACATGAGCTATTAAGCCATGGGAAGACATAAAGAACACTTGAATACTAATATTACTAAGTGAAAGAAGCCAAGTTAAAAAATTCCTTGTGATTCCAACTACATGATATCTGGAAAGGGTAAAACTGAGATGGCTTCTATGTGACTAATAGGTGGATGGGATATATAGTATGGGTATGTGGATGCACAGATGATCCACATTACAAAGTGGGACTGCTTGAGATTTAATAACACTACTCAAAAGGGTGTGCAATTAAAAAGGTATGCATTATATATTTCTGGACTTTTACATTTAATATTTTATGACTCAGATAACTGATACCTGGGAAAGTAATACCATGGATAAGGAGGGACCACTCTAAGTGCTAAGGGATGTAGGATTTCTTTTGGGAGTGATGCAAATGTTCTAAAATTACTGGTGATGGCTACACAATTTTGTAAATATACTAAAACCCCATACATTTTACACTTTTTAAGGGGTGAATTTTATGTTATGTGAATTATATCTTAATAACTTGTCTGTGTGTGTATTTTATAGAACTGTATGACAGATGGAGCAACCAAACAGGAATAGAAGTCTTATATCAGTTCTATGCAATCTGAAATGACATTTATTCACAGTTTCTATATTTTAGGACTAAGACCCAGGGTCCACTCATTGAAATGGAGGCTGGGTCTTCTTTTAGAAGACTATGGCAAAAGCACCTAAAATACATACAATAGATATTTACCTAATTATTTTACAAAAAAACTTGCCATCGTTTACCAAAGTAACTGTACGTGGAAGAAAGGCAATAGCCAGACTTGGAGGGCTGCTACAGTCAGTGTCTTTGTGGATCCAGTATTCCCACACAGCACCTTTGTTGAGTCCTGCCTCAGCCTGCTATACAGTGCATTCACTGGTCTGTCGTCCTGACCCTTGTTATTTCTTTGATCTTGGAATGAGATACTTAGCAATTTGTAGAGCCCAGACAATGTCTCTTTGACCTAAGGATAGTTTATGTACAGGAGGTCAAGTAGAAGTCTCTGTCACTACTTCTCTGTCCCTAGATTGTAAATTAGAAACAGTACTAAGACGCTGCTGGAACTGCAAAGATTAACACTTTCTCCAAAGACAAAAGATACAGGAGAGATGATTTCAACATTTTTACAGTTAATTCACATGTGTAGTCCCTGAACAGATCCAATAATTTGTGGGGCATGAGGTGCACCCCTTAACTGCATGCCCATGCACTATCTTTTTTAAAAAAATATATATTTTATTGATTTTTTGCAGAGAAGAAGGGAGAGGGATAGAGAGTTAGAAACATCGATGAGAGAGAAACATGGATCAGCTGCCTCCTGCACACCTCCTACTGGGGATGTGCCCACAACCAAGGTACATGCCCTTGACCGGAATCGAACCTGGGACCCTTGAGTCCACAGGCTGATGCTCTACCCACTGAGCCAAAGCAGTTAGGGCCCATCTTTAGTGAAAGAGATCAACAAGTCTTCTGGCACTTACTATTCAGCTCCTGAAACAGGAAAGGTGTTCTTTTCAATCTCCATCATTAAAGAAGATTAAAACAAAAACCACACAATTAATTTTTATGTGGTTAACACTGCAGTACACATACACCATCTTTACTTCAGAATCATGGTGACTCCTCTGTTTTCTGACATAATATAGTCCCAGGGGTCTTGATCATGTTATTATTCCTTAGACCAGCTGTGGGCAAACTACGGCCCGCGGGCCGGATTCGGCCCGTTTGAAATGAATAAAACTAAAAAAAAAAAAGGCTGTACCCTTTTATGTAATGATGTTTACTTTGAATTTATATTAGTTCACACAAACACTCCATCCATGCTTTTGTTCCGGCCCTCCGGTCCAGTTTAAGAAGCCATTGTGGCCCTCGAGTCAAAAAGTTTGCCCACCCCTGCCTTAGACTTTCATGCTGGTCTTATGTCATTCATATAACAGTATCTAATGCTGGAGTACAGGGAATAGAGTAGTATATGGGATGACCTCAAAATTATGTGCCTGCTACAGCATCTATAATAATAACAGTGTAATGTGCTAATTAGATCAGATGTCCTTCCGGATGACCTTCTGGAGGAAGCTGGGGCTGCAGCAGCGGGACTGAGGCAGCTGCCTGGCTTTTAGGGATCGAGGCAGCCCCCACGGCTGCAAGGGAGGGATTGAGTCAGCCACCGCGGCTGTGAAGGCCTACTCTTGCATGAATTTCATGTATTGGGCCTCTAGTTGATGATAAACGTTCAACCCTGTCACATGGTTACTTTGAGTTTTTCCTGTCAGAAGATTAGCAGTCCAGTGGAGCATTAGCAACATGAGAGAACATATTTAAACCTGATTATGGTTTCTCCTCCAATGTGTTTCATGAGACTGGCAAAAGATACCAGTTGAGTTTCAGTAATTTTCATGCACCAATAACAACCTGCCAATAAAATAAAGCAACTCATGCTTTATCTATCCAATCCAAACCCCTTCTCTCTCTGTAAACTCTTCCAAAAAAGGTCCAGGTAGATGACCACAAATTATCTGCTTCTGACTCTGCTCCTGGTCAGATGGTAATTTAACTGGAATCATAATCAAAATTCTACTGAGGTCTTTAAACCACAGATGATGAGCATACTATCAACATAGGAGTCCTAAGTGTCAATGCTGATGTCTGGTGCTATCTCCTGAATTTCACTGAAAAATGGGAATGCTAACTCTTTTGTTTACTTTGTGTACCAGGATAGAAAGTATATGGCATAAATAATTCTAATAGGATTTAGAAATCTGTAAACACTATAAATTTGGTGCATACTATAGAAATGTAAGGTAGTATCACTCCTAATCTCATCTTTTAACATAATCATTATTTTAAACTATATTTATTAAGTTAAATGTAAATGAGTTGTAACATATGCTTTAACTGTGTTGATTTGATTTTAGCATTGATCCTGTTTTAGAATCTTTATACCTAGAGAAAAAGCAGAAAAATAGGGGCATTAACAATTGCTTTTTTGATTACATGTACTCACCCACATCTTTCAAACTACTCTAATAAAAGACAAACATGGTAATTAACCGTACCTCCGACACACTTCCCATTGGCTAATCAGGGCGATATGCAAATTAACTGCCAACCAAGATGGCGACCGGCAGCCAGGCAGCTGAAGCGAACAGGAGGTTTACTTGCTCCAGTGACGGAGGAAGCCAAGGTTCCCCGCCTGCCCCTGCCCAGCTCTGAGCTGCACTCTAAGCAACTATGTTGCAATTATAGAAGCTAAACAATCCCCAGAAACCTGCTTTCAGCCAGCCGGGTCTCAGAGCTGGAGTTGCAACAGTGTTTCAATTATAGAAGCTAAACAAAGCCCAGATATCTGCTTTCAGCAGCCGAGGTCTCAGAGCTGGAGCCAAGCCTCAGAGCTAAAGCCGGCTCTCAGCTCCAGTGACAGCCATAGAAGGTAAATAAATCCCAGAATTAAAAAAAAGAGGTTGGGAGCTTCAGTCACCCGCCAGCCTGAAAACAGCCCTCAGCCCCTCACCCAGACTGGCCAGGCACCCCAGTAGGGACCCCCACCCTGAAGGGGGTGTGACCAGCTGCAAACAGCCATCATCCCCTCATCCAGGCTGGACAGGCATCCAAGCTGGACCCCCACCCTGATCCGGGACACCCTTCAGAGCAAACCAGCCAGCCCCCACCCATGCACCAGGCCTCTATCCTATATAGTAACAGGGTAATATGCAAACTGACCCTAACACCAGAAGGACTGGGGATGACTGGTCACTATGACACACACACTGACCACCAGGGGGCAGACGCTCAATGCAGGAGCTACCCTCTGGTAGTCAGGGCGCTCTCACATGGGAGGAGCTCTACTCAGCCACAAGCCAGGCTGATGGCTGCCAGCTCAGCAGTGGTGGTGGGAGCCTCTCCTGCCTCCTCAGCAGCGCTAAGGATGTCCAACTGCAGCTTAGGCCTGCTCCCCACTGGCAAGTGGACATCCCCCGAGGGCTGCCGGGCTGCCAGAGGGATGTCTGATTGCCATCTTAGGTCTAATCCCCCGGGGTGCGGGCCTAAGCCCACAGTTGGTCATCCCCTGAGGGGTCCCAGACTGCAAGAGGGCACAGGTCAGGCTGAGGGACCTCCCCTCCCCCCCGAGTGCAGAAATTTTTATGCACTGGGCCTCTAGTATATATATAAAGTTCATAGGATTATTGCATGCATTTAACATTTAGTTATGTTATATTATTACTGAAATTATTCTTTCTTGATTATAAATTTTTATAAGGTCACTCACTCTTTGTTTTATATGTTTTCTTATACCTAGGCATTTCTCTTCAGATATCTTATGTTCCGTACATTCCATTCCATTGTTTCTATTGCTGCTCACATTGCACTCACTCATACCAAATCACCCTTTTTTTCTCCGACTTCAATGTCCTTTCCTTTACTGGGTCTTACTTATGTTCTAAAACTATATATACCATGGTCATTGCCTCCAGAAGTCTCCAAATTTCATGGAGTCTATACACAGACTATAACAACAAAGGTCCCTAACTTCAGGGTCACAATTCTCCTATTTTCTCTCCTTTGAATAATGAGGAATGAGAAAACTATACATCTAAAACTTTACTAATGCAAATGCATACCTCTGATTTTCTGGCAAAATGCTACTGGAAAGATTACCCCCTATTTTATCTTTCTTACTCCAAGAACATACAAACAAGTGGTTACTTTTAGTATATTTCCCATTTACTCCACTTTAAATTTCTTTCTGCCATAGCCAGAACTGACAGGAATATGGTTACTTCCACCCAGGGAATGAGAGAAAAGGTTTGATAGCTCCTGGTAAGCCACAGGGACCAGGAAATGAACAAATTAAAAAGTAGAACTGGGGATAGTTAGCATTGAAGGGAGAAGTTTAAAAGAAATGGTAGAGCATATTCAAGAATATGAATAATCAGTCATTTGCACACGTATGAACAAAGAAATAGAATTAGTTACACATCTTTAAGGTATATGAATACTGCTACAAGACATAATCCATTGAACTTGACATTAAAGGTTCTCCATGGAATAACCTCAAATTATTTTACCAATGTTACATGCAATTAACTTTCATCTCATGTTTCTGCCAAAATGATTTTTTTTCTATACTCTTACTCTAAATTTTACTATTTGTCTTTGCTCATCTTACTGAGGAAAATTGTCCATGCCTTCCTATGATCTTTGCATATCAAAACCCTATCTGAGTCTCAAGGAATCTTTGATTCTCTTTCCTTCACAGGGCCTTTCCTAACATAGCAATGGAACTGACTTACCTCTCCTTTGACATCCTAATGCACTTTATCTATGTTTTAGTTTTGAGCTTATATTTTTGTGTGATACTATGCCTGAACTTAGATATTATCTGATATTGTGTGTTTGGTCCTACATGTCTTAGTTTCCAATAGCACCTAGCCTGGTACTGTACTTGGGGGGCAGGGGCAGGGCGGGGAGGGAATGACTATTGATGAATGGCCATATAAAACAGTGATTCATTTTAATTTGTTGCATAATGCCAAATGTTTAATAGTAGTGCTCACGAAATATAATTTGATGGTTATGGACGAATGTGTAAGGACAACTACTCAAGTGAAATTTCCATTTCTAAGTGGTAAATACTATTTCCTAATCTTAACAGTTGGCATCTCACAAGAATAACAAACGTCCTTCACACCATATAGTATAGCATAACTTTCTTAAATTGTTATAATTCTCATAGAAAATTATTGTTCTTAATGCCCATTTAAGATACTTATTCAAATAATAAATATTGGATAAAAGTAATTGCTCTACATTATCTCTAAATATGTTCAATAAACCACATAGCAATAACTCGATCACAATAAAAATGTTGATCTATTTTATATGCCCTTTAAACATTATATAGTGTGAAAATTAATATAGTATGAAAGTTGAAATAAAAGAAACTAATTTTGTACATATTGAACCTAGGTGTTTAGGTTCAAATATAGAGCAAATTGAGATGCACCAACATTTGGAAGGGGAAGATAACCATATTTGATGGGACTTAAATTGTACAAATGCTGAAACTTGTGTGTGTGAATTGAAGGAGGGTATGACCAACAGACCCAGTGTCTATTTTCAAATTCAACTTTTATATTCAAAGGTTAGATTATTCAAAATGAATTTCTAGGCAATGGTAGGCCTTTGTACAATGCTTATCTATGTAACCAGAACTGAAAGCGGTAAAGAGGGGATTGCACAGATTTAGTCAGTGAATTAGCACTGTAATAAAATGAGCTCTGATTTAGAACTGGCTCAGCTATGAGTCAGATCTGAAATTCAATTAGATTACTAAACTGGAATCCCAATTGTATTAAACAGTCAAACACAACTGACTTTAGGAAATGATGCAATTTAGAAGACATGGAAGAACCTTGTCCTTTTCAAGAAAATCAATTCTCAAAAAATAGAACTGGACAAAACATAAAATCCATTTCATCTGGGTATTATTTCAGAGTGCGATTAGCTTACACAAAAGCTGTTAAAACTAATAAATACATACATTAAAGTTATAGGACAAAAATTCAGCCTACCAAATCCATTTCTATATATTATTCCTATGTATGAACAATATACTTTTTGAAAGAGGAATTAATAAAATAACCCCATTTACAATAATATCAAAAAGAATAAAATATTTAGCAATAAATTTAACCAAGAAGATGAAAGATTTGCACACTGAAAACAAAAATCACTAATGAAACTAATTAAAGAAGACATAAATATATGAAAAAAAAACATACTGTGTTCATGGATTAGAAGACTTAATTTTGTTAATATATCAATACTAGCCAAAGCAATCTACAGAGTCAATACCACCCCAAAAGGAATCTTGAGAAAGAATGGCAAAGCTGGAAGCACCTAATTTTCTGATTCCTAACTACATTACAAAGTCATTGTAATGAAAATAGTATGGTATTGGCATAAACACAGTTATATAGACCAAAGGAACAAAATAGAGAGCCTAGAAATAAACCCATGCACATATAGTCACCTGATGTTGAACAGGTTATCTAGAAAACAATGGGAAAAGGACAATCTCTTCAACAAATGTTGAAAAAACTAGATATTCACTTGCAAAAGAATAAAAGTAGACTCTTAACTTACACCACACAAAAACGTTAATTTAAAATACATTAAATATTTAAATGATGGGCCTGGAAATATAATACTCCTAGAGGAAAACATACAAGTTCAACATTAGTTTTGGCAATGATTTCTTAGAAATGACAAGAAAAGCACAAAAAACAAAAGCAAAATTAGACCAGTGGGATCACATTAAACTAACACGGTTCTACACTGCAAAGGGAAAAATCAACATAGTAAAAACAGCAACCTACTGAATGAGAGAAAATATTTGCTAACCATATACCTGATAAGGGATTTGTCATGGACTGAATGTGTTCCCACAAAACGCATATGTTGAAATCCTATTCTCAGTGTAGTTTAGAAAGTGGATCTTTTGAAAGATAATTAGAATTCGATGAAGTAATGAGTTTGGAACCCTAGTGGATGGGATTAATGATGCTATAAGAGTCACAAAAGTGATTGCTTCTTTATTTCTGCAATTTGCCATGTGAGGATATAATGAGAAGTCAACGGTATGCCACCCTGAAGAGGGCTGACAACAAAATGAGACCATCCTATCACCCTTATCTTGGAATTATAGCCTCCAAAACTGTGAAAAATAAATTACTGCTGTGTATAAGACATACAATCTAAGCTGTTCTGTTATAGCAGCCCAAACTGACTAAGACCAGGTTAATATCCAAAACACACAAGGAAATCCTACAACCCAAAAGCAAAAAACAAATAATCAAGAACTTGAATAGATATTTCTCAAAAAAAAAGACATACATATGGCAAAGGGGTATATGAATAGATGCTCAACATCACTAATCATCAGAGAAATGCAAATCATAATCAGAAAAAATATCATCTCGCACCTGTTAAGATGGCTATTATAAACTTGCCCCAATGTAATCAGACTGATTAAAATTTTAATGTATCATATCTTCCAAGATCCACTATAATTTCATGAATATTTCTTTATTTTTTTAGGCTTTCCTATTTAATGTAGTAAAAAAACACTATTTTGTTAGTTAATACAGTCAAAATACTACTATTAGCTGTATGTGGTAAATAATATGTGATAATAGATTATTATATATACACTAGAGGCCCAGTACACAAATCCGTGCACCTTGAAAGGAACTGTGGGCTGCAAGGCTGAGACCTGATATTGATTGTAATGATGAAGACAGTGATGGTAAAAATGATGAAGATAACAACAGTGATGGCAACCATCAATACAAATAGGTAACAAATAGATAACAGAATTTTAAACAAAATAGAAGACTTCTCTAAGCTCAGGTGATTAATTGCTTTTAAGAATTAAATGTTACCCTCAAATTTTACATATTAGTACCCTTATTACATTATTACAATGCCCCTTTGTTTCTGGTGTTGCCTTATTGATTATATTTGGAAAATGAAAACTAGTTGGCTTAAAGTGACCATGGTTTATAAACCTGGTGATAATAGGCTTTTTAACAATCCAACAGTATTGTGTATAAAGGGAGAGTATATGTAGGTAGATGTATGGGACAGTGAATGAGGCTTTGTGATGGGAATAATTATATCCTTAGATGTGATAGCGATGGAATCACAACAATTTCCCTTTCAATTAGATAGTAATATCATGTAACAAAAGTTAGTTAAGAACCAGAATCCATGTTCTTATACACAAGATTATCAGATAACATACTTATTTATTCAAGTATTTTATTATTATTATTTTTTAAAATATATTTTATTGATTTTTCACACAGAAAGGGAGAGGGATAGTTAGAAACATCGATGAGAGAGAAACATCGATCAGCTGCCTCCTGCACGCCCCCTACTGGGGATGTGCCTGCAACCAAGGCACATGCCCTTGACCAGAACTGAATCTGGGACCCTTCATTCCGCAGGCCGACGCTCTTCCACTGAGCCAAACCGGTCAGGGCCAAGTATTTTATTATTAAATAAATAATAATATTATTTATTATTAAATAAATTTTTGAGCAGTTCTCAACCTGTGGGTCGCGAACAATGAAAATATATCCTGCATATCAGATATTTACATTATGATTCATAACAGTAGCAAAATTACAGTTATGAAGTAGCAACGAAAATAATTGTATGGTTGGGCGTCACCACAACATGAAGAATTATATTAAAGGGTCGCAGCATTAGGAAGGTTGAGAACCACTACACAAAGCATTAAATATTTTAAATAATTATAGGAGACAGTATCTCCCATAGGATATAAGTAACCATTTTAAATTCACTATAGGCATTTTTCTATTCCTCTTCTTTTAAAGGTCAGAAGATAGTAGCATATATCCTGGATAAAACTGCCAAAGTAGGCATGAAAGAATGAGTTTAATGACTTCAACCACATAGTTACCAAAGGCTGGTGCCTTGATGTCCCTGAAGAGCTAATTAACCAGCACAAATACTGTTATGTGGATTCTGCTTTACTAATAGTTTTCTAAAAATCCATAGTTATTTACATCATTATCCATAATAATTAGGATAACTACCAACAAGTGTTGCTAAACCTCTCATCAGTTGGTAAAACCTACCTAAATGCTCACATGCCACATCACATTTGCCTCAGAAGCTCATACATTTATTGTCATAGAGAACAAGTTCTCATTATGTATCTAAAATCATCGTAAACATAGACAGAAAACCATTCTAGTTAAGAGCAGAATGCACCCTCTATTTCCCCAGACAACCACTTTGGCATCAAGAAATATTAATCAAAATATAAAACATTCTTTCTTTTTTTTTCTTTCATGACCAAATGGAATGAAGAGTTGAGGTCACTATCCAAATTATTAATGAAAATGACTTATTATTGATAAAAGTTATGGTTTTAGTGATTCAGTAATTCTAAACAAACTAGGTAGGCATTACTTCATGAGGTGATTATTTTAAAATTTCTTCACTTTGGTTTTCTAAGTAAAGAATGGAAAGCTAAATATATCCACCTATCCATTTCTGTTAATTATTTGTAGTTTTATTGTCATTTAGTTTAACTGTCTGTAAATTTTTACATTAAATTTTCTTTTCCTATAAGCTCTGATGCTTCCTATTTTACCTTGGAGCTTACCAATTTTATGATAAAGTTAAGGTAAGCCAGTTGGTGAAAGATAAATATCACATGATCTCACTCATTTGTGGAATATAATGAACAACATAAATTGATGAACAAAAATAGATCCAGAGACATAGAAGCATCGAACAGACCGTCAAACCTCAAGAGGGAAGGCAGGGGAAGGTGGAGAGAGGGTGAGAGTAAGAGACCAACCAAAGGAATTGTTTGCATGCATATAAACATAACCTATCGACACAGACAGTAGGGAGGTGAGGGCATGTGCTGGGGGTGGGAGTGACCTGGGAGAGGTCAGTTGGGGAAAAGGGAGACATATGTAATACTTTAAACAATAAAGAATTAAAATAAAATAAAATTAATTTTATATGTTATATGTATTACTTCTAATACCTATCAAGAACTATATATGTATCACTTTTTTGGGGGGACAGGGAAACAGGTGAGAAAATATGAAAAACCCTTATTCTAACTCTTCAATGTAGAGAAACAAAGGGTGTATTTTTGTGGTGGTCACAGTCTACCAGAATGTTCTGAGAAAGTACTCCTTGGGAAATAGCACATATACTATATTTTCAGCTCCTTTTATTACCTCTTCCTCTATGCCGTTTCACAAGACATACCCTCTGTCTTGTGCAAAAAAGAAAATGGTCAACACATTAGTACCAGACTCTAAATTTTCAGAAGCTTAATTAGAGGCTGAATATTAAATTCAGCTATTTTTAAGTTTCCTTCTCATCTTTATACACACGTTTTTATTTAACTACTTTTCTGATAAAATATTTATTTAAATTTTAATATTGTTTGGATAGTACAAAGAGTGCTGCTCTTACCTAAATTTTTAGAGCTAAGGGAGCATCTTAAATAATGTAGGCAAAATCTTAATTATAAAATGAGAAAATACAGACCCTGTAAGATTAAGTACGGTTTGGTGACTATGGTATTAGAAACAATAAATATAGGTCCCCAGTAAATATAGGGTAGCTCAGTTTGTTAAGAGCATCATTCCAATATGCCAAGGTTGCAGGTTTGATCCTTGGTCACATACAAGAATCAAACACTTAATGCATAAATAAGTTTAACAACTAGTCAATCTTTCCCGCCCCCCTCACTTTCTCTCACTTTCTCTCTCACTAAAACTCAATAAATAAATTAAATTAAAAAAACAACAAATCCAATATTTTTCTATTCATTTCAACCACTTTATTTTTTCAAAAGCAGTACAATAAATGTATACTTTCATAGATATTATGAAAATAAAGCAATAATTTTTCCTTTTTCACTAGAAATAGTGTGTTGGTAATTCTAGATAAAGGAAAAATAATTTATACATTTTAAAATATAAGAAATTATTAGAATATAATAAAATACTTATAAAAGTTAACATACATTTCATGAAATTATCAAGAAAGTTATGTGCTTTGCTCATTTTAAACTGTTCAGTAATTCACACCGTAGATGAGATATAAAATTATTTCTCATTATATGACCCCTATAAGAAAAATAAGAATATCATTATTTATTTAATAATATCATTTTATATGAATTCAGAACTGTTATGGACTAAATGTTTATGTCTCCCCAAAATTCATATGTTGAAGCCCTAACTCCCAGGGTGTCTGTACTTGTGACAAGTTCAATGAGGCAATAGGGTTGGAGTTCTGATCCAATAGAATTAGTGTCATAAGATACGCCAGAGTTCTCTTGTTCTCTCTCTCTCTCTCTCTCTCTCTCTCTCTCTCTCTCTCTCTCTCTCTCTCTCTCCACTGAGGTGAGGTAAATTCAAGAAGGCATACCCATCTAAAAGCCAGCATGAGAACTCTCATGAGATACTGAATTGGCTAGGAATTTGATCATACATTTCAAGACTCCACAACTGTGACCAAATAAATTTATGCTGTTTAAGCCACTTAGTCTGGTATTTTGATTTGGCTGCTACAGCAGATTAATATAAAACCTTTTATAGTTTTCTAAAAACTCCAAGTCACAAAGATTGTTTTATTATAAAATGATATTTAAGAGACAAACATTGTTAAGATGACTTAACTATATATTGTATAAGTTTATAAAAACAAAGAAGTTCACGGAGTGGGGAAAAATCAGATGACTTTGTATTCAAAATGATAGGGCGTACAAATTAAAAAATATATACATTAAACTAAGATATTGGGTAAAGAAAAAACAAACAACAACAAAAAGCAGTTTCAGAATCTTTACAATATGACTGTTTAGTAAGAGCCAAATTATGTAATAAATTATAAAAAAATATATGTTTTAAATAGGAAAATTAAAATATATAACCTGGCCAGCATGGCTCAGTGGTTGGATGTCGACCTACAAACCAGGAGGTCATGGTTCGATTCCTGGTCAAGGCACGTGTCCAGGTTGTGGTCTGTATCCCCAGTGTGAGGCATGCAGAAGGCAGCCAATCAATGACGTTTCTATCTCTCTTTCCTTCTCCCTTCCTTTCTGAAATCAGTCTATATATATATATATATATATATATATATATATATATATATATATATATGATCTAACTTATTCTCAAGTTCATTTTTTATCCCTATACATAAAGACATTTGTCAGTCACATGCAGTTAGGTTTGGTTAGAGCATTGTTTACTAGTGAAAAAAAAAATATGGGTAGAAAGATGAACCCTTCTTTAAGCTTCATCTAGAGACATTCCCAAACACCTTTCTCCATTTTTCTCAATTGTGTCTGTTTTAGTATGTATTACCCTCTTCCAGAGACATATTTAGACACATATGTTGGAGATTGTAGAACCCCAAGCGGCAGCCGTCTGGGTTCTTGTACCACCTTGAGAAGGACCACCCAACCAGAATGTCCACATTGGACTCTTGCATCCACAATACATAAACTTTTTTTTGTAATCTCTTGAGATTACAAAATTTAGAATCTAGCATTATTTCATTACTTCAGATTGTAATAAAAGTATGTTTGTTTATTTTTAGATAATTCGTACGCTGGGTGAAGAAAACATCTGAAATATTTTCTCCACCAAGTATCCCGTATTAGATAGAGAAGATGAAAAATAACTGTTGATGTTCTTTTTTAGTTATTGATCAAAATGGAGTTCTGTAGAATAGTATTGAATTTGACCGCTATGGGAAAGTAATCTGTATTTTTATCAAATGAGAACAAGGGAAAGTTTTATTTAAATTTCATTTTTACTGCTGACCTGATAATATTTTTAAAAAGCCATTGACAACTCTTTCCCTACTGCACATAAAATTAAAACTAAAATTACAGGTCACAGATTTCTTATCCTGAGTTTGAAAGGCAAAAACTGAAGCTATGTAATTTGTAATCTTTCCCTGTGTTTTAGGTATACTGACTTCACTCAGTAAGACTCCATTAAAGGCCAGACCTTATCTACATGCCTTTCATTTGCTCTCCATGTTAATACGTTCAGTTCGTTTCTTAAACTGTATAAACCATTCTCTTCCTGGTTGTTAAATGCCAGCTGGTACTGTCAGTTACCATTGTTTCCCAGCTGTCTGCCCAATGTCCCATTGCTTCAGGCTGGCTAGCAGAGTGTCCTTGAAGTATTTTACTTGACCTGCTTATTTAATGTCCTCAATTAATTTATCATAGGTACTTAGTTGTCAAAAACATTCCACTTTTTCATGGGATAAAAGCTAAACAACCTACAAGCATTTGACTCCTGAAAAGATTTCAGTTACATATTGGTCCAAGAGTCTCCCAAGTTTTTGTTTCTTACCCCATCAGTATGCTAATTTTCTAGCATAAAATTATATGCATATTTATTTAATTCTATAATGTACATATACATGTACACCAACATAATGTGCATTGTACAACATCCATTGTACAATGGATTTAATGAAGATAATAAATAAATAATAAATAATTTTATTTTAAATTCAAGATTACTGTCTTTGCTCATACTAGAAAATATTTGTAATTGAAATAATAGTTATAGTGGCAATAATTTTTATGCATTTGGTTCAAATATATGGTTTTAATAGGCACTATGGTTAAAAACGATATATGAGCCATATGAAAAAAAATGCCCCATCTATAATAATAAAAGCATAATTGCTAATTAGACCAGAGGTCCTTCCAGATGAAGCCAGGGCTGCAAGGGAAGCTTGGGTCCTGGGTGCCAGAGGGAAGCCAGTGCAGGCAGCCAGGAGAAGAAAGGCCTACTATTGCACGATTTTCATGAATCAGGCTTTTAGTTAACTATAAATGTCATGATAGACATTTATAATCATATGTATCACTAAATTATAAGTTATGTTAAAATTTAGGTGCTGATTTCCATCCATTATAAAGATATAGCATGTTTATATTCAACTGTATTATTTACATATGGAAATATATGTTTCTCTACAAAATCATGTAACAATAAAGTAGTGGCCCAAGCACCACATTTTTAATAGTTTCTCTTTACCCAGAGTTTTCTATGAACAATTTTTATTTTTGCATTCACTATTAAAATGTCCACTTTACCAAGAAGACAAAAATTGGGGGTGATATTTAAAGTATATAAGTGGGGAATCCACAAGTATTTGTGACAGAATAAATGAAATCAGTGCAATGAATTTCTATTCTGCCAAAATGTCATTTTCATCTATTTATCCATTGACTCATTAAACTATTTTCCCACTATCTACTTGATTCAATGTACTCAAGATGTTTTTGTTTTTTAATCTAAATATTCATTTAGTATACGCAGGTGGTAATAATTCTTGTTAAGGTACTATCTTGTTAAATATTCCTTTTAGGTGGCCTAGAATAATATTTTAATTATGTTGGGCACACTTTCCCCCAAAATGGAATATAAATTTAAAAGGTTGCTATTAAAGTGTTAATTTGAAAGTTAAATTGTCTCTCTCTATAGAGACATATACACATGTGTATAAAACTACAAATGCCATATGTCTTATTCAGTATTTTTTTCTATATTTTACTACAATTGCAGATACCACTGCTCAAGAACTTTTTAAAAGGAAATATTGTGGCCGAAACCGGTTTGGCTCAGTGGATGGAGCGTCGGCCTGTGGACTGAGGGGTCCCAGGTTCGATTCCGGTCAAGGGCATGTACCTTGGTTGCAGGCACATCCCCAGTGGGAGATGCGCAGGAGGCAGCTGATTGATGTTTCTCTCTCATCGATGTTTCTAACTCTCTCTCTCCCTTCCTCTCTGCAAAAAAAAATCAATGAAATATATTTTTTTTTAAAAAAAGGAAATATTGTGATTCTAAACATATTCTTACCTGTTATACTTCCTTTATATTCTCCATGTTCTCTGATGTTTCTTGCAGCCTGCAATAGAATAGATTCATTGGATTACTTTTGAATCAGTGATTCACACTGTGGACGAAAGGGGCCACACGCTGACCTGACAAGCTCAGGAGAGGCCTGCATGGCAGCCTAGCAGACTCAGAGACCTAAAGTAACCACAAAGGATGGTCTGAAATTAAACTTTGACTAAAAGCAGTTATGGTGGGCAGTTATGTCCTAGGCCAGTATCTTCACTGACAAGATCAACTTTGATCCTTACTGAGCCCATTTGCCTTTTTGCCTCTAAGATAACATTCCTTTGAAGTGTCTGGGTAACTTGTAACTTCCCTTTTTCTGGAACCCCTGGGGCATAACCAAATGTTCTGGGCGCCAGGGCAGATACTACAAATTCCTTCATTATCATGTTGATTGATCCTGCACCCACCTAAGTATGTGTCCATCATTTTACTTTTTATCCTATCACAGAGGTTTCCCCGCTTTGCTTAATCCCACCTCCTTAAATCTGTCACCAATGAATTTCATGTATAAATACGAATGTAACCCTGCCATTCTCCGGAGCACTATCTCAATTCATTGAGGTTCTGCTTCCCGGCATATGTCGACAGTTTGGCTCAAATAAACTCACAAAATTCTTTACAGGTTTCAATGGTTTTTTATGTTAACAACACCAATGAAAGAAAAATGTGAATCAGTGCAACTCTTATTCCCAATTTAGATCTATCCAAATCTGCAACATAAGTATTTTCATTCACTTACTATTTTTGTAGATTTGCCTGGCATAAGTTCTATTCTCTCCAGAATGGCTTCTATTCTTTGTGCTTTGTTCATGTTACTCACAGATTCCATCTCTCTGCCTCTGACCTGTGTTACTCTGTGTGAATGGGTTTTACATGACTCTGCCATTTTGTTAGAGAGATACTGGTAAGTTTCTATCTGTTCAGAAGTCACTGAAATTCAGTCTTCTCTCTCTCTCTCTCTCTCTCTCTCTCTCTCTCTCTCTCTCTCTCTCTCTCTCTCTCTCTCTCTCTCCTCTCTCTCGTTAGCAAATGTCACTCTTTGCCGCATTGTCTACAACAACCAGAGCTTCCTATACATTCTTAGTTCAGAGTGATAGATTTAGGACACATACAGTCATATACTAAATGCCACTGAGAATTACAAGGAAACTGAATATTCTGTAAATCTGACTGTAAACAACTTATTATGTGGTAAAGCTAGAAAATTAAAAAAATTTAAATACCCTATAAAACACAGAAAATTCATTATGTCATAAAAGCTGACATCTAACCAATATGCATATATTTCCCTTTCCCACTTAAAAAAAGATCCAAGGATTTCCTTTCTCCAAAATCTGTAGGGGTTCTGTGTAGTTAATACAAGATGGTTGATAAATATATGAATATCAACCACAGATTTATTTTAATTGTATACTTTTTGGTGTGTTTTACTTGTTTTATTTTTAGGTGTATGACAATGCTATTGAAACGGAATTTTTGGACTGAAACCCGGATTCTTTGTCTGCTGGAATCAAAGAATGAACCCACGGACAGAAAGTGGTATAGCAAAGGAGATTTATTGAAGAATAAGTACAGACTCCCATGGGGAGGGGGAAGAGTCCCACAGAATGGACTCCCACGTAGGGAGGGGGAAAAGGGTCCTACTTAGTTCCTTTTCCCTATGGCTTATAAAGGTTGCAGGTCCTGGTGCCTTGATATCCCCTCTGGTCACTATTTTCTTGGACTGGTTACTATAGTAACTCCTGGGCTCAAAGGATGAACCTCACATGGGACATGTGAGGTTCTCCCCTCTCCTTCCTTATTTTCTGTTCCCTTTGGGCTTTCTTCCTCTCCTTCTGGATGAAGGGCTTCCTTCCCTTTATTTTGTAAATATAGACCTTTTGCTGTTTCCAGCTTCCTCATTCTATGGAAATGTACCTGTTGCAGCTTTTCAGCTTCCCCTTTTCTATGTAGATATACCTTCTGCTGCTCTGCAGCCCTGTGCTTCCTCCATGGTCCCCTTAATTTCCAAATTTTCTAAAATTTCCTAAACCTGTCCTATTTTACCCCTAAAGTTCCTCTTTCACTATTCTTCATGAGGCATTAGACCATTTAAAATATTTGTTGATTTATGGAAGCTTGTCTTTCCATTAAATACTTTCAATCAAACAATATAAAAGTTAATATATGTGGTTGGCAAATAAAGGGATTTCGTGTTTAACACTATGAGCTTCCAAACTCAAATGTAGTTTGAAAAATTCCATATGGAAAATAGAGCCTGAATAATACTTTTCTCCAAAAACTCAAAGGGTAGGAGAGTCAAAACTTCTCCTTTGAAAGGATGTTATGTTGTTGCTGTTGCTGTTCTTTTCCCTCCAGTTCCTAAAGGGTGAAAAATAAAATAATACAGGGGAAAGTAGTAGGAGTAAAAAAAAAAAAAAAATATATATATATATATATATATATATATATATATATATATATATATCATTATTGTCACTGTTTTGCTTCAGGTAAGGAAATAAGACATTAAAGTATTTTCATCTTCTAAAAAATCTGTTAAACCAAGTCAGCTTGTCTTGATTAGAGAATAACTTCAACTCTCTGGGTGGGTGTGAGGGGTGGTGGCAGGAAGGTATCAAATACCTATAGTCTGATAAGAGATAAATAAATATATGCTCAATAAGAGGAAAAACATAAGGCAAGGCAGACATCATAAGCATTTCCCTTTGAACTGACAATTATATTTATTTGTTTATCATCTTCAAATCTTCAAAATATCTATATGCATATTTTTATAATCCATTTAAATATGCCTATGTTCAAATAATATTTCACTGTGTCCTTTCCATACTAAATTGTAAAGAACTTTTTGAAGGGATCTGTTTCTTTCTCATGACTGAAGTCCCAGAAGTTTCTTGTGTGGTTTCAAAAAACTCCTAGCAGAGGAGTTAAGGTTACTCCCAGTCAGATGGAATGTTTTATACAAGAAATATGTCCATGCTTTCCTGAGGAAGGAAAGATAAATGTAAAGGCATGGGAGAAGGTAGGCCCAAGGAGCCGTATCCTTAACCCCACTGCAGCCTTTCCACCCTGGGACAGTGCAGGATTGGCAAGCTCTCCCTGGGGTGATTGATCCAGATTCAGGTAATAGCGGAAAGCGCCAATCCTACTCTTAAAATGGATACAAGAGAGCATTTGGGGTTCTTCTTTTTAATGCCTGCTTTGGATTGAGTAAATGCATTTTACTTAGTTTTAACACATCAAAGTTAGCTCTTGACACAAAAAGAAAAACTGACAATTCCATCAATATAAACCTTTTCTATAAAAACAAAAAAGGGGGAGAAGAATGTCATATGTTAAATATTTTAAAGAATACAATGCAGAGGGTTGTACACGAGCCAAAAGGCATCGGGCCTCCTGTACAATAGCCTCTGACGACTCAGCCTGGTAGAAGGATACACAAACCAGACAAGAGTTTTACCAGATCTAGTAATGATGTGGTAAAACACAAGAGGTTGTGTTTTGTATCTTTCCAGGAGGAGCAGTGCAGACAATTTGGGTACCAGAACATTATGTGCGTCACCACAATGGACCCAGAGAAGCTCCTTGTCCCATCCTTCCAAAGACTTAGAGTTGCCCCGATGACAGAAAAGCGGAAAAAAGAAGAAAAGGAAGGCTATGCAAGGGACTGAGGTGCCATCATGGGTTCAGCTGAAGAAGTTAACAACTGAGGCCCAGCAGATGGTAGAAAAGCAAGAAGGGGAAGCTACTCTCTCAGCCAAGTCCGAGGACTCTGAGTAAATCAGCAAAAGAAACTTTCATTTAGCAGAAACTCACTTATTGCTATTTTGCATTGCCATTGTTTTATTATTCTTACTAGTTTTAAAAATGTTATGTTTAAGTTTTAAAATGTTTTGCGTTTTGCATTGGCATTGTCTTGTTATTGTTTTAATAGCCAGAGTTTTGTTCTTGATGCTTAAGTTTTACTTTCATTATGGTAGTTTTTTGTTCTTGATGCTTAAAAACTTTCATTATAGTAGCTTAAAAAATAAAAGAAGGGTGAGATGTGGGGAGCCTATATAGGGTTAACCTATATAGGGTTAAGCCTCGGACTGACCTGTTGGCAAAGTCACAAACAGGTCTTCCAAGACTTAAACAACCCAATCCAAGAGGTGGCCACTGATTTACAAGTGCAATCATTCAAAAAATAAAAAAGGGGAAATTTTCCAAAAGCCGGTCCATCCTTGCTGTTTGACACAGTCGCTGCAGGGAATAAACATCTGCACAGCATATTTTTCAAGGGACCTGGGGTATATGGCATACTGTTCTTAATATGTTTGCTCCCCTTCTTAGCGCTATGTGTTTTAACCAAGGTCACCTCTCTGGGAAAGGTTGTTTCCCCAGGTGGGGATTTTTCCCTGGAGTTAGGGATTAACAGACTAAGGAAGGGAATCAGTAAAACCCCTTAACTAAGTGCCAAGTGGGTAGTTAATCACTTTAACTAAGAAAAACCTTGGAATGGAGATAACAAACTCCCTAACCCAGGGGTGGGCAAACTTTTTGACTCGAGGGCCACAATGGGTTCTTAAACTGGACCGGAGGGCCGGAACAAAAGCATGGATGGAGTGTTTGTGTGAACTAATATAAATTCAAAGTAAACATCATTACATCAAAGGGTATGGTCTTTTTTTTTTTTTTTTATAGTTTTATTCATTTCAAACAGGCCGGATCTGGCCCGCGGGCCGTAGTTTGCCCACGGCTGCCCTAACCCTTGGAATAGAATGGATAGGATTAAAATCAACTGTACAGATGTAACAGGAGAATATAAATACAGATGTAACAGGAGAATAAAGAGAGAACCTCACTATGCTGATCAACTGAACGCTGTCTCCATGTCATTCCTTCTTCACCGACTCCGTCCACACCTTTGGGAACCCCTGGACCTGCTGGGGCTGGACCCCAACAGAAATTCACATGATACATGTGAGGTTCTCCCCGCCTCCTTCCTTGTTGTTTTCCTTTTCCCTTTAGGCTTTCTTCTTCCCCTTCTGGATGAAGGACTTCCTTCCCTTTATTTTGTAAATATAGACCTTTTGCTGTTCCCAACTCCCTCATTCTATGGAAATGTACCTGTTTCAGCTTTTCAGCTCCCCTAGTCTATGGAAATATACCTCCTGTTGCTCTGCAGCCCCATGCTTCCTCCATGCTCCCCTAAATTTCCAAAATTTCTAAAAATCTTAAAACCTTTCTTTTTCACCCCCAAAAATTCATTTTTCAGCAAGTGGGGAACATTTTTAGGAATTTATTCAGATTTAAAGTCAATCATAATATAGTGTTACTTTCAAAATGTTTATTTCTGTACTAGTAGCCCTGCGCATGAATCCGTGTGCGAGAAGCTCGCTGCCGCTTGCCTCAGCTGGCCATCCTACCCATCACTGCTGGTAGCTCTTCGCTGCTTGTAGCTTGCTGCCCCACCCTCCTGTAGCTCTCCCCACTCATAGCTCGCTGCCCTGCCCTCCTGTAGCTCTCCACCTCTTGTAGATCGGTAATGACATTATAGCGTCCCGGCTAATTTGCATATTCCTCTATTATTATATTAGATAGCTCTCTCAATCCAGGACTGCTGGCTCCCAACCGCTCGCCTGCCTGCCTGCTTGATTGCCCCTAACCACTCCCCTGCTAGCCTGACCGACACCTAACTGCTCCCCTGCTGGCCTGTTTGCCCCTAACTGCCCTCCTCTGCTGGCCCGGTCACCCCTAAGTGCCCTCTCCTGCAGGCCTCATTACCCCCAACTACCCTCCCCTGCAGGCCTGGTTCCTCCCAACTGCCCTCCCCTGCAGGCCTGGTTGCCCCCAACTGTCCTCCCCTGCAGGCCTGGTTCCCCCCAACTGTCCTCCCCTGCAGGCATGGTCACCCCCAATTGCCCTCCTCTGTTGGCCCAGTCACCCCTAACTGCCCTCCCCTGCAGGCCTGATTGATCCCCAACTGCTCTCCCATCTTGTGGTGGCCATCTTTAACCACATGGGGGCAGACATCTTGTGTTGGGGTGATGGTCAATTTGCATATTACTCTTTTATTAGCTAGGATGCTTTTATTCATATGAAAAGATGAAATAAAAATCAGAGTGAGGATTTTCAGATGAGTAATTATTATTCCAGGTGACTAGTATTCCTACCTAGGAATAGTCACTAGTAAAATAAAATTTTTTATTAAAAGGAATATGTTACCTTACTATATTATAACTTTCCCAGTAGACATTTCAGGGCCCTAAATATTTCATAGTCTTCACCAGAGTTGAGTGCAACATATGACATGTGGTAGGAACCCAATCATTGCTTTTGAAATTAATAAAATAATTAATGCATAAATATTAGTCATATTAACTCAATTTATTTTTGTTTTCTAATTTAGAAAAGGCCATAAATTTTCCTTAGATGCTTTATCAAATAACATGTCATATTTTATCACATAGTAGTAAGAACTAAGGGCATTAAATTTTATTAAATAGACAAAAAATGTCTGCATTGTTTTTACTATATTTGTAAAAAAATAAAGTAGCACATTTTAAGCTTCAAAGGTGCGGACCATGATAGCAAACACCTTAATAAATTATTTCACTTAAATAGAGTGAAACAAGTATTAGTGAGTCTAGTTGTTAGAAAGAGGAACTGTAATTTATAGGGGTTAATTTGTCCTAGATAAAACACGTAGAATTTGAAGGAGCCTGTAGCTAAATTATACTTAAAAAAATATAAATCTATAAGGACTGTACTTTCCATTATACACTTACAAAAATATGGAAACACAAACTGAAATATAGAATTGCTAACGATTGTTTGTATTATCTGAATTTTTTAAAAATAGATAAATCTATGTTCAATAATTTTAACAGATTTGTTTATGTTCTATTATTCAGCAGCACAATTGAGGACAAAAAGTAATAATATGATGCATAATCTATAACAGATACAAATCATACAGGCACATAGGCATGCCACAAAATAGCAATTGACAGGAGGGTGAGGAAGGGAAGAATGGATTGAGTAGACTAATTAGTAAACTAAACAGGAAGAGTAACTGGCAGGAATAATGTGACAAGACAGAGGCTGAAATTGTTATGGAATATGAAATTTATGGAATTGGCGTGAAGACACAGTTGGACACTCTGAGGTTTCAGGAAAGCCTTTATTCAAAGCAGTGCTGCTGGTTCAGGAGACTCTAAGATCCAGATCCTGAACAACTTAGACAATGAGATTTTCTCTTTATATATTCTGAGTTTCTTTGTTTCCTAACTACCAAGCTTCTGCAGTGGACTCTCACAGCCCCTCCTCCCTTAAGAATCAGTTAGATGGTTAATTTATACTGTATCTAATGTCCATCCTGGATGGTGCCAGTGACCTCCTTCTAGTTAAGCTGTTACATCCTTGGTTTATGGCCCCTTGTAAATTGGAAGTATTTAGGTAAATAGCTCTTGCATGACCAGATGATTAAGGAAGGGGCAGCCCTGACCGGTTTGGCTCAGTGGATAGAGCATTGACCTGCAAACTCAAGGGTCCCAGGTTCGATTTCAGTCAAGGGCATGTACCTTGGTTGTGGGCAAATACCCAGTAGGAAGTGTGCAGGAGGCAGCTGATTGATGTTTCTCTCTCATTGAGGTTTCTAACTCTCTATCCCTCTCCCTTCCTCTCTGTAAAAAATCAATAAAATATATATTTTCTTTAAAAAAGGAAGGGGCAGTGACTTCAGGAATGTGCATTAGGGACACTGATTAACTTAGGTACAGAGTCAGGCTGCTAGTCTCCTACATTCTTTCACAAATGGAGTTAATTATCAGCTAGCAAGAGTGTGCAGTAGAAAACGGTCTACTGGAACAAATTCAGATTGCTAGCCTGCAAAATGTCTTATGCTCCCCATCACAATCAATGTAGTATAAAAAATTTTGACAATAAGACTGTAATAAGAATAAGTATTTTGGGAGAGAAATACAGCTGCAATCTGATTCAAGTAAATTTTGTGACTATTAAAGATTTACTTCTGAAGTTACAAACCAATTAATAAAATTAAAATTTGACTCACATAAAATATAAACAATTTATGACAAATGATTTGTTGTGTTTCACCTGTATTATTTTCATCAGAGACTTTCTTACTTTTAAAAAAATCTATTTAAGTACCACCAATAAAACATAGTAATGCTAAAATCTTACATTAAAGCCTAGATTTAGGAAATCAATTATTTTTGAAGATACGTATTGAAAAGCTGGTAAGCAAATATGTTGTTCTCATAATGTTAATATAAATTCAAATTTAGAATATGTTTGTTCATGTATGTGTATGAATATATATATTTTTGTACATAATATGTAATTATATTAGGTTGAAATTATTTCTAAAGCATTATTTTCATTAACATAAATGGAGATTCTATATTATTCTAGTTCCAATACAATGTATATTAAATTAGTTCTTGTAGGAAAATAAAAGCCAAAGATAAAAGACTAGGCTGAAGAGATTTTCAGTATATATTTTGTTAAAAAGCGATAATTTACAAAACAATTAAAAAGAACCTGTGTGTTTGATATTTGATAATAAATATTTGGAGCTATGTTTTTTGTGACATTTTAGTATTTTGTCCAGGTATCTATCAGCAGCTAAAAATAAACTCTATGAGCTATATATAATAAAAACGGGATGGTAAATAGAGTTTAAAGTTAAGCAATATTTAAATGAGTCACCAAAAAATATCACTTTGTAATGGATGCATATTCATTGATACAGATTGCTAAATCCTGTAAGTCTTAAATAAGTTATTTACAGAGGGAACCATATGAAATATATAAATGTTTACCTCTTAGAAGTTTGCTCAGCTATAAAATGAGCAGCAGATTTCAATTTCCTCCCCTGTCATCCCAAGAAAAATGAGTTTTATTATGGAAAGTGTTGTAAACCTTAGCTTACCATTTTAAAATGCATGTCTATTTGGAATCCTCAAATATAAAGTTTCCATACTTCAAAATACTCATTTTAAAAATGATAATACATTAGTATAAACAGACCTATTCCTGAGTTCAACATTTACTGAATCTACCATTTCCCAGCATTGTGCTAGTTTTTGATAATAAATTTATATTAGCTTTAAATAATATTTTGAACTTTTATGTCTATATGTCCATTTAAACAAAAAATACTTTAAAACAATTTACTAGCCTGCACACAAGGACAATTTGACTGCAATTTTATCTTGACTATTTGACTACATTTGTAATGGGAAAAAAATGTCATACTAATAGTAAGGATAAACATATGCACATACATAAATTAATTTCTGCATTAATACCTGTAGAAATAGATGGCTATATAATCACTTGCATTTTAGTATTTTGTAATAGAAAGAAAAATATCCACAATATGTTTTTTTTTAAATATATTTTATTGATTTTTTACAGAGAGGAAGGGAGAGAGATAGAAAGTCAGAAACATCGATGAGAGAGAAACATCGATCAGCCGCCTCCTGCACATTCCCCACTGGGGATGTGCCCGCAACCCAGGTACATGCCCTTGACCGGAATCAAACCCGGGACCCTTCAGTCCGCAGGCTGATGCTCTATCCACTGAGCCAAACCGGTTTCGGCATCCACAATATGTTTTATCTTCAAAGAAAAAAGAGGTTTTTCACGCTGAATATACAAATAAATTTTATATGAATAAAACAATAACTAAAGTTATGTTATTGTTTAATAAGACAACTAATTAATAAACCACTAATTAATAAAGTAATATTGCTTTCATTGTTCTTTAAAGACAGATTTACATAATTTATAATTTTCATTGTTTTTATAATGATGTTATATACATGCTAATGTTTCATTACAGTATATACTAGTGGCCAGATGCACGAAATTCATGCACATTAGAAGAGGATTAATTAGAGGAAATGTTCTAATATTTCTGTTTGCCCTTTCTCTATAATAGAAGTGTCAGAGATGAAAGAAAATTAGTAAAAGGTATATGAAAATCTTCCTCCTGTCAGAGTCTGGACTGCACCATGGGACCCAGAGTCAAGTTGTCGCCCACCCACGTTTGCCTCAAAATTGCATGAGACCCAGACCCAGCCAGCCACCCCCTCCCCATTGGACTAGATACAGACCTGGCTGGTCCTACCCTTGTCAAGTCCTGCTGGGTGGGGAGCACAGCCTCAGGTCTCCTGGCCCGGTGCTGGGGTGGGGGGAATGGCCTGAGGTCCCCCAGCCTGAGCCGGGAGGCGTGCCTTGAGGTCCCCCATCAAGCCCCACCGGGTATGGGATGTGGTCTGAGATGCCCTGTCAAGCCCCACTGTGTAGGAGGTGTGGCCTGAGGTCCCCTGTCAAGCCCTGCCAGGTTGGGGGCATAGCTTCAGGTCCGCCAGCCCGGTACCGGGAGGGGGGCGCAGCCTCAGGTTCCCTGTCAAGGCCTGCTGGGTGGGGGGCACAGACTGAGGTTCCCTGTCCAGGGCAAAAGGAGCAGCCTGAGGTCCCTCGGCCCAGCACTGGGGTGGAGGGCGCACCTTGAAGTCCCCTGTCAAGCCTCGCCATGTAGGGGGCATGGCCTGAGGTCCCTTGGCCTGGTGCCAGGGTGCGGGGAGCAGTCTGAGGTCCCCCGGCCCAGCACCGGGGTGGGAGGCACACCTTAAGGTCCCCTGTCAAGACCTGCTGTGTGGGGGCACAGCCTGAGGTCCCCCGGCCTGGCGCTGGGGGGGGGGGGGGTGCAGCCTCAGGTCCTCCATCAAGCCCCGCTGGGTGGAGGGCATGGCCTGTGGTCCTCCAGTCTGGTCCTGGGCCAGGGGTGTGGCCTGAGGTCCCCCAGCATGGCGTTGGGGTGGGGGGCATGACCTGAGGTCCCTGGCCTGGCACCAGAGCAAGGGGCATGGCCTGAGGTCCCCTGTCAAGCCCTTCCAGGCGGGGGGCGTGGCCTGAGGTACCCAGCCTGGCACCGATGCATGGGGTGTGGCCTGAGGTCTCCTGTCAAGCCCCATGGGGGGGTGAAACCTCAGGTCCCTGCTGCTTGCTCGTTAAGGCTCGTTACGGGAACTTGGCCTCCACTGCGGGCACAGCCATCTTTGTGGCAGAGTGATGGTCAATTTGCATACTCACCCTTTATTATATAGGATAAAGAGCACTGTTATATACAGAGTATTTTAACATTAGTTTTCTCATTAATATTTAAAATAGCCCTGTGATTTAGGTAGTATTGACACAATTATCTCAATTTTTCTACCAGTGAAAATAACTGGCCAACGTCATTCTTCTACTCAGAATCAATTATATAAAATATCTTGTAGACAGTGGGACTAAAAGTAACACTCACAGTTCTTTGATTTCTAGAAGATAGTTATTTTCCTTAAATTACTCTGTCATGCTAACATAATGCACACATTGTATGCATCCCATTGTATGAGCACAAACAAAATACAACCTCTATATTCTCTGACAATAGTCAAAACAACAGGCTTTTATTTTTTAAAGTAATGTGTAATATTTTTATGGTTTTTGTTCTATTAGGGATTAATCATCTAAAATTTTTTTTGAAAGGGCCATAGAAAAATGCACACCTGTGCTCTATGTTTCTACAATATTGCTAAAGAAGTTAGGAAGTCAGGAAGTTGGATATGACAAGATTTTGTTAATAAAGAATTTACTATTTTCCAAACTGATGTTAGGTGGCAATGCATTGAAGGGAACGATGGAAACATGGTTCTCAAACATTTTGGTTTCAAGAAATCAAAAATATTTTAATCATGTGGGTTATATCCAGTGATATGGTAAATATGTTTTTAATATATTTTTATTTATTTCAGAGAGGAAGGGAGAGGGGGAGAGAGATAGAAACATCAATGATGAGAGAGAATCATTGATCAGCTGCCTCCTGGACACCCCACACTGAGGATAGAGCCCACAACCTGAGCATGTGCCCTGACTGGGAATCAGACCATGACCTCCTGGTTCATAGATCGAAACTCAACAATTGAGCCACGCCAGTTGGGTGATAAGGTAAATATTTAATAATCGGCTCTCAAAGATAAGGGGGGGTGGTAGTTTGAACAAACTCCAAATTGTGTAGCATTTGCTGACTTCTGTGATGTTAATAATTTCACCATATTGAATTGCAAGCTACCAATGTGATGTCACTGAACACACAACAGAAAGAGATGTGCACAATCAGCTTTTGAAAGCCTGTGCAAACCAATTCCAGCACACCACTGGTTACATAGATGGACATTTCTCATAACAAAAATTAAAACGAAATTTAAATTTAATTATAATTTAATTTTAGAATAAAAATAAATCTATTATCTGTTTTTATAAATAACAGTCTATAAAAATAGCTCTATTTTTCAAAACAAATAAAATATATTAGACAGTGGAATTGTTTTACATTTACTCACTGTTTTACATTTTCTCAAATTTCTTTAATGTGTGACTTAATGGAAGTTGGATGCTCATATCTGATAAAGCATACAGTCTGCTGCTTGTCCATCATATATTATGAAGCCAGTGGAGGATTGAAGCAAAAAAAAAAAAATAGCATCTTAATATTATTCATGAAAATAGCTTAATCTTATAGACTCACAAATAGGGTTTTAAGGACTCACTGAGACCTTTGGATTACACCTTGAACAATGCTACTATGGAGAAATATGTGGGACCGCCAGAAAAAGCCTATGTGGAAATCATCTAAATAAAAGAAAGCAGAACACAATTCAGGCAGTCCTTGGGTTACATCAGATTCAACGTACATCTTTTCTTGGTTACGTCGCCATCTCCCATTTACAGTATTTATTAAAAAGAAAAAGTTCTGTCATTTCGACGTATATAAATTTTGCTTTATGTTTTTTATTATTTATTTACCACAAGTAAAGTTCAGGAATCATTATCTTTCTTTTAATTTTTTTTTACTGTTTCACTTCATTACTGCTGTGTATATGCTCCATGTGAGTGACTATGTGCTTATATAGGTGGGTTCCGAATTATGGCGAAAATCGCGTAGGAACCATAGGAACCGTAAGAACAGATCTCCTACGTAACCCAAGGACCTATTGTAGGTACTATTTTACTTCCCTGAGAAATAGAGTGAAGAAACCATGAGTTATAATATTTAAAAAGTAGTTAAAAGGTCATAAAACTGACTTTCAATCTCTAATTTTTTTAGCAAGGACCAGGACATACAGTACGAGAAGTCAAAATCAAATAATTTTAGGAACATCAGGGAAGTGAAAATTGAACCACAAAGAGATATCACCACACACCTCTTAGAATGACTATTAATGAAACAATATGTTCTCACAGAAGAAGAGAAAAACTAACAAATCCCTAACTAGAGTGATAGGAAAAAGATGGAGAAAACACAGATTGTAGAAATAAAAGAAGTGGCTTTCCTAATTAACCTCTCGATGTTAAAAATGTTATATACACCTTTATATCGATAATATGAAAAAAAACCCTGTATTTTTAGCTTGCTTTAGTTTCCTCACTAATTTTCCAGCATCAAATTACTTTGCACATTTTTTAGCCTTTTTTTACAGAGAGGAAGGGAGAGGGACAGAGTTAGAAACATCGATGAGAGAGAAACATTGATCAACTGTCTCCTGCACACCTCCTACTGGGGATGTGCCCGTAACCAAGGTACATGCCCTTGACCAGAATTGAACCTGGGACCCTTCAGTCCACAGGCTGATGATCTATCCACTGAGCCAAACCGGTTAGGGCTTTTTAGCCTTTTTATGTTTCCTCATGGCTTTTCAAGCTTCTGCCAACTACCCTTTCCAAAACCTTTGGAATTTTTTGTTATGCAGCACCCCACTTTCAATTTCTGTACCAGTTTACTTATGCTACATAATACAATACCCTAACACTAAGCAAGTCAAAAAAATGTATTATATTTTCCTGATAAGTAGATTTTGGCAATTTTTCAGACCTGATCCAAGTCAATGGAGGGTAGGTGGGGGTTGGGAACTGGGATATTTGAGAAGGCTAAGACCTCTCTCATCCTCCTAACCCAGGCTTGCTCACATGGGAGAAGGGTTTTCATCATTAAGAGAAGGCACAGACCAGTCCAAAAGTAATTTTCAAGTCCTAGTATGTGTCATGTTTTCCATTCGCAATTGGCAAAATCTAATCAAAAGCCAATTCCACATTCAAGTGGTGGAGAATCAGAATCCATTTTTAAGTAGAAAGATAAAATTATGTTGCATAGGGACATGGATATTAGGGAGGCATGAACAAATTGGTAGTGCTTATTGAAATAATCTAACACTGCTGAAATAGTTGGATCATGTTAAATTGAGTCGTCTTTGGACTTTTATACACATGAAAATGAACTGTTCTCTGAGCAGTTAGTATGTCAAATGCCGTGGGCTTCTTTTAGAGAGTTTGCACAGAGTAGGTACATCTTTGTAAAAGAACCCCTTTGCTATGACACTGGAGGCCGTTTATGCATTTAAAAAAAAAGTACTGATGAAAGGGTAAGTATATATATAATTAGAATCTATTATGTTCTCTTGTTAATCAATTTGCAATACACCAAAAGGAATAAGACTTACGTTAGATCGATAGATCAATAAATCAATGCATGTGAATAAATGAAGGTTCACAAATTCCATTTGACTTTAATCTTTACTGATCAATATTTTCAATGTTCTTTCCATAAATATGCCTTCAATGTATGCATGCATGTTTGCATGATTAGAATGGTGTGCAATATCATTCTGCTGTTTACAAGTTAAGGATCTTGTTCAAGGAAATGACTGAAGTTAGGATTCAGACACGGGTCTGTCTGATTCCAAAGTTTGTGCTCTTTCCACTGAACCATGCTGCCTTATCACACTGTAATCAAATAAAGGGTTATCCAACTTATTCTCTCCTTGCATTCCTCCAAGAGTTTGCTCCTGAGGAGAGATAAAAGTAGAAATATAGAAGACTGGTATGGCAGAGAAATCCTATATAATGAAAACCTAATATGCAAACTGCCCCCTGGACCGGAAGTTCGACTGGGAGTTTGACCAGGGGGTGGGGTCAGCCAGCCAACTGCCTACAGCCCCTCCCTCAGCTGGCCCCACCCCAGCTGGCAGTGGTGGCAGCCAGGGGAAGGGAGGCCCCAGCTGCAGCCTGTAGCCGCTAAGGACCCTACCCGTGCATGATTTTCATGCACTGAGCCTCTAGTTGATCATAAAGAAATGATGGGTCAGAATTTATGATCTTGCTCTTATAAATGTCTTACTATGTAATCTTTTTAAAATATTTTCTTTCTAGCAAATAGCCTCTCCTTAGGCCTTCTCTATATAGAGATTCTTCATCATATTTATTAAAGTTTGTTTTCTTTGTTCTCTTATGCTTTAAAGGTACACTTTTATAAAAGTTGCTTCATTCTGTAAAAGTTTCAGCAGAAAATAATATTCTGGGGAATCTTGTTAAGGGAACAGACAGTTAAATTCAATGACCATAGTATCTTCAAAGTTTACTGAGCATACTTTTAAGGATATATGGTCACGAACCTGTTCCAAAATGTACAAAAATGCTTGATAATTTTAGACCTCAGGATGGGGCAGTGTTAACATTATAGCTTTACCAGGTCATAAGCATTTCAAATAAAATAAAATCTCTTCCTCAACCTGTTGATTAAATATGCAAAAGTCCTTATGCAGTTCCTCATAAAATAATAAGTACTTAATATTTCATTTCATGAAAAAGAAAGTTAATTCATAAGCATGGTAAGATAGCAATGAGCTCTATTAATGAAAAAGCTGAAGTTCATGTCACTATCCTGTTTTAAACCTTAGAGGTTTTGTCAAATAAATAATTCTCCCCATCATGGCTGTATTATTGAATGATTATTTCTGCCATCTGATGATATGTCAGTTATAGACTCATTTCTTTAGCCTTAACAACAAATTCCAGCATTCAGATTTGTATCTCTCATCAAGATTCACCTTTTGCCTGGCCTGGTGGCTAGGTTGTGGGTTTGATACCAGGTCGAGGCAGGTATGGGAAAGCAATCAATGGTGGTTTCTCACATCAATGTTGCTCTTCCTCTCTCTCTCTCAGTTCCTCTTTCTCTAAAATCAATAAGCATATCCTCAGGTGAGGATTAAAAAAATAATCATCTTTTAAAAATCCCATCTGGAATTTATTCCTGTTAGAACAATCAATAATTCTAAAAGCCAATAATAATTCCAAAAGGCAATAAGGCACTTCTCTTTTCAATAGCCACTGTATCAATGGTTCTACAGCAAATATTTATTGAACACATACTCTGTGCTGGAAGAAAGCATCAGCATTTCTAGTGTAAAAATTATTGTCCAAGATGGGGTGATATATAAATACACATGCTATTATTATCTTCCTCAAGATCAGCAGCAGCAGCATTATAGTATGATTTATAAGTACTGGAAATCTAGTATATTTTTTCTCCTAATACATTTTCTTCTATATAATTTCTACGAATTAAAATATTTTCTCTTCATAAACTGAATTATTTACATTAAGTAAAAATTTATATTATAAATAAGATATATACCATAATGTATTTAAACAACATAACTTAATATATGAGGAAAGTATAATACCCAAACATAGAAAATTCTAGAAGAAATGATGGAGAAATTATTTGTACTTAAAAACATATAAATCAGTTATCCAGAGAGTATATATAATATTGAAGTTTATTATTTAATATTTGTAAAACCAAATTTTAATATTTTGGAATAATTATATGTAATTTTATGAATACTATTGGAATCTAGGAGTAATTTCTATATCTACATCCTGAGATTTCCTGTGAGGCAAGAATGAGTCTACTGTTAAAAAACTTCATTCACTCAAACTAATGAACCTCCATTTCTCAGGATGACTGGTACACTGTTATGTGGCTTATTTAAAAATAATTGTAATAGTCCTCCATAGGTTTAGAAATAATTAAAATGACTGCATTACTTCTATGTTACAATATACTGAGTTGTTAAAAGTGCCTAGAGGTTTGGGGATTTATATTAAAAGAATTTGATTAGTTTTCCTGAAATTGAGAAAAAAAGATACATGTATAAAAGTTTATTATGCTGTTGAAATAGTGACAAGATTAAGATGCAAAATTTGTAATATATAAAACATGTACACTTACAATACAATTATTTGAAATTACAAAAAATTAAAATCTTACATTATTAAATTACAAAGAAAAACTTTATCAAACTCTTTATATACGCAATACTTTATAAATTAATTTGAGTTGATTTAGTAATCTAATGAAGTCATCTTGATTTTGATATAGTTCTTTCATTCATCTGAACCATATAAAACAAATTTGATATTGAGTACACTATGAAATATGACAAAACTAATAAGAGCTCTTTCTAAATACTTAGAAGTGGATGTTAGATATTCATACATATAAATTCATTACATATATATTGAGTGCCTTCATAAATCAGGAATTGTCTAAGCAACTGGATACGGTGTCTTGAAGAAAACAACCGCTATGATGGAGGGAACTATGTGGAATATAGGAATGCAGAGAAAGAGTATCTATCGTAGGTGAGATACGAGTATCAGTGAAACCACAGAAGTTATTTCACATTTAACATAGCAATGATTCTGAATATCTTTATTTTAAAATAAAGTTAAACTTACAGAATAATAGCAAAGGTAGCACAGAGAGTTTCAAATATTCTTCACGCAGTTTTACAGGCTTTCAAATATCTTTCACCAAGTTATCCCTAAAGTTAAAATCTTACATAATCTTGGTATAATATCTATCCTATCTAATAAAAGAGAAACATGGTAATTAGCACAGGACCGCTACCCTTCCCATTGGCTAATCAGCGAGATATGCAAATTAACTGCCAGCCAAGGTGGCGGCTGGCAGCCAGGCAGCTTGAAACTAACATGAGGCTTGCTTGCTTCAGTGACGGAGGACTCCAACGTTCCCTGCCTGCCGCTGCCGGCCTCTGAGCTGCAACTCTAAACAGGCAGGATCGCAACATTGTAAGCAAAGGGCAGAAACCTACTTTGAGCAGCGGAGGCCTAAGAGCTGGAGCCAAGCCTCAAAGCTAAAGCTGGCCCAGAATAAAAATTAAAAAAAGAAAAAAAGGAGCGGTTGGGAGCTTCAGTCATGCCCAGCCTGAAAACAGCCCTCAGCCCCTCACCCAGACTGGCCAGGCACCCCAGTAGGGACCCCCATCCTGATCCAGGACACCCTTCAGGGCAAACCAGCCGGCACCCACCCGTGCACGAGGCCTCTACCCTATATAGTAAAAGGGTAATATGGCTCCCAGCACCAGGATCAGCGGAGCCTCGAGGCCTCCCGGCACCAGGATCAGTGTGACAGGGGCAGTGCCCAAACCCCCTGATCGCCCTGTGGCTCTGTGTGCGACAGGGGGCGGGGCCACAACCTCCCTATCCACTCTGCTCTGTTCGTGACAGGGTGCGGTGCCCCAACCCCCTGATCGGCCCTTCTCTGTGTGTGATAGGGTGCGGCGCCCCAAACCCCCCCCCCACCACCCCACGGGCCCTGCTCTGTGTGTGATGGGGTAGAGCCATAACCTCCGCATCGGCCCTGCCCTGAGTGTGAGAGTGGCAGCGCCCCAACCCCCTGATCAGCCCTGCTCTGTGGGTGATAGAGGGTGGTGCCCCAACCCCCTGATGGGCCCTGCTCTGTGTGTGACAGGGGGCAGTGCCCCAACCCCCTGATTGGCCCTGCTCTGTGCGTGACAGGGGGAAGCTCCTCAACCCCCTGATGGGCCCTGCTCTGTGAGTGACAGGGGGAAGTGCCCCAACCCCCTGATGGGCCCTGCTCTGTGCGTGACAGGGGGCGGTGCCCCAACTCCCCAATCAGCCCTGCTCTGAGCCCGACCAGGGGCTGCACCTAGGGACTGGGCCTGCCCTCTGCCACCCGGGAGCAGGCCTAAGCCAGCAGGTCGTTATCTCTCGAGGGGTCCCAGACTGTGAGAGGGCACAGGCCGGGCTGAGGGAACCCCCACCCCCCCGAGTGCACAAATTTTTGTGCACTAGGACTCTAGTATATATATAAAAGCCTAAGTGACCGTTATGACCAGTCGACCAATTGACCAGTAGACCGGTCACTATGACAGTGCACTGACCACCAGGGGGCTCAGCAAGCTTATCAAGCAGCAGCAGCAGGCGCAATGGGGCCGGGATGAGTGGGAGCGGGTGGGCAAAGTGCCTGGCCTAGGCTCTGGGCTCCCCCCTGGCTACCTGCCACTTCGCACACTACTATATCCCTCAGGAGATCAGGCTGAAACCAGCAGTCCGACATCCCCCAAGGGGGGTCCTGGATTGTGAGAGGGTGCATGCCAGGCTGAGGGACCCCTAGTCTTGACATAATAAGCAAAATGAATAAATTAACATTGATGTAATGCTATTGAGGAAACAACATACTTTATTCAAATTTTCCCAGGTTTTATTTTTTTATAAACTACTTTATTCAAGTACTGACATGTAAAAAGCTATATATAAATATGTAATGTCTATAATTCAATGAGTTTGGGGGTAATATACACCTGTGAAACCATCACCACCATCAGAGACATAAACATATCTTTCACCTCTCAAAGTTTCTTTGCACCCTTTTTATTTTTATTATTGTTATTATTATTAAGTATTTGTGTATGTGGTAGAATACTTCACATAATATATACCCTATTGGTAAATTTTAAGTATATAATAGAGTGTTGTTATCTATGGGCACCATGATGTATTAAAAGATCTCCAGAAATTATTTTAAATAACTGATTACTTTACCAGAATGCAATCCATATTGCATTTAGCTTTTATCTGTCCTTAGTTTCTTTCATTTTGTAAAAGTTAGTCTTTCCTTGCGTTTCATGACCAGGACACTTTTGAAGAATATTGGTCATGTATTTTTTAGAATGACTCACTTGATAATTTTCATAATTATCCTGAAATTATAGATGGTACCAGTGAGGTGATGTGCCTTTCTCACAATATAATATCTGGGAATACCTGGTACCAATATGTTTACTACAGGTGATGTTCACTTTGATCACTTAATTAAGATAGTGTCCACCAGGCAATTGCATTGTAAATTTACTACTTTTCCGTTTCGACACCGTTAGGTAGAAGCAAGTGGCTGCATCTAAACATACTCAAGGAGAAGGAAATTAGCTTCCCCTCTTGGAGAGAAAATAATCCAAGAATGTTTAGATATGTGCTAAAACCGCCACGGTAATAAATATTTGGGGGGAGGTACTTTAGGTTATGCAGCAAATTCCAACAAGATATCTTTACAGTTTTACCCACTAATATTTGCATTCATCATTGGATCTTGCTTATAGCAATTATTAAACATTAGTTTTATAATGTTGATCTTGATATTTCTCTCCTTACTTATACATTCATTTATTTGAATTTTTCTGTAAGAGTTTTCCTTTCTTCACCAGTATTGCTTTGTATTATTATGAACTCATGGATATTTATTTTATTTGGGGGGCTATAACTACTATTCTTTGAATATATTTCATATTATTTTATTTCTGCTATTATTCATTTGGGAAAAAAGAGTTGATTACAAATCACTATCATTTTTGAAACTATATTTCATGTATACTTTATATTACCTTATTTCTGCTATTATCCAGTTAATTACATATCTTTAAAAAACTGTAATTTTTAAAATCCAGTTTAAACATATAATTTTACTGTTTATTATATTCATTATGTAATAAATAAAATAAAAATATTTACAAAACATCTTTAGCCAACTAATCAAATATTGTTCATGTTACCTCCTTTCAAAATATTCAAATATAGTTTCTCCTTTCAATATTTTAGTAATAGAAATTTAAATCAAGTAATATCTTATAATACAATAGTCAATATTGATCATCTATCAATCTAATAAAATGAGAAATTTTTCTAACTAGAATAAATTTTGATATTTGTTGAGTTCCATTGTAGTTCTATTTTAACTTGTTGTTTTGTGTAATATATCAAATTAATACAATCCTGAGGCAATGTAAATTGATAAATGAATGAAAGTTGGAAAAATGCTAGATAACCATCCAAAAATAAGGAGAATGTGTATTGAAATGCAGGACAGCAGCCACTTTCAGAGCATTCCCCCTTCCATTTGCTCATAGAATTCTACAGTGACTATTCCCAGCATCACATGAGGATAGCCAAACCAAAATTGAACAAATTACTATTTTTCTTTTCCATAATTCTATAAAAAATGTCATAACTAACAATTAAAAAGATAAAATGTGGAACATGTTATAAGTAGAAGATGTTAGAATTTCAAAATAACCAATCAAATACAGTTTTCCTTGTAAGCATGGTAATGTCTCTGTATTTACTAGTACACACTAAACTAACTTGGGCCAGAGAAGCTCACATAGAATAGCACTTAATTTCATTCTATCAAGCACAATGAGAATTTGAAGTGAATGTGTGCATGGCTTATATATTTTTTCCTGGCCTATACTAGTTCATTTGAACTACTGTCAAAAATTAGAGATAATGGCATTTCCAGACTTCCAATCAAGATGGCGACAAAGGTAAGTGCAGTGCTCACATTCTCCTGCAACCACATCAGAATTACAACTACAGAACAACCATCATTCAGAGCCACCTGAAACCTAGCAAGACAGAAGTCCTACAACTAGGATATAAAGAAGAAGCCCCATTAAGACTAATAGGAGGGGTGGAGGGGCAGAGAGGAAGAATGAGCTGGTTCCACATGCACATGTAGCATATAAGAAGCTAGAGAAATATCTCAGCTATGGAGGTCCCACTGAGGAGCAAGAGGTCCCAGTTCCACATCTGCTCTCCTCCTCCTCCCCAACCCAGAGTTTCAGTGCCAAGAAGAGAATTTCTGCCTGTAAAACCTGGTGGAAATCGTGGCTGACTGAGATGGAGGGCTGCTAGAGTCCCGCGCATTCATCTTAAAGAGAAGGCACACAGACTTACTTGGACACACTCTGTGTAAGCTCCAGCACTGGGACAGCAGCTCAAAAGGCAGCAGGGAAAAGCAGGGAGGAAATGAATTGTCTGGCGAGAGCTGGAGGGGCAGTTTTCTCCCAGTCAGAAGTGCTGGCAGAGGCCAGTATTCCTTTTCTGAACCTGAACCTCATGAAGCTGGCAGGCAAGTGCTATATCTGAGTCTCCATCAACCTGGCTATTATTGTTTGCCTTGCCCTGGTGGTTTCCTGAAATCCTTCCCTACAAACTTGAAGGCTCACCCAAGCTGTTTCCAGTAGCTTTTTCATACAAACTGTCTTTTTTGGCTCATGCTTCAGACTTTCCTAAAATTTATCAAGCATGCTACATCTGGCTTCTGTGTGTCCCTTACCTCTCACTAAATGGCCACAGGCAAGGCACTAGCAAAACTGAGTTTGGTTCCCAGCTTGGCCTCTTCTGGACTCATCAAAGCCCAAGACAAGTACCAGCCATCGGCAGATCGCTTCATAGCTTATGCCGGATGGTGGTGTTGGGAAGAACAATGGTGGCAGTTGACTTTGGTCAGCACCTCCTAGAGCCAGTGCACCCGGTGGACAGCTTCAGACCAGTTTGAGGCATCACCCAACTACTTTCACGAGTGACACACTCAAGGAGCAGGTAACAAAGCCTCGCTGAAGTACGCTCTGCTTTGTGGGATGGGCCCCTGCACAGCGGACCTTCCAAAGTGGTCGCAGCCAATATCAGCCAACTGGCCTGAAGGTAAATACTTCCCATGGATGTGCCAACAGCAATCAAGGCTCAAGTACAAAGGGTTGTGCACCTGGAGTGCCCAGCTTGGGTTAACAGGGAGGCTGTGCTACTGGACTCTACAGGACACCTACTCTAAGGCCATTCTACCAAAATTGGGAGACATAGCAGCTCTGTACATAAAAACAAACAAAGGGAGACTGCCAAAATGAGAACATGTTCTTCTTCTTAGCCATATATAGGTGCCCAAGAATATGTGCACATTTTAGGATTCATATACCCTTTAAAGTCTACACATGGACCCATAGATGTTCTTGTCTTTTACATTATATCATCTTGTTGTAAGGAAACAAATACAACAAAATATACAGAGAAAGTGAAGATGATATGGAAATAGAAAAAAAAAATGCAGGTTCTGCCCTAACTGGTTTGGCTCAGTGGATAGAGCATCGGCCTGCAGACTCAAGGGTCCCAGGTTCGATTCCGGTCAAGGGCATGGGCCCAAGGTTGCGGGCACATCCCCAGTAGGGGGTGTGCAGGAGGCAGCTGATCAATGTTTCTCTCTCATCGATGTTTCTAACTTTCTATCCCTCTCCCTTCCTCTCTGTAAAAAATCAATAAAATATATTTTTAAGAAAATGCAGGTTCTGACACTGGTATTTTGAATATCATATCCATAGAAATTATTAGTTTGCTGGGGTTTGAGATCAATAAAAACCCCTTTAATAAACTTTATATTAAATACTACATCCTAGAAAGAAAAAAAAATGATGAAATAAATCAATAGCACACTATTTTTAGAAGAGTGTCACATTGCCTGGGTACTTCACTGAGACAATAGTGTGAAGTCAAACGAAAGTTCAAAATCATATGAGAACCACTGATTAAAGGAAAGAATGTAGTTGGCCACAAAACTCCCTAAAAACCTAAAAGAAAGTAGTAAACACCACAGTCACCAAACGTGCCACAGGAGACACATGCTGCTTAATTATTTCATGAATTGATTTATTGTGCTACTTATTTTGTTATTTCTTTTGATGATCTCAGTTTTTGTAACAATAAAGCTATGTGTTCACTGTATAAATCGTATTTTATATTTTCACATTAAAAAACAAACATAACAAATTACACAAACAATACCTCAACAAGATTTCCTCATTCGTTACTGGACAAAAATAAATTTTACTCATCTCATACTAAATCATATTGTTCAAAAATATAAAGGAATACTAATGAATATAGAAACAAAATTAAGTATGGCTAAAAATAAAATCACAACACATCAAGAGAAATGAATAGAAACACAAAATATCACCAGCAGTAAAACAGTAAAAAATGTGTTAAGTACTTGTTAATTCCCTATATATAAGAGTTCAATTTTAGATGCCTCTAATATGCATTTGACTCAACTCATAGTACTATACAGAAATGAAAATAATTTACTATTTTCTCATTCAAAGAAGTATGCAAACAAAACCTTTAGCTCTGTGATTTAATCAAGTCTAATTGTGCATTTCTAATTTTCATCTTCTGATAGATTTACAAATATGCTTTTTGCACATAATTTTTGTTTATTGATGGCTTTGATAATCTACTGACCTCTCCAAGCATACTCATACCTACTCTGTTCAAACTTAAAATGATTTTGAAGAAAATAACAGCTATTTGAATAACCTCCTTAATATTTCTTTCTCTTTCATTGACTCCACATACATTGTAATCTTTACTTTTTGCATTCTTCCTCCATGAGCAATAACTTGACACTGTATAGAGCTCACCAAAGCTAAATCCTCACTAAGAAGCACCCTGATTTTGCTCTAGTTCTGGACAATGAACAGAAAATCACCAAATTGTGTTTCATTTAAACACAATTAACCAAATGACCAATTTACTACTGCAAGCAAATTTGCCAAAAGAAAATTTCCTGAATGAACGATTCTCCAAATGAACATTCACTGAATTATTGAAAAAAATCGCGAAGTTCTGTATTCACAATCGCTGCAGCTGCTCTGCAATAGCCTTTTGCAAGATGGTTAGCCCAGCTGGGCTGATTCACAGATGTGTGTGGTTTCCGTGTTGAACTGCCCCACGTGAATAGTGGTCTGCTCTTTCTTTTCATCTTTTAATTGTCATCTTTTTTTTCTTCCACCTCAATTGAGATATAATTGATGCATTGTGTAAGTTTAAGGTGTAAAATGTGCTGATTTGATACATGTGCATATTGCCAAATGTTTACTGAAATAGGGTTAGTTAACACACTCTTCATGTCTCATGATTACCATTCTGTTGTTGCCCTTATGGTGAGAATATTTAAAGTCTGCTCTCACAGCAACTTTAAAGTATACAACACAGTGTCGCTAATTACAGTTACCATGCTGTACAATAGGTGTCTGGAACTTATTCCTCCTATAGCGGGAAGTTTGTACCCGTTAAACAACATCTCCTCATCTCCCATATGTCCTAGCTGCAGGCAACCACCATTCTGTTCTGTGCTTTTTCCGATTTTACCTTTAAGTGAGATCATACGTTACAGCCATGTGACATTTAACAACAGGAATATGTCCTTAGAAATGTGCTGTTAAACGATTTTTTTGTTGTGCAAGCATCATACGGTGTATCTGCACAAACCTAGATGGTATGGTCTACTACACACCGAGGCTATGTTTTACAGCTTATTGCTCCCAGACTTTAAGCTGGGATACAGCATGTTGCTCTACTAAATACTCCTGGCAGTTATAACACAATAGTGTCTGTGTATCTAACCACATCTAAACATAGAAAAGGTACAGGAAAAATATGGTATAAAATATATACAGTGTTAGGATGGTTGCACTTGTAGTGGGGAGGCAGGGGGAGGGCGGAGGGGGAGGCAGGGAGGACCTTAGAAGGAAGAGTAGAGGTCAGGAGGAGGGAGGAAGGAAGGGAGAGAGAGAAAAGGGGCAGATAGGGAAGGAACATAAGAAAAAGGGAGAACAGAGATTGAAAGATACCCAAAGAGATAAAGCTTGAGAGAAGAAATAAAAAAGAGAGGAGAGAGAGAAAGAGAAAGAGAGGAACAGGACTGGGAGGAAGAAGAGATAAAGGATAATGGAGGGACTAGAAGTGAGTTTGTGTATAGAAGAAGTATGCATGCACAATATCCTACTTATTTACCTCCCAATATATTTCAAATCTAGTACTCTTCCCTTCCCTGAACCCTAATATATCTCTTAGACAACTGCCTTCAAACATCTCAAGTAGAGCAGGGATTCACTTCTTACCACTCCAGATGGTACTTTATTGCATATCTGGCAATACCAGGGCCTCCAAAACCCCTTTAGGCATTTATCCTTGTTCTAGAAAAGTGTCTTAATAAATAATTGTCAAGTAAATGAAAATATAAAGTAATTTCCAGTGGAAATCCATAGTCCCCTAATCCCTTGTGTTTCTGCATGTCTTCCATGCAGAGGCATTTTAACAACTCTTGTTCTAGGTTAAATTTTCAATAATGCCTCCATAACATGCATCTTTGGAATCTCTCTCTCTCTCTCTCTCTCTCTCTCTCTCTCTCTCTCTCTCTCTCTCCCTCCCTCCCTCCCTCCCTCCCTCCCTCCCTCCCTTCCTCCCTCCCTCCTTAGCAGAGGATGGATTTATTTGTTGATCAGAGCAACATTCAAGATTTGTTTACATACACTTTAAAAAGTTCGGTTGTTCTTAACTGTTAGCTCAGGGTTCCTTAACTGTGATGCAAATTCATTGCTTTTGTATGGCAACCACTGAGTCACCCTGAATCACTCTGTGGGATTTAGAGAGTAAGTAGGACCCAGCCAATGTGAATGCATGCTGCCTGCTGTGATTACTGAAGTCCTATGTCTCTGGCCCAGGAGTCTCATGTGTTCTGGCAGCATCCACAAAAGTGTAGCAGTCTAAGCCATTAGCCTGTCAGCAGGGTAACATGTCAGATCCTTCAAGGTTCTTGACATTGACAAGCATCTTGTGTAGTATGTCATGAAGAATATTAATGAAAAAGATGCTTGCTTTGATCCATGAGAACACTGCAACATTAATATCTATTTTCAAAGTTGGTGACATTTTGAGTTTCAGCTGAGGAAGAGATATATGTTCCTTTCTTCATGCAATTCATATTTTTTTTACACATTGTAAATCAAGCATGCATATAGGTTCTCAGGACAACTATATTACTCAGGGTAGGTAAAGATGAGATGTGGTACACAAACTAACCCCAAAATATCAGTGGCTAACAGTGAAAGATAATGTATCCCTCATTCCATACGTTTATTTAGGAACCTAAATTAATGAATGCTCTTGTTTCAATAGATTACCCCATGATTTTGAATAGGAAGAAATATACATCTTATCCTCAAAATTATAATAGTCTTACTGAGGAAAAGAGTAAAAACATAACAGGCAAATATAATCCAGAATAAAAGCTATACTCACAGGAAGTGTGTAACGCTACTCAGTATGTGCTTAGATGTATACTAGTATTCTTAAAAGGGATGAAACCAAGATGAGACATACGTGATCATCAGATATTATGAGGTAAGCAGAATGGAAGATTAACCTAAATTAACAACACATTTCTTTATTCCAGTATCACATGCAATTGGCCAGGACTACCTGGCCTTGATATACACTATTTCCATCCACTTATAGAGAAGGAGACACTTATATCAGATAGTACAAGTCTCAGATTAAAAGTACTTTTTTTGTACACATAGAAGTCACTGTACAATTTCAGTATTCTCAAATTGGATGGCACAGTTTTCATCCAGAACAGCTCATTATTCCAAAAATAAATATTTTCCAAATCTGAAGAACAACTTCCTTTCATAATTCACATCAGTATTTATTCACAAGTGTAACCTCACCGCTAAGCCTAGCATTTGTAAAACTAGACAGCTGTTTTAGATAGTGGCTTGTGTCCTAATTATCGCCGTCTAGCAATAGGTAAACCACATTGTTTTGAACATTTAACTTCCAAATGAGTCCTGAGAAAGTAAAACACTGACATCAAAGTCCCGCCATTCAGCTCAGGACTCGGTGACACTGGAACTTATCTATCTTTTCTTCCTCCGAGTGTCTTTTACCAAAGAAAAAAGGTGAGGGTATATTGTAACAGGAAGTATGCGGGTAAGTTAAAATCTCTATCATTTAAAAGGTGAAACATAGTCAAAAATTGATCTGAGGCTAGAGCCAATCTAAATATTAATGTTAAATCATTACCACACATCTTTACATGACCTTTTTAAATGTTAAAGTTATTTGAAATGAAAAAGCTATTTTTTACAGAATAATTTCAAAAACAGTCCACAGTTCTGTCTTAGTTTAAAAATTACACACACACACACACACACACACACACACACACACACTGAGTGGCCAGATTATTATGACCCCTCTATCAGTACTTCATTGGGCCACCTTTTGCCTTCAATACTGTGGTGATTCTTCTTGGCATTGACTCCACGAGATGTTGAAAGGTACTGCAAGGAATCTGACACCATGCCTGATGAATAGCACTGTCCAGTTCTGTGAGATTTGATGTTTGTGGAACCAGCTGCCTGATGGCTCTTTTAACTTCATCCCACAAATGCTCAATTGGATTGAGATCTGGTGATTGTGGGGGCCACCTAAGCAAGGTAAAGTCTCCCTCATGTTCTTGACACCACTCCTGCACAATACGAGCACCGTGGCATGGCGCATTGTCTTGTTGGAAGAAGCCATCTCCATTGGGATACGCCATCAACATGATAGGGTGAACCTGATCAGCAATGATACTTAGGTATGTTGTGCTATTCAGACGTTGTTCCACATGAATTAAAGGGCCCAAATCATGCCAGGAAAACATGCCCCAAACCATAACACTGTCCCCACCAGCTTGAAAGGTTGTACTCATGCATGTGGGGTGCATGCTTTCATACTGTTTCTGCCAAATTCTCACTCTGCCATCTGCATGATGCAACTGGAAACGTGATTCATCGGACCACACGACTTTTTTCCAATGCTCGACTGTCCAATCCTTGTGTTCCTGTGCGATTTGGAGATATTTTATTTTTGCTGTCTGGTAACTGCAGACAGCAAAGGTGTTTGAATGGTTCTTTGGCTTCCATATCCCATACAATGCAGTGTACAGCTAATTTGCCTACAAACATCAGGTGATCATAATAATCTGGCCACTCAGTGTGTGTGTGTGTGTGTGTGTGTGTGTGTATATATGTGTATATATATATATATATATATATATATATATATATATACACATATATACACACACACACATATACATATCCCCCACATTCAAAGGCTGTTAAATCGCATTGTTTACCCATATCTTCAGAAAAAAAAATCACTTGTACTGTCGTGGTAAACAACCTGCTTCCCTATTTATAATGGTCTGGCCCTCTAGCAACTTCAGTGCAAAATTATAGCTAATTTGCCTACAAACGGCAGGTGGTCATAATCATCTGGCCACTATATATATATATATATATATATATATATATATATATATACTCTTTTATAAAAAAGAAGTATGCTTAGACGTAATTTTAAAATCATCTTCTTCTTTCAGCCTGCCTATCCTCTTTTCCACGGTGTCTACTGGGGAAAAGTGACATGCCAATTCAAAATTGACTTCTAAATGGCTAAATAAAGAAATGTTCCAAATGAACAATGAGAATTGCTCAGTAAATGATCATTGCTAATGACATTGAACAAACAGGTTAATTGACGTTGGGAATTTGAGACATTTTGTGTGTCATTTTCTGATGAAGGTGATAATATTCCTCATTTTTTTTCCTTAACAGTATTCACTACCTTGCCATGTGGGAGACACTGTTCCTATTCTGAATCTCTTCTTCATGCACTGGGCTGATTCCTATACCAGATCACTTCGAATGAAGAGAGAGGCCTGTGCCAGACAGTAATCAAACAAAGATCTGCTCCTGCAGGAATGAAAATAACAGAAACAAAAAACACTCTAGGACAGCGGTCGGCAAACTGCAGCCCCTTGAGTGTGGCTCTTCCACAAAATACCACTTGCGCGCGCGCACATACAGTGTGATTGAAATTTCGTGGCCACACTCAAGGGGCCAAAGAGCCGCATGTGGCTCGCAAGCCGCAGTTTGCCGACCAATGCTCTAGGACCACTGCCTCAAGATGTTCCTCTTCTAGTCTTCCCTATGTCTAATAACAGCCCACCTCCTTCTACCCAATTGTCAGGCCACAAAAGAGTCACTGTCATAGCCACCTACCTCTAAGTTTTTAACCCTGGCAATGCATCACTAGATCTTACTGATTTTACCTCCCAATATATTTCAAACCTAGTTCTCTTCCCTTCCTTGCACCCTAATATATCTCTTAGATAGTTGCCTTAATACATCTCAAGCAGAGCTGGGCTTCTCTTCTTACCACTCCAGAGGGTAGTTTCTTGCATATCTGGTAATATCAGGGCTTCCAAAACCCCTTTAGGCATTTATTCTACATTTAAGAAAACAGATAATCCATAGCCCAATTTACAAGGTTCTGCATCATTTTCTTTCAATCTGCATTTCTAACTTTGCCTCTTTCATTAGTTATTGGACACTCAATTCTCCTTTCTTGCCTAATTCTTATGAAACCAAATGTAATTTCCTCAGTGACATCTTCATTCTCCCTCTCCCTTTATTAAAACGTTCTCTGAGAATCTCATTTTTAATGTAACACTAATTTGTAATAACTATGAATTTTATTTTATGTGTTTTCATTAAATAACCTCCCCCCACTAGGTTATAAGCCAAATGTGGGCAGGGGCAATATTTAATTAATTAAATGCCTTATATGTAGAACATATTTTAGAAATTAAAAAAAAAATGTCTATTAAATAACTGAGCAACAGTTTTCAAGTGTTCTGTATTGCATAATTGCAATCAAGATAAATTTGTCAGCCCAATCTATTACTTTATGCTTACGTTTTCTACATAATTTCACTAGCCCTCTTACCTTAAGGAACAGACTTTCATGAGCACTACACTCAATCAAATAATTCTCTACAATAGTTTTATCAGAAACTATGGTTTTAATTTTTTAAGTAAGTAATGGTTCCAAATATTTTATCTGGCACGTTGAATGGCCTCCCACTCATGCCAAATTCCCAGTTAGCCACTTCTCTTCTCAGGAGGCAACTCACCTTATTTGTTTCTGGTAGTTGTGTAAGACATATTCTATGCATTTGCATGCAAAATTTTATAATAAATCCCTGTTTTCCTTCCATTCTCAAATGTTAACACATATGCCTTTATTCTTGACAATATACATTGGTGGCTCTCTTAGTACATGCACATTTAATTTAATTTTATTTTAGAAAATTTCAAACATGCACAAAGTAGAGAGAAAGTATATTGGACCTCCAAGTAATCAGTTTCTAGCTCAACACTCATTCAGACTGTGCAATTTTTTGTTGTCTCTAACCTCCTCACTTGTTGTCTTATTTTGCTGGAGTCTTTTAAAGCAAATCCAGGCATCATAACACTTTACTTATCCTTGTGCTTATAAATATTTCTGTTGTGTCTATAAACATAAGAATATTTTGGCTAACTTTATTTTGATATAGTAATGTCAAACACCAAGAAATTTTAAGAATTGCTCAAAGTCTCTTTCACTTCCTATATAATAAAAGCATAATATGCAAATCAACCAAATGGCCAAACAGCAGAATGACCATCTGGAAGACCATCTGGACGACCATCCAGGACCATGCTATGACACCCACTGTGCCAGGCCAGCCAAGGTGGGTGCGATGAGATTGGTCGGGGGCCCGGCCATTGCCGCATGGTGCCCTGCAGAGGGAGGCCCAGGCCACCAGCTGGCAAGCTGACCAATTGAGGGGCTCCACCATCACCCCAAAGAGGGAGGCCCATGCCACCAACCAGAGGGCTACAGCGGGTGGGCGGGGCCTCCCTCTGTGAGGTAAGCCTGGGTCCCGGATGCCAGCCTCCGAGGGAAGGAAGGCCTACGCTTGTGCATCGGGCCTCTAGTTTTAAAATAAGGAAAACGAATGATAATTGCTAACAGTAAATGAACACTTGCTTTTTTCTAGACAAGATACTAAATCTCTTTCATTTATTATATTACTTAGCAGTTAATATAAATAATTGAGGAATCTGAATGTGAAAGTTGGAGTTGTATTATTTACTGACTTTTTCATTAGCTATGTAATTTTTCTACATCATAATTTCCTCATATGTAAAACTGGAATAAAACTCTTATCCATAGACTAGTCAGACTCATGTCATCCTTTCTTGTATGAGCAGCTTTAGGTGGGAAGGACAGTTATTGAGATTAGCAAAAAATTCTGGTAAAGCAATGTGATAACTGATGCAAATCACATAATCCTCGTATCTCAGTTTAGATTACACTACCTACCCTGGCTACCTCATTGGAGTGTGCCAAAGTCTAAATCACTTAATGCATGACAATGTATTTTGTAATTTCAAAATGATACACATATTTAATTTTTAATATTATTTCAGTTCATATTTATCCCTGTGCATGTTGTTTACAAGTTTTTTTTAAATTAATGAGTTATTTTCTTTTTCATAATTTTCTAAAGTTTGCACAATTGATATTACTTCTTCAATAAAAATAATTTAATTAAAAATTAATATTTCAAAAATAATGAAAATAATAAAAATAAATGGCAAAATATTCAAGGAGAAGAATGAGAAAAAGCTATTCCTCTTGCTTATTCTTAGTTCAGTGATAAGGATGCTATGAAATCAAATAGTATTAACACTTAACTCATATAGGGATTCTAAAAAAAAGGAGGCCATTTCTAAACTGAGAACAAAAAGTTATTTAGGAGTAAATCAAGGAAATGGAGGGAGAAGAAAGAAGCCTTACTGCAGCTGGTGGGACTAACATGTGCAGAGGACTGGGCGTGCATGAGAGTGCTAGAATCAGCTAGGCCAGTGGTCGGCAAACTCATTAGTCAACAGAGCCAAATATCAACAGTACAATGATTGAAATTTCTTTTGAGAGCCAAATTTTTTAAACTTAAACTATATAGGTAGGTACATTGTTATTAACTTAATTAGGGTACTCCTTAGCTGGGCTTTGCTAAAAACGTCCTCAGTCTGATTGAGGTATGTTCGCTGAGGTCCACCCCTTCCAACTCTCCCATCCATACTCTTGTATACTTGTTTCGTCTATCTCCTTTCCAAAAACCGACTTCTGCGCATGGGCCACGAAGTCTCAATCGCACTGTACATGCACGCCCGCACGTGGTATTTTGTGGAAGAGCCACACTCAAGGGGCCAGAGAGCCATATGTGGCTTGCGAGCCACGGTTTGCCGACCACTGAGCTAGGGCATAAGTGAAGGCCTTGCAAATGCAAGATGACCACTTCAGCATATTGCATACTCCTAGATGTGAAACGTTATTTCCTAATAGCTACATTAAATACCCTGTTTTGTGATTTTAAAACATGCCTTTCTTTGTATTATCTGTGCTTTGAGAAATAATTACAAGTAACTTTCTCAGGTAAGTGTTTAGAAAGACAAAACAAGAAAAATGAAGTGAGCGCTTATCTTTAGATTTGGGTTCAAGACAGGTGATGGCAGTTGTAGGTGAGAAAATAAAATAAATATAGAAAGTCAGATATGTAAAAAATATTTAGGGCAAAGTGAATAGGGCATAGAAGTTCAGGAAATTTTAATAGGTAATCTAAATTCCAGGCTTCTGTATAAGAGTGTGTGTGTGTGTGTGTGTGTGTGTGTGTGTGTGTGTGTGAATGTATACATGTTTAGGAAGATAGAATACACTGTATCTAAAGATATAAAGTATGCAGATTACACTTCATCTAATGAAATGAAGAAAATATTACTTCTTTCTGTTAAAACTAAATCTTGCAATGGCCAGTTTGGCTCAGAACCCATGGGCTGACACGTTCAGGGTTCCATTCCAGTGGAGGGCATGTACCTTGGTTTCCGGCTCTATACCCAGTAGGGGGCATGCAGGAGGCAGCTGATCGATGTTTCTAACACTCTATCCCTCTCCCTTTCCTCTCTATAAAAAAATCAATAAGTATATTTAAAAAACAAAACACTAAATCTTGAAGCAATTTTTACTACAAGTCCAAACATATATTTCATTCCATGTGACTTTTTTAATTAGCTAAACTATTATTTACAAATATGTTATTACAAGTATATGTGATTAGTTTGGGGCAAAATGTGGAACTTCAGACATTAATTTAACCTTGGAATAAGAACAGTTAGATAAAACTAGAATGTTTTCTGGTGCAGTGACTGAGCTTGTACAGTGATTTAACTTGATTGAGCAAATTTATCTCTTACAGATGGCAGAACTGAAACTGCTTGAAGTCATTTGGGCTGACAGCATTGAGATAGAAAAGATCCTTGAATTTCTATTGTGGAAATGTGCTATTCACAGAAGTAGCTTTCAAAGCAGCTCAATGGGAAAAAAAGTTGTTCAGTCAAATTCAGGGAGAGTCCATTCTTTCCAAAGTGACTATAAAAATTAGGGTCGTGATCTCCAGAATCAGTCTATGTCTGAACTGATTTGAGCTGGCTCGACCTGCTCAAGGGAAGTATTTTGATTTGCTGATTTGAAAGACAGGGATAGAAGATGGCAGTTCAGGGAGCTCTGCTTCCATTGGTGACTTTCATCCTCAGTAGAGGTTTCTTTCAGAGAAATTCTTAGTAGGAAGTGGCATAACATGGGCCCTAATCATTCTTCCAAAAGAAGGTGACTTTCCTTAGGTAGTTATATAGTTCACCTCCAAGATGAAATAGTACTCCTAAACCAAATCATCAAACTGCTGTAAGTCTAACATTTATAGCTTCAATTTTCAAATGTGCAACCATGGGTTCTCTCAAGTATATCTGAAATTACTGTTCTGTTATTTTCTTATGATTTTTAAAATTTGTATATTTTTCTATGGACCAATCTAGGCTTTGCTTACTCAATAATATTATAATAAAATTATTATAATCATCACTTTGAACCAAACCAGAAGTAGCAGGATTACTGAGATAATTCAATTTTAGAATAGGGAGTCCCCATGGCCCACTAAGGTTATCTGTTGAAATGCTATTACTTAATGTAAAAGGAGTTCTAATTCCATTTGTATGTGTTATCTTCAGCGATTTACAACCAAACTTATATGAGAAAGTACTATAAAAGCCCTAAGTTATTTTTATAACATTAATCATTATTATTACACCTGAAGTGACTAATACAAAGTCAATACCAAATTAGCATTTGAATTCTGGTAATTTTTAATTTATTATTTCCAATCCATTCAGATCAAACTCTGTAACCCCAGTGCCAATATACTACATATGTACAACTGCCTACTGGGCATCACACATCCACAAAACATGTTCAATTCTGAACAAATGTAGTTGTTTATGAAACCCCTCCCTTAAACTGACCTTCCTCCTGTATACTCTATGCATCCATTCAATCCAGTCAGCTAAGGCAGAGTGATCCCCTTGACTTTTCACTTCCACTTAACATCAACATCTAAAAGAATTGTAATTCCTTTTGGTTCTATCTCTGACTTACCATTCATATTCAACTACTTGCCTCTTTTCACAATCTCATTATTTTATTTTAGTACAATACATTTTCCTTTCTCATTAGGATTATTATAATAGCTCTCTACTTGGTCTCCTCTTCCATGCATCTCTTTCAAACCTTCTCCAAATATGAGAGTGATTTGTATAAAATATCAAATTGTGATTATGTCCCAATGTAGTGTTTCAATAATTCTCTTTGCCTTACCTTGGATTTTCCCCAAAGCAGAACCTGGAACAATAATTTACATGCAAACAGCTTATTTGGGAAGTTATCCCAAAAAAGAAATGTAGGGGACTAAGTAATAAAGACAATAAATAGAAGTAAATTAATAAATACTATGTGCAAAAGGCTTTAATGTTTTCCCAACTGAGCAATGAATAAAACTATTGCTTCAGTTATCTATTATTGCATAATAAACCACATTCATTTATTAAGAACATAGTTATTCTCATTTGAAACATCTTGGAATACAATCAAATCATTTTTTCATGCTGTTCCAATAAATTGTCATCATTTTCTGTTAACTATTCAACTATCAACAAATGCACATTAGTCAGTTACTTCTTGTTCAGTGTTTATCTATTAAAACTAACTACAAGAGGAATGGCCCTCCTAGAGTAAATGTTAGTTAGGGAAATAGGGCACATGCATAAATAGTGACAGTACTATTTATTCAAGCTCTTAGGTTTTCATTAATTTAACAGATAAATATTGAAGATATATTCTCTGCCCAGCATTATACTAAGTGCCGGGAATACAGTGGTAAACAAACCAACTTGCAAAATACCTACCTTCATGCAATTTGTGTTTAGCAGAGGGAAACAAAATAAGTACATAATAACTCAAATGAGAAACATACAACAAACAGATCAAGGTACAGAACATACAGAGGGGATGGCTTCCAATATGTATGCAGGCCAGTTTATAAAGTTCTTACTGATGAGGGGCACTGAACAGGAACTGAAAGAAGAAAGGAAATGAATTATGTGGATTTGAGTGGGAAGAACATCCCAGGTATTAAGAAGGCATGTGCAAATGCTGGAACATGTTTGGCTTGTTTTAGGAACGATGAAAAGACCAGTGGCTAGAGAGCAGGAGCAACAAGGTGACTTCACAAGATGAGTTCAGAAACGTAATGGAGCCCGACTATGCAGCTCTTACAGACAATTTAAAGATTTGACCTTTTCACTAACTTAAATGAGAAGAGTTTGGATGATTTTGAGTCGAGTCACAGGGAGACGTGATTTATGCTTTGAAAGGATAACTCTTTCCTGAATGTTGTAATGTTGGGAGAGGGGAGTGGCACAGCTGTGGAAAAGGCACAAAGCCCTGCTCAACCCAACAGGGGAAAAACTCAGCCACTCAGAAAAAAACAGCAAATGCTATCATGTCATAGGACACAGACAAAATTAGATTTAAAAAATGAGCAAACTACTTAATGCAGAGTCACCCTCCATGGCACTCATTTGTCATGAGTCTAGGGTCTTACATTCAGAATCCATGAGACAAAGTTTCCTGATGCCTAAGATATAGGAAGCACTTGAAATTTTTAGGTCAGTGGCACAATATCTATCAGAAGGTTAGCTACCTTGCCCATATGTGATATCTGAAGATTTCTACACTCTGTTTCCAGGTGTGTGTTTTTTTAAAGTAATAATCAAGAACAGTAGGTAGCTTAATATCTTAAAACTTAGCCCATTAAGCATAGAAAATATGTGTGGACAATAGTTGAAATCTGTTATTAAATCCTGCTTTTTCTTACCCTGGCTGAGAAGCCAAACACTGTCACTCTTATGTCCCCACATAATCTTACTCAGATTTAGAAACTTTTAATTATTTTACAATACTTCTTTTTGAACCCATGTGATTACATAAAGTTTACAGTCCAGAATTTAATTCTAGAAATGTCTTAGTAGCATTTATAAATGTGGAAGAATGATCCAATCAACATTAAGTTCTGGGACTTAGAAGACTTAAAGGAGAGTGATTGTGTGTGTGTGTGTGTGTGTGTGTTTCATACTTTTTTATGTTAACTAACTTTTAATTTGTTATGTTTTATAGTCACTCACATTTTTATCATTTTTTAAAGCAAACTAGAAAAGGGAGTATACTTAACAGTAGTAGGGACTAAACATATTGATACGTTTATGATATTTTTGAGAGAATGGGTATTCTTTTACACTCTTATTTTTTTATATTAATCAGGCCACTTCATGTTACAAATAGGCACGTACAAAAGGAATAATTAATTCTCTTTCAGTTAATGTGTGTAATTTGTGTAATTAACTGTGGTTTAAAACACATACTAATCATCTCATCACTTCCTCAGTGCTATTGTCTCTGTGCCTCCACTGATCTTAACAAGCCACAAGAATCACAGCATTATGCCCTCAATGCAGATCTACACTACCCTTCCCATTACAGGCCTATTATCCTTGAAACACAAATAAATCTGTTCTCACACAAAAGAATGGGGGGGGCCTCTGAAATACTAATAATTCCACATAGAAATACCTGATATTAAACAGTGACACAGAGCAGTATTTATGTGTTTGCTTTGAGTTCAATAACAGATGAGACTATAGTTTCCAAATGAATTTCCTTATTTTATGACTTATGCACTGCAGCCAAATCTTTATATAGTCTAATTTGCTCATCTGGTTTTAGCCTGGTTCAAGTAAAGTGAATGGTGTATTTTATTTCCATATGGGCTACTTAAGCTCTGCCCAGAGAAAGCCATCCATAATTTCATTATAACTGCAGCCAGCCACCTTATAGATGTATGCATGTGGTCCAAGGAAATGAGATAAAATATGAGAACTACAACTAAAACTAATTGCATTATTTCTATGTGCCAAGCTCTGTTCTAACTACTTATATAAAAAGTTCATGCAATGGTAACACTAGTAACAGTTCGCATAATTATCCAACTGGACATTTTTAGAGTGATAGAGAGATATCTATTGATACTTCATAAAAAATGATACATCAGAAGGCTACACTGAAAAAGAGTCTAAACACATACCCTCACACACATATATAATTATGTATGCTGCATGCATATATTAGTCTGGGTCTATTCATTTAAAAGTGTAAGGCAAATTGCTTCAGCAAGTTTAAGTCAATGAGGAGACTAAATTGTTTCACATCTTAAAATCATGGAAAGTCAAAAATGACATATAGATATATAAATATATAGATATATAAAGATTCATTTTACTTTTATTTTCATTTTCTCACAAAAAAGTTCTGTGAGAGTAATTTTGTAAAAAAATTATTTTAGTTGCTATTGTTCCAAATGTAGCAAAAGCACTATCATATTACTGACACTTAAAATATTTATCAAATAAATGAATTCTCTATAAAATCCACAGAGAATGATTTGACACATGCTATTGTTTGACCTTATCATTATGTTCAAAGAATCAGAAAAATGATTATGCCCAGGCTAAGTTATTCACCTGAAGGTATGATCAGGAATAAGGCAGGTGCCACTAACTGAAAGAAAATGTGGAGGTGAGGCCTAAGGTAAAAGCCATAAAAACAAGCAAGCAAGCAAACAACAAACAAAAAAGGTACCTCTCTTGATGTATCTTCGGAATTTAATTTCATAAATAAAAATTGCATATATTTCCAAAAAATCCAATGTCACATAAAATAACAGCCCCACTTAAAACTGAAAACATTTTCCTAACCTCCCCCAAAGATATACCTATTTCTAGCTACTCTGCATACTCTGAATAGAGATTCCCAGGACGAAGAGCCTTCAAGTCAGTCAGATTTAAATGAGTTGCCTTGTAATACATTCAGTAAATCTTGAAATGCCGACTAACCTACTAATAAGAGTGAAGACCTGATTTCTGTAAAAACAGCAAGTGCAACTCCATAAACCTGGATTGGTCACTTCATGTAATCAGTAAAGCTCATTTCTTGGAAAAATCACAGTCAAGTAAATCTTAGTCAATGCTTAGCATTTGGTTCACCTATTATCAGCCAATCAGCATCACATAGTGATTTTGCTTTCTAAACATGAAACAAATTGTTTTCTGCTTTAAAAAACTCAACCCAAACAAACAAAAAACCTTCCTTCCCATCCCTCACCCTGATCTTACATGGCCTAACCTGGGTTTTCTGCTTGACAATAATGCTTTTTCTCATCACTGTATCTTCCGACTCACAACCTTTGTTTTCTTTTGCTATGGCAAACTATTCAATAAATGACAAAATTGCCTACCTCAGAACCAAAAAAACAATACAAAAGATCAACAAAACCAAGAGCAGGAGTGGGAGAGTTATCCTATCTAATAAAGAGGGAATATGCTAATTGACCCACACACCATCACAAAGATGGAGCGCCCACAGCCAATAAGGAGGGAATATGCTAAGTGACTGCCACACCCTCAAAGATGGCGGCACCCACAGCCAAAAGATGGCAGCACCCAGTCACCTCAGCCCCCCAGCCACCCAGGGCCGGACCAAGAAGCAGGCAAGCCTCGGATGTAGGCTGCCCAGCCGCCCAGAGCCGCCCGAGGCTCAGGTAACCAAGGCCGGACAAGGATTGCTCTGCCGGCAGTGGCAGCAGCAGAGGTATGATGAGGTGTCACCTTCCCCTGATCGCCAGGTCACCTCCTGCCCCTGAGGGCTCCGGGACTGTGAGAGGGGGCAGGCTGGGCTGAGGGACCCCCCTCCAGTGCATGAATTTTCATGCACCAGGCCTCTAGTTTAGAAAAATAGACTTCAAATGCTGAAGTGTTAGAACTCTATTTTCCCCTTTCTCTGTTGTCTGCTTATCTCTTTGTGTCAGCATCATTTTCTCCCACTATGGGTGGCTTTCCCTTTATGCCAACAAAAATAAAATGTACAGTTCTGGATTGTATTCATACATAGTGGTGATCCTAGATGTTAGTGAATTATTTTCCCATGTTTTCACATATAAAATGCCTGGGAAGCACTCAGATTTGCCTCGTTCAGGTCCACTCTCTGTGCTTAAATTTATCATTGAGACCTGATATTTGGGATGGATATAAATTTTGTATAGACAAAATGTAACTGTAGCCCAAATAATGAATAAAAATAGTATAAGAAAACCTCAATAAACAATAACTTTTTGTTTAGCTTGTAAGTCTGAAGGCCAGCTCATGTGGCTTGGTCAGGTGAACTCTGTTCCACTTATCTCTCCTCCCTCTTCTAGCCCAGGATGCTCTTTTCATGGTGATGACAGACACAAGGGGTGACAGGACACATGTACATCTTTTTGGGGCCTAGGTTTCACTCTAGTAATCTATCCTCTGTCCAATTTTATTACCCAAGCAATTCACATGGCTTGGTCCAAAGTTAAGGAACAGAGAAGTACAAATCCAGCACTTCTTTAATATCCCTTTTGCAGAGGGAGGATAGATCACATGGCAAATAGTACAGATCAGGGAGGAGTGAAAAATTGGAGCCTGTAATGCCATCAATTGCAGAGAACAATACATGTCTTGACTAAGATTCATTCTCACCCCTGTGGTTTTGGGAGTAGTCTGTTATCAGAAGACAGAAGAAAGGGGAGCTTGTAAAGTTAGTACTAACGGGACCATACCAGACCATCTATGTAACCATAAAAGATTCTGTCTAGTTTTGCAGACAGGTTTAAGAACATGCGCGTGGAATCTTTAAAGAAGAAAGGCATTTTCATTGTTGACACAGACAGAGGTTCCCAATCACCTAATTCTCAAATTACTGCTTCTTTCTTTTAGACCTTAGAGTGCACTTACTCTCTGGTATTAGAAATGAGTAAACAGCAAACACATAATCCACTGCAGAGAGAACATTGAAAAGTATTACCCAGAATGTTCCATAGGCTTTATATATCTATCCAGCTAACTGCTTCTACTACACAGCTTGCAGAGAATACAAATGAACAAATAAGAGAACAGGTAGAAAGCTGTCTTGTCACAAAAAAGGGAAAAATGACACATTCCTCAATCATGATTAGATTTAGCTTTTTTAAACTGGGTACAGGTTCTCATAATATAGTAGAATGAATTTTAATCAACTGCCCATCATTATTTCTTTTTGTGAAAAATAGTAAGCAGACAATAAATATTTTCTCAATAAAATGCATAAAACAATGTGATTAAAATATTCTTAAAATATTAATAAAGGCCTAACACAAGGGAATTAACCCTTAAATAGAACTGTAAGGGGACAGAATAGTGTGGGACGAACAAAAAAGTACCAATATACCTTAGGAAAAATACAAGAAATAGATACTATACTTACTTAGGGTAAATAGCTCAAAGCTAACATCAACTTACGTTGTATAACACTGCTTACAGAAAATAAATAAATAAATAAATCTCAAGATGGAGGTTAGAAGCTACCTAATAAATTATTAAAATTAAATTAAATGATAGTCAAAATAAATATCATCATTAGAAATAAGTAATTTGATATTGACAGTGGGAATAAAAAGGAAAAATAATAAAAGAAAGGAAATTCTCCCACATCTTACAAAAATAAGGTCTTGCATAGCATACTATCAGAAAGATATGCAATAAATAGGAAAAGGTTCTTAGTTATAATTTCCTACTACATGTTTATGAACCTATGCACCATGAATAGTCAAACTGACATACTCTGGACTCTTTCCAAGATTTCATGTCATTTTTAGCTATGCAAATATATCAATGTTTCATTAGTGATTCAAAAATGACCTAAATTCTTTATGAAATGCTTTCCTCTTTAAATATGAAATGTCACAAATTCTCACTGAATATTTGATACTTTATCTCTCTTCCCAGCGTTTTATACAAGATGTAGAATCCTTAACACATACTATGTATATATCCATGACTTCATGCATGAAGAACTCTACATGATCTGGCACCATCTACTTTTACAACGTCTTTGAAACTCTGTTCCCTTCTAAACTCCATCCACATTGGCACTCTAACATTTTGAATTTATTTCACTCATCCACAAAATGAAGTCTTTTTTTCACCTGATTGGATAAACTTGGGTCATGTGACCACTATGAGCCCTATAGAGTCAAGAAAATTATGTGTGCTCTGATTGACTATGGTTAAGTACATTTCATGCTGAGCTCTCAAAAGAATCATGTTCCCCTGTAACCAGTTTTTGCATGGTCTCAGGTGGGTAGATACATAATAAATATGTTGAGATGGAGTAAGAGAACAATGATGGGCAACCAAAAAATATGCAACTTATGTTAGATACTTTCAACCTATTGCTTTCTATAAAAATTCTTTAAGTTCTTCATATCACTTAATATTTTTATTCACTTATTTATTTTACCCCCTATTAATCGTAAGCCTCATGGCAGTTAGAGAGATATGCTATGTTCACTGACATATCCCTACATATTAGAATAGTGTTGGCTCAGAGTACACAATCAGTGAATATGCGTTAAGTCCTTTATCTTCTACACAATCAGTTAATGAGCAAAGGAAATTGTTCAGAAAAAAAATAGGATAAATTAAAAGGATGTTATCTTACCTTGTATTCTGATTATATTTGTCTCTGACTGTGTGTATGTGAATTTATACATGTTCAGGTACCTATGTAAATTAAAGGCCCATAGTTCTTCCCTTCTAAATATTCCTTTTGTGGCTGTTAGGAAAACTTGGCCCATGTCAGTAACTAATCATGACCTGCAAAATTAGTGTTGACTCAAAAATGACTCAATTCTCACAGGAAGTAATTTACACAATAAGAGAACTGACTACATTAGGAGATAATTTCTAGGATTAATGTGAAACTGTCCCTGATCACTCAGATGAATGAAGCCAATTTCCCTACATTTGTATGGGTATGCCAAGTATATTATTGTCTTCAATGAATTGAATTAAGGGCAAAAAGTTAATGTAGCTCCAAAAATGCACTATACATTCTGGCTCAAGATATTAGATGTTTTAGATTCCACCAGGGAAAAATAACAAAACATAAATAGAAATAAATTATGGCATTATTTAATTAACTGGGAAGTTCAATGTGCTCTAGAGACTATTTATTATAATAAATAGAGCATCTTATCCTTGCAGTGCATTGTAATGAATATAAATCAAGGCTTTTTTTTTTTTTTTTTACTCAAAGAAAAACATTCACCAGTTCCTTATAAACTGTACCTAAGGGTCTCATTAGATTAATATTTTACTAGATTGCTTCATTATCTTGGCAGACTTTTTGTTATGGGACATCTCTGCCATGTGTGACATCATTGATCATGCACTCCTATTTGAAACACTCCTTTGGCTTGCATGAGATCTTTGCTCTTTGAATCTCCTCATAATTTTCTAACCTTTCCTATTCAGTATGGCTTCTTCTTCAAACAATCACCTCTTAACCACTGAGAGTTTGCTGAATTTTCTCCTCACTGTAATTCTCTCCAAGCACAACATATTCAAAAAGTATATAATCATTTCTCCTGAAACTACTTTACTTTCAATAACCGACCTTTCACATGGCAGCATGGTAGTTCAATCTGCTACTGGAATACTTGGGTTCACCTGTAACTCATCACTTTCCTTTTCTTGCCACAGCCATTTAATTCAAAATCCTGCCGTTTGTTTTCACAATTTATTTCATCCTATGGTCTTCATCCCAATCCTACCACTGATCTAATGAACACTCTTAGCTCTACTTTTAGTTGCCTTTGCAGCCTTCTAATATTACTCTGCTTCCCACACAGCAAATGGGCTGAGAATTTCATTGAAATTCATTATTATAGTTGTTTTAAAAATTTCTGGAACAAAATGGAGTAAAAAACATGAAGTTTATTTTTATGTTTTTGTTAATCCTCACCTGAGGATATTTTTTCACTGATTTTTAGAGAGAGTGGGAGAGAGAGGGAGAGATAGAGAGAAACATTGATGTGAGAGAGACACATCCATTGGTTGCCTCCTGCACACACCCCAACCAGGGCCGAGGAACCTGCAACCAAGGTATGTGTCCTTGATTGGAATAGAACCTAGGACTCTTCATCCTATGGGCCAGTGCTCTATCCACTGAGTCAAACCAGCAATGGCATGAGGTTTATTGATTTACAATGTCATACCTGTGCTGGGTTTTTGCCAATACTTGCATATTCTTGAGCAACACTCAGAGAGCATAAAAGTACCAACTTTTAGATGGTAGATAATATTAAAAAATAAATTGTTTTGCCATACCTTTAGAGAATAACAATTAATAGGATATAATTCACAGATGAAAATGGTTGAAAACTGCAGTTCTAGAGGTAAGCAATTTTAACTGATCTGTATATAACAATATGGCCAATAAGTGAAATATACAAAATAAGGTATCACAAATCCATCTTTCAACTATGGGAAAACATCAGCTGAAATAGCCTCCTCATAGTTTAATGAAACACTAAGGTAAGGTGCTCAATAGAATATAAAACCTTAAATATAATTTTAATTTTCGGAAACTCTGCAGAAATTTATTTCTTCATTTTAAATAGTCTAAGATGGTTGGAAAACTGCAGGATTAAAATAGTAGGAAAATAGTAGTAGACTATTATTTTCCATTTTTATGCTTGTAATGAGTTATAAGTTTGTTAAGCTTATTGAATATCTCTGTAGTTTCCTGGCCACTTCCATTTGTAATACAATAAAATGGTTGCACTTGAGCTATGTACCTGGTATCTTTAGAAATTAGCAGAACAAGGTGAGCCTGATATTCAGACTGCTTTGTCAGTAAATTCTGTAGAGACTATTGTCTAAGCAAAATTAGGAAACTGGCTGAACAGAAGATATTTAAAAGAAATTTTTCTGATGCACAGTTTTGTTTTATTAAATTAACACAATGAGACCCAGACCTAGCACTCTGATAATGTAACTTATAAATTTTTCAATTATTCAAATATTTTTCTAGGTTATTTTAAAAACTATTAGACATTTTTTTTCAAGATTATAAACATTATAAATCAAGAAGTACCATTTTTCTTAGAGAGTCACTCAAAAATTTTGAACCTAAGTGTTCACTATTTATAGAGGGTTTTTTAAATCATGAAAAATTTGAAACAACCATATTTTTAAAATCTTGACCTGAGGATATATTTTTGTTGATTTTAGAGAGTGAAGGAGAAGAGAGAGAGAGAGAGAGAGAGAGAGAGAGAGAGAGAGAGAGAGAGAGAGAGAGAAAGAGAAGGGAATAAAACATCAACCAGTTGCCTCGAGAACCTGTCCGAACCAGGGATTAAACCAGCAACCTAGGTATGTATGTATATGCCTTGACCGGGAATCAAACCTGCAACCTTCTGGCATACATGATAGCATGCAACCAACTGAGCCACCAGGCCAGGGCTTGAAACAACCATTTTATGAAAAATATTTGAATATCTTTCCAAAGAGTAATTAGGGTATTCTGATAGAAGTTCTCATATATTACTGGGAAATATTCATAATAAAAGAACATCAAAATTGACATAGGCAAGAAAGAAACTTCTTTCTACATTCTGGGTTCTGTGACTGGCCTGAGAATTAAACTGACATGACTGATTAACAAGAGAAAAATGTACAAATGTTACTGAATAAATTTTACACATACAGGTAGTCAACCCAGGAAAATGAAGACTGAAAGACGTAACAACCCTAAGCCATCAGCTGCCAATGATTGCCAACAGCTGTAGAATGGATTTCACAGTCAATCTGTGCGGTGGGAGAATGCACTAGAGCAGCACTAAAAGGAAGATACATCAGGGAGTCTGTATCCTGCTCTGCAGCACTTCTTGATGGGGAGCAGGGCTTCAAAGAATCATATGAATAATGCCACTTACCCAAGGAGTAAAGAACCTGAAGCAAAGGGGGGTCAGGGGGAGAAGAGAATCATGAGAGCCATTCATGGCCTAAGAAGAAATATTTGGCTCAGGAGACAGATGTTTATGGAGTTCCCTAATACCTCAGATACTGTAGCATTATGATTCTCTTCAACTTTTACCAGGAATACTGACGTTCAAATCCAGCCCCATTCTTAGATCTCTACAGCCTGATTCCAGACCCTTCACTGACCTGTTTTCCCAGACCTCTGCCTTACACTAGTACTTTATATTGCATTCCTTTTAAGATTTTCCCCATTTTTATTTACAGTCATGTATCTCCAAGGGGATGTTATCCTGTTAAGACTTTCCCTTTCATGGTTTGTGTTTAGTTCCAAGTTTCTGGCATATGTCTAATTCCATTGTTTATTCAAAACTTTTTCTCCACATTAAATGTAAACTGAAATATAGCTATACACTGCATGTCGAGGTAGAAGAGTTATCAACATTTTATAATATTATTTTGACCGGACATTTTATTTAAGAATGCAAATTTCACTTAGTGGTCATTACATTTTTTTAAAAAAATTCACAAACTATCTTTTTAAGAATATACCATAGAATATATTCAGAAATCAAGTTCAAAATGCTATCTTTAATCTTAACAGGTCCCCATTTTGATAGTCAAAATAATATTTTGTATATCTAGACTTTCAGCACCCCATATCGTATTTTTCCATTTTCTATGATTATAAAGCATTCCAAGGTTGAATTTTGTTAATAACTTTGAAAGTGACTACCATAGGCTCAACAAAATACATTATATTCTCCTTTGCTGAGACTGAGTTCTAGTCAATGCAGAGTAAATAAAAACAATATGTGGCATAGTCAGCTAACCCATAAAAATCTTCCCACTGCTGCTTGTCCATGTATTCTCCCCTTCTCAAGGAAGTTACACAAGAAGCATGGTTTTGAAGAAGGAAGAGTCTCTTAGCAGAGGGACCTGAATTATGATGTGAAGGAGAACTATTCTAACAATCTCTTCAATCATCCAGTGATGGTCCATGAAAAAAAGGTTGGAAACATGATCACACATAATGTACTACCTTAGATGTTTTCTATATTTATAGTTAGGAATCTATAAAAATCAATAAATTATCAAGCCCTGTTAATTCATCCATCTCCTTATTTTCTTATTCTTTTTCTTATAATATTTAGTTCAAAATTTCATAACTTTTTGTCTCAATAACTACTGCAGCTTCTAACTTAGTTCTCTAAATACTAGGTCACTCCCATATAATCCACTAACCACCATAGTCATGATGGGTCATCCAGTATTCTTTTTGAGCCAAAATATCCTTATGTTTTGTTAAATAATATTTTTTGTTTTTGTGCTATTCATTAAAGTTATCAAATGCTAGATAGTTACATTTATAGAGAAATAATCAATAGATATAGTAATAGATGCAAATAGGAAAGATTCACTAAAGATTCTGTAATAGAGATTGCTTTTACATAATTGAAATGTGTTCCACTGTCCTTATTCATGAAGTAGTTTCATAAACAGCTGGTTGATTACAAGATTTACCAGTGGTTTTTTTTTTTTTTTTGAGAATGGGGATAGGAACCTCTCATTTTAGATATGACATTCTAGTGGGTTAGAGATTTCTGGCCAGTTGTGGGAAAAAAGAGGACATATGTAATACTTTCAACAATAAAGATTTTTAAAAAAATGACAAAGACAGACAGAAACTATAGTGCTGCTACTGAAAGTCACATTTCCACCAAAAAAAAAAAACTGTATTCATGAGCACATAATGAAATGACTTGTAAAAGAGGGATTCCTATTCTCAGGAGATAAACTCAGCATTTAAGATATAGACAAAAGGTCAATAATCTTGTTCTCTAAAAATGTAGATATTTTCAGCTATGGTGACCATATTGATTGCCTCTGTCTCAACTATCCACCTCTGCTGTTGCAGCAGGGAAGAAGGTGTAGACATGATGAACAATTACAGCCTGCAGGCCATAGCGTGAAAATTATTGTTTTTAATATGTTTTTGTTGATTTCAGAGAGAGGAAGGGAGAGGGAGAGATAGAAACATCAATGATGAGACAGAATCATCGAATAATATAGAATCAGCAGACAAAATGGGGTGAGGATTTTGAGGTAAGTTTTGATGGAACTGCTGTCATGATAAGTGAGCTGTTTCTCCAAGTGTGGAAAATGTTATCTGACAGCTATTTGTTCAGATGAGCAAATTGTTTTCTCAGATACTTTTGTGGCAACAACTTCCTGAAGCAAGAAGGGAAGTTATATTGACAAAGGTGCTTCCATTTCTAAGGTAGGAAGAAGTAGCAGTGGTTTTCAGAAAAGGCAACCAAATGATATTATAGATGCTCACCTTACAGTAGTTTTTATTGCCTGCCTAATTTTCTTTCTCCCAACTAGTCAGTGGACTCTGTGCAATCAGAAGTGTAAATATTTTAATATACAGATCCCTAATAATTATGGCTATTAATTTTAAGATACTTTTATTTGAAAGGGGAAAAAGTAGATATGGTGGATACTATGTAATATGCCACTTAAATCTCTGTGTTTGAATGGAGATGTTATTCCCTACCTATAGAGAGTGTTGCCAATTGACAATTCTTGATTATAAGCCTCCGCTGAAGAAATCTACTTTTCTCAACATGATGCTACTTCTGTGGGAAGACCCTTCTAATGACCTATTACACAGCAGTATAAAGCCCCTCCTCCCACCTCAGGACAACTCTCTCAGGCTATCTCAATTCTAGATATACCCTTGAAGTTAGCCAAAGCCTTTATCTTTCTTTCCTTCTCTTCCAAAAATGTTGATTCCAAGAGTATATATGTTGTTCACAGCTAGCTATAGCATATTTTCCATTACCTGTGGAACCCAACTTGAATGTGTTAGGACATGAATGGTCAAAAACAAACAAAAAATATTAAAGATTAAATTTTAGATTTGAAGCACTTGCTGCCTTGATAGCAATGAGAATTCTGTCATTTAAGGTAGAAGAAATATAAGTAGAATAACAGAGGAGAAACAATAGCTATAAAGATAATGGAATTGGGTGTCTATTGCTATGCTTATATTGCATTGTTAATTCTATATGGAAAAATAGAAAGCTAATAATAATTACTTACCAATTAAAAATTAAGTGTAATTTTACTCGTAGATGTCATATAACTGAAAGGAGTGTCACTCTGACTTTATAATGAAAAAGGAATACAATTAACTTCAAATTCAGGATTTTTCCCCCAAACTCATTGCATAGCCAAGGTTATAGAAAACAAACTGGCCAAATCTAAAAATTGATCATGTCTGTTGGGAGAGGAGATGTGAGTACTTGCTCATATGAGTGGAAGCAAGTAGACATCAATAAGGAGAGTTAAAAAAAGTTGGTAAATGCTGAATGTGGCCTTTAAACATTTATACACAGAGTATAAACTTGTGACCTCAGGTGACAGATATTGAAAAGGTCTATACCCTCTTAAAGGCTGTTTCTCTACAAACTCCACTGGGACTCACAGAAAAGATCAGAAAGAGCTCTTAGAAGTCTTCATTGAGGTGGAACCGAGGGGTGGGAGAATTGCAGCTGTGCAGAAAGTGCAATAAATTATACCCATATCTTTTTCACCTACCTCCACTGGAAAATAAAGCCTTATCTGTGAGTTTAAGGACACAAAGCTTTGCTGTCTTTAGGGTATTGGTGAAAACTCATTATATCAGGGGGAAAGAGAAAGGTGAAAAAATAAACAAAACAACCAAAAAACTCTGCTCCTAGAGGCAGGACAGCAATACACATCCGTCCATAATATATTCAATGCAGAGTGAAGAACTATAAAGACACATTCTTGAGACCCAGGAACTCAGTGCATACTGAAGAGTGAGGTTTAATTATAACAACAGAGAATTAAGTTACCCAATTGTCCTCTTCACTGTCAAGCTAACAAATTCTGAATAACAAACAATAGCAGATTCCTCCTGAAAGAACAGGCAAGGAACCAGAAAATGCTAACTTCCATGAGACATAACACAAAGGGAAAAACCTAAATTTCATCCTTCAACAAGATTGCTCTGAAAAATCAATCTGTATTTTAAATATAAGACATATCTACAGAAATTTGAAACCAGTGGTTCATTGAAGGTAGCCATAGCAACCAAGAAAAATAGGAAATACTCAAATTCTACTCTAGTCATTATATAAACTTAATACCCTGCATTAAAGGCTCAATAGAAGGAAAGGAGTGCCTATTTTCAGGCATAAAACTATTTACTCAGTCTCTACTGTTGTATTCAAGATGTCTGGCTTTTGACAACAAAGAGACATAAATGGGGGAAAAAGGTAAAAAAAGGTACAAAATAATAATTGGAACCACACACAGGCATAACAGTGACACTATACTATCTGACAAAATTTAAAATAACTGTAATTAATGTATAAATGGTGCTAATTTTAAAAAATGAAACAAAAATTAAATAAAAAATGTAAAAACATATGGAAAAGTGTTTTTGACAGGCATTTCAGTAAATTCAGCATATCCAAAAAAAGGAATCAATCAATTTCAAGATGAGTCATTAAAAATTATGCATACTGAATCGCAGTGAGAAAAAAGGAGGAATAGACAAAACTATATAATCACCAAGAGCTATAAATCAACATCAAATATTGTAATATATGTGTAGTTGGATCCCAGAACGAGAAAAATAAATATGTGAAGACATGATGGATGAGGATTTTCCAAAATTAATGACAAAAAGCAAACAAATCCAAAAATCTCAGAGAAAATTAAGCAGAATAAATGCCTACCCCCCTCAAAAAAAAAAAAAAAATCACGTAGATTACCTAAATATATCATTTTCAAATCTTACAAGCAAATGATAAAAAAATATTGAAGGAAGCTAATGATAATTATACATAAAGAAAAAATTTAAAAAACACTCTCAAAAGACTTCTAATTTGAAATTATGTAAGTTAGACAACAATGGAGTGTGATATCAGTAAATAAGTGAGAAAGGTGAGGACTATGAAGCTATAATCCAAAATTCCATCTCCAACAGAAAGAGGCTGAAAATAAGGATGGGAAAATATATATCATGCAAAAAGAAAACATAAAAGAGATGAAAATAACTAAGTTAATTCCATCAAAATGGGCTTTAAAACAAAACATACTACTAGAGACTAAAAATATTCAGTGATATAAGTATCATTATTATGAAGATATTAAATTATATAAAAAAACACACATAAAAGCAAAGCTCAGAAATATAGAAAGTAAATACTGAAAGAATTGGAGAAATAGGCAAATCACCTGTAATAGTTGCAAACTTTAATACCCAACTCTTAATAATGTATAAATTCACTAGACCAAAATCAGCGAAATTATAGAAGATGTGAACAATGAAAATAAATAATAAATGGAAGAGTGACACTCCCCCAGCCTGAGAAGGGCATGGTAGTCAATGTCTTAGTACCCTCATGGTTGAGGGGTGGGTCATGACACAAAATAAACCACCAGAAGGCAATGGAATTAAGGATGGACAGCAGAGGATGGAGATCTTGAGTGTCTTGTTAAAGTCCTAGCATTAGCTGCAGAAGCAAGGGCTCATACTAACTTTCATATTAGGAGTACCTCGGCAAGAGAAAGCCACTGGAATCCATGAGGAACTACTCCCAGAACCTAATTAAATAAGTGGACTGTAGTTAACATTATGATGCACAGCCCAGATTTCACTACGAGAATGAACTACCCCCTGCAATAACACAATTATGAATGCCGTCAAAAGACATGTTCAGCTTTAAGTCCTATCTGCAGGTTGCTATGCCTTGGCTCACATTATTATTAATTCCAGTGGCAGCCTCACTCAATGACTGATTGACATGGGGATAAAATGGGCTAGCTATCTCTTTCCAACTTGGAACAATTCTGATGGTCTATCTTAGCTCCAGAGCAACCCAAGAGTGCCCTTTGGGTTAGGAGTCCATGTCATCTTCTGCCTTTGCCCAATTCTTACTTTGCTCTCTTCCACAGGTGTTAATCTCAAGAGAACTTCTCAAAATACACATCCTGATGACTAATCTCTGTTTTAGAATGTTTCCTAGCACCTGGGAACTCACCTTGCCACAGTAAGGTGGGGAATTATTATTTTTTTTCCTCATTTTCAATGTAGAGCATTACATCATCTTCTCCCATCAGTGGTCACAATTATGTTCCTTTTCACCTTTTGGCTCTTAGAAATGATAACATGTTGCCCAGCCAGTTTGGCTTGGTGGAAGTCACGGTTCAATTTCTGGTCAGGGCACATGTCTGGATTTCAGGTTCCATCTCCAAAAGGGGGCACGCAGGAGGCAGCCAATCAATGATTCTCTCTCATCATTGATGTTTCTGTCTCTCTCCCTCTCCCTTCATCTCTGAAATCAATAAAAAATATATTTTTAAAAAACAGGAAAGGTGACATTCATTTTTCTGGCAATGTCATTTTTCAGGTCTCAGGTCATCTCAGGTTTAGCTTACTGAAAATGTTTTGACACTTTTATATACATAAGTTTTAGCAACTACTCAGACTTCTTAGACATTTCATTATTTTCTTCCTCACTGATATTGTCTCATATTGTTTTCTCAAAATTCCTTGATACATTTTTGCATTCATTTTAAGCTATTGTCATATCTAAAGACTGTTGGAATTGCATATTTTGTGTGACCATTTTGAAATCTAGTTTCTAATATCTTTTGAATCTAATATCTTTTGTTCAAGTATAACAATTCTTCACAATACTTTACTTGTCTATTATAGATATTAAAATGCAGCAGCCTCTTTCTTTTAGGTTCTTTTACATTCTTTTTTCATTTCTGATCACATTAAAAGCAAAAAAGCAACATTTGTTGTCACTTCTATATTTAAAGAGTAAAACTATTTCTACTTTTCTCTCTGCCAGTGGATTATAATGATTTAAGATAAAAATGAGAATACATAACATATTTACAATAATTAAAAAGTCATGTTATAAATCATTTGGTAATTTATTATTTTATTATAGTCAACTTGCCACAAATTATGCTTGTTGCAAATAATTTTACATAACTGTTTCATTTCTATACTTTAAATTTGTATATGACTGCTTTATTTTATAAAATGAAAAATTAAAAACATTATAGACTTAACTAGTGAACAGAGCAGACATATGGAGAAAATTACCAACATTTCCTTTATTTTTTTGTTGTTTATTCGCCCATTATACATCAACATTTACTAAGTGCCTGCTGGGTGAGGTGCTATTATAGGCACTGGGAATACGGAAATGATAAAGATCTTAAAAATACAGAGAAAAATCTCTGCTTTATTGAATTTATAATTTTGTGAGGTGAGATAGACAATAAACTTAATAAATAAGTACATTTTTAGGGCATGGACTACCAAACATTTTACTATGAAGGGCCAAATAGTAAATAATTAGCCTTTGTTGGCGAAATGGTCTCCCTGATCCTATATAATAAAAGATTAATATGCTAAGGGTCCAGTCATCCAGTGACTGGTCCACTGTTCAACCAATCAAAGGGTAATATGCTAATGATATGCTAAGGCCACTCAGCCACCTGCTATGACGTGCACTGACCACCAAGGGGCAGAAGCTCCGATCAGTAGGCTAGCTGTCTGCTGGGGTCCGACTGATCAGGACTGAGTAAGATGGACAGGACCTGGAGCCCCCCTGTGGTCCTTCCATGGCTGGCCAACCTCCCACGTCCCTTTGAAGCCCAATCATGCACTGGTGGGGTTCCTCGGCCTCGCCTGCACCCTCTCACAATCCGGGACTCCTTGGGGGATGTCAGAGAGCCGGTTTCAGCCCCATCCCGCAGGGCACTCCCTTCGGGAGGACGCCAGACGCAGGGCTCACGGCTGGCGAGTGCTGCTGTGGCAGCGAGAGCCTATCCCTATTGGGACTGATTGGGTGTGAGCCTGTGGCAGGCACAGCGCAGCCAGGATGAGCAGGAGCTGCAGGTAGGAGCTGCAGGTGACACTGGACCTGCAGGCCACCCAGAGAGGCCCCACCTGTTCACGAATTTGTGCACCAGGCCTTTAGTAACTATATAAACCTGTCATGGAAGGGACAAAGTAACTACAAACAATACATAAATAGATAGGCATGGTTGTGTGCCAATATAGTCTTATTTACAAAATCGGCAATGAATAAAAATTAAGTAGAATAAGGGTAATAGGGAGAGTATGTGCAACTTTAAATAAGGTGGTCAATTATTGGTCACTTTAAAGTTATGTGAGGATTTAAAGGAGCTAAGTGAGCAAGTCTCTTGGATATCAAAAGAAGAATGGATGAGAGAACAAAGAACATGTGTGAAGAAATCTGTTAATTACTTAATTAAATGTGACATATCAGAGCTGATATTTCCTAAGTCTGTGCCATATAGTTCTCCTATTTTGTGTAATTTTTAAAACTAGTATATGTTCGCCGAGACCAGTTTGGCTCAGTGGATAGAGCGTCGGCCTGCGGACTGAAAGGTCCCAGGTTCGATTCCGGTCAAGGGCATGTACCCGGGTTGCGGGCATATCCCCAGTAGGAGATGTGCAGGAGGCAGCTGGTCGATGTTTCTCTCATCGATGTTTCTAACTCTCTATCTCTCTCCCTTCCTCTCTGTAAAAAATCAATAAAAAAATATATTTAAAAAAAACTAGTATATGTTCTGTTCCAGTACTATATAAGTTATTAAATATTCAGATATCACCAAAATGTATATAAATTTGGAAATCTTGAAAATTTAAGTTCAGTAACAAATTATTATTTCATGCTTATGTTCTCTTTACATATCAGCTAATTCATAGAAATACAATTGTAACTATATATAGGCTCCTTTTTTAATATTTACAAAATATGGCAGTTTGGGGGAGTGCATAGCTCTATCGATATTATAGATTTTTCTCAGAAAGTAAGTTAAGATTATTGCAAAAACAATTATAATATGTGGAATATAAAACTGAAAGCAACAAGTAAACAACCAAAAAAACAAAATGTATGTTATACAAAATATGGCAAAATGTATTTAAATTTTAAATGCTAGAATATTTTCACAATTTAATATTATCTTGGAGTATCCCCCCATTTTTGTGTCATGAGTCATTAGGGAAATATTAAAAATATCTATAGCATTTTATACAGTCTCTACTTAAAAACTGAGTAATGGGAAATGGTTACAAATATCCGTGATTCTTCCACAAACATAAATATACATATACACATACATAAATATAAATATAACTACAAATATAAACATGAGACAATGGAATATTCATAATTTTCCTATCACTGTATTTCTAATATAACTAATGTAAAACTAATGATCTGATTTTTTGAGCCTTGAGAAATATATTCATGAATATGCAGAAATTTTAAATTGTAAAAATTTCAAAGAAAAATCACTATCCCACTGTTTCATGTAAAATGATTATTCACACATTAATCCATATAATTTTAATAACACTACCATGTAATACAAATTGAAGTATTAAACATACTTCACTGATGAATAAAATCTCTAAGAGGTTTGTAGCAAGTTAGTAGTGGATCTAGACTAAAATTCTCTGTTGTTTTCAACATGTAGATCCTTAACTATTTCACTAGTATGTACTTCTTATAATTTATGCTCATTACCATCTTCCAACATATTTCATGGAAATCAAGAGAGGAGAGATGGCTTGATAGACATAATTACATTATTAGATAAGAGTAAAGGTTACATGACTTTAATTTTTTAAATCAATAGAGATAAATGGTGGGGGAGAAAGAGCTGAGAGGAATAGGGGCAGAAGGATGAGTTCTGAGCGGTCAGGATGCATTTTTGACTCTCACATGAATGAGGGTAGAATACTATTTGAATGGGGGAAATCCAGAAGGGTTAGGTTAAACTTCCTGCAATGTATAGGGCAACTCCTACCTACAAATTATGTCACCCAAAGACCTAATAACACCTCAGAAATGATGTGGGTTTTTTTCCTAAGAAAATTTAATGAATGTATTTCACAGATTAGAGATTCTATAGAAAGTAATTTATAATACATGCTGATTTATTGCATTCTTTGACATTTTATAGTTCTTTATCATCCACTAATACTTTTCATAAGCAAGTATGGAACATATGGTTTAGGATTTAATCTCCTCTAAGTTTTTGGTAACTAAGATAACTAGCAATCCTTCTCTCCTAATAACCCCTACAGTATGAATGAATGAATTAATGAATGAATTAATGAATGAATAAATAAATAAATAAATAAATAAATAAATAAATAAATAAAGTTATAAACCAGAAAGGGTTCCATTGGATAATTATAGGACTCTATGAAATAGTAATCAGAACCATTTTTATCTGGGCCACCTCTCTCAGAGTGATGTATCAATATGTCAGACTCTGAGTAACAGAAACAAGAAAATAATGCTTAAAATAAGATAGAGACTCATATTTCTCTCAAATAATGGAATGTATATAGTTAGGCTTTCAAGACAACTCAAATGACATAACTGACTTCCTGCTTACTTTGCCATCCTTAGGTTCCCATCCTCAAAGGAACTTCATGCTTTGAAGATAGCCACTAGGTTTCTCACCATCTCGTTTGCTTTTCAGGCATTAAGAAAGAGGAAAAAGAAAATGACATATGCCAGCTGATTTAAACCCCTTCTTCTTTTGAGGTCCCAAGTGTCTTGAATAAAAATTACCGTTAGAGCTCATTGGCCAGGACTTAGGTACAGGCTAGCCCTATCTGTATAAGGGACTAGAAAAGGCACTTTTCTTTGCTAGGCACATTTCTTTGCTAGGCACAACAAAACCTGCCTCATGTTGGTGAGGAAGAAGACGAAAATCAATAAAGAATAGGCAAGTTGCAGTTTCTGTCACAAGAATTAGGTCAATAATTAGATAATTCAGAGGAGATGATAAGGAAAATAGAGCTTGTGGGATAGAGTAGGAATCATTGGGCCACTTGGCCTGGAGCTCAGGCCTTTGAATGCCAGGAGGCATGCAGGCAGGCAATGGCAGTGACTGGCCAGGTCTGCCAGTGTGTTGATATGATCCAAGCAAAGAGGACATTTTGGCAGAGGGAATATTGACTCTAGAAAAGATCGTGTCTGAAGTGCTATTTGTGAATAGTTCAATTTGGAATGATAAGGATCTGGTCCTGGACTCCCTGAACAGGTAGTAACTCGCCAGTGTAAAATATATTTCTAATTATTTTTTTCTTTAAAGTTTCCCTCCATTGAAAATTACATAAAATATAAAAACTGAACTTTTCATCCAAGAGTTGTATTAACTAATTAATAATTTGAGCATTATGAAAAGAAAATACATAAATACATTCCCTCAAAAGTTCTTTACCATCCATCCATATGTGATAATATTGCACAATTTCAGACATCTAAGTAACAGCCAGAATTCAAACCCATTTCTGTCTCAGGCCAACTCTCATGTATTTACCCAGTATTCTATATTGCAATCTCTCTAGGATTTTGCTGAAGTCTTATATTAATGGGTAGAAAATGGATGATGAAAGTGTTCAAACTGCACTATTCACTCCTCAAACCACATGGAAAACTATGTTTAAATCTGAGTAAAGATCACTATGAATGTCATTAGCAAATTTCTGAACAATTCAGGCAGAAAAGTTACTTAAACCCTATGAGCATATTAATAAAAAAGGAGGTTACTGAGCAAATTAAATATAGGATGACTACCTGTGGAAAAAATGATTAGAATTACTGGGGCTCATCCTAAAATACATAAGTTGGTGATATCTTTAGATAAATTGACTTGACCAATAAAAATCATCAAAGATAATCTAAAACATTACAGATACTCCAAGCCTTGGTTTTCATAAACAGTTTGAATAATTATCTGTACAAAATATATTTATTTAATTAATTTATTTGTTTATAGCAAGAATTCACATAAAAGATCAGATGTTGGGTTAACCCCTCACATTTTCACTAGTTCTGATAATTATATAATTTCATTTAACTATCCAGTTGATTGGCATTTTCAAGGTTCTAGGGAGAACAGAAAGTTTGTTAAAAAGAAGTTTACTTTCAAAGAATATATATTCCACTGTCATCAGATTTATGTGGGTGCTTGGAAAAAATGCTGATTAAACCTACTAAATAATAATCTCCAGAGTAGATATTAGCGATCTTAATTTTTTTATGAGCTAACAAGATGATTAAATATTAAAAAATGTTATTATTGAGGGCTGCCATTCTTCTGTTACTTGTTCATTGTCTGTATATGATGGAAAATGTGGCATTTAAATCTATTTATCATACTATCACACCGATAGGCTGCATCACTAACATGGAACCCTTGACTACTAAACCCAGATTAAGTCTTAGAATCCTTCTACCACTATACTCCACAAAATTAATCAACTGGTATGAAATGTGTCAATGCAATGGCAATTTTTAATAAATACTGATACAAGTTGATTTCATAAAATTACTACTAAGTACTTACATTCCCTTCGATGCTAGTAGGAAGGTCTTAATAGTCTCCAAATTGAAGGAAATTAATAAAGATATAACTCGTGTTTTCTTTCTTAGGAATAAAGGAACCTGTTTATCCGTAGACTAATAATGAGCCTTAGTTACCTGAAACAGCAGTAATCAACTATCAGATAAATTCCCTTGACTTTTAATTAAAAACAATATTCTGAGTCTGTGAAAGGGAGACATTGTGGGCACAGGAGGTTAAGAGTTACAGAAAAAATTGTTACAGAATAGGGATTTTGAGAAGCTAGGCTCATGTGCAAATCATAATTATAGGCAGCAGATACGAAGATTAAAATAAAAAGTCTCCACAGTGTAAATCCTAAAACCAAGTCAAATATGAGTAACAAACCACCAGTTCCAGGCACTCTTGACACATGGTTATTCCTCATATTACACTTCATTTCTTATATGTGGGTGCCCATAAGTTCATCTGTTTGATTTGTTGTTAAAATCATTTTTTTCAAGCTAACTTAAATAGATTTTATTTTCCTTACTACCAAACATGCTATTGAAAAAGACAAAAATTCATATGTATTTAAGTAAACCAAGCTCATAGGAAACTAAGAGGTCCTTAGATTCCTCTAGAGGTAGAAGAAGATTCAGTCTGAGTGATCTGGCCTACGCTTTGACTCTTTCTGGCTAGAGTGATAAAGGATGGCCTCAGGTTTAAAGTTACTGGGCAGTAACTAGGGAGAAGGGGTACCAAAATGTGTGGAGGGCCTTAAGACCTGGTAAAATTGGCTTTTAATCTGTTCCCCAGCAGGAGAGAAAAAGGAAGTGCATGCAATAAGTAGTTTACTTAAATTTTTACACATTTTATTAAGTGTTTTGTTTTTTTAAGAGTAAGGCAGAAATCTAAGTTTTTCTTGTTACGAGAAGTACACTGGTCTTTGTGTAGCCAGTAATTTTAAAATCAACCATGGTATTGTACTTGTTAATACTGAATTCGTCCTCTTCTGGGTGGGTCAAAGGCTGCTTGAGCTGGTAAATTGCACCCTTTTCCAGGGTACTGCAGTAGGGCTCTGAGGGCTTCCCAAGAGAGCTCGGTGGTCTCTGTGGCTTTGGCATTTTGGGAAAAAAAGGCTGAGATCAAGTTCCATCTCTCACGACTTTGGATGCAATGCTCTGATGCTGGTGCCCATGAAGGGACATGTGTGGATGTCCACATGCTATTTCTGGCTTGAAGACAGAGGAGGCCACATGAAAGGACCAGAGACTTGTCTTTGGAAACTGAGAGTGATCCTCCCTGGTAGCCAGCAGGAAAACGAGGACTTCAGTCATACAACCACACACAACTGAATTCTGCCAACAACCTGAATAAGCCTGGAAGTATTCTTTTCCAGAATCTCCAGATGAGAGAGTCCAGCCTGGCTGACAATTTGATTATGACCTCATGAGACCCTTCACAGAAAACACAGTCAAGCCTGTCTGGCTTCTGACCCACAGCACCATGAACTAACTAATAAATGCGTGCTCTTTAAGAAGTAAATTGATGGTAATTTGTTAGGCAGCAATTGAAAACCAATACAGACATCTGGCACTGCCTCTTGGCACTAAAGCTGTAGCTTCATCTAAGGAAACCTCAACAGCCTAGGATTTTGGTCTGACTGGTTAAATTATGTGGTAGGGGAGGGAGTGAAGGTGAGGTGTAGGGAGTACTGAAATGGATTCAGATTACCCTGCTGTGAAATAATAAGATATATCCTATATAATAAAACCCTAATATGCAAATCAATCAAATGGTGGAATGACTGGCAGAACATCCAGTCGCTATGACATGCCCTGACCACCAGGAGGCAGACGCGTCTGCCCCCCGAGAGGGAGGCGACCAGCAGTGGCAATTGGGGGGTGGGGTTTGCCAGCGGGCGGCACCAGGCCACCAGCCAAGGCAGGTGCCAGCAGGGGCCCCCAAATCACTCCACCCCAGTCGCCACACAGATTGGCCCTGATCGCCTGCCAGGCCTAGGGATCCTACCCTATATATTGAGAATAGTCTCTTAGATTTAAAAATTAAAATCTGGCATGGCAAGGCTACTCTAACACTGAAAAAACAGGGTGATGCAGCGATTACATGCATGGACTCTGGCTTGCACATTTTGTGGTCAGCCCTGATTCTGACACTTATAACCATGTGGCAAAGCCAATTACTTAACTTCTTTCTGCTTCAATTTTTCTACCCATAAGATGGAGAAATAATACTACCACCTCAGAAGGATTATTTTAAGTACTACTTTTTATATTCAGGGCAAAAAAAAAAAATGTAGCTGCCCATACAACAGCAAGATGCCTTTCACCTGTATGAAAAGTATGGTCACTGGTGCATGCAGCATCCCAGATTGCGAGAGGGATGTCCGACTGCCAGTTTAAACCGCAGTTGGACATCCCCTGAGGGTGCAGGTCGGCCTGAGGGAACCCTCCACCATGCACAAATTTCATGCACCGGGCCTCTAGTCTATATATATAAAAGCCTAAGCAACCATTATGACAGAATGACCGAAACAACCAGAACGACTGGTGGTTATGACGCGTAGGAGCTTCCCCCAGCCCACAGGCCCCAATCACTGTTGGGGCCTGCCACCGGCCAACCTCCTGGTTCCTCCACCTAGCCGGCAGGCCCCAATTGGCCTGCCACCTGTCTGCCACGGTGGCAGTTGGTCCCTCCCCCCAGCCATCAGGCCCCGATCACCTGATCAGGGCCTGCTGGACAACCTCCCGGTCCCTCCCCCCAGCTGGCAGGTCCATATCGCCTGATCGGGGCTGGGCCCTGGGCTTGGACGGGAAACCGGGGGTGGATGGTAGCAGATGCAGGTGGCGAGGGGAGGAGGAGGGGGGAAGGAGGGGAGACGGGGAGGCATGGAACCTGATCAGCCCTGATAGCAGTCCTAGCCTAGGGACCCCCACCCATGCACGAATTTCATGCACCAGGCCTCTAGTGTGTGTGTGTGTGTGTGTGTGTGTGTGTGTGTGTGTGTGTGTGTGTCTCTGCTCTCAGTTCCTTTACAGCTCCTGAATCTCCTTGTAAATAAGAGTGCTAGGAGAATCTTTTTTTCTAAAATTTAGTCTTTGATCCCAGTTGCTGACAATGAGCTAATAAGACCTTTATAATTCCTGAGTGATAGGGGTACCTGTCAGTAAACTCCTAAATCCCTTGGGATTTTCTGAAGTGTCTTTTGTTCCAATGTGGTGACTCTTGGTAGGATGCTGTATAGGGCTGGTCAGAAGAAGATCAAGACATGATTAACAGGTTGCGACTTTCAGACTCACCTCTCATTCCTAAAAGAAAGGAGAGAGGCTATAAATGAAGTTAATAATCCATCATGCCTCTGTGATGAAGCCTCTATAAAAATACCCATAGTATGTGGTTCAAAGACCTTCTGAGTTGGTGATGGCACACCCCAACTCAAGAAAAAGCTCCTGCACTCAGGAACCTATGTACATCTTTGCCTGGCTGTTTACCTATGTCCTTTCCCAAAAACTGGTGAATGTAAACAAAAAGTTCCCCCATTAATACAAAGTTCATCTCCTCAGCTGAATAGTGAAAGGTTTCAACATCTCTCTCCTTCCTGATTTTTTTTTATGACTCTTCTAGGCAGCCACACATGCTTTATTTGTAGATTTCATCTGGATAAAGGTATCTCCTGATGATGAGATATCTGGTGATCAGCCCTGGTAATTCAATGCCTTGTAAAATTTGTGAGTTTGAATATCTATGAAAAACTCCCCCAGAAAATCCAGGATCTCCTCAATTATCTTCATGTAGGGAAGACCTTAAAGGTATATACAGTCTCTAACGTTTACACGGGGCAAAAATTTCTGAGGTAGTACTAGGACAATAGGAAGGGTTGCAGTGAAATGAGAAGGGCTGAGGTGAATTGATTAGCACCTGCTGAACTTCAGTTGCTATACTCCTGAGCAGTTCAATGTCTTTTACCAAAATCCTTATGCTTCCTCAGTGTGTTCTGTGCATACCTCTCATAAGAGGACAAAATATCTCTTGTTGGCTGGTTGTCTAGTTAGGTAACAAGGAGGATGCCTTCCTCCCCCCTATTTTAGGGCAATGTTGTCCAAAGAAGGCCACCGTCTTATCAGCTGTGGCCATGAAAGACAGCCCCAGCTGTGGACAAGGGCTTGGTTTTCCTTGGAGAGAAACTGGGGTACCTCATTGGAGATACTACCAGCAATTTGAAGACAATCTTTGCCTGTTGCTTTGTAAACCTCAATGTACTGGCTTTCCATGCAATGTGTGTGCCTCTGTAGTGCTAGGTATCTGTGCTTCTCACTTACAAACCTAAGCAGAGCTTCTCTATTCCTTCAGATATGGGCATTCAGACGCAGTGCTGAAACTCCTTTGGCAATCTGAGTCCTTAGAAGAATTTTTCAATATCTTGATCCACATGCTGCTATGATAAACCTGGAACTCTGATTACAGTGTTGTCATCAATGAGTTCTATTTTGATGCAAGTGCCACTTTGAAATTTGTAATTTATTCTCTCTGGATCTGAACATTTGTGATTATTAGGCTGTGAAATCGCTGCTAAAATTGTATCCCCATATCTGCAACTTGAGAGGCTCCACGCAGAAGGCTGAATTGTTCTCAAAATTTAAACACTCTCATTGCTTGTAGCATCCAGTTTATCAATATCAGGTACACCAGGACAACACTTGTTGAATTATTTTTGAAGATCAGAAGAGTAATACGAGCATACAAGCAATTATTCTTGGAAGTGTCAGGACGCAGGATCTGCCTGACATGAAGTACATCAGTACAGAACTAGGAGGAGGCCTCTACATTGAGTTCAGTGCATTGCCGACTGGTTTAGCTGTCCCAGGGCTCAGTCTAGCTGTGATGTCAAGTACAGGCATTGACCGTATCTTAGCTTTTTTCTTTACAATCCTGTGTCAGTTCCAAATGATTCCATCTAACCAGTATTTCATGCAACTGTTCCACCTTAATGATGGCCAGGTCCACAACTTTCCATATCAGCAGGATCAGCTGCTCCTCATGCAAGCCAAGCTTGGCTACAGTGTACTGATTCCAAAAAGGATCACCATGTAATCTGGAGACACTGTCCCCCATGATGGTGGGGGGCGGATAGGAGAGGGGTCAGGAGGTGGTGGGATGGGGTAGAAGTGAGAACTAGAAAATTGTGCTAAAACCTACTCTAAGAGAAACAGAAAGTGCTCACCTCACCTTAGCCTTTTGACTCACCTGGTGCAGAAAACAACCAACCACCCAACTCCACACAGGTTCTCCACACCCTGGGCAGGAAGTGTGCAGCTGCCATCCTCAGAGGACCTGTGCTAGACAAAGCATGTGGCACAGCTGCTGGAGTAGACATCCTCCTTCTAGCAGCTTGAGCCTCTGGCCTCCCTGGGCTTCCTCAGGGCCACCTGGCCCAGCTGCTACATCTTTCTAGGCAGCCCCTTCAACCACTTCACAGTGCTAGACAAAGGTAGCTCAAACCCCAACTTGAGCTTCTGGAAGTTGGTGGGGCATTTGGACGCAGTGGACGCAGTGCTGGTGCCTCATATGGACATGGATAGTGTTCCCAGCCTCCAGTCTGCTGCAGTGCACACAAGCTGTTGAGTAGGATGAGGTGCCCACCAGTAGAGGCTCCAGGGAAAAGAGGCTTCACAAGCTCATCTCACCCAACCTGAGTGTGGTTTTTCCCCAAAGGCCATGGGAGCAGCTGCCTCATGACTGGTGCGAAGTGAGGATCAGGTGGAGCTGACCTGAGCCCTCTGCAGGGCTGAGCATCACATCCCTGCCCCTAATCAAACCCACCATGCTCTTCCAGAAAATGGGCCTCGGCCTGATGCATCTGTGCTGCTGTACTTGTCTGCACCAACTACATGATGGCCCTCCTGTCTGTCCTGCTGGTATGGCACCCACAGGCCCCATTAAGAAGATGGTATGCATGTTATTCCCCACCACCTGCCGCCCCATTGATGGCCCAGTCCACCTGCAGCACTTGAGATTACTGCGAGCACCTGCAGTAATCCTCCAGGACCTAGAGACCTCAGTGAGCTGGGAGCGAGGAAAGCATCAGTTCCCAGGACAGTTCATGGAGAAAGGCGCCCTCCAGACCTGCCTAGAAGCACCCTCGGGTGGCGTGCAAGGAGCTGCCAACGTTAGAGACCCCTTGTAGGGCTGAGAAAGAAGACAAGTCCCCAGCAGGTAAATCCTGATGGCCCTCAGACCCAGCCCTGGGAGGTGAGCCAGGGTGTTTCACTGGCAAATGGCCCCGTAGACCCTCCCCCCAGCTTCTAGAGTGGAGGGGCCAACTCCCCACCACATGCTGCCTGGAGAGCAGCCTGAGGCTGGGATCGAGGCTGCCCAAGAAGACACAGAAGCTTGGAGAAGAAAGCTCTGGAGATGCTGCCAGCCACCAGCAGCTCCTGGCAGCGTCTAGCCCACCGGGGCCCAGTCAAGGGCAGCAGGCAGCTGTTGCTGAATCTGCTGTGGGTTGAGAGGTCAGGTTAGGCTGGACATCTCGCCCACTGTGACCACGGTTTCCATAGTGACCACACTCTCGCTGCCAGCCGAGATGGGCTCCTGCACTCCACCAAGGTGGACAGGTCCCTGTCCTTCGAGCAGGTGCCACTGTGCTCACTGCAGCCCATCACCACAAGCAACACCAGGCTGAGCCTCCCCACAAGGACGCGAACCTGTGCCTGGTGTTACCCAGAGAGCAGGAGCACCGCAAGGCTGTGCCCATGGCGCCGGCACACAGACAGCGGTTCTGGTCCCAGGTAACAGCGGGCGCCCTGGGACCCAAGGAGTCACTGTCCACGCCCATCCGTTGGCGTATCCGAACCCCTGCCCACCTTGTCTGACTGGGACCCCCTGCCCGCCGCCTCCAGCACCACGAACTCGGACCAGGACACCAATGACTTCTGGCGCCTTTTCTGCAACACACTGCCGGCCTCCCCAACTTCCTCCAGCCTTTGCGCACCCGCCCAGCACAGGCAGGGTGGGCCCCGGGATTCTGTGCCCAGGGAAGGCGCCACGGACAAGTCTGGGTTGTACCCGAAAGTCCCTGGCACTCCCCAACCCCTGGACTGCCACTCTTAAAGCCACTCCAGTGACGCTGCCAAAATGAAGGGACTGGCTGATGGGGCCCTGTGGCTACTCGGCCCCCTTCTCTCCAGTAGCCCCCACCCCACCCCTGCACATACCCTGCCTACCTGCGCAGGGAGGGCCGGAGTTGGCTGGTGGCCTGGTGGATAAATAGTTCTTCCCAGAGGGTGCAGGGTGCGTGCGTTCTGCTGCGTCATCAGTCATCAGCTGACCGCGCAAGGCCTGTGAGCCTTCCTGCAGGAGGCTTGCAAGTTGCAGTTGCCTGGGGTACCTGCCCTCCAGGTGACCCTGATCCTCCTCAGGTGGCCACGCCCAAGTGGTAGGAGGAGCCACAAGCCCAGGAACAGGGGAGGGACCTGGTGCTGGAGGTTTGGGGCAGCCACAGCCTTGGGTCCTTGCAGGACGAGGCCTCCCCCACTTGAAAGGTGGAATTCTATGCCTGACACCCACCGAAGGAACGTCCCGGAATCTGCCACTCTTAGAGATTCACCGGCGTCAGAAATAAACCAGGTACTCACCTCAAATAATAATAATACCCCTGCCCCCAAATGGCCACAAACCCTGTGAACAGATTACATGGCAAGAGGGACTTTAAAAGTGTAATGAAGGTTAAGATTCTTGAAACGGGGAGATTATCCTGGATTGTCCAAATGGGTCCAATCTAATACGAATGGACAAATGTTCCTGGTTGTGGTCACCCAGAGAGAAATGTCGGTTTCTGGCTTTGAAAGACTCACCCTACAGCCTCCAGAAAGGAACGCAGCCCTGGCAGCACCTTGATGTTAGCTCAGTGAGACCGTGTCATACTTCTGACATTTAGAACTGGAAGCTATAAATTTTAGTTAGTCAAAACTGCTAAGTTTGTGGTAATTTGTCACAGCAACAACAGGTATAATTTACCCATGGTCTTTAGGCGCTGGAGCACAATTGAATTTGGCATTGAATGCGGGTGATAAACACTGAACTGTACTTTATCTGTGGAAAGTAAAAGTGTATGACTAACGTTGCACAGAAAGGGGGAAGTCATCATGGACAGATGTTCTTTGTTCTTTTACTATGCCACATCTGAATAGTCTGGATAAATCCAGGAAAAGTTGGATATGGGTCCTAGCTTTAAAGTATAAAACACTACAGGAAGACAGTACACCTCTTCTAAGAATCAGCATTTTGGAATGACTAGGAACTCAGGAAGCACTAGGTAAGCAATTTTGGAATGTCTAGATCAGTGGTTCTCAACCTGTGGGTCGCGACACCTTTGGGGGTCGACCAACTCTTTCACAGGGGTCGCCTAAGACCATCGGAAAACACATATATATTGTTTTTGTGATTAATCACTATGCTTTAATTATGTTCAATTTGTAACAATGAAGATACATCCTGCATATCAGGTATTTACATTACGATTCATAACAGTAGCAAAATTACAGTTATGAAGTAGCAATGAAAATAATTTTATGGTTGGGGGTCACCACAACATGAGGAACTATATTAAAGGGTCGCAGCATTAGGAAGGTTGAGAACCACTGGTCTAGATAGTGTGTTGTATAGCATATGGCAGCAAATTTCTAGTCGGTGACATCATCCATAAGAAAATTCTGTATTTAAATGGTGTTTCTTTAGCTAGTGCCCATTCCATTGCTATGGCTGGTTGAATAGATAGTATATTCCATGGCCCACTCATAGCAGTCTAGTACTATTTCAGCAGAAATTATTTTATATTGCTTGATATTAAGAATATTAATTGGCACATATCATCCCTCCCCTATCCAAACAGAACTCAAAAATTCTTAACTACTGCCCTGCCCCCAAATTCAGGAATGGGCCTTCACTGGCTTATATCAATTACTATGTCTAGGACGTACTATGGTGGTTGGTCAGTGTATATGTATGTAGTCCAGTCTGGGACAATGAGACATGTCTTTCTAAAGACATCTGGTTTTGCTACCTAGTTCTATAACACTCTGAATGGAAGAAAAATTTACCAATAGGAATTTAGAAAAAATCCCATAAAATATTCATCATTCAAGACCAGAAATAGAAAGTTTAAAACTTTATTTTGGAGTCAGAAAAATCTTGGGTTCTATACTGATCAGTATTATTGGTGTTAGAACGGTGATGGCGAACCTATGACATGTGTGTCAGAAGTGACACACGAACTCATTTTTTTGGTTGATTTTTCTTTGTTAAATGGCATTTAAATATATAAAATAAATATCAAAATTTGTTTTACTATGGTTACAAATATCAAAAAAATTTCTATATGTGACATGGCACCAGAGTTAAGTTAGGGTTTTTCAAAATGCTGACACGCCGAGATCAAAAGGTTCGCCATCACTGTGTTAAAACAAACTGAACAAAAATTGTGTGTGTGTGTGTGTGTGTGTGTGTGTGTTTTGTTCTAAATACCGACAGATATAATGGAAAACTAAGCTGGAAATGAGAGCAGGATGAATGACATATTGGCAGGCCAAGAACATTGTCGTTAACTAGAAAAGAAAAGAATAAATGCAACAACAACAAAAAGTGCATTTTTAAAGACATAAGAGACCAATGGAAGCAACAAGGACCAGATGCACTAAAATTCCAGAGAGAGAAAAGCCCTTTGAAAGGAACTAATGTTTGCCAGCTATTTTATTGCCTCTGGGAACTTGCCAGATATTGGCACTATTGGCCCTGGTAAATAGATTTTGCAGGGGAATGAAGAAACAGCCGAGATTTTGACCATCTTATGGAGCCAGCATCACAGACTGGAAACTAGATGTTCTCATTATACATTTTTCTAAAACAAATCACTCTAAAATTTAGGCCTAAATTTATATTTAAAACAATAGTTATTTAATTTTCTTATAATTTTGTGGAACATGATTTCTAGATAGTAACTGTTGGGTGATTCTGGCTCAGAGTCATCTCTCAAGTGGTTGAATTAAGATGTGATTAGAGCTGGGGCAGGGCAGGGATAGAATAACTGAGGACTGGGTCTCTCTCTCTCTCTCTCTCTCTCTCTCTCTCTCTCTCTCTCAACTCTCAATGTACTCTCCATGGAATAGTTTGGGCTTTCACATGATCTCACTAATATGTGGAATCTAATAAACAAAATAAGCTGATGAACAAAATACATCCAGGCGGGCCTGCATGGCCCAGTGGTTGAGCGTCGGCCTATGAACCTGGAGGTTGGGATTGGATTCCTGGTCAGGGCACATGCCCGAGTTGCAAGCTCCATCACCAGTGTGGGGTGTGCAGGAGGCAACTGATCAATGATTCTCTCTCATCATTGATGTTTCTATGTCTTTCTCTGTCTCCCTTTCTCTCTGAAATCAATACAAAATATTTTAAAAAAATACATCTAGAGATATAGAAGCACAGAACAGACTGTGGAAACTCAGAGGGAAAGCAGGGGAGCATGGGTGTATAGGAAGAGATCAATCAAAGAACTTGTATGCTTATATGCATAACCCATGGACACTGACAATAGGGTGGTGAAGGCCTGGGGCAGGGGGTGGCAATCACTGACTTGAATACATTACCAATGTTATGAAACTATAATAATTTAATAAATTTATAGAAGTAGCCACCAATTACTCTGTATCATGTTTAAGTAAGCAAAGATAGAGTGTTACACCATAAGAATATGAATATATAGTGCAAAATCTTAATTTACCTTGGAAAATAATAAATAATTTATTTCTAAATTAATTTTATTTGCTAAATTTTAGTTTTATATGATATGTTTTTGCTTTAATTATATGCATCACCATATCAAGTTCTTAACTGAACTTCTTCCTGGTGAGAAATATAAATAGGACATAAAATTTAAATTGCTTCAGAAATGAAAGAATGCTTTCATTAATAATGGTCAACTACAAGCGATAACTTAAGCGAAACATTTAGGTAAGCAAAACATGTTTTTGCTTTTGTTCTGAAAGTGTAAAATGTGGAATACTTTATGATTCTCTTACTTGGCTTCAGTGCTATAGATATTAGATTATCCTATCTAATAAAAGAGGAACATGCAAATTGACCATAACCCCAACACCCTTCCCATTGGCTAATCAGCAGGATATGCAAATTAACTGCCAACCAAGATGGTGGCCGGCAGCCACGCAGCTGAAGCAAACAGGAGGCTTGCTTGCTCCAGTGATAGAGGAAGCCAACATTCCCGGCCTGCCGCTGCCAGCCTCTGAGCTGCCCTCTAAGCAACTATGTTGCAATTATAGAAGCTAAACAAGCTCCAGAGACCTGCTTTCAGCCAGCTTCGGCCTCAGAGCTTAGAGCTGCTGTGATGGCAACAGAGTTTCTATTATAGAAGCCAAACAGACCCAGAAACCTGCTTTCAGCCCTCAGAGCTGGAGCTGGCTCTCAGCTCCAGTGACAGCTATAGAAGGTAAATAAATCCTAGAATAAAAAAAAAAGAACAAAAGGAGAGGCTGGGGGCTTAAGTTGCCCTCCAGCCTGAAAACGGCTCTCAGGCCCTCACCCAGACTGGCCAGGCACACCAGTGGGGACCCCCATCCTGAAGGGGGTGTGACCAGCTGCAAACAGCCTTCAGCCCATCATCCAGGCTGGCCAGGCACCCAAGCGGGACCCCCATCCTGATCCAGGACACTTTCAGGGCAAACCAGCCAGCCCCCACCCATGCACCAGGCCTCTATCCTATAGTACAGGCAGGGTGGGATAGTGTGAGCTTCCATCTGGGCCCCATGTGCAGCTCTGGGCAACGGGGCATAAGCCGCACCCCCAGCTGGGACCCCTGTGTGCCATCTGAGCCCCCAGCCGGGACCCCTGTGCTGCCTAAGCCCCGCACTGCTAAGCCCTGCCCCCAGCCAGGACCCTATGACTATTGGAGAGCAGGAAAGTGCCGCTGGGCCCTAGGTCGCTATGGTGATCCGGCCATCGGTAAGTAGAAAAGTACGGCCTGTACACAGCCCCCAGCTGCACCTCATCCGGGAACAGGAAAGCAAGCCTGGCCTGTGGGCAGCCCCCAGCTGGGCCTCTCCCAGGTTGCCATGGGGATCCGGGAGCAGGAGAGCAAGCCCGGCCTGTGGGCAGCTCCAAGCTGGGCCTGCTACCCGGTTGCCATGGAGACCTGGGAGCCAGAAAGCCTGGCCTGTGGGCAGCCCCCAGCTAGGCCTGCTCCCTGGTCGCCATGGCGATCCGGGAGCAGGAAAGCCCGGCTTGCAAGCAGCACCCCCCATCCTGGCCATAGCTCAAGGGAGAGTACAACATGCAGTGGAGGCCAGGAGCCTGAGAGATCAACACAGAGGGTCTCCTGCTCTAAGCCTCCATGGTGTGGCTGGGGGCAGGTCCCCAGCAGACACACACACACACACACACACACACACACACAGTGCCTGCTCTGAGCCTCCAATGTGGCTGGGGGCAGACCCCCAGTGGGGACATACACACACACACACACACACACACACACACACACACACACACGGGACGCCTGCTCCAAGCCTCTGCTGCCAGACTGTGGCCATGAGTAGGACATCCACTGAGGGCTCCCGGACTGTGAGAGGGGCAGGCTGGGCTGAGGGAACCCCACCCCCCAGTGCATGAATTTTGTGCAACGGGCCTCTAGTTACCTAACAATCACAAATACATGTCCTGTTTATAATCTACCATATTAAAAATATATTCTAATGATTTCTTTGCTATGTTAAGTAATCAAAGAATAACCAGAAAAGTTTAACAGGTATATAATAATTAAACATTATTATTTTTCCTAAGATAGCAAATACATAAAGTCATTGGCCTATTATGAGGTAATGAAATAACCTAAAATAATGTCTTTATTGCATAGAAAGAGATACAGATATGTACCCATGATTATACTATGTCTCATTCCAAACTGGATGCCTCTTTCAGTGTGGGATCTTGAAGTTCAGAAATCATTCCCTCCCTACAATAATCATAAATTTCAGGGTTTCTCCTTGATGACTTTTACCTGTTATCTGGACTTAAGTTTCCAAAAAATAAGGGGAAAAAATCAGGTGGATGTCTTTCTCTATATTCATAATGCTAACATTCAGTGTTATAAGTGTGCCATGTGGTTAGCACAATTGTATCACTTGTGTTCCTACTGTCGTGTCTTAAAGCCCACCCTCTGCTTTCTGCTCCAGTTCTATGGAATTATTTCTTTTAATTCTCATGTCCCTACATCATTGTTATTTTATTTTGTCTAATGAGGAAATCTTTCATTTAGAATGTGCAAGCTGTTCTTTGCAGAGAGTGGATAATTTGGCAGAGAATCAAAGTAATATCCTAAGAGAAAAGGGATGAAGATCAACAAACACTTCCCTTTTGAGGCTACCATGAATCATGTGGTTGATTGTTTGCAATAATGGCTGCAATCATTCCCCACCCTGGATCCTTTTCAATGTGACTTTGCTGTTGTAACATACCAAAAGTATCTATGACTCAAAAATAATTAATCTAGAAAGGTCTGAAAGTAGGCTTAAGGGAGCTGTACCAGTAAAAGCACCACCATTCTAGAGTAAATGAATTGTTCAAATACCATAAAGGCCTCTGAGTCTCCAACTTTTTACAGGAAAGAAGAAGGTTGAGAGAAGTATTCAGATGTTTACCTGGGTCTTTTTAGTATGCAATAGAATGGAAATAACAAAGGTTAGAGCCCAGAGATCAGAATAAAATGCCAATAGAAGCATAGAAAATCCTATCCCTGCAGAACAATGGACTGTGAAACCTTATCCATTCAGAAGTAGAGAAAACAGAACTGAGACTACAGTTCCAGAGGGCCTAACCCACCGAGATTAAGATTATTTACTGTCCCAGGAGTTTAGTGATATAGTATATCTGACAGCAATAATTGCTTTGTATCTTCCTTTCTCCCTTTTTTGAATGGGAGCATTTATAGTAGTTATGCTTTCTTTATTCTCCATTACATATTGAAAATGTGGGGAAAGACTAATTGTATTTTGAGTTCAAAGATCTATGAATTAAGAGGAACTGCCTTGGGGGTAGGGGAAGCTTGGGGAAGGTCAATGGGGGGTGGGGAGAGACATATGTACTACTATTTGTAATACTTTAAACAATAAAATAATTTTTTTTTAAAAAAAGAGGAACTGCCTTTTAAGAGGTGCTCCCCTCTCCCTCCCCTCCCCCCCTCAACTTGTATTACACCAATATCCTGGACTCTGAGTATGATACCAACCTTGCAGGAAACTTTTAAGGGTTCTCAGCCTGGGTGAGTGCATTTTGTATGTGGAAATAATATAATTATCTGTAATAGAGTGACATGTTTGGTCTCTCTGACTTCATCTTGTTTAAGCCTGCTTTGTTCACATGGCCGTCAGATTATTAGCTTCTGCTTAATGTTGGGATATGATGGCAATGTTAGATGTATATGTTCCCAGTTGATAGTTTGTTCTTTTAGTTTGCTTTTTGTGTGGTGGTATAAAATATATACAATATGTTCAATAATGTATAACTGTATTTTTTTTTACCCAATTTGTGAATCTTTTTCACTTTAGGTTTAACCCACTATACTGAATAAATTTCATGATACATGAGTAGCTTATTTCATTACTTATTTTAATGTTTTATTGCCTGTGGGTGTTTTTTAGTTTTACACCTTGCAAAAAGACAAAAATAAAATAATGTATGATATTTTTAAATGTACCTGTAGAATAGTCTAAACTAGAAGAACAAAGATAAGGTAATGCACAGATACCTAAAGAAAAATGGGAGATACTTTCAGTAACTATTATTTTAGTATTTGTAAATTCTTTAGAGATAGATAGGCTATATTTTAACTGCAGAATATTTATTATATATATATTTAATCATATTTACATGTAAAATATGTCATAATTTTCTGATTGGCCACTAAGGGCTATTAATATTTTTCATGGCATTAATATCTGCTCAATAGCTGGATGTGAATATCAACCAAATGAGGATCTATTCCGCATTTATCAATTTTTTTTTATTTTTTCCAAAACACTCTCATCATATTGAGGGAAGTAAAACTATTATTTTATATCCTCAAATGTATTATAAAGTTACTGGGGAAAATTACTTATATAAAGCTATTGGTGTTTGAAACCAGACTCTAAGTAATTTAATAGTGTTTGAAGAGGGGGTGAATACAGAATAGTAATGTTGTTAGAATTCAGAGAAAAAAGAACACAGATATCAGAAGAGACTTCATCTGGGTCAGGTTTATGAAGTATCTTCTTACCTCAGAAGATAGGTTCAGAGTAGATGCTCTTCTTATAATGCCATTTAGTTATTGAGTCTACTCTTGTATGCACAGCTTTTCCTTGTTTAGGTGAGCCCCTTTCAAGGCAAAAAGGACAATGTTACCCTGTGTACTATAAGGATCATGATAATGTTGGAAGGACAATCACACTAATTACAACATTGTTAGGTATTAAAAATAAAAATGTAAGTTAAGAATTTTAATATTCATTATATATTTATTATTGCCTACAATAATGCACTCTAAAATGGTATAGGGATAGCTACTGGCAGCATATCTTGACCTCTATTTATATTAATGGTTGTTTCCTTCAGTAATATTATACTCATCTTGATGAGAAATAATTTCTTGAAACTTATAAAAATTCATATGTATTATAGCTTAAGATATCAACAGTAACATATTCTTTTTTTTTATTAAGAACAGCATACCTAATTTATTCTAAATGATTGACATTAGTAATCAATAAAATAAAAATCGTTTCTTTTTTAAATATCCTTGGCTGAAGAGTTGTGGGGAAGTTTAGAAGAACATGATCATCTCTTTTCCTTAAAAAGTAAAGAAACAGCAAGACCACATCCGATGTTAACAGAAAAAAAATTGCATTTTCAATCAGTGTCTCATGAAAGTAGTTAGAAGTCCTGTCAGAGAAAGCAAATCAATGAAAGCGATATGTAATATCCTGTTTGCTGCACCCGCTTCACTGAGATTTTGCTTTTTTTTTTTTTTTTTTTTTTACAATTGCAGGAAATTGGGAAGTAATAAATACAATTTAAAGAGCAAAATAACTGATTTGTTGTTTCTTAGTTTTAAAATACTCCCAAGTGAATTTCACATAGAACAATAAAAAATGAGTGGCATTATTAGTTTCCGTAGCATATTCTAAGCTCAAACTATATGTATTTTTGTATCCCAATGACTTTCAACGTTACAGGCATAGAGTTTGAGCTCAAAAGCTATCTTAAAAAATGATACTGAACTGAGAGTAAGGAAATATGAGGCATTACCTATTAAAACAGTCATTCTAAAACTAAATTATTATGATTAATGGAAAACCAGATGGTGTTATTACAGAACTGAAATGAGTAGAACCTGAGGACTAACTGGTTTATGTGCTTATCCTTCATTTAAATTGTGACTTCATCTATTGCTTATTTAAGAGAATTTATAGAAAATGTATACAATAAAATAGAAATAAATACAATTATCATGATTATAGAAGATATACATAAGAATAGGAGTTGTTGTTTAGAAGAGATAGCTTACTATTTCCTATAACATTATTTTAATTAAAACAAAGAAATTAACTTTTTTCTTATACATCACTAAAAATTGTTCCACAATTAAATAACCAAGGATTAAATATTAATGTTTTATTTTTATCTACAAGATGGACATTTCTAATCAAGAATTGTTTTTTATGTGTAACTAAATGTGTTTAAATCCTATTTTGTAGTATACTACCAACAAAACCTGAAACTTCAGATTCAATCTGAAACTATTAACAAGATCCAGGAAAGCTGTTAATAGGCAATCTACAGTTCTTTTAAAAAAAAAGTTTTATTGATTTTTAGAAAGAGAGGAAGGGAGAGGGATTGATAGGAACAAGGATGAGAGCGAGACATCATAGACAGGCTGCATCCTGCATGCCCCCTACGGGTGATCGAGCCCACAAGGCCTGTGCTCTGACCAGGAATCATACCTTGATCTCTTGGTTCCTGGGTTGACGCTCAACCACTTAGCCACACTGGCCAGACTACAGTTCATTTTTAATCAAATTAATAAATAATACCAAGTAGACAATAGATTTTAAAAAATGACCAAAAAATCAGACAATATTCACATTTAATAACCAGTTGATTTTAACAGAAACAAACCCTTAGTTTCAATGGCAATGCCTCTGATTTGGTAGTATCTAATTAGTTCCATAATAACTTAGAGTCAGTATTTTTCTTCTGCCAATAGATTATATGTCAATGGAATAGATGTAACGTAAGTCACATGTATTCTTGAAAATGAATGTGCAGAAATCTCAATACATATTTAAGCAAGATTAATTTTTGGTGACATATTAAATATATATGTTTTAATACAACAGAAGAAATCTGATATAATTTTAAACTCTATATTTTAATAGAATTTATTTTTAGAGCATTTTTAATATATTTTATTGATTTTTTCAGAGAGAAAAGGAGAGGGATAGAGAGTTAGAAACATTGATGAGAGAGAAAAACATCAATTTAGCTGCCTCCTGCACACTCCCTACTGGGGAAGTGCCCGCAACCTAGGTATATGCCCTTGACTGGAATCGAACCTTGGACCCTTCAGTCTGCAGGCCTACGCTCTACCCACTGAACCAAACCAGTTAGGGCACATTTTTGGATTCATAGCAAAACTGAGGAGAAGTTTTCATAGGAAAACTGAAACATTTTGCATATATCACCTGCCCCCACATATGCACAGCCTCCCTCACTGTCAAAATCCAGTGTGGTATTTTTGTTATAATCTATAAACCCATATTGATATCTTATTATCACCCAAAGTCGATAGCTTACCTTATGGTTCACTCTTGGAGTTACATTTAATGGGTATTAACAAGTATATAATGGCATGTATCTACTATTATACTATCAGATAGAGTAGTTTCACTGCCCTAAAAATCATCTCTGCTCTGCTTATTTATACCTTCCTCTTCACTAACCTCTAGAAAACACTGATCCTTTTAGTATCTCCATAATTTTGCCTTTTTCAGAATGTCATATAGTTGGCATCCTACAGTACGTACTCTTTACAGAGTGAATTTTTCACTTGATAGTAAGTAAGCTTCCTCCAAGTCTTTTCATTGCTTGATAGCTCGTTTTTTGTTGTTGTTTGATTTGTTGGTTGCTTTTGTTTGTTTGTTTTTGGTCTTTTTTATTTTTTGTTTAGTTTTTATTTTAACACTGAATAGTATTCAGTCATCTAGTTCTCTAAACGTACCACACTTTGTTTATCCATTCACCTACTGAAGGGCATCATTTGGTTGCTTCCAAGTTTCAACAAATATGAATATATCAGCTCTAAGCATCTAAGTGCAGGCTTTTGTGTGGACAAATTTTCAACTCCTTTGGGTAAATACCAAGGAGAACAATTACGGGAAAGTGGTAAGAATATGTTTAACTTTGTAAGAAACCTTCAAACTATCTTGCAAAGTGGCTGCGCCATTTTACATCCGTAGTAGCAATGCATAGACATCCCTGGGGCTCCATATCCTTGTCAGCATTTAGTGGATTTTGTCCGTTCCAGTGGCTGTGTAGTGATATCTCACTGTTTTAATTCTCATTTCTCTGAAGACATAGGATGTAGAACATCTTTTCCACTTGTATATATTCTTTGGTGTCTGCTCAGGCCTTTGGTCCATTTTTAATATATTTTTAAAATTTTTCTTATGTCATGTTCTACAAGTTATTTGTATATTTTGGATAAAAATTCTTTTGCAAATATTTTCTCCTAATCTGTAGCGTATCATTTTCCTTTCTTTATGTCTTTTGTGAAGTAGAAGTTTTTAGTTTTAATGAAATCTGGGTTATCCATTACTTCTTTTATGGATCATGTCTTTGGTGTTGTATTAATCATGTGTTTTATATATGGTCCATACATATAACTGTATGTAATTATATATTTTACATTTATGAAATATTATCTACATTTGTATTTTACAGTACATTAAATATGTGATGATATATACTAACATAAAACATAATTTAGAATGCTCAATGAATAAAAATAAACAGTACTAAAGACCCTATGATATAATATGTAATAAATATAAGATTGATAAAAATGATACAAATGTAAAAGTATCCTATATAATAAAAGCCTAATATGCTAAGTGTCCAGTCATTCCATCATCCATTCAACCAATCAAAGAGTAATATGCTAATGATATGCTAAGGCTACTCAACTGTTCGCTATGACATGCATTAACCACCAGGGGGCAGACAGTCAACCAGTCGTTATGACATGTACTGACCACCAGGGTCAGATGCTCCGACCTGTAGGTTAGCTTGCTGCTTGAGGTCCAGCCGATCGGAACTGAGCGAAATGGGCCAGACATGCCCTGGAGCCCTCCTGAGGTCCCTCCCTGGCTGGCCAACCTCCCGCGTCCCACTCTGGCCCCATTTGTGCATTGGTGGGGTCCCTTGGCCTGGCCTGCACCCTCTCGCAATCCGGGCTGAGGCCTCCCCCTCCCCCCCAGTGCACAAATTTTGTTCGCCAGGCCTCTAGTATGTATATATTATGGTATAAAATATATATTATGTGAAATATAATATAAACTAATATAGTATGTAGATAAATTAAAATAACAATATAACATTAATTAGCATAATATAATATGACATGGAATTTTAGTCTAGCACAAATCTATCAGATATAGTACATAGTATGTGAACATGCACTATACCCAGCCATCATTTAGTATTTAAAGTGGGGTTTCTATGAAGTAGAGAAGGGGTTTACTATTCATTCACTCAGGGTTCTTTCTTTTTGTCCTGGAAAAAAATCTTACTTTTTCTTTTAGAGAACACTTAAATATTTTTCTGTGTTGAAATTCCTAATACTGAAAGCATGGTTAAAGTGTTGTTGTTGTTTTTTGTCACCATAGTAATCCCACAAAATACTAAAATGCCACTATACTTTAATATTTGAGGATAAAATCATTAGTGAATTTATCATATAAGATTAGACTGCATTTAATAAAGGATCAAGGCCTTACTCACTTTTATATCCCCAACCATAAAGACAGTGCTTGACTTTGAAAAGGTGCTGAATAAAGGTTTTTTTAATGAAGCAATACAATAATTTTTGTTTTTAGTAGTGGTGATTAATCAATAATTGTGTTGCTTGTGCAGTTGCTCCATTAAACATCTTTTGCTATCATTTCTTTAACCAGTTTCTCCTACTGCTAAATACTAACTGTTTCATTCTAAGAACATACTACCTTAATAATCATTAACTAAGTTTCTTATCATCATTTTATAACGGGAGGCATGCTTGCTGTGTGAATTCCACCATTGTAATTATCATCCACAGATGATCCCAGGATATGCAGTGCCTACCCAAGTATGAGAAAGTTTGGTGGTGATGGAGAACTATGAGTAATATCACTAAGAGTAAGGGAAGGGAAGAAGGTAAGAATGGAGGAAAAGAAAGCAAGTTGTAGTGATATAATTATTCAGGTCAGAAAATGCCTCTATTTTAAAAAGAAAACTACATGTTTTCAGAGTATACATTTCAGCCAAGTAACAAGGAAAACAAAAACATTTTGAATATGCCATGGATTATTTAGTTTGAATCCTGTATTCACTCTATAGTACACGTTTTGAGCAGGATGTTGCATTTGTAATGTTAAATTACAAAAGAAAAGCCATGACATTATTCTTATTAATGTAAATATTCATAGTATTTTCTTGCTCACTTTTAATAGTATTCACTTCAGCTACACAAAACATCTCCATTACAAAATATTAAATTCCCATTTTCCAAGGAAAACCTTGTATTTGTTGGCTCCCTGTCCTTCTACTTCTATTCTTTGACTTCATGCTGGCCTAGAAGTATTTAGACTCTCTTTTCCATAACTCGATTAGCTCCATCCTACTGTTATTTTCCAACAAGTTCCCATAATTCTTTATTTCAGGTCTATTGACACAATTTCCAACTTTCATGCTTTCCAGGAAACACATCAACCAAGGCAATAACCCTGGGTTAATCAACTACAATACCCAGGTAATTCGCCTGGTAGTAAAAAATCACTTATTTACTTATATCATTTGTATCAATGTTAATTCATGTTCTGTATTTTCTAAGTGCTTCACAAACTTCTTATAGGTTTAGGTTTGCTTCTTTGCCTATTCTCTGCAGAACATTTGGAGACTTGCCACTTTCCTCAAATCTTCTCTGGTATTTATTGCCCCTCACTCTCAGAAGATCTTCTTACAGGACACACTGTATGATCATCAACATTCACAGAAAAATATCAAAGGAAGTAATATGTGAAATAGAATCTAAAAGGATCCCTTAGGTCTGCTTTGCACATTAGTCATAACTATCCTCAATACTTGTTATATTTAACATTTTGCTAAATTTTAACAAAAATAATGTGGGCTCTTGTAATGAGAAAGATACTTTGTCAGTACAGAATATAACACTTCTCAATTATTATAAGTGAAGTAACTACTAGAAGGCACTATGGCATTTTTATGATTAGGAATTGTGTGTTGAATTGATGTGACTCAGAGTGTGTATTTTTTTCTTTTTGTTGAATATGACATTTATATCTGTAGAACATTCAAAGTACCTATTCACATTTAAAGATGCTGGCTATTCAAAAATACATGTTGAGTTGATTCTAAAATCATTGAAGTTAATAAGCCTCTAAATAAAGGTATAATAATTACTTTTTTAAAATGCACTGCAGTCTAATAAGAAAAAGAGAAATAAATGTAGACATAAAATGTTGAATTTGAATGTTGACTTAATACGAAAACCTTTTTAGCTAGGAGTGCTGTTGGCTTGCAAATGCTGAGGGTTAATAGAAATTCATGGGGATGGTTTTGATGTGTAAGCATTTTGCAAATGTAATACAAATCACTGTGATTCACTGTGCTATATATAAAACATTTTGATTTTCAAATCCCGTAGGGAACTAAAAGGTTTCATAAAGGCCTACAAAATGTTTTACAGGCAGAAAGTATTACTATTCAATATCACCAAACATTCTTCTTAGTGGACATTGAATAGAAACTTAATTTTTGAAGGCATCACAATTCCTGGCTGCTTCCTTGTTTTTGGCAAAATTGTTTAACATTTTTGTGCTTACATTTTCTGATCAATAAAATAAGACTAGGACAGTGTTATCTAGAGCTTCTTGACTGTCTCATAAAAGTCTCATATAAATATTGTAGCTGATTTGAGCTTTAGGAAATCCAAGGATATCCTTTCTGTCCCTAATGCAAAATGCTTGGAAATGTAGTGAGCAGGAAATATTAAGTCCAATAATATTCTGAATGTACACACAGCAATAGTAGCTTTTTTAAATACAATTTCTTTAAATTGTTTCCTTTTGTCCCATAGTAGGTTTAAGGGCTTTCTTTAGAAATCTTCAACCTCAGATAGTAAAATACCTAAAAGATCGTTAAAGTCATCACACCATCTGTGGAAAAGCTATGATTTTCCTTTTAGCTACTATATTCTACTTTTATTCCCATCTGCTGGTGGAACTTGATTTTCAGAATCCAAAGCATCTTAAGTACCAGAAGGATTGCTATAACACAACATTGTACTGAAATATATCCTTCAATGATGAAACTGACGAAGAAACAAGAATGAGAACAAGCTAGCCATTTCTGTGTTACAAATTATCTCCAGACTCACTGGTTAAAACAGCAATTATTTTGTTCACAGGTCTGCAGATCAAAAGACACTAGCAGATACAGGCTGGCCTTGGTTGGGCTCAGCTGGTCTTTGCTCCACAATTTAGCTGGGGTACAATTCTAAACTGCGAGTCTTTTATGTTCATTTGTTCAGTGGGGTCGCTGGGACATATTTTTATCATGACAATGGCTGGGAATGAGAGAGTAATTGTAAACATAGAATGTTTCCTAAGACCTATGCTCAGAATTGGCACAATTTTAACTTTTGCCCACATTTCTGAGGTCAAAGTCTCATGAATAAACAAAAAGTCAAATACCAATAGTAAAAAAAGTGTTCTCTATATTTATGGGAAAAGATGAGAATTCTGGGTAGCAGGTGATAAGGTAGAGTTAATTCAGTCATCACAGACTCCAAACATGACAATGAGAACAATAACAAAAATATATGTTATTGTTGCTATTGCTATTGTTATTGCTATTACTATTATTGTCTCTACTGCTATGTGAATGGCAAGAAGCACATACATAATAGTAATGAGAGATGAGTAATACAAAACATAGATACTAGACTTTCCTTCCCACTCTGGTTATAATATTAAAAATTCTCTAAAATAATCACACTTAATTTAACAGTGTTACAAAGGGCAGATGTGAAATTTGGCCTTTATCTTGAATTGTGAACTAGACAACAGGTAGGTTGATTGGGAAATGTAATGAGTGCTTTCTTGGTCTGGGATAGCAGGTTTCCAACTACTTGGTATGGAAATCATCCACCCCAAACCAGAAGATAGACTTCTCTTGATAATCCCCAAAAGAGTGGACTCTTGGTGAAGATATTCAGACATTCTTGACCTAAGATGCGTCATCTGAGTAGGACTTGGTAGAATGATGGCATGGGCATAAGTTCTGGCAGGAGAGAGGTTAGGTTTTTCTAAGGGACTTTTCCACTCGTTCCTAACTACCTGGCTAATTCTTAACTCTGCAGTCCTCCTACCCCAAGGCAAAACAAATAAATAGTTTATTTGAACACAATATTAGTAAATTTACATTTTACAGATGGCTTTATTAAATTTTATATTAAGTTTAATATTAAAAAGGAAACCCCCAAGAAATATGACACCATTTTTCTATCTCTACTGGTCACCAATGCAGATTTTTACACCATTACTTATAGATTTAATACTTTATAAATTTTCGTTCCTTCTGCAATACTCAACAGCTATTTTATGTTCTTACTAGTGTCCTGGTGCACTGATACATGCACATTGAAAGGAAATTAATTAGAAGAAATACTGTAATATCACTGTCTGCCCTTTCTCTATAATAGAAGTGTCAACCAAATTCATGATCCACAATGACAGATCAAAACACAGGTGTGCGATTGGTGCCAGCCAGAGCTTTATATGTATCGCGCATGCACGAGTCAACTTAGCCTTTTATATGTATAGAATAAACTTGCTTAATTAGACCGGCTTTCTGATGTAGCTAAACTTTTTCCAACCCATGGAAGCACCCCAACTTCTCTTTTAGGTAATTGTTAGCAACACAGCAATAAATATCAACACGAAGCAGATTATTATTGTAGATCACACAGGGAAAACAAAGGGTAAAATATTTAACTGCAGCAGTGTTTGACTATATTCTGTGCAGTGAGAGAACCTTAAGTCATTTTCAAATTCCACCATTTCTTCTTTTCCGTCAGGTCTAGTTTCTAAACTTTCTAAATTTCCATTTTCTGATTAATGAAAAGAAAATCAGATTCTACCAAGTCTCCTATCTACCTACTTCAGGACTTCTGTAAGAATCAAATGAGATGAGGCATGGGAAAACTCTTCACAAACATTTGGTTGACCATGAAATGTTAGCACCTGGCCATACAGCAAGTTGTGTTCCTGGGCTGAAGAAACTGCAAGGAGGCTAGTCGCTAGGGAAAGGAAGCCAGGTGTTGCTATGTGACATCATTACCCGGCATGCACAGCAACCATTTCTAGGCTGGGCAGGGCTGTGGGCCACATTTTGCACCATGGGTGCTGTTTATTTTAAATGGCCAGTGCACGTCATGGCAGCTCCTGCATAGTGTCTGCTCCTGGTGGTCAGTGCACATCATAGCTACTGGTCAGATGGACACTAGCCTTTTATATCCTATCTAATAAAAGAGAAACATGCAAATTGACCATAACCCCAATACTCTTCCCATTGGCTAATCAGCAGGATATGCAAATTAACTGCCAACCAAGATGGCGGCCGGCAGCCACACAGCTGAAGCGAACAGGAGGCTTTCTTGCTCCAGTGACTGAGGAAGCCAACATTCCCGGCCTGCCGCTGCCAGCCTCTGAGCTGTACTCTAAGCAACTATGTTACAATTATAGAAGCTAAACAAACCCCATGCTTTCAGCCAGCCAGCAGAGCTGGAGTTGCAACAGTGTTTTAATTTGAGAAGCCAAACAAACCAGATACCTGCTTTCAGCAGCGGAGGCCTCAGAGCTGGAGCCGAGCCTCAGAGCTAAAGCCGGCTCTCAGCTCCAGTGACAGCCATAGAAGGTAAATAAATCCCAGAATTAAAAAAAAAAGAAAAAAAGGAGAGGTTGGGAGCTTCAGTCACCTGCCAGCCTGAAAACGGTCCTCAGCCCCTCACCCAAACTGGCCAGGTACCCCAGTGGCGACCCCCACCCTGAAGGGGTTGTGACCAGCTGCAAACAGCCATCATCCCCTCATCCAGGCTGGCCAGGCACCCAAACGGGACCCCCACCCCGATCCAGGACACCCTTCAGGGCAAGCCAGCCGGCCCCCACCCGTGCACCAGGCCTCTATCCTATATAGTAAAAGGGTAATATGCCTCCCGGCACTGGGATCAGCGGAGCAGCGAGGCCTCCCAGCACCAGGATCAGCGGAACTGCAAGGTCTTCTGGCCCCTGGAGCAGCGTGACAGGGGGCAGTGCCCAAACCCCCTGATCACCCCGAGGCTCTGTGTGTGACAGGGAGCAGCGCCCCAACCCCCTTATCCACCCTGCTCTGTGTGTGACAGGGTATGGAGCCCCAACCCCCTTGATGGGCCCTGCTCTGTGCGTGACGGGGTGGCGCCGCAACCTCCCCATCAACCCTGCATTGAGTGTGACGGGACGGTGCCCCAACCCCCCAATCGGCCCTACCCTGAGCGTGACTGGGGTGGCATCGCAACCTCCCAGTCCGCCCTGATCTGTGCGTGATGGGGCGGCGCCCCAACTCCCCAATCAGCCCTGCTCTGAGCCCGACCAGGGGCTGCACCTCGGTATTGGGCCTGTCCTCTGCCACCCGGGAGCGGGCCTAAGCCAGCAGGTCGTTATCTCCCAAGGGGTCCCAGACTGTGAGAGGGCACAAGTGGGGCTGAGGGACACCCACCCCCCCCACCCCCCCCACCAGTGCACAAATTTTTGTGCACCGGGCCTCTAGTATATAGATAAAGTTCTATTTTTCTTTGTTTTGTTTTTTTTCAATAACTAAATGTCTTAATTGGATATGATCTGATGAACAAGTATCCTGTTACTTATGCAGAGGGCCTCCATCCCAACTGTGTACTTGTCTATCTAGCCTCTGACACTCTTCTCAATTAGTTAATGATCTGCCTGCAATGGAGAGCATGAAGTTAAGACTAGTTATAGTCAAACGCATTTTGACACGCTGTTCTGTTCTGCATATCTATCTAGATTTAATTGTTCATGTTGAATAGTTTACTGATGAAGCAGTTTTTTCCCTCTTCTAATTCCTTCTCTACCAGATTAAGAAACTATGTCACCCTTATAAACAGGAATTGGCAGTGTCCAGCCATCAACATTTGCCATTAATATGCCCAAACCTAGAGAACCTGTAACAAAATAGCAACATGGGCATCTTATATATGACTTCTCTATGTTCTTTTTGGGCATTCCTGTGACTGAGGTCTAATATGTCCCTTCGATAAATTCAACATGTAACAAAAATACTTCCTATCCTATTTCAAAAAAAAATTGACTAAGCATATTTCTGAACAGAACATTTAGTGCTTATTTTCTTTATCAGTATAGCAGTCCATAATAAATAAGTAAAATATTAAAATGATTGTTAAGTTCAATGATTATTGGAATTTTGGTGTGAATTTTTATTTCTTAGAAAAAATGCAGTATCGTATTTATTTTAAATGAACTGATAAAAATAATAAGTTTGATTGATGATGCAAGCATGAAGTTACATTTTGCAGCTTGTTTTAGCAAAAAGGCACAAAGAGTTCACTTTTTTAAGATGCTAATAAATTATGAGGGGTATAAAATGTGGCAGATTTTCCCTTGTGGTGCTTATTCCTTACATTGAAGTAATATTGTCACTACTTGAGATTCTACGTTTTTGAAGGAGAGTAACAAATTTTCAAAAATAATGTGTGTATGATGGGTAGCCTAGAGAATTTTGATACATGTTATCTTTCTTGGCAATTTGCCTCCAATGTAGGCAGCCAGTTAAAAACAGGCAGTAGGGGAGGATTGAAGGGGTGGGTAAGAGATCAACCGAAGGACTTGTATGCATGCATATAAGCATAACCAATGGACACAAGACACTGGGGGGTATGGGAGTCTAGGGGAAGGTCAAGGGGAGAAAAAAAAGGATACATATATAATACTCTTTGTAATACTTTAAGCAATAAAACAATTAAAAAAAAAAGCAGTAGAGAAAATAGGTACTATTTGGTGCTGTATTTTGGAAAAGGGGGAATGTGAGTAATTCAAGTCCAGTGTTCAAATCACAATTCAGTCCCCATAGTAATAGAAATCCATGCACCTTTTTGGGATTCTCATAATTTCTTATGAATTTGCCACCATACATAAGGCAGAAATCAATTGAGTTCCCTGTCTGATATGGCCCACATGAATGATATTTAGGTGCCGGGAGCCGGTCCATGCTTGCTGTTTCAAGGGACCTGGCATATATGGCATACTGTTCTTAATAAGTTTGCCCACCTTCTTGGCACTATGTGTTTTAACCAAGGTCTCTGAGAAAGGTTGTTTCCCCAGGTAGGGATTTTCCCCTGAAGTTAGGGAGGGGATGAAACTCCTTAACTAAGTGCCAGGCGGGTAGTTAATCACTTTAACTACAAACAATCATGCTTAAGCTACATAATCTTTACTCCCTGGAATGGAGATAAGAAACGCCCTAACCTTTGTAATAGAGATTGATAGGATTGAATCAACTGGTATAAATACAGATGTAACAAGACAGCAACACACAGAGAGAGAGACAGAACCTAGGCACAGAACCTACACAGAACGTTCTCTAGAGACAGAAGAACTTCGCTGGAGAGAACATGGCAAAAGATCCTGGACAGAAACTGGCCTCAGAACCTAGCGAGAGAACATGGCAAAAGATCCTGGACTGAACCTGACTACAGAAATTGGCAAGAGAACCTGACTAGAACCTGGTGACTGAACCTGGCTGGAGAACCTGGACAGAACCTGGCTGGAGAACCTAGCGAGGGAACATGGCTACAGAACCTGGCTGGAGAACCTGGAGAACCTAGCAAGAGAACATGGACACAGAACCTGGCTGGAGATCCTAACCAGAACTTCGCTGGAGATCCAGACCAGAACTTCGCTGGAGATCCTAACCAGAACTTCACTGGAGATCCTGACCAGAACTTGGCTAGAGATCCTGGCTAGGCTGCTGATCAACTGAATGCTGCCTCCGTGTCATTCATTCTTCGCCGACTCCGTCCACGCCTTTGGGGACCCCTGGACCTGCTGGGGTTGGACCCTGGCATTTAGGAACCTTCTTAAGCATGTGCAACCTAGATGATTTCATGTTGTGCCTATCTACATAAACACACATTTATTCTTTTAATTTCCCTATCAGAACTATTAGGGATGCCTGAGGGGAAAAATGGCTAGAATTTTCTAATAAAAGTCTTGATTGACTTAGATAATATGGCGACTTCTAAATTGTATTATAAAACTTGCTCAGTTATTTTAAATGCAGTGTTATGCTGAAACTTAGTTCAGCTACATATTAACACACACTAGAAGAGAAAACATTATTTAATAACTTTTAAAACTTCAATTATAAACTAAAAATACAAAGGCCATATTATAGCACAAATACATAATTAGTATAAGATATAGAAAATAAGAGGCATAAAATGACCATTTGCTAAGTTTACTCCATTGACTTATAAAAAAGATCTAAAATTGGGTTATATATATTTAATGTTTCAAATATGATTGTAAATGTCATCTATTATCAGATTGTCAGCAGTGCTAGTTAGATACAAATATGGGTAGAGTTAGGGGTAGTGATTTACATCCCTCCTTAGGCTATAATTTAAATTATCTCATGCCATCCCCACACAGCTTCTTCTAAATCACTGTTTCTATCTAATTCAATTTGTTCCTTGGACACTAAATAAGCAGATTGTTGGGAAAATTTGCGCCCTTTCAAACATCAGTATTAGTCACTTGGTGGTTCTTTCCTTATAATCAGATATATGGGACTAAGGTGTTTTTCTTATTGATTACCTCAGAGGAGATGTTGCTACAATTCTGCTTTTGTTACAGGACATTTTCCTTACTTTAACACTACACATTATTATTATTATTATTATTATTATTATTATTATTATTATTTATAGACCCTTTACTCTTTTATATGAGCTTTTGTTAAAATCCTTTTACATTTACTATTTAAAAGAAAACCTGACTTATTTCTATTTTGAAAAAAAATAATATCTAATGCATGTTTTTATTCAGAATCGATTTGTTAGGCCTATTCTGTACCCCTCTCCTGAGCTCAGTTTCTTTCCTGTGCTCAGTACTTTGCCACTGTGCCCCACTTGGGGCTCCTGCCCTCTGTGTGGTTTTCCTGTATCAGGTGTCACAAGAGACAGCTAAGCGGCAAGGAGAGCAGCTCTAGACCCAGCTCCCTGCAAATGCTTGTACCAGCACCCGGCTTAACTGCTAGCCTTGACCCACCTAAAAATCATATAAATACCCCGCTCTCCCAACTCTTGATGGCTGACACCATTTTCGTCTCAACCCTTCTGTTCACAGATGTAAAAATAATTTATAAATTTTGCTTTTTAATTTCACTTGGCCTGGTTCCTCTCAGCATCAAGCTAACAATTTCATTTTAAGCCACTCTATAAAAGTTCCCCATGTCATTTCAAAATTTCCTGAAGTGTATTTGTCTTGTATTTCTCTGAGCTACATCTTGAATATTAAATCAACTTTAATCTCCTATTCTCTTTGTTATTTAAGGAATTTCATAGCTTCTTTAAACATAATTTCAAGTGACCTCTTTTATAAATGCTTTTGTCAATTTGCACAAATATTTATAGAGTTCAAAGGTACGGTTTCAAAAGAAGTGGGTTTTACAGTTTTATTTGTAAAAAGATCCTTTAATTAAATCTTTAAGATTAAGCCTTTTTCAGGCACTCCAAAACCTATACAGCAGTGGTTCTCAACCTTCTGGCCCTTTAAATACAGTTCCTCATGTTGTGACCCAATAAAATTATTTTTATTGCTACTTCATAACTGTAATGTTGCTACTGTTATGAATCATAATGTAAATATCTGATATGCAGGATGGTCTTAGGCGACCCCTGTGAAAGGGTCGTTCGACCGCCAAAGGGGTTGCGACCCCCAGGTTGAGAACCGCTGGTATACAATCTATGTCTGCACATAATGTACATGTGTAGTTCTCTTTTTCTTTGGTAATTAGTATATTATTATTTTTATATTGTGTTATTCAGGATTGAGCTTCATCTGCTAATAACAGAAAATCTTTCTCAGTGGCTTACACAGAGTTGTTCGTGTATCTCATGCGATAAAAAAGTTAGCATTTTAAAGTCCAGGCTTATTATTGTTTTTTTAAAAAAGCTATTTACATAACACTATTGTTATGTAGCAACCATTAAAAATGTATTAGATATTAATCCTCAGCAATGAACAAATATAAACTACCATAATTTCTATTTTATTGATGATAACACACATGCAAAGAGAATGTTATTTTCTTGAATTCACACAGCTAGGGCTTAGATTTGAGCTCAGGCATCCCTGTGCTAGAAGTTATGCTCTCAACAGCCACAGCGTAGCTGCACTTTAATTAACAAGGTCATTGAGGCTCCAGGCCCCACCATCCTTAGGTGACATCACCTTGTGCACCTAGCTTTGTTCTTTATGGTGTTAAGATCATCATGCAAGACATTGCACACCAAGCATAAGGCCCATGTTCCAGGCAAACGAGTGACGAACAGAGGAGTGCTCTATAGTTGTGACGTAATCAAGTGTTACCACTCAAGCCTCCACTTGACTCAGGGGGCTCTGTCTATGAACATGAACAGGGATTTGCTCTGTCAAAATAACACAATTAGATCTGTGCTCCCCAAACCCAGCCATTTATCAATTTTATAAATCAAGTCTTAATTTAGTAAGATGACCATCTCTTGTGGCCTGAGCAATTCCAAGGTAAATCAGCCACCATTAGGGAGTCCTGTAGGTCACACCATTCTGATTACCGCTCTGATCTTGTTTCCTGTTAATGCAGCTGTGCGCTGTGCTCACCTTAGATTTGCCTCCATCGTTTACATTAAGAAAGAAAAAAAAAAACTAATTTCTACTGCAGCAACAGCTGCTCTGGGTATCTTTGGCTGATAGTATTAGAAATTGGCACTTTCTATGATGATCACACTTCCCTTTTTTAATGGTTTCCAAAACCTTGGAGAAAATGAATGTATTCTGGGAGCTCTTCAGGGATGTAGTTTAGGATGGAAAAGTGGGTGTATATGATACATATATTCAAAAATCACTTCCTTAATAATTCTTAGGATTCCCTATTCTACATCACCTGAGAAGCTCTTCCAAAATGACAGGTTTGGTGTCCCACCACACAATTTAAATAGACTTCTAGGATGTGGAGACTGGACAACAGTAATATTTAAATAGTGCTTCAGGCCCTGACCAGTTGGGCTCTGTGGATAGAGTGTCGGCTTGTGGACTGAAGGGTCCCAGGTTCGATTGCGGTCAAGGGCATGTACCTTGGTTGTGGGCACATCCCCGGTAGGGGGCGTGCCGGAGACAGCTGGTCGGTGTTTCTCTCTCATCGATGTTTCTAACTCTCTGTCCCTCTCCCTTCCTCTCTGTAAAAAAATCAATAAAATATATTTAAAAAAAATAAAATAAATAGTGCTTCAGGTGACTTTCATATGCACCTGACTTTATCGTGGGTGTGACCCTATAGTATGCATTGCACCTAATTCACATGGTCAGTTATAATATACTAGAGGCCCGGTGAACAAAAATTTGTGCACTCTGGGGGGAGGAGGGTCCCTGAGCCCGGCCTGTTCCCTCTCGCAGTCTGGGACCCCTCGGGAGATAATGACCTGCTGGCTTAGGCCTGCTCCCGGGTGGCAGAGGGCAGGCCCAATCCCTAGGTGCAGCCCCTGGTTGGGCTCAGAGCAGGGCCGATTGGGGAGTTGGGGTGCCGCACCCTGTCATGCACAGAGCAGGGCAATCGGGAGGCTGTGATGCCCCCCTCAGTCACGCTCAGGGTAGGGCCGATTGGGGGGTTGGGGCACCGTCCCCTGTCACACTCAAGGCAGGGTCGATGGGGAGGTAGCGGCACCACCCTTTGTCACACACAGAGCTGGGCCAATCAGGGGGTTGGGGCACTGCCCCCTGTAACTCACAGAGCAGGGCCCATCAGGGGGGTTGGTGCTCTGTACCCTGTCATGCACAGAGCAGGGCTGATCAGGGGGTTGTGGCACCGCCACTCTCACACTCAGGGCAGGGCCGATGGGGAGGTTATGGCTCTACCCCATCACACACAGAGCAGGGCCCGTGGGTGGGGGGGGTTGGGGCGCTGCACCCTGTCAAACACAGAGCTGCAGGGCGATCAGGGGGTTGGGGAGCTCCCCCCATCAGGCACAGAGCAGGGCTGATCAGGGGATTGGGGCGCCTACCCCTGTCACGAACAGAGCAGGGCGGATAGGGAGGTTGTGGCCCTGCCCCCTGTCATACACAGAGCCTCAGGGTGATCAGGTGGTTTGGGCGCTGCCCCCTGTCATGCTGATCCCAGTGCTGGGAGGCATATTACCCTTTTACTATATAGGGTAGAGGCTCGGTGCATGGGTGGGCTGGCTGGTTTGCCCTGAAGGGTGTCCTAGATCAGGGTGGGGGTCCCCACTGGGGTGCCTGGCCAGCCTGAGTGAGGGGATGATGGCTGTTTGCAGCTGGTCACACACCCTTCAGGGTGGGGGTCCCCACTGGGGTGCCTGGCCAGTCTGGGTGAGGGGCTGAGTGCTGTTTTCACGCTGGGGGTGACTGAACCTCCCAACCACTCCTTTTTTTCCTTTTTTTTTTTTTATTCTGGGCCAGCTTTAGCTTTGAGGCTTGGCTCCAGCTCTTAGGCCTCCGCTGCTGAAAGTAGGTTTCTGGCCTTTGCTTACAATGTTGCAATCCTGCTGGCTGAAGCCCAGACTAAAGCAGTTTTCTGGGGTTTTGATTAGCTTCTATATTTGTTACATAGTTGCTTAGAGTTGCAGCTCAGAGGCCTGCAGCGGCAGGCGGGGAACGTTGGAGTCCTCCGTCACTGAAGCAAGCAAGCCTCATGTTAGTTTCAAGCTGCCTGGCTGCCGGCTGCCATCTTGGCTGGCAGTTAATTTGCATATTGCCCTGATTAGTCAATGGGAAGGGTAGCGGTCATACGCTAATTACCATGTTTCTCTTTTATTAGATAGGATGCTTCATATCTGCTGGGAAAGCACCCTTATTCAGAACTATTGAGTGCAGATTATGGTTCTGTTTTAGGTTCTTAGGATATATCACTGAACAACAACAAAACTTGCATAGGTGATCCAGAATTTCTGACAAGCACACTTTACTGAGAAATTTAGCCCATCTAACAGATGTTTCATTTTTCTTTTCTTTTTTGGGGTGTGGGGGTTAGCATCCACAAATCATTTCCACAATTTTTTCAAATCTCATAGAAATGAACAGTCTCTTCTAGTTCATGTGGTAGGAAGTTCTAGGATGTGCTAGAATTTTATTCTAGTCTGATATCTGGAGACTTTTAGGTACAATGTGGGGAGAAGGTAAAACTCTTGCAAAGAAATTGACTTGGTCAAAACCCTACAGTATTTTAAGAGCTGGAACCAATAAAATAATTTTTTCAGTTTGGAGCTCATCTTTTCTATAACAGTCATTGTACATGATACTATTTAAGCATATTTATAGGTTTTTGTTTTGTATCTTTCTTTGCCTCTATGAGTAATTAGGGTTTTGAGGTTGATTTTTGTTGCATTTATTTGTTTATTTGTTTTTCTTGTTTTTCATTCATGCCCTGTGAAGTCAGAATCAATCAGCTTGCCTCAAAATCCTTGACTACAGCAGGCTATTCACGTTGTCCCCTGTCAATAGTCTCTTGATTTCCTGAAGACTTATGCACTACTACTTTCTTGATCACACAGAAAATTTAGCCACTCCCCCATTGTCATGAGTTAATAAGAATCCTATCTGTTTTTACTATCTAAGATTTCATATCCATCGTCCTCAAATAGATCATATAACCCATTTTAGAAATTTTTAGTTTCAATAAAGTTTGTTGGTTGACATCCTATTCTAGAACAAATTTCTGTCTTGATTATGGTTTTTAGTTGTATGCTGAAAAAACTGAAACTAGAGTTTTAAGCTGGTAAAAGAAAATATAAAAGAGATATAGAGCAAGCCATAGATATTTTTAGAAGCTGAAGAGCCAGGCTCAAGACTAAGCTGCCAGGAAAATGGCTATAAATGTTAGTCTATAGAATTGGCTCTAGGATTTCGAAATGCTACAGTTGTCATGTCAGGACTTGAATTTACTGCTTCTGCTAACAAAAAATGCCTCCTCTGTGTCTGAAACTCAACTTTGTAACCATTAATATGTTCAAATTTGGACATCCTCTGCCACAAACACCAGCAAATGGAATCCTCAAGGAGTTTCCATAAGTTTCATCTTTCTGAATTTGAGACGTGAGCAAGTTACTGTGATTGAAGTTGCCTGGCTTACATGACTGTGAATTAGCTACAGCTGCAGCTAGAAAAGATCCTCAGTACCCTGTAGCTTCCCCTGTGGGAATTAGGGATTCATAAGCATGGACACCTTACAGATATAGCAAGGATGTTGAAAGGGTGAAAGATGTGGTTCTTCTGTGACCTTGCAGACTTGGATTGGTGATAACTTTTCTCAAGTCTAGAAAGGTGTGGGAACCAGGCCAGGTCTCCGATTCCTTAAGGCCAATGGAAGCACAGAGGCCTTGTTATCAATGCACCACAATGGCCAACGGCCACTCTGAGCATGAGCCTAGTTGGGATGTCCAAGGACTCTGAGCCTGGGAATCGTAATCAGGCCAAGATACTAAGCAGGTCCAAGGACACAGGGCACACTGTGCCCTTCAATAGCCATATGATTGATGTAAATATTGGCATGAAGCCCCCTTTGTCTAAACAGTGGAAAAGTATGTTCCTGAACAAGAGTGTGTGAAGAAGTCTGCTAGAGAGAGCAGCTGGGCAGAGAGAGCTGAAGAAGCAGAGGCAGAAAGCACAGAGAATGGCGCTGCCAAAGAGAAGCCAGAGAAGCTCAGAAGGCTACTGAGGCTGTAGCTCTAGGGAGAGCTCCGGTGCCCCTGTAATGGAGAGTCAGCATGCGGCTGCCCAGGTACTAATTGTGGATACAGAGATTAACGCTGCTTTGTGAGAAAGATATGTATTCACCAGCCAGTGTCCGACTGCCTGTCTGCATTTGGGACTTTGCTGTGGAGAATTGTCTTGTCTGATGGCTATATGGCCAGTGGCTTCTGCAATAAAGACTCATTCTTGTATACCTCCAACTTCTCATGGCTTCTCCGTCTGCCCCGCCACTGAGAATTGACCTGTGTCTCTTTAATCAGAGGATAAAGGACGAACTTGGACTAAGTTCCCAATAATTAACATAGTGGGCAGGGTTCGAGAAGGGCCTGCCCTGGCATAGTCGAATGGAAGAATTTAGAAGAATATATGGACTCAGAACAACCCAGAACAGCAGTGCTGAACAGTATTCCTGCTGTGCTCTGACAAAAGAAAAACTGGAGCACCTTAGAACCTGCATGAAGCTGCCCCGCTGTCCTAAACAAAACTCCACAGACCTGAGTGATAGAAGGCCTACCTTCCACTGGCACCTGGACTCCTACTTTATACACATAACTGATTGCTGATGGCTGTCTCCCCAGCCTGCATTCTAGAGCTTTGTCTACTGCTTACTGATAGTAGATTTTATTGTATTTTATTATTATTTTTAATCCTCATCTGAGGATATGTTTATTGATTTCAGACAGAGAGGCATGGAAAGAGAGAGAGAAAGAGAGAAACATTTATGTGGAGAGAAGCATCTATACATTGCCTCCCATTATGCACCCCGACCAGGGATTGAACCCTCAACCTAGGTATGTGACCGAGAATCAAACCTGCAACCATTTTTTGGTGTGCAGGATGATATCCAACCATTTTTTGGTGTACAGGATGATATCCAACTGGGCCAGGACGAGATTTTATTGTTTTAATTTAGATTTTTTAAAAAAACTAAGTGAATCAAAATACAAGAATGCTAAATAAATTATAATCTTGTTCTTATATGAAGCTACTAAATTAATTTAGCAGCATATCTGATTATAATGGAATACATTTATGGCATATACAAATGAAAAGTATACATTGTAGAATAGCATGTACATTACACTATATTAGAGTATATTATGCAGTACAAGATAGCACTTTCAAGTTTTTATAGTTTATATATCCTTAGAGATGAGACTGAAAGAATAAGCATTAAAATATTTACAATGATATTACCTTTGTGGTTGGATTAAGAGGGACTTTCTTTTTAACTTTTTTTTTAATTTCACATTTAAATTTTTTCTCATTAAACATGCCCTACTTCTGAAATAAGTGTGCTATAATTTTAATTAGGTTAATATATTATCCTGGAATGGACTTTTGGAAATATAAGTTATATAGGTTTGCTTCCCACTAAATAGAAATGTTAATAATTTTTTGTTTAGAATTTTTTCTGCAATAAATACTAGCTTCAGAAGCAAACCTACCCCCACATTGGTAGATGTCACCTATAGACATTAGTCCCCTGAGTAAAACAGTAACTTGATAAATGACAATAAAATGTAGTGAAGAGAAGCTTTTACAGTTTATTAACTCACAAATGACAAACAAATGTACTGTTTCATGGACTTTTGTAATGTGTTTTATGGAGGTGTATAACCTTGGATTAATAGTTGCTTCTTTTCTTAAAAGACGTTAGTTTATCATTCTGGGGTGAATTCCTCTTTCAGTACATACTTTCAAAAATCTCTGCGTCTCTGTAGAAGACCTAGTTTGACCTTTGCTTTCATTTAAGCTATCTTTGTCTCCTCGCATACACTCAATTAAACTCTGTTCCCTTTCTCCTTTCCATTATTGTCATCAATAACACTAGAAACTCCCGTCTTCATTTTCTCAGGTAATTGAATTGGTGAATTATTTTCACATTAATCTGGATTTTTTTTTTCCAATGAACCTTCTCTTCAATGCAACTTCCAACCCTAATGCTTTTTATCTCCTTTCCATAATTAAATGGAACATGATTTCTAAGAATCTTGAAAGTGGAAGATTGGAAAAGCACCTTGCTTCCCAAGAGGTCAAGGAAGCTTAGTACATTTATTTTTGTTAGTAAATTCCTACTTGTTTATTTCATACTTTCTTAAGATCCTGGAATTAATGAATAAGGTATTAGAAAATCATCTTTTTTTTCACACTTACTTTCCCCAGTAGCAATGTATGGTAGAAATAACACATAACTGAGAAAAAATGTAAAAGGACCATGTGAGCAATGGAATTTTATATTTTACAAAAGTTATAAAATGATTAAATCATACTGTACATGCAGTTTCTTTAAGAATTTTTGAGATATTATCTTATGATAAATGTCCTTACATTGGTAGCTGGTTATTTCATTGGTTAAAATATAGTTCCCTGAAAAATCACATGTTTCAATCTGCTGTGTCATCCTTTCTTCAAATGCATACATAGTATCTATTGTGTTGCACTCAGAGGTATAATGGGGTGGCCGGTAGCAGGAAAAATAAAAAAGAATAAAAGTCAAATGAAAAATTCACTGTACAGACATTTATGGTGAACAAAGATTTCATAAGGTGTGCAAGATAGAAATAATATTGGTTTCCTCTGGATAGGTTATAGGGGTTCATTTTCCATAGATACAGAAAAAACAATGATAAAGCTATTAAAAGTCAGCTTTATTTTAATTAACACCATGTGTGGGCAACTCCAAACGATGTCGGTTATCGAATGCTCCTACCTAAAGTCTATTTCCTTGGTCTACATAATTCCAAACATTTACTGTAGATACTGTGATGACTTCAATATGTATATTAATGGAAAGTTAGCATAGTTTATTGCTTATACTTTCATTGATGTTTTCATTTTACCTAGAAGGCAATTTGGTTAATTCTCAGTGAACAATTGATTTACAAAAAGATTTGTTTACATAGTGCACTTTGATTAATTTATTAAGTAAAAATCATTATTACATGATTTTTATTAAAATTTATTTTATCATATGGAAGAGAAAGCTGTTAAAAATGATTTTTTTCAGGTTGTCAAATATACAGAGGTAGGAAAAGGTAGATTTTTAAGTTCATATGGAAATCAATACAATAATAAATAAATAATAATATAAGAATAAACTGTTTCATGTCTCACAACTGTAAACCTACTGTTGCCAATACCTGTATTAGGTAAGAGGTGAGACAAAACTGTGGTGACCCCCTATTTCATTGTTACAAATTGAACATAATTAAAGCATAGTAATTAATCACAAAACAATATGTAATTATATATGTGTTTTCCCATGGTCTTAGGCAACCCCTGTGAAAGGGTCGTTTGAGCCCAAAGGGGTCACGACCCACAGGTTGAGAACCACTGCACTAGTAGGACTCAGTTAATCCTCTCCCTTGCTTAATCAAGTTAGCTTTGTTTGCTCAAGGAGTTTCCTAGGTTGTCTTTGTATGGCAGCTAAGGAGATAGGGGATAGACTTCAACAATAACTATCTGGTGAGATTCACACAAAATTATTAATTAACTTATGTGTGAAACATTTATGCTAAACCTGGAATTAAGGAACTCCAGTTCAATGAGCTCACCAATTTCTTTTTAATCTACCAATTTTTTAATCTACCTTTCTCCAATTTCCAATTCCATCCTTATATCTGTTAGAATCAAATATATATCATTATTAATAATTTTCTAGCAAATACCCTCAAATCCTTGCCTTATCTCTATCTCTGTTATAGGGATCGAATAAACACTTATTTTCTAGTTGCACTCAGCTATCAACCTCTGCCCCATCTGAATGACACAATCTGAAATTGCTAGAGAAAGTAAGAAAAATAAGCTGACAATTTGCCATTTGAAATAAAAAAGGTAACCTGTAATACTTTCAACAATAAAAAACAAACAAAAAATAAAATAAAATCCATAAAACTCAACTGCATACACAAAACTGCCTAGATATCCTGCTCCTTCACCCAGTAGGCTGCTTTCTTATTCCGTTGCATGTCATATTTTGCTCTGAAATCTTCCAGACTTTGATTTCTCTTACTCTCAATGAAAACTTTTTTTTTCATTGTGAAAACAGAAGCACTTGACTGTAACTCATCACTCTTCTCTTTGAAAACAAATCTTTGCAATGACCTATATCTCTACCTACATTGGCATCCTCCATCTGTCTGTTACCATGTACAAAATGCCCCTGCCCTTGCAAAGCAAGTGGTGACAAGTCAAATAAAAATGTCTGAAAATGTAAGATATTTGTTTCTTTTTTTTAAAATATATTTTATTGATTTTTTACAGAGAGGAAGGGAGAGAGATAGAGAGCTAGAAACATCGATGAGAGAGAAACATCGGTCAGCTGCCTCCTGCACATCTCCCACTGGGGATATGCATGCAACCCAGGTACATGCCCCTGACCGGAATCGAACCCGGGACCCTTCAGTCCGCAGGCCGATGCTCTATCCACTGAGCCAAACCGGTTTCGGCAAGATATTTGTTTCTAACATACTCATTTTAGAGTAAGTGTTCCTGGCAAGAAGCTTATGTATTACTATCTTTTTTTAATATTTTTTTTTCTATATTGATTAAGGTATTACGTATGTGTCCATATCCCCCCATTGCCCTCCCACCCTCCCACTCATGCCTTCACCCCCCTGGTGTCTGTGTCCATTGGTTAGGCTTATATGCATGCATATAAGTCCTTTGGTTGATGATTCAGTATATTTATTGAATAGGCTAATAGTTTGTTTTCTCTTAAATTCAAAATAAGTCCTTCTAAATTTTAATCAAAGAGCAACTTGTTAAAAAGGAAAAAGAAGTTAAAATATCAGAACTCACCTAGCTGGTGTGGCTCAGTGGCTGAGTATCAACCCATGAACCAAGAGGTCACTGGTTCGATTCCAGGTTAGGGTACATGCCCAGGTTGTGGCATCGATCCCCAGGAGGGGCATGCAGGAGGCAGCCAATTAATGTTTCTTTAATATCAATGTTTTTATCTCTTTATCTCTCTCGTTTTAAAAAGTCAATAAAACCATATTTAAAAAAATATCAGGACTTAACCTTGCAATTTTAGGAAAGTGCATCAAGATATGTATGCCTCACTAAATATTAGATTGTACAATTGAAAAATGTTAATTTTAGAAATTCATTCTAATGTTTATACTACTTAATTGGTATTAGTGATATGAAGGACTGAACTTTATTCTTTACCAGAAGTCATCTATATGCAGTTAAGATTCAGCTAGTGCCTAAGAGTAAGCAGTTTTTTACATTTAATTTATCATGTTCCTCTGTCCTTGATAAACCAAAAGCTTTTGTAGTCACAGGCTGCTCTTTTAAGTTATGCTTCCTTGGACATTTCCTCTCATTAAAATACATCCCCTCAGCACACTGCATCTTTTTTGCATATATTTGCATATTGATGCATATGCATATATACATACAAGATTCACATAAATTTCATAAAATCATTCAAAGCAATTAATGTATGTATTTGCCCCAGGTTTTGGATGTTAAAAGAACTTAAGCCAAATAAATATCATCAACTTTGGTCAAGAATTTGGTAAACCACTTATGGCTAAACATGGTACATCTCAATTATTAAAATTTTCACCCTTGAAACTTCAGTTTCTAACAGACAAATATTAAGTATCCCCAAAGTGTTAAATCCAATTTAATAAAAAATACAGCAATTAATGTCCACTGGAAAACTCCAGATTTGATGTATTTGTAGTATTTCTCAAGACTGATTTTCTACTTCTGTGCATTATCTCTCTATATAAAACCCTAATATGCGCATAAACCAAATGGCAGAACAACTCAACAACAACCGGTGGCTATGATGTGTGCTGACCACCAGGAGGCATGCGTGGAACATGGAAGGCATTGGCCATGGTGGGATGGTGGAGCAGGTGAACGGAGGTGCCAGACCAAGGCTGGGCACCGGTCACTGTCATTGGGGTGAGCCTCTGGTAGTAACTGAAAATTCTTTGCACCCTCACACCACGGTCCCGCCAGGCACTCACACCTGCTGCCAGCTCCAGCCCCACTCTCACCTGCTGCCAGCACCAGAACCACTGCTTGCACCTGCTGCCGGCACCTGGCGCCGACTCCAATCACTTGGTGCTGTGAGCAGGTGTGAGCAATGTCTGCCGACCTCAATTGCCCCTCAGGGCTTCTCCACCTCACCCTGCTCCTGAAGGGCAGTTGGGGCCAGCAGCCACTCTTGCACCCACTGTCTGCAATGGCCCCATTTGCACCCACTGCTGGTGCCGGCTCCAATCACTCCTCACCGTCAGCGGATGCAAGCAGGGCTGGTGCCGTTAGCACGTCAGCACATGGGAGCAGTGGTGGTGGGAGAGGGGCTGCTAGCAGATAGGGGACCTGGGGCTGTGGCGGGAGGGGCCAGGTGTGGGTGCAAAGGATGGGCTGAGACCCTCCCCGTGCCCAATACAGCCTCGTGGCCCACAGTGCCTTTGAAGGTGCACAAATTCATGCACTGGATCCCTGTTTATAAATAGTAAAATGGTATAATCATGAATAGTTTAAGAGATAGTGGATTTGGATTTATGCTTAAAAAGATTTGAACTTATAATATTGAACATTGTGGGGCCAAGAGCTTTATAGTCAGAAATACATAAATAATAGGATTACTTCAATATATTTGTTTATCTCAAAATGTGTCAAAATTTATAAATATGTATTACCAACTGAGATATATTGCATTTATTTTTAAATAACCACCTTAATGAATAATACCAAATGAGTAAACATTTATTATATCTATATATTTTCTGTAAAGTGTACTTGAAGAACTATGTTTAACATTGTCTCATTAAAAAAATAGAATCATTTTACAATGGATTTGATCAAGAAAGCTAGACTGGATGGTAAATGTTAGGTAATTAATGTTGTATAACCTAGATCACTTTAATTAAAATCCTTGGATAGGCCATGGTTTTTATTTCTTTTCCTCAGTAAGATAATTTTAAATAAGTAAAAGTAATATCTGAAATAGTAAATATCTACTACATGTTATTATAATAACTCAGATGAAAGACTGAATGCTGCCTGACCCCTCATCAAATCGGGAGCCTGGATGCCTTAGCGACGTCTATGCAGAATGAAGACAAAAAATACTGCTTGCTTTATAGCTTGCTGACTGTCAGAGACTTTTCTTGTAGAAATAATGAGTTAAGCAATGTTTTCTAGTGGAAAGACAAGGATAAAAATTGTAGGAACCATTTTAATGAGTCAAGGACCCCCTTGAGATGCCAAACTGAAAGCTTTGGCAAGGCTTGTTTTTGTAGTAAGTCAAAACAAAGATCTGTGAAGAAAAAAATATATATGCATGGGAACACCAAGCTCTCTTGCATAATTTTGGAACCAGCCTAAAAATAACACCAAATTGAGGTACTATTTGTAACAACTGTGAATGAAAAGGGGCCACATGCTAACGTGAAAGCTCAGGGAAGGCCTGTGGGGAGGCCTTGCAAACTCAGAGACCTAACATACTGACAAAGGATGGTCTGAAATTAAAACATTTCAAAATAAAAAGCAGTTTATGGTGGGTAGTCATAACCTAGGCCAGTATCTTCCCTGACAAAGGTCAATCTTTACCTTAACTGATCCTGTCTATTGTTTTGTTGTTGCTGTTTGTTTTTCCATCTGAGATAACATATCGTTGCTAAATAATATCAAAGTAATTTTCTTTTTTCTGGACCCCTAAAAGCACAGGCAGTGCTCTGTGGAAACCACAAATTCCCTCATGTTGTTGGTTAATTGTTGACTGTTAACTATCCTGCACCCACCTAAGTAAAATAAGTATGTGTAAATCATTTTACTTTACTCGTATATCCAATTTCAGAGGTCCCTCTACTCCCCTCTTTGCTCTCTCTTACCTTCCTAACCTATCACCAGTGGATTTCATCTAACCCACTTAAGTCTCCTCTTTTGGCTGTAATGTGTAAAACAAGGTGCAAAACTGCCATTCTCTGGAGCATTAGCTCAATCTGTTGAGTTTCTGCTTCCAGCCTGGCATTTGTCGACACTTTGGCTCAAATAAACTCACAAAAATTCTTCACAGGTTTGAATGTTTCTTAAGTTAACATGGCCAATTTCTCCAAAAGCCTTGGATGTGGAGAAAAGAAATTTACCTTATATGGTTACAGAGATATATTTTAATCTCTTAGGAAGTGCTTACTTGTTTTGATATACTTTTTCTTGCACGTATGTAATACCAAAGCATACCAAGTTAAAATATTATTTTCATGAAACATACTAAAATCTGCGATGTCCTCTGAAAACCTGTTTGTTTTTTAAATCCTTCATTTCTTTGTTTTTATTGTATTATATGGAGTAAGATAAGAGGGAAAGAATGTGTAAGCAAAGGATAAATATGTATTATTGACAATATAATTATGTTTATGTTATTTCACACTTACAGTATATGTGATGATAAGCATTCCTTTGTTTTTGGCATAGACTCATTTTTTTTCTTTAATAGGAAGAAATCTGTAGCTATTTAAGCCTTGTTTATAGTTATAGGAAGTATATAAATCAGAATAGATTAGCATTAATTGGAGATACCTGGGTGTAAAAAACACTAACATTGTGGTAAGTCTCTAATCTCGAATAACATATAAGCAAATTTGAAAGGGGATAATCATGTTTGGCAATATATTCCCATTTTAAATTTTGTATCAATCACAATCATATACTCTGAGTCTGAAAAAGGTAATAACTTACATAAGATTATGAACTACACTCTAAGGATTTTTAGTTATTAAGAAGCAAAATATGCTAAAGTACAACTTAGCACTCTTTGTCCAGAAAATTTTTTTCACTGTCTGCTCCTGTGCTAAATAATATCAATATTTTCTTGACACATAAAAACAATATTTATTGAAAAAGTAACTATTCTCTAAGCAGGGAAATTGAAGTTATATGACTAGTACATTGTATTTTGAGAGGTATGAAGATACAGCCTAGAGCTGTTAATTATGTCACAACAAAAAGCAATGATTCTATCACCAACAAGGATCATTGTCATTATTCTACACATGGGATCCTGAGGCCAAATGACTCAAAGAGTGAGATGTTTCAACTATAGTTGATTTAACAAGGACAGGACCAATAAAGGACTTACATTCATACTGCTCCTTCAAATGTGAGTCTCCAGAAGAACACACAGACAGAACTGAACTGATAAATATTTCAAATAGCCTTTGTCTAGTAGTTCTGAGAGTTTCTTATTGATGCCAAGGGTTTCAGAGAGACGTTGTGCATAATGGATGTGAAAATACAGTTATAAAAAGGTCTTTGAAGGATAGTGCTTTTTAATTTAATAGGTGGGTTATAGGAAAGGTTTGTGAGCAGTTTGCCAGGGAATCTAACTCTAGCTAATGAAACAGTGCCAACTCTATGACTCAGACTGTTAGATTGTAAGTTATTCAGAGGATTCTGAGAAATGATCCAAACATAGAAACACCTGAAACTTCACTACTGAATTCATTTACATAAATCATATTCAGGGAGTCTTCTAATCGTAACACATACGCGCAGTGATACTTATGCTGAGATCTTGTAGAAGAGGTAGGCTGATAGGGTTTGATTAAAGGGATATAATTTTATGTAGTTGGATTATCATGTTAATGGAAGTTGATATATTGACCCCGAAAGGCTTTAGGCAAAGTAGAAGGAAGCATAAGAAAAGTAAACAAACATAAAACCTGTATTAACTACATATCATACAAGCCAAGGAAAGGTATCTCACATACTAAAAGAAATTTCCTCTCATTATTGTATCAGCCAACTGTGTTTAACGAGTCAGTTGTCAATTCAAACAGGCTTATGGTATTCTCTGTGAAGAGGCTCAGTCTTTTGAATTTAATAAAGATCTTAGAGTTGGCCATGCATTGAAGATGAGTAGAAAAATTTCAGGCTACCACCTAAGTTTTGCAAATAGAAACGCTGCTTTACTTGGTAAAGCTGGATCCAGTGCTTTCCTTTGAGGTGATTTACCAAAATATGTCCTTGGATATTCACCAATTGTTTTCAATAGGAAAAGTTCTCTAAGAAATAAGTAGTTTAAGTGTCACAATGGCTGATATAAAAAAAAGAAGTATTTAAAATAGGCATAGTTCCAGTTGATTTTTTTTAAAATTGTAAATGTGCATATATTTTTCAGAGTTAAACATTGGGAGTCTTTCTTGGTATGAAGGAGCAACCAATTAGTATTATTGTAATGTTATCATCATGTCTTTACAGAAGATATTATTATATTATGGATTTCTAAACTCAGATGTATGTGAGTTAACTTATATTTGGCTATCTACCTATCTGTCTAGCCACCCAGCTGTCTTCTAACTGCTAAATGGCTTTATGTAAAGCACTTACCATAGTAATTATAAACTGATGCAATGATCTCAAAAGGGCAGGATTATTAACAGAATTAGTAGTCCTGCTATTTTAATCTAGGCAAATTTTAATCTAAAGAATAGAAATTGGAGCTAAATGTGAAGGTGTAGGTAAAACTTGGACAGGCATTTCATTTTTGATAAGGGAAAGTAGTTGGAAATTTAGGTAAAATGATAGAATAGATTACATGAATGTCGTGGGAAATGATGTGTTTTCCCCTCAAAGGAGAAAGGCTGTCAACTTTTTCTTTGGAAATACTTTTATTTACCCAAATGCAGTGTCATGAAAACAACAATGCATAAATATATCATGCACAGGAAACAAATTAATTTTAGCTGAAGCAAGGAGGAAGAATTGCATGCTGGATCATTTCAATCTCTTCACATCTCCCATCATCCAACACTTCCTATAGTGGCCACCTAGTATATGAGTGTTTCCTTTAGTGGGAAGATAGTCCCACATACAGAGGAGTGCATGAACTTTGGTGCTGGTCAAATAGTTGCAAATAACAGCTCTTGATACTTTTGTGCTGTGTGGTCCAGACATTTTATATAACTTATCAGGGCTTTTGGGGGGTGCATAAGATTAGCAATAATGTGAGAAAAGTGTCTGGCACATGGTAATAATAATAGTAATAATAATAATAATAATAATAATAATAAAAAACATTTGTGGAGCACTTTTCCTAAGGTGTCATGGAATAATGATTAAATGGGCAACAAGAACATGACTTCCTGGGTGAGTAGCCTAGTTCTATGAACATATGGAGATGTCCAGAAAACTGTTTCACTTCTATATGCTTTAGGTTCTACTCTCTATAAAAATGTAGTATATTACTAGAACAGTGTTTGGCCTACATGTAAGTTCTCTATGAGACCTACTGTTATCATTTTTACTAATACAGGTAGAAATGTTCATATCTTATAGATTTTTAATAAGGATTAAATGAAAATATATGTAAAGTGCATAAAGTCATGTCTTGCATGTTTTAAATGCTTTATGAATGATACAATGATTTACCTGCATTATTTAATCATCACGACAGATGAATCAGGAGGGTATTATTATTATCACCCCAATGTACATTAGGTTTAAGACAAGTGGTAGCTATTAACATAATGCCAAAGTCAGTTTTTAACTTTCACTGGTTTGTCTATGAGAGCTTTTTTCCAGGCTCATAAATTACTATTTACTTGAGGATAACCTGTCCTCCAAATTAGCAACATTTAACTTCTTTCTGCATTTTGCAGTTAATGAATGATGTGCTTCAGTATAAGATCATACAGTGAATGGTTGAGGCAGAGATGGAAACTTATTCTCCTGACATAAGCTAGATCGAATATATATACCAATAAGCAGGACATTTTTATTGAGAAAAGAGTGTGCTGATATTTTAAAAGAAAATGGGGTATATCCTCTGTGGCATAATTTCTTCCACCAAAAGTCAATTCCATTCATGGTTGTCTAGGGACACTCTACTGATTATTTCAATGTATTGAAAATCTGTATTTGCTATTGTTTTATGATGACTCATATTTCTATTAATAATTCAAGTTTTGTTGACCAATTCAGGTCCTCTAACTCTTTTTCTCCTCCCAACTATTTTCTAAAGTCCTTGGGGACCCAGGTAATAGGTTTTGAACAAGACCACTTCTTCTACTAATGGGCATCAGCTGAGTTATTCCTTTCCCGTACCCAACACTTTCAGCTATACTAGTTCGTTGAAGTCCTGATCAATCAAAACGGCTTTATGGTGTTGAAGTCCTCTATGACAGCAATGCAGTGTTGGTAAAACTATGATTAACAGGAATCTGTGCCCTAATTTGGGTTCTACTTTGTTGTGTGGGCCTCAAAGCAAGGTTTTTTGTACATCGAAGATACAATATTTTAGTCCATATACTGTGTTCAGTTAATACCTAAAGCCATTTCTCTCTCACAAAGGCTTGAACACAAGAGTCTATGGTGGGTCAGAGATCTATCTTATAGGCAAAAACGCCCTTGCTCTTCATTCACTCCTTTTTTAAGCAGATCAGTATTTAACTATCTGACACAAAAGCATTATGAAAATTGACTTAGCCCTAACTGGTGTGGCTCAGTGGATAGAGCGTCGGCCTGCAGACTGAAAGGACCCAGGTTTGATTCCGGTCAAGGGCATGTACCTGGGTTGTGGGCACATCCCCAGTAGGAGGTGTGCAGGAGGCAGCTGATCGATGTTTCTCTCTCATTGATGTTTCTAACTCTCTATCCCTCTCCCTTCCTCGCTGTAAAAAAATCAATAAAATATATTTTTTAAAAAATGACTTATTTTAAGGACTTCCCATCAAAGTACTAAACATGGATAGCCATGAATAGGGTTATGACTGAGGCTGAGCATTATTTCTACTACTGCTCATTGGTGGGAAAGAATGTATCAGTTTCAATATTGAAAAATTAGTTTACCATTACTCGTGAAACTCAATGCAATAATAGGTAATCCACCCTAGCTAGTTTGACTCAGGGGATAGAGCGTTGGCCCTTGGACTGACGGGTTACAGGTTCGATGCCTGTCAAGAGCATGTACCTCTGTTTCAGGATCAATCCCCTATGGGTCAGGACATGTGCAGGAGGCAACCAATCAATGAGTCTCTCTCACATCCATCTTTCCCTCTCTGTCTCTCACCCTACCTTCCACTCTCTGAAAATCAATGGAAAAGTATCCTGGGGTGAGGATTAACCAAAAAATAAAAATAAATAAATAAAATAGACAAAAAGTTAACTTTGTGTACCCCAGTTTCTTCATATTAAAAATAGGATCAATCACATAAACATAACCATAACCCATAGAAATTATCTAAAAAGAAATTTTGTGCGAGGTATGTACTCACTAAACAGTAGTTATTATAACCACTTTTGCTATATGATTAACAAAGTTTTTTTCCCTCTAAAACCTGGCATATATTTTAAAGTAATTTATAATTTTCACTTGCACTTGTTTGAAAAGAGAGACAGTGAATAGTAAAATATATGAACAAAACACTAATAAATTATGGTACATGTTTTATAAATAAATTATTTGTGACATGTCAAAAGAGTGATTCAGAAATGTATTAACCCACAAAGATGTCCATATTGATATTGAATATAGAATATGTTTAAGAAAGCAAATATTTTATTTTTTAGCAATAAAAATCATGTATATGTAGATACAAAGTCTGGATATATATGACCTTATGGCAGTATATGGGAAAGGGCTTTTTAAATTGTTTTTATTTTATTCTTTACTCTTGCTTTATTGAGATAATTTTTTAGTCTGTTACTGGTAATCAGAAAATAGTTATTTTAATTTTTAAAAAGGCATATATGAGTACTGCTGAGCCATTTCATGTTAGCTTATTTATTTTATTTTTTCTAAATGCACATGAAGAATCATCTTGTCATAATTAAAATTTCAGTCAAATAAATTTGCATTTTACATCAAATATGGTAATATACACTGTACTTGTATGTTTAAGAGTCTTAAATATGAGATGTTGGGTTTGTCTTAAAAAGTACAAAGTAAAAAATATAAAGTCTCATAAATTATCTGCAATTTTGTAATGTAATTTACATTTGCCATAACCTGGCTACTTTTTAATAAAATACATTTTATTTATTTTTTACAGAGAGGAAGGGTGAGGGATAGAAAATTAGAAACATCAGTGAGAGAGAAACATTGATCAGCTGCCTCCTGCACACCCCCTACTGGGGATGTGCCCACAACCAAGGTACATGCCCTTGACTGGAATCGAACCTTGGACCCTTGAGTCCGCAGGCAGATGCTCTATCCACTGAGCAAAACTGGTCAGGGAAACCTGTGCTACTTTTAATTAGTGGGGCCTCTTACTTATTTTCTATTACATATGTCAATTGACTTATGCCTTCCCTTAATATATGCAAGTGGTGGTACTTTTCAATCTACAACAAAGGTTTTCTTATTACTAAGTTTAAAATTATAATGTTTTCCTCTACGACTTTAAGAGTCTCTCAGAAATATTAACTCAGACTGTGCACAACAATTTAGAAAAAATATTTTAATCTTGAGGGGATAAGGATACTCTTTGATTTATTTTGATTAAAAAAAAATACAAAGAGGCTTGTGTAGCCCGCCCCCATCCAAGGAATAGCAGCCTCCTGATCACCACACCCTCTGTCTGAGGAACAGCAGCTGTGTGTGAAGCCTCTCCCCACCAGCCAGAGGAGCCACCACAGCTGTGAACAGCACCCACCGGAGGAGCTGCTACCAACTGAGGAGCAGCTGCTACCACAACTGTCTGAGGAGCAACCACAGCCCGAGGAGCCACTGCCACCCAAGGAGCAGCCACTGAACGAGTCAACATCTAGATATGGCGGTACGATCAAACATGGGTAGACAAAGAAACCCCCAAAGGAAAGAAAAGGCGGACTCACCAGAAAAGCAGCTAAGTGATACAGAGGCATGCAACATGACAGAAAAAGAATTCAAATTAAGGGTCCTAGAGTGTATAAACTGGATGGAGGAAAAAAATCAACAACTTATGCAAGAAGCAAGAAGAAACAGATGAAAAAAACAATACATTATGTAAGAACCAAGAAGAAATGAAGAGTGATATAGCTGCAATAAAAAAACACCATTAAAAGTTTCAACAGTAGACTAGGAGAAGTGGAGAACCGAATTAGTGAATTAGAAGACAGGGAAACAAAAGATACCCAAACTGAACTGCAATTGGAGAAAAAAATTAAAAGACAATAGGAGAGCCTAAGGGAGCTATGGGACAACATGAAACAAAACAACATACAAATAATAGGGGTGCCAGAACAACAGAAAGAGGAACAAGGGTTAGAAAACCTATTTGAAGAAATAATATCAGAAAACTTCCCAGAGGTGGGGAAGAAAAAAATCACACAAGCCCAGAGAGTCCCAAACAAGGTGAACCCGAAAAGACCCACACCAAGACACATCATAATTACCATGCCAAATGTTCAGAACAAAGAGAGACTCTTAAAGGCTGCAAGAGAGAGATGGAAATTTACATTCAAGGGATCTCCCATTAGATCATCAAATGATTTCTCAACAGAAACACATCAGGCTGGAAAAGAATGGATGGAAATTTACAAAGTGATGCAAAGCAAAGGACTGAATCCAAGAATATTCTATTCAGCAAGGCTATCATTCAAAACTGAAGGGGAAATAAGAAGCTTCACAGACAAAAAAAAAAAAAAGGCTAAGGGAGTTTATCACCACCAAGCCAGCAGTGCAAGAAATGCTAAAGGGACTGGTGTAAAAAGAAGAAATAAAAATCTCAGAAAGAAAACAGCCACACAAAAAAAGAAATGGCCACAAACAAATACCTTTCAATAATAACTTTAAATGTAAACGGACTAAATGCTCCAACCAAAAGACATTGAGTGGCTGAATGGATAAAATAACATGACCCATACATTTCCTGTCTACAAGAGACCGACCTCAGAAGAAGGGACTCACACATACTGAAGGTGAAGGGATGGAAAAATATCTTTCAGGCAAATGGAAATGAAAAAAATGTTTGGGTAGCAATACTTATATTGGACAAAATGGACCTCAAAGTGAAGGCCATAACAAGAGATAAGGAAGGCTACTTCATAATACTAAAGGGATCAATACAACAAGAAGATAATACCCTGATGAACATATATGCACCCAATGCAGGAGCACCCAAATATATAAAAAAACTCCTGGAAAATATCAAAGGAGAGATCGACAACAATACAATCATAGTAGGGGACTTTAATAAACCACTGACATAACTGAATAAATCTTCTAGACAAACAATCAGCAAAGAAACAGAAATCCTAAATGACTCACTAGATCAGATGCACTTAATTGACATCTTCAGAACACTTCACCCCAAAGCCACGGAATATACATTCTTCTCAAGGGCTCATGGGACATATTCAAAAATAGACCACATATTGGGTCACAAACAAAGTCTCCCCAAATTCAAGAAGATTGAAATCATACCAAGCATCTTCTCAGACCACGATGGCATGATATTAGAAATAAACTACAATAAAAACAACCCAAAATACACAAACACCTGGAAGCTGAATAGCATGTTATTAAATATTGATTGGGTTACCAATGAAATCAAAGAAGAAATTAAAAACATCCTGGAAACTAATGACATGAAAACACAACAATCCAAAACCTATGGAACACAATGAAAGCAATCCTGAGAGGGAAGTTAATAGCTCTACAGGCCTATCTCAAAAAACAAGAAAAAATGATAGTAAATCATCTAACTCTGCAACTCAAAGAATTAGAAAGAGAGCAACAAGAAAAGCTCAGAGTGAGCAGAAGGAAGGAGATAATAAAGATTGGAGCAGAAATAAATGACATAGAGACCAAAAAAACAATACATAAAATCAATTAAACCAAGAGCTGGTTCTTTGAAAGGATAAACAAGATTGATGAGCCTCTAGCCAGGCTCACCAGGAAGCAAAGAAAGAGGACCCAAGTAGCTTGTCTTTTCACTTTGTTAATGGTTTCCTTTGCTGTGAAAAAACTCTTCAGTTTGATATAGTCTCATTTGTTTATACTCGCTTTAGTTTTCCTTGCCCAGGGAGATATCTCAGAAAAAAATATTGTTAGGGCAAATGTCAGAGATTTTACTGCCTATATTTGCTTCTAGGCTTTTTAGGGTTTCAAGTCTAACATTTAAGTCTTTGATCTATTTTGAGTTTATTCTTTTGTGTGGTGCAAGAAGTGGTCTAGTTTCATTATTTTGCAAATGTCTGTCCAATTTAAAAGAACCATTTATAAAAGACTATCTTTAGTCCATTGTATGTTTTCTGTCTCCTTTGTCAAATAATAATTGACTATAAAGGCATAGATTCATAAAAAAAAAAAAAAGAAAGCGAAGGACAATTCAATGAAATCAGTAAAACAATACATTTAAAAATGAGTAGTTTATGGACATATACTTTTATTCAGTTTCTTCTTCAGGTGAAGAAAACGCTACAAAAAATGACTAGTTTAACAAAGATAGAAATCATAAAAAAGAATCAAAGAAAAACTCTGGAGCTCCAGCTCCCACCCGGCCCACCTTCTCAGCTCCCACCCGGCCTGCCCACTCAGCTCGCAGGCCCACTCAGCTTGCAGGCTCACTCAGCTCTTGTGCTATGGTTATATACTGGTGGGTTGATTGATTACTCGCGGGGTGTGATTAAGTAATTAAGCTGAGGAGTCACTTGGAGCCTCCGGGTGCCTACCCTTGAGGTTTTCCCAGAACCAGCTGTGCCAGAGCCTCCGCCGCTCCTCCCCAGGGATGAAGCTGGCAGCCTGGGCTCCTTGCAGGCCCCCCACGGCCAGGCGCCACCCACGGCCAGGCGCCACCCCCCCCCCCCTCGTGCCACCAAGTTGCTGTGGCTTCCATGACCTGGGCACAGCACTGGCCCTTCTTCCCCTCAGCTCAATCCCTGTTGGCTGTGATGCTGAAAATTTTGGGCAATTTCCATACTCATCATCTAAGCAACATTTATACATATATAAAAGGGTTTAAATCATAAAAGTATGTAATTATACACTGTATTCTTAGCTGAAATGAATGTAATAACAGCATGGCTACAGGGTTACTTTGAAATTTTTTCCTCTGAATTGATTTTATAAGAATTACCTAGAGAAACAATTTTGCATCTCAGTACAATACTGTCGATAGGAACCATTTTTTTAAGACTGTTGTTTTTGTGTGACTCAAGTCCAGAATCTGGTCTTTGTGGTATTTTCAGTAATTATCCTCTTCCAACAGGGAATGAGACAAAAGCACTTGGCAAGAAAATGAAACAGATTTTAATAAGATTAAAAAGATAGAAACAACTACACATAAACAACATATATATCATATTTACATGTTAAAGAAGCAATCCCAAGATCATATTATACATGGGGATTTCCTTATTTTTAACTTTATTAATGAAGTTCATTGATTTAAATGATTTCATTTGAGACAAAGTATCACAAGTTATAACAGGAACAATTGGACTTAAGGAAAACAAACATTCAAAAACCCACATATTCTCAAATCTAGGTTTTAAGCATTTTATATCTGAAATGCTTCAAAATTCTTTTTTATAAGATGCCACTTCATTGACAAAAGGCACAGATAAAAAGACTTCATCAGACTTCTAGACTTCCAAAGAGAGTTAGTCCTGGTAGGAAGCTATAAAACGTATTGCACGTTAGTAGTTCAAGTATTACTTTGAATTACAACACTTTCAAAGGCTGACAAAATCTAATACTGTCTCATTGAACCATTCGCTCTAGTAATGCTCACAAATATTTTCTGGAGGGCAGATGATGTAGTGTGGTTAAAAATTTTGGACCAAGGACATAATGATTCCTGCCTGGCCTTCAGGTATTAAACATGAGTTATAGACAATGATTATCCTTGTCACCTTGCCTGAAGTAATGATGTTCTGTTTTTTACAGAGCTATCAGAAACCTGCTGTGTCAGAAATGATTATGATTCCAGGTTATTATTAAGCATACAAATGTAAGGTCTTGATTCAAACCATACTTTGAAGATCACTAAAAAATTATAAGCGTAATTTGGATTTTTATACAGCATGCTTTCCATTAAAAATTAAAAAAAGTATTTTTCTTTTAGATATTTTATATGGCCTAGGGTCACTTTAAACAATGTCTAAGCAAATGGTGCATCTAGCAAAAAGACTGTGTTAACTAAATGACTGTAATCACCCAGACAATAAAAGAAACATCTTCAGATTACTTAGTAAGACTCGTAAGAAATATAAAAAAAATTAGATATCATTGGTTATTTAATATTTATTTCCTTATATATGAGCAATTACCTAAGAAAAGTAATATTTGCATTCAGTATAGCACTTAAAAATTTCAGTGCAAGATTTGTGGAGATGTGTGACTTGCAAATAAACCACTTAGAATTATTTTTGGACATGTAATTGGCATGGCATTTCAATTCTTGTCTTACCTTACTTTCAACATTTCATTTAACTATTTTGCAATACTCTGTAAAAATTCTATTGTGTTATTCTGCAAAAAATGACTGTGATATTCAACTGTGTTTCAAAATACTCCCTGGAAGAAAAGTGACAAATATCCTTTCAATAAAAAACAATAAATATATGCTCATCTCTTATTGTGAGGCATCATAATTGCCACATCCCCACAAAAAAGAAAGTTTTGTATAATATCACAGTTTCAATTGCACATTCCCAGTTAAACACAATCATTAAGTGAGCCAGAAGCCATACATGAGTGAGCTGTGGGATAATAAGGGACAATTTTGGGAAAGAAGAAATGAACAAATAATGCCTTTGAAATCTACATTTTTCTGTCTCTTCCAATTGGAAATAGGGTTTGAGACATGAAAATTTAGAAAGTTATTGCCAAGGTCTTTTTTTTTTCATTTTTTCTTTGATAAATTAGTTGTTTCTATGGTTAAAATGTTGAACTAAGAGAGTTGGTATAAACAAGAAATGTTCATTTCAAAAGAGGGTAATTAACCACAAAATATTTCTTTCTGATAAACTGATCAATTTAATTGAAACCCCATATTTTGAAATGAATATTACCATTTACCAAAAGATGTGATTAACTTAAGCATCTTTCGAGGAGGAAGTCATTCTAGATTATCTGGGTGGGCCTTTGGTGTATTTACATGTATCCTTATAAGTGAGAGGCAAAGGGAGTTTTGAGACAGACATACAGAAGTGAGGACATATAGAAAAGGAGGAGCTAAAGTGACCTTGGAAACAGAAATTGGAATGATGCAGCTATAAGCCAAGGAACATGTATAGTCACCAGAAGCTGGAAAAAACAGGAACAGAATCCTCCTCAGCGCCTCTGGAGAGAGCGCAGCCCTGCTAGTACCTTGATTTTGTACTTCTGGCATCATAACTATGAGAGGTAAAATTTATCTTACGTCAAGCTGCACAATTGTGGTAACTTTTAATGATGGCCCTGAGAAACGAATACACATTTTGGCACCAGAAATGGGTTGCAGCTATATAACAAGTACCTAAAAATGTGGAAGTGGGTTTGGAATTGGATAATAAATTGGGGCTCAGAAGGAAGTGAAGCATATGGTAGAAAAACCTTCTGTCATCTTAGAGAACACATATGTGGTCATAAGCAGAATGTTGGTAATATGAACAGAAATGCTGTTTTGGTGGGACCTCAGAAGGAAATGTAAAGCAAATTATTGGAAACTGGAAGAAAGGTGATCCTTGTCATAGACAAAAATCTTGGCTGAATGGTGTCCTATAGTGGTGTGGAGAGCAGAACTTATAAGTGATGAACTTGAATACCTAACTGAGGAGATTCCACGGTGTTTAAGATGCAGCCTGGTTTATTGTTGCTGCTTTTAGCAAAATGTAAGAAGAAAGAGATTAATTGAGGAAGGAACTGCTAGGTAAAAAGTTTGTTAGTCTCCTAAAATCCTCCAGGCAGAGAGCAAGCTAATAAAACTACTTACACGCAAACAAGGGGTACCATTCAAGAACAAAGTAAAAATGACTCTGAAAGCAAAGTGTTAGGCATAAAGGAGTGGGCTGCAGGCCAGGAGAAGCAAGCCACAGGACCTGAGGTCAGAATCTCTAGTCAGACTTTGGACCTAATGGAATGTGGCCTGCTGGATTTCACAACTGGCTGGGCCTGGTACCTTGTTTCTACCTTCCTTTTTTCTCTTCTATAATAAGAAAGTCTAAAACTGTTTCACTAGGCCTGTACACCATTGTATTATGGGAACACTTAATTTGTTTTCTAATTTCACAGGTCCAGTAAAGGAGAGGAATTTTACCCCAAGATGGATAATATTTAGCATCACACTCATACCTAATTTAGGTGGTTTAGATGATGAGATTTGGAACTTCTAAATTGCGATGTTTATATAATATTTTATGTTTGAATTGATGCTATAATGATTGAGAATTTGGGGTATGTTAAGATGGGATATATATACATATATGTATATATAGATTATATATATATATATATATATATATATATTAAGTTAGGGCTCAGAAGGAAGTGAAGCATATGGTAGAAAAACCGTCTGTCATCTTAGAGAATACATATATATCTTTGCACTTAGGATAGATGTGAATCTTGATATATCTTTGCACTTAGGATAGATGTGAATCTTGAGGAGTAAAAGGGTGGACTTTGGTATGTAAAAAAATGGTCGCCAAATATATTTTATGTTCTAATCTTCAGAAACTTTGAATATTACTTTATGTGACAGAAGATGTGCTTTTTCTTAAGGGCATTTAGAGGAGAAGTTTATCCTGGATTATCCTCATGGGCCCTATATTTACTAATCAAATGTATTCTTACAGGGGAGAGTCAGTATGCCTGCACGACCAAGGGTGATCCTGAGTGGGGGCGGGGGGGGGGTGGGAGGAAGGATTAAGGAAAAGACAGACAAGAGAATAATAGCTGGGTCTCGGTGGGATGCTGCCTCCCTGATGAGGAGACAACGACAGCACCCACAAGCCATGTCTTTATATTATAGCAGATGTCACGAGGCAACGCAGGGGCGTGATCATGTTGTTTACAGCATTTTTGTGAGCTCCAACACTACTCAACTACATGCACCTGAACTCTAGCACAAGGCACGTGGGGCTACATGTTTGGACCATAGGTTCAAGCTTACAACCACAGCTGTTGGCTATAATTGTGCTGGGGGGGGGAGGGGCCCTGCCCTCCAGCTGGGACTTGCATGTGGCAATGAGAGGACCCTGTCCTTTCATTAGTCCGAGGCTTGAACCTGGCCAAAACACTGTAACCACGCCCCACAAGGCAGAGGAAGTTTGAGACCAATATACCGCCAAGGCAGGAAGGAGGAGAAGGCGATGGGACAATGGGGGCAGAGATTAGAGTGATCTGGCCACACCCCAAGGAATGCCTACAGTCACTGGAAACAGAGAGAACACAAACAGGTTCTCCAGAGAGCTTCTGGAGAAAATGCAGCCACGTCAACATCTTGATTTTAGTTTTCTGGCTTTAAAAACCATGAGAGAACAATTTTCTGTGGTAAGGCACTCTTTTGTAATAATTTGTTAAGCCATTCCTTAGAAAAGTAATAGTTATATTTGATTCATGTGACTGTGGGGCTGGCTAGACAAGTCTCACATTTGTAGGGCAGGTTTTCAGGAAAGGCGGATGGAAACTTTAGGGCACGAGCTGATGCTGCTGTCCACAGGGGGCACATCTCTCTCGGGGAGACCTCAGCTCTGCTCTTAAGGGCTTTCAACTGGTTGAATCAAGCCTGCCAGATTATTGAGGATAATCTCCTTTACTTAAAGTCAAGGAATTGTAGATAGATGCTAATCACATTTTAAAAATACATTTCTAGCGATACCTAGATTAGTTTTTGTTTGAATACCCTGGCTTTGGTATTAAGCCAAGCCAGGCTGTCAGTTTAAACTGACCATATACAAACAGAACAGGTATAAGCACAAGGGGGAAGTTGCAGAGTTTAGGGGTACTGAAAATATAAATGTGTCTTCTGAGAGCACAAAGAAAAAGGAGTAATATTATTCTGACATAGACAACAGAGGAAATATAGTGGGGAAAAAAGTATATTTTGATGTTTTTACTCATTTATATTTCAAGCTTTGGTGACTCTGTACAAAGAAGTAGAAATATCTATACACATTTGTGTGTGTGTGTGTGTGTGTGTGTATGTGCAAAATTGTAGTGTCGATCTGCTGAAAGTATATGTGAAATTTTGTACTTTCTTCATCTTCAAATCTGGAAAATATGCAAATGAGACTCAGAAAAAGATATGAGCAAATAAAAGCCTACACAAAGTTCTAACCCATAGAAAAATAAAGAATGAATAAGGATGCACTTATTACTAGATAAGTGTTACTTTTCAGCTTTTTTTTTTTTTATCTCAGATATTTCTATGCTAACATAGATAAGGCACAGAGACCACCACCCTCTTCAATAGTTATTTTTAGTGCTGTGTATAGTACTATCATGGGACTCTCTTTTACAAGTGTTACAATTTTTAATAATAGTTGGTAGGAAGAAGAGGAATATTTGTCTTCACTCCTGCTATGCCACTTTGCAATCCTAGTATCCAGAAACAAGTTAACATAACTAGTTTTTAATGTTATATTTTGCCCTTAACAAACATACACACAAGAATGTATAAGACAGGAAAAGGCAAGAAGTCTAGAATATGTTCAGATTCCATGATAAATGAGGGTGCACCAACAGTATATTGTAATTTCAAACTCTGCCTTTGTTTAGCACCCTGCGCTTTTATTAACAACCTAGAGCAATGCACAATAGTAAGTCAGGATGAGTGAGAGGCATGCTTTCTTTTGTAGAGCATGAGAAGCGTGCTTCTGAAAGGGAATGGGAAAAAAGAACCTGCATGATGCCTTGACAGTAGGAGAATTCTGATGCAGTTCAAGTTCAGAAGAGACTACAAATGATTTGCTCCTTAACTCTAAGTTTATTGTCTTCAAACTGTGTTTGCCAGTATGTCCCTTGGAGTTAACCCGTGGTGTATTATTTACACCTAAGTTCAAGTCACTGATACAGGAAAGAGAGATGTGAGAATCAAGGCAAATGCGCACAAGAAGAAGCAAATCAAATAGACCAATTTACACAAAAGGCAGACAGCTGGACACGTCCCTGAGCTATGGAGGTTATTGCAATGACCTAGCAAAATAGTTTGAATGGAACAGGGTTTTGTCATGTTTCTTTTCCTCATTAAGGTGGGGCCAGGTTCATCTGGTAGAAGTCTGAGCAGATCCAGCAAAATTCTGAGAGAGAACATGGTTTTCTATAACATCTCATATATGTATTTACTGATTAGTAGATTGAAGGCCTTAAAGAATTTCAGGAAAGATTCCTGACAGTTCATAGGATACTTTATTGGCCCTCTATTCCTATCCACTGTAATCACTGACATCATCAAACATGAAAAACATTTCTACTCCTTTGTTTTGTGAAATCTTCTAAAAGTCAAACACATGCCCATCTCCTATGTGACCATTCTAAATTTGGCTTAGCACACAAGGATAAAGCTGAGGCTTTCCAAACATCCATCTGACCCCTCCATTCCCAGGGGCACCCAGGGTTCTAGATGTTCTCCCTGAACATAATTCCCAAGATATTTAGTCTAACTTATGCAAAATATACTAGGTAATAAAGATAAGAGCGCTCAAACTGGTTTGGCTCAGTGGATAGAGTGTCAGCCTGCAGACTGAAGGGTCCCAGGTTCAATTCCAGTCAAGGGCATATATCTTGGTTGTGGGCACATCCCCAGTAGGGGGTGTGCAGGAGGCAGCTGATCAATGTTTCTCTCTCATCAGTGTTTCTAACTGAAACACTGAGATCCCTCTCCCCTCCTCTCTGTAAAAAATCAATAAAATATATATTTTAAAAAAAATTTTTAAAAAGATAAGAGCTATCAAGGCTGCCTTAGAGATACATAAATATTACCTATGATGGAGTAGGTACTCTGCAAATATACTCTGAAGATACAGCTTAAGAAAATAAAATCTTAAAACAGCTTGAAAATAGAATTTTCCAAAAGATATTGATAACTCCACTCACCCTTCGTTAAATGAACTCCTTGATTATAGTTTTTGAGAACTACCTGAGGCATAAAACCGTTTGATATCTAGAAAGAGTAAAAGATTTGTATATTGTCTTGCCTCAGGTTTCCTGGCCACACAAAGCAGTCTGCAATAAATAAAGGTGGTATAGCATGGACTACAGATCCAGCTAAGATCCAAATCTGTCTGGGGTAACTTTGTTAGTGTCTATAACTGTGCCATGTCATCAAGTGCCTCTACAGTCCTTTGAACATTCAGAATGAAGTCTATAGGCATGTGGCTAATTGGCAGGTAACAATAGTCTTTAGTACATTATTTGTGTAACTAGCCACAGATAAAGAACAAACTCAGGAGGCATTAGAGATTGTCAAAATTAATACCAGTGTTTCTTGAAAATTCCTCATATCAGACTTTATTTCTGACCTGAAAAAGCCAATAAACCTAGTCTCTAATCAGAGTCTTATACATGAGATAATAGGTTAAAAAATTTGAATAGTTGTGTATGTGTGTGTTTTTCTGCATCTTCACATCCACTTAATTATATGCATAGAATGTAAATGCCTGTTTTGTGCCAAATACTATTCTAGACTCTGGCAATATAACAGCAATTAACAAAAGAGACAAAAATTATTTCCCTCAAGTAGCTTAAATGCTAGTTGGTGAGCAATAATATACAAAATAAATATAAATCATCTATATATATCAAAGCCTAAGCAACCATCCGATTGTTTGACCATCCGACCTGATGTGCACTGACCACTGGGAGGCAGACACTCAATGCAGGAGCTGCCGAGCTGCAGTGACTTGGCAGCTGCAGTTCTCAGTTGATGCATACAGAACCAGAAAGGAGGGAGCCCTATGCCGGGATGCATCACCTGAGAACTGCCCTCTTGCAATCCGGGACCCCTTTTGGGATATCAGAGAGCCAGTTTTGGCCCGATCCCCACAGGCCAGGCCAAGGGACCCCACTGGTGAACGAATCCATGCATGAGGCCTCTAGTATAGTATATTAGAAGATGATACATGGTATAGACCACAACAAAGCAAGGAAGTGGGTAATAAGTACATTTCAAAGAATTACAAAATAAAACATCTTCAATTTCCAAAATTTAGTAAGCACAATTTATTATTTGGTTGGATAGTTCTTTGCTATCTTGAAAATGATTATTATCATTATTCTTATGTATATAAACTAGATTTATACATCATCTAGCCACTAGGCATCATACATGTTGGAAAGTCATTGAAACTATTTGGCCCCAGACTGGTTTATCTGTTTGGTCTCATATACAATTCCAATATTAGACTAAAAAAAAAGAAATGGACAGATTATACAAATGAAAACTCAGGTCTGCCTCAAGTTAAAATTAAGAATCTTATGGAATGTAGTTGGTTTGTTTAGGTCATTTGACACTGCAAGTAAAGAACAATTTAGAGATAAATACCAATTCATTACTTAACTAATAGCTGGGTTTTAATAAATGGGAGCTTGCTTGATTTGTTGACTATGTCTTAGCACCTGCTTTTACTTTTAATTTGTGGCTATAAGATTCCTTACCCTGTTACTCTACAAAATATGTTTAAAAGCATTTCAGGAAAATTACATCCATTTAATGGAAATGTCTTCTATAATCTGCTTGTGGAATTTCTAATTGACACTTAAGTTCACTAAGTGTCAAAACTTTCTTGAAATGTAGAGCACCTTAATATAAGAGACACCTCCAGGTAACATCAATGTCAAGAGTTTCTCGCCTTAACTGTTCTTTCCACATTGTCTCTACCTAGAGGAATCCTATATAATGAAAGACTAATATGCAAATTGACTGAATGGGAACAACTAGTTTCTATGATGTCCACTGACCACCAGGGAGCAGATGCTCAATGCAGGAGCTGCCCCCTGGTGGTCACTGCACCCCCACGGGGAGAGCGATGCTCAGCCAGAAGCCAGCCCCATGGCTGGAGAATGCAGTGGTGGTGGCGGGAGCCTCTCCTGCCTCCGGGGCAGCACTAATGATCTCTGACTGACAGCCTAGGCCATCGGACATCCCCCAAGGACTCCCAGATGCGAGAAGGCACAGGCCAGGCTGAGGGACCACCCCCCTGCCCCGAGTGCATGAACTTTGTACAACAAACCTCTAGTATACCATAAATGAACAATGTTGGCCTCTTTAAGGAGAAATCAGTGTTTCATATGAGCAGACAATGGGAAAGTTCTACTTCTTTTCCCTTGGGTGCCATGTCTTGGGAATAGTGTCATGGAAACAGAGTGATATTTTGAAACTTGTGTTTGATTGCATGTGGATCTTAGGTGGATTTTTCTTAAATGATTTTTTTCAATTATATTTCTTCCTAAATATAAAACTTTTCATATGTTTGAAGCATGTATGTCCAAGTTAGAGAGCAAATATATTGATAGATATGTTAAGGAGGAGCATTTTGAAAACTCATTCTTTTGAATCATTGCCATAGCTTGTTTTATTGTAACCCTCAATAAAAACAACAAACTGAAAATAAAACTTGATTATAATCCTTACTGATATTAAATTTACCTTGATGAATTTTAACATTCTAATTAATAGTTCACAACTCAAAATAAAATATTTAATCATTTATTTCAGCATAATGTATATCACATTAATTAAAAGGTGTACTAAATGACAAAATAATAAAAAAAATTTATTAGTTTTTTAAAAGGTACACTTAAATATCCTCTATTGTCTATATATTATATATATATCCTATCTAATAAAAGAGAAACATGGTAATTAGTGTACATCCGCTACACTTCCCATTGGCTAATCAGCGAGATATGCAAATTAACTGCCAGCCAAGATGGTGGCTGGCAGCCAGGCAGCTTGAAGCTAACATGAGGCTTGCTTGCTTCAGTGACAGAGGAAACCAACGTTCCATGCCTGCCTTGTCGGCCTCTGAGCTTGCAGTTTGAAACATTGTTACAAATATAGGAGCTAAACAAAACCCCAGAAACCTGCTTTCAGCCCGCCGGGATCTCAGAGCTGGAGTTGCTACAGAGTTTCGATTATAGAACCCAAATAAACCAGATACCTGCTTTCAGCAGCAGAGGCCTCAGAGCTGGAGACAGAGCTAAAGCTGGCCCAGAATAAAAAAAAAAAAAAAAAGAAAAAAAGGAGCAGTTGGGAGCTTCAGTCACCCACCAGCCTGAAAACAGCCCTCAGTCCCTCACCCAGACTGGCCAGGCACCCCAGTGGGGACCTCACCCCCCCCCCCAAAGGGTGTGTGACCAGCTGCAAACAGCCATAATCCCCTCACCCAGGCTGGCCAGGCACCCCAGTGGGGACCCCTACGCTGATCCAGGACACCCTTCAGGGCAAACCAGCCAGCCCCCACCCGTGCACCAGGCCTCTATCCTATATAGTAAAAGGGTAATATGCCTCCCAGCACCGGGATCAGCGGAGCAACGAGGCCTCCCAGTACCGGGATCAGCGTGACAGGGGGCAGCGCCCAAACCCTCCGATCGCCCTGTGGCTCTGTGTGTGACAGGGGGTGGGGCCACAACCTCCCTATCCGCTCTGCTCTCTTCGTGACAGGGGAAGGCACCCCAACCCCCTGATCAGCCCTGCTCTGTGCCTGATAGTGGGGAGCTCCCCAACTGCCTGATCGCCCTGCAGCTCTGTGTGTGACAGGATACGGCACCCCCCCCCCACCCCCCCGCCACAGGCCCTGCTCTGTGTGTGATGGGGTAGAGCCATAACCTCCCCATCGGCCCTGCCCTGAGTGTGAGAATGGCGGCGCCCCAACCCCCCTCCATGGGCCCTGCTCTGTGTGTGATGGGGTAGAGCCATAACCTTCCCATCAGTCCTGCCCTGAGTGTGACAGTGGTGGCGCCCCAACCCCCTTATCGGCCCTGCTCTCTGCGTGACAGGGGGTAGCGCCGCAACCTCCCCATCGACCCTGCTTTGAGTGTGACAGGGGGCAGTGCCCCAACCCCCAAATCGGCCCTACCCTGAGCGTGACTGAGGGTGGCATTGCAATCTCCTGATCCGCCCTGCTCTGTGCATGACAGGGTGCGGCGCCCCAACTCCCCAATTGGCCCTGTTCTGAGCCTGACCATTGGCTGCACCTAGGGATTGGGCCTGCCCTCTGCCACCCGGGAGCAGGCCTAAGCCAGCAGGTCGTTATCTCCCGAGGGGTCCCAGACTGGGAGAGGGCACCGGCCGGGCTGAGGAACCTCCTTCATCCCCCCCCGAGTGCACAAATTTTTGTGCACCGGGCTTCTAATATATATATAGATATATATATATATCTATATATATTATATATATCTATATATATTATATATATTATATATATATATTATATATATATATATAGATATATTATATATATTATATATATATATATATATAATCTCCCTAATATGCAAATAGACTGAATGGCAGAACAATCAAACAGCTGAACAACCAGTCAGTATGACATGCGCTGACCACCAGGGGGCGCATGTGGAACGTGGCTGGCATTGGCAGCAGGCTGCAGAGCATGGAACATGGCAGGCATTGGCCAAGGTGGGATGGTGGAGCAAGTGAGCGGGAGTGCCAGACCAAGGCAAGGCACTGGTCGCTGTCATCGAGGTGAGCCTCTGGTGGTTACTAAAATTTTTTTGCTCCTGTGCACCGCGGTCCTGCCCAGTGCTTGCCCCTGCAGCCAGCACCAGCACCACTCACACCCTCTGCTGGCACCAGCCCCAATTGCTCCACACTGTCAGCGAGTGCAAGTGGGGATCAGCGCTGTCAGTGCATGGGAGCAGCAGCGGCAGGAGCGGGGCTGCCAGCAGACAGGGAACAGGGGGCCATGGCGGGAGGGGCCGGCCGGGGTGTGAAGGATGGGCCAAGACCTGTCCCTGTGCACACCACAGCCTCGCGACCCACAGTTCCTTTCAAGGTGCATGAATTCATGCACTGGGCCCCTAGTACATGATAAATGGAACATTTAAAAGTTTAAAGCATCTATTGGTTTTACACTAAAGACTTGATATAAGATGCATAGTGAACACTGAACTTAGACAAAGATAATTTCCATTTATTTTAGAACTGTAATTGTATATAATAATAAAATGTAATTCTCACAAGATTTGAAAAAAAGATATAATGGAATTATTTGTTCCTTTGTTCCAAACAATAGAGATTGTAAATACTGTATAGAAGTTTAGCTATAGATAGCTGAGATTTCGTATGCAGTATGTACTCTTACTTTGTAATTAATTGAGAAAATACCAGGTGGCATTGAGGAAGATATAATTTTGAAAATATCTCTGTGAAACACAACTTTGGAGCATAGAAGAAGACAGGAAGTTTAACTTAATATTGTTATTTTTCAAAGCTTGGTAAAACTATACATAAACTCTACTCTGTGAAATCATGAATTTATTTCAAAAAGGTTGGAGACTGTCTTTAAGATTCCTTGTGGATACTTTTCTCTGTTCAGATAAAACCTTTGATAGTAGATTTACTTAGTTACTCTTTTTTGTTTTACTTATTAATTTATTTTTTAATTTACTTGTTTAATTCAATATTGTTTATTGTTACCTTCAATATTATTTTGTGCCCAGCCAGTGTGGGTCAGTGGTTGAGCATTGACCTATGCACCAGAATGCCATGGGTTCGATTTCTGGTCAGAGCACATGCCCGCGTTGCAGGCTCCATCCCCAATAGGGGATATGCAGGAGGCAGCTGATCAATGATTCTTTCTCATCAATATTATTTTGTATTGATTTCAGGTGTACCGCATAGTGGTTAGACAATCATATACTTTATAAAAATGGTTCCCCCAATATTCCAAGTGCCTTTTGGCACCATATATAGTTATTACAATATTATCCACTTATTCCCTCATCTATGCATAGTCTACTCTTTTAAACAGGCAAAATTATTTTTAAATATATTTGATCATTGCCAAATACTTAAGTAGTTTACATACCAAGGAATTCTGTAAATAATGCCTTTGGGTCTTCTCTGCTTGTTAAACCATATCCAATTTTCTTGGTCCAATGTTTTTAGAGATTTGTACTGCTTCCAAATTTAGCGTAAAATTACTCCAACCATATGCCTTTGAGAACATATAGTTTTATTCTATGGAGAACTGAGGCATAGTCTAATTATTCTTTCCATAAAACTCAAAGAAGTAAAGAGAGGGTATAGATGTTTGTTTTCTATTTAATATCTCAGAGATTTTGCTTTTTCCACATTATTGATGATGTGTAACTTGTAAGCTATTTGTACATTCAATTTGTGGTGAATAATTAAACATTTTCTAGATAATGGAAACTGATGTTTTCTCAATTTCATGAATATACAAGTAAAAGCAAATTTTATGATGAATTATCAAAATTATTACACATTCTCCAATTATCTCTGCTAATCATTTACTTGGTGTCATTTTAATTACTAACCTCTTGATCATGTTTTTGTTGAGTGGTAACAATACTATTTTGTCACATTCAGTGAAAAAAACTTAAAAGACAGTTTGAGCAAGAGAATGATTTGATAATGACTGGGAATATTTTATGTGTGTATGTGCACACATTTTTCCCAAAGCATGTGCACAGGGTAGTCTCAGGAGACATATGGGTGATAATAGAAATTTTGTAGCTACAGCAATACTAATTTTTAGGCATTTTTAAATTTATTGTTGGCATGTGAATTGTATAGATTTATAATGACAATGAGTGCTGTTGGAACTGAACTGTGTTCCCCTAAAATCTATATGTTGAAGCCCTAACCCCCAGTGTCTCAGAATATAACTATATGTGAAGAGATGGTTTTTAAAGAAGTAATTAAGTCAAAATGAGGTGATTAATGTGAGGCATTAAGGGTGACCAGTGTCCTTATAAGAAGAGGAAATTTAGACACAGAGTTATAGAAGAAAGATCATTTGTGGACATAGGCTGACAACAGACAGCTGTAAGTCAAACAGAAAGGCCTCAGAAGAAAGTTACCCTGTTTTCATCTTAATCATGGACTTCTAGCCACCAGGACTGTAACAAAATAAAATCCATTGTTTAAACCACCAAGTCTGTGGTACCTTGTTATGGCAACCCTAACAATATAAATGCTGGTGGGAAGTAAGAACAGGTATGGATGTACAAATTGTTTTTATTTGAGTAAAAATTGTATCTTCCCCACTGCCTAACCTACATCAATAGCAATCTATTTTACCCTTCAAAGAAGAACAAAGATAAACGAAGATGTTTGCATGGTATTTCTTCAACATCAGTTCCATTTGAAAAAACATTAAATTGGCTAGATCTTTGGTCTCTAATTATAATTGGGAAAAAAATCTTGCTACTATTCTTTTTCATTTTAACATTTCATTATTGTTTATCCAAAGTGTGTTTACTTGAATATTAACAATATATGAAGCTAGTCAGTCTAGAAGCAACACTGTCCATTTCTCTTAATTAGAAAGTTACTAATTTAGAGAAGAGAGAAAAGGAGAAAGAACAAAAATAAAACATACTCTGCTTTACCACCCAGGGGCAGTGATGAATTTGTTTTAAGTGATTGTAATTCTATTTTATATCTCTCTTCAAGCTATCATATTTTACTGTCATTAAATGGAAACAAACAACCAAGTTTTAGAAAAGCTTATTTACTGAGGTCCGACATGCTCTTTAGTTGTTTTCTCTCTCTATGCCCATCTGTCCTGAAAAGGTCATGCTATAGTAACATTAAAGAATATTTGATAAATATTAGAAATTCTCTGAATTTTAATAAAGTAAAAATATTATATATCTATAACTTTTTATGCTTGCTATTATTGTTGTAGTAAGATGCTTGAGCTCTAAACTTTTCCAAAGTTGCCTTTATTTTGTTGTTTTTCACTCATTAACATTTCCACTTTTAATTACTGTTTCTGTAAAATACTACTTCTTTTATCTAACAACTAGAAGCCCCATGCACAAAAATTCATGCACTCGGGGGCGGGGGCGGCGGGGGGGGGAGTCCCTTAGCCCAGTCTGCACCCTCTCGCAGTCGGGGACCCCTCAGGGGATGTCCGACTAATGGCTTAGACCAGTGGTCGGCAAACTGCAGCTCACGAGCCACATGCGGCTCTTTGGCCCCTTGAGTGTGGCTCTTCCTCAAAATGCCACGTACATGTACAGTGCGATTGAAACTTCGTGGCCCATGTGCAGAAGTCAGTATTTTGTGGAAGAGTCACACTCAAGGGGCCAAAGAGCCGCATGTGGCTCGTGAGCTTCAGTTTGCTGACCCTGGCTTAGACCCACTCCCCAGGGAGCGGGGAGGTGGGCCTAAGCCATTAGCTGGACATCCTTAGCGCTGCCATGGAGGTGGAAGAGGCTACTGCCACCACCTCTGTGCTGGCCAGCCATGAGCCGGCTTCTGACTGGGTGGTGCTCCCTCTGTGGAAGTGCACTGAGTGTCTGCCCCCTGGTGGTCAGTGTGGTTCATAGTCACCTTTCATTCCCAGTCGTTCTACCTTTAGCATCAATTTGCATATCACCCTTTTATTATATGGGATTAACGTCCCATATAATTAACGTCCCTTAGATGAGGATAATGTTAATTTATGTCTTGATCAGACTTTAGTTAACATTGTAGATATTTGTAAAAATCTGTTGAATGATATACTTAAGTTTAGTTTATTTCAGTGCATGTAAATTTTGCCTGAAGAAATATTGAAATCTAGTTAATAGTATTGTTTAGTATTGAACAGTTAGACATTCTATTTAATGTTGAAATGTACTGATATTTGCAATATACAGTGTTTTGAAATACAAAATGTAATAGAATGGATAGGTAGGTCCCCTCTAATGATCCCTGTTAACATCCAGTCTGTGGTCTGAATGTTAACATTCATAACTCTGTGCTCCCACTCTCTTTGGACCTTCATGTCTAGAGATGGTTACAGTTTTTAAATGTTGTAAGACCTTGTTTGCCACCATACACATTGTTGTGTTTTATCCTGAAATTCCCCCATACCTGTAGAAATAGCCCTGGATTAGAATAACACATTCTAGTTGTATGTTCATGTTTTTTGCTGGTACCCTGACTGAGAAAGCCATTGGTACCAGGGAGTGCTCCAGGAAATGGACCCTAGAGATGGGATTTTGAGGTTGGATTGCCACACATTTCATGACACATTAATGACCTCCTTGCTTGAGGTAAGTGGGACATTGGCAATTGATACATTCATCACACTTGATTTACTGTGCTGGAGGACCTGTGTACGGCAAGTTGAAGGGAGATCAACTTTCTACCACTGTTAATCACTGTGGTAGCCATGGTAATTACACACACTGTGGGTGTTGTGGCACTGTTGACTGAACTGAAAAACTTACAAAAAACAAAAATAGAGACTGACTAAATGCTCATAGCTGACTCTTTCTTACCTTCTATTTTGTCTTGTCTAAACTTTAGTAAGGCTTCTGTCCTTCCTACTGTCCCCTGAACTCTGTTCCCCCAAGCCTGAGCAAGCTCTAAGAGAAATAGCAAGTTCCCCTTTCATTAGCTTCTTCTGGGAATCAGTTCAACACGGGAGACCCTTTGACACACCCCAGTAATCATTTCTTCTTGCTTGTCCTGCTGCCCCTGAGAAGATTCTGCTTGTCTCTACTTGCCTTTCCTTTACCCCATTTAAACAACAAAACAAAACTTATTCTGTTGGCTTTTGAGATCCTTGTGGATTTCTGAGATTTGAGCATTTTTCCTATAGCAGTGGATACTCTCAATGAACCCTCCCTCCACCTCAGTTCAGATTTATTTTAATTTCACAGTTTATGGTAGCATGACTTGGGCAGAGTGCTGACAGCCCTCAGACCCTGTTGTGGTTACTCAAGTATTCATGTTGGCTTCTTGGGCCCTTTTTGTTCTCAGATAGGAAATCGGAGGTCCATGGTGGTGAGTCAGGACTCTTAATCCGGTGCTGTGGACATTTGTCTGTATAGCATGCCAGGGAGTTCCTTTAATTCTATTAACAGGGCTTTTCCTCCTTCTTTCTTGTCTGATCAGGAGTCTTTCTGGTTCTTTCCTGTTTGTAAAAAGGACTTTTCCTGGCTCTTTCATATCGACTGAGAATCTTCCTGGATGAATTTATCCTTGGTTCTTTTGAGGGGAGTTTTAATCACTGATTCTTTCTTTTGAGCAGGAGGACCCTTCCTGGCTCTTTTCTAGTTAGGAGAGAATTTCCTGGACAGAGTGTTCTTGACCCTTTTCAAGTGAGGATTTACTCCCCAACTCCTCCGCTTTTCTTACTCCTTTTTCCAAGGATTGCTCAAGGCAAGTCTTTCAGCTTTTTAGTAAGGATTGCAAGAGAGCCAGATGGAGACTATAGATGGAATTGCTTTTTCTTATCTGGAACTTTTCTCTCTTTGATGTTCTATCACAGGTCACTCTTAATTATTGAGCCACCCTCCTTCCACCCTCCAGGAGAGTGTATGTTTCACTACTATGGCATTAATTCTGTTTTATACCTTGATCATAGCAAACATTTTACCAAGGATAATTTAGAACTGCAATGGCCACATTGGGGATTATGGAACCTCCCCATGTTTTCCATCCTTGAAGAGCCCATCAATCCCATGGACCCAGAATCCCCTCATTTTAATATGGCCTGCTTTCTTTAACTGGCATATAGAAGCCGCCCCCCACCCCCCACCCCCAACAAAAAATATATATATATGCTTTTCCCAATCAAATTTCAAGCAGGACCTTCAACAACTTCAATGTATCTTAACTGAAGTTATTCAGTCATTTAAAGACCACCTGTCTTTCTGCAATATTTCGTTTTCCTTCAAATCTACCACATTCTCACTCTAATTCTTGCCCCTTCTTTCCCTTTGGCTCTTTCAAGTGTTTTTTTGTTGTTTTTTTTGTTTGTTTGTTTGTTTGTTTTGTCTCCCCCACTATAATGAGCTTTACATAATGAGCCTTCTGTTGCACTATTTCTTCCTTCCCCTCACAAAAGCTGTTTTTCCTTTAATAATTTTTCCATCCCTGCAAGGACCCCAGGAACTGTGGCCTTCCTTCTCTCAGTCCCTGGCACAATCTCACAACACTAATTTGATTGCTGGGTGTGTGCTTCTTTTTATTTGGAAGCCTCAGATTGTCCCAAAATTGTTATATCTGCATCACATTTAAAGGAATTATTTGTGTTATCACTTGAAGAGTCTTTTGCTTTTTACTCTAGACTTCAAAAAAAGACTTCTTTAACTTTAGTACTTTTCGAAATAGCCAATCCATTATTCCATCAAAACATGACTTGAGGGCTCTTTCATAGGCCTCAGTATTTGCAATATTGTTGCATGCATCTAATAGGGGACATGATGCTAAACATAATTTTGCCTAGCAGGCCTGAGACTGACATCCTATAAACAATAATTGATCATTTCCCTCTTCCCAATTGACTGGGTCAGTTATTTCTGTGAACCTCAATAGCTCCCACTGCAGCATATTTTATTTGTGGTTGCCACACCTATTGGTATCTATTAGCTAATTGGACTGGATCTTTTTACCTAGTTGATCTAATTCTACTCAATTACCTCTGACTTAAGTTTTCCAGGCACTAGATGAGCCAAAACATCAATAAAATCATGTTACAACTACAAGCTTAGGCACAGAATCCTAGCCCTGTAAGGGGGCCTAGACACCTCCCATTGTCACCAGGCTCTCCAGAAGAGGGTGGAAGTAAGGTAAATAAAGGCTACATGGATGAAAAATGGATAAAATGAAATAAATATTTTTTAAGATATCTACAAGTAATAAAATTAATAAAATATGTTTCCTATATCTCATTTAGTAAAATAATGTTAATATAGTTAGCTCAAAAGACACAGTATAACTGTGCATACAAGGCATTACTTTTTAATGTAATAGTCATAAATCTTAATAGCTTAAAGGATGTAAAGTTTTAGTTAAAATTAAGAAAATATTTTGCTTTGATTATTCCATATTTCAATTAAAGTGTTACTACCTCATGTCAAGAATTTTAAAGTTTCTTATACTTTTTGATTTAATGTGTTATTTTATAACAATATGTTCATGTTTTTTAAATATTTTACTGCTGTTGAAATCACTTCAATTATGTTTTGGTAACTTTTATCTTAAGAACATGTATCAAGTTGTTTTGTTTATTTTCATTTTGTTTGACTATTTTTATTGTTTACACTATTACAGATATCCCCATTCTCCTCCCCCCACACTCCCCTTCCCTCTGGCCATCACCACACTGTTATCTGTGTCTTTGGTTATGCATATATGTTCTTTAGTTAATCCTCACCTTTCATCCAGCCCCCTCTGGCAGCTGTCAGTCTATTTCATATATCCATGCTTCTGTTTCTATTTTGTTCATCAGTTATTTTGTTCATTATATTCCACATATAAATGATCAATACGATATTTGTCTTTCAATGACTGGCTCATTTCACTTAGCATAATTATCTTCAGGTCTTCAGGTCTATCCATACTGTCTCAAAGGATAAGAGATCCTTCTTTTTTTACTGCTTCATAGTATTCCATGGTGTTAATGTACCACAGCTTTTTTATCCACTCATTTCTGATTGGCACTTGGGCTGTTCCAGATTTTGGCTATTGTAAACAATGCTGCTATGAACATAGGGCTGCATATGTTCTTTCAAATTTTATAGTGAGAATGCATAAACCTCAGATGTTCTATATAAAATATTTCAATTTCCAGCAAAATGGTTACTATGGAACACTCAGTGCTTTAGGAGAAGCTGCACTACTTCAACCCTTTGATATTCTGCCATGTTTTCATAGATAAGATACAGTTTTCTCTAAATCTCTCTCTAATGTGTGCCAGCAGACAGTACAAATAAAGAACTGGCTTCCCTGGAGAGTAGCTGAGCTAAAGACATTACCTTCTAAACTTTATGATGAAATGCAGTTTTCACATTGAGAGGCAAATTTTTCATTTCAAAATGTTAACCCATATAGTACTGAATAATTGAAGCCTGTGTGATTTAGAGTTCAGAAATGAATTAAGCAAAAAAAAAAAAAATAGATTGTTTCACCACTTTCCTTTTTGCTTTGGATTCATTATTATTCATTTTAGAATCTTGCCTTCTAGGACTTTGTTCCAAGAGAATCTGAGAATTATCAATAACTACTAAATTCAACAGCATTTCCTTCTCATGTAAATCATTATTTGTTAATTACAATGTTATTATTATATTGAGATTTATATCTATTAGAATATTTGAGAGACTCTTTTTGTTTCTATTCTGTAACAAAGACACTTTTAAATATGTTAAGAAATCTATACCAAACAATGTAGTGTAGTCCCATAGTGGAGCTTGAATTTGAACCCAGGGAGTAGGGCTCTACAATTATATTCTCAGAAACTGGACTGGGAATTCTGTTATAACAGCAAAGCAAATGAGACTTAGTAAATTAAAGATATACTGAAAATATCAATATAAATCTATGGTTTTTATTTTTAGGAAAAGAAAATTTCTCTGCTCTGTCCTCACAATAGTTAAAAACTCCTCAACACTCTTATCAACTTGCTGGTTTCTAGTTATCAGGTGGGACAAGGTAACGTGAAGCCTGAACTGTCCAATTTTGTTTTCTCAAGCTCTTATATCCTGAAAAGGATCCTTGATAGGGTATCTGTTTCATTTCCTGGTCAAAGTGAAAATCAGGATGAATCTGAGGCAACTGTTAAAGAAAGCAATAATGTTTCTAGTGTTTTTGCAGGTACGTATAGAAAAGAATACTGTTGGACCCAGAAATTCCATTTATACATATATTCCCTGGAAAATCTTATGTACATGTGTACCAGGGGATATATAAACATGGCCATGGCATCATTACTCTTTATAGCCCCAAATTGGTAGCGCCAAACATCCATCAAAAGTAAAAGTAAAATAATTTTTGGTACAATAAACAGAATGAATGGACTAAAGCTTAAAAAAAAAACAGTTTAAAAAGTAAGGTGTGAAATAATGGATACAGATATATAAAAATTAGAAACAAATAATAGTTAATGATATTTCTTAGGAATGTATACATGAAATGCAATAATAAGAGTGAAAAATTATTACTATAAGATGAGATGATGGCCACTAAATCTATTTTTTTTTTGTAATTTACTACTGTAGACAGAATGGAAATTATTGAGAGTTCTCAAATTTCTAAATAGGTACGTCTAGAGTAGAAGGAATCATCTACATGAGGACTTTTGGTGCTAATTAACATCTAAAGTTGGACCCCTGTTCTTCATGGTGGTCTTAGTCACATTTTGCTCTTGTCTACTCTTTTAATTGAATGTATGTATGCTTTCTAACTGGAATGTATTTACTAACCTCAAATTCTTAGTGCTTATGAATTTAGCAATTTTTTATCCACTTTTTGTTATTTACTTTTGCTTATAATTTTAAAAAGGCAGAAACCTACTTCTTCATTTACTATCAACAGCATAATTTTTTAAGAACAATATGTTTATTAACAGGGAAGCTGCATCTATTAGTTCTGTTTATCTATTGCATGTTTATGAAAAAGTAAGGAGTTGTTCTGTTCTTGTTGCTACTATTTGGAAGAATGCTTTAAGACCTATTTACTTTGAAAAGTAGGTTTATTTTGAAAAGCAAGTTTAGTTACAAAGATCAATGTATTGTTATCAGATACTGTTCCTGACAAACTCTTCTTGTGAAGTCTTTATATTCATGTTGCTGGCAATAATAGGCCTCCACTGTTCCATAAAATACTTCAATGCACTGTCAGAATTCCTTCTGTAACTTTTATAAGAAAATAAAAAATAAAGAAATGAATTTTAATTACATATATTTAAACCCCATTAGTATATCCATCATATTTCTACAATAAACACTATTATCTTTTGTCTCAATATGATTGATTTCCATTTTGACTAGTTAGATGAAGTTAATTATCCTTTTGGTACTAAAAATTCTGCCAGGGTTAAAGTTCTTTTTTTTAAAAAAAAACACCTATATTTTATTGACTTTTTACAGAGAGGAAGGGAGAGGGATAGAGAGTTAGAAACATCGATGAGAGAGAAACATAGATCAGCTCTCTCCTGCACACCCCCTACTGGGATGTGCCTGCAACCACTGTACATGCCCTTGATTGGAATCGAACCTGGGACCCTTCAGTCCATAGGCTAACACTCTATCCACTGAGCCAAACCAGTTAGGGCAGGGTTAAAGTTCTTATCAAAGTTCTTATCAGTCTTATTTAAAGCAATAAGTGCTTAACTGAGAAATATATATATATATATATATATATATATATATATATATATATGGCTAATATGCTAAGTGTCCGACCATCTGACTGGTCTCTGTAATGCTCACTGACCACCAGGGGGCAGACACTGAACACAGGCGCTGCCGAACTGCAGTGACTTGGCAGCAGCAGTTCTTGGGTGATGCACCCTAAAACCAGAGAGGAGGGAGCCTGATTCCTTGCGGGGCTGTGCAATTCCACCTTCGGCCTTGGATTATGTTGTTGCTGGGGCACTGTTGGCCTGGAATCTGGTTCACTGCACACTTGCCTTTGCGTTCCACACCCTGTACAACAGCAACTTTGCAGTGCTGTCTCTCACTCCAGGACCCCTCAGGGGATGTCAGAGAGCCAGTTTCAGCCCAATCCCCTCAGGCCAGGCTGAGGGACCCCCAACTGCCAGAGGGATCCCGCTCACTCCACAGACACTGGGGTGGGATGGCAGGAGGTTAGCTCCAGGACGTGTCTGGCCTGTCCCGCCCAGTCCCGCCTCACCAGCCGCCTTCTAATTAATTTCCTTTTAATGTGCACGAATCTTTGCACCAGGTCACTAGTATATTAACAATCTGCCATATTTTAAATTCTCTGCAATGCTCCATTTTCTCACAATGCATTCATGCAATATTTTTGAACTTATGCTAATGTTATAATTCAGAATCTTATTTAAATGGCTGAAATTGCACTGTCTCTTATGGAAAAAGATGTTTTGTGTGTTTTTTTGGTGGGGTACATTAGTGCCCAGATATTTTTGCAAATGGATTATATTAAAGTAAAAATCAATAATATATTTTGAATTCTGTAGAGATAAGCATTGGGTCCATAGAAGAAATACAAGTGTTATATTTTTTCCAGTATTAATCAAAATATATCTTGGGTTAATTAGTTGATAAAGGATTTACATAAGAGTGGTCAGTTAAAAAACTTAGATTACTTAGTAAAAGTCCATGGCCTCTGGGTAACATTTATTACCTATCTGACAGGATATATCTATATCTTCATTAATATCCCAAAATAAAAATAGCATAGAGTTCTCTTCAGATCATGCATTCTATTATCACATGCCTTAAAACATGATGATGGTTTCAATGAGTGTTGCTGTCTGTTTAAAACTAAATTGAAAGTGTTTTTTATATCTTATGTAAAAAGTAATGCGATGCCCTTTCCCCCAATTTCCCGTTGTACTCATTATGCTTGAAATGGTAAGTAAACTATGTAAGTACTATTTGTTAACTATAATTTTATCAGCATATTTTTAAAGTAAAATATTCTTAATGTAAACAATAATGCATAAAATTTACTCTACTGAATCTTTGGCCAATATAAAAAAACATCATTGAATGTTTTTCTTTAGCATATTTTCAGGAAGGATTTCTGTTAACCAATTTTGTATTAATAAATAATATTCTATAATATTAAAAATAAGCTCTAAAATACTTCTAATCTCATTTAAATATATATTTTCTATTAAAATTATGCTATAGATTCTTTAAATCTATTCATCAATTATTTGCCTTCTGCACTATGACTCTATTTTATCTTTTATAACTCAAGACAGAATCTAAACCATGATATGGGAAAGGCACTCAATGTATTCTGGAGCAAATAATTAAATGTATAGAAGTATATGTTATTGGGGATTTCAAAGTAACAATAAGAAAGTCTGCTAAGGAGATCAAACAGTAGAGATATAGCTCCTCCTTTTCCCCCAACTCTGCTCCCCACTTGAAATTATATCTCCTAATTAGATGCTGGAATTAGAAATAAGTCTTTGTGAAATAATTGTGAAGGCAGATCTTTAAGGGGATTTGCTAGAATAAATTGGTTTTTGCTATTTTTTAGTTGCTTTTAGAGAGAGAGGAAAGAAACATTGATTTGTTGTCCCACTTATTATGTATGCACTCATTGGTTGATTCTTGTATGTGTCCTTATCAGGGATCAAACTCACAAGCTTGGTTATGACAAGATAATGCGCTAACCAATTGAGCTATCAGGTCAGGGTTGAAATACATTGGTTTTAAAGCACATTTTTAACAATTAAGTAGTTACAATATTAGATTTTAGCAAGAAAATAGTTATATTTACTTTTAATGACTTTGGAGAAATCATTGAATTTACTACAATCTCTATGAATTAAATTGACCTGAAGGAATTAGTGTCCTCCAAAAGTGTTAGTAATTAATACTTGGATATAATATATTTTATTTTAATATATATATCATTCAAACATATTACTTTGGTTGTTATTTATCCTCTGATTACTTTCCTAAACATTTCCCATTGTTGAAAGGGCCAAATATGACTTTAAAAACACTTTATAAATTCTAATTGCTAGAGATAAAATAGCCATTATAGTTATCTGATGAAGTTAGCAGTTTATATCAGGTAACAACTATAACACATTACCATGATATAGTGAATTGACTTTAGAGCAAGATAAACCCTACATTCTTACCCATTTTTTTGTATATCCAATCTAAATATAAGATCTTGTGCAATTGAATTCATGAACTTGATTGTGGAGATTATGAAATCTATGTTGAATGTGTATAGAACAAATGAAGATGTAACATTATGTCTGGACTGTAGAGAGAGTTTGATAAATACCAATATTTCATATCTTTCCACCTGTGTTTGTATCTATAATATTTAGGCCAGAATGATATTTTTCAACATATTTTTTAATGTTTTTTCACTACATATAGTTTGGAATCACTTGGATAGTAATTTTTTTGTTCCAATTTTATTATTTTCTAAGCTAAGTTAATGTTATAGTTCTTATTTTAATGTACACTGATGCTTATTACAGTTTCTTCCTAAATGTATTGTTTAAGATCTGACTTTCCACCCCAGTTAGGCTTTTGAGCAATATTGTCTCAGACCAATATTGAGCTTCTGTTTTTTATTCTGCCTATTTTATATAATAAAAGGCTTATATGCAAATTATCTCCTCAACCAGGAGTTTGGGAATTCAACCAGGAGGCAGGGCCAGTTGGCCAATTGCCCGTGGCCCCTGCCTGCCAGCCAACCACCCACAGCCTCTACCCTGGCTGGCCCTGCCCCAACCAGCCCCCTCACTCCAATTAGGGTCGGGACTGGCCAGCCAACCACCCACTACTCCCTTCAGTCCGATTGGCCCTGATTGGTGTGGGCCGGCCAGACCCCACCCATGCATGAATTTGTGCACCGGGCCTTTAGTGTTCAAAAGTAATATCACAGGCATTTCTCTGTTGTCTCAGTTATTCTGAAATTAGGAAGCTTATTACGAAATATCTAGTATTGTGTTCTTTTGTTGTGCTTGACAGGAATTATTTTGTTAACTATTCTGTTATTCTCACTTCTCTTCATTATACCTTTGTTTGTGAAATCAAGTCAAAGACATTTTATTGAAACAAGCTTTTTAATTTTCTGTGGGACAATCAGGACATTTCAAGAAAATAAAATATTACACTCCTGCTATAAGATCTTCAAGTATATTAAATAATTATCAGACTTCTTACCTTGGCTGTCTGACACAAACTTACATTTTCAGCCTTTATCCCACTATGGTTTTACACATACAGGTGACCAAAGCCAAACTGGTGTGTTCAAGTACCTCACACTCAGTTTATATTTACCCATCACTATATCTTTTCAAGTGTTTCCTCCTCACTGTAGGACTTCCTTTCTCAATAATGTATAGTTATCAAAATTTCATTCAGTTTCTTCACTCAATTTACATCCTAGGATGACTAAATATGCTGTCAGTATGCTTGACTTATGATCTTTAATAGAGTCTAACACACTGGAAATTAATAATGTTGTAAGTTTGCACTGTTATGTGAGTAAAAGGTAAAGTGATTATGTTTGGCAGTAATAAGTGAACATTTGTGAATATATGGAATGTTTCAATGAGTTGTGTTAGGCAACACACATTTTCAAAGTTTCTAAGAGAACATTTAAAAAAAAATACCAATTAGGTTTATAATATTACAAAATAACTGAATATCAAACATTTTTAAAAAATGAAAATTTAGCTGCCCAAATGTTTTTCTCTGATATGTGAATAATGGTTTCTCTTTTCTTTTTGGGTTATGTCAATGTAAATATTGTCTGCTCAAATCAAAGCTTACAAAATGAGAGTACAGAGTGAAGTCAGTAGCATGGCAGCATAAGACATCCTCCCCTCACCCCTACCCTTAACTAAAGTGTGGCATCTATCCAGGAACAAAAGTGCCTCTGTGGAAGTCATGGAATCCGCATGCCCAAGGACTTGGGATGAGACTCAACTACCTGTGCATCATGTAATAGGCAGATAGACCATGGTGCAGGCTATGGAACTGCCAGGAAATTATGACTGTCTTCATTCATTCAGTCACACTTGGCCACAGTCTGGAAGCACCTGGAAAAGTCTGACTTGGGCAGAAACCCATGGATGAGAGAGCCTTTGCAGAAGTTAAAGTTTCCAGAAGAGAAGTTCTATCATATAGTAATAGAGAGCTAGAGCTAGAGCTAGATCTAGAGCTAGAGCTAGAGCTAGAGCTAGAGACAGAGATATATATGGACTTGGATGGATTGGAGTGGATAAGAAGTTTGCCAGCATCACCCCTCTATACAAGGTGGAGAGGCTAGGGATCTCTCCCATGGATAAAAAGGGAGAGCAGTGAGTGAGTCCCTTTCTTCCCCAACTCTGTGGGGGCACTGCTAAAGAAACTCATTTCTCTCCTACAGCACCTAGAGTAAGTGGGAGCTCTTTGGCTGGGAAGACAGAGGATATTGGGGAAGAGGACAATAAGAATAATATCAGAGAGCATTAAAAAGACTCCGCTATTTCTGTTTTGAAATCTAATGGGAAGCCTGCCCACCAGCCACTGGAAAAACTTTAACCAAGGATCCCCTCAACTGGCACACAGGTATTCCCAACACCCTGAGTGCTAAATCTACACCTATCCCTACTTTATGGCCGGCTCCCTCCATGCACTTCAAAGGCCGCAATGAGAGCAAGCTCAGTGGACAGAGGGAACCTGCACAGGAAGCAGGCCAGGGTTTGTGGGCAAAGGAGAAACCCAAATCTTCTGGTCTAGAGTGTCATTTAAGGTTGCTGTTTCCTTGTTGATTTTCTGTCTGGAATATCTATCCATTGATGTCAATGGGGTGTTCAAATCCTCTGCTATGACTGTATTTCTGTCAAACTCCCTCTTTAAGTGCATCTAGATTTGCTTTATATATTTAGACTAGAGGCCTGGTGCATGAAATTCGTGCATGTGTATGTGGGGGGGGGGGTCCCTCAGCCCGGCCTGCACCCTCTTGCATTCCAGGAGCCCTCGGGGGATGTATGACTGACTCGGACAGGAGAAGCTCCTGGCACCACCATTGCACTCGTCAGCCGTGAGCCCGGCTTCTGGCTGAGCAGTGCTCCCCCTGTGGGAACACACTGACCACCAGGAGGTAGCTCCTGCATTGAGCGGGATTGGGCTGAAACGGGCTCTCTGACATTACCTAATGGGTCCTGGATTGTGAGAGGGCACAGGCCAGGCTGAGGGACCCCACTGGTGCAAAATTGCCATGCCAGGGAGGGACCATGGGAGGGATCCGGGGCGTGTTTGGCCCCTTTGGCTGAGCATGTATCTTTTATTCTGTGGAGTGTCTCTTGTAGACAGTATACAGTATATATGTTTCTTGTTTTCTTATTAATTCAACCACCCTATACCTTTTAATTGGAGCATTAAAGCCATTTACATTTAAATTGCTTATTCATAGGTATATATTTATTACCAAAACAGTAGGTTGGATGAAACAGAATATTGAACAGTGATTTGGAAAACAAATTAACAGAATGGAACCAGTCAGAGTAGCAGACAATGGGAAAGGAATTTTTAAAAATGAGAATAGTTTAAAGGACCTGTGGGGCAACATGAAGCATAAAAATGACCACCTCATAAGGGTTCCAGAAGAAGAGAGAGAGCAAGTGATTGAGAACCTATTTGAAGAAATAATAACTAAAAACTTCCTTAACCGAGTAGAGGAAAAAGACACACAAGCCTAGGAAGCATAGAGAGTCTTAAGCAAGATGAATCCAAAGAGGCTCACACCAAGACATATTATAATTAAAATGGCAAAAGTTAAAGGCAGAGAATTTTATAAACAGCAAGAGAAAGACAATTATTTACCTACAAATGATCTCCCATAAGACTGTCAACTGATTTCTCAACAGAAACATTTAAGGCCAGAAGGGATTGACATGAAATATTCAAAGTGGTGAAAAGCAAGGATTTACAACAAAGACTACTCTACTCTGCAAGACTATCATTTAAAAATGAAGAAGAAATAAAAACTTACCAGACAAGAACAAGCTGAAAGACTCATTACCAACAAACCAATATTACAAGAAATATTAAAGGTCTTCTTTAAAAAGAAGAGGAAAACCATTTTTAAAAGGAGTGACATTGTTAAAAAGAATAAAATATAGAATAAAATGTCTATCTGTTCTTATTAGTTGTCTATTTTATCTGTTAGAGCCCTTGGCATATTAATCATAATTTTTATTAAATCCCAGTCTGATAATTCTAATGTTCCTGTTCTGTCTGGTTTTGATATGTGTGTGTGTCTGTGTGTGTGTGTTTGTGTGTGTGTGTGTGTGTGTGTTGTTTGTTTGTTTGTTTTGCCTTTCTCTGTCTTACAGTTTTTTGGTGTTTTTGTTGTTGTTGTTGTTGTTTTTCCTTGATAGCCAGACATGATAGGGTAGATGATAGAGAATAGCTTTCATAGAAATAGGGCAATAAGTATATGAAAAATAATAGTACATAGTCACAAGAGAAAATAACTAGAATATTCTATTCCTTCATTGTTTATCTTCATACTGAATTATGTAGGTCAATATATTTTCCAGTATTTTAAATTTGAAATGAAACTATTTGTGCTGCATATATACACTATCTTCATTAATACCTATATTGTGATATGATTTAAAAAATACTCACATGTTTTTAAGGGAAAAATTCTATTGAAGCCATCAGCTCATTTTACCTAAGTTTGAAAAACACTTCTGGATAAGAAATAAAAAAATAAACAGGTGTATGTCTTCAAAATAAATGGATGGCACTTTCATTATCATTTATTATTCAGGACAACCAATTTAAATATTTAGTATATAAGGGCTTCAGAGCCTGAACGTTTTATTATACAGAATATCCTGATGAGTGATAAAGACATTTTTTCTACACCATTGGTAAAAGAATATTTCATCTATCTTTAGATTATACATTTGTAGTTTCTATTGGTTTATTTTAAGCTGCTTATTTTATAAGAATTTACAGAGATGCTTGAAGTAAAATATATTTCGATTTATATTCGATATTTTTTTTTCTTTTCTCTGGACATTTCAAGGTCTCTGAAAGGAAAGAATTTAATTTCATGGTATGAAATAGTTTAAGTAATCTAGGGGGGGGGTGTTTTTCCTGTTTTATTGTACCACAAACTTCTATATTCCCTTATCATCTCAGACTTGCTTTTTTTATACATTTATATTCTCATTTGCTATTGTTAAAATCAACATTGACACATTTTTGGAAACACATTAAGTCACCACGATTACTCCGGCTTGCTTCCCCCATCTTTAGTCTTCATGTTATTATCTGTGGTCATTTTATTGTGATTCCAGCTCAATGTTTTAGCCATATCTAAACTCTCATCTCCTGCATTCTGCTAATTGCCTTGGTTTAGGTCCTTGGGTCCTACCTATATGAGTTCAACAAATTCTGATTTGATTTCCTGCCATTATATCACTTGAATCAGATATTTTTCTTTATTCTAAATAATTTTTAGAGTTAAGAATATGGCAATATAAAGAGATAGTTGAAATGGGGATCTTTTAAATGGCATAACCAATACAGATTTAACTGATGAGGTGACATTTGACCAAAACCCTGAAGAAAGAACATAAATGAAATTTATAGATGTCTAGGGAAAGTGGATTCTAGGCATTGGGTTTAGGATTCCACAAAGGTTTCAGGGGTCTACTGGGCATTTAAGAAAATCAAAGAGGACAGTGTCACTAAAACAAGAAGAATAGTAGGAAATGAAATCAGAGAAGACAGGACAGGAAAGGGACAAATCCTCAAATTATTGAAGGAGATGGTAAAAGTTTGAGTGAGATGGAAGCCATAATAAGAATTTCAGCACAAGATGACATAATATAAATTACACATTAATACAATTGTATGGTTGATATATATATATATTAAATGAAAGAGGTAGTATGAGGCATATTTGGATTTTTTCTCTCAGTCTACTATGTTTCAGTGAGAAAAGCAATATTATGTGTTGAAGTCCCAAGAGTTACCTTACTAACACTTTATGAGTAAAGCTGTTCAGAGAATGGCTAGAGATAGTTACAATGGCTAGTATAGTTACAATAATGTGCTGAATATAATATAGGGCTTGAGGAGATCTTCAAAGGAAACAGTGTCATCTTCAGTAAGAAATGTTCAAAGCTACAGCTGGAAAGCAAGATCTCAAATGCTCCAGAGAATGGAAGTTTTGCAACTTCTTTTATATGTTTAGAATTAAGGAGGGAAGGCTAAGGAAGACTGCATGAAGGTGGGAGAAAGCAATGCAGGGAAGTCTCTATGATTGCATTACAAGATAGATAACAAAATTATGTACTTCCTTGAAAACCTTCAAGGGGTCTGGAAAGGAGGATTACCTCGGTCATTTCAAAGGTATGTTAATCTCCAGCACAAGAACAATGGACAGGGTTTACTAAGGCATACACTTTTTTATATAGGCCTAGGCAAGACTACCCACCATGACCTGCTGAGTAAGGAATGCATGATCAGATCACCCTGCACTGTTTCTTTCTGTTAGATTTATTACAAAGTCCCTTTTGGTGGTAGTTCAGATGAGGAAAGGTAACTGTAAAGTATTGCTGTTTCTCTGGTGAACTTCTAAAAAGAGTAGGGTTGATGGGATGAGTGGCATTGGCGCCTACAGCAAATTAGATTTTTTAGTTTGTGAGTAGCAGTGAAGCGACAGGGATGAAGGAAGGAGATTTGCAAAGGGCACAGAGTTGGATATACTCCCTTGTCTTACCTGAGAGGTTTTGGAGATCTTCAGCTCAGTCACTCCAATAGCAATATCAAGACTGGTAAAGCAGGTGACTCGGAACTCTTTTCTCCTCTCTTACCTGGAAATTCTTAGTTAACTCAGCAGGCTCTTTTTCTATGTTTATTCTCCGGTCCAGTTATTTCTCAGGACTCTATTTATTTTTATCTTATTCAGTTTATTACTTTTATGACATATCTATTTCCATAATCTCATTTGTCATCTTGATGCTTGGAGCACCCGTCCTGTGTCTTTATTTTAGATCTTTCTACTAATCTTTCAGGTTGCTGACTCACAATATTCCTAAATAAATGGTTTAAAAATTAAACTCCTTTCTGCAAATCTATATATTTAAAACCCTAAGTTACCAGCTGACTGGCCAGTTGCTATGATGTGCACTGACCCCCAGGGGGCAGATGCTCAATGCAGGAGCTGCCAAGCTGCGGTCACTTGGCAGCAGTGGTTCTTGGCTGACACATCTGGAACCAGAGAGGAGGGAGATTGAGGGGTGCATCGCTTGACAACCACCCTCTCTCAATCTGGGACCCCTCAGGGGATGTCAAAGAGCTGGTTTCAGTCTGATCCCCGCAGGCCAGGCCGAGGGACCCCACCAGTGCACGAATTCGAGCACCGAGCCTCTAGTTATTAAATAAAAGACAAAATTCACACTTTGAAAATAAACGGAATATTTGAATACATATATTATAAACAGGGTATCCAAATAGCCAATAAATATGTAAAAACATATACACTTTTATTCATCAGTGAAAATACAAATTAAAAACACATTTGATAAACCAGTACAAATCTAACAGAATGGCTAAAATAAAAATATGGAAAATTCCAAATGATGACAATGATATAGAGCAACTGGTACTTTCAGATGTTGCTGGGAGAAATTTAATATTTCTATGGGACAAGGAAACCGACTCTAAGATCTTCACCTAATAGCAACAATAAGAAAAACATTAAGAGGGGATGGATAATTCTGAATATAAAATTTCTACCAGAAGGATTTTTCTTTTGACATATTTATTTGTTTTTGGTTTTGCTTCATAAAAATGAGGCCTCAAAAAAGTGAGTAAAAACTCATAACTGTTCCTCTCCATGGAAATCTTTAGTAAAAGGCGAAAGATTTATGAGATCTGAAGAGAAACCAGAGTATAACACATTTGTTTTTACACATTTGTAGAGTTGAGTCTTACACAGAAGACAGGAATCACTAGTGTAGGTAGCCATAAATACAAGCAAGTTTTTAATAAAAGCACATCCCTCCCCAAATCACTGTGGTTTATTAAAATTCTGAATTTTTGAGAGTAAATCATAAAACATGAAATATTTCTTAATTTTAATAAAAAGAGGGGTGTGTGAGAGCTAGGTTTCTCATTACTTTTGCTTCCAGTTATGGAATTATTACCATAGACTTCAAAACTTTTATTATAGGTGCTTTAGAATTTTACACAGAGACCAAAGCAGAGGCCACCTTCCAGTAATTTGAGAACTAGGGGCCCAGTGCACAAATTCGTGCACCTTGAAAGGAACTGTGGACCGCGAGGCTGCTGTGGGCACAGGGACGGGTCTTGGCCCATCCTCCATGACCCATCCGGCCCCCGGTCCCCTCTCTGCTGGCAGCCGCACTTCCATTGTCCTCGCTCCCATGTGCTGACGGCGTCTGCCCTGCTCGCACCTGCTCACAGTGCAGAGCAATTGGGGCCAGCGCCAGCAGCCAGTGCAAGTGGGGCCAGTGCCGTCAGTGGTTGCGAACAGCAACTGCTGCCATGATCGCCCCTCAGGAGCAGGGGGAGGTGGAGAAGCCCTCACGGGTTATTGGGGCCCGCAGGCGCCACTCGCACCTGCTGACAGCATCGAGTGATTGGGGCCGGTGCCATGCATCAGCAGCAGGTGCGAACAGTAGTTCCAGCGCCAGCAGCAGGTGCAAGCGTCGTCGGGAGGAACCATGGTGCAGGGGAGAAAAGAATTTTCATTAACCACCAGAGGCTCGTCCTGATGACAGCAATTGGCATCCTGCCTTGGTCTGGTGCTCCACTGTCCTCCACCATCCCACTGCAGCCCCACCATGTTCCGCACACATCCCCTGGTGGTCAGCACACATCATAGCAACCGGTTGTTCGGTTGTTCTGCCATTCAGTCAGTTTGTATATTAGAGTTTTATATATATAGATGATGATGATGTTTTAGCAATTTGAAAAATAATTTAAAATAGCAAAAATTAGTATACTTCAATTATAAAAAATTCTCAAGTATGGTTAGGAAATCTTCTGGACATTTTCCCCATACACTATAAAGTGTGTATAATATCATCCTAGTAGGATATAATTTAGAGAGCTAAAAGAAATGTCACAGACATATGTGTGTGGTAGAGACTGCTAAAGGTCATCTGTCCCATATTTTCCTTCCTTTAGGAAAACTTATACCCAAATCTCACCAGATGCCACATTTCTAGAAACACCCTGAGGTTCTATCACTTCAATATAAATATACATACAGGTCTGTCCTCTGTGAGACATGTATTATTTCTTATCTAAATCTCTAGATTCCTATTTAAATTTATTAAGGCCTTCACATGAACTGAAAATAAATTAATCATATGTTTATGTGGAGGTTCTATGCTATGTTCTGATTCACATCACATATAGATAGAATTCTGTGTGCTGTAAATCACTTCATATTCTGGTGTTGGGATGGTGCTAGGGGAAGTGCGGTAAGCTATGATGAACACTAGCTAGATGCTCACCTATCCTGATTCCTCTTGCTTTGGTCACAATTCTCACCCCCTCCAGATGGAGTACATCATAACCTGGCAACTGTTACAAATGAAGAAAAGCCTTAATTTTTAAATACTCAAGCAGAGCTTTTCAAAGATAAAGAAAATCTGAAATTGAGAAATACCTGTGGATTGTCTTTCAAAGTGTTCTATTTATAAATCTTCAACCTGTTTATATAAACCTGTTTATATAGAACACCAATGAAAGCACTGCAGAAACAGTTTTCTGTATCTGAGGTGACTTTGAAGTTATCCATAGTTTAACATGCTGAGTGGGAAAAAGCACCAGAGTAAAGCAGTCTCATTACAGAAACATAGTCTGAAAATAAGTTTACAAAAAATAATAATAAAAAAATAAAAATGGAGGAAAAGAGCATTTTCCTAAATATTTGATTCTATAAAATACATTAGAAAATACTGGTGTCTGTAGATTGCCTCAGCATCTCTAAAGGATAAAATACATTCTGAGTAAGAGTAATCTGATTTTATAAAAGTATGATTTGTCCCAAAGCTAATATTTTTGAATAAACTATCAAGTGTATGCTTAAGCCTCCATATCCCCAAATTCTCAGGGCCAACTGCTTTCTCAACGTAACCACTTGGAAGTCTAACAGGCACCTGAGACTCATTGTATGAAAAAGAAGCTCCTGTGCTTTTCCTCACCCTCAATTTCATCTCAGAGGAAAAAAATAACAGTTTACAATTCTCACTTCCTCGGGTTAAATGACCTTATGTCATCTCTAACACCTCTCTCATACTACATATCCAGAGTGTCAAAAATACCTGTTGCCTCTACCTTCAAACTGTAGCTTAAATCTGACTACTTCTTAACCACCTCCAGTGCTAGCATTCTGGTTCAATCGCCTTTATTTCTCTCCTGAGTGATTGTAGTGGTCTTCCAAACTGATTTTGCTATTTTTAAACTTATCCCATTTAATGTATTCTCAAAGGTGAAGCCATAATGATCCTGTTAGTAATTGTAGCATGCTACTTATGCGCTCAAAATCTTCCGATGTCTTCCCTTTTCATGAAGAATAAAAGCCAAATTCTTCACTTCCATTGGCCCACAGAGCCTTTTATCATAGGGCACCTCTTTATTCTCTGACTTTAATATTCACCCCCGTCCTCTCATTCAATCTACATTCTTTATAGGGACCTTTTTGCCATTCGTTTTCCATACAAGACACACTGCAGCTTTTTCCTTTATTCTTGCTGTTCTTTCTGCCTAGATATAAAGGTATGTCAGGGGTTTAACAGAAAACTGATGATACACTGAAGATAAAGTTAGGAAGGTTTCTTGGGACTAACTTTTAGGCTGAAGAGAGGCAGAGAGGAACACTTCAGCAGAAGTGAAGAAATTCACCATATTTTCATTCCCCACTAATAGATTAAATTATTTTATTAACATCTAATACATCACTCTCTTATCCTCTTTCCCCCTTCCCCCCAAATAAAAGAAAATTAGACTAGGGAGGACAGAAATTGACTGTTTCTTTTGTTTAGTTTTCTATCCTCAGGATTTAATGCAGTGTGAATCATATAGCAAACATTTAATAAACACAGAATGAGTGATAAGGAGGAAGAGGAGGAGGAGGAAGAGGAAGAGTTGTTTTAGTAGCAGCAGCCCTGGTTTTAATAATAGCTGTAAAACAAAGCTTGTCAAGCATTTAAAATGTACCTGGTATTGCCATGTCAAGTGCTTTAATGGAATTATTTTACTTTATCTTCAAAACAGCCTATGACATAGGGACATTTTCTCATTTTAGAGATTGTGACACAGAGGTTCAAAGATGCATACTCACACAGGTGGTAGTAGTTGGCGAGGCCAGGATGGCAGTAAAGGAAACCTGACTACAAAGTCCTACTTTCTCCCTGATACACTTTACTGTTTGTTTGTTTTTTTTTGTTTCAGTTGATGCTAGTTAACTTTTCTCTTCTTTTACAGAGTAAAAATCTTGCTTTCATATCTAGGGTGTTAGACAGTGACACTGCTAAAATATCAACCTCCTGCAAACCCTCTGTGTTAGTTAATGAGGGCTACTACAACATTAGCACAAACGAGGTAGATTAAAACAACAAAAATCTATTGTCTCAGCATTCAGGAAACCAGAAAGCCAAAATCAAGATGTCAGCAGGATCATACTCCCTGAAAGGCTTTAGGGAATATCCTTCCTTTTCTCTTCCAGCTTCTGGTGGCTTGAGTATCCTTAGTTATGGGAAAATAATAGAAATATCTCTGCCTTTATCTTCAGATGGCCTTTCCCCCTATGTCTCTGTGAGTAATGTTTTTCTCTCACTTATTAAAGATTCACTCATTGGATATAGGCCCCATTCTAATCCCATATTGATTGCATCTTCATCCTTTAATTAAATTGCAGACCTTATCTCCAAGTAAGTCATATTCTGAGGTTGTGGGTGTATATGAATTTTGGGGGGACATTATTCAACCCATTCAACCATCCTTTCTAGGACTGGGCAATAGATGTTTTAACACAGTCTACACAGTTTCCAAGTAAGGATTGAACTCCAGAAGAGATAGTCAAAACTCATCAGCTTCAAACTATGACACTATCTCCTAAATTCCCATGCTATCTTATGCATATTCTCTTCTGTTGACTCTGGGATTAAGATTGACACTCCTAAGAAGCAAAGCACTCTGCCAAGGTAGCAAATTAGAATCCATATTTAATAATGTACAGTTAATAGTGGGACTTCCATTTTTTTTTTTTTTAAACAAGGAGGTTTCTGATATCTTGAAAAAACCCTTCAGCTATAAGGTCTATAAAATGTTAGGTGATTTTTCTAAACCCATGGATAATCTGGTACGAGAAAGAAAAAAATTTCAAAGGCCAAAAACAAAAGTGAATCATACATTCTAGAAAGGTGAGCACACTGTGAAACTGGAGCATGCCCCTAGAGCCTGCTGATACAAGACAAAGCAGAAACTGTCTTAATTACTGGAGAGAATACAAGAGGCAAAGGCAAGGACCCTTGAAAGGTGGGAAGAAACTCCAGCAAACCCTGTGGAGAAATGGATATTCAAATTCTATAGCTCTCATATAAACAATGAATTAACAAGCTTCTGTGCAGGAAAATCTGATGGAGAGAAAAAAAAAAATCTCTTGAAAATTCATAACCATAATCTAGCCCTCAAATGTTTATCAGACTTTCAGGTTAAAATGAACTAATTTTGATAAATTTCACAGCCATTTAATTAATGAGAAACTACCAAAGTAGCTAAAATCCCTGAAAACACCAATTAATAATCATGTATGTGCAAAATGCTTATTGCAACAAAATTAATACGTAAAAATAAAAAATGAATCAACCTAAATGTTCATCAGTTATTTTGCTGACTGGCTGAATAAATTGTAATACAAAAGTAAGTATTAAAAAGATATATGATACTGTGTTTTTCTATGAGTAGTAAGATTGACAACCTTCCTTTCCAGACAAAAAAGACAAAAATAAATAATCTAGGAAGATTAAAAGAAACAGTTTCATGGTTTCCAAAGTTGACAGAACTGGGTAAGCTTCTGGACAGTTCCATGAGAGAGTTGCCAAAATTTCTGGAAAGTAGAAATAATTAGTGTATGTGTCTAAGTTAAATGGGACAATGGATAGTCTCAAACTAAATGTCTGTGGCCAGGCATCAGCTAAAAGCAAAACATGACTGCATAAGATAAGGCCATCGGAACAATAGATTGTAGAACAACAGTCTGCTAACTTGTGTAAACTGATGACTCAGAATAAACTTGATGTCCTCTAATACCTAGGATTCTTAAAATAACACATGGCATGAGCTTAATGTAAGAAAGGGATAAAGTCTAACTGTTGGAGAGATTCCAAAAATAGTGAATGTTAATCTATAAGAATAAAAGGGCAATATGCTAATTAGACCAGACATCTTCTGGATGTCATTCCAGACATCTTTCCTGACAAAGCCAGGTCCAGAGGGAAGCCAGCGGGGTCTCAGGTGCTTGCGGATGGCCTGAGGAGGGAAGTCCGGGTCTTGGGTGCCAGAGGAAAGCTGGTGCCAGCATCCCAGGTCCCAGGTTCTGGGTGGAAGCCAGCGCTGGCAGCCAGAGGAAGGAAGGCCTACTCTTGCATGAATTTTTGTGCATCGGGCCTCTAGTCTTAAAATAAGAAAGTATATAATTGTACATATATATATGTGTATATATATATATATATATATATATATACACACATACATACATTTATACTTAGATGCATACACATATACATGCATATATAAAATAAATTTTACTTTCTGTAAATAATTTATATCTTATAAACATTACATTTCTTTACATAGAACTAATATACATATAAGATGTCTAATGCCCACCTCAAATTGCAGATTGAGTTTTCTAAACAGTATCTGATTATCTGACGATATATAAACTAAAAATATATCTGAAATATCTTGTTAGTATAATAAGAAACTAGACTCAGAATAATGTATATAATTTGTTTACATTTAGAGAAATCTTCATTTGAATTTTTCTCAACACAAACTCAGAGACAAAGAATTGAACTCAACTAGATTATTTGAGAGGCGATCCTTGGAAACACAAATGAAGATGTACAGAAAGTGAGGCAGAGAAGAGGGAGAAGTCAGTAAATGGTGTGATGGGTTAATGATTCTTTTATAGATAAGGACAACTGGACCTCAATCCTGTACATTTCTGAAGTGTGCCTCATAAGATCCCACTGGAGGACCGACAGGAGGAGAGGTATTTATCCATACACTCATTTCCCCAGTTGTGTGATAAATCTCCCCCTTCCTGCCCAGTGATTTCCAACATGCCTTGGTTACACACCCTTTCATGTTGCTAAGACAGCCCTTAGGCCAGAAAGGAAAAGGACACAAGGAACTGAGGTAAGAAACTGTCAGTGTGATGGACTAAGCACAACAGCAGCAGCTTCCTGTGGACACTGGTCCCCATGGACTATGGGGACTACGGGGCATTAAGAGCATCTGCTGTGGAGAGGAAAGATGGAATAAAAGTATTCACATGTGTCTTTGGGTTCGAAGCTGTTTTCGTGAGTATGGAGACATATGTGGAAGGGTATGGCTAATTTTTCTTTATCAATTGGAGTTTAGAGAGTTTAATAATTTTTTATCTTTGGATTATTTGACTCAGTACTGTAAGAATGTTATTTTTTATGTTAAACATAACAGCCATTGATTTTAGGAAAATATTTTTACTACTTTAGTAGTCCACCTGTTCAACAAATACATTTAGTAGTATGTTTTGGTTTCTGGAATTTACTGAGTTAATTAGGTGACATTATTCCATAGGGATAATAGGAGCTTTAATAAAGCAGTTTTATGAGGCCTTCTTTGACAGATGAATCTATTTATTTTTTAAGATATGTTTTCATTTAATATTTTTTAGAAAAAGAGAAAGGGAGAAGGAGAAAGAGAAACCTCAATGTGTAAGAGAAACATCCACCAGTTGCCTCCTGCACACCCGCTACTTGGCATTAAGCCTGCAACCTATGCATGTGTCCTGACTGGGAATCAAACCAGTGACCCTTTGACTCATGGGACAATGCTCAACCAGCTGAGCCATAGCAGCCAGGGTCACAGATGATTTTTTTTACAATGTGATTAGTAACCAAAATCTTATTTCTATTTTTGGAAGATTTTCTGGTTACCTAATCTAGACTCATAAGTTCAATGGTTAAAATAATATTGTTTAAAAATATATTAATATTTGTGAGTGGGGCAAATGGGGGAAAAAAAAAACAGTCCAGAGGATAGAATTAAATAATTATCATCTACATTCAAACTGGAAGCTAAGATGAGCTATTTACAAGACTGTGTATGAAAGATAATCAACAAAAATATTTTGAATAAATGAGGCCTATGTGACTAACTGAATGGATGAAGAAATTAGTCAGTCAATCAATTTTACAGATGCCAAAATCTAGAAATCTGAAAATAACTGTATCCCATAATGAATTCTCATATGTAAAAACTATTCATCTTTAACAATAAAAAATTTACTATTAGTATAAGGTCAGTCTGTTTAACATCAAAATCTCAGTTGCCTAGCACAAATTTTTTGTCTGTTTCACATAAAAACTCAATGAAAATCAGGCAATCCTTTCTTTCGAATTTCTCCAATCTGTGATTTAAGGATTTTGATTTCTTTCTTCTAGGGTGTTGCTTAGCCATTTTGAAATCCTTTTTTTTTTTTTTTTGGCCATGCCTGGAGGTGAATTTAATCACTTTGGCACACATTCTATTAGCCAGTATCTTATTACATAGTCCCAGTCAAGTGTAAAAGAGGCTTAACATCGTAACCAAAGCTAGAGCAATTGGGATTAGTGAGCAGCTAGTCTTCATCATAGGTACTGCACTTCCCCTACCACCATCCCAGAACCAAATATATGAAGTGATTTACTACAGATAACATTCTATCTATATGTGATTTAAATGAGAATCAGAACATAGCATAATTCTTCAACATAAACATATGATTTAGTTCCAGAGTATGTCAATGTGTTAATAAATTTAAATAGGTATGTAGTGATAGAGAGAATATAGAGTAGATACAAAGAAGGCATTTCTCACAAAGGTGGAGCCTGCATACATATTTATAGAGAGGTCATAGAACCTCAGGGTCTTTTTAAAAATAAGAGTCTTCTGGGAAGATTTAGGTATAAGTTTTCCTAGAGGAAGGAGAATATGAGCCGGATGACCTTTAATAATCTCCACCAGCTATATAAGTCTCTGATATTTCCATTAGCTCTATAAATTATATCTTATGAGGATGATATTTTATAATGTATGTGAAAAATGTCCAGAAGCTCTTTTACCATTCTCAAGAATCTACATATATAAAAAGGCAGCTACCATAATGATCTACCAACCAGTCGCTATGAAGCCCACTGTGGCCAGCGAACCAGCCGATCTGTGGGTGGGGCCAGTGGCCAACCTCACGGCCCCTCCCCACTTCCAGCCTGCCCCTGATCGGACTCTTCCACCCCAATCAAGAGTGGGGCCTGCCTGCCAAATGCCCCCTCCCTTCCCCCCATCCAGCCACGCCCCCGATCAGCCGCCCCAGCATGATAGGCTTGCAGCCCCTCCCCCTGGCTGGCCTGCCCCTGATAGCAACCCTCCACCCAATAGGGGGTGGGGCTGGCCAGCCAACCACCCATGGCCCCTCCCCCAGGCCACTGGCTCCTGATCAGCACCCCCCACCCTCCCCATGGTTGGCCCCACCCTCAATTGGCCCCCCAACCCCAATCAGGGGTGGGGCTTGCTGGCCAATTGCCCATGGCCCCTTCCACCAGCTGGACTGGCCCTGATCAGGGGCCCTGATTGGGGCCCGATCCAGGCAGACTGGCCAGCCAACCTCCTGCCTTTTCCTCCTCCTGACAGGCCCAGCCCTGCCCTGCCCTGGGGGCCAGGCCAACCAGACCCCACCCATGCACAAATTCATGCACTGGGCCTCTAGTCCTAACTAATAAAGACAGAATATGCAAATTGACAATAACTTTGTGACAAAGATGGCAGCACCCACAGCCAATAAGGAGGGAATATGCAAACTGACACAACAAGGGGAGAGGTGGAAGGCGGCTCTGGGCTGGAGCAAAGGAGGAAAGGTGGCTCCAGGCCGGAGTAAAAGTGGTGCCGGCCGCCAGGGAAAGGAAGGCCTATTCTTGCATGAATCTTCATACGTCGGGCCTCTAGTCTATATATATAAAAGCCTAAGCGACTGAATGACCAAGCAACCGAATAACCAGTCAACAGGTTGCTATCATGTGCACTGATTACCAGGGGCCAGATGCTCAATGCAGGAGCTGCCCCCTGGTGGTCAGTGCGCTCCCACAGACAACCTCCCATGGTTCCACCCCCCAGCTGGCCAAACCTCCTGCTGTCCCTCCCCTGGCTGGCTGGCTGGCAGGCCCTGCTGACCCCCATCAGAACCTCTTGCGGCCCCTCCCCCCCGCCAGCCAACCTCCACAGCCCCTGCCCCTGGCCAACCTCCCGTGGCCCCGATTGTCCTCAATTGCGGGTCAGGTTGAGGGACCCCACCTGTGCACAAATTCATGCACTGGGCCTCTAGATTCCTATAATCAAAGAGTGCCAATTTTAGCAAATTTAAATTGTTATTCTAATTGCTTAAATATCATCATCAAACTATGGAGGGTTGCCCCTCCCTCCATCTCTTTATGAAATTTACTTTTGGGGAAATTGTAGAGATTGCTACTCACAGTATGTGAAAGATGTCTATGTTGCTGTATTCTGAGGATATTTATTATGACCATCTTGTACTATTTTCCATTAATTAATAAGTCACAGTTTTAACATCACTTTGATTATTAATGAGCTTGGGTATCTATATATATAAAAGCCTAAGTGACCAGCTGATGGGCCAACCAGCCAACCAGCTAGTAGCTATATTGCAGACTATCCACCAGGGCACAGAAGCTCATTGCAGGAGCAGAAACCATAGGCATGGAAACATGGAACAGACTGATGATTCTCAGAGGGGAGGGGGCAGGAGGAAGGGCAGGAAGAGATTAACCAAAGATTTATATGCATACTAGAGGCCCTATGCATGGGCTAGTGCACCAGTGAGGTCCCTCGGCCTGGCCTGCAGGAATAGGGCTGAAACCGGCTCTCTGATATCCTTGAGGGGTCCTGGGTTACGAGAGGGTTCAGGCCAGGCCGAGGGATCCCACTGGTGAACGAATCCATGCACTGGGCCTCTAGTCCTATCTAATAAAAGAGAAACATGGTAATTGGTATACGACCGCTACCCTTCCCATTGGCTAATCAGGGAAATATGCAAATTAACTGTCAGCCAAGATGGCGGCCGGCAGCCAGGCAGCTTGAAACTAACATGAGGCTTGCTTGCTTCAGTGACGGAGGACTCCAACGTTCCCGGCCTGCTGCTGCAGGCCTCTGAGCTGCAAGCAACTATGTAACAAACATAGAAGCTAAACAAAACCCCAGCAACCTGCCAGGCTTCAGCCAGCCGGATCGCAACATTGTAAGCAAAGGCCAGAAACCTACTTTCAGCAGAGGAGGCCTAAGAGCTGGAGCCAAGCCTCAAAGCTAAAGCTGACCCAGAATAAAAAAAAAGAAAAAAAGGAGCGGTTGGGAGCTTCAGTCACCCCCAGCCTGAAAACAGCCCTCAGCTCCTCACCCAGACTGGCCAGGCATCCCAGTGGGGACCCCGACCCTGAAGGGTGTGTGACCAGCTGCAAACAGCCATCATCCCCTCACTCAGGCTGGCCAGGCACCCCAGTGGGGACCCCCACCCTGATCCAGGACACCCTTCAGGGCAAACCAGCTGGCACCCACCCATGCACCAGGCCTCTACGCTATATAGTAAAAGGGTAATATGCTTCTCAGCACCGGGAATGGCGGAGCCATGAGGCCTCCTGGCACCGGGATCAGCATGACAGGGGGCAGCGCCCACACTCCCTGATTGCCCTGCGGCTCTGTGTGTGACAGGCTGCGGTGCCCCAACCCCCTGATTGGCCCTGCTCTGTGTGTGACAGGGTGCGGCGCCCCAACCCCCCGCCCCCCACGGGCCCTGCTCTGTGTGTGACGGGGTAGAGCCATAACCTCCCCATCGGCCCTGCCCTGACTGTGAGAGTGGCGGCACCCCAACCCCCTGATCGGCCCTGCTCTGTGGGTGATAGCGGGTGGTGCCCCAACCCCCTGATGGGCTCTGCTCTGTGCATTACAGGGGGCAGTGCCCCAACACCCTGATGGGCCCTGCTCTGTGTGTGACAGGGGGTGGCGCCGCAACCTCCCCATCGACCCTGCCTTGAGTGTGACAGGGGATGGTGCCCCAACCCCCCAATTGGCCGTACCCTGAGTGTGACTGGGGGTGGCATCGCAACCTCCCAATCGCCCTGCTCTGTGCATGACAGGGGGCTGCGCCCCAACTCCTCCATCGGCCCTGCTCTGAGCCCGACCAGGGCTGCACCTAGGGATTGGGCCTGCCCTCTGCCACCCGGGAGCAGTCCTAAGCCAGCAGGTTGTTATCTCCCGAGGGGTCCCAGACTGCGTGAGGGCACAGGCCGGGCTGAGGGCCCCCCCGCTCCTCCCCGAGTGCACAAATTTTTGTGCATCGGGCCTCTAGTCAATATATATATGGCTAATATTCTAAGTGTTTGACCATCTGACTGGTTGCTATGAAATGCACTGACCACCAGGGGGCAGATTCTCAATGCAGGAGCTGCTGTGATGCACACTGACCTTTTACAGAGAAACGGCACTGTGGACCTGGTGTTGACAAAGCAATACTCGGCTTCACCCAAGTGGGACACAAGCCCCGCCACCATCCCAGAGTGACACCCCACCAAATTGCAGCTGGTGCTGCCCAGACCCCATGGTGAAAAATGCAGTCCACAGTCTAGCCCAGCCTGGAAACAGTTGCTGTGGGCTCTGGGTAATGACGTCACATAGCAACATCTGGCTTCCTCTCCCAAGAGACAAGCCTCATTTGAGTTTCTTCAGCCTAGGAACATGACTTATTTTATAGCCAGGTGCTAACATTTTACACTTGAACCAAATGTCTGTGAAGTGTTTTACCGTGCCTCATCTCATTTGATCCTCACTTCTGGAGTAGGTCAATAGGAGACTCGGTGGAATCCTATTTTCTTTTCATTAGCCAGAAAACGGAGATTTAGACAGCTTAGAAACTTGACCCAACTGAAAAGAAGTAAGAAATGGTGGACCTTGAAAATAACTTGAGGTTTTGTCACTGCGCAGAGTATAGTCAAACACTGCTGCAGTTAAATATTTCACCCTTTGTTTCCCCAGTGTGATCTACAATAATAATCTGCTTCATGTTGATATTTACTGCTGTATTGCTGACAATTACCTAAAGAGAAGTTGGGTTACTTCACTGGGCTGGAAAAAGTTTAGCTACATCAGAAAGCAGGTCTAATTAAGTAGGTATATTCCATATATATATATATATATATATATATATATATATATATATACACACACATATATATGGTTATTGTATATATATATATATATACAGTAGAGGCCCGGTGCACAAAAATTTGTGCACTTGGGGAGGAAAGTGGGGTCCCTCAGCCCGGCCTGTGCCCTCTCGCAGTCTGGGACACCTCAGGAGATAACAACCTGCTGGCTTAGGACCGCTCCCGGGTGGCAGAGGGCAGGCCCAATCCCTAGGTGCAGCCCCTGGTCGGGCTCAGAGCAGGGCCGATTGGAGAGTTGGGGCGCAGCCCCCTGTCATGCACAGAGCAGGGCGATTGGGAGGTTGTGATGCCACCCTCAGTCACACTCAGGGTAGGGCCAATTGGGGGGTTGGGGCACAGTCTGCTGTCACACTCAAGGCAGGTCGATGGGGAGGTTGCGGCACCACCCCCTGTCACGCACAGAGCAGGGCCCATCAGGGGGTTGGGGCACTGCCCCCTGTCACTCACAGAGCAGGGCCCATCAGGGGGGTTGGGGCTCTGTACCCTGTCACGCACAGAGCAGGGCCCATCAGGGGGTTGGGGCGCCGCCGTCTATCACCCACAGAGCAGGGCCAATAAGGGGGTTGGGGTGCCGCCACTCTCACACTCAGGGCAGGGTCAATGGGGAGGTTATGGCTCTACCCCGTCACACACAGAGCAGGGCCCGTGGTGGGGGGGAGGGGTGGTTGGGGCGCCGCACCCTGTCACACACAGAGCAGGGCTGATCAGGGGGTTGGGGTGCCGCACCCTCTCACACACAGAGTTGCAGGGCGATCAGGGGGTTGGGGAGCGCCCCCCTATCAGGCACAGAGCAGGGCTGATCAGGGGGTTGGGGCGCCTTACCCTGTCACACACAGAGCAGGGTGGATAGGGAGGTTGTGGCCCCACCCCCTGTCACACACAGAGCCGCAGGGCGGGCGATCAGGGGGTTTGGGCACTGGCCCCTGTCACGCTGATCCCGGTGCTGGGTGGCCTCGCAGCTCCGCTGATCCCGGTGCTGGGAGGCATATTACCCTTTTACTATATAGGGTAGAAGCCTCGTGCACCAGTGGGTGCCGGCTGGTTTGCCCTGAAGGGTGTCCTGGATCAGGGTGGGGGCCCCCACTGGGGTGCCTGGCCAGCCTGGGTGAGGGGATGATGGCTGTTTGCAGCTGGTCACACATCCTTCAGGGTGGGGTTCCCCACTGGGGTGCCTGGCCAGCCTGGGTGAGGGGATGATGGCTGTTTGCAGCTGGTCACACACCCTTCAGGGTGGGGGTGCCTGGCCAGTCTGGGTGAGTGGCTGAGGGCTGTTTTCAGGCTGGGGGTGACTGAAGCTCCCAACCGCTCCTTCTTTTCTTTTTTACTCTGGGCCAGCTTTAGCTTTGAGACTTGGCTCCAGCTCTTAGGCCTCCTCTGCTGTAATTAGGTTTCTGGCCTTTGCTTATAATGTTGCGATCCTGCTGGCTGAAGCCCGGTGGACTAATGCAGGTTTCTGGGGTTTTGTTTAGCTTCTATATTTGTTACATAGTTGCTTAGAGTTGCCGCTCAGAGCCCTGCAGCGGCAGGCGGGGAATGCTGGAGTCCTCCGTCACTGAAGCAAGCAAGCCTCATGTTCGTTTCAAGCTGCCTGGCTGCTGGCCGCCATCTTGGCTGGCAGTTAATTTTCATATTGCCCTGATTAGCCAATGGGAAGGGTAGCGGTCGTCCACCAATTACCATGTTTCTCTTTTATTAGATAGGATATGTGGCTAAGTTGACTTGCACATGCGCAATACATATAAAGCTCTCACTGGTGCCAATTGCATGCAGGTATTTCGATCTGTCATTGTTGATCATGAATTTGGTTGACACTTCTATTATAGAGAAAGGGTGAATAGCGACATTATAATATTTCTTCTAATTAATTTCCTTTCAATGTGTACAAATTTGTGCACCAGGCCACTAGTTTTATATGTTAGTTTTATTTTTAATTCTGTACTAATTTTATATTAATTTTTAACCATGTTATCAATGTACTGGTAAATATTACCTACTTAATTAATATATAACCAAAATTACAATGGTTTGTATTATTTTTAAAAATAATAGTAATTTTTATGTGCCTTTTAATTTATATTAACTCTTTCTAGCATAAAATATTACATTTTCTATTAATTTAGTTAAATCTATTGCTTTTTTTTAATATATTTTATTGATTTTTTACAGAGAGGAAGGGAGAGAGATAGAGAGCCAGAAACATCGATGAGAGAGAAACATCGATCAGCTGCCTCCCGCACATCCCCCACTGGGGAAGTGCCCGCAACCCAGGTACATGCCCTTGACCAGAATTGAACCCGGGACCCCTCAGTCCGCAGGCCGATGCTCTATCCACTGAGCCAAACTGGTTTTGGCTATTGCTTTTAATATACTTTAAATTTTTTATTCTATGTTTAAAAAGAGTATGAACTTCTGATATGTACATAATATCGACATACCTCAATAACATTATGCTTACTTAATGAGGCGACAAACAGAGGAGTATAAAGCATTCATTTATATGAAATTCTAGAAAAGGCAACAGTAAACCATACTGACAGAGGCAGATCATCGCTACCTGGGTGTAGGGGCAGGGGAAATTGACTGAAATGCCATGAGGGATATTTGTGGGGTGATAGAAATGTTCTGTATATCGGTTATAGTATTGATTACATGGGTGTGTAGTTTTGACATCTGTTTACATTTGTTGCATGTCAATTAGGACTCAATAAAATTGAATTTTTAAAAGACAAAAAAATAATAAGCAGCTAAAAGTCCTATAAATAAAACATGCATTCTATTTTTTAAAGGTGATTTCATTCTTTAATTCATTGAATTTTATTTTATTGAAAGTTTGGGATTAAAATATCATTTATTTTTTCTCCTAACAGTACAATTTCTGTTCAATGCTTATTGAGTAATCAATGAATCTATTATGAATATTATTTTTTATATGCAGACTATTATAAGTTACATTGGTCTATACCAAATTGAACTCTAAAATGTCTATAGATTCTGACATTGAATTATAGATTAAATGTACAAAACAGGTTATTTGGGGGTAGGGGTGTTTTTGGTAGTTGTGGGTATATTTTTCTTCAGATTCCTGGGAACTTCAGGATATAAAAATGATTAATAGCTATTATCTGAAGCTGGTATGATGATAATCTATTCACCTGCCTGCTTTGGAATCTGTGTCATAATAGCCACTATGTCTTTACATATATTTCATACAAACATTAATGAAAATCCACATGTTATTTGAAAATATATATTGCAGCAAAATGTAAAATAAGATAAATTAAACAGAAACTAGTTTAATGAAAATATATTTTCTATCAGAGATAATTCTGAATCCATATGGACATTAAAATTAATAGCTTATTTTCATTCTGCAGATTAATCTACAAAAGGTGTCCTTTGGAAGTACCAACAATGGTGAAGTTGATTTAATAGAGATTTCCTCATATAAATCATTCTATCTGGGGAATCTCTAGTTATAAGCAGAACTCAGTGTTTTAGAAACCTCAGCAGTGATCATCATTTTATAAGAAAATTGAGTTACTTAATAAATGAGAATACATTTTAGGAAGATAAATAGGTTAGGCCTTCCATTAAATATTTATAAATAATTTTAATAAATAAGTTTCATGTGAACATATATTCAATTTGCTTTTACAGAAATTGTTTTAAACACCTGATATGTATATTTTTTTACCTAAGTCTTCGTATCTTATTCCCACCTATAAAATATGTAGAAATAGCCCAGGCCAATGTGGGTCAGTTGGTTGAGCATAGTTCCATGTACTGCAAGGTTGTGGGTTCCATTCCTGGTCAGGGCACATGCCTGGGGTTGTGGGCTTGATCCCCAGTAGGTGTTGTGCAGGAGGCAGCCAATCCATGTTCCACTCTCACATTGATGTTTCTCTCTCTATCTCTCTCTCTTTTCTTCTCTCTAACAAAATCAATAAAACTTTTTAAAAAAGGTGTGTAGAAATATTTCTACAAAGAACTCTATATAAAATTTTGTATTTCATGAATGTTTTTTATGAAAAACAAAGTGATATTTACAAGCCCTGAAGTGTCAATGAAAAAAGGTTTAATCTTTGTAATGTTTTATACTAGGGGAGCAGTTTTCCTCTTTCTGTTCTCTTCTCTCTCCAACACCATTTTAACTATCAATAAATATGATGAAGAATAGATGATACATGAGTTACTCAGCCTGAAAAAGATTCTATGAGAAACTGCTTAAAGGTTTTACATTCCTGAGCTACATGTGAACCCTCTGTTAACGAATAGTGAGGTATTTAGAGACTAATTCAATAAACAGATTCAGGTTCTTCAAGTCCAAGAGTTTCTTAAGTAAATAATATTTGCCTGGCTGGTGTGGCTCAGGGATTGAGTGTCAACCTATGAACCCAGGAGGTCAAGTTCAATTCCCCATTAGGGCGTATGTCCCCGGGTGTGCTGGAGGCAGCTGATCAATGGTTCTCTCTCATCATTGATGTATCTATCTCTCCCTCTCCCTTACTCTCTGAAATAAATATAAATATATCCTAAAAAAATAATATTAAGTTTGCCAAACTGGTAAAATAACACATGTAGAATCTGACATTGATTTTAATATAGAGAATTATGTGTTTTTCTTCAAGATAGTACTTTGAAGAGTATTAACAACTTTCAGTATGATTACTTGGTAGAAAGTTTTCAGTATCTGTCCTTTAAGGAAAGCAGTAAGTTATAGTGGAAGTGCATTGAGCTTGAAGGTGGAGGACCTGGGCTTTAATCCTTCTTCTGCCATTTACATCAGTGTGTTTGGTTGAAATTTGTGTTGAAGGCTCCACGTTAACCTCTATGCATTGGCAGTGAGGCCATTGAAACCTACACATGCTTTAGGATCAAAGAGTGTATCTTTGGAATCAAGATGCAGAACTAGATTGGGACTTTACTCCTCAAAAATTCATTATTCCTATCTACAAAAATGAAAATAGAACTCAATTCCTTCCTTAGAATAATGTGTGTCATGTAGTGAGTGCTCAGTAATGTTATGCTGGAGGTTTTTTTTTTTTTTTTTTTTTTTTTTTTTTTTTTTTTTTTTTTTTTTTTTTTTTGTGTGTGTGTGTGTGTGTGTCTGTTTCATCCTTCAAGAACTTTGAGGAATTAATCCATGTAAACTTTATTATTGTTACCTCAGAGAATCACTTCTTATTTATTTATTTTCAGAGGAAAAGCTCTAATTATTTTTTTATTGTGTTTAAAATGGAATTTGGGCCCTACCTGGTTTGGCTCAGTGGATAGAGTGTCGGCCTACCGACCAAAGGGTCCCGAGTTTGATTCCATCCAAGGGCATGTACCTTGGTTGCAGGCTCCTCCTGGCCCAGGTCCTGGTTGGGGCTCCTGCAGGAGGCAGCAGTTCATGTTTCTCTCTGTCTTTTCCTCTCTCTTCCACTCTCCCTAAAAAGCAATGGAAAAATATCCTCGGGTGAGGATTAACCAAAAAAAAAAAGGGGGGGGGGGATTTGGGACTATGCTACTACCACCACCTTTCCTACTGGCTATAGTATGAAACTTTAATGCATATTTGAGATCTGGCATATTTTATGGAAAGTTCATAGTAAGTCTTGGTTTAATACACTCACTTGAACACAGCAGATCTTATAAGTGAGAAAATAAATTGTGATTGCATAAAATTTTCTAGAATTTAAAACTCCTTCAACACTGAATGGCATTAGGGAAATTCACTAAGACCTAACTGAAGTTTCTAAAAATATAGTAACACATATTTTATCTTTTGTAAGACAGCAAAGTAGTAACAATAGGTTATGAAATATTTCATTACATTTAAGAGTCTTTATAAAATGCTACTTTGGTTTGACTATTTGTTCATGTCTTAATGAATTTGTTTTCATAGAATTTCCCTCTAAAAGATTAGTAGTCTAATTTTTAATATGTAATTTATAGAAATTTCTGTTAGTTTTGCAGACTATATTGTATGCATGGACTTTTTGAGAAATGATCACCACATATTTAGATTTTGGGGGGCTAAAATTCATTCCTCTGTTTTATTTTTCATGTTTTGTTTGTTCGTGTTATGATACTTTAGTTTGATTATAATTGTAACTCTTAAAACAACATTGATTATCACAGTTTTTGAAATAATATTTCAATAAATGTTTATTGAGAGAATAAATGATAATATGAGTAGATGGGTGAATAAATCTTTAGAGCTGACAAAAAAAACAACAAAACTTTTATTACCTGTCAACATAAATTTTAAACCACTGGATAAAATCAAACACATTTTTTTCTCTCTTCTTTTCTTTTTTCTTTTTTTCCCTCTGTTCTTAACCAGAGTGAATTATCTGAATGTTCAGATTCTCTCTCCCCCTGCCTGTCCATACTACTAAGAAAGATAAATGGAAACAGCACTTTCTCTTTGCCTCTGCCCTATTTCTGACCACGAAAACTGTCATAGTGATCTATTAATATTGTGGATTTCTTTCTTTAGTTGAAGTGACAAGATTGCTATTTTTGAAATAAGTTCTATCTTTTTGTTACAGACACAATGAATGATTAAAGGTTTCAGCACTTCAAATTATGAAACCTTTCTCTAAGAATATAGGCAATCTTAAAGTTGACTTATTGCGATATAAAGAAAAAGTAGAAATTTCATCTCATCTATCTACTCAAAATGTACAGGGTATAATATGAAGGGTCATAGTGAAAGGCAGTGGTTATTATTTTTCTACTTTCAGTGGAAATTTTTTTTATGCGACAAAGAAGTGCATTATCTGAGGTCCGACTGTTAAGAGGATGAATCCAACAAAGGGACTATAATCTCTTCAATCTTGTTTTACATAAAACTTCTAAATATGTCTATTTTTCTTTTGCTTTGTTTTATGTTTCACAGCTTAGGTTGAAACAAAAATCACTGTCTGACTAACACATTAATTCTTCTCTTAATAAAACAAGTGTTGCTTTGTTTTGACCTTCCTGGGAGAACTATAGAGGCCAAAGAATTCCCTAAAAGATGTACTAAATAATTCAAAAAAGGATAGTATATTAACCATATTACATGGTGATGAAAATAATTTAGATTTAACTTATAAATGGGATATCTATCAGAATTTTTAAAATTCAAATAAATTTCAAACTTATTTTATTGAAAATATTATTACTTACACCCAAACTCAAGAACAGTATCAAATTGTGATACTGGTACTAGTTATGCAATGGGCATATACTCTGGTTTTCTTACATATAATTTCATAATCCTAATTTTTTTTCTATTTAGATTTAGGCAGACTCATACCTTGTACAAAATGCCCTCTGAAGAGATGAACTATACTAGAACAAGAAAGAGCTGTACAATCGGTTTGCTTTTTTAATTTAAAGCTCTGAATCCCAAATCACTAAAATGTGATAAAATATTTCAAATAATATAAAAATGTACAAAGTTCTTTCAAATAACTTTTAGCAATAGAATTATTTTTTCCAAATAAAATGTTGTCCAGATACTTAATATGTAAAAGAAATAAAGCTGGGCTGCTATGGTTGAAGTAGGAGATGGGAGGCTTGAGTGGGACTTATGGGTTCGCTTCATCTGCTTATCCCCATCTCCCTCTCAAATCTTTAAATCAAGAGACTTATGAAAAAAAAATTATTACAAAAAAACTATTTAAAATATTACATGTAAATCATTGCTCTAAAATAGCATCCGTAAACCTGTCTTTTAGATATGTGATAATTCCATGCAACAACTCAAGTGAGTGGCACCTTATACTCAAGCATTCATTTTCAGAGACCCTACTATATAATTTATAGTTTAATTTTCAAGAGAAAATAATCAAATCAAGCTTTATTTCTACTGCCTTGAATTTGGAATGGTCTGTGATTTGCTTGACCAATAGAATGTAGGGGAAGTGATTGCAATGAGACTTGGAAAACTAAGTCTTAAGAATTTTGGAACTTCAATATTAATGCTCTTAGATTATTTCCCTGTGGCCACAGCAACATGAAAAGAATGAATTACTGCAGAGAGAGGAGAGAAAGAGAGAGAGAGAGAGAGAGAGAGAGAGAGAGAGAGAGAGAGAGAGAGAGAGAGAGAGCCAAGTTGTCCCAGCTCAGCCAGGCCCCCAGCTTACCCACCAGCTAAATGCAGCAGCGTGAGAGAGACCAGGCAGGTGACCGCTTTTCTGCTTGCCCATGACTGAGAGGTTTCCTGAGCCTTGAGCTAGGTACTGGATCTATGTGAATATCAGGATTAGTCAGTGTGACCAAGGTGATCAGTGTGTCTGCATTTGTGGGTCCAATTATGGAAGTCAGTGTATCCAGCGTATTGTTACCTCTAAAGGGATCAAGGTCTACTCTAGACCAATCTATAAAATCAAACAGGTAATTATGACTCGACACATGCATATGTCTGGACAGCTCAATTTAACCAGACTGTCAGTATATCAATAGAGTGCATTTGTGTGCAAGAAACAAAAGCTTTGCCTCATGCTGGCTTAAATAATCAGAACAATTAATTCATAGAAGTGTGTTTCCAAAGTTAAGACAAACATCAGGATCAGTGGCTCCTGCCATCGACAGATATTCTAAAAGTCTCTGTTCTTTCCAAACTACCATCCAGAATATTACTTTCTCTCTATTGGTTAATTGCCTCAGGATCATAAAATAGTTGCAAAGAGCATTTGGGACTGAATTCTTCATTTACAGAAAGTAGGAATGAATTATTGATTGTTGCACACTAGTAGGGTTAACCCTTGGAGTTTGGGTGGGGTCAGTTTCCCATGAATCACATGTGTTGCCTGAACAGAATGGAAAGACAAATATCTAAGAGAAGGATAACCACTGTTAGGCAGTAAAATAATATTCTCAGTAGTCTATTTGTTTGGCTTCTCAATTATTCTGCAGTGTTCAGTATTTCAAGCTTGTCAGTCTGTGTAGTCTGTCTCCACTTTGCTCCCAGTCCACCATTATATCTAGGTTGCAGTCTATCTGGGCCTGAATTTCTTTTATATATTATTATTTTTAAAGTTTTGTTGAAGTATAATTAACATATATCATTACATTAAATTCAGGTATACAACATTATGATTTAATATTTGTATATATTGCAAAATGATCACCACAATAAGTCTACTTAACTTTCATCACCATACATAGTTATTATAATTTTTTTCCTTATGACAAGAACTTTTCAGATCTACTCTCTTAGCACCTTTCAAATATTCATACAGTATTATTGACTTTAGTTACTATTCTGCACATTATGCCCCATAATATTATTTTATAACTGGATGTTATTTTATAACTCTCTCATAAATTCTTGAGTGTAGATGAAGAGTTATGAATGGGTTCTGAGTGGGATTTAAAGGCAAGAGACGTATCTTAGAATCATTTTTGAACACAGGCTTCATAACCTAGCATTGTTCTAGCATTCAGGGAACTCAGTCCTTTTAGCAATTACCTCTCCTCACCTTACCCAATCCAGTTCTGCCTCCAGGTTTTCATGGAGTGGTGAGCCGCTCTAGCCATGGATCATGGATTTAACCTGCTCTTTTCCCAGCATCAGCAATTCTTATCTTATGCTTCAGGCAATCTGAGTGGCAGGGCTTCTCCCACCAAGGGCCTTCCCCTTGCTTCTAATCTCCACAAGGACCTTGTTGCCAAAGGGATTCCAGATTCCACTGTTCTGGCAGCCATTCTCCCAATCACTCTGGTTTTGGATAGTGAAGGGGATTATAAGGGATTACTGTAAACCTTAGAATCAGATGGATTTGAAATGAGTCTTTGTGCCTCCGTATACTGGCTTTCTGACCCTAGGAAAAAACACTTGGCCTTTCTAAACATCAGTTTTCTCATCTGTAAAAACTGAAATAATAATAATGTCCCATCATCAATTTTGTTTGAGGTTCAAGTGAGTTCATGCATATGCTAGTAAAGCCCTATTAAGAATAGTGCTTGGCACAGATTAATGGTTAGCCACATGCTAATTATTATTTTGGGCTTTCAGTCTTTCTCCCTGTCTCTCTGCGTCTTTCTTTTCCACACACACACACACACACACACACACACACACACACACACACTGACATATATGAAGAATGTTCAGATATATCTTCCTAAGGTTCGGATTTATATTATTTCCATGTCATCATTGGTAGCTATATATTTATTGATTGGATTGATTGAGTGAAAACCCAACTCAGCTGTATCTGGGGAACAAGAACTGTGATCAGCTGAGACTTAAAACATTGCTAAGCACTTTATATAGAGAGATAACACCACAATTTGCTCAGTCAACTGTATTTGAAACCTCAGAGTAATTGTTTACCACTCCCTCTTCTCCACAACCAATTAATTCCTAAATCCCACAGATTTTCATTCTGTAAACTCTTTCCCATGTTTCTCTGCTCTTTGATTGCCAGTTCTATTTTCCTGGTGTTTATCTGCATTAACTCTTTCCCAACCTATCTAAATGCCACAGCTACAGTTTTGTTTTGTTTTTGTTTTCAAATTCCAGTTTATTCTTCAGATCATCAATAATGCCATTGCCTCTTTTTATTTGACATAGCCCTTATGTAGTTGGGATAATATACTGTTTAGAAAACTATGGTCAGTTTGGTTTGCTGAACTCTAGTAGTTATTCTTAATGTTTCCACTTTGCTCCCAAACTGGATATGTGTGTCTCCACTTTGCTTCCAATTTGATTTTCTGAACGGTTATTAATATAAAATAGAAAAAAAAATAAGCTGCCTTCCTACAAAATTACCAATCATGATACTCTCACAATTTTATCCCTTACAACAGAGTAAAAATTCACATCACAGGACAGATGTGAGAAGGGATGTTATCTGTAAACAAAAGTAACCTGATACTGGGAAGTTAATACTAACTCACACATATTTTTTGGCTAGGATCACCAATCTTTATCTTCTGAACTCTGAGTAACTTGAATCTGAACTCACATATTTGAACATGAATCATTTCTGTTTACAACATAAAGAGATCAAACACACATTAGTATACAGAAATTGTATACAAAACAGGAGAAAGTTAAAGAAAAGACCCAAAAGGTGTGTTGTTCATTGTCAAGGCTCTCATGGTTGAAGATATGAGGAACTGCATATTAATACACTTTACTATCATTTGCTTCTGGAATAACTTTGAAGAATTTTGAATTTATGTGATGAGCTTACAGTTGCTCCCACAATTGGATATAAACCTTTTCCAGTTTAAATAAGTTTAATTAAGTCATTTCCTTTTTCACATTTTCAGTAACTCTCCATTAGTTATAACATTGCATATAAACAATGAGATCTGTCATTTACACCCTTCAACATTATGCTACATTTAAAGAAAAATTAAATCAAATAAGGCAATTATGCCCAGCCAGTGTGACTCAGTGTTTGAGTATCGACCTATGAACCAGAAGATCACATTTAATTCCCAGTTAGGGCACATGCCTGGTTGCAGGCTTGATCCCCAGTAGAGAGCATGCAGGAGGCAGCCAATTAATAATTCTTTCTCATCATTGATGTTTCTATCTCTCTCTCCCTTCCTCTCTGAAATCAATAAAAAAAAAAAAATATTGTTAAAAAAAAAAAAAAAGGCCATTAGCCGATAGTTGGTCCTGTTCAAAACATCTGGGAGCATTTTCGGTCAATGACAAATGGTCCATGATATTTTGTTCTGTTCAAAACACCCACACTTAGAAAATGTCCTTGGGTTCAGATAACCCATAATGTTTATTTCTACTTTGCATTTGGCTAGTGGTTCTCAACCTTCTGGCCCTTTAAATACAATTCCTCATGTTGTGACCCAACCATAAAATTATTTTCGTTGCTACTTCATAACTGTAATGTTGCTACTGTTATGAATCATAATGTAAATATCTGATATGCAGGATGGTCTTAGGCGACCCGTGTGAAAGGGTCGTTCGACCACCAAAGGGGTTGCGACCCACAGGTCGAGAACCGCTGCTGTAGAGCAAAGGTCTCCGTGGACATTGGGACAGACCAGATCTCTCCGTAGATGTTTTGGATAGGACCAAATTCCCTATGAGAAATAAAACTATTAGATTTTCTTCAAACATATTCCAAACTTTGCAGTTCCATAGCTTTAGCTTATTATTCTGTTTCTTCATAAATTCCTCCTTTTTTCTAGCAACCAAAACTGCCTTTTATGACCTCAGGCCAAAGTCAAATCTTATTTCTCACTAGCTTCATTTTATGCCTCCAGGCTGGTTCTTTATACACATAACACAACTTTTGGGGGGATATTTTTTCTAGGTATAAAAAGGTCACAGTTTTATTTTAATATGAACACTTTAGCAAAAATATAAAATAAAAATTAATCATAATCTCATTGATTAAAGATGACCACGTTAATAATTTGTATACTTATAATATTTTTCTGTGAAAATATGTAAGTATATATGCATGCACATTATTCCTCATATATACAAGTTTAAAGAACATAAATCTAGCTAAAAACCTGTGTGATTTTTCAGGGACAGCCATAGGCAATTAATTTTAAAGGCACTCTCCACACCAGACTTGTTGAACAGCTACTTCATTGCAATCTGTGAAGGGGGTTGCAGTCAAGGGCCACGATGTAGGATGATTTTCTGTGTGGGTATCCTACCTGTAATCCTCGCTCAGGGACCTCCATTCAGAGGCCGCTTTACTGAGAGCTTTAGCTGAGGCTTTCTCCAGGTGTCTCTGCTTAAACTTTTGTAGGGGGAGGAGTGGGAAGAACCTTAAAGACCCCTTTCTCCACCCTGACTTAGTACACAGTGCTTTTTCACAGCTGGCCCTTCCCCTGCTCCATTTCTCCAGCTCCCACATCTTTAAAATGGCAGAAGCCTTTTGTTTGAGACTCCTCAGGACTGAGGCACCCTCTCCCTCATCTGTGCTGATATATCTGACCTTCCACTTCAGGGGTGGGGAATGTTGGGCCCAAGGACCATATAAGGCCTGCAAAATTATTTGGTCTGGCCCTCCCAAGGCATTAGGGGTGAGTTAATTAAATGTCTGACCAAATATAGCAGGCTAATGTTTAAGTTGATAATTTTGTATGGCTCCTCAATGATGTTATAAATATCCAAATGGCCCTTGGCTGAAAAAAGGTCCCCCACCCCTGCTCTACTCCCTGCAGACTTAAGGGAGGAAAGAAGTGGAGGGTTAGCACTTTCTTATATTACCAGAGTAAGTGATTAAGTTTTGACTGTTACTTTAATTTTTGTTTGTCTTAATCAGCTACTCTGACACCTGGCAGCTCAGCTCCCTCCAGCTCAGCTGAGCTCCTGACAAAACAAAATCATATTCTCTCTTCTTCTCTCCCACCCCCTCTCTCAAAGCTCTTCCCTTTTCCTCACAGCTGTGTCCTGAATGTCAAGGTAAAGTGTCCAGCATATCATATTTGTACAATTAATATTTGTTCAATGAATGGAGTGAAGGACTAAAATGAGAAAGATTATATTGGTTTTTGTGTACTGCATTCATATTTTTTTCTATTTTTAAGTACTTTCCACATCATTAAATGCACTTCAAGCACATCTTTTTGTTTTATTTGTTGCTATCTTGTTTCATCATATGCCTATATTTCAGTTTAATTAACCACTATGCTAATATAGAATATTTTATTTTCCAAATATCACTCAATAGTGATAAAACTGTTTTAATAAATGTCCCTCAGCTTATTTTTTGTGTATTATTTGGTAACATGTAGGGGTTAAGACCATTGGCTTTAGAGTAATATTGCCTGGATTAAAGTCACAGCTCAAATTTATTAGTCAAGTGACATTAGACTAATTACTAAAGCTCCTTATGTCTTTTTTAAAATAACTTTAATAAAGATGATAATGCTAACTAGTTCATAGTTTGTTTTTCTGTGATGATTAAATGAGATCATAATAAAAATTAAATAACAGAAAACCTAGTATAAAATAAATATTAAAAATGTTATTTTTATACTTTAAAAATCGATTAAAAGAAATATACTAGCTCAAAGGAAACATTAAAATTATTAATGTCTGTATTTCATGATGTTCATGATAACAGAAGCTTTCTCTTCAGCTCTTCTCTCTCTCTCTCTCTTTTTTTTTCCTAAGCTCCTACCAGAATCACCTTAACGGTCCATATTTCTAACAGCAGACACTTCAAGGTTATCTATGTCTGTTCTAGCATGCACCTTTAAGCCTCTACCCATTACCCAGTCCCAAAGCCACTTTCAAATTTTTAGATATTTGTTACAGTAGTGTTACCGGTGACAAGATGAGACCTCAATTCTTGTCTTCTTGAGGGAAAGATTTCAATCAAGAGACAGTGTGAAGAAAAGCAAGCAAGAATTTATCGACTGCAGCAAAACACACTTAGGACAGTGAAACAAGTAAGGGCATAGAAGAAGCAACGGGAAGCCTAGGCTGGGCTGCCTTTGCTCACTGGAAGTCCGAGAAAAGGTTGGCCTGAGTGACAGGTTCAGGGGGTTAGCTCAGGATGAGCTGCTGCTGCCCATTGCTCCCCTGGTTGGGTTGCAAGTTTCATGGGGTCTCTTAGAGGCCAGGGTATAGGTGCTGGTGGGGGAAGGGAGGGGGAAGGGATGGCACTGGCGTGCTCCCTGGAGAGAGAGTGCACTGTCACCTTTGTTTTCAGGGGTTTTAAAGGCTGAGTGTTTAGGGGAGGTCTTAGGGTAGGATCAATAGAATATTCATCAGCTTTATGAAATTTATTCTATTAATCTGTCTGTCTTTGGGTGTGGTTGGAAAATGGCACTAATTGGATTTCTGTGTTCTGTCTGCCTGAGTAGGGTGATTTATGCTATCTTCCCCCTGGTTGGGAAGGAAAAGTGCTAATCATTTACTCTTAAGTGTCCTTAGTTTAGGGGAGATAGGATTTGCTAGGTTATGTCCGGGCTGGGGCTCCCTTCTCCGTGTCCAGCAGGGAGAGAGTGCGCGCACCGGTTCTTTCAAGTAGAGGCGCTTTGGGATTGAGAAAATGAAAAGACAGACACAGAAATAGAAGGAGAAGCTAGGTCTGGGTGGGCTCCTGTTCTCTTCTGGCGGAGAGGCAGAGACCCAGCACCAAAGCAGCGAGTTTATTTTATAGCCCAAATTCCCCCAAATATCCGGAGGTTTCACCAAAACTCAAGATAAGGGAGGTATTCCGGTGCTTGACTGGATTTACGTAATAAAAACCCATTCCCAGCACCTACACTTTGAAGAGTTGAGCTGAAGGCATTCTCACCTTTTGGTCAGAAATGCCCCCAAGGTAGGGCTATGCCCAGGCCTTGGGTTCAGTCAATATGACTTAAAGGAGAGCCATGGTGCCTTCCCTGGCAGGGGGCCTCCCACACTAGGCGGCTGCAAACTACTGTTTAACTGTGGGTCTCAGCTTCCCTATTTTGCTTGTCCTCGAATTTTCCTAGCTTCTTACTATCCTATACCAGTAGCACCTCACTCTTGGTACCAAAATCTGTGTTAGTCTGCTTGGCCTGTCACAACAAAGTGTCATAATCAGTTTTGCTTAAACAACAGAAATATATTTGTCATAGTTCTGGAGGCCTGAAGTCACAGGTCAAGTGGCTTTCAGGTTTTGTTGAAATCTCTCTCCTCAGCTTGCAGACAGTGCTTTCTTTTTTTTTTTAAATTTAAATTCTTTATTGTTTAAAGTATTACATAAGTCTCCTTTCCCCCCATTGACCACTCCCCGGCAGCCCCCACCCCAGCACATGCCCTCCTCCCCCTCCCCCCCATTTGTGTCCATGGGTTACGCTCATACGCATGCATACAAGTCCTTTGGTTGATCTCTTACCCCCTTACCCACCACCTTCCCCCATAGGTTGGACAGTCTGTTTGATGCTTCTGTGCCCCTGGTTCTATTTTTGTTCATCAGTTTATGTTGTTCATTATATTCCACAAATGAGTGAGATCATGTGATATTTATCTTTCTCTGACTGGCTTATTTTGCTTAGCATAATGCTCTCCAGGTTCATCCATGCTGTCGCAAGTGGTAAGAACTCCTTCAGTGCTTTCTTAATGTGTACTCACATGACCTTTCCTATGCTCCTGGAGATCGAGAGCTCTGGCATCTCTTCCTCTTCTTATAAGGACACCTGTCTTATCTGATGAGGATCCCACCTCTTTGGCTTTATTTAATCTTATACATATGTCATATTTGTAAATCACAGAAGGAAAAATGTGAAAATTAGAAAAAAAGCACCCTTTAATACCAATAGCTTTCTTTTCCAAGTTGATAATATGTGATACAGTTTAAGCCTATTGTTCCCAAACACTGTTGATTGTGATTAAGAGCAGCAACACTTACATTTAGAATGTATGCATATTTATCTTGTATTCTGTAAGTTACATGATATTAGAAGTAAGATATGTTAATTATAAAACAAATAAAAATTGAAATTAAAGAAGATTAAAATATAATGAAATAGATGTTTCAGTATGTTTTTTTCACCCCATTAAAGCATCTTCAAGGTTAGAGACACCTGCTCTGAAGAACATTATTTTTATGAAAATCAAATGCGAGAAGATTGCTGACAATCTGCTTTCGTTTCGGGCTGAGTTGTCTGGGGAGTCTCTCAATATTTGCATGATGGAGTTGTTACTGATCAAGACAGAACGATAACTCTGGCTGCCTCACATGCCAAATGAGGGAAATGCTAGATACCTTGCTGATATTTGCAACTCCACACTCTAAGGTGGAAGCAATCAATGCGATAAGTCAAACTGTCTTTTGGTCTGTGACTGCAATTCTGGTTCAGAGAGACCTACATATGCCAGGTAAGGCAAGGCTTTTGTGGAAAATCTACAGATGTTCTTCAGATACATGCAAAACCTATTCTGTTTCTGTAAGTGAAAACGTCGATGGTAGCTTCTCCATCTTTCTCCTCCCTATTTCTTTTGATAACTGTATAAGGCAACTCAGCATGCAAGACTACAGTGGTTCTGGAGCTCTAGTAAATGACACGTTTGTCCACACGGCCGCCTACAGCTGTCTCCAGAGACACAGTCCATGTCTTTCTTTTTAACCTTCCAAGTGTCTTAGGAGCATTCTCATAATCAGATTCTAACCCAGAATCAAATTGCCCGGAACATTCTGGAAATATCAGAAGATAGCTTATAATAATGTGCACATGATGTTCAATTAAAACAGACAATATGACTCAGACACTAAGTCAGAGACAGTGGGCATATTGCATTGTTGTATGATTTGTTTGCCAATGCTACTTAACAGTGTTTTCTGATTCTCCTTGTGGGTAATTGTTGCATAAGAAAATTGTGCAGGCCAAGAAAGCAAGTTGCTCATGTTTACAATTTCTCCTCTGTACATCTGTGTTGAATAGCCCACTTAACCAGGCTACATCCCTTTGCTTTGATTCATAGTGAAGGTAGGCGTCAACATATATAAAACGTGATTTTAAGAACATGTGAATTTATTCTTCTAAAAATAAGTTTTGAGAATAGATATCTCATTGCTAACTAAGGATAAGTAGGTAAATTGTTTACATCTCTGCATTATAAAATTTTATGGTTCCATTATTCATAAAATAATGAATTTAGGGTAGGTTGCATGATTATATCTTGACATACAAAATTAACTTTAATATTCATCTCAACAGGAGGGCTACTAACTTTCTCAGTTCTAATTCTTGGTTTCCTATAATTTCAACTTGACTTTCCATTATCAGAAAAATACTGCTGTGAATCCTTATTACCAAAAGCAATTGAACACCACAAAATAGCCAAAATGTAAATAGGTAACATTAAAGAGAGGAAAATAAGCCACTCAAATATTTCAATACACATACATGCTGTAAGAGAAATATTCAAATAAATCTTTTCCCCAGGAGCTTAATAAAATATACTATTAAAAACATAAAGTAATTGGGAAAAGACTATGCCCCCTGTTTATGGTCAGCGCTATCATTATGCAAAATGTGAAGAGCCTTCCACGATATATTAAGGGAATGTAAATGCAACACAATGTTTCTAGTGTGACGTAATTAATCTGTGCAACAAGTAGGACATATATAAACTTTATGGCTTTCCTTTTATAAGAACCCATTTGTATTCACTCCTATTAAGTTTATCAGAGAAAAATTTCTGTAGTAAAACATTCTCAAATTATCTATGAAGTTTATGCAGACATTGTAAAAAGGGTTGTTTATAAACTAGCTCTACTATATAAATAAGTTCTATTGCTTGAATTTTTCTGGATTGGCTCCATGCAGACATAACTATAAAATTCCAATGAGATCTTACTTCCTTCTAATAAAGTATCTTGAATACCACATCAATTACTTAAAATTTAATTTAGATAAGCTTGCTTTCTTAAAGTGAAACACACAATGTTATTGAAAACATCTTAACATTTTACAAAAAAACTATATTGCTTTTTTCTCTTTTGCCACTCTGTTAGTTCAGCTGTAATTTACTCAGGAGAAAAATGAGAGAATATATATCCCTAAAGTATCATCCATAGGTTTTAAATGTCACAAAGTAGCTAAATTAAGTGATAATCAAAAAAATTAATGCAGCCTGGCAATCATACTGTACTTGTCTGGTCAGTCATTCACTAATTCTGTTGAAGCATAGCTTCAGTACCTTCTTTCTCCTCAAATGGCCAATATTTCCACTTCAACATCCACTCAAAGTGCATACTTGCTAAGGAAGTGAAGCAAACAGGAGAGAACTCTAAATTACCACCACCACACAACACCCACCACCAGCCTCTCTAATCACAGTTTGGGACCTCTCTTCTGTTTATTTACAAAAACCACACTAAATTTCATTTTTGTGAGCCCTCTTAAAGGAGATCACTGCAGCAATTTTAATGACTGAGAAAAGAAGGTAAATTTGACCATGTGAGTCCACAGCATCAAATTTACCTTCTCTTCCAGATCATTCTTATGAACATGGAACCATGGTATTATTCTTATCTTTGTATAGTCGTTGACTTTGATTCTACTTTGAATACCGGCCCATGTCTCTCCTCCTCTTCCAGAAACACTTCTCAATTGATTGGGTGGAATAAACTTTTGCCTCCTGTTACTAAATACTATCATCTCTTACATACACTCCAATCAGGCTTTTGCCTCCACTCCTATGTACGGGGTTCCAGAGATATGACCTCCGAAGTCCAATGGTCAAATCTCAGGTGTTCATGTTATTTTACTTTCTTGACTGATTGACATTACAGAAATAATGTCATTACAGAAAAAGTATTATTTCTACCTGAAAATATTTTATCCATTTGAGATCAAGTAGGCCATATTCTCCTACTTTTCCCCTTTCTTCACTTTCTAGTCCTAAATCTATCTATCTATCTATCTATCTATCTATCTATCTATCTATCTACCTATCCATCCATCTATCTATCATCTATCTATCTAATCTATCTATCTATCATCTATCTTTTCTCTTTTTGTTGGAGTCCTCTTAATAGTAATTTAATTATTTCCTTAATAAAACACTGATGATGCCATAATTGCCACTGACCAAATTGTGGCTAACACATAGTTTGACGAACATGTTTTATAAAGAAAAAAATATATAACAAAACCCTGTATCACTTATTGCATTGCAGTCTAAAATAACAGTGTTGTTGTTGTTTTTTATTTCCAGCCATTTATCTTTTATTTTTTCTATGTGAGGAAACTTTATTTATTATTGTTTTTTTACTTTATTGTTGACACTATTACAGATACTATTAGATATGTCCCTATCCCCCACCGTTGCCCACTTCCACCCAGCCTCTGCCCCCACTCCCTTCTCTCTGGCTATCACCACACTGCTATCTATGTTTATGGATTATGCATATATCTTCGTTGGCTATTACCTTTTCCCAGCCATTTAGACCAGGTAAATAAAACACGTTGTTTTCTTCCCACATCTGAAAATATCTCAGTAGGAATATTGTGATACCTGTAAATTAGTCTGCTTATGCTCTCAATATAGTCTACCATTTGTAATGTAAAAATACAGAATCTCCATTTTTTAGTGCTGTGTGATTTTCATCTATCAGTAACCTCCCAAATTCTTTAATATTATTTCTAAAAAAGAAAAGTGTGTGCGTGATATGTATTCAAAACTCTGTTATTCATTTCTTGGCCCAGAAACAAATTTGCACGAGGGAGAAAATAAGATGTTAGAATCCCTATTGTTATGAATTGGCATGGTGCAAGCTTTTATTCATATTCTCTTCTTATATAAGTATATAACAATTCAATTAGATGATTAATGCCATTCTCAAGAGGCAAATGCAATTAGCTTTCACTTACAAAAGAACAGCTTAGAGATATTTTTATTTTAGAAAAAAACAGAAAATCACTGAGTTGGGGAGAATATCTAATCACTCTGCCCCATTGATTTCTCAAATCTAGTGTGTGTTTTTCAAGGTCATTGATACTTTACTTCCAATATGTTAATATTCAGAACATTTGTTACATATTGGCAGTTTCTTTTTAAAAAATATTTAATATTATGATATTTCAACTCACATTGTACAATCTACTTATTTTTTCTAAAATCAATAAACATGTAACATGGTTTTAGTATTATAATCATGTGGATTTAGTCTTAAAAACCAGTATTATTGATTTTTGATTCAATGACTTTTGTACTTCACAATTTATCATATACAAGAGTCTATTGGAATTCAAGTACTTAGTTTATGCCATTGCTTAAGGGAATTCTAAGAAGTTTAGAGGAAGGCAAACTTTCATATTTTCTATAAATATGTATTATTGGGGAGAGATATGTAGATAGAAAACTTTTCTTCAGGGTAGATAAGGTTATATAAGAGTCAAAATGGAAAACTAGATTGCATTCCATTACTTTTAGTTACATTTGAAAACATTTCTCCAATGATATAATTTTTCCATTCTAAATATAAGTACAAAAAGAAGATGTTTGTATTTATGATGGATAGTACCATCTTAGTATATTTAGGGGTATATGTAATGACTAAATTACCACCTTGCTTCTAAGCTATCAAAGTTGCATATGAACAGTAGATTTCATTTTTTCAGACCATTAGTATGAGACAAGCTGAAATCTTCAACCACTATTATAATTTTAAAATTCCCATTATAAAGGAGATAGCCTGAAAATTTGCTCTTTGAAAATTCAATATAAATATTGGTTTCAAATGAACTTAATGACAGAACTAAGGAATGCAATCTTGGTATAATGTTTTATTTTTAAATATGGTGAGGTGTTGAAATAAATAAAAAATAACTTTATTTTCTCTATTTCTATATTTATATTCTTTCTATGGTAAAATAGGAAAAACTAAATTAGCACATACTAAATAAGACTTGATTATTTTGTTCTATAAGTAACCATTAATATCATGAGGCATACTTTAGGTTGAATTGAGTAGGCTTTTATTTTATTCCTAGCATTAGTGTTGATTCTTGTAGAAAAAATTTGAGGGATAAGGTAAAAAAATGTTTCATATACTAAAAAAAAATTAGAACAGTTTAGAGTAGTGGTCGGCAAACTCATTAGTCAACAGAGCCAAATATCAACAGTACAATGACTGAAATTTCTTTTCAGAGCCACATTTTTTTAAACTTAAACTATGTAGGTAGGTACATTGTTGTTAACTTAATTAGGATACTCCCAAGGCTTAGGAAGAGCCACACTCAAGGGGCCAAAGAGCCGCATGTGGCTCGCGAGCCTCTGTTTGCCGACCACGGGTCTAGAGTTAAGGAAACATAGTGAAAATAGTACAGAGTTCCCATATACCCCAAACTTAGTTTCCCCTGTTATTAACACTGTCATATTTTATCTAAAGTTTTCACAATCAATAAACCAATATATGATAAATTATTAACTAAAGTCCATAGTTTATTCAGATTATCTTAGTTTTTATTTCATGTCATATGTCTGTCCCAGGATCTTATTTATGATGAGAGGTTACATTTAATTGTTATCTCTTACGCTCCTCTTCTCTATGACAGTTTCTTTTTTAAAAAGAAAAAATATTTTTAATTGATTTTAGAGAGAAAGAAAGGGAGAAGGAGAGAGAGAGAAACATCTATGAGCAAGCAACATCAATCAGCTGTCTCCTACATGCCCGCAACTGGGGATCGAGCCAGCAGCCCAGGCATCTGCACTAGCTACCTCTCAGTGTATGAGATGAAGCTCAGCCAACTGAGCCACACTGGTACGGGCCTGTGATTATTTCTTAGACTTCCTTTTTTTTTTTTTTTTGATAAACTTAACAGTTTTGAGTACGGACAAGTCTTTCATTGACCATCTCTTTGTTGGGATTTGTCTGTTGTTTTTCTTCCAACCAGATTAGTGGCGTATGTTCTTGGTACAAGGACCACTGAAGTAAAGTGCCATTCTCATCACAGTGGTACATAGTACCAACATGATTTATCACTATGAATGCTAACCTTTAATGCACAGCTAAGGTAGTTTTTATAAGGGTAACTACTGTTCCATTCTTTGGAAGGAAATCACTTTGTCCAGACCACACTTAAGGCGTGGGGAGTTCTGCTTTTACTCCTTGAGAGAGGAGTAGCTACATAAATTAGTGGCATTATTCTCATGGGAGACTGATCACTTCTCTCCTACTTACTTATTATTTTATTTAGGATGGACTCCTGAAGATTTTATACTTTAGGTTATAATCTAACACTACTGCATTTCTGTTTGTTATTGCTTAAATTATTTCAGTTTGGGTACATTTCAGTTTGTTCCTGTGTCCTTTTGACCTATCGCAATCATAGTGTGTGTTTTCCTTGGAGCATTGTGTTACCTCTTGGGTAGCATTAGTTCTCCAATTTTGTTTTCCTTTTCCAGCACTGTGTTGGCTATTCTATATGTGTGCCTTTCCTATATAATTTAAAATCAGTTTGTCTTTATCAGAGAATTTTTTAGGATTTTGATCAGAATTCCATTGAATCCATAGGTCAAGTTAGGAAGAATTGGTATTTGAACAATATTATCTTTCAACTCACCATGGACTAGCTTTCAATTGTTTCTGTATATAAATATGCTGTATTTCTTATTGGATTTCTATCTATTTAATGTTTGGTGTTATTATATATTATTTTTCTGTTTTAAGTTTCAAATTCCAAATATTCATTGTAAATATATTAGAAAGTAACTTCTGTATGTTAAAACTTGTAACCTTTGACTTTTCTATCCTTGTTTGTTAGTTCCTAGAGTTTGTTTGTTTTGTTTTTGTTGTTGCAATTGCTGTTTCTTTTGGATAGTCTATAAAGCAACTATATCATTTATGAAAAATAGTTTTATTCCTTCCTTCTCAATGTGTATACCATTTATTTCATTTCATTTTTTTTTTTAATCTTATTACACTAGCTTGGATGCCCAGTATGGCATTGAATGGTATTCATCTCATTGAGTGATGAGAGAGAATATACTTTTTCCTAATCTTAGGAAAGATCATGCAGATAAACCTTCACTAAATATATTACTGTGGCCTGGTCAGTGTTGCTCAGTGGTTGAATGCCGACCTATGAACTAGGAGGTTGAGGTTTGATTCCTGCTCAGGGCACATGTCTGGTTTGCGGGCTCAGTCCCCAGTAGGGGGCGTGCAGGAGGCATCTGATCAATGATTCTCTCTCATCATTGATGTTTCTATCTCTCTCTCCCCCTCTCCCTCTCTGAAATCAATAAAAAATATATTATCCTATATAATAAAAGCATAGTATGCAAATTGTCCCATCAACCAGGAGTTCATCTGGGAGTTTGACCAGGGGGCGGGGCCAGCCAGGGGAAGGGAGAGAGGCCCCGGCTAGCAGCCAGCAGCTGCTATGGACCCTACCAGTCCATGAATTTCATGCACTGGGACCCTAGTGTATTAGGGGCCCAGTACACAAATTCATGTACCTTGAAAGGAACTGTGGGCTGCGAGGCTACGGTGGGCACAGGGGCGGGTCTCAGCCCATCCTCCATACCCCTCCCAGCCCCTCCCGCCCCTGATCCCCTGTTTGCCAGCAGCCCTGCTCCCGCAGCCTCTGATGCTGGCAGCAAGTGCAAGCGAGACCGACGCCTGCAGTGGGTGTGAGAGGTGGCTGCTGGCCTCAATTGCCCCTCAGGAGCAGGGGGAGGTAGAGAAGCCCTGTGGGGCAATCAGAGCTGGCAGCTGCCACTTGCACCTGCTGACAAAGCCGAGTGATCAGGGCCGAAGCCAGGCGCCGGCAGCAGGTGCGAGCGCTGGCCAGGACGGCAGCGTGTGGGAGTGAAGAATTTTCAATAATTACTGGTGTCCCGCCTTGGTCTGGTACCCCACTCACCTGCTCCATCATCCTGCCACAGCTGACGCCCACCATGTTCCATGCTCTGCCGCCTACTGCCAACACCTGCATGTTCCACGTGTACCTGCTGGTGGTCATAGCGACCAGTTGTTCGGTTATTCCACCATTTGGTCTGTTTGCATATTAGGGTTTTATATAGACAGACGATATATATTACTGTGGTGTTTTATTAAATTAAAGAAGTTCTCTATTCCTCTGCTGAGAATGCTTAGTTACAAATGGTGTTCGATCTTTTAAACTGCTTTTTCATATCAATTTACATGATCACATGCTTTATTTCATTAGGCTGTTGATGTGGTGAATTACATTGCTTTTTAAATGTTGAAATAGCCAAAACCGGTTTGGCTCAGTGGATAGAGTGTCAGCTTGCGGACTGAAGGGTCCCAGGTTCGATTCCGGTCAAGGGCATGTACCTGGGTTGTGGGCACATCCCCAGTGGGAGATGTGTAGGAGGCAGCTGATCGGTGTTTCTCTCTCATCGATGTTTCTAACTCTCTATCTCTCTCCCTTCCTCTCTGTAAAAAAAAAAAAAATGTGTGAACTGATGGACACACACACACACACACATAAATGTTGAAATAATCTTGCATAACTAGAATTAATCCCACTTCATTGTGGTTATGTGACTTTTTTAGACATTATTGGGTTTGCTTTGCTAATATTTTGTTGAGAATTTTGCATGTATATTCATGTCTATAAATTTCCTTTTGTTAAAATGTCTTTACCTGGATTTGGTAGTAGGGTAATGCTGACCTCATAGAATGAGGTACAAAATATTTCCTTTGCTTCTCTTTACTACAAAGATTTTGGAGAATTCATTCTGTTACATGTTTGGTAGAATTCACCATGAGACCCATCTGGGCCTAAAAAATTATCATTGATTCAATTTTGTTAATTAGTATCAGCCTATTTGTCCACTTCTCTTTGCATAAGTTTAGGTAGTTTTATCTTACAATGATTTGGGCTGTTTCATGTAAGTTATCAAAATTGTTGGCAGAATGGTTTGTAGTATCCCTTTATTATTTTTTAAATACCCATGCAATCAGTAGTAATGACCCTCCTCTATATCTGCCATTAGTAATTTATGTCTTCACTTTTTTTTTAATAGCCTAGGCAGAGGTTTATAAATTTTATTTAACTTTTCAAATATTCACATTTTAATTTTATGGATTTCTTTGTTGTTCTATTTCTAAATGTATTTGTTCATGCCCTAATTTTTGTTATATCTTTTCTTTTGCTTGATTTATGCTTATCTTGCTGTAAGGTGAATTCTTATGTTATTGATTTTAGACCATATTTCTTTTCTAATAGATGCCTTTAATGATATAAATTTCTCTTTCATGCTGCTTTCACTGCACCTTCATAATATTTGATATGTTGTGTTTTAACTTCCATTTACTTTAAATATTTAAAAAAAATTTTTTGAGTCTTTTTTGACCTATGGGTTATTTAGAAAAGTGTTTTTATTTTTTGTTTTTGAAAACTGTATATGTCTTTATTTTATTTTTAAAATAATTATTTATTGTTAAAAGTATTACATATGTCCCCTCTCTCCCCCCCATTGGCCCCTTCCAGCCCTCTCTTCCCCACCCCAGGCCTTCAGCACCCTATTGTCTGTGTCCATGGGTTATGCATATATGCATGCAAGATCTTTGGTTGATTACCTCCTAGAAAAGTGTTTTTAAGTTTCCAAATATTTATAAATCTTTCAGGTAGCTTTCTGTTACTGATTTCTAGTTTAGTTCATTCCATTGTTGTCTCAGAACAAACTTTAGATTATTTCCATCTTTTTAAAAAATATATATTTTATTGATTTTTTAATTTTTATTTATTATTTATTTATTTATTTATTTATTTATTTATTTATTTATTTATTTATTGCAGAGAAGCAGGGAGAGGGATAGAGAGTTAGAAACATCAATGAGAGAGAAACATCAATCAGCTGCCTCCTGCATGCCCCCTACTGGGGATGTGCCCACAACCAAGGTACATGCCCTTGACCTGAATCGAACCTGGGACCCTTCAGTCTGCAGGCTTACGCTCTATCCACTGAGCCAAACTGGCTAGGGGTATTTTCATCTTTAAAAATTAGCTAAGGTATATGTTGAACCCAAATGTAGTTTATCTTGGTTAATGTTGCGTGTGACCTTGAGAAAGAAGTATATTTTCCTATTGTTGAATGGAGTATTCCTTAAATGTAAGTTAGATCAAGTTGATTAATAGGTGATTAAATCATCTATATTCTACTAATTTTTGCATGCTTCATTTATCAGTTAATGACAGAGCAGTTTTGAAGTTCCAAATATCATAGTGGATTTGTCTATTCCTTTTAATTATATTGGATTTTTACACATGAATTTTTACCATGCTGTTGTCTGGTGCATACAAATTTAGGGTTATTATGTCTTTTTGGAGAATATACCCCTTTATCATTTAATAATGCCTATCATTATCCCTGATAATTTTTTGTTATGAGGTCTTCTATGTCTGAAATTAACATGCTTCTGCTAGCTTTCTTTTGATTACTATTAGGATTGTATACCTTTCTTTATCACTTTACTTTTAAACTATTACTTTATATTTAAAATTGCTTTCTTATATAATATATATATATGCTCATATATATATATATTAATCTATATTAATCTACTCTGACAATCTGTCTTTTAGCTGATATATTGAGACATTTAACAGAAAAAGTGACTAGTGATACAGTTAGCTTAATAACTGCCATATTTTTAGCCATTTTCTTATTGTTGCTTTTTTTTTTTGTCCCCTCATTTTCTGCCCTTCTTTGGTTTTAATTGAAAAGTTTTGTATTTTGCTTTTATCTCCTCCCCTAGCATATGGATTATACTTTTAAATTTTTTTTTTAATTTTTCAATATACATTTATAATTAATCTAAATCCAACTGTTGTTTCATATGTAGTATAGTTATCCCATAACAATGTTCCAATTCTTTCCTATAGTCACTTATGATATTGCTGTCATTCATTTCACTTAGTAGGTGCTGTAATCATTCAGTACATTTGTTACCAATATTAGTCTAAATAATTATCTTTTAGATTAAGAATAAGGAAAATAAGCCCTAGCCAGTTTGGCTCAGTGGATAGAGTGTTGGCCTGCAGACTGAAAAATCGGGTTTGATTCTGGTCCAGGGCATGTGCCCAGATTGCCAGCTCCATCCCCAGTGTGGGGCATGCAGGAGGCAGCCAATGAATAATTCTCTCTCATCATTGATGTTTCTGTCTCTCTCCCCCTCTCCCTTACTCTCTGAAGTCAATAAACATATATATTTTTAAAAATAAGGAAAATAAGTTATTATTTTTTCTGCATTTATTACTTTTTCGATGCTCTTTCTTCTTTATGTAGGTCTGGATGTTTTACTGGTATAATTTTTCTTGTCCCTAAAGATTTTGCGTTTATATTTCATTCAGGACATGAGAAAGTCTTTATTTTTCCTTTACTATTGAAGTCTAGTTTCTCAGTTTATGATTCTAGCACTTTCTGCTCCAAGTGAGCAGATCTTGTCTTTGACCATGGAATCATCTATCTTCACATTTTAGTAACAGCAATCACAGTCTTCTGATGAGACCAATAAAAGTAATTATTTTTAGTTTGTTTAAGTTTCTCTTATCATAATGATGGAAATAACTACATACAAACTCTTTTCATAGTGGGTCTGAAACCAGAATGGCCATAATGCTTTTTAATACCTCCCCCTTATAATCTATATTTTTTAAATAAGTGGATTATGTCTATTGTCTTCCATTTGAAGAAAATAAATTGTAATGTTCTAATAATATTTTTCCATTGATTTTCTTTTATTGAAAAATGAAAAACCTTAATTGTTGGTAGCTTCCATAATATTAGTCATTGTTTTTATATTTATTTCTAACTTGCTTATAAAGGTTCTCCTGTACTTATTCATGCTTTGATGTGTCTTAGCACATGCCTAGTTTACTCAAACTACAGGTGACTTAAGTAATAAATTTTAAGATTGTTGTATTAAAAAAAATCTATGGAGCAACTGAGTGAGGAGAATCATGTCATGTTCCACTGGGAGATATATGTTACCCTTCAGCAGCATATTAGAACTGCATGTTTTAGAAATGGAAGCAAACTACACTGTACTTTCCTCCCATAAGACACATTTCTCAGCCATGAGCAGAATTTTCTTCTTGGCAGAGATTTCCTTTGCACGTAGAAAGCTCATGAGTTTAATCTATCTGGTATTATTCTTTGTATTATCAGAAATTGGCACACAACATTTTAAATCACATTGAAAGAATAAGCCTTTTACTTTCCAGAAATGTTTTATTTGGTCAAGAGAGGTGATATTTCTTCATAACATTTGCCGATATGTTTCATTAGAATGTAGAAATAAACTAAAAGCATTGCTGAAAATATCTTTAAAAATTGAAGTACAATTACCAAATATGAAGCTTACCGCTAGTCCAAGTTGAAAGTTTTGTTAAAAATCAATGCAGAATTTTTCCATTTTACAGTATAAGAATGAAGTATTCATATTTACTTCTCACTTTTGAAATATTCATTCATTCTTTAGTTAACAAAAAAAGGCATTCTTCTCTTTTATCGGGCAAGACAATATATTTCAAAAGAATTTGAAAAAATAAATTCTCAGTGAATTAAATGAGAATTTGGACACAAAAGGTTTTACTATTTTTTATTTTTTGTTTATTTCAGGCACCTGACAAGTACAAAAAGAACATATATAATTATATTATAATTTATATAATAATTATACTATCTGGCTAATTGACTCCATTTTCCTCCTCATTGTTTGTGTATTTAAACTTCATTAAAGTGCTAAAAAATGATTAGATAACTACAGTATTTCTGCATGGGCTATTGTTTGAGATTGTTACAACTCACATAGAAAAAAATAGGAAAGGAAAACTGTCCTTGAGACATTGATACTGGGATTGAGCCATAGGATTTTCTTAATGTTGTAAATAAATATAAATTTATAGAGCTGCCATGACAACACCTTAGCTTCTCAGAGATTAAGAAAAGACAAGCTGTACATCAGGAGAGAATTCTCAGCCCTAAGCCCCAATCCTTTTTTTGAAGGTCATCTAAGGAAGTGATCTTGAAGTTCACACCTGGAGTGCATATTTATTTCCAAAGAAGTCAATGGAAAAATGCACAAGTAACTCAAATGCACCCTACAACATAGCATCAGTACTGGACTGGTCACTGGGAGCAATGCATACATAAAACTTTGATGAGTATATACAAGTTAGTGTTGACATAAGAATTTCTTGAGGTGAACCATCCCAAAAATATCAATTCTGCCTTGGTACTTGGGATTACAAAAATACCTATATCTGGGTATTTGTATTTATAATTATCCTATCTAATAGAAGAGTAATACGTAATTAACCATCACTCCACGACAAAGATGGAGGCACCAATAGTGGCCGGGGCGGGACGCTGGCAGCATTGCCCTGGCGACATGAGCCTAGCATCCCCGCCCCGGCCATGCAGAGGGCTGGAGGCTGGGGTGAGGGATGCTGGTGTCCTTGCAGGCTGGGCTGAGGGCCCCCCTGCCCCCGCCCATGCACAAATTTTGTGCACTGGGTCACTAGTATCTAATAAAGAAATATTTCAAAATGATAGAACTTAAATTTATTTTTTAAGTCCTATCTAAGAAATGCATGAGGGATCTCTTTCTAATTTAAATTTACCAAAATGTAGGAAATTATTCATTTAAATGATATTGAACTATCATTTTTCTTTAATTTACTTAATCTAGTATGTTATCCCCATTCATATAATACACTTCAAATAAAAAGTTTCAGACTTCAGTGGGTTTCTGAGTAAATTATATCCAAATGTGAAACTATTGTTCTTCATCTATTTTTAAAAGTAACAATTACATGATGGAATTCATTCTATCACAAAATGTTTAAAATAATATATTGACTTAAAACAAATGTTTGAATTTGCATTTGAAACTATTAACTAATGGGAGAGGCTTCATTTTATACAGTATAATGCTAGTATTCTACTGTGAAATTAATGAGAGGGTCAGAGAAGAAATGAGCTTGAAATCAGATTTTTTGAAAGTTATTTTTCATTATTTTTTGGAGGCATTATATAATTAGAAAAACTATGAGAATCTATGAAACAGAATAAAAACATATTTTTTAAGAAACAAGAGCATGATGAAAGTATTCTGACAGTAAAATAATTGAGCCTCTCTATGCAATCTTTAATGGCATAGATTTGTCACTTCCATTCCTCATCCATTTCCTTTCATATAGCAAGCATTACATAAAGGACTAATAAAAAAGTTAAATTATTAACTCTAAGCTTGATATGTACAATCACCACTCAATACTTTTTCACATAAATAAATTAATTATGAAGTTGGTGCAAAATTGCAATAGATAAGCCGAACAGCATTTGTATAAATTGAAATAAGAAATGGTAGTACATTAGACTATTATTTTTCTCAGTGATGAAGGTAATAAGAAGTAGTTGAATTCTGTTAAATTTATGGCTGATAAAATTTTCTGATGGATGAGGATTTTGAAGTGTGTGATATTTATAGACCAGAAAAAGATGACTTTAAGAAAGTTGGGATAGCAACTGAAATGATGATGTTTCTTAATGAAATTGGCAATGCAAGAGAAAGATGTATTTGGTGAGAAAATAATCAGTGTAAAATTTGGGGCGTGATACTTTCGAGGTTTCTTTTAGGTACAAGTGGTAATAGGATGCTTGAGTAAAGAAGTTTGAGGTCAAAGAAATAGTGCAACTGAAAGAAATTAACTTGTAAACCTCCAAAGAAATGTATTAAAAGAGAAGGAACAGGTGTTGTGGAGTGGAGGGTATGGAGTAGAGGGTGGTTCTTAAAGAGAGAAGTAATCACAATGCTATGTTACAAGTTAAAGAGAAGTCTATTACCAAAAGCACTAGGAATTAACTACTGAATATAACATTAGTAGGTTTTGTTTTTTATTTTAACAGGGGTAGTTTTATTGAAATTGCAGGGTAAGATTTATTCAAGTAGGTTTTCAACTCGATTATATTTTAAATTCCTTGGTGACAAGGTCAGCTTTTGTTTACTCATGGTGTATCCAAGGCAAATTTGCATGTAGTTTCCAAATAAACTCAAAGTTTTGGGAAAATTTGTTGAGTGATGTTAAAGAAGAAGAGTCCTCAATTTTCAAACTGTTTGATTTGTTAAGTTGCCAATTTTTAGGTTGGACTAAAAATTTTGGAGAATTAGTGGATACCAAAATTATACACTCTCTTTATTTTTAAATACGCTCATTAAATGATTTTGTTTTTTGACAAAGACAAACATGAAAATGCATTTAACACTAATGGACAGAACAGTGGTAACATTTCAGGCTAATTGTACTAGTAAATATTTATTTGCCTTCTTGGCAAGTCCTTTGATTTGGAAGAAACAATTTGGTTGATTTACACTGGTCAAATAATTTTGAGTTTTACTTCATTTCTATGACAGTATATGTCACTGGCAATTCAAGACCTTTTATTTTCCCTCTGTTACAACAACCAGCACTTTCTAGTAGCAGCTACTACACCAGCCCAGGTCCCAGAGTGAGGCCAGCAGTGATATAGAAAGACTTCTTAGATAACCTTCAATAAAATGAATGAAAACAACAAAAAAATGTCGCCCTCAAAAAAAAATTTGAAGCCACCAAGTTTGAAGGAGTATTTTTTTAATTAAATCTTTATTGTCAGATTATTGCAGTTGTTCCTCTTTTTTCCCCCATAGCTCCAATCCACCCGGTTCCCACCCCACCCTCCGCCTTCACCCCCCCACACACACTGTCCTCATCCATTGGTGCACGATTTTCGTCCAGTCTCTTTCCGCATCCCCCACACCCCTTTCCCCCCAAGAATACTCATTCCACTCCCTTTCTATGCCCCTGATTCTATTATAATCACCAGTTTATTCTGTTCATCAGATTATTTCTTCACTTGATTTTTAGATTCACTTGTTGATAGATCTGTATTTGTTGTTCATAATTTGTATCTTTACCTTTTTCTTCTTCTTCCTCTTCTTACAGGATACCTTTTAGCATTTCATATAATACTGGTTTGGTGGTGATGAACTCCTTTAGCTTTTCCTTATCTGTGAAGCTCTTTATCTGACCTTCAATTCTGAATGATAGCTTTGCTGGATAAAGTAATCTTGGTTGTAGGTTCTTGCTATTCATCACTTTGAATATTTCTTGCCACTCCCTTCTGGCCTGCATAGTTTCTGTTGAGAAATCAGCTGACAGTCCTGTGGGTACTCCCTTTTAGGTAACTGACTGTCTTTCTCTTGCTGCTTTTAAGACTCTCTCTTTGTCTTTTGCTCTTGGCATTTTAATTATGATGTGTCTTGGTGTGGTCCTCTTTGGATTCTTTTTGTTTGGGGTTCTCTGCGCTTCCTGGACTTGTAAGTCTATTTCTTTCACCAGGTAGGGGAAGTTTTCTGTCATTATTTCTTCAAATAGGTTTTCAATATCTTGCTCTCTCTCTTCTTCTGGCACCCCTATAATTAGGATGTTGGTATGCTTGAAGCTGTCCCAGAGGCTACTTACACTATCTTCATATTTTTGGATTCTTTTCTCATTTTGCTTTTCTGGTTGGGTGTTCTTTGCTTCTTCGTATTTCAAATCTTTGACTTGATTCTTGCAATGCTCTAGTCTGCTGTTGGAACTCTGCATATCTTTTATTTCAGTCAGTGTATGCTTAATTTCTAGTTGGTCCTTTTTCATAACCTCAAGGGTCTCAATAGATTTCTTGAGGGTCTCAGTACATTTATTGGAGGTCTCACCAGACTTTTTGAGGGTCTTACAAAATTTATTGGCAGTTCCTAGAAAGTTCTTGAAAACCCATAAAAGTGTGTTTTTTTGTTTGTTTGTTTTTGGTATTTTTAAATTGTTTTATTGCTTAAAGTATTACAAAGAGTATTACATATGTCTCCTTTTTTCCCCCGTCCTTGACAATCCCCTGGCCTCCCCTACCCTCCAGTGTCTTATGTCCATTGGTTATGCTTATATGCATGCATACAAGTCCTTCGGTTGATCTCTTACCACCCCCTATCCCGCCCCTCAGGCCTCCCAGGCTTTCCGGCTGTAGTTTGATAGTCTGTTCGAGGCAGCTCTCTGCCTCTGTATCTATTTTTGTTTATCAGTTTATAATGGTCTTTATTATCCATAAGTGAGTGAGATCATGTGGTGTTTTTCCTTCATTAACTGGCTTATTTCACTTAGCATAATGCTCTCCAGTTCCATCCATGCCGTTGCAAATGATAAGAGTTCCTTCTTTTTTACAGCAACATAGTATTCCATCATGTAGATGTACCACAGTTTTCTAATCCATTCATCTGCTGATGGGCACTTAGGCTGTTTCCAGATCTTAGCTATGGTGAATTGTGCTGCTATGAACATATGGGTGCATATATCCTTTCTGATTGGTGTTTCTGGTTTCTTGGGATATATTCCTAGAAGTGGGATCATGGGGTCAAATGGGAGTTCCATTTTTAGTTTTTTGAGGAAACTCCATACTGTCTTCCATAGTGGCTGCACCAGTCTACATTCCCACCAGCAGTGCATGAGTGTTCCTTTTTCTCCACATCCTCTCCAGCACTTGTTGTTTGTTGATTTGTTGATGATAGCCATTCTGACAAGTGTGAGATGGTACCTCATTGTTGTTTTGATTTGCATCTCTCGGATGATTAGTGACTTTGAGCAAGTTTTCATGTCTCTTGGCTTTCTGAATGTCCACTTTTGAAAAGTGTCTAGTTAGGTCCTTTGCCCATTTTTTGATTGGATTGTTTATCTTCCTTTTTGTTAAGTTGTATGAGTTCCCTATAAATTTTGGAGATTAGGCCCTTATCAGATATAACATTGGCAAATATGTTTTCCCACGCAGTGGGCTTTCTTGTTGTTTTGTTGATGGTTTCTTTTGCTGTGCAGAAGCTTTTTATTTTGATGTAGTCCCATTTGTTTATTTTCTCTTTAGTTTCCAATGCCCTAGGAGCTGTATCAGTGAAGAAATTGCTTCGGCATATGTCTGAGATTTTGTTGCTTTTGGATTCTTCTAGTATTTTTATGGTTTCCCGTCATACATTTAAGTCCTTTATCCATTTTGAGTTTATTTTTGTGTATGGTGTAAGTTGGTGGTCTAGTTTCATTTTCTTGCATGTATCCGTCCAATTTTCCCAACACCATTTATTGAAGAGACTATCTTGACTCCATTGTATGTTCTTGCCTCCTTTGTCAAATATTAATTGAGCATATTGGTTCGAGCCGATTTCTGGGCTCTCTATTCTAATCCATTGATCTATATGTCTGTTCTTGTGCCAATACCAGGCAGTTTTGAGAACAGTGGCTTTGTAATAAAGCTTGATACCTGGTATTGAGATCCCACCCACTTTCTTCTTTCTCAGGATTGCTGCAGCTATTCGGGGTCTTTTTTTATTCCAGATGAATTTTTGGAGAGTTCGTTTTTGGCCTGTGAAATATGCCGTTGGTATTTTAATGGGAAGTGCATTGAATTTATAAATTGCTTTGGGTAGTATGGACATTTTAATGATGTTCATTCCACCAATCCATGAACACGGTATGTTCTTCCATCTCTTTATGTCTTCCTCTATCTCTTTTTTCAATGTCCTATAGTTTTCTGAGTAGGGGTCTTTTACCTCTTTAGTTAGATTTATTCCCAGGTAGCTTATTTTTTTTGTTGCGATGGTAAATGGGATTGTTTTTTTTAGTCTCGCTTTCTGAAAGTTCACTATTGGTGTATAGAAATGCCATAGATTTCTTGGCGTTAATTTTGTATCCTGCTACATTGCCGAATTAAGTCTAGTACTTTTTTGATGGAGTCTTTAGGGTTTTTTTTATGTATAATATCATGTCATCTGCAAATAAGGACAGTTTTACTTCTTCTTTTCCAATTTGGATGCCTTTTATTTCTTCTTCTTGTCTAATTGCAATGGTTAATCCTTCCAGTACTATGTCGAACCGGGGTGGTGAGAGTGGACATCCCTGTCTTGTTCCTGTTCTTAGGGGAAATGGTGTTAGTTTTTGTCCATTGAGTATGATGTTGGCTGTGGGTTTGTCATATATGGCTTTTATTATTTTGAGGTATGATCCTTCTATTCCCACCTTGCTGAGAGTTTTTATCAAAAATGGGTGTTGGGTTTTGTCAAATGCTTTTTCTGCATCAATTGATATGACTATGTGTTTTCTTCTCTTTCAGTTTGTTTATGTGATATATCACATTTATTGATTTGCGGATATTGTACCATCCTTGCATCCCTGGGATAAATCCTACTTGGTCATGGTGTATGATCTTTCTGATGTACTGCTGGATCCGATTTGCTAAGATTTTGTTGAGGATTTTGGCATCTATGTTCATGAGGGATATTGGCCTGTAATTCTTTCATTTGTTGTCTTTACCTGGTTTTGGTATTAGGGTGATGCTGGCTTCATAGAATGAGCTTGGAAATGTTCCTTCCTCTTGAATTTTTTGTAGTAGTCTGAGGAGGATAGTTTTTAGTTCTTCCTTGAATGTTTGGTAAAACTCCCCCATGAAGCCATCTGGCCCTGGGCTTTTGTTTGCTGGAAGCTTTTTGATGACTGCTTCAATTTCTTCCATAGTTATTGGCCTATTGAGATTTTTAGATTCTTCCTGATTGAGTTTTGGAATGTTGTATTTTTCTAGGAATTTGTCCATTTCCTCCAGGTTGTCTAGTTTATTGGAGTAGAGTTGTCCATAGTATTTTTTAACAATCATTTGTATTTCTGTGGGGTCTGTTGTTATTTTGCCTCTATCATTTCTGATTTTGTTTATTTGGGTCCTCTCTCTTTGCTTCTTGGTGAGCTTGTGTAGAGGCTCATCAATCTTATCCTTTCAAAGAACCAGCTCTTGGTTTCATTGATTTTATGTATTGTTTTTTTGGTCTCTATGTCATTTATTTATGCTCTAATCTTTATTATCTCCTTCCTTCTGCTCACTCTGGGCTTTTCTTGTTGCTCGGACTAGTGCAGGGTGTGAGCTGTGTGCAGCTTCTGCTCCTCGGATGGGGGCGGGCTGCGCATGGCTGCCACTCCTCAGATGTAGGAAGACTGCTTGTGCGGCTGCTGCTCCTCAGACAAGTCTGACTGCTCACATGGTTGCTGCTCTTCGGACGGGGAAGCGGGCCGCTCACACAGCTGCTGCTCCTTGGACGGGGTCAGGCCACATGAGGCTGCTCCTCTTAGGTTTGAGGCAGGCTGCTCATGGGGCTGATGATCCCTGGACTAGAGCACGCAACTCACGTGTCTGCTGCTCACGTGGTTAAAAAAGTAATGTGAAAAGAAGTAGGATATAAAGGCACACACACAAAAAAGTAGAACAAAGAAAGAAGCAAAAAAAAGCAACAAATGAAAAAAAGGGAAAACAAAGAAAAAAGCAAAAAAAAAAAAAGCTAACAAAGTAATAATAAAAAAAATATAAATGAAAAATTGAAATGTCATTCCTTTGGCTGGCTTAAGATCCCAGTTTTCTGTGATTTTTTTTTTTTTGTTGTTGTTGTTGCTGGGACTGAAAGCCCTTCTATAGGCCAGATCCTGTTAACTCCCAAGGACTATTCAGATTATTTTAATCCTTCATTCCATTCAGGGTGGAATCTTGGTGTGGCTTTATTTCTTGCCTGGGGGCTGGAGAGAGGGGTTACAACTTTAGGATAAAATGGCTGCCCAGGTCCTGGGCTCAGGCATGACTCAGCACTCAATTTGCTGCCACCTCTCCTGGCCCCCTTCTCTCTCCAGCCTCTCCCCCGATTCCACTCATCCACACCTTTTCCCGTTCCTCAGCACGGGTGAGTGTCTGTAACTGAAATGTCCTATGAACAGGGTTCAGTGAAAACAAACACACAAACGCTGGCCTCAGAAATGGGGAAGGCTGAGTCCCTGTAAGCTCTCTCTTACCGGCACTACATGGTCTCAAAAGTGTGTTTTGAACTCTATATCCAGTTGTTTGCTTTCCTCCATTTCTGTCATTTGTGACCTGTTTCTTTGTCTCTGCATGTTTCATGCTTCCCTGTGTTGGTAGAGTGGCTTTGTGTGCTAGGTGTCCTATAGGGCCCAGTGGCTCAGCCTCCACAATTACCTGAGGTGGACACTCTTGGTGGACCCTTTTGTGGGCTTTGTGCACAGTCTTGTTGTAGCTAAGCCTTGATTGTTGTAGGTATCACTGGGAGGAATTGACCTCCAGGCCAATTGGCTGTGAGAGTCAGCTGTGTCTACGGTGGGAGAACTTTGGTGCTGAAGACACCCTTATGAGGCAAGACTTGCTTCAGTGGGGCTTTGGTGCTCACTGAGTCTGCCCCCTGAGTGTGTCCCTTATGAATCTGAGGAGTTTTAATCTGGATGGTCCCCCTCTGACCACTGGGTACACTGGCACTTGGATCTAAGGAGGTGCTAATTTAGCTTCTGCCTGAGGCTACCTAGCAGGAGCTATGAAGCGATCTTCAGATTCCCCTTCCTTGTTTGGGGTTTGGAGGTGCCCAAATGAGGCCCAACTGTGAAGCAATGCAAGCTGCTGTGGGGCCTTGGGCCTTCTCTTGGAAGTTCTGGGTCTGTCTGGCCCAGCTGCAGTTTGTTAGGTAATTTTCAGATTGCAAAGGGCCAGGACATTTATATGCAAAAGACTCTGCCGCAGCTTGGGTGGGGCGGGGTCTCAGGGAATCAACAGGGCAGAGCAAGCAGCTATGGCTGCTCCTCAGCCCTGCCCTAAGGGGCCCTGCATCTCAGTATCCAGGTAATCGCTGCAAGCCCCTTTGAGAGAAAGCCGCCCTTGAGTTCCATGCTCTGCCTGCTACCAGACAGTCCAGTTTCTCCCTGTATGAGTCTGGGTCCCCAGAGACTCACCCAGAACTGGAGTTCAGAGCAGTCAGGGCCTTGTGACCCCCTCTCATTTCAAAAAGACAGCCGCGTCCTCAGTTGTCAGCCCTTGCCGCGTGCGCCTGTGTACCTCTGCACTTCCACACCTCCACTGAGTCTCAGTGTGCTTTTCTCTTTCCTTCTAGTTGTAGAATTTCCACTCAGCCAGCCTTCCTGTGGTTCTGGATGATGTCTATTTTGTCTTTTAGTTGTATTTTTGAATTTGTTGTGGGAGGCTGCAATTTCCAGTGTTTACCTATGCTGCCATCTTGGTTTCTCCTCTGAAGGAGTATTTTTCACATCAAGGTAATCTAACCTATTGTACTTGATACAAACAGAAAGCAAATTTGCTCAAGGTGTTTATATATTTAAACTACCTGTATAGGTGATAATATGAACTACATATATTGTTCCTCTTTGTACATTTACCTTTATAAAAAATTTATTTTCATGCAGTTAGAAGATTATATTTTATAGTGCTATATGGAAAGTGTTTGGTAGGAAGGAAATGAGAAGTAGATTTTAACCCTTCTACTTTTTTTATATTCTAAATGCTGAATCTCTTGGAAAGCATAGAATTGGTGGAAAAGGCAAAAGTGAAGGAGGAAATTTGGAGTATAGTATAAAAGTACTATCTTGAAGAAGCTTCTGCATATGTGTAGCTTTTTCTCCTAGATAAGAAAAATATCTATCTAGACAACCGGAACAAAGTGTTTACTACATTGGCAGTTGAGAGGGAGTCAGTAAAATGAAAGAGGCTGTTACATAATACCTCTAGGTAGATTAGATGAAAAGCTGTTTTAAAAAAGGTTATCTTAGGAAGCTGTGCAAACACTCTAAACTCATGCATACCTTCAAGACAGTGATAAGAAATGGTTTGCAGTAACCTGAGTATCTGTTCCATGGTGTTCAATTATTTGGCCTTCTGTGACACATAGAACTGTGGTACAATCTCTTCTATACCAATGGGTTGTATCTGTGGGGCAAGATTATCTGCCAGCTCAAAGGATGATAGCATTAGAGTATGAGTGTTAAAAATAAAGTTTTAGTTCTTGACTGCTTGAATCTGAGCAATTTTAAATTGAGATTTAAAATTGGTGTATTTATTTATAAAAGAAAAATGTAATATATTTGATTTCTATTTGCTTTTGTCCAAAACTAATAGATGTCATCAGACACCATGATAATATTGTCAGTTATGTTATTATTATTATTATTATTATTATTATTATTTTGCCTTTGGAGTTTATAAATCCTTCTCATAAATATCTAATTTTCACAATACCATCCTAAGACTGGTGACGTTGTTATGTTTAATTGAATAGCTAATAAACTAGATGTAGACCTCTTTTCATATGGAAGAAGAAAATGAACAATTGAGCAGCACTTTTCTTAAATCTAAATTTTATTTAATATTAAAATAATGTATCTAAAATAAAAAATAGACTTTGAAAAAGCAATTCATAATAGAGAATTAATGTGATCTGTAAGAATTCACTAGGTGTGATGAATCAACTTAGTTCTCATAAAAAATGTCCAAGTGTGAGGGTGTTTCTTAACTTATATATGAAGGTATATGCTGGGGTCCAACCCCAGCAGGTCCAGGGGTCCCCAAAGGTGTGGACAGAGTCCGCGAAGAAGGAAGGACACGGTGCTAGCATTCAGTTGATCAGCAGCCTAGCCAGGATCTCTAGCCAGGATCTCCAGCAAAGTTCTGGTCTGGATCTCCAGCGAAGTTCTGGTTAGGATCTCCAGCCAGGTTCTGTGTCCATGTTCTCTTGCTAGGTTCTCCAGGTTCTCCAGCCAGGTTCTGTAGCCATGTTCCCTCGCTAGGTTCTCCATCCAGGTTCTGTCCAGGTTCTCCAGCCAGGTTCAGTCACTAGGTTCTAGTTAGGTTCTCTTGCCAATTTCTGTAGTCAGGTTCAGTCCAGGATCTTTTGCCATGTTCTCTCGCTAGGTTCTGTCTCTAGGTTCTGAGGCCAGTTTCTGTCCAGGATCTTTTGCCATGTTCTCTCCAGCGAAGTTCTTCTGTCTCTAGAGAACGTTCTGTGTAGGTTCTGTGCCAATTTCTGTCTCTCCTCGTTCTGTCTTCTTACATCTGTATTTATACCAGTTGATTCCAATCCTATCAATCTCTATTTCAAAGGTTAGGGCATTTCTTATCTCCATTCCAGGGAGTAAAGATTATGTAGCTTAAGCATGATTGTTCGTAGTTAAAGTGATTAATTACCCACCTGGCACTTAGTTAAGAGGTTTTATTCCCTCCCTAACTTCAGGGGAAAATCCCTACCTGGGGAAACAACCTTTCTCAGAGAGGAGACCTTGGTTAAAACACATAGTGCCAAGAAGGTGAGCAAACATATTAAGAACAGTATGCCATATATGCCAGGTCCTTTGAAACAACAAGGATGGATCGGCTCCCGGCAGGTATATGAGTAAGGATTTAAATAACTTGGAGAGAGAATTTTCAGTGTTCTTTCCACTCTTTTTTAAAATTTCTATTTGCTCCACACTTAACCTTCTTCTCTTTTTTAAAGAAAAAAAAAAGTACTATTCCAATTGTTCATCGTATAGGACACTCAGGACCCAAGACACTTTATGTTAAAGTCAGGGCACATTGGATTCCCCACTTCTTCCCAGGGCAGCGTCCATCAGGCATTTCTCCTGTTCTTGCAGGTTTATATCTCATCAAGCTTGAATCTCAAAAGTTTGTGAGACTATTTGGGGGGATCAACCACCTACATTCAGGAGGGAAGAGAAGGCCTCACTGAAGCTTATTATCTAAGTGTTTTTCTCCAGACATTTAGAATGCTATGCATTTGAATAGCCTGTCCACATTTTTAACTGTTAAAATTGTACTAGGTTCCTAATTCTATGATCAGTCCTTTCCTTTACAGCTGTAAGAGTTTAGAACCCCAAGGGAAGCTGAGGTAATGATAAAATATGGGATCCAAACCTCTACCTGGACCATGAGTGTATTATTTTTATGTACTAAGTCCTATTAATATAATTAAACTATGTATTATATTGGAATTTGGCTGAAACAGTGAAGTGAACACAACACAATGAACAAAGAAGTGATATATTATTTCAGCAGGTTATAAATCCACTTGAGTTCCTAGTTACCATAGAAACAACTGATTCCCAACTGATTCTCACTTTTTTTAAGTGAGATTTTACTTAAGGGAAAATGATTGTGCTAATTATTTTTTTTTTCATTGAAAACTAAAGACTTTAAAATATTTATCAGACCTTAAAATATGATAAATTCCAGAAAAGAATGAATTTTCAGAGTGAATTTATATAAAAAGAACATAAAGTACTGGTATGTTTATTCATGTTCAATAATATAGTATGTGCTTTTATATGGAAAATCCACACATTATTTTTCTAAAAATAAGATATTATGATAAATTGTCATATAAATTAAAGATAACTATATGGTATGAATGAGTTAAGACATTAAGGATGCTGAAGATAATTTCTCTTATACAGAAAGACAGAATTACACAGGAACAGACAGTTGTTTCGGAGGGAGGGGGGCATCTGTAAATTGAAAGGCACAGCAATACTGATATATCTTCTAGCATTTTCTCATAGGTAATCTCACTAACTTAAATAATCATTTTTTTCAAATATGTAAGCACCAATTCTAAGAACTAAGAGCATTAATGATATTGACTCTAAAATATATACTTCTCAAAAGATGTATTAGTGTATTAACTTCTGGAAAGAGACAGCACATAAGTTGGTAAAAATTATTGTTTAAACAATGATATAGAAAACCTTGAAAGTAATATACATTTGAAAAAAATTATGGCAATGTTTAAATATATTTTGGTACAACTGCTTTGTGGGATTGCATATAGCTATTGAATATATTCTTTCAGCATGTCAATAATAGCAAAAATAATGTGTACATTGTTACTGCCCTATTGAATATATGACTTTTACCCTGGTTCAACCAATTTGTCCTTGTGCCTGGTGGGAGTTTAGTATTAGGTATCAACAATATAAAGTTGTAGAATAATATTCAGCTGATGGCCGAAACCGGTTTGGCTCAGTGGATAGAGCGTCGGCCTGTGGACTGAAGGGTCCCGGGTTCGATTCCGGTCAGGGGCATGTACCTGGGTTGCGGGCATATCCCCAGTGGGGGATGTGTAGGGGGCAGCTGATCGATGTTTCTCTCTCATCGATGTTTCTAACTCTCTATCTCTCTCCCTTCCTCTCTGTAAAAAATCAATAAAATATATTAAAAAAAATATTCAGCTGATGACAATCAAAATTTTGCTGCAATATCACAAGTCTATTTCTTTGAGAAACTGTTGAAACTGGGCTGTATTTCTACTTGAGCTTAGTGGCCTGGGTCCAGAGTTATACATCATGAAATTATTTAGATTGGAAAGACAGGAAAGTTTCCTTTCCCCAGAAAATGTATAGCGGAAAGCAGGTGAGAGACATAGGTAAATCAGGTGTTTAGATGTGTTATCTTCGCTGAGTTTCAGATTGAGATGCAGGTATTAGCTAAGAAGAAGGTAACAAAAATAGCACACTGCTCTAATGAGGAATACAATATACAGGGTGTCCCCAAAATGTATATACACTGGAACAGCAGATAGCTCAATTTTGAAAATGAAATGTATTTTAATAGACACTGCTTTTATAATTATTCAAAGTGTGCATATACATTTTTGGGGAGCACCCTATAGAGATTGCTCTGTATCAAAGGTGAAAAGTCAAAGCTTAATCATGGAGACAAAGTTGCTTGGAGAGAGAGAGAGAGAGAGAGAGAGAGAGAGAGAGAGAGAGAGAGAGAGAGAGAAAGGAAGAAATACTAGCAATTATTCCCACTTTTAGGGTGGGGTGGCCACACTGAGCTGAGAGCCAGCAGTTTGCCACATGGCCAGGACAACCACTGGGACTTGTTTAACAACAGAGCTGAGGTTAAAGGTGGACCACTCAGTAGGGAGCTGCATGGAGGATAGAGCTGACCCAGAGCCTACAGCTCAGTAGGTTTGAGGAGAACCAAATTTGCACAGGAAAGCTGAGCATTGCGTTCTAGGATTTTGCCTGAGCTAAATATCAGAGTGACTTACCAGTTGCACATGTCAGCATCAGAGGCCAGCATGACAGCCTGTGGTAGACTGTGCTTTCAATGTTCCAAAACGTTTATTTGACTCAGACTTCTATTTAATTTCCTCTCATGCTTATTTAATCACACTCCTTGATTCTCTCCCTTTTTGTTATTAACCCTCACCTTTTTAAAAATTAGAAATTGATAATCATATAATTGATTCTTGTAAGATTTCCTGCTAGTGGAGAGACAAGGGCTCTAAATTGCAATCAACAGAAACTGGGGGGAAAACACAAAAAAAACAGTTGATACCTTAACTCTTAAAAAAAATCTTTGCCACCTTCAATATGTTGGATCCCTTACCATCTATACTCTTATCTTTGGGAAAGTAAAAGTATAAATGAAAAAAACTAACAGTGTCAGCTACACTTATTTTAGGCTTAATAGTGAATTGTCTTCATGCTTCCTACATTTTTTTTTCTATTAATTCCTCTTTTCCAACCATTTTAATCCCTTTGAAATTTCTTTTTAGAAATAATCTTTTTTGGTAATTGATTTATTTGTATTTCACACTTTTGTGTTATACTCTCCCTACCCTCTCAAAGATATAAGTAGTGAGAATTCTCTTTTTTTTTTTTTTTTGCATTAGAAAAATATAATCACACAGGTTTTTTTTTTATACTTGTCAAACACATGCTTCCTAGGTAATCATTTTGTTTTCCTGCTTCTGCAATGTGACAAAGAAAAATGAGTGTTGGATTAAAGAAATCCCTTGGTAATAGAATGGTCTATTTGTTTAGCTGATTTGAAGCGTGAAAAACAGACAAACTATGAATATAAGAAGGCAAAACTGACCCCTTATAACTGAAGTCGAGATAAACATTGAGGAAAGCTACCAAGAGACAATTTCCACTCAATATAAACTAAAGAAAAGGTGGTGGCCAGGGATAAAAAACAAGGCCTGTAAAAAATTGGCCCTTACTAGGTTAAATAAATAAGTATAATTACCAGCAGTTATTGAATAATTATTATATGCCAGGCACCAAGTATGTGCAATTTAATCTCTACAACAGCCCTGTGATGCAGACACTGTTACTCTAAATTTATATGAGGAAATGAAGTCTGAGGGTAATTTGTCTAAGATCACTGTTAGTGTTTAGCAGACTAGGGCTGAAATATACATCTAACTACTGTGTTAGAAGACAGTTCTCTTCAATACAGTATTCTGTTTTTCCTCAAAGATCAATGAGAGTTGGTATTCCAGGAAACAGCAGAGTAATAATGCTAAAAAAATATATATATTACATGAAACATTGTTCAAAATTATGTTTATATATAATTTTGTTTAATATACATTTTAGCTGTTCTCCTAAATTGTAAAAGTAATGTTTAGAAATAAGCATAAACATTTCTTCTTCTGAAAATCAGGAGAGATAGTGCTTATCTCATAGAATTATAGTAAAGATAAAATATGAAATGGAGGTCAAATGATAAGTACAATTACTGTCCCAAACTAAGTACTCACAAAATAATTAATAATATCATTGTATTAATTATAATAGCTTTGATACATTAATGACATCACAATTTTACCCAAGTTTTCCTTAAATGTTTAAATTCTTGAAAACTGGATTGTTTATAAATAAATATGTCTATTCAAATATTTCACAGCAATAGATTTTATTATATTTTAATATTTTAGTAACTTTATTCACTACATATTTTCCTAAATGACAATTTAAATATGCAGGTATTTTCTTAAGCTATTCCCTCCTTTTTGAAAACATACAGCTTTATTTACCCATATTTGTTATTTGATCTGAGAAACTAAATACCTCTAAAGTTTCTTCCAGAGAATTTTTACATTGAAATTTTTACCTGCCTATGCAGTCAGTGATTCAAGTTCATACATTATGGAGATATCATTAAAAATACTCCTTATAGTCATCAATCAATAAAGCATTAATCTAACTCTGATGTATCATTGACTTATAGCTCTTTTCAGGAAGAATAGATAACAAGAAGCAAGAAAACAAAAATTCAAAATGAACTAAGAAAATCTGTTCAAATAAAGCTAATTAAGAACTATAAATCACCCATGACAAAAAATAAAAGGTGTTAAAAATGGCAGAGGTTGTAACAAAACATTCAAGAACAAACATTATGATAGTAAAAATCAGTCAAAAAAAATGTAGTTGTTTAAAGAGCTCACTTAGAGACAACACTATCCTATCTAATAATAGACAAACATGGTAATTAACCATACCTCTGCTACGCTTCCCATTGGCTAATCAGGGTGATATGCAAATTAACTGCCAACCAAGATGGTGGCTGAAGCAAACATGAGGCTTGGTTGCCCCAGCAATGGAGGAAGCCAAGGTTCCACGCCTGTTGCGCCTGGCTCTGAGCCTGAAAGCAACAGATCCGAAATGCAACTATGTTTCAATTATAGAAGCCAAACAAACCCCAGAGACCTGCTTTCAGACAGGCCGGCATCTGAGCTGGAGCTGCAACGAAGTTTCAATTACAGAAGGTAAATAAATATCAGAATAAGACAAAAAGGAGAGACTGGGAGCTTCAGTTGCAGGCTTGGCCTGCCTGAAAACAGCCATCAGCCCCTCACCCAGGCTGGCCAGGCACCCCAGTGGCACCCCAGTGGTGACCCCCACCCTGAAGGGCAAACCAGCCACCCTCACCCATGCAGCAGGCTTCTATCCTATATAATAAAAGGGTAATATGCAAACTGACCCTAACAGCAGAAGGACTGGTAATGACTGGTCACTATGACACACACTGACCACCAGGGAGCAGATGGTCAATGCAGGAGCTGCCCTCTGGTGGTCAGTGCACTCCCACATGGGGGAGCTCTGTTCAGCCACAAGCCAGGCTGATGGCTGCCAGTACAGCAGTGGTGGCGGGAGCCTATCCTGCCTCCTCAGCAGCGCTAAGGATGTCCTACTGCAGTTTAGGCCTGCTCCCCGCTGGCAAGTGGACATCCCCAGAGGGCTGCCAGGCTGCCAGAGGGATGTCTGATTGCCATCTTAGGCCCAATCCCCTGGGGAGCAGGCCTCAGCCAGCAGATGGTCATCCCCCGAGGGGTCCCAGACTGCGAGAGGGCACAGGCCGGGCTGAGGGACCTCCCCACCCCCTGAGTGCACAAATTTTTGTGCACTGGGCCTCTAGTTAGGTAAATCAAAGGCAATCCCCTCCCCCCGCAAAAAACAAACAAACAAACAAAAAAACAAAAAACAACAAAACACACAACTGCCTGTAATTTTCAAAATAATATTTTAAGTGAATACTTCACTAGCAATACCAGTCAATTGTTAAGAACGTACTTCTAGGAATTCATATCACTTTTTTATTATTACTCATTCTGATTTATTTATAAAAGTTAATTTATCAGTTTTTTAAGATTAGACAATGTATAATGGTAGAATTGCCATATAAAATACAGGGTTCCCAGTTAATTGTAAATTTCAGGTAAACAATGAATAATATTTTAGTATGAATAAATGTATGAGTGTATTATTTGAGACACACTTAACTAGGTGTACTATATTTCTATTTGCTATAATAGCAGGCTGCATAGCAATGAGTTACATTTGAGTATTTTATCAATGTTTCACTAATGGTCCAGAAGCATATATTATTATTATTTTTTATTATTCATATATTGCCATCCAAAAGTGACCTGAGTTACCCTATATCAGCAGTTCTCAACCTGTGGGTCACGACCCCTTTTGGGGTTGAAGGACCCTTTCACAGGGGTCGCCTAAGACCATCGGAAAACACATATATAATTACATATTGTTTTTGTGATTAATCACTATGCTTTAATTATGTTCAATTTGTAATAATGAAAATACATCCTGCATATCAGATATTTACATTACGATTCATAACAGTAGCAAAATTAAAGTTATGAAGTAGCAAAGAAAATACTTTTATGGTTGGGGTTCACCACAACATGAGGAACTGTATTAAAGGGTTGTGGCATTAGGAAGGTTGAGAACCACTGCCCTATATTAAAAACAGCATACTTCAGAGTAGTATTGGAGGTTCCTATTTACCAGGAAAACCTAAAGTATATTATTAAGAACAAAATGCATAATATAATTTAGAGAAACACAAAACACCAGAGATTGAGGCATGACCAGATAAGACAAAGTCAACTTTTCTATGAATATCAGCACTAAAGTCAAAAGGACTCCTATGATAGACTGATGCAGTGAGAAGATCAAATACCTGAGCAGACAGTGAATCACGAAGTTACCTACAGATTCCAAACAATACAAGGAGAAAACTGGTTTACTGTATTGAAATGAAAGTTCAGATCTGAGGCAGGAAAGCAGTTTAGAAAGCAGTCTTAGGAGCCTAAGAAAGCAGAATGAGCAACAGGAGTCAAGTAAGACCAAATCTTGTCAATTCCAGCCCCAAACCAATCTCAGGATAATAGTGAACTGCTCTCCCAAGTGAAACCACATGGGAGACATAATCCAAACCAGGGATATTAAAAGGTTAAAAGAGGAAGTATGAAAAATATAACCTCATTGGGAAAGAAAATGTAAATGTATACTGAGCCAGTGAGTAATTTTAAAATACTTATTTTGGTACCTGCTGTATTCTGCAAAGGGATATATATATATATCTAGAGGCCCACACTAGAGGCCTGTTGCAGGAAGATTCCTTCAAGAATAGGGCTTCCTCAGGCCTATTCCTGCAAGAAATTAGAGGCAGGAGCAAAGCAGTGGAGAAGGGAGCGAAGCCCACCAAGGTGGGGTTCACTCCGGTCTCCGCCGCCTCACTCCCTCCGGTCTCCACCACCTGGCTTCCTCCCATCTCTGCTGCTGTTCCGCCTGGCCACCCTGGGTCGCACATGGGAGGGCTGGATGGCGGCTGGGCGGGTGGCGGATGGCACTGTCCCTCCCTGGCAGCATTATGCAAATAAATTGCCATCTTTGTTGGGTTAATTTGCATACTCTTCTGATTGGCTGATGGGTGTAGCAAAGGTATGGTCAATTAGCATCTTTGTCTTTTATTAGTGTGTGTGTGTGTGTGTGTGTGTGTGTGTGTGTGTGTGTGTATCCCATGTTCAAAGGCTGTTAAATTGTGTTGTTTACCCATATCTTCAGAAAAATACCACTTCTACTGTCATGGTAAACAACCTTCTTCCCTGTTTATAATGGTCTGGCCCTCTAGCAACTTCAGCGTGAAATTAGAGCTAATTTGCCTACAAACATCAGGTGGTCATAATAATCTGGCCACTCAGTGTATATCGGTGAGTAAAATAAATGTGGTCCCAGCTTCCATAGAGCTTATAGTTTAGCATTGACAAATTGTAATGAGTGTCATACAGAAAAAATAGAGAGTGATAATGAGTTTGGGCAGGTTACCTGAGGAATTGAGTGTGAGTATAAGTGTGTGTGTGTGTGTGTGTGTGTGTGTGTGTGTGTGTGTGTGTATAAAGTTCAGCAAAGGCTTGATCATAAAGAATCTTGCAGACAATGCTAAGGATTGCTAGACTTTATCCTAAAAAAAGTGAAGGGGATGGTGAGGAAAATTCACGAGTCCATATAAAGGTGAGAATCAGAACTGAGAGGCAAAAGTTTGTTCAATCCAGTTTTAAGTGGCAAGGTATAGCCATGGGAACATACAAAAGGATTATATAGTGGGTTCCAATATGGGCATGTTTAACATTAATGTGGAGCCATTTCTTGTGTTCAGTTATACTTACTGAAAAAGAATAGAGGAGATTACTCTCAATGATCATTGAGAGTACAACTATCTAAAATAGCAGTATTAGAAAGTGTTCATTATATTGCTTTATCCATGTGTGCATAGAAAATAGCTTGCAATATTGGAATAAAAATAATGAAAAATCTTTAAATTTACCAATATATTTAGATTTACTTCAGAAGCACTAGTGACATATTGGTCAGTATGATTTTTTTTGTTTTGTTATAAGATAGAGTGCTCTGAACACATTTTCTATTTAGAAAAGAAAAACTTCAAATAGTAGGGTTTATTATACATTAAAATAAGGACATATTTTCTAAAGGAATAATAACAGATAAATGATAACCATTAAAAGACTGCACTATGGCTAGCAGGGATGGCTCAGTGGTTGAACATTGACCAGAAGGTCATGGGTTGATTCCTGGTCAGGGCACATGTCATAGTTGCAGGCTCGATCCCTAGTAGGGGGCATGCAGGAATCAAACAATCAGTGTTTCTCTCTCATTGATGTTTCTATCCACCTATTCATCTCCATTCCCCTCTTTCTAGAATCAATAAAAACATATTTAAAAAAAGATGGCACTAGGAAAGAGAGAAAAAGAGAGGGAAGGAAGGTCAGGCTGGAGGGAGGGAGAAAAGGAGGGAGGCAGAAGAGTAAATATTGATACATTTAAAAGGTTTTGGATTACTATTGATTTTTCAAAATTACCTCCCACTAGTCTAACTTTTGTGTTTTGTTTCTGTTTCTCACTGTACTTGGCTAACCCTTATGACAGAGGTTGTTGATTGTCTTAAATTGTAACCACACATTTCTTCAAGACCTCTCTTGTCTTTCATAACTCTTGGGAAAATTGTGAGAAATGATGTTTCTGATAGCTGAGCGAGAGTAGAAGTGTAAGAAATATTTTTTATGTCAGAATTGCCTATGGGTATTTCTGTATCTAAAGCAAATGAGCAACTTCCAAGGCCTGATTCTTTATGTTAAGTTTGTAAAGCAAGCAAAAAACTGTAGGAACAAATTTAGTAAATATACACAAGGTACATTAAGTTAATTGCTCTTCAAAATGCCATAACATGGAAGCATAAATCAAATACAATCAAATCACTAATGATTGTTTTGTCCATTATGCAAAAAAACAAGATTAGATAGTAAATGAAAATCAATTACTTGTTCTTATTCTTGTAAGAGGTTTCCATATATATATATGATGTCCTCATTCCTCTGTCTGCATATGCCAGATGTTTTGTAAAAGTTTTTCAGTGCTAATGATTTAATAGGTTACCTCCCATCCTGCAAGATGCTTTTATATGATTAGCAGTTATAAAGTGTTGTTTTGTTTTTCCCAAAATTTACATTTCTCCCATATAGTGCATATTTTGCAATACTGAATTTCACTCAAATGTGTCCCAATTCTATTTTTGAAGGCAAACCTCCCACTCCATTGTTTTTGTTACCCACACTTTAAGATACACATTTTAAAAGGTATGTCAATATAGAAAAATAAAATATAATTATGCAGATAATTGGGGAGTCAAAATGGTATTTATTTTAAAAAATATTTGTTGCACTTCTAAATATCATGCTTGACTACTTAAATCTCCAAGTCCCCCTCATCCTAGGATAAGTAGTCACATTGCCTATATAGTTATAACCTAAAATATATTATGAAATATGATTTTTCATAATTTCTATAAACTGATACTAAGGTTTATTAATATCTCCATTATTTATTAAACTCTTTAAATACATCAGATTTTCATATGTGAAATATAAATATAAACAAACAGCCACTTTTAAAAATATATACATTTTTATTGATTTCAGAGAGGAAGGGGAAGGTAGAGAGAAATTGAAACATCAATGATGAGAAAGAATCATTGATCAGCTACCTCCTGCTTGCCCCACACTGGGGATTGAGGCTGCAACCCAGGCATGTGCCCTGATCAGGAACTGACCCATGACCTCCTGGTCAATGCTCAACCACTGAGCCATCCCGGCTGGACTAACATAGCCACTTTAAAATGAAGTTGGAGATGCCATTCCAGAGGAACTGCCTTATAGGTCTTAATCCTCAAAAAAAGGTGGGTAGGGGCTGGGAGGATGGGGGGGGGAAGGGGGTGAGAAGGGGAGATATCTGTAATATTATCAACAATAAAAAGTGTATTAATAAAAAAAAAAAAACTGGGCAAAATAACCTTTAGACTGGCCCTAAATCAGCATTGTATCCCAAGCAACCATTTTTAAAGATAAGGAAGCAAACGTAATGGCTACCTACTGGGCCGAAAATTATAGATATTTTTTAATATTAGCATGACTACATTAGCTTATCTGCTGTGCCTATAGATAATCCTTTATTCTATTGATGTAATTGTTCTTCCCTTTCTCATAAGTACCCCTTGCCTTCACCTCCTATATGGAATACTATTTGGGTTTCTGATTAGTTCTATCTGAATAGCTGTTCTTTTATTTATTTTTAAAAATTTCTTTATTGATTAAGTTATTACATATGTGTCCTTATTCCCACATTACCCCTCCATTCCCCCCACTCATGCCCTCACCCCCCTTTTGTCTTTGTCCATTGGCTAAGCCTATATGCATGCATATAAGTCCTTTGGTTTATCTCTCTCCCTTACCCCAACCCTCCCTTACCTTCCCTCTGAGGTTTGATTGTCTGATTGATGTTTCTCTGTCTCTGGATCTGTTTTTGTTCATCAGATTATGTTGTTCATTATATTCCATAAATGAGTGAGATCATGGATATTTATCTTTCTCTGACTGGCTTATTTCACTTAGCATAATGCTCTCCAGTTCCTTTAAGTCTCAAATAAATACGGTTGCCTCTCACTTTGGCCTTAGATTTTTAGGTTAATAAGTGCTACTCAGAGATGCTTCTGCTTTCAAATTAGATTAACTTAAACCCTAACAATTTAAACAGTGAGAAAGGGGAATAGATCTCATGTCTGTTTGGCCAATATGTTTCCCACAATAGTGCAAAGGATTATCATGGGGGGCAAGGGGCTTGGAACTGTTTCCTTCAAGGAAACCTTTTTAAAATTGTAGAGCTTACATAGAGTTGTCCTACCTCCTTGAATGAAAACATAGATTAATGTTAAGGCTTCACTAATCTATTTACATTTCATCTTTCATTGTTATCCACAATAGTATACTGTCACACAGATTATATAAATATATAGAAAGAAATTTATTATGAGGAATTGTTTCCCCTCAACGGATTGGATAATGCCCACTCATATTGGTGAGGGCAATCTTTACTCAGCCTGCAGATTCAAATACTAATCTCTTCTGGAAACTATCTCACAGAACTAACGTTTTACCATCTATATGGGCATCCCTTAGCCCAGTCAAGCTGACACATTAAATTAACTATCACAGCAGTCCAAGTTTATATAGTGCGATGCCACTTATTCCTTATATAATCTTTTCAGATTTCTTATTACAAGTCTCCTGAAGATATAAAATAAAATTCTAATCATAGCTTCTTTGGGAGTCTCTCAACTAATGGAACTACTAATAGATTTGGAATGAGACATAAAGATATGTTCTACAAATATATAGCCCAGTCACCAGCTAGCACAGCACTTGAGAAGCAGTGAGGAAGAGGTTTTAGCTTACTACAGGTACTATGACAAAGGTCTACACTAAAGACTAGAGAGAGAAAATAAAAGTTATATATGTGTCCACCTCCCACTGCCAGTCAGGTACTCTATCACTAAATCCATTCAGGAAGTGTCAGACTCATTTCAGGGTAAAGAAGTAGGTGAAGAGTTGTGCATTATATCCTGGAGTGTGTAAACCACTTTGGGAATAGAAATGGTGTCAGTGACAAAAGGAGTCAGTAAAGAAGCATGGCCAAAAGTGTAAGAGTAGTTCTGAGTGCACAATAGCAAGACAGAGAAAAGAGCAATGGGTTGTCTCCTATGCTCTCTCATAATAAAGCTCTGAAGGGAAAAGAGGGCCCAGATATATTACAGAAATGCAAACTATATGAACTCTTATAACACACTAAATATTAGCAAACATCTATGAATTAGTGCTTTTACAGATTTTAAGTTATAAAAAAGTATTCCACGAGAAAAAAAAAAATATATATATATATAAAGGGATGGCAACAGATTGTGTCTGAGAAAATATCTAGACCTATTTCTCTTAATTCTAGGGTGAATAAATAGGAAACAGAAGGGCACTTAAAAAAAAAAGACATGCAACATAAAGGTCTGAGAAAAGACTAAAGACACCAAGGCAAAAGCAGATTTCTGGAAATAGTTTTTGCAGGAAGTAGAAGTAATTAAACTATATTTATTTGTTGCTACTTTCACTGTTTAACTAAAAGTTATTGAATTACTAACAAGTTCTTGACATTGTAGAACATAGTGAAGAAGACAGGCTAAATGTTAGACTTTGTGGGTCTTACTTTTTAGGATTTCAGTAAGCTCTAGGGAAATAAGATATATCCATATGAAATACATGATGAAGACATGCTAAGTTCTAAAGATGGAAATAAAATATCTGGCTTCATGAGGAAAAGATGACAATGAACTCAGGTATCAGTAAAATGATAAAATAGGTTTGTCCAGCCCTCATACCCCCAATTTTAATAATCTATGGATGAAAGTACCTATATGAAAGAGGCATTTGGAAGAAATATTTGCTTCACTGAGGTTCCAGTACCTCAGTGGAGAAAAAAAAAATGAGATTAGACACATTGACTAGAGTAAGAAGTTTCAGTTTATCTCTTAGTTAGCAATTTCTCCCATGGGTGGAGTAAGGAAAGAAGTACCCAGCTTTCCAAGTCCTAAACTGCACAAAAAAACCCCAGTTCTGTCTCACCATATCCAGTATGCTAAGAGGATCTGCACGGCTTAATTACGTAGGAAGGCTGGTAGCATTAAAAAAAAAAGTTCATAGCCCTAACCAGTTTGGCTCAGTGGATAGAGCGTTGGCCTGCAGACTGAAAGGTCCCAGGTTCGATTCTGGTCAAGGGCATGTACCTTGGTTGCGGGCACATCCCCAGTAGGGGGTGTGCAGGAGGCAGCTGGTTGATGTTTCTGTCTCATCGATGTTTCTAACTCTCTATCCCTCTCTCTTCCTCTCTGTAAAAATCAATAAAATATATTTTAAAAAAAAAGTTCATAGCAAATAGCACATGGATCTCAAAAAACTGATCCTATTAACTGACTCATAGACTCCACCAAGAAGCCTGTGCACAAAATTCATAGGATTGCCTCACCTGGGGATCCCCACAACCAGCCTATAAACACCCCCACCACTCTGTTGGAGGCACCCCACAAATTGCTTACTTGCAAGCCTCCATAGATGGCATGTGCAAGCTTCTTCAGACAGCACACAGATATAAGCAGCCAGCTCAGCGTGGCTGGGTTGGGAGAAGATGCACAACCTTGAACACGTCAGGGCACTGATCTAGGGAAAATAAATAGGAGGTTCTCAGAACCAGGCCTGACTTTATGAGATGCACAGAAGGCACACAATCCTAAGACTTCCTCTCCAAGACAAAACAAGAGAAGTAGAGCTGGCACACCCGTAGAAAAGGTCTGAGGATGTTTCTACTTCATCTATTTTGTATTTTTAGATTCCACATATGAGTGAAATAATATATTTGTCTTTAATAGTCACCTGATGCGAACAGGGTAGAGGAAGGGGTGAAAAAGGTGAAAGGGATTAAGAAGTACAAATTGCTAGTTATAAAAAAAATCATAGCATAGGGAATATAGTCAATAACATTGCAATAACTGTGTATGGTGTCCGATGGGTACTAGGCTTAGCAGGTGATCCTTCCAAAGCTCTATAAATGTCTAATAACTATGTTGTACTCCTGAAGTAATATAATATTGTATGTCACTTTAATTGAAAAAAAAATAAAGTTCAGAGAGACTAATAATAGTATTTACCAATTATAAAAGTTACCACATCCTAGAAACATACAGAGCTCATATATGCTAAGTATATGAATTACCTCATTTCTTATTAATAACCTTGCCTAAGTTGTATATCTATTCCATCATATAGAACAAAATGAGGCTATAAAAATTACATTACTAGGCAATGGCCACACACCTACTCAGTGAGAGTAAGGAGATTGGAAGTGAAAACATGAGAATTCAGAGTCTTTATTTTCAACTTTAAGGAGATATAGTTTCAAATGATAGTAACTCTACATTTGATAAGAGTAGAAAAAAATGAAGAAAAGAAAATAATTCTGATTAGAAGTGTGTATTGGAGTCTTCCATATGGGATAGGTAGTTTGGAATTTGTCATTCAGGCGATGGGAAGTCACTGGAGTGTAAAACAAGGAGCAGATAGAATCAAACATTTTAATTAAAGATTATATCATGTCATCATATTTTGTCACATATCATATCAGAAGGTATTAGGGGCATAAATCATAAAACAGAAAGAAAGATAGGATGGAAGAGAGTCTTGACAGTAACAGCTAAGGTAGAAGAAAGATATAGGAGCCCCAACGCCCTGGAGTAAGCAGGGCTGAAAGAGGAAAGGATGCCTGCTACCCAGGACACAACTTTGCTTTTCGTCCAGGAAAACAGCTGATATATTATGAGGCTCTTCTCAATGACTAATGAAATTACTCTATTCTGACTTATGGCATAGTTGTAGTAAATTACCATTGCTAAGTTAAACATTGAAATGACTTGGGTCAGAAAAAAAAATTACCTCTGGAATGTATCAGTGGTTTTTTTTAAAAATAAATTTATTACCAAACTGATATTTTCTGTGACATTTTAAGTTAAAATTCGTCAATTCAAGGAGGTGGGAGAAGAAGCAATATTATACTTAAGAATTTGGTTTCAGATTTAGTTTCTTGGTTTGAGATCCATTCAACCACTTACTGGTTGTATTTCCTTGGGAAGGTTACAGTATATCTCTAACTTCAGTGAAACTATGAGTGGTTGTTGTGAAGATTAAATGAAGTAGTGTGGAACCAGCAATAAGCAGATTGCTGGCACAGAGTGACAACCTAAGGATATTGGAGATACTTTTTTTAATTTGCTGTGTACACTCAATCTATTTTTTGAGATTTAAAATATATTGACTTTCAACTTATCAACAACAAAAATAATGTATTGATTCAACAAATATTTATCGAGTGCCCACATATGTAGCAATCACTATTAATTAAAGAAAATCAGTGAAAAGAAAAAGAAAGAAAACCTTGCATTTATGGTATTATGTTTTTATTTCTTAAGTGTTTTAAAAGTCCCTGGGAAGTACTTTGAGAATAGCCTCATATAAACCTCAAAATTTTACCCTCTTCAAAAGTAATGATGATACTGGCAAACAAATAGTCAAAATCAACTTTGCTTCCTATGGAAATTAACCAAAGGCCTGCAACAATCTGAGAAGCTTTTATTAAAGAAAAATAGCTGCAAAAAGAAAATGCTATTACAGCATTTTAGATTGTCCTATTCCCATCATTCCATTCCAGACATCCTGATACCCTAAAGAAAACAAGCAAAACAAACAAGCAACACAGAGTTATAATCACAATAGCTGTGACAACTAGTAGCCAAGCACCACTGGAGGAGACAGAAGAGGTTGAGCTCCAACAGAAGCTCCACTTCCAGAGATGGTGTCAGTATTTGACTTATAAATCCCATCTGCTGGGCTTGTCTTAATTGGCCTGACTTCACCTTTGTTTACTGTGCATAATCATTTACCCAGGCATGTTTTGAAAATAATCATCAGCAATTGCCTAACATCACAGATTACCAAGAAGGAGGCAATAACAAGATGAACAAGAGCCCAGGAAAAATTTAAAACTGGAGAATTAGATGTCCATACAGGACTTTTGAAAATCTGAGATATATTCCTGGGAGCCTAGGAGGCCTTATGCATGAGCAGGGCTGTGTGCATGCTCAGGAATGACCGGAGAAGGCTCTAATCTTCCATCTCTAGTTGACCTTGAGGCACTGACAAGCAAGAAGTACACACAAAATCTAAGATGAACACTGCCTGATAAAATCTTGGAGATAAGTTCCAAAACGCACAGAATGCCCTCAGAAAAATCTAGAAGGCATAAGTTTAAGAAATTTAAAGAAACATCTGTCTAATCATTAGCTGACAATTACATTGAGCAGAGACTTCAGTAGCCATACCTGGCAAGGGTACAGACTTTATAGAATGTAAGGAAGTTGTTAAATAAACATAGTGGTAGCAGCGATGAGAACAACAACAAATAACAATAAGCCTTGGGGAAGGAGGTGAAGAATATGATTTCAACAAAAGCATTCAAAAATCAGGAGAGCATGGTCCACATATATGGGAAAAGTCAGTAAGAACTGTCCTTAAAATGTCCAAATATTGGAATTACTAGAAACAAAAATTGGTGTACTGGAAAGATAAATAAAATTAACAAATTTTAACCAAACTAATATTTTTAAAAATATATTTCTATTGATTTCTGAGAGGTAGGAATAGAGAAACAGACAGAAACATCAATGATGAGAGAGAACCATTGATGGGCTGCCTCCTGCACCGCCCCCACTGGGGACCTACCCACAACTCAGGCATGTGCCCTGACTGGAATTGAACCTGGGACCCTTTAGTCTGTAGGCTGATGCTCTATCCACTGAGCCAAACAAGCTAGGGCAACCAAAATAATTTTTAAAGGGTAGGCTCAATCACTAAAATCAGAATACATTATTTCCAACCCAAAGAATTAAAAGGGATGATGCGAAAAATCTTATGAGCAATTGTATTTTAAAAATTCACAGTAAGAAAAAGAATACCTCAGGTATCATTTTGCTCTGCAGTTTTAATATCTTCAAGTGTAGATTAAAATAAACAACTGGTACTTAATGAATGCAATGCATTATTTTATGGAGTGTCCAGTGCAATATTACATTAAGTTTTGATCATAAAGGTAAATATTATGTGGGGATTTCAATCTCCATTAATATTAACTAGTCCATCATCCTTGGTTTGCTGATGGATGACTTACAAATTAGTGAGCAAATACAGAAATTCTTAAATTAATTCATTCTTGAATCCAGCCATTTCTATAATTCAAAAAATTGGGAGAGTAGGAAAAACTTGAATCTTTGATGACCTCTAAAGCAATTGAATCAAACAAAGGATCCTGAATTTTCCCCTACTTCTGAACTTTCCAACTGAAGATAATGATGTCATTAGTAACTAGGCTTCTTTGAGATTGGGTTTCTAATTCTTATATTAGTAAACATCTTAACTAATACAACAAAAGAGTGTATCCAGTTGCACAGATAAGGATAAACATTTGGATTAGCCTTCAAAATAATTGAAGGTTAGTCCTTTAACACATTTGATTTTGTATTTCCAGCAAGTCACAAAGGACCTAGAACAGTGGTTCTCAGCCTTGGCTGCACATTAGAATCACCTGGGAATCTTTTTAAAATCCTGATTTCTGGGCCTCATCTTCCGGAAATTCTGTTTCTTTGTTATGGGGTGGGGCCACCACATTAGTAACAAAGAAACAGAATTTCCAGAGGATGAGGCCCAGAAATCAGGATTTTAAAAAGATTCCCAGGTGATTCTAATGTGCAGCCAAGGTTGAGAACCACTGACCTAGAACAAGATAACATTCAACAAATATTTGTTTAAAGGATGAACCTGGCACGAATGTGGCAGAGTAAAATGTTGATAATATGTTGAGGTTCAATATCACTGGAACACATTAGCTAGATGGGTTTACCTGGCAGGCTTCACAGGCCCTTCTGAGATGCTATCTGTCCTGTGATGCTAGGATTAGAAGCTGGAAATGAGCCTGTGGCATTTAGAACTCATTAGTAGATGTAGTCACAGGGCCAGTCAAGAAAAAGGCAAGGAAATTGATGAAGTGCCTGAGACATTCGTGTGATCTTCCCCTGATCTACATATTTAGTCCTGTAGCTTTGGGATGCTGAGGGTCATTAATTATCCACATTAAACCTTGTTGCAAAATAGCCTCTACTGACATTGTTGAATAATTAACTCCCTTGAATTTGCTGCTAGTTGCTATAGACCAGTTAGTACCTGGGAGCATTTTGGCTTCTTTAAGAACAGTCCTGGGACACTGACACAGCCTTGACCATTACCAGTAGTCACCATTTGCTACTGGTTTCTCCCTGGTTTTCTTCTGAGGAAAACACTGCTCACACTCACAGATGTAATTGGAAGGAACTCAGAAAAGAAAAAGTATTCAGGGGAAAAGAAAAGAAGAAAAGAAAAAAGAAGCCCAGCTATAAAACAATAGGAAAGATGTCAAAACCATTCTCCATCAATTGACATCACTATTAATAATCAATAGTGTAATATTTTGTGAGTCAAGTAGACAATATCATGAGCAATATTGTCCCAAATTTATGAAACTGAACATTATGTCTCCCTAAGTCTCCCTATCTCTCACTATCTTTGTATATGGGGATTTCAGACGGTAATGAATTGGTTAAAAGTGATTATATCCTACCATTTTTAGGAAGATGACTTAAGTTTCCTTTGTGATTATCAGAGGCATTTTCAAGAAATAACCTAAATTAAAATTTGCTTGTGTTCATAATATAAGCTTCATTTAGTTGGCTTATATGGCTTAAGTGGTTTTATCTGCTCAGCGAATTCTCAATTCCGTCTCTATTTTGTATTTAACTTTAGCAACAGGAACCCTAATCCCACTTCCTCTATGCAGAGGGACAAATTTGCTCTAAAAGTTTGAAGTGTTTGAGTCTCTCTCCTCCCTACCCTATTAGTTGCATTACTAAGGTTTGAGTCAGGATAGGCCAGAAAAGAAAAGGGAGAAAAAATAGGAAATTGGCCCTCACCCCCCAAATATTAAATGGGCAGAGCCTTTTAAACCCTGTTCCTCTGATCAGAAAGATGGCCTCCTCTCAAAGGTTTTGCAGACAACACATACCATGCATTTCCTTCATTTAGCCTGTCCTTGTGTCAGACCCTTGGAGATAATGAGGAAAACACAAACCAGAAACTCATTGTCATTATTCTTGTTGCATTGTTTTCAAATTTTAGCTTCCTTCACCAATCGGCCTGCTAATATTTACATTCAGTGTCTTTACATAGTGCCACTTCTCAAACAGGTAGAAATATTTTGGCTTTTTATTAAATACGGTTACTATTAAATACTGTTATATAGGCAAAGATAGGCAATTCAGGTACACTCTGGAATCTTATTCACATCCTTCAAAACAGTCCTACCAGGGAGGCTCCTGAAGCTGGTTCTACTTCACAGAAAACACCACTCATCCTTCTTTCATGAGATCTGCCCAAGACTCCACTGGTGATCACTAGAGAAACAAAACACCTGGTGTGCTCTCCTTCCTATAAGGCAGTGGTTCTCAACCTTGGCTGCACATTAGAATCACCTGGGAATCTTTTTAAAATCCTGATTTCTGGGCCTCACCCTCTGGAAATTCTGTTTCTTTGTTATGGGGTGGGGCCACCACATTAGTAACAAAGAAACAGAATTTCCGGAGGATGAGGCCCAGAAATCAGGATTTTAAAAAGATTCCCAGGTGATTCTAATGTGCAGCCAAGGTTGAGAACCACTGCTAAGGTGTTTCCATTCTCATTGATTGCCCGTTGGTTATATATAGGGGAGGGCCTTGAGGCGAGGTTTCATTCTGAATCCAGGGAGAAAAGGAGGTGGAATGGGCCTTTGTGTCTCCTGAAAAAAATTCAGAAAGGTATGTAGGTTACATATTATAAACTGCTCTAAGTCTCCTACTAAAGCACAGTATCTCTTGTGCTTACCATCTTAGAGAAAAGAGTTTGCGTCACCCACTATAAAGTAACTGCTTTTGTGTGTTTTGGTTAATTTGTTTTTCATTTGTATGTGTCAGTCTTTCTAGGCTTTGGTTTTACTTGTTTGGTATATGTTAGAGAACCTTTGAGGACATCTAATTCTGCTATGTAGGACTCAAAATATATCTGGGAAAATGTGTCATAAAGCCTGGTGCACATGAGGTTTCAAAATTGTCAATTTAATGTAGCATGAGACAACCATGATTTACTAAAATAACTTGTTAAACTTATTACAATGTTAAAAGATTATTTCAAGTAAGCTCAAATACTTATAAATGGGCCTATAAAAATGTTTTCTGTCTGTTAAGTTAACATAGTATGCTCTATTTACAAACTTTTTTTTTTTTCTGTTGCCAGTGTTTTCTCTCCATATCAGGTAATTACTTGACTTTCTTTGCAGCAATGTGTTTACTAGTAGTTCCCAGTTACTCTTCATTGAACTCTTTTAAAATGCAGTCCATTTTTCTTACTTGGATTTGGCGAATTATCCTGTTAAATGTTCTTTTAAAATGACCTTCAAAGGCCTCTAGAATATCAATTTCTTCACCGTATTGATTGCATTATGCATTAGTTGAACCTACTATTGCAAACCCATCAAAAAGTAGGTTTTGATTTTTTTTTTCTAGCTTTGCAGCTTCAGTTTTAGTATAATTAGAAAGTATTTGTGCCCATAGAATTTACTCCAATTGTTAAAGTTTTCATGGTAACCAGAAACTACTTCTTGGATCTATTATTTGGTTTCTGTTGAGTATTTATTTTCTAAGTTAATAGTTTTGGTGACCTCTTTTAAACTGAGGAAAAACTAAAACTGTGTTGACCAAAATTGCATTTTATTAGAATTCAGTTATCTTCTAGTCTTAAGAACAGATTTTCTTTTCTCTTCTATTAAAATGCATTTTTAGAAGCAATTGAATGAAAGCATCTTAAAAGAGAAAATGACATCAAACATGAGTAGATAGTACCCTTCAAAATATGGCTTATCAAGGTAAATTTGGAAAATGTTGAATAGTATAAATCTTCCAAAGAAAGAAAAACAAATAAAAATAAAACACCATTTATAGCCTTGGCCGGTGTGACTTGGTTGATTGGAGTGTCATCCCCTGCCCTGGTAGTTCTTTGTTCCATTCACAGTCAGGGCACATATCCAGGTTGTGGGTTCCATTCCTGGTCGGGGGGGGAGTGTGCAGGAGGCAACCTAAAAAATGCCATTAATAATATTATCACTTATTAAAAATAAATGAAAAGTTAAATCACTAGGATTGCTGATGTATAAATAAATGGTTATTATACACTACTAAAGTTAGTTTAAATTGTATTAATGTATGATAGACAAAATACACATATACATATATGTAGATACCTTTGTATGTATATATGTATAAATATCTGCACACATATAAACCTATATATGTCCCTTACACATGGTGAAATCTTTGGTCTCAGTAATATCCTTCAAGTAATCTATCTTTACAAATTAATAAGACACACATACGTAGATTTATTTCCAAGAATGTTCAGTGTAGTTCTATTCATGGTAGAGACAAATGAAAATAATTTTCATGTCCAGTGCCAAAGAATTGGTTAAGTAAGGCAGAGGCTATATACCTGTATTATAAACTAATATGAATATATTAAGGATCATATTTTAAAGGGTATATAACATAGTAATAAGTAAAATATTAAACTTATAAAGCAATACATGTATATAGCATAATACTAATACATATATGTTAATATAAACACTCTATATAAATATTCACTACTGCTCATAATTAACCTCTTAATTTTACTAAAAGCTATAATTTTCTCTGATTTTTCATTTTATTTCCCACAGTTTATACATGGCAGTAGATTATTTATAAAAATAAAATTTAAGAAAACAGCTCAAAATGCACACACACACACATACTTTAAAAATGGCAAGAGACTATTTCTTGTTCAGATAACTCTAATTTTAAAATGTCATGTCTCGTTTTAATGCATAAATAAGAAAACATCTTTATAGGATGGGAAGTTGTCTTGCTTTTTTTCAATAACAGAACCTACAGCTCTCCAGCGAGGAGAGGAGATCCTGCTCTGAGGAAATTTTCTCTGATTGTACACTGATATCAGTTTCTGAACCTCAGTGCTTATAGTGGTTAGAGCAGCGGCTAGAATTTTTAAAATAGTGGAAACTGTGCCTCTGTAAGACTCGCTCTGTAAGCTAAGACATGCATGTCTGTCTTTTCTGGCATTTCATGTAGTGATGCTTTATTCTAATAAGAATTGCAGCCTTCAGGGTTGCAGGAGGTGGGTAAGAAAAGGGAACTAGTTTGCTAGAGAACACACTGCATCATATTCTCAGAGTTGGAGGGCTCCAGTGGAAAATGCATTAATGCAAAAAGCAAATACAATGGGTACATTTTGAAGTTGTGTCATGTGTCATTAAATGAAAATACAAATTTGCATGTAAATTGTGATATGAGTTCTGGGCAATCCAGGTGAATGTGATAGCCTGTCTTGTCTGAATTAGTAGCTTACACACTTCTAAGGAATTATCAATCTGCTTATATGTGCATATTTGGCATGTCACACACACACACACACACACACACACACACACACAAAATCTTAGAATTTCTATTGTCAGGCAATTTAAGACTTGCTCTTTGAACAGGGGTTAAATAGTAACACATATTTGTAAAGTAGAACTTTAGAATAATATGAGGAAATACATTTTTGTTGTAATTATCAACAATTTAAAAATTTATATTTCCCCTTCATTTTATAATACACATTTAGCTACATAGACATTTTGCTTTATATTTTTAGAAAGATAATACTTATTAAAAATAATAAATACATCTATGGATAACACCACAAAATTATCATCCCTAACTCAGTGATCTGTTTGGGATCAAGGGGAGGTGAGAAAGAAGGATTTTGAGCATGTTATATCAGTTCAGGTGTTATGGACCGAAGTACCTCGAACAATATGGACGGCTTCACTCTCAGTTATGATGATTCAGGTTTCTCCAAAATTAGTGTAAATCATCTCAAATATGTGGTAGTAATGTCAGGAAAACAGGGAATATATTATGGGGAAATATAGAATAACTAAAACCCAGACTTAAGTACATGCATTTTTTAAACATAAAGGATAGTTGGTAATGTATTTTTTTTTTTTTTTTTGCTTTCCCCCCAGCTTTGGTAAGATATAATTGTCATATACTATTGTGTAAATTTAAGCTTTATAACACGTTAATTTGTTATATTTTATATTAAAAATGATTACTACCATAAATTTAACACCTAACACTTATATCACCTTAAGTAATTACCATTTATCTCCTATGGTAAGAACATTTAATATTTACTCTCTTAGCAGTTTTCAAGTATATTATACAGAATTATTTACTCTGATTACTATGCTGTACATAGGATCCCCCAAATTTTTTTAAGCTGGAAACTTGAACCAACATCTCTTTTCCTCCATCTCATGGTAACCACCATTTTAGTCTCTGTTCTGTGTGTTTGGCATTTTTAGATTCCACATGTAAATGATATACAGTTTTTGTGTTTTTCTGTCTGATTTACCTCACTTAGCATAATGTGCTGAAGGACCATCCACTTTGTTGCAAATGGCAGGGCATTCTTCTTTCTCATGGCTGGATAATATTCATATATATATATATACATATATATATATATATATATATATATATATATATATACACACTAATAAAATGCACTAATAAAATACAAACATGCAAATTGACCATACCTTCGCTACACCTTAAGCCATGCCCACCAGCCAATCAGAGCAACTATATACAAATTAACCCAACCAAGATGGCAGCCAGCAGCCACGGAGCTGGAGCAAGCAGGAGGCTTGGTTGCCCCAATGATGGAGGAAGCCAAGCTTCCCAGCTACCACAGCCGGCTCTGAGCTCCAATCAAAGCAACAAAGTTTCAATTATAGAAGATAAATAAACCCCAGATACCTGCTTTCAGCCGGCCATGGCCGGAGCTGGAGTGAGCAGGAGTGTGTTGCCCCTGGTGATGGAGGAAGCCAAGCTTCCCTCCTGCCCACCCTGGCCTGCTCTGAGCTCCTCTCAAGGCTACAAAATTTCAATTATAGAAGGTAAATAAATCCCAGAATTAAAAAAAAGAAAGCTGAAAAAAAGGAGAGGCTGGGAGCTTCCATTGCCAGGGGCACTTGGCCAGCCTGAAAACAGCCCTCAGCCCCTCACCCAGACTGGCCAGGCATCCCAGTGGGGATGCCCTAACCTAAAGGGGGAGGGGACAGTCTGAAAACAGTTATCAGCCCCTCACCCAGGCTGGCCAGGCACCCCGGTGGGACCCCCGCCCTGAAGGGGGTGTGACCAGCTGCAAAAAGCAATCATCCCCTCACCCAGGCTGGCCAGGCACCCCAGCAGGACCCCCACCCTGATCTGGGACACCCTTCAGGGCAAACCAGCCAGGCCCCACCCATGCACCAGGCCTCTATCCTATATAATAAAAGGGTAATATGCAAACTGATCCTAACAGCAGAACAATTGGGAATGACTGGTCACTATGACACACACTGACCACCAGGGGGCAAACGCTCAATGCAGGAGCTGCTCCCTGGTGATCAGTGCACTCCCACAGGGGCAGCTCTGCTCAGCCACAAGCCAGGCTGATGGCTGCCAGTACAGCGGTGGTGGTGGGAGCCTCTCCCGCCTCCTCAGCAGTGCTAAGGATGTCTGACTGCAACTTAGGCCTGCTCCCCGCTGGCAAGTGGACATCCCCCGAGAGCTGATATGCACTCAGGGAGGTCCCTCAGCCTGCCTCTGCCCTCTTGCAGTCTGGGACCCCTTGGAGGATGTCCACCCCAGTGGGGACCCTCACCCGATGGAGGTTTGGCCAGCCTGGGTGAGGGGCTGATGGCTGTTTTCAGGCTGGCCACACCACCTTTAGTGTGGGGGGTCCCCACTGGGGTGCCTGGCCAGTCTGGGTGAAGGACTGAGGGCCGTTTTCAGGCTGGCCAAGCCCCCTGGCGACGTAAGCCTTCCTTTTTTTCTTTTTTCTTTTTTATTCTGGGATTTATTTACCTTCTGTAATTGAAACTTTGTTGCCTTTAGCGGAGGCCTGCGGAAAGCTTGGCTTCCTCCATCGCCAGGGGCAACCCACTCCTGCTCACTCCAGCTCCGTGGCCATGGCTGGCTGAAAGCAGGTATCTGGGGTTTGTTTACCTTCTATAATTGAAACTTTGTTGCTTTCAGTGAAGCTCAGAGCCGGGCTGCGGTAGGTGGGGAAGCTTGGCTTCCTCCATCACTGGAGTTAGCAAGCCTCCTGCTCACTCCACCTCTGTGGCAGCCAGCCACCATCTTTGTTGGGTTAATTTGCATATAGTTGCTCTGATTAGCTGGTGGGCGTGGCTTACGTCATAGTGAAGGTATGGTCAATTTGCATATTTGTCTTTTATTAGTGTAGATATATATAATTTTTTCCTGTTAATCCTCACCTGAGGATATTTTTTCCATTGATTGTTTTAGAGAAAGAGAGCTCTGGGGGAAAGAGAGGGGAGACACATCAGATTGATTGCTCTCAGATAAGCCCCAACAGAAGATGGGATTGAACCCGCATCTTCTTTACATAATCATCCCCTTGGCTATTGTGAATAATGCTACAACATACATGGGAATCCAGGTCTCTATTTGAGATAAAATTTTCCTTTCCTTTGGATAAACACCCAAAGTGGGGTTTACATTCCAACAGCACACAGAGGGTTTTTTTCTCCACACCCTCTGTAGGTGATAATTTCTACTGGAATGTCATTGAATCTAGGTCCTCTTAGCTGAGAGAACAAGGAATTATGTGTATACTGTCCTGTGTGTATACACACATATCTATAAATATTTCTGTATGTGTATCTGTGTCTCTATTAAGATAAACTTGAGTTTATATTGGTATCTGCAACTCTAATCCTTTAGCAAATCCCTCCTTCTCCTGCTTACCTGTAACCTTCTACTCAACAGTAAGAAAACTGGCTCCCACCATCTGTCATCCATTTAATTAACTGTTCACTTTCAATATAGATGTATTATGGTTTCAGGCTTGTTAACCCATATCTCCAAAGAAAAAGCTTTACCAACTAGAGTATAGTATTAACATACAATTTGTTTTAGTTCTATAGATTTTGTTCTTTACTACTATGGATTCCACTTATTTCCAAAGTAACTTAGGTCAGTAACTTTTCTACCCATCACCTTTAGTGAAGTTCTTTTTCCATATATTTGTTAATAGAGTTAGATTATTTTTGTCACCTTCTATATTCTGCCTTGGAATCTCTAGGTCATCTAATGATTTTCTGAGACTTCCATCTATCATGTTAATTCTTTGTGCTATAAAGTTCTGTGTGTTTAGACAAATGGATACTGATATGTATGCATCTTTATAGTATTATTAGGAGCCCAGTGTACGAATTCGTGCACCTTGAAAGGAACTGTGGGCCGCAAGGCTGCTGTAGGCACAGGGGCAGGTCTTGGTCCATCCTCTGTGCCCCCACCTGGCCCCTCCCACCATGGCCCTGGTCCCATCTGCTGGCAGCCCCGCTCCCACTGCCGCTGCTCCCACACGCTGATGGCGCTGGCCCCGCTCGCACCCAGTGACGGCACAGAGCAATTGGGGCCAGAGACAGCAGTTGGTGCGAGCGGGGCTAGCACCGTCAGTGGATGTGAGCGGCGGCTGCTGCTCTGACCGTCCCCCAGGATGAGAGGGAGGTAGAGAAGCCCTCAGGGCCAATCCGGGCTAGCAGCCGCTGCTCACACCCACTGATGGCACCGAGTGATCGGGACCAGCAGCAGGCACCGTCAGCTGGTGCGAGTGGAGGCTCTGGTGCCGGCTACAGGTGCAAGTGGGGCCAGCGCTGGCAGCAGGTGTGAGTGCTGGGCGGGACCGAAGCGCACCAGGAGCAAAGAATTTTCAGTAGCCACCAGAGGTTTGCCCGATGACAGCGACCGGCACCCCGCCTTGGTCTGGCGCCCCCACTTACCTGTTCCACCATCCTGCCACAACTGATGCCCGCCATGTTCCACACACGCCCCCTAGTGGTCAGCGCATGTAATAGCGACTGCTTGTTTGGTTCCAGTTGTTCCGCCATTCAGTCTGTTTGCATGTTAGCCTTTTATTATATAGGATACAGAATAATTTCACAACCCTAGAAAATGCCATGCACTTCATCTACCCAAACTTCCTCTTTCCAATCCTCAACCACTGGAAACCACTGATATATTTACTGTCTGTATAATTTTTCATTTCTAGAGGGTTATTTAAGGTGAATTACACAATATGTAGTCTTTTAAGATTGGTTTATTTTATATAGAAATATTCATTTATGATCCATCTGTGTCTTTGCATGATTGTATAGTTCATTAATTTTATCACTAAACTAGAGGCCCAGTGCACAAAAATTTGTGCACTCGGCAGGGAGGGGGGACCCCTCAGCCCGGCCTGTGCACTCTCGCAGTCTGGGACTCCTCGGGAGATAACGACCTGCTGGCTTAGGCCTGCTCCCGGGTGGCAGAAGGCAGGCCTAATCCCTAGGTACAGCCCCTGGTCGGGCTCAGAGCAGGGCCGATGGGGAGGTTGCGATGCCACCCTCAATCACACTCAGGGTAGGGCCGATTGGGGGCTTGGGGCACCGCCCCCTGTCACACTCAAGGCAGGGTTGATGGGGAGGTTGCAGCGCCACCCCCTGTCACACACAGAGCAGGGCCGATCAGGGGGTTGGGGAGCTCCCCCCTGTCACGCACAGAGCAGGGCCCATCCAGGGGTTGAGGAGCTCCCCACTGTTACTCACAGAGTAGGGCTGATAGGGGAGTTGGGGCACCTCCCCCTGTCACACATAGAGCAGGGTGGATCAGGGGGTTGGGGCGCCACCCTCTATCACCCACAGAGCAGGGCTGATCAGAGGGTTGGAGAGCCGCCACTGTCACACTCAGGGCAGGGCCGATGGGGAGGTTATGGCTCTACCCCATCACACACAGAACAGGGCCCGTGGGGGGAGGGGTTGGGGCGCCGCCCTCTATCACCCACAGAGCAGGACCGATCAGGGGGTTGGGGTGCTGCCACTCTCACACTCAGGGCAGGGCCGATGGGGAGGTTATGACTCTAAACTGTCACACACAGATCAGGGCCCGTAGGATGGGGGGTTGGGGCACCACACACAGAGCCGCAGGGTGATCAGGGGGTTGGGGAGCTCCCCCCTATCTGGCACAGAGCAGGGCCGATAAGGGGGTTGGGGAGCCTTCCCCTGTCAGGAACAGAGCAGGGCAGATAGGGAGGTTGTGGCCCCGCCCCCTGTCACAGAGCCACAGGGCAATCAGGGGGTTTGGGCGCTGCCCCCTGTCATGCTGATCCCGGTGCCGGGAGGCTTCGCGGCTCCGCTGATCCCGGTTCTGGGAGGCATATTACCCTTTTACTATATAGGATAGAGGCCTGGTGCATGTGTGGGGGCTGCTGGTTTGCCCTGAAGGGTGTCCTGGGTCAGGGTGGGGGTGCCCACTGGGGTGCCTGGCCAGCCTGGGTGAGGGGATAATGGCTGTTTGCAGCTGGTCACACACCCTTCAGGGTGGGGGTCCCCATTGGGGTGCCTGGCCAGTCTGGGTGAGGGGCTGAGGGCTGTTTTCAGGCTGGGACTGAAGCTCCCAACTGCTCTTTTCTTTTTTTTTTTTTTTTTATTCTGGGCCAGCTTTAGCTCTGAGGCTCCAGCTCTTAGGCATCCGCTGCTAAAAGCAGGTATCTGGTTTGTTTAGGTTCTATAATCGAAACTCTGTATCAATTCCAGCTCTGAGATCCCCGGCTCGCTGAAAGCAGGTTTCTGAGGTTTTGTTTAGCTTCTATATTTGTTACAATGTTTTTTAAACTGCAGGCTCTGAGGCCAGCAAGGCAGGCGGGGAACGTTGGTTTCCTCAGTCACTGAAGCAAGCAAGCCTCATATTAGTTTCAAGCTTCCTGGCTGCCTGCTGCCATCTTGGCTGGCAGTTAATTTGCATATCTCGCTGATTAGCCAATGGGAAGGGTAGCGGTCGTACGCCAATTGCCATGTTTCTCTTTTATTAGATAGGATAGTATCCCTTGTATGAATGTACCATAGTTTGTTTATTCACCAATTTAAGGGAATATTGATTGCTTCTAAGTTTTGGCAATTTCAAATCAGTTGTGTAAATTACTATTTATGTGATTACTAGAGTATAGTTAGAATTTTGAATGAAACTGCTAAACTATCTTTCAAAGATGTTGTACCATTTTGCTTTTCCACCAGCAATTAGTGATACAGTTTGTCTTCATGCCTGCTAAAGTGGTAGTTTACATTATCTGAGTGCTGAGTGTTGGACGAGACTTCCAGACCTCTAATTTTACTTTCCATAGCTCTAATTTTTTTATATCTGATTTGATAAAAATTTGTTGAGTATTTCTAATATATGCATTTAATACTCTAAATTATTTAAGAGATAGCTGTTAAATCCCCCAACCAGTGATTATACTTTACACATCTAAATAACACATGGGGATGAGACTAAATCTCAATGGAGAGTATAAAATATTTGGACTAAATGAAAATATAATTTATCAAAATGGTAGGATTCAGTCTGAAATCAATAATCTAAGCATCTATCTTAGAAACCTTAGAAAAAAGGAGAAGTTTGAGCTTACAGCAAGCTAAAGAAAATATACAATAAAATTGCAGCAAAAATTAGGGAAATTGGAAACAGGAAAACAATATAAAAAAATCAACAAACCAAGAGGTAGTTCTTTGAAATATCAATAACATTAACCCTTTGTCAGGCTAACCAAGAAAAAAAACAGTCACATATTACTGGAAGTAAAAGAAGGATCATCAGTATTGATCTCACAACCATTAAAATGGTAATAAAAGAAACTATGAACAACTCTATTCCCATGAATTTAATGTCTCATATATAATGGCCAAATTTCTTGAAAGACACACACTACCGAAACTCACAGAAGGAGAAATAGATAAATTGAATGACTATGTCTGTTAAAGATATTGAATCACCCATTTTTTAACCTTCCACAAAAGGAAGCACCAGGCCCAGATGGTTTCTCTTGTGTTGTACCAAATATTTAAGGAACAAATTAAAACAATTCCCTCCAATCGCTTTTAGAAAATAAAATCAGAGGGAATAATTTTATTCAGTTCATTTTATGAGGCCATTATTATTCCTAAGACCAAAACTGAAGACATTACAAGAAAGGAAAACTGCAGTCCACTGTCTCTCTTGAACAAATACAGTAATGAAAACATTGGAGAATTGAATCCCATAAGGTAAAAATAAGTTTGATAATTTATTTTAGTGTTTTCAAACTTCTTCCTCATATTTGCCTAAGTTTTCTCACAGAATTTCATTTCTTTCAAGAAAATGGGAATCTTCCCTGAACTAGTTTTGCTATGATTCTGCCTCCTACTACCATATTGTCAACAACTTGGCTCAGGGCTGAGCCCCATTTCTGAAAGTTTGCTTTCTAACGGTAGTCTTGCTGCAAATGGGGCAGTAAATTTGGAATTGTGAGGCAACCATCACCAAGTAGCCATCGTTGACATCTTAGAAATTAGTAGCATACTTCAGTTTTTAAAATTTGAGACTGTCTGCTGTTTCCTAGTATTTTGGCATCATGCAAGGCAATGGACAGATTATATCTCCTGTTTCTCCCCTTTATTGCTTTCTCTCTTTTTCATGCCTGTTACTGAAGTTTTCATATGTCTTCAAACCAAGACCTGAAATATGATGCCATCCCATATTTATTCCTTTTCTAAGTCTGCCCCAAACAGTAATTTAATGTCTTATTCTAGTGTTTTTCCCATTCTTATTATTACTACTAGGCTTATCAGCCTGCAGATTTCCAAAACTCTTATTCCATTAAAAAAGAAAAAAATAATTATCTGCCATCTTCAATTTTTTGGCATTTATCCCTGGTCCTTGCAACTTCTAATATTTCAGAGTTTTAGTGATCACATCAAATTGTCTGCTTTGGAATTTTGAGTTAACTCTTCTTATGAAATATTTTTTCTCTTAGAATATATAGTCAGTATAGAGAATTATTTACCCCTTCAAATATAATTAATACTACTCTATTATTTATGTCATAGATATCCCTCAAAATTTTGAGAACTAATCTCTAAGCCTAATTGCATTTTTAATGCTAAAGTATATCTGGGCTTCTGTAAATAGTGACTTAATTTTTCTCCAAATTATACTATGTGAATGTATGTACATACACCACTACTAACCTGATTTGACTCTTTAAAACTTGCATTTAATATAAGCTTATATTAAGGAAACTTTAAAAATTCCTCTTGTACAAGACACCTTTTGTTCAGTCAGTCTCCTGCTAATATTTTTCTTTCTTGGAAAGAACAATTATTACATATTTAATGAATCCAGCTTCTAGCATTTGGAACACTAAAAGCCTCATGTTCTTTTTTCAATGCTAAGGCCCTCCTGGCCATTGGACAAACTGCTGCCATGCCAACAGGCTAGCAAACATCTATTTCAACTGACAAGAGGCACATCTTTCCTGCTGATTTTGCCCAAAGTCTTTTCAATTCTTTTGATATTCAAGCTACAAAGTTACAATTGGAAAGCAAAATAACAATTAAGAATTATATTATTTCTTAATCTGTCCAGATTTATTCCAAAAGAAATGCACAAAAAAGTTTTTGTCTTAATATTTATAATTTTAAACTTTTAGTGCTGTGTAATTATTCCTGTGAGGTGCAATGTGTGAGCTGTTTACACGAGATGAATGGAACCATGAATTTATAAGCACATGCTCCATTACACTCATAGTGTATTGCTTCTTAATTTACATCTTGCTTTGGGCCATGCAGAAGATTATTTTGGCAATTTTGAAAGAGCTATTCCAAAATCTATAGGTTCATTTCCCAAGGCTCCTTTTTTTATTTGTGATTTGAAAACCATTTGGTGGGCAGGAATTTCACCTTGCATTTGTCAGATACATTTCCCACTTATCATATTTGGCTTATGGCAATATGGTGGTTTTGGAAGAAGAAAGTATAAAGCCCATGACTTACTTTAATGGGACAGGAAAATGTGGAGCTAGAAGACAAAGAATATAATTACATTTTTATGAGCAATCATGTAAATATATTACTAAAAATGTTCTTTTAAGTAGCATAGTCAAATGGAGAGAAAGGAAAAAGTGTCAGGAGCCAGACTAAAAAATCCTTTTCTCTGACTTCCAGACTGCTCTAACAAGTTGAAAGCATCAACTTTATGTCTGTCTAAAATGCACCTAATTAATTAAAGATATCATTAACCATGCTATTACTAGAAAAAAAAAGATTAAAACTTGTGAAGCTTGAGAAATAAATTTTGCTTCTAAATAAACTGAGTAAATTGTTTTATGAGAAAACAAGATTTAATATACCCAAGTTAGCATATTTGTCACTGAATTCCTCTTTTTAAACAATTCAAAATTATCACTTATTTTCTGTGAGAAATCTCGGACTTACTAATGAATTTATATATATGTGTGTGTGTGTGTATATATATCTATATGTGTGTGTATGTATATCTATATCTCTATAGATATGCATATATTTATATATACATATATATCTATATCTATCTATAAAATCAGTCATTAATTTGATCAAAATTTAGGACAGCACTTGAATGCAAAAATTGAAAAATAACACTACATTATCTGAGTTTTTCACAAATTAGTAGTATGTCATTTCAGGACCTGCATGGACATCAAAGTCTCTTTCCTAGAGTGACCCCTACAGGGTAGATTATTCTGACAGTTTGTCCAACTTTAAATTAGATGAGGGTTGGGGGTGGTGGTCAAGGGATGATTCTCAACAGACACTGTGGAAAAAGCTTGAATAGACAGGCTGATGTGTCCATAGCCATGTGCAAAGAAGTTTCCTCCTAGTATGAGATTGAATATGAGATGCTTAGAGAAGAGAATTAGTCAATAGACAGGAGCTGGCTCCTCCCTGGCTACCACATTCTTGTTCAGAACTCAGAGGGGTATACAAATGTTATATTTGAATCTTCCAGGTTATTACTGGGATAAAGATATAGATGTCAAGTTAGGAGGTTAAAACCTATCCCAGTGTTTGGTTTATAAGTTTTGGCTGTTACACATGGTATGTGGGCCTCTGTTTGTAGTATCATGCTAAGTTGCAAATACCATATGTTGGGGACGTATCAGGGAATTTAGGTTCTTCTCTGTTGAAGGAGGTCATTGAGGGGATATGACTGGAGAGCTGGACCCAGGCAATCAGACGCTCCTCACTCTCCCCTGTCCTTGGAATTCATGTTCCACCCAGCATTCGACACTAGGAGCCATTTCAAGGACATCGCCTGAGAAAGTAAGGCATTGTTGAGACCATCTGGACTGAATATGTGACTACACCTAGGCCACCATATAAACTTTTAAGTTTCTAGTAGGGGAGCGGAGTAAGGAGATCTACTCACCTTGCAGCCCAATACAAACTTTGTATGTACTAAAGTTTATTAAACCTGTCACCTACCAATCTGAAGTATTCTGCAAATATGTCTTATCTCTTCTTGTCCTTCATGTGCAGGCCCAATTTGTGAAGCAACATTCTCCCATAATATTTATTATCAGTCGCATTATTGAAAAGCTTTAGTATTAGTTCAAGTGTAATGTGAATCTAGCTTCTAAAGAGACTACCACTACACTGTTACTGTAATTCTGGATCATAACTGGATAATGAATTAATTCTAGTCTACACTATATATATAATCTCCTCACCTGTGGATATGTTTTTATTGATGAGAGACAGAGGGAGAGAGAGAGAGAGACAGAGAGAGAGAGAGAGAGAGAGAGAGAGAGAGAGAGAGAGAAAGAGAAAGAGAAAGAGAAAGAGAAAGAGAAAGAGAAAGAGAAAGAGAAAGAGAAAGAGAAAGAGAAAGAGAAAGAGAAAGAGAAAGAGAAAGAGAAAGAGAAAGAGAAAGAAAGAGAAAGAAAGAGAAAGAAAGAGAAAGAAAGAGAAACATGGGTCAGCTGCCTCCCATACACTTCCAGGGATCAAACCTGTAACCTAGGTATGTGTCTTGACCAGGAATCGAACTGGCAACTTTTTGTTGTATGGGGATGATGCTCCAAGCAACCTAGTCAAATTGTTTTTATCCCTGGGAGAACTACTTTTGACTTTTGGGCTCTTGTTCTTAGTTCTTGTTGTTTAGAAATGCACTCATTCAAATGAGGGTTTTTAAATAACTTATGTCGAGCAGTTGAATGTTCTGTAACACTATATTACCTTCTAATATTTTGCAAAATGTTAGCTAAGTGCTGCTGCAGCCTTTGTTCTGTACTACAGTGACTTTCAAGTCCATTGGTGGTTCACATTATGTAGTTTGGGGGGTTCCCAGGGGGAAATGTTGCTTATAGCATTCCCTCCACATTCTAACCAGAGTTTAATGAATTAATTAATTATCCAGTTATGATCCAGGACAGAGACCTATTACCACATGATATTCCTAGAATATCTAGTTCAGTCAGCATTTTATTTTTATTGATCAGTGTTTTTGTTTTTCTTGTTTTGCAATCTAAGAAGACAGGGATACCTTAATTTCTTTATTGAGGAAACATTTATTTCATGTCTTGAGTCTACGTTTAACAGAGTTCCCCTATAGTGCAGCCCTGTGATTTTCCTTTTTATATAGTGATGTTCATTTTCCTCCATGAATAATAGCTAGGGGCAACATTGCTAAGTCATTTAATGGCTAATTCACTTTGAATATAGGTTTGCATTTAATCATATACAACCTGGTTATAAAACATAAGAAACAATGCTAACATAACATGGAAAAGATATATTTAAAAAATTAGATATATATTGATTTTTAGAGAGTGAGGAAGTGGGAGAGATAGAGATAGAGAAAGAGATGAGAGAGAGAGAAAGAGAGAGAGAGAGAGAGAGAGAGAGAGAGAGAGAGAGAGAGAGAGAGGAGAGAGAAAGAGAAAACAACATTGATTGTACTCCTACTGGGATGGAGCTCACAAGCTCACAACCTGGGTGTGTGCTCTGACCAGGAATCAAACCAGCAACCTTTCAGGGCATGGGATGATGCCCAACCAGCTGAGCCACACCAGCCAGGGCTATGGAAATGGTAAATTTTTTTTAAATGCATTTACTTTATAAACATAAGACTTGACCTCTTTGTTTGTTTGTTATTATGTTTATACTTTATTTCCTATTGAAAAATGTTTTATGGCTATTTTTTAATGTTATGTGAACGTTAAGCTTTGTTTAATCCAAATGTACATAATCAATAGCAGTAATTATCTTTTCTATTGATGCTGTTGTTTTTAAGGCAATGAGAAATGATATGTAGAATTATATATAGCTCAGTCTCAATATTATAAATATGTTTACAATAATTCCAATCATGTTAAAAATTATTTTAGAAATAGCAGTGCTTCATTTCACACCAATATTTCATTTAATTTAATGTACAGGAGTATAAAAATTTTATGTAAGAGGTCCCCACACTTAGATATTGGCTCTGTTATATCTGATTGTGTTCTAATTGGTTTCTTCAGGAAACCCTGTCAAAATCATAGGTTGATTTTGTTGACTGCAAAGCTGTTAAGTCTTAAACAATTTCTGTAACTGGTGATAGGTATCAAAATCCAAAGTAAGGTTCAAATTTGAATTATAAATAACATTTAAAATTCCTACTCAGTCAATAGGAAGCCACATATGGTAATTTATGTGAAAAATATAAATAAAAAATTCCAATTTTATTTAAAATTCATGAATTTTTGCTTATACAGTCTGTTTTAAAGATTTTACTGGCTCTCTTACTGGTATTTATAAATCTACCATATAAAGGCCATAATAACATTTTAATTATTAAGTTTAATGTACACACACAACACAGAGTCAGGTATGACTTTTAGGTATTTTATTTAAATACTGTAAACCTATAAATAGAAGTAATCTAGTTTGAGGAGTCATCTTTATCTTATCAATATTAAGTTATATGCAATAAACTCCAAAATAATCTTTAGAGGGAAAAAGTTAAAAAATAATTATAAAAGTGTTTTACCAGTTTATGAAGGTAAATGATGTAATTTAGATTTAATTCATTGAAAATGCTTGTAAATATGCATCACCTGGATTCAAGTCTTATCTGTCCTCTCATCTTATCCCCTGGATCCACAGTGGATTGTGGATCTCACCTGGGTCCTAAATTAGAGCTGAAGCACTGTCTACCTCTCTCATTAACTGCCTGTGTGACTAATGTAAGTAATTTTTCTTCTTTATAAAATGCACATTTTATAAATGAGCTTTAATCCTAAAATTAAAAATCTAAAACGTTCTCTGGAGCCATATTTCTGAAAGAGTCAAATTTAAGGCTTAAGCTTTCTTGTTTTCTTGAGATAATTTTAATACACTGTTGGTGAATGCTGATTATTATTATTTTAAACTCTTTGTCAGAGAACTTATATACAAGGCACATGGTCCTTCATCACAAACAAATTTAATAACCTACAAAATGACTTCCATTTTTAATTCCTAAGAGGTTTTCAAGTGAAAATAATAGACTATGCAGGCGGGCCCATTATACTTTCCCCTATAACTTAGCTGACATTCCCAGCACTTTTCTTAAACATCGTTTTGTAGCCTCTGAAGGAAGCCAGAATATGTCAGTCTCTTTGACATATAAATTATTTTGAACTGAAGGCAATTAGAGGCAGCAAACCCAGAAAAAAGCATCCCCTGCTCTGCCTAGACAAGAGATAAATTCTCCTTTTACTGGAGACAGACTCTGATCAGACTGGAGAATGCACCAGAGGACTCTGCAAAGAAATTCTACTCCATTAGTTTCCTCCCATGTGTATCTACCTCCCCACAGTTTGCTGCCCTTGGAAGCCCAGAGCTACTCCCCTTTGTCCCTCATTTCTCTACAAGTGTATTGTTCTTAGTGGAAGATGTTATATAAGCTGCAGTACTAAGCATCCACTTTGAGTTCCTTTTTTCTATTGAGGTTTCTCCCTAATGATGTGCACTGTACACATTAATATACTGTTTGATATTCTCTTGTCAATCTGCCTTTTTGTTAAAGAATCCCAGCGGAAAACCTAATATGGGTAGAGGTCAAGTTTTGCTTCTCCTCCATCTACATGTCTCTTAAAATCCTAGGTGTTTTGTTTGTTCGTTTTTTAAAAAACATTGTTTTGTAGCCACATGCCCAGGTATTTTTATTTTGGATTACTGTCCATCCCATCGTGACAATTAATTATTTTGAGTTTATTATAAACAGCTAGCCCCTTTAAAAAAGGAAACCTTTCATTTCTTTGTCCAAGGTAATGTTGGGATCCAGATGCTATGCCCAAGGGTCTCACTAGGTTAATTGGGGGCCTTGCCTTTTCTTACAGTTGATATATAGTAAATATCTCTAAATCTTAACTAAGAAAGTAACATAAAGGATGTAGTGAAACCCATTTGTCATGGCATCATATGCGATGTTTAAAAAGAGGCTTGATGTCATTTGAAGGACACTTTTTAATACATAAGGGCCATGGAAGAAAAAACAGTATGCCTTCAGATTCCTAGTACCCATTCCTGAGGGTTAGTGTGTTCCCTCTCTTGTTGCTCATGCTCTTATGAAGCTGTGCAGGTCTTTGGTGACAGTAATGGTGGAATTAATAATGGTGCTAATGATCTGTAATTTTTGGGCTGCCTTTGAGGACAGTGTGGCAGTCCTTTGAAATAGAAATTTGGAAAATTTATCTCATCCATTGCCTATTGCAAATGTAGGCTTCCTTATCTTTCCTTTTGATGTTTCTCATTAATGTATTATTCCTGTTCATTGTTTAGCTTCTTATATTCCATTTAGTTTAAATACTTACTTAAAACTGCAGTCACATATAGGTCTGAAACAGATTCTTAGTGAGGTCTTGATTGAAACTTCATTTCCTTTAAGGGAAATAATAGACAAATATTCATTTGTACTAAATGGATACAGTTCTTGCATTTGTTATAAGAGTAGCAAAGGCTACCCTTTTTATTTTTTTCGCATGCAAATACTTTCCCCTAGGAACCAGTTTGCAAAGATCAGTAGAATATAGGTATAGAGACTTCAAAACATGTTTTTACCAACTTGCATTCCCTTTACTTATCACTGTATTGGTTTGTAGTCTCTGACATTATTATTTCAGTTTCTTATGCCTTAAATGAAAATCAAGAATTACATACACACTTTTTATTCTTTCTTCTTTGGTTTTGATCTAAATTCACAAAGAAGGACTATTTAAATACTAATCATATATTAAAATTTAAAGTACGTTTGCTTTAACTATAATATACCTAAAAAGCCACATGTTACATATAATTTTGAGGGAAAATATTAGCAATCATAATGTACTGTATCTGAGAAGGCAGTATAAGCATCAAAGAGTAGAAACTACTTTTCTTAATTTCTAAGCCAAAACACTCTTTCATTTTAAAATGAATTCAAAGAATATAATAAAAAACAACAGGCTACTAATTTTGTCAACACTTAGTATAATCTCTTGCTTATTGTAATTACTCATTTGTAAATGCAGATAAAAGTACATTTTTCAGGTGGAATATTGCACTCCTGAAACGGATTTTAGGGACAGGACAGGCAGTTAAGGAATAAGGGGGTCCATGGGAGAGGAATGCATAGGTGAGGTGAGAGCTTGGAGCTGCCAGAATGCATATCTTTACAGAGGGTAGAGAAATGTTACAAGATAAAGGGAAGGGGAAGGCATACATTCACAGAGGATAGAGGAATGTTGTAAGATAAAGGGAAGAGAAAGAGTGGGGTACCAGGTGGGCTTTGACTTTTGAAACTGATACTCTACAGAAGAATGACCAGTTGGGAAAGCATGGGGGTCATAAATTACGGAAGGGTCCAATTAGAAAGGGTCATGTTCAGACAAAGAGCTACCAGCATATATAAACCAGAGACAAAGAGACTCAGAAAAGATTTAGATTTTTTCTCATTTTAGAAAGAGAGAGCAGGGGAGTTTGTATATACTTCCAATGAACTTCCACATATTTACTACAGAAGCCTTTTAGTCCATGAATTTTATTCTTCAAACTTCATAGGACAAGAACCCACAAGGAAGAGTCCATTCCTCCAACTGCACATATCACTACTAAATAGAGGAGAGATTTTTAAAACTTCATTTTAGGTGGCAATCTTCAGGGCACAAAGGCATAAAAAAGAGCATTTACAAGTTTCCTCATAGTAAAAAAACAAACTTTTAAAAACAGTTACCTTTTAGTAGTTGGTAAAATGAATCAGAAGTTTTCTAATGGAAGGAAAGAGAAAGAATGTACGTGGTTGACAACTTATTATGTATAATGCAATTTTTAAAATACACTTACCATCTCAGTGAGATGTACATACTGCTGAGGAAAACAAGATATTTATATTTTATTTATATTTATACTTATATTTAAATTTGTAACATTATTAAATTTTAAGCCAGATTTGCTATTAGTTTCTTTACAACTACAGTGCCAGACTCTATCTCTTTTGTTTAAAATTATATTATTTTTAACAAATGCCAGCACATTGCAGGTGAAAATAATTATTGAAGAAATTAATATTAAAACAGAGTAACACCTATAACCAAATTCAGGTTCGGCTGCCTGCCACAACAAAAGCCAAACTCATGAGACAGGTGTTTGTAAGAAGGAAAATGTTTTATTCAAGTGCCAGCCACCTGAGAATATGGGGGACTCTCAACCCAAAGTCCATCTTAACATCTCAGTGCAGGCAAGGGATTTTATCAGAAAGGAAAGCAGAACAAAGAGATCATGGAGACGGGGCTGTGGACATGCAGGCAGTGTTCTTGCTGGTCCTGATATAGATCTTTAATATTAGCCAAAGTCTGTGGCCAAGCCACTCAGACGCAAACAGGATGTATAGGCTGTGCATACATCTTCCCATAGGCCTTAATATAGATCTTTATGGCAACTTTTTTTGAGTTGGCCATCTGGACTTTTCAACAGATGAATTCCTGGGATAAGGGTTCTTGAGGTCAGGCTGCTTCCTAGGTTCATATAGGAATGGGAACTCCTGAACTAAAGCATATTAAAAAAAAATAAAAAAGCTTTTAACTGCAAGCTCTAGCTTTGAGAGAAAAATCAGGTTACAATAACAAGCTGGACTTAATATTTACTAAAATTAACATGGGTAGCTTTATACATATTATTTTATGTTACATTGTTAGTCATTTTAGTTATTCTGTGGCTAGTCAGGCTAATATAAGTAATGTATCACCTTAATTCCTCCTCACAACATCATGATGCATTATCAGTAATGATACTGATAATCTTTATCTTGATTTGCTAAGAAAAGGGTAAATATTGAATGTACCTATTTCAAATTTCTATCTTCAATTACTTACTATATGAGTGGCATCCATTACCAAGTTCCCAAGCAACAATTTCAATTTACTACTCATGCTGGAACAAAAAATCTATTTGTTGAAAAGATCACTATGGTTAAGTATTGGATGTGATGAGCAATATTTGAAAAATAAATGAGAGTACTCCCATCAAATAGTGCAAATATAGGGGAAGGAAATTTATCTAAGATCTAAATATACCAGAACCTTTGCTAAGTTCATTAAAATAAATGTTTTAACCTTTAAGTGGTGGGGTTCAAGTCCAGGCCCGTTTCCATTTTACTGCTTTGCATTTGTGTTCTACTATATATTTTTTCTGCAATATTTATTTTCTTTTGTTTTGAACTTTTGTAAATATTGTGCATTCTGTTTGTATCCTGTATGCCATTAATTTCTCCTAATAATATCTGTTAGAAAATAGCTTCAATATGACATTTTCTTAAATATGAGGTATTTTAATGAAAACGATGGTGGCATATTTTGTTCTTCAATATATATTTGTTACCCTCCTATGCTATAATTGTTTAATCATCCATATATTTCTCTACCCAATTTTGTTGCTCTGTTTAGACTATAATTTGATAAAAAATAATTCTTTCTTTTTGTTTCTTTGTATTTCCTTTATATGCACTATGCAACTTTATATATATACTAGGGGCCCGGTGCACGAAATTCGTGCACTGGGTGTGTGTGTGTGGGGGGGGGGGGAGTGTCCCTCAGCCCAGCCTGCCCCCTCTCACATACTGGGAGCCCTCAGGCATTGACCCCCATCACCCTCCAATCGCAGGATCAGCCCGTTGCCCAGGCCTGACGCCTCTGACAGAGGTGTCAGGCTTGGACAGGGGACCCCCAGCTCCCCGCAGTTGCAGGCTCCGCCCCTGCCCAGGCCTAACACCTCTGGCCGAGGCGTCTGGCCTGGGCAGCGGGGACCTGCAGCTGCAGCGGCCCCGCGATCGTGGGCTCCGCTTTAGGCCCAGGCAAGGGACCCCTAGCTCCCGGGACTGCCAGCTTCGACCGTGTCCAGCTCCCATTGCTGGCTCCACCCCTACTTCCTGCTATCACTGGCCAGGGCAGCAAAGGCGCCTGATTCTCCGATCATGGCTGGGGGGCAGGGCAAAGGCGGCCCCAGGGCCGCCTTTGCCCTGCCCCCCAGCTCTTAGCTCCCCCCTGGGTTTCTGATCACTGTCAGTGGCAGGGGGCTTCTTCCTGCTTTCCCTTTCGCCTCCCTGCATTGTGCCTACATATGCAAATTAGCCACCATCTTGTTGGCAGTTAACTGCCAATCTTAGTTGGCAGTTAATTTGCATATAGCCCTGATTAGCCAATGAAAAGGGTATCGTCGTACGCCAATTACCATTTTTCTCTTTTATTAGTGTAGATATACACACACATACATATACATATATATATGTTTTACTTAAAATATTTATTTTATTTTATTGAATACTTTGGGGGACTTCCATTTTATCTCTGACATGTAAAAAGCTTGGAAGCATCTTTCCCATTCTAACATCTAGATAAAAGCTGAGTCAACTGAAAATCAGTGACTTCTCTTGGCCTCAGACAATGAGGTGCAGGACAAACTGTCACCCTGCAATTTAAACAGAAAGACAAATCCAGATAGTCACAGCGGAGGTCCGCTCCCCAGGACCAGAAGCTGATTAGGGACTTTTAAATGGCAATTTTGCTGAATTTCTGGAGGCTCAGTGTGGACTAGCGTGAAAAAAATTGCTGGGGCCAAAGTTTGAAGGGGGCCTTAAACTTTGGTGGTTTAACCTTTAGGAATCCCACCAGGTGTTCCTGGTGAACAGCCAAGACCATCCCCTCCTAGCTCAGGCGGGGGAGGGCAGAAGGAACCATTTTTATACAAGTAAACCCTTGCAGCCCACACTGCGTAACAAAGCCTAAAAAGGTTTTGTCAGGGTTTATCTTACCTGGGGGGGCGGGGGGGGGGGCATTTGTCTGACTTCAGGCCTGGCTAGCTTTCCTGTCTCACCTAAGACAAGAGAAACACTGGTGGAGGGCACAGCCCAGAGATACAAACCCTCTAACTTAAGATGTAATCATGAGATTTTAGAATTCTTGTGCCCCTCACATTTTAGGATACCAGCAGGGTTCCTTTATAATTATAGTGGCTTACAGCGGAAAGAGTTTAAAGGTGCAGACTCTAGCTGAGGAGGAATTCTTAGAGAAACCCCAGGATTAGATGGAAGATAAGAAGGACACTAAAGGAATTTGAAGCTTCTGTCACCTACAGCTATAGCAGATATTGAACACAGAGCAATTGCTAGTTAGATGAACATAAAACCTCATACTAAAGGCCTATGTATGTTACTATTACCTAATTTATCATGTCTGGCTTTTAAACAAAATATCTCATAGCAAGTAAAAAAGAAAGAAGAAAAGACAATCTAAAGAGACAAATTAAGCATCAGAACCAGATGCAGGTATGATACAGAGTTTGGAATTATTTCACAGGATTTTAAAAAGTAACTATAATTAATATTATGGTACTAATGCAAAAAGTAGGCAACATATAAGAACAGATGGACAGTGTAAGCAAAGAAATAAAAATTCTAAGAGAAAATCAGAAGAAAGTGTTAGAAATTAAAAAACACTGTAACAGAAATGAAGAATGCCTTTGATGGGCTCATCAGTAGACTGGAGGTGACTGAGGAAAGACTCAATATACTTGAAAATGTCAATAGAATCTTCCCAGACTAAAATGCAGTGTGGGAAAAAAAATGAATGAGACAACATCCATAAACTGTGGGACAACGTCAAAAGGTGTTACAGATATGTAATTGAAATGCCAAAAGGAGAAGAGAGGGATTAGAGCAAAAGAAATATTTGAAGTAATATTGGCTAAGACTGTTTCAAAATTAATGACAGATAGTAAACCACAGATCTAGGAAGCTCAAAAGACAGACACGAAGCATTAGAAATAGGTGATTTTGGTAAAGGGTACAATATGCTTTTTACAGATCCATCAGATACGTTAACTTTTATTGCCCCTGGAGAGGCGCGGTGACTGAGACAGTCTGCCTTGGCACGGCCTGGAATTTCTGGGCGCTTGACTTCATGCAGGAAGGATTTCACAATGCAAGTGTCTACGTGACTTTGAGAGTACAGTTATGAAAGCTGGGGGCAGAAAAGTAAAGGGAGAGCTTTACGTAAAAGAGGCAAAGCCACATCCACAGGAATGAGCCCAGGCGGAGCTGCCTGGCCCTTTGGAAACATGAGAAGAGTCTAGTCTAGGCTTGGCTGCTTTGAAGCTTTATAAAGAAAGTCAGAATTAGAAAAAGCGAGTCAGCCGAGCTTGGTGAACTCAGGAAACAAGTTACCAAGACAAAAGGAGGCCCTTGGAGACAGATTTCAGGGGGGTTGCCTGGAACAAGCTGCTGCCGCCTGCTATTCCCCTGGTTGCGAGTCTCAGATTCCATAGAGCTTAGGACAGTGCTTCTCAACCTGTGGGTCGCGACCCCTTTGGGGGTCAAACGACCCTTTCACAGGAGTCGCCTAAGACCATCGGAAAACACATATATAATTGCATATTATTTTTGTGATTAATCACTATGCTTTAATTATGTTCAATTTGTAACAATGAAAATACATCCTGCATATCAGATATTTACATTACGATTCATAACAGTAGCAAAATTACAGTTATGAAGTAGCAACGAAAATAATTTTATGGTTGGGGGTCACCACAACATGAGGAACTGTATTAAAGGGTCGCGGCATTAGGAAGGTTGAGAACCACTGGCTTAGGAGCAAGAGAGCAAATGTACATGCCTGAGGAAAAAAGATGGGGAAGGCATGGGCTTGCTCCAGGGAAAGTGAGAACTGGGTCCTTTGTCTTAATGGTTTTTATCTGTTTTCTAAAGGTGGGAATTTTAGGGGAAGTCTCAGGGGAGGATTTCAAAAGAATATTCATCAACTTTCCAGATGTGTCCTTTAATTTGCTGATTCATCAAAATGAGCATATAGAGAGATTCCTGTCATTCTCCGGTCAATTTCACCTTCAAAGAATGTCAGCAAAGAGAGACTGGGCTCTGGCTGGTGTGGTTCAGTTGATGGAGGATTGTTCTGTGCACCAAAAGATCACTGGTTTGATTCCTGGTCAGGAAACATGCCCTGGTTTTGTGCTCAATCCCCAGTGGGGGGCATGCAGGAGGTAGCCCATGGATGTTTCTCTCTCTCTCTCTAAAATCAATAAAAAACATATTTTAATAAAAGAGAGAGAAGGACCACAACCAAAGTGGGTCTGCCCTAGGAAGGTCTGAAATGTATAAATATTCCTAAGTGTCCTCGATTAGGGAAGATAGGGCCTTGTGTTTTATTGTCTGTCTGTAAATTTCTTGGCCATTTAACTATCTGTCTCAGTTTCTCCATCCCACTTTCCAAGGAATTTTCCTAGCTTCTTATCCTGCCTTATTATGATGGGGTCAAATGGGAGAAGGAGACATCTTGAGTCCTAGTCAGACCCACTGAATATGAACCAGAATCATAATAAGAATGGTTTTTGATAATGAGATTAATTCTAACTTGACCTAATTGTAGGATTTGTTTTTATTTATTCAATTTATATGAAAAAAGTACAGTGACAATAGTAAATATAAAAACCAGAGGGTAATACAATTTTAAAATTTGCTTACTGTTTTTTAATTTATCTATGATTTTATGTGTTGAGAGCAAATATAAATTTGTAAATACATGTCAAATATCATATACTTTTATTTGTTCTTTTGTTAATAATTAACATGATACTCTTTAGTTTTAATTACAACCACTTAAAAACTAATAAAAGTATAACTAATCACCAATTACTTTCTTATATAGTGTTTTAAAAAATATATTTTTATTGATTTCAGAGAGGAAGAGAGAGATAGAAACATTAATGATGAGAGAGAATCATTGATCAGCTGCTTCATGCATGCCCCCTACTGGAGATGGAGATCACAATCTGAGCATGTGACCTGACAGAGAATTGAACCATGAACTTCTAGTTTATGAGTTAAGGCTCAACCACTAAGCAACACTGGCTAGGCTGCATGCAATTTTTAATATCAGTGACATTAGTAACAACAGAAAGGAGAATAAATTATTTTCAGTGCCCACACAAATCCAGGTTTAAATAACTCTTACCCTAATTCCACCTATGGAGAAATGTTAAATTTATAACTTATTGTTATGTTTGCTAGTTATACTGAAAAAAAAAAAAAAAAAAACAAAAACACTTATGAAGCCCTTTTTGGGATAGTTATCTTTCTCTTCCTTCAGGACTTGATGCCAGGTAGTCCCTGCAGAAGGAACACATAATTTTTCCATACTTTATAGATGCAAAACCTTATTCACACCCAAGTCAATATATCCTGAACACATTAGGGAGAAACTGACTTAGTGAATGCACTCAAAATTCTTGGTACTGCATTAAGAAGCATTAGAAATTCTTGGTACTGCATTAACAAGCATGGTAACACATTGAGAAAGATGCAGCCCTTTTCCTAGTGGGGATAAAATTTGAGTAATCATCTATTTTATTTTTTCTTTATTTTTAATTGTCTTGTTTTCTACTCAGTGAAACAAATACCAGAAAAATTTCTACCAATTGCAATTAAGGACACTAAGATGAATGAAAAATCATGGGTAATTGTCTATAATACTCCCTGACCTCTTTCCCACCCTGGAGATTTGGGCTCTAAGTATTTTTCCTCTAAGATGCTTTGTTTTGGATCTTGGAATGGAATGGAGTGTTTCTTACATTAGACAATTTGAAACCTTCTATGATCAATCAAAACAGCCTCTAATGCCTATTTAGTGAGATTTGCTCAATATATTTAGAAGAGTAGATGCTGGTAATTAGAATAAAGCATCCATTTGTCACAGGCTAATAGACGACCAAGGAGGAGACATTTTATTTGGCAGTGCATATTTTCTGTACAACTGACTTTTTTCCCTGACTTTTAATTTTTATGCATAAATTTTACAGGTTCTAAAACTGACACTGATACCACAAAGAGGAGAGAAGTGAAATGATTGTGGAAGTATATAATCAATAAGTAGCGAATAGTAATTATTTATTGGGCAGTAAATCAATAGGAGCAGCTTATACCCATTTTCATATTGTCACACACATAACAGATAACTAGACATAATCAATAGAAAGCTAATTCTTATAGCCACAAAGCTATGAGCAATTTTATAAATATGTATGTGCTCAATAAATCAAGTTGGCACAAATTCCTTCTGAACAGCTTAGGCTCTTTATGCCATATATTGTCCAATTTTCTATAGTCTATTTGTAAAGATTTTAAAAAAGCTAAAAATACTATTTTGTACTAAATATTATTATCCTGGAATCACCATGAACATTTTTGTTTACTAATATGTGCCAAATTATTTGCAAATCCTATATAATAAAAGGATAATATGCAAATCAACCCTAATGGCGAAATGGCCGGGAACAACCGGTTGCTATGATGCACACTGACCACCAGGGGGCAGACTCTCAAAGAAGGAGCTGCCCTCTGGTGGTCAGTGCACTTCCACAGGTGGAGCTCTGCTCAGCCACAAGCTGAGCACATGGCTGGCGAACACAGCAGCAGTGGCGGGAGCCTCTCCCACCTCCTCGACAGTTCTGAGGATGTCCAACTGGCGGCTTAGGCCCGCTCTCTGCAGGGCCTAAGCCAGCAGGTGGACATCCCCCAAGTGGTCCCAAACTGTGAGAGGGAACAGGCCAGGCTGAGGGATGCCCTCGCCCCCCCCCCCCCCCCCCAGTACACAGATTTTTGTGCACCAGGCCTCTAGTATCATATAATTAACTATCATAACAGCAATCTGTTGACAGCAGGCCTGTATGGAAGGATATATAAAAAATGGTCTTCAGGCCCTAACCAGTTTGGCTCAGTAGATAGAGCATCAGCCTGCAGACTAAAGGGTCCCAGGTTTGATTCCGGTCAAGGGCATGTACCTTAGTTGCGGGCACATCCCCAGTAGGAAGTGTGCAGGGGCAGCTGATCGATGTTTCTCTCTCATTGATGTTTCTAACTCTCTATCCCTCTCCCTTACTCTCTGTAAAAAATCAATAAAATATATTTTTTTAAAAAAAAGAAGGTCTTCAGACTGAAATGAAATGAACGATTCTAGATAAAAATTCATATCTATAGGAATCTCTGAAGAATGGCAAAAATAGTAAACAGCTAAGTGTAAACTTTTTTGTTCTTGATTTTTTTAAATGAAAAAATTGAGTTAGTGAAAAGATAAAAATATACTTTGAGGCTGATAATAAATGTAAAATACATTATAGTGATGGGTAACAACAGAGGCATACTCTTAGTTTCTCATATAAGGGAAGTGATAGACATATGATAGGTAAAATGGTATAATATTAATTCAAATTAGATTGTAATAAGTTAATGTATTTTGTGATTCCTAGAGAAGCTACAGGAGAAAAAGTAAAACACATAGTTAACTGCATGTGTATAGAAAGAAGAAAAATGAATTCTGATATGAATTAATTAACTGATTTCCTTTAAAAATTTTATTCCAAAATAGGCAGGAAAAAAAAGAGTGGAAATAAGTGTAGTACATACCATTATCATCATTTTATAGTTGAGGAAGTTAAGATTACATAGCTGTTTAGTGTAATTATGCTCAATTCAAAAATGGTACTGAATAAATATTTTAGTTATAATCATTACTGAAGGATAGCATAGGGTATGTATTAGAGAATAAATATATCTATTGTACTTTTAGATAAAATTTTGAAATAAACTTGATCTAGGTAATAAATTATTGTGCTTTTCTTCTTATTCCTGTCTTCTCTTTCCTACTTCATGATTTTAACTGGAAAAGCAGCCATTTAAAACATGAAATGAACTCATAAATTATGCCAATAGAAGACATAAAGTGTATTAAAAACAATCAAGTGATCCAAAAGTAGTAGGAGAGAAGAGACAAAGAAACAACAAAGGAAACAAGTAGAAAACAAATAGCACTGTAAACAATCTAAGCATGTTAATAGTTATATTAACTGTAAATAAACTATGTACTAAAAATTAGAGATGGTCAGAATGGATTAAAATACCCAAATTCATGATGTCTTCAACAGTGTATTTTAAATATAAAGGAACTGATCATTTAAAAGTAAAAGGATAGGAAAAGATATGTTATATATGGTAGCACTAGTTATAAGAAAGACTATATGTTCCTATATTCGTAACAGGAAAAAAAAAAAATACTTTAAGACCAGCGGTTCTCAACCTGTGGTTCCCGATCCCTTTGGCAGTCGAATGACCCTTTCACAGGGGTTGCCTAAGACCATCCTGCATATCAGGTACTTACATTACAATTCATAACAGTAGCAACATTACAGTTATGAAGTAGCAACAAAAATAATTTTTTTTCTTTTTCTCTTTTTTTAAATATATTTTATTGATTTTTTACAGAGAGGAAGGGAGAGGGATAAAGAGTTAGAAACATCAATGAGAGGAGAAACATGGATCAGCTACCTCCTGCACACCTCCTACTGGGGATGTGCCCGCAACCAAGGTACATGCCCTTGACCAGAATCAAACCTGGGACCCCTCAATCCGCAGGCTGATGCTCTATCCACTGAGCCAAACTGGTCAGGGCCGAAAATAATTTTATGGTTGGGTCACAACATGAGGAACTGTATTCAAAGGGCCAGAAGGTTGAGAACCACTGCTTTAAGACAAATAGTATCACTAGAGATAAAAGGGACATTTCAGAGTTATAAATGTATGAAATTTACAAAAAGACATAATTCTAAAAGTAGATGCACGTAATAGAAGTGATAAAACCATGAAACAAAAAATAGAAATGAATAGGCAAAATTTATTTAAAAAATGTTGAAGAATTTAGTATTACTCTTTAGCAATAAATGGAGATTGATTTTTAAAAGGGGGAGGGGCATCTGTTTCCAGACAGGGCAGGACAATTGGCCTTCCTATAGCAGCAACTATAAAAATGAGCAGAATATATGTAGCAAAGTTTTTAGTCCTAGAAATAGGCATGGTAATTCCTAGTAGAAGACAAACTCACAAAATGCATCCTATGATCACCCCAGCCTGTGAACAATTTCCAAAAGCACAGTGTTGTCTTTCTGTTGAGCTAAAGAAGCCCAGCTGAGAATTTGAGACTGCTGAAGCATTTGGAATCTGGGACGCAGGGCACTTAGAAAAGTAGATTGAAACAAGAAGTTTATATAGTTGTTCTCTACAAGTTATTGGTTGAAGGTTATAGACTTGTGTAATGTAGGGCAGGACAACATGTTGTTCACAAAAGAACAGCTGTTTTGAGTCTGTGAGCAGAAAAATAAGACTGGAGGGCAAACTTTCCTAATAAATCATTTTGCACTGGAGTAGCCAGAATTTCATTACCTTAGTTATTTACCTAAGATTCCCAAAAGATCATGTTTAGGAATGATGACTATGCTAGACAATGGACACTTCTAGACACACTCTTATGGAGCTTCAGTCTAAACTTTGATAAGATTTACAGGGGAGATTATATTTGTAGATTGAGAATAACCAAGCTAGATGACCTTAGGAAACTCATTAAACTTTTTGAATATCTGCCCTAACTAAGCATTAAAACCAGGTCTAATGAGTTCAAGGAACTCAAGGTGATCCTATATAATAAAAGCCTAGTATGCTAAGTGTCTGGTCATCCAGTTGGCTGTTCAACCAATCAAAGTGTAATATGCTAATGATATGCTAAGGCCACTCAACTGCTCACTATGACATGCACTGACCACCAGGGGGGCAGATGCTTTGACCAGTAGGTTAGCTTGCTGCTGGGGTCAGACCGATCTGGACTGAGCGAGATGGGCCAGACACACCTTGGAGTCCTCTCACGGTCCCTCCCTGGCTGGCCAACCTCCCAATACTGGTGGAGTCCTTCATGCACTGGTGGGGTCCCTAGGCCTGGCCTGTGCCCTTTTGCAATCTGGGGCCCCTCAGGAGATGTCGGAGAGCCAATTTCAGCCTGACGTCAGAACGACTGGTCGCTATCACATGTCCTGACCACCAGGGGGGCAGGCGCTCAATGCAGGACCTGCCCCCTGGTGGTCAGTGTGCTCCCACAGGGGCAGTGCTGCTCAGCCAGAAGCTGGGCTCACGGCTGGCAAGTGCAGCGGCAGTGGCAGGAGCCTCTCTCGTCTCCATGGCAGCACTAAGGATGTCTGACTGACGGCTAAGCTGGCAGTCACACATCCCCGAAAGGCTCCCGGACTGGAAGAGGGCACATGCTGGGCTAAGGGACACCTCCCCCCCCCCCCCCCCCGAGTGAGTGCACAAATTTTATGTACTGGGCCTCTAGTTAGGCAATAATTGAACTACCTGCTAGAACAACCATCAACATTTCTCAAAAGATAAAATGGGGAGCTTCTAAAATATGTACATAGCTAAAACATGTCAATAGTAACACAGTAGGAGCAGTTGAATGAAATTATACTACACTAGAGGCCCAGTGCACGAAATCTGTGCACGGGCGGATGGTGTCCCTCAGCCTGGCCTGCACTGTCTCCAATCTAGGAACCCTTGGGGGATGTCCGACTGTGTTTTGGGGGGTCAGTTCTAAACTGGCAGTCAGACATCCCTCTCACCATCTGGGACTGCTAGCTTCTAAACCACTCGCCTGCCTGAGTGCCCCTAACACTTCTGCCTGCCAGCCTGATCGCCCCCTAACCACTCCCCTGCCGTCCTGATTGACACCTAACTGCTCCCCTGCCAGCCTGTTCATCCCCAACTGCCCTTCCCTGTTGGCCCAATTGCCCACAACTGCCCTCCCCTGCTGGCCTGATCACTCCCAACTGCCCTTCCCTGCCAGCCTGATGGCCCCAGCTGCCCTCCCCTGCGGCCTGATTACTCACAACTGCCCTCCTCTGCCGGCCATCTTCTGATGGCCATCTTGTGATGACGCGAGGGCAGCCATCTTGTGGTGGCCATCTTGTGATGACACCACGCGAGGGCGTTGTGCAAGGGTGTAACGTCACCAAGGCTTTTATTATATAGGATGTTTATTATATTTGTTTTTTCTTTTAATTGATTTCAGAGAGGAAGGGAGAGGGAGAGAGAGATAGAAACATCAGTGATGAGAGAAAATCATTGATTGGCTGTCTCCTGCATGCCCCACACTGAGGATCGAGCTCACAACCTGATTATTGTATTTGTAATACAGGAAATAAGAAGGGGATAGTTGAAAGTGGGAAAAGAGAATTGTGAAGTGTGAATGTAGTAGTACAAAATGGAAAATGAGAATTTTTATGTATGAAGTTGGGTATGGGCAGTAAGAATTGGGGAGTGTGAAGTGTCAAGTTTACAATGGCATAGTATTTTTTTTTTTATATTTTATTGATTTTTTACAGAGAGGAAGGGAGAGGGATAGAGAGTTAGAAACATCGGTGAGAGAGAAACATTGATCAGTTGCCTCCTGCACACCTCCTACTGGGGATGTTCCCACAACCAAGGTACATGCCCTTGACCAGAATCAAACCCGGGACCCTTCAGTCTGCAGGCTGACGCTCTATCCACTGAGCCAAACTGGTTAGGGTATACAATGGCATAGTATTAATACTACATATACTTTAATGAGTTAGGGATGCCTATATTGAAAGAGGTGAGATGTATTAGCCAAAAGAGAAAAGAAATAAAATAGAAAAAAATTAAAATATATTTTATTGAATGAAAAGAAGGTAAGGAAAAGCAGGAGAGCTGCATAAGATAGCTTGAGCAATAGAAAATAAAGAACAAGAAGGTAGACTTAAGTTAAATCAATAATTATATTAAATCTAAAAGAAATAGTCACTCTAGTTAAAAGACATAGATTGTTAGACTGGATAAAAAAAGCAAGACCCAAACAACTTAAGGAAACTGGTGTGGCTACATCAATGTCAGACAAAGTAGGCCTCAGCCAAGGAGTATTATGACATAAAGAGGGACATTACATAATGATCAAAGAGATAATTCATCCAGAAGAGGTAACAAATCCAATTTAGTGTGCCAATAACAATAGAATTTCAAAAGACATGAAAACATTTTTATAGACAATAGGAAGGTTTAGACGAATCCACCATCATTGGAGGCACTGTGGGCTCAGTAATTCAAAGAAATAGGCTTTTCACTCTGTGTAAAGCTGGCTGTGCTTTCACTCTGTGAGGCACAGAGAAGTGGTAGGGGCACTCTATCATCACTCTGGCGCTCTTCTGCCTCCCTCTTCCACATTTAGGGATCCTTGTAATGACATCGGTCCAACTGGATAATCTTGGATAATTTCCCTATGTTAAAGGCATCTGACTATGAACATGTAATTCCATTTGCAAGCTTAATTCTCCATTGCCATGTAAAGTAACACATTCACAGGTCCTGGGGATTATCATGTGGACATCTTGAGTGTCCAGTATTCTGCATACCACAAAATTATACCCCAACGAAAAATAAGTAAAAGAGAAAAGTTATGTTAAAAAGACCAGCATAAAAGAATTCCTATATATTTGAGCCGGAAATATAAGTATAAATGGTAAAAAAAAAATGTTCAACAACACAATATGTTTAATATAAATTTCCATGGTTTATTTTCACTTTACACTTTTCTATTTCATAGCTATCTATATCTTTACTTATTACTCTCCTTTTATTCAAGGCCTGATCTGACATGCGACAGTCAGACCACTAGTTTTACTTTAGCTTAAAAGGTGCCCTAAGTTTTACCAGAAATAGCCCATGTTGATTTCATGCAGAGACCTGGATGGTTGTGTATTTCATACCTGAGTTCCATGTGATGATAGTCTGATTTAAGCTGATTTTTTTTGGTCAAAGCTCCCAACTGAAATGTTCTTTTCCCTAATGCCAAATTCTTATTTACCCTGACAGTAAGTTTCTCAGGTAGAACTTTTAAATCAATGTGACCTATTTATTTAAGTAAAGTAAATGGATATGAACCTGTTATTTTTTTTTCCAGATAAAACTTCTAGTTGTATATTTTCAGTTTTGAAGACACAGTGGGATGGGTTGATATTTAGGAAGAAATTACCTTACCTAGTCACATCTCCTTGTCACCTCCGCTCCCCCCACCCCCAAGAGGGTGATATGCCCTTGCCTTCCAGTGGTTTCTATTGCCTATTTTGTGGAGTGCTTCAATTATTACTAATTATTAAACTGATCTCCTTTATGTTTATTGGATCATTGTTATAATTTATCTTTCCTTCTATTTAATTAGTCTATTATTGATTTCAACTGCAATTTTCTTACTACAGTCTTGCACCACTTGATCTTCTAATTATTTTCTATCTATGGACTTCTTTCCAACTGTACATCTTATTTTAGAATATCATCATTTCACTCTACTAATTATAACAATATTTTTTTAATCTTCAGTCTTAGATTCAGATACTTGTATACCACAGCCAGTGTGAATTTTTAAAAATATTTTTTAAATTGATTTCAGAGAGGAAGGGAGAGGGAGAGATAGAAACATCAATAATGAGAGAGAGTTATTGATTGGCTGCCTCTTGCATGCCCCACACTGGGGATTGAGTCCACAACCCACAACCCTGGTATGTGCCCTGACCAGGAGTTGAACCATGACCTCCTGGTTCATAGGTCAATGCTCAACATCTGAGCCACACCAGCTGGGCTGAATTTTTAAAATCACCAAGTTTATATCACTACCTATTTAATATACTTCAATAGCACAGTAAGTATTGCATTTAGAATAAGATAAAAAAAAACAAAACACCACAGCAAACAATAAGAAAACCTTTTCAATGTGACTTTGTTATTGGTGTGAGAAATCACCAATCTGCAACTAAATATATTTAAAAAAATAAATGCTGTAGGGATAAAGACAAATTAAGGCATTACATTAGTTAAGCTAGTTGCTGTAAGAAAGGACTCAAAATTTCAGCAGCTCTAATACAAAATTTTATTTTCCCCTATGTTATTCCTAAAATCTATTTTTCTGATGGACAGTAGAAAGTACATTTGTAAACAGTGGTTTAAAGATCCAGTAGACTCCACCATCTTCACCACATGATATCCAAGTGTCAACATTCAGTGACAGACAAAAAGAAATTGGGGAGGATGATGTGATGGCCATTTCTAGAAATAGGACACATCACTTCAATTTTTTAGGTGTCAGACAACTTTAGAAATTCTGCAAGGTGGGGTCCAGCTGTGTGCCCACCTAGAAAATAAGGGTTTGGCAATCAAGTAGTAGCTTCTGTTCATGTTGTGGCAGAAGGATTGTATACCCAACTCTCATTTTCTCATGTCTGCACTATGATAGAGGCTTCAATAGCTAACTAACTGTTCCCCCTAAATGCATGATCATTTGGTCCAATTATCATCAATGAATCATAACCAAAATCTCCTGGAATTATTTTTATTCTCTTCTTTCCTTCTTTGCATGTAAAACATTTATATGTGATAGCTCAATCTCTCCCAGCAATCTGGCAACTCTCTGAGGATGAGGCCAAAAGCACCACAGGTGTGTTGTGCCTGATAGCATGCACTGTTGAAGCAGTCAGTGCCTATCTTTAGACTTCTGATGTCAGTAAATAGAATCCAGTTTCTCTATGACAGTCTTGCCAGGTATTCCATAATTATTAGCTAAAACATTCTTTTAACAGATATATTAGCAATCTAGGGTCTTGTGATTTAGCATTTGTTTTGTTCTTAAACTACATTAATTTGGTGTTAATGTTCTACATATATTCTGTATTCAGACTTAAAGAGAAAAATGTGACACATAGGATAAGCATATGTCCTTATATGTTAATAACATATATATTTGTTATGCAATATAAGAAGTGTATCAATTCTAAGGTTTCTTTTCATTCTCTAAGTTGTGTAATTATAAACTTGGGAATCTGATGAATAAACTTGAAGAAATTCATTACAAATGTAAAAGAGTATATATTTTCTTCAAATATTTCCTCTTCATTTTTTTTTAATTTTTATGTATAAGAAACATTTCATATTTGGTGGCTTTTAAAATCCATCCTCTCCAAAGGTTGAGAGGTATTACTACCTATTTATTGGTAGAGATAAATATATTTTTTATTATTTCTGAACGGGTGATACACAGGGTGGGGCAAAAGTAGATTTACAGTTGTTCATAGGGAAAATAATACAAGAAGTAATAAATAATATAAGAATAAATTCTGTTTTCTTTACTCACAACTGTAAGTCTATTTTGCCCCATCCTGTATTGATTTAGAGCAAGGACAGAAAACACAAGTTGGTTAAAAGTATAAAATAAGTTTTCATTGAAACCTTTTTTCTCAGCTGCCGAGTTCTTTCATTCCCAAGGCAAATAATTATACCTGCTTTCCATGCATTCATGCCAAGAACCTATGTATATGCAAACATATTCTCATGACAAATATATGACAATCTCTTTTTACTTTGGCAATTTTGTGTTTTCATCTGCATTACCATTTATAGACATTAGGAAATATGAGTCAAGTTATTGTTTAAAAGACAATTGTCAAACTTTGCTCTAGCCATTGACATTTGCAAGGTACTTCATTTTGGACTAATTCACTCTTAGCCATACTGTATCACTGCTGTGGATCTCATAATTGAACATAATATTTTTATTTATTTGTATAACTCCGTATGTTTATTCTTGGAGGGAACAATAGCTTTAGATAGGGATACTTTCACTGTCCTGGGTCACAACTAATATAACTCCAGACTTCAGCCTGGATGGGGAAAGTAGAGTTTGGTAGCAGATTGCTGTAGGTGACCTAAGGATTGAACTGCTTCCTAATTGAAGAGACTTCAACTAATCCTCCTTATTTTAGCCAATGGCCCTTTATCCCTATCGTCAAAGGCACTTGATAGCAGTTCCTGTTCCCCTTTAAGGTTCTTCAGTGCAAAGCAGTATTTTCTCATCTTTTGCCCACTGTTGGTTTAGGTTTCAGCCTTCTCAGAGCACGTTCCAATTACATTTTATTTATCTGCTTTGCAACTGAACAACAACAACAACAACAACAACAACAACAAAAAGACCCACACTTGTGGCTGACGTTGTATCTTCTGTAATCTCTATCCCTGTATCTTTATGTATTAAACATGATTTCCTCACAATAACTAGGCCAATATTTATTGATAACAACATTAATTGCAAGTCTTTTATCCTTCTTCTCAACCTGGAGCCCCAAGTTAAGTTTTTAAAGTATTTTTTTTTCTTTCTTCAGGATTTAAAGAAATGTAGGATACTGCAGTACTTTGTCACAATACCATAGTCTTCAATTTTATTATTTTATGGTGTCTAGAATAATTTCCAATTAGGTTGGAACTAAAAGGATATATCCTAACAGAGTTGAGGGCATGGGTCTTTTCTTTACATGGATAGATTAGATTCTTTTTATAAATGTGTGAGCATATGAATAAACTAAAATGCAGGATAGTCTTTGGTTTTATTTAAATTGATCATGACAGAATGAAAATAGTTCTAACAGCCAAAACACAATATATAAAATTGTGTTTTTAATGCATCCAGCAATGTGAAAGAGGAAAGAAAATAAATTGCAAAATGTAAAATCTTTGTTTTGAATTAAGGGTTGGGCTAAGACATCTGGAACTTTATCTAAATCTAGATTGTCATGAACACAGAATACTTGCTCATCCTATTCAAAAGAAAATTATACAATGTGGAGCATCTAGTTAAGCCAGAGATTTAGCGTTTTGAAATGCAGGGAATTCAAACAAACAAACAAAGGCATGTGTCTGTCAAATGATTTCAACTACACTAAAACCTTATTTTCTAATAACCTGTTTTCTAACATTTGGATGGTGGTTATTCAAGAAATGGCCTTGCCATAACACTTTAACATGAAACGAAATGAAACTACTGATGTCTATCAAGATAGCTAAGGCTTGTTTAATCCTATTTAAGGAACTGAAAGAGCTGATAACTTTGAAATGGTTGCTGACTTTTTGGTCAAAGGAAAGCTGAACTGGAAGCAAATCCTTCATATTCTACTCGCATCTGAGACTGTTTTGATTCTTCACAACTGATGGATTTTTATGGATTTTGTGAAGAGAAAAATACCACACATTGTGATGTTTCATTTGCTTCTGCATAGCATGCATTGGTGTCCAGCACTATTATGTGATTCTGAAATTTTTTTCTACTGCCATGAAATTGTATCTCTATGAGATAAACATCGAATCATCATCTTTTCAAATGGACTTATAAAAATGAAGGAGAAAAATGCAGAGTTTTCAAACAACAGGATATATATCCATTTGTCTGTCAAATGACTTAAATGACCATGTCATGAAAGAATTTATCCCAACACAGTGGAAGTTTCACTCTCTTAAAGATGAGAGATGGCCACTTTAAGAACAGTTTACAGTAAAGAGGAAGTCCATATTGTGGTTTATGTAATGAAGTTCTATGGATGGTCTGAGTAAATTAAAGCCTTCAAAATGCAAAGCTCTGCAATTGACCATTTACGAATACTGCTTTGGCAAAGCTGACACTCTGCATTCAAGTTACCTGAGAAAGACAACTATGCAAATTCTCCCATTTAATTTATCTGTAGGCAGAAATCTGTGGAAACCTGGAAACCCTAAAGAAAATTGTTGAAGGTTAACTTTTGCTTCGATAACCTTAAAATTGTAATCCTTTCCTTGGTGACACAGACAGCAAATCAAAGATGCAGAACTTGCCAAAAATGACCTCACTGACTTAAGAACAAAGGGAATGATGCTTCACGAATTTCACTCAACAAGAGTTTCTTTCAGAGGATTTTGTTGTTCCTTGACCCACTTATCCTTGTTTGTCACAGTGAGCTGTGGGAGTTTTGATTCTTTTTCTACATGCTCTTTCAATTCAGTGTTTCAGCATGTATTGTCATTAAATCAAAAGTGAAAAATTGGTAGCAGATATGGCATTTTGCTTTACAAAAGATCACTAAGTAATTTAAAACTCTTTTTCAAGGCAATCAGACACAACATTTTAATTGAAATATACAGGAAGAAATAAATTTGAGTTTTTAATTTATTTTCAAAAGTTTCTTTTTTCCTTGGAGGTAGAGGGCAATTAATGGGCTAACTCCGAGTCCTCAAGTTCTTTTATGAATGTTTCCTCTAACACTGGTCTTAAATAGAAATTAGTGCTTTATAAAAATCTGCTTTGTTGAATCTCTCCCAAGTGAAATTTTGTCATTTTATCAAAATCTATGTATAATCATATAACTTGGAAATATCACATTACTCTCATCTTACTAACCAGTGTCTTTTTGAAACCAGTGTCTTTTCTTTGTCTTAACTTTAATATAATCAATAAGAAGTCCATATACCCACAAACACATATGTCATTACTTATGGATTTGTGAATATTTTTCTCCATTGAAAGCAAGAGGGATATTAACTATTTACTTAATGGGTTCTTTCCTCAAAATTTTTAATACCCAAAATAGCAGTAGAGATGCTTTATATTTCCTTATAGCTAACATATCTAATGTATAATAAACTCTGTGCATGGCTAATGCTCAATACACCCCCAAATTTAAAGGAATGTATGTCATTGGAGATTCTACTTAGGGTTTTCAAATGGGAGGTGATATTTTCAGAATAAGAAATGAATTTAGTGAATATATAGTTATTCTAAGCAAAATAGGCCTGACTGCACATGCCAGTTGATAACAAAGAAAGAAACATAGAATGCTGTCTAGAGAGACAAGTGCAGAAAAATGAGAAAATATGCAATTGTCATAGTTAAAACTGAACAGAAAAAGGAAATCTATCAACCCTCATGAAAAGTTTATATGCATACCAGAAAACAAAAATCCATGTAAGTCAGGCTTATTTAACTTCCCAGCAATTGTCATAGTAGGATGGATACATTTTTTGTGTGGGTGCGGTCTGACCTGTGCACTATAGGATGCTCAGCAATCTCCCTAGTCCAGTGATGGCGAACCTATGACATGTGTGTCAGAGGTGACACGCAAACTCATTTTTTTGGTTGATTTTTCTTTGATAAATGGAATTTAAATATATAAAATAAATATCAAAAATAAAAGTCTTTGTTTTACTATGGTTGCAAATATCAAAAAATTTCTATATGTGACACGGCACCAGAGTTAAGTTAGGGTTTTTCAAAATGCTGACACGCCAAGCTCAGAAGGTTCGCCATCACTGCTAGTCTCTCCCACCAGGTGTCAGTAACAACCTCCTCCTAGACTTGTGATAAACAAAAATGTCTAGAGATTTCTATCCAATATCCCTTTGGAGACAAAATTACCCTGGTAGAGACCCACTAATTTAAAAAAAAAAAAAGCACAGTACAGGACCTCACACTCTTTGGGTGAGTCTAACTTATTTTGCTCTTGTGAACAAGAGTGAAGTTCCAGTTTCCTTAGCTTTAAATGCTATTGGGTGTCAGTGACACTTTTGAGGCATAAGCCAGGGGACATAAGATAAAGATATATCACTGGTAATTAGGAAAATAACAAGCAAATATATATATATATATATATATATATATATATATATATATATATATGGTGAATGTATGGCTAATAAAAATATCACATTACTCTTATCTTACTAACTAGTGTCTTTTTGAAACCAGTGTCTTTTCTTTGTCTTAATTTTAATATAATCAATAAGAAGTCCATATACCCACAAACACATATGCCATTTACTTATGGATTTGTGAATATTTTTCTCCATTGAAAGCAAGAGGGATATTAGCTATTTACTTAATGGGTTCTTTCCTCAAAATTTTTAATACCCAAAATAGCAGTAGAGATCCTTTGTATTTCCTTATATCTAACATATCTACATGCATAACAAACTCTGTGCATGGCTTATGCTCAATACACCCCCAGATTTAAAGTAATGTATGTCATTGGAGGTTTTACTTAGGGTTTTCAAATAGGAGGTGATTTTTAGGTGTCCCCTAAACTCTAGGTGTATATTTTATTCTTTTTCAAGTATTTAGTATATTCAATATTAGTTACTCTATTTTTTAAAAAAAATTCTACCATGTTTTATAGTTTTGAAATGTAAAGATTTATGGGCATGATACAGCAAGTCCTACAATTTCATTAGACCACCTTTGAAAACTTTATTCCAAATGCTTTATAGATTTGGTAATTTTAATAATTGCCCAAGACTGTGACCTTGTAAGTGACTAAAAATGTATACTGCAGGAAAGCAATGCTAGTCAGTGATTTAGCCATATTGACAGCTGAAATTTGAAGACTCAGTATTGCTTTACTGATTTGGATTGATTAAGACCACTCTCTGAGTTGAAACAATTCAGATAGATTTTTGGTTAAAATGTATATTGATTTACAACTTATGCAATATGCATTCCATGAAATTTGGTAAATTTACTTTTACTATTCAACTTTATCTATGACAATTGCAACATAATTAGAATCCTGTGTGTGAATAGAAACCTTGGAAAATTTAGATTCTTGAGTGTATAATAGCACAGGATAGAGCAATTTCTATTGAGCCTTCATCCTAGGGTTAGAGCTGGCACAATTCCATTATACATTGTTTGCCCCTGTAAAGAGGCTCCAGAACAAACCTGAGTGTGTCTGCCTTTAGCAAGGCACCATTTCTCCCCCAAATAATTTAAGCAGAGACATAAATGTTTGCCTTAATTAACAGGCTATTTCATATTCTGTTTTACTCACTACTCATTCTGTTCTATATGTATACACAAACTCTGATGTGAAAACACATGTATTAATTATCACTTTGTAAGAAAATATCATTTCCATAAGGTGATATAACCTCTTTGTGGACTGACAGTTTTCAGTCTAAATATTGCATCTTTAGTGATTTACATTCTCTAATAATTTGTTTCATCTGTTTAAAGCTGTGAATAAATCAAGTACATACCCCCTGTTTGTGTTTTTTTTTTTAAAGTTGCAAAATGGCACATTTAGCTTCTGTTTAAGAAGGAAAGGATCATTTTTTGATTACCAAATAATAAAAATGGCATGTAAACTCAGTAAAATAATCTAGAGGTAATATTAAAAGAATAAATTTGTTATTTTAAAATAATTATTTAAAGTATTAATAATAAAATTCTTTAAGTGATTAGTAATAAGATCTTGAAAGCACCTCATACTAATATTCCACAATCCTTTGCCATATAAGTAGACTTAAAACTAAAGTAGAAAAAACTAAGCTTACATTAGACAATATTTTTCTATATAACAATAATATTTCGTTCTCTATAGATTTGAGACATTTATGAAGCTATACTTTTATTTAAATACTAGAGGCCCGGTGCATGGATTTGTGCACTGGTGGGGTCCCTCGGCGTGGCCTAATGGTATCCTCCTGGATTGTGAGAGGGGACAGGCCAGGCTGAGGGACCCCAATGGTGCACGATCGGGGCTGGGGAGGGACTGCTGGAGGGCTCCAGGACATGTACGGCTGCCTCACCCAGTCCTAATTGGCTGAACCCCAGCAGCAAGCCAACCTACTGGTTGTAGCATCTGCCCCCTGGTGATCAGTGCATGTCATAGCTACCAGTGGAACAGTCACTTAGGCTTTTATATATAGAGATAATATACAACATGTAGATAACAAAATATTATCCAATAAGTGGATGCATTTGCTCTTTTTTTCACATTAGTTCACTATGTGATATCAATTAGCATAAAATATCCTATCTAATAAAGAGGGAATATGCTAATTGACCATCACACCCTCACAAAGATGGCGGCACCCACAGCCAATAAAGAGGGAATATGCTAATTAACTGTCATGCCCTCAAAGATGGCAGCACCCAGTCCCCTCAGCCCTTTTGGGGCAGCAGGCATGCAGCATGGCTGGGCCCACCTCCAGGCTGGTCTGGCCACTCCATGCGCCTGCCTCTGGAGCCCCCCAGTCCCTTCAGATGCCCAAGGCCGGCCTGAGGCACAGGCAAGCCTTGGATGGTGGCTGCCCAGCTACCCAGGACCGCCTGAGGCTCAGGTAACCAGAGCCGGCCAAGGCTTGTGCTGCTGGCAGTGGCAGCAGCAGAGGTGGGATGGGGGCATCACCTTCCCCTGATTGCCAGGTTGCCTCTTGACCCTGAGGGCTCCTAGACTGTGAGAGGGGGCAGGCTGGGCTGAGGGAACCCCCCCTCCTGCCCCCAGTGCATGAATTTTCATGCACTGGGCCTCTAGTATAATTATGTGTTAAGTTTAACACATAAAAAAGATGAATTTCAAATTTGTTCTCTCCTAAACATTGGAGTGCCTACTGCTAGGCATTATTCTTTTAATATTGCTAAACTCAAATAAGTTTAATTGAGAAGACAGGAAAACTGAAAATTTCTATTCTGAAACTTTGGTAGGATCAGATGCCTTGAATGAACAGTCTTGAATTTTTCATTTGATGATATAAATGGTAAAGTAAGTTAGATCAATCATGCTCTTTTATGAAATTAACTAGTGGCCTGGTGCATGAACCTTGTGCATGGGGGGAGGTGGTTCCCTCAGCCCAGCCTGCCCCTCTCCAATCAGGGACACCTTGGGGGATGTCTGACTGCCGGTTTAGGCCCTGTGGGATCGGGCCTAAACCAGCGGTCAGACATCCCTCTTGCAATCTGGGACCACTGGCTCCTAACCGCTCACCTGCCTGCCTGCCTGATTGCTCCTAACTGCCTCTGCCTGCCTGCCTGATCACCCCTAATTGCCCTCCCCTGCCAGCTTGACCTCACCCACAACTTCCCTCCTCTACCAGCCCAGTTTCTCCCACCTGCCCTCCCCTGCTGGCCTGATCTCAGCCCTAACTGCCCTCCTCTGCTGGCCTGATCTCGCCCCCAACAGCCCTTCCCTGCTGTCCTCTGCCTCGGCTCCCACCACCATGGTGTTGTCCGGAAGAAAGTTGGACGTCCGGAAGATGGCCAGTCAACCTGCTCTAGTTAGCATATTACCCTTTTATTAGTATAGACAGATTATATAGGATAGGATTGCTTAAAAGGGGGGGGGGGGGGCTTTTTCATCAGGAGGAGATGCTCTTGGCAGATAAAAATACATAATCCCTATATCTGGACTGATGGCCAGCCATATGCACTATACTGCCAAACCAGTCATGAAAAAATGGAACCGCTTTCTTACACCTTACATCAAATAGCTGTTGCCCTTAAAACCCCTCCTCAGCCCCACCTTAGGTTCTTGCCTTCCCAGTTCACCCAGATTAGGTTCTGATTGGTTGGTTTCTATGCCAGTCAGTGACAAAAGCTCTGCCTCCTAGGCAGCCATTAGCTCCTGGCACTTCACCCAGATTTGGTCCTGATTGGTTGGTTTCTAGGCCAGTCAGCATCTGTGGGCCTATCTCTGGGCCTGATCAAAGAGGCGGAGCTAATCAGAAGCCCCTGGGGAGGCCTGGAGAGGAACAGAAGCCCAGCTGCTGGCAAAGCCAAAAGAGAGAGGCAACAGCTGATCAACAGCTGCCAAGGAGGCTGCGGATCACACCCTGTCTCTCTCTGCAGGCCTCTCTCTGGGCCTGATCCACAGCCCCTTCAGCAGTCAGTGCTGGGCCACTGCGCAGGCACCAGCTTCTGGTGTTCGGTTGAGCCTTCCGTGGTTGTGGATGTTAAGGACCCTGGCTCTTTATAGATATTGTCTAGAGGTTATCTCTTTACTGAAGCTCTTGGTGCTATTACTTTAAAGATAAGCTTAGCTATAAGACTGAGAATTTTGTGAGTGGCTCAAGACCAGGGTTTCCACTATCACTGGCATAGCCCTCTCTGACAGTGCTTAGAAAAGCAAGGCAGGGACAGCTGTCCCTGAGATTGTACAATAGTTTGAATTGAGCCTTACTCATAATTCAAGCATACATTCTGAAAATTCATTAAATTATGTGTTCTTTTTTTATGGTTATGTCCTTTTCTAAATTGCTAAATGTTAAATATGTCATATTCGAGGAGTTTTCTTTCCCTTCTGTTTGATTGCATTAAGAGGTCATAATTATTTTTTGATGATCTCATAGCCTATCAAAGTATCTACAGTGTCAAAAGTAAGATTATATGCAGGACTTCCCAGAATAAGCAGAAAGAACTGAGGTAGTAAGCACAAATATTTTATAAGAATGAGTAGCATTTATTGATATAAAACTGTTATTAATATAAAACAGAACTAAGTTACCATTCACACATTCAATGGATATGCATTGCATGTGCTAAGTTTTTATAGATATTTGGTTGTGATAATTGAACTGTGGTTAGGTAAATTGTAAACAGTTGGAGGAGATTGAAGGGTTATGGGAACTGCCTAAGCCAGGGGTCCTCAAACTATGGCCTGCGGGCCACACGCAAATACAAATAATGTATTTGTTCCCGTTTTGTTTTTTTACTTCAAAATAAGATATGTGCAGTGTGCATAGGAATTTGTTCATAGTTTTTTTTTTTTAAACTATAGTCTGGCCCTCCAACAGTCTGAGGGACAGTGAACTGGCCACCTGTTTAAAAAGTTTGAGGACCCCTGGCTAAGCTATTTCTACAACTTGTCTATAAATTTAATAGATCAAAACTTTTAAAAAAGCATCTATGAAATTAAATTTCTTAACATACTAATATAATAATTATTTGCCTAAAAAACTCTCTTGAATATTTTAAATAAATATTACAGAATGGCTTTGTTTTATACACACACATACCTATGTATTAGTCTGCTCAAGCTGCCATAAGAAAATACTGCAGACTGGGTAGTTAAATAACAGACAGTTATTTTCTCTTGTTTTGGAGGCTTTGGAGGCTAGAATTTCATGATCAAGGTGCCAGCAAGTTTGATTTTTTGGAAGGGCTCTTTTTTTCTGAGGAAGACAGCCACTTCCTCACTGTGTCCTCATAAGGCTGTTTCTTTGTCCACATGCAGTGAGAGAGCTCGAGTCCTTTAATGTCCCTTGCTCTTGTCATTAGGACATCAGTCCCATAGGATTAGGATGTCACCCTTATGACCTCATTAACCAAAGTTGCCTCTGAAAAGGCCCTAACTCCATATATAGTCACATTGGCATTTAGTGCTTTAATATGGGAATTTTGAGAGGACACAATTCAGTCCACAATAACACATATACATGATATACACACATTCAAAGTAACTTTGGATTAGCTCACCAAACTTGCAAGTAATTGAATCTCAGAAAGTTTTGGAGCTGCATCTTCTGATCCAGATTTTGTGCAAGTCCTTTAAGCAGTATTGATTATGTATCTATTTTCAATATGCTGAATTGCACATAAGCCACATGGTCTCTTTAGTTCAAGATCAGTTAATTTTTGGCCACATCTGGGACATAGTAATTTAAGAAAGGCAAGATAGGTGGGGATTTTTTTTGGGGGGGGGGTGGTTGGGGAGAGGGTTTGTTGTTCTATATTTCTTTCTGGAGCTCAGGCTTGAGGCAAATAACTGGTCAAAAAGAAAGAGAAAGCTGCACGAAAAAAGAGATCATAGAAAAGCTGGTCAGCAGCCTTCTTGGACCATCTTCACAAAGAATGGCAGAATGAGAAAACCGTCCCAGAATCCCTAATGACCCTGGAGCTCTACTGCATCCTGAACTGCCTATCTCTCATGTATGGAAAGAATGAAACTTTAATCTTTGTTATTGTTTTTTTAAAATATATTTTATTGATTTTTTTACAGAGAGGATGGGAGAGGGATAGAGAGTTAGAAACATCAATGAGAGAGAAACATCGATCAGCTGCCTCCTACACACTCCCTAATGGGTATGTGCCTGCAACCAAGGTACATGCCCTTGACCGGAATCGAACCAGGGACACTTGAGTTTGCAGGCCGATGCTCTATCCACTGGGCCAAACCAGTTAGGGCTCTTTCTTATTGCTTTTGTTGTTGTTAGACATAGCAGAAAATACAGTCACAAAGAGGCAAAGCTGTGGTAAGACACTCTCTTTTTTATTACTACTTTAAAATATATTTTTTATTGATTTCAGAGAGGAATGGAGAGGGTGAGAGATAGAAACGTCAGTGATGAAAGAGAATCATTGGTCAGGTGCCTCCTGCAAGCCCCCTACTGGGGATTGAGCCCACAACCAGCAGCCCAGGCATGTGCCCTGACTGGGAATCAAACCCTGACCTCCCACTCTAACTGGTTTGGCTCAGTGGATAGAGCGTTGGCCTATGGACTGAAGGGTCCCAGGTTCGATTCTAGTCAAGGGCATGTACCTTGGTTGTGGGCACATCCCCAGTGGGAGGTGTGCAGGAGGCAGCTGATCAATGTTTCTAACTCTCTATCCTTCTTCCTTCCTCTCTGTAAAAAATCAATAAAAAATTATTTAGAAAACAAATAAACAAACAAAAAGAAAACTCTGACCTCCTAGTTTATAGATCCATGCTCAACCACTGAGCCACACCAGCTGGCAGTAACTTATTGAAAGTTATCCTGTTTGTACATTAATAAGTGCTCTATTACTTAGCCCTGACCCATAAAAAAACCAAAAATATAAAAAACAAAACAGTGTACTTGACCACCTAAAACTTATAATAGCATTGCATAGTACAGGATGGGACAAAAATAGGTTCACAGTTGTTTGTATGGAAAATAACACAATAATTAATAAATAATAAACTCTGTGTTTTGTGTACTCACAACTATAAACCTACTTTTGCCCAACTTTGTATATTATTCAAAATCAGATTAAGAGGTGATAAGGCCAATCTTTCTGTTGAGGATTATTTTATGCAAAAGAGCTGCAGGGAAAACATGCACATTCATGTCTTCCAATTAACAATTTTAAGACTTTGGTCACCTAACTTTATATTTTATAAGAGCGAAAAGATTTCTAAGTTTGAAGAATCATAGTCTTTATAAATTACTTCTAATCTTTACCGAATACATACCACTGTTATGACACCATACTGAAAGGTCTAGATTTAGATTAATGGTTTCTCCATCGTATTATCCACAATGAAAAAAACTTTTTTTTTTTTTTTTTTTTTTTTTTTTTTTTTTTTTTTTTTAGTAAGTAAGGAGTCATTCTCTTGATTTCCAAAATCCCTTTTATATATCCCCCAAATTATTCTTCAAAAGTAAATGTATATGTCCACTTTGGGAACAGAAAAGGCAAGATAAGAAAAGTTCACATTTCAGTTGTTTAGTTTTCTTCCACACAATATCATAATATCCTCAGATATATAGTAAGAATCCCGCATGGCTTTATTTTCTCACTATTTTACGTTTATGTACAGATAATGGTGTGTTAAAATCTTCAAGTACATCTGTGTATTTTGTATATTTCTCTGAATTTCCAACACTTTCTGCTTAATATACTTTAATGCTCTGTTATTTGGTTCATAAAATTTTATTACTATGATATTTTCATTGTAGATAGTATCTTGTATCAATATAATATGACATTCTCTATCCTATTGAATGTGTTTTGCCTTAATTATACTTTGCCTTAAATTTATATTGCAATATTCAATTTCACTTGTTTTCTTATTACATCTTTGCCCATTCTTATGCCTTCAAACTTCCTTTGTTGATTTGTTTTAGAAATGTTTTTAGGATACAAGAATTAGTTTGTATTCTTTTATTATTGTTATTAATCATTTTGACACTAATTTTCTTTGCATTTTAATTGAGAATACATCATTGACATGCATTATTATAACTGATGTGATTGATATAATTTCTTTTGTTTCACATTATTTTTGTTTTTTTAATCTGCTGCGTAAATATTAAAGTTTCCTGTTTTAATTTTTGCTTATAACCAAGTGATTTATAGTTATATAGAAAGTAAACACTGTTGTAATTTCATAAGCTTTCTTTTCATTAGTATTTGCCTGAATATTTTCCCATACGTTTGTTTACTATTCACTTTTCCATGCTCTTTTAGAGCTTGGAAGAATTATATATCCATGCTTTTAACCTAATCTTATAATCTCTACCATTTAACTAGAGAAAACAGTTCATATGCATTGCTTGTAACCAATAATATATTTTATTTCTACCATTTTAATTTGTGCTTTTTACTTACCTCGCTTTTTCTATTTTCGTTTGTTCTATGTCATTGCCTCATTTGAATCATAGGAGGTTTTTTTTTCACATTTTTCTCTTAATACTTTAGAAATTATTCTTTTTTTAAAAGTTTTTGTGAATACTCCAACATTTTTTAAAGACTAACTTTAAACAAAATTAATAGTAAAAATTATATCATATTCTCTAATAGAAACATTTTTAGAAAGCTTGAAATTGGTCAAATAATTTCATATTATTTATACTAATTGTGAACTAATTTTTAAATCAACTTCTTTTTAAAATCTGTATTTTTGTAGATTAGCCTATATGCTTACCACTTACATCTGTTGACATTTCTTCAAAAATGACTTCCTTTTTTTCTAAACTAAATATCTATTTTTTAGTGATAAACACTATATTTTTACTTGTCTATATAAGAGTATTAAAATTGCCCTCATAGTTTAGCTGAGTAGAAAGGTATGGTTTGACAATTATTTTCATACTTATAACGCTATCTTCTTACTTTTCAGAAAACTTTCATTTTTATTGTAATTTATATTGTATTATTAAAATGGTCGCCCCATGGATGATTCATTTTCACTTAAATACACAATTTTTTTAAAAGAAAGTCTCAACAGTATTGTTCATAAACCAATATCAAAACCATTATCACTGATCAATTTATAGCTGTTTGTTTTAAGTTTTGATGACTATGAACACATTGTAAAGAGTTTTGCTAACATTATATTGAGACAAAGAAGATGGACCAAAAGCAGTATACCATATAATTTTCTTTATATAAAATTCTATAACAATATAAGCTGATTTATGGTTACAGAAATGAAAAATTGTTGTCTCTGTGGATATACAAATGGCCTAGAAAAAGGCACAATTAGTGTGTTTTGGATAATGACCATACTTCTATTCTGCATGTTATTTATATAGTATATACAATTCTGACAAGTAATTGAAATGAGCACATAAGAAGTATGTATCTTATTGTCTTAGATCATACTACTTACATTATTTATATTATACTTCCAAGCACATAAATCTTTTAAGATAATCAAGCCCTAGCCAGTTTGGCTCAGTGGATAGAGCCTCGGTATGCAGACTAAAAGGTCCTGGGTTCCACTCTGGTCAAGGGCACATGCCAGGGTTGCGGCTTCGTCTCCAGGAGGGGTCGTGCAGGAGACATTGATGTTTCTATCTCTCTCTCCCTCTCTCTTCCTCTCTGAAATCAATAAAAATATATTTGAAAACAAAAGCACTCAGCAGACTGAGAGAAAATATTTACAATACTTCTATGACAAATCTTACAGATTATATAAAACTACACACAAGCCAATAATAAAATGAGAGACATTCTGTAAAATACAGGGTGTTCCCCCCAAAACAAATTTATAGGCACTTTAATAGCTGATAGTTCAATTGATGTCTTTCTTTTCAGATTTAACCCATTGGAATTAATAATTATTCAAAATGTGTATACAGTTTTTTGGGACACCCTGTATATGCACAAGATTTGAAGAGATACTTCACTAAAGAAGATATTCAAAATTATTTGAGAAGCTACTCAAAATAAGTAGCCATCTGATAAAGGCACATTAAAATTACAAAGAAATATGCTTTCACACACACTAAAATGGCCACAATTAGTCTGACCACCCACAATATTGGCCAGGAGGAAACTATAATTTATATTCATTACTCCAGGACTGTAAAACTGTATAACTTTGAAATGCATTTAATCTTTGTTCCAGCAATTATACTTCTACATATTTACCAAGAAAAATGAAAATGTATGTCTATCAACAGATTGGCAAATGAATGTTTATAGTAGCTTTAGTCATAATTACTGCAGACTGGAAACCATCCAAATGCTTACCAATAGAAAAAAGAATAAGCTAGTTTTTTAATATCCATACAAGGAAATATTAGTAATAAAAGAAAAAAGCTTGCTGATATACTCAACAACATATTTCAAATCTCAAAGTTATCATGTCAAGCAAAAACAAGGCAGATCAAAAAGAGTAGTTACTGTATGATTTCACATATATAAAATTGGAAAACCGGCATAATGTCTATCATATTGAAAGTATGTTGTGATTGAATGTATAATGACATGGTTTGGGAGGAATTGAGTGGAAAGAAACACAAGGCACCTTTTTGGTGATAGAAAAGTCTATATCTTACTTAAGGTGATAGCTGCAAGGCTTATACATGTTTTAAAAAGCATCAATTTTATCCTCAAAATATTTGCTTTATATCATTTAATTTTAATTAAAAAAATTGTCTGGAACAAGATGTTTTTATGAGACTACTGTTTCTGGTAACTTTATCACATAATAATAAATGTGTTTTGTAAATAACATTCAGTCTCTTTGGCAAATTTATTTTTATGCAAATAGTGTAAAACAACACACTAATAAGTATAATTACTGTTAGTTTATTCATATTAACTACTTAATAATCTTTACATATTTGAGTATATCAGTATAAATATATATGAAAACTAAATTTAACAATTTATTTTATAGATACTTTACTGAAAAATAACATTTGGGCAATGTAATTTTATATGAGAAATTCTTAAATTAATTACGTTAGTCTAATAATCTAGATAATGGATTTTGCTTCTTCACCAATGTAACTAAAATATATTTGAAAACCAATATTTCGGTATTCATATTTTGGTAATGCTGGTTTTGATGTCTTATAAAAATGTTTTCTTTTCCTGAATTACATAAAATAGAAATGTCTAATAGAAAATTATTGTAATAGCACAACATAATACAGTTGAGTTTGATATAAGATGTAACAACTTCAAAATGAGGATGTGTTGCTTTTGCTAAATTAAGCTAATTGCAGTTGCTTAGGAAATAGTCATTGCTGCCATCAGGGTATTGTCTACTGCAGCGGTTCTCAACCTGTGGGTCGCGACCCCTTTGGGGGTTGAACGACCCTTTCACAGGGGTCGCCTAAGAACATCGGAAAACACATATATAATTACATATTGTTTTTGTGATTAATCACCATGCTTTAATTATGCTCAATTTGTAACAATGACATTGGGGGTCACCACAACATGAGGAACTGTGTTAAAGGGCCGCGGCATAGGAAGGTTGAGAACACTGCTCTACTGGTCGGTTTTCTTTTCAGCTGTCATGCGAATAGAATCAGTGCATTTTGGTGGCATTCACAGGGTTGTGAGTTTGGTTTCTTATTGAACCTGGCATTGTTGTAACCCTCTGGTAAGTCTTGGTTTCACTGACTCCAGAAGAACTGAGGATTTGCTGGAAAAGTTCTCAGACTACCCAGTCTCATAGATCTATCCTGTTAATACATGTTTTAAATATTTTAAGTTATTTCCCAAATTAATTTTGTGGCTGTATTATTAGTATTTACTAGCAATTGTCACTAAGTAATCCTATAGTAGGTGTTTGTTTTTGTCTTCAAAGATTTAATAAAGAAACATTCAAGACAGATTATTATATTTATTATGCAATTTCTAGTAGTTCAACTACATTAAGAATTTTTTCTTAATGTTTTTAATTGAAAAAAAAGGTAATATAAATGATTATTTCACTTTTTTTTGTTTTGTTAATCCTCACCTGAGGATATGTTTTCCATTGATTTTTGGAGAGGGTGGGAAGGCTGGAGGGAGGGAAGAGAGAAAGAGAAACATTGATGTGTCTCCTGGGACAGACACATGGATTGGTTGCTTCCTGCACCTGCCCTAACCAGGGCTGGGGATGAATCTACAACCCAGGTTCATGCCATTGACCAGGAATTGAACCCAAGACATAGTTAGGCCGTGGTTAGACCAATGCTCTAACCACTTAGAAACACTGGCCAGGGTGATTAATTCACTTTTAATTAATGAGTACATCACCAGGAAATATAAACATTTCTATTTAATTTACACCTATGTAATATTTCATTCAATGCATTAAATTACCTATATAAATTAGAAATAATAAATCTTAGCATTTAACGTCCTATATAATAAACCTAATATGCAATTCGACCGAATGGCAGAATGACTGGTCGCTATGATGTGCACTGACCACCTGGGGGCAGACGCTCAATACAGGAGCTGCTTCCTGGTGGTCAGTGCACTCCCACAGGGAGAGTGCGGCTCAGCCAGAAGCCGGGTTCACGGTTGGCATATGAAACAGTGGTGGTGGGAGCCTCTCCTGCCTCCATGGCTGCACTAAGGAGCAGCGAGCTGAGCTGTAAGGAGCAGCAAGCAGGCAGGTGGTAAGGAGCAAGGGGTCCTGCACTGTGAGAGGGATGTCTGCCTGCTGGCTTAGGCCCACTCAGTTGGACATCCCCCAAGGGCTCCCGGACCATAGAGGGCACAGGATGGGCTGAGGGAGCCTCCACCACCACCAGTACATGAATCTCATGCACCGGGCCTCTAGTTATATAAATATTACTCTGTATTAATTGCAAGATATGTTAATAGAATATATTTGTAATAAAATGAAGTCTATTGTTCACCATTCTGTAACAATGAAGTAGATTGATTATAGATGACATGCTCCACCCTTAGAGATGATCATTTGTCACTTTTCAATTATGGAAAAAAATGATGCCAAATCATTAGCATTCTTAGCACTATGTTTGTTGCAACATTAAAGGGAACTCTCAGGAAGTGATGTTGACATTCTTCAAAGATGAGAAAAACATTGGGTATAAACAAAACCAAGGGAAGATATATAACCAGGTAGCTATGTTGTATTGGGAAACAAAAATAGGTCAATTTAGTGTGCATATGTTACACATAAAGTGGCAGCTAGTTATGAGTCTGCATGAGTGTATCTGTGTGCATCTACGCACATGAGTTCCTGTACTTGTGTATGTATGTACCCTAAAAGTACTATCGCATTTATTCATCCAAACTACAGAAATTGTTAATTTTTACTGTGCTTTAAAAATATAAAAACAATGTGCTATAATGGCAGAGCAAGCCTTTGATTTAATACAAAATGATATGCTAAAATACTTTTTAAAGTATTACTAAGTCCCATTTTCCAAAGCATATTTGCTAATCAGGATGCTTTAGGATAGCCACAAGAATGGAAGTGTACTCATCAATGGTGAACTTGATAGTTCAGGAGGCTGCCCATTAAACTTAGAAATATAATGCATTTCACACAAACCCACTCTGCCCCTTGCATTTATTTTAAAATTAAAGAAAAAATGTCATGAGTACATTATCTTGATTAACAGAAAAATACTGTAATCTTTAACATTTTTGGGAAGGGTTTTTTTTTATTTTTTATTAAGTTTATTGGGGTGGCACTGTCAATAGGGTAATATAGTATTCAAGTGTACATTTCTATGATACATGATCTGTATATTGTATTGTGTGCCAACTATTCAAAGTCAAATCATCTTCCATTACCCTATATTTGGCCCTCTTTACCCTTTACCACTCCTCCCTTCCCTCTCGTAACCACCGTATTGTTTTCTGTATCTATGAGTTCCAGTTTTATATCACACATATGAGTGAAATTATATGTTCTTAGCTTTTTCTGACTGACTTATTTTCCTTGCCATAATATTTTCAAGGTCCATCCATGTTCTTGCAAATGACAGTATTTCATCTTTCTTATGGCTGAGTAGTAGTCCATAGTATGTATGTGCCATAGATCTTTTTAATGCAATCCTCTACAAAGAATACCCCTCCCCTCTGTGTATACCTGAAAATAAAAGCAATGTACTTTATGTGTGGTAATATATATATATATCTCCTGAGACAGTTTTCCAGAGCAATATTGACAGATTTAACAAATAAAGTCTCCCAGTTTGATGGAATTACGAGTGGAAGAGGAGGCAGGATTTCTTCACACCAGAGCTAATATAAATAGAACAAGGACCTTTTAGTGTCACAAAAGCCTTTAGATGTTTCCCCGCAAGGCAGGAATAGAATGATTAAATCATTTACTTTTCAAACACTTTCTTTAGCATTGGCAAACATCAAGTTATTTAATGTCAAATCAAAGAGAAGACTTAATATTCTTTTTAAAATATCTTGATGGTAAGAGAAAGGCTCAGGTTTTTAGAATTTTACTTACTTTTAACCTTTCTTTGTATTGTTTGAGCCATAGAAATTGTACAAATGTATAATCAGTACTTTTTTTTCTCTCAATTATCCAGATATGTCTTTGGCATCTTTCCACTTTTGCCAGAACCACTCCCAATGCCAAAACATGAAATGCAGCAGAAATACCAACTGAAATGTTTATAATTTTGAGCAGCCTTCAGTTGGTAACAATGTCTTCTCTCTCATTGCATTTGGTCCCTGAGGAAGCAAAAAGTGCTGGTGAATGTTTTTCTGAAGCACAGGAGAGTGTAGGAAGTGCTGACTACAGTCGATGGAAACACAGAGTAAAACTGCGCATAAAAATAAACCTAAAATGTGATAAGGGAAGTAAAATGCTGAGTAAAGTACATCAGTGGTTTGGCATTTATTTTATAGATTGATGTAAGAAAACATATAGAATGTAAATTTGAATGATCTTGATAGAAGGAGGCTAGAAATTATAACCTAGTTAAGAATTTTTGTTATTCAAAGTACTGGTTATTCCAGTTTTCTTCTTATAAGATACTAATATATTCAAGCTCTATGAACAAGCTCACAAATTATATATATATATATATATATATATATATATATATATATATATATATAATTAAAAATGATAGATAAGCTGATTCAAACTTTTAACATTTAATTTTATTTCAGGAAGCAAGATGCATTTAAATAAAGAGCATTTAAGTTGATCTTAAATTTCATTCTATATCAGTTAATTCAAACTTTCATTATATGATGCTATTCAAGCTGTTGTCAGATGATAGGTTTTCATATTTTAAGAGTTGTCTGCCAACATTCTTATTATTTTGTTTATTTCTTTAGCACTATCTATACTGTTTCAAATACTTTTTTACCATCTCTGCAGACTTTCACCTGCTAATAAATTTTCCTAACATCTGTGTTTGTGGATAAAAAGTATTTTCTTTCTCTCTCTCATAATTTGGGCTATGACCTCCAAGAGAAAGGACTCTAGTGCATTAGTCATTCAGAGTGCCTCTTGGTAAATCAGAGGACAACTAGTCAGAAATATCCCTGAGCTCCTCAATGGCTTCTGACTACTCAGAATACTCACAACCAGATGAAACACAATGTTTCCCCTTAAAACAAATGGGAAACCTAAGGTTATCAGGAGAAAATGAAGGGATACAGGAATAACTGTGTTGGAGTTTACTAATTAATGAGGGAAGTATAGAGATCACTGCTAAGGTGCACAATTTTAAAATAATACTTTAAAAATGCCATTGGATATTTTTATACTTTATAAACATTTTTATTAATTTTTAGAGAGGAAGGGAGTGGGAGGAAAGGAGAGGGAGGGGGAAAAGAGAGAAAGAGAAAGATAGCGGGTAAGAAGATGTGGGAGATGGATAAGACAAGATTAGCAAAATAGTAACTACTGAGGTCTGCTAAAGTACATCTGAGAAATCATTATACTGTCCTCTCTACTCTGTACATGTTTAAAATTTTCTATTAAAAATACACTCTGGAAAAATATGTAGTGTGATATTAGTCTTTCAACTTTCAACTTTCAGAAATTAATTTCAAAGTTTATAATTTTCCATAGTATACATAATAGGGGAACACTTTCAATATATGTTTATTTTTTACAGTCACATTTTTGTAGGTGACAGTTTTGTCTTTTATGTAAACTTTTTTATATAAACTTGATAAATATAATAAAATCTCTAATTTATCCTTTTTTAATAGTCCCACACTCCAGTTTAGTAAAGTTAGGTTTATAATTAGGATCAGGGGCACCTTAACTTTGCTTCAGATTGAAATTCTTATTTCTATCTGTCAACTCTAAATTTACCATAGAATTACACTTCAAAATTCACAGGAAGTCCAAGTTCCAAATTGACATGGAATCGAGCTTCAAATTTACATGGAATGTGTTCAATCAGGAATTGAGATTTAGACATCCACTGACCTGTTTTGGGGTGGTGAATGTTGGGGAGTGGTGGCAGTGCATACTTTTCTATAAGGCAGTAATTGTTGCCCCTTCATGCCATATCAACATGTAAACAGATGTTAATACTCAATAAAGCTGCCCATTTCAATGACTTCTTTAGGAGATCTAGCCAAAGCATGCATGCAGATAATTGATTGAAAATAACTATAAAGTCTCCAGTACTGCCAAATAGAGATAAAGTGGAAGTGCATATGAAGATGCCTCAGTAATAATTTAATCATATTTTTGGTAGCTTGCATTTGATATGAAAGAAAAAGAATGGCTTTAATGGATTTTTCCAGAAAATTATGTGAGTCCTATGAGTGAATTAGTTCTGTGAATGTTTCATATGTGAGCTCTCTTTCTGTAGATCTTCCTGTAACCTCCCCACCCTTACTGGCCCAGCCCTCTAGGGTCAATGATTCAGAGGCTGATCAACCTGTACAGTGCACCTGGAGAGAGTTGGTGCCTTTTCCAAGTTCTTGTTTAACTGTGGGGTTCCTTCCAGGCAGTGCAGTCGAGAAAATATAAATATATTATTACAGAATCAATGAGACTAAAGGCACCTAATTTATATGTATGCCAAAGTCTGCATACTCACATCTTCACTTTCAGTCTATGACACAAACTACTCCAAAATCCCTATGTTTTTAAAATATAATTGCGTTTTAGTATTTTCTATTCCTGTTTGTATTAGCAAGTCACTGCCTCAACTTTTAAACTTCATCCATCTTCTAAGGTAGTGGTTCTCAACCTGTGGGTTGTGACCCCTTTAGGGGTCAAATGACCCTTTCACAGGGGTCGCCTAAGACCATTGGAAAACACATATATAATTACATATTATTTTTGTGATTAATCACTATGCTTTAATTATGTTCAATTTGTAACAATGAAAATACATCCTGCATATCAGATATTTACATTACGATTCATAATAGGAGCAAAATTACAGTTATGCAGTAGCAACAAAAATAATTTTATGGTTGGGGGTCACCACAACATGAGGAACTGTATTAAAGGGTCGCGGCATTAGGAAGGTTGAGAACCACTGTTCTAAGGCCTTTATCTCAATGTTGGAGCCGGGACAGGCTAGGTTATGTTATGGTGAATAATAAGCTTCAAATCTCAATGGCTTCATACAGTAGAGGCCCATCTATTCCCTGACCAGTGCACATAACTCTTACAAGCTGACAGGACAGCCCTTATTGCAGTGAATTAGGGACACAGGCTGATGGAGTAGACACCATCTCCAATACTCCCTGTCACCATCACAGAGAAAAAAGAGGTCTTGTCTTGGAGCGCCTTACATTGGCCATAAATCTTTTGGTGGGAAGTGACACATTATACAGTTGTGAGTATGTGAAACACACAGTTTATCCTCATATTATTATTTGTTAATTATTGTATTTTTCCCCTTCGGGACAATTGTAAACCTACTTTTGCTCCGCACTATGTATCATTGTTCAGAACTGGTCAGGAAGTACAGTCCTACCAAGTACCCTGAGCAAGTGAGAATCTGACCATTAGGTACTCATCACTAATGACCACCACAGCTGTATCTGCACAACACATACAAATGAGAGGAATTTTACAGACAGGACGGGCAGTTTTAGGGAATAAGAGCTGTCCATGGGAGAGGAATGCATATGTGATGGGAAGGAGATAGCTCCAAGACTCCAGAATCCTTATCTTACTTTCACGGAGGATAGAAAAATATTACAAGTGGAAGGCATATATTCACAGAAGATAGAGGAATGTTGCAAGATAAGGGGAAGAGAAAGACAGGGCACCAGGTAGGCTTTGACCTTTGAAACTGACACACTGCAGAAGAATGACCAATTGGGAAAGCATGGGGGTCATAAATTGAGGAAGAGTCCAATTAGAAAGGGCCATGAAGAGACAATGAGCTAAAGCCTTTATAAACCATGAGACAGACTCAGAGGATTGCTTTTTTTCTCATTAGAGAGAGAGAGAGAGAGAGAGAGCGAGAGAGAGAGAGAAAGAGAGATCAGGCTTTTTCCATTTGGGAACCCCTCCCCAACACACAGGGGGAGATTCTGCTTGCCCAAACTCCACATAACATAACCATTTAGACATATACCCATCCTATATAATAAAAGCCTAATATGCAAATTGACCGATCGGCAGAATGATGGGTGGAACAACTGGTCACTATGATGCACACTGACCACCAGGGGGCAGGTGCTCAATTCAGGAGCTGCCCTCAGCCCACAGGTCCCAGGCCAGCCAAGGCAGGTGCCAGCAGGGTCCCTCAATTGCCTCGCCAGTTGCCCCACAGAGGTAGGCAACTGGCTATGGCACTGGGGGGCGGGGCCAGCCAGCAAGTGGGCTGGCACCACCCTCCCCAATTGCTCCGCCACTCATCTCCTTCAGTGGCGAAGGGGGGCGGGACCAGCGAGTATGTGGCTTCGGGCCGGCCAAGGTGGGTGCCAGTGGGGGTCCCCCAATCTCACTGCCAGTCACCCCAGAGATCAGCCCTGCTTGCCAGCCAGGCCTAGGGACCCTACCCATGCATGAATTTTGTGCATAGGGCCTCTAATTTATAAATAAGCTCATTCATTGTGCACCATATTAAAATTATCAACATTTACATTACTTGTCCCCTGTGAAATCCATCTTGTTAGCTAAGAATATGTTATAAAATCTCATTGTGAACAAAAGGTAATGTTATTTTATTTCAAACTTATATTACTGCATTAATTTTATTAGTATTAGCTAATATCATACAAAATAATTTTATGAGAAAGTAAGTAACCATCATGATATTGACTTAGGTTTTTAGTCACTTAAAAAAATAATGTAATGACTATAGTCCTGGCCTCTGTGGCTCAGTTGGTGGAAACGTAATCCCTTACACCAAAAGGTAGCAGGTTTGATTTCTGGTCAAGGGCACATACCCACTGTGGTTCTATCCCTGGTCAGGCTGCTTGCAGGAGGCAATTGATTACTCCCTCTTCCTCTCTCTCCCTCTCTCTCTCCCCTTCCTCTCTCTAAAAAATATTTAAAATCATGTAATGAATATGGAACAATATATTTAAAAAATATTGTGTACTCTGGGATGAATGATGAGACCAAACTGTGCAGGGTATTACTTTTTTTTTTTTTTCCAAATGCCCTATCTGTTATTTTAGATCCTATGTAACAAGGGCTTTGATTCGTGTGGGCGATTATATAATTACAATTTGAGTTAATTGTTTCTTATCATTCACTCTGTACCAAAAGGCTATATCTCCATTGGCAGATTGAATACTCTCAAATCGGCTTCAAGTCCCTCTTGTTCTGGCTGCTTTAAATTTAAGGCTCTTGAATAAGAGTTGATACAGCTGACTTTCCTATGATTGTTTCAATGTGGATAACCCCATCATGATAAAAATCTCTTTTAAGCGTAAGGATCTTTAATAGGCCCAGAATCACAGAGATTTATTGTCAACTTTAATAAAACTTAATTAGACTATCTGGAAACCCCAGAAAAGAGAAAGAAAGTGACAGACATATTTTTAATTTAAAGCTCAGAAACTAAGACACATGGCATATTTCTAAGCAAAGCAAGAACACCTGCTTTGCAATATCCTATATAATAAAAGGTTAATATGCAAATTGGCTGAACAGCAGAATGCCTGGTAGCTATGATATGCACTGACCACTAGGGGGCAGACGCTCAATGAAGAAGCTGCCTCCTGGTGGTCAGTGCGCTCCCACAGCCGGAGCTCTGCTCAGTCAGAAGCCGGGCTCATGGCTGGTGAGTGCAGCGGTGGTGGCGGGAGTCTCTTCTGCCTCCAAGGCAGCGCTAAGGATGTCCGATAGCCATCAGTCGGACATCCCACGAGAGCTCACAGACTGCGAGAGGGCGCAGGCCGGGCTGAGGGACCCCTCCCCCCCCAGTGAATTTTGTGCACTGGGCCTCTAGTTACAAATAAGCTTTGGGCCTGCACAGCAGCTTGACTTCTCTCTAAGCCCACCCACACGCCCCCATGTCCCAAACCAGTGCTGAGGCCAGAGTTATTTGCTGATAAGCATCTTGTACCCCAATCATTTCACAGTCTTCTCAGTGAACCTAACCTTTAAAAGTCATGAAGATCACACAAGATAACCTGGTAGAGCTTTGATATAGTAAACACTATACAACAGTAAAAACAAAAAGTTCTGATAAAGCAAATCTCAAAATGGTCTTTTGCCTTTCCCTGGGTGCACATAAAGAAGTCATTTTTCAATTTCTTCATATAAGTTTAATGGTATTTGTAAAACTTTGAGGCCTATATTTTGGAAGAAATTTTATTTAATTTTCCATGGTCATTTTGAAAATTTTGTTTTCTACTTTAAAAAAGCATATCCCTATTTATCAGTGAATAGAGTGATTTTATTTCATTACTAAATTATAAGGATGGATTCATGTGTATTCATATTATCAGAATGTTTCATAGGTCATACATTTACCATGTATCACGTACAAACCACTACAAACATAATACTACCCATATTCTTTTGAAAGAATTTCCTGTGGCAATGGGGGCAAATGGAGGACATCTGTAATACTCTCAACAATAAAGATAAATTTTAAAATATAAATATTTGAAATTTAAAAAATAAAGGAATGTCCTCTCATAATTAAAAGGAATCCTATATAATAAAAGCCTAGCGACTGAACAGTGGAACAACCAGAACAACCAGGCGACCAGTTGCTATGATGCTCACTGACCACCAGGGGGCAGACACTCAACGCAGAAAGGCCCCCTGGTGGCCAATGTGCTCTGCTGACTAGGATGAGTGGCACTCCCACAGTGGGCTGATCCCCACAGGCCATGACCCCCTACCAGTGCACAAATTCTGTGCACCAGGCCTCTAGTCCTATCTAATAAAAGAGAAACATGGTAATTGGCGTACGACCGCTACCCTTCCCATTGGCTAATCAGGGAAATATGCAAATTAACTGCCAGACAAGATGGCGGCCGGAAGCCAGGCAGCTTGAAACTAACATGAGGCTTGCTTGCTTCAGTGACGGAGGACTCCAACGTTCCCCGCCTGCTGCTGCCGGCCTCTGAGCTGCAACTCTAAGCAACTATGTAACAAATATAGAAGCTAAACAAAACCCCAGAAACCTGCTTTAGTCCGCCGGGCTTCAGCCAGCAGGATCGCAACATTGTAAGCAAAGGCCAGAAACCTACTTTCAGCAGTGGAGGCCTAAGAGCTGGAGCCAAGCCTCAAAGCTAAAGCTGGCCCAGAATAAAAAAAAAGAAAAAGAAAAAGAGGAGCAGTTGGGAGCTTCAGTCACCCCCAACCTGAAAACAGCCCTCAGCCCCTCACCCAGGCTGGCCAGGCACCCCAGTGGGGACCCCCACCCTGATCCAGGACACACTTCAGGGCAAACCAGCCAGCACCCACCCATGCACCAGGCCTCTACCCTAGATAGTAAAAGGGTAATATGCCTCTCAGCACCGGGATCAGCGGAGCCGTGAGGCATCCCGGCACCGGGATCAGCGTGACAGGGGGCAGCGCCCAAACCCCCTGATCGCTCTGTGGGCTCTGTGTATGACAGGGGAAGGCGCCCCAACCTCCTGATCAGCCCTGCTTTGTGCCTGATAGGGGGGTGCTCCCCAACCCCCTGATCGCCCTGCAGCTCTGTGTTTGACAGGGTGCAGCACCCCAACCCCCCCACCCACGGGCTCTGCTCTGTGTGTGACGGGGTAGAGCCATAACCTCCCCATCGGCCCTGCCCTGAGTGTGACAGTGGCGGTGCCCCAACCCCCTGTTTGGCCCTGCTCTGTGGGTGATAGAGGGTGGTGCCCCAACCCCCTAATGGGCCCTGCTCTGTGCGTGTCAGGGGGCAGCGCCCCAACCCCCTGATTGGCCCTGCTCTGTGCGTGACAGGGTACAGAGCCCCAACCCCCCTGATGGGCCCTGCTCTGTGCATGACAGGCGGTGGCGCCGCAACCTCCCCATAGACCCTGCCTTGAGAGTGACAGGGGGTGGTACCCCAACTCCCCAATGGACCCTACCCTGAGCGTGACTGAGGGTGGCATCACAACCTCCTGATCGCCCTGCTCTGTGCATGACAGGGGGCGGTGCCCCAACTCCACAATCGGCCCTGCTCTGAGCCCGACCAGGGGCTGCACCTAGGGATTGGGCCTGCCCTCTGCCACCAGGGAGCAGGCCTAAGCCAGCAGGTTTTTATCTACCGAGGGGTCCCAGACTGTGAAAGGGCACAGGCCGGGCTGAGGGACCCCCCTCCCCCCCAGTGCACAAATTTTTGTGCACCAGGCCTCTAGTATAATTATAAGATCATATACAGTGGGGCCTTGAGTTACAAGTGTTCCAACTAATGAGTTTTTTGAGATACCAGCTGTCTCTGCCGATTTTTTGCATTGAGTTACAGAGTAATTTGAGTTAATGAGCTCCTTAGTGAGCTCTTTAACGAGCTCGGTCTCAGAACAAATTAAACTCGTAAGTCAAGGCCCCACTGTAGTGTAATCAGTATGTTATAATTAAAATAAAATTCATGAATGAATGGAGTGAAGAACTGAACCCTGATGAAATATAATCTGATGATCACCTCTAATGTATGGCATTCATAAACACCGAATTAAATCATTACAGATAAACGAACAATTAACAACTACAGCTAGAAACAATCCAACTTTACTACCTCAGGAATAAAATTGGAGGCTTTGCCCATATACAATTTTATATTATCACTTGCTCCTACCCTCTGTGTGTGAGGTTTTCTGTGAACCATATTTCTGAAAGTGCAGAAGGTTAAGTTATTTCTCCTTAAGGCTACCTCTCCATGTTGACGGGTAGGAGAGATTTTTGTCCCCAGAAACTTCTGTTTTCTTACTGCCACAGAATTCCCATAGGCTCAGTGATGTCTTAAGCAAGCTCCCACCTGAATGTTAATGTTTTAGTGAATTGCTCTGGTTGATTTGGCTCAGTGGATAGACCCTCGGTCAGTGGACTAAAGGGCCCTGAGTTTGATACCTGGGTTGCAGGCTCGGTCCCCAGCCCTGGTCAAGATGCAGGCAGGAGGCAACCAATAGATATGTCTCTCCCACATGGATGTTTTTCTCTCTGTCTCTTCCCCTCCCTTCCACTCTCTCTAAAAAAATCAATGAAAAATATCCCCTGGTGAGGATTTAAAAAAAAAAAAATGGTTAACTGGAATAGTCAAAAGTTTACGGTGAAACCCACCTGAACTAGAAACTTAATTTTGCCACTCTACAAACCTCTACTACCTTATCTATACTGGGTAAACTTAACGTCTATCTCTCGGAATTTTTATCTTGATTAATGACAAGAAATATAAAGCATTTTGGGGATGTACAGCAAGTTTTCAAATTATATTACTTCATTCAATGCCATTTCTTTATAACATTGTTTCTGGTCTGGTTTACCAGTCTTGAAATGCTGAATGAATTCTGCTCTAAGTCTGTTTTATCCATATTGCCTATTGAAATCTATTTTCTTTTCCCTTCTCTTGGCTCTTTCTCCATGATCCTGGAGAAAATATTAGAGAAGATATGTGTCTGCTTTATAATAATTGCTTCATTAAAAACATGTTGAGAACTTGGTGACATATAACAAAAATTATTTGATTATGTTCATGGATTCATAGGCCCAAAATTCAGTGAGGGCATAGTAAGATGTCCATCTTTGATTTAATTTCTTGGGTGTGGTTACTCATGTTTCTATGAACAAAAGAGACAAATTATCTGCCCCACATACATTCAACATACATGGGTGGTCAGGGTAGAGTAACTGTAATATGTACTCTAACCTTCACCCATAAATGTAGGGACGGGAGAGGAGGCATTCAATCCTTAGCAATTCTGAAATGCAGTTGGGCACATTGCCAATCCCTTCATTAGGGCCCAGTTGCTGGAAATAATTTTCTGTAGCTCTAAATTCTGACTTCTATATCTATGGTTTTTCTCACTGATTCATACTTCTGTTTCCATTATAAGTATTTTCTGGCTGGAGTTAGATATATTTTTAAAACTGCTTTTTGTGTGCAGAAGTTTAGAAATTCAAAAATCCCTTTTCACTTTGACTTCTATCCTTGTTTATTAAAGCTGGATTATTCTTTTAAAAACTTTATTTCTTACTTATCAGTTTATAATCCACTCCATTAAACAGAATTGACATCCAAAAATATCTTGAAGATAAGCCTTTTCTACCCTGGATTCCAGTTAAAAAAAAGGCGGGGTGGGAGGGAGAGGATGCTTTTAGGAGTTGAGAAACACTGTGTTCTAGCCAAGAGGGTCAATGAGGCATGCCTTTAGATTCTGAGCTGCCTTTTTGTTGAACTGAGAAGTCTTTTGAGATTTTCCATAAATCTTTTGAGGTCTTCTAGGCATATTCTGGATTCTCAGATGCCATATTTTGCTAGCAGGATTTATTTGACATTAGCCCTCCCTGAAAAAGACTGCCCTACCCCTGTATTTTTTTTCCTCAAAATTCTAACTTAAACCGAAAACTTCATTTTTTTAAAATTATCTCTCCCTTCCCAAATTTTATCACAAGCAGTGAGTAGAAACCAGAAAAGTCTTTGTAGCTGGATCACTGAGTTTATTTGGTATATTCTCTATTTTCCACATTGCCATCAATGACAGTGTTATCAAACTTTCTGCTACTGCATAACTAAGATCGCTGTAATCTCAACTTTCAATAACATTTTTTGTTCAGTCTTTCTTCAAAGCTTTCCCTTGTTGACACTCGTCAGGTTCCTTCCCATTGCAGATCCCCAAGCCAGCATCACGTTTTAGGTTCTGTTATGGCAGCATCTCAATCATAGCACCAATTCTGGGTCACTCTTCAGCGGTTGCAAAGCAACCCAGAACCTTCATTCTTTCTCTGTGGAGTCACAGTTAATCAGGTTGAGGAAACAGCTATCCACATTCAGGGGATGCTGGTAGCTACACAAATTGTCACACAAAAGTTGCCAACAGACTGCGATTCCTATTCCCTTTAATGGGCTCAGCTCCCAGGCAACTCATTTTTACAGAGAGACCCTAGAGCAGCAGTTCTCAACCTGTGGGTTGCGACCCCTTTGGGGGTCGAATGACCCTTTCACAGGGGTCACCTAAGACCATCCGAAAACACATATATAATTACATATTGTTTTTGTGATTAATCACTATGCTTTAATTATGTTCCATTTGTAACAATGAAATTGGGGGTCACCACAACATGAGGAACTGTATTAAAGGGCCGCGGCATTAGGAAGGTTGAGAACCACTGCACTAGAGGAAGAGAGCGGAAAAACAATGTGCAGTTAAACATAAAACACCCTCAAAAGGCCTCTTCCTTTGGAGTGATAGACATCCTATTTCTCTGTCTTGGGTTCAGTTTTAGGTTGATTTCCTATGGAAAATTTACAGCTGTGTACATATTTTCAATACTTTCTCTCTCTTGATACTTGGTTCCTCAAATTATACAAATGTAAGGTATTGTTATTATCAGTTGTATTATTTCCCAGGAAAGGACAATGAAAGATCCCCTTAAATCTTTAGGCCTTCTGGGAGAAAATATGTTAGAAACTGGCAGAATAAGAGAATCTTAAAAATTGTACTTCATAGTAGTATTTATAGAAGAAAAGAACAACAAATGGAAGAAAAAATTTTAAAAAGTTATAATTATTGACATAACATCTGATAGAGAAATTGAATAATATGCGTATTAAGAAAAACAGTTGAATAAAGCAAAGCCTATTAAATACTTAAAAGACTAGATTAAGTACATTGGTAAAAGGAAGTGAGAGTTCAAAGGGCTAAGGAGTGAATGTTCTCAAAGGAGGTAGAAGCTGTAAGTGAAGAAAAGTACAGAACGACAAGTGATGGGCAATTAGTGTGTTGGAGGAGCAAAATTAAGTGAGGAACTTTGCTTTTGTTTTTATTTTTATTCAGTTGGAGGTTCACTCTGAAGGTCAAATGGGACAAAGTCTGAGGGGAGACTAGAAGAATGTACATATATGCTCAGCTTTCTCTTGATTGTTGATATTTAAGTCAGGATACCATCATTTAAAGGAGTCATTTGTATTATTTAAAGGAAGAAAACATATTTTAACAAGTTTTAGTATTGTTTCAGGTTATTTGATATCCTGTTTTATCCCATTTAAAATTGAAATGTTACCCCTCAAGAAAACCTTTCTTGGGTTATTATAAAGGCTTGGTAAATATAATAACAAACATATAAAATATATTTATAATATATTGTGAGTCATTACACCTATAGGAAAAATCTGTACATGTAGCAAAGATTTATGTTTCATTGTTTGCTCCATGAGCTTTCACTCAACGTTGGTCCTCATGCAATAAAATACCTTTCTTCAAGTTGTTAGTAAGACACCCAGCTGGTAGTACCCAACAGGATATTGGAAATGCGGAATTAGTTAGGGAGTGGTTTAATCAGGAGATGGAGATTTGAAAGATATTTTAATAATGTTGAACGCTGACACACTGGGAACAGATGTTGTTGCCACAGAATATAAAAGAGAACAGTTTGGCAAAAAGAAATTGGAAATGCTTCCTTTTTCTGAAGCATGAGAATGAGAGGGTTTGCACTGTGGATATTAAACAGAGGAAGTGACTGAAATAAAATGTGATTTACTTTTTTAAATTTAAAAGACTTAGAAATCTACATGGAATACTAAGAACAGTGTGTAATCAACACTAGTAGTCGAGTCATCTAGCTTATTATTATTCATGTTATAGTTTATAGTACACATATAACTGTAAATAGGAATATTTTTTATTTGTAAATTTAGTTTATCGAGAAGATACCTGCTCTCTGTATTCTTTTTATTCTTCAAAAAATATTCTTTATATTCTGGGATTCATCCAGGTGATAAATGTAGCAACATTATTCATTTTCAATGCTGGATAGTTATTACATTTTCTAAAATAGATTATCACCCCTTTATCAATGGACTTTGGATCCTTTTCTGTAAATTTGCTAATATAGACTGTTTTATGAACATTCTGTTGCAGGTGTTATTCAAGGGTTATGAATAGAAACCATTATGTTTACATGGCATGTGCATTTTCAGCTTCACATCATATCATCAAATAGCTCCCCAAAGCGATTGTACCAATATTCATCTCAGCCAGCAGTGGTTAAGAGTTCCTGTTATTCCTCATCTTCCTTGACATTGTTGACAGAAATTATACACTTTTTACCAACTCGGTGGATATGATTTTAATTTTCTATGATGATTGAAAGGCTGAGCACTTAAAAATGTTTATTAGCATTTTGTATTTTTCAATGAATATTTGTTTTTTCATTTTATTTTTTTAATATGTTTTTATTAATTTTAGAGAGGAAGGGAGAGGGAGAGAGAGATAGAAACATCAATGATGATAGAGAATCATTGATCAGCTGCCTCCTGCATACCCGCTACTGGGGACTGAGCCCAAAACCCAGGCATGCGCCCTGACAAGGAATTGAACTGTGAAGTCCTGGTTCACAGGTGGATGCTCAATCTCGGAGCCACACCAGCTGAGCTCTTTTGTTCATTTTAGTTTGTTTCTTTACATATACATTTGTAAGAATTTTATGTACTTAATCTAAATAATAAACCTGATTAGCATATGATTGAGATTATCTTAATTTTAATGTGATCAAAGATATAAATCTTTTTATGCATTTGCCTCCTTGTGCATTTTTAAGACATTATTTTTAAGAGCAATTTTAGGTTCGCAATAAAATTAATAGGAAAGTACAGAGATGTCCCCCCAAAACCCTGCCCCCACACATGAATAACGTCTCCATTCTCAACATCCTGGTACATTTATTACAGTTGATGAACCTACATTTACACATCATTATCACTCAAAACCCATAGTTTCCATTAGGGTTCACTCTGGTATTATAAATTCTGTAGGCTTGGAAAAATGTAAAGAGACAGCTATCCATCATTATTGTATCTAGAGTTGACTAGAGTTGTTAATTTCCTTTCTCCCATTTAGAAGGCTAAAACTTGTTATTTTCTATTTCTCTTCCTTCAGATCACTTAGGCTCTGATAAATCCCAAGCAAGTTAGTAACTGGTTAATTAGTTTCTCCTGAGGGCAGACCTTATTTAGAACAAGAATGCTCTAATGCAGCGGTTCTCAACCAGTGTGTCACAACCCCTTTGGGGGTCGAATGACCCTTTCACAGGGGTTGCCTAAGACCATCAGAAAACACATATATAACATACTGTTTTTGTGATTAATCACTATGCCTTAATTATGTTCAATTTGTAACAATGAAAATACATCCTGCATATCAGATATTTACATTACGATTCATAATAGTAGCAAAATTACAGTTATGAAGTAGCAATGAAAATAATTTTATGATTGGGGGTCACCACAACATGAGAAACTGTATTAAAGGGTCGCGGCATTAGGAAGGTTGACAACCACTGCTCTAATGTATTTCAAAATGGTTTCTCACTCCTTCCACTATCAGATGTATTAGATGTTTCTCATTATTTGCTATGACAACCTGGTCAGGCTACACAGAATTTGGTACCCCTGTGCCTGGCCCCACCCTGGAATTTTTAACTCTCAGACTTGTCCACACCTAGTCAGTTGTAAGCAAGTCATCAGTTACAACTCAGGTTTCCTAGCCTGGCACTGGTTCCAACAGAGGTATTTTCTCTGCTATGCTGTGATTCTTTGTCTATTATTCTCTCCAATTTGGGGGGCAGCAGTCTACCTTGTGACATCACTTCTCTTATGGATCTAGCAAGAGTTATTGATTATTGAGTTTTGTCAGTATTTAATTTGTTAGAAAAGAGTGGCAACTTCCAAGCTCTTTACACTTGGAAGCAGAAGCTAAAGTAATATATTTGTGTTAGATATGTATGTATTCAGAAATTGCATGCATGCACACACACATATACACTCTCCCATGTGCACATAGAATATTTAAGCATTATTTTATATTTATCCTTTTCTAATTTCTCTAGGTAGGGTAATCTCTTTAAATTATAAAAACAAAAACAAAACAAAACAAAAAACCAAAACTACTATAATTGGTACTGTAATGGGAATATAATGACAATTCAACCACTATTTGTACTGAGTTAAGAAGTTATTCAGAGCAATATATCTTATGGAATTTATGTAAAACATTGATATATTTAAAAAGCTATTTGTGTTTATTTTGAAATGTTTTACATATTATATAGTTTTTTTTAAAATATATTTTTTATTGATTTTTTACAGAGAGGAAGGGAGAGAGATGGAGAATTAGAAACATCGATGAGAGAGAAACATCGATCAGCTGCCTCCTGTACATCTCCTACTGGGGATGTGCCTGCAACCCAGGTACATGCCCTTGACCGGAATTGAACCTGTGACCTTTTAGTCCGCAGGCCGATGCTCTATCCACTGAGCCAAACCGGTTTCAGCTATATAGTTATTTTTAAAGTATATATTTTTTCTCTAGAACAATTTTTTAAAATTCTATACAAATCTTTGGCCTATGGGATTTTACTATAGATTATTGATTTTTCTGTACTTCAGAGACATTATCTTGCATTTTCCTATTATTCAGACAGTGGTAAACATATCTACATGTAATAAAAACTGACCAAGGAACAAAAATGATCATACAAGTTACTGGCACATGCAAATTATTCTAAGGTATATGCGTTTATTAATCTAAATTCCCATTGATTGCAAAAGAGAAAAATACACTCTTACATATACAAAAGTAAACTTTTTATTGACATTATTATTATTATTAAAAATATTAGACTCTTATTTTAATAGGGCTATTAAATATCTTTGGTCTAACAATGCTATAACCTTTTAGTGTCCTAGTATTATAGATTTGTCACTTAACTGTACAGTTCAAGATGAAGCTGATAAAAATTATGTGTAGATGAAACCACTATTATAACATGTAATATTATGTCATGAAAAGTATATCTGCTCCCAAATCTCTGTGTGTGCTGTGATATAGAAATCCCCCTACATCATCTTTCTAGCTTTGGGCACTTGGCAAGTCTCACTGCATTGGTAAATGGATAACTGATTTTTCTATATTAAAGCCTGCTAAGGGAAACTCCATACTATTTTTCACAGTGGCTGCATTTGACCCAGTGATCTCACCTCTAGGTATATATGCTAAGAAACCCGAAACACTCATCAGAAAGGATATATGCACCCTTATGTTCATAGCAGAGCAATTTACAATAGCTGAGATTTGGAAACAGCCTATGTGGCCATCAGCAAATAAATGGAAAAAAACAAGCCACAAAATGATGGTATATTTTTATGATTTAATACGACGTGGCAATAAAAAAGAAAGAACTCTTACCATTTACAACAGCATGGATGAACCTGGATGGTATTATGCAGAGTGAAATAAACCCGTCAGAGAAAGATAAGTATCACATGATCTCACTCATATGGGGAAACTAATGAACCAAATAAATTAATGATCAAAAATAGACCCAGAGCCCTAGCTGATGTGGCTCAGTGGATAGACCATCACCCTGTGGACCAAAGGGTCCCAGGTTCAATTCTGGTCAAGGGCACACACCTTGGTTGCAGCCTCCTCCCCAGCCTGGGCCCTGATGAGGGCGTGTGCAGGAGGCAACCAATTGATGTGTTTCTCTCACATTGATGTTTCTGTCTTTCCCTCTCTCACTCTCTCTAAAAGTCAATGGAAAAACATCCTCGGGTGAGGATGAACAAAACTAACAGGCAAAAATAGACCCAAAGACATAGAAGCATGAACAGACTGTTGAACCTCAGAGGGAAGACTGAGGAGGGTGGGTGGGAAGAGTTCAACCAACGAGCGTGTATGCATATATGCACAACCCGTGCACATAGACAACGGGGCGTTGAGGGCCTGTGAGGGCAGGGTGGGCGTGTGCCGGAAGAGATTAATGGGGAGAAAAAGGAGGACCTATGTAATACTTTCAACAATAAAGTTTTTAAAAATAAAAAAAAAGCCTTCTTGGAAATCATATTATATAAGCACAAAGTATTATTATTATTTGAAATATTAGGCTTGTGATTTCTAGAAGAGGCATGTACAGTGTTGCTTTATAATAGAAACTAGAGGTGCATGAAATTTGTGCACGGGTGGGGTCCCTAGGCCTGGCTGGTGGTCAAGGCCAATCAGGTTCCCCTCCTCCCTGCCTTCCCGCCTCCTCCTTCCCTCACCGCCAGTGTGCCACCACTGCACAGTTCTCTGCCTCCCCACCTCCCTGCCTCCTTCCCACCTCCTCCCCTCCACCTTCCCTTGCCACCCACGTCTGCTGCCACCCACCACCCTGGTTCCCTGTCCCAGCCCAGGGCCCACCCACAATCAGGTGATTGGGACCTGCCAGCCGAGGGGAGGGACAAGGAGGTTGGCTGGCAGGCCCTGGTCAGATGATCAGGACCTGCTGGCCAGGGGGAGAAATGGGAGGAGGGACCCAGGAGGTGGCTGGCAGCCCTGAGGAGGGAGTCTGCCCTTGGCCCCCTTGGGAAAGGGGCCACATCTGCTGCCACCTACCCCTGGTTCCACATCCCAGCCTGGGGGCCCAGCAGGCCCTGGGAGATGGGGGCCTGCCAGCTGGGGGAAAGCCCCATTGGTGATTGGAGCCTGTAGGCTGGGGGCAGCTCCTGCTTTGAGTGTCTTCCCCCTGGTGGTCATTGTGCATCATAGTGACCGGTCATTTCACCGTAACGGTCGCTTAGGCTTTTATATATATAGATTATTTGGTATTTCTTATGCATTGTCCAATTGAGTACTCACAGAGCTTTTCGTCACAAGAATTTGATTATATGTAGAAGGAAATAGTGAAAGGAACAATTTCCAAATACACCAGATGCCATAATCTGAAAATGGTCTTTATTACTAACATTGAATTGATCCTTATGTACTTATTTTGAACAACTTATTCTGCCATTTTTGGCTTGTATTAATTTATCCCCAGATCACTTTATGAGAATCATCACAACATTTTAATCTTAATGTTAGTTTGTTTGTTTTTAATTAACCTGAAGGTTTGCCAAGGAAAACAAATGGATAAGCAACAGGAGAATGTTGTCAACATTGTATCCCAACAGAGAGACTAATACCTTTGAGCCAATGCCCACTATGCCGCCATGAAGACAGTTGGCTTTGTGATGGATGAACATGAATAAAAGTTTCTGATAGGTCTTCGTTAAAGGTCACTTTGTATCTACAACATGCGCTTAAATCATTTAAATTGTTGTCTGAAGGCAAAAATGATACCACTCATCTCTTCTCTAAAAAAATTCTTTGATTCTTTATATTCAAATCAACTAAGTAAATTTGGTAGTCAAAATGCAATGCTTTAAGTTAATAACTTGCAACTGTTTTATAATTCTTAGATATTAATATTTACAGTGATGCTTGGCAATGTTTTAGTGATAATAGTGAGTTTTATTTTCATCTTCTTGCAATCATTAGCTATTTCACTTTTTATGACTATAGCATAAAACCTCATTAAATCAAGTTTTTGCCTCTCAAAATTAAACAAAATCTGAATGACAGCATATTATACATCTTTAATTTATACTTAATCTTAATATGATTTAGTATTGTAGTCTAGGAATCCAGGTGGTTCTTCATTAACTAATACCCAAAACAGTTCTGTAATATGTCCAAGCTTTTTAAGCACACATACACACACACACACACACAGTGCCTTACAACTCAATAATATAACCTAAAAATATAGTGAGCAAGCTTTAAAGAAATTTAAATGCCACATTAGAAAATATCCACTTAACACCACAGAAAACAGCATAGGAACAGAAAACAGTTGAAGCGTATAGAAAAAAAAGGAAAATAGAAATCCAAACAAAAGGCACAGATTGTTAGATTCTAGCCATCCTAGCTATGTAAAATATCTCATGTGGATTTGATTTATATTTTCCTAATGGTTAATAATGTCAAGCAAATTTTCATGTGCTTACTGGTGATTTGTGTATCTTCCTTGGAGAAATATATATGTTCAGATAATTGGCCCATTTTTAAAATTGAGTTGGTGTTTTATTATTTTAATACCAGGAGCCCAGTGTGCGATATCACGAGGCTCCGCCCACCCACCTGCAGCCCTGCCTTGATACCTGAACCTGTCCATGCAGAGCACTAGCATGCCTGGCCCAGCTCCCAAACCCTCTGGCCTTCTCTGGATGCTTCAAGCCCCGACCTCAGTCCCTCCAGTGTCCTCGGGCTGGTCCTGCATTCTCTGGGCACCTCCCCGCTTCTGCCCCATCTCTGGAGCAACACAGCAGTTCTGCCCCATCATGGCGCTGGAGGAGAGCGTGGAAGCCGCCTGCCTGCTGTGCTGTGCTCCTTCCCCTGGCAGGTGGGCTTCCTGGTGCTCACAGTGGGTGGCGAAGGACTGTTGAGGGGGGTGTGTAATTGGCTCTCACCCCTGCCCTCACAGGCACGGGATGGTCCCACCTCCTCTGGGCGCCTCCCTGCTTCTGCCTGTCTCTGGAGCAACGCCCCAGCTAATATGCTAATGACCTGGTCATTACCCATTACGGTGTCTTGCTCATTAGCACATTAGCTCTTTATTAGTATACTAGAGGCCCGGTGCACAAAAATTTGTGCACTCGGGGAGGCGGGGGGGTCCCTCAGCCTGGCCTGTGCCCTCTCGCAGTCTGCGACCCCTCGGGAGATAACGACCTGCTGGCTTAGGCCTGCTCCCGGGTGGCAGAGGGCAGGCCCAATCCCTAGGTGCAGCCCCTGGTCAGGCTCAGAGCAGGGCTGATTGGGGAGTTGGGGCACCGCCCCCTGTCATGCACAGAGCAGGGCGGATTGGGAGGTTTCGATGCCACCCTCAGTCACGCTCAGGGTAGGGCAGATTGGGGGGTTGGGGCACCCCACCCTGTCACACTCAAGGCAGGGTCGATGGGGAGGTTGCGGCGCCACTCTCTGTCACGCACAGAGCAGGGCCCATAAGGGGGTTGGGGAGCTCCCCCCTGTCATTCACAGAGTAGGGCCAATAGGGGAGTTGGGGCACCACCCCCTGTCACACACAGAGCAGGGCTGATCAGGGGGTTGGGGCACCGCCCTCTATCACCCACAGAGCAGGGCCGATCAGGGGGTTGGGGCGCCGCCACTGTCACACTCAGGGCAGGGCCAATGGGGAGGTTATGGCTCTGCCTCATCACACACAGAGCAGGGCCCATGGGGTGGGGGTTGGGGTGCCACCTGGATCAGGGTGGGAGTCCCCACTGGGGTGCCTGGCCAGTCTGGGTGAGGGGATGATGGCTGTTTGCAACTGGTCACACACCCTTCAGGGTGGGGGTCCCCACTGGGGTGCCTGACCAGTCTGGGTGAGGGGCTGAGGGCTGTTTTCAGGCTGGCGGGTGACTGAAGCTCCCAACCGTTCCTTTTTTTCTTTTTTTTATTCTGGGCCAGCTTTAGCTCTGAGGCTTGACTCCAGCTCTTAGGCCTCTGCTGCTGAAAGCAGGTTTCTGGCCTTTGTTTACCTTCTGTATTTGAAACAATGTTGCAATCCTGCTGGCTGAAGCCCGATGGACTAAAGCAGGTTTCTGGGGTTTTGTTTAGCTTCTATATTTGTAACATAGTTGCTTAGAGTTGCAGCTCAGAGGCCTGCAGCGGCAGGCGGGGAACGTTGGAGTCCTCCGTCACTGAAGCAAGCAAGCCTCATGTTAGTTTCAAGCTGCCTGGCTGCCGGCCGCCTTCTTGGCTGGCAGTTAATTTGCATATTGCCCTGATTAGCCAATGGGAAGGGCAGTGGTCGTACGCTAATTACCATGTTTCTCTTTTATTAGATAGGATATATCTTTATGTCTTCTTGATACGAGTCCCTTCTCTGATATATGGTTTACAAATATTTTCTGCCATTCTGTGAGTTATCTTTGTACTTCCTTGATGGTGTCCTTTGAAGAACAAAAGATTTTACTTTTGATGTTTGATCTATTTTTTCTTTTTCCATTCATGCTTTTGGTGCCATATCTAAGAGTCCTTTGCCAAATACAAGGTCTTGAAGATTTACCACATATATTTAGAATAAAAAAGTCAAATACTGAAGGGTCCCAGGTTTGATTTTGGTCAAGGGCACGTACCTTGGTTGCAGGCACATCCCCAGTGGGGAGTGTGCAGGAGGCAGCTGATCGATGTTTCTCTCTCATCGATGTTTCTAACTCTCTATCCCTCTCCCTTCCTCTCTGTTAAAAATAATCAATAAATATATTTTTAAAAAATAGTCAAATAATGACAAATGTTGGCAAAGACATGGAGAAATTGGAATCCTCAGGTACTGTTAGTGGGGATTTATAGTGGTATATCATTTTGGAAACAGTCAGGTAATTCTCAAAATACTAAGCAAGAGTTTCCATATGACCTATAAAGCACACCGCCAGGTATTTACCCAAGAGAAATGAAAAATGTCTACACAAAAATGTACCCAAATAATTAATGCAACATTATGTCTATTAGGAAAAAATGGTATCACATGTTCATGAATTAATGAATAGATAACAAAAAGTATCATCTAGAATAATAAAAGCATAATATGCTAATTAGACTGGACGTCCTTCCTTCTCCACAAAGCTGCAGCAGGTGGGGGCTGTGGCAGAGGCAGCAGAGGCCCATGGCTGCAACCATGGCAGGTGGTGGCCGGGGCCAAGGCCCTTGCACAAATTCTATGCATTGGGCCTCTAATATCAATATAATGGCACGTTTTGACTAAAAAAGTAATGAAGTCATGATATATGCTACAACATGGATGAACCTTAAAAAGTTTATGATAAGGCCCTAGCCGGCTTGGCTCAGTAGATAGAGCATCAGCCTGCAGTCTGAAGGGTCCCAGGTTCGATTGCAGCCAAGGGCACATGCCTGGGTTGTGGGCTCAATCCCCAGTAGGGGTTGTGCAGGAGGCAGCTGATCAATGATTCTCTCTCATCACTGATGTTTCTATTTCTCTCTCTCCTTCTTCCTTCCTCTCTGAAATCAATAAAGAAATATAAAAGTTTATGCTAAGTAAAATAATCTAGTCAGATAAGAACACATACTATATAGTTTAATTCATAGTAAATTTCCAGAATATAAAATTCTATATAGACAGTAGATTAGAGGTTGCTTAGGGCCGTGAAATGGGGTGGGAAGACAGGAGGATGATAGCTAATGGTTATGTGTGTTTTTAAGTTAGTGAACAATTGGGTTAGGTGATGGTTGCACGTGTCTGTAAATATACTAAAATGATTGAGTCATATACTTTATACAGGTGAATTTTATGACAGTTTAATTATATCTCATTACAATAGCACCCTTCATCTGCTTTGCTTTCTGAAGTTTTAGTTACCTGCAATCAACCAAAAGGTCTGAACATATTAAGTGGAAACTTTCAGAAATAAGCGACACATAAGTTTTAAATTATGCCCTGTTCTGAGTCGCATGATGGAATCTCATACCTACCAGCTCTGTCCATCCTGGAATCATCCCTTTGCTCAGTGTACCCATGCTGTATATGCCACACTCACATTTGTCAGACGGTAGTCTTTGCAGTTATCACATCTACTGTCTGAAATCACAGTGTTGTGTTCAAGTAACACTTATTTTACTTAATAATGGCTACAAAGCACAGGGGTAGTGATTCTGGCAACTCAGACATGCCGAAGAGAAGCCTTGAAGTCCTTCCTTTAAGTGAAAAGGTATAAGTTCTCAATTTAATAAGTAAAGAAAAAAAAATTGCATGCAAAGGTTGCTGAGATGTACAGTAAGAACAAAATCTATCTAGGAAATTGTGAAGAAGAAAAAAAATTATGCTAGCTTTGCTCTTGTACCTCAAACTGCAAAAATTATGGTTACACTGTGTGATAAATGCTTAGTTAACATGGAAAAGACATCTAATTTATGAGTGGAAGACATGACAAAAATATATGGTTTTATGCACTCTGTGGTTTCAAACATCCAGGGTGGGACTTAGAACATAATTCCTAGAGATAATGTTGTTAAAAACAAACAAGCAAAAAACCTTTAATTTGACTATATTAGAACAAATAATGGCTACATATTCCCCTTCACAAAGGCCCATAAGAGCACTCAGGAGGAAGATGGATGGTGTTCTCCTGCATGTCTAGACATAAGGTCAAAGAGGGAAGTTGGATTCTTTGAGGAAGAGGAAAGAGAAAATTTACTCAGAATGGAAATGCGTCAGAAAGTAGGACTGTGAATGGGACTTTATGTGTTATGATGTCAACAGCCTCCTATAACAGTGTAGTGTACAATTTTTGTTCAAGAGCATGTTTTGTCAGAGGGAAGATAAGCTTTAAGAGATAACATGGAAATGAGTGATAACTTGTTGATGTAGATTGTTTTTAGTTTAGAATAGAACAGAACACGTTATTAAGAATGTTTTTTGTATTCCTGAATTTTTTAAATGTGTCTTTATGAGATGATGAATGCCAACTACACTTATTTCAGTAATTACTTCATAATACACTAGTATGTAAGTCAAACCATTTGCTCTGCTACATCTTAAACTTATACCATAATGTATGTCAATTATATCTCAGTAAATATTAGAAAAAAACAAATACTTGAGGAAATCCTAACAAACTTTAATTTATCATTCTGAGGTATCAGCATGAAAAGGGTTGTCAGGTTGAAAAGTGAAGTTTTCATCAACAACTAAGTCATTTTTTCCATGAACAACTTGGTCAAGAACCAAATTTTTCGAGATGGGAGACTTTCCAGAACCCAGGTTTGACTGTATTAGGACATGCTGAACCAAGAAAGTGGAATGATTGAGTGACTCAACAATATTGAGGCTGCTGTTTCTACAGTTCTTTTCCTCATATTTGCTGCTTCCTGGAAGCCTAGAAGCCACTTTAGATCCAGGCGTTAGGTCTATCTTTAAGTTAGAAAGAAGAAAGGACAATGTCTTGTTTTTATCTTTTCTATAAAAAAATACAAGCTTAAGCAGAACTTCAGCAGAGTTCTAACTATTGAAAATAGGTACCATGGATATAAGATTAGGAAGGTGGGACATAGTTCCTCCTACAAAATCAGGGTTATGAAGGAAAAACACAAGAATAGACACAGGATACCCAGATGACAATAAGTGCCACAAAAACTAAATTGGCTTACATAATGTTCTGTACTATCTTTGTGAGGCAAGCACATATTCATGCCTAATCATGCATTTCAGCACATAGATTTTAATTTATTCATTATTTTTTCAAATTAGAATATGTGAAAGATTGAAACAAAGCAAATTATTAAGGATAGTATCAATATACTCTACACACAGTCTCCAAGGACTCTCACACTATTTAAAGATGGCAAGCATAAATCACCGGACTGTACAATCCTATGTTACCAGACTTATTTAATAACCTCAGATCAATAAAAGCACACAGATGTTAAAACTCCAATGGAAACAGTCAATTTAAACACTCTATATCCTTTAGCCTGTTTTTCCTAATAGCCTTCATGGGCAGATCATTTTAACTGTAGTAGCAAGCATCAATTCTCCATCTTATCACCAAATTGCCCTTCCTAAGAAACAATAGCTTCAAAAGAAATTGAATCAAATATTTCAATTGGATGACATAGATCACTTGTTCAGAAATACTTTGAAAATCATGTATTCTACCTCCCTCTTCCTCAGACTGTTTCTAATAGGGTATATACGTGCCTATAAATGATTTAAATGCACTATTAAAGTTAGGCAGCTAAGTAAAATAAAGCTATTACCTCTCATACAATATCCTTTAGGTGGGAATAAACAGGTATTCAATCTTTATTTCCTTTAAATATAAAATATTTTTACATAACAGTTAGCATTTAAAGAAATTTGGTCTCATATTACCTGAAATGTGTAATGAACAGAATAGTTACGTCAAGAAAAAAAATATAGAAAATAATGGGCTTAACAAAAATGATTTAATCACTTTGTGTTAAAATTATATCATCATGTATTGAGATTTCTAAAACAGACACATTTCTAGAAAGAAGAACTAAACTTCATGCATTCAAAAAGTTAATGCTAAATATTAGTGGTTCATTTTTTTTAAATCATCACCTGAGGATATGTTTTCACTAACTTAACACAGGAAGGGAGAGAGAGAGAAATGTTGATGGGTTGCCTCTCATATGCACGCTGACTGGGGGTCAAACCTGTAACCGAGGGGCATGTGCCCTGACCAGGAATTGAACCTGCCATCCCCTGGTGCATGGGGACAAAGCTCCAACCAACTTAGCCACACTAGCTGAGGTTGATGGCTCATTTTTGCATATATATGGGCTTTGTGTTTACAGCTGCCAATTTATTGCCAATCTTTAGAATTTAGATGAAGTTTGTTTTAAATAAAATAACACCATTATTTGATTATACCATGATTTCTAAAAAGAAAATTTTAATTGTGCTTTTCCTTGATAACAGCAATGTGGCATTTGCTGTTTTCTACAAAATAATTTTGATAATTCTCATTAGCTTATGGTGAGAGATCTCATTATTAGTTTCTTTCTTAGTTATACTATCCTGAATTATATTCAGTTCATATTCATGTGTCAAAAGGATGTTGTTTTAAATTGAGAATTCCTCAAAAATTTTCTAAGAGAACATGTCTTCCCTGGAGTAGACATTTATTAATTTTTTGTGATTAAAAGAATCTGTCTAGATCACCAATTAATTCTGAAGAGTTATGTTTTGTTCACATTAAGAAATTCAGAATAAAAGATAAAGATCAGATATATATCACATAATATTTTCAATTTAAAATTAATATTTGAATGCTTTAGGTATAATCATATATATGTTTACACATAGATTTACTGACATTATTGTTTTGAATGTTTTAAGTATTTATATTTATGACAAGTTTTTTAAAGAAATTATAATGTAGAATGAAAATGTGATATTTTTTCCTAACTAGTCCAAAAGGAAAATGAAGTAAACCAGAATCTTATATTGTCTTTTAGTTAAAAAAAATATCCCCTTTGAAATTTGACTTTCATTACTTTTAGCTTTTTTCAATACAAAAGAGTAAATAGTCAATACTCTTTGGTGCGTGGTTGGATAGTATTGGCAAATATATGAATATGAAATATATTTCGGCTTTATTTGTGATCTTCCCAGTTTGCACTGAAATAGAACGTATAGATATTGCTTTTTTATAAATAAGTGAAAAAAATCCGAATTTCAACTGCTTCTATAAGATATAAACTTCCTGAAAATTATCCTCAAGTATCAATGATCATGGTAATATTTATTATAAATATTGGATAAAATTCAATATATATGTACATTTATACCATCCTATCTAATATAGAGAATATGCTAATTGACCATCACACTCTCATAAATGGTGGTGCCCACAGCCAATAAAAAGAGAATATGCTAATTGACTGCCATGCCCTCACAAGATGGCAGCGCCCACAAGCCACAAGATGGTGGCGCCCAGTCTCCACAGCCCTGCCTCATCCAGCCGGAGTCCCCCAGTCCCCTCTGCTCTGCAGGGGAAGGCAGTTGGGGGTGATCATGCTGGCAGGGAAGCAGTTAGATGTCAATCAGGCTGGCAGAGGAGCGGTTAGGGGGCTATTAGGCTGGCAGACAGAGTGGTTAGCAGCAATCAGGCAGGCAGGCAGGCAAGTGGTTAGGAGCCAGCAGTCCCGGATTATGAGTCAGACATCCCCCGAGGGGTCCCAGATTAGAGAGTGTGCAGGCTGGGCTGAGGGACACCACCCCCCCCGCCATGCATGATTTTTGTGCACAGGGCCTCTAGTAGTAGATAAGATGATAAATGCTGACAAAATATTTCTCAATTTTAAATGATGGCTTCCCTGTTTAGCTGTGTGACCCAAGACAAGTTGCCTGACTTTTTTGCGTCTTTGATTTCTTATCAATAAAATTGGAATATTAAATGGGCTTGCCTCATAGGAATATTATAAAAATCAAATGAACTAATCTATGTTAAGTATCTAGAACACTTCTTGGGACCTGGCATGTTGAAATCACTCAATAGAAATTCACTCTTTTCATGTCCCTATGGCATAGACCATTTATATATTATTTGACTAAATTATTGCTTCATATTTGGTGATTGGGAGTAATGCCTTTTTGCATTTTCATATTTCAATGCCATTTGTATTTGAACAAATTGGAAGATGTTTTTTGAGCAGTGTCCCCTGAGTTCATTCTGCTTTACTTGGCACAGCTGTTATCATTTACATATTAAATCCACCTCAGCTCATTTCTTACCAACTTATTTATACTGGCTTTATTGTAATTCCAAAAGCAAATACTGATACTAAAATCTTGTGACAGTAACATGCTAAGAAATTTGCTCTACACATAATTTATATTTATATTCTTTAGGATGGTCTCCAAATAAAACACAACACTACAGTAAAATCTCAGAGAATATTCTCTCAGGCTTATGACAGTGTTTCAGAAAATTAAGGTTTAAAAAATGTTCCTGGAGAAGCTTCTCTTTGAAATTTTTGTACAAAGTCCCTAAATCGGCCTTACTTTGTTTATACCCTAACCTGTTTGGATTATGACCCATTAGCTTGTGAATCCTACACTTCAGAAAAAGCTAACTGTTGGCACACAACTGATACAACAGCTTTGCAACTAACAACTCAAGAAAAATAATCTTTTTGATACTAGGTATATTATGTTGAGTACATTGATAATACACTCACCTTATATAAGAATCTCTACCACATGATCTCACTCATTCATGGATAATAGAGACCATTATAAACTTTTGAACAATAATAGATACAGAGGCAGAGCTGCCTCAAACAGATTGTCAAACTGCAGCGGGAAGGCCGGGGAGGGTTGGGGGGCAGGAGGGAGGGGGGTAAGAGATCAACCTAAGGACTTGTATGCATGGATATAAGCATAACCAATGGACATAAGACACTGGGGGATAGGGGAGGCTAGGGGATTGTCAAGGGCGGGGGGAAAAAAAGGACACATATGTAATACCCTTTGTAATACTTTAAGCAATAAAAAAAAAGGAGAGAAAAAAAAAGAATCTCTATAATTTTCATAATTACTGCTGCAGTGATTTAGACATGTGATTTAGTGATTTCATGCATGTCTCATATATAGCTTAGGATTTAAATATCTTAAATAAATTATAATAAGAATGAAAGGAAAAAACTACCTACAATAACATAAATAAGATAAAACAAAAATAATCATTTAAAAATTTCTTACAAAAGTATATTTACTTAATGAGATGTAATTATATCACTACTTTTTTACTTTATTTTTACTGTTGGCACTATTACAGATGTCCCCATCCCACCCTCTTTGCCCCTCTTCACCCAGCCCTCACCCCCTCTTCTCTCTGGCCATTGCCACACTGTTCTTTGTGTCTGTGGGTTTATACATATATGGTCATTGACTAATCCCTTCACCTTCTTTCATCCTGTACCCCTCCCCTCTGATAATTGTCAGTCTGTTCAATGTATCCATGCTTCTGGTTTTATTTTGTTCATCAGTTTATTTTCTTCATTAGTGTCCACATAAAAATGATATCATATGGTATTTTTCTTTCATTGACTGGCTTATTTCACTTAGGCTAATAATCTCCAGGTCCATCCATGCTATAGCAAAGGGTAAGACTTCCCTCTTTTTTATGGCTGCATAGTATTCCATTATGTAAATGTACCACAGCTTTTTTAGGCACTACTTTTTAATGAGATGCTTTCTGTAACCATTATATAAATGGTGTTCACTTCTCTAACAAAAGCAGGATGGGGCATCTTTAGATATGATAAAACTTTAAGAGCTGGGGAAGATACAGCTTCATTACTTTTACTCTTTATAATAAAGAAATCCTATATAAATTTATAACTTTATCCTCTAATTACCTTGGAATGAAATGCCAGAAGGTTATGTAGGTAATAAGCTATTGCATATTAAGGTGGAATCCACTCCTTATATTGTGCTTGCTATCTCACCATAGTTCCCTTGGCCATTTTCTGCCTTTTAGTCAATATTACATGCGTAGAATAATCCCTTCATTCTTAAATAGAGTATTTCAAAATGTCTTTTGTGCAAATGATATATATTATTTTATCTTTTAGAATTAAAAAAAGAAAATTAATCTAAATATTAGTGCCCTTTATGTGTTCCTACTTTTCCTCACATTACTCTACCATATAATCTTCAAAAATCCCCAGTTCAAACCTTTAAATTAAAATTCTCTAGGTCTTGCCGAAACCGGTTTGGCTCAGTGGACAGAGCATCGGCCTGCAGACTGAAAGGTCCCAGGTTGGATTCCGGTCTAGGGCATGTACCTGGGTTGCGGGCATATCCCCAGTAGGAGATGTGCAGGAGGCAGCTGATCGATGTTTCTCTCTCATCGATGTTTCTAACTCTCTATCTCTCTCCCTTCCTCTCTGTAAAAAATCAATAAAATATATTTAAAAAAAATAAATAAAATTCTCTAGGTCTTAAGAATCTTTCCAATGACATTCATAGCTTTCCTTTTTTTTTTTCCTTCTTCTTCTATCTACCAAATCAGTGGTTCTCTCAAACTTCGGCTGTCTCAGAATCACCTATATGTTATACAAAGCACAAATGGCTAGGATCCCTTTCAGAAGTTTTGATTCAGTTGATCTAGGATAAGGCCTCATGATTTACATTTCTAACATTGTTCCCAGATAATACCTATGGTCTGGGGACCACCCTTTGGGAACCAGTTTTATAAAATCTTCCAGGTGACATACTTAGCACTCCTTTGGTCCTAATCTACTTCAACAAAATTTTAATATCTACTTGTGCACATAATTTATATACTTACCTATAATTTTAGTGTTGTAATTGCAGGGCTAACATTATAAATATCTCTCTACAGAGAGCACCATACGCAAATTAGGTAAGTAGTAAATAATTGCTACTCCTACTAGTGGTGGTAATTATTGGGTTATTTTAAAATATTTTGTAGGCAAATATAAATCCTTTAGCATTTTTAGCTTATTAATGTCTTTAAATTATTTTTCAAATGACTATTAAAACTATTCCTAGAACATTTTATTCATTTCTAAAACCAAGGAGACTTTCATGAGAAATTAATCATGTTTCTTATTCTTTTCTGCTTTATAATATAAATGGATTCTTTTAATGGCTCTTTGATGTGCACACTGTACAGTGTCCTAATACCTGTGAAATTCTGTGAGGCCTTTTAGCTCTTTAGACATCATAGCTTTCTCTTTGAAGCAAGGGATAATGAAAACAGGTAGAAAATTTTACTATTTTTCTTTTTAGTTTACATTAACTTTCTGAAGCCATTGATTTAAGGAAACAAAAATTTAAAAATTGACTCATTTCTTATAAAGTTCTTTATAGTACTTGAAAGCTCAGTTAATAAAAGAATAGAAAATTTAATTGTCTTAAAGTAATGTAGTCTATCAGCTGAGATAAAAAGAAGGGTACAGAAACATCAATTCCCTTTTATCATTGACTCAATATATGAACTTAGAGAAGTTCATTAATTCTTTAGGTGTCCAGCTTCATTTTCAAAATTGGAAGGAGGGTAGATTTCACACTAAGTTGATAGTACTAATTAAATCTCAAGGTCTTATAGAAAACAGTTAAAATTAGCTTCATATTTTATAAGATTAATCCCCAAATAATGATATTTTTCTTATATAAATACAGTTAGAATGTGGGAGATTATATTTAAAAAATGGAAAATGCAAATTTGATTTCTACTGCAAATTTGTCAGTTACTTAAAGGAAGTAAATGAAGCTGAAGCCTGTAAAAATGCAACTAGTTAATTAATGCCATATGCTGTAATTATAAATTCAAAATATGTTTAGTTGCAGCTATTACTATTTATTGCGTTCATTTACATAAACCCTATGACAATTTGGCATAATCAACCTATCTTTTTTTTTTCGGGGGGGGGGGGGGCGGGGAGATATTCACAGGAAGAATGTCTTACCATATCATTCATTTGTATTTTAATGTACTAGTAAATAATATAATTAAAATATTTGTGATTTGTGGTAGAATCTTAAGATTCCTTCCCCTTTCCCAAGATTCATAATCCCTGGTTATTCAATCAAACACGATTCTAGGGTCTGCTACATAGTATCTTTGCAGATGGATTTATATTTACTATTCAGATGACCTAAAAAAAAGGAGATGATGCTGGATTATTCAGGTGTGCTAAATGTAATCATAGGAACACTTAAAAGCAGAAGAGGAATCCAGAACCGCTAGAGAGAGGCAAAGACAGAACAATGGAGAAGAAATATAGGTGGAAGAGCCGATCAGAAATATTCAAAGTAGGAGAGGGAGTTAACCAGTCATAGTTGTCATTGAAGCTAGAGTCAAGGGACCGTGAGTCATGAAATGCAGGTGGCCCTTGAAGGTGAATGATTCTAACCAGTGGTCATTAAGCAATAAGCAAAGGGGAATTCCAGTCCTACAATTGCAATAGAGATAGTAGTGCCAACACCCAAGTGAACCTGGAATTAGATTCATCCTCAGAACCTCCAGCCCTACTGAGATCTGATTTTGGCCTCATGAAAGATAGAGTAGAGTACTGCTTGAGCCATACTGTGCCTGGGTTTTGACTTATAAGAATGGGAGATAATGACGGGATATCTTAAGCTGCTATATTTTCCATAATTTGTTATGGAAAGAATAAAAAACTAATACAGCATCCTATTGGCTAAGTTTTGTACTCAAGGTCTTCTTTGGGAAATACTGCAATATATATGCACACATATATCTATTTTGTATAGGTTTCTAATTAATTACTTTTATTCAGGTAGTTAAATAAGTAGTGACAATAAATATTAAAGTTATTGTAATTTTGCTCTTCAAAATGTCCGTCTGTGTCTCCTATTTCTGGTAGGAAGAAGAAAAAGAAGGCAATTACTATTGATATAAAACCCAAGATAATTGCCCAACTAGAATCTACTGTAAGTTTTCTGAGCATGTTTAAGGTAGGCTAGGATAAGCTATGATGTTCAGTAGTTAGGCATATTAAATGCAGTTTGACTTACGATATTTTCAATATGATGAGTTCATTGAGATATAACCCCACAAACTACTAGAGCAGTGGTTCTCAACCTTGGCTGCACATTAGAATCACTTGGGAATCTTTTTAAAATCATGATTTCCAGGCCTCATCCTCCGGAAATTCTGTTTTTTTGTTACTAATGTTGTGGTCCCACCCCATAACAAAGAAACAGGATTTCCAGAGGATGAGGCCCAGAAATCAGGATTTTAAAAAGATTCCCAGGTGATTCTAATGTAGAGCCAAGGTTGAGAACCACTGTACTAGAGCAAGAATTGCCAAGAACACCAGTGCAGGAGTGGGAAAACCTGTATTGTATTATACTAATTGCTGGAGGCTAGATGAAGACAAGTCTAAGTGTTAAAAACTCCAGGGTGACCCAGTCATTAAGGGCTCCCATAATGTGAGATTTACACTGAGGGACTCAACCACATTCCCACAGGAAACATCAAAGAAAAATTCATTCATGCAAGGAGAAGGATGAAAGGACCATTTTGAAATATACCAGAGCACTCTGTACTTAACAAGTTAACCAGAGCCCAGCCTACTACAATATTATCAGATCCTAGCTGACTTAGGGGTTAGGAAAACACTTGTGAAGTTCACAGGTCAGAGGCATAAACCACCAAAATACCGAGATCTAATTGTAAGACTCTGGAATAGTTCCCTTTCCCACACACCTCATCACCACATTAATAAATGCCTATTTGTATCAGTTCCTTTAACTTTTCACCTCATGTCTGCTATCAAGAGAAAATTATAAGCTATATCAAAAGGCAAACACACACACACACACACACACACACACACACAGGAGAAAGAAAGCATCAGAACCAAATATGGTAGACTGGGAATTTAAACTAATATGATTAATATGCTAAGAGCTTTAATGGATAAAGGATAAAGCTTGCAAGAATAGATGGGTAATGCAAGATAAATGGAAATCCTAATAGAATCTCCTCCCTATAATCCTAGAAATCAAAACCATTGTAACAGAAATGAGGAATGCTTTTGTTGGACTGAGTATTAGTTTGGACCGAGCTGAGGTAAGAATATCAGAGCTAGAAAATATTTCAAAAGAATTTTGAATACCAAAAGCAAAGAGAAGAAAAACTAAAAAAATAAAGCAAACACAATATCCAAGGATTGTAGGACAACTACAAAAGGTGAAAGATTCACATAATTGGAATATTAGAAGGAAAAATATTTGAAAAAAAACAACACAATGACTAAGTATTTTCACCAAGTTAATGTCTGACATGAAACCACAGATCATAGATCAAGTAATCTTAGAGAACACCAAGCAGGATACTGAAAAACAAAAGGGAAAACCTATACATAGGCATTTTACTTTCAATTTTAGGAAAATCAATAAAAAAAGACAGCATCCTGAAAGAAGCCAGAAGTAAAAAACAATGTATCTTAGAGGAAAAAAGGTAAAAATTAAATGTGAATTCTCTTTAGAAACCATGCAAGCAAAATGAGAGTGGAATTAAATATTTAACTGGTTAGAGGAAAAAAAAAACCCACCAACCTAGGTATTCTGTACCCTGTGAAATTATCCTTCAAAAATAAAGTTCTTTCTCTGACAATCAGAGATTAAGAGTATTTGTTACCCATAGTCGAATCTTGAAATATATGTCAAAATAAGGGGGTTTTTTAGAAAGAAAGTAATATAGGTCAGAAACGTGGATTTTTATAAAGTAAGAAAAATCATCAAAAAAGGAATAAGTAAAAATAAAATATAAAATTTATTTTTTTAAAATATACTTTATTGATTTTCCACAGAGAGGAAGGTAGAGGGATAGAGAGTCAGAAACATCGATGAGAGAGAAGCATCAATCAGCTGCCTCCTGCACACCCCCGAACTGGGGATGTGCCCGTAACCAAGGTGCATGCCCCCGACCAGAATCGAACCTGGGACTCTTCAGGCCGACGCTCTATCCAGTGAGCCAAACCGGCTAGGGCTAAAATTTATTTTTTATTCACAATTTATATACAGGTTTATCTAAAATAATAATAATAGCAGTATTGTAATTGATCATGTATGCTTATGTACATGTCATATATCTATAGTAACAAAAGCATAATATGCTAATTAGACCAGACATCCTTCTAGACAACCTTCTGGACAAAGCTGGGGCTGCAAGGGAAGCCCGGGTCCCGGGTGCCAGAGGGAAGCCAGTGCCGGCAGTGGGGGAAGGGAGGCCTCTTGCATGAATTTCATGCATCAGGCCTCTAGTATGCTTATATATAAGTAAAATGAGTGGCAGTGATGATTCAAGAGACAGGAGGGAGGAATTAGGATTACTTTATCATGGTACCACACTACCAATGAAGTGGTTATTGTTGTTTTGAAAGTGAACTTGGATTAGTTGTAAATGTCCTTGCAAATTCCAGGACAACCACTGGAAAAAGGAAGACATATAACTGACATGCTAAGACAGGAGAGGAAATGAATTCGTATAAAACGCTCAATTAAAATCGCAAAAGGTAGAAAAAGAGTGGAATATCCTGTCACCTAAGGTTACATAATTATTTGCCAGTGGAAACAGGGGAAGGGAACACTTGTTTCCTAGGGTGGGCTTACGGATACACTCACTGGACCAGCTATTGTCTTCTTCATCCTGAAGTTCCTGCACCTATTTTAGGACTTCTAAAATTCTGTAGAATCTCTTCTTTTAACCTTTACAAAAATGTAAGTTTTATTCTAGCCTCAAAATCATTCTTAGAGGATTGATGTGATAGAATATGGATTGTTCATTTGTAAGAAATAGCCTGCCAAAAAGCAAAGTTTTTAGTTTTGGGGGAAAAAGCTATTTGATTACGTACTTATGTTTTTAACATTTATTCCCTAGTAGTGTAAGTTGGGCAATGGATTGGAAACGTAATTCAAAGAGTTAGTCTACAGAATCAATTTGTCCATCAAATAGTCACCCAAGCATAACACTCATATGCACACTCTTGAGAAGTATTTAAAAAAATCATTGCCGTTCAGACTAATAACCTATGAATTATTCAGTGTATAGATTGGCACCAAAAGAAGAAAAATAAGAAATATTGATCTTAAATATGCACTCACATTTCCTTTATGCTACAATAAATGGTAAGGACTGGTTTCTTATTCTTATTATATAAAAAGTGGTCAGGAGAGGGAGGGCAGGGGCCAGATGGAGGTGGACAAAGGGGGGCGGGGATGGGAGACATCTGTAATCTTATCAATAATGATGATAATGATTCAGGTTTCCAGTGAGCAAGGGTACAAGGGTGATTTCTTTCCTGGGTTCTTGTCCAGACGGAATAAAAAAATGAAGCCACGGACAAAAGTTGGTAGGTAAGAAGTACAGAAATTTATTTCAAGCAGATACTACTTCTGAAACTCTACGTTCCTAACTCTAAGACTGACTCTCTTGGCATGGAGAGCCAAAAGGGTCCCCTAAGTAGGGTGGCTGCTGTTCTCTTTGGCTGAGGTATTGTATATTCTAGAGACCACCCTTTCCCTTATTGTGTCTTTCCCGCTGTGGGACTTCAGCCTTGAGGTCAGTTCCCACGATCCCCACATCCGCACTTCTCCTTTTGGCCATCTTATCTGCTCAGGTTGGAGATGTTTTATTACCCCCTTCTGGCTCTCCTAGCTGTTCAGATCAGGGCTGCTTTTGATCTACCTTATGGTTACTTTAATTTCTCAGGCCAGAGATACCTCTGCCCTTGGTTTATGGCTATTTTAATTGCTTGGGCCAGATATGTCTCCATCCTCCCTGGACCATCCCCCCTAATTAATCTAGCTAGCTAACTAATAATAATAATAATAATAATAATAATAATAATAAAGTGATTCAGGTCAGTGCCTATTTGCTGCACTCAAAATATTGACACTATTTGAACAAAGTATAGCTTCATGTTTTTTCATTTGTTACTAGTGTACTCTTAAACTCATTTTGAAAAGCCTAATAAGAATCATAGCAAAAATGAAAACATACCCTTTCTGACTTTTTCTCCCTCACTCACAAGTAAGGGTTGGGGCTTGGATTTCTGGGTTATTAAAAATACTTGGCACATGAAGGGTGGTACAGGGTTGATAAGTTCATAGTATAGATAATCCCAACAACTATTCAATTACAATTATCCACATTTAGCTGCAAGAAACTCATAACAATCACACTTGTGTTATCTGAAATATAAATCATATAATCTCTGTGCTATGTACCATTGCATATATTCATATATGATAAATATTGTTTAATTTTCCCTTGATTTTATTAAACAATATTTGTCTTCAGTGAGTTCTTTAAAAGTTTATTATATAATTTGTCTAAAAAATATTTTCCATAAGGCAGCAAAGTAAATCAAAGGCTTAGTGATATCCTATTAACTATATCTATAATCTCTTCTAATTTACAATTTATATAAAAATGATTTTGCATTAAAATATACAATGTATTTTAAAATTAAATATTAAATAGTATAAACTACAGTAATTATATTAGACAAAAGTCCACATAAGGGCTTTTTCATTTCCTTTTTAGCCATACCATGAGAAAACCAAGTCTTTATTATAAAGAATCTTTGTTCTGGGTACCGAAGCTTTCTGCACAGAAGTGGGATTGATGGATTTTATGGTAATTGTGTTTTTAATTACATTTTCCCTTGTGGTAGTACCAATTTACTATCGCACCAACAATGTACCTGGTTTCCACATTCTCACCAACAGTTGCTGTTTCTTGTCTTATTGTTAATAGCCATTCTAACAGATGTGAGGTGATATCTTGTGGTTTTGATTTGAATTTCCTCATATTTAATGATGTTAAGCATCATTTTATGTACTTGTTGGCCATCTTTCTTTTTTAATTGATTTCAGGGAGGAAAGGAGAGAGAGAGAGAGAGGGAAAAACAAAACAAAACACATCAATAATGAGAGAGAATCATTGATTGTCTGTCTCCTGCATGCCCCACACTGGGGATCAAGTTTGCAATCCGGGCATGTGCTTTGACTGGGACTAGAGCCATGACCTATTGGTTCAGAGTTCATCACTCAACCACCAAGCCACACCAGCTGCACTGTATGTCTTCTTTAGAAAAATGTCCATACAAGTTCTTTGCCCATTTTTAATAAGATTGTTTGGGGTTTTTGTTATTGAGTGTCTGAGTTTCTTATATATTTTTTATATTATCCTTCATCAGGTGAGTTGTTTGAAAATATTTTATCTTATTCAGTAGGTTACCTTTTCATTTAATTGTTCATAATGCTGTACATATATTTTTGGATTGATGTAGTACCACTTGTTTATTTTTGCTTTTGTGCTTTAGAATTCTAGGTTGAATCCAAAATATCATTGTCAAAACCAATGCCAAGGAACTTTTCCCTCAGTTTCCTTACAATCATTTTATAGTTTTGGGTCTTACATTTAAGTATTTAATCCATGTTGAAGTGTTTTTTTGTTGTTCTTTTTTTTGTTTTTGTTTTTGTTGTGTGTGTGTGTGTGTGTGTGTGTGTGTGTGTTGTGAGTGGTATAAAAGAGGGGTCCAACTTCATTCTTCCCCAGTTTTACCATTACCATTTATTGAGGAGACTGTTCTTTCCCCATTTAGTATTCTTGGAAACCTTGCCAATATTAGTTGACTGTATGTATGTGTTTATTTTTGAGTTCTCAATTCTGTTTCATTGGCTAGTGTCTGATTTTATGCTAGAACCATTCTGTTTAATCACCATAAAATTCAAATTGTAATCCTATCTAATAAAAGACAAAAAGGGTAATTGACCATACCTTTGCTATGCTTCCCATTGGCTAATCAGGGCGATATGCAAATTAACTGCCAACCAAGATGGCAGCCGGCAGCCACGCAGCTGAAGTGAGCAGGGGGCTTACTTGCTCCAGTGATGGAGGAAGCCAAGGTTTCCTGCCTGCTGCAGCCTGACTCTGAGCTCTGAAAGAAGTAAGTTTCAATTATAGAAGCTAAACAAACCCCAGATACCTGCTTTCAGCCAGCTGTGGCCACAGAGCTGGAGCGAGTAGGAGCAGGCTTTTAGCTTCAGTGATGCAACATAGTTTCAATTATAGAAGGTAAATAAATCCCAAAAGAAAAAAAGAAAAAAGGGAGAGGCTGGGCCAGCCTGAAAATGGCCCTCAGCTCCTCACCCAGACTGCCCAGGCACCCCAGTGGGGACCCCCACCCTAAAGGGGTTGTGGCCAGCCTGAAAACAGCCATCAGCCCCTCACCCAGGCTGGCAAAGCACCCCAGTGGGGACCCCCACCCTGAAGGGGGTGTGACCAGCTGCACACAGCCATCAGCCCCTCACCCAGGCTGGCCAGGCACCCAAGCGGGACCCCCACCCTGATCCAGGACACCCTTCAGCGCAAACCAGCTGGCCCCCACCCATGCACCAGGCCTCTATCCTATATAGTAAAAGGGTAATATGCAAACTGACCCTAGCAGCAGAAAAACTGGGAATGACTGGTCACTATGACACACAATGACCACCAGGGGGCAGACACTCAATGCAGGAGCTGCTCTCTGGTGGTCAGTGTCCTCCCACATGGGGGAGCTCTGCTCAGCCACAAGCCAGGCTGATGGCTGCCAGCTCAGCAGTGGTGGTGGGAGCCTCTCCTGCCTCCTCAGCAGCGCTAAGGATATCCAACTGCAGCTTAGGCCTGCTCCCTGCTGGCAAGTCGATATCCCCTGAGGGCTTCCAGGCTGCCAGAGGGATGTCTGATTGCCATCTTAGGCCCAATTCCCCGGGAGCAGGCCTAAGCCAGCAGGTGGTCATCACCTGAGGGGTCCCAGACTGCGAGAGGGCACAGGCCGGGCTGCAGGACCCCCCCCCCCCCCACCACCACCACTGCCGAGTGCACAAATTTTTGTGCACCGGGCCTCTAGTAAAATAATAAAATTTGAAATCACGAGAGTGTATGCTTCAAGCTTCATTCTTTCTCAGAATTGCTTTAGCTCTTTGTGTTATTTTGTGGTTTCATATGAATTGTAGGTTTGATATTTCTGTGAAAAATAACATTAGGCTTTTGATAGGGATTGCATTGAATCTGTAGATTACTCTGTGTAGTATTGAGGAGATAAAAGAGGGTTAGGTAGTTAGGGATGGGACCACAGGAGGGAAGGGAAATAGGGAAGTCAAAGGATAACAAGATACAGCTTGCTGACTAGTTGCTAAGGCAACCCGACTGGGCAAAAACCCAGCTTGGTGGGAGTTGCTAGGGCAACCCAACTGGGCAGGGAAGAACCAACGCCCCTAGACAGAGATCTTCCTCTATTCTCAACAGAGAGCTTCTATGGAAGAACTAATCAGAAGTCAGCAGGGCATATATATACCCCTAGACAGACTGCTGCAGTAGCAACCCACTTGGGTCCTCGCCCTGCTAGAGGGAATCTTTCTATCTCTCAATAAACTTTGCTTTCACTTTCACTTACCTTTTTTTCATGAATTCATTCTTCCATTTCACAAGAAAACAAACTCGGACCCAAGCAGGGCATCCTCCTGTCAATATGGACATTTCAATAATATGATTTTTTTGTATACATGAACACAGGCTATTTCTTCATTTTTTGTTTCTTTTTAAATTTCTTTTATCCATGACTTGTAATTTCAATGTACATATCTTTTGCCTCCTTGGTTGCATTTATTTCTAACTATTTTATCATTTTTGATGCTGTTATAAATGGGATTGCTTCCTTCATTTCTCTCTCTGAGAGTTTGTTGTTAGTATATAGAAATGCAGATTGGGAGCCTGGTGCCATGGGGACAGCTCATGGCCAGGGTACCCAGATAGTGATGGGGTGAGCTGGAGATCTGGGTTTATGTCAGCCTACAGAGGACCACTAAGGCCAGGAAAGTCAGCTAGTTAGGAGTGGCTGGCCCTGGGGTCCATGGTGAAGTAAGACACTCACTTCATTCTCCTTCCACAGGGCAGTGTCTCTCTGTGCTGGGCTGTGCAGGATTTCATAAAAATTACATTGAAGAGAACACTTTCATTAAATCAATAGAAGTGAGAGTTTCTCTCTTTTAATAAAAGAAGAATGCATGTTGGTAGATATCAGCAATTTATATATACATGGAGCCATTGAGATATAACAATCAAATTACATACTTGACAATATCAACCTGACAAAGAAAGCATTTCCATTGAGAAATATCTATTTATAGATATCTTGAATTGGATGTTTTCCTCCCAAAACCTATGCCCTTTCAAAAACTTCCGAATGTGACCTTATTTAGAAACAGAGTCTTTTTAGATATAACCAAGTTAAGATGAAGTCATTGCAATGGGCCCTAATTAGGTGGCTGTTGATATAAGGTGACAATAGTCACAGAAACACATGAAGAATACTACTTGAGGATGTAGGCAGAGAATGAAAAAAATACAGCTACAAGTCAAAGATTGCCATCAAACACCAGGAGCGATGAGAAGGGCATGGAATGAATGCCTCCTTTGTTTCTGCAGAGAACATGACCCTGCAGACAACTTGATTTGGGCTTACAGCCTCCAGAATTATGAGAGAATAATTTTCTGAGAGAATAATCACTTAAGCTACCCAGTTTGTGGTACTTTGCTATGGCAGCCTTCAGAATATAGTAAAGATGCTGGTTCTGAGGTGCTATTGTAAAAAATACCTAAAATGTGAACATATCTTTGGAATTGGGTAATAAAAGAGGAAAGGAGAATTTTGAATCCCTTTGATAGAAAAAACCCTCTTATTGCTTTGTAATATTTTACAAATGCTGCCTTGACCCTATTTTGAGATCATAGCTAAAAATTTCTCAATTCCCTTTATGGCCATTTTGCTAAATGCACATCTCAACTGTTTGCCTTAGCAGGCTCTAACACTCCTGGTTTGCAATACACAACTCACCTACCTGCCAGAGACCCTGATGCCAAACATCGAAAGTTGGTTCCTTCTTCCCACTTACCATACATAAGTAGCCTATTGTTCTAACTTGTGTGATTTTTTTCCTTGTTGCAACATTCTGTGTAGTCCTATAAGGCAACCTTCTCTCACCTGGAACTGTAAGTAACAAAGAGCCCTATTGTTCCTCTATCCAAGGGTCATTGTGTTATGTCAACTATTATTAGAACCTAACATTAAAACAACAAAACACCCTCTTAAGACGCTGTGGGTAGATGTGCAGTTGTTTACAAACAATTTTAGTGAAGGCTCAGAAGGAGTAGGGAAGAGCAACAGAGAATGTTCGTATTATCTTAGAGACGACATATATCATTATGAACAGAATGTTTGGCTGATGAAATTCCCAAGCACAATGTGAAAGGTGCAACAGGGTCTTCCTTTGCTGCTTAGAGTAAAATGCAGGAGAGATGATAAAATAAGGAATGGGTTGTTAAGCAAAAAAGAACCAGCACATGATGATTTGGAAAATCATCAGCCTATCCAGTGAGCATTGGAAACAGGGCCAAGAGTGTAGCTGGAAAATCTTTTGCTTAAGATATCAGTTGAGTGACTCATGCATAAAATGGATTATGTTAGCAGAAGCCAAGGTTAGGGAGGCAGTTGCCTGGGAGAGTTCTGTGGAAGGCTAGCTGACCTTGGCCATGTTATGTCACCTTTCTGTGCCTCAGTTTTATTACTATGTGTGTCCCAAAGAGGTGCTGTGAGGATTGACTGACCTGATACTACAAAATAACCTCAGAGTATCTATTCAATGGTAAACCCTCAATAAATGTGATTTATTTGTATTGCTTTCATGTCCAACCACTGTGAGACTCTCTCTCCTGGGACCACTTATAATTTTGAAACTTCAGTTTATACATTTATATGAAAAGTAGGCTACAGCAGGTAAACTGCAGCATCTGTTCTAGTGTTAGGTTAAAGAATGAGGTAGGTGAAAGGCACTCGTCCCTTCTGAAGGTAGGTTAGGTAATTTTCCCTGTCTTTGAGCAGATTGTGGAAGTTTGGACCAATTATTTATGGTAGAACTGAGGATCTCCTAGTTTTAGACAACAAGGAGCTTAGTCAGCTAGGAGCTTACACTTTCTAGTTCTAGGGACACTAGCCGCTTAGCATCCAGCCATCGTGTTAGGCGGAGAGGAAGTGAGGCTTCTAGGTCAACAGCATGAACTGACCTCCTAGCTGAAAGCCGTCACCACCTTGCCAGGCATATATGTATACAAGCCCTCGTGGGAATGGATCCTCCAGCTCCTAACAAGCTGCTATGGTTGACATTAGAATAGAATTTGGAATAGAGACAAGCCATTCCTGATGAACCCAGCCCAAAATGCAAATTTGTGGAACAAATAAAGGATTCTTCTCATTGTTAAGCTGCTTTGTTTTAAAGTACTACATCACACACCAATACATAACCAACACAGTCATCTTATTATATCAACATTCTCCCCGTATTTTCTAAATAATAAAATCTGCCATTTAATTTTATTGGAAAGAAGTTGTAGATATTAGGACTGAAGTTAAATAATAGCCGAATAGTCACAATACTTAACAGATTTGTAAATGGGGATTGCATTTCTGTATCAAAGTTCTCAATCCTTGTGTATATCATAGCTAAGGCATGATTATGCTCTTCAACAGGATCTCCTGGAATTTGGAGGACAACAGGTCCTCCAATAATGTCATTTTGTTCAACATTGTTTTGTTATGATGGCGATGAGAGGGAAAAAAATTCAATTCCCAGCCAGGGTGACTGTCTGTGTGGACTTTGCACATTCTCCCAATGTCTGTGTGGGTTTACTCTGTGTACTTGAGTCTCCTCCCATATCCCAAAGATGTGCACACAAGGTGAACTGATGAGTTTAACCTGCCAAAGTCTGTGTGTGAGTTTCCCTGTCATTGAAGGGTGTCTTGTCCATGGGTGGGGTCCTACCTGGCGCTCTGAGCTGCCAGGATGGGCTCCAGCAAACCACAACCATGAACTGGAATAAGTGAAGTGGAAAATAATTATCTTGCTTGTTTTTACTAATCTTTCTTACAGTGTGCATAGCTCACATCGATGTTAATATTTAATATTAGAAACCTATGGGTCTTTACGTAGAAGTTTGATGATGTTTTTATGACCAGAAGTATGCCATATAAATTTAACTCGTGTTTATAGCAATTAGCCCTAGGTAAATTTGGTTTTGTAATATATTAGTTCACTAAATCAGTTTCCAAGAACCTATTGATGACATTAACTGAGGACTTAACTATATATTAGTATGTGGATATAGTACATCTTAGTCCATGACTCCTTTTTGTTCTGAAAAGGTAGAATGCATTGACTATTTCCTTTTGTAGATATTTCCTTGTTAGAATTATGTCAGAGTTAGTTCAATTATTGCTTTTTATGCATGATTTGCTTTGTTGGACTAACAACCTATCATTAGTCAATGAATATTGTCCAAAATCATTTGAGCCTCCAAGGGCAAGAAGTACTGGATAGCTGTTTCCTTACAGGTGATTTGCATTATTCATCTAAGTGTTTTCAAGAGCCTCTTCTAACTAGCACCCTCGAGGCCTAACTTTTACCCTTTACTCACATCAAAAGCTTAAAAATATGAGTGGTATAGAGAAGAATTTTCATAGAGTTTGGGAACTCAGAGAAATGATGTATCCCTTTTGGGAAGTGTCTTGCTTAGATAGCTAAGGCCAATTAGCTGGATTATAGTTGAATTGAATATGTAAATATATATATAAACATTGCCTAATTAGATCCATAGGGTGGTGCAGCATCTGGGTTTAAAGTCCAGCAGTTGTGAAGAGGTTTGGCTAGCAAGCTCAGGGAGCATGTGAAGACTGGCAAGTGCAGCCCTCCAATGGAATCTGTGATTCCACAGCCAGTATCTGGGGGCAGCTGTCAGCCTACTGTTAGAGCCCAAAAGATAATAACTGCCTCAGTGGGAACAAGAGCCACCAGGACAGTGGCCCACAAATATTCCTGAAAAACGGTGTGGTGTTCATTAGCTTCTCATGCAAGAAAGTATCCTATGTTACTAATCTCAACTGTCTGGTTTTCCTTTATGACTGTGAAGCAAGATAGAAAAAGAGGTGAAACAAGTGATCTGAATGTGCAAATTATGGCACCTTTAAATTTTTTTAAACTTTATTTTTATTGTTTTCAGAATGTGTTGTATAATATAGATTTTCTAGGATATGCTTGTGAAATTTTGTTTAGTCAAAATAATCAGCTTACACAAATAGAAATTTTTATACTTTATAAACCTTTCTGTTAAATTGAGCATTTGACTTCTATTAGCACTTATCTTGACTTTGTGAGACGATAAATATCTCCTCTTGATGAAGACACCAGCGTGTAGATGCTTAGTCGAGGTATATAAAAATAATAGATCTTATGGGAAAGGAATGTTTTAACTCAGCTCTTGCTGTGACAGCTGCTATGATCACAGATTACCCCCACTTCAGGTATGAAATCCAATGAGCTCCAAACTAAAATTTAGCAACACTCAAGTTTTAAATAAGGATGGGGGAGAGAACTCAGTTAAATTATGAAGCATTAGTACAGGAGACGCAGTGGAGGTAGAAGATGTGTGAACATTAAGTGCCTTTATTACTCATTTTACATTTCATCAGGCACCATATGGCATGAAAATATGCTGTCTTAGTTCATTTCCTTGCTACCAAGACTGAGCTGTCCCACTCTTGGCTGCTGGCTTTTTGAAAGTTGCAATCCTTAGAGGGCAACCTGATGTTTTAAGGATAAGATTGTTGAGAAATCTCTGTCTTAGCTTAAGATTTGCACACTGAAGATAATCTCACTTAGTTTAATATCAGCTATGTGAAAGTGAAACACAAAATCATTTTGTATGAAGGTACATATTCTCCAGAGATGCATCATGGTGTACTTTACATCTGACGCATTTATAATTAACACTAACAAGCAAGAAAAAGAGTTTCCTTTAGAAATTTTAAAGTATATATTGTAAAATAATGTTTGCCATTTTTAAGTATACAAATATACATTTTTAGATTGATATATTTGGCAGGGGTTCTATATATCTCCATGTGGGAATCAGCAATCAAAGATGCCTGACATATTGAGTGGAGTAGTGTGTTCCAATTTGGGTAACTTATCTTCGTAATAGTTTGAGGGCAGAACTATCCTCAATTATGCTTCAGATTTTATAATAGGTTATTATGACATATTCAGTCAAGTCGATATTGTATTGTGCATGTTAGAGGCAATTACTGAATGTGGTTTTATTTTTGTTTTTTGTTTCCATAGAATGATATGAAAATGAGTTCATTATGTGAAGATTTTCAGGGGTTTTTTTCAATAGGACTTGATACTGGGTAGAGTATCATGCTAGGATGATGGGGGTGTGGGTCACAGCAAAGAGAAAACCTGTAGTGACAATGGGTGATTTTATTTGAATCACAAGCAATTTTCTCTTGGTACTAAGGTATTATCCAATAAAGTTGGAAATTTCAACTGAATGTATTATTTTTATAAGACATTCTTATAGCATGTTCATATTTTTAAGCCAAAACTCCAAAAGTTGTATTTCCTTAATGATAGCAACAAGGTCACCACCAAATTCAAGAACAGAGTTTGTAACACTAATGCACATACTGATTTGATAGAATATGTTAGAATTTTCTGAAGGGAAACAGATGGCTATTTTTCAGAGGCCTCATAGACACTATACTGAGCACATTGTATAAGTTGAGGTATGTTCCTCCTATTCCCACTTTGCTGAGAGAGTTTTATAAATGGGTGCTGGATTTTATCAAATGCTTTTTCTGCATCTATTCATGTTATCATTTGTTTTTTATCCTTTATTTCATTTGCAGGGTGTACCACATTTATTGATTTGTGGATAGTGTACCGACCTTGCATCCCCAGAATAAATCCCACTTGATCATGGAGTTTGGTGTTTTTTACTGTATTGCTGGATCCAGTTTCCTCATTAATCACCAGTGTTTAGATTTCTGTGTATATTTATACCTATATAAGAGAACACTAGCAAATGGAAATGTGTCTAGCAGTAGCTTCAACGAGGAAAAAAAGCTATAAAACCTTAACATAAATGGTTGGAAGAACTGTGAAGATATAATCTGTAAGAGAGAAAATTAAGCAGGAGTGGTATTGCCTGAATCATGCCCCTTCAATGTTCATTTGTTGAAATCCTAATCCCCTGTTCCTCAAAATGTAATTATATTGGAGATAGGTCTTTAAAGAGGTAGTTACATTAAAATGAGGCCCTTAGACTGGGGCTCTAATTAAATAGTACTGGTGTACTTAAAGAAGAGAAATTTTGATATACAAAGAGATACCAGGGAAGTCCATGCACTAGAGCAGTGGTTCTCAACCTTGGCTGCACACTAGAATCACCTGGGAATCTTTTTAAAATCCTGGTTTCTGGGCCTCATCCTCCGGAAATTCTGTTTCTTTGTTATGGGGTGAGGCCAAAACATTAGTAACAAACAAACAGAATTTCCGGAGGATGAGGCCCAGAAATCAGGATTTTAAAAAAGATTCCCAGGTGATTCTAATGTGCAGCCAAGGTTGAGAACCACTGTAATAAAGGAAGAAGGAAGGAAAGAAAGAGCAGAGGAAGGGAAGGAAAGAGAAGGGATGAAGGAAGTAAAGGGAGGGTAGTGGGGAAGAGTGAAAAATGAATGAATGAGGCAGTGTAATGCCACTCAAATGGCATTATTCACAGATAACTAAATGTCAGGAGTCCTGAACAAAGAATTCTCAAAGGTATGGTGTTTAGACTAAATGTCCTCTATCTTCCTTTAGGAGTCAAAATTCCATGACTTGTTATCATTTATATGAAAAAATGCAAATGTCAATGTATTCTTAAAAATTATTTCAGTTTCCCAATAAATAATGAATTGACATAGGTAGCATTTAAAATAAAATAAAAATTGTTTCTAGTCTGATTAATTGCTTGTTAGAATACTCATGCTCTCTACCTTCCCCAGAGAGCACTCAACTTAAGTGACATCATTTATAATACATTATGTGCTTCCTCTTTTGAATTAAGCATATTTAAAAATAGCCATAAAATAAGAAATGAGCAGGTAAACAGCTGTTTGCCTTTAATTTGATGGATACTTGGAAAATGATTTGGAAGTTATTTTTAAGAGTTGAAATTTTAGGATGAATTCCAATAGTTTTTTTAAATAAATTTTATGTCTTTTGCCTTTTGCTTAAAATGAATTTTTTAAAACATTTCTAGCTCTGAAAAACTGAGGCTATATCTATATTTCTTAGGGTCTGCCGGGAGCCTGTCCATCCTTGCTGTTTCAAGGGACCTGGCATATATGGCATACTGTTCTTAATATGTTTGCTCACCTTCTTGGCACTATGTGTTTTAACCAAGGTCTCCTCTCTGAGAAAGGTTGTTTCCCCAGGTAGGGATTTTCCCCTGAAGTTAGGGAGGGAATAAAACCCCTCAACTAAGTGCCAGGTGGGTAATTAATCACTTTAACTACGAACAATCATGCTTAAGCTACATAATCTTTACTCCCTGGAATGGAGATAAGAAATGCCCTAACCTTTGTAATAGAGATTGATAGGATTAAATCAACTGGTATAAATACAGATGTAACAAGACAGCAAGACACAGAACTTAGAAGACAGAACCAAGAAGACAGAACCTACACAGAACCTAGAGACAGAAGAACTTCGCTGGAGAGAACATGGCAAAAGATCCTGGACAGAAACTGGCAACAGAACCTAGATACAGAACCTAGCGAGAGAACATGGCAAAAGATCCTGGACTGAACCTGACTATAGAACATGGCAAGAGAACCTGACTAGAACCTGGTGACTGAACCTGGCTGGAGAACCTGGACAGAACCTGGCTGGAGATCCTAACCAGAACTTCACTGGAGATCCAGACCAGAACTTGGCTGGAGATCCTGGCTAGAGATCCTGGCTAGGCTGCTGATCAACTGAACGCTATCTCCGTGTCATTCCTTCTTCGCCAACTCCGTCTACACCTTTGGGGACCCCTGGACCTGCTGGGGCAGGACCCCGGCAAGGGTCCAATTTATACTCACCTAAAAAAAACCTCTCTCACCAGTAATGTTTTTGAAATACTTATAATAAAGCATTTGATTGTTTTTTAATGTGAAAACAATTTAGAACTGAGTGTTTGTTGTTGTTTAAATCCTCACCTGTAGATATTTTTCCATTGAGTTTTAGGGATAGTGGAAGGGAGGAGGAAGGAAGAGAGAGAGAGAGAGAGAGAGAGAGAGAGAGAGAGAGAGAGAGAGAGAGAGAGAGAGAGAGCTGTGAAAGACACATTGATTGGTTACCTCCCTCAGGTGTCCCAACTGTGGCTGGGGATCAAACCTGCAAGGCAGGTATGTGCCCTTGACTGGGAATCGAACCCTAGACACTCTGGTGAATGGGCCAACACTCCAAACACTGAGCCGCTCCAGCCAGGGCTAGAACTGAGTGTTTGGGTACAGGATTTATGTCAGAAACAATAGTATACAAAAGCTGTGGGGTGGGTCTGAGTAAATGATATATGAGGTCAGATGTGATCTGGGCAGAGCACTGATAATGTCAGTTACATGTAAAAAAAAAAAATAGATCTTGAAGTAGTTACTAGATTCTAATGAAAAATGGTACTGTGCAGGACTGTGGGTGCCAGATTTTCTGATTAATCAAAAGCTGTTAAATAGCTCTTAAATCATTCACTGCTGTTTTAGACTATGTAACATTGTCCTGGGTATGACTTCTAAAAAGCAGACAGTTGTCTTCTCAGATGTCGACCAAGGCTACTTTTAGAGTTGAGAAAATCGGATACCCAGAGGAGTTAGGTGACATTTTTATATAATGACAATTTCCAGTATGAGATCTGGGACCCAAGCTTCTGAACCCCATATTTAATTACAACTTTTATAAAAATAATCATTTTATGCAATAATATTTATAATCACAAAAATGTACTTACTACTATGAAACAAAAACCTTAAAAACTTAAAAATTTTAGCCAATAATATTTATTATTTTATTTTTTAATATTTTTTTATTGATTTCCGAGAGGAAGGGAGAGGGAGAGATAGAAACATCAATGATGAGAGAGAATCGATGATCCCCTGCCTCCTGCACCCGCCCCTCCACACTGGGGATCAAGCTCACAACCCAGGCATGTGACCTGACCAGGAATCGAACCCTGACCTCCTGGTTCATAGGTCCACACTCAACCACTGAACCATGCCAGCTGGGCTAGCCAATAATATTTAGAAGTATATGAATGCTCAGGATAAAAAGCATAACTGATATGGAGAAGTGGGGATGAAATTATAATTAAATAAATGAGGGGATGAAAAGGAAAACACCGAAGCTCATCACTGCTGAGCATCAACTTGATGGATGTCTAGATATTTTCATAAAATATAGTTCCAGATTAAAAGAATGCTTGTTCAATGTATTTCATTTTTAGAAGAGGCCATAGGTTGGTCAGTGTCATGGTTTAAAAGCTGTCAGTGAAAGCACATTAAAAAGAATAAAGAAATAAAATTATTTTAAATATTCTTGACCTATTTCCATATTTTAAATTATTCTTTATAATTCCCCAATATAACCTTTTTGAACTTAATAGTACTTTTACATGCAATGCTTCTTATAGCTCGGTAGATATGTTTTTACAGCTCTTCCTTCAAGTTCATGTCATAAGTAGGTCAGCATAATAAAATATACATGGAGCAATGGAAATGAGGGATTTTTGAAAAGTTGCAGATCTAGTTATGAATTGTGAACTCTTCTTAATTTTTTTAGTCCTGGAAAAATTAGACAGTATTATTTGTCCAAACCAGTTTACTATCAAATGAGCTTTTCCAGATTTTACAGAAAACAAAAATAAACAAGTAGAAAATATTTTAATATTTTAAATTAAGGATCTGCAAAATAGTTTATTTCAAATATGACATTGCTAATAATTTATACATGATCATACAATAAAAATAATATATTGAATTAAATTAATCAATTATTCAACAGTTCATAATTTAACTATAATTAATTTATATCTTCCCTGCTTAAAATAGGCAACAAATTTTTAACTTTCAAATCAAGACTTTTCCTTAAACTCTTTAATAAATAACCAATACTATAGTTAAGATCATTTTTTCTAAGTTAAAATTGTATGTGTCTTTTATCTTTACTCTGCGATTTATATTCTCATGTATTATAATGAGTATTTTAGTCCAAATATAAGCAATTATGTCAAAGAATTTAATTAACAATCATTTAACATATAAAAACTTCTATTATTATTAACTCATTGGGATTGCTATGTTTCTCTATATCACTATCCTAACGGAATTAATGTCAAATTTAAAAAATTATTTCTAATCTTAACATCAAACATGAAACATAATTGACAGAGTTTGATCCAAGTTTTGTCAATTAACACATATAATTTGTAAGAACCATTTTAGAATAAAATGATTCAAAGTTGCAAATATAAAATTAATTCAAATATGAATGATTATTTTACAGTGTGAAAATAATCCACAAAAGTATAAGAATATTCAAAAGGTCAATAAAAATAGCACAAGTATACTTTCTTTGCCCTTAGATTATTTTTTCTTCCACTATAATTCTTCATTTTCTTCAAATTTCAAGTCTGAAAATAATTTTGAATTTTAATAATTCTGAAAAAAATGAAATTCTATAAAATAATTGCAAGAAATTTTAAAATTAAAATCATATTGTATTAATAAGCTATTAAGAGTAATTAAAATACTAAAATACTCTTATTGAATTCCTGAAGAATATGCATAGGAGTTGTTAGTGGCACATTAGTTTCTTTGGGTCATTTTGATACTTTAGAAGCAGTTTGCATGACTATTTCTTCTTTAACTACTGTACTTAAACAAGGAAAAGATACCGCAAGTACTCTGTAAAATAATTTTAATATTTTGAGTTGTATAAAATATGTTACCTATATACACAAATTTGTTTTATGCAGTATTGTTCTATATGTTCCCTGCTAGCATAGAACATGTCAATTTATTTCAGGAAATTCCCTTAAGGAAGAAAAGAAACATACGTGGTGTCTTTATGATTATTTACTGAGTATTTTTCTGACAGGGGAGAACTTTCATTTGATTGGGTCTTGCTGGAAAATCTCCTGCTTAGAATTGTCTATGTCTGAGAATTGGAAATTTCTTTTCCACATTTGTTACTGGCTCCATACCTTTCAGATATTATTTCTCCTTAAATTTAAAAATATTTACAATGAGATTTAGAACGTGCTGATATCATGGTATAATCTCTTGTTCTCTACCTTGGTAGTGGGATGGGGAGAGCTGGTTCACGGTGTGGCAAGAGCATCCCAGGAGCCATCCCTTTACCTGAACAGTTAGGAATAACTACTCACAAAAGCGAGTGTGGACATCTCACTAAAACCAAACTAAATATACCCAGACATAAAGTTTCCTTTGCTGCATCACAGAAAGTCTCGATCCATTTAAATACCAAGATAGATTTGATAGTGAAGATATTGGGGTTGAAAGAGATAACGATCTTGACTAACTGAAGTTTTAAATCATACTCATGTGAACCTATTCAGGTGCCCTCCCTTGTCTTGGGAGGGGTCCCATCCAACTGAGGGTTTCTGAACTCCCGCCTCAGTAACACTAATAAATCGAATGGTGACAAATAAAATACATTTAACAGTTCCTAATGACCCTTTACTATTTTACACTAACGCCTTACAGTGGAAATACTACCTCCCCACATTAAAGCACCTGAGTGGTTATTGAGGCTGTGCCTAATATTATGTGTTCCCAGGCTACAGTAAAGAACCCCTGCTTCACTCCCCAAAATGATTTTTATAATTTCTTACTCAGACAGAATCATCTTCCTGGAAGAGCAATATATTAATTCAGATCACCTTTGCAGAGGGTAATATGATATAGATTACATTTAAAAATCTCATGATTTTTTAAAATTAAAAAGTGGTATGTGAAAAGAATATGTAGGAAACTAAAAAAGGAACTCTATTAATTTTTTGTTTGTTTTGTTTTGTTTTGTTTTTGTTAATTCTCACCTGAGGATATTTTTTCATTTATTTATACAGAAAGTGGAAGGGAAGGAGAAAGAGACACACAGAGAGAAACAGTGTGGGAGAGAAACATCGACTGGTTGCCTCTCACATGCTTCCTGGCCAGGGCCAGGGATCCTATCAAACCTGCAACAGAGGTATGTGCCCTTGACTGGAATCAAAATAGGGACCCTTTCATTGTGGGCTTACCCTCTATCCACTGAGCCAAACTAGCTAGGGCCATTATTAAATATTTTTGTTGCAGTAATAGATACAAACGTTTTGCTGTGTTTCCAAACTACAAACAGAAGAATAGACAAGTGCTAATATGTCAGAAGGTTTTACAAAATTATGCTACAAAGGATCAAAAAAGGGAGAATGCTTATTGGATTGGTGACATAGAGAAAGCATGTGAAGTAGGTAGTACTTGATATAAAAATTATAAGCCAAATAGATTCCCCTTTGATGGAAGCACATAGGGTTTGTTACCACTTTGCTTGCTTGCTGAACCATTATTAGTCAGTACTCAGCTCAGGTGTTAACTAGTCTGAAAAGCTTTTCTCAACACTTTCTTTACTTCCAGAAAAATGGGGTCTTTATTTTTTGTTCATTTTGCACCATACCTGTTTCCACATGGTGACAATATTGATATGAACAATAATCACATTCAGGAATATGTTGTCATTGTGCAATTAACTACTTCATGGCAAGATTTCTGGCCTGTTCATTTTTCATACCCAAGAATGTGTGCCACTGAGTTTGCATTTAATAAATACTTATTGGCTGTAAGAATGAATATTGGAGCAACAGAACTAGGTAAAATTGTGACCGAAAAAAAAAAAAAAAAGAAAAAAAGCTTAGGACATGTCTGATAAACAGTAAGTGGATTTTTACTGGCAATTGTGAAATACACACTATAAGATACATACATAAATCTAGGCTGTAGCAACATTATAGAGTCCTAAGTGCCAGATAGAGTAATTTATGCTAACTTGGTCAATAGCAGAGAGTCTTTAGAGATATTTTAGCTGGAAAGTAGCATTCTTTAATTCTAACAAAAGTTAGTGTTTTCTTAAGAGTAGTTCACAAGCAGTGAAATAATAATAATGAAAATATTTCTTTAATACAAGTTATATTTAGGCAACTATAATATTGCCTGTTGATATAATTCAGAATTGATGGCATTTATCAGCAGATGTGGATGCCAAAGAACACACAAATGGAATTTATATGGAGAAAAACTTAAGGAATTAACTTTGAGCTGGAGAAGAAAATTTTCTTAAATAAAGTAATGTAATATGTACACGTTGTGATAATTTTGTAGGTGCTCAATTCCTATTATTAGTGAGCCATGAATTTTTTTTTTAATATTTTTTATTGATTAAGATATTACATATGTGTACCCTCTACCCCCCCTCCCCCCGCTCATCCCCTCACCTCCCCGTTGTCCGTGTCCATCGGTTAGGCCTATATGCTTGCATATAAGTCCTTTGGTTGATCTTTCCCCCTTGCCCCCACCCTCCCCTACCTTCCCTCCAAGGCCCGACAGTCCAATCAAAGCCTCTCCGTCTCTGGATCAGTCCTTGTTCATCAGTTTATGTTGTTCATTATATTCCACAAATAAGTGAGATCTTGTGGTATTTATCCGCTCTCCAGTTCCATCCATGCTGTGGCAAATGGTAAGAGTTCCTTTTTCTTCTTCCTCTTCTTAAAGAATACCTTTCAGCATTTCATATAATGCTGGTTTGGTGGTGATGAACTCCTTTAGCTTTTTCTTATCCGTGAAGCTCTTTATCTGACCTTCCATTCTGAATGATAGCTTTGCTGGATAAAGTAATCTTGGTTGCAGGTTCTTGCTATTCATCTCTTTGAATATTTCTTGCCACTCCCTTCTGGCCTGCATGGTTTCTGTTGAGAAATCAGCTGACAGTTGGATGGGTACTCCCTTGTAGGTAACTGACTGTCTTTCTCTTGCTGCTTTTAAGATTCTCTCTTTATCTTTTGCTCTTGGCATTTTAATTATGATGTGTCTTGGTGTGGTCCTCTTTGGATTCCTTTTGTTTGGGGTTCTCTGCGCTTCCTGGACTTGTAAGTCCATTTCTTTCACCAGGTGGGGGAAGTTTTCTGTCATTATTTCTTCGAAAAGGTTTTCAATATCTTGCCCTCTCTCTCCTTCTGGTACCCCTATAATTCTGATGTTGGTACGCTTGAAGTTGTCCCAGAGGTTCCTTACACTATCTTCGTATTTTTTGAATCTCTTTTCTTTTTTCTTTTTCGGTTGGGTATTTTTTGTTTCTTTGCATTTCAAATCTTTGACTTGATTCTTGGGATCCTCTTGTCTGCTGTTGGATCTCTGTAAATTATTCTTTATTTCAGTCAGTGTATGCTTAATTTCTAGTTGGTCCTTTTTCATGACCTCCATGGTCTCACTATACTCCTTGAGGGATTCATTAAATTTATCGGCGGTTTCCATAAAATTCTTGACAAACCTTATAAACGTGGCCTTGAACTCTATATCCAGTCGTCTGGCCTCCTCCGTTTCTGCCAATTGTGACCTGTTTCTTTGTCTCCGCATTTTGGCTGCTTCCCTGTGTTGATAGAGTGGCCTGCGCGCCAGGTGTCCTGTAGGGCCCAGTGGCTCAGCCTCCCCAGTTACCCGGGGTGGACACTCTTGGTGCACTCTTGGTGCCTTGGTTGTTGTAGGATCACTGGGAGGAATTGACCTCCAGTCCAATTGGCTGTGGGAAGCAGCTGTGTCTGAAGTGGGAGAATGGTCCCCCTCTGACCACTGGGTACAGTGGCTCCTGGTTCTAAGGAGGTGCTAAGTCAGCCCCTGCCTGAGGCCTCACAGCCGGGCCACCAAGAGGCTCAGCTGTGAAGCAATGCGAGCCGCTGCGGGGCCTTGGGCCTTCTCTTGGAAGTTCCGGGTCTGCTTGGCTGGGCTATAGTTAGGTACATTCACATGCAAAAGCCTCTGCTGCAGCCTGGGTGGGGCGGGGTCTCAGGGAGTCAAAGGGGCGGAGAAAGACGCTATGGCTGATTCTCTGCGCCCGGAGTCGCGCATCTCAGTGTCCTGGTAATGGCTGCAAGCACCTCTGAGGGAAATCCGCCCTCAAGTTCGCCCACTGCCACCTGCCAGAGTCGCCTCTCCCCGTATGAGACCTGGGTCCCCAGAGACTTCCCGGAACCGGAGTTCAGAGCAGTCGGGAGCTTGTGATTCAAAAAGACAGCCGCGTCCTCAGGTGCCACCCCCTTTCCGTGCGCGCGCGAGCCGCTGCCGTACCTCTGCACTTCACCTCTGCAGCTCCTCTGGCTCTCAGCGTGCTTTTCTTTTCTTCTAGTTGTAGAAATTACACTCAGCCAGGCTTCCCGTTGTTCTGGACGATGTTTGCTCCGTCCTTTGGGATAATTTTCAATTGTTGTGTGGGGCGACTATTTCCCGGTGTTTATCTATGCCGCCATCTTGGTTTCTCCGAGCCATGAATTTTATAAGAGTAATGAAAAACATGCAGTTACAAATGGTAATGTCACCTCTATAATTTTTTTTTCTTTTTGGATTATCTGTGTCTCTAAAATGACAAAATAACTTCAAATTAGTGAGAAAGAAGTCAAAGCAGTTAATAATGTTGCCTTCGTAAAATAATGTTTGACTAATTGTATTACACATGTCAATAGATTACACATAGGCTTAGTAGATTTAATGTTAATTGTCAAATGTTATAGAAAGACAAAAATCTAATTTTCTCACATTCTGTAGAAAAATACATTATCTATATGAATTTTCTTCTAGTGCCTGTACAGATGGAATTACACATTTTTTCCCTTGACTTAATTTAGAACATAGTTTTGTGTTTCTAAAAAACTAAACAGTAATTTTAGTCATTTACTATACTCTTTTTATAATTGTAATCAGGTCAAATTATGTAATTGCCAAATATTACAAGTATCAGCAATCATAAACTGACAGCTTGTAATTATGTAATTACCATATGGACTTATGGAATTATGATACCTAAAGGTGTCAAAAATATTTCAATATATTAACTCTTCCCTAGTATGAATCCAAATGAATTATAAAACATATAGAAAAGCCAGGGGCTCAATCTAAAATTTCCAATTATGAACCTAACCAAGAGAAAATTTTAAAAAATTGAAATAACTTATATTTAAAATGCTCTGAAATATAAATTGTATATACACACATATATGAAGTAAATTATCTAGTATTTTATATTATTTATGATGGAAAACCTAACATGTATTTGTTGAACCACTATATTTTATTTTTCAATAAAATAATTCAAAATTACTATATGTAAAATATCCATACAAATGTATTTCCAGACCACCTTACAGAAAAGAATATTTTACTTAGAAGGAAATCCATGTGTAGTCACCTAATATAGTAACTAATTTAACATATGTTTTAAAGGATAGATTCTGTGTATTTTGTGGCTTTTTAAGTACCATAGGAAGCCCCAAAGGGGTGAATTTAAAAAAGACACAACAGATATATTTGACTACATAAAAATTAAAGTTGTGGTCTGCTTCTGTCATGGTGAACTAAACTCACTACAGCCTCTCTCTTCTACTGATTCATAACTATTTCCAGAAAGCAACTCCCACATGACTTTAAAAAATAAATAAAAGGAACCCCAAGTCTGTGGGACATTCATAGCATTTGGGTTGTGAGGGGGGTTGAGCAAAACATGCACACAGGAAAGTGAGAGATAACTCATGGACATGGACAAGAGTGTAGTGCGTGTAGGAGTGAGGAGAGGAACAGTGGAGGTGGAAGTGGGCACAGAGGGGGATAAATGGTGATGAAAAAAGTATTACTACAATAAAAATAAAGTCCTATCTCAAATCAAGAAAAAAAGCTCAAAATAGCAATCTAACTTTACACTTAAAGGAACTTGTAAAAAAAACAATGTACAACAAGCACAGAGTAGATGGAAGAAAATAATAATAAAGACCGTAACAGAAATAAACAAAATGTAGTCTGAAAAAAACCCAATACAAATAATCAACCAAACCAAGAGCTGATTCTTTGAAAAGATAAATAAGATTGACAAACTTTTAACCAAATTCATCAAGAAAAAAAAAAGACTCAAATAAATAAAATCAGAAATGAAAGAGCAGTAACAACTGACACCAAAGAAATATAAAGGATTGTAAAAAAAATATTATGAACAATTAATTATATGCCAGCAAATTGGACAATCTGTACAAAATAGATAAATTCCTAGAAACATACAATCTTCCAAAATGAAATCAGGAAGAACCAGAGATTCTAAATAGATCACAACTAGTGAAATTGAAGCAGTCATAAAAAAAAAAGTCCCAACAAATAAAAGCCCTGGACGGGAAGGCTTTACATGTAAATTTTACCAAACTTTCAAAGAACTAACACCAAACCTTCTGAAACTACTCCAAAAAATTCAAGAGGAGAGAAGACTCCCAATCTCATTTTATAAGCCCAGCATTATCCTAATTCTGAAACTAGATAAAGACACTACAAAGAAAGAAAATTATAGGCCAATATCCCTAATGAAAATGGATGCTAACATTCTCAACAAAGTATTAGCAAACTGAATCCAGAAATACATTAAATAGATTATACAGCCCTAGCTGGCTTGGCTCAGTGGATAGAGTGTTGTCCTGCAGACTGAAGAGTCCCAAGTTTGATTCTGGTCAAGAACACATGCTTGGGTTGTGGGCTCGATCCCCAGTAGGGGGTGTGCAGGAGGCAGCCAATCAATGATTCCCTCTCATCATTGATGTTTCTATCTCTCTTTCCTTTCCTATCTGAAATGAATAAAAATATATTTTTTTAAGTAAAAGATCATACACCATGATCAAGAGGGATTTAATTCGGGGATGCAAGTTTGGTACAATATCTGCAAAAAAATAAATGTGAAATGCCACATAAACAAAATAAAAAACACATGATCATATCAATAGATTCAGGAAAAGCATTTGATAAATCCCAGAACCCTTTTATGATAAAAACTGTCAACAAAGTGGAAATAGAGGAACATATCTCAACAAAATAAAGGCCATATATGAGAAACCCACAGCCAACAGCATACTCAATGGGCAAAAACTACAAGTGTTCTTAAGACCAAGACTAAGAAAAGGATGTCCGCTTTCACCACTCTTATTCAAAACCAGAGGCCCGGTGCACAAATTTGTGCACAGATAGGGTCCCTCTGCCTGGCTCATGACCATGGCCATATCATCCAGTCCTGCTCAGGGCCAATCGGGGCTGGCCAGCCAGGGGGAGGAGCCACAGGAGATTGGCTATGGGAGCACACTGACCACCAGGGGACAGCTCCTGCATTGAGCATCTGCCCCCTGGTGGTCAGTGTGCATAACAGCGACCAGTCAACTGGTCGTAACGGTTGCTTAGGCTTTTATATACATAGATAGTACTGGGAGTCCTAGCCACAGCAATCAGTCAAGAAGACATAAAAGGCATCCAAATTGAAAAGGATGAAGTAAAACTGTCATTAACTGCAGATAACATGATACTGTATATCGAGAACCCTAAAGATCCCATCAAAAAACTACTATAACTGATAAATGAATTCAGTAAAGCATCAGGATACAAAATAAATGTCCAGAAACCAGTTGCATTTTGATACATCAATAAAGAACTATCAGAAAGGGAAACTAAAAAAAAATAAAAGCATAAAACAATCCCAAAAGGGGGGGAGTTTCATTATTTGTATGTTTTTCTTTTTTATCTTGAGGCTTTTTTTTTTTTTAATCTTGGAAAACAGTCCTAAGTCTTAGAGCTGCACAGTAAAACAGCTAAGTCTCTGATAGAAATTTTATGTATAATGACAGCCAGAAGAACCTCAAGAAGAGAACTCTGCAGGCAGGTGTGGGGTCATGGTAGAGAAGAAAGAGCTGAGGAAAGGGATCTTCTAATTTCATGTATGAATCCTCATCAGAATAGGGTTCAACCTTGAAACTGTGCATGTATGGGAATGACTCAGATTAGAATCCCAGAGACACTGAGATATAAACTTAGGCTATGAACCGTGTCTCAGATTAAACCACACAACAAACATGCACAAGGCAAACTCAAAACATCATAGTAAAGACTTTGAAAATGGAACTGAGATTTAAACCAACATCCACAAAAGATAGGGCAAAAATGACAGCCTACTACTAATCACATGGACTGACTGCTGAACTCCACCAATAAAAACAACAGACTGATTTTCTCCAGAAGATTATAACAAAACGTAGAGTCTATGCACCATGGTATTTAAAATTGCAGTTCAGAATTACTAAAAAACAAACAATAAACAAAACCCCGAGGAAATCTTGCCAAACTACAATGAAAAACACAACAAACAGATACCAATGTTTATATGACCCAGATTTGGAATTCTCAAATAATAATAATAATAATAATAATAATAATAATAAAATAATAAAGCAGTTATAGAACTAGGCTTCTTTTGGTAAATAAAAAGTCTCTTGAAAAACTGAAAAGATATGAGTTGTCAATAGAAAAAAGAAAGTATGCAAAAAGTAATCATTTTGAAATTTTGGCACTGCAAAGTATAATATTTGAAAAATAATTTAGGTGATTCCCAATAGCAAACTTGAAACCACAGAGAAAAGTGTCTGGTAACTTAAGGATACTAGATGAATTCAATTTGATGGTGTGAAAAACAGAGAAGTATCAAAAAAGATGAATAAACTCGAATATATTTCGAACAATTTTAAAAGATCTAACAATCATATAAGTTTCAGAAGTAAAGAAGTGAGGTATTAGTGCAGAAAAAAGTGCTAGAAGATATAGTGCTCAAAGACTTCCCAAATATTGTCAATGGCAAAAATTTAGACATGTAAGAAGCTCAGTGAACCCGAAGGGACAGTAAATTCAAAGAAAACCATGCCTAGACACATAATCAAAATGATCAAAAGCAAATATAAATTTAAAAATTTTGACGGTGCCGAGACCGGTTTGGCTCAGTGGATAGAGCGTCGGCCTGCAGACTGAAAGGTCCCAGGTTCGATTCCGGTCGGGGGCATGTACCTGGGTTGCGGGCATATCCCCAGTGGGGGATGTGCAGGAGGCAGCCGGTCGATGTTTCTCTCTCATCGATGTTTCTAACTCTCTATCTCTCTCCCTTCCTCTCTGTAAAAAATCAATAAAATATATTTAAAAAAAAAAATTTTGACGGTATCAAGAAATAAAAGCAACACAATAAATATATAGGAACAATAATTTAATTGTGAGAATTTCATAAAAACCATGGAAACCAGAACATACTGGAATGAAATATTTAAAATTTTGTAAGAAATGTACTACAAATGTGTATTTTATATCCAGTAAAAAAAAAAGTCCTTTTTTTAAAGTGTAATTAAAGACATTGCTAGGTATAGGAACATGAAGAAACTTTGTTTCCAGCAGACTTGTTTAAAAAGAAATGCTAAAGAAAGTTCTTGTAGCTGAAGGAAAACACAAATGATAAATCTCTAGGGAAATATAAAATACTTTCCATCTTACATTTTAAAAAATGTAATACTGTTGACAGCAAAATAAATACATTCACTTACTTATATATCTACACTAATAAAAGAGAAACATGGTAATTGGCATACGACCGCTACCCTTTTCATTGGCTAATCAGCGAGATATGCAAATTAACTGTCAGCCAAGATTGCAGCTGGCAGCCAGGCAGCTTGAAACTAACATGAGGCTTGCTTGCTTCAGTGACGGAGGAAACCAACATTCCCCGCCTGCCTTGCCAGTCTCTGAGCCTGCAGTTTCAAACATTGTAACAAATACGGCCAGAATTCAGCCAGCAGATTCGCAACATTGTATGCAAAGGCCAGAAATCTACTTTCAGCAGCGGAGGGCTAAGAGCTGGAGCCAAGCCTCAAGCTAAAGCTGGCCCAGAATAAAAAAAAAAAAAGAAAAAAAGGAGCGGTTGGGAGTTCAGTCACCCCCAGCCTGAAAACAGCCCTTGGCCCCTCACCCAGACTGGCCAGGCACCCCAGTGGGGACCCCCACCCTGAAGGGTGTGTGACCAGCTGCAAACAGCCATCATCCCCTCACCCAGGCTGGCCAGGCACCCCAGTGGGGACACCCACCCTGATCCAGGACACCCTTCAGGGCAAACGAGCTGGCACCCACCCATGCACCAGGCCTCTACCATATATAGTAAAAGGGTAATATGCCTCCCAGCACCGGGATCAGCGGAGCCGAGAGGCCTCCTGGCACCAGGATCAGCATGACAGGGGGCAGCGCCCAAACCCCTTGATCACCCTGCGGCTCTGTGTGTGACAGGGGGTGGGGCCACAACCTCCCTAATCGCCCTGCTCTGTTCATGACAGGGGAAGGCGCCCCAACCCCCCCTCCCCCCCCAGGCCCTGCTCTGTGTGTGACGGGGTAGAGCCATAACCTCCCCATCAACCCTGCCCTGAGTGTGACAGTGGCAGTGCCCCAATCCCCTGATTGGCCCTGCTCTGTTTGTGACAGGGGACGGTGCCCCAACTCCCCTATCGGACCTACTCTGTGAGTGACAGGGGGGAGCTCCTCAACCCCCTTATGGGCCCTGCTCTGTGCGTGACAGGGGCAGCGCCCCAACCCCCAGATTGGCCCTGCTCTGAGCCCGACCAGGGGCTGCACCTAGGGATTGGGCCTGCCCTCTGCCACCCGGGAGCAGGCCTAAGCCAGCAGGTCATTATCTCCCGAGGGGTCCCAGACTGCTAGAGGGCACAGGCCGGGCTGAGGGACCCCCCCCCCCTCCTGAGTGCACAAATTTTTGTGCACCAGGCCTCTAGTAAATATATAAATGCATGCATAAGTAAATAATATAATCTGGCATGTTTTTGATGTACAGAGATGTAATATGTATAGCAGTTTTAAAATAAATGCTGGTATGAGGTGGAGTGAAAATGGTTTCATACGGCTGCAAGGCTTCACAATTTTATTTTTATTTTTAAAAAAGTGGAAAATAAACTATGCAATTCATCCATATAAGGTGTGCAGTTCAATGTCTTTTAGTGTATTTACAGAATTGTGCATCTCGTGGGGACTATCAATTCTAGAACATTTTCATCAACCACAAAAGGAATTCTGCACCCTTTAGCCATTACTCCTCAAGTTGGGATTATTGAGGATTAAGGCTTCACAATTTTACCTGAGGTAGAAAAATATTAACGGCAAGTAGATGGAGAATCTGAGGTATGGATATTGGAATTCCACGAACAAGGAGTAAAAAAATCAATCCAAAATATAAGTGCCAATATATAAAATAAAATAGAATACTAAAATATTAAATAATTCAAAAGAAGTCAGGGAAAATGAGCAAGGAGGAAAAAATACTGAGAAGATAGAGACAAACAATTAAATAGTAGAAAACATCAAAACATATCCCAACAAATCAGTACTTATGTTAAATATAATTAGTTTATAATCAACAGATGAAGATAGAGAAAACCCAATTACATGTTGACTACATGAAATCCATTTTAAGTATCAATACAGGTATAAGTAATAAGTAAAATAATTTTAAAAATATTGTTCAAATGAATAAGAAGAAAACTTTAATACCTATAGTAATGTTAGAAAATTAGACTCTGCAATAGCCATATCACCAGGAATAAAAAAGGATATTGCATATTTAAGAAAATATTAGTTCACAAAGAAAAAGGTTATCATAATAAATGTTTATGAACTTAATATTAAAGCCTCAAAATACATAAAGCAAACACAACTGAGAGAAGAATTAAATATTCAAAGGTGACTGCAATTTTGCCACACAAAGGAATTTGGGGGCTAATGGAACTGTTTATATTCTGATGATAGTGCGATTACATGACAGTACACATTTTTCAGAACTGTATGCCAGAGAGTTCTGTGAGAAGACACAGCATAAAAAAGCCAGTTGTGCCTGAAATGCAGTAGTGAACATCACAACTATAAGTGTGAGGATTAGAAAGAACGGATGGTGCTTTAAGATACTTTCTCTTCAAGGAGAGCTACATCAGACTTTGAGGAACTAAAGATAATATTCTGATTTGATTGATGTGTGATAGATGCATGTAGACATGGATTTCTATTAAAATAACAATTTCTATAATAAACCTTTTCACCATTTCTTTTCTTTTCTTTTCTTTCTTTTTTTTTTTTTTTAAATTCCCATCCTTCCATCCCCTCCCCCCTCTCCCCTTTGCCAAACATCAACTTGTTCTCTCTATCTAGGGGTCTGTTTCTGTCTTGTTTTATGTTTTCATTTGTTTTGTTTTCTTATATACAACAAATAAGTGAATTTATTTTAATTTTTCTTTCAATTATTGCCAATGTTTTACTAGTTTGTGCACCTAGTATGTTACATGTTAGATAAAGTTTTCTTAGAAATAAATGTGATAGTGACACATTCCACAAACGTTGTGTTGTTTACATCAGGGCTATTTTGAAGAGGCTTTAAAAGTGTTATAAAGAAAAAGGAAGGATAAGCAACATGTCAGAGAGCTTTAGGTAAATAAATAAACAATAAGTGCATCTTCTTCTAAACAAAAGTTTCCTCTTTAAAATATAAACAACCAACTTGAGTCTTCAGGAAAGATACATACTGTAATGTTTCCACAGTCAAGTTTTTTTGTTTTGTTTTGTTCTTTGTTTTCTCTAAAACATCTCTTAGGACAACAGTTAAGAGAGGTATTGAAGAAAGCCTTTGTAATATAACACAAGACATAATTAAGCTTGCCAGCTTTATGGAAACAATGATGGCATTTTCTAATCTGAAAGAAATTAACATATAAGTTACTGGAACGATGTAACCTTAGCTATTTAAAAGAAGCAAACAAATTTGTAAATTGAGCTGTGTGTATGAATTTTTCCTAAATTATCAGTATAATAATGAGAAAGCCAATGAAATAATGTATGTGTTGTCCAGTACCATATTTAACCTTACAGGCAACAGTAAATGATGGTTGTCCCCGAACTGTGGTTATTTGGTGCCCCTTCCCATTTAAAGATGGAGTTACATGTTCAAAATTAAGAGTGCCAAGCCAGCTCCCTCTGTCTGGTCTGTCCAGCCTAAGAGCTTTATGTTAAAGCTAGTAGCCCTGTACATGAATCTGTGCATGAGTAGCTCGCTGCCACTTGCCTGAGCTGGACACGCTGTCCACCTCGTCCACCGCCGCTGCTCATAGTTCACTGCCCCGCCCTCCTGTAGCTCTCCTTGCTTGTAGATGGGTCATGCGTTATGGCGTCCTAATTTGCACATTCCTCTATTATTATATTAGCTGTTTGAGAGTTGCCTCTGTTCGGGTGTATGAGTGTTTGAGGTGTGTACTAATATGTGCGGTGTGTGTGTGAGTGGATAGTATGGGTATGTCTGTACATACATCTGGAAGGGAAATAAATGTTTAAATTTTAGAATCCACAGTAAGAAAATATATTGACTATAAAATTTGATATTACAATCAGAGCTTTTAGAATTACTGATTCATTTTTAACATACTGAAAAAAATATATCAGCAAAATAATTTGTTGCCCTTAAGTATGTGTGTGTCTGTGTACTTTGCTCTGATTGTTGACAAATACTAACAAATATTTTCATTCCACATACTGTGTAGGCTAAGATGTGTAGGCAGTTTTTTCACAGTAATAAGAGCAGATACAACTTCTAATCCATATAAAATATTCTCACACTAAAATTTGCTGTTTTTTGCAGCCATTCTAGTCATCTAGTAGAAAAGATTAATAAGTACTTTCCCCAACACTCTGAATTCATATGAGGAATTAAGTTCTTCAACTCTGCCGTTTATTCAGTTCCATGTCTGATAAATATAATATGTTTGGACCTGCCTAAGAACTCATAATTCAGAGCTCTTCATGGAAATTCATCTAGACCTTGGGGCTCCCAGTTACACCAAGAAAACTTATTTTTTTCCAGCCTAAAACTGTAAAGACCTCTCAGAATATATTTTAACTATAGGGATGGTACTAAAAAAGAATACATATATTTTAAAAAATGAATTTGAATGGTTCTCTGATATTTGAGATAAATGAAGTTAGCCGATTCAATGGACAGTCTTCCTCATCCCATAATTAATCATTCCTGTGAGACAATAATATCATAATGATAGATTTATTTTTGTTTCTATTTTTGTCAACTATAGTTGACATCCAATATATTTAATATTAGTTTTGGGTGTACAGCATAATGGTTAGACATTCATATAATTTATTAAATCCTTCCCCCACCCCAATAATTCAAGTACCCACCTGGCACCATGCATAGGTTTTACAATATTGGTGACTATATTCACAATACTGTATTTGAATTTCCCATGATTATTTTGTATTAATCACAGATTTAAATGTGGAACTGAGAATCCTTATTGATGATTATCTTAATCATTCTGATGTCAGTTATACCTTTTTTATTTGCACTCTGCCAATTCTATTATCTGCTTAAATTTTCATTATTTTCGTTTGTTTATATCTTCTTTACATTGGTATTAACAAGAGAAGTTAATTTTTTAAAATTTAAACTTCCCCTGGATTAAGAATTACTATCTAGGGATAGATGAATATTTTAATCCAACAGAAATCTCAACTCCGCTCCATGTACCCTTATGTGTATCTTTCTTATCATGGAACTATCTTTCTTGAAGCTATATTTTTAAGCTCTAGACTTAGAAAGCTGTTGAACTCAAAAGTTTTCTCAGACTATTTATGCAAAACACCCACCTTACATAGTTCTTCCTTTTTTCTCCCTTTCATAGGATATGAAAACTGAATGAAAACACTAGATTTCTTCAAGAAATACTGGAATTCATTAGTATTATCATTTTAAAAAGTCTTTTTGTTAGACTGCTAGTTCTATAAAACTAAAGCTTAAGGATGACATTTTGTTTAAAACAATGCACAATTAAAAACAGAACTATCATGCTTTTATATGAATTCCTAACAATTTAATTTTAGCTTTATGGAACTATAATTCCGCAGAGCTTTATAAATCTAGAAGGGGTTTTGGCTTGCCACATTTGGCCCTAGTATCAAAGGTTCAGGTATATAGTTAGCTATTTTCCTAGCGCCCATACTCAATTTTTGAAGATGAAGACGAGTTTTTCTAGGTAAATCTAGCATCTAGTACTACTTACAATTTCTTTATGGCAATTCTTTATTTATATAATGGGATTATTTTAGTTGTGTTTTTAGGACTATACCCTAGCTTTAAATATGTAAAAGTTTATTTTGAATTGTATATATTAAAGTATCTTTGAACAAATTTAAACATTCGATATGATTTGAATTTCTCAATGGTTTTCTTACATAAAAATGTCCATTTGTTTGGAGTCAGGAACTTTTATTCTTGTGTGATTGAACTCCTTTCTCTAGTAAAGATTATTTATTTTGTTTAGTTTTCCTCACCTGGGAATGAAGCAAATTAAGAATCGCAATATTTTAACACTCAGTGTAATTATGCTCTTCTTTGCCATCATATTTAATATATAACAAGATGCAAAATCAGTTATAGATTTGCTATATCAATATTGAAGATTATTTGTCTCTGAAAATGCAATACAAAATATATCTGGAATAAATGAATTCTGGTGTATGCCAGATAAACAATATTATAAAATCAACACACATACATAAAAACATAAATACGTGCCCACTCTATTACTTCTATTGGTATAAAAATATATGCTTCCTATAGAGCTATAAATTTACTATTAGGCATACCAAAACCAAAATTTTATAAAATGCAAAAAATAAGTAGGACATATGTATATTTTAACTTTGTGTTGGTGCTATGAATGCTAGTACCTCAACTGAGTATATCTGGAGAAAAGGGAATGGATTTGTCCTCATAGCTTGCATGATTAACAGAAACATGAAATAATAAAACATTTCATTCTCTGACAATTGTTAAGTGATATATTACAGGACAGTCTTTTCTGATATGTTTGAAGGGTTACTTTAATAACCATCCTATCAAGTTTTCATTTGCCTTTTTCATGCTGCCTACTTTTTAAGTTTTCATTGTCTTCATTCAACTAATGGGCGCTTAGAATCCCTTAAGTGTAGCAGGCTTGGGCTAGATCCATGTTGAGGTGTGTGTGTGTGTGTGTGTGTGTGTTTTCTGCACTTGTTACATATGGTAGAGTGTACTGGAATCTGGATTGTTTGGTCTAAGCTGTACATTCAGTTCTGTCACTAATAACTACGTGATTTTAATTTTTGTCTAATTTCACAAATTTCTGGAGCCTGCTTTTACTCCATTCTAATTAAATAAATTAGTTCTGTTCTCAAGATGAATTTTAAAAGTACAACTATAACATATGTATTTATGATTACCCAACCTCTAGATTTCAAGCTCAGTATTTATTGACTGAAATAAAACCATTAATCTTCAGGTTCACAGTGATCAAATGCATGTTTGCCTAGTATATTCCAGAGGTACAAATAATTTTCATCCACAATGGATACTCATTTGCCCCAGGTTGAAGTTTCTCTATACACTCATCTTTACAATATAATGAAAGTATAATGAGCAGTTTCACAGCATAGGGAATTGTTGTAATATTTTTGTACAATAACTAATGCATATGTGGACATATTATTTATGAAAAAATAAATATGTGTACTTTGATAAAATATTATTGATGATTAAGAAATCATGCTTAACAGAACCTGGCATTTAAGCCCAAGAAAATATTTTCCTTCAAATTTTCATTGTGATTGCAAGCAATCAAGTGGAGAAGCACAATATGCAGACATATTGATCTCTCCACATCCCTCAAGCTATTCCAACTTATTATAAATGTAAGGGGAACAGCTGTTTTCCAGGATAGTGGTTCTATTTCTAAGAAATTTGAATAATGGACATAAGGAGGAAGCAAAAATCTAATTCCTCATTTAGAATATTTATAAGAGTAAAATCACTGACCAGAGCAAGCACTTGACTGCTGGATATGGAACTTCTTTTTTTTTTTTCCTAGACTGATAAGGTGGCTGGTCCTTCTATGCACGACTACCTGGTAATAAGAGAGGCAACTCTTAAGAAACAGCATATTTATCTGAATCATTTTCCTTGGCTTCTGGACCATTTTTAAGTTGGATATTTCAGTGGATTCTGCAACATCACTTTCAGTATAGAAATCCAAAACCTTGAAAGCATTTGGAAATCTCATACATCCCAAAGTATTTCATGTGGAATTTTGTGCCAAAATAAAGAATGCGTTTTGGAAGCAAGAGTTTCAACATGACACAACTTATTCAAAGATGTTTTATAAAGATAACTAGGGAAACCTCCGCAATGAGACCTATCATAGATATATTCCTGACGAACAAAACACACAGGACCATCAATTATGATTATCATTGGTTAGCTTCTCATTGTCTTTGAAGCAGCTGATTATGTTCCATTCAAACTAATGCAGATTGTATTTTACAGGTTACTCTTTTTATGCAATGGAGACATCATGATTCTGACTAAGGAGCAGTATTGAGTAGAAGTGGCTCTTGGAGTTGGCTATGGATATTCAAAATTTCTTTGTATTGATCACATATATTAAAGTGAAAAAGAAAGAGGACTTTGGAAAAATGACAAAGGCTTCATATTCAAGGCTTATTGTTCACGTTACTGCTAAGGTTATCCAGACTCACATGAATTCACAAGGACCAACTGAGACATGGGATTACATTTCTACCTAGAAAAGAGCATAGTTCATAGTTTATAGCTAAGTACCTACACAAAAACATGATATTAAAGAAGGCTATGCTGTATAAATTATAGTAGTTCTCTGCTGTAAGGGGGATATGTGCAAAGTGTGTGCCTATGTGCCTAAATAGGGTATTTTATACCCTATTTCTTCACAGTCCTAATTTTTCTGATTTTTGCCGAGATCAAAAGAAAATGCATGAATGTGAAGGTCATTACACTGAAGTTCTGTTAGTTGATAAAATAAGAGGAAATTCAAAGATGATGATGATGCAAAACATCTGGCATCCTGTCACCTGAATATTTTTATAACCAAACTCTTACATGTGCTTTTGCGAGACTGTGCCAGATGGGCGCTGCAATTATATACTACACTGAGCTACAGCCCTCAGAGGAGGACATTTGCATGTTGTTTCCACTTACACCGTCCATGCACTTGGGATAAGAAAGGGCTACAGAAAAGAAACCAAAGTGAATAATTAAAAAATTAAGTAAACCTAGAAAACACTGGCTAAATTTTAGCTTTTCTTATATTGGTTCCTTTACACAATAATTAAAATTACTATATTTCCAAACTATTAATATATTTTTGTTAATTGTGTTGATACCTATCTGAAAGTAACAGCAATTTGATTCCTCACTGACAACCTTTTTTCACAGTGGAGTGAATTCTAATCCAGGCACAGAAGTATAATGTAAGAATTAAGTCCTTTCATAAAATTCTTCGTATACTGATTACTTTGGATATCTTATTAATTTAAGAAATTGATGGCTATATTACAAAGGAGATACTAGTCCTATACACAGAATAGCTTACTTTCCCATCATAGTGCCAATTAGAAAAGAAATTTGTTATCTGCAGGCTTTGGGAGGTGATTATGTCATGAGGTCAGAGCACTCATGAATAGGGTTAATGCCCTTGTAAAAAGATTCCCAGAGAGCTCCCTCACCCTCTTACACCATGTGAGGGCACAGAGAGAGGGTGCCCATCAATAAACAAGGAAGGGGCCTTCACCAGACTATGAATCTGCCAACACCCTAATCTTGAACTTCCCAGCCCCCAAACTGGGAGAAATAAATGTTTGTTGTTTAAAAATAAATAAATAAATAGATAAATAAGAATTTCGTTTTGAAAGAAGAACCAACCAAAATAACTTAATTCTTTTTTCAAGATTGCCATTATAAATCAGTCATGCATGGACATCTGGGATGAGCAAGTCTCATAATTTATTAATATTTTTTTCTATTTGCCCTACTCTGGATCAATAACATTTATTCAGAATTCATAAATTTATGCATCAGCAGAGGAAATTATGACTGCATTCATGTTTCTCTCCAATGGTTCAATATAGCTTTCCCTGTATATTTTCTAATCTAGCTCATTTGAGAAAAAGAAAAAAGAATCATATTTAATTTTATACATCAGATGGAAAGTGATCATTAAAGCAAATTATAAGAGATTTAAGGTGAATTTGATAAATGAAGTTGATTAGCTTTGTAACAATAAATGAACTCCTATTTATGTTTTTAAAATTGGGTCAAAAATAATCTACCTTTTTAATACATAAAAATAAGTTCCCAGAATATAAATGATGGTCCTATCCCATTTGTTAATATGTTATATATGAAATGAAGTGAGCACAAAATGATAGAAGCATGATTTAGAATATATTCTAAGTGACAAACACATGGTAAATGCTATTAGATTCCTTGAGAGAGCAAGGTCCCTGTGGGATGAAGTGAGAAACAATTTTATGAACAGGAATGGACTGGGGAGAAAAGTCAGAGTGGAGAAATTGACTATACAAATTGAGTTAAGATCTGGAGATTCACTTTTTATTTGGTATTTAAGAGCTAACTCTTTCCAATTTAACCTGGCAATAAAGTTTGGAGTTTCCAGAGGGCAGGATCTAATTTCATGGTATTCTGTTTTTGGAGTTCTGAATAAACCTCATCTTCCAAATGTATTGTAGGAGGGGGATCTGAGACCCAACTCCCCGAGTTTGTTTTTGACTAGCCTGGAGTAAATCAAATTGAGAGGTTTTGCTCTCCAGATATTCTGTAATTTTCTGGTAAAGCTAGAAGTTACAAGATCGATGTTTGAATGGAATTGGGGCGGGGCAGGGGGATGAAGGCAGAGGAAGTTGAAATTAACTTTTCTTAATAACTAGCATCAAAATTCATTTTCTTCTTTCCTCAATTTTACATTCTTAAACAACCATCCCCTTGTCATTATTTAACTACTAGAGGTCTGGTGCACAAAATTTGTGCATGGGTAGGGTCCCTAGGCCTGGCCAGCAATCAGGGCCGATTAGATTCCCCACCTCCCCATCTCCCCACCTCCTTCTTCCCTTGTTCCCTTAACCACTGCCACTGGTCACCCGCCATGTTCTGTGCTGCCCCCTGGTGGTCAGTGCACATCATAGCAAGAGATCGAACTCCCTGTCTCCCAGTAGAGCTCTGGAGGGGACAATTTGCATATTAGCCTTTTATTATATAGGATGTGTATCCGTTTTGACTCTGGGCAAAGAACATCCTATTTCCACTGAATTATCTCTTAAAAGTGGCTTCTGCTTTTTTAAGACCTCAGGCAGCTTGGGAGAGCCAGGACAGATGTTGTTGTTGTTGTTGAGGTTAAGCTTTATTTTATGCAGAAACCTGGGAAATCTTGCTAATACCTTTCATTGATTTTAATTTCTTACATGGATATTTAATATGGGCACTATATTTCTAAATATTTTTTCTCCTTTTCTCCTTTTAGTAAACTCAAAGTCATAATGAAGAACTGTGTAAAAAAAAAAAAAATGGTCCATATGTACCCAGCAAATTGTAAGTAATGATTCTCATTTAATTATTTTAATTCCCAAGTCCAAATGGCAATTGATGCATGGCATGTTCTGTAATAGTTAAAATCTAAAAATATGAAGGGAAATTTTATAATCTGTATTCACATTTTTTGCTTCATTTATTAGTTCAATGACTGTTTCCTCATGAGGTGTAAAGTTCTTGGAAGAAGGGTATCAAGCCGGCTTTATTCAATACTATGCCAAGCATCTAGCAGTATATCAGCATTTTTTGTAGGCATTCAGTCTTTGTTGAATGATAGAAATAAGCTTCACTCCTAGAAATATTAAAGAATAATGCTCACTAAATATGAGCTTTTCAGTTTAAAAAACAGAAAAAAAGGACAACATAGTAACATCATTGAGTTTATCAGACTATTAAATATTAGTACACATCTTAGAGAGACTACCTGAATATTATAATTATACTTGAGGCCTGGTGCACGAATTTGTGCACAGGTGGGGTCTGGCCAGCCCGCCCTGATGGGGGCTGATCAGGGCCAGGCTGGCAGAAGAGAGGGGTTGAGGGCAGTTGGCCAGCTGGCCCCGCCCCCATGGGGGGTTGGTTGGGGCTGGGGCCTGTCAGGGGGGAGGGGCCACAGGTGGTTGGGAGGGGCTGATTGGGCCCTGATCAGGCTGGTTGGCCACTGCAGTACATGTCATAGAGACCGGCCATTGCAGTTGTTCTGGTCATTCTGGCTTTCTGGTCGCTTGGCTTTTTATATATATAGATTTATAGAAGTAGGTACCTACATTTTTCCATTCTTTGCCTCACCCCTGTTTAAACATCCATTAAGACACTCATATATACTGCCTCATCTGTAAGTGAACACTTCCATTGTCTGTACTCTGGCTGCCCATTTTTTTAAATTAATTAATTAATTTATTTATTTATTTATTTAATCTCTCAGCCCAAGCCATGAAGGATATACTGGTCCAGGGCCTTAAGGTTTTAATAAACATTTTGTGACGTATAAGTTATATTTGCATAGGATTTAGCACCCTGTGGTGTAGCTAGGATAATGTGTGAGTGTCTTGTCCACAACGGGGTAGTTTCAAGAACAAAATGAGTTTTCATAACTAAGCCAGCAGCATGCCAGGCAAAAGGATAATCCAAGTTTATTAATATATTTAATGAACAATTTGCCATAATCTAGTTTATGGTTATCTCTGTCTCCAAGAAATCTCGTTGACTATTTTCTGCCTTTTTTTTTTTTCTAGTATTTGACATGAGCACATACTGGATATTTATTTAATTTTGCTGCGATAAACATTTGTTAGCTCTCTACCACATATGAGAATGTACTGTCAGAGAGACGTTACATCCTCACCATCACTTTGTGTGTTGGAAAATACAAAGAAAAGTGAGATATAGTTTTCTACAAAGAGCCATTTAAAATAGACAAGCTTGTACAAAACTAACTTCAGCATGAGATGGTGTTTTGTATAAATAGATAAAAAATGCTTAGGAGGAAGACTTAATTATTTTTTGTTGTTAATCCTCACCCGAGCGTTTTTTCCCCCACTGATTTTTAAAGAATGGAAGTGTGTGTGTGGGGGGGGGGGGGGCAGATAGAGAAATATTGATGTGAGAGAGACACAGTGATTGGTTGTCTCCTGCAAGCAGCCTGACCAGGGCTTAGGATGGAGCATGCAACCAAGTAAGTGCTCTTGACCAGAACTGAACCCAGAGCCCTTCAGTCCACACAGGCCGATGCTCCGTTCATGGAGCCAAACCAGCTAGGGCTCCAGGGAATAAAATATACATAATAACAAATCAAAGAAAAGGAAATGTGGAAACAATAGATAACGCAAACAACAAAGTAAAAACTACATTTGCAGACGTATAATATTAATCATTTGCTCTTCCTTTATTCCCATTATAAAATCTGGTTGAAGAGTTTTCTCTATAAACCACTTGTTCCAACTTCCTTTTCAGATTCAGCAAGTTCAGGATTGAACTTTGGCATGTGTAAGAATGTAAAACCTATTGGATTGTAATGTACTCTACCACCCACCACCCCCGACACACACATACATTTTTTTCCCTTTTGCAACCTTATTTACGTTGGGAATGAGTAATTTTTTCAACAAATACAATTTGTTCTAATTCAATTTATTCTGATTCATGAGCCTAATACTTTTATTTTCATTTTTATACTTCCTATTCAATATGGTTTCAGAATATGAGACATGATGCATAAAAAAGGAAAGCTATAACACGCATGAACACAACAAACAAAATATGCAATATAAAAAGAGATCCAAAGGAATTGTACTTTCCTTGCATTTTCACATGAAAAAGAAACCCGTTAAATACGATAGACATATTATCAATTTTTTTTAACCTGTGCACTTAATTTGTGTTTCTCCCAATACAGACTATATTTTCAAGCTCCCTAGAGTTGCTTCTCTTAAAAGAAAACATGATTTATAGCTACTGTGCTTATTTGTACCACTTTGTCAACTGGAGATGACTTATTTCTTCTGTAAGGAATAATGCTGACTGCAAAGTTGTGCATGTTTTAGGTTCTTTCAATTCCTGCAAAAGTATCAGAAGAAGTTGTAATCAGAATATAGCATTTGGGGGGCCTAAGTTATTGTTTTGTGCTTTATCTTGAAGTAGTTTTCACAGGCTTTTCAGCATTGTCTGCTTTTTGAGTTTAGAAAAAGTAGATTAACTTAGATGTCATTAATTTAGAATATTTCCCTCCAATGACAACTTAACCTTTGAAAACAGTTTTATAATAAGTAAAATAATAATCCCTTGCAGTGTAAGGGGCTTTAAGTTTTAGCTACAGTTTTACAAACATCTGTTCTGTTTTAGGGGTAGAACTTAAAATCAACTGCTAATCTATGGGTATTAAAGAAAGAAATCAAAAGAAACTCTGTTCTTTAAGAAAATACTTAAGCAAAAAAATCTGAATTATGCATTGAATGAATTACAACTTGATCAAAGGTGGTAATATACATTTGGCACCTTGAAATAAAAATAAAAACACTGAAATTCAAATGTATGTGATTCCAATAGTTTTCTGCAGAACTTTCATGAATGTTAGTTGCTTTTATCGTTGTATAAACTGATGTTGGGTTGTTTTTTAGTTTGTTGTTAAAGATGTAGTTTTTTTTTGTTTTTTTTTTGTTTTTTTTTTTTTTTACAGCATAACTTTCTGTGGTTCTTTTTTATTATTTAAAAAGTTTGTCTCTCTGTCCTGGCCGGTGTGGCTCAGTTGGTTCGGCGTTGTCCTGTGCAGCAAATATTTGCTTGTTCAATTCCCTGTCAGGGCACATGACAGGATTGCAGGCTCAATCCCGGTAGGGAGTGTGAAGGAGGCAGCTGATCAATGCTTTCTCTCTCTCTCTCTCTCTCTCCCTCTCTCTCTCTCTCTCGTGCTCGCTCTCTTCCTCTCTCTAAAAGTCAATAAAAATATATTTTTTCTTTGGACCCTTATTTGATTAAAAAAAAAAGTATGTCTCTCTTAATGGCCAGTCAGGCATTCTTCTTTCCCCATTTCATCCAGATCAGTTTTTTTTATTTTCCTTACAGTTGCTGTAATAAAGTTACCTGTGAATTTTATCTGTTTGGGGTTTGATGATTTTATCTTAAAGAGCATATAACATATTTGCTTCAGAGCCTTTACCATATTCCAGATTATACTGTACTCTAAAATCTGCTCTGATTGCCATACCAGATTACCATAGACTGGGTGATTTAAATAGAAATTTATTTTCTCACAGTTCTGGAGCCTGAAAGTCATAAGATCAGGGTGCTAGCATGGTCCGGTTCTGTTGAGAATTATTTTTCTGGTTTGCATATGGCAGCCTTGTTGCTGTGTCCTCACTTGGTGGAAGGGGAGAGGGATAGATTGATTGAAAGAAAGCTCTCTGGGCACTCCATCCTGTCATGAGGGTCCCAGCCTCTGAACCTTATTAAACCTAATTGCCTCCAAAGTTCCTGCATCCAAAGACTATCACATTGTGGGGTAGGGCCTTGGCATATGAATTTTGAGGGACACAATTCAATCCATAGTAATACCCTCAGCTTCATGCTACTGCTGCTCTTCCAAATTTCTTGAAATTGTGTTTCATTGTCATCAAACAATTAGAACTTTTTTTTTAACTTCTCTCTTGTCTTATATTTAATACATTTATGAATGTGTTACATGATTCTTTTTGGATCTACTACTTCACACTTTGGGGCTTGAAGAAGCAATTGGCTCTGGGGTAGGGATAAAGGTTATCATGTAATATTTATTACCAATCATAAGATTCTCATTTGTTGCGGTTCCAATTAATTATTATTCAGTGATATCATTCCCATCTACCTTACACCTTTAGCATTATTAGCTTTAGCTTACCTGGAGATTATGCACTGATTGATTTTAAACTTTCTATGAAAACTAACAAAGTGGATTCATTTATTTAATACTGAAAATATAATGGCATGTGAAACTGTGTTTGAAAGTTTAAAAGTTGTTCAAGCATAGTCTAGCCTTAATTAGATAAGGAAGACTCCTGGCCAAAGATTATACCTGAGATGGCCTTTCAAGAGGGGTTTGTAATTTCATATGAGAAAAGGAAGGAGTGGGGTCTGCTGTGGTTGGATTGAATGAGGTTTGCATATAAATGTTTCATCCGTTGACAGGGATTTGAGGAGATTATTTAGAAAAAGCATATTATGGATGAGTGGTATAGATTAATTTAGCTACAACTTAAATGAACTTGATCCAATTGGTATTTTTCTCCAGTATACTTATAATAAAATGTGCATGCATTTGTTAAAAATACCCCTTTCCAGGAGATTATGATTCAGTATGGAATCGGTATTGGAAAATACTGCACTGAGCAGGGGGACACTCTATCTCTTTCCTGTAGGAGGATGGCATGGTTGAGTTTGCAGAATGTTGGTCCCACAAGGGCCATTATCCTCCCAGTGCTTGACAAAGAGCTGCCAGACAGGTGATCAGTACCTGACTGATCTATGAGTGAAAACTGCATCAATTATTTTTTTTAAATATTAATCAGAAAGTTGCATAAAATATGAATTGGAATGTGGAAATGATGGAATTGTAGTGTATAGCTATGATATTGGAATTATATAAGTGAATGGCAATAAAAAACACACACATTAGGAAAAATTAATCTACATCCCAATTCCCAAGGGTTTCTGGCAATCTTTAGGTTTTATATTACGAGTTGTACTGGATATTGCTTTGAAATGTCAACTATGTATTTTTGATATTTTCCTGAACACTCGGTAGAAGCAGAGAAGAGAGAGCCTTCAAATAGTCAAGATTATATTTGCAGACTGTTGACATTTCATTGTTTGAATGACATGTTGAGATGTTAGGCTAGATGTGTGGCTCATTGTCACTCTATCACATATAAGTGAATTACCTTTGCTCCTACTATTTCCTCTTTGTGGAGCAGGCTTCATCCATCCCTATTCCTATCAGGTAAAATCCTATCTATTCTTCAAATATGAATAAAACTTTTGTGCCATCAGTTCAGTTATATTGTTCTCTGTAAAGCTAAAGCTAATCTATACTTAAATGAGTATAGAGCTTAGTACTTCTTCTATTAAATTAATATATTATGACTAGAGGCCCGGTGCACAAAAATTTGTGCACTTGGGGGGGGGGGCAGGGGAGTCCCTCAGCCCGACCTGTGCCCTCTCGCAGTCTGGGACCCCTTGGGAGATAACGACCTGCTGGCTTAGGCCTGCTCCCAGGTGGCAGAGGGCAGGCCCAATCCCTAGGTGCAGTCCCTGGTCGGGCTCAGAGCAGGGCTGATTGGGGAGTTGGGGCGCCGCCCCCTGTCATGCACAGAGCAGGGCGGATTGGGAGGTTGCGATGCCACCCTCAGTCACGCTCAGGGTAGGGGCGATTGGGGGGATGGGGCACGGTCCCCGGTCACACTCAAGGCAGGGTCGATGGGGAGGTTGTGGTGCCACACCCTGTCACGCACAGAGCAGGGCCAATCAGGGGGTTGGGGAGCTCCCCCCTGTCATGCACAGAGCAGGGTTGATCAGGGGGTTGGGGAGCTCCCCCCCATCGTGCACAGAGTAGGGCCCATCAGGGGGTTGGGGAGCTCCCCCCTGTCATGCACAGAGCAGGGCCCATTAGGGGGTTGAGGAGCTCCCCCTGTCACTCACACAGTAGGGCCGATAGGGGAGTTGGCGCACCGCCCCCTGTCACACACAGAGCAGGGCGAATCAGGGGGTTGGGGCACTACCCTCTATCACCCACAGAGCAGGGCTAATCAGGGGGTTGGGGCGCCACCACTGTCACACTCAGGGCAGGGCCGATGGGGAGGTTATGGCTCTACCCTGTCACCCACAGAGCAGGGCCGGTGGGGTGAGGGGTTTGGGCACCACACCCTGTCACACACAGAGCCACAGAGCGATCAGGGGGTTTGGGTGCTGCCCCCTGTCACAGTGATCCCAGTGCCGGGAGGCCTCAGCTCTGCTGATCCCAGTGCTGGGAGGCATATCACCCTTTTACTATATAGAATAGAGGCCTGGTGCATGGGTGGAGGCTGGCTGGTTTGCCCTGAAGGGTGTCCTGGATCAGGGTGGGGGTCCCCACTGGGGTGCCTGGCCAGTCTGGGTGAGGGGCTGAGGGCTGTTTTCAGTCTGGGACTGAAGCTCCCAACTGCTTCTTTTTTTCTTTTCTTTTTTTTATTCTGGGCCAGCTTTAGCTCTGAGGCTCCAGCTCTGAGGCCTCTGCTCCTGAAAGCAGGTATCTGGTTTGTTTTGGTTCTATAATTGAAACTCTGTATCAACTCTAGCTCTGAGATCCCAGCCGGCTGAAAGCTGGTTCCTGGAGTTTTGTTTAGCATCTATATTTGTTACAATCTTTGAAACTGCAGGCTCAGAGGCCGGCAAGGCAGGTGGGGAACGTTGCAGTCCTCCGTCACTGAAGCAAGCAAGCCTCATGTTAGTTTCAAGCTGCCTGGTTGCCGGCCACTATCTTGGCTGGCAGTTAATTTTCATATCTCGCTGATTAGCCAATGGGAAGGGTAGCGGTTGTACAACAATCACCATGTTTCTCTTTTATTAGATAGGATATGTAATGTAATAATTGTATTCATTGATGTACTCTCTATTGTAGTGAAAGTTGCCTGTAATCTTTCTGTCTGCCATGTTCTTTCTATCTAGCAATTTGTATTCAATGGTCATTAATTAATATTTGTTCAATAAAGAAATGAATTTAAAAAGGAGAAAAAAACATGACATTTTAATAACTCCTAATCCTCTTCCATAATTAAAAGAACTGAGATAGAAAACTTAGTGTTATGGATTGTTAATTTGATTCTAAGGTTGGTTTAGAGTTTATTTTTAATGTGTTTCATTTCACCTCTTTTGTTCTTTATTCCCCCCCAATAATTTTATGTTAGCTAAAAACATATTAGCTTAAGAAATATTTTATTATTACCTCATATAAAACTTATCCTTGGTTACGTCTAGATGGCAATTCAAGAAGCATTTTTCAAAGCTAACATGGTGTGATATTCTAAGATTCAGTGACAGTTTTGAATGGAGGCTTTAAAGCAGTATAGTTTTATATAATTGGTAGCATATGTGGTAGCAATTACTTATTAGATAATTGGAAACATATGGCAGCAATTACTGTCAATCAAAGTATGCAATGTCCCAGTAGGTAAAGTAATACCTTCAGTGCAGAAATGTCTGATATGTACATTCTCAATTGGATCAGGGATTAATGAGAGCATTGCATGCTATAGTTTGAGTCCCTACCAATGAACAATGCTTAGAAGCAATCTATAACTTTAATTGAGGTCATGGTTACAGTATGTGTCAGCAGCCATGAAATGGCCCATCCAATTTGCTGTGGCTCATTAAGACATGAGCTGATCAGAATTGTGTAGACAGGTCACAACAAATCATACCAACTGAATTGTCCAGTGAGGTAGAATTCTATTGTACAGACATGGCCTAAGGGCAGGTTTATATATCGCAAAAAAAAAAAATGCCCATGATAGAGTATATCTAGTGTATCTGGGTCTCAGCTGGACTGTCAGATGCATCATGTTCTCTGGAAGCAATAGCTCATTAAGATCTGTATCCACAAAATAATGGAGCTTATACTTTCAATATGTCATAGTTTCTATGGAAGCCCATAGATACACCATGATTCATCTAGCATGAGAAGAAAACCTAGATTTATTGTGGAAACCAGAACACTCTGCTTGCCCATAAAAATTACCTTTACAAGCCTTATGGATATGTAGGCTTTATTGCTCATCCTTTTTGATCACATTCTGCACTCAACAATGGATACTTAGCATGCTCAGGAACTTTCCAAGTCCAGCTAAAGAAATGGCTTATTAAATCTATTAAGAAGCTCTCAAACTTCAGATCAAATAGCACCTTTTCTGACAACTGTATGCAACCCTATCATCAGTCTCTAGATTTCCAAAATTACAATTTTCTTGATGATTTTAGATTCCTTTCTTTCCTTTGTCTTTCTGATGTGTATATCAACTCTTTTGTCACATATCTTTGCTCATATATGAACCTACAGGTACACACACAAACACCAAATACTTTATCATAACATGAGTTTACTCTGCTTCAGAAACCCAGAGCATATGTGGTAGCAGTTACTTATTAGATAAGTAATTTGAGGCTCTAATAAGAAATTTTAATGGGATCTAATAAGAAATAGTCTTTTGTTCTATCAAAATGTTGTCTTTTTCCTCTGAAAAAATCACTGATGATAGTGATAGACAACTGTGGTTCTAATGTTATGCAATAATCATAATGGTTAGTTTTACGTGCATGTTTATGTTTATATGATTGGTTTATGCATCAGCTAAATAATAATAATAATAATGAATAGGCCTGACGTTTCAACTAGCCTGACGTTTAATGCTACATATCTGCCTAGGCCAGTGGTCGGCAAACTGCGGCTCGCGAGCCACATGCGGCTCTTTGGCCCCTTGAGTGTGGCCACATAGTTTCAATTGCACTGTACATGTGTGCCCGCACGTGGTATTTTGTGGAAGAGCCACACTCAAGGGGCTGCAGTTTGCTGACCACTGGCCTAGGCTATTATTTATTACCTTTCCCTTACACCATAAATACCTGCATGCACACTTTCAGTTTCAACAAATATTTATTGAATGCCTAATGAAGTACAGGTAGTATTCTAGGTCTTGTATATTGGGATAAATACAACAAAAAGAAAATTCTTCCCTCATGTAGATGCAATTTAATACAGAAAAATAAAAGCAAAGAATACATGTAAATAAGTAAACTACATAAGTACTAACAGAGAAAGAGAAGCAGTGAGAGGAGATGGGGGGAGATGGAGAGCAGGCTGGGAAAACACGGAGCAATGACTCGAAGAGGTGAAGCAGCAGCCAAACATATGGCTGCAAGGACTTCCAGGCAGCAAGTGGAACAGCCAGAAACACCCTGAGGCAGGGGGATGCCCAGCACATTCCAAATGAGCAAGGAAGCCCAGGTGGCTCCAGGAGAACGTGGAAGGGAGAGAAGTAGGAGATAACCTTACAGTGCTTACAGCGCTCCATTTCCCATGGAACCCGAAGGTCACTTTAACGACTTTGGCTTTTACTCTGTGTGACACGGAGAGTCACTGAAGACATCTGAGGAGAGACGTTCTAACTATACTTTAAAATACTCACTGTGGATGCCATATTCCTAATAGACTGAAGGGAAAAGTTGGATCAGGAGATCAGTTAGAATGAGAGTGCAAGGTAAAAATTATGAAAAGTGATTGAATTCTGGATTTGTTTTTGAAGGTATATAGAATATGAGTTGTGAGAGAAAGAGAGAAGGCAAAGGGGGGTTCAAGTTTTTAATTTACAAAACTGAGAGCACGGACTTCCCATGAATACAGTGGGAAAGACTATAGAGGAAACAGAGTTTGGGCTGTTTATGTTTTGTTTGGTTTAGCTGTTATTAGTTTGTCTGCTTTCTGGTAAAGAATGGAATGTTAAATTTGGAAATGTTAACTTTAAACTGAATGTAAATGTGATCTACCTCTACGAAGAGGTATAAAGTAGACAGATATTGTGGGGAAGGGTTAACAAACCTTTTGCTATTTGGTAAGAAAATTTGACTTTGTTTAGCTCTCTACAGTTTGAGAAGGATAATATACTAATGGTATTACTAATGATGAAGTGTTAAGACACTGAGAGACAGTAGGTGGAAGTAAGAACTCAAAACTAAACTGCTTCAAAACAGAATGCAGTAGGGCACACAAAGCAGATCTATGCACCAAACTAAAGCTAGGATCTCCGTCACAAGCTCTATTCCAAAATTATTTTAACACCAACTCGTTCAGAGCCATATGGCCCAAGGTAAGACTTCAAACAAACTGAACTAACAATAGTTCTCGTGAACTCATATTCTAAAGACAAGACCACAGACTGGTCCAGCAACATCCTAGTTTGCCAAAACTGACAAATCCCAACCAAGATCATCCCGTGTTTAACTCCAAATCTCAAAATCCTGTAAGTCACCCTCCTTAATCTACCCCTTTGAGACACCCTTCTATCCTCATATGTACCCTTGGTTGTAGTAAATTCCATAAGCTTAAGCTTACTTTTATCATAGGTATGCCAATGGTTGGTTTTGGCAAGTGAGTATTAACACAAAGGAATATTTCGTATGGCCAAAATAACCATGATTGATAAATGTACCTGGACTAGGAGAACTATAACTACTTTAAAGGAGGGCATAGCTTTGTGCCTCCTGAGTGCAGTGACTGTGGGAACTGGACATGTGCCTTGTGGAGACCTGGAAGCTATGCCCGTTGAATTGTTACAAAAAAAAAAACATTGTGTGTTATATGATGCTTTTAAAATTGGGTGGAACATGCACCCTCCTGGAAAGGGTTCTGTTTCTTGCACCTGAGCTGAGCGAACTGCTAGAGGAAATGCTACTCGGATTTCTGCAGATGAGGAAAACTTGGCTCCCTTGATGGTAAGCCGTGGGAGCTACCATGGATCCTTTTGTAGAGATAGACAAGGGCTAACTGAGGTCTAAGTCAGTCTTGCAAGCCTGAAAGTTTAGCTGCAATTAGGCAGTGTGCTTATTGGGCATTGTACCTGGGCAACCTGGAATTCGTGCGGAAGCTCTTAACTGTCCGTAAAAATGTGGATGCCATCAGTGTATAAGTGATATTGAAATCCAAGAAAAGAGATGACATTTTAAAATAGTGAATGTAGTAAAGAAGCAAGGACATCTAAGGAGTGAGGCCTGGGCATTCTAAATTTAACAGATTGAGGAAGTAAGGAGAAACAGAAAAATACATTGACAGGAAACTGTGAGGCACAATAATGTTGTTTGCTAGAGGCCAAATGAAATGTTTTAAGAAGGAGAGGATAATTAATTTTGTCAAATGCTTCTGCAAGATCAAGTAAATGGAATGGAATATTGGATTTAGCAACATATGGGCTAACATGTGTTGCTGGGAACCTTAACATGAGCACTTTCAGTGTATACGTAAGGGTGAATACCTGACTGGAGAGGGTTCAAGTAAAAATAGACAGGAATTAGAACGGAAAGGACAGACAATACTTTTTATAAAGAGAAAGAGAAATGGGAACATAATTGGAGGATGAAGTAAGAACCAGAGAGAGTTTTGTTTATTTATTATTTTTCTTTCTTTTATTCCCAGAGGATGTAAAGCTACCTATGTGTCTGTTAGCAGGATGGTCCTCTAGAAGGTGATGCAGGAGGGAGGCAGGAATTGATGGGTTTGGGCAGGTGGGAAGGCGATGAACCCAAAGAGCGGGGGTTGGACTTCAATACTGCAGCATGATGTGTTCCTCCATAGACTCATCTGCTCAGACGTGCTTGAAGGAGAGACTGAATACTTCTCTCATGTCAAATTCAACACAACGAGTTTCTGTTTACTTTTCCATTGGACAGATATTCATCCAGCACCTTCTGGGACTTGGGGACAGTTTTCATAGCTGGGCACCCAGCAGTGAACAAAAGCAGCCCTGCCTTCCTGGTGTGTGCCTTTTAAGGAACACATTGCGTTTGGAAAACAAGCTGAATAAAAAACAAAACTTACCTCACTTTTTTGTCCAACATCATTTGAAGAAAAAAATCACTTCAGTGTAGCCTTAGTTGTCTTTGTTGAAACTTCAATGCAACTATTTGCTTGGGAAAAAGAGCATGAAAGAAACAGCTTGGGTAATGTTTCTTTGAAAAGAACTCCTTATTCAGCTGACAGAAAAGATTGTGTCTGGTAATCACTGCTTCCAAAGAACTGATGAGGTGGTGTCAGCAGAGGTTTGAGAAGGAACACTGAATACTTGCAGATCTAGTCAGTGAGTTCTTTCTCGGGAACAGCCAGGCAAAATCAATACCCAGCCTCCATCGTTGTCTTTTCATGTTCCATGGAAAAATAACTAACTTGGCAAATGCTGCATTCACTTCCTGATGTTTTGTATAAAAGACAATTCACCCATCTGTTACTTTAAATGTGGTCAAGAAAACCTTTTACCACTTGAGGTAATAGCCGCAATTTTCCCCAAGAAGATATTGTTCATGTGCATGACTTGCGTTTCTAAACGGCCACAGGGGCCTCGATAAGCACTTAATTCGGAGGGATATAGGCAAAACTGTTTGTTGAGACTTCTTTAGAAAAAGAAAAGGACTTTTCTACCCATTTAAGCAGGGCATTTCCTCTCTGAACCTTGCATTCTAGCCCACATTTTTTTTTGACTGCACTAAGTTTTAGAATCAGTCATTAACAACGAAATCAACTTCTTAACATTTCTAAGTATCCTTTTGCCTGTGACTCTGTATATCCTGTGTTTGACAGGAAATAGTCTGTTTGATAGATTCCATTTAAAAGCTATTAAATTATAATTTTTTGGAAATGGGAGTTTGAGCACCTTCATTTTAAACCAACCCAGATAAGCGGCGTGCACAGTCAAGTTTAAAAGCCAGGACCCTAGACCTTCTAATTGGTTCCAACATTTGAGGAATGTTGTTAGTCAAGAAGCAGTAATTATTTTGTCTTTAATTGATTTTGCCCTTCATTTGAAGGCTCTAGTGGTTATACAGTGTTTTAGTTGTTGGTGGTGCATGTTTTAATACCTAAAGTTGTGGTTCTCAACTGAAGTGGGGTAGGATTTTGCTACATAAGGAACATTTCACAATATCTATAATCAATTTTGCTTGTCATGCCCTGGGGTAGGAGGTGCTACTGTGTCTGATGGGTAGAAGTCAGGGATTATTCCTACAATGTATAATGCAGGTCACACATACACACACACCCACACGAAGAATGGACAAAAATGGTAATGTAATGGAAGTTAAGAAACCTGCATTAAGGCAGGAAAGAGGCAGACCACTTTTAATATTTTGACCTTCCCCTGCCCCTGTGCACTCAGCTTAATACATAAGATGATTAGGGGACTTCTATGGTGGGTGGAATGTGTGTCAGACTATTCTAAAGAAGGTAGCATAATATAGGTCTGAACGCCAACATGGCAGATGGCACAAAAGTGTAAACTTTAGACATTCTTTTAAATTTACACCCTGGGCATCGCAGACATAATTAAAAGTATATTTATATTTTATTAGATTTACAAAAAATATTATGATTATTAAGAAACTATAATGGAAAAGCAGTAAGTGCAGTTTAATTTTTTTCCTTTGGACCACATAATTAAAGCAGAAATTCTTTGTTAATTTGTATAAACCTCATTAGTTATATGTAACAATGTTTTTGAGAAGTAATAATGGGCCTCTGTGCCAACTGGGATTGCAGCTGAGCACAGCATAAACACCATAGGCCAAGAGGGCAATAAAAAGAAACAGTGCTTTAGGTCGTCAAAATGCACTAGCACAGCTTTAGAAATCAATAGGATATTGACGTTCTAGAAAGCATTCCCCAGGAGGGCAGTTCCAGAGCTATAGAAACTCTTATCTAGACGGCACAGGGTTGTCTCCTGTAAAAAAGTAAAGCAAGACATAAAAAAAAGCAAAAACCAAAACATGGTAAAACTTGAATAAACACAGAGACACTTCAAGTGCTTGCTTTAAATATGGAATAGCTGCATTAGGATTTAGACATATTAAATAATAAAAGAAGTCTCAATTAGATAATACATTTTAAAAAATTGCATACTGGATTACTTTCTAAAAGATTATTCTATATCAATTAAATAACTTTGTTGAATTTTGCTGTAGTATTAAAGGCCAATATCCCAAATTATATGACAACATCATTAAAGTACCCTTTTCCAACTATGTATTTATGTAACCAGATATTTTTCATATAAATTTCAGATTGAATGCAGATCAACTATTTTCTATTGTTAGACATTTAAAATATTTACAAAACTATACAGCAATGCCAATCATATGACTAAATGTTTTTGAAAAAGATTATTTTTTATAAATGTGTTATTATGTTAGCATATAATAAATTTATTATCATTATTTTAAAATTATTTATTTATGTTTTAAATTCTTAATTTTAATTTCTAATGCAGTGACTATATCTATATCTATATCTATATCTATATCTATATCTACATCTATATCTATATCTATAGCTTCATAATATAAAGAAATCCTGGGACTAAAGTAAGAGAATTGCTGTATTAAAATTAACTATATATATATATATATATATATATATATATATATATATATAGTATTTATAGTAAGTCATAATGAGATAATCACACAAAAGTCTTTAGTTTCTACGTTTGAAAACTATACAATTTTCATAAAAGAACTGGCCAGCTACTGCATTCCAGTACAATGGAGCATTTGACCATAGGATATCATATAAATTTCTAAGCAGGGCTATACATCTTGAGCCAGGATTGGCAATTTAGAAGGTTGAGTAAACCCTCAGAACTCTAATGGAAGTTGAGATCAGGCATAGCAAACTGTACTGTTGGTTCAAGCTTGAAGATTTACACATGATCATCCATTACATGTGGAAATGAACAAGATTTAGTTCAGAATATACATAGAGTTATGTGAGTGTCAAATGGCATGGCTGGTTGGACAGAGGACTTAAAGGAGAAAAAATTTGAGGTCTGGGGAAAAGACTTATAGATTGAATCATGGGAGTGGGCATGGGGTGTGAAGATCTTGCATTGCATATTAATGCCCATCAGGAATCATGGACCCTGGATGAGACACTAAATAATCAAGTAGATATTAAAAGTTGTTTGTTTATTCTTTTGACATTAGCTTCTTTTTTCAGCTCTCCCCATGCTATTAAACTTGTCACATGATCAGAGGAATAATGGTGGCAGGGATGGAGCCTAGGCAAGACAACCACCAATGACCCGTTCACCATGGGGAGTCTATGTACTGTAGATGCTGAATGTCTAATGATCTAGTACTAGAGACCAACACTGAGCCCTTGATTAGACACTACTCTTACAGAAGACAACCAGCCTGTTGGTGGAAGCTTATTATGGTAAACCTCTTCCACCTTGGAATGGGTGGTGTTTCATCTCAATTGGAAATTGCATATATTGTGGGTATGGGCTTGTCTTTTCTGCTTACAGGGATTCAGCTGGCACTACTCTTCTAGAAAATATAGTATTTGTTCTCCTGATACATAATATCATATCACAATACTTTAGAACAAGGAACCGATACTTGTGATAATATCATATCACAATACTTTAGAACATAATAGTGGATCTACTGGTCCTATAATGCAAAGTACATTCCAGAAGTTTCTAGCCTGTAGAATAATGGGATGGCCTTTGAAGGCACAGCTAAGCTTCCAGTTTGGAAAAATCCCCTACTGGGATAAAGTGCCATTCCCCCAGGATATGACATACACCATTCATTAATGACTGTTTTACTGTTCTGGGTCTCTAATAGCTACAACACATGGAACAGTGCAAACAGGAGAAGGTAGGGATGACTCCGATTTTGATTTACCTAGTGACACATTAAGGCAATTTCTACCTTCAGAATTCACAACCTTAGCCTCTTGGGGTTTAGAGATTCCCAAAGAGAGAGTAGAATTCTGACAAAGGAAACAGTAAGAATCTCTGTAAACAAAGCTATAGCTACCCCTATTACTTTGGCTTCATTGTGCCTAGAGTCTAGAAGGCAAGATAAAAATTCCAGCAGCTACCAAGAGTTTTGGCTTCTGCAAAGTCACAGCTGAGTTACATGGAATTTTTCTCTGTTGAAGGGGGACTTTCTAAACCAAGTTCATGACCCCTCCCTGCAGTAACCTGTATTCAATGATGGGTCAGACCTCTAAGGGAAGTTGAAAGTACACCTGGGATCAGGCATGGCAAACTGTGCTGTTGGTCCAAGCTTTAAGACTTACGCACGATCATCCACTACATGCCTCAATTAGACAACACCGAGTGGCCAGCCCACTCCCTTGCTCTCAGGAGATCTACTGAGGCCAATGTTGTAAGTCTCCTTCAGCGTAATCTTCCACTTTTCACTCTCCTGAGGCTATGTTCGTCAGAGCACTCCACAGTAATTCTTCTGCACACAGATATGCTTCTCATTGTTTCTTTGCCACAGAATATGTTCCATATGACATGGATAAACAATCTCAGCTTTCGTCTTTACCAGTTGCTTATTATGTACAGTGTTTTATGTTAGGTATACTTTACATGCATTATACAACTAAACCTGACAGTCTAATGGAGTTAAAATGTCTTATGAATATAAATTCTATCAAATGGAATTTGGGTATTTATGTAAAACTAGATACAGAGATATAGTGGACTGTCCTATATAAGAAAAGGGTAATATGCAAATTGACTGTCGTGCCCTCGCACAAGATGGTTGCCCCCATGTGGTCTCAAGATGGACGTCACAAGATGGCTGTCTGGGGAGGGCATTTGTGGGTGATCAGGCCAGCAGGGGAGGGCAGTTGGGTGTTGATCAGGTTGGCAGGGGAGTGGTTAGGGGTGACCAGGCTGGCAGGCAGAAGCGGTTAGGGGCAATCAGGCAGGCAGGCAGGTGAGCAGTTGGGAGCCAGCAGTCCCGGATTGTGAAAGGGATGTGAGATTGGGCCTAAACGGACAGTCGGACATCCCTCGAGGGGTCCCAGATTGGAGAGGGTGCAGGCTGGGCTGAGGGACACCACCCCCGCCCCAGTAAATAAATTTCATGCACCAGGACTCTAATATAATTATATCTGTCAGTATTTAACCAGAAGACAATATTTATATTTTTCTAATAGTAAACCACTGTTGCCTTTCTAGAAAATATCACAATGGCAATGGTGTATTCTAATTGGATAGGTTCATTAAACTAGGCCAGCCATGGGCAAACTACGGCCCGCGGGCCGGATCCAGCCCGTTTGAAATGAATAAAACTATTGAAAAAAAAGACCGTACCCTTTTATGTAATGATGTTTACTTTGAATTTATATTAGTTCACACAAACACTCCATCCATGCTTTTGTTCCGGCCCTCCGGTCCAGTTTAAGAACCCATTGTGGCCCTCAAGTCAAAAAGTTTGCTCACCCCTGAACTAGGCTTTATTTAAGTGATTAGGCATATTAACAACTGTTTTTCATTCTCAATAATATCAAAATCAAAATACTCATAGAACAGTAAGTCATGTTGACAAGTAAACCTTTCTACAGATACAAGCATAGTTCTCCTACTCGTGGAGTATTAATCTGAGAATAAATTTGGTTTCCAAGTCTGAACATATTGTTCTTTCTGTGAAACTAGATTAAATAATTTGTAAATATTTAAAACTATTGACTTGTTTTAAAATGCTGAAAACTTTGGAGTGGACAAGAGGAAATATAAAAGTTGGAGAGGAAATGAGAAGGAATTTTGTAAAACTATGAAATGTTTGGATATATTGTTTTTATATGCTATTCAGTCATTATTCTGCTTTAAAGATAAATAAAATTTGAAATTTTTAGTGCATTAGAATTGTGTTTTATGAAAAAATGAAGATAGGAAATGACCCTAAGTGGACCTGTGATCAAAGATAAGGTCATGGCCATACATAAAAATGGTGGTGAATGAACACATACATATATGTCTCAAATTTAAAATAAAGGTTTAAGGTATATATTTGACACTTTTATGATTTACTTGTTTTAAAAAAAAAATTATTTAACTAACCAAATGTGTAGATTAACCAAAGATATTCTGATGAGAGAGATAAGAAGGCTTTTAAGTGTTTTAATTTTATGCTAGTGCAACAAGATAATGAATGTGATTATAATTTTGTAATTATTGTAGACGGTCAAAATTAGAGAAAACTGGTGAGAAGTACCACTTTATAAAAGGCAGCTAGGACAATGTATGCCAAACTTTCTAAAGAATAGCTACACTATCCACTCCATCACCTGCTTTCAGCCCATAAAAGATCAGAACTTCAAAGAGGGACGTGAAGAGTCACTAAAATACAAAGCTTTCAACTCATTAGGATGTGTGGTGATAGCTTGTGGAGTGTGGGATGAGAAACACCCATAGGGAATGAGGATGAAAGGGGAATGCTGCCATCTCACCTCCAGGTTTGATGATTACTACTCTGCAGTTCTAAAGCCCACCCTACCACATGCACTGGAGTAGCATGTATTCAATGAGTTCATTTGGCGGGGGGTGGGGTGGTGGGACATGACTTTGTCTCCCAGAGCAGTTTATCCCAAGTGGGGCTCATGAACTACTAAGTATAAATAACAGAGAAAGTGTTCATAAACATTGACAATTTGACACTGTGTTGTATCTAATAATAATTCAATTTACATTTATACATACTTTTTCCTGTTTTAATTTTTTCTTTACCTTTTCTAGTAATTTATTTCCATTTTTTATTGCATCGGACAGAAGTGTGCTCTGTGATCATTTCAAACAAAAGCAAAGAAAATACTCTAGTCCTCCACATAGAATTTAAGAAACACAATCCTATAATATGGGGAGCAGCTGATACCCACATTTTATCTGAAAATCTGGAGGCTGGCTGGAGCACGAGGCAGAGTAAAGAGGGAATGTGGGAGAAGGGCAGCCTTTGTGTTTCTCCTTGGCCTAGAAGAAATGGCCGAGTGAACCAGCAGCATGATGGCCCCTTGGGGTGGGGGGACCTCAGTGCCAAAGTCTGTGAGGGTGACTGGGGCAGGAGACTTGGCAGAGGTGGCCACATAGGGGTGGCTTCAGAGGATATCACTGTCCTCAGGGGATTGTGCCTGGTGTAGATAAGAATCTCAAACAAAGGGTGCTTAAATTTGAAGTCTTTAAATAACTGATGTTTACTTCTGTGATCACAAAAACTTACTAGATGATTTTTTGTTTGATATGCTTTAGTAAAAGAATTGTTAGTTCAGAAGAAAATCAACGGTTCCTGGGTAATTAAAGTATTTGTAGCACATTTTCTAGTAAATATCCGTTTATCAATCAAGTATTTTAGAATTTCCTTGGGGAAGAAAAAGTGTTGTTTGGAACCATACAGACACAATCTGTCCTGTTTACCAAGGATTTTTCAGAACAGCCACTAACACTCACTTGGACAGCTTTAAAGAAGTTTAAACTCAACATAGAAGCAATATAGGTATCATATTTATTGCAATAAAAATGGGTTTGCGAGTGTGGCTTGGGCATATATTCTATGTGTCTTAATCTTGCAACTATACTAAGAGGGAGAGAGGGATTTAAAGTGCAGAAGAGACTACAATGAGGATATTTCCTGGTTTTAGATTTGTTAGTTCTACAAAGGCCCTACAAAATTTTCTCATTTTCATGTACTACAAGTAGAATATTAATATTAATATAGTCAACTATGCTTATCTAAGAGTTCAGAGGATAGCTCATTTGATTAGAAGCCAAGTCAATTTCTTTTAACATCTTTAGAGCTATGTTACAATTCTCTCTTGTAAGTTAATTGATGTACTGCACAGATTGAGTTTGGATGATTCCCATGCCCTCTTTTAAACTGCTCATTCCTGAGGGAGTTCATTGGAAAATGTGTTGATGCCTTACTCTAAACTAATTGTTCACAAAATACCAATGTCTTGGGCAGTAGTTCCTAGTGGAATAATCCACTTTACAGAAAAGAAAAAAAAAAGAAAAAAAAAAAAAAACTTTGGTGACATACTTTTGCAATGATTAACTACACTTCTCCATGAAATGACATTCTGTGTAATTGTGGCACATCCTCCAAAACCATCAAGTGTCTGATCACTGCCAGGTTTAAAAAAATAATAAAAATAAGCCAACAGTGGTTTAAACACTCTGACAGATGGCAGCATGAGAATAAAACTATGCAAACTATAGTAGACTGCATAGCCTTCAAGAGAGTTTTTGCCTCCTGACACCCTGATATATAAGTTTATATAAAACCTAAGATTTTTAAATGCCTATGGAATAAATGCCTTTCAGAAATTTGAATTTTATTTATACTATATACTAGAGGCCTGGTGCATGAAATTCATGCACTGGGTGCGAAGGGGAGGGGGGTTGTCCCTCAGTCCAGACTGCACCCTCTCCAATTTGGGACCCTCAGCGGATGTCCGACCACTGGTTTAGGCCCAATCCCCGGCAGTCAGACATTCCTCTCACAATTCAGGACTGATGGCTCCCAATCACTCGCCTGCCTGCCTGCCTGATTGCCCCTAACTGCTTATGCCTGCCAGCCTTATCATCCCCTAACCACTCCCCTGCCTGCCTGATTGATGCCTAACTGCTCCCCTGCCAGCCAGATCACTCCCAACTGCCCTACCCCACTGGCCTGGTTGCCCCCAACTGCCCTCCTCTGCAGGCCTGATTGCCCACAACTGCCTTCCCCTGACAGCCATCTTATGGTATGGGTGCCACCATCTTTGAGGGAGTGGCAGTCAATTAGCATATTCCTTCCTTATTGGCTGTGGGCTCGGCCATCTTTGCAACAATGTGATGGTCAATTAGCATATTGCCTCTTTATTAGATAGGATATCTGTTCAGGGCACAAATAATAAGGCTTGTATTTTACTTGTTAAGAGAGCTACTGCATATGTCTTACAAATTTGGTCTAGTCAGTATACCCCTTAGAACCTCAGATTTATTATTTGTAAAATTGGTTTAATTTATTAGAGCAATTGTTTCCCACTACCTTCTCTCAACCACCTCAGATGTTACCATGTAGCGAGAAGGAGGAAATTTTGGTGGTTAAGGCTCCTTCATGGGTATCAGACCAAGTTTTATTGACCTGTTGTATCTATTGGTCTTGGAGGTAAAATTCATTTGAAAGATTGTTCTGACTACAAATTCACTGGATTATCCATTAGTTTATATATTTTCTTATTCAAAATAAGATTTTTAGACTTAAAAGCATGATATTAATATGACATCAAGTCTTGTTCTAGTTTAGTTGGATGGTATAATATTGTTGTTTATGTAGGTGAAAGGTGGTTGTGTCACATGATTCTATTTAAGATAGTAGCACTATTTTTATACTCGTGCTTTCTCACCACCTCAGAAGAATATCAGCCCTTACTTGGCTGTTATAGAAACAAATTGAATGTAATAAATGTTTCAAAAGATTTATAAGCTGAGGTTTATTTTTATCACATGTCTGACTGACTTTAATAAATAATAAGAAAAAAATGTAAAGGAAAGGAATGTAAACATTTTCAAGAATATCTTAATGAAGTGAAAACTCTATGTGATATTACTCTTTAAAAATAATACAGATATGACCTGGCCTGTTAGCTCAGTTAGTTAGAGCATTATCCTGATACACCAAGATTGTGGGTTTGATCCCTGGTTAGGACACATACAAGAATCATCCAATGAATGCATAAATACTGGTAAGTGGAAAACCAGGCCAATGTTCCTCTTTTTCTCTTCCTACCTCCCTCTCTAGAGCCAATAAAAAAATAAAATAATGCAGTTATAATTTCAAATTTTACCCACAGAGGCAATTGTTAGGACTTGGTGACATTATAAAAATGTTAGAGCAGAAACTGCACATGATATTAAAAGAATCATTTATTAGAAATACTTATAATATTAACCACAGTATTCTCTATTTATAAACTCATATTGGTATGTTTCTTAGATCCATGCTTTTTACTGAGTGTTAAGTAATTACACCTAGTTGTAGAAAGAAAATTGAATGCATAAATATTCTTACTTCATATTTGCAAACTACCAAACTACCATTGCTAAAATCAATGAGCTTTCCTGGATAAAAACTGGAATATTCATGGGAGGAACAGGTGCCTATGCCAGAAGTGTCTAGCAACAGGAATCATGCTCAAACAGAATTGTGATAAAAAAAAAAATCACAATGAAACTAAAGAATAACTGAGAGACCCAATTTTAAGGTAAAGAGAGAAATAGGAAGTCATAGTATCAAAGAAACTGAGAAGATCCCTGGTCCCTGTGGCTCAGTTGGTTGGAGCATTATTCCATTCACCAAGAGTCTGTGAGTTTGATTCCCAGTCAGGGCACATACCCACCCAGGTTGTGGGCACATGATAAAGGCAAAATCTATGTTTCTCGCATCGATGTTTCTCTCTCTCTCTCCATTCCTCTCTCTCTCAAATCAATGAAAGGAAGAAAGAAAGAAAGAAAGAAAGAAAGAGAGAGAGAGAGAGAGAGAGAGAGAGAGAGAGAGAGAGAGAGAGAAAGGAAGGAAGGAAGGAAGGAAGGAAGGAAGGAAGGAAGGAAGGAAGGAAGGAAGGAAGAAAGAAAGAGGAGAAACAGAAGAGAATTCTCTGTAAATAGACCCAGCAATAAGGAGCCTATTGACAGTCACAGGGTGCTGCGCCTTTTGCCATTGCAGTTGTAAACTACATCAGTAGTTTGTTCCAGTGTTGTTAGAACTTGGAAACCTGTAGCTTTATTTTTAGCATGGGTGTGCTGTATTTTTTTCCAGCCCATAACTCTCAGTTTTTACATTGAGGTGAGCTATCCATATACAATTAAAACTAGGAATTAAATGATTTCTCTGTCCAGGCTCCAATTAATAGAAAAATAAATTTGAATGGCATTTGCAACAGTGATTAAACTAATGAGTCCCTGTGTTTCTCTAAAACACTACTTGTAAAAGGAAGTCTAACCTGGACTCAAAACCACGAATTTGGTGTATTGGGATGATGCTCTAATCAACTGAGCTTCCGGGCCAAGGCCATACAAGAATGAACCAATGAATGCATAAAAATGGGTGGGAAAACAAATCAATGAAGTCTCTCTCTCTCCCCCCTCTCCTCCCCTCTCTCCTTTTCTTACTTTCTCTTTAAAATTAAAATTAATCATTAATAATTATTTAAAAACTAGAGGCCCGGTGCACAAAATTCGTGCATTGGGGGTGGGGGTTCCCTCGGCCCGGCCTGAACCTTCTCACAGTCTGGGACCCTTCCATGAGCCCAGCTTCTGGCTGAGCAGCTCTCCCCTTGTGGGAGTGCACTGACTACCAGGGGGCAGTTCCTGCATTGAGCGTCTGCCCCTGCTGGTCAGTGTGTATCATAGTGACCGGTCATTCTGCTGTTCAGTCAATTTGCTTAGTAGCCTTTTATTATATAGGATAGATAGATGGAGACTTAAAAGCATGCTCTTTGTCTACAGGGCCCAGTTCAATGCTTCACTGAGATTCTTTATGTTTTCTTACCCTGGCAGGGACTCAGTAAAGACCCTAGGTCATCAGTGATGCACTGACAGTACTGTCACTACTGCTACCACACGGCAGGCCCGTGAGTTAGTGCTGGCAATTCCATATATACCAAAATAAGGGGCAGTTCTCACAACAAGGGTTGTAGGTGTTTAAATACATCCCCAAAAAGGAAGCCTGGATCTGTGCTTAGAAAACACTTTTTGTTGTTACTTAGACCCTGAAATCAATTCCACACTATTGACATCCAGTGCCACCCAGCATCATTTCCATCACCACTGACCAATGGCCTTACAATGGCACATAAGGCACAACACTGTCTAGACCCTGGCTATTTTTCTGACCTCTTTCTCAACCACTCTCATCCATCTTCTTCTTGAAGCTACAGCTGGCTTCCTTGCTGTTTTTTAAAGATATCTAAAATTCCTCCATGTAGCCTGGACAGGGTGCCTCAGTGTTGGAGCATCGACCTAGAAACCAGGAAGTCATGGTTTGATTGCAGGTCTCGGTACATGTCTGGGTTGTGAGCTTGATCCCCAGTAGGGGGCGTGCAAGAGGCAGCTGATTGGTGATTCTTTCTCATCAATGTCTCTACCTCTCTCCTTTCCTCTCTGAAATTATATATATATATATATATATATATATATATATATATATATATATATATATATATATATATATATTTCCCTCATGTAAAGGCCTACTTACTTAGAGTTCCTTTGTCTGGTGTGTGTTTTCTATAGATATTCCCAAGATTCCTTCACTTATGTCATTCTCCTCACTAAATGCCATCTTAACAGTATTACCTTCTCTATATAAATTAAAAATATGATATAGCATGTCATATTCTGTTAGCCCATCTTATTTTACTCAATAGCACTAATTACTATATCATGTGATATAGTAATGTTATATATACTATATATTGTATATTATATATTATATATCACACATTATATATTATATAGTATTGTATATTATATCTATCATATATGATGTCATATACCATATATCATACATCATACATTATATATGTATATATATTTTCTTAATTATTCCTCCATTCCCCAGTAGGATGCAAGCTCCAATTGGGCAGAGACATCATCTGTTAGCAATTACATAACCTCATACCTGGGGCAGTATGGTGACTATAATATTGTAGGAGATCAATAAACATGAGAAAATGAAGGAATGAATGGATGTCTTGAGTAAAGGCACATTTTTTTTTATATTCTATGTTGCTATAAAGAAATAAAAGTTGTCCAGATATACTCCCCACAAAGGTTGTATATTTATCTCTTTTTTATAAAAGTTTCATCTATTATCTCAAGTACCAGCTTATCAAATAAAAATTATATTTGAAATCCATAAAGACTTGACAAGACAATATCAAATAAAGTCACATTTGCATTTCTCAATACTTCAATATGTATGAACATTAAACTCTCTTAGTTTTATTGATAGAGACAGCACTTGTAAACCAAAACATTTTCTAAATTTACATCTTGAAGATAAATACTAGTAAAATATTATTCAAAGGTTTGGTTTAAAAATATGTTTGGAAAGTAACCCTTTGATTTCCTCACAAAATATTTCATCACTTTTTCCCACCATATTTTGGAACATTATGTAGTCCCCAATATTTGCACTTTTTATGGGAAACCAACATGTGCTTTCACTGTTTACTTCTAATTTCCTCTTTATTTTCAGTGATCTGAATAAGTAAAGGAGAGTAAAATAGCTTTATAAAGGAAAAATTTTGGTCACAAAAAGGAATTTTGATTCTTCACTTCCAAAAATGTTTTTCAAGATAAAGACATCTTGGAACAATTAAATCCATTGCTATAACTTTCATAATAATAACCTTTCATCTGAGTTAGAGGTAGCCTGACATTTGAACTTTCAGGAAAACTTGGATTTATCTTAGGTGACTCAGGGAATATTCAGATTTGAATTCTTAGTCTGAGACATTTGATTATCATATTTAAATTCATTGTTTTACTCCCCCCCCCAAAAAAAAACTATTGCTTAATTACATCATTTAAATTCATTGTGTTGTTATGGAAATCAACATAAGGAAAGAATAGAGGAGCCAAAAGCCCCCTTGGGGCTAGAGGATGCAGCTCAGATAAATATTTATGTCCCAAGTAAAAATATTCTAAATGCAACCTCCCCTTTCTCTCCTTCGCTATGACCTATCATTTATATCAGGTGTCAGCATTCCAATGTAATCACCTGGAGATTGATTAATCATTTAAGGTTCTACAGTTAAAAAGAAAACATTTACTAAAGGTACTAAAGGTAATAGAGAGCTAGGATGATATTTTGAGACCTTGACATGTCTTTTGAGTTTAAGAAATGATGCTGTCATATTTCTGTAGCATCTGGAATGCAAGATAAAATGCTGCTTCTCTAATATATCCCAACCCCAAAGAACGAGCTGATTAAACACTTGGATGTTTGTATAACAAGCTTAGGTATTTGCTTGCCTCTGTGAAAATTAAATTGTCATTGTGCCAAGGGTATACAGAAAATATCCATTAGCAATTGATGACAGTATGTTTATGAAGAATTTGAATGGGCTCTTTATACAGATCAAAATTGGCTATGTGAAAGAAATAGAGATCAATTACACAATTGAAACCTAAAATCTTTAAATAAATATCAAGGCAACAAGCAAGGAGGTACTTCAGTTCTTGATGTGTGATAAGAGTAATTTACTTTCCCTTATAAGAATGATTGTGTTATATACAGAGAGATTGTTAAAAAATAACTATCTATTTTTTATGTGAAAATGCTCTGAATAATTCAGAGTTGATGGCAATGTTAACCTAAGTCTGTGACAATAATAGTTTTAAAGAACTAATCATAGCATGAGGTTGGATTTGATGCATTCTACACGAGATTCTTGTTAACGCATGTCCTTAGAAAGATACACACATATCTAGACCACAATATTTGTTAATTATCACTTCCAGATTTCTATGTTCATGATAATGACAGGCTATTTTCACTAATTTCCTCTTTTGAGTTGGCTTACTGGAAGTAATATCTCTCATGCTTTTTCAAGATGGGGAAAGTGGGGATCAAAAACAATGAGAGTGTTATTAATATAACCAAAACCTGAATGGTCAAAGAGATAAAGTGTCACAGACTGGAAAATGTTTGTACAAATTCCTAGAAAATATCTCAATAAGCTAATATTTTTCTAATTGCATCTTTTTTGTTAGTTGGGAGGTTGATGTACTGTATTGTCGCTTGTCAGAATAAAGGAGAAAAATGACAATTATTTTGAAGCCTTTATGTGCCAGGTAATATTTTGCCACATAGAAACTTTAGATATATTCTTCTACTTATTCTTTGCAGGCATTCTATTAGATGTGCAATATTCCTCTTTCACTCAAATCATTTTAATCATTAAACCTCATCTTCTTCTAACATATTGCCATGCACACTAGGCTCTGTGTGTACAGGTACACATACATATTATACGCTCTCCATTATTTTATTCTCATTCTGTATTATACTATTTTAACTTGATTAAAATATTAACTTTTATCATAATTTACTTAAAATATGTTAGTTTCTCATAAATATTCGCATATATACCAGATTACTGAATATGTTTACAAGTACAGAAGAAAAAGATACAAATTGCTACTTTTATCTTTAAAAGACTTATGACATCTTAACAAATATATATGAATAATGACGACAGAGTATGTGTAGATCTGTGTCTATTTAAATATAGAACTCTTTAAACTAGGGAAAGTATAGTATGAACATAAAGAAAGAGGGGCTATTGTTGTGGAACTAATTCATCAAAGCAGTGCAACAGAAATGGGAAATATAGACCATAGGGTCAAAAGAGACATGGTTTCCCAAAGCATAAGGAATAAAGAAATTATAATGCACAACAAGATTCTAAATTGCCTTCACCATTGGTTGGATCAGTTGATGAAGAGCTATAAGCAATGATGTGCTGGTAAATGTTTAACAACTAGTTCACCGGGTGGGAAAAATGAAAAAGAAAAGTCCTGAATTTCCAGTTTGCTAATTTCTGTGGTATAAACTTCTACAGCATGACCCATTTTAAGTTCCCAAATTTATTTCACCTTCCATGGAAATGGAAAGATGTAGCCAAATTAGCTTCTACTAGGCAGTTAGGCCTGACTCTACTATATCACTGAATAAATAAGGTATACATGGTGCATCATTCAGTTAATTCTAACCATTAATTAAGAAAATGTCATCAAACATGACGCTTATAAGATGGCTCATGAATAATGAGTTTAAAAGGAGGGAGGTCACTCCTGAGGTAATTGAAGTTTGAGAGGTGGCTCTGGATTAGGATAGACACAGTGGAAATAGAGACTAGACAAACAATGAACATTTTCTTCAAATGCTATGTGAACCAAAATGTAAAACTTGAATGCAACATGAAAAGAAACTTGAGGAAATTACATAGATATGCCTAATTATATTACCAAATCTGTAGTTTTTATTAAATAAAATATTTGACTATTTTGAATTATTAATGGAATTGCAAAGTTTAATCAACATTAGAATTTTAAAATCAGGTAGACCTGATATTTACTTAATTTTCTTCAGGTAAACGAAGTTTTGAAAATATGACCATAGTTTAAAAAATATTCTATTATTTCAGTAAAAACAAAAATAATGTATGTCTTCATTCTCTGATAGTTATTCATTAGTCATCATATTTCTTGGATCCTCTTATTTTCTGGTGCCAGCTCACAGTACACTTTTCTGAATTATTTTATACTTTTTTTTCATGTTGTAATTCTAGCCCTTCCAAGTGCATTGGAAGAAAAAAAAGCCTTAAAAAATAAAGTATAAACATACAGAATCATTGTTGACCCCATAATGCACACAAGAAATATCTATGCTAACATAAATATATTCCATTTTAGCATACCCACTTTTTAAAAAATCCTCACCCAAGGATATTTTATTGACTTTTTTAGAGAGGAAGGAGAAAGAGAAAAACATTGATGTGAGAAAAGTTGATCAGCTGCATCCTGACCAGAAATCAAAACCCACAACTTTTGGTGTATGAGATGATGCTCCAATCAACCTAGCCTCCTGGCCAGGGTTGTATACCCACTTTTAATAAATAGTGATTGGGCAAAAAGTATGCCTTGCATTGAATGAAATTGATTATATAGTATATTTGCAAGTAAAAATGAACATGATACAATTATTAAAATTTTATCGTGACTTTTTTGAATTATGTATGTTATTTTTAATTATTGGCATAATATATGAGAAATAACTTAAAAATATGTGTTACTCATATGTCCTAATTGCATAGTATTAATCTTAATAAATATTCTATTGTAGCTAAGTCTCATATATAATTGCAATGAAATCACTACGTTGAACCACTGTCAATCTTTTATTAGAGGACATAATTTAATAAAGTATTTATAAAAGCTTGAAAATATGAAAAACACAAAACATTTATGTAAGAATATAAAGTTATTGATGTCATTTTGGATTCAGTCAATCAATAATTATACTAACAGAAAATAAATCTGTTGCATTATTTGAAAAAGAAAATACTCATACACACAATTTATAGTCCTTATTTTCAAGCATTTATAGTTTTCTTGAAATACTACCCTTTAAGCCAAAGGTTCTCCTTCTTACACTCAGCTTCAAGGTACAATATTTGGAAAGGTTAGTAAAATTCCATTAAGTTATTTTGAGTTATCTAGGGGTGAACTTTAAGAAATTGTTCAGACAATTTTAGTAGTCTTGACGAGTGGAAAAGTAGTTTTGTTTTTAAAGTTCACACATGGCACATATTTAGTTTTCACTGAAGATCTGATGCCAGAACTTCTCAGGGCAAGTGGAGGCACTTTAAGGGTGTGATTGAAAATCGCTGGACATTCTTGTCTGATCCCTAAGTTATAGCAGACGGACCGCAGCCCACATGAGACCAAGAGGGAAGGATATTTTATTTCTGGACTATTAATATCCTTATGCCTTTCTGTCTTTTCTCATATAGTTTCTCATATATTTATTTACTCCCTCTGGGCCATCCTGCTGACAGTCAGAAATAATAATGGATATAAACAGTTTCAAATGAGAGAAAAATATTTTTTAAGATAAACATTTAACACTTGGTATGCTTTAAATTACCCAGGTTTTGTTTAGTGTTGTTACCTTCTTACTCATGGGATGATCTTACCTGTGTAGTGAACCTAATCAAAATTAATTTGAGTTAATTTTGATTTAACTAAAAATTGATTTAACTAAATAAGTGATTTAACTAAAAAGGCAAGAGAAACAAGAGAGAGACAACCAATCACCAATTGGGAAGAGGGGAGTGTCTTAATTACCAACTTTGGACATAGAGTAAAACATAGTGTTTTATATTTCCAGAAATAATAATACCATAGCAATGCAAACCAAATATTTAGGCTAAGATGTATTTTAAATCTGAAAAAGCACACTAAATTATAAAACAAAATACCAATTTAATTTTATTGAATGAAAAATATTTGAAACAGAATATACCATGTATCTTCTAAAGCTTTTGAACCAGAAAAAAACTGAATACAAAATGGCATATTTATTTATTTATTATTTTAATTTAATTTTTTAAAATCCTCACCCGAGGATATTTGTCCATTGACTTTTAGAGAGAGAGTGGAAGAGAGAGGGAAAGACAGAGAGAAATATTGATGTGAGAGAAACACATAGATTGATTGCCTCCTGCATGAGCGCTGACCAGGGCCCGGGCCTGGGATGAGCCTTTAGCCAAGGTAGGTGCCCTTGACTGGAATTGAACCTGGGACCCTTTGCTCTCAAAATGGCATACTTAAAAGAAAGGAAATCAAACCTGGCCATGTATGAAAACAGGTATACACTATGCACAAGTGAATTTATTTCATGTATGTCAGCATTCAAAATCAAGCGAAGTAATCTACTATATTAATAGACTAAAGAAAAATAATTGTATGACCATATTAATTAAAATAAAATAAGCATTTGATAAAACCCAACATCCATTCATGAGAAAAACTTACTGTAATTTAGGACTAAAGGGGAACTAAACTTGATAAAGACCATCTAATAAAAAAAATTCAACTACGATTATACTTCATAGTGAGAACAAAATGTTTTCCTCCTGAGATGAGGAATGAGATAATGATATGTGCTCTCATTGCTCTTATTCAGAATAGTCCTGAAAATTCTAAGTGTATCATAAACTAAAAAAAAAAGAAGAGACATACTGAGCAAAAAAAAAAAAAAAAAAAAGAAAGAAAGAAATAAAAACTGCCTCTATTTTCAGATGACATTTCATACTAGTATACATACATGCCAAATCTCAAAAAAACTACACAAAACAAAACCAAAAATATCTTTGAACTAATATATACATCTATCAAGGTCATGGTGTACAAGATAAAAATACAAAAAATAATTTAAAATTTTTATACCCATAATAAACACAAGGCACAAAATTTTTAAAAAGACAAATAACAAATGGTCATTTATAAATGCTCCAAAGAAAATTAAATTTGGAATATATATACCAAAATTAAACCTTGGCATAATTATAACAAAATACATATATAGGATCTGTACCCTAACAAGGAAGACCTAAACAAAATATCATTTTAATGAATTAGAAGATAAAAATAGTAAAGATACCAATTCTCCCTACATTGACCTATATAGTTAATAAAATGTTTATTAAAAGTTTATCAATATTTTTGTACAAATATATAAGCACATTTTAAAATTAATACAAAAAAGAAAAACTAAAATAGCTAGTTATCTTGGAAAAGAAGAATAAAATGGAATAAATTATTCTACCCAATTTTAAGTGTCAAAATCCTATATAAAAAAGAAGTGGTATGCAAATTGACCCTCATACCCTTGCACACAAGATGGCTGCCCCCATGTCATCACAAGATGGCCGCCCCATGTTGTCACAAGATGGCCACCTCCACATTGTCACAAGATAGCCGCCCCCACATCATCACAAGATGGCCAGCAGGGGAGGGCAGTTGGGGGTGATCGGGCAGGCAAGGGAGCAGTTTGGTGTCAATCAGTCCGGCAGGGGAGTGGTTAGGGAGCGATCATGTTGGCAGGCAGAAGTGGTTAGGGGCAATCAGGCGGGCAGGCAGACAAGCGGTTAGGAGCCAGCAGTCCCAGATTGTGAGAGGGATGTCTGACTGTCAGTTTAGGCCTGATCCTGCCTAAACCAGCAGTTGGACATCCCCGAGAGGTCCCAGATTGGAGAGGGTGCAGGCTGGACTGAGGGACACTGCCCTCCCAGTGCACAAATTTTGTGCACTGGGCCTCTAGTACAGTATATAAGGTAGTGTAGTAATGGCAAATATATAGGTACACAGATAACATTGGAAAACAATATAAAAACCAGATATAAACCCAGAAAAAATAGGCCTATCTTTTTCAGAAAGTGCAAAACGAATTCAATGAAAAAAATAATAGTCTTTTCAACAACTAATGGTGGGAAATTGAATATTCATAGGGAAAAAAACACACACACACACAAAAAAAACAAAAGCAAAACCCTAAACCTTAATCTAAATCTAAAATGTTCACAAACATTGATTTATAATGAACCATAAATATAAATGTAAAAGGTAAAGCTATAATGCTTTCAGAAAAAATAAAATACACAGGAGAAAATGTTCAGGAGGTAGGGTTAGGTAAAAAGTTCTTAGACTTGACAACAAAAGCACAGTCCAGAAAATAAAAATAATTGAAAAAATTGGACTTTATCAAAATTAAAACTTTTGCTTGGTGATAAGCCCTGATAATAAGAAAGACAAGATACAAACCAGGAGAAAATGTTTGCAAATCACATACTTAAAAAAAAAAGACTAGTATTTAGAACATACTAAATACTATAATTGAACTTTTAAACAACAGTTCAATTATAAATTGGGCAAAAGTCATACACAGATGTTTTACTGAAGAGGGTATACAGATAGGCAATAAGAACATGAAAAAATTCATCATTGGCCACAGGAAAATGCAAATAAGAACCATAGTAAGGTACCATTATACACCTGTAAAAATGAATAAAAAATATTAAAATAGTTCAAAGTAGTCCAACTAGCATGGCTCGGTGTTTGAGCATAGACCTATAAACCAGGAGTTCATGGTTCGATTTCCACTCAGGGCACATGCCCGGGTTGTGGACTCCATCCCCAATAAGGGGCATGCAGGAGGCAGCTGATCAATGATACTCTTTCATCATTGATGTTTCTCTCTCTCTTTTCCCTCTCCCTTCCTCTCTAAAATCAATAAAAATATATTTAAAGAATAAAAAATAAAAGAGTGAAAACTAAATACAAGTAAAGATATAGAGAAACTGGATCACTCGTACATTGTTGGTGGGAATGTAAATAGTACAGCCACTCTGCAAAAGAGGTTGGTGATGATGCAGAGGAAGATGTCCCTTGTTGCATTCTCCTTCAACAATACGATTTGGCATTCATCCACAGACAAATGTGCCTTTGTGGTAAGTGTGGGATCCAGCATCATATCACAAGGAAGCTTGGAGTCTCTCCCACCCACATATTGGATATTAGACATATAAACCTCGTTCTCAGCTATGAACCCTGCAGTAACCTATGACATGTCTTTAGTCAGTCCCGGCTGTGGTCCAGGATCCCTTGGAGAACAATGTCTTTAATTGTCACCCACAGACAAGAGAGGAGTCTAGCAGAGCAATCCAGCAGAAAAACATGCTACTGAAGCTAAAACAATATACTTTGGATGCAGAGGAGAAGAGACACAGTTGGCCTTTGTATGTCACTGCTCCTGCAAGATGGAACAGTTCAGTGTCAAGTGAAACCTTCACAGCTTCTGATTTCTCCCACCGGGGAAAGTTAGAGTAGTGAGTGAGCAGCGGCTCCCAAAGCTGTGCAGATGCTGCCAAAGAGGTCCATTCCTCTCTTACCCTCCCCAGAACAATGACTTCCGAGCCGCACAACGGAGAGACAGGAGAGGCTGGGAGAGAGCAGATAGGACCCTTATTATAAGGCATTAAAAGGGTGAAGATCCTACTAAACATGCCAAGGACTTCACCAAGAAGCCCTCCTGTGAGCTGCTAGGACACCTTTCTCTGGGATTTCCTTACGTGGCCTGTGGGCACCCAGGCACTCCATGTACCTCACCCCCACACACAGCCCAACTCTGGGGCAGCCTCCCAGTGTGTGTGTGCTCCTGGTGGCAGCAAGAGTGAGCTTTGGCAGATGAGTACATATAAAATTGGTGAAATCTGAATGTTTGGAGGATTGTATCAATGTCAATATCCTGATTGTACTAATCTATCTATAATAACAAAAGGGTAACATGCTAATTAGACAGGACATCCTTTCTGATGAAGCTAGGGCTGGAGGGAAGCCAGCCCAGTCCCAGGTGCATGAAGGCCTACTCTTGCACGAATTTTCGTGCATCAGGCCTCTAGTAGTTTTACAAGATGTTATCATTGGGAGAAAACTGAGTTAGGGGGATGTGGGAGCTCATCATATTACTTCTTGTAATGAATGTAAATCTACAATGATTTCAAATTAAACTTTAAATAAAAAATAATACAGTATATTAAGTACCTATGTTTAACAGTATGATAAAACATGAATTATTTTTAGTTTCAGTGTTCTTAAGTATAGAAGAGGTGGGAGAGTAGTGACTAGCCCAAGAGAACAAGAATTTAATTGTTATAGGATTTCCAGTGTCTGATATACACTGGCCTTTCTATCTCAATATCTTAGGTCAGAAGAAAGAGTAAATAATCACATTATCTTGAGGTAAAACTCTATGGAAGAAAAAACTAGAATGTCAAGGTCACAACTTGTATCTGGGTGCTTTGCAGTGTAACCTGGATTTATATTAGAAAGACTGGCGTATATCTGTGTCTCTTCTTAGACTTATAGCATAGCTGGCATCATATGACGTAGTCTAGGAGAGCTATAGTTTTTATTTTACCAGTAGTTGTTAGAAGTCAGAATGTTTAAAGAGCTAATACTGTAGCTAACCATCCAAGGAAATTGTCACAATATTCAGCGATGAGGACAAACAGTAATTGAAATTCAGTCAGAAAGACGAAACGTGCTAATACATATCTGAATTCTACATTCTAACAGGTGATTTATCAGCTTTGTTCAGAGTATATGAGGTAGCCTTCCTGGTGTACATACAGTACCCTACCTTGGGCATCATTGATTAACTTCCTGTCACGAATAAAGCCATCATGTTTCTACTCAAGCTTTTCCCCATTTATATTAGTCTAGAGCAGTGGTGGCGAACCTTTTGAGCTCGGTGTGTCAGCGTTTTGAAAAACCCTAACTTAACTCTGGTGCCGTGTCACATATAGAAATTTTTTGATATTTGCAACCATAGTAAAACAAAGACTTATATTTTTGATATTTATTTTATATATTTGAATGCCATTTAACAAAGAAAAATCAACCAAAAAAATGAGTTCGCTTGTCACCTCTGACACGCGTGTCATAGGTTCGCCATCACTGGTCTAGGTACATATGTAGTGACCTTCAGTGGAAGGAAAATTCTAGTAGAGAGCCACCATCAATGACTGGAAATAAACCTTCTTGTCCTTTTTATTTAAAAACTAAAATAAATATTCTGCAGTGCCTCTTACTTCACACAAATATTCTCAGTGCCTTATCAGATGTACCAATTTAATTATAACATTTTACAACAAATTCAGAAGAAAACAAAGCAGTGATTTAAATGCATGTGAATTTGAAGATTGCTGTTAACATTTGACTACTTTTAAACTCTTCCAGACACACAATTATTTATTTATTGAGCCAACATGAATTGACTTTATTTTAGGTTAACCTCAGCAAATGCCTGATATTATTTCATTCTTTTGACAGAAATTGCAATTTTCTCTTCTTCAAACTAATGGAATGCACTAGGCACTCTGCTATGTAATGGGGTCACTAAGGCAGCAAATCATGACCCTTTTCTCCTGAAACTCACACATTTAAAGGGGAGACAGAAATGTAAATAAATCTTAGTAACGACTGCCAATTGCTTTTTTTAAAAATTGAGATGACCAAACGGGACCTGCAGATAATGAGCTTTTCATTCACATACCAGACTTCAAAATCCATGCTTCCATACTTATATCCAATATTCTTTTACAGAGAAACACACCATGCTCCTTCCCTTAGGAGACTATGTTGTATTGGCTTTGGGATAGCTCAAAAAGATATCTGTCCCTCACCATCTCCCCTATCTCAGGAAATAGAACCACATTCATTCTGCATTGCCCATGCCAATACACACAGTCATCCTTGGTTCTTCTTTTCTTTCAGACCCCAAATCATCCCATTCTGTAAGATCTACCATTAAAATATATTCTGCATACAATAGCTCACCTTTCCTATTAGCACCTCATTAATACAAGCCACCACAATCCTTATTTGAAATATTGCAGTGGCTTTCTATTACATGGACATCTCTTCCATGTTCCCACCTTTGCAATTCTGCAGTCTATTTTTCATATAACAGCCAGAGTAATATCATCCCTTCTTTGTCAACAATACAAAAGCTTCCTATAAAAGCTAGGCCGTATCCAGTACTCCTCCCACTTGTTCTCTGCACTCCAGCGATATTGGCCACCATGTTTCTTCTCAAATACAACAGTGACTTTCATCTCAGGGACTTTACACATATTGCTCCCTCTGATTGAATTAGTCTCCCAGAAATATTGGCACAGAGTCCCTTGCTTCATTTAGGTGCTTTTTTTTTTTTTTTTTCAATGTCAGGTCCTCAGAGTGTTTTCTGAGACCTGCTTTTTAAATAGCAACTTCTGGTTCTCTGATGACACTAGGGTTGCCGGTCAAAAGAGGACACCCAGTTTAATTTGAAGCTTGGAAAAGGAATGAACATTTTTAGTATAAATATAAATAAAATATTTTCTGATGGATTGGTATGCTATGGAAACTACTTTGATGAAAAATAAATGCCTATATCTGAAATTAAAATTTAATGGGTGTCCTGTGTCTTTAGTGGGTAAATCTAGTATCCCTATTTATTACGCTCTTTTTCCTGATAGAACTTTACATAATATGATATTATACTAGAGGCCCGGTGCACAAATTTATGCACCAGTGGGGTCCCTTGGCCTGGCCTGTGGGATCTGGCTGAAACTGGCTCTCTGACACGCCCTGAGGGGTCCCGGATTGCGAGAGTGCACAGGCCAGGCCCAGGGACCCCACCTGTGCACGATCAGGGCCTGGAAGGGACATGGGAGATTGGACAGCCAGGGAGGGACTGTGGGAGGGCTCCAGGGTATGTCCAACCTGTCTGGCTCAGTCCCGATTGGCCAGAACCCAGCAGCAAGCTAACCTACCATTTGGAGCATCTGCCCCCTGGTGGTCAGTGCACATCATAGTGAGCGGTTGAGTGGCCATAGCAGCTGTGGGTGAGGCAGGACACTGGCATGGAAATGAATAGGTGCTAGATCCTGAGGGATGGGAGAAGATGGGAAATATAAGAAGCCCATTTAGATTAAATTTATTTTAGTATGTATATAACTTAATACTGATGGCATTAGTATAGTAAACCAGACGCAAAGGGGTATCACAGAGTTGATTTATCTTCCTTCAGCCTTTGATACCATTTTAATACAAAAATAAACTTCAAAGGATTAATTTTGAAATGGACTTTGAATAATATTTGAATTTCAGTGTGATTTTAAAATAATCCTAATAATGATAATAATACCATATAATTTCCCCCTTTTTTCTTTCATTAAAACACCTGATATTACTTCATGTACAGATAGTCTAACAACTGGTGAGAGATGAATATTGCAAGTACAAATTATAAATGTATTAAAAATTAAATAAGCTGAGAAGCTAGAACCAAGCTTTAAATGGCTGATTGCCTGTCCTCAATGAATGCCTTTCTTCTATGTAGGGACAAAAACTGTGGTAGCAATATTTGAAGATATCTTTTCTTCAAAATATGTGCCTTTGAAGTTTTCTGTTTCTAACCCTGAGGGCTCTGAGCTGCAGGTGTGGTAGTGATGACCTGCCAACATTTTTTAACAAAGGAAATATCTCAAATAATTGATTTTTAAAAATCTCCTGTCATTTTATTTATTTTTACTTTATTTTTATTGTTGACACTGTTACAGATGTCTCCCATTTCCCCCCACTTTAACCACCTCTACCTAGGCCTCACCACCAGTCCCTCCGTCTGGCCTTTATCACATTGTCATCTGTTTCCATGGGCTATGCATATATTTTGTTTGGCTAATGTCTTCACCTTCTTTCACCCAGTCCCTCTCACCTCTTGCCCATTTGACATCTGTCAGTGTGTTCCATATAGTCATGCCCCTGATTCTATTTTGTTCATCAGTTTGTTTGGTTCATTAGATTACACATACTGTATAAGTAAGATCATATCGTAACGGTCTTTCTCTTACTGGCTTATTTCCCTTAGCATAATAATCTTCAGGTCTATCCATGATGCAGCTTCTTTTTTTTACAGCTGCATAATATTCCCCTGTGTAAATGTACTACCACTTTTTAAAGCACTAATCTACTGATGAACACCTGGATTGTTTCCAGATCTTGACTATTGCAAATAATGATGATATGAACATAGGGGTGCATACATTCTTTCTGTTTGTATTTCAGGATACTTAGGATAGTAAAGGACATTATTTGCTAATAAGTTAATAATACAATAACTTCTTTCAAAATTATTTTTCTTTATGCCCTATTCCTCAAAATATGTTTTCAATGAACCCAGCTTTAATTTTACAATTTAAAGAGAAAGAAAAACTAACTCAGAGAATAGAAGAATGAAAATACTTTGGAAAAAAATGATAAAGTAGAATTAATACAAGAAAAATAAGAATGATTGATGGAATAGAAACAAATAAAGTAGACTTAAATTATCCCTGTAAAATTTATTGTTATAATGTCTGGTTTTGTAACTCTTTAGGTAATAATTATATTAAAATATTAATAGCAATAACAAACCAATACAAATTTTAGTTATTTGAAATATTATTAATCAAATTGCATGCATAAATAAACACTTGCTTACTAAAACACTAGCCTTATAAATCTAGAATCATGCAATGTTTTTAACAATTGATGGTTGGCAAATTCTATATTCAGTGTACACTATAAATTAATGACATGGTTTCTATTGGTTTAACAAATTTATTGTCAAAAGCAGATTGATAAAATACTGTACTTCTTCACTAAGTAAATTAGAAGCATAAAACATTATATATATGTAGCTAACCTTTACCTTCTGCATTATGAATAACACAGAAAAAGAAAAAATGTTTAAATAATTTGTATTTTAATCTATTTATAATAGTTGCCCTCATAAGATCATTTATATAGAACTTTCTAACACAAATTATATTTTGAGTGTAACTGTAATGAAAAGATTAGACTATTATAAACAAACTATCATAAACAATTTCATAAGTTCTTTATTCATAAACAATTAGATCATTTATAAACCAACTTGTGATAATCTATAATAATAAAAGCGTAATATGCAAATCGACAAAATGATCAAACAGTGAACAACCATCCAGACGTCCTTCTGGACGACCTTCTGGACAAAGCTGGGGCTGCGAGGGCTGAGGCAGCGGCCATGGTGGCTGGGGCTGTGAAGGCCTACCCTTGCATGAATTTCGTGTATCGGGCCACTAGTAATAATATAATGGTAATAATAATAATATAATGTTATGATTAGACTACAAAAGATTTTATGAATGTGACTATTATAAAAAATGTTATAAAAATTATAAAGCTATTTTATAAAACAATTGGATGAAGCTCTATAATTAACAAAATTTAACATTATCTATTTAACTGTTCCAATTTTATTATAAAGCATTTAAATTCTGGCATCATTAATATGCTAAATCACTAAAAGTATTTAGGTCTATTTTCTGAACTTTCTTTTCCTTTTGTACTGGTCTGCCTACCTATCCATAAACTAATATAATACTGTTTTATTTATTGAGGCATTATAGGTATAGCTTACGCTTATACTTTTATAAATTTTCAGAAGATGTATTTTTTCCAATTAGATCTCAGGCAGAGATATAAACTTTTTTCTTCTCCATGTGTGAGGAGAATTATTTTCTCCCAACTTAATTAATGGTGCAAAATTAAAAGGCATTTGGCTATGCAGAAGTCTCCTTTCCAAATCTCAAAGTATTGTGTCCCATTCCTGTTTGCATATTAAAACACAGAATATGTGACAAATTAGTTAATTAACAAAAGAAATAATATTCATTATTTAATTACATATGTAATCAAGTAACCAATTACATAACTAATTATAATTACTTCATTAATTAGAAATAATTAATAGTGATACACCCTTCCCAACCACACAGCAGCATCAGCTCATATACTCACAGTTAAAGCTATGGTTTTCACACTTTCTATTTTCTATTGTAGGAATGCTGAAATATCAGAATTATTTTTCAGGCATCCATTGATGATTTTTTCATGAGCATCTATTTTCAGCTGCCATGTGGTGTGTTTTATTTCCTTCCTATTTAATCTGATGAATGTATCACTGCCTTTCAGGTCTGTTTGAACCACAGGAGCACAGGAGACCCCATAATAAGCCAATACTGGCAACCATGATTGACAACCCTGAGTCTGTCATCTGCAAATACCAGTAGGATGAATAACTGCTTTTGTTGCAAGCTGACTAGCTAAGGATCATTCAAACCCAAATCCCATCTTTTCATGTGTGTGTGTTTGATTTTCCTTCATGATAATCTAGACATTATCCATCATTTTTAAAATTTAAATGTTATTTTCAATTACAGTTTACATTAAATATTGTTGCATATTAGTTTCAGATGAACAGAATAGTGTTTAGGCAATCATAGAGTTTACAAGTGTTGCCCCTGATATTTCCAATACTGACCTGACACCACATCGTTATTATAATATTACTATCTATATTCCCTATGCTGTACTTTACATCACCATGAGCATTTTGTAACTACCAATTTGTACTTCTTAATTCCTTCACCTTTTCATCTAATTTCCCATCCCTCCTCTCCTCTGGCAACCATCAGTCTATTCCCTGTATCTATGAATCTGCTTTTATTCTGTTTGTTCCTTTATTTTATTCTTTAGATTCTACATATAAGTGAAATCATAGGTCTTTCTCTGTCTGCTTTATTTTACTTAGCATAAGACCCTCTAGATGCAATCATTCTGTTGCAAATGGTAAGATCTTATTAATTTTTGTGGTTGAGTATATTCCATTTTATATATGTACCACCACTTTTTAATCCATTTGTCTATGGTGGGCACTTGGATTGCTTCCATAACTTGGCTATTGCAAATAATGTTGCAATGAATATAGAGGTACATATACGGTTTCACATTAGTGTTTTGGGTTTCTTCAGACATATACCCAGAAGTGGAATCACTGGGCCATAAGGCAGTTCCATTTTTAATTTTTTGAGGACCCTCCATACAGCTTTCTATAGTGTTTGCACTAACCTGCAATCCCACCAACAGTGCATAAGGGCCTCCTTTCCTCCACATTCTTTCCAACAGTTGTTTTTTGTTGATTTATTGATGATAATCATTCTGGCAGGTGTGAGGCCATATCTCCTTTTGGTTTTAATTTACATTCTCTGATTATTAGGATATTGACCATAATTCCATATGTCTACTAGACATCTGCATGTTTTCTTTGGAGAAGTGTCTATTCAGGTCCTCTATACATTTTTTAATTGTATTGTTTTTGTTGTTGTTGAGTTGTATGAGTTCTTTATAAATTTAACATATTAACCACTGCTTGATTTTCATTGGTGAATATTTTCTCCTAGTTAGCAGGTGTTTTTTTGTTTTTGTTTTTTATTTTATTGATCATTTCCTTAACTGTGCAAAAACTTTTAGAGATTACCATTCCTGTCTGTATCTTATTTTAGAGATGAACATTCAAACAGTGCTTGGTTCCCTGTGTTGCAGTGCTCAACAGCTTATTTTAGTCATGAGTATGTTTACTATTATATTTGTAGCTTCCCTTATTACTCTTGAACATGAGTTTAGGAGGATCCAACTGGGCTGTGCTTGAACCCAGTTGTTATATTGTATTTAGACTTTTCTCAACCCTGTAAGAATTTAGATAATATTATTATATTGAGCTTTACATTTTCCTTATGTGGGAAGTGCTTCTTAAGCTCCAGCTCTATTAGCCTAAACAGTCCACTGCACAATGCCAGATACATCTGAATCTCAATACTCCGCATATCTTAAGCAAAGATTTGGCACACATACACTTTTGCTTCAAAAATATAAATTCATTTACATATTTATAAATCTAGAAATTTAAATTTTTATATGAAATTAAAAAGACTTTAATACTTGTATACCACTTAGTTATGCTAAACATATTTTAGAGCTGAGTCATTTACTGGAAGAAAAGTGAATTATTTTTTCCAAAAACCTGATTTTTTTTAAAGTTAATTCTCAGGTTATGCAGAAAGAAACCTGTGTTTTTCTATACATATTTTATTGTACAAAAAAATGACACACTATTGGATTATAAATTTGTTCATAACTCATTTGGCATTAGTTTAATGAATAATAATATAAAATGCTTATATGATATACCCAGTTTTATAATATATGCACACTAGAGGCCTGATGCACAAATGTGTGCATGGAGGCGGAGGTCCCTTAGCCTGGCCTGTGGCCTCTCGCAATCTGGAACCCCATGGGGGATGTAGCAGTGCGCCAAGCAGCAGGCAGCCAGGGAGGAGCCCGAGCTGGGGCCTGGCACATTCAGGCCGGCTCACTGCACCTGTCACTGCTACTCGCTACTCGCTACTCAGTAGCTCTGATACAGAGTCGGGGGAGGCTCCCTCATTGAGTATCTGCGCCCTGGTGGTCAGTGTGCATCATAGTGACTGGCAGATTGGCCGTTCAATCATAATGATTGCTTAGGCTTTTATATATATAGATGGATAGATAGATAGATAGATAGATAGATAAATTCTTAAATTTACTTTAACACCTTATTATACAAATAATATTTTGTTACTGTATGTTTTACATTAGTTAGAGGTAACAGTGCAAATTAATTAAATGTAAAATAAAATCAAGATCTAATTGGAGATATAATACCTATTGGGTATGCATTATATAGTTTCAAATAATTTTTTGATCTAAAGTTAGAAATTAGCTTTTGGACTATCTATATTTAATTAGTTCAATAAAAAATGGTTAAATATATATTAAGAATACAGTCAATGGTACCTATACTAAATGATATAACTAATTACACAAAGCTAGAGAATATTAAAACTATAATTACATCTGAAATAGGTCTATAATTTAATAATAAAAAAATTAAAAATCAGAAAAATTAAGTGTAATTATAATGAAAATATGAGATTAATTTCTTTAATAAAATTAACATTTAATTGAACTTAAACTTCATGATTCAGCTTCTCAAATATTTTTATTATTCTATTACTTAAAGGAAATTTAAAATGGAAAGTACTAAATTGCTAGATATTAAAGCAAAATATAAATGGATAATTAGAGAATGAATTAGTAATATTGGTGATTAAGAATATGAATATATTATATTAGAAAAGACAGAAATGGGATCTAAATAATTTTAATTCCTAAATAAATCTTCACTTTCTCTTATATTGGATTATTTTTCTATTTTATTTTATAAGAAAAAGGTGCTGATTTCCTTGCAGTAAAGTGAAACTCTAAGATATGGGTTAGTGTTCACATTAAAACAATATGTTAAATTTTGTTAAATAGTATGCTGCCCATAATGAATTGGTTGCTCTGTTTCTTCACAGTTGCTTTATACATATTGTCCATCTTGATTGAATCTCCCTAGTGTTGATATGTGTAAATTATTTCAATGAGAAGCGCTAGAGTTCCCATCATTGGACCTCTTGACAGATTTGAAATTTATTGCCAGCTAGAAAATTGTTGTCAAAATAATGTGTGTGAAATGCTATTTAACTGTGATTTTATTTTGCATTTAATAATTGCTACTGATACTGAGATGTGATTCTAATTGGCAAATTAGTATAACCAATCCAAAATTTTAACAAATCCAATTGTTAATTTTTTTTTTTTTTACTTTTCAGTGAGTTTAGATTGTTTGCTACTTCTACATATGTTTTTAGAAAGTCCTTATATATCACATTCTAGAATTTTTATAAAATTGTTAATAAAGTGACTAAGAAAGACATACTTAATTTTTAGTATGAAATGCTGAAATGACAATGATGTTGTAGATGCATTTAATTAATTCGTGTAGATGTATTTTACACTTTTAGGTTGAAATAGGTTTTATTTATCTTGTTAAATAAGTAGAAATGCAATTTATACCATTCCTTCCTGTGTGGAGAAGATTATTTCAATGTGCCCATTGTTAAGTTAAAATAAATAGATTTAAAAATAATGAATATACTTTATATTTTTTAGAATAAATAATGCTTAATCTTGGTATATTTTAATTTCAAAATATTTTATATTAAATATGCCAAAACATTAGTTAGGATTTTTTCGCTATTATTGGTAAAGAGGGATATTTATTCTGTGCTTTTCTATTTTGTATGCCCACTTTCTGGGATTGATGTGATGCAACTTCACTAAATAAATTTGTAATTTATACATCGTTTCTCTTCAAACTCTATTTTACAATATTGTAATCAACCGTTCTTAAAGGAAGAAAGCATTGCCATGCCAAATAGTCCAGGCCTGGACATGGCTTCAGAGGTGCTCGTTGCACACATTTTGTAAAAGCAGTCTTTTGCTGGTTTTATTTCTGTATAGGTGTTTCACTCCCTGAGCCAAATGCACTTGTAGGAAACGCCTATTTAATTAAAATATATTAGAATAGAGTTCTATATTACAATTATTTTAATCTTCCCATTTTTATTGGTTTCATTTGATTAGTAATTACATGTATCTTATTGCTGATTTTTATCAATATCCTCACTACATTTACATACTCAACCTATTTCTGTTTATGATACATAAATTCTTTCTCTTATCTTTAAAAGTTTTCTTTTTCTAACTTTTTATGCTACTTAAATTTCTAACATTTTATTTAATAATTAAAACATTAAAATTTATTGATTTGCTTTAGGTAACAGTTTTTGGTACTTCTCATGTTTGAGAGGTGATATTTTTATAATTGTTTTTCTTTATCATATAAGAATTTATTTCATTATGAGAACTACTTCACTCATTCTGAAATAGGTTGATTACTATAAGCTACTTTATATTTTATTTTTATGTAGCAGAAAGATAAGAATTGCTTTTTAATATTTAGGCTGAGCTAACTCATTTACTTGGGGGAAGCAATCTGGTATGGATATTGTTGAAGGGCTTAAGCAGAGGGTGGGGAACCTTTTCTCTGCCAAGGGCCATTTGGATATTTATAACATCATTCACTTAACATAATTAACTTAATATAAATGTATCTTGCTATGAAAAAAGCTCCTAGATTTATTGAATTTCTAATTCACCCTGCAATTAACTTGGCAGGGCCAAAGCACATGGTTTTGCGGCCTGTGGGCCAGGTGGACAGTTTCACGGCTTCAATAAGACGTATGTTTTTTTAACCTTGAAAAAGAGATCGGAAGCTCTGTAGCACTTCTGTTTACTATTCTTGGTAGCTATGACAAGTGCTCTTTAAGTTTAAAACAAACAGACAATAACAACAACAATCTAAGTTTAAAAGAATTTTCATTACAATGGAAATTTCAACCATGGACTTTTGGAGAAAGAAGAGGCATTTTGGGGAAGCAAGTTTGTCTTGTAGAAATATATAAACTTTAGCTGATATAACAAAAACATGATGGAATAGATGCAAAATCCAATTCTAAAGCATGTATATACTTCGGTAAGTTACTGAACTCAACATAAAGAATTGCAATCCTATATAATAAAAGCCTAATATGCTAAGTGTCTGGTTGTTCAGTCATCTGTTCAACCAATCAAAGCGTAAATATGTTAATGATATGCTAAGGCCTCTCAACTGCTCATTATGATGTGCACTGACCACCAGGGGGCAGACAGTAGACTGGCTGACCAGTCGCTATGACGTGCACTGACCACCAGGGGGTAGATGCTCCGACTGGTAGGTTAGCTTGTTGCTGGGGTCTAGCCAATCAGAACTGAGCAAGACAGGCCGGATATGCCCTGGAGTCCTCCCGTGGTCCTTCCCTGGCTAGCCAACCTCCCATGTCCCTGCCTGGCCCCGATCATGCACCAGTGGAATCCCTCGGCCTGGCCTGTGCCCTCTCACAATGTGGGACCCCTTGGGGGATGTCGGAGAGCCAGTTTCAGCCCTATCCCACAGGCTAGGCCAAGGGACCCCACTGTTGCACGAATTTGTGCACTGGGCCTCTAGTTTCTAAATAAATTTGTTTTCTTGCTTTTGAAAGTATTGCATTCTTTTGAATTTTAGATTACTAAATGACATCTTTGCCTTTACTTTTGTGTGTTTGGCATATAAGGCAGTGGTTTTGAAAATAAATACAACTTAATCATCTTCTCCCTTTGCTGTCAGTAGCTCTCAAAGCCTTCTTACTTTCAGAAATTCTGTTCAAGGACTAAGTATTCCACTCTTAGTCCCCACCCCAGAGAACTAGTCAGTTTTTCCAACAACTCTGTCATCAGGATTATCTCCATTCCAATGGCTGCTCAAAGGAAAATCTGCAGAATATGCCACTTAATGATTATCTCAGAGGATAACAGAATGTCAGTTTTCCCTTCCAAGTCTCTACATGTGGGTCTCTTGAATCACTCAATCCCTACTTTGAAAGAAAAAAAATATTCTCTTATAATTGTTTATTTGAATTATACATTTTATTAAATCATAATACCAGTTCTTATAACATTTAACCTAGAAATATCCAATATGAAGTATTAATAGTTCATATATTTTATTAATGGTTCAAATTATTTGTTTTAATTAAGTGTTTGACCACTTACTTAATTCCTTTAATTTCTTTTTATAAATAATGTTGTTTTATATGTAAAAATTACTAAAACAAAGTATTTACTAGTATTTACACTTTCGGTAAGAATGCTTGCTGCTCATTTTAAGAATATCATTTTTTTCTAGGTGCCTAAAAATGCATTAATTTTTAAATGCAATTGTTTTATGCTGTTTTATAAGAGTGCATAGTAGAAATTGAATTCAAAGATAACTAGATTCTGAATTGTGAAGTTTAATGTAAGAACTGCACAGCTGGGAGCAAACCAAATTTTGAGACATCAATTTAATAACAACTGAATTGGGTACTATTGTTAATAAGCACAGTCACACTGAAATAAATGGTGCAGAAATTCCATTCACATTATGGAGCCTTGAAACAACACGGATAATGTATAATGAGATTATTGCCTGACATTGATGTAAAAATCATTCAATAAATTTATATTGCACCATCAGTGTGGCCCATGCATTAGTGATTCCAAAATAAATACAACATTTGTAATGCTATGTTATCTAACCCTAGAGATACATCACAATTCTTTTGTAGTGTTTAATGGATGTTCTAGACCAATGATTTCAGTTCCTTAGCATATGTAAATGAGGTATTTTGCTAATGCAGAAGGGGAAATATGTATTGCTTTTCTGGACTCTTGCTAGAAAAAAATATATCAATCAATGGTTGCCACTAAATAGTTTGCCTATACCTTTCTTATTTTTTAAGCTATTTTTAAAGGAGATTAAAAAGAATTCTTCTATATCTAGTAAATGAATTCAGCAAACTGACAGGATACAAAATTAATACTCATAAATTGATGGTATTTTTACACACCAATAATGAACTACCTAAAAGAGAAACTAAGGAAGAAATCCTATTTCCTATTGCAACAACAAAATAAGGTAGCTAGGAATAAATTTAACCCAAGAGGTAAAAGATCTGTACTCAGAAAACCATAGCACATTAAAGAAAGAAATTGAGGAAGATTACAATTAAGTGGAAGTACATGCCATGTTCATGGATTGGAAGCATTGACATCATTAAAATGCCCATATGAACCAACACAAACTATAGCTTCAATACAATTCATATTAAAATGCCAATGCCATATTTCACAGTTCTAGATAAAATATTCCAAAAATTTATATGGAACCAAAAAGGACCCCCAAAAGCCTCAGCAATCTTGAGAAGAACAAAGTTAGAGGTGTCACAATATCTGATGTCAAGCTATTCTACAAGTCCCTTGTAATCAAAACAACCTGATATTGGCCTCAGAACTGGCATATCATGGAACAGAACAGAGAGCATAGAAATCAACCATGCCTTTATGGTCAATTAATATCAGACAAAGGAGGAAAGAGCATACAATTAAATAAAGACAGTTTCTTCAATAAGTGTAGGAAAAATTGCACCGGTACATGCAAAAAACTAGACCACCAACTTACACCATACATAAGAATAAACTCAAAATGGATAAAATACTTAAATGTAAGTTGCAAAACCTACAAATCCTAGAAGAAATAATAAACAGTAAAATGTCAGACATCTCTTGTAGCAAAATGTTGCCAATATATCTCCTACAGCAAGGGAAACAAAGGAAAAAATAAAGAAATGGGACTACATCAAATTCAAAATTTTCTGCACAGCAAAAGAAACTATCAACAAAATGAAATGGGAATCCACTGTATGGGATGACGTATTTGCCAATGATACATCTGATAAGGGGTTACTTTCCAAAATATATAAAGAACTTACACATGGATGGTAGTTACTGGTACATGGATGGATGCAATTGTCAAATCCTATTAAACCAAACATTTATCAGTTAAGAAATAAAGAAAAAAGAGGATATATGGCTTAAGACATGCTTTTCTTTGTTTCTCTCTTTTTCTTTGTTGGAAGATATACCATATTATTATATTGGTTTAAAAGCAGGATGCAGGACCATGGTTAACTCTGAAAACAGAGTGGCAAGTCATCACTAGGAAAATTAAGATACAAAAATTTCAACAAGGATTGCATTAAAGTGTTCCTCAGCTCTTGTAGTTTGGTTATTTTCTTAATAACCGAGACATTATGCATATAATCTGAAGTCAACTGATAGGATTAACCTAAAATAGAGGCACCTCAACTCCCATAAATTGTTCTGGAAATAGACCAATGTGTGTTGACAGAGATTAGAGTTGAGGAAATACTTTCATGCAATCATAATGACTCAGGTGTAGCTGCAGGTGGAAAATTTGAGTAAAAAGGTAAAATTTAATCAATATTATTATAATGGTGTGAGGAAAGTTTGTTAATCGAAAGAGTCAATGTATCTCTGTTCCTATCAGAGGTAACAACATTGATAAGTTGACAAAGTTTTTCATATATATATATATATATATATATATATATATATATCCTTGTTTTTTAAAAATGGATACATCAAGCTATGATAACTTGAGATCAGTTGTTAAGATTTTCCAGTTCAGCCCTAACTGGTTTGGCTCAGTGGATAGAGCATTGGCCTGCGGACTGAAGGGTCCCAGGTTCGATTCTGGTCAAGGGCATATACCTTGGTTGCGGGCACATCCTCAGTAGGGAGTATGCAGGAGGCAGCTGACTTGATGTTTCTCTCTCATCAATGTTTCTAACTCCCCATCCCTCTCCCTTTCTCTCTGTAAAAAATCAATAAAATATATTTAAAAAAAAGATTTTCCAGTTCATTTCCCTTGCTCTGATTCCATTTATCACAAGTTCTGAATGTCTTATTATTTCCCCATCAAGGCAGGATGAGCTGAACAGAAAGAGAAATAGTTTATCTTTCAGTTATATTTCTCACTATAATGTAATAATTTGGCCTTTCTCTATTGTATGTTTAGTTGATGAGTCAGTTACCCTAAACATATTTAACTCTGATTCACTGAGTTATGAATTTTTATTTCTGCTTTAAATGATTCAAACTAAAATTTATAACCCCTGTCTGGCTGGTATTGCTCAGTGGTTGAACATCAACCAGGAACCAAAAGGTCACTGGTTTGATTCCCAGACAGGGCACATGCCCAGGTTGCAGGTTAAATCTCCAGTGGTGGACATACAGAAAGCAGCTGATCAATGATTCTCTTCCAGCATTATTGTTTCTCTCTCTCTCCCCTGCTCCCTGAAATCAATAAAAATGAATTTTAAAAAATGGCCAGCTGTTTTATTATATAAGAACTCCATAAATTTATCTCTATTTTTTACCATGTTATGTTTAGAATAAAAGGTCAGTGACATTACCTCAATACTACCCAATATTCCTGGTACAACACAAATAAATAAGTTCAATATCAGGAGGGGATGTGGACCAGGAAATAACCAGACTGCAGGGTTTAAGGAAAAAATAAAACTGAAAATATAAAAGCAGTTGCAGATGAGCAAAAGTATAGATATTGATGATAGGGACAAAGAAGAAAGCCCAACATAGAATAAACATTAGAAGTCAGAAACATCATTAAGGGCTGCAGGTCTAAGGGTCTCTATTCTGTTCATAAAGAAAGTGGTTATAATGAGGCAGAAAGTCAGATTCAAGGCAAGTGACAGTTCAACAATAGGAAGATTGGAGTTATAAGGGACAATGTTTGGTAGGAGATAATCTGAGACTAAAAAGTAAGGGATGATGGTATCAACATGTCTGATTCTTTATTACTATGTAAATTTTTCTGTACAAACCACTCATTCTTTGAGTACACTGTGATGAGTACCTCTGAATTCCAATGTTGTTTATGAGGTGAAAGAATAAAGTAAATATATAATATTTTTTCTTATGGTGTAAGCAATAACTAACCTCAAAGAAAACTTGCTGTTAAAAGATATAATAACTGAAGGTTAGATTGTTGAAAAGAAAAAAGAGAGAAAATCCAATAAAATGATCTGTTAAAAAGGATCAAGGAATGATTGTCCAAACCCTTATGCTATGTGTAATCTTTGAAGTGGAGACTTCTGTCAATCCTGAGTAACCTAGCTTTATTTTAATTGATGTATTTAAAACCTAAGATAATTGTCATTTATTTATTTGCTTATTCATTCAATTATTGATTAATGTGCCAATTTCTGTGCTAGAGGCTAAGGACACAAATAAGGAGAAAAAAATATTAGAGATTTTTTGAAATAAAAATTTTCTTAAGATTTCAGAACTTGGTACAGAGGGCAAAAACAAATAAATTAATGTTACCTTGAAACTGAAATTTTCCTTCCATTGTTCTAGCTAGGAAAGTGATTATTTTGAAATCTTCGCATTAGGGACAAATGGATAGATGAAATGAGCCTTTATATTCTTTTTTAAAAATTACATATGTTTTATATGGCATCTGATGCAATAGATTATAGTTGGCACATATCCACTCCCTTCACTAAATTGGCCATATCAAGTTTTCCTAGTATAATCCAACAATTCTTCCTTCCTTCTCTCTCCCTTCTTTTCTTCCCTCCTTTAATAAACATTGGTTGTCTCTGTACAATGTGCTCGGTGCTGAGGATATAAAGATGAACATCAGAGAGAATCTTATGACCTTACTACTAAAGGAAGATAGACGCAAGTCCCACTGTAATAAAGCATTAAAGTTTTATAAAAAATAGGTATGAGCAAGAATGGGGCATAACTGAGAGTGAATCATTCCAGTTGCAAGTCCAGTGGAGGTTGCAGCTTGGAAGAAGTTATAAACTAGTTAAGTATAAAAGATGAAGAAATTATTTTGGAGCCAATATGAGAGAAGGTAAATAGCAAAGAAACTTGTGTGAGAGAAAAAATGTGTTAACAGAACAGCAAATAACTTGTTTTCCTTAGAAGAAAAGGGGCATAAAGGACCTGAAAAATGATGTTGAAGATGTGATCCTGAGCACAAGAAGGAAGATTTGCAGACTATCTGAGAATCTCCCTTTGCCTTTTAGACCTCACAGAGACAATGCCAAGTTTAAGCATAGACACTTCATTCTGTGCCCAATGACTAAAAGTAAATGTTGAGTCAGGATGGAGGGTATATGAGAAGAATGTAAGTCTGAGGTCAGAATCATGATTCTAAAATCCAGGGAGAAAATTAGGCTTGATCTATAGCAGGACTGGTGACTTTTTTTATTAAACTTCATATTCACGTCTTTATAATTTGAAGTGAATCTTAGAAAGACTATTTCAACAATTACATTTCACTGAAATTGCATTAAAAACTGCATCAACATTTTAGTACTGAAAAGAAAATATTTGTGGGGCATTACCCATGAATTTTCAGTGTTTGTAGCTTCTAAATACCTTAGCTATTCTTGGAGATATTTAGATCAAATCTGTCCTTGGTTTCAGGACTGAATGAAAATCTATTTCAGTCAGGTGACCCTGTGCATGGTGGGCCTTTTAGTGTAAACTAGAACTCACCATCTATCTATCCCTCTCTTCAAAATTGCAAAAAAATATTTCTAATTTACAAACATATAGCTATGTTTACTCTATCATGTTCACTGAAAGCTCTAATATATTTCAGTGTGGATGAGTTATTGGCATGTTTCCCAGGCTCTACACAACTTTACATATTCTGATTATAGGGATACAGCATAAATAAAATACACTTCAGGGAATGCACATTTTATGTAGCAGTTCTATGAAAGGCATAACTCGACTTTAGTTTCCCGTCTAATTGAAAGATACCTGAGTGCTGGAGAAAACCAGGTTAACGCTTTGCTGTAGGCTACATGTTTTGCAACAGGCAACTTTATTCCAAGACAATCTCTAACCACAGGGTGAAAAAGCCTCAGAGAGCTGGAAACTTCTCTGTTGCTTTTCTATTAAAAAATCACAAAAATAGGGTGTGGCTGGACAAGTGACAAAAAGTATCTTGTTTAAGTGTAAATGTATCTTTCTCTACCTGGCTTTTTAAATATTTGTTAGATCAAAATGCATAATATATTTACATATCATAAAATAATTTTAATATAGGTTACCTCATAAAGCAAAAAAAGGTTGGGGTGGAGTAGAGAGAGAGAGAAAGAAAGAAAAAGAGGGAGAGAGAGCAAGACAGTGACAGAAAAACAAACTATTCTTTCTGATTATTTTTATTGCTTGGATGGTGAGCAGTATACTGGAAAGTTATAGAAGTTCCACTGTGCTCAATTGTGCTTAACTGAGCCACTCTGTTTAACCGATACTCTTGCTGACCACAAATGATGTCTGTTGATGAATGGGAAGGGTCATTAAATCAAAGAATGTGGATGATGGAATGGACTTGAAGTCCAACTCCCTTCTGAAATAGGAAAACATTCTATGACATCCTGGAGCAACCTGAACTCTCTTTTTCATGACATTAACTGGAAAAAAAAACAAGCATAGGAAGGAAGGAAGGAAGGAAGGAAGGAAGGAAGGAAGGAAGGAAGGAAGGAAGGAAGGAAGGAAGGAAGGGAGGGAGGGAGAGAGGGAGGAAGGGAGGGAGGGAGGGAGGGAGGGAGGGAGGAAGGAAGGGAGGGAGGGAGGGAGGAAGGAAAGGGGAAGGGTGGAAGGGAAGAGGGGAGGGAGGGAGGAAGGAAGGGAGGGAGGGAGGAAGGGAGGAAAGACACATCTATACTTTACAATAGAGTTTCTGAAATTTTGTTAGATTTAATTAGGCTTAACTTTGATGAGGATGAAGATGAGGATAAGAATGATAGAACTTATTTTAGTACTTTTCAGTGTTTCCACCTCTAAAACTTTATGTTCTTGGGGTCTGAAATGTTCTTAAAATTTCCGCACATATGTTACAGTTTTCTTATTGAAAGCAATTCTGAATTAAAGGCCACTTTCAAAAAGCAAGTTATGAAAATTTAAAAACCTACTATGTCTGCTTTTCTTTTCATTTTTTATATTGTTTTAATTCAGTTCCAACAAATCTTTACTGAATTTCTCACAAATGGGCAATGTGATGGCAACCTGGTGATTTATTCAGAAACTTCACAGTGGAGATTGATCTATTCCAGGCTCTGAGTAATAATTTTTTTTTTTTTTAATTCTCTCCTCTTCGGAACATAAGATGAAATTTTCTTATTCCGAGGCCCATCAAAGAACTTATATGCTTATATGCATAGCCCACAAACAAACCATAGTGCAGGGAAGGCCTGGGGAGAGAGAAGGAGCTGGGTGGAGGGGGTCAATGGGGGAAAGAAGGGTCATTTGTAATATTTTCAATAAAAACATTTCAAAAAGGACAAAAACAAAATAATAATTATAATGATTAAAACAATAGTGATAATCGCAAACACATAATTGGGAGACGAATTTACTTAAATCTCTGTCACAGTATGAATATCAGACAGTTCTGAGAGAGTTTATTTTGGGTTTGCAGTAGCAAACGTTCTGGTTTTATATCAGTGATCCCAGAACCAATCAATAGACTGCAGGTCAGAAAAATATATCAGAAGGCAATTCTTGTGTAGTAAAGGGGCATAAAGACTCATAGTCCCTGAATTTAATCATTATAATAGACTTAATTGTTGTTTGAGTCATAGTTTGTGCAGAATTGCATAGCTCTTGGCCACTCTCTCCTTGGTCAGGTTAAGCATATGCTATAATGTTTCACTAAATTTTATAAAGAGTAAGGGAGTGGTAAAATCATTTACAAGCTTAATTTCAAGCCTCAAGGAATATGTAGCATTTACTGTGACCTCTGCAACACATATGGGCATCATTAAAAGAGAACAAGAAGTTTCATGTGCTGAGAAATGACAGATGAAGGGAAGTGTTGACAAAATGGGGCCATGGACCACCTGTGTCAGAATCATCTGTCATTCTTACTACATTTGCAGATTCTTTGGCTCAGTGACCTCAAGCGTTTATGGTAAAGCTTAGAATTATGTATTTTTAAAAGATAATTATTATGCTCACTAAATTATTGTTTCCACTGTACTAAGAGAAACACTAGTTTCCAAAAATGCATACTTTTGTTAACTGTTTTTAATGTGTAGGTTAGGCCCCTCTGAAATAATTCTGTGTTAAGAAGTGTGATCTTTACACTATTAAGAAACATGGTCTTGCCCTGGCCGGTTTGGCTCAGCGGATGGAGCATCTGCCTGCGGACTCAAGGGTCCCAGGTTCTATTCCAGTCAAGGGCATGTGCCTGGGTTGCGGGCACATCCCCAGTGGGGAGTGTGCAGGAGGTGGCTGATCAATATTTCTCTCTCTCATCGATGTTTCTAACTCTCTATCCCTCTCCCTTCCTCTCTGTAAAAAATCAATAAAATATATTAAAAAAAAAAAAAAGAAACATGGTCTTATTTGGGGAAAGCCCAGTGTGGAAATACTATTAGAAGAGACTGTATTAGCCCATGCCTTCCTTTACCGTATGTAACCATATACAGATGTTGATAATGGTTACTGGCTAAATAATACTAGAGAGGAAACATTAAGTACAGAAATTGACCCTGAAGTACTCTTTACACTTGTGGGTAATGGAATAAAGAAAACATAATTCATAGACCAAAAGGAAGACAATTGATTTTTATTTTTTTTTTTTTGCAGAATTCTAATTTACAACTTTGTTTAGATGTGTCTAACCGCTGAAGCTAATAATAAAGAGTGGGTGAAAATGTATGTTATTTTAAATTAGTCAAATTAAGCACAAACTATTATCTAGCGGCCCTTTCATAAAGTTTTAGTTTGTTAGCCACAGAGGTTTTATTGATAGAATCCTTCAATAAATATTTACATATTCTGAAGAGATTTAGAAAGATGTGCTTATGCATATATTTTTAAATAAATCTGGATTTGACCTAATGTTGGAAGAAAACTTGTAGCAAAGTATTGGGTTTTAATGTTTACTGTTGAATGATATAATTTTGAACACAAGTACATATATCTATAGTGTTGATAACTAGGTGATTACTTTTATTTTTTATTAAAAATATTTAATTCTATTGCTCAATTATTCCCTTTCAGAAACAAATGAATAATGGATAAGAACATAGATTCAACTGACTATTGCTGACACTTATTAGCACTTATTAGACACTCTCTATGTCTCAGTTCTTACATCTCTAAAATTGAGGAAATGGTGGCACCCACCCCAAGTGTTGGTTAAATGAATTATCCTATATCAGTGGTTGGCAAACTCATTAGTCAACAGAGCCAAATATCAACAGTACTTCTTCAAAATAGACTCGCCCCGGCCGAAAACCGACTTCTTCGCATGGGCCACGAAGTTTCAATCACACTGTACATGCGCGCCCACACGTGGTATTTTGTGGAAGAGCCACACTCAAGGGGCCAAAGAGTCGCATGTGGCTCGTGAGCCGCAGTTTGCCGACCATGGTCCTATATAATAAAAGCATAATATGCCAATCAACCGAACGGCCAAACAGTGGAACTGCCATCCGGACGACCATCCAGGACCACGCTATGACATCCACTGGCACCAGGCCAGCCAAGGCTGGTGTGATGTGATTGGTCAGGGGCCCAGCCATCGCCCCATTATTGCCCCACAGAGGGAGGCCCAGGCCACCAACCAGCTGGCTGTTGCGGCTGGGAGGGTCCTCCCTCTGCAAGAAAAGCCCGGGTCCCAGTGCTGGAGGGAAGCCAGTGCTGGCAGCCAGGAGAAGGAAGGCCTACTTTTGCACGAATTTCGTGCATTGGTAAAGTGGTTGGGAAAGTGCTTGGTCCATAGTAGGTACAATACCATAGTGTTAGCAATTATTATTGTTATTAGTTCTATTCAATTTTATACTTTACAATATTTTCTGAATATAAAAACTAAGAGTACCATTGCAAACAATGTAATGTGGATGATAAAAAGAATAGTGTATTCATATTATCATAAAAAAATTAATGTTAGAAGTGGTTTTATTTCATCCTCTTTCCTTTTTTAGAAATTGTTCAAATCTTTTCATGTAATGTCTAATGAATGAGAGAAATGTGAAAACATTTCCTCCATATGGTATTGCTACAGAACAACTTCTAGGAAGAGATTTGTTCAATAATAGAACAGATGTTCCAATCTTCGTTTCCATGAGGTGCCAAGATATGTCTGCTGGGAACAGAACCAGGGGGTAATTTGTGTAAATCATAGTATGTTAAGTGCATTATATATTAAGTGTTTGTCTATTAGTGCTAAAAAAAATGTCTTTTAAACTTCTGCATCCTGTTGTCTCCCCCATAGCAAGATAACTGAATTGCCCTAATAAAAGACAAATGAGCAACTAAAATTCGGTGCCACACATCAACAGAGGTTTTGCAAGATAAATGTTATCTGGCATTTAGTCTTCATGAGAAGCAGAGAGTTTGACTGTTCCTCCCTCTGTTGGAGATTGCATAATACATACTGCTATTGCAGCTTAAAGCAGCCACATTTGCTGTTCTCCTCGCCACATGGGCTGCATGTACATTGTGGTGTTTGGCTATTAATTTAAATTAAATATTAAAATATGATGGTGCAATCAGACCTCAATGCTCCATGAATTACCATATCTGTAAATTCTTAGCAGTATAGATTGTGTCAGAGCACCATGAATGCTTGACATAATTGTTCTTTGGAGATCAGCATGTTCTTAATACTCCTATGCCTGGCCAAGTGCTGAACTTCCATAACTAATTGCAACAAAATGCTCTTTGGTATTTTGAAATTATTACTTACATGTATCCAATTCTGCTCTTCACCTTGTCATTCCACTAGCTATATGCAAATGTATTTCTTATATAGCATATCCTGCAGCTAATAATCCATAGATATCCCTTGCTGCTGTAAAATTATGCATTTGTTGCTTCTTTTGTTTTTGTTTTTATGGTCTGGCTTCCATATCTACTTCCTAGACTTAAATAATAGACTCTGCCATTCATTACAAGAGTCACTTGCTTGAAGAAATTGCAATGCTTTTCCCTGGTGTTTTTAAAATAGCACACATGTAAGCTGCCTTTCTGGAAACAACTTTTCTTTCTTGTATGTATTTTTTGCTCATTACACATAGTCGTTACTTAATGCATCAGATATGTTATTTTTTTCTGATCATTTTTTTAAAATTTATCTTTATTGTTGAAAGTTATACAGATGTACCATCTCCCCCTCCCAACCCATTATAACCTGCCCCTCCATTCACCCCAGCCCTTCACCACACTATTGTCTATGTCTATGGATTATGCATATTCATATATATATAAAATCCTAATATGCAAATAGACCAAACGGTGGAACAACTGAACAACCGAACAACCAGTTGCTATGATGTGCATTGACCACCAGGGGGCATCGGCAGCAGGTGGCAGAGCACGGAACATGGCGGGCATTGGCCACGATGGGATGGTAGAGCAGGTAAGCAGGGGCACCAGACCAAGTCAGGGTGCAGGTCACTGTCATTGGAGCGAGCCTCTGGTGGTTACTGAAAATTCTTTGCTCCCATGTGCCACAGTCCCACCCAGTGTTCATAACTGGTGCCGGTGCCGGCCCAGATCACAGCCACTGCTTCTCCACCTCCCCCTGCCCCTGAGGGACAATCGGGGCTGGCAGCTGCCTCTTGCACCCGCTGCTGGCAATGACCCTGCTCACACCCTCTGCCAGCACCAGAGCCACTGCTCGCACCCACTGCCGGTGCCGGCCCCACTCACACCCACAGCTGGCACCAGAGCTGCTGCTTACACCTGCTGCTGGCGCCCAGCACCGGTTCTGATCACTTGGCACTGTCAGTGGGTACGAGTGGCGGCTGCTATCCCAATTGCCCCTGAAGGCTTCTCCACCTCTCCCTGCTCCTAAGGGGTGATCAGGGCAGCAGCCTCTGCTTGCACCTGCTGACGGTGCTGGCCCTGCTCGCACCTGCTGCTGGAACCAGCCCCAATCACTTCGTGCCATCAGCGGGTGCAAGCGGGCCGGCGCTGTCAGTGCGTGGGAGCAGTGGTGGTGGCAGTGGGGCTGCAGGCCAACAGGGGACCGGTGCTGCAGTGGGAAGGGCCAGGCTGGGGCACAGAGGATGGGCCGAGACCCGCCCCTGTGCCCACCACAGCTTCGCGGCCCACAGTTCCTTTCAAGGTGCATGAATTTATGCACTAGGTCCCTAGGCTATATGTATAAAAGACTAATATGCTAAGTGTCCATCCAACTGGTAGCTATGACATGCCCTGACCACCAGGGTGCAGATGCTCAATGCAGGAGCTGCTGAGCTGCAGTGAATTGTCAGTGGTGGTTCTAGGGTGACACACCCTGAAACCAGAGAGGAGGAAGCCAGATTCCTTATGGGGCCACAATTCCACCTTCAGCCTGGGGCACTGTCGGCCCCAAATCTGGTTTACTGCACACTTGCATTTGCTTTCCACACCCTGTACAATAGCAACTTTGCTGAGTGCCCTCTCACACTCCAGGACCCCTCAGGGGGTGTTGGAGAGCCTGTTTTGGCCCAATCCCCGCAGGCCAGGCCAAGGGACCCTACCTGCCGGAGGAACCCTGCTCACTCCGCAGACACCCTTTGAGCTACAGTACCACCCAAGGTGCAGCCAGCTGGGGAGGGACCGAGGGAGGTTGGCTTCAGGGTGTGTCCGGCCCATCTCGTCCAGTTCCGCCACTCTGGCCACCTTCTAATTAATTGCCTGTCAATGTGCATGAATCCGTGCACTGGGTTGCTAGTATGCGTGTAAATTCTTTGGTTAATCCCTTCCAACCCACCTATCCATTCTGACCTTCCCTCTGATATCCCTCAGTCCATTCCATGCTTCTATGTCTCTGGATCTATTTTGTTTATCAGTTTATTTCATTCTTCAGATTCCACATATGAGTGTGATCATATGACACTAGTACTTGTTTTACTATGACTGATTTATTTCACTTAGCGTAATACTCTCTAGATCAGGGGTGGGCAAACTTTTTGACTCGAGGGCCACAATGGGTTCTTAAACTGGAGGGCTGGAACAAAAGCATGGATGGAGTGTTTGTGTGAACTAATATAAATTCAAAGTAAACATCATTACATAAAAGGGTACGGTCTTTTTTTTTTTTTTTTTAGTTTTATTCATTTCAAAAGGGCCAGATCCGGCCCGCGGGCCGTAGTTTGCCCACGGCTGCTCTAGATCCTTCCATGCTTCCTCAAAGGGTAAGAGAGACTTCTTTTTCACTGCTGCATATTATTCCATGGTGGGTAAATGTACCATAGCTTTCCACAGCTTTTTTGTCCACTCATCTACTGATGGACATTTGGGCTATTTGAGATCTTAGCTATTGGAAATAACATTGCTATTAACCTAAGGGTGCATATTCTTTATGACTGGTGTTTTGTGTCTCTTAGGATATATTCCTAAAAGTAGGATCACGGGGTCAAATTGCAATTCTATTTTTACTTTTTGAAGAAACTCCAAACTGTTTTCCATAATGTCTATACTGGTCTGCATTCCCATCAGCAGGGTACTAGGGTTCCCTTTTCTCTATCTCCTTGCCAACATTTGTTATTTGTTTATTTGTTGAGGGTAGCCATTCTGACAGGTGTGAGGTGATGCCTCATTGTCATTTTAAGTGGCATCTCTCAGATGATTAGTGATTTTAATCATTTTTCCATATGTGTCTTGGCCATCTGTGTGCCCACTTTGAAGAAGTAGGACCTTTGCCCATATTTTAATTGGATTGTCTTTCTTTTTTTAAATTGTATGAGTTCCTTATATATTTTACATATTAACTCCTTATCAGGTGTATAATTGGAAAATATTATCTCCCATACAGTGGGCTCCCAGAATATACTGTGTTCATGGATTGGTAGAATTAACATCATTATGATGTCCATACTATCAAAAGCAATCTTTAGATTCAATGCAACCCCTATTAAAATACCAACAGCATATTTCACAGATCTAGAACAAATACTTTACAAACTTATATGGAACCAAAAAAGACCCTGAATTACTGCAGCAATTTTGAGAAAGAAGAACAAAGTTGGAGGGATCACAATCAAGATATCAAGTTATACTACAAAGCCACTGTAATCAAAACATCCTGGTACTGGCACAAGAACAGGCATATAGATCAATGGAACAGAATAGAGAGCCCAGAAATCAACCCAAGCCATTATGCTCAATGAATATTTAACAAAAGAGGCAAGAGCACACAATGGAGTAAAGCAAATGGTGTTGTGGAAATAGTACAGGTACATGCAAAAAAATGAAACTAGACCACCAACTTCCACCATACACAAGAAAAAACTCAAAATGGATAGAAAACTTAAATGTCAGTTGTGAAACCATAAAAATCCTAGAAGAAAGAGTAGGCAGCAAAATCTCAGATATCTCCCATAGCAATATGTTTTCTGATATATCTCCTAGGGCAGTGGTTCTCAACCTTCCTGATGCCGTGACCTTTTAATACAGTTCCTCATGTTGTGGTGACCCCCAATTTCATTGTTACAAATTGAACATAATTAAAGCATAGTGATTAATCACAAAAACAATATGTAATTATATATGTGTTTTCCGATGGTCTTCACAGGCGACCCCTGTGAAAGGGTCGTTCGACCCCCAAAGGGATCGCGACCCACAGGTTAAGAACCGCTGTCCTAGGGCAAGGGAAAATGAAAAAATGGGACTACATCAAAAGTCTGAAGTACAAGAGTCTGAAAATACATAAAGGGCTGGTTATTAAGGATTTACCTCTCTGTAAAAAGAAAAAAAAAAAAAACACACCAAAAAATGGATTTATAACCTTTACTGGCCAGGCTTTGTCTGTGTGTTTCAGTTATCCCTGTGAATTTTGATTTAACTGCAGGAAAGATACACACTATTAAAATAGTATGTCATGGCATAGAGATTACAAATCAGAAAATCGAATGTTTGCATCCCTTTAAAAAATGAAAATTGTATCAAAACTTATGTTGTTTCAGAAGACTTTGTATTTACAATATTCATGTAAATTTGTGAACAAGCTTTCATTTTGATCAAACTGATCATCTACATTTTTATAATAAAACTGAAGACTCATCCATCAAAAAACAAACAAACAAACAAACAAACAAAAAACCAGAATAGAAACCCCAGAAATCAACCCAAGCCATTATGCTCAATTAAGGAGAAAATGAAAAAATGGGACTACATCAAAATAAAAAGCTTCTGCACAGCAAAAGAAACCAACAGATACATTTTTAATTCACTTGACTTATTTATGAAGTTTTATTAAAATTCTACTTAACAAGATACCTTTGTACACAGAGTGATCAATGAAACTATCATTTCCTGGCAAAAGGTGAAGATTATATTCTATCTCTCTAAAATCCCTTTTTTAATGTAATGAGAATTTTCAATACTTCGAATGAATATTATATATTTAACAAGTCACAAGATTGCTATCAACTGCTTATTTGTGTGTTTTTCTATTGATTTTTCTCATAAACCTTTTTTTTTTTTCTGGGAATGGGACCTAGAATTGGAATCAGTGGGTTTCTGAAAACTTGAAAGGTCATTTTTTCTCTTCCTCTTTAGGTGTATCCCCAGGCTTTCTTGTCTACAGCATCAGGTTAGTATTATTTTAACTTGTTTAACAAACACAAGTGGAGAAGAGAATTGAACTGGATTTTATAGTGTACACACACACATACACTAGTGGCCTGGTGCATGAAATTAGTGCACTCAGGGCGGGAGCCCCGCAATCCATCACCCCAAAGAGGTAGGCTCCACCCACCCATCCTGGTCTCCTCAGTGGATTGCCCCAAAGTGGTAGGCCGGAGCCGGAGGAGGCTTGCAGACCCCCGGCTGGGCCATGGTGGAGGCCTGCAGACCCCTGGCACAGGAGCACAGAGGACTCTGCTGCAGCCCCGCCCTCAGGCCGGTCTGCAGTGGAGGCCTGCGGACCTCCACATGCCTGCAGACCGCCATAGTGGAGAGGCCTCTCTGCTGTGGCCCCACCCCGTCCCTGCACTGAAAGTCCCTGCCCACCTGTGCTTGCTGCGCATGGAGACTGCTGATTGGTTGTTACTGTGATGGTGTTCCAACCAATTTGCATATTACCCTATTATTGGTATAGATGAGAGAAGCTGCTCAGTTATCACATGACAATATGGTCATTATACAGGCTCTGCCATTCACTCACTGAATTCAGTATATTTATATAGTACATTTACTATTTCTAATATCTTATTACTTAGAAAACTAATATTTCTTTTGAATACACCTTTCTTTTTATTGAATTTATTGGGGTGACACTAGTTAACAAAAATATACAGGTTTCAGGTGAACAGTTCTATAACACATCATCTGTGCACTATATTGTGTATTCACCACCCCAAGTCAAATCTCCATCACCATTATGCCCTTTTTACCCTCCTCCATGCCTCCTCCTCTCCATCCTCCTGGTAATTGTTATTTGCAATATACAAAATTTGGAAGCAGCCTCCAAAATAGAATATGTTTGAAAAGCTAGTATTTAGTTTATTGTTTTTTTAAAAAAATTCTAAAATCACATTTGCGAACATGTGTGGGGAGCTTGTTAATAACTTTGGATTCCTTATTTTATTTATTCCAGTGATCTGCCCCAATGTTTATTTACTTAACAAACATTTTGATGCAGTAATTTTCTCTCTAGAGAGTCTTTATTTGAATTTTCATGTTTAGATCAAATGCCAAAGTAATTCTTTTGCTCTGCATATGACTATTTTCTTACTTCTAGTCATGCAAAAATGAATTATGATGAACAAAATTGTGACTCATTTATCTATTCATTGAGTAATGCTGTTCTTCAATTAAATATTCCCCTTAGCAATAATGGATATCATGCATTGAAGGGTGAACAAAAAATGAAATAGTTCTAATCATGACATTTTACAAGAATTTCAGTAAAATACTATGTGATGAATATAACATAACGAGTAGTGATTAAAGTTACCACCTGTCTCAGTTTAATCAAATAAAAAAGAATACTCAAGTCTGAAAATGAATATGGATTATATCATGATAAAATGCATCTATTTTTATTACACATGAGACTCTTTTGTAAAGTATATCTAATTCAGAGATTAGGCTTTTGGGAAACTTAGATATCCAGTATGTTGCCAGTTTCAGAATTAAAAAAAAAAAAAATCAAACCAAAATCACAAAGATTTTTTAAATTATAAATTCAATTGTTGAGCAAACAGAGAGTAAAACAATGAAAAAGAGCCAATGAACTAAAACCCTAAATATCATATATGATAAATAAGGTTTAAAGTATGAGAATTCTTCATAAATATTGTAATTCAATACATACAAGAGTTAACCCTTTTTGGTGAAAAATAAAAAAAAAATAGGAGAAGCAGCTAGGGGTAGATATCCCAGTAAAAAGAAAAAGACTAGAATAAGTCAGTGGAACAAAGGGCAAATATTTAGTTGCCATGTAAAGCCAGCATAGCTAGTCACTACCAACCATGAAAATAGTAGAGATGCAGGAATATAGCAACACAGAGAAAAGAGGGCTGTTGCTAAAAAACAAGATAAAAAATTTCATATTCATGAGGTGTGAGGATTCAACCCATAATATTTTAAGTCATAGGGCAGTGCTAATATGCTAATAGGTGTGAGTGTGGGATGATAAAAGGGCAGATTAACAACATACTGATGAAGGAGTATGTATGTCACCTCTGTGTACATGGAAGCACTGAGAGGTAATGTTCATTTGTACTTCAGCCTTTTCTTCAAAACTCTAAGAGAACTATGCTCAGCATAGCCAGGGGTGAACCTGAGGAGGGGTGGTGAAGCATTAAAGACAGACAAGAGAATACAATTGGGACCAGGTGGGACATTGTTCTCAGATGGAGAGACAGTGCCACAGCTTGCAAGCCGGGTCTTTATTTTATAGTCAGATCCCATGAGACAAAGCAAGGGCATGGTCAAGATATTTACAATGTTCTCACGAGTTTCAAATCTACTTAATTACATGCACCTGAGAACTATATCAAGCATTGTTTTGGCAGCACTTGCTGCACCTCCCACAGCCTATATCACTCAGCTACCTGGGACAACAGGTTTGGACCATAAGGTCAAACTTACAACCATACCCTTTGGCTAAAATTGTGCTGGGAAGGCTTTGCCCTCCACGCTGGGACCTACATGTGGCTTTGCCATGAGGGGACGGTGCTCTCTCATGAGTCTGAGGCTAGAACCTGTCCAAACGTTGTAGCTGCTCTCCACATCTAAGATAGTTCTGTGATTTATGAAAGAACAGTTTAGCCTAGGCTATGATATGAGTTTTATAGTGCCAGCCATACCCAACTAAACAGTGTAACAAGACTGGGATCATTGTAGTTACCAATGAATACTGATCTTTTGGTAAAGGAAATGGGTTAAGCTGAATGTAAGTAGAATAATCAGAATCGCACCAAATCTGTTATCTGCATCATGTCAATAAGTGCATTTCAATCAAAACAGACTTTTCATCAATGGTACTATGAGGAGTCACTTAGCTCTTCTCTTCTAATACATATCATATTTAGAGGGTACATGAAATGATATCTCTCAGTCTAAAGTTAATTTTTCTTACCTGCTGTCTTGTTGGATGTAAGACTTTAAGTATAATTACTCATAGAAGAAAATATTAGCATGTATTATTAGTATTCTAATTATAGGAGGAACAATTTTTAGATGCCAAAGGTGATAAAATGAAGGTCTGTCCGTTTTATCCATTCCTAAGCAGTCTGTACAGTTTATTCATTGAGGGAACACACAGAAATTCCATAGGGAACAGAGTGTTTCTTAAATTTTTTCAACACATTTTGGATCCCGGAATTTAGTTTATAACAAAGGCTATTTCAGATCACACACACACACACACACACACACACACACACAAACACAAACACACAAGCACACACACACACAAATTATAGATCCCAAAGCAGAGAAAATACTTAGATGGCAAAGAGCAATTTTGCTTTAGGAAACTAATCATATCCATCATGATGTTTTTTGCTAATGATTTGTTTTCTGTTTCCCCAAGCATGAGGCATTTTTTGTGTTTTTTTTTTTTCTTTAAAGTTATTGAGATGACACTGGCTAATAAAATTACATACTTCAACTTGTAGGTACAAAAATATATATTACCTGTTTATGACTATCTATAAATTTCATAAAATTTTAGGCCAATCTGCTTGATCTAGAGACATATTTTATTTCCCACTTGTTTTGTGATTCTTTTCAAATTTATCCAAAATCACATTTTGCACTAACATTTATAATATTGAAATGGATCTTATAATTAATGATGTCTTAGATCAGCGGTTCTCAACCTGTGGGTCGCAACCCCTTTGGGGGTCGAAGGACCCTTTCACAGGGGTCACCTAAGACCGTCGGAAAACACATATATATATATAATTACATATTGTTTTTGAGATTAATCACGATGCTTTAATTATGTTCAATTTGTAACAATGAAATTGGGGGTCACTACAACGTGAGGAACTGTATTAAAGGGTTGCGGCATTAGGAAGGTTGAGAACCACTATCTTAGATGATAAATTGCGTAACAATAATATGAAGTACTATTTACTTTGTACTTTCTGTATGTCAGAAACTTCTATAAGTGTTTCATTTAGTCACTCTGAGCTCTAAACAAGTATTGTTGTCTATGGAACTGAGGAAACAGGATTAGAGCAGTTACAGAATGAGTTTAGGGTTACCCAGCAATTAAGCAAGAGAGCAAGTGTTGTGCTGGGACACTGAGTGTCTTTACATGATGACAACGACCTACACTTCTGACTACAACACCAGCAAACCAGAAGCAATGCTACTGTATATTCAGACATCTTATTTTTTTTTCCACCACTGTAATAGAAAGAAAACAAGTCAGGATCTTCACAATTTTAACCCCTATTATAGATAACCAGAGGCCCGGTGCACAAAAATTTGTGCACTCGGGGGGAGGGGGGTCCCTCAGCCCGGCCTGTGCCCTCTCACAGTCTGGGACCCCTCGGGAGATAACGACCTGCTGGCTTAGGCCTGCTCCCGGGTGGCAGAGGGCAGGCCCAATCCCTAGGTGCAGCCCCTGGTCGGCTCAGAGCAGGGCTGATTGGGGAGTTGGGGCGCTGCCCCCTGTCATGCACAGAGCAGGGTGATCGGGAGGTTGTGATGCCACCCTCAGTCATGCTCAGGGTAGGGCCGAATGGGGGGTTGGGGCACCGTCCCCTGTCACACTCAAGGTAGGGTCGATGGGGAGGTTGCGGCACCACCCCCTGTCATGGACAGAGCAGGGCCTATCAGGGGGGTTGGGGCTCTGTACCCTGTCATGCACAGAGCAGGGCCAATCAGGGGGTTGGGGCGCCACCCCCTGTCACGCACAGAGCAGGGCCCATAAGGGGGTTGGGGCACCACCCTCTATCACCCATAGAGCAGGGCCGATCAGGGGGTTGGGGCACCAGCACTCTCACACTCAGGGCAGGGCCGATGGGGAGGTTATGGCTCTACTCCATCACACACAGAGCAGGGCCCGTGGAGGGGGGGAGTTGGGGTGCCTCACCCTGTCACACACAGAGCCGCAGGGCGATCAGGGGTTTGGGGCGCCTTCCCCTGTCACGAACATAGCAGGGCGGATAGGGAGGTTGTGGCCCCAACCCCTCTCACACACAGAGCCGCAGGGTGATCAGGGGGTTTGGGCGCTGCCCCCTGTCACACTGATCCCGGTGCTGGGAGGCTTCACGGCTCTGCTGATCCCGGTGCTGGGAGGTATATTACCCTTTTACTATATAGAATAGAGGCCTGGTGCATGGGTGGGGCTGGCTGGTTTGCCCTGAAGGGTGTTCTGGATCAGGGTGGGGGTCCCCACTGGGATGCCTGGCCAGCCTGGGTGAGGGGATGATGGCTGTTTGCAGCTGGTCACACACCCTTCAGGGTGGGGGTCCCCACTGGGGTGCCTGGAAGCCTGGGTGAGGGGCTGAGGGCTGTTTGCAGCTGGTCACACATCCTTCAGGGTGGGGGTCCCCACTGGGGTGCCTGGCCAGTCTGGATGAAAGGCTGAGGGCTGTTTTCAGGTTGGCGGGTGACGGAAGCTCCCAACCACTCCTTTTTTTCTTTTTCTTTTTTTTTTTTTTTTTTATTCTGGGCCAGCTTTAGCTTTGTGGCTTGGCTCCAGCTCTTAGGCCTCCGCTGCTGAAAGTGGTTTCTGGCCTTTGTTTACAATGTTGCGATCCTGCTTCCTTAACCCTGACAGACTAAAGCAGGTTTCTGGGGTTTTGTTTAGCTTCTATATTTGTTACATAGTTGCTTAGAGTTGCAGGTCAGAGGCCTGCAGCAGCAGGCGGGGAACGTTGGAGTCCTCCATCACTGAAGCAAGCAAGCCTCATGTTAGTTTCAAGCTGCCTGGCTGCCGGCCTCCATCTTGGCTGGCAGTTAATTTGCATATCTCGCTGATTAGCCAATGGGAAGGGTAGTGGTCATACACCAATTACCGTGCTTCTCTTTTATTAGATAGGATGTTGCTTTAAAGTTTTACCATAAGAAGTTCTTAAAACTCTAGGTTTTTCCTACTTCTTACCTCTCTCTTCCACTCACCATTTTTCTTCTGATGCTACTTCTTCCTAGAGAATGTACATAAAATAAGGTTCATTTCTTTTCCCAAGCAACTTCTGCCTTTCCAGCTTAATTCTTTACTAGCTCGGGTAAGCAAATAGAAACTATTTTATGGGATTTTGCTCAGAAGGAAGTGGTTAATATGATGGAGTTAAGCATTTATGAGCCAATCAAGTCCCATAATGATGATTAACAATTTGCTCCTAGCATTCTGGCTTAATCTTTTATTTTTTCAAGGGATTTCTTCATTTTCTGAGGTCAATTGAGCAAAACTGCTATTTTCATGGTTGAGTTATATCTATATGATCCAAAACAATCCCTCATTTTAAATTGGACACTAGACATGCTCAAATGATAGTGCTTCTCCTGTTTGGTTTAGGGCTATTTGAAATTATTTGATCTTTATTCAATAGCTTATTAGAGGTTTTAGGATCAATTTGTATTGAACCATCTTCCTGATTGCTGGGAGGATTTTTATTTGAGTAAACAAATGCTGGTTAAAGTTTTCTAGAAGAAGTTACAGCTTTTCATATTTACATGTATTTGTGTTTGAATCAGCATTGAGAAAATCATTGCAGTGGGCTTAACTTTCAGGTTTATTGATAGGGTCAGCCTCAGTTCCCAATTCAGATTTGTATAGCCAGTAGGTAAACTGTTATTTTTATAAACATGGCTTGTATGTTGTAAATTAAGGGTTATCAGCAGGCCTGCAATTCATTATGATCTTTATAAAGGGATGACCAAGGAAAAGGCAAGTAATGTCAAATCTTTTTTTTCTGCTTTTGTTTTATGTATTTTTCCATCACCATTTATCTCTACCCCCTCCCCACCCCCCATCCTCCCCAGTCAATGACAAACCTGCTGGCCAAGTCACAAAATTTATGTCTGGAGAGTTCCTCTCTATGGTATGCTTCTAGCTGTATTTAGTTAAATCTATGGTTTTAAGGTGTATTAAGAGAAAAGGAGAGATACGATATGTGACAAATTTGTTAGGTGATACTGATAGATTAATCAGTCTGCACATGCAGTATGAATCCATTTTTTTTTCAACAGCACACACTCAGTTTTTAGCTATATGTCAGACACTATGATGGACCCTTGGGATACAATTATCAATAAACTGCAAATCCTAATCACAAGGAATGTGTGGTCTCCATGAGATATACAAAGATAAAAGATAGGAAATACACTAAAAAAGAAGTTTGAAGAATATTTCAGAGGGGTTTAGGCAGAAGTAGAAAAATATTTCAACTCTGGTTGTTTTTGTGGGGATGCCAATGATGAGAGGGATCCAGTCTCAAGTGCCTGCTGCACACACTATGGTACTCACCTGCGTACTGCTGTCTATCACAGTGTTGTGGAAGACAGCTAGCTACTTACAGACCAGAGTGCTTCCAGAAGAGAGGGGCCCATTTAAACTGCTGATTCCTCACCCTTCTGGATGGTGTTGAGTCGAACAAATAACAAATAAAGAATTGTTATTATCCTTGCTGCATGCCCAAAAGAAAGCAGAATATGAATCCCAGAAAGTAATTTCAAGAAGTTACTTGTTCTCAGGGTTTGCTCTGGTATATTAGGAGGTATATATTACAGACTCGGGAATTCAAGTGCTCGAGTTATGTACACAAGAGCTGAGTCCCTGAAAATATGACTGCGACAGAGAACATACAGTTATTCTCTAGATAATAAGATGATTTGCTTTCTGGTGACCAGATGGAGGTGTGATGGATAAAATAATCATCTATTCTTAAGTCCAAAAGACCCATTATGATATTAAAAGGAAAGGTCTTATGTTTCTCAAATTTAATTCAAGTAAAAGGAGTTAAAATAAACATACATAGTAATTTTAACTAGCAAAATGTCTTCACCCATTAGCAGTTAAAAGAAAAATCACACAGTATCAATTCACTTGCATAAGCTATTGCATGCCAATCAGTACTTGATGGCATAGAATTTGGACTGATTTAGGGACTAGTCCCTGCAAATTATTGTCTATGGCAAAGTAATTTCAACTTAGAAAATATATGCAACACAGAGAGCTACATAATTAGATGTGGAAAATGTCTCTTGTTCTTTCTTTTGAGTGTGGGAAGAAGAATAATTTAGAATTGCTCGTGCAAAATTGTTCTTCCAAATTTTTAGTCTGTCCAAGATCATTTAGCTCACCAGCTGAATTCTCTTCCCCATAAAAGGATGTGGTAGAATGTATACTATATGTCTTTTAATGATCAAATCCCCACTGCAGGAGAACTGAATGTAAGACATTTTCAGCAGATAATTTCTTTGTGCTAATTTGATGTTAGAGAAATCTGTAACCAAGAAGTGAAATAGGTAACCTCTAATGTTCATTCCTGCCAAAACACGTTATGCATGTATAAATCGGTAGCTGAGTGATATTTCAAGAACCTCTAAACAAGAGAAATGGAAAGAGAAAAGATTCCACCTAAATCCTTACATATGGATTGATATGCACCAATCATTCCATTCCTTCTTATTACTATAGGTTCATGTATAATTTTTATAATATAATATGAATTATTACCTTGGACTGTGTTTTTTAAATATATATATATATATATATATATATAATTTTCTCAACAAAAGTGCAATGCCACAAATAGCATTCAACTCAATTAGTTTTTTAGATCTAGTTCCGTTCTTTAACACACATAAATTACATTTTTGTATTTCTAAATAAATAAATGAATCTGAAAAATAAGCAACTTAATAAACATGAGTCTGTTATACTTAAATCATAGCTTTACCTGCAACTAGTTGTTACTGATCTACTTATACATAGAAAAAAAGAATTTTTATTTTTTTTCATTTTTGACACCGATATCCTTTGGCCATTAACCAACAGTTTTTTGATAGATTGATATTACTTTCCACAGAGCGTTGAGCCAGTTTCCCTCAATTTTTTTCCAAGTTACCTAAATTTCCAGGGCTCTCTAAAGAATTCCCAGGGTTAGGGCTTCATTTTTCTCATGCTGGGGGAACTGAATTTACTCATATAAGATTGAGATGAACAGGCAGAGAACTCTTTGCCTCATTTCTCTCATCCTCATCTAATAACAGTGCCAAAATTATTTTCCTCCTGTATTTATAGACACATCAAAACCATCCAAAAGGTTCCTATGACTACAACATTTTTCTAAATTTAAAATAATTTCTGAACATTAATAAAGGTCTCCTTTAAATCCAAGTCTGTGGAAGAGCAAATTTTCAATGTAAAGCAGTCATGCATTTTACTTATAAAAGTTATAAATCCCAAAATGTATTGTTGCTACTTTTTCTTTGGACTCACAAGTAACTTTTAGAACAATTAAAATAAGAGGAAAAAGTTAATGTTTATTTTAATTTTTACATTTTTTAATTTTTGGTGTTCTACATTTCTTCATATAGACCCACATTTTGTTGGGTGCCAATCATTTTGCTGCTGGTAGAATTTACTTTAATATTTGTTATAGTCCAGGTCTTCTGGCAATGGATTTTCTCAGCATTTGATTGTTTGAAAAATCATATAGGCACCATTTTTGAAAGATACTTTCTGGGTATAGAATTATAATTTGAGAGTGTGTGTTTTTTTCAGTACTTTATAGATATCACTATTCTTTTCTGACTTCTTTTACAAACATTGATGTGACTTTTTTTTTTTTTTATAAACAGCTGCATGTAATGTCTTTTTCCCCATCTGGATATCTATACAATGCACCTTTATAGAAACTTTTATAGAATTATTAAATTTGCTAATTTAAAGATGTACATTGATGAAATGTATGACAATAGACACTTTCTGAACATACTATGTTTGTTTTGGTAAGTGTCCCCACCTTCACTGTCTTCTCTGAATAGATCTGCCCTATGTGCAAAGATTACATGTCACCTTAGTCCCTGTACTAAACAATTTTCTATATCAATAAAATTTATTCAATATATTTACCTACCCTAACTCACTCTTCCCTTCCAAGGCCCACTTGGCTTACTGCCTGGATTTTGTTTCCAAGTCTTATTTAACATATGTCCTTATTTGAGAAATACACTTGGTGTTTCTCTTCCTGTTTGACCTGACACTCCTCTTCAGAAAGAATCTGATATTGCTGTTCACTCTCCTTTGACACCTTGTACTAAAGAAGAGCTCTGTTGGTTCTCCTACATGGACCCACAGAACTGAACAAATAGTTTCACTTAATGGGTTCCTTCTTTGGGAAGACTGATGGACCAATCATCTATATTTCTATGAATATTCAGGTTAAGGATTCTTCAGTTCAACATATGTCGAAGATTTAATATTTTAAATTGACTAAAACTAGAAATACCACTCTCCTTACTACAAGGAGACAAATATAGTTTACAACACTATTCTAAGTTTTTTTTTAAAGAGATTAGCAGTAAAAATACTATAGAGCGTTTTTATCAATTTGAAGTCAGACAATCTCCAATACATTATCTTCCTACACTTGGTACAATGCAGATTTCTGGATATGTTGATGACTCCTAATTTTATCAGGGTTATCTTTCTTTTAAATGTATTTTTATTGATCTCAAAGAGGAAGGGAGAGGGAGAGATAGAAACATCAATAATGAGAGAGAAACATTGATCGGTTGCCTCCTGCATGCCCCAAAGTGGGGATCGAGCCCACAACCCGGGCATGTGCGCGTACCGGGAATCAAACCGTGACCACTGGTTCATAGGTTGACCCTCAATCACTGAGCCATGCCAGTTGAGCAAGTCCTGTTATCTTCACAATGAAATGCTTTCCACATTATTATTATGCACACTAAAATTTGAAACTTGCTGTTATGTATTTATATAAATTTTTAAAATTGTAATATAATATTTACCCCCTCTATATATTTATGGTGTTTGAAATAATCTATTGATGGTTTAGAATTTAGGTGCACCATGAAGATATATGATTTTTTTTTTTTTACAAAAAACATCTCTCTTACCTAAATATGTACTGAAGTTAGAATGATTTGTAGAAATAAAACCAAATAATATTATTGACAAGAGCAGATGATTGAATCTACAAGTATATGTCATAGTAGAAGTTAAATAACACATTGAAAATAACAATTCCCCTTGTAGCATTTGCTTCAGCAATATGAAGGGGGTCAGATATTATTTCTACTGTTTAGGAGATGTGATAAAACAAAAACGCACTTTTTAAATGTCTCTAGCTTAGTAGGCAGTAAGAGAATAATGAAATGCTCTTACAAATGATATAGGAGAACAATATCTTGGGAGTCTATTAAAGGTTCCAAACAACTGCAACCCTGATTTCTAAGGTGAAGAGTAGAGAATGCTATGCTACTTGTTTACAAAATCTCATACCGTTTCATATCATGTGTGATTATTTACAAAAAAATAAAATATCTTATAAAATTAAGTCAGTTACCATTAAAAAATTAGCTACTTTAACAAACAGTCACAGCGATTGAGTCAGCTATGTTGCAAACTCTATTATAGTCTAAAAAAGGAGCCTTGTTTGTAGCAAATAATGAAATGATACTATGTAAGACAAAATAAATGCCAGAAGTATAAAGGTAATGTCATAGCCTAAGGGATGTGGTGATAAAATAATAATCATTTCTATAAAAATTGTTAAGACACTACCTTTTATACATTCTGTATGTGCATTAGCAACTTCCTTCATAACCAATTATAATGAAATTAGGACAGAGATATGATGAGATAACAGAGTAAAGACCAGAAGATTAAATTTGGATAGATTGATTTTTTTTTTAACTCCAGTGGTTTTAAGAAAAATTATCTCTAACTTGGAAATCAAAAACGATAGCAGTATATCCTTTCAATGACATACTGAGACAGAGTGTAACAAGTATGCCACAGGACCATTTAATGATCCAGGAGTAGGTAGGAGTATTCCACATTGCAGTTTACAGTTTCATCTGAAGCCAAGTGGTGTAAAGTTAAATGCTAACTGTAGACTGCAGTCCTATGGACAAGATAACTGCAAAGGTTATGCTTTATTGTTCTAAATTACATAAAGCAGATTTGTATGTCACTTAGCATAATATTTTTGGCATTTAAAAAATGACTCTCTGAAGCTTTGTGTCAAGGCCAGCCAGGTTTTCATGTATAAATTGAGGTACTAAATATATGCTTTTGTGCAAGACATGTCTGCCTCAACTACTGCATTGTTTCAGCTTAAAGGCAGCCATAAACAATACACAATCAGAGAACATGGCTGTGTTCTAATCAAACTTTATTTTAAAAATTGGTAAATGCCTGGATTTGGCATTTGGGTCATAATTTGCCAAAGTTTGTATTATATCGCCTCTTTTTCTGAAATGCTCTTAGAAGTAGCTATGCCATCCATTGGCTTGTTCATTTCGACACATGTCAATTATACATTTATATGTGAGTTATCCTTTTAACTTCAGAAAATAATATGTTGACAGTAGCATTGAAACAGGAATTTTAGGGGTAAAATAGGACAGGTTTAGGAAATTTTAGAAATTTTGGAAATTAAGGGACCATGGAAGAAGCACAGGGCTGCAGAACAGCGGAAGGTATATTTCCATAGAATGGGGGAGCTGAAAAGCTGCAACAGGTACATTTCCATAGAATGAGGGAGCTGGGAACAGCAAAAGGTCTATATTTACAAAATAAAGAGAAGGAAGCCCTTCACCCAGAAGGAGAAGAAGAAAGCCCAAAGGGAATAGGAAAACAATAAGGAAGGAGCAGGGAGAACCTCAGGTGTCCCATGTTAGGTTTGACCTTTGAGCTCAGGAATTACTAAGGGAATAGTGACCAATCAGAGGGGATATCAAGGCACCAGGATCTGCCACCTTTATAACCATAGGGAAAAGGAACTCAGTGGGACCCTTTCCCCCTCCCTGTGTGGGAGTTCATTCTGTGGGATTCGTTCCCTCTCCCCACATGGGAGTCTGTACTTGTTCTTCAATAAATCTCTACCTTTGCATTCTTCGACTCTGGCAGACAAAGAATCCGGGTTCCAGTCCAAAAATTCCATTTCAGCATGTAGTAAAATAATGAGGGAGAGTGTAAGGAAAAGAAAGTTTATTTTTCTTCCTAGTAACCAAGGCAAATTGACTGTCATCACAACCCTGCACAATGAATAGATTTGGAATATTTCAAGAAGGGCCAATCTTACTCAATATCCAAGTGTTAGTGTGAGAATGTTAAATTACTTTGATTGCATCTTACTGATGTATTTTGCTTTTACATTTCACTTTTGTGTTGAATCTTAAATAATCTTAATGCATGAAAAATTGTTCAAAATTGTTTACTTTAATTATTAAAACCTAATAGATTTTGAATTTTGTGAAATGTATCCACATTAAGCACAAAGCCTGTTTTGTCTTCCTTTCCATTGAGCCCGCAATATCCAATTTCACCACTATGCTGGTGGCACCAGTGACTGACCAGTACGATGGGAAGTATAGTGTCAGTCACTGGTGACTGACATGGCGCTTAACATTTTAACAATGTAACATAAAGCCATGGTGAATCACCTACAAAGGAAGTAATAAAGTCACCATAATGCATAGCAAGCTTTATATTCAAGTGCAAACAAAATATTACAAATTCACCTGGCAGACATTTTATTACAAATATTTAAAATATGTTGATTAAGATTATTAAGATTAAGAGAAAGAAATAATCTACTAAAAAGTGTGTTTTGATGGATGGCTACCAGACTCAGAGAAAGTAAATTGGAGAGGAGAAAAATTCTGCTTTTAAAAAGCAACATGTTATAAATAGAAAGCAAATATCTGACTTTCATCCAGTGCAGTGATTTTCAACTGGTGTGCCACAAGGATTTTTAAAATATGCAATACCTGACTATTTCATCAGGGGCACTGGCCTTTTTTATCTTAGATTGTCAAATAAAAAAATGACAACAGCTAACACAATAATAGCCTTTCAGTGTGAATGAATCAAAATTATACCTATTTTTGCAAGGTCGGCAAAGAAAGTATTTTATGGTGTGCTGCAGAAATTTTGTAATTAGTGTATGTGTGACCTGAGATGAAAAAGGTTGAAAACCATTTACCTAGTGGATGAGAAAAGGGTGCCACAGGGGAAACGGTGCAGGTGCAGGAGCTTGGGACCAACTGCGCATAGCAGCTGATGTTTAGAAAAACGTAGAAAGTTGTTGGTGTGGTAGGAAGGGCATACTGTGTAAATTAAGGGTCACTAGAGTCCAGGTTTATTCAATGCCAGGGCCTCAGAGTAATCATCTGTACACTGTTGCAGTTAATACCTAAGTCAGGAAAATAAATGAGAAAATGTATATATAGAAACATCACAGTCCTCAATACACTGTTTTAGATTTGTGTAAACTGTTAAATCACAGACCTTATCATAAAATTTTGAGTGAAGAATTTATTGACCCAATGCTTTCTGATGGCAAAACTCTGTTGTACTATTAAAGAAAATGAGAAGATATTTGTATGTTGTTTACTTTAAAATTTAAATTAAAATCATTTTTTTCTGTATTTCTTCACTGTGAAATTAAATCGTGGTCTTTATATATTTACTAAAGAGGGAACTAGATTAAGTTTTAAGAGTTATTGTCTAAGGACTGTTGGTTTTTAAATTATATGTGTCAAAAACCCCATGGTAGAAGAGCATGTATAGTCCCTTAAGGTTTAAACTATGTCAAAAGATTGTGAAAAATAACTGCTGATTATGAATGTGATAGTCTTGTTATGGCGAACCCTACAGACATTAACAAATCAAACCTATGGATTTCATTATATTTAGAATAACAAACAAAAAGCCTTTTATTGACTGGGTTTATAAAAGTAAATATAATTTAGACATATAAAAATATTAAAGAGATACTAACTTCATTTCTTTAGCATACACACACAGGTGTTGACATGTACAATATTTTTTACCTGTATTCCTCAAACCCCTCACTTTCCTGATTGTATGATCTTATTCAAGAACTGAAGCATTTTTGTGCTATGTGCTTAAAGAAAAAATGGGAACAATATAGGACAATAAATTCTCCTCTATTTAAAAAAAGCCACAAATGAAACAAAACAAATAACTGTTTCTAATTTTTATCTTTCAGTGTCATGTCTACGATTGTATTTTGTTAGAATTCAAATCAAAGTATATCAAACCACAAATCCTCCCTGACAGATAGAATGCCCAGCTTTTTTTTCTAAGATTCTTCTATCATAACTAATTTCTGTGAACTTTTGACCACTGTGGTACATAAAAAATGGCACCCCCAAAGATGTCCACATTCCAATCCTTGGAACCTGAGACTCTATTAACTTATACGGCAAAAGAACTCTACAGATGTGACTAAGGTTACAGACCTTGAGAAGGGAATATTACCTTGGATTTCCCAGATGGGCCAGTCTAATTGCATGAGTCCTTTACAGGGAATAATTTTTTCAGGCTGAAGTCAGAGAAAGGTGCAGCATTTTTGGTTTTGAAGATGAAGGAAGGGGGTTTATTGGTTGGCTTCTAGAAGCTTGAAAGGACAAAAACACTGACTTCCTCCTAGAGTCTTCAGGAGGAACACAGCCCTAAATTTGTGGTGCCTTTTTTATGACATCAATGAAAAACTAATATAAGGTCTTACAGGCACTACTCATCCACCTTCATATTTGCTCATTGCCTCTCCTTTTCCTACACTCTCCATGTTTCTAGTGGAGCCACCATGTCATTTCACAGAGCTCTTCACCTTTCGCTCCAGGCCATTAGCTCTCTTTGTACCTGTTTCCTTCACATATGCATTCAGTTGTTTCCCTAACTTCCTATATGTCCTATCAAGGTCATAATATGTGTTTAAAAATTGTGGAAATTTCTGAGGGAATAAAAGAGAAGTGCCGAGATGGCTGCCTCTTCCCCCAGCTCACAGGCATAAATCAGTAGGAGACTCATAGGAATGCAGAAGCCGTGTAGATGGTAAGGAGTAAGGGATGCAGTATAGAGATTAGGCTCTGCACAATAGAGAGAAAGGGTGAATAATTCTGTGGAAGGTTGTTGTTTCTGGAGTTGCTATAGGTCAGCAGGGCTGAAGTTGAGAAGAAAATCTGGATGTAAAATGGGAAGAGCAAGGACACACTAGAATCCACATTTGTTTCTCAGTGACTCCAATGTTGACAGAACAGGTTACCTACAGAGGAGGCTGCTGATCTTGGTCACAGAGCTGAACATGCATGTATTTTAGGACTCAGAGAAGATGAAGGACTTGAGCTGGTGCAACCTGATGTAGCTGTGATATGGCATCTTTGGACTGGAACTCGGATTCTTTGTCCACTGGAGTCAAAGAATGAATCCACAGACAGAGGGTAGTATAGCAAAAGTGGGGATTTATTGAAGAACAAGAATAGACTCCCATGTGGGGAAAGAGAAAGAGTCCCACAGAATGAATCCTATGTGGGGAGGGGGGAGGGTCCCACCAAATTCCTTTTCCCTAGGGCTTATAAAGGCTGTAGATCCTGGTGCCTTGATATCCCCTCTGATTGGTCACTATTCCCTTGGACTGGTTACTACAGTAACCCCTGGGCTCAAAGGTTGAAACTCACATGGTACATGTGAGGTTCTGCCCCTTCTTCCTTATTGTTTTCCTATTCCTGTTTCAGCTGCATATCCTGTGACTCCCCCAATCATGCCAACCAGGCAAGCTGGCGTGTCAGAGACAACATCTGCAAACTTCAGAGACATCTTGTGCCCGCCCACTTTCACAGCATAAGGGCTACCAACTTCTTCTGCCTTCCAAACCTCACAAAATATGTTCTTATGGTCAGCTCTAAACCAGAACCATTCAGTCTCGAGAATTTGGAGAAACGTTGTCTCATGAAGTTGGCAGAGTCCAAATCAAAAATCTTAAGAGGCTAATGTGTTTTAATAGTTTCTATCAAGTTGTCATAAGTGAGGGCTAGCTCAGTGCCCATTATAAGAAGCGTCTAGGACCTTTTACCGTTTATGTAGCATCTGCCTTCCTGAGATCTTTCAAGACTAATAGCAGAGAATGGCAGAACCGAGAGTCAAAAGGCAAAGAGAAAGCTATTCCAAATACGTGTGAAATTCTTATATTCAGTCACAAGATGTGATCTAAACTCCATGCCCCAAATAAAGTCACCATAAAATTTAAGAGTAAATTGCTATATATTTCAATTTTTCAAAATTAAGGCCAAAACCGGTTTGGCTCAGTGGATAGAGCATCAGCCTGTGGACTGAAGGGTCCCAGGTTCGATTCCGGTCAAGGGCATGTACCTGTGTTGCGGGCATATCCCCAGTGGGAGATGTGCAGGAGGCAGCTGATCAATGTTTCTCTCTCATCGATGTTTCTAACTCTCTATCTCTCTCTCCCTTTCTCTCTGTAAAAAATCAATAAAATATATTAAAAAAAATTAAGTTAAATTTATGTTGGGGAAGAAAGGAGTCTAATCCAAATAATCTTTGGGGAGAAACATGTCTCTGTTTCCATATCAGAAATTGTATGTAAACCGAGTTTATTGTACTAAACAGCAACAACGAATAATTCTATTTTTAACTCTCAGAATAAGATGACATTGCATTTTTTTCTAAACAACAGATTGCTTTGCTTTTTTTTTTTGTTTCTTAAGTATAATTTTAACATAACAAAGTCAGTTCTAAAACTAGTCAAGTTCCTGCCTTTATAAAGAGCCCATGACTAAAAAGGATCAACAAGCCATTCTTCCTCACTGGTCACTCTGCTAAGGAAAAAAAAAATTCTAGATTTGCATGAGCTCCAAGGTACCCTAAAAGTAGTACTGGAAGTTGAAATATAAAAGTAAAAGCTATATAGCAAAATTTATTAATTATGCATTCATTCTATGACTTGGACAAAATGAAAAATTGCTAGCATATTTATAGTTTTTTCACACCAAGATCTTTTAAAGCATATTTTTGTTTTATATTTATCTACTAGATATTTGAATTTTAATGTGCATATAGTTCATGGTAATGGGTGAAGAATAAAATTATGAAGACAGGACGAATAGATTAATTTACATTTTAAAATTCATGGAACTCTTAAAGTATACAAAGTTTTGAAAAAAAATACTACTATTGAGATAAAAATGCAACAAGTGTTAGAGTTTAAAGAAGAGAAAAGAGATTAGTATTAAAACTCATTATAATTCAGAAAATGATAGAAAATATTGATTTTTAGAGAATTTGCTGTGTGTCATGCTGTATTATCTCTCTCCTCCTTATCTTCAAGTGCCTTCATCAAAGTCATAAATTTCAAAAGTGCTTTTGTATTTAGTTTTATATTGGGTTCAGATTATGACATCATACTGAAATTAAACATAAGACAACCTAATGAAATTTTAGAGAGCTTAACATATATTTATTGTTTTAATTTTGTATGTATTTATTGAGCAGTATTTTGTGGCATGATCTTTTGGTAATGAAGAAGCATTGCCTACTCTTCCAAATAATAAAACAATGTCAATAACAATAAAAAGACTTATCATTAAAACTCAAATTGGTTGAATGTCTTAATAAAAATAAACCAAGGTTGATGTGGGAACAAATACAAACAGGGAAGTCAGTTAAGCAGAGATGATTTTTTTAAATATCATAAACGGAGTATTAAAATACTCATTAATAGATATTTAGAAGTATTGGCATGTATGATTTCAAGTGAATAAAATAAATTAGGATCATACCATTTTAAAAGGCAAGTGGCCAAGCAGCATCTGATATTCTCTCCTCTGATTTGCCTTTAATATCTAATACCTATAAAAATATGCACAAAAATATATGGAGTGGTGTGTGTGTGTGTGTGTGTGTGTGTGTGTGTGTGTGTTAGAGAAAAACATATTTGACGTGTAGATAAAACATTACAGACACAGATACATGTTGGGAGGTCCTCCATGTCTTCTTTATGTAAAAAGTCTATGATAGCTAGTACTCATATTTATTTATTTCTGATTTTCTGTTGGTGGAAAAAGAGAAGTCTTGAAAATTACATATGACTTAATTTGCATATTATTTCACCCACGTAACTGGCATTGTGATCTTAAGCACAATAGTAATCTCTTTGATGCTCAGTTGTTACCAGAAAATAGTAGCCATACCATAGGCAGTATTTTATCTCATCTAAAAACTGTGGTACATTTGAACAATGGTATACTATACAGCTGTAAAAAAGAAAGGACTCTTACTCTTTGAGACAGCATGGAAAGAACTGGAGAGTATTATGCTAATCAAATCTAATGAACAAAATAAACTGATGAATACAATAGACCCAGAGACATTGAAACATGCAACAGACTGACATATTTCAGAGGGAAGAGGAGGTGGAGAGATTAATCAAAGAACTTATAAGCATATGTGCATAGCCCATGGACAAACAATAGTTTGGGGAAGGCTGGGGAGGGAGTGGGAGTGAGATGGAGAGGGTCAAGGGTGGGAAGAGGAGATCTGTAACACTTTCAAAAATAAAGATACAAATAAATAAATAAATTCCATTAATTGAAAGTTCACCATTATTATATATCCCATTGGTAAAGAAAGAAAAAAAGCTGCTGTATTATAATATTAATATGTATCCTGGGTTGAGCAGCAAGAAAATAGCATAATTATAGTTCTTAGTAAAATACAAGCACTCAATATATTTTATCTCTGACATTTGCAATTTAATATTACAGAAAATAAGGAAAACAAGAACCTAACATATTTATATTTTCTGGTATCAAGAAACCTAGAGTCAAATATTTTTAATATTGTTTTGAGTTGTTTTGTATTGTGAACAATTATTTTCCACTCAAATAGCATTGAGCACAATTTGATATTACTCTTGATTTCAGGCCACTGTTTCAAAGATTTCTTCTCCTACTCCTTCTCCTCCTAATGTTTTATTTTTCTACATAGTTAATAAATGCTGAATCCTCACCATTTTAGGGGAGAATACAGACATATATTAAAACAGAAAATAGAAAGGAGAGAATCAGGTGCAATCCATTCTAAAGACAGATTTTTGTTTTAAATGTACCATCTCTTAATCTAACCTATATTTACAGTAATAAGTATGTTGATCATAGAATGTGTATACATATTTGTAGGGGTTGTCAGATTATATTTTTAGCACTTTTGAGTATCATTGAACATTAATAATACAATTTAGAAATTATGCTCCAAAGCAGACTAAAGGAGAAAAACATAGAACTTAAGCTTTTTTGTTTGCTTTTTTACATTCTTTACACAGAGTCCATGTATTATTATAGGAGTTTTTCCCCACTATAAATTTTAAATCAATTCAAACCAGAGTGGAGATTTTAGAATCCGTCTGTAGTATGTGTTTCTATAATTCAAAAGATGATATTTGGCAGTTCAGCTTACTGAATTTTTTATAAACTGTGATTGAAATGACTATAGTGTGGTATATTTGTGTTTTTCCTTCTTATGGCTTCTCAATAGTGATATACACAATTTTTTTTTTAACTGAGATGCAGATGAAAACATACAAAATACTAATAGCTGGAATTTTTAAAATAAACCTAAATTTCACAGATAGCCTAAGTTTTGTTTTACTCAATAATGCTTCCTTTACAATTATAGTTAGCAACAGATATATGATATATTACTAAAAATTTGTTCAGATGAGAGGGAAAAAATACCCATTAGGAATCAATGAATACTTTAAAAGGTTGGATAAAATGAACAGTTCAAGTCAATATCTGGGAAATTCAGGCAAGTTACTTTTTCTAAACATTCCTAGGCACTGAGACAACATAGAGATCTATTTCCTTTTAACATGGGGAATATCCCTTTATTCCTAATCTGGACTTGGAAAATATAAACTCAATAGAGAGTACATTAGGTTTTTATAAATGTGTTAAAACAAAATTTCAATTGCAAGATAGAATGCAGGTGTCTATTAATAAATATCTATTTGACCAAGTCTTGTCAATGTGAACAACAGTAAATAGTGAAGGAGGCTTTTATTACCATAAGTAATTGGATCACTGATATCACCTCCCAATAAGATAATTACATTCAAGGTTCTTAATTTTAAATACTCTTAAAAAATAAGTACTCTTTATTGTACTTAGTCAAGTATTTTATTTAAAAAGCCATTAATGGGTTTTATTCTTTGCTCTTTGTATTTATTAGTTTTGATTTGATTTTTAGTAATGATCCTTAGCAAGGATAATCACCATGTTTTAAATAATGCAAATTTGCAATCTCTATTTTGCCAGCAAATTAAACCAAGTAGAAAATAAATAGACTAAGGAGAAAAAGCAGTTTCATTTTCTCTACTTTCATTTGCATTATTCTGAGTCATTAATGTGTGTTTGCTGAAAATGGACTTTGTCTGTGCTGTCAGGACCAAAGATGACTCCAGCTACACAATTTCTGATGTAGACGCGTGTCCTGCCTTCAACATCATTATTCATTTGTTTGGGTTTTTCTTTTCCAAAATGATAAAGCTCAGATTAACTATCATAAATATTCTTTCTTAAATAGAAATAATCTCTCTGAAAAAAATGTGTATTACAACATATGTTAGATATGTTAGGAAACATGTTTGAAAATTTTATTTTGGTGGAGAGTCATGAAATCCAACCTTTCTGCTCCTCTAATGTGAACTCCACCTTTTGACCGCAGAGTATCAGCACAGAGAATGAACACATTCATGAAGTACCTCTGATACCGTCACCTTGTTACAGAAGACCAAAGAAATACCAAGCACGCTTCCTAGAGAAAGGGAGGGACCCCGTTTATTAACACTAGTGGACTCCGGGAATAATTTCCAAATCAGAGCGAAGAGACATGCTGAGGGCTTCACTTTTTATAACCCTCTGGGGTCTTTGTCTTACAGATATGGTTCCACCCCCTTTCGTGGGCTTACAGGAAGGCCCCCGGGTATTGTGTTGGGGGTCCCCAGGCCATATCCAATGATCTGTCCTGGAGCCAGCAGCAATAATGACCTTCTCCCCACCCCCCCACCCCCACCCCTCCAGGCCAGAACATTGTTCAGTTTTTATGGCCTGATACGCCTTGCAAGACCAGTTTCCTCCTCAACCTTTCTTCTCATGAATCTTATCCATGCCTAAGATCTCAGTGCTAATGTGTGTTTATTAGGACATAGTGTCCTAATAAATTTTAGAGGGAGGAAGAGAGAGAGAGAGAGAGAGAGAGAGAGAGAGAGAGAGAGAGAGAGACAGACACTGATGTGAAAGAGAAACATCCATCAGTTGCCTCCAGTACACACTTGGATCCAGGACCAAACCCACAACTTGGGCAAGTGCCCTGACCTGGAATCGAACCAGTGACATTTTGGTGTAGGGACAGTGTTCAACCAACTCAGCCACACTGGCCAGGGCTGCTTTAGAGGTGTTTTTTTTTTTTTAATCCTTTTGTAATTACTAGTATTTATGTATTTATTTACGATCTCTCGCTCCCCTTTACTAGTATCTATCTAAGGACAATAACCATATCTCTTGTTTGCCTGGGATTCTGTGTACCTCACAATGAGTTTTCTGTTTGTTGAAAGAATGGATAAAAGTAGATCTGAGAACATGCCTATTCTGGTAAGTTGTAGCAAACAAAGATACAACTGTTCTAGCACAATATTTATGTTGAACAAGACTTAGGAAGCTGCTGCTGATTGAAGTTAGTGTCCTCTAAAACTATTCCCAAAATGTATGAATTACTTCAAAGTTATGCATAAGCACACAGGCATGCACACAGACAACATTGACAGTGCATTTGTTCCTGTTCTGATAAGTAACAAAAGCTTGAAAGTTGGTTAATTAAGTAAATAGTAAACATTTAAAAATGGACTAAAAACTGGAAGACTATGAATGATGGAAAATGCAAAGCCTGCCTCAAAACATCTAGAGAATGAGTATCTTTGAAATCAAAAGGCTCAAAAATAACATTTAAAAGAAAAAAATGGAATACAGACTCAAAATATAAGTTCTCAGACTTTCAAAGTTATGATGTAGAAGGTGCTTCATCTTCAAAAGAAAAACAAAATCCTAAGGAAGCTCACTTGATGTGAAGCAGGCATGACATCCTCTTTTATCCACTGTTTATATCAGTTTCCTCCATTGCCAACACCAATTAAGGATGACAAGGACACTGTGTCCCATCAAAGAATTCTAGGTCTTGTTCAAGTATTAGGAAACCTGACCCAATCTAATTCAAACATTTTATCCCACATCTTAGTTAGATTTTCACATTCATCTCTCTGCTCTGAGCTGACCCAGGCTCTTTAACTTGTCATGATAATAAATATCACAAGACCTGTCCTTTTGTCTTGTTCCTTCAGTTCCATTCCCCGGGACACACTGGGGAGAGGGATTAAAGGAAAACACAAGGTCTCTTGGGACAGATGATGGTGTCCTCTGGGGCAGTGCTCTCCAATAACACCTCCCCCCGCCCCCCCAAACACTGCCTTTTCTCTAATGGGCTGATTGTGGCTACTCAGAGACTTGCCAGGTCAGGTAAAAGAATAATTAAACCACCCCCTGAAATGGGAAACTACTCTATTGTGACTTCTCCATTCCTTCTCCCATGGCAGGTATCACAAAACGTACTCTTCTAGGGTTGTCTCGCAACATCAGGCAATCCTGTTAGCTTGATCCTTCCAAGGTGGCACTTCTTGGCTTCCTTCTCTGGTGCCCACTGAGACCATTGTGAAACTGATGAAATTCTGGAAGAGAGACACATCCTTCCTGACTTCTCTTTTAACATGCTATCCACATCAGCTCCAGCCAGCTTCTCATCTTTGGGCTTTTATTGAGAGTCATTGATACTATGCTTTCTTCTGTAACTTCCCGAATCCAGGGGCCAAGATTATATTCTCAAACCTCTCTCCGCCTCTCAGGTAGAGTGGTAGCTAATGCTAGTCTGCATGGTTCTGCAGATCAGCCAGCTCTAGACAGAGGCAATAAGTCAGTCCCTGTGGACAGATAAACCCAATTTCTTGCGTCAGACTCCTGAATCCTCCCCTCACTTGTCTTAAGATGGATGGGAAACATCACTGCCTTTTTGCCACGGAGAAAGGATGGTGTATCCTAGTGTCTGCATCAGGGAATTGGCAGTGCTGGTGATTCTTGGAAATCCTCCTCACTTTTGAACTTTTAATTCTTTTTTTCTTATAACCTGAAAGTGGGTGATGGGCTAAGAATCAGAGAACTATCATGTACACCTTCTGGACCACTAACAATTCTCATGAAAATAAATGGCCCGTACTACTCATAGTCTTCAGCTTTGAGACCAGAAATTTACCTGCAATAACAGAAGTCCCATAAGTCATCCTGGTTCAATTAAATAATAAAGAAGCATAATAAACAGATAGAGTCTTCCAACCCACTCTTCTGTCTCCCAGTTTTATTTGCTATAGAAATGATTTTAAATGTTTCCATTGTTAATTATTTTGATTTTCCCTGTACCTTAAATAATACTGTCTTTCTTAAATATAAAAATAGGCATTGTCCTTCACTATGAAAAATGCTGATTTTTAAACATATAGTATGTCATGTTTATTCTTACTTTACTCTTCACATGTTCATACTTTCTATGTTAGTTTTTAGTTGGTTATCTTTGCAGTTGATTTTCATCTTTGCTTTTTTGTTTCACTAAATGTAAGCAGTACTTTTTATTCCCTAATATATAACATCTAGATATTAACGATGTTCCTTATATTTACTTTAACTCTCCCTTGCTAACTTCCATCTTGATGAGTATGATTTTACCTTTTTATTTTGATTTATTAAATATTATCTTTATTAGTTTCAGGTATACAGCATAGTGGTTAGACAATCATATACTTAACAAATTGTTTCCCTAATATTTTCAATACCCAACTGGTACCACACATAGTTATTATAATATTATTGACTATATTCCCTATGCTGTACTTTACATCCTCATGATTATTTTGTAACTGCCAATTTGTACTTCGTAATCCCTTTATATCATAAAAGTATTTTTATATCATAATTTGCTTTAAATTTATAAATAAACTATTTTTTCTATTAGCTGCAATGTAAATAATAAAGAATAATTACCTTTTTATGGTTATAATACTGATTATGGCAGATCCAATAAGTACGCTGAGATTAATTTTCTTCTCTGCAGGTCCAAAACCAGATTCTCTGTAGCACTCTGACAAAAAATGTTCAGGTGTCAAATTGACTTTCATGTTCTATATTCTATGGTGGGAGAATTTACTACGCACTGAATGTCTTTGTGTTCTTTTCAATTCCCAAATCTTCAGAGTCAGGGATATGGAACCAGAGCCTACCAATGAATGACAGTTGTCTCTTTTCTGGACCAACACTAATGCATTTTCTAATCTCTAGCACATTCTTCTCCTGTTGCAGAGGTTTGCATCCCATGTTCCAGATGATATAATGCTGAGATATAAGAAACCGAATCCCTGAGTCACCATTTGCAAGGCAGCCACACTCTATAACTTCTGAGGCCCAGGACAAACCTGACTGATGAAATATATACCTCTGTTTGTTAGGCCAATGAGATGTCAGTTGTGCCTCAACTGCAGCATACTTTAGCCTAGCCTGAATGATTAGGCACTATAACATTTTTTTCTAAATTATGATTTTAATTAGCTTTTTACTTTGACTTGGTATTATTTTACAACTGCTGTTTCTTTTTTAAAAATGTATTTTATTGATTTCAGAGTGGAAGGGAGAGGGAGAGAGAGATAGAAACATCAATGATGAGAGAGAATCATTGATTGGCTGCCTCCCTCATGCTTCCTACTGGAGATCAATCCCGCAACCCGGGCATATGCTCTTGACTGGAATCGAACCTGGGACCCTTCAGTCCACAGGCTGATGCTCTATCCACTGAGCCAAACCAGCTAGCGCTGCAACTGCTGTTTCTTTTGAGGTTTTTGATGTTGTTTTCTCTTGATGAACAAGCTATAATATAAACTTTCAAAATGAGCCGGTGTCATTCCCTTTAGTATTTATAATTGTTTTTCCTAGTAGTATTCTCCCAAGGACTTCCAGGGTTCTGCTTCAATCTGTACAGGTTTCTTCTCAATGTACTACAGATCTATCATACCAAGATCTCCCTTCATATGCTCAGAAATTAGAGTATCCTAACATTTGTAACTTCTCTTTTATTCTCCTCCTCCTTTATTCAACATTACCTCAATTAATATACTTTAGAAAGGGTACAATCAAGGTAACATTTCTGATTGTCTGTATAAATGAAAAATATACTTATTTTTATTGATAATTAGATGTCTTTTTGAATTGCTAATTTGCAGAGTGCATACTTCTGTGATCAAAATAATTTTCTCATACTTTAATTCATTTTCTCTTTTCCTCTAACATACATTGATTTTACTAAGATAAGTGAATGCTAATGTGATTTGTTTCTAACTGACCTGCTTTTCCTTTTCTTTCTGTAAGATAAAGGCTCTTTCTTACCTCCTTGAAATCTCATTGAAGCAAATGAGTGAAGCTGCTAGATTTGCTTTGTTGTTTTGTTTTTCTTATTCTATAGGACTGCATGAGTACTTTTATGGAGAAGATTCTCATCTTCATTACATATCATTCTTTTTTGCAAAATTACTATCATTTAAAACTCATCTATTTATGCTTTACATTAATATTTTTAATTTCTAAGAACTGTTTCTCATCCTCTGATTTTTTTTTCCTGTTAATGTTTTACTGGTTTGGGGGAGACAATATATCTTTAAATATAATTAGTTTTTAAACTTGTCAAAAATAATGTTTGTTTTTCTCTTAAATATTACTTTTTTATTATTGAATGAGAGACTATGCTGATTGCTATAGCTAGTTCTTATAGATCTCCTTTGTTGCTCTGTGTGCATGTGTTTTCTCACAGTGGATCTCTGACTAAAGAGAAGGCTGACCAAAGCTGCTGTGCATGTGGGTGAGATCACTGAATTTCTGGCTCTTCTTTGGGGTGTGTTGATGGGGAAATGGCTTTTGGGTCCCTGGGGACCTTTTTTTTTCTGGAGCGATTACTTTTTGCCAGAAAACCCAGTTAGTTCTCTCTTCACAGTTCTTTTAAATTATTTTCTCACTTTCGACAGGGTTAAAGCAAATGCTCGGGGGCCACACTCAAGTGTTGAAGAAGGGAGGGGGACGGGACAGACTGGTGTAACTATTCTCAAAAGGTAGTTTTCGGTTCTAACATGTGGCTATTTCATAGCTGTCCAATGTGTCCATTTTTCAATCTGGCTTTATAGCTGCTTTTCATTTTTCCATTTTATATAGAAAAGCAGAGTCCACCTGAGTTCTCAGTAACGTTGGCCGACCTACACTGCAGCCCCTTCTTGTGCATAAAATCATCTCTCATGCTCTTGTCTGTCAACCAACAAGCTCTCGCTCTCATATGTCTCTGAATTTCATGAGTGTGGAAATCGCTCATCTGGTGTAATGCCACTTATTCATGTCCCTGCTCAAATACATTGGTTCTCCTTTTTAGTTCTATGCTCTCAAATCAGTGGATTCTTGGAATGGAGAAGAGCAATGTTCTTGTGCTCAAGACTCTCTCCTGGTCTCATCCTTCTCTGCCCCACATTCCCTAGAGAGGGGAGAAAGTGCTGGCTTCCTCCTTGCTCAGAACCACACTCACATCCAAAAACTAACAGACTTGAGTAACATTCCAGAAATGTTCTTTATGCAAAGTCAGCCAAACTAATTTTCTGATCCCACCCTTTCATCCTTCCACTTCCCTGTTATATTTGATACTTCGTTCACCTTTTACAGAAGTGACTGCTCTTTATTATGCTTACTTGTAATTCCCTGCATATCTTTCCTTCTGTCTTTATCTAACTTTAATTTTAGGGTTATTAACCTTGAACCATAAGCTTGTCAGTGTTTGAATCTTTCCTGCTCTTCTGTCCGTGACCTCATATTGTTTCCTCATGCAGACCTGGGGTTAATACTACATCAAATCAATGTTTGTCTTCCTGTGCTCACACAGGGACCAATGAGTGATACTCAACACGCATGTATACAGTAAGATAAAGGCATCTCCATGAACTTGGAGCCTCATATTGTGGCTGGCTGCTCAGTGAGAAAGGGCCATGAGTCTCATTATTTTGATTTATCTGTCTCCTTTTCTAAACAGTAACAATGTCCATATTTTCTACTCTCTTAAAATATTCTAAGCAAAAACTTGATTCTTCACTCTCAGCAGATAACTTTATCCCCTAAGTAATGAGAAAATAGGATTTTCTCATTTTCTTACTACCAAACAACATAAACAATCTCCATATAACCTTTTTTGTTTCTTTCCCGTTATTAGAAAAAAGATAAATGGTTTAAATTGTGGTAAGAAACATTCTTTAGAACTTAGTTGCTTAAAACAATAAAGGGAACTAACACTACTTTCTCCACGTCCTTTTTTCCCTGACACAATTCTTAAGTGTGATTGTTTATTTGCTACCTCAGGCACATAGCTGTTTTTTTGCTTTTTGATTTTTCTTTCTTGCAGTTTAAAAGCAGCTACCTTACGGCATGTGAAATAATAGGTTTTGTGAAGAAATTTGAACTTAATATTTTAAGCAACTCAAAAATCTCGATGGGATTTGTGTTTAGTTCAAGACCTTTACAATTTCATTTCTTGCTAGTTGAGTTCTAGAAAAGGTCCACTTTCCAAACAAAAATTTTAGCCTATCTCTATCTCATTTCAGTTCTGCTCACAAATGTTTTACCTTAGCCCGTCTCTTTCTATAATTAATGGGCAATTAATATATACAAGCATTTTCCCTATAGCCACACATGTAGCAGGCATTTGGTCTCTGACGTTATCATAGATGTTATACAACATATTTTACATGGCATAGCAGTGCTCTTTAAACATCCCATCCTCTTATACATTGTCCTTTGGGAACTATGCCCTCACTTCCAACCAAGGCCATGTACCTTCATGTTTTATTAAGAATGAAACTCATTTCCAAGTAGCACATCATCTATTGGTTATTTTAACATATCCTGCAGTAACAAATCCTCAAATTGCAGTTTCTCAAAAACATAAAAGTATATTGCTGACTCACCGAAGAGTCCAATATGGATGTTCCTGTTTGGTAGGAGGAAGACTCTTCTCGCAGTGTGGACTCGGGGCTGTTGCAGTCTTCCAGGAGTATTTTCCTATGCTGCCCAGCGCCCTTTATCTCAGACATCTATGAGGAAGTATATAGGGAAGGTGTTATGTATTGGCTTAAAGGTTGCCCACACAGATGAGACCAACATTGTCCTGGCTTAGGAATTAGTCACAAGGTCCAGATAACCTGAAGGCAAACCAGGAAATATTGTCTGTGTCTGTGCATCTGCTTCCCAGGAATCTTTTCCCCCTTGAACATGTTTTACGCAGTGGTAAAGCTTCGGCATATAATATTTCTTGGTAATAGTGATATTAGGTAATAAATATATTTGGTAAATTATTCTGTATATGGAGGAGGGCCCAAATTAGTAAACACTTGAAGTTTTTAGCATGGTGACTGCATTTCAATCAAGCCTTTGTGTCAAGCCTACCAGAGCAGCTGATAAATCTGTGGATCAGGGATGCATTGTGTCCAAAACCAATGCTGGAGACTGGTTCCTGGATTGCCTGGGAGCCCAGTGCCAGCCTGCAGGAATCCAAGCAGTAGAACGAAATTGTTCTTGTGAGAATGGCTTCCTTTAACTATAGCGAGGCAATCTGACCCAAAGTTACATTCACCCAAAGGCATTGGTTTTTCCTCACTCACTTGTAAACACTCCCACCCTAAATTGGGGAATAAAATAAATATAATACTAATTACGTCCAAGGTAAATGCAAAAATGAAAGTTTTTAACTTTCTCTGTCAATTACTATGGAAGAAAATGACAAGTGAAGTTAATTAATTTATTCATTTATTTTAGCTAGCGTGGAAACTCCTATACTTTCTTTGTTCATTTATGCTGCATTTAAAAATTAAAGTTATTTTAAAATATTATAATATACATCCACATAATATAATATAGAGAAAATACAGAAAAATAGAGACAGAAAAATTAAAGTCATCTCTAGATCTCCTATCAAAAGGCAATCAATATTAGTATTTTTGCCTATATTATTGGAAATATTTTATATAAAACTTTTTATGTGGTTAGGATCATGTCATATATAGTAAGTCCATATATTTAATAATTGTTCCTTTGGTAAATTGTCAACATTGCCCTAAGTATACCTAAACAAGATAGCTTGGGGGAAAAGCATGGTACTAATTAAACAGTCAATAATTTTGAGAGTAAATGATAGTATTTTATAGTGATACTAAAATGTATTATAGAATCAGATCTGGCAGAACTTTGAGAGTTTGCTAGGACTCAGCTTCCGCTACCACTGGGATCCGTGAACTATATAGCTTGTAGGGGAGATCTAGCCCACTGCCTGTCTTTATAGCACAAGCTTTATTTAAACCCAGCCACACCCATTCAATGATGTAATGTCTATGACTGCTTTTATATTACAGTGACAGAGCTGAGTAGTTGTGGTATGGGTGGTATGTTCCCAAAGCTGAAAATATTTACTATGTGCTCGCTTACAGAGGAAGTTTGCATAAATCATCCTTAGGAGGCTAGAGGATAAACCCTAGTCATTAAACAAGACTACTAAACAATACTTGTTGAATACATAGTCTTGAGTGTTAGATGAGGAAAGTGAAGTTTTCCATGACTAAATAGAATTCAGATGCAGCCCAGGCAACTGACATTAGAGCCTCCTTAATTAACTGAATTCTAACTTGTAGTCAATGTTTGATTCCAGAATGCTTTCACTTCATTAATTGCCTTTACATAGTAGTCTATTTGAAGGAATCAAAGGCTTTTGTTCCTTTTTTTTTTTTTTTTGGTAGCTTCATTTTAATTCCTAAGATATCCTAGGATATTATTGTGGATGTAAAATGATTATTATTAATATTACTTAGAACAGCTTATTTTAAGTTTTCACTTTAATAATCAATGAATTTTTCAAAGTCCACAAAAAAATGCTCTGGTATAATTCTTAAGATAGTGTATATGAAGTCAATGAGCCTTCACATTAGCTGTTTTTCTTCAGTGTATAAATCTGAATTGGTTTGAATTTATTGTCTATGAAGTGTTTATTTCTACCTTATTGAAGAGCCTACACTATGCAGTAACTTTACCTACCATATCACTTTATAGTAATTTATGCATATTGGCATGATTCTTTCAGTCACAAGAACATGCTATCTAGAAATTTTCTGCTAATGCTTTTAAATGATAAAAATGCTAATGAAATTAAGCTCTCATTTTCAGTATATATAATTTAACTCCGGAATTATTTTAGTGTAGCTTAAACCAGAGAGATTTTGCAAATGTTTCAGATTTCTCATGCAAGCTCAATATATCCAAAATGCTATCTACTGTCAACTGACAAGCATCTTGTATAGTCGGGCTGTCAGAATACAAGTTCAAGAGAAAAACAAGGTAACCGAAGAAAACGCTTCTTCGTTTTGCAAATTTCAGCCCTAATGTTTTGACCTAATTCTACCTCAAATCTTTATGCTGAAGACTGACACCTTTGTAGTTTGTTTATTCTCATTCTGGAACTCCAGAATTCATATGTGGTAGATAGGATCATTGTATCTGATGCTCCAGTCATGGTTATAATGTACCTAGAGGCCCAGTGCACAGATTCATGCATGGATTCACCCTCTGTCAATCCTGGACCCCTTGGGGAAGGTCAGACTGCTGGTTTTGGCCTTATCCCTACAGGCCAAGCTGAGGGACTCCACCGATGCATGAATCCATGCACCAGGCCTTTAGTATGCATATAAGATCTTTGGTTAATCTCTTCCTGCCCTGCCCCTTCCCTCTGAGATTCATCAGTCTGTTCCATGTTTCCATGCCTGTGCATTGAGCATCTGCCCCCTGGTAGTCAGTGCACATCATAGCTACCAGTCGAATGGTGGAATGGTGGAACAGTCGAACTATCGCTTAGGCTTTTATAGATAGATTATATACCATGCCCTTGGCTTTGTGAATTTGCAGTGCTTCCTAATATAATATTCAGAACAAACTGTTTTTGCCTCATTAAATGTGGGGTTTGTGATTTGCTTTTTCTAAGAGAATTCAAGAAGTAGAGGGGATAAATGGTGATAGAAAACATAAATAAAAATAAAAAAATAGAAAAAAAGAAACAATGCATATAGAGGCTTTCTTTTTTAAAATTTTATCTTTATTGTTGAAGTTATTACAAATGTCCCCATTTTTCACCGTTGGGACACAGAGGCTCTCAGTGTGCATGAGTGTTTTGGTTTGGGGTTTTCAGAGCTTCCAATTTCTGGCTTGAAGAAAATTATGACACAGGTAGCTACTCACTCTGGATCATAGACTGAAAACACGTGGAATGATGTAAATTAGTGTTTCTCCATCTTTATTATACTGACATTCTCTAAGAATACTTTTTAGACAGGTTTTTTTTTTTTTCTAATGGCTCCTCCCATGCATAAAATTTTATCACTATAGATATACTCTATTTTATTTTTATATTGTGGCACTTATCTGTGGAAGAACACAGATCATTATAATATCTAAAATCACACACATACATCAAGAACCAATTTTTACCCTATTGGGGTTCAATCACTTGTATTAACAATGCTTAATTTAAGCTCAACCTTAGGCCAGAAGGCTTGCCTATCCAAGACGGATACGATCAGTCACACTAGAGCTGTCACATAGCCCCAAGCTTGTGAATAATGCTTTATTAATCACAAAAATTTGGATTCACTTGTTATGCTGCAACTTGGCAGATATTACTAAATAATATATTATCCCTGTTACCTAAATATTCCTTTATTCAAGAAATATTTATTGGAAACCTGTGAGGTACCACATAATATTCATGACAGTGGATGCAAAAGTAGAGCTTATGGCTTAGAAGACATATAATAGTGAAATAAATATAATCATAGCTAATATATTGCTCAGAGTTGAAAATTATAGCAGAATAGAAAACAGTTGAGGAAGAACTTTAAAACAGAGGCCTATTGAGTAAAGTGCAGAAGGGTTCTGATATTGGGAGAGAATTGTGGAGTGTGGGAAAATTATGTGTAAAATTTCTGCAAGTAGAACACTGCTCATTCAAATGAAGAGGAAATCTGTGCCAAATGAGCTAGGGGAGAATTAGGGACTACTTTTATCCTGTAGCCATGACAAGCCATTGCAAAATGAATTTAAATATGGAGTTTACCTGTCATAATGCATCAATATATGAACCTAAGTCCCATAAATTTTCTGAATTTTTATAAGAAAAACTATGGTGTATAAGTATTTTCTTCTTATTCATCGAGCACGTCCAAACCTTTAAGACATCTTCTCAAAAAGTTCTGTGACCCAGCTGAGACGGAAAGTTAATCAAGAGTTCTGTAGGCGAGTATCATATTCAATTTTGTGTGTTAGAGAGATAGGCTCTGGGCTACCTTGATTAAAATAAATGTAAAGGATTAAAATTTAAAACAGAGAGCTGAGTCAGCAGAGAGTGATCACCAAAGGAATGGAGACAATGACAGAAAATATGGAAGACAAGGCCAGGGAATAAGTGGACCCTTTAGAGAAATATTTCAGAAGCAAGATTGATGGGACTTGGTAGCTTTACTATATCTGGGGATGTTGGGGTAATTTGGGGAGGATGAGTAGATAATTCCATGTTTCAGGTTTGGGAAATTGGAGGGATGGTTGTGGCATTGCTGTGGATAGGCAGAATTTGAGGCCAGGATGTTAATGACACGTCTGAAGTAGAAGCCCACATTTAAATAGACTCAGGAGGAATCCCACCCAGCCCTATTCCTTTCCATATGAGCAACAGAAGCTCATCCACCTCAAGAATTGCATCTTGATGGACAAGGAAGGCACTGGGAGAATTAGACGTGCTTTACCACCAAGTGGAGCATTTCCCCTAATTAGCTCATTTGTATCCCATCTCAAGTTAAGTGAGCACTTGTATCTCTGTGCATCTCACATCTACTGACCTGGAAGTTCCCACATCTTCCTCTCCCATCTGGTCTCTCAAAACCACATGACTTATAATAGCTGCTCTGTGAATGCCTTAGACTTCTTACATCGCTTACTATATACCATGCAGTCTCTGAACTGTCCATTTATTTTTCAGTTCCCTCTGCTTGGTATGTGACTAAACATATTTAACTTTTATACTAATCCTCTGAAAATCTAATTTGACATTGTCAGGCTTGGCTATGAACCTCACCCTATCCATTAATCATAAACTGTTGATACTTTTATGGCAGAATTGAAAATGCTATATGGTTAATTTTCTATTTGTCTGCTAGTCTCTCTAAACTGTGGTAATCCTAAGTGTAGACACCTTGTCTAATCTACTTGTTTTTGCATCTCTAGTACACACTATACTGCCTGGGAATTAGGTATTTCCTATTCGTCTTGTAAAGTGAATGAAAAGATGAATTGTTATTAATAAAATGGCCTCATATAGCTTTCCCATCACATTCACCTGAAATTCTTTGCAAATCCCACTTTCTTGAAATATCTTCCCTGTTTCAGTCTATTCAAGATGCTATAACAAAATACAGCAAACTGGATAGCTTTCAAATAACAGGAATTTGCCCTTGCTGAAAGTTCACTCGTTTGATTTCTGGTCAGGGCATATATGGTGGGTTCGATCCCCAGTTGGGGTACATGTGGGAAACAACTGATTGATGTATCTCTCTTCATTCCCTCTCCCTCTCTCAAATCAATAAAATATATATTTAAAAAATTAAACCCCTTTAAAAAACAAACAAACACAAAAATTCAGGCATTATTTTCTCACAGTTCTGAAAGCCCAAGGTCCAAGACCGGGGAGCCAGCATGATCAAGTTTGGGCTCTCTTCTAGTCAAAGACTTGTTACACTTTCCTCACATGATGGGAGAAGATAGCAAGCTCCCTAGGGCCTCTTCTATAAAGACACTAATTCCATGCCTGAGGGCCTGCTCATCTCCCAAAGGCACCATCTACTAATCCCACCACCTTCCTCTGGTAGGATGTCAACATATAAATTTTACACGGACACAAACATTGAAATCATAGGTGTCCTTGTTAAAATTAAATTTTCCTGAACTATAATCTTATAGCAAATTGGGACTCTATACTATGAATTATTACAACCTAACCTTATATTTTTTTTAAAATATATTTTATTGATTTTTTACAGAGAGGAAGGGAGAGAGATAGAGAGCCAGAAACATCGATGAGAGAGAAACATCGATCAGCTGCCTCCTGCACATCTCCCACTGGGGATGTGCCCGCAACCCAGGTACATGCCCTTGACCGGAATCGAACCCAGGACCCTTAAGTCCGCAGGCCGATGCTCTATCCACTGAGCCAAACCGGTTTCGGCAACCTAACCTTATATTAAGGCTTATTACAGTCTGACTTGTTTAACAATATATATTTAATCTTTTTACTCATCCAGAATGCAAATTAAAATCATTTTTATTCACTTCTCCACAATGCTTGGCATATAGCTCTGCATATTGTACATATGCAATAATCAAAGCTCAATATACAGAAATACATAATTTTCATGTGAAAATCAATAATACATTGCATTTATGTTATAAATTATTCATAACATTATTTTGGCTAACTCGATTTGCGAAGCCTCTGTTATGACTTTGAATAAATTTTGATTTATTTACTACTAATAATCTGATTCCTGCCCTGTCATTGGTAATGTCTCCATTTTTATATTAAATTGAAGTTCTGTTGCAGTGTCTTTTTATGATAGAAACTGGGGATCAAGCTAATGCTTTTGTTATTTCGAATGTGCTGGTTATCACAACTGCTCCCGGTATTTTCATCTGCAACACATTTGTCACAGAAGATTTTGTTCAGATACCTATAATAAGAAAATCTTAATAGAAGGCAAGGAACATGCGAAACATTCTCTTAGCAGTGAACTCCAATCATCCTAAACTTTGCTGAGATGGTTTAACTAATTGGTGCATTTCTCTAAAGACTATCTTTTTCAGTTCTTTATGTAGAATTCTCCCCTCTCTCTTTGGTACCTAAGTCCACATTTTCATGCATTACTTAAATTTGGTACTTTGAAAACAAGTGAATTTCTCACAGTAGGAAGCTGCGTTTTCACTGAGTAAAGGATCTATTCTGTAACATAAGCTTTGTGAAAACACATAACTTCTACAAAACATTTAATGAATAAAACATGAAGCTCTCAGAGAACAGTGCATTGTCCTTTAGCTAGGGATTTCAATACTTTTGTTTAGAAGATACTGCCTTTTTTTAACCTTTTTGAAAGACTCAGTTCTGCAAATTTGTCTCCTCTCTATCCTTTTACATGTCATTTCAACCACTGGTTTATTTGATGGCATTTTATTGTCATTCAGTAGATCATGAATGTAGTTATTCTGTATTTTCAAACTATAGGGGGACGAAGGGTCTTACTGACATCCACTGAAATTCCTAGTAGTCACAGAAAAGTGTGCTTTCTTAGGGACTTCCTGAGCATGATTTTGTGACCTATACAATATACTTAGCGACAAATCTCTGCCTTCTTGTTAGTTGTTGTTCACAGTTAAAAAAGTTAAAAACTAAAAACCATATTTTTGGCATTCTATTACAAGAGCCTATCATTCCAGATGCTGATTAAACTCTTAAGAGGAGATAAAGGACCCTGGCGTTAATGTGTGTTCCTGCACAAAATCTCCCTGGGCTCATCAACTCTGACAGTTTTACTAGGCTCCATTAACCATTAGTTAAATTAGCCATAACTTTTTAACATTATCGGCTAATTGCTTTGTGATTCTGAGGTAACTCCAGAGTACACTAAAACTTCCTACTCATACAATAGGATTTTGCTTCACAGTGTGATACCACACTATTTAAATCCTGATCAGAGACTGGCTTTCAGAAAGGCAACAGAATTTCTTTGCAGAATGAGAGCAAGAACTGGAGAATTTAGTAAAACAATTCACTGTTTGCTTTATTTGTACATGCAAATATTAATCTTAAAGGTTACTGACATCCTGAAAAGCATTTGTTTGAAAGCATTTTATGATTACCTGAAGGAAAATAGCTATTAGTGAGGGATAATTTTTCTTTGTATTGCTACTGAATTTAATTACCTCCATTTGAAATTTGCCTGTCATTTGAAACTCTACATGGAATGAATAATTGAGCAAGAAATTAAACTCTTGTGAGTACAAGATAAATAGTATCCACCTTTTTTCATTCATGTGTTTCTTTACTCATTTGTTCTAGAAATAATCATTAAAGGTAAATAATACTAAAAATATTATTTTGGACCCTTTAGTTGTATTTATCTTGGAGAACATGGTACTATAAATATAACTATATTTTAACTATTTTAGAAAATGGGTACTTCCTACTGTGTATCTGTTAGATAAGTTAGAATATAAATATTCAAATGGAAAATAAATATATCTTTTAGGTTTTAATTGTATTGTTTCTTAATGATTTTCCAGCCAAATAAATTTATTGGTTTTTCCATTCTACATTTAACAAATATTTATTTACTTTTCAAATTTATTGAGATATAAGTGAAAGGAGTTTTAGGGATAAGATAGGCAGGTTTAGGGAGTCTTAGGAATAAAGAGGGTCCATGGGGAAGGAATGCATAGGTGAGGGCTTGGAGCCACCAGAAGGCATACATTCACAGAGAATAGAAAAGTGCCACAGGGTAAGGGGAGAGGAAGACATATGTTCACAGGAGATAAGGAAAAGCCACAGGGTATGGGAAAAATGAAACAAACATTCACAGAGGATAGAGAAATGCTGACAAATGGCAGAAAGAGAAAAACAGATTTTCACAGGAGATAGAGCAATGTTATAAGATAAGGGGGAGAGGAAGAGAGGAGCACCGCATGGAATTGGGCCTTTGAAACTGATACCATGGAACAAAATAACCAATGAGGAGAGCATGGGAGCCCTAAAGTAATGAAAGGTCCAATTAGAAAGGGTCAAGTTCAAACAAAGAACTGTAGCATATATAAACTGAAGACGAAGGGACACCAAGCAGGATTTTTTTATTTTTATTTTTCCCATTAGAGAGAAAGAGAGAGCAGGCTTTTCCCATCTGGGGCCCCCTTCTGCAGGGGGGCCCCTTTGGGGACACCTCTGCCCAGATGGAGTTTGTATATGCTTCCAATAAACTTCTACATTTTTACTAAAGAAATCTGTTAGTCCATGAGTTTATTCAAACTTCGTCAGACAAAAACCCACGACAAGACATCTGTACCCTGAACCCCACCTTTCATAAGTGATATACAATATTGTTTAAGATATACAATATCATGATTTGACACATGTATACATTGTGCAATTATCACCATAATAGGATAGTTAACACAGCCATAGTTACTTTTGTGTGTGTGTGTGGAGAGAACTTTTAAGATCTATTCTCTTAGCAACTTTCAAGTGTATGGTGCAGCATTGTTAACTATAGTCACCATGCTGTAAATTACATCCCCAGAACTTATGCATCTTATTACTGGAACTTTGTATCATTTGACCAACAATCCCCAAACCACCCAGTTGCTGGGAACCACCAGTATACTCTCTGTTTTTATAAATTTGATCTTTATTTAGATTCTATGTGTAAGTGAGAGATCATGGATAACTACAAATGTTTATTGATTATCTGTTACATGACAGAGACAATTCCAAGAATTGGAAATTAACGGCAGTGAATAAAACAAGTTTTTGGCCTCACAAAAAAGTGGGCCAAAAAATGAATATACACATGAATAAATTTCTACGCAGATACTGATGCTATGAAGGAAAATAAAGGGTGGGAAGTAGAATAGTGACTGCTAGTGAGGTTTTTGAGGAGAGGTATATTTTGAAGGATGATAGGGAAGGACTCTCTCATAGGTTATATTTGAGTGGAAACCTGCTAAGGCATAAAAGGAAGGGTGCCTTGTGGGTAATTAAGGAAAGGAATTCCCAAGCTGAAAGTGGCCTGCAGCCTGAGCTTCTGGGTGGCTTAAAAAATAAAATAAAATCAAGGGTATCAATTGAGCAGAGTGATCAAATGAGTGAGAAGAAATCAGTAAAATATGTGGTAAGAGGGGCTGGAGAAAGGCAAGTGGAGAGAGGCAGAATGTGTAAGTACACAAAAAATACCTTTTGCTTTTTTAAAGGTGAGATGTGAAAATCCCAAGGGATGTTTTAAAAAATTAAATGTTAAAATTTGATTTACACAAGAGTTGTTAAGACAGAATTGAGTATCTCCATATACCATGTTCCAGTTTTCTTTTTTTACTATTATTATTTAAGACCTTTATTAGCAGGAGTTGCAGTTTGTTGACTTTTTGGGGGGGAAATCAAGTTGTAAACTTTTATTACAAATTAAAAATGAGGTTCTTAAAACTCTCAATTTGACCAGATATGAAACAATTTAAAAATCTTTACAGGTGTATTGAGAAAAACCAGGCTTTTTTTTTCTTTCTTAAAAAACACATTTGTCATTACCCAAAAGAGATGTCTTTAGATAAAAATAAAGCCCCATGCTGCATAGATAATGCAGGTAGTTCTAGTTATCTGGTCAACAGGCAAAAAGCAAGCACTTAAGGTCTTCAGCTCCAATCTTTTGTTCATTTCTTATTGCTGGAATTTCATATTTCTTCTTGCTGGATGACTAAACCGGATGATGGTAAAGGTGGTAAGGCGGCACTTTTCACTCAGCCCTGCCCTGCTCGGCCTCGGGAGCGGACAAATTCTCCGCTGGTGGATCGGCTGCTTTTTCCTCTTCGTCATCTTGTGACTGAGGGTTTTCCGCGAGTCTGCGTCGGTAGTTGAGTTGCGGCGGTACTGACCTTGAGGTGGCTGTTGACCTTGGGTCTCATCTCCTTGATTTTCCTTATCTCCTTCATTGCCACCCTCTCTAGGCTGTCTTTGGGGAGGAGGGCCCCTGCGGAATCGTGGTCTGTGCCCCGATACATATTCTGGCTCCCTGGTCTGCCTTGCTCTCCTGCACCCTGGTTGCCAGCACCTCCATCACTTCTCCCTGCTCAGGAGGGTTGGGACACTGTGGTCCACACCCATAGGTCTCTGCGTAGTAAGGTGGGAACCGATGCCTGCGACAGGGCCCAGGGCCAGCACTCTGGCCCCTCATTCCTTCCCCCACTCTCACTGTTCTGGGAATCCTGCCGGTAATTGCCTGGAGGACCCCTGCGACCTGGAGAGCGTCTACAATGGTTACTTCTGCTGCACAGTCACTGCCTTGCACTGGAACTCCTGGGGTTCTACTTTATGGCAGTCTGGTGTACAAATACATCTTCTTTGGTGTCATTCCTGTTGATGAAGCCATATCCGTTTCTTACATTGCACCATTTTACTGTTCCTCCAAACCTTCATTTCGAGGACCTTCTTGTCCCCGCAGGCAGGTGCCACAAATGTGAGGCCACCCCGGCAGCCGCTCCCTGAGCCGCTGCTGGTAGTGCTGGCTTGGTGTCAGCAGCACTGGGGGTGGGGGGTGGAGGGTTGGGGGTGGGGGGAGGCGGCTGGCAGCTGCTGGGTTTCAGCCTCACTGGTCATGGTTGCGGTGATGGTGACTGGGACTGGCTATGGCATCTGCAGCATCTCCCGGGGTGTGATGGTAACTGGGCGGCTGTGGGGCTGCTCAGGGCTCTCTGGGGTCCGCTCTCTGCTCCCGCTATTAATCAAACTCTTGTTTTCTTTCTTTTTTTTTAAATATATTTTATTGATTTTTTACAGAGAGGAAGGGAGAGGGATAGAGAGTTAGAAACATCCATGAGAGAGAAACATCCATCAGCTGCCTCCTGCACACTCCCTACTGGGGATGTGCCCTCAACCAAGGTACATGCCCTTGACCGTAATCGAACCTGGAACTCTTCAGTCCACAGGCCGATGGTTTAGCCACTGAGCCAAACTGGTCAGGGCCGAACTCTTGTTTTCTTAATGTTGACAACTTAACCATGGTATTTTAACCAAGATTTAAAAATATATGATTGGTATAGTGCTAGCAACTGAATTACAGACTTCATTCAGATTTCCCTATTTTTCCTACTAATGTACTTTTTCTGTTTCAGGATTCAATCCAATATACCATGTTGCATTTATTTATATCTCCTCCAATCTGTGATAATTTGTCTATTTTTTTACATGACCTTGACAAGTTTAAAAAATATTGGTCAGGTAATTTGCAGAATTTCACTCAATTTAGGTTTGTCTGATGTTGTTTCATGATTAGACTGAGGTTATAAATTTTGGGGGAAAATATTGGAGAGGTAATGTGACATTCTCATAGCACCATATTCAGGAACAGATAGCATGAGTTATTACTGGTGTGATATTCATCTTAATTTTTTTAAAGGAGTGATATGACCTGACCCATGTTAAAAATGATATGTTGTCTGCTGTTTGAGCACTGATTCTAGGGGAACAGTACATAACAGGAAAACGAGTTGGGAGTTTTTTGTGATAATCCAAATGAAAGATAGTTATAGTTTGTACAGGGATGTTAGCAATAGAGATAGCAAGAAATGATGGCATACATTCCAGAATAAATTCTTCATGGATCTTTGGAGGAATACCAGCAGGATTTGCTGATGGTTTATATATGAGGGGATGAGATTAACATCCAGGGTTTTATCTTGAACACTAGAAAGAATGAGGTGTCATTTACTGCTATGGGAACACTTGTGAAGAGACCGGTGGGGGTATAATAGAAATTTGCTTTTAGGCAGGTTAATTTTGAGGTACCTTTTCTATGTCCAGATGGAGTTGTTTTATAGAGTGATTTGTATGACTTTTGAGTTTGATTTGGACTTGAAATATGCATTTAGGAGTCATTTATATATAAATCACATTTAAAGCCATGAAACCATATAAGGTCACCTAGATAGTGAATGAAAGGAAGAGGCCTAAGAGCCAAAAATTGAGAGACTTCACATGCTTGTTCCTATGCATTATCATCTTATTAGCAAATGCAGTGCTGTAACATGTGACCACGATGCCAATAGTAACCGGGTTATTTAAGGACTCTTTGTTGGCTGCCTATTGTATGCCCAACATACTATGGTGAACAAATCAGAAAAAGCCTCTGCTCTCACAGCATGTTTATTCTAGAGGTAGGGAACACAGAAGATGGTCAACTAACAATGACGAATGTATCAAAAGGATATATCACTTAGTGGTACATGCAAGGATGAACATAAAACACTGAGGAAAGATTTGCTATGTTCTCCATGGAGGCCTACGGGGGGTGATATTGAGCTGAGACCTCAATGTCAAGGAACCAACTGTGAGAAGATTTAAATGGGGTAGACCAGTGTTAAGCCTTGACAAGGCACATACTTTTTGGCCTCAATTAATCAACTTCTGGGAATGTTTCTATGAATGTGCTCATATACAAAGATCTTCAATGACTACTTTATGTTATTGAGGGGGCAAATTAGAAACACTTGAATTTATCAGTCTGGAACTAGATAAATAATTATGAGTCACACTGTGGTAGAATACCTGGTAGCCATTAAGTAGGGTAAGATATATCTGTAGGAAAATATATTTTAGCTTGGAAAAACAATGGCCCTTGACCTAATGTATGTTATAATCTTATTAACATTTTTATTTTGAGAATAAAGACTATATATTCCTAATATTTTTTTCTTGTTTTTCAATGAAACAAGAGAAGCTGTTAACAGTGATTATTTATGGGGGGAAAAAGCCACATTTTACTTTTCCCTTGTAAGCCTTCCAAGTAATTTTGAAGTCTCCCATATATATCTATTCTGTTTTAATGTAATTCAAAACAATTAATTGAAATAAAAACTGCTGTTAAAACTACTGTACTTTGTTTATATACTCTTTCTTTTATTCCATTTATTTAGGTTTTTTTCTACAATATTTTTTTATTGATTTCAGAGAGGAAGGGAGAGATAGAAACATCAGTGATGAGGAAAAATCATTGATCAGCTATCTCTTGCACTCCCCCCACACACACACACACACACACATACTGGGGATTGAGCCTGAAACCCAGTCCTGTGCCCCAAATGGAAATTGAACCATGACCTCCTTGTTCATAGGTCAATGCTCAACCACTGAGCAACACTGGCTGGGCCATTTGTTTTTGTTTTTAACCCACATTCACAGAGCCCAGACTATGAAGTGGCTTATGGAAAGCCTTCTATATTTACATTTTTCTCTCCCACCCAATGCAACTTAATATTTTTATATTCCTATTTAGATCCAGTTTACATCATGTCAATAATGCTAGTGGGCAGCAGTTTATACTTTTTTGGCAAGTGACAGGATGGGCTGGGGACAGCAATCCAGGGTATTAGGGAGAGCCAGATTGACCGAGGCATATTGACCACAGATGCCAGAAGGGTAAGTAGGAGAGGATTAATTTGGAAAAAACAAATGGGAGGGTTTAAATTGACAGTAAGTGTAAAGAAAAGATTCAGCATGAATGAGGACATGTGATATAGAAAAGGTATTCCCACTTGTAATTGCTAGAAAAATCTAAAGTTCATGGTGTTGACAGTCAAAAAGTATCAGAGAATATTGAAATTCAAGGTATCCAAATGTGTGACTGCCAAAGTGGATGGAGGTAATTTTCTCTGTAAATCCCCTTGCAGGAAGTCACAATGTCTATCTTTATGTTATACCAGTAGGTAATTCTAATCTTTCAGGGAAACAGTATTTTATAACTGGAAACTTCCCAATGGGGGAGTGGGTCCTCACTCAACCACTCTGCTGGTAACAAGTTAGTCAAGTACATTCTGCCAACAGCGGGCCCCTGAGTTTTGTAATCCCCTTATGACACTCTGCTGATCTATGCATATTGCATCCATGTGCCTGGACCAGGATTAGGAGTCTACCTAAGGAAAGTGAGCTGATGCTCCTAACAAGAAATGTGCTTAAGGTAGCTGAGGTTCATTGTATTATTCTACTGCAGTGACCTGGGTCTTCAGAGATCTATGTTTTTATTTGTTCTAGCTTCATTTATTTTAATGATAAGGAATATGTGAGGCCTGGCATATAAATAACGTAGACTTTAAATCAGGGGTGGGGACATTTTTTTTTTTTTTTTTTTGCCAAAGGCCAGTTAAATATTTATAACATCATTAACGGGCCATACAGAATTATCAGCTTAAAAATTAGCTTGCTATATTTGGTTAAACATTTAATTAAGTCACCCCTAATGCCATGGCAGGTCCTTTACTACTCATGTTCACAAATGATTCTGCTGGCCTTACACAGCTCTTGGGCCAGACGTTCCCAACCCCTGCTAGTTGGCTTTCATAGGGCTATTATGTTCCTGATCTTATTTATATTTTTATGAGATTCTTTGTAGTTCATGGTACTTTACTCAAATTATGTTTCTGCCTCTGAAGAATAGTGAATGACTGTCAGTGCCTCCTAAGAATAAATGACTATCTACCTGATAATATTCCATATTAAGAGGGACCCTTTAAAGTTGCTATTTTGAACTGAGAATTGTTGTTCAAAATGCAAACATATAGCAGTTCTAATATATTATACAATGCATATATATTAGAATTAATAATATAGTATTAATGCTTAAGCATTAATGAAAATTCTTCACTGATGGGACAAATGTCTATGTTTAATTTCTCTGGAAAATAAAAAGAACAGTTTGCCACCAAACTAAGTTACAGGACATAGTAAGAACTATGGCTGAAGAGTCAAATGTTACAAAGAGTCAGATGAATAAAAGAACAAGAAGACTAAGACACATTCTTAAATGAGGAATATGGAATTTTAATGCTTAAACCAAGTCCCAATCAAAAACCTATATTCACGAGAGGCACTATATAAGATAAGCTCTATGGCAGCTTTATTATATGAATATGTATGAACAATTTCACTGTAACTAGTTCTCATTTGAAAGAAACTAGAATTTTTCACAGTAATTTTTTTTGTAAGGAACTCTGAAACTCATCTTTGAAGCCTAGGATTTGTGAAAGTTGAAAATTATTTTTAGGCATTTTGATTTATGTACATATTTTTATAATATACAAAAATGGAGTTTACTGAGTCAATTTATTTATCTGAAGTAGAACTTCACTCAATATTCAAGTGAAAATAAAATGCCGCATTAATCCATTAATCCTCCTAATTTAAGTATTTATAGAACATATATTAGCAACTAGATCAACCAAAAATTCATATTAAGATGCTGAAATTTCACTAAGGATTAAAAATTCAATGATTTAGTGTTTCATTTTCTCATAATGTATTTTCTTTATATTTTGTTGTATATGTACCATTCAATAAATTATAACCCAAGTGTCAGTAGGATTTTTGTTGTCTTTCTTTTTAATAGGACATATGATTTATTTCAATAAGCATTTAATTACTGCATTTCCAATCTATTAACGTTTATTAAATACTTAAATAATGCAAATCATTTAAATTAAAGGGTGTGGTTTTTTTGTCTAATGGAACATTATAAGACTCATAATTACTAAAGCCAATCTTTTTCTTTACACAAAACATGAATATTCATAGCTTAAAAAATATTTATTATAATGCTGTGGGAATCCATAACAGAGGAATGGTGATTCTCCAGATCAGCAGTATTAGCATCACATGAAAACTTGTTACAAATACAAATTCCAAGCTCCACCCCAGGCCTTTTCCTCAGAAACTCTGGAGGTGGGCACAGCCATGTAATACACTCTAAAGCAGTGATGGCGAACCTTTTGAGCTCGGCGTGTCAGCATTTTGAAAAACCCTAACTTAACTCTGGTGCGGTGTCACATGTAGAAATTTTTTGATATTTGCAACCATAGTAAAACAAAGACTTATATTTTCGATATTTATTGTATATATTTAAATGCCATTTAACAAAGAAAAATCAACCAAAAAATGAGTTCACGTGTCACCTCTGACACGCGTGTCATAGGTTCACCATCACTGCTAAAGTGTTACTACAGTTAGACAATTAAGATAATTCCGAGGACACACCAATTGGAACTTAAATGGCTTGCTATCACTAGTGAATCTTTCTCGTGAAATAGCCCAGGTTGTGCAGAACTGCTGGGATGGAAGGAGGTAATTCAGTGTTTTGACTCTGCAGCAATCAAGTCAGTACCAGCGTTCCACCTGCGTCTCCTTAGACCCCTCCTTCATTTGTAGCTTCCAGGATGCTTACACTCCCTTTAGGCAGCACCTGCGTCTTTGTCGGAAGATAGCCAGACTGTGCCTGCCTCACTCTAGTTGGGCATTTGTGGAAATTTAGAGCACCTGTTCTTACCTTGAGCCAGCTTAACCAGTAACTAAGGTGTATAAATATTACATTTTTCTTGCTTTTCCTAAAGATGTTCTGAAAAATGACTAACACTGTCTCTGGACCTCCCCTGTGGGATCCAGCCAGTTATCTTCAATGAGGCTTTGCTTGGGAGCCCACTGTTGTTTCCTCTCCTTTCCATTCCCACTGCTCTACCCCCTGCCCCTTCTCCTAGAAATAACTCCTCCTAGCTCTCTATCACATGAACCCTTATGCTTTATGCTTATAAAGCATAAGAGTTATATTGAAGTGTTTGGAAACATTCTTAACATCATTTGATATTTTGCCATGACACTGTATTTCCACCACTGTTTTTGTATTTTCATATGAAATTTTGTTTTAAACAGACCTTTTTATACCAGTTTTAGATGTTCAGAAAAATTGAGACGATAGTACAGAGAGTTCCAATAGGTCACACACCCAGTCTCATACTATCGTTTTGTTAGTATCATGCATTGGTAAAAGTTTATAAACTGATATTGATACATCATTACTATTAACTAAGGAGGATGGTGTTTTTGCTTAAATTCTATTCATTCTTCAAGGCTTACCTCAGGCCCATTATGAGTTATTTATTTTTCTTCACTCATTCACTGAACATTCAACACTTTTGAGCATTTAAGGTATATACACCAAAAATTGTTCTATTAGTGGGGGGATAAGGCAGTGAATCAGACATACCAGGTTTTAACTGTCATATAAATTCTATTCTAATGCAGAGGGTAAAATAAAAATGAAATTAATAAATGCATACAAATATAAATTCATATAGCGATAAACACTATACATAAAGCAAAGTAATAAAATATAGTAATTATTGGAAACCTTGACAACTTGGAGAGGATGGTCTGTGTAAATTGTTCTGTGCAGTGTCATTGAAATTGACACAAAATGTGTGAGGTGTCCTTGGATACTCTGAGGAATGAAAGGTACACACAGGAGAAACAGCAATTCTAGAGGGCATACAGCATATCTGATGTATCTGAAAACACAACAACAACAAACCCAGTGTGTCTGGAGGGTGAGGGGGAGTGTAGTGGCAGATGAGGAGAAGACTTATGCAGAAGTAAAGCCCATAAGGCTGGCTGTTAGGAAAGAGAAAGCGGTATTGAATTCATCCCCAATTAAAAAGAAATCATTAGGCACTAATAATTAGAAGATGAAACACATGAGATGACTGACTTCGAACGTCATTCTGAAGAATGTATTGGGCATCTACGGATAGAATGAGAGTTCAGAGATTGGATGAATGCCCCAGGTTTATCTTGTCAACTACCTTTAGCCCTTCATTCTAATATGTGTGATTTCTTCTGTATTTCTACTTAGAATGAGAGCCATTTATGTACAGAGGACAAGTCTAATTTCTACGTGATAAGCACAGTGTCAGTTATATGGTAGATACCCATTGTTGAAAGAAGAAATTAATCATTTCTAAGAGTTATTTAGGATCAACTCCAATTGTTTTTATTTTTAAAGGCAGATGACTCTGCAAATCAAACTCCCTTTTCTATTCATGTTCACAAAATCTATTGTATCATCTAAATAACATATTCATTTCCTCTCAGTCATTTTGTTCCTCAGTGAATTAGAATAAAATATGATTCCTGAAGCATTTTGTATTTCTCAGATGTTTGGAATCTTGGTATATTTTTAAATAATATTTCTGCTAATTCATCACATATTTTTTCATCTGTACATTTCAGAAGAAAATTAACACTAAAATTTTTGACAGGGGATAAACATAATTAGATTGAATGGGGGCTCTATATTTATATTCTACATTTGCATTTGAAAATCTTGATTGTATTCTTTTCACAATAGCGCTGCATTTTTTATGTTAAATTAAATGATTAATAATTTATCATCTTGAGTTCATATCTTTAATATGTATTTATATTTATATCCACTTATATTTCATTTATATTTATAATCTTACCATTTCACTGAATGTAAGCCTTAAAAAGCAGAGTACTATTTGTAAATGACAAGCTACATAATGATACAAATTGTATTATGTTATGGTACTTATGTTTTTAATGCTGGTTGATTTTAAATGTCCAAAATTATTTTACAAACAAAAAATCCCAACTCCTTTTCATTTATTTCATATGGATTCCCACAAAGATTTATGTAGCTGACCTCATATATATTTAAGGTAATGGAATACCAAGACTCAATAATCTACTAATTATCTTTATCTCTTCTGAGGTAGTTTACTTCCATTATTCATTAGCCCGGGGACTGATCTTTGCATAAAGTATGCACTTCTGTAGGCAGAAGAATATGTTAGTAAGAAGGTAATCATGTCCTAGTCCCTTTTCTCAAATAATCTTCACAAAAGAGCATTTTATATTACTTACTGAAAAATAAATTTGAGGATTAATGAATTTTAAAAGTATTTGGTTGAAATGTTTTAAAGATACTTCAATGTTTATCATCTACAGCCATTTATATATAGGGTTGGGCAAAATGAGGTTTAAAATTGTGAATATGTGAAACAGTTTATTCTTGTATTATTATTTATTAATTATTGTATTACATCCTATTTAAACAACTATAAAGTTTTTGTCCCAACCTGTATATGTAGTCTCAGATATATCACTGTAGCAGAGCTTTTCTATTCTTTCCTAATGATTTCTATATAGGAACAAAGTCATAAATAAAAATTTTCTCTAAATTTACAGTGAGAATGACCTTTCTAGATAGCCTTGCCTATTTTCTTAATGAAAGAAAATGAGAATTATGATTCTATGATTCAGCTATATTTTTACTATAACTATCTAGAAACATAAGCATCACTTTAATATGACATTCACTAATTTTAGCCTCCTTTGTTCCTTGTAAAATTATTAATTCGCTAGATGCCCAGTGCACGACTTCATGCACTCTGGGGGGGGTGGGCAGTCCGGCCTGTGCCCTTTAGCCATCAGTCGGACATCCTGAGCACTGCCGCAAAGGCTAGAGAGTCTCCCACCACCGCCACTGCACTCGCCAGCCATGAGCCCAGCTTCTGGCTGAGTGGCGCTCCCCCTGTGGAGCGCACTGACCACTAGGGCGCAGCTCCTGTGTTAACCATCTGCCCCCTGGTGGTCAGTGTGTGTCATAGCGATCAGTCATTCTGCTGTTTGGTCAATTTGCATATTACCCTTTTATTATATAGGATTTGTAATTTTTGTAGACTCAAAATTATTTTCTTATTTAGATTTTTTATTGTATCCTGTATTCAAATATTTTAATATAGTAAATTGCCTAGTACCTTTAATTTTTATTGTTAATCACATACCATACATTATGGGCACATGTATTAACAGCATGAATGCAATGAATAAAATGCATTATCTATATTTTTTGCTTTTGACTACATGTAAAATATGTTTTTTAGTATTGAACAGCTAAGAGTAGATGTTAAAAAACAACAACTGTACACTTAGAAAAAGTAATAGAGATAATTAAGATAAGAGAATTTACAAAGTTACATTTATATATTTGAATGTTCTGATTTCAGTGAAAACTCATTTTTGTGAGATTTACCTAATATTTAAATTACTATTTAACCTGCTCATCAGCTGTAACCAAACATTTCTTAAGAGCTGTTTAAGAAACAGCTCAAGCCCTAGCTGGTTTGGTTCAGTGGATAGAGCATCAGCCTGCTGACTGAAGGGGCCAGGGTTTGATTCCAATCAAGGGCACATTCTCAGGTTGATGAATCCTCAGTAGGGGGCATGCAGGAGGCAGCCTATCAGTGATTCTCTCTCATCATTGCTTTTCTCTCTCTCTTTCCCTCTCCCTTCCTGTCTGAAATAAAATAAAATATATTGAAAAAAAGAAACAGCTCAAGACAATATATATAATGGCTGAATATTAAAAAATGGCCTGAAAATACATTCTAACGATGCCTTTTTAACAAATTATAATCAATGTATAGAATAGAATATGTGTAAATATTTTATTTTTCATGTATTTGTTTGTATATTGAGATAGAACGTTATTTACAGAATAATTTAAATGAAAAACTGTTACAAAAATTGAACGTGTAAGTGATATGACCAAATTAAAAAAAAAAGCTGAAGTGCCTCTCATCAATAGAAATGATAGAAAATGAAATAAAAGAAAGCAGCCTTATTTTGACAGTTTACAGATAATTATTGAATTTTTTCCTTTATATGACTAATTTTCTCCAGGCTATTTATACTAGAAAGCAATATGAATTGAGGGGGAAGTATTTTGAAATTACTGTTAAACTTTATATGGGTAACGGAGCAATCGCCAACACAGAACATTATGGCAATGGTTTGGTGACAACTAAAATCTACTTCACATACACATAAGCATTTAGCAGCAGTGTCTCCTGTTGGTTCACCGCCTTTACCCACACAGGTGATTCAGGGACTCTAGCTCTTTTTATCTTGTGGTTCCACTTTTCCTAGGGTCTGTGGTTGTCTCCGGTCAGCCAAGAGAAGGATAAAATTTGGAGAAAGTAGAGGGAAGTGATGGGTGGATGTGATAGAGGGCAGAGAAGGGATAAAAGGTAATGGGGGAAATGAAATTGAATCAAATTTAATTTAAATAAATAAAAGCGCAATGGATTCTTGCTATTCCTCAAAGAAAACTCAGGTTCATAGCTAACCTAGAGACCAGGATACTAGAGATTTTGGGCCTGAAGCTGGGCACATCTTCTTAGTGATGGTGCTACCTTAGAGAGTATCTGTCACAGGGCTCACCCTCAAAGTCCTCTTTTTATGGCACATGGGGAAACACTATTATTTGGCTGAACATGTAGACATATTTTGTGTACTTACTTCTTTTTCTTTTTTGAGTTATTCTTCTCCTACTAGACCTTTAAAAAGAAGACTTACATCATTTTGGTTCAAATACTGTACTCATTCTATTAAGACAATATTGAAATACAGAGGCATTAAGTGGTATGCGAATGGTCACACATTCAGTTAGTAACAGACCCATAATTAGAACCCATTTTTGTCTTATTTCTTCAGTACCTCACCAATCCTGATAATTCAAGCAAAGTTTTAAATTCCTTAATGCATTTGGTTATCAAGTATTTACGAGCAGATGTGCAGTGTATTAGAAAACAATTATGATAATAGTAATAGTTTTTTAGGCAAGTTGCATATCTTTTGTTTGATAGAAAATACTTTGTTACTTTTAGTATCCCTTAGGCAACTAACTGCAGGACTCTACAAAGCTTAGGTTGTAAAGGACCAACTCAATTCAAAATATACAGATCTTAAATTAAAAGGTTGTACATGTAAACATCTAATGTTATTAATCAATGTCACCTCAATAAAAATATATATACACATATAAATAATTTGAATATACAAACTTATATTATCGTGTAATGAAATGTATAAAATGGAATTTTTTTCAGTTGAGTTTTTGGGAAGCTGCTTAGGGAATGAACATTAGTATGCAGGCAATTTATTATGGACTACTCTTGGTGTAAACATCTCTGGGAGGGAAGGAAGGAAGCAAGATTGGAAAGCAAATACTCATATATTTGTTCCTAGCAGAAAAAAGCTTCAGAACAGTTAATTTTTTTATTCATGCAATTTAGACTTGACCCCTAAAGGAAAATAATGCAAAATATCATGAACTATATCATTCAAAATACTTATTGTGCTTCTTTGGCGGTTATAAATACTTTATTGATCATTTTAGTTTGTTTTGGATTTTCAAAAATAATCAAATATCAGTTATACACAGTAAATTCAATTGCTGTAAAGATTTACTAGTGTATGCCGTAACTGGTTTGGCTCAGTGGATAGAATGTCGGCCTGCAGACTGAAGGGTTCCAGGTTCGATTCCGGTCTAGGGCATGTACCTTGGTTGCGGGCACATCCCCAGTGGGGGGTGTGCAGGAGGCAGCTGATCGATATTTCTCTCTCATCAATGTTTCTAACTCTCTGTCCCTCCCCTTTCCTCTCTGTAAAAAATCAATAAAATATGTTTAAAAAAAAAAGATTTACTAGTGTATCAGTTACTGTGCCTTGTATGTATAACAAAATATTTTTGAGTCAGTCAAATATTTATAAATGCCACTTTAATTATTTTTAAATTCTTGTTTATATTTATCCTGTACAGTTGGTATAAATGTATTCTAAAAAATCTAAATGATATAACATAACAAGTAATTAAAATTAATACTCTTTAAGAGATATTTTATTCAGTGTTGGCAAGTCTAAGATTTAACATAAAATTATAATTTTCTTTCTTTTCTAAATTATTCTTATCTAGACAGAAAAATAAACAGCTTGAAATAACTTCAAGTTTATGACTTATCCTTTAAAACTTGCTGAAAAAAACAAATGTTATGTCAAAGAATCATAGCACTTCTGCTATTACATTGAGCGTCTGTCCCCTGGTGATCAGCTACTGTCCGGTCATCTGGTTGTCTGGTTGTCCAGTCCTCTGCTTGATTAGGCTTTTATATATACAGATATATACATATTAAATTGTGTCCAAGACACAAAATGTAAAATATTGTGAGTAATTCATTTCTTTAGGAAAAGATATTGTGTTTTATATAACCTATTCACATTTTACTTAGCCTTAGCTACCACTAACTTACAACTCTTTATGGGTGTGAGCAGGAGAGCAATCAGCTAAATGCTATGCTCCATTTATTCACTGGTGCTCCCTGCCCTTTATTCTATTCATTTTCCCAAGTCTGATCTCTTGCTTGTCATTTAAACAGTCTGTTCTAGTCTCTGCTTCTGTATCTCTCAGACTGTAGGCTGAAGAATTTGATCTAGCCTTCTTTCCATAGTATGTCAAAAGCTCTTTATAATCAAGAGTCATGTATTTTTCTCCACAATATTGTCCATGAAATCTATCAACCATTATGAATGGCAGGTACTTAACAAATATATATTGATTCAATAGTAACCATCCTTTATTCTGGCTTTATGAATCCCAGAGCCTGTTTTCACAGCTTTCTTTTGTTCTTTTTTAATTTGCTTGTTTCAAGAATATCAACTTGACCTCGCCGTGATCTAGAATCCTGTTTTTAAGGGATTCTTTTCCTAAAATAAGACAGGACTTAATTTTGGTATATTTCAAGGGCCTTTCTTTAGCTAATTAAAGTTCTGATCTTGACCCTACACATTGATGTCTATATTTCCTCCTGAATTCTAAGGAGATGCTGTCTAGTTTCCAGTATATGTGTAACAAGCCCTGATAATTATGTAGCTATCAATGGTTTTGCATCTTTGAATTTGTGTTACTAGATATGAAAAATACTGTAGCATTTAAAGGTCATGTGGCAAACATCAACATCATTACTACCACTGGAATCTTCTTTGCCATAACTTCCACCAGCTACCAATAATTTATCACTGACCATTGAGCAGGTGTAATATTAGACAGTTTAAACACTATGACTTTATTTATCATAAATCTTTAAAGCAGGTATATTGTGTGAGAGAAAAAAAATTGAGTCTTCAAAGCATGCAAGTGGCCCATGGTAACCAATCAGAAACGTATCCAGAATTCAAAACCAAACTAGGCTCTCAAAACCCATGCTCATTGGTTCTAATTTATTCTGAGGCTTACAAATTTCAGAATTTCTGGTAGAGAGTAAAATGGAACAGTTTAAAACAGTTTAACATCATTACTTAAAAGAGGGGCTCTACTTTGATGACATAATTAAAAAATTGTAGATACCTAATAACTAATTTCATTTAAAACATAACAAAACTTTCAGTACTTTCTAAAACAAAACCTTAAGCAATAGATTAGAAATGTATAAGAATGAAGAACATTACGTTATTAAAGTGGCACACAGCATTTTTTTTCACAGCAATTTTTTGATTTTCACCTTGTTCTAAACAATCTTACGTTTTTGCTACTGTATGGATGGACCTAGAGAATATTATGCTAAGTGAAATAAGACAGAGAAAAACAAATACCATATGATTTCACTTATATGTGGAATCTAATGAACAAAATAAACTGACAAACAAAATAGAAACAGACTCATAGATACATAAACCGACTGGCAGCTGAAGGAGTGGAGGGGGTTAGGAAGCTCTATGAAAAAGGTGAGGGATTGAGAAAAAAACAAATACAACCCACAAAAACAGAAATGAAACAAATACGCAAAAAAAAAAAAAATAGACATCCACAATGGTATGGTAATTCTCAGAGGGAAAAGGGGGTGGGGGAGGTAGAAGCGGGCAAAGGGGGGATAAACAGTGGTAGAAAGAGACTTAACTTTGAGTGGTGGTCATGTGATGCAGTATGCAGAAGATGTGTTATAGAGTTGTACACTTGAAACCTGTATGGTTTTATTAACCAATGTCACCCCAGTAACTTCAATAAAGAAAGAATTTTAAAAAACTGAAAAAAAGCATGGTATTAGGAACTGTATTCTTCCTTGGGAATCATTAAAAGTATATTTTTACTCAATGTAAAAGTATGCATATAGAATATAATCAATTTAACATAAAATTTGTCTGCCCTCATACACTACCCTCAGAAAGTATAATTTACTTTCTGCAATAGTTTGAGTACTTTAAAATGGAACTTTCAAGTTTTCAATAGAAAAATAAACTAATATGATACTTTACTTATTTAAGACTAGAGGCCCAGTGCACGAATTTGGGCATCGGTGGGGTCTGGCCAGCCTGGCCCCAGTTGGCGGATCAGGGCTGGGCCTGTTTGGGAGGAGGAGATGGCAGGCGATTGGCCGGTGGGCCCCACCCCCGATGGGTGTGGCGGGGGGCCGATGGGAGTCAGAGCTGGCTGGGGGAAGGGGTCATGGGCTAATCTGGGTGGTGGGCCAGCCAACCCCACCCCCAAATGGGGTGGGGGAGTCGATCAGGTGCCAGCAGCCTGGGGGAGGGGCCATGGGTGGTTGGCAGGCACTGCACCTGATTGGAGTGGGGGGACTGATAGGGTACAGAGCTGGCTGGGGGGAAGGGGCCACAGGTCAATTGGGGTTGTGGGGGCCCATCAGGGGCAGGGTCAGCTGGGAGGAAGGGCCACTGGGGGCCCGCCCTCCTGCCCTTGATCAGGGTGGGAGAGGCCAATGAGGGGCAGGGTTGGCCAGGGGTTCCGCAGGTCCCACCTCCCAATCAGGCCGGTTTGCTGGCTGCAGTGGGTGTCATAGCGATCATTCATTCTGGTCCTTATGTCATTCCGGTTGCTGGCTTTTTATATATATATAGATAGTAAGGATAACATAATTAATACAAATATAATAGTAATCATAAGAAGGGAAAGGAGAAGAAAATACAATTATTTTTCAAAGACTATGAATTTTACATGTTGTTTTTCCTGTAGTTATACACACATATTGTAATGATGGTAGAATTTAGGTCTTGTAAATTAATAACTATTTTTTGAATAGAGTCCAAGTCCAAACAAATAAAATGGCCACGATTTTTGTTGGAATTAACTAGTGCACCATTTAATTTATCAATTTAATTTGATTTTTAGAATTTCAAATATTCCTCCTAAGTACTGACATGACTATTTAAAGATTATTTGTTTCTGGGTATTTTTATAGAAGAAAGAATTGGGATCATTTTATAAATATTTCCAAAATTATATATGTTGAAACAATATTTTATACACTATTAATAACAGATGTCTGCTTTAGCTTGAAGATCCTATTATATTGAAGAGAAATGGATTTTCTTATTTCCTTCTAGTGAGTGTGAGAGAAAAACGCAAAAGACCATGTTCTTCCTTTTGATGTAATAAAAACTATTTTGGAAGTATTTTCCTTTGTATTTGTTTGTTTGTTGGTTTATTTTGGACTATTGTTTACTTACCTTTTAAAAAATTAATGAAAAAAATATATGAAAGTTAATTTACTGTTAGGATGGCACTGAAGATTCCCTAGGAACTAGATGAGAGCACACATATCGTATGAAAAATCAAACAGGTAACTATTTCTGTTGAATCTTTTAATGGAGATTTCCTAGTAGAGTCATTTTTATCAAGGAAACTAATATAGAGTTGGGCCCAGCCAGTGTGGCTCAGTGGTTGAGCATTAACCTATGAACCAGAAGTTCATGCTTGGATTCCAAGTCAGGGCACATACCTGGGTTGCGGGCTCGATTCCCAGTGTGGTGTGTGCAGAAGGTAGTCATCAATGATTCTCTCCCATTATTGATGTTTCTATTTCTCTCTACCTCTCTGAAATCAATAAAAATACATTTAAAAATATTTAAAAAAATAAATTTGGAAAGAGATGAAGATGTTTGTCTCAGACATGTCCCACCCAGCAGTTTGTCCATGGATTTTTGAACTTCTTAGCTGGACCTGAATTTATTCTCCTACTCAGTGACAACCAGACCTTCTACTTTTCTTACTTAGAAAGGAGCCAACCTATTTTGCCAACTAACTTTCTTTATTTGTATATTGGGTTAAACCAATCCCTATTACCTTAGCCAGAATTCTACATTTATATAAAAAAGACTGAATTGTGGACTATACATGCAGCCCCAGCTTTATAAACCTGCCTTTCTTTGCTCTCCCCAGAGCACACTTGAGAGTACTCCCTAAATCTGTATCTCCCTGTTACAAACTCTGACCTCAAATAAATGCTTTTTCATTTCTCTTTTAGTTTAAGCCTCCTTCTTGGTTAGTGACTTTTAGGGAAAGATATAAGTAGAATATTACCATATGAAATAATTTTTAAATTATTTAATTCCAATAGATTTCACATAACTATTTGGTGTATTTCATTTAATATAAAACTAAAATCATATTACATTTAAATATTTTATTCTAATAGTAACCAAAAAAAGTACTTTGAGGATCAGGAATTCATGCAGGAGCTTTGGGATTAGAATACCTGAGGTCTAATCTGTCTATATATTTCACCTCCAACTACAAATTCCAAGGTGAATTTTTTATATTTGTTAAAAGAAACTGAATTACAGTAAGTACACAAATTTGTGGACTGGACCTATTAAATGACCCAGTTTTGTTTCCGCTCTCGTGGTACATATGCCCCAACAACTCATTCCTCTTACCTATGATAACTAGAAACTCTGATAAATTAGAAAACAACTATTTAGCAATTTTAAAAGTAAATAAAAGCAGGAATATTGTGGAAGGGCATGAACCTTAGAGAAGTAATCTGTACATAGGAGAGCTTCCTCTTTAACTTTTATTTTTTATTTCTATTTTAGTAAAATGACTCATTAATAGATAACCAGAATACTACATCGCTCTAATAATGTATCCCACACCTATCTGAACGTACAATTCTCCTTAAAGATCTTTAGAAATGACAGATATCCAGCCTGGGCCCTAGCACTGGGGATTCCACCCAAGAAAGTCTGTGGTAAGAGTTGGAAATCTGAGTTCTTTATTCTTAACCTGATTCTAGGCAAAGGGATTTGCAAATCACTAACTGGAATAAAGATAATAAAACCTGTTTGTTCAGTTTTGCCTCTATTTGTGTAGAAGAGAAGAAGAGAAGATAGAGTGAGAAAGATATAATTTGAGGAGAGGATGGTGGTGATCAAGACTAGTCACACATTGTGATTAATCACAGTTTTTACTGAAGGTCATCATGATACCTAAACTGTCAAGTCATATAAGAAAGTTTTTGGCATTTACTGCTGATACGTGGGGTTTGTCCAGCTGACTTTCCCTTGTGGGATCTTGCCCAAGAAGTTTGAAGAATGAATTTGTGGACTAAAAGGCTTCTTTAGTAAAAATGTGGACGTTTTTTGGAAGCATATACACACTCCACTTGGGGAGGGGGTCCCCAAATGGGAAAAGCCTGCTCTCTCTCTCTCTAAAGTGGGAAAACATCTAAGTTCTCTTGGGTTTCTTTGTCTCCTGATTCATAAAGACTTCAGCTCTTTGTCTCTTCAAGACCCTTTCTAATTGGACCCTTCCTTAATTTATGACCCGCATGCTTTCCTAATTGGTCATTCTTCTGAAGAGAATCAGTTTCAAAGTCCAAAGCCCACATGGTGCCCCCTTTTTTCTCTCTCCCTTATCTTGCAACATTCCTCTATCCTCTGTGAATGTATGTTGCCCTCTTTGCCATATCTTGTGACATTTTTCTATCCTCCCTGAAAGTAACAAACATTCAGGCATCTTGGAGGTATCTGTGCCCTTCACATGTACATTCCTCTCCCATGGACACCCCCTCCTTTCCCTAAAACTGCCTGTCCGCCTCTAAAATTCCTTTCACTTTCATCTTCACAGCCTTTGAATACATTTTATAAACATTCAGCTAAATCATTATCTTATTATTTTAATGACCTAGCACTGTATTCTCTCCACGATTACACAAAATTATGTGGTACATTATTCTTTCTACCTTTTGGGGCTCCACTTTTTGTGTGTTTGGCTAGAAAAATATTGCTACATATAAGAAATAATAGAAAAAAGAGAGAGAGGAGAGAGAGGAGAAAGAGAGAGAGAGAGAGAGAGAGAGAGAGAGAGAGAGAGAGAGAGAGAGAGAGAGAGAAAGGGAAGGAGGGAAGGCGGGAGGGAGGAAGAAAGAAGAAAGATAGAGAAAGGGAGGAAGGGAGGGAGAAGTAAACAGAAAAGACTTGAAATATAAAGAAGGAAAGAAAATTTGCTTGTCGGCATTAATAGTCTAGAAATGTTACATAATTTTTTAAAAATTCTGGGCTTCTCTTAAAAACATTGAAATAACTGGCCATCCCACATTCAATAAGTGGAAGAAACAAAGAAGCTACCTGTTCCTTCACCTTTGGCAAGCACTTTCGTAACTCTATAAAGCTCTCAGGTGCTTCTGTTCCTCTGTGTCCGTTCCAGTTTGGGCAATATGATGCACGCCTGACCTCTGTAGGTATCTGTGTTTATGAAACATGATCTCAGTAAAATCTAGCTATTCACACTGCTTTCTAAAACACAAAGGCATATATGTGCTCTTTCCTCCGCCTTGATGCCCATGATCGTTTACTCTTGAGTTTATTCTCTGACTTCAGCAAAGAAGGCACATCATGCTCACTTGATTTTTTTTCTGCTCTCTTTTTATTTAATGTTGATAAAACTTAAAACCAACCAGTGCTATGCTTAAAACAAATTCCATCTCATAAAAAAAAAACAACAGTAACAAGACTGTAAAAGGAAAACAGAAATTCAATATTACCAGTTCAAAACAAATTCTAAATGAAGCAATGCAGTGTGAATATTATATTAACTCTTCCAAGCTAGAAGCAATTTGGTAAATTGCTTTTACTGCGCTCTTGTGTTATGGAAAGTTTAATTTGACTTTACAGAGTATAAATATGACTGCCTGAAGGAAGCCAATTAAATCAAATCTATGTTTTAAAAACTTAGTCCAAAATTTGACATAATCTAAACAAAACAACTCACTCAATCAGTTAAACATTTCAAAAGATTTGGTGTGCACAGTGAAACGGAAACTTTCATCAGCTTATTACTTTAACCAGAACATATGAAAGCAGATTTCTGGCAGGTGATTATAAAATTGGATTATCACCATGTACAAAGCAGTTATTTTAATGAAAACTGAATTTTTTTTGGTGTCAGCACTATTTGTGAATTATTGACTTATGTGTGGGCATAAAAATGATGCAAATAAATGTGATGAGAGAAAAAGAGTGCCAAAGGTCCAGATTAAAAAATTCTATTTATTTTTTTTGCACTAATTCACTTCTCCTGAAAATGAGTGACATTCAATCTTTTTTCTCTTTTATAATATAACAACTAAAAAAGTATGAATTTAACATTAAAAATATACTATTGTGTATAGTCTGGTATTAATGATAACATACACTAATAGATTGCAATTTTATTTGTAGGTGCGGCAACGTTTTCAAAAATAAGTAAAACTTTATATAGTTGTCTAAATGTTCTAAATTTTTTTTTCTTTTTAATTCATAAAATAAGTAGGGGGCTGTACATCTCAGAGTCAATATTTACCTATTTGGGAACAAAACATGTTTTAATATTTGAAAAAATAAGCAAAATATTTTTCATGCTTATTAGCATAAAATTTATGACATTTCTGAGATCTTGGGGTATTAAGGACTTATCCCAGATAATGATGCCTCCTTTTCTGTGAAATGTATTGTTCTTATCCCCTTACCCAATGCTTCCAAAGTTTGGAAGCCGTAGAAGTCCTGTTACGCTACAGAACCCAGTCAGTAGTTGACTGTATCAGGTGAGGACAACTGATCCGAGCCATAGAGACTCTTTCCTCCTAAGAATGTGGAACTGAGTGTCAGAGATGCAATTCAGTCTCTTCTGATTACTAATTTCGAGAGTGCATGTGAGTGTACCTGTTGTCATAGCACAAATCCAGGTAGCCAGCTGATGCCCTCATGGTAGTTACTTAGGCAATAGTGGGAATAAGAAATAGGGGAGGCCATGATACTCGTAAATGATACAAAATAAGACTCTGATATACAAAGTTTGCAAAACTGTACATAGCCATGTTTGTCTCAAATTTCTATCAATTGAGGAGGAAACGGGTGTCATGCAGGGAAGGTATGAAATTAATATTCTGGCCCCTGGCATTACAACCATATGGATTACCTGGAGGTAGCATCGAAGAAGGGAATATATGATTTTCATTGTACTATGGATAATTCAATTATATTAAGTTTATATTATCTTTAGATGTAAAAAAATGTTGACTGTGAAAGAAATAGACCAACTATACTGGACAATTTTGTTCAATCTACTCAATCCAGAATCTTTTCTTATAAGACCAACAACGACAGCAATAGGTTTTGACAACAATCATATGTAGTGTACATGACCCAGTCATTCTAGCCATGGTTGACTAGGTAAAGAATGAATAATTTGCCGAAACCGGTTTGGCTCAGTGGATGGAGCGTCGGCCTGCGGACTGAAGGGTCCCAGGTTCGATTCCGGTCAGGGGCATGTGTCTGGGTTGCGGGCACATCCCCAGTGGGGGATGTGCAGGAGGCGGCTGAGCCATGTTTCTCTCTCATCAATGTTTCTGACTTTCTATCTCTCTCCCTTCCTCTCTGTAGAAAATCAATAAAAATATATTTTAAAAAATGAATAATTTATTCACAATTAGCCAATAAAATTTTCTTCCCTGGGAATTTGTATTTGGTTACACAGAATTGAAACTTATTTTCCTATAATTATTTAAACCATATTCATGAGTTGTAGGGATTACAATCAAATATTTTGTGTGGATAGAAGCAGAAAAAGCAAGGTGTTTATGAGTTCTTTAATAAATTTTTGGATACTTGAATTAATTCTCTTTTCTAAAGCTGGTGTTTTTGTCTCTCTTGAAATTGAGAGTGATACTCAGGTGCGAGCATTTATGTCAAGCTTCTCAAGTGTGCCTTAGATCTGGATCAGTTTCTACAGAATTTTTTTTTTCCCAACCTGGTTTTCTCAAAGAGAAAATGAGCAGGGAGAACTACCCTGAAACATTTCTACAAGCCTCCCAGAATTCTTCCAGAAATATCACCATCAGTTGTTCACCTGCTCAGATCAGAAGACTGAAGTCATTACTAATCCCTAAGCACATATATAATCAATCACAGAGCCCTTTTCATTAATATCTCTCTAATCTGTCCACTTCTACTTCACCTTGTACTAATTTTTATCAATTTATCATTAGTTTTCACTTGTATTACTGGAATACTCTATAATAATTTATGTGTCTCCATCTTATCCTGCTATAATGCATTCATCATATTAGTCAAAATAAACTTTTAAACATATAATTATCCACATGTCACTCCTGTACATAAAAAAATTTCAATAATTTCCCATTGCCTCCATTATAAATTCTAAAATGATATGGCTAACTACATAACTCTCCAGCCATATTTCATATTGATATCCCTTTAGCTGCGAACATTCCAGATAATGGTTGTATAACCTCAAAGTATTGAGGTTTTGTACCAGATAATTCTTTGTTCTGAGGGGCATTACAGACTATTTAGCAGTATCTCTGTCCACTACTCACTAGATGACAGTAGCATTACCCTAATTGTGACAAAATGTCCCCAGACATTGACAAATATCCCCTGAGGGGCAAAATCATCCTGGTTAAGAATCACTGCTCTAGGTACAATGTTGTTCTTTTATAGTTTGCTAGTGCCATGGTGCACGGATTCCTGCACCTTGAAAGGAAATTAATTAGAAGGTGGCCAGCAGGGCAGAACTGGGTGAGACAGGCCGGACATGCCCTGGAGCCAACCTCTCACGGTCCCTCAGCTAAGCCTGTAGGGATCAGGATGAAACCAGCTCTCTGACATCACTCGAGGGGTCCCAGATTGTGAGAGAGTGGTTATTGGGTGATGCACCCTGGAATTGGGCTCCCTCCCCTCTGGTTCTGAGTGTGTGTGTCACCTGAGAACTGCCACTGCCAAGTCACTGCAGCTCGGCAGCTCCTGAGTTGCACATCTGCTCGCTGGTGGTCATTGCACGTCATAGACACTGGTTGGATGGTCAGATGGTCTAAAATACCAGTATGCATTAAAAGGAAGTTTGAAAAATAAAGTCTTAATAAGTGGATTGCAGTAACTTATAACAACACCATTAAGCTACTCATTTCTTCAAGTCTCACTTTTTAAAGTTAATATTTACATTTAATCAAAGAAAATATTTTTAAATTTTCTATGGTTTATTGTTTGATATATATTTTACAAAGTTTAATAAAAATCATTACAAACTATAATTAGTGAGCCATATAGATATTTTGGTTAGAAAGGACAGAAGCAAGTTCGTACCTTTATGAATTTTCCTGTATTTAAAAGGTCACCCCCCTAAAAAATATTCCAATATATAGTGAATTAGAAGTCCTAAATTCTGAATTGAAATTTTCCAGTAAGTAGCTGAGTGGCTTTAATACAGCTATTTAATTACACCTCAACTAGTTAAAAACATAAAAATAGAGGATCTTTCAGTGAATTATCTCAAAAGTATATTTCAATTTTCTTTATCATCCTAATAAACATAATAAAAAGGAAACAAAATTATACTCATCTGAATGAATGACAATGAGCAAGATATACTATTATTATGTCTTGTTTTTTTTCTTAAGATTGAAAAGTATTGATTTAAGTTTAATAAAAGTACTACAGAATACTTGGTGCAAGTGTCCTCATAAAGGCATACTAATTCTCCATAAATGGTTCATGTTTCTTTCTAAGATCCTGGGCTGGTGCTGCTTCTGCCTTCTTATTCATTTTAAGAGGCAAAAAGTCATCTTTAGTGGAAAGCTGTCACATCCTGCAAACAATGACTTGATGCCTGCTTTTATAAGTCTTTCTGATTTTGTCTTTTGTTTTGTGGAGTTGGTTATATGCCAAGCTCATTAAACATGAACTTATTTGTCACAGCTGAGAGACAGACACACCTCCTTTACATCTCACGTTTAGTATTTAAGTTTAGTTTGGGTCCTTCAGTTCTGCTTTTTATATTACTTCACATATATCTTAAGCTGTGTTCATTCATAATGACCATATATTTCAATTCCCTACAATAGAACTCTTGCAACATGTTTTCTTTTCTCTCTCTCTCTCTCTCTTTTTTTTTTTTTAGTTTTTCCATGTTTACTTTATTTTAAATGTTTTTACAATAGGCATCCTCATATTTTGATCACAATATTCTCTCCTTTGTAATTCATTTATGCTTCCTGAGGTGTTCTCACTAAGTAAAGTATTTGCTGCTATCTTTGCAATTTTCAGCTCTCACTTTTGTTATGTCTAAAGAAATCACAGCCTAGGAGCTCAAACAGAAGAGATTTCCTCCTGAACTCACTCTACTTGCTGTCTTTATAGCTCAATCACTGGCATAACAATCTACTTAAACATTCAAGACAAAAACTTACATAATTTATCACTTCTCCTTTTCTCATTACTTACATGCAAAACCACCATGCCCTCTAATTTAAAAATAGATATTAGCACCTTTTAGCTCTTGTTGTCTCTGTGTCCACTCTCCAGCTAACTGTGCTATCTTCTATTGCATGCATTGCAATAGTTTAGCTGCCTTTTCTGTTCCAATAGATTCACTTTTTTCATAAATTTAAATTCAAGTGCATATTCTGTAGATTATATATAAACTAGCTTCTGCTTATTTATCCTGACATATTTCTTGCCAATCTTAGCAACATGAATTTTTGTTTTATTGTTTTGTTGGTTAGTGTTATTCTTACTATTTTACAAAAATAATAATAATTTTTTTTTAAATCACTGTGGAGTTTTTACTTTTGTTCTTTCTGTCAGGGATACTCTGTTCCAAACCTTGCTTGACTGGTCCTTTATTGCCGTTCCTTACATGGGAATAGCTTCTGTGACAGTCCAAACTACCAAGCACCATCCATATCCTCACTTCAATGAATTCCAATCATTTCATGATTTTTTTTTTACTATTTTAATACTAATGTAAATGACATTTTCATGGTTTTTTTTAATTTTTATATACTGTCTTCCCATAATAGAATATACATTCTAAGTAAACAGGGAGCTTAGCTCAGAGTTGGAAATCAATACATATTTGTTAAATGAATGACTGAACGAAGAAACAAATGTACTTTAGAAGTAAAAACTATTTCATATATTAAATAACCTAGAGCTAATAGTTAGAAGACATTTTAGAGTTATGTATTTATCTGTTTGACAAACTGAGACCAGGATAGATTATGCAACTTTCTGAAATTCACACAGATAGTAGAAGAATTAAGACTGGATCTGTCGCCTGGCTGGAGTGGCTCAGTGCTTGAGTGTCGACCTATGAAGCAGTACGTCATAGTTCGATTCTAGGTCAGGGCACATACCTGGGTGGCAGGCTCCATCCCTGGTGTGGTGCTTGCAGGAAGCAGCCAATCAATGATTCTCTCTCATCATTGATGTTTCTATCTCTCTCTCCTTCTCCCTTCCTCTCTGAAGTCAAGTATATATACAGTATACATACATACATACATATATACACATATATAATTTATCACTTATATATATAATTTATCATATTTATCACTGTGGAGTTTTTACTTTTGTATATATATATATATATTTTGTATATATATATATATTATTCCATATATATATATATATATGGAATAATATAATGTTTGTCTTTTTGGTGACTGGCCTATTTTACTTAACATAATCTCCTAAAAGTGTATCTATGTTGTAGCATATGTCAGAATGTTCTTCCTTTTTAAAGCTGAATAATATTCCATTGTATGTATATACCCACTTTGTTTATCTATTCATCTGTCAATAAATACCTGGGTTGCTTTCACCTGTTGGCTATTGCTGCTATGAACATGGTTGTACAAATATTTGTTCATTTTTCTGCTTTTAATTCTTCTGGGTATATAGCAGAAGTGAAAATGCTGAAACATATGGCACTTCTATTTTTAATTATTTTGAGTAACTGCCATACTGTTTTTCCAATAGTGGCAACACCATCTAACATTTTTACCAAAAATTCACAAAAATTCTAACTTATTCGCAACCTTGTCAGCACTCATTATTTTCTGTTTTTTGTTTGTTTGTTTTTGTAGTAGTTTTACTAATGGGTGTGAGGTGATATTTACTTTATGTTAATTGACCTGAAAGATAACAGTGTGTTTGAAGTAATAATAGTAACAATGTATTGGATGATTATAATATGGATACATAAAATGAATTCAAAAACATCATAAAACTTGGGATATAGGAGTTGGGAATATCCTGTCTTATGGTATCTTTATAATGTGTGAAATGTTGCATTATACCTTGAAGGAAGACTTAGATTAGCTATAAATGTATAATGAAAACTTTAGGACACTTGAAAAAAAGAATGATAATAAAAGGAGATAAAATATGATATAAATAATAAAAATAAGGTTGTAGACAGAATGAGAAAGAACACAGGACAAATGCAACTAATAAAAAAAGAGACAATTCTACAAAAACATGGCAAATCATAATCAAATTATATCAGTAATTAACTTAAATAAGAATGGTCTAAATGCACCAATTATGAGAGAATATTAGAGTGGATTTTAAAAAACAAAACAAAATCAGGACACAAGGCCCAACTATGTGTTGTCTTAAAAGAAAAACACAAAACTACCTTAAATATAAAAACAGAATGGTTAAAAATAAATAGCTTTAGAAAGATATAACACATAAATCCTAATGAAAATTAAGATGGTATAATCTGGAGTATCTATATTAACTTCAAAAAAACAGATTTCAAAACAAGAAAATCTATCAGTAAATAAGAAAGGGGTTATATAATATCAGGTGGAATAATGCACATAGAAGACAGCCATCCTTGAGTATATGTACCTAACAACAGTGCATCAAAATATGTGAGGCAAATACTGATAAAACTGCAAGGAGAAAAAGAAAAATGCACTATTATACCAGAGACTTGACCACCCTTTCAGTAAGTGATAGATCAAGTGGGCAGAAAATAAAGAGGATATAGTTGACCTGAATAGCACTATCAATCATACTGACCTAAATGACATTTATAAAATAGTCCACCCAATAACAGCAGAACATACATTCTCTCAAGTTCATATGAAACATTCACCAAGATAGATTATATTCTGGGGTATATAACACATCTTAACAAATTTAAAAGAATATAAATCATTAAAATATATTGTTGGACCACAAGTGAATGAAATAGACATCAGAAAGAGAGAGTTGGAAAATGCCCAATATAAGGAAATTAAACATAGTAGCTCTAAAAAACACATGGGTCAAAGAAGAAGTCTCAAGAGAAATATTTTAAGTATTTTGTAGCAAATAAATATGATAACCCAAATTATCAAAGTATTTGAGGTCCAGTAAAAGCAGTGCTATAGGGAGGATATAAAGTAATAAATACACCCTATATAATAAAAGCCTAATATGCTAAGGGTCCGGTCGTCCCATTGGCCATTCATCCAATGAAAGCATAATATGCTAACTATATGCTAAGCTGCTTAGCCGCTCGCTATGATGTGCACTGACTAACAGGGGGCAGAATCTCCAACTGGTTGGTTAGCTTGCTGCTGGGGTCTGGCTGATCAGGACTGGGTGAGATGGGCCGGACACACCCTGGAGCTCTCCCGTGGTCCCTCCCCGTCTGGCCAATCTCCTGCATCCCTCCCCGGCCTCAATTGTGCATTAATGGGGTCCCTCGGCCTGGCCTGCACCCTCTCACAATCCAGGCTGAGGGACCGTTTCCCCCCACCCCACTGAGGGCATGAATTTCATGCACCGGGCCTCTAGTATGTTGTAAAAGGAAAAATATGTCTAAAATCAATCACCTAAGCTTTCACCTTAGAGAATTAAAGAAGACAAAGTGAGATGAGGAAAATAAATAGTAAATATTAGAGCAGAATAAATAAAATTGAAAGAAGGAAATTATAAGAGAAAAATTAACAAAACCAAAAGCTGGCTTATGAAAATATAAATAAAATGGGTACATTTTAGCAAGTTTAAAAATGTTTTTAAAAGGTAGAGAGCATAAATTACCACTATCAAAAAAAAAAAGTGTTGTCGCTAATGATTTCATAGAGATTACAATTATAATAAAGGAACACTACAGCCAATGATATGCCCAACATTTTGATAACTAAGATGAAATAGACCAATTACTTAAATGACACAAACTGCCAAAATACACATGGGGAAAAATAGATAATTCAAATAGGTCAATAGAAGGTCAATAATGATTAAGGAAATTGAACTAATAAACAGTAGCTTTCTGAAAAGAAATAATTAGGCCCCATTCAGGGCACATACCTTGGTTGCAGGCTTGATCCCCAGTAGGGGGCATGTAGGAGGTAACCAATGGATGATTCTCTCTCATCACTGATATTTCTATCTCTCTCTCTCCCTTTCTCTCTGAAATAAATAAATAAGTCAATAAAGTTGAAAAAAAAAATAAAACTGTCTTTGCTTACAGATGACATGACTACCTAATAGAAAATCACAATGTCATTATTCATAGCACACAAAAAATAAAATATTGGGTATAAATCTAGCAGAAATGTACAGTATCTATATATTTTTAAAAAAACTACAAAATTTTATTTAAAAGGTCAAAGAAGATCTAAATAAGTAGTGAGATATTACATGTTTATAGATTAGAAGATTCAATATTGTCAAGATATCAGTTTCCTTCTAACTTGATCTAAAGATTCAATACAATTCAGTGAAAATTCAGCAAGTTATTATTTTGTAATTATCAACAATATGATTCTAATATCTAAATGGAAAGATAAACATTGAATAACCAATTAAATACTAAAGAAAAATAAAGTACAATGACTTACACTAATGGATTTTTAAGAGTTTTTATAAAGCTACAGCGACAAAGGGTGTGGTATTTGTGAAAGAATAAACAAGGAAAAAAGTTGTGTTTTACAAATCTGTTCTTCTTTACACATTATTTTATCCAAGTCTTTGAAATATTCTTGGTTTTATCTCTTTGGGCCTATCTATCAAACTCATGTTTCTCTTTCTTGAATTTTCAACCTTAGCTATCTGTCAGTTATTTAGCTTTCCACACAAAGAACTGAAAGTTGTAAGATAATAATAATAAAATAATATTATTATGGAAATATAAAAACCTTGTTGGACTCTCTTCCCTTTAAAGGAACCAATTGCGGTTCTGCTTCTAGTTATTTACAGAACCCCATCATAGTTTTATTTCCTCTAATACTTTACAACAAATTGTTTCTTTCTTCTACCCCTCTCTGTGAAGTAATGGATAGGCCTCTCAGTTGTCTTTTGAATATAACCAATAATATCAACTCATCAGATCAAAGAGGCTCATCAGATCAAACCACTAATGTAAGAGCCATATAATCAAGCAAAGGCAGATGACAGGCAATTGCAGGTCACTTTGTATGGAAAGCTAAACAACTAGAAGTGAGATCCACCCCCTTCCCTTTTATTGTTTTCAGAGGGTAATCTTTATAAGAGCCGGGAAAGAGGAGGGTTTTCTGGAAACCCAAGAGAGTTGCATTAAACACGCCTGCTGCAGCAAACCCAGCTTTTCCTTGTGTGGTTTGTTTCTTGACCCTTAATGCAATCTTTCAATCACAGGGAAGCTCTGCCAGCCTAACAGGCCTTGGTAATTAGTGAACTAAAAGAGAGAGGATTTTTAGTAAATATGTCAGGAACCGAAGTCCTTAAATGAGCCAAGAAGGAAGTGTGATCTGAATCCTAATTTCTACTGTCCGTGATCTTCACTTTCTCAGGAAAAGATTTGATGCCTTGACATTGCTTCAGATTAAAAAGGACCTTAAAAAAAAAAAAAAAGGATTCTGTGTTTCTACCAGTGAACAAAAGGATAACTTAGTAAAGATTCAGAACATTTCCATTTCTGAATTTAGGAGTCACTTAAATAAATCACAAGTGTAAAATCAGAAAAAGAATTATTTATTCAAAATTTTTAACATAAAAGGAGGTTTTGACTAGTATTACCAAAAGGGCTGAGAAAAGCAGAGGTGTTTTAACAAAGAGAATCCTTGATTTAGTGCAGCTGTTTGCTTAGTCTATTGCATCTGGCCTTGCCACTTATTATGGCCTTTTTAAACATTGAAAAGCATTTCTCCTATCTTGATTATTGCTTCGGATCTTAATTAACAACAAGCTTTTCTACACTTTCAGTTACTAAATGCATGCAGTAGGTCTTGTTTTCTATCATGTCATTGGCCTTCTAATTCACCTGAGATTTTTTTTGCAGATTCTAATGAGCCCAACATGATCAGAGACAGCACTTACATCTAACATTCACAGTTTTCACCCACTCTCGTCTCAGTTCTCAGTATATTTGTAGCTCCAGCAGCCAAAATGGATGGATATGCTCTATTTCCATAGATGCACTTAAATAAAATCAGTAAGCTGTTGCATCCATGCTGCAATTTTGATTTGCATTAATCTGTATGGCACATAATTGGCCATTCGTAATGCTTTACCACAGAGAAGAAATGCATTGAGTATTTTCAAAATGATTGCTGATGATTCAGCATTGCTATGTCTAAAGAGTTCAAAGTAAAACAGACATAACAGATATCTGGTTATGATCATCGAAAAAATGTGTTATTTAGTACATAAATTTCTCAATTTCCAATCCAGTTTGTTCTGGCACATTCATAGATAATTTATTTTAGCTTTACAGACCTAAAAGTTGTATGTTATAAAATATTCAAGGAAATGTTACTTTGGGAAATCAAAAGTCACCACATTTCAAAGAAGAATTGGAGTTTGAAAAATCAGACGTTCCTTTACATGTATTTTTATGAACATATAGCTACATTCATAATTAATCTGAATAGCATATCTCATTTTATATAGTCATGAAGCTTAAATTCAATTACACAACTTTGAAAACATAAATTAAAGCAAGTAAATTAATTAAGAGTGAAGCACAGGTGCAGAATGAACACAAAACAAAGTGAACATCATAGAAAGAATAATTTGAAAAATCTTGAAAGGAGAATAATATGTGAGTACCCATAGAACATTCTATTCTTACTTTCAGTACAATATTCAATAAATTACAAGGGATATTCAACACTTTATTATAAAATAGGCTTTGTGTTGCATGATTTTGCCCAACTGTAGGCTAATGTAAATGTTCTGAGCACGTTCTGAGCTAGGCTAAGCTATGATTTCTCATGGGTTAGGTGTATTAAATGCATTTTCAACTTATGATAGGTTTATTTGGATGTAACCTCATTGTAAGCTCAGGAGCATTTGTGTATAATTTATATAAATTTATTCATAGATAACTCTTATAGGACTGGAAATTACATAGTATACAAATACATTTTGTTTTAGCCTTTTGAAAAATATTCTCATTTCACATGTAAACACAAGTGTCACAATTTTAGTGTGATATCCATTATTGAATGCATCTTATAGATGCATAAGCCAGAAAATCAAGCAAAATTTACTAAAAGGAAAGGCCAAAATAGACATTCCTCCCATTAGTCTATCAGCCTGAGAAATGAATTAAAAGGTCAATCAGCTTTCTATTATATAATTATTTTAAAAAATGCATATCTATTTTTTGAAATGAGAATATTTTGACAGTTGCCAGATGGGACAGGGCTGGAGAGATGGGTGAAAAAGGTGAGGAGATTAAGAAGTACAAATTGGTATTTGCAGAATAGTCATGAGGAAGTAAAATTCAGCATATAGTCAATAATATTGTAATAAATACATATGATATCAGATGCATACTAGATTTTTCAAAGTGATTATTTAATAAGTTATATAATGTATAATCATTGTGTTGTACAACTGAAATTAATATAATATTGTATGTCAACTGTAATCTATATATATAAATGCCTAATATGCAAATTGTCCCCACGGAAGTTCAACTGGGAGACCTATTGCTCGCTATGACATGCACTGACCACCACAGGTTGGTGCGGAATGAAGGAAGGCCCAGCCAGCAGCTGGATGGAAGGCCCCAGCCGGCAACCAGAAGGCCCCAATTGGCCCTGATCGCCAACCAGGCTTAGGGACCCTACCCGTGCATACATTTCATGCACTGGGCCTCTAGTTTTAAAATAAAAAAGCATTTAAAATAAAAAATAAAAGAGAGAAAAAAGATATTATTTTCAGGAATCAGAAAACAGAAATGCAGGTTTGTATACTCAAGAGATGAGTAACAAATGAAGTAAGGTCCAAAGTTATGCTTATCTGTGTAATGGGCCTTTTCCAACCCATAGAACAGGTAAATGAGCCCCAGCAGTAATATATCTGTTAAGTGTAGTGAACAGGAATAGGAGTATGGAGCAGTTCACAGCACTGTGATTTGTAGAGCTGGGGTACCAGAGAAGAGAGTGCTTCACAATAATGGGGCCCAAGAATTAGTATAATTCTGTCTGTGAAGTGTTGGAAAGACTATTAATTATGCATGCTTAGGGCTAGATTTTGCTAAGTCTAGCAGAAAGGGCTCTGCAGGCTTCTGAGCTGAGTAGAGACTACAGAAGTTATGTGGTGACAAGAGACATTATTATAGCTCTGACAAGTCAGAGTGAAGAAGCCTAACTAATCTCCCCAACATATAATTGAGAGTCCAGAGGCCACTGTTTTAAGACTATGGGGCTAAATAAGATGTGACAGGATCGAGATGAAACATAGTAAAGTAGTAGCTTTTCACTAGAAACAAAAACAACAACACTCAAAATACATTCAAGCCAGACATCAAAGTAAGAATCTCAACAATATAGCACCTATAACATTCACCATACAAAAACAAATAAACAAACTACTACGTAAGAGAACTAGGAAATTATAACCCAAATCCAAGGGAGGAAATCAGTAAAAGCAGACTCAGACTTTGACAGAGATGTCCAACTAGCAGATAAAGATTTTATAGCAGCTATTCTAAATAGATCTAAACATTTAAATGAAAATGGAAACCACTGTTGAGAGTGTGAAAGGCATGATAATTTATTCCACTTACATGCTACAACTTAGTCTGCTGGTTATATGACTTCAGTCATGAACTTCCTGTTTATGTCAGTTCTTTTTGGAAATATTACTGTTAGTGCATTTCTATTCATACATTTTACATATGGTACAGAATTGTAGCTAATCTACATGGTACCTTTATATGTGTGTTAGGTACTTTGTTCTATATTCTGCATATTAAATATTTTGTCAAATAAATAACTGTTACTTTATAATGAAGGTTAGTTGTTCTGAAATCTTTGGTTTCAAGATTTCTTTATATATATCCTTAAATTTTTTAGAATGTCAAAAGCTTTTTTACTATGTTTAATATATTAGAAAATAAAACTGAGAAAATTAAATACCTTAACAAATTTACTTTAAGATAACAGTAATAATACCATGTCATGTTAACATAAATAGCATTGATTTCATATTTAATTATTCATAGCATTGTTTTCATTTTTGTTAATCTTTATAATGAGTGGCATAAAAACAGCTGAATTCAAATATCAGCTTTTGCATTCAGTGTGTTTCAATGTGATATTTAACTGAATAATATCAAGAAAATTTTGTCTAGTCCAGATAGGAAAAAAAAAAAGGGAGGTGTATTTTAACATTTTCATATAATTGTGAATAAATACATTTTGGGGGGTACTATACTAAGATTGACAAATGATAGTTGGTTGCAATGTGGGATCTGAAATCACATCAGTAACCTTTTCATATTCATTTGTGTTAAAATTCATTTATTTCTCCTGCAATGGATGCATATTTTTAATGCACATTATAACATCATGATATTCTTATTTGAAAATTATATCTTCACTAAGTTATACAAATATTCTAAATATTGTCCTTTGAGGCAAATTAACAGTTTAATTATTAATGAAATATTGGGGAGTTATAATATACATAGAAATTAGATTTTATTTTTATATTAGGTTTATTTTAATGAAACATAGTTATATCTATGACGTTAGGTATTTCCTACTGGTGCTTACATTTTATGGGTAATATTTTTAAGCCTTTAAGATCTTTAATAAATAAATAAATCATTTCTTTTTGCTGTTCTGGTGTTGCTCAGTGGTTGAACATTGACCCATGCACCAAGAGGTCTCTGATTATATTCCAGGTCAGGACACATGCCCAGGTTGCCAGCTCTATACCCAATAGGTGGCATTCAGAAGGCAGCTGATCAATGTTTCTCTCTCATTATTAATATTTCCATCTTTCTCCCTCTCCCTTCTTCTGTCTGCAATCAATAAAAACATATTAAAATTATCTTTTAAATAATGCAGAACATAAATTATTTATTTGAGTTTATGCCACTATAGCAGCATCAAAGATCAAGGAAAATAGGAATCTTTAAGACTGAAACAAAAGATAAATATTAATGTACAGATGAAACTTCTGCAGTATTCCTGGTTATATCATGGGTTTGGTTAGAGTACCAATAAAAATATGCTTGTTGTATTCATAGCAAAATCCTTTGAGTATTGTAGGTGCTGCTACACAGAAGTCATATTAGTAAATACAGTCACAGAATGTTAGACCGGAAGGAATCTTAGGGATTATCCAGACCAAGTTTATCATCCTATATAATAAAAGGCTAATATGCAAATTGACCCAATGATGGAACAACTGGTTGCTATGACACACACTGACCACCAGGGTGCAGATGCTCAATGCAAGAGCTGCCCCCTGGTGGTCAGTGTACTCCCACAGGAGGAGCACCACTAAGCCAGAGCCAGGCTTAAGGCTGGTGAGTGCATTGGTGGTGGCGGGAGCTCCCACGTCCACAGCAGTCGGACATTCCCTGATGGCTCCCAGATGGCAAGAAGGCCCAAGCCGGGCTGAGGGACTCCCCCACCCCCAGGGCACGAATTCTGTGCACTGGGCCTCTAGTTTTGTTCATAAAAAACCTACTTCAGAGCTGATTTGACTTACTCAAGGTAATGGCTGAATGATGCTATAGTTGAGATCAGAATATAGATCCAAGATTTTTATAAAAGGTGGTATCCTACTTTCCCCTGACTCCTGAGATTGGATTTTGGTCAGTTGGATATGGCTGTTTGCTCTCATCCACCATCACATTGAAATATGCAAACAGTAAGAGCACACAATGTGCTGGGAATAATAGTTAAATGTTCAGCATTTTCTTTCAGAAACTAGCTTTCAAATTAGTGTTTCTGATTTCTTCAGTTATATTCCCGGAAGTGGAATCTCTGGGTCATAAGTCAGTTCCGTTTTTTTTATTTTTTGAGGTAACTTTTTTTTGAGTCACTGCTTTCCACAGTGACTGCACCAATCTGCCAAAATAAAAGGTAAGGGATTAAGCAAAAAGAACAAAAATTTCATAGATACAGACAATAGTATGTGATTACTAGAGGGAAGGGGGTCAAGGGGGAGGTAGGAGAGGGTAAAGGGGGGATAAATGGTTATGGCAGAAGCCCTGTGGTGGTAAATATACAATACAATATACAGATGATGTATTATAGGATTGTATACCTGAAAACAATATAATTTTATTAACCATTGTCACCCCAATAAATTCAATAAAAAAGTTTTAAAAAATACCACTTACTCTCAATATAATTAATAAAATCCAGACTTGAGGAAAAAAATGTTGAAGTACCTAACAGTAGCCACATGAAAGAGAACAGTTCATTGTTCCCACTAAATGTTAACCCATAGGCGGATTGAGGCCTGAGCCTTTGGCTGTCATTTGGAGTGGCTTCATAGGGTGGCCGAGACAAATATATCCTCCTCCATGTTCCATCTCTTAAATTACATCTCTTTTGCAATTCTTTAGAAAATGTAAGATGAGTAATGCCTATGTAATCCTAAAATACATATTCAACTATAGGTTAGGATAGAGAGATTGACATTATTGTCAGCAGTAGATTCTATAGACTATATTTTCCATATTTCAATTCAAACACATAAACTGCAGGCTGTTTCACACCACCCACAGAAATATGATTTTCATTTTCTCATAGATTATCAGCAAAGGAGAGGAGAAAAGGCCTACTGAGCAGGAAAGGGTTAGCAGCAGGCCTGCAAAATTGATATTTTTCTGTAGGTGGGAAGAGGTTTATTAAAGGATAACACATCAATATTCCCCATTTTCTCCATATAATAGGCAGCACAACTGTCTGCTGTGAATGATAGAGTGGATATTGGGTATGGCACTTATGAAGATTCATTAAAGTTTAGAATAATCATCATGGGGAAAGCACATTGTAGCTGACCAAGGCAAAGTAAATAGATTGATGATTGGCATTGAAGGTTCTGCTGATGTTTGAGACTGTGCTTTTATGGAATAATCAATCTATCCATTTGCCTGTATTTCTACATCACATAGGAACAGAGGAGGAAAATGTCAGTGTTTGGCAAGGTTTCAGGGCAGAGGTTTTGCTTTGCTTCTGTAGTGAAGAGTGAAAGAGGAAGCACTTCGAGGATGCTGGTGTAGCTCAGAATTATGTCAGAAGTTAGAGCAGAACATGGGCTGAAAAGAAAGGGAAGAAAATGTAATAGAAGCAGGTAACATGAAAGTATAAGAAGGAGATTTATTTCAGTGACTTTGAGAAATAAGTCTAGAGGGAAGACTATCAAGGGAGAACTGTTGGGAGGTGAAAGAGCAGAAATAATATTGTAGATCTAGACTTATATTAAATTTAGATTTAAAAATGTGTAAAATGTGGCCATAGGGAATTGGTCATTGGAGTTGAAGAAATAAAGTAACTATGACAAAAGGGTTTTAAATAGGTCATCTACATGAACAATAAAATGACTCAGTCCCTAGAAGGTGAGCTGAATAGTGATGAAGGACAAGAGTAGAGCCCAGTTTCTATAGTACATCAGCAGGTTAATGTTAAATTATAGGTTCTAGAACGTGACAAAACATACATTTCAAATGAACAGGAAGTTGAAAATAAGTAGAAGAATAAGTTTAGAAAGTGACTGTGGAGGATTATAAGAAAGCTGATTCCCAAATCTCAACTCTGAGGTAGATCAGGGCCTGGTAAATGATTTTTCTCTCCTGCAGAGAGCCTCAGAAAAAAAGACTTCAAAGACTTTTTGTCTTTTTTTGTATTCAAAGCAGTTTTCTAATTTCTTTCTCCAAGCCTTATAGTTAAATTTAATATTTTTAATCTCTCAAAATGCCCCAATTTCTTTTCTTTATGTTTTAATAAATAAAAACCCTGGCAGTTTAGAAAATTCAAAGCTTTAACTAGCAATTTAGCATTTCTCCTGTAGAAATAACATGACATGAGATATGAATTGCATGGAAGATTTCTTTATGCCTATTTTGTGCCAGATGTAAAGTATGAACTTATTATTTTATTTAATATGATATTTTCAAATAATGAAAAATTAATAAACACATAATGTGAAATGAAAGTAAAATATGTTTTTCCAGTATGTGCATATAATCAAGGAATGAAATTACTTCTTCAAAGCTTTAAAAGTTGTTTTCACTAGATGGTAGAATTATGGAAGACATTATTTCTTTCTATGGGTCTGCTCATTTTTTAAAGTAGAGATGAGTCCTTTTGAAAAGAGCAAAATGATAAAATTAATTATTTTTATTAATAATCATATTAAATGCAAATGTCTAAATTCTCTAGTTAAAGGAAAATATTGTCCAATTGTTTAAAAGAACAAAACTCAACTATATATTGCCTACATATGGTTTGAATATGAAGTCACAAATGATGAAAAAGATAAAAATAATGAAAAAAAAGATAGGCCATTTAACACTAAACACAAAAAAATACTTAGAATACTTATTAAAGTACACTTCAGGCACTACTTTCATATGTGGATGTAGGAATATTAATTATAATAAAACAATCATATCATGATAATAAAACAAGCAATTCATGAAGAGGATACAATAATCCTAACTATCTTAGACCAAATAATATTTTCAAGAAATATGCAGTAACAACCAAAAGAAATTTAAGGAGAAATGGACAACAAATTCAAACAAAATTCTGAGGTTATATTTAATACCTTTCCCTCAATAATCAATGGAACAAGTAGGCGTAAAATCAGTAAGTACAATATAGATTACATTGAAAATAATATCAATTAATTTGAATATCCAAAGTTTATATGGAACACTTACTATAATAGGATATATTTTGGGTCATAAAACAAGTCTCAATAAATTTTAAAATATTTAAAATTTATAAATTCTCTTCTCTGACCTAAATTAAATTAATTCAATTTAGGGAAGTCTCTAGACAATCACAAAAACTTAGAAACAAAGTAACACTCCTTTAAATAACCCATGGAAATAAAATGTCATTGTTCTTGTTGGGAACTAACATAATACTTTATAGCTATGAGTTAAGTCATAATTTACATGGCTTCCTTTTTATTACTCAATAATCTATAAATATCATTGGCATATAGTAAAATATGAAAAGAGATTGAATAAATCATATAGATGTGCATTAAGCTAATAAAAATGGTTGAAACAAAGAAAATAATTCAAACATACAATTAAATATGTTCAGAAGTTTTTGTTTTTTTTTTAATATATTTTATTGATTTTTCACAGAGAGGAAGGGAGAGAGATAGAGAGAGTTAGACACATCGATGAGAGAGAAACATCGATCAGCTGCCTCTTGCACATCCCCCACCGGGGATGTGCCCGCAACCCAGGTACATGCCCTTGACCGGAATCAACCGGGGACCTCTCAGTCCGCAGGCTGACGCTCTATCCACTGAGCCAAACCGGTTTCGGCCAGAAGTTTTTATATTAAATGCTTTCATCCAAGAAGCATCTTGAGCATATTCTATGAGCTCAATAAATTTATTACTCAATAATAAATTACTCAATTACTCCTGAGTAATTTAGAGGCACCAAGGATGCCTTGAATTGAATCTATTGTTAAATAAATTTACTATTGCATTTATTTGCTGATTTTGATATAATAATTACATATACATGTGTTATATTTAATCTATATCCAGAAAAAAATACTTCAGTGATATAAGAATATAGATCACTAAAAATTCGGTGATGATGAGGCCAAAATTTTCAATCAGGTCCGAGTTTGTTGTCTCACATAATTGAAGATTGAGTTCATGGACGAAGGCGGTAAACAGAAGCAAAATTTATTGAGAGATTGATGGACTCCCTGTAGCAGGGAGCAGCAGGATGGGGGCCCAAGCTGGTAACCCATTAAGATTATTTGTCTAGGAGTAGATATATGCTTTGCTGTCTTCTGATTGGTTCTTTCAAAGAATTCTGCCTTAGCAAAATCCATACATTTTAAAGCTCAAGTTCCCCCCTTGTGAGAGAGATCTGATTGAGGACTGCCACTTCAGGTCTGAGGTAATTTCACTATAGGGGTGCTTGGAGAGGCAGGAGGGAATGCATGTCCTCCAAAACACTATACAACTGCAAATCATTTATATTTTAAGGTATGCTACATGAACGTCACAGCTAAATAAATCTTCTTAAATATTTTAACTAATGTATATTTATTTATGCAAAACCTAACTTCTTTTATATATTTATATCACTTGATGAGTATGCATAGAAAAACTGATATTTAGTAGAAAGTAAAACTTATCTATTACTTAGAGCAAGATTTGCAATCTTATTTGTTTTCTGCATGATCCTAAAATATAAAATATATTTTACTACAGGGAAAAATACGTTTTCACAATAAATTTAAAATATATATATATTAGATTCAACCTATTTTTTTTGAGAGAGAATTGCAACATTTTGGATTTTTAAATAAGTCACATTTCACTCAGGATTTTCAAAAAATATAATTAGCATTATATATTATTTTATAGTTCTTGATATCTATATATATATAAGCCTAAGCTACCATTGCAACTGAAACAACCGAACGGACGACCGAACACCGAACAGGCTGTGTGTAGTGACAAGGCCAGCAGGGGGTTAGTGAGGGCTGACCAAACGACTGAACAGCAAGCTGCATGGGACAACCAGGCCAGCAGGGGGATCAGTTGCGTGTGACTAGGCTGGCAGGGGGGGCAGTGAGGGGTGAGTAGGCTGGCAGGGGGGGGGGGAGTTGGGGCTGACCAGGCCAGCAGGGGTGGCAGTTAGGGGAAATCAGGTAGGCAGGCAGGTGAGCAGTTAGGAGCCAGTGGTCCTGGATTGTGAGGGGGATGTCCGACTGCCGGTTCAGGCCCGATCCCACAGGGGTCCCGGATTGAAGAGGGTGCAGGCTGGGCTGAGGGGACCCCCCATGCACGAATTTTGTGCACTGGGCCTCTAGTCTTATAATTATGGTTGCAGTGTTGCAAATTTTATTTGGAAATATGCTTAATTGACTTAATAAAAGCTGGCTTTTAAAATTCAGTCCTGAATTACCTTGAATACTCCACGTACTCATTTTCTCCAGCAGGGGCTTAAAAAAGGATGCTCACATGATAATTATCTGCTTGACAACTGTCCAATTTCAAAAGAAAACTGTCCTATTTCAAAAGAAAAAAAAAAATCTGTATTGTCCCATGTGACATATTTTATGCTGTTATTGTTGTTGATTATGAGACAATAAAGGAAAGACTAAACTGACTTAAATTTGAGGAAACAATTATTTAAAATTTAAATACCTAACCCTTCCAGCATAGCTCAGTGGTTAGAGCATTGGCTCACAAACCAAAGGGTCATGGGTTTGATTTTCGCCAAGAGCATGTACCTACCTAGGTTGTGGGTTCACTCCCATTCTGGGTCAATGCACATTTGGGAGGCAACCAATCAATGTATCTGTGTCTCTCTCACATCAATGTTTCTCTCTCTCTCTCTCTCTCTCTCTCTCTCTCTCTCTCTCTCTCTCTCTCTCTTTCTTTCTCTTCCCCTCCTTCCCCTCCACTCTTTCTAAAACTCAATGGGAAAAATATACTTGGGTAAGGATCAACAAAAATAAATAAACAAACAAATAAAGTTTAAGTATCTATGTGCCAACTTTTAGGGAAAAGCAGATAAAAACAGCCAAAATATGAATCACTTAATAAAAGGGATTTATGATGGAAACAACAAGCCAAGTTCTACTGTAGTTTCTCTACAGGGTGCTGCTGTATAGAATGGTTAAAATAAATCATGCACTGAATGAATAGAAAATAAAACTCTTTTAACTTCCTAAGGATAAGCTCCTGAGACTGACTTCTCTCTGACTGTGTGTACTTATGCATGCACATCTCCTTTTTTATTTCATATATTTTACACTGTATTGGCTACACCATACTCCAGCAAACAAATTAGACATCTGTGTATGATCAGATGAATATTCTTACTCTATTTTTCATTTTAATTTAGTATATTATGTATTTGCACATATAATGCCAGGGTTTCAGTACACCTTGCTGTAAGAAAACCCACTATTAGCTAGCCATCTTTGAGCAGGCTATGGAAAGCATGTTTCATTTAGCTGGAATATTTCATATTTGCAATGTTATAAACAACTGGAGTCTTATTTAAAATGTTTTCTCAAAAGTTTAGAATTCATTTTTAGGGTTATTAGAGATATCCTTCCTAATTATTATTGTTAAGTACATATTTTTACATTTTTGCTTAAGAAACCATCTAGAATAGGCCTGTACATTTCCCCCCAAAGTGGGTATAGTTTGTTCCACTTCCATTTATACTAATCAAAGCTTTTACATTTTTAGGGGAAAAGAATGTTAGAATTATCAAGTAAAGGAGTTTGGAAAAGAGAGAGAAGATAAGAAATAAGGGGAAAGAGGAGAGGAGACAAGGAGGAGGCATGCAGTGGCAAAGAGATGAAGGCAATAAACTGAAAGAAATATAAGAAAAACGTATCATGATAAATTGTCTTTCAAATATAGGGATTTGGGTATTAAATCTTCTGGAAACCGTGTGTACATTTACTACCTAAGAAACTGGAATAGATATAAAGAGGTTCAGGAAAGGAAGACAAAAGAATAACTAATAGGAAAAGAAGAAAATTTAAGTTCACAACTCTGAAATGTTTCCCCAGATTCAACCAAACTATGCAATAGTTTGGTTAGCTTCCTAAGATTAAAAATGTCTTGAAAGCTAAGCTTCTTGCTTATGCAATGCCTTGGATTCAGAAAGTTCTAACAACCTTGGCACGTACCTTTACATTTATAGACCTTTTTACTAGTTAACCAGGAATAATTATTTTCAAATTCATTTGTCTCAAATTTTCAGTCACAAAATGGTTTTGTGCTAAGAACATAAATAAGATTTCAAGCAAGAGGTCCGTATGCTCCTTCTTAGAATGGGGAATGAAGGGCAATGTCAAAGCCATTATACACAGAGAATAATGCTGCCTCTGAGTTAGGAGGTCAGGAAAGGACATCTGATCTATTGGAATGCATGTCAAAAGTTTGCAGCAAAGTCAGTGGGACCAACTTCAGCCTGTGATCTCTTCCAGTGCTTGCTCATGAAAGTGAGGACGGGAAGTGGGAAGAAAGCTTAATGCTAGAGCTGCAACAGGGGAAATGCCACATCATTCTCAATCCCAACATGCCTGTGAGATTTGCAAAGCGCAGGATGTTGTAGGCGTGAGAAAGAGGTTCACCCTGCACTAAGCTGTTGTAATAGGTTCACTGAAACACATGTCATGAGACTCATAGGCAATTACCTATTCTTGAATCAAGAACTGGATTTATTTACAACCGATAGCCTACATAATTAGAAAAGACAGTCCCCAATCTTTCCATGTGATTTAATTTGTAAACAACATCCAAAATGTTTGTTTGCTTTAATGATATTTGTAAGAGATTTTGAAAAGTATTTTAAAAATATGGTTAACTGTAAGGTGCTACTTCGCATAGCAAGGCAACTTTTGACCTACTGCTCGCAGGATGTGCAGCAGGTGAAATGCAAAAGCAATGGACTGAGAATAAGGAGACTGGGGTTTTCATCTGGGTGCCACTAATTAGCTGTCTGAGCAAGAGCATCTCAGTGTCTGTGGATATGAATGTTCTCATCTGTAAAATGAGAGAGTTGTTGATCTCCAAAGCTCTGTCTAGTGCTAAAAATCTATATCCATTGCATTATCTTTTCTGGCACTGTAGATAGATTTAGCTGACCTATCCATGTGCATTTCTCCATTCTTTTGTGAGTAATGCTATGCTCTAGTAACCTCGGCTGGCAATGTTTATAGGTATAGCCTATGTGACAGGGGGACACAAAGTGGTTCATTCTAGAATAAAAATCCCCCCCCACCCGGTGCCAATTAGCAAAGGCACCGATCAATGAAGTACCATGGTGACACTGTGGTGCCAATGATTCCTTGGGGATGTGTTTCCATGGATGTCTGTTTGACTAAGAATGAACCGCATACACAGTGAAATAATCAATTCGCATTTCAATAACAACTGGACAAAGCCTGTTCTCTTGAGAGCAAAATTAGAGCTTATATTGCTTATGCAACTCTATCTTTGTGATAGCGATAGGAAAAGTGAAAAAAAGGTCAGTGATTAAGGAGTTTATAAATTAGAACCCATGAAGTTGAGACTACTTCTGCGAGCTATATTAGAGTGCATAAATAGGCTTAGATTTTAATAGCCATACCTAATTATCTGAGAGAGAGATAAATTATATATATGGAATGCATTACAAAGGACTGGGGATACTATAATTGTCATAGATATTGCATTGACCCTGTGATTCCCAGGCTATTCAGTTGCATCTCAAAATCACTGGTATGTCTGTGCCATATCTGTGGAAATGTTGATATATTGTAATTGTATTTTAATAAATCTGTTCAATTTGTGCTACATTTAATGATCTGAAAGCAAAATGGTGACAAAAGTACTTTTTAATAATATCTTTGAAATGTGATAAAAATAATAGAGTTTTGCCCTCTTTTTATTAACCTATTTATGAGGAATGATAGGCTAATCATGGGTCAATAGTGGCACAGAATTCATTTACACATATAAAAGTCTAAACAGACCACCTGCATGGTCAAATTCTTCACCACTCATTTGCTTCCCTTTTTCCTCCATGTCTTTTCTGCTTACTTCCTGGGGTCTCCATAATATAATTTAAAACATTTCCCACTCTGAAATACAATTCGAAAAATACTGTTCCAGTTCAACCCTATTACAGATAATTTTAGAGTTCTAGAGAATTAAAGTGACTTTCTAAATTCAGTTTATTTGCAGCAGAATTGGAACCTAGGTCTCATTAGTTAAAATGCAGCAATTATCTGTTAGCCTGTTTATAGACTAAAATCAAGATGACTTTTAATGTGATTTTTTTTGATGTTCATTATCTTGAGTTTATTTAAGAAGTTAAAACTCATATAAAGCTCATGGAAATTGGGTTTTTGCTTAGAAGATAATATTATCCAAGTGAGAATGGAGAAACCAGGATTTTCAGCAATTAGAATCAGATCCTATAGTTTAGAAAGCTTCACAGAACAGATGTGGAGTAAGCACTAAATGCAGGTCCAGGTGTAGCTATTCATCCGAACCCAAGTGCCCAATGTAGCATCTTGACCTAGGATCACATGAGGAAAAAGTATCCATATAATTACCTGCCGAAAGTGCCAAGGCAAATAGCAATTAGGAAAACCTTTGTCCTACCCAGACTTAATACACAGTACCAGGTAATGGAGACATAAGGGCTGAGCCTATTAAAGACATAGGTAAATGAACCATAGGGCTTCTAAATTTCCAGCAGCATATGTCTATGTAAAGTTCTGTTTGAAGAGACAGAGAGAAGCCTGATATTGGAAGGTTTTAAATAAAATAGTTAAATTAACAAAACCAAGCAATGGACTTAACAAACAACAACAACAAATGATGGGTTAACTCCTAAGCATCCTTCCATGTTGACCTTTGGCCTATTTGTTTATTTATTAAGCTCCACTTTATTTTATTATTTTAAAAATATTTTTATTTATTTCAGAGAAGAAGGGAGAGAGAGAGAGAGAAAGAGAGACAGAGAGAGAGAGAGAGAGAGAGAGAGAGAGAGAGAGAGAGAGAGAGAGAGAGAAACATCAATGATGAGGGAAAAATCATTGATGGGCTGCCTCCTGCACACCTTGCACTGGGGATCAAGCCCACAACCCAGGCATGTGCCCTGACCAAGAATTGAACCAGGAACTCCTGGTTCATATATGGATGATCAACCACTGAACCATAGCGGCTGGGTGGCCTTTGGCCAATTTAGCACAATCTAGAATCTACCCTAGTCCTCCTCAGGGTTTGTAACCAGAAATTTTGCCATATAAAGTGTGAACTCATATACAATACACTTAATTAGACCACTTAGACTAAATTCTCTGCCTTTTGTAGTATATCAACATGGAACCAAATATAAATGAAAACTTGCTTTATGACCATATAGTAGGACTAACTATGACAATATGTATTTTAAAATTTTTAACACTTCATTGTGAAATAATTGGACACAAAGGTCAGAAGAGGTAAAGTCAGGATAAATAAGCCTGATGCATCTGTCTTCACACTGGGGGCATTATTATCAATGTGACTGAAATATCCATAGTCTGGTGGCCTGAAAGGGATGCACTGGATTTTGCCTCTGTGACATTCATTTTGCATTGAAACCCAATTCATTCATAAAGGGTCGATTCTCAGCATGACATGCTATATGTCATTTGGATTGTCTCTGTGTTCAGTCTTTGAATTGATTTGTGTTTTAGTTCTATGGAGATAGAAGGCTGTAAGTAAAAATTGAACGATATTTTCTAAAACCCTGTTTGTAAGACACCGGAGCAAAACTGCACTATTGGGTACTTAACTAAGAGACTATTATAGTAAGAATGAGAAATTTGCCCTCGTTTTCCCCAAAAACTCACTGTGTTGGGAGGTGACAGCTTTCAGAATTGTCAGGGACATGTATAATGGAATACTGGTGTCTGACAGGCTATGGGTTAGCCATGGAAATTATGGTAGCCATGTGGATAGCACAGTTGAGCTGTACACTTTCAGTGATGACAAGACCAGAATTGTTCATGAGAAAGTAAAAATTTTCTTTGCATCCCTGGAAGTACTTTGAGAGTGTTGTGTTGAGGATAAACATAAACAATTTGAAATAATATCCTATAAAAGGTAGTTTATTATTAGTACTATAACACCATTTTATTCATTGACTGTTAACGGATAGGGAACATTGATTTTCAAAGAAATTACTTTTTAAGGAAAACTTTACATCTTCCAGTATCAAATAACTCACATGACATCTTACTATTTTTAATCTTATGTGACAACAGGTTCTGCAGCAGCCACTTTTTTAAAAAATATATTTTATTGATTTTTTCACATAGAGGAAGGGAGAGGGATAGAGAGTCAGAAACATTGATGAGAGAGAAACATCTATTAGCTGCCTCCTGCACACCCCCTACTGGGGATGTACCCACAACCAAGGTACATGCCCTTGACTGGAATCGAACCCGGTACCCTCCAGTCCACAGGCCGACGATCCATCCATTGAGCCAAACCGGTCAGGACCACTTTTTAAAATATATATATTTTTATTGATTTCAGAGAGGAAGGGAGGGAGAGGGTAATAGAAACATCAATGATGAGAGAGGATCATTGATGGGCTGCCTCCTACATGACCCCTACTGGGGATCAAGCCACAACGGGAATATGTACCCTTGACTGGAATCAAACCTGGTGCCCTTCAGTCTGCAGGCCTATGCTCTATCCACTGAGCAAAACTAGCTAGGGTAGCAGCAGCCACTGTACCTCAATGAGTCCTGGAAAACCCATTGATTGATGAGCAGTTCATGACAGCATGACAGTGTAAAGGCTTATGTGGGATCTAGTGCTACTGTTGGAAATATAACATCCTGGTTACTCTGGGCTTTAAGACTATGAAACAAATCTCCCAGAATTTGGGCCTAAAGGGGGTCAAACATGCCTTCCTAGAACAGCTCACTAGGGGACCAAGTATCCCAGTCCATGTCATTTGTTGGGAGAAATAGGCATTTCTAATTTTTGAATAAGGTCAGATTCCTAGGAATACAGAGGCATTTACTAAAATTGGTCACTATTTGAAATGTTTACATTCTTCCAAGAGGGAATACTAATACCATGAAATGGTGATGACTGGAAGAAAATTATCATTCATGAGACTAGTAAAACTTAAAAAAAAAATCTAGTATTGTACTCAAGGAATTATTAAATTCCATTTACTTTGTCCCTCAAATCATTACATATCATATAGTTCCTGTGTAAAACATACTAGCAATACCTACAGGAAACTGCACACGAGTAGCTAGTGCAATACTGTAGCTTTTATATGGACTTATATGGCATCTAGACCTAAATTTAAGATTACCAAGATTCAGTTGTGTTTGTACCCAAAGCTGTTTATATCAGTTGAACTTGTTACAGCATTTTATTGATCATGCATACTAATGAACTATAAGGAAGAAAAATAGAGCTTTTGGTATAAAAATGTTTTGAATGCTAAAAAAGTAAGTTACTAAAAATCTAATAAATGGGCATAACAAAATTTTTAATGAAAAGAAATTAAACATATTCTGCATTCAGCTTGTTTAATAGGTTCAGTATTAATTTATTTTTTAGACATTGCAACTTGAAATCATGAATTGCAATTCTGGAAGTTATCAGTTTTTCTAAGAAAGGTAATAATAGAATCATCAAACAAATTATTCTAAATTAAGACTTATGTGCTTACACATCTTGATTGATTAGTTAATGTCAACTTATATTCTAAATCTAAATAAAAATGTCAGGTATTGTTTCTTGTTTATCTCCTTAGTAACACTTTTACATTTAAAGAAAATAAATTTTCTTATTTTTTTAAAATAAGCCCACTAAAAATCAATTGCAAAGAGCATGAAAATGTTAAGATTCATCATTTAAGTGATGACAATTATTATATAAGCAAATGATGAACTCCCAATATGATTATCTTTTTCAGTATGTGAAAGATGACTTTGAAGGAAGACAATAGATTATTATGTTGATGTAAGCATTGATAAATAATGCTTATTAAAAAATAACTAAAAACATAGTGTGCAGTAAGTGAAAAACACAAAAAAATAACAGAACAAGTACTCTTTTAAAGATTTAGTAATTTATTTTGAGTTTCAGGAATAAATGAATAATTGTTATAATATGAGTTGGGGACACTTTAACATCATATAGTTAAAACCAAATTTGGTTATATATAGTTTGTAATACACACTTCTTGCCTATTATCTTATGTCACAGACTGTGACATCCTTTTCCACCTTCCCCTTTATTGGAATGTTTACACATACAATTGTTCTATAAGAAGAATAAATAATACTCCGTACATGATCTTTTCATTTAGCTATTTTATGTTCAAAGCATGATGGGAAAGTCATCTAGAGAGATCTGGAATGAGTATTCTATAAACCATACAACTCCATGGATAATGAAATGACAAAGCAGTTTGAGATTGTTAAGCAGATGTTGAAGGACAAATCTCTCTCAACATTTTTGTTATGATTTGTTGTTGTTATTGTTGTTGTTATTGTAGTTAATCCTCACCTGGGGATTTTTTTTCCATTGAATTTCAGAGAGTGGAAGGGAAAGGGAGAGACAGAGACAGAGAAATATCAACGTGAGAGAGACACATTGATTGGTTGCCCCCCCACACACACTCCAATCAGCACTGGGGATCAAGCCTGCAAACAAGGTACCTGCCCTTGACTGGAATTTAACCCAAGACCCTTCAGTCTGCAGGCCGATACTCTAACCGCTGAGCAAAAAGCAGCTAGGGTTTGTTATTAATTTTGAACATCCTGGAACATTTGGTTTGGGTTTGGAAGCACAAAACATAATGCAGAATATCTTCTGTCTTTTTTATGAAACATTACAGCCACACAGTGGTGCTTTGGTTGACTGATTAACAAGTTGTAACTGAGTTTGGGAGTGACTTTGTAGGAAACTTGGAACAGGGAAAAGGATGGTGATGATGAGGCTCCGAGAAGGGTGAATGACCAGTACACCACTGAGGGTGAAAAGTCTTTGTAAACAACTTTTCCAGCAAAACTCCTACGAGAAAAAAAAATAATAATCTTCACAATCCTAACATATTGAATTTTCTTTTCATAGGTAGATAAATAACTCTTGTTAAGAAAATGTTCTAAAACAAAACTTCATTAACTGTTTTCAAATTATTATGTGTCAGAGGAGAACAGATAAAATTGAGAAATTGTATTGTATCAATTTAACATTTGATGTATTCTCTTTTTAAAAAAAATTACAAAGAATTTTTTTGCCAAACAGTAAATATAAATCTTAGGAAAATTTGACAAAAAATACTTTTATACATTGTGAAATAATAAGTATATACTTTGGTTACTCACAGAGCTCCTAAAACCTTTAAAAATAAGGGTGCTAAGAGAATTTTTTTTGTAATATTTAGTCTTTGACACAGGTTCCTGACAATTTCCTGAATGACAGGAGAACCTAACAAGTTCTTAAATCCTTTGGAATTCCATAGGCAATATGAATCTTGTTTTAGTGAGATGACTCTTCAGTGGGTTTCTAGAAGGGAACTGGTCACCAGAAAGACCAAATCATGACTCGAAGCTTGGGACTTCCAGCCCGATCCCATTCCCCATTGTATAGAGAGAAGAAAGGAGCTAGAAATAGAGCTAATAATTGATCATATCATGTGATGAAGTCACCATAGAGAGAAAGAGAGGCATCCCAACTCCAGATGTTGCCCTCTGCATATTTTTCTCTGGCTGCTCATCTGTAGTCTTTATCATATCCTTTATTATATAATAATCTGGTAAATATACTGTATGTAAATGGTTCCCTGAGTTCTGTGAGTCATGTGATTAAAATGAAGGAGAGGATCATGAGAACCCAATTTATAGCCAGCAGGTCAGAAGTGCAGGAGACAAGCAGAAACTTCCAAGTAATAATAATTTCTTATTATTTCACAATGTGTAAATGTAATTTTTGTGAAGTTGTCCTAACATTTATATTATATTGTTTGTCAAAAAAACTTTTTTTTTTTAGGATTTTAAAGATGACGACCAGCAGGCAGGTAGGGAGGGAGAGAGTGTGAGAGAGCAAGGGAGCAATAGAGGAGTGTGTGGTCATGTATGGTGTGTGTGTGTGTGTATCAGCTAGGGACAGTTAGATTCTGCAGGTCTTCTAAACCAGGCAGTCTTAGAAGGCAGAGCCCTGCTCCCAGCGCAGACACTCCTGGGTGGCCAGCATGGGCACAGAGACCACGCTATCTTGAGAAACAGAGCTGCCTGAGACTAGGATCCTGGCCTCAGCACCACCCAATCTGATCTCAGATGCAGACCAGGACCCTGCAGCCACTGGGGACAGAGACCTGTGACCACAGCTACAGACCCACAGACACCAAGAAGCCAGACATCCTGGAGGCAGATTTCTGTGAGTAACAGAGCCCATCTCCCTCCCCACAGGCTCACGGGCAGCACCATAGTAACTGACAGACCCAACCCTCACTCGGGCCTCAACACTGCTACAGGAATTTTAGCCTGGGAACGCGCAAACACTGGGAACTTATTCCCTGCAGCACGGGCTCCGGGACCCCGATTCTCCGGGTGGGAGGCAACACTAAGAACCAGTGACTTGATTCTGTTTCTTATTACCTGTGCCTAGGATTCCTGATTCCCCAGTGCATTCACACTAAGAGCCAGTGACTCCAATTCTTGGTGCATGTGCACACAGGGACCCTGATTCTCAATGCAAGGCCGTGGGAAGCAACAGAGACTCTGATACTGGATGCTTGGGGAACTCGGACTCCTGGTACACTCTAGGGGGCTCTTATTTTCAACACACTCCAGGGGGGTCTCTGTTTCAGCATGGTGCAGGCAGGGTACCTGATTCTAAGTGCGCACACGAGGCCACACTACGCGCTGGTAACACTGACTCTGAGCGAGCCTGGTTTCCACCAACCCAGGACAACAACACATCTTAGTGTCAGAGCTCTTCAGTGACACTAAGGTGGTGAGAAGCTCCCACTGCACACAGCCCAGGCCCACGCAACTCAACGTTTGAACCTTCTGGAGATAGTCAGAATGGGGAGACGACACAATCTCCAGAGGAAAGAAAATGAGGAGTCACCAAGAAAGAAAATTAGTGGAATTGAAGCATGCAACATGACAGAAAAAGAATTCAGAGTAATGGTTGTACAATTCATTCACCGGATGGATGAGAAAATCAACAACATATGCAAGAATCAGGAAGAAATGAAAAGTGATATAGCTACAATCAAAAACACCATGGAAGGTTTCAACAGTAGACTAGAAGAAGCAGAGGACCGAATTAGTGAGTTAGAAGATAAGGTAGAGAAACAAGCTCAATCTGAACAGCAACTGGAGAAAAAAATTAAAAAGCATGAGGAGAGTCTAAGGGAGCGTTGGGACAACATGAAATGAAGTAACATACGCATAATAGGGCTGCCAGGAGGACAAGAAGAGCAGCGAGAATTAGAAAATCTATTTGAAGAAATAATGACAGAAAACTTCCCAGATATGGGGAAGAAAAAAGTTACACAAGTACAGAGAGTCCCAAGCAAGATGAATCCCAAAAGACCCACACCAAGACATCATAATAACGATGGCAAATGTTCTTGACAAAGAGAGAATCTTAATGGCTGCAAGAGAGAGACAGAGAGTTACCTACAAAAGATCCCCCATCTAATTATCAAATGACTTCTCAACAGAAACACATCAATCTAGAAGGGAATGCAAGGAGGTATACAAAGTGTTGCAAAGCAAAGGACTGAATCCAAGAATACTCTACCCAGCAAGACTATCAATCAAAATTGAAGGGGAAATTAGGAGCTTCACAGACAAAAAAAAAGCTAAGGGAGTTTATCATCACCAAGCCAGCAATGCAAGAAATGCTAAAGGGAATGTTGTAAAAATAAGAAATAAAAAGGTAAGAAAGAACCTAGGCACAAAAATAGAAATGACTACAAACAAGTACCTTTCAATAATAACTTTAAACATAAATGGACTAAATGCTCCAATCAAAAGACATCCAGTGGCTGAATGGATAAAAAGACATGACCCATATATATGCTGTCTACAAGAGACCCACCTCATTAGAAGGGACTCACACAGACTGAAAGTGAAGGGATGGAAAAATATCTCTCAGGAAAATGGAAATGAAAAAAAAGCTGGGGTAGCAATACTTATATCTGACAAAATAGACCTCAAATTGAAGGCCATAACAAGAGATAGGGAAGGCTACTTCATAATACTAAAGGGATCAATACAACAAGAGGATATAACCCTGATAAACATATACGCACCAAATGTAGGAGCACCCAAATACATAAAAAACTCCTGGAAGATATCAAGGGAGAGATCGACAACAATACAATCATAGTAGGGGATTTAAACACACCACTGACATCCCTGAATAAATCCTCTAGATGAGTGGTTCTCAACCTTCCTAATGCCGCGACCCTTCAATACAGTTCCTCATGTTGTGGTGACCCCCAACCATAAAATTATTTTCGTTGCTACTTCATAACTGTAATTTTGCTACTGTTATGAATCATAATGTAAATATCTGATATACAGATGTATTTTCATTGTTACAAATTGAACATAATTAAAGCATAGTGATTAATCACAAAATCAATATGTAATCATATATTTGTTTTCCGATGGTTTTAGGCGACCCCTGTGAAAGGGTTGTTCGACCCCCAAAGGGGTTGTGACCCACAGGTTGAGAACCACTGCTCTAGACAAAAAATCAGCAAAGAAACAGCAATCCTAAATGAAGGGAAATAGATAAAATGTTAAATGGATAACATTTAGACAGTTTTGTGTGATTAAAGCATTTAACTTATGGAATCTGATGCTAACTCTATGTAGACAGTGTAGAAATTGAATTGAAATATAGGACACCCAACTGGTGTCCCAGAGAATTACTTGTTGTGGGGGATAACACACATGCACACACACACGCGCACACACACAACCCACAAAACAACATTTGTTTACCAGTGACAAAGATTCTTTTCTTGACCAAACGTTAGGTTTCTCAAACTTCTCCTAGGCTTCTCTATGCACTTTTTTTTTTTATTGCTTAAAGTATTACAAAGGGTATTATATATGTGTCCTTTTTTTCCCCCCGCCCTTGACAGTCCCCTAGCCCCCCCTATCCCCCAGTGTCTTATGTCCATAGGTTATGCTTATATGCATGCTTATATACAAGTCCTTCGGTTGATCTCTTACCCCCACCACCAACCCTCCCCAGCCTTCCGGCTGTAGTTTGACAGTCTGTTCAATGCTGTTCTGCCTCTGTATCTATTTTTGTTTATCAGTTTATAATGGTCTTTATTATCCATAAATGAGTGAGATCACATGTATTTTTCTTTCATTGACTGGCTTATTTCACTTAGCATAATGCTCTCCAGTTCCATCCATGCTGTGCAAATGGTAAGAATTCCCTCTTTTTTACAGCAGTGTAGTATTCCATTGTGTAGATGTACCACAGTTTTCTAATCCACTCATCTGCTGATGGGCACTTAGGCTGTTTCCAAATCTTAGCTATGGTGAATTGTGCTGCTATGAACATAGGGGTGCATATATCCTTTCTGATTGGTGTTTCTGGTTTCTTGGGATATATTCCTAGAAGTGGGATCACTGGGTCAAATTGGAGTTCCATTTTTAGTTTTTTGAAGAAACTCCATACTGTCTTCCACAGTGGCTGCACCAGTCTGCATTCCCACCAGTAGTGCACGAGTGTTCCCTTTTCTCCACATCCTCTCCAGCACTTGTCGCTTGTTGATGATAGCCATTCTGACAGGTGTGAGATGATACCTCATTGTTGTTTTGATTTGCATCTCTCGGATGATTAGTGACTTTAAGCATATTTTCATATGTCTCTTGGCTTTCTGAATATTCTCCTTTGAAAAGTGTCAATTTAGGTCCTTTGCCCATTTTTTGATTGGATTGTATCTGACAAAATAGCTTCCTTTTGTTAAGCTGTATGAGTTCCCTGTAAATGTTGAAAATTAAACCCTTATCAATGATAACATTGGCAAATATGTTCTCCCATGCAGTGGGCTTTCTTGTTGTTTTGTTGATGGTTTCTTTTGCTGTGCAGAAGCTTTTTATTTTGATGTAGTCCCATTTGTTTATTTTCTCTTTAGTTTCCAATGCCCTAGGAGCTGTATCGGTGAAGAAATTGCTTCGGCATATGTCTGAGATTTTGTTGCCTTTGGATTCCTCTAGTATTTTTATGGTTTCCCATCTTATGTTTGAATCCTTTATCCATTTTGAGTTTATTTTTGTGAATGGTGTAAGTTGGTGGTCTAGTTTCATTTTTTGCATGTGTCTGTCCAATTTTCCCAACACTATTTATTGAAGAGACTGTCTGAACTCCATGTATGTTCTTGCCTCGTTTGTCAAATATTAATTGAGCACTTTATTGTAAAGTTCCATTTTAACAGGAACGCTGCTAAGTCAGTTTAACCAGAACCCCCACTCTTGATATTTGATCATCCTTGATATCTGATCAAACTCCTCATCCTCTACCATCCTCAGGCCTAGCTTTAGCAAGAACCCTGTTAGTTTGATTTAGTCAGAATTCCCCTTTAAGATGTTTCTTCTTAGTGATTTTCCATTCAATAATCCTCACCTTTGTTCCTTGGCTTAAATTTCTATTTGCCAATGCTATGTTCAGTGTTTTGTCTAATCTGTCTACCACAGTAAAATCCGATTGTACTGGGCTCTCTACCTCTCACAGTGGTCCTGAAAAACATCCACTGAACCACTATTAGCAAGTGTCATTAAATAAGTTTTTCTATAACACTAGAAATGTCAGCAGTGAAGTGGTCTGTGTGAATAGTAAATGAGAAACACACAAGAGTGTTTTTTCTTTTACATGCTTTTATAGGTGAGTCAAGTTCCAATAATAAAATTAATTAGATGTTGTTTTTATTCATTTTTATTCAATAAGTTTCAAACTGTACAACCTGACAAATAGGTAATGGAGAATTCTCTATTAAAAGTGTGCCTATTAACCAATGTCACCCCAGTACATTTAATTTAAAAAGTGTAAAATCCAAGCAGTCACAAAAGATGTTTTAAATACTTAGGAAATACCATTGGAGAAAATGCTTATGTAGTCCACGCTTTGTGGACATGAAAAAGTGAAGTAGCAAAGTTCTAGGCTATTACAGCTGGGCTGTTGGTAGGGTGCATGCCTTGTAGTGCCATTAAACAACTGACATAGAATCAATTACTTCTGCCCAGTAGGGAAGACTTTTTTCCCAGGTAACCTCTAAGTGATTTTTCCCCCAACGCTCTTAAGGCAAAATCCCTGCTACTACTGCCACAATGCTGAGCAGAGATTTAGCACACACAAAAATGAATCCATTCCTGCACATCCAGCAGATGTTGCTAAAATCTGATGAAAGTATCCTGAAGAAGAACAAAACTAATAATTCTGCATTGCACGCATTTCTTCAGAATAAAATTAGCCAAAAGCAGTAGCTGGAGATTTGATATGTGTTTAATGAAAACTCTATTTTAACCTCCATTAAACAATAAGTCTCTGACTTTTAACAATTGTCTCTTTTGGGATGGAGAGAATTAATACTTACAATACATAAAAAACTCCAACATATCCCTAGAAAAATTCATCGAGTAGACAGACATCAAGTATTTCAAAATTAGCATATATACTATTTCAAAATTAACATATATACTATTTCCTGGCCAGTGTGGCTCAGTTGATTGAGCAATTGTCCCATGCACCAAGAGGTCACCGGTTTGATTATCAGTCAGGGCACATGCCCAGGTTGTGGTCACAATCCCTGGTAAGAGGTGTGCAGGAGTCAGCAGATCGATGTTTCTCTCCCTCTCTCCCTTCCTCTAGCTCTTAAAAATCAATAAAACATTAAAAATATATAAAATTATCTATAATAATAAAAGTGTAATATGCTAATTAGACTGGACAGCCAAATGTTTTCCAGATGACCTTCTGGATGAAGCTGGGGCTGCCAGGGCTGAGGGCAGCTGCTGTGGCTGTGAGAGCCTAGCCCAGGGGTGGGCAAACTTTTTGACTTGAGGGCCACAATGGGTTCTTAAACTGGACCGAAGGGCCAGAACAAAAGCATGGATGGAGTGTTTGTGTGAACTAATATAAATTCAGAGTAAACATCATTACATAAAAGGGTACGGTCTTCTTTTTTTTTATTTCAATAGTTTTATTCATTTCAAACATTTTAACAAGAAGAATGTAAACAATAATTACTATAATTTGAAATTTCAAAAAATGGAGGAATCATAGCACAATAACATACCTTATATTGAAGATGGCAAAGGCAAAATAAAATTGCCTAACAAAGGAAAGGTCCAAAAGCCTTTCAAATTAAACTTAAATATAATAAAATAATTTAAAACTAAAACAAATAGAAAAGAACAAAATGTGTAAACAGTAAATTAAACATTTTCTTTAGTGCAACTTCCAAATTATACCCGGGACATAGATGTAGATGGCAATGTAGACTGGGTTGAAAGGTTTTTGGTCTTTAAAACATCAGCTTCAGTGGGAACAGTGTTGTTGGTCTCCTTTTTTAGCTAATGCATCAAAGTCTGGAGTTAGTTTTGTTGTGGCTATTCTCAGGATAGATCTGAGGTGTTTGTCAGTTAAGCTAGATCTGTGAGGGGCTTTGTTGATGTTCATGATGCTAAATGTCTGTTCACAAACATAGGTTGACCCAAACAGCACCAGTATCTTCTGTGCCATCCTCCGGATGTTTGGAAAAGTGGCTTCATTAAGTGAAGCATAAAAGTCTCTTAGTTCAAGAGAGCTGAATTTCTCCTTTAGGACAAAGTCAGACTGAAGATCGATGAGTTCCAATTGCACCTCTTCTGGTGCTGTTTCAGGGTTTTGTGACAAAGGACAGGCCACCAGTTGAAGTGACTGGTCAATTTTTTCAACATCAGAAAACCGACGACAGAATTCTGCATGCAGGTCATCCAGTGATTTGCTGTATTTCTTCACGTTTTGGATGGTCTCCTTCTGTGTGGCTAGTGTGGCAAAATGAGTGAAGACTTTGTCTGAAATTTGTCTGGAAAAGAAAATCAGCTTCGATTTAAAGGCTTTCACATTAGTGTACATGTCATGTACGTACTGATCTTTTCCCTGTAGCTTCACATTTAGGTCATTCAAATGTGAAGATATATCTACAGCAAATGCAAAGTCACACAGCCAATTCTTGTCACTCAGTTCAGTAAATTCGTCAGACTTCCCCTTTAATTTCAAAAATGCACCAATCTCTTCTTTGAGCTCCCACATTCGTTGGAAAACTTTGCCCAAACTCAACCAGCGGACACGAGAGTGGTAAAGTAAGTCATGGTGATCCGCATCAGTTTCCTCCAGAAACTTAATAAACTGACAGTGAAGTCCCTTTGCTCGAATGAAATTAACAAGCTTTACTACTGGATTAACAACATGATTAAGTTGTAATATAGACTTGCACAATGATTCCTGGTGAATAATCCAGTGAAGAAAAATAACATCTTGGTTAGGGTTCTCCTCTTTCACTTTATCCTGAATTCTTTTTAGCAGTCCAGCATTTTTTCTAGTTAAATTTGGAGATCCATCTCTCGTAACATTAGCAAGTTTACTTCATGGTAGCTTCATTTTCTCGATGACAGTAGACACCCGGTCATACAAGTCCTCTCCCCGTATTTTTCCTTTCAGTGGCTCCATGGCTAAAAACTCCTCCGTAATTTCAAAATTGTCACTATTCCCTCGGATAAAAATTAGGAGCTGAGCAGTGTCCTTTACGTCATTACTTTCATCCAATGCTAGTGAATAAAGCTTAAAGAACTCTGCCTTACTATTTAACTTGCTGGCCAAGTCTTCATCAATCAGTTCCACTCGACGAGTCATTGTCCTGCGCAATAAGCTGTTTTTCAAACTTGCCTTTGCTCTCTGGACACAAGAGACCTGCTGTCTCTATCATACATTCTTTCAAAAACTCGCCTTCAGAGAGAGGTTTGCTAGCTTTTGCTAATTTGAATGATAGCATAAAACTTGCTTTGGTAGTTGTCTCTTGAATTGCAGTTTGTCTGTGAAAGACATTTTGCTGAGCCTGTAATTTAGCCATCAACCTCTGTGCAGTAGCCTCCCGTTCTTGAGGTGACTGCTTGCTAGCATAGTTGCCATGCTTTGTGGCAAAGTGATGGTTGAGATTGTACTCTTTGAAGACTGCAAGTGTTTCCTGGCATATCAGACATACCGGCATTGATCAGACTTCGGTGAAAAAATATTTTGTTGTCCACTCCCTCTTAAACACTCGGCATTCACTGTCCACTTTCCTTTTCTTTGGTCCACTCATGTTTAATATTGGGCTAAAACCAACAGTACCGTTCTCTTATTAAATTCTTTACTAAAATAAGATAGTAAAGTATAAAAACAAGTGATTAAATTTGCTCTATTATAACATTTTTGGTCTTCTAAAAAATACATATATAACAAAATCATCTGAAAAAGTTCAGACATGGGACAGAGGCACACCCTGACCATAGAGAACAACCCCTTCCCTCCATAGGAAACCTGTGTATCTTTCACACAGGCCCTTTGTTTATGGTAACACACATAGCTGCACATTGCTGTGTCTTCCAGACACACTTGTATGGGAGGTGCTAGGGCAGTGCAAAACATGGGTAACCAGTAGTTACCACTAGCACTTCCGTTACTGGCAAAAACAGCCGCAGTGCACATAGTGTGAAAGAGCCCATTATCAATGTCAGATTGCATCCACTGGACTCTATAAAAACAACCAAGTGCCACTTTTAAATGCCCATTGCAACAGTTTTTCTTATTAAAAGCTGGAAATGGTAGGATATATATATATATATATATATATATATATATATATATCCCTACTGTGACAGCCTGGCAGAGCATTACACAGGAGAAAACCCAGCATCTGGTGATGTCCATAAGTACAAGACTTCAGGCTGTCATTACCAGGAAAGGGTTTCATCCAAGTATTAGATATGAACATTTGATTTTCAGTTTTTCATTTGTCCAATTACTTCTGAAACCCTGAAATTAAGCGATTTTGTAATAAAATCTTTAGTTCATCACATTTCTATACAATCTTTTTGTTCAACCCACTGAATTAGGGTTCGTTCACACTAGCCGTGCTGCCGTTGCAGTGTGGTGCAGTACTGCAATGCAGCGCAGCTAGGGTTAATGCAGGGTACACAGGTTTCCATCATGTTTGCGTTGATGCTAATGTGCAGTGGTGCATGTTAACACAAATGCCCTGTAGCACGCATTTTTACAGCTGAAAGTCTTTGTTGTTTTATTAACAAGTCATTGTGATGTACAGAATGTGGGAACAGGAAAAAATTGTGTTTGAGTAGAGCTCTTAATCTTACCTCAGAAAGGCTCTGATACTGTGGTCTCCAGGGGCATGTCTCCCTACATCACCACGATAATGTGTCTACGCATTCCCAGGGTGATGTCGAGAGACGTGTCCGCGGGCATTACAAGGAGCCTCTGGAAGATTGAGAGGTTGTTCCTTCTACTGAATGGGCGGATTTATATCCGCCCACTCAGAAGAAGGAGCTGCAGTCCTGTTTCCCCACGTTGCCATGTTAACACTGCTGCTGGTGAAGGAACGGAGGGGAGAGCAAGAGAACCCTCTGCTCTTTCGGCTCCGTGGGCCGGATAGAACAGCCGAACGGGCTGGATCCGGCCCGCGGGCCGTAGTTTGCCCACGGCTGGCCTAGCCCCTTGCATGACTTTTGGGCATCAGGCCTTTAGTATTTAAATAATATAACTTGTTGGAGAATAATGACAATCTGAAAAAATAAAGTGAAAGGGGAGAGATTTTCAGTTACTTGTGATTCACAAAAGAAAGCAAGAGTTACTCAACTTCTCAGACTTTGAGATATTTGATAAAGTGGGAAGAATTTATAAAGGCATGTCTGCTGCATATTGAAGTAGAAAAGTTATCTCAAAGAATAGTTCTGTGATTTCCCTTTTGGTATTATGAACTGAACTAGATGATCCCTTTGCACAGAACACCATTTTTACCTGAATGTCCAGTTTATACACAAACTATGTTTATTCAGATTTGGGAAATTGGGCGACCATCTCTCAAAAAAGATAAATGAGTGAACCTGTCACACAGGATAGCAACAGATACTTCTGTTGTCAATTAACTTTTTCCCACCAAATAATAGTATAACAGCTTTCCTATAGCTTCTTTTTCCTGAGGAAAGAGGTGACATTATAACAAATATATTATTTACATATGTAATTATGTGTAATTCTTTTAAAGATCTGTATAACCCAATAAAACAATCTTTTTTCAAATTACTAATAAATGATTATACAAAATTATAAATGTGTTAAAAACACGCAAGTTTGGCAAATTGATTTTAATATAATAAGAGTATGAAAAGTTCATTGATATAATACCAGATTGTACATTGCACTAACATTTAAGAAACCATAACTTGCAGAATTTTAGTATAGTATCAAAGAATATCTAGAATTATTTGAAAAGCTTGTAAAATATTCCTCATAACTTTTCAATTTCACATATTAAACCAAACACCACAACAGATTGAATGCAGAAGGAAATATAAGTATTCAACTGTCTTCTATTAAGCCAGAAATTAGATTTGTCACACTGTAAAACAATGTTTATATTATCTATAAAGTTTTAGTTTTTAAAAAATATTTTTATTGAAAAAAAACTGTTTTTTATGTTGCTGTGTAATAGGTTTCTTATTGCTACTTGAAATAAAATAGTACATGAATAATTTAAACTTTTAAAAAGGGAGATATTAGTGCATAAGGATGGACCTACTGTGTTGTAGGAAAATAATACCACCTCTAAAAACTATTAAATGTGCAAATATACATTTTCACATTTTGAATTAGGAAACTAATGTCCTAGATTATTTCACAATTCATCCTCTCAGTTCACTAATGAACAGAACATCTTTTATATGAGGTTAAGCTGTTAATTATTGGAAATGCTATTTGTTTAATCATAAATACATATTTCAAATATTTAAAATGAAAATAGTTACTAAACATTTCATCAATTTTTGCTTACATTTCAAACATTGATATCAAATGATTACTATAAGAATACATATCTAAGAAATATCTGAGCTGATATTTAATCAAACTTAGGTCCTCTTTAATCTCTGTAGTAGAATTTTTTGTTAATTTTTTTAATCCAATGAAGGATTTGAAACTGACATATACCATGTGTGGAATTGGGTTACTTAATAATATAACTGCTCATTTGGTTAACTCAGACTCATACTTAAGACAACAACTCAAATAAGAACCCTTCCCTGACTCTTAGCTTCTGTTAACACCATAAACAGGGCATTTATAAAAAAATATTTGGAGCAGTTTATAAGGTTGTATTTGTGAGATTATTAATGTCTATCTGTTCTAGACTTTAAACTCCAAAAAGTAGCCATTCTCATCTTCTACCCTTGACCGGAATCGAACCTGGGACCCTTCAGTCTACAGGCCGACACTATATCCACTGAGCCAAACCAGCCATGACTCTTTAGAAGGAAGATAAAACAATCTGAAAAAGAATGATGTATCTAACAGATTGTTTTCAATTTTCAATTGAGGGGTTATTTTAAAGCAAATAGATGAACCTGGAGAAAGGGAGTGAGGAGGGAGTGTGGGAAAGAGAGGCTTTGTAATGACTTCCATGTGAGGACAGCCTGGGGCCACTTTCTCCAACCTCATCTCCTTCCATCCTTTCTTTCACTTTATGGTTGGAACACATCATAATTCCCCAGCTTGTACACTATTTCAAGCCTCTGGGGTCTTACTTGGACTACTCTGTGTCCAAGTAGAGTTCTTTTTCTCTCCTTTTGGTAGTCAAGGCTGTCCTTTTGTTGTTATTTTTGTTCATTAGTACAACCTCCATGCCTGGCATGGAGTGTGTGCTTAAAATATTGGTTGAATGAGTAAGGGTAGAAATTCTTCAAATCCGATACATCCATCTTGAGCCTCTGCCCTTTTCTACTCTAAGAAAATGCGTTGAAGAGCATTAACAGTCTCTTATATAACCTTCTCTAAATGTTTCCTACAGTAGGGAGGGCAGATGCAAATGCCCTCAATTACTAACAGTGAGAGATGAACAAGTACTCACTTGCTCTGCTCCTCAGTCTCTACCTTTCCAAATGACTTCTAGAATAACTGCCTCAAAGGGTATGTTTATTTATTCATCTAACCATCCATTCATTCATTTATTCAGTAAATGGCATTTCTCAAGGTGAGGTCCTAGGACCAGCTGCATGGAAACCACCTGGCTACTTATTAATGATGTAGCTTCCTAGCTCCTATGAGAAGATTATAAAACTAAAATCTCTTTAGATGCAATTTTCATTTTAACAAGTATTATTAGTGATTTTTATGCACTTTTAATTTGAGAGCCAATGGGTGTCGTGAGTTGTGATGATTGAACAAGATGCTCTATATAAAGAAAGCATTTGGGGACCATTTTATAGCACAGAGCCTGGCACTTGGTTGGTGCCACACGCCAGTCCATCTTTCCACCTACTTAAACATCTGTCTCCCTAACTATCTATCTTCCTCCATCTTTTCCATCTTTTCTAATATAGTACTTGCATTTCTCCATCTGATTCCATCCTATTCTTCTATTTGCTTTTCCCATCTTATCTTAAACTAGAGCAGTGATGGTGGACCTATGACTCGCGTGTCAGAGGTGACACGCAAACTCATTTTTTGGTTGATTTTTCTTTGTTAAATGGCATTTAAATATATAAAATAAATATCAAAAATATAAGTCTTTGTTTTACTATGGTTGCAAATATCAAAAAATTTCTACATTTGACATGGCACCAGAGTTAAGTTAGGGTTTTTCAAAATGCTGACACGCCAAGCTCAAAAGGTTCGCCATCACTGAACTAGAGGCTCGATGCACTAAATTCGTGCAAAGGGCTCAGCCCTGGCAGCCATCCAGAAGGACATCTAGAAGGTCGTTCAGCTATTTGGTCTAATTAGCATATCACCCTTTTATTATTATAGATATCTAACAAGAGGTCCATCACTGGACTAAGTGATGAGAGAAATATAGAAGACAAAGACCTGGTTCTCAGGGAGCTCCTAGCAAAGAGGAGATATGGAACTCCACAGCTGTATACAGATGTGTGGGCACGTCCTGGCCCATGAGCCTTGACCTGTGCAAATTGCCCCTCCTCTGCTCTTTTCTCCTATCCCAGGAAGCCTAGTTCCAAGCTCCCCCAAATGACTCTAGCTCTGATTCTCAAACTTCTCCATCCTGTGCTTCTTTGTCACTTGGAGATCGACACAGTCACTCATTCACCACATCCCACCTGGGCATTCAGAACTTCCTCCTCAGGGTAACCACAAGATAAGATTAATTATGCTAATCAGCCTCTGCAGGCTGACACAATTAACCAGAGCATGAGATAGCTTCAGAAATCTGTATAGGAGCTGCCTACCTGCTGGGTTTCATTTCACCATCCAGCACAGTAATTAGAGGGGAGAGGTGGGTGGTGCAGTGAGAGGAGTTTGCTCTTTTCAACTAAGGAGCACATTGTTCCATCTTCCAAAGGAAGTTGCAGAAATTTTTCCATGGACTGTCTTGCCATTTAATTTCCCCTCTTCGGACCTGCGACTGGACATCTTCTTGCAGTTAAGTACCAGCACTGTAGCCATTTTTTTTTTCTTGATAGTGGTACAAAATGAGGTACTTGTATTTTGATACATTTTAAAATCCTTTTTTACTCCCCTATCTACTCTTAAGCACCTTTAATATTTTAAATATATATATTTTTCTTATTCAAATATAAGAGAAGTTGGCTCTGGCTAGTGTGGCTCAATTGGTTGGGAATCATCCCATGCACCTAAGGTTGATGGTTCAAATTCCCTGTCAGGGCACATGCACCTGTTGCGGGTTCAATCCCTAGTTGGGGGTGTGCAGGAGGCAGTTGATCGATGTTTCACTCCCGCATCAATGTCTCTCTCTCTCTCTCTCTCTCTCTCTCTCTCTCTCTCTCTCTGTCTCTCTCTTTCTCCCTTTTGTGCTAAAAATCAATAAAATATCATGTGTGTGTGTTTTTTTTTAAATAAGAGAAGTTGCAAAATCTTTAGATCAAGCATCCCTAACATGAGTTTCAGGGAGTGCTAGTTCTGCAAGTTGCCTTGGGATAAAAGTTTACAGTTCAAGTTTGGGAAGCCCGAATTTCTTTATCCCCTCTTGAAGAGCCGTGATCAACATTAGCATATTAAAACTCTTAAATTCCTGTAACAAAGAAAACATATTTAACTACAGTTAAATGAAGATTTCCCATATTTATTTTATCATATATTTTAGTTTTTCTCTCAAAGGTGACCTAAGATAAGGACTTGAGTACAGTTAGTTTGTTGACAGACAATTTCAGAAAACAAAAGTGAGGGGATTGCAAAAGTGAGGCAAGTTAGGAAAGAAAGAGAATCAAGAGGTATTAATGGACTCATTACCGCTATAAACAATTGGGATTTAGTTTTGCTAAGAACTCTCTAAAGATTCATGTAGAATGCACCACAGAGTTGTCATGCTTGAGGATAGAAAAGATTTGGCATTCATCCACTGACTCACATCCCTTATTGTTTGGGAGTTGCTCTAAGGGACTTTAACCTTTGTGTACTACTGAGTTCATCAGTTGATAAGCCTTCTCCAGCTTTGGAAAAGCAGACTGAAGAGATTCCATGACTCAATAAGGCAGCAGTTCTCAACCTGTGGGTCGCCAACCTGTGGGTCACGACCCCTTTGGGGGTCGAACGACCCTTTCACAGGGGTCGCCTAAGACCATCAGAAAACACATATATGATTACATATTGTTTTTGTGATTAATCACTATGCTTTATGTTCAATTTGTAACAATAAAAATACATCCTGCATATCAGATATTTACATTACGATTCATAACAATAGCAAAATTACAGTTATGAAGGAGCAACAAAAATAATTTTATGGTTGGGGGTCACCACAGCATGAGGAACTATATTAAAGGGTCGCGGCATTAGTAAGGTTGAGAACCACTGCTATAGGCTAATGTTTCACAACTTTTTAAAACTTGAATTTCTTTTGAAATGTCTAAAATCAAATGCCTTCAGTTAATATTATTTGGAATGTCAAACTCAAAACAAATCAACAAGGGTGACCTGCAAATATGCTTTTGCAGAGCACATCTACTATTCCTGAGATAATAACTCAGTGACAGCCTCCTGCCATCCTCAGTTAGGCCATGGTGAGAAATGAAAACAGGTGAGGGGCAGCTAAGGGAGCCTCAACGCAGTGGGATTTATCACTTGTTAAGCATGTGAGAGTCAAGGGAAGAATCTGATATGACTAATGAGTTCCAGTACCACACCCAGGCAGGGTTCCAGGCACTAGTAAATGAGGCCAAAATGTCATGGTCCCTGACTTCTGCAGATTCTCAGTCCTACGGAATTGGCACTGGAACTTTTGAGCACGCTGGGGACATCTAAGTGGACACGGCCCAGTGTGGCCGCCCCAGGCCTGATGATATCATGACCTTACAGGGCGTGATCAGTGGAGGGGTCCCTAGGAAGTGAATGAGAGAATTGCATCTGAGGGTTGGGCTCACGGGAGAGCACAAGGCCTTGGGCTCTCAGCACCTCACCCCAGAAACCTGCCCACATTCACCTCCCTTCTTTATCCTTTGCTAGGGCATCCTCCAAGTGGTGTTCATTGGCCACGAATGGGGTGGCATGGTGGTGTGGAGTATGGCTCTCTTCTACCCTGAGAGAGTGAGGTAATTAGGCCGTGAGCAATGAGAATTTGGGTAAGACTGAGGCTGAATTCCCATTAGAATCCTTCCTTGAGTTTCAAACCTCAGAAAACGTCTAGAAAACAAATAGGTTATCTGGGAAGGTAGCACCTTAGCTCCTTCGTGCCCATGGACACATTAAGAAGGAGGGCTTAATGAGCTAATCATGCAGTGATGGCGAACCTTTTGAGCTCGGCGTGTCAGCATTTTGAAAAACCCTAACTTAACTCTGGTGCCGTGTCACATATAGAAATTTTTTGATATTTGCAACCATAGTAAAACAAAGATTTATATTTTTGATATTTATTTTATATATTTAAATGCCATTTAACAAAGAAAAATGAACCAAAAAAATGAGTTCGTGTGTCACCTCTGACACGTGTGTCATAGGTTCGCCATCAATGAGCTAATGTCTTAGAAAGTCAGGCCTGTCCCAGTTACTGGCAGTGGGACAGATAATTTAGGGAGTACTCAGTGGGCATGCCAGAGAAGGATGGTAGGCCCTGAGGGGAGCGGGAAGGCAGCAGGGGTGTTGGGCTTATAGAATTAAGCATCAGGAGAGATGTTAGTCCTGGACAGGGAGTCAGAAAATGAAATCCATGCCTGGGTGGGGTCCCTAGGACTGGCTGGCAATCAGAGCCAATCAGGTTCCCTGCCTCCCCACCTCCCGACCTCCTCCTTCCCTCACTGCCCGCATCCGCCACCACGTACCCCAGTTCCCTGTCCCAGCCAGGGCCTGGCCCTGATCAGGCAATCGGGACCTGCTGACCAGGTGGAAGGACTGAGAGGTTGGCTGGCAGGCCTGGATCAGGCAATCAGGGCCTGCCAGCAGTGGGGAGGAACCAGGCCCCATCTGTGATCAGGGCCTGCGGGCTGGGAGCAGCTCCTGCATTGAGCATCTGCTCCCTTGTGGTCAGGGAGCATCATAGCGACCAGTCGTTCTGGTTGTTCCAGTCTTCCAGTCGTTCTGGATATTCTGTCATAATGGTCGTTTAGGCTTTTATATACATAGATGTGACAAAAGAAAAAAAAACAGCAGTAAAATGGTTTATTCTATTGCACTGTTGTTGGTCAGCTTGCAACAGAATAGTTTTGGTAAGGAAATGCAGAAAGAGCAGAAATATAGAAAATCAAAGTTGTAGTTAAGGATAGATTTAGAATATGTTTCAGGAAATGTACTAGATAAGACAGGACTCAAAACTATTATGAGATGCATCAGTATCAAGAATGATTCATAGAACGTGTGGGAAGTCTATCTTTAAACCCTGTTTATTTGTATCAGTTTATCTTTTACCACCTCAAGTTCCTTTAAAAATACACATTTTCTATACTAGTTTTATTTTTTTCTCATGTGCTGAGGATCAACTGCAGTATCCTAGCAAATGGAATTTTTTTTGTTTGTACAAAAAGATATAAAAATTAATTTAGAGACACATATTTTTTTCTAGAAAGACAATAATACAATTCAATTTTATACTTATTGAAATTTGTTTCAGATAACAAAAAATCCATATTTTATTGAACATATGCTCAATTTCTTAAGTGCTAAGAATGAAATAGCTGTATTCATCTTTTTCTCTTCATCCTTTCTCATTTTCCTTCTCATTTGACTATTTTGATGTTTACTATGATTTACATATTACCAATGTAGAAAACATTATAAAACAGAAACATGGTATATTTTTTCATATATATTTTTTAGTAAATGAGTGGCTTGGGTCTGGGGTAAAGTGTACCTGTTTGTGTTATTATTATTATTAGGATTATTATTAGTTAAGGGTTAAGAGATATCCTTGTGTACTGGTATAGGTTGCAGGAAAAGTTGTCAAGTTCAAGTGTCTATGTTCATTGTATAAACAGTGCTCTTTGAAAAAAACAGACAGACATACCAGAACTGGCCTAGAGTGGTTATTCCTCCCTAGAAATTATTGCTTATGCCACATTTTAAAAATTAAAGTCAATTTTATTACTCTACCTATCACTGATTGCAAACTGAGAAATAATTTGCTAGGGCCCTCATGAAAAAGAATAGTGATCATAGATTTAACTCTGTGCAATTAAAGGCTGGCCAGATTGGGTGGAGGCAAACCCCTTCATTTAATCTGTTTTATAAATATGTACCTGCTGTTTAATGTTTTAGAGAATAAACATCTCTCTATATATTAGTTGAAAATATTTTGATCATATAAGGTAGGAGAAAAGTATATAAAATGGTTGTTGTTTGCAAATTTATTGTTTTTTATGATATACCCTGCATTTTCATTAAGGCAGTATTATAGATAATGCTTGAGCTTTGGAATCAAACATTTTTTTTATTACTTTTATTTTTATAATTTTTTATTTTTTAAATTTTATTTTTAATGTTGAAAGTATTGCTGATGTCCCCAACTTTATTTCCCATTGATCCCCTCCATCCCGCACCCACTTCTTCCAGGCCTTCTTCACCCACTATTGTCTGTGCCCATGGGCTATGCACATATGCATATAAATTCCAGGTTAATCTCTCCCTAACTACCCTCCAACCCTGCCTTCCCTCTGTGATTCCTCAGTCTGTGCCATGCTTCTATATCTATTTTGTTCTTTAGATTCCACATATGAGTGAGATGATGTGATGCTTGACTTTCTCTAACTGGTTTATTTCACTTAGCACAATCACCTACAGGTCCTTCTATGCTGTCTGAAAGAGTAAGAGATCCTTCCGTTTTATTGCTGCGTAGAATTCCATGGTGTATATGTACCTCTGAATTTTTACTCACTCATTTGCTGATGGACACGAGCTGTTTCCAAGTCTTAGCTATTATAAGTCTTGAGCTGCTATGAAGATAGGTGTGCATATATTCTTTCTGATTGGTGTTTCTGATTTTCTTAGGACATATTCCTAGTAGTGGGATGACTGGGTCAAATGGCAGTTATATTTTTACATTTTTAGAAAACTCCATACTGTTTTCAATAGTGGTTGCACCAGTCTTCATTCCTACCAGCAGTGTACTAGGGTTCCCTTTTCTCCACTTCCTTGCTATCACTTGTCATTTGCTGATTTGTTGATGATAGCCATTCTGACAGGTGTGAGATGATATCTCTCAAGCAATACATTTGTTGATATATCTCTAGGGCAGCGGTTCTCAACCTGTGGGACGTGATCTCTTTGGTGGACGAACAACCCTTTCACAGGGGTCGCCTAAGACCATCCTGCATATCAGATATTTACATTACGATTCATAACAGTACCTTTATGAGGTAAAAAAAAAAATGTGTCTAAACATGTTAGCTTTACAGTACAATAGATGGAATACTGAGAAATAAAAATAATTCTAGTTGATAAATTCTAGTAAAATGTATATTTCCCTTTTTAGACATGCTCTGTGGATATTAAAACTTGAAGCATTTTAAAATGTAGACCCTTTCCGTTGATGGCTAGATAATATTTTACTTGGTGCATTTGAGTAGATAAATACAGAGCTTAGCATACCTTAGCAATTACCAACATTCCTAGATTGTTCAATTCCCACTGCTCCTGTATTTATCTGTCACCGAGTAATATAATTACTATACTGGATGTTCTTTATTTTGTGAGAAGTTATACTTCACCCCTTGCAGTGCAGTTGAAAATATGTTGATAAATTGAAAAATGCATCAACAATAAAAATAAATAAAATAAAATTAACCATAAAAGTATCATTGACTACATTGAGTAAAATAAATACAACACAACTTGTTTATTTTTAAGAGGAAATAAAAATATTTATTTAATACTTAATAAATATTTATTTGACATTTAATGATGTCAAACTGGGTGAATTAGATTGTAATGATTCTACAAGAGAGCTGTGATTTTAGTATAAAAATAAAAAGAATAGCCGTAACCGGTTTGGCTCAATGGATAGAGCGTCAGCCTGCGGACTCAAGGGTCCCAGGTTTGATTCTGGTCAAGGGCATGTACCCTGGTTGCGGGCACATCCCCAGTAGGGAGTGTGCAGGAGGCAGCTGATCGATGTTTCTCTCTCATCGATGTTTCTAACTCTCTATCCCTCTCCCTTCCTCTCTGTAAAAAGTCAATAAAATATATATTAAAAAAATAAAAAAAGAATAATCATTAAGCAAACTAAAAATTAGAAACAGAAAATGTAAAGTTCAATATGTAGATAATGTATTTTCAGTTAATTGTTTCTTCAGTCAATAGTTCTACATATAAGTTTATGATATCAATAGTAATTTGTAATAATTTTCTTGAGAATATTCAGTTTCTGTAACTTGAGAACTTGACACATTTGCATTTGCTGCTATTGTGGAAGTTCATCATGCTGAAGCTATGTCAAAGGGTAATTTTGTTCGTTTCAGCATTCAGGCAGATATGCTCTTAAGACATTTGAGACAGATAACTTGTAAGTACATAGTTAATAGTTCTTCTTCTTGTATTTTTTTAAAATTTAGTATCTAACAGAGAAAACAATGAGGCGGGTGGACTGTTGTATCTAATGTCCCATTCCAGTGAGACATCTGTTCTTCTGTCACATTTACTTTCTGCACCTTTTACAGAGCTAGCATGCTCTAGCAAGCACAATTTGTTGTCTTATTGCAGGGGAGGCAAATGGGTAAAGTTGAGACATTTTGCTACTGTTAACATTGAATATATATTTAATTTAATACAAAAATGGGCTCACTAGTTGCACTGAAAATGTGCATAAATAATTAAAAATTATATTTACATTACGAAGTCAGCGTCTGTAACACAGCCATTTTGATATGTCCCTTTTTGAGGGAAACACTTTCCTATAGGTTACCAGAAGAGCAGATCATTAATGAGATAACATAAATCTGGAAGAATTAGTCAGCTTTTAATGGGATGTGCAGTTTAGCTCAGCTTTAGCTAGGCAAGAACACAATCAAAAGGCAGAAATATATTATTTCAGCATAACTAAAAGGATAACAGATTTTTTAATTGCAGAGCAAAAAATCTAAAACAATGACCTGCCTTGACAAGTACAGCTAGACAGGATTGTCCCTAACTGGCTTAAAGTTGCAAGACGTTAAGATTAATGCCACAATCTGCCTTTCCCTAACTGTCTCTCTAACACATTCTTCATCGAACTTGGCAAAAATCAAAATATGTATATAGATAGGCACATGGATAGATATTATGTATTATATATAATTAATATATATAGTGTAGATAGATATACATAATATATAGAGCGTGTATGTATATAAAGAACATATATATAATATATAGAGTGTGTATGTATATAAAGAACACATATATACATATACATAAAACTTGAATTATTTTATTAGAATTTATATCACAGTTACCCGTGAAAAGGTTTAAAGTCATAAAGTCATATATTTACCTTACTCTGCCTTGATGACTTGGAATTGATGGTGAGGATGGATCAGCTGGTGGTAAAGGAGCTGGATATGTGTAAGTGTGTGTGTTTGGTCTCTAGATTTGTGATAAGGTAAACTGGGTGATCCCTTCTTAACTTATTTACTAACTGTTTTAAGGAGAAAATGCTCACCTCAAGCCACCAGTCACAAGAAGAGTAAGAGACCAGGCTAGGATTCACTCTAACCTAGAAAAAATTCTACATTGGGAAACATACCAAAGTTTAACCTAGTCGAGGTCCAGACCACTTGCATGCCACCTGTGTAGAACCAACCTAGAGTGAAAACCAGAGAATAAAGTACAGCATGACATGAGAAAAAAACTTTCTACAACTGACCTCTCACAAACTTGTACAAAACTTTGTGATAATCCTACATAATAAAAGCCTAATATGCTAAGTGTCCGATCATCCAGTCATCCATTCAACCAATCAAAGTATAATATGCCAATGATATGTTAAGGCTGCTCAACCGCTTGCTATGCTGTGCACTGATCACCAGGGGCAGACAGTCAACTAGTCAACCAGTTGCTATGATGTGACTGACCACCAAGGGAAAGACCCTCCAACTGGTAGGTTAGCTTGCTGCTGGGGTCCGGCCAATTGGGAGTGAGCAAGATGGGCCAGACACGCCCTGAAACTCTCCCATGGTTCCTCCCTGGCTGGCCAACCTCCTGCGTCCCTCCCCAGCCCTGATAGTGCACCAGTGGGGTCTCTCAGCCTGATGTACGCCCTCTCACAATCTGGGACCCCTCAGGTGATGTCGGAGAGCCAGTTTCAGCCCGGTCCCACAGGCCAGTCCTCTAGTAAAAGCAATAAGATTATTTTGATATTATGCCTTTTAACCTAAAAGAGCTGCTAAAAAGACTCCCTGCTTTCCAGCTGCCCACCCTTCCATTGCCCTCCAATGGCTCATTTTGATTCTATGGATTTATTCATATGGACTTGATTTGATCATATGGACTCCAACAGAGTTCTGATAAAAGTCAGCCCTGGTTTTTTATTGTTATTGTTTTACCTGGGACTCCTGAATTTCCACTTTGGAGAAATGTTGCAAGAGTGACCTTTGTAACTCTGAATTGGGGGCAATTTATCTGAGGAGGAGCACATATTTTTCTTGTGGCAAAATTAACTAAATATGTATCATGTATTTATTTGCATCATTGCTACTATATGTATGTACAGTATTATTATTCCTTAAAATTTGATCAGCTTTCTCCATGTGATATACTTAAGAATATAAAATCAATATTTGTTATTTTAAACTTACACTGAGATTAATGTTTCAAATTATTTTATAAAAAAATAAAGAAAACTAACATTTTGAAGAAGTTATGTTTGTGTGAGTGTGTGTTTGTGTGTGTGGTGGCAAAGCATTGCATTTGCTAGGTTTAAAAAAAAAAACTCCTCTTAAAAAAAAAGAGAAAATGAAATCTATTGCTCTCTAAAACTAACATTTTTGACATTGTTATAAAAAACAAACTCTTAATTTATGTATATCTTCAAGTCATCTTTAATAATTGACCAAATAAAGTGCTATAATTTTGGAGTCTCTTCTCAAGATTCTTCAATATTTGTAAATCTGTACTCCATTTTCAGGATATAATTCATTTGAACACAACAATAAGAATATATATATATATATATATATATATATATATATATATATATATGTCTGTCTCATATCTACATTTAAAAAAAGAAGAGTCCAATCATTACTGTGAAATGATGAATCTGATGCTTTCAATTTCCAAGCATTTCATTAATATTACATAGTGTTTTAAGTTTATTGTAGTAGGTTGCTGTTGATTGTATTACTTGCCTTTCCAAGATTAAATACTGCAGTGTAATTATAGAATTGAAATGCCTAATTTCCTTATCTCTTCTTACATTTTTAACATGCTATGATTCTAAGTTAAGCTTTAGAAATATTCTCCTCAATTGGTTCTGAAATATTACACAACCAGTGAATCCGCCATGCTGAGTTAACTGAGAGAGGATCTCTTCAGATCAGTTTGCTACAAAAATGTATTCTGTGATAAGCGCAAAACATTCTTAAAATAACCATAGTTATAAAGCATATTTGAGAAAATGAAGAACTATTCCATTTTTTCTTTAAAAGTTTGAATCAAAGTTAAATGTCTTCTGAAATACTAGGCATGGCGCCAGAACTCTGCAGGGAATGTCTTCTGCAGTTAGATCACACTCACAGGATCGCTTTGTTGTATAGCACTTTAAGCGTTCCTCCTGAAAATAATGATATTAGCTCAGTCAATGCATTTCTATCTGTTCTTTTAATCATTCTGACCTCTCTGTAAGAAAAATAAATGTGGATGGTTATTAAGTATTAAATGAGTGTGTCTTCAGTATGGTTTCCCAGCAATTGCTTTAGTCCATTACGATCACTTGTATGTAGAAACATGCGCATGAAGAAGAAATTAGATTTCTGATTAAGCAGTCGCATTAATGCTATCTCCCAGGTGTGAATTAGTCTTAAAGGCATTTACAAAAAGATGTTGCTTGAGGAATATTTGTGTCCATATTCTCACTAGTTAGGGAAATATTTAGCAAAGTTCTGGCATAAACCCTCTACTCTGAACAAGCTTATTTGCTTTGCTTATATATTTGCTTTTGAGGCTCTTTACAACTAGGTGGGTGTATGTACTCATAGTTTAACTATGAGGAGTAATACTACCCAAAGAATTTCAGAGAAGATAATCAAGGGCAATGGTGCATATCTACTGTGAACAGAAATTTCAAGCAAGTAGGAGCATTCTAAAACACTTCCATATGAGGAGCAGGCCATCTGAAAGGTGGTTAATTTGACTATAAGTTCCATTTTCTCTCAGACCCCAAAAGAGGCCATTATAACTCCTGGAAGATTTGGTCTTACTCTACATCCAATAATCAAAAAGGAACTAGAGCCCGGCTGGAGTGGCTCAGTTGGTTGAGCATCATCCGCTGTACAGAAGGGCTGTGGGTTCGGTTCTCAGTCATGCCTTGCCTCCATGCCTGGGTTGCAGGTTTGATCCTCAGTCTAGGACAGTGGTCAGCAGGCTCACGAGCCACATGCAGCTCTTTGGCCCCTTGAGGGTTGCCATGAAGTTTCAATTGCACTGTACGTGCGCGCCCACACGTGGTATTTTGTGGAATAGCCACACTCAAGGGGCCGCAGTTTGCCGACCACTGGTAGGAGCATGCAAATGGCAACCGACTGATATTTCTCTCTCACAACAATCTTATTCTCTCTCACCTCTCTTTTCTTCTCTCTCTCTCTCTCTCTCTCTCTCTCTCTCTCTCTCTCTCTCTCCCCCCCCATCTCTCCCTTTCTCTCTCTAAGCATGTCCTTGATGAGAATTGAAAAAAATTATGATAAATATATAAGTAATAAATACAAGGAACTAGAGAGCCTGATAAATATCTCCAAACTTTTTCAGTAGCCTGCTACTGATATCCTCTGTTTTACCATTTAGATGTTACTCCTTCCACCCACTAAATTATCCTGTGCCACCCTACTGCTGGGCAGGTTTTAAAGGAGAAATAATATTGAGAAGAATAAATAGCACTCAACGTGGAATGAATCGGTCTATTGACAGAAAGCATTAAGAACAGGAATTGTGAGCTGGGCACCAAAAGGGGACAAAGGTAGTCAATTACATCCAGTAATTTAAATTAAGTTATATAGCAACTGAATTGAAACTATACCTATTTTAAAACTTTGCTGCAAGCACTATTCACAAATGAATGATGAAACCCATTAATGAGCAATTATTTTTAAAACAAATTGTATAAAGGATTTTAATGCTAACCAATAAGCTTTTAAGTCTATTAGCATTTACCTTGCTTTTATGTAATTGAAAACATTCCATCTTTACTCAGTGTTGATTGATTGACAGAAAGCATTACAAGCACCATATTAGTGCTATTTTAATTAATGCAAATAAATACATTTTACTAATTCCTATTTTTATATTTATAAAAATTTATCAAAAGCACATGACAAAGATAGAAGTATTAAGATTTAATAGACTAATGCATGTTTATGTGAATATAAATTACTTTAGACATTATAGCACACATTTATATAAAATGCACTTTTACAAAATTTAGAGACTACACATTGAAAGTCAATTTAAATTGTACATTTTTCTAAGCTATATTTATATTTTAATTTTGGAAATCATTTTTGGGTACTATTGAGAAGTAAGTCATTGGTGATAAGCAATCATATTAACTATTATTTTTTGAAAGAATGAAACACTTTTAAAAAGTTAAAAGATAATAATAACCTAATTAATTTATTGTGTTCTTTAATTATTTACTTTCTATTTCATTTCTTTTATAATATGTTGGCCCAACCTCTACTTCAGTTGTTTTTGAGAGTCACTGTGAATATATCTTAAACCTTAGAGACCTTTACACTTAGAGATCTTGTTATATTACTGGTTTAATAGTTATGAGCTGTCTACTCTTTGGACTGATTGATCCTTGCTACTTCTCATCCCTATTTGAATTATATAAGACATGCAAAGAAGCAAAGTACTCAGAATAAGAGGTCTCTTATTAGTTCTAACAGCTTTTACGGTGTCTTTAAGATTTTCTACATGACAAATCTCCAGATAACAAAGATAATTCTACTTCTTCCTTTATGATTACATGCCTTTTATTCAATTTCTTGCCTAATTGCTCTGGCTATGGCTCCAGTACTGTGTTGAATAGAAGTAACAAGAATGAGCATCATTGCCTTTGTCCTGATTTTAGAGAAAAATGTATCATATTTTCACTAATGAGCATGATGTTATTTAGCTATGGGCTTTTCATATATCAACTTTATTATGTTGAGATAAACTCATTGTACACCTAGCAAATTTAGTAAAGTTTCAGAATATAAACCAACAAACAAAAATCAACAGCATTTCTATATACTAAAAATAGACTATCTAAAAATTAAATTTAAAAACTCTTATTTATAATAACATCAAAAATAATAAAATACTTAGGATTAAACTTGACCAAATAGGCAAAATACTTGTATACTATAAATGGCTAAGCATTAATGACCAAAAAGAAAAAAATTTATTCCTCACCGGAGGATAATTTTCCACTCATTGATTTCTAGAGAGAATGGAATGGAAGGGAGAGGGGGAGAGTGAGAGAGAAACATCAATATGAGAAAGACACATCAATTGTATGCCTTCCATATGCATTCCTACCAGGAATGGGGAACCTACAACCCAGATACATGACCTTGACCAGGAATAGAACCCTCAAGCCTTTGGCCTATAGACCAACAATCTAACAGCTGAGCCAAATTGGCCAGGGCCGATGACAGAAATTTAAGTAGACATAAATAAGTAGAAAAACATCCATATTAATGGTTTGAAAGATTTAATAATGTTAAAATGTTCATAGTACCGGAATAAATCTAATAAATCCCAATGACTTTTTTTTTATAGAAATAGAGAAAGAAAAAAAGTTCTAAAATGTATTTGAAACCATAAAAGACCCTGGATAGTCAAAGCATATTTGAGTAAGAAGAGACATTGCGCTTCCTGATTTAAAATATAATACAAAGTTATACTGGTATAAACAGTATAATTTTGGTGTAAAAACAGACATGCACACCAATAGTACATAATAGTGTCCAGACAAAAATGCACATGGCTACAGTCAACTGATTTTCCACAAGGTTGCAAGAATGGGAAAAGACTGTTCTCTTGAACAAATGGGGTTCTACATGCAAAAGAATGAAACTGGACCTTTACCCTACACTATACAAACAAAAAATCAATTCAAAATGGATGAAAAATTTAAATGTAAGAGTTGAAACTGTAAAAGTCCTAGAATAAAACATAAGGGAAACATTTCCTGACATAGGTCTTGGCAATAGTTTCTTGAATATGACCAAAGCACAAGCAAAAGAGCAAATATAGACAAGTGAAAGAACATCAAAATAAAATGCTATTATATAGCAAACGGAACAACCATCATAGGTAAAAATATTTCCTATGGAATGGAAAAGAAATCTTTGCAAACTATATATCTAATTAGCTTTTAATATCTAAAATATGCAAAGAGCTCATTTAAGTAGATAACAACAATAACAACAAAGAACCTGACTTAAAAATGGGCATAAAATTAAATAGACATTTCTCCAAAGAGTAAGATAAGTCACTTCACTCTTATTAGGAGAGCTATTAAGAAAAACACAACCACACAATGCTGTCGAGGACATGGAGAAACTTGAATCCTTGCACACTGTTGGTAGAAATGTAAATTGGCACAGTCTTTGTGGAAAACAGTATGACCACTTCACAGAAAAAAACTAAAAATAGGACTATCAAGTGATTCAGTGATATATACTTCTGGGTATATATCCAAAATAATCAAAAGCAGGATCTCCAAGAGATATCAGAACTCCCATTATTTCCAATAGCCAAGTTGTCCAAATAAGAGGTCTCTTATTAGTTCTAACAATAACCCCTTTGTGTGGGGTCTTTAAGGCTTCCTACATAACAAAACTCTAATCTTACTCCGAATATGCATGATATAGAAATAACCTAAATATTCACTGGTAGACAAAAATAAAGAAATATGGTGTATACATATCCTATCTAATAAAGAGCTAATATGCAAATTCATGCCATCACACCATAATGGCTCAGACACTCAACACTGGAGAGAGAGGAATGGGGACCACCCAGGCACAAATGAGCTCGTGAGGGAGGAATGGGGACCAGGTATGTATATTTCTAAATATAAAAATTGACAAGTTTTTTCTTTATTGAAAGGACATTAATAAGCTAAAAAAAATTGTAAAAATTGAAATAAAAGGAAAGAAAATAAGTAAATAGTTTTCCCCCAAAGAATTTAACTAAGTGAATTCTGAAGGCATTTTGTTACTTACAATTCCAGAGTTTATTTGAGATAACCTCTAGATTACCTAAATATGCCTTGCAGATATCTCTTCATTGTAAAAACTAGAAACTGAGCTTATCTCTGGAGATACTTATATCTATTCCAAAAATTAGAATAACAACTCTGATTCACTATGTGTCCAAGAAAACATTCTAAAAAGGGGGTAGGGGGAAGAGAAAGATAATTTATTTGCCATTTATAAACAGAGAACATTATTTTCAGTTACCCTTATGGTATTTCCTGTTGTTCCAAAGGTTGTAAACTCAGCAAACTATTCCCGGATTTTGTTTTTTTTTTTAATATTCCTGCCTAATTCTACTGACTCACTTGTGCATCTTTTTCTTTACTGAGCACTACAATTTCACCCACTAAAATGCTCTATAGGGTGAGTCCTTGATAAATATTGTTCAGTAATTCATCTGCTAAAGTAAATCCTATGACAGTTTTAGAGTAAAAATTGCTCCAAGATCTCTAAGCATCTATATTTATAAAAGCCTAAGTGACCAAACAACGGAAAGACCGAACGACCTGTCAACTGATCTCTATGATGCACACTGACCACCAGGGGGCAGACACTCAACGCAGGAGCTGTCCCCTGGTGATCAGTGTGCTCCCACTCTGAGCACGCTGAGTGGGAGCGCCGCTCAGCTGACTGACGGGCGCCAGACGCCGGGCTCATGGCTGGCAAGCACAATTGGTGCAAGCCTCTCCTGCGTCCGCAGCAGCACTACTAAGTGGGTGCAGCAGCAGGCGCAGTGGGGCTGGGATGAGCAGGAGCAGTGTGGCGCCCAGCCTGGGCTGGGGCTCCTCCCTCTCCGACTTCTGCTTCATGCACTACTATATCCCCCAAAGGCGCAGGCCAGGCTGAGGAACCCCGCCCGTGCATGAATCAGTGCACCAGGCCTCTAGTAATATAGATAAACAGTAAATCACTGACATATTAATAGTGAGATACTATATTTATCATAATATTAGATTATTATCTAAAGTGTCTTTAGATTGATAGTAGAGAATTACTTAATAAAATGGAGTTCTTATACCATATATGAAGAGGTGTGAGTGAGAAATAGAAACAGATCATTACTATTCAACGTGCTAAGTGATAAGGTAGTTATGAACAAAATACTAAGAAAAATACCTCAGGAGACTAAGTGTCCATGAGGAAGATGAGAAAGGAGCTCCAGGGGAAGTGAAGTTGGAAACAAGCGGTGAAGTCTAAGCAAGAGTTTCCCAGAGAGGACAGGAGTATTACGGCAAAACCTAATTCCAGGAAGAGTGAAAAGAGTCATACACACATGCACACTCTCTCACACATACAGTACAGAAAGAGAAATTGATTTTTTAAAAGAGTACTGATCTTGTAGGCCTCTGAGAGGGCTCAGATCTTAATCCCTAAGAGATTTCAAAATGTGCGGAGAATTTGAACCAGGGCGTTCATGATGACAGCTTCTACAATGGATTTTCTAAAGCACATGGATTTTAGTGAATAAAACTTTATATTTCTATCCATTTCCTCAGACCTGCAAAGATCTCATCTATTATACTGCTGTGTTTTGGGGGATACTATGCTTCTTTTTGTTCTTTTCATCCATGTTCATTATTTATTAGGGAGTGGCCAGGGTTTAAGAGTAAGTGGTGGTTTTGACTTTCTTCTATTTGTTTTTGAGTAAGAGATTTATACCGAAGAATAAAAAAATGCACCTTTAAAAAGTTGCAGTCAATGAGAACTATTAAAGCCTTAACTCAATTAAAATCAGTAAAATCTTCTAATTCTCAAACTATCTGAGTACCAAAGGAAACCATGAGTCTGATATTGAAAGTTAGTTTTGAACCACGGTAGTATATTATTGTTACTGGATTGCTTCCTTGGTGGACTTGCATATGTCCTAGGACTTTTCACTTATCAGGCAACCTCCAGGTCCTTGACTCACCCAGGGAGGATTCCAAGCACAAATTGGAGTGAGAAGAAAGCAAGTTTTACAGAGAGAGAGAGAGAGAGAGAGAGAGAGAGAGAGAGAGAGAGAGAGAGAGAGGCCAGGTTGTGGGTGCCACGGTGAAAGAAGTGAAATATATGTGTCAGAGTGGACATGAGCCAACTGAAGAGTGAGTTGTGCATGTGGTCAGCTAGTTCTTGGGGTTTTATATGTTTCCAGGGGTGGAAGGTTTTCCCCCAAGCTTTGTGGTGCCTTTTGCTTGGGAGGGAGCCTTTTCGTTGTGACTTTCAGGGTCATCTCAGGGATTTTCTACTATTAACTGTTTCCCTTTGATCATGTCCAGAGATGGGGGCTCTGGTGAGAGGATGTTGGCTCCTACTTCTTCACTCCACTCATTGGAATTTTTCCCTAACTTCTTTCTATCCTGCTTCATTATGATTCAATAAAAGAGATCTAGCATCATAACTGATATACTAGGCAGTTAGATATGAATAGAGTAAGAACCATAGGCCAGGTGCAGAAGGTCACCAGGGTGGAAAGATTTGAGTGCTTAGCAACAGACAAAACTGGGAAAACAAGTATTTCATGGTGGGACCTAGCCCCCAGAGTGACCTTTCCTTCCCTAGCATATTTCTGGTCATGTGGTTAAACCCCCTGACCTTTCTCATATGACTAGTCATGCAGTTTGAACCCTCACCTGACCTTTCCTCCCCTGGCATGTCGCTAGTAATTTAGATTCACTTAGAGGAGGAACAGGGAAGCAGAGAATACCCCATAGGATTCCCATACAAGCCCTTGCATGACACTCCTTTAAGCATTAAGCCTTGAAGACAATGAGGTTCTGACCCAAATCAAATACTCTTAAGAACAAAGCCTCAGGTGTGCTCACCACAGAGACAGGGATGTGGTCAAACTAGAGATAACATTTAGGCCTCAGTTGTATTTCAGCTCTAGGCCCAGAAAAGCAGCAAAACCAGATGAAGTGATTTGGTGGCTGACATCAGGACCAGTTGCAATGATTGACACTCTTCCCTAACGCCTACCAGTTAGTAGAGACCATGGCCCTGAAAGAACATATTCCCTGAGATCTCCCTTAAAATTCCCACCTTTGGAAAACAGATAAAAGCCCTTAAGACAAAGGACCCAATGTCTCTCTCTCTCTCTCTCTCTCTCTCTCTCTCTCTCTCTCTCTCTCTCCTTTCCTTACCCACTTCTTCCCTCAAGAAACATCCCTTTGCTTTCTTTCTCATAAGCTCTAAGAGCCCTTCTTTTGCCTCTGTAACTTGTTTCCTGAGTCTGTGCAGACCAACTGGCTCACGTCTTCCACCCCTGTGACTTTCTAAATAAAGTTTTGCTTGTATCTGAGTTCCTGGCTCTGAATTCTTTCTTCTCCAAACTCAAGGACCAAGTTCTAACATCTGGTGTAGTTTGACATTAACATAACTAACTACATTATGTAAATTGTGTCTCTCTGGGATATTCTATAGCTTCAAAGAAGCACTGATTATAAAAAACAGTGTCTATGATTGTTTCTGATCAGGAGACTGTACATATTCCACTAGATAAAGATATAAGAAAAAAACCTATATTATCTTTGAATTTCACATTAAAAACTAAAGGACACAGGTGTGAATGACTATAGTCATAAGCATTTTGAGAACAATTTGAAAATGCAATTATTAAAGAAACAACATTATAGAATCAATTTTCATTACAATTAGCGTTGCCTTGAGTTACCTAAAAAAGGAAGAAAACAAGTAAAAAACTGATGATGTACACAGTCATTATATTAAAACATATTTTCTTCTTCTTTTTAGAGGATTACAAATACATTTAAAAATCAAACATGACAACTAAAAAAATGGGTTTTCAACACAATTCTCCTTAATGAAAAAAATAAAAAATTACCTGGTTCCTAACATATTGGATAAATAAGATAAAACATATTGAACAATTAGAAATTAATATTTTAATTCAATTAAATATACTTTAAATAAATATACAATCAGCATAAACATGGTGTTATTACCATGGTGAATTCATGTGATTTTCTCTTTTGAAAAATAGCACTTATTAATATACTATGTAATAAATTATTTTCTAAAAATTAGAGGTGATTAAAAAAAATCTATGTAATTTAGTAACACTGCTTACATTACTTTAAAAAATAGTAAATTTATAATAAACACAAAATGAGCAGTGTAGTTATCCTATATAACAAAAAACTAATATGCAAATCAACCAAACGGCGAAATGACTGGTCGCTATAACGTGCACTGACCACCAGGGGCAGACACTCAATGCAGGAGCTGCCCCTGGTGGTCAGTGTGCTCCCACAGTGGGAGGGCCTCTCAGCTAGAAGATGGGCTTGTGGCTGGCGAGCACAGTGGTGGTGGCAGGAGCCCCTCTTGCCTCTGTGGCAGCACTAAGGATGTCCGACTGATGGCTTAGGCCCGCTCCCCGGGGAACGACCTAAGTCTGAAGTCAGACATCCCCTGAGGGCTCCCGGAATGCCAGAGGGCACAGGCCAAGCTGAGGAACCCTCCCTCCCCCCCAGTGCACAAATTTCATGCACCAGGCTTCTAGTCTATAATAATAAAAACATAATATGCTAATTAGACCAGGTGTCCTTCCAGATCACCTTCTGGACAAAGCTGGGGCTGAGGGAAGCCCGGGTCCCAGGACCCTGACAGCACCCAGAGTGAATCCTGGGCCCCTGGTGCCAGAGGGAATCCAGTGCCAGCTGCCGGGGGAAGGAAGGCCTCCTCTTGCATGAATTTTGTTTAAATATATTTAAACAAAAAAGGAAAATGTATGTTGAGAATACTTGTTCAATCTAATAGCCTAGGCTCTGATTTAACCAAATACTTTATGACATGAGTTATAAGCACTCAACTTTTCACTCTTTAAGATAGTTAAGCAATTAAAAAACAAACTCTACAAATAAAAAATCAGTTTAGAAAATACTTTAATATATCCTTCTAAAACAATTTATATAAACACAACCTCATTTTCATTTTAAAAATTCCTCTTTTCAAACAAAATATGCTTTCTAGTCAAGAAAACAAAACATCTGAATTTATTTTCACTAACATAAAGTTATTCAATACCTTTAAAAGAATTGACTTCTCTTCAGAAACACAATTTTTAAGTCAAAGATATAAAAGGTTAAACATTAAAAATTGAACTATTTATGCCCAATCCTTCCCCCCCGCAAAAAAAAAAAAAAAAAACCATTTTTTTTTTTTTGAGAAATACATTATGATGATTTTGTTTGGCATTTTCCTAAATTATCTCATTTAAACCTCCTAACCACCCTATGGGGTACCTGACATTAGTTCTCTTACTTTAAAAAATCAGAAACCAAAACTTTTAGAGATAAATTAAATGCCAAGGGCAAATAAATTTGTAAATGGTGAAGATATGAGATTAAAACCAGTTTGTTATTACTTTTTCCCTCCTTCTTTTAAACACCAACCTGGCATTGCAAAATAATCTCACCCTAAGGAACAATTTTGGACTAAGTAGAAAGCCTTATATTAGCATTTAAAAACTTCACATTTTTCTGGAGGATGGACTTATTTTTTATTGTGTGGAAGATGCCCATAAATCATTTATATTTGAAATGCTGATTTAACATCATAATTACTTTTCTGCCCCCAAGAAACTTCTTCACAACTAAGTTAATTCATCATTGTTTAGTTATGTTTTTATAGGTTAAATGGCTGATTTTATTTGACAAATTAAGCACTTCAGAATTTATTACTGGGTCTTGGTTGTAACTGTGATTTTATTGCAGTTCTCTAAGTATTCATATTAAAGAAAAATAGTTTTGAGGTTTGAAATAAGGTAGAAAAGTTAAAAGTTGTTGATATGATTTAGTAAACAAATATGATTCTTTAATTTTTTTGTTACAGTTGCCATTCAATATTATATTAGTTTCAGGTATACGACTTAGTGGGTAGACATTTATATAACTTAGGAAGTGATAACCCCAATAAATGCAGTAGCCCCCTGACACCATACACAGTTATTACAATGTTATTGAGGATATTCCCCATCTCGTACTTTAGATCCACATTAATAAATGTTATTCTTAAAATGAATAATTACATCTTTTTAAGGTTTTCTTTACACAAATAAGTTTTGATATTCAATTCCAGTTGGAAATCAGAGTTAATTTTTATATATTGTATAATGTACTGTCTCTATTTCAACTGTCTTAAAATTATATTTTCTGTTTTCAAAATTATAAAAGTGAGCTGTGAACTAGATTTATCAAGAAATAAAAATGTCAATTTCATATATCAAAATGACTTAAAATGCTGCATGCAAAATTAACCTAATGTGGCTTAATTACATTTGATGGATTAAATAGATATCTTATTAGGCATCATAAGTAGAAATCACATTTAATTAAACCTGTGCTTAGAAATATACTTAGGATTAAAAGGTGAGGATAGTGACTATGAAACAGTATTTTCAGAAGTATAAATATATGGAATGCAATTCCTCTACTATACACCCTCCCTCCTCCACCAATGTTAAGTGTCAAATAAGCTTGCTTTCCCTTTTCTTCCTTCCTCCATCCTTTCCTCCCACCCTTGTTAACTTCTTATTTCCTTCACCCTCCCTTCCTTCCTTTCATTTCTTACTTTCGTTGTGTGTATTACTATGAACTTCTTTTTTGTAAATGGAATATTTTACTTTAAATTACAGCATCTCTCTTTTTTTCTGTTTGTTATATTGTCTATAAGAACTTTAAAAATTCAACGATAAAAAGACAAACCACCCAATTATTGTGTGGAGAATAGATATTTCTCCACATAATATATACAAACTACAGGCCCAGTGCACGAAATTTTTGCACGGGTAGGGTCTCTATCAGCTGCCAGCTGCCGGTTGGCGCCTCCCTTTCCCAGCTGCCGGCAGGGTTCTTCCTTTATTTCATGCCACCCCCTGGTGGTCAGTGCACGTCATAGAGAGTGATCAAACTCCTGGTTGGTCAAACTCCCAAGGGAACACTATGCTTATTAGGCTTTAATATATATACTGGAGGCCCGGTGCATAAAATTTGTGCATGGGGTGGGGGGGTGGTTTCCCCTCAGTCCAGTCTGCACCCTCTCCAATCCGGGACCCCTCAGGGGATGTCCGACTGCCAGTTTAGGTTTGATCCCGAGGATCGGGCCTAAACCGGCAGTCGGACATCCCTCTCTCAATCCAGGACTGCTGGCTCCTAACTTCTCACCTGCCTGCCTGCCTGATCACCCCTAAGTGCCCCCCACTGCTGGACAGGTCACCCTAACTGCCCCCTCCCTACCAGCCTGGTCGCTCCTAACTGCCCCTCCTCCCCACTGTCCTGGTCATGCCTTACTGCCCCCTTTGCCAGTCTTATTGCCCATAACGGCCCCCCTGCCAGCCTGGTTGCCCCCAACTGCCCCCCCCTGCCAGCTTGGTCACCCCTCACAGCCCCCCCACTGGCCTGGTCACCCCACACAACCTGTTGTTTAGTCGTTTGGTCATCCGCCACTAACCTGTCTGCCAGCCTGGTTGTAGGCAGCCATCTTGTGATAGTGTGAGGGTTAATTTGCATATTACCTCTTTATTATATAGGATAAATGACCAAAAAGTACATGAAAACATGTTAAGCATCATTATTTAGTGAAACACAATTCAAAATCACACACACTAGGATGGCTATAATAAAAATTATAATTGTAAAACCAAAAATAAGTGTTAATAAAGAAATGGAGAAATCTGAACACTCATGCATTGCTTGAAGGAATGTAAAATGGTTCAGCTGTGGTGGAAAGAGTTTGGCAGTTCCTCACAAAGTTAAATATGGAGATATCATGTAACTCCATAATTATATGCCTAGACATATCCCCTCAAAACTGAAGACTGGTCTTTAAACAAGTATATGTACTTGAGTGCCTATAGCAGCACTATTCACAATAGCCAATAAATCGAAACAACCCAAATGTCCAACAGCAGGTAAATGAATAAACAAATTTTGGATATATTTTAGAAAAATTCCACATGTAGTGGAAACTTCTTCTTCCTCCTCCTCCTCTTCCTCCTCCTCCTCCAAGGACTTGCTTAGAGAGAGGAAGGAAGAGAGAGAGAGAGAGAGAGAGAGAGAGAGAGAGAGAGAGAGAGAGAGAGAAAGAAACATTGATACCCACCCACACTGGGGATTGAACCCAAAACCCCAGGTATGTGCTCTGACTGGTAATCAAACCAACAACCCTTTGGTACACAGGATGTTGCTCCAACCAATTGAGCCACTCTGGCTGGGCACAATGGAATGCAACCAAATAAAAATAAAGTACTGGCACATGCTATAACATTGATGAACCTCAAAGCATTATGCTAAGTGCAAGAGGTCAACCACTACTGTTTCTTTCATTTCTGTCAATTTTTGCTTCATATATTTTGAAGCAGAATATCAGGGGCATATCCATTTAAGATTAATGCTTCCTAGATGAATTGACCATTTTATTTAATATATAATGTCCATTTTTATAACTGACAATTTTCTTTCTGTACCATCTACTTTTTCTGATTTATAACCTCTGCAGCTATCTTTGATTAATGTTTGAATGAGATCCCTTTTTCCCTTTCTTTTTTCATGCTAACCATACCTATATCATTATATTTCAAGTGAGTTGTTAAGAGACAAAATATTGTATGGCAATTTTTTGTTTTGCTTTGTTTTATTTATTCTGATAATGTTTGTATTTTAATTAATGTATTTATGCCCTAACATTTAATGTATTTATTAGTATGTTTAGATATAAATCTATTTTATTATTTTTCTTTTATTTATTGCCTCTATTTTTTTTTGTTCCTAGATTTACTCTTTCCTTTCTTTTGAGCTATTTGACGTATCTTCATCTAAATTTATCAACTTTTTATTGCATCTCTGTATAATTTTTATTGCTTGCTTGAGACACTATAATATATACAACTAACTTTTTAAAGTCTACTTAGAACCAGTATTTTACCACTTAATGTAGATTTAGAAACCTTACCATCATATAGATCCTTTTAATCTCTCATTTTTATTATGCTTGTCTTAATATTATAGCTTAAAAATTTATCATTTATAAATTTTAATTGTAGCCAAAAATATAATTTTAAGAAATCTAGAATAAAATAGTCTCATATATACCCATGCAGATAGTTACCATTTCTGTTGATCTTTCTTCATATGTTCCATTATGCTTTCTGAACAACTTTCCTTGTCTACAGATAGTAATATACTCTGCCACTTTAGGTCCCAGGTGACATTTCTATTCCTGCCTGGCCAGGTCAAAAGTCAAGTTTTCCCCGCCCATCCAGGTTACTGCCTAGCTAGTTCTAGGTCCTTTGTTTGCCTCCATGTCTGACTGCCCTTCCCCCTACTTATACATGGTCCTTGTTCCTTACTGCCTACCTAATCCTCTTTTTCTATCTCCTCACCCCTTGTTAACGGCCCTCTTAGGATGTAAGAGGCTATCTGCTTCCCTTCCCATGGACTGAACAATTGAGTCTATCAGTGCCTGAGTTCCTTTGGATCCTAATCACAGCAGGACTGAGGGTTCCCTCCACAGGTCATTTAGGTGATTAGTTCAGATGGAGTGCCCTAATTTGTCATGAAATATACAGATGTCTCTTCATGATTTAGAGGAGAAGTAATCCTTTTTGTTTGTGGTCTTCCAGCTCTCTCATGGTATTATAGAGAATGAGGGCTATCCTTTGGAATTTAATCAGAATAAAAGAGGATTTAGATATCTAAGCTAAACAAGCATATTTATATTTTCTGCTGTGCTATTTCAAAGAGGGGTGCATTATGGAAGTGAATCAGGAATGCGTGTTCAGTTTGTATCATCCAAGAATCTGCTATATTCACATTACTTTTTATAAGGTACTTTTCTGACTCTCTTACTGAACACTTAATATAAGAAAATATTAAAACTGGCCTCTTAGAAAGTAGGGGAGGGCGGGGGTAAGGGGAAGAGATCAACTGAAGGACTTGTATGCATGTATATAAGCCAAACCAATGGACATGGACAACAGGGGGATGGGATCGTGAGTGTGTGTTGGGGGAGGTTGGGGGTTAATGGGGAGGGGGGATGAGGACACATTTGTAATACCTTAACTAATAATAATAATAAAAAAATTTGCCTCTTAGACTTTCCATTAGATATTTTATATTTTGAAATGCAAAATCCATTGGTTTTTATTTTAAAATATGTTTATGTTGTGAAAAATTCACCCACTGACTAATGAACTACTATTTATTAGTTTACTATGTAGCATAAGATTTAACACTAAATAAAAATAATTTAGAACAAAATTGTGTTTCACAACATCATGTAGCAAATTTAAATGTTGCTGAATAAAACTGAGAACAACAGCAATTAGTGTTCAAAATAGTGAGTCTATCATGCAGGATTCGATCATAGAAACAGAACCACTACTAATTATAGTGTGTGGAGTACACACAAAAGATTTGAATTTTTACCATTGTAGGTCCTGATTACAGTTTATGTACACCTGTTGCTTTTGCTTTTGGTGCGGGGCCTGAAGAGCAGGGCAGTTTGTCAGAAAAGAATGATGAATGTGACGTAGAGGAGAACTAGAGCAAGCTGGAACCCATGAAAACCAGCTGGAATCTGCACTGGTCTCTCACAGTCTCCCATTTTGATGATGAAGGGGACATGCTAGAGAAACTGGTGCCCAGGAATGGCAGGAATAGGGGCCTGGCTGTTGTCCCAGGCCAACAAAGTGAACCTTGAACCGGCATGTCTGCAGTTGAATCTATGGACTGCAGTAGCACCTGGCTCTGCACTGCCCTCCTAAGCTGAAAAAGAACTTGGCTGCTGCTTCATTTTGTCTTCCAAATTCCACACAAAATGTCTCATGTGGTCCATGATGAACTCGAAATGTGGATTTGGAAAACTTAGCACCAGCCTAACTCAGTTGCCCTGGTACATATCCACAACAGTGAATAAGAGAACATATATTGGTCCATGGCAGGGGTAGGCAAACTTTTTGACTCGAGGGCCACAATGGGTTCTTAAACTGGACCGGAGGGCCGGAACAAAAGCATGGATGGATTGTTTGTGTGAACTAATATAAATTCAAAGTGAACATCATTACATAAAAGGGTACGGTCTTTTTTTTTTTTTTTAGTTTTATTCATTTCAAATGGGCCAGATCCGGCCCACGGGCCGTAGTTTGCCCATGGCTGGTCTATGGAAAAAAAAAAAGAAGTTATTGTGAAGGCCTCTATTTGCTCTGAAAAGAAACATGAAGAACACCATCTTGAGAAATAACTAACTAGTGTACTAATTTGAGGTATTATATTCTTTAAAAATATATTATTATATTAATAAATTATAATTCAGGAAGTAAAAACATGCTATTGAGTGAATTTCTGAACTATATTAGGATTGAGTGCTCTGTGTCTACCTTAATTTTTTTAAAAATATATTTTGTTGATTTTTTACAGAGAGGAAGGGAGAGGAATAGAGAGTTAGAAACATTGATCAGCTGCCTCCTGCACACTCCCTACTGGGGATGTGCCCACAACCAAGATACATGCCCTTGAACAAAATCAAACCTGGGACCCTTGAGTCCACAGGCCAATGCTCTATCCACTGAGCCAAACTGGTTAGGGCACCTTAATTTGTTTTTAATGTCTGTTTTTTCCTCATAGTTCTGCATGTCTATCTATGTTAATTTCAGTATCCTACATATATATATCCTATATAATAAAAGCTTAATATGCTAAGTGTCTGGTCGTCTGGCCATTCGTTCAACCAATCAAAGCATAATATGCTAATGATATGCTAAGGCCGCTCAACTGCTCGCTATGACGTGCACTGACCACCAGGGGATAGACAGTTGAGTGGTCGACCAGTCGCTATGATGTGCATGGACCACCAGGAGGCAGACGTTCCGCCAGTAGGTTAGCTGGTTGCTGGAGTCTGGCCAATCAGGACTGAATGAGACAGGCAGGACATGCCCTGGAGCCCTCTCGTGGTTCCTCCCAACTGGCCAACCTCCTGCTTCCCTCCCTGGCCCTGACTGTGCACCAGTGGGGTCCCTGGGCCCAGCCTGCACCCTCTCACAATGTGGGACCCCTTGGGGGATGTTGCAGAGCTGGTTTTGGCCCAATCCCAAAGGCCAGGCCAGGGACCCCACTGGTGCACGGATTTGTACATCAGGCCTCTAGTAGTCATATATAAACCATAAGATTGTTAAAATATTGTTAGTATAAGTAATTATGAACTGTATAGAGGGGTCATAAAATGAATACTAGCCCACAGAAAACTTACTTTGTTCTATAGTAGAAAATAATGATTTCAAGTTAAATACAAAGGCATACCTAATGTCATGAGAGAGTAATTTCTGAAACTCAAGTGCATGAAACAGAATCCAAAGTTTATTTTACATTTTTTTTACACCCAGTTAATGCCCAGTAAGGATCATGAAAGATCAAGTTAAATTGATTCAGCATCAAAATTCTATGATATTTTTTCAAACTAATATAATTATATCATACAGATTTGGGGTTTCATTAACTCTGAAACTAAATTGAGGGCAAATGCTATATATTTTCTTACTTAAATATTAAAATGCTATATAATTCCACTAAACACTATAGTATTGTAATATACTGACCCCTGGACTGGGCTGTACATAATTGGATATACATGCTTATATGCTTAACACATATACACAACAAACTTGTTGAATTTGTAAAAATTTGCTTGATAGTCACTAGCATGGGAGAGGCCTCTCAAGCCTGGCACGAATGGTGTAACTATCTGAAAAATTCTCAAGTAGCAATTACCTGTACGTTGTGGAAAGAGAGTTGCACATGGACTGGTGAGGAAAAATAGCTATTGTACTAACAAACTTCATACTTCCCTTTCTGTAAAGTTGTTTTGGAAAATGACTTCCCAGCCAGGCAGGGACTCTATTAGCTAGAGTAATTTCCTAGCCAGCTGACATGTGGTGTGGATGCGTGACCAGCCTTTATTTGAATGAGCCAGAGATTTGTGTTTTCCTTTTAGCTTGCTGGATTCAGAGTGCGACCAAAATAGAACACACACACACACACACACACACACACACACACACACACACACACCCTATAAATCTTAATGTTATGTCATGAAAGGTTTGCATGAACAGGATGGATCATGCGTCACACTGCATCTCAAATATATCATTTGACCAACAATGCTATAGGAGTGTGTGTTCAACTGCAACAAATAAGGTTCGCACACAGATCTGCCTCTGCCAGTACCCCCAGTGGTTTGTTGTATACAACTACTGGCATGGACTTTCTATCTTTCTGCCAGCTACTTGAACCCAGAGTGCCTCATTATTTTTATAAAATTGTAAAATTTATCATTGAGAGGCTACTTTTAGAGTAAAAATGAACTTAACCAGAATATCTAAACAAACCCATAACTATATATAGTTGATTGAAACAGGTAAAATGAGCTTTAACCCAGTTTATTTTTTCTTCTATTTCTTTCTTTTTTTCTGGCAAGACCTTTCTGAGGCATTGTTTTATACTAAACCTATGAAATCTGCTACCATTGAAAATATTATGTATTTATTTCTTTGCTAAAAATTGTCCTCTTTACTCCTGACAGTGTTCCTACAGAAGTTCAAGTGCTTTAATGTACATGTGCTTAAAAGAATGATGGATACAGACAAAAGCTCTAATGTGAAACTGCAATAGTGGAGAACCTGTAGGTCAATCTACTCATTATCCAGTGTGGTGATGCTATTTGCTTACCCAGGGACAGTTTTCTTCTTTCCAGCCTGCACAGAATGCCTTGATTCTATCTAAGAAATGGTTGGAAATATCTTGATGTTAAAAAGGTAAGTTCTTATTAGACCCAAATTATCATTGGTTTAAACCTGTATGTGTCATTCTATTCTACTGGGCAATGTGATGTAAGATTTCATCCGACAGCTTTCAGGAATGCTTTCCTCTGTGTGAATGAAGAGTGGAGAGAAGGCTATGTTTTTGTGGTGCCACTTTCTGTTTGGATACCAGTGTGTGTTTTAATGCCTTTCCACAACTATGAGTTGACAGACTTGAGCTTTAAAAGCCAGTATCATGTACATGTGAAATAAAATGGTCAAAAGCATCTCAGTTATTGATAAAGTCTATAAGTCGCTCCATGGAACTTTAGATAATCTGTTTTAGAAATTTTAAGAAACATATAAATAACCTTAGTTTTAAACCATTGTCAGGATTTGTAGATAAAAGCCTTTCTAATTCTTGTCTTCGGAGCATGTAGTATTGATATAAAGCACATTATAAAGATAAACATGAGAATCAACCATTATTTTAGTGCCTTGAAAACTTTTTCTAAGAGTTTTAAACATATTAGCTCATTTATCCTCAAAACAGCTTTCTGACATGTACATTAATATATTGGTCAAAGAGGAAAGTGAGCTGCAAAAACATACAACTTGACAAACATAATATATCTAGGTGATAAATGAACCAACATTAAAACCCAGCCAGTTGAGACCTGGCCAGAGTGGCTCAGTTGGTTGAGTGTCATCCACTGCATGGAAAGGCCACTAGTTCCATTCCTGGTCAGGGCAGATACCTAGGTTTCAAAAGGTTTGATTCCTTTTCAGGGTGTGGGTGCAGGAGGCAACTGATCAATGCTTCTCTCTCACATTCATATTTCTCTCTCTCTCTCCATCCCACTTCCTTGCTCTCTAAAATCAATTTAAAAACAAATACAAATAAAAACACTCCAGCCAGTTGGGGTTGGGAGTCTGGGATTTAACCACTAAACACATTAATTTCTTTCTTTTTTAGAAAGATTTTTATTGCTTTTTAGAGAGAGAGGAAGGGAGAGGAAGAGAGAGAAAGAAACATTGATCAGCTGCCTTCTGCACACCACCCACCAGGGATCAAGTCCACAACCAGGGCATGTGCCCCGGCCAGGAACAGAACCTTTCAGTGTCCAGGTAGATGCCCAACAAACAGCCACACCAGGCCAAGCCACATAATGTTTTTAGGAAAAACAAAAACCTCCATAGGAAACAATGATATCTCCTCCTAACATGTCACCTCTACTAATATTCATCAATTTGACTAGGGACACAACAGAACAAATTATAATGTCTAATGTTTTAATGACTGTATACTATTTACTAATATGCAACTGAAATTTAAATGCCCCTACATTTTTTCCATTAAAGCCTATATATTCATTCATTTTCAGATGCCAATTCACTTCACTAAATTTATTTATTTTTTCTGTCCAGCAAAGGCAGGAAGAAGAGACTTATGGTGGAGTAATTGAAAATCTCAGATTTTCATGAATAGTTAAATATACTTTTTTATGAGACAAGTCATATAATTTCATAGCTAAAATTCCAACTTTTCCTCTAAGGTAAAACTGAAATATATGTAAGCTTATCTACATTCTTGGGTAACTGAGTTTACATATTTCACTTACTGGAGAATGAGGTCAGAGGAATGCCTATATGGTAAAAATTATGTTAGTTCATTTTCTTGGTTTCTACTTATTTCTACTGGAAATATTTAATAGTGTCAGAAAAAATGTACTTCTGGCTCTGTTAATATAGTCACCTACATTTATGAGGTGGTATGACATGAATGTGCTAGGATTCTATGTGGTACATTATTTTCCTGGAACAAGTAGAATCTGATTATTTTAATCTGATCTACAAATTATTTATTTCATTCAATAATTTCATAATCAGATATTCTCTGTAACACTTTTTGCTGTGGTCTAATACCCCAGGGTTTCATCCCATTGTCTGGTGCCTCAGTCTGCTCTCTATGTAAGTTGTAAATTGAATTATATGCTTCACTTTGCCATTTCAAATTTACTTCTGAACCTTTTCCATAGCATTAACCCATTTCTTATCTCACCAAACTCTAAGTCAAGAAATAATTCCTCTTGAGGTCAATCTATGATTGGGAGTATTCATACTACATTCAATGTCCAGAGGACTAACTTGACCTGGGCAAGCCAGAACAATATTGCCGGAATCTGACAGGACAAAAGAAATATTCTTTAAGGTCTCATTTAAACTCTGAAGTATATATATTCTGACTCACTGCAGGCTATTTCAATGCAGACTATGGATTTTGCACGAAGTTATATTTTTTAACAACAGGAAGAAAGGATACCGCATTATGTGAAATAAATTGCATTGCCTAAATTTTCCATCTCAGTTGTCATGACAACCATAATATTTTCCATAATGTGTAGACTATTAAGTGTTAAACTAGATGTGCTTAAAAATGATAGTAACATTTCCATTAGAACTTCTTAAAAGGACCACAAGATGATTATGCTTTAAAAAACAACCTGTCATTTTTATGCTCTTCCTTTGGATCACAAATGGGTGAGAAAAGCATGGAAGGCTATCTTATAATTTCAGGGTTCAATGATGATTTCTTTAAATGTCAGGGACTTCATCCATTAGCAGATGCTTGAGTCCTATCTATGGACTCTGTGACAGCTCTTGTCCAGCTAGTTGAATATTTCCAGTGACTGAATTCACCACTATGGTGAGGAACTTTCTTCAGAATAAAGAAATTCTGAACATTAGAGCTCTCTCCCAAAACCATCTCTCTTTATGTTTCACACATTTTTCTTTCTGGTGCAGTTATAAGTTTGAAGCCTTTTTCAGATCACTGTCCTTAAAATAATTAAAGCCAGTTTATATTTGAACTCGGCCCTCTAGTTATTGGATTAAATAATACAATTCCCAGCAATTAATTTCATACAGTTAATTATAAATATTTCTTGTATCTCAATATATTTTTGTAAGAGAGATATTCCAGGTTGATCTAGATTAAAATTTAGAAAGCATGAATATCTCCCATCATTCTATATTCTTGACTAATTCATAAATATTGAGTTTATGTTAACTTATAGATTTTAGTCACATGACCTCTAAACAAGTTTGGCCATAAAAGAAAGTATCTCAATGGATAGCATCACCAGTTCTAAATCCAATAATTTATCCCAATGTCATCAATTTTATTTGCACAGGTCAGTCAGTCTGATTTATTAAAGCTTCCTTCCCACCTCCAGAAACTCATTACTTCCTGAAATTGAAAGATAACAAACATGCCTAAAGGATGACCAAGGCATAGCATATTTAATAGGCATGTCATTTCATTTTTTTCATAAATATTTACCACATAAGCTTGTCTAGAGTGGCTTTTATTTTCTTCTAAATTTATCCAATTTTCAAAATTAATTTAGTCAATATTTATTGACCCTCAAACATGTACCAACCACTAGAAGACAGAGGAACTGAGATGAATATTCTAGACAATAAAGCAAATATATACACAGAAATTTCTATTTAATAGGGTAAATTTGTATTAGGTTGTGTTATTTACTGAATATTTGTGTCCCTCCCAAATTCATATGCTGACATCTAATTCCCAATGGAATGGTATTTGGAGGCGGGTCTTTTGGAGGTGATTAGGTCAAGATGGTAGAGCCCTCAGGAATGGGATTAGTGCCCTTCTAAGAGTGATTCTAGACAACTAAACTCCCTTATCCCTTATCCCTTCTGCCATGAAGGAACAGCTGGAAAACAACCCTCTATGAACCAAAAAGTGGGTTCTCACCAGATATCAAATCTGCTAGCTCCTGATCATGGGTGTCTGAGTGTCTATAACTGTGAGAAATAAACTAAAGCCACTAGAGACTATGGTGTTTTGTTACAGCAACCTGAATAGACTACGACATATAGAGAACCTCATTCCAATCCAGAGGAGAAACACTGGTATGGATTTCAAAGGTTTTCCCAAACTGATGAAACAGAGATAATTGCTAAGCATATAAGAAAAAAAAACTGCCTAAGCCAGCGGTTCTCAACATGTGGGTCGCGACCCCTTTGGTGGTCGAACGACCCTTTCACAGGGGTCGCCTAAGTCTTAGTCCCTAAGACCATCGGAAAACACATATATAATTACATATTGTTTTTGTGATTAATCACTATGCTTTAATTATGTTCAGTTTGTAACAATGAAAATACATCCTGCATATCAGATATTTACATTATGATTCATAACAGTAGCAAAATTACAATTATGAAGTAGCAATGAAAATAATTTTATGGTTGGGGGTCACCACAGCATGAGAAACTGTATTAAAGGGTCGCGGCATTAGGAAGGTTGAGAACCACTGGCCTAAGCTCTGTGGGAAGAGAATTTTAGGCAGAGGGTCCATTGTATTGAAAAATATGCAAATGTGTGAAATAGTAAGAGGTGTATGAGGAACTACCTGCTATTAAGCATTTTAAAGCATAAATATGGATAGGACAGAGCAAGTAGATGTGTGCCAGGTCACACTGCACTTTGATTTATTCTAAAACTTGGATGTATCTTGTGTAGTGTATCTATTGATGAGTTCTAAGGACATTGATAATGGTGTTCTTATTTTTTTTCTATTAGGAATCCATATTTTTTCCTTAATTAGCTGCAAACAATACTTGAAAGGTAAAGCCTTATTTATAATATGTTATTATAATATATAGCATGGTTCAGAGGGCATTTAATAAAGAAATAAAGGACAATATTAAATATTTTATTGTAATAAGTCATCTGATGTGTCTTTCAAAGATTAGATTCTGTCAACGCCTTTGTCTTCAGATTCTAATAATTTCACATTAGATAAATTCTAAAGACATGCATGTAAATTTTAATGTGAAACATTAGTCACTCTAAAATTTACATTTGAAAAGAATTTTGGATTCCACAATTGGCAAAGTTTGGATTCTTCAGTACACCTGTAAAACAGCTTGACATCTACCTACCTTATACTATGTAAATTATTGAAAAGACCAAATGAAGATAAAGGTGTTTTTTTTTTTTTTTTTACAATTTCTTTCTACTTCTATCAGAGCAATCATTTGCAAAACTTAAACCTAAAAACAAACAGCCTTGAGTGATATCACTGAGTTGACTTATTTTATGTGTCTAAAAACTAATTCATATCTACATGGAATTACAGAATCATTACTCTTTTGTGACAATTCACACTCTGCAAGACAAAGCTATGTCCTGGCACAAGGTGAATGGGATTGCTGCCTGGTCAAAATAAGCTGGAACACATGGCAGAAAACAGACATCACTCAAGAGTGATAAATTACAGCACACACTTGCTACTAAATCCCGAAAGTCTTTTATGGTGCTTCTTAATAGCTTTGTTAGACAGAAAATAGATCTGAATTTCAATACATTAATTTATGGCCAATTTAGTTACCAGAAAATGTAACTAATCAAGGGAAAAATATCAAGAGCAGGATTCTGTCCTAACTCTGGACAGGCAGGTGACATGGGGAGATTACCTACCTCTTAGGTTTTGATGGACTAAGTTTCTGGGTTTGTCAAAGGATGAAGTACATCAAAATCAGGCAAAATGTTAACTGTGCTATAGGTAGGTTTTTTTCTAAATATTAAAAAAATAATGTGACAGTTATGCTGATTTGGCAGATCTGAATCAGTTAATTTTGTTAATTTGTGAGCAGAGATAATGAGGTCAAAGTTCTGATTTCAATTTCTACAGAAGGCCAGTTAGTTGTACACAGAAAGTGTCCTACTGCAATAAATTGTACTTGGCCATAAACCTGAGCAGCCATACCTCAGGTGTCTGCTTTTGATCATAATGGAAACTAGGTAAAGTTCAAACTACTTCCCCTTATGGAAAAGGAAATATGTGGTACCGTTTCCAATTTAGGCGAGGCTATCAGTATAATTTTAAAAGTGTATTTTTCAAGTATTTTTCTTAAAAAATAGTTTATTTTATTGTATTGATTTTTCAGATTATCTTAGTAAAGAAAAATAAATGTGTGCTTAAGTCACACTTTTATTATATCATCTTAGTGTAATGATTTTTATTAAGTATTTGTTATTTAGAATATATTTCCTATTTTAAACCTAATATTTCATGAACATTTTAGATAAATATGTGCTATAGTTCTTGAATGATATAACCTATATAAATACAACACATGACTTGTAACATGTTTAGGCATCTTCACTTTTACACATAATCTATTGATCATCTTCAAAAAATAGATATATTATATTTATCGTCGAGTCAGAAAAGCATCACCAGAGATTGTAAATATTAAGATTCCTCTTTGCAATAAATTTAAAAAAGTAAAAGGAGATTATGAGACAATGCCTAGCATGGTAAAATTAAATAGAATTGAGACCTCCACCCCTTTCTAGTTTTTTGGGTTTTTATATAAGCTATAACTCCAAACATCAATTCATGGAATAATTGATGTTGTATAGTCTCTAAATAATCATAATTTCTGTCAAGAATACATGTTTCTGTCCCTTTTTATATTTTAAATTTATTTTTATATGTTTGTTTTTTTCAGAGAGTGGAAGGGAGAGAGAGAGAGATAGAAACATCAGTGATCAGAGAGAATCATTGATTGGCTGCCTCCCGCATGCCCCCATTGGGGATGGAGCCCAAAACCAGGACATGTGCCCTGACCTGGAATTGAACTGTGACCTCCTGGTTCATGGGTCGATGCTCAACCACGGAGCCACACTGGCAGGGTGTATTTGTCCCTTTTGATACAAAAGTTGCTCTACCTAAAATACAAAATAAAAGAGATTCTGCAGCATTTTCTATTCATTTCCAGATTTATTTTTCAAGCCTACTGATATATCTTAATATCTAAGTGTTCTCTGCTTTGTTTTATAAACAAATCCTCTGTGATTCAAGAATAGGAAGATGGGATAGAATGGCCAATCAGCCAGTAGATATCAAATAGTTATCATAATCATAATAGCAATAATATCTACTAGTTAGTCTCTTGATAGCTCCCTATAACTGACTTTTAAGATTGAACCAGAGCATGTCAGTTATTATACTAAATTTACATAAACCTGGCATACATAAATCCAGTGGTAAGAAAAAAGACCCCAAATTTGAGTGGCTGGGAACAATAAAGGTATATTGCACTTTGACTTAAAATCTATCCCTAGCCTGAGAAACTAACTCAGGCATGCTTCTTCCTGTATTACCTCAGCATGTCAGATATCTCCAATCTTTTAGCTCACTGTTACAAAAGAGCTTCCGTAATTATGTTAAAGTAACTGGATTAAGCCCCAGACAGAGCCACTCATGCTAGCCCCATGTCAGCAAACCACAACTTAACTAAGTTTCTGTGTTTAGCTTTCCCAGGAAAGGAAAACCTAGGTCAATCAATCAACCAATTAACTGCTCAGCACAAGTTACCTAACCCAGTTCTGATACTCCCCTGTGTTCCATATAAGGAAAATAATCCTGCTTTAACCAATCAGCAAATACTTAACTTCCTTATTCCTGATCACTTTGGTTTGAAAAGTCTCTTTCCTGGTACACCCCTTTGGAGCTTCTTTGCATTTGCTAGAGTGGGTGTTGCCCTACTCATGAATCACTGAATCAAAAACTACTAGATGAGTAGAATATGAGAAACTTTTTATATAGCTATTATGGCACTAGCAATTAAATGTTTTGACAATGGTGAATTTCATCCAAGCCCTGTGATCCTAGAAAACATCTACAGGTGACAAAATCCCCTATCTTTGTGTCACAGGAAACAGCTCACTGCAAAGAAACATCTTTCTCCATATGATTTAGTTAAGACTCATGGATTCATGGATGCTCCCTTGTTTAATAAGGCCAGGCATAGACTCTCCAAATTTCTATTCTTCACTTCCTAAGGCATGATCTGAACTACTCATCCCCATTGGTCAGTTGAAACAAAATGCTTGTTAACCAAATTTCAGTTAAGATCCCCTTCTTCCCCCAAGCTTCTAAATTCTGGCCCTTGTAGCCAGTATATAGCCTTTTCTTTAATGCCACTTAGGAGTGTAAGCTGGCCTCAAGGTAAAACATTCTCTGATCTATCTGCTCATGTCACTTCCATTCATCCCACCTCCTCACACTCATTTCTTTTCAGCCTTCTTTACTCTTCCCTATTGAAAAAAAAAAAAAAAGAAAAGAAAAAGAAATATTTATTGCCTATCCCTTGAGATTCAGAATTTGCATATCTCAATTCTGCTCATATTTCATCAAAGCAATTCACATAGCCATGCTTGACTTCAAGGTCAAGAAACTACTATGGTCCAGAGAGAGCAGAGATTATTACTCCCTTTACAGAATTAACAGCAAAATATGTGAACAAATTACCTATTTAAGAAGAGATGAAATACCCTCTCATTGTAATTCTCATAAAATTGTAATAATTTGTTTTTGGTCAAAAGGCTTCCATTCTCTCTAATATCCTGGTATTATTTTAAGCTTTACTTAAATCTGCAAATGTTCTTTTTTTTAAATATATTTTATTGATTTTTTACAGAAAGGAAGGGAGAGAGATAGAGAGTTAGAAACATCGATGAGAGAGAAACATCGATCAGCTGCCTCCTGCACATCTCCTACCGGGGATGTGCCCGCAACCCAAGTACATGACCTTGACCGGAATCGAACCTGGGACCTTTCAGTCCGCAAGCCAACGCTCTATCCACTGAGCCAAACCGGTTTCGGCAAATGTTCTTTTTTTGAGTTTGACAATACTATGTTATGTGACCCTACATGGTATCATGGGTTTACATTTAAAAATTTACATGCCCTGTTGAATGCAATCTTAAATTTTTCTTTTATAAGATCACTGACTGCATATTCATTCAACAATGATTTTCTAGACAGTAACTGAATGAAAGACATAGGTGATATCACTATGTCATCATTTGTTTATAGAATCACACAAGTGCTTCTATTCTAAATGTAATCATTTAGATCAAAAATTGGCAAGTAGGACCCGTGGGCCAAATCAGATCTACTATCTGTGTTTTATTGCCCAACAACTAAACTTTTTCCCCCTTTAATTTATTTACATTTTCAAAATGTTATAAAACAAACAAACAAAAAACATCAAAGAAGTGAGGGGATATACCTTATGGTGTAACTCACAAGATAAAAAAATATTTACTATCTTTTTACAATAAAACTATTGCTAAGCCCTGGTTTAGATAATTCTATAATAAACTCAAGAACAAAAATTAAACTAATAACTAATTTAATTAATTTTATATTTTATGAAAAAGTTTAGTTTTTAAAAGACTAAAGACATATAGAAATATATTTAAAATATTTGTCATTCCTAAAATGCTTCAATTAACTCATTTTTATATATTAAATCTACATACATATTATATGATATCTACTACTTTAATTGTATGAGTTATTTCAAGTTACTAGTAGAAATATATGATGTAGAAATAGAAAACATCCAAACCTTTCATGAGTTTATTTGAGCCAAACTGACATCACATGCAGAGGAGGGGGATCTCAAATGCTCCCAAGAATAACATTTATGTTTGTTTTACTTTTAATCTTCACCCAAGAACATGCTTAGAGAGAGTAAGGAGAAAGAGAGAGAGAGAGAGAGAGAGAGAGAGAGAGAGAGAGAGAGAGAGAGAGAGAGAGAGAGAAAACACACATCATTCAGTTGCCTTCAGTACATAGGCCAACCAGTAATCAAACAGCAACCCTGATATGTGCCCTGACCTGGAATCGGACCCACAACCTTTGGGGCAAAGCTCAACCAGCTGAGCCCCTCTGGCTGGGTGAGAATATCCATTTTTGCAGCTACTTTTATGCATTTGAAATTAAAGAGGGAATGTAAGGAAGATTACAGGGAGGTGGGAAAAAGCAAAGCAGGGATAGGATTGTAGGATAGTTAATAAGATTATGTACTTTGTCGAGGATTGATACAGTTTATTTCAAAGGATTGTTAACCTAGATGCACAGAAAACAATGGAGAAGGCTTATTTAAAGAGACGATAAACCTTCCACTAAAATGTTAAGTGCCTGGTGCGTGACCACCCACCGTGACCTGACCAGTGAGGAATTTATGATCAGATCACCTTGGGGAGGTGACTTTCCATAGAAAATACCCTCATTCTTCATCCACAGGGATGATTCTTCTTAAAAGCTTTGAAAATATGTATATTATATTTTAAATGTAAGATGTTGCTAGTTCAACCAAAATATTAAGTAAGAAATATATAAATTTCATGTATTTCAAAAGTGTACTGTATTTCTTTGCTCTTTAATCTCACCAACAAATGTCACAGAGCACAGGAGTACAAGAGGTAAATAAATAGGATATTTCCAGTGTAATAAGTTTTGCCAGGGCTCAATTATGCCACTAGATGGAGCATTTAGCACTGCTCAGAGCTCTTGAAGAAAACTCAGGGATTTTTTTTTGTTATGGTGGTGGTGTTTTGTTGTTGTTGTTTCCCTCTCTCTCTCTCTCTCTCTCTCTCTCTCTCTCTCTCTCTCTCTCTCTCTCTCTCTCTGTGTGTGTGTGTGTGTGTGTGTGTGTGTGATAGATTTTAAAGGGGGCAGAAACAAAAAGTGTGATGAAATAAATGTTTTCCTAAACAAGCATTGACAGAGTGATCTCAACACTTTGTGATCATTTTACAGCAGAAATAATATTTTTTTTAGGCTACCCAAATTGATATGCAGTTTGAGAAATCAGACTTTATCCAAAAGAAAAATTGCAATGGTGTTCTAAAATGACTTTTCAGTGGTTTCTTAATTTCCTCTGATTTGACATATGCTCTGATATAAATGTGTTTTGTGAAGTTTTGAGAGCAAAGAGATAGTGCTGCTATTAGAAAATGGCTATTTTTAACAACGATAATGGAGTCTGCATGAACTGTCACTTGTGAGGGGAAATAAAGAAAGAAGAGAAAGACAGTTTTGCATCACTGCAAAGGAAGCAGCAGTGGGTGTTGCACTGTCACTGCATGCTTCTGAAAATAAGAATAGTGTTGCAGCCCTTACTTTGAATGCCTGGGATTCAATCCCAATGGCTGAGAGCCCTGAGGTAGAAGGTCATGGCCTATGGGTTCAAGCCACAGGGCTGAATGAAAGCATATTGTGTGTCATTCATCAGTCTCCATTTTTAACCCATTGTCTTCATCCTGAGAACAATAGACTTGTTTAAAAGGATAAACAGGAATCACATTTCTGCAACCTGGATTTTGTCCAGGTTAATTTATACATCTTTTAAGTTTTGCTTCACCGACTTACTAAAATCCAATATGCAGCATTGAGCCCCATTCCCTTGTGCAGCTGTTTAAATGATGCTGAAAAACAATTTTGCAACATGATGCTGATGTCAGTTAAGAGCTGAGTATTAGCTGAATGGGAAAACATCAAATGAGTGTCTGCAGTGCTGGTCAGAATTCCCCGAATTCTCATGGACCATCCCACTGACAGAGAGGCAGAGCTCACAGGTCTAGAAAGTGGAATTCAGACCTACTCACTATTATAGACATGCATGCATATGAAGTGAAGCAGTTAAAGCAGAACAAGAATTACACTTTTTTTTTTCTCCCTGGAAAAAAGCCATAAAAATTATGAATGAAGACTTTCAGGCAAGGCAGGATGCAAAACTGCCATGTGTGAAAATATTTACAAATGGTAGCTTATGTGGAAAAGCATGAACCAGAAAGAACTTCCAGTTTCAGGACTAAATTCTATAACATGACTCCACCTAACAAAAAGATGGTAATTGCTTCAATATTTATTTGTTAATTAAAAAAAAAAGACATTCAAAAAGAATATCCCTTACACAAATATTTGCTTTCAAGTGTTCATTGAAAAATACTATTTTAATATAAACTGTATATATGGTGTATTTATAATAAGACTTAAATAACAATTTTGGGAATAATTATATGTAGGTATATGTAATCAATGTGGGGTTTTTTGTTGTTGTTTGTTTTTATTGAGATTTGAGATCTATTGTATGGCTTTTTCATCTTCCCAGTATTAAAAATATAGTCAGGATCTACAAATACTATCAGATAATTTGCAGGAGAGTCTCATATAGACTCACTTATGCTGAGATGCATATTGTTTTCTTCTTTTAAACTTGCTATTTCAGGTCACCTATCATGTAAAAAGGGTGATAACTTTAAAATAATTGTTTAAAATTAAAAATTTGCTACTAGTAAAAGTCATCTTGGAAAAGAGTGATAGAGTGTAGAAGCATAGGTATAGTCCTTAAAGATGAAAATCATGATCTAAAAAATCTTAGCATGAAATATTTACTTATACTGAAAACTTGTATTTTACAATGTTGATCTGGTGAAGATGAGAAAATTTATTAACCGAACAGATTGTGACCAAATAAATTTGTTAGAAATAGAATGCATCACTTTATTTGGACAGGATAATTTAATTTAAATAATAGCATAAATTGTTCAACTGAAAAAAAAGCTTTTGCTCATAAAAGTCAAATGGGACATATCTGAAAAATCAAACTTTGGGAAGTCAAAAAACCTTAGTTGAAATTATGACTTACATTGTGGCTGCTGGATGTACATAAACTATCTCAATTTCTTGAGCTCAAATCTGTTCATGTATTAAATAAAGATGATAATGTCATCTCAAAAGTTTATGAGAAATATATGACATCAGTGATTACTTCTAGACTTTTTTATTAATAGTAATTAAGGTTAATATTTTTATTTTAAAGATATATTTTTAGTTTTCTTTATGTGTTATTCCATAATACGCTTGGCTAACAATATACAACTATTCTGGAATCTATAATAGATATAGAGATAGGACTAGAAATTGAAATATGGTTATAGATAGTCTACCATATGCCAGTTGATATAATAGTCTCTGATTACACACAGTTGAAAAGGCATCACTATTTCACTTGAAATAATGAAAAACAATTACATCATCATGTGCTAAGTGTTAATAGCAGTTGTGAAAAAGTAGTTTTCACAACATAGTTATAAAAGTTGTCAAAAATTGTGTTGGTAAACAAGTTCAGCTAAGATTCTGAAGCTTAGCTTCTGTTGCCAAGTAAATATATATATATATATATATATATATATATAATACTATAGGCCTGGTACACAAAATTTGTGCACTCAGGTGGGTCCCTCAGTCTGGCCTGCACCCACTCGCAGTACGGGAGCCCTCGGGCATCCTTAGCACTGCTGCGGAGGTGGAGAGGCTCCTGCCACCACCGCTGAGCTTGCCAGCAGTGAGTCCAGCCTCTGGCTGAGTGGTGCTCCCCCTGTAGATGTGCACTGACCCCAGGAGGCAGCTTCCGTGTTGAGCGTCGGCCTCCTGGTGGTCAGTGCACTTCATAGCGACCAGTTGTTCCACCAGCGAGCAGAAACCAGCTCTCTGACATCCCTGGAGGGGTCCCGGATTGCGAGAGGGTGCAGGCCAGGCCAAGGGACCCCACCAGTGCATGATCGGGGCCAAGGAGGGACGCGGGAGGTTGGCCAGCGGGGCGGGACTGTGAGAGGGTTCCAGGGCATGTCTGGCTCATGTCACTCAGTCCCCATTGGCCAGACCCCAGCAGCAGCTAACCTACTGGTCAGAGTGTCTGCCTCCTTGTGGTCAATACATGTCATAGAGACTGGTCAACTGGTTGACTGACCCCTGGTGGTCAGTGCATATCATAGAGAGTGCTTGAGTGGCCTTAGCATATCATTAGCATGTTACACTTTGATTGGTTGAACGGCCGACCGGATGGCCAGACACTTAGCATATTAGGATTTTATTGTATAGGATGATATATATGAAAATATTTCATACAGGCAAAGCTGAATGTGGTGCAGCCTGGCTTATTTTTCTTCCAAACGTGAGGCCTGTAATTATTATGGGCTTCTTATAATGTGTAGGAGCAGGATAAGTTCCAGGGTTTTATTCTTTAAGAAGTCTAAAAGTAAGCCCCAGATATACATGTTTCCAATCATAGGTCTATATATTCATTCATCTAATCATCTGTCTGGTTGACATATTAATCCTGGAACTTTTTTGTGGCCTTAAAACATAAATTGGTCAACAATATATGTTTTAATTCCCTTACTATTATTAGTTCTCATTAAAATATTACTTAAACTATAACTACAAAAGCAAAGTAAAATTGATAACTGATATAATAGTCTAAACTAACTATGGAGCATTAATAAAACAAGAGTTATATTTTTGGCCCAGATAATGGATATTGTTATTAATATATCTGACATTATTAAATAACTAATGAATTCTTCAGTTTATTTTTCACATTTACAATTTTTTGTTTTTTCAAAGCATCTATAAAACTTGCCATTTTGGAACTGACATAACACATTCTATCAGATTAAGACATTTTAAAAAGTATATTTTTTACTCCCTTGGTATAATTGCCTCTTTATAGTCATTATAATCACTCATGTAAATACATATTTAGGGAGGAATCAAAAGCAGATTATTCACCTAGTGGAGCGTGACAGCTCCAGAGGATTTACTGTGTTCATTGCTGCAGTTGTCACCAAAAACTGTTAATTCACAAGCACAGCTACCCATTTTTACATATAAATATCCATCATTCATTATTTTCCCTGTTACAGAAAAGGGAAGTCAACTCTGTATGGAACTAAATCTTAAACTCATTTTGAAAAAGGTGACTATCAGAGAAACAAAGTTCTTCAGTAATGACATTTTCAAAAGAACATTAATTTAAATACTTTTCCTTCAAAAAATATTGAAGGGCACTGGGAAGAATGCACTTAATAGCTCCTTTTTGAAAAAAAAAATTAAGTAATTTGAAATAAGTGCTTTAATATATCTTCTAGTTAATATCTCTATAATGCAGGCTTAAAAATATTCACCTCTATGATCATAGCAGCAAAATTTACAATAGCTAAGATTTGGAAACAGCCTAAGTGCCCATCAGCAGATTGAGTGGATTAGAAAACTGTGGTACATCTACATAATGGAATATTACACTGCTGTAAAAAATAAGGAATTATTACCATTTGCAACAGCATGGATGGAACTGGAAAGCATTATGCTAAGCTAGATAAGCCAGTTAGAGAAAGATAAATATCACATGATCTCACTCATTTGTGGGATATAATGAACAACATAAACTGATGAACAAAAATAGAACCAGAGTCATAGAAGCATCCAACAGACTGTCCAAACTATGAGGGAAGGTGGGGGGTGAGGAGGTAAGAGATCAACGAAAGGACTTGTATGCATGCATATGAGCGTAACCAATGGACACAGACAGATGGGGGTGGGGGGGAAGGGGAGGGCATGTGCTGGGAGTTGGAGGAGGTTGGGAAGAGGTCAATGGGGGATAAAGAAGACTTATGTAATACTTTAAACAATAAAGAATTTAAATTAAAAATATATAAATGCAGCACTTAGTGAGGCAATTTTCAAACGCATAATGTTAATGAATATCTGCCTATGTACTTTTAGAGTTAGAATGCTGTTGGTAGACACTTTATTTATTTATTTTCTTTGTAGAAAAGTTTCTGGATGCTAGTTAAGGGGAATAATGGGATTATTGTGAGGGGGAGACTGACTAATTTATATATCTGAAAGATTCCAGAAACATTTTGTTTTGCTTGCTTATTTGTTTTTGTTTGTTAGCTTGCTTTCTTGCTTGTTTTCCTGTCTATTCTTGGTAATTAAGAGAAAACTTATTTCAGGATTGTTTTAATCAAGTAATAAAGATAGATGATAGATAGAGATTATGTTAGCTACATGGCTTAATATATTATTTGTAGTGTTTTTCACCTTCTTGTAAATAGTTGATAAATGTACTTTTAACTACAGAGAATGTGTATGGAACAAGGTAACTCATTCTATCACTTTCACACAAAAATATGTTTAACTTCTAAAATCAAAATCTGAATTGAATATTTAATTTCATATAATAATTTTTAGCCTTTTCGAACAAAATGTTTAGGGATTCCAAAAAGCTACCTATTATTATACCCAGTAGCAATGACTACTCACTTCCAATTGATATGACAGATTGATTCAATACATTCTCTTTAGAGGACATACACTTATTTTCTTTCCTCCCTCTATTCCTATACTAACTAAATCCCCTAAATTCTGAAAATTACTGAGAATTTTATTTTGAGTATTACAATATAAACTCACTGTTAGTTATAAATTTTCTTTGAGTTTCTTATTCCACTATTCAGTGATGTCACAATTGTCTTTCAACCTCCAAAGATTTTGAAATAATTAATGATACAAAATTAATAAAATGTTCTAAAATCTTTAGAAAAACCACTTAGTACACAGCATTAATTTTAGCTTTGTGTACATTTAAAATGATCTTTGGGCCCAGCCAGAGTGGTTCAATGATTGACTCTTGACCTAGAAACCACCAGGTCAGGGTTCGATTCCCAGTCAGGGCATATGCCCAAATTGCAGGTTCAAGCCCCAGTGTGGGGCATGCAGGAAGCATCCGATCAATGATTCTCTCTCATCATTAATGTTTCTCTCTCTCTCTCTCTCTCTCTCTCTCTCTCTCTCTCTCTCTCTCTCTTTCTCTCTCTCTCTCTTCCTCTGTAAAATCAATAAAAATGTATTTTTAAAAAAATGGTCTTTGGCATAAGTGTAAGACCATAGCTTAATCACTTTATTTACATCATAATGCAATATCATAAGTGAAGGTCTTATTTAAGTATAAGTAGCATTTGGATTACAAACATTTTTGTTTGTTCCATTATGGTGGCAGTTCTGTTTCTTTTCTTTTTGTTTTTCTTTTTCAAAGCTAAAAATATTTCAGCTCATAGGCATTATATGCTTTGATTTATTTAATGCCAATTATATTTTATCAGGAGTCTAATGTGATTTATTTCTTGATACTATCACTATGTTGCTGAGATGAAAATATAAGCTGAACCATATTCAAATAGCATTTTAAAATGAATTAATAAAATATCTATATACTAGAATAAATATACAAAGACATTTAATTAGCCATCCATGTGTTGAAGGTGAAATTCCACGTATTAAAGGTAAAATTAAATGTCTCAGTAGATATATGTGATTTTTTTTTTGCAAATTTTAGTTGTTTCCATTATATATCACTTTTGTTAATTTTTCACTTCATCCTTGGGGAATTTATATCACTTAATCTATAAAATATAATATTCCCTTTATGTTTTTTTGCAGTACAGCTTGATTTTTCATATAGGAGAATGTTACTGGCCTAAAACCTATAGAATGTTGGAGCAGGATTGCACTGGTTTGCAGGAGCTGATTGCACATATCTCTTCCCAAGTCTGTGTGCAATGACATCTCATTGGAAGCTTAAAATCAATAATGGTGGAGTATGTACCCTACACAGCTTGGCAAAGGCTACAAATAAGAATTTTTTTCCCACTGGAGAACTGGTTGTTGAGCATTTAATTCTACACCATCGTCTACAACTGAAATTTCAGAGGAACCTGTCTCCACATTTGAAGGTATATACAGAAAGCATGTGAAATCAGGTGCTGTGCCTTTGTTGATAAATGAATGCTGGAAAATACATTCTAGCATTCATTTATCAATGGAGCAACATAAAATTCAATTTCAAGACTTCAAACAAAAATATAGAGATATAGCTTCAACAGGTTTTCTCTACAGAGAGGTAATATACTTTCTTATCAATAATTTTTTAATGAATTCAAGTGGTAGAGCTCTGTATGCAAATTTGTTGACACCTTTCTCACCCATTCGTTCTGTTGCAAATTATAAAGTGTAAAAGGAGGAAAGCAGAAATATATCTTCCTTCTGAGAAGATCGTGTTCTTGCATTCCAGTGTGTCTATTGACATACTAAGCCTGGCATGTAATTATGTCAAATTCAACGTATCCAAACTGAAACAAACAATAAAAATAGCATCTCATCCCTCAAGACTGCTTCACACTCTCTACACCTCACTTCGGTAAATAAGTGTCTAACACCTACTCTTAGCCCCATCATCAGATGCACAAATGTGTTTCCTAAACTATACTCTGTCTTACTCTCAAATTCTAGTCATTAGCCAGATGAAGGCTACCCTGTTGACCTTACTGAAACCAAAATTTTGAGGGAGTTATTTGTAAAATTGTATCTACTTTTACCAGTTTTCTGCTTTGAGTCTTTCCAAAGCTTTATAGTTTGTGGGGTAAAAGCTAAAATACTTAGTGGGTTGAATATGACCTTCCTGTTCCTGCCTGTTTCCTAAGTATACTCATCACTTCCTACCCCTTGAATCTAGTATTTCAACCACGCTAAACTATCAATTGCATGTTCCCTAGATTTAACTTTTTCTCTCCTACAACACCCTACCTATCCCATCTCTAGCCTCCCTCATCAGGATAACACTTGCATCAGCAAATATGAATGTGGTGATACCTGGAGGCTCAATCACCAGTAGCCATTTCTTCTCCTCTGGGAAATTCATATTGCTTATCTGCAAACAGAAGTATTCCCTTTATGTTATTTTTTGGCAGTATGACTTGATTTTCTGTATAAGAGAATGTTACTGTCCTAAAACTATAGAATCTTGGAGCAGGTTTGCACTGGTTTGCAGGAACTAATTGCAGGAGAATGCTACAAATTTTCACCTGGCTTAGTTGTCTGTGGGATTTTTCAGGATGAAAATCACAGATGCCCAGTTTTACAGACCAGTATCCAGCACACAGTAGCATTACATAAGTGTTTGCTGATGAATGAATATATTGGCCATGCTATTTATAAAAACAATTTTTAAATATAATACAAATAACTTATTTCTTCCTCTGAATTCAGGTAAAACATGAGTCATACGATGAGATCTATACTAAAACCAAGGGCAGATCGTGAGATCTTATTTCTTTCAAACAACTCATGTTGGAGAAGAATGAGAAAATTAGCAGGACAGCCTAAGACAGCTTTGGGTAAGTTTAGAAGGCCTTCTATGTTAGCAAATAATAAATACCCCAAGAACATCAACCATTTTTATATGTAGACTTCAAGATCATAATTAATAATTGTGTATAATTTTGTCTGCTGCTTTTTTATTGGTTCATATAATGGAATTGTTTTTTATTTCATGTAGATTTTTCCCTAGTAAAATGCAATCAAGTCTTATTATTATTTATATAGACCATAAGCTAAACCCATTCCTTCTACATCATCATTTAAAACACCTAAATTATTTTACATGAGTTGACGATTATTGCATATATTAAATCAATAGAAAGTTTCATATTTTTAAATCTCCCTCCAGTTTATAGAATTAAGTTGTATGTTTCCTTAGAACAATCAGAAGTTACATTCACAATCCAGCACTATGTGAAAGTGAATAAGAAATCATTGCAGACATCACAGGATGCCTCTCTTGCCTGTCTTCCCACTGTACACAGACTCTAATGAAACTGAAGTGGAAATTTGACCAAAGCTGCAACAATACAAGCTTTTCCCCTGCAAAAGGCTCACTTCATTTATTCTGGGTGCTGTAAAGCCATGCAGAGCTTGAAATTGAGTAGTCATTTCCTATAAAGGATACACCAAAGCAAAGCTAGTCTGCTGAGGGGAAACTATAAATCAAGCTAAAAGAACCAAAGACAAAAGTCCATGAAACTTCAGAAAAAAACATTTTGACGCCCAGGCTTCCAATTCTTTTGCCAGCCTCTGATGACTACATTTTTACCATTTTTATTTTGTGGGGTATCCTCTTGGGGGCTGAATTAGTTAAATAATGGTTTCTATTTTCTGCAACGAAATGCCTCTGTATAACAGCCAAATCTACTTTTTTTTTTGCTGTTCCAGTTAACAGCCTCTGTAATTCTGTTCTCTCTCTCTTTTTTTTTTTTTTTGTAATTTCCACCTTACCATTCTTTATTTTTTTAGTCTTTATTTATTTTTAATATTCCTAGGGTCCTGACACTGTCCTAAGTCCTTTACAACTATAAATTAATATAATTCTTATAGCAAACCTATAAAATAGTACTATTGGCCTGAGATTGCAATTGAAGACATGGGATGCTGGCTAAGCCAATCGTTGAAGATCACACAGGAAAACATGGCAGTAAATATTGAACCTCAGGCATCTGGCTCTAGGGATATAACCAACAACCTATGCTCCCTCCAATTCTACTTGGAAGGCTATATATACATATATTTGTTATTTTGATCAGCTCTGTCTTCTGAAAATCTCCAAGGCATTACATCCCATGTGTCTAAGCTTAGCTCAGGGCCTAATAGGAGGGAGAACTTGGTAAACAGTGTAGCAATGTTGAATGCAGCTAGATATAATTATCCTTAAAATTATAACTTTAAATTAATTTTAATTAACATATTAAGAGGAAAGAACTATATTCTCTCCTTTGGATGAGCTAAGCTTGCTCCCTGGCAAGAAGCAGCTCTCTTTTTTCAAAACATAGTGTTGTTCTACACTCAGGTTTAGTTACCAAAAACTCAACAGTCTTCTTGGGCCTCTTTAAAGAGCTAAAGCAATGCCCCTGCCAGGACCCTGAGAAGCATGTTGCTGAGCTACTGGCTACTTGCCTATTGTGTGAGGCTGCCAATCTGAATATAAAGGAACCAAGCAACACCTCCCTCAAGGACGGAAAGCAATGCGTGTGCAAAGTCTGAAGAAAACATGTATATCTGAGCTCCTGGTTCTATTAACTGGAATGTACATATACTGACTCTTTAGTGACTCATAAGACTCCATCTCTTACAGCAAAGAAGGCAGAAATAAAATAAAATCTTAATATTTGGCTTGCCTTTGAAAATGAGGAGCAAATCCCTGATCATAGGCTGGGTCAAAGAAGTCAATCAAGATCTTCAGTATAGACCATCAAGTTTCTTTTAGTAGCTGTCCAAAGAATGACATTTAATATTTAAAAAGTATTGCTCCTTTACTATGCGAGCACATGGAAAACTTTTAGACTTTCTGCTGGTGGTATAGTCATCAACCTGGAATCAATCCTACCACTACTGCACTGCTTTTCTGTTGCTGCTACACCAAATTACTAAAAAGTGAAAACAATACAAATTTTGTCTTTCAGTCTGGATGTTAGAATTCTGAAATCAGTCTTACCAGGCTAAAGCCAAGGTGTCCTTAGGAATAGTTCTTTCTGGATGCTCTAGGGAACAATCTATTCCTTTGCCCTTTTCAGCTTCTAATAGCTGTTGGCTTGGAGCCCTTTCCTTCATCTTCAAAGCTCATGGCTCTAATTCATCATCATATCATCTTCTCCTCTGACTGATTCCTCCTGCCTCCCTTTCATAAGGAATACTGTTATTAAATCAGGCCCGCTGGGAAAGTTTTATCTTTTATTTATTTTTTATTTACTTAGCAATGTAATGTGACATTCACAGGTTCCTGGGATTAGGCCATGCACATATTTGGGGGAATATTATTCAACCACAATTACATGCTTATATTATTCCCTTTCTTGTTGTGTATATGAACTTTCTTTTTGTTACTTGTGAAATGCAGAGGACTTTTGATGGATGAAAGATTTTGGAGGGAAACGGTGACAAAGGTAGAGTGAATAGTGTGGTAACGGTTTCCTGTTCACCTGGTAGACTGGGCTCCCATTGGGAAGAGGAGTGAATAAGTTAACAACATGATTAGAAGGCTCAAGCCAAGCCACCAGCCGCAAGTTCTCAGGTGTTACAATAGCATATGGAACAGGAGAGAAGACTTTCCCGTGATTCTGCTTAGCATTCAGGTCTGTTTTGGCCCCTCAAGCATAGGCTAGATATTATTTCCAAGATATTTAGAGTTAATGGTATGTCTTCTGCAAAAACATCAGCAAACAAAAGCAAAGATTTTAAAAATTCAACTCTGGGCACTTATTTTGAAGTCAGTTTGGAAGCCAGCACAAGGGATTTTTAAAAAGACCCAAAGCCCTGGCCAGTGTGGCTCAGTTGTTTAGAGAATTCTCCCATATATGGAAAGGTCACAGTTTGGTATCCCGATCAGGGCACACACCAAGTTGTGGGGTTCAATCCCCGGTTTGGGCATGTCCCAGAAGCAGCCAATCAATATTTCTCTCTGGCATCAATGCTTCTCTCTCTTTCCCTCTTCCTCTCTCTCTAAAATCAATAAAAACATATCACCAGGTGATAATTAGAAAGAAAAAAAAAAGATCCAAGGCTACAAAAGGATTGTCACAGGTGATTGGTTTATGGGTATGAAAAAATAAGGTGAAGAGATTAGCCAAAGAACATATATGCATAGCTCCGGCCCATTTCTCAGTGGTTAGAGTGTCACACTCAGACTGAAAGGTCATGGGTTCATTCTTGGTCAAGGGCACATACCTCAGTTGCAGGTTCAATTCCCCACCCTAGTTGGGGCACATAGGGGAGGCAACCAATCGATGTGTCTTTCTCACGTTGATGTCTCTCTGTCTCTATCTCCCTCCCTCCTCCCTCTTTAAAAATCAATAGAAAAATATCCTCATGTGAGATTGGGAAAAAAAGAACATATATGCAAATCCCATGGACACAGATAATAGTGTGATGAAGCCAGGGGTGGGGCTGGGTAGAGGTGGGCAAAAGGGGAAAAAATGGAAGCTGTGTAATAATGTCAACAACAACAATAACAAAAAACCTATTGGTGACTATTTCACTTATCCTTTACTGCATAACAATCACACAATTTAGTAGCTAACATAATCACACAGTGTATTATTTCTTACTCCTTTTGTGAGTTAACTAGATTCATTATAGCAGTCCTCTGCTGATAGTTCTTAGCTACTTGCAGTCTAATGATTGCTCAACCATGAGTCATCCGAAGGCTGAAAGGAACACTGAATTGGTTGGATTTTTCTCACTCTTTATGTAGTCTCAAGCTTCTCTGACTATAGATATATTTTTATGCACTCGCATTTTAGTTTCCCCAGCAGCGTGGCCAGATTTCTTGCAGCTCTGAGTTTCCAGAAAACACAAATGCAAATGTTTCCCGGCTCTAAATGCTTAGGTTTAGATGCCCCAGATCACTTCTTTGACTGCCTTCTGTTGGTGAATCAGGTTAACAGCCAGACCAGATTCAATGAGGACTACACAAGAGCACGGATACCAAGAGCATCCTGGTCTTAGTGATGATAAAAGAGCAGAGTGGACCAACTGTTTTAGTTTTTCTAGGGTTTAAGGAAGTTTCCTGGACATGGGATTTTTAGGGCTAAAACTGGGGGATTTCTGGGAAAAGTGAAATAAGGTGGTCATTCAAAAATAAAATAACCAGTGATGGTTTGCAGATGGGAGGTGTAATGGTCTGGTATTACATGAATAGGGGATATTAAGGCAAAATATATTTGCACTACATAGATTAACCCATTTTTCCTTGCCTTGATTTTAGAACTAAGTACTATTTTAATCATATTTAGAGATGAACATGCACAGGTTTAAAAAAAAATCTTTTTTTCTTATACACAGACAATTTCATAGAAACTCTTCAATTTATTTACTTTTTATTAAAAATATATCTTTAGTGAGGTCAGAAAGGAAGGGTGAGGAAAAGAGAGAGATAGAAACATCAATGATGAGAGAGAATCATTAATCAGCTGCCTCCTGCACATCTCCCATTGGGGATCGAGCCTGCAATCTGGACATGTGCCCTGACTTGGAATTGAACAGTGACCTCATGTTTCATAGGTCGATGCTCAACCACCGAGCCATGCTGGCCGGGTGAAAAAACACTTTGATTTAAACTTCATACTTTTTCCATCACACTACACTGTGTAGAAGCTCATTACAATGCATTTGCCTGCATTTTTGCTTGTCTTATTCCACTAAAGCTTGATGCTTGGCCTTCTAGCTGTGTTTTTCCTTCTTCACGTACTGGGCATGCCGCTGTATGATGAAAGCCTGAAGAAGAGAAACCATGTTGATTTATCTTTGCGGCAGCTGTCATATCTGTTCAATAAATGTTTGTGAGTTGTAAATACTAATTGTCGAACTTTTTAGCACCTCTGTGTTCTTTAATTCTATACCGCTATTTTCAAATTTATGAAATTCCAGGCCTTTTATAATTTTCATTTTCCAAGTGCACTGCATTATTTTCCCGAGGCTGCTATATAACAAATTACCACAAACTCAGTGGCTTTAAACAACAGGAGTGTATTCTCTCATAATTCCGAAAGCTAGAATTATGGAATCTGACAGGGCACACTCTCTCTGGAGGACTATACGAAAGAATGTGTTCTTTGCATCTTCTAGGTTCTAGTGGCTGTCAGAATTTCTTGACTTATAGTCATCTCATACCAATTTCTAACCTGATGGTCCTATTGCTTCCTCCTCTCTGTATCTCTATGAAATCACCCTCTGCCTCAGTAGTAAAAGTGGGGTCATGGATAACATCCTCCTCTCAAAAGTTTTAGCTTAATCACATCTTTTGCCATCTAAGGTAATAGTCACATCTGTGTGTGTGTGTGATTAGAATGAATAAGTATCGTTTAGAGGGATACAATTAAGCTCATTGCAGCTACACACATGATTATAAATACAAATATTCAGAGTTAAAAATAAGAGTCTAAAGTACTTTATAGCATAACTGAAACAAACACTACAAATCTCTGTATGGTGATAGCAAGAATATTTTAACTCAAATTTTTATAATAGTTTTATTCTTTTTTATGTTCATTCATATAGCCAAACAAATTTATATTTACTTAATTTTCTAAAATTAAAAAAAATAAATTAGAACTGAAGAAATGAAATTCGAATTTCCATGAAAGAACATTGGAATTCATGAGTCCAGTATAAGAGCTGATGAGCTCAACTAGAGATCCTATAATGCTTCCAGATAATGTGTGTCACAACCATGTTCTGATGTCAGAGGACGAGGAGAAAAAAAAATGCCTTCCTAGAAATGAGAAAGGAGCAATGGATCTCTTCTTTTCTGAAGGAGATGTGTGTGTGTGCACGTGCATGTGTGTGCATGCATGCTCATTTTTTACTGACCTAAGAATTGACTTATTTATAAGAAAAGAATTGAGTTCATTAATAGAGAGATCATTAAGAAAGACAAAAAATTATCTAAAACCAGAATATTACTACTGCACAGTTATCTAAAACCATCCTTGGACTCATGCCATAAATAATTTGATAACAAAAGATTTGTATTTACAGAAAATAGCAAATGTTTTATAACTTAACAGCTTAATACTTACAAACTACTTGTTTCCTACAAATATTTAAATTAACACAGAAATACTATTTAAATCTGCTTTAATTCCTTAGAATGTGGAAATATCCACAATATATTTAATTATGAATGTGGCACAATACCCTTCTTAATCTATTAGTCATTCTCAGGAATAGTTTGATGAAGATTTATTTTTTTCCGAAGTGAGTAAGGAATATTAGCTTTCTATATAAATACTTCCAACACATTGAAGACAAGATATAATGAATAAATTCTGATTTCCTTCTTTTCCTGTCCTGATCTGAACTATAACCTCCTCTCTACTCTCTTCATTTTGGTTCTTTTCTCTTTGATGCATTATATCCCCTTGAATTGCATTTTAACACAGATTTCCAGAAACATCTATTGTCCTTCTCTTTTTGGATTACAAAGCAGATGGTGAAACTGGTCCAGCATATATTTGTAGGATTGATATAAAAATGATCTGCCAGTATGCTAACTCTTTTGTCATTTTGTCAAATTTTATAGATGACATGTTAGAAAAATGTAAAATATATAAAATAACTGTGATGTTTTTCTTTATTTCCCAAGTCTGTATTCTATTTTAGCAAAAGTATGATGTAATATCATCTTTTAAAAATAGGCTTTTCCTCCGATCCTTTCTTCCGCTTGCTTCTCAGTTATCATCCTTAACCATATCATTAGTATATTTTCTTTTTGTCTTCTATGAAAGTCTTTGATATATAGCTTCTTCCAACCCACAGCAGATTCAAATTAGGTAGCCATGAACTTTATTCTATGTTAGTTTCATAACATATAAAAATTAATTGGGGACAATGAAAATGCTTTTTGTGACTTTAAATTTGAAAACACTTTATCAATACAGATTTTTTAATGAATAAAAATTATGTACAAATTAGATTAGTTGAAGGAATATCAATACAAATGGCTTATCCTTTCAGCTATTAAAAAAAACAAATGGAAAACATTACAGAAATAAAAGTATCAACTATGACTTTTTACAGTATTTTATTTCTTTATTCTTTATTATATATTCTATAGAGATGTTGTTGAGACAATGTTCATGAGAATTAATTTGGGAAGCAGAAATGACATGTAATGCTTAGCCAAGCTAGCCTTTCAACCCTGACTTCCTAGTAGGGAGGGGATCCTCAAAGACAAAAATCAAAGGAAGAAAGGCGGATTTACGTTGGATAACAAAAGATAGAAGTATGGTCATGGTAATAGTTTTGGTAAAAGATTTGCATTGAAATCATTTTTATTATCTGAAATGCGTATGTCTTAAAGTTATATTAAATATGTGTGCTAACAGCATTATACAATGAAGCTAGTCTTAGATATGCACTGCCTAAAAATTGCACAGTAAGAACACATAGGCGTTAGAGGCCAATATTGTAAGATTCCAGTCCTAACTAAGTGACTTTCTAAACATACAACTATGGAGTTATAATTTGAAAATACATATCCTTTATTTTTTTTTCAGCTATAAAAATCAATAAATAAAATAATAGTGTGCTAAAATTGCATTAAATATATCTAAAACACAGTAAATAATTTAATTGTAGCAGATATTATTGTAAAAAAAATATCTGGTCATTTCAGAACATTTGGGAATAAAGAAGTCCATATAGAAATATGTAGACATTTATTTTATTTACCAATAATGACTAGCCATGTGAAATTATTATTAATAATTGTATATATACACTGTATCTATTTTAAGCATTTAGTAGTATTGACCTAATAAATCTTCAGAATATATTCATGAAATCAATATTATCTGTATTTTATAGATGAGGAAATTGAAATATAGAAAGGTTAATTAGATTGTTTAGAGATCATAGGTAGTTTAGTCTAGATTCCAGTATGGACAGCCTGGCTGTCAGGGCTATAGGCTCTTGTTCTTTTAACATTGACTTTAACTGGCATAATAAATTACTTAGGTATACACAATCTTTGCTCACTTTAAATATTTATATCTCCTATTGAAAATATATCAATGTTAATTAAAAGTGTTGGAAATATATTTTTGGGTGATAGCAAGTATTTCTTTTGTTGGAAGTATTTTGATGTTCTCTAATATTCTATTACTAAAAATATGACACAAATTTTTAATTATATAAATGCATTTCAATGAACATCTGGGGACATAGATTCCTCACTGCTTTTTAAATTCTTTTCTCTAGAAATATATTTTGGTCTTAGTTTTCATAAATAAGTATAAAATAGCATAAACTTTGAGTTTATTTTGAAATTGTATTAAGATAATGTAAGGAGATATAAAAATAAACATTAAAATGTATAATTTTATGTTTTAATCAATATAATTTTGTGCCAAAAATTTTTAGACCACCTTGGAGAAACAATTTTCATTATTACTTTATCTATTATAGGTACTTGGGCCTTGTTCATTAATATTTTTTAAAAAATTCAAAAGCTTATTTTAAAGTTCAGAATTTGTATATATTTTAAGAAAAAAAAGCGAGGGATAAATCCAAAAAGGTAACCTGACGGCTTGGAAGCGAGGAAGAATCTGGCAACATGGGAACTAGCTAGAGTTAAAATAATTGTCTAGTTATGCGGTAATGAGCATGAACCAGGGAAGCAGCTGTGAAGATATGTGATTAGAAGCAAAATGTGTAAGTAATATAATTGAACAGGAGACACTGAGAGCTAGAGGAAAACAGGAAATAGGAAACAGCAAACAAGGGAAGCATAAAACAAAACAAAACAAGAAGAAACAATGTTGATTTAAATGTATTGAGGTCAGGAGAATGGAATGATGGTAATGTCAAGGAATAATACTTATGAACATGAATTTGCTAAATAAAATACCTGGCTTACATGCACATTGAATGCAATCCTCTTTTCTCCTTATCCTGTTCTTCCATTTTCTACCTATGCCAACTCTCCCATAAGTATCTCAGCCTCAAGGAGAACCTTATGAATTATTATGAAAACAATATCAAGTGTGTTTTTTTCTAAGTGCACTAAGGTAGACCTGCATCATGCTGTTTTACTGACTAATATATATCAAGAAGCTCTTATGCATATTATTCCACAGTAAAGATTCAGTCTCACAATGGATTCTTATGACCTCATCCAATATTATTCTGAGGTGCATCTTCTGTCAGTTCATGTGCTTTAAGATAATATAATTATCATCACAAAATCCTGAGTAATAGTTGATTAATAAGATAATCATGCCTTGAAATGCACATAATAAATTTAAATAATATAACTGTGGTTTTTCTCCTGAAATGTTGAGTACTACATATGTCTTTCTCAATGCTTTGGAAATACTATCATTTCTGAATATTACTTTTATCTTCCCTTTTGATTATTTTTATATCATATTTTAAACTGCAAAATATTTTCACTTCCCCAGCTAGACAGCAAGTTTATGATGTTCATATATTTATACTTGCAAGAACTAGAATAGAATATTGAAGAGGTGAGATGCACAGATTAGGAGATATGTCTAAAATGGTTTTATTCCATTGGCATGCAAATCTACCATGAGGCAAGATTGTAGCCTATGCTATGTTTTTAATACTCCATTAGTGACTGAGTGGACACTGAAGTTGTCAGAGCCCCATTGTGTATCATATTCTATTATTGCATCTATTTTCCTCTATTCCTCACTTAGTCCATTATTTCCCCATACATCTGGCTACAGACTCTTCAAATAATACATGATGAATGACATCTCTTATGAGCCCTCATGTTAGTTTTCATTGGAGATCTTCATTTTACACTTCCATATTCCACTTTAAACTAGTGACAGATATTTTTACATGGTGAAGGAAAAAGTCACACAAGTTCAGTAAGCACAGAGAGTTCTAATCAAGATGAACCCAAAGAGACCCCCTCCAAGACACATAATCAAAATGACAAACATTAACAACAAAGAAAGAATATTGAAGGCAACAAGGATGAGACAGAAAGTTACCTCCGAGGGAGTACTCATTAGAATGTCAGCTCCTTTCTCAATAGAAACATTTCAAGACAGAAGCGATTGACATGAAGTTTTTAAAGTAATGAAATGCAAGGACCTGAACCCAAGACTACTCTATCCAGCAAGGCTATCATTTAAAATTCAAGGGGAAATAAAGAGTTTTCAGGACCAAATGAAAGACTGAAGGAGTACATTACCACCAAACCAGTATTGCAGGAAATAGTATTTCCTGTTCTCTTCTACTGATGACCACTAAGAATATCTGTGACACCTTTGTAATATGAAACTGGGTAACCAATGACTCTCACAAATTAATCTAACATATATCTATATCATTTGAATATTGCAGTGATATAAAAATGGTGGGAATGTATGATTTTTATTATTATTATTATTATTATTATTATTATTATTATATCTTTAATTTGTTCTGTGACTGAACTGTAACCAGTCCTCTGGATCCAATTGCAAAATACTAATATTTGTCTAGCTCTAGAAATGACTATTGAAATCAAAGTGTGTCAATAAATTTTGAAAAATATAGATTATATATTGTATATTAGTACCTCAGAACTGGACTTCCAGTCTTACTACTCAACCATATTCTTGAACTTTGTCCAAATTGAGTATTAATGACCCAATTTAAAAGATAATTATGTATTTATTGATATTTTAGAGAGAAGGGAAGGGCGGGGAAGAGAGAGAGAAATGTGATAGAAAAACATCTATCAGTTGCTTCCCACACCATATACCCCAACAGAAGATGGAACCCACAACCTGGGTATGTGCCCTGACCAGGAATCAAATTGGTGACCTTTCAGTGCATGGATTGACTGCCAACAAACAGAGCCACACCATTCAGGGTCAACTCGCCAGTGTTTAATTACATTATATTAGTTTACTCACCATAAAAAACATCTATTTTTTTCTTACTTTGATTCATTCTATCCTATCAAATTTCCTATTGAGAAGAAAGCACGGAGATGATGCTGTATATGATCTTTTAAATTAAATGAAAGAGCATATGTCATGCTATTCTCCTTATACATATACATGTCTCCAGTCTTCAAATAATTTGCTTGAATTTTATGCTAAGCATAGAATGAGTTAAAAATATTCTCTAGGGAATAACTAAAGTTAGTGTAGTTACTGTTTTCATACTGATTTGCAGGTTTTCACTGAAAATCTCGTTATTTCACTTCATCAGATAAAATCATACTTAAGATATCTTTGCCGGGTTATATTATTATGTATCAGAAACAAAGTCACAAAAGACTTTTGAAAACACAAACATTTATGTTATAGTGCGTGTGACTCCACCTTGATTTTAAGGTTAAATACAGCACCCCTGCCATCCCCCACAGAATCAATCTGGTTAAGAGTCGTTATAAATCAATTTTGTTTAAAAAATTGACTGCTTAACAGGATATTTTTTATTATCTGATTATTATAAACTTTCAACTACAATATATACTTTATGGAAATATAGTAATGTATGTAAATATATAGTAGGAATTTTGGACTAACTCTACTTCTAAATTGTAGTTTGTTATTATAATGATGACTTAAAAAGGACTGCCTGCTTAAGACACGTTTTTAATCATTGATTTAAATTTTTTTCTATATTGCTATCTAGATCAAATTTATTTCATATTCAATACATACTCACTGTTTCTTTTTACTAAAACTATAGTTTGACATTTATATTTTATTATAGAATTATTTATTTCACAGTTTTCTTTATTTTAATTATGTTGCTAGTCATTCCCTACTAGGAGCATGAATAAAGCAGAAACAATGATGTTCGAGCTGATTTTTTCAATGCTATGTTACAACTGTTATGAGTCTTCACAGAAAGTCCCAAACCCTGCTAAGTCAATTTCTTCTCTGTCAGCACAATTGCTATCTTTCACGTTTTTTGATATAGATTATTTATTTCAGTTAACTGAACCTTAGCTAACCAACATGAGCAATGATAATGCATCTGTGGTAATGTATTTCTTGTAAACAAAATCCTTCATTTGAATGAATGAGTTTGTTTTCCTGTTATTTCACAAGGGCTCTTAGCTTCATTATTTACAAATCATAAATTTATATGTAGAGTGTGAAGAACAATTTCTCATATGGGTGAATGTGATAACAAGTATTTCCCTAGAGTTACTAACATGCTTTTTTTCCCCTCCAGTTCCCCAAATGACATCTTTGGAGGAAAAAAATAAATAAATGTATCTGTTTCTAATCCTATATAATAAAAGGCTAATATGCAAATCGTTCTCTCAAGAGTTCGACTGACTACAAGTTCGACCACTTGCTATGATGTGTGCTGACCACCAGCGGGTGGTGTGGAATGAAGGAAAGCCCTGGCTGGCAGCTGACAGCCAGGAAAGGGAGGCCCCGATCAGCTCTGATCGCTGGCCAGGCCTAGGAACCATAGGGACCATTTTATGTAGGGACCATACCCATGCACCAATTTTATGTACTGGACCTCTAGTGGTATCATAGAAAGAAAAAATAGAGACAATTAAATCAAGCAATTATCTCAAAGTCTTCATTGGATTATCTCACCTAAAATTTTTTGACAATCCTATCTAATAAAAGGCTAATATGCAAATCAATCAAACAGTGGAGCAACTGGTCACTATGACATGCACTGATCACCAGGGGACAGATGTTCAATGCAGGGGCTGCCCCTTGGTGGTCAGTGCACTCCCGCAGGGGGAGTGCTGCTCAGCCAGAAGCCAGGCTCACAGCTGGTGAGGACAGCATGGGTGGCAGGAGCCTCTCTAGCCTCCCAGAGCACTAAGGATATCTGACAGATGGCTCCCCTGCAGGGAGCAGGCCTAAGTCATCAGTTGGATATCCCCTGAGTGCTCCCAGACTGTGAGAGGGTGCAGGCCAGGCTAAGGGACCTCTCCAAGTGCACAGTTTTGTGCTCCGGTCCTCTAGTTACTAAATAATTCAAAATTGACCCATTTAGGTTTAAATAGGCATTAGGGTAAATGAAAGAGATCTACACATACAAATTGCTCACATATGACATAAGTTTATGTCTCACTCAGGCAATAGATGAAGGTGAATATTGTTTGTTGGTAGGTGGTTCCTTGCCATGTAGTGAGTCAAGGACACAGCCTATTTTTTCATCTGCTACCCTCACCATTTCCTTTACCACCACCTTGTCCTCCACCTTCGGTCAGCTGAAGGGACATGAGGTCTTAGCTGAGGTAACACTCTTTCTGAAGAGCCTTTGTCCAAAAGTCTGGCATACCTCACTTCTACTCACATTTATAGCTGAAGTTACATAAGAATTAGAAAAGGCATAATAGTCTGTACCCATGTAGATATAAAATTTGGTTAGCAGCTAGCTGGCTCTATCTCATAACTATTCCTATGCGCTCAGATTCTTGTGCTCCGCCAGCACAGCCAAGGGTGAACCTCAGCGGGGGGCAGTGAAGGATTTAGAAAAGACAGACAAGAAAATGAAAGTTGGGCCTTGGTGGGACGCTGCTTCTCTGATGGAGAGACAGCATTAGCACCTGCAAGCCAAGTCTTTATTTTTTAGCCAGATTCCATGAGGTAAAGTAAGGGCATGGTCAAGATGTTAACAATGTTCTAATCTACTCAATTACATGCACCTGAACTCTATCAAGCCCACATTACTCAGACACGCAGGACCATGTATTCAGACCACATGTTCAAACTTACAACTATAGTCTCTGGCTATAACTGTGCTTGGAGGGCAAAGCACATGACTTTCACGTGACTTTGCCATGAGAGGTCTGTGCCCTCTCATTAGTCTGAGGCTTGAACCTGTCCAAACACTGTATCTGCTCTCCACAGATTCTAAGGTATAATGGACAGAAGTTAGCAACTAACAGTATAAGAGAAACCAAAAGTTGGATCAATAACTACATTAATTATAGCTCCCTGAATAACTGTAATATTAACATATGAATGATTACATTTTCATTGTAGATGTAAATGTTCTTATGTAATGAAACCCTCTAAATTGCAATATATCAGGAAAGTTCAATGAAACAATGAATTATTTTCAAATAAAAATATTTTAACACTTCAAATTTTTTATTGTTTCTATGTATATAAATAAGCCATTCTCACTTTTTTCGAAGTGATGTTGTAATGCTTTGTAAAACTAGTTTCCTTCTGAAATTTTTAAGATCAACTCAGCTTGGTAGTTGCTTATTACCAAATTTTATCAAAAAAAGCAATTGGAATTTTCTTTTTCTCATGATCCTATATAATAAAGAGGTAATATGCAAATTGACTGTCACACCCTTGCACAAGATGGCCACCCCCATGTGGTCACAAGATGGCTGCCACAAGATGGCCGGCAGGGGAAGGCAGTTGGGGGCGACCAGGCCTGCAGTGGAGGAAGGGAAGTTGGGGGGAACCAGGCCTACAGGGGAGGGCAGTTAGGGGTGACCGGGCCAGCAGGGGAGGGCAGTTAGGGGGGACCAGGCATTCAGGGGAGGGCAGTTAGGGGTGACCAAGCCAGCAGAGGAGGGCAACTGGGGGCAACCAGGCCAGCAGGGGCAATCGGACCAGCAGGGGAGCAGTTAGGCATCGATCAGGCTGGCAGGGGAGTGGTTAGGGGATGATCGGGCTGTCAGGCAGAAGCGATTAGATACAATCAGGCAGGCACACAGGCAAGTGGTTGGGAGCCAGCAGTCCTAGATTGTGAGAGGGATGTCCCAGATTGAAGAGGGTGCAGGCTGGGCTGAGGGACACCCCCCCACCATGCACGAATTTTGTGCACCAGGCCTCTCATATTTTATAATGCATTATGATAATGTGTTTTTATCCAGACTTTCTCTGCATACATGAATTAATTTTGTTTTTAAAATTAGCAGACAGTATTTTAAAATTGTTTCAAAAAACTTGAGCACTGTTAAGAAATAACAAATATATGAACATAAACAATATGTAAGACACTAGTAAATCATTTCATGCATTTGGCAGGTATTAGCTATTTTTTGTGTTTTCCCTGTTGAATCAGCTACAAAGCACTATAAGGATTAAAAATAGCTTATCCATTTTTGTAAGTGCAAAAAATAGAACTAGAGGTTTTAATAAATATCTCCTCTGACTTAAATTGTGATATTACTGGCAAAAAGATCATTTCTGAAATGAATAATTATACATTCACTATTTTAATTGATTCCATAGGTAAATAATATACAAGAAACAGAATATTTTCTTGAAATATTTAAACAACAGATTATTTTAAGTTCTCAACTTAAATTATCTTAAATTTTAAATGCAGAGAAAGTTAGAGGGTCTGACATTTCTATGATTCTAGGGATTCCATATTAACTATCCTTGGAATCTATACATCATTTCTGAGCCTTAGAAAACTGGACAGTTAGTGTCCTTTATAAAGTAAGTTTTATCTTATTCATACTTATATTTCTAGCATCTTTAATAATGCCCACACACTAGAATAGACATAATTAAATCATATATTCCTGCAGCACTATTAACTGAAAAGCTGGTATGTGCAAGGCAAAGTCAGCTAGACATTGGGCATAAACATTAACGAAACTGAGATGGAAGATTAACTCAACCCTATGGTGCCAGGGTAACAAGAATCAGCTTTCCCTGTTTGTTCTTCAGGGTATCATCATAGTTCACAACATTACTAAGATTTTTTTGAAGAATTTAATATTGTCATTTAAAAACCTCTTTTCTAAGCTCTGCTTTCCTGAATTACTATCACAGTGGGTATTTTGTTATACTAGCACAGTGAATTTGGATATATCTTATCTTCTTACATAGTTTCTTCCATGGTGCCTGTCTGTCCTAATCTTTTCTGTATCTTCTGTTTTAAAGAGAAAATACATGCTTTTTTTTTTTTTTTCTTCCTTCACACTGTTTCCAACTTGGATTTAAGCAGCAGAGTAGCAACTCTAAAGTTTTAATTGGAGGAGGGAATCATGCTCCTAGAAATGAGACCCTAAGTGGTATCAATTTATCAAAGGTAGTTAGATTGTCTGAGTAAGAGTCAAAGATTACTTTTAAAAAGATAATTAAGCTAAAGTCAGTAACAGGCACAGAAAAATACATACACTTACAAGTCGTCTCTTTGGAATCTTTCTGGCACCTATTTCAGGGATAAATTAACTGAAGAGGAGATTTATAATTTGCTGAAATAACTTAGACCACTGGGAAATAATTGTTTTTATCATTGTTATTCATTTAATGGTGCAAATGTGTGTCAAGTATGATAAGGAAGGGCCATAATGTGAAATTTTATTCCTTTATTTTTTATCAGATTCTATATTCTGGCTATTATAATGTATGTTTCTAATGGATGTAAAGATATCAGAGCATACTTTCTTTCAATAAACTTAAATTCTGGTAGAATTACATTGATCCTGAAATATAAAAACAGTATGTACATACAATCCGAGATCAGAATTTCATCAAGTATTTTTCTAAATTGCATGAACTGTGTTTAATAGTAAATACAAAGTCATTTTAAAATCTGCTATTTTTAATTATCTTAATTACAGAATCAGCTGTTTGATTATATCGCTGACTGCTTCACAACTTATTTGCATATATAGTTCCAAATAAAAAAATTGATTACTCTCAAACTCTAATCAACTTAACATAATTATTCAATGTTATTAATTAACTAGAGGCCCAATGCATGAAGATTCGTGCAAGAATGGGCCTTCCTTTCCCTGGCTGCCGGCACCGCCTTCGCTTCAGCCAGGAGCTGCCTTTCTGCCTTTGTTCTGGCCCAGAGCCACCTTTCTGCCTTCCCATGCTGCCCAGAGGCCTGGAGCGGCTGGGGTGGTGTGGAACACCTGTGTCAGTGCCATGGTAACAACCCAAGCATCCCGCCCTGCCACCAACCACTTGGCACCTGAGTACGCAAATTAACCCACCGTCTTTGTTGGGTTAATTTGCATTCTCACTCCTGATTGGCTGGTGGGTGTTGCAAAGGTACTGTCCATTTGCATCTTTTTCTTTGATAGTGTAGATATTATAGAGATAAATATTAGCAATTGAATGATTCTATTTTGATACGTCGTAAACAAAATACATTAGTCATCTCGGATGAGCTTTTCCTGAATTTAATCATTTGAAAATACTTCAATGTTCACTAAGTAAAAGATAATTTTAAGCTAATTTTATGCTTTCTCTCATAATTGAACTCAAAGATTTGACTCATGGTAACAGGATACAAATATTTATGTAGTAATCTATTATCTACAAAAAAAGAATGCTGCTGGACTATGAAATCATGTATTATGCTTGATAAGCTTAATTTTAATGAATTACTCTTTTCAATTTTTAGTTTTGTTTTTAGTAATTTGAGAGAGAGTGATAAAGAGAGAGAGAGAGACATCAATTTGTTGTTTAACTTATTTATTTATGCATCCATTGGTTGCTTCTTATATGTGCCCAGACTGGGGATCAAACCTGCAACTTTGGGGTATTGGGACAACACTCTAACCAACTTAGCTATCTGGTCAGGCTTAATTACTTTTATTACATGTTTTCTTTTATAAATAAAAGTTAAGTAATTGATATGGACAATTCATTTGGTTTTGTAATCATGTTTAATCTTTTCCCAAAATGCACTATATTAAATTCATTATTGATGAGAAAAACATATAACATTTATTTAAAAGATAACTTAAAATTTGGTTTGAGTGTTCAAAGACTTCTCTAAATCTTGAATCAGGGCTTCCCCTCTTGTTCCTTCTCCTGTATCTTTTCTATTGATATCTCTAACCTCCCTGGGCCTTTTACCACTGCCTATTGCTCCTTTGTTTCTATCTCTCTGTCCCAGTCTTTTCAAGGATTTTCCCAAATAATTACAGCTTTTCTATGTTTCTCTATTCTACCACTTACTTTGTTGAAAGCACAACCTAACATCAATAATAATAAAAGTGTAATATGCTAGTTAGACCAGACAGCTGAACGACCTTCCAGACCTTCTGGACGAGGCTGCCATGGCAGGGGCTGAGGCAGAAGGTGGTTAAGGGTGATCAGGCAGGCAGGCAGGTGAGCTGTTAGGAGCAAGTGGTCCTGGATTGTGAGAGGGATGTCTGACTGCCAGTTTAGGCCTGATCCTGCAGGGATCCCTGTGGGATTGGGCATAAACTGGCAGTCAGACATCTCCTGAGGGGTCCCAGATTGCAAGAGGGTGCAGGCTGGGCTGAGGGATACCCCCTCATGTACAAATTTCATGCACCAGGCCTCTACTAGAATATAAAATCCACTAGAAAATATCTCAAAAACAAATTCATTACATCTCCATCTATGGTGAATTCTTATCTCAGGGGATTACACCAACAAGATATTTCTCTTATCTTTAGCAACCCCTCAACATCTTTAAATGTAAATATGTTCACTGATATAAATATGTTATCTTTATCTTATAATCACTTTCTGTTATAGTCACTTCTTTGTTCTATATTCTCTATCTAGTATTTTGCAACATTTGTGCAACTCTCAAAGTCTACCAGAGATTTGACACAAAAGCAGACTACAAATTTCTGATTTGAGTCAATGGGTAGAGCGCCAGCCCAGGGACTGAAGGATCATCTGGTCAAGAGCATGTACCTGGTTGCAGGCTCCATCCCTGGTCAGGGGGGAGGCAACCAATCAATGTGTCTCTCTCACATTGATTTTTTTTTCTCTCTTTCTGTTTCTCTCCTCCCTTCTACTTTCCCTGAAAAACAATGGAAAAATATCGTCTGGTGAGGATTAACAAGAAGGAAGAAAAGAAGAAGAAGCAGGAGGAGGAGGAGGAGAATGGAAACAAAAATACTATTAATGGCCCTAACCGGTTTGGCTCAGTGGATAGAGCGTCAGCCTGCGGACTAAAAGGTCCCAGGTTCGATTCTGGTCAAGGTCATGTACCTTGGTTGCGGCCACATCCCCAGTAGGGGGTGTGCAGGAGGCAGCTGATCAATGTGTCTCTCTCATTGATGTTTCTTTCTTTTCTTTTTTTTAAAATATATTTTATTGATTTTTCACAGAGAGGAAGGGAGAGAGATAGAGAGTTAGAAACATCGATGAGAGAGAAACATTGATCAGCTGCCTCCCACACATCTCCCACTGGGGACGTGCCCGCAACCCAGGTACATGCCCTTGACCCGAATCGAACCCGGGACCTTTCAGTCTGCAGGCCGACGCTCTATCCACTGAGCCAAACCGGTTTCGGCTCATCGATATTTCTAACTCTCTATCCCTCTCCCTTCCTCTCTGTAGGGAATCAACAAAATATATTAAAAAAAAACAAACAAAAAACTATTAATGATTTCAATGAATGAGGAAGTTGATATTTTTTAAACTCTTTTCCAAGCTCTCTATATTTACCTTGTTGATGAATGGCTTAAAATATTCATTGGCTTTGACCTTTGTTATGTTCCTCTGCTTACTCAGTATATATACTAAATTAGAATATCCTAATCATAATTATCATTCATGTGAAATGGCAGGAAGTGTTTGACAATTTTGTCAGGCAATTTAAGATATTTGGGTTGAATATAGATCTATCAATTATAAAGAAATTTCTCACTTGTCAAGGAAAATGTACTTTACATTGCTTCTTGGAAATGAACCTGTTAGAGTCACAAACTTTATACTCCCAACAGGGCACGTAAGAATAAATCTATAGCACAAAAAAACTTATTTTTTCTGACTTTGAAGTCAAGCCATTTATGTATAAGTGAGGTAGCCTAAATAAAATAAGATTGTACACAGTGAGTCAACTATCATATTTTAACAAACAAAAATTTCTACAAAAATGTGTAATAGATAAATAAAAATGTCCATCAATAATATTTAAATAAGCAGCAATTTGTAAAGATAATAATTAAACACTAAACATTTTACAGTAAATAGTAAGAATGTTAAAAGTGGCCTTCTGGAAATAAACTAAACAAAATCATTTTAATTAAAAAATAATTTCATAAATATAGGTATAACAAAATAATATTAACTCTAACCTGAGTTGTATAAATATTTTAGTTTTTTCATGTATCTAAATTATAAATATTTTTCTGCTTTATACTTTATGTTTTTTATAAAATATAATTGTGTACTCAAAATACTTATGCTTCCATATGCTCAAGGTAACTCACTTAGAAATATTGGAACCTTTGCCCTACAGCTTCGACTTTAATTTTAGAAAAGCTGAGTCAAAGTATATTATTTTTATTATACACAGAATATGTTCAGTTCTCTAGCACATGAGTAGTTATTTTCAAATCTAAAAGATTGAATATGTTTTGGTAATATAAAGTAAATGATTACTTTTGGTTTAAAGCAATGAAAAATACAGTTTATTTTAAAATATACTTATTACTTTATCAATGATATTGTATCTATTTGTTTTCCAAATCATAATTAAATTTTAAGTGGCAAGGAAGTGCCAAATTATCAATGATTATATCATTTATACCAGTTCAGCCTTCCTAAGAAATACTAAAATACTATTTTTAATATTAAGAAGCCTAACATTTCTACCTAAGGTAAAATAATCTGAATATTTAAAATTTAGGATACATATGACAGAGTTGTTTTAGTTTAGTAATATGACTGAAATTTAAAATTTTCTTTTTATAGACTTTATCAATACCATAACACTTAATCATATGTAAATACTAACATATAGAACAAAAAATAAATAAAAACAATAGCAACAGCCAACACTCATGAACGTAGCTTCCCTTTACCTAACATTAGTATTGAAAAAGTAATAAAATACCTAGTAGTTATCAAATACCTCACAGCACTCTTAAAAGCTGTGACCTACAGATTAAGATTTGACCAAATTTATAATTTATTATCTTAGTCAACACTAAATTAAGATCAGGCAGCATATTGTTGAAGACCACTTTTTCACTGTAGTAACGCATAATGTGGATTCTATTCAAACATGATTGACTTTCCTTGCTGTACTCACAGGTGGACATCCATCAATTTTAATCCCAACTCATTTTTTATACTACCATATCCTAAAACTCTGGTAACCAGTCATAGAGTAATTTACACACACATGCTCACTCATGCACGCACACACACACAATATGTCATCAGCTAATTTTATTATAAAAAACTAGAGGCCCAGTGCATGAAATTTGTGCACTTGGGGGGGGGTTCCCTCAGCCTTGTCTGAGCTATCTCGCAGTCTGGGAGCCCTCAGGGGATGTCTGACTGATGGATTAGGCCCGCTCCCCTCTGGGAGAGGCTCCCGCCACCACCGATGCACTCGTCAGCCGTGAACCCAGCTCAGGGCTTCTGACTGAGCACATTGACCACCAGGGGGAAGCTCCTGCATTGAGTGCCTGCCCCCTTGTGGTCAGTTTGCATCATAGTTACCAGACATTCCACCATTCAGTCGAGTTGCACATTAGCCTTTTATTATATAGGACTAGAGGACCGGTGCACAAAATTCATGCACTGGGGGGGAGGGGGTGCCCTCAGCCCAGCCTGTACCCTCTCCAATCTGGGACCCCTCAAGGGCAGTTGGAAATCCCTCTCACAATCCAGAACTGCTGGCTCCCAACCATTCACCTGCCTTCCTGCCTGATTGCCCCTAACCACTTCTGCCTGCCAGCCTGATCACCCCCTAACCACTCTCCTGCCAGCCTGATCAATGCCTAACTGTTCCCCTACTGGCCCGAATGCCCACCACTGCCCTCCCCTACTGGCCTGGTCACCCCTAACTGCCCTCCCCTGCAGCCCATCTTGTGGTGGCTATCTTTGACCACATGGGGGCAGCCATCTTGTGGGTTGGAGTGATGGTCAATTTGCATACTGGTCACAACTAATTAGCATATCTGGTCCTGATTGTGAGGGCATCATGACCAATTAGCATATTATCCTTTTATTAGTATAGATTATTGCTTTCATCTTTGGTCACATAATACCTAATGTTTCCTCTTTCAAAATATATGTGTTTAATGTCATATGTCAATGATTAGTATAATTTGGTGAAATTTTGTCTCTAGCTAATGTTTCTTTAAATAGGTTATAACACAGCATTTTAGGAACAATAAAATGTGTAGCTGGTTTCAGTACTAAGACTGCCATTTTTAATAAAGTCCTGTGGTTTTCATTGTTTTTCCTTTTCTAAGGATAAAATTATCAGTTTTGTACTCAAAATATTTACTTTTTGTTGTTCTAATAGACAAAATAACATAAACACCTTTTTAAAACATTAAACATTTATGAATAATGCAAAATGTACACATTTGCTAAACTAAAAAGACATAAAAATGTTCAAAGGAATTAAAGAGGTTTTAAATAAATATATATTTTGTGTGGCTAGACTGGAAGTTTCACTATTAGACTCTTTGAGAAGATGTCAATTTTTTCCTACCCCACAGATTCAGTATAATCAAAATCAATAATAAGACTTTGATGATAAAAATTATGGGTAATTGATTATAAAATTAATATTGAAATAAAAAGTAGTAGAATAGCCAAAATTATATATATTTAATATACATTAATATTTATATAGGTTACATATAGATACATATAAAAAAGGTGGGGAAACACACTATTACTGCCTGATTTTGAAGCTTACTGTGAAGCTACAATAATTCAGGAAAATGTAGGATTGATGGAAGAACAACATAACGATTAACAAAATAGAAAAGAAAGACCAGAAATTGATCCAAATATACAGCATAAATTAATTTTCTAAATGGAAAAGACCAAATTTGAAAGGAAAAGGAAAGTCTTTTCAGCAAATAGTGTAGGACTAATTGGATAAATATATGGAAAAATGAAATCTACTTATATCAAACATAGAAATTAACTCAAAATATAAATAAGTATAAAATATGTTTACAACATTGAACCAGTAAAATATTTCTAGACAATAAAAAATAAACTACCCATAAATAAGATAAATGTCATTTATGCTTCACTAGAATTAAAACTTTAGGCAACTCTGTAGGCATCACTTAAAAAATGGACATTGCTCAATAGCATTAGTTCTCTAGGTAAATAGAAATCAAATTAAATTTCAAAATTAGAAAATGACCAAAATGACTAATAGTAAAATTATTGGCAAAATCAAATGTTTGTGAGGATGTGGAACTCCTGTAACTTTTGTTCTTGGCTGGAGAGCAATAAAATTTTACAAATACCTTGTAAACTATTTATTACTTTTTCCATAAAATTAGATATACATGTATATTTTATCCACTTCTATTTATACAGGTGATAAGAAAAATTATTTTCAGACAAATATATATTAATATATTTATATTAACGGCATTCATAACAGACCAAAACCTGTACAACCAAACTGGATAGCTGACAATTTAAAAATATATATATTTTTATTGATTTCATAGATAAATACATATGAAGATACATATATATCTATATTGTAATCATGAGAGAGAATAATTGATTGGCTGCCTCCAACCAGGACATATGCCCTTACCAGGAATTGGACCCTAATCTCCTGGTTCATAGGTCAACGCTCAACCACTGAGCAACAACAGCTAGGCAAATAACTGACACATTTTTGATCAACTGGATAACTAACAAATTTTCCATCAACTGGAAAACTGACCAAAAAAAAATGGCATTTCAAACAATTAAATCCTTCTCAACAATAACAAAGTATTAATTACTGACACACACAATATAGATGGATCTCAAAAACATATTCATTTTAAACAGTAGGTAAAATTGGGTCATTCCATTTATATGAATTACTAGAGGCCCTGTGCACAAATTTGTGCATTGGTGGGATCCGGCCAGCCTGCCCTGATTAGGCTGATGGGGGTGGGGCCGGCTGGGGTAAGGGGCCATGGGGTTTGGCTGGCGGCCCCGCCCCCTGGTTGAACTTCCTGCCGAACTTCCGGTTGAGGGGACAATTTGTATATTGGCCTTTTATTATATAGGATTCCATTTACATGAAGGTCAAGAACAGATGAAACTAATTTATGATGAAAAGCACATTTGGTTTATTATGGAGGTTCAGAACAACAGGAAGAGTCAGAAGGAAATTCTCTAAGATTTGGGTAAGGTAACATAGCTGCATACAAATATGAAAACCAAGCAAATATTACACATCAGATGTAATAATTTCATTGTGTATAAATTTTTCCAAATTTTTAAAAAATACCATTCAGTGAGAATTAGATGCAAAAAAGTGACGAATCTACTAAAATCAATAAAGTCCAGACTTCTTTTAAATTTTAGTTGCTTGTGTGAATCCTCAATGTAGCAGATTAATTTTTCTCAGTATAACTAGAATCTCATTTTATCATTTTATTAGATTCCTCTTTACTCTTATTAGAAAAAAAACACAGGAACGTAATAATTATTTTAATAAATGTTAAATAAATGGATATTCTATATTGATTATAATACATATCTATAATTTTGATAATTTATGCTTTCAGTAAACCTTCCTTCATGTCAGAATATTGTGACATTAGTAATTTAACACAGTACAATAAAGATGTCAATAGAGTTGTCAATTGTTGACTTGTTGACATAAAAATTTGTGAAAATAAATTTTGTCCAAATAAATGCACCTGCTAAACAAATGTTAGCTATATTTAGACTAGAACATCAGTATATGCAATCCTTTTATCACATGCAAAACTAACAAAAGTCAAATATTAAAATCACAGTGAAATTTTTGCAGTTATAAAAGTCATATAATGTTACAAATTGTAAAAATGAATGACAATAACATTTTTAAGGCTTATTTTTTTCTGAAGTTGAAGAAGCTCTTTAGTTCTCTTTACTGAATGTCGTAAGTCATCTAAGATCCACAAAGTACACTTTAAATGAAAACCTACTCTATGTTGTTGAAAAGGGCAGCCTTTCATATTTTCTTATGGCTGAGTAGTATTCCATTGTGTATATGTGCCATAGCTTCTTTATCCAGTCCTCCATCAAGGGACACTTGGTTTGTCTCCAGGTCTCGGCCACCATGAATAATGCTGCAATGAACATAGAGATGCATATATCTTTGCCAATAAATGTTTTGAGTTTTTCAGGGAGATATCCAGAAAAGGAATTGCTGGGTCATAAGGTAACTCTATTTTCAGTTTTTTGAGGAACTGCATTACCATTTTCCATAGTGTTTGTACCAATTTACATTCTCACCAGAGGGTTCCTTTTTCCAATAAATGAGGGTTCCTTTTTCTCCACAACTTCTCCAATACTTGTCTTGTTAATAACAGCCATTCTAACTTACAGACACGGACAAACAACAGTATGATGATTCACACAGGCAACCAAAATTTACCAGAGAAAGGGGTGGGGAGTAGTAGAAGGTAAGAGGGCCAAATATATGGTGACAGAAGATGTTTTGACTTTGGGTGGTGGGCTCACAATGCGATAAACGGATCATATATCATAGTAATGTACACTTGGAACCTATATGACTCTATTAACCAAAGTCATCCCAATAAAGGAAACTATTATAGTACAATATGTTCTTCCTACCATTATTATTCTCATCCAATCTGTTCAAAGGAACATTTTCATAAGTGCTATTCACTTTAACTTTCATGTACGTCTCCATGAAGTTTATTGTGACATCAGTTCCTTTTAATTCTCCCATAAAATGGTCTACTAGGTGCCAGATTTAAAGGACAATTTCCATCTCCTCAATTTAATAAGCCACTTTTCTGTATCAGTCACAGTGCATCTATCTTCCCTTTTGAAATCTACTGTCTAGTACTGTGTGATGCCTCACTCTTTGGAAATCTGTAATCATTTCTTTAATCTCCTCTTGCAGAAGTAATCCCTTTATAAACCAATACAGCTGACTTATATGCTCCTTTTCTATGCTCTTCAAAATACTCTCACATTACAATAGCATATTGTATTACAGTCTGTTTATTTTCCTCTGTCCCTCACTTGATTGTCAACTCCTTGAGGAAAAAAGATTGTCTTATTCACCTTTGGTTTTCCATGTTTCACTTTTGCTAGATGCTCAGTAAAAATGTTCTTAATCAATAAATGATGAAGATGTATGAAAAATCTTAACAATAATATACATCAAAATGTATTATTTCTAATAGCAGGCAATAGGAATATGATGAATAATTTGTGATCTGGAAAAGTTTTTTGGTAGAGATCACATATCTTTTTTCTCCTGGTTTTTGAATGGTGACTAGAAATGAGGAAGAAAGTTATAGAAAGAGGTCATACCATTCAGTAGGAAAAGTATGAAAAACAATCAAGAGAAACACAAGTACCTTTTAGTTTAAAACTATCTTTTTTGTCACTGTGCAATAGTTAATGTTATGTGTCAATAACTTGGCTAGGCAAAAGAACCCAGATATTTGGTCAAACATGTCTGGATATTGCTGTGAAGATATTTATTTTTGGATGAGGTTAACATTTAAATCAATAGACTGTGTAAAAATATTGTCCTCCATAATTTGTGTTGGCATAATCCAATGAGATGAAGTCCTTAAGAAAAAGATTAAATTCTCCTGAAGAGGAAATTCTGCCAGCTGACTGCCTTTGAACTTGAGCTGCAACATCAAATTTTTCCTGGGTGTCCAGCTTGCTAGCCTACATTGCAGATTTTTTTGAACTTTCCAGTCTCCACAATTGCCTCAGTCAATTTCTTATAAAAAAAAGTCTCTTGATAGATGGATAAATAGATATATGAAAGATATAGATATACACACATCCTATTAGTTTTGTGTCTGTGGAAAACTTTGACTTCAACATCCTGCTTGTAATTTTATATTTAAGCATGATTATTTAAAACACATTAGCTCTTGTTTTAGTTACAAAACTATATTTATAATTTCTTACACATTCTTTAGAAGAACTTAAAGAATGAGCTAATGGCTATGTGTAAAAGGTGATGATAGTTTTAATGTTATAAATTATATTTTATGTAAACACAATTTTATTGAAAATGCAGAAAATGTGACAGATGGGAACTCAATTCACTGAAAGTAATAAAAAATATTAGGAAGGAAAAAGAAAACATTTGATGAGTAATGATAAAAAGACAGAGGAAGTGTGCCTGAAATCTTTGGCAGAAAATAATATTTCAAAATTTAGTTGACAATATAATTGATTAAAATCAGCATCTGAACAAAATATTAATATTACCTTGTTACTGTTATTTTCATTATAGTATATTGTAGAGTTATGAAACAGCAGTTTATTTGTTTTAAATTTATTTCTTAGAGATTTTGTTAGGATGATGCGTTGTTTCGAATTTCCTTATTCATTTCATTTAATTTCTAACTTACACTAATTAGAAGAATAGCAGTATGCAGCAATGATGAATAATTTAACAAATTGTCACTTGTGTAAATCATTAGTGTATTCATTGCTAATTTATTCTTACATTATAAAAATTAATAGTTTCTTATAAAAATTCATTTAATGTAAGTAATTATCAAGTTACTATTACTTGAAAATAAATATTTTATTAGTGTGCCAAGATAAAATAATAATGCAATTAGGAACATATTCTCCACATTTTTCAAGAGAATTTAAAAAATCAATTTGTGTTAGGGTGAACTGAAAAAAAAAAGTATATTCAGGGTAAGATAAGTTTCCATGCTATAGAAAATACTACATCTTTATTTTCTACTTTTACAACATGTTTTCAAAAGTGATAAAAGTAAGGTTACGCTGAAAACCACAAGTGCTTATATTATGTACATGTGTGTATATTAAATTGTGATACATTTTACATGTGTCATAAAGAGAGATTTGCAAAAAAAAAAACCCCACTTTATTTGGGAGTTGAAAAACCTAAAAGTTAATAATTATAAACAGTAAAATTAAAAATTATGATATATTTATTTAGGTCTGTTGCCCCCCTTTTTTTTTTGGCAAAGAGACATATATAAACATGCTCAAAGTCACTAATCATCCAAGAGAAGCAAATCAAAACGACAATGCGATAGCATCTCACACCTGTTAGAATGGCTATCATCAACAAACCAACAAACAACAAGTGCTAGAGAGGATGTGGAGAAAAAGGAACCCTTGTGCACTGCTGGTGGGAATGCAGACTGGTGCAGCCACTGTGGAAGACAGTATGGCGTTTCCTCAAAAAACTAAAAATGGAACTCCCATTTGACACAGTAATACCACTTCTAGGACTATATCCCAAGAAATTAGAAACACCATTCAGAAAGGATATATACGACCCTATGTCCATAGCAGCACAATTCACCATAGCTAAGTCTTGGAAACAGCCTAATTGCCCATCAGCAGATGAATGGATTAGAAAACTGTGGTACATCTACACAATGGGATACTATGCTGCAGTAAAAAACAAGGAGTTCTTACCATTTGCAACAGCATGGATGGAACTGGAGATCATTATGCTAAGTGAAATAAGCCATTCAGAGAAAGCTAAATATCACACGATCTCACTCATTTGTGGAATGTAATGAACAACACAAACTGATAAACAAAAACAGATCCAGAGATAGAGAATCATTGATCAGAACATCAAACCTCAGAGGGAAGGTAGGGGAGGGTGGAGGAAGGGGGAGAGATCAATCAAAGGATTTGTATGCATGCATATATGCCTAACCAATGGACACAGATAACAGGGGGGTGAAGGCATGAGTGGGGGAGTAATGGGGGGTTAAGGACACATATGTAATAAATTAATCAATAAAGAAATTTTTTAAAAAGGAAACAGATAATGTTATAAAAAGAAAATGAAAGAAAAATAAATGATGTTGACCTCCCCCCCCCAAAAAAATGATATATTTAGGTTAGTAATTTAATAGAATGAAAAATAATGGATTGCCTGCTTTGTAGCCTGTTTTAATGTAGGGGAAACAAGAAAATAATAAGACAATAAAAATATAAATATGTCCTGTAATGTACATGTGCTATGGATGAAAAAAATAGATTGAGGGGAATAGAGAATCCCAGAGTTTGTCACAAAGGGGATTTGATATTTTAAGGTATTTGAAGGCTCTCTACGGTGGCATGAGCAGGAAGCTGAAGTAAATGAGGAAACAAACTTTGGATATACTTTTGGAGATAAGAATATTCTAATCAGAGAAGGCAGTGAATTCCTAAGTCCTAAAACAGGAATGCTTGGAGATTGCAGTAGACGCCATCTTGTTCATTTTGCTTTGTTTGAACTATTTTTTCAGATACTCAAAATAGAAAGAATTAACTAAAACATATTAGATACTTGTTTATATGTACTCACATATAAATACACATGATTTCAGTCATGTTGGAAGCAGTATGGGATATTGAAAAGAATATAGATTTTGTGGTTAGGCCTGTGTTTAAGTCCTGCCTCCAGCAGTGAAATAGATACATGGTCTTGGAATTTGCTTAATTTGAATCTTATTTGAAAATGGGGATATTAAATATAAATGACAAGAACCATTGTGTAAAATTGATGCAAATGTTAATGTTAACACATAAAATATTAAGCATATATTAGGTATGTTAGATTATTATTATATTAACTAGAGGCCCGGTGCACAAAAATTTGTGCACTGGTTGGGGGGGGGGGGGGTCCTCAGCCCGGCCTGTGCCCTCTAGCAGTCTGGGAACCTTTGGGGGATGACCACCTGCTGGCTTAGGCCCGCTCCATGGGGCTGGCAATTAGACATCCCTCTGACAGCCTGGGAGCTCTCAGGGGATTTCCACTTGCCAGCGGGGAGCAGGCCTAGCTGTAGTCAGACATCCTTAGTGCTACTGAGGAGGCGGGAGAGGCTCCCACCACTGCTGCTGTACTGGCAGCCATCAGCCTGGCTTGTGACTGAGCAGAGCTCCCCCTGTGGGAGTGCACTGACGACCAGGGGACAGCACCTGCATTGAGCATCTGCCCCCTGATGGTCAGTGTGTGTCATAGTGACCAGTCATTCCCAGTCGTTCTGCTGTTAGGGTCAATTTGCATACTACCCTTTTATTATATAGGATAGAGGCCTGGTGCATGGCTGGGGGCCGGCTGGTTTGCCCTTTAGTGTGGGGGTCCCCACTGGGGTGCCACTGGGGTGCCACTGGGGTGCCTGGCCAGCCTGGGTGAGGGACTGATGGCTGTTTGCAGCTGGTCACACCCCTTCAGGGTGGGGGTCTTCACTGGGGTGCCTGGCCAGCCTGGGTGAGGGGCTGAGGGCCATTTTCAGTCTGGCCAAAGCTCCCCAGTGACAGAAGCTCCCAGCTTCTCCTTTTTTTCTTTTTTTTTTTCCCCTGGGATTTATTTACCTTCTATAATTGAAACTTTGTAGCCTGGAGTGGAGCTCAGAGCCGGCCAGGGCTTGGCTTCCTCCATCACCAGGGGCAACCCAAGGCTCCAGCTCTGTGGCCATAGCCAGCTGAAAGCAGGTATCTGGGGTTTATTTACCTTCTATAATTGAAACTTTGTTGCTTTGAGTGGAGCTTAGAGCCAGCTGCCACAGGAAGAAAGTTGGCTTCCTCCATCATTGGGGCAACCAAGCCTCCTGCTTGCTCCAGCTCCGTGGCTGCCAGCCGCCATCTTGGTTGGGTTAATTTGCATATAGTAGCTCTGATTGGATGGTGGGCGTGGCTTAGGCTTAGCAAAGGTACAGTCAATTTGCATGTTTGTCTTTTATTAGTGTAGATTGTGTACTTTGTATGCTATAGGAAGTAGGCCACATATGTGGCTTCATGGTATAAATTTGCAAAGCATGTAATCAAGATTCTTTAGAGCAGCCCCATCATCTGTGAATATTATTAATATAATTTCTGTTATGTTCTTGTATAGAAGATAATTTAAAGAATTTATTTGTTTCCTTATTATCAGTTATTAAAAGATAAAGAATTTAGCAGTTTCTTTAATTCCATGCTTGACTGACTTCTTTAGCACTGTGATGTCAGTAATTGTTCAATGAATGATAAATGAGCAAATGAATTCATGAATTCAAATGGCAATAAACAAATCTTGATAATGCTACTGGAAATATATTTCAAATATCTCTGAAGCAACATTACATGCTTAACTTAACTTATTCAGCAAGCATCACTATCAACAAAACATTACAATAATTCATTGCTTGTTTTTTTATATTCTACTTGGTGGGAAGTGACTAGCAATATTAAAAGAGCATCAAACTTATAACACTATTCTTATTGTTCTAAATTATTTAATTTGTTTGGTTTTAAATATACCCACATGAAAAAGAGTAAAAAATATGATCGTGCTTTGGAAACAAATACATAAAAGAATTTTTCTGAGTTATTGCTCAGTTGCAGACCCTAACAAGTTACTAATAACTAATTAGATTCACTCAACATTTTTTTCTAATAGTCTTTGTTACTTATTATTGAGGCTGATATGTTCTCTTAAGACACTCTGATACTGTCTTTTTATTCTCTCTCTCTCTCTCTCTCTCTCTCTCTCTCTCTCTCTCTCTCACTCTCTCTCTCTCTACACACACACACACACACACACACACACACACACACTATTTTGGTCACCAAGTCCAGAACTATTATTGAGATACATTGTCTTCTGAAGTAAGGAGCAGTCTATGATAACGTGAAAGTTGTGCATGGCTAATACCAAACTAACTTTATAGCATGTGCATAGAGAGAACTTGGCAGAATTTCTGTTCTATCATGGTGTTTTAGATGTCTGCTTAAAAATTAGAGTTCTCAGGATCATTCAAAACATCAGGAACCATTACTTATTACTCATTATCCCATGATATATAATAAATTACAATAAATTCCTTAGGTTTGTGATGTATGTTACTCACCTTTGTGTGTCCTTTGACTTAGGACTGTAACTTTCTTTAAGTAGCATACTCTCAATAAGCTACTAGTGAATAAATTACACAGAATTGTGCTCCTAGAAAACTAGCCTAATTTGATACTTGCTTTTCCATTTGTACTTTCTCTGCCTTTATGTACAATTATCTGCCTCACTCTGACTATAATACGACTTGTGAGCATAGGTGAAAATGAGCATTATAGACGTAAACTTTCAATATAACTTTCTTTGCAATGTACATTCCAATTATCAGCAAATGAAGGAATGGAAACACATTTCATCCTAATGAAATTGATTTTGGACTCTGGCATCCCATACTGTGAGGGAATACGTTTCCGTTGTTTAAAGCAACCAAGTCTGTGGTCATTTGTCACATCAGTCACAGAAAACTTATACTCACCCCTACCCTAGCTCACACTTAACGCCATACAGAAGGTGCTGGACAACTAGCCGAAGAAGGAGAAAAATCCATAGATTGGTGCATGAGTGTATCTGCAAGATAAAAATGGACAGTGGCTTCATTGTGGCCATGCTCAAGGAGGCTTTAAAAGACAGTAGAGAAAGATTGTTCAAGATGCAAACTGGACACTTGGTAATATACTTTGTATGAAAAAAAATAGCTGAAGTCTCTCTCTCTCTCTCTCTCTCTCTCTCTCTCTCTCTCTCTCTCTCTCTCTCCCTCTCCCTTCCTCTCTCTCTAAAAATCAATAAATAGCCCCAGCCAGTTTGGCTCAGTGGATAGAGTGTGGATCCGCAAACTTACACGTCCCAGATTCAATTCCAGTCAAAGGCTGGCAGGCTCCATCGCCTGTGGGAGGCAACCTATCCATGTATCTCTCTCACATGGATGTTTCTCTCTCTCTGTCTCTCCCCGTCCCTTCTGATTCTGTCTAAAATTCTATGAATTCAATGGAAAAAAATATCCTCAGATGAGGATTAACAAAAAGAAAAAAGTAGGCTGAAGGAAAAAAACAAACAAACAAACAAAAAAACACTGATCCCTAAGCAGCTGCTGATGGTGTAATCATCTGTTCAGGGTTCTGGAAGGAAATATTCTGGAAAGCTGACGATACGAAGATCTGGGTAGAGGTATGTCAATGTGGGAATAAGCATGAAATGGGGAGATTTTTTTCATTAATTATTAATTCTCACCACAAAGCTTCCATAATGAAAGATACACTGAACAACCAAATACAGTGGAACCTTAGTTCTCGATTTAATTCAGTCAGGAAGGTTGTTCAAGAAGCGATTTGTTAAAAAACGGAATAATTTTGTCCCATTAGAAATCATGTGGATTGAATTAATCCGTTCTAAACCCCCAAATGATTCTTTGTCTTAACCTTTCTTATATACAAGACATGTCTAATGTACTGTTTAATTTATACTTAAACACTTGTTAAATGTATTGAACCACCCTCCCCCCCACTAGCCTTAAACAAATCACTTTCAGCACCGGGTCAGGGGTCTCTTTCATGTCAGCATGCAGCATTTTGCTTGTTCATATACCACTGCCCCTGAAATGGCTGTCCCTGGCTACCTGCATTTCTTTTATCCAAATCAAGGAGAGTTTTTCTACCTCTTCAGTTGCCTGTGAGCATTACACCCTTAGCAACATTAGCGCTCTGGGATGACCTCTTTATGTTTTAAAATCGTGCTTATAGTTGATTTTCCCAGCAACAAAAGCATTCTCTCCTCTGTTTGTTGCCTGAGAGATGTTTTTTGTCACACTGAGGTACCAGCTTGAAAGGGTTGTCAGTTTGAAAACCGAAGTTGGGTTTGACAACTGATACATTTTTTTTTTTTCTGTGAACAACTTGTTGAGAACTGAATTGTTCCAGGTGGGAGAAAAAGAAATGAGGTGTGACAGATGAAATGTCAGCAGAGTTAACATTCACTTAGGAATTAATATAATGGACACAAGAACAGAGTAGTCATGGTGGGATATGGAGACTACATATGGGCCTAACAGCATTGATTCTCATTGACCAGTGCCAGGCTTTTTATTGCTACCTCGGAAGGACCAACCTATAGGCAAGGGGACTAATGCTGAGCCTCCCGTGTGGTAAAGGCCGCTGGATGACAAGTCAATTATATTGGGACCCTTCTTTCTTAGGCTGCACCTCCTGCCTTCAGAACCCCAGACAACACGTGTGAAGCATAAGATTGTGACTTGTTCTTTCTAATCTCTACAACCTGAATTATTTTCTAGTTAATTTTCTGTAACTTTTCTCATACGAAAGATTAGGCTCTTGGTCATGATATTCCATGTTGTTATTTCTATTTGACTTTCAATTTTGTACTTTATTTTCCATTTATTTTGCTGAAGCATAAAACATATGAGAAATAGGATTAGCTTTAGCTGATCTGTGAGATAATTTTGTCTCTCTTTCAGTGCCTTGTATCTTAATTTGGAATTATTTTTCAGGATTTGTTATTTTTTTTTCTTCTACTTACTAGCATATGAAATTTTTCATGCTGATGTATAATATTCTTCTTGCATGTTTGGATATTTGTTTTCAGTTTTGAGAGTATAGTGTTTTCATAAATTATGTGATATCTATTTGTTTGTTTGATGGGAATGGTTCAAACCTGGCCTTCTATGTGCTGAAAAAACATGTGTGAATAGGCAAATAAATTAACTAAAGCAGCAGCAAAGTTTAATCAGAGTCTAAAAAACATTTCCTGTTGTACATTAGCTTTACTTGCTAATCTAGATATACAGTGTCTCTCATTGTTCAGCTTTCCATCTCTTAGGATTGAGCAGGAGGTTTTTATACCTTATTATGAGGCTACGTTTAGGTATAGGACTTTTTCTTTTTTTTCACTTACATGTCTCTACTTGGTTGCTAATAGCAGAAAATTTCTTTAGTTTAGGAAGGTAAGCCAAAAGAATAAAAACATATGTCTACTTTTCTAAACATTTCTCCTCTGATTTTCTGGGTGTGGAGTTCAGTGAGCTAGTGTGTGTACCTTCTTTGTGGCCAGACTCACATTACTGGCTTTTCTTTGTTCTCATATTGTGCTTGAGTTTTCAAAAATGTACCATTTGTTATTAGAAAAATCTATACCCTGTCACTCTGTTCAATGTATTTCAGTAAGGCAAGGAATGTAAAACTAGAGAGCTCGCATTTATCTTGAGAATTGTGTGTTTGATTGCTAACCCATTCCTCTGTATCCATATCTCTGTGAATGTGTATGTGTGTACATGAGTGTGTGTGCTGGAGACATGATTATGAAGAGCAAGCATGTACAAGCGATTATTTCTCTCTCTGTTTCCTTTCAGTCAGCTATCACCAAAACTATAATAGTTAGTGTCACCCACTCAGAAATAATCTACTATTCTTTTGCACTCATGCACTAGGCACCAATTTATTTTTTAAATAACATGATGTTATTTTAAATTTTTTTCTGACAGTATAAACAATATGTTGGTGTAATTTGATCATATTATTGATACTGTCATATTTATTCACTCGATTCCACTGTTTCAAACCAAACACGGTCTACCATCTTTCTTACCAGTACTGGGCAGCACATACTGCAACTAATACTACCTCTTTCTCACAGAAATGGCTACTATCAAGGGGCACCGAATGTGTCATCCCAAAATATGTTTCTTTGTAATTAGGGCTTTTTTGTGTTGTTGTTGTTGTTGTTGCTGTTTTTTTTTTGGATAAACAAAGACTTAGGAAACATATCTGACTTTCCCCTTAATTGTCTAAATGGATTTAGATAGAGAACCGGCCCTAGGAAGGAAGTAATTATCAATAGATATCTATAGTTTAATATGAAGTAAGTGTGACAAACAGGGAGGAACCTGGCAAGGTCCTTTTGATTGAAGTCCTCTCTGTGACCCATTGTTAAAGATGGGTCAGCAAACATTTATTTACCAAACATTTGCTTCTTCTTCTCTCAGATGTATTACCATTCTGCCCTTTAAAGTCCAAACCACTACCCCCATTTCTCCTTAGCTCAAGGTGGCATATCAGCCTTAACTGCCCGATTTCTCTCCTTGGGTCGTATATTCTTATGGAATCCCCATATGTACAGATGTAATTAAATTTGGTTATTTTCTCCTGTTAATCTAGCTCATGTCAATTTAATTCTTATGCCAGCCAGAAGATCTAAGAAGAGAAAGTGACCACTCCCCCACATCTGTTTCTTGGACTTTTACTACAGTTTCTAACCATTCTCCGCTGGAAATGATCTACTGAGCGGGGACCTACAGGCTGTCAAATGGCCAAGGGTTTCTGTGGTGCCCACACTCTGATTTGTACTAAGTTGTATGGGTTCTAGTACATTGCTGCTTTTCTTTAGTGTTATGTCAATTTTTATTTAAACAGGTTTTTTTTAGAAAAAGACCTTTGTTTCCATATGAGCTAAACATATGTCTATAGACTAGACAGGTGACATATGTTAATGACAGATGCAGTGCTACACTAAGAATCATTCTTCCCTTCTGAAAAATACCAAGGCTTTGCTAATAAAACAAGTTAATTGTGTATTCAACTTTCTTTAAAGTAAGTTTTCACTGGAAAGCACATCAACTCCTTATGAAAGTTGGATCAGTAAAGTCTCAACCTACCATTTCTCAGTTATGTCTAAATCTAAATGGCTTACAGAGCTTGACCTCCAGCTAGGATCCCTGCTACAATGTGTTATGTATATCAGAACATGTATATTTGATTATTTTGCTAGATGTTTCCCTAGTAAGTATTTTATATGTAAAATCTGACTATTGTAATTCATTAAATTGCTTTATTTAAATTACATTTTTCAAGTTAAAAATGATATTTTTTACCTTGCATCAACTATCCGATTTTTTCAGATAATATGATTGGTTTTTTATCTTCAGTCTTCAACCTTGGAAGTACTTTCTAAGCACTTTCTTGAACCTACTTTTGAGGTTAAATCATTTTGTCATTAATATTTTAGAAAGACTAAATGGAAAGAGATGCTCATATAGTCTAGACATCCTTGTCACTGATATAATAGGGCAATGAGACAATTTCCCTCCTAAGAACAGGAAGATAGTTCTATCTGTTCTGTGTTGTCTCATTTATCTCTGTTACATTGATGAATTCATTTCATGACATTACTTGGTCTGAATAATGAAAAGCTGGAAGAGAGAGTCTGATGGTCGAGATGGAATATTTAAAATTTTCCTTCCAATTATAGCTAACCATCTTTTTGAGATTCACCATCGAGATGATCAATCATTTTGGGTGAGCAAAAATTCCTAGATGGTATTTTAAAAATAAATTACAAGTCATTTGAACAGTATAATCTGTTTTAAAGCTTTATTAAACCAGTGTGAACTCCAAGTCATTATATCTTCTTTTTTTTTTTAATATATTTTATTGACTTTTTGCAGAGAGGAAGGGAGAGAGATAGAGAGTTAGAAACATCGATGAAAGAGAAACATCGATCAGATGCCTCCTGCACATCTCTTACTGGGGATGTGCCCGCAACCCAGGTACATGCCCTTGACCGGAATCAAACCTGGGGCCTTTCAGTCCGCAGGCTGATGCTCTATCCACTGAGCCAAACCAGTTTCGGCTATATCTTCTTAAACACAAGTACGTACAATATAGCAATGTGCTGTGCCGTCAACTTTTCATTTGCTAATAATTTGAATATTCATTACCAAAAACAGTTTATTGAAAGGAATATAACCATTATAAAATAAACTTTTTATTACATGCTCATTTCCACATATGTTCACTAGTTCAATAGTTTCATTATTCTGCTGCTTAGAGATATGGAGGATAATTGTTTTTCGCAAAGTGATTTATAGCAGGGCCTCTCAGACTTTAGCATGCCTCGAAGCACCTCAGAATGTAGATGGAGCTCGAAACTAAATTTTAGCAAGCTTTCTCACCATCCACTCCACCTAGTCAAAATTTGAGGCCAGGTTTTCTCCATTTAAATTCCTGTACCTGGATTTGATTTTGTTTTTTGGTTGGCAGTTAAAGTGCATATAATCCTGAAAGAAATAATGCTGAAAATTTCCAATAATTTTTAAGATAATCTATGGAGAAATTTAGTTCTATTTATGAGGTAGTTTGAACCAAATTTAGACTATTAAATTTAGCAACAAAACAGAATAGCATCATTACAGTGACTAATCTGCTTTCCTAATTGTTATAACAATACACCTCACATCATTTTTTGTTTTGTTTTGCTTGCTTGTTTGTGTGGTTAGTTTTGTTTTGATTTTTGGTGCCAGGCATTTTTCTGATGCTTTAGACCTTTTTCTAATAATGGATATTGTCATTTCATTCTTGCAACAATCATCCTCATTTTACAGATTATAAAAGTGAGGTACAGAACATTTAAATAATTTGGTCATGATCACAGAGCCACAAGAAGTAAATCAAGGAGCCAAAATTCACATTTTTTAAACAGTCTACAAAGTTTGAATCTATAAACTCTATGCTACACTGCTTGTGTTTTAGAATGAAAGCACTATAGCCATTGCAAACTGAAAAATGAACTAAGTCAATCAAGGAACAAATGGAGGGGGAAAGTTAAAGGTTTATCAAGATTCTATTTGAAATATGAAGAATATGTCTGTGTGTGTGTGGGGGGGGGGGTGGGGGGCAGAGACAGAGCAGATTAGCACACCCCTTGTGGTTTGAGAGAAGTTTCAGAGTCTGTGAGCATCCCTCGGGCTTGCAGCTTCACAGCGCATTTGGTGAGCAACCCACTAGAGATTGCTTCTCCATGGGACCGAAACTCTCACTCACTCCAGTTCAGGGTGCAAGCGTCCCTGGGTAGAACTTTAAACATCTTTGGGAGTTGCCCTTCTGTAGGCCCACTCCATGTCTTGCTTGGACAGAAACTTCTCTTTCTTCCTTGAAAAGTCTGGTTTGCATTCCTGTCTTTGGAACCCCGGAGGCATCCTGCAGGGATGAGCTATATATTAGCATAGGGTAATGCTAATACTTTTTTTTTCTTTACTTAGAATAACACTACTTAGAAAGTAAAACTATCATGACAAATGAAGAAGAGAAAGAAGGGGGGGAGAGAGAGAGAGAGAGAGAGAGAGAGAGAGAGAGAGAGAGAGAGAGAGAGAGAGAGAACTTTTCTATGCACCATTAGCAGCAGAAATTTTTATCTGAAAACCTTTATAACAAGATATTGCTGCATCTTCATTTCAACAAAAACTGCTGCTGTACCTTCACTTTGCCCTGAGCTCAGAGATACTGTTATCTCCAGGCTCTGGGACACAGACCAGCAACCGGACCCACTGCTCCTGGTCTTGCTCCAGCATTTCTTCTCTCTGCCCTAATTTGGTGTGCAACTTCATTCTTGTTACTTGCAGGCCATCCATTCACTTCTTCTTAAAATATTGTAAAGTTCAGCCGAAACCGGTTTGGCTCAGTGGATAGAGCGTCGGCCTGCGGATTGGAAGGTCCCAGGTTCGGTTCCGGTCAAGGGCACGTACCTGGGTTGCAGGCACATCCCCAGTGGGAGATGTGCAGGAGGCAGCTGATCGATGTTTCTCTCTCATCGATGTTTCTAACTCTCTATCTCTCTCCCTTCCTCTCTGTAAAAAATCAATAAAAAATCAATAAAAAAAATAAAAAAAATATTGTAAAGTTCAATTGTCAGTTAATTTTTTAAAAATGCTTATACTAATAATGATTATACAAATATCAAAAATATTAAGGTTGAACAGAAACTTTAATATATTAATATTTGTGAGCAATGGACTGCATTATATGCCTCTTTGCTTGAATATCTAGAGAATTTTCCTTTTTCCTGGGTATTGAGTAATATAGTTTGTAAATTAAACTGGACCCAAATAAATCTCTCATTATTCTTCTTTGACATTGCAAAATATCAAGTCACTAGAATGTGATATTGATATTTGAAAGAGGTGATGGGGCTCTGAGAGAGATGTCCTTGAACGTTTGGGAAATGGTATTTGGAAGCAGGATACTTAAGTTGAAGTGCAGGGTCTGAGCTTACTGCTTGGAGACTTCTGCCAAGTTTGGAAACATCTCTGAGATTTAGTTACCTCATCTGCACAATAGGTAGAAGAATACTTTTCACTTGGTTGAAGAAATGATTACATGGATATGAATACTTTGAAAATACTAATTAAATATTTAGTATTCATTGCAATATCCTGGCTTCAGAGTTCTTTTTTTTTTTTTTTCTATTTGGTACATTTTTATTTTTTTTAAATTTTATTTTCTTGTTTAAAGTATTACAAATAGTAGTACACATGTCTCCTTTTTTTCCCCATTGACCTTCCCCCGGCCTCCCCTACGCCCCCCTCCCCACCCCCACCCCCGCCCCGGCACATGCCCTCACCCCAATCCTCAGTGTCTTGTGTCCATTGGTTATGCCTTAGATGCATGTATACAAGTCCTTTGGTTGATCTCTTCCCCTCCTCCCCCAGCATTTCCCAGCCTTCCCACCGTAATTTGACAGTCTGTTCGATGCTTCTCTGCCTCTGCATCTATCTTTTTGTTCATTAGGTTATAATGTTCTTTATTATCCATAAATGAGTGAGATCATGTGGTATTTTTCTTTCACTGCCTGGCTTATTTCACTTAGCATAATGCTTTCCAGTTCCATCCATGCTGCTGCAAATGGCAGAGTTCTTTTTAGAGAATTTGATGTATAGAAGATGGGAGATTTTTAATAGCTCATTTCTTTTTATGGCTTGTAAGGCCCCAGATACTGAACATTTGGTTTGGCACTGAGAGGTGCTGAGAGGGAGCAGAATACACAACCTCAGAATAAACCACCCCAGAATATGCCACAGCGTACGGGTGTATTTCAAGATGATGACAATGGGGGCCCAGCAGATTCAGGAGGAGTTACCTTCCTCTTAACTGTACATCAAAAATTTTCTACAGGGTGCCTGTACCAGGAACAGAGCTATGATCAGAGATGGCTTTTTCCATCAGAAAGACCATGGCAAACGTTTGCTTACCAAACATTGGCTCTTCTCCTATTTCTGTGAATGCCTTCCTCCTCCTTGAAGTCCCAGACCCCTAACACTTCTCCTTGGCTCACGATAGCATGTAAGCCTCAATCACCGCTGGGGAGCAACCCATTTTAATGGAGCTCCTGTACATACAAAACATGTTATTCTCCTCTCAATCTGTCTATGTCAGTGCAACTATTAGACCAATCAAAGAGCCTAAATAGAAGGAAAATGTTTCCTACCCCTATAGTACCAACTACAAAAATTTAAGTAACTTAGAATTGTTTTTTCTAACAGTAGTATGCAATAGACGATCCTCTATCTCACCATGCCCATATATAATTTTTCACTTTATACTGCAATCTTAATTTTCTTTTACATCTTGAAATTTCTTCTTTAGTATCAGTATACAATGGAACATAAGGCAGCTATAATTTAATCAATTATTTATTTCTAATAGTGTGAGTGCTTTCAACTTTTCAACGTCAAAGCAAAATTGTGATGAGTCCTTGAGGCTAAATTTTATGAAAATATTATTATTTTCTCAGATTTTTAAAAAATATATTTTATTGATTTTTTAGAGAGAGGAAGGGAGAGGGATAGAGAGTTAGAAACATCAATGAGAGAGAAACATCGATTCATCTGCCTCCTGCACACTCCCCACTGGGGACATGCCCGAAACCAGGGTACATGCCCTTGACCAGAATCGAACCTGGGACCCTTCAGTCTGCAGGCCGATGCACTATCCACTGAGCCAAACCAGTTAGGGCTATTTTCTCAGATTTTATTCTTAAATGATATAATTGTTAGCTTGGGGATGACCCTCCCCCAACTTTTGATGTTTAATTGTTTTATTTATTTTTTAATGGGTAAGAGGATTTAATGAAGTTAATCAACATCGGTCATCTTAAAACAACCAGCTTGGTGTCACTCAAATTTGTCATATACGATTAATATCAGTTACTTAATTGAATTTACTAGGCAGTTTTCAAACATCTATTAAGGAAAATTGGGATATTAAGTAGCCAAATTCTTATATTAAAAACAGAAAAGAGCCCTAACTGGTTTGGCTCAGTGGATAGAGCATCGGCCTGCGGACTGAAGGGTCCCAGATTCGATTCCGGTCAAGGGCATGTACCTTGGTTGCGGGCACATCCCCAGTGGGGGGTGTGCAGGAGGCAGCTGATCGATGTTTCTCTCTCATCGGTGTTTCTAACTCTCTATCCCTCTCCCTTCCTCTCTGTAAAAAATCAATAAAATATATTTAAAAATAAATAAATAAATAAATAAAAATAAATAAATAAAAACAGAAAAGAATTGAAGAAGAATCTGTAATCTTGACAAATTTAAGAAAATTCAAGAAATTAAATATTTCCCCTCTATGCATAAAATAGTGTATGTCATGGATAGCAAATAACAAGAAAAAGTGTTAGATAAGAGTCAGGGTATTTTGTAATTTTGTTGGTAACATGATTTAGTCACATTTTTCTTAAATTTGGGTAAGGTAAATTAGTGAAAGGGTTAGCCAGCTAGCTTAATTAGGAAGGTTTAGGGAATGAGGAGGGTCCATGGGAGAGGAATTCATAGATGGAGACTTGAAGACACCAGGGTGCTTATCTAACTTGTACAGAGGATAGAGAAATGCCATAGGAAGAGGGGGTCCAGGCAGATGAAAACATTCTGGCCTAAGCAATTAAAACAGCCATACTAATCTGACTTTAGGATCTGAACAGTGTCATTCTCAAAGACTGTTGTTAGAAATGCATATTGCTGATGCTCTTCTGGAGAACAGCTTAGCAACATACATAATTCCTTCTATCTTTTGATCAACTCTACTTTTGGGAATTTATCTTAAATAAATAATCATTAACTGTTCAAATATTTGACAAAAAAATGAAATAAAATAAAACAGCCATAAACCAAGGACAGAGATATCTCTGGCCTGAGCAGCTGGGAGATCAAAAGCAAACTCCAACCAGCAAGATAAGGGGGAGAAAAAATGGGAGACACCAGGTGGGCTTTGAGCTTTGAAACTAATACCATGTAGCAGAATGACCAATGAGGAAACATGGGGCTCCCAAATTAAGGAAAGGGACCAATAAGAAAGGGTCAGGTTCAGACAAAGAACTGCAGCATATATAGACCAGAGACAAAGGGAAACGAGGCAGGATTTTTTAATATTTTTCTCATTAGAGAGAGAGAGAGAGAGAGAGAGAGAGAGAGAGAGAGAGAGCGCAGGCTTTTCCCATTGGGGGGCCCGCCCCATGGGGTTCACTTTGGGGACACCGCTGCCCAGATGGAGTTTGTATCTGCTTCCAATAAACTGCATTTTTTATTAAAGAAGCCTTTTTGACCACAAGTTTATTCTTCAAACTTCTTGAGGACAAAAACCCATAGGAAGAAAAGTCTGAGCTCCAAACTCCACGTTTCATTAGGATCCGAGTCAATAAGGAAATGGAAACTATTCTTGTTAACAGCCTGGATACTACTGCTAAGATTGTTGAAAGAAACAAACTACCTATAACTTAGTATCTTTTGCTCAATAGGCATATTTTAAAATCATTTCATGTTATGCCTCATCAAACTACTGCTTCATTTCTTCCTGCATAATTTTGACAGAACTGTTTGGAAAATCAATGCCTCAGAGCTGTGTTTGGATTTACTACTGAATCCAATTACTGTATATTATCATAAAAAGCATCAAAGTGAAAATTATCGATGGTGCTTGTTTTGTGAGCATGCTAACTCCAAGTATAAATATTTTAAGGACACAATTTCTCACTATTATATAAAAGAAAAAAATAAGGTTTCATATATAGAACAATAAACCACTTAAATTTAAACAAAGTTCTTAAAAATAAATGCAATGCTGTTTTGTACACAGTTTAGATGAAAGAGTACTTTAAACAACTATGATTAATAATACTTGGCTAAGATTACATGAGAGAATATTGTTATGCAAAGGAAATAGTTTGTCAGAAATGTTGGTTTAAAAATTTTATATGTCTCAACTGCACTTATAATTTAAAGCAGGGTTTGGCAAACCATAGCCTGTGGGACAGAACTGTCCCCTCCCATTCATTTACATGTAGTCTATGGGTAATTTGCATTACAACAGTAAAGTTGAGTAGTTTGAGAGAAACCTTATAGGCAGCTAATTGTAAAATATATACTACTGACCCCTTATCACCTCAAAACAAAACACAACAAAAATGACCAAGTCTGCTGGTCTTGGTTAAAGAATGAAATGTCGAATTTTTATATAACACTTACTATTTCAAGGAAATTTGAACTTTCAATATGATCTTAAATTTGTTAGAGGTATATAATTAAGGCACTAATTTTAGGTATAAACATTAATATAGACAATTCAATTTATATCTCTATTTTTCCCATCTCATCTATAATCTATCATGCCATTTGCAAAGTAAAAATAATTGCAATTACAACTACTGTTCATTGTGATTATGTATAGAAATTGCTTACTCCTCACAAACTTTCATTGACTTCTCAGAAAGGTGTATTTTGAATAATGTTAAACACAAGAAAACACTTATTTGGATACAACTACAGTAGAAAGAGATGGGTTGAATATAAATAGCAGGAATTCAAGGAACTGCTTGCTCCTTAAATGGATAATAAAAGATCTGAGAATGGATATCTTGAGATTCTGAGTCTAAATAAAGCTCTGTCATTTGTTCCATCTACTTTTTCTAGTACAAGAATGTATTCAATTACCTTCCTCTGTGAGTGTGTCCAGAACCAAGATGGTGGTTTTTATGGGTAAAGAAGTGGCAATAGAGAAATAAGAGAAAATAAGCTCACCACACAATTCTCTGGAATGAGGCAGTTCAATTTCAGACACAAAGATGGGAGAATAACATGTGCACGTGTAATATATCTAATGGGTTATCATATTTTTTATATATTCAGAATGTGTTTCTTAAGTTCTTATTTTAAATAATCACTCAGAAAGTATTAACTCTATTTGGTTGAATTTTATTTGTTTTAGTTAAATGAAGAATAATTTAAAACACCCTCTGAGAAGCAATGACATTTAATAAGTGAGGAAAACATGGTTGAGTTGCATTTCAGTATCATCCCTTGGTGTTAATTCAAATTCATTTTCTTGGAGAGCTTTTTGTCTTGATCATTAATCAATGTTTTTTTCTGGATCCTTGGACGCTAACTTAATGGAAAACATAATGTGAACAGCCTTTACTAAAAGTGAAATTTTAATTTTCATTGCCAGGGACAAACTTCCCTTCCCCATCCCACCCTGAAATTTAAAGATATAGAGCTGTAAGTTTAGGTACCACAGTTTTTTATTGCTTATAAACAGACTGTAAATTGTATATAAGAACAAAGTCAATGGGGTTTTCAAATTTTCTTTAATATGTTTATTATGTTCCAAATATTAGTATGATGATCGGTTGCTACATGTAAAATTAAAGTTATTACGTAATTCATAAGGTTACATCGGTAGTACTTCCATTATAGGAATTATAATTAATATTAAAATTTAAAGTTACTTTTTTATTCTTTGTTACAATTGCTTTGTAAAGACCATAAAAAGTAGCAATCACTTTTTAATAAGCCTTTAACAACCTTGCTATTATTAATTTTTCATTCAACATTTAAGAATCTTTTTGTTTTCTCATTACTTTTCTTTTTCCTGAGACATTCTATGCTAGTACAAATCCTCCAAGTTATGAAACAAAAGTGTCACAGTAGGGCATATAAACAAGTTTTGTTTGTTATTTCCTCGTTGTAAAAAAGCTGGGGAAATTGCAGTATCCCTAAGATTCCACTCTTGAAAAAAGATGTTATAAAGATTACTTTGCCAATTTGTTTTAAGGATTGAACAAAATAAGACATGTGGAAACATTTTGTCAATTTTAAATATCTTTCAAACAAGTATTGACATGCATATTTCTGTCTTACCCAATCGCCAAATGACCAAATGTTATTGGGTAAAATTAGAAAATTAATGATACCCTTAATCAAGCTAGTCTTTACATTGAACAAACCAGGTAAGAAAACATGAACGTTCAGTGTGACAATGACAATGAAAACAATTACATGATTTTAATCTAACAGACACAAACCTTAGAAGAAATAAAAAGTAAATCCAGGTCTTTACTTCTCTCTAAAAAAAAAAAAAAAAAAAAAGTTTGTCAATTCTGTTATGCTGGTTTACTTAGTTGTTATTAGTTTGCTTGTGTTGGTATATTGATTGTTTTGGAGAGATATGGATAATACAACTTAGAATAAATATGCCACTTTATTATTCCCTGATATCTGGAAATAATCTCATAATAAAAACAAAGAGTATCTATAATTTTTTCAGGAAATATTTCCATGATCATTCACTTATCTCCTTTAATAATAATAGTAATATAGCAACAACAAGAATGAAACCATATACATAACATTTATATTGTAAATAATTTATACTACTAGTAGTTGCTGATTAAGTAATACAGTTCAAGCACACAGTAATTAGACAGAACACCTGAGAAATATAGTTTCAAATATAAAGCGCATGCGTGCATATAAGCATAACCAATGGACACAGACACCAAGAGGGTGAAGGCATGAATAAGGGGCTGGGGGACAATGAGGGGATAAGGACTCATATGTAATACCTTAATCAATAAAGAAAAAGAAAACATGAACCCAATTAAATTCTCAGTAACACTTCAAAACAAAACCAAAAAACAATAGCTGACCCAGATACCAGCTGAAGATAACAATGACATAAAGACATCATTTACACTATAAAAAGATTGAGTTCAGTTGGGGAGGGGGCAGATCAGTAAATAGTTGTAAGCTACAGCGTGAAAAGCACTGAGAAAGAAGTAAGCAGGAGGAGGCACTTGACTGGAAGAAGCCAGGAGTTTGGGGGTTACCTAGTGTGTCACTCCCCAGCTCACAACATTTGCAGGCTTCCCAATGACTACTGAATACAATAATAATCCCAACAAAAATAAAATAAACTATTTAGATTTTAATTTCTATCATGCTCCATATGTGGTTTCAGCAATCTCCAAATCGCAAGAGTTGGAAGAAATTGTGCTTGGACATAAAAAATAAGGGTTTCTCTTCATGTGTTTTGACAGGCTAACTGGACTCTAAACTTATATATTTACAAAAAACCTGTGAGATCCATAGCAGGCATGCTAATTCATGTATTTATTCATGTGAAAGCCCTAAGGTTGCAAGAAGTTACAGAGATACGCTTTTCAAAAAAGCAAACTCGATAAGTGAACAGATATTATCATAACGAGTCAAAAGTCTTTAAATTCAATTTTACTCCTAAGCAATTCTATACACAAATTATTTGCCAAGTATTATAAGATATAAAATATGGGAGAGTCATAACTCGCATTTTAGGAAGCTTATATACACCATAAATGTTCAGAACCTGAGGCTACAATGGGTTTAGAATAAAAATGAAAACTTCCACAACTATGAATTTTTTATTTTGTATTTTTGAGTTTGAAATACTTTCATTGCTATATTTAGAACTCTCATCTTGGATATTTGTTATTTTCTTTATGTTTTAGTACCTTGGTCTTACTTTTTAATATTTCATTTGACTCAAGCTATAAAAATGCTTATAAATAGTTTATTTGGTTTTTCACTATTATGCTCATGCCTTATAAATATTTCACAAAGTCAACATTTCAATACTATATTTTAGGTACTGATAAACACCTTTATAAATTTCAAAAATAATTTTGGACATTGTTCAATCTTAACACTCATTCTTTTTTTTTAAGTTGTGTCTATGCAACAAAGGTCTGATTAATAAATATCTAATGGAACAAGAGTGACATCCAGTGATTAGACCATTAAATCTGTTAGTCTTCAGTGTATAGACATAGATATAGTTTCCATTCTAAACTTAAACATCAAGATGTCATATACGTTAGCCATCATTTTATACATTAAATTCATATTGCAGTGACACATTATGATCCAACAATACCTTTAGTAATGATAAATTGTATCATTATATATACCAGCTTGCAAAGCAAAACGTACAATTTAGTGAAAGTATTTAAAACTTTATTTTGTATCCCTAGAGATGTTATTGATTGTAGGGAATGAAGCCATATGTAAGCCAGGAATGAAACTACTCAGTTGAAATAATATGCAAGTGCACCATTAACATTTAGCTAACTGGGGCAGACTAGCTACTTGCAGGAGGTGGGGAGGGGAGGGGTAGGGTCAAACTATAATGCTTACAGATATTTGAATAACTTCACTCTATCTTTTAAAAATACTTTATTCAAGAATTATCTATACTGAGAGATGTCTGGAATTAAATTTTGGAGTTTAAAACCTATAGGTTATGTAGCATGTGTTAAACATCGAGAATATTAAGGATTGATCAGGCTGAACACTGCTTTACATATATTGATTCTTTCTATTCTCCCAATTATTTTCAGCTGCAAGACAAATTTTACCTTATTTTATACATGAGGAGTAGGTGGAGGTGGAAGAGAATATTGGGGGGAGGGGGATAAAAGGTGATGGAAAAAATAAAGTAAAAATAAAGAGAAAAATAAAAGAAAGTAGAGTACTATCTTACACCATACACAAAGGTTAACATCTCTTACAACCACCAATCTGTTCTCTGTACTTATGAATTTGTGAGTATTTTAAGATTCCACATAGAGAGAGATCATTTGGTATTTGTGTATTGGTCTTTTTCCGTTCAATTACTTCACTTATCATAATGCCTTGTAAATCCATCCAATGATGGATGTTGTTGGAAATGAAAAAATTTCATTATTTTGATGGCTGAATAATATTCCATTTTGTGTGTGTCAAGTACTACAGTTAATCTAATTCCTATTGATTCTTGTAGGTGCAGAATTTTTTAACCTAAATACATTCATTTAAATTTATTTTTGTTAAACATGCTCCTCTTGAACATGGGTCTGTTCTGTCAAGAACTTTATGAATCTTAATTTTGTCATCCATCAAAATATATATTTTTCTGATTTATGTTATCTGTAAAATTGATAACTATAACTACTTTATCATGATCCAAATTATTTGAAAACACAACCACATAGAACAAAGTTGTTCATTTTAGATGAGCATCTTTGAGGTTTGCTTTCTTCATTTCTAAAATGGTAGAGTTGAGCTGGATGATCTCAGTGGTGGTTTCAAGCTCCAGTATTCTATGACAAGCAAATATAGACAAAGTATGCTAAATAAACATTTATATATTCTTAAAATACCCAAAGTCTCTAGTTCTTTAATAATTTTACCATTAATTATTATTTAAAAGTTATGTATACTGGAATTTTTTATGTGTAGGGTTATAATTCACCAGTATGTAGTGATTAGCTGTAAGGCATCCCCAATTGCTTTAATAGTAATAATTAAATATATAGATTATTTTAAAAAATTTGTCATTATGATAGAGGGGATTCTATTATATCTCAAAGATAAACACATCCTTATTCTGTTACATCCCAGTGGTCTTCTTGGGTGGGTAAGAAATGAGTGGAGTTGCAGACACGGTGTCAAACCTGAAGTACCCAGCGACGTAAACTCTAACCTACCAAAGTAAAAATGTGAAAGAAAAACGTGGGAAACCTAAAGTAAACTGCAAAATCCTTGACTAAGACAATGTACCTTCTTTGCCATGATATTCTGGAAATGCAGCATGTGCACAACCCTTCTATTTCATTTCCACTTGCATAACAAGCGAATGCACAGGTAGATTAATCTCTAAATTAGCTCAGCTACATATAACCAAAACTCATTTCTAGGCGTACCATAATCCACAGTTTATTTTATTATTTCATTTTTTAAAATGCATTTTTATTTATTTCAGAGTGGAAGGGAGAGAGAGAGAGAAACCCCAATGATGAGAGAGAATCATTGGTCAGCTGTCTCCTGCACACCCCACAGGAGGGATCAAATCTGCAACCCTGGAACATGCCCTGACCTGGAATGGAACTGTGACTTCCTGGTTCACAGGTCTACACTCAACCACTGAGTCATGCTGGCCAGGACATAATCCACACTTTATATGAAACATAATTTTGTTTGATAATCATTGTTCCATGAAATAATGCATATGTTTACTTTATAACATAAATGTGGTGAAGATGTGGAGAAAAGGGAACACTAGTGCACTGCTGGTAGGAATGAAGATTGGCACAGCCACTATGGAAAACAGTATGGAGTTCCCTCAAAAAATTAAAAATGGAACTTCCGTTTGACCCAGTAATCCCACTTCTGGGAATATATCCTAAAAACCCCAAAACACCAGTCAGAAGGAATATATGCACCCCTATGTTCACAACAGCATTATTTACAATAACTAAGATTTGGAAACAGCACAAGTGCCCATCATAGATGAATGGATAAAAAGCTTTGTGGGACATTTACACTAAGGCAGTGGTCGGCAAACTCATTAGTCAACAGAGCCAAATATCAACGGTACAACAATTGAAATTTCTTTTGAGAGCCAAATTTTTTAAACTTAAACTATATAGGTAGGTACATTGTTATTAACTTAATTAGGGTACTCCTAAGGCTTAGGAAGAGCCACACTCAAGGGGCCAAAGAGCCGCATGTGGCTCGCGAGCCGCAGTTTGCCAACCACGGCACTAAGGAATACTATGCAGCTATAAAAAAAAGAGGGATCTCTTACCCTTTGGGACAGCATGGATGAACCTGGAAAATACTATGTGAAGTGAAATAATCCAAACTGAGAAAGACAAATATCACATGATCTCACTTATTTGTGGAATCTAATGAGCAAAGTGAATTGATTAACAAAATAAGACCTGAAGCAGGAAGGCATGGAACAGACTGACATTCCTTAATGTGGGACTTGGGGGATGAGAAGAGATAAATCAAAGAACTTAATACTTATATGCATAGCCCATGGATATGAGCAATAGGTAGTGAAGACCTGGGATGAGAGTAGGGGAGTGGGTAGGGGCTAGGAAGAGGGAAATCAGGGGGAAATGGGAGATATCTGTAATACTATCACAATAAAAAATATTAAAATATTAATTACTTGCCATTTTAAATTATAAAATATGCCATATAATGAACATTTATAAAGAATATTAATCTTATTGAAATTGTATACATTAAAGACAACTTGATTTAATGGTATGTGTTATTTTGTAATTATCTGTTTACTATTCAATGAACATTCATTTACCAGGAATTTAGGTTCTATTACAGTCTTTAATAATAAATAGTTTATGCATGAGCAAGAATATTACAATAGAGATATTAGAATATATGATATTAAAATATTTCAATTTTTAAAAATGTATTTATTGAATTTCTACAAAAGATTTCAGAAGTTTTGCTAAGATATAGATATAGAAATTCCCTGTTGTAAAGGAAATTATAATTTAATAACCATAATTATTGTAATAAGCACTGTTGAATTAAAATATCTATGTGAAAGTACATAGCTAACCATTATCAACTGTGGTATATTTTGTTTAATCCAAAGCATATATTGTATGTATTAACCAAAAGTCAAATGAATCCATTATCTCTTTATCTACCTACCTATATCTATCTATCTTCTATCTACCTATCTATCTAGCATTTATTTATCTTCTATTTTTGTTTCTTTAAGAACAAAGTTATCAATTTTAGTTTTAATTTAACATAATGATATAGGATGACTTGCTAAACTGTTGTGTGTTTTTTTTGTAAATTTTTATGTGAATATAAATTAAGAATAAAATATCCTTAGGAAGGGCTCTCTATAAAGCAGATATTATCTGGCTAGCCATAGCTTATGTATTGTTAATAAAATTCATAGCACATGCTTTAAAACTGTGTCTCTTTTCAAGCATGTTAGAAATACTCTTCAACACTATATTTGCATCTTATAGATCCATTATTTATGAAAACATCATAAAAATATCTAAAAAATATCAGCATATAGGAAGCTCTTTATTAACATAAATATCTCGAACTGGTTAAATGTTTATTTTATTTTACTGAAGGGCAAATGGCATGCATAATGCTTGACATCAAACATTTTTCCCATCTTAACTATGTGTAAGAGGAAGAGGTTGGTAAGACTGTACTTAGTATTTTATTTTATTTTTTTGAGGAGAGATAAAACTGTCTGGACAGTGCACAAAATATGTTTAATTCCTTTGGTAGGTCTGAGTTTTGTTGTGAACAGATTTTTGCAGCCAACTTTAAAAACCTGTAAATGGAATGGAAATTAAAAAACTTGAAACAGTTGCAGCCAAATTATAGAAGATGTTGAATTTAAATCATAACTTTTTTTATGAAAAGTGTAATACTATTTTAATACTGTCTGAATATTAAAATCTATCCAATGTTTGGCTGTTGCTTATTTTTTTTTTATCACTATCTGATTCCAAGACTTCTCCTGAATTTAATTTTCTTATCCATTTTTCTTGTTCCTCCTCTATATCTATTTATTTTCCTACCACTGTCATTAAAAAACCCAAAACTCACCCCTCTTCATCTTCCATTCATTTTAATTTTATTTAACCTTTTCCCAATCACTTACATTAAATAAAATCTTCTAAACATGTTGTCTGTCTTTAGTGGTGTTTTCCAGGAGAGAACAGTTTTACATATTTTCTTTTCTTCTTCCCTATTATTGTGGACTACTTCACTGAACCTGGGCCCATCAGCCTATGGGATCTGAGAGTCCTAGTGCCAATTCTGCACTGCCATTTCTCTCTACCTGCTACTGTTAAGTAAGAAGTCAGAGTGAGTTTCTGGACTGCCATTTTTTTTTTTGGAGCAATCAGAATCTGGTAAACTGAAAATGAGATTTCACGTCAGCCACCATGGAACCTCTGCAAAGGAATTTCACACACTCCTCCCCAGAACACTACCTTCATGTTCTATGTCATTTTTTTATTCTGCAGATGATCTAAAATTTAATATAGGTGGAGTATAGAGGGTTTTTAGGTCAGCAAAAATATTCTGTATGATACTATAATAGCAAATACATACCGATATAGGGTTGTCCAAACCCATAAAATGTACAATATCAATATCAAATGGTAAACTATGGACTTTGAGTGGTAATGTGTCAGTAGGTTCATCAATTGTAACTGATGTACCACTATGGTAGGGAATTAATAATGGTAGGGCTGTTATGAGTCAGGTAGGTGGTACATGGAAAATCTCTGTACTTTGTGCTAAATTTTGCCTGAAACTAAAATTATTCTAAAAACTAATGTCACCCTAGCTGGTTTTGCTCAGTGGATAGAGTGTCAGCTTGAGGACCAAAGGGCCCCAGGTTTGATTCCGGTCAAGGGCAGGTACCTTGGTTGCAGGTTCTTCCCTGGCCTGGGGCCCTGGTCAGAGCTCATGCAGGAGGCAACCAGTCAATGTGTTTCTCTCACATCAATGTTTCTTTCTGTCTTTCCTTGTCTCTTCCACTCTCCTTAAAAATCAGTCCTCAGGTGAGGATTAACAAAAAATAAATAAATACATAAATAGAAATTAATGTCCACTAAAAAGAAAGTGTAACTGGATAAAAAATGTGAAATATTAAATATATATAATATTTAAATATCTAAACAGTACTGTGTGTTATTGCAAACGACTAAGGATCATATAAGAGTTGGAAAAAGATGACATATCCTTAAAAATGGAATACTCTGTAACTGCTAAAACAGTAGAGACAATCTTCAGGAAATGATAAGATAAAGTTTTTGAGACATCTTATGTGGAAATATCAAGGCACAGAACAGCTTTCAATTGTCTAAAAATGTGTATATACTAATTACACACACACTGCACATATACATAAACAACTGAATTATAGAATCTATAATAATAAAAGCGTAATATGCTAACTAGACCGGACAGCCAAATAACCTTCTGGATGACCTTCCGGATGAAGCCAGGGCTGCAAGAGCTGAGGCAAGCCACCGCAGCTGTGAGGGCCAGGCCCATGGCATGAATTTTGTGCATCGGCCTCTAGTGAGGAAAAATAAAATGCTAATGGTGGTCAACCCTGCATGGAGGAGGAGGGACTGGAATCAGCTGCAAGAGGAAGACTAACCTGCCACTCTATAGTCTTTATACTACTGCTTGGTTTTTTTCTTCATTTGTTTGTTTAATCATGTACATATACTCATTAATTTTCTAAAAATAAAAATATACAGCATTTGATTGAAAAGATTATTATATGCATGTTTAATATGTGGGTGCTACAATATCTGTACCTTCACAAACATGTTGATATAATGTAATAGGAATTTAATTATGATAGGATTTTTTTTTAAAAAGGAAAAACGGACTACAAGGGAACTTGTGAATCAAATATTTCAGTCAAGCGAAGGCTGATAGAGCTTTTGCATAGGTTGGGGAAACATTAACACATGAGATACACAGTGAGGACAAACTCCAAAATCGTGTGAGATAGCAGTGGGTGCTATGTTCACCTTACAATAACTTACCTCATTCAACAGAACAATATTATCAATCACATAAAAGCATGTCATTAGTTTATATTTTATTTGTTTTATATAATTGCTACAGACCTTTATAAACTTGATTGGGTTACATACTTTTTAATATTCTAAGCATTAGGAGTTGTATCCTTGTTCAGGCTATTGATATAAATCAGAGGTTCTCAACCTGTGGGTCGTGACCCCTTTGGGGGTCGAACAACCCTTTCACAGGGATCACCTAAGACCATTGGAAAACACATATATAATTACATATTGTTTTTGTGATTAATCACTATGCTTTAATTATGTTCAATTTGTAATAATGAAAATACATCCTGCATATCAGATATTTAACAGTAGCAAAATTACAGTTATGAAATAGGAACGAATATAATTTTATGGTTGGGGGTCACCACAACATGAGGAACTGTATTAACGGGTCTCGGTATTAGGAAGGTTGAGAACCAATGATCTAAATAATTTAGATCAACATAGAAGAGCTAAATAATTTTATTTTCCTAAAAGAATATATATATCCTTTGCCTAAACAACACAAACACAGAAAGGAAAAAAAAAACACCATGTTTTGCAGAAGACTTTATTTATTTTTTTAAGTATATTTTTTATTGATTTCAGAGAGGAAGGGAAAGGGAGAGAGATATAGAAACATCAACAATGGGAGAGAATCTTTAATTGGCTGCCTCCTGCACGTCCTCTACTGGGAATTGAGCCCAAAACCCGGGCATGTGCCCTTCACCAGAATCAAACCCAGGGCCCAGGCATGTGCCCTTGACCGAAAACGAACCTGGGACACTTCAGTCCTCACCCTGATTCTCTACCCACTGGGCCAAACCAGCTAGGGCCAGAAGAGTCTTTAAATGACTTGAGGTGAATTTTCTAAGGTGAGAGAGGTGCAACATGTATAATATGTAAATACTTTGTCACTACTTTGTTCTTTGGAACTGTCAGCAACCTTTGATTTCATCATGGTTTAACTATTTCCTCAGATTCTATATCATCATATTTTTAATAGGTGCTTACTTCCTATCTAATACTTTTCAAGATGCATTTGAAAAAATATCATTTCTATATTTCAAAAATGATCACTGATACAATTTTATTGGTAAATATTACTGATGAAAATTGTTTAATGTTAGTGAAATATTCTTTTTATTTTCTGTTACTATAAATGTCCATCTTAGAGGTATTTTTAGCATTATATAAACGTTATATATGTGATTTCCAGAATTTATATAAAAACTATTGATGAAAAAAAATTTTAAATCCATTCTATTTTTTTTATTTAAATCAATAGAATCTCTATGGAACTCATGAAGTATTTTCATCTCATTTTGATAACTCTTCTTAGCTTTCAGTATCTTTCAAGTTTCATTGACTGATAATGAAATTGTTCTTTATATCCTTGTGTTAGCTGTGGTTATTTTACCTAAGTAGAAATACTGAATTTCAAAAAAAAAAAGTTGCAGTATCATTATAATCATTTAAAAGGTCATTGTTTCTGGCAATTGAAATAGCTATAAATTGTAGCCTTTTGAAAATTTCATTTTTTAACTTCATGTGGTTGTATGCTGATTGGTGGGACAATTATAAGCTGAGGAGAGTAAACAAGTGGGAGGCAGAGGACATGCCTTTGACCTCTAGGAATTTATTTCAAAATGATCCTGCTATTAGTTGTGACAGCTTCTTGGACACCCTCTGCTATGACTGTTGAATCATAATCACCTCCTGCATTTGCCTGCAAATAGTGTTCTGTTGCACTTCCCTTCTTCATTCTATTTCCAATTTTTTCGGCATTAAAAAAATTCAAAGGCACAGTTGAAAATAAGATTCTCTACATCTATCATGTCTGCTTTTATGAAGCAAACAGCTCAGACTGCTTTATGCCCCATTGGCAGGTTAGGTGGTAGCATTTCATATATATCATTGAGATATTATTTAAATCAACCATCAAAGACATTGGTGATAGGCCTCAGCATTTCTTCTTCTCAGTTTGGACTAGAGTTAATGAAGTTTGCACATAGGAGGAAATTCCTTTATTCTTCAGTAAATTAACACTAATAAAAGTCTAGATGGTGAAAAGGAGAATTATGCTATAGAAAATAAAAAGAAAGCGACTACAGACAAAGATATTCAGCTTGGCTTCTTTTGGATAGAACATTCAGTACTGCAACTCTCCATTTATTTTATTTTTTTACATTTAGTATCTCTACATTCAAACCCATTTTTTTAATTCAGTACATTTTCTTTGTTATATATTTATCTTCAGAATAACTTTCCATTGTCTATTGGAAGAAGCACATAAAATGTTCTTTTCATTTTTTTCACTGTTTATTTTGTGATAGAGTTAAGCCAATGAATGTAACAGGAAATGAGTCAATACCTGACTCACTAAAAAATATTCCGAACATCAATTTTCTGTTTCTTTATATTTGGTAGAGAAAAGTAACTTTATCTTGAGTATTTTTAGTTCTGACATCTTCATTCTCTTTTTCTTCTTCCAGTCCATAGCCTTCACTTCACTCTACTTCACAGCCAACCTAACACCCATCTACATTTCAGAGAAAATTATGCAGGCTCTCATAGGATGCTAACTTAAACAGAAAACAGAATAACATTTCATTCTGGATAGAAGAATTAATGTGGAGTCCTCTCACTGGGAACTCTAAAATATTCACACTAGATAAGAGACAACTCTGTGCCCATCCATATAACAAAGTACAGAATGATCCAATGGAGAAGAAACAGACCCTAACTGATTATTATGGGTGAAGTAGAACAGCAAGACTGGAATAAGGGTTTTGAACAAAGTAATTACCATGCTTATCATGCGAGCCACAAATAAAATTTCAAAGATCAGTGTTATTGCAGGATCCCGAATTAAATTTAGGACCCTGCCTGAATCTACAGGCAGTTGTGGGGGAACCAGAAAGATAAGACTAAACATGAGGGCTTTCTTGATTCCATACCTGGGCGCTGCTGGTATCAAACCCCTAATGGGAGTTGATATCTTCTTCTGTTGGCATCTCCGTATGGTCAGAGAGACATATAGGAGCAGAGAGAATAATGTGAAGCAGGTGACAAAGATTCTGGAGGCCGAGTAGAAAGTACAGCTTACAAAAACCATGTGAGAAACAGGCACATTGAGAAATTATGGAGCTGTGGGAATTTTGATGATCTCTGCAACAGTCTTGTACCGAGTGAGGATTTTTTAACATTGATTATTTCCTTGTCCCTTTCTAAAAATGTGTTTTGCTTTATTGTATCTGGCATATTTCAGAATGTAGTGCTATGTAACAGAAAGATTATTTTTGAGAGCAGGAAGGGCTATTGGATCTTAATCCAATAAAATATATATGGTAAAATTGTATAGTGAAAACATTAAATTCTCTTCATTGAAGTTCTCCGTTCTCATAGAAAGCCAGGCTTTGCGATAACTTCCCTCAGGTAATACTTTCAAGTGGCAAGATGAAGAAAAAGATGTTTCTGATACTTTCTTTATTTTGTAAAAGCCTAAATTTTATAATGAAGAAATTCCTAACTCTTGGACCACAGATAAAAATTTAGGGATTCTGTGAGCATGAACGTAAAACATTACATCAATGCCCCGATGGTATGGTTCAGTGGTTGAGCATCGACCAGACCTATGAACCAGGAGTTCATGAGTCAATTCCCAGGCAGAGCACATGCCTGGGTTGTGGACTTGATCCCCAGTGAGGGTTGTGTCATCTCTCTCCCTCTCCCTTTAGCTCTGAAATCACTAACAAATATATTTTAAAAACAAACAAAAAACATTACATTAGTTTTACTTAGTTAATCCTAATTACAGTTTATTATTTTTTTTCAATTATGAACAAAAAGAAAATCTCAGCAGGACTAACAGTTCCTATGACTTTGTTACTAATAGAAATTGCAGATATTTTATAACACATTACTCTTGTTGCAGACACCGCAAAATAATCTTGATGATTACCACTATTTCAAAATCACCTTGCTTATAAGATCCACCTCTAGATCCATCACATTTGTTAATGTGTTAATGAAGGTACTCCGATATTATCACATAACAAATTTGTTTGTTTCTATAAAATTGATCTTTTAAAAAATACATTTATAACATTTTTCTGAGAATCAATGCATAGGCATTGTCAGAATATCAGACCTGTCTGTGGGACACAAAAGTCTAGAAAAAGTAATTTATAAGTTGTTCTGAAGTGTTAATGTTCTTCTGGGAACTCTTGAGACACACTGACTGCCAAAGGCAAGAATAACCCAGGAAGCACACCTGGGCAGAGTCTTGGGAGATGACAAATTCCCAGAAGATATTTGCCATCCCCCAAAAATGTATTCTATCTAGGCACCCAATGTCTCAGACTCACAGTGAAATCATATGTCCCTGGATTTTTTTTTTGATGTTTTTATTGATTAAGTTATTACATATATGTCCCTATTCCCACGTTACCCCCCAACCCCCCCACTCATGCCCTCACTCCCCTGTTGTCTGTGTCCATTGGTTAGGCCTATATGCTTGCATATAAGTCCTTTGGTTGATCTCTCCCCCTTAGCCCCACCCTCCCCTACCTCCCCTCTGAGGTTTGACGGTCTGATTGATGCTTCTCTGTCTCTGGATCTGTTTTTGTTCATCAGTTTATGTTGTTCATGTGTCCCTGGATTGACACCAAATCAGCACAGGATCACCTGGTCTGAGGGAATATATGAGGTGGAAGAATGGCTCTCTCAAGTAAGATCAGGGTGGAGCAATGGAATATGATCAATGGATTTTCCCAATTGTTTCACAACTTCAGTAAGCCTGAAACATTGCCATACCCCTGGAATGTAATGCCTAATTATGTCAGAGTTTAAAATCCCTTGGTACCCTGGGAACACAGCGTAAGACATAAGTTTATTTAAACAAGAATGTGTAAATTATTGAGCATGCCTGCATTTGCAACTGAGATAAAATATTATTACACACTGGAGGCCCGGTGCACAAAAATTTGTGCACTCGGGGTGTGGGGGAGGGGGAATCCCTCAGCCCGGCCTGTGCCATCTCGCAGTCTGGGACCCCTTGGGGGATGTCCATGTGCTGGCTTAGGCCCGCTCCCTAGGGGATCGGGCCTAAGCTGGCAATTAGACATCCCTCTGGCAGCCTGGGAGCCCTTGGGAGATGTCCACTTGCCAGCAGGGAGCAGGCCTAAGCTGCAGTTGGACATCCTTAGTGCTGCTGAGAAGGCGGGGGAGGCTCCCACCACCACCGCTGTACTGGCAGCCATCAGCCAGTCATTCCCAGTCGCTCTGTTGTTAGGGTCAATTTTCATATTACCCTTTTATTATATAGGATAGAGGCCTAGTGCATGGGTGTGGGCCGGCTGGTTTGCGCTGAAGGGTGTCCTGGATCAGGGTGGGTGACCCGCTGGGGTGCCTAGCCTTCTTGAGTGAGGGGCTGTGGGCCGTTTTCAGGCTGGCCACACCCCCTTCAGGGTGGGAGTCCCCACTGGGGTGCCTAGCCAGCCTTAGGTGAGGGGCTGATGACTGTTTGCAGGCTGGCCACGGATCCTTCAGGGTGGGGGGCCCTACTAGAGTGCCTGGCCAGCCTGGGTGAGGGACTGATGGCTGGCCACAGCCGCGGGCTGGAAGCAGGTATCTGGGATTTATTTATCTTCTATAATTGAAACTTTATAGCCTTGAGCAGAGCTCAGGGCCAGCAGGGCAGGTGGGAAGCTTGGCTTCCTCCATTGCCGGGCAACATCCCAGCACCATGGCCACCGCCATCTTAGTTAGGTTAATTTGCATATTTGCTCCTGATTGGCTAGTGGGTGTGGCTTGATGGTGTAGTGGAGGTACAGTCAATTTGCATGCTTCTCTTTTATTAGATTAGATGCCCGGTGCATGAATTTATGCACAGCTGGGGTCTGGCCAGCTCAGCCCAATTCTCGGGGATGGGATGCAGGAGATTGGCTGGCTGACTCTGCCCTCGATCAGGGTGGGGGGGCTGGTTGGGGCTGGGCCAGCTGGGGAGAGGGGCCTCGGGCGGTTTGTGGGTGGGCAATCAGGGCTGTTATCTGGCCGGTTAGCCACCACAGTACGCATTATAGTAACCGGTTGTTCCGGTCATTCTGTCATTCGAGTTGCTTGGCTTTTATATATATAGGTGATACATCTAAACATAAATCTGTACCTTTTGTACCATAAGCCTCTTTCTTTCAATCATTATAAATGCAGTCATGTATTTAACAAAAACAAAATTTTCTAATACATGGGGCTTTCTGTATAAACAGGAAGCTTTTGGTCTTGCTCCATTTTGGGTATGAGTGTGTGTGTGTATATGTGTGTGTGCACATGTGAGTGCATGTGTGCACTTTTGTTAAATGAACAGTTTATTTCTTATACTATGAGATCCATGTTGTCCAAATTCAAGTGCAGCTATTGGTCTTATGGAAGATTAATAAATTCTCTGGCTTTTTCATTCTTTACCCTGCAGGAAAGATGTGTTTCTCTCTATCTATAGTTATTCTCTATTGTGCAATAAATAAAAGTCAAGAAGATCTTTGGTTCACCTCCCTCAGGTGCTCTGAATCAGTCTCCTAAAGCTGGTGTTACACTGAAGAATGGGTGTGCTAGTACGTTTACACAGAATTGGCTTCAGTGAACAGCTATAAACAAGGCCTTAATTTTCCACAGTAAAAGTTAATAAGACATATATTCTGATTTTAAGTTGTTATTGTCTTTCTCGAGTTAGATTCCCCCTTGTTTTTCAAAATCTTGGGTACTGAGAAATTTCTCCAATGTTAGTAAAACCTGCTAAGTACCAACACAATTATCAAAGAAGAGATGGAAATTTTTATTAATTAATCATGAACTCTGCCATGTGAAATATTCATTGTTGTTCATTGCAACATATTTTAATAGTGCATATTTTTAATAAAGTATATATTTTTTCTAAAAGTGTGTATGATTTAAAAAAATGAATAAATTGTCAGGGCAAATTTTTCTCATTAGTGAAAAGTTACCCACCACAAACACTTTGTGCTTAAAGATCCCACATTGCTGAAAGCACTGTACTTACTTGCCATTCTCCCCTTTCTATCCTTCTCAATTTGCTTTTTTTCTTCTTCTTCTCAGAGAAAGGAAGGGAGGGAGAGAGGGATATTAACAACAAAGCTGCCTCCTGCCTTCCCCTACCGGGGGTCAAACCCAAAATCTGGGCATGTGCCCTCAAGGGGATTGGAACCGTGATTCTTGGTTCATGGGTCTATGCTCAAACACTGGTCTAACAGTTTGTTTCATTTTTTAATCTAAGTCTGGATGAAAGCCATGAATTCTCTGATTGCATAATTAGTCAATGTAATCTGTGAAAATATTTGATTAACATATTTGCAATGTGCTGCCAAGTTGTGCACGTGATTACAAGATACAATTGCCAAACGTAAAGATCTACCTGACACCTGTTAGACAAGGAAATTCAAGGTGTGTCAATTCTTTCAACTGGAAACATTTGGTAGCAGTAGTGGGGATAAGAAGAGACAGTTTTATTTTACATAATCTCGCAAGTTTATTTCAGGAAAACAAATTTTATTAGTATCTCAATTTATGATAGAGGAAAAATGCTGATTTTTGCATAGAAATTTGTTAAAGTTATATAACTAGGTATGCTCTACTTCTTTTGATAAATAAATTTGAAAATTCAAAGGAAACCAGGTAGGATAATATTTAAATCACAAGTTTTCTGGCATACTCAGTAAGGAGTATGGAATTTACTTATCTTAAAGAGTCTGGAGTTAAATCAATCGGAGCTCTTTGATCTGTCATCTGTTTTGACCTCAGTAATCTGGTTCATGTTATCTTTTCCTTTATAAAAATGTTACAATTTGACACATGGATTTTTTCATACTTTTGGTTCTTCTAAACCAGTGGTTCTCAACCTTCCTAATACCTCGACCCTTTAATATAGTTCCTCATGTTGTGGTGACCCCCAACCATAAAATTATTTTCGTTGCTACTTGATAACTGTAATTTTGCTACTGTTATGAATCGTAATGTAAATATCTGATATGCAGGATGTATTTTTATTGTTGCAAATTGAACATAATTAAAGCAAAGTGATTAATCACAAAAACAGTATGTAATTATCTATGTGTTTTCCGATGGTCTTAGGCGACCCCTGTGAAAGGGTCGTTCGTCCCCCAAAGGGGTCGCGACCCACAGGTTGAGAACTGATGTTCTAAACTGTTCCTTCCCCACCCCCTAAGAAAGCCCCAATGATGTTTTTATTTGCAGTCAATAAACCTAACATTTGATCTGGAAGGAGATATGAATTTTCAAATTAGACTCATTAATTGGAAAGGTGTCCTGATTATAATGTAACTTAATTCCGTTTTTACTCTCATTCGTGGGAATATTATTTTCTATATATTTATGACAAATGAGCCATACTAGGGATTTTTATGGCGGCTTAAGCAGATGGGCATGATCACTCATTAACATTTTAGCCTTTCTCCCTTCTCAAGAGAATGGGGATGAGGATGAAAATTTCACAGCTTGCTCTTTTCAGCAGCCATCCCTCATCCAGGAGCCCACCCAGAGTCACCTCATTAGAAAAAAAGACATTACTATCGCCCAGGAAATTGACAGGGTTTTAGGAGCCCTGTGTCCAGCACTGGAGTCAAAGAATACATTTTAGAATGAAGGATGATTTTAGTGCTCTTATCACTTAAGAAATATAAGGGTTTCAAGAAATCTGTGCCAGGAACCCCGGGCAGATACAAATATATATTTCCTATTATTTCACAGTAGCTAACTCATATGATTTTGCTTTTATCACTTTTAATATCTTAGATTTAGAATATGTTTTGTTAATAGATAGTTCTATATTGGCCCAAACACTAAATCTAGAATTAAAATTTTGCTTGCTTTTTTCAACCTAACAGCAGAATATCATTTTTTTATTCTTAAATCTACCAATTGTATTACTAATTCTATTCTAAACAAGTGTGCCTGCCTTGTGATTTTGATACCTTTATTTTCTCCCTCAGTTTATATTTGTTCTTTGAAAGCAGGTGTTATACCTAATACATACAGAAAAACATATGATTGACATATTATGATTTGCTAAACTGATAATGGCATATTGTACACTCTGTTCTACAGTATGCATTTATCATCAAATGATATATTTTAGGTATATTTTTTTATATTAGCACATAGATGACATTCTTTTTTTCTCCAACTTTTCATTTTGAAAAAAATTAGCACCTACAGAAATGTTGAAAGGATAGAACAAAGTTCAGCAGCATAACTTAAACTTTTAGTCAGCAATTGTTAACATTTGCCATATTCCCTTAGTCTCTTTTTTTATATGAGCATGTGTTTATGTGTGTATTTGCTTAACAATCTGAACTAAAGCTACAGATATCAAGACATTTTACTCCTAATTTCTTAAGCATGTGAATCATGAAATATGAAGAACAAAATTATTATTCTATAGATCTTATACTATTATTACTACAAAGATACAGTCATATTTTCTGCTACAGATGTCATATTCAAATAGATTTTTCTATCATGGTTAAATATGTTTGTTTATTTTTTCATTTTTATAATCCATAATTCATTCAAGTATCTTCCATTGCATTTAATATCAGATCTCTTTAAGATTCCTTTAATATAGAGCAAATTCATTGTCTTTTTCTCTTTTTTTGAGGGAGATTCTTATCATTGACATCATGGAGAGTTCAGACCACACATCTGGATGGTGTCCTACTGACTACATTCAAGTTACAGGTAAAGATACTAAGCACATATTGTATGTTATATTTCATTGTATATTATATTGTACCCCTCATAGGACAAGATATGATGAAGAGACATCAATTTGAAATAAACAGCAAGGCTAAAAAAGACCTCTGTTTTTAATGGAATTATCAGATTATACTCTGATTAAATATGTATATGTTTCAAGTCTGGCCACTGAAAAATATTTAAAGCCATGGAATTCAATTGCCATGAGTACATCAATGGCCAGAATTCAGCTTTAAAACACTGTTCCTTACTAATGTCCCTATGTCTGGGTTAGAGAAATTTCTAGTGAACCTGGAGCAACTTACTATTTAAGAAAGTAAAGAAATGCTCATAAATAGGAACAATTCAAAAAGATATAAAACGCTGACCAACGTTCTCAATTTTGGTGACATTTTGAAATAAAAAGAATAATGATGGCAATGAATTTTGACAGTAATTAAAAATTACTTCTTAATACCATAATACTACTCAACATAAAGCTAGGGATGGCTAGAGAAAGCTCTTTTTACAGAAGAATGGCCAGTTATAAGTGGAAGAAATGATAAAAGTAGACATAACCAAATTTCATTCACAAATGTGAGATTCTTGAATCAGTCAAGAATCATCAATTGATGCTAAAAACACTGGGTAAAACTGTTGCTTGTGGACATGATAGTCAAATGGTATCAAAGTATAATGCCATATTTTTTATTGATTACATAGGGAAAACACGTGGCTATAATTGAGAGATCAGATAGACATCTTTTAAAGCACATCATAAAACCTAGCATCATTAATAGTTAAATAATTTTATAAATATTTTCTCAATCATATTAAAAGTTCATCACATTGAAAGAAGAGTAATGCTATTCGTTTTCTAATTTATCCTAATTTTTAACTTATTTTTAAAAATGGAATATATTATATTTAAATATTTTGATATATTTTACAATAAAAATAAAGATGAGTAAACATTATTTACTTAGTTGGCAACACATTCTGAATGCATAGTATATAGAAGAAACTAAAAATAGTTTATCTGAGGATATGCAGAATTTGATATAGAAAAGAAAATATGAAATTTGCCCACTACTGTGGCTCAGCAGTTGTGCATCAATCCAGGAACCAAGAGGTTGCCGGTTTGATTCCCAACCAAGGCACATGCCTGAGTTGCAGGCTCGATCCCCAGTAGGAGTGCATGCAAGAGGCAGCCGATCAATGGTGTTCCTCTCTCATCAATGTTTCTCTCTTTCCTTCTCCCTTCCTCTCTCTCTAAAAATCAATAAAATATATTAAAAAAGAAAATATGAAATTTCATAGAGATGATTTTAGCATATTCTCATCATGGCTTATTTTAAAATATATTTTTAAATATTTAAGAACTGATAAGGTAGCATTTCAATATGAAAAATAATTTTCAAATAAATATTTTATAAGGTTCTGATAAATGCATTTGGGGGATAGTGAGATAGTGGGCTAGATTTAGAATAGTTGTGAGATATAGTTTGTTAATATTTGGTTCCATCCCTTCCATTCTTTGTTCTTCTCTACATTTCCCAGGCATTATTGCCAACAGAATTTTTCTGTAATCCTTCAACAAGGCACTCATATATTTCTCATATATCATATATGCTATATCTGGAAGTTAGAGAATAAGGAGAAGCCATTTGCTCTGGCAGTGATTTTAAGCCCTTTTTGACCACCACTCAAGTACCTCTTTGGTACTTTCAGGCATGTAAGTACCTTGGAGATGGCTTCCCTTAGTACCTGAGGTTCCCTGAAAGCAGCTTTCATGATCTTTGCTCCCCAGCCTTCAAATTTTGTATAAGCCTGTAGTTCCCTGGGTTACACCTTTTCCTACTTTAAATAGCTTAGGTGCCTTCTGTTATCTGACCAATAGGAACAGTATTAGATAATGGAATTGGTCCTTGAATGTAATGGTCTGTTTGTTTGGTTTGTTTTGAGGATGGGGAGTTAGTGGGCTAGAGTTTTTGGTAATGAAGAGAGGTCTGAGGGAAACAATTGAGAAATTCAGGTATGAACGTGAGAAAATGTCTATTTCTAAACATCTAGGAAAAGCATCATGGGAACTGACCCAGCATATCAGAGTATTCACCAAAATGGAGGCTATATGTTTTTCACTACTAATACATCTATTAATATTAAAAACCAATTAATAAAAGCTGAGGCCTATTGTTACTTGTCTCCAATAATTTTTGTCTATATTTTTACTTCAGCATAATAGATTTACATTTATTTTTATAGGATTTAGAGATTGTAAATCTCAAAGCTGTGTGTTACTGGCAAGTCAGTTTCCACTGACTTGTTTCTAAATGACTTTTGCATATACACATTTATTATCTCTCCAAATGACGATTCTGTGATGTGAAAAAGCTTGAATTCCTGCTTCTTTATTGCCTTTGTAAGTTCTCTAACATCCCAAGAGTAGTCGATCCTAAGGTAGACTCAAAGAAAATTGGGGATAAAGTTACTTATTGAAACTTAGTCAAAGCACAATGGTTAAGACATTAAAAATGTTATCATCAATTCAATACTTACAATCCAAAAGTGTTATTGATCACATACTGTATTTCACCATGTGCTAAGGGCTGAAGCAAAAGTGAATAAAATGTGTTCCCTGTCCTGGAGAAGATAAAAAAAAAAATGCTCAGTTCCTTTATTCCAAAGGCATTAAATAATTTAGGGACAATAGAAAATGGACCGGAAGTTATAACCTAAGAAGGAAAAAGAAGAATATATAGCAACTTGATTTAGGGTAAATAATAATTTGTGACTGAAACCTGGTTTTCCCTGCACTTGATGGCCTGTGAATAAATAATAGATCATGATAATAGCAATATTCAAAATGTTGCCAGTTTCAGGCTGCAGCTACTTATACAGTAACTCCAGATACACTCAAAATGTTAGGTAGTTATTTCTAACCATCCCCAAATGTTGTCTCGTGTGCACACACGTCACAGTGTATAATACAGTCTTAATCTCCTGCTCCAGTCCTTCATTTCAACTGTTGTTTGTAAAGTCCACAACCCTTTAACAGCAACTTTTGTTGATTTTATACACACTGCTGGCTACACAAAGGCAGAGCCTCTCCATGCCCACAATGCTGGTACTCTGGAAGCGCCAGATTGTCATTGCATTTCTTGGCATACTCAAGATGTTAACTTTCTGCTGGGGCTCTTCAAAAGTAGCCCAGCCATCATATTACACCATATGGCAACAAAGCAGCAGAGCAATCAAAAGGATGCAAAGTGACAAGAAGGACTTCAGGTTCTGCTGATAGCTCTTCCTCCAGGAAGTCCAGTCATCAATCTTACAGCTGAGATGTGGGATGTGTCAAATGTGACAATCTCTGCCTTCCCTCTACTCCTCCAGCATACAGCCCTTCAGAAACCCTCACAAGTAAATGACTGAAGTGGATGCCTCGTGGTCAACCTCTTGTCTAAGTTTGTCAGGGATACAGTGTGACGTCTGAATTTGATTAGTAAACAAAAGCTGGGTTTATAGCGGAAAATTAGGTTAATTTAAAAATGATTAGATGGTTCATAGTTTTAAATAAGTACTTATTTTCTTTATAGTGTTATACAAGTTTAAATATTGATAGCAAGTTATTTCTGGTAAATATTTCATTTTGTTTAACTTCTAAAATACAAGCTTAGAGCTCTAGCCCGTCAATGTTTAATATAGCTGATTAATGCCCTGCCAGTGTGGCTCAGTGGTTGAGCAACAACCTATGGGCCAGCAGGTCAGGGTTCAATTCCTGGTCAGGGCACATGCCCGGTTTGCAGGCTTGATCCCCTGTGGGGAGCATGCAGGAGGCAGCCAATTGATGATTCTCATCTATCTGTCTCCGTTCCTCTCTGAAATTGAAAAAAAATTAAATAAAAATATAGCTGATTAATTTATCTAATGACCAAGTTATTCCATCTAACTATTAATAGTTTGAGTTATATCAAAAAGTCCAAAAATTGTACTTTGCCAAAAAAAATAACAGTTAAATAATTCAACTCTAAAAGCACAATATGTGTCGAAGGTATACCATAACTCTGAATACTATACCACTATAGCAGGCTTATAAAGATCTATATTTTGCTACTTCAAATCATCCAGGAAAATATATCATGGCATCCTTGTGAAACAGGGTAAGGGATACAAAGTGAATGAGCATAACTAAGGGAATTGATAATTTGATAAACTTTATGGGTAATCAGTACCTATACAGTGGATGTCAATCTGAAAAGTGATCCCTAGTGGACAGTCCAAGTGTGTGCCTCAGGCTTTTCCTGGCCAATTATTTGTATAGATCTTGATGAGGATGGGCATTGTGTGCAAAAGGATTATAAAGAACAACATGTTTTAAAATGTCACAAATGTAATGAGAAGCAACATCAACAAACATTGGACCGGCTGCCCTGATTGGTTTGGCTCAGCAGATAGTCAGCCTGTGGACTGTAGGGTCCCGTGTTCAATTCCGGTCAAGGGCACAAGCCTAGGTCACAGGCTTGATATCCACTAGGGGAGCGTGCAGGAGGCAGCTGATCCATGATTCTCTCTCATCAATAATATTTCTATCTATCTCCCTCTCCCTTCCTCTCTGAAATCAATAAAAATATATTTTAAAAAATTTGGACAGGCAACAGGATAGGTCAATTAAATAAATGAAACAATGTATATTCTTTCTTTGAATACACTGAGAGTGTAGACATGCTCCTAAAACAGTGGTATAAACAAAATACAAAGGAACTGTTTAGATGCAATATAGATCGATAGTATAATATTTTTTAAAAAATCTTATGATGTATCAAGTACATATAATTAGAACCATTTTGGTGTTCTTTTCTCTGTAGATGCGTTAGACAATCTCACTGGGATTATGTGTTCAATTTTGGGCATTACATTTTTAGATAAAATAGAATGCACTGATCTTGTCCTGAATTTTAAAGAGAGAGGAGACATGGAAGGGAAGGAAAAAACAAAACACCTTTCATTGGTAATTTACTCATTACCACATTGTCTCTTAAACATTTATTCATTTACATTTTACACATGCCCTACAAGATAGGTTATACTGTATCTTAATTACAGGTGAAAAAAAACAGAAGTATTGGAAGTTGAGAAAAAAAAAAAAATCATGGTCACAGATTTGGTAAGAGCCAAAGCCAAGTTTGACCCTGCCTCTGTCTGATTGTCATTAATTATGGATTGACACTAGCATGCTGTCCCTTTACTACATGAAATTAAAGGATGCTAACTGAGCATTATGTTTGTTTAAATATAACTTAAATATTTGAAACCCTGTAGAGTTCTAAGCACTAAGAATACTCTTTATTGTGGAGAGTTCATGATCTTACCCTGGGGACTGATTTACAAGCATATAAATCCTAGAATTAGGAAATGATCATATAATCCTACTCCATTATCCTTTGAGCATGTTGTTTTGTTTGTTTCGCTTCCAGTCTGTTTCTTCCCACAAGACAGGACTGAAAAAAATCCTTAGATTTGAGGCAGATAGGATTAGGCTTCTGGAACACTCCTCCAAACCAGAGGGGGGAAAGGCATCTCTACAGAGGAAATGCGCAGCTGGGCAGCGGCTGCCTCACACCTCCTTCCATGGAGAAGACTCAAGAGCCCCAAAGAGGGATGTTTTATTTTCTCACTGTTTTAATCACTTGTCAACACAAACAGATAAATGCGGACCAATCTTTGTCAGATTTGACCTAGCTCATCCCTCAGATCACTGCCTGTTCCTCTCAAAGCGAGGGGAGACTGAGAGGCGGAATAAACTATCAGAGGCATGGTCTATTTGGCACGCAGCATGAATTCCCACAGCTAAACACTAGATTTTTCTGACTCCCCTGTGATTAGGTATATGAATGTAAATTGGCTTTCACAAATAAATGCACTGACACAAGGTTTTGAAAAGAGGGAACTTGATGAGAGTCGATTCCTGCTGTTTTGCTTTTTTTTTTTGTTTGTTTGTTTGTTTTGCCTTTTTCTGCTGGCGAGCCCCCTTGTGGAGATGTGGAAGCTTCTGCAGCAGCATTGCTGTACCTAAGCTCCAGTGTGTGGGTGCTGAGGGAGCAGCGGATAACCTCTTGCCATCCTCTGCTCCCTGTTCCCCATCCCTGAACCCAGCCAGTTACAGCGTTCTTAAGTGAGGGATTTGGCAGCATGTTCCCAATTCCTCTCCTTCCTCAGAGGACTGAGTAGAGCCCCTGGCTTTAGGGTCTGGGAATTGTGCCTGGAGACCTAATCGATCAGGCTCTCCAGCACTTCCAACACCTGTTAAGCATTTAATTCTCTCTATTTAGCCAATTTCTGTTTGAAATACTAGAGTTTCTGTATCCTTTTGTGAATGCTAAGTGGTAGTGTACTAAAGGGTGTATCTATTCGTCCTCATGCCATACATGGGAAGGCATTTCTATATTTTGGGGGGGAAAGAGCATTCGATTTCCAATGACTAAATTACCAATGGCATTAAAAAGAATACAATGATACACCGTGGAAGAAGCTATTATTCCTGCCTGCAGGATCAGTGGCAGCTTTGCGGTAGATTTGACATTTGTGTGGTATTGAAAAAAGAAAACCAATCTTATCAGGATGACATCATGGAGGTGGAATATTTTAGCTCAAAAAAATAGCTAAAGTATATGCATGGCAAGTTGAAAGTTCATGATATATTTAAGAAATCATGAATCTGCTTGTGTGATTGAAGAACTGTACAAAAGCTTAGTCTTTGCCCAGCTGGTGTGGCTCAGTGGTTGAGCATTGGACTATGAACCAGGAGTTCATGGTCCAATTCCCAGTCAGGGCACATGCCTGATTTTGGGGGATCAATCCCCAGTGTGGGGTGTGCAGGAGACAGCCAATCAATGATTCTTTCTCATTATTGATGTTTCTATCTCTCTCTCTCCCTCTCTGAAATAAATACAATGTATTTTTTTAAAAGCTTGGGCTTTGCAAGACAATGCTTGAAAGGACACTTGGGGCCAGAGCATCAAGTCTTTAAACGTTACTCAAACACCAGATAAATGGTTGAATGAACTAAATACTTTTTCTTTGAAAATCTGTAGGGATTTGTATATGGGTAGCTGACTTTTACTATATATACATCTAATAGATTAAGAGATAGGTCTTTTTTGTGTGACTGCAACGGTAAATGTAGGAACTGTCAGGTAAAAGTTACTATATGTGGTAGGTTGGGGCATTGTTTGCAGATCTTTATCTTCTTTCTATATTAGGATTATACATCCATACCCTTAGCTATGGGTCTGTTCAGCCCTTCCACACAAAGCAGATGGCATATTTTCCTGGCACTCTGATGTGATGAGTGTCTACTTGACTTGCTTTGGAAAATATGTTGTTTGAAGGGACAGGGTGTCAGGCCCAAGGAGAGATGCAAACACACTAGCATGGTATGCCTTGACCGCAGGCACTTTTCTCAGTTTCCATGAGAGGACTACTTGAGTAGCCACTGTTACAAAGAGACTGGGAATACACACTGAGCAAACCTGGTCCCAGCCAAAGTCTTGGGGCCAAGTTTGTCCAAATCTAGCGAAGTCACTGCTGACCGCATGCTGGGAAGAACACAAAGGGTTGCTATTGTTTGTCACTGAGGTTTATAGAGTACTTATTATGAAGCGAGAGAGCTGACTCATTCTGCAGGAAAGCCTTTTAGCACGCCAGTCTCTTTAAAATGAATAGGAAACGTCTGGAGGCAGTTTTCCAGGGTATTCAAGGACAGGTGACAGCGAAGACTTTCCATCTCCACTGCGACATCCCTCCCCCTTCCTGTTATTATCTTCTGCTTGGAAGAGTCTAAAAGCCACTAAACACATCCCATCATCTAAACTATCCATCACATGGCAGCAAGAACGGCCTTTTACAAAGTTGCTGGGTCATTTTATCCTCCTTTAAAAATACTTCAATGCTCTCAGGTGCACTTAGAAGGAAGCATACAATCCCCTAAGACCTGGGATGAACCTCTCCCATTTTTTCACCACTAGCCTCTCTTACCACACTTGAACCACACTGAGTTTTTTTCTGTGTCACCAACATGCTTTTCTCATCCTCATGTAGGGTCATTCGAATTATCTTCTGTGAGGTAGTCTTTTCTCTCAATCTTCCTATTGATGGTTTCCACCCCCCACATCCTTCAGTTATCAGCTTAAAGATCACCATGGATGGCTCCTGGTCATGTTGCTATTTTCTATTTCTTAAAAGTATTTATCAAAACTGGGAGGACGGGAAGAGATCAACTGAAGAACATATGTGCATAGCCCATGGACATAGGCAATAATGTGGTAAAGCCCTAGGAGGGAGGGATTAGGGTGGAGGGAAGCAAAGGAGGCAGGGGCAGAATTGGGGGACATCAATAATAGAGTCAACAATTAAAATAAAAAAGCAATGTGTTTATTTACTTAACATTCCCCACATAAATGTACATCTGATATAGGCAAGAACCAGATCTGTATTGTGACCTTATTGCCAATATCAGACAAGTACATGTTTACCTAGCAAAAGAAAAAAAATAAGTAAGTAAATAAATATATCATTAGAGACATAATAATTAAAGTTTAATTATTGAATAGCAGTTGAATAAAATAAATTCTATAATCATTTTATCTCAAAAATCTGCTGTACAATTAGACTTGCATACTTTATTAAAATGTAACTGGAAGAATTTGGGACCATATCTAGATCTTTTTCTTCTGCTTTTTGTGTGTGGTCAACCATGAACTAAACTAGCTGAGTAAAAGGAATAACCACTAAATGGTAAGGATGCTCCTGCACTGTGTCGCCAGTTCCAAAATTGTAGCAAAAGCCATCAAAGTATATTTTACAAAATCTGGCACTTACAGCATATAAGAGAGAGGAGGTCACTTCCTTTTTCAGATGGCATTCTCTTCTCCAATGTGGGTTCAATTTTATTTTTCTTGATAATTTACTGGCCTCCACAGATGTGCATGCCACTAAGTAAACAGGGTTGTCTAGAACACACAGCAGTGTGAAAATGAAAAAAGAAATCAGGTTGGAGATGACACACAAATTTTTAACCGTGAGTATTAGAGTGACAAAATGTATTTTCACCAGACAAACACTATACCACCCCAGCACCTCCTTTCACAGTCTATTTTATAGGAATTGTGTGTGTATATATTTGTGTGCATGTGAAATATAATATTTCAATTTGAAACATTAGAAACAAATGCCTAGGCAAAGATCCATTAAAAAGAATGTGAATATATAAAAGAGCCAAAAGGTGGAAACAGCCCAAAAGTCCATCAACTGATGAATGTGTAAATACAATGTGGTATATCCATAAAATAGAATGTAATTCAACAGAAAAGAAACAAAGTACTTATAAATACTACCACATGGGTGAAGCTTGAAAATAGTATAGCTAAAAATAAGTCAATCACAAAATCATGCAATATATATGATTCCATTATATGAAATGTCCAGAATAATAAATGCATAGAGACAGGTAATAGATTAGTAGTTGCCAGGATTTGGAAAAGAGAGACAATAGAGAGTGGCTGCTAATGGGTGTATGATTTCTTTTGGGGGTGACAAATATTCTAAAATTAGGTAAAGGTGAGAGTTAGACAAATCTACTGAACTGTACAGTTTAAAGGGGGGAGGGGTGGTTAGTCCGAGCTGGTTTGGCTCAGTGGACTGAAGGGTTTCAGGTTCAATTGTGGTCAAGGGCATGTACTTGGGTTGCAGGCTCAATCCCAAGATGCAGGCAGGAGTCAACCAATCATGTGTCTCTTTCATGGCTATGTTTCTCTCTCTCTGTCTCTCCTTCTCCCTTCCACTCTCTCTAAAAATCAGTGAGAAAATATCCTCAGGTGAGGATTAACTAAATAATAATAATAAGTAAAAGGGAGGGATTACATATTATGTGAATTATCCTATATAATAAAAGCACAGTATGCAAATTGTCCCCTTGACCAGAGTTCATCTGGGAGTTCACCCAGGGGGCAGGCTGGCCAGGGGAAGGGAGGGAATACCTGGCTGGCAGGCGTCAGCGCTAGGGACCCTCGCAGTGTACAAATTTTGTTCACTGAGCCTCTAGTATATCAATAAAGGTTTTATGGAAAACAGTACTTGTGAGGCAGGCTGATCTTAAATTAGCAAAAGATTCACATTGATTTGTTCCTGGTAGAATACATCTCCAAATGATCTCTTCTGTACTATGGAAATAAATCACCAAGATTCTTTAACTGTTTATAAATCCACCAGTATATTAATACATTTGTCACTGGATTTCACAGTATAAAATTACCTATTGAAAGGAGTTTTAGGGAGAAACTAGGCAGGTTTACAGATTCTTGGAGATAAGGAGGGTCCCTGGGAGAAGAATGCATTCATGGAGACTTGAAGACACCAAAATGATTATCTGACTTATACAGAGGATAGAGAAATGCCACAGGAAGAGGGGGTTCAGGAAGATGGAAATATTTCTGACCTGAGCAATTAAAACAGCCATAAACCAAGGATAGAGATATCTCTGGCCTGAGTAGCTAGGAGATCAAAGGCAACTCCAACCAGCAAGATAAGGGGGAGAAAAAGTAGGGAGCACCATGTGGTCTTTGAGCTTTGAAACTTATTCTATATAGCAGAATGACCAATGAGGAAAACATGGGGGTTCCAAATTAAGGAAAGGGACCAATAAGAAAGGGTCATGTTCAGACAAAAAACTGCAGCATATGTAAACCAGAGACAAAGGGACACGAGGCACATTTTTTAGATTGATTTTCCCATTAGAGAGAGAGAGCAGGCTTTTACCATTGGGGGGTGGCTCCCCATTGTGTCCCCTTTGGGGACACCACTGCCCAGATGGAATTTGTATCTGCTTCCAATAAACTTTTACATTTTTTTATTAAAGAAGCCTTTTTGACCACGAGTTTATTCTTCAAACTTCATGAGGACAAGAACCCATGGAAAGAAAAGTGTGTACCCCGAGCCCCATGTTTTACTATGCTTCACTGAATATTGTCTACCTCCAGATCTCTTTAACTCTTTTTCTAAAGCAGTTGCTTAGAGGTAGATAATACACTGATATCCCTGAGATCACTAAACACAGTCTATTCTAGAAAATTGTCAAATAATAATTCCATAACTGAGGATAGAAAAAATATATAAAGGTAATCATTTTACATGTATCTTATAAACTGTTAAAATTATCTTTTGATCGCTACCAGATTTAGCTTGTGTTGTTTTGAGAGCAAAGGTTAAGTCTTATTGTTGTTGTATCATTTGCCTCTGGCAGAGTCTGACATTTTAGGTACTGAAAACATGCTTGTCAGACATATACCTAAAAACAAGAAAACAGGGATCATTTTTAATCTATTAATTAAAGAATATTATATTGATATTATATTGAATATTATGATAAGTTTACATGGCAACAGAGGATTGCTAGAATTAGTGGGGTGATCACTTTGTATAAAAATGTATATTAAATTATACACCTAAAACTAATATAACCAGTATAGGACTGTAAACAATTATATTTAAATGAAAAATAAATTAAAACTACCAACAAACAATATTATATTAAAATTTCATAGGTTCAGAAAACTTTGTTCTCTTTGAGAACTTTATCATTCTTAGAATCATCATATCCTCACTTTTCTGAAAATACATATACACATATAAATATGTATACATATGTACTTATAATTAAACTAGAGGCCTGGTGCACAAAAATTTGTGCACTCGGGGTGGGGGGGGTGGGCCCTCAGTCCGGCCTGTGCCCTCTCACAGTCTGGGACCCCTCGGGAGATAACGACGTGCTGGTTTAGGCCTGCTCCCGGGTGGCAGAGGGCAGGACCAATCCCTAGGTGCAGCCCCTGGTCGGGCTCAGAGCAGGGCCAATTGGGGAGTTGGGGCGCCTTCCCTGTCACACTCAAGGCAGGGTCGATGGGGAGGTTGCGGCGCCACCCCCTGTCATGCACAGAGCAGGGCAGATCAGGGGGTTGGGGCGCCACCCTCTATCACCCACAGAGCAGGGCCGATCAGGGGGTTGGGGCGCCGCCACTGTCACACTCAGGGCAGGGCCAATGGGGAGGTTATGGCTCTACCCCGTCACACACAGTAGGGCCCGTGGGGTGGGGGGGTTGGGGCGCCGCACCCTGTCACACACAGAGCCACAGGGCGATCAGGGGGTTTGGGCGCTGCCCCCTGTCACCCTGATCCCGGTGCCGGGAGGCCTCGTGGCTCTGCTGATCCCGGTGCTGGGAGGCATATTACCCTTTTACTATACAGAATAGAGGCCTGGTGCATGGGTGGGGGCTGGCTGGTTTGCCCTGAAGGGTGTCCTGGATCAGGGTGGGGGTCCCCACTGGGTGCCTGGCCAGCCTGGATGAGGGGTTGATGGCTGTTTCCAACTGGTCACACACCCTTCAGGGTGGGGGTCTCCACTGGGGTGCCTGGACAGTCTGGGTGAGGGGCTGAGGGCTGTTTTCAGGCTGGGACTGAAGCTCCCAACTGCTCCTTTTTTTCTTTTATTTTTATTCTGGGCCAGCTGTAGCTCTGAGACTTGGCTCCAGCTCTGAGGCCTCAGCTGCTGTAAACAGGTATCTGGTTTGTTTCGGTTCTATAATCGAAACTCTTTATCAACTCCAGCTCTGAGATCCCGGGCTCGCTGAAAGCAGGTTTCTGGGGTTTTATTTCGCTTCTATATTTGTTACAATGTTTCTTAAACTGCAAGCTCAGAGGCCAGCAAGGCAGGCAGGGAACGTTGCAGTCCTCCGTCACTGAAGCAAGCAAGCCTCATGTTCAGTTTAAGCTGCCTGGCTGCCGGCCGCCATCTTGGCTGGCAGTTAATTTGCATATTGCCCTGATTAGCCAATGGGAAGGGTAGCGGTCGTACTCTAATTACCATGTTTCTCTTTTATTAGATTAGATTTTATTTACTCACCATAATCAGGTGTTTCCTTGTAAATGAATGTCACTTACTTTTTGTACATTTTGTTTATTTCTTTTGTATCTAAATAACCTCTCTTTGGTTCTAGACAACCTCCTACATTCTAATCCAGAAAGCTCAAACTGTCACCCTTATTTGGTCAACTATGGGCATAAGTTTAGAGATAAAACCTCATTACTATGTTTTTAGGGGACATTTTTTCTATAGCATGTTCCATGGAGTACAGATCTTGTCACATGGTTTACTAAATGAAAAAAATAGCATAACAATGAAAGGTTATACAGACAAGTAAGATAGAGCATTTTACATACCTCTGCCCCTACAAAACATCACGAGAATCATTGGAATGCTAGCGTCTGAGCCATTTTTGAAAATAAACCTATTACATCAATTTTCTGATTTTGATATTATGTTAAGCTTATGTAGAACGTTACCATTGGGGGAGACTCTATTTGGTTATATGGATGTCATCTGTATTATACCTTACAATGAATGCTAGTTTACAATTATTTCAAGATTAAAAAGTTAATAAAATGCAAACAGCATAAAAACAGCCCTGGTATTGTTCTTTTGGTATCAAATGAGTACATTTCTTTGTAACTAAGTAATTAAATAAATTAGCAAGGAAACTAATCAATTGATTTTGGCTAACCTGATAGTTTCAAACCACATTTGATTGAGGAATAGTTTTTAACATCTATAATACGTTTTGCTAAACACTATGCAGAGGATTTTCAACTAAGTAGTTATGCTTCCGTTGCCGAATTTTGAGCACTGTAGTATAAATCAGAGTTTCCCATTTGTTATACTGCTATTTGAATCATACATATTTTTAGTTTTCTAATTAATGAGGCTACAGATTACTGTTATTGATAATTTAAAATATATATGAAGATCATAGAGCTTATTAAGTTATCATTTAGGAAACATATTAATAGCCTATAATGTATCACTTATTGCATTGGAAATTTGAAAATAAATAAAATTTTACTCAAAAATTTTATTGTGATGATTTAATTAGCAGATAAATTTTAATAAAATCAGACATGATAAGTAAATGCTAATATGCAGATATACTAATAAACCAGATATGCTAAACTGATATGCTGTTTTCACTTAGCACCATTTGAAAAAAATATATTAAAATGTGCTTGCAATAGAGTTATAGTTTTAAGGGACTAATAGTACATTTTAAAAATTGTTGACAAGCACCTAGAGCAGCGGTTCTCAACCTGTGGGTTGCCAACCTTTGAGTCATGACCCCTTTGGGGGTCGAACGACCCTTTCACAGGGGTCGCCTAAGTCCATCGGAAAACATATAAAATTACATATTGTTTTTGTGATTAATCACTATGCTTTAATTATGTTCGATTTGTAACAATGAAAATACATCCTGCATATCAGATATTTACATTACAATTCATAACAATAGCAAAATTACAGTTATGAAGTAGCAACGAAAATAATTTTATGGTTGGGGGTCACCACAACATGAGGAACTATATTAAAGGGTCGCAGCATTAGGAAGGTTGAGAACCACCGACCTAGAGCATATCTTAATATTCCACAATTCCATGCCAAATAATGTGTTTTTAAAGAGCAAAGTCTGAATTACATAGATGTCAAAAGTTAATTCTATTAGCATCTCAATGAGTTTTTTATTGAAATGAAAAATCTCAGTGGTAGTTGCTATTGTTACTATTTTGACTTTTCTTTCAATAAAAAAAAATTATTTGTAGCTTCAAATTCCCATTGTATAGCAAACAAATAATATCTTATAAAGGGCATGCCTAAAATGTCATCCTCAGAAGTATTATATGAAAACAGTGATGCCACTTTCAGATGGGGATAGTCAATTTTTCCCCTGGGAAAATATAAATATTCTGAAGTTATATAAAATAAAACTATTTAACCTTAGCAAAAAAATATGTATTTTTTTTAACATACTGAATAAGATTCAGTTATCTAATTTTTTTCACTCTGATGAAAATGCTACAAAGTGTAAAACATTAAAAATAAAAACAAGAAGAAATTCAGCTTTCATTAATGTTTCAATAACCATTCTCACTTTTTTTTTTTTTTTTTAGCTCTGGTCAAATGTTTTATGTGACTCTGAAATAAATACAAAATAGAGTGCATTCATCGTCTTCATATTGTGCAATGAATGTTGAATAACACTGCATTATTTAAATCTGTTTTTATTTATCTTGTTTACATTTTTTATTTTCAAGATTCTTCAATGTTTGCAGCAGAGGAAGTTGGTGCATTTCTGTGGATATAAGAAGAATAGAAACTACATAACAAGACATAAAACGTTGTTTGATTGTTTGCCTGTCCACAGAACATTTTTTGACCTATTTCAACCTATATATTATTAAGTAAACACCGGAATTCACATATCAGCCTTTAGTGTGCTATGGAGTAAATAAAGTATTTGTAACGAGATAAATATAGAAGTGGGAGTGATAGAAGGTTGTTGCTTACAAGAAACCATAGATTTCCAAATAAGTTAAAACAATTATTTCTTTTACTCAGTCAAATCATCTAAAATCATTTATTAACTTTTAATTGAATTTATTGATTGACATTGGTTCACAAAACCATACATGTTTCAAGTATACAACTCAACAAAACATCATCTGCACAGTTTCATGTGCTCATCACCCAACGCAAAGTCTCTTTCCACCCCCATGGATTCCCTCTTTGCCAAACTTCACCTACCCCAACCTTTCCCTCTGGTTATCACCACACAATTGTCTGTTATTTGTGTTATATATGTCTATATATATAATATATGCGATATATGTTATATACATGTAATACACACACACACACACACACACACATACATATTAGAGGCCTGGTGCACGAAATTTGTGCATGGAGTGGGCGGGTCCCTCAGCTCAGCCTGCACCCTCTTTCAATCCAGGATCACTGGCTCCTAACTGCTTGCCTGACTGCCTTCCTGATCGCCCCTAACCACTCTGCCTGCCTGTCTGACTGCCCTTAACTGCTCACCTGCCTGTCTGACTGCCCTTAACCGCTCTGCCTGCCTGTCTGATCTCCCCTAACCACTCTGCCTGCCTGTCTGATCGCCCCTAACCACTCTGCCTGCCTGTCTGACTGCCCTTAACCACTCGTCTGCCTGCCTGATTGCCCCTAACTGCCTCTGCCTCAGCCCGTGCCACGGTGGCTTCATCCAGAATGACGCCCAGAAGGTCATTCTGGTCTAATTAGCATATTATGCTTTTATTATTATAGATATATACATATTTATATATGTTTGCTTAATCATTCACCTTCTTTCATCCAACCCCCACACCCCACTCCCTTTTTTGTTTTAATAAGAACAATAACAACAATCAAATAGTAGATGAAGACCAAAATTTTTCTAATAGTTTGTATCTCAGACTTAGCCAATAGAATTTGTAAAGGTAAATGTCAAGGTAATATCATAAGATATCCCTTTTATGTATTTATTAATCAGAAAGTTCATTTTATTATAATTATTTTTATCTATATTTTTGTAACACATCTAGGATACCACAATGTTTAATGAAAGACAAAATATATAAGAAAAATAAAACAGCTTAAGAGAAAAACAACTGTAGCTAGAGAAAAATACCTAGGTATGTTATATGTGATGGTAAACCAAATAAAGATGGCTACCTATTTAGAAGCGAAATCAAAGTTTGGACATCCACAGATTGAATTGGGCAGAAAGAAAAGGACATGGGGCCTGCATAGCTCTTGAAGCATTTTTATGGTACCTAAATTGTACGTTCAAAAATTTGCAAAGAATCTTTAAAGTCATTTATAGAAATAAAATTATCCATGTCTAGATCTAACATAAATAAGTTATCAGTGATCTGTTATTTTATTTGCTAATTGTAGTCCTTAAAATTTATGATAACCCTGATATTATTTGCTTCATATATAAAGGTTGAATGTTATTGTAGTAATGCTACTGCAAAAGAACAAGAGAATAATTTGTTATGTATCAATGAGTAATAGAATTTAGTAAGAATAAACACTTGCATAACACAATCCAACTACCTAATATGTTTACTTAAATATATTATCTAATACCAATTGAAAAAGAGCACACCAAGGGCAATAAAGTTATTTAATTTACACAAGGAAATATATCCACAACACTAGGAACTTAGAGTCAATCCTAGATCACTTGGTCAGAGTCTATGCTTCTTAAAATGATGTCACATAAAAGAAATACAGTGCAGAGTGAGGAAATTGGGATGGGAAAAACACAGAAAGAGAGATAGAATTTGATTAGATAGATGATAGTAGAGAGATGATGGCAGATGATAGATCGATAGATTAGATAGATAGATAGATAGATAGATAGATAGATAGATAGATGATAGATAGATAGATGATAGATAGATAGATGATAGGACAAATGGTAGGAAGACTTACAAACCCATTCACTCTCTGATTTCCCTCTTTGACAGGCACCATTAATCTACATAAAAAGAGTGATGACTGTTCCCCCTCTTCAGAAGCCCGCCTGCCTGGCTGTCTATTCAGACCTCACACTTGGGAAGCATCTCAAGTCCAGCATCAGTGAGACAGCGCCCAGCCTCTCAGTCACACATATCACAGGTGGGAAATCCACTCATTGTGATACAAGTAAATTTAACAGCTTTATTTTTCTTCTGATGGGTGGGCAGAAGGCACTGACCTCTTTCCAAATGATTGCAACTGCATAAAAGAGCTATAGCTTTGGGTCATTCACTATAGAAAGTCTCTTCTGCCAAGAGTAGTGAAGGTTTTATTTTGAGGAGATTAATCCTTCTGAAGGAGAAAGATACATTTGTGACATATTACCTCTGAGTAGCTCTCACGGATGTACAGAATTAACTCATAATGATGCTGACTGATGCTATCAAAGTCAAAGGGTATTCCATCCAGTGCTGCAGTCATCATCCAGGGGACCATAAGGGGGCGTTCAAAGATCCTGCAATATTTATGTCCCTATTTCTGTGCCTCAAGAGCTATGGGCTGAGGGAGCGTTAATCAAATATTTAACCAGGAAAGAGAAGCAGACCACTGCTAACACAACTATTGTTTAATGTCTCATACACTTAGATCTTAACATGCTAATCTGTCAGTTGTTTCAAATCAAAGTTGGGGTTTCAACATTGGATAAGCAATTGCCCTTGGCCAAATCCACACAGCTAATTGGAAGATAGTTGTGTTTGTTGTTTGTTTTTTTTTCCCCCTGGCGTATTCTACTGAAGAGATAAGTTGGATTGAAAAAATAACTTAAAATCTGATTATATTAATTGCTAGAGGCCCGATGAATGAAATTTGTGCAAGAGTAGGCCTTCCTTCCCCTGGATGGAAGCACCGGCTTCCCTCTGGCACCCAGGATCCGGGCTTCCCTCACAGCCCCAGCTTCATCTGGAAGGTTGTCCAGAAGGACGTAGGGTCTAATTAGTATATTATGATTTTATTATTATAGATAGTTTTAAATAATTTTAATATTTTTTAATATTTAAAAAGTATAGTTGAAAATATCTGTACTAATACTTTAATTTGTCTGAACTAACACAATAGACTACATTACAGATTAAAATGAAAATGTGTAGCTGAAACCGGTTTGGCTCAGTGGATAGAGTGTCGGCCTGCGGACTGAAAGGTCCTAGGTTCGATTCCGGTCAAGGGTATGTACCTGGGTTGCGGGCACATCCCCAGTGGGAGATGTGCAGGAGGCAGCTGATCGATGTTTCTCTCTCAGCGATGTTTCTAACTCTCTATCCCTCTTCCTTCCTCTCTGTAAAAAATCAATAAAATATATTTTTTAAAAAAAATGAAAATGTGTATATATATTTTTACAACTTCTAAAATTTTATGTGCTTTACAATAAAATATATTATTTGAATATTTTTAAAAGTAACCTTTATTAAAATTTCTCTTTTAACAAATCAATATCCTTTATAACCCTACCCAACCTATTGCAAGCTGTATGGATCTTTACAACTGAGATAAAATCTCTTACACAAGAGATAGCATCACAGGACACCTGGGCTTAGGTTACTTGGAAATAAATAATCTCTCTCTCTCTCTCTCTCTCTCTCTCTCTCTCTCTCTCTCTCTCTCTGTCTTTTGACCTTTTCATCTCACATTCTATTTTTCCCAATTTTTCATTTGTTTTTCCCATCCACATTTCAGCCCTTTTTCCTCTGGGGGCATTGCACCATTCTTGTTCTACCTTATTTAATGTGTAAAGTTCAGTTAGTATTCCGTTTGAAACCAGTTCATTCTGGGAAAGACAGGGGCTTGCCTAAGGTACTGACACACAAGACCACCTTCTGCAACTGTGAGATAAACAAGAAATAAGTTGACAGTGCTCTCAAGTCACCACATGCAGCTCCTTACATGACTGGGAATTTCAATGTGAATTCGACAGCACTGAAATAAGCAATGTCTTCTAAAGTTAAAAACAATAACAGCTACAAAACAGGACAGAGTGCTTTGGAGGGCAAAGCTAGGAATCAGTTAAACAATTTAGAAGCCTGTCTCAGCAATCCCTGTAAGCAATGACAAGTCCTTACAGTGGTTCTCAACCTTCCAAATGCCGCTACCCTTTAATACAGTTCCTCATGTTGTGGTGACCCCCAACCATAAAATTATTTTTGCTGCTACTTCATAACTGTAATTTTGCTACTGTTACGAATCATAATGTAAATATCTGATATGCTATATGTGTTTTTCGATGGTCGCGACCCACAGGTTGAGAACCGCTGCAAATAGTACAGCATCCTTGAAGATATTAAGAATGGCTATGGGAGCCCTAGCTGGTTAGGCACAGTAGATAGAGCATCAGCCTGAGGACTGAAGGGTCCCAGGTTCAATTCCAGTCAAGGGCACATGCCCAGGTTATAAGGTTGATCCCCAGTGTGGGGTGTAACATTCTCTTCATTAATTCTTCTACCTCTCTCTCCCTCCTGTTCCTACTCTTTTCCTCTATAATTTATTCATGTATCAGTAGTTAGGATATTTATATTAAAACACACATAGCCAACTTATGTACTCAGACCTCCCCAGTTACAACTATATCACTAAAAGTAAAACTTAAGTACTTAAAACAACCAATCTATCTCTTTATTAGAGGCCCGGTGTGTGGGTTTGCAATCCGGGACCCCTCGGGGGATGTTGGACTGTTGGTTTCGGCCTGATCCTCACAGGCCAGGCCAAGGGATCCCTCTGGTGCACGAATCCGTGCACCAGGCCTCTACTATGCATATAAGATCGTTGGTTAATCTCTTCCCACCTTCCATCCTCCCCTTCCCCCCTTCTCTCTGAGATTCATCAGTCTGTTCCATGTTTTCATGCCTTGCATTGAGCATCTATCCCCCGGTGGTCAGTGTGCATCATAGATACCAGTCGAATGGTCAAATGGTCAAATCATTGAATGGTTGCTTAGGCTTTTATATATATAGATGATCTTCTGACTATCTATTACTCTGACTTTACTCTTCTCCAAGCTCACACATTCCTCACTGTTTCTCAAACCTAAAGTATATTTCTTCCTCTAGGCTTTTGCACTGTTTTCTCTGTGAGGAATATTCTCCTTTTATATATCTGCAGGACTTATCTTCTCATCACCTTATGTTTTTACTCAAGTACTACGAATGAGGATTTTTGTGATGATGTCATTCAAATTGTTACCCATCTTCAAGCTCTGACACAACTTCCTTGCTTCATATGTTTCTTTGCCACCTCCTTCATCCAAACATACATTTTAATTTGCTTGTTATTTTATTGTCTATACTAGAGGCCCAATGCACAAAATTTGTGCACTTGGGGGAGGGTGTCCCTCAGACCAGATTGTGAGAGGGTGCAGACCAGGCCAAGGGACCCCACCAGTGCATTATTGGGGCCGGGGAAGGACAAGGGAGGTTGGCCAGCCAGGGAGGGACTGTGGGAGGGCGCTAGGGTATGTCCAGCCCATCTTGCTCAGTCCTGATCGGCCAGACCCCAGCAACAAGCTAACCTATCAGTCAGAGCGCCTGGCCCCTGGTGATCAGTGCATGTCATAGTGAGCGGTTGAGCAGCCTTAGCATATCATTAGCATATTACGCTTTGATACGTTGAATGGCCGACTGGACAACCAGATACTTAGCATACTAAGCTTTTATTATACAGGATTTTCCACTAGAATGTAAACTCTAGGAGACTAGAACTTTTTGTTGTATTTAATGATAAATCACAAGTGCCAAGAATGGTGACTGATACATAGTATGAAATTGCTTAGTTTTCCCAAATCTCACTTTCTTCCTGAGGTTGCCTTGAGAGTCACAGCTGAATTATTTTATTAGCCCTCTAACTATTTTTTCTGTCTCCATCCTATATTTCTATAGCCAAGTGCCTACACATATATCAGAATTTTCTTATCCAATTGTAGCTTCTTCCAATTGTTCCCCATCATTATCTTCTTCTGGTTAATCCCTTTACAGAATTAACCAACATCTGAATTTATGTTGTTCATTATCTTTTCTTTTTATTAGCAGAAAGATTCCACAAAACCAGAGGATTTTTATGCTTTGTTGTTTGCTATATCTTATCAAACCACAAATGAATGACTGTCTCTCAAAGAAAAAAAGTTTATTGAATAAATAAATGATAGCTATAATAATAGTTGTTATCATGGCATTTCTGAAATAAAATAAATACTTATTCTAATAATATATTTCTTTAAATAAAGGAAAATTTAGTAGTGATCAAAGTTCAATCATAATCTTACTAAAATAAAACACACAAATGTAAAGATATAGCAACAATTTGCAAGAAAATGAATGTTTAAACATGACACTTTTATTTTCCATTTACAATAATATAAAATTCAGAAATGGAATTTTACTATCAATATTTCTTATTTTTGGTACACAACTTTGGAAACTATTTATATGAGAACTATAATTTGTATCATTCCAATCATCTTCTAATGCTAGAAAGGGGTCCTTCCAATAGACATTAACATTTTAATACACCTTTCAAATAGCCATAATGATTTCAGTAGGGCTGTGCTCTATATGGACATCCCTTTAATAGACGATATTTTCATTGTCCTTCTGCATGACCAGACCATTGGCCACTTTCCTTGAATTGGTAAAGACCAAAACATCGTGTCAAGAAGCATGCAATTTGGCCCACTGAGCTGATTTATTGTACCTTCTTTGATCAGAGAAGTGACCTTCCAAATACTTTTCAAGACTGTCTTATATACTTAGTCATAGAGGCAGTTTACATTCATGTTGAGAATAGGTTAGTAATTAGCCCTGAAATGGAAAATCTTTAGCCCACAGTTCCAATTGTTGCCTTTGGAGGCATTCTAAGATTTTTTGTTTTTTCATAAGCACCAGTCTATGCCCCACACTGAGCTATCAAACAGAGAATTTGTTCAGACCAGCAGCACTCCAGCTTTTATTCTACACTCTATGTCTCAGGCAATCTTTGCTTTCATGTAATATGTTTGACTAATATTACTTGAAGGACAGATTTGGATGCCTTCTTACAGAAATAATTCCCCAGTTAGATATAATGTTCATCCCCCAAATATATCCAGTAAAAGGGACACGACCACTTGAAATATATCAGTATATATCAATTTTGCCCCAATTTTCACCTTAATATCATTTTTCTTAAATACTGAAATTAAATTCAGAATTGGAATATTGCTTTCAAAACTTTCACATCTTTGAAACATAACTTTGAAAGCTATTTATATGGAAAATAAAATTTGTATTTTAGGATTCATGTTTGTAATCTGTTAGGAGATCAGAAGATGAAAGTTAAACATCTGTAAAATAAGATGAAATGGAAAAAAAGTCTACAAAGTGTGAACTGCTTGTAGCATATTTTCATTTGTTTCAGTTTGCTTGGCTTTCCATCCATAAAATGAATTAGATTTTGATCTCATATAAATCTCCATAAATTCAAAACTCTGTGAAATAGTTACAAAGTTTTTATAGTCAATATAGGTCAGTATATTAGTCCCAGATAACTACTTGGATTAAGATGAATTCTTTGAAATAACATTGTTCTAAATTAAGCAGAAATGTGATTTAACTTATTTTATCTCATGGGTAGTTGACTAGACTTCAGATTTATAATTTGGGTGGGTATTTCTAAAAAGCCAAGAAAAGGAATATCATCAAGAGAGAAAATACCATATTCTGTCATTGTGACATTAGTTGAGAAATAAAGATGAATGGATATTTGACACCCCCTAACTAGCTGGATAACATTGAACCCGATATATTGCTCTAATAAATCTATATGCAGCCAATATGTAAAGTTCTTAATTCCTTGCTTGGCAGGCTTTCCTGGACTTGTGCCCCCTTATCTAACTCCATAAATATCTGAGAAAAGTTCTAAATACTGTTTACTAACTTAAGACAAAGATAATTTACATTCTTTTTCCATTTCCAAATGTGAGAAAATGTGAAATCGTGGAGAATAAATAGAAGAATGGACCCCTTACATTATTGGTTTCTTCAATTTCTGTATTTTTAATAGATTCTCTTTCTCTCACATTAGATAGGAAGGAATAAAGCAGATACAGTGAATTTTTCATTGATAATTAAAAAATCAAGTTGAGATGCTATGGTAAAAAAACACCAACTTGCCCTTTCTTAACTGTAAAATATCATACTAATGTTTTGCTCTTGTAATGTTCTGATCAATTGTATTAAGTAATGCATACTTAGTGAAAGTCACTCTATGGCAGTGATGGTGAACCCTTTGAGCTCGGCGTGTCAGCATTTTGAAAAATCCTAACTTAACTCTGGTGCCGTGTCACATACAGAAATTTTTTGATATTTGCAACCATAGTAAAACAAAGATTTATATTTTTGACATTTATTTTATATATTTAAATGCCATTTAACAAAGAAAAATCAACCAAAAAAATGAGTTCGCTTGTCACCTCTGACACGCGTGTCATAGGTTCGCCATCGCTGCTCTATGGCATCATGCTCTCATCACATCCCTGTGGGGTATTGTCATGGTGGACTAACCATGCCAACTGACTATGTTGTCTTAGTTATGATCTGTGAACAAAATACCTCATGTTTCTGCTAGCATACATGGTTTTATGGTGTGTGTGTGTGTGTGTGTGTGTGTGTGTGTGTGTGAACTTTCAGACTCTTCGTTATTTCTGCTTTAGTAGAATATAGATCCCTAGGTTTAGAGACTATGGCAGTGATGGTGAACCTTTTGAGCTCGGCGTGTCAGCATTTTGAAAACCCCTAACTTAACTCTGGTGCCATGTCACATATAGAAATTTTTTTATCTTTGCAAGCATAGTAAAACAAAGATGTATATTTTTGATATTTATTTTATATATTTAAATGCCATTTAACAAAGAAAAATCAACCACAAAAATGAATTCGCGTGTCAACTCTGACACGCGTGTCATAGGTTCGCCATCACTGGACTATGGCGACATTCATGTGCAGAAGAGTTGACTGAGAGCTGGAATTCTCAAAAAAATAAATCCTGTGGAAGCATTATCTCCCAAATAATTTTATTTAAGAGTTATTTCTCTTATTTTGGTCAGTGTGGCTCAGTTGGTTGGAGCATTGTCCTGTACACTGAAAGGTTGTGAGTTTGATTTCCTGTCAGGTTAGATATCTGGGTTTCAGGTTCAATCCCTGGTGGAGGTGTATATGAAGGGCAACCAATTGATGTTCTCCCTCACATCACTGTTTCTCTCTCCCTTCCCCTTTCTCTAAAATCAGTGAGTATATCCTCGGGTTAGGATTAAAAACAATATTTTGTTATCCCTCCCCCAACCCACCTTTAATACAATGATTCATTGTGTTCCTTTTCTTAGGTTAAGTTTTCTCATCTCTTAGAAAAAGTACAGATGAGGGGATACATGAAAATTGCCTGATTTTATTTACTGAACCATTATTAAAATTAAGTTACAATATGACAAGAACATTTTATGCTTTTTGATGTGTATATGCCAATGAGTTATTTGACATGTCTATCTTTCCATTCTCTACATTCCCTTTGTTTTAATCCTCACCAGAGGATATTTTTTCCATTGGTTTTCAGAGAGAGTGGAAGGGAGGTGGTGGGGAGAGGGAGAGAAAGGGAAACATCAGTGTGAGAGACACACATTGATCGGTTGTTTCCCACACGTGTCTCGACTGGGATCAGGGGTCGAACCTGCAATCCAGGACAGTGCTCTTGACTGGGAATAGGACCCGTGATCCTTTGGTCCACAGGCTGAGGCTCTAACCGCTGAGCCAAACTGCCGGGGCCCATTCTCTACATTTTGAATGCTCTATCTTCAAATGCTTTGAATAGTAAGCACATAATTTGGAAAACCCTGCATTTCCCCCCATGCTTGAAGATTTACAACATTGAACATTACAGTGAGTTTTATGATGCTCAATACGAATTGTTTCCTCTCAGCATGCCACCAAGTTATTTGACCACAGAACAGCTTTACGTGGCATGTATGTCCTAGGGAACAGCGGCAAACCCACAAGGGCACTCAATAAGTTTTATTTTGACTCCTCAGGGGATAACGCATATTTCTAGGTCCCAGTTCTTGCTGTCTAGTCATTACCAGAAACATCCTCCCTTTGGGGAACTATGCCCACCTTTCTAGCTTTCTTTTCCCTTCGGTGGGTGGTACTGCTCTGTTTCATCCCCATGTTGTTTCTTCTCCATGGGTGAGACGGAGGACGTATGAGTGCTTTGAGAAAAGGACCAGAAGAGGCTGAGGACTGCCGGGGTCCAACCCCAGCGGGTCCAGGGGTCCCCAAAGGTGTGGACGGAGTCGGCGAAGAAGGAATGACCAGGAGACAGCGTTCAGTTGATCAGCCAGGATCTCCAGCCAAGTTCTGGTCTGGATCTCCAGCGAAGTTCTGTTTAGGATCTCCAGCCAGGTTCTGTGTCCATGGTCTCTTGCTAGGTTCTCCAGCCAGGTTCTCCAGGTTCTCCAGCCAGGTTCTGTAGCCAAGTTCCCTCACTAGGTTCTCCAGCCAGGTTCTGTCCAGGTTCTTTTGCCAGGTTCTGTAGCCATGTTCCCTCGCTAGGTTTTCCAGTCAGGTTCTGTCCAGGTTCTCCAGCCAGGTTCAGTCACCAGGTTCTAGTCAGGTTCTCTTGCCAATTTCTGTAGTCAGGTTCAGTCCAGAATCTTTTGCCATGTTCTCTCGCTAGGTTCTGTCTCTAGGTTCTGAGGCCAGTTTCTGTCCAGGATCTTCTGCCATGTTCTCTCCAGCGAAGTTCCTCTGTCTCTAGAGAACGTTCTGTGTAGGTTCTGTGCCTAGGTTCTGTCTCTCTCTCTGTGTCCTTACATCTGTATTTATACCAGTTGATTCCAATCCTATCAATCTCTATTACAAAGGCTAGGGCATTTCTTATCTCCATTCCAGGGAGTAAAGATTATGTAGTTTAAGCATGATTGTTCGTAGTTAAAGTGATTAATTACCCGCCTGGCACTAGTTAAGAGGTTTTATTCCCTCCCTAACTTCAGGGGAAAATCCCTACCTGGGGAAACAATCTTTCTCAGAGAGGAGACCTTGGTTAAAACACATAGTGCCAAGGTGAGCGAACATATTAAGAACAGTATGCCATATATGCCAGGTCCCTTGAAACAGCAAGCATGGACCGGCTCCCGGCAGAGGACAGCCACAGGGTTTGAAAGAAGTTCAGCAGTGCCAGCAGAGTTTCCAGTCTGAATTATGTACATGTTTTCTTATTTTTGACCGTTAAAATGCACTTAAAAGAAACAAGACAAGGTTGAGATTGACCGTTCACAATTCTGTTGTTGAAAAGAAAAAAGTAACTTTAATGACACTTTTTATTTCTGTTCTATGGGCCTCATTATTTGGCACCAGGAGTTGGACACGGATGCCAAGCTGTTAAATTTTAGACACTGCCAGGTCTGTTGGACTGGTGCTGCATGTCCTTACACTGAGGTTATTACAACTCTTGACTACTTTCCCCGTCTCTTCTTTTCTGTGCTTATCTCCCTAAGGGCTGTTCAATCAAGACTCAATAAAAATTGTTGAACTGTTCAGCTTTTTATTGAGAGACTTGATGCTACAGCCCCACAGGAGCCCATTGAAGAGAGGATTAGGCTTATTGCAATAAAGAGGCAAAGAGAATGCCAAGGACAAGGAAAGACACAAAATCAAAAACCGCAATGCACTCCGCTTGACAAAATCAGCCACCTTAAGAAAGGAATCAGGTGAGCAAGACACTAACATCAGAGAAAAGCTAATACTGCCTGGCCGGTATGGCTCTGTGACTGAGCTTCAACCTAGGAACCAGGAGGTCATCATGGCTTGAACCCTGGTCAGGGCACATGCCCAGGTTGTGGGCTCGATCCCCAGTAGGGGGCGAGCAGGAGGCAGTCCATCAATAATTCTCTCTTATCATTCCTGTTTCTATTTACCTCTCCCTCTCTATTTCTCTCTCAGAAATCAACAAAAACATAGTTTTGTTTTGTTTTTAAAGAGGAAAGCTAATACTAAAAGGACAAAGTGTTTAAAAAGATTTCATTTATAACTTGTATCTATCCATTTTTATTTACATAGATACAAATGGCACCTATTAAGTAGAATTATTTTCTTTCACTAACGAGTTCATTTCCCTTGATAGAGAGAAACTAATTTTAGCTTTATTTCATATAAAAAGCCCCTCTATTAAGAGAGGTCATCTTTCTATACTTATCTTTTTAATTAGAAAAGCATTTGACTACAATTTATTAGCAATACACTCAAGAACTTTGCTATCTTTCTATAGGAAAGACTGAGGATTTATTTTACAAATTTTGTAGAAAATTATAAAACACAACATAAAATAGCTGAGATAACATTATGAAGGGGAGAAAGAAAAGCCACACTATAATTTGGAAAACCAAATTAGGAGAATCAAAAACATCTATCAGCTGAGCTTATTAATTCATTCACTCCACTTGATCAGGCAGTCTACTTGGAACTAGGCATATAGACATGACTTTAACCCAAGCTCTGAGATTTGGGACTATTTTTAAATTGAGTCAACTATAAAATGATGTATAGACAGATGCAAGGAAATGTACAAATAGTATTTGTATCAATAGAGACTGAAAAATGAAATAAAGTGGTCATCTTGTTTTTAATAAATTGAACAAGTTAGTAAACAATTATTTTGGTAAATAAGCTCTAAATTATTTAGAATTAAAAATACCCATTTGGCTTGTGCTAGTTTCTATTCAAAATGAAGAATTATAATGAATTTCACAGAATGAATGTGTGCATGTGTAAAATTTTTATACAAAACTTAGTAGGTAAGCTCCTCTCACCTAAAATACAAAAACAACAATGTCTGAAACAATTATTTGGACAAAATAGCTACTTATTTTATTTTTGTATTATCATTAGTTCTCTTGTAGAAAAAGAATATGCTATCATTCACCAAAATAGGAGATACAGTCTTGATCTATCAATATTCCTCACTTAATTATTCTCAAAATAAATTCTAGGACAAAAAGCAATACTTTGAGTGGTATTCATTAGCAACATCTCTAATCTAATATTTTTAAACTTTAGTGGTGTCCATATTTCTGTCTTTGTAATGCTGTAATGCTTATGTATTTCCCAGACCAATTATATTACATTCTTAGGTGAAATGTGGGTAGGTGAATATATACAAATCTGACCAGGTCATTCTAATGTGGAGGCAAGTTTAAGATGTACTCTTCTTGTTATAATTAAAAAATAAAGAAACTAGAACCCAAAATAGTTTTGATAGTTTAATTTATTTTTTCTTTTTTAAAATTTTTTTACTGATTTTTAGGGAGAGGGGTAGAGAGAGAGAAAATCATTGATTGGCTATCTCCTACATTCCTTCTTCTGGGGATCAAACCCAAAACCAAGGCATGTGCTCTGACTGGGAATTGAACCTCAATCTCTTGGTTCCTGGGATGATGCTTAACCACTGAGCAACACTGGCTGGACAACAGTTTAATTTCCTGGAACATTGTTTTCTGGGGTTTTATTTTGATTAGCAGCCTCAGACAGGTTAAGACACTGTGAAAAATATTTTAAGTATTATACTAGTAGATGATAATTTATTTGTGCATTATAAAATAAGTTTTATAATTTAATAAAAATGATAACTTTTAAATAATCATTATTAATTAATAAATAGTTCATAATTAAGACAAACATGATACTTCCACTAAACCATAATTTGACATTTTATCCTTTATTTTTATTTTGAGGCAATTTTAAAGTTACAGTAAAGCAGATATATAGTAAGAGAGCCTTCTTTTTCTTCTAAGACATCTACATATATAAAAGGCTAATAATGCAAAGTGTCCCCTCAGGAATTCGACTGGGAGACCAAGAGTTCGATAGTTCACTATGACATGCGCTGACCACCAGGGGGCGGCACAGAACATGGTGGGTGACCAGTGGCAGCAGTGGGTGTTGAGGGAGTGAGGGAAGGAGGAGGTGGGGAACCTGATTGGCCCTGATCACTGGCCAGGCCTAGGGACTCTATCCGTGCACAAATTTCATGCACTGGGCCTCTAGTTTGAAAATAAGTTGCTGATTGATACTCCTATACCCTAAAATTTTTAGTGAATATTTCCTACCAAAATTATTATTTTGTGTAATGAAAATATAAATGCAAAAATTAGGAAATCAATGTTGATATATTATGATATTTTAATTGATACTCAGCATTTAGATTAATAATTATTCCAATAATGTTCTTCACAGAAAACTGACTCGATGCAGGATAATGCATGACATCTCTTTAGCTTCCTTCAATATGGAGAAATTCTACAGTCTTGCATTGACATTTATGACCTTGAAACTTTTACAATTACTGGTAAATATTTTGAAGAATAGGCCTCTACCAGTATTTCTGTCTGTTTGATATTTCCTCATGATTAAATTCTGGTAATGCACTTTTGGCAAAATATCATAGAAGTAAGAACTGATGATGCATTCTTCTCATTGTATTCATTACACAGCACACAGTGTAATTTCCCCCATTATTGGTGATATTAACATATATTAATTGAGTAGAGAGGTGTCTGATGACTCCACTGGAGGGTTACTATTTTCCCTTTTGTAGTCAATAAGAGACAATATCTTGCAGGGAGACTATATAACTATTTTTTTTATTCATCAAACTTCTATCAAATAGTTTTAGTATCCATTGATTTGTTTTTCTTGGCTAAATTAATTGTAGATACAATTGTTTTGCTCTGTGTTAGTTTTTAGTTATCACTATTAAACCGTTGAATTTGGGGTATGCAAAAATAAGTCAATTTCTAACTCTCTTAGTTGAATATTTCCACCTAAAAGATGTTTCCCCTTCTTCTCCCAGAATTAACTGATTAATGCTCTGCTCAGCCCTATTTTCTAATATTCACTCTTTTCTGTTACTTTATGTGGAAGCTAAGACTGTAAGTTTCTAGAGTAGCGGTTCTCAACCTTTGGGTCGTGACCCCTTTGGGGGTTGAACGACCCTTTCACAGGGGTCGTCTAAGACCATCGGAAAACAGACATATAATTACATATTGTTTTTGTGATTAATAACTATGCTTTAATTATGTTCAATTTGTAATAATGAAAATACATGCTGCATATCAGATATTTACATAACGATTCATAACAGTAGCAAAATTACAGTTATGAAGTAGCAACGAAAATACTTTTATGGTTGGGGTCACCACAACATGAGGAACTGTATTAAAGGGTCGCGGCATTAGGAAGGTTGAGAATCATTGTTCTAGAGCATACATGCTCAGGTCACTACTGGTGCTGTATTTTCACTTACAGTCATTGTGCCACCTTGAAACTCATCTGTGATCTATTAAACATTTTATAATGATTCATGGGGTCTTCCCTTCTCCTGTCTGCCCACATTGCTGGTATGATTGGGAGACAAATCTCCCTAAGTATTTTCACATTTAGATTCTCTGCACCTTCTGCCTTCATTGTTAGCAAAAGCACAAGAAAGAATTTGACCTCTATTGTTGTTATTATTGTTATTGCAGCCATAAGAAAACATTTTTCCATGGTTTCCTTTATTTAAATTTCCCAAGGTGAATTAATTCCATTTCATTCTTAAAATATGGTCTCTTTGAATCCATGAACATTTTCCACAAGTATCACCTTTTCTGACCTATAAAGTCTAGTATCAAAATACATCCTTAATTTGGAGAGTTGTAAATAACAAATGAAACAATACATAGAAGCTGTTTGTAGGAGAAGATATTCCAAATATAAGACAATGGGCACAAATAATGAATGTTATGAGGACTGAATCAGGAAAGTAATAAAAGAAGATTTTTAAAACGTTTAAAAATCACTGTGGACAATCGTGAAAACCAAGTCAGTTTCCACATATATCTAGGATAAATAAACTAATCAACATGGAGGCATTTTCTACTACACATGGATTTGTGAAAAACTGAAAAAGCACATTCAAGGCCATTGCAACAAGAACCCTGGGGAGGACTGGGGGGCGGAGGGAGGTAAGAGATCAACCAAAGGACTTGTCTGCATGCATATAAGCATAACCAATAGACACAAGACACTGGGAGGGGGGTGAGGGCAAGTACCGGGGGGTAGGGAGGCTGATGGAAGGTCAATTGGGGGGAAAAGGAGACATATGTACTACTATTTGTAATGCTTTAAACAATAAAATAAAGTTTAAAAATATAAAATAAAATAGGAGATGGTTATCATAAACAAAACAAAACAAAACAAAACAAAAAAAAGAAACCACAGGTTTAAGGAGTTTCCCCCTCCCCCTTTCCTCTTCTTAAGCCAGTTTTAAGAAAGAAGGTTGAAGAGGAGAGTGAAGAACCTTTACGTTTTTCCCTTTATGGTCACCGTTCCCCAATATGTACCTCAGTTCTTAAGTACTACAGGCTGATTTTTTAGATCTATACAAATTAGATCAGAAACTAGCCACCTTTTTAAAATATGAGAAGTAAGCATAAGTTTACTATATCAATTTCTACAATTATGTAGATTCTGTGTTTGGAGTTCTATGTCTCAGGATGTGTGTGTGTGTGTGTGTGTGTGTGTGTGTGTGTGTGTGTGTGTTTGCATGTTCACTTTGCTATTTTTTACAAGCAAATTATTTATTGAGGAAATTAGGAGGGGATGAAGCACTGAGTTACAGGGATGTTCTATATAGAATATAGAGAACACATCGAATATTTCGGAATTTAAAAAAATAGTTTAGTAAACTTAGAGTTTAGAGTAAAAAGAAGGAGATGTGCCTAGAGAAAAATAGAACAGGAGTTAGGAAGAAATTTGTAGTTTTCTGGAGGCAAGTGGAATTTAACCCAAGGGTTTTGTAAGAGGACAAACAAGGTCAGGTCTAAGCATTCTGTCTGTAAGTGCGATGGGACTGGGAAGAGGATACATCAATACAATTGGTCTTGAGGCTAATTGCAAAGCTGTTGTTTAATTCAGAATAGCCATTGCTGGGGTCTCAATGTGAATAATTGTCAGTAGAGGGATTTTAGAGATATTTGGTAATGAGAGTTTACAGGACATGCTGATTGGATATAGCTATGGTGTGGGAGAGTGGACAGAAATGAGAAGACACAGTAATCTGGTTTCCTACCTCTGCTACTAAGTGTATGATGGTGCCTTTCATTAATAGAAAGAACAATAAAGGGTAAATTTGTAGGAGAATTCAGCTTTGAACAGACTTTGTTGTAGGTACCAGTGGGACAGTTAAGTGGAAAACTTCTGTAGGCACTTAGACGTTCAGGGTTGGAGCTTATAGGAATGATTTGGAGTAGGGATACCGATTTGTAAGTCATAAACAAGAAAGGGACAGTAAAATCTCCCAGGGGGATCAAGTGCAGGGAGAGGAAGATAACCTTGATGAATGTCAGCATTTAAAAAGAGGCAGAGGGAAGGAGTCACAAAGGTCCCTGAAAAGGAGCAGAAAGTGAGAACTAGGAGCTAGGAGTGTCAGGTTATTTAGTGCGAGGCACTTAGATGAAGTCTTTAGAGTTATCTCTGATGCTTGAAATTGCAAAGCAGTGTGGTTTGTGCCAATCATTTATTGGCAGAATAATTCTCTCATCTTTCAGAACAAATAAAATAAGTCATCTTCCTGTACAGTTCCTCCAACGTTTTTATTTCCAGTCCTTTCATTCTAATTTTTGAGTTTATAGACTGGATTACATAACACAAAGGCAAATACTATTTCTGATATAGCATGACTACCACATTTTCAATCTTATTTGTCTCCAGACACACCCAGAGGAAAGACCCTACTTTTACTAGTAAAGATGGTGTATTTAAAAAACAAGTGTTTGTATTTTTATATGTAAGCAATGGTTTTCATGAGAGGTGACACAATTACCAGCTTAACAATGCATATATTTTAGAAATGCCAAAATATAGATTTTAAATAAATATTGATGTATAACGGCAGATTCTTGTTCCCAATTTCCATTTTCCCCTTCCCAAATTAAAATTTATATGACCAGCAACGTAATGCATGGCATATGGACGCAATGGATAAAACTCTGGAAGCCAAGTTATAGGCATTTGTACAAGGGTCATACCCTAGGGATGGTGTGAAAGAGAGCTGATTCACTCACACCACTGGAGTGCTCTCATTCTAGACTTTATCATCTACTATGGACTTTTATTTTCAGGATGTAAAAATGCAAATCTTTTTTTTGTTTGGGCCACTGTTCTGAGTGGTGTCATAGACTAAATATTAACTCCTGAAGATATCCAGGTCCTAGTCTTTGGAACCTGTGAATATTACCTTATATGGCAAAAGTAACTTTGTAGATGCTATTAAATTAAGGATTTTGAGAAGGAGAGATTAACTGGGTGGGTATAAATTAATCTAAATAACCCTTAAAGAAGGAGAGGAAAGAATAAAAGATTTGATTACACAGACAAATGTGACACTAGAGCTGCTGATTTGAAGAGAGAAGAAATGGCCATGAGCCAAGGTGTCTCTGGAAGTGGCTAGGAAACTCTAGAGTTTCCGAAAGTAGTGCAGCTCCGCTGTCACCTTGAGCCCAGTTAAACTGATTTTGAAATTCTGTTTCCTAGAACAATAAGAAAATAAACTAGTGCTGTTTTAAGTTTCTGGTAATTTGTTACAGCTACAATAGGAGGCTCATCTGGGGTCCTTATTATGTGTAGGTGAACATAATTCTTAAATTATGCAGTACAAATGGGATTTTTAAGAAAGTAAGAATAAATTATTCTAATTTAATTTTTAAACTCTTTGAAGAGAAAGTTTTTTTTGATCTGTGTGGCAGATATTAATAAATAGTACCAAGTATATAGGTGGTATTTTGAATAAACATTTGACAAACTAAAATGAATTTTAACCAATCCCACCTTGTATGTGCTAAAGAAGAAAGGGTTTTGAAAAAGAAAAGTTATTTCCTCCACCATAACTTGAGCATAACATTGAATTATATTATTCTATTGATTTGTAGTTTTGCAGTGCACAATAACTAATCACTTAGATATAATTAATATTATACAAAGAAATGAAAATGCTTTAAAGAATTGATATAATTGCATCAAAATGGTCATATTCTAACTTAGTTATTGAGTCTGAAATATTATGATATCTTTCAATAATTCCCAAAAGAAAACATCTTTATGTTGTTGATCTAAGTTTGATTAGGTCAAAAATCGAATCCATACAAATATAGCAAAGTGATGTAAACACATTTTTGCCTTTGTTTATTATTTATTTATTTGTATTGGATTTATTGGAGTGACATTGGTTAATATAATAAAGTTATTTAGGTTTCACGTGTATAATTCTATAATACATCATCTGTATATTGTATTGTGTGCTCACCACCCCAATTCAAGACTCCTTCCATCATAATTTATCCCCCCTTTACCTGCTCCTACCTCCTTTCACCCCCCCATTCTACTCTCATAATCATCATGAGATCTAAACTTATTCTTATTCTAAGGTAAATTGTTTCCTTTGTGACACAGTGTCTGTGTAAAAAAGTACATATTACACAGCCAACTACTGTGTTTCTTACCAAAACAAAGCAGTTAAACTATAGAGTACAGACAAAATACAATCCATTGTTAAAAATGGAGATGTGGGGACTTCCTTCCTGTGGATTCTGATCTAGTAGGTACCAGTAAAATGGAGAAATTGGTATTTGAATAATCTCTACATTATTCATACACAGGTGGTCCGAAATTTACACCCATGCACTGAAAATCAGTTTTGCAATAATCTTTTTCATGACTATTAACAGACAGGTCGGGTTACTTATGTACTCCAGTATATTCTGTTTTGTGCAAATATCTTTGTGAAACTCATAATAAATAGTGTTATAATTAGAGAATTTCATCCTCTAGACAATTGAATCATAGTTTTCTATTTAGATAACTTTATTTGAGAAGAATTCCCAGGGTGGAACATTAAGAAGCATCTGCCATCTTTGCAGAACCTCATAAAATAAGGGGCACTGCAAGTTGTAGTAAATGGATTATGCTACATAAAACACTCTGAAAGTACCTTCATGCATTGAAACACATGGAACGCATTTTATAGTCTTCTAGTACTAAAAGGTAGTTCATACTACAATATTCATGGTAAGTTTTCAGAGACTTGCTGGGAAAAATGAAGTATCTGGGGATGACAATAAAAATCATAAAATGAAACATATTCATTCATATTAAGAAAATATACTTAATTTTTGGATGAACTCTAAAATATTCAAGAATAATTAATACCTAAATACAGTTTGGTTCATGTACAGATAGTTCAACATTTTTATAGTTAAGATAATGCATTTATAATTTCTTAAGTTGGCAATGAATAGACATCTTCTGGTAAACAGTAGGAGGCAAGATTTAGTGTGTTTTTACTATTTGCCAGGCACTCTGCTACAGCTCAATATATTAAAGCACATAACAGTCCTGTGGAATAGTGTACTGGTCAGTGTTCTCCAGACAAGCAGAACCAATGGGATGTGTATGTATATATATATATATATATATATATATATATATATATATATATATATTAAGGGAGAAGTTTATTTTAAGGATGTGGCACTCATGATTCTGGAGACTGGTGAGTTCAGTATCTATAAGAAAAGGCTGTGGACTGAAAATTCCAGCAAGAGTTAATGTTGTGGCCCTGACTGGTGTGGCATGGTTGATTAGAGTGTTGCCCCATACACAAAAGGTTACGAGTTTGATCCCCTGTTGGGGGTAGTTTCGGAAGACAGTAAGTCCATGTTTCTCTCTCTCTTCCTCTCTCTTCCCTTCTCTCTAAAATCAATAAGTACCCTTGGGTGAGGATTTTTTTTAAAAAAAGTGTTGATATTGTGGACTTGAATCTGAAGACATCTGAAAGCCATCTGAAAACAGATTTTTTTTTCTTTGCTTCAAGTATTTTTTCTTAAGGTTTTCAACTGATTGCACGAGACCCACCTACATTATAGAGGGTGGTCTGTTTTACTCAAAGTCTACTGATGTATTAATCACATCTAAGCAATAGTTTTACAGAAACACCTTGACTGGTGTTTGACCATTTAACTGACACCATAGTTTAGCCAAGTTGACACATTATAGTACCATCACAGGTAGAAAATATTATTCCGTTTTACAGAGGAGTAAACAGGCAAAAAGAAATGTGAAATGTGTCCTTAATTATGAAATAAGTAATGTTAGATCCAGGACTCAAAGGCAGACTGTGGAATGCCTAGAGATGCACTACTAGCTCCCCCTTCAAGGAAAGACTTGAACCCAGCTGTGTATTGGAGAGGGACCATAGCATATAGGAGAAGGGGAGAAGGAGAAAAACATAGCAATCATGTCGATTTGAGTTTCAATTTATTTTGGGTCTGTCTCGGCTAGAGAAAACCCTCTTGCTCTTTCTAAGGAAGCTTACACCTGGAAAGTAAGACATGAGTATAAGGACCAGGACCATCTAGGTCCCATGTAGAATATTCTAAAGGGCAATAATTATTCCAGAGTTTCCTCCCACAAGGCTGAGACTCTGTAAACTGTGCATTGACTTTTGACTCCTTTCTCTGACCAAACCCACAGGTGCACCAAAGTATGAAGTCAGTGGCAAAGATTTCTAAGTGCAGAAAAAACGAACATTCAAGGAATGCTAACATTCTTATTACTGTTCTCAAACTTGTGTCAATGTGATTAATTGATCCTAACCCTTCTTCTGCAACGTATTTCTTCATCTTGCCCACAAGATATCATGGTATAAGTTGAAATTTTGCAACAGAAATTAAGACATATAGTTGGCAACCATGCATTCATCAAATGTAACCGTTATGGAACAAACCAAGCGTCACATGATTCTGATACAGGATTTTTGGACCGGAACACGCAGTGTTCCCCTGGGCCGGATGGCTTCCCAGGGCTCTTTGTCCGCCGGAGTCAAAGAACGAAACCATGGACGGAAGATGGTACAGTAAAAGTGGAAATTTATTGAAGAACAAGTATAGACTCCCACGTGAGGAGGGGAAAGAGTCCCACTGAGCCCCTTTTCCCTACAGTTTATAGAGGCTGCAGATCTTTGTGCCTTGATATTCCCTCTGATTGGTCACTATTCCCCTTTGATTTGGTCACTATAGCAACTCCTGAGCTCAAAGGTCAAACCTCACATGGGACATGTGAGGCTCTCCTCCCTCATTGTTCTATTCCCTTTGGGCTTTCTGCCTCCTTTATTTTGTAAATATAGACCTTTTGCGACTCCCAGTTCCCTTATCTTATGGAAATGTAACTGCTGCTTCTCCCAAATCCCTTGTCTTACAGAAATGTAACTGCTGCCACTTTGCAGCCTGTGCTTTTTCCATGGACCCCCTTAATTTTAAAATACCCCTAAACATGCCTATTTCACTTCTAAAAATTCCTATTTCAATTCTCTGTTCAAATTTGTCAGAGTCATGCTTACCTTGTAAGCGCACTGGGAAAATCAAATTAAGCATATGATTTCTGAGATCTTATTGGAAGAGCAGAAGAAGCTAAACAAGTTACATAATGATAGTTCAGATAAATGCAAGGCTATTCAAGTTCATTTGCCATATTAGTGGGTGGGGGATTCTTTTTCCTAAGCCAAACATTCTTTTGATTATTTAAACATCGTGATGTTTTACATGCTTGGAAGTTGAAAGTGGTATACAGAAAGGTTTAAAAAGAATCATGTGCTAAAGAGCTCAGGGAGTATTTTCTTATCACTTATGAATATTTTTGGAAATATTATGCTCATTCTCAATAATTAGGAGGAGAGAAGGAGTAAATGAATTTAAATTTCAATAAGATCTTTATTCCCTTCTGTTCTTTTGTCCCATAAGAGCATGAGGTCCTATATACTCTTGTCTCTAGACTCCTTTTTCTTATCTTAGCAAGAACCTAATTATCAGCTTGTACATTGAAAATGGAAAGTAATTATTATGTGATTTTTCTTCCTGCTTAACACTATTGTGACATATCTTCTAACTTTAAAAAGAAATTTTATTGAGATATAATTTACAATTAAATACCCATTTTAGCTGTATATTTTAATGAACTTTGATAAATTCATATACTCATCTAACCACCACCACAATTTATTTTTAATGTGTTTTTTTTAAATTGATTTCAGAGAGAGGAAGGGAAAGGAGAGAGAGATAGAAATATCAGTGATGAGAAAGAATCATTTATCTGCTGCCTCCTGCACTCTCCCTACTAGGGATTGAGCCTGCAACCTGGGGATATGCCCTGAATGGGAATCTAACAATGACCTCCTGGATCATAGGTCAATGTTCAACCACTGAGATACATCAGCCAGGCACTATCAACCAATTTAAATAGAGAAGATATTCATCACTCCAAAAAAGCCCCAATATTTCTTCTCAGCCCTACCAGGAAACCGCTGATCTGTTTTCTGTCACTGTAGATTTGATTTGTCTTTTCAAACTTTTCCATATATGGAATCATATAGTAAGTACTATTTCCTATCGGGCATCTTTTGATCAATATATTGTTTGTGAGATTCACCTATGTATTTGCAAGTATCCAAAATAATTTCCTTTTATTGTTGAGTACTAGCCCATTGTTTAGAGATAACACAATTTGTTTATCTTTTCACCTGCCAATGGACATTTCAGTTTTTTCTAGTTGTCATAACGTAGTGGAAATGCAGAATGATACCACTATATTGGAAAATAATTTGGCACTTTCTTATGTCAAACACAAATTTACTATTAACCAAAATGGCCTTAAATGTTTTCCTCTGCTTGATTACAGGTTTCTTCCAGATATAAGCCCCTAACCTTTTTTTTCTTAGAGCACTGGTTTAAAAAACCTTTAATTATAAATTCTATTTCAGCAGTTTGGAGATGTAAATCTTCTCCTGACCTCTTGCCAGTTTTAGAACCCAGTAAATATCTTCCTCTATGACCTGGGAGGCATCTCTTTGAAATGTAATCTTCAAGAAATATAGTGCTCCTATCTCCCATTTTCTGTGAGAGTATGAAAGACTGACTTTGATAAATGCCAATTAGAAAACACAGATGGCCTATTCACATTGACAACCTCCCCCACTAACCTCCTTCGGTACTTTTCCTTTAGCTTACCCAGTGATTAAAAGCACTCATGTCTTTTGTTTCAGTGGAATTGAGCCAGTCTCTCTCTTTTAGTGCAAGTCTCAAATAAAATCTTCCTTTGTCTATTTAACTCTGGCATAATTTTTCTTTGACACCCTATGAGTCCGAGATTCTATTCCTAGCTAATGGTCAGAGAAAAAATCAAAACATATCTATACATACATTGACAATATTGACCTTTACCAAGGATTATGATGCTGGAAACAGGTATGATTTAAAAGAAGTCCCTTCTGAGTTCCAGGAAAAGTCTTACTAGAACCACTTTTTTCTATATGACTCACAGATCCCTATGTGTGAAAAGTCCAGGCACAGAGCCTCCAAAATTCTCTTGCATAACAATTAGCTAAACTGTTTGGCTCCAGTGGTCATTTGAAACAAAATGCCCATTAATCCAACTTGATCAAACTTTAGTTACACTCCTCTCAGTAGACAAGGCTCCTGATCTTTGCCCCACACCCAGTTTGAGCCAGAACAAACCCTCCTTAATGACTCCCCCCACCACCAGAGCTGGTAGTCTGACCATAGTGTTAAACACAGTCTAATCAACTATCTTATCACACCCCCTGCATCCACTCCTCCCATTTCTTCACACCTATTTTTCTAGCTTTGTTTACTCTTACCTATATAAAAAGAAGTCCCATTCAGCTTTGCCTTTGATGTTTTCACAGATCTCATAGTCTGGAGTGTTCCCCCCATTGTAATGATTCCCCTCCTCTATAGTCATGGTCCTCTCCCCCTTATTGCAATAATCCATGCTAAGAAAGTCTCTCCTTTCCTAATTCAGAATTGTTTTTATTTGACAATGCTGACATTCATAGCTTCTTTTAATTTTAATCCTGTTTTTATTTTCATACAGAATGAAATGTGTTTTGTTGGAGATGTTTTTCCCTTGCCAACAAATGATAGAATCACACTGCTATAGGGTTATAAAATGTTCTAGTTAAAAGAGAACTCAAATAGTGCCTCATATAGTCTTTCTCTTTCCAGGCGACAAAATTTATAAATCAAGAAAATGAGGTCTCTTGACTAGGTTTACAGAACAAAGAAGTAAAAGATAAGATTTAGAATCTTGACATTCTGGTTCATTGTCAACTACAAATTTGCTTACAAACCATCTGTTTTATAATTAATACTCAAATTTTGCCAGAGAAGACTTTTAGTGCATTTTGCCTGTAGGTTCCAGAATACATCATTTTCTCATTTATAAAAAATGTGATACCATTTGCATGTTTTAAAATTCTGGCCTTGGTCCTATTTTTCATAATACTTCAGTTATAGTCAACAATGATCGCACAATCATACTTTAAATTATTTATCAAGTCATTTATAATCCTCAGTGTCTAGAGATTTTATTTCATTTAATGTTTTCTTTCACTTGTCACAGGAAAGAGGTCCCTCAACTATATATTACTAACACTTTCCAGTTTGCAAACTGCTCTTTTGACAGAGAAAAAACAAGCATGTTATATGTAATAGTCATTTTTATTTCTTTAAAATTTGTCTAAAATGGTTAGTATATCCATATTCATAAATGTTCTTATTTAAAAAATACACTTTAGAAGTGCCTGCTTATTTTAATAATAAACACACTGAGACTATTGTATTTTCATTCTATTGATGGATTTGTCTATAGTTAAGTATCATTTCTTTATATATTAAAAAAACATATATGTATACTTACTGGAGAAATAATTGAGTTGTGACATTGCTTGCTTTTTTGCTCCGTTATTTTCTATTTATTTATTTAATTGATAAAATTTAACTATCAAAATTTCTCGGTAAGATCCTTTGCCAGGTACTATTCTAGCATTTACATATTTCAATTTATTTAATCCTCACCAGGAGCCCTTAGGGCATGTACTATTATTATCTCCTTTTACAAATAATGAAGAAGTTTATATCATTAGTAAGTGGCATGGGCAGAATCATGTGCTTTTTTAGTTACTCTGCCATATTACCTTCAATCTCTGAGAATCCTCCGTATTAGTGTTATATTCTATTACCAAAGAATTGTTCCAGTAACTTCTTAAAGCTTTTAAAAATCTTTCTGCAGAGCAGAGTAGTGGAATAATGCTACTACTCCAGTAATAGAATAGTGGTTCTGTCTATACTCAGAGAGTTGATACTTCTTTCCCGCTATTTCTCGTCACTACTTTTCAGTAGGCAGGGATTCTTTTTGTGAAAATTAAGTAAAAATTGAAGTGCCTTGGTTATGTTCCCAATATTCTGGAAGATGACCCTGTCAGCCAGGCAAAGAAAGAATTTATTAGTTTTATTAGATGCACCGTTGAAAGAAAATTATCCCCTTCTGAAACCTCATCCAAATACAGTGTATCATGTTTCCACTATCATTTCATTGATTTAGAACCAAATCAAGACTATTGTTGAAAATTTTATCTTTAGAAATAAAAGCTATAGATTTGAAGGTTAAAACTTCAAGTCGGCGCTGGAATCATAGCACTGTGGATGATCACTGCGACCCTGCCCTGACAGGGAGCCCGCGCTGAGGATGGACCACGTGAAGCTTGTGACTGGTAAGACATCAGCCAGGTTAGAAAAGAGCACAGCATGGGCTGGAACTCTTCGGCTCATTTTGGATTGGAAAGTGAGAGAGCAGCCCTCGCAGTCACTCACCTATTACCACATGTGTATACTTTCATTTTGCCAGAATTGTACTGAGAGGGTTAACTTGAAAAGCAGGCAGATAGGGCAGGGTCCAGTGGGAAGCAAAGGCAGGTGGGACATAGGCAGGGGCAGACACGGCAGTTTGAGCAGCCTAAACACAGGAACCAACCAAGCAGAAATCATAAAATGTTCCTGGACTCAAAGCGGGAGGCGTGGGAAACCAAGGGAGGGCCTGCAGTCACAAGGTGTACCAACGCATAGAAACAGAAAGTTCAGCACAGGAACAGAGAAAGAACCCACAGAAACAGGGAAAGTTCAGGTCTGTTGCTGGGCAAGAACAATGAGGGTATCGATCAGGTGATGACACAGGCAGGCAGAGAGCCGGCTTGTAGCTAATACTATATGCCCCTGGCCTACAAGGCTTCAATGGGCAGCCTACTACTGGGTCCCCCTCCCCTTGTGGGGTGTCTGAATCTGCTCGTAATAAATTTTCTACACTTCTGCTTAAATCTTTTGGTCCAGGGAGCTCCTTCTTTGGTGTTGCATGACATGACCCCGGGAAAAACACCTTGACCCATTTTGAGAAAAGGATGACCATAACTTACTGAAATCCGATGACTTATGTAAAACATAGTTTCTGAATTTAATTGAGAACTATTTACATTCTTTCCTGTAGTTTACTGATTCTGAATTATCCAGACCAGAGATAAGGATATACAGGGATATTTGAAACCTAACTACATGGACATCTGAATATATGTCCAACATCAGGACTCTCTTCAAATGAAATAATAGCTGGGTTTTGACAAAATGTAAACTGAATGAGTACAACTGACAAGGATCATTGCTTCATTCATTCTCCAACTTAATTATGGAGTTTAGTAGAATTTTAAATAATGTTTAAAAGGAGAAACTAACAATTTGCAATGTAACTCTAAGAAAGCAAAGCATATAGACAAGGTTTCTGATATCATGGTGAATGAAGGACACGTGGAGATTTTACCTTGGATAGAATACTTAGAATGACATGATATATTTCATAAAGTATTTAGAGAATGTCCATAAAGAGTAGATAGAAGATTTGTTCTATGTGTTGTTAAACTATATTTAGAACTGAGAATGGGGACAGCAGAAGAAAAGATGTGTGGGAATGTCTGGCGCCAACAGTGGGTAGTCTGGGAAGATTTAAAAACAGAAGAAATAGGAGAAAATGTTTTCACTTGACTAAAAAAAAGCTGGTGTATATGCGATCATTGTTGATATGTAAGTTTGTATTAATTAGACAAAATATTTCCCACAATAGCACCAATTTTGACTGTAAATTAATTACTAGTGCTATTTTATTAAATAAACTAATTATCAGAAAGAGAATGATGGTTAATAGACAATAAAGTCTAAACAATGTGAATCAGAAAGGTCCTCTTGGACTCTTATAGTTTAAACTGACATCCATCCAACTTAAACATGTTTAAGAAAAAAGGAATTTTTTTGGTTAACTTAATTAGCTAGGTGTGGTTCTAGTTTAAAGAAAATGGATATCTGGTGTCAAAGAATGCCAGCTAGGTTCTTCATCCATCTCTAATCTTTTCTTGTCTATAATTGCCTGTATTCTAAATGTGAAGATTTTCAGTACTGTGGACATGATGGATGTCAGCACCCTGCATCGAAAGACATTACTGTCTTTTCATCATTATAGTCATTTTTAAGTCATTTAAGATAGTTTCCCCCAATAAGTCATCTTCTATTGCCCTAAGCTGATGGGGACATAGCACTTCTTGAATTCTTTAAGGTTATGGTCATTAGAAATTTTATTCTAACTGAAATGTAATAACATATAGTATGCGAATAGTTTTAAAATTATCATTCATACTAGATGTGCATATTTGTAACCTATAAAATATAACAATTGCAATTTTATTAATCTCTACTGCCAGTTGTATTGACCCTTGAAAGATTGTGTATTTTAATTTATAACATTTGAAATTGTGAAGTCACAGTTGGAAAAAGTGTTAGTATAATTATATTACTGTAGTTACTACATATATATGCAAACTCATACACACACATGCACACACATATACACACATTCATGCACACACATAAAGCAGACAAAACTCATTGTCCTAATGGAACTTATAATAGGCATTTGAAGAGTTGTCATTTTTATAAAAAAAAAAAAAAAGCAATGCTCATTTTTTAGGAATACTTTTGTTAAAAAAACTTCCATGTTATATATTGCATTTGTAGTATATCAACTAAATTATAATTATATCTGCATGTAAAAATCATATCAATAATTGGTTTGATGATGCCTAAACTAATCATTTAACATTGGATTTTGTAGCTAAATGAGAACAGAGAATTTGCTATTTATTATATAGACAAATGATTCATTTTTTTTCATTTTATATTTGGGTGAAAATAAGCCAAATTCACAAGACATTAACATGGACTATTTTGAACCTGAACATTTTCAATGACTAAGTATTTATTGAGTATATTCCATGCATATTCAGCTATTAGGAATAGATAAAACGAGTACAAATACAAAAAAGAAAGGTTATAGGTCCTGACTTAAGAAATAATTTCAATCTGATTTAGCAGACAGTGCATATATTCAAAGATAAGACAAGGTGTTAACTAACTTGGTGACAAACAGAATTAGCAGCTTTGAGTAAGTCTGTCATTTAGTATGTCACTTAGTCTTGGCAAAATCTCAATATGTAGCTGTCATCCTAAATTTGAGGAACCTGGGACTGCTGGTTAAACATAAAGGATTAAAATAATTTATCTCCATTTTCTCAAGACGTTCAAATAACTGCATAAAATGGTGTCAGTAAATAAAGAAAAAGTGAACAAAGCATAAGAAGAGACCATAGAAGGCAAGAAAAACCAACACACTTTTGGAAGATAAAGTATGGATTTATAAATGCTAATATTATCAGAGCAGGAGATACTGAAATCTAAATATCAGTACAAGAATGTACTAATGTGAAAGAAACCAATCGAAAGAAAGCAGATTGTGAAAGTCTCGTGAATCAAAATAGCCCATTACTTCGATTGGAAATAAAAGCAGGAGAGTTGGTTGAAAATGAAGTACAGAGAATATTTAGACTCTCACCACTCTCTCTAAACCAGGAAGGCAGACAACCTTCTGTCTCCCACCCAAGCAGAAAAATAGAGCTTTACTTTCTGCAAAAGCTGAATGTGAGAGGGTTTCTAGACTCATAGACACCAGGGAAGGCTGAAGTTGGGGGTGATGCTTTCCTGAAGTTAAGAGAGATAAGCTAGAATCTGCATGCTAAAAGGTGAGATTCAAAGAGCACTTCAACAGAATAATGGTAAAAATATGTGTACTTACTAGCAAGATATAGATAAGTCATTTCAAGAAAACTGACCCATGGGAGAAGGTCTAAAATAACATCTAAGAGTCTGTGTAAAACCAGATCCTGTCCAATACCTATCCTATACTTTTCAAAATGGATAGTCCATGCACCTATTTCAGTTAATATTTTGCTGTTGGTTTTTTTTCTTTCATATGTAATAGTATACATAATGACCTTCATATATTGGACAGAGTCTCCAAAATAAAAACAGGTGAATGAAAACTGGAGGAAATTTAAATGATTCATAAAACAAAGAACACTTAAAAAAAAACTCCCTGGTAAAAATACTGTTTTAGTAAAATAATGACAGAATGCTTTCAAGTACACACCTAATTAGGAAACAAGACAGTGCTAGTGAATATTAAAAAACAAAACAAAATAGACCAGTGGTTGAGTGTCGACCTATAAACCAGGAGTCACAGTTTGATTCCTAGTCAGGGCACATGCCTGGGCTGTGGGCTCAATCCCTAGTGGGAGGTGTGCAGGAGGCAGACGATCAATGATTCTCTCTCATCATTGATCTTTCTATCTCTCTCTCTTTTGCCCTTCCTCTATGACAGTGGTTCTCAACCTTCTGGCCCTTTAAATACAGTTTCTCATGTTGTGACCCAGTCATAAAATTATTTTCGTTGCTACTTCATAACTGTAATGTTGCTACTGTTATGAATCATAATGTAAATATCTGATATTCAGGATGGTCTTAGGCCACCCATGAAAGGGTTGTTCGACTGCCAAAGGGGTCACGACCCACAGGTTGAAAACCGCTGCTCTATGATATAAATATAAATATAAAAAAATAAAATAATAGGAGCAAAATAAATTTTAGTAGAATGTATGAAACAAAGTATAAGGAATTTCCCCAAAAGTAGACCAATCAAATGAAGTAATGGAAAATCATTGCAACTAAGCTCATGAGCTTCTGAACTAAAAGTACTCATTGAACTCCCAGCACAATAAATAATACAGGTGTTTCTGTGGGTCATCAAGACATTTCAGAGGACAGGATATAAAGGAGGGTTTTAAAGGCTTTCAAGAACTGGGATTAAGTCACACAAAAGAAAACTGGAATCCAAATAACACTATATATTTCAACAACAATGCTAGAAGTTACAGAACCATAAAAGGATGCTTTAAACTTCAGAAGGAAAATTATTGCCAACCTAGGTTGCTAAACTCAACTCTCTCAAAGTATTCAACTGTGAAGAGATGCAGTATAATCCTCACCATTGCAGTAAGTGAGTTTCAACCCTTAAACCTCCTGAGTTTATCACTGAGGTTGTATCATTTGAAGGGTAAGCCTTTACATTTCCTTGGGAATTTCTGTGTTTTGGCAACAGGTTCTAAATCTTTCTAAGCTCAGGTTCTGGTTAGACTGACATTATTTTGTTTGCTCTGGTTAGAAAGGTCACTTCAGAATATTTTCTGTCCACTGGCTGTTCAGACTGATAGGACTCAGGAGGGATTCCAGTAAACAGAGGTTTATTTAGTGCCAGTTTTATTTAATCCCCAAATGGGCCAGGAAAAACATGGGGCCATTGTGAGTCATCCCTACCACCCCAGAAAAGGTTGTCTGCCCTTTCCTCACACACCAGTGTCAACCTGCCCTCCATGCTGCCCCTCTCTCCCAGAAGATAATTATAATCTGCCACATTTTGAGATTGAGGACTGGGTGAAAGATAGTATCTATTCCCCATTTTTGGTATATACCTAAATGCAACTTACTATTGTTCAATTACAGTTTATATTCAATATTATTCTGTATTAGTTTTAGATGTACAACATAGTGATTAGAAAATCATGTACTTTACAAAGTGCCCCCCCAATATTTCAAGTACCCACCTTCTCCCATACATAGTTATTATGATACTAGAGGCCTGGTGCATGAAATTCATGCACCAGGGGTGTCACTCAGCCCAGCCTGCACCCTCTCCAATGTGCCTGCTTGATTGCCCTTAACTGCTTCTGCCTCCCAGCCTGATTACCCCCTAACCACTCCCCTGCCAGCCTGATCGATGCCTAACTGCTCCCTTGCTGGCCCAGTCACCCCTAACTTCCCTCCCTTGCCTGCCCGGTCACCCCTAACTGCTCTCCCTTGCCAGCCTGGTCACCCCCAACTGCCCTCCCCTGCAGGCCTGGTCCCCCCAAACTGTCCTCCCCTGCTGACCATCTTGTGGAGGCCATCTTTGACCAAATGGGGGCATCCATCTTGTGTGTTGGAGTGATGGTCAATTTGCATATTACTCTTTTATTAGATAGGATGATCAACTATATTCCTTATGTTGTAATCTACATCTCTGTGACTATTTTAACTATCAATGTGTACTTTTTAATTCCTTTACCTTTTTTTACCCATCCCCACAACCATGTGCCCCTTTGTCAACTCTCACAAGAATATATGTACCCCAAATTCATTGCCATGTTATTGACAATAATCATGACATAGAAGCAACCCAAGTGTCCATCAGTAGATGAGAGGATAAAGAAAAAAGCGTGGTACATATACACAATAGAATACTACTCAGCCATAAAAAAGAATAAAATCTTACCTTTATGCTAAGTGAAATGGGTCAGACAGAGAAAGACAAACACCATATGATTTCACTTATATGTGAAATTTAAATAAAAAATAACAAAAATAAATACAGACTCATAGCTATAGAGAATGTATTAAATGCATTTTTACAGTGTCTTATTTCTGAAGATAACATCTTTCAATATGCAAGTTCTCAAAACTAATGTATCACCTAAACATAGGTGCTCAGGATGCTGCTGTGATTATGTGCCTTTTTTTACATAAGATAGTATCCAAAGACGGTCCATAAATCCAACCTAGGCAAGCAATCCAACACACGAGAGATTATGAGGCTCAGTCAGACTGGAAAGCAGGAGAAAAAAATCATTCATAGGTATAAGAACAATTAAGGAAACAAAAGATTGTGTTGATTTTCTTCTAGAAAAACTATAAGATATTCAAGAAATACACTATACTTTCTTAGTTGTGAATATTTCCATGATCAAAGTAATGTATTGATTCGAGTAGAAATGGTCTTATATTTATTTTTTATATTATATATTGTGATATGATTACCAAGTTCAAGATAGTTAACACTTTCACCATCTCCACACTTAACTCTTGTGTGTGTGTGTGTGTGTGTGTATGTGGTAAGAAGACATAGATCTGCTCTCAGCAACTTACAAGTATACAATAACATATTGTAAACTCTAATCACCATGCTGTATATTAGAACCTCAGAACTTATTCTTGCAACTGAAGATTTTTACACAGAATCTAGCAACCATCATTATATTCTGTTTCCATAAATATTGCTTTAAAAATGTTTTATATATAAGTGATATTATACAGTAATACAGTATTTGTTTTTCTCTCTGTCTTATTTCACTTAGCATAATGCCCTCAAGCTTCATCCATGTTGTCACAAACAGAAGGATATCCTTCTTTCCTATGGATAAATAATATTCATATATGTGTACATATATGTGTTATCTATACTAATAAAAGGGTGATATGCAAATTGGTCATGATGCCCTCACAGGGGGCTGCATGGGGCAACCAGGCCAGCAGGGGTGTTAGTGAGGGATGACCAAATGACTGAACAGCAGGCAGTGTGGGGCAACTGGGCCAGCAGAGGGGGCTGTGAGGGGTGACCAGTCCAGCAGAGGGAGCCGTTGGAGGTTACCAGGCCAGCAGGGGGGGAAGTTGGGGGCAAGCAAGCGGTGGCAGTGAGGGGTGACCAGGCTGGCAGTGGGGGGCAGTTAGGGGAGATAGGCAGGCAGACAGGAGAGCAGTTATGAGCCAGCGGTCCTGAATTGTGAGAGGGATGTCCGACTGCTGGTTTAGGCCTGATTCCCAGGATTGGGCCTAAACCTGCAGTCAGACATCCCCTAAGGGGTCCTGGATTAGAGAGGGTGCAGGTTGGGCTAGGGAAATCCCCCTCATGCACGAATTTCGTGAACCAATTTCATGCACCAGACCTCTAGTATAATATAACACCTTATTTAGCCATTCATCTGTTAAAGCACACTTAGACTGTTTTCTTATTGGGTATTCTGAATAAAGTTGAATACACATGGGGGTGCAAGTATCTCCTCAAGAATCTGATTTCTCTTGCTTCTGATATACATCTAGGAGTCAGATTGTTAGATAATATGGCAATTCTACTAGTATTTCTTTCTCTCTTCCTTTCTTTTTTGAAAAAAACAAAACAAAACAAAACACTACTATTTTTCATAATGGCTATCCTAATTTACTTTTTTCACCAACAGTGTACAAGGTCTCCTTTTTTTTTTATTGTCAACATCTTGTCTTTTGATATCAGCCATGCTAACCAGTGTGAGCTGGTAGCTCAATGTGTTTTTGATTTACTCTTCTGCAATGATTAATGACATCGAGCATCTTTTCATGAACCTGTTGACCATTTGTATGCCCTCTTGAATATGTCTGTTCAGGCTTTTTGGCCTATTTTTTTTTATTTGGATTATTTTATATTCCATTGTATGAGTTCTTTTTTTTTCTTTCTTCTCTTTTTTTTTTTTTAAATCCTCACCTGAAGATATTTTTCCATTGATTTTTAGGGAGAGTGGAAGAGAGAGGGAAAGACAGAGAGAAACATCAATGTGAGAGAAACACATCAATTTGTTGACTCCTGCATGAGCCCTGACTAGGGCCCCAGCCAGAGAGGAGCCTACCACCAAGGTAAATGCTCTTGACCAGAATCAAACCCAGGACCTTTTGGTCCACAGGCGGACACTCTATCTACTGAGCCAAAACAGCTAGAGCATGTACGAGTTCTTTATACATTCTGGATATCTTCCAACTTTGCCGAATTCATTTATTAGTTCTTCCAGTTTATTTTTGTTTGTTTGTTTTTTATTAAATCTCACCCAAAAATATTTTTCCATTGATTTTTAGCAAGAGTGGAAGAGAGGGACAAAGGTGTCAGTCTGTTGCCTCACCCATGCTCCCTAAAGGGTGAGGATCTAACCTGCAACCCAGGTACATGCCCTTGACTGGGAGGCAACCCTTCCGTGCAGGAGCCAATGCTGTGAGCACGAAAAGACACCAGCCAGAGCGTTCTTCTAGTTTTTCTTGCAGTCTTTATGGCTTTCTATATGTAAGATCATGTCATCTGCAAGCAGAAACAATTTTACTTCTCCCTTTGTGATTCGGATGTCTTTTATTTCTTTTTCTGACCTGACTGCTGTGGCTAGGACTTTTAGTACTCTGTTGTATAAAAGTTACAAGAGTGGGCATCCTTGTCTTATCCTAAGCACCTTATGTTTTTAAGCAAGCTTTTGGTGAAAGTTTGCATAACACACCATCTTTCTATTTTTTTTTTTATCTTACACTAAAATGTATACCACTTTATCTCTATTAAAATTAAGACCTAATCACAAATGGGTGAAGAGGAACTACAGAAAAGATGTCATTTATTGTAATAGCACTTAAAGATAGGAAAATTATGCTTTAAATACCTAATCTAAAGAAAGTTATTCATCTAATTTGGAGAAGGCAGAAGGGTTGCCTCTCTATATGGCACTACTCGTTAAATAATAACATTTTATAACTTTATTACTGTCTGAAGGAATGCCACTTAATTCTTTTGCCAAAGTACTAGTGTCTGCTTCTCATTTAGCAATTTTGTCATTGCTTTTTTTTTTTCTTGAAACTGCTTGTGTATTCCACTGGCTCATTTGTTACATTTATCTTTCTAACCATATCAAATTGAATGGAATAGGTTATTTGGCTCATTCTGTGCGCAGTGTGGTCTCTCCTGGCATGCTTCTCAACGCATTATAACATTTTTAAAGAAAACCCTATTACTGCAAGATAACTTTCAGATTAAAATGTAAACGTGTTAGTCTGTTGCCTTACCTTCTTTGTAATCCCAGGAGTCATAAGACAGAAATGCTTGGGGTCTAATACAAATATCTTTCGAATTAGCATAATGAACTTGATATCATAGAAAATCAAGCACTAGAAGAGTCCTTTATTTCCTTCTGGCTGTACAGAGATGCTATGCACTGTTCATCATATTTATCTAATTCACTTGTTTATTTTGGCTGCAGAAAAGGAGGGAGAATGAAACTCTTTGGAAGATATAAGAAGGTTTTAACAGCACTCAATAAATAAGAGGATGGTGGAGACTGTCAGTAAGTCAAACAGTATTAAGAAAAAAGAATCAGACCTTCCTGAGTTTACTTACTAAGTCCATTTCTAAAACCCACAGGCCAAGATGTAATACAGAATGATTATTAAACAATTAGGAAATTAAAGAAAAATAAATGAGGTATCATAAGTTTTAAGAACTAATTTAGTGGCATACAATGTAGTGATCAGGTCTTCGTAATTTCAAGTTAACATGAAATTAATGGAGTCTGACTAATTGACAAGGAAAGGCCCCCTACTCATCTGGAGAGCTTTGAATTTGGTGTTACCTATGTGCTTATCCGGCTTATAGTGGCGACTCCAAGGCTCCTCTGGGAGTAAGGAGGGTACATGGAAAGGTGTTTGTACTATATTTTGGGTGAATGCAAAGCAAGAGGATGGCACAGGAAAACAAAAATAGGTAAAGCTACAGTTAGAGATAAAAGGTAGTGATAAAACATGGAAGTAAAGGGGTAATAAAAATCTCTTGTCAACTAAAACGAGCTTCCACATCCATGATGATCTATCAGCATGCAATGTCTCTCCCTCCATCTTGGTTCATTTCGGTGATTGCATTTTCTGAAGCCATTGAAGGTTATAATGAATCTTGATTTCAAGAGAACGAAGGATTTGCCAAGGCTATTTGAGAAAATAGGCACAGGTCACTTATGCATTTATTTAGTTGTAATGATCTGGACTGGAAAACATGTCTTAGGAAAAATAAACTATCTTGCAGGACATAATCCTTTGGATAAACAAACTTGAAATATTACACACTGTAGTTTTACTGTATTTGCTCTAGCCAGAGCACGGAACCTTCTAGTGTCATACATTTCTAAGATCACTCTGAACTCTCTGGCTCAGCCTACAGTTTAATTTATATTAATGAAAGCCCCCAAATGGATAAAGCATTGGTCTTCAAAATTTTAGTATGCACCAGAATTACCTGGATGACTTGTAAAATTACAGATAATTCTTTCTTACCTCCAGTTTCTGAATCAGTAAGTCTGGTGTTGAGCCTGAGAATTTGCATTTGTAATAATGTCCCAAGTAGTGCTGGTACTTCCGGTCTGGAGGTCACCTTTTAGTTCTATAGGCATAGTGTAAATATTGCTAGCATACACATTTTGAAAAAGATCCTAACAATTTAAATCCAATTAGTTAATCTTGGTTCATATAGTATATGTCATTCATATTAGATAACATAGCTATTATTTGTTAGCATATATTATGTGATATACATTGTGTAAACATACTATAAAATAATGAGTATTACTCTCAATCTAAGTGCAAATTTTATATAATTTTACAAAAATTTCATCATTTGAAGACATCTAGACAATTGCAAATAAAAGAAAATTGCTTGAGATGACATATATTTCTGTATAAAGTTGACTTACTGAAAAATTGCAACATATTACATTGTCATTTGCAGCTAAATAGCCTTATCAAAAAAAACTATATAGACACTTAGGTCACCAGAAATGTATTCCTGTATCTTATTATTCTTGTATAATATTTTAGATTTGCCTTTCTTAATGCATCTATAAATTAATCATTACTATTAGAATTATTTGGATTTATTATCATACATTTTAAGTATTTGCTAATTATTTTTTTGATCAACTGTTTTAACTAATATTCAGTTTCAGCAATATTTTCAAAGGGGATACATATTTGTATTATTATGCCTAAAATTATTTTTATATGTTTTTAAATCTTGAAATATATATATTTTATTTTACCTAAAATATTAAGTTGATATTTTAATGTGTTTTGGAAACTATTTTTGAATATAAGAAGACTTTACTAATCAAAATTTTCTTTTTTAGTTTCCTTTAATATTTTTTCATATTCCTCATATTTTTAGTTCTTTGTATTATTAATTTTCATTTATACTTATTTTCTTTTGTGACTTTTCAATTTACAGACTCATATCTTTCTTAATTTAAGAGATTCTCTGAAAAATATCTATATGAATATGGCCTTTCCATCATTTTCTGGGTCTTTTAATTTTATAGTGTCTATAAATATATAATTGAAATTTTTTACGGATCCCACTCTACAATTTACCTCAGTTATTGATGTATTTTATAGTTCAATAACTGATATTTATTTTTAATTATATATTTTTATATTAACATATTTTCTGTTTATATACTAGAAGCCGATGCACAAAATTCACACAAGAATAGGCCTTCCTTCCCCTGGCTTCACCTCTGGCACCCAGGACCCAGGCTTCCCTCACAGCCCCGGCTTTGTCCAGAAGGACGGAAGGACAGAAGGATGTCAGGACGTCATGGACGTCCAGTCTATTCAGCATATTATGCTTTTATTTTTATAGGTTTTTTTTAATAAGCTCTTGTCTTTGTTTATGGATGCAATTATTTCCTTTAGATTTGAGAAACTTAAACATGCTTCTAAAAGTGTTACATTATAATTTTTATCAGGAATAAATTCTTTAACTCATTGATGCTGTTGGAATTGATATAAATTTTTCCCTGGGCTTTAAAATTTTAACTTGAATATCTGTATTTTTAGGTAGTTTTCTCTCTCTTCAAACCTACTTCCCTAGTTTGGGTGGCTTTATTCTTGTCCTTCCCATCTCTCTGTCCTTCTGGTGAAGAAGTATTATGGAGAAAAGCATTCATATATTGATAATTTAATGTATTATCTTGTAGGGATACTGTGTATTTACACCTCAAGCCAGTGCTCTGTTATCCCATCTGGAAGGAATGTGAAGGATTTAACCTGTCACTTTAAGAAAGCAACTACTTATTATGAACAACAGTCTTGAGTAAATCTTTGTAAATCCTCGGTCCATGTTGTAAACCTTGGTCCAATCCTCATCCACACACGCATTCATTCAATTCTAATTTTTTCCGAGAAGCTCAACTTCCAGAAACTATTGTCTTTTCCTTATTCTAGTTTCTACCTCCACAACCTTATTTGTCTTTTGTTTTATTTAAGGTCCAGAGAGAAAGCTTTCCTTTTTATTTTAAAGTACTATTATTTTCAGATATCTCCATAAATTATTCACTCTAATATCCTGACCAAAATAACACACACACACACACACACACACACACTTTTGTGTAAAAGATCACGATTTTCACTTTTGATTGGGGATGCAGGTATAGGAGGAGATTATCCTCTTTAATGCTTTTTTATATCCTTATGTCAGTGTTATGCATGTCATAGAATGATGTAAAGACTGTTTAGTGATTCTATCCAAAATGTGTAATGAATGCCATTATATACCATTTTTTCAAAGCCGTCAGGATTCCAAATTTATTCTGGTAATAAGCAACTTAATTTGAAAGATCTGACTCCATTTAGGAAATGAATACATCCCTTTTCACTGTATGCACAGAATTTCTAAAATTGTCCTAATATTTCAAAATTTACTCAATAGTCTGAGATCTAGCTATATCCCAATATAATGTATTATCTTACCTATAGACTCACCAGCTATGTGGTTTCCAACAGGAGCTATTCTAATGAGATTAAATGTACTTAACAGTGAAGTGTATCCGTTGCTGCTTGAAAATGCATATAACCAGAATCTTCCTCAAAATCATTTGACATAACAGTCTAATACACACACATTCTTTGGGAGAACTGCCAACCTGAAAAAGAAAGGAGAACCTTAACAGGAAAAAAAAAAGTCCAGTGTTTCAAAGCAAAGAGAATATCTGAATAGATGTATAAAAAAATCTCTGTAATGCTGCTACCTAGTGCTTGGAATATAATATTAATCAAAGCTAAATAGCAATTCCCTTTTTTACCTCTACATCAGGAACTTTAATTTCGTGTGCTTTTTTTCCCCTACTGCAATGCCATATTCACAAGCCTTATTAAAATTAATTGTTCTTTTCATTTTTAACTTGTCTTGTTAAAAATGTGATTTCAAAACTATAACTTTCCTGCCTGCCATTACTATGAACAAAGACCATGAAAATTTGAGAGTACAGCATAAGAAAAATTACTTTAAAAAAGCTGCATGGCTTCAACGAGGACCAATTAAAACAATATACTTTTACTCAGTAGTGTATTTCTTAGATATTTGAAATTTACTGTGCTGTACTCATAATTTGTTCACCTTAAACTATATGGTATATTATTTTTTATAAAAATACCAATCCCTTGAAAATAAACAATTTACTTCTATTTTTGTAAAGCTTTAATTCCATAATTTTGAGTCAATTAATACTCTTTAAGATTTGCCTCATTATTTGGAGGTCCAATCCCTGGCATAACTTCAAAACAAGGCTATATTTACCCTTACTCTCATATTCTCTACCTAAATGCGTCAAACCACCATTGACTTAGGCACAGACACCAGCATCCCGGGAAACCTTTTAGACTACCCCCCTCCTCTATTTCCTATGGCTAGTTAATTACCAGATTATATACTCTGCTCTCTAAGCATATTTAAAATCCATTCTTTCTTTGGTTCGACCCTCAATTTGTAATAATTTCCCAAAATGTGGTACAATTTAGAATGTCTCCTTCTTCTGATTCATCAGCCCCATGAGTCACAAATGATTTTTCCAACATTTTCAAACCTGATAACATTTGCTCAATTAAATCCTTTGAATTGCTCCTCCAATTTCTTCAGAATCTAATTAACCTTCATGTGAAGTTCATTCACCATTTTGTCCCAAAGGCCTGTCCTGCTTCATCCCTGGCCATTCTATGGAGAGTGGTCCAGAGAAATAAACACTCTGATATCAACTTCTTTTCTCCCTACACATTTCTCTCAGGGTTTTCACTACTGGACTCCCCAGGAATCTAGAAGGAAAGGAGACTCACTGCTTACTTAGTCCATACCGGTCAAGTTCCTGGGATAGAGAGAGAGTGAAGGGTGAAGCTGGAGGGAACTAACAAAGATTCCAAGCACACATTCCTCATGTTAGAGGACTACACCTCAATCCTTAGGAGCTCATTGAGATGTAAGCTTCAAAATAGTCCCCTTAAAATTGATTATTGAAATGCTTAGATCTGTTTAAGATTGATTATTTAAGTAGAGTGGAATGTTTGAAAAGTTAATAATGTGAAGAGTTTCAAGCTTTGTGGTTGTCAAAATATAATCTATATCAAGACCAGACAATTAAAACTTGTACAGAATGGTTGACTGACTAAGTTAATATTTTTTTTCTATTTGTTATTTGCTTTCTTCAGTCAAGAAATATAAGGTTACTGAACTGTACTTCCATTAGAGTTCTATCTGCATATCAGAGAATATGAATATCCACCAATACGGATATTTTTATGTCAGTCACTAAAGGAATTGTAATGTGACAAATTTATCCCGTTTATAGGATACACAAAGTTACAAGTTGGATATTTTTAGCAGCCTGTTTTTATGAATGCCATTTGACTCAGTTTTATATGATTACAGTAACCAAATGGGAAAGATTAGTGGTATTTTGGTCAATTAAAGCCAATCAAATGAAAGGAAAGATTTGAAGGTTGAAAATATAAGTTTAGTAATTCCTGGTTTCTTTTCCGTCTCTTTAAAGTAATATATTTTCAAATATTTGTTGTTAGTGCAGACAGTGGTTCCTGTAGTCTTGTTATAAGCACTGAAATTCTACACATTTATAATACCTGTAGTATTAAAAATGACTATGTAACTACTAGTTATTACTTCTTAATCCCATCACCCATTTTTACTCTGTTCCCCAATACCCCTCCCCTCTAGCCTCCATCAATTTGTTCCCTGAATCTATAAGTCTGTTTCTATTTTGTTTGTTCATTTATATATTTCTTTATATTCCACATATAAGTAATATCATGATATTTGTTTTTCTCCGTCTGGATTATTTCACTTGCCATAATATTGTGTGGGCCCATCCACTGGGATGTAAGATAAAGTATAAGGAATATAATTAACAATACTGTAATACATATCATGGTGCTAGGTGGGCACTTGAATTATCAGAGGGAACACTTTATTACCTATATGAATGTCTGCCTCTGTGCTGAACACCTGAAACTAATACAAAATAGTATTGAATGAAAAGTCTAATCATAAACAAAATAAAAATTAAAAATTGATTATGGATGCCAGTGGAGAAAAAAATAAGGATCCTGCTATGAAAAGTTTATAATATTGCATAGTTTGATATCATCAATGTAAGCTACAAGGATATTTATTTCTAGCATTATGGAATCTAAATTTCTTTACTAATTTTATACTACAAAAACTATGCTAAAATTATATATGCATGGCTGAGCTGGAGAAAACAAAGAGATCTTCAGAAACTAAATGCAAAGTAAAATAAGGAATCCTGAGAGGTAGAAAGCAGCCAGGCTCACTTTGCTTCAGGGCAGGTTCCATTTCCTGGTGACTTCAGTGTAGGTTTCAACTGCCACCTGGTACCCAAGGACAGGAGAACAACGCAGGAATTTCACCCGAAGTAAGAGTCTAATGGGAGAATGCTTCTACTCTTTGTGACTGTGTGGACTGGAAATAAACCTACTACTGAGAAGGAGAAATTAAGAAAATTACCTGCCTTGAATTTGGCTCTGTGGGGAAGGCAAAACATTATCTCTTGAGAAATTGCAAACACAAAGTAGATCTCATGGAGTTTTGTAGCTCAAATTCATGCAATGTGGTCTGAGAAATCTTTGCAAAAACATAATAAATGTTTTCCTGTGTGAACAAACCCATCAAACCATGGGATAAGCTATTACAAATGAAAATCACAAACAAAGCAGGCCTTACACCCAAAGTAACAGAATAAAAACTCACGATGAAGAATGACAAAACACAGAGAAAATGTAGCATCATGAGTAACAGGAAGCAGAACCAATAATACAATTAGATCAGCAAAGATACACATACTGAAATTCTTGAACACTGACTATAAAGTAAGTATGTTAAATATGTTTGAAAAGGAAAAGATAGATATTAAAATATGTGTTAGAAAAAAAGAGGTGTAAAAATAAACAAGCTGATCCAAAAAAGCTATTAAAGAGATCAGGCAGAATCTAAAAACCAACAACAGAATAATTGCAAAAGTATTTAAGAGAATATATGAACAGTGGAAGGATGCTTTAATGAATTGGAAACATATGTAATGATTATCTGGAGTGCAGTAGAGACAGGTAGTGCTGGATTTAGTCATGCAACATCTGAATTGCAGAAATATGTGAAGTGTTTACTGAAGAGATGTGAGGGGACCTTAAGAGGTAGGAAAGATATTGCCTGTTCTGTCATACACCTAATTATAGGTAAAGGAAAGGTATAAGAGGAGATGATAGCTTAAAATTTGCCAAAATCAATAGAAGATACACAAATTTATTTGTTACTTAAAGATGGGGACACATTCTGAGAAATGTGAACACAAAGTGGCACTTACACAACCTAGATGGCATAGCCTGCCACATACCTCGGCTATATGGAATGGCCTATTGAGCCTAGGCTACGAGTATACCCAGCCTGTTTTTATAGTGAGTACTGTAGGCAATTGTAGCATACTAGTAATGGTAAGTATTTGTGTATCTGAATGTAGCAAAGGCAAATATGGTAAAAACATGGAAAAGGAGATACTGGTACACCTACAGGGCACTTACCATCAATGAAACTTAAAGACTGAAAGTTGCTCTGTGTCAGCAAGTGAGTGGTGAGTGAATGCGAAGGCCTAGAACATTACTGTACACTAGGTGTTATAAACGATTTACACTTAGGATACACTAAATTATTAAAAATTATTTTCAATATCAAATTAATATCCACTTACTATAACTATTATTGTTCATACAATTTTTATTTTTTGAACTTTTAGACTTGCAAGAACTCTTAGCTGAAAATACAAACACCTTGCATAGCTGTACACACATATTTTCTTTGTATCTTTATTCTATAAGCTTTTTTTTCAATTTTTTTTAAAATTTTTAAGCTTTTTAGTTAAAAACTAAGACACCAACACACACATTAGCCTGGGCCTACACAGGGTCAGGATAACCTGACACCCTGCCCCACTGGAAGGTCTTCATGGGCAATAGCATGAGCAGAGCTGTCATCTCCTATGATAGCTGTGCCTTCTTCTAGAATGCCTCCTGAAGGACTTGCCAGAGGCTCTTCTTGAGGAGGTGTCACTCATTTCAGAAATATGTCCATGGTGGTTTGCTTGGTTCATTTCTTCCTTTCATCATAGGTTTGCTTACAAGCAGATAATGCACCATAAACATCTCTCTCTGTTAATGAAAACATTTTGGTGTCGGGGTCCATGTTTTTGAACTCTTTAAGGCGCTTGTTGAGTTCTGCAAAATCTCTGCTAAAACCTTCTCTGTGGATTTCCTTGAGGGTTCATCCTTTGCTTTGTAGTTTCCTGTTCTCTTGCCTCTTCTTCAGCTATGTATTCATGTTCCATATCCAACAAATCCTCATTAGTCAAACAGGAACAAACTGTAGGAGTTTCTCACTTTTATCATCTTCCACACCCAGGTTAAAGTTGTTAGCCATTTCAATTAAAGCCTTGCTGATTTCTTAAACTCCTTAGCCTTAGAAAATCCTTTGAAGTCACGTGTGAACCTCTAGTCTAGAAGGTCTTCTTCCAGTGCCCTTCGCACACTCCTGGATGACATCACCCCAGGCCCAAGAAAAGTTTTTGATGCAATCATAGGTGTTGTAATCCTTCCAGATTTGCATCATTATCTTTTCAGTGTCTTCCTCAGTTGCAGCAATGCTCTGGGCAGAGGTCTTCCTCGGGTGGTAGGCCTTAAAACAGTGATGGCGAACCTATGACATGCATGTCAGAGGTGACACATGAACTAATTTTTTTGGTTGATTTTTCTTTGTTAAATGGCATTTAAATATATAAAATAAATATCAAAAATATAAATCTTTGTTTTACTATGGTTGCAAAGATCAAAAAATTTCTATATGTGACACGGCACCAGAGTTAATTTAGGGTTTTTCAAATGCTGACACGCCTAGCTCAAAAGGTTCGCCATCACTGCCTTAAAAGTTGCTATATCTCCTTGATCCATTGGTTGGATAAAATCAGTGGCATTTAGAGGGATAAACACAATTTTTGTATTGGGATTAAGATCAGCAATAAAAAGAGGATGTCCAGGAGCATTATCAACAATAAGAAAAATCTCAAAAAGTGTGTTATCCTCCAAATAGTACTTCTCCATTTCACTGACCTAGCAACTCTAGAGGGCATCTTGGGCGAGGAGCTGGGTCACCCATGACTTCCTACTTCTCCTGTAATGCACTGACAGTCTGTGCTTATTGATATGCTTGCAGGTCCTGGGGTTCTGACTGTGCCAGCTCACAAGGGTTTCAATTTGTAGCCTGTAACATTGCCCCCAAGCACAACTTGGGGGTCATTAAAAGCCTCAGAACCTGACATTGGCTTTACCTCCTTTAGAGAGGAAAGTCCTTTCCAGAGACATTTGTTTCCAGAATAGGGAGGTTTTACCTTTATTGAACATTTGCTCTGGCAAGTAATTTTCCTCCACAATCAGCTTATCTAGAATTTCCAATAATTATTCAGCTGCCTTCACATCAACACTCACAGACTCCCTACTCCCTTTCACATTATGTAATAAATAACAGTTACTGAGTCTTTAAAACTACCCAGAACTAGAAATAAATTCAACATCACAGTGGGGTCCAGCCTTTTCTTTCAACATCACAAACAAACCTTTGTTTTGGCTGTAATTGTCATGGAGCTGAGCGGAATATGCCTCTGTCTGGTCTTCAATCAGGGTCATTAGAAGTTTCTCCATGTCTGATATGGGCCTTTCTTGAACTTTTGTTAGTTTCTTTGCCTTCAATAAAGCAGATCCTTTAGCAGTTTCCATCCCTTTGTTCTTGTTCTTGAATATTATAGCTATGGTGCAATGGGACATGCCTGACTGGTGAGCAATAACCATCACTGATTTTCCACCTTTGTAGTCCTTAATTACTTCTAATTTTATTTCCATGTCAATCATTTGACATGGCCTCTTACTGGACACATTAACAGTGATTTTATATGCTTCGGGGACATGATGAACAAGACAATGCAAAATTAAATTAAGCATAAGAGGAAATGATGCAATCAAGATACATGGTAAACAGGAGAAATGTGAGGTTATTGCAGTGTAACATGGCATAGTTGTTTTACAGCAAACTTATTTATAAGTAGAAAAAAGTACCACTAAAATAACCATAAAAAGTATAGAAAGCACATAAACCAGTAACATAGTTACATATTATTATTTGCAAGTATTATATACTGTACAGAATTACATGTGCTACATTTTTATAAAACTGGCAGCATAGTAGGCTTGTTTACACCAGCATCACCACAAACTTGAGTAAAGCCTTATGCTGTACATTACTAAGTGATAGGAATTGTTTAGCTCCATCATAATCTTATGGGACCATCATCATATATGTAGTATTGGGTAATTTGGGGGGCGGGGGATAGAAAAACTCAGGTGCTGGCTAGAGAAAAAAAAAGGCAGATATTAAGAATAAAGCTATATTTTCTCTGTGTATATATACCGAAAGTGTCCAGACAAGATAAAAACAAAGATTGTTCATGTAAGTGAATTGCTTTATAGGAGACTAGAGGCCCAGTGCACGAATTCATGCACTGGGTCAGGGTGATCAGGCCAGGCCAGCAGTGGGGGTGGGGGAGGCCCTTGGGTGGTTGGCTGGCCAGTCCCACCTTCAGGCAAACTTCCAGTTGAACTCCCAGTTTAACTCCTGGTTGAGGGGACAATTTGCATATTAGCCTTTCATTATATAGGCTAAGTAAATCATCATCTAACATATCTTGGAATTAGTCTGATGAAGCAGTCACTTACGTGTTTCTCAAATTTGAGAGCTTTTAATATCAGAAATAAATTAATAGAAATGTATGACAAATTACTATTAGTCTTTATGCACCCCTTCTTACAAATTGTTTGACATGTATATTATAAATTTAAAAAAACACACACAAATTTAGAAAGCAAAAATGAGATAATGAGTTCTTTGCCTGTTTACTACTTTTTCCTTTTTTTACTTAACATTTTACCATATTGCCTATTTTTAAAATGACACTGGTAAAATACTTAAGTATCAATTGGTATTGATCTGAAATGTAAAAAAAATCATAATTTTTTGTAATAAGCATATTAATAATGACTATTCAAAGATACCCACATTCTAATCCCCAAGATATATCACTATGTTAGATTGAAGGGCAAAATGGAATTAAGGTTGTAGTTGCAACTAAATTGGCTAATCAGCAGAATTTAAGATGGGGAGTTCATCCTGGATTATTGGAGTAGTCTCATTATAATCACAAGGGTCCTTAAAAGTGGAGACGAGGGAGGCAAAAGAGATAAAGAGGAGATGTGAGAATGGAAGGAAGCTTACAGTGATGCAATTTGAACAGAAGTTGACCCACCCTTGCTGGCTTTGTTGATGGAAGAAGGGGGACATGAGTCCAAGAATGCCTGCATCCTTTATAATCTGGGAAATGCAAGAAAATGAATTCTCTCCTGGAGCTGCTAGGAAACAATGCCTCCCTGCCAACATCTTGACTTTAGCCCAATGAGACTTCCAGCTGCAGATCAATCAAATAATAAATGTGTGTTGTTTTAAGCTGTTATGGTTGTGATCATTTGTTACAAAACTAATATATTAAATATAGTTCCTAGCAAGATCAGATAATGTGCTGGTTTATTCTATTCTGGCAACAGAAAGGCTAACAAGAAGGTCTAAATTATTAAAGTCGATCAAACTTTATAAAACCACTGTTATGTATTTACCATTTTGCAGTGCCAATAAAAATAATCTAGTCAGTTAAAATCTGCTGAAAGAATTGGTATAAAGAGAATATGTATACATGAAAATATTAAATCACGCTTAACTGTGACATCGGAGTCAAATGTGGATCAAAACAAGGAGAGAAGATGGGGAGTGAAAAACTCTAACTTGAAGAAATTTGGATATGCCTATGAAGAAGAGAGACTCTAGGACCAGTCCGAGTGAAAAAATACAGCCCCTTGGACCATCTGTACAGGGGACACCCAGAAGGGATAGAGCCACAGCAGAGGCTTCTGCCCACACCCATGGATGTCTCTCACACACCTTCTCATAGTCTCAGATATAGTTTCTCTTTCATCTTCCCCAAGTACCAATTTTGTTCTTTCCATTGTTCCTATGGCTTTGCTCAACATTCCCCCACTTTGCTGGGCATGCCTTTCACCTCATACCCAAATTAAATCATAGACCAGTGATGGCGAACCTATGACACGCATATCAGAGGTGACACGCGAACTCATTTTATTTGGTTGATTTTTCTTTGTTAAATGGCATTTAAATATATAAAATAAATATCAAAAATATAAGTCTTTGTTTTACTATGGTTGCAAAGATCAAAACATTTCTATATGTGACACGGCACCAGAGTTAAGTTAGGGTTTTTCAAAATCCTGACATGCCGAGCTCAAAAGGTTTGCCATCACTGTCATGGACTATTCTTTTTCTTTCTTTTTTTTAAAATATATTTTATTGATTTTTTTTTTACAGAGAGGAAGGGAGAAGGATAGAGAGTTAGAAACATCGATGAGAGAGCAACATTGATCAGCTGCCTCCTGCACACTCCCTGCTAGGGATGTGCCCGCAACCCAGGTACATGCCCTTGACTGGAATCGAACCTGGGACCCTTCAGTCTGCAGGCCCATGCTCTATCCACTGAGTCAAACTGGTTAGCGCAGACTATTCTTTCTCAAGATGCAGCTCATGAATCACTTAATTACTTCTCTCTTTTGTGTGTGTTTTGCCCTTTGGTTATAGAGCTCAAAACAACTTGTTTAGTTTATTAGTATGTCTCTCTTATCCTTGATGTTCAAATGATTTGTAGGCAACCACCCTTTATATTTTACCTCCAGATAACAACGTGCTCATAGGGGGCATTAAAAAAATAAGGTAGAGAATGAAGTAGTATGTGTTTTTTTGTGTGTGTGTGTTTGTGTGTGTGTGTTTACAACCAACGAAACCAAATTTTGAAAAAATCATAAATCTCAAAATCTATGTTCAAACTTCAGAGATAAACATTAGCTCATTAAAATATTTTTTCTGCTATTTTGTTCAGGTGACTCTTTTTACCAGAAATTCTTCATAAAATATTCTGAAATACAATGTGAATCATGTTTTCTCCTATTCAAATTACTTGCTGCTACTTCAAGATAAAAAATAAGTGACCTATTTTTAAGCTTAAATAAAAAAAAGAGTCATTCATTATTATACTACATAAAGCCTTAAGTAGGTCAGAAATTGTATTTCTTTTAGAATTCATTAATTAAATATCAATACTTGTAATTAAAAAAACTCAACTATAAAAGTGATTTCATATTCCAGGGAACTTAAACTTTATTTCTTATTATTTTTCTTCCTGCAAACATTGGCATAAGTGAATAAAGCACACATTGTTTGGCAAGGATAAAAAACATTTTATGTAAATTAGAAAAGGGATAGGCAGGAGTATCATTTGGCAGAATGCTATCACATTTCAATGAGTGCTGAAGCTATTAGAAATGGGTTTGGAGGGTAAAAATTACAATAATGTATTTACTTAAATTCCTGTAGGTACTACAAAGAAATAAACAAAAATATCATGAGTCATTTCAAAACATAGTAGAAAACAATGATGTTTAAAAAACACAGTTTGTCCCAAAATATACACAAGCCATGGTTGCTAGGGAAAAAAAAAAAAAAAGTAATATACACAAGCCATGGTTGCTAGGGAAAAAAAAAAAAAAGTAATGCCAATAAGTTTAAAAATGTTTTTTTTCTCCAGAAAATTGCATTTAAAAACCCATATATTGATGCTATAATATTTTGTTGAACATGTTTTCTATTTTTTGTTGTTTATCTTTTGCAGTAACATTTTCCTTGTCATAATATTTTCAGGGAACAAAAATAAAAGGAAATTATATGCTTGGGAAAAGGTTAAATGTAACAGCAACACATGTTTGTTTGTTTGTGTTCTGCCTTAGAAGCAAAGATTTCTCAATAAGATTTAGATTTTCTACAGTACAAAGTAGAAAAAATGTTCAATTCATTTTTATTTGTAATTGTTTTAATTAAAGTGTCATTGTCATACAATATTATATTAGTTTCAGGTGTACAAAAAAGAGAGTCAACATTTATAAACCTTACATGTGATCACCATGGTAGGTATTGTAATCATCTGTCACCATGCAAAATTATTAGGATATTATTGTCTGTATATTCCCTGTGCCATACACTATATTTCTGTGTTTTATTTGTTTTACAATGGGAATTTGCACCTTTATTTCCCTGCACCTGTTTCTTCCATCTTTTACCTCCTCTGATAAACATCAGTTTGTTCTCTGTGCCTGTGAGCCTTCTGTTTTGTTTGTTCATTTTTATATTCTACATATAAGTGAAATAAAGTGGTATTTGCCTTTCTCTCACTTATCTATCTATCTATCTATCATCTATCTATCTATCTATCTATCTATCTATCTATCTATCTATCTATCAAGTCTAAGCAACCGTTACAACAGAACTACCAGAACGACTGGAACAACTGGTCGACCAGTCGCTATGATGCGCACTGATCAGCAGGGGGCAGATGCTCAACACTGGAGCTGTCCCTTGGTGGTCAGTGTGCTCCCACAGGGGGAACACTGCTCAGCCAGTAGCTGGGCTCATGGCTGGTGAGCACAGCTGCGGCAGGGGCAGCCTCTCCAGACTCCTTGGCAGCGCTGCCAAATGGCAGCGGCAGGCACAGCGGGCTGGGATGAGCACGAGCAGAGCTGGCTCAAGGTCCTCCCTGGCCTCCTGCCACTTGGCACACTACTACATCCCTCAAGGTGTCCCGGATTGCAAGAGGGTGCAGGCCAGGCTGAGGGACCCACACTCCCATGCATGCATCCATGCACTGGGCCTCTAGTCTTAGCACAATACATTCAAGGTCCATCCATGTTGTCACAAGTGGCAAGATTTAATTCTTTTTTGTTGCCGTTTATTTAGTATTCCAGTGTGTATATGTGCATGTATGTATTTATATACCACATCTTATTTATTCATTCATTTATCAATAGGCAGCAAGGTTACTTTAATATCTTGGTTTTTGTAAATAATGTTGCAATGAATATAGGGTTCATATATCTTTTTTAATTAGTGTCTTTTTGTTTGTTTTTTTAGTTAAATATTCAGATGTTGAGTTGCTGGGTCATATGATAGTTCGATTTTTATACAGTTTTCTGTAGTGGCTGCAGCAACTGCAGTCTAATCAACAGTGTATGAGGGTTTCCTTTTCTCCACATTCTTTCCAACACTTTTCATTTTTTGACTTTGATAATAGCCATTCTAACAAGTGTGAGGTGACATCTCATTGTGGTTTTAATTTGCATTTCTCTGATCATTAGTGATGTTGAGCATTTTTTCACATGTCTGTTCGTCATCTGTATGTCCTCTTTGGAGAACTATCTATTCATGCCCTCAGCCCATTTTTTAAAGGATTTTTTTTATATTGAATTACATGAGCTCCTTATATATTTTGAATATTAACTCCTCATCGAACGGAGCATTGGTGACTATCTTCCCTCATTCAGTAGGTTGTCTTTTTGGCTTATTGTTTGTTCCCTTCCATGTGCAAACCTTTTAGTTTGATGCAGTCCCATTTGTTTATTTTCCTTTTTGTTTCCCTTGCCTGAGGGGACATATACAAAAAGATATTGCTAGGACCGATGTCAAAGGGTTTATTGCCTATGTCCTCTTCTAGATGTTTTATAATTTCAGGTCTTATATTTAAGTTTTTAACTCATTCTGTGTGTTTTTTATGTTCTGTAAGAAAGTAGTCCAGATTCATTATTTTCATGTATCTGTCCATTTTTAAAAACTACTTTTGAAGAGTAATTTCTCCATTGTATAAACTTGTCTCTTTTGTTGTAGGTTAATTGACTATTTTTCAAATACAAAGGAAAGTTAAAATGTCCATTAGAATATTTTAGTGAATTAGATTACACAATCATTATGAACAGAAGTTGGCTTTTAATTAAAAAAAAATCATATTTTCTCCATCTCGATTATAATATATTTGAGCATAAACTAAACATTAAATGCATTTAAATTTGGTTAAATTTCTTTATGAGCAACCAATATATATCAACACTTTTATATTTGAGTATTATAGTATAAAAAAATCTTTGTGCTATTATTTTCTTACTAGAGGCTTGGTGCACAAAATCGTGCACAGTTGGGGTCCCTAAGCTTGGCCAATGATCAGGACTGATCGGGGCCATCTTGCCCAGTCCCGATTGGGGCTGGGCCGACCGGGGCCTGATGGCTGGAGGGAGGGAAGGTGAGAAGGACCATGGGAGGTTGGCTGGCCAGGACAGGGAACCCAGGAGGTTGTCTGGCCAGCCAAGGATAGGAACAAGTCAGGAGGAAGGACTGAGGGAAGTTGGACAGCCATGGGAGGTTGGCTGTGGGAGTGCACTAACAACCACAGGGCAGCTCCTGCATTGAGCATCTGCCTCCTGGTGGTCAGTGTGCATCATCGCGACTGGTCGAACAGTCGTTCTGGTTGTTCTGGTCATTCTGTGGTAAAGGTGGCTTAGGCTTTTATGTATATAGATTATTATCAATAAAAAACTTATTTTAAGGGAGGTTTGTATAGCACAAGATGGCACAGTGTTTGCTAAGAGAGCAAGGATGTGACAATTTAAGTGGATTAAGTGATTATGTCTGATTTGAGATTGCCCTCCTATCAGGAAAAATTAAAATGGATTTTTGATTATTAGAAAGAGACTGGCTTTCTATTTACCAATTGTTTTATCGTTTTGGGCATAGACCCAGTTCTCATTTCCCACCCTGCTTTTTAGGTAAAATTCCACTCACTGGGTGAGAAGAAGATATAAATGTCACTTCTACACCCATTACATGATTAGTTGCAAAATATCTATAAAAAAAATATTGGAAGCCACATATTTTTTGGTAGGAATAAAAAGATGAGCATAATGCTTAAGAGTTGTGCAATAAACATACAATCTAAAATTAAACTCGGTATATATTTTGGTCCTGTGAACGACTATTTTTAACCTTTACTTAAACTTAAGGCAAACCATATGTAAATTATTAGTGTTACTGTCGACAGCCAGTGGGAGCACCTGGGAATTTCTCCCATTGGTCAACATGGCAGTAGAGAAAGGATTTTACACTGAGAGTGCAAAAAACTAGAAATATGAATGGACATGACTGGAGCCCACCTAAAGCTAGCAAAATAACTGGATATAAAAAAAGCCTTCCCTTCCATATTTCTGAAACAATGATGGGCTTTTGAAGGAAGAGAGGTGATCTTTGAGGCTGAGAGAGATGAGATTGGTCTTCCAGACCAAAGTCTGCCATTCTCCCAGGTCATGTGGCTCCTACATAAAACATATTTTCTTGTACACCAGCACCTGCCTCACCAGTTTGGCTTTCCTTGTGGCAAGCAGCTGAAACTTCGGTTTTTTTTGTTGTTATTGTTAGGTTACAGTAGTATCTTCTTTAGGGGATTGTATTGCAGTTGAAAGAACATTTGTGAATTTACTAATATACTCTCAATAACAAAAAAAGTACTCAAAATGTTTGTTTTAAATATAATAAGATGTAGTTACTATTCACAAAGAGCTCTTAGTTCAGTGTATTTAAGGATTCAGTTGCTTCCTGCAGACTTGATTTATAGTAAATGGCAAGAAAATATTTATCATATAGATGAGAAAATTGGGATTAAGAAATGTAGTAACATTTACATCGGAGATCCGTTCCTATAGCGCGACATAACACAATTTTCACTGTAAGTCGGAACCCACCTACATAAGCACCTAAAAAAAAAAAAATTAAAAGAAAGTAACAATTCCTGACCTTTACTTGTGGTAAATAAATAATAAAAAACATAAAGCACATATGTACATATGTCAAAATGATGGAACTATTTTTTTATAAATAAATGGGAGATGGCAACATAACCGCGAAATGATGTACGTTGAGTCCGATGTAACCCGAGGACTGTCTGTATTATGTTTGCTATACCTATTATATTTATACTAGATGCCCAGTGCACGAAATACATGAACTAGTGCAGACCCTAGGCCTGGCCAGCAATCGAAGGACAAGTGTTTGGATTTGAAGGGAAGGTCCCAGTTGACCTCTGGGCCCTGGGCAGCACCTGGGCCCCTGGGCCCCTGCGTGCCCCCTTCTGCCTGAATCATTGGGCCCCACCCAGCTCCCTCAGTGCCTGGTCACCATATGCGGGGCGATCAGCAGGGCGATCAGGCCCCACTAGCACCTGCCTTGGCTTTGTGCTGCCCCCTTACCTGCTTCACCATCCCCCCGTGGTCCTGCTCTTGTTGGGGCCCATCAGAGCTGACAGCGCCTCACTGCCGCCCATTGCCAGCGTCGCACCGCCAATGCCCGCCATGTTCCATGCCACTCCCTGGTGGTCAGAGCATGTCATAGCAAGCAGTGGAACTTCCGGTCAAACTCCCAGTTGAGGGGACAATTTGCATATTATTCTTTTATTATATAGGACTAGAGACCTGGTGCACAAAAATTTGTGCACTCGGGGGGTTCCCCTCAGCCCAGCCTGTGCCCTTTCGCAGTCTGGGACCCCTCAGGGGATGATCACCTGCTGGCTTAGGCCTGCTCCCTGGGGGATTGGGCCTAAGATGGCAATCAGACATCCCTCTGGCAGCCTGGCAACCCATGGGGGATGTCCATTTGCCAGCGGGGAGCAGACCTAATCTGCAGTCGGACATCCTTAGCGCTGCTGAGGAGGCAGGAGAGGCTCCCACCACCACCACTGTATTGGCAGCCATCAGCCTGGCTTGTGGCTGAGAAGACCTCCCCTATGTGGGAGCACACTGACCACCAGAGGGCAGCTCCTGCATTGAGCGTCAGCCCCCTGGTTATCAGTGTGTGTCATAGTGACCAGTCATTCCCAGTCCTTCTGCTGTTAAGGTCAGTTTGCATATTACCCTTTTACTATATAGGATAGAGGCCTGGTGCATGGGTGGGGCCAGCTGGTTTGCCCTGAAAGTGTCCCAGATCAGGGTGGGGGTCCTGCTTGGGTGCCTGGCCAGCCTGGATGACAGGCTGATGGCTGTTTGCAGCTTGTCACACCCCCTTCAGGGTGGGGGTCCCCACTGGGGTGCCTGGCCAGTCTGGGTGAGGACCTGAGAGCCTTTTTCAGGCTGGAGGGCAACTTAAGCTCCCAGCCTCTCCTTTTTTTCTTTTTTTCTTTTTTTATTCTGGGATTTATTTACCTTCTATAGCTGTCACTGGAGCTGAGAGCCAGCTCAAGCTCTGAGGGCTGAAAGCAGGTTCTGTGTCTGTTTGGCTTCTATAATTGAAACTCTGTTGCCATTACAGCAGCTCTAAGTTCTAAGGCCCAGCTGGCTGAAAGCTGTGTCTGAGTATTGTTTAGTTTCTATAATTGCAACATAGTTGCTTAGCGTACAGCTCAGAGCTGGGCTGCGGCAGGCAGGGAACCTTGGCTTCCTCCATTGCTGGAGCAAGCAAGCCTCCTGTTCGCTTCAGCTGTGTGGCTGCCGGCTGCCATCTTAGTTGGCAGTTAATTTGCATATCCTGATGATTAGCCAATGGGAAGGGTGCCAGGGTTATGGTCAATTTGCATGTTTCTCTTTTATTAGATAGGATGTTCATCTCTCACAGCTTTAGTCACTTTTTTAATTTTCACTCTCTCTCTTTTCCTCAAAGAGCTCCTCTATAGGAAAATCTCTTGACATTGTAACATGTGTTTTACTATTTAGAACAACGCCTCAGATAAAGTCTTCATAGCTTAAGGCCACAATTTGAACAATTTATATATATGTATAAATTTATATATTACATTGAAAAGTTCTATCTCATACCTAGTTATGGGTTTTAGCATCTGAAAATATATAAGTCATACATTTTAAAACTTGATTCAGTGTCTATTAAGAATTTTGAACTGAAATAAAAGCTTTCTCTCATATCTTTGTTAAAGGAGACTCATTTTTGGCAAGTAGGAAGTAAATAAATGATCAAATAGTTAGAGAAATAAATCATTTAGCTTGTAAGTGACACTGTTAAATGAGATTTCAACTGGAGGGAGATAAAGACTTGCGTACTACTTATGTTATTTACAATCTATCCATGCTTGTTAGGGTGATGACATCTCTCCTCCCTAATGAGAAAATCAAGATTGAAAATCCCTAACCTGAGTCTAGTATGTTTAAGTTTCTAACATTTTAGGGGTAGAAATGAGACCACACTTCTAGTTTTTATAAGATAGATCTAGTTAAAATATACAAAGGAGTCACATTTGAGAACACATTTTTTTCAGATATGGAAAAAAGGTATTAGTTCATATATTACAGACATGAAGGAAAGTAATTTTCATATAACTCAGACTTGCACAAATTGTAAAATGTTGCTCTTCCAGCTGAAGCCTGCAGACTCCAGGAAGAGTCCTCCTGGAAGACACATTATGAAATAGATGGAAAACATCAACTTCCTGAGTGACTGTATTTTTAATATCTGCAGATCATTCAGCCCAGATGAAAGGAACAGCTACTTGGGATAGGACGGGAGGAAAGTGCATGGTGAAGTATAAAGCCCCCTAAAGGTGCTTAGGATTTTATTCCTGTTTCAAATTCTTGTCACTCATAATATTTCTGTTACCTATCTCAAATATTTCTTTGGCTGCTATACAAATATTTGCAAACTAAAAGTAAACTCTCTGTGGATTTTTCTGAATTTATTTTCAAACATTGCAAAGGCAACATGATTACTTGGTAACATGCTGTGATCTGCAAAGCTGCCTCGTGGCTGTTTCTTCAGTCTGCTGTTAACTTTCGCAGTAAATATTTTATCCCTTCCTTATAGCTACACAAGTCAAAACTGGATAAAGTAACCCAATATTGTAGCTAACATTTTGTATTTCTTTTATTCAGAGGTCAGTGTATTACTTTGTTCATCTGTGGATGCATATTTATAGAGCACTAGAACTACACAGCTACTGGTCCAAGCTCTGGAAATGTGGTCAATAAATTCTCACCAGTAAATTGAACTGTATGATTTTTTGTTTCTAAATTCACACCTGAGGACATATTTTCACAGATTTTAGAAAAAGAAGGAAGGAGAGAGAGAGAAAGAGATAGATCATCTCCCATACATACACTGACCCATTGGTTGAACCCACTACCTTTTGGTGCATGGGACTAAGCTCCTACCAACTGAGTGAGCCACACTGGCCAAAGTAAAATGCTGATGTTAAAGAGCAATAACAGTGTTTTGAATTAAATAAGAGGTGATAGGAAGAAGAGGTAATTGAGGGATTGAGGGTTTCCTTAAATAGAATGATAGGAGTCTTAGAAATGGAGATATTTTTATTAGAACAGATGGGAAAGTTAGCCAGGTCTATAAACTTCCTTGTACAGATTACATTTAGTGAAGGAAAAAGAAGTACAAAGAATTAAGGTGAAGAGAATTTTGGGAAAGAGAAAGGGAAGGAGCCTGCAGCCTCTGAGAACTGGGGAAAAGAACCCAGTGTGATGTTAAGATCCTGGACAGGAAGTGGATACTCACTAAATCCCTTCGAAATGTAAATTCCTAGTCTTCTGCTGGCCAGAGAGGAAGCAGGAAAACCATTTAGGCAATACTTGTAGAAGTTTAGGGAAGAAAAAAGAGTATTTTAGACTAGGGTAGTGGCAGAAGTGATGGGGGAAAGGATTATATTTTAGAGATAAGATAAACAGTATTACAAACGGTAGCTGGATGCGGAAAGATTAGGAAAATGAAATTATTAATGTTGACTGGTAGGTTTGGGTTTTATCATTAATGATATTGATAATCCTGGAGAATTTTATTGTAGGCAGGTTGGAGGGAATTAATATTTTCATTTTAGAGATACTGTTTGAGATGTTTTATTAGAAATCTAAGAGGGGATTAAGCATGCTGTGTTAATTAGTATGTCTTTATTAATTTAGAACTCTAGCACAGTTAAGAAATGAGGATATGAAATGATTTAGCCTTATGTATGCAGTATTGTCGGCGACCTAAGTAGACTCATTTGAAGAGACACTGCAAATAGAACGTTGATGAAAGATAGTTGAGATAAGAATGTCTAAACCTGTAGAGAATTTTTATGAGTTTGAGAAACACTGACAACAATTTCCAGAAAGCAAAATCTGAATGGATTGACATTTTGCTCCAGAGTATGGCAGTTTTGCACCTTATTTATACATTATAATCAAGGGAGGAGACATAAGGTGTTTACATGAAATTCATTGGTGATAGATAAGGTAGGGGGAAAGAAGCCAAAGAGGAGAAATCTCTGAGACTGAAGAGGAATACAAAAAGACAAATACTTCTTTTACATTGATGGTACAGGACAGTTAATATTTAAGCACATAGGGATGATATTAGGGGAACCAATTGACAATGCGGTATTCGATGATCTCTTGCTCTGATGGGGTGGGCGTATCCTGGGGGGTCCGATAAAAGGGGATTACTCTGGCATTCCAAGGGTATGTTAAGTTAGGTGCAAAAAGACAATAGACAGGCTCACTTCAGCTAAAGATTGACCTTTGTCAAGGAAGCTATAGGCCTAGGGTGTGACTATCCTACAGGAGTCACTCATTGATAGGAAGTTTTATGTGCAGACAATACTATGTGGTTACTTTCAGCCTCTGAGTTTGTTAAGTCCCACCATGCGGACCTCCCCTGAACTTGCCAGGTTTAGCATTTGGCGCCTTTTTCATCCATAATAGAAAAAAGAGAAGAACTGAAGACTGGACCTAGCATGCCCTCTAGAAGATCCAGAAAAAGAACCCAAAAGTCCTGCCCAGTGTGGGAGAGGAAAAGAGTGGAGAACCACAGAACGAAATCTCAGATAGAATACATTTCAAGAAATAGGGAATCACTAACTATGAAGAATAATACTTCACAAAAAATCACTGAAATACAGCAGGAGAATGCACAAGATGGAAGAAAGTGTCTATTTCTGCATAACACTATAGCTTAGAAAAACTAAAACTGAAGAATGTATAAATATTAAGAATTGTGCAGCAAAATATATCTCATCCATATAGACTTTCCCAATGAGTAGATTTTTGGTGCCAAGATGAAATTTTAATATAAATAGTAAAGAGTTTTGCCCTAACCGGTTTGACTCAGTGGATAGAACGTCAGCCTGCAGACTCAAGGGTCCCAGGTTTGATTCCATCAAGGGATGTACCTTGGTTGTGGGCATATCCCCAGTGGGGAGTGTGCAGGAGGCAGCTATCGATGTTTCTTTCTCATCTATGTTTCTAACTCTCTATCCCTCTCCCTTCTTCTCTGTAAAAAATCAATAAAATACATTTTAAAAAATAGTAAAGAGTTTTAAATAGAAAAAGTTCATGAAATCTTTTTGCAGCCTTTATTGCAGATACTTTCAAAAAGATTGTTTAGTATATTTCAGATTTTTAGATCTTACTTTGTCAATGTACATACAACATATTAAATGGTGATATGTTAACTATATGAAAAAATAACATTTCTAAACTGTGGGAAATCTGAATTAATTATGCTTTCTCTGTTTTGTTTTGTTTTTCTTATCTCTCTCCCCCTGTCTCTCTTTGCCGACTCATTCCCTAAAGAGTGGAAATGAACCAATGAAATTGTAATCCTGATTGAATTAATAGCACATATAATTTCATTTAATATTTGTCTGTGAGATACATTATCTCTTTAAATTCATTTTTACATTTAAAATATCTCTGAAAGTATTAAGAATAAGTTGTATCATAAAGTGCTATTTGCTCTCAAAAGACTATGTGTGTGTATGTGTGTACATGTGTGAGCACGTGCACACTTGTGAAAGAGAGAGAGAGTACATTGTAGTTTTTTCTATAAATTAGTTTGTCTGGGACTATATCCTAACCATCATATGTAGTTATATAAATGTTACTTGACCATTATGTATCTCACTTTCCTTATGTGTAAAAATGAGGAACATAATATTAAATGTATTAATACAGCTGAGTTCTTAGGAAGATTCTCTGGCATGATGGAAAAATCATTAAATATTAGCTTTTATTATTATGTTTTACTGTTGTATTCCTACTTGACAGGGTGAGCATTTATTAGATAATTAATATGTATTTGTATATATTGACTGTAACATATTTAATGTATATTCTTGAGGAAATCAAATATATAAAATAGAAATTAATGAAAATAGGTTAGAATTTTATTAAATTCAGATATTTTATGAATTGTATACCCCATGTAAAATCTACTCACACACCTCTTTTTAGCAATTTATTCAACTCATATTAAAGATATTAGTCTCAAAGTTTTATAAATGTTCTGGATAGTTGAACTTTTGGAAATGAAATTACACAAAATAATCCTGTGAGATATGCCTGCCTGCTATTGCCACCTTTCTTTGCATTGTGAGACAAATACTTTTGGTCAGATCTCACTGGTGTGACCTAAACTGAGGGTTCAAGGGTTATTAGCTAGTCTCAGGTCAGTCCTGCTTTACAGGCGCCCAGGGATGCATGGTTCTCAAAGTCTGGTTTTCCATTTTTCTGAGTATTCTCTTGCTTCCTGTAGGACTCCTCCTCCTTCTGCATCTGCTCACTTCTCCATAAAATGCCCTTGTATATTTATAGTGTATATACTGTAAAGACAACTCTGCCAAGGAAAGTTAAAATGTTTCTAATGATTAATAGAAGAGGCTATTTTGCCAAGACCAAATGGACCAATAAGGAAAACAAATGAGGCTACTTTTATCATTTGTAGAAGCTTCTCAGAATTAATTTGACACCTGATTAAGGACTCAGAAAAGCCAATATTTTTACCAAAGACTAGGGGTAAAAGTCATGTAATATTAATGCTAAATGATCAGTTGGAAATACAAAGCAAGGTGGATTGGATTCACTCTAGCTGGTGCAGTTCTTTAAGAAATAAACATTTTCATTGTTGGAATAATCAACATGATCAAATTAATTGCGCTGAGTTTTTCAGTCCAGTGATTTCATTAAGCCTACACTGACAGTCCATTCTCCCAAGTGGCTGTGGTCATTACTTTAAAAGTTGACAGTATTCTTTAATCCTGTCTGATAGACATAGCAGGGGTGTCATGTTTCTTTAACGGCTATCATTCCATTTAATGTCGCATCTCTTCCTTTCTTATATTTTTAAATAAGGAATTCACTTAAACATCCATTGTTCCTTAAAATTTTGTATAAGTGATTGAAATATATGATTGCTAGGAATGGACTGCGGTCATTCATTCAGTACCTAATGATAAAATCCAAGGTGATTAAGTCAGGTGGCTGTGGACTCCTCCGGTCAGATTAGAGCCTTTTATTCAGACTGATGCCAGTTCTTAGTAAAACCTCCATGGAAGAATGAATAATGATTTTACAAACATTATTTTGCAGTATGATCTCACTATTTATCTAACATCGGAAGAAGTAACGCAGCACCAGTAAAAGAAAGAACAATGAACTAAAAACGTGTCCCGCGTGGCGAAGCCCTTAAAAGAGGGCTGCTTCACTAACAGATGCAAATAGAAGCAACAGCAGTTCATGGTAGAGAGCAAAGGAGTGGAAGTGAACACGTAAGCAAGTAAAACCAAAGGCAGTAACCAAAACACATCGTTAAATATTTTAATAGAAAATGAGAAAAACAAAGCAGACTCTTTTCAAGTAAGCTTAGGTTGGCTCTTACTGTAGGCCAAAACTAGTTTTACCTCTTATTCTGCCTTTGAAACAAATGTCATTTGAGGTGTTCAATCATTTGTTATTCAGTTGCTTAAACAGGAATTGAACTAGAATGACCTTTAAAGCCCTATGAAGCTCAAGATTATATGAGCACTAGTGGTCCGGTGCACAAAAGTCGTGCTCGGGGGGGGGGGGGGGGGCGCGGGGGGGGGGGGGGAGTGTCCCTCAGCCCGGTCTGCACCCTCTCCAATCTGGGACCCCTCGGTGGATGTTCAAGTGGGATCGGGCCTACACTGGCAGTTGGACATTCCTCTCACAATCTGGGACTCCTGGCTCCCAACCGTTCACCTGCCTGCCTGCCTGATTGTCCCTAACCGCTTCTGCCTGCCAGCCTGATTGCCCCCTAGCTGCTAGCCTGCCCGCCTGATTGACCCCAACTGCCCTCCCCCGCTGGCCTGATCACCCCCAAGGCTTTTATTAGTATAGATTATATTTATGTAATATTTTTATGTTATTAAATTATATTTATAACTGTGCAAGATGCACAGTTATAAATATAATTTAATAATATAAAATATAAAAGTATAATTTAAAAAAACACACCAGGTTAAGCTGTGTTTCTAAATATTAAGTAAATATTTTTGAATGATTAAGTGAATCACTGTATTCATCACTTTCATTCCCCGTATGTAGCAGGTATTTTTTTCTTGGTAATAACAGTAAAGATCAATTTTGTCTCTTTTTTATCCCAGAGCCAAGGTTCCTTTGCCCATCACCTGCAGCTTTCATTAGCAAAGTCTGTATTTGCATGCTGAGCTGCTGACCAAAATAAAGATTGTAAAAGAGTGTGCTCAACTCTGACATTTTCTCAACAAGGACACGATATTAACCTCCCACATAATAAAGTAGTTCCACCCAATTTCCCAGAATGAGTTCTTAATTTAATTGGTCATTTGAAGTGCATTTATGTATAAAGAGTATAGTCTTATCTGAAAGGAGGAAATAACTTATAGATTAGAATTTTTAATGTCAAGCAGATATGTAAGAAGAATATTGATGGAACTAGTGAAGGTTAAGATGAAAATATTGCCTTAAAAAGTCTGCTGAATTTAATGGAATAAACAAAGGTATGGAAATTAATGGTATATTTTTAATGTATACACTTAAAGATGAGGGCTGACATGTTTCAATATGTAATAGGTTAAATATTTGGAAAAACTTCTGAAAACAAACAAGATGCAAAGAATTAAAATACTGTATTAAGAGAGTGGTTATAGCCACTCCTTCAGAAAATAAATTACCATAAAATGCTATAATGCAATTGTATCTTTTATGAGCTTATAAGAAAGCAAAACTGAAAATAAAATCACAAAAACCTAGATCTATAGCAATACTTGACAACACTACTATGCAATTTTTACAATGTATCAATAAATAAATTACGTTCTCTCTTAATTTGATTCTAAGTTATAGGTTGAGGTTCTGTATATCAGAGAAAAACTTTTTCTTCACAACTTAGAAACTAATTTGAAAAGCATGCTCTCCTTATTACATTGCACATGAACTGTGTATTCTGATGTCACGTATTTGTATGTTAACTTTTTCATATTAAAGATTGTGTTTTAATATAAAAGTTGAAGTATTTGATTGCTTGACCTTATATTCATCAAATTATTAATTAAATTCATTTATACTGAAACAACTGCATATAAACAAATAATTCAACTCTATTCTGAATATTCATGTGTTAATAATTTAAGATAAAACATGAGGATTTAAAGAAAGTTTCATTGATCTGTTTATCTCTTAAATAATTCTGTATTAAAATAATTACCCATCTTTCTGAGTCTAGTTAATGTTTACTTTTAACAAAATATAACCTAAAGTTCTTAAAATTTAACTTAACCAGTACCTAACACTTCGCTATAAAGATCTAATGTGCCCTTAGTCAGAATAATAAAAAATAAATTTTAAAAATAAACTCTATTGAAAATAATTTTTTTAAAAATAAAATGTCTTTAATCCAAGAATTTTTTTTCTTTTTTTTTTTTTTTCCAGGAGCACAACTTTCTACATCAAATAATGTAACTGTCATTTTTTCAAAGTCCAACTTCACACTAAAACTATTTTTACTTTCATTATAGTGTTTTTTTACTAAAAAACAACAAGGTTTTTACCATGAAAAATTGTTTTGCTGACAACCTTGTTCCTATTTTTTATTTCATTTCAGGGTAGGTGCAGCTACTGTAGAAATGTTCAGACTTTTCAAACCTGATTACACAGCCCAATGTCCTTCCCTCCTTGTTTCCACATATCTTTTCACATAAAGGCGTAGTTCCTGATGATTTGGCAGAATCTTCTTGCCCAAAATAGATATGCAATGATGCAGGGAAAATGACAGGCGAGTCAGGTCCCCATTTTTCATGTAACATACCATTTATATTCAGTTTGCCTAATGATGCCTCAATGTAGAATATTGCCTATAAAAACGTGACAGACACTTTAGATGTGAGTTTTAATTAACTCTGGAGAGCTGTTCTAATGAATTATTTTCTATTTTTTCTGTTACCAGATAGAAAAAGCAGTACCAATCAAACATTTGGACTTCCTAATGTAACTCTATTTTATTCTTCTTTTGAGTCTTTCTTTATTTGGTCCCTGAAATTTTGGTCTCTTTGCCCTTTATATGCACCTAAACTTTTATAACAACCCAGTAACTTCATAAACCATTTCTTTTTAGTAAGTAGAATAAGAATTAATAAAAACCCACCATGAATCCCAATATATGAAAACAGTAACATTTGGTATAGTCTCTTCTATGTTTTGATAACTCCCAATATGTATTTCTGGCCCAGCACTGATTTTTTCTAACATATTGCTTTCTCTTCTAAAAATTGTTACTTTCTTTTTGCTAGACCCTGAGTATCTCTACAACAGAATTTTATGATTTTGTTTATAAATATGAAGATTACTTTTACTATATATTTTAACATTATGTATCCCATTATTAAGTAAAATATTAAGCAGAGAATAGACATTCAGTAAATATTAGCTAAATAAGTACATTTGTAAAAATGAAGAACCAATATTCCAAGATTTTTAAAATATGTATCAGTATTTAAAATTACATATACATATATAATTTAATTATACACAATTATATTAAAGTGCAGTAGATGTTTCTATTCTTTAAACATAAGGGAGCATGGTCCAGGTCTATGTTAGGGAGGAAAAAAAGCCCTGAATATGACTACATAAAGGATAATATGACACGAGAAATGAATTCTGAACACATGATACAGTCATAGTTTGCATTTTCTACCTGCTAGAATGCGGAAAAAAGCCAACATGATTTGAAATGACTAACAATGTATACATCTTAGATTGTGATCTTGGTTAAACCATCTAACATTGCTACATTGCTGAACCTTATTTACTTAATCTGTAAAATAAGAATTATAGTAGCAATTTAAAATATTCACAAAATTTCTGGGACTATTATAAGAGAGAAGGGTCTTAACATCATTATGATCTCATCCATTTTATAATGAAATGGTATTAGTGCAAGTTAAATCCATTAATAAATAATTGTTATACTCAAACCTTTTGTTATTCAAAATGTGGTCCCATAAGGTAACTGCATTAATGTCACCTGGAAGGTTGTTAAAAGGCAGAATCTCAGGCTCTCCCTCCAGTATTCCGAGCCAGAATTTGTCTTTTAGCAACATTCCTGAACAATTTACATACATGTTAAGGCTTGGGAAACACTAGTTTAAAAAATATATTTGAAATTGACAAATGTGATGGGAAACATTCTTGCGTAATTATTGCGATAAAAATCTTTTTTTTAAGACAATAAATGTTTATACTCATAACTATATGAACACTTTTTGGCCTTTTGACAAATAAAAATGTTAGTTTTCCCTTCTAATTTGAGCTTAAACGCACCCGATAATTTCTATCCTGTTTCAGCGGTGCTATAGACTGAGTGGGAAAGAGGGACTAATTTTACAAGGTAGTGTTTCTTGTTACCAACATTCAGTTACTATTCTCAAAGGAGATGAGTTGTATTAAATGTATTTGTGAGACTTTTTCCCCCTCTTTCAGATTCTTATTTTCATTTCCTCCAATAACTAGTTTTTTCAAGGTCTGTTATATTTGGTTGTCTGTCTCCCTCTTGGAACCTATTTTTTTCTCAGGCACTTGCAGTTTGCAGTTTCAGTAATGAGGAGTAAGCCAAAGCTTCAGCAAGTCTGAGTCAGTGAATTACAAAAGCGCCAAAAAACACAAAACAATTATGCTGGTGCAAACCTGCTTGTGTTTTTGTTTCCTTTTCTCTTTCCCCTGATGGCAGAGACCTTTGCAGCTTTCTTTTATTCAACTGCACTTCCAATCTGAGAATTAGGTGCACAAGGAAGGGGACAGATGCTTCTTTGCTAATGACGTTGAGTTCCAGGTATTTTCCCCAGAATGCTTAGAGAACAGGAAGATAATTTTGTGTAGATTTAGGAGCCCTTGAACAACATTTAAATCCATTCTTATAAAAACATCCATCACAAAACATTATTTTAAATGCAGTAATTGATGAAGCAGAAAGACTTTGCTTGGATGTGGTTCAAATAAAATAGTATCACTATAATTATCTAATTCATTTAGCAAATACTAATTGAACACTTACTGTGCCAGTCATGAGGATTTACATTAGATATTGTGCTGAATAAAATAGATAGGCTAGTTACCTTGTAGAATATCAATAGAAAACAAATAACTAAGTATAATGACTTGATAACAATATTGCTAAGTGACCCTGCTGTTTCTCATAACCTTTAATGAGAAAATTTAACGAGAAATTCTTATTATATTATGTAGGAAATACCTTTCTGAATAAGTGACATTTAAAAATAAGACCTACTTTAATTGGATTGTTTGTCTTCCTTTTGTTCAATATATATTTTGGATATTAACCTCTTATCAAATGTATCTTTAGTAAATATGTTCTCCCATATAGTGGGCTCCCTTTTCATTTTGTTGATGGTTTACTTTGCTGTGCAAAAGCTTTTTATTTTGATGTAGTCCTATTTTTTTTTTCTCTTTTGTTTTCCTTGCCCTAGGAGATGTACCAGCAAACATATTGCTACAAGAGATGTCTGAGATTTTGCTGCCTATAGTTTCTTCTAGGATTTTTATAGTTTTACAATTTACATTATTTATTTTATCCATTTTGAGTTTATTCTTGTGTATGGTGTAAGTTGGTGATCTAGTTTCATATTTTTGCATCTAACTTTCCTTTTTTCCCAGCAACATTTATTGAAGAGACTGTCTTGATCCCATTGTGTGCTCTCGCCTCCTTTGTCAAATATTAATTGAGCATACTGGCTTGGTTCGATGTCTGGGTTCTCTATTCTGTTCCATTGATCTATATGCCTGTTCTTGTGCCAGTACCAGGGTGCTTTGATTACATGTTTCCTTGCAATTCCTATAGCATTTATAATTTATACCTGACCACCATTTCATATATATTTTTCTCATAGTTTTATTGTATGTCCATGTATGTGCACCAGTCTTTTTCATAGAGTCTATAAGCACTTTGAGGTTAGAATAATGCAGAATACTTTTTCTAGATCCCTTATTGTTGTTATTACAATGCTGAAGATGTATTTGATGAATTCCAACCTTCTAATATGACATTGAGATAATTTACCTTTTGTAAAATTTGTATTCTAAAAAGTAACACTAACCATGGTAGCGTAAAGTTAATTTGATAACACATATCCCCTTTCTTCACATCAAGAAACATCAAAAGAAAAATTTAATCTAAAATATCTTCCCTTTGACATTTTATAAATGTAAGTGCAATAGTGAAAATAAAAAAAAATATATAGGCATTTTTGACGTTTCTATTAAAGAGCCATTATTTAAAAAACTGTTGTATTTAAGTCTGAAAAATGTGCTCTTCATGTGCAGAAATCTTTAGTCCTTTCCCATGATATGGTATTACAGATAGATGTTTAATTTAAAGTTGCTGTCATTTCTAAATTTAAACCAAAGTTACAAAGTATATCCTTAGCAGGAAGCACATTAAAAAGTAAAAGTTGCCCTGGCTGTTGTGGTCATTTGGTTGATCATCGTCCCATCCACCAAGAGGTCACCAGTTCCATTCCCAGTTTGAGCACAGGTCTAGCTTGCAGGGTAGATCCCTGGTAGGGGGCATGCAGGGGGCAGCCAATCAATGTTTCTCTTTCCCTCTCCCTTTCTCTCTTTCTAAAATAAATAAAAAAGTACTCCGTATATTTTAAAGCAAAAGTTAATGGTATCTCTTCCAAATAATTCTATTTCTTGAAAATGCTTATATTTATTTATATGTCACTTCAGCAATATAAATTTCCATATATATTTAGATGGTTTTATGATATCTGGCATTTATTTATTTGTTTGTTTGTTTTTTCACAGCATTATTGTCTGTGTACATGGGTTATGCTTATATGCATATGCATTATTTGGTTAATCTCTCCCTGACCCCAACCTCCTTCCTTTTGAGATCTTTCAATCTGTTCCATGCTTCCATGTCCCTGGACCTATTTTGCTCATCAGTTTATTTTGTTTATTAGATCCCATATATAAGTGAGATCATGTCATATTTGTCTTTCCATGACTCTCTTATTTTGCTTAGCTTAACGATGTCCAGCTTCTAAACATACACAATATTAAACAGAAAAGTATGGAAAATTCAGAACCTTGTAGGAAATGGAATTATATACTATAATAATGTCCAGAAATAGTTTTGAGACTATCTCATAACGGATATGATTTAGGAATTGATTATAATTATTTTAAATTATTTTACATCTTTCCTAAAAATGACTTAGAAATTTTATTTTTTCGAAATGCCACAAAAGCACAGATTATAGGCTTTGATATAACATTAATTTCCAAATTAATTTTAACAGATTAATTTCCTTTATACATTTTGCTTTTTATTTTAGACAGCATTATAAATAAGCAATATTTGAATGTTCATGTGGTTTACTATGAAAAATATCCATTTTGAACAACAGAAAAATATTTTTAAACTCTTTAATGATTGGTTTCAGTCTTGCATCTCCTTTCCTGATAGAAAGTTGGCACTCATTGGCAGGTTTTTAAAGCATCTTGTAGAGCTTTGGATCAGATGGCTGAGAGTTAAAACCCAAATCTAACACACAAACTGTAACCCTGGGTAATACATCACTTTCTCTTTGTGTTTCAGTTTTATCTTCTATAAAATACGGATAGGAGTGATAGCTCATTGATGATACACATAGATTATTTTATTATACAGCAAATACTCAACAAGTACCTGTTATTATTGTATTTATTAGATTTTAAATTTTTCAATAAGCTCTAACATATGATTAAACAATAACTTGTCATTCATAACTTAAAGTCTCAGAGAACATTCTTACGAAGTAATATTCCCTCAACTAAATTTCTCAATGTCTTTCTGAATATGTGAAATGTTGACAAAAGTGCTCACTTAAAAAACACAAGGCATTTGAGGATTTATGAATGCATGTATACAGCAAAATGTAGTTTGGTCTGAGATAGCTAAAACTAAACTACTTCCTCTTAGAAGTAAGAATATGTGTTAATTGCATTTAATATAGTTTATTACACAGTAGTGAATGCAGGCCATCTGTCCACACAGCTGCCTCTTGATGGTTTAGCAAAGCAAGTGAGTGTGTATATTTTAACACAATTGGAAAAAACAGTCCACATTTATTGAGTTTGTGATACACAACTGTATGTTAAATAATTTAAAAAAAAATTATACCAGAGTAAATATGCTATATAGCAGATTTTCTCCTGGGGTATGAAAGTGACTTTGCTAAGAGTATATCTTGATAAAGCACTTGATTGTGAAATAACTTCGAGAGTCTTAATTGACTAAAGACAAAAAAAATAAAACATGGGCACACAGATACACATGTATACAACCAAACTGCCTTGCTTAATATATAAATAGAAATGTGGCTTTGAAATTGAGAAGAGGAGAGAGAAACAGGGAGAGATGGGGCCAGAAATTATGTTGGGGAAATAAATTACGGTGCTATTAAAAACAAAAATATTAAATATTCAATTGGTTATTAGATGTTCAGTAAATTCTATTAATCACAAAAAAAGTTTATCATGAATACTATGTTTTTTCTTGATATAAAATAAGGACAATGCTGTGCTGCTGGCTGGGTTTAAGTCGGTTCAACAGGAAAGGAATGGTGGGATCGAATCAGACTTTCTAAAGTGAGCAAACTTGGGAGAAGAAACTTCTAGAAAGATAGAGTAATGCAAACATATTACCGTCTCTAAATTCACATATATCTAGAGATGAGGATACCACTTTTCCCAAGCAGATGAATGTTAATTATTTTAATATGATGATTAATTTTACTGTAATTAGTATAAGCTTATTTTAAAAGGAAAAGTGGCCTCAGCAGGTAATTCCGTTGTGTTGCTTTTTGAGGAACGACACTAAGATGAACTTCATTTGGTTCGACCAATATTTATTGAGTACTTGTCTCTGACAGGTGATTTTTAAATCATTCATATTATTATAGTGAATAAAGAAAACAGAAGCCCTTGCCCTCATGATGGCTACATTCTAGTGGAGACACAAGAGAGTAAGAAAACAATAAATCATTCCCTTATATAGTATGTAAGTTTGTAGTAAGTGCTGTGAGGTAAAGAAAGCTAGCAAGGAAGGATTAGGGAGAAGACACAATTTTTATTAGAGCAAAGACCTTAAGGAGATGAAGGCAGAGATCTGTGTAAAGAGAGGCACAGATATAGCACCACAGAAAGGTTATGAGACTCAGACCTGAATTTTTAAGAAAAAGGAGATCTGGCTCTAGCTGGTTTGGCTCAGTGGATAGAGTGTCAGCCTACAGACTGAAGGGTCCAGGGTTCGATTCCAGTCAGGGGCACAAGCCCGGGTTGTGGGCTCGATCCCCAGTGGGGGGCATGCAGGGGGCAGCCGATCAATGATTCTCTCATCATTGATGTTTCTGTCTCTCTCTCTCCCTCTCCCTTCCTCTCTGAAATCAATAAAAATAAATTAAAAGAAAAGAAAAGAGGAAAGGAAAGGAAAGGAAAGGAAAGGAAAGGAAAGGAAAGGAAAGGAAAGGAAAGGAAAGGAAAGGAAAGGAAAGGACAGAAAAGAAATGGGAAGAAAAGAAAAGAAAAGAAAAGAAAAGAAAAGAAAAGAAAAGAAAAGAAAAGAAAAGAAAAGAAAAGAAAAGAAAAGAAAAAAAAGGAAAAGAAAAAGGAGATCTATGATCACAAATTATGATAGGGCCTTGTAAGTCAATGTTCTCTTGACAGAAATATAACCAAATTTGTAATCACTGGTCAAATAATCAATGTAGACTTATTTTATAAATATAAGTATTAAATAAGATTTGAAAGTGTTTTGTTATAAGTGATAGCCCTTCACCTATGTAAGGTCATATAATATTTTGGAATGCTATTTGAATGTTACTCTTTTTATCCCTGTTCATTAGTAAAGTAATTAGGCATGATTATTGCATTCCTGTGCAACTTTTCTTCATGGTTAGATGGGAGGTCAAGACAGCATACATAAAGAATTTCTGGAGCTCTTTATTTTCCTTTATTAGAATAAAACTGATAAGGTTTTGGAAGTGCCAGAGTAAAGAAACAGAACATGTTTTGCAAAATATTCATGCATTCATTTATTCACTTTAGCATATTTATTGAGCAGCTGCTATATGCCAGCAGTGTGCTAAGCACTAGAATTATGGTACTATATATAAACGGATATGATTTCGTCCCTAAGAAGGTTACATTCTGGTAGGAAATGCATGCATTATGCAAATAATACCAAGTGAATTTGAAAGAATGTTCTATGGAAGCATGTAGTGGCAGAAATTCCTCTTGTCTTGAAGATCAGGGAAGACCTCACAAGATAAGAAGGTATTAAAACTGCCTGATGGGATAAAAAGTAATAATTTGGTCAAAGAGAGAGTAATAAAAACACTAAATGATGTTAATAATGGCAATATTTCAATTTCTCAAAATTGACCAAAAGATTGGACAAAGTTGGTAGGATATAATTTGTAAATCTGATAAGTACAGTTTGGACAAAGTGGTAAAAATGAAAGTTTAATTAAAGTCTGCTTATAAGAGAATAGAGGAGAGGAAGTGGAAACCTAGACGAAGACCTAAACCTAGACCTGTTGGCGACCCCACTGAGCTGTTTTGTGATGAAAAATTAGGTAAAAAATTAAGGTGGCATTAGAAGTGACTCTTTTTTCAAAATTTGAGTGATATTGCATTTTTCTCTCTTGATAATCATTTTTTTAAATTGATGAGACAACATAAAATTGGTATCAATGTTATAGTGGATTAATTTACATAGATGAGAGGGGAAATGATTTAATAGAATTAAGAGTCAGCCTCAGATAATGGCAAAGAGCTATTGACCCAGAAGGCAAAGTATGTGTTTTCAATGCAAGAACATTCATATTTATAGAAAAATAAAGAATTTTTCTTCTCATGCCTGCAACTTTCTTAATGGAAAATAAAAAAAGACAAGAATATTCGCTAACAGTGGCAATAGTCCTGATGGGACTAACAAAAATACCTCTTCAAAGTTAGCAGTGAAATGGGATTAAATAAAACTGACTGAGACATAAGACCAAAGGAAATTAGTGATTAATGTAACCCTAATATGAAATAAATTCTCCTATTAAATTCACAATATCTTCTTTTTACCAGAAATGGGTTTTCCAGGTATATAAGTGTGAATGTTTTGTTGCTCTAAATATTTCCTTTAAAAAAATAGTGCTACAAAAAAATCTTATATATTAATAATTCTGCATGTATATGATAAACTGCATATATGTAGCATATATTACTGAAAATGTTACTGAGAGATTAAAGGATATGAATTCCCATCTTAATAATTTATTCCTACTAATAATGTGTAACAATATTGAATTTTACATAAATTAACAGATTTATATTAATTAATTTTTTCTAAATCTTTGCCAGTCTGAGTTCTGAAAATAATATATTGATTGTTACAAATATGTATTTATTATCTAGCTAGTTCTTTTTTTATTTGACTATACTAGTCACATCTAGAGTTTTATAACATTTCTTTAAACAAATTTATAAGAGTTTTAATGAGAGTGGTAAGAGTGTGCTTAATTATATTAAAAAGTTTTAGAATATGTTAAGTGGATAAATATTAAGAATGATAATAGAATAAGCTTGTTAAAAGATTAGGATTCACTAGTAATGGGGTAATATAAATTAGATATGCTGGTGAATAACTTTCAACATCAAAACATCAAAACTTATTTTTATTTATTTTTTAATCCTCTCCTTAGGATATGTTTATTGATTTTAGAGAGAGAGAAAGGGAGATAGGGAGACAGGAGAAGAGAGAGAGAGAGAGACAGAGAGAGACAGAGAATAATAAAATCTCTATGTCCTTTGCAATATTAAATATTCTTATATATATATTCTAGAGTATATATAATCTTGCATAAGTGCATACAAATCACTGTGGTTTATATCAAAATATCTGTATTGTAATATAAGTACAACTTTTATTTTACTACAAAATGATTTATTTCCCTAAATATTATTATTAATTCATGACATAACCAGAGTTCTTATTACTCTATATTTTGCCCACAGTTAAGAGTCAGAAGTAATATTAGGCATTCTGGTAAACATTGTTTCCAACCAGTATTTTTATTACCTATAAATGTAGGTATATAAAAATACAATATTTTTGTTTTTACTTTTGCAATGTCTTACTCCCAATTTGAAAAAAAAAAATTATTTGTATTTTTTGTATACAAGTTCTTTGATGCTTATGAGAGTTGTAATTATAATCTCACATTTTTTGGCTTATTTTCTTCATGTTCTTAAGGTGCCTTTTAATGGTTACAATTTCTAAATTGTCACCATTGTATTTTTCTTAATGGTTAGTGCGCTTTACATACTGTTTTAAAAATATGTCTTGCCAGAACCAGTTTGGCTCAGTGGATAGAGCATCGGCCTGCAGACTCAAGGGTTCTGGGTTCGATTCCAGTCAAGGGCATGTACCTTGGTTGTGGGCACATCCCCAGTGGAGGGTGTGTAGGAGGCAGCTGATTGATGTTTCTCTCTCATCGATGTTTCTGACTCTCTATCCTTATCCCTTCCTCTTTGTAAAAAATCAATAAAATATATTAAAAAATAAAAATATGTCTTTACTCTGTGGTCATGAAAACATTCTCATAAATTATATTTTTAAAGTTTAACTACATATTTATTTAATTTACCTTTTCACTTAGTTCTATAATATACACCTAGTTTTTTTTTTAATGTAGTGGAAATAGGAATCCACATTTCATAGTTTAAATAGAAATTTTCTATTTTTCTAACACTATTCATGGAAAAGACCATCTTAGCCATTTTATGGAAGTGCCACCTTATTATAATAACATATCAAATATCATTACATAATGATATTATTGATATTTTAGTTCTGTTTCTCTATTTGTTTGACATGCACCAGTATTAGGTTAACATAATTACTACAGTTTTATTATAAATATTTTAAAAATATTTTTATAGATTTTTAGACAGAGAGGGAGAGGGATAGAGAGAGCAAGACATCAATGTGAAAGTGAAACATTGATTGGCTGCCTCCTGTGTGTCCCCGACTGGGAATTGAGCCAGACACCTGGGTATATTCACTGACTGAGAATCGAACCAGAAACATTTTGGTGCATGGAAGGCATCCAACCTACTGAGCCACACTGTCAGGGCTATAAATCTTGATAATGAAAATCTTCCACTTTATTCTTTTTGTCTTAGCTAAATGAAACCATTTCTTTTGTCTTATAAATCTTAAAATCAACTTGTGCAGTTTCCAAATATGTTATTCTATACTTAAAAAAAATTAAATTCCTTATTGTTTAAAGTATTACATAAATCTCCTTTTTCCCCCCATTGACCTCTCCCTAGCCGCCCCCACCCCCAAGACATCCCCTCACCTCCCTCCCACACTCACACACACTCTACTGTGTCCATTGGTTATGCTCATATGCATGCATATACAAGTCCTTTAGGTGATCTCTTACCCCTTCACCCCCCACCTTCTCTCATAGGTCGGATAGTCTGTTCGATGCTTCTATGACTCTGGTTCTATTTTTGTACATCAGCTTATGTTGTTCATTATATTCCACAAATGTGTGAATTCATGTGATATTTATATTCCTCTGACTGGCTATTACACTTAGCATAATGCTCTCCAGTTCCATCCATGCTCTAGCAAATGTTAAGAATTCTTTCTGTTTTATAGCAGCATAGTATTCCATTGTGTAGATGTACCACTGTTTTCTAATCCACTCATCTGCAGATTTGTCGTAGCAATATCTTTACTGATACAACCCCTAGGGCAATGGAAACGAAGGATAAAATAAACAAATAGACTGCATCAAAATAAAAAGCTTTTGCACAGCAAAAGAAACCATCAACAAAACAATAAGAAAGCCCACTGCATGGAGAACATATTTGCCAATGTTATCTCCTATAAGGGTTTAATCTCCAAAATTAATAGGGAACTCATATAACTTAACAAAAGGAAGATAAACAATCCAATCAGAAAATGGGCAAAGGACCTAAATAGACAGTTTTCAAAAGAGGACATATAGAAGGCCAAGAGACATATGAAAACATGCTCAAAGTCACTAATCATCCAAGAGATGCAAATCAAAATGATAATGAGGTACCATCTCACAACTGTCAGAATAGCTATCACCAACAAATAAAAAAAACGACAAGTGCTGGAGAGGGTGCGGAGAAAAAGGAACCCTCTTGCGCTGCTGTTGGGAATGTAAACTGGTGCAGCTACTGTGGAGAACAGTATGGAGTTTCCTCAAAAAATTAAAAATGGAACTCCCATTTCACCCAGTGATCCCACTTTTAGGAATATATCCCAAGAATACAAAAACACCAATCAGAAAGGATATATGCATCCCTATGTTCATAGAAGCACAATTTACAATAGCTAAGATTATTCTACACTTTTAATATGTTAAATATGTAGAATAATATAGGGATAGTTGATATCATTATAAAACTAAGACATAATTACCCATGACTATCCATAATTAAATTCATTTATTTAGGACTTTTTAATATCTTTCAATAAAATATTTTAGTATTCTGTAATGTCTCAATGAAATAAAATATAACAATGTTATGGATTTTCCATACATACCTTCAATATTTTTTATATTTATTCCTAAACATTTGTCTTGTCAGTGCTATCTTTTTCTGTTTTAGTTGGTATGTGAAACAAAATATTGGGTATATTGATTTGTGTTAAAAAATCTTAATAAACTCTCTTAGTAATTCTTTATAATTTATCCTTAGTTTCTCTGAATTTTCTACATAAATAATCAAATCACCTTTCTCTTTACAAATTATATATCTTTTTTTTTCTTTTGCAGTAACAAATTTCTAGTTGAGAGTTAAAGTAAAGTAATATTGGTGAACCTCTTTACCTTTTTAATTTCAGAGGGAAAGCATTGACTGAGGTTGATTGATTGATTACAACAAAGTGATGATTTAATATACATATATTCCATGAAAAGATTACTAAAATCAAAGTAATTAACACAAATCACCTCATTTAACAGTTCACCATTCAGTATAATGGTGACTGCAAATGTTTGGTAGATGTTTTTATCAACATAAGTTGACTTCTATTTTTAGTTTATCAACTAGAGGCCTGGTGCATAAAAATTTGTGCACTCAGAGGGCCTTCAGCCCGGCCTATGCCCTCTTGCATTGTGGGACCCCTCAGAGGATGTCCACCCCAGTGGGGACCCTCACCCCATGGAGGTTTGGCCAGCCTGGGTGAGGGGCTGAGGGCCGTTTTCAGGCTAGCCAACCACCCTGGCGACATAAGCTCCCAGCCTCTCCTTTTTTTTCTTTTTTTTTTTTTAATTCTGAGATTTATTTACTTTCTATAATGGAAACTTTGTTGCCTTTAGCGGAGGCCTGTGGAAAGCATGACTTCCTCCATCGCCAGGGGCAACCCACTCCTGCTTGCTCCAGCTCTGTGGCCACAGCTGCTGAAAGCAGGTATCTGGGGTTTGTTTACCTTCTATAATTGAAACTTTGTTGCTTTCAGTGGAGCTCAGAGCTGGCCGGGAAGCTTGGCTTCCTTCATCACTGGAGCAAGCAAGCCTCCTGCTAGCTCCAGCTCCGTGGCTGCTGGCCACCATCTTGGTTGGGTTAATTTGCATATAGTTGCTCTGATTGGCTGGTGGGCAAGGCTTAAGGCATAGCAAAGGTATGGTCAATTTGCATGTTTGTCTTTTATTAATATAGGATATGGTGCTTTTGTTTTTTGAAAGTGTTAAATATGTGTTTGTAAATAACATTAGACTATAATTTTTCTACTTGATAGAGCCCTTATTGGATTTTTAAACAAAGTTTTACTGTGCTCATAAAATGCGTTGGAGAGCAGCATAACATGCATTCTATTCTCTCTAGGTTTTTGTGTATTATTAGATCATTTTCTTCCTTGAATACTCAGCGGAATTTACTAGTAAAGACAAGCAAACTTAAAGTATTCCTTTGTAAGATTTTTTTATTCTCATGCAATTTATTTACCACTGTTCTGTTTAAGCATACTATTTTATTTTACAGACAGTTTTGGTAATAATATTAATTAAACTACATTAAAGTACATGATTTAGCTATCACAGCTATTTAAAGATTAAAGATTAAATATCAGAATCTCAACATCTTAACAAAATACAAACCAATTTTATGTTCCTGTAAAATGTGTGAACAGATGCTCCTGGTTATCAAGTGGTTCTCTTCTAATCCGTGACTTCAGGCACCCAGGCCCCTTTCCCTTTGACTTTGCCACCTACAATTTACAGAGCTGGAGTATGTGAGACATGAAGTGATTGAGCAGAGACATTTTATAAGATCAACCAGAAAATGTAATATTTTCATCATGTTGAATTTACTGGGACTCAGTCACATATCTCTTCCACACTGCATGTCTGGCTTAGAGATTGGACAAGCAAAAGGGACTGATAGATTAGGTAGATTAACTTTCAGTCACTCATACATACAGTGTACTGTTTCTAGTAAGTTTCCTATTTATTTTATATATTCAAATTATCTTTCCTAAAAATATTCATAATGCAATTGTCATTCTAATTATGTCAGTTATTAGGTGCTTTCCACTTTTTAAATCCATCTTTACATTTTTTGTGCCTTTTTTTGTTTATTTCTTCATCAATATTACCACACCATTAACAGTATAGTCTCTTTTGAGAGCAGTAACTCAGTTTTGTTGACACATTGATATAGCTATTTATAGTGTAATTAATTTCTACTCATCTTTTTTGTTCTCTGTTTTCTTTCAAGCTTCATACATGAATGTGTGTGTGTGTGTGTGTGTGTGTTTATTAATACTGGTTCTTTGCACTGATATTCAAATCTACATTTAAGACATTTTAATTTAAAAATCTAATTTAACATAGTATTTTCCAATAAACTAATTTAGACATCTTTTTTGTGTCTCAGCTATTCTATTCTGGGAACCCTAATATCTCTTTAGCATCAACCCATTTTAGAATACATCTAACCCAACTTACCAACTGAGAACATACTTAACATGATGATGTTTACAACATATATGGAGTGAGACTGTAGAAAGGAACAGATAATGCTAAACAATTGTTCTCAGAAGCTAATTCACAATAACTAGTATTGCCTACTGGATTTCTGTCCTCTGATTTACAGTTAGTTATTTCCAGTCCCGTACACATCAATACACATTATAGGATAGACGAAATTGGGTCTTGTAGCAAACATTATACTTACTCTCCTGGGAGCAATTACATACTTGAATTGACACAGAGACTTTGAGACATGTGTTGCTCCTAAATATTTGAACCATCTTCAGTGTTTGAGATAAAGCAACTTATAGACAAACATGGTAGATTATTACTGCTCAATAAATCTTTTAAGCATTTCCTTCTCAATATTCCAAATTCTCATCATCTAACATTCTAATGAAAAACTCCAAGCCTTATTTCTGTTATATCATTTTCTTAATTAATTAATGATTATGTCCCCCAAGCATTTAACACACTGAGCGTTTTAACAAAATTACTCAGTCCTGGATAACCTCTGATGTCAGATCTTACTCCACAGATTAGTTAATCTAAATGATTGTATACAGTTCCTTATGTCATGAGTTTAAAAACACTTCATAGAAAAAAATGTCTTTTATATGAAGCTAAAATTTTGTAGGTGTGCAGATCACAGAGAATATGAGATGAACAAGAGGAGCTAGGAGAGATACATACTCAAATTTAAAAAGTACTTAAAATTATGACTGAGTTGCAGATTAGTGTAGGAATCAAACAAGATGTGTGATTCTATTGGTAGTAAATCAAGTGAAATACTTTGGTTTCAAACATTTTTATCCTGTGTTTATACATGTATGTCTAGTCCATTTGGAAGAACTATGAAGAGGGTGAACAGACCCAAGTTATACAAGTAAATGCTTATATTACTTTATTGGATAATAATTTCTGGATTTTACTCTTTCATAAATTATTCAACAAGTCCTTCAATTTATGACACATATTTAGAATCTACAAGGCCTGCTTTTGTGGAGCTCACCTGAAAGTAAAAAGCAGTAGATGTGAATACAATAAACCTATCACAGAAATAGTAGTATGTATTTAAGTGGGCAAAGGGAGGAACACGTGATCTAGTCACATTGAATGGTGGGCATATCGGAGATGTTTTCCTGCAGGAAATGCTGCTTACGTCAATCCAATAGAATAAGTAAGATTTCCTAGAGAAACACACTGGAAGGACTCAGAGAGATATCAGAAACATTTCAGGAAAAATAGTAAGTGCAAATACAAGAAGGTCTGAACAAATATGATACAATAAGACAAATTTAAGCAGCATCAAGTAAAATGGGAAAGGGTCTTTTATGACATTTTAAGTCTTAAGAACTTAGATTGAAATGAGGTTAGATTGCTTTTTAGAAATATAAGCAGTAGGGACATTGGAAAATAGAAGCATGTGCTAAAAAAATGGATATAGCAAAATGGCACAAACAGAAAATACAGAAGCAGTGGTTTTACCAATGGGATGAGGAACAGTGAAGGAAAGGGAATGGCAACTTATCCGCTGAAAAAGGGCATCTCTAGGGCGATTCCCAGATTTTAGGTATGAATAGCTAGACAACTGATGTAGAAACTAGGACTGAAGGTTAAATAGTAGGATGTAAAAAGAGGATGAGAGTTGAATGTTAACACATATTATTACAGATGTATGAGACAGCTAAGTAAGTAACTCCCTAAAATAAGTGCTCAAGAGATGAATTGGTGTTATCAGCATCTCTGTGATATTTTAAAATGTTGATATGAGTGACAAATTCACACCAGATTTAGGGGAGTAAGAATTGTATGGGTTTGCAAGGCCATTTCTAAAGATGGAACCTGAAAAAAACCTATCATTTTGTAAGTAGCCAGAAAAAAGAAAAGAAAAAAACCCCCAAAAGATAGAGATGATAAACTAAAAATAGTAGTGAGAAAAGAAGTTGGAGGAAAACTGAAATTTCTGTGCTAGAACTCAAGGGAAGTGCGTTCAAAATGTAGAAAGTACAGAATACTGTCTTAAAAAAAATATGTTAATATCTAGCACATGTCACAGATTTATCCTCAAAATAGTTATTACTGATCTAGGGAAATGTAGTGTCCATGGCAGGTCATTATTAGAAATGGAGAGAGGGGAAGAGTAAAAGAGAAATTGGAAAGTGCAGAGTGTAATAGTAGCTTACACATTGCACTAAGAATATATTGGAAGTTAAGGAGAAGATGGAAAAGAGAGATTTTAAATAAAGAAAGAAAGTTTTTATTTTAAAAATTAAGAAAGAGAAGTTAAATGTATCACTTAATGTCTAATGAAATGTCAGATAAGTATTTTAAAAAACTATGTGAACATAGCATGCATATATCTTTTCAAATTAGTGTTTTCATTTTCTTCAGATAAATGCCAGAAGTGGAATTGCTGGGTCATATGGTAGATCTATTTTAAGTTTTTTTAAAGAAATTTCCATAGTGGCTAAACCAATTTGCAATGCTCATTGAAGCAATATTTACAATAGGCAAGATGTGGAAGCAACCTAGGTGCCCACTGAATAGATGAATGGATAAAGAAGATATGGTACATATATACAATGGAATATTACTTAGCAATGAAATAGACTGAAATCTTGCCATTTGCAACAACATGGATGGGCCTAGAAGGAGTTATGCTGAGTGAAATAGGTCAGACAGATAAAGATAAATACCATATGCTTTAACTTATATGTGGAATCTAAAACAAAATAAAATAAAACAAAATAAAATAAAATGAAACAAAAACAGACTCATAGAAGGAGACCAAACTGATAATTGACAAAGGTCTAAAGGGTAAGGGGATGGTTAGGGGAGGGTCAAGGGGAGAAAAAAAAGGAGACATATATAATACTCTTTGTAATACTTTAAGCAATAAAACAATTAAAAAACAAAAAAAAGAACCCTTCAATGTATTTTTTATTTTTGAAATAATTAAGGAGAGGTGAATTCAAAATACTCAACTCATTTTAAGAGTTGATGTTCCTGAGTGTAAATATTTCTCCCCTTTTGCGCATCCAGCGTGACTAGAGAGCGGTCCAGTTCCTGAGTAGGGGTGGCTGGGGATTGAGAAAATGAAAGAAAGAGACAGACACAAAGATAGAAGGAAAAAGCTGGGGCAGAGTGGGACAGCTGTCCTCTGATGGAGAGACAGTGACCCAGAGCAGATACAGTGCATTTATTTTATACAGTAAGATACCAGGAAGTTTTACTAAAGCCCAAGACAAAGGAGATTATGTGCATTCTTATAGCTTCTTTGTAATTGTTACTTCTGGGTGGGCCCGGATAATCATGTTTGTTCCTGGTGCTTGGCTGGATTTAGATAATGAAACCCACCCCCTGGTGCCTGAGCTGAAGGTCAGGCTGACAACACACCTGCCTCTGGCAATGTATGTTTCCAGGGCCTGGCTTTGCTGGGCACTGTTGGATTCAGATGACAATCAGCTCAGGGGCCTTTCCAGGAGCTCTCTACACCTGAGAAAAACAGCACTTCTTACAAAGCAGTGACTCAATGTGGCATTCTGGCTGTGTGTGTGTCACTCCTACCCAAAAAATAAATAGATGTAGGAAGTGGAAGGAGTAACATGTACAGGCCACCAGGCACAAAGCTAAAATAGTGGCCGAGTTTAGTTGAAGGACACTTCTTACCACTTTTTCATAGTCACCTATTCCTGATAAATGTTTCATAGGCTCCGGACTCATGATAGCCTATGCTTAAAACATATCAGTATAAACCTAAAAATACCAATAGTGAAAATCAGTCCAGGGTAAATAGTTTTCAAATAGTCTTCCAAATAACTTTTGTGTTGCATTTTCATGGGAATTTCCATTTTGAATTAACTTAATATATAACTTTGGAAGGTAGATTTTTTTTTTCTGTCCCTGTTTTCTCCCCTCTACTTATATATTAGTGACCATTGACTAAGTTTTCTAGCCAGGTAAACAGAACTTAACAAAAAAAAGATCTGTAGATGAAAGCGTCTTTAGACTTTTTTTTTTTTTTTTTTAAATATATTTTATTGATTTTTTACAGAGAGGAAGGGAGAGAGATAGAGAGTTAGAAACATCGATGAGAGAGAAACATCGATCAGCTGCCTCCTGCACATCCCCCGCTGGGGATATGCCCGCAACCCAGGTACATGCCCTTGACCAGAATCGAACCTGGGACCTTTCAGTCTGCAGGCCGACGCTCTATCCACTGAGCCAAACCGGTTTCGGCCGTCTTTAGACTTTTTACAATGCCTAAACAATATCTTATTTTTTATTTTATTATTTTTTAGATATGTTTTTATTGATTTAAGAGAGAGAGAGAGAAACATCAGTGTGAGAGAGAAACACTGATAGTTGTCTCACACATGCACCTGGACCCAAGATCAAACCCACAACCTGAGCATGTGCCCTGACCTGGAATCCACCAGCAACCTTTCAGTATGATGGTCAACCAACTGAGCCAACCAGCTCTGTTTAAAAACAAAGTATTTAAAAAGTTCATGTGTCTAAGTCCTATTGAAATTGTCAATTTTAAATTAGTAGTGTTTTTCCTTTTTTTTTCTGACTTAGCTTGTTTAACTTAAATGTGACCCCTTACATACTTGTACCCACAGTACTTTAAATGTTATATTTTGAGTAATTTGTGAATATTTTATGTCAGGTGATCATTTTTTGCTATCCTATCCAATAAAGAGGGAATATGTAATTTGACCCCCACACCGTCACAAAGATAACGGCATCATTAGCCACAAGATGGCGGTGCCCAATCCCCTCAGCCCTGCTGAAGTCCCCCAGTCCTTTCAGCCCCACTGCTGAGAGTGGACAGTGGGGTATAAGGGCTTCATCGCTGCAGTGGAAGTGAAGCCCCCAGACCCCGCCGACAGAGAGCTCCAGGCCCCGCAGAGAGCAGAGAACCACGGAGAGTGGCCCTAAGCCATCAGTAGGACATCCCCTGACAGCTCTTGGATTGGAGAGGGTGCTGGCTGGGCTGAGGGACCCCCCCCCCCCCGCACGAATTTTGTGCACCGGACCTCTAGTAGAATATAATAGACATAGCTGTATATCTGTTTCTATAAGATTATGGTATAGCAGTTATGGAAAAATGCATTTCCAAAGCAATACTTGTTGTCATTTTAGACCTAGATATAAGTACATTCTTGCATTTTTTGATTCTTTATCCTTACACATATTACTGGCTACTTTTTTTTTTTTTTCTGTCATCATACCTGCCCCAACTTCTTTGAGACTAAGTTTACATATTTCTGTTTGTCTTAGTCCCATCCTTGCTTGGAATTATTGGGCATTTATATCTATACTAGAGGCCCAGTGCATGAATTCATGCTCCTTGAAAGAAACTGTGGGCCAGGAGGCTGCGGTAGGCACAGAGGCAGGTCTTTGCACAGCCTCTGCACCCCTGCCCAGCCCCTCCTGCTGCTGCACCCGCTCCCCTGCTGCAGCCACTCCCACGTGCTGACGACCTGGAGTGATTGGGACCAGTGCCAGCAGCAGGTGTGAGTGGGGCTGGTGCTGTCAGTGGGTGTGAGTGGCGGCTGCTGCTCGGATCGCCCCTTAGGAGCAGGGGGAGGTGGAGAAGACCTCAGGGTTGATCAGGACTGGCAGCTGCCGCTTGCACCCTCTGATTGCACAGAGTGATCTGGACTGGTGCTGGACACCAGCATCAGGTGTGAGGGGCAGGTCCGGTGGTGGCTGCAGGTGCAAGGAGGGCTGGCGCCGGCAGCAGGTGCAAGCACCGGGCAAGACCGCAGAGTGTGGGAACAAAGAATTTTCAGTAACCACCAGAGCTCTCCCCGATGACAGTGACCTTGGTCTGGTGCCCCAGCTCACCTGCTCCACCATCCTGTCACAGCCAATGCCTGCCGTGGTCCGCACATGCCCCCTGGTGGTCAGCGCATGCCATAGCAACCAGTTGTTTGGTTGTTCAGTTTTTCCGCCGTTCGGTCTATTTGGATATTAGCCTTTTATTATATAGGGTATTGTAACCACGCTCCCATTCCAATCCCATTCAGACAAGATTCTGTGTCAGTATTTGCTCTGTGAAAATGCCTTCCTGTTCCTTTTGCTGTTAGCCTTCTGACTCCAACCCAGCAACTTAGCTAACTTTAGAGACCCATTCTAGTGTTTAATGTTGCACAAGGTATTTTTTATTTTTTTTTGCATGTGATTTTTAACCTGTTATTTTTTTGTTTTCAAGAACACTTGCATTAAAACTCTCTCCTTCATTCTGAAATGCCCATCTGTTCCTGCTGTTTATTTCTAGGCCTAAATAGTGAGTGACATCATTATAATTACTATGGCAACCAACTGCATTGACATTAAAAGATGATACAGCCTTCAGAGAGTATAAAAACAGCAGAAGCTTGTGAACTGTTAAAAACAATGTCTTCTGTTCATGCAAATGTCTTTAATTTAAAAAGAAAGTATTTGCTATAACTCTTTGAAGGCCTATGCACTGGAAGGCTCCAAAATTCAGATGAGTTTGGAAAAAAAATCTTTTTATGCACAAAATGTGTTTTTTTTTTTTTTTAAGTTTTTGACTTTGATATTTTCCCAAATTCTATGCAGACACTCCATTTGTCTAATTTTGGAACGAGATACTATGAGGAGATGTATCACATGTGGTATAGTTAATGAAGAAAATAAGCTAATGAAATAAACAGATCCAGAGACATCAGAACATGGAACAGACTGAAGTATTTCAGAGGGAGTGGGGAGAAACAGAAAGAGATTACACAAAGAATTTATATGCATGTATGCATAGCCCATGGACAAATAATAGTGCAGAGAAAGCCTGGGGAGAGGGCAGAATTGGGGTGGAGGAGGTCAACAGGGAACAAAAGGGAACATCTGGCCCTAGCTGGTTTGCCTCAGTGGATAGAGCGTGGGCCTGCAGACTTAAGGGTTCCAGTTTCAATTCTTGCCAAGGGCACATGCCCAGATTGTGGGCTTGATCCCTAGTAGGGGATGCGCAGGAGGCAGACAATCAATGATTCTCTCTCATCATTGATGTTTCTAACTCTCTTTCCCTCTCTCTTCCGCTCTGAAATCAATAAACATATATTTTTTTAAAAGGGGGAGGGGGGGCATCTGTAATATTTTCAACAATAAAATTGAAAACACAGTATTTATAAACATGCCCAACAGCAATCCATCTTAAGATAGAAGTGAAATACCCAGGATTAAAAATGAGAATGTTCTAAATTCACAAATAAGCTGTAAAGCAGTGAGCCTAGAATCTGGTGTCATTAATCATTGTTGCACCCATGACTTTCCCTCAGCTCTCACCTATGGGTGATAAGGCAATGAATGTCCCTTATGACCAATGCTTTGCGGAAAAAATCCGCCACCTAAGTTAGGAGATAGTTTGACTCAGTGATTGCAAGCTAAAAACAGGAGTCTCCTGCATCATTGTCTATCTATGCCTGGTCCTCTGAAAGACAGTGATTAGAGACAATGTTTCCAGGGGTCAGATCTTTGGGTAATCCTCTTTGTCATCTACCTTTGTTAAAAGATAAATAGTTAGAGCAAAGAATATATACCTGTAGATTTATGAATGGCTTTATCTGGTTTATTGGAAGCCTGAAAGCAGAAAGATTGTAATGTTAAGGACAAAATGATCCAGAGAAAAGACATGTGTATGGGATTCACATAGGGTGATGATCTTTGTACTATATGTTAATTAAGAACCACCCCAGGCAAAGGGGGAGGAAATGAGAACATGTGTAATAGTGTCAACAATAAAAATAAAGTGAAAAAAAAAAAAAAAGAATGGTCGTGGAAGACACACTAAGCAGCCAAGAAAGCAGAACAACTCTACCAGCCAGCCTTTCTTATCAGTCTCCAGTTCAGGCACAAAAGGAGCTAAATTGAAGCCAGCATGGTAGCAGAAATATAGATGTCACATAGACCTTATGTTTTGGGCCCTACTCAACAAAGCTTATTGAGTTATTGCTGCTGCAGAATATCCAACCTGCCCAACACACAGACCAACATTTATCCCCCGATATGGCACTGGGAGACCAACTGGACCCTATAAATCCTAATATCTTAACGGGGATCCAATATGTTCTTGTTATGGTTTTCCCTGTCTTGCTCTCAGACCTTTAGCCAGCACCAGAATCTGAGAGATTATAAAGTGTTGATTTTTCTGAGAGGATCTCATGTAACATCTCATCAGACCAGGAGATACAATTTATAGCAAAGGAAATGAGCACATGATAGTGAGAATCACTTGTCATATAAAACATGTGTCACCCAGAAGCTACTGGCTTGATAGGGAAAAGCATGGCCTCTCAACGTGGAACTGAAGTGCCAACTTGGGGTTGATAATAAATCAATAGTTTTAATATTATGCTATGTGCCCAACAGGTAGAACACTTGAGCCAGAGAATCCAGTGGCATCATTATTAGTGTCATTGCTTACTTAGCACACCTAGGTACCTGCTTAGGGAGTTTGTACTTTCCATGCCAACTCTTTGGATTTAGAAGTACTTATTGTTAAAGAGGAAGGATTTCACCAGAGGGCTTATCAATAGTTCTAATCACTAGGTTATGACTACTGCTTGTTTAGTTAGGCTACCTGTGACAAGAAAACATGGGGAGAGAAATGGAGTTAGTCTCTTATCTAGGATAATTAAACACAATTTTCAACAGGAGATCGGGCTACAGTTACAATTTGGGGACATGGAGGGAGGTATGTGACTCTTCAGGTAACCCTTTGGAGCATCTTTTTGTATTCCTCAGTAAAATCTTGACAGTATGCGGACTATTGTATTTACCAATACCTGAAAAAGGCATGGAACCATGAACGTAGACCATTAGAAATTACGGTCTTGTTCATCCCTCAATAGATGTACTAGTTTAGGTTAAGAAAAATCTTGAATGAGATGTAGTTTACAGAATCAATGAATATCAGTTGAGATCCTGGTCCATTGGCAATGGCATGGAGGAGTGGTGGGGGTGTAGTTCATCCTACTAACTTTCTTACTAAAAGTTTTCTGAAGAACGGAGAGCCATTAGAATATTGTGAAACTGTTTAAACATTTTATTATTTTAAAAATATATATATCAGGGAAGCAAGGATTGGGCTGAATAAATTATTTGTTGAGTCACATATCTATCCTTTAGGATTAAAGCATTAATTGCCCCAAATGCTGAGTATGCTGAGAAGTCTGAGAGTTCATACAGCCATGTGCTCTCCAAAAAATGCTGCCTCCATTGAGGTGATAGCCCTCTTCAAATGCACCTTATATCCAATGAGTGGTTTATACAGTGGTACAAAGAATGAGCCCCTCTCTGAAAGACAGGATAACTTTGAAGGGCCATCTTAGCTCACGGGCTCTCCATAATATTGGCTCAGGCCTTTGAGTAATACTTTCTCCTTCACTCTGGCACAGATGTTGGTTCCAAGGGCACTTCCATCCTACATTGAACAAACCTCCTACATGGGCCCCGAGGTAGCTCATCTAATTAAAGTGTCTATGAAGTCATTAAAGGTATTATGTCACATATAGCATATTTTTCTTTTATTTGGGATCACGTAAGGATAACTACAATAAATGTATTACAGATGGAGATTCTTATATTGGATGGGAATTTGAATCTAAAGAATTAACTCATAATTTAAAAATTATTTAGAAGGCATGTAATTCCAACTTTATCTAATATAAGAATCCCCATCTATAATATAGCTCTTGGAGTTAACTAAGTTTATGTTTATGTGCTTCCAGTAAAAGGAAATACATCATGACATATACTTCTAATGACTTTACCTTCATAGACATTTTTCATGTATGTATCCTATATAATAAAAGCCTAATATGCTAAGTGTCCAGTTTGCCAGTCAGCCATTCAACCAATCAAAGCGTAATATGCTAATGATATGCTAAGGCTGCTCAACTGCTCTCTCTGACATGCACTGACCACCAGGGGGCAGACGGTCCGACCAGTAGCTTGATGCTGGGGTCCAGCTGATTGGAACTGAGCCAGACAGGCCGGACATACCCTGGAGCCCTCCCACAATTTATCCCTGGCTGGCCAACCTCCCATGTCCCTTACAGGCCCTGATCATGCACCGATGGGGTCCCTCCGCCTGGCCTGTGACCTCTCGCAATCTTGGCTGAGGGACTTCCCTTCCCCCCTCCCCCCCCCCTCCCCCCGCCTAGCCTCAAGTGCATGAATTTCACGCACCAGGCCTCTAGTTTATAATTATGACCAAATAAATGCATCTATTTTTCTGCATGTTAAAATACGATAACAAGTACCTATAGGCTGAGAATACCCTCTCTTATTTTCCAACATTAAGGTTAAGCCTACTTATGTAAGATATATAATTGTGAGTTGTGAACCGGGGTTAAACAATGACTATATAATTAAAGAAGGGAGAAATTCCAGGTAAAAGTAAATTGATGTGTTAGTACCCTAGTGTTAAATTTTTGGTAAATTATAATCACACAAGAGGCCCAACACAAAAAATTTGTGCAAGGGGCTTGGCCCTTGCAGCCCCAGCTTCGTCTGGAAGGTCATCCAGACAGTCCTTCTGCTGTTCAGTCTAATTAGCATGTTAGCTCTTTATTATATAGGATACTTTTTTAGAAAAGTTTTTTATTTGCATTTTAAATACAGATTTACTTTTTTTTTTTTTTTTAATTTTATCCCTCTCTCATACTGGTGCTACTATCAGCACTTATTTTTCTCCCTAGAATTGTTAGGCTTCTATACTATAGTTAACTGCTTGACTAAGAAAAAAAAAATTAAACTTTGAAGACGGTAATTTAAACTTTACTTTACTGTATAGAGGGGACTAAATGAAAGGAAGTGTATCTGGACTTCACAGCCATGTGGTCTGTTTGCTGACTCAAATCTTTTAGCTTAACATGTTTTTCTAACTAAATAGTTTGTTTGTTTCCCCCCACATTGTGATAGGCTTGCAATTGAAAGAGCTGTAATATACAGCTCCAGAAATATTCTCACTTATAACAATCATTTTTACTTTTCTAGCACTTACGGAAACATATGTTCTGCAGCAATCATCATGTCCTTTAGTTCAAATCAATAAAAAACAACAATGTGCATTTCTGTTATTTTTAAAACACATTTAAAATAAAGTTTAATTTTTTTCTTTTTTATATTTCATATTTTCATTTTGCCTTCCTTGTTTTTCAAACCACTCAGCCCACATTAAATATACCACACACATGCATTATATATATGTCTATCAGAAACAAAAGAGAATCCATATTCTTCTTTGATAACCCTTCCCTTCCACTTACCCTGGTTGGACATTAAGAAGACTCACTTTCTATCCATCTATACTTACGTGAAATTGTGTACTGACTCTGGTCAATAATAAGTGAACTACAGTCACATAGATTACATCTTGGCTGAGCCAGAGAAATCTCTGGATTTTTTTCCAGTCTCTTTTTTCCTCTTTATGATAAGGTAAAAGGACTCATGTTTCAAAGGGTGGATTTCATTCTGAAGCCCTGAATGGTTGTGCGTCACAAATGCCTACATCAACTTGGAGTGGACTTACATGTTGAAGTGGTATCAATATTTATTACATTATACTATTGTGATTCAGGAGTTAATTGTTTCATTACCCCAAAATAACATAGTCTCACCAATTATTTATCTGCACTAAGAGATATTGACATACAAAATTAATATTTGATTAAGATTAAGATGACAAAAGCAAACAGTGTAGTGAAATATTATTTCAGAAATCTTAAAAGACTTTTATTTTTGTTTCTTAGTTTTGTTTTCCTTTTGTTCTCTTTATTTAAACAGATTTGATATTTTAGTATCTTTCTTTTGCAGAGAAATGTGGCAGGATATATTAATACCTGCTCTTCTTTTGAGCTTATTTTGTATAGCCTACCATCTCTTAAAGGAGAAGACTACTGGGCATACATAAATGTATTAAAAAATGGGATTTGAAAAATGCTAGGATTTCTTTTGTACACTGAAGGGAGGGAGACAGAGTGGAAATGATAAGGCATTGGTATGCCTAGAAAAGGGTCTCTGCTCCTTATTCTCAGGCAGAGTTACAGGAGGCTGCACAAAACACTAAATGAAAAAAGTTATAGTGTAAAAATAGGTAAGTGGGGCCTATATATATTTCTCTGCCAAAGGGTATTATAGGAAGAGCAAGGAAAACCCCAAGTCCCCATTAATGGCCTTGAAATAGAAGTAAGATCCAATAGACATGAAAAGGACTGGAATATAGAATAACATCTCATGATGAATTGTCTAGATTACTATGAGCAAATGCCATATTGAATATTGGATAACCCTGGAGTCACATGTGGATTAATGACTAAAACCAGATAAAACAATTATCATTAGAAGAGAGAATGGTCAACATCCATAATGAGTCCTCCCAATATTTCTGTAGTTCAACTAGACATAGAAATTGTGAAAAGAGGAAAATCCAAAAATGGTCACTCTGAGTTTAAAATTTTCCAACTCTAAAACTGTCATTATTTGCAGATGACATATTGTACATAGAAAACCCTACAGACTCCATTAAAAAAACAAGACTTAATTAATGAATTTAGCAATGTAGCAAGAGACAAAATTAACACCCAGAAATCTATGGCTTTTTTTTTTTTTTACACCAATAATGAACTCACAGAAAGAGAAACTAAACAACAACAAAAAAATCCCATTTACCATTGCAACAAAAAATTAAGATATCTAGGAATAAACTTAGCTAAGGAGTTAAAAGACCTGTACTCTGAAAACTACAGGATGTTTAAAAAAAGAGAGTGGAAGACATAAGCAAATGGGAGAATATGCTGTGCTCATGGATTGGTAGAATCAACATAATTAAAATTTCCATAAATTACCCAAAGCAATCTATAGATTCAATGCAATCCACCTTAAAATATCAATGGCATATTTCTCAGACCTAGAACAAACTCTCCAAAAATTCATATGGAATAAAAAAAGACCCTGAATAGACACAGGATTCCTGAGAAAGAAGAACAAAGTTGGAGGAATCACAATACCAGTTATCAAGCTATATTACAAAGCCACTGTCCTCAAAACTGCCTGGTACTGGCACAAGAACAAACATGCAGACCAATAGAACAGAACAGAGAACGCAGAATTTGACCCAAGCCATTATGCTCAATTAATATTTGGCAAAGGAAGCAAGAGAATACAATGGAATCAAGGCAGTCTCTTCAATAAATGGTGCTGGGGAAATTGGATAGATACATGAAAAAAAAAAAAAAAGGAAACTAGATCACCACCTTACACCATACACAAAAATAAACTCAAAATGGGTAAAGGACTTAAACATAAAATGGGAAACCATAAAAATCTTAGAAGAATCCACAGGCAGCAAAATATCAGACATATGTCATAGCAATATCCTACTAAAACAGCTCCCAGAACACTGGAAACTAAGAAGAAAATAAACAAATGGGACTACTTCAAAATAAAAGGCTCTGCACAGCAAAAGAAACCATCAACAAAACAACAAGAAAGCCCACTGCATGGAGAACATATTTGCCAAGGCTATCGCAGACAAGGGTTTAATCTCCAAAATTTATAGGGAACTTATACAACTGAACAAAAGGAAGATAAACAATCCAATCAAAAAATGGGCAAAGGACCTAAATAGACAGTTTTCAAAAGAGGACATACAGAAGGCCAAGAGAGATATGAAAACATGCTCAAAGTCACTAATCATCCGAGAGATGCAAATCAAAACAATAATGAGATACCATCTCACACCTGTCAGATTGGCTATCATCAACAAATCCACAAATGACAAGTACTGGTTAGGAGGATGTGGAGAAAAAGAAACCCTCCTGTGTCGTGTGTGTTTCCTTCCACGTCCTGCTTGGATTAAGGTTCGGGATTTGAAAAGAGGAGCCGCACACAAATGAGAGAAAAATGACATGAAATAATTTTGAAATATTGGGGGACCAGGCGGGAAAGTCCAGAAGGACTTCCACTGATGCTCAGGCCGCTCCAATCTTTTATTTGATCTGGGGTAGCCCTAGGGTAAAGAGGTTTCAATGACACACAGACTAGGTCATAGCATGACCCTTAGGCAGGCAAGTTTCAGTAACAGGCAGAATATCTAATCAACAATAATCAACAAGGATTTACAGAAGTATATAAGGTGGGGATGATGCTTCAGCTACCATTCCCTAAATTAACTGGGTGATTTCTAGATTAACTGGGTGGTTCACAGCCCTGACCTTTGTTAGGACTTCAAAGGTTACTAGCTTTTGGGGGTCTCTGTCTATACTCAGCTAGTGAAGACAATAAATGGACTCCGGCACTCATGCACTGCTGGTGGGAATGCAGACTGGTGCAGTCACTGTGGAAAACAGTATGGAGTTTCCTAAAAAAATTATAAATGGAACTTCCATTTGACCCAGTAATCCCACTTCTAGGACTATATCCCTAGAAAACAGAAACACCAATCAGGAAGGATATATGCATCCCTATGTTCATAACAGCACAATTTACAATAGCTAAGATTTAGAAACAGCCTGTGTCCATCAGCAAATTAGTGGATTAAAAAACTGTGGTACATCTACACAATAGAATACTATGCTGCTGTAAAAAGGAGTTCTTACCATTTGCAACAGCATAGATGGAACTGGAGAGCATTATGCTAAGCGAAATAAGCCAGTTGGAGAAAGATAAGTATCACATGATCTCACTCATTTGTGAACTATAATGGACAACATAAGCTGATGAAAAAAGATCTAGAGACATAGAAGCATCAAACGGACTATCTAACTTCAGAGGGAATGTGCGGGGGGATGGGGTGAGGGGGGGGCGTAAGAGATCAACCAAAGGACTTGTATGCATGCATATAAGAATAACCAATGGACATAGACAATACAGGGGTGAAGGCATGTGCTGGGGAGTGGGAGCGCCTGGGGAGAGGTCAATGGGGGAAAAGGAAACGTATGTAATACTTTAAATAATAAAGAATTTAAATTAAAAAGAATTTTTTCCCAACTCTGGAGGACTATGGGTTCAAAACATTTTAAGATACACTTATATACTACAGTTATGGGCTGAAGTCCCAACCCCGTTATAATAACGAAGAAAGAAATTGAAAACACAAATTGCAACCTAAGATTACAAATCTCTCTGATTTACCTATAACTTACATATAGCTAAGTATTTCAAGGTTTTCAAACTTCAAAGTTAAAGGTGTCCAGTAAAAGATATGTGGGGACTTTCCATCCAAAGAAATATTCTCCATTCTTATACACTATTTTGTAATTCAAATGGAATAAAAGTCAAGATAAATAAAACATTATTTCAATATAACAAAAGTTTAGCAAAAATAGTAAAAATTAAGTAATAAATAGTTTAGGCTTTATGAACCATATGGTGTATTTGCAACTACTTCATTCTACTATTATAGCATGAAATCAGCTATAGGTAATTTAAAAATGAATGAGTTTGGTGGTGCTTTGATAAAACTTGACCTATAGAAACAGGCAATAAGCTGGATTTGGCCAATGAGCCATAGTTTTCCTATTCCACCCCCTCCATACTACTGTTAACTTATATAGCATTAAAATCAGACTCAAAGCATAGATTTATTTATTTTTATTTTTTTAATTTCTTTATTGATTAAGGTTTTACATATGTGACCTCATCCCCCCATAAACTGCCCCGCCCCACTCATGCTGTCATCCCTCTGTTTTCTGTGTCCAATGGTTGGTCTTATATGCATGGATACAAGTCCTTTGGTTGATCTCTCCCCTTACCCCCACCCTCCCCTACCTTCCCTCTGAGATTTGACAGTCTGATTGATGCTTCTCTGTCTCTGGATCTGTCCCTGTTCATCAATCTATGTTGTTCACTGTATTCCACAAATGAGTGAGATCGTGTGATATTTATCTTGCTCTGACTGGCTTATTTCACTTAGCAGAATGTTCTCCAGTTCCATCCATGCTGTTGCAAATGGCAAGAATTCCTTTTTTTTTTTTTTTTTTTTTTACCGCAGCATAGTATTCCATTGTGTAGATGTACCACAGTTTTTTAATCCATTCATCTGCTGATGGGCACTTAGGCTGTTTCCAAATCTTAGCTATGGTGAATTGTGCTGCTATGAACATAGGGGTGCATATATCTTTTCTGATTGGTGTTTCTAACTTCTTGGAATATATTCCTAGAAGTGGGATCACTGGGTGAAATGGGAGTTCCATTTTTAGTTTTTTGAGGAAACTGCATACTGTTCTACACAGTGGCTGCACCAGTCTGCATTCCCACCAGCAGTGCATTGCACTGGTTTTTTTTTGTTGTTGTTGTTTTTTAACTTTGGGGTTCTTTTATCTTTATTTAAAAAAAACATTTTAATAGGTCATCCTTTCATGTGTTTTTTTTTTAATAAAAAATGATTTGGCTTTTTTGTCTATTAATAAATAATTCTAAATACTAGCTAACGTTTAGAGAAATGATTGTATAATTGGGAAACTGGAATGAATGATGAGTGCATGTGATTTGAAGGGGATTGGAGATTGACAGGCAACTTCTATAAATTGGCAGTCAGGAAAAAAGTAACAGAAAAAGAAAGTATGTCACATTGTGGTATCTTACAACATGTGTTGAAACTTATGACATTTTTTTTTTTTTTGGTCATTTTTAACCCTGTATGTGTGTGCTTTTTTATTATTGCTAGGCAGAAATATTTAGTCCTCCTGAAATGCTGAATCTGGCACAAACTTCAAATGCATTTTCTGATTATGATTCTACTGTGCGAAAATATATTTCCATTACACAGTAACAGCATTCCTAGTGAGCTGTTAATGAGCTGTCAATTTTCAATATATGCTAAAGAGCTAAATCAGTCACCTGCCACAACCTTTTGCGACAAGGATTCAGAATCTGGAGAGGGGGTTGCGACATAAATGCATACACTAGACAAGAAATATAAATTTAGAAGGCATGGGGGAAAGCCAGGTGGAGGCTTCACTCTAGTGGCGAAGCTCTCTGAATGTCCGGACCCATGGCTTTTTATTCACTAGAATATACATTTGCCCTTCAGCAAAGCAAACACACATATCAAAGGTAAGGTTTGGTAAACAGTAAAAGATTATCAGGTTAGGAGATTGCCTTCAGCCACCGTTGTCTCAACAGAACAATCGGTGCATAGCTTTTAGCCCTTGCTAAAGCCCAATGTCCATCAGCCTTCTGAAGGACCTCTCGCATTTACATGTTAACTACTTTCTGGTCTTTGCCTCCAGCAGTCACTGAAATATGTTTTATCCCCCCAAAAAACATGATCAAATAAATTAGTCGAAGATTTATATTACTCTTAAATTATACTGACTTTTTGCGTCATTTCTAAATTGCTGGTTTTTGATGGTCAACTTGTGATCATAAGTGTTTTTCGATTTTTGGACAAACTAGAGATGACATCTAGGCCTCAGCTGTGTTTCAGCTCCAGACTTAGGAAAGCAGCAAAATAAGATGAAACAACAACACGGCTGGCATCAGGACCAGCTGTGATGACTAAGGACCCTACCAATCAGCAGAGACCATGCCCCTGGAGGGACATACCTGGAAAAGCTGGTGAATATTCTATTGAGACCCTCCCTGTGACCTCTCCTAAAATCTGCACCTCTGGAAACCAGATAAAACTCCTCAAGAAAAGGACCCAGTACCTGCTCTCTCTCTCTCTCTCTAGGGCACTTTTCCCCATCCGTTTCTTTCCTCAGGTGGCTTATTCTCTCTAGAGCACACCCACGCCTTTCCTCCCCCCTGTCTTCCCCCAGGCTCATACCTTTGCTTTCTTTCTCCTAAACTCCAAGGGCCCTTCTTTTGCCTCTGTAACTCGTTTCCCGAGTCCACATAGCCCAGCTGGCTCAGCTCTTCTACCTTTGTGACTTTCTAAACAATGTTTTGCTTGTATTTGAGTTCTTGGCTCGGAATAATTTCTTAGCCAAACTCAAGGACTGAGGTCTAACTTCCCTGGTACCATCTGGTGCCATTTGCCATAAACAAAGCTACAGAACTAGGTAACTCAGAGAATATCAAAGATAAGAAGGCCTGAAGATCAATTCACAATCTAAGTTGCAAAGCAAAAAAGGAAATAAACCCCATTAGATACAGTTGTAGATGAACCAAATATGGGATTTGGCATCCAAGAAACAGGTAGTATAATAACATAAATGATACTTTAAAATAAGCATATTAATGTGTTCAAAGAGATAAATTTAAAAATAGCACTAATAAAGCAAGAACAGTGCATTTTGAAAAAGCACGTGAATTTGAAAAAGAACAAAACAGTAATCCTTCTAAAATTCTAACAATTGAGATATGTATTAAACATTGATGGGGTGATTGTAGACAAAATAGAAAAGAAACTACCCAAGGTGGCTCAAGTGCTAACATGCATGACCAAGTTACTTAATGATGTTTCTAAAAATTCCAATGTAAGTCTTAGAAGTTTTTAAAATTCCAATGTAAGTCTTAGAAGTTTTTAAAATTCCAATGTAAGTCTTAGAAGTTTTTAAAATTCCAATGTAAGTCTTAGAAGTTCAATGTAAAATATGGATACAGTTCCTGGCACACAAATGTAGAAGAATTATAGGTGTTATTATTGTGCGTTATTAATATCAAAATGCACTGCAAAAGAAAAAAGGTTGATAATGAAAGAGAATGAGAGGTCCTGCATTAACCTATAATGAGTTCCATTAAGACACAATAGATAAAAATAGGGGCAAGACAATATTTGAAGTAATTATGGCTGGTAATTTTTCAGAATGAATGATATATATTCTAAGATTGAAGAAGCACTAAATTAGACAAATTATAGTGTTATTAGAGAATATCAAAGAGAAAGAGAAAAAAGATGCTCTAAGGTACAGGGATACTAAGTTCAAAGGAATTATAACAGAGTTCACATCTGCTTTTTGAATGCAAAAGGGCAATGAGATTTTTTAATTGATGAAAAAAAAGAAAATTAAGCTACATTTTTTCTATTGTGTTTTAAATCTTACTTGTTTATTTTCTCAGACTCATAAAAGTGTCTGATTTTTAATCAGCTAGGCCAATTTTTCTACTTTTCACTTTCCAGAGGAAAAAATTTCATCCTTGGCTTAGTTATTTTGTCTGTTTTGTAATTCCATTATTTGAGATTTCTATGGATCTTTTCTTGTCATTTGTTGTTTCTGCTAGCTGCTCTTTAGTCTGTCTTATCTCTTCAGTTATTTGAAAAATTATATATAGAAAAAATGAATTCCAGGATTTTATCTTTCCTATTAGATGCTTTTTATTTGTTCCTTCCCAGGTGCTTAGAGGCACTAGCAACTCTGGATCAACTCAACAGTGTGTTTGTGTGTAATTTCTTGATTGATACCTATTTTCCTCTATTCTATTTGGTTTAGTATTTGCACAACTTTAATTTTTTAAAACTAAATCATTGTAAATAAATGTTACATTAGAATGGTTTGGGTAAACCTCTGCTTTTACTGATGCTCCATAAGGGCCTGATGGTTTTAAATACTGAGATGTTTAGGCAGATTCTCCTAAGAGTGCAGTAGAGTCAAATGCGCATGACATGTTCCCATTCCTAAAATCTTTGCTGGAAGCACAGAAGGAGACTTAGGAACTATCTAGTTCAATGCACATGTATCTATAACTGGCAACAGCAGAGCTCAGTTAAATGTGAATCCAATGAATGTTTGATCCTATAAGTTGCTAAGTTGTGAATTACATAAGTTGAATTCACAGTCTTGCTGGGACACATGCAAAATCTGGGGGCACTGAGTAGAAAGCATCAGGTCTGTGATAGCAGAAAGGGTTGTCATATGTGAAATGGAAACATGTGAGATGGAGAGGGGCCTGGATGCACTGAGGCTCCTTGAAAGTTGGACCAGCTGCTCCTCCTTTTTACATTGTGTCTGTTAATACTTTTCCTGAACATCTCACCTGAGGGAGTTACCCAAGGAGGTGAAGCCAATTAAACTCAGACCTCTCACCATGACTGATCTCAGTCTCTCAAATTTTTAATTAGAGTCGGTTCCCAGCACAGATGACATTGTAGGCTCTCCCCTCAGGTGTATGCACAACAACTCTTCCCCTCTGCTATGATTGGGCCTTAGAGTTCTTGATCATCTGACGCTACAACAGGATATGTTACTGACCCATTGGAGTGACAAGCTGCCATGTGCCAAAGTGAAGGGCAAACCAGATGCCTGACACATATGTTTGCCAAGGTGTGGGACAAAAATACCCCAAAAATAAAATGGCTTATTTCGTCAGTGAAATATCTGAGGGCCTATTGCTTGTTGAGATAGCTCTTGCACAATGTAAGAACAAATACTACACTTTTCATAGTCCCACTTTATATGTGAATTGTGATAGTCTGTTTAGTTGGTGTCATCGAAGGCTGCGGGGACCTAAATTTATAAAAGTTTCTCTAGGTTGCAGGGCAAGGACTTCTGCAACTTGACAAGTTGGAAACATGACATTAAGACGCAGAGAACCAGTGCAGAGTGGTGTGCCTTCCTTACAGATACTATGCTTTGAGCCAGTGTAAAATGATGATAATGACTCCTTAGTATATTTTTTGTTTGGGGAACCCCATACACTCATGCACTCCTCAGCAAATAACCATTTTTAGTGTGCATTTGAGTACCTATGTAAGATACTAATAATATTCAAATTTGAAACAACCTAAGTATATAAAGTATCTATATCACTGTAGTATAGAATAATGATCTAGAATACTTATAATTTATGTATCTCTATCTATTTATCTTTCTATCACCAAATCTTATTGAATCACAAAGGATGATAGTTCTGAATTTTAGGCAAAACATGCCACATAACAATATACAATATAGAAGGACCTCAATTTTATAGAGTACCTGGCACATATTAGATATTCAATAATATTTACCTAATTGATGAAAAAGACATCAACATTTTTATTGTACTAAAACAACCAAAAGATACATTCTTACTCAAATATAAATTTTCCTCACTGTCACCCTAGTTTTTCTTTTCCAGAGAACAAATTTTGGTGTGTGTATGTGTGTGTGTGTGTGTGTGTGCATTTTTTAAAATATGAGAGCATATTTTCTATCTTATGTTCCTCACATCATATTTGCTCTTTCCACCCACTGCAATCTGGTTTTCACTCCTATATTCCACTGAAATATGCTGGAAAAGATGTAGAATGATCTTTCAGTGACTACATCCAAAGTGTTCTCAGCAGTCTCCACAAATACTGCCTGTTCCATTTCTCTCTGTGGCTCCCCCGAGTCTCTCCCTTGGTTTTTCAGACAGCACCAAATGTTTGTTTTCTCACCTTCAAGACCGTCTCTGCTCCAAATTTTGTGTTTCTTCTTCTTTCTTAACGTTAATAACTTTCTTCTTGTCTTCCTCCCAGGTTTTATCACTCCCAATAGCCACCATTTCCAACACTGGGTAATCTTCCAATTACAGTCAGTGGTGGGCTCACTCTTCAGAGTTCTGATCTAATCTATTCACTTCATTATCTTTCTCCCTTCCCCTAATCTGGCCCCATCTTCTGCATTTATTTATTTATTTATGGTACAGTAAGAGTATGTTTTATTTTATTTTTCAATTTTTATAATTTAATTTTTTTTTATTACAGTTGACACACAATGTTATATAGTTTCAGTCGTATAACTTAGTGATTAGACACTTATTTAACTCACACAATGATTACCCTGGTGAGCCCAGGACACACCTGACATCATACATAGTTATTATGGTACATCTTGTGCATTCCTAATCTTAGTTCACGACGCCTTCTTCCCCTCACATGCCAATCAGAAACAAAAAAGTAATCTCATTCTCACCTTCTCTCTAATCACACAAAGCATTTTTATTTCACTTCATTATCATGTTTCCTTTTCTCTCCTCTTCTCCATTGCCACCATTGCTCCCTTACATTAAATCCTGTCATCAATTACTGGGGAACTTGTATGCATATATGCATAGCCCATGGACACAGGCAGTGGTGTGGTGAAGGCCAGGGGGAGGGGGTAAGGGGTGGAGAGGTATAATGGAGGAAAACAGGGGACACCTGCAGTATTTCAACAATAAAGATACATTTTTAAAAAATAAATCCTGCCATCCTTTCTCTGGATTATTGTAATGGCCTCCTGATTGGCAGAGTCATCTTCTATTTTACTACTCTGGGATTCATACTACAATTACTAGTGTAGAAACATCCCAAATGCTCAATGACCTTGACATTTCTTGACATTAATCTGAGAATGCTGTTACTGATTTTTAAAAAGACTAAGCTTTTTTTTTTTTTTTTAGCAGAATTCACAAGAATCTGTCTACCTTTCCAGCTTTAACTTCACAATGCTCTTTTTCCAAACTGCTTATGGTATTTCTCATGCAAAATTATTTTTTACACTGCCCTATCTCTCTATGCTAAACAGTCTGCTAAAAAACAACAAATAAACAAACAAACGCTAACCTGCACTGTCTTTTCTCTACATTGTCTTTATAGTGGCACTTTTCCTATCACGGAAAATTGTTTGGTTTTTTTTCATATTATTTTATATGTCCTTATTTTTGTTGATGTTAAGGGTTGAATGTTTCCTCGTGATATTTAAAAGTCATCTTAGCTTCCCAGGAAAAATATCCCTAAATCACATACAGAATAAATTTTTAGGCTATTTTCTCATCCATAATAACTATATTAGTTGATCTCAAGAAGTGGGCATGTTCTTCCTTGTCCCTCTTTACCTGTTTTTTGTTTGTTTTTTAGTTTGTTTTGATGAAGTCAATTCTGGATTCAACTTTAAATTAGTATCCTTTCCTCCTGAAACTTATTTATATTAGGAATTCTGTTTTACTGAAACCAGAAGATTGTCATAGCCTAGAAATGAAAATGATCAACTATTTCCTCTTTGAAATACAAATATACATACACCAAGAACCTAACACACACACACACACACACACACACACACACACACACACTGAATAGGAAACTATATGGTTTAGGATTTATTATAAAATTGAAAAGAGAAAATAATGTCATATGTTGTACTCAGTGTGAATAAAACAAAACAAGCTATTAGAGATCATCTAAAAGTATCCTGTAAGGAGTTCTGTCTTCTTATTTATCAATGTTCCAAATTAGAAACTCAGATAAGATCTCTCCATCCTAGTCTATATGCATAGAGATCCTAGAAAGAATTTTGTAAATCCAAAATTTTATAGAGACATAATAAAATTTATTGAAGATGACTGAAAACACACTAAAATAAAATGACCTATCTACACTAATAAAAGAGAAAAATGGTAATTGGCGTACGGCGATACCTTTTTCATTGGCTAATCAGGGCTATATGCAAATTAACTGCCAACAAGATGGCGGCTAATTTGCATATGTAGGCACAATGCAGGGAGGCGAAAGGGAAAGCAGGACGAAGCCCCCTGCCACTGACAGTGATCGGAAACCCAGCGGGGAGCTAAGAGCTGGGGGGCAGGGCAAAGGCGGCCCTGGGGCTGCCTTTGCCCTGCCCCCCAGCCATGATCAGAGAATCAGGTGCCTTTGCTGCCCTGGCCAGTGATAGCAGGAAGTAGGGGTGGAGCCAGCGATGGGAGCTGGGCACAGTCGAAGCTGGCAGTCCCAGGAGCTAGGGGTCCCTTGCCTGGGCCTAAAGCGAAGCCCACGATCGCAGCGCCCCCCGCTGCCACTGCAGGTCCCCGCTGCCCGGGCTGGACGCCTAAGCCAGAGGCGTTAGGCCTGGGCAGGGGCGGAGCCTGCAACCGCGGGGAGCTGGGGGTCCCCTGCCCAGGCCTGACACCTCTGCCGGAGGCCTCAGGCCTGGTCAAGGGGCCGATCCGGTGATTGGTGATCGGAGGGTGATGAGGGTCAACTCCTCTGGCTGAGGCATCAGGCCTGGGTGGGGGGCGGAGCCGGGGATTGGGGGGATATGATGGTCCCCTTGCCCAGGCCTGAAGCCTGGGTCAGAGGCATCAGGCTTGGGTGGGGGGTGGAGCAAGCGATCAGAGGGAGATGGGAGTCCCCTGCCCAGGCATGATTCCTGGGCCAGAGGCCTCAGGCCTGGGCGGGGGTCAGAGCCAGTGATCGGGGGGAGATGGGGGTCCCCTGTCCAAGCCTGACACCTCTGGCGGAGGCGTCAGGCCTGGGCAAGGGGCCGATCAGGCGATCGGAGGGTGATGGGGGTCAACGCCTGAGGGCTCCCAGTATGTGAGAGGGGGCAGGCTGGGCTGAGGGACACTCTCCCCCCCCCTACACCCAGTGCACGAATTTTGTGCACCGGACCCCTAGTCCTATATAATAAAAGGCTAATATGCAAATAGACCAAACAATGGAACAACTGGAACAACTGAACAACCGAACAACTGGTCGCTATGATGTGTGCTGACCACCAGGGGGTGCACGTGGAACATGGCAGGCATTAGCAGCAGGTGGCAGAGCGGAGAACATGGCAGGCATCGACCGCAGCGGGATGGTGGAGCAGGTAGTGGGGGCACCAGACCAAGGCGGGGCGCTGGTTGCTGTCATTGGGGCGAGCCTCTGGTGTTTACTGAGAATTCTTTGCTCCTGCACGCCATGGTCCCGCCCGGTGCTCACACATGCTGCCAGCACCAGCCCCTGCTCAGACCTGCTGCCGGCACCGAGCGCTGGCCCCAATTGCTTGGCTCTGTCAGTGGTGTGAGTGGCGGCTTCCAGCTCCAATCGCCCCTGAGGGCTTCTCCACCTCCTCCTGCTCCTTAGGGGCAATTGGGGCTGGCAGCCACCGCTTGCATCCGCTGATGGTGCCGGCTCCGCTCACACCAACTCTTGGCACCAGCCCCAATTGCTTCACGCCATCAGCGGGTGTGAGTGGGGCTGGTGCCATCAGCACATGGGGCTGAAGGCAGAGAGGGGACTGGGGGCCACAGTGGAAGGAGCCAGGTGGTGGCATGGAGGATGGGCCGAGACCCGCCCCTGTGCCCACCACAGCTTCATGGCCCACAGTTCTTTCAGGATGCAGGAATTCGTGCACTGGACCCCTAGTTTTATTATATAAACTTGTGAGGTTAAAAGTCTCTAGAAGATGACAGCTTACAGTTAAATTATAGTATTCTGTACTGAACTTAATAAAACTTTCACAGAATGTCAAAAATATTTAGACACATTCAAAAACAAGGTTAATGTGGCCTCATTTCAAAACATAAGACAAAGAATAGGACGATGTGCCACCACAAAAATAATCCCATGTGCTCCTTCCTCTTGGCTCACTAAGTGGCGCCACACATTACAAAAGACACATGCAGTACTTCTATTTCTTTTATCTTCTTGACAAAATGATTAAGGCCAGTCATAAAATTGCCCCTCCTTCCTGAGAGCGCCCAGTCCAGATCACACTCTCCCTTCCTCAAACCCTCCCTCAACCACCCAGGACAATCTCAAGCCTTTCACATGTCCTTCTTATTGAGAATCTCTGACATTCCCCCCAGTGTGTTGTTCTTGATGAAGCAATGCATAAATCCCTGTTATTAGGTGATAGGCAGGTTCTAGGTGTTTTGATTCACTGTGATTATCAATAACTATATAATGTAGCATGATGTAACTATCTAGATTTATTTTAAAATATTAAATATTAATATTAAATATTTCTAATGATAAAGTCTAGCCACTTTGTTGGCAGCAACTTTGATGGCCCATTAAATCACCTGGGAATTATAATTTGTGTTGGGTGAGGCTTAATTGTGGTCACATTTGAATTTTTTTAGGTAATACTACTGTCTAGAAAAGATCGATTACCTGGTTTAAAAACAATGATCCTAGTTTGGTTTCTATCATTACTCTTCCAGGATTTGCGTTCGAATTCTGTACATCCCATGGCGACTTGCACTGGGATGTAAGGTTCTTGCTGTCAGGCCTCTTCACTAAAGGCACAGAGCTTTCTCTGTGCAATTGCCGAAAAGCTTTCAAAGGAGTCTTTACACACTGCGTCTCCATCTGATAGTTTCTATAGAAGGCTTGGCTTCCCTTCAATATTGTCCTTAAAATTCCGAAGGCAAACTTTAATAGAATTACAAATTGTCTCTTCCTGGTTCATCTGTCTATTCACTGTTGGCTGCATTATTTCTGGTTCCCTTCGCCTTCCTTGTGCCCTCTAGGCATAGGAGGAGCACTTTCACCACAATTTGTGTGAAGAGTAATTTCCTGAAAATATTTTTCTTCCTGTTTGGGCCCATTTAACTCTCCTATGTTCAGTCATTAAACATCTCCCAGTCCCAGTAATCCGGAGGCCTTGCTGTGTAATGAGCTGGTGCCTGATGAATTTTACTCCGTGGATGCTCTTCAGTTTGCCGTTACTGTCTGTGCTACAGGAGCTTCAGACTTGTGGTTTTCATGAACCAATATAATCTCATGGGAGTCGGGGGGAAAGGGGAAGAATAGGAAACTGACAACTTACTACCTTTTTAAAATTTAATTAGGTTTTTCATTTAAAAAATACTCTATTTTATTTTTTTCTCTTTCCCTGTCCCACCCCAGCTTGTAATATTTTACCAAAAATTAAGTGACTAACTATAGAACCCACATATATATTTGCTACTAGAACAGTCAAATTCCAGCTATAAACATTAAACATATATATATGGAAAATGATCTCATTAACGGAACTAAAACCACATGCACACACTATCACAACTCTTTCTATACTTGGAGTGTTATTATGTCAAAATTTAAGCCAGGGCTCAGATCTTCTGACTGTTTTTTTTGTTTTTGTTTTTTATTCAAGATATGTTTTCAGTCACTGTCACTCTTGTTTTCATTGGACTCTCCTTAGGAGAATACAGCAATCAGATAGTCTTTCTTACATTTGCCTCAACATAAACCACATACATATTCTTCAAGGTTGTATAAATAGGTTGAAATGACATAGTTTTAAAAACCAAAGTGTGCTTATATGGTAGAAATGAATCTCAAACCCTCTACATAACTCATTGTAGATGGACCATATATATAATACATATAAATATAAATGTAAATGCAAAAACATTTTTATTTCTAAAACCATAGGAGACTATCATTTCATTTTAAACAAATATCAAAAGATGCACAAAATATTGCTCAATATCCTTCTAGGTATCAGAAAAATAGCAATCGAATTCCACTGAAATATTTTAATTTCATCAGAATGATTTTAAAGGATGGAAGTAGCAAAACAAAACACACACACACACACACACACACACGTCCAACATAATAACTCACCAAATATATAAAGAACACTTGAAAACATTTTACTTAGCATATTGTGATAACCATGTGGGCCACACAAGAGCAAAATAACTTTTTTTGGTTACATAGTGGATAAACATGAAAACGTGGGGGAGAAAATCAAAGAAGTAATTCTATCTAGAAGTCATGCATGCTTTCAGTCTTCAGGGGCTTCTAGTATGTTTAAAAGCTGTTCAATCTAGATTGTCCATGGGAAAACGAGAACTTTCAATGAAAAAGAAAAAAGAAGGTGGAATGACTAGACTATAAAATCTTCAGGTTTTTTTTTTTTGTTTTGTTTTGTTTTGTTTTTTTTTTTTTTGTTTTGTTTTGTTTTGCATAGCAGAGGGATAGAAGAATGATTCTGTGAGTCACTGGGATTCCAAGTAGTGCTCTTTTAAACTTAGAAGGGAGTAATTTAATAAGCATGGTGCTGTCATTCAAAAAATGCCAATGCAAATTATATAAGTAAAGGATTTTTCTCACTCATGTCAAATCACATATCCATGCCTAAGGACAATGTATTTATAGACTAATTCTTGACATATATATTTGCAGAGATTACTCATAGGGAAAGAGGCAATTAAACTGGACCTATGCAATTTAAGATGGGGAAAATGAAGAAGTGAGTGGGGAAGAACTTTTTTCTAGATTTAGTAAACCCTACTGATGGTGAGTTTTGTTTTTTAAAGATAAGAATAAAAATGTGAACACTATGCCCTTCCTGGATGGCCCAAATGGGTTGAAGCATTGTCCCATGCAAGAAAAGATTGTGGGTTCCATTCCCAGTGAGGGTACATATCTAGGTTGGGGGCTTAATCCCCAGGGGGAGTTTGTGTGGGAGGCAAGCGATCAATGTTTCTTTCTCACATCTATGTTTCTTTCTTTCTCTCTCTCCCTTGTGTAAAAACTCAATTAAAGAAAAAAACCCCATATTCTAAGTTAAAGGTTAAAAAAATTGCAAACAGTAATTCTCTGTTACGTGGAGCTAATGTCTTAATGAAAATTGCTTAATAAGTGCTATTATTGCTCTTATTTGTTGGGCAGAGGTAGTAGTAACAATAGAATTAGTAGAAGTAGTAAATCCCGAATTTGTGGCTGACTAATGTAAGTAAAGCACATAGCATGGCCGCACCTCTACTGTTTCTGCTAGCTGGCATATCATTGTAGCCATAAAAATGCAGACACATAGAACACAAATATACAGGCAATCATTTTTAGTTGTTACTTTAAAGTGTTTTCTATGAAATTGGAAGTTAAATGATGATAAATGGGTGTCAATAATTTTCTTTTTCCAATATTTCTCTATATTCCTTTGCTCCTTTTCCAATGCCAAAATTTATTTTCTTCTTTGCCATTCTTAACTTTCACTCTACTTTTCTCTTCTTTTTTAGTATTTTAAATTATGTTTTTTTAATTACTTATTTTTCTCCTTGTCTTTATTATTCATTTGTGTTTATTTGACACTACCTGAAATTCCTAGCGCTTTATTCAAGAGGAACTGGTTTCAATTATGAACATGTAGTCTAGAGAATAACGTATGCAAGTACAGTGCATAATCTGTATAGACAGAGGATTGCCCAAGATTTGACAAAGTTTGGGATTCTGCATCTCCAAAGCCCATACTCCTATAAAGGCATCAGGTGCAAAATCAAATATTCATGAATCTAATTATTTCATTCTAGTTAGGAAATCAAGGTAACTAATAATATTTTGAAGTGCAAGTGAGCATGATTGGCCTCCAATAAGCATAGTTTTATTGTGAATCTTTGTTCTGTTACTTCATAGAAATTTTACTTCAGAGAGTTTTCTTAATCTCTCTGAACTTAAAAAAATTTTTATCTATAAAACTGGGAATATGACATTTCCCTATTCACCACTTAAAATTGTTTTGGAAGATAGGAGAGGTAATGCATGGGAAAGTACTTTATAACCTGTAAAGCACTCTACCAATACACAAAGTAGGTAAAAAGAAATAAAATTGTAAGAAATTCTTTGGCGCTCTATGCATGTTTTCAAGATAAGTATGAAGGAATATATTACTCTAACTGCAAAATACCTTGTTGGACTTATGGTTTTTAAAGCTGTATCAATTCTGCATTCAATAAAATGAAGAGTTTTGCACTAGATAATAGCATTCTATTGGCCTTTTGGTGCATTTTATTTAATGTAAAGTTTTTGCTTACCATCATTGAATTTGTTTTAAAATTGAGAATCTATATTTTTGATAGCAGATATTTTGAAAGTTCAAATTATGTATATCTATATATGCATATGTATATACATATATACACATATATATATACACACACATGCATACACAATTTATACAATATCTTATTAATAATAAAACGAGATATATAAATGTTGTATATAATATGTAGGTGCACTGGAAAGAATGCATTATTAGCATGTAGTTTTATTTTTGTTGTTCAATAGTAGTAATGGGTTGAAAAAAAAGCCATTCATGTTTGTGTTACCTAATCCTTTACACATTTGCAAGGAGACAAATTAGTCTGTGGATTGAAATAGAATTTTTCTCTTTTTGATGCTAGTTGTTTTGTTCATGCATTGAGATAATGAACTATGATGCACAAAGTTCCCTGTGTTATTATACACAAGAGAAGTAAATGACCACTTTGTAATTGTGAAGAAGGGATTTATATACATATATATGTAATAATATATAATATTATATATACAAATATGGTCGTTTTTCAAATTTTTAGCCTTTTCCATGTTGGCTGCCCCCCTCCCATGCAAGCGAAGGGGACGGATCACTTGTCCTTTAGAAGGTTGCACAATTGCAATCTTCACTTGCTCCTTCTCAGCGGCTCTTCTCATTATCCTTTGCTGTGACTTACTGTCTCCTTAGAACATGTGATGCAGTAACGGCCTCTCTATTCATGAGAAAGATATGAGGCGATGCTAGGCAATGACATCTAGAAGAAAAGGCAATTTCACAGAATTTTTTAAAAATTTAAAATGTGAAAATTGTCAAAATTAAACCTTGTTTCTACTAGTTTTATACAGGAAACTTCCATAGCTTGATCTTGAAAATCCTTGATATACTCCACGAGAAAGTCCTAACCTCCTTTTCTATACTACTAATACTAACACTAAGTGACATGGATAATAATTATATTATTATCAAGATGTTTAGCTCAATACATCACCAAGTCCAGACCAGTGTAATTTTCATTATAAATCTGCTCATTTATGTGGGCATGTTTAATGGCTTTCTTCCAACGAATACAAAGTCCCACATTTAACTCCTCATTTATTTCCACAATGTGCCTTCAAAATTATATCATGACCAGAAGTGAAAACAAAAATAGGAAGTATATTTATTTATCAGCTAAGTGAAATGTATTGTTTTGACATGCTGGTGTCTGCAGCCACCAGATTACCTTTCTGTGGTAGGAATAAAAGAAGCATTGCAGTGTATTTGTCCTCTAAGCTGTTATTGCTGATTTTTGCATTGCTACACAATTATTTATTTAAAATGTCGCCCATTAAATATACGATGGTCATAAGAAATAACACAGCACTAATAATCTCTGTAAGATTAAAAATGCTATTTTGATATTTGAATACAGGTACACAGTTTGGTGATGCTCCTGTTACTGCTGCTGGTTTCAAATTATATAATACAGAGCCATTATTATATAAAACCACTAAATTTTAAAAAAAACGTATGCCTTTTAATAATATTTAATGTCTTCCATATATTAATGATGAGGAGTCTTTAGAGGACTGATCAAGGACAATGTGGGTAGAAGAGTTTTATCTGACAAAGAGGTTTTGAATTTTTTTCTGTCTGCATTCAATAAAAAATAGATTAAGCTACTGAACTTCCAGAAGTTTTTATATAGAATTGAAATAAGTTCCCAACTCCCTCCCAGATCTTTCTGTGGTCAGTAGAGTTTCCCCTGCTAATATATCTAGATATTGGCTGATATCTGCCAGGAGGGTAGTTAAACTCCTGGAGCAGCTTCTCAGTGGGGCTATGATTTTTAAGTTACTGTGTAATGGAGTGTGTTACCATTTACCATATGATGAGATAGCCTGTCTGTCAGCCAGGGAGCTATTTAAAGTTATATATAGGTCAAATGAGCCAAAGAGAGCAAAGGAAGATCAAGAATATTGAATATCTCAGAAACAGGATGATCAAAATATTTTAGAAACCAGTGTTTGTATTTAATTGACTGATTAAAGGAATTATAAATCACTAAATGCCTTAAGAAAAATGTATTTCAAGGTCAGGCATTTTCCCTCTTGAATCAACCATCTGGTGTACAGATCCTATTTCCACAAATGGTTTTATATATTACTATTCCTACTTACTAGTGAAAGGTGTCTTAACATTTCCAATTCCACTTCTGGGATCAAATTATGTTTTCATCTCATTAAGAATCACTAACTGCTGTTTTCTGAGTTATTTTTTTGTAGCTAAAACTATAAGTCATTTACCATTTGCTGTTTAAAGATGCTAAATAAATTATATTAAATCATGAAAAACAACATATTTCATCTGTCTTTCCAAAGGCACCTTTACTATTAGGAGCTTTGCTGTAGCTTGCAAAACATGGTAGTGTTTGATATGTGTTTGAAGGATTTAAAACAGAAAGTACATGTTTTAAAATTCTATAGTTAATTAATCTTAAAATGAGAAACAGGAATGTACATTTTAAAAATTATTTAAATAACTCTATCTCCAAATCTTATGAACATTGATATTTAAGATATTATATATATATATATATATATATATATATATATATATGTTTTTAATCAGATATTTTCTATTTACCTTGCTATAATTTACCAAAATAAATATTATTCAATGTTATTTTTGTATTTGTTTATACAGTTTATTTTATTATTAATCATTCTATCAAAAATATTTATAACAGTGAATGTTTTATAGGAGGACAACTAGTAAATATTTAAAATGAAAAAAAAATCTTAGAAGAGTCTACATATGAAAAACAGAACATTTAGCAAGTTTCAGGTAAAATCTGATGTTTTAAGGATAAGACTGTTTTCCAGTAGGGGGTGAGCAATCCTGTGTCAGGGAAATAACAGGCTAGTAACCAGCATTCGGAAGACCAGTTTTAAGCCAGCTATATGTATACTCTTTCAGCTTCAATTTTCTTTTTTTTTTTTTTGCTATCTCTAACTAAAATGCTCTCAAATTCTTACTACACAAACAATACAACCTATAAAAACTATTCCTGTCTTACGCAACTTAAGTCTTTACTGCATCTACAAAAACAACATTCTACTGACCCCTATGTCCCTGTCACATATTCTGCATTATCTCGTTCTGGAGAAACAGTAATATAAACAGTGGATTAACAAACAAATGCATTATATCAATTATTCAACAATTATCAAACATACTTAATTCCTCACTATCAAATACTTTACCTATTTTATATACCTGCTATATACTCTTGAGTCTGGAATATAAATTCTATGAGGAAAAGACTACTACTCCCAGAAATGTAGGACCAAAGAGGAGTTGCTTAATAAATATGTATGGATGAGTGTATACCTACCCATAATCCTCAGGATAAAAATCCCAGCTGGATAGTTCTAAGGCCCTTTGCGAGATGGCCATTAATTTCGCTAAAGCCTAATCTTTCACATTTGTTTTTGTATGTTCCAGCCACAAGGAAATACTCTCAGGTCACATCAGTTCTATGTACTGTATATGCCCTTCACCTATCTTGAAACACTCCTCAACTCCTCACTCATGCATGCATAGCCAAGGCAATCCTTTCTGTAATGCTATGCATAAACTCATTCATCTACCTGCTTATTTCTTGACTCTCCAAACCTGAGAGAGTACGCCTTCTTTATGTAGCTGTAGCAAGCACCCTGTGCTCATTGCCATAAGTATTTACACAATGAATAGAAATTGCCTGTTTGATTATCTTCCCCACTAAACGAGCTTGTCTATGTCAGGGACTATATTTTGTTCACTCTTATATCCCAAGGACATAGCACAGTGACTTGAATAGTAAATATTTAACACCTATATGATGAGTAAATGAAAATAAATGTTTATTGAGTACCCAGTAGATTTGGTGAGAAAAAAATGACCAATTATCCTGCACTTAAGAAATTCATAATGTAACCTAAGGTTTGAGACTTAATGTATGAAATCTGCATTGTATCTGCATTACATTTTATTATGAAAATTAAGCCAAAGTCATTCCAAGAGGTTAGAAGTGATTGAATTTTTTTGTAATGTAGAAACGAGGTGTTAATTCTTTGTCACTTAGTTGGTGATTAGATTATCTAAATTTATAAAATGCACAAATTAAAGAGTCAGTTTTTATGAGGAACTATAAGTTGATTTGTCTACTTTAACAGTTTGTAGATGTTATTTTACACCTGAGATATATTCTTCTTGTTTAATATTTTATTACTCATCTTTATTACCCTCTCACATAACATTAGAGACAATTTTCATCTGTTAGGATGATTTTTATGTGACATTCTGAGTCTAACTGGTCTCTTGCTCTTCAGATATATGAAAAGAAAGCAACCTGCTAAAATACCAAATAAATTGGTATTGATATTTATTGGTATTACCTTTTACAACAGCATCTTTTCTCTTTGTCATGATTACATGGAGATCAGTTTGCTTAACTCAAGACTGTCTGTTGAGGCAAGGAGCTTACTAGAATTCAATAGAGAAAAAAATGTCCCATTTGTATATATTTTTAAATATGTTTTTATTGAATTTTTTTAGAGTGAGAGGAAGGATGAAGGATAGAGAGATAGAAACATCAATGAGAGAGAAACATCATAGATTGGCTGACTTTTGCATCCACTCCCCAGCTGGGGATCGAGCCCACAACCCTGCCATGTGCCTTGACCAGGATCAAACTAACAATCTCTTGGGTTCTGGGGTGGTGCTCAACCACTGAACTACACTGGCCAGGCAGATTTGTATTTTTTGATGAAGTCTTCCTTTAGTTATATAACAAAACAAAGCATATTCTATATTTTTAATAATTACACAGTCATTAATTTAATCTTTAACTAATCCCACTTTTAATAAAATTGCTAAAATATAGTAACAAAACACTTTTGTTGTTTAAAGTTTTTACTTGAAGATAATTTCAAATTTATAAAAACTACAAGAATTAAAATAGTACTAAGAACATTTTCATACTTTTTATTCAGATTCACTAATTGTTCATCTTTTTCCAAGTATGCGTTGTCATTTGTTCGACTGCTCCCAGTGGATTTCTTTGTCTTTTTCTCTTTATATTTGAAGTTAAGTTTCATATGTCATGGCCCTTCCCCTAAATATATTAGTTCTGCTTCCTAATCTTTTTAAAAAATAAAACAATTTTTATCAGGGGTGTGCCCAATGTTTCCTAATGTTTATAATCAGGTTATATGTTACTAGAGGCCCAGTGTATGAAATTCGTGCAAGGGGCTTGGCCCTCGCAGCCTCAGAGGGTTGCCTCAACCCTTGCAGTCCTAGCTTCGTCCTGAGGTTGTCCAGAAGGACGTCTGGAAGGTCATTAGGCTGTCCAGTCTAATTAGCATATTAAACTTTTATTATTATAGATTGGCTGGAATATGATAGGTGGTATTTTTTCTTTTTCTGGGAATCACATCTGGAGATACACATGTTCATCTCCCATGCTGATGATGTTAGTTCTGATGAGTTTATCAAGGTATTGTCTGACATATTCACTATATTTATAATGTTTATTTTTCTCTTGCAACCAATTAGCTGTTTTATGGAAACACCCTTTAAGAACATGCAGATAACCTGCTCCTTATCATAATTTCCTCCTAGCCATGCATATACACCAACACATATATGCATATATACAAGGGTGTATATTCATACATACAATTATATGTATAAGTTAGTGGCCCAGTGCATGAAATTCGTGCATGGTGGGGGGGTGTCCCTCAACCCAGCCTGTATCCTCTCCAATCTGGGACATCTTGGGGGATGTCCGACTAAAACAGCAGTCAGACATCCCTCTCGCAAATCCAGGACCACTGGCTCCTAACTGCTCACATGCCTGCCTGCCTGATCGCCCAAACCCCTCTGCCTGCTGGCCTGCTTGCCCCCAACTACCCCTTCCTGCCAGCCTGATCATCCTCAACTGCCCCCCTGCCTGCCTGATCACCCCCAACTGCCCTGCCCTCCTGGCCTGATGACCCCTAACCACCTTTGCCTCAGCTCCGCCACCATGGCTTTGTCTGGAAGGACATCGCAAGGTCTCCCAGAAGGTCTCCTGGTCTAATAAGCATATTACCCTTTTATTAGTATAGAGGCCTGGTGCACAGGTAGGGGCCAGCAGGTCTTCCCTGAAGGGGGTCCTGGATCAGGGTGGGGGTCCCACTTGGGGCCGTGGCCAGCCTGGGCGAGGGGCTGAGGGCCTTTTGCAGACTGGCCACACCCCTATTGGGGTGATGGTCCCTGAAGGGGGCATGGCCAGCCTTGGCAAGGGCTGATGGCCATTTGGGGGCGGTTTGCAGGCCGGTCAAGCCCTCGGCTTTGTCTGGAAGGATGTCCGGAAGGTTTCCCAGTCTAATTTGCATATTACTCTTTTATTGGTTTTATTAGTATAGATTAGAATGAATTTACATTGATACCTCCAATCCAATGCATCATTACATAGTTCTTTCTTGCTCCTTCCATTCCATAATTATCCTCTTTACTTTCTCAATGAGAGCCTTGCCTGGTTAAGTATCAATGAATAAAATCATTTGCTCAGTCCTATAATATGTATAAAATTGTTTCATATTTCTTTGCCTAGAGCACTACAAAAGATAAACCTACTAAATATATACCAACATTTGTATGCAACTTCCACCACCACTAAAGCCGTAGGGTATATAATGAAATATTATATTCCTAATTTACTTTAATTCTTTTATTTCTTCCTCCACTGCTACCTTTTCCTACCCTTCCTCCCTACTTCCCCCTCTTCCTTTTTTTCACTTCCTCCCTCTATTCTTCCCTGGCTCTCTCCTCCTCTTCTCTCCTTTCTTTTTTCTTCCTTCATTATGATTATGGTATTCATTTGAAATTCATCTGGATACATTTATTTGTTTTCATTTCTACATGTTTGTTCTTTGGATTTTTATTGAGTTAATTTAATTTGTATTAAAAATTTAGAACATTAACATGCTTATATAAGTCAATGCCAAATAAAAATAAGGTATCTCTTTTACCTAATTTCTCCCAATACCTTGTAGTTAACCAATTTAATGCCTATCTGTTTTGTCCCTCCTATATTTCTTTTCTTATTTATTTATTTATTTATTTATTTTTGTTAATCCTCACTGGAACATATTTTTCTACTGATTTTTAGAGAGAGTGGAAGGGATGGAGAGAGACAGGAAGTGAGAAACTTTGATGTGAGAGAGGCACATTGATTGGTTGCCTCCTGTCCGTCCGAAGGAAACCTGCAACTGAGATTCTTGCCCTTGACCTGAATTGAGCCCAGGACCTTTCAGTCTGCAGGTGGATGCTCTATCCACTAAGCAAAACCAGCTAGGGCCCTCTTGTATTTCTTTAAGAAAAATAGCATCTATGTGTATGCTACCTTATGTTTCTTGCCTTTTTATACAAAGATTATATATATATATATATAAAACATATAGTAATTGTTATTTTAAAATAGTGTGTATATACCATAGTATATTCACCCAATCTCCTATGATTAATTGAAAATATTTTGCCGTTACAAATAATGCTGTTCTGAATAACCTTATGCATGTGAATATTTGAATGGTTGTTGTATCATTAAAATGCTTTCCCAGGAGTGGGGTTGCTGATTAGAAAGGTCAATGCTTGCATAGAGTAGTTTTGTTAGATATTGCAAAATGGTCTCCAAAGGGATTGTATCAGTTTCCATTCCAATCACACAAAGTGTGCGAGTGCCTGATTTCTCAGAGCTTTCCCAGTTCTCAGGCTTCTGCTGCTTTGCTCATCTGGTAGGAAAGAAATAGAATTTCAATGTCCTTTTCATCACATTTTTTTCCTTATGTGTGAAGCTGAATTTCATTTCAAACATTTAAAGACTTTTTTATGTTTGTTTTTGTGGGTTGTCTGTTTATGTCTTTTTCATATTTCTAGATTTTGGGGCCTTTAATCTCAATTTTTAAATGTCATTTATATAATAGCTATAGTAATCCTGTATCTGTGATGTACCTTAAAAACATTTTCTTTTGATTTGTTATTTGTCTTTTGATTTCGTTTCTTATACTTTATGCCATGGGTTTGTTTTTGTTGTTGTTGTTGTTTTAACTTTTTTATTTTTAGATAATTATTTTTTTCTGGAATTTTAGTAATAATTATAAAGCCTTTTCCTATACCCAGGTTACCTAAACAAAAATATGCTTGTATAGCGGATCCATTGGTTTGTTTATTCTTGTGTGTGGTGTGAAAAGTTTTAAGTTTTTCCAAAAATATTCAGTGGTTTCATCATTAATTTTTTGAAGAATTATCTTTGTCCCAGTGATTTGAGATATAACCAATTAGCATATAGCAGATTTCTTAAAATCTGCTCTTGGCTTTACTTCTGGATTTTATTTTATTTTCAATTGACTTTTCTGTCTATTGATGCATCTGTTTTAGTTGTAGTAATTTATAATATACTTTAATACCTGGCAGGACTGATTATCCCTCATAGATGTTCCTAGTTATTTTTCTAGGTATTACTATTTTCCTAGTTGTTTTGAAATCACAATCTTTAAACTTGCAAATAAATGTTACTTTCATTTATGATATTTCCTAATGGCTATATGTCACATGGTCACTATTAATTTTTTAAACATTTCTTCAGCCCTTCAATGTAGACCAGCGGTTCTCAACCTGGGGGTCTAACGACCCTTTCATAGGGGTCACCTATGAATATATAATTACATATTGTTTTTGTGATTAATCACTATGCTTTAATTATGTTCAATTTGTAACAATGAAATACATCTTGGATATCAGATATTTACATTACAATGCATAACAGTAGCAAAATTACAGTTATGAAGTAGCAACGAAAATAATTTTGTGGTTGGGGGTCACCACAACATGAGGAATTGTATTAAAGGGTCTCAGCAATAGGAAGGTTGAGAACCACTGATCTAGACGATGCCTAAAAGGTGTACTATTTTATTACATCTTGTTATTTTCATTCATAATATATATTCACACAATATATATTCACATACATAACTACATGCTTATTTTTGAGACCATATGTTTAGCCTACAACTTCTTGTGTGCAGTAGGGCCTTAGTGATGGTTGTCATGCTGTTTATGAGCACATACAGAGAACCCATATGACACTCCAATAAATCATTTATGGACTTTGTGGGGGAGTAAGGGTTTTGCAATAGCCAGTAAGGGAAAGAGTCAATGAAACATGCAGTAAGATTTACAGAACTGAACTTTCTGTCACTTATATGGAATAAAATATTCATAAGGGAAGAGTGGAGAATGGGTCCCAAGTCCCTACTGAGTTGATGAATATCCAGGAAGTTAGATGGTGGATAGCATGGAGAGTGAAATGAGGTGTGAATTTTTGAGTTATTGCCAGCACCAGAAATATCCAATGCAGCTCTACACACTGCAACCTTTCCAACTTCAACTTGGTCACTGCCTCTGATATATTTTAAGAATGCAATATTGTAAAACAAAACCACAGTTATAATACCATTAAAAACCTTAATGACAAAAACATAATGCCTCTAAGAAAAAATAAGTCCAATAGACAAAAATTGATTTGGAAAAAATGTTAATATCAATATAAGCACTAACGTGTCTGATGGTCATTTCAGGACTCAGGTGTCAGATCTGAATTGTATAAAATAGACTTAACAGTGGTGCTTATATTTATATCTCAGATATTAACATTTTTCTTTGAAAAATATTAACTATTCTCTTTTGAAATATATCAGAACTCATTCCCCAGAATTAGCTGAATGGATAAAATACGTCTATTCTACTTGGTGTTAGTAACATAGCAAATTCGAAATGTCTGTTTAATTACTTGATACAGTAATCCACAAAGCAGCATGATTGATTTGACTGTCTTGCACAGAGGAAGTCATTTAGTACTTGGCAGATTAAAAGATTTAGAAATTTCCTAAAGAGTAGTACAGCAAGTATAGGTCTATGTATTAGTTCCATATGACTGAAAGAATTTGAACATGGTCAATTAAATAGATTGGTGTGGACATCCATGAGTAGCTTTAAAACAATCAAAATAAAGTTCTACATTGACCATGAACAAGGTATAAGTCAAATAGACTGTGATCAAGTACAATGGAAAAATGATTAAATGCATCTGATAAACTCTACACTTATTTCAGCTGTGTATATCTGACATTTGTTCTAGGCAGTAGATTTTGCTTTGGGAGGACCAGGCTCATTAACTGCAAAACACTTTGGGGTAAAATTCCAGTGCTTCATTACTTATGACAAAATTAATAAAAGATATAAATTAACACAGCATTAATCTATTCTCGTGACAAGGATTGAAATATAAATGAGAACTGGAAAAGGCTCCCTACTTGTTACTGCCTTCCAATTATAATTCAATCCTACTCTATTTTTACATGTCTAAATATGAAATCATATACCCTGTGGATGTTTGTGACATATTATAGTCATATATTTACTCTTAACTGAATTTGTTACTTTCTAGGAGCTAATTTTCTTTATATAACCACATGGCACCACTTGCAACACATTAGATATTAAACCAATATGAACATAGAATTGGTAATGAGGGAAGCAGGAAGAGGAAGCATTAGAAGGAGAGTAAAGGTTAACATGGTTGCAGGATAAGTGAATAAATTAGGATGAATTTAGGAAGGTGTGGGAATGAGTGTCTCTGACTGATTCCATAGTGTCCTAATAAGGTCTGTGTGTTTTATCCAGATTTTTTTTAGATATTTTAAGATTATAAAAACAAAATAATATAAGGATCTTCTGAGATTTTTTTCATCTTGTGTTCTAAACATATCAAATGGCATTTAAAGACACATAAGAATCTTAAAATCTGCAATTCAGCAGGGAGAGGTGGGTTTGGATGAGCAATATTGAAAATAGAGAAATATTGCTATAGAAATACTTTTAATAATTAATAATATAAGTAAACTGTGTCCAGCCAATATGAACAAAATCTAAATCAATACTTGTCTAGTATTACAAATTATTACATTTACTCTTCAAAAATTATTTGATTTAAAACTCAATTATATTTCCTAGATTGCCATATGCTATCATAAATTTAAATGTTCAATTAATTATGACCCTTTTTATGCAAACATTACAGTTTCCTTATACTATAATTCATTCAAAACATAATTATGTTAGATTTTTCTTGAATGATTAACATTGAATGCATATCATAAAACCAAAAATGTCAAGGTTATTCTAGGTCAAAACTCACATAAATCTATGTTTTAAAATATTTTAATTCAATTTTATCAGTGCCAGGTATGCCTCTGAAGTTTTCCATTAACTAAATCAGACCTGGATTGCTATCTCTAAGTTCCTAATGCCTTTATGAGTTCCCTAAAACTCTATGTAGTATTATGGAGGTTTTTACATATTCAAGCAAAGAATTAGATTATTTAATCTAAGTCTCTTATTCTAAGGACAAGAAACAAAATAGTGTCAGGATGTAAAATACAGCATAGAAAATATAATCAATAATATAACAACTATGTATGATACCAGGTAGGTACTAGACTTATCAGTGGATAATTTCTTAAGTTATATATATGCCTAACCAATATGGTGCATACCTGAAACTAATATAATATTGAATGGCAACTATAATTGAATTTTTTAAAAAAAAAAATAGGGTCATTAAGAACATTTCTTATCCTTTGAATAATAGTGGTTCATAAATGCTTTTACCATAATAAAAAGCAAAAAAAAAAAAGGCAAAAGTAGTAGAATAATAAGAACATTTGGGACCAATATGAAATATCTAATTGTTCTGATTATAATTCAATACTACTCTATTTTTACATGTCTAAATATAAAATCATATATCCTGTGGATTTTTATAATATATTTAGTTAGTGAAGGAAAATAACCATAGTACTCACAGTTGTTTTGGCCTTTTGGTATGTAAGAAAAATTCAGGGAGATTTTATAGCATCTGTTTAAACACACGGGGAAAGGAAGATGTGAAAATTTGAGCTTTTCTTAGAGAACTTTTCAGTCTATATAATTCCAAAACACAGTTAAATAATTTGACTAAACAAGACACTTAATAGCAGAGGAAGTCATTTAAATACCTTTGTATGTTTTCAATGACTATGAAATGAATTCCTTAGCTGGCACCCCAACTTAACTCTGCATGACAATATTTTAGCGACTTTTCTAGCACATCTCTCAATCCCCCACCAACCTCGAGCAAAATAATTGGATATTTTGCTTCTACCATTATTCACACTATTTGGTAAACATAACATATTCTTCTTTTGATTTATTATTCCTTATTTTCCTTTACTTTCCACAAAGTTAGAATTAGACCTTTTTAACATCCTCTTTTTCCCCCTAAGTTTCAAAGGGAAAATTAGCCTCTCTTTAATCTGGAATCTCATATTTTGTATCTTTATTAGAGTATCTATTTCATTCTGCCTTCCTTTATAGCTAGTTGTATACAGAATTTTCTTCTCCATTTGTCTTTAAAATTAAAGACATTAAATTATCCATTTAAAAAAGTCACTCATCTTGTCTTTCTATTGCTCACAACACTTAGCAACAGTTATGAGGATTATGACAATGACAATAGTATCTAACACTTATATAATACTCCACAGTTCCAGGCACTGTGCCAATGATCTTACATATATCATCTAATTTAAAACTCATTTAATTCCATTTAACATCATTAGTAGTTGGCTTTAGATAAAGGTACTCATAAATCATATTAGCCATCTGACTTAAAATATAAACTAAGGTTGAGATTATATTTGTCTGTCATAAAAATCTAACCCTTAATCTATAATAATAAAAGGGTAATATGCTAATTAGACCTAACATATTCTAGACATCATTCCGGACGTCCTTCCTGACAAAGCAGGAGCTAGAGGGAAGCCAGCCTGGGTCCTGGGTGCCTAAGGGCAGCCAGAGGAGGGAAGTCCAGGTCCCGGGTGCCAGAGGGAAGCCAGTACCGGCAGCTGTGGGGAAAGAAGGACTACTCTTGCACGAATTTTTATGCATTGGGCCTCTAGTCTATAGTAATAAAAGCGTAATATGCTAATTAGACCAGATGTCCTTCCAGACTTCCTTCCAAAAGACCTTCCGGAAGAAGCTGGGGCTGTGAAGGCCGAGGCAAGCCACCACAGCTGTGAGGGCAGAGCCCCTTACATGAATTTCATGCATCAGGCCTCTAGTCAGATATATTAGAGGAGACCATATTCCTGGTGGATTAGAACATGGCCTTTTGGGAGAATCAGTGAACATCTTACCCAATAATAAACCAAAGTTATTTAAATGCTAATAAGTTATTTAATTTACAGTTTCCAAATCTGTTAAATGTGAAAAAAATACTTTCCTTATGTGCCTATGAAGAAGAGAAAGTAAGTTTATGTATATGAGTCTCTTTAAATATGTTGTGCAAAAGTTATATATTCTAAAAATTACATCTGTTTGTACCATTAAAGCTGTTATTTTTATTGTTGTTAATCCTCACCTGAGGATATTTTTCCATTGATTTTCAGAGAGTGGAAGGGAGGGAGGGCGACAAAGAGAGAAACAGCCATGGGAGAGAGATACATTGATTGGTTGCCTCCTACACGCACCCAGACCCAGGCTGAGGATCCATGCCCTTGACTGGAACTGAACCCCAGACCCTTCAGTCTGTGGGCCACTCTATCCACTGAGCCATCTGGCATGGGCAAAGCTTTTATTTTTAATTATTCCTTTTTCTAGAGAGACCTGAGGAAAACGTTAAGGACAATAATGAATGGGGGGGGGGGGGGAGGAAGCCTTTAATTTGCCTGTTTTTCATATAGAACCACTCTTTAAAATACATTATTAATTAAGATATTTATATTTTTAAATTGTGAAGTTTCAAAGATTCAGACTAGCAGAGAAAATAATCACTTCATCCAGATTACTCAGTTTTCTATATTTAATTCCAGGTAACTATTAATAAGTAGATATTGCATCTTATAGACAGTCTCACCCAACCAATCCCTACCCCTTCCCAGAAGTAACCCTATACAAAAATTGTTATCTATTCTCTATTGATGTTTTTGTATTCTGACTAAATATGTAAATACATGTAATGTGTTTAAATATGTACATTATAAAATTTAGTATATTTATGATTTTCAAATATCCCTTTAAGACCAGAAATGTGTATATCACAAGACAGTCTAGATATTTTCAATTGGTTTTCCAAAATGAAAGTAAAAACATATACTCTTCTCTCAGTGTATGAAGGCTCTAGGTTTCCCATATATTCCAAATCATTTGACCATGGACAGCTTTAATTTTGCCAGTCTATTGGATGTGAAATGTTATGCCGTGATCATAATGTGAATTTCTTAGCCAAATTGCCTTCTGCATTTCTGTAATTATTGATATCTTTTGGTGATATTTCTATACAGTTGTTTTACTTTTCATTTATTTCAATAATTTTGTACCTGTATTAATATACTAATCTTTTGTCAGGTTTATATGAGCACTATCTTAGCATTTAACTTGTCTTTCTAACTTCATTTAAAATACAAATTGCCTTATGTTTATTTTTGTTTGATGAACTCAAAATCATCAGTAATTTTCTTTGTACTTTTGCTTCTTCATGACTAACTTAGGAAATCTTAACTGGGGACTTAGCACCCTCCAGAACTCCCACTATCTTTCTCCAACTCAATTCACTTTCCCAATCTTTAAATGATTTTAGATGGCCTTCCCTCTCATCACACCTCAACTCCCAAATTTGCATTCTTAGATGTTGATTTTTTTTATATCAATAAAATAAATGCTAACTTTATTTACTAACTAATCCATTAGCTTACCTTACCTACCTGCCTCAATGTACCTGTTTTCTTTTAATTAGAGACCTGTCTCTATTCCCATCAAAAGCCAACAATTTCACTTGTTCACTGGGTTCCATTCCATCTCCTTCTCAAGGGTTACCCCTGAGTTTGTTCCTTTTATCTTGTTTGTCCTTTGCCTTTCTGGTTTTGGCTCATTCTACTGGCCTATTCCCATCAGCACAAAAACATTGTTAAAAGGATTCTCCCTTAACTGTATATCTTTTTCCAGCTACTGCTTTATCTCACAGCCCCCTTTTGTACCAAAATGCCTTGCACATTATCTATATTTAGCATTGAAACATCCGTATGTGATTTTTTTTTTCTCAACAGACTAAAAATATCCCACTAAAACAGTGTCTGCCATTGTCACATAAAATTTTAATCTTGACAAGCTGATGGCCAAACCCATCTTCACTTCATCTGTAAGAACTTTTTTATACTGTTGAAGCTTAAGCTCCTTGAAATATGTTTTATTCTTTTACATAACCATTACATTTCACTAGTTGTCTCTTATGTAATAAGTAGACTCATTTTTTTTTTTTTTTAAAAAAGGAATAATTTCTCTTTTATCTTGTAATTACACTTCTGACATATGGTTAAGTACCAAAACACTTCAATGATTTCAAATTTATATATTGGTTCTTGTGTCTAGATTCATCCAACCCTATTTGTTACATCTCCGTGTGGGGGTCTAATAAGCATTTCAAATGCAAACCATCCAAGAGTAAGCCTTACATTTTCCTGTCTCAAACTTACTTCTTCTTTTCCTAATCTGTATTAACCCAATAAATCCACCACTATACTTCTCAACTGTTTAGGTTCCATATCTGATTTAAACATTAATGTTTTCTTATTCTTATATCACCAGGAATTCGTTTATATTAACAACTTTAATTGGCTTTACATGAAAATTTATCCTAAATCTAACCATTTACTATCTCCACATCCTAGTCAAACCACTGTATTCTCTAGTCTTGACAGCTGCGATGATCTCTAAACTAGTCTTCCTGATCCCATACTTTGCCTCTGTTGTTGGTTCTCCAACCAGAGTAATGTTTTTGAAATGGAAATCAGATCATGATTTACTTGCACAGAACTTTCCAAAATTTTCTCATGACAAATAGGATAAAATCCAGGCTCATTACCATGATTTTCAAAAGCTTACAGATAACCCATGCTTAACCTAATGTTTTAATTACTATAGCTGCAAGATAAATCTTGATATGGGAGGGTGCTCATGCATATTGTTCTAATTCAAATTCTCCTGAATATTCTCCAATGTATGCATGCATTTTGGATCATATTGTTCAGTTACACAAAACTTATCTTGGGATTTTGATTGCAACTTAATTGAATTTCAGACATCTTGGATATTTTTCCAGTGGATATGCTTCAAATTTTTCAATATAGTAAGAAATAAAAAATTAGTTATTCATGAATAAAGAGCTAAATCAACAAAAAACATAAAATAAGAATAATTTATTAAGAATAACATAAAACTCTGATAAAGCATGCAAATACCTTTTTAAATAAGTGAAATTTAACTCTAACAGAGCAAAAATGTTATAAGCAATGTAGATAAAAGAGATAATCTATTTTAAACAAGACAAATACTAGAACCATGATGTAAAACCAAGAATACAGTAAATAATTGTGTACAGATAAACTAAGATTTAAAAAATAATTTTAATAAGGACCATTTTAACTTAACATTTGAAGTAAAAACTTTTTTAAAAAATTGTTAATTTTTAGAGAGAGAGGAAGGGAGAGGGGAGAGAGATAGAAACATCAATGCTGATAGAGAATCATTGATCGGCTGCCTCTTGCAAGCCCCCTACTGGTGACTTAGAAAGCAACCTGGGCATGTGCCCTTGACTGGAAACAAACCTGGAACGTTTCAGTCTGCAAGCTGACGGTCTAGCCACTGAAACAAACCAGCTAGGTCAAGATATATAAAAAATTACGTAATGAAAGTCAGTGGTAAATATATGATAAAGCATAATATGCTAATTAGACAAGACATCCTTCCAGAAGACCTTCTGGATGAAGCCAGGGGGGCTGTGAGGGAAGCCTGAGTCCTGGATGCCTGCAATTTCCTGGCCCGGGTCTCAGGTGCCAGAGCGAAGTCAGTGCCAGCAGCCGGGGGAAAGAAGGGCCTACTCTTGCACGAATTTCATGCTTTTTTTTTTTTTTTTTTTTTTTAATTGGTAGAACACTTTGGCTCTTCCTGTCTTGGAGTAGTTCTTCTATTTTGAAACACACCCTTGTTATTTGCATATTTTAAAAAAATGTGCCATGGTAGACTTTACATTTTTTAAGAACAGAGACTGATTGTGTGATAGTGGATCATTATACCAGCATGCAAAAGTTCAGAAAAATAAATTTGAATCATTTGAACACATTTTGTTATTGATGTTATACATATTTATTTTGTAATTTTATGTATATTGTGTGTGAAAAGGGCAATGCTGTCAATAAATGCCATTATCATAATAACTTTCAAATGTGTCCATGCCATTTTCACATTTAGACTGCTTGCTCTACCCCATATTATAACTCTGTTCTCTAAGCAGAGGCCGGAGTTCCTTTTAGAAAGAATGTTCTCAATAGCACGTTTTAGAGTTTTGTAGTTTTTTTCCCCTTAGAATTTTAGCAGACATTAAAGAATAAGAAATAGTCCTGTTGAAAATGTTAGCCGTTGATACCATCTTAAAGGTTGGAGAAGAAAAATTTAATCTTTATTTTAATATTTTATCTTTACCACATCATTCTCTGAGCACTCTTTACTCCCTCTAGGCTCCAACCTGACTTATGTGACAGAGGATGGAAGTCTTCACTCACTAATGGAAGCTTTTATTGATTTTTACCTCCCTTGGCTAGAGTCTGTATTATGCAATTTCCTCTTCTCAATTTCAGCAGGTATTTGTACGGAAACATACAAGTTGTTACTAGAATCACCTTAATTCTACACCACAAATGGCACTCCAATTAATCTAATTAACAAAAATAGTATTGTGTTAATAAAGCTTTGAGAAATTTTAACAGAATTTCTGCCTTAATTAATTTTTGGTGAAAATACTATGACTCAAAGCAAGGCTTTCAATGTAGAGACTGTGTACACCTGCACAACTGTCAAGTTATGGAAGAATCACTCTTCTTGTATTGTTAATCAACTTGTCTTTGAAGAAAGTAAGAAATTAGGAGAAGAATCATACAATATAATAGTGCTGATACTGACTAGAATTAAGATCATAGTAATAAGACGGTCAAGGTACATTTTAGTCAAATTACAAGGTGAAAACATTTATATGTGTCAAAAACAAATGAACAAAATATGTTTGACCATTTAATTTATAATTTTAAGTGATAATTTATGTCTGTATATGCCATATGCAATAATTGATATATCGCCGAAACCGGTTTGGCTCAGTGGATAGAGCGTCGGCCTGCGGACTGAAAGGTCCCAGGTTCGATTCCGGTCAAGGGCATGTACCTGGGTTGCGGGCACATCCCCAGTGGGAGATGTGCAGGAGGCAGCTGATCGATGTTTCTCTCTCATCGATGTTTCTAACTTTCTATCTCTCTCCCTTCCTCTCTGTGAAAAATCAATAAAATATATTTAAAAAAAAATAATTGATATATCATTAATATATGTTTTATATTTACATTTTGCTTATACATCTATGCTCACACATATTTACACCGAAGTAAATTTCCTATCCCTTCACCATACTTAGTAAAAATATTTGCTTTCAGTGCCTCTCATCTCTGCAATTTCTCACTAAACTAACATGTCTTTTATTCCCTAGGCATTATGTAATCCAGTCCTTGGAGCAATGATACTTTTACCCTTGCCGATGTCCCTTTCCCCAACCTTCATGCTTAGCTGTCTGGAATCTTTATCATTCACCTCTGCTCTCTGCACAAAGCTCCTTGCTGCTTCCCCTTAATTGAGCACTGTCACACAGAGCTTCCTTATCCTCCTGACTTTGCACCACATAAAGCTTCTAGGCTGCTTCTAATATTTTTGTGAGCCTAGAAAGTGTACAAAAAAGTACATTTGTTTAAACATAATAATAGTCAATGTAAATAGTTTTCTAGATTTTTTTTTTCAGCATAGAGATCAGTTTCCTATATTCCAAGTGGTTTTCCTTGAGTATGTTTACTTCCTCATGTTCACATTATTCTGTCTTTGCTATTGTACTTTATTTAGCTTTCAAATAGAAAGACAGAAAAAAGTAAGAACAAGAAATAGCTCTCCAGATAGTATTCCAAACCAGTTTGTTTGTTATTCAAGGTAAATTTTATATATTTTTTATTTGGTAGAAAGTATTAATGCTTAAGTTATGGAAAAAAAATTGAAAAGAATAATTTCAGATCCCATGGTAATTTAAACAGTTAAATGCAGTTTAAAGGTGGTTATTTGAATACTTAAAATTGTGAATAAACATATATTGATAACAAATGTGTGGAGTGGAAGTTTTTTCTTTATAGATTTGGAATCAATTTTCCCAGAATCTTTTTATATTGGCCCCTTTTGGCCTCTATAATATGAATATGTATGTCTTTTCCTCAAATTTGACAATTCTGTTCAGCCAACAGAATTGATTTGAACACTGTTTTTGCCCTGCATTTGAAAATAATGGACAAGGAAGTTTGTACTAAGGATGCTGCCTCCGCATTACTTGACTCTTTATTATTATCACTGTTTCCCAGTTACCATTAATCATGTTAACATTACTCATTACTGATTATGTGACAGGTCTCCATGTAAATTATCTCATTTAATCTTTGTACCACTCAAGTGGTTATTATTAATTTACTTAATTCAGAAGAATTAACTTAATATTTATAAAAGTTAAATAACATGCCTAACCTCAACAACTGGAGCCTCAAAGTTTGGGATTTGAACCCAGATACTGAGACCTTAGAGCTTCTGATTTTAATCATCATGCTATGGAGTCACACACATGATGAATACTTTATTAATTAATAAAAAATTCAAAATAAAAATGTTTTTTATTTAACATCTATACTATTTTTCCTGCCCAGCTTTTTAATATTGATTTTTTGATTTATTGTAGCAATCCAAGTTGTGTTAGAAGGTATCATAGTTTGATGTGGCATTAAGCAACATTTTCTGAAATCTAATTAATTTTTAAAAAAACACATATGAGTCCTAAATATTTTTTGTTAATTTTATTAAGGACTAGATAAATACCAATGAGAGTTGTTGCTAATTTTAAAATTTTATTATTCTTTTTACTTCCCATCTCAAATTGCATTTTTTTGTTGTTGTTGTTCAGGAAGGGCATGTAAAGGTAATCCAGAGTCCCAAAAAATCGCTCTTTATTGCTCTATTTGAAAGAACCATGACTTTGAAATCATTCAGAGGTGAATTAAACTAGAGAAATAACATTGAGTTTATATTCTAGTCATTCATGATATACATAAAAAATAGTGTAGATTCTGACACTATGCCACATGATCAATAAATAATTTTTTCAATAGGTATTTCTTCCCTTTCCCCTCTCCCAAATAAAATACACTAAGACTAAGATTTCTGATCAGTCTACAATATTTTCTATGTATATATTCATTTGTTGAGAAAACTACTAATTCAACATATTTATTAAAAATATCTCACTGTTGCCCTCGCTGGCTTGGCTCAGTGGATAGAGTGTCCGCCTGCAGACTGAAGGGTCGCGGGTTCAATTCCAGTCAAGGGGGCATGCCTGGGTTGCGGGCTCGATTCCCAGTAGGGGCATGAAGGAGGCAGCAGATCAATGATTCTCTCTCATCACTGATGTTTCTATCTTTCTCTCCCTCTCTCTTTGTCTCTGAAATCAATAAAAATGTTTAAAAAATATATATCTCACTGTATATTGAAGCTGTATTCATGGGACATAGGCAGATGAACACTGGATAATAACAAATCTTTGAATGAGATTTTTAAAAAATGAATAAAGTTGTTATATGAGTTGTTGATGGAAACATTAAACTGCAAATATAAAACTTCCTCAATGTTTTATTAAAATAAAATTTCAGTAAATTTAATAAAAGTCAAGCATCTTTAGAATACCTTTTTGGAAAAAAATGGAAGATTTAACATAAGAACATTTGAAAAATAATATAAAAATAATGGAAGAAATTAAAACTACAATAGTGAATAAAGTGAACATTTGATGTGGAAAAGGCATTTCTAAACTTTAAACCTAGGTCAGAAACCACTCAGAAAAAATATTGATTCAAAGTCTAAATGTTAGTCCAACCAAAAAACCACTATGTAATATATGTAATTAATATATACATATGTGTTTACTCAAATGAAAAATAAATGATGGCTAAAATAGAAAACAACGTGCACAAGATTGGAACAGACAATTATCCAAGGAATCTAGGAATCAATAAACATGTAAAGCCTTTAAACATGCTGTTAATATTTACAAAGACTTCATAGCATTACCAGGAAAACAAGGTTCATTGTTAGATGAACAAACATATAAATGGAATGCATAGGGTAACCTGAAAACATCCTTTCCTTTTCCCCTTATGTCAGTTTACAGTGCATGCTGGGGGGCTCTCTTTCCTCTCTCTTCCTCATGTCTCTGTGACAAAACTAACTCCTTCTCCTGTGACAAAATTAACTCCTTCTCCAGTCCCACTGGATGTATTTCCAGGATGTGGCACTAAACATGGCATTTCCAACAGAAATTAAAGCATAAATACAGGATTACATATGCAATGAATAAGGAAACTGCCTCTAAAACTGTGGGTCCGAAAGGTTAGGACAAATACAACTTGGATGCAGAGTTTTTAATGGTGAAGTTTCTGAAGATCTACTTGAGCCCTTGGCAAATGAACAATTACCAATTTACAAGGCAGAAGGGAGTTAAAGCTAGAAATAGGATATGGGAAATGGGTGGAACTGGGACTGAGAAATACATTCTCTTATTTTGCCAACTGTTTCTTAAGACTGGACTGAAAAAAAGCATGAGAGAGAGAGAGAGAGAGAGAGAGAGAGAGAGATCATCATTCATTTAGGAACAAAGGAAGACAAAGTGAAGAAATATCCATGAAATTTCCTATCCCTTCACCATGCATAGTGAAAGATGTAAAAGGTCTCTGTGGGTTGTGAAATTGACAATATTGAGTAAAGGGTAAGTTGTTAAATGAAGGAAAGTATCAATGACTTATCAACATCTGTATCTTCTGATTCTTGAAGCAGCCGATGAGGTCCTCTTGGGGAGACGTGCTGGGACTAGGCATCTGGGGGGCCTGATCCCTCATGAATCCCCTGCACAATCCCAGTTCTGATTCAGAACTTTTAAAAAGCAAATATGTTGGTAACAGAGAAGTCTGAAAAAAAAATAAACTTTCAAAGAATAAGCAGTATCCACAACTACCACAGAATAATAAAAATCAAAAGACTGAAAGACGAGAAAACAGAATTCTGCGAGGAATTTCTAGATTGCTTAGTGAGGGTTGTAGAAAATAAATTGACTTCCATGAACAAGAAAACTTGAAATAAGGTTTCATATTTGAAGAGACCAAAAGTGTTTTGTATAAATGACGGTAGAATGATTTGAGAATTATACCAAGTAGATTCTTCAAGTATGAAGATGTTAATTACAAGTCAAGAAATACTCTGGCTCCAAAACAAATCTGTGGTATGAAAATTCATCTTAATTTTATTTATTAAGGAGAAGAAAGTATGCATGCCAAATAAATATTTGACCATGTTGGCAACAGATCCAAACAAAAACCCTGATATAAAAACAACTTCTATTTTGTCATAACTCTGTTTCATGCCTATAAAGTGTACTGGATCATATCTGCAAAATCATCCATAAGTACATCTCTCTGTTACTTCTCTGCTGTTATCATTGCAATTGACACCAAACAAGAAATCAGGCATGGCATGATTTGGCCTAGGCATTAATTTGGATATCTCAAAAAATTTAGAATTATTAATAGCTATATTTCTGTGTTAGTGATTTAGGAATAAAATCATCTACATTTAAGACCAAAATGTTTGGAAATTATTCATAAACATATAATAGTGATCTAAATATAAGCCTAATATTTTGTAAGACCTGTTAAAGAATGTGGAAGCAATTCTATATGATAATATAAATGTCGTATGAACTACTGAAATTGACCAATTAAATTGTTTTATTGAGTGCTTTGGGTAGAAGTTTACAATTTGGTTGCATTCACTGACATTGCTTATTGGTAGTTGATAGCAAGACAGATACAATTCTAGGATAACTGAATATCTTACTTCACTTAAAGAACTTTTAAAATTGAGAGGTTAACACTGAAAATGCCTGGGATAAAAGGTAAATTAGGAAATAAGGCCCCCTGGAAATACAGAACTTTAGAGAATTTTAGATAAAACATCAATATTACACATTCATTGATGTCAGTTTTATCTAAGATATGAGACATCATGGCATGTGTATTTATATGTTAATTTGGAAAGGGACTGAGACTTTTCATTCTTTCCAGAAAGTTGGTGTTCACATTAAAATAACAAGGAAGAAGATCAAAGTGGAAAACTAGAAGCCAATTTCTAAATATTAAACCTGAAGGACAAAGCAATGAAACAAATTTGAGAAAACATTGCAATTTGAACTCATTCTTGGCTCTATTATATATATCAGGAATATCAAAGCGAGTAAAAAGAGGGAAATTTAGAGACGCACACTCTCCTCTGAGACTAAAGATCAAAGACATGTTTGGGAATAATAGTAGATTTCCTTACAATTTCAAGGGAAAACAAAGACTTTTCTATAACATAGCTGTAGTAATATAAAAGCTCCCACTCTGAAAGGAAATGTTTCATATAGAAGTTGATTAGGCAGTCCTCTGTGGGGGGCGGGGGGAGGTGGTGGACCTTTGAGGAGGTGTGGGAGGCAGGATTGGGAAGAGCAAAAAGCTCTCTACTAATGTGGTTGAACATCAGTCCTCAGCCAATTGTACAGGGAACTTTGGAGCCAGATAGTCATTCAGCTCCTGGCCTTTGAATTCCTGCATCACTGGACTTTTGGTTTAGTGTTGGGTGGAGCTGTAACTTTAAGTTAGAAAGATCCCTTAGGCCAAAGAAATAAATTCGAATTGACATTTGAAATTATATTCCATCAGCAGCCCAACTTCCTAATCAGATAGGGGATGAGTGTCTGCCCTAAAGAGGGGATTGGGCAGTACACCTGCAGTCTCCTCTGCAGAACATATGTGTGCTGAAGGTGATAAATCTTTCAGAGAGAAGTGAAGTAGGGCAAGGAGTCTCTTGTGATAGCAACAGTCGGGTTGTGGTGGAACAAGCCTTAATTGCAAAATAGTTTTATGACTACATTTACTCTTTGAATGCTAGACATAGCATAAAACGTTTTCAAGAAGAGACTACCATAATGTTACACAGCACAGGATAGTTCCCAGCGTACAAGTTGGTGCTCATTCTATAATTCTTATCAAAATGCTCAGGACCAATTAGAATTATGAACCAAAGAAATACTCAGGGCACAGTTTTTAAAAATGGGCATGGCATTTTCTTTTTGCACTCTTTTGGTAACAACATGTCTGAGAGGTCTGCTTCCTGGTACCAAACTCAATTCTTGCCTTTTGTTTTCTGGTGAGTTTTCATAAGAATCGTTTTGACAAATAAAGTTTAGCCAACAGTAAGAAATACACTTTTTGGGATTAGGCTTCTTTTGGATCCCAAATGCCCAGTGTGATATTGGGCAGGATCTTAAACCTTTAATCCTCAATTGTTTTCTTTGTAAATAATGACAATGTGCATCACACAGGGTAGTTTTACTGATCACACAAGCACAGATATGTCAAGTGCTTAGCACTGTATATCACATATACTAAGCATTAAATAAACCATGTATTTCTTTTAATAGTGATGATTAGGTAAGAACAGCTACATCGATCAGACCAGACGGTCAAACCTCAGAGGGAAGGTAGGGGAGCGTGGGGGTAAGGTGTAGAAATCAACCAAAGGATTTGTATGCATGCATATAAGCTTAACCAATGGACACAGGCACCAAGGGGGTGATAGCTTGAATGGGCAGTTGAGGGGGGACAATAGGGGAATAAGGACACATATGTAATACCTTAATCAATAAGAAAAAAAGGATAAAAAAAGAGTAATAATTGCCCCAATTAACTGGTAAGCAAGGTTTTCCAGCAGACCTACTTCTTCTACTAACTGTATGTGAGAAGTTCACCGTTACAGGACTGTATTAAACTGGTGAGCTTATATATCGTTAACATTTTGCCAGATACTAAATTAAACAACACTAGCAATTGTCTTTTTTTTTTAATCACACACATTTCTATGAGCTCAGTAATCTTATGCATGCATGTGACCAAATCAGTAATTTAATTATTGAATTTCGTTTTAATCTGAACTTGCTGAATCTTACCAAATGTAGCATAGGTGATATAAAATATATTAAAAGCAAATATACATATGGAAGATATTAAGGAACACATTTTAAATATGAGCAGGACAGGTGATGCATGCCTGTTTCCATGACAACCCTGTAAGAAGACTTTATTTCAGTGCTTAGCACCACACCAAGGAAAATTTTCCTAAGTCAATGCTTTTGTGATAGAGGCACCCACAGAGCCTATCATTTGAATTTAAAGAATCAGGAAAAAAATTGATTTTGCTTTCTCTGGCGAAATTCTTACCTTATTACCTGAAGAGAAATAAAGTGGTTCTTATGAATAATTTATTTTGACAAGTCATTGCAATATAAATGGGATCATCTTTGGGAAATGAAGAGAACCTGGGCAATAATCTGTTGAAGTGAAAAAGAACAAATGTAAGTAGGCCCTTTTTCTCTAGTCCTTTAGGGTCAGGGGAACTAATGATTGCCTCTAAAAGGAAACTTTACATTTTAGATTGCCTAGAAACTGAGCAAATCCAAGTGAAATGTATCTTATAAACTTAAAGGATGGTATTTTGTCAATTTAATACAAAATTCAGGCTCTAGAAAAGTCATTACAGCACCTACTTTTTAGTGATTTTGCTTTCCTTTGAAATAGTTGGTCAATAGCACACTTTAACACCTTTAGAAGGTTACAACAGAATTAGCCTTGATTCACTGGTAAGCAAGGACTTCCAGCAGACCTACTTGTTCTACTAACTTTATGCACAGGTCATATACAGAGGTCATTTATAGAATGCTCCAAACATAGTAGATATTCAAAATATATCTTCATAATTGCTTGAGTTTCGACTTTCAGGGAAACTAAAATATTTGCAATATTTTGGACAAAATGCTAAACAAAATACTAAATAAGGATTTGGTATTCTAAACTACTTCTCATCTATGTAATATTTATATTTAGACCTGTTCTGATGATACCTTCTACACCATATAGTTATATTATAGTCTCAAGACAAATTGTGGACAAAAGGCTTTTTTATTTAAAGGTTTTAGGATATATACGAGAAACACAATTTTATCTCTAGATTGACATGATGAAGAGTTGAGAACTTACAAGTCTCCCATTAGACAACATCCCTGTAAAGCTTGAAATACCTTGTCCTCAAGAAACTTTTGGGAAAGATAGCCACAAAACAGGAAAACTTGAAATAAAAAATGAATTGCTTTGAACTCAGGTTAAAGATAGACCCTTTAGTGGTAATAATTCACCAAAGATACATACCAGGAAGGAACGAAGACATTTTATGCATACACAGATTGTTCTGACACATTTTGTAAACCTGATATGACATAGATGAATGTCTGAATGAACCTCTTGATTCTAGCTATCTGTACACCCCTGACACTACAAGTTGGGGCTATAAGTTACCCAGGCAAGACTACCTTTTAGTCTGACACATATTCTTGATAGCTGAGCTTAAATTTTTAGATATAAATTATTTCATAGTAGTTTAAATACTAAAGGGTGTGTGTGTGTGTGTGTGTGTGTGTGTGCATGCACGCACGCGCGTGCGTGCGTGAGTGCATTCTCCAGTCCTGGTCATCTAAAATGTTAGTTTTCTTGAACACATTTTAGGTGAGATTAATAACTTGCATTATATCTAGTAATTCACTACCCATGTAGGAATTGCCATAGAATCACATTGATGTATATCAGTCTGAACTAGAAGAATTTGATTTTTATAGATCTTTCCCCTTTAAAAATTTATTAGGACTAATGTTAGTGTACCAGATTATTTTCCAATGTTGATGCCAATTAAATATTTAATTCCATTTCTAAAAGGATAGTATTATCAAATGAGGTGCACTTGAACTTTAATAGCAATATATGGTTCAAAATACTTGACACATTTTGTTGAAAGTTTGAAATAAATACATTTATGTTTATTGTGTATAATTTTTTTCTATGCTAGTTTTCATATTCTCTTTTATAGTATATGTCTTCCATTCAGTTTTCAGTAAGCAGATGTTGTGGAAATGGAAAAAAAATAGACTTGGGCAAAGAAAGAAATGACATTTTGATACAGCCCTGCCAAAACCATAGCAAATATGTTGGAGAGCATGGCATGGATATTGAACATCTGAATTATCCTGTATCAGTTGGAAAGAGCCAGGCTTTTAAACCTTCATCGCTAAGTTTCAGAATGTGGGATGCCCCAGAAAAACATGACCTTGGATGTGACGGCTCTCTGTAGCTGAGCCAATCCCTGAAGGATCTGCTTAGTATATGCTGTCTGCTGACCACTATGTGCAAACCTGGCCAGAAGGTCCTTCCTTGTTGGAGGAGCTGAGTGGCACATCTTTGTGTCTACCACTCTACCATTAGTATCAAAAGAGTGTACTTCTATATATGTATGCAAAGATAAGCCCTTGTTTGGTGTTTGATGAGATGGATATCTACTCTAATAAAAGACAAAGATGCTAATTGACCATGCCTTCGCTACGCTCATCAGCCAATCAAAAGAGTATGCAAATTAATCCAACAAAGATGGCCGTTAAATTTGCATACCACAGGCAGATCCTGCTGCGCCACCCTGTGCAAGCGGCAGCGTGATCCCCAGCCACCACCACCCAAGCGCAGGATCCAGGCCAGCCACGGAACGGGCGGCAGCACAATCTTGAGCCGCCGCCCGCCCCAGGCCTGCCTTGTGAGACCGGAGGAGGCGGGGCAGGCACCGCAGGATCTGTCATGCCATCTGTCACCAGGGGAATGGGCCTAAGCCAGCAGGTGGTTATCTCCAGAGGGGTCCCAGACTGTGAGAGGGCACAGGTTGGGCTGAGATACCCACCCTGCTAGTGCACAAATTTATATATATATATATATATATATATATATATATATATATATATCCATGTTAATGGGACACACTAAACTTTGCATCCCATAAAGTTGGCCTCAACTCAATGCTGCAATAATCTTCAGCTCTCCCTCATGTTATCTTTTAAAAGTATCCTTCCCCTACAGATGCTGTTTGATTGTCTCAGAGAATTTACCTAGTGGTGTATTTGAAACTGTGCTTGACAAGCTTATGCACATACAATAAAAACTGGGCAAGGAAACACTGAGGAACCTAAATAAATGGCTCTTTTCTTGGTTGCACACATATTCTTTCTTTCATTCACTGTTTAACAGCATCTCTACTTCAAATGTCCAGAGAATTTACCCATAATATGATGATGACCCTTTTTTCCTGTTTCCTTTATATGAAGAGCCAAAAGTACCAGGAAGTAGCCACAGCTGTTAAGTCAGTGAGATTTTGCTATGACCCTTAGCTAAAGTGTAATCAGAATTTGGGGAATCAGAATACAACACTGTGAATCTCAGAGTTGTAGAAATGGGAAGTACGATGTTTTCTAGTAGGCCATTGGAAGTGATAATAAATGGAGCCATTCTTACTTCCATCTTTTGTGGGATGGTTAATTTCATCTTCAATTAGTTAGAACAATGGATCTCTTTTATTGCTATGTGATCAAATATTTCTGAAAAGGTGCTTTTATATAAAATTAACATCTAAAATTGGTGGACTTTGAGTAAAGCAGATTCTTCTCTAAAATGTGGGTGACTCTCATCCAAAGGCCTGAGGAAACAAATGACTGACCTCCCTCTATAAGAAGTAATTCAACCAGCAGATAGTATTTGGACTTGCATTTTAATATTGGTTTTTCCTTGGGTTCAGCCTGTGTGTCTTTAGCCTTAGTGAGCAACACTGGCTCTTTCCTGGGTATTCAGTCTGCCAACCTAGATTTTGAGCTTGCTAGCTTCCAAAATTATATAAGCCAATTCCTTAAAACAAATCTGTCTATCTATCTATCCATCTATCTATTGGTCATCTATCAAGCATTTATCACTTATATATTTATCTACCTATATATTCAGAGAGAGAGAGAGAGAGAGAGAGAGAGAGAGAGAGAGAGAGAGAGAGAGTTTGCCTTTTTTACTGTAATAATTCATTCTCCCATGAACACTATTTTAAATATTATTTGGTGCACATGTGCAAGTATTTTTCTAGGTTATTAACTTATGAGTAAAACTGCTAGGTCATAGCTTATGAGCAAATTAAAATTTACAATATAAACGCTGTTGTATTTTTTTTAATCCTCATCTGAGGATACTTTTCATTGATTTTTTTAGAGAGAGTGGATGAGAGAGGAAAAGACAGAAAGAAAGATCGATGTGAGAGAAACACATCAATTGTTGATCTCCTGAAAAAGCCCCGGCCTGGGTCCTGGCCAGGGAGGCCCCTCCAAAACTAAGTAAGATACTATATTATACTACCCAGCAATCACATTCCTTGGTATTTACCAAAAGGATTTAGAAATGTATGCTCATTATTATATATTTTTAAAAAATTATCTTTATTGTTTAAAGTATTACTACATATCTCTGTCCTCCCCCCCGCCCCCTTAACGCCTCCATCTCACACACCCCCAGGCCTACCACAACATTGGCTGTGTCCATGGGTTATACATATATGCATATAAGTTCTTTGGTTAAATCTCTTCTAAAATTGTTGTGGCATCAAATAAGTTTGCTAAATTTTAGATAGTGAAAAGAAATATTACAGATATTACTATAAGATCAGGTTTTTAAAAAACTTCTGTGATAAAATGAAAATGTATACTTTATTTTTTCAAGATATTTAAAATAACAATATGCTTTGATATTTTTAGGAACAATAATTATTTTCAAAATAATGAATCAATGATATTTTTAGGAAGTTAATGCTAGTTTTGGGGGGAGTGGGTGGATTGGCCATTTGATTTTTTTAGCTCAATCTATAAATTGTTAATGTATTTTTAACCAAAACAACAAATTAGAAAATATAGATTTACAAATATAAAGTTGTACATTTCATTGGCTTCCTCCATGTGTAAAGTAGAAACATGCATATTAATTAATATGTTTTCTACAATTTTCACTGTAATTATTTTAGTTATTATAACTAATTAAATAAAAAGCAAGCCCTGAAATGATAAGTGGAATATTTTAATTAATTCAATTTTATCAGAATATCTATACATAACATTTTTATTATTAGTTTTTATATTAATAAATACAAAGGTGAGCTGTGATCTCTTTGTTTATAAGTCCTTCTGTACTTATATTTTAAAAAGTAAGAGATTTTGTCATTATTGTAAAATTAAATTATAACTGTACTGCATTTAAAAAAACAAACATGTAGGTATAAACTTTTTCATGTTTTGCTCCCTAAATAAGATCTATTTTATTTTGGTTTCTCTTATTAGGCAAAATGTTTTATAATAATTATATTGCATTTGTACAATTATTTTGTTCAATGGCATTTACTGAAACTTTTATTGATTGGGATGATTAAAAATTATTTTTCAAGTTGAAAGGCATCAAAGAGCATCATTTACATATGTATCTAGGTGATGTTTAATGAGTAGTTTCAGTAATTGAGTAAAATAAATAAATAAATAAATAGATAGATAAATAATCTAGACCATAAATAATCTATAGACCAACTATTGCTCTATTTGTCTCCAGTAATCCACATCATTTTTTATTCTATGAGCTTTTCCCAACACTAAATTAAAACCACTTCATGGTGGTGGCCATCTGGATAGCAGCTTTATAGCTATTTCATTTTCCCAGTTCAGTTTTCTATTCTTATCATCACCTCTATCAGTTTGACTATAATCTCTGCTGAAATGTTTGTTCAATTTTTTTTTCATTTTTGGCATCAACAATGGAATAGATTAATAAGTATAAAGATTATGTTCTCTTTTTAATCCTCCACAAGGCCTAATTTCTTTTTCCCGTTATATAAGACCCTGAATTTCTTCTTTTTAATATTATTTTATTGACTGATTTCAGAAAAAAGGAAGGGAGAGAGGGATAGAAACATTAGTGATGAGAGAGAATCATTGATTGGCTGCCTCCTGCACACGCACTACTGCGGACCAAGGCCATAATCTGGGCATGTGCCCTGACCAGGAATCAAACCCTGATTCATGAGTTGATGTTCAACCACTGAGGCACAGAGGCCAGGCAAGACCCTTCATTTCCATAAATATTGAGAGTAAGTGTCCTGCAAAAGTTGCCTGTTTTCAGATGCAAGTAACTCAACCATCAAACTTGTTAGGCAGTCTCAGAAGCTCATGCTAACAGTTCTCATATTGTTCCCTTTAACATATTTCTCTCTACAGTCCTTCATATTTATATCTGAATTCATGAGTACACTAATTGTAGTAGATAAACAAAACACCAGCATAACCTATTCCTTGAGACTGTATAACAATTGTGTTGAAGCCTAAAGAAAGGGCAGGGGGGTTGGGCGGGGATACTGATGCTCATCCTCTTGACCTATTTATAAAAATCATTTCGAGATCACTTTTGCCCCATGAAATAAAATCATGTAATTTTTTCTTCCTGGTAAGCAAATTAGCCTGTGTGTCTGTGTAAGATTGATTTGTCCAACATGCCCTAGATTCCAAGTTCAGTTTTCATGGTATTTGTTAGCTCAAGCTCCAAAAGTACATTGTAGGCAGGGTAGCCCATGAAAGGAAATATGTATTCATCAATACTGAATGTGCTATCGAAACGGGATTTGATGCCTGAGGTCAGCAGAAGAGTTATACTTCATATCTCTTGCTGTTAATAATAGTTTCTGGTCTTCCCAGATATTCGGTGTCATCTTTTCTATAGATATCTCCTTTCTGTGCTCAGGATGACATTTTGAAGTTGAGTGAATTCACAGCTACTATTTCCTTTTTTATTCTTCAAGTCATCATATTATATATGTGATTTTCTCCATCTCAGAAACTCTAAGCACTTCTACTGTTTCTCAGAAAAAGAAACTAGTCAGTCCTCATTCTATTCCTGCTTTTATGTGCCCATCCTGTCCTTTTTTATGGGAATAATAACATATTTTTAGAGTTGTTTTCTTAGTGTTCCTATTTGTACTGTAGCTTCCCTGGAGCAAAGATTATTATTTATATAATAAAATAGGGTTGCAGCAAGTTCAAATTGATAAGAAATAATGGATTATTTTATGGTACCAATGTTGTCTGTATCCAAATTTAGGGCACAATTACTTCTTTTTCACTTTCTTTTTCCCTTTCAGAAACTTCTATTTCTTGGCCACTCTTGTCATGGACTAACCACGTACATAGTTATATATTTTCAAAGTTTGATAGATTCTCTATGACATTATCCCTGAAAATGGCTATCAGTCAATAGCTATTCAGTACATTTTTGTTGTGCTTAAATAAATATGTTACATTTTATCTTGATAGACATAACTGAAACATCTACAATTTTTTCCACCTTAAGAGAAATTTGCAATTTCACATACAGAAAATGCAAATTCTTATTGTTTTTCCTTTGCCCACTGGTAACTTTTCTGGAATTTACATTGCCTCCTCCTAAAAGCCTAGTATTAAGGAAATCAACTGGGAGAAAATATTGCACAAAAGCAGACAACTGTATTTCCTTGTACACTAAGTTAAAAAAAAAAAAAAAGCTAGTGTGGTTTTTTTGTTTGTTTGTTTGTTTGTTTTTGGTGTGTGTTTTTCTCTTCAGTCCACTCACAAAGCAGGCATATTTCTACTTCAGAAACTTCAATGGCCTTTTCCTCAGCAGGACAGAGATGAAAACCTGACTTTCCATTATACCATTATTAGAGGCCGAGTGCATGAAATTCATGCACTGGTAGGGTCCCTAGTGGCTGCTGGCCAGGGCCTCCCTCCCTTCCCCTGGCCGGCTCCACCCCCTGGTCAAATTCCCAGATGAACTCTCAGTTGAGGGGACAATTTGCATACTATGCTTTCATTATAAGGATAGGGCGAGAGCCTCAATGTCATCCCCTTGGAGAGTCCTGCCTGCTTGGTTGTCAAATGTATGTAAAGAACCTTTTTTTTTTTTCCCCCTCTCTACCACACAACAAGGTTTAATTTTAATTCTATTATTTTGTTTCTTCTCAAGAAGTTCAGCCTGTATATCTTCAACAAATAGAGTATTGTGTGCATCCAGGAAGCAACCTATAATGTTGAGTAACACTCCCTCCACGTTCTGCATGGAGTAGGGTTCGGTATCTGAAAGAGGAGCCGCACAGCACATGAGAGAAAAAGACACGAGATAATTTTGCAATATTGGGGGACCAGGCGGCAAGTCCGGAAGGACTTCCTCTGTGCTCAGGCTGCTCCAATCTTTTATTGATCTGGAGTAGCCCTTAGGCGGGTGACCCCCTAGTAACAGACTAGCCCATCAGCAAGGATTTACATAATAATAAATGAGGGAGTAGTTTCAGCTACCACTGTCTGGACAAACAGAGGTGGCGCCTAGTTCTGAGCTTTGCTAGGGCTTCAAAGGCACCCAGCCTTCGGGGGTTTCGGGTAGTTCTCTGTCTATGCTTATCAGATAGTGAAGGCAATAAACAGTTTCCCACACAATAAAAGTGTGTTTAATGAATAAATGAGTGAGGCTGATCTTCATGTATGAAATGCAGATACTAAGATGCTCTCCAATAAGCATTATAAATATTGGATGAAAATTATATTTCTGTGATATATATATAAAATATCTGTGTATACATATGCATCGTATGCAGCATGCCCTCAAATAATGTAATTTTATTATAATGTTGACTAGAGGCCCGGTGCACAAAAATCTGTGCACTCGAGAGGGTCCCTCAGCCCTGCCTGTGCCCTTTTGCAGTCTGGGACCCCTCAGGGGATGACCACCTGCTGGCGTAGGCCCGCTCCCTGGGGGATCGGCCTAAGCTGGCAGTCAGACATCCCTCTGGCAGCCCGGAAGCCCTCGGAGGATGTCCACTTACCAGTGGAGAGCAGGCCTAGCTGCAGTCGGACATCCTTAGCGCTGCTGAGTAGGCTGGAGAGGCTCCCACCACCACCGCTGTACTGGCAACCGGCAGCCTGGCTTGTGGCTGAGCAAAGCTCCCTGCTGTGGGAGTGCACTGACCACTAGGGGGCAGCTCCTGCATTGAGCGTCTGCCCCTGGTGGTCAGTGTGTATCATAGTGACCAGTCATTCCCAGTCTTTCTGCTGTTAGGGTCAGTTTTCATATTACCCTTTTATTATATAGGATAGAGGCCTGGTGCATGTGGGGGGGTGTCTGGTTTGCCCTAAAGGGAGTCCCAGATCAGGGTAGGGGTCCCGCTGGGGGCCTGGCCAGCATGGGTGAGGGGCTGAGGGCCGTTTTCACAGTGGCCACACATCCTTCAGGGTGGGGGTCCCCGCTGGGGTGCCTGGCCAGCCTGGGTGAGTAGCTGATGGCTGTTTGCAGGCTGGCCACAGCCCCTTCAGGGTGGAGGGTCCTGCTGGGTCCCTGACCAGTCTGGGTGAGGGGCTGATGGCTGTTTGCAGGCTTGCCACAGCCCCCAGCCACCCAAGCTCCCAGTGGAGGCTGGCTGGAACCAGGTATCTGGGATTTATTTAGCTTCTATAATTGAAACTTTGTTGCCTTTTTCGGAGGCCACAGCCAGCCAGGGCTAGTGGGAAGCTTGGCTTTCTCCATTGCTGGTGCAACCAAGCCTCCTGCTTGCTCCAGCTCTGTGGCTGCCAGCCACCATCTTGGTTCGGTTAATTTGCATATAGTCACTCTGATTGGCTGGTGGGCGTGGCTTGGGCGTAGCTAAGGTACAGTCAATTAGCTTCTTTCTCTTTTATTAGTGTAGATGAGAAAAATAAAATAGAATTCTGGCCAGGGGCACTGTTTTTGTGGAGCTTGTACATTTTTCTCACATCTGCATGGCTTTTCTCTGGGACTTGGTTTCCTCCCACATCCCAAAGATGTGCACCCATCATGAATTGGCATGTGTGTCTGAATTGTCCAAGTCTGAGTGAATGTGGGGTAGGTGGGAATGGCCCTGCCATGGAAAGGCTAGGGTGTCCTTAGTGGGCTCCCCATTGCCCCTGAATGGTGAGGAGAGATTCTGGCCAACCATCACCCTGAACTGGAATAAGCAGGTTGGAAAATCATTATCTTACTTGTTTTTATTACTATTTCTTAAATGTGTACATAGCTCATATTTATTTCAGTGTTTAATATTAGAAGTGATTGGTTGATGTTTTTGTGACCTGAAATATGCTATAGGAACTTAACTCTTGTTTAGGGCAATTAGCCTGTGGTAAAATTGGTTTTGTTACAAGTCGTTTCACTTAAACTTGCAGTTTCCAAGAACCTATTGAAGATGTTAAGTTAGGACTTACTGTATATATACACATTTATAAATAGACACACCCACGTATATATCTTTCTATATATCTATCTACGAGAGTTCTGGTGCATGAAATTTGTGCCCTCACAGGGGTCCCTCAGTCCAGCCTGCAGGGAGTGCACCTAAGCTGGCAGTTGAACTTCCTTAGAGCTGCCGTGGAGGTGGGAGAGGCTCCTGCCACCACCGCTGCACTTGCCAGCTGTGAGTCCGGCTTCTGGCTGAGTGGTGCTTCCCCTCTGGGAGCACACTGACCACCAGGGGGAAGCTCCTGTGTTAAGCGTCTGCTCCCTGGTGGTCAGTGCACATTATAGCTACTGGTCGTTCCACTGTTCAGTTGATTTGCATATTAGCCTTTTAGTATATAGGATAGGTCTATCATTTAAATAGTTTATTTTAGAAGGATTGTGTTTTTTTTTATTTTCAAAAGAAATGCTTTTTATTTTTCAAAAATCTGAAAATTACTTGTGCATGGCAAGTCACTTTCTGAGTCTTGGTACATCCACACATCCCTAAATAATACCTACTTTCTTTTCTTTTGAGGCTTTTATTAGATAATGCATATAACATGTTTTCCTTATAGAATACTAGAGGCCCGGTGCATAAAAACTCATGCACTGGAGGGGGGGTCCCTCAGCCCGGTCTGCCCCCTCTCACAGTCTGGTAGCCCTCAGTGGCGGGAGGCGATCAGGGGAAGGCAATGCCCCCATCACACCTCTGCTTCTGCCACTGCTGGCAGTGCAAGCCTAGGCCAGGCCTTGTTACTTGAGCCTCGGGCGGCCCTGTGTGGCTGGGGGGCTGAGGAGACTGGGGGACTCAGGAGGCAGGCCCAACTTTTCCAAGTGCCTGCCGCCCCAGCGGGGCTGAGGGGACTGAATACCACTATGTTGTGGCTGTGGGCACCACTATCTTTGAGGGAGGGGCAGTCAATTAGCATATTTCCTCCTTATTGGCTGTGGGGGTTGCCATCTTTGCGACATTATAAGGGTCAATTAGCATATTCCCTCTTTATTAAATAGGATGATAAAATAACTTCAACCTTCAGTTAACTTTGTTTTACCAATATTACTATACAGTAATAAAAAAATACATGACACTCCCTTTGGGTTACATTATATCTTCAGACAAGCTACTGAATAATATGATCATTTTCTTGAACATTCATTAAACATTAAATACTTTACATATCCAGAATCAGACATTAAAAGAAATCTCAAATAGGGTTCTCAAAATTGAAATTTTCAAATTAATGAGTAAGATTTATCGTAAAGTTTTTCTTTAGAATTTTCTCTGGTTTAATGAATATAGACACTTTTAAAATTGAAGAATATTTTAGGCCTAATTCTCAGATATATTTATTTCCTCAGAGTCAGACAGTCTCTTAAGAATATTGATTGTAGTAAACACCTAATTTACATAAACTAGCAGTTTGGGTTGGTTATATATGAATGTGGTTTCTATTGCTAAGAAGTATTTTCTACATATGACCAGCTAAAAGACTAAAGAGATGTGTTTGTTTTTCATGTGAGTATCTGACACTTTATGACTTTTATTTGTTCTGTGATAACTTTGATCACATTTTCACATTTCAGGTATTATAATCTACTATCTGTCACCTATCAGTCATATAATTTATTTATGTACTAGAAGAAATATCATTTAATATATATGAACAGACTATAGTAGGATTTAAAAACTATATGATCTTTTGCAAGTTACTACATGCTTTCTAATTCTTTCCCCTCCATCTATAAAATGTGGGTAGCAATAGAAACCACTTCCGTGAATTATTGTGAAGTTTCAATTAGTTAATATATACAAGCATTGTATTGGATACATAGTAAATGCTACATGTGATGACTACTATTATTTAGAAATAAAATTTGAACTATACCTTTGGTATTAAGTATGGTACATAGTACACCAAAGAGATGGGGAATTGGCTTGAGCATTGGTTATAAAATCCAGTGTGCCAAACAATATACAAAGATAGTGATTAAAATCCAGATCCCCACAACAATCCTTAGAGAGGTTAATAGCCTGGGGTGAGGTCAAGGCTTCAGTAATTTAAATAAGACTAACAGATAATTCCAATGGACATCACATGGAGCAAAGAGAGAATAAATTGATTTAGCCATAAATAAGCAAAATTATGGACTCCTATAAGATCGTGATCTTCATGGATCTCAAAATTTACTCAGGAATATAGCAAGTATCTACTATAATTCAAGTAGAATTCTCATACTTGTTATATGAAGGTTTTTAATAGTCCTGTAGATTTGTAGTATGAGGAGAAAGAGATACATTCTAGCGGCATTGGAAAAGACTTCTAATTAATTGGGGGTGAAACTTGAAGAATAAATGAGATTTCAATGAGTCAATAAAACAATCAGTGAAGGAGAGAAGATGAGACTATAGAGAAGATGAAAATAAAAAGATACAGTGTGAAGTAGTTTATCACTGTGGCTTAAAGTAGCATTTTTCTCATGACTCAGAATCTTGCTATCTTTTCATGTAGTCATTAGCCACTTTTATATCTTCATTTGTGAAATGGGTGTTCAAAATTTACCTTTTTTTATTGCTTTGTTTTTTCCTTTAATTATAATTTCATATATTCTAGATACAATGACAGCTATTTAAATATTTTTTTTAGTGGCAAATCAAATAGTATACTGATATACTGGATTTTTGAAACATCCAGAAGTCTATGGCTATGCATGTAAAACAAAGTGGAAAATCACAATGAAAAATTCTAAAATAATAAAATAATAGGGAGACTGTAAAATACTAATCTAATTCTTATGGGAGATGTACACCAAATCTTATTAAAAATCGAAGCTTTAAGAGTTACTTCTGGTGGCATTTTCATAAGCTTTTGTTTCGCTGATACAGCATTTGTTGGATGGCATAATATCCATTCAAATATGACATCCTAGTCTGACAGGAATGTCAGTTGAATTTTTTTTTTATTGTGCATATTTTTATTTTTCCTTCTTGGGATTGCTTAGATATTTTAATAGACTTTATTTTTCAGAGCAATTTGAAGTTCAAATTAAAATTAAGCAGGAAGTAAAGAGATTCCCCATATACCCGCTGCCGCCCCTCACACAGAGCCTCTTCACCATCACATCCTCCACCAGAGGAGTACATTTGTTACAACTGACGAAACTACTTGCACATCATTATCATTCAAAGAAATTTACAATTGGGGTCTCTCTTGATGTTGTGCATTCTGTATTTTGACAAGTATAATGACATGCACTCACCATTATAGTATCAGACGGAATAGTTTCACTGTCCTAAGGACCCCAAGTATTTTACCAATTCATCCCTACCTCCCCCCAACCCCTGAAAATGACAGATATTTTCACTCTCTCCGTGGTTTTGCCTTTTCCATAATGTTATATAGTTGGAGTCATACCGTATGTAGTCTTTTCAGATTGTTTTCTTTCACTTAGTAATATGCATATAAAGTTCCTACATGTCTTTTGTAGCTTGATAGCTTGTTTCCTTTTTGTGCTGAATAATATTTCATTGTCTGGATGTACCAAAGTTTATTTAGACACTCACAGACTGAAGAACATCTTAGTTATTTCCAAAGTTTGACAATTTTGAATGAAGCCGCTATATACATCCCATGTGCAAGATTTTGCATGGAAATAAGTTTTCAACTCATTTGGATAAATACCAAGGCATGCATTTGTTAAATCATATGGCAAGAGTACATTTAATTTTGCAAGCAACTGCCAAACTGCCTTCCAAAGTGGCTGTGCCATTTAGCTTTCTCGCTATCAATGAATGCATGTTTCTGTTACTCCAAACCTTAACAGCACTTGGTGTTGTTAGGGTCTCAGATTTTAGTCATTTTAATAAGCGTATAGTTGTATCTCATGTTGTTTTAACTTGCAATTCCCTAATTATGTACAGTGCAGAGATTTCTTTTATATGCTTATTTGCCACCTGTATATCTTCTTTGGTGAGGTGTCTGTTGAGAAATTTTGTTCATTTTTTAAATCAGATTGTTTATTTTCTTATTGTTCAGTTTTTTATGTAATGTATTTTTAACATTTTTATGTCAGACTTACCAATAAGATGGAATATGTTAATGGTTTCTAGGCTAAAAAGTGTTGGGTGTTAGAGCCATGCCACTATTATACCAGTCTCTTAAATTCTAACAATTTTCTTATATGTAACTGGGAAAAGAATTGTTCAGTAGATTAGTGATTCCTCAATCAAAATCCTTTGGAATTATTTAAAATGATAAAAAATATTTTTCACAGAGCATTCTATTTCATAAAGTTTATGTTTACAAGGACATTTTCTATTAAAACCTTTCAGGTAATTTTATAACTGTTGGATTGGGGCAATCACTATAATAACCAACACATTAAAACTCTACTAGCATTCAACTGAGTAACCAAAACTTACTGGGTCCCTATCACTATGCTGGTACAAATACAACCTTTTAGTCAATGATGTCATATAGTAAAAGTGGAAAGTAAATGAGTAAGCTTATGAGAAAAGCAAGTTATAGCATTGCATTTAATAGCCATAAATTTGTAACTAAGGAAAGATAAAAGAGTGGGTATTCAGGTTAGAAAGATGAGCAACTTCCTAGAGAACATTATCACTAAGTTGTGTCTTTAAAGAAAAGTAAGATTAACTATGGAAAGAAAGAAAAATACGTATACTCAGATATTCTTGAAAAGACACAGAGAGATAAGAAAGTATTCTGCTAGAAACAGCAACAATTCCAGGGTTGGGTTTAAGTGGGGAGTGATAATAAATCGGGGTCCTCCATAAGTGGTGCCCATATAAAAGGTAGGGATAGGCACACTGCCCCACACCTATGTTGTTCTTGTTCTGATTTTATTTTTCATTCTATTGCCCTTTCTTTCCCAAAAAAACTTCCCTCCAAAATTTGTATACTGCATGAAAACAGAAAACTTTTTGTTTTGTCTCTCAATGTATCTCATGAGACTAGCATTTGTTAGGTGATGAGTATTTATTAAATAAATGATGGGCATGAAAGGGCTCTGTAAACTACAGGTTGTAGAAAATAAGAATGTTTGTTTATGTCAATGATTTGAATGGCAGCATGGTGTTGTGGAAAGAATAGCAAGTGATTTGGAGCAAAAACTAAAAGTTTTTTTTTTAATTTTTATTTTTGATGCCATTCATGTTATTATTCAATTTTTATATCTGCAAAATTGCATCATTTGAGTGCACTTCAATATAGTATAAGTTGATTTCAAACTTCATTTTTCAAAACTTGTTCTACTTATCAGAATGAGCAATGATTGTTTATGAAAAATCATGGGTTTTAGGTGATTTTATGGTTTTATTTCCATCTATCCTTTGAGGTGCTTCTCATGAGAGGACCCCTATCTACTTCAGCAACTCAAAGTTCAATATAATCATAAGAAAATCTCCTGTAGCTTCTTCATTTTGGAGGTTGTTACATGACGTGCAGGTCATGACTGATTCAGCGGTGACAATTTGCAGTAGTGAGGAAGAGGACTCATGACTGTATCCATCCAATTTCTTACCAATAAAACTTGTCTTATTGCTTGATGTGTGTTCACAAAAGGAGATTATCACATAATCTTAATGATATTGAGTAGAAAATGGAAAAGATTAGGGAAAGTCTTGCTCTTCCTCAGGATCCTATCTGCCTATATTTTTGTTTGGATTTGGTTTGGTTTGATATGTGGCAGAATTTATTGAAGGACTATGTGTATAGAAGCAGGTTATAGTGCCATATCATCTAATAGATGATTTTCACAAAATCAGAAAATATTGGACTTTATCTTTTTTGAAACTTTTTTATCTTTATTGTTGAAAGAATTACAGATGTCCTCTTATTTTCCCCATTGACTCCTTCTAGCCAGCATCTGCCCTCCCGCCCCCAACCCAGGCCTTCACCACACTCTTGTCTGTGCCCATGGGTTATGCATACATGCATATAAGTTCTTCGGTTGATCTCTTCCTACCTACCCACCCCCACCTTCCTGCTGAGATTCAACCATCTCTTCCAGGCTTCTATGTCTCTGGATCTATTTTGGATTTTAGGCATCACTGATAGAACTTTCTCATTTTAACTGGCTCTGCTCACCGCCATGTTAGCACTGATCTTGCACTTTCTCCCTTTTCCCCTGTCTCTTGTCTCTCTCCACAATTACTGTTCCCTTCCCTTGAAGATTTCCTTTGGAAACTGATCCCCAGAGAGAAGACACTAGCTGAGTCAGTCCCAGTTTTCTTCTGAGATTTACCAACCATGAGGAACATTTGGGAAGGATAACTCCTCATTTTTATTGGTCTGTATTTTGATGAAAAAGCTGACATGGATTCTATAGTTTTGAAATAGCATGATATTAATGTCAGAGAAAATGTTTTTTCAAACTTGCTATGGTGAAACAACAACAACAGCAAGGCACTAAGCAGTAAAGTAAATATTTACTGAGAAATAATAATTTAGAGGTCTCTTTCAGAGATATTTCCAAAGAAATGAATTGCCTACCTAGAGTGCAATGATATTCTGCAATAGCTAAGCTTCCTTATGTGTAGCAACTGCTTGTATTTAGCTAGGATATGTCTATTTATGCCAATAATTTTGTGTGGCGTAGTCTAACTGGTGTGGTACTTACCAGGATGTTTTTAAAATGTCTTCCCAAAAATGAAGCCACAAGGCCAGATTGTAGAAAATAGATGATAATCGGACAATCAGGTAAAGGAGGAGAGTATGATAATAACAAAATACTTTATTAGAAAAAAATAAAATAAACTGGCAGTGTTTGAAAAAGAAATATTTTCATAAGGGAAATAAAGCTCCCTGAATGGTATGAAAAGTTAAATATCAAACTCTGCTCCATGGATAAAAAAATGCATCTATTAGCCAGGACATTTAATGGTCATGATTTCAGATAAAATGGATAAAGAACATTGAATGGCTATTAATGTCACAATGGAAATTTCAGAAAAAAAAAAAACTTTAAATAAAGATCTTAGATTAAAAATACAAAAACGTAAAGTAGTTAAATTAGATCAAATTATATAGACTCTACATTCTGTAGCACACATCAAGATGAACTAATATATCCACTTAATTGTTAAAAATTGTAAAATAAAACCTAAATATGTTGCAAATATTCTGTTTTGTCCTTGCTCTCTCTTCTTTTCCTCTAGAACAATAATTTTGATTTGCATTCAGTTTATTAGTATACTAAATTATGTTCCTCTGGCTTGAATAAATTAATATAATTTTCTCTTTAGGAACAGATTATTCTTGATAGAATTTAGGGGATATTATATAATTATGTATTCTTTCAAATGTATTTTATTATCAAACTTTCTAGGTTTCATTCCTGCTGTATTTATAGCACATTTGACATTCTTAATTATGTAGTGATTATGGCACATTAGGTGGTCTATTATAATGCAGTTTTCTTTCATATTAAAACTTTCCAAAAGAAAGTTATTATGACTTTTTCTTTGTAGCACATATAAAGAAGTTAGGTTTTTTAGTTTCTTACCATATTTATGTGTTACCTGTATCTTTTTTTTTAAAATCCTTACCCAAGGATATTTTTCCATTAATCTTTAGAGAGAGTGGAAGAGAGAAAGACAAAGAAAAATATCAATGTGAGAGAAACAATACACTGGCAGCTTCCTGCACATGCCCCTAACAGGGCTGGGGCCAGGGAGGAGCCTGCAACAGAGGTACATGCCCTTGACCAGCATTGAACCTGGGACCCTTCAGTCTGCAGGCTGAGGCTCTATCCACTGAGCCAAATCAGCCAGGGCTGTTTTACCTGAATCTTAGTCATATAATTGTTTTTCTTTCTTTTAAATGATTTGTAATTACAGACTCTCCCAATTTTTCAGATGGTTTTGGGACTCTTACAAGTTATAGCCACTGTTTCATCAGTCCCACGTTTTTAAAGGAAAGGGTGAAATGGTGTTAACTGATTTTGCCAAATGTAGTGTTCAGGAAAGATTCCCGAAATGCTTCTAGCTGAGCCAGAATACCAGGTCTTGTTTTATCTTGTAAAAACAAAAGCATACATGAATATTTCCCCATTGTACTCAACAAGCGTGCTGAGCACACACACAGAATGTAATGCTTGCTTAGAATCATTTCTAATGATTTCCTCCTCAGCCAGACAGGAAACCTAAAGCTCTTTAATATTCTAGGCTCATTATTCTCATTTTCTATAATTTAACAACTCCTCATATTATTCTTAATGGAAAGTCATGCAATATTGAGCAGTAACTGCTGTTAATTTCCTCCTGTATATCATTTGCATTTTTGTTGCTGGTGGTAATTAACATGCTCTAATTATCATACTGATTGTCTTTTTTAGCTTATGAGAATAGAGCAATCTCAAACCTTGTGGATCTTACAATAGTATACTTTATTATTTCCAATAATAGTATCTTGAGATATATAAGACTTAAATTCTTAGAGAAAAATTGTGTGATTCTGCTGTAGCAGGTTTTCTAAATGGTTCAATTTAGAACAGAGTAATGTAAGTTTTTATAGTTTCTATAAGAAAACATGGAGTCTTATTTCTGGGCAGGACAATGCTATATTTTTTTGTGTGAAGGGAATTACAGTTATATTACACTATTATCACACACACACAAAAAATGTTTTCTTCTATTCCATTTAGATTGTATCTTTTATCCCTTCATGTTTCAAAGGTTTATGTTAAAAATTTCTATGAATGTACTGGTAAGTAATAATAGAAAGTTACCTTGAAGAACTTTTTAATACAATAGATTCTTCCAAAAATATTTTTCTCAATTTAAAATATTTAATTTGTAATTCCTAGAATTAGCAACTAAATAGTGTGAAGACAAAAAGCTCAATGAATCACATTGCATTTTCAAAATAGTACAAAAGAAACTATTATTCAGAAAAAAACTATTATTCAGAAACTAGTACAAAACTATTAATATTACCAAAATTGTCAACAATGTTCAACTCATATTTTTTTGACCCCTCAAAAACTGTATTATTATAGGCTAGTTTATGTGTTTCTTGGTTGAGGACAGATTTCCCGATAGTTATTATTTATAATAGTCATATTATTTCTAATAAATGCTATTCCTCCAAACTTGTGGACAATGAGGAATATATCTCATCATTATAAAAACTACCCTTTGGTTTTAATCATCAATGCATTCTGTAATAAAAAATATATAATAAGTAAAAATCACAAAAATGACCTAAATATTAAATGGCAGATGTGCTTTTTTATTCTTATTGACTTTTAGAAAAGGATATGAATGAAAATAAAGTATCACAAAAATAGATTAAAAAGAAAAGTGACAATTCTTTCTTATATTTGTAAGGACATTGTATTTATAAGAGCAGCAATACATATCACCCTTGCTCAAAAAAGGTGCAGTGAGTAATGTTGTACTTTGCATTTTAACTAACTAAACTTTAATTATGACTCCACCAATTATTTGAGTTTTGACAAGTTAAAAGTTATATAAAACCTTTGGGCCTTATTTTCCTTAGCTCTTAAATGGAGATAACAGTAACATCTATCTCATCAGGTAATTTTGAGCAATAAAAAAATCACTACTCCACTTACTATATTGACTGGCTCAGAAAAGAATCTCAATTAATAATTGGCTGTTAATAGATTATTTTAAAAAGAATCTTTAGAAGGACAGAAGTGGCTTTGGGGAATGATTGAATTCTGGACTCTATCCATGTAATAGATGAGGTTTGCTTTTGTCTCTTTGTTCAGCTCTACTCTTCTCAGTTTGCTCCTAGTCATAGGATATTTGCAGCATCCTCAGCTTCACATGCCCTCAGGTTCAAATTCAGGTTTGCCTTAAAGTTTCCCAAAAAAATATCCACACACAGACTTAAATAAGCATGGTTAATATGACTTAAATCATATGCCAAGCACAGAATGACTATGACCAAAGAGATAAATCCATTATTTGGGTTAAAACTAGATTGCAAACTTACTAGATCACAAATTTACAAAGGTGAAGTCCCACCAAACCACAACCCAGAAGAGTGGTTAAGATTTGGACTTCCAAATGAAAAGTGTAGATCTTTGCCACAAATACAGCACACAGATAATGGGAATCAAAACAATGAAGCAAGAAAGCAAGCAAAAAGCAAAGGATAGCTATGTATAAGAATCATTTTATATAAATACTAGAGGACCAATGCATAAAGATTTGTGCAAGACTAGGCCTTCCTTCCCCTGGCTACTGGCACCAGATTCCCTCTGGCACCCGGGACCAGGGCCTTTGCTCTGGCTGCCACCTTCTGCCTTTGCTCCTGCGGAGCCGCCTTCTGCCTTCACGCTGGCCCTGCTGCCCTCTTGTAGCTCCCTTCACCTCCCGCCCCCCCCTCATAGCAGACATCCCACCCTACCCCGGCCGCTCTGCTCCTGCATGTGTGCCCTGCCCGGAGGCCCGGAGTAGAGGGGAGGGGGCATAACGCCTGCATCATCACCATGTCAACGATGCAAGCGACTCAGCCTGACATCCGTCATTTTTGTCACACAATTTGCATATTCCCTCCTTATCGGCTGTGGGTGCCACCATCTTTGTTGTGAAGTGATGGTCAATTTGCATATTCCACCTTTATTAGATAAGATCATTGCAATAGTTTGATTTTTATTTTACCTTTTTTATAAAAAGTTATAACTTAATGTGTGAGTTTAAGAAAACTTTCTAAACTCTCAGAATTTCAAGTACTTTATGAGTAAAATGGGCAGTAGACCTGAACAGATACTCTCTCCAGAAAACATACAAATGGCCAACAGATATATGAAAAGATGCCCAACTTCACTAACTATTAGGAAAATGCAAATCAAAACTATGAGATACCACTTCACACCTATTAGAATGGCTATTATCAATTAGACAAGTAATTAAAAATGTTGGAGAGGTTGTGGAAAAAAAGAAACCCTCATGCACTGCTGATGGGAATGTAAACTGGTACAGCCACTATGGAAAACAGTATGGAGGTTCCTCAAAAAATTAAGAATAGAATTACCACATGACCCAGCAACCTCAAAAAATTTAAAAACATTTATTTGCAAAGATGTATGCACAGCAATATTATTCACAGTGGCCAAGACATTGAAACAACTAAAGTGTCCTTTGCTAGATGATTGGATAATGAAGATGTGGTACAGCCTTAGTTGGTTTGGCTCAGGGGATAGAGCGTCGGCCTGTGGACTGAAGGTTCCGGGTTTGATTCTGGTCAAAGGCATGTACCTTGGCTGCGGGCACATCCCCAGTAGGGGGTGTGCAGGAGGCGGCTGACCGATGTTTCTCTTTCATCAATGTTTCTGGCTCTCTATCCCTCTCCCTTCCTCTCTGTAAAAAAATCAATAAAATATATTATTTTAAAAAAAGAAGATGTGGTACAAATATGCAATGAAATACTACTCAGACATAAGAAAGACGAAATACTGCCATTTGCAACAACATGGATAGATCTTGAGAATGTCATGCTAAGAGAAATAAGTCAGAAAGAAGAAGTCAAGAACCAAATGATTTCATTCATATCTTGGACATAAAACTAGGAACAGCAAATGAAAAAAAAAAAAAAACAACAGGGAAAACAAACAAAAAAATATAAAAATAGATAGCAATATGGTGGCTACCAGGGGAAAGACAGTGGGAGTAATATAGGGTCAAGGGAGTTAAATATATGGTGATTAAAGAAGATTTGACTTTGGATGGTGACCACACAATGCTATATAAGATTTGGGTGGTGACCACACAATGCTACATAAGATGACATCTTTTAGAATTGTACACTTGAAACTTACATAATTTTATTAACCAATGTCACCCCAATAAATTTAATTAAAAAGAAAAAAAATGATTTATTATCATAGTTTTTGTGTTATAACAGAGATTCTACCCATAAAATGCTTAGCTTAGTGTTTAACACAGAACAAGTACCATATGGTATATAAATGACATGTTAAAATAATACAATAATTATACTATATGATAAAAGAAACTCTCAAAGAAACCTGAAAGTTTGGTGATGAGAATTAGTTAAATAAATAGTATTTAATTATATGCCATAAAAACAAGCAGTCAGTAGAATGACTTAAAGAATGATTAAAGTTATAGACAAAATTCTTAGATCATTAAAGGACAATATTACAGTTATAAAGATCTATGGTTAGTATAATCTCTATGAATATTTCAAAAACCTTATATATTTATAGAAGGATACATATAGAAAGGGCAGTTTCAAATCTGTAAGAGAAACTTAAAGCAAAAAGGAAGAGCTTTGATGCAAACATAAAGAAGCAAGCCCCTCTTTTCTCCTCCAGTCTTGTAGTTTTCCACTCTCACCCGCCATGGGCAGAGGTTAGTTTGAAGCTAGCTGGCAGAAGTAGAAATGGGGTCTGAAGATTCTAATCTCAAACATCACAAAATGATTGTACAGGGGTTAATTTTAGAGCAGACACACGATAACTGGCACAGCTTATTAGGCTGATATCAACTTGTTCATCAGTGAAACAACAGAGGAAACAATAGAAGCCACAGTACAAAGGGATGATATATTTCAAATTAAAGCAACGATTGGATAACAAGTTTTATAGATGACAAGTTAATAAATTTTTATTTAACAAAATATCAATTGAGAATTACAGCAAAATACACACATTTTTGACAAATAAAAAGTGTGAAAGTTGTTCATTTTTTTCTAATTCACCAGAATTTAAATGCAGGTACAATGAAACTAGAAGTAGATCTCCATATACTTAAAATTAGGAGTCAATTTGAAACATTATACTGGACACTTTGCTTTTAATCTTTTCTATCCCTTTGAAGTCCTAACTGTTTTCTCTGATGAAATCATTTTAAGTGGTAATTCTAATGAGAAATCATGTAACTTCCTCATGTATCAGAGTATACACGGTGGTAAGTCAGTGAACAAAACGTGTGGTGGCAGAACTACTTCTAATATAGTCACCTTGTTACTTTGGGAAAACCAATGAGCCATGGAAAAAAGCAGTGCTTGTCAGAATCTCTTCAAGCCTTATTTTCATGTGTGTGTGCATTTCAGTATAATTCCTAAATCCTTCAAATATAATGTTTGATAGGAAGTTGTGATTCAATTTATTTACTGATAATTTAACATAGAAACAATTCTATCATAGAATTTGTAAAAATATATCTTACTATCTTCTAACCATCTCCCAATATGATTATCCAGGAACCATAATTTTTTAAACATAAAAAATAAAAACAATGACAGTAAATTGGATGGACAGCTCAACAGTATCTGAAAGTTTAAAATACTATAAAATATACTGAAAATCAGATGGATAATAAAAAAGAATCTATAATATGTGATTGAGTGATGTAAAAATAATTTGAAATGTGGCAAGACAAAGTTTAAATTTTTGTTTTAGCCTCTAAGGTTGAAAACTGCAGACTCCATTATCTCATTCCTTTCTAACTTTTTTAAAAAATATATTTTTATTCATTTCAGAGAGGAAGGGAGAGGGAGAGATAGAAACATCAACAATGAGAGAGAATCAATGATTGGCTGCCTCCTGCACGGCCCCTACCAGGAATTAAACCCACAACCTGGGCATGTGCCCTGACCTGGAATTACACCATGACCTCCTGGTTTATAGGTCGAGGCTCAACCACTGAGCCATGCCAGCCAGACCTGCTCCCTAACTTTTACTGTTGATTCCTTTCTGCTCTGGCCTTACTCATCTGCTTGCTTTTTTTTTTTTTTTAATGAGAAAGTGAAAAGACGCTCCTTCTCCAAGTCTATTGCACAAGGATTTCCCTTTATCACCCTAAAGCAAATTTCTTCTTGACCCTATATTAGATACCCCAAAGGTGAAAGACAATTTCTTGCAACATCTCCATATTTACTTAATAGACGACTGAAATTTATATGTGAAAAAAATATGGAACTATATATATCGTATAGTAATTTATTATATAAAGATATTTAAAGAGCAGGGAAGCTGAGAGGCAACACAAAATGTAAAAGAGATAGGACATCATTATGTCTTCAGAAAAGAAAGAAATGGTAAGGACATTTTTTAAAAAAATATGATAACAGAACAATTCACTGAGGTAAATATATTTTTTTAAATCTAAGATTAAACTTGCATGATAATAAGAGGCTGAATATTGTGAATTCTGAAGCAAGAAATGGAAAAATATAATTGAAAGTAAAGTTAATGTGTTACTGGAAGATGGGTTTGTGGGATTCCTCTGTTACTAGTGTGGATGGGGTTCTTACAATATTTTCAGAAGAGGAATTTTCTAAGATTGATTATTATTGGCATGGAATTATATTTCTTGGATTGTAAAGTCCCATTGTCCTTAAACCAGTCCTGGAAAATGTGCAGCTGAGGCTCCAGTAAAGCCAAAAGCAGGGCCAATGTCCAGGGTTTCTGTTCCATGGTGGAGTTGACCTCATTGTAGCTTTAGGATAATTACAGCCTGTTAATTCATTGTGTGGGTCCATGCAACAGGAGTCCCAAGAGAGTAAGAGGAATAAGAGTACAACAGCACAAGATTGGGAACTCCCTTTGTTCAAGAGTTTAAACATCAAATTTTCCCATGCTTGCAGTGGCCACACCTATTCTGGCTACTGACTTGTTCCCAGGTAGGACTGACAGGTATGCATCTGCCCACATCACTCAGACCTTGCTGGGCATGGGTCTATTGTCCAGTCCCTTCCCCCAGCAATCTTCGGGAACAGACTAGAGAGTGTGAACTGCAGCGTCCTGGTAAAGTTGAATAAAAGGCATGCCTATATTATCGCGTCTCCCCTTTATTCCTTTCCTGTTAAGAATAACCTGGTTATTAATGGTCTAAATGAAAGGTTTGTTTTTTTTTTCAGATTAAGTTGACTAGAGAGTCTAAATTACTTTACACATTCTACTCATATAACATTGATTAAACATCTACACTAATAAAAGAGAAAAATGGTAATTGGCGTACGGCGATACCGTTTTCATTGGCTAATCAGGGCTATATGCAAATTAACTGCCAACTAAGATTAGCAGTTAACTGCCAACAAGATGGCGGCTAATTTGCATATGTAGGCACAATGCAGGGAGGCGAAAGGGAAAGCAGGAAGAAGCCCCCTGCCACTGACAGTGATCTGAAACCCAGGGGGAAGCTAAGAGCTGGGGGGCAGGGCAAAGGCGGCCCTGGGGCCGCCTTTGCCCTGCCCCCCCCAGCCATGATCAGAGAATCAGGTGCCTTTGCCGCCCTGGCCAGTGATAGCAGGAAGCAGGGGTGGAGCCAGTGATGGGAGCGGGGCACTGTCGAAGCTGGCAGTCCCAGGAGCTAGGGGTCCCTTGCCTGGGCCTAAAGCGAAGCCCACGATCGTGGCGCCCCCGGCTGCCACTGCAGGTCCCCGCTGCCTGGGCCGGACGCCTAGGCCAGAGGCGTTAGGCCTGGGCAGGGGTGGAGCCTGCAACCGCGGGGAGCTGGGGGTCCCCTGCCCAGGCCTGACACCTCTGCCGGAGGCCTCAGGCCTGGTCAAGGGGCCGATCCGGTGATTGGTGATCGGAGGGTGATGAGGGTCAACTCCTCTGGCTGAGGCATCAGGCCTGGGTGGGGGGCGGAGCCGGGGATTGGGGGGATATGATGGTCCCCTTGCCCAGGCCTGAAGCCTGGGTCAGAGGCGTCAGGCTTGGGCGGGGGGTGGAGCCAGCGATCAGAGGGAGATGGGGGTCCCCTGCCCAGGCATGATTCCTGGGCCAGAGGCCTCAGGCCTGGGCGGGGGTCAGAGCCAGTGATCGGGGGGAGACGGGGGTCCCCTGTCCAAGCCTGACACCTCTGGCGGAGGCGTCAGGCCTGGGGAAGGGGCCGATCAGGCGATCAGAGGGTGATGGGGGTCAACGCCTGAGGGCTCCCAGTATGTGAGAGGGGGCAGGCTGGGCTGAGGGACACCCCCCCACACACACACCCAGTGTATGAATTTCGTGAACCGGGCCCCTAGTATTTCTATAATTATATATTCATTAAATTACATTTTAACTTTGTCATTAAACAGCTTCTTTTAAATTTTAAACATTTCCTAGGATTTAAAGAAAGAGAAAACATGAGGGAATATTTGAGGTAATTAGTGAAAGATTGACTCTATTACAATGCAACTTGAAATTTGAGGACAAGAAGAGGATACTATAGAATTTTCAAAGGATCATCTTATTACCATGCTTCATTTAGCTAGAGTTCTAGGACTAATTTTACATCAAACAAAAGATGTACCTTGTTTTAAGAATAAAAATGTTTTATCAACCATTTCTTCATGGCTATGAAAATCTATTTAAATCAATTACATAGGAAAAATTCCGGAACCGTCTTCACTGTGAACTGAGAAAATCTCAGAAATTGTCATTGTTGGTAGAAAAAGTGACACACATTTCCCTTGTGCCTCCAACCTTACATTTTATTATAATTTTCACTTTGCTTATGTGGTTTTTGTTTTGTGTTCATTTGTTTTGTTTTAGCAGAAACAAAACAGAGTTAGCAAACATTTATTTTCTCATTTTATTCCAAAAATAGAAAGTACCCGGCTATTATTCACTTGTCATAGAATAACAAAATAAATCTTTGTTGGTCATATACATCTGTAGGATTTAAAGAAAAGGACCAATGGTATCAAATGGAGACAGCAATAAGACTCTTCATTTTTTACTTCACAAAATAAACCCAAGGATTTTGCTATTTAAATTATATTTTAAGAAAAGACTATATATTGTTCTGTATTTCTTATATAAAATTCTAGTATTTGCCAATTTAAAACACACTTAAACTAATTTCCAATACAAAGTATTACACAAAATTGAAAAATATCTAAGTCATCTTAACCATGGGATGGTGATAAACTGCAGTACACATAGCAGCACTAATGTGTGCAGCCAAGTGGCACCAAATTAGGTGTTAGACCTAATTGTGTTCAATTAACATCCTTACTGACAGTCATTTAAACCTGGAAAACAGAAAATTTAATTCACAGTGAATATGATATTGGGATATTTTGTGAGCAACTTTTTGGTCCGAAAACCTGCATTTAGTTCCTCAAAATCATTTAAAATCAGATTCACTCATATGTTTTATTTATTTATCAAATAAAAAAGCAATAATTTTAAAGTATACACTGAATCTAGGAGATTTCATTTAAAAGATGTTAGGAAGCTACAATTGCCTAAGATTTTATAAATGTATGTAAAAGCTCAAAATATCTCAGAGGAAGTGTGTCCATCATTCTTCTGAGATATAATTCAATGAGAGCTCGAAAGTTATATCATTACTTCCTATATAGGCTAGAAAATGGATCCTGCAAAAACAGCAACTTTGTGTGCTTCAGACCACCGTTTCACAAAGGCAGAAGCAACTGGAGTAGCATAAAACGAAACAATTGTGAGTTTATTATAATGGAATTCACATAAAAATGTGTAAGGAAGAAATAGGGTTAAATATTTAAAATAATAATGCTTTAAAATCTAATATTTCATGAGAAAACTGGTAAAGAATCAAATTTGTTCCTTTGACATGCCTTGGAATATTGTCCTGGGGAAGAACCCAGAGGCAGGGCATGCATCGGAAAACAAGCACTCAGAGATGCCTGGGGACTGTGGCGAGCAGTGACTGAGAGATCCACCTCTGAGATCTGAGGTCTGTGGGTGCACACCTTCTGCAGGTAACTTCATAGGAAGCTCCCATCAGTCTCCTCTTTCTATTTTGTCGCATAGGATGTCATTCCGCATGAGATAAATCCTTGTAGCCCATCCTATGACTGTCTTTTCAATTTTCAGGTGATATTTAAAAGCTAAGTATTGTATTGGTAGTTAATAATTGATTTATGTGAAGTATTTTTTCCTACAACTCTTAAAAAGGTGAGATATGCGTCTGGCTATTGGAAAAGACATGGGTTAAATTGGAATTTCCAAGTCAAAAGCAAGAAAGATGAATCGAGGAGAGAGTGATAGTTTCAGATGAGAAGAGAACAAGGAGAATCTGTGATAGAATTTGTTTTTAAGCCATGATTGACATACTGTTCCTGCTTTGGATTAAGTAAAAAAATGAATAAAATTCTCATGCTCTTATAAAGTGAGCATGCACATATAATACATAAAGTAGAGCAGAGTGGTTCAAAGTGCAAGCTCTTTAAGCAGTCACTCTGTGCCCACATTACGCAACCATACTTTATTAAGCATGTAACCTTTGACAGAATCAGTATTCTGTCTATGCTTCAGGGTCTGCATCTGACAAATCACACTTCAGTAATATTTACTTGATATTTTGTAAGTATTAAATTAAATGATACATGAAAACTACTTTGATTAGTATCTGGTACAATTGAACCCTCAAGATTGTTACCTATACATATTTCCAAAGTGTTGGTCTTTTACTTCCTTTTTTATAATGTCTTTATTAAACAAATAACATATTTCCCATACAACTACAATCTAGAAATACCATATTGGTCTTATATTTTTAAAGCATTGCATTCTTATTAGGTAACAAGGTATTGTTGTCATCCAACCTCTGTAGAATTTTCTATATTAGCTGAAGATATTTTGGGAAAACGCAAAACACTATTTCTCTTACATACATCTCCAACTGCAGCTATTATTTATATAAAGGGTGTCCCAAAAAATGTATACACACTTTAACAACTGATAGCTCGATTTTTAAAATGAAATGTATTTTATAAACACTGCCTTCATAATTATTCAAAGTGTGTCTATACATTTTTGGAATGTCCTATATAATCATATAGATTATTTTTCATTCTTCTATTACATGAGATTTCCTCTTCTATACCTAATTTGGACAGACCACTTTCTTATGTTTATACTTTTCCTCCTAAAATCTTATTTAGTACCTGACCTTCCCTTCCTCAAGACTCAAGTAAAAAAAAACAAACAACAACAACAAAAAAACCCTCTTTGAAACCTTCTTAAAGCAATCCTCAGATTAAGAAGTTTATTCGTTTCCTCTACAGTGCTAACTGTAGGGCATGTTTCCTCATATATGATTATGCTTGATAAGTCTATTTGGTACTTTCTTAGAATCAGGAATTTATCCTTAAAGAGTGTTTATACTACAGAATTATCTTTCAGCAAAAAAGAAAAATCTTGAATGAAATAAAAACAAACATAGGAAACCAGAGTTCATGTTTGCAGATTATACAAGAGGGGAGTTGCATCTTCTAAAAAAAATATTATTACTTATAAAGTATTTGGAACTTTTAAGATAACTTTGAACAGGTAGATAAGCATCCTATCTAATAAAGAGGTAATATGCAAATTGACCATCACTCCAACACACAAGATGGCCACCCCCATGTGGTCAAAGATGGCCTCCACAAGATGGCCAGCAGGGGAGGACAGTTGTGGGCGATCAGGCCAGCAGGGGAGGGCAGCTGGGGGGGGGGGACAGGCCTGCAAGGGAGTGTAGTTGGGGGCGATCAAACTGGCAGGGGAGGGCAGTTAGGGGCAATCAGGTCAGCAGGGGAGCAGTTAGGCTTTGATCAGGCTGGCAGGGGAGTGGTTAGGAGGTGATCAGGCTGGTGAGCAGGAGTGGTTTGGGGCAATCAGGCAGTCAGGCAGGTGAGCAGTTGGGAGCCAGCAGTCCTGGATTTTGAGAGGGCTGTCCGACTGCCCGGTGGGATCGGGCCTAAACAGGCAGTCGGACACTCCTCTCGGGGTCCCAGATTGGAGAGGGTGCAGGCTGGGATGAGGGACACACACACCCCCATGCACAAATTTCATGCACTGGACCTCTAATCTATAAATAAAAGCCTAAACAACCATTACAGTGGAACAACCAGAACAACCGGTCACTATGATGTGCACTGACTACCACCAGGGGGAAGACAGTCAATACAAGAGCTGCTCCCTGGTGGTCAGTGTGCTCCCACAGGGGGAGCACCATTCAGCCAGAAGCCGGGCTCACAGTTGGCGAGCTCAGCGGCGGTGGCAGAAGCCTCTCCTGCCTCCATGGCAGTGCTAAGGAACAGCGAGCTGAACAGTAAGGAGCAGTGAGCAGGTGGTCAGTAAGGAGCGGGGACTCCTGAACTGGGAGAGGGCACAGGCCAGGGTGAAGCCCCACCGCCCCGCCAGTGCACAAATTTCATGCACTGGGCCTCTAGTAGTCTAATAAAATAATAAAGGTTTCTGTTACAAAGGTGATTCATCAAAAATTTAAAAGAAGTAAGAATGGAATAAAGCACACAAAGGATGAGCAACAGAATTTGGTAAATAGCAAAAAATTCAGACAGACATACAATGAGGGAGCTTTATTTAGCTATAACTGGATAAAAATTTTCAAAAAGGGACTAGAAATGTAAAATTTTATAAAAATCTTTCTATAGCCCATTTATAGTTTTCATATATAAAATTGCAAGTGTTCTTTCATATAATACATGATATTCATTGTTCTGAACAAGAAATAGGTTAAATAGTAACAAGTCCTGCTGATTAACAGTTAAAGAAAAATCCTGTTTTAATCATGAACTCCAAAACCAACTTATTTTCTTAAACAAAAACTTGTAGATTATTCATGGAGCTATATCACAGCTAGTTCCTCTTGGATGATACAGCATAAATTCAATTGCTTAAAATAGCAATCCTATGTGTGTGTTTTTTTAATTTAATTATTATCACAGATTATATTAAAACTTCTTTGGGCAAGGAGATATTTTGACTTAATAATATTTTGTTTAAAGTCCTTACAGCCATTTGGAGTGGTGATTTGAGGCCTCAATAATATGTTGGTTTAGTGTTTATGAAAAAAATGTGGACACTCTCAATAAAATATCTATTTCACAAAGTATCTGTAGAGGATATGAACTCCATCAATGACTATAAATAAATGACTGTTAAAATGTATGTAAATACCTTTAGCAATAAAAATAAAATATCTGTACTCCAGGTTCTTAGAATTTAATAAAAAATCTATGCATTTTAATAATTACCAAATATTTATTTAAAGAGAGATTTTTTTTATGTGTGGTGGATTCTCTGAATGCAGAGTCCATGCCATTCTCTGTATATTACAACATGTAATTAGATTAAGCCAAAAATCAGATCTTTATATGTGGTCATATTTTGGTCCTTTACAGAGCTGCTTTTCTGTATATTGTTTGAGATTTTGTTCATATGCTTTTTTTGAGACTTTTTTAAAGAGTGCAATATATGTTTGGTAAAACTCCTCTGTGAAGCTGTCAGGACCAAGGCTTTTGTTTGTTGGAAGTTGTTGTTGTTTGGTTTTGGTTTTTGTTTTGTTTTGTCTTGTTTTGTTTTTTTAATTACTGCTTCAATTTCATCAGTAGTTATGGCCTATTCAGGTTTTTTTATTCATCCTGATTGAGTTTTGGAAGATTGTCTTTTTATAGGAATATGTACATTTGATCTAAGTTGTCCAGTTTGTTGGAGTAGAGTTGTTGCTAGTATTTTCATTTACTTATTTTTTTACAATCCTTCGTATGTCTGTGGGGTCAGTTGTTACTTTGCCTCTTTCATTTCTGATTTTGTTTATTTGGGTCCTCTCTCTTTGCTTCTTGGTGAGCCTGGATAGAAGTTCATCAATCTTGTTTATCCTTTCAAAGAACCAGCTCTTGGTTTTATTGATCATTGGTATTGTTTTTTTTTGGTCTCTGTTATTTATTTCTGCTCTGATCTTTATTATTTCCTTCCTTCTGCTTACTCTGGGTTTTTCTTGTTGCTCTTTCTAATTCTTGAAGTTGCAGGGTTAGATAATCAATTACTATTTTTTCTTGTTTTTTTTTTTTTTTTGAGGTAGGCCTGTAATGCTATGAACTTCCCTCTCAGGAGTGCTTTCACTGTGTCCCATGGATTTTGGACTGTTGTGTTTTCATTGTCATTTGTTCCCAGGATGATTTTTATTTCTTCTTTGATCTCTTTGGTAACCCAATAATTGTTTAATAGCATGCTATTTAGCCTCCAAATGCTTGATTTTTTTCATTATTTTTATTGTAGTTGATTTCTAATTTTATGCATTGTGATCTGAGAAGATGCTTGATGTGATTTGTAGCTTCTTGAATAGGAAGAAGCTTTGACTGTGTCCCTGTATGTGGTTTATCTTTGAAAATGTCCTGTGTGCACTTGAGAAGAATGCATAATCTGTTGCTTTGGGATGAAATATTCTGAAGATGTCAATTAATTCCATCTGATCTAGTAATTCATTTAGCATTGCTATTTCTTTGCTGATTTTTTGTTTAGAGGATTTATCCAGTGGTGTCAATGGGGTATTAATGTCCCCTACTCTCATTGCATTGCTGTCAATCTCTCCCTTGATATCTTCCGGAAGTTGTTTTTTTGTTTGTTTGTTTGTTTGTTTTTTTAATGTATTTGGGTGCTCCTGTGTTGGGTGCATATATGTTTACCAAAGTTATATCCTCTTGTTGAATTGCTCCCTTTAGTATCATGAAGTGGCCCTCCTTATCTCTTGTCATAGCCTTCACTTTAATATCTATTTTGTCAGATGTAAGTATTGCTACCTCAGCTGTTTTTTTTTTTTTTTTTTCATTTCCATTCACCTGAAGACATTTTTTTCATCCCTTCACTATCAGTCTGTGTGAGTCCCTTGTTCTGAGGTGGGTCTCTTGTAGACAGCAGATATATGGGTCATGTTTTTTTATCCATTCAGCTATCCCATGTATTTTGATCAGAGAATTTAGTCCATTTACGTTTAAGGTTATTGATAGGTACTTGTTTGTCATCATTTTTATTCTTTATGCTTGTGTTCCTTCTTCCCTTTCTATTTATTCTTTTTAGAGCTGTCCTTTTAGCATTTCTTGCCTTGCTGGCTTGGTGGTAATATACTCCCTTAGCCCTCTTTTGTCTATGAAGCTCCTGATTTCACCAACTTTTAATGATAACCTTGCTGAGTATAGTATTCTTGGATTCAGACCCTTGCTTTGTATCACTTTGTATATTTTATTCCATTCCCTTCTGTCCTGATGTGTTTCTGTTGAGAAATAAGTTGATAGTCTAATGTGAGATCTGCTATAGCTAATTTTCTATCTCTCTCTGGTAGCCTTTAAGATTCTTGTTTTCTTGTTGATGTTTGCCAATTTAATTATGATGTGTCTCAGTGTTGGTCCTTTTGGGTTCATCTTGTTTGGGACTCTGTGCTTCTTGGACTTGCGAGAGATTTTTCTTTCCAAAATCAGGGAAGTTTTCTGTCATCATTTCTTCAAACAGGTTTTCTATTCCTTGCTCACTTTCCTCTTTCCTCTCCTTTTGGCACCCCTGTTATATGGATGTCATTTCGTTTTGTGTTGTCCCAAAGCTCCCTTAGGCTCTCCTCCTGCTTTATACATTGTTATTTTTTGTTTGTTTGTTTGTTTGTTTTGTTTTCGTTTTTGTTTTTGTTTTAGTTATTGCTCTGCTTGGGTGTTTTTTCTACCTTGTCTTCTAATTCAGTGATGTGGTCGTCAGCTTCTTCCAGTCTACTGCTGAAGCCTTCCATTATGTTCATAAAAGGAAAATAAACAATCCAATAGAAAATGGGCAAAGGACCTAAATAGACACCTTTCAAAAGAGGACATACAGAAGGCCAAGAGACATATGAAAACATGCGTGAAGTCACTAATCCTCTGAGAGACGCAAATCAAAATGACAATGAAGTACCAGTTTACACTTGTCAGAATGTCTATCATCAACAAATCTACAAATGATAAGTGCTAGTGAGGATGTGGAGAAAAAGGAACCTTCATGCACTGCTGGTGGGAATGCAGACTGGGAAGCCACTGTGAAAAACAGTGTGGAGTTTCCTCAAAAAATAAAAATAGAATTCTTATTTGACCCAGTAATTCCACTTCTGGGAATATATTCCAGGAAACCAGAAACATCAACAGAAAGGATATATGCACCCCTCTGTTCATAGCAGCACAATTTACAATAGCTAAGATTTGGAAACAACCTAAGTGTCCATCAGAAGATGAGTTGATTAAAAAACATTGATACATCTAGACAATGGAATACTGAACTGCTGTAAAAAAGAATGAACTCTTACCATTTGCAACAACATGGACGGACCTGGAGAACATTATGCTAAGTGAAATAAGCCAGTCGGAGAAAGATAAATATCACATGAACTTACTCATTTGTAGAATATAATGAACAACATGAACTGATGAGCTAAAATAGATTTAGAGACATAGAAGCATTAAACAGACCATCCAACCTCAGAGGGAAGGTGTGGGGGGAAAGGGGTTGAGAGATCAACCAAAGGACTTGTATGCATGCATATTAGCATAACCAGTGGACACAGACAGTAAGGGGGTATAGGCATGTGCTGGGGTGGGGGGAGACTTAAGGGGAGGTCAATGGGGAAAAAGGAGACATGTAGTACTTTAAACAATTAAAGAATTTTAAAAAAGAGAGAGCAATATAGTTTTCTAGATTATTTACTTAAAATATATTATTGGGTATATAGTTTCATATATCCCCTCAATGTATAGGAACCTAGCAGTCTGTAGTGTATGATGATATATCCACTAGTTAAAATGAAACCAGCAGTCTTTTGTGAACAAGCCCTCATGAAGAGTACATTTGAGGCTCTGTGGGGACTTGACAGTACAGTTGGTTTATTACTTCTTACTATCATAAGACATAATAAGATAGCGATTTTATTCTTTAGCCTTCATAATTTGGGTGAATATGTTTGATTTGAACAGTCATGCAAGGCAGCTTGAGGTACCTATGTAGACCGTGTGAAAAATAAGTATAGTGATCATCTATGGTTTCTTCAATACAACATCTCCATGTTCTTTTAGGAAGGAAGCATGTAATTAGAATAGGGACAACATCTTTCAAATCACAGCTCTCTGATCATTGTTAATTGGCCACAGATATGAACACAACCTACACGCACTTAGCTGATCAGAAATCCTGATCAGAATATTACATTTTGGGTCAAAGAGAAGGTTGAGTAGTTAATTCCTTGGTGGGTATGTGGAGTTCTATAGCTGTCAGTGGCCATCTTCCTTTCACAGGGAAGACAGTCTTCAAAAGAAGAGAATGAAGCTGGCACCAGCAAGAGAAGCAGAGGCAGAGGTGAATAGAGAAAGCTCAGGCAGCCTTTGGGGGATCTGGTTTCAATAGCCCCAGAACCCTAGGGCACTCCTCTATTGGTCTCATGATTCAGTTATCTGAGGCAATATATTCTTTATCCATTAGGCTTGTTTATTTTATTTTATTATTTAACATTTATTTTTTATTTTATTTTATTTTATTTTATTTTTTTTATTTATTTTATTTTATTTTATTTTATTTTATTTTATTTTATTTTATTTTATTTTAATCGATTGGTTGCCTCCTGCCTGCGTCCCTCCCAGGGCCGTGGGCTGCCCGGGGCTGGGGAGGACCCTGCAACCTAGGTAAGTGCCCTTGACCAGAATCAAACCTGGGACCCTTCGGTCCCCAGGCTGATGCTCTATCCACCCAGCCAAACTGGCTAGGGCCAGGCTTGTTTTAATTCAGATGCTGTTATTTATACAAAAAGAAGTATTAATACCATAAAAAATCTATGTCTTGAGAAGAGTAAAAATTTAATATCCATGCAATGAGTAGATGAAAATACAAACAGAGAAAATGATAGAGAGGAAATTATAACAAACTCATAGGGGAAAGCAAGGGTATACAAAGCTTGAAAGACAGAGAGCAGCCTTACTTTCATAACTGATAACTTAATAGTGCCCGTTGGCAAAAGGCCCAGCATACCTGGTACAAAATCTGAATATCAAGATACAGTTATAAAGAGTTTCCTCAGAGAGATTTCTATTAGAATTTTAGATTTATCACTTACCACTTACTACGTTTACAAACTTGGGAAAGTTATTGAAGTTTTAAAATCTTTATTGTGCTCATCTTCGAAATGGGAATAATAAAAGTGACTCTGAGCTGGATATGGGTATGCTAATGAATTTAAAACACTTACTATAACTCCTAATTTTCAATGAGAGCTCAAAGTTTATTATTACTATTACCATAAATGCAAAAATAGCAATTTCATTTTTTGTGTTGCACTCTTTGGATAAATAAAAAATGGCTTATATAATAGAAAGTCATCTTTTAAAACCTAATTATAGCTAAAGTCAATTTTTAATGAATAGCTTTATACCAGAATTTTTAAGTGCTATAAATATTTAAATTCATAAATGGAAGTCCACATTTGAGGAATTCATACATTTATTTACTCATTCAACAAACCAATAAACATTAATGAAATTTTATGGGGGCTCAATTGAGTACTGAATTAACTAAGGGAGAAAAACCTACCAATGTGTAAAAATATTTCATGAGACTGAGATTATTTTAATTAATTAGCAAATAAGAATAGCAGTGTATCAAGATTATCAAAAAAATAGAATGAGTAGGATATATACATTCTTAAATAGAAACATTAATTTTAAGGGATTGGCTTATGTAATTGCAGAAGCCAGCATGTCCAAAATTCGCAGGGCAAGCCAGCAGACTGGAAATTTACATAAGAATTGAAATTGTAATCTTGAATCTGGCAGGCTAGAAACTCAGGTGAAGTTTTTTTTTTAAAAAATGTTGCATTCTCAAGGCTGAATTCCTTTCTTAGGGGTAAACCTGAGTCTTTGTTCTTAAGGCCTTTAAGTGATTGGAAGTAACACACCCACATGATGGAGGGTAATCTGCTTTACTCTAAGTGCACAGACTTAACCATTAATCACATAAAAAAATACACAGCAACATCTAGACTGGTGTTTGTGCAAGCAATTGGCATGATAGCCTATCCAAGTTGACACATACAATTAACCATCACAATCACTCAATTACTGAGTCTCCCGTGTGTGTAAACTGTCTGGCAATAAGTATTCAATTTGCATTTGTACAATCAAAAACGGAATTTCATTATCACATTTTTTTTATTGACATTATTTAAAAAGTTACCTTAACTTCCTGGGGCTCAGTTTTCTTCTCTCTGCAATGATGACAAAAGTAAGCTTTTCCAATTTGTTAGGAGCAATCCTAGGAATAAATTATGAGAAACAAATACCTTCAATGTATAAGTCACATTAAATAAAATATGTTTTTAACTATTGTATTTTATTTGGCCTCTAGATTTCTTCATTTTCACTATCTACATATACACGCAATTTAGTCATCGATGAAACTGATGACATAGTGCCCAATAATTATCAATGTATTAGTCATTTCATATTGAATTGGGCCATGGTGAAAGAAGGGCTTTCACCAGTTAAATTCCAAGAGACTAGGCTCAAGCAGGTTTCATTGGATGACATAAATCTGATTATTGCTGCATGTTCTACTAAGGTCCTCAAAATTGTAAAGAAATAAGCACAATCTAGCACCCAGTATTGGATCAAATCACCATGGTGATGCAGCTGAAAAGTGGTCAAATTAAGCTTTGAATCCTGCCTCTCTGACTCTATACCTGCCTTCTTAATACCTACTGCCTCTCCTTAAGTTTCTTTTGGATCTTAGTTTTATTCATGCCAATTTAGCAAATGGTTTTTGAATCCTTACTCTGTGTCAATAACTCTTATGGGTTTTTAGAAATACACAAATGAAGATGATCCTGCTCTCAATCAATACAGATGCTCCAGGTTATAATCTATTTTCAAAATAAATCTATGTTCTGTTACTTTTTAAAGATGACTTATTTCTTGGGGAAGAACAGTATAAAAAATAGAGATATTAAGTGGGAATGAAATAGCTGATCAAGGAATCTTGCATAAATAAAGTATACTAGGTATGTTACTTGTATTTAGTCATGTAAATAAAATGCTATATCTGTATCAGACGATGGGGACTTTATTGTTATACAAGGTAGTCCCAACCCTATTTATTGGTTGTTGTTTTTTTTAATATATTTTATTGATTTTCCACAGAGAGGAAGGGAGAGAGATAGAGAGTTAGAAACATCGATGAGAGAGAAACATCGATCAGCTGCCTCCTGCACATCTCCTACTGGGGATATGCCCATAACCCAGGTACATGCCCTTTGACCGGAATTGAACCTGGGACCTTTCAGTCCGCAGGCCGACGCTCTATCCACTGAGCCAAACCGGTTTTGGCCCCAACCCTATTTAGAAAAGTAATAAAACATATGATTTACCAGTAACATTGATAGCTTCTCATCAAAGCAATAATACTCATACAATTCCATAGAACCAAATTTGACTAATCATATATAGGAATACAAATATATAGAAATAAATATAATTACATAATGGAAAGAATGAAGAGGATTAGAATGTACAAATTTCCAGTTATAAAATAAATAAGTCATGGGATGTAATGTACATATGGTAACTATAGTTATTATTATACTGTTTTGCATATTTGAAACTTGCTAAGACAGTAGATCTTAAAAGCTCTCACCACAGGAAAATTATAACTATGTATGATAACAGATGTTAACTAGTCATATTTTGGTGACAATTTTCTAATACATATAAATATCAAATCATTATATTGTACACCAAACTAATAAAAGGTATGTGAAATAAACCTCAATTTAAAAAATAGGTAGCATTTACTTCAAGAAATCTTTGCCGCATTTATACTTATTCAGAATTGATCCAGCATTTAGAAGTTTTTGATTTCTTATTTTATTTTATTTTACAACCATCTTTAATTTGAAAGTCCCCAAATGCTTGCTAAAGAAGTGGATATTCTTCCATATATTTAATAGGTTATGGTTCTAGAATAATTTCATATTAACTAATCTATTTGTTCAGGAAGAGAATAGATATAGAAACAGTTGCATAGATAAATGTTTTCATTTCTTGGGTATATTAACATTATTTCTTAGTAATCTTAGTAATCTAGAGTCTTCTTAATTCAATCTTTTAAACTCAAAAGTTATAAGAATATAAGAATATATATATATATATATATATATATATATATATATATATATATATATTCTTTATATATACTAGAGGCTCGGTGCACAAAAATTTGTGCACTCGTTGGGGGAGGGGGGTCCCTCAGCCTGGCCTGTGCCCTCTCTCAGTCTGAGACCCCTTGGGGATGATCACCTGCTGGCTTAGGCCCACTCCCCGGGGGATTGGGCCTAAGATGGCAATCAGACATCCCTCTGGCAGCCTGGCAGCCTGGCACCCCTTGGGGGATGTCTACTTGCCCGCGGGGAGCAGGCCTAAACTGCAGTCGGGCATCCCTAGCGCTGCTGAGGAGGCAGGAGAGGCTCCCACCACCACTGCTGTACAGGCAGCCATCAGCCTGGCTTGTGGCTGAGCAGAGCTCCTCCCATGTGAGAGCGCCCTGACCACCAGAGGGCAGCTCCTGCATTGAGCATCTGCCCCCTGGTGGTCAGTGTGTGTCATAGTGACCAGTCATTCCCAGTCTTTCTGCTGTTAGGGTCAGTTTTCATATTACCCTTTTACTATATAGGATAGAGGCCTGGTGCACGGGTGGGGGCCGGCTGGTTTGCCCTGAAGGGTGTCCTGGATCAGGGTGGGGGTCCCGCTTGGGTGCCTGGCCAACCTGGATGAGGGGATGATGGCTGTTTGCAGCTGGTCACACGCCCTTCAGGGTGGGGGTCCCCACTGGGGTGCCTGGCCAGTCTGGATGAGGGGCTGAGGGCCGTTTTCAGGCTGGTGGGTGACTGAAGCTCCCAACCTCTCCATTTTTTCTTTTTTTTTTTTTTAATTCTGAGATTTATTTACCTTGTATGGCTGTCACTGGAACTGAGAGCTGGCTTTAGCTCTGAGGCTCGGCTCCAGCTCTGAGACCTCGGCTGCTGAAAGCAGGTATCTGGGTTTGTTTGGGTTCTGCTCAAACAAATTGTAACACTGTTGCGGTCCTGCTCGCTCCAGCTCTGACAGCTGAAAGCAGGTTTCTGGGGTTTGTTTAGCTTCTATAATTGCAACATTGTTTCTTAGAGTGCAAGCTCAGAGGCTGGCAGCGGCAGCGGGGAACCTTGGCTTCCTCCATCACTGGAGCAAGCAAGCTTCCTGTTCGCTTCAGCTGCCTGGCTGCCGGCCGCCATCTGTTTGGCAGTTAATTTGCATATCTTGCTGATTAGCCAATGGAAAGGGTAGCGAAGTTGCGGTTAATTACCATGTTTCTCTATTATTAGATAGGATATTTTTAAATCTTTATTTTTGAAGTATTACATATGTCCCTTTTTACCCCCATTGTCCTCTCCCATCCCGCCCCCTCCACTCCAGATCTTCACCACTCCACTATCTGTGTTTATGAGTTATGCGCATATGCATATGAGTTCATTGGTTGATATCCACGCCCCCTTCCTTGCCTTCCCTCTGAGGTTTGACAGTCTGATGCTTCTATGTCTCTGGGTCTATTTTTGTTCATCAGCTTATGATATTCATTGCAGAGTTGCTCGACCACTCTGCCATGGGTTTCAGAGACCTCCCCACAGTGATTTCCTGACTGCACACCACCCAGCCATGGGCTCTGTACCTCCGCAGTGAGTCGCATGCCAGTGGGACCTTGCAGGCAACATGTGCCACAGGAGCTGAGACCCTGAGCACATCCAAAACAGTGTGCATGATGAGGTCGGGGATGAGTCCCATAATCAGACAACCTGTGAGGATCCTCCATCCACCAATGGGGCAATAACATTCAAGGCCCATCTACATTGGGAGATCCCAAGTAACAAGTAGGGAGCTTTCCAAGAACACCCAGCTCAGGAGATCTGAAAGACTGCACCACTGGGTCCCACAAAACACCTACTACATAAGGCCACCCCCCAAAAATCTAGGTGGAATTATCAGTTTGATCTAAGACATAGAAACAAATACAAAGGGACAGCAAAAATGGGGAGATTTATGCCTTTTAAAAGTAACATTTCATATATGTGGTTAACAATAGCTGGCCACTCCTATTGAGGAGTTTATGTCCTCTCTTTGAAATTGGGCTGGCACTTGACTCTTAATTACTAGAAGGTAGTGGAGGTGGTGCTAATCCAGTTCTGGCACTTAGCAGGGAAGAGGCTTGGTAGCACCCACATTTGCACTTGTAAGAGTCTTGAAGTTGTGATAGAAATGGACAGGGTGCTCCCAGGATTGAGAACGGGAAGGGCATGTGCCTGCAAGCTTAATGAAGAAGGACTGCATATCCCAGAATCACTGCTAGGACCAGCCTTCCAGCCATCCCCTTCAAGACAACTAAACTGTGAGTGACCACCTTACCTGTTCTAGCTCAGGGGAGTTACCACCTTACTAAGATCCGTTTACATGGGAAAATTGTCCACCCAGCTAAGCCCAGTCATCCCAAAGGATTATGAGGGATGTAAAAATTGTTGTTAAATCATGTGCCATTTGGGGCTTATTTATTTTTTAAAGTTTTAATTACATCTGACACTCAATATTATTTTACATTAGTTTTAGGTGTACAGCATAGTGGTTAGACATTTATGTAATGTATGAAGTGATCTGATAATTCTAGTACCCACCTGGAATCTTATAAAAACAATGTGTAGCCCTAGCCAGTTTGGTTCAGTGGATAGAGCGTCCGCCTGGGGACTGAAGGGTTCCAGGTTTTATTCCAATCAAGGGTACGTGCCCAGGTTGCTGGCTTGACCCCAATAGGGGGCATGCAGGAGACAGCCAATTAATGATTCTCTCTCATCATTGATGTTTCTATCTCTTTCTCCCTCTCCTTTCCTCTCTGAAATCAATAAAAAAAATATAAAAAAACAACAACAACAAAAACCCAACAATGTGTATTTTCAATGGTCTGGCAGTAAGACTTACAATTGTCTAAAACAAAAAGTCACTGATATGGCTGATACTCAGAAGAGAAGAAATATATATAACATGATTAAGAGGAATAAGTGAGCAACATAAACATTCTTATTTTATATCTGGTACAGTGTTTTTCTCATTTCTAAGATCTCAACCCAAAGCCTGTTACAGCTTCACTTTCAGTAAAATATTTTAATAATTAAAGCAAGGAGTAATGGAAGCATCAGTCAATGTCACCAGTTTTCAATCACATCTTAAGCTTAAAATATATCTATACTAATAAAAGGGTAATATGCTAATTAGACTGGGAGATCTTCCAGGAGACCTTGTGGACATCCTTCCAGACAAGGCCATGGTAGCAGGGCTGAGGCAGAGCTGCTTAGGGGCTATCAGACCGGCAGGGGGGGTAGTTGGGGGTGAGTGGGCCAGAAAGGGGGGGCATTTGGGGGCAAGCAGGCTGGCAGGGGGGGCGCAGTTTGGTGCAAGCAGGCCAGCGGGGTGAGTGTGGCAGTTGGGGGCGAGCAGACTGGGGGAGTAGTTGGGGGCGAGAAGGCCGGTGGGGGCGGCAGTTGGGGGTGATCAGGCTGGCAGGCAGAGTGGTTAGGGGCAATCAGGCAGGCAGGCAGGCAGATGAGCGGTTAGGAGCCAGCGGTCCCAGATTTCGAAAGGGATGTCCGAATGCCGGTTTAGGCCCGATTCCACAGGAATTCAGACATCCCCCGAGGGGTCCCAGATTGGAGAGGGTGAAGGCCGGGCTGAGGGACACCCCTCCTCCATGCATGAATTTTGTACACCGGGCCACTAGTATAATATATAATATGAAAATAAGTTTGCTGGCAAATGCCCTTTTCTTCCATGTTATTATTTTAGTTGTGATCCACTGAAAATTTGCATTGTAAGTGTGGGATAGTAAGTTTGAAATTCAGTTTTTAATATTTTAAAACTGATTAAAATTATTGAGAAAAATAAATTACATGTTTCCTATAAGTTCTTCATAAAACTCAATGCTTGAAAAGTAAACTTTCTCACAAACCAAAATGATTTTCTTTTTTGAATCCTTGTTAACAGTTAATTCCAGAACATCAAATAAAACGCTTGTTAATTTTGACTACAGCTGATATCACTTTTATCAGAACTGTCTGTTCCTATTCGCATCTCTAAACCCCATAATCAAGCCTATAAATTGATAATAAAAATGTATACCTTACCTCCAAGTGTGAATATGAAGATTAAAATGCTGTATATATTCTTTGCAAACTGCATAATATTACAAAGATATGAGGGCATATTCACTAAACAATATACAGGATACATTATTGTGGACTATAGGTACAATGTTGTACAGCAGATCTTGTAGTGTATTCATATTGCTTAATTAAAACTACATGCCCATTGATTAATTACCTTAATTTTTCCTTTACCTAAGTCCTGGCAACCATCATCCAACTTTTTGTTTTTATGAATTGGATTATTTTAAATACCTCATATAAGTGAAACCATGCAGTGTTTCTGCAACTGGCTTATTAAACTAAGCTGAATGTCTTCCAGGTTCATCTACATTGTCACATATTACAGTTTTTTTTTCTTTTATGAAGTCTGAATAGTATTTTATTTTAGGTATATGTATTTGTCCATCACTGGACATTTAGGTAGTTTCTAAATTTTGGCTATTGGGAAAAGTGGGTAGGGAGTGCTATTGGAGGTTCTGATTTCAATTCTTTTGGATACATACCCAGAAATGGGATTTCTGTATCATATATTTTTATTCTTAATTTTTGAGAAAACTCCATACTGTTTTTTACAATGATTGCATCATTCTGCATTCTCAGTCAGGGTGTATAATGTTCTACTTTCTCTACAGTGTCACCAATATTTGCTGTCTTCTGAAATTTTTTATTTTGTTTCCTTTTTGTTTTTAATCATAGTCATTCTAATAGGTATGTGGTATCTCATTATAACTTTGATTTATATTTCAAGAATGATTAGTGACATTCAGCATCTTTTCATATACCTGTTCACTATTTGTATTTCTTCTTTGGACAAATATCTTTTCAAGCCATTGGCTCATTTTATAATTGGGTTAGTTTGGCTATTGAGTTGTAGAAATTCCATATATATTTTGGAAATTAACCACTTATCAGATATATGTTTGGCAGTTATTTTCTCTCATTTCGCAGGTATACTTTATTTTCTGTTAATAATTTACTTTTCTGTATAGATTTTTTCCTTTGAGGTAGTTCCATTTGTGTATTGCTGCTTTATTTCCTCTTCTTTTGTCCAGGATATCATTATCAAACTGAGGAAATTGAAAAACAAATGGGCTGTTCTTCTTATTATATTGCTAAATTAAATGTTCATCACATATATTTCCTTTTCTATTCCAATATGCATATCACAATATGACTCTATCAGTCTTATATAACTAGACAGGCAGTCCATGGTCTTTCTCCAGTGTCATTGTATCTTTCTTCTTATCTTTATATGGGAGGCTATGAGATGAAATTCTTCATGTTAACACACTCAGTAGACAATATGCAATTGTTATTTTTTATTGTTATTCATCAGTAGTGAAGTGAGAGGAAGAGTCTTTAAGTGGTATTACAAAGAAAGTCTTATTTATGATGTACTCAAGAGCAGAGTCAGAATTGCATTTATAATCTAGTAAAACATTTGCTTACTGATGTATAATGTTATGGAGATATTTTGGCAAACATGGAAAAAATTTCAATATTATGTGTTAAACAGAAATTATAAAGTCTTTTTTTTTTCTCATGCAACATTTTATTCTGATGAACTTTGTCATTGGCCAAAAACAAAACAACAACAAAGTTTAAGCCTCTGAAACTATTTTCCACCCTCACTCCATACTGACATAAACTGTAATTTTAATAGGCAAGCAAGAATAAAAAATGCACAATTCTGAAAATAATAATCATTGAAATAGCTACCAGCAACCTCTCTCATAAGTAAAAAAAAAATAAAGTATAATAAAAAAGGCAGAACTAGTCAAGACATACGAGTACAATTATTAAGTTTGGACACTAATATTAGACTTACTAAAATGGCAAAATTTGTAGTTTACTTTAACCTTTACTAAAAGTGTCACCCAAGGCTTTTTAAATTCTTTTAAAATTGCAAGCAGATTTATACAATGACCACCTGTGTGCTTCCCCATAAGAATTAACTTTATCACACAGAATTCAGTATTTCTAGATAACATTATATTTCACCTTGAATCTGATTTGTGAAGTTTTTTCACGTGCAACTCAGTCAATTCTTAGAATTACTTTGCCTTTTCTATTGTATTGTTTCAATGCATGTTATAAATTCATAAAAACAAAGGTCATAGGAATATTGCTTAGACACCACATTTGTCATTCTTTCTTTTTTCTACCAACTGCTGAGAACTAAAAGGTCTCCAATACCAATTATTAATATCTTTTCAATAGGGAATTCAATTTCAGACAGAGCCTTTCACTTGCAAGCTAACTGGTAAATTCATTTTTTAAATATAACACTTGTAGAGTTTTGGACAGAGTCTCCGATTAATCTCTGCTAATGATTAATAGGGATAAATATCATAGGAAGTAGAGCCATTGGATTCACAAATCCTCTTTGGGGGACTAGTTTTCAAAAAGGGAGGTTAGTTGCTCCTTTCCTGAAGAAATTATGGATACTTGTCACAGAATATTAAGATATTTTTGGTATTTTTACATTTACTTTAATGTTATAGTGCAATATATATATATATATATATATATATATATAGATATAGATATATCATATATATCATATATATTATATATATATAGATATCATATATATTATATATAGATATATAGATATATATTATATATATCTACACTAATAAAAGAGAAACATGGTAATTGGCATACGACCACTACCCTTTTCATTGGCTAATCAGAGATATGCAAATTAACTGTCAGCCAAGATGGCGGCCGGCAGCCAGGCAGCTTGAAACTAACATGAGGCTTGCTTGCCTCAGTGAGGGAGGAAACCAGCGTTCCCCACCTGTGGCTGCAGGCCTCTGAGCAGGCAGTTTAAGAAACTCTGTAACAAATACCACCGGGCTTCAGCCAGCAGGATGGCAACATTGTAAGCAAAGGCCAGAAACCTAAGAGCTGGAGCCAAGCCTCAGAGCTAAAGCTGGCCCAGAATTAAAAAAAAAGAAAAAGAAAAAAAGGAGCCGTTGGGATCTTCAGTCACTCCCAGCCTGAAAACAGCCCTCAGCCCCTCACCCAGACTGGCCAGGCACCCCAGTGGGGACCCCCACCCTGATCCAGGATACCCTTTAAGGCAAACCAGCTGGCCCCACCCGTGCACCAGGCCTCTACCCTATATAGTAAAGGGTAATATGCCTCCCAGCACCGGGATCAGAGGAGCCATGAGCCCTCCCGGCACCGGGATCAGGGTGACAGGGGGCAGCACCCAAACCCCCTGATCGCCCTGTGGCTCTGTGTGTGACAGGAGGCGGGGCCACAACCTACCTATCCGCCCTACTCTGTTCATGACAGGGGAAGGCGCCCCAACCCCCTGATCAGCCCTGCTCTGTGCATGATAGGGGGGAGCTCCCCAACCCCCCCCCCCACGGGCCCTGCTCTGTGTGTGATGGGGTAGAGCCATAACCTCCCCCATCGGCCCTGCCCTGAGTGTGAGAGTGGCGGTGCCTCAACCCCCTGATTGGCCCTGCTCTGTGCGTGACAGGGTACAGAGCCCCAACCCCCTGATTGGCTCTGCTCTGTGCGTGACAGGGGGTGGCGCCGCAACCTCCCCATCGACCCTGCCTTGAGTGTGACAGGGGAAGGTGCCCCAACCCCCCCAATCGGACCTACCCTGATCGTGACTGAGGGTGGCATCACAACCTCCCAACCTCCCTGCTCTGTGTATGACAGGGGGCGGTGCCCCAACTCCCCAATCGGCCCTGCTCTGAGTCTGACCAGGGGCTGCACCTAGGGATTGGGCCTGCCCTCTGCCACCTGGGAGCAGGCCTAAGCCAGCAGGTCGTTATCTCCCGAGGGGTCCCAGACTGCGAGAGGGCACAGGCTGGGCTGAGGGACCCCCCCGCCCCCCCGAGTGCACAAACTTTTGTGCACCGGGCCTCTAGTATATAATATATAGATATTATATATATCTAAGAGACCACGTGACCGAACGCTATGATGCCCACTGACCACTAGGGGGCAGACACTCAATGCAGGCGCTGTCCTCTGGTGGTCAGTGTGCTCCCACAGCCAACCTCCCATGGCCCTGTTTGCCCGCCAGGCCGAGGGAACTGACCTGTGTACAAATTTGTTCACTGGGCCTCTAGTTAATACTATAAAACAGTCTTATTTAAATTTTTAAATACTTTAAATTTATGTTTGTACTATATTGTAAGTAATACTGGTCAGAAAAATGTTTAGGACTTGAATTATTATTTTTTTATAGGTTAATAAAAGAATCAGAAAGGTTTTCCATCATTTTCTGTGTTTTAGTATCATTCAAAGGATCCTATATAATAAAAGCTTAATATGCTATGTGTCCAGTTGGCCATTCAACCAATGAAAGTGTAATATCCTAATGATATGCTAAGGCCGCTCAACTGCTCACTATGATGTGCACTGACCACCAGGGGGCAGACACTCCAAACAATAGGTTAGCTTGCTGCTGGGGTCTGGACAATTGGGACTGAGCGAGACAGGCTGGACATGCCCTGGAGTCCTCCCATGGTCCCTCCCCAGCTGGCTAACCTCCTGTGTCCCTCCACGGCCCCGAATTTGCACTGGTGGGGTCCCTCAGCCTGGCCTGTGCCCTCTTGCAATCCGGGACCCCTCAGGGGATGTCAGAGAGCTAGTTTCAGCCCAACAGTGGAACGACTAGTTGCTGTGATGCATACTGACCATCAGGGAACAGAAGCTCAATGAAGGATCTGCCCCCTGGTGGTCAGTGTGCTCACACAGTGGGAGTGCTGCTCAAGCCAGAGCCAGGCTCATGGTTGGCAAGTGCAGTGGTGGTGACATGAGCCTCTCCCACCTCTGAGGCAGCACTAAGGATGTCCAACTGCTGTCTTAGGCCCACTCCCTCAGACATCCTCTGAGGGCTCCCAGGCTGCAAGAGGTCTCAGGCCGAGCTGAAGGACCCTCCCCCCCCCCACACCAGAGTGCACGTATTTTGTGCACTGGGCCTCTAGTATAGAATAATCTGTTCCTGAAACTCACATGTAAAACTATCTGAAATTTAAATTACTTTTGAAAATTTTATTTTTCATTTTTCTCTTCTTTAGAAAGATTTTTTTATTACTTTATATTCAGAATTTCACAATATACTCTTGGAGTTGGACTTTTTAAAAGTAAAGCATCAATTTCATTGTTTTCAAATTTGATAGTACAGTGGGGCCTTGACTTACGAATGTCCTGACTAACGAGTTTTTTGAGATACCAGCTGTCTCTCGGCTGATTTTTTGCATTGAGTTGACAGAGTAATTTGAGTTAATGAGCTCCTTAATGAGCTCCTTAACGAGCTCGGTCTCTGAACAAATTAAACTCGTAAGTCAAGGCCCCACTGTATAGAATAGCATAATATCCTAATATTTTTCATTCTACTTATCTGTGTTTATATTCTGTGTCACACTTATAATGTTGCATATTTCTCTTTATTAGATTTTGAAGAACTTTAAATACTATGTCTATTAAAATAAATTAACTACTTTTTTATTTATTATTCCTATTAGTTTTTTCATACTATGAAACGTGTTTATTTTATTAACTATTTACCTTAATATTCTTAATTCTATAGTTTGTTGTTTGTTTTATATCTTGATAAGTAGCTTTAATTTTTTTTATTTCTATTTCTTTTTGACAACATAATGTTTGATACATTAACTTCTAATAGTTTTTACTTTATACAATAAAACTTTATATGTAGGCTATTAAATGTTTACTGTATTGATTTTCCAAGCACTTTTTACTGCAGTTTGACTCCTTCTTTTATTTTGAGTTACATAAGATTTAGCACTTTCTTTTATATTTTTATTCTTCAACTTTTTTATTTTATTTAATTTTTCCATCATCTTTTATCCCCTCTATCAACTCCACCCATCCTGCTCCACCCCCACAATCACCATATGTCCATTCTCCCTCTCTTTTTTTCTTCTGTTTTTGCTTAATCCTTCTACCCACTCCCAGCACCACCTCTATCAGACCTGTCAGCCTGCTTTATCTTGCTCTGTCTCTATTTTGCTTAGTAGTTCAGTTTGTTCATTAAATTCCACATATGGGTGAAATCATATTCCTTTTTTTGTATACATTTCTAGAATGGATTAAATTATTCTACATTTTAATTAATCTAAATCTAATTTTAAATTTTCTTTAAATTGTTTTAAGAGATCACTATCTATTCTATTATTTTCTTTGGAGTGAATCCTACTTGAGTTTATGTTTACCAGAATATGATCAAGATGAGGAATATTCCCAGATATGTGTGTTTGTGTGTCTGGCGTGTGTATGTGAGTAAGAGACAGAGAGAGTGGGAGAGACCATGCAAACACAGGCATGTTCAGGAATAGATTCAGTGAACGGAAAAGTTTTATAACTCATTTGAATATTCAGTACAATATAAAATTAAAATTCTAATACTTTTAAATTTATATATTAAATATTTTAACTTTTACCACTTCTAAACTTTTAATCTTCACAACAGCTCTGTGACATAAGAACTATTAAGAACTGTTTTAAGAATGAGTAAATTGACCAAGTCTGGGTTCTGCTGGGCCTTTTGTCCGATTAAAGAGGAAAGAGCATGCTTCTTTCAGAAAGAGGTCTTTGAGACTGCTGTGACCAACAGAGTGTGGTGAAGTGAGGCTACACTTCAGTGGTTCCTGACCTAGCTTTTGGGGCATTGTCAGTTTCCACTGTTTTTCTCGGAGCCCTGAGCTGTCACAGACATCTCTGCATGTTGAGGCCACTATGCTGTGTGTAAGTCTAAGGCAGGCAGGGGAAGAAGCCTCAAGACAAAAAGACAGAAAGAAACACAGAGGGAAACGTCTGCTCAGACCTCACCTGTTCTCGCTCCCCGTTGTGGGAGACATCATAGGGCAGAGATAAGTCGTCCCTGTTGAATCCTTCTGATGCACACGATGTGAGACATAATGTTATAAATTGCTGATTTGCAAATCAAGTGTATTAAGCAGCAGTAACTACATAAGATGTTCATTACTTTCTGTCACTCTCATGCTTTGAGAGGCATATATCCAGTGCTTATTTATAATGGTAATTTCTGTTTCTGAGACAAAAACTGCTATTGACTGTCACAAATATATGTAAGATGTCAATACAATTTTATATCTTAATTCAAGTACCTATAATAATAAAAGCATAATATGCTAAGTAGACTGGACGGTCTTCCAGACAAAGCCATGGCGGCAGGGGCCGAGGCAGAGGTGGCTGTGGGGGCGGCAGGGGGCCTTGCACAAATTTCGTGCATAGGGCCTCAAGTATTTTAACAGTTATCTTCATTTCTAACTCTTAAATATGCATTGACTTTATAGTTTCTGTTTAGTAGATAATATTTAAATTTTATCTTACCTTTTATCACAATAATTAATCTTATTTTTATCCATATCAGCGTTCCTTACTAACTTGAACAACCACTTGAATGGGTATAATACTTTAGGTTGTAATCTTTTCTTTTCTTTTTTAATAAAACTGCATTTCAGAATCAGTATCCATTGATATTGAGCAGAGACGAAGACATTTACTATGCATCAATTGTATTTTCTCCTAAAGTGTTTTAGATTTCCTATCTTGGATATGTTCGATGTGGTGATTTATATGTAAAGAAAAGGATATATAAAGATATAGATATTTTCAAATGCAATGAGATCATTTGATTTTCTGATTTATTTTTCATAATAAAACAAATCACAAAGTGTATTTGCATAGTTTATCTTCCCCCTTTTCCAACTAGTTTAGGCATACTATCATGTGAATATAATGGTGTCTTTAATGCATCTACCACATTTCTTTCTCTTTTCTCACCATTCTCATCTATTCACTAACATTTTCCAAATTCCAGGGTCAAGAGAATGTCTCTGTTCCTTTAATTTTCTGCGGCACAGAAGCAGTTGTTCTCCGCATGTAGCAGTTCCCAACTTACCGCGCCAGTCTTTCATCTCAATGCAAACTTTCTTCGTGGCTGTAAAGAAGCTTTCAATCTCTTGAGGCTACGAATTCAAATTTGTCTAAAATGTTCCCCTATTTCTTGGAACAGCACCATTAATACATAGTTATGACACTATTATTCTAAGCTCACACTTAAAGAATGAAGTCCATGCTTTGCTAACACGGGTTGATAGCAAATTTGAGTTGACATTGGGTTTATCCAAGACTAGGTAGCTCTAAGCAAATACCCAAGGACAAAGAAGGTAAGAAAGAAAATTTGAGAAGTACCTTAGAGATTTTTACTGTGTTACAAAAGGGTTGCCAGGTGCTAGAGAGAGTTGGGAAGGGAGAGCGTGGAAACAGAGGCAGTCACAGCAGGCAGTTATGCTGTTTTCCTAAGTGTGTCTTTTTAGTGCTTGGTGTGGCAGCCAGCAGTCAGCATCAACAGGGTCTCTGGTGTTTGCCTGGAATAACTGACTTCCTTAAAAGCGAGTCCCAGCATATCCCCTGATCGTGCCCATTAGAGCCTTCTGTTTCAAGAGGGCTCCAAGTCTAAGCCAAGAATAAATCTTGCCAAATGCACTCCTTTTTGTTGGCTGGAAGCAACAGGAATGCTTCCTCCGTGGCATTGCCAAGGTTGGAAATTCATTCCCAGTTGCCCCATAGCTCATCTTACTGAATACAGATAGTACTCCACCAGGATCAGATCCGGCATGCTTTCCAGATAGGAAATGAGTCATAGATTTGTTATTGTTTTAATATGTTTCTTTACACTCTACATTGCAAATGATTACTGACACTTCTAACACTGTGAGGAAACACTCCCTAATTTCACATCAATTTAGGTTTCTCTTTGTTTTTCTAATCCATTTGTAATTTCAATTGGAGGAAGGGGTGAGAAGAGCCAGAAAGCAACTTTTGTTCAAGGCTAAATCTCAGCAAAATATCTGTTCTCCATTTTAAACACAAATATTCTTACCAAAATATGAAGTTATTTACTATTTACAAATTAAATGGTATAAAAATAAAAATTTGCTTATACTCTAGAAGTCTTTTCTCATAGAAGATACTTTTAGTGTACATTAGCAACACACAAACATTGATGTTAAATAAACAGTATTGAAAAGGTATGTAGAATGGCAGGAAATTGAATATAAGTTTTATTATCTACATTCTTTATCATTTCAAAAGCCCTCCTAATGTAACAACCTTCATGTGCCCAACATATTACTTATAAAGTGAACAAAAATGACTCACTCTTCTTAGTTGGCAGAGTATAGTAATCAGTACCTATTTGCTTTCAAATGATAGACATATAATTCAAGTTTATGACACAGAGAGTGAGGGCAACAGTGAGAGTGAAAGAGAGAGAGAATGAAAGAGTAATTTAACACATAAAAGTGAATGACCAAGGGGTTCTTGCTTAAGAAGAGCTGAATTCAAAGATCAAAGGTGGACTCTGTTTATTTATATATCTGCTGCTATTGCTTTCAGAAGTGGGATAGTCTAGGGCTTAAAGCATCTGATACATGTTAGCTGTTCTTATTATGAGTATCATTATTAATATCAATATTATTATTAGCACATGTTCTGTATAACCTATGAAAGTGTTTTCATGTGTTTTTTTTTGTAGTACATAACAGTATAATCTCATTCAATTAGAACATGCTGATCATCTATAATGTGTGAGATAATAAGTCGGCCACCAGGAAACACAAAGATTAATAAGAAATTCCCTTTGTCCTTGAATCTATTGTTACTTCAGAAAGTGAAATAGGACACTAATAATAACTAATTAGTAAAGATTTCATATATTAGAAAATAAATTTCATATTAAAGAATTCTATTGTCCACATAAAAACATATTTTACTTGAAGTTTATGTCGTAAGAAATTGGCCCACATTTCCTCCTTCATTAGATAGAGACTGCCTACAAAATAATTAATTCTGGGTCCAGTGGTTGTAAAAGGATATAGGGTTAAGGAAGTCTAAAGAAATGTTAATGTACAGCTTTAGTGTTTTTAATAGGTCTCTTTGAATAGAGCAGTAAATAATAACTGCCTCTAATAAAAGTTTGCATTATGTCAACCTGTTGGCTTTTATTGGATTATAACTCCCTCCAGATAGCCCATGTCTACCCTGGGCCTGTGCTCCTAAACCCACTTATTGTCAAGAGCCGGGCTGGAGAGCACTGGCTGATTAAAAAAGCAAGCCAAAATTAAAGCGACAATATCAGCTAACTGCAATAGTATAAGCCAGAAACCGGGAAGAAAGTATCCACACTGTCAATGTTCCATTTTTTCTCTATGGAAACATAAAATGTGAGTGAGGGTCGGGGGCATCTGCACAGATGGAGGACATCATCTCACTGCCAAGGGAATCTTAATAAATGGCTCCTGACACTTTGTAAACCCCAGGAGCTGGGATTGAAAAGGACTGAGAGTACTAAGTTCGTGGCAAAAAACATCTTCCAGGCACCTCTGCCTCCCATAATGAAGTCTCAGGAGAGAAGGAGCAACTGCGGAAGATAGCAACAGAAGGCCCTGCAAGGTAGATTCCTACTGGAGGCACCTGGGTTAGGAGTGCAGCTCTGCTTAGGAGCAGCTCAAGCACAGGGGCCTGAGTCTGAAGGCAATTCCTTTCAGAAACTGCAGTGCACTAGCTGTGGACCACCAAGCCTTGTGGGAAAGGCAGGCTTGCCCAGTAGGCAGGTGACGTCTTTGTAACTGGACTAAGGTCAAGATTGAAAAATCACACAAAGGATTTTTCACACTTGCATCTGGGCTCCTCATTTATTTAACAGAGAACACTTGAATTTAAAAAAAAAAAAAAGTAAGGGAATCTTTATTTCATCTCAGGGATGAAAGTTCTCTATTTAATCAAATAATTATATGTCTTTTCTCTAATAGTTTAATTAAAAACCTGTGGTAGAAAATTCCACTGATAACTTTGGGAAACCTAATTCATCTTTTTTAATTTTATTTTTCAACTGCAGTTTACATTTAATAACATCTTGTATTAGTTTCAGGTTTACAACATAGTGGTTAGACAATCATACCCTTTACATAGTGTTCCCTCCAATATTTCAAGTGCCCAACTGGCACCATAAATAGTTATTAAATATTATTGACTATATTCCCTATGTTGTACTTTAGATCCCTGTGACTATTTCATGACCACCAATTTCTATTTTTTAATCCCTTCAACTTTTTAAGAGAGAACACCTTAAAATATTTCTTTTCTTCTTTTTAAAAAAAATATTTTTATTGATTTCAGAGAGGAAGGGAGAAGGAGAGAGAGATGGAAACATCAATGATAAGGGAGAATCATTGATTGGCTGCCTCCTGCACGCCCCCCACTGGGGATCGAGCCCTCAACCTGGGAATGTGCCCTGACTGGAATAGAACCTTGACCTCCTGCTTCATTGGTGGATGCTTAACCACTGAACCACACTGGTAGGACAAAATCTTTCTTTTCTTAAGGTTTCTCCGGCATTTGGTATTTTGAACCTGCTTTTGAAACATTCCCCATTGAGTTTAAGAAGTTTGTTTAATTAATTATTCTTCAGCACATTTTGCCCATCATTATATTGTTCACCATTCTTTTCCACTCTGAACAATCCCTTTCTCCTTTGATTTCAACCACTGCCAAATAATTGATTACTCACAGATGTGTATTTCTTGATTAGACTGCTCTTCTGAATTCAACACAGAATTTCATCTTCCACTTGGAAATATCCTCTAGGGATGTCACACAGAAACTTCCAAAATAATACATTCAAATGTACTTATCTCCCTAGGTAATTTTTTTTTTTTAAAATTTCACTGTGATTGATTCATGCCATTCATCCAGGGTCTCTCAAGCTAATGAATGACCTCAGAAACATCAGTGGTTAATATCTTTGGCACCTATCACATCCATCAGTCACCAAGTATTGTTGAATATATTTCCTAAATAATTCTTGATCTCTACTGATCTTCCTTGTTGTCTTTTTTATTTTTCTCCATGAAATTTTGTATTTTTATTCCAAATAATTTACTCTTGTCTTTCTACTTTAAATTATGTGTCCTTTCTACTGAAAGCAGGGTCTTTTTAAAACATATTGCTCAAGTCCATTACAATTTCTGTATCTCTGATGTCTACAAGATAGCATTGTTCTGGACTCTAATTTTCCAATCCTCTCAAATCCTCTCCAATAAAAGAGCAAATTGAGCTTTTAACATTTTATTAATATTAATATTATCTTTCTTTGCTAGTTACATGTTTGTTCAAACTCATTCATTGTCTGAGAAATTTCTTCTTATCCTCTTCTCCACTATTAAACTCCTATTTAGTTATTAGGATTTAATTTAAGTAACACCTTGTATCCTTTATCAGCAATCACACTGTATAAACCTCACCGACCTAACAATCATCACAGCATTCTCTATGTGTTTACAGGTTGAAACCTTTATTAAATTATAAGCTATTCAGAAGCTAGAGTGCTTTGTTCACTGTGTGTTCCTAGACCCTAGCTATATTTCTGACATAAAAAAGCTAATGCATAATTTTTCATAAAGGAATATTAATTTTAAAATAATGATAATTTCTGGGGCACCAAATGTAATTTAAAAAATATAGAGATACTTTAGTAAAAATGTTCTTGTAAGGTATATATATATTTTTTTCTTTTGTAGTTAATACTGCCTCCTATCCTTGTATTTAAAAACAGTTATTAAGTATACATATAGGGTGGGGCAAAAGTAGCTTTATAGTTGTGATTATGCAAAACAGAGTTTATTCTTATATTATCATGTATTAACTATTGTATTATTTGCCATACAAACAACTGTAAACTTTCTTTCCCCCACCCTGTATTTGTCTGTATAAAGTACCACGTGCTATATGTAATGCTTTCAACGTGGTCCCTGTCCTCTAGAATATTAAAATTTAAGACATATGGTTTATCTTTTAATTAAAATAATCTGCCAAGAAAATTTCACCACTATTTATCTTAGAAAATATGAGAAAAATTTAATTTACTGTATGAAATATTTTTGATATGCCAAATTTAATCTCCCAATGTATAATTTGTATAAATAATGAAGCATAAAAACAATGATACTTTTCTGCTCATAAAAACATAACTTACATGTTTTTCTCCTTATTAAAATATAAACTATTAAAAATCTAAACTACTGTACTGTAAATATAATTTAATTTTAAAAAGCAAAATTGTCATATAACAAAGTACCATTGCTTTTCAATTAATTTTAAGAATGTTTTATTAAAATAGTAATAACAGGAGTTATTAACACAGTTAAAATTTTAAACTCATGGCAGGACCTAATCAGATTGTTCTTCATTGCTCGAAATTATGTGACAACTAATTTTTTAGTATGCAAATTAGTGTCAAGTGGACAATTTCTGGAATACATACAGCCTTTAAAATGTAATAAAATGGCTCATTAAAAAACAAATACTTTATGTAAATTACCATTTCTACTTATTTAACCAAATTTCTAAAAACTATTTAGAATATGTAGGATGTATGTTCAGAATCTGTTAAGAATTATTAACTTGAATTACTTCTAAATTGAAGGGTAATTCTAGTCAACTTGAAAATCAACCATTTGGGAATATTGGAAAGTATACAAAATTTGGCATATAATACATGTGTTCAAGAATAGGCCCTGCCACTTATTAATGATTTCACTTACGAGTAGGTACTTATTTGACCTTGGTCATGTGAATTAAGCATGCATATTGGTATGCTAACTCTATTCAAATATTAGCTATATGCAGAGGATCTTTGTAAGATTCTAGCTGGAACTTCTTTTTCCCCTAAAACTTTAAAAACATTGCTCTATGATATGTTGACTCCCAATACTGCTGATGAGAAAAATTGTGATTCTTGAACTTATACCTAAACTTTTCTTTGGAGAAGAAAACAAACTTTCAGTATTCATTAAGGAAAGATAATATAAGTAAGAAACTGTAAAGAACTGACTTTTGCAGCCATGGTTGCTGTCAGAATTGTGGTTGAGAGGATGTGGTAGATGTAGGACATAGAAAACATCTGGTATATGGACCAAAATTAAAGTACTCACTGTAAAATTTCAGAACATTTATGGGTAAAGAAAAGACCCAAAGAACTTCCATAGAGAGAGTAATCAAGTTACATAGAACAACAACAATCAGAATGGTTTCCCACTTCTTGATAGCAACACTAGAAGTGTTACAGAAGACCGGAGAAAAACCAAGCCACTCTTAGAGAAAAGGGAGTTACAGTTTACGCAGGCTCAGAGAAAAATGTGTCTTTCAAATTATGGCCCTCCCAACATGGAGGCAACTCTCTTTATTTATACTTTTTCCAATCCTTTGTCTCCCAAATTTGGAATGAGACTTCGGGCCTTTGAGAAAGAAGGCCTGCGTGCTGGGAAGGGGCCATGAGACCATATCTCAAGGCTTGGCCTGGTGCCAGCACTGACAACTCTGCCTGGGGCATAGTTTATGGCCTCTCTGGAATGGGAGTAGTCTCATTTTCCTTATTATTTAAGCAAGGAAGCGTTTACAGAAGCCAAAATAGCAGGGTTAAAATTTCAAACAGCAGTTTTTATATAAGATGGATGCTTTAGAAGCAGGCTACATTCCTGAGGTACTGTGGCATCCTCTGAACATCCTGATGGAACTGAGTTCTCATTTTCCTAACAGCTATTACATATTCTTATGTTGACCTTCCTTTCTTTCTGTTTTCATCTCCCCTGGTCCTTCCCTTCCAGGAATTACCTCCCAAACAAACTACCTGCAACCAAGTCTGTCTCAGGCTTTGCTTTCAGGACCCAGGTAGACAGAGTGAATTTATTGTGACGGAGACTATAGGACACTTTTAAGTCAAATATTAAATTTCCACAATTATGCAAAATGTTATTTAATTATTAGTTTAAAGATATCCTACACTGCTTTTCTTTCTAAATTAATTTTATCTGAATATTGAGCCTCATGAACACATCCTTTATTATTAATTTTAAATCAGTTTTCTAGAACTTCTATATTTAAAGTAATAAAAAAGAGTTATTGGACATTAAAAATATAATAACAGAGTTTAAGAATACACCTAAATACAAGAATTAAAGTCTTCCAAAATGGAATAAAAACAAGAAAAATTTCTGCTTCCATCAGTTAGTGGAGTTATTTTAAATTTTGGGTTCAATCAATGTCCAGGCTGAACCCCAAGACTAATTAAATAAAAACATGGGTGGAAGGGTGGTGGTGACATCTTCATGGAAGCAGAAATTGTTTTTCTTGTTTTTACTCCATCTCAGAAGACTTAATTTTTATATTAATGCATATTTTAAAATTTTGCTATCATATATTTAATGTCTAAGAACTCATTATTATTACAGTGAATATTCCAAATTTATAATAACCTGCCTTTTTCATAAATGTGATATATGAAATGGCAGCTCTTTGCCCATATATAATAATTATCAACAGAGAGATCCATTTTCCTGAAGTCTGAATGTGTCTTATTTTGTCACTCAGAATAACTAGATTCTACAGAGAAAAAAATCTTAGTAATCTGCTTATAGTACTCTGCATTGTCTACACTGTCATCATTTTATGAACCAAATAATGTAGAGACCCTTTCTACTCTTGGTATATCCTATCTAATAAAAAAGAAACATGGTAATTAGCGTACGACCGCTACCCTTCCCATTGGCTAATCAGGGCAATATGCAAATTAACTGCCAGCCAAGATGGCAGCCGGCAGCCAGGCAGCTGGAAGCTAACATGAGGCTTGATTGCTTCAGTGACGGAGGACTCCAACGTTCCCCGCCTGCATTGCTGGCCTCTGAGCTTGCAGTTTGAAACATAGTAACAAATATAGAAGCTAAACAAAACCCCAGAAACCAGCTTTCAGCCAGCTGGGATCTCAGAGCTGAAGTTGATACAGAGTTTCGATTATAGAACCCAAAGAAACCAGATACCTGCTTTCAACAGCAGAGGCCTCAGAGCTGGAGCCAGAGCTAAAGCTGGCCCAGAATAAAAAAAAAGAAAAAGAAAAAAAGGAGCAGTTGGAAACTTCAGTCACCCGCCAGCCTGAAAACAGCCCTCAGCCCCTCACCCAGACTGGCCAGGCACCCCAGTGGGGACCCCCACCCTGAAGGGTGTGTGACCAGCTGGAAACAGCCATCATCCCTTCACCCAGGCTAGCCAGGCACCCCAGTGGGGACCCCCACCCTGATCCAGGACACCCTTCAGGGCAAACCAGCCGGCCCCCACCCGTGCACCAAGCCTCTATCCTCTATATTAAAAGGGTAATATGCCTCCCAGCACCTGGATCAGTGGAGCCGTGAGGCCTCCCAGCACTGGGATCAGTGGAGCTGAGAGGCCTCCCGGCACCGGGATCAGTGTGACAGGGGGCAGCACCCAAACCCCTGATTGACCCTGCTCTGTGCGTGACAGTGAATGGAGCCCCAACCCCCCTGATGGGCCCTTCTCTGTGCGTGACAGGGGGCAGCACCCCAACCCCCTGATAGGCCCTGCTCTGTGCATGACAGGGGGTGGCGCCGCAACCTCCCCATCGACCCTGCTTTGAGTGTGACAGGGGGCAGTGCCCCAACCCCCCAATCAGCCCTGCTCTGAGCCCAACCAGGGGCTGCACCTAGGGATTGGGCCTGCCCTCTGCCACCCGAGAGCAGGCCTAAGCCAGCAGGTCCCAGACTGCAAGAGGGCACAGGCCAGGCTGAGGGACCCCCCTCCCCCTGAGTGCACAAATTTTTGTGCACCGGGCCTCTAGTCCTATATAATAAAAGACTATACAAATCAACCAAACAGTAGAACAACCGGTCACTATGATGTGCACTGACCACCAGGGAGCAGACACTCAACACAGGAGCTTCCCCCAGTCCACAGACCCTTACACCAGCCAAGATAGGTGCCAGCGGGGACCCCCAACCATCCCCCCAGTCGCCCCACAGAGGTAGGCAGGGCTGTGAGTGGGCGGTACCAGCCCAGCCAAGGTGGGTGCCATGCCAGTGGGGGGCCCCAATCACCCTGTCAGTTGCCCCAAAGATCGCCCCTGATCACCAGCCAGGCCTAGGGACCTACCCGTGCACGAATTTTGTGCACCAGGCCTCTAGTTTCTTATAAAATAGGAAATATATAACAAAAGTAGAGGGTCTCTACACTATTTGCTTCACAAAAAGTGTGTGTATCTATGTGTCTATGTTTTTTTTTTTAAAATTAACCTTCTGCAGAATATTCACACTAACTATATATACCTAGAACTATAATCAAACAATAAATTCTCTGAGTTTCTTTTCAGAGAGAAAAATCTCATTCTGTTCTATGAGCTATTTATTCTCATCATGATGTGAGTAGCATATGAAACCACTGTCTTCTTCCAGTGGTCCTTGAACACACCAATTTTTGGCCATTGTGCATTACTTTTATTGAAAAATTGACACACTGTTTTTACTTTTCGTATCTCCTGCTTTGCATTCAGCTTCCTGAAGCATACTAGGCTAGACAGCACGCATTCTCCCACTTCTCCGTGTCCAGAAGAATATAGCTTAAATTTCCCCTCTTCTCTTTATGTTTATAATGTTACAGTGTCATTGTCCCTTTTTCTATCCAGTGTGATTCAGTAGCAAGCAGAGTTAAGTGGTCACACTAGCAGAGCTAAATGAAGAGCATTTAGGTAAGGAGCCAATATTTTTGATGGACCTTTGAAATAGTTTCTCCACATTTAATAATCCAGTAGCCACCTTTTTATTTGATTGTTTCTTTCTTCATCAGATTGATTTATCTCAAGAGTTGTCCAAAGTTTGTAGGTGGATACAACATGATCCTGGATTACTTTGTATAGATATTTTATGTTTTACTTTGTATAGATACTTTATGTTTCAGTATTATAAGCCTTTACCATGGGGTATACAGTATGTGGTTATATATACAGTAGTCCTCCCTCACATACTGTTTTGTTTTCTGTGGTTTTAATTACCTGTGGTTGGCAACAGTCCAAAAATATTAAATGGAAAATTCTAGAAATAAAGAATTCACAAGTTTAAATTACCTGTCATTCCAATGAAATCACACACTGTCCTTCTCCATGGCACCAGGGAAGTGAATCTTCCCTTTGTCCAGCTTACCTACATTACATCTACTTCCCTCCCTGTTAGTCACTTATGAGCCACCTGGGTCATCAGGTTACCTGTCACTGTGCTTGTGTTCAAATCACCCTTATTTTACTTACTAGTAGCCCCAAAGCGCAAGAGTAGTAGCACTGGCAATTCAGATATGCAAAGAGAAGCTGTAAAGTGCTTCCTTTTAAGGTAAATGTTCTCTACTTAATAAAGTATTTTATCATCTCGCATCATCACAAGAAGGGTAAGTAATGTACTATAAGATATCTGAAGAGACCTCATTCACATAACTGTTATTAGAGTGTGCTGTGATAATAGTTCTATTACTTGTGGCTAATCTCTTACTGTGCCTAATTTATAAATTAAACTTTAGCATAAGTATTATGTATAGAAAAAGAAAAGCAGAAAATATATAGGGTTCTGTACTCCCCACAGTTTTAGGCATCCACAGAGGGTCCTAGAATCCATCTCTTGCAGATAACGGGAGACTACTGTAATCTTATTGTGAGAATGGTCGTCAAAATAAAGCTGGATGTTCAAACTAAGATATGTACCTCCTTCATTTCACTTTCTCTTGTCAGTTAAACCCCTGCAGTTTTTTTTTTCTAATAGTGTTTTGAAGAGCAATATATATATATATATATATATATATATATATATATATATATATATATATAGTAATTGAACTGTTTTTTCTTTAAGACTTTGAAATGTAAGAGTCTTACATTGCTGTTTGCTTGAATATATTATTTCTGTACTGACAGTGGGGATTTTTATTTCAACTGTGCCTTCTCATAGACACATTAAGAGCATTTCCCAGTGGTGTTTTTGGCTTGCTTGGAATTTATAATCAGAAACTTTCAAGCTCCAGATACCTAGGAGGTTTTCCACTCAACATGTGCATGGAAATTTGGCAATTTCTTCCTGGCAGGAAGTAGGAGATTAAAAGAGCTCAACTACCCTCACACGGTTTTCCCTTCAGATACAGTATTTTTACTGTATTGAAACACTGAAAATCGTTAAGTCCACACTTTGAAATGTTGGAAATATTGAATTGAGTAATATTGACCTCAGTATCACTGTTAAATTATATACACTAATTTGTTTCAACACACAGAAAGAATACTCGTTTGTTACATAAATACTTAGAGTATTTGTGAAAATGGCTATTTGAAAAGAATAGCTGTACTGGAATCAAGTCTTGTATGTTAAGTGCTATAAATAATTACCGTAGCCACAGTGCTCTCTCACCCAACAGGACACATGCAATTATCTCCCTGTGTGTAGAACAGAAATGGTGTTAATATTCCCTAACCATTAGCTATCTCTAAATCACCAATATTTATAATTCTGGTATGAATTTTTGTGGTTATATGTCAATCTGTCAATCTGTATTTTTTTATGTTTTAGGGATCCCAAATATTTCAAAACCATAATATGTAATTTGGGAAATCTAGAAATCTATTCTGTTTTATCGTCCTATATGTTCTCAAACCTATTATTCAATATCTTATCCTTAATTGTGCCCTCATGAGCTAAAGGACTTTCCTTTCATTTTATTGATTATTTTTATCAAGAAAGTGGGGTTTTTCAATTTTTCCCTAGTTTATTGAGATTGTCATGTTGATTATATCCTTAAACTTTGTTAATAGGGAATGTTAAATTAATGATTTTTATAGGTTGACACTTTTTTACATTCTTGGGATAAAACACATCAGTGATGGTGCATAATCCTTTTTTATGTGGCTGAATTGTTTTGCTGGTATTTTATTGGGGATTTTTTCAACTTTATGCATAAGGTGTATTGATCTATAGTTTTCTTTTAATTTCCTTTTCTGGTTTTGATATCAAGGTAATGCTGGATCATAGAATACGTTGTAAATAAATTTCAAAGATAAATCAAAAACAAAAAGTAATACAAAATGTAAGTATGTGGAAAATATAACTAAATATGACCTCATAAAATAACTGCTATTGCTTAGAATACATATATTAGATACATTGTATGTAATCCTGGAACTAGCCCAAATATCCCTCAAGAGTAAAACAGATAAATTATGTTATATTCATACATGAAATAATATGGGATGATGATATTGAATAAATTATTGCTATGCAAATATTATATTGTGAAATTGAGTTAGATATTGCAAAGATAATAGTAAAGGCAAGAAGTTAGATATTAAAATAAACATTCTATATGAATCCATTTATATAAAGTATAAAATAGCTTAATTAAATTATGGTGTTAGAAATTAGTGGTTACCTTTCAAAGGGGTGAGAAGTTAATGAGTGAGAGGGACACTTGAGGTACTGTTAATGTTCTATATCTCGACCTAGGTGGTTATTCACCTGAGTATGGCTACTTTGGAATAAGTTAATGAGTTACTGACTTATGATTTATAAATTGCCCTTATGTGCATTTTACTTGAAAAAATATTTTGAAATCACCACAATTAATAGCAATATTTTTACTATATGTAATAAAAAGCCAGTTGTGTGAGAATTCTTGCTCACTAGAGAAAGGGATTTTGGTTAGCTATACTTTTTAATTTTTTCTGGTAACATTATATCTTGTTTTCTCCATTTTGTCACCATTGCTATCATTTTAGAAAATAATCTACTAATATGGAAGTGAGGATTGCCAAATAATATACAGGTCATTCCATTATATTTGAAATTTAAATAAATGATGAATATTTTAATATGTATGCCCAAAACACTGCATGTAAAATACTTATTTTAAAAACATTTATCTAAATTTCAATATTGTGTCTATTTTGTGTGTGTGTGAATTTGGCAACCTTAACAAAAAGAGTTCTGCTTGAGGCAAAATTAAGATTGCATTAAAAATGATTCCATGGAACAAAATGCACAATATTTAATTATCTTTAAATACATTTTAATTGATTTCAGAGAGGAAGGGAGAGGAATAGAGGGATAGAAACATCAATGAGTAGAGAGAATCATTGAGTGGCTGCGTTCTGCACACCCAACACTGGGAATCAAGCCTGCAACCCTGGCATGTGCCCTGACTGGGAATCAAACTGTGACATCCTGGTTCATAGGTTGACACTCAACCACTGACCCACACAGCTGGGCTGCACAATATTTAATAGATCTGCAGAAATATTTGATAAATATTTCATTTCCACTGAGCCAAATCAGCTAGGACAGTATTTCATTTCGTAGTGGTGTGCTAAGAGATTGAAAATACGCTGCGGTAAAAAAAAAAAAAGGAATTCTTACCATTTGCAACAGCATGGATGGAACTGGAGAGCATTATGCTAAGTGAAATAAACCAGCCAGAGAAAGATAAATATCACAAGATCTCACTCATTTATGGAATATAATGTACAACATAATGTGATGAACAAAAACAGATCCAGAGACAGAGAAGCATCGTCAGACCCTCAATCCTCAGAGGGAAGGTAGGGGAGGGTGGGGGTAAGAGGGCGAGATCAACCAAAGGACTTGTGTGCATGCATATAAGCCTAACGAATGGACACAGACACCAGGGGGGTGAGGGCATGAGTGGGGCGGGTGGCAATGGGGAGATAAGGACACATATGTAATACCTATCAATAAAGAAAAAAACAAGGCTGAAAAGACCTAACAATCACAATGCATAGATTATGATTCAGACAGTTTGAAATGTAAATTCTGACTGGTTATTTTATGATGCTAGGGAATTATTAATTTTTTAGATAAAATAATGGTATTTTGTTTATGCTTTTAAAAATAAAAAAATAAATTAAATTATGTATTTTATTCTGAAAAAATGTACTTTCGGTGCATATGAGAAAAGAATAATGAGCTCTACCTCATTAAATATCTATTGCAATGCTTTGGAAATTAAATTTAATGGTTCAATATCTCTACTATTATCAAACAAATACAAAAGAATGGTTTAATAATGCCAAGGATAGTTGGCAAATAATGATTCTACAATATTCATTTCACCAGAAACTCTGTGCTTTAAAATTAAATAATCCATTGCTTTCACTCTGGGTTATAGTGTCTGCAAGTTATTTCCTACAACTACATTTCACTTATATTAAAGCTAATGATTTGGAATAAACAGTACTTACTGGCATTGATCAATACACAACTAAAGAGAAAACATTAGAGCAAAAGCAACTGCTCATCTGAGCTTAAATACTTGAACCTGATTCTCTAATGGTGTAGTAATGTAGAAATGTCAGATATTTTGGTGGCTGTTTATAGTAAAGTTATTAAAGTCCCAATATTTATAAAGGTCCCTAAAACCCAATAAATGGAGAGGTAAAGGCAAAAACAGAAATAAATATCAATAGTGAAATTAGTCAAAGATAGGCTGAGGTATGAAATTTATTCTAGATAATCACAATGGAGATGAGAAAAAAGGTCAAGAATCAAATGGGAATAACAGGCTAAACCTTGTATTCTGAGAAATTCACAGTAGGGAATAGATTCTTAGTCTTGACAGTAGGTTTCTGAGTTGGATTCAAATCCCAAAGTTTGTAAGAGAGGCAAGACAGGAAAACAGCATCCCAGAAAAAAAAAAAAGGTTCAATTCCTTAAATATTTAGTGAGCCTATCATTGACAAGGCAGATGGCTTGGTACTATGAGAATAGAAATGTAAATATATATATATATTCTTTCATCAAGGGGGTTTGTCTAGTAGGAGGGACAAAATTTTGAAAATAATAGTAACAAATAAATGTCACAAATAATTATTAGATGAAATAGGAAATCAGTAAGCAAGAGTCAGGTAACCTCACTCATATATAAACAATTACATTTTATAGGCAATATATAAACAGAAAATTATATCCCTTTATTTAAATTAACTTGTATTTTCTCAGAAAAGTTTGTAAAAATATTTCCAATGTCATGTCACAGTTACAATCTGTAATAAAGTGATTATAATATAATATGAAAAAAAAACACAGAAAGTCTAGGGAGCTTTCCTTATCAAACACATTAATATTCTGCAGTAAAATGTATGAATATTCACAGTAAATGGGATAAGAACTATAAGTAACTTCAGAGGGTATTTATTGCCAAGTAGGTTTTGACATCAAAATTATGGAAGAAATATTCAGTTTTCAGTGCTACTGTGTATAAGCAATCATGAATCTTTACGAAAAAACAGTCACCATGCTACATTTTCTCTCTTGGGAGCAACTCTTCCTCTATTAAAAGAGATGCAATTATTGTTGGAAAAATCTGAGGCTTAAATTCAAATAAGTAGCCCAAGTTCACATGCAGTTAAGAATTACAGACAAGAATCATTCTTAGTACACAGATGAGTAACCAAAAGCCGAGCAATACATGCAGGGAAGTCTTAGTAGATATTATTGACACATGGCTACACTCCACTGCAAGTCAAATATTGTTCAGATTTTAGACATTCTTTGAGAAAGAAGCTGACTCAAACTTCCATAAGCCAGATTTACCCAATTATGTTCTACATATAATGCCCCACCCCCATTAAATAAGCCATACACAGAGGATGAGTGTGGAGGAGAATATATCAGAAGAGAAATACTAAAGTGAATTTTTCTGATACTTTTAACCTGTTTCACTAAAAGTTTATGTTCACATCTTGTCAAATAACTTTGCATCATTCCTTGGTGCTCCAAATTGATCTTAAAAAATGTCTTGGTGATCCATGCCAAATCTCAAAACTACATATTTTATCTTTTTTCACTTGCCTTTTCTCAGACACCTACATATGTATTCTAATTCAGTGCAAATGTCTGGCAATAAAATCAGAAGATCTGGATCTCTATATTTATCAACTTGTCTATATGGATTTATTTAGGAATACCAACTGGAGATATATTTGAGGAAGGTTGGTAATGATGATGAGGAAATAGTGCCTGTATGAAATTAGTTTTGTTTTGTTCCCAACATTGATTTATTCAACCAACGAATATTTTGAACATTGCCTAAACACTGTTTGAAGCCTTAGAGATATATCTGTGAAAAATAAATATATATTTTTTAAAACCTTTGACTTTGTAAAACTTACATTATTGTGGTCACAAAGACATCTATATATATAAAACCCTAATATGCAAATAGACTGTATGGCAGAACAACCAAACAACCAAACAACTGGTCGCTATGACCTGTGCTGGGGGCGTGCACAGAACATGGTGGGTATCAGAGCAGGCAGCAGAGCACGAAATACGGTGGGTGTTGGCCACGGCAGAATGGTGGAGCAGGTGAGTGGGGTGCCAGACCAAGCCAGGGCACCGGTCCCTGTCATCTGGGCGAGCCTCTGGTGGTTACTGAAAATTCTTTACTCCTGTGCCCCACGGTCCCGCCTGGTGCTCACAACCACTGCCAGTGCCGAAGCCACCACTCATCAGCTGTGAGAGGCAGCTGCTGGCCCTGATTGCCCCTGAGGGCTTCTCCACCTCCCTCTGCTCCTGAAGGGTGATCAGGCAGCAGCTGCCACTTGCACACAGGCCCCATTCACTCTGTGCTGTCAGTGGGTGTGAGCGGGGCCCGCAGTGTCAGCGTGTGGGAGCAGTGACAGTAGGAGTGGGACTGCCAGCAGACAGGGGACCAGGGGCTGGCCATGGCAGGCAGGGCCGGGCGGGGGCATGGAGGATGGGCCAAGACCCGCCCCTGTGCCCACTGCAACCTCGCGTCCCACAGTTCCTTTCAAGGTGCACAAATTCGTGCACTGGGCCCCTAGTTGATACATAACACAACATGGATTAACCTCAAAAACACTATGTTGAATTAAAGAATCTAGAGATAGAAAGTCATACTATATAATTATATTTATATGAAATATTCAAAATTGGTCAATCCATAGACAAAGAATGAAAATTGGTGTATATCAGGGACTTGGGGTAAGGAGAAAGGAGTCACAACTGCTTAGTGTGTGTTTGATTTACTTTTAAGGTGATAGAATTTTTTGTCACTTGATAGGGGAGGTGGTTGTATAACACTGAATGTACTATTACTAAATTACTCACTTTAAAATTGTTAATTTTATGTTATGTCAATTTCACCTCAATTTTTAAAATGTTAAAAAATTTTTAAAAGTGCAAAGAAAACCAGTTGTTTTACTGAAAAACTGTTCAGGGGAATGAATCCTTTGTAAGGCATAATTCCATCAGCAATTCATCTCCTGAGAGGTGGTTAGAAATGCTGAATCTCAAGCGCCTCCACTGACCAAGGGAATCCTTTGAATTTTGAGAAGGTCCCTAGGTGAGTCACATGCAATTTAACGTTTGAGAAGCATTGCCATTGGTATTGCTGCAAGAACTGATGTGCGAACCACATCACTTCAATCTCATTTATGATAATGCAAATAGATGATTGCAGTGTTTCCAAACTTGCTAAATAATAAGAAATAAAGATAATTAGTCGACATATGGATAAATAGGACTTCTACCTGAAAGTTCTTTAGGTCTGGGAATTGTGCAAATTAAATATATATATATATATATATATATATATATATAATCTAAATTTTTAATTACATGTCATTAAAACAACATCCTGATTTAGAGAAAGACCTCAGTCTTTTCTCCTGTATCCTTGGATTAAAAAATGTTCTACTTTCAGAGATGTTTAGGTTGAATGATTTGTAAAGCACCAATCTAGATCATCACGTACCCTACTCCACTTATAAAAATAATATAACAAATTATATAGCCTAAAACCTGAATTTATATTTAGTTTTTAGATTTCCAACTGATGTTTCCAGGCCTTAACCAAGTAGACATATTGTAGATAAATTCAAGTTACTGTCATAAGCTATACAATTATATTTAGTGATAATTAATGATATGGGAACATAAGTTTACATATCATTACTTTAAACAAAAGTTTCTTGAGCTTCTTAGCTACCCTGAAAACCCTAGATGTTTGAGGCATACCTTAAAATTTGGTATTTTATAAAAATTGGAAGAGACAAATATTGTTTTTCTCTATAAGAAGAAAAAAGCAAAGCTTAGCTTTAGAGAAATGGGTTCAGTTGACTACAATAAAATTCTGAAATTGAATTTGCTTATATGCCCTAATTTTAAAAAAGAACTGATTTTAGAACTACTATGAGAAAACTTAAATTCTCCAAAGCACAAATTCAGCAAATCTATTCCCAAAGCATTTCTGAAAATATCAATTGCTCTAAATGATGAAATTATTTCTTGCTAAATTAAGAGCATTGCTCTTCTTCTCTCTATTTTTAGTTTATTTATTTATATTCCAAGGGGTTATCTAAAAATGGACTGATTTTTGCACCTTATTAATTAGTCAACTCTGAATTAGATTAACAATCATTTTTTTTGGAGGGACCCATAAACTAACAGGTGGAGAAAATGCATAATATGTCAAGCAACCCAGTATTTCATTACTTTACTAGGGGCCCAGTGCATGAATTCGTGCATCTTGAAAGGAACTGTGGGCCGCGAGGCTGCGGTGGGTACAGGGGCAAGTCTCAGACCATCCTCCGTGCCCCTGCCTGGCTCCCCCCCTGAGGCCCCAGTCCCCTGTCTGTCAGCAACCCCACTTCCACTGCCACAGCTCCCACGTGCTGGCAGCGCCGGCCCTGCTCGCACCTGCTGGCAGCCACACAGTCTAGGCTGTCTGAGTGTCTTTAAAAAGTATTTTTGACCTCAGAAAGCCACTGAAAGTTTGAGAAAGCGTAAAAATGTTTGGACCACATTTTGAATACTAGCATGGAGCCATATATAGGAAACATATCTCTTATTGCAGATGTATGTGTTAGAAGAGAGCTTGAAGCCAGGTAGGTTCAACCAAAGTCTGGAGACATTGCCTGAAGGATGTCAAAAGTCTCCTACAATTATATTTATATGTGTCATCTTTCCCACTAGGCTCTGAGCTTCTTAATGGGAATGGTTTTTAATTTTGTGTCTAAATCATAAATTCGATTCTCAATAAATATTTATTTAATTAATTTTATTTTCACTGTATTGCAAAAATGAGTTAAAATGATTCAAAGTTCTATTTATATTACTGTGCTTTTATAGCATTTACATGGCAGGCAGATCAAAATTGTAAAGTGTTAAAGTACTTTTGAGGGACTATTACTCATAACAAAAAATATACTTCTTCCAAATTCTTTGATCTCTTTTGTCCTCTAGTGAAAAAAACAATGGATTCTTCACAAGGTAACCTAGGTTCAAGTTAATTGAAGTGGTCCTCAGCTACCTTGGATTTAATTTAATAGCTTTTTTTTTTTTACTTCTAGGTAGTCTCTCTCCAACAGTAAATTATTTTGTTTGGTTTGTTATATTAATGGGCTAATAATGTCTGTTTATCCAAATGCCCACATTCACATATTTTTTATTTTCAAGATATGTAATTGCATTGAATAGATAAATTACAAAAGCAACATAAAATTATTTGTTAAATAAATGATCTACTTAGTAAGCTTTTAAGTTACTAAAAAGAAAATAGCTTCAATACACCTATGATCATAATAAGTAACATATATATGTGTATATCCTCTAAATAATGACTTAAGACAATCATTATTGTTTTCCTTTTTATTTTCTGAATTATAAAAAACAAAACTAGTCTGTGCAAAATAAAGGTATTTACCATTATTTCAATTCTATTTAAATTAGTTCTAAAAATTTATATTTTCATAATAAAGTTAAGGGAAACTGAACTGATTAGACAAAGCTAATCTGCAATACAGTCTTTGATATTACATCTGCCCCCATTGCATTCTGGAACTACAGAATGAGTCAAGTGCTTTTATTCAGATAAGTGCATCCATGAGAAAGAACCATCTCCTTTGGCCTCTTTACTGTGGAGACCTCAGGCTTATTTTTAAATACGTTCTCAGTAGATCTGCGATGAGCCATGTTCTTTAGTTAAGTGAGTATGCTCTTTGAGATAAGCAGATTGAATAATGCCTTGGTTTATTATATGAATATTTTGCATATTCTTGGGATGATAATAAATTTTCACTTTGGTTCTAAATCCAGACAAATGGCTATTTTATGGTGATTACTTAGGATTTCATGGCTCCAGAGTAAGAAAAGATTGGGCCAATATTTTGCATATACAGGCACTGATTTACAAGTTGGAGACAGATATTATTATTCTGAGGTGAAAATATCAGGGAAAACATCAGTAATATGGTATAGAAGGTAAAAATGGGATCATATGTTGTAAAGAAAGTATACCTTATTTTTAGAGAGAGTAGGTTATGGAAAATTTTGAATGTCTGTAAATCTTAAATGTCTTTAGAGTTGTTTGATAGTAGAAACCATGAAGGATTTTTTAGTAGCTTCATGAATTGTGGGACAACAGTAGTTGATTAGAGTGTTTACTGCGTTTATAATGCTCAGCATACTCCTTTTTTTTCATGTGAAAGTTATTTTTTTCCAAATTGTAGTTTCCCTTTATGGGCTTTAAAAAAAAATCTCTATTTTATCATCCAACACAAAGAGGACACAGTCTCTCTTCCCTGACAACTTCTTGGTACACTCTCCTTTAGGACACTTAGGACATGCTCTTTGTCTCTATGATTAGTTATACATATGCCTCATATTAACTAGTGAGAAACAGGATGATTTTTGAGTCTGATTCATCTCTGTATGGTGCCTTTGAGAGAAAGATGATTGAATAAAGTATTCAATAAATATTGATTAGTTAAAATCAATTTGTTGGAAAATACAAGTTATCAAAGATACAGTCTTAGCACAAAATGAAAAGAAATATTACAGAGGACCCTTCAGAAAACACCTGAAAACCACCAAGAGTGAACCCTAAGGTAAACTATGGACTTTGAGGATTAAGATGCGTCAATGCAGGTCTATCTTTGGTAACAGATGTACATTTCTGGTTAGTGTTTTTTTTTTAAATCCTCCCACAAGAGTATATTTACTGATGTTAGAGATAGAGAGGAAAGGGAAGATAGAGAGAAAGAGACATCAATGTGAAAGAGAAACATCAATCATTGCCTCCCACACATGCCTGACTTAGGATGAACCCACAGCATTTTGGCATATAAGACAACACGACAGCCAACTGAGCCACCCAGCGAGGCTTGGTGAGAGGTTTTGATGATGGGGGAGGCTATGTATGTGTGGATTCTGATGTATATAGAAAATATCTGCTTCTCAATTTTGTTGTAAACATAAAACTGCACTAAAAATATAAAAGAAAACTAAATGTTTGGGATGATTAACCAAACTTTCACTTTTACTGGGTATTCTGGCATTAATGGTTTGTGATTAACTCAGCCCAACTTCCATATTCCTGGTCATTTTCCTTGGGGAAAAATAAAAGAAATAACAGTTTGTAGAAAAGCCAAATAAGGCAGGGCGAGTCAGGTTTTCTTTTTAATCTTATTTGCATGACTGTGCTTCTGACTCATAAAATCTTTCTACAGAAGCACACTAAAATACCTGCTGAGAACCCATAGCTGCATTTTATTTTAATGCCGAGGGAAACTTCTGTTTATAAAAGATTCCACTTTTAAGTCCAATTAAGAAAAAAAAAACACATATCTGAGGCAAATTACCCAAATAGGTGTCTGCAAGAGCTGCTGTCTTGTTACTGTCTCGGTCTCTTTCAAATTACTTTGAATTTCCTTTAGAAAAAATTCACTTTAATTCTGTTTCTTTTTCCCTTCCCTGAGGCATAGTGTATTATCTAATTTGAGGCCACGGAAAGATTTAATAATTCAGTTTCCTTTTCATAAGTGTAAAAAAGTTTATAACAATGAATTCATTGAGCTTTCTGCCTATGTCTCATATAATGTGTTTTAAACTGGCTCCTGATAGAATAAAATAGCCAAAATGTACATGCATAACAAGCATGCCATATTTAACATGACATATGATGCTATACATTTCTTTCCTCAGTATTTTGGGATTCTAGATGATATAACCAATGCAGTGTCAACATCAATATTGGTTCTGAAACACTCTGTGCCACAATCATATAGCATGTGATGTAATTAAAACACCTAAAAATAATAAAACTTTGAAAATGGAAAGAACACTATAGTTTCAATGGCCCACATATTATATAATTATCACCATTCTATCAGGACTTATTTTTTTATCTGTTTCAAGGGGACAAGGAGAAGCTTGAAAATTATAAAACTCTAGTTTAGCCCAACAACGTGGCTCAGTGGTTGAGCCTCAACCTATGAACCAGGAGAGCACAGTTCAATTCCTGGTCAGGGCACATGCCTGGGTGGTGGGCTGGATCCCCAGGGTCGGGTGTACAGGAGGCAGCCAATCAAGGATTCTCTCTCATCATTGATATTTCCATCTCTCTCCCTCTCCCTTCCTCTCTGACATCAATAATAAAAAATCTAGTTTAAATTCTACATTCTTATACATTTGATTTTAAGCAGGTTAACTTTCTTGGTGTTGCTGCAGCTACTGAAATAGAACAAAAAGAGACTGTGTTCAATTCTGTGCCGTAGTGCTATGCACTGGGCTTTCTCTGGATCCCTTTCCACTGATTCTCATCTTCTCACTAATTGTTCTCTGTGTGTGAACATGGCGACTTAGAAAGTATCATAACCTCCAATGATCATAGGCAAGTAGGACTCTCTTTTACAGATTACTTTCTTGAGTACTATATCACAGACCTTCTCATTTAGATATCTCACAATTAGGTCAGAAGCTACAGCGTCACACACACACACACACACACACACACACACACACACACACACCAGGATATAGCAGCATTCCCCGCCAAGAGGATTAGCAGCCCTCCATTCCCCCATATAGGGAGGAAGGATCTCTCCGGGAAACAGCTGGCCCTCCAGGACTGGGATTACCGGGGTCTTCCTCTGCCCAATAGAAGCCAAGATGGCACTTGGAGCATGGGCAGTAGGAGCCGAGATGAGGACCATAAAGGGGGGAAGCCTAACCTGGGAAAAGGATCGGGTTGCATAAGGGACACAGAACCCTGGAAGGTCCAGGAAATGGCTTGGTTATGGGGAGGGCCCAGAACAAGCGCAGGTAGGAGCTGGGAATGGATTGATTCGTTGGAAAGAGTGCCTGGTCCTCCCCAAGCCTGAGGTAATAGAATCAGAGCTTATCCAAGCCTCTTCCTCAGTAGCATGTGTTCTGTTCTCCACAGCAGCCATGCAGGCCGAGACGCTCAGCATGTTCCAAGCGTGGACCCCAAGCACAGGCCCCAAGAGTGGGACAGCTGCCACACTGTAGGCCCCCAGCACAAACCTGAGAACTGGGTCTGGCAACGCAGCACAAGCGAGAGCACGCCTGGGGCGAGAGGCTCAGCTAGGGGCCTGATGCGGACAGAGGCTGAAATGAACTAAGAGCCAACCGCACAGAATTTGTGGAGCCTGGCCCTGCTTCTGGGCATAATGAAGACCAGGCTAGCCTTCTTTCCCAGGGGGACACAGGCAGATAAGTCATCAGGAACCTGGGGACGGTCTTTCCTCTGTTCCAATAAATCTTACCCCTAAACTTCATCTTCCTATGCCTGAATCCCCAAAATGCTTTTCTTGTAATTCCATGGAAGGACTCCATTTCCACCAGCAACAGATGCATAAGTCTAAAATTAAGGTTTCCGTTTCCCTTACCATATATTCTCACCATTTTGATGAATGATTACACTATATTTCTTTCCTCAAGCTAGTCTCTGTCTCTCCTTTATCGCCAATAATAATATATGATTTTTTCAATCCTCACCTGGGGACATGTTTTTTAATTGATTCTAGAGAGAGGGAGATAGAAAGGGAGAAACATAGATGTGAGAGAGAAACATTGATTGGTTGCCACCATATGAGTCCTGAACAGGGGTCCTAACCTGCAACCTGGGTGTGTGCCCTGACTGGGAATTGAACCTGCAACCCTTTGGTGCACGGCATGACACTCCAACCAATTGAGCAACACTGGCCAAAACAATAATGTAAGATTTTAGTTTTATCTATTTAATCATTCTTGAATTTCCCCCCTCTCTGTGATCCCACTATGACCAATTAAAATTAGGCCTTCACAATTGATTGATTTGATTAGGACAAACATTTCCCAACTATTTATTAAAATTTTAGTCTTTTCCTATCTCCATAATCCATTTTCCAGAGTATGATTTATTGTCTGGAAAAGTGTTTACATTTCATGTCTGCCTCAGTAATTCCAAAGGGATGTCTACTAGAGTTAATAGACCCTCCCATGGGGAAATTTGTTTAACTTTTTCTACATGTGAATTTTCAAAACTATTTTTAAAAATAATGTACTTTTTGTTAAATAATAGCCATTAATATTTAAGGAATTACACTTGTAATAAACTATCCAAAGTGGCCTGGACTGAGATAAGTCAGTAGCATTGGGAATGAGAGAAGGAAAGGTATATGAAAGGTATTTATGTGATATCAAAAATACTAGCAAGCTAATTGAATATAAAATCATCATACTGGTGTCAAGAATACCTCTCAGGGTTGTTGTTTTGTTTTTTTTTTTTCAGTTGCTCTGAAACTTTACTGTGTATGTTTTTTCATCTAGAAAGTTCCAGTGGGGATAAAATTAGTACAGTAGTGAAAATTAAGAGTTTATACATGTGAAGAATTTACCTAACTTTTGCAAGAATCAAGTGAGTCCTTAAGGGACATTCATTTTTCCACTTAAATGCTTTGTTCCAGGCATTGTGTTATATATTGGGCTATCAAATGAGTAAGAACAACCCTTTCTAGCCAGATGGAGCTAGAAAATAGGGAAAGGTATGCAAGTCAGCAGTAAAATCATAAGATTCTGTTTTAAGGCTAGTAGGTCCACTGAATTACTTTCTGTCTTTTAAGTTCATATCAGGGATCCAAAACAGGCTTCCTCTTGGAAAGTCACAGTGCCACAAATAGTTTTTTTAAGTTTTAATTGGCTGCAGCATATTTTTGAACTTATAAAGCTAGGGTATAATATCTAGAAAACCAGAGTTAAGTATGGCAAATTCATTTTATTCTTTTTAAACAAGAGCTTATATGCATATATGCATAACCCATGGACACAGACAATAGTGCAATGAAGGCCAGTGGGTGGGGGAGGGGGGTAGGTGCAGGATTGAGGAGGCGAATCAGGAGAAAAAGGGCACATCAGTAATAATTTCAACAATAGAGATAAATTTATAAAACAAAAATTGCTTTGTAAAGTACATAAAACAAAACTCCCACTACATACAAATATTTGATAGCTTCTGGCTACCATCTATAAATATTTTCATCATTGAAAAAAATATGACTAGGACCAATAGAATATATAAATTAAAGCAAAGTCTATATCATGTATTTCAACCAAACAGTGAGTTATATATAACAAATATTCTATGAGTATTTAATGTAATTGAGTTGGTATTTGGTATAACAGTGCATAAAAGCAGTTAGTATTCATTGAATATAAATAGTTCAATAATAATTAAAATTAAAAATATAGAATTATATACTCAACAGATGGATGATGGCACTCTGTGATATATAGGTTAACTTAGAGAAAAGCAGATATATGTTCTCATATTTCTTCTTAATTTAAATGTAATATGATTAATTAAAATGACAAAAAAACCAAGACCTCATATAAAGGAAATGACTGAACATGTTGCACACCAGGTTACTTTGCACTTTGTAAAAGCATAAAATGTATAAAATATACATGTCAAATTTGATATTCATAAATACATTGTTCTAGGCTTGGTTTTCATATAAAGTATAGAATATGAAATAAATAGTATCCAACAGTGGTTTTTTTCCTAATTAGTTATTTATAAACACCTTCATTAATTCATCATTTCCTAAGGGCTTACTGAATGCAAGAAGCTATATTAAATGTTTGGATACAAAATGAGTAAGGTTTACTGCTTTCCTTCGGTCTCTAAAACTTGGCTGTGAAAGATTTATATAAAGACAGACAATTCTCTCCCATTTCAGTAAAGTGGTAAGAAATACTAACAATCTATGACACCAAAAAAACAAAAAACATTTAAGAAACCTATGATGTATGCAGTCATTTTGAAGATGAATTATGCTGTGGGTCTGCTTTTTCATTAATAGAAACATTTGATTTATCCTTTTATACTAGTAAATAAGTACCTAAACTACTAATGGCTATTAAGGTTATAGTTGGAAGATATGAAGACAACATTTAAAAAAGCCAATCCAATTATTTTGCATGGAATATATCACTGAGAGACCTGACACTCAGGAGGTAGCTGGAGTGCTTTACATTAACTGCAACAACAACAAAAAGGAAAAAGAATTCCAATTGACTACACTGAAAGATTATCTCCAAATAGATTTTTTACCATGCTTTTTCTTTTTTTAAAATAAAAAACAACTAATTGATATTAGATAACAGATTGACATATTTTTTTATTTAAGGAATTTACTTATTATCTGTCAGTAGAAGACTTTTTAAAAAAATATTTTGGTAAAACTCAATCTGTAATTCTGGTAGGAAGATTAAACACTGTCCAAATAATCCACTATAAAAATAACGAAAACAAATGGTAGTAAAAAGTGTATGAATTACTAGTAAACTGTTTTAAATGATATTTGCAATTTTGACAAAACACCGTTACTAATGGACAGGAAATAAGTGATTAAATAAGCAGCCATTTTCCTTATTCTACTTTACCTTGACTGCTCAAAGTCAAAAGATAGCCAAAAATAAAGTTCTGGAATATTCTCATAATAACATTTATAATAACATATATAAATACCCAGTTATGTGTCTTCCTAACTTGTTTTTTTTATTAATTCAAATAGCAAGTGAAAATAATGTCAATTAAATTTAGAACCTTCATTATAGTACAGTCAAATCTAAATATACAGCTGATTCAAGGCCTGTAATTTCTGTGCAAAGAATAGGAGAGCATAATTTTTAACTGAGTCAGAATATATGCTTCTTTTCAAATTACTGATTACAAGATAGAAAAGTAATGCATTTTATTTTATATTAGCTTCTACAATATTTTACTTTTCTGGTACTATCTGCCTTGGTATTAATCTAATTAGTTAAATTTCTGACTCACAACTTATCTCTATGAAAACTGTTTTAATTAAATGGTATTATGCACATATTTTTTAGAATAGAGTGAAAGTTGTATTGCTTTTTTAAAATAGACTAATCCACCATTAACTTTCCTTTAATGGAGACTTCACATAATCTTAACAAACTTCAATTGCCATCCTGCCTCTAGGAAAGGAAATGCGGGAGTCCTTTTGGCCTGATGCTAAATGGTCCAGGTGCCTTATAAATTATGTTCCATATGCCTTTGTTGTTACTCCCTTTAATGTCTCCCCGTTCGGTAAATTTTTTTATTATCTACTCTCAAGGCCTTTGCAACTGAAAGGACTGAAAGTTGTCTGGGAAAATGTGAAAACTAAAGATGTCAATTCAGCAGGCTTAATATTAAACTAATTCTAAGTAACAAATTCCAACCTGCAGGTAAATGGGTAATAGTTTTATGATTCTCCTATACGGGGTTTGTGATAGCCACTTTTCCTCACTACTTAGAGATATTTTCTCTAGTCATTTGTGTTTCTGGCTTTGTTTCAGATAATATATATTCCCAAAAATCGAATGAGCAGATAAGTAAGATATTACAGATATTACCATATAAAAATTAGTGAACTAAGCTACTACAAGTACTAGTAAATTCTACATTCTTCTGATAATGTAGCTTGTCCTTAAAAATACCTATACACACACTTTGAATAATTATAAAGGCAGTATTTAATAAAGCACTTTTCATTTTCAAAATTAAACTACCAGCTTTAAAGTGTATATACAGTCTTTGGGGACACTCTATATATTGCATAGGAGGGAGCTGAAGAGTACCAGATATTTAAACTTTAAGAAAATCAATATATAGGTGTTCTGTGCTATTTCCTTGCTAATATCTCTATTTTAAGGTGTTTCAAGGTGATCGAATTGCAAAAAATAAATGATGCAGAAGCATTGGCTAATAGAATTAAATAATTTTTAGCATATGTAATTATATATATATACATATGTATGTATGTGTATGTTTACATATCTATACTTATATATAATCCTTGCTGATGTGGTAGAAGAATGTGAGAAAGACTCCTGATTCATCTAAAACTCAGCATAAAGAAATTTGGCTTGCGGTTATCAGTATTGATCACCACAAGTCATGTTTCTTTTCAGTGGTGATGCTCAGCATCTAGTATTGACAATACATTAAGTCCTTATCAATTGAGAAGTGCTCCTGAAAGTTGTGGCTTGAATGTGAGCTACAGATGAATCATCCTCTCACTGCTTTTCCTCTCTTTGTCACTCTGCAATAAATTACTTGGAAACTATTTACAACTCACAAACTTTAGTAGCCAAATATAAATGGGCAACATTTGCAATGCTTTTTGTCACATAAATCTAAGAAGCAAACTTTTTAAAAAATATTTTTTTTTATTTATTTCAGAGAAGAAGAGAGAGGGAGAGAGAGATAAAAACATCAATGACGAGAGAGATTCATTGCTTGGCATGTTCCCCACCAGGGACTGAGCCGGCAATCTGGGCATGTGCCCTGACCTGGAATTGAACCGTGATCTCCGGGTTCTTAGGTTGATGTTCAACCATGGAGCCACGCTGTCTGGGCAAAGCAAACTTTTTATTTTAATTACACTTTTATGCTAATTATAAGAAAATGCAATTTAATCGTTTGTTAAGTAGAAAATGGGGTAGGATTTAGTTCAAATTGTATATAAAATAATACCATACAATATACTAAAGGCCTGATGTATGAAATTGTGCAAGAGTAGGCCTTTGCAGCCGTGGCAGCTGCCTGGATCCATCCCTGGATCCATCCCTCGCAGCCAGGGGCTGGGTGCCTGGATCCAGCTTCCTGGATCCCTCCCTCGCAGCTGCGGTGGCTGCCTCTATTCCCTGGGTGCAGCCCCAGCTTAGTCCAGAAGGACATTCAGAAGGATGCCAGAAAGAATGTCCAGAAGGATGTCTGGTCTAATTAGCATATCATGCTTTTATTTTTATAGATCTTTCAATAATAATGAAGTTGCATTTTAAATTAAAATGGAATAGATATAAAATATCAGAAATATATCTAAAATTAAACAAAATTAGTACACTACTACAGTCTTTTTGCAAAATCATACTTAATTATTAACTTTCTAGGTGCTGAGGAGCAAAACTGCATCTTTTACTGTTATCATATTAAAATCATTCATGTTTCAAACAGGTTTGAAAAATGATATCAATATTTTTAAAAACATAGATTCACTTTAATAATTAATTTTTCTGATTTTTCTTCTTGCCCAAATAGTGATATTTGCATAGGATTGGACATATACTGGTTACTGGTCACTTTACCTAATTATCTCATGTATCTTATTTCACTGGCTTATTAGTAGGGTAGCTCATGTATCTGATGTATCTCATTTCAATGACTTCTTATTAATAGGATAGCTTAGTCAATGGAAATACTAGAATTTAACATCATCTCAAAGAAATGACAATGACACTAGTGGAAGTATGCTAATTTGGTTTATTATAAGATGCAGAAGTAATAGGAAAGAGAAATCAAAACAAATTGCAAAGAAGTGTTTCTGCTTGTCCCATCTATTGCAATTTCCCTATATTTTAATCTTTATTAAACTTAATTTCTTTAAAATTCAATCCATTATGGTGTTACATATTCTTTTTTAAGTCTTCTATTGGCATGAAAGCTCTTTTTTTCTATGTGCCTTACATGTAATTGTCAAATAGAGGTTTGATAAAAAATAAATGACAATTGTTTATTAAAAACATTAGCCAAGCAATGGGTATTGTTTCTTTTTTTGTTATGTTTCTATGTTCCCCCAGCTTTAACATGTAATTGACATATAACATTGTGTAAGTTTGAAGTGTAAGAGGTGTTGATTTGGTGAATTTATATATCCTATATAATAAAAGCCTAGGTGGCGTCATGCCTGATGTAATCACAAGATGGCCACCATAAGATGGCCGGCAGGGGAGGGCAGTTGTGGGTGATCAGGCTGGACTTGAGGTGTTGAACAAAATACAGTATACAGGTGATGTACTGAAAAAGGAAGAAAAAAATCTAAATTACCTTTGTAGACACTTTTAGCTTTTCACCTTTATAGTTAATGACTATGAGGTTATACATTTAAAGTCTTTAATAATTACAGGTAGTAGTTTGAGGTTTAAATTAATACATTATTTGAAATTAATACATTCTTTGCATTATTTTTAAAGCCATTGTTTTATCTTAATATACAATAGGGGTCATATGTGTTAACTTTTAAGGTTACTATACACTGTTAAATGACATTGAAATAGTACCTTTACTCTATTCCTTTCAACCACATCATGTTTTCTTCTACTTCATCCAGAATTTCTGGTCCTATAATGGTTAAAGAGGAATAAAACAGAAAGTGATATGCATCAGGGGAAAAGGTTGAATGGGATAAATTTGAGAACAACATTCACTTAAGCCAGGTTTCAGAAATTACTTTTGCCCACCTATAAGTAGAAGGCACTCTTCAGAATTCACATAAGAAATTTGCCGCAAAACTTTTATAAGTCCCATTGGAATGAACTATCAGAAAACGCTAGGAAAGTCAATAGTAATTCAAGATTGTGAAACCAGGACTGTGACTTTAAAAGCATTTTCAGTGGTCAGATTCTACCTCCTATGTATTTAGCCAGATTCTCTGGGGCGTGGTAAAAATTTGTGTTTATTTTTTAAATGGCAGCTTCACTAGTGGCACCAGATAGACAACATAGCCTTTTCACCCTCCTTCAAAAGGGCAATGATGGTGCCCTTCTGAAAATGACTGCAGCGCATTGTGTGTGCTTTAATAGAGTATGGCCTGCTTTTTGATATTAGAAAGCTCTGAGGGAAAGCTGGGAATTGAGCAAGGATGTAAAAAATATTCACATGGACTATCCAAGGTAATGTTTATGGTAAAGCAGTAGAACCACGGGCAAAAAATAATCAAGGATATTTTACTTTCAGAAGTAAGCAATCACTATCCCATTCTGTTATATGGAACCACAGAGTCCAATTGAACAAATTTAAAATCCAATAAACACTTGGATGAATATTCTTCTGGTTTTGGTCAACAGGGCATAGGGTAGATGGTGTCTGTACATACATAAATAGGTATTTATAAGTAATGTGCATATGTATATAATATGTATACATGTATACCTACATATGTATGCATTTATAAAATCACAGAATTTAAACATAATAGGGAAGAGAAATAGATGAGAAAAAAAAAAGTTTATTGTGAACTATCTTCTATTTCTTGCCATCTCTGACCAAGTTCCTGAGTTTGTTTTTTCTTCATTTAGGAAGCATCTCAGTTTTTAAGAATGACTGGCTAGCCTAACCAGTTTGGCTCAGTGGATAGAGCGTTGGTTTCGGACTGAAAGATACCAGGTTTGATTCCAGTCAAGGGCATGTACCTTGGTTGCGGGCACATTCCCAGTAGGAAGTGTGCAGGAGGCGGCTGATGGATGTTTCTCTCTCATCAATGTTTCTGACTCTCTATTCCTTTCCTTCTCCCTTCCTCTCTGTAAAAACTCAATAAAATGTATATATAAAAAAAGAATGACTGGCTAATGAAAAATTATGCCCCTCTTCAATATCAATTTATTAAAATTTTAAAACAGTGTTTGAAATTACTCATTTCATTACTATCTTTTGAAATGAGAAATTTACTGAAATTGATTTGATAATCCTATTTGCTTAACAGATGTTGACAAAAGATTCCCCACCTATTTGGGTATTGCATAACTTTAAATTTAGTATCAATGACTTTTTTTTTGAAAGTCTTCTAATGGCAAAGTGGAAATTCGCACTTTTTAAATATAGTTAAACCAGCTGTGTGCTGGTTGTGTATTTCTTTATACCTGAATGTAAATTCCTAGGTAATTCATTTAAGGCCATATACAAATACTTGGAATATAATATATGAAGTATGCTTAGTGAATATGGTTTATATGATTTAAGAATCTTATTACTGATTAACTCTGTCCAGGACTGATACACCCAAAATGAAAGTATACTTTTAAATGAAGCTTGCAATATAAGTTAGAGTTTTATCAGGTAAGAGTGGGAGTATGAATCAAAAAAAAAATAGCGCTTATAGAAAGGTGTACAAACAAGGAGAATATGCAATGTGTTTCAGAATGGGTATCAGAGTGCAGCTGCAGCTCAAAGTACATAAAACAAAAGGGAAAATCATGTGGAAAAGTACGGTAAATGTGAAAGAAAAAGTCATTAGTCTATATTAGAGACACTTACGTACAATTTCAAGTTTACATGTCGTGCATCCAATAGATGAGTGCCTTTGTAATTGCTCAAAGTGGGTGGAATCAGGTGCCTTTGGATTACTTAAATTACTGCAGCATGTCCACACTGCATTCCATGATACCTCTGAAAGCAATATTGCACATGTGGAGAATACCCAACACTTACTCACAGCAATGAGATGGAAAGCATACCTCTGAAGGAATAAAAAATGAATGCTGAACATCTAAAAGGAAATGAACTATTGATTTTTCTTTCTAATTGCTAACAAAATTTTCAGTGGATTTTACTGTTTTATAATGCTTCTTTCACATTATATAAAATAACAACATATGATATCTGTGTATGTTAAGCTCTAATGTGTAATAAGGAGTTACAAGGTAAAAATAATGCCTCTGAAATGTTCTGTAATATTTAATGAAACTTGTTTTAAGAAATCAATAGTAACAGCAGTTTCTATAGTAACATTCTCCAAGGAGAAATAGTAAAATTGCAATAAAAAGAAACACATACACAAAAATAAACACACACATAGACACACAGAAGTTGTATAAGTCATCTGGCCAATTCAGAAGAGCTAATAAAATGAAGAATCAATATTCTAAAAAGCAAGGTCTATTCCTGAGCAGTTTCTCCTTGAGAATAGTTAGATTTAGTATAGTTCAAGTACTTTTCAAATGTACTTATTTGCTTAAAAATTACTGTTCATGTACTTTTTTTTCTATTTTCTCATATTGTGTATGAATGCATCTCATTTTATATAGTCTCCCTTAATTGTGGTAAAACATATTTAATATAATGAGCAGAAAAATATACCATAAGCCACATTATAATTGTGCTAATGTAAGGTAATGCAGGCCAGAAGAAATACACGATTTTAACATGGACGATGAACACAGCAAAATTATTAAAGGTTTAACTTATTTTGGTTCAGTCACCCACTCAAATGATCACTGCAGCCAATAAGTCAAGAGAAGACTGAGACTCGGAACGGCAGCAATGGGAGAATTAGGAAAGATCACCAAAAGCAAAGGTGTGTCATTAGAGACCAAGGCTAAGATCATCCACACTCCAAATGCTATAAATGGGGACGAAGCTGGGCAGTGAAGAGAGCTGCTGAGAAAAAAAAATGATTTGTTTGAAATATGGTACGAATGGGGAGCTCTACAAATACCCTGGGCCACCAGAAAGGCAAATAAGTGGGCCTGAAAATTGTTGGTGATGGAAAAAAAGAAAAAAGAAAAAGATAAGACTGAAGCTGTCCTACCTTCGGCACATCATGAGAAGGCAGGGTTCTTTGGGGGAAAAGCAACAGTGCTGAGAAAAATATGACTGCAGGGAAAGAGGAAGACCAATATGAAATGAGTTGACTTCATAAAAGGATCCATAGGCATAAGTCTATAGGCTCTGAGCATGGCTGTTAAGGATAGAATATTGTGGACCTGACTCATTCACGCCATCTCCAGGAATCAGAGTCAAGTCAATGGCATGTAACACACACAGAATAGGCCAAGGAAACTACTAAATACTAGAAAAAAATCTAATGTCTAGTTGCTGGGAAAAGGTAGTGATGTTTTTATTTAGATCTATTAGATCTAGATCTAGTAAGTCATAGAAATGTTTTTTGGGAGGCTCTTGGTATATTACAACTTGTGAATATTTTATAAATCCTAGAGACAACAAACAGGGGCTATATGTGCCATGTGTGTATACTAATATTAAGAGAAAATATTTTATTGTATTTTACATTATGTAAAGGTCAGAAAAAAAGGCTGCTCTTGCTTTTGGAGGCTCGATATTTTTTGAGGTTAAAAAATGTCATCATTATTGTTAACAGCAAGTTTAAATGGGCAAAACGTAGGAAGTTGAATTAGGTTCAAATATTGTTTTTATGTTGTTTCTATTATAAATTATTATTTTCAAAATTTAAAACTAGTCTTTCAATTTTACACGCAATGAAGTTTCTCATGCATTACATTAATGAACTTGTGATCTCTTCACCTTGTAGAAGCTTCTGTTTTTCTGTTGTCATCTCATATTATCCAAAATTGTGAAATGTGAATGTAGTTAATCCACCCTAATATTCTGTCTCTTTTTTACATAATGACTGTTTGAGAGAATAAACTTCCTACTGATTTTGCAAAGATTACTTATTTTGATATTTAATAATAGAATAATTCTACAGGAAAAGAAACTTGACAGAGATAATTATATTTTGCTTGATATTCTTTATTTCAAATGCAATCCAATATGGCAAATTGTGCTTTCTATTCAAATTTGCAAGAAAATTTTGTATTTCAGTGATTTGACATTTATAGCACATTGTTTTTGTCACACTTTTTTAGAGATAATTTTCAATTATATGTGTGCCCTACCATGGTCCAAGGATATTTCTGGTCCATTTGGTCCATAAATTTCTTTGAAGAAACTTGTTCTAAACAGCATGCTGCACAATTTCAAAATTTATATTTATCATATTTATATTATCAACAATAAAAAATGTTACCTCCAATATTAAACATTTTAACTGACCTCACAAATGTATTTACATATATATCAGATGTTTACTAATGAACTTCCAGTTTTGTTTTGATTGTTTAAATTTTAGGTAAAATTCAAACTAGATCTTTGCCTGGGTCTCTTCCTCTCCTAGGACTGATATACACATATTTCTTAAATTTTGCTTTTACTCAATTTTTCCTTTTGTTTCTTTTAACAAATTCCTATGCTTGATTAATACACTGGAATTTATTGTTATTCTTGAATGAACTTTGATTTTTATCTTTGGCTACTTCCAGAAAACTATTTTACACATTACAGTGATTGTAACTTTTCAAGTTTTTTACATTTTTGTAAAAATCCAACAACAATGTGTATATTTTTTTCCAGTGAATGTTTAATCATCTTCAGTGTACAGCAATTGAAAGGAGTATAAGTTTTTCATTTTATCACATACATCTTTCTTACCTAAGGATATGAAAATTTTTTTTCTCATCAATCAATATAATATTCTCAAGATACAGATAGAATTTGTGTTCTACTAGGTCAATAATCCAAAACACAGGCTAATAATTTTTCAATCAAAGACATGATAATGAATAAATGTTGCAGTAATGCTATTCCTTCAATGGACAGTGATTCTATATTCTATAAAGAAACTCATAATTATTACTTTTATATCAATCTCATCTGGGCCTCAGTAACTTTTTAACCACAAGGGCTGAAGTCTTTCTCTTCAATAACCACATCCTAAAAATTAGACCAGTGTGGATTGGTCTAGGAAAGAGTGAGTCCATCATGTCATCCATCAGAGAGTCCAAAGGTAGGCTTTCAGGACTAAGAGCCTTAAAATATCAGTAAGTAGCAGACTAAGAAAACACCAAGTTAAAGTGTCTGTGACACCAAGATGTATCTAAATTGTTCATCTTATAAGTAAATTAATATTTATTTGAATATTGCTCTGAATATCATAATTATAAGCATAAGATAAACTGATTTATTTTTATTAAAACAACTCATATTTGAAAAGAGATCAATCAAGACAAAGTAAGGTTACCTCTTCCCTTCACCATCAAGGTATCATCTGCATAAGCCTCTTCTTACCTCAGCTTAGAAACACACACACACACACACACACACACACACACACACACACACACCAGTAGGGGGAATTCAGTTCCTGAATTACCCCAATTGCTGAGGAAATATAGAATGTGATTTGCTTTGCAATAAAGTGATTATGTTGTCTTTATGCATCAAATAGAGAGAGGGCTTAGAGTCAGAAAATAAATTGAATATTAAAACAAAGTAGTTTGCGCAAATAAGTTTTGTGACTGTGAATATGTATTCCCACTAAGAAATAAAGTCTCTGTACATCTAATGTTAGCAGTGGCGTGTTCTCCATGTCCGCACTTATTGCCGATGGAGGTGGGCTTTTTGAGGTGCTATGGGAATAAGACTTTCCTGAGGCCCTCAGGGGAGGATGAGATATTATGGAAAGATTTACTTCTGTGGAATTAAACCCCTGAGTTTCCAAGGCTCCACTCCTTCTGTCCCACCAGGGAAAAAGTCCCATTTTGTTTTCAGCAGAGCCAGAATCAAAACCATTGCCCAGAGCCTTTCTTCCATATTTGCAGAGTCTAGCCCTGCATCTTGCTAGGTCCGCTTGTGTTCCCAGCTGCAATCCATTGCATGTGAGGTTCACATGGCTATTGGCCATGCAGCTTCTAGGGACACATGGTGGGCTAGCACAGGTCACAGAACAAATGACTGCAAAGAAGCAGGAGCAAAACGGGAAGCAGGAGAGAGGGAAAACTCCTTTGTCTGGGGATTATGTATTCTGCAATTTTCATGTGCTTGCATTGGAGTCCACCCTCCTAGCCAATGATCTTTGTTCCCCAGGATAGTCTGACAGGAAAGCACCTTCCCTATGTCACCCTGACTTCACTTCACTGTGCATGTGTCCGTCTTCTCCGTTGTTGAACCCTTTCCCCTAATGATTTTCAGGGAATGGACCTGTGGTTCTCTGGGGAGTGTGAAGTTTCAGCTTCCTGGTGAAGCTGCCCAGCCATTCTTATAATATCTGTCCTTTCTTCCTATTATTAATATTCATAAGTAGCTAGTTATGATGGTAACACTAAGGAACCACAGGTTGAAAAATAATCTATCAATTTATTTGCTACTACATTATGCATCTAAACTTCAGAACCCAACAATGTGAAAAGGAAAGCTTATAACTGAGGAAACATGGCAGTGATTGGAAGATCCAAAATATCTCATAAGTCACAGAAAAGGACATTTTTATTTAAAATCTATGTGAACAATATTCTCATTAAACCTAACATCTATATATAAAAAGCCTAAGCGACCGTTATAACCAAATGACCGGAACAACCAGTCACTATAACACACACTGACCACCAGGGGCAGATGCTCAATGCAGGTGGTCAGTGTGCTCCCACAGCCAATCTCCTGCGGTCCCTTCCCCCGGCCAGCCAACCTACCATGGCCCCTCCTCCCAATCCTCCCTCCAGCCTGCGGTGCCTCATCAGCCTGCCGCCAGACACCATGGTGGCAGCGTGGCAGCAAGGGCCGTAAGAGGGGGAGTGGAGGGGAACCGCGCAGTGGTTGGGCGCTGATGGCTGCGTCAGCATCTGTTCTTTCCGCACCTGGCCCAGAGACAATCACCTCCTCTCCCAACCCTGTCTGGGCTTTCAGGGGGTGGGTGGCGGTGGATGCAGACCCTTTCCACGGTGGCCAAGGGCCAGCTCCTTCCTTGGGGTCAATGGCCAACCTCCTATGGCTCCTCCTCCTGGCCAACCTCCCACCACTCCGATCAGCCCAGATCACTGGCCAGGCCTAGAGACCCCACCCATGCACGAATTTGTGCACCGGGCCTCTAGTGTTATAATAAATATGCTTGGCCAATTTTCTATGTGTCAATGACTTTTTCTTGAAGTAGTCTGAGACTCATTAATTAGAAAGCCGTGTTAAAAAGCAATAGAAAAAAAAATCTCCCTGTTTTCCTCATTACTTTAACCACTGCTGAATTGGATCCACTGAGTCATCAATTTATTTATTTATGTTTGTAGTTCTTTTTAAATTTTCAGACAATGGAAATAAGAGGGTGATAATGACTGTTGAGAGACAATTGTCTATTAGTTTCTCACATTTCTGCACATCTTCTGAGCACAGACATTAAAAGCACTTATTTCTGCCTGTCTTTTCAACACTGTATAGGAAGAAGGCAAACATGGGAAGAAGAAAGAGTGTCTTTCTCCAGGGAAGAAGGCAGATTTCTTTGCTCTCCGAATTAATAATGATGATGATGACTCCCCTTAGGCCAATGTTTGGGCAGATTTGATTGTAGTCCCTTTACAATAGTAGGGTTTACTAAGATTGGGTTTCTTTGGTTTTGTAAAAACCTACTGTCTGTGAAGAATCTATCGAGCCATCTATATTGCTCCCATGGAATACGGGGAATAAATGCGAACATGTTCATGCTGCTTGCCTGGCAGTAATGAAGTCTTTTATCTCAGATCCAAATGTTCGTGCCTTTCTCTAACAACCAGGAAACTGTGACAAACTTACTTGTTGGCTGTCAATTAAGGCAAAAATCTCAGATCATTTTTATTTCTTAACAATGATGATACTGAATGGTCCAGGAAAGGAGAATTTAATTTACCTTAGGTAATGTACAAAGATTATAATGTACACCTTATAATGTACACCATTATAAGAATGGTGCATTGTGACTTGAATATATCTTCCCTATTCTCACTGGTGAAAAATCATTGAAATTTTAATAAAAATATAACATTACATGTTATTAATGTTCATTAGAAAAATGCAAATTTAATTGAATGTTTTACTTCTTTCTAGTCTGTTGCCTTCCTGTATTCTTGTGTTTTCTAATACAAACAAGCCCTTTAACAAATTTAACTCTAGATAAAAGATAAACTAAGTTTTAGTGTGAGGGGGGGAGCTTTGATATTGTTCTGGGCTTTGCATTAAGAAATAATTTTAAAAAAATAATCAGTCTTGCAAGAAACCCTTGGAAGCGAGAAATCCTGAAACGTAAGCTTCATTAGCTTTACTGTGACTCTATGTATGTTTCCATTACAGGCTACTGCTTTATTTTCTATCTGAATAGCAAAGAAAAACACTTATAAATATAAACAATCCCCATGTGGCACTGTGGAAGATGAACTTCATACAGGTGAGAGACCAGAGCAGAGGACACGATAGGAGATAATTGAAATTGTGGAGAATTGAAGAATTTGGAAGAAATAATGTTGGACAGGAAGAGATGAGATATCTGGAATGAGTAGATTTTTCAGTATTTGGGACACAATTAGATGAGATGGATGAAAGGGGAATGGAGGCATTAAGGGTTGAACAGGCTTGTGACTAGGTAGACATTAGTGTAGTAGTCAATAAAGAAAATAGAACATTGATATGTGAAGGAAGAATAATAGTTCCTGTTTAGGACAAGCTGACTTGCACCACTTTCTGCGCATTGCTATTAGATTAATCATTATTAAGTTATCCTAGTTGTATAAAATATTATATTTGCACAGAACCTAATTTAATTGGAATCCTTTAAAAATATTATTTCACCAACTTACTATGAAGTATATTAAATATTTGATTGATATTTTAGCTTTTGAATGGTGGCTTTATCATTATAACCTAGTTTCAGCTACTTCCCATTGAGCTATTGTATAATCTATAAGCACAGCATACTGAATGTCAGCAGCTCAGTGCAGAGTAATGAGCCCATTAGCATAGATAGTCATGAACACCACTTCCAGAAAATAGCAAACACTACTAAAACCTGAGATTCATTTGAGAAACCAGACACTTTGCAATTTATAATATAAATGTACACAGCTAATTTTGGTGTGGAATAAAATATCCTCTAACATTATCACATATATTCAAATATTTCAAAGTTTAATGGACTTTCATAGCAACTTACTTTCACTTAAATACGTACTGATGCTGAGGTATCCCCATTGACCACCTGGATCAATATTCAAGGACTTAGAAAGTCTCTGTTCTCAGCCCTGCCCCCCTCACAAATAGTCCATATTTAAATAATTAAGGCTCAGAGTTGTTCAGAATTATGAAAAACAAAAAGTGACCTAAATAGTTTAACACATTCTAGGTAATTAATATTAACAGTTTTCTTGTGTATTAAGTATTTGAGATATTCTTTTAAGTTGACATAAAAGAACACCACAGGGCATATAAGAGGATACCTGTTTGCCTTTATGCTCAAAAGAAGTTATTTAATAATAAAATTCTTTAAGACTCTTACATATGAATGTTATATATAACATTCATATATTATCCAATATATTTTCCTAGAAAAATGATGAAGGCAATGACACTGATTTTGGTAATTTGCTATGTATAATCATTCTTAAGAACACCTCAGCCTTAACTGATTTGGCTCAGTGGGTAAAACATTGGCCTGTGGACTGAAGGGTCCCAGATTTGATCCAGTCAAGGTCACATGCCGGGTTGTTGGCTCGATTCTCAGTAGGGGGCATGCAGGAGGCAGCTGATCAATGATTCTCTCTCATCATTGATGTTTCAATCTCTCACTCCCTCTCCCTTCCTCTCTGAAATCAATAAAAATATGTTTTTTTTAAAAAAGAACACCTCATATGTCCTTGACTCAAGATAAAAAATTCTAGACTGTTCTAGAATACAATTAGAAAGGTTTAGTCGTATTCTTACAGTCTCACCCTGAATACGACATAACATTTTTAGAGGAAAAAAATCCTCCTGGGCTCTGAGTCTACCCCTTCATTATGGTAAAAATACTACTCTTGATATCAGGAAAACAGAGATCTTTTCTTTTATTTGGTAGATTTCCCATGATACAACTTCAGGACATAGAGCTGAGGGTGAGGACTTATGTCTCGCCATCCACTCTCCCCTCAGGCACCTCTTCTCTGTGTGCTCTTCTCTATTCAGGACTGAACTTTCTAAAGATTGGAATTGATTTCAATCTCTACCTATACTTCTGCAAATCCTAAGTATAAGTATAAAATATAGTGAATGCATAGCTCCATTAAGACAACCATTTACTATTAAGGGTTTGTTTAACAATGACAGGAACATGATAAATAGAAAATGGAGGAATTTAGGAAATAGTTCATCATTAAAATTCAGATTTGACAATTATCTGCCAATTGAGAGAAAAATGCATGGAGTCACTGCTGCTTTGATTTTTTTTAAAATTTGCAGATTATATATGGAACCCATTGAGGAAGGGAAAGGAAAATTGGGCATGTATATAATGTATACATTTATACATATGTATGTGTGTATGTATAACTATATACATACCTAAATATATATGATGTATGTGTAAAATATGCATATATAAGCATAGAATACACATAAATTTAAATGTGTGTATACATTTATATATATACAAACATATATAGAAATACTTATATATTAAACGACTAGGAGGATGTAGAATAACTGGAATTCAGAGTGCTTCCAGAATTGTAAAATGGTAAAATCACTGTGAAAAAATTTTGTCAAACATAACAGAATATATAAAATTGTTCAATCTAATTTTTAAAGGACCCATATAGGTTATTCTTGTACTATTCTTATAAGTTTCTTGTAAGTTTAAAATCATATTAAAATAAAAGTTAGAAATTTTTAAAAATTAAAAAGATAGAACTGAACCAGAAAAATACCTCCTGAGTGCAATTACTCATTTCTACATTCAATATTTGCTATGCAAAGGCAATTAAATTATATATGTCTACATTCCATCAGTTCTAAATCTTTAGCTTTAGTTGGTTTTATGCCATTGCATCAGACACTCCTTGTGTATGTCTTTAGATCCATTTTACCTCACTTGTTTGCTATTTTAGTTCCATGTGGACTTAGACTGAAATCCATGAAGGAACTGACAATACCTTGACTACAGCCACAGGGCTTCTATAGTGATACTGATTGGATTCCATGTCCACTCATGTGAAACCCAGGGATGTGGCAGAATTAATGCTCTCTGAGCCTCAGGCACAAGTTATACATTTTATTTGTCTTGGTGTTTTCTTGTTTTGTTTTGGGGTGTGTGTGTGTGTGTGTGTGTGTGTGTGTGTGTGTGTTTTACAGGCATACTTCCATTGATCAAGCAGTCTGTCACACTTAGTAGTGGACAGATAGCACAATTTTGTACTCTTTCTTTTTTATTTATTTCAGAGAGAAAGAGAGAGGGAGAAGAGATAGAAATATCAATGATGAGATAGAATCATTGATCATCTGCCTCCTGCACTCCCCACACTGGGGACCATGCCCCCAACCCAGGCATGACCCCCGACCAGAATCAAACCGTGACCTCCTGGTTCATAGGTGGACACACAACCAGCGAGCCATGCCAGCCAGGCCTGTACTCTCCTTTTTTTTTTAATGCTGCACAGATTACAGCAAGTGCTCAATTGAATAGAGTCCGTTTGCAGTGGTTCTCAACCTTCCTAATGCCGCGACCCTTTAATACAGTTCCTCATGTTATGGTGACACCCTACCATAAAATTATTTTCATCGCTACTTCATAACTGTAATTTTGCTACTGTTATAAATCATAATGTAAATATCTGATATGCAGGATGTATTTAGGCGACCCCTGTGAAAGGGTCGTTCGACCCTCCAAAGGGGTCACGACCCACAGGTTAAGAACCGCTGGATTAGAGGCTGCAGGAAGATTTAAGAGGTCTTTGTAAAAGTTTTGGTGTGTAGGTTAGCAATGAATCAAGGGGCTAGGGGAGAGTATTTGATTTTATTATAAGAGGCAACACATTCTCACCTTTAACTTATGGTGCTGCTAACACTTCTGAGTATTTGAGTACCTGGAAGTTCAGGATCTACTTGTAAGCTTTCCAACTTCTCAATGCTAATTTATTTTTTTAAATAAACATTCTGCTAACAACTTAAATCTACATGCCTGATGTAGCCCACAGTCAGCAAGTGTGACTTCTAGTTTAAGCGAATGGAATACATGGAGTAATGAACAAACAGGATGGCAGCTGGGACTGACTCAGCAGTTGAGAGAAGATGGGAGAGGGGATTTAATGTAAACATTTCTCTTTGACTTAGTATATATCCTTTGTAGCTTGGAAAATTATGATATTTAAATAAGTGTTGTAACAAATATGCTACACAAATGTAATCCTCCTATATAATAAAAGGCCAATATGCAAATTGTCCCCTCAGGAGTTCGATCACTCACTATGATATGCGCTGACCACCAGGGGGTGGTGCAGAATGAAGGAAGGCTCCAGCCATCAGCCAGCAGCCAGGGGAAGGAAGGCCCCAGCAGGTAGCCGGAAGGCCCACATCAGCCCTGATTGCCAGCCAGGCCTAGGGACCCTACCCATGCATGAATTTCATGCACTGGGCCGCTAGTATATTAATAATAGAGGAAACTGGGTAAGGGAGTGTATTGAACTCTGTACCATCATCTCAATTTTTATGCAAATCAAAAACTTTTCAAAAATAAAGTTTATTAAGAAAAAAATAATCAAAACAGAGGCACTATCATAGTAGTTTGGGTAGAAGATGATCAAGATGATGGTGAAGTAGTGAATAGGGTGAGGAGTCAAATTGAAAATATATTTTGAAAGTGCACAGTGCAAAATGTGGTGACAGGTTAGCTATGGAGAGTGAAGGTAAAAGAAAAAAACAAAGAATACTCTTGGGGTTGTTTATTCACGTAACTGGAAATACGAAGAACACTACCTTTATTTAATAAATGACAGGGGAGTGAGGGAGGGGGGTGAGAGAAGAATGGGTGTTGTTGCATCTGAGTAATTTTGCCAGCTCTGTATATTGCTAATTCCTGATTTATTCTTGTGAGTTGTAGGATCAATAAGAAAATTTCAAGCTGTATGGTCTCACACAGAATCTCAGATTAGTATAATTCTTAGTTTTTATTTTTTAATTATAGAGAATAAATAAATAAAGTGTGCAATATAGACTGAGTGAAAGAGAAGAAAACAGAAATAAAAATTGGTTGTGGTGAAAATGTCCTCCAGATAAGACCAAAACAGTATATGAGTTCAAAATATTCATTGAAGATTTAATCATTATCTAATTATGAAAATAAAGCAAACTTAAAAATGATAATTTTTTCCCCAGTGAGTTTAACGGATTGTCATAAGTATGACAATGTGCATTTGGCCATAATATACCTCTTTTTCTCTCAAACTAATTCAAGTTTGAAATAGAAATTCTCAGCCAGAAATCTGCTCGTAGGAATAGTATTTAATCATATGAATATGAGTTTTTGCTAGAGGAGATCATGACAAATTTGAGGACTTATCTTAGAGTCTAGAGCTTATGTAACTCCAAAATAAAATATAAGTAGTGACAGAATGGCCAAGCTAACACCCTCCACCTTAAACCCAATTTCTTATAATTGTCCCAGTCTTATATTTTAATTTGTTTTGTTATAATGGTTAGTGCATCTGGATCTATGATGACAGAATAGCTGTTGTGGTACTACTGATATTTGGGGGGGAAAAAGAGAAGTGCATGTGGCATGTGCATATTAACTATTTAACTTGACCCCAATAAAGGCACAATAAATAAAAGTTATAAAAAACAACTGCCATATTTGTAATGAGTAACTATAACATAAAATATAGCAAATGCATCTAGAAACACTTCATTTTAAAAGTAATGAAATTCTGAAAGCAATAGTCAACAGTTGTAGAATCAGACACACATTCATGATGGAGTGTGGGAAACCTTGGCAAAAATACTAATCACCTTAGCAGTATCATTTGTTCAAATTAAAAACTCCCTTATCTTCAATTTTCCCATTTCTAAAACTGAGATGATAATATTATTTATTCAACATATAATTTCATACTAATATTTCATACTAATAAAATGAAAATAAGCATTCAAAATGTTAGCTCTTCTGTAACATTATTCAAAAATAAAACCTAAACATAAGATATTTGGTATTTGGTAATAAGATTGTGTAGGCCCACTTCCTCCGCATGGAAAATATGCATTTCAGTTTGGGGAAGAAAGACAATACCTGCATCAAACTATAATTCCTTCTGAGGAATTAAATTACATTCTTGTGGTTAAGTTGGAGAGAGAGAGAGAGAGAGAGAGAGAGAGAGAGAGAGAGAGAGAGAGAGAGAGAAGAAGAAGAAGAAGAAGAAGAAGAAGAAGAAGAAGAAGAAGAAGGAGGAGGAGGAGGAGGAGGAGGAGGAGGAGGAGGAGGAGGAGGAGGAGGAGGAGGAGGAGGAGGAGGAGAGGAGGAGAGGGGGAGGAGGGACAGGAGGAGGAGGAGGAATAGGAAAAGGGTGGAGGAGGAGGAAGAGGAAGAGGATGATAAACCAGAGCTAGAGCTCACAGAATTTAGCTTAGCTATTATAATTAGAATATAAAAGAATGCCTTGAGCTCAGTTTTGGACATCTCCTGAAGCATGAAATATTTGGGAAGATACCAAATCTTTCCAAATTTTCATTTTCTCATGTAGAGAAACTTTCTCATTTAGTGTAGATCGTTCTGGGGAATGGGAGCAGGGTGGCCAGAGTCATTTGACTCCCACTACAATGAGTTAGTGCAGCACCCCTGCATGTGCAGCACCCCAGCATCTGCCTTTGGTTGATCTAATTTTAGGTTAATTTTTTTTTCTCATCTGGTTTTTAGAGATGGGAATATGTGCACTGTCTCAAGCATGACCCTCCAATCCAGATGATCTTGGTCTGAATCACGCATATAAGGAGGGGGCTTTCAGAGTGTTGTAAGGCTGACATGGGACTGGTTGCTGGTGAGACTGGGCTAGTTTGGGGAGAGGGAAGACACTGAGAGTCTCTTTACCATTACTGTGGTGAACTCCATTTATATGGCCTATTTGCTAGGCAGGCAACATCTTGCTGTTGCCTGGTGAGCCTTGGATGAAATAATTATGAGAAAGTTGTTTGTAAGGGATAAGATATAATTTTTAAGATTTTATAATTATTCAGTTAAAGGGTATAGAATAAATGTTATTATTTATTTTATTTTGGTGTGTAAGTGTGATTGTGTGTGTATATGTTTATATGAAAGAAAGAGAGAGAAGAGCTAGAGAGAAGGAAGAGCTAAGAAGCTGCCAAACGTGTTACCTTCAATAGAATTTTATTAAGAGGATTATTCTTAGAAAGACACAATTTGTTTAAAGTCCTATTCTTGGGATATCCATTTACAAATATCCAGCTCCCCCCCCACCATGTATTCTGAAAGCAACAAAAATATTAGAGAGTGTGCAAGAACAAATATACCATGGGCATTCCATTGTATAGCCCTCTTAAGTGAAAAAATAGACCATTTCCAGTGCAAGATGTTTTTATGATTCTAACCTCTTAATACATACTTATATTGTCATGAATATTTTACAATGTCAGTGTCTCAATGTCATCTACATTACTATTTCTTTGACATAGCATATGGCATACCCCTGCTACTCTGAGCTTGTTTCTATAATGTCTAATGAAATATTGAACCAGTTTTACATTTTAGAAAAGATCACAGTAGGTAACCTTAACATAAAAATACATTGAGTTTTATAAAGTTTCCATTGTACTTTGAAAACCTCAAATTAATCATGAGATAGTTCAAAGTTGGCCAGAGATCTGAGCAGCAAATGTGATACCCTTCAGATGCCCCGTAATCATTTAAGCACATTAAAAAGTCGTTATGGAACAAGACTGCTTATTGGTACATCATTACATCTTGGAGCCAGGATGGTGTAGTAAAAGAATATAGATTTAACATTAGATCATATTGGACCTGGTATCAAATTTTGTCTCAGCTTTTTAAAAATATTTTTAATGTTTTTAGAGAGGAAGGGAGAGAGAGAGAGAGACATCAATTATGTGAGAGAATCATTGATCAACTGCCTCCTGCATGCCCCACACTTGGGATCAAGCCTGCAACTGGGGTATGTATTACCTTGACAGGGAATTGAACTGTGACCTCCTGGTTCATAGGTCAACGCTCACCACGGAGCCATTCAAAATATATTTTGAAAGTGCACAGTACAAAATGTGATGACAGGTTAGATATGGAGAGTGAGGGAAAGAGAATAACCAAGGAAGACCTTTGGGGTTTTTATTCATGTAACTGGAAAGATGAAGAATACTACCTTTATTTAATAAGTGACAGGGGAATGGGGGAGATGATCTCAGCTTTTATGAACAGAGTGTAGTTGATAAATTAGCTTAAATCCTCGGAAATATCAATGTCTTTACTAAGAAATGGAAATATGACTACTCTCTTTTAAAAGTTTCTCTGTAAATTCATTTATTCTTTTAAATAACAAATATCAATTCAGTGTCTATTGTGTTCCATGCTCAGATATACAACACAGAGGCCCTCTCTTCATTGTATTTATATTTTAGGGGAAAGTAGAAAATAAATAAACCTACAAACATATAATATGACAAAAGCTATTGATAAGTGCTATAGCCAAGAATCATCAGGTCATAAGATGGTGGTAGGAGATTCTATTAAAAAAGAATAGTGAGTAAATGACTCTCAAATGAGATAATGTAAATAAACTATCGCATATGCATTAGCTTTATTAGGATTTATAACTTTTAGAAAAAAATCTAGAGATGAAGCTATATATTTTTAATATAAGACAAGCTGAAATTTACTATCTTCTCAAGTAGGTTAGTATTTAATCTGTTTTAATTCGTTATTTTGTCCCATGTCCCTTATTACACCATTACCGAGCACAATAATGATTTTAATGTGATCTATAATATTTTTGTTTTGATAATTATATCTAACATAGAGGACCAAGAATGTCATAATAAGATAATTTTAAAAATTATTATTATTTAAATATGTACTAAAATAAAAAAGCAACAATTGAAATAAAATATTGCTCAAATAAAATTATACAAGCAGAATCTAGATGATTTTCAAATTTACAAATAAAACATAATACACAAGTATCTATGAAGATTTGTAAACATTGCAGAATCATTTGAGGATACATTTGAATTAAGAAATGTGAAATAAATAGTATTTCTATACTAAAATTATACTAATTTTGGTGGGTGATAATCCTTAAGGCTCAGCTTGTCTTCTCCAACTACCATCATTAAAACTGTACCTCACCCAAGATTTTCAGTGAATGTAAATTTTTTGGGGGGAAGTAGTCCCAGGGAGCATGAGCAAAGAAGGAAAGTCAACAGCAAGAGTGCATTGTCTAATCAATTCTAAGTGAAACTGATGTTTAGTGAAAAGAGCATATGGAATGCAGAGTGATTCATCTGAGAGTCAAGAATTAACAGGAAAAAATAATTATCAGTCAATTTCTGTTTTCCATTGGTTTAGAATTGTTTCTCTGAGCAAAAGATCTGCATTTCAATGTCCTGCATGCTTGCCTTAAAAGTGAGCTCCTAAAGACATCCACATTGGAAAAACAGGAGCAGAACATGAAATACAGGCTTAAGGACTTGAGGGAAACATGGCTAACATCAGAGTTGATACTGAGAAAGTGTGAAATAAAAAAGCAATAGGTAATATGCACACCAGATTCTTCTATTAGGATAAAAATATTTAATAGAACAAGAGTAGATGTGTTCGTTAGAGCATCCACAACTAAACTTATAAAGCAAGGTATTTCACCCCTATAACCTCACACACATCTTTAAAGTAAAACCTATGGTTTTTTTCACTCTCCTTCCTTTTCTTTCCATTTTCTTGTATTTGTCCCCAAGAAAGGCACTGATAATATGATTTTATCCTTCAAAGTAAAGTAACTCAATGCACTATCTCACATTTTAATTTAAGCTTGTTTTTTACTTTTTTAAAAAAAGAAATGTTTAAAAGTTAGTAAAAACATAAGTATATTTTGCAGACCATGCAGCTGAAGGCCCATTGCATCATAATTTTGCTCATCTCTGATGTGCTTCTATAGTTTGGCACCTTTGAGATAGGACAGTGGAAAACAACGTTAAATAAAACATTCTATTTGTTTTTTAGTTGCTATTTGGGGATTGCTTCCAAAATAAAAACCATTCAAACAAATCCTTGAACATTTCTACTTTGATTGTGACAGTGAGAGGACCCTCACAAAAACTACACAGCTAATTTAATGTAAAAAACAAACAAACAAACACTGTTGTTTTTTTCCAAAAGAAATAGAATGTGCATGCCTATGTCTAATATTTATGTAAAGTTTTACCATTAGATTAATACAATATAAACTTTAAACTAGTTACCAATTTTAGAACTTGGAAATGATTCTCTTATCTGTGGGGATATGTTCCAAGACCCTCAGCAGATGCCTGGTAGTATATACAAACCCTATATACGCACTATGTGTTTTCCTACACATACATACCTTATGACAACGTTTAATTTATAAATTAGGCATAGTAAGAGACTAACAACATTAATTAATAATAAAACAGTTATAACAATAAAATAAAGACCATTTAAACCCACACATTGCTCACCACCACAGTCACCTGGTAACTTAGATATCTACTAAGTGACTAGTGGGCAGGGAGCATGTGCAGCTAAATACCCTGAACCAAGGGATGATTCCTATCCCAGTAGAACAGAAGGGGATGGCATGAGGCTTCATCACACTACTCGCAATGGCACAAAATTTAAAACTTATGAATTATTTATTTCTGGAATTTTCTAATTTAATATTTTTTACTGGAATTGTACATAAATAACTGAAACTAGGGAGTATGAAATTGTGGATAAGAGAAGACTATGGTATATGTATACCACAAATTAATAAAAGTGTAAAAATGTTTCTCTCAAATATGTGGCTATTTCATACGTTAGTTTATCACAGCAAAGTGACAAGATTACGCTTATAGCATCTTGATTGCAAGAGAAAAACAACAAATAAGATGCAAATTACTAGCCAACAAATATATATTTTTAAAATAACAGGTACACATTCTTGAAATAATTTTATATTTCCATTATTTAAGTAATGCTTGAGCTATAAGAAAATTAGTGTTCTGTAACTGACATTTCAGTCTTAACTGGTATGATAGTTTAATTTGACAATATAATACTCTAATTTTTTTCAGTGATGAAAAGAAATCACACTTCTTCTTTTTCTTACTTTTTTTTGGAAAATATTAGATCAATGTTGCTGTATACGATTTATATGTTTATTTTCATTTTTAAAAGCTTTCTAATATAGATTTTTTAAGTTCTATTATATGATGCTAATTTAATTATTCCAATGACCATTTTTCGTAGTTTCTTCTGTATTTCTAACTTAACACTTATAAATAGCCATGATATAATAATAAACATTAGAATATATGATTTTTTGGAAATACAAGTACTTAATATTTTTATGATTTTAATTGGTAAGAATCCATACATTCATTTGTTATTATTTTCTCTTTTGTAATAGAATATTTTTGCACTTTAACTGTTAGTACATTTTTGGAGGAGTATTGTTATAACCAAAGTCTGACGCGGTGTTTAATCCAATTTAAATCAGCAGGATATTATTTTGCTGATAGTATGGTGGTCGGTATCCCATGCGCATGGCTCTTTTGTCTTCTACATTTCAGGATCTATCCTGGCTGTCTCACTTGCTTTTTTTGGAATTTTTTGAAAGGCAGTAATTTATTTTAATATGAAATAGTCATTCATCATAAATGGCATATTTACAATCAGCATTATTTTCATAATGAATTTCATAATTCTACTAGTAAATAACTATTACCACGGGATTTTTTATGAGCTAAAGAGTTATTACTTTGGGACATTTTATATAATAAGTAGAGTAATAGTGCTTATTTCACTCTGTCTTATAATATAGTTAACGATTTTCCCTGCCTCGGGAGACAATAAATCTCTCGGGAGATTATGAGTTATTTTATAGCAAGTTCTGTGCTTTATTTATCTTATCACCTCACACAGACAACCACAGAGGAATAAAGAACTTTGCAATATAATGGGAAATTGTTTCATGGTTTTAGTTTTTTAATAACCCATGAATATGTGGCCAATCAATTATTTCATGAGTAAATAAATTAGACAATTCCACTAATAAATATTATAATAAAAATTCTGGTGTATGCTTTTATATTTATCTCAGGTGTTGAAAAGAAGATATTTACATTTCATAATCTGTAATTAGTGTTTGATTGAGCTACATAAAATTTATAAGACTATGTTTGCTGGGGAAATATAATTTAAAAAAGAAAATTCCCCCAACCCAGTAAACCTCTCCACAACTTAGTAAAGAAAGAACAAAATTTTATTATTTAATAAGCATGAAACTAGAATATGATGATGCCCATCACAGAAAATCTAGTAAGGGAGTGCAAAGACAAGCTTTATGTAGCCAAGCAGATAAACCATTGCATCTATGTTTGCAAAGCGAACAACGACTAGTCTTTAAGTAAAAGGACTTGAGAGCCACATTTGTCATGAATACTTCAGCCTAAATTCATTGAGTAATTGGAATAACTTCTGTGCTAGTGAAACTGACTTTATTCAGGAGAGAAACAAACTTCTTATATTTTTATGACAGGAGAAGTTTTGCCACTTGCACCAAACAGAACAGAAACAGACTCATAGATACAGAGCATGTTGCCAGATGGGTGTAAGAGGTGAAGGGATTAATAAGTACAAATTCGTTATTACAGAATAGTCATGGGGATGTAAAGTACAGCTTAGGGGTTGTAGTCAATAATATTCTAATAATTATGTATGGTGTCAGATGGGTGTGTGATTCATTGGATGATCATTTCTTAAGTTTTGTAACGTCTAATCCCTGGGGTGTACACCTGAAACTTATATAATAATGTATTTGAAAATAAAAAATAATAAAATGTTTAATAAAAATAAAACAAAACACTAAGAAATCTTGCTGTGCCCTCTCTTCTCTGCCATGTGAGGCTACAGCAAGAAGAAAGTCATCTGCAAACTAAGAAACTGGCTCACACCTGACAGTAGATCTGCAAGAGCCTTGATCTTGAAGTTTCCAGTTTTCAGAACTGTGAGAACAAATGTTGTTGAAGCCCATTCTTTGGTCATTTGTTATAAAAATATGAACTGACTAAGACTATGTCTTTTCTCACATATTATTACATTATACTATGAGATAATATAGTAGAATATGATATATGTAATATAATATAATAAATATAACATAATATAATATAATATAATATAATTAATATAATGTAATGTAAAATAATGTAATATAATATAATATAACTAGAGACCCATTGCAGGAAGATTCCTGAAAGAATAGGTCTTCCTGTAGCCGGAGCAAAGCAGAGAAGGGAGCAAAATCCGCCAAGGCAGGCTTCCCTCCTACCTCTGCCGTCCCGCTTGCTTCTCTCCCGTCTCCGCAGCTTTACTCCCTTCTGCAGTGCTTGGCTTCCTTCTATGTTGTCTTCAGTCTTCACTCCATGCACCTGCATATGCAAATTAACTGCCATCTTTGTTGGGTTAATTTGCATACTCATCTGATTGGCTGGTGGGCGTAGCAGAGTGACACCAATTTCCATGTTTTTTTTTTTTTTATTAGTGTAGATTTCATCTTCTCTCATTGTTTAGCATTGCACAAGGTAGGTGGCTTAGTGGATATTTGTTGAATAATGGATAATATATTTGCAAACGTTAATTTGTATTGTTTCATGGTCAAATTTCTTGTGAGGTCAATTACTTGTATTTCAACTACTTTAATTTATATTAAGCTCATTTGTTTAACTAACCATGACATATATACTATTGCTATATATTTTATCATTTCTACTTTTTACTCATTTATTTTAATTAAAGTATTATAGTATCATTAATCACAAAGTTTCATTAAACCTGAAAACCCATACATCATAGTAATATTAATGGCTGTTAATACACGGGTATTTTACTTCATAGTTAAAGAGGAAAAATAGATTCAAAGTCATAAGCCAATAGCTATATATCAACATCATAGTGATGGGATAAAATTCTATGCAATTTCTATTGAAAGGCTTACCACACTGAATAAAGTGAGTACTAAAAGTGGGGAAAAAATAAACATTCATTTTAGCAATCACTGAAAAAATAATGTATTTAATAGGTAGTATAAGAATAAAGGAGAAAATTGCCTTTCCCTGGTACTGTGAAAAGCATTGATTGAAACCTGGAGTTTTGGTATTATCAGTAATCTTTATATAAAATAAGTGTTCTTCATGAACATAGTTTTTATAAAATCAAAATGTATTTTACCAACTTGTAATGATCAATTAACTTACCAAAATTCTATAATTCTTAATATTTAAAATAAAGATAAAATGTACCACTACATTTTTAGCAAATACCAGAAGACAATTTTTTTATTTTCTAAAACTCAAAAGTAGAGTTTGTTTTATTAACATCAAACACTTTTTGGAAATAAAACATATTATAAAAGAAGCTTAGCTATCCAGAATGGATTGTATTATTATTGCAATAAGCCTTTATTAATAATGTTGCTTTTGTAGTTTGAGTTTTTTTAGTCATGTTCTGAGTTATTCAAGACATTAATAAAAATATAAAAATTATAGTGATTTTAACTTGATTTTAAATAAATAAGGACTATTAATAAAAATTACCAATTTTGCTCTCTTATAATAGAAGCAAATTTATGGTGAAATAAGTAAGGAAGACATTTTCCTGCTCAAAATCCAATATATTCAGAAAACAATAAAACAACCAATATATCAAGCTTCTGTCTTCCCAGACCCTCATAACCGTTACTGTACTCTCTGCTTCTATGAGTTTGACTATTTTAGATTCCATATGTAAGTGAGATCATACAGTGCTTTATTTGTAATGTATTGTCCTTTTTTGTATATCCATAGTGACCAAGGTGCTTCAATCCCTTTAAAGATAGTATTGGTTAAGATTTAAAACATTTGTGAAATTCTATATTTAATCCATGTTCATCTCTCTCTCTCTCTCTCTCTCTCTCTCTATATATATATATATATATATATATATATATATATTAAATTCTATATTTAATCCATGTTCATCTCTCTCTCTCTCTCTCTCTCTCTCTCTCTCTCTCCTCTCTCTCTCTCTCTCTCTCTCTCTCTCTCTCTCTCTGCATATATATATATATATTCCTTTGTACCTTGTCAAAATAAATGCATGGCTTTTCATATACAAACATACACTTACATAAAAGCTTATTACATCAGTATCTGTTTATATAATTAGCCATATGCATGACTGCACATACATCACTTTAAAAAGATGTTCTCCTATTAACAAAAGAGAAGATTCAGCACAGTATCAATTAGGTACCATACTCTCTTCTAAATTTGAGATTAATCACTTGTGGCAAAACATATGTTTATAGGATGAAGCAATTAATATTCTACCTCCATTAAAGTGTTCTTTGCCAATTGGTAAAATATAATTGTTACAGATTTAAATTAAAAGTCAACTGTAAATATAATATTATTATAAAGTTAGAACATTTTCAATTTATAATTTAATTTTTTTGTTCATTTTTTTCATAATGACAGTGCTTCTTCTTTTTTTTTTTTTCACAGAAAGCATTTATTACCACAGAGGAAATCAGGAGCTCATGCCTGGCAGCCTGGGCAGTGCGTGTGATGGGGAGAGGGGGCAGTAGGCAGGACCCCCATCAGTCATGCCGGCAGTCTCTGACCAGCAGGTTTGCTTGGTCCAGGAGAGCTGACGTCTGTGCTTGTATGTTTGTATAGCCAGGTCAGCCTTAACAGACTCCTCCTGGACAAAACAAAGGACAGCCAGAACCAGGGACAGCAGCTGCACAGACACCACCTTAAAATGGAAATCAAATTAGGTTCATTACATCAGGAAGTACATTTCACCCTGATTATAAAACACAAAGAAGGGTGCATTAGGCTCCACTGGATGGCCTATTTTTGAGATAAGATGCCTTTAAAACATAAACATTAGCAGGGCCTTTCCCCTTGCTACCAGCAAACAGCACACCATTTCCTAGCCAACTTTAAAAGTTACTGTTATCTCTGTTATCTGTTATTATTTGGATTTTGAACAAAATTGACGGAGTAGGAGCCAGTAGAGGAATCCTGTTTAATCTGGAAATTTTCTGTGGAGAGTCCAAAAGGTCAGAGAGCAACTTCCCAAGATCTTTTAGTTTACCTAACATCTCTTCCTTCAGTCTTTCATTTTGTTCTTCAGTTTGCTTAGGTAATCTCATACAAGCTTCCCTGGCTTGGTGCACTGATGGGTCTTTTTCTAGAATGGACTTGAAAAGGGCTTCATCAAGCTTGTGGGTGCTCTCACACAGCTCTGCTCTCCTCAGCAGGGCCCTGATGTAACTGGGGTTTAGCTGAATGGCTTTGCTGCAGTCACTGATGGCCATGTCTTGTCCTGTTTCATCCTTGCAGCAGCTCTATTTGAAAACAGAATAGAACTGTCTTTCTGCAAGCAGGATGGGCAAGCCCGTAAGAACTTCCAGCTTCTATGTAATCTCCTTTCTTAAACTGCTCATTTCCCCCCTCCTTCAGTCCAGTGCTGTCTTCTCTTCTTTTCTGTTTCTCTTCATCTGGCATGTTTTTTGTTTTTGTTTTTCCAGTTCGATTAGGTATTCTTCGTCGAGTTCAGAGGAATTCACATCCTCATCAGGTTTGTTCTCAACCTTGTCCACACCTGGTTCCTCCTTCTCAAATGAGGCACTGCAGTCATGAAAGTGCTCCTCTTCTCCCTGGTCCTCCTGGGCGTGGGCCTCAGCATCCTTGAGCAGCTTGCTCTGGGGCTGGTGATCTTTGGGGTTAGAAGCTGAAGGACTAGCACATTCTGCTTCCTGGGGATCTGTAACTGGCAAACCACTGAACAGGTCCTCTGGAGCCCTACAGCTTTCTGACTTCTCCCCCATGCTGAATCAGTGAGGGAGGTGGAGCTGGCTCGCTTCACAGTTCCTCTCTTCACCTCCCCCAACAGTGCTTTATTCAGGTATAACTCTCATGTGATATACCTTTTTTCAATTATGGGTGTAATATTTAAACTAACTTTAACATATAGCATTTACAATGTGAAGTAAATATGAAAATCCATATACGTAGTTTATAGGTGACTGCATAGGCCATGTAGAAAAGCCTAGAAGTCTAAAAAGTACTAGAATTAATATGCAGATTTAGCAAAATAGGAAACTAAAGAGGATAGAAATCAACTGTATTCCTATATCTTAGCTATGACCAATAAAAAATACAATTACCACAATTACATTCAAAATAGCATCAAACTGTCAAATTGCTGTTACTTTTTGCCTTTCCAATGAAGTAAATGCTAAACTTACTATGCTGAGCAGAACCTGCAGGGGTCCATGGTAGTGGTGGTGGGAAGGAGCCTGGATGATCTTGTAGAGCTGTCAGAGCCACGGCTGAAAAAGAAGCCTCCACAGGGAGAAGGTGGGTGTGGTGTGCTGTAAAACACTGTGCATCATCAGTGTAAGGAGGCTTTCCCGCCAGGGAGACAGAGCCCAAGAAGGGTAGGAAGAATGCCCTGTGCTATAAAATAGATTGTAGAGAAATAGGACTTTATGTGTACAGTCAAAATCACTGGGTACCCAGTACAAAAAAACAACAACAAAAAAACATAAAATGTAACCCCTGTCTTAATTGAAACATACACCCACAAATTGAGGTAGGTCACAGATATCAACTTAAAACCGTGGACTGCAAGGTTTCTAAAGAAAATATGAATGCCTTTACAAGTTTGGGAAATGTAAAATTTTCATGAACAACAAATGATTAATCAGAAAGAAAACAGGGGGGGGAGAGAAAATGGCGGAGGTTTAGACAGACGTGTCAGTGCCTTGTCCCGGAGCAGATAAGGGCGGGCAGCTGAAACGGGTAGCATACAGCCCGAATAAGCAGAGGAGATTCAGCTGAGACAGTCTGCAGCCAGGAAAGACAGAGAAATCCTAGATAAAGGGAACGGTTAGAGGCTGAGGCTGAAACCTCTCCAGGTGCGCCGGCACAGCCGCGGAGACCGTGCCATCTTGGGTGACTGTCGCCGGCATCCAGAGACCAGCTACTAACTCGGCAACAACGGCTCTCAAGCAGCGCGACTACGTGAACTCAGAGGAACTCGGCTTCTCCCCACAGAAAGGTTAGACTTTCCCCAAAGGTGTGGTTTGCAGTTTAGGTTGGAGAGTGGAACGCGCGCAGGGGGGTGGGGGCTCTGCGCCCCACAAAGACCGCGGCCGTTGGAGCCAGCGTGACCCACGAGTGTGGAAGGGCACCCCCAGGGCTGCTGGCAGAAGGGAACGCTATAAATAAGCCCACAGTTGGACGGGACACAAACGGGCAGCCTCAGATTACGCCAGTTTGCCGGCTACTCGGTGCCAGGAGCCAGAGTGTGCGCAGAGACTTCGCGCAGATTTGGAAGGTGAAGCGTTGCGAGTTCGCACAACTTCCCAGGCTCTTAAATCTGTGCGTTTGATTGTTGAACCCAGTGCAAGGGACTACCCAGTTGGGGTCAGTCACAGAGCTTGTAAGGGAAGGCTGTTTTGGGGGAGCCTGGGAAACAGAGCGGGGAGTGACTACTGGAAAACCAGCTCTGGGCGGAGGACATTCCCAAACCAGCTTCCGGTACAATAGAGAACACCTGGTCAGAGAGGTCCTATACCCTCGGAGGTCAATCCCGACGCACTGCCACCCAGAGGCAGAGCCATGAACTGACTCTTCTGTAAATACAGATAAGGGCTGTCTGGGAAACCAATGTAGCCTGCCTTAAAATCAGGACTGTGGCTTACAACACAGAGGAACAGTGTATCAGAGGAAAATTCAACATTCTCCTGAATACCTGGTGTGCCAAAAAGAGGAGCATAAGATCTGAAGCACCTTCATTACAGCCCATTTTTTTTTAATTATTTTTTTTTAATTATTGTTTCACCTTTTAACTAAGAAACCATTTATTTTCTTTTTTCATCACCTGATATTACCCTTTTAATTACTACATTTTTATTTTTAACCAGTATTATTACTGCTGCCATTTTACCATTTTTTTTTTAAAGTGTCATTTTATTTTCTCTTTATTTTATTTTGGGACTAAGGTTCTCCATTCTATTTTCATCGTTCCTTTAGCATCATTTTCCTCTACCTCAATTGTGCTGCTGTGCTAAAACTCTCTTCCCCACTTTTCCCCTTTTGCTGTCCTGTTTCTCTTACCCTATTCCTGCTGTAGATTTTTCCTATTCTTCATACGCCCTGTCTAAATTTCACCCTACTTATATATCCCTTTTCCAATCACCTGCTCTAAATCCTTATCCACCTCTCCCTTATCTTTCTTCACTATCCAAATTTTTTATTCTCTCCTTTTCTCTATTGTTCTGTTGTTGCTTGCTCGATTGTTGAGTATATTGTGTTGTTTTTTTTTTCTTTTCTTTTCTTTAAGGATTGTATGTGAGGTTGTTCTGCTTTTTCTTTTTCTTTTTCTGTCTCCCATTCCCCCTCCCCACCCCACCCCCGGCCAGTTATTTTTGTGCTTCTGCTTTCCCTTGCCTCACTTGATATTATTGGCTGTTTGTAGTTTGTATTCACTCCAGAGATCCGTTGCTGGAATTTGTTGGGATTAGTGGCGGTTCTATCGGAGTTTTCTCCTCATATGAATAGTCTCCTCCCCTCTTCTACTTCATTCTATTTTTCTTTTTTTTTCTTTTTCTTCTTCTTTTTTTTTCCTCTTTTTTCTGTTTTTCTCTCTATCTTTTTCTCTTCTTTCTTCCTTACCCCCCAACTCTCTTAGCTTGGGTGGCCATCTTTATTTGGGGTTATTAATACCGTAATTCATTTGTGTTCAGTGCCTGGTACGTTGTGCCTTGTTGTGTTGTATTTTGTGCCTTTAAATCAACGCAGCAGATCCAAGCAACAGCGGCCTCCTGATCTCCACACGCTCTGTCTGAGGAACAGCTGCTGTGGGTGAAGCCTCCCTCCACCAGCCAGAAGAGCCACAACAGCTGTGAACAGCACCCATCAGAAGACCCGCTAACAACAGAGGAGCAGCTGCTACCACAACCGCCCAAGGAGCAACCACAGCCCGAGGAGCCACTGCCACCTAGGGAGCAGCCACTGAACGACTCAATATCTATATACGTCAGTGAGATCAAACATGGGTAGACAAAGAAATCCCCAAAGGAAAGAAAAGGAGGACTCACCAGAAAAGCAGCTAAGTGATACAGAGGCATACAACATGACAGAAAAAGAATTCAGAATAAGGGTCCTAGAGTGCATACACCGGATGGAGGAAAAAATCGACAACTTATCCAAGAAGCAAGAAGAAACAGATGAAAAAATCGACAACTTAACTAAGACCCAAGAAGAAATGAAGTGCGATATAGCTGCAATAAAGAACACCATTGAAAGTATCAACAGTAGACTAGGAGAAGCGGAAGACCGAATTAGTGAATTAGAAGACAGGGAAGCAAAACACACCCAAACTGTACTTCAGTTGGAGAAAAAAATTAAAAGACAGGAGGAGAGCCTAAGGGAGCTTTGGGACAACATGAAACGAAACAACATACGAATAATAGGGGTGCCAGAACAACAGAAAGAGGAACAAGGATTAGAAAACCTATTGGAAGAAATAATATCAGAAAACTTCCCTGAGGTGGGGAAGAAAAAAGTCACACAAGCCCAGAGAGTCCCAAGCAAGGTGAACCCGAAAAGACCCACACCAAGACACATCATAATTACCATGGCAAATGTTCAGGACAAAGAGAGAATCTTACAGGCTGCAAGAGAGAGACGGAAAGTTACATACAAGGGATCTCCCATTAGATTATCAAATGATTTCTCAACAGAAACACATCAGGCCAGAAAAGAATGGACGGAAATTTACAAAGTGATGCAAAGCAAAGGACTGAATCCAAGAATACTCTATCCAGCAAGGCTAACATTCAAAATTGAAGGGGAAATAAGAAGCTTCACAGACAAAAAAAGGCTAAGGGAGTTTATCACCACCAAGCCAGCAATGCAAGAAATGCTAAAGGGACTGGTGTAAAAAGAAGAAATAAAAATCCCAGAAAGAAAACAGCCACACACACAACAAAAGAAATGGCTACAAACAAGTACCTTTCAATAATAACTTTAAATGTAAACGGGCTAAATGCTCCAACCAAAAGATATCGAGTGGCTGAATGGATAAAAAATCATGACCCATACATTTGCTGTCTACAAGAGACCCACCTCATTAGAAAGGACTCACACAGACTGAAAGTGAAGGGATGGAAAACTATCTTTCAGGCTAATGGAAAAGAAAAGAAAGCTGGGGTAGCAATACTTATATCGGACAAAATAGACCTCAAAGTGAAGGCCATAACAAGAGATACGGAAGGCCACTTCATAATACTAAAAGGATCAATACAACAAGAAGATATAACCCTGATAAACATATATGCACCCAATGCAGGAGCACCCAAATACATAAAAAATCTTCTGGAAGATATCAAAGGAGAGATCGACAACAATACAATCATAGTAGGGGACTTTAATACACCACTGTCATCACTGGATAAGTCCTCTAGACAAACAATCAGCAAAGATACAGCAATACTAAATGACTCACTAGATCAGATGGACTTAATAGACATCTTCAGAACACTTCACCCCAGTGCCACGGAATATACATTCTACTCAACTGCTCATGACACATATTCAAAAATAGACCATATATTGGGTCACAAGCAAAGTATCCCCAAATTCAAGAAGATTGAAATCATAAAAAGCGTCTTCGCAGACCACGATGGCATAATATTGGAAATAAACTACAATAAAAACAACCCAAAATACTCAAACACCTGGAAGCTGAATAGCATGCTATTAAATATTGATTGGGTTACCAATGAAATCAAAGAAGAAATTCAAAACATCCTGGAAACTAATGACAATGAAAACACAACAATCCAAAACCTATGGGACACAATGAAAGCAGTCCTGAGAGGGAAGTTTATAGCTCTACAGGCCTATCTCAAAAAACAAGAAAAAATGGTAGTAAATCAGCTAACTCTACAACTCAAAGAATTAGAAAGAGAGCAACAAGAAAACCCCAGAGTGAGCAGAAGGAAGGAGATAATAAAGATTAGAGCAGAAATAAATAACATAGAGACCAAAAAAATAATACAGAAAATCAATGAAACCAAGAGCTGGTTCTTCGAAAGGATAAACAAGATTGACAAACCTCTAGCCAGACTCACCAAGAAGCAAAGAGAGAGGACCCAAATAAACAAAATCAGAAATGAAAGAGGTGAAATAACAACAGACCCCACAGAAATACAAATGATTGTTAAAAAATACTATGGACAGCTCTACTCCAACAAACTAGACAACCTGGAGGAAATGGACAAATTCCTAGAAAAATACAACATTCCAAAACTCAATCAGGAAGAATCTAAAAATCTCAACAGGCCAATAACTATGGAAGAAATTGAAGCAGTCATCAAAAAGCTTCCAGCAAACAAAAGCCCAGGACCAGACGGCTTCACAGGGGAGTTTTACCAAACATTCAAGGAAGAACTAAAACCTATCCTCCTCAGACTACTACAAAAAATTCAAGAGGAAGGAACACTTCCAAGCTCATTCTATGAAGCCAGCATCACCCTAATACCAAAACCAGGTAAAGACAACACAATGAAAGAGAATTACAGGCCAATATCCCTCATGAACATAGATGCCAAAATCCTCAACAAAATCTTAGCAAATCGGATCCAGCAGTACATCAGAAAGATCATACACCATGACCAAGTAGGATTTATCCCAGGGATGCAAGGATGGTACAATATCCGCAAATCAATAAACGTGATACATCACATAAACAAATTGAAAGAAAAAAACCACATGGTCATATCAATTGATGCAGAAAAAGCATTTGACAAAATTCAACACCCATTTTTGATAAAAACTCTCAGCAAGGTGGGAGTAGGAGGATCATACCTCAACATAATAAAAGCCATATATGACAGGCCCACAGCCAACATCATTCTCAATGGACAAAAACTTACACCATTTCCCCTAAGAACAGGAACAAGACAGGGATGCCCCCTCTCACCACTCCTGTTCAACATAGTACTGGAAGTGTTAGCCATTGCAATTCGGCAAGAAGAAGAAATAAAAGGCATCCAAATTGGAAAAGAGGAAGTAAAACTGTCCTTATTTGCAGACGACATGATATTATACATACAAAACCCTAGAGACTCCATCAAAAAGCTACTAGACTTAATACATGAATTTGGCAATGTAGCAGGATACAAAATTAACCCCAAGAAATCTGAGGCATTTCTATACACCAATAGTGAACTTTCAGAAAGAGAGATTATAAAAACAATCCCGTTTACCATCGCACCAAAAAAACTAAGCTACCTAGGAATAATCTTAACTAAAGAGGTAAAAGACCTCTACTCAGAAAACTACAGGACGTTGAAAAAAGATATAGAGGAAGACATAAACAGATGGAAGAACATACCGTGTTCATGGATTGGTAGAATCAACATCATTAAAATGTCCATACTACCCAAAGCAATCTATAAATTCAATGCACTTCCCATTAAAATACCAACGGCATACTTCAGAGATCTAGAACGAACTCTCCAAAAATTCATCTGGAATAAAAAAAGACCCCGAATAGCTGCAGCAATCCTGAAAAAGAACAAAGTAGGTGGGATCTCAATACCAGATATCAAGTTGTATTACAAAGCCACTGTTCTCAAAACTGCCTGGTACTGGCACAAGAATAGGCATATAGATCAATGGAATAGAATAGAGAGCCCAGAAATCGGCCCGAACCAATATGCTCAATTAATATTTGACAAAGGAGGCAAGAACATACAATGGAGCCAAGATAGTCTCTTCAATAAATGGTGTTGGGAAAATTGGACAGATATATGCAAGAAAATGAAACTAGACCACCAACTTACACCATACACAAAAATAAACTCAAAATGGATAAAGGACTTAAATGTACGACAGGAAACCATAAAAATTCTAGAAGAATCCAAAGGCAACAAAATCTCAGACATATGCCGAAGCAATTTCTTCACTGATACAGCTCCTAGGGCACTTGAAACTAAAGAGAAAATGAACAAATGGGACTACATCAAAATAAAAAGCTTCTGCACAGCAAAAGAAACCATCAACAAAACAACGAGAAAACCCACTGTGTGGGAAAACATATTTGCCAATGTCATATCTGATAAGGGCCTAATCTCCAAAATCTATAGGGAACTCATACAACTTAACAAAAGGAAGATAAACAATCCACTCAAAAAATGGGCAAAGGACCTAAATAGACACCTTTCAAAAGAGGACATTCAGAAAGCCAAGAGACATATGAAAACATGCTCAAAGTCACTAATCATCCGAGAGATGCAAATCAAAACAACAATGAGGTATCATCTCACACCTGTCAGACTGGCTATCATCAACAAATCAGCAAACGACAAGTGCTGGAGAGGATGTGGAGAAAAAGGAACACTTGTGCACTGCTGGTGGGAATGCAGACTGGTGCAGCCACTATGGAAGACAGTATGGAGTTTCCTTAAAAAACTGAAAATGGAACTCCCATTTGACCCTGTGATCCCACTTCTAGGAATATATCCCAAGAAACCAGAAACACCAATCAGAAAAGATATATGCACCCCTATGTTCATAGCAGCACAATTCACCATAGCTAAGATTTGGAAACAGCCTAAGTGCCCATCAGTAGATGAATGGATTAGAAAACTGTGGTACATCTACACGATGGAATACTATGCTGCTCTAAAAAGGAAGGAACTCTTACCATTTGCAACAGCATGGATGGAACTGGAGAGCATTATGCTAAGTGAAATAAGCCAGTCAATGAAGGAAAAATACCACATGATCTCACTCATTCATGGATAATAGAGACCATTATAAACTTTTGAACAATAATAGATTCAGAGGCAGAGCTGCCTCAAACAGATTGTCAAACTGCAGTGGGAAGGCCGGGGAGGGTTGGGGGGCAGGAGGTAGGGGGGTAAGAGATCAACTAAAGGACTTGTATGCATGCGTATAAGCATAACCAATGGACATAAGACACTGGGGGATAGGGGAGGCTGGGGGACTGTCTAGGGCGGGGGGATAAAATGGACACATATGTAATACCCTTTGTAATACTTTAAGCAATAAAAAAATTAAAAAAAAAAAAAAAAAGAAAGAAAGAAAACAAATTTAAAAATTGAACATCAAAATTAATATAGTTTTGTTCATTAAAATATATCTCATAGGTCATTAATAGGCAAGACACTGGTTATGGGAATATGTATTCTCTCTGCTTATATCAAGCAAATAAATTTCTATGAATTTCTTATTACTCAACAATAAAAACTGAAAACAACAATATGAGCAACAGACCTAAACAAATCCTATATAATAAAAAGCTAATATGCAAATCAACTGAATGGTGGAATGACCAGTCACTATGATGCTCACTGACCAACAGGGGGCAGATAGATGTTCAATGCAGGAGCTGTCCCCTAATGGTCAGTGCACTCCCACAGGGGGAGCACCACTCAGCCAGAAGCCAACTCAAGGCTGGCGAATGCAGCAGTAGTGGCAGGAGCCTCTCACTGCTCCAGGGCAGCACTAAAAATGTCCGACTGCCAGCTTAGATCTGCTCCCCATGAGGAACGGGCCTAAGCTGTCAGTCGGACACCCCTTGAGGGCTCCCAGACTGTGAGAGGGTGCAGGCTGGGCTGAAGGATCCCCCCAAGTGCACAAATTCGTGCACGGGTGGGGCACCTCTAGGTGGCCTGCAGGGATTATTACTATATTATTACTGCTTGATTTTCTGGTATAGAGACTAGAGGAGCTGAAACCCGCAGTCCAATGCTGCCTGTAGCTCCAACTTTCCTCTCCCACTCATCCCGGGCCCACTGTGCCTGCTGTGGGTTCGTGCTCAATCAGTCCCAATCGGGAGAGGCTTGTGCTGCTGCAGCAGCTCTCACCAACCATAAGTCCTGTGTCAGGCGCCCTCCTGAGGGGAGTGGACTGTGGAATCAGGCTGAAACCTGCTCTCTGACATCGCCCGAGGGGTCCTGGATTGCGAGAGGGCGCAGGCCAGGCCAAGGAACCCCGCCGGTGCACGATTGGGCCGGAAAGGGACCTTAGCAGGGCTCTAGCACATGCCTGGCCCATCTCTCTCAGTCCCAATGGGCCAGACCCCAACAGTATGCTAACCTACCAGTCGGAGTGTCTGAGCCTCGGTGGTCAGTGCACATCATAGCAACTGGTCAACCATCGACTGTCTGCCCCCTGGTGGTCAGTGCACGTCATAGTGAGCAGTTGAAAGGCCTTAGTATATCATTAGCATATTATGCTTTGATTGGTTGAACAGTGTACTGGTCACCGGACAACCGGACACTTAGCATATTAGGCTTTTATTATATAGGATATAGAAGAATAGCTAAGGCACTCATGAAAATATGCTCTACATAATTAGGCTTGAGGGAAATTCAAATTAAAACATTATTTCACAACGACTAGAATGACTAAAATAAAATATAGATAACACCAAGTATAGAAAGTATTGAAATAGTCATTTATTGCTAATGGGACTATAGAATGAAACAATCATTTTGGTTAACTGTTTTGACAGCTTCTTATAAAGTTAAATGTGTATCTACTCTATGGCCAATTGTACTTACCCAAGAGATATGCAAAAAAATGTTCACACATAAGATATTTGTTCAACAATTTTCATAGCAGTCTTATTCATAATAACATGTTAATCTACCCTGTTTCAATCAGACTATAAAATAAAACATTGGCTTACAGGCTGAGTCTTTTGTGTCCTCATCCAGGCATGGGAGATATACCAAGCCCCAGCTGTATTCTCTTTTCTGTCTTTTCTTCAATCCTTCACTGCCCCTCCTCAGGTTCACTCTTGGCCATGCTGGCACAGCACAATCAATAAAATATATTTAAAAAATAATAATCACATCTACAAATTCCTTTATTCCATGTGAAGTAAGTAACAGTTCCACAGGTTTTTGGATCAAGATGTAAATATCTTCAGTGGGTCATTATTCTGTCTATACCAACCTTACGGTTTTCTGGCTTTAACTGGAAATGGGGCTAAAATAATCAAAATGATCCATATAATACAGGAGACTTATAAGCACTATTAGGGAGTTGGATGATCCAAAAAATGATGTCATATTTGAGTAGGGTTTTTTTGCAATTGTTATTCTTTGTCAAAATTCCATTAAAATTATTGTGGTGATGTTGGTTAATAAAATTATATAGGATTCAAGTGTACAGTTTTATAATACATCATCTGTGTATCTCATTCATGGCTTACCACAAAGTCATGTCTCCTTTTGTCACCATATATTTGACCTCCTTTATCCTTATGATATATTTGTATATAAGTTTTAGAGAGATCAATGTGTCCCAGTGTGGCAAGTAGACTGACAGGAGAAAGATTATTGGCAAAGAAGCAATTAGGAGACTTGTAGTGTGAAAAAAGAGATACTATTTTATTTTACAATAGTCACAATGCTGAGAGAAAAAAGTGGATAGGAGAAATAGATATTCAGGATGCTAAATGAATAATCTTGGTAAGTCTACTACCTGGTCTAGTAGACATTCATTTAATTTCAGAAAATTATTTATTATTACTGCTTGATTTTATGGTATAGAGACTAGAGGAGTAAAGAGTTAAAAAATACCCTACAGTTTCAATAAGTATGAATTTTGCAGAGCCACTCCTAATCTTCTCACTCGTATTCTATGATAGCCTAGAATCAACAATTCTTTAACCCTGGCACCAACCTCCTACTCTATAAATTATTAATAAGTGGGATTTGATTTCAGTTAAGCAAAATGAATAAGCCCTAGAGAACTACTATATCTATAATCAACAATAATATATTGTACACTTAAAATTCTGTTAATAGATCTCATGTTGTGTTCTTATAGTAAAACCAAATTTAATTTAATGTAATTTAAATAGGAAAAAATAATTTTCAGTGAGGGGCAAACACTAAATGGGAAAATAGATAATAAAATAATGAGATAGTAAGTAAACATGAGAGAAGAAAGTAAGAGCTTCTTGCATATTTTTTCTTTTTCAGGACAGTAGATTTAATTGGTTGTTAGTAACTAAGCATTTTCAATTTCTTTATATCAGTCTTGTAGTTACTGGTAAGTCAACCACTAATTTAGCAATTAATTCTCCTGCAGTTCTCATTTCCCTTGTTTTTTGGTGTATTTATTTGTGTGTGTGTGTGTGTGTGTGTTTCCATATATATTTTAGTATAAATTTGAGGAAAGTTGCATCAGGGACTAGATGCTATTTTAAAATAAAAATATCTACTCTTTTTGTGGCAGGTAGAGCATCATATAACCTTTTCAAGATATATTTTCATTTATCAGAGATTCATTAGAGAAGCAATTATTTATAACACTTTATTGTGTCATAATTCTTATTGAAAGGCCAACATTTTTTCTCCAGGGGCCTCAGGAAGGAGATCTATCAATTTTTTCTTGACTAAGGTTAAATTTTCATACTACCCAGGCTTACAAATGAAGGCTTAATAATTCCCTTTTGGCAGCAGTAAAACTAAAGATTCCAAGGTGCTTACCAGAAATCTCAATTTGTTCATCAGGTATCCAAGTCCATGATAAGGCAAAATGCCACCTTTTGCAAATTATGTCCTTCCAATTTTTCTAAGTAGCTCATAACTCCCCAGCCAGTTCTGCATATTGTAGTCCACTGATGGTTAGCGCCAAGGAGGACATGAGGCCTGAGCTGGGCAAAGTTGACAGGAAGGATAAAATAAAAGAACAACACTGGACGTTCTGTTTCAACACTATTTTATTTTCAACTTATCAATTTCATTCCTTCTCATTCCTTTCATTATAATTTTATTAATTAAAATGGAAAGAAAAGCATTTTCTATGGTGTCATTTTAGTGTACATACTTTCAAATACCTACATCTATTTAAAAGGCTATACTACCAGTTACATGAAACATTCGGCTTTTACTTTCATTTAGAAAAAAAAATACTTTTATTTAGTTAAAAATTAAGAAAATTGCATCTATTTCACAGCACTGTTGACAAATGTCAAATTTCTGGTTTATATTTTCACAGAGAATAATTCACTCTTATTTATGGAATTTTATTTCATTGATTTTAGAGAGAGAGAAATAGAGAAATCAGCGTGATACAGAAACATCAGTTGCTTACCTTCCATACAGAATGGAATCCACAACCTGAGTATGTGCCCTGACTTAGAATAGAACCAGCAGCCTTTTAATGTATGGGATGATGCTCAACTGACTGAGCCATACTGACCAGGGCAGGAAATTCTTACCAAATTGCTGTACTGTTGTGTTAATGCCATAGTCACCTTAATTTAGAAATGTGACAAAAGTGAACGATATCAGCCAAAATAGATCATTTTGTTAACAAGGAACTTACCTAATACAGCAGAGTAAAAGAGGTTTGCCAGCACATTTAGTTTCTTTATGTGAGCCTGGAGGATCCTTTCATATTATTTTTTATACCAACACATTGAATGATCATTTTATCCTCAAAGTATCATTATTTTAAGATAGGTAAATTATATTGGTAGCTATTAACCTATGTGTTGGTCAAAATACTTACTAAATGTTATTTTATCCTATGGCTAGTAATCAAAATAGTCTATATTAGAACTTAAAAATATACTTTGTACTTAGGAACCCCAATTAAATAACTGTTATACATAAAACCAGAGTTTCTACCTAAATCTCACAGATTGTCTCTATTCTTATTTATAAAATAGGAAAATAACTTCAGTGAGCCATGCCCTTGATTATAAAGAATAAAAAGATTTTTAATGAGTGTATCTGTACTTTACTTTTAGTCTAGTATCAGCATTTGGAAAATCATTTCATCTTTCCTGAGAACAGTTTGCTTATCTGTAATATGAAGAGTATAGGTGTTAAATAACCTCTAAGTTATTACTTAGTTTTATCTTGCAATTACATTAGTTGTAACTATCAAAAGCCTTTACCTTAATTAACTATCACTTATTGAAGACAATGCACATACACTGTCCACCTATGTCACTAAGATATAGGGATTTTCATTTATATCAGATGTTAATTAAATATCTAAAATGATGATAAGAGAAACACTTATCCTTTATGTGGTATCCACTAACTTTCAATTACTAGAAGGGATGTTCATGTATTAAATAATTAAAATCTCAACACATATAATTGTTCCTTTTTCATTATTTGAGTAAATGATTTCTAACATGATTGTACTTTTTGTTTTTGGAAGGCAGCTGGTAATTATTTAAAGTTAACAGTCTCTATTTGAAATCAGTCTGAATATCCAGAAAAAAAATTATATATATATATTATTAAATATATATATATATATATTATTCTAGTTGAAAATAAATTAATTTAGTTTACCTGTAATTATATTATAATTGATACGCATTTTATTTGATTTGATAACTTATTGTTTATCACCAATTATTGAGAAGTATGAAAGGTAGTAGTATTTTGCCTAAAATGTTTAGTTATATTGCTGACTTTTCAATTGACAAGCGTTATAAATTTCAGTAAATTTTAAATTTAAGTTAAAAACAAAAACGCAATGACATTTATGATTATCTGACACAACTTCAATGTACTTGATGACTCTTAAAAGTTGTTTTGTGTTTTAAGGAATTAGTCAGGAATTTCTAATTAGCATTCCAATGAGAATGTTGTGTTGATTTTCATAAACTTTAAATGTTCCATGAGAACTATAAAATACAAGCTATGTGACTGAAAATAATAAGAAAATAATAATATTTAAAGTTTATAAAAATTAAATAAAGTAAGTCATGGGGCTGAAATCATTCTTGTCCACAAAGCTGATACCATGATATCCTCAGGGCGATGGAGTGCTCTCCTGGTAAAAATCACCTTGTTAAGTTCCGGAAGGATGACACTGTCTATCGGGGTCCTGAGATGGGGCGGCCAGGGGCTGGACTTCCAAAGCTACTTGCTGGGTGCTCTGTATGGGGGCTAAACACTCCCAGTAATGAAGTAGAGAAATCTGAATATAAATAGAGAATTTAAAGTTCATAAACAAGTCAATGTTTCGGTTTCATATTTTATCACTCAGCCTCTCAAATGTTTAAAACTTTTGCTTGCTATCACATTTAGAACATGACTTTTTAAAACCATCACTTATTTTGACATGACATAATTTGGCAGTGCTTTTGTGAAATTGCAACACTTATTAATTCTCTTAACTTGTGCATCAATCCCACTTGAATGACATAATGACAAGGGAAATGCTCTGAGGGCATGTGAATAATAACAGAGAAATATCTCTGAAAGAGACAAAACACCTCACTTTGGCACCTGTAACTTTAAGGTAATCTACAAGATTTTCTTGGTGTACAGACCTGTATAATCCTCACCCCTTGAATGTTAGTGGGTCATGTGAATACCATGGGATATTTCTAAGGTTAGGTTATGCTATATGGTGAAGGTTAAGTGATTTTTTGTGAATCTATTTTTATTTCCCAAGCAGTTGACTTTAAGTTATCAAAAGGGAAATTATCTTGGGTAAACCCAAACTGACGGCCTGAGCCTTTTATAATAAACTCTACCTACAATTGGAAGAAGAAGTCATAAAAATTCACAGCAACAGCAACTCCTTCCTGGTTTCCCTTGAAGAATCAAATTGCCATGTCGTGGAGAAGACCACGTGGCATGAAACGGCAGGTTAAGCATCAGTCATACAGATGCAAGAAACTAAGTTCTGGCAACCAGTGAGGTTAAAGAGGTCCCTGAGTCTCCAAATAGGTCAATAGACCCATCCAACACCTTGATTTTAGCCTAAGGAGTCTCTGACCAGAGGACCACCTAATCTGTAGAATTATAGAGTTTTATTGCGTTGCTATAGTTTTCTCTTATTTTTACTGTTGTCAGTGATGGGAGAAAGTGCTGGTAAAGAGGTCTAAGATTTGCTTGTTTCCACAAAGCATCTCTATTAAAATACTCTGGGATGTATTGCTTCCAAATTTATGTCATAACTATTAAAGAACCTGGTTAGAATGTGAATTCAAATTGCCTTGTAAATCTGTAGCCAGCATATCAAATTCGGGGTCTAATTTTTAAATGTATTAACTTGAGACTAAAAGAGAACATACTTTTGTTGTTGTTTCATGTTTATATAGATTTTTTTTTAAATTTATCTTTATTATTGAACAGACCGTCTTACTTTGAAAATAATATAACTCATTTTCAAAGCATGCCTCTTGGCATAGTTAGAAAAATTCATAACCCCTTCTATGTAGAAATATGATCATATTATAGTTACTCTCAACTTTCAAAACATTGTAGCTATTAGCTCTGAAGAATATGTGAAATACCTTTTCAATTGGGAATCACCTGTTTTTCTCTTTAAGTTAAGGCAATCTTTTCAAATTAAAATATCTGATAAAGAATATCAGACTAGATTCATTATTTTAATTATTTTGCTTAGAGTTCGGTGAAGGTATGCATTAGTACTTATTTAAAATATGTTAAAATTTCTATATCTACTTGTCCCACATTTTATCAATATCAAATATTTTAAACATGTAGTGATTGAGCTGATATTCCCAAATAACTCAAAAATAACCCTCTTAGCACACACTCCACAACCAGTATTCCCCTGCGTATCTGGAAAAAGTAGATGCAATAGAGACGGTCCCCCAAAATCTAGAGTATTTTCCTTGGGAAATGAAATGTTAACATTGTATCAAAGTCACTTTTATATAACTGAACCAAATAATTTCTATGGACATGCGAATCTTCTTTTGTTGTTGTTATTGTTAATCCTCACCTGAGGATATTTTCCCACTGATTTTTAGAGAGAATGGAAGCAAGGGGGAGAGACAGAAAGAGAGAAATATTGATGTGAGAGACACACATCTATTGGTTGCCTCTTTCATGTACCCTGACCTGAGCCAGGGAGCAAGCCTGCAACCCAGGTACGTGCACATGACTGGAATCTAACCCGAGACCCTTCAGTACAAGGGCCGATGTTCTAACCATGAGAAAACCAGCCAGGGCATGGAAATTTTTACCACTTATGTTCAATGGCCTATTAGTCATTAAATTGTTCATTCATGCAACAATAATATCAAATACCTATAGGGAAAAATATTCAAGAAATGTAGGCGTTGATAATAACTAAAAGCATAATTTTTCATTTATATTTTAATAAAATTTATACCTTCAACTTGATCAGACAATTAACCTCAGGAAAACAATGCCTTGATGTTCTAAAGACTCTGAGAATGCTGAGTGTTTTTCCTTCATGCATGTTTCACCACTGCATATGAAAGAGGATGAGCTGCTTGGTTAGATGTCAATGGGGTGCTTATATTAGAATGTACTTTCACTTTCAGATAGAACCAACACATGTGTCATTATATAAAAAGAAGCACAAATATTGAGTGCAAAACAGTTATTTTTCAGTGAACTGAGAATTTAAAACTCTAGAAGAAATGTGTTGCAAAATAATAACAAAAACTTAATAACTTGAAATACAACATATTCTAGTATCATAACTGTATTAAGACATATACTAAATTTATTGGCTGCATAAAAGAGCTACTAATAATAAAAATGGTAAGATCTGAATAAATCAGTGAAGGTAATGCATACAAATTTTAATCTGGTTTTCTATTTCTCATATTGTATTGCATATGCATCCCCCACTAGGAAACTGAAACAATAAGAGTGTCAATGTGCTATGAAAATGTAGAAGACAGTATTAAATGTAGAAGACAGTAATAACCCATTAATATAAGTGGTGGGATGTAGAAACTGTACTGGGCATCAAGAGCATGTTGGGAATAATGCCCCACGGAGAAGCATTTATTTTATTTTATTTATTTTTATTGCTGACACTATTCAAAATGTCCTCATTTTCTCCAACCCAATTGGGGGTGGGTCTGGCTGGACAACCTCTCATGGCCCCACCCCACCCTCCTTCCCTCTGGCCATCACCACACTGTTGTCTGTGTCTATGGGTTATGCAAATATGTTCTTTATTTTAAAAGTTAATATGTGAGTTGAAACATACAAATATGTAATATTTATATACTCTGAGACTGGGTATGTTTTTGTTAGTAGTTGACTTATGGGAAAATATTGGATTATTCATGAAATTCTAAAATATTTGATATGGAAAGCATGTTATGGAGTTAGGGTGAAGAAGGTGACATTTCCACAATGTTTTGAGGTAACTTTAATTGATTTTATGAGCATATTCTCTGCTACCTTGAGTTTTTAAAATATTGAAAAAAAAATTTTAAATCGTTGTATGAGCTTAGAACATAATGCCGATTCACATGTGGGTTTATAATTTATAAAGTGCACATAAATATTTCTGTTCTTAGTATTTGACATTTCTTTCACGTATTTTCTTACTGTAAAATATCTAGAATGTGACACTTGCCTTTAAGATTTGGGATCTGGTACTGGCTGCATTTTCCTAATAAATATAAATTTTCCCCCAAACTTAGACATTTGATATTTAATTCAATAAAATCTAAATGTCAAAAATGATGTAAACTTTTATTGCCATAGCTGCTATTAAATTTAGAACAAAAAGCTAGTTTACCTAGCCTGGACGGTGTTGCTCAGTGGTTGAGTATCAACCTATGTACCAGGAGGTCACTGTTCAACTCCTGGTCAGGGCACATGCCTGGGTTGCAAGGTCCACTCCCTACACAGCAGCCAATCAATGATTATCTCTTATCATTGATGTTTCTCCCTTCCTCTCTGAAATCAATAAAAAGAAATAATACGTTTTAAAAGTTTACCTAATATTCTAAATAAGTATTTGCCTATATTATCTCAGAATTTAATTCTATCTTCTAATAAAATATTGCAATCTTATACATAAAAAAATAAAAGGCCAACAGCAGACAAAAAAAACAAAAAGGCCTGATGGTATGCTTGTCTCTGTGTGTGTTCATGTTTTCCAATTATACTACATGATAATACTATAACATGAGATAATATCATAGCGTAGCACAAATAGCCCAAAGCAGAAATTCAATATATTGCACTTTGTATTTATAAACTATTATTAATTCATCTTTCAAATATACCTTTTATATTTCATTCAAAATTGTATATTTCACATTGAGATGCTCACAAATAATTTTATACTTTACCTTTGATCTTTATTTTACTGCTTGCCCCTTTTTACTAAAGCCTAATATCTAATCTAATAAAAGACAAACATGCTAATTAACCATGCCTCCGACATGCTTCCCATTGGCTAATCAGGAGATATGGCAAATTAACTGCCAACCAAGATGGCGGCCGGCAGCCACGCAGCTGAAGCGAACAGGAGGCTTGGTTGCCTCGGCGATGGAGGAAGCCAAGATTCCCCGCCTCCCGCCCCAGGCTCTGAGCTGCACGCTAAGCAACTATGTTGCAATTATAGAAGCTAAACAAACTCCAGATGCCTGCTTTCAGCCAGCTGGGCCTCAGAGCTGGAGCTGCAACAGTGTTTCAATTATAGAAGCTAAACAAACCTCAGATACCTGCTTTCAGCAGCCGAGGCCTCAAGCTAGAGCTGGCTCTCAGCTCCAATGACAGCCATAGAAGGTAAATAAATCCCAGAATTAAAAAAAAAAAAAAAAAAAAAAAAAGGAGAGGTTGGGAGTTTCAGTAACCTGCCAGCCTGAAAACGGCCCTCAGCCCCTCACCCAGACTGGCCAGGCACCCCAGTGGGGACCCCACCCTGAAGGGGGTGTGATCAGCTGCAAACAGCCATCATCCACTCATCCAGGCTGGACAGGCACCCAAGCGGGACCCCCACCCTGATCCAGGACATCCTTCAGGGCAAACCAGCCAGCCCCCACCTGTACACCAGGCCTCTATCCTATATAGTAAAAGGGTAATATGCAAACTGACCCTAACAGCAGAAAGACTGGGAATGACTGCTCACTATGACACACTGACCACCAGGGGGCAGGCGCTTAATGCAGGAGCTGCCCTCTGATGGTCAGGGCACTCTCACATGGGGAGATCTGCTCAGCCACAAGCCAGGCTGATGGCTGCAAGTACAGCGGTGGTGGTGGGAGCCTCTCCTTCCTCCTCAGCAGCGCTAAGGATGTCCGACTGCAGTTTAGGCCTGCTCCCCGCTGGCAAGTGGACATCCCCTGAGGGCTACCGGGCTGCCAGAGGGATGTCTGATTGCCATCTTAGGCCCAATCCCCCAGTGAGTGGGCCTCAGCCAGCAAGTGGTCATCCCCTGAGGGGTCCCAGACTGCGAGAGGGCACAGGCTGGGCTGAGGGACTCCCCCCCCGCACACACACACACACCCCCCCGAGAGCACAAATTTTTGTGCACCGAGCCTCTAGTTATTAGATAAAGTTCAAGCACTGGTAAATTAGATACTTCTAGAAAAAGTAGAAAAATTTTAATAGTTTATGTTCACTTCAAAATACAAATATTAAAAAATAAGACCAAAGCCCTAGTTGGGTAGCTCCGCTGATAGGAGTGTCATCCCAATATACCAAATTTACAGTTCTGTCCCAGACAGAGCATATACAGGAAGCAACCAATGAACACAGAAATGGTGGAACAACAAATCAAAGTTTCTCTCTCTCTCTTTCCTTTTCTACCTCTCTACAATCAATAAATTTAAAAAAATAAAAGTAAATATAAATAAGACCAAGGGATCATGTGATACTTATAATTCTCTTATATTGTGAGCCCTATTTATGGCACTATTTTTGATTAATGTCTTTATTCATTTGGAAAGAGATCAATATAGTTGCCTAAAATGGTTTCCAACACTTGAAACTTGTATTATAATTTTACTCTTTGAGATAACAAGTCAATTAGCTTTCTACCAGACTTCTAAATCTATGTCTTACTGAGTTCTATTCATTCCTTTATTCCAAGCTTAAATATTACTTTTCCAAGCCCTAGCCAGTTTGACTCAGTGGATAGAGTGTCGGCCTGAGGACTGAAGAGTCCCAAGTTCTAGTCCAGTCAAAGAGATGTACCTCGGTTGCAGGTTCCTCTCCAGCCCAGGCCCTGGTCAGGGCACCTGCAGGAGACAACCAATCATGTGTTTCTCTCACATAAATATTTCTCTGTCTTTCCCTCTCTCTCTTCCACTCTCTCTAAAAATCAATAGAAAAATATCCTCAAGTGAGGATTAAAAAAAAAAATCTCTAAAGTGGCCTTTCTTGAGTTCCAAATTGTATTGCTTCTAAATTCATGTATAAACACTAGTACATACCTAAGTGTATTTATATATGTGTTGCATATTTTGTTTAATATGCATGTCTCTTTCTCTATGTGTGTACATATATATGTGTGTGTCCACAGGACTCTAAGATTTTGTCTTTTTTTCTATAATTTCAATCCCAACACTTAACATAGATTTTTTGAGATATAGTAGGCCCTCAATCAATAATTTTTTAGCATACAAAGATATTATTAAATAAATGAGGATTTCTTGAATACAAATGTGATCAGATATCTCAATTTAATATTGTTTAATAATCTTTATTAAAATCACTAGAAATCCTACAATTATTTTAGTGATTCTCGTTAAATCTTTACTCTAAGGGTAACTTTATGATTAACAAAATAGATCTTTTACTACATTGTCTTATGTTCAGAAAGTGATATAATTTTGTTGATATAATAAAATTGAATTCAAAGAAAGGAAAAAAAAAAAGGACCAATCTGATGGTTGCCAGATGAGAGGGGCATTGATAGGGAGGGTGAAAAGGATGAAGGGATTGAGGACTACAAATTGGTACTTAAAAATAGTCATGGGGATGTAAAGTAAAGCAAAGGAAATAATATTCTAACAACATATGTACAGTGTCATATGGGTACTAGACTTATCAAGGGGATCACTTTTTAAATTATGTTAATGTTAACCACTATGCTGTACACTGGAACTAATATAATATTGAATGTCTACCAAAAAATAAAAAATAAAGAAGGGAAGAAAACAGATAAAATAAGACTTAAAACATAAAAAATAAAATGCATAGCAAATGAGATGACTGTATAGAAACCATGGAAATATATATATTATATTTTATCTCTGCTATTACTAAACTTTATCTCTCAGCTAGGAAAATCAGTTGAACCAACAGTACTTGAGGTCCTAATTTGACTATTTTCATATTAAATAAGCCAATTGCTGGGGTCCAGCCCCAGCGGGTCCAGGGGTTCCCAAAGGTGTGGACGGAGTCGGCGAAGAATGTTTTACACGGAGACAGCGTTCAAAACTCTCTAGCTTTCCTTAGTCTCCGTGGATCTTCCCTGTGCCTGGCTGAGGCCACAGAGAGAGAGATCCCAAGGCAAGCTGAGCCTTTATTTTATAGTGAGAGGTAAACAAGGTAGTGGTTTCCATTAGTTACACAGTTCTTGTGAGTTTCACTTGTTTTGACCATGGTTATACTTCCTGCACTTCCTCAGCCCTTTAGCTTCCCAGATAAGATCTAGGGAGTGTTATAAGGTCAAGCCTAATTATGCTAAGAGGACTGTGCCCTCTAAGCTGGGAATTGTTTTTGACTTTGCCCACAGGTCAGTTCGAGGCTTAACCCTATATCAGCTCCCTACATCTCACCCTTCTTTTATTTTTTAAGCTACTATAATGAGAGTTTTTAAGCTACCATAATGACAGTAAAACTTAAGCATCAAACTTAAGCATCAAGAACAAAACTCTGGCTATTAAAGCAATAACAAAATAATGCCAATGCAAAACCCAAAACATTTTAAAACTTGAACATAACATTTTTAAAACTAGTAATAATAATAAAACAATGGCAATGCAAAACAGCAATAAGTGAGAAATCAAACCACAGTAACATTTTTCTACCAAATGAAAGTTTCTTTTGCCAATTTACTCAAGAGTCCTCTGACTTGGCTGAGAGAGTAGCTTCCATTTCTTGCTTTTCTACCATCTGCTGGGCCTCAGTTGTTAACCTCTTCAGCTGACCCCTAGTCGGTGGTTTGGTTGTCCTTGTTGATCTGGCTAGCGGGCGGTGTCACTGGTGACGGGCTTCCTAAAGCGTCAGCGTGTTGTATGGCTGGATCAAAGGGTCCATCAGGGCCGTGTTTGATGGTGGTGTCGGTGTCCTGGGAGGAGTCAACTGTGACCTCTGGGTCAGCTGAAATGGATGATACTGGGGAGGAGGAGGAGGAGGCAGAGATGGAGGGTAGTAGAGAGAAAAAGAAGAGAAAGTAAAAGAACTACAAGGCATGGAAGTGTTTAGAAAAAAGAGGAAGAAGAAAGGAAGAAGGCAGCATCCTGACACAGCCCTTTCCTTCAGCTGCCCCTTTCCCTGTGGTCCAAGGTAGAAATGGGAAACAAGTCCTGTTGCAATGAGAGGGCAGCTGCTGTCAGCCAGTCTCTATCTTTACCTGGGTCCCGATGTGAGCTGGGCCAAGTCTCTTTCTGTTATCTGGATCCCAATCTGGGCTGGACATGGGAAGCGAGAAGCAGCCATGGGGGCAGGAGACCTTCCTCAGAAGGGGTGAGTGTTCAAGCCCCTGCACAATTGGGGGGATGAGGATCTGTGCCCCACCTCTGTTGAACCCCAAGTTCCCTCCTACTGGCCCCCGGCTGTGCCTGTCTTAGGTTGCCCCACCCTGTGGAGTCTTACCCGTCGTTGACTACCAGCCATCTCTGGGCCAAGTAGGGTGATGTGAGGTTTAGTTCTGTCTCCTTGGTAGCCTATGCCCCTGTGGCCTCCATGCCCAGCAACTGCCTTGGGATCCCCTCGCCTGCTGGCGGGGCCCCGGCATTGATCACATATCTTGGGAAACCCAGGTTTCTTCTCCAGAGAGGGCCCAGCTTATGCCATTGGGCGAGAGACAGATCCATGGTACCAGCCACCATGACCTCAGCAAGAACAGAGAACTCTGGCGACAGCTGTGGGCCCGGGACAGGGCTTTCTCAGCCCATGATGTCAGGCTCTTAGTACAAGACAACTTCACGTATGGCATATACCAGACACTCCCAGTCACAGCAGAAAAGGGAGGTGCCCTTCCTGGAACAGTAGGGTAGGGAGATTCTAGAAAAGGCTGTGTTCAGGAGAGCAGGAGAAAGGCCAATGAACCAGCAAACAAGTAGTCAGATTAAGAAAAAGAAGAAAAGGAAAGGAGATGTGGGGCAAAGCTGGGACATAAGGACAGACAAATAGGAGGCACATGCGATCCTTCCAATGGACAGGTGGTTCCAGCTCACGGCTGCACATCTGCTGCAGACAGGCACTGGTCAGGTGTGCTAACTCAGCCTCCCAGGGGTGACGGTCCCCAGGAGGGAAGCAGAGGCTGCTCCTTCTGGAAAGATACAAAACACAACCTCTTCCCACATCATTACTAGATCTTGTAAAACTCTTGTCTGGTTCGCATCCTTCCACTGGGCTAAGTCGGCAGAGGCTATTGTACAGGAGGCCCGATGCCTTTTGGCTGCTGTACAACCCTCTGCAATGTATTTCCAAAAAGTCTAACATATAACATTATTCTCCCCCCCCCCTTTTTTTTTTAATCAGACCAATGAGTAACATATTTTGAATTCCTGATTATTTCAGAGAAAACACATTTTATTTTTTCAAAAACAAGTTATACATTAGATATTTAATTAATTTCTCCCGATTCAATTTGCACTTTAAACTTTCAGAGCTTACAAGTCAAATATTAGCAGTTATTTGATTAACTACACTTTTATATTTTTAAGAATAAATTTTAAAATCTAATAATTAACTTTAAACCATGTTTTTTCTGCCCGGGGAAACTGAGAAGCAAATTTGTAGGTATTAAAAAATGACTACTAGCGGAAAGCTGATTTCAAAGGAGCCACCTCTTGGCCACTTGACCTTTTCTGGGAAAGTCGGCTAGCAAAAGGTGTAGCCATTGAAATGCTAACATTCCTAAAGATGGCTACTGGTGGGAATTGGATTACCAGCACGCTAGGGGAAGGGGAGTCTACCCCTCCCTCCATTAAAAAAGGGTGTAGCTTTAAACTTTTTAATGGCAAGAAAAGAGACCTTAAACTTTCAGAGCTTCAAACCTTAGGTAGCAAATTAAATATTAGCATTTTTCAAATCAATACTTTTACATTTAAGGATACATTTCAAATAAAATATAAGGCATTTTCAATTAATAGATTAACTTCTATCATCTAGACTTTATACTAGGCATACTCAGATCGACATTTCAGTGTTAAGTTTCCAGCCAATAAGCCTGGCATAGCTGCTAAATTTCAAAATGGTCACAATTTTCCTGCTGGGGAAGTCAAGAAGCAAACCCATAGCTATTCCCATGTAAACTTGACTATCAACTTCCTGGTGGTACTTGCCTCAGGGGCGGGAAATTTCAAAAGAGCTACTTTAAATCGCCTTGGGAAACCAGCCTGTATTTCTTTCTCAGGTTCATCTCTGCCATTTTTAAGGCCAAAACAGTCTTGGGTTTTTATTCTGTACACAGCAAAAGGTCAAGTTCAGCTCAAAACTATGTGCACTCGTTTTTAAACTGGCCTTTTCCCTTTACATGTGCACAGAAATCCCGGATGCATTTCTAAATTTTGTAAAACTTTTCAATTACAAGGACTTTAAATTAGAATATTTGGGGAGGGGGCGTCCACACTGGATGGCCACATGAGCTTCTTTCTTCCCTTCCCCCACATCCTGCTTTGGGGGAAGTTTCAGCAAATGACTCCGATGGCGTATTTTTCCCAAGGTCATGCTTAATAGAAAAAGACATTTTAAATTTTTTCCTATTTCTCTTTCTAAAGTCATGGCTAGCACCCAAGGTAATCTTAGCTAAAGTCTGGTTGTCATAAGATGTTCTCCGGTAATTTTTAAATAAAACATTGAGTAATCTCATTGTGGGAAAGCTTACCGCTCTGCCCTCTCTTGCCACCTTTGAATCTCTCCACACCAGAGGTGGATTCGGCAGCGGGGTTTCATTTCCCATTACAGATTTTAGATTCCAAACACAAATTAAGATATTAATTTGAACAAGAAACCACATTGAGGTGACCATGGCACTCTTTTTTTTTTTTCAAGTTCTGATTAACTTTTTGGAAAACTTTTAATATCTAATGTATCTTTTTCAAGAAAACAAGGGTTATGTTCTATAATAACATCCAAAAACTGTAAGAGATGACCTTCTGAAACTTTAACTCCTTAAGCATGCAAATCAATAGTTTATCATAAAGTTTCTTACTTTTTTTTAAAAGCCGAATGTACTTTTTTAAAGCCAAATCCTGCCCTGTTAGCCTGGTTAAGAAAACGTTCCCAGCCTACTTACAGATCTGGAGAGCTAACTTTGATGTGTTAAAACTAAGTAAAATGCATTTACTCAATCCAAAGCAGGCATTAAAAAGAAAAACCCCAAATGCTCTCTTATATCCATTTTAAGAGTAGGATTGGCGCTTTCTGCTATTACCTGAAGTCCTGATCTATCACCCCAGGGAGAGCTTGCCAATCCTGCACTTTCCCGGGGTGGAAAGGCTGCAGTGGGGTTAAGGATAAGGCTCCTTGGGCCTACCTTCTCCCATGCCTTTACATTTACCTTTCCAGCACCTTTCCTTCCTCAGAAAAGCATGGACACACTTGTATAAAACGTTCCGTCTGACTAGGAGTAACCTTAACTCCTCTGCTAGCAAGCATATGTGTTTAAAGATCAATACAGAGTCTTTTTCCTTTAGACTAAGTATGGCAAATCTTCTCAATCTATGTTCTGTACTATCCACCTTCTTACCCTACTTATTCTCTATAGGGGGGTCTGCAGCACCCTATGGTGGAGTCCTATCCGTCCCGAGTGCAGGGGTTCTTAATGTGTGTGGGGGGGCTTACCTAAGGGAATCCTGTTCGGCCTGTCCAGGCGCCATATGCTGGGGTCCAGCCCCAGCGGGTCCAGGGGTTCCCAAAGGTGTGGACGGAGTCGGCGAAGAATGTTTTACACGGAGACAGCGTTCAAAACTCTCTAGCTTTCCTTAGTCTCCGTGGATCTTCCCTGTGCCTGGCTGAGGCCACAGAGAGAGAGATCCCAAGGCAAGCTGAGCCTTTATTTTATAGTGAGAGGTAAACAAGGTAGTGGTTTCCATTAGTTACACAGTTCTTGTGAGTTTCACTTGTTTTGACCATGGTTATACTTCCTGCACTTCCTCAGCCCTTTAGCTTCCCAAATAAGATCTAGGGAGTGTTATAAGGTCAAGCCTAATTATGCTAAGAGGACTGTGCCCTCTAAGCTGGGAATTGTTTGTGACTTTGCCCACAGGTCAGTTCGAGGCTTAACCCTATATCAGCTCCCTACAGCCAATTAGATAAGTCTGTATGTATGCTTTAAAATGTTGAGGAATTGAACTGGTAAGGATTTCAACTCTGTGCCAATGGTAGGAGGACAGGTGGATGGAACACTACAATACCTTAGCCCTACTTAGTGAGTGGGTCTATGGCACACATAGTTACTTAGGAAGATAACCCTTTGGAAGAAATTCACATTGTTGTGTCATTGAGAAAATAAGCCCCAAACACCACCAAATGGTGAACCAGCAGCAGAAAATGTACTAACCAAAAAGAATTGACAATTAAGATACATTTATTGGAAAAATATTACATGGAAACATAGCATATTCATATCTTAATTTAGAAAAAAGAAGACCTTGCATCTCCAAGACAATAAAGCACAATGAATTAGCTATATTACTCAAAATAAAGTTTAATTAAACTTCTCAGAGTTATCATCCTTTATTTTATTATTTTCTTGTTCAATGAGAAGTACTACTTCCCTTTACTGCTCATCTATATATATATAAAAGCCAGCAACCAGAATGCCATAATGACCTGAACAACTGGTCACTGTGAAGCCCAGTGCAGCCAGCTAACTGGTCCGATAGGAGGGTGGGGCAGGCTGGCCAACCTCCCATGGCCCATCCCCCCAGCTGACCCTGCCCCTGATCAGACTCTCCCGCACCAATCGAGAGCAGGGCGGCTGGCCCTGCCCCTGATCACCCCCCTTACCCCAATATGGGGCAGGGCTGGCTGGCCAACCTCCTGCAGCCCCTCTCCCACCATCCTAATCGGCCCACAGCCCCTTCCTCAAGTCAGCTCCACCCCTGATTGCCCCCCCCCTCACAAATCAGATGTGGGGATGACCGGCCAACCTCCCATGGCCCCTCCCCCAGTTGCTGACCTCCAATCAGCCCTCCCACCCCATTAGGGGGCAGGGCCTGCTGGTCAATCACCTGCAGCCCCTCTCCCCAGCTGGCCCAGCATCCAACCATGACCTCTTGATTCAAAGGTTGATGCTCAACCACTGAACTACACTGCCAGGAACACTAGCATAAGTTTTGATTTTATGCTCTGCTCAGAACTTACATTACTCTTGAAAACTTGTCTTCTCTTCAATTACTAAACAATGATATTGAAAATGTATGTCTATTAATTTTTTCCTCCTTTTTACCTAAGAACAAATGCAGAGTACAAATATGATCTGATAAACACATATAGGGAAGACAGAGATTTAAAATTTTAAACACTGGTTTAAAAAGTAATGTGCATTTTAAATTGTATTCTAAAATATTTTTCCTAAAACAATTGACAAATTTGAAACATTTACTCTGCTAATCTGTCATTAATCATAATGGATTATTATAAAAGGCTCTTGGCAAAATATCACAAAATTTAAGTACATTGCATTTAAAATTTCAGGGAAAGTCCAAATCAATTTGAAACAATTATTTTGTACTGACATTTCTAATAGTTAGTGGTTAATCTGAAGCTCATGACATATTAGATGAAACTAAAATTGCACATGAATAGCCCTTTCAAATTGTGCTAACTCATTAAAACCTGTACTTGTGCAGCAAAAAAAATATTGTGCTAAGAGCGTGTAGATGGGATAAAGTGTACGATCTTTAAAAGAAGCAAGTGAATTTTAATTAGAATAAATGCAAAAATTACTCATCAAATATTTTCTATCATTTTGCTATACAGAAACTGCTGAGGTGATAAAAAAATGAAGATTCGGTTAATCAAATCAAGGCCCTAACATATTTCGGGACTGTTAGCAAGGATAAAGAAAAAAGTAATATGAAATGACCGGTTTTATTAGTAAAAAGGCCCTTGTAGTAAACTGTGTACAGGTAAGTGATACTTATCTGTTCTAAAAGTAAATTGTTCTAAAGGTACAGTATTCAGATCACAAGATTTTAAAAATCTCTATTTTAAACTTAGTGAGGTGTTCTAGAGTTACCTCTAATTACTTTAATTCTCATTATTCTTCATACAACTTAAGGGTTTCTGCCTATTGAAACAATGAGGAAAACATTAAATATAAAACTACAAGTGCCTATTTCATTTGAAAAATTATGGATATGTGTCAGTTAGGTTTTATATTTGTGTGCATTTATTTCTCAATAATTTAGCAGTTAAAACTTTAGTTTAATAACTACTCAAGTATTATGTATAATTTGTCTTAACTCTTGTCCACTTTTTTATTTTACTACTAATTTTGTTTTATTCCAAAATATTATACATGTGTTCATTATAAAATATTAGTAAATGTAAATGAGTGAAAATAAAAATGGCAGTTTTAGGATAAAATAAAATAATTTAAATAATTCTAATATCTAAACATAAGTACCATTAATATTTGGTATATAATCTTCATATATTAATTTTGTAATACATATATTTCTAAATATAAATGTAAATATAAGTTGACACAGTTAATTAATTATAATGTATAGATATATGTATAGAAAAATTATTTATAAACCATTATATTTTATGAAATAATTTAAGGCATACTTTTTTTTCAGTGATAGATGATACAAATCCTTGTCAATACATTTTTTTAATCATAAAGAATTATGTACTTGTATTGGTTCTGCCCTTAGCTATGTAAAATAGGATATATTTATTAGCTGTATAAAGTAGGATATATTATGTCCTGTGAAGTGAGAATAATAATAATAACATTTTCTCATATGAATGTTGTAAGAATCAACCACAACTTACCCTTTGATAGCTTGTAACCTAAAGATTAAATTGTAAAGTGAGCTGCCCCAGCCGGTTTGGCTCAGTAGATAGAGCATTGGCCTGTGGACTGAAGGGTCCTGAGTTTGATTCTGGTCAAGGGCACATGCCTGGGTTGCGGGCTCAATCCCCAATAGGGGGCATGCAGGAAGCAGCCAGTCAATGATTCTGTCTCATCACTGATGTTTTTATCTCTCTCTCCCTCTCCCTCTCTGAAAGAAATAAAAATATAAATTTAAAAAAATAAAATTAAAATACATATTTAAAAAATTGTAAAGTTAACTACCACCATCACAAATGTTTTTAAATAATAGAAAATGAGCAAGAAGAAAACATGTATTATTGGTATTAAACATCTATTTGTAATAAAAAATTAAACTGAGGGTAATCGAATTATAGCTATTACAATTCTCATCTTATTTCATTACCCACTCAAGATCACTTTATTCTGAATTAATATCTCAGCATATTTGTCACCTAGAAATAATGATTCACCTGTTGATCTAAGCATTCATTTCTGAAGGTTCAGAGTTTTTATTAATCTTGCCAAAATTGTGTTGTATTTGTTTTCCATTCACTTTTACCACTGGTCATATTAAGAATAACCCTCCCCACACACAGCATTAATTAGTTTCTTAATATGTACCTCCCTACTATTTAGCATCAACCCAACTTAACAATTGATAATAGAATTACTTTGTTGTATTAATGGGAGAGGATCCAAATTTAGGCAGTAGAAGTCATCACTTCTAGTTTAATAGAAACATGGGTGTCTGCTTTGGAGAAAGCATTCTTCTTTTTAGAATTAAGGCTTCCATAGTGCAAGCTTTTAGTAATAGGAAGATATATAATATATATATATATATATATATATATATATATATATATATATATAAAATTTCTTAAAAATAATAGATGAGCCACTTCCTATTTAATCTCTGGTTTCCTTGATTCATGTGTGCTGGCTAATGGAGAAATTCCATCATAGATCAATTGTATTAGAGTATATTTCACAACTTGCTAAATAGCACACAAAATTCCCCCTAGCCAGGGCTACAACTGAATCTTAGTCCACTTCACCAATCACTCTGGCCAATTCCTTCTTGATGGCAATATATATAGATGAATCAGTGAATCTCATGGTTGTACGTTTTTCTTTCCACATTTTGTTGTAAAATTTGTTATGTGGGCACAAATAATGCTGTTTGAGATATATGGAAGGTAAATATGGCATTTAGTAATTCCATAGATGGTTGTGCAGGCAGAATAATTCCTGGCAGAAAAGCAAATCACATGTAAATTAACTGTGTTTTCCAGGGAGGACATAGCATTAACTATGCCTCTCTAATGTAGTCACTCTGCTTCTAAATGGCTGGTTAGTCCCTCTGGGAATGGTTTCTCATTGGGTCCTTCACTCTGATCTCTGCTGTTGGCAGTTAGCATGCTTATCAATGGTATAAGTTTTGATGAGGTGAAACCCATATGTTCAAGCTCAGGCATAAACTTCATCTTTCTGGAGCTCATTGAATGATCACTAGGATTGCTGAGAAAAGTCTGGCAGACATTTTTAACCAAAAAGTTTATCTTGTCCATCTGGTTAATAAAAATCTCTTCTGCTACTTGGGTGAGCATTGTCAAGGAACCCAAGTAGGTGCATACTCACTGGCACATTCATGAAAGTCTATTCACATAATTATTGTCCACTCATTCTTATTAGTAATCTTTCCATCTGTCCTTTCCAACTGCTTCATCATGAAGCCAAACCACTAGCAACTGGTTATGAATAAATTATCCTACTATCTCCCTTTCTAGGCAAATTTGACAGGCTAAAATTTCTCTTTATGGGGGCATTGTAGTTCCTTGCTGTTCTCAGGACCATCGTGATGTGAGAATCAGTGTTGCCACCAGTGGTTCACAACCTTCCTAATGCCGCGACCCTTTAATACAGTTCCTCATGTTGTGGTGACCCCCAACCATAAAATTATTTTCGCCGAAACCGGTTTGGCTCAGTGGATAGAGCGTCGGCCTGCGGACCGAAAGGTCCCGGGTTCGATTCCGGTCAAGGGCATGTACCTGGGTTGCGGGCACATCCCCAGTGGGGGATGTGCAGGAGGCAGCTGATCGATGTTTCTCTCTCATCGATGTTTCTAACTATCTATCTCTCTCCCTTCCTCTCTGTAAAAAAATCAATAAAATATATTTAAAAAAAAAATAAAATAAAATAAAATTATTTTCGTTGCTACTTTATAACTGTAATTTTGCTACTGTTATGAATCGTAATGTAAATATCTGATATGCTATATGTGTTTTCCAATGATCGTGACCCACAGGTTGAGAACCGCTGGCAGCCACATTCAAGTTTTCCCATGTGTCAAAGAGTGGAAAGAATCATTTATAAGTCAAACCAGCCTCTTTTCTTTTATTTTCCATGTCTTGTCAGTTCTTCATAGGAACATTCTACATGTGTGCACACATGCTTGCAAATGTACATACTAGTACATGAGTAATGTGTTTTTTTCTCTGAGGTTTTAGATTTTAGGACTTTGGTCTAGAGTAAAACAGTTTAGGTTGTTTTTTAAAGCATAAAAACAGTGCCCAAAACTTTACCTGTGGTTACAAGTGGTGGGCAAAAAGATAGATACAAATTCCCCTTCCAGAGGATTAGGGAAAAGGATAATACCTGTCTGATGTTGGAAACATACATCTTGTTCCCCTTCTTTACCTCATTATCAAAAAAACAAAAGAAAGAAAAGCAATTGCTTTCTTCTGTTTAATCCCATTTATATTTGTCAGAATAAAACCTGTAAAATTAAAGAAGTCCAATTTAGCAGTTTCAGTGACCTCACAGTTGACAGTAGTAGATTGTGGAATGTAAAATTCCTATTTAAGTAATATTGTGGTAAGTTATTTCTTTCCAAGTGAAGATGATTGAACTAGTTAATTAAAAACTGTTGACAACTATATATATCAGCAGTTCTCAACCTGTGGGTCGCCAACCTGTTGGTCGCAACCCCTTTGGGGGTCGAACGGCCCTTTCACAGGGGTCTCTTAAGACCATTGGAAAACACATATATAATTACATATTGTTTTTGTAATTAATCACTGTGCTTTAATTATGTTCAAATTGTAACAATGAAAATACATCCCGCATATCAGATATTTACATTACGATTCATAACAGTAGCAAAATTACAGCTATGAAGTAGCAACGAAAATAATTTTATGGTTGGGGGTCACCACAACATGAGGAACTGTATTAAAGGGTCGCAGCATTAGAAAGGTTGAGAACCACTGGGATAGAGTGTAGGCCTGTGGACTGAAAAGTCCGGGGTTAGATTCCAGCCAATGGCACAGCCTGGGTTGTGGGCTCGATCCCCAGTAGGGAGCAAGCAGAGAATCAATGATTCTCTGTCATCATTGATGTTTCTATCTCTCTCCCTCTCCCTTCCTCTCTGAAATCACTAAAGAAATATATTTTTTAAAGTTGTTTTGAGTATTAAAGAATTTAATATATATATATATATATATATATATATATATATATATATATATTCAGAACTTAAAATGTTCTGGTATATATCAAAACAATATAAGTTAAGTCATAATATTATTATGAAAACTTTTGTTAGATTGAATGTAATTGTTAATATATATAAAGTTCTAGTTAAAAAATAAATGCATTAAGGATACCATTTTTTGTCCACTATCATGTCAGTCAAAATAAATTATATATCATTCAAACTGAGATATAAAGAAACACATACCCCTTTTTTAGAACTGCACTTATATGCAAAAATCTGTGCCCTTAGTGATTTTTGTGCAGCAGTTCAAAACAAGTAGGGTTTAAACTAGAAAAATGACATTTCACAAAATCACAAAATGTGCCTTTAAACAGCATAATGGCTTTAATGCATTTTAATTAGCTATCTGGCAAATCAACAGATGTACATGACCAAGCTTGCATAATTTATCTACTAACAATAGTGTTGGTGTTTTTTAAGAGCTTGTAACAGTGCCTGCATTAAAGGTCTTAATAGACCATTGATTTCTAGCCTAGCAATTTGCAAGAGTTTTTCAAACAGTTCCTTTTTGAAAATGTCAATAAGATATATGTTTTTCTTTCCTAAATTAATGTAATGTATAGTATGGTTGGTACAAGTACTTTCTCACCACTGATGCTAGGGGTATATCAAAATCAACTCTATATTACAGCTTGAAGTTTTCATAGACATGAGTTATAATACATACCAGAGTCTAAATGTCCCAACTTATTTGATCTTTTCTCAAGGAAGTACTTCTATTCATGAGTTTGGGTAGCATATTGGTTTAAGGGTCACACTCCGGAGGCAGATAACACGCAATCAATTCCTGGCTGTGTGATTTGTCTACCTTAAGCTCATTAAGGCTCTGTTTTTCTTCTGCAATGTTAGTTAAATAAAAATATTTTTGTTTGATTATTGTAATAAAAAAAGTGTATAGGCATGTGGGAGTTCTTTCTTTATTTTATTTTATTTTTTGTTAATCCTCACCTGAGGATATTTTTCCATTGATTTTTTTTTAAATGAGGGGGGAGAGAGAGAGAGAGAGAGAGAGAGAGAGAGAGAGAGAGATCAATTGATTGCCTCCCAGACTTGCCGCAACCCAGGCTGGTTATCGACCCTGCAACCCAAGTATGTGCCCTTTACAGGGAATCAAACCTGAGACCCTTCAGTGAACAGGCTGATGCTCTAACAATGAGCCATATTGGCCAGGGCATGTGTGAGTTCTTTAGTTAATAATTTACTTGCTTTGAAATTTGTTTATTCAATGAATTGTGAAATCAGGCACTTTAATCTTAATTTTTGCAAATATTAAAAAAAAAGAGCATTCAAGAAGTAGGTTAATTAGTTTCTGGAGATGTATATGTATATATATGAATAGATATAGATAGATATAGATATAGATATAGATATAGATATAGATATAGATCATAGATAGATATAGATATAGATGATAGATAGATATAGATGATAGATATAGATATAGGTATAGATATAGATATAGATACAGATATAGATATAGATACAGATATAGATATAGATATAGAGGGAGAGAGAGATAGAGATGATAGAGATAGAGATAAAATTTTTTTTCTTCCTAAGATGTTCTAAAGTAGCAAAGTGACGAATAAACCCTTGTGGGATCTGACTGACCTCATTGAGCACAACTTATAGGGCCTGTTTCATGAAAGGGCTTCTGGCCTTTTGCCTCCAAAAGGCCTTTGATCAAGGAGGGTGTTAACCCATGGACAAATACTTGACCAAAGGAAGAGAGAAGCCATTCTCTAACGTTTTTCCTCTCTCTTTATGTGGAAAGTATATAATGTATATAAGATTAAGAGGTTAGGAAAAGATAGGAAAGAAAGAAGCCTCAGTAAGACCTGGTGACTGGTGATATCACAGTTATAAATGCTTTGTTTTAAAAGACGACATCAATGTTTCAGATTCCATTCTCTGAGGAGTGCACTTACATAGAAGCAGTTCTCTGAGATACAATCAATAGATAAAGTTCAAATTAATTTCTGTTGGAATATTTTCCCAATTGAAATTATTTTTTCAGGACATTAAGTGAGGACAGTGATTAATATGACTGTCATTCTGTTGAGTATAAAAGTGAATTCTTCATTGACCTTCCTGTCCTTAGGTACCACTAAATCTCTTCATTCATCTTGGGCAACACTTAATATTGTATTATAGGAAAATAAATTAACCTGGAATAACTTCTAAAAAGACTAGGCTTTAACTTGCTCTCTCAGAGCAATAGTTGTGGACAACTACTGTGTTTCCGAGTAAACTTTAACCCAAATTTTAAAATGAGACAAATTGGAGTCCTGACATTGAACTAATCACTTTCTGAGGTCCTGAAGGATACATTTATGCAGCTGAAAGGCAAAGCTGAAGAAATCTGAATCCCCCCTGGAAAATTATTCAGATTCACAAGGAGTAGAATTTTTTTGCTGGGAGGGGGATGATTTTAATCTGCTTGGAATTTTAATTTACAAGATCAAAATACTTTAGTTTTGTTTGCAATTCCTTCAGTCTTTCGAATTTGACTCTCAAGGAGATTTAATTGAAGAACTTTAATTTTCCTTGGGAACTTCATAATGCAATGTTTTAAGCAAATATCAGGCCCCTCTATGTTGCTGGCATTTTTTTACATGCTTTTTACATGTGAATATTGGAGTATATATTATTTTTTATTTTATTACAGATAGAACATTTAATGAGCTATGTTGGACAATGAAAATAAATACCTTTTGGAAGCTAAATAAAATAGGGAGTGAAATTTCAAATTTAAGTTCAACCTGTCCTTATAGTATATATACCTATTTTGTTGTTTGATCCATTGAGGCAAACATTCTACTACTCAAAAAAAAGTCCTTCAAATAGTTACAAAGCCAGTTTGTAAAGTGTGAGCATACTCCTGAAGGTGGCAGATTGGTAACTGGTATTCCCTACATAAGGATCACAGCCATACAAGTTTTAACCCAAAGAATTGAAAGGACAGAGCCTTGTCATTTTTTGCAAAGAAAATTCCTTATGCCAATCCCTTAAAGGAAGTTGGTCTTAAGAAATTAGGGGATCTTGTTAAACCATCTCTCAAAGGCTCTTGCCTCTGCATATATTGCTGGATCTTCCAACTCACAACACAGGCAATCAGAAAGGGACGACAAATAAAAAATGAAGTAGATCAAAGACAAGATGTACACCACATGCGTGGGTTGGAACACCCCTACGAATGAATGAAACGTGCATCAATTTTTGTTTGTTTGTTTCTGACTTTGGTGACTACTGTATCCTGCAAATCAGGGTCCTTTGTCATAAACTAAACACTCCCTCTTTTAAAATCTTACTTATTTATGTATTTATTATTATTATTATTATTATTATTATTTTAATCATTGTTTTTTTCTACCTTCTTCCCCTAGATACTCATTTAACTTAACGGATATCCAGGGGAAGGTAGAGAAAGTACAGGCTCAGCCACTGATTTCAGCCAGAGATGATCTGGTTAGCAACAATGTGCCCAAGTCTTAAAATGGCTGTTGCTTCCCTTCCCATTTCAAATCACCCACAAATCTCTCTTGTGTCTCACCCTTACCAGAAATATAATCACACCACTTTTTCCCCTTTTGAAGAGGAGGGGACTCTTGTAAAAAATATATATATTTTATAATATCCAACTTGTCTAGAATGTCCAGCTGATCACATGCAACCATTCTGCTTTCAGCTGATCCTATATGACTATATATGATCCTACCTAATCGATACATTGATACATGATTACAACTTGGAATAAATAAATGATATGGGCATTTCAGTGCAAGTCAGAGGATACACCAAAAACATTGATTGGATTAGATGATACACCGAAAAAGTCATTTTCTTACTATAGGAACCCAGAAGATACTTTAATTATAATTTTTCCAGAAATGATAATGTTCAGATTTTCCTTTAATTTTGTGAATTTCTCAGTAAACTTTTAATATATACTTATCATTACTATTATCATAATTTTATATACAACTTGTTTATATTGCTTGCAAGTGAAACAAACACTAATTTAAAAGAAATGATCATGGAATACAGGCAGCAGGAAATAAAAAACAAAGTAAGATACTTGAAATTGGTTATTGTACTAAGATGTAATAAAAGCCAGTAAAATATCCATTCACACTCTGGAGTAAAAAATAAAATAAATAAAATAAAATAAAATAAGCACATGGTTTCTAGAGAGAGAAAAAAATAAAAATAAACAATATCCTCTAATCCAGTGGTCGGCAAACTCATTAGTCTAGAGCCAAATATCAACAGTACAATTGAAATTTCTTTTGAAAGCCAAATTTTTTAAACTTAAACTATATAGGTAGGTACATTGTTATTAACTTAATTAGGGTACTCCTAAGACTTAGGAAGAGCCACACTCAAGGGGCCAAAGAGCCACATGTGGCTCTTGAGCCACAGTTTGCTGACCATGGCTCTAAGAATCTGAGGTCTTGTACTTCCTGACATTAATGCTCTGGTGAATATATCTGCCACCATGCACCAATTAATAAAGTAGTTGATGATTCGACTTTAAGCAACTGGAATTCTGAATTACATCTGCACACACCTTCCTCATGACACAAAGAGTAGATTGGCAGAGAAATGCCAGAACCTTAAAAAAATAAAATTATCTTTGCATAGCTTTCTTTTCAAGTTGGGAAATATAGGAGAGAAGGCTTCTTTTCATGGAGTTTGATATCAGCAGAAACGGAAAGAGGCTGAGACAATTGAGTCCACTTGCTTTATTTAACTAATGCAAATGTGCATAATGTTTACTTAAGTGGGATAAACATGCTAATCAGAATTCAGCAAGTGATATACATTCTGTGAACTTTGAATATGGCAATTAATCATGGAGCTCATAGGAAATAAATCAGCAGGCATCCCATTCACAGAGCTATCACAAAACTTGGATAAACTGAGAAAAATACAATTTTCATGCCTTAGGAAAAAAATACAATTTAACTACTACCATAAATAGCTGTGGCTGCCTGGCCAGTGTGGCTCAGTGGTTGAACATCAACCTATCAACCAGGAGGTCATGGTTCGATTTGCAGTCAGGGCACATACCCGGGTTGTGGACTCCATCCCCAGTGTGGGGCAAGCAGCAGGCAGCTGATCAATGATTCTCTTTCATCATTGATATTTCTCTCTCTCTCTCCTCTCCCTTCCTCTTTGAAATAAAAAATAAAATAAAATAAAAAAAGATGACAGGACTCCACCCTGAGAGATTAGAAGTCATTAATATGTCCAGAAATCTGCATTGTACCAAGCATATGAGGAGAATGTATTGGAGATTATCTGACTTCAAATTGATAAAAATGCTCAACAGTATTTTTACTGCTAGTCTCTTTCAAAAGATGCAGAATGAAGCCAATTATCTTCTATCATTTAATTTTAATAAAAGACTATATAGATACTGAAGAAGAAAAAACATTATCAAGCTTAATTAGTCTTGTACACATTAATTCAAAGCATATTTTTCCAATATGTGACGAAAAGATAAATAGAACTCAAAAGTCACCTGGAGTCTCCTCTGTCCTTGAAATTAAGATAATGTTGTTGCCCTATAGATGTCCAATTCCCATTCAAAAGCTCTAAATTCCAATTAGTCACCTTTGAATTATGGCTACAGCTGCTCTGTGTTTAGTCACTGTCCTACTTGACACTATAATGTGTAGAATATTGACATACTTAGGATTTACCTCAAAATTTATCATCTCTTAATTTATTAAACTTGATTGAACATTTTATAGGAAGAAAGTATATTTTAGTACTGGAAGTAATTTTGAATAGGTCAGCTTCTCTATCCTTAAAATTGATACTTAAAATTATTTTGAATATTTATTAAATTCACTCAGAGAAGATTCCACCTTGATAAAATTAGTTAAAATATGTCCAAAATACCAGTCTCTCAGATGTGGTAAAATATAATTCAAAGTGTTTGAAATAGACTACCTTTATCTTTATTGAACTGTGAATCTACTCTTCAGATATTTGGCACAATTGGATCTTTTCAGAAGTAACATCTCTTCATGACATCTATAACTGCTTTTTCAGATATTTCCAAAGGTGAAAAATAATTACAATGATAACATAAATTCTCACTTGTCTTCTTGCTCCCACTATGTTGGCTCAATAATAGTTGAAACAGAAAGTTAAGTTAAAAGGCCTCCAGGACGTTTTTCTTTCTGTGTGGTGAAGAGAATGTCTAAGTTATTTGGAGTTAATTTTCAGGAGTAAAATTAGATAAAGGCATAATTGTAAGCCCCCTTAAAAAATATAAGCTGAGAATGCAAAGGTTGATAGAAGAAAATAAAATATTTGTTGAAGAAATGTAAAATAAACACTCTTCTTAAGTCATATCATGCTAGGAAAAGAGTTGAAGTGATTTGTCAATCGGAAAGCTTCCTAATAATACCCCAAGATCTGAACTCTTTGCAGACAGGATAGCATAATGAGGCAAAACCCAGACTTGGGATCCAGATTCTTCTATTTAAGTTCCAGTTTGAACATTTAATGGCTGTGTTCTTTGAGCAATTACTTAGTTTCTCCCATCCTCAGTTTCCTAGTCTATAGAAATCTACACTAATAAAAGACAAACATGCAAATTGACCATACCTTTGCTATGCCTTAAGCCATGCCCACCAGCCAATCAGAGCAACTATATGCAAATTAACCCAACCAAGATGGCGGCCGGCAGCCACAAAGCTGGAGCGAGCAGGAGGCTTGGTTGCCCCAATGATGGAGAAAGCCAAGCTTCCCGCCTGCTGCAGCGGCTCTGAGCTCCACTTAAAGCAACAAAGTTTCAATTATAGAAGGTAAATAAACCCCAGATACCTGCTTTCAGCTGGCCATGGCCACGGAACTGAAGCGAGTAGGAGGCTTCCCTCCCGCCTGCCCTGGCTGGCTCTGAGCTCCTCTCAAAGCTACAAAGTTTCAATTATAGAAGGTAAATAAATCCCAGAATAAAAAAAAAGAAAAAAAGGAGAGGCTGAGAGCTTCCATCTCTGGGGATCTTGGGCAGACTGAAAACGGCCCTTAGCCCCTCACCCAGACTGACCCGGCACCCCAGTGGGGACCCCCCCACCCTAAAAGGGGTGTGGCTAGCCTGAAAACAGTCATCAGCCCCTCACCCAGGCTGGCCAGGCACCCCAGCAGGACCCCCATCCTGATCTGGGACACCCTTCAGGGCAAACCAACTGGCCCCCACTTGTGCACCAGGCCTCTATACTATATAATAAAAGGGTAATATGCAAACTGACCATAATAGCAGAAAGACTGGGAATGACTGGTTACTATGACACACACTGACTACCAGGGGGCAGACACTCAGTGCAGGAGCTGGCCCCTGGTGGTCAGTGGTCTGCTCAGCCACAAGCCAGGCTGATGGCTGCCAGTACAGTCGTGGTGGTGGGAGCCTCTCCCACCTCCTCAGCAGCAATAAGGATGTCTGACTGCAGCTTAGGTCTGCTCCCCGCTGGCAAGTGGACATCCCCCAAGGGCTGCCAGGCTGCTAGAGGGATGTCTGGCTGCCAGCTTGGACCCAATCCCCCAGGGAGCAGGCCTAAGCCAGCAGGGGGACATCCTCCGAGGGGTCCCAGGCTGCAAGAGGGCATAGGCCGGTCTGAGGAACCCCCCCAAGTGCACAAATTTTTGTGCACCAGGCCTCTAGTGAGATTATAATAGACTACCTCACAGTGGTTGTTTACAGATCATGTGCCAGTGTATGTAAGACACATAAAGCAGAACCTAGTGTGTGACAACACTCAGTAAATGTTAATGATAGACTTGTCATGTAATACAAATTCAGTTCTCATTTGGGACTATTCAAAAATATATTATGGAGTCAAGTGCTTGCATATTTTGATAAATGTTGACTCTAGATCATCATTTATATCAGTTCTACTTGATCCTCTTTGAAATAAATATGCTTTAATCTTGTTATGATATCTCTTTTTCATTAAAGAAACACAATAGTCATTAATTAATAATCATAAAAATGTGTCAATAAAGTTGCTTTAAAAAGGTATGGAATATTTTAATGTAGTAATTTTAGACTAAACTAGTTTATGGGTATTCTCCAGTCTTATATTATGTTTGCTAAATGTATTTACTGATTTTTTTCTTCAAATCAATACAATATAATGGAATTTTAAAATATTATAATTTAGCTTTTATTTATATGGAATATGACCTATGATGGTTTAAATACTTCTATTTCTTAATTCAAAATTCACATTGATTTCTTGTATAAAAAATATTTTCAAAGAGAAAATTTGTGAGCATGCAAACATTTACATTCATTAAATATTAAAGCTTAAAATATCAAATTATCAGTAATAAATTAGAACCCATGCTGATAAAAGGCTTTCATGCATTGATATCTTTTAAAAACATTGTTTTGTGTCTCATTAAGTACCATATTTTTCCAAGATAGATTAATTTCCACTCAAGTACAAAATTTTTCACCTTTTAAATAGAGAAAATGAGTGCTTTTAAATTGTACTGATTGCTCTTCTAGCACTCCTCACATGAATGAAACCTATTTTTTTGAAAAATGATGTTACAAAAAAGGTTGCTATATTGGGTTACAGAGAGCAATATAATTTGCACACTGACTTTGCCCCCTTAAACTGGATACAGAACTTCTTCAAACAGATTACATAAATCATAAATATGTTTCAGTAATATAACTGATACACATTGCTTTTTGAAGGTATATCATCAATACTTAGAATTCTAGAAATAGCTGTAAGATAATTTTTTTTAAAATTTATCTTTATTGTTTGAAGTATTACGGATGTTCCCTTCCTCCTCCCCCTCATTGACCCTATCTACTCTGCTCCTATTGAAAAAAGATATAGAAAAAGATATAAACAAGTGGAAAAACATACTGTATTCATGGATTGGTAGAATTAAAATCATTAAAATGTCTATACTAGCCAAAACAATCTATAGGTTCAATGCATTCCCCGTTAAAACTACCAACAACGTATTTCACAGATCTAGAACAAATAGTCCAACATTTATATGGAAGAAAAATACCCTGAAGAGCTACAGAAATCTTGAGAAAAAAGAACAAAGTTGGAGGGATCACAATTCTGGATATCAATCAAGCTATACTACAAAGCCTCTGTAATTAAAACAGCCTGGTACTGGCACAAAAACAGGCATATAGAACAATGGCACAGAACAGAGAACCCAGGAACCAACCATTTCATTACAGTCAATTAATATTTTACAAAGGAGGCAAGAACATACAATGGAGTAAAGATAATCTCTTCGACAAATGGTGTTGGGAAAACTGGACAGACACATGCAAAAAAAAAAGTGAAGCTAGACCACCAACTTACACCATACACAAGAATAACTCAAAAATAGATAAAAGACTTTAATGTAAGTTGTGAAACCATAAAAATCTCAGAAGAAACCACAGGCAGCAAAATATCAGACATCTCACAGAGCAGAATTTTCACTGATACATTACCTAGAGCAAGAAAAAATTGAAAAAAAGAAACAAATGGGATTTTACATAAAAATTAAAAGTTCTGCACAGAAAAAGAAACCGCATTGCCCTAGCCAGTTTGGCTCAGTGGATAGAGCATTGACCTGCAAACAAAAGGGTCCTGGGTTCGATTATTGTCAAGGCATGTACCTTGGTTGCAGGCTCCTCCTGCCCCGGGCCCTGGTCAGGGCTCATGCAGGAGGCAACCAATCGGTGTTGATGTTGCGCTCTGTCTTTCCCTCTCTCTTCCACTCTCCCTAAAAATTAATGGAAAAATATCCTTGGGTGAAAATTAACAACAACAAAAAGAAACCAGCATCAAATCGAAAAGGGAACCCACTGTGTGGGAGAACATATTTGCCAATGATATTCCAATAAAGGGTTGATTTCCAAAATATACAAAGTCCACATACAACTCAACAAAAGGAGGACAAACAATCCATTTTTTTAAAAAAATGGGCTAAAGACCTGAAGCAACGACTTTTTAATGGGACTATCCATTGTGTTATTCATTGTAATAGTTTTGCCGTTATAGTAGTTTCCCTCAATTTAATGACAGGCTTAAATGAAATGCCTATATAAATTACATGTTGCTATAATTAGAATCTTTTGTCTTCTCAAAATTCATAAGATAAAATCTTAAAAAATAAAATATTAACTCTTTTTAATTTATTTTTTTTGCAGAACATTATCAGTAACAATCTTTGTTCTACTTATGTGATGCTATTAAGAGGTGGAATCCATGGGAAGTACTTATGTCATGAGGATGGAGCCCTCATGGATGGGATTAGATTTCGTAGAAGAGGCCTCATAGAGATCCCTTGCTCCTTCCACCATGTGTGGAAACAGCAAGAAGCACTGGCTATGAACCAGGAAGAGAGTCCTCACAGGAGTATGGCCCTACCTAGCCGGTTTAGCTCAGTGGATAGAGTGTAGGCCATGGACTGAAAGATCCCGGGTTTGATACCAGTCAAGGGCACATATTCAGTTACAGACTCCATCTGATCCCTGGCCCTGGTCACAGCTCATGTGGGAGGCAACCAATCGATGTGTCGCTCTCACATTGCTGTTTCTCTCTTTCTGTATCGCCTTCTCCCTTCCAATCAGTCTACATATCCATGGAAAATTATCCTTGGTTGAGGCTAACAAAGAGTATGCCTTTGGAACTACACAGAGATTGTTTTTTTATAGAAAATTTAACTGCTTTTGGACTGCTGTTACCTGTTAAAATATTGAGAATATTTCCTGAATTGGCATATACTTGCAGTGAATACATGTAGGATTCTGTTAAATTTTAAGAAAAATTTTCCATGAGTAATCCCAGTCCCAAACCTGATTTATCATTCAGCTGTTACTTTGTATTCTACATAATAATAATGAAATTGATATATTCAGAGAGCCACAGGTATGTTAGGACCTAATTAAAGGGCAAAGATATTTATTTTCCCTTTGAGGCACAAAGAGAACAAAGGTTACATCCTGCCATGACCTTGAATTGGGATAGTCAAGCCTCTCATGCTTGAACAAGCATGCTTTGATAAGAATATAAATATGGTCAATATAGGAATTATAAATATTATTAATTTAGGAAACAAAATAGATAATTTTATCCCTAAACATGATAGAGATACCCTACATGGAAAACTCTCAGAAGAGTGGGACGCCTAACTATGTTCACTAGTATAGTCCTAATTCTAAATATTCATAATAAAAGTTATATTAAGGAAACATTATTTTAAAACATTAGCTCTTTTTGCCCAGCTGATGTGGCTCAGATGATGAACCAGGAAGTCAAGGTTCAATTCCTAGTCAGGACACATGCCCGAGTTGCTGGTTTGATCCCCAGTAGGGGGCATGCAGGAGGTAGCTGATCAATAATTCTCTTTCATCATTGATGTTTCTATCTCTCTCTACCTTTCCCTTCTTCTTTAAAATCAGTAAAAATATTTTTAAAAAAATAAAATATTAACTGTTTTAAATTTATTTTTTATGCAGAACATTAACAGTAACAATGTTTGTTCTACAGCACACTATAGAAAAGAGAGTTTATAAGTTAACTATTCTTAAGGCTAGCATCATCATTCAATAAACCTTGGACCTAGGCTTAACAGCCCTGTGGCTTTAAATGTATCTATTAAAAGGCTTCTGTGAGAGCATTTTTCACTGCCATGATCAGAACATAACATTAGGATCACACCAAGGTGATTTCATATGTATTTTTTTTTTTGAATCTGTAGTTTTGGATCTATCCTCTAAGACTGTAAACACAAGATTGAAAGCATAGATGAATTAATTCACTCTATATACATGAGTACAATCATCATAACTGCTAAGTTATTGGTATTACAGTTTTAGAGAAAATTATTTTGTGAATTTGAGTATGATAATTACTAGAATTGCAGTTGACAACCAAAAGGAACTTCAGAAAATGACAGGATTAGAACCAGTGCCCTTCAGGAAAAGCATGATTTAGATTTAAGTATCTGGACAAGAGTTAAGTATGTGCAAAGCAAAAGCGAGTTACTATATTAAAGATATTGCATGTGAACTTGAAGACTGAAAATCTCTGTAGACATATATATTATTTTATTTTATTTACTTGCTAAGGCCTTTTTTCAAAGTGACCATCGATACAGTTTGGAGACTAAGCTTTTGCTATGAAAAACAAATAACACATTTGGAGCAAGAGCCACAAAACTAAAATATAGAGAAAGATGTGTGAAAATTCATTTTAGACATGGAATAAAGTGATTTTGAATAATAGCTAGCATTAAGGTCTTGCATGCAAAGAATCAATGGAATGAAGTAACTGTCAAAATTGTAAACCATAGAAGCCTTCATCACTGGTCCTGTAGTAGAATGCCTAATTACATCTGAAAGCATAATCAACATGATAGGCATTCTTGGCATTTGTATTTCGAATTCATTACTCTAAGTTAAAAGGTAAAAGAGGATTATGCTGCCTCTGAGTTGAAGCTTCAGCTGTTTTACAGAGTCGTAGTGCTAACACGGGCTTTAGATTCAAGAACAACTGAAGCAGATGCTCTGGTGATCAAATCATGATGAAGACTGGTGGAGAGAGTTCAGGTTTCAGAATAATTGGTGGTGAAAAAGTACCTAAATTCTCACTTATTTACATTTAAAAAATATTTTATTACATTTATTGGGGTTACGTTGGTTAATTAAATAGGTTGCAAGTGTACAATTCTATAATACATCATGTGTAGATTGTATTGTGTGTTTGCCACCCATAGTCTAGTCTCCATCTATCACCATTTATCCCTCCTTTACCTTCTCCTGCCTCTCCCCATCTCTATTCCCTCTGATAATCACCATGCTGATGTCTGTGTGTATGAGGTTTTCTGTTTGTTTTTGCTTAGTCCCTATTTAGATATTAATTCAGTACAATAAATTGAAGGAGGAGATCATTGCTTCCCTCTGGGGGAAAAACATTAGATATCTGAGTACAGATTCAAGTTGAAAGTACTACATACTTGAAGAATCAGAGAAAATGTATATATGACTCAGAATCCTGAATCCAATTTCCCAGCAAATATATCCTAAATTGTGGAGATAACTAGGTTTTCCTCAGAGCAGCCATTTGTTTTAGGCCAATAATCCTCTTTTCATTGGTAAATCCAGATGTTTTTCTGTTTTCATGTCAGTTGTGTTTGACATCATTGACCTCTCTGTCCTCTACTTTTTCTTAAAATTTACCCTTTTTCTTATTGCAGACTCATTGCCCTTTATTTGTTCACCCATACTGAAGGTTCTCAAGACAAGATTTTGAGGATGATGTCTAAAATATAATAATAATAATAATAAAGAAGAAGAAAATAATTTCCCTGTAGGTAATCCCATTTATATCATGACTTTCCTTACTACCAATTTGTAGATATTTTTTAAACTGCCTATTTAAAGAACCAGATTTGTGTACCCAATTGTTTCTTAACAATATATTCTCTATATCGCCTCAAAATGTAAACCACTGCATTTATTTTTCCAGATATATATCTCTTTTATAACCCACTTTTAAATTAATGAAGCTATAATCTAATTTCAAATGCAGTGATCTGGGAATCACTCTTGACATCTCCTGCATTCTTCAAACACATGCTTATATTTTTAAAACAATATCAAATCTTATCTTAACTTTCCTCAACCTCTATCAATATGTTCATCAGAACTGCTTTTGTTTTGTAACTGGACAATCACGAGAGTTTCCCAAACTGGACTTTTTTCAGAGCTATGTTATCTCTATATTCTCCAACCTTCTACAAAAAGAGACATGATCTGCTGTGCATAAGAAACACTAATAATATAGACATTTGTAATGTCATGTAGAAATCTGATTAGTTGTCTTAAGCTAATTATGAATTATACTTGCTGTTTATTAATACCTATCATTTCTATCCCAACCTCTTGCATTGACAATCTGCTTCTGGTCTCACCCTCAGATATGAACTACTACTGAAATAAGAAATTTTAGGGGTGAAATAGGCAGGTTTAGGGAATTTTTAAAATTAAGGGGGTCCATGGAAAAAGCACAGGCGGCAAAGAGGCAAGTTACATTTCCATAAGACAAGGGAGTTGGGAGAGGCAGTCCTTACATTTCCATAAGATAAGGGTACTGGGAGTAGCAAAAGGTCTATATTTACAAAATAAAGAAGGAGGAAGAAAGCCCAGAGGGAATAGGAGAACAATGAGAGAGGAGAGCCTCACACATCCCATGTAGCCTTTATAAACCTTAAGGAAAAGGGACTCAGTGTGGGACTCGTTCTCCCTTCCCACCTGGGAGTCTGTGCTGTGAAATTCTTTCCCGCTCCCCAAGTGGGAGTCTGTATTTGTTCTTCAATAAATTTCCACCTTCTCTATACCATCTTCTGTCTGTGGTTTCATTCTTCCACTCTGATGGACAAAGAGTCCAGGAGACCATCCTGCCCGGGGAACACCATGTGTTTCAAGTCCAAAAAATTCCCCGTATCACTACATTACAACATAAACAGAATTAAGGGAAGGTCACATGATTTGTCTGAACCTGGTGATCTTGTTTTCTAAGTAAGATGCTGCTGTGATGCCACTCATAGATGTGCAATATATTTTGGAGAACACTGTTTAGCATGTAAGAACTCTATGGATAATTCTGCTTTCTTTGCCTCTTACAAGTAGATCTACATTTCAGTTATAAGTGTTTGGGGCAAAAATAGAATATTTGGGACTAGCTATGGTTATGAGAAATAGTAATCATGCTCTGTTAACCATGATTGCCTTGTGTTGGTTAAAGAAAGGACATTCTAACCTGGCTGAGAGTTGTATGTGCCCAGGACCTGGGAGTCAACCTTGGAATTTGGTCTATTCTCATTCAATAACTATCTATTCTCATGGAAAGATTAACAACCTTGTTGCCCAAATAATGCAGTCCCACCCCCTTAGTTCCAGCCCCTAGCTCCCCATGCCTGTAAACCCTACTTCCCCATGCAATCTTCTTCCTACCCGATATAAGCAGCTAGTTTATGGAAGGGGTGAGAGAGCAGATTTTTGTGGATGACCTGCTGCTCTCCCATACTGCCATACTGCTGGCAGTATTGAAATAAATGGTCGTATATGATTCAACCCTGTATCTACTTAATTGGCTCAAGTAGTGGCAGGCAGCATGGACCCTTAATTATCCAGTTACATAAGGAGTTATTAAATAAATTTGGGTTCTATAAAATTATCCCAAAATTCCCTACAAACTTAAAACGAATATAAGGTAATTATAATAAAAGGTAAGTATTATATATAAAAGTTTCTCTGTGGCAAATGAGAGAAGATATCTCCTTTTTGAAAGTTTTAGATTGACCCAGGATGTTTTTTGTTTTTGTTTTTTTTAACTCAAAAACAGAAAATCTGGCTATAATTTGACAGATGGAAATCATAAAAGGACTTTCTAAACCAGTGGTTCTCAACCTTGGCTGCACATTAGAATCACTTGGGAATCTTTTTAAAATCCTGATTTCTGGGCCTCATCCTCCAGAAATTCTGTTTCTTTGTTACTAATGTTGTGGCCCCACCCCATAACAAAGAAACAGAATTTCCGGAGGATGAGGCCCAGAAATCAGGATTTTAAAAAGACTCCCAGGTGATTCTAATGTGCAGCCAAGGTTGAGAACCACTGCTCTAAACAAAGAAAGGAGAGTATAAGAACACAAATGTATGAGGCTATAATGTACCCTTGGAGATAAATAACCTACATATATTAAAAGGCCTTTAGGCTATTGTAGGTCCACTCTTTCTTCGGGAGCTTCCCGGGTGTAATTTGAATTGACCCTGTACTCACATGGAGCCATGGGAGACCAAAGAAAGGGAAACCACTCCAGATTGGTAGGTGGCAATTATAATGAGCAATAGGAGTTATTTACGAGATGTGTCTTGGGCAACCATTAAGACATGTAGTTTTTCTTATCCAACCACTGGAAGTTTATATAAAGGCCCTGTCTGTGTGGCTCAGTTGGTTGGATCATATTCCCATACAACAACAAGATCAGGGTTCAAGTCCAGGTCAGGGCATATACCTAGGTTGCAGGTTCGATCTTAGAGAAGGTAATGAAACAGGAATTTTAGGGGTGAAATAGGACAGGTTTAGGAAATATTAGAAATTTTGGAAACTAGGGGGACCATGAAGGAAGCACAGGGCTGTAGAGCAGCAGAAGGTATACTTTCATAGAATGGGGGAGCTGGAAAGCTGCAAGAGGTACATTTCCAAAGAATGAGGAAGGTGGGAGCAGCAAAAGGTCTATATTTACAGAATAAAGAGAAGTAAGTCCTTCATTCAGAAGGAGAGGAAGAAAGCCCAAAGGGAGTAGGAAAACAATAAGGAAGGAAGGAGGGGGGTTGGGGGGGAGAACCTCACATGTCCCAAATGAGTTTCAACCTTTGATGCTAGGAGTTACTACAGTAACCAGTCAAAGGGAATAGTGACCAATCAGAGGGGATGTTAAGGCACCAGGATCTGCAGTCTTTATAAGCCATAGGGAAAAGGAACTCAGTGGGACCCTTTCCCCCTCCCTACTTGGGAGTCCATTCTGTGGGACTCTTTCCCTCTCCCCATGGAAGTCTGTACTTATCCTTCAATAAATCTCCACCTTTGCTATACCACTTTCTGCCCATGGATTCATTTTTCGATTCCGGCAGACAAAGAATCCGGGTTCCAGTCCAAAAATTCCGTATCAGTAATATACACAAAAACATAGCACAGTACTAAAATACTGTTTTCATTTCCCTTATAAAGTGGGTCCATTTCCACATCATATATTTTAGTTTTCTAGATTTTACTCCAGAGTGAAAAAAGATCAAAAGCAAAAATATTTTTGTTTGTTTGACCCTATGTTTTTAATAACTAACATAAAACTAGCATACAGACGAGAAGAGGTTTCTGTGAGAAATGGTACTAATCAAACTAAATGATTCATTGGCTTAAACTACCATTTTTATTTTTTGTGGATGATTCTTCTGTTAGTTTTGTTTAGTGTAGTAAATCCCCACACTTTATTGGGCTACAAAAAGCAACTGTCTTTGATAGTGTGAAATACGGATCTGATGAACATGGAGCTTTCTTGGTTGAAATGGGAGCAGGAGCGTACCGGTACCTCTATTTGTTCCTTTCATTAAACACCTGCCAGTAAAAGCCACTGAAGTGCCTCGTTGTCTCCCTTAATGCACCTGGCACAAAATACATTGTGTTTGATCAATCTGTGGTAATTCATGTGTGTATGTATGTGTCTGTTTTGTACACAACAAAATCTATTTGGCTAGAAGAAAAATTTGTTGCTAGAATAAATATGTTTGAAACCAGGTTATCATTCTGGAGTATATTAAACACTCTCAATATTTCTTAATTCTGCCCAAATCAGTAATAGATATAGAATCCTAGCCTTACATTGGCTATACAAATTATTTCTTTGTTCACACAGAAATTATTTCAAAATACATTTTATTTATAAAGGTATCTTTTTTCTTTAAATGTGAAGAGTCATTAGTAGCTATTTGTAGATGCCATAGCTATGTGTAATTAATTGAATATATGGCAAAAGTGTGACTATGCATTATATTTATACATTTTTATGGAAACTTTTAATCCAAAATGATGTCCTTTCTACCTAATATTTTAACAAATATCTATAATAATAAAAGCATAATATGCTAATTAGACCGATGACCTTCTGGACGAAGCTGGGCTGCAAGGGAAGCCCAGGTCTCAGGTGCCTGTCAGGAAGCCTGGGTCCTGGGTGGCAGAGGGAAACCGGTGCCGGCAGCCAGGGAAAGGAAGGACTAATCTTGCACGAATTTTGTGCATTGGGTCTCCAGTTCATCTATAAAAACTTACTAATGCATTACCCAAAATAAAGAAATGCAGTTAAAACTTTATTAATCTCATATATAAAGTACACACTAATCCTATTATCCTGAGTTTCAATTTGTCATTGATCCAATAGTATTAACACACAAAAAGGTCCAATTATTATATTTAGTAAAAAAAATCCATAATCTTTAAACAAATAGCTCATGCATATGAATCTCTGTCCCTGAAACTTAAACAAATTAATCTGTATAAAGAAGATAAACTTAACCACTTAATGTTGTCTTTTGAGTACTTCACACTTAAAAATTATTATTTCTAATCAAACTAAATGATCAATAAGGATATAAAAATGAGAATTTTAATATTTTTATGGGACTAGTTACATTACATATGCAGCCTGCTGTGAAGTATCTATCTGGCTGATTAAAATATATATTTATATATTTGTGGTATAAAAATAAAACATGATTCTATAACAACTTGTAAAAGGTCAGCTTAGAGAATTGTCAAATCCTACTCTGTGAAATTAAACTGATTGGTTATGAACACTAGAGAAAATTGTGAGCCTGTTTTCTTGACACTGGGTGATCATTAAAAATATAATCAGGAATTTTTAAAAATATAATTACATTATTGCAAAAAAGTCATCCAGCAAATAATTGTTTTAAATAATAGACTTTATTATTTTATTTTATTTTTTAAATATATTTTATTGATTTTTTTTTTCTTTCAGAGAGGAACGGAGAGGGAGAAGGAGAGAGATAGAGAGTTAGAAACATCAATGAGAGAGAAACATCGATCAGCTGCCTCCTGCACACTCCCTACCGGGGATGTGCCTACAACCAAGGTACATGCCCTTGACTGGAATCAAACCTGGGATCCTTCAGTCCACAGCCCCATGCTCTATCCACTGAGCCAAACCAGTCAGGGCTAGACTTTATTTTTTAGAGAGGTTTTATATTTAGAAAAAAAAAGGAATAAAGCAGTACAGGGATTTCCCACATACCCTTCATGGTACCCAATTTTCATTATTTTTATTATTTTTATTTATTTTTTGCTTGTTTGTTAATCCGCATCTGAGGATATTTTTTTTTCCATTGATTTTTAGAGAGAGTGGAAGATATAGGGAGAAACAGAGAGAAAGAAACGAGATGTGAGAGAGACACATCAATTGTTTGCCTCCTGCAGGGCTCTGGGTATCGAATCTGCAACCAAGGTACGTGCTCTGGACTGGAATCATACCTGTAATCCTTCAGTCTGTGGGCCAATGCTCTAACCATTGAATTGAACTGGCCAAGGCTCCCCTATTTTTAATATCTTGAATTAATTAGTGTGGTACATTTTTTATGATGTATGAGCTAATATACATGCATTATTATTAACTAAAGTCTATAGTTTACATTAGGGTTCACTCTCTGTGTTGTTCATTCTATGGATTTAGATAAGTATATAATGACATGTATCTACTGTTACTTATCATCCTATATAATAGAAGGCTAATATCAACCGAATGGCAGAATGACTGGTCACTATGACGTGCACTGACCCCCAGGGGGCAGACATTAAATGCAGGAACTGCCCCCTGGTGGTCAGTGTGCTTCCACAGGGGGAGCACTGCTCAACCAGAAGCTGGGCTCAAGGCTGGCAAGCGCGACAGCAGTGGTGGGAGCCTCTCTCGCCTCCATGGCAGCGCTAAGGACCCCTCCGGGGATGTCCACGGGGATTGGGCATAAGCTGTCAGGTAGACGTTCCCCAAGGGGTCCCAGACTGCAAGAGGGTGCAGGCCGGGGTGAGGGACCCCTTTCCCCCCAGTGCACGAATGTGCACCGGTCTTCTAGTAGTAAATAATAGTGTCACTTTCCTAAACATTCCCTGTTCTTCTTGTATTTATTCTTCCTTTCTCTTTCCAAATCCTTGTGAATCACTGATCTTTTTACTGTCTACATGACAGATAATTGGAATTATACATATGTCACCTTTTCAGATTGACTTCTTTCACTTAGCAATATACATTTAAGGTTCTTCCATGTATTTTCATGGCCTGATAGCAAATTTCTTTTTATGCTCAATAATACTCCATTGTGTAGATTACCACAGTTCATTTATCTATTCACCTACAGAAGGGCATCTTGTTTTTTTCCACATTTTGGCAATTACCGGTATTAGTTAAACTGCCATAAACATTTGTGTAAAGGGTTTTATGTAGATATAAATGTTCAAAACATTTAAAAATACCAAGGGATGTGATTGTTTAATCATATGTTACAAGTATGTTTAGTTTTATAAGAAACCACCAAATGTTTTCCAAAGTGGCAGTACCATTCATTGTGCATTCCCACCAGCAATGAATGTGTGTTCCTGTTGCTCCATCTCTTTGCCAGCATTGGTGTAGGGCAGTGGATGGCAAACTCATTAGTCAACAGAGGCAAATATCAACAGTACAACGATTGAAATTACTTTTGAGAGCCAAATTTTTTAAACTTAAACTATATAGGTAGGTACATTGTTATTACCTTAATTAGGGTACTCCTAAGGCTTAGGAAGAGCCACACTCAAGGAGCCAAAGAGCCACATGTGGCTCGCGAGCCGCAGTTTGCCGACCACGTGTGTAGGGAATAAATTTTAATCAGATTTGTATAGAAATATTATATGTAATGAAACACCAGTTGATATAAAAAACTAAAAAATGAAATCCCTAGATATTTTGAAATGGGTCTACCTACCTCTCATTATCTTGTTTCATTTTAAAAAATTTGAAGCATTACTCTTTATTTGTTTTTTATTTATGAGAGAGAGAGAGAGAGAGAGAGAGAGAGAGAGAGAGAGAGAGAGATGGGAGAGAAACATCTATCTGTTGCCTCCCACAGGTACCCCCACCTGGGATCAAATCCACAACCTAGGTATGTGCTCTGACTAGGGAGAAGTTCTAGATTTGGTGAAAAGTTTATAGATTTTTGGAGATAAAGATGCCGTGTATATATTTATTGATAGGTTATGGGTATAGGAGAGAGATTGACTCCAAGGTTTTCATCTTGAGATAAAGACCTTCTACAGAACCGTGCTTTGATGAAGAGAGGAACCAACCACAAGGAAGTCACTGATTTGCAGTGAAAATAGGAATTTGGGCTGATTAAGCAGTGATGCCTTTTAAACATACCTGTTGAAATGTCTAGCAAATAATTGGATATACACATATTATTAAGAAAGTCAAGGAATATAATTCAGAAACCATTAATTTGGACTGGATAAGATTACCTAGAGATATATACTGTCACATATGCTAGCCTCATGTTGCTATAACATTTAAAATTAAATTAATCAAACTTCACTAAAAATTTAAAACTCAATTCAAAGTCACTTTAATCACATTTCAAATGTTTAATAGCAACTGGCTCCAATACTGGACAGTGCACAACATTTTCATCATCACATTGTGAATTCTGTATATTAGGATACCATATCATTTGATAAAAACTAGTTTTGACTTTTTTTTTTCTCTGTGCTTCCAATGATCAACCAATTTAAATAGGAACACATATGTTGATCTGCATCTTACTTCCCACTCCCCTAAGACATAAATACAGCTCAGTTTACTAAACCAACTTATTAATTGTGAGGTTGCTGTTTTTCAAAGGAAATTTTTGTTCAAGGAAAAGAAATGTATTTGTGTTTGCATTTCTGTGTGTGTGCATGTGTGAATTGTGTATTAGAACTAAGTTGCAGTTCCCAAAATACATCAGCCCCCTTTCCCAGCTGTGTATACTTAAGCAAATTATTTAAGCTCAGTAAGTCTTGTTTTCCCCCTGGGTAAAATGGGAATAATAATGCCTATCTCAAAGTGTTATTATAAGGAATCACAGAACTGATGGTGGCTATAAACTGCTTTGCACAGTAGCTGGCACATAGTAAGTACAATATAAATATTAGCTTTAAAAGTATCAACAGTAATAATAACGCTATATAACTATATAAAAATAAATTGTTATTACACATATGTTGGAAATTGTATTACATTTTAAGAGAGAGCAGATACTAGAAATACATCTACCACAGCCTGTTTTTGGCTTTTGTCTGTAACATTAATAATGCTCAATTTTAGAGGTAATAGATGAGCATAGATGCAATAAAACAATTTTAAGAGCTCCTAGAATAATGCATTTAAAATCTGTATTTTGTATGTTCAAATCCATATGAGAATATTTACTGTAAAAATTTTAATGCCAGATTTCATGATGAGTATATGTTTCAGTATATTTTGTCTTCCCCTTCAAGTCAGAAGAACATTAGCAGTAGAAGTTCTAGCCAACAAAATAAGAGTGGACTATTGAGATTTTTAAAAAGCAGTGTATTAATTACTGGAATCCTTGGTGATTTCTGAATTAAGCTCTATGCCTTTACTCTCTAATTTCATAAGTAAATAAATAGTTTACTGAAAGTTGGACTTCCCTCACTAGCGATTAGTAGAAACTTCATTAATGCAGGAGTTATCCTTGTTTTGAGAGTTTATGCTTTTCTTTTCTTTTTTTTTTTGGTAAGCCTTTATCTGACTAGTGATTTTTTGTTCTTGGTTTTACTTCTTTGTCTTGATTACTGCTATAAATTTAGGTGCTAGATTGATGAATTTTAGAAAAATGTAGTAGATAAAATAATTTTTCAGTTAATGTGTTCAAGAATCTAAAATGAGAAGAAGAAAATGTTTAAGAAAAGGCATCTTTCCATGTTACAGAAGCTGATCTAAATTTTTCTACACAATACTTATCTAAAATGAATATACTTCCATTCAGTTCATAGCCATACAACCCTAGTTATTCTTTTTTTTTTTTTTAACCCTCACCTGAGGATATTGTTCCATTGATTCTTAGCAAGTGGAAGAGAGAGGGAAAGACAGAGAGAAATATTGATGTGAGAGAAACACATCAATTGGTTGCCTCCTGCACATGCCCTGATCAGGTCCTGGCAGTGTAGGAGCCTGCAACCAAAGTACATGCTTTTGACTGGAATGGAACCTGGGAACCTTCGGTCCACAAGCTGATACCCTATCCACTGAGCAAAACCAAATAAGGCTTTATAACCCTACTAGGGGCCCAGTGCATGAATTTATGCACTTTGAAAGGAACTGTGGGCCACGAGGCAGCCGTAGGCACCCGGGGCGAGTCTTGGCCCATCCTGTGCGCTCCCGCCTGACCCCTGTCTGTTGGCAGCTGCTCTCCAGCCGACACGGCTCCCATGTACTGATAGTGCCGGTTCTGCTGGCTCCCACTGATGGAGCAGAGCAATTGCTGCTGGCACCAGCAATGGGTGTGAGTGGGGCTGGCGCTGTCAGTGGGTGAGAGTGGCAGCTGCTGCCCTGACCACACCTCAGGAGCAGGGGGAGGTAGAAAAGTCCTCAGGGGCAACCGGGGTCAGCAGCTGCCACTCGTACCCCCTGATGGTGCTGAGTGATTGGGACCAGTGTCGGGCACTGGCAGCAGGTGCGAGCACCATGCAGAACTGCGGCTTGCAGGAGCAAAGAATTTTCAGTAACCACTAAAGGCTTGCCCCGATGACAGCAATTGGCACCCCGCCTTGGTGTGGTGCCCCCGCTCACCCTGCTTCACCATTTCACCGTGGTCAACACCCGCCATGTTCTTCACACTCACCCTGGTTGTCAGAGCACGTCATAGCAACCGGTTGTTCAGTTTGGTTGTTCCGGTTGTTTCACCATTCGGTCTATTTGCATATTAGCCTTTTATTATATAGGATTTCTATCACCAGCTATTTCTCCATTTATCCTATAATTCCACCATCATTTTGATCATTTAAATATTTATGACATTATAGACATAAAATAAATTATTATCATTTATAATGCTTTCAATACATGAAACTCATTTCATCCATAGACCTAGGTATTTAATGATAATGTACCTACTTTTATATTCTTATTAGTGGAGGATGAAGGTTCAAATGACCCTTGAACAACATGGGTTTAAACTTCTTGGGTCCACAGATGTTTTTCAATAAATATCTGTACTGTTTTTCATCTGGGTTTGGCCATCCCAGGATATGAAGGCCAACTGTATGCATTATTTATGCAAAATTATATAGGGGACTTAAGCATCCATGGAGAGAGTTTCTTAACAATGAGGAACAACTTTAAGTTTTCAGGGGGGGGTTGTTGCCCCTACCGCCTTTCTTGTTCAAGAGTCAATTGTATATATAATTTAAAATGAGACATTTTGAATAACAATGGTAAAAGTAAAATATTGGAAATCTATTGTAGTATAACAAACTTGGTTACATATACAATTTTCAGTAGCCTACCCCAACAGAATGTATTGTTTCTTTTAATTAAAAAATATATATATATTTTATTTCAGAGAGGAATGGAGGAGAGAGAGATAGAAACATCAGTGATACGAGAGAGTCATTGATTGACTGCCTCCTCCATGCCTTCTTCAGGGAATTGAGCCCAAAACCCAGGCATGTGTCCTGACTGGGAATGGAACCATTACCTCCCTGTTCACACTCAACCCACTGAGCCACACCAGCCGGGCAGAATTTGTTGTTTGACCGTGGTACATACTGGTAATCATTGCAGTTTAGTGGAGCTCATGACACACAATCATATGGAAACCTAGAAATTATTATTTTTTTCCAACTAGACTATGACTTGCCAAGGTAAGAAACTTTAACATATTATTCTTTTCTCAAAGCATGCTTGGAATCTCTACTTGGTACATTCAATGGTTGTTTTTGGGAAAAAATGAGTTATTGATTTAAGATGGAGTAATATAATAAATATAATATAATATAATATAATATAACATATAATATAATATAAAATAGTTGAAATATGAAATTCTCATTGACATGGGAGGCACCAAGGGGGACTGCATATTCTATTAGGGGTTAAAACCACAAATATACTTAAAATTTAAACATTTACATGTAAAAATATTCTTTGACAGGTCATAAATATTTGAAATCACAAGGGAGATGCTAACTAAAGAATTTTATTCTAAAAGAAATGAAAATATATGATACTCTTATATCAACAATGATACATATATTTATAGGAGCTCAAAGAAAAATAAAATACAAAGATATTCAGAATGTATGAAATTACATCACTGAAGAAAAATTTTGTACATTGAGCTCTAGTAGAAGTCATTTTGAAATCTATAATGTGTATATTTGTCAACCTTAAAATATGCATCAGTAGAAAAAGTATCCATTCAAGTAATATCTATGTGCTTTCATGTGCTCAGCAATAATCGCTTTCCCTCAGGAGGCTTTACTTTCTAAAGAACTCTGAAAAATTAATTGTATTATAAAAATAAATGTGTTTTAAAAAATGCATATTTATGATATGATTATAATTGAATATTGCATCTGTTTCTCTTTAAGAATATTATAACGAATATTAAAGCCTTTGATTATAAATTAACATTGTATATACTATGTTTTTAGATAAAAGGCAATATAATATTTACCTCAATGGTTGAAGACTAAATCAAAATGTAATTCAGTTGATTTAAAAACAAATGCCATACTCCAATGTTTCTGTTTCAGTTAAAAAGCCATCAGCTTTCTCAATCTGATATAAAGAAAAATGCCAAGGATATGGATAATTATCCGTGGACATATAATTTGTGAATAGTGGATAGAAATCTAGTATCTTCACCAATGAGCTCCTTTTATTTTTCCATTCCATGCATAGAGAATATATAGTCTTTTTCACTTTACTATGTCTACTTGTCATTAGCTGATTGAAAATGACAATGGGTCCTATTCCAACCCACAAATATTGCTTAAACTCTAAAATTATACCATAATTTTATTGTTATACAATATTAATAGTTTACCTTAGATTTCTAATTGGTAAAATGCATCTTCACAAATTGCTGGGGTCCAACGCCAGCAGGTCCAGGGGTCCCCAAAGGTGTGGACGGAGTTGGTGAAGAAGGAATGACACAGAGGCAGCATTCAGATGATCATCATAGCTGGGTTCTCTTGTCAGGGTCTCCAGCCAGGTTCTGTAGCCAGTTCTCTAGCCAAGTTCTGTCTAGGATCTCCAGCCAGGTTCTGTAGCCATGTTCTCTCACTAGGTTCTCCAGCCAGATTCGGTTGCCAGGTTCTGTAGCCGGGTTCTTCAGCCAGGTTCTGTCTAGGTTCTCCAACCAAGTTCTGTAGCCAGGTTCTGTCCAGGATCTTTTGCCATTTTCTCTCCCTAGATTCTGTCTCTAGGTTCTGTGGCCAGTTTTTGTCCAGGATCTTTTGCCATGTTCTCTCCAGTGAAGTTCTGGTTAGGATCTCCAGCCAGGTTCTGTGTCCATGTTCTCTTGCTAGGTTCTCCAGGTTCGGTTGCCAGGTTCTGTCTCTAGGTTCTGTGTAGGTTCTGTGTCTAGGTTCTGTGTCCTGTTGTCTTATTACATCTGTGTTTATACCAGTGGATTCCAATCCTATCAATCTCTATTCCAAAGGTTAGGGCGCTTCCTATCTCCATTCCAGGGAGTAAAGATTATGTAGCTTAAGCATGATTGTTCGTAGTTAAAGTGATTAATTATCCACCTGGCACTTAGTTAAGGGGTTTTATTCCCTCCCTAACTTCAGGGGAAAATCCCTACCTGGGGAAACAACCTTTCTCAGAGAGTTGACCTTGGTTAAAACACATAGTGCCAAGAAGGTGAGCAAACATATTAAGAACAGTATGCCATATATGCCAGGTCCCTTAAAACAGCAAGGATGGACCGGCTCCCGGCAACAAATCTCTTTAAGATCATCAATCACTGAACAGTCATGAGTAGGCAACCAGCCTTGTACAGAGGTACAAGCCTACCTCTGTGCAATTATTTCTTCAAAATTGAGGTTTCATTACACAAAATAAATGTAGCATGACTTATCACTAAGGGAAGAGTATCTGCATTATAAGGCATGTTATTGGTTATAGTGAGTACCATATAACTAAAGCTGTAGCTTGTAAAGGATGGCAATTCAATACAGTAGACCTTCCCTTATCTGTGGGGATACATTCCAAAATTCCCATTGGAGGCTTGAAGCTGTGGAAAAAATTCAACCTGATATATGCTATATTGTTTCCTACACATACATACCCCTATGATAAAGTTTTACTTATAAATTAGGTAAAGTAAGAGAATGGCAATAATAAATAATAATAACAGAGAGTAATTATAATAATACTAGAGGCCCGATGTATGAAAATTTGTGCACTCGGGGGAGGTGGGGGTGTCTCTCAGCCTGGCCTGTGCCCTCTTGCAGTCCAAGAGCCTTTGGGGGATGTCTACCTGCCAGCTTAGGCCAGCTCCCCAGGGGACCAGGCCTAAGCTGTCAGTCAGACATCCTTAGCACTGCTGAGGGGGCGAGAGAGGCTCCTGCCACCGCTGTTGCGCTTGAAGCTGTCAGCCTGCTTGTGGCTGAGCGAAGCTCCCCCTGTGGGAGCGCACTGATCACCAGGGGGCAGCTCCTGTATTGAGCATCTGCCCCCTGGTGGTCAGTGTGCATCATACCGACTGGTCATTCCTGGTTGTTCCACCATTAGGGTCAATTTGCATAGTACCCTTTTTTAATATAGGATACTGTAATGAAAGATATGTGTATGTGGTCTCTCTCTCTCAAATTATCTAATTGTGTTATATTTTTTACTTAAAGGAAGCACTTTACAGCTTTACTTTGGCATATCTGAATTTCTAGCATCACTACTCTTGTACTTTGGGGCCATTGTTAAGTGAAGTAAGAATTACTTGAATTCAAGCACTCAATATTATGACAGTTGATCTGATAACAGAAATGCCTACTAAGCCACTGATGGATGAGTAGGGCATAAAACATGGATATTCTGAAAAAAGAGAGAATTCCGGTCCCAGGCAGAAAGGACAGGATGGCTCAAAGTGGAACAGTATGATATTTCATCACACTACTAATGGTGTGCAATTTAAAATGTTTATTTTTGGAATTTTTCATTTAATAGTTTAAGACCATGATTACTAAAACCATGGAAAGTGAAACCTTGAATAAGAGGGAAGACTACCCAGGAGCCCTCTGTATTATTTTTGAAATTATATCTAAGTTTAAATTTATTTCAAAGAGATAAGAAAAAATATGTTTATCTATTTCTCTGATTTTTAAGTTTAAATTTTGCCCCAGGAGCAGCATAGGTAGAGGACCCCTGGGCCTTCTTAGAGCTATCGAGTAACTCAAGACCAGAATTCCCTCCATCACACTTATCCCCCACCTGATTATATGCAGTGGCTTATACCATCTTGTTTAGGGAATCCATCAAATCTCTTTCCATTGAGGATATTAATTCAATATATTTCCCTCATTAGTAGGTATAGTGAATCTCAAAGATCTCCAAACCCTCACAAGTGCCATTGTGAAGAGTAGAGAATTCATAAGGATATATATATTGGGTAAGTTACATTAAAGAAAAATAAAAGAATAGAATTGGATCAAGCTCTCAATGCTTAAAAATATAAGCTTGAAAGAAGAATATGTTTATGCTATTTCAGATACTCATAATTTATTTACACGACCTACATTAGCAAAATGCACAAAATGAGTGAAAGTAGGATATGCTATTTTTAGAAATGTTTTATGCAAAATAAAAGCATGAGAGCAGGATATATTTTACAAGTGATATCACCTTTCAAATAAACTCCAAGTCAAAGACAGCTATTCAGTCATATTGCGGTAAGGTGGTAAAGATATCATCTCTCGTCCATTCATTCAAAATATATTCCTTTGGTGTCCCTATGTTTTAAAATAGAAACACAAAGGAAATACCAAAGAATATGACTTAAATACTATCCACAGCAGTTCACATTCTAATTGGTAAGACAGACAAATAATTGTATATTTATGAAGTTAAGGGCAATGGAAGAAAAATATGTTTGGCAATAGAGAGATGCTCACTAAGCCTGAAAGATTATAAATTGATTCTTGGAAAAGTAATTACCAGTATAGAGACCTGTATGATAAGGAGGGTTTCCCTTGGTAGTTATGGAGGAGTCGTGAGAGGAGGGTAGAGAAAACTGTAAGCAGAGGGAAAAGCAAAATTAGATGTATGCAATGCATGTAAAAATTGCATCTTATTATGTGTGAGAAACTGTAAAACTAATTTTGCTTTCTTGTAGTTTGAAAGGAGTGGAATAATATTAGGTCTGAAGATTTATTCCAGCATCAGGCGTGGTTGATGTTGCATACCATGTTAAGTAGCTCTATCCAGTAAATGTTGTGGTCCATTAGAGAGTTTTGGACAGGGAAGTGATTTGCAAAGTATTTTCCATAGATCACCTCCGTGGCTATTAAAGAATTGTATGCGATCCAAGAACAGAGGCAGGGAGCGATGATGTTTACAACTAGAGTACAGGCACTTGGAATGAAGAAGAGTATGCTTATTTAAAATGTAATTAGAGGGCAAAATAAACAGTGCTTGGTTTAATGTGGTGACATGGGTGAAGAGTAGAGAAGATATTCATTCTCATAAGGTTGCAAGAAGGTTTTAGCACTAACATACAATAAAGAAAAAAGAATATATTGGGATAAAGTCAGAAAAATGCTTATATTTTGGACATCGTAAAATGTGAATTCTTCTGAGAGAGAGCATATAGAAAGAATTGATAGCCAAGTCCAAACTTCAGAGAATGGGAGGGTAGTACTTGATAAAGAATGAGCTCATGAAGAAAGTGTGTATACAGAGAACATAGGACTAAGGAGTCTACCTTCTGGAATACAAAAGTATTTTGTTCAGAGGATACTGAACCAAAAAAGTTAAATCAGCTTTTTTTCTCATGTCTTTTTAAGAGCATTAAACAACAAGAAACTTAGCATAAAATTATTTCCAGGAATAAGAATTATATAATACCTTAATGTTTGTCCCTATTTTACAGTTGCTTGATATGTGCCTAAAATCATATTTTCTATTCTTATACTCTTTTAATATTATGTTGCAAAGTAATCTCTATAAATATTTGTAAAATGTCTTGTGAAGTAACTTATGGATGGATTAAAGTTAATTACTGAATAGTTAAATGAAAAAAATGATTAAGAATCATGTATTGTTGTACTTAGAGGCAATGAGAGTTGACACAGGCCTATTGCATTAGTGTCCCTGCTAAGCTTTACTGAAACTGCAAAATAAAATGGTATCAGTATATGTTTATTTGAATATAAATCAAGTTGTGTTATTATTCATCTGTGACAAGGAGCAACTCATACAGCACTAAATCTATAGTATTTGGTCAAGGAAAATCAATATCTGTGAAATTAATGTCCTAACAAAACTCCAAACATACATCTCTTTCTTCTCTTTCCAACAGTAAGATGACTATCTTAAACCTCTTCTGCTGTCCTGAGTATCTGGGTAATTAGAGAAGACAGAATGTTAAGCTTTCAGACACTTGACAATGGTTTTTGATCCCATTATGGCCACCTGCATCAGGGAAGCTGTGCTCCATCTAGGCCTTTACTTTTCTTTATTATAATTTAACGGAGGGCATAATCAGCCCCAGGGAAGAGGAAGCTAACTTACTGCTTTTAAACATCCTTATTTTCTAGTGAAGAAATATATTACTGTATGTGCATGCGTGTGTGTGTGTGTTTGTGTGTGCGTGTGTGTGTGTTTCTTCTACTCAGCGTTAAGGTTCAGGAAAATTATTTTTCCTTGTGTTTCCTGGTTGATTGAAGGTGAAGATGTTTATATTTGGTTCATCCTTAACACTTTCATCTTGAGATGATGAGGTTCTTCTATTACTCTGTACTTTTTGAAAATGCTCTGATTTTTCTATACTGTTCTTAGGTGCTGTGAGGTTCATGAAAACCAAAAGTTCAAAGTCACCAAAACAAATAAAAGCCATCAGCCTGGATACTGTCTTCATTACCCTTTCACACCTTTCTGGCTTCTTTTCTTTCCTTAGTTTTTGGTAAGAGAGCTACTTTATTTCCTCCAGCTCACTGGTGAAATTAAGAAGAGTTATTCCCCATCCCCATCACCACCAAACCAAGATGTTTTGCCATCTTTTTTTTTTTTTTTTTGCAAAGAAAGGTAATCCACTTGCTTTAATAGCCCTGTTATAAGAAACAAAAATTCTAGCTAATTGCATGTAGTCATTCAAGCTCCAGTTTAAACATAAACTTGTTTGTGAATGATTCACTACTAGTAATTTCCAAATAAGAGTTAATAACCCACCCTCTGACATTCCTCATTTTTTCATACATCATGCTCCTTTATTCTTAAACAGTTCAATGCTAAGAATATAAATATTCTCTTACATGTCAACTTCAGTAATTTAACATTAATATGATATTTTATCTAATCTACCATTCATATTCCAATTTTCTTAATTGACTCAATAATGTTCTTTATAGCATTTATTTTTCTTACTCTAGTATAGGAACACATATAGGTTCAAATATTCTATTTAGTTGTCACATCTCTTTAGTGCCCTTTCATCTGGAATATATCGCAGTCTTTCTTTGTCATTTATGACACTTTTGAAGGTACAATCCTGTTTTTGTGTTTAATAGAAAGTTCCTCATTTAGGGGGTTTTTCTGATGTTTCTTCATGGTTAGATTATGCATCCCAGCTTGAATACTATATAAGCAATACTGTGTCCCTCTCACGGTATCACATTGGAGGCACCTGATATCTATCTGCCCCTCATGGATGATATGACTATCCAGTCAACAGATTGTCTGATCTCTCATATGCACACAATCATATATATATATTAAATTTATTTGAGTGGTAGAAAGAAGGAGAGAATCATTGATTGGGTGCCTCCTGCATGCCCCCTACTGGGGTGGAGGGGGAATCGAGCCTGAAACCTGGGTATGTGCCCTGATTGGAAATCGAACTGTGACCTTCTGACCCAACTAAACCAAGCCGATCAGATTAAATTTAGATATCCACTTAGGTCAATTTTATCATTTTATCAGATTAGATCACTGAACCAAACTGGATGGGCAATTCTTTTTTTTTTTTTCAATAGTGTGATTTCATTTAAAATCACACAATAGTGTGATTTTCAATAGTGTGATTTTATGTACCTATATGTACATAAAAATATCTGAGCTGAGATACACACTAAGATGTAAAAAACTAGATGATGGATTTAATGATGATTCTGTTATTCCCTTTTGATTAGAACAGTAGTACTTTGCTCCTATTTCTTAGTTATTTAAATTCTCTGTGCTTTAATTTTCTCAATTATAAAATGTAGGGTTTAAATGTTTTACTTGGTCTAAAATATTTGTATTAATATTTTTATACTTAGAAAGTATAACATATCAGCATACATAATTTATTTTTCTACTCTTGACTTTTTTTATTGTTTGAAGTATTACATATGTCTCCTTTTTCCCCAATTGACCCCACCCCCCAGGTCAAGCTGCCACTGCCCCAGTGTTCCTCATTCTTTTAAAAAAAACTCTCCTTTAATATGTTGCTTATTATATTGCACATTTTCTGTTCAAATACATGAGCTCCCATGAGCTGTCTACAATTCCTTATTCAGCTTTGTATCCCAGAGTCCTGTGCTTCCTGTTCTACTATAACTTGACCATTATGTTACTAAGAGACCTTCTATTATCAAAACTTTTGAAATTATGTAATTGTTTCCATGAAAGATACTAATGTTCATAATAACATAAAGAAGCTCTTGCTATATATGCTTTTAGATTTATAACAACAAAGTTATGTTTTCTCTAGAAATGTGGATAATTTTATAGCAATACTTATTTAATTTATTAAATTAAAAATGATACAGCATTGGATGGAATCTAGAAAAAGTCTGATTCTTTATTACATTTTCTTTTTATACTTCCAGTGGTACCTCAGTCTCCTCCATCACATTTGACCTTAATCTTGAATTTCCTTTGGGAGTTTGTAATTATAATATGTAAACCAAAAGTACAGAAAGAAAATAAACGAATTTTTTTTTTCAGCAGAGTAGTCAGTGGTCCAAATGTAATACAGTAAGTAGGGTACTGTGTGCTCTTCCCCCAGTTTCCTCTAATTTTAATATCTTCTCCACATAAAAATTAGCGTTGTTACAGTATTATTAACTAAGCTTCAGGCTGTATTCAAGGTTCAAGGTCCATGAATTTTTCTCACTCATTTCATTTTTCTGTTCCAGGATCCAACCTAGAAGCTCAGATTAGATATAGTTGTCATGTCTTCTTCCTTGTCTTTAATCTGTGACAGACAGTTCCTCAGTCTTTCCTTGTCTTTTATGACTTTGACAGTTTTAAAACCCACAGGTCAGTTATCTTGTAAAATGTCTCTCAGTTTGGATTTGTCTGATGTTTTCTCATGATCAGATTGAGGTTGTGTATGTTTGGCCAAAATACCAAAGTGAGCTTTCTTAGTCATCCTGTCATGGGATATGTGTTAAGGATGTGTCTTATTACTCCCGATGTGACCTTGATCACTTGCTAAGACAGCGTTTACTTCTCTACCAGAAGGTTATGGTATTTACTCTGAGTAATTAAACCACTATCTTGTGCGATATTTTTTGAATCTATAAAACATTTTATTCTCCTCAAATTTATGATCACTAATTTTATCACCATCACTGGACCTAGCTTACAACAATGATTACTGTGGTGTTCTAATGATGATTTTCTGTTTTATCCCACTCTTCTTTTTACTATTTGGAATTCTTGTAAGGGAGAGATGACCTTTCTTCCCAGCTTGTTTGTTTGTTTGTTTGTTTGTTTGTTTTAGCATTCTTGCCAGTGGAAATTGTGTGTTTTTTTTATGGGTCACATAAAAAGCATTCCTGGCACAAAGGTATGGGAGATTGTGCCTTGGTAAGATTTATTTTGGGTGCAAATATAAAGTTTTCCCTAAGTTCCCAAAATGGCATCTCTATCCATCCCACTGTGGGAAAATCCCAGCCTTGTCTTTACCAAGCTCAGTACAAAGATCAAGGTCCAAAAGTTCTGTGTCATTACTTCAATCCAGTTCAGCCTGTCCCCATCTGGCTAGCTTAGTCTGTCCCCAGCCAGTAGTGTGCCAGGCCCATGTTGGGCCCTGTGGCTGCTGGGCTGGCTGGGCCACACTGTTGTTAAGGAGAGAGAATGGGAACAAAGGGGGCACGCTCACACCAGGCAAGAGAGGGAGCTTCTTTGTTAGGATGCTTATATTATCTCAGGCTTGGACCTGGAGCAGGCCCTACTGCAAACTAACCAACTTTCCAAGCTTTCCTGGCCTTCTGATCGGTCCATCCTCTAAGGATGTACTTCCTAGATCTTTGTGGGGGAAGAGGGAGGTGTTCCATGTCCCTTATCCAATCCAATCCTTTTTCTAGGCTAAACTGACAGGCCACCATTGTCACAGTTCTGACTCCTAGTGCCACGTGCTGACCTTCTCCTTTATTGTCCTCTCGTTTCTCCCAGTAATCTGTGGAGTGGGTAATCATTAAAGCTTTTGGGGTTGGAGAGAAGTCCAGGTAGATCTTAAATCATCTTTCCACCAATCCTCCTCATTTTAATCTCATTCAATGACACACATTCAAAGGTATTATTGTCTAAATTTATTAATATATCCCAACATTTTGTGACACAAACAAATTTACATATTGTTGACTTTCTTTGCTATAGGTTCTAATTTGAAAAACAAAAAACAAAAAAACTTTAATCCTAAATCATCACTCATCCATCCGCAGATCATCCTAAACAAAAAGTTTGACATCTCTCATCTGTTGTAGTCACCTCTAAATTCTCATTGTCTTTGTCTTTATCTTTCTACTGTTATTTTCTATTATAATCCTAAAAGTAGGATTTGAGACTAGAGATAAACACACGTTGCTTTATCCATCAACTTTAGCTGCAATTATAAATAGATGCGATTTTCTCTCTTTTTAATTTTTTCTTCTATTAGTCTCATATCAAGCATCAGTGAAGACAATCAGGGTTTACTGCCACAGAAGGATGAGAAAAATGGTGAAAAGAAAGAACATCAATTATGTATTTATAAGCTTCCTGCTGTATTTTTAATGGTTTTAATAATTATTTCTGGGAAAGTGTGTTGCACTTCCAAATCCTAGCTATTTTATATTAATAGGTCAAATTAATATATTTCAGAACTTTGATTTATGAAAATGCATGTTGATATTATTAACATTTATCTGAGGATTAATACTATTTCTAACATTATGAAGGAGAAGGAAGAAAATCAGAAACAGAATAATAGCAGGTGCTATTAGAATGTTTGAGAAAGAGTGTCTGTGTAGTCTCATTGAAACCTTGTAATGGGGGCAAGAATATGACACGACCTCTAGGGAAGATTAGTGAAATGAAAAGTGGAGAGGATTTTGTTTCTGACTCCCTTTTAGTGCTTTGAAAGATGAGAACTTTGCAGAATTTCTCAGCACCATTCAGTGTGACATGAGTGAAATAATATGGTTGTGTGTAGAAAAGGATAAAAAGAAAAAATGACCAGAGCTCGGCCGGTGTGGCTCAGTGGTTGAGCATCCTATGAACCATGAGGTCAGGGTTCGATTCAGAGTCAGGGCACATGCCTGGGTTGAGGGCTTGATCTCCAGTGTGGGGCGTGCAGGAGGCAGCCATTCAATGATTATCTCTCATCACTGATGTTTCTATCTCTCTCTCCCTTTCCCTTCCTCTCTGAAATCAATTAAAATATATTTTAAAAAATAACAAAAAAATTACCAAAGCCAGACTTACTAAACCTCTTGTTGCCCTAGAGTTGAATGAGGGAGGATCTAAATATTCCTGTGCCACTCCGACACCTGGATGATTCAGGAAAAGGGGAAGCTTGCAAACCTTGAGGGAGCCTTAGCTGCATGGACTCTATCCCTGGAGACCAGTTGGGACCATAGTCATCTTAGTAGATGCTGGTACAGATGAAAGAAAGCCACTCAGAACCAAACACGTGGCTGGACCTAAGCCAGATCCAAAACGGGCAGGCATTATGGATCACTACATGTGTTCTTTGACGTCACAATGGTACACAAACTTCCAGAAACTATAATAAACACTGTTCTGGAAAGGAAGTAACTGAATGGAAGCTAATACAGGGCAATAAATAATAAGGCAAGTGTGCATATGTACAATTGACTACATTAACTTTTTGACATTTTATAGAAATTAGGGGAAAGTTGAGATTAAGTTCCCTAAAAATAAAAGCCTGTTCTCTTTCTTACCTATTTTTACTATTATTTAAAAGTAATTATACCTGCTACATGTCACACTCAGAGAAATTAACTGTTGGGAAGCTTATAAGATGAGCATTCGATAGAAACTGTGGTGTAAACATAACAGTGTGCAAAAACTGCTCAGTTCAAGGCAAAAATATGGTTAACAGTGTGATGGTTAATTTTATGCATCATCTCAGAGGGTGTATTTGGATGAGATTAACACTGAAGTGGGTGAACTTTGAGTAATTCAGATTGCCCTTCATAATGTGGTTGGCCCTCATCCAATCAACTGAAGGCCTAAATAGAACAAAAATATTAGCCTTCCTGTGCAATAGGAAATTATCCAGCCAACGCCAGATTCTGACTGAAACTGAAGCATGAGTCTCTGCCTGCTGACCCACACTGCAGATTTTAAACTTGCCTCTATACCTCATAATAAATCTATCTATCTATTATCTATCTATGTATTTATCTATCTATCTATCATCTATCATCATGTATCGATCACCCGCACACATACACACACACACACATACCTTATTTGCTCTGTTTTCCTGGAGAGCCCAGGGATCAATTCAACTTTATTTAACTACCAAATGACACTATCATTACTTGATATTTGCTATATTATGCTAAGATATGCAACAAATTAAGATATAAGCCAATTTGAAATGATAAGGTAAATTTATATGAAGTTTTTTATAGTAACTTGCTAATGAAAAATTGAAATGTGGTTAATGTACCTTAAATTGATACTACACGATATATGCAGTACAACCATATCTTCCCATAAAACCATCCTAGAAGTCGCGTCGAGAATGAATTTAGCATTAGAAGGATCAGTTGTGTAATCCACTATGGCATTTCCTGTGCTCTCAGAGGGATGATTTCATTTGGCTAAAGGATTTATGCTGCTTCTAAGGACACCAGGCAGATGACAGGTGCTGCTAATAACTGGTCTGGCCACTGTGCAGATAGCAAGGCTGGACTCAGAAGAGAGTTTCCATTCACCCGGTGTCCACCTCACTGAGCAACAGACAATAGATCATTTCAATTTTGTCCTACATCTAAATGATTTGTGGAGAAATTAAACCATTTTCAGTCTTATATTATATTAAAATATTAGCAGGATCTCCGTTTTAAATTTCACTGTATTAATGTTAACATATAATATAATTTCATTACACTCTGAAGCAAGACAAAAGTTAAAAAGTCATTCTTCTGGTTAACAAAACTTTTTTAAAAATAATAATCATTTGAATGTATTAGCAAGTTGATGCAAAAATAAGAATACAATTTCTCATAAGTATGCAGAAAATTCCAAGAACATATAAAAAGAAAGGAAAAAAGATAGCTTTGTGAAAGACACTACAAATGTTTATACCAGAAGTCAGAAGCTTTGAACATGGGTTGAATGATCCATTTTTTTAAAGTATGTTTTCCATCAATGTTATTCTTCTCTCTGTTCATATACAATGAAAGATATATAAAATGATATTTAATAGATGTTTGTAAAACAAAAAGTAAATTTATTTTTGTTAGAATTTTTCTCTTGGATCTTACATAGTGACATATAATTTCAAACAAAGCAGAAAATAAAACACTTTAAGATAAGATTCCCTGTCAAAATTGCTCATGACCTCATCAACTGGATCAATAAGCTTGCATTGTAAACTCATATTATCCAGCTCGTCAGCCATCCCCACACATATTGCATTATGCATCTGCATTTTTGCCTGTTGTCTGACCCACTTTTATTTTTCTTAGCCACCTTTTATTTAAGATGATACTTAGATGTGGTTAATTTTTTCTAATGTAATTAATAGGCAGCACCTGTTTAAGGATGTTTCCTTCTTGATTTTTTTAAAAAATCTCTTAGAAGGTAAGTCAATTAAATTGACTTCTATGAAAACCCAATAAAACTACTTAAAATGATTTCTTGGAGAAAACACATTGTACGTTGGTTTTGTTCACTACACTCTAAATCTATTACACACTGTTTTATTTTTAAGTACCATTTCAAAAGTCACATTTCTCTACGTTTCCATCTCCTTATTTTTGTTTATATTTCATCGGTGTTTTGGACACCCACACACACACACACACACACACACACACAAATGACACTTATTTTTTCTGCCCAAGTTCTGAATCAATAGAGAAACAGTCTTAAGGGATAAGATACATACAGATTTATGTATCACTTTCATTATAGAGGTAGTTGATAAAGCACAATGAGGCTTGGGCATGCTGCAACACTAACATTCCTAGCATTCAATGAAAAATTGAAAGATTTCTAACCCACTCACATGTCAGGCTAGGCAACCTCTGGTCTCTCAGTCTGAGGGCCAGCACTTGGATTTTTTATGACATGGAAGAACAGTCCACATGGGACCCTTTGGACCATGAAGACAAATTCAAAAAAAGGGGGGGGGGGAGAAAGAAGAAGCTAAGATATGCATTTCCATTTTCTCTTTGAAATTTACCAGTAAAAGAAATCACCTTCTACTCAGCATGGGAGAGAATGACAGGACAGATGGGGCTAGGAGTATTATGATAATGGTAAGCCTCCACATAAAAGGAAACATAAGTGAGAGTAAAGGTTTTCCTGAACACTTATAAGTCTCTTCCTCTGTCATTCATTCCTCATGGCACTAGGATTTTTGGTTGCTTTTGTTTGATTATGTTCTTGCTTGATTTTATTTCAGAAAGAAACATAGTGTAAATATAAGGTTATTAATTTTGATGTTAGAAAAATATGGATTCAAGGTTTGGCTCAACGATTCTTTATTCAATAATTTAGAATGGTATGCTTTAAATGAAACAAAATTGGAGAACATTTCAACTTTATTTCCTCCAATATATTTAGTTTGTGTACTCTTAGTCCATTCTTAGAAGCATTCAGCTAATTTAAATATATGATCATATTTAATGTAGATAAGTGAGGGGTAATCAATAGTCTCTTTGGGAAAAATTAAAAATTGGGTCAAGATGGTTGTTATGAACACATATGCCATCAACTCTTTTTATCACATTTTCTCTTACCCACATATGCACCTTATCCTATATAATAAAACCCTAATATGCAAATTGACCAAACGGTGGAACGACTGGTCACTATGAAGCTCACTGACCACCAGGGGGCAGATGCTCAATGCGGGAGCTGCTCTCTGGTAGTTCGTGTGATCCCACAGGGGGAGCACTGCTCAGCCAGAGCCAGGCTCACAGCTGGTAAGTGCAGCGGTGGTGGCAGGCAGTAAGGAGCAAGGGGTCCCAGACTGTGAGACCCCCGGACTGAGTAAGGGATGTCTGACTGCTGGCATGCGGACATCCCCCAAGGGGTCCTGGACTCCAAGAGGGCTCAGGCAGGGCTCAGGGACCTCCACAGTGCACTGATTTTGAGCACCTGGCCTCTAGTATTAGATAAAAGACCTGTAACTGTGGTATATTTGGTAAAAGAGTTCATCCTTAATGTTTCAACCATATAGTTGAAAATACTTCCCTGTTTACCATTTGAAACTAGATGTGATTTGTTTCAGCTAATGAAATATAAGCAAATATAACACAAAAAATTATTTGTAGAAATCCCAACAGCTAATGCAGGATTCCTGCTACCCTTGGTCATGGGGGAGAATTGATGGACACATTGACTGAGAGAAGCCACCGTTAACCTGGGCTCTGGATTAAAACAGTATGCAGAGCTATGGATATCCACATTGTATTCAGAGCATGAACACCAATAAATGTGTCGCTTTAGCCACTGAGTGCTTGCATCATTTGTTGTTGTGACAAAACCCAGCTTAATCTAACATAGCATGCAGAGTCCTTCATGATCACCCCCTGCTTACATTTGGCTCCATCTTCTTTCCTCATGGTAGTTCTCCATATGTTATCTCATACTTCTTTCATTTATTCATTCTCTCAACAAAAATGTTGTGCAAATAGCTGCTGGCGTATACAAAGTTTAAAGAATGCATATGAAGCCCTTCTCATTTCTAAGAGAGACAGAGAATTAACAGAGCAGTAAAGTAGAAAGTGAGTAAAAAAGGTAGACAATGTTTTCTGTTTTCAGCATCTTGCTGTTATTCCTGGTTCTCAATCAAATTGCTGCCCTCCACCCCCCAGCCCCCCGCATTAGGGATACTACATGCTTTTGAGGTTTTAGAGCTTCCTCATCTCCAAGCTCCAGCGTGAACTCTCATTAAATTAAGCTCCTCACCTGCTCCATTTCCTCTGAAACAGCAATAGTTTCAGAGTGAGAAATAATACAAAGTTTTCAGAGGGTTTGGGGAAAAATTATTTCTATAGATTTTCACCAAACCTAATTGCATTGTAGGGCTTTTTCCAACTGGATATATATTAAAGCATAAAGGCCTCAAGTTGGCTGAAAACCACCAGGTGACGTGCATAGAGACTGACTTAGGATAAATATGTTACCAGTGAAATGATGAGACCTCAGTTCTTGTCTTCTTGATGGAAATATTTCAGTCAAGAGACACAGTGCTGCAAAGCAAGAGAGACTTTATTTGCCACAGCAAAATCACCCTTAGGACGGGGAAACAAGGAAGAGCATACAAGTAGTAGCAAGGAGAGCCAAGGCTGGGCTGCTTTGGCTCCCTAGGAAGTTAGAGAAATGGGGGCCTTGGAGACAGGTTCAGGGGTTAGCCCAGGATGAGTTGTTCCCCTGGTTGCAAATCTCATGGGGTCCCTTAGAGTTTAGGAGATGAATGCCCGTGGGGGAAGGAGAGGGCAGAGGAGAGGATGAAGGGACTGGCAGCAGTGTGCTCCCAGAAAGAGAGCAAATGCTGGGTCTTTTGCGTTGAGGGTCACAATAGACTAGTCATCCGCTTTCTAGGTGGGCTCTCTCAGGCTCCTGGTCTCCACTGATTGGTTGGCACCAAAGGGCCATTAGTCAATGCTGCTAGTCCCGAGGCAGCCACAGCATCACTTGTTTGGTTTTGCTGTTTTTATGGGCCTTGGAGCTGAAATACAACTGAGGCGTAGATGTTATCTTCAGGGAGAAAAGTCAGGCGATCCAAACTGCATAACCAGCAATATGCTTGGGGAGGAAAGCTTATCCTGGGGGTGAGGTCCTTGTTTCCAAGCTTTGTCGCTTGCTATGCACCTGGGGCTTTCTATCCTGATGAATTTCTGTACTGGCCTGTTGTCCTTGCTCTGCTCATGTCTGTCTAACTGCCTACTGCAGATTAAACCAAACAAAAATTGGTGAAGAGAAAGAACCACCCATGGATTTTGTGTTGTGAATGAACAAGTAGTTCAAACATGACTCTTCCTTTTGAGTATTAGATTGTGAGAATCAACAGATGTGTGTGTGTGTGTGCATGATCACTTAATTGGATTTAATTTTTAGATTAAAAAGTGAAAGGACCCTCTGAAGATGTGACATGTGAGCAGAATGGTTTTAATAAGTCAAGTATATGAATAGAGAACTGATATAAAAACTCTTGGAGGCTACAAAAGGCTTTATTAAGGAACTATAAAAGAATGTCAATGGGACAGGATGACACTGAGTCAGAATGGCAATAGTAAGGAGTGATACTTGAAAATTAGCAGAATGAGATTAACCAGTCTTCTTGATCATGGGAAAAAAATGTAGATTTTATTTTAAGAGCAATGAAAATCCATTGAAGGGTTTAAACAGGAAAATAAAAGGATCTAATTTACATTTTTTTAAAGAGTGTTTCTCTGTACAAGGCTGAATGATAATAGAAGGTCAAAGTGGAAGGAGGAATTTTATATTAGTCTAGGGGAAGTAGATTTTGGCTTGAACTAGTAAAGAATTTTCAATAAAGTCTTAGATAGTAACCTTTGAATATTTTATAGCACCTTCCCTATAAGTATAAATTCTACATATCTTTAAAGTCTTAACACTAAAATGCTTCTAAAAGAAGAAATTAAATTATCAAAAGAATAATTTGATAATTTGAGGAGAGTGTCAATTACCATTGCGACTTTAGTCTCTGCAAAGCCATTGTTTGGACTAATGTGAGAATCCTTTATAATGAAAACTATAGAGGCTGCCAGTGAATCTATATTTTGAATCATTATTTTCACTGAAAAGGGACCTATCTGATAATGTTAAGTTAATAAAAATAATGTTCATTGTTATGCCCAGATTTCAAGATTCCCAAGAGACCACGCGAGGGAGCCATCCCTGTCCGATGCAAAAGCAAAGAGTCCTTTATTTCGAACTAGTTTGGCTCCTTGACAACACTCACCGATGCAACGGTAAGCCCAGTGGCAGAGAGAGGCCTAGCCCGATGGGACAAGGAGTTTTATAGGGGGGAGGAGTAAGGGCAGGAGAGGGGACTGTGGGCCCCGCCGATTGGCCAGGCGCAAGTCGGTGTCTCATTACACAGGATGTGGTCATATTGATGGCGTGCACTTCCCTTGATTATCATTGGTTAGTCCAGAGAAATCCTGGGTGTGGCTAGCAGAGGTTTGGGCTTCCGGGAAGAAGCCTTGCCGAGCACATGGCTTGCCCAAAAATGGAGGACCCAGGGTAAGATAGAGGGCGTAGTCCTCGCCCGTTCATTCATTTTTTGGTGCTATTCATAAGATTTGTAATAGGTTTTTAAAAAAAATATATTTTTATTGATTATTAGAAAGGAAGGGAGAGGGAGAGAAAGCTAGAAACATCATTGATGAGAGAAAATCATTAATCAGCTGCCTCCTGCACACCCCATGCTGGGGATTGAGCCCATAGCCTGGGTATGTGCCCTGACCTGGAATCAAACTGCGACCTCCATAGGTCAATGTTCAACCAGTGAGCCATGTCAGTCTGGCAAGATTTTTAATTCTTATGGCTGTGATATACTTGAGTTAAGTTGATTTTGCAGAAAAATTAGTGAAATTTTGTAAAGAAGATAGAATTTTGCATTCATATGCATCCATATTGTATATTTTTCCATGAGGTCACCATGAGAACTCACATGCATAAATAATTGTTAAATAATTTAACAAAAATATCTTCAAAATAGGTAAGCAAAGAAATTTTAAAATTTAATCATGAGAATTATTGCTTCCACCCAGAAAATATTATGAGGGAGAACTTGTTTGTATGTTTGTTTATTTATTTAATAGAGGCCTGGTGTACAAAATTCATGAACTTGGGGGGAGGGTCCTTCAGCCCAGCCTGCACCCTCTCGCAGTCGGGGAGCCCCACAATTGATCGCCCCGCAGAGGGAGGCCCCGCCCACTGCCCCCGGCCAGGTAGCCTGGGCCTCCCTCTTTGGAGCAATCACGGAGACCCCAGCCAGTTGTCTGGGCCTCCCTCTGTGGGGAGATCATGGGGCAATGGCAGGGCCCCCTGACCAATCACATTGCACCTGCCTTGGAAGCAGCAGTCAGTGCTGGGTCACTGCAGTGCCTGCAACCCAGGAGGGATCAAGAGGTCAGCAGTTCAGCCCACTCGGCCGTCCCCTGCACCCGAGCCTGCTGCGTGCATGGCCTAGCATTCAGTTGTCCGTTCGGTCGTTTTGGACGTTACAGATGCTGGCTCTTTATATATTAAGATTGAAACCTCTCACCCCCATCCCCATCCTTACCCTGCCAAAAGTCTTACATAATCCTCATAGATATTAACCATATATTGCAGATAGGAAATGGAGCTTTAAGGAATTTGTGACCTTTATGGAGGTCACAGAGCTTTAAGTGGCAGAAAGTGTATCTGATTAGGGCTTCATGAATGGCTCTGAAGTCTGTGCCTTTCCTGCAGATCTATTTTCACAGCAGTGAGGACAGGTCAGAGCAGGAGCCTCTGTCTAGTAGCACAAGAATCCAGAACCCTAAGAGTGAAGTCATTCTGGATGTAGAGACCTCAGGCTTCCAGACTCATTGATTTAGAACCTAAATGTTATACTATGAAATGCTAGTAATTTTTGGAAAAAAAAACATAAATAAAGGAGAAGAAATTATAGATAAAGAACAGTGTCATGAGAAAATTGAAGGCATGTACTGGTATAGTAAATGAAAATAAAACAAACCACACTTTAATTTGGCTATAATGTAGGCATATATAACATAATAGAGGAATATGAAAAGAATATTGAGAAGTGGGATCAAGAAGTTATTAAATACAAGGTGAAAAAAATGTGAATAAATAAATGTTGAGCTCAGAGCTAAAGCTCAGGAAGATTATTTTGGTAGCTGCAGAGGTGGGAGAAGAATCCAAATGAAGGAAATATGGAGCCTGAGCAAAGGCAGTGGTCAAGATATGAATAGAAATATATAACTATGTTTTTTGTTTTGTTTTGTTTGCACAAAAATTTGTGCACTGGGGGTGGAGGGGTGTCCTTCAGCCCAGCCTGCACCCTCTTCCATCTGGGACCCCTCAGGGGATGTGGGATCAGGCCTAAACCACCAGTCGGACAGCCCTCTCACAATCCGGGACTGCTGGCTCCCAACCACTTGCCTGCCTGCCTGCCTGATTGCCCCTAACTACTCCTGTCTGCCAGCTTGATCACTTCCTAACTGCTCCCCCACCAGCCTGATCGATGCCTAACTGCTCCCCTGCCGGCCCAATCACCCCCAACTACCCTCCCCTGCTGGCCCAGTCTCCCCCAACTGCCCTCCCCGGCTGGCCCAGTTGCCCTCAACTGCCCTCCCCTGCCAGCCCAGTTGCCCCCAACTGCCTTCCTCTGCCAGCCCAGTCTCCCCCAACTGCCCTCCCCAGCTGGCACAGTTGCCCTCAATGCCCTCCCCTGCCAGCCCAGTTGCCCTCAACTGCCTTCCTCTGCCAGCCCGGACTCCCCCAACAGCCCTCCCCTGCTGGCCTGGTCCCCCTCAACTGCCCTCCCCTACAGGCCTGGTCTCCCCCCAACTGCCCTTCCCTGCTGTCCTGGTCTCCCCCCAATTGCCCTTCCCTGCTGCCCTGGTCACCCCTGACTGTCCTCCCCTGCTGGCCTGATCGCCCTCAACTGCCCTCCCCTGCTGGCCATATTGTGGCTGTGGGCACCACTATCTTTGAGGGCAGAGCAGTCAATTAGCATATTCCCTCCTTATTGGCTGTATGCGCTGCCATCTTTGTGATGGTGTGAGGGTCAATTAGCATATTCCCTCTTTATTAGGTAGGATAAGTGACAGTGATACTTAAGATTTTGAATATGGTTTTCTTTAGAGTGAAAATGATGAGTTTAACTTTCAGCATATTTCTTTAATTTTTTGTGGCCTGCAGGTAGTTAGAGATATAGATTTTTATTTCTAGTAAAGATTCATTTGATATAAGAGACCAAGGGGCAGAAGGATTCATTGTAATCTTGTGGCAAGTCAAGCTCACTATGGAAAGCAAGCAGTTATAGAAGAGCAGTTGGTAAAAAAAAATCAATGTAGTTTCTTTTAATTAGGAACTTTTTACAACTCCATTGACAGATTGTATATTTTCAAATGCCAGATATTATTTGCTTAAGGAATTTAATACCTATGTGTGGCATTTTCTTTTTAAATAAAGCATAAGGATATGAATATATAACCACATATAATTTTTAATAATTATACACTCAAAATATTTTTATTTATGTTATAGTTCCAAAATTTTGATTTGAATAATCCTATCTCTATAACACAAATTTAACTTCTTTAATGTCAGCATAAATTGATGATAGATTAATTGAATCATTTATTTAAAAAAGATGAGTTTGGTTCTAGCCGGTTTGGCTCAGTGGATTGAGCGTTGGTCTGCAGACTGAAGATTCCAGATTAAATTCTGGTCAAGGACACATGCCAGAGTTGTGGGTTCAATACCTAGTAGGGGGCATGCAGGAGGCAGCTGGTCAATGATTCTTTCTCACCATTGATGTTTCTATCTCTCTCTACCTCTCCCTACCTCTCTGAAATCAATAAAAATATATTAAAAAATAATGAAGTAGATAAGGAGTTCTAATAGAGATACTAGTTAGAAACTAAAAAACAGAAAGTAAATAACTGAATATATAAAGGGAGATGAATATTTGTAAGAATGATAGAGCAAAGTGGACTTGAGTATGAAAGCTATAAAACTCAAAGAGAATTACAAATGAAAATAGCTGTAGAATTTTTCAAGAAAGAGGTAAACAGAGATTGATATTCTAAGGTAGAATATCAATTCAATTAAATGCTGGGGTATAAGAGGATGTAAAAGGCAAGGAAGGGAGGTAATGACATATAGGAATTTTATTAGAAGTGAATTTAATAATATCTGTGTGAAGCAACCAGGGTTAAGAATATGCATATGTATATCTGATATGCTACCCAAGCCTTAAACCCAGAATACTGACACATTTTTTAAAAATGTACTTAACATTGTCTTTTCATTTTTCTTTCACATTCAAATGCAATTCCTCATCTTCAGTTAGATTGTAAAATTACAAACATATGACACATGTGTCACTCATGGAAATGATGAAGAAATTAAATGTCAGGGAAATCTCTCATTAAAAATTACTGACAAAGCACGAATTGAATATGATTGAGACAATTCAAATATATCATTGTCAAAGAGGATCTTAATTTAGCAAGAGAACTTTTTCTTCTAGCTCCTAAAATATATTTTACTGAAACATATCCCTAATTTTCGTACTGCAAAACTTTTATAAACTACCATTCAAAGAAAAATATAGTACTGTAGATTATTGCTTGTATCAAATCCAACTTTGCAAAGAAGATTCCCACATTTTACTCTTACTAAGGTATTTTATGATTACTATTCAAAAGAGGTGAAAAATCAGGCAAAATAGATATTATTACACTATGTTTGTTAAATTAAATAACTTGCATAACCAAAAATAGTAGATTTTAGAAAAGAGAGCCCGTCAGATAAATAATTACAGTTACAGAGGTTTAGAATGTAGAATACATTTAGAATGTAGAATACATAAGAAAATTGAAAAAATTTCTTGTTTATGAACAAGAAAATAATTTTAATTTTACACTAACTGCAAAAAACAAAGTGTATTAATTTTCATTAACAAAGTTGCTATTACTTTTTTAAACTTTATTAAGTGGCTTTAATCTGTGTTACTTAGAAATATATAGTTTTTCATTTTTATTCTTATTTTATACCAGCTATATTTTTTACAAGTTTCATTTAGATGATTACTGATTCTAGGTGTAAAGATTATATTTCTTGTATATCAAATGTAAATCAATATATAAGTAGATTTTATTACAAAGAACTGATAATAAAATGAAACATATAAGTATTTTAATATGAATAAGAGTGTTGATTAATTCTTGTAAAAAATGAATCTATACTAATAAAGAGCTAATATGCTAATGGTCAATAGCCTTAACGGTAATGACCAGGTCATTAGCATATTAGCTGGGGCGTTGCTCCAGAGATGGAGATGGGGTGGAAGCGGGGAGTTGCCCAGAGGAGGCAGGACCATCCCGAGCGGTGGAGGGCAGGGGTGAGAGCGCATAGCGTCCCCCTCACCAGTCCTTCGCCACCCTCCACTCACACTCTGAGGGCCCCGTGGCCCACCTGCCAGGGGAAGGAGCACAGTGCAGCAGGCAGGAGGCTTCCATGCTCTCCTCCAGCGCCATGATGGGGCGGAGCCGCCGGTTGCTCCTGAGATGGGATGCTTGCGGGCAGGTGCCCAGAGAAGGTGGGACCAGCCCGAGGCCACTGGTGGGACTGAGGGCGGGGCTTGGAGCGGCCAGAGAAGGCCAGAGGGTTTGGGGGCTGGGCTTGGCGCGCTGGAGCTCTGCTGGAGAGGTTCGCGTGTCAAGGCAGGACGGCGCTGCGCAATTTCAAATCGCGTGCTGGGTTCCTAGTATATATATATTAGAAGAAAATACATGAAAAACTAATATTTTAATTTATTTTCCTTATATTTTTTTTTGTATCCTCATCCAAGGATATGTCTATTGATTTGAGAGAGAGAGGAAGAGAGAGAGAGAGAGAGAGAGAGAGAGAGAGAGAGAGAGAGAGAGAGAGAGGAAAGAGAGAGGTGAGAGAGAAACATTGATCAGTTCCCTTCCATTATAGGGCTCTGATGGAGATCAAACCTGTAATTAAGTATATGCCCTGACCTGGAATTGAACACACAACCTTTTGCTGTACAGGACAAAGCTCCAACCAACTGAGCAACCTAGTCCGGGCTCTTATAATTTATTTTCTTATAATCAATCACTTTAATATTATATTGTAATAAATGAAAAAATTATAGTTTCAAAATTATGAAATGAAAATTAATTGCTTTGTCTTTTGTTTTTTGTTTTTAAGTTTTTTGCTTAATTTGAATTTACTCTCTATGAATTTATTTGGAGAAATTGGGATTCCAAGTCAATTATAATATGGAAGAGAGCTTTTTGGGAAAAATTATATTAAGTTTAAAAAAACAGGAAACAGACAAAACAATACAAAAGAAAAACACATTTTTATGAGTGTGCATGAGGACAAAAGTTACTGTTAGACTGATACAACTGGAAGCACTGATTCAGGCAGAAACCCAAATAATGTTCCAATTAGGAGATGGAGGTAAGCAATGTTAATGGAAAGGAAAGGTGCACAATGACATCAGCAGAAGAAAGGAGCTTCTATAGATGCAGATGAGCTAACAGTGACACTAATTCTAATGAATTTTAATTTTCAGTCTAGGAGTCATCAGGCTGATAGATAATATCTGCTTTCTTGTTGTCTTTCTAAAGTGTCCTTTGGGACACAATGTTGCTTTAGGCCCAGTCCAAAGGTTATTTTCTGCCCTGTTTTAACTTTTCAAAGGTTTGAGGAATCAGACCTGCAAAGCAGTTCCTTGGGGATGGCAGCTCTGACTCCATGTTAAAGTGGCTCTGTTTATCTTTATTTTTTACACGTTTTCTTTTTCTGTTCACTCAAGCCATTTTTGTACCTGTTGGGAGACTGTCCTTTTCACAAAAGCCTGATGAAGTGAATAAGAGAACATCTGGTGTGCTCTTGGTGCATATATGGTGACATCAACCTGAACATCCGAAACAAATGTTGGTGTGGGTTACCAGTTCCACATCTGTGAGGTGACATCAATAGTTCATAACTGGTTATACAAATATGATTTTAGTAATACTTGGCTATTCACTCAGTTTTAAAATTATAATGAGTAATTCACAAGAGGAGGGGAGCAGTGTCACAGACCTCTGGATTCAATTCAGTTTAGTTTATTCTTATAGCCCCATGATCATGGTGAGTGGCTCATGATTTTTTAAGTTGTTGAAATATTTTACTGCAACTATCCATGATAAACACATATTTAAAAGTCACCTGTCTGAAGTGTCAAGTTTCTTAGTGTCTCTTCTATAACTTTAGAAATACTACACTTGGTACTATATTCTGGCAATTCCTGCTCTAGTGCAAATGTGGAAAGCTTACAAAAATACATTAAAGAATAAATTAATATTTGAAAAAAGAGTTGAATTTCAACTTGCATGAAAGACATTTTTGCAATAAATAGAATCCTTAATAACAATATCAAGCGTCAAACACTTGGGACATTTAAAATTAAAACACCAGCCAACGTGTTTAGTACTTACTATATCGCAAGACACAGGAGAAAACATTATTTTAAGATTCTCGGAGAGAAAAAGTTTAGTTCGCTTGAGAAGTTGCCCTTACAGCCCGACTTTCACTTTGGTAGAATGAATGCTCTTTTATCTCTCCCTCCATCTAGATACAAGTCCTTTGTCAGGCTCAAACAGTATTTCAGGATAAAACCTAAAGAGGAACAATAGGAAGCCAGTGTAGGCCAGGTAAAGCACAGTAATTACCCTTTGAGCTGTTTTCATTGTTTAGATGAAAACAAGCAATTTACCACTGGGAATAATCAGACAGTCGGCAAGGGCTGTCACTCTGGACAAGTCACATGAGGCAGCTCTGACTTGCAGTGTGTGGTTTGGGGCTGTCTGGCTCTGGGAGGGAGCCTTGCAATTCACAGCTACTGAACCCAGCCAATACCAAGGAGCCAACTCCCATAACTCAACTCAGCCTGTGGGAATTTGCTCATAAAGTTAGAAATTTGAACCCCATAAAATTGCCATTTTGCAGGTCAAAAAGAGAAAAATTCAGCAATTTTTAAAATACATCAATAACATCTTTCCTTTTGATGTAAAAAAAGTAATTGACACCTCTTTCAGGTGTCATTCAGTCCAATAGCTTCATTACTATTTTACTTCTGCAGTGCAAGGCCTGTGCCATAAGAATCATTTTTTGCATATTAATAAAATATTTTGTATAGTATAGAGTTTTAGTAATAATCAAAGCAATCAATAACATTGTGTCAAGTTAGGTGTCAAAATTATCTTATTCACTAAAATTTTATAATATTCAGAAAGGGAAGTTTAGAGGAGAATTGATCTTTTTATAAGCATTTTTTTTTATTATTTGAAATCTAGATACTCTTAAGCAGCCAATGAATGCTAAGTATAATTATCACAATGGTGTTATTGAATATTTTCTGGTTGTATCTGATAATTATTACTTAGATTAAATTTAAATAAAAATCACTTATGGAACAATACTAAATATAATAACTAAATATAATATAGCATCTCAAGAAATATAAGTGGCCCTAACTGGTTTGGCTTAGTGGACAGAGCATCAGCCTGCGGACTGAAGGGTCCCAGGTTCGATTCCGGTCAAGGGCATGCACCTTGGTTGCAGGCACATCCCCAGTAGGGGGTGTGCAGGAGGCAGCTGATCGATGTTTCTCTCTCATTGATGTTTCTAACTCTCTATCCCTCTCCCTTCCTCTCTGTAAAAAATCAATAAAATATATTTTAAAAAAGAAAGAAATATAAGTGGATTAGTATTTGGAAATCTCAATATTTTGTGACAAAGTATAAAAAAAAAACGAGACTTCCCAAAATGCTGTCAGAGTAAATTTAAAATTAGAGAATAGTCATGAAGTATGGGGCTTGGAAAAGGCACATACATTTGAAAAATAATGTATCTTTACAGGTAGTCATAAAATATTAGATGGCACAATAAATAATTTATTATGATTGTAAACCTTTCAAAAATGTTTCTGATAGGGCATGCTTTTAGTGATGATTGGAACACCTAAAAGATTGCCATATTTCAAATGCTGTGTATGTAATATCAGCCATCCATTCTAATCACATAGAAATGACATCCAATGTGTTACATATTAAACACAGCAACACTGATCTTTATTTAGCTCTTGATATTTAATGGCAAAAGAGAGCCAGTAACAAAACAATTTTTTAAATTCCATCCTTGACTTATCTTTACTGACTTGTTTTATATTGTGGTGGGTATTTTTTTCAAATTGACTTTGCCAATAAATAATCCACTCTTTGTTTTAAAAATCCACTTAAGAAGCTATAACCAACTCTCTCAATATATTTCTTCTTGGTTGGCATTTTGGTTTTAATACTTCTGTCATGCATTTCTTTTTATTTTATTTATTTATTTATTTATTTATTTATTTATTTATTTGGAAAGTAAGGCTTACCTTTGGCTGCTTATCTGCTGTAGTTAGCCAAACAGTGAGGCACAAATAGAGAAAGCATTATATAGAGGCTACTGCTTACAGGCAAGACAGATGAAAAACACAAGTTTAGGTCCTTCGTGTAGGAAGGTGACTTCAGATTAAGTGTAGTCACTTAAAGAAAAAGGAAGCAATGATAATGTAGAGTATGGAAGATGTATTCCCAAAGGTATATGTGCGGGGGAGCAGGCCCTGTGAAGACAATAGATAACTAAAAGGGTAGTGCTTATAGCTACAAGTGCATCATCATTGGAAAGATAAAAATCACTGACCAGTTTAAACAAGCTTTAGCTTGTCAGTTTACAGTTAGTTGGATACAGTGCAGCTCTGTGCAGCCTGATTGCTTACTTCTTAGTACATTTTGATTTTTAGAAACTGTGCTGGCCTATCAACTCTGGTCGCTTGAGTGTAGACTTGATTCCTCACAATAGTCAAATTATTGTTTCTAATGATTAAAATTTTTAAAATAATAGTTGCTTACATCACTATTTTTGAAACCATCCCAAATTTCTATCTTTAATTTTTCATATCCTACAAGCATACTGTTCTGAAAATTATAAACTGTAAGAAGCTCAGGCTTACTAACTAAAGGAATTAATTTGCCCTGTTTGAGCTGATTAACAGAAAATTTAAAGCAGTTGACACAAAGAGATTATTATTCCTAACTTCTTATTAGATGGGTATTTATTAAGTTTACTATGTATTTAAATAAGAGAAAGAGTGCTTTGAAATGATAAAAGTTGGAATCAACAATGAAAATCTAACCATTATAATTCTTTGTGCACAGAGTAGCATAGTTATCAGAATTCATAACGCAAGAAATAGAGCTATTTCAGAGAAAAATTAAATAAACCCATTTAGCCTAGCCAGAGTGGCTCAGTGGTTGAGCACTGACCTATGAACCAGGAGGTCATAGTTCAATTCCCGGTCAGGACACATGTCCAGGTTGCAGGCTCGATACTCAGTGTGGAACGGGTAGGAGGCAGCCAGCAATTAATGATTCTCTCTCATCATTGATGTTTCTATCTGGCTTTCCCTCTTTCTTCCTCTCTGAAATCAATAAAAATGTATTTTTAAAAATATCATAAAATATAGAAATTATTACTTAGGAATAAATTTTACTAAAGATGTCCAAGACCAATATACTACAAACTCCAAGGCATTGCAGAGAGAAATTAAAGACTATGGATGACAATACTGAATATGTTTAAACGTCAATTCTCCACAAATTGATATGTAGAGCCAAAGGATTGTTACCAAGTCCAGCAAACATTTTGGATAACTTTATAAATTGATTGTAGACATTAATTGGACATACAAAGGACCTAAACAAAAGAACTTTGAAAAAGAAAGACAAAGTAGAAGGAAATACATTGGCTTCGTGATATTATAAAACAACTAGAGGCCTGGTGCACTGGGGGGCGGGGGGGCAGGGGTCCCTCAGCCCAGCCTGCACCCTCTCACAGTCCGGGACCCCTGGGGGGGGGGGGGCGCGTAGTCGTGCTCTAAGCAACAGGCGGGCAGGGTGGAGCCCAAATCAAGGCCGGGCACTGTGCCACTTGTACTTACCCCTGCCCACTGCGCCTGCTGCAGCAGAGTCAGGAGAGTCTCCTGCCCTGGCAGCTGCGCTCACCAGCTGTGAGCCCAGCTTCTGGCTGAGCGGCTCTCCTCCTGCGGGAGCACATTGACCACCAGGGGGCAGCTCCTGTGTTGAGCTTCTGCCCCATAGTAGTCAGTGCGCATCAGAGCAACTAGTCTTTCTGGTCGTTCTGCCATAACTGTCACTTAGGCTTTTATTATATAGACTAGAGGACCGGTGCACAAAAATTTGTGCACTCGGGGGCGAGGGGGGGGGTCCCTCAGCCTGGCTTGTGCCCTCTCGCAGTCTGGGACCCCTCGGGAGATAACGACTTGCTGGCTTAGGCCTGCTCCCGGGTGGCAGAGGGCAGGCCCAATCCCTAGGTGCAGCCCCTGGTCGGGCTCAGTGCAGGGCCGATTGGGGTGTTGGGACGCCACCCCCTGTCATGCACAGAGCAGGGCGGATCGGGAGGTTGCGATGCCACCCTCAGTCATGCTCAGGGTAGGGCCGATTGGGGGTTTGGGGCACCGCCCCCTGTCACACTCAAGGCAGGGTCGATGGGGCAGTTATGGCGCCACCCCCTGTCACGCACAGAGCAGGGCCCATCAGGGGGGTTGGGGAGCTGCCCCTTGTCATGCACAGAGCAGGGTCAATCAGGGGGTTGGGGAGCTCCCCCCTGTCACTCAGAGAGTAGGGCAGATAGGGGAGTTGGGGCGCCACCCCCTGTCACACACAGAGCAGGGCGGATCAGGGGGTTGGGACGCCGCCACTGTCACACTCAGGGCAGGGCCGATGGGGAGGTTATGGCTCTACCCCATCACACACAGAGCAGGGCCCGTGGGGGCGGGGGGTTGTGGTGCCGCACCCTGTCACACACAGAGCCGCAGGGAGATCAGAGGTTGGGGAGCTCCCCCGTATCAGGCACAGAGCAGGGCTGATCAGGAGGTTGGGCGCCTTCCCCTGTTACAAACAGAGCAGGGCGGATAGGGAGGTTGTGGCCCCGCCCCCTGTCACACACAGAGCTGCAGGGCAATCAGGGGGTTTGGGCGCTGCCCCCTGTCACGCTGATCCAGGTGCCGGGAGGCCTCTCGGATCCGCTGATCCCAGTGCTGGGAGGCATATTACCCTTTAACTATATAGGGTAGAGGCCTGGTGCATGGGTGGGGCTGGTTGGTTTGCCCTGAAGGGTGTCCTGGATCAGGGTGGGGGTCCCCACTGGGGTGCCTGGCCAGCCTGGGTGAGGGGATGATGGCTGTTTGCAGCTGGTCACACACCCTTCAGGGTGGGGGTCCCCACTGGGGTGCCTGGCCAGTCTGGGTGAGGGGCTGAGGGCTGTTTTCAGGCTTGCGGGTGACGGAAGCTCCCAACCGCTCCTTTTTTTCTTTTTTTTTCTTTTTTAACTCTGGGCCAGCTTTAGCTCTGAGGCTTCACCTCTTAGGCCTCCGCTGCTGAAAGTAGGTATCTGGTTTGTTTCGGTTTGATACAATGTATAACTCCACCTCTGACTCCAGCTCTGAGATCCCAGCTCGTTGAAAGCTGGTTTCTGGGGTTTTTTTTAGCTTCTATATTTGTTAAAATGTTCAAACTGCTGGCTCAGAGGCCTGCAAGGCAGGCAGGGAATGTTGGAGTCCTCCGTCACTGAAGCAAGCAAGCTTCCTGTTAGTTTCAAGCTGCCTGGCTGCCGGCCGCCATCTTGGCTGACAGATAATTTGCATATCACCCTGATTAGCCAATGGGAAGGGTAGCTGTCGTAGGCCTATTACCATGTTTCTCTTTTATTAGATAGGATAAAACAATAGCAATTGAGTTTGGGATTTGGCCAAGACCTTTTGGAAAAAAAATAGTGACTTGCTTTTTTGCCAACTTTCAATTATTTTTTCTTCCTAACTACTCACTGGGGCTCATGTTTTGTGCTGTTTCCTACATCATCTGTGGTTTTGACTTTTCCATTCCCTTGATTTTTGTCTATTCTGTGATGGAAGCAATGAATAAATCAGTCTTAACTATGACTTAATAATAGTCTTAACTATGGGATATAGGAGGGATGCTGAGCAAATCAATATGTTTTAGAAATATATAAAACTGCTGAGAAATTATTATTAATTTGGCAGCAAGTAGTTAGGAAGGAGACTGCATCTCTTCTTTGCGTGTTCTAATGACTGTCCTTAGGAATCATTTGTGCATACCATGTGACTTAATTTACACTCTTTCAGAAGAAAGCCAAGGCTGATCATGACAGCTATGCACAATGTACCCCTAAGATACTCAAAATTTTATTTGCTCCTCAGGAACTTCCTCAAGGTCTATTTTTTCTAAGAGCCCATGCTATAGTAAACTTAGAGGATTACTGTTGATTTCTCAGAATAAAACATTAGTTCAAATTGAGTATTTTTTTTTTTTGCATTTGTTGCAATAAGGATGTTTCCCTTAACTTACAGACCTTATTGAGATCAGAGCATTTCATGGTGTTGTAAATTGCCCCACTAGGTATCAGATTTCACTCTTTCCAGTTTATTAACATGGAATAATCTTCAAAAGTGGGCAAGGGACAACTGTCAATGTTTATGGGTACCTTGCAATTGCAACTGAATAGCCATGGTGAACACATTTCAGTCAACTGGTCATTTCTTACGTCAGCCAATGTTGTAATGGTATATGAGATACAGAGAAGAGATGGCTCATTTATGAGAAATTCAATTGACTACTTCACACCAATGAACTCTGAATAAAGATACCCTCCCTTCTATGCCCTAAACAACAAGCAAAGATTGACTCAATTAGTTTCAAAATAAGATGTGAAAATTAGCCCTTGACATGATTTATGTGAACATGCCCATTTATAATAGGAAAGCAGCTATGAATTATAGACACCATTGCTCTTCCCCTTAATGGGGGGGTGGAGTATTTTTTAAACATTCTGATATATTTATTTTCCTCTGCAAGGCTCAATCAATCTCTCCAAAAATTTATTAGAACTGTGTCAGGTTTTTGTAAAGTTGTTTACTTTTAATTTTATGAAAATAATTTGCTTATCAAAGAATAATAATTTATGAATGCCTTTCTTAAGATGAACAAGTCAAATGAACAGATAAGAAAATGTCTAATATTTAAGTTAATGAGGTTAATGAAATCAATAATTTTATATTAAAAGGCGATCTTGGGTTGTTTCCTGTGCTGTTGTATTATTTTTTATTTATGAGTAGTCCAAAAGTATCCCATTATTAGGATGTGCTTTGCAAGTTCATTGATGTTGCATACTTAAGGAAGTGGGTATTTAGAAATAGAAGATATTCCATCTTACCCTAAAAGATTCTTTCTCAGAAATGCCAGCCCCATTCTTCAATTTGTGCAGAAGAACGCGGACCTTGGAAGGCACAGAGCTAGAAGAGCCCACACCTGTCTGCTTCCTGCAGAATTCTGTCCTGAACTTGGGCTTCAGTTTCTATAAGAGGGGGAAAGTTGATTATCTTTTCACTGACAGGAGGACAAATTATGTGGCTAGAAGCTGTGCTATGTCTGAGTACACCTCGATAACATCCGAAATCTCCATCCTTCCCTAAGGAAACAAACCCAGGAAACTAATACGACCTAATCCTCTGCTTTATTTTTGTAAACAATGAAAGCAATCCTAACATCTCCACATAAACTAATAATCTTTCCTTCTGCTTTTCACATCCCATTGCCTGACTTAATGGTCATAAACTGGGAATATTCTCTTGTAGTTTGTATAGTTCTACAGTGACATTTATCTTTAGAAGTAGACATTCCACATAAACATATCTGCTGTGTTTGAAATGAATATTTTAGTTAAATGTTTATTTTATAATTTTACAAAAGCATATTATGTTACCTAATTTATACTTATCATTGCTCATATTTCAAATCTACATAACGAAGTGAAGGATTCTCTAGGATTTAATGATGCATATCTGCTAACTTCCAGGATCCAGCAGATCAAAACTGGTTTTAAGACCTAGGCTGATAAAGATACCATACTCAGATGCTACTGCAATTGTTATTTGAAAATGTGCTAATTAGATGAATGAACCATGAATAAATCAAGACTCTGAATTATAATCATTTAAATAGAGGTCAATGATGGGCCTGGATATTTTATTTATTTACTTTTTTTCTGTTAATAATTCATCTGGAATTTATTATTATATAATAATTTTTACAAGCATATTTGTAGTCTAGTTTGTATTAATTATCTTTTTGAGTAATTTACTTCCAAATAACATATGATCATCGTCATCTTCTAGAATTAATTTCTAAGCAATAACATATTTAAATTGCCCTCTCCCCAGCAAACAAATAAACAAAAAAACCCTATTACTATTGTACTAAATTTTTTTTTAAAATATATTTTATTGATTTTTTACAGAGAGGAAGGGAGAGAGATAGAGAGTTAGAAACATCGATGAGAGAGAAACATCGATCAGCTGCCTCCTGCACATCTCCCACTGGGGATATGCCCGCAACCCAGGTACATGCCCTTGACCGGAATCGAACCTGGGACCTTTCAGTCCGCAAGCCGACGCTCTATCCACTGAGCCAAACCGGTTTCGGCGTACTAAAATTTTAAAACCTAAATTTATAAAATAATGAGATCACATAAATCTTAGTAGAAAAGATTATAACAGTTCAGTTGTAATTTCTAGATACAATAATTTAGCTTTATATAAAATATATATTGTTTATTGATTTTAGAGAGATAGGAAGAAGGAGAGAGGTAGAAACATCAATAATGAGGGAGAATTCTTGATCTGCTCCCTCCTACACTGGGGATCAAGCCACAAACTGGGCATGTGCCCTGACGGGGAATCAAACCATAACCTCTTGATTCATAGGCTGACACTCAACCACTGAACACACCAGCCAGGCTAATTTAGCGTTTTAATCACTATTGCTAGATTTGGCTATGTTACTTGCACTATTTTAAAAGGTAGCTTTATGCGGGAGTGGGGGGGAGGGAGGGGAAGGGGTAAAAGATCAACCAAAGGACGTATATGCATGCATATAAGTAGCATAACCAAGGGATACAGACAATGGGGGGCAAGGAGGGGAGGGCATGTGATGGGGGATGGGAGTGCCGGGGAGAGGTCAATGTGGAGAAAAGGAGACATATGTAATACTTTCAGCAATAAGGAATTAAAGAAAAAAAATTAAATCACACACAAAAAAGCATAAAAATAAAAGGCAGCTTAATTATAATTGGTATCCACCATTCTTAAGCATTAAATTCCATTGAATTTTACTAAGCACTTAGGGTCATGTAATTGTCATCACAATCAAATGCACAACAAGTCCAATACTCCCAAGGTTTACTTATAGGCATTTGTATAAATCCCTTGACTTGAATTCATACCTTGATAACCACTGACCTGTTTTCTGTTACCATAGGTTCACCATCTCAGAAAATCATAGATAAAATAGAAAAATACACACATTTTTAGTCTAGCTAAGTCAGTGGTTCTCAACCTTCCTAATGCTGCCACCCTTTAATACAGTTCCTCATGTTGTGGTGACCCCCAATTTCATTGTTACAAATTGAACATAATTAAAGCATAGTGATTAATCACAAAAACAATATGTAATTATATATGTGTTTTCAGATGGGCTTAGGCAACCCCTGTGAAAGGGTCGTTTGACCCCCAAAGGAGTCACAACCCATAGGCTGAAAACCGCTGGTCTAAGTTGAGCATAAAATATTTGAGGTTAATTCAGGTATCATTAATTTGTTCCTTTTAATGGCTGAGTAGTGTTTTAATGTTGAATAAATAGGATTACTTTATTTACTCATTTTTCAAGAACATTGGTCTGTTACTACTTTTTGTCATTTATGAATAAAACTACTATTGATGGGGAAAATGAGACATTTTTCGGGGGCTAGCAATCTGAATCTGTGCCAGTAACCTAATGTACATTCTTGATAACCTATAATTAAGTCACTGCCCCTTTCTCCACAATCTGGTCTTGCAAGACCGGTTTACTTAAGTACTCCCATTTTACAGAGACCTTAAACCATGAACAACGCCCAGATGGGGTTATCAGTGTTGGCACCAGGCCAGGCCTTTAGGTGTGGTCTCACGGCCCCCATCTCAATACCTGGGGCTTTTTGCAAAGCCCGAAAAAGGTCCAGAAGTCCCATCCCATATTTGGGGGACAAAGAAACCAGTTATAAAGGGAAAGCTTTCTCCATATTGGCTTACTCAGGATTTGGAGATAAACAGTCTCTCCTGAGTCATTGTACCGGTACATGTGAAACATCTGAAAATAAATGGGTTTTTCCTGTATCTCCGAGTACTCCTGTGTGTTCTTCGGTCGCCTGGTGAATTCTGTAACACTATCAATATTCAAGTAAAGGATTATGTGTGGACAATATTCATACATGGTTGATTAATATTTAACATAGGAGTGGGTTTACTGGAGTATATGGTAAGTACCTATATTCTAGTTAAGAAACTGTTAAACTGTTTTTCCAAAGTAGCTACACCATTTTGAACTCCTACTAGCAACTATGAGAGTTCCAAGTGTTGCTCATCTTAACCAAAAGTTATATTTTTAATTGACAGTTCCAATAGGTATGTAAAGTTAAATCTGTGGGGTTTTAATCTACATTTTCTTAATAACTAATGATATTGAGCATTTGTTCCTGTGTTTATATGTCATCTATCTTCTTCAGTGACGTGTTTATTCAACTCCTTTGATCACTTTTAAATTAGGCTACATTTAATCTACATTTCCTTAATAATTAACGATGAGCATTTGGTCCTACCTACCTAAGACTTGTTTCTCAGCTTTAGTGGGTTTTTCTCAGTGATGTTATCCCTTTCCATAATGGAAGATATTTCCTGCCTTGTAACTGTGGTGGGTCTTACGCAAAAGAGATTGTCCTGCCGCTCTCACAAACGGAGGAGGACTCCAGTAATATTAGCATGGGACCTAAGGGCGCAGTGCTGTTTCCTCCCCCATGCCAATTTACTGGATTTTTTTCTCTCCCCAAAACATGGGTATTTCTCTGATTCCTGGGAGTGACATGTGATAGGGTTTACGGCCTCTTCCCCAGTGGAGAATGGCGTTAGCTCATTTGAGGGAAGAACCTGGGCATCAAAGCAGGAATTCATATACTTTGCATCAATAACTGCCACCATGCCTCAACCCTCCAAGTAGAATATCTCTAATGTAATGTCTTTTTGTTTTTGTTTTTCCGGACCTGGTGTAGATCTTGGAAAGGATCCTACTAGAGAGTGTGAACTCCTCTTGTGTCAATCCCCCACCACAGCCCCAGAGTATTTCCACACAAGGGACATTTTGCTTTTACCAACTTGTTAATATTTTATCTGATTTCTACTTACTTGTGTGACAGTGGATCTGCTTTCTCCCATGTTCTGCAAAGGTATGACAACCTGCATATGCCTTCTCACCTTGGGAAGTGGGGTACGGCCTCTTTTTGTTATAATCTTGGCTCTCTGGTGGGTTTAAGAAAGTTATGCTTTCATTATTTATATAAAGGTTACTCATTGTTAGGCTGAGATCGATGTCCTTTCCAACTTTTAACATTCTAGGCAAAAGCTATTATTATCATCAACATCATGATCATCATCATTAATCTTTAAATTTAGATAGCACAGAATCTAGATAAAATAAATTTGTAATATGGGCAACTTTTTTCTTCTTTTTCAAGTGTTGAGAATTACTATGTATTCATTATGAAAGTAAAATCCAAAACAATACAATAATTGTTTTGTGTGTACTTCAAATAAAAATCTAACTCTAGTTAATGTTTTCTTTTTTTAATTTACAAAATAATACAAAATTTGAAGTTTTTTTTAACTGGGAAAATTATTCTTTATACAAAAAGTACTAAAATTTTAGAAAGGTTATTCTTGAATAGTCTCAAAATTATTTTATTTATTTATTCAATGAATCAAATAATAATAATATTTTAATTGTGAGTATCATTGGTTAACAAAATTATATAGGTTTTGGAGTGCACAATTCAATGATACATCATGTTTTTATTGCATTGTATGCTCACTACCCAGAGTAAAAATATTTCTAGAAAGAGAAGAAAGTAATTAGATTATTTATATTATATTGCATAATACATTTTTACACATTGAGAAGTATTGTAAAAATAGCTCACTTCCAATAAAAAAATATGTTTCATTAGCATTAATTATAGTCTTTAAATTATGACCCATTAATGAAATGCCTGAGCTGATTTTGTGTGTCCTTCAGCAGAAAATGATTTTTATGTAAAAAATCATTGTAAAAAAAAAATAATAAAGCAAAGAAAAACATGTGACAAAGGCCGTATGTAGTTCTTTACTGAAAGATTACTAGCCCCCTGTATAAATATAAATAGTGAGTTATATAATTATCAATAATATTATATAGTATGAATACTATATATTAACATTGACAAGCATTATGAGGATACCTAGCATGTAGATTAATAGAGCAAGAACTGGATTAATATTGTATGAGAAATATTTCTTTGTTGATTTTTCTTGAAAAGACAATTTTATTGCTAATTACTCTAACTTCCTTATATGTGAAATGAGACTCATAATACTAGGTATCCCACAATTCAATTGTAAAAAATAAATAAAGCACTATAGGCAAAGCACTTATCATAGTTCCCAGAATATGTTAAGTATTAGTTGTTGCGGGGCACCGTTATAGGGTTAAGCCAGGGGTGGGCAAACTTTTTGACTCCAGGGCCACAATGGGTTCTTAAACTGGACCAGAGGGCTGGAACAAAAGCATGGATGGAGTGTTTGTGTGAACTAATATAAATTCAAAGTAAACATCATTACATAAAAGGGTACGGTCTTTTTTTTTTTTTTAGTTTTATTCATTTCAAACGGGCCTAGTTTGCCCACGGCTGGGTTAAGTCCTGGACTGACCTGTTGGCAAAGTCACAAACAAGTCCCAGCTTAGAGGACACAGTTCTCTTAGCATAATTAGGCTTGACTTTATAATGCTCCCTAGATCTTATCTGGGAAGCTAATGGGCTGAGGGAAGTGAAGGAAGTGGCCAAAACAAGTGAAATTCACAAGAACAGTATAACTATGGTCAAAACAAGTGAAACTCACAAGAACAGTGTAACTATGGTAACCACTACCTTGTTTACCTCTGACTATAAAATAAAGGCTCAGCTTGCCTCTGGATCTTTTTCTGTGGCCTCAGCCAGGCATAGGAAGATCCACGGAGACTAAAGAGAGCTAGAGAGTTCTGAACGCTGTCTCCATGTAAATCACTGGGGCTGGACCCCGGCAAGTTGTATATTTAATAAATAACAGGCACTCCTTTTTAATGTGACAATGTCAAGGATGTGTAGTATATAAATATGAATCAAAAAATTAGCATTAGCAATAATCCTCTATATGTTAATGATACTTACTTAAGAAAATAAATCTACTATTTATACAATATTTTACCATTCAGGCATTACTTTTGTATATTTCCCAATTTTGCCACTCATAGCAATAATGAAAATTCCTTGATAGCCAAATTTTTTTGTCTCCTTTTTTGTTACTTCTAAGAACAGTGTTTGAACATAGTAGATGTTGAATATACATGTGGGAAATGACTGCGAATAATCTTGTTAAGTGAGCATAATAATCCCACTTTACTTATGTACATAATGATTAAGTGACTTTAACATAGATGAATACTTAAAATATCTTAGAAATGAAAGTGAAACTGTATATCTTATCTTTGAATCCCAAAATTTTTCACATGATTATACTCCCATTTCGATGCTTAACCCATGGTGCATCATTCAAACATTTGTAAATTTTGTAAATTTATAAATTTGTTTACCAATTACCTCAATTAAGGAGAATTTTCTGTATATAGGCAGCCACAGTACAGCTGTGCTCCAAAGAGAAGCAATCTGTAATTTTCCCAATTCAAATTTTATAAAATAAAACTTCGGAAAAATCCTTTTTGATCCTACTACATAACCATCATAATAAATATCAGGCTTTTCTGTGTCATCATTGTATCTTTACGTCTAACATTGTGCTTGGCAAATATAGTATACTCAATCGAATATTACTAAGCAAATAAGTTTTGATATATACATTTTATATTTAAATAAAAGTATATGCAAATACCCAACTTTAATAAATACTTTAAAGGGCAGACATATTAGTTTAAGTGTTGTAAACCTGAAAGAAAGAGTTAAATAGAAAATAAATAGGAAGGCCATCCTTGGCAAAAAGAATAACAAATCCAAAGATCATGTATTATCAGGGATTATGATTTGAGATCTATAACTCTAAATAGTTAGAACATAGGAAGCAAGGAAGATGCAGGTGTGAGATGAGAGGCCAGTAGAGTATAGACTATGTAGAGTTCTACATAAACTATGCATAGACTACTACGAGCCAAGTTAAATATTTTGATATCTCTAAAAAATTAACAATAAGCTTATAGGAGAATTTCAGCAGTAAAAAGAAAGTGTCAGTTTGGAAATAAATATCTAAAAAAATGTACATACATAATCAAAGATTACATACTTTGAAGTTTATCAGGCTCATATTTATGAGACTGATATCAATTTGAAACCACTTTTATTTATCTTGAGTTTGGGTTATAATAGTAGATGACTTTGTTTAAAATTCATGTTCTCTGTTAGCAAACAATATTAATATTTAGAAGGAATATTAGAAAGGAAGGTGTGGAAGTTTAAGTTTCTGTTATACATTTTTTTTCTGGACAGAATTTAGGTTATTTAGTCATATGTTCCATAGAACTGCCACCATTTTTTGAAATGAAGCCAATTTCCATTTGGAGTTTAGGATTCTATGATTATTAATATTCTATAATGGTCAGGATATATAGATCTAGTTTATAACAATGGAGTACAGCATAAACACATAAGTCCTGTGGTGGGAAAAATCAATGAGCTTCTTTGAATGCACCATCCATGAAGGACCTAGATAAGGGCTCAGCAATAAAAGAACAGTACGTGATAATTGCTTTTAATATGTACCAAACTGAGGAAATGTCTATAAATGGAAAATGTAGGGGTGGGGGGGTCCCGTGAGGAGAAAAGAGGCTAGTGTTAATAATCAGTGGTAGTTGAAACTGACCAGGACTCCTTGCATATTAACTGATTACCTTTGCAAGACCCAAGGCTAACAATGCCATCCTCTCATTTAACTTTAGGGGGTCTCTGCAAAGAAACAGGAAATATTCCTAAACTGAAATTTATAAGGATATTTTCTATGTAATATTGTGGTCAATCTTTCAACTATGTTTCTTCTTATTGTCAGCTTTTATGGTCTTGTCTCTATTGTCTCTGTCTTTCATGAATTCAGGTAACAAATGTTTAATAACAACGTTTATGGGCCAGCCTCTGTTCTCAATTTGTAGTATACATCAGGGAGCAAAATAAACAAAGTACTCTGCACTCATGTATCTTCTATTGTATTTGAATAGACAAACTATAACCTAAATCAAAATATAATATAATGGTGGGTAATCATTACGATGATCAAAAATAAAGTAGACAGTGTAGAAATGTTTTTATATGTTTCATGTGTTACTTCTTTCCTACTAGAAGTTTTTAATAGATAATAAAAGCCAAAGTTTTTTTTTTTTTTTTTTTTTTTCTATTTTATTTCATTCGCTGAAGAGTTGAGAAGATCTGCACAGGACAATTCTTTTGAACACTTAGACTAATGGGAGTTGAATCAGTTTGAACAAATTTAATTGACAGACTTGCAAGTGTAACATTTTATTTAACCAACTTTAGTATAAATGTTCTATTGTGCCTACTTTCTAGAAACTATTAAAGTAAGAAAAATATCTTATCACACATTAATTTCATTTTATGGGGTTCTCCCTGGAAAAGAATCCCAAACTGTTTTTTTTTTTTAATTTCATGTAATGGAATATTAAATGGTCTGGAATCTATAGGTTTTATATTCTTCAAGAAAAGAAAAAGAATCTGTGAATAAATGAGATCAAATTATTGACTTAATAAATCTCTTAAGTTTTATTAGAATTTGGTTTATTTTGCCATCTTGGGATTATTTTAGCCTCTGGTGAGTAATTTTGAAACATTTTCTTCTCCTTCTTCCTCCCTCTTTTTCCTCCCTCCCCTTCTTCCTTTTTCTTTGAACATTGATACAAAAATTTTCTCCTGGTCTATAGTTAGCTTCAAGTTCTCATGTGGAAGGTTCAAATACATGTAGGTGAGACAAAAATAGATCTCAGCAGATTTGTTAAAATGTGCCCGGCTTCCCCTTTCAACATTAAATCAAATAGTGTTGTGCAGGTGTTCAGCTGGCTGATAGAAATCTTATGAAAGGGGAAAATGATGCAATTCATTAACTCTAACAGGTGAGATGAAGACATGTACAAACAAACTTACCAAAAAGATTTTAAAAAAAGAAGAAGAAAGACAGAAAAGGAAAAATACACAGTACAGGCAATCACTGGTGGGATGATGCTTTTCCTTACTAATAAGCAATGAAATATTTTATTTTGTTCATTAAGTGACATGATTCACAATGTTAATGAGAATAAAAATGCAAAATCCCCTTAATTAACAACATGAAAAATATTATTAGTTTGTTTGGAAACTGTGACTCTAACACTGAGTAGAAGCACTTCATGGTTTTCATAAATAACTTATGACTTAAATATCCTTTTTATTATTCTTTCTTTCTTTTTTTTTTTTTTGCTAAATAAGATTGTATGGGCCAGAGTCTAGGTTATTACCAGCCAAAAACAGGTAGATGTTCTGCTAAGCTTCAGTAATTTCTCCTTTGAAGAATAGAAACATTCTTGTTGTGTATTGAGTAAGAAGGGATCTAGAGGAGGATGCTCAGCTTTTGAAGTCTTTTTAGGTGTGGTTCTCATTCAGTCCATTAAATAGAAAATTAAAAAGCTTCCCTCCTATAAAGTTAGATGTTTTGGCAGAGATTTGTCACCACATCATTGGAAGTTTTTTCATCTTTCTGTTTTAGAAATGATTCTCTGGGTTAATTAGTAGTCCCCACAGATATGACCCATATTGGCCCATACTGGTAGCAAAGTAAAGGCTGTTCTGACTTAGTGCCTTGTAGGTCATTCTGAGTGAGTAGCATCTAGTGAGAATCTTCTCAGAAGATGATAGAGTCCTTATTTCTCTGTGTATTTATGAAACCCCTGACTATAATTGGATAACACAAACTCTGAAAGTTATTTGACATGATGATCTAAATTAGAGTGACATAGATTTCAGATGGGTACTAAAACATTTTTTTGTGATATAATATTCAGAGTAATCACTGTTGAAATTGAAAGCCCAGAAAAAGCAAACACATACAGAGGCAAGTAGTTTACAACAAATAAGCTGAGAATATACAATGGAGAAAAGAAAGTCTCTTGAATAAATGATGATGGGAAAACTGGACAGACATATGCAAAATAATAAAACTAGACCATTATCTTACACCATACAGAAAAATTAACACAAAAATAGATTAAAGACTTGATTGTAAAACCTAAAACAACAAAATATATAGAAGGGAACTTAGGCACTAATTTTCTGGAAATTGGTCTCAGTGGTATTTTTGTGAATTTGACTCCAAAGGCAATGGAAACAAAATAAAAATAAATAATGGGACTATATCAAGCTAAAAATCTTCTGCACTTCAGAGTAAGCCATCAACAAAACAGAAGAACAATCAACCAAAAGGTAGAAGACATTTGAAAGTTATATATTTCATAAGTAGTTAATTTCCAAAATATATAAAAAACTCATATGACTCAACAATATAAAAAAAAAATCTGATTAGAAAATGGACAGAGGATCTGAATAGACTGTCTTCCAAAGAAGGTATACAGATGGCCAACAGGTATATTAAAAGATGTTCAGTATCACTGATTATTTGGGAAATGCAAATCAAAACCACAATGAGATATCAGCTCCCATCTGTTTGAATGACTATCATAAAAAAAAAAAAAAATAACAAGTGTTGAAGAGGATATGGAGACGAGGGACCCTATACGCTATTGGTAGGAATGTAAACTGGTTCAAACACTATGAAAAACAGTATTGAGGTTCCTTTCAAAATTAAGAATAGAACCACCATATAATTCAGCAATTCTTCTTCTAGGTATTTACTCAAAAAATATGAAAACACTAATTGAAAAGTATATATGTACTCTTATGTTCATTGCAACATCTATCTATATAAAAGCCAAAGCAACTGCCTGACCATTGGACCATTTGACTGGTAGCTATGACACGCAATGATCACCAGGGGGCAGATGCTCCAATTGGTAGCTATGATGCACACTGACCACCAGGGAGCAGATGCTCAATGCAGGAGCTGCAGAGCAACAGCAACTTTGTAGAGTGCCCTCTTGAACTCCAGGACCCCTCAGGGGATATTGGACTGCTGATTTCAGCCCAATCCCTGCAGGCCAGGCTGAGGGAAACCCACCTGCCAGAGGGACCCCTGCTCACTCTGCAGACTCCTTTCGAGCCCTGGTGCTGCCCCAGGTGTGACTGGCAAGGGAGGGACCGTGGGAGATTGGCTCCAGGGTGTGTTCAGCCTGTCTCAACAATTCCTGCCCCGCCAACCACCTTCTAATTAATTCCCTTTCAATGTTCATGAATCTGTGCACTGGGCCTCTAGTTAGTCATAATACCCAAGGTATGGAAAAAACTATGCATATATTAATGGATGGATGAATAAATGAATGAATGAATGAATGAATGAATGAATGAATGAATGAATAAATAAATAAATAAATAAATTTAATGGAATACTACTCAACGATAACAGATGAAATACTATCATTTGCAACAACATGAACGGATCTTGATGGTATTGTGCTAACTGAAATAATCATATGGAAAGGAACAAAAACAAACAAACTATAATCTCACTCAAGTGGATTATAAAACAAAAAAGGAACAAACCCAATAATGAAATTAAACAAACTCATAGTTACAGACATCAGAATGATGATTATCAATGAAGAAGGGAGTACAGGGAGGACAAAAAGGGTAAAGGGGGTCAGATATATAATAATGGAAGGAAACTAGACTTTTGGTGGTGAGCACACAATAGAGTTTACAGATGCTGAATTATAATGTACATCTGAAATTTATATTATTAACCAATGTTAATAATATAGAGTTCATCTACTCTTCCTCCAAGTTTGTTGAGCATCCTTATAACCAGTGCTTTGAACTCTGTATCTGGTAGATTGCTTATCTCCATTTTGTTTAGTTCTTTTTCGGGAGTTTAGTTCTGTTATTTATCTGGGACATTTTTCTTTGTCTCCTCATTTTGGCAGCCTCCCTGTGTTGGTTTCTATGTATTATGTAGAGCTGCTACAGTTCTCAGTCTTGGTAAAGTGGCCTTATCTAGAAGGTGTCCTGTAGGGTACAGTAGCACAGCCTCCCATCACCAGAGCTGAGCCCTCCAGGTGCACCTCTCCTACCCCCCATGGGCTGTGTACACCCTTCAGTTGTACCTGAGCCTTGATTGCTATTGGCTCATTGATAGGAAGCATTTACCCACCCCCACCCCGGGTCAGTCAGGTGTAAGGACTGGCTGTGCCTATCCTGAAGGATCAGCAGTGTGGGGGCCTATTCCATGAAGCAGGACTTGCTTCAGTGGGGCTCTGGTGCGCACTGAGTCTGCCCCTTGACTGTATCACTGGGATCTCCTAGGAGGTGCAAGCGAAGGTCAGCTGCCACCTGTGTCCTGCCCAGGGCCACCCAGCATGAGTTACAAAACGATTAGCAGATGGTAGCTATTGTACTGGGCTTGGAGGTGCTCAGGAGCAGCCAAGCTGTGAACTAAGGCTGACTACCACTGGTGCCAGGCCCTGGGCCACTTAGTGAGAGGTACAGGGCTTTTTGAGAGATTTTAGGAAAGACTGAAGCGTGAGCCAAGACAGGCCTGTCTTATGGAAAAGCCATTTGAAGCAGTTTTGGTGGGCCCCCACGTTGGGTGGGATAGGGTCTAAGGGAATCACCTAAGAAGAGCAGTTTGGCCAGGTAGGTGGAAACTCAGAGATAGCATCCGCCTTCTGGTTTTGCGGGAGGAGGGCTTAGCAAAGGGATAATTGTCTCTGCTCAAACTTCTGACTGGAGAAAGCTGCTCCTCCTGCTCTCACCCTGATGCCAGATAATTCAGTTCCTCTCCATTTGTCCCTGTTATTTTCCTAGCTGCTGCTCTAGCACTGGAACTCAGAGCAAGTAATTCTGAGTAAATCCATGTGTGGGTCCTTTAAGAGGAATGCCTGGGACTTCAATCTCCCTTTGTCTCTCTCAGCCATAGTCTCCACTGGTTTTCACAGACAGAAGTTATGGGGACTTCTCTTCCTGGCACTGGAACCCTGAGCTGAGGGGCCTGGTGTGGGCCTGGGACCACTCATTCCTCAGGAGAGACCTCCACAGTCGAGATTCCCCTTCCAATTTTTACCTGCCACAGTTCTGCTGTCTTCGCTCCTCCTGCCAGACCCCATGGGGATTCTTCTTTATATATTTAGTTGGACTTCCATTCAGCTAGATTTCAGGTGGCTCTGAATGATGGCTGTTGTGTAGTTTAGTTGTAATTTTGATGTGGTTGTGGGAGGATTTGAGTACTGCATTTGCCTATGCTGCCCTCTTGACCAGAACTCTGATTCCTACAGATTTTTATCTCTTGCTGAAATTAATTATCTGAGCTTGCATGTTGTTAATGTGTTCCATTACAACCTATACCATAATTGTCACAATAATTTTCAATTTCCTCTCTGATAGTTCCAGCATTTTTGTCATTTCTGAGTGTGGTTCTAATATTACTCTGCTTTCAAATGATTTTTTTTTTTTACCTTCTGCTTTACTTTGTATGTTTTTTATTTATGTATGTATTTATTTAGAAAGCTGGGCATGTTTTATAGGATATTATGGGTAAGTTGCATAGGAAATATATGTGTCTCTGTGTGTATAAACTAGCACATATATTACATACATGGAAACTGGTACATCATTTGTTCTGCTTAGCATTGAGTGTAAGCTATATGTTAATCTAGTCAAGAATTTCTCTTCATTCAAAGATTTTTGTTGTTATGAGTACCAAAGCTTAGTAATCATAGGCTTCTGTGGTCTTCAGGGACTTCATATTCATAAGCCCATATTCAGTCCTTGTAGTCCTTTAAATGTTTTAAATTTGATCTTCCTATATGGTTATACGGTGTTCAGTAGCATTAGCCCCAGGATATAGATGTCCAGTCCCCATTACTTTCTAAAGACATTTGCCACTTTCCACATTTTTGGTTTGATTATTTGTCCTGTGATTTCAATATTTTGATTGGTACATGAAAAATTATCTTGCCTATTGCTGCCTATGGTTGAAATGCAGTGTTTACTTCCACTTTGGAGTAAATAGTTACCCAATAAAAAAGGAAAATTCCAATATCTTTAGCTAGAATCCTGGCTAAAGTATTTAAGTTAATTGCTAAGGTGAACGAAAATGGGAATTACAAAGAGACATAAAAAGAATATTTACTGCCAACAAAGACTGTTTTCATCATTTCAGAAGATAGAAAATATCGATTAATGTTAAACTATTTGGTTAAACTGCTAATGCAGATAAGGTTGCCTCTGTGAAATTTGCAACAAGACTCCAAAGATTACTTCAGGCAGGTGTCTGTGATAAAAAACCATGATAATATCTCAGAGAAAGTGACAGAGGAAAAATATTTGCATTAAAGAAACTCTCAGAGATAATTCCTGACATTGAAATCAGAAGGATAAAATGCTAGAAACTAACCCAAACTTAGAAAGAAGTGTAACAATTCAGAGATATAGAAATGAAGTTTTTTCCATATCACAATTACACAATGAGAATACAAGCACTGTTTAAACCACTTGTGGTAAGTTTTGACAAAGAAGCACACCATATAACTTTCAAAACTATATTTTAAGTTATAATAGACTAAATATTAGCTTTTTATTTTTTAAAATTCATAACCAATAGTAATAATATTTCATAAAATTTTAAAGTTCACAGAACAAAGAATTTTTTCCATTGATGATTAAAGTCATTTTGCAAAGTTTTAGCCTTTTATGTTCCTACTAGAGGCCCAGTGCACAAAAATTTGTGCACTCAGGGGAGAGAGGGGTCCCTCAGCCCGGCCTGTGCCCTCTCACAATCTGGGACCCCTCGGGAGATAACAACCTGCTGGCTTAGGCCTGCTCCAGGGTGGCAGAGGACAGGCCCAGTCCCTAGGTGCAGCTCCTGGTTGGGCTCAGAGCAGGGCCGATTGGGGAGTTGGGGCGCCGCCCCCTGTCATGCACAGAGCAGGGTGATCAGGAGGTTGTGATTCCACCCTCAGTCACGCTCAGGGTAGGGCCTATTGGGGGGTTGGGGCACCATCGCCTGTCACACTCAAGGCAGTGTCAATGGGGAGGTTGCGGCGCCACCCCCTGTCATGCACAGAGCAGGGCCCATCAGGGGGTTGGGGCACTGCCCTCTATCACCCACAGAGTAGGGCCGATCAGGGGGTTGGGGTGTCGCCACTCTCACACTCAGGGCAGGGCCGATGGGGAGGTTATGGCTCTACTCTGTCACACACAGAGCAGGGCCCATGGGGGAGGGAGGGGGGTTAGGGCGCCGCACCCTGTCACACACAGAGCAGGGCCAATCAGGGTGTTGGGGCGCTGCCCCCTGTCACGCTGATCCTGGTGCCGGGAGGCCTCACAGCTCCGCTGATCCCAGTGCTGGGAGGCATATTACCCTTTTACTATATAGGGTAGAGGCCTGGTGCATGAATGGGTGCCGGCTGGTTTGCCCTGAAGGGTGTCTTGGATCAGGGTGGGGGTCCTCACTGGGGTGCTTGGCCAGCCTGGGTGAGGGGATGATGGCTGTTTGCAGCTGGTCACACATCCTTCAGGGTGGGGGTCCCCACTGGGGTGCCTGGCCAGCCTGGGTGAGGGGATGATGGCTGTTTGCAGCTGGTCACACACCCTTCAGGGTGGGGGTCCCCACTGGGGTGCCTGGCCAGTCTGGGTGAGGGGCTGAGGGCTGATTTCAGGCTGGGGGTGACTGAAGCTCCCAACCGCTCCTTTTTTCTTTCTTTTTTTTTTTATTCTGGGCCAGCTTGAGCTTTGAGGCTTGGCTCCAGATCTTAGGCCTCCGCTGCTGAAAGTAGGTTTCTGGCCTTTGCTTACAATGTTGCAATCCTAGTGGCTGAAGCTCAGCAGGTTTCTGGGGTTTTGTTTAGCTTCTATGTTTGTTACATAGTTGCTTGCAGCTCAGAGGCCTGCAGCAGCAGGCGGGGAACGTTGGAGTCCTCTGTCACTGAAGCAAGCAAGCCTCATGTTAGTTTCAAGCTAACATCAGGGGGTTGGGGTGTCGCCACTCTCACACTCAGGGCAGGGCCAATGGGGAGGTTATGGCTCTACCCAACACACACAGAACAGGGCCCGTGGGGGGGTAGGGGGGGTTGGGGCGCCATCTTGGCTGTCAGTTAATTTGCATATTTCCCTGATTAGCCAATGGGAAGGGTAGCGGTCGTACGCCAATTACCATGTTTCTCTTTTATTAGATAGGATATTACCATGTTAAGGGAAAGCATAAAGATTTACTTCATAATATTTTCATAATGAAATGGATGGGCAAGTGTATTATTACCTTTCTAGATATAAAAAATACTAAAAACAATATCTTTAAACTAAAAATGTTTTAAGGTTGAGTACACAAACAAAATTTTTCCTTTTTTATTTTTAGTGTCAAGACTCTTGAAATATGAAAAATTTCTCTATGGTTAAATGTGACTCTGAATGATAAAGTTGATGTGAGAAATGAAAAGCATCTCATTTTAATAAATAATTTGAAGTTAAAAGCTTAAATACGAATTTTAATTTAGTAAAAATATTATTTTAACCTACATAATAATGGAATACAAAAGTTAATTAAGTTAAAAAATTAACATAGAGCCCTAGCTGGTTCGGCTCAGTGGATAGAGCTTCAGCCTGCGGGCTGTTTCTATCTCTCTCTCCCTCTTGCTTCCTCTTTGAAATAAATAAAAATATATTTAAAAAATTAACATAGATACTTAAAATGTTTAGAGCTTGGTAATACTTTTATGGTATATGAATACATATATAATAAAATTAGAAAATCTTCAAAATTTCATATAGTGCATTAATTTGCATTATCCAAATCATAAAACATTTAACAAAGACTTAGGATGCAGAAATGGTTTGTAATTCCTATAGTATGATGTGTTCACTCTGCCAGATTTTAGTTTACAGTGTGTTGAAGAGTTTGTTTGTTTGTTTGTTTTGGTTCAGTAGATTATTAAGAGACATTATATTTTTAAAGTTGGTTTGATACTTTCGAGTAATTTTTAGTTTTAGTAAAGTATAAACTTATTAAAGGAGGCAGGATTTGAAACCAAAGAATGGTCATGTTTAAAAGTTAATTTTGAGAGCAGCTATCCATATTTTAATGAGAAAGTACAGAGTACAAATAATTATATTGTATTTTTTTATTTTATCTGAAAGGAAAAATGTTGTTAGCCTGTACCTGAAATAAAAATGAAAAAATATGTCTCAATAAAAATTTGTTAAAAAAACTTTTAACACTTGCAAAAGTAATTTACAAATTCACTAATAATAACATGGTATCTTGGTTACTCCATTTTGTATGTCAAAGAGAAGAAAAACAGACTTTTAATGGGGTGAAAAGGGTTTATGAGGTGAGAGGTGATGGAAAGAGAATACAGGTGTTTTATTTATTTTTTTTTATTTTGTTCTGTTTATTTAGGCTTTGTTGGTTAACTGACATTTTAGAATCTCTATTCAGTAAGAATACAATATAGTTTTATCTTCAATCTTTAATTCAATAGCCATATTACAGGTTTTAATGGTTATTTTAAAAACATATGCACTGTTACAATAGAGAAATCAAAGAATTTAAGTGGTTGTCAAGATATGCTGTATTTATGATTACTCTATAATGTTATCTGCTCTCCAACATGTGTAGGTCTAAAATAACAAGCAGTGGAAAACATTTTATACATATCAAGATACAGAGTTGAAAATGAAGGGGCACAATTTGTGTTACAATGACTCACTCCACAATAGAGCTTTTTAGCTACCATCATTTTAATGCATAGTGTTCATTTATGGCCCATGACAACTGACACTTCTCAGATAAATGCCTATACCCCAGAGGAAACTACTGCACTCTGCAGAGCTCTGCTCATCCACTCTTTCCCACTGTTGCCTTTACAGACTTGTTTTGGAATTTCACTTCCTACTGGAAAAAATATTTTTTAAAAAATTATATATATACATATATATATATATGTACATATATACATACATATATGTATATATATATATTCTTATTGACTTCAGAGAGGAAGGAAGAGGGAGAGAGAGAGAGAAACATCCATGATGAGAGAGAATCATTGATTGGCTGCCTCCTGCATGCCCCCTACTGGTGACTGAGCCCAAAACCCCGGGCACATGCCCTGACCTGGAATTGAACCATGACCTCCTGGTTCATAGATCAATGCTCAAGCACTGAGCAACACCAGCCGAGCAGTAAAAATACTTAAAACGAAAAAACAAAAATCAAAATCCGAAAGCAAACAAAACAGTTGCAACAAAAGCAATAACAACAACAACATCAACAAAAACGTAAGGTTTATTTCAGATACCTGAAGGAAACAGTAAACTCAAGGTCTAGTCTCCATTAGACCATGTTCTCCCCATGCTTTACTACAATATGGTTTGAAATAAGGTTTGGGCAGTAATTTAGGTAAGGTTATATTTTAAGAGTCAACATTTTTTGTATATCTTCCTAGTACAAATGTTATTCCTACACTTGATAAAAGATAGAATGGTTTATACTTAAGGAATTGACTTTAAAGTGGTTGGCAATTATAATATCCTATATAATAAAAGCCTAGTATGCAAATTGGCCCCTTGGGAGTTAGACCAGGAGACCAGGAGTTCGATTGGTTGCTATGATGTGTGCTGACTACCAGGGGGCGTCATGGAACATGGCGGGCAACCAGCGGCGGTGGCGAGGCGTTGAGGGAGTGAGGATATGAGGAGCTGGAGTGGCCAGGAGGCAGGGAACTGCATGGTGGCAGCATGGGCTGCGAGGGAAGGAGGAGGTGGGGAGTTGGGGAGACGGGGAGCCTGATCAGCCCTGATCACCAGTTAGGCCTAGGGACCCTACTCATGCATGAATTTTGTGCACTGGGACTATAGTGTTTCAATAAGATTAGAGAACAAAACGTTTCAAGAATGTTAGCACTTGAGGAATCCTATTATACTTGAGTTCAATTACATAAAAACTGAACACTTATGCATGGATTTTTGAGTTATTTAAATTTAATATTTCTCTACTTATTTTCATATTATTATTTCTTAAACTTTTAATTTAGGTGGAATAATCTCTCTTTCCATTATTGCTTAACCTCATGGTGGTGATTGTCTACTTCCCAGCTTTCTTAGTCTTCTCTCTGATTTGGTAGGAAATGAAAACATGTCTGGAAGGGGGCACAATGTGGCACTGCCATCCTGGATGCTGGTGATGTTTTATGTATTGATATTTGTGGTAGCTATATAGATGCACTTCCTTTATGAACATGCACAGGTGAGTACATTCTTTTTGTGCATTTGCTTATATTTAAAAAGTAAAGAAGTTGTCAAAAGTGATGATATTTAGTAATTCAATTCTGTAATTGTGGTCTAGAATGGAAATAAATATGCAAAGGAACCATGAAGACCTGAAGGATTTTCAGAGCCCTATTTAAAAGATTGATTCAAGGATCTGGAGTTGTGTTCATCTTGTACACAATAAAATATTTAATGATTTAATTTTACACATAGAATAATATTAGTTATTTTAGCGTAAACTGTTGCTGATAAATATTTTCTACTACATAAGTCAGATGAATTTTAAATGTGTATTTAAATATACCAGTAAGCTGTAATAAGTGTCCATTTTATTTATTCTTGTGTCACTTTTACTTATAAGTATATTTTTCATATATTAATTTGTTATGACAATAAAAACCATATATTGTTATAATTTTTATTAATTTACATTAATCCCTTAAAGGAAATGAGAATACTTAATGACTTAAAACACACAAAAAATCCTATATTATTTTATATAATACAAAATATATACTATGTGATAACATCTTATATATGTTGTTTAGTACACACACTTTTCTCTATTTTTTTAATATATCTTACTTTACTTTGTCTTTGCTATAAAATAGTAAGATAGAACTAAATTTTCCTCCTCTAGCAGACACTGCACATGTAACTAACAATTGTCAAACCATCCATTGTTGTATACACTTGTGAGGTTACCTCCATTGTCTGAGACATTTGAAAAGGCAAATTGTCTGCGAAAAAAAAAAAAAAAAAAGAAAACAAAATGTAACAAAAAAGCCTTGCATATCTATGTAACCAATTGAAAGATTTTAATTTTTTTTTATTTTCTTTTGAGTGGAATATGGGATATTAAATTTTTAAAATGCATTCAAACACCTCCCATTCAACATTAAAGTCTATTCATATCCCTGTATTAACTTGAAGCTTCATTAGCAAAAATATAATCTTAATTTTACTTCTTCCTATTGCTCTTTTAATATTTTTGTGACATTGAAAGTTAAGTATTGGATGTTCATCTAATAGGATATTCAGCTTAAATATCTATAATAATAAAAGCATAATATGCAAATTGACTGAATGGTTGAATAGTGGAACAACCGTCTGGATGACCTTCTGGATGAAGCCAGGGCTGCGAGGGCCAAGGCAGCCAGCTGGGCCTCTAGTTACAAAATAACAAAAAAAAAAAAATGGTGAGATTGTATTGTTCTATTTAGTGTGTCCCCTAACTTTATGTATTGCTTTTATAACAGCCAAACTGCCATTTCAGCGACTGAGCAAAATTAGGACTCTGCATACAGCTACAAAGTTATATACTAAAACATCATTATTTATGATTATACTAGAGGCCCAGTGCATGAATTCATACACAAGTGGGGTCCTTTGGCCTGGCCAGCAATAGAGGCCAATTGGGGGGCCAGCCGGCCAGGAGGAGGGGCCATGAGAGGTTGGCCAGCCGGGGGTAGGGGGAGAGGCTGCAGGAGGTTGGCCAGCCGGTCCCCTCCATCGGGGCTGATCTTGGGGGGGGGTGGCCAGGGGGAGGGACCGAGGGACATTGGCTGACCACAGGGGGAGCTCCTGCATTGAGAGTCTGCCCCTGGTAATCAGTGCACATCATAGTGACTGGTCGACTGGTCATTTTGGTCATTTGGTCATAATGGTTGCTTAGGCTTTTATATAAATAGATTACATGGAACCATGTTTTCAAATCTAAGTAAGAGGAGAAAAAGTATATTATTATGTGCTCCACTAAAGCCTAATAAATCGAATAAAGGCTGAGATCACCAATGAATGATAGGGCATAGAGGTCTATTTTTATAGCTTTTGGCTATCTATCATCTTGGACCTTGTGAATATGCCTTAATTATTTTCTTACTTCAATTTTTCTAGTTGTGAAAGAAGGTTAGATAGTTTGAAATTAACAATAAATTACATAACTCAACCAAATACCAAGTAAAGCATATAATACTTCTAAATCTCTATTCAAGTCACAACCATTAGATGGTGGAATTATTCATTATCTATAATAATAACAGTGTAATATACTAATTAGAGCAGACATCCCTCCAGACATCCTTCTGGACAACCTTCCGGACAAAGCCGGGCCTGCAAGGGAAGCACGGGTCCCAGGTGACTGCCAGCGGCCGGAGGGAAGCCCGGGTCTCGGGTGCCAGAGGGAGGCCAGTGCTGGCAGCCAGGGGATGGAAGACCTACTCTTACATGAATTTTGTGCATTGGGTTTCTAGTATGGAAATCAGTTTTCATGTAGTTAGGAATTGTTATTTTTACTATTTCATGCTGAAAATGCTTTTAAAATCTTGTATTTTATGTAATGTTGACATTAGTTGTAGACTGGCATTGCTGAATTAACTTAGTCTGTATAAATCTGTGAATATATTGTTCCCATCATGGCCTGTAGAACACATTATAAAATCTTCAGTGCTCAACCTAAGTGGAAAATAATTAAGACTGTTTACTGCCTTTGAATTTTTAGGTTTCTGCTATCCCTTTTTGAATCTTTAATTCTAACCAAATGTTATATTCATAAATCTCTCTATACTCATCACATTTTATTTCTAACTTTCCCTTTCTTCCAAACCTTATTAAGTAGCAATCTTTTTTTGAGAAGCAAAGGTATGTATGTATGTATTTATTTTTAATATATATTTATGGTTGAAAGTATTACAGATGTCGCTTTTCCCCCTCATTGACTCCTCCCTCCCATTCTCTACCCCTTCCCCCAGGTCTTCACTGCACTATTGTCTGTGTCCATGGGTTATGTATATATGCATGTAAGTTCTTTGGTTAACCCCTCTCCTTTACTCTGAGATTCATCAGTCTATTGCATCCTTCCATGTTTCTGGATCTATTTGTTTTTCAGTTTATTTTGTTCATTAAATTCCATATATAAGTGAGATCATGTGATATTTGTCTCTATGACTGGCTTATTTTGCTTAGCATAATAATTTCCAGGTCTATCCATGCTGTTGCAAAGGGTAAGAGATTCTTCTTTTTTATAGCCACGTAATATCCAATTGTGTAAATGAACCACAGCTTTTTTTCTATTGAGTTATTTATTTAAAATATCTATTGAAATTTGCAATAATATTTTTACATTTTCTTCAGACTTTAAATAACTAAGAGGACATTGTATCTTCTGTGTGTGTGTATAAAGAGAGAATGAGAATGAGTGTATGTGTGCATGTTGCTATCAAGAAAAACCTTTTTTATTTTGACTGCATAAAATTTAGAAATGATAAATGATAAACAGTATCATAGACAAAGAGTAAGAAAAACTATAAAGCAGGAAAGAAAACTAAAGATTTCCAATCTATGAATTTAGGGCTAAACTATCCTATGATTTTAGGACTAAACTATGAACTTAGGACTAAAGTAATGAATCTATTATGTAGTTTTAATGGGGTGTTATCTTGTTCAAGTTTTTCATTTATTTTTTGCATTGTTTTTAAACCAACTAAATTTTTTTCCGGTATATATTAAGTTACTTCTAGAGATGTGTAATAATGGGCATATGCAGTCATGGTTTTTGTTTAAATGTCCATGTCAAGCTTACATGACAGCTTAGGTTAATAGTGGTCATTTATATCAAAATACAATTCTTCTAGTATATAATTCTAAAGGGTCTCATGGGGAATTTTGTATTCATGATAATTATATTAATGAATCTATATTTAATACTTCTGTAAATTATATTGCTGTGTACTACCAAGGGTCATTGTGGCACCAACTTAGTAAGAGTAGCTTACTAAAGAGAGGGCAAACAGAATTACTGGAAAAGAAGCACAGGCAGATTTGTGTCTGGGGGGGGTGGGGGGTGGAGGGGGGACGTGTTCAGGACTCAACTGCCCTGGAAGCTGAGTCACACTTGCAAGTGACCCTGGATTCTTGAGCTCTCACTGCATGACCCTCCTTCTTCCTGGGTGCCAGATGCCTCAGAGGGACAGCCTGGCACTTCTAGGGCCCCTATGTGCTGTGAGTGGAGCAGCAGGAGTGGCAAAATGGTGGCCTGGGAAAGGCTGGGACTTGGACTTGACCTGAGCCAGCATTTGCCTGTTGTGATCATATTCTCTCCTTAGGTCCTGGAACTTTCTCTCAGTGAACTCAGCTGCCATCCAGGCTTCTTCAGCTCTTTTCTGATGGCACAGAATCTCATTTTGATAGTAGCAAGTGCTTCTTCGTAGTTCTTGGTTCATGTCTTGGGCCATCTTCTTAAACGTTTTCAGAAACTGATAGGTGGAGTTCATGCTTCTCCAGACATTGACAAATTTATTCTCCATGTCTAAGCAGAGCATTTTCTCCTCAAACAGTTGTTTCTGTAGTTGTGTTACATGATCTGTATGTGTATCAGGCAGAATTCGAAGCTTCCGCTTCAGCTGTTGGATATTATTTTTCAGGTTTGAATTTTCACGCTGCAAAGATGCTTTCCCAGTTTGCCGACTCCTTATTTCTGCTGCAAGCTCCTCCTTCATTTGCTTTTGCTCCCACAATTGATTTTCCTGGAACACATTGATGAGCGGGATGCTCTTGAGGTCAACCTTTGACCCATGGAGGAAAGGATCCCCATTTTATGTTTCCCTCTTCTGTGGGAATTCCAAGTTCCCATCAGCCACCTGATCTCCCAAGTCCTCCAACTTCAGGATGGTCTGCAGCGGGCTTCCAGCCACTGACAGTGATTGGTGGACTCGATCTTGCAGGGCCTGCTCCATTCCTGCCTTCCACTGCTCAGCCTTTTTTTCTCCTCCTCCTTTTCTTGGATTTTCTGCGTCCACCCCATAATTTCTTCCTGGAGCACTTCTAGACATTCTGGACAATGAGTATTTTTGTTCAAATCATCCATTATGTTCTCTGAAGTTGTTTTCTATCAATCCCTGATGCTTTTGATATGGACTTTTCATCAGTCCCTTGGAAAAGTTTAGGAGGTTGGCTCTTGTGTGCCGTTTTCAGTAAGTCAACCGTGTCCTGAAGTGACAAGCTGCTCAGGTATTTATTCAATGCCGACAAGCACAAGGTCTGTGACAAGAGAGGACTGGCCTCCACCGCAGGTGACTTGAGGGTGTTGTCGGCTTCTGTCATTGGCCCAATATTCTCACTACCTCGTACGCAGACCTCATGGCGGGCAGAACACCTTTTACCTGGCGCCTTCACGATTCTTGAAGCATGTCCTCTCTTTATCATCAAAGACACTCCGGCCAGAGTGCCCACCAGGACCCCCCAAGGGAACGCAAGGAGTCCTGGGACAGCCTCAGGCTCTCAGAAATCGCCAGCAGCACCTGCACTGGTGCTCCAGGACCAGCGGGAAGGTGGGTGCGGTGGCAGGCAGCAGGCCCTCCATGGCTGGCTGCTCACAGCTCTGCCCACGGACTGCCAGTGTCCAGTGGGCACAGATAACCACTCAGAACCCTGCCGAGGGCTCTGTCTCTAAGATAACAGGTACCTAGCAACCAGGCCCAATCAGTTGGGCTGGGGGAGGGGAAGCCAGGAGATCTAGAAAACAGCCACTGTCTTGGCTCTGAAACACGACTTGATCGCATTTCTGCAGGCCCTGGGGCAGGAGGACAGTGCTGATCGCAGCCTGGAGATCGGTCACTAGCCCACCTGGCTCCACAGCAAACTTCGGGGGTTGAAGTAAGGCCAGGCCAGGTCCTTATTTGTGCATAAGAGCCAGTCAGGGCAGACACGGCCTCGTCCCTGTATGAGTGAAGCCCTTTCTCCTGATTTAAAGTTTCCTTCTGCTGGCGGCATGCCCGCTGCTGCCCACAAAGGTCCCAGGACTGTGTCTCTCCTGAGGCTCCCTCCCTCCTGTGTGTGGTCACTGTGCACAGGCAGGGGTTCAGGACTCAAGGGGGCATTAACTAAGGGGCCTGGATTTCCAACACTATTGTTGTTAACAAAATGATCCTACCCTCTAAAATTATTTTATTTCCCATATTTTTGTTATGCCCAGAGTTTGGGGTCCCCAATAATCCACCACCAGGGAGCCCCCTCCGATGCAAAAGCAACGAGTCTTTATTGATCAATTCTAGAATTTGCTCCCAGCCTCTATCCGGCACAGCGGTGAGGCGAGAGAGCGTGTCCTAGGAGAATAAAGGTTATATAGGGCTAGCTATTTGGGGTGGGCTTTAGGAGTGACGTGAGTTACAGAGATTGGTCAGGGTTTTACAGCATAAGGGTCAGGAAGTGACCATCACATTCTGAAGGTTGGAGCCGTCCTCCACTATAGCCTTATTAGGACCTTAGCTACATTTCTGGAGCTTCATTGGTCCACTCAGGTGGGTGGTTGGGAGAGTTAGGATAATACCAGCATTCTTGTGGTCACTCTCGGGGGGTGGGGGGGTGGGGAGGGGGCGGCTTGGGCTTGCAAGACAAGATAGAGGAGAGGGAGAAGAGCATGTCTCTGCCTCGTCCTTGAAGAGGGAGGAGGGTGCATTTTTGCTTAGTTCTTTCAAGTTCCGTTCTGTCCCTTCAATTTTAAAGTATGTTAGCTTGAGCATATATGAAATGATAATGGGTTATTGATTCAAGTATCCTATTGTTTGAATATATCTGTATTTTTAAAACTTGAATTTATTTGAGATTAAAATGCATTTGCCTACTTTTGAAAAATTTGAGAAGGAATAATATCACGTTTGCAACAGAACTATTCTATTATCTAATAAAGTTACACTAGGCCTTGACATTTTACCAATCCCCAAATACATAAGATTCTTATGAATAGTTGTGTACTGACACAGAGAGTTTTTATTAGAGACTTATGTAATTCTCAGTGATACAAACAAGTTAAAATCATAGTTTACCAGTATATGCTTTACAGGCCATTATAGTCTACTAGAGGCCCGGTGCACGAAATTCATCCATGGGGGGGTGTCCCTCAGCCCAGACTGCACCTTCTCCAATCTGGGGCCCCTCTCACAATCCAGGACTGCTGGCTCCCAAATTCTCGCCTGCCTGCCTGCCTGATCGCCCCTAACTGCTTCTGCCTGCCAGCTTGATCACCCCCTAACCACTCCCTGCGAGCCTGATCGACGCCTAACTGCTGCCCTGCTGGCCAGATTGCCCCTAACTGCCCTCCCTTGTCAGCCTGGTCACCCCATACTGCCCTCCCCTGTCGGCCTGGTTGCCCCCAACTTCCCTCCCCTGCTGGCCACATAGGGACAGCCATCTTTTGTGTTGGAGTGATAGTCAATTTGCATATTACCTCTTTATTATATGGGATTATTTTCTTGTGTTAATTATCTATTAGCTCTGTCTTACTACAACCAAAGAACCTTCATAATACATTTTATTTAATCTGAAAGCATGAGACATATGTTTTACTACTAAAAAATAGCTTTACTTTCTTTAATAATTAATCAAATTTATACAAATGATCATATACCATGCCACTGTTTGAGAAATTTTTATATTAGAGAATTTATTATCTAATTGATATTTCCATGTATCACATAAAACATATATTATAAATGCTCATTGGAACTGATATGCTACAAAAATGTTAACATTTTTAAAAAATATGATAAGTAAAGCCAATTAATAATTGTTCACAGGTCACTCTTAACCATTGTCTGTGTTATAAAATGTGTCCTTTTGGAAAGCGAGTAATCTGCTGGTGGTTAAAATTTCACCCAAAATAGTAAAAGCAGCAAGCTACTCTACAATCACCAAAAGAGAAGATCCATTTTCCCTTTCTATTGAAATAGCCTTTTCCCAGGTGGTCAATTGCACTTGTCATCTGTTATTTTGGAAAATGTACAGGATTTAATAGATGAGGTATATCAAACTAACTACATTAGGAATGTACCAGCTGTCAATATGGCTTCAACCCAACATCATCGTTTGGGAAAAGCGAATTCCAAAATGCAGACAGTATACTATTAGTCTGATAGAATGATTATAAGTTCCACCATCTGTTGCACATTTTAGAATTAATTGTGATTTGTTTTCTCTAAAAATGTACATTTTCTTTGTTAAATTAGAAATAAGCCATAAAGAAACATTTATTGTCTGGTGCTGACACATCAGAACTATCAGTTAAAAGGTGCCACATATTTACAAAATAATCATCTTGAAAACTAATTATAGACATTTATTAAAAATACAAATCTCTTGGCAATTAATTCAATTTGTTTTATATGGATTACATTTTTCTTTTCATGTTCTTTCCAAGTTTACTATGTCACAAATTATGAAAACTGAAATCAAGCTGACAAATACAAGTCAATTTTTGCTATAATTTTTATAGATATAAGTAGTTTATTTTATTAAGATAATGTGCTCATTTCATTATAGAGTGCTAGTTTATCAAGTATTTTTTACATTTTAGTTTGTTTATACAGTATATGATGTTAAATTGACCATAAATTATTTTGCAATTTTTTTAAAAAGTTGGAAAATTTGTATCAAAATGCTATGTTATGTATATTATTACTTAGTAAATCTTTATTCCAATTATATTCACATTATATTGTGAATTCCATTCTGATTTTGATAACTTCTATCATTTCAAAATAAAGATAACATTTTTTCAAAACTATTTGATGTGTCTTCTTGAACAAAAGATTAACTTTAACATCAACTTAATTTCAAAGTAAATCTACAAGAAAAGTTTTAAATAACTAAGGTTGGTTACTTTTCTTAGACACCTTCCTATTCTTGATAGACTAATTTTAAATCTTTCTGCTCAAAGTTTGATTAAAGTACATTTTTTTTACCCTGTTGTAAGTGTACCTATAGTCTACTTTCTTGGCACAATGATAATACAATTAGTAGTTCTCTATTTTATGGTTAATATTATTTGGCATAGTTTTGGAAAGTTACACAATTCAGAATAACTACATCTAAACTACCTACATTTACATATTTTGTAAATATGCATATGTTCTTAACTTATAAAATTACTTTGAATACTTTGGTGAGTTTTAAACACAAATATCTTAAATAAAACTTTAGGAATCAGAAAAGTAAATGAAAACATAAACCTAATTTGATAAAGATATGTGCAGTCTGCAGGAATATTGCTTTCTAGTTATAATTACTATTGATGGTATTTACATTATAACATAAAGAACTCTTTGGGATCATAGATACTAACTTACTGTTCTATGATACCACTTTTTGGGAAGTCAATCATGCACCATTGAAAAGCTGTCCAGATTTATGAACATCTTTCATAACATATAAAACCGTAATATGCTAATTAGACTGGACATCTGGAAGGATGACCTTCCAGACAAAGCCAGGGCTGAGAGGGAAGCTGGGTCCTGGGTGCCACAGGGAAGCCGGTGCTGGCAGCTGGGGAAGGAAGGCCTACTCTTGCACAAATTTCATGCATTGGGCCTCTAGTATCCTATATAACAGTGATGGCGAACCTTTTGAGCTCGGCATGTCAGCATTTTGAAATACCCTAACTTAACTCTGGTGTCGTGTCACATAAAGACATTTTTTGATATTTGCAACCATAGTAAAACAAAGACTTATATTTTTGATATTTATTTTATATATTTAAATGCCATTTAACAAAGAAAAATCAACCAAAAAAATGAGTTCGCGTGTCACCTCTGATGCCTGTCATAGGTTCGCCATCAATGGTATAGAGCTCTATCACAGAAAACTACTAGAATAAGAAATTGAATGGTCAGTAGGTCTCAGAATAATTGGAAGGGGTAAGGAGATTTTACAGACACAATGAGGAACAATCCTGTTGCAGCTATTCTACTAAGCACTTTGTAGTCATCAACTATTTTAATGTGCATATACATCTCATGAGGTAGGATTCATATCATTTTTACAAATAAAGAAATTAAATTTCAATGAGATTAACTATGTCCCTCTGTAAAATTGTTAGTAACTAACAGTGTTTTATATTTGAGAGGTGTTATGAAGATTAAATGAAATTATTTATACAAAACAAGCTATGAATATAGAGTATCATTATTTTGATGAGACTGGCATTTCTGTATACAACTTGTTTGGGGTAACTGTGAAGGGTCTGAGATTTTACAATATTTGCAAGATAACAAATATCTTTCCAGTTTCATATATACTGAAGAAGATATGATATTCTTGGATCAGAGACAATGGCAGTTTATTACTAACTGCAATAGCAGAAGCCAGGGTAACATCATTTTGCTTGTTCCTTGAACCCCAATTTTCAGTGTTATGTAAAATTGCTTTCCATATTCAGTCGACTGTGTTACAGGAAAGAAACCCTGGGATTGGTAAATCCTAACCTTATGTATGGGCTACTAGCAAACGTGACCAAAGCTACCTTATGTTCCTGGACACTAGGCAAACCTGCTCCAAAGGGGAATATCATAGAGGGAGAGCTACCTTATGTTCCTGGACACTAGGCAAACCTGCTCCAAAGGGGAATGCTATATCTTCCATGGATGTTTGCTATAAAACACTTATGAGAAGACAGTTCAGAGTGAACTATGCAGAAGTGTGAGCAAAAATATTCTCTGGGCATCTATGTTTATAAAGTATTTGATACATAATAATAAGTGACAAGATGTTCATTAGCAATATTTACAAGGTGATAATTAAATAAAATAAAGAAATAAAATATCAAATAAAATAATAATACCAATGTTCAGTGGATATTAATAAAACAAGTAGTAAATTGTGTAGTATAATAGAAACAATATTTTAAATATTTAAAAGCTTAAAGTATTTGTCTGACTAAGCTAAGAAAATGTACAAAATCATTGCAATGGATAGAGCTAATTTGGGTTGGAGTTATTGAAATATAATGTTTTAAAGATCATGACTCAAGATGATCTCCATGGGAAAGGCAAGGAATAGCAAAATAAGGTCATCTTAATACCAATAGTACTCTACACAAGAAAGTACAAAGAGATGTTTATGGTAGGAAAAGGCGAGTTCTGGCCTACTGAGGGAATGCCAGAGCATGGGCCAGTAGGCATGCTCACAGTAACTGAAGAGCAATGCATTTTTGGACTCTGTTTAAATTTCCAATCACAGAAGTGTAATATGGGTTTAGATACTGGGCAAAGAAGAATCTTCAAATGGTAAAACTTCTTAGTAGCAATGCAGCAGGGAAGAGCTTGCAGAAATTGGTCTGAGAACAGATTATTCTCCCATGAGATTTAAAGATGGTAAAAGCACTTGAAGAAATAAACCAATCTTTGATTTGTTTCACATATCTTTTCTAATTTTCATATAGGCAATGTTTTATACTTTATGTAAATGCCAGAATGGTGTTCTGCTTGGTACTATAATAAATGTTTGATATAAAGGCTTTTTTTTGTAGGAGAGAATTGGGGTAAGGTAGGAGAGGGAGCAACATATACAACTATATTTAAAATTGTTTCTTTCTTTGAGATGATGATTTATATCAAGTGCATGCTTGTCTCTATTTTGATACATCAAATGACTTTCAATTCATGAAATATGTAGAGGTTGTGAAATTCAGGTTGAAGCATAAAGAAGAAAACCAAATTTAATAGTCTCAATAAGCAATGTGCTAATGGAAATCTATAAATAAATCACATATCCCAGTAGGAAAACAGGGGAACAAGAAATAACAAATAAAAGATTTAAAAATCTAATAATTAATTAAAAATAATTCAACTTCAGTCCAGCCAGTGTAGCTCAGTGCTTGAGCATCAACCTATGAACCAGGAGATCATAGTTCTATTCCCAGTCAGGTCACAAGCTAAGGTTGCAGGCTTGATCCCCAATAGGGGGCATGCAGGAGGCAGCTGATCTAAGATTCTCCCTCATCATTGATGTTTCTGTCTCTCTCTCTCTCTACCTTCCTCTATGAAATTGATAAAAATATACTTTAAAAAAGAAAGGAAAAAAGGACATACAGATGGCCTAGAGACATATGAAAAAATGCTCAAAGTCACGAATCAGCAGAGAGATGCAAATTAAAATGACAATGAAGTATCACTTCACACCTGCCAGAAAAAAAAATTAATTTTAAAAATGTTGTATAACAAAATTCCAAAGTTAAAAATAAAAGTTTTAGTGAGGATACAATGAAATAAGACTGTATTCTCAGAGACTGCTGGGGAAATGTACACTCATGACAACTTTCTGGAATTTTTATTTTGTCATGTCAATACATATCCAATGCTTTAAACATGCTCATATCCTGTAAGTACTACCTCCAAGGAATTTATATTGAAGAGTTTTCAGTAAGATCCTAATCAGAATGTGAGTTTCATTGTATGGAGCAAATTAGTTTCCTTTTGTCCATACATGCATGCACATTCTGGTTTATCAGCTCTAGTCATGAGTGGGTTTTTACCAGTTAATATGTTAAAGTTTTGCAGAGAAAGGGGTTGGTATTGGCTAGATTCATGGTTCAATCTGAAGACTGAAGATATAGGCAAACTTTTCTTGAGCTTGGCCACCTGGGTCAATCAGCTTAACTTCAAGAGACCAGGACAGGATACACTCTAGGGCAGCAGTTCTCAACCTGTGGGTCGCCAACCTGTGGGTCGCGACCCCTTTGGGGGTCGAATGACCCTTTCACAGGGGTCGCCTAAGACCATCAGAAAACGCATATAGGGCATAGTATGTGTGAGGACAGGGTAAGTGTAGAAATAGTAGTAGTGAAGGCAATAAAAAACAAAACAAATAAAAAAAACTTGGGAGCATCCACCTGTTTGATGAAATCAGAAAAGCAATCTAATGGTTAAAAAAACCCACAGGATAACTGTAGCTTCTGTCTCTGGAACAAAGTTTGACCATATTTTCTGCTAGAAGTAAGGTTATATTCTTTCTGGATATGGGGTAGATATGCCACTAAAATTTAGACATTAAATTCTATCTATTTCTCTATCTCTATAACTACCTCTATTTCTCCACTTCTTTCAACTCTCTCCATAGAAGTCAATCCACATTATTTATAGATTCCATTTGCTTACTAGTTAAAATTTATTTTTAGCCCCTGAATCAATACTCATGCACTTTCATGGTCATTCAGACATGTGCTAAGCAGAAAAAAGTAAATACAAGAAATTGAGTTGCCTGCAACTCACGTTCCCAGCTGAGGCAAAACAAGGTGATGGGTGATGCTCTCTGCCTTCCTGTATCAGCTGCCATACTGTAAAATGTGTCCTTTTTCAGTATATTTAGTGTCATATTTTTGCACTTTTTGCTGGTGATTTGGCTCTTTAAATGGTTCCCAAACATAGTGTTAAAGTGCTGTGCCTTGTTTCTAAGTGCAAGAAGGCTATAATAAATTTTACTGAGAAAATTTGTGCATTAGATAAGTTCATTCAGGCATGAACTATAACTGCTACATCTAAATACATAAATATCACTTTAAAATTATTATCTGTTACCATTTAATCAAAGTCTTAAAAAGTCTAGTCCTTTTGACCTACAAGTTTAATTTTAGAAAAAATTTTAATGCAAAATAAAACAGGCCTATAAAAGTTATGGGTAAAAATATGCATTGCAATGTCACACATTATAATAATGTTAATATCAAAAGTAACTTAAATATTCCACAATAGATAAAAGTGAAGCAATATATAAAACATAAATATGATTAAATAATTTTCTCAAAAATATTTTACAATATGGAAAGAATTAATATATATTGCTCATTGTATAAATAAGGTCACAACAATATATATCACAGAATTCAAATTTTATTAAAAATAATATCTAAATAATATTAATATATTATATTTATTATATGTGTCATATAATGAATAGTGCTTAAAATATAACAAAATACTTTATATGTTAAATAATGATATTAGAGTTAATAGTAGTTATCTCTACACACTGTGATTTTGAAGTCTTTTATAACTACACTAGAGGCCTGGTGCATGAAATTCATGTATTGGGGGGGGGGAGTCCCTCATTCCGGCCTGTTCCCTCTCCAATCCAGGACATCACTCTCACAATCTGGGACCACTGGCTCCTAACCACTCACCTGCCTGCCTGCCTGATCTCCCCTAACCTCTCTGCCTGACAGCCTGATCGCCCCTAACCACCTCTGCCTTGGCCCCTGCCACTGTGGCTTTGTCTGGAAGGAAGGCAAGACAACTGGAAGCTGTCCGGTTGACCCAGTCTAATTAGAATATCACCCTTTTAGTAATATAGATTACATTTTTTTTAATTTTTTTATTAAATCTTTATTGTTCAGATTATTACATTTGTTCCTCTTTCCGCCCCCCCCCATAACTCCCCTCCTCCCAGTTCCCACCCCACCCTCCGCCCTCACTCCCCACCCACTGTCCTCATCCATAGGTGCACGATTTTTGTCCAGTCTCTTCCCGCATCTCCCACACCCCTTTCCCCCCCAAGAATAGTCAGTCCATTCCCTTTCTATGTCCCTGATTCTATTATAATCAACAGTTCATTCTGTTCATCAGATTATTTATTCACTTGATTCTTAGATTCACTTGTTGATAGATGCATATTTGTTGTTCATAATTTGTATCTTTACCTTTTTCTTCTTCTTCCTCTTCTTAAAGGATACCTTTCAGCATTTCATATAATCCTGGTTTGGTGGTGATGAACTCCTTTAGCTTTTCCTTATCTGTGAAGCTCTTTATCTGACCTTCAATTCTGAATGATAGCTTTGCTGGATAAAGTAATCTTGGTTGTAGGTTCTTGGTATTCATCACTTTGAATATTTCTTGCCACTCCCTTCTGGCCTGCAAAGTTTCTGTTGAGAAATCAGCTGACAGTCATATGGGTATTCCCTTGTAGGTAACTGAGTTTCTTTCTCTTGCTGTTTTTAAGATTCTCTCTTTATCTTTTGCTCTTGGCATTTTAATTATGATGTGTCTTGGTGTGGTCCTCTTTGGATTCCTTTTGTTTGAGGTTCTCCGCGCTTCTTGGACCTGTAAGTCCATTTCTTTCACCAGGTGGGGGAAGATTTCTGTCATTATTTCTTCAAATAGGTTTTCAATATCTTGCTCTCTCTCATCTTCTGGCACCCCTATAATTCTGATGTTGGTACGCTTGAAGCTGTCCCAGAGGCTCCTTACGCTATCCTCGCATTTTTGGATTCTTTTTCATTTTGCTTTTCCGGTTGGGTGTTTTTTGCTTCCTCGCATTTCAAATCATTGACTTGATTCTTGCGCTCCTCTGGTCTGCTGTCGGGAGTCTGTATAATATTCGTTATTTGAGTCCGTGTATGCTTAATTTCTAGTTGGTTCCCCAATATAACATCGAGGGTCTCATTAGTTTTCTTGTAGATCTCATTAAGTTTATCGGCGGCTTCTAAACAGTTCTTGAGAGACCTTAAAAGTGTGGTTCTGAACTCTAGATCTTCCATTGACAATTTTGTCCTGTTTCTTTGTCTCCGCATTTTGTTATGCTTCCTTGGTGCACCCCCTAGTGGTCTTTGTGTGCAATCTTATAGCTAAACCTTGATTGTTGTAGCTAATACCAGGGAGGGTTTGACCTCCATGCCAAGTGGCTGTGAGAATCAGCTGTGTCTGCAGTGAGAGAACTTCTGTCCTCTAGGGAGGTGCTAATCTAGCCTTTGCCTGAGGCTATCCGGCAAATGCCTCTGTACAGGGCTTGGGCGGAGCAGGTCGCACAGGATCAATAGGGTGGGCCAGAGAGAGCAGTTATGGCGGCTCTCAGTCCTGTCCCCAGGGGCTCTGCCTCTCTGAGTCCCAGCAATGGCTGCAAACCTCGGAGACAAAGGTGCACTCGCTCTGACCGAAGCCAGACAGTCTTACTTCTCCCATTTGAGTCTGGGTCCCTAAGGACTTGCCTGTATCTGGAGCTCAGAGTCTGCAACTCCCTCCCGATTGAAAACGCCAACCGCGCCCTCTGCCGCCAGCCCGCTCCACGCACTCCGCACCTCAGAATTTGACTTCAGCACTGCGCCTCCTCTGAGTGTCCGTATGCGTTTCTCTTTCCTCCTAGTTGTAGGACTTCCACTCAGCCAGCGTTCCTGTGGTTCTGGGTGATGTCCCTTCCATTTTTTGGTTTCACTTTTGAAGTAGTTGTTCAAAGCAGCAAACTCCGGCGTTAACCTATGCCGCCATCTTGGTTCTCAATCAGATTACATTTTTATATATTGTTTTTATTCCAAAAAAATGTGTTTCTTTATAATAAAAAATTACAAAGTGTTTGGAACACAGAGAATATTTTAAAAGTGTTGCAGTGGTCACATTGTACATTTGTTTTAAAATATATTGTATTATTATGTTATATGAAAATTCTGAAATGTTAATGTTTTCTGCTTTTATAATAATAATAAAATATAACTCAATTAGTTCAATTAACAAGCTTACCCACTAATGCTGCCAGGGAAACTATAAAGTAAAGGCATATTATAAAACATTGATGTTATAAAAAAAGAAAGACTTGTATTATTGAAAGTGTAAAGTGTATTCTAGTTAAAATAAAGAGGCAACAATTGTATAAATATGAATTTATGGGACTGTTTACTACATTTTTCCAAACTTTTACAAATATCTCTTTGAAATGAGAGAACTAGGGTTATTTTATTTTTATTTTTTTTTGTAGAAGAGATAAATTTCCCATGAAATTCTAAGGAGTAGAAGTCAGGTTTAAATCAGAATCTTAACTAAGGGTTAAGGTAACATCAAACCTAATGATTGGAAGGAAACATGTAAGATAGAAGGTATTGGAATTAGCAGAGAAATGTGTAAAATAGGATTAGAGATTCCACGCCCAAAAGTCAACTCTTTGACTCCTTTTGATTGAAACCAGAAAGTGCTGAAGAGACTGAAGCTGCATTAAAAGCAATAAATGGAAGTTTAATCTAAGCAATAGGGGAAGTTTATTCTAAGAGAAAATGAAAATGGTAATATTGCATTGAATTTGGGACTGTACCAGAAGTTTATCTAAAAAAAACAAGTCAGGAATATGATTAATTGTGTCTCCTGTTGACAGCTTTATTTATCTAAGTCTGGAAAGTACATTGTTAAAAAAGTATCCCCTTCCAAATTAGAAATATCATCTTAGAACTTTTCATGAAAAAAAAAAACACTTAAAATAAAAAATAAATTTATTGTATTTAATAGAGAAAAGGCCTCTCTTGCTTTTACCACTTGGAAATAATACCAGCCAACATGTATTGAGTACACACCATGTACCAGACACTGTAATGCCTTATATTTATTAATTCATTTAACTCTTATAGACTACTTTACAAAGTAGCTATTTTTTTATGCCAGTTTCCTGTTTTTAACCATAAAGCTGTCTAGTGGCAGTGTTAGACAGAAAATAAGAGGCTGAGTGAGTCTGGACAGTACCTAGAAGCCTGGATGTTAGCCAGTACCCCGGGGGCAGCTAACTTTTGATATAAAAGTGGATACCAAACTGAATACTGAGATATATTTAATGTACAGTTAAGTCTTCACTTAACATCCTTGATAGGTCCTGTGACTTTAAGCAAATCAATGTGTAATGAAACATATTTTACTATAGGTAACCCATCCTATCTAATAATAGACAAACATGGTAATTGACCATACCTTCGCTATGCTTCCCATTGGTTAATCAGCACAATATGCAAATTAACTGCCAACAAAGATGGCGGCTAATTTGCATATACCGGCTGGGAGTGAAGACTGAAGACACCGTAGAAGGAAGCCAAGCAACGGGGCCCAGGTAGCGGAGACGGGTGAGAGAGAAGCGGCAGAGAAGGGCAGGGTAGCAGTGGCAGAGACGGGAGCGAAGCCCTATTCTTGCAGGAATCTTCCTGCAATGGGCTTCTAGAACTATCTAATAAAAGAGAAACAGGGTAATTAGTCATACGTCCGCTACACTTCCCATTGGCTAATCAGGGTGATATGCAAATTAACTGCCAGCCAAGATGGCGGCCGGCAGCCAGGCAGCTTGAAGTTAACATGAAGCTTGCTTGCTTCAGTGACGGAGGACTCCAAAGTTCCCCACCTGCCGCTGCGGCCTCTGAGCTTGCAATTTGAAACATTCCTACAAATATAGAAGCTAAACAAAACCCCAGAAACCTCCTTTCAGCCAGCCAGGATCTCAGAGCTGGAGTTGATACAGTGTTTCAATTATAGAACCCAAACAAACCAGATACCTGCTTTCAGAGGCAGAGGCCTCAGAGCTGGAGCCAGAGCTAAAGCTGGCCCAGAATAAAAAAGTCAAAAGAAAAAAAGGAGCAGTTGGGAGCTTCAGTCACCTGCCAGCCTGAAAACAGCCCTCAGCCCCTCACCCAGACAGGCCAGGCAACCCAATGGGGACCCCCACCCTGATCCAGGACACCCTTCAGGGCAAACCAGCCGGCCCCCACCCGTGCACCAGGCCTCTATAGTAAAAGGGTAATATGCCTCCCAGCACCAGGATCAGCGGAGCCACGAGGCCTCCCGGCACCGGGATCAGCGTGACAGGGGGCAGGGCCCAAACTGCCTGATCGCCCTGCGGCTCTGTGTGTGACAGGGGGCGGGGTCACAACCTCCCTATCTGCCCTGCTCTGTTCATGACAGGGGAAGGCGCCCCAACCCCCTGATCAGCCCTGCTCTGTGCCTGATACGGGGGAGCTCCTCAACCCCCTGATTGCCCTGCGTCTCTGTGTGTGACAGGGTACGGCGCCCCAAACCCCTGATCAGCCCTGCCCTGAGTGTGACAGTGGCGGCACCCCAACCCCCTGATCGGCCCTGCTTTGTGGGTGATAGAGGGTGGCGCCCCAACCACCCCCCCCATGGGCCCTGCTCTGTGTGTGACAGGGTAGAGCCATAACCTCCCCATTGGCCCTGCCCTGAGTGTGACAGGGTGCGGCATCCCAACCCCCTGATCCTCCCTGCTCTGTGTGTGATATGGGGAAGTGCCCTAACTCCCCTATCGGCCCTACTCTGTGAGTGACAGGGGGAGCTCCTCAACCCCCTGATTGGCCGTGCTCTGTGCATGATGGGGGGAGCTCCCCAACCCCCTGATGGGCCCTGCTCTGTGCGTGACAGGGTACGGAGCCCTAACCACCCTGATGGGCCCTGCTCTGTGGGTGACGGGGTAGCGCCACAAACTCCCCATCAACCCTGCCTTGAGTATGACAGGGGGCGGTGCCCCAACCCCCCAATTGGCCCTACCCTGAGCATGACTGAGGGTGGCATCGCAACCTCCCAATCCGCCCTGCTCTTTGCATGACAGGGGGCGGCGCCCCAACTCCCCAATTGGCCCTGCTCTGAGCCCGACCAAGGGCTGCACCTAGGGATTGGGCCTGCCCTCTGCCACCCGGGAGCAGGCCTAAGCTAGAAGGTCGTTATCTCCTGAGGGGTCCCAGACTTTGAGAGGGCACAGGCCGGGCTGAGGGACCCCCCCTCCCCTCCAAGTGCACAAATTTTTGTGCACCGGGCCTCTAGTCTATAAATAAAAGCCTAAGAAACCATTACGGTGGAATGAGGAGAACAACCTGTCACTATGATGCACACTGACCACCAGGAGGCAGACACTCAATGCAGGAGCTGCCCCCTGGTAGTCAGTGCATTCCCACAAGGGGAGTGCCGCTCAGCCAGAAGCAGGGCTCACAGCTGCCAAGTGCAGCAGTGGTGGCGAGAGCTCCTCCCAACCTCTGCGGCAGCACTAAGCAGCAAGCCAAGCAGTAAGGAGCAGTGAGCAGGCAGGTGGTAAGGAGTGAAGGGCCCTGGACTGTGAGAGGGATGTCCCACTGCTGGCTTAGGCCTGTGGGCAGGCAGACATCCCCCGAGGGGTCCTGGATTGAGAGAGGGCACAGGCCAGGCTTAGGGACACCCCCCCCTACCCAGGCACAAATTTCATGCCCTGGACCTCTAGTTTACATTTAAACAAGACAAGTTCCTATGTAGTGTAATGAATGTTATAATGAAATGACATTGAACAAAACAACATGATTTGAGGACCTGTTGTCATCATTTCTTCACAGTAAATAAATCTAAATACTTTAATAAATTTTTCCTAAAAATATTATCCACATTTTTATCCTCCAAAATAGTATGATAAGACACATGTAATATCATGCAAAAAATGACTACTAATATATCATTACCTGAAAAACATAAATTAGTCCAATAATCACAATAGCTGAGCAACAAATTTTTTTACGATCTACATATATAAAAGCCTAGTGACTGGAATGATGGATTGACCAGAACGACTGGTGGCTATGACACGCACAGCAGCAGCCATCCAGCCTGTTCTGGGCCCCAATTGCACCCCCCGACCCGATGGCATGGCCCCTGAGCATCCCCCTACACCCCAATGGGGCTGGGCTGGCCGGCCAACTGCTCATGGTCCCTCCCCTACACTGGCCCAGCCCAATGGACCCCCATCAGGGCAGGCTGCCCAGACCCACCCGTGCATGAATTTGTGTACCAGGCATCTAGTATAAAATAGAAAGGAAGGCAAAGTCACTGTATCCACACATCAAATGGAGAACGCTGGATATTTTGAGCCACAGAAACAGACTTATTTATTTAATAAGTTATTTGCATGATCACTATACAACAACATGGATCTAGTTCCACCTACTATTTTGTTTTAAAAACAAATTTAAATATATATATATCTAAATTTGTATATATATATATATATATATATCTAAATTTGTATATATATATATATATATATATATATATATATATATATATATATATACTGAGTGACCAGATTATTAAGACCACCCCATCAGTACTTGTTGGGCCACCTTTTGCCTTCAATACTGTGGTGATTCTTCTTGGCATTAACTCCACAAGATGTTGAAAGGCGATGCGAGGAATCTGACACCATGCATGATGAATAGCACTGTCCAGTTCTGTGAGATTTGATGTGGAACCAGCTGCCTGATGACTCTTTTAACTTCATCCCACAAATGCTCAATTGGATTGAGATCTGGTGATTGTGGGGGCCACCTAAGCAAGGTAAAGTCTCCCTCATGTTCTTGAAACCACTCCTGCACAATATGAGCACTGTGGCATGGCTCATTGTCTTGTTGGAAGAAGCCATCTGCATTGGGATACGCCATCAACATGATAGGATGAACTTGATCAGCAATGATACTTAGGTATGTTGTGCTATTCAGACGTTGTTCCACACGAATTAAAGGGCCCAAATCATGCCAGAAAACATGCCCCAAACCATAACACTGCCTCCACCAGCTTGAAGGGTTGTACTCATGCATGTGGGGTACATGCTTTTCATGATGTTTCCACCAAATTCTCACTCTGCCATCTGCATGATGCAACTGGAAACATGATTCATCGGACCACATGACTTTTTTCCAATGCTCGACTGTCCACTCCTTGTGTTCCTGTGTGAATTGGAGATGTTTTATCTTGGTAACTGCAGACAGCAAAGGTGTTCGAACAGGCCTTCGGCTTCCATATCCCATACATTGCTGTGTACGGCTAATTTGCCTACAAACGTCAGGTGGTCATAATAATCTGGCCAATCACATTCAAATATAGTCCACGTTCAAAGGCTGTTAAATGGCATTGTTTACCCATATCTTCAGAAAAAAATCACTTCCACTGTCGTGGTAAAAAACCTGCTTCCCTATTTCTAATGGTCTGGCCCTCTAGCAACTTCAGTGCAAAATTATAGCTAATTTGCCTACAAATGTCAGATGGTCATAATAATCTGGCCACTCAGTGTATAATATATATATATCCTCCTGATATATATGACATTGGATATAGTTAAATCAATGTCCTTTGGAGAGGCAGTACTTACTTGGTAATTCCTATGAGAATTATGTAGGAGAAATATCTTATGTAAACTTGGGATTACAGAGTCCAGAATTGGTAACTCTTCCAATACTAGCTCTTGTATTTAAAATAGTTATTTAATTTTTCTGATTTTCAGTTTCTTTCTGTGTAAAATTCTGAAATAAGTTCAGTCCTGTACAAAAGTAACTTCCAGTGTGTCTTCTTAGAGTGCTAACTCTTGTTTTCAGCTAACAGTGCACACAACACATTTTACTTACAAAATAAAATTAATAAAACTTCATGAAAATAACTGGATGTAATTGTTTACAAAGTTATAGACTTGTTTTTAAGAAAAATTTTTCTTTCAAAATACATTTTACAATTTCTATTTTAGAAGAACTGTAGGCACAATGATAGGCACATACAGGTATCTTGGCATGGCTTAAAGTAATATAAAAAAAGAATGGATGAAAAGTTTACTATTAACAAATCTTGAGACCAAATTATATGATTTGGGGATATTGGTTTAGAATTCTTTTATGATCAAGTGTTAGTTTATACAAGATACATTCTAGTAACACTGAAATAGAAATGCACCAAAGATCTGAAAGAAGTTATAAATTTGTAGGTTAAAAAAATTGAACCTATAAAACATTGACTAGTCCAATGGTCGGCAAACTCATTAATCAACAGAGCCAAATATCAACGGTACTTCTTCAAAATAGACTCGCCCAGGCTGAAAACCGACTTCTGCACATGGGCCACGTAGTTTCAATTGCACTGTATGTGCGCCCACACGTGGTATTTTGTTGAAGAGCCACACTCAAGGGGCCAAAGAGCTGCATGTGGCTCAAGAACCGCAGTTTGCCGACCACGGGACTAGTCAATACAAAAATCTGAAGAGATCTCAAGAATAGAAGCTTTGAAACTCAACTTTCAAGAATAGAAGCTTTGAGTTCACTTTGTGAGTTTTTATTGCAATCATAAAAGTGTTATGAATACTGAATAAATTTAACAAATATTAATTGAGTATAATGAATTCCATGAAATACCTAATTGAAGTAATTGGGGTTAAGACCTTGCCTAAGGCAATTAATTTTTACAATCTAAATCTGGGAGTATTTCTCATTGAAAATATATTACTTGCTTCATTATCTCTGACAAAAGTTTCTGTAACAATTATTCCCAAATAAGTGAATAGAAAAATTGTAATAAAGAAATTTATATTTTTCTTTGATATTTCAGTTCATCCACTATCTCTAGATACAATCTGAATTATCTAAATCAAAAATGAAAAGCAGTTTCAATAAAATAAAGATAAAACATGGTTCAAGTAAGAAGTGTTTAGGCTGAGAAGATTGAACATATCAGAAAATATTTGATAAGATAAAAATTACTAAAATTGAGCATAATTCTTAGCTCTGTACTTCCTGGCAGCATGTAGCAACACACAAAGTTATGCATTTTAGAAACATATGTCATGGTGGAGAAAATAAGTAACCCCCGTATACATATCAAATCTATGCCATAACTGTCTAGCCTCAACAATATTAATGATTAGATCCAGAGTTTACATTTTGATACTTTGTATTTTTTGTAATAATTTACTCAAGCCTCACATCAGTATCCGTAAACCCATAGAAATAGAAGAGCATCTTGTGATTTTTTCAACTTTTCTCTTATATGAATAAAAACAAAGATCTTTCCAATCTTATCATGCTACAGATAGAACTACATAGACAATTTATTTTCAGGTTCATTTAAATTTCTGATGAGGTTTCACAAATATTTATGTATTTATTCCTTTTCTAAGCACTGGATTTACAAAGAGACAGGTACATTAATATAGTCATATTTAGGCTAATCCATTATTTTTTTTATAGCTAAGGGTTAAGTAAGCATGCCAGTGAGTATAAAAGTCAGGAAATCATAGATTTATCACATAACATTAAAGCCAATCCCTTTAAGGCAGAGACCATAGATATACTATATTCAGTACGTTAAGTTCACATGTACTTCCAGTTATTCTCATTTTTTGGAAGATTAGTTGAAATATCCACAACCATTTACCCTTTTTGGTATTATACCATTTGCAGTGGGACTTTCCATGATGAGATGGAGTCTACTCAACCCCTTTAAGTACAGACTGGCCTTTGGATTAGCTTTTAGGCCTTAAGAGGTTTAATGTGATTCCCTTCTCTCTTAGGATCTCTGCCTGCCATTACTATGTGAATAGGTCCAGAGATTTGCTTAAAGGAGGATGAGGGATGTGTGGCCAGGGACCCACGTTTCACCAGCCAGGCCAGTTCTGTACCTGTGAGTAGTGTCACTCTAGGCCTGTCAGCTCCAAGCTAACCCACCAGATGACTGCAGGACATGAATGAACCTTTCAGAGATCAGCCATATGTGGCTCAGAAAAGAGTCATGAGCCAAATTAATACTTATTTGTTAAGGCACTGTCTTAGGACTTCTTTCATGCAATGATAGCTAAGTGCAGAATATGTTTCCATATTTTCTTTAAGACATGATACACATGTTACCAGCTCAATCTTGCATTGAACAACTCCAGCTTTTAGAAAAACATAATTATTTTATGTACATAGCCCCAGGTCTTCCTTATAATAACCTCCGAACAATTTCACTTTTTATAATAATTTGAGGATTATATTTCTCTAAGTAACATTCCTTCAAATATTTGAAGAATTCTATTAATTCTTTAGCCTTTCTATCTTTAAGCTAAACTTTATCTTTGTAAGCAGAGATGTCTTAATCAAACCATGAGTTCATTGCGTTAACTCTTTCTTCCCCCACCAATAACTGATAGCAATGATCATTATCAAACTCTAGCTTTATATTAGAAAAACAAACAAAAAAGGCATGGTTTTTTGTTTCTTAGAATTCTGTTTGTGTCTTGCTCTCATCTTGTAATTAACATTCACTTAAATCGTGGTGCCTAGATGTAAATATGTTAGATTAAATGTAATCTAAAAAGTGCAAAGTGAAATATTACTGTCCACATTTGAATACTACATTTTATTAAATTAACTTTGCAATTGTGTTTTCTGTCTCCATAAGCCTGAAGCTCCTAGAAAAAATTTCCCATGTACATGTTTGAGAATCACACTCCCCCTCCCCCGCCACATCATATTTACTGTGTAAGTGGAAATCTACACATCCCTGGGCTTTAAGATAAAATCTATCTCTTGTTTAACATGTTAAAATAATTTTCATCCCTGCCATCTTGCTGGAAACAAGAAGCTGCCAATATTTGTTCTCAGATGCAGATAATAGCAATACTAAAGATCTAGAAAATACTTATTTATAACATGTTAAAAAATATTCTCTTCACAATGGCAAAAACTATAGAACTAGAGAGATTCTATAAAAGCATGTGATACACACACAGACAGAGAGAGGAAAAAAAAAACACATGCAAAAATGACCCCATGATACAGACAAGTATGATCTTAAAAAGATTAGAGTATCTCACCGTTGCTGGTTCAGTGAATAGAGCATTGGCCTGTGGACCACAGGGTCCCGGTTTTGATTCCTGACAAGGACGCAGACCTTGGTTTCAGGCTCCTCCCTGGGCCGGGGCTCAATGTTTCGCTCTGTCTTTCCCTCTCTCTTCCACTCTTCCTAAAAATCAATGGAAAAATATCCTCAGGTGAAGATAAAAGAGAAAAAAAAAAGATTGGGGTATCCCTAATATAATTTTTTAATGTATTTTTATTATTGATTTCAGAGAGGGGAAGTGAAAAGGACAGAGGAATATAAACATCAATGATGACAGAGAATCATTGATTGGTTGCCTGCTGCATACCCACTACTGGGGATCCAGCCTGCAACCTGGCCACTTGTCCTCACTGGGAATCAAACTGTGACCTCCTGATTCATGTGTTGACACTCAACCACTGAGCCACACTGGCTGGGCTCATAAATTTGTATCTAAACATTGATCTATACAAATTTAATGGAATTCATTAATAGTATTAATAAACTAGTCTGTCAAAAAGTTCATCCTATCCCTCACTGGTTCTGCTCAGTGGATAGAGTGTCATCCTGCAGACGGAAGGGTCCCAGGTTTCATTCTAGTCAAGGTCACATGCCTTGGTTGTGGGTTAGGTCCAATGTGCAGAAGGCAGGCAATCAGTGATTCTCTCTCATCTGTGATGTTTCTCCCTCTCTTCCTCTCCCTTTCTCTCTGAAATCAATAAAAATATATTTAGAAAAAATGTCAGCATTACTGGATAGGGTATTATTAATCAGAGATTAAACAATACTTTAAGGATGTGCCTGGGCATGGTCTCAGTAGATAGTCAATAATTATTTATTGAATAAATTAATGACTAATAACAACAATTAGCACTTACTTATCTAAGTTAGGTTCGATTTTGCTTGGGGCAAAAATTCCCCATCCCTCTCAGGCATCATCTTTGGCAATGCATCTTCTGCTCTGTTGAAATGATTTGCACATATTTGGAGCCCAAATGCATATGCTGGATCTCTCTTCCCCAGACTCCAATCATGATAAACATGCCCCTGGCTTTTTCTTCCTTGATTGTGATTCATAAAACCTATCAATTAGGGGAAGTCCCTAAATACAAAGAAGAGAATAGAGACTCAATCATTAAGGGCATTAATGACTCTATTCATTTCTGGCCTCTTCTGGGACTTTTGCATGCACATTGTATTTTTCTACACTCAGATGAATGTAAAATGAACTCCTGATGCCACATAGATCAGCTTGCTGTATCTTGTCATAATAAACCTATAAATGACTATTAATCAGTCTCAGATGAAGTAAGATAAAGGGAGGATAAAGGTGAGCAGGTGATTTTTTCAGAGGTTTGATTCATATAGAAAATGTATCTTGACTCTTTCAGAAGCTGCAGCTAACTTCAAGTAATCAATGCATATGATGAAGAATAGTTCTGTTTTCTGAAAATATAACAATTTGAAGAATTGGAAATCAATCCACTAAGGAAATGAAAATGATAAATGAGCAAATAAATAATCTGAATGAAAAAAAATTGCATTATATTTTCTCAGCAGGACAGTCATATAAACATGATAGGTAAAATATTAACTCAAAATAGAAAGTTACATGGAATGATAAATTAAATTCATATATTAGAGTAAAAGTAATTTTGTTTATTAATAACATTTTGATTTTGTATTCAATATAATATGATTACACAATTCTATTTTTCAACTGAGAGTATATAATAATCTTTCAGTTAAAATTTGATATTTCTCCCACCATCTCTACTAAAATTAATAGGATATAAAAATTATAATTCAAGGCCTGCATTTCCTAAAACCTTGATTGCCATCCATTTTATTAGCATGGTACAATAAGATATTTGGACATAACAAAATGCACTTGCATTACTATAGGGACAGAATGAATCCCCTCTTATTAGAGCATCTTGCAGTTACCCAGTGTCTGCGTCTTGCTCTTGTTTTAGATACAGACTTGCTCTGTGGCTGGAAACATCTATATTTCTGGTTTTGCTTTTCTACCCTCAGTTATGTATGCAGCAAACTAAATGGAGGGTAAAAGTGAGCAGGTGATTACAGTCAGATTACAAAAGCCAGTCCCATTTCTCTTAGCTCGTTTATAGAAGTAGAGTGGGGATTGCAGTGGAGCTAGAAGCAAGCCAAAGCCGGTGTCCAGAGTTTTTGTTCCATGTTGCAGTGGGTCCAGTTCAGCGTCAGGCTAGCAGGAGTCCATTAGTCCATTGTGTGTGGGTGTCCCCATGACCCTGGGCCATCTGGGCGAATACAGGAGAGGACCCAAGAATAAGGGCCCCCAGGGCATAAGAGGAACCAATAGAGGACAAGAGAACAAATTCCTTTAATTAGGGGATTAAATATTCCAAATTTTCCTGTGCTTGCTGTGGCCACACCCATTCTGACCAGTGACCTGTTCCCAGGTGTAACATACATGCAAGTACCTTCCCAACAGCATCCCAGCTTTACTGGGGTTGCATCATCTATTCTCCTCCTTGTCCAGTCCCTTCTGCCAGCAATCTGCAGCGGACAGACCAGTAGCTCCCTGGGGAGTGTAAAGCTTTAGCTTCCAGATAAAGCTGCCCAAATGACCTGTCTAAAATATTTGACCTTCCCTTTGCTGCTTTCCTCTTATTAATATATCTAGGTTAATTACAATAGTAATTAGAAATACTGATATATATTATAGATGGTATTATTTTACAAAGACAATTTTCTATTGCATTACTACTGCAAGGATTATTCTAAATTTCTAAATATTACATAATTTTCCTCTTTGTTTGAAGTGCCTCAACTCAAGACAATGTCACCTTAAAGAAGCTGACAACACAAGTATTTTCACTTCATTCATGGCACAGTCATCTTAAAACAGAAACATCACAACCCTTGATAGAAGTGGCAGTGTGCTATGTTAACATTGCTGACACACCCAGGCAATGCATTTGTTGAAAGTACTTGGAATCTAGGTTTTTGGGCCATCTTGGCCTGGTGAGATCAGTCCATGGTACTTGTTTATTACAATATTACCCACTTTATAAGATTGATTAATGACTTGGTGCAGTGAAATAACATATGTCATAGATTCGAAGGCATTGATATTTACTTCAATTAAAAATAAAAGCCTATTTATCAATATAAATCTTGTGTCACTAATATGTATCATATTAGCGATATTAACATATCAGGAATGCTTATCCAGAAGAATTTCCTGGTGATTAGCAAAAGAGAAGCTGATATTATTCTGATGATTGCTATTTATATAATGTTGCAAAATTTAAATTAAAAAATACTGATTGGAGAGTATTCATATAAAAAGTAGTTACTATGCTGAAGAGATAGTTATGTCTATAATGATAGAGATATCTCCAGGTTAAACTCAAAGTTTGTTCTTTATGAGGTCATCACAGGAGTCATGGTAGAGTTTAGTGGAGAGAATAGCAGGGTCAGATATTTATTTGGAATCTGTGCTGGCAGAATTGTGGAGAAGAATTTACAGTAACATTCACAGTAACATTGTGCCAGCTATAGTGTCATATGATAATATGTCTGATTAAAAAAAATCCATTATCGAGTAAGGAAAAGAAAGTTTTTAAGAAAAAAAAGATTTAATATTTTAAATATAATAAAATATAATAAATAATTTGATAGAATGTTGACTCTATTCATGATACTGTGCTATATACTTTGAATCATATTACATATTTTCCCAAGAAACTGACCGGTTAGGTTGGGGCAGACACAGCTAGCCTCTGTTTAATTGCTAACAACAATGGTCCATGTCTGTTGTTGCCTCCCTGTAGCTGTGCTAAGGTGCTAATGTATTTCTACATTGACTCTTGGCTTGAATGGATGACTTAGTTTGGCTAAAATAACAGCAGCAAAATAGGCCTCAGTGTGAAAATGACTTGCACATTGGATCTTGCCTTCTTGCTGCTCTTGGAAACATGCAGTGTGCTGCCTTGTGAACAACCTCAGGCTAACTTGCTGGATGATAAGATATATGTGGCCCAGTCACCACCCTTACCCCTCACCAGAGAGGCAGGGAGCCAACTGCCAGATCATCAGGCTTCAGAAAACATGAGTCAGGCTGAGTTCAGTAGAACCTAGTTCAGATGAGCAGATTCACTCAATTGACCCATAGATATGTGAGCAATAAATAAATGATTATTACTTAAACTGCAAATGCCCGGGTACATTTAATGCATTAAAAATAAGTAAATAAATAAATAAATAATAAAATATTTAGGAGAGATAAATATTCAAAGGAAGCAATTAAGTCAACACTTTCTGCCTTCTAATAATTTGCGAGCTCAGCTCTTAAAAAATACAAGAAAGACTACTATGCTCTAAAAGATGTTGACATGGCTCTGAACAATTTTATATTTTTCTCTGCCACACTCTCACCCAGCTGAATGAATGTTTCAGGAGATTCTCCAAATAAGCAAAGTTGAATAGGAATTGCTTGAAAATGAACTCATAGCTGAGTTAAGGCTGTTCAATCAAATCTGTAATATAAATTTTCTAGTGTATTCCTGTATATGCACATCTATTTTCATTCTAATTATTTGAATTTATTCAACTTTCCTGTTGGAATGCTAGAAGGGAATTGAATTCAATAATATTCTAATTCATCAAATCGAACCTCTAGCACTGCCTTTTCCTCTCAATGATGTCAGTCTTGTAGCACCAGGAAGCGCCGTGTCCTTTTAGCACCAGGGTTCTTAGTTTCTGTGCCTAGGGAGAAAATGTAAGGATGTGATTATCATCTTTTCTTCCTTTATTTAATTGAGCATACAGCTTCCTGTCCCTGCCCCCCCACCCACCCATGCTTACATAATTTCTCATCCTCTTTATAGTACACTATGTCTTTGGCTACTCAATTACCCAGAGCTTTTCCCTAGAGTAGGCAGAGTTCTGATTGGCCATGGGTGATAATTTAGTTAGTTACCATGGAATGTTACTTTTATGGCCCAGAAAATCAATGAGATTGCCACTGCATTTTTCCCCATGTCAGCTCAATAACAAATTAAAATTTGTTCCCATCAACACTTGGGTTTACCCCTTCTCTATCTTTTGCTGTATAATGGTTGCAGACAACAACAATTGATTTTTGTTACCATATGCACAGATGTAAAGGAATGCAATATTTGAAAGAAATTTAACAGATCTACAGGGCAGCTCATACAATGAAAGGAAAACCTGAAGAATTCTGTCTCGGATACAATTATAATTACTGCAGTTCCCGGGAAATAGTTTAATGGACTATTTCTTCCTTGTGTTATTTAAAATCAAAATCCTATAAGAGAGAGTCTGATTGCCATCAAGAAGGTGGTGAACTCTCAAACTAAAACTATAAGTAATGGAACCAGAGGAGTTACCCAGTGGGAAATTAAAGTATCATTACAAGAAGAGAAATCCTAGGCAGGCAAAAGCAGCCAATGTTGTTATTTTATATAACAGGTTTAAACATTTAAGAGTTATTGAAAATTTAAATAATGTCACTATAGAACTAAATAGCAACAAAAGTGAAATAAAGTTCAAAAGTGACTTGGAGGAAAAATAATTTACTAGGAGGTTTAAGAAAATCATCCGGAATTCAGAGGAATGATGAATACCAGCATTAGTACAAAGAAAAGCAACATATACATAATCTAGAATCCTTTAGCAAATAAGTTTTTCAAAGGCCAAAAAACAAACTTCAAATATAATACAATTGCTTATTGTTATTACTTTTCACCCTTTCATGGAAATAGCATCATATCCCTAAAATGTACAACTGATACCTATACCTGTGTTCTGGATCCAAATCTTCCTGACATTTCAAGAATCCCCTTTTATTTATGAAATCTCTCTCTTCAGTATGGTGTGTGTAAACACTTTGTATATATAGCATCAATCTTCTGGATACTTAATCACTGCCCTAGCTGGTTTGTCTCAGTGGATAGGGCAGTGATGGCGAACCTATGACACATGTGTCAGAGGTGACAGGCGAACTCATTTTTTTGGTTGATTTTTCTTTGTTAAATGGCATTTAAATATATAAAATAAATATCAAAAATATAAGTCTTTGTTTTACTATCATTGCAAATATCAAAAAATTTCTATATGTGACATGGCACTAGAGTTAAGTTAGGGTTTTCCAAAATGCTGACACACCGAGCTCAAAAGGTTCACCATCACTGGGATAGGGCATTGTTCTGGGGACTGGAGGGTCCTGGGTTCAGTTCTGGTCAAGGGCAAATGCCCAGGTTGAGGGCTCAATCCCCAGTAGGGGGCATGCGGGAGGCAGCTGATCAATGATTCTCTTTCATCGTTGATGTTTCTATCTCTTTCTCCCTCTCCCTACTTCTATGAAATCAATAAAATATATTTAAAAGAAAATCACTTAAACCCTATCAAATATTAAATATATATTAAAAGTTAAAGCCGTTCCAAAGAATATTCAGATTAGTCAAGCAAAGTAAATTTTACAGTCTGTCAAACATATATATGTGTCTGTGTGTGCAATTATTTTATGAGAGTTATAGAATTTCAACTACTGAAAAAATGATTGAATATTCAAATAAACATAGTGACACAATCAGTTAGCTACTTTGAATATTAATCTAACACTAAAATTACTTTCAAATAAAATAAGAATTGTAAAGTTAAATATTTCTGCCATATGTTCCAAGTAGGAAAAAACAAACAAGTGAAAATGAGTTGGAGAAGGCAAATTAATGAATCAGGAGTCCATGTGAAATCTCTAAAATTATTTGCCAAGAGCCAGATAATAAATTAATCAGAGATTATAACTCAGGTGGTGGTTATGGAACAGACAAGTAGATGAATTAATGTTTACTGGCCTAAGTTTTCTCTTTGAAATATGTGCAGAAGCAATTGGTCATAAAATACAATTAAAAAAATGAGGAGTCAGTAAAGATGCTGCATGTTGTCAAAAAGTTGTGTTGGAACATGTACAGGATACCCCCGATACTGAGTTTAAAGATCATAAATTTTATTAGTTACAAACTTCTAGTTTATGTAACTTTCTTAGAAGTTAGAGTATATCAATGAAGAGACCAGATATTTGTGTTAACTCCAACTCAAGAATTATTGTCTGTGCATCAGAAGGAAAAAAAAAATAGTGATACTATTATTTTCAAAAATGCCAGCAAGCTGGAGAAGATATAGGTAATTTTTTTATTGACTAGAAAATAATTTGACATAAAGGGAAACAGGAGAGATAATGGGGTTCTTGGATGATAGTAATTATTTATTCAAAAAAGGAGAAAGAATGAAATAGCATGATTTTCAAAATAGAATTTTGAATAAGATTAGAGGAGTAGTCATTTAAAAGACTGAATTAAAAAAAAGCAGGTATTCTTTACCATAACTCTATGATCACTATATTTATTAGAATGAGCAGTACTTAGCTGAATGTTTCAAAATGGAAAAGGTATTCTCAAAGAAAACTACATTTAACATAAGACATGCCAGGACAAGATGAGGCAGATTACTTTGTGAAAAGAATACTTACGTAGGAGTATTTACAATGGAGGGTACTGTAGCAAGTAGAAGAGTGGGTCTTGGTGGGAGCAGTGACAATTCTGAAATAAGAGCAAGTAAAAGTACTGGAGATAAGATGGACTTGCACATGCAGAAGTAGCACAGGATGGCAAAGAAAAAATATGTATACTAGTATAGATTAATCCTACTGACAAGATTACACCAGCTCGTGCAGTCATGGAGAGGTCAGTTTACTGAATGTTCCTCTTTACATTTCAATAAAAAAAGATTAACATATTTATTGGATGCTCAAAAATGTAATATAATAATTTCATCTGACTATAACTTCAGGGTTTAGAGTACACTGGGGAAGTCATAATGTCAATTAAAGCATTTTTATTCACTCACCAGAATGACTCCAACTATTTGTCATTGTTTTAAAATAAGAACTTAAAATTTGTAAAGCAACCATAAATATAATACACAGCTGGTTAGAGTGTAAGCGTATATATTGTTTGGAATAATTTGTTATTATCTACTGAAGCACAATATAAACCGACCCTGGGACCTAGCAATTCCACTCCTAGTTATTTACCGAAAATGGTTCCATATTTTCATAAAGGATTATATAAGAATGCGCAGTGTAGCCCAAAAAACAATGAAAGAGAAAATTTAAGCTCTCAATATTTCTGATATCTGGGGTATTATAGATAAAAGGATGTTGTGAGATAAAATTTTAAAGTAAAAGTCCTCATAAAAATAGATACAAGATGAGTACATATGTAAATACTTTGTAGGCAAATTATTTCTAAGATGATAAATTCTAAAGCGAAACAAATTTGAGTGTTATTTTTAAAATTTCTATATTTCCAAAACACCAAGTATAAATTACATTTAAAATGCAAGTCGTGGAAACTTTTAACGTTTCAATTGCAAAAAAAAAAAATGGCTGGTATCATTAACCATGATTGAGAACTCAGGGCAGGAGCTAACAATTCAATAATCAGTAAAAATGTAAGTTAAATCTGAGGTGACTTTAATAAACCCAAGTGCAGATTTAAAATTCATTATGAAAATCATTGGAGCCAAATATATTTGAAAATTCAGGCTTTTAAAATATTTTGGCCAAAAAATAAAATTCACTTACATTTTCTTACATCGTTTAAGCTTTTGCAATAGTGGGTACAGGATTTAGAAAGTGAAGCATTGCCACTAGATATACCAAATAGCAAAACTTCCATACAACTTGACTGCTGGAAATAGGCATTTTGCAGTTTCTGCCATACCTAAATAAATAAAACCCCTGAAGTAAGAATGTTCGGATTACATATGGGAAATGAGAATCAAACATTGATTAAGGTGGATCTCTAGTTAGCATCCACCTTTTAGGAGAAATAAGGAAGGAGAAACTAGAGAAGACAAATGTTAATTATAAGTAAAAGTGACTCCATGAATCTTGATTACATGGGGGGTACAATCAAGAGAGAATGATTGTATTAGTCAGGGTTATTTAGAGAAACAGATTAGTAGGTATAGCTAGGTAGATGATAGATAGATGATAGATAGATAGATAGATAGATAGATAGATAGATAGATAGATAGATGATAGATAGATAGTAGATTTAAAGGAATTGGCTCATGCAATTATGGAGGCTGGCATGCCCCAAATCTGTGAGTTAAGTCCAAAGGCTGTTGCTGGAGAATTGCTTCTTGCTTGGTAAAGGTTGGTCTTTATTTCTAGTCACACCTTCAGCTGATTGGATGAGGCCCATACACATTTTAGAGGGCAATCTGTTTTACTCAAGTTCCACTGATTTAAATGTTAATCTCATTAAAAACACCCTCACAGAAACATTCAGAATAATGCTTGACCACATATCTGGGTACTATGGCCCAGCAAGTTGACACATAAAATACACCATCACAATGTTTAAATTGTCAAATGTTTAGAAAATCCAAATTAGATAAACACTAAAACACTTTTACTGGATATAGTAGTTATTATTTACTGGTTATGTACATTTACTCACTTAAACATAGAAACACAGAGATTTAATTTAATTGCTTCAGATCCACCATGATACGTTCTTATCCCTTTCTCCTCTGAGGTGCTCTTGTCTTTCATTAGAGACTGTATCTCTGCCATTCTTTAATTTGGTTAATTGCATTCTGAATTGCTCAGTGAGAGCATTTGAGTTCTGCATCGCATAACCAATAAATTGTTAAGTTGTTAAAATTCTATCTCCATGTTATTTTTCATATTTATTTACATTCTCCTTTTTATTTCTAATTATATTTAATGATTTCCCTGTAGGACCTCATTATTTCTAATCTAGAGTACGGAATTAGCATACTTAAGCAAGCTCCTCACCTATTCTAACTTCACTTTGCAATTTATTCATTCATAGGCCCTGAACTAAATTTTTGTAGCAGAATTCTAATTTCGCTGCTTACCCATTAAGTAATTTTGCACCACACCTTATTACTATAAGTTCCTTTGTCAATAGATGAGAACCTCCCCAATCAATCTATAACTCTATATAGTATATAACTTTGTCGCTCCTGCAAATTAATTTGTATTCAAATTTATTTCACTATTGCTTTATTAATGTCAATCTTTTACCTTGCTATTGCTAAAATTGACTTAGTTATTTTAGGTTTTCTGTAGATTCTCTTGGATTCTCTAATGTGACAATCATAATTTGCAAATAAGGTTAGCTTAGTTTTCTTTATTTTTTTCTAGTTCTTACAAATAGGAATAAGATGAATTAAAAAACATTGAATAAAAATGTTGAGTAAAAATTATAATATTTTGCATCCTTGCCTTGTGCCTAACTTTAAAGGGATTGTATCTACCTAGTTATTATAAACTATGTCAATGTTTGATAGTCTATCAGGATGAGGTGTATATTTCTCTTCCTAATTTTGAAATTATTTTTATAAAAAATTGGTATGAAATTATATAACATGCCTTTCTTCTCTTTTTAACATAAATATAATTTTTCTTTTAAAATATTAGTTCTACTCTTAACCACATTTTTATTGGTCTTGATTTGTTAATATTTTATACATGTGACTTTGATTTTTAAATTTTAATTTATAATTTATTGATTTATTGAGAAACAAGATGGAGTTTTTCTAAAGGGTTAGTGAATTTAATTTTTCTCATTATATTTGACATTAAAATATGCAAAACATGCATATGATTTATAAATGGTACACACTGTCCCTTACCTTCCTCATGCCAACAGGTAACTGTTTTTCTTATGTACTTTTAAAGTTTGTTTTTAATAGTTACTAGTATTCCATCAGAAATAAATATGATAGTTGAAAACTTGTCTCCACAAAAATCCTGCACATGATATTTATAGCAGCTTTACTCATAATTATCAAAACTGAGAAGCAATTAAGATGTTATTTTTTTAAAGTGAGTGTATTAGGGTGACATTGGTTCACAAATCCATATAGGTTTCGAGTACACAATTCAAAAACAAAACAAAACAAAACAAAACAAAAAAACATCATCTGCACGCTGCATCAGGAGTCCATTGCCCCAAGCAAAGTTTATTTTTGTCGCCATTATACCCCTCCATTTTACCCACATTTACCCACCCCCAACCCCCCTTTTCCCTCTGTATATCACCACACTGTTGTCTGTGGAGATATATATATATATATATATATATATATATATATATATATATATATAAATTTTTTTTTCCTACACCTCTAACCCCCCTCACCTCTGACAGCTGTCAGTCTGTTCCATGTATCCATGTATCTGTTTCTATTCTGTTCCTTAGTTTATTTTGCACATTAGATTCCACATATAAGTGAGATCTTATGGTACTTGTCTTTCTCTGACTGGCTTATTTCATTTAGAATAATAATCTCCAGACCCATCCTTGCTAACTCAATATGTAAGATTTCCTCTTTTTCACAGATTAGTATCCCATTGTGCAAATGTACCACAGCTTTTTTATCCACTCATCTATTGATGTGCACTTGGGCTGTTTCTAGATCTTGGCTATTGTAAATAACACTGCTATGAACATAGGGGTGCATATATTCTTTCTAATTGGTGTTTGGGAATTCTTAGGGTATATTCCCAGAAGTGGAATCCCTGAACCCAAAGGCAGTTCCATTTTTAATTTTTTGAGCAAATCTCGTATAGTTTTCCACAGTGACTGCACCACTCTGCATTTCCACTAACAGTGCATGAGGGTTCCCTTTTTTTTCATATCGTCACCAGCACTTGTTATTTGTTGATTTATTGATGATAGCCATTCTGACGGGTGTAAGGTGATAACTCATTGTTATTTTAATTTGCATTTCTCTGATGACCAGAAACTGAGTATTTTTTCATATGTCTCTTGGCCATTTGTATGTCCTCTTTGGAGAGGTATTGATTCAGTTCCTCTTGTTCTTAAGTAGGTAAATGAATGAACAAACTGTGGTATACCTAGGCAATAGACTATTATAATAGAAATGAGCTATCAAGCCATGAAAAGGCATGGAGTAATCTTAAATGCATATTAGTACAAGAAAGAAGATCATCTAAAAAGGCTACACACTGTATGATTCCACCTATAACACATATTGGAGAAGGCAAGCTATGGAAATAATAAAAATACCAGTAGTTGACAGGGGTTGGATGTGGAGAGAAAAATTAGCATAGCGCAGAAGATTTTTAGGGTAATGAATATATTCAGCATAATATTTTAATGCTGGATATTTATCATTATACATTTGTCTAATAGCATGTACAACACAGACAGTGAAGTGTTAGATAAACTATGGACTTTGGGTGATCATGCTGTGTCAATGTAGGTTCATTCTTGATTATTTAAAAATAGTACCATTCTGGTGAAGGATGTTGATAGTGTGGATGTAGGGAATAAATAGGATAAATCTGTACCTTTATCTAAATTTTGTTGTAAACTTAAAACTTCCATACAAAATTTTGTATAAAAAATGAATATGAATCCCTTTCTCCCCTCTTGTGTGTGATAGAACATTATGTATATTTTTCTGCAAATGTATATTTTCACTTAACACAAATAAGTTTGATGGCTTTCTATACCAGTATATAAAAATCTAATCTTTTTCATTGGAAAAAACATATTAATTAATTAATTATTTTACTTTTTTATTTTGAGGTTATTATATATCCATATGCAGCTGTAAAAATAATACAGAGAGATCCCATATATTCTTGACCCAGTTTCTACAAATATTACCATTTTGTATAATCATTATACAACATTACAATGGAAAAGGGACAGATGTAATTCATCATAATTATTCAGATTTCAAAAGTTTTACATGCACTTGTTTACGTGCCTGCATATTTGTGTGAGTGTGTGTGTGTGTGTGTGTGTGTGTGTGTGTGTGTGTGTGTGTGTGTAGGGGGTGTATTTAGTTCTATACAATTTATCACATGTGAGGCTTGTGAGGTCACCCATCAGGCAACATACTGAACTACACTGAAGTCTTTTTCTCTGATACAATATAGTCACTTCTACTTTCCTCTGATTTGTTTGCATGATATATTTTCCATTCATTTAAATTTTATTCCCCTTATAACATTATATTTGCAATAAATTTATGTATGGTATTATGTAATTGGGTCATGTATTTTAAACCACTCTGATAACATCTGTATTTAAATTGGTGTATTTAGATCATTACATTTAGTACAATAATTGATATGTTAGAGTTTGTCATACATTTCACTTTTTTTTCTATTTGTTTCCTAAAATTTTGATGTATGCTTTCTTTTTATGGCCTTTCTCTGTGTTATTAGAGCATTTTTTTTTTTTAGTATGCCATTTTGATTTATCCCACCTCAGTGATTTTTAGGCATAAGTGATTTTTAGGACACCCAAAACTAAATTATAGAAATATCTAACCTTCCACTTTGGCCCCTTGAGTGCTAGCTCCTGGAGAATAGTGGAAATATATTGCCAGTAGAAATGCAAATAAGTAGAGCCACTTAAAGTTAACATTTATCATGCAACCAGAAAGTTTAGGTATTTATCCAAAATAAATAAAAGGCATCGGGCCTCTAGTCAAAAATAAAAAGATAATACTAATACTTATGGGGAAACATAACATGTCCAGGGCCAAATTTTGGGCAGAGTGCCCAGTAGAAAGACACAATTTAACCATGGTCTAACTTTTAACTTGCCTTTCTTCTCTCCTACTTTCTTCTTCATGCTTCCAATTTCTTCTTTTCATGTCCATTCTTCCTCTTACCTCATCCTCACACTTCTTTCTATCTCTTTATTTCATTTTCTTTCTTACCTTTCCTCACTAATCAGTAATAAGAATCACCCCAATTGATGAGACCTAGCTTTGAGGGAATCCATATGTCTATCTTAACATTTTGGCTACCATAGTCAGAGACTTGGGGATTTTGGTTTCTAAATACAACTCTTTATTAAAGAGACACAGGGCTCCTAAGAAAAATAGTGAAAATTGCTGTTTTGAGTGTATCTTTGTGACTGTGGTCTCCCTAGAAAGGAAAATAGAAAAAAAAAAGTGTACTCCCTGCCCCTCACTCTTCAAACTGCAGAGATCCTTTTTCCTCTGTTTACCTTTCCAGAAAGAAAAAATATATATATCTATCAAAATTTTAGCTGCTGCTGCTGTCTGCCAACATTCACAGCCAAGCACTCAACAGATCACAGTGGAGAAAGAGAGAAAGAGAGAGACAGAGAGAGAGAGGGAGAGAGACAGAGACAGAGAGAAAGTGCATTTTTTCATGTCTCTTGGATATCTATATGTCTACTTTGGAGAAGTGTCTGTTTAAGTCCTTTTCCCATAGTCCATTTTTTAATTGGATTGTTTGTCATCTTTTTGTTAAATTGTATGGGTTCCATATATATTTTGGATATTAATCCTTTATCAGATGTATCATTGGCAAATATGTTCTCCCATACAGTGGGTTCCTTTTCATTTTGTTGATTGTTTCTTTTGCTATTCTACCATTTAAAAATGAATAATGTTCTCAAGGTCCATCCATGTTGTTGTAAATGACACTATGTCATCCTTAATGGCCGTGTAGTACTCCATTGTGTATATATACCACATCTTCTTTATCCAATCCTCTATCATAGTGCACCTTTATGCAAAGTGAGATAAGTCAAACAGAAAAAGCTAAAAACTGTATGATTTAATTCATCTGTGGAATATAAAACTGAAACTTATAAATACAAACAGCAGTGCGGTGGTTGCCAGAGGGAGGGAAGTAGAGGAAGAAAGGGGTCCTAATATGAGATGACAGGAGATTTGACTTTGGGTTAGTGGGCACATGGTCTTATATTCATATTTTGTAAATTAGTAATCCACACATGAAACCTATTGCTCATGTTGAATAATGTCACCTCAATAAAATAAAAAATAAAGTGTAAAATAATAATAATATTAATAATAAAAATAATAAAATAAAAATGCAGATGCTTTAAAGATTTAAAAAAGAATCAGTTATTTTCAAACATAAAATAACTCAGAAAAATTTCCCTAGAGCCTTTTATATTTTTAATGCAAATATTGATTTCAGTTAGAACAATGATTTTCCAAAAAGGTATATCCATTATTTTTTTTCATGTTTTAAAAAATTTATATGAAGCTCTTAAGTAATCTTCAAAGCATGCTTTGGATTTCAGGCTTTAGTTTTATTTTGTTGCTTGAAAACATTTTGATCATATTTAGCAATTATGTTTTTCATTATTCTTAACTGTAACAAATGGTTATTGAATTTTATCAAAATAAATTTCTATATTTATTAATATAATCATGTGTTTCTCGCTTCCTTATGTTTTTGATAAAATAAATTAAGTTAATAACTTCCTTAATGATGAATGATCCTTGCATTCCAGGTCTGTACCTTAGTTGGTCCTTGGACATAATCCTTCTAATATACTGCCTAACGTCATTTCCTGTAATTTCTACTTTTTAATCTAAATTAATCATCAGTTTGTTTTCAGACTATCTTTAACACTTTCAATATTAGTAATATACTGGTACTATAAAATATATGAGATGTTTATTCTCAATATGTCTTCTCTAAAATATTTTAAGTAATATTCAGAATTATATTTATGTGAACTTAAAGCCACTTACTGAAGTTCCCATTAGGAGAAGAGGAACTTATGTTTGCAAATAAATACCTCTAATTTAAATCCCTGCTTTCTCTACTGCATTGGGATCTCCATAAAGGAACCGAAAATGCTGTGCTTTGTTTACTTGCATGGAAGTTAGCATCTTCTGAGAAGTTTGGCTGTCATATAAAGCTTGAAGCGTAAGACTTGAGTCAAACCTATGTGTCAAATGATGTTCTTAAGCCATAAACATACCTAGAAAACATTCCAAATTGCTTCAAATGGAAGGAATTAGTGTAAATATTCCAAAAGAATAAACTCAATAAAGAAATCTTGGTAAATCCCAGAAGTGGACAAAAACTGCCATTAAACTTGGTAAAAACAATTAGCTATTTGTAATTATGCAACTATGAATGCTACCAAAAAAGTACAGTTTCAGGAAAATGTATTCCAAATTTTTAAAATAAATTTTAATAGTGTAATGCTAGTTCAGTTCAATGAAATACAATGAGAGCACTCTACTTCACAAATCATCTATAGTACAATAGAAAGGTATTAAATTTTTTTAAAGTTTTATAACATTTAATTATGATTGAAATAAAACTTAATACTCTAGATTAAAATATACATACACTATTTAAATTGTATAAAATTCTTCATTCAATTACCACCATAAGTTATCTGAAAAAAATTATATTCTGAATAGCACATAGAACACATTATATGTGTGATAAATATAATTAAACATGATTTATTTGACTCAAATATTCTCTTATTGTAATTTTTAAAAATCTAAAAACCACAATGAAGATGGATATGTAACTGCCTCTCTTTGCATATTAAAACCCTCTATGGCATTTCTAGTACTTCTAATGCCAGAAAAGTCCCGAGAATAAATTATTGCCTTTTACTATTCAAACATTCAAGTATTCTATTATATGTTTCACCAATCCATTCATCTCGGGTGACTTTACCACTGATGTAGGTTACAGCATAAAGGGTTCTATTCTATCTTTTATTTAAAAAATAAATAAATGATAAATAATTAAACTCAGATATGAAGAAATATTTTTAAAATATCTATTTATTTGGTATTTATATACCAAAATAACTTATGCACAATATGATGAATCTGTAGCAAGGAAGTTTATTTTCAGGATCATGTTCTGGTTTGTTTCAACCAGCCAAAGCAGCATTTTCTCTGTCTGATCAGTCTAAAGTGGACAAGTAGAACAAGTAAACTTCTAAAACCATTACAAGGGACAGAGCATGACCCTTGCTCATGTCTTTGTTCTTCCCTTTCATGGAACATTCTATATATATACAGAATCATTTCCTCACTTCACTCAAGTACTGGAGTCTGGGAAGTCCACGATGAAGGTGCCAGCCAATTCAGTTTCTCATGAGAGCTCTCTTCTTAGCTTATAGACAGTTATCATCTCCTTGTGTGCTCACATGACTTCTTAGTGACCATGGACAGAAAGGAACAGCAAGCTCTCTGGTGTCTTCTCTTATAAAAACACTAATCCATTGGGTAGGGCCCTACCCTATTGTTTCCCGGAGGAATCAGTGGGCCAGATTTCTCAGACATGAGTGGACATGAGATTCTTGAGGTATTGCTAAAATAAGCATTTTCTGAAGCCCTTATGTGGTAAAGGGCTTTATTTGCATGGAATTACATTCCTTGGTTTGCAAAGTCCCATGTGCCTTAATCCTGTACTGAAAAAGGTACAGTAGAGTGCAAAGGAGGGTCAGTGTCCATTCCATGTTGCAGCCGGGTCCCATTCAGCATTCAGGCTAATAAAAAGTTCATCAGTCTATTGTGTGGGTCCCACATGTCTACGAGCCATGTGGGCGAAGGGGAGAGTGCCCCATGCAGGAGTCACAGGAGCGCAGGCAAGCAGAAGAGTCAAGAGCCAAGACAGCGTGCTCTTTTGTTCGGAAGTTTCAATATTTAGATCCCATGCCCTTTCAGTGGCCATGTCTGTTCTGGCCACTAACTCGATCCCAGGTGTGACTGACACAGGTAGGCACCTTCCCACATCATTTGAACTTTATTGGGCACACATCTATACAGCCTTTGTCCAGTTCCTTCCCCCCTCAATCAGAGGCAACAGAATTAGCGTGTGTTACATTAGCAAAGCTGCATACATGGCATGCCTATATTATCTAGCCTTTCCTTCACTCCTTTCCTATTGATAACCAGATTAGTATAGCGGTATCATTATGACATCATTTAACCTTATTTACCATCATGAAGGTTCTATCTTCAATACAGTCACATTGGGTGTTAGGGCTACAACACATACATATTAGAGGGACACAATTCAGTCCATAGCAGAGTAGAAACTATAGGCAGTAAAATAATCTCCCAGGGACACATTTTTGGATGGTGACTCCACCTGTGGGGATGTAAAACTTACTGGCCTGGCCCAGTTTCAGAACATGCTATAGGGAGGGGTCCCTTCTGGCCCTCTGGAGATGTAAGAGAGAAGGGCAGGCTAAAAATGCAAGCCCAAAATTATGTTTTAAATAAGAAGAAAATGAATGGGCATAACAACATTTATGCATATTATATATATGGATAGTGCCAATGCTTTAGGAACATATATAATTGTTAACAATGTAAACTATTTATAGGTAATATTTTATAGGCATTCATATACTAAATGATATTTAACAAATCCACATTTTATTTTATATTTACTTCAATTATATCTTTATTTACATTTATATATAATTCACACAAAGAAAATAAGGACATTTGTTATATTAAAAATAGTGCCTTGTTTTTGTTTATTTCATTATCAAATATGTTTGAACAATATAGAGGCTATGGAAGTTGATGTAAGTGAAGCCATTCAAAATGGAGTAATTTTGCACATCTTGTTCCTTTAGCCTTTGGAATGTTTTAACTGGACAAAAAAACCTTTGTATTGGGCCAAACCAACTTTGTTTTAAATGTTTGCAAAGCTAACAGGAAAGCAGACATCCTGACCACAAGGAGTGATGATTATGGACTCTCTGACAGTAGAATAAGTACCAGCCATGTATACCTAAAGAGTAACTCAGCTTGTTAGCACCAATAGGAAACTCTTCTATTTATGCAATTATTCACTTCTCTTTCTCACAAAAACCCCTAGTCCCTACTGTGTAATCAGGACACTATTTGATTTTCTGCCTGAATCTGTGCTTCAAGAATGGCAATGGTTTTTGATCCCCCCAACATGTTGATTCCTGTCATTTTGGCTTTTTATCTGAAGTTAACAAGGCCCATTCTGTTTGCTTCTCTAGTCCTAGAATGCGTAACATTTAATTTTCTATTAAAGCATTTGAGTTAAGCTTTGTAAATTATAAATGTGTTTTCCCTTTTTTGTTACCTAATAATCATCATCGCTCTTTTGTTCTCTTTGATTCAAGTTTTTTTGTTTGTTTTTTGTTTTGTCACTTGAGCCTTGATTTACTCTTTCCAAGTTAAAGTTAACACAGGCAAATTTTTCAATGAATGCATGACAATTCAAAGAACACCAATATATTCCGACACTTGAAAGCAACGGATTTTTTACTACAAAATGCTAACAGAGACAATGTCAAAATGATTTTAAGTTCATTTATTGTATTATTAACTAAAATGTATTTTGCCTTATAATACTAGAACCTTATATATCTACCATATTTCTCATCTGGTTTGATTTTTCTAAAAGTAAAATTTAATTCTTCATTCTTATCTATCACTTTAAAATATTTCTCAATGTTAAAGGAAGTATTACTAAGAAATGTGCTTTGATTCCTGAATTCTCACATGGGACTTATTGGACCCTAGAGCAGGGGTCCTCAAACTACGGCCCGTGGGCCACATGCAAATACAAATATTGTATTTGTTCCCATTTTGTTTTTTTACTTCAAAATAAGATATGTGCAGTGTGCATAGGAATTTGTTCATAGTTTTTTTTAAAAAAACTATAGTCCAACCCTCCAACGGTCTGAGGGACAGTGAACTGGCCCCCTGTTTAAAAAGTTTGAGGACCCCTGCCTTAGAGAATTTTCCTTTTGTAAATATATTTTTATTGATTTCAGAGAGAAGGAGAGAGGGAGATAGAGATAGAAACATCAATGATGAGAGAGAACAATTAACCAGCCTTCTCCTGCATGCCTTCTACTGGGGATGTGTTGCAGGCATGTGCCCAGACCTGGAATGGAACTATGACCACCCAATTCATAGGTTGACGCCCAACCACTGAGCCGCATCGGCCAGGCAGACCTTAGAGATTTTTGAAATTAAAATATTTTCATTGCTCCACCACCTGTCTTTCCTGAATTTTCAATTCCTCTGCTTTTGGGAATTGTAAGTAGGCTTTGAGCATCTGTCCTTAACCTCTGGTAAATGCAAAAGGAAAATATTTATTGCTCAAAGGCTAGTCCCAACTAAGTATAATTTATATAAGTTTAGATGATTACTTTTTAAAATGATATACCTTTTATTGATTTTTAATATATTTATATCATTTTATCTATTTTATAAAATTTAGCACACCTTTCTATGTTTATTCAATAATAAGGATAGAGTACCCACCTACTTATAATAAAAACTTAATGTTAAGGTTTTACATATAATTTATTTTTTTCCTCTCTCATAATTCATTTCATTTGGATTCAAAGTAATTTATGACTTGGTTTGAATTACATTTGTTTGCCTCAATGAATATTAGAGTTGATATAATAATCCTCTTGATTAAAATATGAACTAAATGTATGCCTTTCCCCCTATAATTTCCATTTAAAATTTGTATAAAATCCTGTGATATACAGGTCAAATTATTTTCATTCTGCAGGTAACAAAGTCAGGATAATAATGTAGAGACTTGGCTTATAGACAGGCAGCTGGTTCAGTGATGGACAGTGATTTAAATCTAAGCCTGACTTACATTTTGATTAATGAATTACATTTTTCCACATTGTTTCCATCCTAATTGAAATGGTTCTTCACTTTTTATTCACCTATAATTAAAATTTTATAAAAATACAATCCACAAAATAATATTGAATAATTATTATAGAATATGCATCCCTTTGCCCTCATATTCTCTTAATATTTCTCAAGGCAAATTCTCTATGTTGTATATATTGCTTTTAAATTAGAATAATTACCTCAATGTGAGCAGTGGAGAAAACACTAATAAATATATTTTACTCATGTTAATATCTCTGAGCTATCGCTCTGCTTATTATAGTCAGAAAAATCCTAATATATAAAGAGCCAGGTTCCCTAACATCCAAAACAACCAAATGGACGACCGAACGCCAGGCTGCACATGCAGCAGGCTTGGGTGGGCGGGAAACTGGCGAGCGGGCTGAATTGCTGACCTTTTGGTCCCTCCTGGGTCATGGGCACAGCGCGACTCAGCACTGACTGCTGCCGCCAAGGCGGGTGCGATGCGATTGGTTGGGGGGCCGCCATCACCCCATGATCACCTCGCAGAGGGAGTCCCAGGTCACAGTTCTGGGTATTCTGCAATCACCCCAAAGAGGGAGGCCCAGGCTACCCAGCAGGAGGCGGTGGGCAGGGCCTCCCTCTGTGGATCAATCAATAATGGGTCTCCCGGACTGAGAGAGGGCATAGGCCAGGCTGAAGGACACCCCCCTCCCCTAAGTGCACACATTTTGTGCACCGGGCCTCTAGTATTATATTAAAAAAGCTTACTAAGAGATAGCAATTATTAATATAACTATAATGGCTAGTGATTGTGACTCACAAGATATAGCCATTTGTAATTCCAATTACAAACTGACAAGGAAGAAAGAGTAACAGTGCACAGAACATTGAGTTTAGTCTTTAAGAGTTAATATAATAAAAAACTATTATTTTAAAATATAGTATGATTTTCTATTATAGATACCTGAGAGGAGCCAATGATAAATTTCTAGAAAGAAAATGTTAGAGATATTTATGTTTTTAATAAATAAGATATTAGAGAAATTGAAACAAAACTTTAAAGCAAAATAATAAGCTATACATTTGAATATGATAATCTTACTGCAAAGATAAAAATTAGCATTTAAATTAATTCCACCCCAAATTATAATATAAGTTGGGACATACTGACATAATGCCTAAGTAATTGTAAGAAAATATATTGGCAATAGAGGTTAACAGGATGTAAAGATAAATTCTTAATTATATATATAAATATATAATTGAAGAACATATTTTACAAATAGATTTAATGCCTTTTGACAATCATCACTCTAATGTTAAGTAGTTCATTTGCTCTCAAAGAAAAATACTACTAGGATTCTCTGTTCATTTACAGTGATAATATATATATATATACTAATATATATATATTATCAGTTATTTTTCAAAATAATTATTTAGCTATTTTAAGTGATATAATATATGTATCAGAACAAACTATTTCACTTTTGTTTTAACTATAGGATATTTCTTAGTATGTAGATGTATCTTTTACAAACTAAATTTTTGATGAGTAGTTACATTGATTCCAATTTTAGACTAATATCTTTTTTTTAAAAATAAACACCCAGGTACATATCTTCTTGTGCAATAATTAAAGTGTATCTCTCTCAGATATGTTTAATTTTTTTGAATTGTTATTTCAAAATAGATATAAAATTCACAGCAGTGCAATTTACAATAGCTAAGATCTGGTAACAGTCCATGTGCTTATCAGTAGATGAGTGGACAAAAAAGCTGTGGCACATTTACACAATGGAATACTATGCAGCTGTAAAAAAGAAGGCTCTCTTACCCTTTGAGACAGCATGGAGAGACCTGAAGAATATTATGCTAATTGAAATAGACCTGTCAGAGAACCACAGGTATCACATGATCTCATTCATATGTGGAATCTACATAGACAATAGTGTCATCTCTGAAGAATATTCAGTCTAATACCTTTATTTCCTTTATGCACTAGCTAGACATTCTGCTATGATGTTAAATAGCAATTCTGAGAGGGAATATACTTGTCTTTTCCCCAGACTTAGGGGAACAGTTCCTAGTTTCTCATCATTAAGTTTGATGTTAGCTATAGTATTTTTGTGAATGTTCTTTAGAAAATTGAGGAAATTTCCCTATATTTCCTATTGTCTAGATGATAAATTGTGTCCAATGCTATTTCTGCAATTATTTATTTGCTGTATTCTATTGATATGATCAATTGCATTGGTTGATTTCAATTGCTGAAACTGCCTTGCATAAGTGAAATAAATCTTGCTTGGTCTTGTTGTATAATCATTTTTACACATATTGGATTAGAATTGATAGTATTTTTCTAAGGGGTTTAGTATTTATATACATAAAGAATTTTGGTTAGTAGTTTTTCTATATAGTAATGTCTTTTCTGTTTTTGGTTGTAGGGCCACAATGAATGAATTGGAATATGGTTCACGTCTTCTATTTTCCAACAGAGAATGTAGATAATCAGTAATATTTCTTCCTTCAATGTTTGGCAAAATTCCCCAATGGAATCTTTGTTGGGAAGGATATCGATTATTGATTCAATGTCTGTATTAGATATGGCTTATTCATATTATCTATTATTCTTTGTATGAAATGTGGTAATTTGTGTCTTTCAAGAAATCAGTCCATTTTATCTAAATTATTAAATTTTGGAACATAAGAGTTTTTTTATACTATTTCTTTATTATCCTTTTAACTTTTAAGGAATTAGTGGAGATAACATTCTTTGTAATATTCATGATTTGTGTCTTCTTTCTTTTTTTCTTGGTTAGAGTGGCTAAAGATTTACCAATTTGTTGATCTATTCAAGGAACCAGCTTTTGTTTATGTTCATTTTTTCTATTGCTCTTTTTTTAAAAAAATTCCATCGTTTTCTGTTCTATAATTGATTTTTTTATATTTTCTTCTGCTTGCTTTAAGCCTTACTTGCCTTTCTTCCTTCATTTCCTAAGGTAAAATTTTAGGTTAGTCACTTTAGATGTTTCTTGTTCTAACATATGCCTTAATAGTATACATTTCAATCCAAGAGCTGCTTTCCCTGCATAGTACAAATTTATATATTCACAGTATCCTTTGAGTCTATGTATTCCCTCTATCTGGTATTTAGTACTCTCACTCATGTAAGCATCCTCCAGGGATATTTGAAAATCTTCTTATCTTCCTGCCATTCTCTTGCCTCCCTCAAACTATAACATAGCATAGATAGTATAAAAATGTATTAGCATTCAAGTCACTATACCCACCTATTTAAAGATAAGTAATTTTATGGCTTCCTGATTTTTCTCTTTAGGTAAAACCAAACCTCCTTAGCAGGGCTTTTGAGAACATTAATGAGCAAACATATTGATCACATTTTCTTGTCTCTATTGTGTCATGATCATATTGCTTGAGATTATTTCATAATATATTCTCTACTTGGAGTGCTTCCAGAAAAGATTTTCTTGCAAACTTATTAAAACACCTCTATCTCATAGCTTACACATCCAGTTTAGGTGCTCATCTTATGCAATCAGAGAATATTGTGTGCTTTCCTTATATTACACAATATTATTTTGTGGGCTTAATTATCTACCTAATGAGAACACAAGTTCCATGAGAATAGAGTTAAGATCTCCGTTCATTAGCATTGTAGGGCTAACATATAGAGCACTGCCTGGCACATAGAAGGTTTTCAAAAGAATACAAGCAATTTAACCCATTATTTAATATCTTTATTGAGAGCACATTTCCACTATATCTCAGAAGATAATACGCAAATTCACATTCAAAATTTTAATGTCATGTGACTTTTTGGCATCATTCATACTTAATTTTTATTACTAATTTTATTTTTAAAATATAAATTTAAGACTTTAAAATAAATCAAAGTAGTAATTATATGGTTTTATTATTAACATTCACATGTGTTGTATGTTTCTAATTTGTATCTCCTCATATTCTTGGTACAATTATTCTTGCTAATAATTTTCTTTAGTAGAATCATCAACTATGAGTTTGTTTATTCATATTTTAGTTAACAAATATATGTTATTTAAGATACTTTACTAGGAACTACTAAAATACTAGTGAACTAAAGAGATATGATGTTTCTTCCGGATATATTATATATACTATGTAGAAGAAAGATACCGAGAGAGTTATTAAAGTAAAATATCTAATTAATGTGAGAAAAACATTTTTTTTAACTCTTCCAATTATAAAAGAATGAAAGAGAGGGGTAAGAAAGAAGAAATAGAAAACAGAGGGGAAAAGGGTAAGTTTTATAAAATTCTTTATTTTCCTTTTGTGAACCCTGAGAAGATATCTGTTAAAATACATTTTTCATGGGTCACTAGGCCAAAATTCATATAACCAGAGTTTAGGGGCTCTTTCTGACAGAAAAAAAGTCCTCTCTGAATGAAGGGCTCTTTCATGCACTCTGAATTTCAGGAAAAACCACAGACTGAGCTTTCTACCTCCTACACTATGCACCCGCCTGTTTCCACTGAGAGTTAACCACTGCAAGGAATTCCACGTTTTGTCTTATGACCAATGGACCAAGACCTTCCCCATCCAATCAGAACTGCACAACCTGATTTGCAGGACTAAATTGGGTTCTGTTTCAAGTTGCCATTGAGTTTCTGAGTTCTTTAGAAGGAAGATAAAACAATCTCAAAAAGAATTATTTATGTAACAGATTAATTTCCAGAGCATTCACAGATGCCATTTATGTTGCAAGTCTTCCTTCCTGAATTGTTTTCAATTTTCAATTGAGGGGTTATTTTAAAGCAAATAGATGTACCTGGTGAAAGGAAGAAAGAGAGTGAAGAGGGAGTGTGGGAAAGAGAGGCTTTGTAATGACTTCCATGTGAGGACAGCCTGGGACCCCTTTCTCCAACCTCATCTCCTTCCATCCTTTCTTTCACTTTATTTTTGGAACACATCATAATTCCCCATCTTTTTTTTTTAAATATATTTTATTGATTTTTTACAGAGAGGAAGGGAGAGAGACAGAGAGCTAGAAACATCGATGAGAGAGAAACATCGATCAGCTGCCTCCCGCACATCTCCCACTGGGGATGTGCCCGCAACCCAGGCACATGCCCCTGACCAGAATCGAACCCGGGACCCTTCAGTCCGCAGGCTGACGCTTTATCCACTGAGCCAAACCGGTTTCGGCAATTCCCCATCTTGTACACTATTTCAAGCCTCTGGGATCTTATTTGGACTGCTCTGTGCAAGTAGATTTCTTTATGCCACTTTTTGGTATGGATTCAAAACCCTCTTATACCCTAAAAAAAAGAGAGGAGAAGAGCGCAGATTGATGAGAGAGAGAGAGAGAGAGAGAGAGAGAGAGAGAGAGAGAGAGAGAGAGAGAGAGAGAGAAAGAAGAAGAAGAAGAAGAAGAAGAAGAAGAAGAAGAAGAAGAAGGAGAAGAAGGAGAAGAAGGAGAAGAAGGAGAAGAAGGAGAAGAAGGAGAAGAAGAAGAAGAAGAAGAAGAAGAAGAAGAAGAAGAAGAAGAAGAAGAAGAAGAAGAAGAAGGAGAAGAAGGAGAAGAAGGAGAAGAAGGAGAAGAAGAAGAAGAAGGAGAAGAAGAAGAAGAAGAAGAAGAAGAAGAAGAAGAAGAAGAAGAAGAAGAAGAAGAAGAAGAAGAAGAAGGAGGAGGAGGAGGAGGAGAAGAAGAAGAAGAGAGGAGAGAGAGAGGATGAAGGAGAGGATGAGGGAGAGGATGAGGATGATATTTTTAATATTTTTCTGTACTCCATAAATAAATGTATGAATAGAGTTAAAAAGAGAACCACAGCCAGTGTGGTTCAGTTGGTTGGGCACCATCCCTTGCACAAAAGCAGTGCTGGTTCAATTCTTGATCAGGGCTTGCTCCCTGAGCTGCAGCCAATCAATGTTTCATTCTCACATTCTCTCTCTCTCTCTATCTCTCTCTCTCTCTCAAAATCAATTAAAAATCATAAAGAAAAAAATATAAGTACAGGCTCCAAATCATTGTCTCTCGTGCTAAAAGTCCATGATAGCAAATCTAGATTTAATACCTGACCTAATTGCAGTTTTAGCCTCCCCCAGAAATGTAATATTAATCAACCAGTCTGGAATTTTCTGGTCAAGCACCAGTAAGGTAATCTATCCCCTTGCCCTTTCCATCCTTCCTGGAAAGAAAAGACAATCTGTAAGACAAAAACACCAACCTTTCTCTTCCCTCACAAAAAGAAGCCCCAATTCCAAAATAATTATTTATTTTGTTAATACCTCCCTTGCCCCATATTTCTTCCTATAAAAACCTTTCATTTTATACCGCCCTGGGAACATCCTTCTAATCTAGTTGCTAGGTGGGAAGCTGCCAAATTCATAAATAACTTAATAAAGCCACTTAAATCTTCAAATTTATGGGTTAAAGCTTCATTTGTTTGTTTGTTTTAACATGAGTCTGTTGGCTCTGGGTGAGATGATTTTGTTTTGAATTCTGACTCAGTCACTTAATAGCTATGAGATCAAGGGCAATTCACTTAAAATTGTTAAGCTTCGGTTCTCCCATCTTTGAAATGAGGATAGTAATATATAATTCAAAGATTTTTGAAGATTAAATGCAAGAATGCATAAAAAGTATTCTGTAAGGCATGAGATTAATATGTATTTAACAATTGTTAGCAATTATTGTCATTAACTAGAGGCCCGGTGCACAAAAACTTGTGCACTCGAGGGGGAGGGGGGCCCCTCAGCCCAGCCTGTGCCCTCTCACAGTCTGGGACCCCTCAGGAGATAACGCCCTGCTGGCTTAGGCCTGCTCCTGGGTGGCAGAGGGCAGGCCCAATCCCTAGGTGCAGCCCCTGGTCGGGCTCAGAGCAGGGCCGATTGGGGAGTTGGGGCGCCGCCCCCTGTCACACTCAAGGCAGGGTCGATGGGGAGGTTGCAGCATCACCCCCTGTCACACACAGAGCAGGGCCCATCAGGGGGTTGGGGCACCGCCCTCTATCACCCACAGAGCAGGGCTGATCAGGGGGTTGGGGCACCGCACCCTGTCACACACAGAGCCGCAGGGCGATCAGGGGGTTTGGGCGCTGCCCCCTGTCACGCTGATCCTGGTGCAGGCAGGCCTCGGGGCTCCACTGATCCTGGTGCTGGGAGGCATATTACCCTTTTACTATATAGGGTGGAGGCCTGGTTCATGGGTGGGTGCCGGTGGTTTGCCCTGAAGGGTGTCCTGGATCAGGGTGGGGGTCCCCACTGTGGTGCCTGGCCAGTCTGGGTAAGGAGCTGAGGGCTGATTTCAGGCTGGGGGTGACTAAAGCTCCCAACCGTTCCTTTTTTTCTTTTTTTTTTCTTTTTTATTCTGGGCCAGCTTTCGCTTTGAGGCTTGGCTCCAGCTCTTAGGCCTCTACTGCTGAAAGTAGGTTTCTGGCCTTTGCTTATAATGTTGCGATCCTGCTGGCTGAAGCCCGGCAGATTTCTGCTGTTTTGTTTAGCTTCTATGTTTGTTACATAGTTGCTTGCAGCTCAGAGGCCTGCAGGGGCAGGCAGGGAACATTGGAGTCCTCCGTCACTGAAGCAAGCAAGCCTCATGTTAGTTTCAAGCTGCCTGGCTGCCGGTCGCCATCTTGGCTGACAGTTAATTTGCATATTGCCCTGATTAGCCAATGGGAAGGGTAGTGGTCGTACGCCAATTACCATGTTTGTCTTTTATTAGATAGGATTATCATTCAATGCACAGTTAGCGATGACTAAAACACTGAGAGAAACATTTTCTATATTCTCATAATGACTAAATCTACAGGTAATTTTATGTTCATCATGGATATGGATTCATTAATCAGAATGATATCAATGTAAGAAACATTCAAACCTGTGAAGAATTTATTTGAGCCAACACTATCGAGTATTCCTGGGAAGCAAAATCTCAAGGGATTGAGATTATGCTCTGGAGAATGTCAATTTTCACCTTATTTTATACCTTACAATCAAAAGAGGAAATGTAAATGGGTTACATAACTTCCATTGGTGATAATTAGGGAGGTGGGGAAAAGCAAAGTGGGGAAACCTCTGGGGTTGGAAGAAAAGTAAAATGAAGACACATACTTCTTTTACATCGTGGGTTCAGGATAGTTAACAGTCATCAATTAACATGAGGATTTATGGCCTATGCCCTGGTGCTCTGGTTGTGCCCTGTGGGGTCTGGAAAAGGAGTTACCCTGACATTCCAAAGGAATATTATCATAAATGCAAAAGACAATAGACAGGCTTAGTTAAGGTAAAGATTGGCCTTTGTCAGGAAAGATACTGGCCTAGAACATGACTACTCACCATGAAGTGCTTTTAGATAAAAAAATAAATAAATAAATAAATAATTAAAAAAAAATTAATTTTTCAGACCATCCTCTGTTGTTACTTTAGGTCTCTGAGTTTCCAAGGTCACCATGCAGGCCTTCCCTGAGCTAATCAGGTTAGCACGTGGCCCTTTTCATCCACAATAATTTCAAAATATTTCACTTTTACCTACATGAATCAAACACTAAACATTAGTCATGCAATCAAATTTTGTAATTAATATAATAATGTTAGCCTCATGAAAGGAGTTTAGAAGTGTTATCTCCTCTTCTATTGCTTAGAAGAGTTTGAGAAAGATGATTATTAATTCCCTTTTTAATGTTTGGTATAATTCAGTGAAATTGTCTTCTCCTGGACTTTAAAGTTAACTTTTTTGATCATAGATTAATAACTTTTAAATATAAGTTATATTGTCAAATCATTGTCCCCAAATATTATAGCAACAAATAATCCTTCTAGAAAAAAAAGTAAACATGATTGTATCTATATGATCTCACCAGCATTAGATATAAAATCACTAATATATTTGAATATTTAACTAATGAACATATTTACATGAAAATATATACCAAGTAATTTGATTTGGCCTAGGCTGAAAACATAATTAAAACTATATGTTTTGTCCTAGCTGGTTTGGCTCAGTGGACAGAGTGTTGGCCTGCGGACTGAAGGGTCTTGGGTTTGATTCCAGTCAAAGGTACATGCCCAGGTTGCAGGCTTGATCCCCAGTGTGGGGTTACAGGAGGAAGCCAATCGATGATGTCTTCTCTCTCATCATTGATATTCCTAGCTCTCCCCTTCCTTTCTCTCTGAAATCAATGAAAATATATTTTTAAAAAATATATGTTTCAATTGTACTTACTGAGATATATTTACTCTAAAAATTATTGACAAAGAGCACTTGGTTAAATAAAATGAATAAGTTTAAATCTCTATTTAAACAAGTATATACATGTTTGCATTGAACTTTTTAGAGAAAATTGAGTTATTCATCAACCTTATTGAAGTAAAGGTACTAATAATTACTGATTATTTCAAAATTATCCCTACTATTATCTAAATTATGTAGTTACATTTAGATAAACAATGATTTATAAGCTTTTTCTTATTATAATAATTTATGAAAGATAAAGTAAAGTATGGTTAGAATAAGCCATTTTAAAATACAATGTAAAATATTAATATGAATGAGGCTATGTTTACTTTTAGTTGTTTGCATAATTTCATTTGTTTCTAATAATTGCCAGTTTAACCTTTGCCCACATTTTATTTATATTTTCTGTGTAGAGATCTTGTTGTCCTGGGATATTAATCCCTTTTCCATGTTATATATCATAATAATATCTTTTGGAGTAGAATTTATCTGTTGATTTTGGTTAGGTCTTTCATACAGAAAATATTAATTAATAATGCATTCTTTATGGCTTTTATATTTTCTGACTTAATAAATTGGGCCTTTACTAGAGTTAGATGCATTATCTTGTTTCTAATATTTTACAGTTTTATAAATTATTTTATAAATAGTTTTATATATAAAAATGTAAAATATTAGAAAAAATTAAGATGGATATATACAACTGATACCTTTGGAGACTGCAATGTCAGTGGGAAAGCATGGTTAATTCTGTTAGTGATAATTGATGAAACTGGAAAGGAATTAATGGTATGCACAATTATGTATATGAAGTGTATTTGAGACTGCACCTTTAATTTGAAATGGTAAATGGTTTCATTATATTAGCATTGTTTTCAGTCTAAATACATTGTGTTTTATTTTAAAAACCAGTTGAAAAGTCTTAGAAATACATTACTTCTTTTGAACTTCTCAAGCCTTTTTTACAACTTGCAAGAAACCATTTGGAAATTATAACTTTAAATGATTTATGTTTTTATATTAAATATTAAAATCCAGGAAAACTACATGCCTGTCTATATAATTCAGGGATCCTTAGTTAAATAATTATATATTTTTGTGTGAATAGACCTTCTACATTTTCTATGCTGTTTTATATTTTTCCACTATTGTAACTGGAATTTCAAACTAATTTCTAACGATTGGTAAACTCATAGAGTGGAAGGTTTCTATTTTATAACATGTCATTTTCTTGTTTCTCAGAATTGGCTAATAGGACACAGAGCTGGGGTCAAGGACATAGCAATTACCTGGCCTCCTAAAGCAGTGATGGCGAACCTTTTGAGCTCGGCGTGTCAGCATTTTGAAAAACCCTAACTTAACTCTGGTGCCGTGTCACATATAGAAATTTTTTGATATTTGCAACCATAGTAAAACAAAGACTTATATTTTTGATATTTATTTTATATATTTAAATGCCATTTAACAAAGAAAAATCAACCAAAAAAAATGAGTTCGCGTGTCACCTCTGACAAGCGTGTCATAGGTTCTCCATCACTGACCTAGGTCTAACATCGGGTACCATTTTGCCATTAACAATATCACTGTGTATTTAGCTTTGAAAAATGACTTTTTCCTTAGGATAAATATGAAGTGCTGATGCCAATATAACACACACAAAAAAGAGGCACAGCAGATCTGGGAAGTTGTCCAAAGTACTTCAATGTGACTTTTGTGCCTAATTAAGGCTTTTTACCTGAAGCCATCATTTCTGGAGAAGAAGAAGAAAAGAAAAAAAAAAAAACCAAACCACACATTTATTTTTTAAGACAATTCACGTGCATTATGAAATGATTAAATTTGTATGTGCAGAATTAAATATGTCACTGTATTTTCATCACCACCAAAAAAACACCCTACCCCCGACAAAAAAACACAAACAAAAAACAACAACAACAACAAAAACAAACAACAAACACCAAGAAAACATTCTACCATCCCCATGACCACCTTTGGGAGAAAAGAAAATGCTTACAGAACAACCCTCTCCCCCCCCTCCCCCCACCCCCGCTTCCTTTTGTCTGGGGGAACACCACAAAAGGCGAGAGAAAAACTAGGCAAGAACATATAATCAAAAGGGGTGACTTCTAATCAGTGGATGGGAATTAACTGGAAATATTAAGAAATGAAAGTATGAGGTAGAGGTTAATTATCCTTAAATTAAGTCCAATACATACTGAGTCCAGATGACTACAATTACTGACAATCATAATTTAATTTGATTATTTTAAAAAAATGCTTCAAAATGACACACATTTCAAACTGCAAGATAAAAATTATAAAAAAAACTAAGGTTAATTTTTAATCTATTTCTAAATGTACATGAATATACTAAGTTCAATTTAATTCATAATATAGCTCATGTCTTCAGTTATTTTTCCCCCATTTATATTACACTAGAGGCCTGGTGCACAAAGTTCATGCACGGGAGGGGGGTCCCATAGCCTGGCCTGCACTCTCTCCAATCCAGGACATCCCTCTCACAATCTGGCACAGCTGGCTCCTAACTGCTCACCTGCCTGCCTGCCTGATCACCGCTAACTGCTCTCCCCTGCCAGTCTGATTGCCCCTACATGCCTCTGCCTTGGCCCCCACCACAGTGGCTTTGTCTGTAAGGAAGGCAGGACAACCAGAAGATGTCCAGTCGACCCAGTCTAATTAGCATATTACACTTTTATTAGTATAGATTTTATTTGGTAAGGATACTTTCCTTAATTTCAAAAACCAAATACCTATTTCATCAATTCCTTTAGCAAAACTTCCCTTCTTGCCCTAGCTGGCTTGGTTCAGTGGGTAGAGCATCGGCCTATGGACTGAAGGGTCTAGGGTTTGATTCTGGTCAAGGGCATATGCCTGGGTTGTGGGCTCAATCCCCAGTGCGGGGGTGCAGGAGGCAGCCGATCAATGATTCTCTCTCATCATTGATGTTTCTATCTCTCTATCCCTCTCCCTTCCTCTCTGAAATCAATAAAAATATATTTTAAAATAATTCCCTTCTTTAAATCTTTCTGGCCCTCAGGTACCGTAGAATCCACCAATAACTATATCATCTTTGTGTATTTTTTTGTGATACCATCTCTCCACCTGCAAGCTCTTTTTGAGCTTTTGCTTCTATAGTGAAAATGAAATGCTCAGTGAGTCTTGACTTCCAGGTAAGATTAGGAATGACTTTCAACATTGGCACCAGAAAGTATAATTGTATATTGGCATCTAAAAGCCAATAAAAATCAAATCATGCCATTAGAATGTACTAAGTGAAATGAGCACTTATAAAAATAGTGTGAAAAATATATCTTCTAACCTTGCCACTGAAATGAGTGCCCCTGGATACATACTGTTTGGGCAAATATCATGTCTCAAAACTTTGTTGATCAAAGACTAGTTAATTATATTTAGACTAGAGGCTCGATGCATGAAATTCGTGCAAGGGGCTTGCCCTTGCAGTCATGGTGGCTTGCCTCAGCCCTCACCAGCCCTGGCTTAGTCTGGAAGGTCATCTAGAAGGACATCTGGAAGGTTGTTTGGCTGTCTGGTCTAATTAGCATATTATGCTTTTATTTTTATAGATAGTACATGCCTCCTCAAAGAAATGCAGTCAACACCACTGAACAGTTCCAGTTTGCAGGACAGAAATTAACTTGAACAAAACATCAGTAATAAATGGCTGGCACAGATATTTTGTGGCCAAACAGTAGCATTTTATATAAGCAACTACAGCAAGTATCTCAATCAAAATGGAGACAGCAATAATAAAGATTGTGGCCTGAAATATAAAGTCAAGGCAGGAAACTGAGGAGGAACCAAAGTTAGGAACTAAAATACTGTGTAGTAGTAGTATAATCTGAACAGGTAAAGAAGAGCACTTCAGAATGAAGATCATGACTTGTAAGAGAAAGCAGTGGGGCTTGGTGAATGGGCCTAGGGTGATGTTGGCAGCCAAAAATAACCACATAGAATATTCAGTTGAAGAAGTGCTAAAAACTGGAAGGGCAGCCATAAGTGTATGGGAAATTTTAGGTCTTTCAACAGCTTGAGGGATCACATCAGTCAAGAAATAAAAGCAGAAAAAAAATTCTGCAGAGATAAGTAAGAATCTTCATAAGGACACACCAATGGCATACTAGATGAGGGACTGTTCACTATTAAAAAAGACAGAACTTGGATATTAAAAACAATCAGAGTAATTAATCAAGAAACTGAATTTCAATTTGATGTCTATATGTCCTCTAAAAAAATGATGGGAGGAAAGAAAAGCAAGGCAAAATAGTAGTAATGTAATTCTGTTCAAGAATAAATATACTGTAATTCACAATTCCTAGAGAAACACTCTTTTAGCTATATGGTGTTCCCTCCTTCTCTCGGTTGAAGCCACGTCTCAGCTCTTCTGCTTCACTAATGCGTATGTCACAGAAGGCACTGCCAATGCATGACAGACAACTATAGAGAAAAACAAAACAAAACAAAACTGCAGCTACCTAAGTCAATCAGGATATGTTTTTATTTATAAATATGAAGGACATTTTAAGAAACCCAAAAACATAAGGAAGGATCAAGTGAAGCAATAGAACAGCTGAACTTACTTCAATACAAGATTAAGATACAATAAAAAGGGAAGGAATTGAAAATGTTTCCACAAAAGAGAGCATGGAAATCAACAAAATGATTAAGATAAATAATCTATGAGTGAATGACTTAATTAATAGGATATGATAAATATGGACAAAAAAAAGTCTTGCAATGATTTCATTTATTTCTCTTTCTCAAATAATTATTGAGGGGATATGTATTTTTACATGTTTGTGGACCATTTATTTATAGTTCTTCTTTTGCTTAACTTCACAAACTTAACTGAATTGTTTTTCTTTATATTTGTCTTTATCATTTCGTTTTTTTTCTAGTAATAATTTGTAACAATGATATTGTTTTTTCAGGAGAATAGCAAATAGATATATCCACCTATTATGTGATTTTTCAAGCATTTTAATATAAATATGTAAATATGTAAATTTTAATATACATATATAAATATGTAAATATATAAATATATATGTATATTATCAGTAGCTCTTTTTTCTTTTTTAAATTTTGTTTTATTGATTAAAGTATTACAAAGAGTATTACATATGTCTCCTTTTTCCCCCCCTTGACCTTCCCCCAGCCTCTCTTACCCCCCCCCCAGTGTCTTGTGTCCATTGGTTATGCTTATATGCATGCATACAAGTCCTTCAGTTGATCTCCCACCCCACCCCCCACCCCACCAACCCTCCTAGGCCTTCCCGCTGTAGTTTGACAGTCTTTTTGATGATGCTCTGCCTCTGTATCTACTTTTGTTCATCAGTTTATAATGGTCTTTATTATCCATAAGTGAGTGAGATCATGTGGTATTTTTCCTTCATTGACTGGCTTATTTCAATTAGCATAATGCTCTCCAATTCCATCCATGCTGTTGGAAATGTTAAGAATTCCTTCTTTTTTTACAGCAGCATAGTATTCCATTGTGGAGATGTACCACAGTTTTCTAATCCATTCATCTGCTGATGGGCACTTAGGCTGTTTCCAAATCTTAGCTATGGTGAATTGTGCTGCTATGAACATATGGATGCATATATCCTTTCTGATTGGTGTTTCTGGTTTCTTGGGATATATTCCTAGAAGTGGGATTACTGGGTCAAATGGGAGTTCCATTTTTAGTTTTTTGAGGAAGCTCCATACTGTCTTCCATAGTGGCTGCACCAGTCTGCATTCCCACCAGCAGTGCACGAGTGTTCCTTTTTCTCTGCATCCTCTCCAGCACTTGTTGTTTGTTGATTTGTTGATGATAGCCATTCTGACAGGTGTGACATGGTACCTGATTGTCATTTTGATTTGCATTTCTCGGATGATTAGTGACTTTGAGCATGTTTTCATACGTCTCTTGGCTTTCTGAATGTCCTCTTTTGAGAAGTGTCTATTTAGGTCCTTTGCCCATTTTTTGATTGGATTGTTTTATCTTCCTTTTGTTAAGTTCTATGAGTTCCCTATAAATGTTGCAGATTAAACCCTAATCAGGGATAACATTGGTAAATATGTTCTCCCGTGCAGTGGGCTTTCTTGTTATTTTGTTGATGGTTTCATTTGCTGTGCAGAAGCTTTTTCTTTTATTGTAGTCCCATTTGTTTACTTTCTCTTTAGTTTCTAATGCCCTAGGAGCAGTATCAGTGAAGAAATTGCTTTGGCATATGTCTGAGATTTTGTTGCCTTTGGATTCCTCTGGTATTTTTATGGTTTCCCATCTTACATTTAAGTCCTTTATCCATTTTGAGTTTATTTTTGTGTATGGTGTAAGTTGGTGGTCTAGTTTCATTTTTTTGTATGTATCTGTCCAATTTTCCCAACAACATTTATTGAAGAGACTGTGTTGACTCCATTGTATGTTCTTGACTCTTTTGTCAAATATTAAATGAGCATATTGGTTAGGGTCATTTTCTGGATTCTCTATTCTATTCCATTGATCTATATGTCATGACCAAATAGGATTTATCCCAGGGATGCAAGGATGGTACAATATCCGCAAATCAATAAGTGTGATACATCACATAAACAAATTGAAAGAAAAAAAAAGTCATCATTTGATGCAGAAAAAGCATTTGACAAAATCCAACACCCATTTTTGACAACAACTCTCAGCAAGGTGGGAATAGAAGGATTATGCCTCAACATAATAAAAGCCATATATGACAAACCCACAGCCAAAATCATACTCAATGGGCAAAAACTAAAACCATTTCCCTTAAGAACAGGAACAAGACAGGGATGCCCACTCTCACCACTCCTGTTCAACATAGTACTGGAAGTATTAGTCATTGCGATTAGACAAGAAGAAGAAATAAAAGGCATCGAAATTGGAAAAGAAGTAAAACTGTCCTTATTCACAGATGACATAATATTGTACATAAAAAACCCTAAAGACTCCATCAAAAAAACTATTAGACTTAAATGAATTCAGCAATGTTGCAGGATACAAAAGTAATGCCAATAAATCTATGGCATTTCTATAAACCAATAGTGAACTTACAGAAAGAGAGACTAAAAAAGAAATCCCATTTACCATCACACCAAAAAAATTAAGATACCTAGGAATAAACTTAACTAAAGAGGTAAAAGACCTCTACTCAGAAAACTACAGGACGTTGAAAAAAGAGAGAGGAAGACATAAACAGATGGAAGAACATACCATGTTCATGGATTGGTAGAATCAACATCATTAAAATGTCCATACTACCCAAAGCAATCTATAAATTCAACGCACTCCCCATTAAAATACCAATGGCATATTTCACAGACCTAGAAGGAACTCTCCAAAAATTCATCTGGAATAAAAAAAGACCCCAAATAGCTGCAGTGATCCTGAGAAAGAAGAACAAAGTAGATGGGATCTCAATACCAGATATCAAGCTGTATTACAAAGCCATTGTTCTCAAAACTGCCTGGTACTGGCACAAGCTCTTTTTTCTTGAAGTAGGCTTGGAAACACATTCTTATGTCAAATTTTAATTTGAAGATTTTTTTTTTACCTACACATAACATCTAATACACTCAGAGGCAATGTTTTTTGGCAAATCAGTCATATATTCAGTGACAGATCAAAATAAAAATACAAACATTTGTCTTTTGCTTAATGAATTCTGCATCCTGGTCTCAGTAGTTTTATCAATACTTTCTCTTAAAATTTTTTCAAAATGGCTTTTAGAGAGTTATTGGGGAAAGCTAGTGAATCAAACTATATATTATTAAATATATTAAGAGAATACAAATGGTTTATGAAGCCATAAGTGACATTTAATAAAGGAACATTCCTAACTAATAATCAGTAATAAAATTATAAATTACAATACAAATTCCATATTATAGTGGATTTGTATTCTATGTAACATAAAATGTTTACAAATATTATTATTTAGAAGACATAAGGTTATTTTAATGTATTTTAATGTTGTCTAATGCCTTGAAATCAAATGAGTCTTTATCACTGTATATTGCCATGAGAATAGTGTCTGGCATAGTTGGACACCTAGCTGCTAAATTTAAAGAATGATCTAGATTGATACATAAAATTTTGCTCACTGAGCCTCTCCACTACAAGAAGGCATTTCAAAATTTACTTGTACAAAGTAGAAGTATTTATTCCTGACCTCATATGGGCTTCTGTGTTAATGTCACATGTGAGTGAATGGCACCAACCATCTAACTAGTTGCTAGGGTCAAAACCCTTGGCAGAGATCACAGATATGACAGAGAAGCTTTTACTATATCAATCTTGTGACAAAACAACTATAAAAGTCAGATAATAAAAAAAGAGTCTGCCATAGGAATGGATAGCATCTGAGAGAACAATGACTTTTTGTGCCAATATTCTGGGAAATAATTCTGGATAGTTCACTGAGGTGAGACCCATATGCTATGAAATGCTTTTCCAAGTTCTTAATTCTGTGAGCTGGAGGCTGTGAAGCCAGTCTGAGGGTATCCATTAAGAGCCAGAGTAGCCAGAAGAAATTTTAATTATATCATAAATCTGAGCAGACAAAACGTGAAGTTCATACCTACAAAGCCACCATAAGTTTAGGGGTCAAAATTTTGGAACAAGAGTACTCCAGAGAGCCTGACCATCTGCACCAGTTTTTCACTTGAGACATTTAAAATTTTAATTTTAAACTGTAGTATCAAAGAAGCAAAGAAGCCAAGAAAATAAAGTGACTTATAAGCTCAGTAGAGTATTCAGCAGTTTTAAATAACTGGGGGAAGAGGATTAAGGTCGGCCAAGAAGGAGGATTTCTAATAAACATATTAAGTTCTCATAGGAGAGGCCTGCAAAGCTACCCGTTGTGGGTACAGACTAAGTAGAGATAGACCAAGCATCATATATAGACATAGTTTACAAGTTCAAAGAAATGAATCTTTCACTTATTGGGATTAATGTTATCAAATTAAATACACTAGCGAAGTATGGTAAGCATATTATAAATGATATCATTAATGGTTAAATAATTTATAACTAGTATGGAAAACTAATCAACTTGAATATTAAATTATTAGTGACCTGGTGCACAAAATTCATGCACATTAAAGGGAATTAATTAGAGAAACTATTTTAATATTGCTATTTGCCCTTTCTCTATAATAGAAGTGTCAGAGATGAAAGAAAATTAGTAAAATGTATATGAAAATCTGCCTCCTGTCAGAGTCTGGGGCATGTCATGGGACCCAGAGTCAGATCCCTGCCCATGCATGTTTACCTTGAAATCAGGCAAGACCCAGACCCAGCCTGCCCCACCCTCATTGGGCAAGACCCAGACCCAGCCGGCCCCAATCCCATCAAGTCTGGCCAGGTGGGGGGTGCAGCCTCTGGTCCCCTGGCCTGGCGCCGGGCAGGGGGTGCAGCCTCAGGTACCCCGTCAAGCCCCACTGGGTGAAGAGTGCACCCTCAGGGCCTTCGTCAAGCCTTGCCTGGTGGGGGGCACAGCCTCAGGTCCCCTGGCGCACCCTCAGGGGTGCGGCCTCAGTTCCCCCTGTCCTGGTGCCATGGTGTGGGGCACAGCCTGAGGTCTCCTAGCCCAGAGCCAGAGTTGGGGGTGCGGCCTGAGGTTCCCCTTCAAGCCCCACTGGGTGGGGGGGTGCAGCCTCAGGTCCCTGTTGATCACTCGTTATGGCTCATTACAGAACCCCGTCTCCACTGTGGGCACAGCCATCTTGTGATGATGTGATGGAGTGAGGCTCAATTTGCACATTACCTCTTTATTATATAAGATATTTTACTTTGATTGCTATACAAGATTTTACATTATTTTCTAAGTTACATATTTTTTTAGTTGGTATATTTTCTTCCAAAAATAAAACAGAAGATATTTTTTATGAGTAGAATAATTTAAGGCACTAAGAAAACAAGTGAATTTTATAAAATATAGAGCATTGTTGTTGAATCTGGCCTATATCAGTTTCTTCCTATGAAGTAGACTGCCTCTTTTTACTTATATTCATTGCATTAATGTGAAATAAGTTCTTTAAAATTAAAAATTAACAGTTTGCCTGGCAGGTGTGGCTCAGTGGTTGAGTGTTTATCTAAGAACCAGGAAGTCACTGTTTGATTCTTGGTCAGGGCACAGGCCCAGGCTGCAGCCTCAATTCCCAGTTGGGGGCATGCAGGAGGCAGCCGAACAATGATTCTCTGTCATCATTAGTGATTCTCTCTCTATGTCCCTCTCCCTTCCTCTCTGAAATCATTTTTAAAAACATATAAAATAAGTGAAAAATTCATTTAATTGATAAATGAAAAGCTATACTTTCAATTTGTAAATTTCATTTATCATTTGATTAATCAAGCTTTAAAAATGGTTTATGCATATTCAATTACAAGAGAAAAATTAAATATATTAATTCCATCTTTTTTTCCCTGAAGCACTTGCACATCATGAAGAGTAAGCTTTTGTTCAATAGGAATAAAATCACACCACAAATGCCCATTAAAAATAATGGAAATTGCTCATCTAACTTATCTTTGACCAATATAAAATTTTCCCCAGAAGAGTTATGAAAGACATAAAACTCACCATGGGAGAGAAACATTTTAAGTAGACTGTTTTTCTGGGTTTGGGGCACCTAAAAAAAATAAAGAACAATGATATTTTAAAAACCATTTAACCTAGAACATGAGTATTCCAGGAGACAATTTAATAAAATGCTAAGCAGATAAAAAGGGGAAAAAAAGCAGAATTTGAATCAAAACAATGTAGATAAAAGAGAAATAAATTGTCAAATGAGAGTGAAAAACACACAAAACTGCTAAATCACATAAATAAGGTCATCTATTATATAATTTCATTGCTTGGGGCTTTTCAACTAATGTTTTGTTTTTTGTGTTTCCCTATTTCAAGAAACAAAGTAATGTCTAGAATGAAAGTACTTTAAGACATCCATACACACAGAATTGTGGGATTTCAAAAAATTAATATAATACTTTATTTTTAATTAGACAATATGTAACAAAAATAATTGAAACTGTTTATAGATTTTATCTTAAATTCATAGATCTGAACAAATAAGCATTTTATATTTTATTTTTAATATAATACAATAAAATACTAAAATTATCAAAACTGGAATTTTAGTAAAATTACCAATATCTAGAGGTGGGTTAAAATTTAAAACAACTGTAGTCCAACTTTTCATAGTTCTCCTTGTCCTTTCTATTTTTTTTCAGATAAATAAGTTAATATATTTATACAATAAGTGTATATGGCATTTATATGTTAATTATACCTCAATAAAGCCTTTAAAAACACTAGAAAAAGAGCAATATTTTTGGAGTAAAAGTTATCTAGATTTTAGCTAAAATCAATAAAATATATATATATATTTTTAAAAATATGTATAGGAAGTAGAATTTGCACAATTTATCATAGAATTTCTACATTCTTATAGTCATTTAATCTTGCTGTTATTGCCAGTGTTGAGGGCATTATGTATTCCCAATTACTCAGCATTTGTTTGTTTCCTCCAATTTCTGAATGTGTAGTGTCATTTGAAGACATCTCCTTTACAATCCCACTGGCACTGAGCCCAGGCACTCATCTTGACATATGTGACTATTATAACGAGCCTGTTAATAAACCTCCCTGTGTGCACATTCTTGTTTTTGTTTTGCTTTGTTTTTTAATATATATTTTTATCAATTTCAGAGTAAGAGAGAGGGAGAGAGAGATAGAAACATCAATGACAAGAGAGATTCATTGACTGACTTCCTCCTGAACATCCCCCATTGGGGATTAAGCCCACAACTCTGGCATGTGCCCTGACCAGGAATCGAACCCTGACTTCCTAGTTCATAGGCTGACGCTCAACCACTGAGCCATGTCAGCTGGGCTGCAAATTCTTGTTTTGTCAACATCTTTTATGTCAGAATCAATAATTGTCTTTTAAAACAGAGCATAAATCATTGATTGTTTTCTGGTGATTTTTAAAATACATATATTTTAAAAATATATACTTATTTACATTTTTCAGTTAGTTGACATACAATATTATATTAGTTTGAGGTGTACAACACAATGATTGTACATTTATATAACTGATGAAGTGATCACCCCAATAAACCTAGTACTGAAAGGAGCTTTAGGGGGTAAAATAGTTATAGAAATAAAGAGGGTCCATGGGGGAGGAAGGCTTGGAGACCATAAGTGGGAGCTTGTAGCTTCCAAAAGGCATACATTCTTGGTGAACAAAAGGTGCCACAGGATAAATGGAGAGGAAGACATCCATTCACACAAGATAGAGAAAAGCCACAGGGTGTGGGGAGGAAGAGGAAACAAACTGTCACAGGGGATAGAGAAATGCTGACAAATGGGAGAAAGAGGCAAACAGATTTTCACAGGAGATAGAGAATTCTACCACTGAAGGCGGAGAGGAAGAGGGGCACCACATGGGTTTTGAGCTCTGAAGTTGATATTCTACTAATTGGAAGGCAGCATCAAGAAACAAAGAACTGCAGCCTTTATTAACCTTAGGAAAAAAGAGCTTAGTGGGTCACCCCCTTTGGACTTCCTTTGCACATGGGAGTCTGTACTTGTTTCCAATAAATGTCCACCCTTTTCATCTACCACCTTTTGTCCTTGACTTCATTCTTCGAATCCACCCGGACAAGAACCCGGGAAAGAAACCACCCTTGCATCCTGCTCAGGAAAAACCACCTGACTCAGTACCCACCTGACACGATATATAGCTATAACAATATTATTGTCTAGATTCCCTATGCTGTATTTTATATCCCTGCAATTATTTTGTAACTACCAATTGCTACTTAGTCACTTCATTTTTTTACCATCCCCCAAATCCACCTTCCATCTGGCAGACTTCAAAATGTACTCTGTATGAGTATGTTTCTGTTCTTCTTAGTCATCTATTTTGTTCTTCAGATTCCACATATCAGTGAAATCATATGGCATTTGTCTTTCTCTGTCTGACTTATTAAACTCAGCACAATGGCCTCTAGGCCTTTCCATGTTGTTGCAGATGGAAAGATTTTATTTCTTTTTATGGCTGAGTCATATTGCATTTTATATATGTACCACTTCTTTATCAACTCATCTATTGATGGGCACTTAGGTTGCTCCCCTATCTTTGCTATTGAAAATAATGCTGCAATAAACATATTGAAGTATATATATATTTTTTATTTAGGGCTTTGGGTTCCTTCAAATAAACAGAAGTAGAATGTCTTGGTTCTTCATTCCCTATTGTTACAGCCTTTGTTTTAAAGTCTATTTTGTTTGGTATGAGTATTGCCACCCAGCTTTATTTTTCCTTTCCATTTTCATAAAATACATTTTCTATCTCTTTACTTTCAGTCTGTGTGTATCTTTATATCTGAAGTGAGTCTCTTATAGACAGCACATACATGGGTTTTGTTATACATTCAGACACCATATGTCTTTTGATTAGAGTATTTAAGTCATCTGCATTTAAAGTAACTGTTGATAGGTATGTATTTATTGCCTTTTTAAAATTTATATTCTTTTTTTTAAAACTATATTTTATTGATTTTTTACAGAGAGAAAGGGAGAGAGATAGAGAGTTAGAAACATCAATGAGAGAGAAACATCGACCAGCTGCCTCCTGCACATCTCCCACTGGGGATATGCCCGCAACCCAGGTACATGCCCTTGACCGGAATCGAACCTGGGACCCTTCAGTCCGCAGGCCGACGCTCTATCCACTGAGCCAAACCGGTTTCGGCTAAAATTTATATTCTTGATATGTTTTAACTTATTCTGGAAGAAGAAGACCCTTTAACATTTCATGTAATACTGGTGATTAGCACCTCCTGCTTTTTCTTGTCTGGGAAGATCTTTATCTGTCCTATTCTAAATGATAGTTTTGCAGATTAGCCTAATCTTAGTTGTAGGTTGTTCCTTTTCATCACTTTAAATGTCTCTTGCCAATCCCTCCTAGCCTGATAATTTTCTGTTAAAAAATAAGCTGACATTCTTAGGGGAGCTTCCTTATAGGTCACTGACTGGATTTTTCTTTCTGTTTTTAAGATTCTTTGTTTTTAATCTTTTGCATTTTAATTATGATGTGTCTTAGTTTAGTCATCTTTGGGCTCATACTGTTTGGGTCTCTCTGAGTTTTCTGTATTTATATGTCTATTTCCTATTAATTTTGAAAAAGTTAGCAAAGATTTTCATCAGTATTCTTTTCAAGTAGGTTTGTAATTCCCTGCTTTCTCTCTTTTCCTTCTGGCACTCCCATGATACAAACTTGGAGTTGCAATGTTGCAATGCAATGTTGGTCCTTTACTTAAAATTGTCCCAGAGGCTGTTTAAACTATCCTCATTTTTCAAAAATTATTTTTTCTTTTTTCTGTTCTGATTGGCTGTTTTCAGCTTTCATATCTTCCAAGTTGCTGATTTATTCCTCTGCTTCATCTATTCTACTGCTGATTCCCTGTAAATGTAATCTTTTTTAAATCACTTTTCATTTATCAACTACAGTTAATACATCATATTATATTAGGTTCAGGGGTATATCCCAGTGATTAGACATTATAGAACTTACCAAGTGATTATTTGGATAAATCTAGTACCCATTTGATACCATACATAATTATTAGATTATTATTGTTGTTGTTGTTGTTGTTATTATTATTATTATTACTATTATTTTAATCCTCAACGGAATATGTGTTGTTGTTTTTCATTGGTTTTTGAGAGAGAAGAAGGGAGAGAAAGAAATATCAATGTGAGAAACATTGATTTCCTCCTGTACCCACCCTGACTAGGGTTTGAACCTGCAACCTAGATATTTCCCCTAACTGGGAATCAAAACTGCAATCTTTTTGGTGTACAGCAAAATGCTCCAATCAATTGAGCTACCCAGCCAGGGCTAAAATATTATTAACTATATTCTCTGTGCTATATTTTATATCCACATGACTATTCTATAATTACTTTTTAATCCCTTCACCTTTTTCACCAATTCCTCTGACCCCCTCCCATCTAGAAACCATAAAAATGTCTTCAGTATTTATGTATGTTTCTGTTATGCCTGTTTGTTTATTTATCAGATTTAATTATTGATCGATATATATTTATTGCTATTTTATTGTTCATATTTTTCATCTTGTTTGGGACTCTCTGCACTTCCTGGACTTGTATGTCTATTCCCTTTACTAGGTAAGGGAAGTTTCCTGTCATTATTTTTTCAAAATTGTTTTCAATTTCTCCCTCTTTCTCTTCTCCTTCTGGCACCTCCATGATGCAAATGTTGGCCCTCTTAAAGTTGTCCCAGAGGCTCCTGACACTATCCTCATTTTTTTAAAAATTCTCCCTCCCCCCCCTTATTTTTCTTTTCTGATTGGGTGGTTTTTGTTTCCTATATTCCAAATTTCCCTTTTGATTCTTGGATTCATATACTATACTTTTAATTTCCTGTAAATTATTCTTCATTTCAGTTCTTTTATCCTTTATTTCTGAATGGCTCTTTGATATGGTTTCCATGCCCTTTTGTTATGCTGTTGAAGTGCTCTCTAAATCCATCTTCTCTTCCCCTAAGTTCATTGTGCATCCTTATAACTAGTGTTTTGAACTTTGCATTTGGTAGATGGTCTCCATTTTGTTTATTGATTTTTATGGAGTTTTGTTCTATTCTTTTATTAGGGACAAATTTCTTTGTCTCCTCATTTTGGCAGCTTCCCTGTGTATCAGATAGAGCTCCTACATCTCTCAGGTGTGGTAGAGTGGCCTTATGCAAAAGGTGTTCTGTAGTGTCCAGTGGCATAGCCCCCCATCACCTGAACTGAGCATTCCAGGTGCACCCCCTCCATGAGTGGGCTGTGCACACTCTTCTGCAGTTGCAGTTGAACTTTGATTGATATTGGCACATCCATGGGAGTGATTTACCCCTCGGACAACAGGCTGCAAGGATTGGCTACAACCACTCTGGAGGACCAGCTGTGCAGGAGACCACCAGAAGGAGTAGGACTTATTTCAGTGGGGGTCTGGTGCCCTCTGAGTCCACCCATTGAGTGCGTCACTTATGAAGCTAGTTGGGTGGTGCTTTGATGTGATCTGAATTTATCCACCAGTTGCACTGGCTCTGGGGCCTCCTGGGAGGTGCAAGCCAAGATTAGCCATGGCTTTTCTTCTGCTAAGGGGCACCCAGCATGAACTACAAAGCCATCTACAAATGGTTGTTACTTGTGCTGGGCTTGGGGGTGCCCAGTAGAGGCCAAGCTATGAACCAAGGCCAGCTGCTGTTAGTGCTGGTCCTTGGGCCATTTGACTAGAGGTTTGGGCAAATGGAGGCCAGATGCTACTTGTTTGAGAGCTTTTAAGAAAGTCTGAAGCATGATTCAAGACAGGTCATAATAATGAAAAAGCCACTGGAAAAAACTTGGGTGGGTCCAAAAGTTGGTGGGATAGGGTCTCAGGGAATCACCAGGGCAGGGTGAAAAGAAATAGCCAGGTTGATGAAGATTCAGATATGGTGCTTGCCTGCCTGCTCTGTGGGGGAAGGGCTCAGAAAAGGAACAGAGATCTCTGCCAGCACTTCTGTCTGGGAGAAAGCTGCCTGTAAAGCTTTTGCCCTGATGTCAGACAGTGCAACTCCTCTCCGTATGATTCTGCTTCCTTTTGAGGTCTGCCCCAGCTCTGGAACTTAGAAATAAGTCTGAGGCAGTGCATGTGTGGGTTCTTTAAGAGGAACTGCCCGGGACTCCAGAAACCCTCTGTCTCACTCAGCTACAATCCTTGCTGGTTTTTAAAGCTAGAAGTTACAGGGTCTCCTCTTCCTGGGACTGGAACCCTAAGCTCGGGGGCTTGGTGTAGGGTGTGACCTCTCACTGCTCAGAGGGGACCTCCCTAACTGAGGTGTCCTTCCTAATTTTTAACTGTCCCATGTGGGTGAGGTACCAGCCCATTCCTATTTTCTACCCCTCCCATCAGTCTTGATGTAGCTTTTTCTTGTATCCTTGGTTGTAGGACTTCCGTTCAGCTAGATTTTAAGCATTTCTGAATGATGACTGTTGTATGGTTTAGTTGTAATTTTGATATGATTGTGGGAGAATGTGAGAAGCACATTTATGACATCATCTTGAAAGGAAGCCAAAAGAAAAATGAATCTTTGTTATACTGTATTACTTCCCATTTATGTAAACACATCTCAATTGGATCTTACAATCTACCTTCCAAACTCATTTTCTACTATATATTCCCATGAAACCCACACCCAGGTTGCTCATTTTCTACTTAAAATCACACCTATGTAGTAATCTAAGATTTATTATTTCTCAGCCTAAGTTACTCTTTTTCTTTTAGTCTTCCTGAAAATTATACAATTATTTAACATCCACTTAGAAGTTCTGTTTTCTGTTGGGATTAATCATTAATTATTAAAAATGGAATTAATCATGATTTACTCTATATTAACTTGTTCACAAGCTATTTGGACCTTACTTTACTATGGTATTTATCTTATACTAGCTGAGATAACATTTGATTGTTTACAACCTGTGCCACCGGCTATACTCACAAATCCTGGTGGGTGTCACTGTGTTCTCTTCATTGACATATCCAGAGCCCTTATCAGGGTACAGTGGGCAGTGTAGGCTATCAATTACTGCTCATTTAATGACAATTGATGTTTTACATTTCTATCCTGTCCTACTAACGATCCTTTTACATTCCACATTACACTATTATTCAATGATGTACTCAGAGAATTCTAAACAAATTTCTTAGTGAAGAAAGCTTATATATGATTTCCTGGTGCAATAAATGCTAGATATTTTGTCTGTGTTAAGGTATTTCATTTTCTTAAAATGGCAATATTTAAAATAAAAAAAAAATTTCCCCTGTTATCACTGATTTTTCTTAAACAGAGTAAAAAGGTAGGATGATGAGTAGAGATCACTCACTTTGGAAATATGGTAAAATGCTCTTTAAATAACTTAGTAATTAAAAAAGGGTAAGGCTATTTCAGGGAGTTAAGCTTTATAGCCTACAGGAAACAGACTTGTTTTATGGCATGCAAGAGTATCACATACCACTACCCACCACCATCCTCAAGAAAGGAAAACTTACCACATGATCTCACTCATTTGTGGGATATAATGCACAACATAAACTGATGAGCAAAAGCAGATCCAGAGACAGAGAAGCATAGATCAGACCATCAGGCCTCAGAAGGAAGGCAGGGAAGGGTGAGGGGAAGGAGGAGAGATCAGCCAAAGGACCTGTATGCATGCATATAAGCTTAACCAATGGACACAGACACCAGGGGGATGAGGGCACAGGAGGGGGTGGGGAATAATGGGGGATAAGGACACATATGTAATACCTTAATCAATAATTTAAAAAATTAAAAAAGAAAGGAATACTTAACTGGCTATGTAATTACTTAAAGCTTCAGTTTTGCCCTGGCCAGGTGACTTGGTTAGTTGGAGCATTGTCCATACACCAAAAGGTTTCAGGTTCAATTCTGGGTCATGGCACATACTTAATTTGTGGGTTCAATTCTCAGTTGGGGTGTGTAAGGAGGCAAAGCGATCTATGTTTCTCTCTCACATTGATGTTTCTCTCTCCCTCCTCTCTCTCTAAAATTAATGAATATGTCCTTAGGGTGAGGATAAACACAACAATAATTTAAAGAAAACACTTCAGTTTCATAAATATTTTTAATTCTTTAAAATATGCTCTCCTTTAAGAAATGATAATTTAAAAATTGAATTTTTGTTCACCTAAATGTTGTTAACTCTTTTTCCATGTCCATTATGTGAGATAATCACATATCAGATGGTAAATATAATCAATGTCTTCTCATTCTATTTTTCAGTAATTATTTTTTATAATTAGAGGCTTTGATTTCCTTATGTACTCTTAAGAGACACAAATGATATACTTTAATATTAATTAGAACCAACAAGAAAGGATAAAAATAAACTGAATTAGTCAGTTTAATATATAGCTCCCTAAAGTCAGCAAGCTCTGGATCTTGATCATTTAAAATTAGTACTCCAGAATCTCAAATCCTCCAATCACCAAAGGAGGAGGCCTGACACAAATATCAAATAACAACTTCTTTATTACATAACTTCACTTTCCCTTACTCTTGTTTGATCTGAACTGAAACTAATAGGTAAGTAAAACTGGAGTATACAGATGTGAATGCTCAACCGCAAACACTTCATTGCCCAATGTCACACATGTTAAGGGGTAAAACTTGAATTCCTATCCATATTTTTATAATCCCAATTTGCTTCAGAATAAAATCCTAAAAGAAACACAGGAAAGTTGGAAGAAAGTTTATCATGAAAGTGCATTTTAATTTATGTAAATAAATATTCTACATGAGCAAAGGTAGTCCTATCACATGCCTATGATTTAGCTTTTGGGGAGGAGGTCTGGAGGGGGTTAGAAATTCTTCCAAAAGGCAAAGGGAATACATTTCACTTCCTTTCTCAATGGAGGATGAAGCACATAATGTAATTGTTTCCTTAGTGACTCGTCACTATCATTATGTATCTCCATTCTTGTTCTGTGCTGGAACACACAGCACATTTCTGCAACTGTTTGTGAGCATCTGTATTACTCAGTGTCAGGCCACCGGCTGTAACTTCTCACTGCTGTCAGAATGCCTTTAACCAACACCCCTCACTACCTCCTCCCAAGTCTAGTTTGTTGCTTCCAATCTAGCTGCAATTCCTATTCTACAGTAAACTAGGAAAGTTGGTAATCCAGCTTAAGATTTATGGGCCAAATAAAGCCCAGAAAGAGAGCTGGCAGGGTTTGTATAGTTCATTTTGCATTGTTCAAATGTTTTATACACTTGCATGTGTTTTACTATCTCCCAGAGATTTTAGGATGATGGAAATTGAACCTGGAGTTACATTGAGGTGGTTGAAAATGCTGTTATCATGCCATGTGTCTGGAGGTGTACTATACAAACATTTGTAAAAATATGTTGCATTTGTCATATTGATCGTTATTATATTAAACATTATAAAGTGAAAAATTTTGCATGTAATCTACCAATAGTCTAGTTAAAAGAACAGAGTTTGAGTAACCTTATATCCTGCAATTTAAAATGAATAAAATACTTCTTAGTTGTAGTCTGCTTATCCTGTAATTTAAATTATCTTTGAGACTACTAAATTCTCTAACATAAATCTGTCCTTAAAAGCAAATGTACCCAGCCGGACGGCTCAGTGGCTGAGTTACGACCTATGGACCAGGAGGAGGTCACAGTTCAATTCCTTGTTAAGGTACATGCTCAGGTTTTGGGCTCGATACTCAGTGGAGCATGCAGGAGGCAGCCGATCAATGTTTCTCTCTCATCATTGATATTTCTACCTCCCTTTCCCTCTCCCTTTCTCCTAAAATAATAATAATAATAATAATAATAATAATAATAAATAATTACATATATATATTAAGCAAATGCACTTTAGAATGATCTATAGATTAAGTCTTCTTGGGAAAATTTTCATATCAATTTGTCCTTTACATAGTCTGCCAAATATGTATATGAGATTCTTCTAAGATATATGTTTTCTGTCCTTTTAAAAAAGAAACTTTAAATTAACTAGTAATATCTAATTAAAAAGTAAATTTTAATATTCTATAAGTATTAAAATAAGTAACAAAAATGAAAGTGCTATGTGTTCACTCCTAGTAATATTTTAATGTCTGTTTTCTACACATTTAACCCTAAACAGGAATGCTTCTGACTATATAGTATTTATAATTTCTTATTTATTTGCATCTGTTGCATGTAAAAAGAATAAAAAAAAATGTTAAGGAAAAATATCACTGTGCTCCACTTAAAAAACTGCCAAAATCCACATGTGCTTCTTTATTTAGAAGGCATGGAGAGTGTTTTTTTTTTTGGTGTTTTTTTTTTGTTTGTTTATTTTTCATTTTAATTGAAGGAGAAAAACCTTTGAGCAGGATTGTGTCATTTATCACATTAGTGTTTTAGACACATCTTTCCTTGTATTGGACCATGACCATTTTCTGTAGGCCTACAAAATGATATGCACAAACTGGATTGAAAGATTCTCCTGAGAATGTATTATCCAGATGCAACAGGCTGACAGAAATGGGAAGCAAAGGTGGTGTATGTGCATAATTATTTAATGTCTGAACTATGGTTGCTATGTAGGATAGGGGTGGTAAATGTATATGTAGAAAACTAAGGTTTTTATATCTCCTGTTTTCTTTTTATACCTCCCTCAATTATCATATAAACCCCAAAAAAGCATCTCATGCCAGACCATGAGAAAAATATTGGCAAGCCACATATATGACAACAGACTTGTGTCTAGAATATATAAAAATTTTGAAAACTCATGTTGAAAAAATGTCCAAGTAGAAAATGGGCAAAACATGAATATATGAAAAGGTGTTCAACACCATTTGCCATTAGGGAAAAACAACTGAAACCACAATTACATCTTACTACTCACCTATCAACATGACTAAAATAAAAAAAAAAAATAGCCCTAACCGGTTTGGCTCAGTGGCTAGAGCTTCGGCCTGCGGAATGAAGGGTCCCAGGTTCAATTCTGGTTAAGGGCATGTACCTTGTTTGCGGGCACATCCCCAGTAGGGGGCGCGCAGGAGGCAGCTGATCCATGTTTCTCTCTCATCTATGTTTCTGTCTATCCCTCTCCCTTTCTCTCTGTAAAAAAATCAATAAAATATATTTAAAAAATAATAATAATAGTGATAATTTTAAAAAAAAATTGTTGTTAAGAATGAAGTAAAGCCGGGTTACTCACATATTATTGGCAAGAAAGCAACATGGCATAGCCTCTGAAAAATATACGGCAGTTTCTTATACAACTAAACAAAACATGGGCTTACCTTATGACCCAAAAGTTGTAGATTTAAACATTTATTCCAGAGAGAATAAAAGAAAACTTACAATCACACTTAGAGCAGCTCTTTTCATAATAACCAAAAAGTGGAAACAATCCAAGCATATTTCAAAGGGAGGACGGTTAATCTACCACACATCTGTATCATTAAATATTACTCAACAATAAAAAGAATGAACTGATGCACATAACTACTTGGATGGATCTCGAGGGAATGATGATGAGTGAAATAAGCCAATCTCAGAAGGTTACATTTATAAAACATTCGTGGGATGACAAAATTATAGCGATAGGGAAGAGATTAGTGGCTCCCAGGGATTAGGAATGCAGAAAGGGAAAGACAAGGCTGTGGCTATAAAAGGTTAGCATGAGGCACCCTGGTGATCAAACTGTTTCCTTTCCTGACTGTGATGATGGTGCCATGAATCTACACATGTGATAAACTTGCATTAGACTTAATGAACACACACACTCACAAGTGCATGCAGAATTGATGAAATCTGAATAAGGTGGTGGATTATGGCAGTCAATTTCCTGAATGTGATATTGGACTATTCGGTTCCATAAAATGTTACTGTTGGGGGAAGTTGGATAAAGAATATATTACAACTGCATGTGAATCTACAATTTTCTCAAATAAAAAGTAAATTAAATGAAATCTGTTACAGAATTCTAGGTAGTTCCCACCAATTGCAGCAGAGTTGGTACTAAAGATGAAACTTCTTTGTCATCACTGATTGAGTGGGGGAGAAAAAGACACAGGCAGGTAAATTGTGAATCGGTATGTGTGATGCTAGTGGTGCAGGCTTTGACACTGAACAAACTATGTTTAAAAAATGGCTGTCAAGATTCACTTACCAACTGGGCAACAGTGGTGAATTCACCTAGGCCTTTCACACAGATTCTTCAGCCATAACATGTGTTATTTGGAACAACAGTGCCTACAGCATTGTGTTCCTATGGATATTGTACAAAATCCATATATGTAAATGCATATATATATATATATATATATATATATATATATATATAATTTTTATCATTATTTTCATTATTTTTACCAGAGCCACTTAGTCTCAAGTGATATGGTGATGGTACATATAACTTACTAACATAAAAAGGCCAAGTTACAGAGAGGACTCAAATCCAAGCAGGTGGAAGGAGGAACCTAGTAACTAGTGTATAGGGTAGGAAAGAGCAGCATTAAATAAGATTGATAGGCTAGGAAAAAGGAATCAAATATAATTACAGTGATGCCAAAACCAGAGCATCTAGATTGGACATGTCACTATATATATATATTTGTGGCTATTATCTTTCTCCACCTGTAACAAAACTGACAGCAAATTGTAGGCTCAGGCTGAACATACAGAATGATGCTACAGGTTCTGTGATGGAACATTAAGAGGATACAGTATGGGGGAGCTAATAACTTATGGTTATTGATATCCTCGTAGCATGACATGTATATTGAAATGTGATTGTCATTTTAAATCAAAGAATAGAAATAACATCTAAATTTTGCATGTATGAGAATGCAATATGACATGAATTATAAATAAAGTATAAAGTATAAATACATATATGTAGAAACTTGTTTAAAATAGGGTTTTATAGATATTTACCATTTTTGTATATTTCTTTATTAGGGAAATTTTTGCTATGATTTCTTAGATAAAATATTTTCACGATAAATATGATGAATTTATGTAAAGAATTTGAAGTATTTCCAATTATTCGTTTAAGTCAAATAGTCCACCAAGAGAATTGAATATTGATTACAACTACGCTGAATTAAACTATAATACGGTTTTACTCTGGAACAAATACAGGCAGAATAGACACTTAATTGGTAGCACACACATTTTAAGTGAGTGTAAAGTTGAAGAAAGGGTGTCAAGACATGTACTAGGATGGACATGCCTGGGATTTTCACTTTGTCATCACTAGGCTTTTTACCGGACCCACAATTTTCCTAGTTTTGGCTTTCCAAGAAATGTAACAATTATATCCAATCCCTTACATAATTTAATAATTACCTCTACAAAAAGAATATTCAATTCTTCCCTAATTAGCTGGGTCATTCATTCATTCATTCATTTATTATTTCAATGCTGAGTAAGACTAATGCCACATTTATATTAAACACTTAACGCCAAGAGACACTAAGCCAGCCTCTATTTAGGATGAAATGATTAAATAGGATTACAAAAGATTTTTTTCTTCTTTACCTCTCATTCCAAGAATAGAACATTTTATATTTTACAACAAGCGTCCTTGCATTTATATATTTTCTGAAGTAAAATAAGCAAATGGAATGGTATGTTTTGTCCTCTGAAATGATTCCAAAAGCCTGCTTGTAACCTGCTTGCCAAGTACAGGCTCAAGGAATATATAATGTATAATTTGAAGTTTGAGATGATGTCTCTCAAACAATAAGATATTTACAAAAGTCAAAAATAAGTATTTTATTGTCTAAAATGTGGAAAAAATAAAAATTCAGTAGATGGTTAATTCCTGCCTCTGGAAAACTTATAGGGACTTTGACAGCGATGAATGTTAGCTAGTTCCTTGGATATGTTTTATTAGATAAACTTTGGGATGTTTCTGTTCTTCCTTGGAGTTTACAAGTTCCTTATCCCTAGTTACTTTCAGGAAATTTGCATAGGACCCAGGACATTTTAACTCACTTAGTTTGGTCAGCAAAAGTTTTCAGTAATGTTTTGCCCTTCCTATTCACAGTCAATATCCAGAAATTCTCAAATGTTAATGAGTATACGAAAACATCAGGGATCTTGTCTGGGATGAGACCTGAGATTCTGAATTTCCAAGATTCCCTAAGAGACATCAAAGATCCTGTCCACAAAAGGCATTTTTAGTTATAATAATGGAGACACTATACCCTTAATTGATATTATACTTGCCTGATTGATGAAAATCAGGCACTTATTAATGGCAAAAAATATTTTAGATAATGAGTATTTAGGATTTTTTCTTTATTTTTCACTCCATATAAAAGCAAGTGGGTGCTTTGTAACACTATCCCCCTCCCCCCAAATCAATGTATTACTGAACTCTTTCACATGAAAACACTTGAATGACTTAAGGAATCATGTAAACTCAGTGCTTAAAATTAAAATAAAAAATGATACAAAATTTATATTGATGAAATACAGCACTTATTCAGCTTTATTGAGGTATAAATGACAAAAAATTGTAAGATATTTAAAGCATACATCTTGATGATGTAAGTATGTACTGTGAAAGAATTCTTCCCATTTAGTTAACACATTCATCACCTCACATATTTATGAGTTGTTGTTTTATTGAGCAGGGTATAAGGGTGATTTTTTTACAGGTTCTTGTTTAGATGGATTCGAAGAAAGAAGCCACGGACAAAAGGTGGTAGGTATAAGAAGTACAGAAACTGAATTGCAAGCAAAAGAAACTTTATGGAAAGCAGATGCTATTTCTAAAACCCTAATTCTAAGACTCTCTCCCTCCTGGCACAGAGGGACAGAGGGGTCCCCTAAAGAGGGTGGCCACTGCCCTCTTTGTCTTGAGGCATTATAAAGACTATAGCTCTTTGTCTCTTCATGGCCCTTTCTAATTGGACTCTTGCCCAACTTAGACCCCTGTGTTTTCCTCATTGGTCACTCTGCAAAGGCCCAAGCCCACAAGGTGCCTCCCCTCTTTTCCTCCCTTATTTTGCAACATTCCTCTGCTCTCTGTGAAAAATATGTTTCCTTTTCTCGATAATCTGTGTCATTTTTTGTCCTTCATATATCCATGTTATCTGTTCAAGTTGGAGTTACTTTTGATCTGTCTTATGGTACCTAGCAACCTTATTCTGCCAAGCTTTGAGACTGAAACTATTGGCTTCTCTGATCAAAAGAATAAAGCAGCCTCTTTTTTTTCTCTTGCCAGATATTTATTATCCCTATGGCTCTCCCAGCTGCTCAGGCTAGAGATACCTCTGTCCTTGGTTTATGGCTGTTTAAGTTGTTCAGGCCAAGATGCCTCTAATCTCTCCAAACCCACTCCCTTCCTGTGTTAAGCTAGCTAGTTAACCCTTTCCATTTATCTTTGTGCATGTGTAAGAACACTTAATTTATACTCCTAGCATGTTTAAATCATATATTTTATTTTATGTTATATTTTACATAACTTATAATGCTATCAATATAAGTCACCATTTTACAGATTAGGTATTCAGATCTTATTCATATTATCAGTGTAAGTTAAAATGCTTGGTTTTTGTTTTGTTTTTTAATTTCATTTTAGGAAAGAATGCTCTATGCACATTTTTGTGCTATATGTACAAAAAATTAGATGCAATATTTATAAATAAAAACACTCCATTATATTTTTTAAATATATTTTATTGATTTGTTTACAGAGAGGAAGGGAGAGGGATAGAGAGTTAGAAACATAGATCAGCTGCCTCCCACACACTCCCCACTGGGGTTGTGCCCGCAACCAAGGTACATGCCCTTGACCGGTATCGAACGTGGGACTCTTGAGCCTGCAGGCTGATGCCATATCCACTGAGCCAAACCAGCCAGGGCTCCTCCATTGTATTTTATTGATACTTTAGGGCTTTCAAGAGGTACCAGGGGGCCCAGCTGGCGTGACTCATTGGTTGAACACTGACCTATGAACTGGGAGGTCATGGTTTGATTCCAGGTCAGGACACATGCCCGATTTGCAGACTCAATCCTCAGTGTGGGGTGTGCAGGAGGCAGCTGATCAATGATTCTCATCACTGCTGTTTCTATCTCTCTCTCCCTCTCCCTACCTCTCTGAAATCAATAAAAATATATTTTAAAAAAAAATCTGAAAGAGGAGACTAGGAGATGCTAAGGGTCTGAGTTCCAGCTATTGGGCTGCCTTTCTGAATGACAGCACCAGGGTCTGGAAAAGAGCAATTGTTCTTACCTTGGGCCTTGCCGCAGGGCTGCACATCTTTACCAGGAAGCTGAGATGCCCCTCACATTCCCTATCAGAGAGTAGACCTTTACACGCTGTTTTAGAAAAGAGAGAGAAAAAAATACAGTGAAGCTATTGTACTCTTCTATTTTGGAACTTGTAACAATTGGAGGCTCAAATTTATATCAGATATTGAGAAATTTATTTAATTGTTGACACTACTAAAGATGTCCCCACTTAAAAAGCTGAATAGCAGTTTTCTTCATATGCCATTTGTTTTTAAATTCAAAAGGCAATATTCTTCAGTCTTCATTGAACATTTTTATGCATTATATTTCATTTTATAGGTTAACTAGAGGCCCAGTGCATGAATTCGTGCACAGGTAGGGTCCCTCTGGGTGGCCTGCAGGCATCGGCCAAAACCTGCAGTCCAACACAGCCTGCAGCTCCTACCTGCTGCTCCCGCTCATCCCAGTCCCACTGTGCCTGCTGCAGGCTCATGCCCAATCAGTCCTGATCAGGAGAGGCTCATGCTGCCACAGCAGCACTCGCCAGCCATGAGCTCTGCTTCTGGAGCCCTCCCAATGGGAGTAGCCTGAGGGATTGGGCTGAAAACAGCTCTCCGACATCCCCCCAAGGGGTCCCAGATTGAGAGAGGGGGCAGGCCAGGCTGAGGGACCCTACCAGTGCACAATCGGGCCGGGGAGGGACTGCAAAAGGGCTCCAGGGCATGTCCGGCCCATCTGGTTCAGTCCTAATTGGCTGGACCGCAGCAGCAAGCTAACCTACCAGTCAAAGCATCTGTCCCCTGGTGGTCACTGTGCCTCATAGCGACTGGTCTACCAGTCGACTGCCTGCCCCCTGGTGGTCAGTGCACACCATAGCTGTGGTTGAGCAGCCTTAGCATATTATTAGTATATTACAATTTGGTTGTTTTGTTGTTCTACTGTTCGGTTTATTTGCATATTACCTTTTTATTATCCTACTAGAGGCCCAGTGCACAAAAATTTGTGCACTCAGGGATAGAGGGTCCCTCAGCTGGCCTGTGCCCTCTCACAGTCTGGGACCCCTCGGAGGTGACCACTTGCTGGCTTAGGCCTGCTCCCCAGGGGATTGAGCCTAAGATGGCAATCAGACATCCCTCTGGCAGCCCGGTAGCCCTTGGGGGATGCCCACTTGCCAGCGGGGAGCAGGCCTAAGCTGCAGTCAAACATCCTTAGCGCTGCTGAGGAGGCAGGAGAGGCTCCCACCACCACCACTGTACTGGCAGCCATCAGCCTGGCTTGTGGCTGAACAGAGCTCCTCCATGTGGGAGCGCCCTGACCACCAGAGGGCAGCTCCTGCATTGAGCGTCTGCCCCCTGGTGATCAGTGTGTGTCATAGTGACCAGTCATTCCCAGTCTTTCTGCTGTTAGAGTCGGTTTGCATATTATGCTTTTACTATATAGGATAGAGGCCTAGTCCACAGGTGGGAGCCGGCTGGTTTGCCCTGAAGGGTGTCCCGGATCAGGGTGGGGGTCCCGCTTGGGTGCCAGGCCAGCCTCGGTGAGGGGCTGATGGCTGTTTGCAGCTGGTCGCACCCCCTTCAGAGTTGGGGTCCCCACTGGGGTGCCTGGCCAGCCTGGATGAAGGGATGATGGCTGTTTTCAGTTGGTCACACCCCGTTTAGGGTGGGGGTCCCTACTGGGGTGCCTGGCCAGTCTGGGTGAGGGGCTGAGGGCTGTTTTCAGGCTGGCGGGTGACTGAAGCTCCCAACCTCTCCTTCTTTTCTTTTTTTTCTTTTATTCTGGGATTTATTTACCTTCTATGGCTGTCACTGTAGCTGAGAGCTGGCTTTAGCTCTGAGGCCAGCTCCAGCTTGAGGCCTCGGCTGCTGAAAGCAGGAATCTAGGGTTTGTTTGGGTTCTATAATTGCAACATTGTTTTGGTCCTGCTTGCTCCAGCTCTGATGGCTGAAAGCAGGTATCTGGGTTTTCTTTAGCTTCTATAATTGCAACATTGTTTCTTAGAGTGCAGCTCAGAGGCTGGCAGTGGCAGGTGGGGAACTTTGGCATCCTCCATCACTGGAGCAAACAAGCCTCATGTTTGCTTCAGCTGCCTGGCTGCCGGCCGCCATCTTGGTTGGCAGTTAATTTGCATATCACCCTGACTAGCCAGTGGGAAGCGTGTCGGAGGTACGGTTAATTACCATGTTTCTCTATTATTAAATAGGATATAATAAAAGAGAAACATGTAAATTGACCATCCCTTTGCTGCGTTCACCAGCCAATCAGGGTGAATATGCAAATTAACCCAACAAAGATGGTGGGTTAATTTGCATACACAGGCGCCAGGTGGAGAGCAAAAGCAGGAGAGCTGACAGCTTGGGGGGACGTGGCTCCCTCGGTCACTCCCAGCGTGGGGAGCACCAGGAATTCTGGAAATAGTAGTTCTTATGGCAGCCCCAGGGTCAGAAGCAGAAGCCCAGAGTGCGAGGAGCACCAGGAATGCTGGGAATCATAGTTCTGATGGCAGATGGATCTCCTAGACACTAGAGCAAAGTGAGCCTGGAGAAGGTTACTGTTGCAGTGGGGGATGGAGGGAAAGCACAGATGAGAGACATAAGTAAGATCAGAGTGTCTAGGAAAAATTAAAGGGAAGATATCCTAAAACTTCTAGGAAATCTCCACCAATGGAGCAAAGGAAAAAAAAATGCCTCTATTATTCTGTGAGCAAACAAACCAAACTGGGTTGGGGGTCTCAGACAATTCACTCATGTGACTGCAAAGACAGACAGAAACTTCCGGATTGGAGAGGGCTCCCCTGAGGGTTCCCTGAGGATTCAGGTCAGACTGTGAGACACCCCCACCCCTGTGCATGAATTTTCGTGCACCAGGCCCTTAGTATAAGATAGTTTGCATTTCCAAATTGACAGTTTTTACCATTTTTTTGGTCATAGCCATTTCATCCTGTGAATTTGTTACTCTTTATAGATTTTTAAGCATAAGAATAACCAGGTGATGGTCTAATTGAGGATTTTAACTTTAGAAAAATATTTAAAATAGTAAAGCCAAACAAAAACTATGACTTTTCAAATGTCAATTCATTAATTAGTGGTTGCCTGGATGTGTAACAGTAAATGTAACAGAAATATCCTGTTAAAGGTGTCTTCATTTAGAATCAAATCTGACTCTTCTGGCATTTATTATTTTGTGTGGTACAGACACTATTTAGAAAAATTATAGTAAAATTTATTTCAAAAAATAGACTAAAAAAAATCCAAACAGCCTCCAAATCTAATTTCCTCCAACATAGTACCTACTTTGGAAGATCACACTCAAATATTGAATCAGTCAGTTAACAGTCATTGAGGTTTTCTGCTGCATATTGAACTTTCTCAGACATCTTAAACTATAGAAGGAGAGATATGACAGACATAAGTTACATAAACAAGGCAGAAAATGTTAAAGGTGTTTAAAGTAACATATAGGTCTAGAGAATGCAAAAGGGCAAGAAATGGTTGCTATGTAAAATTGTAAGGGAAGATATCATCAGGCAACAGTACAAAAAAATTTTGCATAGACAAAAAAGACCATGAAGGGCTCAAAAAATGATGTAGGATATAGATGAAAGGATATAGAAATATGACAATATGATAATTCTGTATTTTTTAAGCTGAAGGGCTGAGAGGAGGATGCTGCAATTAACTAAAATATAGTAGGAAACAAAGGAAGTGAACAAGCTTCAGAAGGAAATGAATGACTCACACTTTCCATTATGCTGAATAAGATTATGATTGTTATTTTCTATTCAGCCCCAGTGAATTTATGCACATATACATGTCTATATGATTATATGTAAAATGTGCATTTATGATGAGTGCCATTTAAATTCATCTTATGAAACAGCCAATGCAGTTGACAATTTAACCAAAATAAACACTCAGAACTTTCTCTTCCCTGAATAGAGAAATGTAATGGTTTATTGAGAATACTTAATCTTTCACTTTTTCTCATATCCCACTCATCTTCTGTCAACCGGTCTGCACAAATAGATCCTGATAAAAAGAGTCAACATATAATCATCTTTTACACAATGTGGGCAATTCTGCCATCGTGTAATCATCTTATTTTAAAATGCAGATAGAAGAGCAGGCTATTTGAATATAGAATATAACAGCTGGAAAAGTAACATTAGATAACTGAAAGTCCTCTCCTTACTTAAAAAAAAGTCTGTTTCTAAAAAAAGGGTACTAAGCAAGTATGATATAAATAGTTTGAACATGAGCATTTTGTGGGAGTTGGGCATATGGATGAAAGGTCATTTTTGGAAGAGTTGTTTTCCTAAAGAGGTGATAAATATCTTTCTTTTTTAACTGAATAGTGAGTCAAGTGAAATAGTCCTTGAATCATGTTTTCTTTTTAGTTGGTGTATAGCCGTTATTAAAACACAGCAGGAAGAAAAATATATGACTTTTAAAAAGAAAGGACAATCATAAAACTGTCTAAAACATAAAGGTACATCAAATAAAATAAGACGGGAGAAAGCTTGGCCATCAAATTGACTAAGTCTGCCTTCATCACACATAACGTTTATGAATTTGAATTTTTAAACCTTTCTGTGCCTGTTTTCATAACATTAAATGAGATAATAATGTCCATCTCATAATATTGTTAGAATTAGAACTGTTATGTATAAAACATTTATTTTTATGATTCCAGTGCTGTTTTTTAGACCTGATTTTAGCAGGGATAGAAAATCAACGCTTTAATTCTATGAATAGAATTAAGTAACAACTCAGTTTAACATGGAAAAGCAAGACAAACACAAAAGCAAGTATTTTAGAACTAACGTGGGAATCACTGTTAGAATTTCATTTCATTCCTAAAGACCTCTCTCATTATTAGTGGCTTGCTACCTATCTAAAAAAGGTGTCTCACGACATGATATTATACATACAAAACCCCAGAGACTCCATCCAAAAGCTACTAGACTTAATACATGAATTTGGCAATGTAGCAGGATACAAAATTAACCCCAAGAAATCGGAGGCATTTCTATACACCAGTAGTGAACTTTCAGAAAGCGAGATTATAAAAGCAATCCCGTTTACCATTGCACCAAAAAAATTAAGCTACCTAGGAATCAACTTAACTAAAGAGGTAAAAGACCTCTACTCAGAAAACTACAGGACGTTGAAAAAAGATATAGAGGAAGACATAAACAGATGGAAGAACATACCGTGTTCATGGATTGGTAGAATCAACATCATTAAAATGTCCATACTACCCAAAGCAATCTATAAATTCAACGCACTTCCCATTAAAATACCAACGGCATACTTCAGAGATCTAGAACGAACTCTCCAAAAATTCATCTGGAATAAAAAAAGACCCCGAATAGCTGCAGCAATCCTGAAAAAGAACAAAGTAGGTGGGATCTCAATACCAGATATCAAGTTGTATTACAAAGCCACTGTTCTCAAAACTGCCTGGTACTGGCACAAGAATAGGCATATAGATCAATGGAATAGAATAGAGAGCCCAGAAATCGGCCCGAACCAATATGCTCAATTAATATTTGACAAAGGAGGCAAGAACATACAATGGAGCCAAGATAGTCTCTTCAATAAATGGTGTTGGGAAAATTGGACAGATATTTGCAAGAAAATGAAACTAGACCACCAACTTACACCATACACAAAAATAAACTCAAAATGGATAAAGGACTTAAATGTACGATGAGAAACCATAAAAATTCTAGAAGAATCCAAAGGCAACAAAATCTCAGACATATGCCGAAGCAATTTCTTCACTGACACAGCTCCTAGGGCACTTGAAACTAAAGAGAAAATAAACAAATGGGACTTCATCAAAATAAAAAGCTTCTGCACAGCAAAAGAAACCATCAACAAAACAACAAGAAAACCCACTGTGTGGGAAAACATATTTGCCAATGTCATATCTGATAAGGGCCTAATCTCCAAAATTTATAGGGAACTCATACAACTCAACAAAAGGAAGATAAACAATCCAATCAAAAAGTGGGCAAAGGACCTAAATAGACACCTTTCAAAAGAGGACATTCAGAAAGCCAAGAGACATATGAAAACATGCTCAAAGTCACTAATCATCCGAGAGATGCAAATCAAAACAACAATGAGGTATCATCTCACACCTGTCAGACTGGCTATCATCAACAAAACTACAAACTTATCATAACAACAAACGACAAGTGCTGGAGAGGATGTGGAGAAAAAGGATCACTTGTGCACTGCTGGTGGGAATGCAGACTGGTGCAGCCACTATGGAAGACAGTATGGAGTTTCCTTAAAAAACTGAAAATGGAACTCCCATTTGACCCTGTGATCCCACTTCTAGGAATATATCCCAAGAAACCAGAAACACCAATCAGAAAGGATATATGCACCCCTATGTTCATAGCAGCACAATTCACCATAGCTAAGATCTGGAAACAGCCTAAGTGCCCATCAGTAGATGAATGGATTAGAAAACTGTGGTACATCTACACGATGGAATACTATGCTGCTCTAAAAAGGAAGGAACTCTTACCATTTGCAACGTCATGGATGGAACTGGAGAGCATTATGCTAAGTGAAATAAGCCAGTCAATGAAGGAAAAATACCACATGATCTCACTCATTCATGGATAATAGAGACCATTATAAACTTTTGAACAATAATAGATTCAGAGGCAGAGCTGCCTCAAACAGATTGTCAAACTGCAGTGGGAAGGCCGGGGAGGGTTGTGGGGCAGGAGGTAGGGGGGTAAGAGATCAACTAAAGGACTTGTATGCATGCATATAAGCATAACCAATGGACATAAGACACTGGGGGATAGGGGAGGCTAGGGGACTGTCTAGGGCGGGGTGATAAAATGGACACATATGTAATACCCGTTGTAATACTTTAAGTAATAAAAAAAATAAAAAAAAAATAAAAAAAAATAAAAAAGGTGTCTGTTATTTATGTCCACGATATGATTTCTCCTCCTTGCCAGAAAGTGTTAATGCTGCTGCCAAAAAGTTTAGTGTTGTTTTTTCCCCCAAAGGCAACATGTGAGTTTCTGTCTGAATACATTTATTCAAGTTCATTCCCGATTTGGATGGCACACTAACATCACTATCTTCACTGCTTTTCTGCAAGACAAAAATATAATTTTTACTATGGTGACTTTCTGAATATTTCTTTTCATCCTGTAATTATCCTTGTTTGAAAATCTGTAACATTTCACTGGTCACTTGCCATTTAACCATGTCCTGCCACTGATACCTGATGAAATATTGACTTATATTACTAATTCATTTATTTCTAAACTATTCATGGGTATGAGACTTCTCTTTACAGGTTCAAAAGTCAACTTGACCAATTGCTAACAATGTGTGAATTTTGACAAATCATTTAATATAACTATATATCAAAATTTTTCATTTAGAAAATTGAGACCCAGAAAAAACTGAGCAACACACTCAAGGTCATAATTATCAAAGCTGGGATTCCAACACATGTCTCTTTGCCTGTGCCTAAACCTGATGCATTTCCATGCTATCGTTGCTTTTCAATAAAAGGAAAATGAAAATTAAATGTGATCACTTGTATATTAATTATTTAATATTTATGAGGCTCTTGAAAACAAAACATTTGCATGAATCATCACTCAAAGAGAAATTTCTTAAAGTGCATAGTCAGTAATAGTTTACAAAAATAGGAATAGCTTTACCGTTGCTATAATGTAGGAGGAGATGCGTATTTCTGTATGGTGAATATGATGACAGATGCATGGCCAAATGCTGCAGGAAGCATTACATATCGTGTTGGCTAGGGACATGTAAAGGAATTGGGGAAGTGAGGAAATAGCATGGCCTTTTCCCGTATATACCAAAGAGGAAATTACCTCTACACATATTTATTTATACTGAGAAGGGAATAGATACTGTCTGTGCTATCAAATATGGCAGCCCTAACCCACATGGGGCTCCCGAGCACTGGAATCACAGCTGAACTGAATGGAGATATATTTTACACAACGGACTACAAAGACATAATAGAAAAGTGTGTAACATAATTCATTACAAATTTCAAAATGTCGATTAAAGAAGAAATTATAATATTGTGGATATATTAGGTAAAATAACATATATTAGTAAAATTCATTTCACCTCCACTTTCAAAAAAAAAAAATTGATGGTGCTGTGAATTTTCCCAGATTTTATTATTTTCTCCCATAGATATAGCTCTTTCTGTCATGAGTGGTGTTATAACACTTTTATAATTTGTAGTAATGAATAAAATATTTTTAAACACAAACAAATCATTTTGTATTTAGCAGTTTGGAAATTATCAGGTTAATCCTCTTCTTTGCTCCAAAACAGCTATAGTAGTCCTAAAAGATCTGCATTCATTTTTTTTTTTTTTACTTCTTGAGCATTATTTTAATTGTTTATCCATGTTCAGAAAGATTGCTAGCGGGAGGGTTTAAAGGTAAGAGCCTCTCCCAGGTCGTGTTGCAGAGGGGCATAGGCCAATTTCCTTGGCTTTGACTGCTGGAGTTTCAGAGAAGACTTTACCAATGGTATACAGCAGTTTTAAGTATGGGTTATTAAAAAATTCCACCTGCCAGGTGGGAATGGCTGGGGGGCGGGAGGGTCAACTGGGGGAAAAGGAGACATATGTAAAACTTTAGACAATAAAAAAACAATTCCAACTGACATACAGGAGCTTGAAACATAATTCTCTGAATGAGTTATCTACTTAAATAATAATAAATGCCCTTAAATAGCCTGATTTTAACATAATATTATAAATATGCTTCATAGATACTTATCAAACAAAAATATGACCAACAATTTGCAATTAAATGTATTTCAATGTAGCATTTATTTTTTATAACATTTAGTAAAAATTTTAAAACTTTAAACCTTAAAACAATATTTCATCAGGTATTTTTGCTTGTAAGTAATATAACCAAAGAAATATTAGCAAATATTCATAATAATAGAAATATACATTATTTTTCAAAATTGAGGTCATAAAACTATAATAGACCCGTCACTGAAGATCAAGTTAAATGCCCCAAATCCTGAATTCATGGCAGTAGTCCTCAAATAAATTATTCAAGCTCCCTAAAGTGAACGTGAATTTATATTAAATGTAGTAGAAAAGAAAGATAAGAAGCTGATTATTCTCTGAAAAGTAAAAATAAAAAGATGGATGGCTTGGAAGAAAACCCCAAGGAGAAGAGTAATTTTTTAATCCCAGTCAGCTAAATGGGAGATGGGAGGAAGGCAACCGGTTATATGTGCTTTCCAACATTTCCCAAGCAGGAATCAAAGGTAGGTGGGACAGATCTACATGGCTTCAAGGCTGGCTTTTAATTCTTTTAGAGAGTCTCTTAAGAAATATTGTACCACCAATAATTTTGATGAAATAAAGAACTATATTTTGTGGAAAACATAAACATCCACTACTCTAAGCCAGAAAGAGAATCAGGAATCAAACTCTAAGGGTGAAATAAGTTTTAAGAATTTGTTAACCAAATTATTTATTTCACATTTCCTTATGTTTTTTTCTCAAACTGTACCTTCTTACCTATAATGATTTCTATAAATAACATGTGAGAGATACTATTAAGACTAGCCAATAACTACCAAATAAAAACTCCATAATAAAAAAAAATCAGTTTATTTGTTTTCTTAACAAAACATAAAAATAGAGGCATATTACAACCAAAACATCAATCTAATTAAGTACAGTGTATTAAGCATACTTTTTTTTTCTGTGAAGAACATATTTCAGTGTTATGAATTACTTTATATTGCATAAGTAAATATTTGTGGTGGTTTCTTTGGTTCATAAACCACTTTTCTCAAATAATATTTGTGGCCACCAAGAAATAATAGTTGAAAACAAAAAATACTAGAACAGTTGAGATAGAAAATAATGACCTTGATCCCATATATATCTTTGGGCAGTTATACCTTAGGTACTGGCTTTAATTGGTTGTTCTTTAGTTGTCATATATAATTTTTGTAACATGTCTTGATTATCAGTTTAAAATATATTATAAAATATGATAATGCTTTTATAAGGATTGCCAGTTTTACTCATTTGAGATCTAGTTGAAAAGTTCCCTAGATGTTGAGTGGCCTTCCCAAGATGCTCTTTCTCTCATGATATGACACAGCAAAAGGGTTATAAAATTCCTATGAATCGTATAGTATGGGACTATAAAAATGACTATGCATGCTGAAGTATTACAAAGCAATCTTAATAATCAATGGGAAAAGCTATAACTGCTCCATGGCCTTGAAATATTTTGTTAAAATATTTAAAATTCTTATTGTCTATTAAAAATGTATAAGACAGTGAATAAATAGTAAAGCTGATTTTTACTTAGTACACTGTAATTGAATAATGGTGAGATGAATGCCATTGCATATTAAAGTGTGTTTTGAGGATTAAAGTGTGTTTTCTTTCCCCTTTGTGCAAAGAAAAGAGTAATTCGATCAGTGCTTGCTTTCTCTTTGTAATATAACATATGGAGCAAGAGTTATTTTTATGGCTTGGAAAATTGTCATTTTCCTTTTCATGTTTGGATTAGCTTCCAACATTTTACCTTGTAAGCTTTCAATGTCATGAAATAACTACGAGGGTTTCTTTAATGTGACATTTTTGCCAGCACCACTTCCTCTGGGACATTTTCATTCTTTTCATCACTACCACATCGTTCACTAATGTATGTTCACCTTCAATAATTCCTCCAGTTACATATCAAGAGTCTCTCTAAATGGAGATGATGCCCAGAAAAAAAACATTGAAAAGTTTTCTATTGTGGGTTTGTTTGGTTCAATTTCTATATTACTTATATCATTCTTTTCTCTCTATTTAAAATCTGTTATTGGAAAACTCTTCTTTAATAAATTAAAAATTATTAAATGACCCACATCTAATTTATATCTATATATTTCTACCTATTATTATTTATTGAGCACTTATAGTATCTTTAGGAGTATATAACATGACTACTTCTGTAATTATGTTAGTTGAATTATAAAATTAAGTTTACCATTTGCCAATTTTGTCTCCATAGAGAATGTTGCTTAATATACCAAATAAGTGCCTTAGCTGGTTTGGCTCAGTGGGTAGAGCATTGGCCTGCAGACTGAAGGGTCCCAGATTCCATTCCGGCCAAGGGCACATGCCAGGGTTGCAGGCTGGGTCCCCAGTGTGGGGAATGCAGGAGGCAGCCCAGCAATGATTCGCTCTCATCATTGATGTTTCTATCTCTTTCTCCCTCTCCCTTCCTCTCTGAAATCAATAAAAAAATATTTACAAATATATATACCAAATAAGTAATAATAATAACAATAATATAACTAATGTACATATAATGCTTATCATGTGCCCTAAGTCATTATAAGCACTTTACATACATTAAGGCACTATTCTTTACAAAAACGCTAGGAGAATAGTGTAATAGCAGTCAGCTGACAAATGAAAAATCCTAAAGAGAGACACTAAGTAAATGGCCTAAGGTAACACAGTAAGTGGCAGAGCCAATTTAAACACATGATATCTGGTTTTGAAGTCTGGGTTCTTTGTATCCATAAATGTAATCTAAAGCTGTACTCTGCCCTCTACTGCTGGCATTTAATTCAGCTACATCTATGTCTAGCTGAGTCTTTAGTGTCCAGAGCCCCTTAGGCCATGAACTGAGTATAACATATCTAGTGCTGAGCAAAGAACTAATTCACTGCTGAACAAAAGAATAAAAAGCACAAATGAACTAATAATACTCAGAGTAAAGTGGAAATCAATAAAGTAAAAATGGACCATTGATTTTGTGGGTTATTGTTTGATGGAGGTGGCTTTATTTTTTTTTTTTTATTGGTTCTTAATCAGTTTTGAAGTGCTTTGGGTGTATCAAAGATTTATATTGAATCTCTATCACTCTTAGAAGTGTTTTCAGATTGCATCGAGCAGTTTAACTTTAACATTTGTATCCCCTTGTTCAGTTTATTAACATTGAATCTCTTACTTATTTTCACGCAATTAGGGTTGACAGATTTATGATTTATCCAAATAAACCAAACAACAACAACAAAAAGATGCTCAATTAAATTTCCATTTCAGAAAAAAAAAATATATATATATATATAGCTCATGCATTACTCAGAATATTCTTATACTAAAAACAATAATTTTTCTTGTTAACCTGAAGTTCAAATTAACTGGATGTCCTATATTTTACCAGGAAACTCTATTCATCAATCTCACATATATTTGGGTGTGCATGGGTATGGGGAATCAAGAGAGAAAGTTACTCTGAATCTAAATGTGGAAAGAATGTTTTTGGTTTATTTTGAACACTATAATTTACTAATGAAGCATCCTTGGATCATTTTATCTGTTTTAGCCCTTGTCACACCAATAAAAGTGGAATAATGAGATGCTCCCTGAACCTTGACAATAGAAGTAAATAAATTAAAGACATAATTTTTTTTATCATGATGTTATTTTATTTTTTTTAGGTGAATTTATTTATTTATTTATTTATTTTTTTATTACTTAAAGTATTATGAAGGGTATTACATATATGTCCTTTTTTTCCCCCCGCCCTTGACAGTCCCCTAGCCTCCCCTACCCCCCAGTGTCTTAAGATAATTAAAATTCAAAAGCTGGGGACATGAGAGTTCTAATATTTTAGTTCATATACAAACTAACTCTCACTCTAACTGATGTAATTTACCATCACATACATTGTATTATAGACAGTGATCTTTTGCCACATGATGCCTCCTTTATCCATGAAATGAGCATTAAATGATAAGAGCTAAAGTAATAACTGCTCTCACACCATCATGGTGACCATTAGTAAATACCCTATAATAACTGTCATTATTACATTTTTATAAGGAGCTTCATATAATTTTTTAATTCAAAATTCATTCATGGAACTCAGAATATCTATCTATATATAAAAGCCTAATATGCAAAATGTCCCCTCAAGAGTTCAACCAACTGGGAGTTCAATTTCTCGTTATGACGTGCGCTGACCACAACGGGGTGGCACAGAACAAAGAAAGGCCCCAGCCGGCAGCCTGCAGCTGGCAGCTGCTAGAGACCTTACCTGTGCATGAATTTTGTGCACTGGGCCTCCAGTATATTAATGTTTGCCTGAAACAAAAAAGTGATGTTAGGTTTTTCTGAGAGTTCAAAAACATAAACACACAATTAGTGAAAAAATCTATACCAGCAAAAGATATACTAATTGTCAATTTCCTATAAATTATAGTATGCTTGATAAAGAATGACTTTCTGACTAAAAGACACATTAGTTGCCATTGAAATGATTTCTGACTTTTACCCTGTTATTATTAACTAGAGGCCTGGTGCACAAAAATTTGTGCACTCGGGGGGAACAGGGGGGCCCCTCAGCCTGGCCTGTGCCCTCTCACAGTCTGGGACCCCTCGGGAGATAACGCCCTGCTGGCTTAGGCCTGCTCCCGGGTGGCAGAGGGCAGGCCCAATCCCTAGGTGCAGCCCCTGGTTGGGCTCAGAGCAGGGCCGATTGGGGAGTTGGGGTACCACTCCCTGTCATGCACAGAGCAGGGCGGAACGGGAGGATGCGATGCCACCCTCAGTCACGCTCAGGGTAGGGCTGATTGGGGGGTTGGGGCACTGCCCCCTGTCACACTCAAGGCAGGGTCGATGGGGAGGTTACGGCACCACCCGCTGTCACCCACAGAGCAAGGCCAATCAGGGGGTTGGGGCGCTGCCCCCTGTCATGCACAGAGCAGGGCCTATCAGGGGGGTTGGGGCTCCTTACCCTGTCACGCACAGAGCAGGGCCCATCAGGAGGTTGAGGAGCTCCCCCCTGTCACTCAGAGAGTAGGGCCAATAGGGGAGTTGGGGCACCGCCCCCTGTCACTCACAGAGCAGGGTTGATCAGGGGGTTGGGGCGCCGCCACTGTCACACTCAGGGCAGGGCCGATGGGGAGGTTATGGCTCTACCCTGTCACACACACAGCAGGGCCCGTGGGGGGGGGGGGTGCGTTGGGGCGCCGCAACCTGTCACACACAGAGCAGGGCCAATCAGGGGGTTGGGACACTGCACCCTGTCACACACAGAGCCGCAGGGCGATCAGGGGAGTGGGGAGCTCCCCTGTATCAGGCACAGAGCCAGGCTGATCAGGAGGTTGGGGCACCTTCCCCTGTCACAAACAGAGCAGGGCCGATAGGGAGGTTGTGGCCCCACCCCCTGTCACACACAGAGACATAGGGCGATCAGGGGGTTTGGGCGCTGCCCCCTATCATGCTGATCCCGGTGCTGGGAGGCCTCCTGGCTCCGCTGATCCCGGTGCTGCGAGGCATATTACCCTTTTACTATATAGGATAGAGGCCTGGTGCATGGGTGAGGCTGGCTGGTTTGCCCTGAAGGGTGTCCTGGATCAGGGTGGGGGTCCCAACTGGGGTGCCTGGCCAGCCTGGATGAGGGGATGATGGCTGTTTGCAGCTGGTCACACATCCTTCAGGGTGGGGGTCCCCACTGGGGTACCTGGCCAGTCTGGGTGAGGGGCTGAGGGCTGTTTTCAGGCTGGCGGGTGACTGAATCTCCCAACCTGTCCTTTTTTTCTTTTTTTTTTTTTATTCTGGGCCAGCTTTAGCTCTGGCTCCAGCTCTGAGGCCTCTGCTGCTGCTGAAAGCAGGTATCTGGTTTGTTTGGGTTCTATAATCAAAACAATGTATAACTCCAGCTCTGAGATCCCGGCTCGCTGAAAGCAGGTTTCTGGGGTTTTGTTTAGCTTCAATATTTGTTACAATGTTTCAAACTGCAGGCTCAGAGGCTGGCAAGGCAGGTGGGGAATGTTGGTTTCCTCTGTCACTGAAGCAAGCAAGCCTCATGTTAGTTTCAAGATGCCTGGCTGCCGGCCGCCATCTTGGCTGGCAGTTAATTTGCATATCGCCCTGATTTGCCAATGGGAAGGGTAGAGGTCGTACACTAATTACCATGTTTCTCTTTTATTCGATAGGATTCATGAAAATGACTTGTTCTTCCAGACATCCACATGGTGACAATTGAGAATCCCACAGGAAGTGATTTTTAAATTAAGACACAGCCAGGATGTTCCAAGTTTCATCTAAAGGTCTGGGAATGTCTTTTTAAACTGTGATAAAAGGAATCACAAATGTTTTAGACCATTTGAATTGGTTAAAAACTATCAGTGCTCCGTTATTCAACTTTGACCATAAAAGTGTTCCTACTTTTCCCTCTATTTTTCCAAATTGCTACATGACCAAAAGAAGTCCTTTCCTGTTTTTTAAAAAAGTTGAAATTTAGTATATTTAGTATATTTCTCTAAACTACAACTATAAAACTTCCACATCAATTTATTGGTTGGAAAATGCTAAATAGTCTCCAATGTCATGAACACAGAGAATTAACTTCTTAGAAATGTCTGCAACTTTACTACACTATGTATACATGAGTTTAGCCTACTCAGCTTTTATTTAATAGTAAATAAATGTAGATATGGATGCTTCAAGTTGACCACTTCTAGTTCTGATTTTTATGGCCTTAGAAATAAAAATTATAAGATACACACATGCACAAACACAATTCTAATCATCTGTGATGTATAAAGGTAGTAAAAAAAATGAGTAAAGGATGTCTACATTTTAAGAACAAAGAGCATAAGAAATAGACTTGGAATGTTATGGGTAAGTATATAAAACACATCCCCTTAAATAGCAGTTGATAAAAATCTTCTGAATTTTCCTTCCTTAATATTATGTACAATTTTATTTATTCTTAAATAATTACATATCACTTTTGAATAGAAGAAAAAGGGAATTTGCTTTTCTGTCCATATGATTAGAAAACCACAAGGTAGAAACAATATATGTTTTGAGCCACAGAATGAGACAAGCATCCCTAATGAGCTAACTTCCCAATTCTCATCTGACAGGAAAAAACCTTTGTGCTACAAAATCACCAAAGTTTAAGGTGTTCTTTTTCTTCAATTCTTTCAGTAGAGTCTATTACTTTCATTCATAAAGTCACTTTTTTCTACAAAATTAAGTATATTTCAAAAGTAATAAAGAAGAAATATAAAGTACAGTTTATCTTAGAACAGTGATGGCGAACCTTTAGAGCTTGGCGTGTCAGCATTTTGAAAAACCCTAACTTAACTCTGGTGCCGTGTCACATATAGAAATTTTTGATATTTGCAAACATAGTAAAACAAAGACTTATATTTTTGATATTTATTTTATATATTTAAATGCCTTTTCACAAAGAAAAATCAACCAAAAAAATGAGTTTGCATGTCACCTCTGACACACATGTCATAGGTTCGCCATCACTGTCTTAGAATCATTTTTCCCTTCAAACATTTGTGCTATTATTGCCATACATTTTGTTTTTACATGCTATAAGCCCAATAAGATGTATTGTTATTTTTGCTTTAGACAGCTAATTAATATTAACACTAAGTAAAAATAAGAAAACAATATATTTTTTTTTTTGAGTTCTCCATATCTTTGTGTAGATTCAAATTTTTGCTTGGCATCATCACCCTTCTCTCTGAAGAATTTTGTTGAACAGTTTTTGTGTTATAAGAATGCTGGCTTGTTGGCTATAATTTCTTCTATTTTTTTTTCTTGGTCTAAAAATGTTTTTGGCCCTGATTTCTTTTATTTATTTAGAGGCCCGGTGCATGACATTTGTGCACTGGGGGTGGAGGGGCCCCTCAGCCTGGCCTGCACCATCTCACAATCTGGGACCCCTCGGGGGATAGCTGGCAGGCAGACATCCCTGAGGGGTCTTTGCACTGCTGCAGAGGTGGGAGAGGCTCCTGCCACTGCCACTGCACTCACCAGCTTTGAGCCAGCTTCTGGTTGAGTGGCGCTCCCCCTGTGGGAGCACACTGACCACCAGGGGGCAGCTGCTGCATTGAGTGTCTTTCCCCTGGTAGTCATTCCACAGTTTAGTCAATTTGCATATTGGCATTTTATAATATAGGATTTAATTTATAGAGGGAAGGAGAGAGAGAAACATTGATTTATTTTCCCACTTATATAAGCATTCATTGGTTAATTCTTGTGTGTTCCCTGACCGGGGATCAAACCTGTAACCTTGGAGCATTGGGATGATGCTCTAACAACGGAACTACCTACCCTGGCCTTAATTTCTTTTAATATAATTTTGCCAAGTATAGAATTCTAGGTTGCCAGTTTTTCCTTGACTTCAGTACTTCAAATGTGTTATGCTATTATATTAAGTTCTGTGCAGTTTCTGTTAAGAATTCTGATATAATTCTTATTCTTGTTATCTTGTGTGTAAAATGTTCTTTTCTTTTTATATATATTTTTTACCTTTATTGTTTCTCTTTTTCTCTTATTTTTAAGCAGTTTGGCTGCAGTATATCTATTTGTATATTAGAGGTTTTTTGTTTTGTTTTTGTTTTCTGTTTTCATCCTGCTTATGTTATTTTTCAGCCTCTTGAACCTCTGCATTGATGTGTTTCATTATTTTGTGCAAAATTCTCACTATTTTTTGTTCCATTATTTACTCCCATCCTCTCTCTCTCTCTCTCTCTCTCTCTCTCTCTCTCTCTCTCTCTCTCTCTCTCTCTCCTCTCTCTCCTCCAAGAACACATTTGTTAGACTGTTTGAAATTACCCCACAGTTTTGGATATCTGATTTTGCTGTGATAATATTTATTTGCTTGTTTTTTGCCACTCTTTTTTTTTTGTATGTTTCAGTTTTCAGCAATTTTTACAGATTCACCTCCAATTCTACAAATTCTTTTCTCAGCTGTGATAAATTTACTGGTGAACTCAATAAAGAGATTTCCATTACTTATATTCCATTGTTTCCTTTTCTTCAAAAATTTTATTTGGCTCTTTTTTTCTTTCATTCTTTCTAATGAAATTCCCCAACTGTTTCATGCACGCTTGTATACCTTTTCCATTAAATTTCTAAACACATATCATAGTTATTTTAAATTTACTGTTTAATAGTTTCAAAATAGGTTCAGTTGACTGCTCATGTCGTCTTGCTTCTTGTATGAGTCCTATTTTTTTTTAATTAAAGTCAACATTATAGGAAGAGTAGTAAACACTGAAATTAAGAATAATTATGCCTAGAAATAAGCAAGTTTATTTTGTCACTTAGCATTGTGTCATTCTAATAAGTACTTGAGCTGGCTTTGGGTTTACTTGCTGGTATTTTTATATTCAGGTCACTACAGTCTTCAAGTTCTAGCTGTGTAATTCTGTTTCCTTGTGTTTCAAATGATATTTAAGATGTCAAAGGATTTTTGTTAGTCTTGATGCTTCATCTTTTTTTCCCTTTTATCTTTTCATCATCTGTGCATTGTATTGTATGTTCATTGGTACTTCATCTTCATCTTTTAGTCATCGCTGCTTGCCTGCATCATTGAGGGGCTTTTCTCCACAATCTTCTCCTTTCCTCAGAAGTAGACTTCAGTTGCCTCTAGGTTTGTGGTGGGAACATCTAGTACATGCTGAGACTTTTTCTGACCAGCCTATTTAAAATTCCATCCCTCCTTTAATTCAATTCCTTTCAAGGGTCCTCTAAGGTTAATTTTCCTTCCTTGTTTTTATCACCATGCAACATAATAAATACTTTATTTTGTTTTCAGACTCTTTTGTCCACATTTTTGTCTCTTTTTGGTTGCCAGATATTCAGGTCCTAAAGTAATACCTGTCACACACTAGGTACTCTGAAACCTTTGTTGAATGAATTAATGGAGGCTGAAGTCATCTGAAACACTATGGGTTCTATCTGTAAAGGCTTGAATTTTTTTTTATTCATCACTGTAATAATATAGATTGAAAGAATATAGGCAACTGCAATTTAGCTGTTAAATTTTTTTATCTACTTGTTAAGGAGCCCTTGTTTTTCTGTGAGCATCATGTGCTTGCTCTTATAGGAAAAAGCCTAGTAATGGTGTTTAACCCTCAAATAGTTACAAGAAAATGTAATCATCTTATTAATTAGCATAAAGTTTGCTCAGAAAGAGTTATATTTCGTAAAACAATATTATATAAAGTAGCTCTTTCAGAAGGTACAATTTACTATCCTCTCCTTCCTTTTTAGGATGCAATATTATAATGTACCAAAGCTATGATAGAATATTGAAGACATTCAGATAGCAATTATAGCAGTGAGAAGAGATGAGAAGCAAATAAAAAGTAAAAGCTAAAGTGCATCAAATGTGACCAGTTCCCAAGACCCTCATCCTTCTCAGAGTCAGTTCTCTTAGTGATAATCATGTTGGGGCAATTTATATGGAAAAACTATACTTCATATTCCTATTTCATTTTCAAAAGTAAGGTTTGTGTGTCATAAATATCAATAGTGAGTCACTTGAAGGTAGAGCAGAAACTACTCTTAAATAAATGAGCTTCCCCCCCCGCTATTTGCATTATGTTACATATATGTAATCTTCATAATCAGAGACTCATTGCTTTTCTACTATTGTTATACTGAAATCATAGGTATAATTTCTCATTACTATGGGTTTCAGAAGAGCATTAACTTCTTGTAGGTTGTTATTCAGTAATATCAGGAAGCCAAATCATTCCGTTAAATTTCCAGTAGAAGTAATCCTCTCTCATTTATCTGACTAGTAAATTGGAAGAAGAAAAAAAATCCTATAACCTAACAGCATGAAGATTAAGTATAATGAAAATTTGCCAGACATTTGTATAAAATGACAAATGTTGGTTTTCAGAGGCTTAGGTCCCATTAACTTTAATATAAATTATCTAAGACAAATTGCAACATTTGGCATGTTTATCACTGCAAATTGTGGAGTTTGGTGTATCCTTACTCTGGAATATTTCATATACTTTGGGGAGGACAAAAAAAGATTCTGTTTCTCTGCTTACTCCATGTTTTTCTTTTCTAAAAGCTGAATGTCAGATTTCTTTTTAATACTTGACTACACAGGCTATTTTTGAAACATTTTATTCCCAAGTCTGAGTTTTGGAAATTAAAATCATTATTTCATGCCCATTTTAATTTTCATTTAGCAAGAGGAGTAAATAAACCTTAAACACAAGTTAATAACAAATTACATTCAATTTTCTGTCAAGTAAAATTTGAAATCTATTATATCATCATATATGTGATAAAAATTATACTTTAATAAAAATAGTCTTATGTGCATATATCAATTTTTAAAACATGTATGTGTAAATGGTGAATTATTTCAGTTGATATCAATTTGAAACAAAACCTAGTGTCTATATTACAAATCATGCAGGTAGTTCTTTTGAGCAAATTTCTTATTTATTATTAAATATCACAACTTGATGTTTTTGTGATATAAATGACAGAATAGAATGAAGTGTTATTTAAAGTTATAAAATAAAATTGTAACAAGATTTTATCTGCTGAGGTCTTGACAATTTCATTTAATTGCACATTTTTTAAACAAGGGACTTTTTATAATAACAGAATTTTATGGAATGTGCTATATATTAATATTTTCAAGTATATAATGGAATATAAATACATGTAAACATCCAAGTCTATGCAGTTCTTATATTGAATACAATTGCTGTTCATTAGTACACTCAATGATTCAAAGAACTCTCTGAGCTGGACTTTTCTAGAATATCAAATTTCTTCATTCTGGTTGCACACTATTCTCTTCTTGTTTGCAAGTCACTATGCTCTATATCCTCAAATTGTCTACAGTAGAATTGTAACTTTTGGGAGGAGGGTGGGGTAGGATGTTATACTACTCAGAGAAAAGATCAAGTTATACTACTTGATCTCCCAGTACCACTTCTTAACAAACATCTCCCAATACTACTTCTTGGTAAACAATTGGTGTAGTTAAAGATATAGCAACTCAAATAAAACAAAATTGTACATTCCAAAGAAAAGAAATATGAGAAACAAATGTAAGTTTTGTGTTTAAAAGGAGCAGTGTTTAAGTTGAAAAAATAAATAAAAACACCACCCTTATATGTCACAAGCTAGAAAAATTCCTGTTGAGAAGAGCCAATTTCATAATAGAAATTTAGAAAGTTATAAAAAAATGAATAATTTTTTTAAAGAATGTATATTCTATGCTACAATTTCCATCTGACATTGATGCTGGAATAGCGCAATGCCAAGAATGTCAAAGGGACAGGTATAGTCTTAACTCCTTCTTTAGGAAAGAAACCATTTTGTATTTTGTGCCAATACATCTCGAATTACATAACAGAGGCCAATAAGATAAGATGCCCATTATAGTTAAGTTTTCTGGAAAGCTTCCATTCATTACAGGAAGGCATTAAAAAGCCAAACTGAGTAAAAAGCATACAGGTGTGCCTGCAGGTAGACGCAGCAGCCTTTCAGTAATGGCAGCATCTACATGAATCCACAGTCCGAAAGGCATATCACACATTCACCTGCTGCTTACTTTCACCTGTGAAGTAAGTAGCCCTATCAGCAGCAGTGCCAACAGATCTTCAAACATGAAGGACCCTTGTCGAATTTAGGAGGACAGTCAGGTAGCTCGGTCCTTTTTCATGTTGGAAACCAGCATATTTCAGCTCTGCCTTATTTGTAGGGGCGCTGGAATCCGTTCAGGATTCTTTAAAGGCGCTTGGAGTTCTCTTCATTTCCTCTTTCTATGACAGTTCTCCCATCAAACACGCTTACAGAGCTCAAGCCCAAGGGAATCTGAGCTCTTATATGAAGATGAACGGGTGCTCATCCGCAAAGGGGAACTCCGCGGCAGGCTTTGAAATAGTCATCCAGGAGTTATAACATTGACACGGGTGCCCTGGAGGCACACGCTCAGAAGAAAGGCAGCTGGTGGTGATTGTTTTACAAGTGACACTGAACTCTATTTGAATGGGGCAGAGGTCGTGTACACACAACCGGCTCTAGGCATGTCAGACTTGCTGCCAGGAACCCTCCACGATGACCTTCAGCAAAACGTGGCATTGGCTTTTGAATCCCTCAGCAGTGCTTTGCCAGCCTGCATTATATCCCAGGAGAAGATCATCCAAATACTGGTAGGGATGAGGGACTTACTGGGGACCCCTAGCCCCCACCTTCATTAACAGGTATTTGCAGAACCAGTTTACAGTGCGTTTAGCAACAAAAGCCCTCCGACTGGTGAAGATGTATCCCAGGGCAGACAGCTCAGAAGGGTGGGAGACAGGACACCATTAAATAACGTATACTGAAAACATTTTTTGTAGTCTACAAGGTTGTCAGATAAAAGAATTTGAGTTAAAGCTCCATTAAGGCAGAGCTTGGAAACGGAATTAAGCTGAAAGAAGCGTTCAGATGCTGTGATCTGCAATCATGGAGCCGAATTCAATTTGAGCAGAAGAAACGAGCTCTCTGCAGGGTGAGCCAGCCACAAGCTGGGCTGAGTCCTAGCAGAGGCAACAGGCTTGGCTGAAGCACCGGCTTAATGTACAAAGCGGGAGGGCGGATCCGAGATGGAACTGTTTAGCCAGCTCATTCTTCAGCAGAATCATACGGTCTTTGAAGAAGCATTTCTTCGATTTGGATGGAACGGGAGGGATTACTGTTTTCTGTGCTCTCGCACTGGCGCTGTCTAGCCTCTTCTTTCTCCCTCCATCCTGCTTCTGATGGTCCTCACCGGGGATCAGTAAAACTGAATGAAAACAACTCCACATGTAATTTATTATGATTATGGCTTTTTATAATTTTATTCTAGAGGCCGGTAAATCACAACAGGAATAAATGAGTGAATGAGTGATTAAAAACTTCCCAAGTGCTCTGATGTTGCTGTTCACCTACCCTAAATCTCAAAGACTGACCCAGAAGATAAGAGATGCACAGCCTCCCAGAGCAATTAATGCTCATTTTCCCCCAATGGCATTTAGAGAAGGCTATTCTCAGGAAACAAGTGCTAAATCAATATACCCTAACTCATATTTAGAGTCCTTACTGTCCCACGATATGCATCTCATTATCAGTTGTACCTTTAAATTAGACAAAGTTATAGCTAGTTTGTCTTATGTGTTCCCACAAGAGCACCCCTTGTACCCTTCACCATCCCATTTCTCAGTGTGCTATGATGATGTGTTTCTTTGTTCTTCTTTTCTCTAAGATAAAGGCATTCAGAGGTGAGATATTATTTATCTTTGTGTTCCCACCAACTAACATTTTGCCTCTGACAGAGAAGGTGCCCAATAAATGATTGTTGAAAGAAAGTTGAGAGACAAATCAAAGCACAAATGGAGACTGGTTTGCCTGTCTGAGAACTGTGAATTTCAGAGTATTTATTTACTTTATGTTTTTCTCATTAATGAGAGAAACAATGGGCAGCACTAATTCATTAATTAGCATGGATTTATTAGTAAGCGTTCTCTACAGAGATTTGCAACAGGCTGAGCCCCAGGTGCAGATCAGTGATTCGGCAGATTTCCTCCTGCTCCCATATTAGCCCTTCATCCTTCTTATCCCCAAAGGGAATCTAATCAATTATGATGGCAGTGACAGGTACTTCTGCTCACTGCTGACCATGTCATAAGTTGTTACATCTTAGGCACATTAAAAAAAAAAAAAGAACTCTGTCGTTTTAAAATCTTATAAAATATGAATAAACACACAGTCTTTTCTTGTATGTGTTATTTTCTATAAGCCCAACTGTTTTTACTATGGAAGGGAATGTGATTTGAGTGACTCCAGAACAAAATAGAGCATCAAAACTGCTCCCTCGTTGACCCTGTCTAAAACTGCCATCTGAATATTCAACTTGGATTAGGGGAATGAAGTTTAAGTGCTAGTGATACAGGAAAAAGCTAATTATTTGAGACATTATCAGTGCCTAGTACCTAAGCTTGAAATAGAAACAAAGACATGTGGGTTGAAAGCAATGTTAGAGATGAAAAATTGCATTACAGAGACGTTTGCTTTTTTTTTTTTTTCAAGTCATACAATATTGAGGGAGAGACTAGACTTGAACCCAAGTATATTGTCACCTAATTCAAAAATTTCACTAATGCAAGCTAAGTACAGCATAGGTTAAGACAACGTGCATGGGATATATAATCAGAATGTCCTAATCTCTCATTCCGTACAATGTGCAATTTCTGAGCCATAGTTTTCTCATCTGTACCATGAAGATAGAATTGACTTAAATATCTTTCTAATTATTAAGTTAGACAATTTATATAAATACAGTGTGTGAATGGGAAAGCACTACAAAATATGTAGGATATTATCATTTCTAAAGCAAGATTATATAAAACTCAATTTTTTTCATAAAAGCTTTCAATGCTGTCTTCTCTTTACCAAAATAGCATATTTGTTTATTTTAGGAATTTCTTCATAAACATTAATTTATCTGGCTCAATAAAGTTATTTACTATCACAGAATTCTAGTTTTTTCTGTCAAAACTTCATCATATTTTCAGATTTTTATAAAAATTAAATAATATACATTAAAAATATACAACGTGTTACCTGGTACATAATAAGGCCCAAACTGTTTTTTCTCCTCCTAGCCCCTCTTATATGTATGGTGGTTGGTTTGGGTAGTGGTGATGGCCTCCGATTCTTTCTGATTTCCCAGAGTCACTGTGTGCATCACAGAGCAGCACACAGTTTTCCCATCTCATGGGTCCTTATCGTCTAGTGTGACACTCCACAGAGTAAGTAGAACTCAACCAGAAGTGTCTTAAGCAGCAACGAAAAGTCAATAGGATGGGTTACTGTGGAAAGAGTACAGCCAGTGTACCATCTGAATTCTCTAGAATCTAGATGATTAAAGAAAGACTTCAAGCTAAAGAAGATTTAAAAAATAGGCTAGTAAACTGATAAAAACAAATAAGATATCATCTAATTAACAATGTGAAATAAGTAGTGCCCTGCCTATAAATATGACTTTAAGAGCTAAATAGAAAACAACCGATAAGTTATTCCACTTAAGTACCCACAGGGATGCAAAACAGCAACTTATCTGAGTCAAATAAGTTGCATAAGGTCTTGAAAGTAAAAATAAACCAACCAAGAAATCTCAGTGACATGATATTTTTAATCTTTCTTATATCTAGTCAAATATTGACATTTTTTGGTTAAGTAGCTTTGCACAAAGTTGTGACTCAGAAATCTGGGCCCTTGCCTGACAGGAGAGAGCACAATGAATGGAGGGTCACCCGGGAGTTTTTAAGTTCAGAGTTGGAGGTGCTGGGCATTACATGGGCATTGCTAGTCTCATGGCCCACCAAGGGCAAGGAAACTGAGAAATGTCTTTCTCTGAGTCCACTGGGACACTGTAACTATGCAGGGAATATGTACTTTGTGTGTGCCAAAAACTGCCCTCCCGTAACTAAAGATTGATTCTTCTGTAGTAACTAGGTTGCACCACCTAACTGCAAAGCTCAGAGCAATGTGATTTTCTCTAAGGCAATAAGAAGAGATAGAAACTATTTAATGACCATTTAGTACATGGTATCTGCCACAGTAGTGGAGATGGGAAGGACTTTTCTTTCTGAGAAAATGGCAACATATAAAGAGAATGCCAGGGAAAAAAAAAGCATCAGTAAATACACCATGAAGAATGGAATGGGCAACCAGCAGTGTCTGATAATAAAAAACAAATGCTAAATGAGTTGCTGGTATCCCTGAACAAACTGTGTTATTATATTCCTGCTGCATTTGATATACAATATGATATTTGCTTAGAATGTCCTTCCCTACTTTGCCGATGGACAAATTCCTAATCATCCTTCATAATCTTTAGTCATCAAATGTCTATTAAGATCCACTGAGAGTCGGTTTTCAGAATACACACAGAATCTGCCAATCTACCGTCACTTCAGGTTAAACTGCATTTTATTTCTTTGGTTGTCTGTTTCTTATAACAATCTCTGAGAAAACAAAATTGCATAAAGGTTTCTTTCTTCTTTGAAACTTTAGAATGACAGGGCCTAGCATATATCAGATGCACAATAAATACTCTTTTGAATTTTAGGCTTAATAGCCAGACTATTGACCAAATTTTCCTTTCAATCTACTGGCTAAAAGTTATAAGAACACTTATACAAGAATTATACATAATGTATTTTCTAGGAAAGAATTCTCTGCACCAAGAATCAAGATGAGTAGATGATATGTGCCTCTTGCATTTATACTGAGAAGAAAAGAGTATTGTAGCATGAAATAAATGGTTAGAAGATTAGCACATGACTGAGCCAAGGTGAATTTAGAAACTATCATTTTCAGTTCAATTGTAGATTTATCTACCACATCAACAAAAGCAGAAAGGACAGAAAGATTCATTGTGACACACTCCTTAAGCCTACTTAACATAATACATTACAATTTGTGACAAAGTGCCTCTTTTGAGTTTTGAACTTATTTTCCTCAGATCATTAATTGCTTAGATTTATTTACACTTAAATCATTTGGTAATACCTAAGTTTTAACATCTTCAAACTGTGCATGAAACTTCCTAAGAAATGATATTTCTAATCTATAATTTGATACTGTACAGGTAATAATATATTGGTCTTTTAAAATAATTGTGATTGTTTGATCTGTTTTCAGTGAAAATACTTATGTTTTGTTTTCTTAGAAAAATGCTATTATTTAATTTTTGTCATACCAAACTGTGCAATCACATTGTGCAAATTAATGCTGAATACTATCTTAGACTACTTGGTATAATTTGAAGGTAAAGAAGAAAGACTTCATGGATATTGGCTGACTATATAAAACAGTAACAAGACACAATTTGCTAGTAGTAGATATGGGTATAGTTTCTTTCACGGGATTCCAAAGGCCAGCAGCAAAACAACTCAGTCATTTCCCATCACACTATCTTCTCTTCGATTCCTATAGTGAGTCCATAGAGTCCTCTAGTGCAGGATTGTTGGCGTTAGTCCCTGAATAAAATCCTACTGAGCATGAACTATACAAAGAATAACATTAAATTTAAGAACATGGTATTTTGATCTGATCATTTTGAGAATGCTGGCTATTTTAACAAAACATGTTACCATTTATTCTTATTTTGTGTTAAATACATGTTTCTGGAGGGGTTAATATGTAAATACTGTTTTAAAAATTTCTTAAGCAAGTATCATTCCTTGCTGTTTACATTATTTTTTACTGAGATATCCAAAGTGAAATTGTTAAAATCAGAAATTCTATACTGTATGCCATGATGTCAAATCAAAATAAGTTCATTTCTAATCAATTCTAAAATACTGTTATACATTTTCTTGAAATCAGAGAAAATTACTTCAAATTTCTGGCTTTTTACAAATGGATTCAAATGTTGCTATTGTGGCCCTGGATGGGTGGCTCAGTTGGTTGTAGCATTTTCCCATGCACCAAAAGTCCCAGGATTTGACTCCTGGTCAGGACACAAGCCCAGTTGCAGGCTTGATTCCCGGGGGGGGGGGGGGGGGGGGGGCAATCAATGATGCTCTCTCATCATTAATTTTCTATCTCTCTCTCTCCCTCTCCCATCCTCTTTGAAATAAATAAAAAATATATTTTTAAAAATATTTTCACTTTAAATTAGAATTTGATTTCAACACAGTACTTTGTAATATGGGAACACCACAAAAGTCAACTGATACCTAGGTCTCTAATAGTGAAGATTTTTTTAAAATGTAGCATTTTTTTTTATCTACAGTGTCAATATTATAAATTTACTTTACTGTATTCTAAAACATACTAACTTTAGCTGTCTTGATTCTATTTTTTGAAGCAGCATTAAAAGTTAAGCCTTCAGTTCTTTTTTTTAATTTAAATTTTTATTTTTTAATTTCTTTATTAAGGTATTACCTATGTGTCCTTATCCTCCCTTTGTCCCCCCCACCCCCCCAACCGCCTCATTCCTTCACCCTCCTGGTGTCTGTGTCTATTGGTTAGGCTTGTATGCATGCATACAAGTCCTTTGGTTGATCTCTCTCCTTACCCTCACCTCCCCTGCCTTCCCTCTGAGGTTTGATGGTCTGATCTATGCTTCTCTGTCCCTGGATCTGTTTTTGTTCATCAGATTATGTTCATTATCCTATCTGATAACAGACAAACATGGTAATTGACCATACCTCCGCTATGCTTCCCATCGGCTAATCAGCAGGATATGCAAATTAATAAAGATGGAGGGTGGCAGCCACACAGCTGAAGCAAACATGAGGCTTGCTTGCTCCAGTGATGGAGGAAGACAAGGTTCCCCGCCTGCCGCGGCCTGGCTCTGAGCCTGAAAGCAACAGCTCCAAAAGCAATTATGTTTCAATTATAGAAGCTAAACAATCCCAGGTACCTGCTTTCAGCCAGCCGGGGCCTCAGAGCTGGAGTGAGCAAGACAGCAACAATTTTTTAATTATAGAAGCCAAACAAACCCCAGATACCTGCTTTCAACCAGCCACTGCCTCAGAGCTGGAGCCAAGCCTCAGTGCTGGAGCCAGCTCTCAGCTCCAGTGAAAGCTATAGAAGGCAAATAAATCCCAGGGGGAAAAAAAAAAAAGAGGCTGGGAGCTTCAGTCACCCGCCAGCCTGAAAACGGCCCTCAGCCCCTCACCCAGACTGGCCAGGCACCCAAGTGGGGACCCCAACCCTGAAGGGAGTGTAACCAGCTGCAAACAGCCATCATCCCCTCATCCAGGCTGGCCAGGCACCCCAGTGGGACCCCCACCCTGATCCAGGACACCCTTTAGGGCAAACCAGCTGGCCCCCACTGTGCACCAGGCCTCTATCCTATATAGTAAAAGAGTAATATGCAAACTGACCCTAACAGCAGAAAGACTGGGAATGACTGGTCACTATGACACACACTGACCACCAGGGGGCAGACCCTCAATGCAGGAGCTGACCCCTGGTGGTCAGTGCACTCTCACATGGGGGAGCTCTGCTCAGCCACAAGCCAGGCTGATGGCTGCCAGTACAGCGGTGGTGGTGGGAGCCTCTCCTGCCTCCTCAGCAGCGCTAAGGATGTCCGACAGCAGCTTAGGTCTGCTCCCCGCTGGCAAGTGGACATGCCCCAAGGGCTGCCGGGCTGCCAGAGGGATGTCTGATTGCCATCTTAGGCCCAATCCCCTGGGGAGCAGGCCTAAGCCAGCAAGCGGTCACCCCCAAGGGGTCCCAGACTGCGAGAGGGCACAGGCCGGGCTGAGGGACCCCCCTCCCCATGAGTGCACAAATTTTTGTGCACCGGGCCTCTAGTATTTCATAAATGAGTGAGATAATGTGATATTTATCTTTCTCTGACTGGCTTATTTCACTTAGCATAATGCTGTCCAGTTCCCTACATGCTGTTGCAAATGTTAAGAACTCCTTTTTTAATGCAGTGTAGTATTCCATTGTGTAGATGTACCACTGCTTTTTAATCCACTCATCTACTGATGGGCACATAGGCTGTTTCCAAATCTTAGCTATGGTGAATTGTGCTGCTATGAACATAGGGGTACATATATCCTTTCTGAATGGTGTTTCTAGTGTCTTGGGATATATTCCTAGAAGTGGGATCACAGGGTCAAATGGGAATTCCATTTTAGTTTTTTGAGGAAACTTCATACTGTCTTCCATAGTGGCTGCACCAGTCTGCATTCCCACCAGCAGTGCATGAGTGTTCCTTTTTCTCCACATCCTCTCCAGCACTTGTAGTTTGTTGATTTGTGGATGATAGCCAGTCCGACAGGTGTGAGATGGTACCATATTGTCATTTTGATTTGCATCTCTTGGATAATTAGTGACTTTGAACATGTTTTCATATGTCTCTTGGCCTTCCCTCTGTCCTCTTTCGAAAAGTATCTATTTAGGTCCATTGCCCATTTTTTGATTGGGTTTCTTATCTTCCTTTTGTTAAGTTGTATGAGTTCCCTGTAAATGTTGGAGATTAAACTCTTATCGGTGATAACATTGGCAAATATGTTCTCCCATGCAGTGGGCTTTCTTGTTTTGTTGATGGTTTCCTTTGCTGTGCAAAAGCCTTTTATTTTGATGTAGTCTTATTTGTTTATTTTCTCTTTAGTTCCCATTGCCCTATGAGCGGTAGTGCAAGTTATGTGACTTCTATAAACCTAATGTATTTGTATCTGTATAATAAAGGTGATTATGTCTAAGATAGGTGTGTGTGTGTGTACGTGTTGTGTGTGTGTGTGTGTGTGTGAGAGAGAGAGAGAGAGAGAGGAAATTAGAAAATTAACTGGAAAATATATTTACCACAGTATCTGTCACATGACAGCTGCTTAACAAACATCAGATTTCCTATGCCATCCACAACACATTTTTTTCAATGAAGTTTGTTACAGTTCATACCTACAATAATAAAAGCATAATATGCAAGTCGACCGAATGACCAAACAGCAGAATGACCATCCAGATGACCTTCCGAATGACTACATTATGACACACACTAGCACCAGGCCAGCCAAGGCGGGTGTGAAATGATTGGTCGGGTGGTGTCACCACTGCCCCATGATTGCCCCACAGAGGGAGGCCCAGGCCACCAGCTGGCAGGGCGATCGATGGAGTGTTGGAGGGAGGCTCCGGGATCGCCCTAAAGAGGGAGGCCCAGGCTACCTGGCCAGCGATGAGGTGGGTGGGTGGGGCCGGCCAGCGATCACCCCGCAGAGGGAGGCCTAGTCCAGCCAAGCGATCATACCACACGCCGGTCGTCTGCAGGGGTAGCCAACTGATGGTGGGGGAAGGGGGCAGAACTGCACAGATGGCAAGCAGTGGCAGCGGCAGGGTCAGGGCCAGCTGCTGGCAGCTGGGGGCAGGAAAGCCCCAATAGACCCTGATCGCCAGCCAGGCCTAGGGACCCTACCTGAGGGGTCCCGGATTGCGAGAGGGCGCAGGCTGGGCTGAGGGACACCCCACCCTCATGCATGAATTTCATGTACTGGGCATCTAGTATATTACAATTTGGAAAAAAATGCTGTCTCTATTAAAACATTGATATGAGAAAACCTCCTAAATTATCTATTAGGTTTCTTATTTGATGAACTATCAGGTGTATAAACATGGGCAAGCCATAACCAAATATGGTATGAACTCACTGGTATGTGCAAGAAGTATCACCCTTTAATACTATCCAAACTTTAAAAAAAATAAAAGCAGGAAAATAGAAACTCTGACACATTACTAGTGGGAATGTCAGATGCTTCACACAACTTTTTGAAAGTAATCTGGAATTCTTTTGTCAGAAATAAACATTACCTTAAAATATACTCCATTGGCTATTCAATTCATATATTCACCTAAAAGCACAATTATAAAATAATGAAGACATAATTCATTCTCACGTGTCTATAGTGGCAAAAATTAGAAATAACTGAAACATTTAGGAATCAGGAATAGCTAAATAATTTTGGCATATGCATGCTATGTGATATTTTGAAGGTATGAAAATTTTGAATTTAATATATAAGGTGGGACAAAAGTAGGGATGTTTAGAGTTATGAGTATGTAAAATGCAAAGTTTACTTCTTGTATTATTATTTATTAATTATTTTATACTAATAACTATAAACCTACTTTGCCCCACCCTGCATGACTATTGAGTTGAACAGTTGTCATACATATATTAGGAAAGAAAAGCATACAGAATAAATGTTTTCGTCTGACCTAACTTTCTTATTTTTAATATATATATATATATATATATATATATATATATATATATTTTTTTTTTTTTTTTTTTTTTTTTACAGAGAGGAAGGGAGAGGGATAGAGAGTTAGAAACATCGATGAGAGAGAAACATCGATCAGCTGCCTCCTGCACACCTCCCACTGGGGATGTGCCTGCAACCAAGGTACATGCCCTTGACTGGAATTGAACCTGGGACCTTTCAGTCTGCAGGTCGACGCTCTAGCATCTAGCCACTGAGCCAAACCAGTTAGGGATGATCTAACTTTCTTAAAAATAAATAAAAAGGACTATAAAGGATAAATAACTTTATGTATGTTTGAATTAGAATAGAGTATGTGCATGAATGAGAAGAATAGTCATACTTAAAAAAATACAGGAAAATATCTCAAAGAACAATAATTCAAGAGAATAACAATTCTACTTTAGTTATGAAATAATTATGACTTGAGCCAAATTATTTTACACCCTCTTTCCTAAAATATCCCTGAAAATCCTAGCCAAAAAAAATTACCATAGGTCATAGTTGAGCACCCAGAAAATAAAAGAATGCCAAAAAAGGGAAAATATGGAAAGTTGACTTGTGATTATAAGCTGACACTCCACACACTAACCCTAAGTGGGGGTACTGCCTATTTATTTTCACATGGGACCAGAGGAATAATGTTAGAATTTAAATTGTCACATAGAACTTTGACCATGAAAGGTACATATTGGTTGAAAATAGAACAACAAAAAAAGAATATCTACCCACCAATATAGGGACATATCAAGAACTATGTTTGCCTCTGGCCAGCCCTTCTGGGTATTCATACCACTGAAGTACATCAATACAGGCTTAAGATTGGAATTTGTATGACGTATATTATCAGAAAATCCCCAAGCTGGAAATTAATGCAAAAAGAGATTTGCTAGTAATACTTGTCAACTCAGTTAAAGCAAATGTAAATTTGAATTTTCATATCTTAGGATGAAGATTCCATTCTTCTTTTTCTTGTGATGATCATAGCAGAAATTATGTTACCAAAAACTGGGGAAATCTTCAGAAGTATTTGGAAGAAAAGCTAATTCCTCTTTGAATAGAAAGAAATATAAAAGTGAGAAAAAGGAGATAAATAAGGAGCAGAAAATCTATTTTTCATTCTAAATTCCAGGAAGTAGGTCAATTAAATAAGAGGGATTCAAGAAGAAAACTTTCAAAGTAGAACTTAAAATAGATGGTTTATTGAAATCCATTCATTTTTAAAATGTATACTGATCTGTAGAAGATATACCATGAGAGAGCTGTGGTTTAAAATTAAATACATTGGAGCAAAAATAATTTCACTTAAATGTGAAAATAGGACTATACTATAGTTTTGCTTATAAGCTATGAGTATAGCCCCCCTTTTCTCCAGGGAATATGTTCCAAGATTCTCCGTAAATGCCAAAACCCTCAGAGAGTGCCAAACCCTATATACTGTGTTTCTTCTATACATACCTATCTTTGATCAAGTTTAATTTTTAAGTTGGGCACAGTACCTAGTCAGTGTGGCTCAGTTGGTTGGGCACCGTTGCATGTGCTAAAGGGTTGCTGGTTCATTTCTGGTCAGGACACATGCCCAGGTTGTGGGCTTGACCCCCAGTAGGGGGCGTACTGGAGGCAGTTGATCCATGTTCCATACTCACATGAATGTTTTTCTTTCCCTCTTCCTTCCTTTCTCTCTAAAAATCAATTTTAAAATTAGACACAGTAAAAAAATTAACAACAAAAAAAGTGAAACCATTTTTTCCTAAAGAGGCTTATATTTTAAAGATGAGAGAGAGAGAGGGGAGAGAGAGAGAGAGAGAGAGAGAGAGAGAGAGAGAGAGAGAGAGAGAGAGAAAGAAGACAACAAAGAAGGAGGAGGAGGAGGAGGAGGAGGAGGAGGAGGAGGAGGAGGAGGGGAAGGAGGAAAGGAAAGAAGGAAGGAAAGCAGGAAGAAAATAATTATTTTTGCTTAACTAGGAAAGAAGATGCATGCCTATGTGATTGTTAAAATGCATACAATTTATATAAAAGTAAGTTTTACACACACAATGCAAATGTGTTTGGGATAGAGTAAACTTAAATGTATGTAGTGTGTGCTTACATATGTGGGATATTGGTTTTTTGTTTTTTTTTTACTTTCCGTTTATTATGAAAAAAAAATGCATGTGAGATATGAGATTCCAAAGGCTTACTATGTTTGATATTCCAACAGTCCTAGTTTTATTTGAAATGCAAATTATATAATTCCTGTTTTTCTGGTAACAGAAAAGAATATCTCTATCTTTTGAAGAACAATTTCATTCCAGTGTTCCCACGTAAAATATACTGGCCTCAGCAAGAGTTTTATATAAAAGTTGCTGCACAGCTGATCACCCATCTCCCTTGGAGTCAATTATTTTTAAATTTTCAATCTGGGCTTAGGGCTAGTCATTGCGCCAAAGGGATTTTCAATAGAGTTTGTAATGACTTGTTACTTGTGCTGAAATTTCTCAGGCAACTTTGATTCTGCTTGATCTATTGTTGCATTTGATTTTATAGATCTCTGAGGACTGCACAACCACTTCCATCACCATGTGTAGCTTCTGAAATCTCATCCAAGTTGCCATTTCCTGACAACTGTGTTGGACATACCCATTAGCAGAGCATTTGTTCCTTTTAGGGCTTCAAATGCCAGTTGTGTTTAGCATACAGGATGAAAACTAGCTTGTCTAAATAAATATATACATAGGATGTGTTGGGTTAGTATTGTTCAGAGGATAGAATTGTTACTCCTTGCCTCTAATCTCCTTGCCAGGTGTTGGACTACTGCCTACACTATGCTTGGTTGGTAAATAAATTGCCGTTGTTTCCATAGTAAAATCCTACAGGTTATGTAAGATCACACTCTTATGATGCACCTTAATGCATAACATCTGTTTCATAATGTCCTCTAAACCACCAAAGGTATAAAGAATATTGTTAAGTTCCTGTTCTTTCTGACTCATTAGCCTATTGATGCAAGTGGTTACGGATAGCTCTAAGGAATGTCTTACAGTGAGAAATATAGCTCTGATGGCAGCCGAGGTAATAAAAAGCACTAGCAAGCAGGAAGCCCTGGATCCACAGCAAACCTATGTGCTTTGTTCAGTTTCTTATTCCTTGCTCACTACTAAATACCTACAGCTCTGGATGGGCTGTCCTCCTTTTCTTCATCTACTCTTCTGTGTACCCAGGGGATAACAGAGACATGTATCAATTCTTGCAAAATGATGCCTTCCATAGTATAGACAATGTGTGACTTACTCATCCATCCATTCATGCATTGGTTAATTTAAATGACATTTTAGATGTGTATGAGAAAAAAAAAAAAGGAGGATTTTTTGGTCCTTGAAGTAATACTCATCCTTTCCTATCACATCATTCACCTATACAAAACCTTGACTCTATTTCGTATTTCAATACATCCACTATTATTTTGCATTTCATTTTCTCTTGCTTTATTAAGGACATGGTTTCTGAAATAATGCTCTTTCTTGAGAAAACGTTAATTTCTTCTCAACTGAATTATTCTCATAAATAAATATGTTCTAGTAATTCACATTATTTTTTTTAAAGTCCTTTAATTTCAAATACTTTTTCATTTATTGAATCATTTCTCCTTTTCACTTCACAGGAAAATTATACATTTCCTTTCCATTTTCACTGATATCAACATATTCAAGCTACCACTATCACTCGGCAAAAATCCTACAATTACTTTATAATTTATATCTATGCATTCATTCTTACCCATCCCATTTTACAATCACCATTCATTATAAATTTTTAAAAATGTAAACCAGATTATGTCATTCCCTTGTTTAATGCCCTCCAAGGGTTTCTTTTGCTCTTAGAGGAAACACTAAGTTGTGTACCCTGAATTAAAGCTTTACATGGTTTTTGTCTCTAATGTTTTCCTGAATTCTTTTTCCTGAATTCACCATAACCAAAACTGTGGTGCCCCACCCAGATCCCCTTTCTAAAGTGAATGCCCCTATCCTAGCTCATGTAAGTGCTGAATGCTACAGATTTACATACCCACCTTCTTCCTTAAAGTCGCTCTCAAGCGACCAAGCCATCTTGGCAGAACACTTAGGCTCTGGATGGTTCCCCCACCCAATGACTAACTGAAACTGGGCTTAATAGACCAGCCCCCTTGCTTTAAGTCACAGTGGTTCTCAACCTTCCTAATGCTGCAACCCTAATACAGTTCCTCATGTTGTGGTGAACCCCAATTTCATTGTTACAAATTGAACATAATTAAAGCATAGTGATTAATCACAAAACAATATGTAATTATATACGTGTTTTCCCATGGTCTTAGGTGACCCCTGTGAAAGGGTCGTTCGACCCCCAAAAGGGTCGCGACCCACAGGTTGAGAACCGCTGCTTTAAGAGGATGTGCACCTGCACTATGCAGTTCTTGCTCCAGAGCCCAAGTCCTTACTCAGTTTTTATCCCTTATCCTGCTTTACCCTCTCTGTTCCAGGTGACTTCTTTCCCCTTAGAGTATTTCCTCAAAAAATCATGCCAAACTGCTTCCCGGAAGTCGGCCTAAGGCACTCACTCTCACTGTGTGTAATCACATGCATCCTTTGTCCTGGATACTCGGGAATCTTCATCCTGTCTAATGACACTGGCATGGCTATTCCTTTAATAAGATGTGCTCCAAAGTCACACTCTCCACAACATAACAATGCGGTATTTAAGAAACAATTTTGATTATTTCCTTTTATTTTGGGGGTGTTTTTTTCTTTGCTTATTGACCATCATTCTTCATGAAACATAAGCTGCATAAGAGCAGGGCATTTTGTCTTTTTTCTCTTGCCAGTTTATCCATAATACTTAGAAGAGTGCCACGCTCATAATAAATATTCAATAAGTATCTGTTCTAAGAATGGCTGCCTATGCAGCTAAGATAGTTATCCACAGAGTCAATAGTCACAGTGGCTGTTCTAATGTTTAACACGTTTCTTATTGGCTTGGTGGTATCACACTCTCATGGTTCTCCCTCTTTGGCTATTGTTTGCAAACTCATTTAAGTAGCCAAATTAATCTAGGGCCTTGGAGTGAAATGTGTATGCCTATTCCTTAGATTTCTCCTTGAAAACATTTAAGAGTGGTAAACATTTTTCAACACCTCATCATTATTGAATTTTTATTTTATCCGTTAGTTCTTTTTGAAGCACTCTAACATTTGAACAGTCAGTGTGCTTCCCTCTGTCTAAAATAGTAAAATGATAGCCTAAAATCTAATGAGAATTTGAAAAACTAAATATCACTTGACTTGTTAATTGTAAAATTAAATGAATCTTTCTTTTAATTCTCTTAAAATTTATGTGTCTTATGCAGAGATATACGGTAAACTATTTATCGCACATTATGATTTTTTGTGCATTTAATATATCCTTCAGATAATTTTATTGCACTCTTTCCCATAGAAAGGGCATTCATAGTACAACTGATTTCCTACTGGAAAAAAGGCATTTGGATTTCTGTGTGATGCTACATATTCCATCAATACAAACTTCAAAATACATAACATGTTTACATTCTACATTCAAACACAACTTCACACAGAAAAGTCAGCCCATGCTTTTCAAACATGATATATCATATATATCACTATGATGTATTACAATACAACATTTTTACAACTGTAATTAGTGTGCTATGAAGCATTTACATGAAAATGTAAAGAACAGAATGTAGATATACCATAAAAGTCTGCATGTACAAAATTATTTTATCTCAATCATCATGCTACCTTTCTTTCCTTGATGATCTGACACACTGAAGTGACATTCTCTTAAGAAGTTCTAATTTTCTGTCAAACACATAAGTTACATAAGCTAATATACTTTCTCACATTTTCTGTGGAAATATTGCCATTTCTACCTAATCATCACTGAAACAATAAATCTCCCAAAGTTACAGAGCTAAGAACAGGATGGAAATAGGCTTGCTGAAATAATGCCACATTTTTTTGAAATATGACAAATTCTACTTTATATGAAATACAGCAATTTTTCCCTCTAAAGCAGACATATTTTAAATTACAACTACCTATATTGATGAATATCGCTTGAGGTTTTGGATGATTATATCAATTTAATGTTTCATGTATTAATGAATTAATACCAATACATTAAATGGCATGATTGAGATAATTTGAATCTTAAGTATTACCACTCATAGTGCATTTTCTTGATAAGAGATCATTAGTTTTATAACAATTGTCTGACAAGTATGAATGATTTCCTGGCCAAAATGACTAACATGACTCTAATCCATTTTTAAATTAATGAATTCTATTCTAGTATACTGGTACAAGAGATTTACACTCAGTGTAGAACTAATGTAAAATGAAAAGATTTTATTAACCTAAATCTGCGTAGCAGGACAATAAAAAGAAGACAAGGCTTACTGTTAGAAGATGACACCATATGGGGCTCAAAAAAGAACTCAAATTGCAGAATAAATTTTTTGGAAATTGGTAAAAGTATACTCTTAGTAGCCTAAATAGGTGTTGGCTTGCATTCATCATTGTGCCCTTATTATGCATTGAGTTAGAAGTACCCTCTTTCAATAAATTCATGAAGAGCATTACCCAGGAAACACATGATCTAGATTCTATCACTAACTGGAGGAGAAGTTTACTTGTGTCTGTCAAGTAGATGTTCTGGACCACATTAGCTCACATGATCTTTATTTTTAAACTAGAGGCCCGTTGCACGGGTAGGGTCCCTAGGCCTGGCCGGCAATCAGGGCCGATCTGGGCTTTCCCTCAGCTGCTGGCTGCCAGCTGAGGCCTTCCTTCATTTCACACTGCTCCCTAGTGGTCAGTGCAAGTGATAGCAAGTGGTTGAATTCCCAGTTGGTCAAACTCCCAAGGGGATAATTTGCATATTAGCCTTTTATTATATAGGATTGGACCAAAAGGAATGAACTAACAAATTATGGTTACAGTGTGGAGATGCTCCCAAGAAATACTTGTAATAATATAATACAGTCTCAAAAATCCTTAAATTTTGGAAAATGCTGACCATTTCCATTTTCTTCTTTTAATATGGCTCTGCTAGTGTTTACCAAACTATCAACTCAGTAAATTCTGATAATTACCCTGGTTGTGCCAAAGGCTGATGATGGATAAAGCACTGCTGCTTAATCAAGTTCGATTCCAACAATAGTCAGAATCACAAAAAATTAACTTTAAGATAGCATTAGTTTCTCATACAGAAAACTATGTCATAAAAGTTCTACAAAAAGATTCAGCTTTATATTGCAAAACATTAATAGTGACTCTAAACATTGCCTTATTTAATCATCTCACAAAAAGGAAAAAGGGTGACTAGATGTCTACACTAAAGCAGTTCATAAGTAATCAACAACATTTTAAACAGAAAATAAGGAAATCTTTTGAATTGTCTTAGTAAATCGGGGATTGTTAGTGAACCAATGAAGGGGTTTTCTTCAGAAACCATGGACATAGGCTTCTAAGACACTAAAAACCCACACACTAAATCCAAGAGCAGGGAAGTAAGGGAAATGTTACAGCAACTGTGGGAGACAGTTTGGTGGTTCCTTACAAAACTAAACATACTCTTACCATGAAATCCAACAATCTGGCTCCTGAGCATTTACCCATAGAGTTAAAATTTATGTTCACACAAAAACCTTCACACAAATGCTAATAACAGGTTTATTTATAATTGCCAAAATTTGGAAGCAACCAAGATCCTTCAGTAAATGAATGGATGATTAAACTATGGTACACAAGAAAATAGTATATTATGCAGCACTAAAAATAAATGAGCTATTGGGCCATGAAAAGGCATGGAGGAAACATGTCATGAATACATATTTCTAAGTAAAAAGGGCCGATCTGGAAAATTACATATGACATTCTGGACAAGCAAAACTACGGAGACTGTAAAAGAATCAGTGGTTGGCAGGTTTTTTGGGGGAGGGTATAGATAGGCAGAGTATATATAGAGTACTTGCAGGGCAGTTAAAACACTCTGTATATGTATTTACTACAAGAATGATATAAACCTCATAAGGCTTACGTTTTTTAAATTTTTAAGTACATCTGAAATTTATCTTGGTTTGAAGTAAACTAAAATTCTACTTTCTTTTTCAAATATCTTTAATAACCCAGGAACATTTGTTAAGTAATTTTTCCTTCTACTAATTTCTGACCCAGAATCACTTAGAATTTAAAAATACTGGCTTTAATGATTTAACAAAGGCAATTGTGTTTTTATTTCATATAATTCACTTGTGATTATTTTTATTATTAACTAGAGGCCCAGTGCACGAATTCATGCATGGGTGGTGGTTGTGGGAGGGGCCGGGATGCAATCTCTGTGCAGGTGGCAGGACACCCTCGCCAGCCAGGGATCTGGACCCCTCTCGCTGACTTTCGAGCCAGTTGTCAGGAGACACTTCGTGGCCACTTTTATATCGTTTCTTCCTTGCTGAGCATCTAGGGAGGGGAAGCAGCCATGGTGCCCAAGGCCAACTTCCAGGAGGCCAGTGGTGCTGTTGGGATCGTGCTGGTGGCACTGGTCCATTGGTGCCTGGCCCATTCTCCAGAGGTTGGACCTGCAGGACTACTGAGGGAGGGAGTGGCTGCTGCCAGGAGATGGGCCACCAGGGATGGGTCTATCACTGAGTGGTGCTTCCACTGTGGGAGCGCACTGACCACCAGGGTTCAGCTCCTGCACTGAGTGTCTGTACTCTGGTGGTCAGCGAATGTCATAGCAACCAGTCGACCAGTTGTTCTGGTTGTTCAGTCATAATGGTCACTTAGGCTTTTATGTTTATAGATAGTGAAACACACAGATATGTGTATGAGTGTGATGCAATGTTTCTGTGTGTGAATCATTGACCTTTAATTACACTAATATTCACTTATATTATTTTCTTTAAAATAAATTAGATTCTTGACTGGTACTCTCTTTCCAGATGGCCTTGTGCTTGGCAGATCTGCTGTGCCATGTCACATCAAAAGCTCATGAAACTGAAGTGGCATTAGCCTCACATAAAGATTTTATTATCAGCATACACACAGCACATGGCACTGAGCCTCTTTGCCAACAAATTAGTACCTAATGTTTCTACCACCAAGTTCAGCTCAACAATTTAACTCTGCAACCCTCCATAATTCATGCTGCTGCTGCTTTTCTTGTTGTGGTTCATGTTAATGTATTTTTCAAAAAACAAAACAGAAATGAAACCAAAAAAAAAAAAGCCAAAAAATTTTCTTTACAATTGATGTTCAAATAAACTTATAATAGGTACACATGTGAAGTAGTATCAAATGAAATTAATGTACTTCTTTTAAATTACTAATTAAGATGAGATATGTGGGGTTTTAAAGGATGTGAAATGTAGCTACCACACTTTGGCTGCTCATTTTAAAAGCTTTGGGGACATTTGTAAGATAGCCACATTTTAGTAGCCCATATCTTTTGTGAGATTAAATCTGTCTGCTGGGAATATTCCTACATGGATAGAATAAAGAGTACTGCAAACTTTGGTGAGGAACAAGCCATCTTTATTAAAGTATTTATCATTTTTACAGCTGGAATTGGTATTAATATTTCAACAAACAATACCACTAAGCACTGAGCCTTATCTTCTCTTTGTTGACTTTAGTTAAGCACTGTCAGCAGTAGACTGTTTAGAACAGCTTGGCCTGTTCAAGCAGAATAATTCATCATAGGATTTAAAAAAAAGAAAGCTCACTTTTAATATGCAGCAGGAGCACACCAAAGCAGAAACACAAAATCAGTCTAAAGTCCAAAGGACGTAAAACTTGAGAAATTTGACTGACTGACAATAGTTTTTCCCAGCTTTGTAAAAGCATTCAAAACTGAGGAAGTAATATTAAACTTATTGGCACATTTTATACAAACATAGAGGTTGAGTTTATAGGTTTTCTCACAATTATCACATAGGCTATGGTACATGAATAAACCAGAATTTATATGTTAATGTCTTCTTGAAAATAATGTAAAGAGAAAAGAGATCAGAGAAACACAGATCAGTCCTTTGAATTTAGTAAATGTTACGGTGTCTTGTGAATTTTTATCTAAATGCCATTTGGAGCTATGGAGAAACCCAGAGACCAAACTCCCTAGTTGAAAAATTAAAGTACCTCTTAGATAAAATGGGTTTAGATGGAATATTCTATTTGAATTTGTACATATTAAGGCCCATTATAGAGCTACATGAGTTATAATTAAAATTGTTGGGATTGTTATATGACTAGTTAGTTTACAGAATTGAATGGATTATTTGGGCCAAATTTATTTAAAAGAAAATGTTTACACAGTAATGAATATTCAAACATTACACTTTTGGTTAACTATTGACAGTGGAGGCAAAAGATGGAAAATGTCAGAATATTTTGTACAAAGTCAGAAAGTACTAATTATTCCATATCTATGTAAATCAAGAAATGTTCTTATATTTCAAAGGAAAGACTTTATGTTGTTATTTTCTAGCGGAAAGTGCACATTGTATAAAATAGTATGCTATTAGGATCTCTAGCTTTCTGTAATATTTATAATGTTCTCTATGCCAATCAAGTGATCTGAGGATAATTCTTTAACAGCATGGACACTAACTAATCCTACAAAATGTTCAGAAAATCAGCACTCAGAGAGCATCTGTTATATGGGTTGGTCCCATTCACTTACGTGATCTTGGCTCAGTCACAAATCCAAAGCCACAGATTGGGGCTGAAGTCAAAGTCACGCTCTTTTGACTAAATATATGGCTAGATTTATTTATGTGACTTGAAAAACTTTAAAAAGTTTTTAAAATGATGTATAACATGCTTACAGAACAATTCACAAGTAATAAATGTACAAGCCTAAAAGTTATCAAAAAAGTGAATTCACCAATGCAAACTACCAAAATCAAGAAATACTGCTAACATCCCGGAGCCCCCTACGTGTCCCTTAGTATTTACCCCTCCTGTCCAAATATAATCAATACCCTGGTTGCTATCGAATTAATATTCTGAAAGTTGTTTTTTTATTTATATAAAGGAAAATGTATAGGATACATTACTTTGTGTCTAGCTAATTATGTCTGTGAGAGCCATTCAATTTTTTCCCCTTTAATTATTGTATAGCATTCATATTAATGTAGCATTCAAATTAATAGGTATGTGGAAGCTTTTCCCATGTATCTGGTTAACACTATTTTTCTTTCAACACTTTTATTTCACTGCACTCCCTCCCTTGCATAATTTCTGTTGAGAAAACCAATGTAATTTTATCCTTGTTCCTTCATGGATAAGCCTTTTCTTCTTCTATTTCTGTCACTGATTTCAAGATTTTCCCTTCATTCTTGGAGTTCTGCAAATGGAATATAAAATGCTTTCATGTTGATTTTGTTTGTTTGTTTTGGTTTCTCCTTTGTTTTGTTTTGTTTGTATTTAGTGTGCTTGGTGTTTCCTGGATCTGAGATTTAGTGCCTGTCATGAATTTGAAAATGTCTTGGCCATTGTCACTGTAGATATTTCTTATACTCCCTTCTCTTTTTCCCTCTGGTTTTCTAACAATGTATGTTATAATTCTTGAAATTGCTCCATAATTTTTGGATTTTCTTTTCTGTTTCATTGAATTATTTTTCTCTCTAGTTTTGTAAATTTTCTATTGATCAATTTTAAGCTCACTGATCTACTTTTTGGCAGGTCCATTCTACTCATGAATCCAGCAAAGGCATTCTTCATTTATCTTAGAGTTTTTGAATTATAGGAAAATTTAACATTCTTTCTCAGATTTTTTTCCCCCCGTGCATTACCCATCTGTTATTACATGTTGTGTAATTTTCCCAACAGTGCTCTGAACATTTTATTTATAGTTTATTTAAATTCCCAGTCTGATAATTCAAAAGGTCCGCTTTATCTGAGTCCAGATTTGCTGGTTGTTTTTGTCTCTTCAGCCTGTGATTTTACTTGCCTTTTAGCATGGTTTGTAATGTGTGTGTTTTTCTTTTAAGCTGAATATGTTCTATCAGCTTACATGGAAAAAAGGCTTTTGTGTGAGTTTTTATCTTAATCTGGCTAGGGATCGGTCTGTCTTTAGTAATCAAGTGTCAGAGTCTTTGATTTTCTCTAGTTGTTTTTCTTTCTCTCCTTTTATTCAATTTCTCTAAACACCCTTACTCAATACAGCCTTAAAGTTTTTTTTCAGATTTAATACATTTTTATTCCACTAGTTTGCCCTGCTGATGTGGGAAGCAGTCTGTAATGGTATGATTGAGTCTCATTCTTGCACTAGGGTTGTGTTCTTTAGCTGTGACCATCCCAGGTGTTGTCTGACTTTTCTTCCCCACAAATGAGACTCGTTTGAGAGGGTTTATTTCCCTTTTCTCCTGCAGGATAAAGATCAGGCAAACTCTTTACCTTTTGAGCGAAGCCTTTTTAATGGAGAACACCCTGGACAAGTTTCAAAATGATCATCTCTTGATCCCTGCCCTAAAAATCAGGGTTTTTCTCACTCTTGGTGAGAAATGTGTGGGGTTCCTAGAGTCAAAACCCAGAGAAGGGTGGGGACTCCTTAAAACCACAACCATCAAACGTTTCCTTCTCTCACACTAATCAACATTCTACCTCCAGTAGTTAACCAATGTTATTTTTCACCATTCACACCACCAGTTAGTTTATGGTTCCAGCCGGTTCTCCTGTTGGTGAGCACATCTCAAATGTGATTCTCTGTATTCACCTTCTCTCTAGATTTTGTGGTAGCAGCTCACCCTGTGACTTCAACTCTCTGAAAAGTCCTAGAAAAGTTATTTATTATCATTTTTCACCCTTTTCTTTATTGAAAAAAATATTTTATTCCAATCTTTTTATGTTTCAGATGCCAAACCAGAAATGACTATAACCTCTTTTTAAATTGGCCTATTTATTTTAGATTATAGTGCTGCAGATTTTTCAGAAATATTTAAGACATAAGTCCCTTTTCATGAGCTTCTTTTTACTAATATTTTCTCTCATTCTGCAGCTTCATTCTCTTTTTAAAGATTCCTTTTTCAGACCTATTGAAGTGTTTTGTGGGTTGTTTTTGTTTTTTTTTTGTTTTTTTTTTTTACATTTTGATATAGTTCAGGTCATTTTATTTTGTCATTACTGATTTTGCATTTGATCTAGGAAATCTTTTCCCAGACGAATATTACAAAGCTATTTTCTTATATTTTACTCAGAGAGCTTTATAGTTTTAGCTTTTACATTTAGACCTGAAATCAATCATAAGTTAACTAGAGGCCTGGTGCACAAAAATTTGTGCACTCGGGGGAAGGGGGTCCCTCAGCCCGGCCTGTGCCCTTTCGCAGTCTGGGACCCCTCAGGGGTGACCACTTTCTGGCTTAGGCCTGCTCCCCGGGGGATTGGGCCTAAGATGGCAATCAGACATCCCCCTGGCAGCCCAGGAGCCCTCGGGGGATGTCCACTTGCCAGCGGGGTGCAGGACTAAGCTGCAGTCGGACATCCTTAGGGCTGCTGAGGAGGCAGGAGAGGCTCCCACCACCACTGCTGTACTGGCAGCCATCAGCCTGGCTTGTGGCTGAGCAGAGCTCCCTCCCCTTGAGAGCGCACTGACCACCAGAGGGTAGCTCCTGCATTGAGGGTCTGCCCCCTGGTGGTCAGTGTGTGTCATAGTGACCAGTCATTCCCAGTCATTCTGCTGTTAGGGTCAGTTTGCATATTACCCTTTTACTATATAGGATAGAGGCCTGGTGCATGGGAGGGGGCCTAGCGCATGGCTGGTTTGCACTGAAGGGTGTCCCAGATCAGGGTGGGGGTCCCGCTTGGGTGCCAGGCCAGCCTCGGTGAGGGGCTGATGGCCGTTCGCAGCTGGTCACACACCCTTCAGGGTGGGGGTCCCCACTGGGGTGCCTGGCCAGCCTGGATGATGGGCTAATGGCTGTTTGCAGCTGGTCACACCCCCTTCAGGGTGGGGGTCCCCACTGGGGTTCCTGGCCAGTCTGGGTGAGGGGCTGAGGGCCGTTTTCAGGCTGGCAGGTGACTGAAGCTCCCAGCCTCTTTTCTTCTTCTTCTTTTTTTTTTTTTTTATTCTGGGATTTATTTACCTTCTATGGCTGTCACTGGAGCTGAGAGCTGGCTCCAGCTCTGAGGCCGTGGCTGGCTGAAAGCAGGTATCTGGGTTTGTTTAGCTTCTATAATTGAAACTCTGTTACCATCACTGGCACTTTAAGCTCTGAGCCCGCTGCTGGCTGAAAGCAGGTATCTGGAATTTGTTTAGCTTCTATAATTGCAACATTGTTGCATCTGGAGTTCAGAGCTGGGCTGCGGCGGGTGGGGAACTTTGGCTTCCTCCATCGCTGGAGCAAGCAAGCCTCATGTTCACTTCAGCTGCGTGGCTGCCGGCCGCCATCTTGGCTGGCAGTTAATTTGCATATCTTGCTGATTAGCCAATGGGAAGGGTAGCAAAGTTACAGTTAATTACCATGTTTCTCTATTATTAGATAGGATATCTTTATACAGTTTGGTGTGAAAAGGTTTCTTACTTTTCCAACGGTTATCCAGTTTCCAGTACAATTTGTTTAAAATACAATGCTCTCCCCATTGCATTGGGATATTATTTTTAATATTTTAATTAAATTTATTTGGGTGACATGGTTTAATAGGATCATATAGGTTTCAAGTATACATTTCTATGACACATGATCTATACATTGCATTGTGTATCCACCACCTAAAGCCAAATCACATTTGTTACCATATACTTGACTCCTTCTACCCTTTACCATCCCTCTACCCACTTCCCTCTGGTAACCACCATGATGTTGTCTGTGTATGAGTTTCAGTTTTATATCCCACATATGAGTGAAATCTTATGGTTCTTAACATTTTTCTGACTGACTTAATTTGCTTAGCATGAGAGTCTGAGTCTATCCATGTTGTTGCAAATGGCAGTATTTCATCCTTTCTTATGGCTGAGTAGTGTTCCATGGTATATATGTACCACAAGTCCTCCTTCAAAGGCACTTTTGTTGTCTCCATGTCTTGGCCACCATGAAATGATGTGTATAACTTTGTGAATAAATGTTTTTGAGTTTTTCAGAAAGATATCCAAAAAAGGGATTGCTGGGTCATATGGTAACTCTTTTCTTAATTTTTTGAGGAACTGCCATACTGGCTGTACCAGTGTACATTCCCACCAGCAATGAATGTTCACCACACCTCTCCAACACTTGTTATTACCTGCCTTGTTAATAATAGTGATTCTAAGAGGACTGAGTTAGTATCTAATTGTAGTTTTTATTTGCATTTCCCTAATATCTTGTGAGGTTGAACATCTTTTCATGTCTGTTAGCCATTTGTATGCCTTCTTGGGAGAGGTGCTTGTTTAGGTCCTCTGGACATTTTTTTTTTGTTTTTAAATCAGGTTGTATGTTTGTCAAGAAAAAATAATTCTTATTTAGGAACCAAATAAAACCTAAATGCAAGAAAAAAATTCAAATCTGCTGAAACTAACACACAGACTAGCTCTTATGTTGAAAGTAGCAAAAAGGTAAAACAGTCAAAGGTTGTATGAAGAGATAGCAATCTCAAATCTATTTTGAACAAAACATATTGAAATTATAAATATGCAGAGATATAGCCAAAGCAATAGCAATTGAATTAAAAAAAAAAAACATTAACAGAAAGTTACCAAAACACAAAACACAGTGTAAGTAAATTATTCAAAACACAGAAAAAAGAAGAAGCTGTGGTACATGTATACTTTACTATAGTCTTCAGCCATTAGAGAAGATGAAATGCTGCCATTTGGGAAAACATGGATGGATCTTGAGAACGTTATGTTAAGTGAATATGTTCACCATACCAGTCATAAAAGCTATATTTATCATCCTGACTTATTAAATATACAAAAATAAATGCACACACAAATGTAGAATATATATTATTTTTATATCATATTATAAATTTCTCAGTCTTCCAAATAGTTTTTAATTTTTAGTGTCCTGTTTTACATCTGGTACTGTATTTCTGAGTTCTCTCTTTTTACTATGTTTATGTACTTTGTTTAATATGTTTTCTTATCTTATTAGAGGTTTATTTTTGTATCAATATTCCACCATGTCAAGGATAATACAAGAGCTATAGTAATGTATTTCTATTTATCTTCACCTTTTACCCATTATTTTAATTAATCCTATATAGAATTTAAACACACATATAAAAGGCAATTGTTTTTCCTTTGAACAACTGAAAATATCTCAACAAAATGAGAAAAATCTAAAATAGCCTATTATTCTTACCATTTATTTACCATTTATAATGTTATTTTATCACCTCTATAGATCTAAGTTTCCAATTGACCTATTTTTCTCTTTAGCATGGAGAACTATTAATTAACTAATTAATCAATTGTATTTTTTTAATCCAGGTCAGGCAGTTACAAATTTCCTCAGTTATAATTTACTGAAACTATCTTTATTTCACCCTCGTTTGAAGGATGCTTTTGTTCATTTTGAGCTCAAATTTGAGCTACATTTTTTAACATTGTAAATGTCATTTCATTGATTTTATTAAATATTTCTGTAGAGAAATAACCTTGGTACGTATCCTTGTTTCATCATATGTGATATATAATATTTTTTCATACTAAGATTACTTTTAAAATTTTTTTATCCAGATCTATTTTCAATAGGTCAACAAAAAAATGTGTCAAATTTGTTTTTCTGTGCATGAATTTTGCTTTTGGTTTTCTGAACTCCTTAAACTCATGAGGTTTATTAAATTCAGAACATTTTAGGTCATTATTTTTTCACTTATTATTTTTTTTCTTTATGCTTCTGGGGTTTTTTTGTTTGTTTGTTTTGTTTTTTACACAATTACCTGTAAGGTAGATTATTTGATATTGTGACATTGTGACATATATATTCTAAATTTCTTGGTATTTCAGATGTCTAAAATATTTTAGACCTGCCGTGTGTGTGTGTGTGTGTGTGTGTGTGTGTGTGTGTGTGTGTGTAAACTGAGCTAAACTACTATATTCTTTTGCTTGATTCCATTTCTTCTCCCATGTCCCTACGGGTGTAAGCTCTTGTATTTCTAGTATGAAAGTGAGGAAGTGATCCTTTAAATGTCACTAACTATTGAGGAGATTTGGGACGGAGAAGTTGCTATAAGTAGATTGAGATAACCTCCAGTCAGTCCAACTGCAGTTCGTCCCAAACATTAATACTGCCAAAGGACTGTGTGATCTCATCTGTGTCTCAGCTTAGAACTTAAAGGAGGCTTGACAACATATTTCTTGACATTCAGTGGTTTCAGTCACCACAGGAGGAAAGAATGCACATTTTTCCTTCTTTCTACTTATATCTCCATGCTTTTTTCTTAGCAAAATGTAGGGAGGCAGCAAGAGAAAAATGTTATGTCAATAAATTTATTATTGCGGTTTGTGGGTTTTCCTGACTCAAGGAAAAAAAGTTTGCTCCCCTCAATAACACTGTTAGCTTAGTTGGCCTTTTCTTAACCTAGAAAAGTATCTGCATTCTGGGTAGTCCTTTGCCATCAACTATCTATATCCAGAACCATCATTTTTCTAGAGAACTGTCACATTTTTTAGAAATATTCCTTTTTCACAAATCAATTTATGAAGCTTTCTTGTGTTTACTCACTTGGATAGTTCCATAAATATGTATAACTTGAAAATAGAAAGATGTATGTATCCATTAACTTCTTTCATGTTTTAAAGAGAGAAAATCTTCCACGTGGTCTAAAGAAAAGTATGTATAATATAAAGATCAAGCAATAGTCCCATTGGTATGTGAGAAACCATCAGATTCATTGCCACTGCTCTAATTTTCAGCCTTTCTGGACCCTTTGCTTTTCTTCTGTGACTTGATACTCTTATTTCCCTAAAAATAGGAACTTTGAATTTCAAAATATATATGTAAAATAATTGAAAGCACTATTTATGCTTAATTTATAAAATGTAATATAAAAATAATATTTAAATGATAATACTCAATGCTTGTTTGAGTCCAATAAGTGGTTGTTATTGTCAACATCTACATTTCTTCTTATTTAAAATCTAAATAGCATAGTAACATCGTTTATAGTTGAATGAGATAAATTAAATACTTCTGAATGATATATATAATAACGCCATTTATTTATTTATTTTAATACTTATCTTAGGATATGTTTTTATTTACTTTTAGAGAGAGAGGAAAGGGGAGGGAGAGAAAGAGAAACATCGATGTGAGAGAGAAGCATCGATCAGTTGCAAAATAAAATAGGGAGGCTGCTTTAGCTGAAGTGAACTCTGCTGACTCTGTCATAAAAGATGTGAGATTCAAGTTTTAGGGTAGATTTATTTCAATAAATTTGCTTTAACATTCATATTACCCTTTGTTTAATCATAGAATAAGTTGAAAATATAAACATATTTTGATAAGTAGTTTATCTGAAGAAAGAATGAAAATAACTAAGACTATATCTAGATTTTGAAAATATAGAAAAAACAATGGTAGTATTTTGTGTTAAATATGATGTATATAAACATATATATTCCCACTTAATCTTCAAAGAACTTATAAGTATTTTCATTTCATCTTATCAATGTGGAAACTAAGATTTCAAGAGATATATTGAACTAGAGATTAGAACATGCAAATAAAGTTTTCATATTTTTTATAATGCTTGTAATTTTTAAAATATTATAAAATATATTTCCTGAACATAAACTATTAATTTAGAAATTAACTACTTACCAGAAAAATCATTTTTTATAAATGTTGTCAATCAATATTCTTTCCTTCAAGTTTGCCCCCCTTTTTACTACCAATCTCTAAATTAAACTACAAACATGATCCATTTAACATTTATTTAATATGCAAATTACATAAGAGTATATTAATTTCTAAATTAATCATTACACTGAAATTCAAATAACATATGCCTGCGTAAGATTACAGAATCCTGAAATGTACTGAAGCTTAAAAATTATGTAGTTCAATACTTGCATTTTACTAATGAAGATCATAACTATTAAAAAAGTTACCTGCCCTAAATCAAAGATCCAGTGTACCTATTTGAGTACACATGCACACATACACACAAGTACATGTACACATACACACACACACTAATATTTTTTTTCTAATCTCAGATGATGCGATCACTCTCAATATCTTAAGAGAAAATAAAATTAATAACAATGTTGGTCTTATTGCTTAGGAAGAGCCAGGGTAATCAGTTTAAGGATGGGCAGACTATTAGAGATGTAAATGGTTTGACAACATCTGAAAAGGTGTGGTTATTTGTGTAAGCCTGTTGCTGATTGATTAACACAGATGTATGTGTACTGAAATTGACAAGCTTCTTATTGGCTGAGGCTCAGAAATGAGCTGACATTCGCTTGTAAGGCATTTTTATTGAGACAGTTTTGTTAATTATTATTATTATTATTATTATTATTATTATTATTAATTCTATGACTTTAAAGTAGCCTGGTAATACTTGATACCATAGCTAAACATAATCTATTTTTCTTTAAATATATGAGATTTATTATTATTATTATTTATGATTATTGGTTTCTTTTTTGTTGCTCACTTAAATCTTCAAGAGACATCAATAACAATACAATTTTATACTAGTCAAATAATCAATGATATTAATCAGATTACACACACACACACTTCAAGCAAGAGTCTCTGCCAAAGTGCAGGTTCTTTAGTAAAAGACATTATCTAAAAATGCTTAGGAGATCAGGTGATGTTTACTACACTAGGTCTTGGTAGAGGCCAGGTAGGCTTGCTCTCTCTATAACTGGAAAAATTCTCACAACCAAACCCAAACACATTACATATCTGCTTCACAATCACACTGTAAGAGGACCATACCTCTGGGGAGTCCAGCATTACACTAATATGAAAGACATGACGCTTGGGTTGGATCACTTGCCCATCTCTGGGTGAATGCCTCTAGCTAAGAACATAGACAGCCTGGCCTGCCTTGGTCTGTTCATGCACTACTCTGACAAGGCCCCATGTTTATAATGATACAGTTCCAAGCCTTCCCTCATTGAAAAATGAGCTCTAAATAAAATAAAGTAAAATAAAAGTATTCTGTTGGAGAAGAAGGAAGGGCAACACTGGTATGCATCCAACTAGCACACCAATCATTTTGCAATGATAGACAAAAATCAACAGATATCCATAACATTAGATTTGCCAAGCCTGATCCTCCTCCAGCCTGTACCTGAGGCACCTATTTACCAGCATAGGCTTTTGTAATTTAGCATTCATTTTGCCTCAAGTTCAGTCCTCTGCTTCTTCATTATTTTTTTTTCTCATCTGATTTGGTGTCCTCTGGGCATATCTGTGGTGCACAGAGCTAGAAGCTGATGATGCCACTCACTGGAACATAAATATTTTTGGCATTAGCGTGATGGGTAAAATGTGAGGTGGTGGTGGCAGGATACATGCAAACTTAATTTACTGTCGCTATGGTGTATTACAACTTCTAAAGTGAGGCCAGTCATCAAATTTAGTTGGAAGTATAGTATTTATATACAAAAAGCATAGTATTTATATTTATTTGGAAACAGTGAGAGATATCTTAGCAAGCTATTTTGTTTTAATTAAAATCATTTCATATATATTTTTATTGATTTTTTACAGAGAAGAAGGGAGAGGGATAGAGAGTTAGAAACATCAATGAGAAATACCAATCTGCTACCTCCTGCAAGCCCCTACAATCCCTTGGTTGCAGGGATTGAACCTGCAACCAAGGTACATGTTCTTGACTGGAATCAAACCTGAGATCCTTCAGTCCAAGGGCCAATGCTCTGTCCACTGAGCCAAACAGGCCAGGGCTAATTAAAGTCATTTTTATTTTAAGTATAGTGCTCCACTTAGTTGCTAAATGTCATAGTATGCAGTTCCCATTACCTGTCCAAATTGAGCTTCCCCCTTCCTCTCTGCAAGTTATATAAAAAGGTCAAAGATACCAGATGATCAGCATTACTCAGGGCCAATTTAATTCCTCCTTCAGTCAAATGAAGTTAGAACAGCCCTGGGCAAACTACGGCCTGCGGGCCGGATCCGGCCCGTTTGAAATGAATAAAACTATTGAAAAAAAAGACCGTACCCTTTTATGTAATGATGTTTACTTTGAATTTATATTAGTTCACACAAACACTCCATTCATGCTTTTGTTCCGGCCCTCAGGTCCAGTTTAAGAACCCATTGTGGCCCTCAAGTAAAAAAGTTTGCCCACCCCTGAGTTAGAAGGAGATGGTATTTAAACCCTATCTCCTTTTATAATTCTTCAACCATTGAAGAAGCAAATATATTTATATCCTGTAAACAGCAGGTTTAGCTACAGCTTTCGGAATGTATTATTTCTTAACCATGGTATTTCATTAGTAAAAAAAAAAAAATCGAAAAAATAAAAATAAAGACACCCTTTATATAATTAAGACACATTTTAGTGTATACTGGAAATAAATGAGATAAAAAATGTATTTGTGTAATGAATAACAGAATGCTAATTTTAAATGATTAAAAAATACTTTACTTTTCTAATGTCTTCAGAAAGAAATATATTACAACTAAATCAATGAAGTAGAAAGACTTCATTCCATAAGGCAAATAGCTCCAGAATATTTTAAAATTATATATTTCTTGTTCAACTAGCATACCAATAATTTTTTAAAATTTAAACATGAGACATAATATATTCTCAAGATATGTATTTTGTTAGCAAATATATTTCATAAAGGAATAAATTGAACTTGTGTATGCAGGACTGTCAGGTTACTCTCCAAAGATCGCTTGGTAACGATCTCATGTGTGTGTGTGTGTGTGTGTGTGTGTGTGTGTCAAGAAAAAAAATGACCTCTTGTTGTAGCTCAGGATTTTTCCCAAATGGGGATATTAGGACATGACAGAAAGCTCCAATTAACCTAAGACATCAAAGGCTACAAGTTCAAGGAAAACAATTTGTTTTCCAACTAGTGCATAAATCCAGCTCAAGAATAGAACATAAGTATCCTAAAGCATTCACATGCATTCACTGAGCTTGTTCTTTCTCTAAGAGATACAGATTAAAATTTTTTTGAAAGAAAGATTGAAAAGCAAAGCTTTACTATAATGAAAAATCAGAAAAAAAAGAAAAAAAAAGAAAAATCAGAATTTGATAAGAAATCACTTCTGATAGTAGGAAAAAAATCAATATACTGCCTGCTACCGGATTCTCTAATTAAATTTTAAACATTGACACAAAGTAGTATGATATAAGTGATAATTTTAAATTATTTGGATTGATTATCTATAAGTAATTTACACTTTTAGATAATCACTGGCTTTTCTGGAATAATGTCATGTGAAAACACCGCAGTAACTTCTTGCATGGAAATATGTCAGCAAACTTCTGTATTTGTTAGGAATGTGTTTAAAAATAAATATCACTTAATGCGCATATATATCTTGTATTAAAATTCTAGAACTTCATTTCATAGTCACAGTTATTACCATTTTATCACTCTCTGCCCAAATCTCTTCTTGACTTTAGTAGACTCAATAGTAGATAGGGGAGCTTCTGACAGGACTACTTGACAACTTATTCACTTCCAGTTTTTATTTATTCATTCATTTATTTATTTATTTTAGGGCGAGAGAGAGAAACATTGACTTGTTGTCCCACTTACTTATGCATTCCTTGTTGATTTCTGTTTGTGCCGACCAGACATCAAACTCACAACCTTGGTGTACTGGGATGACGCTCCAACCAACTGACCCACCTGGTCAGCACATACTTCCAGTTTTAATCACTATTATTCTTTCTGTCCAAACTTTTCATTTCCTCTCAAAAACTTTGGATTATTCAATAGTTCTGCCTATCTTTGATATGACTATCAAGCCCTCAGAACTATTCCATAATGATCTTGAATCTTTCAGACAGTTAAGAAAGGGTCTGACAGTGGAGAGTTCTTCTGTGGAAAGGGATTGAGACCTTACTTGGCAGAATCCTAAAGAATAAATTGAATATTTGCGTTTGGGGCTGCAATTCTTTGGAGTATTTTGCGTTTGGGATATAACGCAGCATATCTTATATTACTGGGATGCCCCAATGTTTGTAAACAGGTATAAAAGTTAAGTGGTATTTATTCAGAAGATGCAGAAATACTCAAAATCTGGGATGCATAACCAACCTCAACTCAATTTCAGTATGTCTGCAAGGGATAGATGGAGATATTAGACACAAAAATGAATGGAAAGAGAGAGTTTGTTCCACTAACCAAGCTGCTCTTTGAGTGCGAATTTCAGAATTTCAGTACAGAACTGTACTTATCTGGGCTACATGAACTACATGTGAATATCTTTAACTAGTCACTCCCAGAGCAGAAACAAACAAGTATCTATTTTTACTAAATCCACTTTCAAATATGAAAGCACACTACTTCAACTATATAAAAAGTCAAACCCACCAGCCCCAAGGAAATGGAGACAGAATTGCATTGTTCCCTATAACATTTATAACTGCGCTGACCCTGGCCTCTTTTATAACCTCCTTTACACTTAGGATGCCTTCTTTTCTGTGATACCTTGCAAACAGTGTGGTAATCTAGAAAGTCTTATTATTTCTTACATTACAAGAAGTCTTGAAAAATTCAACGCCCCAGTTGAGTCAGTGCTTTTATTATATCATCAAAGATCAAGGTCTTCCCTCTTTTTTTTTTAATGCTTTGATCATATCTACCCTAATTGTACCTGCAGTGTGAAGTATTACCTCTTCATAGAATAGTTTCCTAAGCAGCAAGACAGATGACAGATGCAAAAAAGACCCTTCTTTTGCTCTGCTTCTTTTTACTAGGAAGAGAAAAATTCCCTATACCACCCTCTTCCTCAGCATGCTTCCTTTTACATTTCATTGGTTGGATTTGGGCCACATGCCTATCATAAACTGGCATAAAGAAGTAGGATTACTCCAGTTGGGTTAGACAAATCACCATTCATTTTCTGAAGCCAGGCATCTTTATTTATGTCCTACTCCCTGCCTATTTCATACTTCAATCAGAAACTTGTTAGTAGGAAAGGTAAATTTTAAAAAACTGGTAGGAAGACAATCCATCAAAGATTGTTGTCATGAAGTAGTGGTTAGAAAGGGGGATATGAGGAGCTAGAAAATGGTGGAGCTCATGGTCTTTTGACTCTCACAACCACAGAAGCAAGGGGAGCAGAAATTTTAAATATCTAAAACTGGGATAATTAAACTTTAAAATTGGTGCATGTAGGAAGAATGGTCCACAAAATATATACTTAAAAAAAACAACTTTGTTATAACCCTCTTCCTTGGTAAGGGTTTTATTTGCTCTAGATTTTAATAAATTCAGTTATACACCAGGAAGAAAGAAGAAAAAAATCTTGGGACCCTCTTAGAATTTGACAAATGGCACAATATAAAGGTGCAGTAAAAATATATATTTTAGATTGCCTGGACTTTAGTTAATAATGGGACACAGTAAGAAACTATGGAGTCAAAGTCTTTGAAGAAATAAAAATAGTTTGTCTCCAAAAGCCAAAATCTTTTGTATAGAAAAAATAAATAGATTCATAAGCATTACAAAGCATTACCAAGCAGGTGAAGCACATGCATCTAAAAAAATAAGTAATAATTTACCTTTCTTAAAGCAATTGGTTGTAAAAAGAGATAAAATTGAACTAATCTCACAAAATGTACTATCTTCCCAAAGTTACTAGGGCTCATACCTATTCCTGCTATAACCATTCTGTGAAATAATAGAGAAAAAGTTGCTTGGACCTGGGATAAAGTAAAATGGTCAAGCAGGTTCAGGATGTATTGGAATAGAAGATACACACACAAGTACAGGAAACACCATCCTGGCTCTTTCGTCTTTCCTGATCCTTGTCCATCATAGCGTCTTTGACATCTTGGAAGTCTGGAATGTATGTTTCTTTTAACATTATTATATTTCAGCCAAAATTGTTGCTGTACTTACTCTGGCCTACAAACTCAAGAAAATTGACCTATTTGCTTGTTTCCAATTATTCACCTGCTGAATGTACCAAAGTCAGAGAACTAGAGAAATGTTTGCTCTTTCCAGAGTTAAGAGCATAGCAGAAGAATGACTGATATATAATGCCACTAAAGAAACCTGACATTTTGGGAGCAGTTTTGTAATTCAAGTTTTAGAGTAAGTATAATAACAAGGTGGTCATGGATTAGGCTGTGTATCAATACATTTGCTATATTTGGGATTCCCAGATTGATCATAAATTATGTTGGAGATGGAACCCTGGAAATAAGATATGATCAGGAGACCCCAGAATATAATTGTAAATTTCGCTCAAATCTTTGGCTTACTTCTGAACTGAACATACAGGGGTGAAATTACAAACAACTTAGGTGGAAATGCAGGTAAGCAGAATTTTTTAGAATGGTTACTACAGTGAAAACAGAGTTTGAAGTTTGATGCCTGCTAAGTATGAGGGGTTTAAAATAACTCATAAGATTTATACTGAAACTCTAAAAGGAACAAACTTTAGGAATGAAGCAAACATTCCTAATCTTAAAGATTCTCCCTAGGACTACAGAAAAGCCACAAAAGATCCAGTGAAATAAAATCATTTCAACAGCTGACAAGATTCAAGGTGTTGTACTATTAATTTAACTACCTGCGTAAAGCACAAAATGCTTCAAAAAAAGACACCAAATGAAAATAAACAGTAACTGTAATCTACAGTCAAGAAAAAAATAAGTCAGTAGATAAAAATCCATAGTTAAATCAGATGTCAGAATTAGCAGATAAAAAATTTAAAATAATGATGATAAGTACATCAAAGCTTATAAGTAAAGATACTACTAGATATGATATAATAAATAGAGGAAATGTAGGGAATATTTAAAACAGCTCAAGTGTCCAGCAGTAGATGAGTGGATAAAAAGCTGTGGTACATTTACACAATGGAATACTATGCAGCTGTAGAAAAGAAGGATCTCTTACCCTTTGAGACAGCATGGATGGACCTGGGGAGTATTATGCTAAGCAAAATAAGCCAGTCAGAGAAAGACAAGTATCACATGATCTCACTTATATGTATAATCTAATGAACAGAAGCATTAAACAGACTGAGGATTTTCAGAGGGGAGGGAGATAGTAGGAAGGGAAGATATTAACCAAAGAACTTATATGCATAACCCATGAACAAAAGACAATATTGTGCTGAAGGTCTGGGGTGGGGATGGGAGTAAGGCGAAGAGGTCACTGGGGAAAAATGGGGACATCTGTAATACTCTAAACAATAAATATACATTAAAAAATGAATCTATGTCATATATAAAATTTTAAACATTACTAGATGGCATCAATGGCAAATTATACCCCAAAGAAGAAAGTATTAATGAACTTTGGAGAGAAGTATGTGAACAAAATAAAAATGAATCTCAGAGAAAATCAACCTGCAGAAGAATGTCAAAAATTCTAACATACATTAATTAGAATCTTCAATGACAAGAGAGAGAAAAAAAAAATGGGGCAAATATAATTCCTTTTTTTTTCTTGGTTTTATTTTTTTAAGCTTTTGAAAAAGTTCCAGGTTTTCATGTAATTTGCTATAACAAAGACTTCCTTGGCGGTTTTGGGATGCTCATTGCTGGAAATGAATGACTTAACAGAAAAAATTTTCATTAACTCCTGCCACCCAGTGCTTAATGCATGATAGGGCCTATGAAATTAACTTACCAGTTCTAGTGGGATAATAAATGAAGTGAGGGGCCCAGCATTACTTTGTAAGTCACCCCAACTCAGTTCTATTTGGATTCTATTCACAGTGATCCCAAGGTCAACAGCATGAATTAACATTCATCTTTAAAAGACCATAATGAAAGATCACTGCATATTTATTGAGTTGTTTATATCTGTCAAATTGTTTTGACATGGAAGGTTTTCAAGTAACATCAGCTGAGAGGTACAATATGTTATCCCTGTGGTGAAAATAAATTCATTTGCAGCACATAGTTCCTCAATCTCTGAAGTAATGGTATGAGTAATACAAGGTATGAATGGTTTAATCAAGGCTTTATTTTGGAAGCAAGAAAAATGGCAGTGATGATTAAATTGCTGCAGTCCATAATTTGGGCTTGTTTGTACATAATAATTTTTCTAAGTAGAGTATACTCTGTTACTTCCTGCTAGCCATCAGCATGAGCCCTACTGACTAAACACTATTTCATTTATTTATGTTTGGACAATCCATAGGCATTTTTGTTTGCAATTTTGTTTCTTTTGTTATGTTCTTAGTCAAGTTTGAATGTTATAATACTTTAACTGAAAAGTTTTGTCAATTTTTTTTTATTATAAAACTTCTTTACTTGTAAGTATTATCTTCTCTTTCAATCCTGTACTCTAAAACTAAAAATGCATTTTTGTCAGAGGCTTAATGTTTTAACAAAAGAGTATGGACATTTTTATTTTAAAAGGTTAGGCAAAAGTACACTATAGAACGGTATGTTTCCTTATTTGTCTCACACAATCATACAGTTATTCCTGGAGGAATTTGTTTTGTTTTCTTGTTTAAAAGACTTTGTTTACAGCTATGTAAAATTTTTCTATAGAAAATAATGTTGAAAAGTTAAATTTTCAGTACCATTTAAAGTTAATGATGCTGCAACTAGGTTCTCTTTTTATTTATTTATTTATTAAATTATGTTTATAACATTTTTAATATGTTTGTTGATTTGAGAAAGAGAATCAAAGAGACATAGGGGAGAAAGAGAGAGAGAGACATCAATGTGGGAGAGAATCATTGACCAGTTGTCTCCCACATGCGCCCTGACCTACGAATCAAACCCACAACCCAGTTATGTGCCATGATGGGGAATTGATCCTAAGACTTTTCTGTCTACAGGTCTAAGGGAAGATGCTCCAACCAACTGAGTCACACCAGCAAGGGGTGGGTTCTCTCTTTTTAAAATGTGATTACTGCATTTTATAAAATACCTTTTCACATAATCAAAATCTGTTTCTACTACAATCTGATTTTCATTAATGCCTATGTTGCTCTCTTTTTGACATATCCTTCAGTGAATTTATGAATTAATTTGGACTTTAAAATGAAAGCTAATTGGCTGAAAGGTTTAAAATATGTACTCCTGAGAAACCATCCAGTCAATAATTGGCAAAGAATATTTTAGAATTGTTTTAAATATCTTTACAGAGGACATTTTGTAGCTTTGTACATGTTGTTAATTAAGGGCATATAATTTTACACTCTAAAGTATAGTTGCTGAAATCATGGGTGAGTAGACTTTAAAAATATGTCTGCTTTAGAAATATCTTGAAAAATATTAAAACTACAGCTAGCCACCAAATTTTGGACCCTGTTTCCACTGCTGGTTAGTAACTACCACTTTTAAAATTAAAAACATTTTTCTGTTCCATCTTGACTAGGCATATTTAGGTTCTCATAGAAGTCTCTATTTTTATTTAACCAAGACAGAAAATTATTTTTGGAGGGATGTTCTGAAATACTATTACTTTTTAACTGCTTTTTGAAATGAAAATTGCTGTTGTACATTATGTATTTTTTTTTGTTTCACATTAACAGACTTTAATCCATTGCTTTTCTAAAGCTAAAAATATACGTTTTAGTCTAGTTGTAGTGGTGTTGGGGTCCAACCCCAGCAGGTCCAGGGGTTCCCAAACGTGTGGACTGAGTGGCCGAAGAAGGAATGACATAGAGACAGTGTTCAGTTGATCAGCAGCCTAGTCAGGATCTACAGCCAAGTTCTGTGTCATTACGTATTTTTTATATTTTACATAAATGCTCTAAATTACTGATTGACTTGATCATTTTTGGGAGTGGGGTGGGGGAATTTCTCTTCATTCTGCTGGTTGTCTTGCTAAAATCCTTTTATATATATATATATATATATATATATATATATATATATATATATATATATATATATATAAAGACCTGTGATATTTATTCACTAAAGAAATCAATATACCAGGTTAAAGATTAACGATGCTATACTATAGATTAAGAGGCCATATATAGCCTCAGTTGAGTTTTTAAATATGAATAACAATATTTTAACATATGCCGTTCTCTACATAGAAACACCATAAAATTAAAATGAAGCATAGGAAAGTAAAGAGAAACTAAAATCGTCATTACATTTTATGGTTTAAAGAAAAGAAATATCTTATATAATAAAAGAGAAACATGCAAATTAACTGTCCCTCTGCTATGCTCAAGCCACGCCCACAAGCCACACCCACATGCCAATCAGCAGCGAGTATGCAAATTAACCCAACTAAGATGGTGGCAGCCACAGAGCTGGAGCAAGCAGGAGGCTTGGTTTGTCCCTGACAATGGAGGAAGCCAAGCTTCCTGCCTGCCCTGGCCGGACCTGGATTCTGCTCAAGGCTACAAAGTTTCAACTATAGGAGATAAAATAAATCCCAGAAAGAAAAAAAAAAGAAAAAGAAAAAAGGAGAGACTTGGAGTTTGTGTAGCCGGGGGCGTGGCCAGCCTGAAAATAGCCCTCAGCCCCTCACCCAGGATGGCCACACCTCCATGGGGCGAGGGTCCCCACAAAACTGCCATCAGCTCCTCACCTAGGCTGGCCAGGCACCCCAGTGTGGACACCCACCCTGAAGAGGGTGTGACCAGCTGCAAACAGCCATCAGCCCCTCAGCCAGGCTGGCCAGGCACCCCAGCAGGACCCCCACCCTGATTCAAGATACCCTTCAGGGAAAACCAGCTGGTCCCCACCCATGCACCAGGCCTCTATCCTATATAATAAAAGGTAATATACAAAGTGACCCTAACTGCAGAACAACTAGGAATGACTGGTCACTATGACACACACTGATGACCAGGGAGCAGATGCTCAATGCAGGAGCTGCCCCCTGGTGGTCAGTGCACTCCCACAGGAGGAACTCTGCTCAGCCACAAGCCAGGCTGATGGCTGCCAGCACAGCAGTGGTGGCGGGAGCCTCTGACGCCATCTCAGCTGTGCTAAGGATGTCCGCCTGCAGCTTAGGCCTGCTCCCCACTGGCAAATGGACATTCCCCGAGGCTCCCAGGCTGCTAGAGGGATGTCTGACTACCAGCTTAGGCCCGATCTCTTGGGGAGCGGGCCTAAGCCAGCAGGTGGACATCCCCCAAGGGGTCCCAGACTTCTAGAGCACACAGGCCGGGCTGAGGGACCCCCCACCCCCAAAGTGCACAAATTTTTCTGCACCGGGCCTCTATTACTAAAATATAAAAACAACAACCATTCACAATTTGCTATCAAATAACACCTTATTTATTTCTCCCTTGAACTTAGAAATCATTGAAAAGTCCTTTGCACTTAGATTTAACAGGTTAATTTTAAATGTAAGTTACATTACTGAAAGACATAAGATGTTTACCTGAGTCATTGCTCTAGAGCAGTGATGGCAAACCTTTTGAGCTCGGCATGTCAGCATTTTGAAAAACCCTAACTTAACTCTGGTGTGTGTCACATATAGAAATTTTTTGATATTGCAACCATAGTAAAACAAGACTTATATTTTTGATATTTATTTTATATATTTAAATGCCATTTAACAAAGAAAAATCAACCAAAAAAATGAGTTCGCATGTCACCTCTGACACGCCTATCATAGGTTTGCCATTACTGCTCTAAAGAGTGCAACTAATGGCTATGTAAACACTGTAATATGTTGTTGAAGGACAACCAGGAAGCCAGGAAAATGTACATAAAAACATGCTACATCCCTAGAGAATTACTCGTTCATATCATACCACAGGTACTTTCTTCCTATTTATTTATTTATTTACTTACTTACTTACTTACATAGTTCAGGCTTTTCTTCTGGTTTGCTGAATTCTTTTAAGACAGTGATACATTCAATTCCTTATAGTTCATGCTTTGATTAGGAACTTGGTGCCCTTTTCAAGAAACTATTATGTGAAGTAGGTATTGATGCCATAGATTTTAAAGTGAGAAATGGTTTTCAGCTTTTTAAGATAAAAATTTAAAAGTAAAATTTATGGATGTTTTCTTAAGGAATTTAATATTCACCTCTACATGACTTTATTTGTAATGTGTAAAATCTTTCTTTTAGCTAGCAGGGAAATAAAGCTTTTTTAATCCCAAGGAAAAAGATGCTAAAAATAGCTTTTCTATACAGTTCACCTGGAGGAAAGTCTTCATCCTTATTGTTTTGACTAGATATACAAATATTTATTATAAAGTAACTAGAATAGTTCATTACTTTTCCCTTCTAATATATATATATATATATATTTCTGTGGTGGATAATAAAATTTTCAGGTTCTAAAACAGGTAACTAGTGACTGCTTGATTGTTTTCAGATTGCATCAAAGATTAATTGACAGAAAATGAAAATGAGAATTGTAGTGTGTCAATCTCCAGCAGTTTATCTTCCTGAATTCTAAGTTTTTCTCCTTTCCTTTCTCCCTCCCCCCTTTCATTTTCCCTTCATTTTCCTTTCCTTTTTTGGAGGTTAGGGGATCCAGAAAAGGTAGATTATTACAATTCCTACCTTTCATCAGAAATTTTAAAATAAAAACTCCTTACTACACATAAAATACACAGAATTTCTGATAAGTAATTTCACTTTATCAGAGGATTACTGAATGTGTTGAGTAATTGGCTACTTAATAAATGAGCTGTAAACTATAATTTAGTTCTTAAATACTAATATTGAGGAAATGTTTACTTTCTGGGTGGTGACTCTTCCAAAGCCTAATTATTGCCCAATTGAATAAATTACTTGTTTTGGTAAAAGTGCATTTCCATTTAAGTTTCTAAGTCACTTTGAGATGTGGAACTCTCTTTTAAAAATAATAGTTTGTGGGAAACTTTTGCTTTCTCGACATAAATCATGCATTCATCATTGGTCTTTAGAGGCTCATATAATTTAAACATGCCCTTCAAAGCAGATCTCTCTCCCTCAGGTTGAAGTTCTGATTCTATGGTAGTGATTGTGATTTTTTAAAATACATTTTTATTGATTTCAGAGAGGAAGGAAGAGGAAGAGAGAGATAGAAACATCAATGATGAGAGAGAATCATTGATTGGCTGACTCCTGCCAGCCCTACCCTGGGGATTGAGCCTGCAACCCGTGCATGTGCCCTGACCAGGAATGAAACCGTGACCTCCTATTTATTTCATACGTTGACACTCAACCACTGAGCCACGCGACCAGGCCTGACTGTGATTTTAATCCTGAAGTGTTAGCATTGGAACTTATATTTGGGAATGAAAACCCATCATGATTATAAAAATATTTTTTCAAGAAAAAAATTTGTTGATCAAAAAAATTAACATCCTGCCCTAACCGGTTTGGCTCAGTGGATAAAGCATCGGCCTGTAGATTCAAGGGTCCCAGGTTTGATTCCGGTCAAGGGCATGTACCTTGGTTGCGGGCACATCCCCAGTGGGGAGTGTGTAGGAGGCAGCTGATCGATGTTTCTCTCTCATCAATGTTTCTAACTCTCTATCCCTCTCCTTCCTCTCTATAAAAATTCAATAAAATATATATTTTTTTAAAAATTAACATCCTATGTCATTTTGAATATGTGGAATGAATACCTGATGTATCTTAATATACTAGTACCTACAGTACTCCAGTTTTGCAGTTGAGTGCAGTTGACTGGGGAAAGGAAAAAAACAAAAAAAACAACAGATCTTGTTCTGATTCTTGGCACATACACTGTCAAGTTTGTTCCTACAGCACATCTACGCTGTTTTCTCAAAGGCAAAAGCACAGTTTTAAACATGCTAGGTTCTGGCTTGTTCAATGTGACATCACTTGTCAGACTTCCTGGTACATGGAAAGATTAAATAAGCCTACCTCTCTAATTATAAAGCCTGAAGCAAGACTAGCAAAGAATTTGGTAGACTGTGTCAGATTCCATGAAAAGGCAAGTGTCTTCATAGTTAACCACAGATTGTTTATGTAGATGCAATTTGATTGCCACACTTGAGGTAAGATAATTATTTGAATAGATTATTAAGTTAATTATCTAGTAGCCAAGAATTAAGTGCATATTTCAGTTTAAAAAACAGATTTGTTGTTTTTAGTTGGTACCATTTTCCTCTCAATATTCAGAAATGCTATTTTTTTGTTTATTAATCCTCACCTGAGGATACTTTTTTCCATTGATTTTTAGAGAGAGTATAATGGAGAGAGGGGGAAAGAGAGAAACATTGATGAGAGGGAGACACATTGATTGGTTGCATCCCTCATGCTCATCAACCAGGACAGTGATTTAACCCTGACCTGGAAGAGAGTATGAGACCCTTTGGTGCCAAGGCCAATGCTATAACCTCTTAGCTATGCTTACCAGGACCAGAAATACAGATTTTGCATTTTATTGAAAGGAATGGAAGCTTGCACTTGAATATATGAATTGGGTGGATATACATATATTATAAATCCAAAATTTAAAATATGTAAAGCTATTACTTTTTAAATAGAATATACATGTTACACAACAGATAAAAACCCATATATTATACATTTATATATATACTAGAGGCTCGGTGCACGAATTTGTGCATAGGTAGGGTCCCTCCTGTCTGATCAGGGCCATCTTGCCCAGTCCCGATCGCAGCTGCAGGAAGGGACTGTGGGAGTTGGCTGGCTGGGGGGAGGGAATGTGGGAGGTTGGCCAGTCATGGGAGGTTGGCTGTGGGAGTGCACTGACCACCAGGGGGCAGCTCCTGCATTGAGTGTCTGCCCTCTGGTGGTTAGTGAACATCATAGATAGTGGCCAATTGTCCAGTTATCAGGTCATAACGGTCACTTAGGCATATATATATATATATGTATATATATATATATATAGCCTGTTGCACGAAAAAATTCGTGCAATAGGCCTTCCCTCCCCCTGGCTACCGGCACCGGTTTTCCTTCGGCACCCGGGACCCAGGCCTTCGCTCTGGCCAGAGCCGCCTTCAAGCCTGCGCTGCTCTGGCCGGAGCCGCCTTTAGTCTTCGCTCCGCCGCTTCGCACCTATGTATGCAAATTAACTGCCATCTTTGTTGGCAGTTAATTTGCATATCTCGCTGATTAGCCAATGGGAGGTATAGCGAAGGTATGGTCAATTACCATGTTTGTCTATTATTAGATAGGATATATATACATATATATATATATATATATATATATATATATATATATATGTATATATATATATAAAACTGTTGCTGGTTGAATATAAGTTACATTGTGTGCTTCATGGATTTCAATAACTTTTGCAGTTGTCATTGAAAAAAAGATATCAAAGGTTTCTTTCCCCACCATCCTCCAGGTAATATCTGTTCAACCTGACCTGCCTTTAGCAAGAATTGTGTCAAATTATTTTAGCCAGAATCCTCCCTTTCCCCTAATGTTACCCCTTAAAACGCATGCATTTTACATTATTAAATGATATCTCAATTATGATAAAATATATTTTATCAGTGAAATCACTGAATGGATTCAGTTGCCAGTCATTCATGTGTATGGCTTCTGGAGTCTGCTTTTCCATGTCACCAGATACAAGTGGCACTGGGCTCTAAATGGACCCTTTCTATGAAAAAGTACCTCCCTAAAGATGAGATGTAGAAACCTATAGAGCTGCTAGACCAGGGGTGGGCAAACTTTTTGACTCGAGGGCCACAATGGGTTCTTAAACTGGACCGGAGGACCACAACAAAAGCAAGGATGGAGTGTTTGTGTGAACTAATATAAATTCAAAGTAAACATCATTACATAAAAGGGTGCGGTCTTTTATTTCAATAGTTTTATTCATTTCAAACGGGCCGGATCTGGCCCACGGGCCGTAGTTTGCCCACGGCTATGCTAGACCGTGCTCATGAAAGTTTACCCCTTTGACACTGGCAGCTATTCAAACAAGCCCAATTTTACTACATCACCTGGAACACTTTGGTCCCAATTTTATCCCCTCTACACGTACATTGTCTAAATACCTCTCATTTCTAAGTCTATTCACTTATTCAATAGCAGTAATGTGTGATTAAGATATCTTCTAACAATTCAGTTCAGTTACAAGTCATCATGAAGAGCACCAGTAAGATCAAGTTACAATTACCCTCAACCATGGGTTGCCCAGCAGCCCTTCCTAGTTCTAGAGCCCAAATAACTTAACACTTCTTAAATGAACGCATCAACCTACTTCCCACTGAGTCTGGCCAAGTGATAAATTGCGCTTTCCCAGTGATATTTTTAACACATTTCAAGTGATAATAGATTCTTATGAAAACAATAAAACAAACAATTCCTCGGGCTAAAAACAGAATTGACACCACAGGAACAATACATTATTTGTTGATCAGTAATAGATCTCTGCCATGAATCATAAATCATTCCTGTAAATAATAAAAGTTTTTCTCAGCAGCATTTTGAGCCTTTCAGATCCCATTTGACATTATCTCATTTGGCCCTCTTAACAACTCTGAGAAATAAGATGTCAGATACAACCCTTATTGTTTTGTTGAGTAAATGGAAGCAAAGAGCCTTGGAGTTATTGTACACCATCACACAGAAGGCCAGAGGCAGGCAGGGCAAAGTTTTGAGCCTTCAAATTCACAGTACAGAAAACACTTTTTCCTTCAGACCACAAAGCACAAACCAGACACCCTGAAATTATATCTGATCTTGGGCGGGCATACTTCTGGGTCACACAGTTTTAATACGCACTTTAAAATTATGTGACAAGTTCAGAGATTTGACCTGAAAATTGAAATTTCATACCTCTTTGTTAGGTTCAAAATCCAGGAGTTCCTAAGTGAAATCTGAAAATGGCCCCAAACACAGAGAGTAAGGAGAGACTGGAGAAAGAGGAAGACCACTCCACATTGGTAAATGGCCCGTTTAACACACAAGGAAATTTCTATATGAGGCTTGTCTTCAGTGGTGGCAAGACCCATAGATCTCACCCGCAGGCCAAAATCCTGAAAGTTTCTATAGAGGCCTTAAATTCTCAGGGCAGCTCAGGGCCTGAGGAGCCTCCAATGGTGTGGGTCCAGTTCGCAGGTTAAGCAGCAGTCACAGCCTCTCAATGACCTGCTCCAACACTCTCTTTAATAATAAAAATACCTGAGAATGCTCATCCTGTTATGTAGCATGAATTAGTCGAGCAGAGACGCGATTGGTCTTTTAGGGAGCTTGCGTGATTTCCAATTTGCCATCTATCCTCACGCCTCGGCTTTGTTTCTTTCCACGAACTGTTAGAGTGTGCAGTGAGGCGGATATGAGCTGGGGGAGGCAGCTGGGCTTGGAGGACAAGGAGCTTGCGCCTTGCTTAAGGGCATTCCAGCCTCGGGTATAAATCCTCTAAACTGAATATTGATGAGCATTGAGTTTGGTCTCCGCCAGCTAAGTTGAGTTGCCATCTCAGGTCTTACCCGAGTGTATTTCTTTCCCACAAATAAGTCCTCGCTTGCTTCTGCTGCTATTTGTTGTCTCTTGTTCGAACTCATTCCTACAAGCAACACAAGGACCGGGAGCACGGAGTACTGGCTCTGGCCACGGCTTATCTCCCACCAGAGACCCCCTTGACCACCGCTGGCAGAACTAGTCCATCCTACTTCCTTAAATACACTTGGATCTGACTGGAGGCTGTGAACGTTGGGTTTTGGATCCTGCATTAGACTGTATTACCCTTCAGAAACCAATATATCCTCATGTTTTAGCTTTGTTTCTTTCCTTATCATAATCTATCTTTAAACTTCTCCTGACTTTTCCCTGCCGCGGTCTGATACTCAGGCTCAGTCCTTTTAGTGTGCGCTTCAGTTTTAATGACAGACCTCTTATGTCAGGATATCTTCGATTTCCGGGACTTTCACATAATTTCTGGAACATTTATAACGTGTGCAAATGCAACATAAAGAAGACTCAATGTTAAACATTTTCTCCTGACTTTTAGGAGACAGCCAGAAGAATCTCCCTGAAAAACGACAGGGGGCTTCGCTTGGTCTCTTCTGTTATGATGATTGCTCGGAATTGTCAGTTTTCAGTTAGATGACCATTCCAGGCTAAATGACTGCACCTCTTTTGAAGCCCAAAACATTTACTTCAGCCCAGCTCGTGTGGCTCAGTGGTTGGGCCTCGACCCAGTCTCCACAATTTAGCACCCTTGTGACTTTTGACATCTCATATAATATAAACTTAATTTTCCTTAATATGAAATTATACTACTTACCTCCAAACTTTAGTTACAATCAACTGATAACTTAGCACTTTTGGGGTAAAGTACGGTGTATAATGGTTTGTATATTATATATATCCCCCACTGAGCTCTCACTAATATTTTGAGAAGACTTTGATATTTATGAACATAGTCTTAATGCACTTCATTAATAATGTACTTTTTCAAATAACTCAAATGAAAACTCTTTGAGTTAGATATTTACATCCATAATATTTTATTGCAGGATTATAATTTGTATAACACAAAAAAAATCCCTGATCCTCCAGGAAACCAACTGTGAAAAAGTGCTTCTACCCTATTTTCCTACTATTTTCTGTGGGCAATATTAGTGTTCATGACAGAAATCTGACCAAAGTGGGCCAGTACTCATGATCAACAATTCTCCTCAGTTACATAAAGTCACACATCTTCACTGCTGAATCACAAACCATTGGGGATTCTGCTAGGAATTTTTGCTGAGAAAAATATTCGATATGGCAAACAGAATGTGGCTTTGGGCAGGAAATTTAACTTTATTTTTTAGGCAGTGAATTAATCAGCCATTCATTAGCAGACCCTTTTCCTTGCACTGTAAGAGAGACAGATAGATTCAGGTAGTTAAGATTTTAATAAAAATGGCAAAGAGATTAAAAATTAGATGCCCCAGAAAACAAAACAATGAGTTATCTTATTCACTCTGGTCTTTTCTTCTTCACTCTCCCTTGCTCTCCCTGCCTCTTCTATTTCCTATGTTCTATTCTTGGTTAATCTTGATAAAGTAAATTTTGTAGGTAAGTAATTTTTTTTTTCTATCAAGTTCTATATCTCTGTCTGGTGAGTTAGTAAGTAGGTCATTTCCACCAATTCCTTTCCTGATTCAATTGAAAGCCCTGAGGCTCACTTTCAGCCTTAAACGATGATAAACCTCAGCTCTCTAAGAGCACACTGCTGTACCTCTAAAATGTTCAAGACCGAATGTACCACTCTTTCCTGCTGAATGCTCTCCCCCCAGAGCTCTTGCATGCCATCTTCTTTCCTCCTCAGGACCCTGTGCCTTGAGCCAACTCTTTTCCCCAGTTTATCAGCTCCCTCCGTCTGGATTCTCTTCCTGTTCTAATCAGTACAAATCCCCACATCAGCAGCTGTGATTTCACTCCCTCAAGCAGGGCTAGCTTCTCATTCTTCTAACACACTAACCTTTAAACTCCCACCTCTGTCTCCATTCAGCTGTACAGTTTCTCACCTCCTGGGCACATTGAAAGAAAAAAAAAAAGCCATGTAACTTTGTGTATTGATGCTAACACATCTCTATGCTTTCCAGCATACAATGGATTGTCTTTGCTGCTCTACAGACCTTTCTTTATTTTCCCCATCATTTCTTTCCAATTCTCCTGAGCACCTGCTGCAAACCTGTATCATCCTCCTCAGACTCACCCCCTCTCTGCACTGTCTGTTTCACTGAACAATATAGACCAGCGATTTTCAAGTGGTGTTCCATGGCACATGGGCATGCCACAAGAGTTTTTAAAACATGAAATGCCTTACTGTTTAGTCAGGGGCACTGACCCCTTTCCCTTTCAGGGTTCTCAACCTGTGGGTCGCGACCCCTTTGGGGGTCAAACGACCCTTTCACAGGGGTCGCCTAACACCATCAGAAAACACATACATAATTACATATTGTTTTGTGATTACTCACTATGCTTTAATTATGTTCAATTTGTAACAATGTAATTGGGGGTCACCACAACATGAGGAACTGTATTAAAGGGTCGCGGCATTAGGAAGGTTGAGAACCACTGCCTTAGATTGTCAAATAAAAAAATGACAACAGGCAACATAACAATAGCCATCTGGTATAAATGAATCAAAATTATAGCACTTTTTTGTCAGATTGGCAAAAATATATATTTTTGATGTGCTGCAGAATTTTAGTAATAAATGTATGTGTGCCATGAGATGAAAAAGGCTGAAAATTGCCATCATTTCTTAGTTCCCGGGGCAAAATGAAGGATCAGGCTAATTTCTCTCAACTCCAATACTGCTTAAGAACACAGCTAAACCCAATTTTTTAAATATAAATATTTATATTGATTTCAGAGAGTAAAGGAGAGGAAGAGAGAGGTAGAAACATCAATGATAAGAGAGAATAATTGATCAGCAGCCTCCTGCACATGGGGGATCGACCCACACCCCAGGCATGTGCCTAATTGGGCACATAGGTCAACATTCAACAACTGAGCCACTCCAACTGGGCTAAATCCACGTTTTTGCTCCCTGCTTTTATTAATTTTAAACATATGTGTATGTATGCAATACCATTTTTAAAAGATTTATCAGCATATTAGAGAATACTTGCAAAGAATCTGTTGCTCATTATGTCATACTTATAATTTTTAAAACTAACTCCAACTTTATTTAGACCCAGTCTACACAAAAAATGAACACAAAAATCTTTTGTACTTTTTGATTTTCTGTAAAGTGTTTATGCCTGCTCACCCTCTTTCAGAGCAAATATGAACTTATTGTGGCCCTTCAAAATCTAGCTCGAGTTGTTTTTTTAACTGTACTTTCAACTAAATTGTATTACCCAGACTTGGAGTCAGAGATATTTAGGACTGATGCTGAAAGAGTCATGCGTTCTTCAAAACCCCTGAATGTGAATGTACTATTTTGAGGTGATTTTTAAACAATACAATGTATTGATGTTAATTTACATGCACTAACATGAGGTTTGAAAAAATACACCTGTTACATTACCACAATAATTGATATACAGATTTTCTTTTTCATCACTCCAGAAAGTTTCTTCTATCGCTTTAATGTCATCTCAATGCTTGGCCTCCGGTAACTGCTGATCTAATATCTGTCATAATAGCTGGTTTTGCGTGTTGCATGTGAATTTTACACTATGTATATTTTTGTATCTAATTTCTTTTACTCAACATAATGTTTTTGAGATTCATTTGTATTGGTTTATCAATAATTATAGATGTTCTATAGTATTAATTTTCTCTTTATTGTTAAGTAGTATTCTCTTGTATGGATAGATGTATTTAGGACTTCATTTTTAGAAAGTGTGTTCATGACTTTTTTATCAGATCCTTTAAACAGATTGTTACCCAAAAGAAGTATAAAAATCACTGTTTTCTTAAAGCTCATAGATCCCCTCTCCTGACCATCCTTAGGAGAAGACCTCTGCTATGAATCAGAAAAAAACACACAAAAAAAACAACGACAACAACAACAAAAACCGATGTCCTCTGTGAAATGCAGTTACTCCACTGTTGTAGGTGCTGAGATTTTAATTTGCAAACACACTTTGCACAATTTGCATTTTGCTTTTTCTCCTTTGTGCTTCTATCACCTGTATCTTACTTGGGATAAGACTCTCATTTGTGAAGTAATTCCCTCCTCCACACTTGGGAAGGTCAACATAATCCAGGGAAGGACAGGCCCAGCTTCATAAAGAGAAACAAGCTATTTAAGCTTCTCTTTATTGAGCTCCTGGGATAATGTTGATGGAAGTTCACATTATCCAGTTTAGCACATCAGCAAAGGATATGTAAAAGGAATGTAAGATCCACAGTTTAATTTTAAATTAAGAATATATTAGACAAATGTATTTTCTGCAATAAACATATCAATTGAAGAGTTAAAGTGATGAGAATACCATTCCCTATCAAATGTCAGGAAATTAAAAATGTAAGAGAATTTAGTGATCTTGAGTAAGGTCATATTTATAAAACCAATAATACAAAGATTAAAAACATTCTGAGGTCACCAAGTCAAATGTCTTCCTTCTAATCTATAATAGCCAGTATAGTTTTATAAACATACAAGAGATCTAGAAAATGATAAATTGATATTAGTCCCTAAGAGATTTTCATGCCATTAAAAATGTTTAAATATTTTTTCTCTTTTTCCTTTCCCAAACTTGGAAATCAAGCTTAAGGAAATTGTCTTATACTCCAAAAGGCAGCCTAGGAAAGATTCATTTACCTTTGTAAATGATGAGTGGTTTCATTAAAAATTAGTAAGTTCATCTATAGATGTAAAAATAAAATAAAATACAAACTAGTCATGAACTATTTAAGGCTTACCTATTATTAATATTAAAATGCTTCTCTTTGGAAATACTTTTATATCTGATGATATCTTCAAGTAAGTCATTTTCTCTTTCAGCTTATATCTAATAAAGTTTTAAGAATAAAAAGTGTAGAATATATTTAAAGCAAAAATTTAAATGTGGTTTTGTATTTTCTCTATAGTTATATTCATCTTTTCTTCTAAGTTTGTGATATTATTTTTAGACTGCCTATGATCTACAGTAGTTCAATTATCCCCATATTTCTTATTTCACTTATGAAGTTCACCTATTTGTAGATTAAAATTTCTATACTCTCTTTTAAATTGGTCAATCTAGCTATCTTTGGAGGTGTAATGGAATTCTCCTTACCTAGTGCCAGTAGCTACCAAATACATGATTGTACAAAACATAAAAAATGAAGTACTTAGGTATTTCCTGAAAGGTTTTTGCAGAATTATTAATTGATGTTGTGAAACTTCTAAAGTAACAAGCTGTGGATGTTATTGGATATCAGAAATATAGTATCTTATAGTTTCCCTGATGTTAAATGTCAATGTTTACCTGTCTTTGAAAGAACACATTACTTTGCAGCACACACAAGACAGACAAACTGCAATTATTATTTCACAGAGTTTTAAGGATATTGTATTTCTTAAACACCAGTAGGAAGGGTAATGGTTTAAATTTCAAATATTTGAATAATGTGTATTACCACTTCTTTTAATGACATTATTTAGTGAGAAACCACATTAATATTAAATACTAAACACAAATACCCAATATGAAATATTTGTTGAAATTTAAAATCTCTTTACTGTTTTTCCCCCCTGAATTTCATTTTTCTTACAGCATTTTTAGGCAAATCAAAATTAAATATGCTCCTGAATATTTATGGTATCAGTCAAAAATTAAACTAGTTAATTTTATATCCAAACAATCATCCTTTCATCTGATTCACCTTTATGCCGCTGTTTGTGTTTTAAAATCATAAGCCCTGCACTAACTGGTTTGGCTCTGTGGATAGAGCTTCAGCCTGCAGACTCAAGGGTCCCAGGTTCGATTTCGGTCAAGGGCATGGACCTTGGTTGCGGGCACATACCCAGTAGGGAGTGTGCAGGAGGCAGCTGATCGATGTTTCTCTCTCATCGATGTTTCTAACTCTCTATACCTCTCCCTTCCTCTCTGTAAAAAATCAATAAAATATATTTAAAAAATAAAAATCACCATTCTCCCCTTAAAAAAAAAATCGTAAGTACTTTTCTATTATCTTTTATAAATAACTCATACTTCACCATACTCACCATTTTCTGATTTAAATATTTAAGAAAATTTTCTTACATATATAATGAGATGTTATATAAACTTATTCTATTGTTCCAATTTTATAAGAATCAAAACTTGGGAATGAACAATAGGTGAGATATTTCTCCAAAATTTCAATAAAGTTCTTGCTAAGGGATTGGGGATTTAGCTGATTCCTACCTGATGGTATATATGTGAAGGCAAGAAACAACATTGAGGATTGTTAGAGAATTCTTGGAAGTGAGTAGTCTGTGTGCTATGCTTCCTCCTCCCACCTTGCACAGCACCATTTCATGTCAGCTGACTTCAAGAGATCAACTAAGTCTTTAAAAGTGTGTTTTGGTCTTTTAGCAACAACTTAGGGACTGGTGCCTGACACTCTTCCGTGAAAATCTAAAAATTGGAAAAATACGTGCATCTGTCTCTCATTTCGAGCTCTGATCAATTTGCACTTCCAGATCCTGATTGTGTTTATATGCGCATATGATAAGGTGCTGGGTTGCAGAATCATCTTGAAGGGAATCCACCCAGAGCTCTGAGATCCTAAGTGCAGTGATTTCAACAAAAAGAGTCTCATAGGATGTCACAGTCATTGCAGGATTTAAAAAGGGAGTCCTACACCATAAGCCATCCCCCATTTCGGTAACAATACAATGTTGAAAGTCACTCATCTACAAAGTACCACCCAAAGTACCTTGTAGGTTTTGAGGAAGTATAGGAAATTTCGCCAGGAAGAGTTTCCAGAAGCTAGCATAAGATATTATCAGCTATATAACACTTTGTCATTTTTCTTTAATCCCCATCCCACTCCCTACACTGTCATCTGTCAAGAGTGAGTCAGGCCTGAGATTGTGTGGGGAGGAAAAAAGAATTAAATTGAAGGTGAGGTATACTAGTTAAAGTTATATAAAAATAAAATTATATTTTAATACCTAAAAGGGAACAAAGAAAAGCTCCAAGATTTGCATGAAGGATGCTGAGGTGTAGGGCAGAGAGAGCTAATTAAACACCTTTGAAATTTACTGATAAAAATAAATATAACCATTTTCTGTATTACAGCCTGTTGAATCCAATCCATTGACTACTAAGTAAAAGTTCTGATGAAATTACTTTAAATAAGTACCAGCCCGACCCCAATGGGGTCCTACACATTACAGAACATGCTATAATTCAAATTACTCTAGCCATATGACTTAGAGAAAAACGTTAAACAAAGCAGATTAAAAGTGTACACATACAGATGTGGGCTGAAGCATAGAAAGTACAGCTAATGGGATACATGGAAGGAAGATATAAGAATACAAATATTTCAGTATTGTGGAGTCAATTTTTAAAACGGGCTGGGAGGGCTGCTAAAGTAGGAGTAGGGATATTTTCTCATCCTCACTTTTCTGTCTATGTAGACAAAGCCCTGAGCAGAGTGGTATTAAGAGGCATTACTTTAAGGGTGAGACTAGAGAGACACATAAAAAAGAGAGTGGAAAATTCGATCCCCTCATTATCGCACAAAGGTTTATGGTAGTCTTAGCTCTAAAACCCGAAGCCCGTAAAATTGGACCAGAATTGCAGTAGCTGGGAGATGTACAATTGATTTTCGAAGACCTGATTCTAAATCTGATTCCTAAGGCTTCTTTTAGATTTAGAATCATCTTTCATTGTACTTTTAGTTATTTCTACTATCCCAAAAGTACATTAACGATGCTTGCTTAAAATATTTTTCCCTGTATTGCCTCCCTCTGTATATTCCTGTTTTAACAGAAAGTAAAATGTTTTGCAAGGTACCCTCCTTCACTTCACTCCACTATCCCATCATCTCATCATTTATCATAGCTGCTATCCTGCTATATTAACTAGCAGGCTCCATTTCCTCAGTAGTGGCTCCTGCCTTCTCAGCAGCATTATGTGTCATAGAATTGTTGCACAAACTAGTTACTGATGGCTTCTCTATGTTCCTTTCAATTTCATGTATCATTGTCAACCAAGGTAGAGGTGTCATTTTTCTCTGGCACATCTGCTGGATTTTTTATGTGTATATAATCCTTTGTAAAAGTTTTCCTCTGTCCTTTTGCAAGGGCACAAAGTTAGGACATCTAGATGGTGTCTCTAATAGCCTGAGCATGAATCATTTATTTATCATTTTCTCTGGAGAGATCAAAAGAAAAAGAAATTCACAATATGCCCATGAATCATGTATAAAACACATATACACACATGCAAATGCACACATATACATGCACACACACACACAAAGAATAAATATCTACATTTAAATTTCTAAATATGTCAATAGAGGTGTATTTTATGAACATGCTAATATATAAGTGATATCTTTTAAATGTTGTTTTAATTTTTCTTAAATTTTTACAAGTATACTTGAAGTGGTACAAGAACGGGTAATGATAAAGTGAAGATATTCGAATTATGGCTTTAATGCTTCCCTTGACTGCTATAATTTACTTTTCTGCTTTTCCTAGACATCCCAGCCACTTATTTTCTATTTTCCTTTCAAGATCATGGTTATAAAAATGTGGAGCTCTTCTGGCTCAGTCCTAGCGCCTACCTTTTCACTTCATATTCACTCCGTATATAATTTCATCCACAAACAGGCCTTCAATAACCAACCATGCTCAGATAATTAGCATTTATGTCTTTAGCACAGATGTCTCTCCTGAACTCCAAACCCATATGTCTAACCACTTGTCTCAAAGGAATTTCAAAATCAATTTAATATATTCTGCTACAACATGTGGTTCTTTAGTGAGAATTGACTCATACAAAATTGTTATACAGGAGGTGATGTAAGTTTAATGGGAAAGTCACATTGGTTCATATGTGATGTTTGCCAGCATGATATGTATTAAATTAATCAGCAACAAGCTACTTCACAATTAAAAGGGGAGCCTTAATAACACATAAAGATCTGAAGGAAATGTTGAAAATTCTGCAAAAAAATGCAATTAATGGCTAGCTTGGTGATTTTAAGAATCACTTTCCGTAGCATTAAGCTGGCAAAGCTGTGAATTGAGAATGAGATTCAAAGACATTTTCCGCTGTTTTAAAAAACTCCACCAACAAACATGGAAGGGTACACATGAAACAGATTTTCAATTTTAAAAATTCTTCAATAGCTTCTTGAAGTAAGAAACACATGTCCCCACATTTAAGACTATAAGGAGCCTACTGACTGAGAAGCTTAATAACAAATAACTGAAAAAAACGGTAACCCTGTTTTGGATTGTATCAGAATTGTTTGGAGTTATTTTGTGTGCTTTGCTTACAAATTTCATAGAGTGGTGGTGAGTGGTCTTCCTTAACTTATTTTCTCTGTAAACACTAGTATTTCTACTGCATGGTTTATAGAATGCAAGGTATTTTAGTAATGCATTTGTGGCATTGTAATAGAAACATCTCTATGTAAAAAAATGATCTGAGCCATCCCTCCTAATCTGGATCTCTTTTAGGGTTCTCTATTTGAGTAGCAACTAAATAACTTCCGTGAATCCTATAAAATGACCAACATCTATTCAAGAGATAATCTTTCTCTGTCTTCCTCACTCTGTCAGCTCTTAGGTGTTTATATTGCTTGTATAATCGCTGATTTACTGTGTATATCTTTTTCTTAACACTTGACCTAGTTAGATATTATCTGTGGTCCTATGTGCCTGCGTCCACACGGGGTGTTTCAGGGAAAGAGTTCAAGTGTATTTATTTCACTAAAGTCTATCTATTTTCAAAGACTGTAAATTCCATTAGAGTGAGAGCAGTGATTTTTGGTTGTTGATTTTTATTTCCCTGTATCATTTGTCTCCAGTGTGCCTCATGCAGTGTAGGTTCTGTATCAACATTTGTTGAAACTATGTTGAATGTGTAGATAGGTACCATAGGGAAATGACTCCTAGAGAAAATTGCATAATGTCATGATTTTGACTTTGTGAATTCTGGTTCAAAAATAACAGGATGACATACATGAAATTATGACTTTAAAATATTATTTAAAAATAAAAGTATAACTTTATTTTAAAGTCAGTTAATTATTCAATCCTAACATGTTAATTTTCTCAATTGTCTTTGCTCGGCATTTCTCCAGTCCCCAGGAATTAGGTGAAAAATTAACTAATTATGAAATATTCAGATATCCAAGACAACATGAAAACATATATAATATAAAATTAATACATTTCAGAGGTTGAAATAACTTCTTAAAAAGTCTAGATTGTGAGATAATAAGGGAACATTGCCAGAATTAGAAGATCCAGATTTTAGAACCAGTTTTATCACAATCAAACCAGTAACTGATCACTCTAAAATTTAGTTTCAGCTACTATAAAATGATCAACTTAGATACATGATTGCTAAGTCTTTATTGCCTTACAATCATCCAAGGTCAAACAGCTCTGAGAAATGGTAAAGAATATAGATGACAATTTTCTAGACTCCTTTCCTATGTACTTTAAAACAAACCAGGAAACAGCAGTGGACAAAAGAAGACATTAATATACATTTTAATTGAATAACTGAGGAGAAAATTAATTGCTCATATAGTTCAAAACAGAATGATATCAATATGTCTTGGCCTATAGTTCAGAGGTGAGTTGGAATATCAAAGATAGCGTGTATCATATGATGCTCTTTTATCATCAGCTTGCTTTAGGTCTTGAATAGACCAAAACTTAGTTTTGTCCAGTTTTTGTTAGTCTTCAGATAACCGGTTTTCATTTTAAATGAACAATTTTGGCTAAAAATATGTAAATTACTAAGGAGTCCTTACTACTGTGCCAGGTGCTTTATCAAAGTAAACTAATGGATCTTTACCCATTAGTGTCCTTCAGTCTATCATACAAGTGAATTTATCAAGTTGATTGGCATTTGGGAGATATGCAAAAAATGTGTTTTTTTAAAGTTTTTATTAAGAAAAATTCCAAACATACAAAAATGGAGAAAATGGTATAATGAATGCCCGCATGCCCATCATCTAGTCTCAACAATGATCAGCACGTTGCTAGAGTATTTCATTTATTTCTTCTCCTACTTTCCATCCTCCCCTAACAGGATAATCTGGAAGCAACAGAGGAATAGGAAGGTGGACTTGGAACCAGAGGCCTCAGAAGTGAGTGAGGTTAGGAAAAAACTAGGAAATCTTGACAAAGCCTGGGTAGACGGAAGCTGCAAGAACATTTGTTAAGGAAGTGCTTGTTAGCAATGTTTGGGCATAGCTAAAGTTAACCCTCCTCTTCCCTACCACAAACCATCCCACCTTCCTCCTCCCTCTTACTTATGGTGTGCATAAGTGAATTAATGATGCTTTAGAAAACCGCAGAGATAAACAGTAAATGACTATTAACCTCAATTTAGATGTCTGTTCCTTTGTTTACAGTAAAAAGGAGTCTAGGTTGGGTTTGGATAGTATACAACCCTGAAAACCACAGAAATCATCACGCTGGTAAACACTCTCCTGTTTTCTACAAAACTCTTTTAAAAATAGTATCTATTTACTGACATAGGTAGATTTATAGCATGGCATCTGATTCATAAAATGAAAAATTGAGACTACAGTCTAGTATTGCTCTTAAATATTTTGCTTTCACCACATTGTGTATATGTTATAGCTTTTCCTCTATAACTCTTCCCATAACAGCCCAGATCTGTTAAGATAAATCTATTCCCTTTCTGTCAGTGGACTGCATTTTATAATAACATCCCTTGTTATAATGTCAAGATATAATTATGGCACTGTGGTGGAGACATTTCTATAGTAGAATAAAAACGAGACCTCTGCCCCAAGTTTTAAAGGCAGTGAATTAGACAGTATGCTTTGGCCCTAAAGATATATAATAAGTATTCAGAAGCTTGTAACTTTATCAGAGAGTAAAAGTTTTAGGTAAGAGAAATGTATGGAAGCATAGATGTCGATGTGCAACATAATTAGCTTGTTTCTTCTTATGTTAAAAATATAATTACCTTGAGGTGTTTATGAAACCTGTTCATTTTCACTACCCAACAACACATATAAGAAATTTAACATTTTTATGTGAAGCAGGAAGTAATGTGACATTATACATTTTAGTTTTATATCTAAACATACATTGTTTATCTCTTAAAAATAGTTACAAAAAAATTACCTAAGAATAAGTTTAAAGAGGGATGTAGATAAACTATATTTGGAAAATTTCAAAACTATATTTCAAAATTTCAAAACTGAGATTTCTAAAAGGAAAATGGAAAATACATACAAAATTATTACATAATATAGGAAAAATGAATACTGAATCTATCTTAACTATTATAAAAATAAGACATAAGTTAATACAACATCATTTTCTTATGTGTACTTAAAAATGATACTCAAGTATGTCAGAGAAATTAAAATATAAATACAGAAGAATACTAAGGTAATCCCTCCTTTTTCTCTAAAAGACTGTTTGCTACAGTCTTTCTACATTATTACTCAGCACAGTCATTTTATTAAAAAAAATGTTCATATATTTGAAGTCCTAGGCTCTTAGAGAAAATTGTCACTTAGAGATCTCTCTTACGAAATGCAAAATAATGTCCATTGATTTCCTCCAGAGAGCCCCAGGCATGCGCTTCATTTTTGTGCACTTTGCTAAGCCTTTTATTAAGACCGACAAGTAATTGGCCAGACCGGATTGCCCACAGAATGCCTGCAAACCACCCAGGCAGATGCATGAATCTTAAAATTCAAATTATCGTTTTTTATTTTCAATTTTGCCTTCACTATATTGCCTATATAAAACCCAAATATGTTCTTAATATAACTCTATTTCTTTTATATTTACCAGTCTTTTTTTCTGGACCATCAAATATTACTTCCAACCATATTCTTTAATTCCATACTAGAGGGCCCAATGCACAAAATTCGTGCAAGAGTAGGCCTTCCTTCCCCTTGCTGCCGGCACTGGCTTCCCTCTGGCACCCGGGACCCGGGCTGCTTCCCTCCGGCCTCCCACCAGCAATGGGGACCTGGGCTGGCTTTGCTCCGGCCACTGGCAGGCACCCGGGACTCGGGCTTCCCTCCGGCCCCGGCTTTGTGGACGTCTGGAATGAGGTCCGGTCTAATTAGCATATTACCCTTTTATTATTATAGATTATTTTCAACTCTGCATTTGCTCCCTTGAAATCCATGAATAAAAGTCAAATCATGCTTCCATTTTTATGATGCTTTAGCTAATGCAATGTTGAGTGATGAGGAATAATTGAAAAACATATAAAATGTAGCCTTGCAGTTTCAGACTTACCAACTTTGGCTAGATTTTTCTTAGGAATAGGAACTGGGCCTCGTACCACCTGTAGTGACTAGTATAGTTCTTGACACATAGAGTAGAAGCTTAATAAATAGATCTGGCTGTTTTAACTAACTTTCCCTCTTCAATTTTTATTTGGTTATTTTTAAAGTTGTTTTGGAGCCTATCAAGTTATTTAAAAATTAATTAAAGAACAAAACAATATATTAAAGGGTCAAAAGGAGAACACTGTAAAATAATAAAAAATGGCAAAATAGGAATAAACTTGTTTCATCAAAACTATTTGGAACAACACAGATGGCAAATCTGCCATTGACCTAGTTTTCTAACTTCTATTTTTTTCTCAGTTGAATCTATTATTATATTGCCTCCTAAACAACAACCTTAATGCTTCAATTAGCTTGTTAGTTACCATCTTTAAAACATCAACATATTTTTCTATCCATTCTTCCAGTCATATTTTCTATCTCATTGTTATTTAAAGTTATTTTTATGTATTGGCTTGACTAAACATGGAAGCCTACATTTATTGTAACTCTTGAATAATATTTAAGAACCTCATAAATAAAATGATAAAGTACTAAACAAACTTAGTTTAGATTCTTGCCTTCCAGGAATATATATTTTTCTGGCCCAAACAAATACACATAGACAAATTCTTCATGAAGTTAATCCTTCTTAACCTCATGATGGAGTACTGGATTGCTTTCAACTCATATGAGTAATTTATTCAAAGTAATCAACACACAAATTTAAATTCAATGAAAATGGTATATCGGCATTCTTTATATTATTGCTATTAAGACCATGTCACTTTAGTGAATTTCCACCATACAATGCAGTATTATTAAATAGTCATCATGATGAGTAGATTTCAGGTGCTCTTATCACAAACACATAAAAGGTAACTATGTGAGGAAATAGATATGTTAATTAGATTTTCTGTAGTAATAAATTCACTTATGTGTGTGGGTATCAAGACATCATATTCTATACCTTAAATATAAACATGTTTAATTAAAAAAAACACTACACTGTTTTTGCATTACATAATTAAGAAAAAGGAAATACCAAGCATTACAGGAGAAATTAGAAGATGAATTTGATGAAATGTTTTTAAAAGATCAAGTAATTCCTCCCTGGTCAGTATGGCTCAGCTGGTTGGGTGTCGTCCTTTGCACTCAAGGGTTGCTGGTCTGATTCCCAGTTGGGGCATATGCCTTGGTTGCAGCTCCATCCCCAGTATGGGGTGTGCAGGAAGCAGCCAATCAATGTTTCACTCTCACAGTAATGTTTCTCTCTCTTTTCCTTTCCCTTCCTCTCTCTAAGAAAATCCATTTTAAAAATCTTTTTTAAAAAAGATCAAGTAATTTTGATTTACTACTTTATTCATAATTTTTACAGCTAATCTCTTAAATATATTCCAGAACCAGTGGGACTATTCTATATGACATTTATATTTTAAATATTATTGTTTAAGAATATTACATTTTCTAATTAATTATGTACACACATTTGCCATGTTTTAATTACTCTTAATTTGGCTAGTTCTTTTTTTAAATATGCTTTTATTGATTTCAGAGAGAGGAAGGGAGAAGTAGAGAGAGATAGAAACATCAATGATGAGAGAGAATTATTGATTGGTTGCATCCTGCGTGCTTTCTACTGGGGATCAAGCCCTTAACCCAAAATTGAACCATGACCTCCTGGTTCATGAGTTGACACTCAACCACTGAGCAGCATTTTCCAGGCATAGCTCTTTTTTTTTAATTAAGATGTTTCAGAATAACTTTGTATAGTGGTAAATGAAATGAAACAAAGATAAAAATATCAAATGAGGAAGAATTGCAAAGGAGATTGTTCTTTGGAAATATAATGATCTGGAAATAATACTATATCAACTGCCTCACCAAAAATATCTAAGTTTTTTTCTTAGCCAATTATTGGATATTCATGATAAACTCTGAGTACAAGTCATAGAAATTTCAGCTGAATACTTAAGGACCAAAGTTAGATGACATAAAGCTCACAGGTAGAAATGCTTTTCACTGAGGACCATTTCCAAACTGCTTTCCTGAGGGCAAGAAATGCCCATGAATTCCAAGGCCTTTACCATTTTCTCTTCTCTAATCCCTTAGATATGCATATGAATGCATAGATTTTTCTTCACCCTTTTCCATGAAGTAAGCTAATTTAAAAAAAAAAAAAAGCTACCACATTGAGGCAAATAAATTCAAAATCTTTAACTTCCAACTTTGGGAATTTGGTGAGTTAGATCCTAAAAGATGTGAAAACCTCAAAATATCAAAAATTAGCACTTCATGTTTTTTATTGATAGTACTTAGAATAATGTATAATTAATGTTTTTTTGCTTTCCTCCACCCCACCCACCCACCCCTTTCTTAAAGATGATAATACAAAGGAAACTCACAGGTATATTTATTTAGATTCTCATCAGTGAACATTTTCCAATCTCAATTTCTAATACCAAGAGGTATGCAACCTCCAAAAGCAGCATTTACTTTGAGTCAAATACCTGAGTTTATTTCCAAATAGTTTTTAACACAGGAAACATTTCTAAAAGCACCTGCCTGATACTCTAGTAACTTTAAAGGCTGACATGACATACATTGTTCAAAGTCTTAAACCTTTTATTGCTTGTCTGGTCATCCTAAAGTTTAGAGCTTCTTCCCTGTAAAACATTGAAGGCAATAACAAAATGTTAAGCGTAAGAATAAAATTCAAGGTGACTTGGAAATTTATTCTCAATTATCAGTGGTGCCAATTTTTTAAATTAGCAAAGTTTTAAGAAAAGAAAAAAAAATATATATATGCCACTAAAATAATTTAGTGTGATTCAGGCTATCATAATCTTCAATAGTGCCCTACCCAAGTCATCATCAAATTTGTGTTACTGAGACAGAAATAAGTCAGTAAATAGGGGTGGGACCATGGGAGGAGGAAGTGAAACCTGGAACCCAAGGAGGAGGCAGAGTTACTGAGACACCCCAATTGGGTAGGGAAGGCAGGGTGCTTATGGGAGATAGGAGCTTTAAAATGTATGGATGTTTCTAAGACAGGCCGCTTGCAGATAACCGATCACAAAGTAATCTAAGGCAAAATTCTTTGTAAGGACCAATCAGGAACTAACAAGCATATGCACAAAAAAAGCACATGTGCTTCTTTTCTCTTCCGCCCTGGCACAGCACACACTGGATAGCTGGCATTCCTGCTATGGGGGAGCACATCCCGGGGCCCACATGGCTTGTAGCCGTATGGGCCTCACACATGGACTACTTAGCTTGGATGCTAAACTACTCCTGACGGTAACATGGAAAGGAAGCTCTGGACACTGGGCTGCTCCTGGAACCCCAGCTGCACCTTTTCCAGACCTGGCTTTTCTCAATAAACGTCGATTCCATTAATCATTTTTGTCTGCAACTTCATTCTTCTATTTTCTCGACAAAGAACTCGGACTCAAAACACCCACATTTTTGGTTTCACAACTACCTGTTATTTATTCCTATGTCTTGATACATTCCTTAAATTTTTTATGGCTGGGCTACTAATGGACTAAATCCCAGTCTTACTTTTTTAAGTAACAAACTTCTCAGATCATCTGGGTTCATGTTTATTTTTCTACTATGGGTTCAACTATTTCTTAAATAAAGGGAAATGAATTATCCATTTTTATAAAGACGAGTCTAAGTTTAAGGTGGCTGATGAGCCTGACATCTAAATGCTAGAATACAACCAAGGGAAGGAATTCAGAAATGTCCTGACTATGGAAACTTCAAAATGTTTTTTGTTTGTTTGTTTTTTTGGTAGATCTGTGTACTGTTTTAATTTTTTATTGTTACTTGTTTATTTTACTCTTTTTTTTGCATTTTCAAGTCAATCAGTTAAAATCATCATTTTCTCTAGTCAATATTCACTAATCAGTTAAAATTTGTGGTGCAAAGGATCCTCTAGTAGTTAGTAAAGAAAGGACACATGCTCATGCCCTAGCCAATCTGGCTCAGTGGATAAATTAGTGATCTCTGAATTAAAGTGTCCCGGTTCAATTCCAGTCAAGGGCACATGCCAAGGTGCTGTCTCGATCCCCAATAGGTGGTGTGCAAGAGGCAGCCAATCAATGATTCTCTCTCATCACTGATGTTTCAATCTCTCCCTTCCTCTCTGAAATCAATAAAAATATCTTGAAAAAAGGAAGGACGTATGAGGTATACTGTTTCCTGGGATCTGGGATTGTCTTTTGTCAATCATAACATCAGTTTACTTTCCAGGTGAATATAAAACTAAAGATTTGTAATATCAAAGAATAGACGGTTATTGAGCAGAGCAATAGGTGATATATACTCTCTGTTCTTTACCATTTGGCAAGGTGTTTCTTCAATGAGGCTATTTTTTTTTTTTTTTACAAGAAAGACGGGGCATTCAAACTGGTACTGAGTTCTTGTACATAAGGTCATGCTAAGCATTAGAAACAGAACTCTTGTACTGCTGTAAATTAGTTTTATTTACTTTTTATTGTCCTTGCACTTAGCATTCTACCTGCCTGAAGTACTCTTCCAGCTAAAAACTGAAACCATCTGCATCCAATAGCATGTAACTATTAGGACTGAAACTCTGACCACTGGATGTAAACATCTTAACTATTTATTTTAGACAAGATGTTCCCAGAAAGATAGGACTATACTCTACAGTTTTATTCAAGACATTCCTGAAACCTGTGGAGAAGCACAGGACTTGGTTGGAAAGTCTGCAAGGAAGATTCTCTGAAATGAAGGGGGCCTCTAGGAAGACTTTGCCAAAGGTGGCAGCCCCTGCCTTGACTTTTCCAAACAAGTCTGAGCCCCCAGGTGTTTTGCTGGAATCTCTATGTTTAGTCTTTACAAAGTATTTAGCAACTATAATGTGTAAAGTATGATGCTAGAGCTAGACATTGTGGTTAAAATTAAATATAAGGAAAAAGTGACTTTAAAGTTTATAAAAATTCTAGAAGAGGGCTATGAAACTAATTCTTATTCAGAGAAATATAGATATGAGTTCTAAAAACAAAAGTCAATTAAAATAAAATTTTTACAGTAGTGAGATATTTGATTGAAATTATCAATATTGTTGACTTTATTCAGAGTTTTGCTTTTTCTCTCTAGACAGTTTGGAAATACAATGTAAAGTATTTGATCTCATTTCATATAAAGGGACTTTATATGGAATCTATTTATTGACAATATCAGTGGGCATTGCACTGCAGAATACATAAAAACACAAAAAATAGACAGTTTTCTGTAACACGTATATATAATTTAAGCTATGACTGTTACTATATATAAATTTACCTAAGCAAAATTAAATATATTGTTTAGAAAATTTTTCAAATATCTAAGACAAATTTCTAGAAGAAACTATATGACTGTTATTATTGTTATTATTCTCTTGAACTTCTGCCTACATTTATTTAAAATGCCTAATAATCTTGCTATGATTAAAAATGTTTAAAGCTGTGTATGCCTACAAAAAATATCAAGTCTTTTAGTATAAAGTAAAACTGACATATGAATGTTTACACATTATAAGGACGTACATTTTGTAGGTATAATTCAATGCATTATTTTTTCTCTGTCCACTTCACTTTGAATTCACAGTTTTAAAGGTTTTTAAAAAAATAGGCTAGGCATTCTAACACATAAAGAAGGTAGATCAAGATTTTTGTTTTTGAAACCTTAAAACAAATAAGCAGGTACCATTTTAAAATGATTTAAAAACAGAGGTATAAAATATATCCTTGTCAGGATGGTAAAAGCCCACTAAATTACTTACCTGTCCATTTGCATGATCTTACTCGTGATCATAATGCTTGTAGTAAATAGTCCTATGGTACTAAGTCCTCAAAGCTAATCAGATCCTTTAAAAATGTTTAATAAAAGCATGAAGAATGTGGGGTTTTAATAAAGAAAGCTGAACTGAAAACTTAGAGTTATGACTGTGCATAAGCGATTAATCATCTCTAGAATCAAGCCCATAGAGAGAAGATGGAACACAGAAGTTATTCAACTAAAAAGGAAACATAAGGACAAGGACAAGATGAAAAGATCCCCTACCACCTTCTCATATCCGACCTCGATATTCCTGTGAGACCCAGATGATATTGATGCTGGTGAGTTAGCAGCATCCTTAATGAAACTCAATACATTAAAGTACCTTGAATAGGTTTTGTTCTTTGAATCTGGAAGAAATATGAAAATAAGATGCTTTTCAAAGGTCTCCTGAACTACTCTCGTCAAACACTTTGGAACCCTAGAAACCACTTGTATAGCAACTACAGTGAAACTGTTACCGATTGGGGTTACCAGCTGGGACCTTGGTTCTTCTCATCGATGTAGAAAAATTTTTAAGGTCAAGAAAAATGAGTGTAAAGCAAGCAAGAATATATTGAGCACAGCAAAAAATATACTTAGGAGAGTCAAACCTGGAAGGGCATAGAAGAAACAACAAGAGAGCCCAGGCTGGGCTGCTTTAGTTCACTGGGAAGTCAGAGAAAGGGGGGCCTTGCAGATAGGTTCAGGGAGTTAGCCCAAGAGGAGCTGCCGCTGCCCATTGCTCCCCTGATTGCAAGTCTTGTGGGGTCCCTTAGAGATTGGGGGATAGTGCCTGTGGGGGAAGGGCACAGAATGCTCCTTCAGAGGGAGAGTGAGCACTGGGTCCTTTGTCCCGAGTGCATTTATTTCTCTCTTGCAGGTGGGAATCTTAGGGGAGGTCTCAGAGGAGGGTCTTAATAGACTATTCATCAGCTTTCCAGGTGTGCTCTTTCAGGGTCCTGGTCTCCACTGATTGGTCTGTGCCAGGGCATGGGGTCATTAGTCAATGTAGCTGGTCCTGAGGCAGCCACAGGGTCTCTTGTCTGGATTTGCTGCTTTTCTGGACCTGGAGCTGAAATACAACCCAGGCCTAGAGGTTATCTTTAGGGAGGAAAAGGTCAGGAGAATCTAAACCACCTGACCAGCGATATGAAAGATCAGGGGTCCATACCACCTGACCAGTGATATGAAAGATCAGGGGTCCAAACCACATGATCAGTGATATGAAAGATCAGGGGTCCAAACCACCTGACCAACGATATGAAAGATCAGGGGTCCAAACCACCTGACCAGCGATATGAAAGATCAGGGGTCCAAACCACCTGACCAGCGATATGAAAGATCAGGGGTCCAAACCACCTGACCAGCGATATGAAAGATCAGGGGTCCAAACCACCTGACCAGCGATATGAAAGATCAGGGGTCCAAACCACCTGACCAGCGATATGCTAGGGGAGGATAGGTTACCCTGGGGGTGAGGTTCTTGTTTTCCCAGTTTTGCCCCTTGCTAGGCACCCTGGGCTCTCCGCCATGGTGAGTTTCTGTACTTATCCCATGGTCTGCTCATATCTAACAAAACAATTCAGTGTTGTTCAGAAAATATCAGTTTATTAGTGGATAAAGATTTTATGAAAAAAGTTTAGGAAAGCCGATGGAAAAAAATAAATACTCCAAATGTTGCTCCCCGTGTTTATTGCATTTCACTTTATTCCTCAATTTATGCTCTCTGACTTCAATCTCAGACATTAATTTGAAGTAGGAACCATAAGTTTTATTGTTTTTAGGAGTGTCAGCTGGGTTGTAATATGGCAAATTGTTCTCCAGTCTCTATTCTCCCCTCCCTCCTTGGGACTGGCTCATAAACATCTAGTTACAAAACATATTTCTTGCAGAAAGAGATGGACCTCAGTCTACTCCCCAGCCCGGAGAATGCGATCTGAAGGAGTGAGTGCAAATTCAGGGCCATATGTTCTCAGAGGAAAAGTGCCTGTTCTTTACTCAGAATGAGAATGTGGTGCCAGTGATTCCGCTTCATGCATATGCATGAGAACAATAAGTAAGGACATTGGGTGTGACATCATGGAAGAAATCGTAGTGCCTGGTTGACCCTGTAGATGACCTACACTGAACCTCTCACCTCTAAACCACTAGATAAAAGAAAAATAAGTTTCGTCTCCCTTATGAAACTTTATTTTCTGCAATGTGTGTTACAAATTAGGCAACTGCGCTATTTTCTCTTTTGCTTCAATTATTTTCTCGCTAAGTAAACACCTCAGTGGTATAAAAAGTATTTTCTGCTTTTGTACAGAGCTAATCCGCTGTCTAGAAGTATGTTATGGAAGTCCCATGCTGTTCAGTGGTTAAGGATACATTTATGTTAATAACTCAATTGACTTAGATAAATATATAGGACATAAATAACAGTTCATAGCATGATATAAAAGAAAATATAAATGAGCAATAGGATAACTTAGTCAAGCTCTACAATAATAAGAGCAATAATTGAAAATACTGATACAGCACTCATCTAATCCTCATAAAAAGCCTGTGGTTATTTACTAATACAAATCATGTTTTATCAATGAAGGAACTGAAAAGAAAGAGGTAAGCAGTTGGGCCAGGGTTCAAATTCAGCTGCCTGACTCCAGATGCCATGTTCTCCACAGTTCACTCTGCTCCCTCCCACTTGGCCAGGCTGCTTCTCATCATGCTCATTTCTCCACCCCAGCAATACCCTGTGAACCAGGGGCAGGAAATCTAGTATCATGGCCAAGGTCACACAACATGTTATTCACACTGTTAGTATTCCCAGATCATCGCTGCTTTTCCTACATTCCGGTATTCCATGGGAATCTGAGTTGTTAAATGAAAAATACAGAGATTAAGTATAATTAGATTCAGAAAAGAAGAAAAACACCTCAAATATATAATTATACAAGGTTTGAGGACAAACAGAAAATGTTTATAAGAAAGCCTAGACCAGCCAGCTAAGACTCCTCTTTTTTTTTCTTATTTCTTTTTCAAACAGTAACTGTACTTGTAAGATTAATTTTAGTGCTCCAATATGCGAAGACTCACAAAGGCTGAGTCAGACTTTGTCCTGAATTTTTCCAGTGTCTTATTCCTTTTGTTACACACTTCCTTATTTTCACCTTTAAAGTGGGGATGATAATATTGCCTGGATATTGATGCCCATTTCAGATTACAAAATATTCCAGGTATAAAATATGGTATTAATATTAACACATACAAAATATGAATTTCTCTCTCATCTCAATCTTTCATATATATGTATGTGTAAAGTATTATTACATATTATATTAATAGATGCATTAAAAGTATATATAAAACTCTTGCCACTCCATTTCTGCATTTGACATAAGAATCTCATATTTTATTATGAAATAAGACTAAGAAAAATTATATATGTACATAAAGATACAAATATAATTAGGCTCTATATGAGTGAGTCTAAGCATAGCCTATTATGGAGGTTCAGGATTTTCTTAGAATTAGAATAACAAAATTAAAATTTATGAAACTGAAACTAGTAGGAAATTATGGTGGCCAGTACATAATAATAGTGTATGGATATTTGGGAAGGGAACACAGGATATTAAGAGGGCCAGTTTTCATTTCTATAAATTATCATGTTACTAATTCAGATTAATTAAGACAGGAGCTTAAATCAGATAAAGACTTTTTCCTTTTATTAAATAAAATAGCAATTTGTTTTATTTTTCTAAACATGTTCATGTCTAACCAAAATTAAAATTTATTAAGATTTCCTTGAATATTTGTCAGCTTAACTTATACTACTATTAGAAATTTATATGACAGTACAATGTGCGCAAAAGAGGACAGTAATAATCTTACTTGAAAGGGCACCTACATATTTTTTGTGTTTATAATTAAATTGTATAAATGTTATTTCAAAAAAACAAATATTAAATAAGTAGATTAAAATATAAAATGTTTCCAGAGGAATCTAGAAAACTCAAGTAATATATTTTAATTTTAAATAAAACATTTGATTAATGGATGTAATAAATGACAGCATCTATATATATAAAAGCCTAAGTGACCATTATAACCAGATGACCAGACAACTGGATGACTGGCCGGTATCTATGATGCACACTGACCAACAGGGGGCATACGCTCAATGCAGGAGCTGCCCCCTGGTGGTCAGTGTGCTCCCACAGGCAATCTCCCATGGCCAGCCAACCTCCCACATTCCCTCCCCCAGGCCTGCCGGCCCAGATTGGCCCTCATCACCCACCAGACCAAGGAACCCCACCCATGCACCAGTCCTCTAGTAGCAAAATAAAAATCCCATAATTGAAATATAGATTTATGAGATGAGTCTGCTGAGTCTTACCTAATAAAATCATAACAAAGCAACCACTGATAAAACAGTTGACACAAATAAATTGATTTTAAAATTTCCAAATTTTTTAAAATTGAACTCATATCCCACTCTATTTTGTAATAAGGATAAGGATTTTACAGGGTTTAAAGAAATGTTTCAGTTTAGGTAACTTATGTATTACTAACAGCAATGTCAAGATTTCCAAGAATATCAGCCTACATTCAATCTAATAAAATAATTATGACCAGAACATTCATTATAAATGCCTACATAAATATATATGTAATCACCAAAGCTTGCTACACCCATTTTTATATGACTTTGTGATATATTCTTTAAGATGTTCATTTCTAATGTGAAAGAGACGCAGAATTTCTGATTAAAGGTTTTAAAGTAATTCTCCTGTGTCATCTGATAGTTTTAAAGATATAGATGGCAAAGCTTAAATCAGAAAATATGTTGTTATAAAAAGTTACAACTGTGTTATGCCCAGTTATTTCTGCAGATTATAGTTAGAAAAAATATATAATTATGTAAATTAAATGCAAACAAGAAGATTAAAAAGATTCTCCATTCAATACAAAGACATACGAGGCTAAAATTCAGTTGCCGCTCTTCATGTTTTCATGATTCTTTAGAATATCTAATTGATGATGTTTTCCATGTAAATAAAAGTGGTCTCTATTCATGGAGGAGTTTTAGATGTAATTTCTAAAATCAGAGCCAACATTCCTATTTTTTTTTTTAAGAAGACATTATAACAATTATAGATACCGTAGATGTGTAAGTCAAGGATTTTGGCTAACAATGGACATTGTCAAACAGATTTAGAGAATAGGTGCACTAAAAGATTATTATTGTGGTTTTACTCTATTTAGAATTCATATTTTTAAAATTCTGGGTGTGCACACCCAATGGATGTCAATTTCCGTTTAATTAGTAAAGGATATATAATAACTAGGTGTGGATACTTATCTAAAAATCAGAACTTCAAAACAATTTTCATATATTTAATATAGTTTCCTTTCAAAAAAGTCACTTTTTATTCTTTGACAGAAGAATAAATGGGAAAAAAGAACTTTCCCATGGACCCTTTCTAGATTCTCCTGTGAGACATAAAATCTAATGATGCTCTCCTTTGCCTACTGACAGAGTTGGTCTGTGTGCCATCACCATGACACTGTGTCTGTAAACCACCAGTTTGATAACATGATTTGCCTCACTAATGTTTGTCTATTTCTGTTAATTTGTGATAAATGTGAGGGTTATGGTGTGTTTCAGGGTAAATTCATTATGACAATGTTTAGTAGTAACCTGTAAAAATTTAAAACATGAGTTTAGATGAATCCTCATTCAATGTATTAATGAAATTTTTAATATCTGTTGTAACTGTTTAATTTTGTACACTCAGAGTTGCCAAATTCTGATTACTAGATAATCAATTATCTTTTCATTTTGAATTTTAATATTCTCATTATTATATTTTTATCCTAAATATTGCTTAGTGTTGCCTGATTTTAGATGCTTTAATTTTATAAAAATTGAGTAAAATAGGAAGAAAAGAAAGTGGAAAAACAAGTATTTGATTTTTTTTTTTTATTTACCAAAAACACCACTTAAATGATCTGGAGAAAAAAAGATATAAAAATATCTGAGGAAAAAAAATAGATTTATTATTTCAAAAATAATGTATGTTTTCCTTTACATATGTTATAATCATATGTATATTTGAAGGATTGAATCTCATTCTTTCTGAAAAAAATAATAATTTTGTTTATGAATCTTACCACAAGTGATTTTCAAAATAAAGAAAATTGGTTGGTAGGATTCCATGTGTAGAATAACTGAAGATCTTACACTAAAAGAAGCCCTCATGAGACCAAAGGTTTTCTCTGCTCTTATCAGTGTTGAATCTTCCATGCCATGAGATCTGCAGGGAATATGTTACAGCAGGTCATCTAGAAATATGTCTGTTCAAACAAATTGTGAAGTGGACCCATAATGTAACTACGGAAATAGTAGTTTGTTTCCAGATTCCATACTAAAATATTTCCACTATACCAAGACCCCTCCCCCCTCCCCTTAAGAGTTACACTGTCTCTTTTAATTTATGTGGCCTATTTAAGGTCATTCTCAAGTTTAGGGCATCTAGAGAAAGTACTAATGAGCAGTATTAAGACTGTTTGAAAAAAGAAGATATAACCTGAAGAATATTTGGAGGAAGCTGAGAACTTTAATTCAAAATGTGATATAATGAGCAGAATGAATTGACTAACAAAATAAGACCTAAAATATGGAAACATGGAACAGGCTGACATATCTATGTGGGGCTGCAGGGATGAGAAAAGGGAAACCAAATAACTTATATACTTATAGGCATAGCCCATGGATACAGGAAATAGAGTAGTGAAGACATGGGGGTAGGGGCTGGGGCTGGAGCTGGGAGGATGAGGGTAAAGGTTGTGGGGGAGATATCTGTAGTACTATCAAAAATAAAAAGTTCATTTAAAAATGTCATTTAAAAATAATATGAAGTGGTATTATATGAAGTGGTATTGTATGAGTTGGACGAACACCTGAAAGATAGAGAAAGAAATTATATGTCATGAAAGAACATTCTAGGCCCTAAAGCTGTACAAAAACTTACACTATTTCATCAATTTCCATTATTCATGGCAATGATGTACCTAACTATGCAACAACTTTCTGTAATTGAATTAGTTTATAGCCTAAGCCTCATAATATGCTGAGCCTTAAACTTTGTAAAATGGAACATGTCCGTGAGTTTATACTTTTCTGTTTATTAAAGGTTTTCATTCTTATTAGAATTTTAAAATATAGAATAATGCCCCAAAACACACCCCGTAAATTACAAAAATGAATATTTTAATCAATTACAATAAATACCAAAGGACTAACTCTTTACTATGTTTAGGCTTCTTTCAAAGATGACATGAATGATGAATCTTGCAGTTTTAAAGGCCAGCAATAAAAATCAAGATTCAATTGCTTTATTTTTTTAAAAAGTATTTTTAGAGGCTATTTTAAGTGCTATGGGTTATGCCTCAAGATTTTACTTTTCTCCGTAAAAAAAAAAAAAAAAAAAATGGAATCTCAAATGGAGAGCAATGTTCTAGTGGCAAGAATATTAAATAGATACGATAGCTTGCATTTTATTCACAACTTTATCAACTCTTCATTATGTCCCTTGGGAAATCTTTTACAAATCTGTCATATTCAATGCTATATTTATACATGTGAATAATGCATTTTCTCACATGATAAAACATCTTTTTAATAGATTTATAATAATTGTAAGTTATCATTTAATTTTTTTCTGATTTTGTTTTCCTTTTAGAGTATTTTCATTTATAATGTTCTTGAAATATTTTGTAGATATTAAAATAGATATGGCCTTGGCTGGTGTGGTTCAATTTGATTCCCAGGGCACATACCCAGTTTGTAGGAGTCAACCAATCAATGTTTCTCTCTCACACCTCTCTCTGTCTCTCTCTCTCTCAATCTCCCTACCTCCCTCTCTCTCTAAAAATAAATAAAAATTAAAATAGGTATGGATAATTCTCTTCAAAATTTATATTTTATGCACTTGGATTACTAAACACTTCTGGGATAGGAACAACATTTACCATTGTTTTCTCTTTATTGTCCAGTTTGTGTCTTGCTGTCATATGGCTCTCCTTATGAGACAGCATAGCATAGCAGCTAAGAGGGCAAACTCTGGATTCAGACTTCTGTGAAGTCTCATGAGTTCACTGATGATGAGTAATGTGGCCTTGGAACAGGAACTGGCTATCTCTATTTTTTATAGCTCTGCCTACTCTGTTTTTTTTTTTGTACCCTGATTTTCTCTTCAGTAGAATATGAATAACAATGGTATAAAATAATAATAAAAATGATGATAATAATATCTCTCATGGTTTTCTTAAGAATGAAATAATTTAATATTAGGGAATCATTAAAAAATGCCTGCTATACATACATAGAGGGCACTCAATCAGTGCTAGACCTCATGCATCCATTTTTTTCCCCTTTTTCATTAAAGTGTGTGTACCATTCTATATACTATAACATCAGACACATATCTAAATTACAGTGCTGCTACAAAATATGCAAGTCTCTATTTTATTTTTTTGACCTTTAGCTCAGTCTCCAAATAGTGCTAAGTCCATTCTACTTGCTGTCTTCACTTGAAAAGAAATGATTGAAAGAGAAAAAAAAAAACCTAGTAATTCTCTACAGTAACTAGGATACAGAGTATAATAAATATAGACCTCACATCCAATTTGTCTGTGGATGCAATGACAAACAGACAATAGAGACAATAACACACCTCTGAAGTTTTGTCGGTAACTGCTTTAAAAGCTTCAGTTTTGTAGGAGGTGTCATTATTTATCTTTTATCATGAGCAGCTTTAGAGTTGAATTTAAATTACTTAAATTCCTTTAGATAAATGTAGATTTTTTTGTTCTTTGGCCTACTTTGATTTGTCTATCAAAACTTTATATTGCACTGAAGTGATTGGCTTGATGGCAACGAATACTATAATATATGGGGAATTTGCTAAGACTTCTCAGGCTCCATTCACAAAACAGTTTTAAATACAATTTTCCTTTGGGATTTTTTCATTATTATAAAAGTTCAGATGTTTTTAGGTAGGGTAGATTCAGTATCTAGACTATTAAATCCTGGCAGAAATATTACTTTCTAAGTGTCAAGTTTTTCAAAGTATAAAGTTTCTAAATTTAAAAATTGTAGCCTTTGCCATATGGTTACTGGAGGTTCAATATTGTTCTTCCTTTTAAAAGGAAGTTATTCATTTACTTACTGAAGCATCACAGGAAGAATTGTCTGCCAAAACTCAGGTCTTAGTTATTCCACAGAATGATAGAATGATGGAGGTGACTAGCAATATCCTATATAATAAAAGAGAAACATGTAAATTGACCATCCCTCTGCTATGTTCAGCAGCCAATCAGGAGTATGCAAATTGACCCAACAAATATAGCGGGTTAATTTGCATACACAGCAGCCGGGCGGAGAGCAGAGCAGGAGAGCCGGCAGAGAGTGGAGCAGCTTGGGGAACTTGGCTATCCAAGACGCCAGATGGAGAGCAGAGAAGGAGAGCTGGTAGCTTGGAAGACTTGGCAGAGTGGGAGGCCATGGGATGGAGACACCAGGAATGCTGGGAATCGTAGTTCTGGTTGCAGACAGATCTCCTAGACCAGCTTTGGGCAAACTACAGCCCGCGGGCCGGATCCGGCCCGTTTGAAATGAATAAAACTAAAAAAAAAAAAAGACCGTACCCTTTTATGTAATGATGTTTACTTTGAATTTATGTTAGTTCACACAAACACTCCATCCATGCTTTTGTTCCGGCCCTCCGGTCCAGTTTAAGAACCCATTGTGGCCCTCGAGTCAAAAAGTTTGCCCACCCCTGTCCTAGACACTAGAGTAAAAGTGAGCCTGGAGCAAGTTACTGTTGTGGTGGGGGATGGAGAGAAAGCAAAGGTGAGAGACATAAGTAAGATCAGAGTGTCTAGGAAAAATTAAAGGGAAGATATCCTAAAGCTTCCAGGAAATCTCCACCAATGAAACAAAGAAAAAAAATGCCTCTATTATTCTGTGAGCAACAAACCAAACTGGGTTGGGGTCTCAGACAATTCACTTGTATGATTGCAAAGATGGACAGAAACTCCTGGATTGGAGAGGGCTCCCCTGAGGGCTCCCAGATTGGAGAGGGTGCAGGTCAGGCTGAGGGACCCATCCCAGTGCACTAATCTTCATGCACCAGGTCCCTAGTATGTATATATATATATATATACACATTTTCTCTACAGGTTAGGTGTGGGGTTTTTGTTGCTGTTGCTGTTTTTTACCTCCATCATATTTCAACATTTGTTGTCCATGTCTTTTTAGTTGTTTTTGCAGTTTGAATATGATATGCTGTGGTATATATTTTTATGTGGCATATATATCTGGTGATGCTCTCTGATCTTCCAAAATCAGTATTTTGCTATCTGTAATTAATTTTTTATTGTTCTCAGCCAGTGTTACTTCAAATATTTATTCTATTCTGTCCTCTCTTTCTTCTCCTTTTGGTGTTCCAATTACCCATATGTTATACATTTTGTAAATGCTCCACAGTTCTTTAATTTTCTGGTCTTTTTTTCCTCCTTTCTTTTGCTTCTTTATGTTTTCATTTTGGGAAGTTTTTGTTGACCTCCATTCAAGCTCACTCATGCTTTATTCAATTGTGTCCATTCTACTGATTAATCCATCATAGGGGTTCTTTATTTCTGTTACAGTGCTTTGGATCTCTAGTATTTTTGTTTAATTCTTTCTTAAAGTGTCTCTCTTTGCTGACACCATCCATATGCTCCTAACATATTGTCTAGTGGTTTTTTTCCATTAGAACCCTTACCATATGTCATTTTTTAAAATTCCCTATCTTATATTCCCAATATCTCTGGTATATCTGAGTCTGGGTCTTCGTTTTTCTTATGAAGACTCCTATATACAAATAAAAATTTCAAATATATTGTATGCTTTAATCTTGTAAATTTGTTCTATGTCAGTTTAATTCTTCAGTCAGCCACATGACCTCAGAGAATAAAGGAATGTTTTCCTCCTTTATATGGGTTTCAGGGAATGCAAATGACTCCCTTCTTGATGACTTGGGGTTCTGTCTCTGAGATAGTTTGCATCTTTGAGCTCTTTCAGCTATAATACACTGTCATTATAGTGGAACCATGTTTCTTTGGTTGGAAAGTGGGAGAAAGAGAACATGTTCTATAATTTTATTATTAGATATTAATCTTTATTGGATTCATGTCAGTGGACCTTCAAGTGTGTTTCTCTGATGGTATAGTTTTTTTCCCTCTTTTAGGGGGAGACAGGAGGCTGGATGAGACTGCAGTTGAAATAAGGTTCCAATGAGGTCTTTTTTTCATGGACAGTAGGCCTTTCTGATAGAATATGTCCCTGATATAATCATGATGATTATTCTTCTGTCCATGCCACTGATAGAAGCTGTATTCTTTGAATCTTCAATACGAGAGCCTAGAGGAGATTTTGGACATTAAATCTATAAAAATTTCAAGTCTTCCAAGACCGTGGCCCACTGTAGTTTATCATTCCCATGCTAGTGTAATCTCACCCTCCAGCAACTTGTAAAAATTACAATTTCAGTGTTCTGACCAATGAATGCATCCAGCAGTTTGGCTCCAAGTAAGCAGGTCTCCTCTTCCTCTTTGAATTTAATTACCTTCAGAGGTGGCAGTTTGCCCTGTAATCTCAATTTTCTGACACTCATTGATTTTTAGAATGTTCATTGTTTTATTTGCTTATTTTAAGGTAAGAAATCATGACCCAAGCTCTTTATATATGAGCTGAAACTGAAATTTAATTTTATTTATATGCTTGATAGAAACAAAAACAGTTAATATGCTCAAATCCACTGAGAAACATTTCATGCAATTCAAAATGCTAAAAAATTAAATCCCTATTCACTAATTTACCAATTTCATTTTGTATATAGTCTGTTCACATGTTATGCTACATATCATCGAGTTAAGAAATGCAAAATTGTCTGACTATATTTTATAGAATTTTATCATATACTAGAGGCCTGGTGTATGAAATTCATGCACTGGGAAGGGTGTCCCTCAGCCCAGCCTGCACCCTGTCCAATCTGGGACCCCTCAGGGGATGTACGACTACCAGTTTAAACTGGCAGTTGGACATTTCTCTCACAATCTAGTACTGCTGGTTCCCAACTGTTTGCCTGCCTGCCTGATTGCCCCAACCACTTCTGCCTGCCAGCCTGATTACCCCCTATCCACTCCCCTGCCAGCCTGATAGATGCCTAACTGCTCCCCTGCCAGCCCTATCACCCCCAACTGCCCTCCCCTGCAGACCTGGTTCCCCCCAACTGCCCTCCCCTGCTGGCCTGGCTGCCCCCAACTGCCCACCCCTGCTGGCCTGGTTGTCCCCAACTGTCCTCCCCTGCCAGCCCGGTCCCCCCTCAACTGCTCTCCTGTGCTTCCTGGTCACCCCTAACTACCCTCCCCTACCAGACTGGTTGCCCGCAACTGCCCTCCCCTGCTGGCCATCTTATGGCTGCGGGTGCCGCCATCTTCGAGGGCTTGGTAGTCAATTCGCATATTCCCTCCTTATTGGCTGTGGGTGCCGCCATCTTCAAGGGCTTGGTAGTTAATTAGCATATTCCCTCCTTATTGTCTGTGGGTGCCACCATCTTTGTGACAGTGTGAGGGTCAATTAGCATATTCCCTCTTTATTAGATAGGATTATTTGAAATAAGATGTATTGACAAATACCTACAATGGAATTAATTATATTTTGTCATGTGATGTGATGTGTGTGTATAATTCCCACGTCTCCTCAGAATACACAAAAAAATAAAATATCACAGAGGTACTCTGAAATGGTGATTTCCTGCTGTGATGGTAAAATTTAACATTTATAGGAAAACAAATTAATAGCACTAAGGAAATATTCATAATTATCTTCACTTACTCTATTGAAACTTGAGTAGATTAAGTTACCATTAATCAAACTAATTAAAATATAACTAAAAGTAAGCAGACTGGTGGTCAAAACACAGTGTAAAAGTTAAGTTGGATTGATTGTCTTTATGTTAATTGGAAAATAACCCACATTATTTAATTATGCATTCATTAATCTCTTGAGTCTGTGTTTTGCAAAATGGCATAAATTTACTATGATCTTTTTCTACACATTTTCAGATACAAACTTGGTAAGATTTTACACTCAATATTTTTAAAGTTTTAATTGGTACCTTTTACCAGCATGAATGGCCTCCCATTGCTTGTTTCACTTTCCAAATTGTTTAATAACCCTGGGCCTTGTAAATGAAAGAAAGTTCTTCCAAGATTTATAAGCTCATGACCTGCTATTGTTCTTTTCAAGCCACTGTGACCTGCTTGGCTCATCCTTCATTTTATAAAATGAATTCACTTTTATGGTGGTGCTACGTCTATGTGGCTAGAAAACCAGCGACCTTTTCTCTCATGATAACAATGTTTTTACAAGTCTAGCACTCTTAGAACTAAAACCGGTGGAGTGTTTTTGGTTTTTGTTTTTTTTTTTCATCTTTTCCTACAGAAAGGAAAGTGAACATCAACAACTCATGCCAGCTCCAGCCTGAAATTTGCCAGGTTATGTAAAAGCTCAAGATATACTTGTACTTAGCTTTGTGAACTATGTTAAGTAAAGTGTCATTCACTTCCTGTCAAAGGGCACTGTCCATAAACAAGTACTTCACATCCTATGAGTATTGATAGTCTCTTCAGGATTCATGACGCTCTCCAGATATGTTAATGCAGAGCTGCGATATGGATGTCTGTTCTATAGCATTATTTCTGAATGTGTATCTTTATCATGTTCTTCCCACCTGATAGTAATGTTCCTAGTGTTTTTATAATGTTTTTATCTTTAACAGTGTTCCTAGTGTTTTTACAATGTTTTATCTTCTGGGCCAGAATTTTTACCAGCATTATGGGTGCTTTCGATAGCAAAAATGATGATAGTGCACTGTGTTCTCTGCATCCCCCTCAGGCATAAATAGAAAGCTATCTTAAAAAAAGGTTCCTGTCAATTACAGTCATGATGGTTTGCAACTCCCTTACCCATTTTGATTGATGTGCATGATAGGGATGCCCTGATAAATACACACTGAATTGGTAGCAGCCTTGCAAAATGTTTATGAACATAAAGAAATAAAATAAGTTTAATATAATAATTTCACATAAAATATTTGGGTTTGCTTAATTATAATTATTAGTAATCCTAGTCAAAAGCTAATGGGAGAAGTAATGTCAGGGCCATTTTAAAAGACATTAAAATTGACTCTTAGCATGCACTTATCATTTTCTTCTAAGTAAAATTAATTTCCTAGTGTATTTTCAGATTCCCTAAATCAACACTCACTTATAAGAAGGTAGGTATGGCCAAGCTATAATTATTTCTTAGTGGTGACTAAACTGGGATCATAATTTTGCTTAGGCAACATAAGCAGAAAAACACATCTGAAAAAGTGAGCAGTAATCACAAATCTGCCTTCTCAAAAAACAGAATGTGCTTTGACAATCACAATAACAATATATATTCATTGACTGAGATCTTACACAGGATCAGACACTGTTCCATGCAGAAACTTCTCAGAACCCACTGTGTAAAGTTCATAGTATCATTCATTAGTTTTTTGTTTGTTTGTTTGTTTTGTAGGTGAAGAAAATGAATTTCAGTTTTCAATAACCTTCCCAAAGTCTTAGATGTGGTAAGTACAGAACAGGGTTTTTTAAAATCTTCATTGTTGAAATTATTACATATGTCCCCCTCCCCACTCCCCTGCCCCCCAATGACCTCTTCTAGCCTATCTCCACTTCCCAACCCCAGGCCTTCCGCACCTTAATGTCTGTGTCCACAGGTTATGCATATATGCATACAAGTTCTTGGAAGGTTTCCAAGTTATTTTAATTTGTGAACCTGAAAGCTCCTAATTACTCATGAGGGCTACGTGTAAAATACCATCCTAAGAATTCATTTGCATTACTTCACATGACTTTTTGTAAAAAAGCCAATGGGAATAATGTTTTCCCAGTTACAGAAACAAACAACCCCTCACAAATCCAGGAATGTTATGTAAAATTGAACCAGGTACACCCCACTAGTGAATGGAACACTAAAGAATTGAATCTGGTTTTTTTTTCCGATAGTCTATATTCCTAACCCCTTTAGTCAGAGCCTTTATAAAAGCGTCTTATTTTCATTTCTCAGCTATCTGTTAAAGCTAGGAGTATTTAAAAGTGATATAAAATTCTGTTTTTATTTTATGCATCCTTGTATACTGTTTCCATTTAATTCTTCTCAATAAGATAATTGATGGTTGTGGTAATACATGCATTAATGATTTTGATATTATTTGAGTTATTATTTAATGCAATAGTATCCTATATAATAAAAGTCTAATATGCAAATTGTTCGACCAGGTGTCCAACCAGGAGTTAGACCACTCACTATGATGCACTGACCACCAGGGGGCAGCACAGAACATAGCGGCCATCAGCGATGGACGCTGGTAGCAGATGGGACCGCGGCAGGATGGTGGAGCAGGTGAGCGGCACCAGAAAACGGGTGCGAGTGGGGGCCCAATCACCCCGCCAATCGCCCCACAGACAGTGACCAGTGGCTGGCTGGGACAGGGAACTGGGGGTGGGTGGCAGCGACCAACCTCCCACAGCGCCTGGGGGGGGGGGGGAGAGGGGGATGTGACCTCTTGCCTGCTACTGTGCACAGAGGTGATGGGGACAGTGGTGCAGTGGGAATGCCGGGTGTCCATCAAGCTTGCTCTCACTCCCCCTGATACCTTTCCCCAGACGCCAGGGCTCACGGCTGGGGAAGCCCTCCTCACCCACCCCCAGCTCAGATGCCTGGAGCGTGTAAGGAGCCCACCTTGTACTGGTGCGGCCCCTTCCAGGTGAGCCAGGTCACAGCCGCAGGGACTGCAGGGCCAGTCGGGCTCCCTGTGAGTTTGCTTCCTGAGGGTTTGCACAGGAGCGGGTCTGCAAGGCCAGCTGGGAGAGAGCGTGCTGCCTGCTCAGCTTCTGTGCAGCACCGCTGGGCGGCCCAGAGGCCCATGTTGTACCCTGGCCCACAGCGTCTGGCCACACTCACCGCATCTCCACGTGCAGACTAAGGCACCGTGACACAGGCGAGGGAGGTGTGTGTGTGTGGGGGGGGGGGGGGTGATGGCGCTGGGGGCCCAGATGCTGCCCAGGGCCTAGAGGTCAACTGGGACCTGCCCTTCCACGCCAGATGCTCATGGTTCAATCGCAGGCCAGGCCTAGGGACTGTACCCGTGCACGAATTCAGTGCAACGGGCTTCTGGTTAGTTTTATAATTGTCAAATAATAGAAGGTGGACAAAGTCATGTGAATAAGTTTGAACAATTTTGGATGTTGAAAAGTTCTTTTAAACATGCATGTCCTCTTGAAAACTAAACTCTCCTTTTTTTGCCCTCTATTATAGTTTCCGGGTAAGTATTAGTAAAAAAATAATATGGAATTTGTGGATTTAAGCATAATGGAAAGGCACTAGCTAAGAATAGTCTTGTCATCTGAGAATGTGAGATTTTCAAATATTATTGATTATAGTTTCCAGAGCAAGAACACTTTATTCATCATTTATTATTACAGGCAGCAATTTTTATTACCTATGTGTCAAATAAATGGAAAGTTTAATCTAACTGAGAAGTTGTTGACATAAGTGTACAGTACAATTGCACTAGATTCTACCACAATTTACAGTAAAGATAGCCACCCTCTGGATGTAAAAATTAGAGTAAGTCTTAAAGCAGAAGAATGTGCTGACAAATACTACTACAGAATGGAATTTATATTCCATATCTACTTCATGTAGCTGTTGATTATTTGATAGATACTCTTTCTAACACAGTGTCCTAGAATCCAGCTCGTGTTCTTCCCATTGCTTTTAAACTAGCTCTGTCTCAGGAAGCAAAATATCTTCTAGGAAGATTAAAGACAGTAATTTGAATACTGAAACTTTCACCACCATACTGGCTTCCCAGATGCCTGGCCACCGATGTACTTCAGTGGATTTGAGTATTGAGAATACTACTTTTATAGGCTGATATAGTTTTCTGTAAAATCCCAACAAGGCAGAGGTAGGCAGCCTTCCAAATCAAGTGTGAAGTGTTACAGAAATGTAGGGCTGTGGCCCTTTACCTCACACGCCCACATGCCTCAAAAAAGTCTGTTAGAGTTGCTGTCAGTTTGTGGAAGTGTGGTCTTCATCTGATTCCTTTTGATATAGATATTGAAAATACCAAATCCTAGGGCCAATCTCACATCCACAGAATCAAAACACTGGGTTTGATATCTCAGAATGTGTATTTTAACTAGCCCCTTAGATGACACATATTGACTTAGGTGTGACAACTATGGTCACAATGGCTTTTGAACAGCACAAACATGAATTAGAGTGAAGCTTTTGCCACATATTAGCTGGAAGTCCTTGAACAAGTTAAGTGACTTTTCTAAGCCCTGATCTTCATTATAAAATTGTGAAAATAATGATACTTATTTCAAGCTGTTATTTAAAAGATCAAGTGTGTTGTCGGGTAAGAAGTACTTATAATCCAGAGTAGAGCTTGTAAACAACCAGTAAAAACAGTTATTAATATTTAGATCTTGGGAAAACCTCAAGAATATTGATTATTGATCCAAATAAAAGGCTTATGAAGTGGGATTGATCTCACAGTAAACTCAAGAGCCTCCACCATACACATTTCTTAGTAAATAATTTTAATTTTTTTTATTTTTTTCCCTCTCACTTTACATTCTGTCAATTCAACCTTTAAATTAAATCCATTGTTTACCCACCCCTATTTATTCATACTGCCTTAACACTCCAGTCTAAATCAACTTAGCTCCTATTGGGAATGAAGTAGTAGTCTTTTAAAGAGAAACACCAACAATTGTTAAAATACAAAACTGTTTGTGGTAGCCTCCTATGTGAGATTATTAAAAACAACAACAGAAATCCCTAAGTGATTTAAGAATTAACTCAATAATGCAAAAAAAATAGAAAAATTTTGGCCCTGACCGGTTTGGCTCAGTGGATAGAGCATTGGCCTGCGGACTCAGGGGTCCCAGGTTCGATTCCGGTCAAGGGCATGTACCTTCGTTGCGGGCACATCCCCAGTGGTGGCTGTGCAGGAGGCAGCTGATGGATGTTTCTCTCTCATTGATGTTTCTAACTGTCTATCCCTCTCCCTTCCTCTCTGTAAAAAAATCAATAAAAAATATATTTAAAAAAAATAGAAAAGTTTTGGAAGTTCTGGCCTTTGCTTGTTCCTCTAGACCAGTGGTTCTCAACCTATGGGTCGCGACCCCTTTGGGGGTCAAAGGACCCTTTCACAGGGGTTGCCTAAGACCATTGGAAAACACATATATAATTATGTTATGATTCATAACAGTAGCAAAATTACAGTTATGAAGTAGCAGTGAAAATAATTTTATGGTCGGGGGTCACCACAACATGAGGAACTGTATTAAAGGGTCGCGGCATTAGGAAGGTTGAGAACCACTGCTACCCATCTTAGAAAATGTGCCCACTTCAGATCTATTTCCCAGTTATGCTATACTTCTTCAAATAGGCTCAATTAGGTCTTCTCTCAGGAATGTGTGCATGCTGCTCTTTGGGTTATGGTTTCAAACTCACACCTCCTTCATGTTTCCTGGCTACCTCCAACTACATTTGTATACCTCTACCAAAATTTTATTCCAGCAAAGAAATATGCCCTAGCTAAAATTTAAATTTCTAGCAGGACTTTTTTTTCTCTCTTTGGACTATATATTTAGTTGTTATTTCAGCCCAACATATAACACTTTTTAATATATAGTTGACCCTTGAATAATGCAGGAGTGGGGGGGGGGGGCAAACTCTCAGTGTAGCCAGAAATCTGTGTATAAATTGACTCCCTATAAATGTATCTACTAATAACCAACTCTTGACTAGAAGCCTTATTGTAATGTAACCATCAATTAACACATATTTTCTATGTTGTATTATATACTGTATTCTTATAATGAAGTAAGCTAGAGAAAATAAAATGCTACTAAGAAGATTATAAGTAAGGAAAAATACGTTTACAGTATTTATTGAAAAAATCCACAAATAGGTAGACACTGCAGTTCAAATCTAAGTTGTTGAAAGTTACGTGTATATTCATGTGTCAATATCTGGCTAGATTTTTTTAAAATGGCTATATGCTCTGTAACATTCTAATCTTCATGAAAAAATAATATCTGTCTGTTTTGTTCTTTGCTACAGTCCTTTGGGCAAGCATAGCTATAAAAACATTAGGCACTCATTATACGAGTCTCATCCGAATAAATGATTGCACAGTCCAGACACCCCTTTAGAACACATGCTCTCATGCTTGTCCACTTGGCAGTATTTTATTCAAAATTGAGATTTTTATTTTTTTTTGGGGGGGGGAGAAAAAATGTAGCATAGCGATATTGCTATTATTTTAATAAAAAGCAAGAAAACTTACAGACTTTTCAGACCTTTAGCTTTTATGCTCTCCTTTGGGCAACACTTTTTTAGATGTTGACAGCATAAAATTGGTTCAGCACTCAAGTCGTCCTTCTGCAGATTATTTCTAAGGATAAATCAGCAGGCCTAAATAATTCTTTCCCTTTGTAAATACTGTGGGACCAGTAATCCAAGTACTCCAGGGCCTTCTGTGACATTAAGTGAGGCAATTCAAGAAATCACTTGCAATATCTACCTTCACGATCTCAAAGTGTGTTATATTTAACACTTGAATGCTTTGTTTCTTACCTTCTCTCTCTTTTTCTTTCATTTCTTAAAATTTAAGTACAGATATTTTCAAGATAAGGCAAATTATCAGTGCTTTTATGTAATTGTGTCCATAATGGTGTGACAAAATTCGGAATCCCTAAGGTGTCTACTGAGAAACAGTTGGCTTGGGAACTTTATCTATTGAGATAGATAATCAGAGTATATGCCAGGCATTCTGCACATTTTATTTTATTCAACCATAAACTAACTTCAAATGTGAAATAATATTATTCACATCTTACAAATGAGAAAACTAAAATTTAAAGTTTATTACTCCTAACATACTCAGATTATTCAATGTATTCCATATGAGCTACTGCATTTATGCATGAGTAGGGGGTGGGGAGGTTTGGGATTAATTAGGGGGATGAGGACACACTTGTAATACCTTAACCAATAAAGAAATTAAAGATTAAAAAAAGAAATACAGGTCTGATATCAGCATATTTTCTTATTTAAAAAAACATAAACAAACAAAAATTGGAAATTGAGATAATTTAAATGTGGTGCCTACCAATAAACTTATAAGATACCAACACCACATTTCCTTAGAGTCCATGATACAGACAACATAGCTCTAGGCTAATTTTTTACTATGTGTGAGATCTGGTCTACTTTATTGTCTTTTAGAAAATGTTTTATTATTATTTTTTATGCAGTGGTATGGCAAATGAATCACAGTGATGAGAATGGAGTTATCTAACATAAAATAGTGACTCTGTGGGAAAGGTTCAAATAACTTTGAATAAAAAGCAAGGAGATGATTAAAAGAAGAAAGTACTTTATATGGCATACGTAATTCCTCCTCATATAACAGAAGCAATTCTATCTTTATCTACAGCATTGCTTTCTAAAGCCCCAAGGAAAACATCTCTGAGCTCATGTGGGTATTGAATCTTATCACTGGCATGCAAAAGTATTAGCCTTCAGCAAACAGGGAGGAATGAGAATTAAATCTTCAAAATAGCTTCAATTATAGCAGTAGGATTAATATGTAGTATTTCTTTCTGAGTTCTCACATGGATTTAAGATCTATTGCTCCCCCCCCCCAAAGTTTTAAAGTGTGTCTCTCTTTCATGAAGAAAGCAGCATTATCTTTAATTAGAACTCCTGAGAGAGCTTTAGAAGTCTGTACGTTAGATTATAGTCTTTGAGTCTTTCCATTTAAGAATTTAAGCTCATCCTGGCAGTTTCTGATTTTGTTTCAAGATTGGTAATTTGAGGGGCATAGGAACCAATTTAATTTCAAGTGCTTGGATAGCTTTCATTATGGTTTGTAAGGATACTGCCTTAACCAGCCTCATGAGATTTTGCTGTCAGTAACAACAGCAAGAGAGGTTCTCTGAAAATCTACAGAACTATATTTTAAATATGTAGTCGTTAAATAAACACCTCATAAGATTACTTGTTCTGTAGGCACTGAATATTTCAAAAGTTACCTAAGTAAAAATAATAGTCATTGGATAAAAGAAATATTTTGTTATGAAAGCAAATATAAGTAACCTATGCAGTCAGATGGGCATACAGAATTAGGGAGGCTAGGTCTGCATCTACCAGAAAAATATTTATTTTTTTCTAAACATTTAAAAATAAGTTGACCTTGAACAACTTCATATCTCAACAAACTCAAATTTCTCATTTTTAAAAAAAGTAAGTTTGAATTTGACCATCCCAACGTCCTCTTTGGTTCTGTATTTCTGCCATGTGGGGTCCCATTTCCTGTGGTAAAATGCTATAGTTGTGAACAGCATGCTCAAAGAGATGAAAGATTTCTGACCAACCCATTGCATCCACTATGACCTTACAAAAATGATCTTTTATCTCAAAACCTCATTTTCTCATCTGTAAAATTCATAATTTGGGTATTTCCTATATTCGAGACTATTATGAGGATTAAATTGAAAATAGAAAAATATATAAAAAATTTGAACTCACCTTGACACACCAGGTATACAAAAAAAAAAAAAAAAAGTAATTGTAACTCTTATGGGACCACATTTCCAGAGTCTCCTTGACATTGGGGTGTCAAATCCAAGGAGTTCAGCTCAAAGGTCAAATCTTACTGGTAGTGACACATGATGATGAGTCTCAGTACTTAAAAAAAATAAAACCATTCCACATAAATTCTCTATGCTATTAGGAACTTTGAATCTATTAACAGTCTTCATGTAGGGCTTTCTAAACTTTTATATGCCTTGCTCAGGCAAGTCTCCTTTTCTCATATCAATTGCATAATATTTTATGCATTCTATTCTATTCTATTCTGTTCTATTCATTCTAAATCTCGTTCAAGAACCATGCCCACAGGTGCATCATTCACGAGATTATTTATAAGGCCTTAATTGATATTAGCCTGCAACAAGACCCTGCTACTGTCCATCTTTCCCTCCCCAGAATTGCCTCAAATTTATTTCAAAACAACGTATCTTGCCCTAGCCGGCATGGCTCAGTGGATAGAGCATCAGCCTGCGGACCGATGGGTCCCAGGTTCGATTCCTGCCAAGGGCACATGCCTGGGTTGCGGGCTCGATCCCGAGTGGGGGGTGTGCAGGAGGCAGTCGATCAATGATTCTCTCTCACCATTGGTGTTTCTATCTTTCTCTCCTTCTCCCTTCCTCTCTGAAATCAATAAAGAAATATATTTAAAAAAAAAAAAAACCAAGGTATCTTTTTAAATATATATATATATATATATATATATATATATATATATATATTGATTTTTTAAAGAAAAAGGAAGGGCGAGGGATAGAGAGATAGAAACATGGATGAGAGAGAAACATCAATCAGCTGCCTCCTGCACGCCCACCTACAGGGGATAGAGCCTGTAACCCAGGCATGAGCCTGGAAGGGGAATCAAACGGGGTACCTCTTGGTTCATGGGTTGATGCCCAATCACAGAGCTACACCAGCCAGACAAAAACAGGTGTCTTTAAGGACAGATTAATGAAAAGAAAAGGTTCAATCAGGGATTTCACCAGGCCATGTTTCCCCCTTTTATGTAGGTAACTCACGTTTGCCATATACTTCTGTTTTTCCTCTGGAACACACAGTCTCAAACTGGATATTCCCTGGAAGGGAAAAATGTAATTTCAAATTCAGCATGATCTTTGTAATATTGCTCTAACTTTCTGGTGGCTTTTCAAGAAACAAATCAGCCTGTAAAACATCCTGTTTTTGTCCATCATAGCATAAGTGCAAGATTTAGGAAGTTACAGTGAAAATGTTAAGTACCAGATCCAAATTCTGGAACTACAGCTCCAGTTTCAATGAGATAGAATCATAATTGTGTGGCTTCTGTTGCTTGTTCTATTCCAAGCACAATCCTTTACTTGTATTTTTAGAGAACCGTAAAGGGATCCTTGTACAAATACTAACCCCCTCTTCATCTTTTCTAAAACATGCATTGCTGATGTTCTAATATCTTTATTTACATTTTAAGGGAAAAACAACAATCTTTCCTTCTCATGCTGCTCATTATAAGGATGGAAATAACCTGAAAACTATAATTTTGATACAGCGGACATACTCAACCTCTTAGGTCAGTAAAGGGCTGGAAGCAAAATGCTCAGCAGTGCACAGAACTGAGGAAAGGTATTTTTCTTCACATATCAACTATTTATTCTACAGGATCAATTTAGGTGTTGAATTCTCCCAATCTCCTCATCCTTCATGAACTTGAAAATAAAAGGAAACTTAGGAGAACTCTTTGGACATATAAATTAATATTTTTTGCCTATTATATATACTTTTAAATAAGTTTGATAACATAGTTATTATCACAACTCAGGAAATAAATTTTGGAAGATAGCAAAAGCATGAGAAGCAAGTTTCTTTTGGAAAAAATATTTTTAAACATACATTTGATCAAAAAGTGATGTATATTAATATATATTTTACATTTTATTCTTCATTTATTCAACTTAATTTTGTAAGGACACTACCTCCAAAAAACAATGATAAAATTATGAGAAGGAAATAATTCATCTTTACCAGCTCTCCATTATAATCAAATATGCTATCACATGTCTACTTAAGCTATTTAGGAGTCTGGTAACTGTAAGAACTATAGAAATATTGAAGAAAAAGGTAACTAGAATACATATAAGGCATGGACCTTATTATGTTGTGGAGAGGGCAGAATCTATATATATAAAAGCCTAAGCAACCGTTATAACTGAATGTTATGACTGGAACCACTGGTCACTATGATGTATACTGACCACCAGGGGGCAGCTACTCAATGCAGAAACTGCCCCCTGATGGTCAATGTGTTCCCACTGCCAACCTTCCACAACACCTCCCACCAGCCGGTCCCTCCCCCACTGGCTAAGGCTCCAGGCACCAGAGACTCTGGGTCTGGGAAGCCTGTAGGAGGAGAGCGACCCTGATGCTGATTGAGACAGAGTAGCAGCTGGGAAGGGGCAGAAGGGACAAGGCAGCAGCCTATCTGCAAAGATGTAAAGTAAGCACCACAGCCATCTTACCTCTGCCACCTCACCGCACCGCTCACCCTTCTGCCCCTAACCCCCCAACAGTCAGCCACTTCTAGCTTGGCCCCCTGCCTTTCTGGGCTCTCAGATGCTGATATAGCAGAGTGCCACCATTGGCTGAAGTCAGCTACCTATCATGCTTGGGGGTGGAGCCCAGAGAAAATGTGCAGCTGAGGTAGGAGAGATGTCCTGTCTGTCTGTCAGCAACTCCGCCCTGGGGAGAGTAAGGTGGCCTTAGCGCAGGCAGAGAAGTAGAGCTGTATTTCCACCTCAGAGCGTAGCTGGTGTTCAGGCTGTTCTCGGGTGCTCTGTCAGTGGTCTTTGCTTGCCGCTACCTCAGCACATCTACACAACTAGATCAGGGACTGCTGGCTATCCTCCTGTGGTCCATCGCCCTATCCCCCCCCCCCCCCGGGCCCGTGCATGAATTCAGGCACCGGGCCTCTAGTATAATTAATATTAACTAAGGAGGAAATGATGAAAGGGCCCACAGAGTATGTAACTAGCCATAATTAAGAGTCTACGTTTTGACTTTGTTCAAGAGGCTGACAAACTTTTTCTGCAAAAGGACAAATTATAAATATCTGATGCTTTGTGAACCATAAGTTTGTAAATACTCAACTCTGATAAGTTAGGAAAAAAAAAACATAGAAAATTAGCATAAATAAATTAGCATGGATATATTCCAATTAAACTTTATTTATGAACACTGATATTTGAATTCCATGTTATTTTCACATTATGAATTATTAGTTAGTATTCTTTTTATTTTTTCCAAACATTCAAAAATATAAGAAAAAAATGGCAGACTGAATTTACCTTCTGGACCACAGTTTGTCTACCACTGAATTAGAACAGTAATTTATAGGGAAGAGAGGAGGTTGGCAATTTCTTTGTTTTAAGAAAACCATCTGTAAAAGGCGTAAGATTTATGTGATCCAAAGAGAAACAAGAGAAGACAGAAGGAAGGCCAAGAGACCTATGAAAGCATGCTCAAAGTCACTAATCATCTGAGAGACACAAATCAAAACGACAATGCAGTACCATCTCACACCTGTCAGACTGGCTATCATCAGAAAATCAACAAATGACAAGTGCTAGAGAGGATGCGGAGAAAAAGGAACCCTCGTGCACTGCTGGTGGGAATGCACACTGGTGCAGCCACTGTGGAGAACAGTATGGACTTTCCTCAAAAAACTAAAAATGGAATTCCCATTTGACCCAGTGATCCCACTTCTAGGAATATATCCCAAGAAACTAGAAACACCAATCAGAAAGGATATATGCACCCCTATATTCATAGCAGCACAATTCACCATAGCTAAGATTTGGAAATAGCCTAAGTGCCCATCAGCAGATGAGTGGCTTAGAAAACTGTGGTACATCTACACAATGGAATACTATGCTGTGGTAAAAAAGGAGTTTGTACCATTTGCAACAGCATGGATGGAACTTGAGAGCATTATGCTAAGTGAAATAAGCCAGTCAGAGAAAGATAAATATCACATGATCACACTCATTTATGGAATATAATGAACAACATAAACTGATGAACAAAAACAGATCCAGAGACAGAGAATCATTAGTCAGGGCTTTGAACCTCAGAGGGAAGGTAGGGGAAGGTGGGGGTGAGGGGGAGAGATCAACCAAAGGACTTGTATGCATGCATATTGGCCTAACTAATGAACACAGACAGGGGCATGAGGGCATGAATGGGGGGTTAATGGGGGGATAAGGACACATATGTAATACCTTAGTCAATAAAGAAATTAAAAAGAGAAAAGAAAAAAAGTAAGCCATCTGTGTTTAGAGTAGGAAAACTAATGAAGGACCACGTTTCTGTTTGATGGAATGATGCATTGGAGAGCTATATATCATATGTAGAAGTAAAAACATGTCTTTCGGCCCATTTGACTTTGTCCAATGAGTTTTCCTTTTTCTAAGTTTTTTTTCCAAATTACAGTTGACATATATTAGCTTCAGGTGTACAACAGTGATTCCACATTTATGCAACTTATGAAATGAGATGTTATTTCTGTCTTGTTCTCTACGCATTGTCTACCCTCTATTCTCCATATCCCATCCTTTAGTGTTGGCTTAGATATTTGAAATCACTAAACTCTTTCCCTTTTCTCCTCAGGTCCCAAAGATTCTTTTTGCTTACATACATTTTAGCCCAAGTTCAAATACTAGAAAGGTAAACCTATCATTAGCTAGACAGATTTATCTAAGTTGAATTTCATAGGAAACAAGCAGATGCTATTTAACAAAGTGTTTAGGGAAGTGTCAGTTTAAAGTATTAAACTGTCTTCAATAACATTGCATATGTAATTTACTATTAAAGTTTTATTAATTTTTTAAAATACATTTGTATTGCTTTCAGAAAGGAAGGGAGAGGGAGACAGAGATAGAAACATCAATGATGAGAGAGAATCAATGATTGGCTGCCTGCTGAATGGACCCTACTGAGGATCGAGCCCCCAACCTGGGTATATGCCATAGGTCAGAATCAAACCTGGGACCCTTCAGTCTTCAGGCCCATGCTCTATCCACTGAGCCAAAACAGCTAGGGCAAGTTTTATTAATTTTAACTCATATCTATGCATAGACTAAGTGTGCTATGATTGATTTTACTCAGAAGCTAGACTCAAAATAATATATAATTTTTCTCTTACAAAACAAACTTCCTCTTCACTTTTTTTGTTTGCATGCTTTTCCCTGCTTCATACTTGATTTAGTTGCCCACATGATAAATTAAGCATTTTGTTTTAAAGGGCAGCCTATTTAATGGAAATCATTCAAAGTACATCTGTTCTCAAGGATATTTTATCAGACAGGCCCCTTACCATACAAGAACAAGTGGAGCAAAAAATAACAACTGTTGACCCTGAAGAAGAGAAGAAGTTGCAGGTTGGTTAAAACAATCAAGAGAAATGAATAGTTGAGAATAATCCAGAAATGCACAACCAGTTATAAATCTGATAGGTATTTTTGAATAAATAGTTTAAAATGCAGAATTTGAGATTTCATCAATATAATGTTAAAAGTAGAGTACTTAAGTCAATAGTATTTCTATTTTGCAATATTACACACTATATAAGAATGCATTCTACTAAAGAAAAATAGCATGCCTGACATCACTACTATTTCTGGGAAGAAAATATTAATGTCACAAGATTTATGAATATAAAGATTCAATCTTCCTAATGTTCTGATTAGAATAAATAATAACCTACTATTAAGAAAACCATATGAAGCAAATAAAATACATTTTCCAAAAACCAGTCAATACAGTGACTTTATCATAACAAGAAATGAAATGAATCTAGCCAAGCACTTAATGTTTTGTTTATTTAATGGAAGGGTATTCTTATGTAGAGGAATATTTTTCTGTATACATCTGTGAATTTATGAATATGTATGTGTGCTAAGCAGAGAAAGGATATGTGAGAGAATATCTCTTACTTTTCAGTTATCTTTATTCTGAATTTTGCAATGTATTAAATAAAAAAGAATTTTGTCTTCCATAAGAAAATTTCAATTGACAATTTTTTGGTCCCAGCAATATTGAGCAGGAGGTACAGAGATTTCTTATATACTTCCTGCCCCATTATCAACATCGTCCACAATAGTAGTATTGGTTACAACTGATGAACCTATACTGAGACATCATTATCATCCAAAGTCCATAGTATATAGGAGGTTCACTCTTTTTAAATTATTCTTTATTCCAGAGAGAGAGATAGAGAAATTGATTTGTTGTTCAACTTATTTATGCATTCATTGGTTGCTTCTTATATGTGCCTCACCAGGAATCAAACCCTCAACCATGACATATCTAGATGACACTCTAACCAACTGAGCTACCTGGCCAGCACAAGAGTTTGCTCTTGATGTTTTAAATTTCATGCATTTGGACAAATTTATAATGATATATATCTACTACTATAGCATAGTACAGAGTAGTTTCATCCCCCTAAAAATCCTCTGTGCTCCAACTTTTCATCCCTTCACCCTAATAACCTGTGGCAATCACTGGTCTTTTTACTGTCTCCATAGTTTTGCATTTTCTAGAATGTCATTTAATTGGAATCATACAGTCTATAGCAGTGATGGTGATGACGAACCTTTTGAGCTCGGCGTGTCAGCATTTTGAAAAACCCTAACTTAACTCTGGTGCTGTGTCACATATAGAAATTGTTTGATATTTGCAACCACAGTAAAACAAAGACTTATATTTTTGATATTTATTTTATATATTTAAATGCCATTTAACAAAGAAAAATCAACCAAAAAAACGAGTTCGCGTGTCACCTCTGACACACGTGTCATAGGTTCGCCATCACTGGTCTATAGTCTACCTTTGAATCGTAATTCCAAAATCCAAGCCACAAAGTTCTAAGTCTCTAATGAACATTTTTTTTTTGCCCTTTGATTGTAGTCTTCAAACTCTCAGGTGCAGAATCACTTGGAACTCTTTTTGTGAAAATGCATGCTATCCCACACATATGTGTGATTGGCTTATAACAAACAGAATAAAAATCTGCATTCTAGTCAAATATCCCAGGTAACTGATATGCATGTCAAATTATGAGAACCATGGTTCTAATCCCTATTGATTACTGCTTTCTACTCTCTTTTAGCCAATTGTATGACTTTTGCATTAGTTATAATTGCCTATGAATTTTCTCAGAGTGGGAAGACATTATTTAACTTTCAGTTTCACTGATCTGTCTCGTATAGCCATTATTTTCAGGTTTTGCCTCAAATTATATTAATATATAGACCTCCGAAAAAAATACTAGACCTGGAACAGGACTCAAAATTAGAATCAGAATCTCATGCTGGTAGGGCCTAGGCATCTATCTATACATTTCTAAAGCTACCAGAAGTATGTAATTTGCAGCTAATATTAATAACTATAGTCTTAAGCCATTTTCAAATTGCGAGCAATGCTATATTTTTAACCATAAATATTTTAAAGCACAGTCAATGGCTCAATATCAACTTACTTAATTATAAAATCTTAATTCTATAATAGAATCACTTCCCATTCTGGCCCCTGCCTTCTATTCCTGGATGGCCTGCATTTCCAGTACCTTCAAGTTAGTATGGTTCCTGGTGATTTCCAGAGTAAACTAGGTTATTTCAAGCTACTGCTCTTTGTCTACTCTCTCCTCTCTGTCTAGGATGCCTTGCCCCATATTACCTAGCTGCCATGCTTCCACTATAAATTTTATTTCTTCAGTAAAACCTCATCAAATCCTCTCCATGTACACCTTTCTGTTATATAACTCTACTAGCACTCATTTGTAGTTACTGATTTATAATTATTTTCTCACATATGTCTCTATATTATTAGAAAGTATAGTAAGCACACTAATGTATTGTATAGTACCTAAAGTATATTGGATTCTCAATGAATATATATTGAATTATTGAAAGTTTCTTTTAAATGGTTACTTTTTACTAAGGTTATTTTATAGGCATGATATTCCAAATGTGCTATTTTCAAGTTGTGACCAACTTCTCCCACAGTTCTTGGGCCTGGGACTTTACAATGGAGATATTATGGAGCAGAAAAGATGCTTGGTTGACAGTAATCATGGCTTTTCAGATTTTTGCTTCCAAGACTGATGGAGTAACCTTTATTACTTTCCTATCTTAAACATTTAGAAAACTGTGCAAGATATACAAAACAATCACATTAAAATATATGATACAGAACTAAGAGGAAAGGGTAAAAAAAAAGTAAGTCCCATCCTCTCCTTACTTTTTGGATGTAGTTTTTAGGCTGCAATACTGAGAGGTGGAATCCCTATAGAACCTGGTTATCTAACTATGTTTAGAAGACAGAGATGGGAGACTAGAGAAGCTAAGTAAGGGGTAATTTTCAGGGAAGAATAAAATAGATAATGGATTGATAAAAAGAGCTCTAGCCCAGCCAGAGCATGCCTCAGTGGTTGAGCATAGACCTATAAACCAGATCATGGTACAATTCCCAGTCAGGGAATATGCCCAGGGTGTGGGCTTGATCCCCAGTGTGGAGCATGCAGGAGACAGCTGATCAATGATTCTCTCTCATCATTGATTTTCCTATTTCTCTCTCCCTTTCCCTTCATCTTTGAAATCAATAAGAATATAGTTTTTAAAAAATTAAAAAGAGAGAGAGAGCGCTCTAGATATCTGCAGAGGGAATGCCTCAACTTTTTGCATGCATGAGGAAAAAAAAAAAAAAACTACCTTAGGCTGGGGAATGGACTGTAGAAAATCAGTAGGACAAATACTTCAAGTCCCTAGGCATAGTTTTAAAGAATTAATGTTCACTCCACCAAGGATAAAGACCTCAAAGCATGCGATACTTTGGTTTATATCACATAGGAATGAAATTCTTCTGTTATTAAGATGATTACAATAAAAGTGGCTTACATGGAAATAATATTTTTTTTATCTCTCAAAGAAATCAAGAGGAAATCAATCTATGGCAGATCCTCTGTTTTTGGGACAAGCCATTGTTAGTATATGACTCTCTTACTTGGGGTCACACTGCATTGTCACAAGATGCTCACTGAAGACTTAAACATTATTTCTGGTGTCAAGGAAACAGGAATGAGGGGCAGATAAGGGAAATAAAGGAGTTGCTAACTAAATACGACCTTTTTCAGAAGTGTTCTCATAAAGCTTTAATTAATACCTTCCATTTACATTTCATTCACTCCTAGTGGCAAAAAGAGATGCAGCATATATGTTCTTACTTTAGCCACTTTGCTACGTGAAGTAAATTTGGTGCTGTGCAATCGCAATCAAGGAAGAGGAAGAGAACAGGTATTGAGTAGGTAGTTGTCCTCTGCCACAGGATTAGACTGCATTTACCATCTGTCATGTTGCCTATTTTTAGTCTGGCTGGGAGAAACTAATTCTAATACTTATAAGTTAAATTTTGAAGAAAAACTTTTATCAGCTTTTATTACCACCACCGCCCTTAACTACAGGTATCATTAATATTTAATTGTCTTTAAACACATCTAACTGTAAAACAAAACATAACAAAAGCATTTGTTCTTTGAATGACTGAATACTCATCTGAAAACTTTTAAAAAGAGCTATGACATCCAATCCACACATAAGGAGGAATCTTTTGTTTGTGTTCCAACATATTTTAGCATTCTACTGCTCTATGTTTCGGAAATCAGCTCAGCAACCATGTAAAGTTTAACACCTCAGGGAGATCAAGATGAATGTGGCCATTCCTGTTAAATAGGGCACTGTTTGCTCTACGTAAAGAAGATATATCACCAGGGTGGAATGATATATATATTTCTGCAACATCTTGTAACCACACTCCATTAGAAATGATTACTGCCACAGTGCTGCATGGTCTGAATTAGGTTCATATTTCTTTAGAGCACAAGGGCAAGAGAGGCCAGCTGCCAGGACAGCATCACCCAGTCTGCTGCTCTGCCTGACCTATGTCAGCAGTAATCTCAATCAAGGCTGTTAAGGGCCACCATGTTAGTCAGGGCACTTCCAACACTGGTGACTTGTTGCAGCTCTGGGTCTAAAAATAACAACCGTCCATCAGTGTCCGTGCATGAAAAATTAAATTTCATTAGAATTGAAAAGAATTGTAGATTAGACTAATGCCATAGAGAAAAACCTAGTGAGTATAATTTGTTTTCTTTATTGCAGAAAGTTGTCAGCCTTCTGAGTAACATTTAACCAATTTTTCTAATCAGAGGGGAAATGACAGAATGGTTTTCAAAAAATTTTATCCACTTTCATCACAAACACCTGGCTATGCATACAAGAGTTTTTTAAGAGTACATTGGTTTGAAATAATTTAACACTTGGCAATTTCTCTCTTAGCTTTTTAGATTTAACTAGCAATGTGTGTATTCTTAAATGCAATTCTCTTTCATGAAGAAGAGGTTTTAAAAAACACCTAGATAGAAAATCTAGGCTAAAATCACTTTGAAGTCATTGCTTTATTTGGGGATAAATACTCTAAACTAATAAACCCCAATTTTAATCTTAGGATAGCAAAGAAGATTTCACAAATAAGCCCTCAGCATGATCCAATTTGATTCATAGAATGGGTGAGAATATGGAAGTTTAAAGGTTTACATGGAAATTGCTTTGGAATAACTCTGTGAATTCACTAAATTGAGATTCTACTAACTGACTTTTTGGAGTAAATCTGCAATAACAGAATTAAAAACTAACTAATCCCACTAATAGAAACAATGCAAGTATTCAAATCAAAAGTTTAGAAAAGAAAATAATTTAAATATTAAAGTGAAATTTTCTTCTTATAAAAGTTAAGCATGAATTCTTATTTTACAACCATTAATATAGCATTACCGTTGACTCTTAGAAACAAAAGAGGACTTGAAACAAAGGACATCTTAGCTATGTTCTTAAGGTAAAACAATCGATAGAAAAGATGTTTTGAGAAAGACAGCTAAAGGACAAAATAAAAACTGAATGTAAACTATGTTACCACAAAAGAGAGATTTGTAGGAAATTTAAAAAAAATAGGTCTACAGCCCAGCCAGTGTGGCTCAGTGACTAAATGTTGACTTATGATTGAGGAGGTCACAGTTCAATTCCAGGTCAGGGCACATGCCCTGGTTGCAGGCTCAATCCCCAGTGTGGGGCATGCAGGAGGCAGCTGATCAGTAATTCTCTTTCATCATTGATGTTTCAATCTCTCTCTCCCTCTTCCTTCCTCTCTGAAGTCAATAAAAATATATGTACAAATAAATCAGGTCTACAAATATAATAGATAAAAGAAGAAATTCCCTCTTCTTTGTAGATATAAGGGCATATCTCACTCAATTATGTGTAATAATAAAAGATACAGAAGTAGATGAAAAGTAAAAGTTATGCACATGGCATTAAATGGTAGTAAGATATGAAGAATGCACAGATTAATAAGTAGAGAGCATAGGTTGTAGAGACATTTTAGTAGAGACAGCAGGAAAGTGAGAGAGGTCTTACAGATATCTAGCAAGCAGCATTTCTAGGCAGAAGAAACAATCTGTGTAAATGCTTTGATATAGCAGACTGAATGGCAGGTAGAAAGAATAGCAAGAAGGCATGTGAGTCTGGTATAAAGTTGGCAAGGAAGACAGGAAATGAGAAAGTCAGTGAGGCAACCAAGAATCATTATTTGGGACTTGAGCAATGATAAGCGTTTTGGATTTTGAATTTAACTCCAAATTTTTATCTACCAGCTTTAAAAAGATCACTATGTCTACCTGCTTTAGTCAATTCCAACTTTCATAACAAAATAAGATAGACTGGGTGGTTTAAACAACAAAGATTTATTTCTCACATTTCTCGAAGCTGAAAGTCTAGGTGACAGGGCCAGCACGATGTGGTTCTTTGTTAGGGCTCTCTGGTTACAGATGGCCATCTCCTCCCATGGTAGAGAGAGAGAGAGAGAGACCTCATCTCTTCCTCTTTTTGTACTGACATTGACCTATCAGGAGGGCCCCACCCTTATTACTTCATCTAAACCTGATTATCTCCCAAATGCCATCACAATGGGGATTAAGGCTTCAATATGTGGATTTTGAAGGGACACAACATTTTGTTCAGAACACTCCTATAAAAAGAGAATAAACTCATGAGAGTATGAGAAGGGGATCAGTCTCAGTGGCAAGGAAACTAGTTAGGAATTATTCTACTTTATAAAATGGTTCAGGCCACCATTGTATTGGTAGACACAGAATGAATTGGCCAGTTTTTGAGACCTATTTGGAATGTCCAGCTGACAGTCTTTACTAAATAATTATATGTGGGGTATGAAAAAAAATAACATCAAGAAATACATAATTATCTTCTCTAAGCTTTAATTTCCTCAAGCACACAATGCATAATTTATTAACTATAATATAGTGTTATTGTGGAAATTTAGTATTGATGTATAAAAGCAATTAATATAATTGTTATATTTATATGACATCAATATATATCATGTAAAATAATCATATTACTAGAGGCCCGGTACACGACATTCGTGCACTTGTGGGGGGTGAGAGGGCTGGGATCTCTCAGCCCGGCCTGCACCCTCTCTCAGTCCAGGAGCCCTCAGGGATGTCAGAATGCCGGCCTAGGGGAGAACAAGCCTAAGCCATCAGTGAGGCATCCTTAGTGCTGCCACAGAGGCAGGAGAGGCTCCCGCCACCACCGCTGCACTTGCCAGCCTGAGTCCAGCTCAGAGCTTCTGGCTGAGTAGCACTACCCCTGTGGGAGTACACTGACCACCACTGGGCAGTTACTGCATTGAGCGCCTGCCCCTGGTGCTCAGTATGCATCATAGTGACCAGTCTTTCTGTTGTTCAGTCGATTTGCCTATTACCCTTTTATTATATAGGATTATATTATAGATAATAAGTAGCAGATTAATGTGAGCACTGGCACAAAACTCTAAAACTCCTCCAGCAATAAGCAATCTTAAGTTGCAGAACTTGGTCTTTCTATATCCACATGGAAATTTTCTATCCCAAATGTTTTGTCCATGCTCTACAGGCAGTTCTCTAATAACTATCTTCTATATTAGGTGGGAGCAGTTTTAATTCATACATGTTAACTTATTTTAAAAGTTGTCTAGATTTGTTTCCTCTCTTCCCATGACTTGGGCTGTTTACAAGCCACTAACTTAATGACTGTGCAGATATTCATCTTACAGAATCTTTTATTCTTATAGGGAGGGATGTGGTCAAAGGCACAGTCTCAAATAGAACAGTTTGGTGGTATGAAGACTCCCAAGAGTCAGGTCTCATGATTCCCTCATGGGCAGACAGCTAACTCACTCTGGAACCAAAGGGGAGTTGCTGACAGGTTTGTTCATTGGAGGGACACTCAAATAACAACAGCATTGTATGGTATTTAGAAACATGTGTGTATGTTTTTCCAACTTTTGTAATTATTTGAAAAAAAATAGAAAAAACTGTAAAATATTAAATTTGTAAAAACTATTAAATATTGAACTTGAATGTTTATAAAATAATTTCTAAAGATACAGTTGAACTTGCTTTCATGACTAATCTATATTGATATCTCTACCCATATTTTTACATTAATGAGTATTTCTTTTTTAAAAAACATTGTTTTATGCTTGACATGTCTACATGCAATTCCTAATTATGTTTTATTTTCCAAGGAGAATTTCTTATTCTTGATAGAAACCATAAATGAGGACATTTAAAAGTGAGGAAATAGTCTGAAAATAGTCTATTTGGCAGTCTCTATAGGTAAGGATGTGCATCAGAATTATACACATAAATGTATGTGAACATGTGAAACTTATAATTAGAGAAAAGATGATAATATTTCAAAATGTGATGAAAATAAATCAAAGTAATAGATTTTATATATGCAATTTCCTTCATAGATAAAGGGTTAATTGTTCAAATGTTTGTGTGTGTTTTTTTCAATTAAATTTTTATTCACCCATTTGAATAGCTGCCACTTAAAAATATTTTTTACACTTGCTCTTCTTAAGTAAATGTTACTTAAAAAAATGGAATTGGTTTCCATCAAGAACTGGAAAATAACAGGCCAGGAGGATAACTTATATTTAGTTTCAATAAAAATTGATTCATAATTATGTAATAGCATATTGTGCTTGAAAGCACCTTTCATCTTTGAAATTTCAAAAGCCACAAGGAGTAGTACAGTGATATAGAACATCCACTGGCGCTAAATCTTTAAAGAAATCAATGTTCTTATGATTAAATACTTTAACAAGAACTCTACAAAAAACATTTTCTTTCTGTGGTTCATAAACCTCAAAACTTCTTCTTTTAATATAATATGGCTTATTCACAGGAGGCTAATAAACCACTATTATTTTTTTCCTTAAAAATATTTCTTAAATTGAAGTTCTTATTTCTCTACAAAATAGCCATGATTAAAAACAAATAAGACAGATCATAGATATCTACTACAGGATAAAATAATAATTTTATTAAACTAAAGATTAAGTGATATATTATTAGTTATTGGTAACCTGAATGATAACTCTATGTTTGTATATGTGTTAGTATAATAGCTTAAAACCCAGATTTTTTTAGAAACTACAATGGCAAATAGAACAGAAAAAAATTCTAATGGAACTCTTCAAATATATTCATAAAGCCTGTAAATTATCATATTTGTAAATTTTTACAGATCAATGAAAACTTATTTTCTTCCCATTTCTAACTAATCATTTTAGATTAATAACTAGAGGCATGATTTATGAAATTCATGCAAGGGGCTCGGCTCTCGCAGCCCCACGCAGCCCCGGCTTCGTCCAGAAGGTCGTCCAGAAGGTCATCTGGAAGGTCATTTGACTGGTCATTTGGATGTTTGGTATAATCAGCATATTAGCTCTTTATTATATAGGATGATTAAGAAAGATAGTTTGGCCCTAGCTTGTTTGGCTCAATGGATAGAGCATTGACCTGCAGACTACAGGGTCCCAGGTTTGATTCTGGTCAAGGGCACATGCCCGGGTTTTGGGGCATGTAGGAGGCAGCCGACCAATGATTGTCTCTCACCATTGATGTTTCTATCTCTGTCTCGCCCTCTCCCTTCCTCTCTGAAATAAATAAAAATATATTTTTTAAAAAAAATAAAGACAGTTTTACACCTTACACATAATCTTTATTCTGGGCGTATACAGTTTGTATCTGGTGTTGGGAACCAATTGCTTAGCTTAATTTCTTAATCACACATCCACAGTAGCTTTAATAAGCCTTTTATTATTCAACATATTCGGTTGGCTATGATGGAATTGAATCCAGCCTTCCTAACTGACAGAACACAGTAAGATACTGAACTAATTCTTAAGTACGACACAAAAGTTACTTTTCAATTTATGTCTTACATTTTTACAATTGAATGTGGCAAAGATGATGGTTTAGGCGTTTTTTTGTTGTTGTTGTTTGTTTGCTTTTAATTCTGCTTTTCACCAGTTTCGGAAACTATTGCTAGAAAAACACATTTTGTGTATATGAGAGCCCTACAGCCATATAAGAATCTTCTCTGCCTTGAGATGTTTTATTCTACAGGACAGCTGTTGTGGCTTCCAGCTATTCAATCATCAGTATATTTATAACAAATAGATATTTCTAAGTATACAAGCCCTACAGCTTTTAGGTAAATATGTATATAAATACTGGGTAAGTGAAAGATTTATTTAAAGGAAATAATAGTGCTAGCCCCTATAGCTATAATTTTAAAAGAATCAACTTCACCACAGCATCAGTGAGACGTGTGTTCAGGATGTTTAGCCCAGAGTCACTCTTTTTGTTTCTTCTGCTAATTCTGATGAAGTTAACACCTCAATATAAATTTACATAGGAGTATAAATGATAAAATTTTAACAGACCAAAAATCTACCATAAAATAAAATATTCTATAATTCTTTGTCCAAAACAAATTGTGATAGTTAAGTGATAGTTATAAGCAAAACCAAGCTGCAGCATAGAAATCAGACCTAACTCAATCTTCTTAAGGTTGAAATCAAATTATTCCAAATTATTAGTTATTTGATTGAATTTTCTCAATAAGCTGAGTGTAAATTATTTATTATATAAGTGTAAATTAAGCAATATGTTATTATATTAATTCTCTAATTTACAATTTACACTTTTATTAATATTTATGTTTTGTTGCCCTTCAGGCAACTACTTCTTAGTCTTCTTACTTTATTTATTACAGATGATTTTTGATTTTTTTGTATGGGTAGAAATCTATATTTCACTGAAGGTTTAATAATATGTATTCATTGAGAAGCTAGTATAAGCACTAGAGAATAATCTAGCTTACTCTCTCTTTCTCTTCCTCACTCTCTCATAGTTAAATTATATAGATATAAATATACACATACAAAACATGTCTGTCTATATATATCATTTCTCCCCTCCCTCACTCTCTCACAGATATATCAGATAGGTATAAATATCTAATCTAATATAAGAGAAACATGCAAATTGGCCGCACCATCGCTACACCCAAGCCACACCCATCAGCAAATCAGAGTGACTATATGCAAATTAACCCAACCAAGATGGCAGCTGGTAGCCACGGAGCTGGAGCAAGCAGGGGACTTGGTTGCCCTGGCGATGGAGGAAGCCAAGCTTCCCTCCTGCCCTGGCTGGCTGTGGCCTCTGCTCAAGGCAACAAAGTTTCAATTATAGAAAATAAATAAATCCCAGATACCTGCTTCTAGCCAGCCTCCACTGGGAGCTTGGGTGGCTGGGGGCCGTGGCCAGCTTGCAAACAGCCATCAGCCCCTCACCCAGGATTGCCAGGCACCCCAGCAGGACTCCCCCACCCTGAAGGGGCTGTGGCCAGCCTAAAAATCACCCTCAGCCCCTCACCAAGGCTGGCCAGGCACCCCAGTGGGGACCCCCACCCTGAAGGGGCTGTGGCCAACCTGCAAACAGCCATCAGCTCCTCACCCAGACTGGCCAACACCCCAGCAGGACACCCCACCCTGAAGGAGGTGTGGCCAGCTTGAAAACGGCCCTCAGACCCTCACCCAGGCTGGCCAGGCACCCCAGTGGGGACCCCCACCCTGAAGGGGCTGTGGCCAACCTGCAAACAGCCATCAGCTCCTCACCCAGACTGGCCAACACCCCAGCAGGACACCCCACCCTGAAGGAGGTGTGGCCAGCTTGAAAACGGCCCTCAGACCCTCACCCAGGCTGGCCAGGCACACCAGTGGGGACCCCCACACTGAAGGGGCTGTGGCCATCCTGCAAACAGCCATCAGCCACTCACCCAGGCTGGCCAGGCACGCCAACAGGACCCCCACCCTAATCAGGAATACTCCTCAGGGCAAATCAGCCAGCTCCCACCCATGCACCAGGCCTCTATCCTATATAATAAAAGGGTAATATGCAAATTGACCCTAACTGCAGAAAGACTGGGAATGACTGGTCACTATGACACTCACTGACCACCAGGGGGCAGATGCTCAATGCAAGAGCTGCCTCCTGGTGGTCAGTGCGCTCCTACAAGGGGAGTTCTGCTCAGCCACAAGCCAGGCTGATGGCTGCCAGTACAGCGGTGGTGGTGGGAGCCTCTCCTGCCTCCTCAGCAGCACTAAGGATGTCTGACTGCAGCTTAGGCCTGCTCCCCGCTGGCAAGTGGACATCCCCCGAGGGTTCCCGGGCTGCCATAGGGATGTCTGACTGCCAGCTTAGGCCCAACCCCCCAGGAAGTAGGCCTAAGCCAGCAGGTGGTCATCCCCCAAGGGGTCCCAGACTGCGAGAGGGCACAGGCCGGACTGAGGGACCCCCCTGAAGTGCACAATTTTTTGTGCACCGGGCCTCTAGTGTAGCAATAAAAATATATCTGTCTCTGTATATCATCTCACCCTCCCTCTATCTCTCTCATATATATATTTCTATATATACATTTTATACATAAATATGTATATACATATTTATATATAGTTCCTTTTTACCATTTAAAATGTAGTGAGAAAAAAAAAAGCATGAAGCAATGCTCAGTGGATAGAGTGTTGACCTGCAGACCAAAGCGTCCCAGGTTCAGTTCCTGTCAAGGGCACATGCCCAGGTTGCAGGCTTGATCCCCAGTGGGGAGCATGCAGGAGGCAGCCAATCAATGATTCTCTCTCATCATTGATGTTTCTATCTCTCTCTCCCTCTTTCTTCCTCTCTGAAATTAATAAAAATATATTTTAGAAAAAGCATGATGATCAAAATGATAATTAATGAACCCATTTTCCTTAATAGTATATTTTTACTCTTGAGGAATTGCCAATTTCAATTTTATTTTTAACTTGCCTGTTTAGAAAGTAATAATAACATCTAAAATGGATTAAATATGCTAAAAATCCTAAGTTTTTTTCTTTCTAACATGACTATGATATAGAGAGATCCAGACCAACAGACAAACAACCATTTATGCAGTTTAGCTAAGCACATTAGAATATAAAATCTGAAAAACCTGAACACTGCCTTAATAGTTGCATTCTAATTTCTTAAATATTAAGTAGGTCAGATGGAAAAGGACAAGAACCACATTATTTCACTTATATGTGGGATATAGAATAGAAATCAACAAATAAAATGAAAGAATGTTACAAACTGCACAGGCCCAGCTGCCAGGCCTAGCTGCCTGTTTCATCTCAACTCCCTAGGCTTCCCCCACTAGAGATAGGAACAGAAGGGAGTGACACCCTCTCAAGGCTGCTCCTCCAGGAGATAGCCCCAACAAAGGGCAGGCTGAGTAAACCGGGCTTCAATCAACCTTGAGATAAACAGGTTGTGAAAACACCAGGCAGGAATGCCCTATCAAGACACAAACCAGACCCTTTGGAATTTCTTTGTTCTCCTCTCCTGTATGCAACCCCTCCCTAATGTATGATTTTTGCATATAAATAGCTGAAAGACCCCTTGCTGGGCGCCCAACTCCTCTGCTCCTGCATGAGTACAAGTTGAGCCCCAGCGCGCTGGAATAAAGCCTCTTGCAGTTTGCATCAAGTGACGTCTCCTGCGGATGATTGGGGTCGCCGTCAATCTATGGGACAGAGTGAGGGTCCCTCTTGGGGGGTCTCACATTTGGGGGCTCGTCCGGGATTAGACGACCACCCCCTCATCCGCGGAGCCGACCTTGGAGGTAAGAAGGGGTACCCCAAGTTGTTTGTCTTTGTCTTGTGTTTGTCAAGCAGTCTGGATTTGAGTGCGCGCTTTCGGTTTGGCAGCCGTTCGGCAACTCGTGAGAGTGGCCGAACAGTGGTCGGTAGACGTGCCTGGAGGACCACAGGTTGCAGCCCTGGGGGACGCCCCAAGGGAAGAGGGGGAGTCAAGGGACGCCTTGAGCCCCCGTTTGGGGGGGTGTAAAAGCCCCCATCTGGGGGGGTGTAAAAGCCCCCATCTGGGGGGGTGTAAAAGCCCCCATCTGGCTTTTTTTCAGTTTTTCTTCCGCGGGGTCGGAAGGCTGTTCTTAGGTGTCTTTGTTTGTTTGGTGTTTGTGTTCTTTTGTTTGATTTTGTGGACTCACTGGACGGATGCTATGGGACAGACTCAAACTACTCCTTTAAGCATTATGGTCGTTTTAAAGTCAAGGGCTGGGTCAAACCTGCTTGCCAGCCTCAGGTGTGGTTTTCCAGAACTACTGAGAACTTGGGACCTTGAAGCTTACTGAATTCAAATGATAAAAACTTATGTCTTGCATTTTTGAAGGTTATTCTTAAAAATGTTTTAAGGAATACAATAGAGATTGTAAAATTAAAATGAATGCTAAAATACTGAGGAAGCATGAGTGAACTGAGTGAACAGCTGTTTGTTTGTGTGGAACTAGCCAATTTGCTACCAAGAGGGGGGACTGGACGCAGTCTTAACTTCTCCGGTAGGTTCTCACCAAAACGTTGGTCAAGAATTCTGTTCTGGGACATGGGTGCCAGGAGTGCCCCCACGCCCGTCTGGGGAGTTCGGCATTGTTTTGTTTATCTGCTCAGCTCCAGTCTGGGCTAGTCTACTGAGAGTGTGAATACGAGTGTTCATCTATTTTGGCTGCTCATTACTAGTCTGTGTAAAGTGAAAGTTACTTTGATTTATTTTGCATTTCTGTTAATTCATCTGGCTGAACGTTTGGACTGGACCCGCGGTGGGCTGCAAGAATCTCTAGCAGTTCTCAGAGTCTTTTGCTCGCCACTACAGAAGGAATCAGCCCACTTAGTTAATATAAATTTCTGTCTATCAGTTGCTCTTACCTGGGTTGTAAATCGCTGTAATTCCAAGATTGCTTATAAAAAGTAAAAGAAAAAATCTATGAGAAAAAGCAGCCTGGGCTGAGAGAAGTGGGGCGGGGGAGGGTTGGCAGTTATGCTGCTGGCTGCAAACCTAACAGGTCTTATCAATGAACTTCAAGGTTACAAAAAGTAACTGTAAGCACAGTCTTTCTCTGCCCTGGTTTATTCTTTTAACCCTTCCAATGCTAAATTAAACCGATACCTGTTCATAAATATTAATCTAAAATTGCTGACTGTTCACTTTTGGTAATCATTAAAAGATTAAGGTTTCTAAGAATTAACAAATTCTAATACATTAAAAACTAAACTCCCAGGAGAAAAGCGGAGGAGAAACAGACCTGAAATCTGCAGCCACCCTGGTGATTTAGAAGTTTAGAACTGTTTACTAGGCAGACTCAGCCCCTGAGAGCCAGGTCAAAGAAGGGGGGGCTGGATGCCTGAGCTGCCCGCTGCCCTGAAAGAAGAAGCGGCAGCGAGACAAGTAGGGAAAGCTGTGGATAGAGCTAGCGAAAGCTCCCTATTTGCAAATGTACTGAAAGGGTTTAGTACCTGTTGCTGCTGGAAGAGGAGGGGTTAATATCTCCTTCCAGTGCACTCCCTTGAAAGAGGCCTAGTTGCTGCTCTGCCACAAAGGGAACTGGTAAAAAGGCAAAAAGCAGGGCCCTAAGGGTTAACAAAAAAGTTCATGACCCCAGGACTCACCCCAACTTGAAAAGGACTATACCTGCAGAAAATTGTATAATAGACTCAGATGATGCCTGCATCTTCATAAACATGGCTTCAGAAAGACAAGGACAATTTTACCTTATATAGAAAGGTGAAAGAGTGGACTTTAGTCACCTCCCTAAAATGTTTGTATAGCCCTACCATATCTCATGTTTAGTAGCGGAGGATTTGACTGCCTGAAGAGGCCATGATGCCAATATTATGTTTCATTGTATTAATGTGTTGTATTAACCTTCAATTCTCTTACAGGTTTAAATGTAGCTGTAACTGGCAAATGTCCAGTCTCCCACACTGAGGAACATTGCTATAGCTATGTGTTAGCTGTCCTGGAAGGGGACTATGTGGGGTGAACTCCAAAAGTAAAGGGTGTCTAGCTGCCAAGAGGGCAGGTGCCCAACTGGGCAAAGGAGAATACCCATCAGGTTTTAGTCTCTATCGAGAGACAGTTGACAGTTGGCAGCCTGTATACTATCTTATAGGCCTGTGTGACCATGCCCATGTCAGAGGTGGCACAAAACCTCAACTGTAAAAAACTGGGAAAAGCCTGTTTGGAATAGAAGGTCTAAGGCATGGTTATGCATTTCTAAAAAACATAGAAAGAAGGTTTAAAGGCTGGTTTGAAAGTATGAAATTTAGAAAGGTTGTGTATGTGATAAGAAGGAGAAAAAAAAATGTTAAAAGAAAATTAATCAAATGATACAGGCCAGTAGGTCAGAAAGAGTAAATAATTTACATTCTGCCTCCCTAAACAGAGGGTAAATAGTTATGCCAAAGTACTTAGGGAAAATGATAAAAGAAATATAACAGTTACAAGGAAAATCAGAAGACCTTACGGCAGGTCAGTGGCTTTTTCTCCTTATGTAATTCCTCTGAAATTTGGCAATGCTTAATAAATCATGGCAATGCACTTCTTTGCATAAATTCAGTAAGACTGGTTTCCAATAGTAGTTTTATTGACCAAAAACTTTGACTGGAGTATCATGTTTTAAAGAGTTCTGTCTGAGCTCTGAAGACTTGAAGCCAATAAAAGTGCCACAGGAAAAGCCTGGTATCCTGCTCGAGAGCCCTGAAGATGGCTGGCGCTGGAGCGTCAGGCCCATGCCCTACCATCACTGGCGGTTGGTCAGAGTAGAAGGGGAGCAATAAGGATGCCTCTGCATCCCTGCGAAACCCCCACACACTCTGGGCCGCAACGAGTAGGAGGGCTACTGAGATGGGCCTTAAAGCCTAGAGCGTGGGCTCAGGTGGAGTTGCTATAGGTGAGGGATTCACCTAACGCAGCAGATACTGCAGGCAGGCCTGATGGCAGCTGGATGGCTTGGCTTCCTGGCCCTACGGGGCACATTAAGGTTCAACCATGAAATTCCAGCACAGGTAGTCGGTTACCATTCTTGTTGTGTTTATGCAAACATCAGGCCAAGTTGAATACAGTAGATAAATTGGTCTTGATTTGGCTTTTTGATAGCCATAGAGGAGTTTTAAGAAGAAAAATCCTATTTCAACAGAGGTTATTAAAACTGAAATGTTTTCTTTCCCTCCCACCAGACCATTTGTTACAATTTGTCTCTGCCAGGTCACAAGCCCACCTCCTTCTGTGCCCAGGCCTCATCATCCCTCTGACAGACAGCAAGGATCTCTTGGCTCTGAGAGAAACTTCTATCCCTCCTCAGCACGAAGCAGCTACAGAAGAGAATTCAACGCCCATTTTCCCTGAAAGAATTCAGAGCCAGGATCCTTGAGGTTTTACAGTCTACCCAGCAAGCAGACCAGAAGCACGTCCAAGATGATCTGCCTGTATCCAGTTCATCCCTTCCAACCTGGTGACACTGTTTGAGTAAAGAAATTTGCCACCCAAGGACTGAAAGAACCACCCCCACGGCAGTCAGGTCGATGGGATCCCGACGTGGCTTCATCACACCCGGCTTAAGACAGCCCAGGCAAAATAGAGAAGTCTAGGACTCAGTGGACCCTCATATCCACCCCCTTATGGGTCCTCTTATTATATTGCTTTTAATTCTTACTTTTGGGCCCTATATCTTAAACCGACTGGTCACTTTTATCAGAGAAGGAATAAGTGCTGTGCAAGTACTAGTGCTCAGGCAGCAATACCAGTCTCTCCGCCAGAGAGATAGTTTCAAAAAGAAATGTCTAGAGACAGAAGTTCTATGATTAGAACTTACCAAAAAGCAAATGGGGGAATGAAAGAATGTTACAAACTGCACAGGCCCAGCTGCCAGGCCTAGCTGCCTGTTTCATCTCAACTCCCTAGGCTTCCCCCACTAGAGATAGGAACAGAAGGGAGTGACACCCTCTCAAGGCTGCTCCTCCAGGAGATAGCCCCAACAAAGGGCAGGCTGAGTAAACCGGGCTTCAATCAACCTTGAGATAAACAGGTTGTGAAAACACCAGGCAGGAATGCCCTATCAAGACACAAACCAGACCCTTTGGAATTTCTTTGTTCTCCTCTCCTGTATGCAACCCCTCCCTAATGTATGATTTTTGCATATAAATAGCTGAAAGACCCCTTGCTGGGCGCCCAACTCCTCTGCTCCTGCATGAGTACGAGTTGAGCCCCAGCGCGCTGGAATAAAGCCTCTTGCAGTTTGCATCAAGTGACGTCTCCTGCGGATGATTGGGGTCGCCGTCAATCTATGGGACAGAGTGAGGGTCCCTCTTGGGGGGTCTCACAAAACAAACAAACAAACAAAACCTCTTAAAGGTACAAACAACGTTGTGGTGGTTACCAGAGAGCAGGAGGATTGAGGGAAGGTGAAGAGGATAAAGGAGGTCAAATATATGATGACAGAAGGAGATCTTGGGTGGTTGGAACACAAAGCGATATACAGATGATTTATTATAGAATTATACACTTGAAACCTATAACCTTATTAACCAAAGTCACCCCAATAAATTTAATAAAATTGAGAAAAATATAAGTTTATGTTGAACAACACAATAAAACCCTTGATGCGGAAATAAATAATAGTTAAATGAAGTTTGATTCTTTTCTCATTCATAATTCAATTTTATCTTTTTAGATCTAAATATTTCCAGACATATATTGTCAAAGAGAAGTTAGTAAGAGTGTAGAAGGCATAAGACTCATTCATCATTTAAACATAAGTATTCATGACCTTTTGTTGTTTCAAAACATTTGAGAAACTAAAGACATTTGAGGAACTCGTTTAAACAGAAGTTGCTTTAAGATTCAGAATATAATGATTTCCTTGATCATTTTATTATATACCACTTACTAATCCTACCAAATTCAGATATTGAAGTTAAAGAATCACTCTATACTCAACTATCCTGAAGTCATTAAAGACCCCAAAAAATTCAACAAGTGCCTTTGGTCACAAGCAACATATAATAAACACACATTATACAGCATGGATACCTGCCATTATGCCCCATGAAGCTATTATTAGTCAATAGTTCCTAGAGTACATATCTGCTGTTCACCCCAGTGGCAATTTCAAATTGCACATTCTGAGTAGGTACAAGAAGCTACTCAGCTTTGTGGCAGTATAAAGTTTACTGAATTGTGGCAAGGAGTGAAAGGAGGTCATTTGGTGAAGACTTAGTTTAGGTTTTATGCCTAAAAGGTTAAATACATCAATTTCAAATATTGTTCAACCACATATAACACACAACCTATAATACAAGTATTTTTTGTTGTTGTTTTACTGTGTCAATCTTTGATTTTTAATTGTGTTTCTTTTCCTTTCCATGGAATTAATAACATCTACCAAACTTGGGGATACTGATTTTGGACACTTGCCTCTTGCTTGGTTAAATCTTGTACAGAATGCAGAGGAATTATTTCCCAATAAATACTAGGAAAGAAAACATGCATAATTCAAATATTTCTTGGCATATTTGTATGGTTGTTTCTTTGTCTTTACAAGGGCATAAACATTTTAAAGTTATAACTTTGAATATTATAATTAATAATTACCAAAAACAAAGTACAATGGGATGCATAGAAAAATACTTAAATGAATCTTGAAGATTGATCATGATTTCACATTTTGACCCTCCAGAATATTAACAGTGGTTCTATTGGACATTTATTTAACCTCTACATGTCCAAGTTTTAATAATTAAAAAGGTCAATAATAGGATAGAATAGTTTTAAGTAAAAAAAGAGAGAGAAAATTATAAAATATTTTAGAATAAGGATTGATAAATACTGATTTCTGACTAAAAAATGACTAATCATATTAATAGTCACATGTTCTTATCAAAATATATTAAGGTTATGTTCTAGGTTATAATGAATGAATGAGATAGACTAATGGCAAAGTCTATAGGCTGGAGGGATATATTACAAACATTAAACAGAGGAACCAGGAAACTTACAATAGTAAAAAATGCTATTCAGAAAATGCCTCTATGCAATACAAATTAAACTAAAATCAATGTAATTTATGTAGGGTGGTAAAGAAAGTTTTTTCCTAAAATATGTCATAACAATAATGTATTAATATTGATAATATTCATGATAATGACAATTTTAAATAATTGACAAGCATTAAAAGTTTCTTAGTATTTTTCTTAGGAATTTAGTTATTGAAAGGGCGAGGGCTATGCCCTCCATCTTGCCCCGTACCCTCCATGTTGGGGCAGCCGCCATGTGCTCAGGAGAGTACCTTCTTCCCAGAAGCCCAGGCCCCTGCTAGCCACGCCCGGGATTTCTTTAAACTAACCAATGACAATCAAGGGACGTGCGCGCCATAGAGATGACCACATCCTGTGTATGAAGACCCGACTTGCACCTGGCCAATCGGCAGGGTCCACAGTCAGCTCCCCTCCCCTCACTCCACCCCCTATTAAAACCCTGTTTTTCCCACGATGGCTTCACTCTGCTTCCGGTCGCTGTGTCGGCCAGGAGGGGGAGTCAAGCTAGCTCAATAAAGGACCCTCTGCTTTTGCATCGGACTGGCTGGCTCCCTGGTGTGGTTTTCTTGGGGATCTTGAAATCTGGGCACAACAGTTATTCCATTTATTCTTTTTTAAAATATATTTTTATTGATGTCAGAGAGGAAGAGAGATGGAGGGTTAGGAACATCAATGATGAGAGAGAATCACTGATTGGCTGCCTTCTGCACAACCCCCCCCCCCCCCCCCCCCGGATATCAAGCCTGCAATCTGGACTTGTGCCCTGCTGGGAATCAAACAATGCATATGTCGAGGCTCAACCACTGAGACTTGCCAGTTGGGCTATTCCATTTATTCTTAATGAAAGCCCAATGAAGTAGTTCATTCATTTTTTATTGAAACTTTAAGTAACTTGCTTGAGATGATAGAAATATTAATTGCCAGATTTGGATATTTGAATGTGGACTCGATATTGAAAAAATATAAATCATAGCAAATTCAAAATATTTTAAAAAACACTATGAGTTAAAAGAAATTTAAAAATTCCAATAATTCCACAGACACAAAAAATGAGCATAAACCAAAGATCTAACTCAGTGCTGGATACTTAGGTATTATATGAGTAAATTTTATGATGTATTTCTATCCATACTCCACTTACTGATTCACTTTTATTCTCTCTGTCTCCTACTTTTTTTTCTATCATTTTCATAGTACTCTTCACAATTGTTCACCACACACAAGTGGGAAACATTTTTTGGGTTTTATTTCTCTTTTTTATCTTATAATAAAAATTTTATATTATCAAGTCAATATGTGTATTGAAACCAAAGACAGGTGGAAATGTCTGTGTGTTCTAAGAAAGGATTTAAAAAGATTATTACAGGTGGTGCTCTTAAGGAAAGGGAAGCTAGGAGGTAAGTGTGGAGAAAGACAACTCAATTATCTACAGCATCATCTAGAAATTAATGCCACAATCACAGAGAATTTGACTTAATTGGGAAACAGCATCATGCTTTAAATTCAAGATAGAACAAGAAAATGAGTACCAGGTCAGTGGTTAGCAGAGCATGAGAGGTAAAATTAAAGGACTGTAGATTTGATACTGGGATGTGAGAAAGTTTCTATGAAATCTTTTTTACATGGTGCCTGATGCCTGAAAGAAAGTAGGAGAATAATATTTATGAAAGCCACACTAGCCTGAAAAAAATTATCCATTGAACTATGAATTGTGATGTTTGTGTAAACAATATTTTCAATAAATTACAATAGAACTTAAATTTTCATAGTAAACCACTTTTCCTTATCTTTAATGTTAGCAATTTTCTAAACCATTCTTGTATTGAAACCCTTTCATTTTCTCTGCTGATATTTGCTATCTTTAGTGTTTCCTATTGAAGGGAGTTTTTAGGGGTAGAATAGGAAGGTTTAGGAATTTTTAGGAATTAGGAGGTGCATGGGGGAGAACCACAGGGCTGCAAAGCTGGGAGTTGCAGAAGGTTTACATTCACAGAATAAGGGAGCTGCCAGAAGGCATACATTCATGGAATAAGGAGGCTGGGAGCTGCCAAAAGGTATACATTTACAGAATAAAGGGAAAGGAAGCCACTCATTAAGATAAGGAAGAGGAAGGAAGCCACTCCTTTAGAGAAGGAAGAGGAAAGCCAAAGGGGAAAAAAAAAGGGGAGAAGAAGAGGGGAACCCCAATGTGGGCACTGAGCCCTGAAGCTGATATAGTGACCAATCAGAAGGGATATCAGGACACAAAGAACTTCAGCCTTCATAAACCTTAAGAAAGAGGGATTTGGTGGATCGCTCCCCCTCCCAATGTGGGAGTCTGTGCTTGTTTCCCAATAAATTTCCATCTTTTCCTATACCACCTTTTGTCTGTGGCTTCATTCTTCAAATCTACCTGGACAAGAACCCAGGAGGCCACCTTCTCATCCTGCCCAGGGGAACACCACACGATCCAGTTTAATTTCCGCGTTTCACTATATATTGTTTTGTGAATATGTGATTAGCAGGCAACTTTTTCTTACAGTTTTTTTAAATCTTTCTCTGTTGACTAAAAAGCAAATGTTACTGCCATCTTGGATACATGTCTGAAACTTTTGCTACCGAGCACAACCAAAGCTAGCATGAGCAAATATCACAAAGTATACCAATGTACCGCATACGTAATTTTCAGCCTCTGTTGTGCTCATTGATTACATATTTGTAATAGAGACAGTGCTTTCTAATTTACATGTAAAGCTTTTAAACTATTTTCATTATTCTTGAGCTTAACATCATGTGATATTTTAAAATCAGAATTGTTTGAAGTTGCATCTCTTTTTTATTATTATTATTACCAGTAGTCATTTGGTAACTCAAACAATTACCCCACTCTAAATTGCTCTTATATACATCCTAGATAACTCAGGGATTTTAGGAAAAGCAGAATTGCAAAATATGACATACTGTAAACTCTTGATGAAATAAATCAGATAATTAATGTTATATGTTTCCCCTCCCATATACTACACTACAGTTGAGGTGACAGCTGTTAAGTGTAAGTTTCAAATACGAACTCTACACATCGGATGAAGCTAGAGATTTAAACAGTTATGATAGCAAACTGATATGTTCTTATAAAAGCTAGAATTCACAATCTCTTACCCTCTATTTACTCAAAGGATGCTTTACAATGGTGTTAGCCCCATCAACTGAAGTTGATTTAAGCGTCATGATTTTTTTTGGAGGTATGGCTTCCATAATAATTGGTGCAAGAGAGAACCCTAGCAGCATCTGCACATGCTGCTTAAATCAATGCCGCTGGCTTTATTCCCAACTAACAAGTGTATCTACATTGATTAATCCTTTTTGTCAACAAGAAAGGAAATTATTACAATAAGGGCACTCACCCTGACTTTTCCAAATATTCACAAAATGATGTAATGTTTGCAAAAATATAGGAGTGGTGCTTTACTCATTCACCCAGCCTTCCCTACCCAACCCAAATGGATGGACTCATTAGGTGGCAATAAAACACAATGTGGATGTTAGTTACAATGAAAGAATACTTGGCAGGAACCACAATCCTGAAACCAAGATCCTTGACCATGTGCCCACTCCTGCTACATATTTGCAAAAGAGATATGCAAAACAAAAGGTATCTAAGCCAAAATTTCCCCTATTTTGGGGAATAATACATGATATTCCAATTTTGTCAGTAAGCCCTGAGTAGGCACTGAATGACCTTGCGGCAATGGGTTGAGTGGTCTCTGGGTGTCCTGAATCTGGACTCTTTAGAAAGGTAAGTAATCCCAAGGTAAAATAAATCAAGGAGAATGAAAGCAATATTATACAGAGTGAAATCACTCAAATCTATACCCTAAACCAGGGGTCCTCAAACTACAGCCTGTGGGCCACATGCAAATACAAATATTGTATTTGTTCCCGTTTTGTTTTTTTACTTCAAAATTAGATATGTGCAGTGTGCACAGGAATTTGTTCACAGTTGTTGTTTTTTTAAACTATAGTCCGGCCCTCCAATGGTCTGAGGGACAGTGAACTGGCCCCCTGTTTAAAAAGTTTGAGGACCCCTGCTAGTAAACCTTCCATAGGATAAGGTTTCTTCCAAAATGTGAAGGGCAGCCTAGAAACTTCTTAAAAATTGAATTTATTGGGGTAACATTGGTTTATCAAACCATATATATTTTAAGTGTACAACTCAATAAAACATCATCTGCACACTGCCTCATGCACCCATCATCCAAAGCAAAGTCTCTTTCCATCCCCATTGCTCTTATCATACTGTCAAAGTAGATGCTGACCTATATTTCCAACAAAGGATGGAAGAATAAATATTATACTCTTTCTAGAAGCCAACATTTCCTCACTTTTTATTCTTTCTTTTAAATCCACTAGACTTAAAATTCACACTGTTTTCCACCAGGACTGTAGCTAGATATGTGAAGGAAGGAGCTCAACACAGTCCAGTGTCAGAAAGATCTAAACCTTCCCCATTTGTCTTTTCCTTATCCTCGTTAAGGTCAATGCATCCCACCTAGAACTATGGTATATACATTTTAGCCAAAGGGGCTTCAGAAATGGAACATGAGAGCACAGTAATTAAGTTCGCTTTAAAAACATAAGTTATAGCCCTAGCTGGTTTGGCTCAGTGGATAGAACGTCGGCCTACAGACTGAAGCGTCCCAGGTTCTATTCCCAGTCAGGGCACATGCCTGGATTGTAGGCTCAATCCCCAGTGTGGGGCATGCAGGAGGCAGCTGATCAATGATCCTCTCTCAACAATGATGTTTCTATCTCTCTCTCCTCTCCCTTCCTCTCTGAAATTAATAAAAATATATTTAAAAAAAAGAATATGTCTACTAACTGCCAGATCCCCACCAGGATTTGGGCCATCCAATGGGAATAACAATTCTTTTCATTAAGCATGTCACTTATGATGACATCCATCCATAGACCTTTTGATATATTTTGACCAGATCATTTACTCCTTTTCCTCCAGAATTCAGTGATTTGAACCTATTTACATATGTTAATGGAGACATTTGTTTTCACCTATAATTTTCTATGGCCAAGTTCACATTTTCCAAGTGATCCATTTTCATAGATAGTTCATTAAATGGGGACTTCAAATAAACTGCTACTAAGGTTCCAAAAATATTTTCTTATCCTTTGGATCATCATTGGCATGGTCAGATTTGTATTTAAATCGATCAGTGTACTTACAAATCTTCTGATACACTATGTTCCTGAGGCAGAGAAGTTAGTGTTTGATATTACCATGTTTCAGTTAAAATTTAATGCTATTCCTGCCCAATTGTCTAGATGTTCTTCCATGCTCTACATATTCCAGGTAGCCGGGAAGTTGAATAGAAGTCACCCTTCAGTAAATTAGGTTTTCAATTGGATTGTGGACATAATCATATATCACATATCATGGTACAAATTGCATAGACACTGACTTTTTGAGCACAAAGTTATATACAGTGGATAAGACTAGGGAGCTCTAGCTTCATCCCATACAGATTTATCTATATGTCAGCACATTAAATTAATAATGGCATTAACTTAGTGTGTCTCTCTGGTCATCAAAAAGGAAGTTACCTATACGTATAGCATTCCAGCACCAACAGTAAGTCAGCTGATCTAACGCAATGGGTTAGGGAGTAATGGGGAGAGAGGGGGTAGCATCGTTATTCTCTTAAAGAAGACCTGTCCAATACTCCCTAACCCACTGCATTAGATCAGCTGGCTCACTTTCCAGAAGCATCTGATTACAGAAGCTTGCAGCTACTTTGTGAGCAGTCCTCACCCAAGTAGTCTGTCTCATTCAATGGTATCTAAAATCAGCAACATTTTTCTGATCATTAAAACAAAAAACCCATGCCAGCACTGATTCAACAGGTGTCTGCTGGCATTTAGTTCTGAGTTGTTTAGTAAAAAGCACTCCACATTCAATAGTCACATGTATTTGATCTTGGCTATCTGTACAGTTTGGATAATCATGACCTGGTTTGCTTTAATTTATATGTGAAGATAAATCAGGTAGCAAAAGAACACTTTTAAATGATAGAAAAATCATCTTTAATATTTATCTTTTACGATTCTCTCCCCCCCCCCTCTCCATCTCTCTCTCCCTCTCTCTCTCCCTACTCCCTCTCTCTCTCCTCTCTCTCCTTCTCTCCTCAAAAACTTAGGCTTGCTCTATCATACTTACCACTAGCTACATGTGGCTATTGAGCACTAGAAATGTGGCTACTCCAAATAGAGATACACTGTGAGTATAAGATACACTCTAATTTGCAAAACCTTAGTATAAAAAGTTAATATAAAATAATTAATTAATGATTTTATGTTGATTAATGGTGAAATAATATTTTAAATATATTGTGTTTAATAAAACCTATGATCAAAATTAATTTCATTTGTGTGTTTTTTTTCTTAAATGTGGCTCCTAGAGAATTTGAAATTATAAATATGACTTGAATGTGTGGCTTATAGCTTATTTCTGTTGGACAGGCCTGACTCAGATTGTACCGGAGCAGCTAACAATAGCAAATGAATGTAATTTTTGCCATGTTTTCTTAGCCCGTGTTAACTCTCAATCTAACTTCTTAGCTTGTTCATCCTGGTGACATCTATTTGCTCCATATTCTATTGGCTAGGCATATTACCAATAATTTGCTTCACATATGTCAGCAGTCTATATGAAAAATAAGTAGCAACAATCAAGTGTTTTATTCTCACATCTATTTTTTTCCACCCTTCCTTTTTTCTTATAAAATGTTTTGATTCATTGGCCTGAAGGGAATTCCATTAGACTGAGTGGAGATTATATATATATATATATATATATATATATATATATATATATATATACATATATATTCAGATTCACCACTCAGAGTTGTTATCCAGTATCAAGCTTTATTCATGAGGCACAGGAAAAGCAGACAGAGGTCAAAGACTTCACATGTGGCACATTGGACATGTGTCCTCTGACCCAGAATAGTAGAAGAGATCTCTGATGTACTTAATTAATCATCTCCTACAGCAATGAGTATTTAGTTGATGAATTATTGGCACAGCATATTATATACTCCACAGCATATTCTGCAACATTCTCCCAAGCACCATGTATCATAAATCTATATATGCTAAGTGTGTTTACTATACACATGAGTATGTCTCCTAAACCAGCGACATAGTGTGAGGAGCATTCCATAAGTAAGGACTATCCTCCTAACAGATATCATTAGTCCATTGACCCAGAGGTGATATTTCCATGTTTAGAAAGAGATTTCACTGTGTCATCACCTCCTGTTCTTCCTCTGAGGATAATTTCTCTGGTAATTAGGGAAGAAAGGATCATGGGCCAAGTTTTTCCTCTGCTATAATTAGTTATAAATGTTTAATGCAAAATATTATTTATGAGCTATGATGAAAATTATAACAGGAAAAGGGAAAAGATTATTTGTTTTAGGTTTGTCAGCCATTGGTGTCCATAGTCCAGCATATAACAAGTCATACTTATCTTAGACTTAATTTCTGTTAAGGTTGCTAATAGCTGTTAAAATCCAATAATTAAAAAAAAAAAATTGACCCCCTATTCAAACCACTTTCTATGAGATTACAATCTGAATCACAATTGCAGAGTCGCACAATTTTGAATATATTTGCTAAGACTAGTTTTATTATTTCCCTCTTTCTTAATTTCCATGCACACATATGTATAATGCATATATGTCTGCATAAACATACATATATATTGGAGACATTAAAGTATGTATATACAGGATATGTAATATATTATATATGCATATACTTTTAATTTCCTTTTTTATTATCTACCTTGCCCCTCATGTCTGCAGCCCTGGAATAAACTGAACATGAAATTTGCCTTGGGACTATCGCCAATTTTGGAGGTTGTTTACATTCATAACAATAAACTCTCCATGGTAACTTCATGTCTCTAAATTTTCTCCACTCCCAATTATCTGCTATTGTTTCAGTATTTCTCTATCTCCAGCAATGTCCCAATATCCCTATGTTGAAATTTATTCTCTGGGATTTGGTGTTCCTTAGACCTTTAAATCCTACTTCCATGGAGACTTGTTCCATGTTCCCACAGTTGACTAAGTCTTGTAATCAGGCTTAAAAGATTTGAAAGAAGTTATTAATCTTACTGATATTTCTCAGTTTGTACTCTCAGGTTCCCATTATATCCCCATACAAGTGATGCTCCCCAAATTATGTATCACCTTCTGAGTGGCAATTACTATTCCAGTGACCAGAGAGACTTTCCTCTTTCTGACCTCATTTAGCAATACCAATATTAGACTAACTTAATTTATTATTTATTTACCTCAGCAGCAAGATTCTATCTTCTTCTTACTACCCCTTCCTCATAATAACAGGTGTTTTTCTTTAATTTTTAAAAATGATGTAATCCCTTTCATGATCCCCAAGGCTCAAAAGGCCAAAGAGAAGATGACACCACAGAGTGTGGAGCTGGACATGAAGAGCTGGGGTTAAGAGAGGAGCGGCAAGTCAGAGGAAAGGTATCACCCATGTGAAAACACCGTGGGGAGGGGGGGAGGGGAGAAAAAGCATTGGTCATCTGCCTAACCAAATAACTAAAATGCTGCATGCATAATTACTAGTAAGTGGATGTAGAACTGGTGGGTGGAGGATAAATGATAGCAAATAGGATTGAGAGTTCTGATTATTGCACAAGACTGGATATTTTAATCTCCTAATTGGGAATGTTTTGTAACTTCACAGTTTCATAAGAGTAAGCAGGCAAGTAGAGAACCCCTGAGACCTGCCCACATTTTATCTGAAGAAAAGATGTTTACAATTAAGGATATTTTAAAATGGGAAATGGAAGACAAAATTTGATTTCATTAAGGTTGCATCAAGAGAAGCTTGTGCAACAAGCTAGTTTCAATGCTAAGGGTACAGATATATTAATTTTCTTAAAAAGATCTTATCTACACTAATAAAAAACAAAGATGCTAATTGACCATACCTTCGCTATGCCCATCAGCCAATCAAAGAGTATGCAAATTAACCCAACAAAGATAGCCATTAAATTTGCATATTGCAGGCGGGGCCAGCAGCGCCCGATGCTGCCCGCAGGATCAGGCCTGCCGTGGGCGACCCGGGGAGGTGGGGCAGGCACCGTGGGATAGGACCTGCCATCTGCCACCCAAGGAGCAGGCCTAACCCAGCAGGTGGTTATCTCCCAAGGGGTCCCAAACTGTGAGAGGGTACAGGTCGGGCTGAGGGAGATCCCCCCGCCCCTGCCAGTGCACAAATTTTTGGGCACCATGCCTCTAGTTAATATATAAATACCATAAAGGTAAACACACTGTATATCAATCATCAATATACTGGTCTAAACGTTGCCCTAATAATAACCAAAATTTTTTAGAAGGCATTAACGGTATATGTAACTAGAAGATCACATCCCACTTCCTGCCCATTGAAAACACATTACATATAATTGGATGTAGGTCAATATATTTACCAAGGATAATTTTTAGTTTAGTGTTAATTAATCCATTGTATAGAAGAAAGTAAAGCATAATGTGAATGAACTGTTTACTATAATACTTCAAGAGTAATAGGCATAAACTCAAGAAAACCAAATTTCAGGCCATAATCCTAATGAGTAGATAAAGATGTATCAGCATGATCCAGGAACCTCTGGGCATCCAGCAAATTGGCCATATGCTAATTTGTCTGTCAGAACCATTTCCAGAAACTAAAATGTAGCTCAACTGGGAAATACTTGTGCTGTGCCCCACAAGCCTGGTGTATTTGTACTTTCTAGACATCTGGAGACGGCGAATCAGACCCAACAGGAACTCCTATAACTCCCAGTAAATAATAAGTCCCATTTTTTAAATTACAGATTATTAAGCAGGAAGCTCATCTCTAGGGCCTCTTTTCTTCCTTCATGCTATTCATTTTCACAAATCCCACAGAAATGTTAAGAATATACCAAACACATTAATTTTTATTAACAATTGATATTTACACAGAAACTCCAGCTATATGCTTTGTAAAACACATCTGTGCTTGATTGTTCCAAAAACAATTTTACCTAGGGCATAAGTAGTCATGGTTTTTCACTTAAGCCGAGATACTTCCATTTATATAATGCTTATTGCATAATTTTTAAAAACAACAAAAAAAAGATGTAAGAAAGAAAAAAAACTTCCATTGACATTATGTTGCCACTGTAAATATGCAAACACAACTATAAAAGACACATATCAGTGTCAATAGCAACGTCTAACAAAACAGTGGTGTATGTAACTCAGAGGATGGTGTGGAGTATAGGAAAAGCTTTTTTATGGAAGGCTTTAGGTTAGACCTCAAAAAAATGAAGAATTTTACAGAGAAACAAAGAATGAGGAAAAGAGACACTCCAGGCAGAGTGAGCATCACTGTTCGCTATCAAAAGACAACACTTCTCTTATGTACCTTGGAGGGCAGATACGCTGATGCAGCGGAAGCCTGTAGATCTCCTGGCTTGGCTCCTGCTCTTTTTTTATACAACTTCCAGCTTTCTGGGCATCTGGAGGTTTCTAGGCTGGGAGCTATCAAAGGTTGAAAAGAAATTAAGCTCAGTCCCCTGGAGTTCAATTAGAGTCCCCAAGGGTGTCCTTGCAAGAGTCTGGAAACATTGAGATTCAATCTTGAGGAGCAGCACTGGGCCTAGAGGACTGCACCCCAGAGTCATCTGTCAATCAGTAACCATCTCCCAGTAGCTAACTGCAGAGGGAGAAAGGAATAGGATGTCCATAGGGGCCACCTTCTGAAATTTCATTATTGATAAGCATCTAATTCTTTGCTGGTAGTAAGGAGAAAAGACTGTCAGACCACAGAGAAAACCAGAGCTGAGAGTCCCTGAATACTATGATAAACTTTGTTAGCCATATGTGTCCTATATAAAAATAGTTACTATTGAGTTCTCTAATTTCATTTTTTAAAATATATTTTTACTGATTTCAGAGAGGAAGAGAGAGGGAGAGAGAGAGATAGAAACATCAATGATGAGAGAGAATCATTGATTGGCTACCTCCTGCAAGCCCTCCACTGGGGATCGAGCCCACAATGAGGGCATGTGCCCTGACCAGGAACTGAACCATGACCTGCTTCGTAGGTCCATGCTCAACTACTGAACTACCGCAGCCAGGCTCTAATTTCATTTTTTATATTCTTTTCTCAGATTATATCTCCTTAGCTTCATTGCACATATGTCTTATAGAATCATCACTTCTTTTGTTTATTTTATTTAAGAAGAAAATAGATTTAGAAATTTTATTTTCCAGAATATATATTTCAATTGACAGTTTTTCTTTCTATTTCTGCTGTTTTTAAAGTTTTTACTTTTTTAAATTATTTGCATGAAAATCAGGAAAAAAAGAACAAATGTAAAACTGCTTGTTTTCTTTTCAGAATTAATTTCAATGTACAAAATCTCACCTTGGCTCTATTTTATATAAGAAATATAATAATCTTAGCAAAATAGTAATGCTTAAAATAGGACAGTCTCATTTTATTTCTGTAAATATTATAATATACACTAATAGAAATAAAATTGAGTATTTTATGGTGCTGCTTTTATCTTTGCCATTAAAAAAAAAGTAAATTTTACTTCTTATACAGTGAAGTGTGGTGTCCTGTGTTCTTTTGTCCTTCTTCTTTTATTCTTTCAAAATTCTCATAAGTAATATTAATTTTTAGCATGGTTTTGTTTGATCACTTGGATGTGATTATAGGATTGCTTAAGATTTTATCTAAAAATTTATTCTTTATCTTAAAACAATAGCATGTAAATTTTTTAAAAAAAGATTTTAGAGTCAGTGCAAATGACTATATGATTGAAATACCGATGAAATTAATATTTTAATTTTCAATATAATCTCTTTTAAAGTCATTTTTTCCCGTTATTGTAATTGTGAAATCAAATGTATCTTTAGCTCTAAGGAAAAATACTTTTCTTCAACAATGTAAGTATCTGTTGCCACACACTCAATTTCCTTCCAAGGGCCTAAGATTTAAAATAAGTAAGGTGAATTTAACTTACCTAGGACAAAACAATTTTTCTATAGGGCTAATGTTACATACTACATCAGGTAGAAATTTCACTCAGTTGCTATTCATAGACACCTGAAACAGTGCTTTCAACTGTATTATTATAGGGGTTAATTATTTCTCATACAAAGAAACCCAAAAGTAGACAGTCAGGCTCTTCAAGCTTTGCTATGTTTGTGGTCTGATCCTCATTCTTATTATCTCAAAAAATCTGTGAGTATTGGGTATATCTTCATTTCAAGCTAGATAAAGGAGAAGAGTAAAGTTGTTTTTTTTTTAAAGTGTGTGTAAGATGAAACGTTTCTCTCTATTTTTTTTTAATTAAATCTAATAGGGTGACATTTATTAATCTGATCACACAGGCTTCAGGTGTGGGTTTTTATGTTACAAGATTTGTATATTGCACTGTGTGCCCATAGATTGTTTCTGACTCCTGCTTTTCAACAGGCTACAATTATGATTCTGGACAGGTCATGTAACTCCCCCAAACCTCAGGTTCTTATCTATAAAATGATAGAATAAACTTAGATAAATCTTTTCTCTTTTTTTCATAATCTTTATTATTCTTTCCAGCTCCAAAAGTCAGTGACATTAATGCTCATGACTGTGTTCCAATAAAAATTTTTTACAAAAATAGGCAAAGGACTGGATTCTGTTCATAGGCCATAGTTGGCTGACCTTTGATCTAGAGCAGTCTCTGTTGGATAGCTGGCACATTTCCCCCTCCACTGTTTAACAGATACTCAGAAAGGATTGAATATGGAAAAAATTAAAATTTGCCAATACATTTGAAGTGAGATGAGAAATAATTTTCAAGTTTAGAGGACTTATATACTCATCTGCTCTGAGTTGAGATTTTAAATGTTGAATTATGAATATTTTTTCACCTTGACTCATCATATAAGACAAATAAAATTATAAGTAAAGTATAACTCATGGGAATTTGATATATACATCCTTATGAAAGGATTTCCTCACCTACTTAAAAGATCAGTTACCTCACATATCTTTCATTCTTTTTAATATATTTTTATTGATTTCAGAGAGGAAGGGAGAGGGAGAGATTGATAGAAACATCAATGATGAGAAAGAATCATTGATCAGTTGCTTCTTGCATGCTTCCTACTGGGGAATGAGTCTGCAACCCTGGCATGTGCCCTTGACTGGAATCAAACCCAGGACCCTTCAATCCATAGGCTGAGGCTCCAAAACTGGCTAGGGCCTTCCTTTCTAACTTCTTTCTTTGAGAACATTTAAGTTCTACTTTCATAGCAAATTAATTTTACAAACAATGTTATCAATTATCAACTATAATCATCACTAGAGACCCGGTGCAAAAAAATTTGTGCACTCGGGGGGAGGGGGGATCCCTCAGCCCGGCCTGTGCCCTCTCGCAGTCTGGGACCCCTCAGGAGATAACGATCTGCTGGCTTAGGCCTGCTCCCGGGTGGCAGAGGGCAGGCCCAATCCCGAGGTGCAGCCCCTGGTCGGGCTCAGAGCAGGGCTGATTGGGGAGTTGGGGAGCCGCCCCCTGCGATGCACAGAGCAGGGCGGATCAGGAGGTTGCGATGCCACCCTTAGTCACGCTCAAGGTAGGGCCAATTGGGGGGTTGGGGCACCGCCCCCTGTCACACTCAAGGCAGGGGCGATGGGGAGGTTGTGGTGCCACCCCCTGTCACACACAGAGCAGGGCCAATCAGGGGGTTGGGGCGCTGCCTCCTGTCACTCACAGAGCAGGGCCGATCAGGGTGTTAGAGAGCTCCCCCCTGGTGAGGCTCAGAGCAGGGCTGATTGGGGAGTTGGGGAGCCACCCCCTGCAATGCCACCCTTAGTCACGCTCAAGGTAGGGACGATTGGGGGGTTGGGGCACCACCCCGTCACACACAGAGCAGGGCCCATCAGGGGGGTTGGGGCTCCGTACCCTGTCACGCACAGAGCAGGGAGCATCAGGGGGTTGGGGCGCCTCACCCTGTCACACACAGAGCTGCAGGGCGATATGGGGGTTGGGGAGCTCCCCCCTATCAGGCACAGAGCAGTGCTAATCAGGGGGTTGGGGCACCTTCCCCTGTCACGAACAGAGCAGGGCAGAAAGGATGGTTGAGGCCCCGCCCCCTGTCACACACAGAGCCGCATGGTGATCAGGGGGTTTGGATGCTGCTCCCTGTCACACTGATCCCAGTGCTGAGAGGCCTATTACCCTTTTACTATACAGGATAGAGGCCTGGTGCATGGGTGGGGGCTGGCTTGTTTGCCCTGAAGGGTGTCCTGGATCAGGGTGCGGGTCCCACTGGGGGTGCCTGGCCAGTCTGGGTGAGGGGCTGAGGGCTGTTTTCAGGCTGGCGGGTGACTGAAGCTCCCAACCGCTCCTTTTCTTCTATTTTATTTTTTATTCTGGGCCAGCTTTAGCTCTGAGGCTTGGCTCCAGCTCTTAGGCCTTGGCTTCTGAAAGCAGGTATCTGGTTTGTTTGGGTTCTATCATCGAAACACTGTTTCAACTCCAGCTCTGAGATCCTGGCTGGCTGAAAGCAGGTTTCTGGGATTTTGTTTAGCTTCTATATTTGTAACAATGTTTCAAACTGCAAGCTCAGAGGCCGGCAGTGGCAGACAGGGAACGTTGGCTTCCTCTATCACTGAAGCAAGCAAGCCTCATGTTCGCTTCAAGCTGCCTGGCTTCCGGCCGCCATCTTGGCTGGCAGTTAATTTGCATATCACCCTGATTAGCCAATGGGAAGGGTAGCGGAGGTATGGCTAATTACCATGTTTCTCTTTTATTAGATAGGATGTTTTACAATGAATGGTTTATTATGATTAATACCTAACTGCTTAAGATTAATTAAGTATTGATAAGTATGTCATTGTCCATCTATATTTATCTCTTCCATGAGTAGCAGCAGTCCATTTCCTTAAGGATATTCATGTACAGCGCATAGTATATGTAACTGTACTAGTGAATTCTTTTAAAGTTTAAGTGACAATTAACATTTTTTCTTTAAATCAAATTAAAATTATTTTTTATTTAACTCTGCAAATCATCCAAAATAGATGAACTCCATTCAGAGAATGTTGTTGTTTTTGAAAAATATTTGAGAAACATATTAAAAATAATGATACTCAAGTTTTAGTATATAAACAACTGTTACCCTAAAGAGGAGTCAGTTAAATAGTAAGAGGCTTAAGAGTCTCTTAGCAAAGACACATCCTGTATAATAAATAGATAATATGAAAATGGTCATCACACCCTCACACCATTATGACCTTAATGGCTCAGACACTCAACACTGGGGAGAGAGGAATGGGGACCAGCCAGGCACAAATGAGCTCGTGATAGAAGAATGGGGATCAGCCAGGCTGCAGCCCCAGAGAAGGACACATTGGCCTCCCCGCAGCCCGCCCACGACCCCTGTGGCTGCAGCTGGCCCGGGCGAAGCTGGCCAGGGTCCTGGGTGCCTGCGGCTGGCCAGAGTGAGGGAAGCCCAGGTCCTGGGTGCCTGCAACCGGCCAGAGGAGAGATTCCTGGGTCCCGGTTGCAGGGTGAGTCAGAGGCGGTTTGGGGTGATCAAGCCAGCAGGGGAGCAGTTAGGGGCAATCAGGCTGGTAGGGGAGTAGTTAGGGGCAATCAGGCCAGTAGGGGAGCAGTTACGGGTCATCAGGCAGCAGCCAGAGATGGTTAGGGACCATCAGGCAGGCATAGGTGGTTAGGGGCAATCAGGCAGGCAGGAAGGTGAGCAGTTAGGAGCCAGCAGTCCCGGACTGTGAGAGGCAATCGGACAATCCCTGAGGTGGTCCCAGATTGGAGTGGGTGCTGGTCAGGCTGAAGGGACACCCCCCGACTCCATGCACAAATTTCGTGCACTGGGTCTCTAGTCTGAAGGCAAACTTTGCTTGGAGAGACAGTGACCCCTTCTTGTTGGCGTAGCTACTGATTCCAAGGTTCACACAGGTGCAGTTGATAGCACACAGAGACATTGATAGATGGTGATAAGTTAGAACCAATAGCTTTATGGAGAGAGAGAGTGGGGGCAGTAGGACCATTCAGGTGGGTGAAAACTAAAACTAGAATGTTTAAATGGAAAACAGAATGTAAAATAGAAGAAGGTGACAGAGTTGATGTGAGAGCTGTGATGAAATTTAGGACAGACAGAGAGCAGAAAGGCTATAGCCTAAAAGGGAAAGCACTGACATTGCTTATGAAAGGAGAAATCAATTACAGCCTTAATGACATGCCAACAAATTAGCAAATGTAATTAATAAACAGTATATCCAACTGTTAGTTATAATGGACCTGGACATGGAAGATTCTAAAGTAGCTTTCAGAAACTCTCTGCTCTGGCATAGGAATTATTTTGTCAGTAGAAGAATAAAAAGTGTGTTTACATTATAAATAAATGTGACATTTATAAAAATGCTTATATTAAAAACAGAGAGAAGTACTGGAGCTTCCATTGTAAAGTTTGTGCATTTGAAATTTATCACATTGAACAGAAAATCTCTGCAAGTGAAGTTTTTCAAATAAATGCGCTGAAATATTGGTTTCGTTATTCTTCGGTGATATGTGTACACTCCAGTAAAACCCGTTTACCAGTTTAATACCTTTTTTATGATAGCATAACTGTATGCACCTTTGATTTATAAAAGAAAAGCTCAAGTTCTGAACTTCTAGAATAAGCTTTCTTCCCAAGGAAAAGTGCCTAAAGTGAAAGAAATAAAAAACTTGTATTAATATGATATGAAAATTAGAACTTGAAACACATCGAAGTATAACCTTCTCACTTTCAGAATATTTTATAAGTTCTAATTTTCATATCTTTTTTTGTATGTGAATGACTCATCATTCTTCCTGCGCCCATCCCATACTGTTTGCTTGTTTCTTCTGCTTTGTTGATATACTGAATTGGTATTTATAGTTAGACTTCTGGTCTTGCTGATGACATTCAAAGGCTAATAACACTCAAAGTGACACTGAATGTTATGGGATGTACAGATGACACATATCTTAATTTTCTTGATTCTAGTCTAGGCAACTCTTGATTCAGAAAATTAACATACTATTATCCATACACATAAGTACTTGGATACAAGTAACTTTTAGTTATTTGTCCAAAGTCAATGACAAACACAGATCTCTAGTTTTTATTCCTAAACTAGAGGCCTGGGGCACAAATTCATGCACTAGTGGGCTCCCTCAGCCTGGCCTGCAGGATCAGGCCAAAACTGGCTCACTGACATCCCCCAAGGGCCTCTGAATTGTGAGAGGGTGCAGGCCAGGCCGAGGAACCCCACTGGTGCATGACTGGGGCCAGGGAGAGATGTGGGAGGTTGGCCAGCTGGGGAGGGACTGTGGGAGGGCTCTAGGGCATATCCAGCCATCTCACTCAGTCCTGATCAGCCAGACCCCAGCAGCAAGCTAAGCTACTGGTCAGAGCATCTGGTGGTCAGTGCACGTTATAGCAACTGATCAACCAGTTTATGTCTGCCCCCTGGTGGTCAGTGCACAGCATAGCAAGCGGTTGTGCAGCCTTAGCATATCATTAGCATATTATGCTTTTATTGGTTGAACGGCCGACCAGTCAACCAGACACTTGGTATATTAGGCTTTTATTATATAGGATGTCTCATTTTTCAGTAATATTGAGTTCAATATGTGAAAATAAAATAAGTAAAAATATCTTTAGTTCTACAGTCATTCTAAAAAAAATTTATTGTTGAAAGTATCTTATCCCCTCCCCCGCCATTGACCCCTTCTAGCCCCTGCTCACTCACAACCCCAGGCTTTCACCACCCTATTGTATGTGTCCATGGGTTATGCATATATGCATACAAGTTCTTTGGTTGATCACTTCCTACCCTCCCCAGCCTTCCTTCTGAGATTCTGCTTTATGTTCTGTGCTTCTATGTCTATGAATCTATTTTGTTCACCAGTTAATTTTGTTCATTGGATTCCACATATGAGTGAGATCATGGGATACTCGTTTTTCACTGGCTGGCTTATCTCACTTAGTATACTACTCTCCAGTTCTACAGTCTTTCCCCTTGATGAAATGGAACCTCCCTAGGTACTCTGAACCCATGAATATTGAAATAGGAACTTTTCTGTGGCCTTTCAAATGTGAGGAGTGTGTTCCAGGATCAAGAAGGGATTTGGTAAGACTAGACTGCAGGATCCCCCTCACTTCCATGCTCTGAACACATTCTTTACACCTTCCGTACCTCGTGGGCCATGTTTACTCCTCACCCAGTACTTTACATTCAAGCATTGAACGATAATTGGTTGAATCACATCCACATGTTCCAACATACTTCTATTACATGGAGAGGGAATTGTGAAACAGGTTTTTATTCTGCCATAATTTAAAATAGACCGGTAGGTATTATAGCACTCAAGGCGTCACTTATTTTTTAAACATCATCATTAATATTCAAAATAGTTAAAATGCTAAGTTAAAATATTAACACACATACATGCCATTTTCAATCATTAAATAGTGTTTTCTGACTGCCGTTTTAATAGAGCTTTTGCAAATCCACAAGACTTCTGGAATTACAGGAGAAAAATAGTATGAGAGCATTTCTATAATTTTCCTAAAGCAGGGATTTATATTTTCCAGGAGGGTACCATCCCTGAAGTTTTACATAACTCAGAATTTGCCAATTTCTTAATCATATTGTTATATAATGGCAAAGCTGTGTTTATGCCAGGCACTGTACTGACATTTGCCACAGTTTAACTTATGTAAAGCTTATAAAATCTTACATAGTAGCCAAACTATTATCACAGATTGCAGACAAGAAACTGAGATGACAAGTTAAAGAACCTGTCCAGGTTCCAGTTTATAAGTGATAATGTCAGGAATGAAACTCAAGTCTGGTTGACCCAAGTTCCAAGTTTCGCTCCTATAATGCAACTTATAAGATGTTATATAATTATTTAAATTTATTCTTTTGAGTATCCTTTTAGGGTCGCCATTCAAGCCAAATTTCTTCTCACACTGTATAACTCAACTCTGAATTATCAATTTAGGGGCAAGTCTAGTATATGAGGGGTGAAAACACATTGATTAATTATCTATCTAATATATATTCACTCACTGCTTATTAATATAACATACTTTTATTAAGGATGGCAATGTGTCTACTTAAAAAAAAACTGTAAAAAACATTTTCCAGTATTCCTTATGCTTCTCTGTGGTAAAATGAAACAATTCTAAACAATGGGGTGTAAGCAGAAGTATTTGGATGGAATCTGGAGTGGCTTTTTAAAGTGGGGTGAGGATAAAGGGGGTCCTAATATATGTTGATGGGAAGACATTTGACTTTGGGTGGTGGGCACACAGTGCAATATACAGATTTTGTAAACCCAGAAATCAGTTGCATTTTTATAAACCAATAATGAACTATCAGAAAGGGAAACTAAGAAAACAATCCCATTTACAATTGCACAAAGATATAAAATAAAGTACATAGGAATAAATTTAACCAAGGATGTAAAATACATAAACTCAGAAAATTATAAGTTACTGAAGAAATAAATTGAAGAAGATACAAACAAGTGGGAGTATATACTGTACTCATGGATTGGAAGAATTAACATCAGTAAGTGTTAATTTTACTCAAAGCAATCTATAGATTCAACACAATACCTACCAAGATACATATTTCACAGAACTAGATCAAATATTCCAAAAATGCATGTGGAAACCACAGAATACCCCAAATAGCCAGAGCAATCTTGAGAAAAAAGAATCAAGTTGGTGGAATCATGCGACCTGATATAAAACTATACTACAAGGCCCTAGTATCCAAACAGCATTGTACTATCATAAAAACAGACATATAGCCCCAACCAGGTGGGTAGGGCCTACCACTTTGGGGCGATGGATCGGCCCCAAAGAGGGAGGCCCAGGCTACCCGGTTTGGGGTCCTGTGGTGGTTAGCTTGGGCCTCCTCTTTGGGGCAATCTATCATGGGGCTCCCCGGACTGTGAGAGAGTACAGGCCAGGCTGAGGAACCTCCCCCTCCCTCTCCACCCCCACCTCCAAGTGTTTGAATTCCGTGCACCAGGCCTCTAGTATAACAAATATGAGATTGTTTGATATTACTCTTATTGGAGATGTTCATATTATGTGCACAGGTTCTTTTAGAAATAACAAAAAAGAACATGGAGCAGCTAGGACTTGGAGGTTGACCTGAGGTGAAAATGAATGCGAAGGAGTCTCTGTGTACTTCCTGCTTTGTGGATGGAGCTGATCTGAGTTGGATCACTGATATGCAATTTTTTAAGTAACTGCATATCAACATATTTTCCCCATTACCAAACAATCTCAATTGTCCTTTATTATTATCCATTAAAAAAAACCATATTAGATAAAATTTTAAAGACATTAGGTAACATCTATAATTGAACTATGCTAATAATCACTTTATTTTACTGTAGTATTTTCAGTTAGAAACAAATTTTAAAGTAATTTACTTGATGCAGTGAATGCTGAGAGCTGTCATTCATTAATCAACTGAGAGCCATTTCTGTCCATATCAGAATATATAAGTTCCACCATTACAGTATTTCATTCTCAGTGATCCAATGCTCAATGAATGCAGTGCCTATATTTTCACAATTTTGTGTTCAAGGTATGTTTAGCTGTGGATAAGATAGCAACAGATGCTAATGAAAATTTTAATCTGTTAGGGTATTTAAATTCTCATTACTCTGCTTGTTGATGAATATCATTTGGTTATTATTCTCTAATATATCTAGATATCTAGTCATTTGATAACTAATAGATTGAAAAGCAATTGAAACATTTTCATAACTATCATATATCTTTTCAATTCTGAGTACATGGAGTTAATTTTGCACAGGGAATATTAAAGAATATAGATAATTTTTACTTGTCTGTTTGACTTCTACATTTATAGACCTCAATGATACAGGGCAGTGGTCAGAAAACTGCGGCTCTCAAGCCACATGCGGCTCTTTGGCCCCTTGAGTGTGGCTCTTCCACAAAATACCACGTGCGGGCACACATGTACAGTGCGATTGAAACTTCATGGCCCATGTGCAGAAGTCAGTATTTTGTGTAAGAGCCACATGTGGCTCGCAAGCCGCAGTTTGCCAACCACTGGTATATGGAGATTTTAATGAGCTTTAGTAATCTAGGATATTGAAATAACATGTTTGAATACAGATCCAGTATTATACACTCTCTCCTTTTAGTATTGCTTTTTTGTTTTGTTTTGGCATTTGGGGGTAACAAAAGACATTTACTTCAAAATGTTTTTCACTGTAGACTCAATTACATATGCAACTATTTTTTTAGGTTCAAAAATAACTTTTTTGTTTTATTTTTTGAAAGAAATGAAATTAAAAATCAACTTAGCTCTGTCAAATGCATTTCACTATAATGAAAAAATACTTTCATATTTATTAATATTGAATAAAAAATAAGAAGCGCAATTCCCAAGTGAATTTTTTTAACTACAACTTGTGCAGAAAAAAATGAATAAAATAAATGTTATTATAGTGAACCAAAACTCTTTGAAAAATAGAGCAAGTCATTTGACAAATGAGAAATATGGCTGGGTTCATCCATCCTTATAAAAAAGGTAAATTGAGTTGAATTCTGTAATAAAATAAATTTATATATTGTTTGTGCCCATCAATACAAAAATGCTAAAAATGCAGAGAAAAATTCTTTGATAAAAGTATGCTTGAACAGTTTGACCTATTCAGTTTTAATAGGTTATTTTGAACAAATGTGCACTAAAACAATAAAGCAGGTAGTGCAAGAAGTGTGAAGATTAAAATTCAAAGTTTAAAAGATAGTTGAAATATGAATGCTTTGTTTTTCTTGAATAAACAAAAGAAATATTTATTATAAATACTGAATGTTTCAAGAAATATGAGTGCAAACATGAATGCACTTGCATACCATGTGATATGAAGCCATCGTGCAAGAAACATCACCAAGGGGTTTGACTTTGGGAGAATAGGGAAGGCTTTTGTATTATTTGTGCATTCCCACAGAAAGACTTTTTAAAATTATTTTTTATTGGATACAGATAGAAATTGAAATGAAATTTGAGAACTACTCATAAATATACAGCAAACACTTTCACTCTGAAGATTCTTTGTTGGTGGAAGCTTATTATAAGACTAGAGGCCCAGTGCACAAAAATTTGTGCACTCAATGGGGTCCCTCAGCGCAGCCTGTGCCCTCTCGCAGTCTGGGACCCCTCAGGGGATGTCCACCTGCTGGCTTATGCCTGCTCCCCAGGGAATTGGGCCTAAGCTGGCAATCAGACATCCCTCTGGCAGCCCGGGAGCCCTTGAGGAATGTCCACTGGCCAGCGGGGAGCAGGCCTAAGCAGTAGTCGGACACCCTTAGTAATGCTGAGGAGGCGGGAGAGGCTCTTGCCACCACCACTGTACTGGCAGCCATCAGCCTGGCTTGTGGCTGAGCAGAGCTCCCCCTGTGGGAGTGCACTGACCACCAGGGGGCAGCTCCTGCATTGAGCGTCTGCCCCCTGGTGGTCAGTGTGTGTCATAGTGACCAGTCATTCCCAGTCGTTCTGCTATTAGGGTCAATTTGCATATTACCCTTTTACTATATAGGCTACAGGTCTGGTACATGGGTGGGGGCCGGCTGGTTTTCCCTGAAGGGTGTCCCGGATCAGGGTGAGGGTCCCATTGGGGTGCCTGGTCAGCCTGGGTGAGGGGCTGAAGGCTGTTTGCAGGCTGGCCAAGCCCCCCAGTGGGGACCCTCACCCCATGGGGGTGTGGCCAGCCTCGGTGAGGGACTGATGGCCATTTTCAGGCTGGCCACACACCCCGGTGACCCAATCTCCCAGCCTCTCCTTTTTTTCTTTTTTTTTTTTTTTTTCTGAAGGAGGTATCTGGGATTTATTTATCTTCTATAACTGAAACTTTGTAGCCTTGAGCAGAGTCCAGGGCTGGCCAGGGCAGGCTGGTAGCTTGACTTCCTCCATCGACAGGGGCAACCCAAGCCCCCTACTCACTCCAGCTCCATGGCTGCCGCCATCTTAGTTGGGTTAATTTGCATACTTGCTTCTGATTGGCTGGTGGGTTTAGCGGAGTGTAGAGGAGTGGCAGAGTGATGGAGTGATGGTTAATTTACATGTTTATCTTTTATTAGTGTAGATGACTATGTCTTCATGTTTTTAGAAAGAGACATTTACTATAGTATGTATTTAAAACATGTTTTCCATGTTGCTTATAGATATAATATCTAAAGAAGGAACATCTTTAGTATAAAAAAATGAAATGTGAAGGCAAGTAAGTAATTGGTTAAAACTGCAAGAGTATTTGGGGATGTTAATAACCACTACATTCTTCTTATACAACATACAACATAATATCTTCTTCCCTCAGATTAAGAGAATTACGGATGTAAACAAGTTACCTAAAAATACACAATAAAAATTTATAAGGCAAAATAGTTTGAATTAAAGTTGAATTGCTTATAGTCTCATAATACAGCTTATAGCTGTATTAAACGACAAAATTTAATTTTTTAATCTGTATTTTCTATGAGGTTAAAACCTTAGGAAATTTGATATATTCATAAGTAAATTTATTCAAAGATAAAAATTTGTTCAATAACTAAAATTTCTACATGTAAAATCATTTTGTATTCACTTCAAATAATAAGTAATTATGCTATTTTACTTATTTTTAGATTATCTATATAGGGACTCATAAATTTATCCACAAATAAATTAGACAAAGAATAGGTGGTTAAGGTTAGCAATAAATAATTTTACTATTTTAGTCATTTTAAAAACTGAATTAAATTGATTATGAGAATATCTAGTTAGATTTTATAACATTGGTTGTTACTGAAGTTTAACTAATGATATATTAAAAATTGACTAAAATATTAAGCTGCAGTAATAGCCAGTAGCTAATGTTTTAGTAAAGTCATGAAGAAAGTGAAAAAAGAAAACATACAAGCAATTGTCTGGCAACTAGAGGCCCAGTGCACAAATTCATGTACCTGTGGGGTCCCTCGGCCTGACCTGTGGGATTGGGCCAAAACAGGCTCTCTGACATCACCCAAGGAGTCCTGGATTGTGAGAGGGCTCAGGCCTGGCAGAGGGACCCCACCGGTGCACAATCAGGGCCAAGGAGGGATGTGGGAGGTTAGCAAGCCAGGAAGGGACTGAGGGAGGGCTCCAGGGCATGTCTGGCCCATCTTACTCAGTCCAGATAGGCCGGACCCCAGAAGCAGGCTAACCTACCTGTCGGAACATCTGCCCCCTGGTGGTCAGTGCACGTCATAGCAACTGTTCGACCGGTCAACTATCTCCTCACCAGTGGGCAGTGCACATCATAGCAAGAGTTTAGGTGGACTTAGCATATCATTACATTAGCATATTATGCTTTGATTGGTTGAATGGACAATCGGACAACCAGACACTTAGCATATTAGACTTTTATTACATAAGACATAGTATCACAGGTAAAAGAAACAACATGTTTCAAAAGTCGTGAGGAAGGAACTTTCCTTGCCCATTGCAGTATCCTATGGCTGGAGTGAGGGCAGCCAAATTATAGGTGGGAAGAGATGAGGCTAGAAATGTGACAAGGACTTTGGCTTCCACCCTATGTGATATGGGAGACAACATGTTACACTTGGACTTGCATTTTTAAGGCCACTTTGTCCCTGAGATTTTGAAAACAGACTGTAGGAGCATGAGACTGGATGAAGAAATAGTAGTTCAGAAGATATTGCAATCATCTAAGTTACTGGGACATCTAAGTTCCTGAGTGGCAATGGTGGAAGTGGTAAGATGTGGTCAGATCCTGGATAGAGTTGAAAAGTGGGGCCAAGAAAATTTACTGAAGGATTGGATGTATTGAGTTCATTATATTTATAAAAACAATGCTTTCAATACAGCAAGCCTACTGATTTTAGGTCCATCTTCCTTGACATGGATTTTCATGAAAACTATTTTTTAAAGCTTTTGTGCTAAAATGATATGATCGTTATGATTCAATAACTGCGAAAAACAGCTTCAGTTTCACATGTCTCCCAAATAAGAAATGTGAAGATTATCCACAGAAGGGTTATAACCATAAGAGGAATAAAATTAGACTAAATAAATTGAAAATTGTACATATGGAGTATAACTTTAAAACTAATTATTGTTATTAAGGCATCTAATTTTCTATACTTTCCCTTTCCCTAGCCATTCTAGTTAATTTTACGGTGCATTCTATTTTAGCTTTACACCAGGGTCTCTCCATATTCCTTCTGGGAAAGATATAAAGATATTTATTTCTTGAATTTACTTACTTAATGAGTTTTCTCCTTTTTTATGGGTTATACCTGTTTTACCTATCAGACAAAACTATTTTAAAATTCCCATAATTTTTTCTCATTAAAGGGTCCACAAAACAGCATTTATTTATTCAACTAATTGAAAATATCATTGTAAATTGTTTGTTTTTGTTTGATATTTAAGAAATCTTTTTCGCTGTGACATGTTAAACTTTATGCAATATTTCCTAATAATTCCAATTGGACTAGATATCTCTAAGGTCCCCTTTACACTAATTTAATAATTTCATGACTTCAACTGCCTAAATTTTAATTTTTCGTTGCCACTTAAGATAAAAAACAGAGCAAAATTGAACAGACAATATCTGTATAAGAAATACATCTGGTCAGATTTCTGAATACTATGCTCTGCTGATGTCAGGCCATTTGCCACAGAGAACATTTCTGAGACTGCTAAAATCAAACGTTGATCCTCACAGAGAAACTCGACATTGTGTTTGTCCTGACTGCCTCAGTAGATACTCACAGGCTCTTCATTGTCCCCATGATACTGTACCCATTAAATCTCCCAGATGTGTGCTTATCTGTTTGATTTGTGTAGGCCTCAAATACAGTTTCCAAATTCCCTTTGTCTTGTGTGGATTTGTAGCATTTGTTCAATGAATGGTTGTTAAGTGGTCAAAGAGACATTACTGAAGTAGGGATGTGAGGCAGCAGGACACCTCACATTGCACACAAGAAGGACACCACCTAACAGTGGCAATTTTCCCATCTTCCCTCTGTCCAGCTTTGACCATACTTTTCAGCTGCATCTTGCAATTTTCCTCTTATTAATTAACTAGAGGCCTGGTGCATGAAATTAGTGCACTGGGGGTAGGAGGGGGGTACTCAGTCTGGCCTGTGCCCTCTCGCAGTCCAGGATCCCTCAGTCCTTAACCCCCGTATACTTGCTGCTCCCTACCGCTCAGCTTGTTGCTCCTCACTGCTGCCGCTGAGGCTCCCGCCACTGCCGCTGCAATCACCAACCATGAGCCTGGGTGGGGGTCCTGCTAGGGTGCCTGGCCAGCCTGGGTGAAGGCCTGATGGCTATTTTCAGGCTGGCCAAGCTCCTTCGGGGACCCTCACCCCATGGGGGTGTGGCCAGCCTCGGTGAGGGGCTGAGGGCTGTTTTCAGGCTGGCCACACCCCCTTCAGGGTGGGGTTCCCTACTGGGGTGCCTGGCCAGAATGGGTGAGGGGCTGATGTCTGTTTGCAGTCTGGCCACAGCCCCTTCAGTGTGGGGGTCCCCACTGGGGTGCCTGGCCAGCCTGGGTGAGGGGCTGAGGGCCGTTTTCAGGCTGGCCACGCCTTCAGTCTAGAAACAGGTATCTGGGATTTATTTAACTTCTATAATGGAAACTTTGTAGCCTTAAGCGGAGCCCTCAGCTGGCCATGACAGGCGGTAAGCTTGGCTTCCTCCATCGCCAGGGCAACATAAGCCTCCTGCTCACTCCAGCTCCATGGCCACTGCCATCTTTATGATGGACTGAGGGTTAATTTGCATATTACTCTTTTATTAGATAGGATGTGTGTGTGTGTGTGTGTGTATATATCTATATCTATATCTATATATATAGATAGATATAGATATAGATATATATACACATATATGTGTGTGTGTGTAAACAAATGTTCCTTTTTATGACCAAAAACTTGTAACACATAATCTAAACTCATAAAGAGAATTGTTGACACTTTGAAAGGCATTTTTAACCATGCAAATCTTTAAAAAAAGCATGCAACGATTTTACACAAAGAAAGAAGTGAGGGAAGCAGACAATTTTTTGGAAGGCCAGGGAATCTCTTGAAAACAAGCATATGGTTAGTCTTTACATGTGGATTTATTTCAGCTATGTGATTTTAAATTATAAAAATTACCACAGAAGCGGTAATGGGTTTTAGTTTTCATAAGCTAAAACCCATTCATATAGTGTCACAATAATCAGGGTAGCATTTCAAGGGTGTGTGTGGGTGTAATGACTGAAGACCTTACCCCCAAAGTTTTAAGAACAGATGGGGATTACCAGAGGGAAAGAGGGATGGGGGGAAGTAGAAGAAGATATACAGGGAATAAATGGTGATGGAAGGAGACTTAACTTGTGGTGGTGAACACACAATACAATATACAGATAAAGTATCATATTTTCCATAAAAGTATCACTTTTCCAACCCAAAATTAAGAAATCAATATTTTAACATAAAATAGAACACATTTGTATTTAGTAATTACCACAGGTAATGTTTATATACCAGTATTATGATATTATGCAGCATATCACCTTATTCAGCTTCTGTTGCATCACTGCTCTCTTCTTTGTCACTATTATTTCGAGACATATCAATTTCTTCAACTTCTATGGTATCACTGCTGTCTTCTGAGACACTGTCTATAAATGTGCGATCATCCTATAAACCAGTGGCATTTTCTGAGCTTTGTTCGCATTCTCAATTACTGAACTTGAAGCACCATTTTGCCTTTCCTGTAAAATCAGGAATGTTCATTTCACTTGCAAACATTCTTGCCTGACATTGAATAAGCTTGGTTGACACACATAAGGCACTCTGGCGCTGTTCCATAATCCAAGTTTTAAACCTCTGCTCCAAGTTTGCCCATTTTGCTGGTTTTCCTCTTAAGGCCTTCTTATTTTTTGGCACCTTAAGGAGGTGTTCTTCCTGTTTTCTCCACTGCCTGATCATACACTCAGTGGGAGGAGGTCCAAATTGTCTCTCTGCAGCTCTATTTCCATGGTCTTTTGCACAGCTGATTACATTCAGTTTGAATTTTGCAGAGAAAGATAATCGCTTACCGGTAATTAGTATCTTTTTATTTTTTGACATCTTTATGGGCTCAGAATGCTTCGGTCCTTGTTACATCTGCACACTCTCCACCTCTACCTCCAATTATGGCATCAGCTGATGTCAGTAACAATAAGGCTTGTGATTGGAGGAAGCCTGTTTGACAAGGCATGAGCAGCTATAGCACGGCAGGGCTCCCTCCTCAGCTGATTTCCATGTATAAGACACCCTTCAATTTTCGGTCTAATGGTTTTAGAAAAAAACAAACAAAAAGAAAACCAGCATCTTATACATAGAAAAACAGGATATTATAGAATTGCACACCTGAAACCTATATAATTATAGTGGCCAATTTTACCCCAATCTTACCTAATAATAGACAAACATGGTAATTGACCATACCTTCGCTATGCCTCCCATTGGCTAATCAGCAAGATATGCAAATTAACCGTCAAACAAGATGGCGGCCGGCAGCCAGGGAGCTGCAGCGAGCAGGAGGCTTGCTTGCTGCAGTGATGGAGGAAGCCAAGGTTCCCTGCATGCCACAGCTTGCTTTAAGCTACACTGAAAGCAACAAAGTTTCAATTATAGAAGGTAAATAAACCCCAGATACCTGCTTTCAGCAGGCAGTGGCCATAGAGCTGGAGCCTTCGGTTGCCCTGGCCATGGAGAAAGCCAAACCTGGCCAGCTCTGAGCTCCACTCCAGGTTACAAAGTTTCAATTATAAAAGGTAAATAAATCCCAGAAAGAAAAAAAGAAAAGAAAAAAGGAGAGGCTGGGAGCTTCCATCGCCAGGGAGGCTTGGCTATCCTGAAAACAGCCCTCAGCCCCTCACCCAGACTGGCCAGGCACCCAGTGGGGACACCCACCCTACAGGGGGTGTGGCCAGCCTGAAAATAGCCGTCAGCCCCTCACCCAGGAAGGCCAAACCTCCATCGGGTGAGGGTCCCCACTTGGGGGAGGTTGACCAGCCTGCAAACAGCTATCAGCCCCTCAAACAGGCTGGCCAGGCACCACAGTGGTGACCCCCACCCTTAAGGGGTGTGACCAGCTGCAAACATCCATCAGGCACCCCAGTGGGACCCCCAAACTGAAGGGCAAACCAGTCGGCCCCCACCCATGCACCAGGCCTCTATCCTATATAATAAAAGGGTAATATGCAGCCGAAACCGGTTTGGCTCGGTGGATAGAGCGTCGGCTTGCGGACTGAAAGGTCCCAGGTTCGATTCCAGTCATGGGCATGTACCTGGGTTGCGGGCACATCCCCAGTAGGAGATGTGCAGGAGGCAGCTAATCGATGTTCCTCTCTCATCAATGTTTCTAACTCTCTATCTCTCTCCCTTCCTCTCTGTAAAAAATCAATAAAATATATTTTTAAAAAAAGGGTAATATGCAAACTGACCCTAACAGCAGAAAGACTGGGAATGACTGGTGATTATGACACACACTGACCCCAGGGGGCAGATGCTCAATTCAGGAGTTGCCCCCCCTGGTGGTCCGTGCGCTCCCACAGGGGGAGCTCTGCTCAGCCACAAGCCAGGCTGATGGCTGCCAGTACAGTGGTGGTGGTGGGAGCCTCTCCTGCCTCCTCAGCAACACTAAGGATGTCAGACTGCAGCTTAGGCCTGCTCCCCACTGGCAAGTGGACATCCCTTGAGGGCTCCTGGGCTGCCAGAGGGATGTCTGATTGCCAGCTTAGGCCCAATCCCCCGGGGAGCAGGCCTAAGCCAGCAGGTGGTCATCCCCCAAGGGGTCCCAGACTGCGAGAGGGCACAGGCCAAGCTGTGGGAACCTGGCCAAGTGCACAAATTTTTGTGCTTTGGGACTCTAGTAATTTAATAAAAAAGAATCACATTTCAAATTATACTTTCAATTTTCATTAAACTTGATGGGACAAAAAGCAACAGGATTTATTTATTTGTCTTTTAATGTTTGTACTTGTTTGTGTCTCTTTAAGTGGACACCCTCTCTACTTTTCTACTTTTTAGTCAATACAGCATCGTGTCACTAAATAATGTGCCAGGATATCTCTATGCATGAAAGAACCATACCTGTTCATGGTAATGCAGCTTATTTAAGTTTCGCCACAATTAATATGTGTGGTAAAAAGGGAGCAAGATAAATTGAGAAAGAAAATATGTGGAAAACTGAGGAGAAAGGTAAGAAAATAAAATGATCGTGGTGGGGGGCAAGTAATAATTTATTTAAAGCTAAAAAATGAGTGACACTAAAGGTAATGTATATGTCTAATTCTGAGGTCCTAAGTCATTTTCCAATAAACGTGATGGACTGCACAGAGTAAGTAAATCACCAAGGAGAAATTTAGGGAGGTTTCAAAGACAAAAAATAGTTCTTAATGTTTCTGAATCTGGAATTGGAATTCTAGGCTAATAGTCAACATTATGTCTAGATTGACATTTCTAATCATGATAACTGCATGGTTCTAATGTGTGATTTTGCAATCATATAGAATCATTCATTTTAAAAGGGGTAGTATATTTTTAAATCCTCTAGATGAGTGGTTCTCAACTTTGGCTGCACATTAGAATCACCTGGGAATCTTTTTTAAATCCTGATTTCTGGGCCTCATCCTCCGGAAATTCCGTTTCTTTGTTACTAATGTTGTGGCCCCACCCCATAACAAAGAAAAAGAATTTCCGGAGGATGATGAGGCCCAGAAATCAGGATTTTAAAAAGATTCTCAGGTGATTCTAATGTGCAGCCAAGGTTGAAAACCACTGCTCTAGATCAATAAACAACATTTAGAGTTATATAATTTCTTGATTTTAATTCTATGTGGCTTCCACAGGTTCTGCAATTAGCATTTTGTTAATGATCAACAACCTTCCTTCAAAAGGAACAAATGTATATCTTTATTTATAAATCTATTCACTCTCCCCTTTCTGCTTACTATCTTATCTATATTATTAGCTAAGACCCCCCCAAAAAATGCATTAATCATATTTCTACCACTTTAATTTTACCAAACTTATTATGGGGAAACATCCTAACAGCAGATATAATGGTGTTATGCAGAATTACTGTGAAAAAAATTAGTTTTCTGTCCTTTCTGGACTGTACCAAAAGCATTTAAAAATATGCAGGGCTTCAATACCACTATAGCAAACTCAAATTTCTTTGATTCAAAATGTCATCATCAAGAAGAAAGTCAGAATTCATAATCCACGGGGCCGATGCACATACAGGCTAATCACATTCAGTACTTTTGAGGTCAGGATTCATCTCTGAGTCTGAATCAATATTAATATTCCTTCTCGGCACTTGGTAGATGAAAAATGTTTTCTGCAAAGGAAGAGCTTCTATTACTTTTATTAAATAGTAGTTAGTTGGCTGCACTTTCCTTGGATTTAAAAAAGATAGTGTAGAAATGGCTGTGCTTAAGTTTCATAGTTTGCAAGAAGTGCTTTTGAGAAATGATATTTTAACTTTATGGGATTCTATGACTTCACAATAATAGTATTTTAACTTAGTTCAATATGCTTCTTTCTTAAAAATCTAAAAGTGTTAAAGTATACTATCTCACTGGTCTTCATAACAGTCCCATTAGATCTGAATAGATTCCTATTTAATAAATCTTTGAAAAACCTGCCTTGATGAAGCATCGTTACTGTTCTCAAAGCACAGATGAATTCAATCCTGGGCCAATCTCCTTTGTGAGAATGGGAGCACATGAATCACTTTTTCTAAATCTAAGATCAGAGATAGAGCTTCTTTCTTAACTGACAGGGATTATCCCTCCTAAGGAATGATCATCACAGGGTCCTGAGGCAGCCAGCGTAAATTGTACAGGGAACAGTCCTGCCAGTTTCACCATCTTCTTCCCCAATTCACCCATCACATTTCTTACCCTCTTTAAAGAGTCTGCTGTTTTGCCAATAAAAGGAGAGAAAACAGAGAATTGGAGACATGTCAGGGAAGTGTTTTTCTTTCACCCTCTGGAGCTAAAGATTATTGTGAGCTAAGATAATTTTAGAAGCACTAAAAACATTTCAGTGTATGAAGAAAAATATCCAAGAAGCATATTAGAACAATCACCTCTGGTTGCTCATCAGGCAATATGGTATACTCATTTCCTTGAAAAACCTCTCCAGTCGTGTCTTGTTGAGAGCACACAGTTATGTCCAAATTATTTATGTTGCCTGAACATTCACAGCTGTCACCCCCAGTATCCCCCTGGCATATAAAGTAGCTGATCCTTTTATACTTGACTCAGCCACTGCAGTCTCTAAGACGATGTGAAGAAGATAAGACTGCTTCACAAATAAGGGGAACCCATAGAGTTGAGTGACAGATCTGACTAGCACAGTTCAAATGTCACATATAAATGGCTTACTTTTTCAAAACATAAAGTCAAATATTATTTTTCACTCTTTCTAAAAAAAAAATAAGCAAGTACAACAAAATAATAGTAGGTTATATAATTATTAGGAATTGCAGCACAAAATCTCATATTCTTCTTTTGGATGTTTTAAAGCTATAGCTTAAATTCCAAGGGCAACAAAACCAAAAAATAGAATGTTGTTTTTAATCTCTTGGTAAAATTTTGATTATTCATTAGCCAAATGGCCTTAAATGCCAAAGAATCTTGTGTCCTCATTCGTTTTGCCTCCTACTGCACCCCTCAGGAAAGGTTTATAGCAAGAAGAAAAAAAGTCACAAGGCCTTTGAGAGTTATTCTATGCTATTGCTTGTGGCTCAGTTTTTGCCATATTTAGTGTTTGTTCCCATGGCCTGAAGTTCTACCCCCTGCCCTAGTTTTTCAATTCTTATCCAGTCCCATAAGAATAGATCCCTACTGTTCAAAGTAAGACAGTGTCTTTTTATTTTTTATCATTAAAGCAATCCTTTTATGTTTCACATCAGCAATCTGTATCCAGGCCTTAGGATGCATTTCCTACCACATAGAAACAATACTTATAATCCTGAAGTAAATCATTTGGAACAACATACCTGGGAATCATACCATATATACTTTTCAGCACATATATTTTCTTTGGGATTTATTTATGTAATGCAAGAGCAGAAACAAAGTAAGTCTATTTAATAGAGACTCTCAACACTCTGTCTTGCTATCATTGAAGACAAGAGCTGTCAAGAAGCAAACACTGAAAAGATGCATGCTGTTCTCTGCTCAGTGATGTAAGTAGAACAGTCTTGGACAGAGGGGCCAATATCAGACAATAGAGGAGCTAGCGCAGTGTGGTGAAGCGATTAATTTCCTCAATGCTTACTAGATGTCACAAAGAAGAACAGAAGGGAAACAATAGAGCCACAACAATCTTGTAAACGTTGTGTAGATAATAGATTAATAAACAGTAAGAAAAGTGAAAAAAACAGCAACATTGAAATCACCTCTTGCTAACTCCGATGGGAAATAGCATAGTATTACAACATTGCTTTAATTTTTATTTCGTTTATTTTTGTAATGGGAGGGAAAGTTGGTATTTCTACTCTGCTATCTGGAGTCAATCCTTCATCTTCTTTCCCAGGCAACATGCTGAAATAAAATGTATATTGCAGGAATAAAGATTGTTTGATACTTACATTTTCTTACAAGATAAATCAGGAGCTATTTAAATGTTTCTAATTCAATAATATAAGGGGGGGAAAGGTAAATTAAATTTAAAAAAAAATAATGGGCCTGTAATGTGTCTCTGAGAGCAGTGACTTGGGAAGAGAGAATCATTTTTCAAGGTCAACCACCTTGCTCTTTCACAGCACAGACAAGCACCACATGGCTGGTTTGAAATTCATCACATCTTTCCTGTTACGGTCCTTTGGCCATCCACATTTGGAGAGGTTATCCAACTAATTTCATCATTTTTGTTTCATTATAAAACAGAAGTATTTTAAAAACTCTATTTTCATATTCCAAATTAGAAATGCAAATTGTCTTAAGAGCACAGCCGTTAAGTCTGAAAAGAAGAGATAATCATGTCCTTTGGAATCGAACCACCTGCTCATTCCCTCTGAGTGGTGCCATGTTTAAATCCAGCTGCTGGGCCAGCTTTCATTGCCTCCACTGTTAAAGTTTAGGTTGTCTTGAGGCCATACTCTTCAATGGTACAATTGCATTGTCAAGTTGAGGTTAGCTACAAAGTTCTAAGGGCGTATTTTTAAAGGAGGCAAATAAACACATATTAAGATTATTTAACTGAAGTGAAAGGCTTGATAAGAGCTATTGTTGTCATAGGAAAGTTCAATATGCTTAAGTAGAATTACTTTCATATCCTTTAGCTTACCAATATGTCATAAAGTGGAAGAAAATACAAAACCTACAATAGTACAGATGTATACTGTCTGTTTCAATTATATAAGAGGAGGACAGAACACATCATGCTGATAGTTCATCTTAACAATATGAAGAAGAGCATAACATTATTACTTGATTTTATTTTAGTTCCCTTTTAATATCCACTTAGGCAACTAAAACACTTCGGTCCTAGCTTCATGCACCATCACACAGCAAAGGGTTTTATGAATAGGCCACGTAAATACCCATGGCATGGTTTTCTTAAGAATCTATTTGCAATATACTTTATGTGTGCTTGTCTCTGACAAGCAGTCACTTTGGGAAGAGCAATTAATTAAATTGGTCATAAATAACCCAAATGCTGCTACAGGAAATATAATAGGTGAGAGCATTTTTCTTCAAATGATATATCTGCTCTTGATCTGTTTATTTCTTCTAGTACCACTAGGCTCATTGTTTTGACTATATGTCTCTTTAGTCAGTGTCAACTTAGTGTACCTCCTAGACACTTATTCTTACCAACATTTGACAATTTCTTTTTTAATAATTTAATGTTATAGTTACAAATGTTAATATTTTCCTTTGGTATTGGTAACTTTATAATGTAGAACAATCTTATTCTAATACAAATTACTACTATGTAAATTAAAATTACATCATAAATTAAATATTACCTAACAGCACTACTATATACTTTTATCCTAGTTTAAAATGATATGATTAGTTTTTATCTATCATTAAACATATTGACATAACACCATTTAAAAAAAATGAATTGTATTTTATCTATGGGATTTTGTACAATTTTTCCTCTACTTTCAACTGCATTTATATAAAGTAGTGAAATTTATGTCATAATTTCTAGAAAGGACTCAGTGGCATTAATGGGGAATAACTGTTTATGTGTTATATTGATTTTAGCTTGTGCAAACTATCAACTCAATAGCGGTTATTTTGGTAAGATGGTATATAATGGAATATGTCCTCCCTAAGAATTAATTAAACTCAAAAGTAAGTAAACTTATATCATTTCACTCTTTAATTATAAAAATGTCTCTGTTTTTAAGACTATCTTTTCCTATTGCCTATGTGCTGAATATATTGTAAAAATGGATTTATGTAAATCTATTAATTTAAAAACCCCATAGGCAAGGGACTGAATGTGGGGCTAGTATGATTGCCAATTATATCAATTCTAATTATAATTAAAGGGGATGGAAAAAACAACATCCTATCTATGACACTGATTCAGAATATATATAGCCTACTGGAGAACCTGACCCAAGTACTGCAAAGTATGGTCACTTGACCAGCATTAGAGTCATCAAAAAGCCATTTCACTATTCCATGAAGTCAGCTGCTTCCGAATGGTGGGTAACATAGTAAAAGCAGTAAGTTCCATGGGCATAGGCTTATTGCTGCACTTATTTTGCTATGAAGTGAATTCCTTGATCAGGAGCAGTGGTGTGTGGAATACATAATAGTGGATAAGGCATTATATAGGTCTATTCCAATGCTACCGTCAATGTAATGGGCCAGTGTGATGCCTTGTGGAAGAGCAAGATGATCAAGATTTCTGAAAAGTAAATTATGACCTAGGGCCAGAGAGTTGATATACTCATGAGGTAGGACAGTGAAGTTGTAATGCTAGGCTTGCCAGCTGAAAGTGAACTACTTCTGGTGGACATTATTGACAGGGATGGAGGAAAGGCATCTGCCAGGTCAATAGCTGTAGGTATACCTGGTACTAGAGGATGTGTGAACTTGCTCAAGCAATGAAACCACACTTGGAATAGTAGCAGTTGGAGCTACTCTAATTCTCTAAAAATCGTCTGTTTTCTACTTAGGCCAAATAGACAAGTTGAGTGGGGATGCTATTTTCTTATCACCATTCCTGCATCCTTCAAGTCCTTTATGGTGGTCCTAAGCTCCACAATAGCTCTAGATATGCAATACTATTTTTGGTTTACAGTTTTCCTAGGTAAGAGGCAGTTCTAGTGGCTTCCACTAGGCCTTTCCCATAATAATAGCCCTTATTCCCAGGTCAGGGAACCATTGAGGGGAAGCTGCCAGCTATGAAGTATATATATTATTTCAATTATACATTTGGAACGGGGGCTATAACCATAGATGAATTTGGGGACCCACTAGGTCCACAATGATGTATATTTAAATGAAAACTCATTGATCACCTGATCTCCAAAAGCCTCTACTCTCACTGGTGGGTCTCAGTGGTGTTTTGTGTCTCCTGGAATCAGTATTAGCTCAAAGTCAGTGTCCAATAGGTCCTGACAGATCTGATTATTTCCTTTTCTCCAATGCAGCTACCCTGCTAAAAGGTCAGAGGTCCCTTTGGAGAAGGCTAGAAGAAAAATTAACATTATGAATTTTTAGTGGTGTACTGAGACTTTTCCTCAAGGGGACTAAACCTTCCTCCATTTTAAAGGTTCTGGGTCTATGAACTGACTCGAGTCTAAGAATTGATTGAGACACTCAGTCATTGTTTTTATAATTTAGGTACTCCTATTACCAAACTTGGCATTATTCACAGTTCTCCAGACAACAGAACCAATAAAATATGAGATCTATTATAAGAGATTGACTCACACATGATTATGAGATCTGCCATCTGCAAGTTGGAGACTCATGAACCGGTAGAGTAGCTAGAAGACCTGAGACAAAGCCAGTGGTGTCAATTTCAGTCTGTCTGAGGCCTGATAACCAGGACCTCTCAGGGCAGAAGAAGATTGCTATTCCTGCTCAATTGGGTAGAGAGTTAATTCAACCTTCTCTTTTTATTTTATCCAGGCCTTCAATAAACTCTCTGATGCCTACCTACACCGGGAAGGGCCACTAATTTACTTGTTTCACCACTTTAAATACTAATGTCTTCCAGAAACACCCTAAAAACACATCGAGAATTAATGTGTAACCACATATCTATTCCTTGACCTAGTCAAGTTGACACATAAAACTGACCATCAAATCATCTCCTCCAGATTTCAAAGCACTGCCAAGCATGATAACAAGTTATCCCCATCCTCTGGTAACTTTTCCAGAATGCAAAATTTCATATTCTGAAAAAGTGTCCCCATATCAATGAATTCTGACATTCAATCCTCCTTGATGAAGAAATCTCAAAATTCATTCTCAGTGGTACTCTCTTGTCTCTTGTTTGTACATGCTATCAAATTCTTGTAATTCTTTTAGCATATAATCTCTTTCCTGCTCATAATACCCCCAGTCATGTTTTCCTGAGATTTAGCTTGACAGACAAGAGAAGAAGTGATAAGGGAAGATGCCTGTTTCTTGCTGGTCCTTTTGTAGTGTCAACACAACAGATATATTAACTTTTACAAGGAAAGATGGATTCACCTTGGCACACTCAGAAGCATCCATTTATATGACTCCTTCCAAATTTTAGGGTTCCAGGATTTTCATGCAAGGTCACTGACCTTAGCATTGGCTGAGCATTTGAACATCTATCTCTTCAGGTTCCAAATCTATTAAATTTTTACCCCGATGCATAGTATTGTCAACTCTTCTTCTGCAGGAGATAAGGTCTTGTATGCTACTCAACATTTTGCTATTAACTGCTTGTTAATAACCCTCAGTTGTCATTATCCCTCTTCAGGAAGTTAATACAAGTTAGTAATCAGCTGACTCCACTCTCTTTGTAAACATTGCTTACACTATTATCTTTCAAATGCCGATATAAGCACACCTGCAGAAGCATTCCTCCATGGGAGCATTTCCAAGACAACACTAGTCAAATTTTCAGCAATTTTAGGCAAGAGATTTTCCTGCCTCATCTACCAAGTGGTTGATCTCTTTGCTTACTGGGTAATGAGTAAGCCAGACCCAAATTCCCATCCTAACATCTGTTTTCTCAGTAACACATATGTTAGTCTGGGTCCTGCCCAAAGCAGATGCCAAGACAGAATTAGATGTGCAAGGTCTATTGGGGGAAATTCGAGTGAGAAAAAAGGGTGAGGGGTGTAGAGGACTGAAAGTCACTGCACTCTAATACAGGTCCGATCACTGTCAAAGGGAGAGGAAAGGACAAAAGGTTGAGTGGAAGACTTTAGACTGCAGTGCAGTTTTAAGAAATTTCAGCAAGGCTGAGTCTGCAAGCCAAAGTCACCCATCAGAGGAATCCCCAGTCTCACAGAAATTGAACTATTGAAGTATGCCTTCTATATTTCATCACTGGCTAGGAGCAACTGTTGAGAAGCATGAAAGTTGTGTGGTGATGGATTTCTGAGTGGACCACCTGGGGTCTTCATTCAATTATGCAATCCTTCTGAGAGATTCAAGAGGTATATTTTCATGTCTGCCACATATTTACACCACTTACATTGAAACATTGTTTTACAACAATACAGAGGTTTTGTTTTCTGTGTAACAGAGAAAAGTTTTCTGAAATTATACTGGTCTACTGACACAGCTATGTTTAACTCTATTGGTTTAAACATAACTAAAGTAAACTGCATTTATAATGGCCATCACTGATGAAAGAATAATATGGGATACACAATAAGAGGAGAAAAATCCAATAATAAACGTTTTATTCCTGAGCTTAAAAGGACAGAAGTGGGAGATCTGTATGTAAATGTATCATTGAATAATGTAAATAAATAATAAATTTTGGCAATAAGGTCGCTGACCATTCAACTATATATTTTTCTCCTTCATTCATCAGGTCATAACATTCAAATAGATGGTTAAAAGGACTAAAATAATTATGAATACTATCCTCATGGTTTAGTTAATCTCTATTATGAGTTAACTCTAAACATCTAAATAACCATAACCAAAGTAAGTCACCACTCTCTAAAAAGTTTGCAGTTTTCAAAATTATCCCTACTTAATCAGAGAAACATTTTAGTGTATCAATGTTATAATCAAAGAGTCTTCTGTCAACTAGTTATATAAAATGCATTTGGCCTTAGAATTATTTCATTTGTAAACAGAAGACAAAGTTTATCCTGCTCAAAATTCATTTTCAACTATCTATCCTGTATGTCTCTGCCAAGACACTAATATCCTGCCCAAGTTTTTTTGGGAGGTGTTTTTTTTTTTTGTAATGAATGATGAAGAGCCAATAATCCCATCTGGCATCTAGGAAACAAAAATAAAAATAAATAGATGCCTCAGTAATCAATATAGAATGAATAAACACATATTTGCTTAGAAACTCAGACATCTCTGAAAACATGTCAAAACTGACTTTCACAAATTAATACCAAACTAATTTTAATTATCTGAAATTCAATGGAAATTGTTTATATGAAAATACTATATTCTAAAGGTGCTAGTAAAAGGATATGGTTTTATTCTACATTTAGGCACAATATATTCACTATTGTGTAAAGACAAGAATTTTGTTGCCTCATAAGGCATTTAAACAATTATATATATATATATATATATATATATATATATATATATATATATGGCTATGTGATTTGTGTATTTCAACAGTATACCACAGAAGGCTTATGACCACAGAGAACTTGTGAATGAATTTAAATCCAAGTCATCCATATCACAGGGAAAATATGAGCTGGATACTGTATATGAAATTTCTCTATGATGTTTTGATGTCATGTGTATAAACACTCAATAACCACTTGAGCTCACTATCTTATATTTCAGAGTCACCACTGGAAGGACACTTTCTCTGTTGCCATTGATATTTACCATTGTAGAAAGAAACGAAATGGGTTACATTACAGTAATGTGAAATTTAAAAGTATAAAATTGAAAGCAAATACTCTATTATTCTAATCCTCATATACATTGCTATGATAATAGCAGAAATGATTACAGTTCCTTAACAGAGGGTGAATTGTTTCTGTGCCTTAAATTATTCTACAACTATAAGAGAGAAAATATTCAGAGGTAGAATAAAAGTGCATTTATAACATTAAAAATATCATTATAAATTTTTGTATATTAAATTACAACTAAAGGTATATTAATCAATATATAGATAAATATAAAATTGAATATAGATAAATATCCATGAATTTTTTTTTAAGTTACATTCTTATGGTAAAATTTGCCCTGGACTAAAACCTGCTGGTAGGCTTTTAGTCCAGAGGGAAATACATTTTTTAATTATATATAAAAAATCAAACATTCATTAGAAAAGAGCTGAAAATGAAAGATGTTTGTAATTTTAGGCTGCTTCTTTTAATTTCGTTTGAAGGTGATTCACCATCTTAACATCTCAGTTCTTAATTCAGAAAGTGGTTTCTCTGTGCAAATTTGAATGGAGCGAGGAACAATTATTCAGGTAATGAAGATAAATAAACTTGTTCTAAATGAAAGTGGTTTTATTGGTTCAAATTATCCAGAGTGGATACATAAATTAATTAAATTAGCTAGAAAATTGCTCAGCACTTTACTTTGCATGTGAGGATACAACCTTAATAATATAATAAAAATATTTAAAATGGTAAACCACACAAATATGTGTGCCTCCCTACAAAGAAACTTTTTATACCATAGTACTGCACAATACTTTCTTTAAAAAAAAATAAAATAAAATAAAATAAATATATATATATATATATATATATATATATATATATATATATTATTCATTTCAGAGAGGAAAGGAGAGGGAGAGAGAGATTGAAACATCAATGATGAGAGGGAATCATTGATCAGCTGCCTCCTACACTCTCCATGCTGGGGATCAGGCCCACAACTCAGGCATGTGTCCTGACCCGGAATCAAACCATGACCTCCTGGTTTATAGGTCATGCTCAACCACTGAGTAACATTGGCCGGGTGATGCTTTGTGATTTTAATATATAATTACAAATAAATTTTACCATGGGTTTTCCTTTTCTTTAACCCCAAATAAAAGAACATGAATATATCCAAGTAATAAATAAATATGCCTTCAACATTAGAGAACTGCAAGAATAACAAGCTCCATCCAGATGATACCATTGTAATTAACTAGTTATTAAAAATAGGAAAAGAGCAAAGGGAAGGTCAGACATTATAGGCATGTTCCCTTCAAAGCACAAAGCACTGGGAAAGGGGTCCAACAAAGGGAAGGTAGACACATGCCCAGTGAGGTTGGGATGACATAGGGACCCCCGACAGCATTGGCTTAATGAACTGCTGCGAGCTTAATACTGTATTGAACCCGGTTGCAACATGGAATGGAAGATCTGGACGTTGGCTCTAATTTTAGCTCTACTGAAATGCTAGCCACACTTCTATGACTGAGTGAAACGGGACTTGGGACTCTTAGGGATGTAATTGTATGAAAATAAAACTTCCTACTATATCGCCTCCTCCCGTGCGAGTCACGGAAAAGTCCTTGTCTCGAGATTTTGCAAGGACCCCACTCCTGCTACCAATGGGGGAAGATGAGACACATGCTTCTGCAGTAACACAGGTAATAGAGTTTTGTTCTAAATATAAATTTTAATTTTTTTGTGTGATTTTGGAAACTATGCTCATACCAATATTTTAAAAGGCAGACTCAGCCAATTCTCCTGGTTCATTCTATTCTCCATCAGGCTGCCGACCTTCACAACTCTTTTTATTTTGTATGTATGTATGTGTGTATGTGTGTATGTATGCATGTATGTAGGTATTTAAATGTTATTTCATGCAATAATTAAATGTCAGTAGTTTCTGTACTTGATAGTGTATCTTTTGTCAATATATTTTTTTTAGTACACTCGAGAAGAGGCATTGTGTGCTCATTGATTTCTACTCTTTTTAACACATTGTATGCGGGAAACGTGTTTATACGTTTTACGTTGACTGGTAGTAGAGTGCGGGACACGTATTAATACGTTTTTTATAGACTAGCGGAAGAATGCGGGTAACGTATAAATACGTTTATTTTTGTACTTTTTTATTGCTCTAAAGCAGGGGCGGGCAAACTTTTTGACTCGAGGGCCACAATGGGTTCTTAAACTGGACCGGAGGGCCGGAACAAAAGCATGGATGGAGTGTTTGTGTGAACTAATATAAATTCAAAGTAAAAATCATTACATAAAAGGGTACGTCCTTTTTTTTTTTTTTAGTTTTATTCATTTCAAACTGCCCACGGCTGCTCTAAAGGGATGCTAACATGCAGATATACGAATTCCAAAGGATAAAATTTGGGTCTCTAACACATACAATGGTGAATTATGTATGTACTTCCAGGTATAATGGTAATCAATCTATTCAACAGCAAAAATGGCCCGCGCCACCTGTTCGTGCGCGATAAAAACTACCCGCAAACAATGTTAAACCACTGAGATATCAAGGGAGAAGAGAGCTGCAGGCTAAGTTTGAGTTCCTGTTCTGCTATGAAGGCAATTCAGGGTGGCAACCTAGGTCTGTGCCCAGTCAAACCTGTATTCTAGCGTGTATGCGTACAAGCCTATAACTAAGCCCCAACCCCCTTTCCACTTGTGGCCTAGCCTTGAAAAACCTGCCTTACAGGGGCCATAAAACTATAAAACCCCCACAATGGTGGCCGGCTCCTGGTGTCAGAGGGAGTCTTGGTCAAAATCTCACTACCCCCCTTACAACCATCACAGGGGCTGCAAAAGCCCGTGAAAAGTCCAGAAGCCTAGTCCATATCTTGGGGACAAAGAATCGAGGGGGATAAAAGGGAAAACCCCACCATATTCGGTGCTCAGATTTGGGAACCAATTCCCCTGAGCCATTCAGCACAGGTGCTCCTGCAATAAAGTCCATTTCCTGATCTTCCGAGGGCCTGGGTGTTTTGTTTTCCTGCCGCCTGGAAATTTGCTTTAACACTGCTACTTACTGATACGTAAAATTAAGCAAGCCTTCATTAACTTTATTTTTGAATATTAAATGAGATTATGTATGAACAATGAGTGGTTTTTAAAACTATATTCTTATTAATTTCAGAGAGGAAGAGAGAGGGAGAGAGAGATAGAAACGTCAATGATGAGAGATAATCATTGATTGGCTGCCTCCTGCATGCCCCACTCTGGGGATTGAGTCCGCAAACCAGGCATGTGCCCTGACTAGTAATCGAACTGTGACCTCCAGGTTCATAGCTTGCTGCTCAACCACTGAGCCACATTGGCTGGGCTGGACAAGTAATTTTAAACAATACTATTTTTTAAAACTAATATTATTAAGATAACAACAGTAATCATTTTAAAGAAAACAGAACAAATCTCAGTTGGAAACAGTAACTGTTTAAGAAATTTAAAAACTATTTTTTTTCAATTCCGTATGATTTAAATTTAAAATATTCTTATTGAAGACAGTAGTAATTAAATATATAGACATTTAATTCTGAAATCATACAACTATTGACAAAATCTATAGTTATATAAGACTAATGATGAACAATTACTAGTTGTTTGGTTTTTATCTATCTGTAAATAGAGAATACTGCCTCATTGTAAGGAAAACAACCTAACAAGAAGAGGAAATAAAATATTAGAAATATACTAGTAACTCCACAATAATGAGAAATAAGAATTTGATTCAACATATTGAGTATGTCCTAAGAGCGTCAACGATAGTCCATCTAAAGGGTGGGGCAAAAATAGGTTTACAGTTGTGAGTATGCAAAACACAGAGTTTATTCTTATAATTCATTAATTATTGTATTATTTTCCATACAGACAACTGTAAGCCTACTTTTGCCCTTCCCTGTAGTTATCCAGAAACCTAAAGTTAAATTATGTACTTGAATAGAAATAAGGTTCACATTCAGGATTTCAGCCAAATGTGAAATCCTTTGCATCCCTTACATTAAGTCCTTTTAGTCATTCTCATTATTATCAAGATGTCTCAGTTAGTGTAGGTTCAGTTTGCATGAGTTTGGCTTTGGATATGAATAAAGCACATTCATGATACTTTAAAGTGTCATAGTGGCCATTGCATTGAGGCAAGATATATAATCTTGAATACATATATAAAAGAAGAAAAGGGGGTGGTGGGGGCGGGGGGCGAAAAGGAGGGTTCAGGAGTGGTCCGGAATTGCCTGGTGACTAGAAGAGCCTTAATGTTGCCCCTAGCTCTATTAAACTTCAGTTTTCTTCCTAATTCCAGGAGCCTTGACACCCCTTTCTTAGAAAATTTACTTTAGAAAACTTACACTTATAATTTATTTATCTACCAATGTGAGATGCATATATTCTACAACCCAGGAACTTCTTTCTCAGGGATCTGGGAACCATCTCTTTGAAATGTAATCATCAAGAAGATGGTGCTCTGTCTCTATAGAAGGATAGGAGCCTAACTTAGATGCCAATGAACAAACAGATGAACTAATCACTGACCAACCCTATCATTTTCCAGTACTTTCCCATTAACTTACAGAGCCTTTAAAAACGCTCCAGCCTTTGTTTCAGAAATTTAATCTATCTCCCTTACTGCAAATCTTGAATCAAGTCTCTCTTGCCTGTTTAACTGGTCTGGTGCAAATTTTTTTTTTTTTTAACCTTGGGTAAAGACTGCCATAAAAACAACCACTTTCTTTTCCTCTCTTAGTCAATAAAATAAGTTTAAATTAGTTCATTAAAATCGAGGATGTAGAGAAAACACATGCAACATTCTTGGATCTCAACAAATGATTTTTTTTTTTTTTTGCTTTGCAATTCAGTGTAACTCAGCAGCCTCTTGTAGGTAGAGGATTATTGAGAAACTAAGTATTGAGTCTAAAGTTTCTTTCTTTTTTCTTGTATATACATATATATTTAAATAACCCACAGAAACAACACCCAATGGGGAGATTGGGGAAGACTGCAAGTGTGGAATAGTTCACAACAGGTTTAAGAGAGAGCTCTCCGTGCTTGATGGCTGACTTTTAAGTAGTCTTTAAATACTCACTTGGAGCTATGCATACAAATGTGCCCTGCATCTAATTATTGGGTAAATAGACTACCACTGAGAGAAATTTACCAATGTTAACAACTTCAATTCAAATCTTTGCAAAAAAACACCCTGTTGTCTTTGCTGGAAATGTTACAGGTTAAAAGGAACATCAGCATCTAAGAAGATAAGAATAGATAAGATGAGGAATGAAATATAAAGCTTTTTAAAAGAAGGGGATAACATCAGAGAAAATAGCAAATGAGAAAGGATATAGTTCTAAAAAAGTTCTAATTATGTTATTATCTTTTTATTATAAAATAGATTTTCCCTATGCTCTTTATAGAAGATTTGGAATATGCATAAAACTCTAAAGAAAAACACACACATCATTGACATTAATTCAACAGACAGGTATTAAAACTAGTTTTGATTTGAAAATTTTCATGTAAGACTTTTTTATTTTCTTTCTCAGTATTTTTTTTATCTTCCTCCCTCCCTCCCTTTCTTTTTCTTTCCCCTTCTCTTTTTTAAGGTGCCTACAAGACTGTAGGCTATTCCCAAAACAGAATAGGGACTTTATAAATTTAACTACAATTCCATAGCATGTCCTAGTGTTTGGACATGCTCAGGGGGAAGGTTAAATTTAATTTGCACACTTAAATTACAACTTAAAATTCCACAAGGACTTATTTATGAAAATGTACTTATTTATGAAAATCTTCCTTATTAAGGACATTCTCTGTTCTGTTCATATGCATGTGGCAAAGAGCTCTTGACTTATTTCTTATATAATTATTGTATCTCATTCTTCCAGGATCCTTGTAGACACCATAAATATTAGCTGAAGCAGAATAATTAGATGCAATTAAATTGACATACTTTCCCCAAGGCCAAACTAGTTAGATAAAGATTAATTCTCTGGACTGAATAATTATGAAAATGCTGTATTCTCTTTAGACTAAGCTAACATGGAGATATGGTCATGCTTAGGCCGATTTCTGGCTGGACTTATCTTTAGGTTAGAATCATTTGTTCAAACATACAGCACAGCATCACAGCCTTTCCAGTTACAATTCTCAAAAAATTCTGCCTGGGAGCCACAAAAGGAGTTAATTGGATTATAACTGGACTAGAGGCCCAGTGCACGAATTTGTGCATGGGTGGGGTCTGGCTGGGCCTGTCAGGAGGAAGAAATGGCAGGAGGTTTGCAGGCCAGCCCGCCCCATCTGCTCTATCAGGGTGGGCTGGCTGGGGGGAGGAGCCATGGGCAATTGGCTGGCAGGCTCCACCCCAAATTGGGGTGAGAGGGCAATGGGGGCAGGGCTGGCCATGGGGAGGGGCTACAGGCCAATCAGGGTGGTGTGGGCCCATTGGGGGTGGGGTGGGCCAGAGGGAGGGGCTGCAGGAGGTTGGCCAGCTGGCCCCACCCCCAGATTGGCCAGTTCACTAGCTGCAGTGGGCATCATAGCAACTGGTCATTCTGATCCTATGGTGTTCCCGTCCCTGGTTTTTTATATATATACTAGAGGCCCGGTGCACAAATATTTGTGCACTCTGGGGGAAAAGGGATCCCTCAGCCTGGCTTGTGCCCTCTTGCAGTCTGGGACCCCTCGGGAGATAACGACCTGCTGGCTTAGGCCTGCTCCCGGGTGGCAGAGGGCAGGGACAATCCCTAGGTGCAGCCCCTGGTCAGGCTCAGAGCAGGGCCGATTGGGGAGTTGGGGCACCGCCCCCTATCATGCACAGAGCAGGGCAGATCGGGAGGTTGCTATGCCACTCTCAGTCACGCTCAGGGTAGGGACGATTGGGGGGTTGGGGCACCACCCCGTCACACTCAAGGCAGGGTCGCTGGGAGGTTGTGGCGCCACCCCCTGTCACGCACAGAGCAGGGCCAATCAGGGGGTTGGGGCACTGCCCCCTGTCACGCACAGAGCAGGGCCCAACAGGGTTGTTGGGGCTCCGTACCCTGTCACGCACAGAGCAGGACCAATCAGGGGGTTAGAGAGCTTCCCCCTGTCATGCACAGAGCAGGGCCCAACAGGGGGTTGGGGAGCTCCACCCTGTCACTAGCAGAGTAGGGCCGATAGGGGAGTTGGGGCACCGCCCCCTGTCACACACAGAGCAGGGCAGATCAGGGGGTTGGGGTGCCGCCCTCTATCACCCACAGAGCAGGGCTGATCAGGGGGTTGGGGCGCCACCACTGTCACACTCAGGGCAGGGCCGATGGGGAGGTTATGGCTCTACCCCGTCACACACAGAGCAGGGCCCGTGGGGAAGGGGTTGGGGCGCCGCACCCTGTCACACATGGAGCCACAGGGCGATCAGGGGGTTGGGGAGCTCCCCCCTATCAGGCACAGAGCAGGGCTGATCAGGGGGTTGGGGCGCCTTCCCCCTGTCACGAACAGAGCAGGGCGGATAGGGAGGTTGTGGCCCCGCCCCCTGTCACACACAGAGCCGCAGGGTGATCAGGGGATTTGGGCGCTGCCCCCTGTCACGCTGATCCCGGTGCCGGGAGGCCTCGCGGCTCTGCTGATCCAGGTGCTGGGAGGCATATTACCCTTTTACTATATAGGATAGAGGCCTGGTGCATGGGTGGGGGTCAGCTGGTTTGCCCTGAAGGGTGTCCTGGATCAGGGTGGGGGTCCCCACTGGGGTGCCTAGCCAGCCTGGGTGAGGGGATGATGGCTGTTTGCAGCTGGTCACACACCCTTCAGGGTGGGGGTCCCCACTGGGGTACCTGGCCAGTCTGGGTGAGGGGCTGAGGGCTGTTTTCAGGCTGGCGGGTGACTGAAGCTCCCAACTGCACCTTTTTTTCTTTTTCTTTTTTTATTCTGGGCCAGTTTTAGCTCTGACTCCAGCTCTGAGGCCTCTGCTGCTGAAAGCAGGTATCTAGTTTGTTTGTGTTCTATAATTGAAACACTGTATCAACTCCAGCTCTGAGATCCTGGCTGGCTGAAAGCAGGTTTCTGGGGTTTTGTTTAGCTTCTATATTTGTAACTATGCTTCAAACTGCAAGCTCAGAGGCCGGCAAGGCAGGCAGGGAACACTGGAGTCCTCTGTCACTGAAGCAAGCAAACCTCATGTTAGCCTCAAGCTGCCTGGCTGCTGGTCGCCATCTTGGCTGGCAGTTAATTTGCATATCGCCCTGATTAGCCAATGGGAAGGGTAACAGATATACGCTAATTACCATGTTTCTCTTTTATTAGATAGGATAGATGATAAAATTGTTTGATCCATTCAACAAAGTTTCTATATATTTCCCACCTAATTGGACCTATTTATTTCTTTGAATGCTATTACACAGAAACTCATAAATATAAATATTTGGTATAGACTTAATTTTTAAGATTTCAAAAAATATCAATTTCAACTTGAATTTATACAAATTGTCTTGAAAATGTTGAAGACTGATCCTTCACTCAAACAGTTTGAATATTTTACCCCACTATAGAAAATCTAATGAATATTTATTTTTATTGTTGCTAATTTTGTTAAACTGATGCATCAGTTTTTATTTCTCTTCAAAAATTAAAAATCAGAAAAACCTTTTTGGAAAACATTGAATTAATAAGTTGGCGAGGGAGAGCACAAGGAATATGGGTATATTGGGTTAATATATACCTATACATTTTTTGATACTTTTTTTTGTGATTTGGTAAAATAAACTGGCATTTTAACATCAGGCTATAATCCATTCAATGAACAAACAAACCTGTCACAATTAATATAGCAAATATGGGATAATATTTTATCCATAAATAAATCAAATTAATTTCATGGCACTGAGATTAATAAAAAGTCTTTTGGGTAGTATCTTTATGACTTTCCACATGTTAGAAACATTTTCTAGAGAGACAACTTTGTTCTACTATGTTGTTTTGGCAATTGGATTTTTACAAAATTGGTCTCTGAGGTTTAGTGTGATGCACTTATTATTTTACCATTTTAGTGAAAATATATATCTCCATGATGATAGTTCACGTATAAGTCACCCAGATAAGACTGTAGATATAAATGAAGTAAGTGCTAATGAAAATGCAATCTTGAAATGTTAACCAACAGGAAATATATAAACATTTGAGTTATGGAGCTCCAAAATAGACCTCTGTCCAGGAAAAGTAATGCAGTCTAGACTCTGGCATTCTTAACTGGAATGTTGTAACCATTGTATGACCTTTCTTCTGTTTTACAATTAGTAATAGATAGACTTATAGAGTTGGAGAGACTGAAGTTTGGCTTGGTTAACCATGTGAAAAATGGATATCCACCAGTTGCCACTCTGAATTATCCTGACATTTGAAACATTTGTTCCAACCAAAATTCTTTTTAAGCAGGTGCAGACATCCTTATTTACCAGGTGAATGAAATCTTCTTTATTCCTTGTCTTTTATTATCCATTAGCATGTCTTTTAGATGTTACCTATCCTGCCAATCAGAGGCTTGACAAAAGAAGAAATTCAGGAGATCTGTTTAGTATTGGCATTGCTAAAGGCTAACGTCTCTGTTTGTTACAGGATTGCTTCTATATTTCTAGCAGAGAGCGTGAAAGTCTGGCATGAGAAAAACTTTTAGTGAAAGGTCTTATATCATGAAGAAATTGGCTTTAGCTTTGTTCGGAATTTTTACATAGAATCTCCCTAATATTCTACGTTCTGTGAGGACAGCGATATTGCCTTTTTCTGAATATTGTTGTTTACTCACGTACCCTCAGTGCCTTTACACAGTTAAATATAGTGGATTCTCAATAAACATATGTAACTGAATGAATATATGCCTTCTTTATATTTGTTTACAAAAGCTGAGTGCTGCTGCAGAATTAGATTCAGATTTCAGTCTTCTTTATCCAGACTCTTCTATGCATCATGCAATTTTTGGTGCAGTCACATACACATACTCTTTAGGTCTCCCTGAAATACTTCCAAGAAGGATACTTTTTAGTTTTAGATTAAAAATTGAGGTATAACTGTACTGTGATGACCTCAAGTAATTATCATCAGGATACAAACCCTGGTCTTCTAATTCAGTGACCCATACTCAAACCATAAGGGATCCTAATAGGAGTTTGAGAGTCTAGAACAGGCATAGACCCATTATTTTATTTAATCCTATTAAGGAAGTAATGAGGTAGTAAGATTATGTTCACACAAAGACTAGACCTTAATGGGGTTAAGCTTTGAAATGAATGCAGAGAAGGAAATTTAGTTCTAACTCATGTGTTAGATTCCATGCTATGTAAGAAATCTTACCACCTAATTCTCCTTGGTAACTTTCAGATTTCAAGTTATGATTTTGTTATTGCCTAAGGATTTAAATAAGACATTAGAGAATCTGACTGGCACAAATAATCTTCTATTATAGTCCCAGCTACCTAACTTCCAGACAAAATAAAATGAGTACCATGAGCATTTCCAACTCCAACAGGGCTTTAGCTTGGCTACCATGTGGTTGCTTAGCTGGAGTGCTATAGTCTAATGTAGGAGAAGGTCACAGCACTCCATGAACAAATCAGGCACAGGTGCATGATAGGCATACTAATATTGGAAGCAAATAAATTAAAGGACTCGGTAGTACCATAAAAAGAGTAAGGTGGTAACACATATCCAGGATATCTACTTTTATTGTGGTCATCTAGAACATTATGTAGAATCTTCTCACAAATGCCTCTCCATTCATTTCAGGATCTGGATACACTTCAGACAAAATAAATAAATAAGTATACCCAGAAGAATTGGCTGACAAACACTTTGCTGTTTTTACATATTTAGCTTTTCGCACAAACAGAAGAATGTACATGCTGCAAATGGGCTGCCAAGCTCCATTTTAAAACTCTTGTCTTGTTACCGATCAACTTTCGAATTTGTTACTTATATTTTGTGTTTTACAAACTACTTTTATTTAATAGTAATGGTTGAGTTTTGTAAAATTCCACTTCATACTTGCAACTTCTGCCATGATCTTATCTAGTTATTTATGATGCTTATATACTGAACAAAGTTCTCAATTTGAGAACTGGTCAAAACAGAAAGATATATGGAAATTATTATTTCACCTTTTCTAGCCCTTTCTAGACAAAATACCTAATATCTCTCTTTCAAAAATGGCATGGAAAAGTCCTACTCACAAAATGGTTTGTGTTCAGATGTGAGTAGCTTAGTACAGCTAAATGCTTCCATTATCTGGGCTGGTGGGGGACGGATTTTATGCTGTGGCCACTGCAGGGACTAAGCTGTACCAACCAGGGAGGGCATGGCCCTTGCCTTGGCCTTGAAATGCATGAAGCCACCAGGCCTACAGTTAAGGGGTCAGGGCAATCCATGAAGAATTATAGGTTAGGTGTATGCAGAATATATGTGGAAAATGGGGCTTCAGTCATCCTGTTTTAGAAGCTCTAATATCCCGAATTCTACTGCCTCAGGGCTTTTGTCTTTTACTGAATGGTATAAGACTATTTATTTTTACTGATTGTAATACTTTTTAAAAATGTTACCATGAATCTTTTAGGTGGTAATATACTAAAAAATATGAACATGGAAGTTTAGTGAAAAATAACACTCTGAATTTCTTAAATATTAGAAATAACTGATTTTCTATTTAACTGTATGATAATATGGATATACTAGAGGCTCAGTGCACAAAATCATGCATGGGTAGGATGCATAGGCCTAGCCTGCGATCAGGGCCATCTTCCGTCCACTTGCCAGTCACCAGTCCCACCCCGGTTCCCTGTGGTTCCCCGTTCGCCATCCAGCGATTGGTGCCTGCAGACTGGGGAGAGGGACCAAGAGGTCTGCCTTCTGCCCACTCGCCAGTCCCCAGTCCTGCTCTGCCACCACCCACCCAGTTCCCTGTGGTTCCCATTCACCATCCTGTTATCAGAGCCTGCGGGCCAGGGTGGGAGAGGAGGGAAGGGACCAAGAGGTGGTCAATGAATCTCATAGCGACTGGTTGATCAGTCGTTCTGGTCATTATGCCATTATGGTCGCTGACCTTTTATTATATAGGATATGACATTGTTTAACTATTTGCCAAAATATCCTTATGCTCATGATGCTAATAGTTTAATAGCCATCACTTGTCATCTTGCATATTCATAAACGAACTTTACTCAAAATAGGCTGAAATTATTTAGAGGAAAAGTTATTTGATCTCAATGAAAAGTCATGCTTTACGAATATACAACTTCTATAGCTGCATGTGTTAAATCCTGTCTTTAAGTACAATCATCTTAAAATAATGTTTGACATGAATTAAATGCTAAGGTCTTAATTTAATATTTTTGTTTTTTGTGATCTTTATGCAATTAGGCATATTACCTTGGTGCTCATAATGAATAATAAATGTCAGCATACATTTGGAGAAGTTACTCATTTATCTTTAACATTCCTTATTGCCCAAAGATTTAAATAAGACACTAGAGAACCTGACTGGCACAAATAATATTATTGCAAAACAGTTGAAATCAGCATTAAAGATATCTGTCTCTATAATTATTACATAAATATACATTTTTGTAAAGCATGTTGTCATGGTAAAAATAATCATTTTACTAAGTTAAGAAACTTCCAGAGCAGAAAATAGGGACTTCTAAGTATGAATAAGTATATAAATGAATAATTAGTAAGATAGTATAGCATATGTAGCTTCACAATCATCTCTCAGATTATAGAACAGTATGAGCATTTGAGAAACTACTTTGTAATTTCACCTAAATATCATACAGAGGTATTAATCCCCTTTTGGACCTATCTAGGTCCCTGTGGAGCTTCAATATTTTGATCAACTGGGTACCTTATATTCAGATATTAGATTTAACCATTGATAATTTTAGTCCTGGATTCCTTTACTTTTGAATACTGAGATATCAAGGTGTTTGATTACAGGGATGCTAATATATTCTCATCTAATTGCACTCCCATAGACTTCCAGCCAAGACTCTTGGGCCTGTATAGGCTCCAATTATATCATAAATAGAAATTATTTAAGGGATTGCTATAAAATCACAGAAAGGATATTTATGTATCTCTTCTTTTCTCAGAAGAGTCTTCCATATTTTCATATTTTAATTACTCTCCTCTTCCCTTAGTAAAATAGTTTTTAAGCATAGATTAATTCTTTTTACACACTCACTCCAGTCCTCTCATCAAAGGAAACTTTGTTCATAATCATGTAAGCAAATATCCATGTCTTGGCTGGTGAACTAGATTTCCTCAACTAATTCCTCAATGACTGAGTGATTTTCTAATATGACCCCCTCCATGACCAGAACACACCAACATATGCACACTGCCCTGAAGACCCTCTAGGACCCTCAATTATAAATACCTGAGGGTGATCCAACCAAAGTATCTGTCACCCACTTATCTATATGCTCCTTGTGTGTCCACAGGAGCTACTCTCCCCAGTCGGTGAAGGCTGGACTATAATTAATAACATGTGAATCACAGTGTTTTTCTTCTGGAAACCCTAACTAAGATGGAAAACACACCCGGACTCAACAGAAGCCCTGATTATCCACACCTGCAATTCTCATGCTGAGCTGCACAGGGGATATTCCCCTTATGCAGAGTGTTTTCTTGCTGTCTCCAAGACAGTTAATAATGATATTAAAGAATAAACGCAACAGAAGTTTCCTCTTTTATTCATTCACTTACTCATCCTGTCAAACAAATGTTTATAAAGCACCTGAAGATGTCATTCAGTGTGCTAGAGCTAAGGATGCCGTAGTATATTGAATAAGACATACTTAGTTTGTACCTTCTTTACTTAGTAAATAGAGTAAATGAACAATTAACGTCCTATAAGAGAAAAGCTCAATGAGTTATAATAGAGATTATGAGCACGTGGGTGTGCATTTGTATGTGGGGTGGTGGTCTACCTGACAGGTGATCTATCTGACAGAAGGACTCTCTGACAAGGTGATATTCAAACTGAGAATGTGGTGGAACCAGGCATGCCATAGCAGAAAGTGTGTTCCTCCAAAATAATTGATCTTGGCAAAGGCCCCGAGACTGAAACGAGTTTGGAATTTTTAAAGAACTAAAAAAAATTTCAGTGAGACTGAGACATGATGAGAAGGTGAGTTTGTGACATAAGGCTAGAGAATTAGGCAAAAGCCATATGAAGTAGGATCCTATAAGTAAACGTGAGGATACTGTGATGTGTAAGCAGGGGAGTTTATGAAACTGTTTGCATTTTTAAAACATTCCTTTTTACTGTGTGAGTTAATTGGGGGAGAGCACAGATAAGGGAGCGTGATAAAGGCTTAATAGCGTATGCCCATCAGAGTGGCAAATTCCATTAATCTAAGAATGAAAAAGGAATCTAATCTCTCTATTTAAAACAAAGCTGAGAATCTTTCTTTGGTATATTTATTTGCATTCTTACTCTATTTGGAGATATGAGTGATCAGCTATATAGTTATACATCAGGTAATATGTAGAAATTGAAAGTAATTCACCTTTCAAATTTTTACTTATTTGTAAAAAGAAATCTATGTCCCAATATTGAACACTGGAAATGCAAGCTGTAATGTTTTCTATTAGAAAAGCTTTGTAATTCAAACACATCTGATTTATATTGATTTTGAGTTTAGCACTGAGAGAAAACACTTACATGTTCTATAATATTGTTAAGCATCACAAATAAAATTAGAAGATGAATTGTTATTGTTTTTTTTAGTTGTAAATTAGATGACTCACCATGTAGGAAAATGACTCCATGATGATGGGGTAGTTTATAATTTGAATTGTAAGTTAGGCATTATGATGTGTTTCCTGTCTCAAAATTTGCGGTCTAGCATTAGATTATGTATTCTTAGATTGAGCTCAATTAAGCAACAAAGTGCTGAGTTCATTTGGTGAATGAACTTTAAGAAACAGAAGCTGGCCTTCTCCCAAACTGTGCTGGTTTTGTATTGTGCCGTATTTTTATCCTTTACAAAACCTTCCTTTTCATAACCTGCTCATTACAAACCATGTAGCTCCAAAGTTATCCCATTTTTACATTCATACACTCCTTTGAATTGCATTTTTAAAGTTATATTTTATTATAAAACAGGATGCTGATAATAGACAAAAGCAGTCATGAAAACTTTCTTTGCTGAAGAAAATGAGGTTCAGAGAAAACAGTCAGAGAGCTTTAATTAAAAGCAGTTCTATCTATTGAGTCCTAAATCTTTGAGTCAGGGTGACATGAAAATATTTAGGGCTTATTTATATACTGTTGATTTTGGAAGAAGGTATTGTTTTCTCAGAAAATTGTATGCATATATATCTGCCCCATTGTTTTATAGGCAAAAATGTCTTCTTTCTTGGACGGTCACCAATGTTTGTCTCACTTTCACTGGATGCTAAAGGCAGTAGCTAGAGAGCTCTTGGGACATCTCCAAAACAACGGACCTGGCCCATGACCTCAAATATTTTTACTTTGGGGAGGAATGGCAGCTTTGCACTGTGATCACTTATTTACTGTTTTTCCTCACTAGATTACAAACTCCATGAAAGCAGTGCCAGGACTCCTTCTACAGACCACTGGAAATCCAGATCCAAGATTATGCTCAACACATAATGGACATCCCAAAATTGGTTTGGATGCTTAAGCAAAGGAATATGGAGAATGTGAAGTGAGAGAATATATTCAAAGATTATATTTTATTGTGTATATTTTTAAATAAAAATAATGCATTAACAGAACATTAAAAATCTCAATGATAGTAGGATAAGATTATATAGATTTTCAGGGAAGAGAAAGGAAAAATTACTACTAACACTCCAATGTAAGGCATATGTGTTGAGGTCAGAAATGTGTGTAGTATACAGTCTAACACTAAATTAAGAAATTAATCCTTTTTTTGAATGCAAGTGTCTCTACTTAAGAACTCTCACCAATTATTGTTCAGATAGATATTTAGAAGGTTGCCACTAACATTCTCGGACATACAGTATTAGTACATGCTCTCAGCATCATTAGCAACATTCGAGACTTCAATGAAGAGTGACCTTCAACCACAGAGACTCGTGATAGTGCTGCTGATGGCCTGGCTGTTGGAAACCTGGGCTATGAGATACACAGAAGTGCACTGTGTGTCCATGGAGTTCTGTGTGCCTTACAGCTGGCAAAGAGCAGGGAGGCGATGAGAGAAGCAACTTCACTGTATCAACAAGAGAGGAAGTAATAATTTTCTGGATTAGATTAGCTTTGAGTTGATACTGTACAGTCAGATACATTCGTCACTAGTTTGATTATTTGGGAAAACAACATAAGAAGAATAAACTGTATAATGGCCCCTCCATGTCCTAATGTCTCCTAAAATCTGTGAATTTGTTATTTAACATTGCAAAAGAACTTTGCAGATGTGATTAAGTTAAGGATTTTTCAATTGGGAGGTTATTCAGGATTGTCTGGTGGGCCCAATGTAATCACTAAGGTACTTATAAGAGGGGGCTAGGAGGGTCATAATGAGAATCGGAAAAGGTATGCAATGACAAAAACAGAGATCAGAGAGTGATTTTAAGTTGTTATACTGTGGGCTGTGAGGATGGAAGAAGGGAGCAAAAGTTAAGGATCATGGGTGGTTACTATAAACTGGAAAAATCAAGAACAGATTCTCCTTCTGAGCTTCCTGAAGGAGTGAAGCTATGCAGACCCATTTTGTACTTCAGAACAGGGTAAGCCAGTTAGTTGTCCAAAGTCACAAAGTGGCATTCTTCTGACTCAAAATAGAAGAATATTTCTTACATACCAGAACTCTAAAACAATTTTGAATTTTTATAATTCAAACATATTCTGCAAATATGTAGCATTAAAGGGATATTAAATAAATGATCGCAATGAGCATTAGCTAGAAACAGTATCTGGTGGGAGATGAGTTTTGAATTACTAGCAAGTATAATACAAAGAGAATGCATTTGGTTCTACTTTGAGTGATACCATTATGTTTACTTAGAAGTATTCAGGCTAGGATATTTTTTATCTGTTTAAATTTTCTAAGCTTTAATTGCATCAAAATTGTCTCAGTCTAGGAGTGTTCCTTACACTGTAGCTCTGCTATCCCCCAGTCCATTTCTGTTTATCTCCTGGTACTTCACTGAAGGTCTGAATCAGTCTGGATGACATCCAACCTCTCTGCTCAGAGTTTAACATGCCACAGCCCTCTGAATTGGCACCAGGATGCGAGGGTCTGTGTGGCTTGTCAACTTATAGGCAGGAGAAAGGGACCAAATCATATTATTTTCAGGGATGCAAGAAGAGTTAACATGTAATAAGTTTATGTCAACATCTGGAACTAAAAAAACACACACAACTATATTTATTCATTTAATCAATGAATATGTATTGGCCTATATGCAATGCCTGTACAATATGATAAACAAAACAGACATGATACCTGACCTCCTGTAGTTTTAAGTCTCAGCTGGGAGATAGTTAATCACCAGGTAAGTAAACACATAAATACATAGTGAAAACTTAGAAAAACAACTGAGAAGATTACTAGAAGAGAACAGATGGCTGTTAGGGAACTACTTTATCTTGGATAGTCAGAAAGAACTGCTTTAAGAGACAGACATTGGACTTGATTCCTAAGATGGAAAGAAGAAACATGTAGAATGTCAGGGGCTTTCCCACAAAGGGGCTAGCATGGGCAAGGGCCTGGAGAGTAAAGAGCTTGGCCTGGTAAAGAAGCTGTGTGCCTGGAGCACATGAGAAAGAGTGAAACAATGTGAGAACGGATCAGAGAGTCGGTAAGGTATGCACATCCCTAAGGTAATACTGGAGCTAAAGAAAATCAACTGAGTTCTTTCAAAATTCAACATTGGCCTAAGGAGTGCAAATCAATGTCATTATGACTATCAAGAAGGGACTGAAAGTAGTTCTAGATGGAGAGGGGGGAAATGAGCAACAAAGGAAAGATCTGGGAGATGGAATGTTAGAAGTAGGTCTTATAAGCCATGTTCATATTTTTCTTTTAACCCACAGTAAGGACAAAAACTAGTAAAGGACTTAAAAAGTGAAGTGACACATTAATATATGTATTTTTAAAACTTAACTTTGTCTCTGGGCAATGTAGTATTGAAATTCTAGGTGAAGGAGTAAGATGCTGATGCTTTGAACTGGGGTGGTGGCCATGGGAACAGATGCAAGTTAGAGGAGCAAGGGAAGCAGGACAGTCAGGGTTTCTTGCTTGAGCAATTGAGAGAATACTGTTGCAGGAAAACAAGTTAAATGACATTTAAATATATTTGGGTTAAGGTGTCTGCGAGCTATCCATGAGGATGTATCAAGTTAAATACACATGTCTAGAACTCAGGATTATGTCGGAGTGCAAACATAATTTAGTCATGTCTCAATAGTGAGAGAAAGAGAAAAAAAAATAAGTTGAAGTCCCACTTTGGATTAGATCTGGCACAAAGGAAATAGAGAATTAAAGAATATCAGGTCTTAGATGTGGGCCTTGAGATACAACAGTATTTAACATTTTCTTAGATAAAATATTAGACTAGGTGGAACCACAAAAGGATACTGGGAAGAGCTGCTATTGCAGTATGAGGAAATGCCACAGTATAAATTTTTGAAAATCCATATGAAAAAGAAATGTAAGCAGAGATCTGTATTCAACCAAGTTCACTGCTACTGAGAAAAAGATAAAAATTTTAACTGAATGGCAGAAGTTCGGGGAAATGAGGGAAAAATACTACTAGAATTTCAGATGAACAAAATAGCATGTACAAAAGCATAATGATGCTTAATGACTGCAGTTTCCATAAGGTTATAACATAAGGGGTGGTAAAGTAGGACCAGAGGGAAGAAAGGCTGGAAAATTAGCTGGAGATACAGTTAGGAGCCTGTGGGCTCTCCAAGTGGCTTTTCTAAATTTCAAATTTGATAAAACTGTTAAAGTAGGGATGTCTCACAATTATATTTGTATTTTAGAAAGCTCATTCTGATTATTCTGACAGTATTTTGGAAAATTGCCTGCAGTGAGAAATGGAGTTCTAAACCGATTTCAGTATATCAGTGAGTAGTTAAAAGGGCACAAAATAAAACAAACACATCAGAATGGGAGAGGAGGGGTCAGATTAGAGAGTTGACCCTTCTGGACTTGGTGAAGGGCTGGATGAGAAGAATAAGGCATAGGAAACAGGGCTGACATGGATGCATCTTGAATTTTTAACTTGGTGTAAGTGAGGATAGACCATCACCACTCACCAAGACAGGAAAGCAGAGGAGAATGCTATTCACTGGTTTATTCAACTGCCACTATGTTTATGGAGCTGCCAGAATATTCCAGGCACTGGGGATACAACAGTGAATGAAGCAGTTAAAATTACTAACCTCATATTTACATATAATAAGCAAGAAGAGAAGTACCATGTTACTTGCCTCAAATTGGCAAAATAACATCTATGCTTTGGTAAAATCTCAAAAAAATGGCTCTTTGGGAAAAATTTTACAGATAGAAGATTACCCTTTCACAGTTCAAAATTTTAGTGTTGTTTTATGTGGAATAATTGTAAGGAAATCAGCTTTAAACAAGTTGTTAATAAGCAAAAAAAATGGCAGTTATTATATAAAACTAGAGGCCTAGTGCATGGAATTCATGCACTTCAGGGGGGCCCTCAGCCTGGCCTGCACCCCTTCGCAGTCTGGGAGCCATTGGAGGATGTCCGACTGATGGCTTAGGCCCGCTCCCCCTGGAGAGCGGGCCTAAGCCATCAGTCGGACATTCTTAGCTCTGCCACAGACCTGCCACCGCTTCTGAGCTCACCAGCCCTGAGCCTGGCTTCTGGCTGAGTAGTGCTCCCTCTGTGGGAGTGCACTGACCACTAGGGGGCAGCTCCTGCATTGAGTGTCTGCCCCCTGGTGGTCAGTGCACGCTATAGTGAGCGGTTGAGTGCCCTTAGCATATCATTAGCATATTACACTTTGATTGGTTGAATGGATGACCGGACACTTAGCATATTAAGCTTTTATTATATAGGATAATCCAAATATTCTAAAGCTACAACTGAAATAATATATGCCTTAAATGTACATTGGATTCAGTCAGCCTTGCCCCTACACAAAAAGGCAACTGGCCAATAATGATGAACCAGAGATATGCCACCTCCTTCATATGATTTATGAAGGAACTCATTGCTTCAATTACAGCCTTGTTCTCATTGCAGTCTACTCTCTTCCTGATTCTCGATATTTAACTTAATCTCTCATTTTATTTCTGATTCTGCCCATAGGGCACTTGCTTCTATGGATTTTCTTCTCAATTCATTGCCTGCTACATAGTTTGAATCAGTTTCACTATTCCTAGCTCTTACTATAGTTACAGTACCCTAATGTTTTTATCTTAAGGCCAAAGCTCAAGAATTTCAAGTTCCACTATCCTTAACCCTTAGCTAAGAAGACATCAGGCACGTAGTGTCTGTATAAATCACTACAGGCATTTTCTTCTTAACTCCAGTGCTGGTCAAATATTTATTAGCTTAGTGGGTTTCATTTGACATCGCTAACTGAGTCATGATAAAGAGAATTTGGAAAGAAACCAAAGAGGAGTAATAAAGATGATTAACAAATAAGACCTAGGGGAAAAGGTAAAGAAACAGGGTTAGTAAGGCATAGAGACATGGATGTTAGAGGCAGAGACTTAAGCACTATAAATAGTGAAGAGGCTCTTGATGGTGAAGAACAAGTGTTCTTTCTAGGAAAGAACAGTGGGTTATAGTTTATAGCAAGTGTTTGGTCTCAGAAAGAAAATCTTTTTTTTTCTTAAATACTCTTTTATTAATTTCAGAGAGGAAGGGAGAGGGAGAGAGAGAGAGAAATATCAATGATGACAGAATCATTGATCATCTGCCTCCTGCATGCCCCCTACTGGGGCTCAAGCCACAACCTGGGCATGTGCCCTGAGCAGGAATTGAACCACTGAGCAACACAGGCCAGACAGAGCATCTTAATTTAATGGATTGTGAGGGTTAGATCTCTTCTTTGTAGTTTCTTAAAGAGGCTATGATCTTTTCTCTTCAAGACCATACATATGTATTTACTAACAATTTTCCCACATGTGGAAGGAAGTAAAGGCAAAGAGGAATATATAGAATATGTAGAATCTCTGAGAACACATTAGAAAACACATTCACAGCCTAGATATCTATAAATATCTACAATATTTCACTGAATAGATGTAGTTTGACAACTGGTATGGGGAGGAAAATATTCTCTCAATAAGTAAATAATGTTTTTAGGTTATAACAGGGAATATAGTTAATAATACTGTGATAAATATGCATGGGGCCAGGTAGGTAGTTGGAGCATCAGGGGGGACAAGTAAATAATTTTCTAACCACTTTGCTGTACATCTGAAACTAATAACAAGTAATACTGGATGTAAACTGTATTGGAAAATAAAAATAATTAAAATAAAAAAGAAATACATTTCTATAAAACAGAATCTTATGTCAGTTTATTTCTTTTCATAGTATGTCACTAAAATATTTTTCTTTCCTGTTTTTGCATATTAGAGTATGGTTATTAACAATCGCGGTATGTTTCATACAATTATCCTATTTGTAGCCTTTTTTCCTGATTAAAAAACACTTTGAATAACAAAAACATGATGTTTGGCCATTTTTATTTAAATATATTGGGTTTTAAATCATTTTGAAGCTATTATTATGTGACTAAAGCCATAAACTTCATAACTTTAAAAATGTTTCTCATGCATTCTTGCCGAAACCGGTGAGGCTCAGTGGATAGAGCGTCGGCCTGCGGACTGAGGGGTCCCAGGTTCGATTCCGGTCAAGGGCATGTACCTGGGTTGCGGGCACATCCCCCAGTGGGAGATGTGCAGGAGGCAGCTGATCAATGTTTCTCTCTCATCGATGTTTCTAACTCTCTATCTCTCTCCCTTCCTCTCTGTGAAAAATCAATAAAATATATAAAAAAATAAAAATAAAGTAATAATGTTTCTCATGCATTCTTAACCTTAGTGGGGAATGTAGTTGGTATTAAATGGTAGAATGATTGAAAGAAGGTAACAAAAGATACCTTAAACCCTAAAAGTATATTTTCTCCTTTATAATATTATGAAACAATATTCGGCCTTTTTTTTTTTTGTCTTGACCCCTGGTTTTAAATGTGGGAGTCTTACGGTATTCTACAATTCTATAGTCCTCAAATGACTGGATGGATTGACATGGGGTTTCTTAAGGAAGCGGGAGCCAAACTTATTCTTGAAGGGTGGGGAGTATTAGGACTAAATGAGGCAAAATCATGGTATTTCTGTGTGGCTTAAAGGAAAAAAAAAAAAAGATTCAACTTCAACAGCCAGAATAAGGCAGGGAAGAGGTGCATGTAATCAGCATGTATTTGTTGGAGCAGAAGCGGATATAGTTAGCTAGTTATGTGCAGTCACAGTTAGGAAATCTTTGAAAGCAAGGATGAGGAGTCCTAAGATCAAACAAAAAATATGAATAACATGTTTGACATTCATGTAGTGATCAATAGATTTTATAGGCTTCAAAAGCAGCCTGTAGTAAAATGGAGAATATTTGGGACAATTATTCCTGGTGAGAGCATACTAAATCAAGTAGAAGGAAGAAGAGGAATGAATATAAGGCACTTAGATTTCATGTACAGAAATCAGTAGTAACTCAAACTTATTCCTCAGAACTCCCTTCTCTGCATTCTAATGTAGTTGTGTATTTATGCTTGCTTGATTTGCACAACCATATATATAGTTTAAAACTTAACTGACCTTCCTCCCAGCTTCTATATTTTTTGTCTAACTCAGATGCAATATCTAACCTGCATTTATTGTTTATTCTCCTCACCACAATTGCTTCAGATCACTGTTCATTTAATTTTAATTCTCACCTGAGGATATGTTTTTATGGGCTAAGAGAGAGAGAGAGGAAGGAGGAGAGAGAGAGAAAAAACCATCGATGTGAGAGAGAAACATCCATTAGGCACCCTGTCCTGGAAACAAACTTGCTGCCATTTGGTGTAGGGGGCAAAGCTCCAACCCACTGAGCAACCCGGCCAGGGCAATGTTTGAGTGGTCATTTTCACTGCTGATGCCGTCTTTTCTTCAATCTTCATCACATATCTTCAGAGGATTTGTAAACCTAACTCGTCCCAGTCACTAATGAAAATTCTAACCTTTGGTGTGTTTGCAATTGCCTGCTATTAATCATGCTTTGTTCTATATCTCCATTGACAGAGATCCCTGAATGAACAGTTGTGATTGTAACTCTGTTTAATCATGTACCATCCTAATAGCTGTGTCATTTCAAGCTGATGAATGCTGATAACATCATGTAAGGCAACTCAACATTTCCAACCCCAAGGTCCATGGATGTCATGTATTTTACATACATTCAAAAAGTTATTAGCTGCTAATATTTGGCATGGCACCTTGCTTTCCATAGGTGAATTCCATTGAAACTGATTTTTTTATTTTCCTAGAGTTTAAGTAGGCTTTTAGGATTCTCAGGTAATGACAATAGCATGTCACTCTCAATAAACTTCTCTTAAAGGAGATGCACTATCTCTTTTCTCTTGAGATACTCATAGCATAATACAGAGGATGTCAGAAATAATTGAGATGAATGGCTTTCCATCCAATCCAATGAAGTTTTCTTTTGGAAGTTTGACATTTTTTATATGCTGTGCATGATTCTAATAAGAGCAAATCAAGTGTGCATCTGCTCTACAGGAGTGGAAAGGATCTTATATGTGGCAGTTAAGAGTAATTAGTTGGTAGAATAACGTAGGAGTTTCAAATCATTAACCATCCCTGCGCTCCAACTGTTACACAAACAAGGTTAGAGCTTATAGCCCTACATATTGGCAATTTGATAATCTTACTAAATGGAAAAACATTTCTGTCACTTGAGCACAAAAGTAAATTCCTCTGAAAAATAATGTTACTGAGTAACAAGAAACAGTTTTGTAATTTAAATTATGTGCTCCAACTGTCTACTTTCTGAGTAAATCATATGCATTTCTAGCACCTTCAGTAAAAAAGGTCTAGCTGCTTCCAGAAAATAAGTTATTCTGTTGACTGGATATACTTCTATTATCAATATTTTATTTATTAAATAGTTTTCTAAAAGTGGTTCCCTGTAACTATAGTTTCTTAATTTACATTTAGCCAAATAACTTAGTTATTCATTCAATTGTTCAAAAAAATCAGTTGATTTAAATGCTGCCATTTTTTTCAAAATGTATGTGCTGGTATGTGGTTAATAGAGGAAAACCAACTTGAAAATTACTAAATTGATTATTTACCCATTTTCAAAATGCATCAATAGTGCCCTCCTGTACTTAGAAGTTGATAATAAAAGCAAATAAGCTTGTATGTCCATGGAAGTATTCTAAACCTGAGGTATCATTGTAATTTGAAGTTATCCAGCCCTCTCCAAACCTAACACTATATCCCTAGGGTAAAAATCTAAGTCCTGAGCTGCTTTTTAGCCAAGAAGTTAAGACAGCAATTATGCTCTGATTTTCTGAATTTCATTTAAAATGATCTTAGGTGTCATGTATATAAGTTACTTTTTCAATTTCAAGAGAAAGATGTTAAGTTTTCACCAGCATGGAAAATCACACCCTGAATGTCCACCACATATAGCTCATATTTGACATAGAGCCCTGACTCTTTCGCCCCAACTGGTGACACTTCTCTAATTAGACACATGCACCCATCCAACCCCTCAGCCTATGTAATGTATGAGCAGAGCCTAGTCAGAGGAGACATCTAGTCAAGGCCCTGACAGGATGGAAAACAAACTTTCCAGCTGCTTTCTGGAATCACAGCACATCTTCTTTTCTATAAATTTTACAATAGCATGGGTTTGAGCCACTATTACTGCCCAGAGAATTTAAGTAATGTCATCAGCATGTCTGGTAGTGTTGAGTAATTGAATTTTACCTTCTGATTTCAGTGTGAAAATATATAAAATGTCATATAGGTGCATTAAAGCTGCTCATAAAAATGTGGTTCTTTATTTTAGCAAGTACTAGTATTTTAACAATCAACAATAGGTTCACTGTAGAGTTTGGTGTCAACCTTGAGTTCAATGCCAGTTGCTAACTCAATATGTGACCTTGGGAAACAATAATTCTCTTTTGTCATTTCCTTAGCTACATAGCAACTATGTCAGAGTGATGTAAGGGTTACATGGTCTTATGGCCCAGCACAATGCCCGTCCTTTCTAAAGCACTCAACAAACATTAGTTATATCATCATTACATATATTAGGTCTTTTTCCTCAAAATATGCTTTCAAAGCCTCCTTGCCCCTGACCTATAATTCTCTATTTCTGGTATCTACTACTTCAAATTGCTGTTACTTGTAGGGCAGGATTTTGTTACTGTTATATTTGCCAAAACATTGTCACAATAATGGTTATCAAATACATCTCTTACACTATATGGGGATGTACAACATATCAACAAAGTTGATCAGCCTAGAATAGTGGTCAACATTTTTTTTTGGTAAAAGTTCTGATAGTAAATATATTTAGTTTGGGGGGTCATACAGTCTCTATTGAAACTATAAAACCCTGATATTACAATTTAACTGTAGCCATAGACACTGAATACAACTGACAAACATGGTTTGCAGACTACTGGGTGAAAAAAAATTACTTGAGGAGTGGAAGAAAAAATATTAAAATTAGTAATGAATTCAAATATTTTATAAATAAGATTATTTCCACAATACTCACAATAGCACAGAAAGATAAAATAGTCTACATCATCAATTTTCAAATGAGCTTACTACTAACTAGAAAAATAGTTTTTAGAAAAATAAAATATATTCTAGATATTTCCAACAAGAAGGAATCTAATATAGGAAATTACAGAATTTGAAAGAGCTTAGTAAGTGAAAATTAGGGTAAAGTGCTACTGACTTTCTAGCAACCTAGGAACCAGAGAATCATAAAAGATCTCAGATGCCTAATGCACCTATGTAGCCAATTTACAGGAGGGTATCTAAAAGCCAGTGCCTCAACCTCTTGTCTGCCCTCAGTCAAAATGCACATAGCTGGCAATGCTATAGCGGTAGCTTCATTCTCTTCTGCTGCCACCTATCCCATCTTAAGAAAGGGCCCTTCATTAAAAGATTCTAAACCAGATATCTATTGAAAAGAGTCTTGGAAATGCAGTTTCTATGATTCTTATTCCTGAGATACATAGGAATGAGATCTCAGAAAAACAACAATATTGTGGAGTAGAAATAAGTAATAGCTAGCTCAATATTTTCCATGGGTAAAATGAACACAATGGATTTGTAAGGTAATATTTGCTTTGGACTTGATAAGAGAATGGTTTGAGAATTTAAAACTGAATGTGTCAATGTTAAAAGCTATTTTAAGTTAGAAAATAGCAAGATGAAATTGTAGCTGAGGAAAATACACTTACTTTTACTGAGAGCAAGGAATATACTTGCCATTAGGTAGTGGAACCAAACTTATTATTATTTTACATTTGAAATGTTCATGTTTAGGACAAAGATGGAAAAAATATTTTGAGAAAGTACTTCATTTATAATCAATAAAAGACTCTTCCAAAAGAAAAATAAATACAAGGTAGATTAAGATATCAATATATTGAGAGTGATCTTAATTATTCTTTTGGGGAAGGAAGAATGTAGCATTCATTAAGTAGTTTATCTGTAGATGATCCCAGGAAGTGAAAATGAGAGAACTGGAAAAGTGAGTCAGGGGAAGTTGAATATGCAATGTAACAGTGCATTTTCAATTTCATTGCTGTGGGTGACAGGGCGGATCTCTGCTAGAACAACCTGACCGGTACAGTGTGTTTTGTAGTATTGTCTGCTTGCAAGACTTAATTAATCCATCAGACCCAATCTCCCACTAACTGAGGTCACCCCCAAGAGCATTATTCCAGAGTCCCCAGGCTAAACTGCACTTGGGCCAAGGAGCCTCCCTGGCATTAGAGAAAGGCCAGTGGCAGAGAGATACTGTGACTCAGCTATCACTCTGTAAGTTAGAGATAAGCCTGACTTGCACAGATCTGTCCATAGCAGTTACTGTTAAAATCAGAGGCGAACTAAGGATATCTGGCTCAGGGAAATACAGGAGATTGCTACCATCTATTTCCTACACTGCCCAAATCCACTCACAGGAGAATACTTCCTATATGTTCTTGAGGTAGCATTGCAGAGTCCTCTTTCAAGGGTGTCCCCTTCAATCATCTATTTCTGGATCTGAAAATTGACAATTTTACACTGGGATACCTGACATCAGTTAGTTTTAGTCAATAAGATGAGAAGTTATATCTCAGTGTCATTGAAATTCTGTTTCTCTTACTAGGAGTAGACTCAAGAATGTTTTTCTCTGGTCAAAGTTAATTGTATACTAGTATCTGCTTCTTCAAATTATTTGTTCATGGTTTCTGTTCCCCCTTTTTTTGCTATCAGGCTTTGGGAGAATTTTTGTCATCAAATTGTAAAATTCTTTTTTAGTTGGAAGAATTACTTTGTGATCTAAATGGCAAATATATTCTCTAGTATGTCATCTTTGTTTTACTTTGTTGTTTGTTGTCACAATACAAATACCTTAAAAAGATAACTAAATGTATCAACTATTTTATTGCATTTAAATTTTGAGACATATTTTAAGAGTTTTTACAATATATTTAACAGTATTTGTGCACTTGATCTTTCTTGAACTAAGCATAGTAAAGTCTATTTTCAATATATTCTTTCAGTTCCTCCTTATGTTTCCAGTAGCACCTGTTTAAGAGGAGCATTATTTTGATTTGGTCCATAGAGCTTCCATATCACTCTATATCCAATGTAAAGTATGGCCTTTCACTATGTAAAGCATTTTCCTTGCTTTTTTAAAATTTATTTTGGCCTTCATCCTATCTTGACTGATAATAAAGTCTATGCTTTTTATTATCTTCACTTACCTGGATACCTTTGCCTATAGACCAACATTTCTGCCCTGCATTCCTGCAACAGCATCCTAAATGGTCTTTCCTGAACCCTTTGCCCCTAAAGTTTGTTCTCAGCACAGCAGCTGGAGCAGTCCTTATAAATATTAACTCATAATGTGCCATCCTTTTGTCCCAAAGTTTTCAATGTCTCTGCATGTCAATAGGAGTAAAACTTAAATTCCTTAAAATGGCCTGCAATGTCCTAAGTGCTCTCAACACAAGGTCTCTCTGGCTCCCTCTTTTACCCCTTACTCTTCCTTCTCCATACACAACAGCCAAATACTCTTCTTTGGAATTTCCAGCCATGCTCTCACATCAAAGTCTTTGCACCAGCTCTTCCTTCCAGCTGGGTTATCTCTCAGGTATCTAAATGGCCAACTTCCTTGATACTCGCAGGTCTTTGCTCAAATAGGAAAGTAGAATCCTTCCCTGGTCACTCTATTTAAAATCGCAACATAACCCCAATCTCTCTTACATTAATTTACCTTTAGTCATTTATTCTGTTTGTTGTTATGACTTCCCCACTAGGATGACAGCACTAGGACAGGGATCTTGTATAATTTGTTCCCTGGAGAAAACTTGATTTAAGAATGATGCCAGCCCATAGTAGGGCCTTAATGCATTAAATGAAGATTTTTGACTCTATCTGATTTTGCAACATAAGAGTATATTCTCTTCAATGTATGACGTGAATGTCGGAGTAATCTTTCAAATTATAATTGAACCACACTATATTCTTTAATAAAATCTTTTAGTGACTTTCTGTCACCTTTAAGGTGAAACTTAAACTGCCCTCTCCTGAGGAACAGGCCTTTCATGCTTTTCTCCCAGACTCTCATCATTCACAATTCCCATCACACACATCCTGAGTTTTAGCCATGATAAATCGCTTGTATTTCCCCAAATATGCTATGTTTACTCATGTCTCTGTGCCCATTCCCTTAGGTGGGGTGGCCACATAATTTATTGTCCAAACTAGGACACTGCTGAGAGGTAAAATGGTGTTTATTAATAATTGTAAAAGGGGACTCTCGCAGACAGGAATGGATGGTCAGTCACTTTATCCTTAGGCTTCCTGCCTGAAATGTCCTTCCTAATTTCTTTACCTAATTCTGTCAAAATATCTTTCATGTTTAAGTCCCTACATCATATGGTCAGATAGGATTAATCACATCCTTGGTCTAGATTTGACTTCCCTTCATACCTAGTAGTACTTTTATCCTAATCACCATACTTCTTTGGGTGCCCATAAGACTGGGAGGGTGCTTCTTGTAGGCAAGAACCATACTATTTCTACCTCTGTCCCTGGCACTAGATACACTGTAGGCCAAATAATAGATAACAATTGATGTCATATAGCAAAATGTTAAGCTTAGGAATTGAACATTTGGGTTGTGGAGCAAGACTAGTGAGTTTAATTGTTGCTTTATCAAATCTAGATGTGCAATCTTAGACAATTAAATCTACTCATAGAGTGGTTGTTGAGATCAAATAAGTTAGTACTGAAATGATTAGCCAGAATAAGAACTCATCAAGCCTAAATTATTTTAGTAGCAAGTCAATAAATAAATTTACTGAATGAGCAATTAGTTTATCAAAAGAAACACTAAACATACTAACATTATAATTAATATTTTCACTGGAGCCTAAGGTATAAAAACACTCTTGCACACATATTATTTCACGTGACCCCTCTCTCCAAGAAACTCAGCAGAAAGAAATAGCTCATATATTTTTACTATTCTTAATTTATAACAAGAAAACTTATTGAAAGGTTGGATGGCTTGCACAAAGATTGGGAGCTACTATGTGAATTAGCTGGAACACATCTTGTATCTCCATACTTGACCCGTATACTCTCTTTCTTCTTAAAATATTTCTCCCCTCTATCCCTACCAATCTCCATAATGCTTCATAAAAAGATTATAATTCATTCAGGAGCTCTTTCCTGTCTGCTCCTCAATCCTTGCCAACCAGGTTAGGTGACTCCCCAGCACAACATGGAACCTGGTTTATCCGCCTTATTCACGATCATATTCTACTGGTCTACCTGTTTACCTGTCGTCTCCTGCAAGCACAGTGATGTTCTCCATGCCAGGACATGTCTTGAGGAACTAAAACAGGAGTTCACTTCTACAAAGCAGTTGCTCAAAAATATTTGCTAATGCTAAACACAACTCAAAATCAATAAATCATTCCAATATTCTAAGTGGATGTTGAAAAACACATCTAAAAATGTTTGCCACAAAATTGAAGAAGCATTAATTTAAAAGATAATATATATTTATTAATGTTTGCTGGGCATCAAGTACTGTACTAAGTACATCACTTGTGTTTTTCCATTGTTGACTTAAAATAACTCTGTGGACTAAGTACTGTTATAATTCTTTTATATAAGAAGAAAATATATTTAGGACATTCTTCATATATTGTATGATGTTTACCTATAAAACTTTAGATCTAGATAGTAGAAAATATTTAAAAAGAAAATTGTAATCCATATATACATTTAGGTTTTACAAGAAAATCACCAGATGAAACATACAGGGGAGTACTAAATGAAATACATAACTGCTATTCTTATTTTATTATTTACATGAGGGGAGTTTATTTTCTACAGAGCACATTACTAAATAAATCTCTCCTCAAATTATAATGTATAGATGGTTCATTCATATTGTTGTGCTCTCCAAAATTGTCTATTATTACATACTTACATAATAGCTGGTATTGAATACATTTGATTTTTCTTTTCAAAAGCATTGCTTTGATCCTTACATGATTCTTAGTCTACTCTCAAAAACAGTTCCTATTCTACTAAAATTTTTAAACACCACATTAAGTTTTCCTCTACTTTTATAATGTAAAACATCTAAATTACTAAAATAAAGGTATTATTTATTATAGTTATTAATACAAATAAATAATGGATTTTTGAAAAATTCTCACTGGAGGATATGTTTATTGATTTGAGAGGGTGGGGAGACAGAGAGAGGTGAAGAAGAAATATTGATTGGCTGCCTCCCATAGTACTCCGACCCACCAAGGACTGAACCGGAAACCTAGATATATACCCTAACAAGAAATCGAACCCACAACCTTTTTGGCATAAAGAACTATGCTCCAACCAATTGAAGCACTGACTGGGCCTGGGTATTTATATTCACAAACATTTCAGAGTGATCCACCTAATAATACTCTTGCTATGCACGATTCTACATCTATTTGTACAATTTTATGAAATACGTACATGCCTCAAAATACCATTAAAATTTTTGCCCCCAGCTCATATGGAATACTTGAGTCTGCTTAAACAATCACTTATGGGCTGTTGCCAGCAGATAGAGAAGGCTGTGGTAATAACCTTTGCTGAGTGCCATGACTATTATTACAAGAAAGAATTAAGTTTTCTTGCACTGCTGTGAGGTAAAAATGCTTCTAAAATTTAGTTCAGATTAGACATCTGACTGCCCTTTCTTATATGGATCCAAATTACTTAGAGAGTCTCCTTAGGCCAGAAAGTGAACTCCATGATCTCATCCTTCGTGGTTTGCTGGGCTCTCTAGCCCTTTTATTTTACCCCATCAATGTTGTGAACAAGTTTGGGCCTTCCAGGAAAGGAGAAAATTAAATTCTAGTATCACTATGTCTTCTGTTTCAGTAGTTTTGGTCTTATAGTTCTTATATCCCAACAATTGGATCTTTCAAAGATATTTATAAAACATAATTCAGTTTGTAAAATCCAAAACAGTGTCATGGCTTCAGAAATCCTTCAGAAGTTCAGGACTAATGCAGTTGCTGCTGCAGAAATGGCTGACAATCCATTGTAATAAAAGAGAAACATGGTAATTAGCCATACGTCCACTACCCTTAACATTGGATAATCAGGGCGATATGCAAATTAACTGCCAGCCAAGATGGCAGCCGGCAGCCAGGCAGCTTGAAGTTAACATGAGACTTGCTTGCTTCAGTGACGGAGGACTCCAACATTCCCCACCTGCCTTGCCAGCCTCTGAGCTTGCAGTTTGAAACATTGTTACAAATATAGAAGCTAAACAAAACCCCAGAAACCTGCTTTCAGCAGCAGAGGCCTCAGACCTGGAGCCAGAGCTAAAGCTAGGCCAGAATAAAAAAAAAAGAAAAAAAGGAGCGGTTGGGAGCTTCCGTCACCTGTCAGCCTGAAAACAGCCCTCAGCCCCTCACCCAGACTGGCCAGGCACCCCAGTGGAGACAACCACCTGAAGGGGGTGTGACCAGCTGCAAACAGCCATCATCCCCTCACCCAGGCTGGCCAGGCACCCCAGTGGGGATCCCCACCCTGATCCAGGACACCCTTCAGGGCAAACCAGCCGGCCCGCACCCGTGCACCAGGCCTCTATCCTATATAGTAAAAGGGTAATATGCCTCCCAGCACCGGGATCAGCGGAGCTGCGAGGCCTCCCAAACCAGGATCAGTGTGACACGGGGCAGCGCCCAAACCCCCTGATTGCCCTGCAGCTCTGTGTGTGACAGGGTGCGGCACCCCAACCCCCACCCCCCACGGGCCCTGCTGTGTGTATGACGGGGGAGAGCCATAACCTCCCCATCGGCCCTGCCCTGAGTGTGACAGGGTGCGGCGCCCCAACCTCCTGATCCGCCCTGCTCTGTGTGTGACAGGGGGCAGTGTCCCAACTCACCTATCAGCCCTGCTCTACGAGTGACAGCGGGGAGCTCCTCAACCCCCTGATCGGCCCTGCTCTGTGTGTGATGGGGGGAGCTCCCCAAACCCCTGATGGGCCCTGCTCTGTGTGTGACAGGGGGCAGTGCCCCAACTCCCCTATCGGCCCTGCTCTACGAGTGACAGCGGGGAGCTCCTCAACCCCCTGATCGACCCTGCTCTGTGTGTGATGGGGGGAGCTCCCCAACCCCCTGATTGGCCCTGCTCTGTGCATGACTGAGGGTGGCATCACAACCTCCCAATCCTCTCTGCTCTGTGCATGACAGGGGGCGGTGCCCCAACTCCCCAATCGGCCCTGCTCTGAGCTCGACCAGGGGCTGCACCAAGGGATTGGGCCTTCCCTCTGCCACCCGGGAGCAGGCCTAAGCCAGCAGGTCCCAGACTGCGAGAGTGAACAGGGCGGGCTGAGGGACCCCCCTTCCCCACCAAGTGCACAAATTTTTGTGCACCAGGCCTCTAGTTAGAAAATAAGGAAAAAAGAGGAAACAGACCCCTTGCTCTAAACAATGAGAGTAGTGAAGATAGGAAATTGTGTTTTAGGTCGCTCTTGATACCTATGCACTGTTGTTTAGGTATAAATTTATTAACAACTTATTGAAGTTATTAAAAATGACATATCCTAAAACCTATGAGTTTCAATTAGTAATAAGCTATAAGGAATTTCACAAAAGTATAAGTAAAAATTATGTAAAATAGTTCTGGCTGGTGTGACTCAGCAGTAGAGTGTTGGCAGCTGAAGGGTTTCTGGTTCATTTCCCGGTTAAGGGCATCTACCTGGGTTGAAGGTTCCATCGAGTCCTGGTCAGGGCATGTGTGGGAGGCAACCAATAGATGTGTCTCTCTCACATCTATGTTTCTCTCTCTCTCCTCCTCCCTCCCTCCCTTCCACTTTCTCTAAAATCAATGGAAAAATATCCTCTGGAGAGGATTAACAAAACAAGAAAGAAATTCTATGATATAAATTTAGTTTTAAAAAATGTTTTTAGCATCCAGGCAGAGGTGCATGCCTTTACTTTAGGAAGTACTGAAATCTATGAAGGTGTGTGTGTTTGTGTGTGTGTGTGATTATTCTAATTTGTTTCTCTAAAAGTTAGTCTCTGGTCATTTTTTAGTAACTAGGTAGTTAGGGTTGATTATTATTTCTTTCTTGGACAGGATCTATGTAAAGGTCCAATCTTCCACTTACCTTGCTACATTTCAGAAAAGAATACGTATACAGCTGTATTTAAATGCATACAAAATACCAAATCCATATAACATGAGTCATTGTATTTTTATTTGACAGTAATAATGCTTAAGTTATTCTAAAACTGACTTTCTGCCTGTTTCTGCACTTGCTACCAGTTTAACTGTTTTATTTTCCCTCATCTATCAAAGCAAATGATTGTTCAATTCTACTAACTGGCTTTTAAGGTGTCTGTAAAAATTGACCAGTGGGATTACTGAAATGTTCAATTGTTGAAAAAACTTTGTAAAACAATTTCCATTTTTAGCCCTAGCCGGTTTGGCTCAGTGGATAGAGCGTCAGCTTGCAGACTGAAGGGTCCCAGGTTCGATTCCAGTCAAGGGCATGTACCTTGGTTGCAGGCACATCCCCAGTAGAGGGTGTGCAGGAGGCAGCTGATCGATGTTTCTAACTTTCTATCCCTCTCCCTTCCTCTCTATAAAAAAATCAATAAAATATATTTTAAAAAAACAATTTCCATTTTTGACTTACAAAAATGGTATTTTATATGGTATGACAGCAAACTGCATAATAAATTTAGATTAAACTAGTATAATGCACAATTTTATTGTTATATAATATAAATGAATGATGGATTTATCTAGCCAGAAAATGGCAAACATAGAGAAAAATATGACATTTTTTTCTTATGAGAGGTAGCATGCACTAAAGTAAAAGTTTAAATATTTTATTGATTCCACAAATATTCATTAATAGTTATAGGCATATTATTGTGATAAAATATCTATCAATAATCCATATAATAGTTTATTTATTAAAAGAATTTTAAAGTAAAAGGACAATGTATAATCCAGATAAAAACTGGGATGTTATAGCTGAACACTTCTTAGGGGACTAAAATTACAGGAGTCTTCTTCATTCCAGACAGAACTGCAAAAAACTTCAAAAAAATCAGAATTCTAAAATCACCACCTGTGTCAATGTTATTGACCTTTAATGTAATCACTGACATTTTAATATTTACTAGTAGACAGTTAAAATTCCAAAGTCCAAATATGAGAACAATATAGAGTCCCTCTGACTTGACATATGAACCATAATATATAAGATATGTTAAAATGGTGGTGAGTTTAAAAATTATTTTTGTAAACATGATTAACTTATCCATCCATCCAGAATTAATTATCTCTGCAATTAAAGCCAAAACATTTTAAGGGAGAACCTGAATAAATTTAAATCATCAAGCCCACTCAAACTATACACAAACTTTTTATAGCAAGTCCATGTTAGAGATTCACTTTTCTGTTGTTTATAGATAACAGCATGTAGATAGTTCACAGATAGAAAATATCACCCTTCTAAAACAGAATGTTGAGTTCACCTGGAATTAATTTTAAAATATTACAAGTGAATAACTGGTTGGCATAGATGAAAAAAATCATGGTACGATGTTTCCTTAACCACCTCTAGCTGGATTAGCTCCAAAAATATCAGATGTGTATTTTTAAAGCCTCTGTTAATAATGAAGAAAACTTGCGATACACATTCTGTAGACCTAGGAAATCCTACATGACGTTGGAAATGACAAAAAAGAAAGAGACCTGTGAGGCTAATTTTAATTTAAACTTAACATTCTTAAATACTTCTAATTGCATGTTTGCTGTCATATTTTGGCAAGGGATGAGCTTGTTTGTATGTTATTGGAGAAAGTAATCTATATTCTTGGTAGTTGCCAATACTTCTAAGAAAGAAAAAAAAAGATTATGAAAAAAGAAGCAAGCCTTTCATTCTAGGAAAGAAGGGGCAGCAGAGGAAGAAAGGACATAGAAGAAAAGAAACCATGGATGTAGAGAAGGCTCCCTGGCCTCAGATCCCAGCTATATTCAAACTACTTGGATGCTCGGGGTTAAAACATTCTTAAAGCATATAATGAGCACTCAAACATGAAAATTAATTTTATACAGAAAATGAAACATTTTCCATAACAAAAATTAAAAATATAATTGCATTAGGGGAAAGTGTCTAATTAATAACTCACATATGAAATGTACATGCAAAAATGCAGGAGTAGAGAACACTACCTTTGTGGACTGAGACACAAAAGAAAAAACACTGAAAATCAAAAGTGAAATTCTTAATTTTCTTCAAAAAATGACAATGTACATTTAGAGGTGTTGGTGGATTATTATTTAAGTATTAATTTTAATTATGCATTTTAATCTTAATGATAGTGTAAGCCACTAAGATTGGTAACAATCATTTTGTCAAATAACATTTAGCATTGGTGACAAATGCAACAGTGGGGAATTTCATATACTACTGGAGAGAGACTAAGCTGGTACTACTTTACACAAAATTTTTGAGTTATTCTGTAAAGTTAAATATGGACATATTCATGATATAACACTTCCACCAACAGGTATATATTAAAAAGATACTATTGCACTAGTATGCTAGTATCTTTTTAATATATATATATTAGCCAGAACCGGTTTGGCTCAGTGGATAGAGCGTCGGCTTGCGGACTGAAGGGTCCCAGGTTCGATTCCGGTCGAGGGCATGTACCTGGGTTGCGGGCACATCCCCCAGTGGGAGATGTGCAGGAGGCAGCTGATTGATGTTCCTCTCTCATCGATGTTTCTAGCTCTCTATCTCTCTCCCTTCCTCTCTGTGAAAAATCAATAAAATATATTTAAAAAATATATATATATATATATATATATATATATATATATATATATAATTACAATAAATCCAAAGTTAAATAAGAAATCATTAAACAATCTATTAACAGAAAAATGAAAAACATTGTCATATATTTAACACAAGGAGATTTTATACTAGTGAATAACAACAACAGCCTTACGCCTCATTTTACAGGAACCTCAAAGTATAAATACAAACTAAAAATCAAATTGATACCATGTATTCAGAGCATAGAAAAAAAATAGTTATAAAGTGTTTATTTATACACTTATATATATATTAATATTTTATTTAAAAGTAAAAAAGTATGAACAAAATACAGAATATTATTTATACTTAAGGAGAAAGGAAAGTATAATACTGTATTCGAGTCTGACCCACAACCATCATTAATACTATGTATCTGAAGCTAGATGTTAAGTACATAGATGTTTACTTTATATTTTTATCTCAATACATTTTATATATTCTTTGGGTCTGCACAATCTTTCACAATAAAATCAAATGCTTTTTAAAGGTACAGGCATTGAGGAAGCCCAGACCAATATTCTGCAATGTTTGTGTGATTTGAGGAATGAAGTGGGGAGGGCCAGGCATAGGTAGCAATTAGCCACCAAGGTGCCTGTGAGAATTTCCAGTCCTGATGATCTGTAGTATGGCCCAATGAGCTTTACAGAATCCTGATAATAGGCTTTGCTCCAGCCTACAACACTCTGATCTTTCGGTATAGTCCTCACAGCATATATTTCTCATACCTCCCCAAATAATGCATATGATTAGTCAGATTTGTAAATCACTTCTTTTGCTACCAAGATATTGCCTTTACAACTTTAAGTTTTATCTGAATGGGTCTAAACTGCGATTCAATGTTCTATTCTGGTTGCTAGTGTACAAAATACTACAAAAACTAATAGGGTTGACTTTACAGTAGCTACATACAGAAAAACAAAGAACCCAAATATAAGTATGAAGATACCTCCAGGAGTATTATGGTAAAAGAGGATATACATAAGGCCAAGAGACATATGAAAACACGCTCAAAGTCCCTAATCATCTGAGAGATGCAAATAAAAACAACAATGCGGTATCACCTCACACCTGTCAGAATGGCTATCATCAACAAATCAACAAAGGACAAGTGCTGGGGAGGATGTGGAGAAAAAGGAACCCTTGTGCACTGCTGGTGGGAATGCAGACTGGTGCAGCCACTGTGGAGAACAGTATGGAATTTCCTCAAAAAATTAAAAATGGAACTTCCATTTGACCCAGTAATCCCACTTCTAGGAATATATCCAAAAAACAAAACAAACAAACAAACAAAAAAACACACCAATCAGAAAGGATAAATGCATCCCTATGTTCATAGCAGCACAATTTATAATAGCTAAGATTTGGAAGCAGCCTAAGTGCCCATCAGCAGATGAGTGGATTAGAAATTTGTGGTACATCTACAATGGTGCACTACGCTGCTGTAAAAAAGGAAGGAATTCTTACCATTTGCAACAACGTGAATGGACCTGGAGAGCATTATGCTAAGCGAAATAAGCCAGTCAGAGAAAGAAAAATATCACATGATCTCACTCATTTGTGGAATATAATGACCAACATAAACTGATGAACAAAAATAGATCCAGAGACATAGAAGAAGGGGGGGAGGGGGGCGGGGCAGGGCTGAGGGCATGTGCTGGGGAGTGGGAGCGGCCGGGGAGTAGTCAATGGGATAAAGGAGACTTATGTAATACTTTAAACAATAAATAATTTAAATTAAAAAAAATTTAATAGGGTTGACTTTACACTAGCTACATATAGAAACAAAGAACCTAAAGTTAAGTATAACGATACCTCCAGGAGTGTTATGGTAAATGAGAGAGAATAGGATTTTTCTTTAATTGGAAACAAATAACAAGTTGATTATTCAACTATTAAACACTTGCACAGCTCATGGAGGTCACTTACCTTGCTGAACCTATCTTTCTGTTATTTAAATGAAGACATTTTACTCTATTATTTTTATTATTCTATGATAAAAAACATATGGTTAAGCAACAGAAAGCACATCTAAAGTTCATAGGTTTCTGTTCATTTAAATTCTTTCTCTTTGTGGTATTTATGTAGCCAATTATGACTTTATTTCAGAATAGTTTGGTTTTTGAAACCTAGTATGTTTAGATTTTTTTATTTTAATTTTCTTTAAAAAGGGAAAATCTTGGCCATGGGTTTTATACATATATAAATAATCATACTAGACTAAGCTACATCATATCACAATTTTCAAAAAACACCATATAATTTTTACGCCAAGGGCTTTTCCAAAAGTTTTAAAATATTCATTTCATTTCTATGACAGTATATTCAGGGAAGGCAAACCACAGCCCAAGGATCAAATTCAGTCTCCTGTTAATTATTGCAAATCAAGATTTATTGAAACACAGCCATGGCCATTCATTTGCATAATGCCTATGGCTGGCTATGCAGTCACAGAGTTGAGTAGTTAAACATCTGATTGACATGCAAAGCTTAAAATATTTGCTATGTGGCCCTTTACAAAAAAAAATGCTGATCCTAGAACTATTTATTGTTCTCATAACTGATTGTCAAAAGTTAGGATAATCAATTATTTTTTATTATAATTAACTAGAGGCCCAGTGCACAAAAAATTTCTGCACTCGGGCGGGAAGAGGGGTCCCTAAGCCCAGCCTGTGCCCTCTCGCAGTCTGGGACCCCTCGGGAGATAACGCCCTGCTGGCTTAGGCCTGCTCCCGGGTGGCAAAGGGCAGGCCCAATCCCTAGGTGCAGCCCCTGGTCAGGCACAGAGCAGGGTCGATTGGGGATTTGGGGCGCCGCCCCCTGTCATGCACAGAGCAGGGCGGATTGGGGAGGCTGTGATGCCACCCTCAGTCACGCTCAGGGTAGGGCCGATTGGGGGGTTGGGGCTTTTAAATACACTACATTTTTTTAAATTTTTACTCTTAAAGGACAACCTATCTTTTTAAGTTATTCACAGTTGTGACTAAATCAAGTGATGTAGTTGCAATTGCATAAATTCTGAAATACTTGATGCTTACTATAATAAAAATAGAAATATCATGTAGAATGCTGCAAAATTATAGGCAATCAATAATCCAGTTTTTTAGTAGGCCCAGCGATAATTTCATAACTAAAAGTAGAGACTCAAATTTGACAACTTTTAGAATTAGCTCAAATTAAATCAAAAATGTTTGGCTGGATTAACTTAGAATCATTAAAAAAATAAAGCAAATAAATAGGCAAGCAAACTTTTAATGAGGGTTAAGTAGAATAATCTCTGAGGTTTGTGTATGTAAAGAAAAGCAAAAATAAGAAAATCTATCCAAATTATTCAGGAAAAAAGAAAATGTAGATATGAAAAATTATGCCAAGATTTCCTAGACTATATTCTAAAGAATATCTGTTTTAATGTAAGAATATTTCAATGCCTGCTTACATCTTGCTGTACTATGAACATAAGCTTGCATATAAGCCTCGGATATCACACCAGAGTCTAGACTTCCCTTAGCAAAGACAGATTATTATATATTGAACTTCCAGATATACTACAAGCAGTGGCAGAATAAAGTGATCTTATTGGTCTTAGGAAAATGCTCAATAAATATCTGATAACTCCAAATCCACCTAGTCCAATAATTCTCATTCAGGGAACTAAGTCTCCTCACGTTGGAAATGGTATCATCAAGTTCAGGTCTGAATCTGTATAATTGAAAGTAAACAACCATTACTTATACAACAGATAAACTTCTACAAAATTGTCTTGTCTGATTTACATGATACATAGATGAAATAGCAAGACTCAAATGGGAAGAATTTTAAAGGTGAATATTTCAGTATTTCTGGATTGAGGGTTGGGAACTGAATTAGATTTTTACAGCTATTAAAAGAAAGTATACATTTTTAAATATTGAATAATACTTAAAACCCTTTGCCAAGTAATTTCTGAAAAATTTGTAACTATATCAATGTATTTAATCAATAGCACTCTAATTGCTTACAGATTAAACATTTTAAAAAACAATATCCTCCATTATAATTTTTCATTGAGCATAATTGAATAATTATATACAGGATGGTGATAAGAGATTAGAAAACTAGATATGACCGTAGGTTTTATGGAATGTATGAATTAAAGCATATTTAAACTTAAATATTTAAAATAAAAATCTGTATATTTTTCCAAATTTGAAGTTATATTGACCCCCTAAAGTCAGGGAAAGCACAACAAAGGGGTCAAGTGAGACAGAGGAATAGAATATTCTGGAGTCAACAATTCACAACAGCTGATGTTTGCCCTCAGTCTATGTCACTCTTTCAACCTTCCATTCTACTCAAAGTCCCATGACTTTTTGCTCATAGAAAGACCTAAAATGGTCCAGGGTCACTTTGAATAAAAAAAATAAAATCAGACCCAGGGTCCATTCCCAACCTAAATAGCAGGCTGCTGTTATTCCTGGTGAGGATATTTTGAAACAACCTAAATCTTATTTAGGTATTTGTGAGCTTATATGTTAATTTTCATGGGTTTCTTCAGGTGTGGGAAATTGAAAATACCAAAGCTTTTCAAATTGAGAGGTTCATGACCAAAACAATATATTCAGGATTGGCTTAAACAAGATAAGACTTGAACTAAACAATATATTTTTCAATCATTTTTTATTAACTCAAACTCCTCAAAAACTGAACTTAAAAAGTATAGAGCTAGAGAAACTGAAAAAGAGCCCAAATAAAGGTATTTTCTTATAAGAATTAAGGAAAAAGAAGGAAGCTTGCTGTTCACTAGTCATTCAAATTCTCAAAGGATATTGCTGTCATCTGAGACAAAAGAGATATGTACATCATATATACTTTTTGAGAATTTTCTGCACAATTCAACATTGGAGGTTATTATCTGGGTTGCAGAGACAGGAAATAAATTGAAAGTTCAGAGTATAGGCTGACTGGCATAAACAGGTTATCATAAACACATGCTGAAAAGCAATGATGTCTCAGCCTGGAAACGCTATTAAAAAAAAATAACTGCAGAAACTCCTCAGATAACTCTTCTCCTATTTATTAGTTTAAATCACTATGCTGTTACCTTACGTGCGTGTGTGTGTGTGTGTGTGTGTGTGTGTGTGTGTCTATGCACAAATTTTAACTGATTACATTCATGACATTGATGCAATTTGTATTGTTCCAAGTAATATCTGCCTAAGCAAGATCGTTCACACATTTCACCTTATATTTATCATTCTGATTTTTTTCTTAAACATCTCAGGCCAGCTTCCAACCATCCACACATATATTTCTCAGTAAAGTACCTTAAAGTGACAATTACGAATGAAACTTACCCTGAAATCTCTGATAGATTTAGCTCAAATCAACTTTGTCTTTAGAAATGTACTCCAGGACATGTCTCTTCACAGGAGTCTCGTCTACAGCCAGCTGCATAACTCTGTGGCTTCGCTTGCTGATGAGAAGTTCCAGATCTGCCGGGCCAGCTAGCAAGAGGATGGCATAACATCCAGTGAAGTGTCCCTGACTTATCAAAACTCCTCTAGTAGGCAGTTCTCTCCTTTACCCCTCAATTAGCCATAAGTAATATATAAGAATAAACAAATCTGTACAATAAGCAGCACTTACAATCATCGGAAGTTGCATCAAGCTCTTAGGGATACTAGCCATAATTTAAATCAGTTTAGTTTTGGAAAGAATTTAATCTACTGTGTGGATCTCATTGGCTAGATGAAAATTTAAAAAAATCTTAATTTGTAGTTTTATGCATTGCTACTCACACACAACCAAGACTAACATCAAACTTTCTACATGTAAAAGTTCTGGGAAATGTGTTTTTCAAAACTAATTTTATTTTGTTAGTATTGTTTCTTAAAAAGTACTTCTAGCCCTGACCGGTTTGGCTCAGCGGATAGAGCATTGGCCTGCGGACTCAAGGGTCCCAGGTTCGATTCCGGTCAAGGGCATATACCTTGGTTGCGGGCACATCCCCAGTTGGGAGTGTGCAGGAGGCAGCTGATCGATGTTTCTCTCTCATCGATGTTTCTGACTCTCTATCCCTCTCCCTTCCTCTATGTAAAAAAAATCAATAAAATATATTTTTTTTAAAAAGTACTTCTGCCGAAACCGGTTTGGCTCAGTGGATAGAGCGTCGGCTTGCAGACTGAAAGGTCCCAGGTTCAATTCCGGTCAAGGGCATGTACCTGGATTGCGGGCACATCCCCAGTGGGAGATGTGCAGGAGGCAGCTGATCGATGTTTCTCTCTCAGCGATGTTTCTAACTCTCTATCTCTCTCCCTTCCTCTCTGTAAAAAATCAATCAAATATTTTTTTTTAAAAAAGTACTTCTATAGTCAATGGATTTTCAACATCTTGAGTTATAGAAATTTGATAATGAATAAAAAAATTTTTCTTACAAGAAAGCATGTAAACACATCCAAATTTATAAGTACAATTTGTAAAGTTAATATTTCCTTTGAAATACTAGTACATTCATGAATTCTAGGATTAGAAACAGACTAAGCCCTTAAAAGTGTGTTCTCAAAATTCAACAATAAGCATTAAATGATTTTTCTGGTTTCTGTTGTGAAATAATTCATTTCAATGTCAACCTGAGCCAAGTTAAGCCTTCTCTAAGTAGTACCTCTCAAACCCTTAAATACATTAATGTGCATTGTTTATATTCAAAAGGAGCATAAAGTACAAAGCACTTAAAACTAATTTGAAAATGGAATCATTTCTCACCCTCTTCCTTTTAAAAAAAAGTATATTACTATTTATTTCAGAAAGGAAAGGAGAGAGAGAGAGATAGAAACATTCTATTTAATAAAGAGATGGTATGCTAATTAGACCAGACAGCGGAATGACCATCCGGACGACCTTCCGGACGAAGCTGGGGCTTTGAGGGCCACCCATGCAGCGGGGGCTGTGAGGGCTGAGCCCTTTGTACAAATTTCATGCATTGGACCTCTAGTCAAATGATGAGAGAGAAACGTTAATTGGCTGCCTCCTGCAAGCCCCACACTGGGGATCAAGCCCACAATCTGGGCATATGCCCTGACTAGAATTGAACTGTGACCTCCTGGTTCAGAGGTCCATGTTCAACCACTGAATCATGCCAGGGAGGTTCCCCTCCCTTTCTTTGCTCATAGCATCTTGTAGGAATAGTGTTGCCAGGATATGCTTTTGAAAGCACTGAGCTATTAGAATGTCTGATCATGTCTCTGATGAAAGGATTGTGTAAAATTAGCAATTATCCTATTAATCTTCCTTCTTCTATAGTCTTTTATTATTGCTAGAACTACTTTAACCTTTAATGTATTATAGGACAATAATGACATTTGAATTGGATATCCATTTGGATATGCATGTGGCACCCTGGAGCAGGTGATCCTAGAGAATACTAGAGAAGATTTGAATCGCAACGCAATACCACTGAGATAGCCTGAAGTTTGCCCATCACCCTAAATATTGACCTAGTATAATTTCATTGCATCCTCATTTCTCTTCTTATTTATAGAATTTTCTACTGATCACCCAAACGGCATATATTCCACCAATCCTATGAGCACACACATACCAAGAGAAAAGCCCTAGACTGAAAATCTGCCTCTCTAAGTGCAGGGCAGAGAAAAAGACCAAAGAAAGGGGCAGTCCACTCCAGTCTGACAACTAACAACATTTATCAAGGGGAACTTACAGAGAAGGCATGTCTTCAGCTGCTACAAAACAAAAAATGAATCCTGGCACCACTTGGCAAATGACAAAGAATCACATAGAGTCAGGGAAAGGGAAATATAGTAGTCATTATAGTAGTCATTGGGGACTAGTACATGAATGCTACCAGGTGCAAAAGATTACTTTATGTGCTTGACCAGAGAGGACAGCAGCTTGTTCCCAAACAAGCACATAGCAGGAGGCGGGGGTGGGGTGTGTGTGTGTGTGTGTGTGTGTGTGTGTGTGTGTGTGTGTGCTGACTTATATAAGAATAAGTATCTATTGTGATTTCTTTCTCCAAGTACGATTTACAGTAAGCAATCTATGTTCTGGCCTGGATCCAGCTCCGGGGACAGGCAGCAGTCAGGTCATGGACCAGCCTTGCTTCTGCATTCTCCAACCCCAGAACTGCATCTCTTCCAACAATTCTTGACTAACTGAAGGATCATTAATTTCCCCACCATCCTCTGTGAACTTCTGTTATATCACCCAAGTTGTCACTGAATGTATCTTTTTTCTCTTCTTGTGCACAATATCAATTTAGAAACAAAATGAAGTTTTCATGCATTCAGTTGCCCCTTTGACCTTATGTCATTCAACATCAGTGTTTCTTCACTGAGATTTTTTACTCCTAGATAAAAAGTGCCATATCAGCTTAGCCTGACTTTTAGAGCAGCCAACACTTTAACCCATTTATTTAAACAATTCATTGTTAAAATTATTTTAATAATGATGTGCGTCGTAACTCCAATATTGCATGAAGTATTGATTTTATTTAGTTGCCTTCCAATCATGGTGCCTGAAAATTATGTTAAGACTAGAGGCCCTGTGCATGAAATTCGTGCACTGGGTTGGGGGTTCCCCAAGCCTGGCTTGTGCCCTCTCACAGTGCTCCTCAATTGATCGCCCCAAAGAGGTAGCCACAGCCGCGGATCCCACCTTCATGCTGCATGGAGCCCTGGGACCCACCTCTGCACCACGCACGCAGCGTCAAGCCCTAGCCCACCCGCATGCACACACAGCCTCCTGGTGTTCGCTCATTATGGTGTGAGGACATCACAGCGTGAGGGTGTCATGACCACATAGGCTTTTATTAATAGGGTGGTTTTTAAGTTCAGCAGGCAGAAATTGAGTGGTCACTTATTTTGAGACCTTCTTTTTGGTTTAGTTTTAGTCAATGAGTAATTTGTAAAGCTAAGAGTTGAGTCCAGCCTTCACCTGAGGAGAAAAATTTGTGGAAACAGTTTTACAATGTTAGTAGAGATAAAGGCCCATTTCTCCCTCCTGCCCTGTATTCTATCATCAGGAATCCATCAATTTAGCTGAGCATGTTTCTCAAAAATACATATAATGCCTGATAGAGGGATTTGTTTCTTGTGTGTTTAATGTCCGTCTCTGTTGGTTTACTGGCTAATCCCACTCAATAACTTTACATTCTTTAATGTTTCTTTTGAATATGAGGAAAGCAAAGCATGCACTACATAAAAATGAAAGGAAGGTTATTTTAGAATATAAGTGTTGAGAGGTAAGTAGCAGAAGGGTAATTTGGACTTGAATGAGATACAACAATGCAGTCTGAGGGCACTAAAAGCTCCCCCTTAAAAAGAACCAAGCTCTTGCTCTGTCACAATGGTTTGGACAAGCAGCTGCTCAATTAATGTGTTTTAGAACATTTTAGATCAAATGGAAATCTCAAGTCACTTATATTATACGAATAGAGATAATTATGTTTAAAATAAAGTATAAGTGAAATTAGGGTCCAAAGGACACAATAGAAAATTGAGGAGAGAAGAATTTCAAACAACGTGATTTTGTTATGTTCTAAGTGCTTTTGAAGATTTCAGACAGCCTGCCATGGCAGCATGTATTTTCATTGGTTCCCTATTTCTTGACTTTGTCATCTATCAAAATTTTAGAGTGGGATGTATCACAGTAGGATGCATAATAAAAACCCTCATTTGAATATTTAATATAATTATAAAAAATATATATTAGGCATACCTTGAAAGATATGTTTTGAAATAGCTGTTGAAATTGCTCGTTACACAAAATAATGTCTTTATGATAAATGCTTTCAACAATGTCTTCAGTATAAACTAAACTTCTGTTGATTCCATTAAGGTATCTTGTCAATCCTCTCAAATTTGATATTACAAAAACATGTGAAAAATTAAATCTAATAGATGCAAAATCAGTATATGAACACAGCTATAACGGAGCAAAGCACTGTCCCGTCCATTAAGTTTGTCACTCTGAAATGGTCTCTCTGTTGAAATTACTCAAAACACTAAGCCACAGTTACCAAATATATTCTATACAGTACTATATAAAAGGCATTCTTATTTTAGGAATAATGCTTACCACAACATACCAGTCTATAAATTCCAACAAAAATTAGCAAACTATTTCACAACTTGGGAAACATGAATTCATGCTGCAGAGAATGAGGTGTCTCCTTTCTTTACACAGAAGAAGCAAGTGAAATATTTGATCATAAATAAACAAGTTCAGGATGACTTCTTTGCATGAGATATACCAGGTTTTATGAGAAACAGAAATAGGAAAAAAAAGAATAATAAGTAAATTTCTCTTAGAGTTTTGTTAGGTTTTATAATTTATGAAAAGTTATGTCAATATATTAGATGTTTGCTGAACCTAGAGCTTTCATTTTGGTAATGATTTTTAAATCATATAAAATAGGTTTATTTTACTTAAGTTCAAATGTACCAGAATATTTTCCATAAGCCTCTTTCTCCTTGCAGTATAAGTGCTATTGTTGTTTTTTCCAGTTTGACTCCATGCAAAACTGAGTTAGATGATAAAGATGAACAAAATAGACTCCCAAACTAGCTGAGAGGACATGGAAAATGCATCCTTGTCTCAGAGTTTAATTATTTCACAAGTAGTCACTGGAATTTAGCATTTTTATATTACACCATTTGAATAAATGTTTTATAAAGTGTTTTTGTTTCTTTGTGTTTTTTGTTTGTTTGTTTCCACTAAGTTGCATATTAGTTTTATTTCCTGATTTGGAAAATATGTTATTTATTAATATAGTTAGATCATTTTGAAATGTACTTTTATAAATTATTAATATAAAGGTGTGTCTTGCAAAGCCTTAAAGAATGAGTTTCCAAAAATAATATTCAATCAAATTTTTTACCATAGAAATAATTAATAAAAATGACATAAATACAATGCTGATTTGAGGTATTATAGACTACATTGAAAGCTTTGAGTGGATATTTTTGGGCGAATGTGGTAAATTCAAACAATATTATAATCTAATAAACTTTATTTTTAAGTACAAATAATATAAATTTACATTTAAACCCTTTATTATCTATTTTAAGCTAAAAAAGTAAAAACAAAGGAACCGTTTTTCCCCCTCTTCTTATTTGTATCTTCTGGCACACTATTTTCAAATGTCCTAGCTTACCAAAAATGGAGTCAGTCTGGGTCCCACATTCCACATCCATAATATCAGGGATAGAGAGCAAATGAAACAAATGTGGTTGAAGATCAAGAGAAGAATCATGCTCACTGGATTTATAGTATCATTGGACATTTAAGTGATGGTGTCCAAAGGAAAAGTTTGTCTTTAACAATGTCATAAGCCTGCGGCAATATCTACTAATGTTAAGGATGCTGTAATGTCTCCAGACATCTAAAGAAACTTATCTTTGGAAAGTCCTCTATAACACATTAAAAAACATAAGACAGAGAATATAGTTTGATCATAATAGCTATGTATTTTGACATTACCTCAATAATAATTACTTTTGAAAAAATGTTTGTTTCTTTGCAAAAATCAAAGTTAGCCCAAAAGAATAAAGACTTTCTGTCTAATGGCAATACATATATATCCTAAATTAAAAACAAAGTCTATGGTTTAACTGGTTACTTTAAGGGCCTAATTCCTTTTCTGATTCATAGATTTTAATTTGTTTAAATAAGCCACCATAAAGATCAATCTTAGAGATTATAGTTTGAAATGTGAGATAAAATCAAAGGGATATAAGCCCTGGTCAGTGTGGCTCAGTTGGTGGGAGCATCAGCCTATACACCACAAGGTGGGTTGTATCCAGGTCAGGGCACATACCAGGGTTTTGGTTTGATCCCCAGTCAGGCACATGTGGGAGGCATTCCATCAATGTTTCCCTCTCACACATCAATGACTCACTCTCTCTCTCTCTCTCTCTCTCTCTCTCTCTCTCTCTCTCTCTCTCTCTCTCTCTCCTATCTATCTATCTATCTATCTATCTATCTATCTATCTATCTACCTACCTACCTACCTACCTATCCTATCTATCATCTATCTATCTATCTAGCTATCTCTCCCCCTCACTTTTTCTAAAATTCAATTTTTTAAAAATTAAAGGGAAATACAACCTAGATTAGGGAAATAAAAACAGAAGTCTAATAAATATGTGTCTAAATAACTTAGACCATTCTTTTTTAAAAAAAATATATATTTTATTGATTTCCACAGAGGGGAAGGGAGAGGGACAGAGAGTCAGAAACATCGATGAGAAAGAAACATAGAAATAATTAATAAAAATGACATACATACAATGCTGATTTGAGGTATTATAGACTACATTGAAAGCTTTGAGTGATTATGCCAGCAACTGGGGATGTGCCCACAACCAAGGCACATGCCCCCGACCGGAATCGAACCCAGGGCCCCCCTGTCCGCAGGCCGACACTCCATCCACTGAGCCAAACCAGCCAGGGCTAGACCATTCTTTTGAAAAGCACCTGAAGATCTGGGAGGCAGCAGAGTCAGTGTCTGGGAGAACACAGAGTTTAAGGTCAGGCTCCCTGTGTTCAAATGTGATGAACTTGTGCTAAGTCTATGACTTTGAACAAGTTATTCAACCTTTATGTACCTCAGTTTCTTTACCTGTACAATGGATATAATGATAGGACCTATTTTGTTGTTAACAATATCAAATAAGTTAATAATTAAAACATTTTTAGATATTTATATAAGAGCAATTCCTAACATAAGAGCAATTGGTAGCACATAGTAAGTCCTTAATAAATAAAAAATAAACAAAATAAAAAGACTTGAACTCATGCCCAGGAGCCGCTGCTCAGAGCCAGATATACAATTTCTTCAGCAATTGCCTATTAAATGAGGGGAATGGATTTGTTGAGTCTTATTCTTATTAACCATTTTAAGATTCTTAAAATGCATATTCAAATAAGATTAGAAAGCAAGGACTCAGGAAACAGAAAATTAGGACTGGCTTTTATATGCTAGAAATTAAGACTGAGTATAAAACCTATTATTCCAGAAAAAGACATCCCTTTTTGCTCCTGAATAAATATAAGTGAGCAACTTCCAAAAAAATAAGATTAATTAGGAATTTATTTTAAAATTCTGAAATGAGACCTAAAATTAGGTTAGAAGAAGAAACCTATGTGAATTAGCATGAGCAAATGTATACTGTATCAATGCTGTTAAACTGAAGATGATGAATTTCTAGGCATAAATATATCTAGGAAAATGGTACCATAATCTAAATACCTTAGTTACAACACTTTGCATTTTTTCATATTAACGGACAAACTACATTGAATTTTGTTACCATTAGGAATTGAGGTAATAATATCACTTATATTTATTACTATTCTTTTATTTATTATTGGTGTTAACCACTAGAAATCTGATTTATTATCTCTTATATTAATCCAGGTTCTTGGTTGCAAAATACAGAAATCAACTCTAGTTAACATAAACAGGACAAGAATTCAAAGAATGTATTTTTAGTAACCCACCAAACTGATAGGAAAATGGGTAGAGAAACAGCTTAGAGAAATTCACACTAAAAAATCAAAGACAAAGAGAGGTGGAGCAAGCAGGCAGGAGCCTAGATCCTGGCTGCCACTGCTGCTCTGGTGGCTGCAGTGACCTGTGGACACTGGAGGGCAGTGTTGTAACCACAGAAGGACATTCTGAACTCCCCTTGTTATTTTGTGACGCTGAAATTTGAAGCTTCAGGCTGGTATAGTTGGTGGGCCAAATCTAGGTCATGGATCTTGATCCATCTGTTAAGGGTTACAGAGAGCAAGTATCTGAACTTTACAGCATCCACTGTAAAAGGCAGACACCAAATTGCATTCCAGAAATGTGAATTTAAATGCAGAGTGACCCAAACCAGTAAATACCCACTACACCCATCATAATGAGGTCGATGAAAGAGCAAAGAGCATGTGTTCCGAAGATTGATAGGCTGGATTTTCATTCCAAATCGTGAATTATTACCTATTTGGTAATTCATAATGCACTAAAATCTTATGACTTTTACATTTTGCACACACTGTGAAAGTTTATTGTGAGAATTAAATGAGAAAATTTATCTAAAGTGTGAGACTTAAAGAAGTTTCCTAATGCATATTATTTAGCACCTCCAATGCAGTTTCTTTTGCTTTTCAAAAAAAATGTACTTGATATTAAGAATTTACTTTCTGTTTTACATCTTTAGTTGACATTAATAAAGCACTTCAAGCTGGTGTGGGTGGATATTCCTTCCTGTTGAACAGCGAACTAAACTTTCAACAGGGAGCAGCTGGAGACAACTATTGGCGACAGGAAAAGCAGGAAGCATTGCTTGGCTTAATCATACAAATCACAGAGTAAGTCAACATAATAGCAGGGAAAATGCAGAGAATTTAAAAATGTGTGTCTATAGTGGCAAACTCCCAGGGTCTTGTCATGGGGATCAACAGAAGAAATAAACCAAATGAACATAATTTCATATATACTGAGAAAAAGATAAAGAAAAGGATTTATAAGCAAATGTTTTATTTCACACTATAAATTTACTAAAATTTTCTTTACATGCAAAGCCCTTATGCAACAGAATGCAAACATTAACTGCATGATACAATAAGAATAATGAAAGCTATTAACTGTTAAACTTGCTTGAGGTTTCACATATTCAAATTAATGTTATTTAAAAAGGCTCCCCCACCTTACTATATTGAAAAAACTAAAACAGAGAATAAATCTAAAGCTTCAAGGAAGTCTATACTTTCCTCAACATATAAAATTTTGAGTAAGATATCAGTAGGATCATATTGTACTACTGGAAAGAGAATTAAAGACAATCTTTGAAACATTTTTTCAAATGACTGATTCTGATGTGCAAAAAAATGTAGTATTAAATCTTGTCTGATGCTACCACAAGCTAATATTACTTAAAAGTTTTTAAGCTAAATATTCAAATGATCACAGACTCTTTGTTAACATGAAATCAATTTCATATAGTGATAAATATCTAGTAGGTTGCTGATATAAAAGTCTCATTTGAGAATTTCTTTCCCTAATCAATTAATGCAGTAGGGAATGGAGATGGCTCTGGAGGGAATCATTGCTCTACACAAGGGAGGGAGTTATCTTTACTTTGAAGTGAATCAGCCCATCCATATTTTAAAAATTTTATTTATGAATATGTGAATTTATACTTATTATTTATTTATTTCCTCTTCATCCTAAATATGATATATGAGCTATGTCTTGTAAGTAAATGTTTTTAAAAATGTTATGGCCCAACCAGTGTTCCTTAGTGATTGAGCGTCAACCCATGAACCAGAAGGTCTCAGTTCAATTCCTGGTCAGTGAACGTGCTGGGTTTCTAGCTAGAACCCTGGTGGGGGGTGTGCAGAAGGAAGCCTATCAATGATTCTCTCTCATCACTGATGTTTCTATCTCTCTCTCCCTTTCCCTTCCTCTCTCTTGTGTGCTTGTGTACATATCTTCAAATTCAGCATACTACATAAAAGAGGAATTCTCAGGTCATTTCCACTAGTGTCAAGAAAAAATATTGATCCTATATCTAGCAATATATTGGGCATATCTACAAATATAATCACACAAAGCAAAGAGAAGCATGAAAATCAGCAACTAAGTATAATTATATCTAAGAAAAATGTAAGACAGCTTTTAAAAATAATAAAATAGTAGGATATAAAATTAGCTCAAATATTAATAGCCTTATTATGGACAAATAATAATCACCTGGGTAATATGATGGATGAAAAGCTACCATTTAGAATAGCAACACAATTTAAAATACCATCACATGAATCTTAAAAATAGATAAAGCTATTCCTGAAAAACAAAATGAATTTGAACAAATAGAAAAATATATTTATGGGTCAAAAGTAATTTAACATACAAAAGCTGTCATGTTTTCTAAGTTTATGAGAAATAAGATACCAATGCACTAAAAACAAAGTTTCTATTTTATTCTGTAGGTAGAAAAAGTATTTATAACTTCCTATAAAAAGAAAAAAAGGTAAAAATATCTAACTTAACACTGATATAAAGAAAAAGGAAAGTGTGTGTGTGTGTGTGTGTGTGTGTGTGTGTGTGTGAGAGAGAGAGAGAGAGAGAGAGAGAGAGAGAGAGAGAGAGAGAGAGAGAGAATATGTGAGTGTCTGTTTGTTTATGTGTGTGAATAAGGAGCTGAGAGTAGGGGAGCTAGTCTGTCAGATATTTAAGCATCTTTTAGAATCTCCACAATCAATGAGTGTGGCATTGCTGTATGAATAGATATGCAGACCACTAAACTGAATAGAAATTACAGAAATAGATCCAAGTACATAATAAAATTCAGTAAATGACAAAAATGGCATCTGAAATCTGCAGAGAACAGAGACTTGCTGATAATGTAGAAACAGACATTTGATTTTTAAAAAAAGATAAAATTAAATGTGTACTTATATAAAATATCCCAATATAAAAATATCAGTAATCTAAATAGTACTACCAGCACTGAAAACATTAATAGAACAGAGAGGCAATTTTGCTTAAAACCTGACTAGGGAAAATATTCCCTTATTGGATTTGGCATTTTAGGGTTACCATAACCAAGTATCATAAACTGAGTGCTCAAAAAACAACCATTTATTATCTTACATCTGGAGGCTGGAAGTTCAAAATCAAGGTGTTAGCAAGATTGGTTTTATCCCAGGGCTGTGAGGGAACTGTCTGTTCAAATCCTCTTCTTGGCTTGTAGAGGGCCATCATCTCCCTGAATCCTTCACATCTTCCCTCTATGTTTGTCTGTCTCCATGTCCAAAGTTCCTTCTTTTGTAAGGATGCCAGTCATATTGGATAAGGGTCCACCCTAATGACCTAATTTTAACCAAATACCTCTGTAAAGAACCTGTCCCTAAAGAGAGTAACATTCTGAGATACTGGGGGTTAGATCTCCAACATATCTTTTATGGGAGGGTGACTCAATTCAATCCATAATAATTCCTAAAAGTAGTTCAAAAATCCAAAACCATAAAAGATACATGATTAATTAGAATTGTAAAAAAATAATACAATATTTAAACTTTTATAAAGCAGAGAAAAATATACCATAGCAAATGACAAATGACAATCAATAAGAAAATAGCGCTAATTTTCAAAGTGGTTCTTAAAAACTAAAAAACAACAACAACAACAAAAACAGATATTACTCAATGCAAAGAAAGCCAAGAATATGATGAGACAAATCACAGAAAAGAAATTGACTTGGAAATATGCTAAGTTAATCATATTTGTATAGCTGCCATATCATTCCTCCCTTATTAGATTGGTCAAAAGTCTGATTCAGGTATCTCACATCTCGAAATCTAGCCCCAAAACACATGGCAAAATAGAAAAATCTTTATTCACAAGATTATTAATTGTGGTATTATTTATGAACAAAAGAATGGAAATAGCCTTATCCTATCCATCAAAGAAATGTAAGAACAAATTAGAAAGAAATTGTGAACTCTATTGAATAGTGTCATTGTTGATAATATTCACAAGAAGACTCATCACAGTTGCCAGCATCCCTCCTCAAGTATAACTTCGCATCTTAAATCTTTTCCGAAGCAGAAAGATTATAAAAACTGCACATAGACATTGTCTGGAAATAACTGTGTGAGTGTGGAATGGGGGTTGGGGAGGAGTAGGGGGCACAGGGAAAATAAAAATCACCACAAAAAAATCTTTAACAAAAAAGTATCAGGAACCCATGAATAAATACCTCTGTGGCCCTGTATTTTAATAGACCATTCTGAGTGCATTCTGGGATTTTCAGAGGTCCTACAAACAGAGGCCTGCAAAATCCAGCTCCTTACCCGCAGCAACAGCACTGGTAATGCCCTAATAAATTTGGCTTTTATCCTTGCCTATCTGACTATCCCTTTCCCCTCACTATAATTCCCATAGATTCTCTCCTAAATACCTAAATGCAAGTCATTGTCTCAGATTCTGAGTTAGGGATAACTAAAATTAAGGTAACACTTTACAATACAGGGATCACACTATAACCACCTGAATGCACTTATCATTTTTATCTTCATTTTTATCTAACTTTGAGATAATAAAATACCAAATGCATGTGTGGTAAAATCTACACTAATAAAAAAAAAGCATGCAAATTGGTGTCACTCAGCTATGCCCACCAGCCAATCAGGATGAGTATGCAAATTAACCCAACAAAAATGGTGGTTAATTTGCATATGCAGGCCTGGAGTGAAGACTGAAGGCTCCACCCGAGCAAAGACTGAAGACAACTGAAGACTGAAGAGGCCTGGCTTCTCTGCTGTGGTCAGAGCGGAGAATCCTCCAGGCTTGGCTTCGCTGCAGCGGGAGCGAAGGCCTGGGTCCCGGGTGCCGGAGGAAAACCAGTGCCGGCAGCCAGGGGAAGGAAGGCCTATTGCACGAATCTCTTGTGCACCGGGCATCTATTATTCACTATATAACAATACCAATAAAGGACATCTTCCCAATCTATCCCTCCAAAACAAATTATAGTAGAAACTTTAAAGCTAATATCAGTATTAAAAAAAATTATTAAAAAAGACCACAATGTAAAAAGCCAACAATTCCCTAAGACAACCACTCTGACTTCTTTAATGCCATGAATAAAAGGATGATAGGATGCCTTAGACTGAAAAATAAAAATTAGAAATATGATAACCAAATTCAACGAGTTAACTTTATTTGAATTCTGACTCAAGCAAGAGACATTATTTGAAACGAAAATTCTTGCACTGGGAGGGGGCGTTTCTCAACCCAGCCTGAGCCCTCTTGCAGTCCGGGAGCCCTCAGAAGATGTCCGACTGAAGACTTAGACATCCTTAGCACTGCCGAGGAGGCAGGACAGTCTCCTGCCACCACCGCTGCACTCGCGGACGTCAGCCTGGCTTGTGGCTGAGCGGAGCTCCGCCTGTGGGAGCCCACTGACCACCAGGGGGCAGCTCCTGCGTTGAACATCTGCTCCCTGTTGGTTAGTACACATGATAGTGACTGGCTGTTCCCGGTTGTTCCTGGCCATTAGGGTCAATTTGCATATTACCCTATTATTATATAGGATAAGAAGGTATCTTTGTTTGAGCTGCTATAACAAAATACCACAGACTGAGTAGCTTATAAACTATGAAACTTTTTTCTCACTGTTCTTGAAGCTGGAAGTCCAAGATTATGGCACCAGCATGGTCAGATGAGATATCTATTCTGCATATTTCCAAATGTATCCTCACAAAGCAGAGGAAGCTAGAGAGCTCTGTGGGATCTCTTTTCCCAAGAGCACTAATCCCATTGCTGAGGGCTTCACCCTCATGACCTAATGACTTCCCAAAGGCTCCACCTACTAATACTTTTAGGGGTCAGAATTTTAACATAAGAATTTGAGGGGGACACAAACATTCAGACCACCACAGAGAGGAAATTTGAATAAGATCTAGATACTGTTGAGTAGAGTAATGACATTGTAGTTATATAAGTAAATATCCGTATGCTTTAAGATATGGAAACTTCTATGTCTTAAAAATATATACTGAAATGCACTAAGGTATAGTGATATGCCTTGGGTTTGATTTAAAATAATTCAACAAGGCTACAAACAAACAAACCAATAATGAAAGGGTAAGCTAGATATATCGAGTATGGCAAAAAATGATGTATCTTGGGACATGGCTGACAAGGGTGAGAAGTCATATTATACTGTTCTCTTTAATTTTATATTCATTTGAAATGTTTTCATAATAAAATAACTCAATGATGTACTTCTGAAAAAGAATAACCAAGCAGTGATGGACAGACAATGTTAATGGAAAGAAGTTTAAGTAACAAGAGAGAAGCTCTGCATATTCACAGGTAGGAGGGAGATAAAGGAAGAGAATGAAACAAAACCAGGAGGACTGGTGCATCAGGAGGGCACTGATGCCCTCCCTGTGAGTCATTTTAATGGAGTGTCAGAGGTAAAAGCTTCACTACAATGAATAAGAGATGACGGTGTAGAGGAAATGTATTTTTTAAAACAAATTTTGTATTCAAATGAGATGCGATAGGGTGGTTGATAGCCAGAGTAGTAGGAAGGGGCAAAAAGGGTGTTTTTAAAAAATGATAATAATATCCATTTCGTAGTATTGAGAATATTCAGGACTATATTTTCCTTTCAGACTGATGACTCTCAGAGGTAAGGCAGGTGTGGGGGGTAGGGAGAGATTAACCAAAGAACTTACATGTGCATACATAACCCATGGACACAGACAATAGTGTGGTGAAAGCAGGAGTGAAGGGGGCCCGGGTGGAGGGGGCCAATGGGGCAAAAAGAGGGGGGACATCTGTATTGCTTTCAACAATAAATACATTTTAAGTGCCATAAAATATACTATAAAACATATTACTCTGAAATGAATTAGTTTATCCTGCTTGTCCATCATGATTTTCATAAACAAAGATACACATATGCCTTAATAAAATGGCCCAGTCTGTGAACTATGAAATTTGGGGAGTTAAATCAACCAAGAAAACTTAGGCAAGTTAACCTCCTTAGTAGTGATTTTTTTCCCCATTTGTAAAATGTGAAGATGTGTTGTCAATTGTACAGAACTTTCCCTGAAATACAGACCATGTATAAACTAAATATGGAAGCTAAACGTCATCACTACGATTATGGAGCAGGTAATAGTAAAAAGAATAATAATAGAATGAGTGGTAACATGTACAACATTTTGAGACACTATATACAGGTGTTTTAGATATTCTATCTAATAACGATATTTTGTAACAGCTTGCTAAGATGGTAATACACTACACAACCCATTAGTACCCTATCATGCTCAGAACATAGATACTTTTGGAAAAAACGTACTGAATCACCATGGGCATTCCATGCAGACAAGACTTGGCCATCGCCTTATTGGTGAATGTAAAGAAAATAAGCTATGCTTACTGAAAGCTGAGCTAGAGATAATCAGGGTCTTGCTGATGAAATTGTATACACTTGCTGATGAAAGTGTATAAATAGGAAGAATCATATATCTCAAATAAATTAGGTCAGACTAATGAATAATTCTTGATTTTGAATCTACTACCACCTACTTAGAGATGTGGAATTCAAATCAGCACGTTGATGTTGTTTTCACTTATTTATTTTACAAAAACAGAAATAAAATGTTAATCTCTGAAAGTTTGTCACACTGAAGCAACTGACTTAAAATGCTGCTTCTAGGAATTTATTATAGGTAAATAATCATTAATATACACTTAGGTGATGGATTGTGAGTGGCTATATTCTTTGTATTGGGTAGTTTTTCAAACATGTAAATACTTCTTACTGGTGAGGGGTAAGGAGCACAGGTACGAAGATTAGAGTACGTGGTTCCAATATTATATCTGACAAGTGCTGGCTATATGACCTTTGGAAATATTTATGGTCTTTATGCACCTAAATCTTCAATTATGAAATGGAGAATAAGTGTAGTTGTTGTTTTTTATAACATAAGTATTTTTGAAAAGTGTCTGGATCATAGTAGGTGTTCAATAAAAGCAGTCTCTCATTTTTATTCCTTACCACATAGGCCCTTGAGATGGAAAACAATGAAGGCATTAAAAATAAGCCTGCACAAAACAAATAAGGGCAAGGTGAAATCCAAGACTGGGCTTTGGAACAGAAAAAGAACATTATTGAGAAAAACTGGTGAAGTCAAAATAAAGCCTGTGGTTTAGTTAATGGTATCGATCAATATTAATCCATTAGTAGTAATGAGTTTCTTGTGGCTATCCATGATGTTAATACCAGGGGAAGCTGGTTGAAGTTATATGGACATTTTCTCTACTATTTTTGCATCTTTTCAGATATTAAAAATAAAAATGTTCTTAAAATCTTGTAGCAAACATATAATGATATGGAAATATGCTCATCATATATATTTTAAGCAGGTTATAGAGTATGTAGAGGATTATACTATATATGTTTAAAAAATAAATTTATGCATTAAAAGGCAGAAAAAATACATCATTAGACTCACCGTGATTCTTTTGATAGTATGGAAATGTGAATAATTTGTTTAAATGTCTGTTTTTTTAAGTTTTCTGTAATATTTTATGAGAAAATAATTGAGACTGAAAAGTAATTGTTTTAATGTGAAATAGTCTTTCCCTGAATTTAGTGCAATTATTTTATTTCACTTCTGTTTCAATCAGATTAAATTAGTTTATATACATAGCATACTGAGCTAAAACTAAAAATTGATGAACATGATTTTATCATTTCATTTCAACTCATGTTTTCCCATTTGAAGAAATTATGGCATCACTTAAAATGGTGAAACATTAAAAAAAAAATGGATGTCTAAAACATGTATAAGATTCAATGTTCATTAAGATCTAAGAAACAGAAATATTCAAAATTCAAGTAATCATTGATGGAAAATATTGAACATAAAGTTATTTGATTTTGCTCAACATTTGGAAGTCTAAACAAACCCCTTAATAAGAACAATATGTTTTGAGGCAAACACTGATAACCAATAACGTTTTTCTACAGGATATCCTCCTAGTAGAGATAATTCAAAATGAATAAAATTGATTCCTAGTTACAAAGAACTCTTAGAACAGATCTGCATGTAAACAAAGAATTACAAAAGAGGCAAGAGATAGTAGAAAGTAATTCATTTCTCAGGAATATCAGAGAGAATTTCATAAAGACTATGATTAAATTTCATAAAGAGCATGATGAAAACTGAGTGGAATTTTGAAGAAGAGATAAATTAGAATTGCATTCCAGGTAGAGATCATAACACCCACAAATTCACAAACAAATGGTGTATGAACCATTTAGGACTTCTTTTAGCTATAAGTAACAGAAAACCTGGCTAAGACGAGTTTAAATCATGAGGTTATTTATTTGCATGAAGAAAGAAAAGCAATTGTACAGTTGGTTCAGTAACTTCACAAATTTAGGGTGTTGGATTAGTATATCTACTATTGTTTTATTATCCTCTCAGGGTTGTATGATTGTCACCATAGCTCAAGACATCCTATCCAGTTCTTCCCATGAGCCTTACCTTTTATCAGGAAGTAGACATCTTTCACAGAAGCCTCAGTAAATTACCAATTAAGTATATTAGATATATTGGATGATATTTTTATTTTTAATTTCAAAAGAGTCTGAGAATGAAAATAATTTTAAAACCTCTTTAATAAGTGGTAGTCAAAGGTAAAGAGGGATAAAATTGTTCGGATCACTTCAACTAGTCTGCCAACAGTGCATTAAGGAAAATAAATATATCTGTAAAGCTGGGCAGGAAACTGCAAAAAGAGAGTATCAGAGAATGATACGGGAGCAGTCAATAAATTTCAGGTTTTGAGAGAAGCCTGTTTTTAGTTGGTGTGACCATAGATAGCCAAGAAAGAACTTAAAATAGTATTATCATACACAATTTCAGAGGCATAGTGAGGTGTGAGCACGGAGAATGAAAAGTCAGAGAAATCAAAGATGTTGTAAATAAATGGATAGATATTCTCCCTAGTATGTTTATGAATAGGAAGACTTAACCGTATTATTAAAATGTCAGTTCTTTCTAGTCGATCTATAGGTTCCATGCAATCCCAGTCAAAATACCAGCAAGTTATTTTGTGGATATCAAATTAACTCTAAAGTCAACAGAAAGGCAAAAGATATAAAAAATAGCCAACACAATGTTAAAGAAGAACAAAGAGAAATGACACTGCCTGACTTCAAAACGTACTATAGAGCTACAATAATCCAGATGGTGTGCTATTGATGAAAGAACAGGCAACTGGATTAATGAAACAAAATAGAGAGCACTGAAATAGACCCACCAAATACTGTCAAATGATGATTTATAAGCAAAGGCAACCAAATTGAAAACCTTAGTCTTTTCAACAAATGTTGTTAGAATAATTGGGCATCTCATGCAAAAAAAAACAACAACAACAACAACAACAAAAAAACAACACAAAAGCAAACAAAACAAACAAAAAAAGACTATAGACCCTGAACTTACAGCTTTCATAATAATTAACTCCAAATGGATCATAAATTTAGCCATAAAATGAAAACCTGAAAACCTTCTAGGTTTGTCAATGTTGGGTTTGGAAAATCCTTTTTAAAGACAATACCAATAGCAAAATCCAGAAAAGTAACAATTGATAAATGGAACTTCACAAAAATTAAAAACTTATTATCTATTAAAGATACTGTTAAAAGTAAAAAAAGACCAGTCATAAATGTGAATAAACATCTATAAAGCACATATCTTATAAAGCAGGGGTCCTCAAACTTTTTAAACAGGGGGCCAGTTCACTGTCCCTCAGACCGTTGGAGGACCGGACTATAGTTTAAAAAAAAAACTATGAACAAATTCCTATGCACACTACACATATCTTATTTTGAAGTAAAAAAACAAAATGGGAACAAATACAATATTTGTATTTGCATGTGGCCCACAGGCCATAGTCTGAGGACCCCTGTTATAAAGGGTTTGTATCTAAGACGTACGAGGAACTTTTAAAATTCAACAAAACAAACAATTTAAAAATGGGAAAGAGGTCTTAACAAACACCTCACTAAAGGAGATTTACAGATAATCAAGGAACTTATGAAATAACTAGAGGCCTGGTGCACGAATTTGTGCACAGGTGGGGTCCTGCCGGCCCATCCCGATGGGGGCTGATCAGGCCAGACTAGCAGGGGGGAGGGGCCGTGTGTGGTTGGCTGGATGGCCCTGCTCCCAATCGGGGTGTTGGGGGGCAATTAGGGACCAGGCGGTGGGGATTGGGGGCATCAGGGCCCGAATCAGGCTGGTTGGCTCCTGCAGTGCATGTCATAGCCACCAGTCATGCTGGTTGTTTCACTGTTCTGGTCACTGGGCTTTTATATATATACTAGAGGCCGGTTGCATGAAAAGATTCGTGCAATAGACCTTCCCTATCCCTGGCTGCCGGCACTGGTTTTCCTCTGGCACCCGAGACCCAGGCCTTCACTCTGGCCGGAGCCGCCTTCAAGCCTTCACTGCTCCAGCCGGAGCCGCCTTCAGCCTTTGCTCCACTGCTTCGCGCCTATGTATGCAAATTAACCGCCATCTTTGTTGCAGTTAATTTGCATATCACGCTGATTAGCCAACGGGAGGCGTAGCGAAGGTACGGTCAATTACCATGTTTGTCTATTATTAGCTAGAATAGATTCTTAACATCATATCTCAGTAGGGAAAAGCTAACTAAAACAATAAGAAAATTCTTCTACTTATCAATTACAATGGCTATTATCCAAAACACTTACAAAATCACATACTGATGAGAATGTAGAATAACAAAAAGTCACATACATCACTGGTGGGAATGCAAAATGGGAGGACAAAATTAATGGAATTGGAGAAAGGGGAATGGCAGGATATATTTAAATGTGGCACCAATGTCACTTAGGGTTAGATTGGATCCTGAGGATAGAAGACAATGAGAAAAGAAAAGAAATCTAGATGAATTTTCACAATTTTGACCTGAGTGCCTGGATAGGGAAGAGCAGGTTACAGTGGAAAACAGATAATTGAAACTAAAACACGGTGGTCGGTCTGAGTTCTTTGTCTCGCAAAACCAAAGAATAGATTCAGGGACAAAAACAATTGGTGGAAACAAAGTTTATTGGGGATAGACAGACTTCCAGCTGTAAGAGAGCAGCAAGAAAGGGGCCCAAAGTGGGGTACAGCTTAAGCTCTTTGACTAGGGATATTCATATACCCTGCTAGCTTCTGATTGGTCCCTTCAAAAATTCTGGCAACATCCAATTATTTCAAAGCTCAAATTTCAGCCTATGGGAGGTCCTTACTGATGACTGCCACTTCAGGTGTAAGGTGACATCACTGTCCCCTCCTAGCCAGGTCTAGTTTTCCCCACCCAGCAGGGTTCTCATCTTTCTACTTCTAGGTCCTTTGTGCCTTTGTCTCCCTATCTACAAACTGCTACTTCCCTTCCCTCACCTCCTAGTGGCCCCTGTCCCCAACTGACTGCCTGGCCCACTTTTTCTATCTTCTCATAATGATTTCATCTTTGAACTTATTGAGTTTTACTTGATAGTGGCAATGAAAGAGATAATCAATAAAAAATAGTATGGCTGGAAATTTAAAATTAAAGATGCTCTCATGTCCAAGATTTGGATTGCAGTATTCTTAAAAATATACTTTGATTCTTTATTGATCTTCTATACCAGGGGTCCTCAAACTACGGCCCGTGGGCCACATGCAAATACAAATATTGTATTTGTTCCCGTTTTGGTTTTTTACTTCAAAATAAGATGTGTGCAGTGTGCATAGGAATTTGTTCATTGTTTTTTCTTAAACTATAGTCCAGCCCTCCAACGGTCTGAGGGACAGTGAACTGGCCCCCTGTTTAAAAAGTTTGAGGACCCCTGTCTATACTTTATAAGCTTGCTTTAGAACAGGCTGAGGAAAGACTTTAAAATATGCTTAGACTGTGCTAATGAGGGTATAATTAAAGGGGCTGAATGAAAAGAGTCAGATATTGTGAAAGAGCAAGTGCTAAGCATTATTCCCAAATTATTAGGCAATCTAATTTTCATGACACCTACAGTGGAAAGAAACTGACTTAAATATGAAAGAACTACACATCCTTTAGCATGAGACACTTCAATTGTGTTGCTGAAAATATTTTGATTTCTTGGTGTAAGTGCTACTGCATATCATAGCCTCTAACTAAACACTTACAATGCTCTTTGAAAATTGAACTAGTAATTTAGTAAAAGGCGAAAGATTTATGCGATCTGAAGAGAAACCAGAGTATGAACTAGTAATTTAGAAAGCATATCACAACAAGTGTAGCAAAGCAGGAGAATATTAAAGAAATATGCAAATGGACTCATGAATATGAATAGCATCTAAAGTTACAGATACTGTCATAGCATCATAAAATTAAAAAATAGAATTTTATGAAGACTCAAGATCTGAAGAATAAATTAAAAGTAGCTATCTCTCCATAAGATTCTAGAATCATGAAAGACAACAGCATTTTCCTATTCAATCTTGTTATTGTGAAAATGAAGAGTATGCTAAATACTGATAGTTATAAAGCTATAATATAAAATACTTATTTACTTTAATATTCATAATTACTGATACAGAATATAAAAGCCTAAGCGACCATTATGATGAAATGACCAGAACAACTGGAATGACCGGAATGACCAGTTGCTCTGATGCACACTGACCACCAGGGGGCAGATGCTCAATGCAGAAGCTTCCCCCAGCCCACAAGCCCCAATCAACAATGGGGCCTGCTGGCCAACCTTCTGGTCCCTCCCCCGGGCCAGCAGGCCCCAATTGCCTGATCGGGGCCAGGCCTCTAGGCTGAGATGGGGACCTGGGGGTGGGTGGTGGCAGATGTAGCCCCTTTTCCAGGGGGCTAAGGGCCGGTTCCCTCCTTGGGGCCAGTGGTCAACCTCCTGAGTTCCTCCCCTGTTCCTCCCCTCAGCTGGCAGGCCCCAATCGGCCTGCTGTCTGCCCACCATGGTGGTGGTTGTTCCCTCCCCCTGGCTGGCAGGTCCTGATCGCCCAATAGGGGCTCGGTCCTGTCCTGGGACGAGGAACCGGGGGTGGGTGGCAGCAGACATGGGCGGTGAGGGAAGGGGGGAGATGGGGAGGCGGGGAACCACTGTGGTGGTGTGTGGGCAGTGAGGGAAGAAGGAAGGGGGAGGTGAGGAGGTGGGGAATCTGATTGGCCCTGATCACCGGCCAGGCCTAGGGACCTCACCTGTGCATGAATTTCATGCACCGGGCCTCTAGTATTCTGATAAATATCTATGGTTTTTTTCAATGAGTACCTTTTTTCCTATATATTTTTTCTTTTTCTTTTTTTATAAATTCAAGTATAACCAGCAGGCTGTATCCTATTAGTTTTGGGTATGCACCATAGTGATTTAAAATTTATATACATTTTGTGAAATGATCACCAAAATTAGTCTAGTTACTATTTGTTACCATACAAAATTATACAGTATTTTTACTATATCCTTTCTGCTATACATTACAGCCCATGAATTATTTATGTTATAACTTGAAGTTTGTACCTCTTAATCCCCTTAGCCTATTTTATCCATGTTTCAACCCCTCCTCACTCTGGTAAATACCTTTTTGTTTCCTATAACTGTGAATCTGTTTTCCAGGGTTGTTTTGGTTTGTTTTGTGTTTTAGATTGCACATATAAATAAAGCATTATGGTACTTGATTTCTTTATCTGACTTATGTTATTAGCTTAGTTCCTTCTAGATCCATCCATGTTGTCACAAATGCTAAGATTTCATTTTTTATGGCTAAATTACATTCCGTTGTACATCATCACACCTTCTTTGTCCATTCATTTATCAATGGACACTTAGTTTGCTTCCAATTCTTTGAGACTGTAGACACTGATACAATGAAAATAGGGATACATATATCAAATGAGTGTCTTTGTTTCCTTCAAATAACTACTCAGATGTGAAATTGATAAATCATATTGAGGATCTACATTTAAGTTTTTGAGGAACCTCCATACTGTTTTCTATGGTGGCTGTAGCAATTTACAATTCCACCAACAGTGCACAAAGGTTTCCATTTTCTACATCCTTGCCAACACTTGTTATTTTGTGTATTTTTCATGATAGTCCTTCTAACAGATGTGAGGTGATATCTCATTTGGTTTTGATTTCTATTTCCCTGATCATTAATGATGTTGAGCATCTCTTCATGTGCCTGTTGGCCATCTGTATGTCTTCTTTGGAAAAATGTCAATGCAAGTCCTCTGCCATTTTTTAATGGGGTTGTTTGCTTTTTTAATATTAAGTGGTATAAGTTCTTTATAAATTTCAGATATTAACCCCATATCAGATGTAGGATTTATAACTATCTTCTTCTATTTTCATTTTCTGCAAAATGTTTATAATTTGATGTAACCACGTTTGTTTATTTTTGCTTTTATTGACCTTGCCTAAGGAGAGTGGACCAAAAATTATTGCCAAGTACTTTAATATAAATGGGTTAAAGGCTATTTGTATCATGCAGGTTAAATAGGGCAGGCAGTAAAATATTTATTTACTGGTATATGTGAGTAAGCTCTGTCTCAGAGAATTTAACAAAGTTGTTCCAATCAAAAACTACATTGAATATCAAATCTGGAGACTAAAACATAAGACATTTTACCTCAGATAGTTTCTTAGAGTGTGCCAGATATTCAATGTAGGGTTGTCATTTTTTTCTTACTCTATGAAATCTCTGTAATCATCAGGAAGAGGAAAAACCACTTCTGAGTCCCTGAGATAGCTTCTTTCTGAAGAGGCAATGTAGACATCTCCGAGGCATTGAGGAGAGCTGCCCTCAGGAGAAGCAAGTATGTACTCCATGATCTGAAAAATAAGTTGCCACACCTTTTGTGTGAAGAATATGTAAAAGAACAAGCAGGCACAGTTCCGAGTACATGCTGTTCGTGAACTCGGCACCAGCCTTAGCTGAGCACTCTGGAGCTGGTTTACATAAAGCTAGATTACACCGTAAGTAAAATTTGTGTTATTACGATAATGGTTTACTGGCAAAAACCTAGGACATTTCTAGACCTTCACAAAACAGAATTTACAACCAGTAAGGGAGCAGTGGATCATAGCATTGCCTAAATCATTAAGTTATTTTAAATCATTCATAATCGTATTATAAATGTATTTTCTTTCATTATTATAAAACTACAGGCCCGGTGCATGACATATTTTTGTGCATTTGGCGGGGGTGGGGGGCCCTCAACCCGGCCTGCACCCTCTCGCAGTCCAGGACCCCTCAGGGGATGTCCTAAGCTGGTAGGCAGACATCCCCCCTGTGGAATCCTTAGTGCTGCTGTGGAAGCGGGAGAGGCTCCAGCCACTGCCACTTCACTCGTCAGCCATGAGCCCAGCTTCTGACTGAGCAGCACTCCCCCTGGGGTAGCACACTGACCATCAGGAGGCAGCTCCTGCATTGAGCATCTGCCCCCGATGGTCAGTATGCATCATAGCGACCGGTTGTTCCACTGTTCAGTTGATTTGCATATTAGGGTTTTATTATATAGGATAATTCATCTATAATCACATATAATTTCAATTGAAATATATGTGACTAGTTATGTAAATGTCATTCAACTAATCTCAGCCTTACCTCCATGTGTTTTAATTAGATAAAGTCCTATGGTCTGTCATTTTTGCTTCTTCCATCTCATTTTGTGTGTTTTCTATGGGTAGCTCTATCCATTCCCTTTATTAGAATTATCACTCATAAACTGAGAATTATGGACCTTCTTTTCCCCAAAAAATTGAAACACAAACACTACTTTCCACTGGGCACATTGACTACATCACACCAGCCACAAATCTGGGATTATACAAATTTATTTTGTGTCCTTCTACTCCCACTCCAACTGGACAAGATTTTCAGTGCATTCCTCACAATACTACCAGGGTAATATATTTCTTATTTGAGTTAGTGTTTTTATTTTCTTCAGATAAATACCCAGAAGTAAAAATTGCTGGATCATATAGAAGTTCTTTTTTTAAAAAATAATTTTGAGGAAATACCATACTGTTTTCATGGTGGCTGCACCAATTTACAATCTCACCAATAGCACACAAGGGTCCACATCTTTACCAACACCTGTTTGTTTGTTTTTATAATAAGCATTCTGAGGCTTGTGAAGTGACATCTCAATGTGGTTTTGACATGCATTTCCCTGATGATTAATGATATTGAGCATCTATCTTTTCATGTATCTGTTGGCCATCTATATGCCTTCTTTGGAAAAATTTGTATTCAGGTATTTTGCCCCTTTTTAAATTGAGTTTATTAGTTGAGTTGTTTTTTTTTTAAATCACCAAAAAACATTCTGTTTAACTTTTCAGATTCAGTGCAGTTGTTACCTTCTATGGAAAGCCTTTTATGTGTCTCTTCATTGTGCTGTAACTGTTTCCATATATTTATAACTCTGCTATAGCACCTTCCTAATAGTATTGTGTTTACTTGTTTACAAGCCTAAACCTGCCTGCTGTCATCTAGCTGGTCTCCTGAAAACAGTAACTAAAACAGGGCTGCATTCCTTGTGTTCATGTCATCCTGATGTAGCTGTTTCAATGAGAAACCATTTTAAATATTTTAAATAAGTATGAATAGCAAACTATTTAATAGTCTGATGTTTTGCCAAAATATATACAAAATGAAAGTTTAATGTCACTTCTACATCTTATCTCATTCCAGGGCCTAAATGGGAGATGATCAGAGGCATGAAGATAGCTAAGATTCACATCACAACAAATCACACAAAAATGTCTTACACGAAAAACAAAACTTCGTGTCAAAGAAATTGAGAATATTTTTAAGGAAGAAAGGTCAGATATATTAGTCCCTATATAACTATATTTGAATAACTATAAAAATAGAACAAGTAATATACATACACATATAGTAGATATAGATTTTGTTGGATTTTTATTTTTGTTTTGTTTTTTACTTTTACAGGATATACCTGATATGCTTTGTGATTAACTTAAATATTTTCTACACAATAGGTGCAAACTATAACTCCAGAATTTACCAGAATGGGTTAAAAGGAACCAAAATATCCAGGGTGCTCATGAAACCAGACCCCATAGACCAGGGTTTCTCAGAATTATTATTATCATTATCACTCTCCTAAAGAGGCTTGTTAGACCTTTAATTTTATTTTAATCATTCCCATGACATTTTAATGTGACAAGTATCCTATCTAATAATACCCAAACATAGTGATTGACCATACCTTCGCTACGCCTCCCATTGGCTAATCAGCACGATGTGCAAATTAATGCCAACAAAGATGGCAGTTAATTTGCATATACCGGCTTGGAGAGAAGCAAGCCAGGCGGCTGAAAACAAGCCAGGCAGTGGAGGCGGGAGCAAAACAAGCTGGGTGGCAGAGTGAGGCGGGGGCGAAACAAGCCAGGCCTTCTCTGCTTTGCTCCAGCCGTAGGAAGCCCTATTCTTGCAGGAATCTTCCTGTAACGGGCCTCTAGTATTGTATATCTGTTTATGGACACATGTAAACTTTTCTTCCTTGTTTTCTTTAGTCTAATGAGACAAACTAAAAGTTTCTGAAATGTGACTAAGCTCAGTATACTGAAGCAGAACTCAGTCTCCAGGGACCTCTCCTATTCCTTGTAAACTCAAGTTTTCCTTTGAGAATTTTCTGGACTGCTTTTTAATGCAAATGAGATATCTCTGGAGAATGAACCAAGGTAGTTAGTAAGGCTTTCTCCTAAACTTGAAAAAAAGACCACCTTAACTATCTGCTTTCTCAATATGTATATTTTAGGCCACTTCAAAGTGATGCCTAGACATTTATCTGTCTTCAAGTAAGGAGGTATGGAAAATATTGGAGAAAACCCATACCTAGAAGAGATAAAGGAAAGACATTCATACAAAAGTCTTAGATTATTTATGTAGATACTGGAGAACTGGCTCTTATATTAAACAAAAACCTTTGACTTTTTTTCAGAGTTATAGGGGTCTCAATTCATTTTCCTAATGCAGGCAAAATAAACACAAACTGCGTTACTTACATTATGCAAAGAACCTGTGCCTCACTCAATAAAAATACTTACTGAATAACACTTTGGGAGTTGAAAGACTACCGCACCACTGGAGAAATGATCTTGTAAATACTTAAAATAATAAGACTAAAAATTTTAAAGTTCAGGACATGTCAAAAAAATGTTTCTCCATTCAGGTGATGCCATCTCAATAGCAAGCAGAATCTTAACACCCCATTGTTAGGCTCCTAGGAGGCCTTTGTAGACTATACTGAAATTATCATAGGCATATTTGAATGCTAATGATGAGTTTTCTATTTAATCACACAATCATCACAGAACTCTCAAAGGCAAAATATATGATTGTAAGCAAGTCAGGAAAGTTGGAGAACTTTTTCTCACAAATGAACTGGAGATAATGTTGCCTGCTGCATAATAACACCTTGTAGTTCAAACAGTTTTGCAAATATTTCCTGGTTGTGGGTCACCTAGGCAAACTCAGCAATTTTTGCCTATTGTAATGGGACATAACAATAAAAACGATCAATCCCCTGAAATGTTAATTGTACTAAAACATATGTAAGAAGGACTGGAAGGGCAAAAACTAAAATAGAATACCTAAGGTATCTGCAGTTCAAGCCTGAGATGACCCAAAAAGGATTTGATTCTATGTATCTTTATGTGCAAAAACATAACTTGTTAACCAAAATTATTTCCCAAAATTTATAATGATAAGAAGGATACTTAAAACTAATTTTAAATTTTAAAGAGGATAACTTTATGACTTGAGGGAGAAGACATACCATGGTTGGCCTGGAAAATGTGGTGGGAAAACCCTGTTCATAGTCAGTAACCCTTTCTGGTCAACTTGGTGAGTACATTTCATCACAAGGATGGGTCTTTGAAGAATAGTATTTCCTAAATTTCTGCTGGACACAGTCATCAACATTGGGGTTTTTTTCAGGATGCTACTGATATTGGACAAAGCAAGGATATTCTTCCCCACTAAGTGCTAGTGGGGGTAGACTTAGAATATCCTGAGAAAAATAATATTCTGAGACTCACACAGGAGAATGAGTCATGCTTATTTTTGTGGAATTAATCCCTGTGTTTCCAAAGTCCTATTTTCCTTAATACAGCCATAGAACTAAAGCAAAGCTAGTGTCCAGAGTTTCCTTTCCATGTTGGAGACAGTTCCAGTACAGCATCAGGTAGTTGCAGTCCATTAGTCCATTATGTGTGGGGACCACATGGCCATTGGTCACATGGGAGAATGCCAGGAAGCCAACCAAGCATGAGCCGTGAGCCAAGCATGCCAAGAGGAACCAAGAGCACACAAGAGCACCAAGAGAGCAAACTCTTTTGTTAGGGGGTTAAGTATGCCAAACCTTCATGGGCTTTCACTGTCCTTGCCCATTCTGGCCAATGACCCCTGTTCCCAGGTGTGACTGATAGCAAGCACCTACCCTATGCCCCCTCAACTTTATTGGGAATGTGTCTATCTTTCCTTCGTTGAATCCCCTTCCCCCAATGTTTTTCAGGAAACATGCCTATGTGTCTGGCCCTACCTTCACTACTTTCTATTTTTAATAACTAGTTAATTACAATGGTATCACTACTAGTGTGGGGTAGAAGCTAAAACATGTGACTGAGAAGTTGCTAATGTAGCAATTGTTAGAGTAAACTTGAACAAAAGCCTGAAAGCTACTTTATAAATTCTTAAATACTAAAGCTTGGGGGGAAAGAATGTATTTATATACTGAAGTTAGAGAGTTTGCCAGGGTAAGCATTGGTAGTAAGTCATTAGATTATGGGGGAAAATGTGCTCAAAGATCATTTAGATCTGGCTCAGGCAGGGGCTATTTTAAATAAAACACTCCATTCAAAATTTAATCCAGAATATGATTTTCAACAACTTTATTTTGTTATTAAAACATTCAAGGGCATTTGGTAAGAATTTTGAAAGGAGGGAATCAAAATCTGGACAGAGGTAATGATTGCCATAGTTCTAGCAGTAAATGTAGATGAATATAAATCAAAATTAATGAAAGCATTACCAATTTTGCAGGTCTCTGCGAAGCACAGTAGTAATTCTCTTCTGAAATGATAATAAGAATCTACTACTAAGTAGCTATTACCTTAATACTCTATAAAATGGGGTTCTAACTATATATGGTGTGATTTAGGCGGGAGCAAAACAAGCTGGGTGGCGGAGGGAGGCGGGGGCGAAACAAGCCAGGCCAGGCGGCACAGGGAGGTTTATAAACTTAACCAAGGGGGTAAAATATTCTGTACTTTAATAACTATAGGATATTGAAAAAAAAAGATAGAGGAAGATATTAACAAGTGGAAAAATATACCATGTTCATGGATTGGTAGAATCAACATCATTAAAATGTCCATACTACCCAAAGTAATCTAATAAAACTCTCATTATTCGCCATCTAGAGGAAAAACTAAAACCATTTCCTTTTTTTTTGTTTTTTCACAAAAATAGGAACAAGACAGGGATGCCCTCTTTCACCAGTCTTGATCAACATAGTTCTGGAAGTCCTGGCCCTTGTGATCAGAAAAGAAGAAATAAAAAACATCCAAATTGAAAAGGAGGAAGTAAAACTCTCATCATTCTCAGATGACATGAGACTGTACATAGAAAACCCTAAAGACTACGTCAAAAAAACTATTAGTTTTAATAAACGAATCCGGCAATGTAGCAGGATACAAAATTAACATCCAAAAATCTATAGTATTTTTTTTTTAAATATATTTTATTGATTTTTCACAGAGAGGAAGGGAGAGAGATAGAGAGTTAGAAACATCGATGAGAGAGAAACATCGACCAGCTGCCTCCTGCACACCTCCCACTGGGGATGTGCCCGCAACCCAGGTACATGCCCTTGACCGGAATCGAACCTGGGACCCCTCAGTCCGCAGGCCGACGCTCTATCCACTGAGCCAAACCGGATTCGGCAATCTATAGTATTTTTATACACCAATAGTGAATGCTCAGAAAGAGAAACTAAAATAAGGGGGTGGGGGCAATCCCATTTATCATTGCAACAAAAAAAATTAAGATAGTTAGGAATAAACTTAACCAAGGAGATAAAATATTCTGTACTTTAAAAACTACAGGATATTGAAAAAAAAGATAGAGGAAGATATTAACAAGTGGAAGAATATACCATGTTCATGGATTGGTAGAATCAACATCATTAAAATGTCCATACTACCCAAAGTAATCTATAGATTCAATGTAATCTCTATTAAAATTCCAATGGCATATTTCACAGACCTAGAACAAACACTCCAAAAAATTATATGGAAACAAAAAGACCCAAATAGCTGCAGCAATCTTGAGAAAAAAGAACAAAGTTGGAGGAATCACAATACCAGATATCAAGTTATACTGCAAAACCACTGTACTGAAAACAGCCTGGTACTGGCACATGAACAGGCATATAGATCAATGCAACAGAACAGCAAACCCAGAAGTCAACCCTTGCCACTATGCTCAATCAATATTTGACAAAGGAGGCAAGAGCTTACATTGTAGTAGAGACAGTCTCTTCAATAAATGGTGTTGGGGAAAATTGGACAGGTACAGGCAAAAAAATGAAACTAGACCACCAACTTACACCATATCCTATCCCATATAATAAAGGCCTAGTACACTAAGTGTCTGGTCATCCAGTGAACCATTCAACCAATCAAAGCATAATATGCTAATGAAATGCTAAGGCTGCTCAACCACTTGCTATGACCACCAGGCGCACGGACCACCAGGGAGCAGACAGTCGACCAGTTGACCAGTCGCTAGATGGGCACTGACCAGCAGGGGGCAGACATTCAACCAGTCAACCAGTTGCTATGACGTGCGCTGACCACCAGGGGACAAATGCTCCGACTGATAGGTTAGCTTGCTGCTGGGGTCTGGCCTATCAGGACTAAGTGAAATGGGCCAGACACACCCTGGAGCCTTCCCTTGGTCCTTTCCCGGCTGGCCAACCTCCCATATCCCTTTCTGTCCCCGAGCATGCACCAGTGGGGTCCCTCAGCCAGGACTGCACCCACTTACAATCTGGGCTGAGGGACCCTCCCCTCTGATTGCACAAATTTCATGCACCAGGCCTCTAGAATAAGAATAAACTCAAAATGGATAAAAGAAAATTTTAATTCTAAGTCTTAGAGAGCTGAGGAAACTAGAAAAACTGTAAGAAAAAGTAAAAGGATGATGCCTTAAGGCAGGGGTCCTCAAACTTTTTAAACAGGGGGCCAGTTCACTGTCCCTCAGACCGTTGGAGGGCTAGACTACAGTTTAAAAAAAAAAACTATGAACAAATTCCTACGCACACTGCACATATCTTATTTTGAAGTAAAAAAACAAAACGGGAACAAATACAATATTTGTATTTGCATGTTGCCCACGGGCCATAGTTTGAGGACCCCTGCTAAGGTATCCTCATGATACACCAGAATCAGCTCATGTAAGACTGCCCTGTTCATATTCACCTCCCAAATGAAGTAGATGCGGCCATGCATTATAAGAAACCATGATAATCAAATATTGCAGAAAAAGTATCAAAGCTACTTCCCATTACAGATCCTATATACGTCACATCTATGGGTGCCCATCCCATAATCCATTCATGTCTGGTTATGTGGTTATTAAATTGGAATTTACCTAGGGTTTGAGGGAGGCTAATGATAACAGAAATTCTTGAATTACAAGGATTGAATATTACAAATCTTGGGTGTTCAAATAAGCTGTTGAATTTAGAGGGAAATAATTCCAGGCTGTAAGAAATTATTCAAAGAGAGACATCTGATACCTGCTTGTCCTAACTCTTCCCCTCTTCACTGGTTTCTTTGAAAAAATTAGTGGCCAAATAGAGACACAACAGTCATTGTCTGCCACCCATGCTGAGGGAAACATATCCGGCTCCACATTACATGCTAAGTTCTTTGATGTAGGGCTCTCTGATCTACATATGGAAAGAGAGCCTACAAAAAATTGGCCAGGCCAGGAATAACTGATTTTTTCTTTCAAGAAAAAACATCCAAACCCTTCTATTTCTTCTAAGGGTTTGTTTGTTGTTTTGTTTTATGTCTTTCTACTCTTTAATCCGTCATTCTCATCCTTGAAAACCCATATCCATATGATTAGGGAGCATATCAGAAATGCCAAGTAAGACCTTTTTCCCTCTGTTTAACACATAGATGTTTTACTCCACAGAGATGTAACACACCCTTACACACACACACACACACACACACACACACACACACACACACACAAATGAGTTTATTACTCTTGGAAAACCATTGCTCTAGTAAACTCTTGCGTCTTACTGAAGTAGGTTATTTTATTTTTCATGTTTATTGAGGCAGAGGAAAAGATTGAAGTTATTCTTAAAGCCATATAAAGCCATAAAGAACACTTGAGGTTTGGTTTTATTTATATTCAAAAGACCTGACCTAATAAAATTATTAAATCCTGAGGCCACAGCAACTATCTTTATACCACCCCAAGTATATGTTTCTCTCATTCTTTTGCATAAATCTTGAATTCCAGAGCCATGTTTGCAACTACCCTACATACTTCCATGCATACATATGTCCCCTTGTACATATCAACCATACCTACAAACTAGTCCCTATTTTGTTTCTTCTTTCTAGAAACAAAATGATTGCTGTATAGTTGACACTAATTAATAAATATCTGTTTAACTCAACTGAATTGAAACTGTCAAAATGCACCTTTCTAAACCTCTCTTGGTTTTAACAAACTATAAATTGTTAACTGAGGTCTAGCTAATGTCTTAATTTATACAGGATTCCATTATGTGTGTGTCTGTTGTCAATAATATTATTCAGGCAGACATATGCTTTATTTTATTAAAGATGTCTATTCCAACACTCCTGACTGCTTTAATCCTCAGTTCCTTTCTGGCCTCTTTTCTTTGGATATTCCGGCCTTCTGACCATGCAACTCCCTGCCATAAATGCCTCTCTCCTCTGCCTCCCTTGACTATTTTTTTAAATTATACTATCAAGCTTTGTGACTAGTGCCTCAGTAGGAGGATATACATGAAAGACATTTGAGTGGCCTAGAAAAACTACTCAGATGAGTACTTAGCCCCTCAGTTATGTTATCATAGTCTCAGAAATAGGGCAGGATCGTCAGCTTGCTGTGCTTGCTGCCAGGGACAGTACTCCTCCAGAAAAATCAACTTACTAGTCAATAAGTCAGTTATGAATTCTGTTATTATTAGATACGCACATAAATGCTATCTTTTTCATGTATTAAAGTATGCAATTTTATTGTGATGATAAAATTTTAAGGCTATTTCATTGTTTACAGAAAAAAAAGTTATTTTTGAGAAGTGTGGGATCCATAAATTGAAAGGAGTATAGATACAAACAGTAAACATTTTCTCTAGTTAAAAAAATATTCTTCACATAACATTTTTTTTAGCTACATTGAAGAAATCCAACATTTTTAAGACATGAAGATGACTTTTCTGTTTATGGGCAATTAAGGGCACTAAACAGACCTTAATGCTGTTTTTTATTTGCTGACTTTGTGGAGTAAAATGAGAAAGGAACACATGAGAAAGGAATTTCTAAAGAAAAGGGGGCATTAGGAAGAGACAGAAGAACTGGAAAGTTCAGAGTTGACAATAGCCCAGTATACTAAAGAAGTTTCAGATTCTTGGTTACATATCTTTGAATGTGGAGTCAATTGTTCAACAATTACTAAAATCATGCTCAAGGGCTTGTCATGCAGATATAAGGTGTTCAAGTCCAGGGAAATTCAAAGTCACTTTTAAAAGGGTTCTTCTTGCCTTAGCCAGTTTGGCTCAGTGGATAGACATCAAGGAAACATGCCAGGGTTGTGGGCTTGATCCCCAGTAGGGGGCGTGTACAAGGCAGCCAATCAATGATTCTCTCTCATCATTGATGTTTCTATCTCTCTCTCCATCTTTCTTCCTCTCTAGAATCAATAATCTACACTAATAAAAGAGAAATATGCAAATTGACCGTACCTTCACAATGCCCAACAGCCAATCAGGAGTGAGTATGCAAGTTAACCCAACAATATGGTGGGTTAATTTGCATAGACAGGCGCCATGGCGACAATGCAGGCATTTCACACAGCCCCAGCTGCTCCAGGGCTCCAGGCCTCTGGGCAGCATGGGAAGGTGTAAAGGCAGATCCCACCTGGAGCGAAGGCAGAAAGGCGGCTCCAGTCAGAGCAAAGGTGGTGCTGGCAGCCAGGGAAGGCCCATTCTTGAACAAATCTTCATGCATCGGGCTACTAATATATATATATAATCTTTCTCCCTTTATACTACTGTAGAGTATGGTATTCTGCACTAATTGATAAAAGGAGGGGGAATGAGGGGGGAAAGCATTTTATAATGTAAATTGGATACAACAAGACTACAAATAGGAATTATATGAATTAACTATTTTATGTTTGATGTGGGGGAAATCACAACAATTGATAACAAAAATGATTCAAAGAAGCTTCTAACAGTCACTGATGTTGTCTCTTGTTAGAAATAGAGAGAGAAAAAGAAAATTGCTGCATTCATATATATTTTTTTTTTATGCCACACGGAAACTTAGATTTCTTTTTCAATTTTCAGCCACTGAAGTAGGTAGGATTTACTTCAAGTAGTTTTTGAAATTGTTTTCAATTATCACAATATGCTTGTTTCTTCAGGCAGCTGAAAATTTGACTTTCTGGAGGCTTCTATTTGGGATAAATTTACTTGCCAATGCTTCACCTTGAAAGATACATCAACCCAGACTTTATTTTTTTCAGGTTAATGAGGAAAAAATGACTGCTTCAGCAATGATAGAAAATCAACTTGACAATAGACAAACTCCTTCATTCAATGGTATTAATTCAATAAATATTTACTGAGTAAAAAGGGGCCAAGCCCAATGTTGGGTTGGTAACAGCAATACAAGGTTTTATGACATAGTATCTGAACTCAAATGAAAATATTGACATGCTAGTGAACAAGTACAGAATTATTTTTTTCCAAGTCTGATGGGCAGGATCCATTGATTTATATGGTTGAGCTGAGATACAACTAAACATGAAGAGAATTAGAACATTCCCTGTGGCTAAGACAGTGGTTCTCAACCTTGGCTGCACATTAGAATCACCTGAGAATCTTTTTAAAATCCTGATTTCTGGGCCTCATCCTCCAGAAATTCTGTTTCTTTGTTATGGGGTGAGGCCACAACATTAGTAACAAAGAAACAGAATTTCTGGAGGATGAGGTCCAGAAATCAGGATTTTAAAAAGATTCCCAGGTGATTCCAACGTGCAGCTAACGTTGAGAACCACTGGGCTAAGAAATACTGTAATTATAACAAAAGCAATAAAACCTATTACAATTTTCCTTAATTATGTCACTGAATCAGCTTTTGCAATTCATGTTATTAAAGGTAATGAATGCATAGACTTATTTTCTTATTTTTGTCAAATCTGATTGCAGCATTTAATATAATTACCCCTTTACCTTACAAAGCACTTTGGCATTTACACACCAGTGCCTCCATTTACATTTATTATTGTTCCCTCACAGCCTAACTTAGAGGCTCCTCTTCCACCTAATACTACTCTTCAACTGGAGCACGTGACTGTGTGTTATGGAGTCCAGAATTTGACAGCTTAATGCTTGCTCTTCCCACAAAGCAAAGAATGGTGGAGTGGGGGAAAATGAGCAATGGACATGACACCTTGGAGGCCATGGTCCTCTTATAAAACAAACCTTAGTTATCCAAGACCCCAGAAATTCTTACCCCATAAAGTATCCAGACTAAACCAAAGGACATAGGCCTCTCAGTATTCATTCTATCATGCATGAGCTGTGCTGTGGTAAGCACACGTGTAGGTCTGAAAGGTGGTCTGTGACAGCCTCACATTTTGCATTCAAATTAAGAAAAAATTATTTGGTTATTATATAAATCCCTGACAGGATTTCTAAGGTTAGGTTCAGTATTTAGATGGCTATTTGACATAATTAAAGTAATTAGACTTTGCTTATATTCAAAACCATTTGCTAAATATGTCCTAGGAGACAAAATTAACTGTGACAACCTAAAATTTGCATTTTCTAACTTTAAGAGGGCTTAAATTATCAAGTTTAATACTGAAAAGTTTTTGCATTTATATGTGATAGAATGTCAAATACATATAAGCTATTAACAGCAATGAGTGTACTTTCCTAAACATGACCTCTAGGTCCTTAGGTCACTGATGCAGTTAAAATGTGTAGACTAAGTATTAAATCAAAAGCCTCTCTTAATCTGTTTTATGATCTCACTGGATTTTTATGCATAATTTACTTATATATCTTTAGAAACATACACTGTATTATAAAAAAGATTAATTTCAAACACCTTTACCCCAGAATTTTACTTATTCTCTACATGTTCTTATTACCACACGTTAATACAAACTATTATTTCATAGCTTATTAGTATAACTTCTACCAGTTAATAACCTTTGTGCCGTATAAACAGAAAACTTTCTGATAAAAGACATCAGCATGTTAATACTTCAAACATGCATCCCAATTATCTTTCCTATTACTCATAGAATAATGGAAAATTAAAAACTAATTTTTTCTTCACACAGTAGACAGATAAAAATAAACTCAAATTCACTATTCAGTCGTCACAGGTCCCTCATTTGCAATGACCTCGTAGAGCTGCTTTTGCGATTTCAGTGCAAACATGAGATGATAATGATTTGTCTTGGGTATAGTGAGCTCCAAACAAAAGCTTTGCATTACTACCATTCTTAATATGTACATCATACACATGTGAAGAGTTGAAGGTTTAATTTGCATTGATTTAAATAAAATACCCCTTGACTAAAAAAAACATTTTCTAAATGGCCTAGTCTCTCTCTTATGTAAGCATGTCTGTATATCCCTTTTCTTGATATTTCTTATACATGTGACTGTCAGGATTAGCTATTCTATCTGGATATACTTATCCATATTTACCTCAAGCCATTGATATTTTCATTCTAGTTAAATTCATAGCATCTCTACAATAAAGAACTAAGAAGAACTTACACCTACTACCATTATAACCTAGCTCAGGGGTCCTCAAACTATGGCCCACGGGCCACATGTGGCCTGCTGAAAACATTTATCCGGCCCGCTGGGTGTTTTTGCCGCCGTTGTGTGCATAGGAATTTGTTCATAGTTTTTTTTTAAACTATAGTCCGGCCCTCCAACGGTCTGAGGGACAGTGAACTGGCCCCCTGTTTAAAAAGTTTGAGGACCCCTGCAAGATTGCAGAAGTGAACATCACCTATATAAAGGACATCCTAGTCATATGTTTGCACATAAATACATATTTTATCACAAAAAATTCCATTATCCTCCTCTGGAAACCCACAATAAATTAAAGATATAAAAATCACTGATACAGCCCTGACTGGTGTGGTTGGGTGTCGTCCCATGCACCTAAAGGCTGCTGGTTCCATTCCTGGAATACATTTAAATATATACATATATGTGTATATATACATGTATATATATATATATATGTAAATACATGTATATATACATGTATATATGTATATACATGCATATATGTGTGTATACATATATATATACATGTATATGTATGTGTGTGTGTGTGTGTGTGTGTGTGTGTATATATATATATATATATATATATATATATATATATATATATTTAAGTCATTGATATAAATCAGTTTGGTACCACAATCACAATCCAGTTTCTTTCTTTTTCTGATCTCATGACTCATTTAAATAAATGAGGCATGTGGCCCGCTGGCTGCGAGTTTGACATGCTTGGCAGGTTCTCAAAAAGAGGTTCAGAAAATAAAATTTCATTTAAAATAATTAAGGATATGTTCCACATTCATTGCTAGAACAGGCATGAATTTTGTATTTCTCTGATATAATTTCACCAGGGAGCATAATTTCAGCTTTTTCACTAGGCAGGGCTATGGATGCAATTCCCTATTCATGTTCAAAAACTTTTTTTCCCCAGAAAATAAACATGTTTCACTTGGCCCTAAATTCTACCCTTAATCCCAATACTCTTGTTTTTTGTTTTATAATTCTTAACACACACACACACACACACACACACACACACACACACACACACACCAGAATGCCCATGACAAGCACTGTTCATAAATCAAGTAATATAGAAACAAATCTTGAAATGAAATGACTCCCTGCCCTCAGCATTCCATAATCAGTGCCTTTTCTCAAGGGTAACAATTTCAGTCATGTTCTCTTTTTGTTAATCCTAGAACTTTTAAATATTATGCAGTTTTTGGATTAATAAGTTTGGACACTATCAATTGAGTCCTCACTATACAGAGGATGATTAATTTCTTTATTAACATGACATCCCTCTTCCTCTTTCATTATCTTGCTCAGATTTAATAGTTGTATTACTTCTTTTCTTCTTTTGATTAGCTTTGGAACTTCAAGTATACATCAATCTCTATCATCATTTATTCTTTTACACAGCACTTTCTAATTTTTTCTTATGTATAACAAAGTTCATATACCTCTAATTTTCCTTTGTCTCCAGGATCAAGTTTCTTTTTTTTTAAGAATTATTTTAAACTGAAATTTTTATAATTGATAAAAATATTAAAAAGTAAATTTGTGATATAACAATACATGGGCTTTGTTACATAGAATAGCATATTCTAAAAACTACTATAATTTCAAAGTGGTGATGAATGTAAATACTGTACTCTGATGATGATATCTATGATTCTATTGGTGACAAAGTCACAGGTCCTGCTCAGCCTACTGTGCTTTATTGCTTTCATTCATAATTTAAGGAAATACTAAACTTCATTTAGAAATTAGTGTAAACAAGAATATAATCTCTTCCCTTCCAAGTTCACAGGCATCTGGATTCAAGATATTGTAGATCACAGGTTGAGTCTTTGTGAGAGTTTTAGCATGAAAATCTCAGGGGCAGGGGAGATAGTGGAATATTTTTTTTTTCCTATGGACTAAAATAACTTAAAGACTATGACAGAACTCTCAATTTGTTATAAGACAGTGGTGAACTAAATTTAACTAAAGAAACAAAAAACATTATATCCTCTACTATAGATAAAATTGACTCAGCAACACTTATGCAGTATTAGAAGCCTGACAAAATAAATTTCCTGGTTATAGGTATAATTTAATATAGTTCTGATATTATTTTACATATGATGTTTGATAACATATTTTAAATAAAATAAATATATAGAAACAAGATGATGTAACCCATGGTCAAGAGAAGAAACATCTAATAGAAGCAAAACTAGACATGGCTCAAATGTGGTGTTATCAAGCTTATTTATGTTAAAGTATCGGTTAGACAAGGTCAGAGATATATGTGTACATTTGAGTATTTCCAACAGAGAAATGAAAAATGTATAAAAAGAGTTAAATAAAAATCTTATGCCTGAAAATCATACTATTAGAGATAAAGTCTTATCGTTACCATAGCAGAGAATCAATAAATTTGAATAATGTATAAGTATGCCAACTCAATTAAAAAATATAGACACACACTGATTTTTAAGACAATATCTAATGGTCTAACAAAGGTATAATGGGTATATCAGAATGAAAAATAAATGAAGCATAATGTTCTGAAATGAATGGCATACCTCAACTGCCAGAAAATAGTAACACAATGAACCCCTAAAGAGTTAATAGAAAAAAATATATACTCAGACACACCATGGACAATAAAATATTAGGTTCACCATATCTATAATAATAAAAGCATAATATGCTAATTAGACCGGACATCCTTCCAGACAACCTTCAAAGCCAGGGCTTCAAGGGAAGCCTGGGTCCCAGGTGCCAGAGTGAAGCCAGTGCCAGCAGCCCAGGGAAGGAAGCCAGAATTTTATGCATCAGGCTTCTAGTGGACAAAAAAAAATATTAGGTGCACCATATTAGTGTATAACATTGACTTCTCCAAATACATCCCATTTGTCCTATCCTAAACGTACCCCAAACTTCCTGCTACAGAATAAGAATACCTTTCTATGTCATATACCACATAGTAATAATAATTGTGTCAATGGCGATTTATCCCAGCTCAGTGCCACATGATATTCAGTCTCTTGTTGGGGGAGTGCAGACTGATTAGAGTGATACTAATATATTTGTGATGTACTTGATCAATGGTATCTGAGAAAACATGGTATATGTTATATATGAGCAGTAGCTTTAAGAAGCATATAATATTTTCACCAGTTCTCTTGTGTGTATTTTTCCTTTGCCAAGAAAATGGCATATCCCAAATAGGTCTGCTCCTACAGCCTGGGTTCTGAAAAAATGAGACTCCAAGAACAGATCTGAGCAACGTTATGGGTGATTATATAAACCATGAACAGGAAATAGAAATGTATGGTTTAAGAACTTAAGATTTTACAGTGGTTCATCTTCACAGCAATGTAGTCTTCAATTTTATGGCAAGCCTCGTACTATCAAAGAAGATGAACATAAATGTATATATTACCTGAACAATAATAAACATGAGATTACATTATTCCCTAAAGTAAACCATATTCACATTCTAAGATTAATTGGTAATTTGGCATGATAAAAATAAGTCAACATTGTTGACTACAACCTGGTAGTATATTTAGATACTTTCTCATTCTATAAATATCAGGTATATTACTTTCTTTTTATTTTATCATCATGTATGTTAAATTTATTTCCAGATATGTTCTTCTGTGTTCCAAAGGAGTTTACACATTGATATTATGTATTAATTGAAATTTGAAAGTAGTGCCTTTGAAAATGACCATGGCCTTTATCAATTTTCTTGTTACTTCTAATACTTTTGACAATTCAGAAGCATGTTATTTTTTTAAAATGCAAAAATATGCTTTCTGATTTTTAGTGTAGTAATCTCATAAAATTATAAACTTTTACTCATCATATGGTAAAAAAAAAAAAAAAACAACAACAAATCAACTGTATTTCTCCTTGACGCCTATTCAGCAGGTCCTTAGTATTTAGCTTTCTCTACTTTTTGCTTCTGCAGCTTCTCATGATAGAAAAATATTAATATCTCCTAATTGCAGTTGTCCCTTCTCTAATTCTCTTTTTTGGGGGGTTGGGGGAATGGTTGAAGGTATATATCTCTTTTACTGCTTTCTTATCATTTTGGTGGGATTAAAATTTTTTGCCAGAAATAATTTTCTGTGTTCCAAAGGAGTGTACACATTGATATTATGTATTCATTAAAATTTGAAAGTATTTGGTGGGATTAAAAAGGTAAACAGATTACTCAACTTGCCACACTTACTAGAATTTCTTTCAAAAGCTTTTATTCCTTCCTTTCAAGGCCCAGCTTAAATGCACATGTTCTGTTTAGATCCCTTCAAATCCCCAATTAGAACAATTACTCCTCCTTGTGCTCTTCCAGCTCTTGGCTCATTCTGCTAATACAGCAATAGTATGTTATGTTTTATCTATATTTGGACATATTTATCCTTTTTAAAAAATGTGTTTTACTTTGTGGCATCTTATTCATTATAGAACACCATCTGGCATAGAGTAGGTGCTCAGTCAATGTTTGCTGAATTTAATTGGAATTCAAGAAATATGTACTCATCATTCTCATTCTCCCTACATCATTGGGAATGAGTTGATTCCAGGTGAGCAGAGGGGCAGGAGAAGTTCTGTCAAATTTCTAGGAGTTTCTTTTTCTTTCAGTGAAGACTTAAAATCAAGGGCACTCTTTCCTCTTTGCTTTTATTTCTAATTATATAAATGTAAAATAGATGTCCTATACTAGAATACAGTGTATTTAAAAAGTGCCAATCATCTTAAGAATCTTTACATTGTGAACTACTTATATTTCTGAGAACATGGTTCAAATATGGATCTAGATTACAGTGAAGGCGAACCTTTTGAGCGCGGCGTGTCAGCATTTTGAAAAACCCTAACTTAACTCTGGTGCCGTGTCACATATAGAAATTTTTTGATATTTGCAACCATAGTAAAACAAATATTTATATTTGTGATATTTATTTTATATATTTAAATGCCATTTAGTAAAGAAAAATAAACCAAAAAAATGAGTTCGCGTGTCACTTCTGACACGCGTGTCATAGGTTTGCCATCACTGATCTAGAAGGTGCATTGGAGACTCCTGGTGCTCAAAGCTGGAGATAATATCAAGGCACTTCTACTGGAATAAAGGTGAGGGTAAGGTGGATAAGTTGTCCTTGGGAACAAGTGTCCAGGCTTCATAAGAAAGAGTTATGTGAAGGACCTTGTGCTATGTACTTTTGAAGTAGTCATGTAAATTATTCAGTTTGTTTTATTATTTTTCCCCTTTCTACATTGGTATCCCAATGGATAAAGCTTAGTTGAACTTAACACTGCTTTGAGAACTGAAAGATGTTTCTAAGTATAGAAAAGATCCCTGGGGAATAGGGACAGTGGCAGCAATCAGAGAAGATGGTTGTGAGACATCATACATTTATTCAATCCATCAAAAATATTTATCAGGTACATAATATGAGCCAGTCATGGTGCCGGGGCAAAAGAGATAGAGCAGTGAATAAGACAGACACAATTCCTATTTGCAATCCATTATGAAAAACAGATAGTAAACTTACAGGCTTAATATCTTTTTTTATTCAATTTGGAGTTTCTTTTACTGGTTGAACTCATGAGCCAATATGCCGTTGTTATTGGAATTGCCATGACTTTAGCAATGAAAGACAAAGGCAACAGAAATTGTGCCATACAAGTCATAAAATGCAGAATTCAATTTCAAAATAAGAAACCTTGCCAAAACCCTTATCCAAAGATTTATGCACCACTTAAAATAAACACTTATCAATGAAACCAATCATTTACTTCCTTTGGAGACCAGCATTTATATTGCAGTTATTCTCATGATTATTATGGTAAACACCTGCTGATTCTACCACCACCTTTACAAGCCCTGAAGCTGCCTCAGTGCCAGCCCTTCATGGATTAGGAAGCTAGCCACTTACCAATCAGCAGTACTGAGGCACAGCAAATGTTAAGTCTAGCTTTTGAAATGATGAGAGAATGTGACTTAAAAGATAAATTTCTGCAAGGATGAGTGAGAAATTTCTCATTAACCGTATCAAAGAGGGAAAGACAGGCAGAGAAGGAAGGTGAGGAAAGGAAAAAATGAGCAATAAATACAGCCACAAAAGTATAACTTGGAATCTAAGGAAACCACTCCAAGTGAAGGAAAAATAAAATTTGTTGCTGTTTGTTTTGAATTTCTCATACGTAAAACTCCGAATAGAAAAGTTAACATTACTAGTTTACCAAAAATGTGCAGCCATTATATTACGACTTCTCCTCTATCCCATGGACAAGTGCACAGATAGTTGAACTGAATTACTCATCGTTATATTTTGAATCTGAAGTCCTGAAAATATATTTCTCCCTTGAGTTTCAGGTTTACCATTATCTGACTCATCCACCATGTTCAAACTTCACGTTCTTTCCAATTTAGTTAAAATAAAAAACAGTGAGAAAATGTGTGTATCTCCATGAAATTACTGATTCGATACCTGGCATTTAGTCCTGTGTCACAGAGACTAAAAATGGAATTAATCCAGAGGGACAGAGGGACTCAGGAGAGAACCCTTCACTTTATGTCAGCAGTTACAATCCAGGTGAAGGCTTCCATCTGACTGTTCCATGGAAGCATGTAAGAAAATGAGGAAAGAGAATTTCTCCTGGGTTGACAATGCTTGTTGCCTGGAAAGTTCCCATGACTGTCACTGAAAGGAGAGCTGGTAATGCTGAAGATATTGATGAATGAGTCATGAGGCTCCAGAATGTCCTTCCCAGGGTCTATTTTTGCTGGATGCTGAGGACTGTATTTCTATATTTTTAAATACCTGATATATAAATTGTCTACAATATTATTCGACATGATTGCAATTAGTTTCTACTTTTAAAAAGATAAAATAGTTTAGAATCTCCTTCAGATGTAGCTCAAATGATGAGATTCTAGAAAAAGTCCAAAGGGTGGTAATTGTGTTTGTATTGTCCATAGCCTATAAAACTTAAGTAACAATGAAGTAAAAATGTTTAGCTCTTTTATTTCAGTCAGTTCACTTTAGATATCTTTATAAACAAGACATATATCATTATCTTGATATATATATATATATATGATATATATATATATCTGATTGAATGTACAATTCAGATATTTTCTCTTCTAAATACATATAATATATATATATATGTAATAAATTGATTATATCAGAAATACTTCTACATGCAATCTATACAGATAATCTGGGGGTTATCTTTCTAGTTTATCACAATTCAGACAAATAAAATTTAAATGCACAGCCTTCAACTTAGACCTTACCTAGACCTAAGCCTTAAAAAAAAGAATCAAGTTCTCACTACGATCAATATATATATATATGATTGAATGTACAATTCAGATATTTTCTCTTCTAAATACATATAATATATATATATATGTAATAAATTGATTATATCAGAAATACTTCTACATGCAATCTATACAGATAATCTGGGGGTTATCTTTCTAGTTTATCACAATTCAGACAAATAAAATTTAAATGCACAGCCTTCAACTTAGACCTTACCTTGACCTAAGCCTTAAAAAAAAGAATCAAGTTCTCACTACGATCAATATGACATCTGGTCTGCTGTCCAGCTTATTTCTCCTGACTACTGAGTATGCCTTGGAGCTCTCATTCATAAGCTCCGGTCTAAGGATTCCCCCTTGTCCTGCAAGATGAGTCCAAGTGTTCTCGTCTTCTCTTTGATCATGCACAACAGTGTTCTCTCAAAGTGCTTTTGACAAATTAAACTTAAAAATGTTTTTGCCTCAGGATAAATATTAATTCTTCCCCTAAATTTCATTAAATACAACTGTGGCAGGTAACAACACTATTGGCTTTGGATGAAAAACACCAAGAGACATAGAATTATAAAACTGGAATGCCTGTTATAGATTTTTTACCATTCACTTTTGCTAATGAGAAAGCAAAACCCAGAGCAGTCATTTGATTTCCCCAAAGACATACAATTAGCTGATACAAGAATTGGAATGTCTTTCCTCAGGCTTACAGTGTATTGTTGATTTTTTCTTTGTTTTTCTGCTATACCACATCTCACATCAAACTGTTCCAACTTATAAGGTCTCAATTTAATTATAAATTATTGCTCATATTGTCAGATACTTTGCAAATGCAATGGATTAATGAGTTCTTAATGCAATTGATCAATCTTTCCCCTAAAATGAAAGTTGGTTGCGAAAAATTTTAGTCTAAAAATTATTATTGGGTTATATTTTGAAATAAAATTTTGAAGTCAGAATACATTAATGTCTTTAGACTTTTGGTATATATTACCAATATTTTTCTAATATAGCATAAATGTACTAATAATAATTTTATTAGAAAGAATTTCTTACCACAACCTGGTAAACACTGAATAATATTTTTTAACATTTGTTAATTTTATGAGGAAACAATGAGATATTACTATAATAAACTAATATAATTTCCTAATACTATCAATAAATCCTTTAAGGGTATGCTGAACAATATGGTAGTCACATATGCCTATAAATTTAAATGAACTACAGTTAAGAATTCAGCCCTAGCTGGTTTGGCTCAATGGCTAGAGCAGGGGTGGGCAAACTTTTTGACTCGAGGGCCACAATGGGTTCTTAAACTGGACCAGAGGGCCGGAACAAAAGCATGGATGGAGTGTTTGTGTGAACTACTATAAATTCAAAGTAAACATCATTACATAAAATGGTACGGTCTTTTTTTTTTTTTTTTTTTAGATTTATTCATTTCAAACAGGCTGGATCCGACCCGCGGGCCGAAGTTTGCCCACGGCTGGGCTAGAGTGTCAGCCTGTGGACTGAAGGGTCCTAGGTTCAATTCCAGTCAAGGGCATATGCTGGGACTAATCAGCAGACCCTGAGCAATGGATGAATGGATTACTCTGACACACGTTTCTGTGAAAGAGAGGGCTAAGGGGCTGCTTGGCTATAGGAACTCGGCAGCCCCGTCACCTGCCTCTGTAGGCTTTTATTGTAACAACAGCTTGAACTAAAATTAACTACTAGATACTATCAGCAGGGAAAGCATCTTTGAGAAAATACATGTATCTGTAGTGTCCTTTAAGCAAGGGCGTGTCTAAGTAAACATCCGGGGGCTCAGACTTGTTTGGAAAAATCAAGGCAGAGGCAGGCACCTTCAGCTAACTCGTGTCCCATGCCCCACAGGTATATACTTGGTTGCAGGCTCCATACCTGGCCCTGCCTGGGATGTGTGCGGGAGGCAAACAATTGATGTGTCTCACATCCATGTTTCTCTCTGTGTGTCTCTCCCTCTCCCTTCCACTTTCTTTCTAAAGAGAGAGAGAGGGAGAGAGAGAGAGAGAGAGAGAGAGAGAGAGAGAGAGAGAGAGAGAGAGAAATTCTTTGGGTGAGGATTATCCAAAAAAAATAAATAATTTCCACTAGTTACACACATAAAATGCCCAGTAACCACATGTGTATCAGACAGGGCTAATACAGACCATTTCCATCTTCACTGGATATTCCAAGTCATTATTGAACAATGCCACGCCAAGATATTATTAAACCCAACTTATAGAGGAAGAAACTGGGTCTTAGTTACATGCCCATGCTCATACATGTAGTAAATATAAAAGTCAGGTTTTGAATAATAGCACTAATTCCATAAAATGTTTTAAACACTATTTACCCTTGAATCATTTTTTAAATATCTTTATTGATTTCAGAAGGGAAGAGAGAGAGATAGAAAAATCAATAGTGAGAGAGATTAATTGATTGACTGCCTCTTGCACAGCTCCTAATGGGGATGGAGCCCCCAACCCGGGGATGAGCCCTTGAGCGGAACCGAACCTAGGACTGACACTTCAGCCCACAGGATGATACTCTATCCACTGAGCCAAATCAGCTAGAGCAACCCTTGAATAACATTTTATTACTAGCAAGGATAAACATAAACCTTTTTTAAAAGCCATTTGTACTTTCTGTGTTTTAAATTGTTTATTTACATAACATAAATGTCTACAGAGTAAATACTCTTTTAAAATTTCTATCCTCCGGGACCGGTTTGGCTCAGTGGATAGAGCGTCGGCCTGAGGATTGAAAGGTCCCAGGTTCGATTCCGGTCAAGGGCATGTACCTTGGTTGCGGGCACATCCCCAGTGGGGTGTGTGCAGGAGGCATCTGATCGATGTTTCACTCTCATCGATGTTTCTAACTCTCTATCTCTGTCCTTTCTTCTCTGTATAAAATCAATAAAATATATTTAAAAAAATAAATAAATAAAATAAAATAAAATTTTTATCCTTAATTTAATAGTTTCAATATTTTGTTTTTAAGGTAAGTCTACATATTAAAGAGCAAATATAGTGTCAGAATCAAATGTAGGATAATATAAAATTAGATAAAATTATTAGCATTGTTCCCACTATTTCTCGTCCATTATCCGCTAAGAAGGAGTCTGTATTGACCCACTAATTTCTTCTCTTCAGTAAGACTTTTCCTTGCCAAACCAGTTTTTGAATTTCTGGGAGAAAAAAATGGAGTTGAAATGGGAAAAATGATAATGAAAAGAAGACACCAGAGGTATTTATTCAAAGTTCACAATAAGTTGTATACAGGAATAGCATAAGTGTTGAAGTGTTTAAAGGTATTTGAAGAGGAATAAAATTTAAAGGGTTTAGATTAATTGTTATAGCTTATGTTTTTTTCACATTGTCCTTCAGGAAATGTATGGTGATAAATTGAGTTATACTTAACCTAGGTCTTAGGTGCTGAATGGTGCTTGAAAACAGTTTTGGACTAATTCCTATGGAAATTTTTTTTAAAAAATTGATAAATGTGGTGATATACTTTACCAATGAAAAAAATTTAAATACAGTACTGCCACATATATGCCACACTTAACTGAAAGAGTAAAGTTTTTCTTAAATAGTTTATTTCATTAATGTTAGTACTTCTGCTAACTGATAAAATTCTTTTCTTTTTTATTCCCAAGAAATACATATATCTTAGGGATTTGGAACTTACAGCTTTCTTTTGAGAAAACTCCAAATATTGTTGGTGATTGGTAATACTTGTGAAATAAAAGATAAAATATGTATGGAGTTGGTCAAAAGGATGGCAGAATAGGGACTCTAAGAATTATTTGATTCCCTTCACCTCCACTGTCTAACCACTAAGCTGTACAACTGAAACCAATGCAAAATAAAATTGGGGGGAAAAAAGAATTGATTCTCTCTTTCCCTCTCCCTAATTTCTTTCCCTCCATATATATACTCTGTGTGTGTATGTGTGTATGTGTGTGTGTGTGTGTGTGTGTGTAAAGATTCTCTCCTAACTTAAATGTGGCATGCCACATGATATAGTGATAACAAACACAAACGTTTCTTAAGGAAGACTATTTTAATAAAAAGTCCCTTTTTTAAAAAATACAAATTCCCAGTGACTACTTTCACAAGATAGATTATATTGTTTTGGTTCTTTTCCCACATTTTAATTGGTTGTACTTGAAGCTATACAATAGCTTTGCCCAGAAAGTTATCCAGGGAGTAACTTCCAATTGTTACCATCTGTATTAAAAACACACTCATCACCTTGTTTTTAAACATTGAAGGGTTCTTGGGGACTTGCTTCTTTTAATTATTACTCACTTCTTCACAAACGGAAGTGAAGTTTGTCTTCTTGATTATCCTATAAAAGTTCCAGTGTCTTCCTGGCATACCTATTTTCCAACACAGATTTAGTAGTTAAACTCATTAAAACAGAATTTATAGGAATTTGAAAAGTCAGAAGAAGCTCAGGGCAAAGTTGCAGTAAATGTTGATAATGTAGTTCTCGAGCAAGGCCATGTTGCACATTGGTATTCCCATACCAAAAAAAATCTATACTTTTGTTGGAACAGAAGAGTAAACATGCAAAAAATGTACTATCCCACTTTTCAATTGATATATTAGAAACCTCTTTTAAATTTGTACGATCAATGCATACTTAGGGCAGGTACGCTTCCATGTTGAAATCTTCCAGAGATTAACAACAACTGCCTCAAGGTGTTCTTGGTTCCATTACACCACGTTGCCATCTGGGTAGACATATGAGGATCAGTTCAGCAGATTTTGGAAGTGATTATTATGAAGGTTATTCCTTTTAGCAGATGATTTTTTGTTTTGCTGCTCCCACATAAATGTAAAACAGAAAATATGCTCTAAGCAGAGACAAATATGGAGCATGTTTAATTCAACTTCCTCTCCAGAAGATAAAAGTACCACAAGCTAAGCTTGGCAATGTCCAGTCACAGCATGAAGGGCAAGTTTTAAACTGAGTGTACATTAGTGTGATGTATAGTTTCCTTCACCCCCAAAAAGTAAATTACCTTCTTTCAAGATAAATGTAAATATAAGAACAAGTTGTAATGCTACTTGAAAATTTAATTCCCTTTCAAGATGTCCTTGAAATTCCTAAACAATGCAGTGAAATGTTTTATCAAGAATTAATGCATAAAGTATCAAAGCACTAAATGATTCCAAAAGGTTTTCAAAATTAGACAAGTGTTTATTTAAAAACATTTTTAAGTTCATGTTCTTTATTAATATTTCCTTTGTGTATAGAAGTAATTTGATGTTAGATGCAGATGTCTCTAGCCTTTAAAATTTTAGTACAAAGTGTGGAGTTTATTGTTACATCCTTCTTTGCAGACAATTAATAACTGATAATGGCACAGTCATTACAGACTTCCCATGAATTGAAGTAGAATTTTCAAAGTAGAAGAATATAGTAATAACATTGACTTTATTTTGTTAATTCTTTATTGATTTTAGGGAGAGAGACTAAGAGAGGGAGAAGAGAGGAGGAAGGGGAGAGGGAGAGAGAGAGATGAGAGAGAGAAAGAGAGAGAGAGAGAGAGAGAGAGAGAGAGAGAGAGAGAGAGAGAGATTGTTTTTTGTTGTACCACTCATTTATGCATTCATTAGCTGACTCTTGTATGTGATGTATGGGGATGACACTCTAACCAACAGCACTACCCAGCCAGAGCTGACCTTATTTTTATATAGATTTTATTAAATAAATCATCATACTTCTCAGATTTTATTCTGGCCATATAAGAAATAATATATTTTTAAAATGTAGCAATCTATAAAATTGAAATTATATTGTATATCTACAAAAAAAATCTGTGTATGCTGATTCAGAGTATCTGCGAGTTTCTTTTATTGGCTCATCTCCTCTAAGCAGTGGTTCTTAAATGGGGGCATTTTGCCCCCCATGGAACATTTGGCAATGTCTAAAGAAATATTTAGCTGTCACAATTAGAGGTTGGCTACTACTGGTATCTATGGTTAGAGGCCAGGGATGCTGCTAAATATCTTATACTTCACAGAAAAGCTTCATCCCCATGACAAAGATTTATTTAGTCTAAAATGTCCAAGTGCCAAGGTTGAGAACCCTGCTCCAAAACATATGTAAAGGTCTGCATAATACCAAAATTTAACAAATAAATGCAAAAAAATTATGTACAAATAAATATTAAGAAACTCAAAATCTTAGGATGCACAATGTGCTATTACCGGTTTACACACACATGCACAATGTGCTATTACCGGTTTACACACACATATACATACTTTATCAGGGGTCCTCAAACTTTTTAAACAGGGGGCCAGTTCACTGTCCCTCAGACTGTTGGAGGGCCGGACTATAGTTTAAAAAAAAAACTATGAACAAATTCCTATGCATACCGCACATATCTTATTTTGAAGTAAAAAAGCAAAACGGGAACAAATACAATATTTGTATTTAAATGCCCACGGGCCATAGTTTGAGGACCCCTGCTTTACATGCACACATCATATCTATAATAATCTACACTAATAAAAGAGAAAAATGGTAATTGGCGTACGGCGATACCCTTTTCATTGGCTAATCAGGGCTATATGCAAATTAACTGCCAACTAAGATTGGCAGTTAACTGCCAACTAAGATTGGCAGTTAACTGCCAACAAGATGGCGGCTAATTTGCATATGTAGGCACAATGCAGGGAGGCGAAAGGGAAAGCAGGAAGAAGCCCCCTGCCACTGACAGTGATCTGAAACCCAGGGGGGAGCTAAGAGCTGGGGGGCAGGGCAAAGGCGGCCCTGGGGCCGCCTTTGCCCTGCCCCCCAGCCATGATCGGAGAATCAGGTGCCTTTGCCGCCCTGGCCAGTGATAGCAGGAAGTAGGGGTGGAGCCAGCGATGGGAGCTGGGCACGGTCGAAGCTGGCAGTCCCAGGAGCTAGGGGTCCCTTGCCTGGGCCCAAAGCGAAGCCCACAATCATGGCGCCCCCTGCTGCCACTGCAGGTCCTCGCTGCCTGGGCCGGACGCCTAGGCCAGAGGCGTTAGGCCTGGGCAGGGGTGGAGCCTGCAACCGCGGGGAGCTGGGGATCCCCTGCCCAGGCCTGACACCTCTGCCGGAGGCCTCAGGCCTGGTCAAGGGGCCGATCCGATGATTGGTGATCGGAGGGTGATGAGGGTCAACTCCTCTCGCTGAGGCATCAGGCCTGGGTGGGGGGCGGAGCCGGGGATTGGGGGAATATGATGGTCCCCTTGCCCAGGCCTGAAGCCTGGGTCAGAGGTGTCAGGCTTGGGCGGGGGGTGGAGCAAGCGATCAGAGGGAGGTGTCACCTCTGGCGGAGGTGTCAGGCCTGGGCAAGGGGCCGATCAGGCGATCGGAGGGTGATGGGGGTCAACGCCTGAGGGCTCCCAGTATGTGAGAGGGGGCAGGCTGGGCTGAGGGACACTCTCCCCCCCCCCCCCACACACACACCCAGTGCACGAATTTTGTGCACCGGGCCCCTAGTAAAAGCATAATATGCTAATTAGACTGGACAGTCAAACAGCCTTCCAGATGTCCTTCTGGACAACCTTCCCAAAGAAGCCAGGGCTGCAAGGGCTGAGGCAAGCTACTGCGGCTGCGAGGACTGAGCTCCTTGCATGAATTTCGTGCATCAGTCCTCTAATATATATAAATAGTCAAGCACAAGTATACCAACTGATGCTCAAATATGTTTGAATAATGCTTTGGAACCATTGCTCTTTTCCTCAATGATAAATTAGTATCCAGTCTAGATTCTTTATGTATTTAAGGGATTAAAGCCATAATTTTGAGTTGCATTGCCTTTCTCCTCCTAGTTAGCAGGCAACTATACACACAGGCCTTTTTTAGCATGGGGCACATATTTAGAAAACCATTTTGTGTGCACCTATCAGAGCTCTGGTTTTTTGATCTTGAACCTCTATGACATATTCATCTTCTAAATTAAATGTTTTTCATCTTCAAAATAAAATGTTATCTTCAATCATTGACTAAAATATAACTGCTGCTCTTGATAACATATGTACAATCTGATTATCTAAACTGTGACTAAGAGATTGAGCTATCATATTTTGGAAAGTGAAGAGGATTATCATCTCTATCTTCCTCTACACCCAACTCCCATCCCTACAAGGAAAAGCAAAACTTCATAGCTCAGCTTCTACATCCGGAAGGAGGCAAATATTATATTCTGAACATTATACTGTCATTCAAACAAAAGTTTGTAACTTCTTTTCAGTTTGTATCTTGAAGAGCCTTAGAGAACTCTCACTGAGTTCTGGAGCAAAGGAGTGTCCCTCCACCTGGAGCTTGGGGCTTGGTGTTTTGGCATGAGGAAGCTTTCCGGTTTCCCAACTCAGAAGCTCTCCCAACCTCCTCCTTTTGGGGGATTATGGAGGCTTCATTATATAGACATGCTTCATTAACTCATTGGCTATTGGTGATTAATTCAACCTCTAGCTCCTCTCCCCCCTCCCCCCCCCCCCCCCCCCCAGAAATCAAGGAGCAGGACTGAAAGTCTCAACCCCCTATTCCCAGCTGGTTCTGCTGACAACCAGCCCCCATTCTTCTATTCTTTCCAAAAGTCGCCTTCATTAACATAAGCACAGTTCTGGCGGAAGTGGATGTTATGGAAAAACAAGACAACAGTTCAACTTTATGACTCTGAAGTAGAAAGTTGAAATAAGAAATCAATTTAAAGAGAAAAAAAAAAGGTGCTTTTGTTGCTGTTATCACTCAGGAAATTCTAAAGGTTTGTGGAGTTGTGAGCCAGGAACTGTGAATAAAGACCAAATATATAGGAGAAATATATTTTGGTCATTCTTATAAATCAGAGTATCACAGCACTATTAAACAGGTTTGAAGGGGACATATTGAATTCTGGGAGACAAGTAAAAACGGCTATTGAGCACAGTACCCTCTGCAGTCCCACATCTGTCTCCTGTTTCAACAGTGTTTGGACGGAACAGAGCCAGGAACACCCCTCCTCCAGCCTCTGACCACCCTCCACCGTCTTTTCCAGTCACCACCTTGGAGCCACCTCAGCCACCCTCAGCCTCTGAAGACCAGCCAACACTTTTGTTCCACCTGAACTCGTTTATTGCCGATCAATAAATTCCCAAATTCGTCAGAATTATTCCACTGAAGTGGAGGCTGCCACAAACGTGCACCTGTGGCCTGTTCACCTACCTCTCCACGATGATGTGGCGCTGGAGGGCCGGGGCCTCGTCTTCCCGAGGTGGCGGAGAAGAAGCCGAGGGCTGAGCAGCTCTTACCGACGCAAAACCAGCGCGGTGGCCGCATTCTCCTCCAGGGCGTGCAGAAACCTTCCCGAGATGAGTGGGCAAAACTCAGGACGCCATGGCAGCCGCCAGGCCCTGGAGAGGAGCCTGAGCCAGGCCCTTTTGGAGATGCAGGCCCTGGATTCCACCTGCTCAGCGCAGACCCTCAGCTCTGACTTCCGGGAGAGCCACTTCCTGGGTGAGCAGGTGAAACTCATCAAGAAGATGGGCGACACCTGGCTCACCCCGCAGGCTGGCCCGCCCCCAGGCTGGGCTGCGAGTATCTCTTCGAAAGGCTCACCCTCAAGCACGACTGGGAGCCTCTGGAGCCCAGAGGCCTTTGGAGGCCCCTCTGCATCCCCTGGTGTCTGGCTTTTGCCTGAGCCTCTTCCTGAAACTACTAGCCATTCATTTCACCACCCTGAGGCCCTCTCCCATGCATTCCACCAAATGAAAACAATAAAGCTTTTTGCAGAAAAAAAATTTGCTATTGCCTCTGTTAACAACAAAAATTACATGAACTTGAACATAATGCTATTGGACTATTTCTGAGAAATGATTTCAAACTGATATAATTATACAATCAAGATACTTAAAAAATACAAGTGACATATATATGTGTATATACATGTAAAAAACATCTACTGGCCCAGCTGGATGGAGCATTGTCTTGTACACCAAAAAAGGTTGTGGGTTTGACTCCTGATCAGGACACATCCCTAGTTGTGGGTTTGATCCCTTGTTGCAACATGTGCATGAGGCAACCAATAAATGTTTCTCAAGTCTATGTTTCTCTCTCTCTCTCTCATTCTCTCTTTTTCTCTCTCTCCTTTCCTGTTTCTCTAAAATCAATAAACATATCCCCAGGTGAGGGTTAAAAAAAATCTCCTGAAAATAAAGAATACTCTTTCTTCCTTTCTGTTCATGGAATCTTTATAAAATTTGAGGTTTTAGCTAGATGTTAACAACAAAAAAACAACAACAAATATAATATTTAGAAAAGTTCACAGCTGCATGACTATAAACAAAAAATATATTTTTTCGACAATGAAAATAAGATTAAAATATATTTTGTAATAATTATAAAACATTACTAAATATATTTATCAAAGATAAAATCTAAATTAAAATTACTATCTATTTAGGTAGCAATAAAAAGTAGAACAATGTATTGAAAAACAAAATTTAACTGAGTAAATGTGAAGATCTAATTGGCTTCATTGAGTAGTTCATGAATTGAGCAGCATCCCATCTAGCAACTAGAAGGGACCTTAGAGGGGTTGTACAAAATTGAAGGTTTTTATCAAAAGGATGGGGAAAGGGAGCCATTAACAAAAAAAAAAAAAAAAAAAAGAAAAAAATTGTTTTTGGACATGGACTTCTTACTTTATTTATTCTTTTTTGGGGGGATGGGGAGTAGAGAAAGGGAGGGATTTTATCATGCAGATTGCCCCTTCTTTCTATAGAGGAGGGGGAATGGAGTAGGCCCACATGATAGATTACCTCATTGGTGTTGACCAAAAATGTTATGATTCTGGAAGAGTTTGAACCTGCAATTAGATTAGGTACTAAATCTAGGTTTGGTGTTCTTGGTTTTTAACACAAGTGATGGTATTTGGGGCCTTTGGTTTTCTCCTTCACACTTCTAAATAAAAACCAGGTGAACAAAGGTAAATATATTTTTAAATATCTTGATTGCCTTTGATACTACAAATTTAAAAATGGAAAGTAAAGGAGACATGATCCATTATAAAAAAAAAATAAATAAGAAACAGATTAATCAGGAAAATATGAATAAAAACAATAAAATTAAAAGCTGGAAGTTTAAACGTTTTAATGTAGAAACATTATAAATGTAGTTTTTTTAATACCAGTGAAACAGATAAATTCCTTAGGATGAAATATTTTAAATAAAGATGAGCAACTATATAAGATTAGGACTTAAAAAAAATCAGTAAGATATATAAAAATGTACAATAATCATAGCAATAAATTATACATAAAACTACAGCAACAAATCTTAAAAGGCCATTCAACATAAATATATAGCTAAATATAAAATAGAAAAATTGATTTAATAAAAAGAAAATGAAACACAGAGCACTATAAAGCTTGTATAGCAATAAACATTTAACTATATTTTTTGGCAAGATACTTTGCAATTTAATGTAAATTAATCCAGATGAAAGAAAATGAATACTCCCAATTAAGTTTATAAATTTAGCATAAATTGCTTCTGATAAAGATAATACTGACAAGAAAGGCATACAAGGATTTAATTATTAAATATGAAAATAAGTTTTGAACTTTTGAGAAAATTTTAAATATCAAAATATCAAAAATTATTAAACAGAGAATGTTCTAGAAAATTAATTATGGCCCTTCATTATAATTCATTCTATCAACTAATTAAAGAAGTTAATGATATGGTTTTGTCAATGTCAGCTTAAAGAAATATAAATGAAACAAAAATTAATACAAGGTAACTATTAAGAAAGGACAAGACTATATATCATTTTAAAATTGCAAAATAGTAAAGCCATTTCCATTAAAATATCAAAAGCAAGAATGTGTTGTCTTCCATTACCTTTTCATTTAATAGTTTTTGTGTGGGTGTATATATGTGAATATATATATATATATATATATATATCTCCTATCTAATAAAAGAGAAACATGGTAATTGGCATACCACCGCTACCCTTCCCATTGGCTAATCAGGGAGATATGCAAATTAACTGCCAACAAAGATGGCGACCAGCAGCCAGGCAGCTTGAAACTAACATGAGACTTGGTTGCTTCAGTGACGGAGGACTCCAACGTTCCCCGCCTGCCTTGCCGGCCTCTGAGCTGGCAGTTTGAAACACAGTTACAAAAATAGAAGCTAAACAAAACCCCAGGAACCAGCTTTCAGCTAGCCAGGATCTCAGACCTGGAGTTGATACAGAGTTTCGATTGTAGAACCTAAACAAACCAGATACCTGCTCTCAGGAGCGGAAGCCTAAGAGCTGGAGCCTCAGAGCTAAAGCTGGCTCAGAATAAAAAAAAAAAAAAAAAGAAAGAAAGAAAAAAAGGAGCAGTTGGGAGCTTCAGTCCCAGCCTGAAAACAGCCCTCAGCCCCTCACCCAGACTGGCCAGGCACCCCAGTGGGAACCCCCACCCTGAAGGGGGTTGTGACCAGCTGCAAACAGCCATCATCCCCTCATCCAGGCTGGCCAGGCACCCTAGTGGGGACTCCCACCCTGATCCAGGACTCCCTTCAGGGCAAACCAGCCAGCCCCCACCCATGCACCAGGCCTCTATTCTATATAGTAAAAGGGTAATATGCTTCCCAGCACCAGGATCAGCGGAGCTGCGAGGTCTCCGGGCACCGGCACTGGGATCAGCATGACAGGGGGAGCTCCCCAGCCCCCTGATGGGCCCTGCTCTGTGCCTGACAGGGGGGAGCTCCCCAACCCCCTGATTGGCCCTGCTCTGTGCATGACAGGGGGCAGCGCCCCAACCCCCTGATTGGCCCTGCTCTGTTCGTGACAGGGGGTGATGCCGCAACCTCCCCATCAACCCTGCCTTGAGTGTGACAGGGGGCGGTGCCCCAAACCCCCAATCGGCCCTACCCTGACCATGACTGAGGGTGGCATCACAACCTCCCAATCTGCCCTGCTCTGTGCCTGACAGGGGGTGGTGCCCCAAATCCCCAATCAGCCCTGCTCTGAGCCCGACCAGGGGCTGCACCTAGGGATTGGGCCTGCCCTCTGCCACCCGGGAGCAGGCCTAAGCCAGCAGGTCCTTATCTCCCGAGGGGTCCCAGACTGCGAGAGGGCACAGGCTGGGCTGAGGGACCCCCCACCCCCCCAAGTGCACAAATTTTTGTGCACCGGGCCTCTAGTATATATATATATATATATATATAAATTTATCTTTATTATTGAAAGTGTTACAGATGTCTTCCTTTTTTCCTCATTGATCCCCTTCACCCCGCCCTGCCCCCCAGGCCTTCACCACACTATTGTCTGTGTCCACGGCTATGCATATATTCATATAAATTATTTGTTTAACCTCTTCCCAACCCCCACACACCCACCCCTTGTAACACAGGTTTTTGTTTGTTTGTTTGTTAATTCAAGAAAGAAATATGTTGGAAAATTTAAACAAATATATTATTATTTATATTGTTAACAAAGGGAAATTGATTAGAAGGAAATTTGTTAAAATGGCTAAAGAAAAGATAAATATAATTTAAAATATCCACCACTTATTTTTCAAAAATGCTTAACAATGGGACTGTGATATTATATTACACTAGAGGCCCAGTGCACGGATTCGTGTACATTGAAAGGAAATTAATTAGAAGGTGGCTGGCAGTGTGGGACTGGGCAAGATGAGCCGGACACGCCCTGGAGCCAACCTCTCCTGGTCCCTCCCCAGCCAGCCACACCTGGGTCGGCTCCATGGTTCCAAGGACATCTGTGGAGTGAGCAGGATCCCTCCTGCAGTTGGGGTCCCTCAGTCTGGCCTACGGGGATCGGGCCGAAACCAGCTCTCCAACATTCCTCAAGGGGTCCCGAGGACACTCTGCAAAGTTGCTAACACTCCACAGCTCCTGTGATGAGTGTCTGCCCCTTGGTGGTCAGTGTGTGTCATAGCTACCAGCTTGTCAGCTGGTTGGCTGGTTGCTTAGGCTTTTATATATATACTAGAGGCTCGGTGCACAAAAATTTTTGCACTCCGGGGGGTGGGGGGGGAGTCCCTCAGCCAAACCTGTGCCCTCTCAAAGTCTGGGACTCCTCAGGGGATGACCACCTGCTGGCTTAGGCCTGCTCCCCGGGGGATTGTCAATCAGATATCCCTCTGGCAGCCTGGCAGCCTGGCAGCCCTCATGGGATGTCCACTTGCCAGCGGGGAGCAGGCCTAAACTGTAGTCGAATATCCTTAGCGCTGCTGAGGAGGCAGGAGAGGCTCCCACCACCACCGCTATACTGGCAGCCATCAGCCTGGCTTGTGGCTGAGCAGAGCTACTCCCATGTGAGAGCACCCTGACCACCAGAGGGCGGCTTCTACATTGAGCATCTGCCCCCTGGTGGTCAGTGTGTGTCATAGTGACCAGTCATTCCCAGTCCTTCTGCTGTTAGTTTGCATATTACCCTTTTACTATATAGGATAGAGGCCTTGTGCACGGGTAGGGGCCAGCTGGTTTACCCTGAAGGGTGTCCCGGATCAGGGTGGGGGTCCCGCTTGGGTGCCTGGCCAGCCTGGATGAGGGGATGATGGCTATTTGCAGCTGGTCACACCCCCTTCAGGGTGGGGGTCCCCACTGGGGTGCCTGGCCAGTCTGGGTGAGGGGCTGAGGGCTGTTTTCAGGCTGGTGGGTGACTGAAGCTCCCAGCCTCTCCTTTTTTCTTTTTCTTTTTTATTCTGGGATTTATTTATCTTCTATGGCTGTCACTGGAGCTGAGAGCCAGTTTTAGCTTTGAGGCTGTTGCCAGCTGAAAGCAGGTACCTGGGTTTGTTTAGATTCTATAATTGAAACTCTGTTGCCATCACAGGCTGCTCTAAGCTCTGAGGCTGCTGCCGGCTGAAAGCAGGTTTCTGGGTTTGTTTAGCTTCTATAATTGCAACTTTGTTGCATCCGGAGCTCAGAAGTGGGCTGCGGCAGGCAGGGAACGTTGGCTTCCTCTGTCACTGGAGCAAGCAAGCCTCATGTTCGTTTCAGCTGCCTGGCTTCCGGCTGCCATCTTGGCTGGCAGTTAATTTGCATATCTCGCTGATTAGCCAATGGGAAGGATAGCGAAGTTACGGCTAATTACCATGTTCCTCTATTATTAGATAGGATAGACTAGTAGCCCTGTGCATGCATCCGTTTGTCAGTAGGTCACTGCTGCCCTCCTGTAGCTCTCCCTGCCTGCTGACCCACCCTCCTGTAGCTCCCCCTGACCCCTCCTCATAGCTTGCTGCCCTGCCCCATCCTGTATCTCTCTGCTGCCCGCTTGTAGCCAGTAGGTCACTGCAGCCCTCCTGTAGCTCCCCCCGCCCCCCTACCCCCATCCCCCTCACAGCTTTCTGCCCTGTCCCCTCCTGTAGCTCTCCACAGCCTGCTAGTACCTTGCTGGCCCACCCTCCTGCTGATCCATGATCTGGTCTTGACCTACTTGGTTGGTATGCCTCAGGGTATAATGGATAATTAGCATATTCCTCTCTTAATATTTAGGATACCATGTCATAGTACCTAAAAAATACTTAAGATAAATTTAATAAGAAAAGTAAAAGACTTGACTGATAACCATAAAATACTATTGAATATTGAAATAGGAATTTTAGGGGAATATAGGCAGGCTTAGGGAATTTTTAGAATTGGAGGTCTATGGAAACAAAAAACACACACAGTGCTACAGACTGGGAGAAGTTACATTTCCATAACACAAGGGAAAGTTAACAGTTACATTTACATAAGACAAGGAAACTGGGAGTAGCCAAAAGGTCTATATTTACAAAATAAAGGAGGAAGAAAGCCCAAAGGAATAGGACAATGAAGTAGGAGGGCCTTGGGAGTTACTATAGTAATGAATTCAAAAGGGAATATTGACCAGTCAGAAGGGATATCCAGACAGGGGGACTCGCAGCCTTTATAAACCATGGAAACAGGGAGTCAGTGAGACTCTTCCCCCTCCCCATGTGGGAGTCTGTGCTGTGAGATTCTTTCCCTTTCCCACGTTGGAGTCTGTACTTGTTCTTCAATAAATTCCCACCTTTGTTATACCATCTTCAGTCTGTGAATTCATTCTGGGATTCTGAGGGACAAAGAATCTGGGGAACACCGTGTGTTCCAGTCCAAAAATCATGTATTTATATTATAAAGTTAGATCTCAACAAATTAAAAGACATGGCATTTTCTTGGATTGCAACACTTTCCAAATTAATATATAAGTTTAATAAAATTTTAATGGGCATTCCAGAGTGAGGAAGTAAAATAATACTAAAGTTCAAATGTATACATAAATGAATGACAAAATCCAATAAAATTTGGCATAACATAATTTGGCAAAATATAGTTTTGGACTTCTATCTTCATTGATATATTTTCTCATTTTAAAGCAGTGTTTCATTCATTTAATTAATGGTACTTTAAAATATGTTTTTTATCTGGTTGGGAACCCCCCCCCCCACCTTTTTTTTTTCTTTTAAATTCTTCCAACAAACTCATAGATACAGACAATAAAGTGGTGGTTTCCTAAGCAGGGATTAGGTAGCGGAGGGTAAATTGGGTAAAGGGAGTAATATATTAATGTTATTGTCCTAACTAGCTAGTTGTTAAAGGGAAGGCTACACATTATAAGCAAGGTCATCTGGGCAACTTCACAGAAAGCTACAGTTTCACTGATCCATTCCCTGCAAATCACTGGGGGAAAGGGTTCAATAAAGGGAAAGAGGAGTATATGGGCAGTGATGTAGGGAAGGTGCTTGTCTGTCAATCTAACTTGGGAACAAAGATCATTGGCTAGGAGGGTGGACTGTAAGGCAAGCCCATGACAATTTGTGAATACATAAAACTCAAAGATCCTCTCCCTCTCTTGTTCTTCTTGCTTCTCTCCTGCTTCCTTGCACTCACCCATGCTCCCCGCATAGCTATGTGGCCCTAGAAGGGACATGGCCCATGGCCACGTGGGCCCCACAAACAATTGACTGCAGCTGAGAACATATGCTAACTTAGCCAGATGCTGGACTGGACTGGGCACTGATATGGAGCAGAAACCCTGGGCAGTGGCTTTAATCCTAGCTCTGCTGAAGGCAAATTGGGACTTTTCCATGGTGGAATCGAGGGAGAGGGGACCTTGGAAGGGAACTCCCTTAAGGTTACATCATCAATAGAACTTTCTATGATACCTCATCCTCCTGTGGGGGCCTCAGGAAACTCTTATTCCTGTGGCACCCCAAGAATTTCCCTTCACCAGCAATAGCTGGGGACATGGAGGACATCCCACCAATAACAGAAACAGAAAAAAAACAGACTTTGGTGGTAGCACACAGGTATAGAATTATGCTGTACACCTGAAATTTATAATGTTATTAACCAATGTTACCACACTATATGACAAAATTATAAAGTCTGTAATAGAGAATTTCTAAAAAATAATAAGAGAAAAACATTTTAAATGAGAAAAAATATGAAAAGGTAAGTTAAAGAAGAAAGTGCTAATAATCAATGAAACTATGCTCAATCATCTTCAAAGTTAGAAAAAATACAATGAAAGTAATTATGAAATATCACTTCTCACTCATCACATTGTCAAAAATCAGATCAGAAATTCCTATTTTTATTTGAAATGTGGTAAATGAAGGCACCCATATATTATTATAAACCTACTTTTTTACATTTTGGGAAAGCCATTAAGTTATTATCTCTTAAAACTTCTAGTAAAACGTATAAGGGTTCCATTCAACATTTCCAAGTTGAGAATATGTATCATAGGACAAAGGCTTAATATTTAAGTATTGTACTTAATATTTAAGTATTGTACTTATTAGTTTAGAAACCATCTGAATATTTGAGATAGGCTGTGCTTGCAAATATATGTAGCAGCAATAAAAATAATGAGTTAGCCCAGCCAGTGTGGCTCAGTGGTTGAGCACTGACCTATGAACCAAGAGGTCATGGTTCAATTCCCAGTCAGGGTATATGCCCAGGTTGTGGGCTTGATCTCCAGTGTGGGGCGTGCAGGAGGCAGCCAATCAATGATTCTCTCTCATCATTGATGTTTCTATCTCCCTCTCCCACTCCCTTCCTCTCTGAAATCAACAAAAATATATTTAAAAAAATAATAATAATGAGTTAAATCTGTGCCATTTTATTTAAAGAAATATCCCGATCAATTTTTATGGTAAAAATATTTATTCTAGAGATATTTTCATAATACAGTTTATGTAAAAACAACAATAAAAATCTACATATATGTTTCACATGTATTTATTTCTATGCATAATGAACAAAGACAAAGTTATTCCATACCTTTATTTAGGGAGCACAGATAAGCAAAATGTAATCAATAAATAATAATAAAAAGAACAAGACCTTAAAACTAATTGGAAAAGTCATTAAGATTCAAAAGATTGAAACATAATATGGTACCATTCTTTTAACATAATAAATGTGGTAATTTCTGTAATGCTGGATGAATGAAACTGTTTGCCAATAATACATTGACAGTATTTTTCTCTAACAGTGAAATTCATTTAATATATTTTTTCTCCCATAAAACTTCCTCTATTGTTTGATTTTTTTCAAAATAGTTATATGTGTTAATATTTATGTATTTCATATTAAAATATGTACATATTTTTTAAAATAAGTCTACCATGAAATTCATTTTGCCACATCTATCAGTTTCATGTTGAAAAAACCCCAACATAAATAATTACCTTGAGAGCCCACTGGGACATTTTCACATAAACTAGCATATTTTATTAGGATATATATATATATATATATATATATATATATATATATATAGCATATACATATATATGTATATATGTGTGTGTACGTTTTTTCACACACAAACACACATATACTAGTATATGCATATACATATGTATGTATATATACACATATATATACTAGTATATATTTGTATACATATACACAAATTTTTAAATATCCACTAGCATAAATAGAAAGAAAAAAGCATAAATATTAGTAAGCCTAATTGAGGGTTTTAAAAAAATGGATTGTGGAGGCAGGTAGAAGAAGTTTTAAAAAAGAGAGCTAAATGAGATTTGAATGGACATGTGAAGGACAATGTTTTCTCAAAGTGAGTTGTAAATATTGAAGGGAAAGATAAAAAACAACACAGGTGCTTTTAGATAGAAAGGAAAATAGAAAAGCAATGACTCTTAAGATTTAGTGTGCATCAGAATTACTTGGAGAACTTGTATGGGAAAATACAGATTGCTGAGCTTCATCCCCAGAGCTTCAGATTCAGCAGGGTGGGGCCTAGGGGTAGGGATCTCTACTTTTCAAGGGAAATAACTGAAAAAAACACAGAAGCCTAGTTCCATTTGCAGACAAAATGCAGAAGACTGGTCTGACTGCAAATTAACTTCCAAAACAGAGATTGAGAATTTACTTCTGACACAAATTATTTGTTTGTTTTGACATGCTTGCACAGTACAATTGTTCCTGTTCCTTCTTTGTTTTTCCTATATTGTTGTTCTGTTTTGTTTTTGTCAACTAATTCTGAAAGAGTCATCTCCCCTACTGAAGCAGGTTTCTTAAGACACTGAGATGAAGCTTTTCTATTTCAGTTCCTCTAACCAAATTTGAAATTGTGTACCATTCCTGTTTAACTGACTGAGATAATGTTATTCCCAAATTGTATTTTCTCCAACTGAATCAGGAGTGCACATTTCTTACATATAATTCTTATTATACTGAAATAAACAAACTCCTAAGTAATGTGTTTCCCCCTAAATTTGAATAAGCATCTTTTATAGCTTAGAATATTGCTTAATTTCCTGTAAATTGGGTTCCTGGATCGTGTGTGTGTGTGTGTGTGTGTGTGTGTGTGTGTGTGTGCGCGCGCGCGCGCGCGCTCGCACACTTCCCCACACCAACAAGCAATTAATTCTCAGATACTAGCAGATTGTCTGAGAATTCAACTCAATTCTGACACTATCTACCTGGAGATAGCACCAGATCACACAGGTTAAGGGCTTAGTCCTACGAGATTGCTGCTCCTTTCAGATGCCAGTCACAAGCCCAGGCTGTTACCTGTTACTTCAAATGAACTGGTAATAAATGAAATGTTCCCAAGACCCCCTCCATCCTTGGGTTTGATTAATTAGCTAAAACTGTTCACAGAACTTCAAGAAACATTTCACTTACTAGGTCACTAGTTTATTATAAAATGATATAACTCAGGAACAGCAAGATGAAAGAGAAGCACAGGACAAGGCATGGGGAAAGGGTACAGAGCTCCCATACCCTCTCCAGGTAATTCGAAATCCAGGCATTTTCACATGTTCCCCAAACAGGGAATTCTTTGAACTCTGTCCTCCTGGGTTTTTATGGAGGTGTCATTACATAGTTATGATCAATTTAATCATTGGCCATTGGTGATCAATTCAACATCCAGGCCTTCTGCAGTCCCCCTGAGGTGGGGGTGGGTGGAAGGGACTGCAATTTTCAACCCTCTGTTCACTTGGTTGGCTCCACTGGCTATCAGCCCTCACCTTTAGGTGCTTTTCAAAAGTCACTCATTAGCATAAAAAAGACACTTTTTATCACTCTGAACACTTAAGATATTCTAAGTGTTTTGGAAGCTGTGAGCCAGGAACTATGGGCAAAGAACAAATATATATGAGAAATATATATATTTCTTATAAATCACAATAGCACAACCATATTTCTCTACAACTAGTATTCCTGCAGAAATACAACTAGCATCTCTAGAATTCTAGAATTTAATTATTATTCTAATTTCATGTTAATAATATATTCAAATGTCTTAATATAATGGTGTAGAAACTTCATTTCTTTAGTATGATCTTTTTACCTTTCTTTCCTTTTGATTCAAAATGGCCTCATCCAGCACCCTGACTCACCTGCCTCCTTCTCCCTTGCAAGTTCACTCCCTTAATCTTTAAGCCCTAAGAACATTTGGGCTCTGATCTGCATTAGATAATCTTAGGAACAAAGCCTCCAATCTGTCCATCTCAGAGATGGAATTTCAGCCAAACTAGAAATAACATCGAGGCTCAGTTGTGTTTCAGCTCCAGGCCCAGAAAGCAGTGAAACCAGACAAATCGAGACCATGGCTGACATCAGGACCAGATGCGCTGACCCCCTACTCTAGCACTGACCAATCAGTAGAGACCATGACCATGCCCATGCCCCTAACTTCCTTAGTCACCGTGATTAATGGTTTTCCCCTAGAAGCCATCTGAGAGCCAGGTCTTTGAGCATTAGCTCACCTGTCTCCCATCAGGGTGAGCTACTTACTGAAAAAAAAAAACCACAAAAAAACCTTACTGTCTTTGCTACAAGCTCCTGTTTGGGTCTCATAGGACTTTGATGTGCACAGGCAAAAAAACAGACCCCTTCATTCTGACAACATTCAAACTTAAAAATTATAAAAATAAATAATAGTACAATGCTCTACTCCCATTGCTCTACTCTGACAACTAGTTTTTGCAGATACGTGTTTAATTTGTATCACTTCTAAGTTTTAAATATGCATTTAATATTTAAATACAAATACAGTTGACCCTTGAGCATGGGTTTGAACTACATGTGTCAAATTATACCTCCTTTATTTCTTAATGTCTACTTGTATTTATTTTAGCTATCTTTTGTAGTTTTCTACATAGTTTGTTCAGTGTTTTTTCTAACTACTGACATTTTTATTATTGTGTTAAAAACATATCATAAAATTTACCCAATTATTATTATTTTAAATGTCAAGTACAGTGTTGGGTAACTATATGCATTCCTGTACAGCAGGTCTCCGGATATAAACTCGCAATTATTAGGGTTAAGATATTGATCTAGAACCTTCAGAACATTGATAGAATTAACCACAATGATTTGGACTGAGAGCAATATAGGTTGATCTGTCAATATATACCAATTATTGACTTACTGCCTCTCAAAATTCACCTTTTAGTATCTGGCATATAACTGAACTCTTAAGCCTTTCTCCTTTACAATGAATAACAGCATTATCTACATAGTGTTCCAGAAGAATATAATAGGAAAGAAGGGTGTTTCTCATTGTGGTGTGTCCTGTGTGTTCTGTTTTTTATTCCTCCAGCAAGTCATTTAGAGGTGCAGGTATGTGGAGACATCTAGTGGTGACCTGTCCCAACTGCATGCCCAAAGTCCCTCAACAACCATAGACTGTCTGAACTTGGATTCTGGGACCACCTTCCCAAAGTACTTCCAAAGCAGTCACATCTAACTCCAGTCCTTGCATGCACAACAGAGCCTCAGTTCATGTGCCTGCCAGCCTTGGCTTGCTTTTACCTTACACGGTTATTTCCTGCTTGACTGGCTATGGTAGACCAATTCTGGTTCATGCCACCCAACAAGCATCTCTGCTCATGCAGCCAAACAAACATCTCTGCTCATGCAGCCAAACAAACATGCCTTCTCCAGTGAGGTCCAAAACCCAGCCTTGGGAATAGGAAGATTTCCTTTTAAAATGGTTCTCTCTCAGGTATGTTCCCTTAGCCCTAGTTTGACTTTTTGAACTATCTTTATATTTTAATAATCTCCTCTCATTTACTTAATTATTCTTTACACCCCTTTTAGATTACTGTGTAGGTTGTCTCCTATATAAATTCAGACTGATACATCATGTATCTCTTTTGTAAAAGAAGACGCAGATTTCAAAGACAATACAAGGCATTTCTTTTCACTCAATGGACTCGGGCTCCAAAGAAGATTAGAATTAGAAATTAGGCCACACTCCTCCACTAAGACTTGGCGAGTTTTCCCACATCAAATCTTGTCTATGGTGAGCAACACACTGCTTCTCAAAGACTATGAATTCTAGATTGGTACTTGTTTTCAAATATGAAATCAATTCTAAATTTTAAATTAAAATAGCTTGCTATAATAGAATTTACTATAGCACATTATTCTACGTAAGACCAGCCATCTTTAAGATTATTATATGTATATTTTTTATTTTAGATTACATTATTGTGGCTTTAAAACAGGAATCTTCTGATGCTATGTCTATTTAGGTTAGAAAGAATTTACATATGCTATATGGAAAGTGCCTTATAAATAAAACTCTCTAAAGCTGGAAATAAAAGAACTGTTTGTAATTTACATCATCTTTTTATATATATCATCTTGTTTAAAAGTCTAATTCCATTGAAACAATTATGCAGTACAATGTGTGTGAGCCATTAACACAGTCTTCAACAAAATTACATATTATAAAGCCTTAAAGTTTAATCCGTTTGGAACTATGTGTATTTCTTAGTCTTTGTCTTTTTTTTTTTTCTACCTTTATGCTATTTTGGTTTGCTTATTTAGATTTTTTTAAATTAAAATGTATATATGATTGATGTTTATGCTTTGCTTAGATCTAGAAATTTTATGATGGATACATTTTGACCACCTTAAAAATAAATTGATGTCTTTCTTCTAATCTAAAGAGAGACATTTTAAGTTTGAACTCAACTTCCTAATAAATATCTTTATTAAACCATTTCTATTAGCTTTCCCTTTCCCTATAAACAGGCATGAAGACTGGCATATAAATAAATTTGTAGTTGAATTAAATCAGTATTGAAATAACCCTCAGTTTTAGCAAATACAACCCTCATCTTCATTTCAATTTACTATTAAAGATGTCTATATTGCTTACTGATTTGTATTTCTGTTGTTTTCGTATATTTTTATTTAGTTAAATCCATTGTCTCATGATCATTATCATTGTGTTCATTGCCTTACATGGATGCTTTGTTTTATTTATCTTTAGTTAATGTATTGATATATTGCTTAATATCTACAGAATTTGTGATTATTTGAATTATTTTAATGAATTATCTTAGATTATTTTCTTTTAGTTCCCAATATCTGGGAAATACATGTTGTAATTAGATACATATGATTATTTTTATATGATTATTTATTCATTGACACACCTATATATTACATTACAAGCTACAATGAGGAGCCCTTTATTCTCATCAATCTGATTTTTCTTTACCTATAACTATGATGACCATACATCAAATTTTGCTCTGGTGGGCCCACTTTACTCCAGTTATCCTGACAATTACCAATGCTTCCCTTCACTGTCAAATTTTGGAAATTAAACAATAAATTTTATGGTCACCCTACCAATAATCATTATGGTACTATTTTTCTTTCCAATATTACATATAGTAGAATAAATGACTAGACTGTTTTCCATCTATGACATCTGATCTTTAGAAGGAATTTAAGAAGATCAGCATTTTCAAATTTCAGTTATTTTAATTGAAACATAAATCTTGGCAAGAAGGTTATTGGTAAAGAGGCTCATAGCCCTTCCCTACCTGTAGCCATTGGACCTAGTGTGATAAAGGGCCAAACTGGATATGGATGGTAGCATCTATCTGTACGGTTGCTGTTTATTTCCATGGTCAATAGAACAATGATTTTCTTTGTTCAAGAGTCCTGCCTCTCGCCTCTGCATAGGACTGGAAAACCATTGCAATTTGCACAGGGCATCAAGTCAGTTGTCTATCAATCACTTACATATGTTCCCACATACTGGTATTCAAACACTGACAAGCAGTGATTTGAACAGTCCTAGAGTAGTAAGGAGAGAAACAGGCTAACTTACGAAATTGAATAATCTGCTCCTGCATAATCAGGTTCCTGTGTACAAATTTCATTTTGAACTGGTACTATTTCTCCTAATTTTCTTTTTAGTGAAATTTTGTCAAGCCCTTTCATTCTCTGACCTTTCAAAATCTACTTTATACTAAATACTTCTCCTCTCCTTGAGACATAGTTTAAACGAGTTGTCTGACAGATCATTTAGCACCGTTCCACTGCTTTGCCAAAGCTTTCAAGTACAGAGGTTACCTCATGCTGATTTAATTATTTTATGATCAACTTAGTCTCCAAGTCCCATTCTGAAATTAGGAAGGGACTACTCTAACATAATTCCCTCCCAATCCAAAGAATCTCACTGGGTTCACATTGAAAGGAATCAGACAAACCTCCATTTCTCCATTTTCATGAGAAACAAAGAAATACCAATACAGTTATTTCTAAGCAACAATTAACTGTGAGCACAAAAGTGTAGGCATCAATGTACTCTAATCCACTATAACTAATTCATTGTAGCAGAGGGCTACAGAGTATAATAGAACTACTCCATTTGGTACCCAGATCCACTCATAAGTGCCAGAAAGGTATTGTTACCTGTCAGAGCAACCGTGTATCTTAAAAATGTACACTTGAAACCTATATGATCCTATTAACCAATGTCATCCCAATAAATTTAATTTAAAACATTCTTTAAAAGCAAAAACAAAAGGGCATACCATCCATAATGAAACTGACTCTCTCCCACTCTGCAGATGTATGGAGATGGCAGACTGACTATCCAGGTGCATCCACCTCTGAAGCTATTCTCCTCAGCCTGCTTCACCTGAAATGAACATCTCGTAGGCGCCATGTAACATGGACATTTTTAACTGTTGAGACGTGCACATTCTGAAAAATCTCTGTATTAATTATAACACATGCCAGTCTCACAGCTTAGAAACTCCGTAAGTCATAAGTAAAGGAGGTTTTATTCCATTTCCGTGTACTTTGTTAGAACCAGTGGATATAAAATTTATACTGATATTTTCTTTAATATGAAGATTTCTGTTATAATACTAGTAGCCCTGCGCACGAATCCAGCAGCTCGCTGCCGCCCTCCTGTAGCTCCCCCCCCCCCACCACCCGGCCCCGGCTCCCCTCGCATAGCTTGCTGCCCTGCCCCCTCCTGTAGCTCTCTGCAGCTCACTTGTAGCTCGCTGCCCTCTGCCCCACCTTCTTGAGGATCCGGTCGTAATGGGGTTGGTTGTTACGTTTCTCAGCGTAATGACCATTTGCATATTACATCTTTATTATATAGTATTTTATTAAAGTAGGGAGATTGAGCTTTATCATTTTTAACTTTATAAAGATTTTTATATACTTTCCCTATGGTAGAATAATTATTTAATATGTTGAAATTCACATAATATAAAATTAATGATTTTAAAGTGAACAAGTCAATAACACTTAGCGCATTCACAATGTTGTGCAACCACCACTCTTATCTGGTTCCATGACATCTCCTTCACTCCCAGGTAAAACCTCCGACCAATTAGCAATTTCTACCCATTCCCTCCTCCTAGCCCCTGGCACCTCTTGGTGATCTGCAGTCTATCTGTATGCATTTATCTACCCTGGATATTTTATATTAATTGTATCATACCATACGTGACCTTTTATGTGTCTTTCACATAGGATAATGTTTTAGAGGTTCATCCATATTGCAACATGTCTCAGTACTTCATTTCTTTTATAGTTGGATGATATTTTATTTTATGCATATACAACAATTTGTTTATATATTTTTTGATGGACATTTGAGTTATCTTCACATTTTGGATATTGTGAATTGTGTTTCAATAAACACACAAGGACATATACTTGTTCCCAATTATATATATTTAGGAGTAGAATTGTTGTGCTATATGGTAATTTTACATTTAAAATTTGGAGGACTGCCAACTTTTTCTTACAGCTGTTGAAACATTTTGCATTTTCATTAGCAATATACAAGGGTTCAAATTTTCTACCTCCTCATCGGGACTTATTCTTTTTTATTTTTTATATGCATCCTAGTAAGTGAAATTCGTACATCACTGGGGTTGGTTTTGCATTGCATTGCTAGTTTGAGTGTTTTTATCACGAAAGTATTTGGGATGTCTGTTGTGTAGTCTGTATACATTTATAATTGTTATATTTTTTTATGACTTCACCTTTTTTTTTTAAACATCCTTTGTGTTATAACAATTTTTGACTTAAAATCTATCTTGTCTGACATTAGTATAGCCACCTCAGATTTCTTTTGATTACTATGTATTTGAAATTTCTTTTTCCATGTTTTTATTTTCAACATATATGTGTTTTGTATATAAAAATAATTTGAGATATACTATATAGTTGGGCTATTATTTTTATCCATTCTACCAATGGGTGTTTTGCTTGAAGAGTTTTACATATCTAAATTTAAAGTAATTACTTTATAAGAAGTACTTATTGCCATTTTGTTGTTTTCTATATAGCATATGTATTTGTCCTGATTTCCTTCATTACTACATTGTTTTGTGTTCTGTTGATTTTTGTCATTTTCTTTTATGTTTCCTTTTAATTTATTTTTGTGTACAATTTTTAGATATTTTCTTAGTGCAAATGTAAATGGCATTGTGCTTTTTAATTTCAAATTCCACCTGTTCATTCCTGGTACATAGAAAAGCAATTGACTTTTATATATTAAGTTATACATTGCAGCCTAGCTATAATTGCTTATTGGTTCCAGGCATGTTTTTTTGTCATTGTTGCTGTTGAATTTTTTGGATTTTCTATATAGAAGTTCATGTCATCTGTGAGCAAAACAATTTTATGACTTTCTTCCCTGTCTGTGTACCTTTTATTTTCTTGATTGTAATACTGAATTAGATAGGACTTCCAGTTTGATGTTGAAAAGCAGTGGTGAGAAAGGAAACTCTCTTTGTTTCTGTTCTTAGGAGATAAGTTTTAAATTTCTTACTATTAAATATTATGTTATCTGTAAGATTTTTATCTAGATTTTCTTAAGTTGAAAAAGTTCTCTATTTCTAATTTTTATCACAAATGGGAGTTGGATTTTGTCAAATGCTTTTTCTGTACCTATTGGTAGGATCATATACATTTATCTTTCAACTTTTTAATGTGATGGATTACATTAATTGATTTTTGAATGTTGAACCAGTGTTGCAAACATGGGCTAAATCCCATTTGGTCATAGTGTATAACTTTTTTTATCCATTGTTATATTTGATTTGTTAATATTTTGTTGAGAATTTGTGCATATATGTTCATGAGAGATATTGGTATGTGGGTTTTTTTATTATTATTCTTGTAATGTTTTTGTCTGGTTTTGATATTAGGCCTCCTACAATGAGTTAGGAAGTGTGCTTTTGCTTCTCTCATTTGAAATTGCAGAGAATTGGTATAATTTCTTCCTTAAATGTGTGGTAGAACTCACTGGTGAACCCATCTGGGCATAGTACTTTATTTTTGGGAAAGTTATTAATTATTGATTCTATTTTGCAATAGATGTAAACCTATCCAGATTATTTCTTATTGTGTGTATTTTAGCAGAGATGTCTTTAAAGAATTGGTTCTTTATATGCTTTGTGATTTTATTTTGATAACAAAATATTTGAATATTGTAATGTGATAAATCTGGCAATGAAATGCTCTTCATTCCCCAGTGTTTGCTATTGTTGATTATTGTAGGCTGTAGCTTATGTTGTTTTGTTATTTTTTTTTTTTGGTGTTTCTTTTTTCAAACAATTTTTGCAAAAACTATCGTCCTTGGAGTATGTTTTGAATGAATTCTCTGTTCCTTTAGTTTGTGTTTCAGCTAGTGTTTTGACAGAGAATCCCTTGAATGCCAGGAACAAAAGAAAACAAAATATGCCTCCCCCAGCCTTTGACAATTGACTATGTGAATGAGATTCTGCTTTAACACTTGGCCAGGTGGTTTATATTTCTGCTTTAGCGTTCATCTCCTGCTTTCCTTAAACCGAGAGTTCAGCCAGTTGTAAACATTTAGAGTTCTTCCAGGTCTTTTCTGATTGTGCATTCTGTCGTGTGCATATGCATGGCCTACCATTTCCTCGAATATACTTTTAATGCCACATTTTTCCAAAGAAACTCTCTCCTCGGTTACTTCTCTCATGCTTTATACAGTCTATTGTATAGCACAACTGCAATCTTTTGCCACAGATGACTGACTGCAAGTTTTTCATTTGACTTAACATTTTCAAGTAATTTCTGTTGTTTGTCTACCCTGAATGAGTTCTAAAGTAGGTGAAAGAGAGACAAGCATCTTGCCTTGGTCCTTCAGGTAATCTCTAGAAACACAAACATAATAATTTGTGAATAAGATCTGCCATGGACCCCCCAGAACTGGGGACCACTGAGACCTGCCTACTCCACCATTTTGTTCTCCCTATAATTGTAAAGGGTACTTTTTTCATGAATCTAGAGTAGGCTTGTTTTAATCATTTGAATCACCACAGTGCTTTGAATCTCTCCAAGGCTCTGACCACAATTTAGTGTGTTTCATAGTTATGTATGCACCCAAAGAGTAAAACTGAAGGCTATTTAGGAACAGTGATTGTTTCTAACTTATCTTTTTCTTCCCTATCACTTAACACATGGTAAGGCTAAAAATAGGATTTAATTGTGAATTAATTTTCATGTGCTTATGTATATTATAGAATCATTAGTAAAATTTTCCAACATGAGTTAAATATGAGTTTCAGATAATCTGAAAAAAAGTATGAGATTTTAAAACGTGTATCAATATTAAATTCCACTTGATATACTGTCTACTTTGATCTATCACCTCAGGAAAGTAGAATCAAATTAATTCTGTCTTCTATGATACTACAACTATATTTAATATTTTCTATCACACTGTGGTTAGCTGCTATGTGCTGTAAGCAGTATGACATTTTTAATATTAAGAACAGAGCTGTATACATACTTATTAAAATTACTCAGCATATACTTCATTGAATTCTCTATTTTCTTTATAATGAAATCTGTAAATTAACAATTTCAACTATAATTTCCCCATAATTTCAACTATTTCATCTCTTGCAACTAATCATGTGCGTCATCAGCTCTGTTATATTTATCTAATTGTTACTGCTTGCAAATCACATGGCTTTTACTGACAATCTCTTGGCTCAAATTGTTAGTTGCTCATTATTCTTATGCCTACATCTTCTTTAACCTTCAGCAGTAATGTCATATTTCTCCTGTGTCATGGAGTGTCTGCAGACTGAATTAGCTGCCCCTTCTTTTGAGCCTAAATAGCATTCTTAACTGAACTGAGTCCTAATTTTATCCTATTCTATTTTTACCCTATTTGTTTATTTGCTTAATTATTTAAAGGTGCTAAGTTTCCTGGGCTGGAGTTCTGACTTTGCCATTCACTTAAAGCCACAAACAATAAAAACATAACGCATTTGGCATAATAGCCAAAGTATGACAAGTTTCTTTAAGAGTTTAATTTGATTGTAATACATTGCTTGTTAAACCTTCCTCTCACGACTAGGGAACCTTTTTTCAGCCAAGGGCCATTTGAATATTTGGAATATCATTTGTGGGCCATACAAAATTATCAACTTAAAAATTAGCCTGCTATATTTGGTCAAACATTTAATTCACACCTAATGCCTTGGCAGGGCCAGACCACATGATTTCGCAGGCCTTTTACCGCCTGCAGGCCGAATGTCCCCACCCTTTCAAGGGGTGTCATATCTGTTTTTATTTGATGCTCTGTATCTAAATTTGAGAGAGAGAAATAACACCAACAGAAACAAGTACTTCTACATCTTACCTTGTTACTCTATTCAAGTCCCTCGCTGCCTGCTCTGACCTGGTAATATCATCATATTTTGGACCTAAAAACATAAATAATAAAGGCTATATTCTAGCTGGTATCTTTTTATTCACAATATAGTAGATTCCCTTTTCCTCAAATTGAACCATAAATAAAGGGTACTTTGTTTTACATACCAATTTAATACATAGGAGAGCAAGTATTAACTAAAATGAAAATTAGTTTGATTGAGTAGATGTCAGGGTTCAAAATAAATGTTTTAGTGATATCTTTCATAGACCAAATTTTCTTCCTGCCATACATAAGTGTGTATATAATTTCTTTTAAACATATTATACTTTAAAATTTATAACCATCTAATATTCTAGCATCTTATCAAATATAAAACACTATTTGTATTAATACTAAATTAATACAAAGTTTGCAGCATAGATCCTTATATCAATTATTTGTACTTTGGTGTGAATTAAAGAATTGCGTAGCTCCCAAATGTTGAATCATGAGACACTAGCTATTTTCATCTTCTTGGACCTATTTGAAAATACTGTTCTGCTACTATGGTAAATCAAATTCAATTCAGTTAAATTTTATTTTAATGAGTTTTTGATCTCCTACCAAATGCTAATCTTTGAAGTTATATCGTATGCAATACAAGCATGCTTCCTATTTTTCTGAATATATAGGCAGCATGTAATATGGCCATTCATGACCCCACCTGGTGTGCAATGACTGTGCAGTGCCCTTTCCTTCTGTATGGGCTGAACTTGGTGACCCCTTCTAAAGAATAAGAAACAGTAAAAATGATGGAATATTATTACTGTGATATTGTTACCAAAAGAATATGGCTTTTGTCTTGTGTACCCTATCTTGCCCTCTCACTGGCTTATTCTGAAAAAAAGCCAGCTCCTGTTTGGGAACCAGCCAGTGAGGAACTGAGGCCCCTAACTGAATAGCTTCTTAGGAATTGAATCCTTCAAACAATCACATCATTGAATTTGGAAGATCTTTTACCAGTTGAATCTTTAGATGAACTTTTAGCCTTGCCTAAAAGCTGGAACATAACATCATGAGAGACTTTTAACCAGAGTTAAAGTCCTGATTCACAGAGACTCTGAGATAATACATACTTGTTGTTTTCAGCTACTACATTTTGTTAATTTGTTATACAGAAATAGATAAACAATGTAATAGAATGGATAATCCACATGAGAAATCAAACATTAATTAAGTAATTATTGATGCAAAGCCAACAGTTTTTCCTACCATGGCCAGTTGTCAAAAGACTACACAAATTGACCTTAATTGGGATTTTGTATGAATTTTTTTAGGAATATTAGATATAAGAAAAATAACTCTGATTTAATAAAATTTGCATCTAATGATTGCATAGTGGGTAAGTAGATATAATAGTCATCCTCATTATTTGAAGTTCATGGAGCACAAATGACTGACATAGAGAAATAAATGAAAATTAAAATTCTCATCAATGAGTAAAACTTGGAAATACTCTCTGTATGTAAAGTCACAACTTGGCCCCAGGTGGGTGGAAACCAGATGCTAACTAGAATCTATCTTCCCACTTTAATATGATTGAATACACCCTGTAGAACTTTGAAGTCCTCTGCAGAAGTTCTGTTAGTTATCCTGGGATCTTACATTCTCATAATTACCTCTGGATCTGTGTTTTCTTCAGGGATCAACTGTTAGTCTATATGCCACTGACTCAGAAATAAATCTCAAACTCTTACTTACATAAAATCTATAAATAGAGTCTAATAAATTATAGTGAAAATTGCATAGGCAAAATGGAGTAATAAAGTAGATATTTATATTAAAATGATGCATACAATTTTAAATTAAACAATGGGTAAGCTCATTTTTAAAACATCTCATAGTCATACGACCACTGCCTTTTATTTTGACTCTGCATTTGACATAAACACACCCATGTAGAGTATCTTTGGCTTCATACCTCCTTCCCTTTCCTTTTTATACCCCACACAAAAAAAGCCCCTTTTCTCCATCTCAGATCACATGATTAAATTTAAATGATGCTGGTTGCCTGTGTTTCTGCTGACATTTATTCTTATAAAGTCTAATAGTCTGTTCCTAAAGTATTTTCTCAAGGACACTTCTAATCTAAGAGGATTTCTGGAGCAGATTGGAAAATTATATTCATATATATGTTCCATTATTATATATAACCCTTTTCATATTTCTGACTTCTGGAATTATTTTTTGGTTTATATGCATGCTGCTATGATGAATAGTAATGTTCTACTTCTCCACAAACTGTACCAAAAACACTCAAATGAATAAAGTCCCCCAAAGACAAGTTGCACAGTTAAATTTCCATTTATCATAGTTTTCCCTTTGAAATCCAAATACTAACTTCAAGCTATTATAGCTCATTCTTTCTTATTTATACAATAAAAATATTCAAGCCTTTGTTCTTAAAAGAGCAGAATGAAGTAAAAGGGTCAACAATTTGTCAATAGAAATTTATAAAGACCACTACTGAGGAGGAAAATAGATAACTCAGCAAGGAATGAACCAGTCTATTAAGAAGCTACTGAACACTTATTTCTTGCCCAGAACTAGGATAATATTGAACAATGTTTTAATTAAATCCTCACTTGAGGATATTTTTCCATTGATTTTTAGAGAGAGTGGAAGAGAGAGGGAAAGACAGAGAGAAGTATCAATGTGAGGGAAACACATCGATTGGTTTCCTCCTGCAGAAGCCCCAACCAGGGTGCAGGTCGGGGAGGAACCTGCAACTGAGGTACCTGCCCTTGACCAAAATGGAACTTGGGGCCCTTTGGTCCACAGGCTGACACTCTACCCACTGAGCCAAACCAGGTAAATTAAAGATAAAATAAAACACATGTAGAGGTCAAAGGAATTAGGGTTTCTCTTGTTAGCAGCTCAGGAAAATCCAAAACTAAAAGCAAGCCAAGTTCAAATGTATGAGGTATAGAAAGACAAGTCATCATGGATGGACAAGCTCAGTGAAGCATAGGCTCATAGCTGGAATTGGAAGCCTCAAGTCTGTCTTAAATTATTATCAGTCTCCATAATTATGAAAACAGGAAATATTTGAAAGGTAAAAGTATTGGGGTGAATAATGCTCTGGAAATACAAGCAATGTGATTCAATAAGGTTATTGCAATTCAATAAGATTCAACAATCAATAAGTTACTATGGTAGTGAAGACTTCATTTACACAAATGAAATACATTTGCAAACTTGTAGTGATGGTCTACTAAGTTTAAAAATTTGTAGAAAGAGGTAAATTAGGTGGGGGTGGGGGGAGAGCCATGATTCTCCAATTTGTTTAGTGAAAACTAAAATTTGAGATTATAAGAGAGATTATGAAACAGAATCGCAGTAACACATTACCATCCAGAGACAATAACAAAACAACAAAAAATAAGATTACAGCTGGCCTCCATGCCCCAAGTATTGCTATTTTGTTTACAAATTGTATTTCAAATATATTTAAATTATGCTCGCAATGTTTTTCCTGCTTCTTTTTATTATAAAAGATTAAATTTGTTTGTGAATTATGTCAACCAAAGCACCTGCTCTCCAGCCTCATGTTCATTCTCCCAAGGGCAAGGAGCTCAACTGGTCTAGTCTAGTCTTTGTCACATTGGGTCTATTTCCATCTTGAGCTCTTTGGGAAAGCAAGTGCGGTGTGGATGGGGATAAATACTGTGCTCTGCCCAACCCCTGCCCTGCCTTCCTCTTCTGACCTTTCCATGAGTGTCATGTGCAAATGTGCAGAGGCTGGGGTCAAATATAGAAGAGCTCTTCTTCACCCTTCATGTTCTCATCCACCTTCATGATAAGGGCCCCTCCAGGGTTCAGGTATATTGATTCCTTGCGTTTTGGGCTCAAGTCTCTATCTCTGTTTTGTTGTCTATTCTGGTGCTGAAATTCTGTATACAGTATATATATTTGTAGAATATACACATCTGGAATTACTTATACTATACATTTCAGGGCTTATTGATGCTTGGAAGTACCTGTGTTAGGAAATGTTTTGAGAACTTAAAATTATGATGTTTCCTTAACACAGACAATTAAATTTACTACATAGAGATATTTTCACCTTTTTATTGAATTTATTCAGGTAATATTGCTTAACAGAATTATACAGATTTCAGGTGCACTATTACACAACTCATTATCTGTACACTATATTGTGCATTCACCACCCTAAGTCAACTCCTCTTCCATCACCAAATATCCCCCCATGCTCTCTTTCCCTTGTCCTTACCTCTCCACCACTGGCAATCACCATACTGATGTCCATGAATTTTCTCTTTTGTTCTTTCTTGCTCAAACCCTCAACCCTCCCAACTCAGCCTCCCAACCCCTAAGACCTTTTTTAAAATATTTACCATTTACTGAAGAGCGTGGGACATCAGAGGCTCAATAGATTTTCCTTTTCAAAACTGCATAACATTGGCACTATTATTCCAATTTCAAAGCCTAAAGTAACTGAGGCTCAGTAAGGTTATTGACAAAAATTACAAATAATTTAAATAGGTAGAATTAATACCCAAATCTCTTCAATCTAAAGTCAGAAATTCTACTTCAATACCACTGAACAGAAAATAAAAATATAAAACAAAACAAAGTAGTATTTAGAGCCTCAATCCATAGTGTCAGGATTTTCAGTGCTATTATTCTAAATTAATATATAAAGAAAATTTGAGAGTGTAGGAAATGAGTGAATGTGACGCTAAGCTATTTACTAATTTTAAAGATATCTTTGTTTAATTTGAGAAATTGAACCAACCACAATATATTCAATACAACTTAAGGGATTGTGCTGTGCTTGTAGGTAAGAGGTTTATCCATGAACCAAACATAAAGCCCTAAACCCGTGAAGACTAGTTTGCATGTACATTTCACCCTCCCATACTTACCTACGTGGTGGTAGCTGCTACTTCAGAATAAGTGGCCATACCTTTGGGAGAGGAAATTTGACTGACTCATTCAAATGGCTGTTCCTTATGTGACCTGGTTTACTGAATGGAATTTGTACTGTCCCCCCCCCCCCCACCTGCCGGGAGCCGGTCCATCCTTGCTGTTTCAAGGGACCTGGCATATATAGCATACTGTTCTTAATATGTTTGCTCCCCTTAGCGCTGTGTGTTTTAACCAAGGTCACCTCTCCGAGAAAGGTTGTTTCCCCAGGTAGGAATTTTTCCCTGAAGTTAGGGAGGGAATAAAACCCCTCAACTAAGTGCCAGGCGGGTAATTAATCACTTTAACTATGAACAATCATGCTTAAGCTACATAATCTTTACTCCCTGGAATGGAGATAAGAAACGCCCTAACCTTTGTAATAGAGATTGACAGGATTAAAATCAACTGGTATAAATGCAGATGTAATAAGACAGCAAGACACAGAACTTAGGAGACAGAAAGAAGACAGCACCTACACAGAACCTACAGACAGAAGAACTTCGCTGGAGAGAACATGGCAAAAGATCCTGGACTGAACCTGACTACAGAAATTGGTAAGAGAACCTAACTAGAACCTGGTGACTGAACTTGGCTGGAGAACCTGGACAGAACCTGGCTGGAGAACCTAGCGAGGGAACATGGCTACAGGACCTGGCTGGAGAATCTGGAGAACCTGGTTGGAGAACCTAGCAAGAGAACATGGACACAGAACCTGGCTGGAGATCCAGATCAGAACTTGGCAGGAGACCCTGACAAGAGAACCCGGCTATAATGATCAACTGAACGCTGCTTCCGTGTCATTCCTTCTTCGCCGACTCCGTCTACACCTTTGGGGACCCCTGGACCCGCTGGGGTTGGACCCCGGCATATGGCGCCCGAACAGGGACCCCTAGGTAAGCACCCCACACTCGGGACGGATAGGACTCCACCGTAGGAAGAGGGTGGATAGTCTTCGCCGACTCCGTCCACACCTTTGGGAACTCCTGGAACAAGATTCCCCTAGGTAAGCCCTCCACCCCCATTGAAAACCCCACACTCGGGACGGATAGGACTCCACCAGGGTACTGCAGACCCCCCTACAGAGGATAAGTAGGGTAAGAAGGTGGATAGTACAGAACTCAGATTGAGAAGATGTGCCATACTGAGTCCAAAGAAAGAAGACTCTGTATTGATCTTTAGATTAAGAAGATGTGCCATACTGAGTCTAAAGAAATAAGACTCTGTATTGATCTTTTAACACATATGCTTGCTAGCAGAGGAATTAAGGTTACTCCCAGTCAGACAGAACATTTTATACAAGAAATATGTCCATGCTTTTCTGAGGAAGGAAAGGTAAATGTAATGGCATGGGAGAAGGTAGGCCCAAGGAGCCTTATCCTTAACCCCACTGCAGCCTTTCCACCCTGGGAAAGTGCAGGATTGGCAAGCTCTCCCTGGGGTGATAGATCATGACTCAGGTAATAGCGGAAAGCGTCAATCCTTCTCTTAAAATGGATACAAGAGAGCATTTGGGGTTTTTCTTTTTAATGCCTGCTTTTAAAAAATAAAAAAGGGGGAATTTGCCGGGAGCCGGTCCATCCTTGCTGTTTCAAGGGACCTGGCATATATAGCATACTGTTCTTAATATGTTTGCTCCCCTTAGCGCTGTGTGTTTTAACCAAGGTCACCTCTCCGAGAAAGGTTGTTTCCCCAGGTAGGAATTTTTCCCTGAAGTTAGGGAGGGAATAAAACCCCTCAACTAAGTGCCAGGCGGGTAATTAATCACTTTAACTATGAACAATCATGCTTAAGCTACATAATCTTTACTCCCTGGAATGGAGATAAGAAACGCCCTAACCTTTGTAATAGAGATTGACAGGATTAAAATCAACTGGTATAAATGCAGATGTAATAAGACAGCAAGACACAGAACTTAGGAGACAGAAAGAAGACAGCACCTACACAGAACCTACAGACAGAAGAACTTCGCTGGAGAGAACATGGCAAAAGATCCTGGACTGAACCTGACTACAGAAATTGGTAAGAGAACCTGACTAGAACCTGGTGACTGAACTTGGCTGGAGAACCTGGACAGAACCTGGCTGGAGAACCTAGCGAGGGAACATGGCTACAGGACCTGGCTGGAGAATCTGGAGAACCTGGTTGGAGAACCTAGCAAGAGAACATGGACACAGAACCTGGCTGGAGATCCAGATCAGAACTTGGCAGGAGACCCTGACAAGAGAACCCGGCTATGATGATCAATTGAACGCTGCCTCCGTGTCATTCCTTCTTCGCCAACTCCGTCTACACCTTTGGGGACCCCTGGACCCGCTGGGGTTGGACCCCGGCACCCACCCAAAAAAAAACACAAAAAAAAAACAAAAAAAACAACCTAAAACAACACATGACCACCCCCAGAAGGCAGGGGGAGGGAGATGAGAAGTAATTATAGTCCATATTTAACCTGCATTTGACCTAAAATTATATTTCCAAGAAAATTGGACTTTGGCTCTGAAACCATAAAAACTCAGCAGCATAAAGCATAAAATACACCCAATTTTAATCAATGTAAATTACACTGGTGGAAGAGATGTGGACATGCAACCAACAGCCATATAATTTTTCAGAAAGGTACTCTTTGAATAAATTCTTACAGTCAAAATTTAATGAATGTGATTCCAATGCACTTTTCAAATGAAAAAGTTGAATGATCTATTAATTTTCTGAGCTTTATGTTTTATTTAATTGAATGGCAGGCCTGTTATTTTCATTTCATCTGCCCTTAGAAGCTTCTGGGCATATTGCTATTTTTATCCATTTAAAATCCTGTGAATAAAATTTTAAAACAAGAAAAAATACAGTATTAAAACCATTTGCAAGGTATCAGTTCTTAAAGTAAATTGATCATGGTAAAGAGAAATAGTTAACATAGCAAAATATAACCTTTGACAATGCTACTGCCAGCTATTGTTAAAACATAGTAATTGTTTGCTTAATCATATTATCAATCATTCTTCATTCCTAATGAATACTAATCAGTAGGCATGGTTTTATCACTGTCACCAGTCTTCTCTGAATTTGTAATAAACATTTACAATACCATAATCCTGCTTTGGTATAAGATACTGAAAATAAAACTGTGTTTATTCAGTTTGGTTATGATACAGTATCCTACTAATAGAATTTCCTAAAGAGAGGGAAAAGTCTCTTCCACCTAATGAATAGTCTGCAAATGAAAAGCTGCTTCCCATATTTTACTTTGGCACAATCACTAAAACCTTCCCACAGTAATCAGAACTGTATCAGCTCCTCTTATTTCCTTGATTCTGCTTTCTCAGTGTGCATTATGTTCATCCTAATCATGTAGACTCTCTGGCACTCAGGGAGAACTAATGCTAATGTCTAGTTCATGCATCTTAAAGAAAATGGTCTATAGTTTCTGGAATGTCAATCTAATTAAAATTACTTTAGAAAACGAAAGTGACATATGTAGCAGAGCATAGAGGTGTTTACATAGCAGTTTTCAGGTGTATAACAACACTGATTAAAGTACTATACTGTTTACTCATTAGAAAGCATCTTGGCTCAGCTCAATGTAAAGCAAAGATAGACTTTTCCTTTAAATTACTCTTATGGGAGTTTAGTATCATTCAATAATGAGTGATGGAAGGAACTACTAAAACAATGCAGCTGCAAATTAAACAATTCAATTATCTTGTAGAATGCCTGGGACAAGACTAAATGCTAATGTGATCTAAGCAAAAAGCTGTTTTTTCAAGGGTCTTTCATTATGTGTGATGCTTTTATATTTTCCCATACTCTGGGTGGGGGCAGAATTATGCCATTTCTGTATGATTTATTTTTTAAAAACTCTATATTTAGTTGGTTTATTAAAAAGTACCGATACTTGAGAGATTATTCATATTATCTGTCTATCTAAAGGAGGTAGGTAGATATTTTCCTAAATATTTGCTGCTTTTCCTTGCCATTTAATTTAAACTGCATAAACTGCACTACACTGGACCAAATGAACTGGGTATGGAATTGAAAAGGCACAGCAAAAGAAACCATCAACAAAATGAAAATGGAGCCCACTGTATGGGAGAACATATTTGACAATGATACATCTGATAATTGGTTAATTTCTAAAATATATAAAAAACTCATACAACTTAAAAGGAAGACAAACAATGAAATTAAAAATAGGCAAAGGACCTAAATAGACACTTCTCCAAAGAGGACATACAGATGGCCAAGAGACATATGGAAAAATGCTCAAAGTCACTAGCCATAAGAGAAATGTAAATTAAAATGGCTACCATCAAGAAATCAACAAATGACAAGTGTGGCAAGGATGTGGAGAAAAGAGAACCCTAGTACACTGCTGTAGGGAATGCAAACTGGTGCAGACACTATGGTAAACAATATATAGTTTTCTTAAAAAATTAGAAATGTAACTGCCATTTGATCCAGTGATCCCACTTATAGGAAAATATCCTAAGAAACCTGAAACACCAATCAGAAAGAATATATACACTCCTATGTTCATAGCAGAGCTATTTACAGTGGCTAAAATTTGGAAACAACCCAAATGCCCATCAGTAGATGAGTAGATACAAAAATCTGTGGTACCTTTACACCATGGAAAACTACACAGCTGTAAAAAAGAAGAATCTCTTACCCTTTGAGACAGCATTGAAGGGCCTGGAGAGTATTATGCTAAGCGAAATAAGCCAAGAGAAAAATAAGTATCACATGATCACATTTATATGTGGAATCTAATGAACAAAATAAAGTGATGAGCAAAATAGATCCAAAGACATAGAAGCATGGTACAGACTGTTGAATCTCAGAGGGAAGGGGGATGGAGGGGTGGGAAGGAATTAAAAAAAAACTTATATGCATGTATACATAATCCATGGACATAGCCAATAGTGCTGTGAAGGCCTGTTGAATCTCAGAGGGAAGGGGTGGATGCCGGGTGGAGGGGGACAATGGGAAAAAAAAGAGGAATTCTGTAATACTTTCAACAATAAAGGTAAATTAAAAAGTAAAAAAAAAATGTACAAATTGGTTAACATTGCAGTAATTCTAAAATTCACATTAAGTAAGCTTTTTTCCAAATTTATTAGAGAAAGGATAAGGCACATCCATGCTGTATGAATCTTTATCTACATACCAGGTACCTCATGGAAGTCCAATAACTATTTATAGGTATACATAAATGAGGCCATCTAGCCATTCATGGATAAAAAAGCAAGTGAGAACGTTGGGTGTAGGGGCACTATTACATGAGTGGGTAATCAATCTCCTTTTACAGTATGTTATCAAAATGTCATAGTCTGGCTTCCCCACTTCCTTTTGGATGTGACAAATTATTTTTATTTAAACATCACAGTTTTATGCTCTAAGTACTACCTCTAGTCTTGGTACCATTTCATGACTTTTAATTCTTCCTGATAGTGTTTGAATATGAACTTGAAATAACTTGGAAGATTTTAGAATAAAAGTGTGCCTACAATGTTACAAAATGACCTGAGACAAAACTTATGTAAAGACAGTCCCATGAAAGCAGTATTTAGTTCATTAATATTTATGTTACTTAAACTGCTCTCTTGGTGATATGTCATTAGTGTGGTTGTCAGAGGAAAGCTAAATAAGCAAAAGAATTTACAGACTGGATGGTCCATACACAAAGGAAAAATGCATATTGATCTTGAATAATCTAAGTAATTTCCCCCTTACATTAGGGTATACCAGTGATAACACACTCTTGGGTAGCATATCAATATGTCTTATCTTCTTAATCAAACAATTAATCAAACAATCAGCAACTGTTTCCACTCTGTGTGCCAAATACCCAACTGGGCTTTTCTGGGGACACAAAAATTACATAAGATCTAGTTTCTACGTCCTGAGCTGAAGAGATAAGTTATTTAAGCTGGAAAAAGTAATGTCATCACCAGGCAACACATAATAAAAATGAGGGAAATATAGAATAGAGGCTTTATCATTTGAATAAATGCTCAGGAAAATTGGAAAAAGAGGGTAACAAACCAGAACCTTAAGACAAATGTTTCTCACAATGCTTATAGGTTCTTTTAAAAAACACTGGTAGAAAAAAAAAATGTAAAAAGCGTGAAGTGGGCAAAATTCAACAGCTTTCTTCCTGTGTCACTTGTATCAATTTCCTTTGGTGCTCATCAAAATTCACAGACGACCCAGGTGTAGCGAAGATGCTTTGACAAAATTTCGGAGGGAGAGTGACTTTAATAATCAAGTTCAAGAGTATTTCAAGGCATGAATCAGTCCTGCAGAAATGCCATTGGTTCGGCGGCTCTTTATTTAGCTGCCTGTGGTGTCTCCAGCACCTATCCCGGGCCTCTCCTTGGGCCTCCCGTTAATCAGCAATTCTGTATAATGTCTTTGGTCTTTCCCTCCCAAGGATCACAACGTGGCTGTGGTGTTTTTGAAATAGAGATGGAGAAAATGTGGAGATTGTTTTCACAGGCTGCTTCCAGCACTTCAAGGTTACATGTGTATTTCAGAAAAGGCTTTGTTTTCAGGGGAGTCTCTGTTGCCCTGTGAGCTACTGCTAAGATCAAGCATGAACACATTTTGACTGGCACCTGCCTGGAGCTTCACTTAATGGAGACCTTCAGTTTTCAGATGTCTGGGCTACATCAAAATCTGTACTTTGGATGAAAACCATCTTAATATTTCTTTCTTTCTCTCTTTTTTCTTTTTTTTTTCTCTCTCTTTTTTTGTGTTTGTTTTTCTTTTTTGTTTCTTCTGAATTTGATTGATTAAGAGAGTTTGGAGTAAGAATATAAAGTGACAAGAAAAGAGAACAGTGAAAGTGAAGGAGGGAAAAGGTTAGGGAAGGTCATGTTCACATAAGTGAGGGGATGTTTCCAGGCCTGGTGAGCATTGTGAGTGAGAAATCTTTTTGCTAAAACTCTTTGGAAAAACACACATTCCTCAGAAAGGCCCTTTACACAGGCAAGCAAACCTAACTACTAATAAACTACAAATGAATAGCAATAAGAGTAAGTAGATTACCTTTTAAAGAAGATTGCTTTACATATATAACTTTGCTAAAGTAAATTCTTCATGTTTAACTATAAGGCAGTTAATGGTTCATTATTTAAAAATAAAAATATCTGTTTGTTTGGGGTTCTTTTTAAACTATAAATTTATTCAGTTTTTGTTGTAAAAATATAAAAAAAGTATAATAAAAATGTCAATAATTTTAACATCTTAATTAATTTATAATATTGTTATTTTTTCATACACACAATGACTATTGTGTATATGTATGTTTCAAATTGCATACATATAATAATTGATCTCTATTTCAGTGTTTTTAAAATTCAACCAATGGGGCATCAAGAACTCATTGCATATTCAAACTATTTTCTCTTTGACACTTATATGTCACACATATGACATTTAGTTTTGTTTATATTATGTTTGACATTCATACATTAAAAATTCTTGTGCAAGTCTATGAATATTTTCCTTAGTCTTTTCTTCATTTGCATTTCAATTATATGGATGATTATTATTTCTGCCATATTACTTTGTTTCTTCCTTAGGTAAATTTAACTCTTAAAATATATTTTTTAATTGCACCACATATACTTAATCATTTCTCACACTGCTCTCGTGATTGCATTCTTCTTAATTACAGTTTTGGAGATGTTCTTAATTACTTATTTGATTTTTCAAAATCAAGTCTCTTTTTTTTCCTACCTCCAATATAGATTTAGAATTTAGCTATTTCATTTTCTTAAATCCTTTCTTATCATATGCCCGCCTTTAATCTCAGCCCATTTTTTTCTTATGGTTTTTAGTTTGTTATTATTTTTGTAAATTTGCTTGAGAATGCGAAGCAATTTTCTGTCATTATCCCCTTGAGTAAGTTGTTTTTAGAAGCATATCCTTCTTCAGAAACACTTAGATATTGTCCTGAACATCTCCAGTTGAATGTAGTTTTGATGTTTAACTTCTTAAGGTTGATGGACCTAACCAAATTACATAATATTGATTTACATCTTAACTGAGATGTGCTATATCTCCAACTAATTTTCATCACTTTTACCAAATTATTTTCAGCAAACATTTTACAAGCATTAAACTTTGTAATAAATATTAAAGATGTTTAAGAACATAAAAGCTACCATTTGACATTATAACTGTACTTTTATTGTTGTAAGCATTCTTGTGTTATCTATATCTTTTCATCATTAAGTAAGGCAGGGCTGCTTAAATTTTGCATGTTTGTTCAATATTTTCATTCACTGAAGCTGTGCTCAAGAACGTAGGAACTGAAGCATAACTCAGTTTTACATGCTGACTCTGGCTGTATGGAGAACTCTTTCAATTCAAAAGCTGTGATTCTGATCTAATGCAAAAGAAGTGGCAATTAATATATGCCAATTAGAATGAGTCTGAAATTACAATGCCAGGAAAGAAAAAAAAATTACACTTGCATCCTTAAATTCTATTTCTATTTATAATATTTGGAGAGTACAAATGCTTATGGCTTAAGGCAAAAGTGTGTTTATTATTGCGTCAAAACAAACCACATTTAAATGGTAAGATACCATTACACACTAATTTGCAAGGCCAAACTTCAGAACACTGATAGCACCAAATGCTGGTGCGGCCATGAGACAACAGAAATTCTGATTTACTGCTGGTGGGAATGCACAATGGTACAGTGACTTGGAAGACAGTTTAGCAGTTTTATAAAACTAAACATACTCTTACCATTTGATCCAGAAATTACTCTCTCTGGTATCTACCCAAAAGAGGTGAACACTTATGTTCATACAAAAGCCTGTCTACAAATATTTGTAGCAGCTTTATTCATAATTGCCAAGTTCAGAAGTAACCAGTAGGTGAATGAATAAATCAACTGTGGTATATCCAGAAATGGAATATTATTCAGCACTGGAAAATGAGCTATTAAGTCATAAAAAGACACGATGAAAATTTAAATGCATATTACCAAGGGAAAGAAGCCAATCTGGAAAGGCTACTACAAAACCTTTTACAAAACTTTAAACTATGGATATGGAAAAAGTATTAATGGTTTCCAGGGGTAAGAGATATATATTTTTAAAAACCTTTATTGTTGAAAGTATTATATATGCCCCCTTTTTCTTCCATTGACCTCTTCTTGCCCATCCCTCCCCCCACCCCTATTGTCTGTGTCCATGGATTAGGGATAAAGGCAGGGTGATTAGCTGAAGCATAGAAGCTTTTGAATAAGTGTGAATACTCTGTATGATTCTATAATGATGGATGCATGTCATTATACTTTTGTCCAAACCCATGGAATATGCAACAAAAAAGATAACCCTAATATAAACCAGGGATGCGGGTTGATAATGATGTATCAAAGCAGGTTCATCAACTATAACAAATGTACCACTCTGGCGGGATGCTGAAAATGGAGGCTATTCATGTCTGCAGGGAGCATATGGGAAATCTCTGTTTCTTCCACTCAATTTTACTGCGAGACTAAAACTACTCAAAAAAATTAAGTCTTTTAAAAAAACCCAACCAAGATCAGTTCAAAATGATAAGAAAGGTTATAGGCATCCCACTCCAGTCACTGGAAGGCAATGCCATCAGTAAAAAATCTGATCCTAATTACTCAAGAATCATAATCAATCTCTCTTATTACAATGAGAACAAACATTTGCATATTATAAATATGCAATAATAATTATATACTACATTAAACTTACAGTCACAAATTGATTTTGCTGGTATCCCCAATTCATGGATTATGATTTTGGATTAAAAAAAGTGAAATGACTTATACCACACTGACTTAATTAATGTCACATCTGATGAAGCTGTGAATTAAACCAAACTCTCAACTTAAATTCATGTCTACTCTTTATTCTCGTATGCATTCTACTCAATGGAAAGATGATAAGAGCCAGTTAGCTGGTTTGTAGTTTTGAATCCAGTACCATGTTTTGGACAAGTTATTTTAATATATTTTTATTGATTTCAGAGAGGAAAGAAGAGAGAGAGAGAGAGAGAGAGAGAGAGAGAGAGAGAGAGAGAGAGAGAGATCAGTGACAATTGGCTACCTCCTGCATGCCCCCCACTAGAGATCACGCCACGCCTGCAACCCTGGCATGTGCCCTGACTGGGAATCAAACTGTGACCTCCTGGTTCATACATCGACGCTCAACTATTGAGCCATGTTGGTGGGGCTGGCAAGTTATTTTAATATTTTGAGTATTAAAATGACTAGAGAAACTTATAGACACTTCCACACTCCTGTAATTCATTCTTGCTAGTGTATAGTAACACCATTGTCACACAATTTTTTCCCAATTAGAAAAAGGAAAGCTAATTTTATATGAATTAGTTCAGAGTTATAGAAAATACAATAAGTACAAGGAGGCAGCATAGAATATAAGTGTAATTCTGTTATCAACTATCCACTTTTGGACTAAGAGCAAACTGACCTGTTATGGAGAAACCAGAGGAGGTCTTTTGGAGAAATTATACTAGGCAGAGGCAGATGAGTAGAATGCAAGCTGCATAAAGCAAGCACCAGGCTCAATGGTAGACGATAATTGGTGTCAAACTATGGAATGTATGAATGTCCAAAACACCCTACAGACTTAACTCTTTATTTAGTTTGGGGGGAAGCAGGCATTAGTGGGAACTTGTAGCATTACCATCAGCTCTAGATGTGTACACACACATAGGCACAGTTGTATACATACACAAACATATGCACACAGTGGGTATTTTTAATACCTTGGAAGACATGTTAGTTAGGACTACATCAAAAATGAGTTCACAGAAAAAATAAGTCTGAATTATTCTAAGGACATGAAATGCAAATGTGTGCTCTTTCTTCTATTCATTAAAGCTTCCCTCTAGTAGACATTTCCACTGGAAAAGAGAAATTATGTATTGTCGAACCCACACTAGGGTTTAGAAAACCTGAGATAAAGTTACAGAGAGGTAAAAACATGTCATTTTCTCTTGTGCTCGTAAATTTTCCACCTTACTTCTTGAAAAATTTACATGTCTTTTTGCCAGACTTGTAAAATTTGTGTAAAGCATCTCAAAATCCTTTGAGCTAATAACTTCTTGTGGCTTGAAAAAAAAAAGATTTGTATTTTTTCAGTGAATAGTCTGCATTTGCACAAATTTGCAATTTAAAGAAGTTCCCAAGGGCTATTATTTCAAAAAAAGAAGAAGCAAATCAGTTTTCTATTTCAAAATTTAAAAAAAAAATACATCTTTATTCTTTCTGTTCAAGCCTTAAAATCCTTTACACATATAGCTAAATAAACAAAGGTAATAGCATAGAGAAAGAACATTGGTCTTTTAAGTACTGTGTTTCTCATCTGATGAGTTAGCAATTTGTACAATTACACCTAAATGGATGCAATGCTGATATCACTGCTTATTTTATTATAGCAGTAAGCAGGTACAGTGTAATCTGCCCTGATTGTTCATAGTATTACCCACAAAAAAATTTGTGTACATTCTATTTCAATTTCTCAGCTTCATTAGCTAACAATCTGCACTAAAACATTCAAAGTAAAATAGAAAGCTAATTACAGAGATTTTTTAAGCTCATTGGCACAAATAGGATTTATTAGCACCAATGAAGGTGAAAAAAAAAACACAAAAAAAAACAACCCACAGTATGACTTCTCTTGTATCCTCACTAATTCCCTTTGCTAATTGAAATTGTCCACAGAAAACCTAAATGAGAAAGAACATTGAAATGGCATTTTTGGAAAGGGCAGTATTTGGAGAAAAGAAAATGTTCCTTGGGCCTATGTACAGGTTGAATTGCTTTTATCCTGGATTATTGCCTAAATTTTAGAATGCTGCATCAAATGATGCAGAAAAAGATCAAGCTTCTTTCTATTAAGGGCTGATTTCCATTCATTGCATTCTTTTATAATTTACTATTAGGTTTCTCTCCCTTACTCTGACTAAATGAATGATACAATTATAGAATATTAAAAAAGAAGCCCAGGTGATTAAAGGCTCAAAATATATGACACAGAGCAGTAGCATAAAAATCTGCTATCCTAGAGTGGGAAATAGAAAAATTTAAACTGGTTTTTTTTTTTCAAATAAGGAAAACCAGGCCAAAGTTGATATTTTAAACACTGAAAGCTTCTAAAAATGATTCTAAAATATGATATTTTAGCACAGAGTACTATTTATATAAAAATTTTAAATCTAGCTATCACAAATGTTTATGAACTTAGAAGTTAATAAATCTGAAGTGCATTTATTCATTTTCTTTTTCATTCGAAGTACATGGAAAAAGACAAAAAATATTCTGGTAGATTCTATAAAGGGAAATCTGAACTTTTTGTCAATGATGATCTAGTTAAAAAAAAGAAAAAGAAAAAAGGCTGATATTCATTCTTAGCCTGGAATAAAATTAAGTTTACTAGTTTTCAAATGAAACATTTCTATGGGGTTATTAAGACATATGTCTTTTTATTCACTCTGCAAACCCTCCTTCCACATCTATTTTTCCCTGTTGCTGGATGAAATCTCAGCATTTTATCATTTTAAAGAAGCAAATAAATTATTTCCTTCTAGATGTATTAAAGAGTGTACCATCTAGTGTAGCATCAAACCTGCAGACATTTCTTCAATTTAAGATTTTCTCTGTCCTCCAACTCTCATGCTCTTTAGTTTTGTGTGTTTTTTTGTGAGTGGAGTGGGTGCTATGAACCTGTTTCTCTTTTTCTTTCGATTCTTTCTCCATCACTAGCTGCAGTATTAGCTCCTGTGGTGGTTTCTTCTGGGTGTGGAGATGTCAGGGTTTTGATTCTTCCCATATTGGGGGAAGGGACATTTCTTGTGTGACTCTCATCTCTCTTTCTGGGTTGCTACCATTCCTGGGTTGCTCTCATTTAGTTTTTTTAATTAAGCCATTCTTCCTCTGACTCCTTACAATTTCTCTCTGTGTCGCTTAGTTTCTGAAGTGGTGAACTCACCTGTCCCTTCTACTGTCCTCTTTGGCAGAATTCTCCTCAAAGGGCCCTGATCCTGCTGCTTTCTCAGGGAATGCATCATACTCCTGTTGTATATACATGAAACCTCACTCTGCCTTTTACAATGAAAGTGAAGGCTTTTGCAAACAACCAGCTTTACTCTGCTGTCTCAGGGTGGTTTGCTGACCACTGGCACTAGACCTGAGATTTTTTGCAATGTGTCAGACATCAGTCCCTCACACTTCAAGAAATAAATTCTCCAGGTAGCTCCCATGGATTCCTAAAGTGAGGGGCAATTATTTCCTCACCAGTTATGTAAAAGTTTGAAAACTGAGCCTAAAAATATATTCCTCAAAAATAGTACCACTCTTAAGCTCTTCAGCTGCCCAACTAATACTTTGTCTTCTCTTATACAGACTTGAAGTCTCTGATGGGTTAATGCTAAGTCAACTTCACAATCTTTTATCAAGACAAGACCAGCCTAGTATATCATGTCAGCATGTAGGTACCTAGTTCTTTACTACCACCTACACTAATAAAAGAGAAACATGCAAATTGGTGTCACCCTGCTATGTCCACCAGCCAATCAGGATGAGTATGCAAATTCACCCAACAAAAATGGCGGTTAATTTGCATATGTAGGCAAGAGCGAAGACTGAAGACAACTGAAGAATGAAGAGGCTTGGATTTTCTGCTGCAGCCTGAGCAGAGAACCCAAGCCTCGCTGTGGCCCAAGTGAAGAAGCCAAACCTTGCAGCTGCGGCCGGACCAAAGGCCTGGGTCCCAGGTACCGGAGGAAAACCAGTGCCGGCAGCCAGGGGGAGGAGGCCTATTGCATGAATCTTCGTGCAACAGGCCTCTAGTCTATTATAATAAAAGCATAATATGCTAATTAGACCAGACAGCTGAACGAACTTCTGGACAAAGCCATGGCTGCGAGGGCCAAGGCAAGCCCCCATGGCTACAAGGGCTGAGCCCTTGCATGAATTTTGTATATCAGGCCTCTAGTAAGACTATAAAAAAGGTTAAATCGCTGCATCTCTCTCTCACTCCTCTTCTGTCCTCCCCTCTTCTCTCCTCTCCTTTCCTTTCTTATCCTCCCCTCTCCTCTACTCTCCTGGAGCAGACACAATTTATATATCACTAGGTTCTTTTGTATATTTAAGCTTTCAAGAAAGAGGGGAAGATTTGCCATCTACTACCATTGATTTATAGTCCCAAATTGTTAAAATATTTTGCAATTTATCTTACAATTTCTTATAAGGTTGCCTTCTTCTGCATTTTTTGTCTTTAATGTGCTGAAAATCCTAGCATCTCTTTGTCTATTCAAATGCAATCACATATAACATATACCTATTTAAAAGATGACAAATTATTCAAACATTAGTAAATTGCCCAGTTTTCCTCTCTGGGCAGTTGCTAAAAGTCTAGTGTTATGCCGTAACTGGTTTGGCTCAGTGGACAGAGCATCAGCCCGCAGACTGAAAGGTCCCAGGTTCGATTCTGGTCGAGGGCATGTACCTTGGTTGCGGGCACATCCCCAGTGGGGGGTGTGCAGGAGGCAGCTGATCGATGTTTCTCTCTCATCGATGTTTCTAACTCTCTGTCCCTCTCCCTTCCTCTCTGTAAAAAAAAAAAAAAAAAAAAAGTCTAGTGTTAGAAGTGAGGCTAGAATTTGAAGGTATTACATGGCATTACGTACATGTATATAGAATGTGCATTCCTTTTCTAACCAACACCCATCCCCAACCTTCTGCAACTTTCCAAATAAGTCATGTCTAAGAAATGGAAAGCTTAATGGGAATTGAAGCATTACTTTAGTAACTAAAGCACATGTTAAAGTTCACAGTACCACACCCACAGCCTTATTAGGCCTAGGTTCAAGTTCTACCAGGCCCTAATCTAAATATTGGGAATAATGTTTATACTTACTTGTAGGTATTGGGGTCAGATAGAAATAAAATAACATACACACACACACACGACATTAGTTACTGTAGAATAGGTATTCTACCATAGCAAACATGTATACAATTCTAGTGACTTACTATAAGAGGTTTATATTTTTGTTCACACTACACCACTTCCAATGTGCATCATCACATGGATTCTGCTTATTGTCAATACTCAAGGAAGGAAATATAGAGTGTAGCAAATGTCATACTGTCTCCTAAGCTTCCCCATAAAGCAACATAACTACTCAAACTGAATTTTATTAGCTAAAGAAAATTGTATATCTAGACTTAACTTCAAAGAGGGCATAGTAATTCTATTCTACCCATGTTAGATGGAGAAGAGAGTCAGAATATTTGGAAACATCCCTAATGACTTCCACAGGTCCATTAACCCAACTAGCTGCAAGGATCAAAAGAAATAGATTAATGGGGTCTTGCTTTTAAAGAATAACAACTGCATTCATTTTCAGAGCATGGTCTAATGCAGTGGTTCTCAAAGCACGGTCCTTGGACTCCAAAGTGCTTCCAAAACCTAATATATTTTTATAAGAATACTGGGATATTACTTGCCTTTTTCACATTTTCTCATGTGCTTATGGTGGAAATTTCCAGAAATTGCATGACATGTCATATGACAACAGATTGAATCCTGCTTTTCTCTCTATTGAACCAGAAATTTAAGAAAATTTACAAAAAATAAACAATGTCACTCTTCTCATTAGTCTTATGAAACTAGATTATTTGAGCATATACTAACAGCCTTATTATTATTATTTTAAGTGAATTAATAAATACCTGATTCAAAGGTCAGAACTCCCCAAGAGATGGGCTGTGACCTTTGTTGTTGTTGTTAATATAGCTAAATTTCTTTCTCTGCCCAGTCTTCCTTTTTTCTGTTTCCCATCAGTGTTATTTTCAAAAACAACCCCCTCCTAATTCCTACATGCAGGTCTCTGTCTCCATTTCTGATTCCTAGACACAATTTAAGATAGTGCAAAGGGTGATCCAAGAAAATTGATTCTAAAATTAGATTTTAGAACTCTATGGGCAGCGATAGTCCTGTCACTGGTGGTAAATGAAACACTAGTACACCTGTTAAGTGGTAATAGTGCATTTATTAACACTTTCTCCTAGAGCCAATTAATGTTATAGAGCAAGAAAATTAAAGATTGAGATTTATTAATAAGGGGAGATAAATGGTGATGGAAGGAGACTTAACTTGGGGTGGTGGACAGAAAATACAATATACAGATGATGTATTATAAAATTGCACTACTGAAACCTATATAATTATATTAACCAATGTCACTCAAATAAGCTCAATAAATAGGAGTGATTAAAAACCAAAATAACTCCAAAGGATGAAAGCAAGAGGGCCTTGGAGCATATAAGTAGTTAGTTCTTACAGGAGGAAGGCAGAAAAGCTGATGATCAGCCCAGAGTGCAATCATAAGTATCAGAGCCCTGAAAGAGGTCAAATTTTAAGTCAAGAAGTTCCTACACCAATGTCAAGACCTTTCAGGAACGGAATGGCATCCTGAGATATTATGAACTTGAAAGCTTTGAATCCTCATATTCTCCTGAACTCTCTTGTAGCAACACAATGGCAGATGCTACGCTACACATAGTATTTTACTATATCAAATTAATATCCCAGCAACATGTTATGTGACCATTGGTCTGACAGAAACATTCTTCAATATTTCTATCACACAGTAGGTCTAGAAACATTTTATATGAATTTGGATGCACTACAATGAACATTTATGGTCTGACTATATAAACTCTCCTACCCTTTGTCATAAAATGGTCCCTGGGGACCTGAAACATCTGGACACTTTAGCAGTGGTTCTCAACCTTCCTAATGCCGTGACCCTTTAATATAGTTCCTCATGTTGTGGTGACCCCCAACCATAAAATTATTTTCGTTGCTACTTCATAACTCTAATTTTGCTACTGTTATGAATCATAATGTAAATATCTGATATGCAGGATGTATTTAGGCGACCCCTGTGAAAGGGTCGTTTGACCCCCAAAGGGGTCGCGACCCACAGGTTGAGAACCTCTGCTTTACAGAATATCATATTGGTCCATACTACAGGTACTAATAGAAATGACTGAGAAAGTTGTTGCACAAGCTATATTAGAACAAGTTGACAAATTGGAGTTCATAAAAATTTAAAAATGTATATTCTTTAAACATGAATATTGAGAAAATAAAAAGGCAGCAATATGAGAAAATATTTGCAAGCCATGTGTCTGATAAAGGATATGTATCTAGAATATGTCAATATATAAATGTCTATATTAGTAATACCAGTAAACAAAACCCTCATTTAAAAAATTGGACAAAAATTTGTATAGCACTTAACTAAAGAATATGTACGATATGAGCAAAAAGCACATAAAAAGTATTCAACATCATTTGTAATTACAAAAAGAAGTTAAAGCTACAGTAAAATACCTCTACACACCAACTGCCATCTGCAGGCATACAGCTAAAGAAACAAAGGCATAGACCACTAACTTGCTTATAATGCCCCAGCCAGAAGCAAAAGAGCTAACAAACCTAGGCCTGTCTGACTTCAAAAAAATTGACTGCTCCCACTATACTATGCAACACACTTGAGGCTACAGAATAGTTTAACAATATTCCTATCTTTTGCAGGGAGCTGTTTTGAAAACAGCAACTGTGGCTTCACACATATTCATACAGAAAAAAAAAAATCAATAAACTTCAATCCCATCAACTTTTTAAAAATTCGTTGACTCGTTAATAATTTCCCCGAGTGGGTTCTTAAGCACGCTTCAGCACTTATTAGAGTTCCGTGCTTCACTTTAAATTATATAAAGTAGTATTACATAGTTGTAAAGAATTTAGGAATTAATTTTCCAACTACCAGTTGGAACAGATAGATGTAAGTAGAATCAAAAGACCTGTGATTTCTCCAGTCTACCTTGGTGGACCACCTCACCCAATCACACATCCACTTCATCCTGGCTGTGAATTTGTGTTTTAAATCATGTCATCATCATATTAGAACATTTGGGAAACAATTTGTGTTATGATTCATCAGTCTCTCAAAACTACTAAACTGCTTCATTTTTCTGTTTCAATCTAACCCTCTAGATTCTATATGCAAACTCCATTGTTCATGCCTTCTTGTGCACAATCCTACAAACTTCCTGATGAATAAAGCATGCAATTACTTCTACATGGCCAACAATGTGGCTGGTGAAGTCTCCTCCTGGGTTAGATAAATTTACATAATTCCAGCATTTGCATTCATATGTACAGGAGTTCAAATCTAGGGACTTACTACCTATGAGACCTTTAAGTACATTTTTCAATATATCTAACCTTTTTTTCTTACTTGCTGGATGAGATTACTAGTACCTGTGTTTTAGGGTGCATGAAGTAAATTAATGCAAGATACTGGCCTGGATTTTTTTTTTTTTAAATGTAAACATATGGCATATGTAAAAAGAAAAATAATAATTTAAAAATGTTTAAGGTATGTGAATTTTTTATAAGAAGATAGAAAAGAAAGACCATTCTGGGTAAACAAACAAACATATTTTAAAGGAATTAAAATATGCAAATGTAGAATATTTTGCTAATTTGAGGGAACTGGGGCTAGAATGAGTTGAATTGATCTGTAAAATGGGGGAAAGGTTTGGGTAGAAGAAATTAGTATTCCCCAAGGCCATTATGTGGGACCACTAGAGGAGCCATAAGAGGAGACAGATGGAGGATAGAAACAGGGCTAGCGATCTACACTTAATTCTAGAAGAGAAACTGTCATTACAAATGGTAGTACCAGTGGTGAAGAAGCCAAAAAGACTTTGAAGGAGTCTTTCTCTAGTCTACTCTGGTGTAATGTGTGATTTTTTTGTTGTTATTCTTTGTTATGATGATTAGTATGTATCCATCTTTCCCTATGATCCTATATTATTTAAATACTAGTGGCCTGGTGCACAGATTCGTGCACATTGAAAGGAAATTAATTAGAAGAAAGATGTGTGCTGTAATTACATTACTGCAAAAAATTACGTCAAAATAGTAATGATATAAAAGACATGATATAAAAAGAACAAAAACATGATATAAAAACAACAGAAACATGATATAAAAACAACAGAAACATGATATAAAAAGAACAAAAACATGATATAAAAACATTGATAAAAACAATGACTGATAAATTGATTAAACGTATTCTAATATCTCCCTGAACACCACAGTAAGAGTAAAAACACTTTCAGAGTGCTTGACTAATTTCCCTTGTGATGAAGTATTTATAACATTAACTTTAACATCACATGCTCTTCAAACTCAAGAGAAAGCAACATATAACTGGCCATGTCCGAAAATGGGTTCAAGTAGGAATATTCCTACTCTGCCTTTTCCTTGTGATTTACTAATAGTCATCACAAATGCTGGCATCATGGGAAACTGTCTTTGTATCAATTTAAATGGGAGGCCAGAATCAGATGGGGACAAATCAATTCCTGGAATCAGAATACCCTCTCCTTCCACAGATCCTGTTAATACTTCAGCTTCGATTATGTTAGGTCGCAACTTTTGTGCCAATAGTTGGTCTTTAGACATATTCTGTCGATGACACCATTTTCTTTTAGTTTCAGAGGTACGTTATGCCAATAGTTGGCCTTCATATACATTCTGGCATCGTGTGCAATTGATGGCAGAGAGAGCTTTATATGTATCATGAATGTGCAAGTCAATGTTTATTTTTAAATTGACAGTGTGTGTCATATGTACCAGCTAGTTGGTCAGTCGGGCAGTCTGACAGATGGTCACTTAGCCTTTTATATATATAGACTAGAGGCCGGATACAGGAAAATTCATGCAAAAGTAGGCCTTCCTTCCCCCAGCTGCCAGCACTGGCTTCCCTCCAGCACCCGGGACCTGGGCTGCTTCTTTCCAGCCCTGGCTTCATCAGGAAGGACATCCAGAATGATGTCCAGAAGATGTCTGATCTAATTAGCATATTACTCTTTTATTATTATAGATAATTAATGTTCAGATGCCTATTCCAGTCTTGTTTAAGAGGATAGAGGTGTTGGTGGTTTGAAGTGTTAGCTATGGGACTGATATAGGAGAGGAGGATGTTGTCACCTTTTGGGTCAATCCTAAGTTAAAGATAAAGGATGAATAATGAGTCAAAACAAAAAATTAAAAAGAAGCTAGAAAATCAGAGCCAATGGAGACAATGAGAATGAAAACTCATCTGGGAATTTTCTGACATCTTGGCAAGGAATGTTAATTGTTATAAAGGTCATGATGACCCATCTAATATTTATGGTAATACAATCATATTTGTAAGAAATGCATATTTATAATATCTGTATCTTTTTGTCTAGATTGTCTGTGCTTTTACACCTTTCTCTCCTGATGATTCATTTTCCATTAATGACCTTAAGACAGAAAAGAAAATCTAGGCCATTAAAAAATAAGGTCTTTTACCTAATTCTAAAAAAAATAAATAAATAAAGCACAGTTCACCTGATAAAAATATTAAACTTTAAAGTGAAGAATTTCCTGGGCCTCTTATCAAGGTCTAGCGTTATCTTTCTTCCTACTTTCCTGTCCCCAAGCTACATTTTAAATCCTAGAGAGGACATGCTCTCCCAAGCCTTGTAGAATATATTGATTCTTATTCTCCTTCACGACAGATAAAACCTTCTGTAGCCATAACAATGCGGTCCCTATGCATTAAGTCATCGGTGCTGAAAGCAAGCAGTCTCCGTTTCTTTCTTTCAGTCCAATGGAGATTTTGTGTTTGTCTTTAAAACAATGTTTTCATTTCCTTGAGTTTTTACTGGGCTGCAGTTGTTTTATTAGTTCTCGGGTGATTTATGTATTTTCGATGTACAAGTGCCTAGAGGCTAAGATAAATAGAGGTATTTTTTATGGTAAAATTTGAAAAATAGTTCAAGGTTTGAAAAAGAAAAGCTTATTAGAGGCTCCAAATTAAAATAAATGCTTTCTCTGCCATGCAAAGGATGAAACAAGGTGCGTGAAGAGAAGGTTTCTGATAACTATTCTAATGTTTGCTTTCTACCCTCATCACATTAATGTCTAAGATAAATATTAAGTCATTTACTATATCAAGATACTTTAGACTTTATAGCCCTCAAGCTCGGGTACATGAATCCTGGCATATATATGCTTCTTCTCTTTATGTGTTAGATAAGTGCCAGGCACAATACCAATGTGACTAATTCAGATAGACTTATGGCATTTCTTCTTTATGTAGAAAGGTCAGATTTCCATGAATCCATTGATGTCTTGACCCATTTTAGTATGGTTGCTAACATGATGTTAAAAATAAGTCTCCACAGCCAGGCCAGTGTGGCTCAGTGGTTCGGCATCAGCCTATGAACTAGGAGGTCAAGGTTTGATTACTGGTCAGGGCTCATGTCTGGATTGCAGACTTGATAACAAGTAGGGGGCATGCAGGAGGCAGCTAATCAATGATTCTCTCTCATCTTTGATGTTTCTATCTCTCCCTCTTCCTTCCTTTCTGAAATCAATAAAAATATATTTTTTAAAAATCACATATTTGTGTACTTCTGCACATTGATCAATTATATGTGAGTTTGATATTTTAATGTTTCAGAGGGGCACCTTTCTGCCTGTGGGGGTGGAGAAGGCATCTCCACATGCCATATATTATTACAGAGTATACAGACCCATTTTTCTTAAAGCCCATTTCTGACTATAGTATTTTCCCCTTATCCACAGTTTCACCTTCTGTGGTTGCACTTACTGGTGGTCAACCATGGTCTGGAAATAGTAAGTGTAAAATTACAGAAATAAACAGTTTATAAGTTTTAAAATTTTGCCATTCTGGGTAGCCTGATGAAATTCTACTCCATCCTTCTCTGTCCCATGGATGTGAATCATCGCTTTGTCTAGTGGATCCACTGCGTATTCACATGTATACACTACACTCTCCTTAGTCACTCAGTGGCCTTCTTGGTTAGCAGAGCAACAGTCACAGTGTCCAGTGCTTGTGTTCAAGTTACCCTTATTTTACTTAATAATGGCCCCAATGTGCAAGAGTAGCGGTGCTGGCAATTCACATATGCCAACAGAAGCCATAAAGTATATGTATGTACCTGTGAATGGGAAAAACGGTGTATACAGGACTCAGAACTTCCTGTGGTTTCAGGCCTCCAATGTGCGTATTGGAGCATATTCCCATCAAATAAAGGGGAACAACTATACATTATAAAATGATAAAGTATTACTGCTATGTTTTGGGGGGATAAGAAGAAATGGCAATATACATTTTTTTAAATTTTTAATTAAATTTATTGGGGTTACAATGGTAAAATTATATAGGTTTCAAGGGTACTGTTCTATGATACATCATTCTGTATATTGTACTGTGTGCACACCACACCAAGTCATATAACCAGTTGTGTAGCTATAACATTAATCTTCCAACAAATTTAAGTAAGCCACCAATGGTTCCTGATTCTGAACATGCTCACGAAGATTATTATCTTTATAAGGTGACATTAAGTATATATAAATTGTATTTAGTATAAAAATTAAAGCTAAAAGAATTTGGAACAGGCTTAAAAGAATTACCAATACTCTTGGCTGAACTATTATTAATGAACTCTTTCGACAAAATGAGTACTGACTAGTGCTGAATGGTGGAGAAATGTTCTGGAAAGGACTGAGGTCAAACATGAGTGGCTGATGCAACTTATTACTCTGAGTAATAGATACAGCTTCTAATGTTGGTTCATAACCTGTATGAAGGTGATTAAAATAAGCATCCTGGCATTCAGCATGAGTTTTGATGAGGTATGCAGGGGCAATGAATAGAAGGGGGAAGGGTCATTGTTGGGCCCTGATGAACATGGATATACAAGAAGTGAGTAGAACAAAAAGCCAGTGAAAGTACCTGAATAAGAGCCAGAGACATAAGAGAAAAACAGGAAGTGAAAGAATGGGGGATTTTAGAGAAAACAATATAGAAGCCATGCTGGAGAGGGCAGTTTCTACAGAATGGTGAAAGCAGAAGCCAGAACACAGTGGGCAAAGGTACAAATAAACGGGAGGTGGTGAAGTGGATAGAGGGCTGATTACTTATTTTGAAAGTTTGTCTCAGGATGGCAAAGAAGTCATCAAAGGAAGAGAAATAATCCAGTCAGAGAAAGACAAGTATCACTCATATGTGAAAACTAATGAACAAAATAAACTGTTGAACAAAATATATCCAGAGATATAGAAGCATGGAACAGACTGTTAAATCTCAGAGGGAAGGCAGGAGTAGGTGGGTGGGTAGGAAGAGAGGAACCAAAGAACTTGAAAGTGTATATGCATAACCCATGGACACAGAAAATAGGGTGGTAAAAGCCTGGGCAGGGGACAGGAGTGAACTAGAAGGGGTGAATGGGGGAAAAAGGGGTACCTATGTAATACTTTCAACGGCAAAGATTTAACAACAAAAAAAGAAAGGGAGCACAAATTAGGAAAAATGTTTTTGATTTATTTTAATATTATACAGACATTGTATGCATGTGTTCACAGACAATATAGAAGCTAAGGCTGATAATGCAGAAATGGGAAAATTCAATTGATGGGTCAAGGTATTTGAGATGTAGGAAGGAGGGAACCAAAGTCCATGTGAGGGATTTACTGTGTAGAGGAGAAGGCATACCACTTCCATTGATCAGAGAGAATAGTTGGAAAGTGAATGAATGATTGGCTACTCATATGTAAATATTAGGGAAAACAATATAAAAATCTGTTTCATTATCTTAATGAGGTATGAAACAAACGGACCGAGGTTGGAAGAGCATCTTATAGGGCAGAGAATTTGAAAGGAAGTTTAAAATCTGGAAGAGTTGCTTAAGGCAATAAGGGAGGGATCTGGATAAGGGATTTTTCAGAAGATCCATAGGTATTATTAGGATTGCATATGTAATTAAAAAACAAAAATATATACTGGCTTAAATAAGCAATACTGGGTCATGTTTTCGAGGCACACTAAGTGAACCAGGTGAAGGAACGTCTAGGTAATGTGGTTATGTCAATTTAAAGCAGTTACATGGAACAAAATGAGGTAGAATTGTTTAGGATAATAGGGAGAAAGAGGTTGTATGCTCTTAATTGGATGATAGTATAATTTATCATCCAAACTGGGACATATTTAAGAGAAAAAAAAAAACAATAACCAAGCAGAATGTTGGGAAAACAGAAATAACTGAATCTGTCACCAAGCAAACCAGGATAAATGACATTCATGTTCATAGTGATCAAAACTAGTTATTTAAAAAATGACATAAATTAAGGAAAAACTTCTGGTAAATTATCTACATCTAGGGTGAAAGTTTGATTAAGAGTAAGAGAATAAATTTCCTGTAAGTGTAGAGCACCATTGTTTTAAAAAAATGGGCTATATATTTAGATCTCAAGGGTTTCATGAATATGGTGACCCTGGTTAATGAAACAAGTTAGTAATGCTGGGATAGACAAGGTGAGAAGTCACAGTGGTCTAAAGTTAAGGTGCGTATGTTTATTTTCCTGCACACTCTTAAATTGTCCAGGAAGATAGAGAAATTAATGGTGGCAATAAAGTTTATAAACCAGAGGCCAGAGTCCTCAAAGAATGTGAAGAATGAGCTTGAGTGAGGTCAAACAGTAACAAGAATGAGGTCTGTGTGACATGAGGTTCAATGAAGATAGTTTTATAAGAGGGCATAAAAGTTTGGTAATTGCTATTAAGGAAATGAATATAGTTGTCATTGCTTTATGTCATTAAATACTTGAATCATCCTTGATCCATGCTCGTCCTCAAACTTTGATTATAAATTTACTTCAATGCCCATAGGGAGAGAATTCTTGCTTATGCTAACAAGATTGCCAAGTTCTACATATAAGTTATGATCCTAATTTTAAATTAATAACCTAGACTTCTTGTCCATGTATTTATTTTGATTAACGAGAATCTATATATATATAAAAGCCTAAGCAACCATTAGATCATTCAATTATTCAACTGTATGACCTTTTGACCAGTAGCTATGACTGCACTGACCACCAGGGGGCAGATGCTCAATGAACAGTTATGGAAACATGGAACAGACTGATGAATCTCAGAAGGAAGGGGAGAAGGAGGAGGAGGAAAGGCAAAAGAGATTAACCAAAGATCTTATATGCATACTAGAGGCCCAGTGCACAGATTTGTGCACCAGTGAGTTCCCTCAGCCTGGCCTGCACTGATCGGGCTGAAACCAGCAGTCTGACATCCCCCAAGGGGATCCAAATTACAAGAGGGTGTAGGCCAGGCCAGTGCATGGATTCATTCATAATGGACAATCTATTCTTCCTTGGCAAGTAAAAATAAGATTTATTAACTACAGGAGTCAGACCTTAGACTAGAGAGGCTATATCAAGTAAATAGATAAATTTTGTGGCTTCTTAGAGGTGTTTTTAATAATGAGATCCTGACTGTTTTCTATAAACCAATTTTAAATATCAATAGAAGTTAAAATTTGAGGATAGAAAATGTATTCACATCTTTATGACATTATAAATACTTGGTATCCTCATTCTTTATCTGATTTTAATACACAAAAATTCTATGCAAATATGCCTATGTTTTGTATTTTATTCCTTTCTACCATTATTAAAAGAAATAAATAATTACTCACATTTATAAAATGTCTCAGAATATCCCTAATAAGATAAGGTTTTAACAAGAGAAAATGAGACATTAAAATATTACTTGAATCTTGCCATTTATGAGATACTAGAGGCCCAGTGCATGAAATTCATGCATAGGGGGAGGGGGCTCAGCCCAACTTGCATCCTCTCACAATCCAGGACCCTTGGGAGATGTCAGGCCTAAACCAGCAGTCGGACATCCCTCTCACAATCCGGGATGGTGATGCACCACTGACCATACTTTTCATACAGGTGAAAGGCATCTTGCTGTTGTATGGGCAGCTACAATTTTTTGCCCTGATTATAAAATGTAGTACATAACATGATCCTTCTGAGGCAGTAGTACCATTTTCCCCATCATATGGGTGGAAAAACTGAAGAAGAGAGAAGTTAAGTAATTGGCTTTGTCACACAGTTATAAGTGTCAGAATCAGGGCTGACCACAAAATGTGTAAGCCAGAGTGCATGCGTGTCATCACTGTATTATCCCTTTTTTTTCAGTGTTAGAGTAGTCTTGTCAGGTTTTAATTTTTAAACCTAAGAGAATGTTCCCAATATATAGGGTAGGGTTCCTAGGCCTGGATGGTGATCAAGGCCATCTGTGGGGCGACCGGTGGGCAGGGAAATCAGGGAGCTCCCACTGGCACCCACCATGGCTGGCAGCCTGGTGCTGCCCGCTAGCTGGTTCCGCCCCCTCATCACCACTGCTGGTTGCCTCCCTCTCGGGGGGCAGGCACTGAAGCAGGAGCTGCCCCCAGACAGTGGTCAGTGCGCATAATAGCAACCGATTGTTCTGCCAGTCATTCCGCTGTTTGGTTGATTTGAATATTAGAGTCTTATTATATAGAATATTTTTTATTACACTAAAATCCTAGCTTGCTATCTGTTAGTGTTTTTTTTTGAAACTTTGGAGAATTTTGCTAGCACTGAAATGTCATCATTCAATGACCCGCAAGTAAAGTGAGTAATTATAATTCATCAGTATAACCAAGATTTTAAATTAAGTTGGTTATATACTGGTAGGATTGTTGAAATTATAGCAAGCTCCCAGGCAGCGTGGCTCAGTGGTTGAGCATCAGCCTATGAACCAGGAGGTCAAGGTTCAATTCCTGGTCAGGGCACATGCCTGGGTTGCAGGCTCAATCCCCAGTAGTGGGCACGCAGGAGGCAGCTGATCAATGATTTTCTCTCATCATTGATGTTTCTATCTCTCTCTCCCTCTCTCTTTTTCTCTGAAGTCAATAAAAATATATATTTAAAAAAATAAAAATAAAATTATAACAAGCTATAGTAGACCAAATGTAACAAAAAATATTACCTTTGCCCTAACCGGTTTGGCTCAGTGGATAGAGCTTCAGCCTGCGGACTCAAGGGTCCCAGGTTCGATTCCAGTCAAGGGCATGTACCTTGGTTGCGGGCACATCCCCAGTAGGGAGTGTGCAAGAGGCAGCTGATTGATGTTTCTCTCTCATCAATGTTTCTAACTCTCTATCCCTCTCCCTTCCTCTCTCTAAAAAATCAATAAAATATATTTAAAAAATTGCCTTTACATTTAATGAACATAATAGTTGTGCAAATAATTGCTATAGTAATTGTTGCATTAATAACATTTTAATTATATAAAATATGTTGATACTTAATTTGGTAGTTGAGTAAATCTCCCTTTGGCATTTATCTTTTCTCTTGAGGAAGGTTTATTCATGTAAATTTTGGCTTCCTTCTTTCTCATTTTTTCACTCAGGCATCTCAGTAGAGTTGAACATTAGCTTAATTTTTTCAGCTCCACTTTTGGGAATATTATCAAGCTTCCAAATTTTATCACATTTACATAGTCTTTATAAACTCATTTCACAAACCCTGACAATCTGTAAGCTTCTTCAAATGTAGTCAACCACATGAGCAACACTTTTAAAGATGATATTGTGTGATCTTTAAAGTGAGCTAGCTTTAAATTGTATCTTCATCAAATTTTGATTTGTTTCAATCACATGGCACAAATCTGTTATCAAATATGTTACCCATATGAACACATAAAGTTACAGGAAGCTTCAAAACTTCAAGATAACGTTGGTGGGGGCAACTCTAGGAATTTCACATGAAAAAGTTCAGATCTTTCTTAATCATAGAAAAATACAAAACCAAAAGCACACTTCAGGAATCAGAATTGAATCAGTCTGTTCTTTTATGTGAATAAGAAGTTACAGCTGTTGCTTGATGATCCTTTAAATTACTGTGCTTATTTTAAAAGAAAGCACAACCTCCCCCGAAAAAGCAGGCACGCTCAGTGTTTGACAGTACAGAAATCTGAGATGAGGAAGCGGGTTTTTATAAAAACGGTGGCACCAAAAGGAACGAGACCAGAGGAAAAAGAAAACTTAGATATACATTCTGCAATGTATTTAGATATGTCTTGTACATTATTCAACTTTCCCCCCAGCTTTACACCCTACAAGGCTTTACATCTCAATAGTCTGGTGTTTCCTTTAAACTCTTTTACTTCAGTGTCTGGATGTCTCTGTTTTGGATTTAAAAGATATGCTATGAGTGAATAAGCAAAGGGAAAAGTGGCGTGCATTTTATTATCCCTTTGTTAAATTGTCTTAATGTGTGGTTCTCAAAGTGTGATCCCTGGACCAGCAGGATCAGCAGCACCTGGGACATGCAAATTCTAGGTTTCACCCCAGATGCGCTGAATCAGAAACTCTGGGCATGGGGCCCAGAAATCTATGTTTTCAACCAGCCTTCCCACTGATGCTGGTGTATGCTAAAATTCAGAAACAACTGTGTAAAGGAATGTAACTAGGTAGTGGTATTTTAGCATATAGATTTTATTCTGTTAGAAACCACAAGAAAATGTTAACTGTTTATCATCAGAGGTAGAAATGTTAAAATGAAGAATCACTTCCTTTCTTTACTATTAGAATTTTCTAACAATGTTCAATTATTTTTTAAATGTATATCTTTTATTGATTTTAGAGAAAGAGGAAGGGGGAGAGAGAGAGAGAGAGAGAGAGAGAGAGAGAGAGAGAGAGAGAGAGAGAGAGAGAGAATCATTGATGTGAAAGAGAACCATTAATCAGCTGCCTTCCCTCCTTGCCCCAACCAGGGACTGAACCTGCAACCCAGGTAAGTGCCTGGACCCAGAATCCACCAGAATCGAACCAATAACCTTTCAGTGCACAGTCAACGCTCAACCAACTGAGCCACTTTAGCCAGGCTCAACTATTATTTTTCTTTTACCTGGACTTATCTATACATTAGAATAATGATCTTTTTCTTGTTAGCATTTTATAATTCCCTACATGTATAAAGCACAAGTGAAATGAATTTTAAGAACATGAATTAAATTCAGCAATCCTCAGAGCCTTTATTCATTTCAATAATCAAACTAGTTAACTTTGTGTTTATGACTTGTGCCAGTCATAAACTGTGCTGAGTCTCTGAGTAAAGAAAAGTGAATGATGAATAAGACATAACTCTTTATGCCAAGACACTTACTGCAAAGTCAAGTTGAGGAAAGACATGTAGAAACTAGTGTTGTCCAGAGATTGGGGAGAGGCTGGGCTAGTCTGTAGTCCTAGGCACTTTGTTTCATAACAATCTATATAAAAATTAAAATTGTTTACCCATCATTTTTTTCCAAACGGTTTGAGTTCTGTTATACATTAAATAATATTGATAAAATAAAATATCATGACCATGGAAAAAAAGATAAACAAAAAATGCCAACTCATTCATTTTCAATTGTTTCAAGAAACATTTCTTAAGCACCTATTTTGTGGCAGGCATTATGTATGTTATGCACTGAAGATTCATAAGATGGAGTATTTAGCATTAAGCACTTTCTTTCTAGTAGGAGTGATGAAAAGCTAAATCAGCTTAAAAATAGTAAATCCTTAACATCCCTAGAATAAAATCTTGAGAGTGTATGAGGAGAATGGGGTTTATATGAAAAAGGAGAAATCCTGTTCATTTTCCTGGGAATTGATTTTTGTTTGTTTGTTGTTTTAAGTTTATCTAATTAATTTTATTCCCTTGTTTTCAAGATAATAAATCTAATAAAGGACAAAGTAACAGCAGAGAACTTTTGTTCCCTGTAGAAGTGTTTTTCCATACTTCTTTTGCTCTATTTTCCTATCAATTTTTTTTTTCATAGTTGAATTTATGTTCCATCAAAAATGCTTGGTGCTAACTTTTTCAGCTAATGAAAATTTTCTAATGATTCTTTTTGCAATAGCCTTTAAATTGGCTAAGCAATATTCTATCCTAACTTCTTAATATACCTAACTACCTCAAAGTTTTATTTTTATTTAATTATAGCTTATACTATTATTAAAATTTTATGGTATATTTTTCAGGTATTTACATTATACTTATATATACTACCCACATATAAATTTGAGAAATTGAAAAACATAAATATTTTTAAGGTTTTATAGATATGGCTGCATTGTTTTACAAAACAAGGTACACTCTCAAAAAATCATTTTTTTTTGTTTTTTTCTGGAAATCATGCCAAATAAGCAAAAAGTGGTAATATCTACCTTGCAACTATAAAATGAAACAAATGTATTAGTTTTGGGGAGTATAAAAATATTTTCTTGAACTTAATAGTAGACTAAAAGCTCATATGATGATTTATGAAAGAAAATATCTATAAAGAACATAGGCAATGTCTTTACAGCGACTTAAGATTTATTTCATGTAACCTTTTCAGTTTAATACTATTCATAGAAGTATAGAGTCTGGAGTCAGGATGCCAGGAATCAAGTCCTAGTTTGGCCACCAGTAGACTGTATTATTTGAACAAATTATTGAATCTCTCAGAATTTGTTTCCTAATATAAAATGGGGTCAAAATACATTTTTTAAAAAGTGCCTGAGAAGATTAAAGTATATGAAGTGTACAAAGCACTTAGCTCTAAATGCAAGCATATGAAGAAATCAATAAGGTTTAACTATTATTATTATTGATGGCCCATGGTAAATGTAGATGCCGTATAAATTTATTTTCCTGTGTCTCCATTTCTTTGTATAAAGAAAGACTTGTATTAGTGTATGTCTAGAGCCCCTGTAGTAGGCAGCTTCTGCAACCACTCCCAATGATCCCTGCTGCCTGTTCAAGTGTTTGTGTAATCCCACGCTGATAGGTAGTAGAACAGGGCAAAAAAAAGTGATGTTGATTCTGAGATTAGGTTATACAAGTCTGTGACTACTGTCTTTCTTGTACTCTCATGCCCTCTGATTTGCTCACTTTTACGAAGCCAGTATTCAGATGGTAAGCTGTCCTAAGGAGAAGTCCACTTGACATGAAGGTGAGGGGCATCTCCGAGGAACTGAGCTTCTCTGTCCATAAGCCTGTGAGGAACTGAATCTTGCCAACAACCACATGAGTGACCTTGGGAATGGACCTTCCCATTAAAGCTGTGAGATGTCCCCAGACGAGCTGATACCTTGACCATGGCCTTTTAAAAGACTTTCTTTTCTAAGCCATGCTTGGATTGTTGAACTACAGACCTGGTGAGATAATAAATATTGTTGTTTTAAACCACTAAATTTTGAGGTAATTTTTTATACAGCAATAGATAACTAATATAATCCTTTCTAGTAATAGAGTTTTATAAAACTTAATAATTAAAACCAAGCTTTAAAAAAAGCTTTTCAATTTTACCTTTTATAAATTATATGTATTTGTGTGTCTTATAAGAAACTATTGAGAAACAGGAATTTTCTAGAGAGTCTATTATACAAGTATATATTTCACATTTGTTAAACTCTTTGAGAATTAGTTTCTTCCCATATTAGCTTCAGAGAGGCAGAACATTTAATTATAATAAGTACCTCCAATTACATTATTAGAAGCAAAAAATTATCTCTTTTGTTTGCTCACTAATCTTTGTCTATATATTATCCCAGTACCTATATTTAAGTTATTTTGGGACTAAACCTAGTTTTCAAGTCTTCCAAAGGAATGTTGTAATCTAAAAAAGGTTTTGAAATTGATCTACGTGTATGTTAATTGTAAAAAGGGAGAAAGTAAAACGTAAAAATGAAATAGATAATATTTGACACAATTCCCATTAAAATACCAATGGCATATTTCACAGACCTAGAACGAACTCTCCAAAAATTCATCTGGAATAAAAAAAGACCCCGAATAGCTGCAGCAATCCTGAGAAAGGACAAAGTAGGTGGGATCTCAATACCAGATATCAAGCTGTATTACAAAGCCACTGTTCTCAAAACTGCCTGGTACTGGCACAAGAACAGACATATAGATCAATGGAATAGAATAGAGAGCCCAGAAATCGACCCGAACCAATATGCACAATTAATATTTGACAAAGGAGGCAAGAACATACAATGGAGTCAAGATAGTCTCTTCAATGAATGGTGTTGGGAAAATTGGACAGATACATGCAAAAAAATGAAACTAGACCACCAACTTACACCATACACAAAAATAAACTCAAAATGGATAAAGGACCTAAATGTACGATGGGAAACCATAAAAATTCTAGAAGAATCCAAAGGCAACAAAATCTCAGACATATGCTGAACCAATTTCTTCACCGATACAGCTCCTAGGGCATTGGAAACTAAAAAGAAAATAAACAAATGGGACTACATCAAAATAAAAAGCTTCTGCACAGCAAAAGAAACCATCAACAAAACAACAAGAAAGCCCACTGCATGGGAGAACATATTTGCCAATGTTATCACCGATAAGTGTTTAATCTCCAACATTTATAGGGAACTAATACAACTTAACAAAAGGAAGATAAACAATCCAATCAAAAATGGGCAAAGGGCCTAAATAGACACTTTTCAAAAGAGGACATTCAGAAAGCCAAGAAACATATGAAAATATGCTCAAAGTCACTAATCATCTGAGAGATGCAAATCAAAACAACAATGAGGTACCATCTCACACCTGTCAGACTGGCTATCATCAACAAATCAACAAACGACAAGTGCTGGAGAGGAATTGGAGAAAAAGGAACACTTGTGCACTGCTGGTGGGAATGCAGACTGGTGCAGCCCCTATGGAAGACAGTATGGCGTTTCCTCAAAAAACTACAAATGGAACTCCCATTTGACCCTGTGATCCCACTTCTAGGAATATATCCCAAGAAACCAGAAACACCAATCAGAACGGATATGTGCACCCATATGTTCATAGCAGCACAATTCACCATAGCTAAGATCTGGAAACAGCTTAAGTGCCCATCAGTAGATGAATGGATTAGAAAACCGTGGTACATCTACACGATAGAATACTATTCTGCGGTAAAAAAGAAGGAATTGTTACCATTTGCAACAGCATGGATGGAACTGGAGAGCATTATGCTAAGTGTAATAAGCCAGTCAATGAAGAAAAAATACCACATGATCTCACTCATTTATGGATAATAAAGGCCATTATAAACTTATGAACAAAAATAGATCCAGAGACAGAGCAGCCTCGAACAGATTGTCAAACTACAGCGAGAACACCGGGGAGGGTTGGGGGGCAGGAAGGGAGAGTAAGAGATCAACTGAAGGACTTGTGTGCATGCATATAAGCATAGCCAATGGACATAAGACACTGGGGGGTAGGGGAGGCCAGGGGATTGTCAAGGGCGGGGAAAAAAGGACACATATGTAATACTCTTTGTAATACTTTAAGCAATAAAACAATTTTTTAAAAAAAGAATGCAGGAATATAAAATGTTAACAAAAAAAATATTTGAAATGTTATTGAAGCAGTTATAGATTATTTGGGTAATAATTTAGAACTATATTATAGTCATTTCATATCAAAGTATGTGCTCCTTACTAATATAAAATATTCTTAAGTACATAGCTAATATTAAGTGTAACAATTGATTTGTTATCTCTAGATCATAAATTATCTAACAATCAATAGTAATGAAGTGTGACTGGTGTTGCTCAGTAGTTGAGTGTTCATCTATGAACCAGGAGGTCACAGTTGGATTCCCAGTAAGGCCACATGCTTGGATTGCAGGCTCTATCCAGTAGGGGGCGTGTAGGAGGCAAGCAAATCAATAATTCTTCTCATTGATATTTCATTCTCTCCCTCTCCCTTCCTTTCTGAAATCAATAAAAATATATTTTAAAAATAGTAATGGAAATGTAGCATTTAAATGGCTTAAAACCATACACATAAATGCTTATTCAGTGGATTTTTAAATTTTTGGTAAATAAAGAAAGCTTTCAAACAATAGAAAATGGCCTATCCTACAAGTTTGTGCCAGGAAAAGATCCTTCTAAAACTACAATTTTGGATGAATTTCAATATTATACTAAGTGGAACATATTAATAATCCATTTGGAAAAGAAGAACAAAGAGTTCTGTGCTTTACTATGCCTAATTCTGATTTTTTTCTATCTTAAGGAAAGAAGTTTCCATGGGAATTATTTAATAATTTAGTGAGAAATGGACGTGTTTTGGAAAGAGCATTCAGAAACAGAGCATTTAATGGCCAGCAAGGAATATGGGAATGAGAACAGCTTGCAGAATGGATACTATAAATAAGAACTAAGAAAGATTTCTGGACTGTCTCTTATAACTAAATATGTGCAAATTCACATAGTGTCAGAATTAACTTGATTTGTTTTTCAATGGGAAAATAAAAGAATCAAACATAAACGAGTTCAGCTTTCTGTAGTACCTAAATAATACTTCATGATAGATAAGAATAAAAATTATGTTTTTCATACTATTAGGTGACTACTGATATTATGGTTGATATAAAGCAGTGATGGCGAACCTATGACAAGCGTGTCAGAGGTGACACGGGAACTCATTCTTTTGATTGATTTTTCTTTGTTAAATGGCATTTAAATATATAAAATAAATATCAAAAATATAAATCTTTTTTTTTACTATGGTTGCAAATATCATAACATTTCTATATGTGACACGGCACCAGAGTTAAGTTAGAGTTTTTCAAAATGCTGACACGCTGAGCTCAAAAGTTTTGCCATCACTGATATAAAGACACATAAGCTGCTGAACAACACTTTAGGTGGAATTGTCTATTGCAATTTTAAATCTACCAATTATAAGCATAACAACAGTTAAGAACTTGGCTATGCAATAAGCCAAGTTAGAGCTTTTCAAGCCAAATAACCTTACTTTGTGCTCAGAATTATGCAAATGTGTTTACTACATTGATGTAATTAACTAGATGCAGATATTTCCCAAATTAGAAATAGTCATCCTGTGTACATATAAATATAAACTTCTAGAGGAGAAAATAGGTCATTCCAAATGTCTTATAGTGCGGGAAGCAACCTCAAGTTAGACAGACTGCCATTCAATCAGAATGACGTAACCAAGCTGCCCATCTTCAGCAAGTGCCCGGGAATGGTACAAGGGTCCTGGTACCTGCTGAGAAGTTCAATGCTTCTACTGAATTGTATGATCATTGAATTACATGGGCTTCCCTGGGAACGCCCAACTACCGTTTATTACATTGTTCATGTAGAATAATGTATTTGAATTCCAAATAACTGACTCTAAATGAATGAATGAATGAATGAATGAATGAATAAATAAATAAGTAAGTAAATAAATAAATAAATAAATAAATAAATAAATAAATAAATAGGTTTTGGAATAGGATCTGTTTGTTAGTTAGGACCTGCCTGTAATTGCCAAGAAGATCCTCCCTTTGAGGTTTGTGAGCACAGCCATTGACAGACAATCATGTGATGACTCCCCTGGGACCTGAGAGAGCCAATGCACTCCCCTCTCACACTGCGGCTGAGGAACTGGGAGGCTAGACAGAGTCTGGCTCAATAAAGTCTTAACATATAAGGTAATTCGTAGGTGGGAATCTAAAGTTGATTTTCAATATTATAAAAATGACATTGATGTCTGTACCATTAGTCTCCCTTTAGTCAAACACCAGTATTTTTATTGTAGTATGAACAAGTAAAAAAAACCTACAGTGCAAGATTTTCCCCCATTTTTAACAAATTATAAAGCAGTGTTGGGTAAGTTAATGACAGCTGTTCTCTGACATAAAATCCTGACTTTCAATGACAGAGGTTTTGGTGCCTCTTTGACCCTTTGGAGCTGTCAAACTGGATGGGCACTCTAAAAAGTATCATACACAGAAGATAAATATATGCTATACATGAAGGACATATCTTAAATGTTTCAAAATGTATATTTCTGGAGACACCAGGCTTGGGTTTTCTGGTTAAATTGACTAGTAAGGAGCTGAGTCTGTGGTTAAACCATTGGCCTCCTCTTTTTCCTATGTTGTTTTAAATACCTATGCTGAGCCCTTTCATCAAAATAAGATTGGGGGGGGGGGCGGGGGGCGGTTCTTTTACAAAAGGCTGCTGGTAAGAATCCATTTTATTACACCAGGCTGGGGTAACGGGCATTCTTGCCAACAATACGTCCCTGGCAAGATCTCACTGATGTTGCCGGTCTCCCCGAAAGCCCTGTTAGGAAAGAATGATTTTATACTATCCCAAACCCTGGCCCCTGAGATTCTTGATCCTCCCTGTTTCATCCATCTGATCCTCATCCTATCACAGACATACACTCTCGCAATCGTGTTTTATACCAAGGGTTGGCGGACACAACCAATGGACCAAATCTGGCACCCCATCTAGTTTATATAACCCATGAGCCAAGGATCGAGTTTACTGTTTTAGAAGGTTCTGTTTAAAATGGTAATATAAGTAGAAACATTATATCTTTAAATTTGCATCCTGGCTTATAAAGCTTAAAGTATTTACTCAGTGACCCTTTAAGCAAAGTTGCTAACCCTATTCTACATATTATTATTTGCAGTCCCTCTACAGTCTCAATTTCAAACAAGCCTTTGGTCTCCACTTCCAATACTTCCAGTTTACCCCCACTAAAATCCTGACTTCCTAAACCCTTTCATTTCACCAGGATCTCCAATCAATTGATGGTACCACTGTTTCAAAGTGCCTCACTTGTCTGCTACAAGTTGCATGTTTAATAAATATTTGTTGAATTAATGTTGTTAGTGTGTGTGTTGGGAAAAGGGATCTGCCTGATTGCACCATTCACTAGTGTGAACTTTCTCATTTCTCTTTCCTTCACCCCAAAGAAACATGCCTGCCCCCATTTCTCTGGTTAGCTACAGCCAATCTGTACCTAGGAAATAAAAGCTGAAAAAACAAAACAAAAAAACCCTATGCTACAAATAGCAGCTATAGATATTAGGTACTACTTTAAAATAATGTTATTTGATACTCTCAACAAATCCACAGGATAAGTATTATTCATATTTGAGAGATGAAGAAAATAAGTCTCCCAGAGGCTAATGGCTTAAATTCACATAACTGACTCATGCCAGAGTTCCAGTGAGGCCCTTAGAGATCCAAGTTCCATGTTATTTCCACTATGTCGAGCACTGCAAATATCGAAGAGTGACTCAAGGGATGGACCTATCAGTTGATGTCAGGGTAGAGATTAGAGGCCATATTAGACTTAGGAAGGGGGTTTATGTATCATTAAGTACAAGAGCTAAAGGGTCTTTCTGTCTCTTGAATCATAGCACCTAGAAGCCCATGGAATGATCAGTAAGACTCACCCACCTGACTTTTCTGTGCCACGGCCTGAAAGCTCTTTTAAACACAATGAATGTGCAGGAAAATTCATTTCCCCCAAATATTACTATATATCTAGAAACTCAGCTGTGCTCCATAACCTTGTAATTTTCTAGCTGGAAAAGCGTGATGGCTTGATGGGAAGATCTTCCTGCTGAACCATGGAGAAGCTGTTTCTTACTTTTCTCCAAATCTAGAGGGGGAGCCTACAGGGGGGGAAATGTCACTTAATATGATAATTCTGCAGAGGTGAAACTATTTTAATTAATGTCTTCCTTCTTCTAGCCTAAGGTTTTCTAATAAGACTAACTAGTTCCAGTAAAGAAATTTATATCTGAAATAAAGTAGGTAATTCAGGTGTGTAGTTAAAAAAAATAGTGACCTATAAAATGTATTATTCATATTATTGCTTTTTTTAGGGCTCTGTCTTAAAAAAAAAATCTCTGTGTACTTTTCAATGCCCTCACAGCAGAGTCTGCCTTTGGGAGTTTGCACAACTTTTTTAGAAATGCCTCTTACATCCTTTGCCCCTGACATTCTCTCGCTTCTTGATCTTTGCCATGCCCGGATGGGTGTTTAGATTAACACCCAGTTTCCTTTCTGAGCTTTATCTCTTGTGTCTCTTTGGAGCTCTTGGTTGGATAGTCCAATACTCATTTCCAATTTTAAAATAAAACCTACTCCTTTCTGTACACGTTCCCGAGTCTCAATCTTATTCAAGCTAAGTTTCCCTTGTAAAATCAGAGCAACAAGCTCTTAACAAACATATAAGATGCCCTCTGCAGGCAGAAAACTGAAAGAATCAGACTTTTCTCAAAGCATCTATTTTTACATTGACATTCATTGTATGCCCAATGTGCCAGGCACTGTACTTCCCATGTATTAACTCCTTAAATGTTCCAAATAGGTCCATGAAGTAATTATTATTGTTCTCGTTTATTCAAATGAAGCAGACAACTAAATGAAAAGAGATTGAATAAATTGCTCAAGCTTACATAACTAATATATCAGGTCAGAGATTAAAATTAAGCCAACCAGACTTCAAAAGTTGTTTAACCATTAAATTATACACCCATTGGAAATATTAGCTGGTGGGCTTCTGCATGAAGGTTTGTGTCACTTTCCCTTCCAATGAGGAGAATGCCTTCATAGAATGGGCCTCATTAAAGTATGATGTATTTTTCTTCTCCCTAAGTAAATGTGCATGGAGTTACCAAATGCTTAGAGACAAGCTTTCAAATTCACTAGAAAAACTTGTGTTGCAACCCAAAGATTCCTTTCCAACCTTCATGCTAATTGTTCCATCTGGCCTTGTTGCTTTAACTTACGGCTTTGAGATATGCAAAAATACAAAGGTGTACTTCTAAGCTAACATATTTTCTGTGATTCCCCCAACCACAAGGTCTGGCATATAAGCACTAACTAAATATTGCTTTCATATGAAAGAAGTATCTGAAGAGATTTTCATAGAGAGAGAGGCCAAAGATCCCTGCTTTTCTGAGGCTAGTGGGTACAGTGAGATACTTATAAATGTGTGTATGTATAGTATTTGTAAATGTAAAAGTATATATATAATTTTAGTATTAATTTATAAGTAAATTCTGAACCTTTGATAATAGATACTATATGTCTCTGGGTTGATAATACCTAACCTCTTCCTCTTCATAGAGAATTAATTTTGTTGGTGATATTGACCTTTATTGTCCTCAATCCCTTATTAGACAAGAGGATATTAAAGACAGAGACAGAACTGAAAGCAAGTTCACTTCCATGGCAAGAAATAAGTATTTGTTCAACATAATGCAACATCCCACGCTTTATAAATATTATCACAAAATTTTAAAATGTTGTTTTTGCAAGGTAAAGGTTTTTGATAATTTTGAAATCCTTAACTGTCTGAAATTTGAATTTGATGTCTTTGGAAGGAAAGAGAACTTCACCAACCTTCTCCTAAAAACAAAATGTAATTACCACTTTCTTTTGTTCAGGTCTTCCAAAGGCCCCGGCTTTCCTGGCAGACAGCATCATCTGTAGCCCTCGGTTCTCAATCTATAATAATAAAAGCATAATATATAATTAGATCGGGCAGCCGAACATCCTCCCAGACGTCCTTCCGGACAAAGCTGCAGCAGCTGTGAGGGCCGAGGGCAGGTAGCTGTGGTGGCCACCGGCGGCAGCAGTGGTGGGTGATGGAGGCGGCACCTTCCCCTGATTGGCCAGGTATCCTCATGCAGAGGGAGGCCAGACTGCAGCTAAGGTGCGCCCCCCCCCCCCCACCCAGGGAGCCCACCTAAGCCATCAGTAAGACATCCCCTGAGGGCTCCCAGACTGTGAGAGGTGACAGGCCAGGCTGAGGGACCCCCCCTGCCAGTGCACAAATTTTCTTGCACCAGGCCTCTGGTTATTGATATAAAAGCCACAGTGCCACAAAGTGGATATTTCTGTGAATCACACTGAGTTCAGGGAACACACACACACACACACACACACACACACACACACACACTTACTGGTAACCTTGGGGATTTGTTTTTGTTTTGTGGAAAACATGCCTAATTGTGATGCTGTACTCTTTTCCAAGTGCCATGTCTAATCATTCTCAAAGAAATCTTTCAGCTGCCCCAGGAAAACAGGCTTGCTTATATAGTAGTTGCTCTTTTATTGCTGCTAGCAACAAGCCCAATTTATCTCCACAGTATATACCTACTGCACCTAGACTTGAAATTTCTTATGAAAGAGACAGCCTGATCCCTCATGTATCTGTGAGTGTGTGTGTTTGTATGTATGTGTTTCCTTGAACTCCTTTAACTCTTAGGAAAAACAACAACCACTTAAAACATCCAAACATTTTTCTTCTCTTCAACGTCCCTAAGAAACAAAATTCAGTGGTGGCTGCTTTATTTCTGCTAAGTTTTATTACAGTTAAATTTCATAGCTGAATGAGCAAATGCATTTCCAGAAAGAGAATATGTTTTCTGAAAATTTTGTGAAATAGAATCAAATGAAATATTGTACTTTTGCTCTATACATGCATATCTATAAGAGAAAATAGTTCATCAGTTTAAATGTTTATGTTTTCATATTAAACATCTTTTTGTAAACCCACACAGAGAACTTGGACCTACCATGACAGCAAGCTATGTAAGTTAATAGTGGGAGTCTTCAATATATGGCCTCTAATCATTCCCAAATCCAGAAGAACCAACAAAAAATGTGTTCCTCAGATTTCTTGATTTTTCTAACTTAGCAAATTAAGACATATCTATATCTATATCTATATCTATCTATATCATCTATATCTATATCTATCTATCATCTACATCTACATCTATATCTATCTATACATATTTCTGGTTATTTAGGATTGAAAACATAATACTGATGAAAATGTTAAAGAAAACAAATAAGCTTCTATCCTCATAAAGAAAGGCATTAAAATGAATATCATTTGGCAAGCTTAAATTGACTTAATATTCTTGTTTCTCTTTTTGCCTCCCTTCTTATGAGTTTCCATGGGAATCTTCATAGAGCAACTGACTTCAGCTGAATCTATATGTGCTCTAACAGAATCAGTTTCAATTTAAGCCTTGCTGCATCTGCTCCTTGTGGCTCATGAAAAATAAAATCAACATACATTTATTGAATGATTAATACATACTCAAGATTATGCAAAACCTCAAAATATAAGCAAACCCTAGCTCTAGCTGGTTTTGGCTCAGTGGATAGAGTGTCAGTTTTTGGACTGAAAGGTCCCAGGTTCGATCCCAGTCAAGAGCAAGTACCCAGGTTGTGGGCTCAATCACCAGTATGGGACATGCAGGAGGCAGCTGATTGACGATTCTCTCCCATCATTGATGTTTCTAACTCTCTCTCCCTTTCTCTTCCTCTCTGAAATCAATAAAAATATATTTTAAAAAAATATTTTTTAAAAATATATAAGAAAACTCTTGTTCATGTTCCCTCATGGCAATGAGAAATTAAGCTAGACACATTTTTTATTAAGAGCATGAGTATCTTAGTTTAAATTTTCCATACCTCTCTTCACACTCTCTACCATCACACCAACTGAAATGCCTTTCTTCAATTTCAGGAAACTGATAGGCTTGGAATAGGTGAAAATAGAAGTTAAAATAATGGTATTGTAGATAGTCAACCACTCAGTCATTCAGTATCTCAATCAGTCAATGAACATAAATTGAGCATCTACAGATTGCCAGTCACTATGATAGAAGTCCATGGCATAAAAATTAATAATGTAACCGGAACCGGTTTGGGTCAGTGGATAGAGCGTCGGCCTGCGGATTGAAAGGTCCCAGGTTCGATTCCGGTCAAGGGCATGTACCTGGGTTGCGGGCACATCCCCAGTAGGAGATGTGCAGGAGGCAGCTGATCGATGTTTCTCTCTCATCGATGTTTCTAACTCTCTATCTCTCTCCCTTCCTCTCTGTAAAAAATCAATAAAAAATATATTTAAAAAAAATAATAATGTAGAGAGCGCCCTTCTCTTCAATTAATTTATATGTGACCAAATAACAATCATCATTTTTAGAAATTACAAGGCTAAGAAATAAATAAAATAAGTAATATTATAGAGTAAATAGCCCAGCTAGTGTGGCTCAGTGATTGAGCATTGACCCCATGAACCAAGAGGTCACTGGTTTGATTCCCCATCAGGGCACATGAGATTGCAGGCTCAAACGCAAGTAGGAGAGCATGCAGCAGGCAGCCAATAGATGATGTTTCTCTCTCATTGATATTTCTATTTCTCAATCCCGCTCCCTTTCTCTCTCTAATTTTAATATATATATATTTAAAAATTTTTAAGTGTAAATAAGGTGGTTTTGAGGAGCTGGTAGATTGTATCTAGGCTGTCCAAGGAAAGGCACTTTAAGTAGATATAATTTAGCTGAGATCTGAGAGGTGATAAAACAATCAAGTGACAATATGGTGGGAGAATATTCAAAAGAGAAGACAACTAGAAGAAAAAATAAAAGTTTCTGAAATGAACTTTTAGTCTGCTCTAGAAATATGCCATCCATTAGGAATATAATACAAGGCACATAAATAATTTTAAATTTTCTAGGAGACGCATTAAAAATTTGACTCAATAATCCCACTTCTAAGAATGTATCCCAAGAAACTAGAAACACCAATCAAAAAGGATATACGCACCCCTATGTTCATAGCAGCACAATTTACAATAGCTAAGATTTGGAAACAGCGTAAGTGCCCATCAGCAGATGAGTGGATTAAAAAACTGTGGTACATCTACACAATGGAATACTATGCTGCTGTAAAAAAAGAAGGAACTCCTACCATTTGCAACAGCATGGATGGAACTGGAGAGCAGTATACTAAGTGAAATAAGTCAGTCAGAGAATGATAAATATCACATAATCTCAATTATTTGTGGAATATAATAAACAACATAAACTGATGAACAAAAACAGATCCAGAGACAGAGAAACATCGATCAGAACGTCAAACCTCAGAGGCAAGGTAGGGGAAGGTGGTGGTAAGGGGGAGAAATCAACCAAAGGACTTGTGTGCATGCATATAAGCATAACCAATGGCCACAGACACGGGGGCAGGGGGTGAGGGTATGAGCAGTGGGGTGGGGGTCAATGAGGGATAAGGACACTTATGTAATACCTTAATCAATAAAAAAGTAGAAACTCAGTGTTTAAACTACATTAATATTTAATTTTGTTTTATTTTATTTAACATATCCAAAATAATACATTTTGTACATACTATAAGTAAAAAAAATTAGAGATATTTTACATTAATTTCTGCACTCTTCTTGAAATGGTATATATTTCAAATTTACAGAACAAATTAATTTAGATTAGAATTTGTAAACAAGGTGGTTATATTGTAAGTGACCAATAGTCATTTGTGATTAATAGCTACCATATTAAGCAATACTGTTCTAGAGACTGAAGGAAGACCACTGTATCTGAAAGGTATCTAAGGGAGAGAATGGATCAGGGCAAATTTGGAGGAAAAGATAATATATAGATCAAAAAGGGCCTCTTAGTCAGTGGCAACAAATTTGGACCATGTTCCAAACATAGTTGAATGTCACTGAAGGGCTTTAAGCACAGATTAACATGATATGATCACTGCTTGTTTTAGTCCATTCAGGCTATTATATCAGCATATCACAGACTAAGTAGCTTATAAAAACACAAAAATTTATTTCTCACAGTTTGAGGGGTGGAAGTTCAAGATCATGACTCCAGCATGATTGTGGAAAGGCCCTCTTCCAGGTAGATGTATCCTCACATAGCAGAAAATACTAGAGAGCTCCATGGGATTTCTTTTATGAAGAGCATTATGCTATTCATGAGGACTCCAAAATTCATGACCTAATCACCTTCCAAAAGGCTTCACCTACTAATATCATCACCTTTGAAGGTTAGCATTTTAACATGTGAAGTTTGAAGGACACATTCAGACCAAAGCACTTTTTTTAAACAAAGTATCTCTCTGTGTTGTGTAGAGAATGGATGTAGAAGGGTCAAGAGCAGATGCAGGAAAACCAATTAGGAGCCTGTTTTGGGCATCTTTGGGATATATATGGTGGCATGGACAGAATTGTGCAGTGAACTTAAATGGGGATAATACTGTATGCATATGTATTTTGAAGGCAAAAAAGTCCACCAGACTGAATTTTATTGGAGACAACAGAGGTGGAGGAAAATAAAGAGAAGAATTAAGAATGACTTGGTCTTGTGCATTTGTTTGTTTTGTCTTATGTTTTGCTGGGGCCAGTAAGTGTGTAGTGGTGGTAACACATACATTGCAATGGGAAATACTTGCGGTTTCAGAGGATTGAAAATAAGGACTTCATTGGTCCTATAGTATAAAGTGATAAATATGATTGAAAACGGTGAATACATAACATGTTTAGTTAGTGTGGAATTCTGATTTTAGAGGTATTAGTGTTTAGATATTTCTTCAAGTTAAGTGACAAATGAGAAGACCTAGAGAAGGGAAGGGATGTGAGCTAGGGAGAAGGGAGGCAGAAGGGAGGGATATGACACAATGCTGGAAATTGGTTAGGAGGATAAAAGCAGTTTTCATGAATAGAGAGCGGTGAAAAGCCTAGTTGGAGTGCTATATAGAGATATAGGAGGTGAAGTAATGGAGATAAGTACAAAACCTTTTTTTCAAGGAGTGTATTAAGAGTAGCAGAGTAATAAACCAGGGACTGGAGAAGTAATGTCAGATCAAGGAAAAAGTTTTTATTGTAATGGGCTCATTTTGTTAAGGTTGAAAATAACAACTTCCAATTTCATATAAGTAAATGATCCATTACCCACAAACTGATAATTCAAGACAGCACGAAGTTAATGACATGAGGTAAATCTAAGAATCTGGGAGTTAAGTTAATCAACTTCCCTCAAATCCCAAAGAAGATAGGGAAGCCAACATGCAAACTCAGATAGGGCCCAGGCTCTCAACTGCATGTTATGTTGCTTCTCTGGGAGGAAAGCAGAATTTTAGAAAACAAATCTGGTTTAGATGCAGTGATATCAAGTAAGAGGTATTTGATTAGTCTAGACACAAAGTGATAAGAACCCAAAGACTGGAATTGTGCAGAGAAAAACTCGGGGCTCATAAGTTCCTGAAGATGTAAGTATATGGCGGTCCATATCTATCCTCAATTTGACTTTCACAGAACATTCCAATTTAATACATTCCATAAGTATTTGTAATCTGAATTCTGTTTTCCACACCTCCATTGACTAATGATGATATTAAGCTATCATTTGACAGAACTGCCCTTAGTTGAGTCAGGAATGTCTATAAAAATATGCTTGACCTTCTGTTGTATTTCCCGGTAGTCTTTATGTGTAAAAGTAAGCTGATTCCTTTAAGGGAAGTACTGGCAAAACAATGAGCAGAGAAAGAACTCAATTCAAAATAATTAGTTTAGACAGGTTTAAACTATTAAATTCGGCTATGACAGAAAATTTAATTTGAAATTCATAGATATCTTTGGGGTTTAGTTCCTATGTAACACTATGAGTAATTTTCAACCTTCTCTTGGGAACCTGAGTAGTGATTGTAGCTTATTGACTAAGCTCAGAAGCCAGTCTCACCAGGATTTTCCAAACAACTTGGAGGTTTGTGTCAGGCAAGTTATCAACACACCTTTCAGGATGCCAGGATAACACAAGATAATACAGGCTCTTGAATGGTAGCCAGTTAACCTTTCAAATTTTTAAGCTTGTACCAAAAAAAAATCTCCAAGAAGTAGATATTTTTATCTTATTTCATAGACAAGGAGACAAAGTTCTCTATAAGTGAGTTGGCCAAAATCTCAAGCTAGTAAGTGACAATTCAACCCAAATACATTTTATAGCAAACTCTGCACTCTTAGCAGCAGCATTGCACTGCCTCCCAAGAAACTACTTATTTCTCCATAGAAGTCATTGCCATTTCTCTGTAGTATGTAAATTCTGTTACAGGACACATTACTACTGCTGTTCAATGGTCTGAGTAGTAGAATATTGAAGTGGCTATGAATAAGGTAGAGATGGATCATGCAAAGAAATTTTCCATCCAATAAGTAGGGCTGCAATGTATCATTATTTTCCTGAATTTCATCATTGCTTCTTGCCTTTTTTTTGGCTTAATTTTATTTTATTTTATTTTTTTAATATATTTTATTGATTTTTTTTACAGAGAGGAAGGGAGAGAGATAGAGAGTTAGAAACATCGATGAGAGAGAAACATCGATCAGCTGCCTCCTGCACATCTCCTACTGGGGATGTGCCTGCAACCCAGGTACATGTCCTTGACCGGAATCGAACCTGGGACCTTTCAGTCTGCAGGCCGACGCTCTATCCACTGAGCCAAACCGGTTTCGGCTTTTTGGCTTAATTTTAATAATTTCATTTAGTAACTGGAATTTTGAAATTTCCTGTCAATTCTTCGTAGGTGCTTTTTAAAATTTCATTTTTGAATCCTCTTGATTGCTGTATCCAATTGTATGACATAATCAAGCAGGTCCATGCAGCATGTGAGGACTCAAAAGATGTCCTCCAGCCTTTGGATCAGTTGCTTGATCAAGCAATCATGTTAGTGATAACTTTAGGCAAACTCAATGCTAGTTTTTTTGTGCCCCAAAGACCTTTTATGAGTATCTAATTTTGTAAACTATTTTAAAGCCTCAGTAGGACACAGCAAAACTTTTCTTTCATGACTGTTAGAAAATTGTACATTTTTAAATGAACCACCTTTAGAGTCACAGATTGTAGTTCAAATTGTTAAATTCTGGTTAAACATCAAATGCTTGTTAGAGTCAACTAATTTAGCAAGAATGTCCACAGTGTCAGTTCTGAATAGATCTATAGAAAGAGGCTACAGTTCAAACCTGAAAAATGTAAGTGAGGCCTCAGTAAATGAAGCATTCATTAATTTATGCGTTCATTCATTCAGTGAATAAGCATTTACCTCAAGCCTGCTATGAGCTTGGCAGAGGGTAGAGTACTAAAGATACAGTAATTAGCAGACTTTTTAAGCCAAGGAGATGGACACACACTCTAATAACTAGTAAGTACTGTATTATGAATATCCATGTGCTAGGAACAGGCATGGAATATTATGATAATAATATGTAAAGGTCATATGCTTGGTTTTGTTCAATAAAAATATATTCTGTGAAATGAAAATATTCCTGATATTCCTGTGGAGAATAAAATCCAAAATTATATTTCATATAATATGGAAAAATCCCTTAATATCAGGTAGACTGTCACAGGTAATTTAGATAGTGCCACTTCTCCAGAATGGATAAAAATTGAAAGTGCCTCTTTAACAGTGATACGTATAGATGGATATATAGAGAGAGACAATATAGACCCATTAGTTAGATATACTGTGAACCATTTATAAAATTTCATGGGAACTGATAAAAATATAGTTAAATATTATCATATTTACATATTATTATATTAGTTGACTACCTGTACTCTTAAGCTCATGCTATTTCTAATCCTATAGATAACTCAAGACAATAACGTTTGAATGTGTTCAGACTGTATTAAATTAAGTAAAAATCATGGTTTTTATTTATCTGAGGGTATTCATCTGATCAGAGGTTAATTTCAGAGACCTTGGAAGATAATATTAAATTAAATTAAAAGAAGAAACTTACTTGTATATTTTCCAGTATCGATAAACAAGTGTTATAGCGAAAAGTTTAATTTAACCTGTGAAGTCACTAATTAAGAAGAATGTATATCAGCTATAAACAGTCAGTATTGGTGAACTGGTGGACATTGGTCAAATGTTTGATTCACTGGATTATGTTGTTTTTCTATCTTTATATTTTGAAAATTATTACACAAATGTTGCGTAATGGAATAAAATCAGTGCACCTTATCTGTTGGCAAACAAATATTTAGGTCATTCATGCATAATAGAGACCATTATAAACTTTTGAACAATAATAGATACAGAGGCAGAGCTGCCTCAAACAGATTGTCAAACTGCAGTGGGAAGGCCGGGGAGGGTTGATGGGCAGGAGGTACGGGGGTAAGAGATCAACCAAAGGACTTGTATGCATGCATATAAGCATAACCAATGGACATAAGACACTGGGGGATAGGGGAGGCTAGGGGACTGTCTAGGGCAGGGGGGAAAAATGGACACATATGTAATACCCTTTGTAATACTTTAAGCAATAAAAAAAATAATAATAGTAATAAAAATATTTAGGTCAACTATTGAATATTTTCTTTGTCCACAAACTTGGGAGTAAAAATTATTCATGTTCAAAAGATTCTATTTGTGATTTGCCTAAGTATTTAAGGCAAAGTCACATTAACTAGGCCCTAAAGCAGAGTGTTGAGTAAACCAGAAGTCCTGGGCTGGAATTTAAGACATCTAAAAAATACCAAAACAAAACAAAATGAAAAACCATGATGCAGAAATAGGCAGATAATTTGGATGTAGGAGTAGAAGCTAGTTATAACAGAATTTATAATTATTTTAATATTTTCTTTATTATCATGAGACAAGTTTATGTTTTTAAATTGGTGCAAAGAGTATGAAAAATATTTTATTTCATGTAATTCCAATGGTCCTATCATATTTCCCAAATTTATGTCTGCCGCGTCACACTCTGCCCTATTCAGCACATGTCTGGAAATGAATACCGTCATAATGTTGAATGTCTCTTATTGGGACATTACTTAAAGGGGTATTTCCCACCATGTGCTTGTGTAGAAAAAAGATGAAAAATTCCACAGTTTAAAGCTCCTCAAATAATTACTATTCAGAAAGGTTAAAATCTGTGTCTCATGATCACACATTTGAGATGGGATAGTGAAGGAATACGTAGGCTCATTGCTAGGGAAATTGATGTATCTTTGGTATTATCTTCAAGCAGAGGTAAAAAAAAAAAATCCATTTTTATTATTCCTCCTCTCTTTCAAGGAATTAAGTTGGAAGGCTTTGCCTCACCTACCATCAGGTTCCAGAGAACTTTAGCCAGTTGTGTGGTTATGAGGGAAATACCCATAGCTGTTGTATTTCTGTATTTTCATATTTGTGTATCTGCACTTTGCACCATTATCCTAACATAGCTGTCTTTCTGAGTCATTGTCTCTGCCTCATCCTTTTAGATATGACATAGCATATTTTATACAGATAAGAAAAGAAAATACCTGCAATGATAAATAAATTACATTACATAGTTAACACCATATAAATAAATACCTTGTCCTAAGTTATTAATAAATTCACATAAAGCCAGCAATAAGATATATGCAATATTCAGAGTATCTAATCAAAGAAAAGAAGAAAATTTTATTTGTTGCACATATACCACACTGTGGAGCATAATTTATAAAGCACATATATAGCTCATACATGACAGCATTTAGTGGGCATGAAAAGACCCAATAAAGTGAAATTATCTTGTACAAACATGCTAGATCATCTGAGACATTTACCATAAGATTCATTTCCTTAGATAAGACATTGCATGCTAAAGTTTAGTGTTAAAATATAATTTCTTATTTGGGAAACTTCTATATCCATTCAGCTGCTGATTTGTATTAGTTTCACCCCTTTAGACCCTTTCTTGTAGATGCAACCGCAGTCCTAAGGGAAGAGGTTACATGACAGTAAAAGCCAAATGTTAAGGCTATAGGTGACAGTAAAAGGCAAATGTTAAGATATGGGACATTGCCCATAGTACAGTTGTGCAGTGGAGGGTGTTAATATAAAAGGGAAAGCATACAATACTTCATGAAGACCTTGAAGAGGGGAAGAACAGAAAGCACCAACTATGAGTTGTGCTAGGGTCCCTGCACATTATCCATCTATTACCCTCAATCACTCCATGTGCCAGAGATTATCTTCTTTGTGTTATACTTTAGGTCCTAAATTTTAGGACATTGATGTTCAGGAAAATCAATAAAGTGGATAAGTCACAGAGGAAAATATAGAGGATAACAAGCTTTCTCTGGTAAAAAATATGTGTGCCTAGGGTAATACAGAATTATCCTAATTATTAAGGGGAGAGAGAGAGAAAAAAAGAGAGAGAGAGCAAAGGAAGAATGGGAGAAAAAGAGGAAAGACCTTTTAGGAAAGGGAGGACATAAGTAACCAATTATTAATTATGAACACATACCAAATGCTTCCAAAATCATCCATAATAATGATGATTGTAATCATCCTATATAATAAAAGGCTAAGATGCAAATTGTCCCCTCGACCAGGAGTTCAACCTGGAGTTCGACCAGGGGGCAGGGCCGGCTGGCCAACCGTTTGCGGTGCCTCCCCCCTGTGGCCTGCCCTGGCTAGACCCCACCCGTGCATGAATTCATGCATCAGGTCTCTAGTGATCATAATAAAAGGGCACCAAAACCAGACTCAGAGAAAATTTGGGTCATTGATAGCCTTATGATAACACCAAATCTTTCTTGAAAGTAGGGAATGTGTTATCTGGTATCCTCAGACCCTTCTCATGATTAAACGACTAATTTTCCCCAGTAGTGCTTTAAATGTCCTAAATATTTATTTTTATTTTTTCACTAACTTCAATGACTCTACAGATTTTCAATTATGTTGATGGAGCCAAACTCTTTAAGTGATTTTTTCATTTTCTGTCTCATCTAGGTCCTGGAGCTTATTTCTTCACTGGAAGTGGTTATAAAGAATTGACAGGTATGGAAACACTGGACCCACTCCCACAGTTTTGTTTAGGAAACACAATAAACACCTGTTTATGCAGCATGGTTAGGATTTGGGATGGTTTGGTTAATCCTATATTCTAGTTATCTGAGTTGTATAACCATGGATAATTAACAGATGGTTATAAAAGTATGTGGGTGTGGCTCAATGGTTGAGTGTCAACCTTTGACCAGGAGGTCACGGTTGGATTCCCGGTCAGGTCACATGCCCAGGTTGAGGGCTCGATCCCCAGTAGGAGGAATGCAGGAGGCAGCCCATTAATGATTCTCTCTCATCATTGATGTTTCTATATTTTTCTCCCTCTCCTTTTCTCTCTCTGATATTAATCCAAATATATATTTTAAATGTAGTGTGTGTTTTAAACCTATTAGTCCTGGCTTTACCACTTTTTTATTCATTTTTAATATATCCACATGGAAATATTTTTGATTCTGTGCAAATTAAGCATCTAACATTCAGAAATTGTTTATAGAGTAGATAAGATGGAGGGCAAAACTTATACCTGATTGCATTTCTGAGAGTGTGAACTTTTGAAGATTTTTTATATTTATTAAGCTGCCAGGATTATTGATTTCTTATCCATGAAATGAATCAGTTGCTATTGTGCACATTGATCAACCTGTTTTTGTTCAGAAGAATTGAGGCAGTGGTATTCAGGATATGTACAGGAGCCACTTTCACTTTCAATAACATCCTATTATTTTCTTCCCGAATACCATATCTAACCACATCTATAATGAATCGGTGGACAAATTTTGTATGTCACTTTCTTTATTTCAGCAACACTTACAAGGAACTGCATGTCAAATACAATCAGCATTCAGTGGGGCTTTCATTTCATTATTTGACTGTATAATACCCATATCTGGAGAATGAGTCATTTTCAGTCACCTGGGGTCATTTTCATTCATGGGTATTTCACAGGCCAGCCATATCTAAAGGCCTGGGGTCCTTGGAAACTCAACTATAAACTGTTCATTAAAATTTCAATCATTTCACACCTAGTAGCATATGCCATATGCTAGCTATCCAGTGAAGAAATTGCATAGCTCTCCAAATTGCCAGTGTGGTCACCTCTGCTCAGCTCTTTGAGCAGAGAGGCTGCCTGAGCTGCCCAGCATCCTTCGAAGAACAGCGAGCATGTGGCTATAGTTCCTGTTCCTCTGAATGAAGAGAAATACCACACTGAAGTCACATGGGAGATGAGAGCTGCATCTCTTCGATAGCAATAAGCTTCTACAGCATTGTGCAAAGTATAGTTAGGAGTCGAGAATTGTCACAATTCCAAATTTCTTTATTGAAAGTTGGGCTCATTTTTGCATAAAAGTGGGATAAATATACTAGTATCAGGAGAGATCCATTTCTTGATTACATCATACTGAATGTGGGTACAGACATATTATAGCTGGCCCAGTTGTGTTATGAGAAAATTCAGGTTTGACTCCTCACATTGTCATTTGATGCACCAGAGAGTGGAGACTATATATTAAATAACCCCTAAGATGATTTAACTCTCAAATGAGTTTCTCTTTCCCCGTTTACGGTAGGACATTCCTGAGGTGTGTTTCTGGAGCCCAGAGAACCGCCATCTCTCACTGGAGCTGTCGGGGGAGTCAGATGCTGTGTGTGCCCTTGAGACAGCCTGTTCCCCCACGTGCAGAAGAGGCCAGCTTATGTAACTGCTTCTTAAACATTGGCTTCATTTCTGTACTAAATGTGCTCGTACATGTTGAAAGAATTTAAAGTACCCTACTGAAATCTGCTGAAAACAATATTCATTTAAAAGTTTTATTCAGTACTTTCCCAGAATGTTCTCTAGCTCATGATTTAAAGTTATTTATTTATATTATGGTAGGCAGCTTATTTTGAAAAGCGAGGAGATTTATAAGAATTTTAAGGTAATACTAAAAACACACTAGATGTGCATAGTCAGCCAACGACAAGTTGTAAAGGACGCTTTGGTCTATAAAAACATGTGTGCAGTGCACTTCACTGTATGCTGCGTCTCCTAAATCCTGCACTGGAGTGGAGAAGCTTCATTCATGCTCCTCTCCCCTCCACCTTTCTCAACACAAAAAGTATCCTTTTCACACAATCTATTGGGATTGCATAACTGCAAGGAGAACATTGTCATCCTAAAAGGGGGCCCAGTCATATCTCTGAGCCAAGCCAACCAAAGTAAAGAAAAATATATTCCGAGAAAGTGTGGCTTTGTTTCTCCCAGGAGCACTAGAGCAGTGCCTGGGAGCAGTCCAGTATAAATTGTGAATGCTACATCTATTTCTTCATTTCATTGCCTCACTCAATGTCTACCTCCTTCAAGGATTTTCTTTCTTTCTTTCTTTCTTTTATATTTATTGATTAATGTATTACATATGTGTCCTTATCCCCCTATTGCCCCCCAGCCATCCCCCCCACACACTCATGCCCTCACCCCCCTGGTGTCTGTGTCCATTGGTTAGGCTTATATGCAAGCATGCAAGTCCTTTGTTTGATCTCTCCCCCTTACCCCCACCCTCCCCTACCTTCCCTCCAAGGTTTGACAATCTGATCGATGCTTCTCTGTCTCTGGATCTGTTTTTGTTCATCAGTTTATCTTGTTCATTATATTCCACAAATGAGTGGATCATGTGATATTTATCTTTCTCTGACTGGCTTATTTCACTTAGCATAATGCTCTCCAGGTCCATCCATGCTGTTGCAAATGGTAAGAATTCCTTCTTTATTACTGCAGCGTAGTATTCCATCGTGTAGATGTACCACAGTTTTTTAATCCACTCATCTGCTGATGGGCACTTAGGCTGTTTCCAAATCTTAGCTGTTATAAATTGTGCTGCTATCTTCCATCCAAGCCTATGTGTCCATATTGAAATGGACCATTCTTTGTCTTCTCTAAATTTCATCTTTGAGGAACCACTCTCTCATCCTATCTAATAAAGAAGAAATACGCAAATTGATTGTCACTCAGTCACAAATATGGCGGCGCCTGTAGCCACAAGATGGTGGTGCCCAGTCCCCTCAGCCCCACCAGGGGAGCGGCAGGCAGGTGGCACAGCCAGACCCACCCTCAGGAGTCCTCCAGTCCTTTCAGTCCTGCCGGCAGCAAGCTGGCAAGTGGGCCCCGTAGAGAGCAGACAGCAGGGTCCGCTTGCACATCGCCATGGTGTTGAGCAGGCAGGCCCTGCAGAGAGCAGAGAACCATGGGGGTTGGGCCTAAGCCATCAGTAGGACATCCCCTGAGGGATCCCAGATTGGAGAGGGTGAGGTTAGGCTGAGCAAACCCCCCTCATGCATGAATTTTGTGCACCGGGCCTCTAGTACCATAATAACTGCATTCAGTCTTTCTGTTTATAGTAGGACTTTCCTTTTCACGCTCCCTGCCTATGGGAATGTGTCCAAAACCTGGCCACCAGAGCACAGCATTAATCAGACTTTACTGTCTCCTTGGCCACAGTAAACATCTTAGAGAAGCACAAATAGTCCAATCCATGCTAACCAGAGTCTCTCAATTTTTTCACTACAAGGCAAATATTTCTATTCCAAAAAATGTCTACACAGCTGATAGCTTAATTTTGAAAATGAAATGTATTTTTAAAACACTGCCTTTACTAGTATAACAACTCAAAGTGTGGATATACATTTTGGGGGATATATATATATATATATATATATATATATATATATATATATATGTAATATGCTAATTAGAGCAGACATACATCATTCCAGAAATCTTTCCTGATGAAGCCGGGGCCAGGGGGAAGCCAGCTGGGGTCCCTGGTGCTTGTGGGTGGGCAGGAAGAGGGAAGCCCGGGTCCCAGGTGCCAGAGAGAAGCCAGTGCTGGCAGCCTGGGGAAGGAAGGCCTACTCTTGCACGGATTTTTGTGCATCGGGCCTCTACTATATGTATATACATATTGCAGTGAACATATATAGGTTAGAGAGCACTAAAAAACTTTGGTATTCAAGACAAATAGTATTTTAATAAATCAAAATTAATGTGAAAATTATATGCTGAACAAAATATAAAAATTGTAAAGACAGAGCCAGACCCAAACATCCATTGTGTACTTTCGGCCTGAAAAAGAAAACAGGAACCCCCTTGTGAAGAATCATGTACTCTCACGCAGCTAGGAGTTAGGGGAGAGATTTGAGGGCTCACTGCCACAGGCAGAAACAATGCGATGGGTTGCTAAAAGACTGAAACAACCAGAATGAAACCAAGATTTAAGATGAGACTCATCAAGCTTGGACACTGGGTTACCAATCTAGGGAGGAAGGAGGAAGCAGTCAAACAAAGGTCAGCTAAAGTTTTAAGGGCAGTATTTAGTCAGAGAAACTTTAATCCCAGCAACTTTTCAACATCTAAAATAAATCAAATATCTCTTGAGTTTACACAAAATTGAAGTTGTCTATCAAAGCAGTTTTGCCCCCAAATGGAATCACTCCAATAATCTTCTCAGTCTCAGCTATGGGTAAAAAGGGCAGGCAATATCCTGCCATAGGACACAGAGCCAGTTTGACCAATAAATTGACTCAACAGGCACAGAACAGTGGCTTCTGGTTCCTGTCCAGCAGGACTGATATGTGCTCTAGCTCAAGGACTGCTTTGTATTATTTATTTTTCTCCTCTTTTTCATAGGAAATTGTTTTTTCTATGTGTTCATCCCATTTTACCTACTTCATTTTGGACTTCATATTTTGGGGCTGTTCAGATTCATCATATTACAAATTTAAGGCAACATCCAGACTGAACAAGAGCAAATTAGATCATCCAAGGATCCTGATCATGGAAATGGGTGCAGAAATTGAATAAGACTTCAGGCTGTTAACCTTTGGGGAGAAAGTAAATGCATTTTCGGTATTATGCGGAAGTAGTCACATATGTTAGAACTGGCATTTTCTTTTTCTTTTTTTCAGTATACGTATGAGAAGAAAAATGTTTGTGGACTATGATGGTGTGAAACTTATGGACATTCATTTTCTCTATCTACACCCCCTTCATTTTGGCAATAATTATCTTACATTGCATAGTAATTGTATTCAGTCTAGGCATTTTGTGAGACCAACTTCACGTCTTCTTATGTGTTTTCTGTATTCTACTCCTCTCCCCAGAACTGACCCTACCACCCAGGTCTGGACAATTAAACTATCCCAGCCTTTGGTTGTGTCTCCTCCTTCCACCCCAACCCTCAAGATTAAGCTGTATTTCATCCCTGAGTAGCACACCTATATTGTGTTATCTGCCATCTTCATTTTCCTCCTCAAATGATTAACATAATACCTTAACATAATACTGTTAAAAAGATCTACCTAGTGAAGTATGTCCTCTGTACCGTTACTTTCAACAAAGGAAGTTAATTTAACAGAATATAGAATAATTATGCAAATAGAGAAAAAAGTAGAGGAAAACAGCTTCAACAGTTTCTTATACATTGTGCAAATAGCTCATAAGTATTGTTCCAGGATTTATGAGAGGAACTGTTATTAGAAACTACTAGTGGCCTGGTGCACAAAATTTGTACACGGGGGGGGGGTTGTCCTTCAGCCTGGCCTGCACCCTCTCCAATCTGGGACCCCTCGAGGGATATCCCTCTTGCAATCCAGGACCGCTGGCTCCTAACCACTCACCTAACCAGTCTGCCTGCCAGTCTGCTTGCCCCCAATTGCCCCCCAACAGCCTTCTCCCCCCCAACTGCCCTCTCCTCCTGGCCTGATCGCCCCTAACTGCCTTTGCCTTGGCCCCGCCACCATGGCTTTGCCCGGAAGGATGTCCAGGTCTCCTGGTCTAATTAGCATATTACCCTTTTATTAGTATAGATTATGATCATCATTATTTTAGTGATGACAATAATGAAGCATGAGCCCTGGCTGGTGTCACTCAGTTGGTTGAGCAGGGTCCCGTGCCCTGAAGAGTAGCTGGTTCCATTCCCGGTGAGGGCACATTTCCTAGTTGTGGCTGATCCCCAGGCAGGCAGGGTGTGTGTGGGAGGCAGCCAATGGAAACTTCTCTCTCACATGCATGTTTCTCTCCCTTGCTCCCCCTCTCCCTTCCTCTCTCTAAAATCAATAAAAACCTATTTTTTTAAAAAATGAAGCTTGGATGTTCATGTTATTTGTTCAAAATTACCTTGCTATTTATGTCACAGTTGTACCAATAATTCAAACCTAGACAACCTTGATACAGAGTCCAGGCCCCTAACCCATTCATAAAACCCCTCCTTCATGGCAGAGGTGAGTAGAACATGGGGAGAAGGGTGAAAGACTTGAGCCTATTTCAGGAAAGAGAAACAATGCACCTGCACATTTGAGGAAAGACATTCTTAGTGGAACGGCTTCCTGTCACTTTGTCTCATGCCACACAGGGGGGCGTGTGATTCAGACCTGGCAAAACCCCATCCCCATAGGCAGGAGGGAGGGGACTCACCATGTTTACAAACGTTCTCCCTCCGTATCAAAAACAGTGGAATTCCCTCTCTTCTATGTTCCAGTTGTTCTTCCTTCTTCACATCCCCTCTCCCAGACATGCATGTACATACTGCCCCCAGTACACTCAAGCAAATGTTGCCTCTGAGCTTCTTCTGCCATTTGCTGTTCAAGTATGTTCGACTGTATGCTGCATATACTTTATTTTGTTGTTGTTGTTGTTGTTCCTTGCAAAATAAAAGCTACTCACCACGAGTGCTTTATTTTCACTGAGCTCCCAGCTAAAATCCTGCTCAGTAAAACAAATTAAGCAGATGGCAGAATAAATGTTAAAGATAGGGGGGAAAGTATGAAAAAATCTTGAGACGAATTTTAGAATGTAGGATAGAATGTATTGAAATGTGATGCATCAGAGGTTAAAGTCACAGAGACGTTTAAACAATTCAGCTTCCTTGAAGATATATGAATGATTCAGGACAGGGACTGAAAGTGCCCTTGCACCACAAGCAGCCTCTGTAATGCTTAATTCCCCAATCAGTCAAATGCCTTATTATGTGGCTTTCCTGCTTCAGGAAGGCATGCACTTAACCATTGCTCTCTTTCTGTGCAAGTAAAATGTCCACAGTCTCAATCAGCATGAGGAGGGGCAAAGGACAGGGGTTTATGTGGTTTAATGTGAGTTATACCCAAGGAGAGCGCACACTAAAAAGAAAATAGATTCTCATCTGCTTTCCTCTGTACTGGATTCCTCAAATTTTACCTTTTAGGGAATGTGCATTCACTTTAACATGCTGAAACCTTAAAATGCAGATGCCTGAGAGCATTCAATTACATGAGTCATTTTCTACTATGAGTAAATGAAATCAACAAATCATATTCTAATAACTGGTTTAGATAGCAAGAAAGGAGAAATAAGTGTGAGACCACCATGGGCCTGGATTGAAGAAGGGTGCCTAAAATCAAAGTGACTAACATGGGAGAGTTCTAAAGTCAAAGCAGATCTCATAAAAAAATACAAGTCCAGACTTGTCTTATCTGTTTAAAGATATTTTGTTTTAAGGGAAGTAGTACTATGTTGATTTCACTTGAAGAAGGAAGATGAAAAAAGAAACTAACATATTTTTTAACATTTAAGTACAGTTGATACACAATATTATATTTGTTTCAGGTGTATAAGAAACTAACATGTTTTAGGTGTTCATTATGTACTAGGTATTGTATTAACTCTAACCAGCACAACCCTGACATATTTTCATGTATTCTACATACAAGGAAAACAATTCTCAGAAATGTTGCTTTACTTGACAAAGGTCACACATCCAATAAACAGCGTAGAGGAAAAAGTCTGGCTCCAATCTGTCTGCAAAGCTTGGGTCCTCCCCACACGCCACGTGGCGACGGTTATCCTGTTTCAAACCCTTGAATTGCATCACATTCTAAAATCATTAAACAGGAAATTACACATAATTTCACTCCATTATAAGGACACTGTGTGTTCTAATGTTATTGATGCCAATAAGATGTAGCACATGCCTTTGTCTGTGACCAGGAAGAGGTAATAAAAGAACGAGGAAGGATTTCTGGAAGGAGAAAAAGAAAGTATAGTCACGGGGACCCAGAGGCAAGTTGATCTGATGTGATCATACCTGGGTTAGTGGGTTAAGATCCACTTGAGTTCTCACGTAATTTCCACAGACCTGAGACACTTCATCTGATGCAGCATGTTAATCGGAACATACAAGTGAAGGGGTTGGATAAAGACTTTCAAAATCCTCCCAAGGTAATTTAATGGTAAACAACGATAAAACTCCAGTGATGCACTTTGAGACAATATCTGCTAGTAGTTTTTTATGTCATAGGCTGTCTTTCTCCTCTGTAGTTAAAGCTTCCTGTCTTCTATGGGGCAGAGCAAGTAACGATGTGCAATTAGATTGGTCTCCTTTTGTGGCTTAGACTTTGGGTAGAGAAGCAAGCAGCATTATCTCTGAAGTGTAATTTACAAAGAAAATCTGTGTGGCACGTTCAGGTAAATAAAAAGCTACCCTTTAAGTGTCTGTATTGGAGCAGAAGAAGCTCTAATAATTTAGATTAATTGCAATAATGCCTCCAGAAGATTGAATCAAAAGAAAAGCATTTATAAAAACCAGGAGGGAAAAGCCATATGAATATATACAGAGAAAAGACTATTTCTTTGAGCAGTTTGTTAAAAAAAAATAAAGGAAGGAAGACGTTTTAAGTAAATTTATGACAGAAATATAATTTTCTTAGTAAAGTGTAAGAATCTTCGTATAGCCCAAGCCACCAATACAGAAAAAAACATAACCTGTCTCTAAAGGTACACATTATCACATGTATCATCAAAGCATTCAAAGTCACAGACTTATTCAACTGAATATTTCCTCATAGATTATGTATTCTTAGTAGTAGGGGTGCATTTCTTTTTGAAATACAATTATACTTCTGAGTTTAATATTTATCCAAAAAGTTATCCACTTTTTATCACAAATTAAATTACCTTTTCAGATGAAGGAGTCATTTTCCCTCAGCTATTTATCATGAAAAGTAGAGATTTCGGAGCCAACTGAGAGGAGATTCCTCTGTGGACGGCGCCTCCACATGGTCTCCCCTCAAGCTGCTCACTCCTCCCCACCTGCCCCACTGGCGAAGCGGCCCACAGGTGCTCACGATTGCACGTAGAAGCGTAAAGTCAAGACACCTGTTAAAAAGCCCGCTGACTGCCAGGGCACTGTATTTTAAATAAATAGGAGCAGCATTTTAAGCAGAAATCAGAAGAGGCTGCTAGGCAGACTGGAGAATAAACTCTGCTTTAAAGTCAGCCTCAGGTCAGGGCCGCAAACAGGGCCAGCTGAGTTGAATCACTTGTGAATGGGGAGGTGTGGGCACTGGCTCTTTCAGCTCTGAAGGAGACACATCATGATCTTGAAAATCTTTACAAACCTTCATCCTGCTACTAATACAAATGCAGTGCAATACTTTATATGTTCTGGTCTCTCAATGAATGCCCTGCTTCCTCTGCTGGCCATTTTTACCACTAGAACATAGAGGAAATAACAAAGAAACTGCTATTTTGAACTTTATTCTGAGCAAAAAGGAAGGACAGGTTTGTAAGTAAAACGACAAAAAGTTCAGAGAAAATGGCATTCTTCTTTTACAATTTAATACAGCATGTATTTGTTCAATAAATAACTACCAATTTAGAATATGTATCCTCATAGAGGCCATTATAAACTTTTGAACAATAATGGATACAGAGGCAGAGCTGCCTCAAACAGATTGTCAAACTGCAGCGGGAAGGCCGGGGAGAGTTGGGGGGCAGGAGGGAGGTGGGTAAGAGATCAACTGAAGGACTTGTATGCATGCATATAAGCATAACCAGTGGACATAAGACACTGGGGGGTAGGGGAGGCCAGGGGATTGTCAAGGGCGGGGGGTGGGGGGGAAGGACACATATGTAATACCCTTTGTAATACTTTAAGCAAAAAAAAAAAAGGTACATAACTAAAAATAAATAAATAAATGAAAAAAATAAAAATCATCTTTAGAAAAAAAAAAAGGAGACATATGTAATACTCTTTGTAATACTTTAAGCAATAAAACAAAAATAAAATAGAATATGTATCCTCTTCTTGAACATGATGATAAAATTCAACATACTTTAACCCACCAATGAACAGCTCAACATCACCTTTCCAATCTTTCCTTTTAATTTTTGTTTGGAAATTTAGTTCCAGCTTTTCATATAGGGAAATGTTTTTCTAATGGCCTGTGTCAATTACATGCAGTAATATATTTATAATTTGCTCACCACAAGTTTTCTTCTGTTATTTAGCAACCTCCTTTATCTGTGTTCACAATTATTATTGCTAAAATACATCCCTTCAAATTCATTTTAGTGATGTTCTGTGAAACATGACCTCTCTTAATGTATCTCTAAAATTGTCTTGATTTCTCTTAACTCTGATGTTTTATCTGAGAATGGAATTATAGGTTTCCAGTTACTCTGCATTATCACTGTCTTGAGAAATTTATTATTTTTGATAAGAAGTTTTCTGTAAATTTAATTTTCTATTTTGAAGGTAATAATTCATCTTTATATCTTGAAAGATTTTCTTTTTAGCAATGTCTGAAGTTTCTCTATGATCTGTACCTTTGCCTCCAGTGTCACAATACTCTTCCACACAGAATGATCCATCTAAATGCAATATAGTTTGAAATTGCTTAAAATCCTTCAACACCCACCCACACCCTATTTAAAGAATAAAATCCATATTTCTTAGGGAAACATGGTTGTTCATGCTACTCTCTACAGTCTCATCCCTCACCATTCCAGGCCTCACACTTATGACCCAGACACATAAAACTACTTTAATTTTTATTTTATTTTTTGTGTTTTTCTAATTGTTTTATTGCTTAAAGTATTATAAAGAGTATTATATATGTCTCCTTTTTTTTTCTCCCTTTTACCTTCCCCTAGCCTCCCATACCCCCCAGTGTCTTGTGTCCATTGGTTATGCTTATATGCATGCATACAAGTCCTTCGGTTGATCTCTTACCCACCCCCCCCCCCAACCCTCCCCGGCCTTCCCGCTGTAGTTTGACAGTCTGTTCAATGTTGCTCTGCCTCTGTATCTATTTTTGCTCATCAGTTTACAATGGTCTTAATTATCCATAAATGATTTTATTCACAGAGCACACCATGTTGTTATTAGCTTCTAAGTCGTTATTTATTCTGTTCTCTCTGCTAAAATGCCCCCACTCTCATTCCCATTTTTATGTTTGACTATGATTAATTCCCTTTTAACAGTTACAACTTAGTTCAAGACTCAACTCCTCTAAGAAGTCTCCCCTGACACCCTGGGGTGAGGTAGGTGTGCTTCCTTTGTGCCCAATAATACTCCAGTAATGCGCCAACTCTCCCAGTGACTCTTAAGTTCACTGAGATCAAAGGCTCTTCTTATACATTTTCAGTTGCTGTCATGCAATATAGTGCCCTATACTTAGAAGATGCTCCGTATATATTTGCTGAATATTGATAATAGTTAAGAAAAGGAAAGAGAGAATATAGGGTTAATAATATTCTAATTTCATGGGTGCACGTATAATGCCTTTAATAAAATTTCAAATGCCATCCTCATTTTAAAATTATTTTACTTGTTCTATAATTAACTCATAAGAATCCAAATATTTAATATAGTAAGTAATTCAGGATTAGGAGAAGGAAAAGTAGTGTTCTCCCTACTTCAGTTCTTAAAGAGAGAAAGAGTAGTGTGGAAATTTATTTCTAAGGTAGGAAGTGAACCTACAGTTAATTTCTGAAAAGAATTTTAAAATCTCACTACTACTGAAACCTTCAAAACCATAACAATGTTCTTTACCTTGAAATAAAATATTTCAAAGATATCCACATTATTTATTATTATTTACAATTTCCAGACTGTAGATAAAATGTTTTAATTTTATTATACTCTAGATATCATTTTAATGAAAGTGAGTATATAAGAGTAAAAAGAAAAGGTAAATGACACTTAAATTGGCATATTTAATTGGCATTGCTAATTTCAAATAAAATAGTTAAATTGAAAGTTTGCGTGTGTGTGTGTGTGTGTGCGTGTGTGTGTGTGTGTGTGTGTGTGTGTTTCTCTCGAGCTTACTTGGCTTACGATGAAGAAACTCATTGGTCTGATACATTTGGTTTGACCAGTACTGCAGCTTCTCAAATTCCACAAGCAGTGATTTATTGAAGCTACATGTTTTCAACCTCCTCCTGTCCCAGATAAGAAAATGAAAACCTTTCCAATATCCTTCCTCTTCCTTGATGAAGTTAAATTGCTTTTTATTAAATTTATAGACTGACTTTTATTTGTCACTACCTTAAATTATTTTCTCCCCAAAAGGATTAAAATTTGTTAGATTTCAGTGGGATTTAATATCGGAAAATTTTGAAAATATCTCTATTTGAAATAGATAAACCAGAAAGTTCTCATGATTTTGTTTATTCCAAAACCACAAGGTTTAGCTTTGCCAACTTTTTTATTTCTCATCCTGAAGCATCTATAAATATAGTAGTTTCCTGGGACATTGTGCTACATTTTTTTCACTCAGGGCCCACCCTGGAAAGAGAAGCAATTTAAGATCTTTCATAAAGGTATTTAACACAGAGAATTGATTACATTTGTGATACTTTGAAGTCAAACAAGGAATGGTGAAGCAATTTAAAGATTAATAATTGCAGACTCTATCAGCCTCAGGTCTAGAGAAGCGAGAAAGAAAAAAAGTGAATATGCCACCGGAGTACCTCTAATTGATCAGTCTTACCTGGATGTGCCAGGGCGATGGAGGCTGGGAAATGTGGTCCCCCCACCCCCACAGCCTCATAAGAGCAGAATAGGAAGGTAATGCAAGTGATGGGGCCGGGAGTAAATTGGGTGTCATCAGGTACACAAGGGAGTATATAATGCAAATAAAGCTCTCTAGCTCTTTTCTGTGTGATCTTCACATTGCAAGCATCAGTAGAACCTGAGAGCCTCTTTGGAAAGGTGAATTCTTATTCTCCACCCAAACATATGGATTCATAAGTGATTCAGGGTGGGCCCAGACATCTGTGCTTTAGCTTTTATTTCAGTAAATTATCAGATACGTTTGTAGTCAAATAAATTTTCTCTTCTGCCTCTCCCTTTTCCCTGACACAATACTACTCTGGGGTGATAATGCTCAGAGAGGTCAGGGTTTTTGAGGATCCTGCCAGTCTAGTAAATTTCTAGCAGCTTTTATTAACTGGAATGGAACATAATGTTTAAAGTTCCATATCTCACTTAGAAAACAGTAAAAGAATCTCCTGAGTGTAAGTGGGCACCCTCTGAGTTGTTTATATTTTCTGGGAGGGCAGTTAAGGGTCAGGCTGAGTCATGGTAGCCAACTCTGATTAGATGTGGTAGTAATGATTCTGTGCAGTGACATATACAAAGAAATATGCCTCAGCTATCTGGGCCTTTCTCTGTTCTGGCGTAGGCAAAAAACAAAGTGCTTAGCAAATCTCCTTTGCCTTATCCACAAGATACAATTCTCCCCTGTCACTTTAGAGAGCCAATTTTCTCATGTCCTCTGTCTACTATGAATAGATTTGAGGAATACAATTTGTTAGCTGAAATATTTCATTCAGTTTGGCACAGTAAATTCGCTCCATAATTTTCTATCTTAACTTGCATTTGCTTACTTTTCCAAGTCAGTTTCTAAACTTTAAACAGTCTAGGGGACCTCTTTTCCTAGGACTTATGTTGCTCATTGAATCGCTTCATTAACTCCAGTGCTTTGCACACTTTTCTTTGGTAATTACACCCATAATGGTTTTGAATAAAAGTTACAGCATTCCAGTGTACTTTTAAAATTTCCATTGCTTGCATTGTCTTTAATACAAACACAGATAAAAGAGTTTAGCAATTAGTAATTTCTCTTTTGGGTATTCAGATTTCTGTAAATTATTAAAATTAGAAATACATCCAGTAGAAAATATTTAATAACATTGCTATCAATAATCTCAAGTTTGGATATCTTTGTTCCTCATTAAACTATTATACTTAGTTTAGAAAACCACAGTGAGGAGGAACAAAGGAAACTATATTTTAGCATTTCTATTTTATAAATAAAAATATTATGTTACAGAAAAATAAACAACAGAGTATGTTTCATATAAATTAGCAGTTTTTATAACTATTGATAGTCAAATGTATTTTGCACAAATCCCCAAATAGCAAATATAGTATGCAGCTGACACCTAAACAAGGTGTTTGATGAGAAAAAATATATATGTAAATATTTTACATACATGCTCAAAAAGACCAGTAAAAAAAAAAAAGAATTTATGAACTGAATTACAAGATCTGTAGTAAATGACTCCGGTGTTCGGTTCTGGTTTCAAGGTAAGGACGCCTCATAGGAGGAGATGCGCTGAGGTCAGAGGCTCCATCCAGGAGATCAACCTAGGAAGGATATTGACAGGCCTCAGCAGGAAGCTCTGAGAGGAGCAGAAGAAACATTATGCAGAGAATTGAATTCCATACATCAGAGTGTCTCAAGGACCGCTAAATACCCAACTGTGGGGCCAAGGAGGAGAAAGGAGTATAAACAGCGTAACGAGACCTGAGGCCATTGAATGTACAGTCACGATCAATAATGTCCAATGATCAGTAAAAAGAAAAACTCAAAATTAGGACACAAAATACTATGAGCTGTGATTTTCTTTTTATACAGTTCTTGGTGACATTGCAAAAAAATTGGCAGAAAAGAAAAAGAAAACAACTAAATGTGCTTTGGCGACTAAGAAAGGAAACCGGGCAGAGTTGTAGGAACATTGGGGAGAAACAAATAAGAAAAAGGCATTGTCTGTAGAATTAAAAGGCTTTAATTTTCTCTTTTCAAATGCGTTATATTGTTGTTATGGAATCCCTTGTTCGAATCAGATTACAAACAATTTAAGAAATCAGTTCCTGAAATCCCTCCTGTGAGAGCTATCTGCTTCAAGGATTTGCAGCTCGTGAGGGACACTCTCCCCAGCACAGAGAGATACAGCAATATGTGGAAATCTGCTAACCCCAAGTCATTTGTTACAAGGATTTTTGTCAGGGAAATAGATTTTAGCCTTTACTTTTCATAGACTACTCTCCTCATAGCACCTACTATAATCTTTCCATGCAGAAAGACTTCAATGTGTTGTGTACATTGAATTAATGGGTGTGAAAATTGCTTAATCTCTGGATCCTATACATAGCTGAGAGTTGCCACGGACCTTGGGAGCTTGAGAACAGTATCAGTTGTCTCTGGATCCCCTCCTACCTAGCACAGGACCTGGTGTCTAGCTGTAGCTGGCTTTCAAAGCATGCCATTTCCATGAGTAATTCTAACTGGAAAAATATAACCATGTTATTTTCACATTTCTCACTTTGTCTTTTTCCTCTTTGTCTATCTAATATAGGCAAATGGGATCAAGGAAATATAAGTACTAAAGAGAGTTAAAGAAAACCAAATGAGAAAAACATTTCTCTTTTTCTATTTTTTTTCCTCAGATAGCTAATCAACAGGGTGAATGATATCACAAAGACATTTTTCCCCTAAAATAATGCAGGCACAGGGGAACAAAATCTCAAATGGTCCAAAGGTCCAATGGATAGAGAATAAAAAAGATGTTTCCATTCTACCCCTTGCCAATCTTCTAGTTCTTTCAAGAAAAATGATTGGTACCAATATCTTGCATGTAATAATCACAATTATAAATTCTATTTCATTATTTATAATGACTACATAGTGTTCAAATGTAGGATTATTATATTTTCCACGTTCTCTATTTTTAAATTTATTATTATAATTTTTTAAATCTTCACCCAAGGTTTTTTTATTTTATTGATTTTTAGAGAGAGGGGGAAAGAGAGGGAAAGACAGAGAGAAATATCAATGTGAGAGAAACACATCAATTGGTTGACTCCTGCATGAGCTCTGACCAGGGCCGGCGGGGAGGAGCCTGCTACCGAGGTACATGTCCTTGACTGGAATCAAACATGGGACCCTTTGGTTAGCAGGCTGAAGTTCTATCCACTGAACCAAAATGACTAGGTCCCAAGTTCTCTATTAATGGCTCAATGACTATTCCTATAAATACATTTTTTTTACACAAGTAAGTTTATTTGTAAATACTTTCCTAAAAGTAGAATTTTACTGATATTGCCATGTTTTATTCTAAGGGCATTGTTCCAGCTTACACTATTATAAGGCCTGTATGATAATAGCATCAAGTTATTGAGTGTGGGACATTCACATAAAAGAAAATGTCACCTAAATATAATTATTGTTTATATGTATGTTGTTGTTATAAGATGTAGTTAAGCATCTTTCTATATTTTAAAGTATTTCTTTCTTATTAATTGTCCTTTATATCTTTTTCTCATCATATGTGTTAGGAATTGAACTTTTCTTTCTATAGATTTAATATGAGTTTTTATATAAGGAAAATTATGTTTTTGAGATGTGATTTGTAAATAATTCTTTTCAATTTGTCTTTAGATGTAACAGCATTTTTCCACACAGAATTTTTTCATGTGTATGCATTAACATATATTATATTAATATTCTTAATGGTAGGGCTTCTGCATGTTTTGCCTTGCCTAGAAAGACTCACTAGATGAACATTAAATATAAATAAATCCATCAATCTAGAATCTCTGTTTAATTTTGAAAATTGCATGAGTAATAAGAAAAGTGCTATATATTTTTTAATAAAAATAATAATCATAATAATTAAGGATTATGGATAAATACACTCAATCTTTTTCTAGGACAGCATTTCTTAAAGTTTAATACATAAAACTCTAATTGGTTTGGATAATATGAAAAGATGTTTTCTGTGGTTAAATAAATTTAGAGAATGCTCAATTATGTAGGGATAACCAGTTTCTTTATCGCAGCATTTTTCAAAGTTTTTAATAATATTATGTGAAGAATTGCATCTGTATTTGTCTTAGAGTTAGAATCCATCCACGCTGTCTCCCCAAAGCAGAATCTGGATCAAAAATTCTGCTGCATCTGGTTTATTGGGAAGGTAATACCAGGAAACGCTGGTAGGAGAGTGGGGAAGTGACACACAAAAGAGAGGTAACCACTACAGAGGGCATAATGAGTAGGTTGTCCCGGGGCAGCAGGGCACATTCCCCCTGGGAACTCTGAGAGCTTGGGCAGAATATACCAGAGAGTTGTCCCACACAGAAACAAGGATCCCGAGGTATTTATCCTTAAACCTCTCTGTCATTACTTGAGAACTATTCCTAGTGACGTAAACTGCCTTAGTAGGAAACTCTGGCATGCTCAGGCATGATGAGTGTTAACGGGATTTGAGCAGTGCACCATAGCCTATGTTAAAGCTGCCATTTCTAAAGTGGATTTACCCAAGGGCTTGTGGAGAGAAAAGTTTTCAACTTTCTGTTCACTTCATCCTCCTTTCTCCTTTCTCAGGGAGGATCGGTTGCTCTCTGCTTGGTCAATTTTTAAAGGTTAAGATGTGTCATGTTTGGGGATAGACAGGATAGCATCTTTGCAAAAATTGTGTTTATATTTATGATTGCCTGAAAGTTTCCCTTATTTCTGTTTTTGGTTCAGCTCCAGAACAATTTAACCATATAGAGCTCTTCCTTTTAAGCACTCTTAGTTAAACTAGTGATTGCTTCCACTCCTTCTACCAAGTGTCTAATCTAACAGTATTAAATTACCAAGATTTAAATCTGGTGTTATATGTTTAGTTTTAGGTGTTACCTTCACTAAACTATAGTGCCCAGTTATTTAACACTAATTTAGGTGTTACTGTGGCGATATTTCATAGATGTGGATAACAGCTAAACCAGGTGACTTAAAGTAAAGATTACTTCTTTATCCAATCAGCAGAAAGGCCTTAAGAGCAAAAACTGATGTTTCCTAGAGACGAAATTCTGCCTCAAGACTGAAGCATAAAGTCCTGTTTGTCTGCTGGCTTGCCCTACAAATTTTCTGAAACTTAAACTTACCAGACTCTACATTTGACAATCAAGCACTGCTCCATCTAACAATAACATGGTCTTTTCCCCCCATTATGCTATGACTCCTTATTTCTATAAGCTCCCTCAGAAATCTCATAGGAAAAGAAGTATTGGCAAATGAGATCCAGAGAGTCTTTGACTATCAAGCCAAATACCATTTAATATTACACATATCCTATTTTAACTCTTAGTAGACTCCTGTTTTTGAAAGTAGATTAAGAGATTGTCTTGATTACAGGATGCTTTCTCTAATCCTGCCACAGCAATAAAGACCAATTTGATGACTACTACTGCCTCAGGTCTGAAGAACTCATTCCCTCCTATTATCTCATTTCAACACAATCACAGTGTATTACTTATCTATTTCATGGATATTGTTAATAGGGAATTATCATATGGGTTACCTATATTTAATTATAATTTGAATATATTATATGATTTTTGCATGATATACTGTTAGAATAAATACTATACCTTCTGTGATAATCTTAATTACATTTATTTTATTTTATAACTAGGATATCTTGTTAAATTCATATTGTGTATTTTAATTTTATGTAATTTCAATATATTTCATACAAATAACTTCACAAGAACATAAAAGTAGTCTTCAGACCATGAGTCCTAGTTTGTAGTTTTAAAATCTATCATCAAGTCTATAGTGACTAGATTAGTCTTTATTTTTTAAAAATCTATGACTTTCACTTCTGCCTAATTAATCACACTCATGTATTTGGCAGGGGTAGGAGGAGTGAAAATGCATGTATTCGTACCTGGAAGCAGTTTGTTCTAATCTCAATTCAACTATGTTTTTCTTTGTTGGTGTGTCTTTCTCTGTTTGTTTTTGTATGCAAAGTGCAACTGGAATTTCAACATATAAAACAAGAATAGATGCAATCATTTTAAAAGTTGAAACATTTTAAAAATGTAATCCTGAGGAAGCAGGGTAGAAGAGGCCATGATAGCTGCTTAACTTCATTAGATGTGTAATTTGATAATGTTTTCTGTTTAGTTATTTCCCAGAAGAACTTGTAAACGGCCAAGCTAACCCTGTGGAATAATGACAGCACTGGGGTATATTAATTGGCAATATTAACAGAATAAACTTGAGAAATAGTAACAGATAAGCCAGAAATATTAAATAGATAACTGTAAGTATGTGTATCCATAATATTCAAAGAAAAAAATCTAAAAGGAAACACTTTTTTCACGATGTAAATTTGACATCTAATACATGAAATAACAGTATAATTTTCTAGAGGTAACTTTCCTTAAAATGTATTATTGTTAAATTTAAATAAGCATTGGCTAATATATTTTAGCTACCAGCCAAAGTCAGGATAGGATAGATTACGATGTGGTAACACACAATCACAAAGTCCCACTGATTTTTCACAGCAAGATTGATTTTTCACTTCTCAGAGTGTTTTGTGGGTCTGAACATCCCCTCACGGTGCTTTTCCTTCACGTGGCTTCTCAGAATTCTCTGTTTATAGAGGCTCCACCATGCTGCCGCTGCTCCATCTGCAAATGTGGCATCCTTGGTCAATGCGGCAGGAAAAGGAGCACGCAGATGCCAAACCACCAACTGAATGCTTTGTCCTGGAAGTGATATATGTTACTTCTGCGCAAAACTCATTAACTAGAGATAGGCACATGCCTCCATCTAATTACAGCAGTGCGTGGGAATGTAATTTCCCTCATTCACCTAGAGGAAATAGAGAATTGGATGAGGAAAAAATATTAGAAGTCTCTACCCCAAGCTGCAAGATTTTAACGTAAAGCTCCATGAAGAATCTACAATCCCCACAATGCCCAGTATTTCTTCCATGTTGCCTAAGATACAAAGTTTGTGTTACTAAACATGCAGCGTTTTGTATTACTGTAAACATAATTTTGTAGTAATGAATATGTTGCTCTGTGTATCTGAAAGGCATGATATAGAGCAAGTTTGGGAATGGCATTTCACAACGTAAGAAGAGCAGTAAGAATACAACAATAAGAACAGGAGCACACATCAATAACATAAAATTTACCATTTATTACTTTAATGTCTTATCAGAAAAAACACTTGCCGCCTAAGATCTCTGTAAATGTCAAGAAACTAAGTAAAAAATCTAACTTTGCCACATATACACAAAATTATTGAACAGGATAACTCTTCCGCTCGGTGTTAGCCTAGGTAATTCTACAGGGCCTTTTCTTTCCCAGGGTGCCTTCCTCCAGAGAGAAGGCCTGGCAGTTGCTGCAGCTGTTCCTGCTGAATGAGAATGTTATTATATCCATGGTAACAGATGTTACACCTGAAGGTTTATCTTTTACTTTCAGTAAAATTTCACTCCAGAACAGGAAGGTTTATGAAACATCTATAATATCACAAAATAAATGTTCAACCACAAATTTAAACTGTTTTCATGATTTGAAAAATGCTTTCATTTCACACAGTTGATGTGATTAATTGAAGTTTGCCATCATTTCAAAAACTTTAAAGTATCACTATTAGATAAATAAATGAACATTTAGATACAACCAGCTTTAAATCTGGAATTACTTGCATGAAGGATCTCTCTCTCTCTATCTCTTTAATCAAGCATAACTTGATCATAACTTCTAATGGTAGAGTTGGAATTAACCATATTTTTACATTTGTGACTGATTGTGACTGAGGTGCTTAAAATTCCCCACTTCACTATAATCAGGAGATCTTTCTTTAACTAAACCTTCAAAAGATAGAAGCATATAAAGATATTGATTTAAATTAATTCTATTACATCATATTATTTGATCTGAGATCATTGATGAACTTTTAGATAAAGTCAAAATGAAAATAATTCAAAGCCTGAGGACCACTCCAAGTACAATCTACTCAATATACTTCATTCAGCAAATATTTACTGAACATCCATCATGTATTTGCTCTGAGTCAGCGGTTCTCAACCTGTGGGTCGCGACCCCTTTGACAGTCGAACGACCCTTTCACCAGGGTTGCCTAAGACCATCCTGCATATCAGATATTTACATTATGATTCATAACAGTAGCAACATTACAGTTATGAAGTAGCAACGAAAATAATTTTATGGTTGGGTCACAACATGGGGAACTGTATTTAAAGGGCCAGAAGGTTGAGAACCACTTCGAGTTGATGAGAAGGAAAGGAGAAGGTGGAGAAGGAGGTTAGACCTCTGACAGTCAAAGAGGCTTGATCTTCTTATATCAGACAGTCACTGAATGCAGCAGCCCCTGGGAAACAGGCATGACCTTGGGCAAGGCAGACAGCCACTCTCTGGAAGCTGAGTTAATAAACCCTTCAATCTAGAGAGGGTGAGAGGGTGTGGATCCAATCAGGACGGTGTCCAAACAATTCCTTACCTCACATACATTACATAAAAGTTTTCTTGTGGTTGTAATTTTAATTTCTAATTTATTCTAATGAATAGACTGGTAAAATTCCTTAAGGCTAAAAGTCTTAGATCTGTTTTGATTTGAATCATTTTTCTCCATGTATTTCCAGGTAAGTATGAATAATATCTTCACATATTAACTGTGAAAAATATGGATTCAGCTTTAGCCTTAACACATTTTCTTCAATTGCTCAATAGAAAAAGAATGTGCTGCTAAATTTCTTGCATCTTATTTGGGGCACAGCAAAATTTATGTACATAATAGAGTAATCATAAAATTTTTGAGACGAGGAGTAATATTATGATATTCCATTTAGAAGCATGTTAATAAAAATGATTTAACTATAGTGTCATAAAGAATGATATTACACAAAGTTATCTGAAGCAGATACTTGATATTAATTTGAGCAGAATCATATGGATTTGCCTATAGTATCACTTAATACATGTAATTTTAAATGACTGTTCCACCTTTCTGTGGCTTTAACTACTTTTGGTTCAAGATGGGATTAAAGTTTGTTAAATATGACCTAAATGGAGATATTTAAAATTGCTTGTAACTGCATTCGATTCTGCAGTTGTCTTATAAAAAAAAGTCACCCTTCATGGGACCTGACCTCCAGGATATGTTTTCCATGCTCAAAGAAACATGAGGTAATAGAGGTTTTAATACAGCTATTTTGAAGCTAACAGAGCATTTTAGATTAATAATTTAAAAAAGGTGTTCTCCCTGAGAGACATCATTCAGGGAGATAGCTGAAGAGCATCTCTTTGGTTAGCACACTGAGCACCTATCACATGACTTAAGGGAGTAAAATTACACATACTATAGAGTCAAAGGAATAGTGAAGTCACTTTTTGGAAATATTCCATATGAAGACTAGTATTCTAAACTTTTATTCCATTGGGAGTATGTGATTTCTTAGGCCATGAAAGTAATATACTGCCAGGAACCAATTCCAGCATGTCATAATTTCAAGAGTTTCATCAAAAGGTTGATGAGACTTGGGGACTCAACAGGGTTGAGTCACACAGATAGTCACCATCTGGGAATGGCTAAAGGCATTTCCCCAAACCTGAATAGGAAACTGATTGTGGCTGCCAGACAGTTAAATGGCATCTTAATCTACATGTTATTGCCTCCTACTGGCCAAACACCTGAACAACGTAGGCTATTCCCCCAAACTGACAATGCTTCTGTACCCTTTGAAACCTTACCCTTTGAAGTGTATTATCTCCACCTTGCCTTAGGACAAATTGTGTTAATAAAAGCAAGGGTCCTAGACAAGGAGGTAGTCTTCAGTTCCTTTAGCTGAAGGTCCTCTGACCCCCAATGCCTTACAAAATTATGTCCCGTCTCCGGACTCTTTATTAGTCCCTGGATTCCTATGCAATCTATGCACAGCCCCTTCTCCAGATCCTGAGCCCTTCTTGATGCTGGGACAAGAACCCCGGCAATATACCAGCAAGATATACTAGTAGTACATGGTCTTTAGCACGCAAACAAATCAGACAGCAAAAAAAGCTAGAAGGGCCAGAGAAATATGTGTCAGAAATGTTCAGATTTTGAAGCACATTTTATCAAACAAACCTGGTATGATGCTCTTGGCAGTGTATTTGGAAGTACTAAGCACTAGAAAAATGAAGTTACCCTTATATCTGTAATATCTAATGACATAAAAGATATTAATGTTATGTAGTGAGTGTTTAATGTAAATGAAATGTGCAAATGCTATTGAATTGGAGTCACTGTGACAAAGTCAGAATTGAAATCTGCAATTAGAACATCTTTCCAGATGTTCCCCTTTCCAGAGCATACAATATTCATGATTCTAAATAGTGACAGAGAAGGAGATGTTTTATATAATATTTTTGTTCTCCTCTAAAATGGCTTTAAATAAACTAGCTCATACTGTAGTGTGCAGAGCCCACCAAAATGAGCTACATGTGTAGAGTCTGTAGGTAAGGGGAACCTACATGAACGAAGCAAATGTAACTCTCATAGCAATATCCACAACAGAATTATCATGTCAATGTAAAGTCAGAGAAAATCAGTGAAGGGCTTAACTTTTGCTACCTACTCAGTGAAAACATATTTTCAATTAATTTAGACAAAAAATTTAAGGCTATACCATTGTTTTATGTTCCAACATGCCATGGGCTTGGATTCTTCCTTTGGCTACTGGCTAATTATTTCAAAAAAAAGAATTGCTATCACCCAAGATCCATGTGGAAGGAGAGTGAAAACATTTCCAAGGTTTAGGGAAAGGGACAGAGCATAGCACAGTAGCAGCATGGGTGGAGCCTCCAGCAGTGTTTCCATACATCCTCAAAAGGACTGAGAAGATCTGATCTTGATGCATTTTTTACAAAAATATTTTTTATTGATTTCAGAGAGGAAGAGAGAGATAGAAACATCAATGATGAGAGACAATCATTGATTGGATGCCTCCTGCATGCCCCACACTGGGTATAGAGCCCCCAACCCAGGTATGTGCCATGACCAGGTATGGAATCATGACCTCCTGGTTCATAGGTCTACTCTCAACCACTTTGCCACACCAGCTGGGAAGACCTGGATGCATTTTGAAGATTGCTCAAAGAGAGTTACATATTGCATGTACTCATCTCTTCCTAATAAGCATACTCAGGAAATGGGGCACACCTTATTCCTTAGAAAAATAGTTCTCAGAATAAGGACTTTGGGGAGCAAGAAGCAGAAGAATTTTCTACTTAATTTGAATAATAATAAGTCAAGTATTGTTGGCCCTCAGGTTTTATCTATCAAGCAGACAAGTTTTGATTGACCATTGATGTTTGTTGTTGGTTTCTTTTTCTGTATTTTTAAATTTAATTAGTTGTTTACAATTAAGTTGGAAAACTCCTATCTCACAAAAAATAGATTTCTGACTTCTAACGATCTAACAACACTGAATCAATATCACCGCATTATATATTCAACAAGTGCTATTCCCTTCAAAAAGATGTTTTTCTTCTTTCCCGAAGTTTTATTCATATTCACAACACAGATTCACCAACCAACAATCAGTTGTTATTTTCATGGGAATTACTTAATTTTTTGTTGTTGTTATAATCAGCTGCTACCCTCATTTGTTTTCTGCTTGCAGCCCATATGTATCTGAGTCAACTGCAGGTCTAAATGAGGAAAATCTGGGATAAATATTCCTAATGTCAACTTTGAAATAAACAAAACTGGGAATATCTCTATAGACCAAGACTAATGTAGATTTTACAACTCAAACTTGAATTAAAATCAGAATATTTTTGAGCTTACGAGAGGAGAGAATTTATTGGCAGCTTAAGCATTTGTGAAACTAATGGTTGATATTGGTTTATTTACTATGAATTCCCCTTCATGTCCCCCACCCACATGCTCTTTGTAGATTCAAAAATATGCATAATGAGGTTTACTTCTTATCATTTGATTTAGTTTTCCATATGTTTCCATATGTTCAGCAAGTGGGCCAATAAAATTTATTACATATTGTTTTATTTTTTCCAGTATATGGAAATAGGAGTCATTATTTAAATTTTAGATAATAATCTAAAATTCTGAGCCTTATTGAATTGGTCCCCTCTGAATAGTATTGATATAATGTAGAAAATACAAGAATTTGTCTTTCCTAAAAAATCAACTTTGTATATATATACATTTTTTTACTTTGAAAATTATAGTTGATAACTTTATAATATTTGCAATGTTTATGAAAGAAACAAGGTATAATAATTGCCCAACATAGGCTCAAATACCTTGCTTCATTTTATATTTATTAATTTTATCTCTAATACTTATTTGAACCATTACATAATCTAACAACAAAGAAAAACAAAATCTGTAGATAATCCTATATAATAAAAGCCTAATATGCTAAGTGTATGGTTGTTCAGTCAGCCATTCAACCAATCAAAGCATAATATGCTAATGATATGCTAAGGCCACTCAACTGCTCGCTATGACATGCACTGACCACCAAGGGGCAACCAGCCAGCCAGTCGACCAGTCGCTATGATGTGCACTGACCACCAGGGGGCAGATGCTCCAACCAGTAGGTTAGCTTGCTTCTGGGGTCCGGCCAATCAGGACTGAGCAAGATGGGCTGGATATGCCCTGGAGCCCCCACCCCCACACCCCCCCCCCCAGGCTGGCCAACCTCCCACATCCTTCCCCAGCCCTGAATTGTGCACTGGTGGGGTCCCTCGGCCTGGCCTGGGCCCTCTCACAATCCAGGCTGAGGGATCGCCCCCTGCACCCCCCCCCCCCCGGCCAATGCATAAATTTAATGCACCAGGCCTCTAGTATGAAATAATGAAATCTTGATAAAGTTAGAGTAAGAGGAGTATTTTTATTTTCCTTAAGATAAAATAATATCCAAACTATAATGCTTTTCTTTTTTCAGTTGAAAACATATATGTCAGTTTTTAGAGGTAGTTTATTAAATGATACTTTTTGAGATTTAAAAAATAGTCTAATCCATTTGTAGTCTTTAGTAAATGTTTTGAGCTAAATAAACTTTCAGTTTGAAATGACTTAGAATTGAATCAATTTTATATTGTTTGTTGTAAATAACATAGTATAGATTACTTGAGTAGTGTAAAACATATTGATATATTGTTTGCTTTAAGAAAACATGATGAACTTGGTACTACTGTTTTTATAATACACTTACTGTACAATTAAGCATTTCCAATTATATTACAAAATAGGAAAATCTCAAACAAATAAAAATAATAGAGAACTACTATTTATTGGACATGTATTATTCCAATGTTCAATATAAATAGACACTATTAAGGTCTACATAATAAAAACCAGTCATAGTTTTTAAAAAAATTTCAGAACAACATTCTAAAGATAAAATACCTGTATAAAAACAAGTAAAATATATGTTTTGATAACGTATTGCTAAAGAAACAGAATTTATGTGGAGAAAGATTTAATGAGCTATCAGTGACGTATATACTAAAATGTTTAGGAGTGAAGTATACTGATATCAGCAACTCATTTGTGATGTATAAAAAACCAAGGTGGACTAATGGATGGATAAAAAGATAAATATATTGTATAGAAAATATAGTAAAATGTTTACAATAGAATCTAGTTGGTCTTCTCATGGATATTTACTGTTCAAATTTTATGTGTGTTAAAATATTTTTTAAATAAAACAATAAGGGGAATATCTTACTATTTTACCATTTTCTAATTATATGACAGAATTATTGAAAATGTACAAATACAAGACAGAAGGATGGAAGTAATGGCCTGTTTATGCCAAAGCCAGAAATAAATCTTGTCTGAAACAAATGTTCCTGAGGATTGTAGACTCAGTTTCACTGGAATCTTTTTTGTTATGCCAGACTTGAATAACTCACAAACTACAGATACACTTAAATAAGAAATTGAGAGAAGGAGGACAATAAAACTATTAGCAACTCAAGAAAGAAATTGTTATTGGAATCCAGTACAGTATTTTCTGCAACAACTTGAACAATAAGAGACAATCATTCATTGTCCATGACATTGTTCCCAAGTTGCCACTTTTTAGATAAATTTATATATCTGAGAAAATATCAGAACATTTCAAAGCATGTCACAATAAAGGGAAATAAAATAATTGCTTCAATGACTAACTTTTAACAGACAGAAGTATCACTATTGATGTATAGCATAGACAAATAATTGAGTGCAGGAATAGATGAACATTACCATAGAATGGAATATGTGTCATTGATATTCTAGTTCTAAAAGACATATCAAGTAAAAGGTCATCTTTTGACACTGTTCCTAGATCACATCTAATTATATCTTTACTGCCAAATATTTCTAATTATTCTGTATGGACCCAGGATATCATATATGTATGTTTTCAGTGCAAATCTTTAAGAGTCATCCCCATAAGAATTAAGTCCTATTGAGCTACTTTGAAAATTGACTTTGTAATTTTGAAATTAGTTTTTTTCTAATATCTTTTTCTGCCCTCTCGATTTTATCAGTATACTGTCCCAGTCTTTAAAAATATTGAACCCACAAAATCTTGGCAAGTTGTTATACCATTTTTTAAATATGTTTATTTTATATATTTCTTTATTTTTTAAAATATATTTTTATTGATTTCAGAGAGGAAGGGAGAGGGAGAGAGAGAAATATCAGTGATGAGAGAGAACCATTGATTGGCTGCCTCCTATCGGCCCCCTACTGGGGGCTGAGCCCGCAAACCAGGCATGCCCTCATCAAAATTAAACTGAGACCTCTTGGTTCATGGGTCGACGCTCAATCACTGAGCCACACTGGCCAAGCCTGTTGCGCTATTTTTATTCCATAATTTCAAATTCAGAATTTCAACTTCTCAGTAACATTGAGGGGGAAAGCTATAATTAAATTTAGACTTCCCAAGTACTCTTAACATTAATATTTCTTGTTTATTATCTAAGTTTGCTAGAGAAACTCTGTATGTCATCCTGCTTGGCACCAGTCACGTGTGGCCCTGACAGAAGCTTTAATTGTGGTTAACCATGAGATAGAATTGGATGCTCTTGTGATTGCCTATTAAAGACACACTTTAGGAAAAATAATATTATTTCTTTTTCACAGAGATCACACAGTCTCAGACATTCCATTGGGAAACCTGAATAGGGCATAATGCAAGTGCTTTGTTTATAGTCTGTCATGATTAGTGTTGTCTTAAGTAGTAGGTAACTCTAAATATTTTAAATGATTTATAAATCATTTAATAAATATGACATATTTATTATGTCAACATAATACACCTTATATATATATATATGTATATATATATGCTATGGTTTAAGGTATTTTAGCAAAAATTAAAAAGCTAGATTGTGTTAAGTCTCTACCTCACCTATGACATTTATACAGACTTATGTTTTCCTCAATTATTAATTAACTTAAAAGACACATGACTTAGGGTTTGTTCATTATAAGTTGGAGAAGCCTGTATTCATTGGATATTCAAAATATTTAGCCAGAAATGTTTAACAACTTTACAAAAATATTAAAAGAATCTTATATATTATCCAGTGTTTTCCTCTGTCAGGATTCTAAGGCTGGATAAAATTAATATTTTGTAAATATTTTAAAATAGTAAATAGTAATTTTGAACATTGTTTATATGGGTCCCAGTCTTTTATTTCATTAATCAACATAATATGCTTTGATAAACAAAAATGCATAGGTTAAAAAATTGAAAATTATTCCATTCAGTCTTATATTCAAATATAAAAGTTGTCAGGCAGAAATATTAGTGGGTTTATTTTTATTTTTAACTAAACTAGGAAAAGCCTACAATTAAAGATAAACCAGCCTCCCTACCAGATACATGTGGGATAGTTGGCAATTATCTTGTTTGTTATCAACACCCCACAGACTTACTTTTCATTTACAAAACTGTGCTCAATGCCTCTGGGTATATCTACAAAACAGCAAACAAAGAGAAATAAATGTTTATTTTTAATCAAAGAAATATGTGACAAATTTTAGCTATTTTTTACTTATGATTAAAAATAAGCCATCTTATTGTAAGCTGTGGAGGAAGGAATCTCCTTTCATACCACAGGATAGAGTAGAAAAGTTTAACTCAATGCCTAGAAATTAGTTGCCATTTGATATACATAGGTTGAAAGAATGAATGAGTAAAGCATATAAATGAATGATAATAAACACCTAGTATAAGAAATTGTAGGTCAAGGGGGGGAGGGGGAAGAAGACATATGTAATACTTTAAACAATAAAGAATTTTTTTAAAAAAGAAGTTGTTTGTTATAAACAAAGAAAAATCTCACATTCTAATAGCAAATAATCTGACAATTTTTTATTTGACCTGATAAACAATTTATCTTTCAAATCCTGGGGTCAGAAAAGAGAACTGACAACATCTAGACTTAATTATCATCAATAAAAAGAAGCCATTTAAGGAGTTAAAGTAGTATGGGGCTCAAGTGCCTATAGCCTCTTGGAATAAATAGTAAGGAAAGAGTGTAAGAATGTAAGAGAAAAATGATTTTGGAGAGAGAAAGAGAGAAGCACATTTGTAACCAGACAAACAAGAGGCCCAGGCTGCCTGTCGCTACTTGAGCCAATTAAGCAGAGACAGGGTGGAATCATATACTAGTATGAGCGTTTATTCCAATAATATTGACAGCATGGGAGAGCAGCAGGTCATCCACAAAAATCCACTCTGCCTCTCCTCATAAACCAGCTGTTATATTGGGTAGGACAAAGATTACATGGGAAAGTAAGAATTACAGACATAAGAAAGTAGGCAAGGTGTAATCATTACAGGTTACAGGCAATGGGGGTAGAGGGAAGGGTTCGCAGCGTGTGGACGCTTCCAGGCGCCCCTGGGATCAGGTTATAGGTAATAGGGGCTGAGGGTTGCAAAGAGCATTTGCCTCAGAGACTACATTATTTCAGCGACCAGGTTGTAAATCTTTCCATAATGATAGGCAGTTCTCAGGAAAGGAGGACAGACTGCATTCCGACGGTAGCTCCCAAGTCCCATGGCGTACAACTCTCAGCCAGGCTAGGATGTGCTTTCTCTAATCAGAAAAGAACAATCATGGTTAACAGAGCAGGATTAATATTTCTTATCATTATAGCTAGTCCCCAATGTTCTATTTCGGCCCCTAACACACTGACAGAATATATGAACAAATTCTGCTCAAGAGAGCTGATAATCTCAAAAAGTATTATTCCTGGAAAACAATAATGAAGAAGCGGAGAGGCATGCACAGAATATAGTGTGGATGATAAGGAAAATCTCTGGGGAGTGGGGAGAAACAGCAGAGTTAACTGATCCTCATGCCTCTTTGAATGTCCAGAGCCCAGTACGGCCTGAACGATGCAGGTGCCCAAAAGATATATTTGCAGGAAATATTAGTAGGGGGACAATGAGTCTCACCACGAAACATAGTTCACCTGTCTCTCAGGTGTGGTGACTGATTTTCCACTTGGACTTTGCCATTCTATGATTATTTTGCAATTCAGCAGTCACTCCACCAGAGTGAAAAAATAGGAAAAGTGAAGCAAGTGAATTAAATCAGTCATTATGGCCAGCCAACAGTAAGCACTTATCCTAACATGCAACAGGAGAGAGGATTTTAGGAGCAACTAAATATCAGAATGTACAATGTCACACTGACTCTAATTTATCTGATTCATGCAATTCCTGTTGCTCATTACTGTATGACAAGGTTTATGTTCATTATAATCACAAAAACAGGAATCACAATACCAGTAACCAAAGAAACACAATAAAGATATATTTTAAGAGCTCCTCAACTTATTCCTAGTAACCAATTATCAATCCATTTTCCAGTTTTAAATTCTATGTTTATATATAGTAATTTTGTTTACCTGCTACTCTCAGGGGTAACATGTAAGCTAATAAAAGAAGAGCAAAATCTGTCCTTTTTACTGTATGTTGGGAGATTCAAAACAGTACCAATGTCCCCTGTCTCTGCCTATGAAGCTAAGTCCTATCTATATGATAGAAAAAGAATTGTGAGACTGTAAATAAAAAATAAAGCCAACTAAGTATGTGTACTGAAAGTACTAGAGAGGTAAAAAACAGAATATCTGGGTGTAAAAGGGGAATATTTAATGCATTATAAAAGTATTTTATAAATTGATAGGCAATATTCATATGAGTAGTAAGACATCAAGGTATCTAAAAATGGACTGATATTTTTGTTCAGAATTTTACGTGTCAAAATAAAAATGATCACACATCTGCTTTGTTGATAAAATTCCACTACTAAAAGTAGAAACTTTAGTCTGGACGAATGTTTTTGAACATGAAAGTAAGCAACTTTCACTGAGTAACCTCATACAGGTTAATTTATAGCTGAATATTAATTTGCCAATTTTCCTCTAGGAACAGAATTCTATGTATTTTCTATCCAGGTTATCCTTTCTGAGAAAAGTTATATGGGACATTAAATTAGCCATTAAAAGGATGTGTGTGTGTGTGTGTGTGTGTGTGTGTGTGTGTCAGTGAACAGATAATGGAATAGAAAGATAAATGGAAGGAAGAATGGGCAGAAGTCAAGGAAAAGAGAAGACAAGCGAAACGAAGGGGAACGAAGGGGAGGGAACAGAAGAGAAGAGAAGAGAGGAGAGGAGAGGAGAGGGGAGGGGAGGGGAGGGGAGGGGAGGGGAGAGGAGAGGAGAGGAGAGGAGAGGAGAGGAGAGGAGAGGAGAGGGGAGGGGAGGGGAGGGGAGGGGAGGGGAGGGGAGGGGAGGGGAGGGGAGGGGAGGGGAAGAGAAGAGAAGAGAAGAGAAGAGAAGAGAAGAGAAGAGAAGAGAGGAGAGGAGAGGAGAGGAGAGGAGAGGAGAGGAGAGAAGCTGAGGGGAGGAGAGGGGAGGGGAGGGGAGGGGAGGGGAAGGAAAAGAAAAGTGGAGAAAGTACTCTTAAGTGATACTTTCTATAGTCTTGAAAATTCTTGGACTATCCCTTGAAAGAAAAAGCATCTCTTTAGTGCCTGGATTGCACATGCTTTCAGATTAAACTTCACTCTCTTCCTCAGAATATGTGCTATACATTGGCAACTTTTCTTTCCCTGGTCCCTACTTAGTAGTATGCCTATTTACTGTGTTAGTTTTCTGTTGCTGCTGTTAGAAATTATCACAAACTTTGTAGTATAAAATAATACAAACTTATTATTTCACACTTCTCTAAACTAGAAGTTTGAAATGTGTCTTACTGAGCTCAAAGCAAGGTGTATGCTAGGACACATTCCTGTCTAGAGGTTCTAGGGGAGAATATACTTTTTGCCTTTCCAGAGGCTGCTGCATTCTTTGGCTCATGGCTCCACTCCTCCATCTTAAAAATCAGCAGGTCAAATCCTTCTCCTCTTGCATCACTCTGACCTCCTCTTCTGCCTCCATCTTCCATTTTTAAGGACCCTGTGCTTACACTAGGTGCTCTCAAATGATCCAGGATAATCTTTGTATTATAAAGTCAGGCGATCATCAGCCTTAATCTACCTGCAATTTTAACATCCTTTCATCATGTAAAGCCACATATTCAGAGGTTCAATGTATAGTGCTTTGACATTTTGAGGGGTAGGGGCTATTCCTCTGTTTACCTTACTTCCATTCTGTGTTATGTTCTGTTTTGTTAATATTACTCATCAAGTTTCTGTCTAGCAGCACTTCTTATTGATTTAAAAGACTTTTCTTTTCAAAGTATGTTGCTTAATTAGTCAAATTGAGGTAGATGTTTGTGTTCTCTGCTGTGAGGATCCATAGAAAGGATTGCCCAAATACTGGAGCAATAAACATAAAATCAATCTTTCATGAGAATAGTCATTCTTTACCTTATATTTTTATTACATAAAAATAAACCACATTGCATAATATTAATTCCTACGATCAAAGCATTTAACTGGTTTTCAAAGCTAGCTGCATATTAAAATTACTGAGGTAGATGTTCTGGCTCCATCCAAAAATAAGTTAGTCAGGATATCTGCAGGTGGAACCTGGATAATAAAGTGCTCAAAATTTAATTCTAGTATGCAGCAAGCGCTATAACCCTGTATTATTTGTGCAGATATATCTTCAAATTAGATTTTCTCTCTTCCATACATTTGATTTTACTAAAGGTTAGTGATTTTAGATATTTTCCTTCCTCATAATATGTGGTTTCTACATATTTCCAAATACGTGGTTTCACATTAAGACTCAACAGTAAATGAACCTTATTTTTATAATAGCACTCTTAACATTCAAAAAATGTAAAGAATAATGAATAAAAAAAGCCAATAGACAAAGAAGTCTTAAAAGTCCACAAACAACTATATAATTTGGTATAAGATAAGGCGGGTGTATATTGACAATAAAATATGGATCAGGCGTGCTTTCATTATATGTGTGCCAAACAGATTTTCTATACAATATGGCAGGTTCAGAATGTAGCAGTTAGGATAACATCAAAAATGGTCATTCTAAAAAAATGACCTAATCCAAATGAAGCTTTTCATTGGACAAAATTGAAGAATACTTTTTCTTTAGGCTGTGTTTCTAAAACATGCGTGTCCAGATTATGTCTAATCTACATTTTACAGGGGTGCTGAGCTTCAAAGCTGGACTACTTAAATGTACTTTTATTTGCAATTATAAAATACATGATTCATGGAGTACAGCTTATTTTTAAAAGGTCAGTCACATGATATTTTAATTCAGATGCAATTGTAAGTTCCTAAGGATTGTCTTCCTTAACTAATTTCATAACCATAATTGTTAATATGATATGATAAAAAAGCAGCAACAGAAATTGTATTCCCCACACATGTAACATATAATAAAGTGCCTACATTTTCTTCTTGAATTTGTCAACTAAAAGCATTGCAGATTTTTACTATCTTAACAGAAAAAAATACCATTGATGAGTGAGCAGACCTTTCTGAGGGTGTAGTTACATCTGAAAATGTCTAAGTAGAATGAAGAAAAAAACACAAAATACACTGATTTTTTTATGAAAGGGCAAACACGGTCTTCTTCATATGAAATGTCTGATGTTCCAGTGACTGTCACAAAGAAAATTAGAATTGAGAAAGCTCAAGGGATAGAATAGCAAATAAAAGGGGAAATATACAAATAGTCTGGGTGTTGGTTATGAAATGCCACCAGCTCTGAAGAGATTATTCAGTAATGTGGAGCACTTTGAGGATTTTCTTTTAAAAGCAAGTAATAACCATTTGAATTCACCTGTTAACATTTTCTGGAAAAATAGAGAGAGCACTTTTGGTTTCAGAGCTTGTTTTTCACAATAGCTTCACACTGCTTTCAGAAACGTGAAAGATAAAATTTACCTTTATAGATAAATAGATTAAGTGGAAATACGTTTTGTTATAGTAGACTATGGCAAGTTTTTATAAGTAGATACTCCACTAGTCTCGTTAAGTGTTTATGTATAAATCAATATCTACTTGAATGAGAGTCTGAGCCTGAGGGGCGGAAGAGCTTAAGCTGGAAATATTTTAAATCCCCACTTACTGAAAATGATTTGAAAGTAAAGAAAGTTTAAAATATTATAATTCAGTGGGAAATATTTAAATTTATACCTCCTGGCAAAAATCTAATACTTCTATACATGGACTCGGATTATTTTATGAATATTCCTGATGTTGATAATGTGCAATAAGAAAAATAAACAAGAGGGGAAAAAATGAAACATCGTTGTTAATAAGACAATAATTTCCTCTTGAGATATATATATATATATATATATATATATATATACATATAATTTGACTTAAATAACCGTGCAAGTACTCAAGTGTGCTATTATAATTTGGAGAGTAATAATAATTGAGAATTATATTTGGCTTTAAAATGTATGAGGAAATCCTTTGTATTAGTAAAAGATTAACTTAGATTGGTCACCATATTTAATCCAGAATCATCTCCTTAGTATTAAAAATTAGTGTTTAAAATAAGAAATATGTTTTTCTTTTAAAAAAGTGTTCCAAATAATTAATTTGGAGAGACTAAATAATGCAGGAGAAAGATCCTCATCTGAGAGTTAAAATATAAAAAATTATATATTATACCTAACTAGAGGTCCGGTGCACAAAAATTTGTGCACTCGGGGGGGAGAGGGGTCCCTCAGCCCGGCCTGTGCCCTCCCGCAGTCTGGGACCCCTCAGGAGATAATGACCTGCTGGCTTAGGCCTGCTCCTGGATGGCAGAGGGCAGGCCCAATCCCTAGGTGCAGCCCCTGGTCGGGCTCAGAGCAGGGCCGATTGGGGAGGTGGGGCGCTGCCCCCTGTCATACACAGAGCAGGGTGATCGGGAGGTTGTGATGCCACCCTCAGTCATGTTCAGGGTAGGGCCGATTGGGGGTTTGGGGCACCATCCCCTGTCACACTCAAGGCAGGGTGGATGGGGAGGTTTTGGCGCCACCCCCTGTCATGCACAAAGCAGGGCCAATCAGGGGGTTGGGGCATTTCCCCCTGTCACTCACAGAGCAGGGCCCATCAAGGGGGTTGGGCCTCTGTACCCTGTCACACGCAGAGCAGGGCCAATCAGGGGGTTGGGGCGCAGCCCCCTGTCACCCACAGAGCAGGGCTGATCAGGGGTTTGGGGTGCCACCTCTCTCACACTCAGGGCAGGGCCGATGGGGAGGTTATGGCTCTACCCCGTCACACACAGAGCAGGGCCTGTGTGTGTGTGTGTGGGGGGGGGGGGGGTTGGGACACCGCACCCTGTCACAAACAGAGCAGGGCCAATCAGGGGGTTGGGGCGCCGCACTCTGTCACACACAGAGCCGCAGGGCAATCAGGGGGTTTGGGCACTGCCTCCTGTCACTCTGATCCCGGTGCCAGGAGGCATATTACCCTTTTACTTTATAGGGTAGAGGCCTGGTGCATGGGTGGGTGCTGGCTGGTTTGCCCTGAAGGATGTCCTGGATCAGGGTGGGGTGCCCCAGTGGGGTGCCTGGCCAGCCTGGGTGAGGGGATGATGGCTGTTTGCAGCTGGTCACACATCCTTCAGGGTGAGGGTCCCCACTGGGGTGCCTGGCCAGTCTGGGTGAGGAGCTGAGGGCTGTTTTCAGGCTGGGTGTTACTGAAGCTCCCAACCGCTCCTTTTTTCTTTCTTTTTTTTTTTTTTTTTTTTTTTTTATTCTGGGCCAGCTTTAGCTCTTAGGCTTGGCTCCAGCTCTTAGGCCTCCACTGATGAAAGTAAATTTCTGGCCTTTGCTTACAATGTTGCGATCCTACTGGCTGAAGCCCAGCAGGTTTCTGGGGTTTTGTTTAGCTTCTATGTTTGTTACATAGTTGCTTGCAGCTCAGAGGCCTGCAGGGGCAGGAGGGAACATTGGAGTCCTCTGTCACTGAAGCAAGCAAGCCTCATGTTAGTTTCAAGCTGCCTGGCTGCCGGCTGCCATCTTGGCTGACAGTTAATTTGCATATTGCCCTGATTAGCCAATGGGGAGGGTAGCGGTCGTACGCCAATTACCATGTTTCTCTTTTATTAGATAGGATAATAGATAGAAGTAAAAATCAACATATTGTGATTGCTCTGATGAAAACTTGATTATAACCTGATCAATAGTCTAAATATTCCAAAAAGATCTGTTTATTAGATGTGTGTTTGCTAGAAGTAGAGGTTTGAAATGGAGAACCATATAGCCAAATGTTTGCAAAGGGCTCTAGCATTGTAGAGGGCAGAAGCTGCTTTGAATTATTGACGTAACTGGGAGAATGGGTTCTGATATCAGAATACTTGGATTCAAATCCCGACTCTTTCAATTAATTGCAGTATGGTAGGCTGGCTTGTAAAATACTAGTAGTTTCTAAAGATCTCCATAGCCTTGGTTAATACCGTTCTCTGGGTTAGACCTAGTAACTTGGATCTATCCAGTGCAATACAGCAAAGGTGATGAGATACTATTTTCATTATTTGGTTGCAAAAGTTAATATTTTCCATCTTACTATCAAACCCAGTTTATTGCCATCGTAACTTACATGCTTTTATGAAGCAAGCTGCCATGTGGGAGAGGCCCAGGTGGCAAGTAAGTGAGGTTGACTTCCAGCCGGCAAGGATCTGAATATTGCCAGTAACGACTGAGTTTAGAAGCAGATACTTCTTCAGTGGAGCCTTCAAATTGACTGCTGTCCTTGGGCCAACACCTTCACTGAGTTACCCTAAAGCTAAGGCTCTCTTCCTGACCCACAGAAACTGTGCAGTACTAAATTGGTGTTATATAGGCCACTAAATCTTGGAACAATTTGTCACACACACGTGTAGATAATGCAGTGTGACCATTAACAAGTTTCTTATTTTCCCAAGACCTCAGTATGCACATCTGTAAAATAGTGATAATAAGAGTAGTTTTCCCACCACGGGAAGCACTTTAGTGTTTGGTAAATAACCTAACAGTGGTTGCAAGTATTAGAGAATATAGGAGGGATTAATAAATAATAGGTATATTTTCTGAATGAATCTGAAACCATTTAGAAATAAGGTAGAGTAAAGCAGATATAGGGGAAAAATTCCTTGGTACAGGTAAAGATGAACCAAAAGCATTACGGCTTCTATCTACATGCAAGTAGAGTTAAAAATATTGAATCTCAGATTTAGGCAGAATTTTGTAACCAATAATACCAATCCCTTCCCATATGAGAGGTCTACTTCTGTAAGATTTATAGCATCGAGAAACAAAGCAGTGTTTGTGTCGTCTCTGCACAGAGTTCCCAAGAAAAAGAGAGAAAAGAGCATGGGGTTTTTCTAGGCATGTTAGATTTTTCCTTCTAAACCCACCAATCAGATAAGGTCGCCCTAGCATAGCAATAGAGTGCATAAAAAGACTGAAGACAAAAAGGGGCCTGAGAGGTTATACTAATAAACATACTTCCATGGAAAGGTCAAGATTAGCTAGTAGAAGTGGTGGGGTTGAGATACTGTAGTAGTTGTGGTGATAGGAGTAGTAGCAATAGCAGTAACATCACTAAATATCTAGTTGATACAGGTTGGTAAAACCTGTCAGTGAGAATGGACATTTCAGTGTTTTTGTAGATAAAATATACTAAACATGAATAGCATTTCACGGTTTACCTTGACAAACTCTACACATATTAAGAAACCTTATGATTGTAATTTGAATTAATACGTAGATCTATCTATAAACAAAGTCAATCCAATAAATAGTTATTATAAAATATTTATTAATATTCTGACTTTTATGCATGTTTTGAATACCACTGAGTTTGTTGCCCCGGGCTACACTAATGTAATCAACTTTTGAAGATTAACAGACATGCTTTACCGAATTAGATTGTGCTATGAAATAATAATACCAATTTACTGCCATCCTGTGGAGACCTATCTAAGTAGCCAGCTAGATTTTCCCCTGAAATACATTCTTCAAATTGTTATAAATGTTATAAGTCACATAAGTCACCTGGATTAGTTTGAGAGTACTTAACAGTAATATTGTCATCTTTACTTATATATTTGCATTGTTCCACTTAAAACATTCAACCTTACTGGTCTTAGATTTAAAGGGTAGCTCTGGTGACACAATATAATAGAATTTTCCAGGCAATGGATATATTAAATATACCAGAGCATAGAATATTAATGTAATCAAAATATTAGAAAATTATTGAAGAATCATTCTCAGACAAAAGTTATTAACTAGCACCAGTAAGATAGTAATATCGTTATGTTCCACAGAAGTCAGTCTCATGTTCACAGATGTTTAAATATTTTTTTCATTCATTATAGGTATAATCATTGATTTAAATATTATTTAGTTTTTGAATAAAGTTATATAAATGCTACAATTTTATGGATTATAAAATGGAAATTCATTACTAACAGTGATAGCAAAGATGCAAACAAATTCCTCAATCTGTTAGGTTTGAAAAAGGCAGAATTAACCAAATGTATAGATAAAAATACAGCAGTATAAATAATATACAATAATGCACAAAGAAGACTAGCATTTGGTTATGCCATTTATTATATTTATTTCTTGTAATGACATTTTAAAAATATCTAAGCATCTTGAATGTAAGCATTGTGTTTTTCCTCTTCCTATCTCTCATCATCTTTAGAATTATGTGATTTAAGATTATAGGTGATAAACGATATGTGTTTCCTTAATGTGAGTTTAGCATTGTGAAATTATTTTATTTTTCTTTTCAGTCTTTTTATCAGTTATTTGTGGCCATATAAAAGCACCAAAATACATATGAAATATGCATTTGTTCATTTTTTCAAAATTCCTTTTTAAATTGTTTTGAAGTAACTTACAAAACAGCAATAAGGTCAATACAGCTGAGGTAGAAATAGAGAATTCAGACATAGGACACGAAGTTTGAAAAACTTGAAAGGTTTGGCAGGAAGCTGCAAAAATAAATAACTTTTAGAAAATAAAGCCAATGGAAAAAAGTTCAAAGAACTGAGACTTTTAATCAGCCTGAGACAAAAAGAAATAAAAAAAAAAAGCACAGTTCCGAAGTCCAACTTATATCTTCAACTACCTCACTAGTTCCCATTCTTAAAGAATTAATTGGAAAAAAATACACCAAGAGGAGAACAAGAGGGAAATGTTTACAATGCAGCATAAAGGACTTAAATTTATCTGAACAACAACAGCAACAAAAGTCAATTCATTGTTGAGGAAAGGGTAGTAAGGAAAAGATGAGTGTAATCTATCAGGAAAGTAAGACTAGCCCCTTTAGAAAATTGGCATGGCACTCAGGCATGAGGCTGGACACTGCCTTTTCAAAAGAGGTTTAAGGACAGAAAAGTCTCTATTAAAATAGCCTAGTAAGTTCCAATACTGAAGGAAGCTATGAATGTCAACTCTGCCCATATTGATACAAGAACTCAGTTTGTACAATTAGTACAGATTGAAACTTAGGGGAGGAAAAAGAAGGGTGTTTTAGTTGCTTTCCGGGAGATTGAATGAAATACTAAAGTTGAAGGATGAAAATAGTCTTGAGAATGCTCAGATGCATTAAGCTGATTAAGATAAAGAAGAGAGAGATGGCTGCTATTCAGAGGGGATGGAGGCTCATCATTACAGAATGTCACAGGTCCAGCTTATTAATAAAGGATTTCTAAATTTGCCTCCACTGGGTTTCCAGTGATTTGTGGACCTGGCAGGGCTGCACATAAAGAAAGTAGCTCTTTAGCATTAGTAAGGGGAGGCACAATCTGACAGATTCACATTAGGAAATTCATCTTAAATATCCTCATTAATTCTCTGAATACTGCATCCCAGTACTTAAAAGTCTGACTAATTCCTCATATCCTACTTCTACAGTTTAATATGATTGGCACCAGTGCTGAGAATCATGGTAGCATAACAAGAGAAATAATGATATCTTTTTATTTCCTTTTTTAATATGTCCTTTCTTAAGGCAAAATAGGGGATTTCTAAAGGATATATCCAAAAACAGTTCATCATAGTTTACTAGAAACTATATTAGCTATTACATTACATTTAAGTTGGTGGAGAGTTGACAGTGAAAGTTATTAGTGTTGTTCAGTATTTAAAAAAGAATTGTGGAATCTTTCTGACAGACATTATAGTAGATACTTCATTTAAAATGCAAAAATAAACTGAATATATTATGATTTTCAACCTTGTTTTTGTGATTTAATATAGAATATAATTCATTATAGTTTAAATAATGTAATCTATGTTATGGAGAACATAAACTGTTATTTTCTTCTTTATCAGTGAAAAGGATTTTCTTATATAGCCTATGGGAATTTTATTTATGGATAGAGTTGATAGATCTATGACCATATTTTTCATATGAAATAAAATGAAATTCTTTTTTCAAATGTAAATTATAAAATGCAAGATTTCTTCATTTTAATGGATGTATATACCTGAGATGAAAAATATATGGAATGAAACATTCATTAAAATTCAATAGACTAACCTGATTTAAGAACTAAAGTACAGGCTGCACTTCATTCTGTTATAATGTTTACAAAGTGTTTCTATAAAACTCAGTAGCATCTGTTGAGTGATTATGAGGCTTTTCAGATTTTTCCTAAGACTTATAGCAAAAAAACCCCACAAATTTATATATATAAAATATGCTTTTATTGACTTTAGAGAGAGAAAGAGAGAGGCAGAGAGAGGGAAAAAAAAACACAAAACAACATTGATCACCTGCTTCCTGCACACCACCTACTGGGGATCGAGCCTGCAACCGGGGCATGTGTCCTGACCAGGAATCCAACCAGTAACATTTTGGTGCTTGGAATGAAGCTCAATCAACTGAGCCACACTGGCCAAGGCTCCAAACAACATATTCTAATATTGTGGATATTTTCTGGCAGGATTCACCAAGATTTCTAAGGTATGAATGTGGCTACTATTGTAATAAATTTTAATCTATGCCTTAAGTTATTGTGTCATTAAACTAGAGTTAAAGTTCCAGGTGGTAGCACTGATTGGGCTCAGTTTGGCCAACTAACCAGCATGCTCAGTGCCAGGCAGTAGAGAAACTCAGCCTGTAGTAGAAGAGAGAGTCTTGCATATTATCAAACCGACAGAATGGCTTACTGCTCCAGATGTGACACTGCCCCCCAAAAGAAATATGGCAACTGAAGTACATAATGTTGGAACTGTTAAGGAATGTGAATGACAAATATGTATACTAAATAGTTAGAAAGAAAAATTAATGTTACTCTTCAATGCTATCCACTAATAAGGCTGTTTTTACAAATCATTTTTTTGCAGCCTATGCATAGTTTTATAATAAAGTGTCTAAAACATATTTGGCCCTGTATCTTTCTATATTTTATATTTTATTGGCTGTAGGTCAAGTAGATAGTTTTGGTTCCTGGGTCACTTATTGGATACATTGAAATGTCTCTTTGGGGACTCATTACCATTTGTTTTATTTTAATAGCTATATGATAACTAAAGTGGAAGAATGTACTATAAATTGTTTTTAAATACACTCTATGCCATGATTTTAATTTTGACAGCATTAAGTGGTTAAAGTATCTATCTATCTATCTATCTATCTATCTATCTATCTATTGCTGCAAAAATTTTTTATGGTTTCCATTTGGTGGAATGTATGGGAGAGGGCTTCAGGGTGATTAAAGGAACGGCTAGTGGTTTCGGGGAGAGGGTCAGGCAAAAACCAGACACCAGGGGAATGCAGAGGGGCCCCCAAAGGCTCCCAGTCGTGCTTGAGGGTGAGCCTTTCCAAGAGATACTCGCCCAGCCCAGCCTGGGGGCGGGCCAGACTGCGGGGTGAGCCAGGTGTCGTCCATCTTCTTGATAAGTTTCACCTGCTCACCCAGGAAGTGGTTTTCCTGGAAGTTGTGGAGAGGGGAGTCTGCACGAGTAGAACCCAGGGCCTGCAGCTCCAAAAGGGCCTGTTTCAGGCTCCTCTCCAAGGCCAAGGCGGCTGCCATGGCGTCCTGAGTTTTGCCCACTCATCTAGGGGAGGCTCAGCACCCTCAGCTTCTTCTCTGCCAACTTGAGGAGGAAGTGGCCCACGCCCTCCAGAGCCACATCGTCATGGTGGAAACAGAATCCCAGAGAGAGGTAAGTGTGGGAGGCCCGCAGGTGCAGGTTGGCCAGGCGGTTGACAGCAGCCTCCGCCTCGGTAGAATAATTCTGCGAATTTGGGAGCTCATGGTTGTTTGGCAACAAGAAGATAAGGTAAGAAAAACAAAACAATGTTGGCTGGCCTCAGAGGCTGAGGATGGCTGAGGTGGTTCTGAAGGTGGTGACTGGGTAAGAAGCAGGAGAGTAGGTGGAGGTTGGAAGAAGGAAGGGTTGTTCCTGGGTCTGTTCTGCCCAGACATTGTTGAAGCAAGAGACAGATCCGGGACTGCTGAGGGCACTGCCAAGTGGTTAAAGCATTTAAATTCTGAAAATACCAAGCATTTTCTAAAATGAAGTAATTAAATAAATAACATTATCTTTGGAGCTTTTTTTACGATTTCAGAATACAGACAGTTCTTTCTACGGAAGAACTGATTTCTGAGTGAGGAATGATATGCAGTGTTACGATAAAAGAACAATATTAGTCTTAAAATAGTGTGTGTAATAAAGGTTTTTATCTTAAATTCGCATTGGTATTGTATTTACTAATATAGGCACTGTTATATTGCACTAAGAATTTAACCCCAAGAATTAATGTGGCTTATCAAAACAAATGTTTATTTTTGCTTACACTGCAATGCTAATGCAATGATTGTGTGGTGTTGCAGGGGAGATCTGTGTTTCCTATACATTCTCCAGGGTTCAGACAGACAGAAGTACCATCATCTATGGCTGGGTATCTTGGACTATGTTAACCTCTTTAGCTGCCACAAAAGAGGAAAATGGACTGGAAAATTGTGCATAGGCTTGTATTGTTTCAGCCGGGGAATGACATAGGTCATTCATCAATCTCATTGGTCAACAGTCATGTGGCTCTGCAAGGAGGGATGGGAAACACAGAGGAGTAAATAGATCCTTTGGTGAATATTTTTGTCTCTGTCACAGACAAGATTATATTGTCTTTATCATGTGATGCTATCATTTTTAAAGTCAATAAATTGGATTTTCCCTCAATTGGAGGTATTTAAGGCATATGGTTAGTTCCATTAAAAGGAAGCATTTTGTAGCATGGATTTTAGTTCTCAATTTATTATTTCATCCTGTATCTGGATAAGTTTTTTTCAACCTACCATTAGAGTGTAAAGAAATTGTGTATGACATCACATACAAAAAAGCTACATAGCACTAAAAAAGGACTTTATAATCTGTTTTCAGATAATAACAATTCCATAAGTTAAATGTTTTTACAAGTGGTACTAAATATCAGATTATCTTAATAATTCATTTTAACTCCTTAGTATGTGCAATTATGTACATCTATTTATAGATCAATACACCAGGAAAAAACAGACAATGAGAAAAGAAAGTTACATTCGGGGTATTTACACACAATAAATCCAGAAACAATATTTTAAAACAGAAGACCTTTGCTTGATGGTTCTTGTTACATCCCCCTCATTTTCACACTGTCTGTTCTTTCTAATTATATGTAGTATTTATAAAAACTTGGATGTACAGAAAAAGCATGATTTTTCATGGAGAACATAAGAGCCTGCTGAAAAATGATCAAGATGCATAAAAAATGGGAAAAAGTATTCAAAATATGTCAATTAGATGTAAATAAAGTGAATTCAGTTTTAAGAATACACCCAAATCCAAAGTCATGCTTAGCTAATTGTATTTTACATTACACATCTACATATTTATGTATGTGTATTTATACATAAATCTACATATGTGTATTTGCACCACATAGTCTGCATATGTGTGTTTGTGTGTGTGTGTGTATGTGTGTGGAGAGAGAGAGATTTTCTACTAACTAATATCCCAAACTTCCATTTATTTTTTAGAAAATATATAGTTCAAAAAAATAACATTTTGAAAATAAAAGATGACTAGTGTTTTTAAAACAAATATGCACTGTGGAATAATACATAGATAGATGATGACAGATAGATGACAGATGATTGATATAGATATAAAGATATAGATATAGATGATATAGGTATAGATATCTATGTGAGTATACACACAGAACACCGTCCTATACTGATAAAAGACAAACATGCAAATTGACTGTACTTTCACTACACCTTAATCCACGTCCACCAGCCAATCAGGGCGACTATATGCAAATTAACCCAACCAAGATGGCGGCCAGCAGCCACGGAGCTGGAGAGAGCAGAAGGCTTGCTTGCTCCAGTGATGGAGGAAGCCAAGGTTCCCCACCTGCTGCAGCCCAGCTCTGAGCTCCACTGAAAACAACAAAGTTTCAATTACAGAAGGTAAACAAATCCCAGATACCTGCTTTCAGCCAGCCATGGCCACTGAGCTGGAGTGAGCAGGAGTGGGTTGCCCCTGGCGATGGAGGAAGCCAAGCTTTCCACAGGCCTCCGCTAAAGGCAACAAAGTTTCAATTATAGAAGGTAAATAAATCCCAGAATAAAAAGGAAAAAAAAAAAGGAGAGGCTGGGAGCTTACGTCACCAAGGTGCTTGGCCAGCCTGAAAACAGCCATCAGCCCCTCACCCAGGCTGGCCAAACCTTCATGGGGTGAGGGTCCCCACTGGGATGGACATTCTCTGAAGGATCCCACACTGCAAGAGGGCATAGGCCGAGCTGAGGGACCCCCTGAGTGCACAAATTTTTGTGCACCGGGCCTCTAGTAGTATATAATCAACAAGTAAGCTTTATAAAAAGATGTATAGAAGAAAATTAACTTTGTCTGCTAAAAGCACAAAGTTATATAAATGAGTATTCTAGTTCCTTTAATTCTCTTTGACTTGAATACAGATTACTTATGGGGTTTTGACTGTATTAGAGACATTGGTGCCCCATGAAGGAAGGAACTATTTGTACGACTTAAGAGTTAAGTAGAATCTTATGGAGCTTCATGAGCAAGGAAATGCTATGAATGAAGACACATGTTAAGAAGATTTATTTGACATTGTGTACAAAACTCATAATGATCTTGTAATGAGCGATTGTTGAAGCCTAGGCAAAAACAATTACCTATTTTATATCATTACCAATGGCAAGGAGATGTTGGTTAGGAAAAATAATAATAAAATAGAAGGAACAACAGGACAACTAAGGTGTGGGGGGAATCAGAACGCATTATTTTCAGGACTAATTAGCTGACAGTATTTAGCATAACTGGCAGTAAAAAAGTGAAGCTCTTAGGGAGGAGGTATGTGCACAGAAGGAGGGAAGGGTGTAGGAAGATATGCAATGGAGTTCAGATTTCAGTTAGTCTATCTGGTGAAGACATTTGGCATAGAGGATGACGTTTTCAGAGAAAAGAACCTAATGAAGAGAGAGAAGCAACTGTCTTGAAATCACAGAAAATGCCATAATTAATGGACTATAAGAAACTCAGTAAAATGGCACTTTCAAAGGAAGGAATTATGGGATCACATTCAGATGTTCCCTATTACTGTGTTCCCTTGGGGAACTTACATAGGCTCTATGAGCCTCATTTTCTTGATGTGTAATAATGAATGATTTCTAGCCTGAATGACTCACTTTAGGATTAATTGTAATAAAGATATAGAGACCCTAGCAGGTCACTAGCACACAATATATTGTAGTTATTATTATCATTAACCCCCCCACACACACACAAATTATGTTGTACTGGAAATCAAAAAATAAGAATGCTTCTAGGAAATACAGGGAAGCATTTACATATATAAATGTGAGACAATTGATGACCTTGTGAAGAATATTTCATAAACAAAATGGAAGTGGAAGCCAGATAGCAAGGGAGTAATAAGAAAGTTGAGCTCTGAGACAATGAAGTCATAGTACAAATTATTCTTTCTAATAGATAAACAGTGAAGGAAGGACAGGTTTGGATTGTGGTACAAACATAGTAGGTTTGAAGGAAGGTATTATTTGTTTGTTATGTTTTCCATTACGTGAGGCAAGAACAAGTTTACCTTTAAAATAGTTAAGGGTTTTAAATGTAGTTAGCGATTGTTGAAACTGGAGGAAGTAGACCCTACATAAGGGAGGCCTAGATCACACAGGCAGAAAGATGCTTAGCCACGGCAAAAACGATGTGTGCTTCTTGCAAAGGAGCATGGACACTGGCATCAGACACCCTGGGTTAGAATTCATACTCATCATTAGCTAAACGTGTATGATATTCAGCAAGCCACTTGCTTTCTCTAGGCCAGATATTCTCACCCATAGGTGAGGAAATGATACTAACATCCGAGGCTGTTTTGTGCACCAGATTAGAGTAGGCTTTCAGAAAAGTGTTTGTGTCTTCCTTTCCTTCCCTATTCCTCCAGAGAAGTCGAGAATTCGCAATTAAGGAAGTTGATAAATGTCCTTGATGGGTGAGTAACAGTACCTGTGGGTGTATAAGGTAAATGGAGAGGGCTCTGGACAACTTTCATGGGGACTGTGGTGGGGAAGGCAAAAACAGATGAGAAAAATGAATAAATTATCCAGATTTTATGAGAGTTTAGAAAATTTGTGAAGTCACTGAGACAATTGCTTGCTAAACACAGCCCTGGATACTGTCTCATGAATGCCATCTTTACTACTTATAAAAGATACCTGCTTCCTAGAAGAGTTACTAACACATAAAACCCAAGGGTAGACTAGACCTGGAAATACGCCTGCTCAAGGAGTGCATAACCAGCAGTATGTGGCTCTCTGTGAGCTGTTACAGATAACAGCTCTTCAGTAAACCTCCAGGAAGCCAGTTTTATCTCAGATCATGAATTTTAAATCATTCATCATTTCTCAAAAGAGCATGTGGTACCTCCCTGACCGGTGAGTCACTTACACACTCACAGCTGGTAGACAGCACTTTGTGTCTTTGAGAGTGAGAATGGAATGCTATTTGAAAACAAAAGATGACTTTTATTTTCCCTCCTTACTGCTTAAAAACCTTGGATGGCCAGGAGGGAAAAATGTTATTTAAGCATCTGTAATTGAATGTGAGAGGAAGACTCTATGTTTAATGAGGAGATGTGGCACAACCCATGAAGACCAAGTTTGTTCGCTGGGCTGCTTATGCCCCAGATTGTTTCATTAATATTAATATTATCCAAGGTTTTCAAACCTCCTCAGGCCAGCGTAACTCAGAGAAGAAAAGCACATAATAACTCACATAGTCCACAAACTTATCTTTAGAAGCAAGAGGAATAATGGGGGCAGAGAAGTAGTGTTTTGCAGGTAAGGGAAAGGCTTTCTGCCACTGGGGAAATGTTGCCTCTCTTCAGAGGAAAATGTGGATGTATTTACAATGGTGTAACATTGACACAGAATTAAATCTGTAGCTGCATTTCTTGCCCTGGGGGCTTATTTTCTGCAGGTAAGCAATGCAACATATTGCATTAGAAATTAGGCAAAATGAAAATTTTTATTTTATATAATGTATTCTCTTTTAATGTGCATGATTTTAAAACGAAAGCGATGTTTAGCTATATGCTGCTAATAGTAATATCTAGCATTTATTGCGCTAAGCATTTAATATGTTATATCATTTAGTCCCCATAACAACCTTATGGGGTAGAGAAAATTAGTTTCTGTATTTTAAAGATGAAGGAAGGGATTGAGGGTTAGTAAGGCACATTAACTTTGTCATAGTAAAAAAATCAGTGGAGGCCAGGGCAGACTGCAAATTCATGCCCTCAAAATATATTGTAGAGCAGATTTTTATTTAATATTTATAGCAAATATCTGCATTAAATACATTGAAACAACTGTATGTCAATCTTTCATAATATTGTTTGACTTACTGTTCATTTGTTAATCCTGAAATTCACCTTCTCTACCATGATCATATGTGTTAAAGTGGTGGGGATATAGCAAACATACTATCAAAGGAACATCTTGCATTTTTGGCAAACTAGGTGTGAAAGCTATTTTAAAGAACAGAATTGAAGGTATTTGGTTGTACAGTTTTAAAGCTTTGGGTATGTTCCATTCAACTTGAGGAAAGGTAAAAGGTAAGCTTGCATTACTTAAAAATAGCTTATTTTTTAAAATATTCAATTTAGCTCCATGCTTGTCTTCTCTCCAAACAAAAGTTGATCTCTCTTCACCATTGTGTTGCTGTAAATAAACTGGTAGATGTTTAGATTGCTTGATTATGAAATGTTTATATAATTACATGTTTATGTTGTACATGTTTATGTTTATGAACATGCCTTTTTCTTTCTATAGTTAAAAGAGTTTTAAAATGCCCCCAAAATGAATGAAGCAAGTTTACCAAGATTTGAGTGCATAACAAGGCCTGCTTTATGTATTGGTATATAGGATATAGTTTTGACCTCATGATCTTTGAGAAAATCTATTTACAATTTATGTCTCAGAAATGTGATCATCAGGAAATTTGTTATAGAGAAGAACAATTATGAAGTCTCTGCAGCTCTGCATTGGGTGATCTTTAATATTTGAAGATTTTATTCTAAACTGTTACATGTTTTATGAATAGACAAGAGGCCCGGTGCACGACATTTGTGCACTTGGGGGGTATCCCTCAGCCTGGCTGTGCCTTCTCACAGACTGGGACCCATGGGGGGATGTCCGCCTGCCACAGAGGCAGGAGAGGCTCCCACCACCGCCACTGTGCTTTTCAGCCATGAGCCCAGCTTCTGTGAGAGCGCACTGACCACCGGGGGGCAGCTCCTGCATTGAGCGTCTGGCCCCTGATGATCAGTGTGCAGCATAGCAACTGGTTGTTCTGCTGTTAGGTCAATTTGCACGTTATCCTTTTATTATATAGGATGTCCTGCTAATCAATGCCAATTTTATCTTGCCTTTATATACAGTAATTTGTTATATGGATAATTATGGATATTATAAACCAAACAATTACACTGGAAAAGGTTCCAACAAAGGTCAATTATGTCAGTGGGATGTACAAGCCAGTTGATTGAAATTGTGTAGATATAAACTACACTTTCAGAAGAATGACATTGAGTGTGGCACCTCCAAGCAAAGTTCCATGGATATAGTGAGCTAATAAGTGTATATATTTTCAGTACAGTAAATTTATGATAATGTGTTATGTTACATAGAGAGCTTCCTATGAAAAACTGTGTAGTTTTTTTAGGAAACCCTACACAGTTTTTCATAGTGGCTGCACCAATTTACACTCCCACCAACAGTGTACAACAAAGAAGATATGTGTACTTTGAAAAGACAAGCTGCAATAAAATCTACACCTATAATAGAATCAAATTTTATTGCCAATTAGCCTTCTACACTTTCTTAATTCGATATTTCTACCTTCCCAAAAGCTGAGAAAGAGAAAGAGACATTTTTAAATAATACCAGGCAGTCTTAAGTTCATAATTATATACTTATATCCAGGCTTTCTTCAAAATATATTAGAATAAAATAAAAAGTTGATCATTTGTAAACATCTGTGATCTTACGCTTATTTCAGTTACAACAACTTGCTAACTGAAGATATTCAATAAACATTTAATGATAGCTACTTATTGAAATTCTACTTCTAATAATTTTAGCAACATTCAGTTACTTGTTAGGTCACCTATTGCACTATTTTTTAACAAAAACATGTATGAAAATATTATTTTATTCTCATTTTGTAACAATTAGCTTAATATAAATCACAGAATCATGAAAAAGGAAGACAATTTAGGATCCTGTTTTAGGACACTCTTTAGAAGTAATGCATATATATATATATATATATATATATATATATATATATATATGTGAATTATGAGAATACTTATCTTCCACACAAAAAATTATTGGTATATAATCAGCATAATGAGAATTATAATTACTAATATTTATTGAGACCTTATCATGTTAGATAATGTGCTAATCATGGTTCATGTATTATATTATTAAGTCTTCATAACCACCACAGGAGCAAGTTACTATCATTATTATATTGTTTAAGTAAATTAGCCTAGGACATTTATCTAGTAAGGGGTGGAGTTAAAATATCATTGCTGAGTTTCATGTGCACTATGTATGCAGCATCTATGGAGTTCAAGATGCATCAAAAATAGTATTATCAAATATTTCTCTAACCTTTGTTTCACTTAGGTCTCTGTCCTGTCTAAGGAAAGTATAGTATCTCTGAGGAGTACAGTACATAGAAAAGACCAAGGATAGCCTGCTAGTATCCCTTCGCATAGCTGCCCAGGATAGATACCACTCATTAATCAAAACTTATTCACATTAAGCCAGGATGGGGTCTTAAACTTATTTTGAATATAGTGATAAAGAGTTTCAATCACTACAATAGATCAGTGCTAGCAAATGCAAGATATTACACTGACTATCTTTGGACTAAATTGTAACTAAGCATTCTTTTCCCCCCATTAAAACAAAAGCTATTGAAATCAGAGGACTTGTTGAAATTTAAAGAATCTCTGTATGGAAATGATAGATCTCAGTGAGGATTATCTCCTCAAGTCTCTCATTCTCATTTTCTCTCATAGATGTGGAAATTATTGGATACAGAAGATGCAACTGATGGAAGGCAATAGATTTGTTTTCAGTTGTAGGTCAGAAGCAAAGTCACTTAAACACTTTTGTAAAATAACTAAAAACAGCCATTGCAGTATAACCCACATTTTTACCCTTGGGGAGAGTGACATTTTAAATATCCAATTGATAATTAAACTATTTGTAGCTCCTCCCTAAGCCTATATTTTTGAAGCGAAATGCATAGGGATCTCTTTTGTATGTGTACATCTTTTCACTTTTTTCATGATTTAAATATATTTAATGTAAAAGCTGCTAGCACTCATCCAATATGTTTATAAAAAGTTACAGATTATAACTTGGATATCACCGTTATTTTTATTTTTAGAAAGTGAATGTCATAGCTCAACATTTAAAAAAATCAAGTGCCAAATAATTTTAAGTTAATGTGATTTAATTGTTTTTGATTCAACAAATATTTATTGAACTTTTACTGTATTCAAAATTTCTGACACTAGACAGCTTGAAATGGTAGAATGTAAGTGAATCATTAAAATGTGTTAATTAATTCTTCTACCATTTATGTGAACCCAATAACTGAATTTAGGTGGGGTTTTTTTCCAATTAAGCAACATGTCAGGAAGGCATAGGGTTTCTGTCTAATACTAACCTATAACAATCTGAAAATACATAAATATATGTATAGATGAAACCTCTGAAAATGTGTTCCTTCTATCCAACAGAGTGATGATAAATATCAATAAGTTTTAATCAACAAAACAGATTTTTTTCTTTGTACTGCAATTTTCTATCTGCAGAAATAATCTTATTTCCAATATTTAATTTCATATGTAGTCTTTTAGCTCATGCAATCTCTCTTGTCAAAGAACTTGCCACAAAAGATCACTATTGCTTAGTGCCATGTGCCCTCATGTGCCTGGCTTATGAAATGCATGGCTTGAAGACCTCCAACCAAATACATGTCATGAGGGCACATTCTAACACAAAACACTAAAAGTCATAGTAAAATTATATTTTCTACAATACTTCCAATGGTTCAGATGACACAAAGCACACCCAAACATTAAAACATAATATTTGAACAATTTTGAAAGTTTTTGTGATTGAGAACCACCAACTAGATAGAGGTAGGTCACGCCCCACTGGTTTCTGTTTCTATGGACAGGTATAATTAGTATACTCAGCACAGTGCAGAAATGGCTTATGGAAACTTTAAGAGAACTTTTGATTTTACTCATTCAATCTTTTTAAACATGATGTTTACCAATATGAAGAGCTTGATAATGAGTTATTAAAATCACTATACAGTCGCTCTAGTTTGATCAATAAGGCTATAAACCCAAAAGTACAACAATATTTATTTTCTTCCCTCAGGGAATAGGAAACTCTTTAGAATAGGTCATCATGTTTGTGATTTTCAATATCTATCTTATATTAAAATTGTACTTAAAAATCTAATAACTATATTACAGTTGTGTTTTCCATTTTGCAACTGATTTAGATCAAGAAAGATCTCTTAGTCACTCTCTGTAATCAAGCTAGCTTAGAATGAGAAACCTGTTAATAATTAGCCTGCATTGGTGCATCAAACATATATAATAGTTATTTGCCTGAAAAGATGGGTTTACACAATTCTAAATGAAAAAATAGTATATTGATAATGATGATGATGAAAAGAACAGTTGTATTCTAGTCACTTTATAAATCATTTCTTTTTTTTAAAAATATATTTTATTGATTTTTTACAGAGAGGAAGGGAGAGAGATAGTCAGAAACATCGATGAGAGAGGAACATCGGCCGAGGCCGGTTTGGCTCAGTGGATGGGGCGTCGGCCTGCGGACTGAAGGGTCCCGGGTTCGATTCCGGTCGGGGGCATGTACCTGGGTTGCGGGCACATCCCTGGTGGGGGTTGTGCAGGAGGCGGCTGGTCGATGTTTCTCTCTCATCGATGTTTCTGACTCTCTATCTCTCTCCCTTCCTCTCTGTGGAAAATCAATAAAATATATTAAAAAAAAAAAAAAAAAAAAAAAAAAAAAAAAAGAGAGAGGAACATCGATCAGCCGCCTCCTGCACATCTCCCACTGGGGATGTGCCCGCAACCCAGGTACATGCCCTTGACCGGAATCGAACCCGGGACCCCTCAGTCCGCAGGCCGACGCTCCATCCACTGAGCCAAACCGGTCTCGGCATAAATCATTTCTTATGCATTATCTCACTGAATCTTTACAACAATGATATATAAATATATATGTACATATACATATGTATTTATATATAATATTTCCATTTTATAAACAAAAATAAGATTCAGGGAGGTTAACTGAGCTGAGATAAAAATCCTACTGAGAGCAATATTCCAGTTATAATTCCAGAAGTTTAAAATTACTCTATATTTAAACTGGTTTTTCATCATTAGTTTTACTACATCTTATGGAACAGAAAATGATCATTATCAGAGAATGCTTCTTTATGACAAATATTGTTTCATAATGGGAATATCTACAAGCAATTTGCATATGTGGGGGCTGGAGCATGAGGATAATGTGTTTTTGTTTTTCAATCTGAAACTCATAAAGTGAAAAAGGTAGTATGTTGTTTCTAAGAGTGTATACTCAGTTGGAGGCAAATCTTGCTTTTGTAACTTTTTAACTGTGAAGTCTGAAATCAGTCACCTGTGATTCTCAGTATCCTGATCTGTAAATTATAGCATTGCATAAAACTTGCTTTATAATATATCTTTATTAATTGGAAAGTGTTTAGCAGAGTACCTGGCATATTATAAGTGTTCAAGTGTTAGTTATCGTTGTTGTTCTTGCTGTTGCCTTTGTTAGTAATTTTCCCATCAGTAAACCTTGGGTGGACATTTATTCATAGTCAGCTTCCTTTTTTCCTCCTTCTACATCCAAATACTTTGCTGACACCAATCAATAGTAGAGGCTGGCATTAGAATAATGAAATAAAGAAACAAATCAATATTACTTGATATCAAACAGAAAAATAACCAATTGCCTGCCATGACTGGGACACATGAGAGGACAATGATATAAGAGGAAGGCTGATATCTGAATCAGTTGTGTTTTCTATTTCATAAATTATTAATAGTGACAGCTAATGGTTGAAGAAAAAGATTGAGAATACACCTACTATTTAGAAAATGCAGGCAATCGAACACTTCTATTCCTAAATGTAATGAAAAGAGGAAAACTCAATCAAAGACTAATCACACAAGTATCCTAAATTAAAACTAATTATACTACTTCCCCAGAGTCATCTATTCTTTCAGCAGCTAAACTGCTAAAGTTTTCAATAAAAATGGGAGGCTTCATTTATTTTAATGAACAAAACTGATATTAAAAATCCTCTTCCCCATATTTTAGTGACATTCTCAAATAGACTTATTACTTAAATCTTAGTGACAAAAAATTATATTTCCCTATGACAGTGATGTGTTATGTTCTACTATAACTAACTTACATTTCTCTATAGTTCACTCTTCTCCAGTCATTCTACATTTCTTCAGCCCTTTTATTTACTTCCTTTGACAAGCATACATAAATCTAAAGTGTACAACATGATAACATGATATATGTATACATTGTGAAATGATTCCCACAATCAAGTTCATGGATATATTCCTTACCTTCCATAGTTACCTTTGTGGGTGTAAGAATGCTTATGATATACTAGAGGCCCAGTGCACGAAATCATGCAACAGTGGGGTCCCTTGGCCTGGCCTGCAGGATCAGGCCAAAACAGGCTCTCCGACATCCCCTGAGGGGTCCAGGATTGCAAGAGGGCACAGGCCAGGCCGAAGGACCCCACCAGTGCACAATCAGGGTCAGAGGGATCCAGGAGGTTGGCCAGCTGGGGAGGAACCTTGGGAGGGCTCCAAGGTGTCTGGCCTGTCTTGCTCAGTCCGGAATGGCCCGACCCCAACAGCAAGCTAACCTAAAGGTCGGACTATCTCCTCCCTGGTGGTCAGTGCATGTCCTAGTGAGCAGTTGAGCAGGCTTAGCATATCATTAGCATATTATGCTTTGATTGGTTCAATGGACAACTGGACACTTAACATATTAGTCTTTTATTATATAAGATAACTGATAGTTTCTACACTGTAACTAACCTTCCCCATCCCCCTGCCCACTGGGCCCCAGCAATCATAATTCTACTCTTTGTTTTAAAGAGTTCCACTTTTTTTTTTTTTTTTTTAAGATTCCACATATAGGTGATACTATATATTTTGTCTTTGTCTGGCTATTTTAGTAACATAATACCATGAAGCTTCAGCCATTTTGTTGCAGATGACAGAGTTTTCATTTCTAAGGCTGAATAATATTTTATTCTATATATCTACAACTTTTTCTTTATCCATTCATCTATCCGTGGACACATAGATTGTTTCAATGACTTGGCTATTGTGAATAAAGCTGCTGTGAACATGGAAGTACAGATACCTCTTTGAGATAGTGATTTTGTTTCCTTTGGATATATACCTAGAAGTGGGATTTCTGGGTCACATACAAGTTCTAGTTTTATATTTTTGACATTTTTATTTTATGTGTTTGAAATATTGTTTTTAATTTTTCAATTTCTGTTGACATACCACATTACAGTAATTTTAGGTGTACAAGCCTGTGGTTAAACATTTACATAACTAACAAAGTGATCACCCCAATAAATCTAGCACCTATTTGATACCATAAATACTTATTACAATATTATTGACTATGATACTTATCCTGTACATACATTACATCCCCATGAATGTTCTGTAACTACCAATTTGTACTTCTTAATCCCTCCAACTTTCACCTATTCTCCACCGCTCTCCCACCTGGCAACTATCAAAATGTTCTCTGAATCTATGAGTCTGTTTCCGTTCCCCTTATTTGTTTATTTTGCCTTTTGTTTTTCATTCAGCACATAAGTGAAATCATCTGGCATTTGTCTTTCTCTCTGTGTCTTATTCCACTCAGCACAATATCCTCTAGGACAGCAGTTCTCAACCTGTGGGTCGCGACCCCTTTGGGGGTCGAAGGACCCTTTCACAGGGGTCGCCTAAGACCATCGGAAAACACATATATAATTACTTATTGTTTCTGTGATTAATCACTATGCTTTAATCATGTTCAATTTGTAACAATGAAATAGGGGGTCACCACAACATAAGAAACTGTATTAAAGGGTCGCGGCATTAGGAAGGTTGAGAACTATAGCTCTAGGACCATCCATGTTGCTGATGACAAGATTTCATTCTCTTTTAAGGCTGGTTCATATTCCATTGTATATATATACACCATTTCTTTATCAATTCATTTATTGATGGACAATTAGGTCCCTTCCATATCTTGGAAATTGTAAATAATGCTACAATGAACATATGGATGTGTATGCCTTTCTGATTTACAGTTTTGGGGTTCTTTAAATAATTAGCCAGAGTGGAATTGCTGGGTCCATGTTTGTCTCTTGTTATGGAGCCTTTATTTAAAATCTATTTTATCTGGTAAAAGTATTGCTACCACAGCTTTTTTTCCATTTCCATCTTCATAAAATATCATTTTCTCTCCTTTTACATTCAGTGTGAGTGTGTCTTTCTAATGAAGTGAGTCTCTTGTGAATAGCATATGGAAGGGTCTTGTTTTGTTATCGATTCAACTATTGTATCTCTTTTGACTGAAACATTTAATCCATTTCCATTTTAACTAATTTTTGGTACATATTATTTTATTGCCATTTTATTATCCACATTTCTTAATCTTTTTTTTTCTTATTCTTCTTAAAGAAGATCCTTTAACAATTCTTATAATACTGGTATGGTGGTGATGGACTCATTTAGCTTTTTCTTGTCTGGGAAGCTTTATCTGTCCTTCAATTTTATATTTATTTATTAATTAAATATTTTTATTGCTTTTTAGAGACAGAGGAAAGGAGAGGGAGAAAGAGAGAAACATCCATGTGAGAGTGAAATATTGATTGGCTGCCTCCTGAATGCCCCATTGGGGATTGAGTCTATAACTCAAATATGTGTCCTAACAAGGAATCAACTGAGCTACAGCAGCCAGGGCTATCAATCCTTCAATTCTAAAAAAAAAAAAAAAATGGCTTTGCTTGTTTTTTATCACTTTGAATATTTCATGATAATCCCTCTGACCTACAAATTTTCTATTGAGAAATCAGCTGATAGTCTACAGGGAGCTCCATGTAGGTATATAAATATCTTTAAGATTCTTTATTTGTCTCAACTTTGGGCATTTTAATTATAATATGTGTTGATGTGGGCCTCTTTGGGTACATCTTGTTTGGGACTCTGTGCTTCCTGAACTTGCATGTCTACTTTATTTATTAAGTTAGGGAAGTTTTCCATCATTATTCTTTCCAAATAGGTTTTCAACTGCTTTGTCTACTCTACTATTGATACCCTGTAAGTATTCTTTATTTTAGTTAGTGTATTCTTCATTTATGACTGTTTCTTTTTTATGTTTTTTTTTAATCTCCAGTTTTATGTTTCCTATCTCTTTGATGAAATTCTCCCTGAGATCATGTAACCAGTGTTTTGAATTCTGAATCTGGTGGATTGCTTATTTCCATTGTGTTTAGTTGTGTTTTTTTTTTTTGTTTTTTTTCCCCCAGAGTTTTTTTCTTTCATTTCAGACATATTTATTTGTCTCTTCATTTTTGTTGCTTCCCTGTGTTTGTTTCTATGTATCAGGTAGAGCTGCTATGTCTCCTGGTTTTGGTAAAGTGACCTTATTTAATAGGTGTCCTAAGGACCAGTTGTACAGCCTCCCCAGTCACTCAAGCTGGGCACTCTAGTTGAGGCCCTCTGTGTCAGCTGGGTGCACCTCCTATTGTATTTGAGCCTTGATTGCTATTGGTACATCAATGGAAGGGATTTACTCCCAGTCTGATTAGCCGTGTAGACTGGCCATGACTAGCATGGAGGACCTGCTGTGCAGGCCTGATTCCACAAAGCAGGATTCACTTCAGTGGGGCTCTGCTGTCCCCTGAGTTTGCCCGTTGATTGCATCACTTGTAGATACAGTTGGGTAGTGTTTCCTCATGGTCTGGAGCTGTCCGTTGGGAATGCTGGCTCTGGGGCCTTCCAGGAGGTGCAGGCCATGTTTAGCTGCTGCCTAATTGCTCTGCCAAGGGCCACCCAGCTTTCGTTACAATGTGATCCACAGATGGCTATTACTTATTGGGGGGTTAGAGGTGCCTGGGAAAGGCTAATTCTGACACCAAGGCCAGCTGATGCTGGTGCTGAGCCTGGGGCCACTTAGCCCCAGAAGTACAAGGCACACTGAGACAGATGCTGTCTGTTTGAGAGATTTTAGGAAAGTCCACAGCATGAGCCAGACAGTCTGTTTATATGGAAAAGTCAATGGAAACAGCTTGGGTGGGCCTGCAGGTTGGGTGGGGCCAGGTTTCAGGAAAGTATCAGGGTGGGGCCAACAGTGTTAGCCAAGTTGATGGAGACAGATATGGCACCCATCTGTTTGCTCAGTGTGGAAGGGCTCAGAAAGGGAACAGTGGCCTCTGCCAGCAGTTCTGTCTTGGAAAAAGCTGACTTTCCAGCCCTCCCTGGACAATTCTGTTCCTCTCAGAATGTTCCTGGTGCCTTTCCAGTTGCTGCCCCAGGGCTGGAGCTCAGAGCAAGTGAGTCTGAATAAATCCAAGCAGACCCTTTACGAGGAAAACCTGGAACTCTACAAGTCCTCTGTGTCACTAAGGCACCAGCCTTGCTGGTTTCCACAGGCAGAAGCTATGGGGATTTCTCTTCCAGGCATTGCAACCCTAGACTGATTAGCCCAGGGTTGGGCAAACTTTTTGACTCGAGGGCCACAATGGGTTCTTAAACTGGACTGGAGGGCCGGAACAAAAGCATGGATGGAGTGTTTGTGTGAACTAATATAAATTCAAAGTAAACATCATTACATAAAAGGGTACGGTCTTTTTTTTCAATAGTTTTATTCATTTCAAACGGGCCGGATCTGGCCCACGGGCCATAGTTTGCCCACGGCTGGATTAGCCTGTCCTCCACAGCAATATATCCCTCTTGATGTTTAACAGCTATATGGGGATGAGGGACCAACCCATTTCACATCTCTGACCCTCCTATTAGTCTCGCCGTGGCCTAGTCTCATCGTGGCTACTTCTTTATATCCTTAACTGTAGGACTTCTGTTCAACTAGATTTCATGTAGGTCTTAATAATGGTTGTTCTGTACTTTAGTTGTAATTTCAATGTAGTTGATGGATAGGGTGAGTAGAGGATTTACCTACTCCCCCATTTTGACTGGAAGACCGTTCTTTATTATTTTAAGAAATGCTATACTATTTCCCAAAATGGCTGTACCAATTTACTTTCCCACTAACAGTGTACATGGATTCCTTTTTCTCCACATCCTCACCAACACTAGTTATCTCTTGTCATTTTGATCATTGATATCTTTAGCAGGTGGGAGATGATATTTTATAGTTTTGGTCTTTTGTTTTCTTTTTTTTAATTAAATCCTTATTGTTCAGATTATTACATTTGTTCCTCTTTTTTCCCCCCATAACTCCCATCCACCCAGTTCCCACCCCACCCTCCGCCCTCACTCCCCACCCACTGTCCTCATCCATAGGTGCACGATTTTTGTCCAGTCTCTTCCTGCATACCCCACACCCCATTCCCCCCCCAAGAATAGTCAGTACATTCCCTTTCTATGCCCCTGATTTTATTATAATCACCAGTTCATTCTGTTCATCTGATTATTTATTCACTTGATTTTTAGATTCACTTGTGGATAGATGTGTATTTGTTGTTCATAATTTGTATCTTTACCTTTTTCTTCCTCTTCCTCTTCTTAAAGGATACCTTTCAGCATTTCATATAATACTGTTTTGGTGGTGATAAATTCCTTTAGCTTTTCCTTATCTGTGAAGCTCTTTATCTGACCTTCAATTCTGAATGATAGCTTTGCTGGATAAAGTAATCTTGGTTGTACGTTCTTGGCATTCATCACTTTGAATATTTCTTGCCACTCCCTTATGGCCTGCAAAGTTTCTGTTGAGAAATCAGCTGACAGTTGTATGGGTACTCCCTTGTAGGTAACTGACTTTCTTTCTCTTGCTGCTTTTAAGATTCTCTCTTTGTCTTTTGCTCTTGGCATTTTAATTATGATGTGTCTTGGTGTGGTCCTCTTTGGATTCCTTTTGTTTGGGGTTCTCTGCGCTTCCTGGACTTGTAAGTCTATTTCTTTCACCAGGTAGGGGAAGTTTCTGTCATTATTTCTTCAAATAGGTTTTGAATATCTTGCTCTGTCTCTTCTTCTGGCACCCCTATAATTCAGATGTTGGTACACTTGAAGCTGTCCCAGAGGCTCCTTACACTATCTTTGTATTTTTGGATCCTTTTTTCATTTTGCTTTTCCAGTTGGGTATTTTTTGCTTCTTCATATTTCAAATCGTTGACTTGATTCTTGCGATCCTCTAGTCTGTTGTTGGGAGTCTGTATAATATCCTCTATTTCAGTCAGTGTATGCTTAATTTCCAGTTGGTCCTTTGTCGTAACATTGAGAGTCTGACTAGATTTCTTGAGGATCTCACTACATTTATCGGCGGTCTCACCAGTCTTTTCAAGGGTCTTACTAAATTTTTCAGTGGCTTCTAGAAAATTCTTCAAAAACCTTAAAAGTGTGGTTTTGAACTCTGTATTCAGTAGTTTGCTTTCCTCCATTTCTGTCATTTGTGTCCTGTTTCTTTGTCTCTGCATTTTTTATGCTTTCCTGTGTTGATAAAGTAGTTTTCTGTGCTAAGTGTCCTCTAGGACCCAGTGGTTCAGCCTCCCCAATTACCTGAGGAGGACACTCTTGGTGCACCCCCCTGTGATCTTTGTGCATAGTCTTGTTGTAGTTAAGCCTTGATTGTTGTAGTTAACACTGGGAAGGAATGACCTCCAGGCCAATTGGCTGTGGGAATCAGCTGTGTCTGCAGTGGGAGAACTTCTGTGCTGGAGACACCCCTCTGGGGCAAGACTTGCTTCAATGGGGCTTTGGTGCTTACTGGGTCTGCCCCCTGAGTGTGTCCTTTAAAGGTCTGAGGAGCTGCAAACTGGATGGTCCCACTCTGACCACTGGGGACACTCGCTCCTGGATCTCTAGGGAGGTGCTAATTTAGCCTTTGCCTGAGGCTACCCAGCAAAAGCCTCCGTGCAGGGCTTGGGCAGGGTGGGGCGGGTCCCCGGGATCCACAGGGCAGAGCGTGCAGTTATGGCTGCTCTCAGCCCTGCCCTCAGAGGCTCTGCTTCTCAGTGTCCCAGTAATCACTGCAAGCACCTCAGAAAGAAAGCTGCCCTCGAGTTCCGACCACTGCCAGACAGTCCCGCTTCACCCATATGAGTCTGGGTCCCCAAAGATTCACCCAGAACTGGAGCTCAGAGCCTGAGACTCCCTCCCGTTTGAAAACGACAACCGCGCCCTCAGCTGCCAGCCCGCTCCACGTGCACCTCCGCACCTTTGTATTTTCCGCACTGCGCCTCCTCTGAGTCTCGGTATGCTTTTCTCTTTCCTTCTAGTTGTAGAATTTCCACTCAGCCAGCCTTCCATGGTTCTGGATGATGTCCGTTCCGTCTTTTAGTTGTATTTTTGAAGGGGTTGTGCGAGGCAGCAAACTTCGGTGTTTACCTATGCCGCCATCTTGGTTTCTCTCTAGTTGTCGATTTTTTATTTTCTTCATAATTAGTGATGTTGAGCATCATTTTGTATACCTATTGACCATTTGTATGTCTTCTTTGGGAGAAAAAAAAGTCTATTCTATTCAGGTTATTACCCAATTATTAAATTGGGTTATTAATTTATTTTTGCTATTGAGGTGAACACATAATTTATATATTTTGGATATTAACCCTTTATCAGATATATGGTTTGCAAAGCTTTTCACCCATTCCACAGGGTGCCTTTTCATTTTGTTGATTGTTTTCTTTGCTGTGCAAAAGCTTTTTGGTTTGCTGTAGAACCACTTATTTAGTTTTCTTTGTATGTTTTGCTTTTGTTTCCTTTGCTTTTGGTGTGAAATGAAACAATTCATTACCAAGACCAATGTTAAAAAGTTACCCTTTAAGTGTTATTTTAGAGTTTTATGGTTTGGGATTATGTTTAAGTCTTTAGACCATTTTCAGTTGAATATTTGTGTATTGTGTAAGATAGAAATACATTTTTTTCTTTTGCACAATGCTGTCCAGTTTTACCAATAGCATTAAAGAAACTATCCTTCCCCCACTGTATACTGTTAGTGCCTTTGTCAAAAATTAGTTGTCTATATAAACATTTGTTTATTTCCAGCCTCTCTAATTCTGTTCTGTTAATCAATGTGTCTGTTTTTATGCCAGTGCCATACTTTTTAAATTTCTATAGCTTTGAAATATAGTTTGAAATTAGAAAGTGTTATGCCTCCAGCCTTTTTTTTCTTTCTCAAAATGCTTTAACTATTCAGGATCTTTTATGGTTCCCACAAATTTTAGGTTTGTTCAGTTTTGTGGAAAATGCCACTGGAATTTCGACTGGTATTTCATTAAATCTGTAGATTCCTTTGTGTAGTATGAACACATTAATAATACTAATTATTCCAATCTATGATTATGGGCTATCTTTCAATTAATTTGTCTTCAATTTTTTATCAATGTCTTATAGTTTTATGTATATGCATCTTTTACCTCCTTGGTTAAAGTATTTCTAGTTATTTTACTTTTTTGATATTGTAAATGGGATAGTTTTCTTAATATATTTTTCATATAGGTCATTGTTAGTATACAGAAACACAATTGATTTATTATATTAATTTTTGTAACCTGTAACTATTGAATCTGTTTCTCAGTTCTAACCTTTAAGCTCATGAAATCCTTAGTAAAGAACTTAATACATACGAAGGCCAAGAGACATATGAAAACATGCTCAAAGTCACTAATCATCCAAGATATGCAAATCAAGTGACAATGAGGTACCATTTCACACTTGTCAGAATGGCTATCATCAACAAATCAACAAATGACAAGTGCTGGTGAGGATGCGGAGAAAAAGGAACTCTTGTGCACTGCTGGTGGGAATGCAGACTGGTGCAGCCACTGTGGAGAACAGTATGGAGTTTCCTCAAAAAAAATTAAAAATGGAACTCCCATTTGACCCTGTGATCCCACTTCCAGGAATATATTCCAAAGAAACTAGAAACACCAATCAGAAAGGATATATGCACCCCTATGTTCATAGCAGCACAATTTACCATGGCTAAGATTTGGAAACAGCCTAAGTGCCCATCAGCAGATGAGTAGATTAAAAAACAGTGGTACATCTACACAATGGAATACTATGCTGCGGTAAAAAAGAAGGAATTCTTACCATTTGCAACAGCATGGATGGAACTGGAGAGCATTATGCTAAGAGAAATAAGCCATTCAGATAAAGAGAAATATCACAAAATCTCACTCATTTGTGTACTATAATGAAAAACATAAACTGATGAACAAAAACAGATCGAAAGACAGAGAAGCATCGATCAGACTATCAAAACTCAGAGGGAAGGCAGGGGAGGGTGGGGATAAGAGGGAGAGATCAGCCAAAGGACTTTTATGCATGCATATAAGCATAACCAATAGACACAGACACCAGGGGGGTGAGGGCATGAGTGCAGGGGGGTGAAAATGTGGGGATAAGGACACATATGTAATATTTTAATCAATAAAGAAAAAAGAAAAAAAAAGAACTTAATACAAAAGATTGACATTGCTTGGTGAGCTTCTTCAGCCATTGTCTCACCTAGGCTACTACCTAAATTTAATCAAATAACAAACTAAAGGGCAAGAGAAAAATATTTTTAGGTTGACTACTTCATAAGTGATTCTATTACTATACACTTTATAATTTTTCTGTTTATTAATCCTCACCCACGGATATTTTTCCATTGATTTTTAGAGAGAGTGGAAGGGAGGGGGAGTGACACAGAGAGAGAAACAACATTGGTTGCCTCCTGCACATGCACTTGGCTGGAATTGAACTTGGGTCCCTTAGACCCTTCAGTCCGTGGGCCAACACTTTATTCACTGAGCCAAACTGGCTAGGGCTATAGTATAATTAATTTTCCAAATGAAACTCTTCCTAAATCAAGTTTTTATTTAATTTATTTTAATTTTAATATATTTAATGTATTATTATTTAACTTGGGTGTACAATATGATACCTCATCTCCTGAGTAATCATATTTGCCAATTAAATGAGCTACATTTCTGTTATATAAATGTGTGCTATGTGTTGTATTTATTATACAAGTTGTATGTAGATGTTCATTCTTCCCTCTTTTTTTTTTTAATATTTTTTATTGATTAAGATATTACATATGTGTACCCTCTACCCCCCCTCTCCCCGCTCACCCCCTCACCCCCCCGTTGTCCGTGTCCATTGGTTAGGCCTATATGCTTGCATATAAGTCCTTCGGTTGATCTTTCCCCCTTGCCCCCACCCTCCCCTACCTTCCCTCCAAGGCCCGACAGTCCAATCAATGCCTCTCCGTCTCTGGATCAGTCCTTGTTCATCAGTTTATGTTGTTCATTATATTCCACAAATAAGTGAGATCTTGTGGTATTTATCCGCTCTCCAGTTCCATCCATGCTGTGGCAAATGGTAAGAGTTCCTTTTTCTTCTTCCTCTTCTTAAAGAATACCTTTCAGCATTTCATATAATGCTGGTTTGGTGGTGATGAACTCCTTTAGCTTTTCCTTATCCGTGAAGCTCTTTATCTGACCTTCCATTCTGAATGATAGCTTTGCTGGATAAAGTAATCTTGGTTGCAGGTTCTTGCTATTCATCTCTTTGAATATTTCTTGCCACTCTCTTCTGGCCTGCATGGTTTCTGTTGAGAAATCAGCTGACAGTCGGATGGGTACTCCCTTGTAGGTAACTGACTGTCTTTCTCTTGCTGCTTTTAAGATTCTCTCTTTATCTTTTGCTCTTGGCATTTTAATTATGATGTGTCTTGGTGTGGTCCTCTTTGGATTCCTTTTGTTTGGGGTTCTCTGCACTTCCTGGACTTGTAAGTCCATTTCTTTCACCAGGTGGGGGAAGTTTTCTGTCATTATTTCTTCAAAAAGGTTTTCAATATCTTGCCCTCTCTCTCCTTCTGGTACCCCTATAATTCTGATGTTGGTACGCTTGAAGTTGTCCCAGAGGTTCCTTACACTATCTTCATATTTTTTGAATCTCTTTTCTTTTTCTTTTTCGGTTGGGTATTTTTTGTTTCTTTGCATTTCAAATCTTTGACTTGATTCTTGGGATCCTCTTGTCTGCTGTTGGATCTCTGTAAAGTATTCTTTATTTCAGTCAGTGTATGCATAATTTCTAATTGGTCCTTTTTCATGACCTCCATGGTCTCACCATACTCCTTGAGGGATTCATTAAATTTATCGGCGGTTTCCATAAAATTCTTGACAAACCTTATAAACGTGGCCTTGAACTCTATATCCAGTCGTCTGGCCTCCTCCGTTTCTGCCAATTGTGACCTGTTTCTTTGTCTCCGCATTTTGGCTGCTTCCCTGTGTTGATAGAGTGGCCTGCACGCCAGGTGTCCTGTAGGGCCCAGTGGCTCAGCCTCCCCAGTTACCTGGGGTGGACACTCTTGGTGCACTCTTGGTGCCTCGCTTGTTGTAGGATCACTGGGAGGAATTGACCTCCAGGCCAATTGGCTGTGGGAAGCAGCTGTGTCTGAAGTGGGAGAATGGACCCCCTCTGACCACTGGGTACAGTGGCTCCTGGATCTAAGGAGGTGCTAATTCAGCCCCTGCCTGAGGCCACACAGCAGGAACTATGAAGAGGCTCAGCTGTGAAGCAATGCAAGCCGCTGCGGGGGCCTTGGGCCTTCTCTTGGAAGTTCCGGGTCTGGCTGGCCCGGCTGCAGTTAGGTAATTATCAGGTTGCAAAGTTCTGGGGCATTCACATGCAAAAGCCTCTGCCGCAGCCCGGGTGGGGCGGGGTCTCAGGGAGTCAAAAGGGCGGGGAAAGAAGCTATGGCTGATTCTCCATGCCCGGAGTCGCCCGTCTCAGTGTCCTGGCAATGGCTGCAAGCACCTCCGAGGGAAATCTGCCCCCAAGTTCGCCCGCTGCCGCCTGAGAGAGCAGCCTCTGCCCGTATGAGTCCTGGGTCCCCAGAGACTTCCCAGAACCGGAGATCAGAGCAGTCGGGAGCTTGTGATTCAAAAAGACAGCCGCGTCCTCAGGTGCCACCCCCTTTCCGCGCGCGCGAGCCGCCGCGTACCTCTGCACTCAGCCTCCGCAGCTCCTCTGGCTCTCAGCGTGCTTTTCTTTTCTTCTAGTTGTAGAAATTACACTCAGCCAGCCTTCCTGTTGTTTTGGACGATGTTTGCTCCGTCCTTTGGGCTAATTTTCAATTGTTGTGTGGGGCGACTATTTCCCGGTGTTTATCTATGCCGCCATCTTAGTTTCTCCGTCCATTCTTCCCTCTTGCTTATTTATTTTTTTAATCCTCACCCAAGGATACTTTTCCCATTGATTTCTGGAGAGAGAGTGGGAGGGAGGGAGAATGAGGGGGGAAGAGAGAAAGAAACATTAATTGGTTGCTTCCCATACATATCCATACTAGGGCTGGTGAACCTGCAACTGAAGTACATGCCCTTAACCAGGAATTGCATCCGATACCCTTTGGTCTGCAGGCCATACATAGTCCTAACCACTGAGCTAAACCAGCCAAGATTTTCTTAGCTTTTGATCTTGCTTTCTAAAATTACACTGAGCAAATTTATCCTATGCAATGTTAATACCCTTAACTTCTTATCCTTAAATCAAGAAATTATCTTTGTGTACTCAACTTCCTTAATTTTCTTAGAAATTTATTTTGTTTTGTTTTATCATTCTTTCACCTGTACTTCCTTTAATGTCCTGAGAATTTCCTGCATCTTTTATCTTTAGGCTTGTACTTATTTTAATCTCTGCTTTTTGTTGCACCTTTAAGGCTCTCTTATCTTTCTTCATTAATCCCCTTTTCATCCTTCTCTTGATAGGAATTTATTCAGAATACTATCTGTTACCTGACGATTAATGCTTCACCTAATTTTCATAAATACTATGAAAATACTCTTTCCAAATATAAAATTAGGCACTCACCTTGTTATTTTCCTGTTAGTCAGGAATCAGTGATTTTTGTCTGATTTCCAATGTTTTAAAATCCATTGTTTCATATATGTGCTCTATTTTCATTAATTTCTTCAATTCTGACCAAAGCCCAAGCACTGCTTGATATCTTATATACCTTTTTTCTTTTTAATATATGTAAACTAATATAATTTTACTCTCTTTAACTGGAATCCCTGATTACATTTTCATGCTGCCAATCAATTCTCCCCCTCGGACCAAAAATTTTCTTGTGAAACAAATCTTGGTAATGTTTCTCTCCTAAAAAGTCATATGCTTTTTATAAACATAATGTCTATGCTCAGTCTTTTGGCAATCAAATCCTTCCATGACCTCTTCCCTTTCTATCTTTCAGGCTTCCTTTCCTACCATTTTTTTTTATGCCTTGATCCTGCTATGCTAAATCTCACTTTCCTTCTTGAAGATAAATACTTCTGAGGATTTGTACACGTTGTTTCTTATGCCTGAAACAATTATCCATCCAATTTTACTTTTCCTGATGAACTCTTATGTTTTAAGGCACATATCAATTATATCCCTCTTTCTAAAATCTTTCCACACTCATCAAAGAAGAATTTATGATGCTTTTCTTTGTGTAACCACTGCACTATTATTACAGACATTTCAGTGGTGGAGTGTAATTTTTGTTTATCACTATAAAGACACAGGATATGTAATTTTTATGTTTGTGTTATCAAGAAACCTGAATGTATCTACAGCATAGTACAAATTATCATTACTTTTTTCTAGTCAGATATTCCAGCTCTTTACCTTAAAGCCATATTGTAAGTGTGCATGTCATGGCTCTCTTTTGCTTGGGTGGGGCCATGTTACTAGTTATAGTCAATGGTTTATGAACAAAAAGGCTTCTGTATGTCTTATATGGATCATCTGAAGAGAATGGGAATTGAGTCCAATACCCTTTGATCTGCTGGCCATAGTCCTAACCACTGAGAAAAACCAGCCAGGATTCTCTTAGCTTTTGATCTTGCTTTCTAGCATTACACTGAGTAAATTTAGCCTATGTGATGTGAATTCCCTTAATTTCTTAGTTATAGACTGATCCTTCAGCTTGAATTCAGAATGAGAAAAACATGGGTCAGAGACAGGAACTCACTTGAGATGGATATACAGCATGAGGAAAAAGTAACTTAGATGTTTTAAACTAGTAAAAGGGTAGAGATGTTATGTTTTTTATGAAACATCATTCAGCCTATGCTGACTAATATTAATTAGATTCCCAATAAATGTTCATTGAATGTACAAATAATTAACACATATCTTATGGATTCATAAATGTTATATATTAAAATATTTGAAAAATATAACTCTGTAAAATGACAATACTTCATGTTGGAATTTTTCATAGTACACATGGCGACAGTCCATGTGTGAATTGATGTGCTCTGGGACACATGGTTTAAAGTGGTGGTTCCCAAATGAGAACCATAGACTACTATGAAATTTAAAACATTAAATTGATCTGATGAATAAAGGGATTTCTTTCAAATTATTAATATTAGAATATCTATGGACTGATAAAGTATCCTAATTTATTAATATGTTTATTATTTCTGTAAGATGAGCATTGTCATGGCATAAGTTTGGGCACATTAAAGCTATTGTGCCTATGATAGGAAAATCACATAGTTCTCTTTATTATTATCTTTTACTTGTGTTGTGCTTTGCAGCTTGCAAAGAAATTTTACCATCATCTATCTTGTTTTATTTTGACATCCAGTTCAGGAAAAATATATTATTATTTTCTTTGTCTCTATTCTATAATGAGGAAATAGAGGCAAGGAGATATTAACTCTCTCACCTATGGTAATGCCATATATAAGAATCCAGGGAACAAAATAGGTCTTGGACTCCAAATACTTATTACTTTATGAAGATAGCTTTCAGAATATTTTATTGTAAGGGAAGGTATATAGAAATTGCTGTTTATGCCAATCATAATGCTAAAAATGTAATGCATTGGTCTATTTTCAAATTAAATAAATAATGTTTATAAACATAAACCATTAAGAGATTTTTTTAAAAAAAAGGAACTCCAAAGGGTGGAAAAACGACATTTGCAATACATAAATCTAAAAAATGATAAAGAGTTTCTACAAATCTATATGAAAAGGAAATTAAAGCTAATAAAAAATGGACATAAGACCTGAATAGACATGTCTTAGAAAAAAATACTTAAATGGCCAGCAAACATATAAAAGGAACCTTTATTAACTTTATTAGTCATTAGAGAAATGCAAATTAGAACAATAAAGTACCCCTATTATACAACACTCTGAAGTATGGCTGAAGTTTAAATGATAATAATAACAATGATAATAGTAATAATAATGTAATAACAAGTGTTAGCAAGAATTTGGAGAAACCAGAACTCTCTTACACTGCTTTTAGTGGAGCATTTGGTAAGACCTCTTTGGAAAGTGTTTGACTGTATAACTAAGATTAAATATATTGTATCCTATGCCCCAGAAATTTCACTGGGGTTATACATCTAGCAGAAATACATATATGTCTATATAATAGAATTTCTTATAATTGCCAAAACTTAGAAACTTCCCAAATGTCTAACAACAGTAGAATGCAAAAATAAAGTATACTATATGCAAATAGTGGAATACTGCACAGCAATGACAATAATCTACAAGCACATCCAACAATTTGGATGTCTCATTAACATAACATTAAGTGTAATAAAACATGGAGACAAAAGAGTACATACCATATGATTGCATTTATGTAAAGTTCAAAAACAAGCAAAATTAACCTATTGTGTTTAAAGTCAAGGGAGTGATTAACGTTGGGGGAGGGGGCTTAGTGACTAGGACAAACCATGGGGAGATGGATCTTATGGTATGATGGTAATGTTCTGTTTTGTGATCTCGATGCCTTTTAAGCAATGATGTGAAGTCTGTGAAATTCAATTGTGAATGTTAGTTAAACCCAATTTATATGTGTATGTATATGTGCATTATACTTAAACTGAAATCAATCATCAAGAGATGTCTTCTTTCCTGGTATTATGCGTTCAACTTATATTTCCTTTTTTCAGAAGATTGGTAAAGGCAATGATTGTCATCATTCTACTTCATAATTATTTTCCCATATATAACATAAAGCAAAGCAAATAACTTAGCATCTAAAATTTCAGGAAGCTACATTCAAGAATAAGAAAAACCCAACGCAGTGGTACATGAGGTCAAAATATGGCAAAAATATATACTTGGCATGTGAAAATACTGACCTTGTTTTCACAATTCTAACATGTAAAGTCCATTTGGGCAATATCATTTATTTAACAGACACTTGATACTGTAATTGTCTGCTAGAGTGAAGCATGACACCACTTATAAAATTACATTATAATTAGTACAGTCCATTTGTTCTCTCAGTAAAAATATGGATCTCAGAATAACAGACACCTAGAGCTGCCAGGTATAACATCACTGAACAAAAAAACCTGTATTCTTAAAAATTATTTAAGAATATTGTTTGTAGAGGTGCAATAATTCTTATGTTCCTAATAATGAGTTCATGGAGAAAATGTGCCAACACTAAAGACAGATTTGTCCAAATAACATATCATATGTTTTCAACATATAATTGTGAGTCCAGCAGTTTTATGTTCTGAAGCACACTGACAAGTTAATATATGAAAATCACAGTCTCAACCAATCTTATGGTAGCAGGAGAATGAAAGATATACATTTACTTAACATTCAGCATATTTACAATTGCATAGAAATATAGAACATATGAAGTTTAATTTTACTTCAACAAATGTTATTGAGCCAGCCCCAGTTTTTTGTTGTTTGTTTCTATGAGGTTTAGATTTTATGTTGTTTTTGACAATGCTAAATAAGAAATACATGGTGTCTCTCTCTCTCTCTCTCTCTCTCTCTCTCTCTCTCTCTCTCTCTCTCTCTCTCTCTCTCTGTGTGTGTGTGTGTGTGTGTGTGTGTGTAGTTGAGTGAGTGAGAGGGAAGAGAAAAGGCAAAATCTAAGGTGGAAGTTCCTGTTTAATCACCTCAAATACAAAAGGGAAGAGATGGCAACTTCTTTCTGAAGTCTAATTGTTCTCTTATTTGAGCTCATCTTCCATGGTTGCATATCCTTTATGACCACCTTCAATTTCTCCTTCATCTTTCTTTTCTGGATTTATTATTTTTTCAGCCTTTATCTATTTTCATTTTCCTGTAGACTTAACACGGAGTGTAATCTATAATAACCTGCTTTTCTCCTGCGATTTGTTTATTTCTTCTTTAATTCATTACGTTGCTCTGCTTACTTCCAGAGAATCCTTGAAATGAAACAGATAAATCCTTTTATTTGCTGCCACCATCTGTTCAGTCTGCTTCCTACTGAGCCCCTGATGCTTGATACCTGAGCACCTCTGTCAGTCCTCACACCCTCCCCTGCCCAGGCTTGGGAAATGCTTGCCCTCTCTGGGATGTACCAGGGTCTGCAGACCCCAAACTCTTTTCAGATCTACCTGTTTAGTCTGTTCCCAGGTGCCTGCATGACTCCTGGATATAGAGGAATGTATTAATCCTCTATCTTTCAGAAAGTCCCAGCATTTGGGAAAGGAAAAGAATGAAAGAACTGTCACCTAAGGTATAGTTCCTCCTAGATATCAACTGCAAGTCTCATCTCTTGTAACTGCTACGTGGGAGGACAACATCACTGCAGAGGCTGCCCACCACTAGGCTCCTACATGGACTCTGCATGCTTATTACAGTGCACCTTTGAAGCCTCAATTTTTGTTATGGTTTGTGTTCTTACATAGCTTTCAGTTTGGTAATGACAAATAAGCATTGGCATAACGGTATATGCCAATTAATCCCCACACATGGGAATAGGGGAGCCATCAGAATCCAGAGAAGAGGCACTTGATGAAGACTTAAGAAAGGGAACATGGATGGCTTCCTAAACGATGTGAACCCTGAGTGGGAACCTTGAAGATGAGTAGGAACAAGCCCAGGTGAGGCAGGAATAGGGTGGAGAGAAGTGAAAATATGTCTTTCAAATAGAGGACAGAATCTCATAGGCTGGAGGGAGCCTGTCACAGTTGAAGAGAGTAAATGTTTGGTGTGTCAGGGAGTTAAAAGTCTGAAGTGGGAAATACTGAGGTAAGAGAGGACTTTGGACTCCTTCCAAGGAGCAAGAAAGCATTGAAGTCTTGGGAGCATAGAATATTATCATCGGATATGTATTCTAGAAAGATCATATTAGCATCAATGTAAAGGACTGGATACTAGTAGATAAAGTAGGGGAATATGAGCATTCAGAAGCTGTGCTAAGGCCAGAAAGGCCAGCAACCTAAATCAGGGTACAGGGGCAATAGCGTGCCAATGTGAATATATTAGAAAAATAAAAGAAATGGAATATATAAGACACAATGATTAAATAGATAATTGTGCTCTAAAAGAAGAGGCAAGGATTAAGATAAAGTTTCTCTCTCCAGAACTGGGCAGATGTTAATGATTTCCACCAGGAATGGGATCATAGAAGGATGTATACTTTGGCAGTGATGTTGGGAATGGGATGAACTTGGTTTTTGTGATGGGTGAATTCAGTGATACCTAAAGAATTCTAGCATTCCACATGGTCAAGATTTCCTACTGAATTGCTTTCATAGATGCACAGATGTGAAACCATGAGTAATTAGAAAAGAGTTTCTATCTTTTGTTAATACCTCTTGAATAATTATGGAGAAGATTATTTAACTGATTACTAGAAGTAACATTTCTCAAATCACCTTCCCATGTCTCTCCAATTTCATTTATCTGATGGTGGTTCTGGAGGTTTCCATTGAACACTTTCCTACATCCAATCTGCAAAGTAGTTCTAACTTTTTCTCTCACTGGGCCAGCCCTTAAATCCACTATTATCTAGATAAATTCCTCTCTTCGTTTCCTTTTGCAGTTTTCTTACCTCTTTATATTTTATTTTTTACATGATTCTTCACTAAAAGGAGAATGAGGGATTCCCATTATTCTCTAAAAATCTTTTCACCTATTTTCATCTCTTGCCAACAGTCATCTGATAGTAGGGTTGAGTCAAGAGCAGAAGCCCTAACAAGAGACACCAAGATAAAACTGTTTAGTCAGATTATTTTATTGCCTTTATATAAATTTCCATTCACGTGAAGCTTATAAGAAAAAAATGAATCTAAGTGAGTCTCACAGGCTGGAATTCTGGTGACTTCTGTGTAATATCAAATTAGGCTTGCAGCCGAAACCGGTTTGGCTCAGTGGATAGAGTGTCGGCCTGCAGACTGAAAGGTCCTAGGTTCGATTCCAGTCAAGGGCATGTACCTGGGTTGCGGGCACATCCCCAGTGGGAGATGTGCAGGAGGCGGCTGATCGATGTTTCTCTCTCATCGATGTTTCTAACTATCTCTCTCCCTTCCTCTCTGTAAAAAATCAATAAAATATATTTTAAAAAAATTAGGCTTGCAATGTAGTTCATAGCATTCTACCAATATCAACCTCCTGGTTTTGAAAATTTATTATAGTTTTATGTTACCATTAGGGAAATCAGGATGATGGACACAGAGAACCTCTCTGTAGTATTCTTTTAAACTGTTTGTTGATAATACTTTAAAAATAGTAAGAGTGAAAAAAGGATGAAGCTAGATCAGGTCAGTATTTATTATGTAGACTATCTTGATTGCATTGATGGTTTTAAAGGTCTATACAGAAGCCAAAATGTATCAAATTTTGTAATGTTAGTATGTGCAGTTTATTGTATGTCAATTTTACATCAGTAAAACGATTTTTAAATTGCATTTATAATCTACATATATAAAAAGCCAGCGACCTGAACACTGAAATGACTGAATTACCAGAATGACCGGTCGCTATGACACCCACTGTGACCAGCCAACAGGCCCAATCAGGGGTGGAGCCAGCCAGCCAACCTCCCACAGCCCCTCCCCTAAGGCAACCCTACCCCTGATTAGGCCCCTCCCACCCTGATTAGGGGTGGGGCTGGCTGGCCAACCTCCCATGGCCCCTCTCCCCCAATCAACACCCCTAACCCTAATCGGCTCACGGCCCCTCCCCCAGCCAGCCCCACCCCTGATTGTCTCCCTCCCCAAGCCCAACCCCCTCCCCATGGCCAGGCTGGCCCCAGGGCAGGCCAACTGGACCCCACCCATGGGTAATTCATGCACTAGGCCTCTAGACAATGATAGGAAGCATGTGTACCTGATGATTTGGAGCATAAAGCAAGAGAAGAACTGAAAGTAGTTTTGGAATAGAGGGAGAGAGAGACAGGCAGAGAAAGAGAGAGAGAGATGATACCTTCAAACTTCAGGGATAACTCAGGCGAAGACAGGAGGGAGGGAAGAATGTCAAAAGAGCATACACAGCAAACAGGCAAAGAAAGAGACTGAGAGATATAGGAGTTTGTTTCTCTTGTTGAAACATTAAAGAAATTGAAAGACTATCTGTATCTATAGTACCATGAATTCAGAGATAAAGCAGAAATCCTGAGACTGAAAAAAAGTAGTCAGTAGCAATAGTTCAGTCCATTTAGATTTTGTTCCAAAAAGAAATTAAAATCTAAAAAGTTAAGTTCTTGCAATCTCTGAAGTTTCTAAGAATCTTTATTTTTCAGTGGAATGAAAGACACCATCAAGATAGCATACCAAATCCTTAAAATGTCTGTCATATTTGTTATACATCAAATTATGTGAAAATCTCTAAAGGAAAGGGTTTTAATTCTCCTCTAATTCTCTCCTTTCCCTCTCTCTCCCTGATGACTTCTCAGCTATCTCACTGTGACTTCCTTTTTGAAATTAATGTAATCAACAAAGCCACAGCTATTCAGGGCCATTTCCTTTTGATTGGGTGGACCCTGAAAGAACATTTGCCAAGAACCACTCCAGCAGAAGCTGAGGAGAGCCAGAAGGGAGAACCTAGAGATACTGTTTCTGCAAATATGCAAATGTTTCAGAAAATAAGGCAGGTTTCCAGTTCCCAGACTCATGTCATCAGTCCAAGCTGTTCTTTTGGAGCAGGCCAAGCAGAGGTTATCTTCAACTTTGTCACTTTAGCTGACACTTCTTTACTGTCCATGACCCATTCCCTATCCTTCATGACAATAACACCCTGAATCTCTTTTGAGGAACCACTACCCTCCACCAATAACCATGTAGATTGGATAGGATTGGGGCTCCCTTATGACCAGGAACAACTTTTAAGTGTACAGTTTAAGACTGTCTACAAAAAACTTTCTCTGGGCCACTACAATTGGTTCAGAAGTAGGCATGTCACATGATTTGTGCCAAGGATCCTTAATATAGATACACGTACAGAAAGTTCAGGGAATGGTCAGTGATGATCCAAATGAGTGTTCCTCTGTCTCCATTGTCAGGCAGGTGTGGAGGATATTGGAAAGTAGGTTAAGATTAGGCTGGCAGGGCAGGGGTAGCAGAAAGTTAGGCTGCACATACAACATGCTGATAGGAAACTAAATTTCTAATTTAATGGATACTCAAGTAAACTGAGTTTTGTTTAAAAAAAAAAAGAATATACAACAACCCAAACTTTCTTGAAATTTTCCATTTCTAACACTGGCAGAGAAAGAATCATTGATGTTCAGTAAAGATCAATGACAGAGAAATTAAAAAACTACAGCATTTCATATTTCAGTTACTTTGTGTTTCCAGCCTATGCCTTTATATGAAACAGACTGTCTGGCTTTACTGAGAATCTGCGTGCTTTATATATCTTCTCTATGAGCTAATTAAAAACTCCTAGACCAGAACTAGGGAGCCAAATCTTTTAACATCAGGGTTACAATCTCATAAGAGGAAGAAAGTGTAGGGCAAATATAAGATAATCAGCAGGTAGAATAAAGGAAAAAGCATGGAAGATAATTTATGGGTAGCAATAGCACCAAAGATCACAATACATTTATATTAAAAGCTTAGGAAATTATATATGTACTAGAGGCCTGGTGCATGAAATTCGTGCAGTGGGGGGATGGCGGGGGAGGGGGGGGGGCTCCTCAGCCCTGCCTGCACCCTCTCCAATCTGAGATCCCTCTCGCAATCCAGAACCACTGGCTCCTAACCGCTCACCTGCCTGCCTGATGACCCTAACTGCTCTCCCCTACCAGCCTGATCCCACTGACTGTTCTCCCCTGCTGTCCTGATCCCCCTAACTGCCTAGCAGCTCTCCTCTGCCAGCCTGATTCCCCTAACTGTCTAACCGCCACCTTCTCCCTTCTCCTGCAGTATAGGCCTTCTCCCTTCTGCCTTCTTGCGTGGTGCTAGCCTTCTCTCATGGCGCTGGCCTTCTCGCCTTCTCCCTTTTTGCGAGGTGCCGACCTTCTCCCTTCTCCCGCTGCACCAGCCTTTTCTCTTCTCCTGCGCTGGCCTTCTCCCTTCTCCCTTCTCCCGCGGCGCCTTCTCTCTTCTGCCTTCTCCTACGGCACCTTCTCCAGTGGCCTCTGCAAAAGGGACCACAGCGCTGGACCAACCCTCGGCCCTTGCAGTTGCTGTGGCTTTGTCTGGAAGGACATCCAGAAGACATCCGGTCTAATTAGCATATTACCCTTTTATTAGTATAGATATCTATATATATACACACACACATACATGCATGCATGCATATATATACTTTTTTTCACAAAGTTAGGATACTCCATATATTTGGGTCAGAAAGGAAACCCACTGAGAGTGCTAAAGCTAAGACTATCTTGAGATCTTGGGATTTAAGTGACAGGTGTCATGCTAGCCTCATGAATATTTAGGGTTTACCAGCACTATTTCCCCTAAGTCTAGAGACTGGAATATGATGGAAGGGGCAGTACAAATTAATAAGGGATATATATTATAATAAGGGGTATATATTATTAATAAAGGTGGTCTATTTTGAGATATTTTTCAAATATGTTAGTTAAATAGAGCATTCATTATTTTATATAAACTGAAGCCAGTTTAAGTGCTATGGAGATAATAAGTGATGGTCTGCCTCTATGGTATGTAGATGATTCCATCAGAAACGGTGTTTGAGAAGTTGATATTTAAACTGAGACTTGAGTGATTTAAAAAAAAAAAGTGTCCAGCCAAGTGAAAAGGTGGGTAGAGCATTTCAGGCAGAGAAGATAATAAATATAGGTTTTAAGTGAGGAATTAGCCTGGCTGGTTGAATTGCACAAAAAGGCTGGTGTACATGTGATATTCTTTATTTGAGTAAAAGTAACATAGGTTTGAGGACATAGGCAATATCAGATCATGGATGGCTTTTTAAACCATTGTGTATGCACACTCATGTTTATAAGTCTACATACATGCTTGTTATCGCTTTATTTTTTTCCCCTAAAATTATCTCCAGCTGCTATGTGGGAAAGTCTTGGATGGAGGAGTAAATTAGTTCCTAAGAAGCTATTGAAGTTAACTGGAACTGCTAGTAAAATACTAGACTTGAAAATAATTTAATCTAAGCACATTTTTGATATATATAGTGAAAGTATGACCAACAGGCTGTGTCAATGGATTTGATATATGAGAAATAAGGGATAACTTCCAGGATTTGGACTGGCAACTTGGTAGATAGTTTCCCCATCAGCTAAAACTGGAGAAATTGGTAAGAATTATGCTCTAACTATGCTCAGTTTGGGATCCTGAGGAAAGGTTGCATGGCAACTCTATAAGTGAATCTGAAGCTTAGAAGGCATGCTATCGCTAAATATAGGGCTTCATTTAAGGAGAAAATATTGATGGTTTAAAGAAGTGAACTGGACCAAAAAATAACCTTGCAATCTTCCAATACTTAGAGGTCAATCAATGGAGGAGGGGCCAGCAAAGTAAACTAAGAATTAACCACCACTGAGGATAGATGAAACAATAATGAGAAAGTTCTTTAAGAAAATAAAAAAAAGATATTAATAAAAGTAAAAATTGTTTCTAAGCAACATTGAGTAATATGAGAGCAGACAATTTATTACAGCCAGGAAAGAGATGCCAATGATACCTGAACACTTGCATTTATTTAAAAACCAGAGGCCTGGTGCACAGATTCGTGCACATTGAAAGAAAATTAATTAGAAGGTGGCCAGCAGGGTAGGACTGGGTGAGATGGGCTGGGCACACCCTAGAGCCAACCTCTCATGGTCCCTCCCCGGCTGGGGCTCGAAGCACATCTACCGAGTGAGAGGGGGTCCCTCTGTAGGTGGGGAACCTCAGCCGAAACCAGCAGCCTGATATCCCCTGAGGGGTCCTGAAGTGCAAGAGTGCATTCTGCAAAATTGCTGTTGCTCAGCAGCTCCTGCATTGAGTGTCTGCCCCGTGACAGTCAGTGCTTGTCATACATACCGGCCGGCCAGTTGGGCGGTCACTTAGCCTTTTATATATATAGATATTTGCACAGGATTTGGTGAAACTTCCATTTCTAGAAACTACATTTGGGAAGTTTCCAAGGTTGAACAATGTAGTTGAAAAATTGCTTGGCAGTTTTGTGGAGAGCTTTAAGTGAGTAATTACTGTTTAACCCTATCTTTTGTCCCCTTAGAAGTAAACCTAAGAATATAACTGAAATGTAACAAATTTTCTATAAAAGTGTGATCGTTACTTGTAAGAGTGAAAAGCTAGCCCAGTCAAAGCGTCTCAGTAGTTGAGCATCAACCTTTGATGCAGGAAGTCACAGTTCAATTTCTGGTCTGGACACATGCCGCAGTTGCAGGCTCAATCCCCAGTGTGAGGTGTGCAGGAGGCAGCTGATCAATGATTGTCTCTCATCATTGATGTTTCTATCTCTCTCTCCCTCTTGCTTGGGTCCAACCCAAAGGTGTGGACGGAGTCGGCGAAGAAGGAATGACACAGAGACAGTGTTCAGTTGATCAGCAGCCTAGCCAAGGATCTCTAGCCAAGTTCTGGTCAGGATCTCCCGCCAGGTTCTGTGTTCATGTTCTCTTGCTAGGTTCTCCAGCCAGGTTCCCCAGGTTCCCCAGCCAGGTTCAGTCACCAGATTTTGTAGCCAGGTTCTTCAGCCAGGTTCTGGCTAGGTTCTCCAGCCAGGTTCAGTCACCAGGTTCTAGTCAGGTTCTCTTGCCATGTTCTATCCAGGTTCTTCAGCCAGGTTCTGTCTCTAGGTTCTGTCTCTAGGTTCTGTCTCCAGTTTCTGTCCAGGATCTTTTGCCATGTTCTCTCCAGCGAAGTTCTTCTGTCTCTAGGTTCTGTGTAGGTTCTGTGTCTAGGTTCTGTGTCTAGGTTCTGTGTAGGTTCTGTGTCTAGGTTCTGTGTCTAGGTTCTGTGTCTAGGTTCTGTGTCCTGTTGTCTTGTTACATCTGTATTTATACCAGTTGATTCCAATCCTATCAATCTCTATTCCAAAGGTTAGGGTGTTTCTTATCTCCATTCCAGGGAGTAAAGATTATGTAGTTTAAGCATGATTGTTCGTAGCTAAAGTGATTAATTACCTGCCTGGCACTTAGTTAAGGGGTTTTATTCCCTCCCTAACTTCAGGGGAAAATCCCTACCTGGGGAAACAACCTTTCTCAGAGAGGTGACCTTGGTTAAAACACATAGTGCCAAGGTGAGCAAACATATTAAGAACAGTATGCCATATATGCCAGGTCCCTTGAAACAGCAAGGATGGACCGGCTCCCGGCACCCTCTCTCTTCTTCTATGAAATCAATAAAAACATATTTTTCAAAAGAGTGAAAAGCTGTAAATAATTCTAGTGTCAATCATTATGAGACTGGATCAGCAAACTGGCACACCTACTTAATAGAACATTAAATATGTTATTGAAAAACTTATAATGACATAAAAATACATATATTTATAGTCAAATAAAAACATAACTACTGCATAGGATTGATCTACTAGTATTATACCTTTTTTCCCCCAGGGAGAAAATATACCCAAATGCAAAGAGTGTTTTTTTTAGGTACTTTAGGTAGTAAAATTATAGCCAATTTTACTTTTTTACATATTGTATATTTTTTTAAAATTCTTAAAAGAGCAAGTATTACTTTATAATTGTAAAAAATATGAAATATATAATTGGACATATTTAAATACATTGTATCATGTTCATTTTAAAAATTAATTCTATATTATTTTCTATAATTTTTTTGAAAGTTCCCCCTGTTTACCATACCAAATGGACACGGATTTCTATAGGTCTGGCTTTAGTAGAATTAAAATTTATATGATTTCTGGATACAGAGAACAAACTGATGTTTATCAAATAGGAGGATGGTTAAAGGGCTGGGTGAAAAAGTTGAAGTGATTGAGAAGTACAGATTGTTAGTTGCAAAATAGTAATGGCAATGTATGATACAGCATAAGGAATATAGGCAATAATATTGCAATAACTATGTATGGTGCCTGGGGTGTACTGGAAATATCAGGAGAAACACTTTGTAACGTACATGAATATTCAACCACTATGCTGTACACCTGAAACTAATACAAAATAATATTGAATGTAAATTGTAATTGAAAATAATTATAAAAAGATGAAGGGATTAATATGTACCAATTGGCAATTAAAAACAGTCTCGGGGATATAAAATACAGTATAGGGAATATAGTCAATAGTATTATAATAAATATTTATGGTGCCAGATGGGTACTGGAATTATGGAGAGAATCACTTAGTAATTTATATCAGTGTCTAAACACTATACTGTATACCTGAAACTAAATATTATTGAATGTCAAATGTAATTAAAAATATAAAAATTTTAACTTTTATGATTTCAATCGGAAAATGACTTTCAGATGTCTGAATTACAAATCAACTCAGGAAATTAAAATGAACCTATTCTTTTAACAAACTACACCTCCATTTCAAAAGATAATCCTGAAAGAAATAATTATATGAGCATGTAAAGCCATCTATATAAAAATCATCTTTCAGCATTTTTATAGTAGAATATTTGGAAATAAACTCAATGTTCATCAAAACAGAATTAGCTGAATATAATGGAATGTGATCTACTTATTAAACAAAAGGAGAATCTATACATGCCGGCAGAGCAAGCAGTCAGCAATATATTGTTGAACTGAATAATAATAGATCATAAGTACATTTTTTTTTCATTGAATCTTATGTGGTAAGCATTTCCCAGGTAATTAGTGACCTTTGAAAATATTTTAATAAGTTTATAAATACTTTCTATTCTATCAATGCACAGCAATTTATTTAACTATTCTCCAATTGTAGGATAGTTAGAAGAAAATAAGCGCACTGAAAAGGTCTCTATAAATGTAATCTCCATTAACTCTAGTGTAGAGTTGAGTGGATTAAAAATGTATTATGTAATTTTTTATTACCAAAAGAAACCCTATACTTTTTGGTACAGAAAAAAAGCACCAACTTGTCACTGGGAATATAAAAGGTCTGCAACATACTTTAACGTAAAACAGCTTCTTAATTACGGAGATGGCCCTAAAAGCTAAAATTGTTTCTTCATGAAATTGAGTGTCTTGAATACCACTTTTTATCATTATCAGAGTATTATGACATTGCTCAAATAAAGGAAAGTAGAATTAAGATTTTTACAAAGCCACTTTAAATATTAAAAGAAGCCATAAGTATGAGTCTACAGAAGCTGAGCAGAGCTGTTAAGGACAGAAATTGTGGACACTGCTCATCCATAGGGTCGCCAGGAATTGGAACCGACTTAACAGCACACACACACACACATACACACACACACACACACACACTTTAAGAAAAGTGTTGGGGATATAATAATTTGCATGTTGACTATAAAAAAGCAAATATATTTTATGAATGCATAAATTTTATATATATGTATATATATGTATATATATATATATTACTTATTCATTATTCACTAAAATATACCATTCAAAAAAGTGATTTTTGAAGTGTGTGAAATTTTTGGTAAATAGTCATACACCAAGTATGAAATAATTATAAGTAAATAACTTAAATTCTATTTAATTATGTATTTTGACATTAAAGCAGATATATAGTTTTTATTCATGGTTACATATCAGAGACTTTAGAGTTTTTTATTTATTAGTAAAAATTGTTATTTAAAAATATATTTTGTCCCCACAAAGGTAGAAATCTGAATCTGAAAATTGATATTTTTTTAACCCAAGAATACTGAAAATACAACTTATTTCTTTTTAAATTAGTTTATAAATAATACAATGTTTTAGTTGTCAAATGAAAATGTGTTACATCTGAAAAACATAGTTCATCTTATTTGTAAATATTAGTTAGGAATGGGATCTTAAGATAGAGATAAAATAAGAATGTAATTAATATTTCAAGGATACGGGTTAGATATTTTTTATCACTTTTCCTGCGAATTTTTAAATCCATTATGGGATTTAAGTATTAGTAAGATTCAAGATGTAACTGAATAAATTTTAATATTGAAGAGACATCTAACAGTCTCAAATGCATGAAAAAGTTTATAAATATGAGATTAATTACTGATGCACTTTATATGAAACAGACTTCTGGCTTTACTAAATCCTTTCAGTTTTAAAGATGCATCTAGACAAATTTTATCTGATGCTGTCTCATAGCTTATACTTTATTACCCGATAAATGTTTAATTTATTTTTTAGTAGGACTTAGAAATAAAGTGGAGGGAAAGGCAGTAAATTAAGAATGAAAACTCGATTTGCATAATTTCTGCCTAAAGTCATCTGGAATATATTTATTGGATTACCTATCTGTATCTCAGGAATTTCCATTTCCTAACTGTGGTCCATGACGAATGTCATAAGCATATCAGTTTCTATAAATTATCTTAACATAGGGCACCATTGGCCTCAAAGTCAGCTCCATATTTTGAGACCTGATGTAGCCTAGCAATGCCTCGATATCAATATACATACATGTTCTCTTGCTTTAAGCTGCTCAATGCTCTTTCAGAAGCTAAAGCACTGATGAGGTAGACTCCAAAGTTATCACAGAGATTGAATATTCATGTCGGCATGACCCTTGGAGATCTAGAACTTTCTACTAGAACAGAAGTACTTACTAGCTACCCTTCTAAAAAATCTTCATGATGACTCATAGACCAGGGGTTTGTAGGCCCTAGGACACTCCCTTGAATAGCCACAAAACAGAAAGCCATTTCTTAAGCCCATCACAGTCTTAACTCAAAATATAACTGAAAGTGCATAGAATCACAGGGAGACAGCTCAGAGCTCAGAAAATAGAATATAGACAATTCCAGGCCACAAGGAGCCCCTATTTTATTTATCAATCAAATAAATTAAACCAAGTAACCTACACTCATTCTTTTTTTTCCTCTGCAAATGAGAATGTTTGATTTCAGTATAAGATGCTATAGAAATACATAGATTTTGATAATGTGTTTTGCATATCACATAAAACAATATGTAATCTGCAATACCAAAAAGTCTATGAAAATTAAAATAGATTAAAATTCAGAATCAATAAAATGCAGTTTTAGGTAAGAAAAAAATTGTCAATATTACATAAAGATATTTTCAGAGTTGGGGGAAATCATACAATGCTTAGATATGTACTAGTGGCCCAGTGCACAACATTTGTGCACATTAAAAGTGAATTAATTAGAGGAAATATGCAGACAGCGTCATGTCCCTGGCCAGGGACACAGGCAGGCAGCTTCACCTCAGCGCTGGGAGGGAATGCACACAGGCAGCAGGATGTTAGCGCTGGGCAAGCCTGTACGCACCTCTGCTGGGAGTGGAAGTCCCCACCCCTGTCCCGACCCACCAGTTCCTGCCTGTGTGTGCCTCTGTCGAGAGCAGCCTCCACCTCCCTCTGTTGGGGGCAGGCCTGCGTGCTCCTGCACTGAGGGCAAAAGTCCCCGCCCTCGTACCCCACAGCTCTTGTGCACACACAGCCTGTTGACTGGTCATGACTGGGACACTGTTAGGACCAATGAGCATATTGCCTCTTTATTATATAGATATCCCCAAAGCTGGGTGTAGTGGAAATGTCATAGGTGTGAAGTGAGATAAGGAGTACACTAGATTCCACCAGTGAGAATTTGAAGCTTTTAAAAGTGTGTGGTTTACCTTTAAAAAAAATCTGAGGGCATTGCATTAATTGTTACTGACACTTTAGATTTTTCTTATCAGAGTCCCTATTAAAGTGGGAGGCAGCTGAAAGTCTTTGGAATTCAAAATTGAATATGTTCAAGCCATATCACTTTGTGGAATTTAAGCTCTCTGAAGCTTGGTTTCCTAAACTGTACAAATAAAATAGCAGCCCTAACCGGTTTGGCTCAGTGGATAGATCATCGGCCTGTGGACTCAAGGGTCCCAGGTTCGATTCCGGTCAAGGGCATGTACCTTGGCTGTGGGCACATCCCCAGTAGGGGGTGTGCAGGAGGCAGCTGGTCGATGTTTCTCGCTCATCGATGTTTCTGACTCTCTATCCCTCTTCCTTCCTCTCTGTAAAAAATCAATAAAATATATTTAAAAAAAATAGCAATACCTACTCTGTTCAATTATGATGAAAAATAACATAATGTGGTTTTACTATGGTTATATCCAGGTGTTTACTTCTTTGAATACAAAAATGAAGACATTCTTAAATTAAGCCTTTCAATTAAATATATTGATTTACATTTTATTGTATACTCCCCTCAAAAACAGTTCTAGGGCAATGTGCTCTTCCTCGATTAGGTGGCTATCTTTCAATATTCTCCTGTGTCCCTAGAGATTCAAATTGCTTTACAAAATTGAGGATTGCTGTTTAAAATATGTATTTTTCATATAATAACATTCACTATATTATAGAAATTGTGCTATATCTTGTCATTAGTAGAATAATGTGGGACATTTTAATTTCCACCTTTACCATTCTGAAATAAATTTCTCATAATTTGAAGTGTATAAAGGAGCCAAGCACTAATACCCTAAGGTTTACAATGGTATTTGTATTTAGCTGCAGTTTGCTCCTAAAGGCCAAAATCTAATTTTCTAAGCATAAATTAAGGGCATGAACAGGTACCAGAGAATATAATTTGCTTTGGCTTTACTCCATTTTTGTATCCTGGACCTTAAGAAACTCAGTCCTAGTTCATGTTCCCAAGCCCATGAGGGTTTAAGAATGAAGTCAAGAAAATGAATGTATATCTAAAATATTGGAGTACAGGGAGAGAGGGATTTTGTGTGTGTGTGTGACAGGATCTTCAGTCCACCTGTGTGTCTAGATACCAGAAGGCACTAAGACCAGAAGAAATAGTTTCTGTCCTCACCAGGTTCAGCAAATGATTGCTCAGCAGGGCTTTTCAGGTTGTAGAAAAGTCTAGTGCATCCTCCATAAAACAGCCACATCATTTCAGTGTTCTGGGAAAACCTAGAGGCATGATTTTTCTTTTCTAAAATACCCTTTTCTTGCAGCAGCCCTTCATATCCAAGGGAAAGAAAGCTGCATTTTTCGGTCCCAGGAGAAATGACAGCACATGCTAGAAGCATCAAATAGACTCTACCTCTCAAATTGATAACATATACTTCACCCTCCAAGCTTTGTATATTTAATACTATATAGAGGGGAAAATCATATAAAAAGCATTTACAATCTCATTTATCCTCATAAAGTTTACAATAGGTATGCAGCCTCTTGGGAGGAGTTAAGCCTAAATATCAGGGAAAGATAAAACAACATATTTCAAAAATGTTGCTCTGATATAGTGACTACAATTTGTCATTGCTATGAGCTACTGGGATTTATTCAACTATGCATAGTGAGACAAAAATTTACTGACAATTAATATGTGAGAATATTTTTTCACTTCTTATATACAAATAAAAACCTTTTTGATCTTTATGAATTACTAGTTACATTCAAGATATCATAACAACTGTTCCTATTACCTTAGCCATATCATATTAATTTTCTTTGACTATTATGTGGATATTTCTCCACCAGTAGGCCAGGTTATGTTAAAAGAAGACCAGGGAAACCATTATCAATGCTCTTGGGACTTGTCTGCATTGAACAATTACTTATGATGTGTCACATGCCTTTAGGCTCAGGAGTAAAAAGACTGGACATGAGGATTAGATCTTATATTTAGGAGTAAGAATTCAAACTCACAAAACTAAAATCATGTTGTTAATATATTTATTTTCACAAAACCCTCAAACGCCAACATGCTTAATTCTTATAAAACCCAAAATTCTGTCATTCTTCTACTGATAAAATGTAAGAAAGCAGAAATTGGAGAAATGTTTCTCATTATCAGGTGAAAGTCACCATTTGTGGCCAACTTAAAAAAATATCCCTGGCCAGAACACCTTCAGAGGGATGAAAGTTGCTTAGGAAGCTAGTAATCCTGCTCTCAGAATATATAAGAAGCTCTAATGTCCAGTGCAACTTTGCTAGCTCCTTCCATAGTGATCTCTACAATATTAACACACACACACACACACACACACACACACTCACACACACACACACACAACACAAGCATAAGAGTGCCACGTGTACTGTAACGCATTTCATAAATGTGAAGCTTCAGAGGAGGAACAGAGGCATCAGCAGTGAGTAAGCCTCAATATGAGCCCTGCAGGGTGTGAGGCTTCCCACACAGTTCTCTGTAACGCTCTGCTGGAGCTTGCTGGGAAGGATGAGGTACCAAGTACATGCCATTCTGATGATGATTGACATTGAACCTTCACACACCCATGTATGTCATAGCATTCACTCCATTAGACAAGAGATACCTCCACAGGTATCTCTTTCCTAGATAATCCCATCTCCAGTTTTGGGGTATTCTGGGGTGGCTGAGGGGACCTGAGTTACACACGTAATGTTTTCACAGACTTCTGTGTGAAAGCACACTTGAAACTTTTGGTTGCCCAGCCACATGCTTGATTTCTGTCTTACTGTCCACTTTCCCAATAATGAATCTCTTAATTTTAGCATCATTTTCAATCTGGATATGCTGCCGTTTCCCCAAATCATCTAATATGGTTCCTTTTTGTTTAACAATTCTTCCCCAGATTGTATTTTTTTTTATTTTGTATTTTGTCGTAAACATCAAAAGAAACTAAGATACACCTTCAATACTTTACTTGGAAATCTCAGTTAATGGCCAGTTTCATCATTTATAAATTCTACTTTTCACATGACTGCAGGGCACAGTTGTGCTAAGATTTGGCCACTGTGTAATAAGGATCGCCTTTCCTCCAGTTTTAATAACATGTTCTTTATTTCCTTTTTTTAAAAAAAAATATTTTTTTTCTTTACTGGTTAAGGTATTACATATGTATCCTTATCCCCCCATCATCCCCCACACACACACACACACACTCATGCCCTTACCCCCCTGGTGTCTGTGTCCATTGGTTAGGCTTATATGCATGCATATACTAGTAAATCCTTTGGTTGATCTCTCCTCCTTACCCCCACGCTCCCCTACCTTCCCTCTGAGATTTGACCATTTGATCCTTTTGAGACTTCACCAGCAGCACCTTCATTAGTATTTACCAACAGTCTATTAATGACAATTTAGCTAGTCTCTAAGGCAATACATATTTTATCTCCTAAACTTTAGACTTCCTCCTGGAGTCTTCCCTTGCAGAATTTATTAACCTCCATATTTCTACTATCAGTCTGTTCAAAATAACTGGGCATTTTTTATCCTGTCCTCCCAAATTGTTCTAGCCTCTGCCCATTACCCAGTTATAAGACCACTTCCACATTTTTTGGTGTTTAAAACAGCAGCACTCCAGGTTCAGGCACTAAAATATATATAGTTTCAAATTGCTACCATACAACTTATCATAAATGTACTACTTTACAGTTTTGAAGGTCAGAACTCTCCCATGGTCACTAGCCTAATAGGAAAAAGTATGCACATTACTGTGTTCTTTTCCATGGCTTCTGGGTGGGAACAATTTCATTCCTTTTCTAGCTTCAAACTGCCACCAGTTTCCTTAGCTGGCTTCCACCTTCAAGGCCAGTCACATCAGGCCAAATCATCCTCATGTTACTATCTCTTTGGTTCTCTCTTCAAAATCTCCTTTCCACTTGTAAGGACTCTTGATTATATTGCATCTAGCTAGAAAATCCAGAATACTTTCCTAATAATAAGGTAAAATGATTAGCAACTTTACTTTAAACTGCAACCTGAATTCAATTTTTCCATGTAATAATATATTTCCAGGTTCTTTGGATTAGAATGGAGACATCTGCATGGGAGGCCATTATTCCATGAGCCACATCTAGTGCCATCAGTTCAAAAATATTCAAAACACAAGGAATTTCAGAATCCACCAGTGCTCTCCAGGCATGCACAGATTTCATCCCACCTAAGGCTGTATGGAAATTGGTGGACACATGGCACTTTTTTATGATCCTTCAATGAACTTGAGCTTGGGCAGCTTTTTGAAGGATAGCCAATCATTTCTCTGGATGCTTATCATGTCAAGAGTATTCAGCCCATTCTGGCCAACTTTTCACCATTGCAGAATACACCACAGGAAGATATCAATCAGATAATGCATACATGGTTTATAACTATTTTTATAAATTGCTCTAAATCTTAAAGTATGCTTTGAAACATGAGCTATTATAATAAGAAATAGTTTTTATTGGTCTGTTTTCCTGGTATTTGTGACTAAAATTAACACAGACCCTTCTTAATTGAGAGAGTGCCAATTGCTTTATCTGCCAAGGGGCCAAATATGTAGACATTAGCACCATGAACACCTAGCAAAGCCCTACCCGGTAATATATCAGTAAATTCGGTAAGTAATACCATAATCCACATAGTTCATGGTTAATTCCTTTATTTGAATACTAGAAGCCCGGTGCACAAAAATTTGAGCACTCGGGGTGGGGGGGTGGGGGGGCGTCCCTCAGCCTGGCCTGTGCCCTCTCGCAGTCTGGGACCCCTCGGGGGTGACCACTTGCTGGCTTAGGCCCGCTCTCCGGGGTTTGGGCCTAAGATGGCAATCAGACATCCCTCTGGCAGCCTGGCAACCCTTGGGGGATGTCCACTTGCCAGCGGGGAGCAGGCCTAAACTGCAGTCGGATATCATTAGCGCTGCTGAGGAAGCAGGAGAGGCTCCCACCACCACTGCTGTACTGACAGCCATCAGCCTGGCTAGTGGCTGAGCAGAGCTCCTCCATGTGGGAGCTCACTGACCACCAGAGGGCAGCTCCTGCATTGAGCATCTGCCCCCTGGTGGTCATTGTGTGTCGTAGTGACCAGTCATTCCCAGTCTTTCTGCTGTTAGGGTCAGTTTGCATATTACCCTTTTACTATATAGGATAGAGGCCTGGTGCACAGGTGGGGGATGGCTGGTTTGCCCTGAAGGGTGTCCTGGATCAGGGTGGGAGTCCCGCTTGGGTGCCTGGCCAGCCTGGATGAGGGGCTGATGGCTGTTTTCAGGATGGTGGGTGACTGAAGCTCCCAACCTCTCTTTTTTTATTTTATTTTTTTTATTCTGGGATTTATTTACCTTATCTGGCTGTCACTGGAGCTGAGAGCCGGCTTTAGCTCTGAGGCCCAGCTCCAGCTCTGAGACCTCGGCTGCTTACAGCAGGTATCTGGAGTTTGTTTGGCTTCTATAATTGAAACACTGTTGCAGCTCCGGTTCTGAGTGCTGGCTGGCTGAAAGCAGGTATCTGAGGTTTGTTTAGCTTCTATAATTGCAACATTGTTGCTTAGAGTGCAGCTCAGAGCCCGGCTGCGGCAGGCGGGGAATCTTGGCTTCCTCCATCACCGGGGCAACCAAGCTTCCTGTTTGCTTCAGCTGCCTGGCTGCCGGCTGCCATCTTGGTTGGCAGTTAATTTGCATATCACCCTGATTAGCCAATGGGAAGGTGTTGGAGGTACGGTTAATTACCCTATTTGTCTTTTATTAGATTAGATATCCACTAATGCTAACTTCTGAGAACACCAGAATAATAAGACAAATAAATCACTACCTAGTTATAATAAGAAGTTATTGACCAGGGAACACACATCCTTCAAATAATATTAGAAACATGAAGCATGAAGACACTAAGAATCTCTGAAAGGTTTAGAATGCAAAGCCTTTCCACCTAACCGTATCAAAAATCTACAGAAATATTGTGCCTACAGTTCAAGCTTTGGTTTCCCTCACTCATTCTCACACAACTCTATTGAACTCAAATGTATTTCCTCTTCATGAGTTTCTTCTGCACTGCATGTTTCCCATGCCATTCCCCAATATGAATCAACTTATGGAAATGGGCAGAAAACTTTCCTGAGAGTTGTAGATGATAGGGGCCAGTAATTACAGGTGCTTACCTTGAAAGTATTACAGCCCTCACAGTTCATGATGCTATAAATCATAGAAAGATTTTACCTGTAGCCCTTCATTCACTTAATGGAGTAGTAAGAAGATGAGGTCTGTTGATTATTTCATTTCTGTTTTCCTTTGCTGAACTAAACAGAGTGATTAAAATATATTTTACAGGTAGCTTCTCCTATAAATTTTCTCCAACCTCAGATGAAAGGGATGCACTTAAATACTGTAATCTGGGAAGCTGGCAAGCAGTATGTGACAGGGAAAAAAAAGTCTCCATTTTGTTAATGTCAATTATAACTGTCCATTTGAACAGATTTAACTAAAGCTCTTATACATAATTAGTAAATTAATAATAGAAAATTTAGTGTTTTTTTCTTGACAACCTAATTCCTCAGAATAAAGTACATTAATGTAATTCCTTTTTATCAGTGGATATACTTTTATTCCTGGATAATCAGTAGATTAAGAAAAAATAAAAGAATATGAATATATAAATAGATGACTTTATAATTGGGGTTATATGGAATTTATTCATAGATGATAGCAACGCTTATTTGGAGGGAAAATGGAGTTCATGACATTACTAAGAAATCCAAAAAAAGAGATGAAATTTAATGGTATATTGACCTCAGAATATATGAATTTTGTCCTTATCTGCTATATTCTATTGTATTTATGATGGTGAAAAGCTTTAAGCTAATATAAATTTCCGTTGGAAGAAAAACAAATTAATGATGCAACATTAAATAGTTTATCAAAAATAAATAAGTTGAGATCAGGATGTTTAGAAGTCTTCTTTGGTGCCAAGTTTAAAAATTGAAGTTCTTTTAGTTCAGCTTTATAAATGGTCTGAAAATTAGTTTAAAACTTTCAAGCATAAAAAGAATCAAAATGAGAAGCAGATGGGCCTATACTTCTTTAGAGAAGAACTGTCTGTTTCTCCTTATGATCAACAGAAATGCAAGAAGGAAGAAATGGGATAGAACACTTGCGATTTCACACACATTGCTACACACTGCCTTGTATTCATTAGGTAGCCAAATATATTCAAATGAGAACATTCCTTCTTATTCAATATGTTCATAGCATCATTTTTGAGTGCTTACATTTTTTAATTGATTAAAGTTGGATATTTTACATTTAAATTACTTAGGGTAGATATTAATCTAAATTTTGTATTAGTCCAAGGCTTACGATATTCTTATAGTATTTTGAGATTGGAAATCTTCTTAAGTTTAATCTAAATCTTCTTAACATTTAATTTAATCTTCTTACATATTTCAAATGTGACATAAAAACTCTTGCAGTCTATATTGTAATAAATATAAGAATAGTTCAAAGGCATACTCACCACGTCTAAATGGTTAGTTTTTCTTTATTATGTTCCTTATTAAAAATGTGAAATTCTGTATGTTTAATAATAATTACTAATCCCCCAAATTCTTAACTCTTCAGTGTGGTAGAAACATCTAGTTGTTAAGACTGATTAAAAACTTTTGGTAATGGCACCCAGATAGAGAGAATTTGCTATTAAGAAATTGAGAAGTAATAAAAAGAAATGGGAGAATAACCAAAAATGAAATTTTAAGATTTATAAATCCTTTGTCCTTCAAAAAAAAACCTTCAAGTTTAGACTAAATATAGTCTGTTAAGGTACTAAAAAGAGAGCTGACCAATAAAAACTTGCTTCTCCACTCTCTATCACACATGTTGCAGAAATACATCTCACTGTCACGTCCCTGTCCCCAGTACATCTCAGCATGTTATTTCTCAGATCTCATTTCTGCTGTAACTTCTTTGTTCAGGCTGACAGTTTACATGATTTTCTCCATCTCATCATGGTGTATTACTCCAATGACAAAATACATCTGTTCCTGAGACATTTATAAAACACATTTATTTCCAAAATTGTACTTTTCTTACTGAATTCTATTACAATCAAATGTTCTTATAATAGAAATGATTTTATCTTAAGCTAAAATATTTGCTTTACGTTTTCACTATTTCATGTCAGGAGATTTTGATCACTGCTAATAGACATTTGTCTTTCCCCATTTCAAAATCAAGCATCCTTCACAAGGCTGTGATGATCTCATTTGGATGTGTAAGTTTTCCCATGTAAATATCCCCCATTCCCTCCTGCAGTAATCTGGACTTTATTGCCTGTACACGAATAACTCCTATTTCATTATCCATAAATCCTCTAATTCTGTCTTAAATACCTCTCAAATTCATTATTTTCTCTTTTCCTCCACTAATAGTGCTTCTTCAGGAACTCGTGATCCCCCTTTCAGACTAGTACAATAGCCTGATCATTGCTTTCAGGCCTCCAGTCCTGCCAAGTTTTCAACTACTCAATGTTACTACTAAAATGAACTTTTGAAATACACAGAGCACATTGATTTGGTGCCATATCCAAAGCTTTCTACATAGCCTGGAGCAGTGTCATCCATATTATGTGCCATAAAATATCAATTGAAATCCAAGTGGGGATTGGGGAAAAAACACACACAAATGTTTTTTGAAAAAATAAGCTTAGTCCTGGATGGTATGGCTCAATTGGCTGGGCATCATCCTGCACCCCAAAAGGGTGCCTGCTTGATTCCTGTCAAGGGCACATGCCTGGGTTTCAGACTTGAGCCCTGGTAGGGGGTGTGCAGAGGCAGCCGATCTGTTTCTCTCTCTCCGTCTCTTTTCCGCTTTGTCTAAAAATCAATTTTAAAAATCTTTAAAACAGCCCTAACCGGTTTGGCTCAGTGGATAGAGCGTTTGCCTGCAGACTGAAAGGTCCCAGGTTCGATTCCGGTCAAGGGCATGTACCTTGGTGGCAGGCACATTCCCAGTAGGAGGTGTGCAGGAGGCAGCTGGTCGATGTTTCTGTCTCATCGATGTTTCTAACTCTCTATCCCTCTCCCTTCCTCTCTGTAAAAAATCAATAAAATATATTTTTTAAAAAACCCTTAAAACAAATAAGCTTAGGAAATCATGGATGTCACTGTTCTTATTACAATAGAGTTCTCAGATTATTTTGATGCTATTGGCATTTTTAAATATCCAAGAAGATGGAATGGCCTTCAGCATTTCCAAAACCTATTTGTCCATAAAATCTGTGACAGAGAGGGAAGGGGCATAAACGCTTAGGAACACAATTTATAAATGCTGCTTTATGGAATAATTTCAAACCCTCCTGTGAGGCAACATAAGAGTGCTTTTAATCCAGCCCACTCCCCAAACCTGTTCATATCAACTATTGTCTGGGATTCCTGTTACAACAAAACATTTATACTACCTCCACTGGTGCTCACACCTGCTATTATATTTGTCCAATTGACTCTCTTCGGGGAAAACCCTGACCCACTTTCAAAACTCAGCCCAAATATTTTTTTTTTCGTTAATCCAATACTTTCCCCACCTATCTCTTCATTAGAATTCCTTTAGAAATCTCAAGGAGTCCTGACTTCTAAATTTTTTTTATCCCTGAATTAGATTCTGAGGGAGTGTGAGTATTGGGTATCATCGCTTTGAGTTGTCCAAATAGAGATCATTCTGGCATTGCACAATCGATTCAGCCGATGCCCCTGTTACAACACTCATCACACTGGCCTCGGGTTTATTTGCTTACATGTTTTGTCATTAAATCAGGATTATTAATACCGATGTTTGTATGTCTATGCAATATTACTACTCTGATGCCAGAGCAGGTATTCAGTAAGTATACATTAGTAACTGGTTTTTTTAAAAGTTGGTCTAAATTTTAAGTTTCTATAGTGATATTTTTATAGATGTTTATTATTTGGCCTTAACATAATCGAAAAGCAAAAAACAATATTCTCATAGAAGTGCTATCACCATAAACATAAGACTATCTCAAACAAGAAAATTAGAAAGAAAAGATCATTTTGAGAACTGCGTAAGTAGAAATTTATCTTCTCATGTTTGGAAAAACATCATAAAGCAAACAAACCTGGAAGGGCCAAATTAATAATCATAAGTGTTGAAATATTATAAATCATTTGAGTTTTGGAAAGATAGATTACACAGAAACTCAACAAATTTATTGTAGTAATAGTCTTTAGCATAATGAGATGAAAATCACTTTATGGAAGACTGCATGTGAAATAAATGATTTATTTTGCCAGAAGCACTATATAAGTTTAGAGGAATAACTATTAACAGAATAGGCCTGGAAAAATAATTGTCAAAGCAATAATGAAGAGAATCAACTCTAAGTGCAAAGAGAATGTCTGACGATTACCCTCCAATACCAGGAGCAACACTTAGGCATCCAAGTAAAGATAACAATAGCAGAAACCAGCCAGAAACATTTAAGTAAAAATAAACTCTCAGGCATAAAAACATTGAAGCAAAATTAAGGAATTTATACATATATTATCACCTTTTTTAAAAAATAGTTCGTTTATAACCCAGTCAAACTGTGAAAAGAAAGTTTATGGTCCATCCCAAATTCATTGTTTTATTTTTCTTTAGTAACAAAACCCTGATTTTACTGGAGTGCCATGGTGTCCATCTATAAAACCCTGTTTACAGCTTTTAACAGAAACAAATTTTGGTCAATGAGATGTGAGTGAGAGTTTGGGTGAGGCTTCTGGGAGGCTGGATTGGGCAGGCAGGATTCTAAGGTCCCTCTACCTTTCTAGGAGACATGATATCTGGCGCTGCATGAACTACCCTTCACAATGAGATAACCTTGAGGATAGAAGTCACTTGCAAAGATTGAATGATGGAATAAGAAGGTAAATAGTTTGCGATGTGTTGGCCTCATGGAGTCACATTGACCCCATACTTATGGACTTACTTTTTTACAAAGCTCTTTTTTTTTTCTTCCATGTCTGTGGCTGGAAACCGAATACTATGCTAGATTAACAGATGATACTACTTCTTGGATGACTAACATTTAAAAGGTGCCATTCGGTGCTTTCCCAAGAGCATATGTCTAAAGATTTGCTGTACACATGGTAAAAGGAGAGGCTGGAGTGATGGAAATTATAAACCTTTGGCTTTTCTGAAGGTTCTGTCTGTTTCCTGAATGATTAACATCCAAAAAGGCCATACTTTTGAAGAATTCAGCCATTACCCATCAATAGTACCTGAGGTATACACAGTTTCTCCAGTACTCTAGTAAAAGTTACACTGCGATAAATTAATTAGGAATCCTCAGGATGAAGAATAAACATAATCATCACCACATTTGTCTAAATCTTTTATCATTTGATTTGAGACATTCTTTATGCACCTGCAATCTGATTAAAGTGACCTAAAAATGCACATAGGGAGGCATCACTGGATTTGACAGTAACTAAGGAAACGCATATTAAAATAATTACATTTAACTATGTTCAAAGAGTTTGAGGAATATATGAAGAGAAGGGAGAGAAACTTTAAAAAATAAGAAACTAAAATGTGGTAATGTCTAGCATTAGTCAGAAGAGAATGTGCCTTATTTAAATAAATAAATTTGTATTCTCTGTGAGCTTCTTTAGCATGAATTCAGTTATGACAGTTAAGTGGTAATAAATTCACTAAAATAGTGCCACCCTGTTGGGATGTATTTGATTGGCCAGCTGGCATTCCTCAAGTGATTTCTCTGAGGGGGGTCACTAGCATGCAGTTTCCTCAAACACACCATCCCTACAGGAATGCGACTTTGTCCCACACCCTCCATTAAACAGTTATATTCAGACTATAACCTAGTTATTCCAAAACCCTTACATGTAATAATAATATATAGAAAAAAAGAGTATTTGGCCAGTCTTATTCTTTTTTTTTTTTTATTGATTAAGATATTACATATGTGTACACTCTACCCCTCCCCCCCCCGCTCATCCCCTCACCCCCCCCGTTGTCCGTGTCCATTGGTTAGTCCTATATGCTTGCATATAAGTCCTTTGGTTGATCCTTCCCCCTTGCCCCCACCCTCCCCTACCTTCCCTCCAAGGCCCGACAGTCCAATCAAAGCCTCTCCTCTCTGGATCAGTCCTTGTTCATCAGTTTATGTTGTTCATTATATTCCACAAATAAGTGAGATCTTGTGGTATTTATCCGCTCTCCAATTCCATCGATGCTGTGGCAAATGGTAAGAGTTCCTTTTTCTTCTTCCTCTTCTTAAAGAATACCTTTCAGCATTTCATATAATGCTGGTTTGGTGGTGATGAACTCCTTTAGCTTTTCCTTATCTGTGAAGCTCTTTATCTGACCTTCAATTCTGAATGATAACTTTGCTGGGTAAAGTAATCTTGGTTGTAGGTTCTTGGTATTCATCACTTTGAATATTTCTTGCCACTCTCTTCTGGCCTGCATGGTTTCTGTTGAGAAATCAGCTGACAGTCGGATGGGTACTCCCTTGTAGGTAACTGACTTTCTTTCTCTTGCTGCTTTTAAGATTCTTTCCTTATCTTTTGCTCTTGGCATTTTAATTATGATGTGTCTTGGTGTGGTCCTCTTTGGATTCCTTTTGTTTGGGGTTCTCTGCACTTCTTGGACTTGTAGGTCCATTTCTTTCACCAGGTGGGGGAAGTTTTCTGTCATTATTTCTTCAAAAAGGTTTTCAATATCTTGCCCTCTCTCTCCTTCTGGTACCCCTATAATTCTGATGTTGGTACGCTTGAAGTTGTCCCAGAGGTTCCTTACACTATCTTCATACTTTTTGAATCTCTTTTCTTTTTTCTTTTTCGGTTGGGTATTTTTTGTTTCTTTGTATTTCAAATCTTTGACTTGATTCTTGGGATCCTCTTGTCTGCTGTTGGATCTCTGTAAAATATTCTTTATTTCAGTCAGTGTATGCTTAATTTCTAGTTGGTCCTTTTTCATGTCCTCCATGGTCTCACTATACTCCTTGAGGGATTCATTAAATTTATCGGCGGTTTCCATAAAATTCTTGAAAAACCTTATAAACGTGGCCTTGAACTCTATATCCAGTCGTCTGTCCTCCTCCGTTTCTGACAATTGTGACCTGTTTCTCTGTCTCCGCATTTTGGCTGCTTCCCTGTGTTGATAGAGTGTCCCTGCGCGCCAAGTGTCCTGTAGGGCCCAGTAGCTCAGCCTCCCCAGTTACCTGGGGTGGACACTCTTGGTGCACTCTTGGTGCCTTGGTTGATGTAGGATCACTGGGAGGAATTGACCTCCAGGCCAATTGGCTGTGGGAAGCAGCTGTGTCTGAAGTGGAAGAATGGTCCCCCTCTGACCACTGGGTACAGTGGCTCCTGGATCTAAGGAGGTGCTAATTCAGCCCCTGCCTGAGGCCACACAGCAGGAACTACGAAGAGGCTCAGCTGTGAAGCAATGCAAGCCGCTGCGGGGCCTTGGGCCTTCTCTTGGAAGTTCCGGGTCTGGCTGGCCCGGCTGCAGTTAGGTAATTATCAGGTTGCAAAGGGCCGGGGCATTCACATGCAAAAGCCTCTGCCGCAGCCTGGGTGGGGCGGGGTCTCAGGGAGTCAAAAGGCCGGAGAAAGAAGCTATGGCTGATTCTCCGCGCCCGGAGTCGCGCGTCTCAGTGTCCCGGTAATGGCTGCAAGCACCTCTGAGGGAAATCCGCCCTCAAGTTCGCCCGCTGCCGCCTGAGAGAGCAGCCTCTCCCCGTATGTGTCCTGGGTCCCCAGAGACTTCCCAGAACCGGAGTTCAGAGCAGTCGGGAGCTTGTGATTCAAAAAGACAGCCGCGTCCTCAGGTGCCACCCCCTTTCCGCGCGCGTGAGCCGCCGCCGTACCTCTGCACTCAGCCTCCGCAGCTCCTCTGGCTCTCAGCGTGCTTTTCTTGTCTTCTAGTTGTAGAAATTACACTCAGCCAGCCTTCCTGTTTTTCTGGACGATGTTTTCTCCGTCCTTTGGGATAATTTTCAATTGCTGTGGGAGGCGACTATTTCCCGGTGTTTATCTATGCCGCCATCTTAGTTTCTCCCTTATTCTTGACTTCTATAAAATCTCCCCTCTGATTATTCTTTTCCCTGCTGTATTTCCTCTATCACAAAATGCAGCCATTCCCCATTTTCCTTAGATTCAGTTTTGCTCCTCACTCTTCAGTTTCCACTTTAGTGGATGGTGTTCTTCATCTCACAACCTTTTTTATGGCTTCCCATGTCTTATAAAAGAGTTTTACCTGCTTCAGGCCCTTGTTTCCTCTCTAATCTCATCTTGAGTCATGCTGGGCTTCTCCCCATATTATTCCAAACGCACTAGGCTTCTTGCTGTACCTTGAACACACCAAACAACTCTTCCTTCATAGAGAGATTTATACTTATTGTCCGTCTTTTACCCCAAATATCTACATATTTTTCTTAAAGTTTTTACTCAGCTATTAGCTTTTCAAGCAAATCTACTCTAAAGACTCCATATAAATTGCAACTACAGTTCCTCCTCAAATCCTCCCAAATCCCAATGCCCCATTTTTTTCCTATTCAACAGAGAACTTATCACTTTGTAATAATATATAAATTATTCCTATGTGTTACCTCTTTTTAGCCTGTGAGTGTCTTCTTCCACTATGATATAAACTCCAGTAATAGAAATAATCTTTGTCACTTTGTTCACTCCAGTAGCCAATGCCTACAACTGATTATGGTGTAAAAGAGCTGCCAAGTAGCCTTGGCCAGTGTGGCTCAGTTGGTTGGAGTGTCATCCCATACACCAAAGGGTGGTGGGTTCAATTCTTGGACAGGGAGGTACCCAGTTTTCAGGGTTGATCCCCCTCCATCTGGGTGGTGCAGGAGGCAACCAATTGATGCTTCTCTCTCACATCTATGTCTCTCTCTCTCTCTCTCTCTCTCTCTCTCTCTCTCTCTCTCTGTCTCTCCTCCTCTCTCTCCCTCTTTTTAAAAATCAATTTAAAATTTTTTTAAAGAAAGAGATGTTGAATAAATATTTGCTGAATAAATGGTATTATCCATGCCTCTAATGTAGTTGTCATTTCTGTGATAATGATTTCTAAATAATACCTGTGATAATGATTTTTAAATATTTGTGACTACTAAGTCTAGTTTATCCAAGTGAATCATAATATCTTAAAAAATAGTGTCCTTGGTACATACTTATTTTGAGCCTCATTGCAAGCTTATATTCCTGGACAAAGGAGGCCTTTAGTATTTATTTTTCTACACACATTTTACATTCTCCAAAAATGCTTTTTGTTCTTGTTGTTCTAAGCCAAGGCATAAGTTTATTTCAGCAATATATATGAAGAGCCAAAGAATGTTTCAAAAAGGATGCAAGCAGAGATGATTGTGGAAATTAAATGTTAATGTATATAAAGTAATTTAGCTTGGCACATAGGAGACACTCTATACATGCTAGTATGTTAGCTCTTCAGGTGTGGCCTAAAGTTTCACAGCCATTTATCTGAGATTTCATTCTTGCTTCTTCCCTGAATAATCTCTGTGAACTTGAGTGACTTACTCAATTAAGTGATCTGGGGTGGGTTTCCTTACAAGTAAAATGAAAGATTGATCTAGATAACTCCCAGATCCCTAACATCCTAAAGATTTCTATTTCTCTGAATGGTCAAGATTAAGGCAAACTTTTCCACACCAAATTCAGCCCTTTCCCATTGGTTATAACAGCTCTAGGATAATATGTCTTTTCACATTGATGTTAATGGTTATGTTCAGAGAAAGGATGAGATGTGTAGTTCTACATTGATTAGATGGAAATGTAGTGATGTCTGCTCTTATCCCCCGGCATTGCGTTTATGTTCCATCCACAACTTTCTGGATGGTGAGAATTCTTGAAAATAGGAGGACCACCAGTGAGTAAAACACAGAAAATGGTAGTGACATAAGCAGGGATGATAATCAATATAATTAACAACAGAAATGGCACGGTCACTGATGGTGAGAATAGCTGTCAGGTATGCAGGTGCATTCCCACTGCTTGCCAGTCCTGAGTGGAAGAAATGTTGAGAAGATCAAGAGAGGTCAAAAGAGACTAGATACAGGAAGAAATAAGGAGAAATTAATATTAAATCACTCTGAAAATATTAAAAAATAAAAGCTAAATAAAGTCTGGAAAGGAGAAATACCAAGTTCTCTGGCTGATTAGTCCTTTAAAAAATACTTTGTGATTCACAAAACAGCCCATCTTACTCTGTTCAGGTTGCTAAATTTAAATGCTACAGACTGAGTAGCTTGTAAACAACAAAACTTCTCAAAGTTCTGGAGGGTGCAGGTCTAAGATGAGGGTGCCAGCCTGCCTGGGTAGGGGCCCTCTTCCAGTCATAAATTTCTCAGTGTCCTCGCTGCGGGGCAAGGGGCCTCTCTGGAGCCTCTTTTATGAGCCACTAATCCTGTTTATGTTTATGATGGTTCCACCGCCCAGGGCCCCACCTACCAAAGCAACCACATCAGGCATTAGAATTTTAACATATGAATTTTGAGGGGACACAAACATTCAGACTGTGGCACAATACATCACATAGTCTAGCAGTTTGAGCCACCGAATTAATGAACTAACTTTTAAAAAGATGACTGTGACTTGAAAATATCCTCTAACAGGAAACAGTGAAGATACTTAAGAAGAAGGTTTTGTTAAAAAACAAACAAACAAACAAACAAACAATTTTTGATTTCAGGAGAAATAAGTTTACTCCGGCAGCTTCATTAATTCCGGTGCATTTATTTTTTGGTATTATAACTCCAGTGAAGCAGAGGCCTCTTAGCTCTGCTCCTGGCTCTCATTCTTACTCCCTTCCACTAGACAGTAGTGGCAGCTTGAGTGCTCTGAGCCCCTCAACAGCTGATGCTCCCACACTCTCTCTGCCACTTGGCTCCTGGCTGCTGGCATGTCACACTGGCGAGCATGGTCCCCACTGTTTCTAGGCTCAGAGAAGCAAATGCACATAGCACGGTGGTTAAGAATGCAGGTTCTATGCCAGGTTGCTGGCATTTAAATCCTTTCTATGACACTTACCAGGTTTATGACGTTGGGCAAAATGCTTACTTACATCTCTGTGCCTCAGTTTGCTTCTCTGTATAATCAGGATAATAATAGTACCTCACTTTTACAATTGCTGTGAGGATCAAATGAATTAATACATGTAAAGTATGAGATCAGTCCATGGCACTTAGCAGGTAGGTGCTCAGTGAGTGCACTGTGTTTTATTAAGGTTCAATTAATTTCTTAATGCTAAGAACTGTTTCATAGAAATGAGTTTGCTTTTGAAGGCTTATGGTTTATTCTAGAAACAAAACTCTTTTTAAAGTCAGCAATATACCATGAATAAAGGTGAGAGCAGCAATTGAAAAATACATATAGTATAATTTCATAATAAGCAATGTACCCCTCTTTTAACTAGCAGCCTCCGCATTTTCATGATTCTTATGATTTTGCATTACGTTGGTTGCAAACACACACATGCACAATTGAAATTTTATTCCCAATATTTCACCTTTTAAATTGTAAAACTGTTCAGAATATAATACCGTCTTTTTCTATATATATTTTAAAAATAAACCTGCTGTCAATGATTGGCATTAATAATATTCAAATGCAACTGTTGTACTAATGCTTAGGAAGTAGTTAAAAATGGATTTCAGGCATGCATCAATTACTGTGGAAGTATGCCGAAGTGGCTCAAACAAATTGTTGGTTACACAGAGGCAATTTTTGACCCTGGGCCTGCGATGAACTGAAAAAGAAGGCCCACTGACTTTGACCCTATCTGGGACATTCATCATCATTCCAATAAGGGAGGAAGGACAGGGTGGTCACCCTAAAAGCTCATTATCTTCTGCTAGCCATTATGTCTATGATTCCAGTGGCTGCCAATCCAAAGCCAGTTTAAAAACATATATACCTGAAACCTATATAATTTCACTGACCAATGTCACCCCAATAAATTTAATTAAAAATGAAAAAAAAAAATTAAAAACATAGACAATATTTCTTAAAGTCCTGTGTTTTATAAGCCCCTCTTAGGAGTTTAATTAATAAAGAAGTGAGACAATTTTATGGTCAGAATATCAGTACAGCTTTTTTTCTCTTTGAAAATTGAACTGAAGTTTAGAATGAGACTGTGACTATGTCTAGCCCAAAAGGTATTATGAAATTAAGCTTTTTTTATTCTGGTCAGAAAAACCAAGAGGGCAGAGAAATATTTTAATCTAATATATTAGGTGCAGTTCTCTAAATAAGGTGAAGTAGATACATTTAAAGTAGTGAGTCAGGATTACATAACCCTCTCCACCACTCATACAGATCGTTTGCTGAGGCTAAGGAGGAAAGAGGCCAATGAGATGTGAGCTCTGCTTTGATACTGCTGCCTTTGGAAATAAAAGAAATAGTGACAGTTGATCTGCTATGATTGGTAGGGGATGGGGAGATATTTTTAAAAGTCTGAACCCTGGTCACACCAAGGATGACTGAAGTTAAATCGTCCCTGTAATAGGCCAAACAGAAGATCCGATCTTTTTTTTTTTTTCCTAGTTAAAATAAGCAATATTATAATCATCAATTTTATTATGACAAATATTAATTTAATGCTCAAGATTAGCCAATTTTTACACTAAGGACATTCCCATCTATTATACTATTTAATCCTCAAAATAACATTACAATGCAGATAAATCTTAAGCCTATAGGTCCCCCTGGGCTTTAGAGCGGTAGAGACCTGGGTAGGTGAGACATCTCCCAGACAGAGCTATTAACCCATCTCTCACCAGAGGGCACAATCCTCCTAAAACTAAGGGAGGCAGAACACACTCCCCCCTCTAGAGCCAGTGACAAGAATGAAGGAGAAGGAGCTGTACAATTCATGCTACATATATCTTTTCCTTTATGTTCATGAACCCAACAAATGGCTTCTACCCCTTGATTACATGTTAAAATATGCTTAATTTACATGAACATGAACAGGTCAGGATGATTTTAAATTCAATATTATAAACTGAGATAGTCCAAAAGTCAATCCAGAAAATGATTACTTGGTTCCAGGACATAGACCTTCTCCAGGTAGGACAACTGATGTAATATGGACAAAAAGTAGGTATCTATTTTTTTCCTGTCAATTACATTATGTTTATTAAAATAACTTCAAGATTTCTACTTCCAGTGTCTTAGTAGAGGGCTTATTTCTTCTCACTAGATGATTGCAATACTGTTGCAATTGGCTTGTTTATTTTTTGTGGGGTTTTTTTGTTTGTTTTTTGCTGGGTCTCCAGGCTTTACATCAGAGTAACATCCATGACAGTTCCTCTGTGTTACCTCTGGAATCTGACACACTGACTGGAACAGAAGAGACCCTCAGAAATCAGGTACTAAAGTAATGAATGACCCCCAAATCAGAGCTTTGAAAATGTTGATTCTCTGCACAAATATTTTAGTGGATTCTCATTAAATATAACATATAATTTATACTTCTTAGCATAATATTGATATCCTCTACAACCCAATCCTCCATTGTTATTCAAAAATATCTAATGCAATACCTGAAAAAAAATATACATTTTCGTTAGACTACACTCTCAACCCAGTTAAAATGAATAGTCCTCACAGGACACCTAGCCCTTGGATGTCATTACATTATACTGCCACCCAGACTAGAATCCATTTTCTTCCTTTTTGTCCTTTCAAATTGTATTTGTACCTCTGATACCAGTGCAAGTTTCACCTAATCCGTGAGTGATTCTCCAGGCGAAAGAAATCACGCTGAGTTTACAAACTCTTTAGCTATAAGGTTCTCAGAAAGTATGTATTCTTCGATTTATGAAGCAGATTTTGCAAATTTGTATGCACAGCGGATTGAACAGTGTTGAAGAGTTAGGAGTCAGTGAAACATGGTAACTGCCCATGAAGCATCGAAGCTAGTAGGAAATCCAGACATGCAAGCAGATCACTATGCTAGAGATTCTTTAGGAGTGATAAGTACAGGGTTCCAGGCAACTATAAGTGGTGCATTCAACCCAGCCTCTTAGGGTGTCTGGAAGAAGTAAAGCCTATTGTACCTGGGAGGGAGTAATTGTTTGAAATAACAAATGAGCTAGAAATTTAAAATGTGATTATACCAATTCCCTCCTCAAAAACTTGTGAAGTCTCATTATTGACTACAAAATAGAGCTCATGCTGGTAGGTTATAGCGGAGGAGTTAGCTAAGTGAATGGAGCCCCAGAGCAAGGAAGAACAGCGTCTGCAGCGTGTAAGAAGGCCTGACAGGGAGAGAACATGGCACCTACTTTCCCACCTTTCTGATCTCCATACCTTTCCTCAGTCAAGGAATGACAAAACAGGCTTATTTCCTTTTGTGTGAAAATACTGGAACAACTTTTTATTTAATTTTCTCTATCCAATTGTAAGTCCTTTATTTGAGAGCACTTGTTATATTATCCGCAATGTTATACACACAATCTAGGATGCTAATCAACTAATTGTGTTGAATGCCATTAAATATGATAGTAATATTCAAAGGAGAAAGGATCAGTGTAGAGGGAAATTAGGTGTTTTTTCTTTATCTACTCTCCATTGCTATCAATTATTAATTGACATTGAACTTGGCTTCTCTCTTCTCCAGAAATTATTTTAACTTACTCTCCACTCTGATGCCTCCAGTTTATTAACAGCCAACGACAAATGTAGTTCCTTCTGTCAGAGGTGTCCACTTAGGATGTTAGAATGTGATGTATGTTTTGTGCTTCAAGCATCAAAAATCTTTCATCTTTGACTATACGGAGCTAGAGCTTCATCTCTTCTTTTTTCCTTTGGGTTCTATTTTGTTTATCTGCCTGGATACCTTTCACAGTTAGTGCAAAAATGTGATTCCATCTGTATTCACTCTTCCTACGTTTTGCAACATGAATTAAAACTAAAAGATCATGTGATAATCACAGTAAGTATTGCCACTACCTTACCCCTTTTTCTCAGAATGACATTGATGCCTCTTCCATAATGCCACTCAAAATATAATCTTTCTTATTAGTTCTACTTAGGTACAGAATAGCACAAAAACTTGTTTTGTTTTTTTTTCCTGAACAAGTGAGAAAAAGCTAAGAACTGGATGTCTTCTCACTGCCAAATTAATTAGTGTGCAATTCCTAAAAACAAGAATATTCTCAAAATTAACCACAATATAACCATAAAACTTCGGAAATGAACACTGATTTGTTACTACCATTTGTTATGGGCTAAATTGTGTCTCCCTGACATTCATAAGTTGAAGTCCTTCATCCTAGTACCTTGTAATATGGCTGGGTTTGGAGATAGATAGGGCCTTTAAAGATATGATTAAGTTAAAATCAGGCCTTTGGGGAGAGATTTCAATCCAATGTGGATGGCATCCTTATAAGAGATACTGTGGACACACAAAGAGACACCAGGTCATGGGTACACTGAGGGGCAACCATGTGAAGAGGCAGCAAGAGGGCAAGCTTCTTCAAGCCAAGAGAGAGGCTTTAGAAAAAACCCAAACCTGCCATCACCTTTATCTTAGATTTCTAACCTCCAGAACTGTGAGAAAATAAATCTCTGTTGTTTAAGCCACCTGGTCTGTGAATTTTGTTATGGCAGCCCTAGCAAACTAATTCACTATCTCATCCAAAAACCCCATTCAGATGTTTACAATTGCCTAATAATAAAATGTGCAGTGAAATATCCAAGCAAAGACTGTCCATTTTATTTAGTTGTCATGTCTCTATTCTTCTTAATCTGGAATAGTTTCTTATTTTTTCATTGACTTTCATGATCTTGATGCTTGATCATACACGTCTGCAAGCTATCTGTATGTATAAAAGGCTAATATGCAAAGTGTTCCCATTCCTAGAACCAGTTGCTTCTTCAAGAACCCACAGCTCCTCTTAGTGGCATTTAGAAGCTTACATGTAGGCACTAAATGAGCTATTGCTATTGGGATATCACTGCTCCCAGGTTCTTTCAGTAGACAGAGTTAGATACACACACACACACACACACACACACACGTGAGTTCACATTGAGAATCATTCCAATCATCACTGTAAGATGACTTTTTTTTTTTTTCCTTTTCTTTTTCTTTTAATTCTCACCTGAGGTTATTTTTCCATTGACTTTTAGAAAGAGTGGAAGAGAGAGGGAAAGACAGAGAGAACATTGATGTGAGAGAAACGCATTGATTGGTTGCCTCCTGTAGGAGCCGTAACCAGGGCTTGGGCCAGGGAGAAGTCTGCAACCAAAGTATAGGGTGTCCCAAAATTCACGCAAGATTTGAATTTTGCGTGAGCATTAACAACAACAACAACAAAAATAAAAGCCTAATTTTACTTGGTTTATTGAATCGGATTCTAATATCTGTTGCCCTTTGATTTCAATCCCTTCAATTTGATAAGCATTACCAAGTACCAATTATGGCCCAGGAGCAGGGACAATGAAGACCAATGAAGACCACGGCTTTGCGTATGTGCCAGCAAAGCCGTGGAGGCCATTCACCCGATGTGCTATTCCATACATAACCCTATACTGTATACTTTATGAATCAATAAAAAATTTACAACTTTTAATTATAAACCTGTTCTTTCTATCAAAATTACTTCTTGCGTGAATTTTGGGACACCCTATACATGCCCTTGACCGGAATTAAAACTGGGGCTCTTCCACTGGGCCAAACTGGCTAGAGCCAATAATTTTTCTTTGTGTACTTCTACATCCATTCTCTGACTGTGAGAAATCTTGATCCTTAACATATTGATCAGTGTAAATAGGCTCAGTCCTCACTTATGTCACAAATCTCCTGCTGATACCAGCCCAATGCAGATGCCTTCCTCAGCTTTCTCACCCTTAGGCTCCATGCTTGGCCACTGCTATCAGCTGCATTCAGTCACGCTCTTCCCCAGCCCAGGGCAACAACCCCACCCCCACCAGGCATGCCTAAATTGCACTCTGCACCAGCTGAATTTTTCAAAAAGGAATGAGGCAAGTGAACTATTTTTTTTTCCAAGTTAAAAGTTTTATCCAACTAAAGAATTAAAACCTGGATATCCCAGGTCTCACAAAAATGTGAATAAAAAGGATTCCCAAATTACAATAGCCCCCTCTCCTGCAGGTGTTCAGTTAAACAATGTTATCTCTTTCAGAGTCTTCAAATGAGATTACAAAGAGATGTGCTGTTGGGTAAACACTTAGTTCTTTTATGGATTTCTGAAAGCACTTGAGTCCACCTAATGGAACAAAGAATCGCCTGGGAGCATTTAAAAACACTGGTCCTACTCCAAAACAATGAAATCCTCAACTCCGATGATGAGGCCCAGGGATGAGCATATGCTAAAATTCTCCAAGTGTTTCTCCTTCCATTTAACCCCGATCTCTCCTCCTTACAGAATTACTTGTCATTAAAATAACATGTGACCTAAACTTACTGTGAGAGGCCAATACTGGGATGGAATCTCTGATCTCTAGCCTAGAGTCTCCTCCCTTTGAGTGTGGGTGGGACCTGTTTATAGGCAGCATAATGTGGCAGAGGTGAGAGGTTTCTGAAGATGTAAAATAGGTTCCAAAACAGTTGCTTTTTGAATTAATAGAAAAGGGAATTAATCATCTGGGTTAGGCCTGACTTAATGAGATAAAAATTCTTTAAAAAAGAACGGGGGCCTAGCTAATGAGAAGGACTCTTTTTTTTCTTTCTGGCTTGGAAAAGGTAAGCTGCTGCCTTGTGAGAAAGCCATGGGGAGGGTGATGGAGCAAGGAACTGAGCAGCTTCTAGGTCTAGGAGGTAAGGGTGGCTCTGACTAACAGCCAAGAAGAAACTGTGACCTCAGCCTCTCAGCCACAGGAAAATGAATTCTTCCAACAACCGCGGGGATCTTGGAAGATGCTCTATCCCCAACTCGCCATCTACTTGAGAGTGCGATCTGACCAACACCTACGCTGCAGCCTGTGAGGTCCCAGCAGAGAAAGGGTGCAGGTAAGTTGTGTCCAGATTCCAGACCCCCAGATATGTGAAATAGTCAGTGTGTTGCTTTAAGCTGCTATATGTGTGACAATTTGTTATGAAGAAATACAAGACCAATACAGTTATGAACCTTTTTGGCTGCCAGATAACATTTCCATTCGTTAGAAATTACTGACCTTACTTGGATCTGAGGATGGAAAAGGAAGAGCATTGGACACAAAGTAAGTGACTGATAAATATTTTTGAATGATTATAATATCGGGGGGGGGGAAAAAAACCATGCAATAATGACCATGTCTGTTCTATTTTATGCACCCAAAGAATATTTTCACTTCCAAGGATCACTTTTAATGTCACTTGCCTTCTTTATGCTGGAAGAAAAGTCAGCCATTTGGCATCATTTCCCTAAAGGATCAAATTTCCCTACACTGAGACATTGGTGGGTAAATGCTAAAAACAAATCAGTGGGGTTAGAATATAACACTAAGATAATTTTGAATTGATTGTGATTGATTATCTTTAAAGAAAATACATGTATTAAATTCAGCTGGACATTACCCCACCTGTTCATACTTTATTCGAACCCTCAATACATACTAGTACATAACCTTCAATCTGAAAATCTATAAAAACTCTTTTTTTCTTTCAACTGACTTAATTATGTCTCTCTTACAATGTCTATTAAAAACCTCCCGTATAACTACATTCCTAGGATAAAAACAATTTTTTCCTTGAAAGAAATTTGACCTGGTATTGGGGAAATAAACTATAGTAGGCCAGAGCTAGAAATTTTAACAACTTTTGAACAACCTTGGAAGCTTTCTGAAAGTACTAGAGCGCACTTTGAAATGGACCCACAATGACTGAGTTCAAGAGGCTGATTTGGTCTGATATTTGTCACTTCATCCATCCTGGATAACCCCATGCTTAGGCCAAACATTTCCTTATGTTTTATGCTCTCTGAACCTGGTTTTCTCATTTGAAATGACCCAGTTGCCTTCACACTCATTTCTTACTACTATTCTATTAAAAAAAAAAAATTCTACTATCCTATTAAAAAAAATTCTACCTTGTCTGTGAGGAAGAATAGGACCTCTTGGACTTTATACAATACAGCAAAATATCTTGGTAAAGAGGAAGAAGAGGAAAAAAATGTGAGCAATGCAGTTCCTCAAGACAACATGCTATGAGGTTTTCAAAGTCAAGTTCTAAGAGAGGAATTTTCTAAACTCTATTTTAGGAAATATCCAAGTAGATGTTAAGTATCCATTACATAAACAGTTTGGATCAAATAATATAGAGAAATACTGAGTAAAAGAAAATTAAACAAAAAAAATTTCTTACCTTTGGGGCTTCTTAGAACCTCTTATGTAAATATCCAGTAAATAGGATCATATAGTCTGCAGGATTTCATAGCTTTTTAAATTATTGAACACTTTTTAACCTAGGAAGAAAATTGGATGCACTTTACTCAATAACAGTGGTTCTTACAGTATGCTTCCCAACCCAGCAACTTCAGCAGCAATATCTCTTGGATATTTGTTAGAAAGGCAAATTTTTGGACCCCTCCCCAGACCTACTGAATCAGAAACTCTGGGGTTGGGGCCCAGGAGTCCACATGCCCACATGCCAGTGGATTCTAACACACACTGAAGTTTGAGATCTGTTACTCTATTCCACATATAACTCAAATAATCCCAACCCACTCGTCTTTCAGAACAGATATTTATTGTAAGAGATGCTTTTGAAGAGTAAGAGAGTTAACATGGGAACTGTGCAACCACTGACATTAGGAGCACAATTTCTCCCTGTAGAGTTTTTAAATGCTCAGTGAGAGTAATTGAAGAGACATGAGCAATGTTTAACAGCTCTGAAAGGCCTCACTAAAGACATTGACTCCAAAATCAAAGGTGTTTAATTGATAGGAAAAATATAGGTATTTTTCCTCACTCCAGTCTGTCAGCCTGATAATTTACAGCCTAAGAGATTTCTTTTCAAATGAACATCCAAGAAGCAAATGTGTTAAACGCTAACATCTGTTCTGAAGTAATTTGTCTGCATTGCCATACACAGATGAGGTGAAACTTTCTTAAAGGCCCATTTAAGCTACTCAAGGTTGCATATGTTACTAAAGAATGTCAGGTATTTAATTGCTACAATTCCAGGAAATATGGTATATGTCGCAGCTTTATCATTATTGATAAAAATAATTATGTAATAACAAGAAGCAGTAAATGTGGAGGGGGCAGGCACTAGTTTCTTTTTTTAATTAGTTTATTTTATTGTTTAAAGTATTACAAATAGTAGTACAAAGTCTCCTTTTTTTCCCCCCAATTGACCCCCCCACCTTCCCTACTCCCAGCACTTGCCGCCACCCCCCCCCCCCCCAGTGTCTTGCGTCCATTGGTTATGCTTATTCTGTCTGCACTGCACGGAAAGAAACATTGAAAAGTTTGGGCTGACTGACTGTTGCCTGAAGAACAGAGTGGCTATTTGCTGTCACTCAAGTTCTATGTCAAGAAAATAGGCCCGATTGAATTAATCAACTGATCTACTGGACCTATCAATAAGAGATGTAGGCCAGGGCTAAATAAACCAAGACCAGCTCTCTGGTTAACTAGATTACCAAGTCATACAGCTGATTCTGTGTGCTTATTGTTTCATCTGTATTGAAATATGAACTCCTCATTCTCATCTCAAAGAAGATCTGCTACAAGGCACACCAGTCTTATATCTCTAGTACTCTTACCAAAATTGTCCCCCATACATTCAGCCAGATGGCAGCAGATAAAACAACGGCCTGTGGATTCAAGCAGCATGTGAGTTCAGGAACCTCTCTTGTATCTTAAAAAATAATGCTGCCCATGTCAAAAAAAAACTAGCAATTCTCTTTTAATTACTCTTATTTTAATATGGAAGTATACAGAAAGTGAGCTAAATTCTTACTAACCATTCACATATGGACTGTTAACTGCTATTATACTTTCTTGAACATTATTTACTAGTTTCTACTTTTCAACTTCAGGCTAGCCATGTACAGAAATACTGTTAGTTATTTTACGAATTGTTTGCCTAACTCCATAATAAAAGGGCTCACACACACTTTTAGGTGACAGATGCAATAGAGCATTTTTAGACTCTCAGAAATGTCCAGCATGACTATTTTCAGTGGAGGGACTGATGGTTAGCTACCACAAACTGCTCACTGTAAACATGAGAATCTGAGGATATTAATTAGCTTCAGCAAAACTGGGGGACAATTCGCTCATTACTTCATGTGCATGATTAAAGAATTTTCTTTAGCCATTGATCTTTTGATGGCAAGATTGAAAGAGAATTGAAAATGATGACTTCAATTGTAATTCACCTCTGATAACTAAATACAATCACTATTTGATGAATGTTTAATAATTGTAAATTATTAATAAATCTACATTTTCCTCCAATAGATAACATAGCAAATAAAGACTGTTATAGAAGTTTTAAAAAAATTGACTTAAATTCTAGGTTGACTTTCTCCCTTCACTCTTAAACTTAAAAAAAATTATTGAATTTATTGGGGTGACATTGGTTAATAAAATTACATAGGTTTCAAACGTACAATTCTATTATACATCATCAATATTTTGTATTGTGTGTTCACCACCCAAAGTCAAGTCTCCTTTTGTCATCATTTATCTCCCCTTTACCCTCTTCTATCTCCCTTCTTTCCCCTCTCCCTCTGGTAATCACCATACTGTTATCTGTGTCTATGTCCATTTGATTTTGTTTATTTCTTCATTTTGCTTGATTTTTTTCACCTATTTTACCCAGCCACCACCTCCTCTGCCTGACAGCTGTCAGTCTATCCTCTGTATATATGAATCTGTTTATATTTTTTATTTTGTTCACTAGATACCACATATAAGTGAAATTATAAGGCATTTGTCTTTCTCTAACTGACTTAATTCACTTAGCATAATACCCTCTAGGTCTATTCATGCTGTTGCAGAAGATAAGATTTCCTTCTGTACCACAGATTTTTTTATCCACTCACCTACTGATGGACAGACCCTTGGGCTGCTTCCAAATCTTGTCTATTATAAATAGAGTTGCAATGAACATAGGAGTGCATTTATTCTTTCTAATCAGTGTGTCAGGTTTCTTCGGATATATTCTCAGAAGTGGAAACCCTGTGCCATAAGGAAATCCCATTTTTAATTTTTGTGTGAAAACTTTATATTGTTTTCCATAGTGGCTGTGCCAATCTGTATTCCTACCAACAGTGCATGAGGGTTCCCTTTTCTCTGCATCCTCAACAACATTTGTTGTCTGGTGATTTACTGATGATAGCAATTCTGACAGATGTAAGGTGATATCATATTGTGGTTTTAATTTGCATTTCTCTAATGATTAGTGACATTGAGCTTCTTTTCATATGTATGGCCATCTGTATGTCCGCTTTGGACAAGTACCTATTCTATATTTCAGTTGTAATTCCAGTGAGGTCTTGGGAGGAGTTGAATGTAACTTCTACCTCTTCTGCCATCATCTTAGATCTCCACTCTTAACCTCTTTTAGCCTAAATTTTACTTCACAATAAAATGAATATCTGAAGGTCTTCCTGAATTTAAACCAACTGTGTGTGAAGCACTTAAACTAGTCCTTGACACATAATTAAAACTTAATAAATTATTATTTTATAATAGCAATTCTTATTCAGCTGATGGCTTAAGCAGTGGCATAATTTATTTGTTATTGTACCAAATATATTCCAGAGTTGTCTTTTTTATTGGTTTATTTATTTTGAAAGCATGTAGAAAAAAACACACCAGAGATCAATTATCAAAGGGAGTAGGAATAAACACTCATGGGACAGAGGAAAGATGGTTTAATTCAGTGGTCCCTGTGACAACTGACTTTATATTTCCAAGGCAAAGGCAACTTGATCTGCTGTCTCTTCCCTGCCTTCTCATTCTCCCTGAGAGATTCCATCTCCTCCATGGTCTCACTAACCACCAAAAGGACTCAAGTCTTTATTTCTAATCTAACTATTCCTAAGATAAGGTTCATATATCTTGATACTTAGTAGATATCATTTGTGTTGTTTATTTCACAGGTGTTTCAAATTGAAGACAACCAAGCCAAATCCCCTGCCTCAATTAAACAGAAATAATACTTACTTCTCTTTCAGTGTTAAATGCTTGAATGAGTGATACCATCAGTGACCCAGGGGACCAAACTGAAACTTGAGAATCATCCTTCATTCCTCTATTCACTAAAACCTTTGTATCTAACACATGAACAGACTCTGCCCTTGGCTTCCTCCCTGTCACCCACAGCCCCGGGCTCCACTGCTATCACTGCATAAAAGCCTGCCTCTTTTTGCCTTTGTCTCTGAGGCTCTTTCCAAGTGCTGCCTCCTGATTTGGCTGGATCATCTCTACTATTGCCAAAACTTAGATGATTCATTAGGAACTATGGTTTGCTCACTGGCTTCTGCTTCGGCGGTGGCATTTTTAAAATTTCCCTTATGTAATAATATAATTTGTATATAATTTCTCACAGCTGAAGGCATTTTAACCTCTACTGTCTCATGGGAGTTGTTTTAGTTCTCATTTCAGCTCTTACCTTAGGGCAGTGGTTCTCAACCTTGGCTGCACATTAGAATCACCTGGGAATCTTTTTCAAATCCTGATTTCTGGGCCTCATCCTCTGGAAATTCTCTTTTTTTGTTACTAATATTGTGGCCCCACCCCATAACAAAGAAACATTTCCAGAGGATGAGGCCCAGAAATAAGGATTTTAAAAAGATTCCCAGGTGATTCTAATGTGCAGCAAAGATTGAGAACCACTGCCTTAGGGCAGTGGTCGGCAAACTCATTAGTCAACAGAGCCAAATATCAACAGTACAAAGATTGAAATTTCTTTTGAGAGCCATATTTCTTAAACTTAAACTATATAGGTGGGTACATTGTTATTAACTTAATTAGGGTACTCCTAAGGCTTAGGAAGAGCCACACTCAAGGGGCCAAAGAGCCGCATGTGGCTGGCGAGCCGTAGTTTGCCGACCACAGCTTAGGGTATTGGGTCAGGTGGAGAGTGTGGGTGATAGTTAGGGGCTTAAGCTTTTTAAAAGTTGTCAGGGCTTGTAAGCAGAAATTACAGATTAGAAGTTATCTTCATCAGGACCTTGGCTGGGCAAAGAGAGCTTAAGTGGGAGAAGCAGAAGTGGACCATTCAAGGAAGGTTGAGGTTCCTCAGGGTGGTGGTTTCAGGGAAATTCTCCATGCATACTGGAGACAAGACCCCATCAGCCAGCAATGTCTTAGAGATTGCTGTTAAAAAATCAGTGGATGCAGCACACTACACTTTCCAGATTAGACAACTGATTGAATAAGGTCACTCTGGGAAACTGTGGGCAGTGGAGTGTGACAGGCATTTGTGATAGGCATTATTTGCCAAATATATTTGTTTCTCTTTTAGGGTACATGTGGGATTTTATTTTGTTGCCCTTTGGGCTTTGGATGTGCCCTTATGATGTGCTTTTGCAAGGGTTAAATATGAAAGGAAGTAGCATGCCCCTTTCTGGTGGAAACTTGAAGAATCAGTGATGCTTCTTTCCCTCTGCCATGATGCCTGGAAACACCCCATTATCCTGGGTCCCAGAATGTCCACCAAGCAGATCAGAGCCCTCCAGCTGTCCTGAAAGGAACATGTAGCATGAGCAAGAAAAGAAAATGATAAAGTTTCTGGGGTTTGTTACTACCACAGCATAATCTGACCAATAAAATAGTCTTGAGTTTACTGGAGCAATGTACTGAAGATGAATGTATTTGAAGACCAGCTCTTACCGTTGATCTCGGTAGTAGAAGAATCCAAAGAAATAATGGCATCACCATGGATTAAGGGACTGGCCCTTCCCTGAGATTTTTAGTAACCTATGTGACCTTTTGAGAGAAAGAAAACCCCAATGATAATTTGAAGTTGAAACTCTTGTATCAGAAGAGGCCTTGATGCAATGTTAATACAAAATATATCTCAGGTTTGTGCACTGCCATCTGTTACATATGCTCCATGTCTAGAAATCTTTGCAGCCCAGTGTACTGGGCCTGATCCATCAAGTGCAACATTTAATCCTGACTTCTAAGACCAAAGCTTGAGCTAATACTTCATGTCTTGCTTCTCGAGAAGGCTGTTAGCATCGATTTTGCAAGTAAATATAACATTAGTGATAATAACATCGCTAATTTGTTGAATACTTAAATGTGCCAAGTAAAATGTTAAGCAATTTACATGGATTATCACGTTTAGTCTTTTCAATAAATCTTTGAAGGTGTTGTTACTCTCATTTACCATGTTAGGAACTTGGAAATTATAAAGGTTAGAAACTATCTGTGAGTCACACAGCTGGTAGGTGGCAGAGCCAGAATGACAGCACAGGCCTGCTTGATGCCAATGTCATTGCTCTGCAGAGCCCTCATTAATCACTTCTCACCTGGATTATTGGAAGCATTGTCTAACTTCTGTCTCTGCTTCTTATCTTGTTTTCTTCTTAATCCTCCCCTATTCTGGGGAGAGTGATGAATAAGTGCATAATGTACATATAACCTTTGAAGTTATTTTATTAAAATTGTACTGGCTCCCAGTTGTTTCTTACATAAAATCTAAACACCTCCTGTGTCATAAGAGGCTCTCAAGGACAAGATCCTAGCCTACTTCCCAGAATAGCCTTCCACCACCCCTACCTTCCAACTTTATGCTCTTCTAATTCTAGACTGCTTTTGTTCTATCAATACTACTCATAGCAAAGTGGCTATGTGTAGTCTCTCCTATAAGCAACGTTCAGGGGAAGACCCATGTACTCTTTCATCTAAATCCAACCATCATTTAGTAAGACAATTTTATCCATGGAGAGTTTTGTACTATTTCAAGCTGGGGTAGGTATTTTTATTCTCCTATAGTATTTTATGCAGCTCATTTTCATTATATAAATGTGATACTTTAAGTGCATGAGCCTTGGAATCACAAAGTCAAAAGTTTGAATGTAAAGTCTGCCACTCTCTAGTTGAATATGCTCTAAGTTATTTAGCCTCTAAAAACTCATTTTCATAGTTGGTAAAAATAATATAAGCATAGAATTTCCATGGACAGATTTTTTATCATATTTTGTTTCAGAATTATATTAAATATTGAGTTTAACACAATGTTTGACTAAAGTTAAAGTTCAATACAATATTTATTAATATTCTTATTTTAATCAACACATTTTGGAATAATTTTCTAAATATGAGCTTATAAACTCCTTAATGTCAACACTCTTTTCTTCTCGCTACATAATGCCAAATATAGTAAGCCCTGAGTAAATATTTGTTAATTGAATGAATGGATGATAAAAAATTAGGAAGATGTCATTAAAATACTTAAAATCAAAGGGACTAACATGCATTTAGGGTTCTCAGAATGCCAAAATATTGGTATCAAAAATACAGTTCTGCATTTTGAACAATTCCACCCCATTCTACTGTATAGGAGAATGAAGAAAAAAAAAAGAGAAATGCTGAGTTAACAAAAATACTCCTTTCAAATTGTGTGTAAAAGTCCAGTGAAGTAAAAGATCTGCTCTGAGATTAAGGAGGAAAAATTGGAAGCTTATAGGCTAAAGAGATTTGGAACATTTCTGAGAATAATGAGCCAAAGAGTCAATGAGGGAGAAATACCAGCCTGCTGAGAAGTGGTCAGGGCCAGGCTGCAGCTGGTTGGTGTAAACATTGGGAAGCCCAGTCTACTTGGCTATCGTTCTTTCTCCAGCATGGATGCAAGCATAAAAAAGTGTGCCTCCCTCATGGTGGATCCCATGAAGGAGATCATCAAGGGCAATGCGAAGATTAAGTGGGCAGAGTATAGAATTTTACTATAAGCCTTTGCAGCAAACCAATCAGGTCCAAAAGAGTTAGCACGTATAGTCAGAACAAGATTAATGGAAATAAGTGAACGACTCTACCCTTGCTTGATAATATTTACAGAGGATTGAATTTAGAGGGTTGAGAATGGTTTATGATAAAATGAATCATCACTTGAATTTTTCTTTAGAATCACAATAACCACAATAGAGATAATGAATTCAAGTCAATTTAGAGAATTAACCTATCTAAACATAATCTACTTTGATATGATTAAAACTGACAGGCCCTATAATAAATTAATATAGATGTAATTTTTCCTGACTTCACTTTTGTATATGCTTTTAATGACATAATGGGGAAGAAATATGAAAAGGTAATAAAGAAGAGGGATCAAGGGAAGGAAGCAGTTTTAGCAAAACCTAGAATTTGAGGCATTTATTTTTAGGTATAAAAGAAAAAAGCTTTTCCTTTTATGCATCAAAAAATATTACACAGCTCATTGTTTTTAATAACACAACTTTAAATATAAATGAAATCACACAATATGTGTTTTGGGTGTTTTGTGGGGGTTTTTTGGTGTCCATGAAATATATCTCTTTTCATGTTCCTGCAAATTATACATAAGTGAGGTCTTATTTTCTCTTATAATAAGAAAAGTTCTCAGGGCCAGAGGGTGTCCCCACCCTCCTAGACAGCCTCTCTAGTGGACCAAGAAGCAGGTACAACCACTTTTCTAAGTACTATTATACCCACCTTCTTATCCCAGAAAAGAAAGTCGTGAGGAACACACTGGAGGGTTCAGCACATTTTTTAAGCAAAAAGTCATCTAGCCTCCCAGAGGAATAAAAAATAAGAAATCAAACAATCCCGTCTAAGTCATTTATTTGTGTTAAACAAGGGACTGGTGGATTAAGTTTCTTCTATTAAGTCTGGAAGGGTATCTCATACAGATCTTTCCTGCCTCCACATCTCCATTCCTCTGGGTTCTTCTTTCCATAGCCCTCTCACCCTGCCCACTTGGTAAACTTTCAGTACCCACGTGATAAACCACCCTCCTCCTCCAATGTAGAATACATGTGATTCTTCGTGGTTTGCACTTTGGTACCTGTGGACTCACGCAGATGTTAATAAGCATTTTTTCTTTGCCCAGGAAAAAGATTTGGTTGGGCTCTGGCATAAAAACTATTTTTAACTTTTTCTAAAGGCAAAGGAGTTGTATTTACAGCACACATGAGAAAGACTATTCTATTCTGAGGTGCCAGAGATACTTTAGTGAAGACATCTTTTTTTTTTTTTTTTTTTTTTTTTTTTTTTTAGCTGAGATGTGAGAATAATGCTTACAACTACAGTAGAAAATGGGGACAAAGAAGGGAGAGAGGGGATATATTGAAATAGAGCTTTGCCTTCATGATAGTGTTTAAATATCATATCTCTGTAATTAAAATATACAGGAAGCATTACTAATTGTATTTGCTGAAATTAATGTGTATTGGCAGAGAAAATGGATATCCTGAAAATTTTCATATCATTATTACCTTTCAACAAATATTGCATGTCTTCATAATCTATACTAAAATTTGGCTTTGCCTTTCTTCAAAACAAATCTGGTAACAATTTATAAAGGATAAATAGGTATTAAAGAAATATGAAATGTTCTAAAGTAAAATAGCAAAAAATTCCTTATATATATTGAGGATTCATTGAATCATAATAATAATGTAGTAATAAAAAATTGGCATTGAATCACAACATATTTTCCAAATGGCATGATTATATAGTAGATGTAATCGCATTTGCGTTTGATAATACAATACACGTTATATTTGTATTTGGCTGAGAGATGATAGGATATGTTCTAAAATGTATGTAACCTGTCCACAGTGAGAGAGGGGGGCGCTGATGGCAATCCTTTCCTGTAACCATTTTGGCCAGCTGGAATGTGGCACACCATCACATTTCTCTCTTTTCATATTAAATCTGAACTGTGTCCATATGCTAGAGTAGTAGGAATTGCCCAAAGGGGAGGACTCACAATTCCTTCACCTTAAATATCAGACATACACAGAATCCTATATAATAAAAGCCTAATACGCAAATTGACTAAACAGCAGAACGACCTGTCAGTATGATGCGCACTGACCACCAGGGGGCAGATGCTCAATGCAGGAGCTTCCCCCAGTCTGCAGGCCCCAGGCTGGACAAGGCGGGTGCTGGGGGGGCCCTCCGCTTGCCCTGCTAGTTGCCCCTCAGAGGGAGGCAACTGGCAGTGGCAGCGGGGGCCAGGGCTGGCAAGCAGGCAGTGCCAGGCTGGCCAAGGTGAGTGCCAGCAGGGGCCCCACCATCTCCCCACAGATTGGCCCTGATCTCTGGTTAGGCTTAGGGACCCTACCCATGCATGAATTTTGTGCACCGTGCCTCTAGTTATTTAATAACCCTATGGCTTTTCTCATAGAAAAGGAACAATTTATACATTAATTGCATGATAAAAAGAAAACTAGAAAATCCAGTCAGATAACATGCCTCTGCTTTGGACTGCCATTGTTTTTGGTTTGGTGAGAAAAGATTGTTTTTGATACTAGTCCCTTGTGTTTTGCTGCAAACTGTATTCATTTCTGTGAACATGTACTTGATCACCCAGATGCCGAGCCAGGCTGCAGTGTCTGTTCATGAGACATCAGCCCTGTTTTTCTTTCTCCGACTCCAATCACTGAGCTCTGCATAACATGGTCTATTGAAAAGGCAAGCCACCAAGACATATGTATATATTATATGTTTATTATATTATCTACTTCAAGTAATCAGTAAGTTATACACTAATGGGAACTACACAACTTGGGTAAAACTCACATGGACTTACAGTTAAGCAAATAAGTTAGATGGACACATAAAGAATTTTGTATGCCATATGCATGCTCATGTTATCTGGAACATTTTTTTGTTGTTGTTTAGCTAATTCACATGTCAAATTTTTCAAACTGTTGGGTCCTGTTTTCCCCATGTTTTCCTACCCCTATCAATTGAAAATATGTATCAACATTAAAATCTACTGCTTTAAACTATTTCTCAGTAATTTATAAAAATATACAATCAGCATCACATTACTAATAATCTCAGTAATTATGTATGTCTTTTTAAAATGAAGGTGATGCTAGAGATAAAAATAAATCAAATGGAGGTGCTCATGTTCTTTTTCTGGTAGTGTTTCATTAATTCTTAAAACTTCTAATAATACTCATATGATTATTGTATCAATCAATTTTCTAGATTCTGGAGGAACAATAACAACAAAAAAGCGGTTAATATGATGCAAACTTGAAAAGACTTCATCTGGTAGGGCAGACAAGTATATTAACCACATAAACTTTTTAGGTGCCTTATAAAAACAACGGTAAATTATCAAAGGAGCACAGAGACCAAAGCAACTAACTCATAAAGTCTACCTGGTAGTCTTCCACCAAAAGATACCATTTCAAGTGTACAAAAAATCATAACAGTAACAAAGTCGGAAGAAAATAGTCTAAGGATTTGGCCTGTGCTATAACAAGACCTTCTTCCAGAAAATAGGAAACATATGGAAGTTATTTTAATAGTAGAAGTAAATAGAAATTAATCAAGTACATTGGAGGAGTTAGGAGGACAAATAAGTCTGAGTATTCTCAGGAATTCTACATTGTAAATATTGATATGTAAAGAGTCAGTGTTTAAAACACCCATGTAATGTTCTTCTTTTCCTTCTTCTAGTTAATGCCTTTTGATGTAGTCCATCATAGATATCTGTACGTGGATTTGTTGCTGAAGGAGTGCAGTAAGAGTTACTGTTCAGATTATGCATGCTGAGCTATTTTAGTAGGAGATTTTTCCAAATTTGTTTCCAGATATATCCAATCTGATCATTTGAATTATTCATTTGGGTAACATTCTGTGTCATTTTGATAAAAATGTTTTATTTACTACTGATTTTCTATGATCTGGTTAGTGCATGGCACAGGGTGGGCATTTAATAATTTTGTTTAATTAATAAAGAAAGAATGTGCCATGAAAAGGAAATATTAAGTCAAAGTCTCTCGTGGCAGGACCAACGTTGGTAAGAAAGACCTTGGGACTAACGTGGAATGAGTTCCCAGGAAGTGTAAGAAGATGAGGATAAGGAGGTTATCAGTGGTCAGATCTTGAGGACTCTTACAGAACAAGATTAAAAAATTGAATTATACTTTGAAAGGGATAGAATGCTTTTGTAGGATTTTGCACTGAGCGTGGGTGTATGGGTGTGTCATGGGCTCTCATGCTTTTTAAAAGATCATTCTGCCTTTTGGGTGGAGATCATACTATAAGTGTAAAAAAGTAGAAATAAGGAGAAGAATCAGAAGGCCTTTAATTGTCCTGGTTTATGTGAAGGTGGTTATGGTAGAAGTGATGAGCAGTGGTTATGTTTTAAAGGTAAACCCAATAGGAATTGTGGGTGAATCGGTTGTGGCATGTCAAGGACAAATCAAGATTGGCTCCTGGGAAATAAAATACTGTAAACCTAGTGGCTGAAAACAACACACATTTATCATCCCCTAGTTCCTGTGGATCAGGTGTCAGGACACAGCTTTCTGGGGCCCTTGCATAGGATCTCCCACAATTATGATCAAGGCGTCAGATGGGTCCTCATCTGGAGACTCTGCTGGAGAAGAATCCGCTGCCAATGTCACTCAGGTTGCAGGCAGAAATCATCTCCTGGTGGCTGTGGAACTGAAGGCACCAAATTCTTTCTGCCCTTTGGCTGGAGTTGCCCATGAGCTCCTAGAGACCGCCCTCAGCTTCTTGCCATGGGGGCCTTCAACATGGCCACTTGCTTCTTCAAAGCTGGCAAGATGGGTTTCTAAAATAAGTCCACTAGCAAGATTGTTTACCATAATCAATGAATTGACATTTTGTCACCTGTGCTATATTCTATCAGTAGAACTAAGTCAACGTCCTATCTAGACAGGAAAGGGGGTTATACTAGAAGTTAGGAATCATGAGGGTTCAAGTTTAAATTTGTCCATCACAGATGGAAAATGGCCAAGTCTCTAATGAAATAATGATGCAGCTGAACTAACCATGGAATCACTTCAGAGCTACTGTTTTTAAGTGAGACAATAAAAGCCCTTACTCTCTACAGCCACTTTTGGTGAGAAACTGTGCTACTTCCAGCAAGAAAAATTTAAAAAAAAATGCTTTTCTGACATAGGGACAAGAAATATTAAGACCTTTCATTTGAGGACCTCTATTTTCTCTTTGAATTAGAGGCAGATGATTTATTTGAGCTTTATCATGAATGAAGGTTGAACATAGCCGTTGTAGTGAGTAGGAAAGGGAGCTGATTTAGGATCACATACAAGAAATTTCAGGTAGTGTTTAGGGCCCAAATGAGATTAGAAACAGCTAAGACGAGATTAGTCACAACAATGTGCAAACTGAATTTTTCCTCACTGCTCAACAGCCTAGGTCTGAATGGAGAAAGTAGACAGTTAATTGGCTAAATGAGAGCTGGTAAACAAAGAAGGCTTGGGAGAACAAACTATTGGCAAGAGAATTGATAAATTGATGACTAACATGATCTATCTTGATGGAATAAGAAGCCAAAAAGGAATTGTCCTGGTGAGCTGAAAAAAATAGTAAAAGATATGCTCTCTAAATGTAGTTAGAAATCAGATGTAAAAGGAATAAAGGAGTGAGCAACTTGAAGAAATAGGCAGGAAGTGCAATATAAGACTCCAGAAGTAAAAAAAATATATATTGTTACAGAAAACCTACTCCAGACTGTGAAAAATGTGGGAGTAACCAATATGGAATGGGAAAAAGAGTCTTAGAAATTGAAGGCAAAGAAATGGGAAGTCAGAATGCTCAGCCTTGTCCTTCTCATAGACACACAAACTAACTACTAAAATTCTGCGGCACACCAAAAATATATTTTTTTGTCAATCTGACAATAATAGGTATAATTTTCATTGATTTACAAAAAAGTAATAATGGTAATTACATACCATTTTTTTGCTCCAAAAATGACCTTTTAAAAAATTAAGTGCCTATCTTTATATGTAAGGATTTCTGTTACTAAGAATTAACCAATAACATGCAACCTTAATATGTGATGTGACCAATAACATACAAATCTATTATATGATGTGTGTGTGTGTGTGTGTGTGTGTGTGTGTGTGTGTTTGTTTCAAGACGGGACCTTCACACCAGACAGCTATTGTTATGTTGGCTGTTGTCACTTTTTATTTGAAAGTCTAAGGGAAAAGATGTCAGTGCCCCTGACTAAATTGTCAGGTATTGCCTATTTTAAAAAGTCTTGTGGCACTCCAGTGTGCTGCTCTAAGGATTGCTGGTATTGACCCCAGGATAATGGCAAGACTGAAGGCATACGGTAAAACTGTTCATCAGGGCCAGACACTTTAAGGAGGGTGGTTATGGGAGTGGGATGTTGGCAAGTAGTGAATAGATAGCAGAGATGAGAAAAGGATCCAGGTAATAAAATCAGACAGCATGAGCATCAAAGCAGATTATGTCTATTTACATGAACTTTGTGGCCTAATGGTTTAGAAACACAAGGATGAAGCAAGAGACTGTAACTTCCACAGCCTGCATTACATGAGCTTTAGGAAACTCCCTTTAAGAAAATAAAGTATGCCTGGCTGGTATTGCCCAGCGGTTGAGCATTGACCCACAAACCAAGAGGTCACTGGGTCAATTCCCACCCGGTTTGAGTCCCAGTAGGGGATGTGCAGGAGGCAGCCGATTGATGATGTTTCTATTTCTCTATCCCTCTCCCTTCCTCTCTCTCTAAAAAATCAGTAAAAATACATATTTTTAAAAAGAAAATAAAGTAAACCATTTTCTTAAGAAAGAACCAGGTATTGCCCTAACCCAGTGGTCGGCAAACTGCGGCTCGTGAGCCACATGCAGCTCTTTGGCCCCTTGAGTGTGGCTGTTCTACAAGATACTGACTTCTGTGCATGGGCCACAAAGTTTCATCCACACTGTACATGTGTGCCTGCACGTGGTATTTTGTGGAAGAGCCACACTCAAGGGGCCAAAGAGCTACATGTGGCTTGCGAGCCACAGTTTGCTGACCACTGCAACCGGTTTGGCTCAGTGGATAGAAGGTTGGCCTGCGGACTGAAAGGTCCCAGGTTCGATTCCAGTCAAGGGCATGTACCTGGGTTGCGGGCACATCCCCAGTAGGGCGTGTGCAGGAGGCAGCTGATCGATATTTCTCTCTCATCGATGTTTCTAACTCTCTATCCCTCTCTTTTCCTCTCTGTAAAATATCAATAAAATATATTTTTTTAAAAAAGAAAGAACCAGGTATTAGTAAAAGCAAACAGAAGAGAGAGAACATTCTGTTGCATGGAAAGGGTTTTAAGTACATGGCACTGGGATTCCTGGATAGAGTGCAAAGGTCTGAGAGTGGCTGGAGAATGGGTCCGTATGGGAGAATGCTGAGACATATGGGGATGACATTATTAAAGAGAGCACGTTATCCAGCCCTATGGAAATGATCATATTTGTTGCTTTTAGCAAAACAAGACTTCCAGCAGATGTCCAGACATTTGAAGTCCCACATTACTACTATATCTTGCTTCTGTGGCAGTTTCATGGTCTGTATTAGGGAAGCATCTGCTGGGCTGAGTAAACTGTCATCTACTTCCACAGCAATATCAGTTATGATTTCCTTCCCTTTTATCCGCACCTAAATGTTCTCTGCTGTGACCCACCCTCAGATCCCTGGATTCCCTCGCAGTTGCACACCTCCCTGACATCCAGGACACTCCTCCACCACTTCCGTTCTATATATTTTTTATTAAGAAAACAATTTAGATAATCCAGTTCTGGCTCCTTCCTTGAAAAGTTTCTATAATACTTGTGAAGTGATAGCTGGCATGAGTTTCTCTTTTGTATTATATATTCTCTCTTCTCAATATTTTTAAAAATATATTTTTATTGATTTCAGAGAGGAAGGGAAAGAGAAAAAGACAGATGGAAACATCAATGATGAGAGAGAATCATTGATCTGCCTCCTGCATGCCCCCTACTGGGAATCGAGGCTGCGACCTGGGCATGTGCTCATAGGTCAGTGTTCAACCATTGAACCACACCAACTGGGCATGTGTTCTCAATATTTTTATATTTCTAAGGCCATTTGTATGTTTATTAAATATATTTTTTAACTACTTTCTAGACATACTAGAATTTCACTCTTAATACAATTCTTTACTTCGTTTTGAACATCTCACTTTTTATTTTCTTCTGGAGGCCTGGTGCACAAATTTGTGCATGGGTGGGGTCCTCAGGGGGGTTGGGGGGGGGGGGCCAAGACATGATCGGGCGGGTGGTGGGACGCCCTTGCCAGCCTGGGATCTGCATCCGTCCCACTGACATTTGTGCTGGTTGTCAGGAGCCACCTGGAAGCCGCTTTTATATTGTTTCTACCTTGTGGAGCGTCTAGGAAGGGGAAGTAGCCACGGTGCCTGAGGCCAACTTCCAGGAGGCCAACAGCACTGTCAGGATCATGCCAGCGACACTGGTCCATTGGTGATTGGCCAGTTCTCTGGAGATTGGACCTGTAGGACTACTGAGGGAGTGAGTGGCTGCAGCTGAGCTGGTGGGCTGCAGGGATAGGTTGGTCAGCTGAGTGGTGCTCCCATTGTGGGAGCACACTGACTACCAGGGGGCAGCTCCTGCATTGTCTGCCCCCTGGTGGTCAGTGCATGTCATAGCAATCAGTCGTTAGGTCATTCGGTCATTTAGGCTTTTATATATATAGATTATATACATATATATATAGACTAGAGGTCTGGTGCACAAATTCGTGCACAGGTGGGGTCCCTCTGGGTGGCCTGCAGGGATTGGGTCGAAACCTGCAGTCCAATGCCACCTGCAGCTCCTAACTGCTGCTCTCACTCATCCTGGCCCCACTGCGCCTGCCATGTGCTTGCACCCAATCCATCCCGATCAGGAGAGGCTCACGTCACTGCAGCGGTACTCGCCAGCCATGAGCCCTGCTCCTGGCGCCCTCCCAGGGGGAGTGGCCTACGGGATTGGGCCAAAATCGGCTCTCTGACATCCCCTGAGGAGTCCTAGATTGCAAGAGGGTAAAGGCCAGGCTGAGGGCCACCCCCCCCCCCCCCCCCCCCGGTGCACAATTGGGCCCGGGAAGGATAGCAAGAGGGCTCCAGAGCATGTCTGACTTGCCGGAAGCTGGTCCATCCTTGCTGCTTGACACAGTCGCAGGGAAGAAACATCTGCAGAGCATATGTTTCAAGGGACTTGGCGTATATGGCATACTGTTCTTTTTTTTTTTTTAATTAAATCTTTATTGTTCAGATTATTACATTTGTTCCTCTTTTTTTTCCCCCCATAACTCCCCTCCTCCCAGTTCCCGCCCCACCCTCCGCCCTCACTTCCCACCCACTATCCTCATCCATAGGTGCACGATTTTTGTCCAGTCTCTTTCTGCATCTCCCACACCCCTTTCCCCCACCAAGAATAGTCAGTCCATTCCCTTTCTATGTCCCTGATTCTATTATGATCACCAGATTATTTATTCACTTGATTCTTAGATTCACTTGTTGATAGATGCATATTTGTTGTTCATAATTTGTATCAGTACCTTTTTCTTCTTCTTCCTCTTCTTAAAGGATACCTTTGAGCATTTCATATAATACTGGTTTGGTGGTGATGAACTCCTTTAGCTTTTCCTTATCTGTGAAGCTCTTTATCTGACCTTCTGTTCTGAATGATAACTTTGCTGGATAAAGTAATCTTGGTTGTAGGTTCTTGGTATTCATCACTTTGAATATTTCTTGCCACTCTCTTCTGGCCTGCAAAGTTTCTGTTGAGAAATCAGCTGACAGTCGTATGGGTATTCCCTTGTAGGTAACTGGGTTTCTTTCTCTTGCTGCTTTTAAGATTCTCTCTTTGTCTTTTGCTCTTGGCATTTTAATTATGATGTGTCTTGGTGTGGTCCTCTTTGGATTCCTTTTGTTTGGGGTTCTCTGCGCTTCCTGGACCTGTAAGTCTATTTCTTTCACCAGGTGGGGGAAGTTTTCTGTCATTATTTCTTCAAATAGGTTTTCAATATCTTGCTCTCTCTCATCTTCTGGCACCCCTATAATTCTGATGTTGGTACACTTGAAGCTGTCCCAGAGGCTCCTTACACTATCTTCGTATTTTCGGATTCTTTTTTCATTTCGCTTTTCCAGTTGGGTGTTTTTTGCTTCTTCGTGTTTCGAATCTTTGACTTGATTTTGCGCTCCTCTGGTCTGCTGTTGGGTGTCTGTATAATATTCTTTATTTCAGTCAGTGTATTCTTAATTTCTAGTTGGTTCTTTATCACAACATCGAGGGTCTCATTAGATTTCTTGAGGATCTCACTACATTTATCGGCAGTCTCACCAGTCTTTTCGAGGGCCTTACTAAGTTTATCGGCAGCTTCTAGACAGTTCTTGAGAGACCTTAAAAGTGTGGTTTTGAGCTCTATATCTTCCATTTCTGACATTTGCGTCCTGTTTCTTTGTCTCCGCATTTTTATATCTTTTCTTTGTGCACCCCCTAGTGGTCTTTGTGCGAGGTCTTGTAGTTAAGCCTTGATTGTTGTTGGTAATACCAGGGGTGATTTGACCTCCAGGCTAACTGGCTATGAGAGTCAGCTGTGTCTGCAGTGGGAGAGCTTCTGTGCTGGATCTCTAGGGCGGTGCTAATCTAGCATTTGCCTGAGGCTATCTGGCAAATGGCTCTGCGCAGGGCTTGGGCAGGGCGGGGTCCCCGGGGATCTACAGGGCGGGCCGGAGCAAGCAGTTATGGCGGCTCTCAGTTCCGTCCCTAGGGGCTCTGCCTCTCAGAGTCCCAGCAACTGCTGCAAACCTCGGAGAGAAAGCTGCCTTAGAGTTCCGACCGAAGCCAGACAGTCCCGCTTCTCCCGTTTGAGTCTGGGTCCCCAGAGACTCGCCCGGATCTGGAGCTCAGAGTCTGAAACTCCCTCCCGATTGAAAACGCCAACCGCGCCCTCTGCCGCCAGCCCACTCCGCGTGCGCTCCCCACCTTAGTATTTCACTTCAGCACTGCGCCTCCTCTGAGTCTGGGTATGATATTCTCTTTCCTCCTAGTTGTAGAATTTCCACTCAGCCAGCCTTCCTGTGGTTCTGGATGATGTCCGTTCTGTCCTTTAGTTATATCTCTGAAGTGGTTGTTCGAGGCAGCAAGCTCCGGCGTTAACCTATGCCGCCATCTTGGTTTCTCTGGCATACTGTTCTTAATATGTTTGCTCCCCTTCTTAGCGCTGTGTGTTTTGACCAAGGTCACCTCTCCGAGAAAGGTTGTTTCCCCAGGTGGGGATTTTTCCCTTGAGTTAGGGATTAACAGGACTAAGAAAGGGAATAAAACCCCTTAACTAAGAAAAAAAAAAAAGAAAAAAAGAACCTCGCTATGCTGATCAACTGAACACTGCCTCCGTGTCCTTCATTCTTCGTTGACTCCATCCTCACCTTCAGGAACCCCTGGACCTGCTGGGGCTGGACCCCAACACCAACTCATCTTGCTCAATCCCATTTGGCTAGACCCCAACAGCAAGCTAACCTACTGGTTGGAGCATCTGCCCCCTGGTGATCAGTGCACATCATAGCAAGTGGTTGAGCAGCCTTAGCATATCATTAGCATATTACACTTTGGTTGAACAGTAGACTGGACACTTAGCATATTAGGCTTTTATTATATAGAATATATAGGATAATATTCCACTTTTTAAATCTTTTTTAAGAGCAACTATTCACTTTTTAAAATCCTCACCTGAGGATATGTTATTATTAATTTTAGAGAGAGAGGAATGGGGGGAGAGAGAGAGAGAGAGAGAGAGAATTGGTTGTTTTCCATACACTCCCCTACCAGAGATCAAACAGGCAACTTAGGTTAGTGCCTTGGCTGGGAATTAAACCTGCAACAATTTTTTTATTTTTATTTATTTATCTTTTTTTGTGTGTGTATGGGATGATGCTCTAACAAACTGAGGCACCTGGCCAAGGCCCATTCAAATTCTTAAGTGACTTTGTATAGATAGGTTTAACTCCTAACAAATTATTTGTCTTAATTCTCAGGAGATGCCCTTTATTATGCTTCTAACAACACTTACTGTTAATAAAAATGTTTTTATTCAAATTGCCTTTAGTGTATCCTAGAGAAGAGTTTACATAGAAGATTCAAAACTGTCTTTAATCATGAGAACTCTAATAGTCAACAAGTGTGGTGGGTCTTAGGTAGCCAGCACATTTTCCTGCTCTGGATGCAGTCGCGGCAAACCTGAACTTACCCTTTTTGCACATGACTAAGCCAAACCATTATGGGCTATATACAAGGTGGGCTGATCAGATCCACCCTTTGCCTAATCATAATCAGAGAGATACAGACTGGAATCTCAGCAGAGAGGGGGCAGTACTTTGGCTATAACATCTAGGAATTCCTCATCCCTGGAGCTGTTTTGGTACCTGCCCTTGCAGGGGCTCTGCTACTTTGCCCTTTCATTGCTTTTTGAGTACCATGCAACCTTATAATAAATCTCCTTTGCACTTGAGTAGGCCAAGGTCCATTACTTTCCGTAGCATGTGCCCAAAATAACCTTACCAGATACAATAAACTCGTTAGTGTTACATGGAGGACTGTACTATGTCCAAGGATACCTCCTTTAAACTTAGCCAGACATTTTTTAAAAAATCTGTGTCATAAAGAAAGGTAGAATCTGAACCAAAAATGTAAGTGAATCAATGAGAGTTCATTATTTATTCTTAAAAATAGCAAAGGAACATGCGTGGAGTATTCTAAAGGTAGATTATACACAAAAGCATACTTCAGGTATGTTATATATTTTGATTACAAAGATTTATGCCTACATTCTTAAATATATCATAGAAGTGATTTCAATGCTAGTTATATCATGTGTCTATTATTTATGAACAAAAATTTTCTATGCTGCATTTCTGTAATAATTCCTTTTTTTGTGTGTGCAATTTACCAAGAAAAAAAAAATTGAAGGTAGATAAGATTAATCCATCTCTTATGTGTACTCTGGTTCACTCTATAAAATAAAAGAAAGGTGGTTGAATATGGCAATTATAAAATTTAGTTTTCTCTCTGAGAAGCTCCAAGTACTTATCTGTCATTATCCAATTGATTTTGTAGGATCCCCTTGAGAGTTGTGGGAAACAGCTATTTTATAACCAGAGAAATTAATGCAGAGAGGCCACATGCTGTATTAACTGTAAGAGTAGGATTAAGACTCACGACCTCTGAGTTTATGAAATGTTAGTCCATTAAATTATGCCAGGTCTGTCCCAGTGCTTATCAGTCTCCCCTCCTAACTGAACTAAATAGCTAACCATTTTATGAACCTTCTGGTTGAAGGTGAAAGAAATCATTTAGTAGTGTCAATTAACTGCATTCATGGAACAACCACTGTCTTTATAATTCTTGATGAAAGCATGTGGATCACTGTTAAAATGTCACATGCATAGTGATTAGACAAACCACTTTAGAAGTTAGTCACTTTTTAAAAATCTTCTATTAAATGTTTTAGCCTGGTACTCTATGTATATCCATATTGTCTTCCATCATTGTCTGCCTTTGATTTCCTACATTTACCATTCACTTCAGCCAAACTGTTTTATTTTCCATTGTTTTTCCTCACTTCCTTCCTCACTTTTTGTACTATATATATTTTTACGTAATGCTGTTTGTCCTGATGTAATGCCATCTCCTTCCACTGACTTTACCTAAATCCTGCTTATCCTACCTTCTCCATAGACTCTTCCTCGGAATTTTAAATTAAGCTATCCTTCTCACTTTTAAATCCGGGTCATATTTCTGTCTCTGTTGTTAGGGATATTAGTACTGTTTACTTCACTGCTTCCTCTTCCCTCGAACATTTATTTAACCCTTATTTTGTTACTTTCTGTACTTATATTTCTTCCCAGATTAAAATCTTCTAAGGACAGCAACAATGACTTATCTTATTCTAGCTAAGATAACATCTAGTGCAGTATTTTGCACTTACAATGTGTTTAATAAACAGACAGTGCAGTGTTGATTGATTAAGCATGCATAAGTGAGTTAGAAGGTACTCTGATAGTCTGAAAAATAGAGGAAAAAGTCTGAAAAACAGAGGAAATTTTTAAATGCTTGATTTGTACCTATTTATGATATAAGGTGGGAGAATTAAATACCCTATCTTTATGAGTTGAAGAATGTTTCACAAAAACATTTTAGTTTTTAATTTCCTTACACTAAATAATATGCCATTACACAGCAGTTTAGTTTAGACATAGTTGGTAAATCACACAACCAGGAGAAACCCCTTTTGGTTAATCTTCATAGTCTTATAATCTAAAGTAAGATACCACTTTTGTTTATTGTGCTTTTTATTCTGTTGTCTATTTAGGCAGTCATTAGCTTTTGTATAAATGCCCAAGGCTATCAACAAACCTACTTTAAAACCTTATTTTCTACTTGCTGTTTGACCATTCATCTGCAATTGTACAATCTATTGCCCTCTACTCACACATACTTATTGTGTAATCAATCTCTGATCAAGTTCATGGTTTTTAATATTTATATACAATTGATTACTCCAGAATACCCTAAAATACTTCATTTCTCTGAGCTCCTTCTACATTTCATCCTATTCTTTTGCTCAAAAACCTACACATTTAAGTAAACAAATATCTCTTGGGTTCTTATTAACAGCATGGTACTGAAGTAGCAATTGCCAATGAATCTACTGCTGTGTCAAAATATTTCAGAAGTCATATTATGTTAACTATTTGAACAAGATACTTAATTCTAGGACTTTATCTTAAGGATACCATCAAAATTAAGCAATAACATTCATGTACAGAGATGTTTATTATGTACAGAGATGATTATTTGAAATGTCAAAATATTTTAAAATAAAGATAGAAAAATGTTGAATTTTCCTAAACAGAAAATAACTTAGCAATGTTAAAGAATATTAAAAAATATATTTTAGGACAAGCATAAATGGGAAACACACAGTGTGATATGACATAACATTAAACCATTTATTCCAACATATTTATGATCATGTGCAATATGTCACATGTAATTCAAGGCACTGGCTGCATGGCTATAAACAACTAAACAAGCCCTACTCATGCGAAGCTTATGTTCTTATGGTGAAATAGATACTAAAAAGATAAGCAAATAAGCATCATAAAGTATTTGGTAATGACAAACAGAAAATGGGGAGCTGATTCATATACTATTTTTTAGGATGGTCAAGGAAGATAAAATTAGTCAAGTCAATATCTGGGAAAGGGCATGTCAGAGATAGCTATTCTTGGATTTGTTGCTGAAAGGGTGCAATATGAATTAGTGTTCAGATTATTTTGTTGGTTGTGCTTTAGGCACCATATCCAAAATATACTTACCAAGATCCATGTCAAAGAGATTTTTCCCCTATGTTTTCTTCTAAGTGTTTCATGGTTTCAGTCCTTATATTGAAACCTTTAATCCATTTTGAGTTAATTTTCATGAGTTGTATAAGATAAGGGTGTAGATGCATTCTTATACATGTGAGTATCCAATTTTCACAGCATCATTAATTGAGGAGACTGTCTTTTTCTCCATTGAGTATCCTTGGCTCCATTGTCAAATGTTAGTTGACCATATATGCTTGGGTTTATTTCTGTGCTCTAGATTCTGATCCATTGATCTATTTGTCTGTGTTTTTGTTGTTGTTGTTTTATGCCTATACCACAATTTTGATAACTATAACCTGGTAGTATAGCTTGAATTCTTCTTTCCCAAGATTACTTTGGCTATTCAGGGTCTTTTGTGGTTCCATATAAATTTTAAGATTTTTTTTCTACTTCTGAAAAAATGCCATTGTAATCTTCTATTGAATCTGTAGATTGCTTTGGGTAGTATAGACATTTTAACAATATTAATACTTATAATCCATGAGTATGGGGAATTTTTATTCATTTTCTTCAATTTATGTCATCACTGTCTTGTGCTTTTCAGAATAGAGCACTTTTACCTCCTTGATTAAATTTATTCCCAAGTAGTTTATTGTTTTTTATGCTATTGTAAATGGGATTGTTTTCTGATTTCTTTCTCAGGAAATTTGTTGTTATTGTATAGGAACACTACTGAGTTTTGTATGACAATTTTGAATCATGCTATTTTACTAAATTTTTTCATTAGATCTAATATTTGTTTTGTTAAGTCTTTAGAATTTTCTATATATAAAATCGTGTCATCTGCAAATACAGTTTTACTTCTCCATTTCTAATTCTGCTGCCATTATTATTATTTTTTTATTTGCCTGATTGCTCTGGAAAAGATTTTCAATAGTATGTTGAATAGTAGGTGATCACCCTTGTCTTTTTCCTCATCTTAGGGGAAAAGCTTTCAGCCTTTCAACACTGAGTGTGATGTTAGCTGTGGTCTTAACATCTATGTTCTTTATTATGTTCAGGTATGTTTGTTGCATACCCAGTTTGTTAGGAACTATTATCATGAATGGATGTTGAATTTTGTCCAAGACTTTCTCTGCATCTATCAATACAGGGTGAGGCAAAAGTAGGTTTATAGTTGTGAATATGCAAAACACAAAGTTCATTCTTATTATTTATTAATTATTGTTACTTTCCATATGAACAATTGCACACCTATTTTTGCCTCACCCTGTATAATCATATACATTTTTTTTCTTTTATTCTATTTATGTGATGTATCACATTGATTGTTGTATGTTGAACCATTCTTGCACTCCAGGTATAAATCCCACTTGATCGTGGTGAATACTTTTAGTGTTCTGCTAAATTTGGTGTGTTGTATTTAAATTTAGATTTTTTGCATCTATATTCATGAAGGATATTGGCCTGTAGTTTTCTTTCTAGTAATACCCTTTTCTGGTTTGGGAACAAAGGCAATGCTGGCATCACATAAGAGTTTGGGAGTGGTGCCTACTCTTCTGTTTTTTTGGCAGATTTTTTGAAAGATTAATGTTAGTTCATCTTTAAGTGTGTGTAAAATTCACCAGCATAGCCATCTGGTCCTGGGCTTTTCTTTTAAAAAATATATTTTTATTGATTTCAGAGAGGAAGGGAGAGGGAGAGAGAAATAGAAACACCTATAATGAGAGAGAATCATCAATTGGCTACCTCCTGCATACCCCACACTGGGGATTGAGGCCACACCCTGGGCATATGCCCTGACTGGGAATCCAACCAGTGACCTCTTGGTTCCTGGGTTGATGCTCAACTGCTGAGCCACACCCTGCTGGGCAATTTTGGGCTTTTCTTCATTAGAGATTTTTGTTTACTAATCAATCTCTTAGTAGTAATTTATCTATTCAAATTTTCTATTTATTCCTGATTTAGTCTTGGTAGTTTGTACGTTTATAAGAATATTTCCATTTATTATAAGTTGTCCAGTGTATTGGCATATACTTAATCATAATCATAGTATATCTTTTCTAGGTTAATCTTTTCTATTGTCTTCGTGTTCTCTATTTCATTTATATCTGCCCCAATATTTATTATTTTCTTCCTTCTGCTAACTTTGGGCTTATTTTATTATTTTTATTGTTGTTGTCCATGGAGGTGTAGAGTAGGCTGTTCAGTTATAATCTTTCTTGCTTCTTAATGCAGACATTTATTACTATGAACTTCCCTCTTGGAACTGTTTTAGCTGCATCCCATAAGTTTGATAATACCCAGAGGCTCAGAGAGATTTAATTCAAAGTTAAAAAAAAAACTTTATATGGATTCTATGAAAACTGAAATGATTTAAAGGAAGCTAAATGGGTGGTGGAGAAAGCATTGTGACTTTCTCTTTACTGATTTTCTTCTGTGACCACGAACTGTGCAATATTCTCAGCTGATTAAAGTATTCTTTAATCTGTCTTGTACCTATAATAGAGAAAAGAGAATTATCAAAACATGACATAAACATGTTTTAGTTATGTTTAGCTCATCAATTTTCTCCACTATAATTTTATGTTAGAGTTGTTTATTCATTAATTCAACAAATATTTACTCAATGCCTGCTATATACCTGGCAGTTTACTGGGTATGGGGCACTATAGGGAATAAAATAAGGAGTTTTCAATTTGTTGGAGCACAGACTAAAAAAGAATATTGATGACTGTTATGGATTGAATGTTTCTGTTCTTCCAAAATTCATATGTTGAAATTCTAATCCTCAATGTGACTGTTTTTAGTCATAGTTCCTTTATGGAGGTAATTAAGGTTAATTGAGGTTATAACGGTGGGGCCTTAGTCCAGTAGGATTAATGCCCTTCATTATAAGAAAAGACAGGAGAATGAGCTTTCTCTCCGTGTCATTTAAAAAAACAATGAGAAGGCAGCTTTCTGAAAGTGAAGCAATGTTCTCACTAAAAACCTACCCTGCTGGACATTAATCCTGGACTTCTAGCTTCCAGAACTGTGAGAAAATGCATGCCTGTTTTTTAAGCCACCTGACCTATGCTCTTTAGTTATGGTTTCTCAAACACACCAACACAATGAGATAAAGGATAAAAGGGGACCTATGAAATCATTTTAGACAAGAGTGCCAATATATATAATTCAATGAAAAAAAAGTCTTCAAAAAATAATGCTGGATATCCACATGCAAAAGAATGAAGGCAGACCCTTGTCTCACAATATATACAAATAATAACCCAAAATGGACCACATTCCTAGTAATATATAAAAGGTCAGGGTTGTAACTACGGAAGGCTAGCCAACCCAGAAGTCCTCAGTCAGTGCTGGGTAGCTGTGGCGACCCAGCGCTGACTGCCCAGGGGGCTGAGACCCAGAGGCAGAGGCAGGGTCTGATCTGCAGCTTCAGTGGCAGCTGTTGATCAGTATTTGCCTCTCTCTTTCTCTCCCTCTTTCTTTCTGAGCTTGCCAGAGCCAGGCTTTTCTTTCTCTCCCAGCCTCCAGGGGACTGCTGTTCAGCCCCGCCTCTCTGATCAGGTCCAGAGATAGGCCTAGAGATGCTTACTGGCATAGGAACTGACCAATCAGAACCAAATGTGGGTGCTGTGAAGAACCAATGGCTGCCTAGGAGTGGAGCTTCTGACACTTAATGGAATAGAAACCGACCAATCAGATCCAAATCTGGGTGCTGTGAGGGGCCAATGGCTGCCTAGGAGGTGGAGCTTTTGATGCTGGCATAGAAACCGACCATCAAAACCAAATTGGCCAGCAGAGGAGGGCAGTTGGGGTCAACCAGGCCGGGAGGGGAGGGCAGTTAGGGGTGATCAGGCTGGCAGGCAGATGAGCAGTTAGGAGCCAATGGTCCCAGATTGTGAGAGGGATGCCCGACTGACAGTTTAGGCCCGATCCCATAGGGATCGGGCCTAAACTGTCAGTCGGGCATCCTCCAAGGGGTCCCCAGTTGGAAAGGGTGCAGGCTGGACTGAGGGAATCCCTCCTCTGTGCACAAATTTAATGCACTGGGCCTCTAGTATAAGAGATAACTATAAAACTCTTAGAATAAAACATAGATTTTTAAAACTACATTTTATAAGTATTGTCTTAGATAAGGTAATGGTTTCTTAGATATAGCATCAAGTGCAAAAGCAAAAAAGAAAAATAAATAAATCAGAATTAATTAAAATTTTAAATATTTAAGCTTCAAAGGACATTATAGAGAAAGTGGATAGACCATTATAGAATGGGAGAAAGTTTTTGCAAATTATATATATAATATGGGTCTAGTATCCATAATATATTAAGAACTCTTACCACTCATCAATTATAAAGACAAACAATCTGATTTAAAGGTGAATAAAGGATTTCAATACACATTTTTTCAAAGATATACAGTTAACAAATCAGCTAATGTAAAGATTTTTCAATATCATTAATCATGAAGGAATGCAAATGAAAACTAAAATGAGATATCACTTCACACTCACTCAAATATAAACAAAAGCAGCAACAATCACACATGTTTGCAAAAATGTGGAGAAATTGAAAACCTTATACCTTGTTGATCAAATATTAAAGTAATTAAACAGTTTTGGAAAATAGTCTGATAGTTCATCAAAAACTTAAACATAGAGTTACTACACAGTCCAGAAAATCTACACCTAGGTATACAAACAAGAGAACTGAAACTCTATGCCCACACAAAAACCTATGTACAAATAAATGTTCATAGTGGTGTTATTCATAGCTAGGGGCCCAGTGCACGAATTTGTGCACCTTAAAAGGAACTGTGGGCCACAAGGTTGTGGTGGGCACAGGGTTGGGTCTCGGCCCATCCTCCGTGCCCCTGCATGGCCCCTCCCACAACAGCCCCTGATCCCCTGTCTGCCAGCAGCCTCACTCCCACCACCACTGCTCCCACGCGCTGACAGTGCTGGCCCCGCTTGCACCCGCTGCTGGTGCCGGCCCCAATCACTCTGTGCTGTCAGCAGGTGTGAGTGGTGGCTACTGCCCCGATTGCCCCTCAGGAGCAGGGGGAGGTAGAGAAGCCCTGAGGGGCGATCGGGGTCAGCAGCAGCCACTCACACCTGCTGATGTTGCTGAGCAATTGGGACCGGTGCCGGCCACCAGCAGCAGGTTCGAGCAATGGCTGTAGTACCAGCAGTGGGTGTGAGCACCGGGCGGGACCGTGGCGTGTGGGAGTAAAGAATTTTCAGTAACCACCAGAGGCTCTCCCCGTTGACAGCGACCAGTGCCCGCCTTGGTCTGGCACCCCTGTTACCTGCTCCACCATCCCGCTGTGGCCGATGCCCTCCATGTTCCACACGTGCCCCCTGGTGGTCAGCACACATCATAGTGACTGGTTCAGTTGTTCTGCTGTTCGGTCTATTTGCATAGTAGCCTTTTATTATATAGGATAGCCAAAAAAGTAAAAATCCCCTTCAACAGGTGAACAGGTAACAAATACATAAACTGATAGACAAAATATGATGTTTCCACACATTAGAATGTTATTGGCAATAAAAGGAATGATGTACTAATACAGTCTACAACATGAATTATTCTTTATTTCCCATTACTATGTATTATTCTTTAAAACATTATTCTAAGTTAAAGAATCCAGGCACAAAAGACCACATGTTGTATGATTTCATTTATATGAAATGTCCTGAATAGGCTATAGAGACAGAAAGTGAGATTAATATTTGACAAGAGCTAAAGGATGTGGAGAATGAAGAGTAATAGCTAATGGATATTGGGGTTTAGGGGGGAGCATGATGAAAATTTACTAGAATTAGATAATGGTGATGGTAGCACAACCTTATACAATATACTATAATGAATATACTAAAAACCACTGAAGTGTATACTTTAAAGTAGTGAATTTTATGGTGTGTTTATAATAGCTCAATATTTTTTATTGCAAAAAATAATAAAGAAAAGATGCTATGTGATCACAAATGAGAGTCGCTGACCAGATTTCAGTGGCCCAGGAACATTTCCAGATTTATAAACTACAATTAGGAAGTATATTAGATGTAGCAATACGGCGTGTGTGTGCATGAGTGTGTGTGTGTGTGTGTGTGTGTGTGTGTGTGTGTGTGTGAGAGAGAGAGAGAGAGAGAGAGAGAGAGAGAGAGAGAGAGAGAGAGACTGAATTGTGTAAGAATTTTTTAAACAAAATTAGTGTACATATTTACAGGAGCCATTAAATGGTATTAAGCCAATAGTGACTGCATTAGATCTGAAAAGAGTAACTCTAGTGATAAGAATACTGAATCATTTAGAATGACAGTGCCAAAATTTAGGTGGGAGAGCATAGAAGCTTGTGCTAGGAAAACAGCACTGGTACTAGAAAAAAATACTTCAGAGAGTATTAAGAAGGCACAATGTAAAGAATACTAGTTATGCCCTAACTGGTTTGGCTCAGTGGATAGAGCATCGGCCTGCAGACTCAAGGGTCCCAGGTTCGATTCCGGTCAAGGACATGTACCTTGGTTGCAGGCACATCCCCAGTGGGGAGTGTGCAGGAGGCAGCTGATTGATGTTTCTCTTTTATCGATGTTTCTAGCTCTCTATCCCTCTCCCTTCCTCTCTGTAAAAAATCAATAAAATATATTTTTTTAAAAAAGAAAGAATACTATTTACTAGAGAAAATTTCAAAGTTTACATTAGGTAGGAAAACTGTGCATTCTACTTCTAGACTCCAGATTTAAACATTATTCCCCAAAGATTCTTATAATTGTCTTTAAATTTAATTATGGAAAATAATTTTATACACATTCCTTCCTTGCTACCTCCTATAATCCTATGTCTTTAAAACTCCTCAAGTTCAGTCTTAAATGCTTTCAATTTTTACTAATGAAAGGAAGAATATGTTATTTTTTAAAGAAAAATAAAGAAATCTACATACACACGTATATAAAAGCATACTCATAAATGTTACAGCAATTTTATTTAAAAACAATGCAAATAAAACCAATATACTATAAATTAATAATTTAGCCTGGCTGGCATGGCTCAGTGGTTGAGCATCGACCTATGAACCTGGAGGTCACGAATTCAATTCCCTGTCACGGCATATGCCTGGGTTGCAGGCTCGATTCTCGGTGTGGGACATGCAGGATGCAGCCGATCAGTGATTCTCTCTCATCATTGATGTTTTTATCTCTCTCTCCCTCTCCCTTCCTGTCTGAAATAAACTCAATAAAAATATTAAAAACTGAATGAATTAATTAATAATTTAAGTGTATTGATGATAAAACATGAATGTCTTTTATAGTGAATTTTTTAAAAATATGTAAGAAATTCAAAAAGGTAAATTTTTAAAAAAATATATTTTATTGATTTTTTTATAGAGAGGAGAGGAGAGGGATAGAGAGTTAGATACATCAACGAGAGAGAAACATTGATCAGCTGCCTCCTGCACACTCCCCACAGGGGATGTGCCGCAACCAAGGTACATGCCCTTGACTGGAATCGAACCCGGGACCCCTCAGTCCGCAGGCCGACACTCTATCCACTGAACCAAACCAGTTAGGGCAAAAAAAAGGTAAATTTTAATACCAAATGACTCTTAAATATTATTAATTAACTTTGAAGGCTTATAATGTACATTAATGGCTGATTTTTGTTTCCCAAAATTTATATGTTGAAGTTTTAATCCCTACTACCTCAGAATGACTATATTTAAAGAAAGGGTTAGTAAAGTGGTAATTAAATTAAAAATGGGGTCATTAAGGCTGGCCATATTCCAATATGGCAGGTGTCCTTATAAGGAGAGGAAGTTAGGACATAGACACACACATACTGAAGATTATGTAGAGACACATGGAGAAGTTGGTTATCGACAAGCCAAGGAGAAAGACCGTAGGAAGACCTACATTGCCAACTCCTTAATCTTAGACTTCTAGCCTCAATAATTGTGAGAAAATAATTTTTGTTGTTTAAACCATCCAGTTCATGGTGTTTTGTTATAGCAGCCCTAGAAAATGAATAAAATCTGTTTTATGTTTGTGCATTTTTTTGTTTTCAAATTATTTCACACTCATATAAAAATTCAAATAATACAAATAATCCCCATTTACCATTGATTCAGATTTCCCAATTGTAAATATTTTAATATGTTTGTTTTATCACGAATACCTCTGCATATTTGTACATATTTTTATTATTTTCTGAAACCATTTGAAAGTAAGTTGCAGACATGATGCTTTAATTCTAAATACTTCACTGTTTCCTTTTTAAAACAAGATAAAATTTTTACTTAAATACAGGGTAATCACCAAAATCAATAATTAAAGTTAAAGAAAACTAATAGCTATTCTACAGACTTAGTCATATTTGCCTAAATATCACAGTTTAGAGCAAAAAATATTTTAAAATTATATAAAACATAAATGTATATAAATTTGTTATGGATTTGTTCCACTGTTGGTGGGTAGCTTTGCTCACCTGGTTAAGCTGATGTCAGATTTTTTTTCATTGTAAAATTACTAGTTTTATTTTTAATAAGTACTTTTGAGGGGACATACTTTGATAATATGTAGATAGCCTATACTTCATCAAATTATGACCACTACTTTTATTTGTCCATTGGCGATTCTTGCCTAAGCAAGTATTAATATAATGTTTTTCAAATGGTAATTATCTTAATTTCATCATTCTTTTTTTTTTTCCTTTGTGACTGTCTTTTTATTTAGCATATGTTTTCAAGGTACAAAATAGCATGTATTTTGTAGTATGTATCATCAGGACTTTTGTATTATGAAATTTATTGGGGTTACATTGGATAAAAAGATGGTATAGGTTTCAGATGTACAGTTCTATGGCATATCATCTGCATACGACATTGTGTGCCCAAAGTAAAATCTTCTTCCCTCACATTATATTTCACCCCTTTTAGTAACCCCCACCCCCTTCCCTCTGGTAACCACCATGCTCTTGCCCGAGTCTATGAATTTTTGTTTGTTCATTTGTTGCTTTCAGTTTTCCATCCCACATGAGTGAACTCATTCTTTATTCAACATTTGTCGATTTATTTTTAGAGCTTGCAGTTCTTTATTTAATAATTTGTATCATTAATAACTGTAGATTGTTATTTTTATTTAGTAGGTTATAATCTGTTGTTATTATTATATTGTCCTAGATTAAACTGGTAGGGGCCACTTTAAGCCGCTTATGTGTTGTTTTGTTTTATGTGCCCATCATTCTTTGAGTTTCAGACCCCATACAATTTTGAGCTCACCTTTTACATTCTATTCCTAGACCTGGAGACACTCATTTTTACAGAAACATAGTTTCTTATCATGGAGAAAAGGCAGGGCCTGTACCTGAATGATCTTCCTCTTCAGGGTGTGGAGACGAAAGGCACAGCTGGGAGAGGATTGCCCTGGCTCTAAAGCTACAGCTGTGTGACTCAGATTCCAGGTTTAAGAAGCACCCAAGGTTCTTGTCATATACACCAGTGATGCTAGTATCAAACCTGGTTAATATGTTGAAGGAAGGGGGTGTTATAATTTTTCAGTCATAGGTAAAATGTTAAAGTGGAAGAGGCCTGATATGCGGAGTTATACCTTTTTAAAAGTATAAGAAATTCTCCATGCTGAAGAAACCCCCAAACTTGGATGTGAGTTTGACACTAAAACCTTTAGGAGATAAAATAAGGGGTTTTCACATTAAATAGCATTTTTAATGTTACTGTCATTCACTACTCAAGAATATTTCACAAGAACCACTTTTTTTTTTTACAAGAACCATAAAAGGGAAAATTTTATATAATTTTAACAAATGATGTCTCAATTGTCTGTAAGTTTGGGAAGTTTAGGTGTAGCTGGAATGTAAAAGGTATTGTGAGCCATGACAAAATGTTGACCAAGGTTGGTTTTGACTTGAAGAACTTTAATTTGAGAAATATATAGAGGAATTTATAAATAGCTTGATGGATAGGCAATATTAGTAATATTGAAAGCATCAAGGCAATGTTCTTAGAAAATTATCCCATTGTGATATCATTTAAATACAAATTAGATTTACACAGAGCCAGTGGTCCCACCTCCTTCTTATCTACATGCACATTTGAAATCACATGCTCTAAATCATAGAAGATTAGGAGAGTCTGAACAGCACTGCTTTGAACTCAGGCAGACCCTCATAAGAGAAATGATGATTCTATTAGTCAGGGCTTCCTGTCTGAGATTGTGAACGAAAAATGGCAATGCTCTACCAGTCATCTGCTGTATTATAGATGCTGTTTGATGGCAGCCAAGGCAGATTGAGAATAAAAAGAAATAAACTACCATGGTTAAAACTTCAAATAATAAAATGTCCCAGTGAGATAGGATGTCACAGTGGTTCAAGTAAGCCAGATGCAACCAATATGACATGGGCAGTGGGTTAGGGCATGAGGCCCTTGCACCAATGTAAAGCAAAGATAATACATCATTTATATCAGTCAGGATTCCAAAAAGAAACAGATTACACATTTACATTAGGATAAATTGAGGATGCTTTGATAGGAAAATGTGTGAAAGTGTGGAATCCATAAATAGTGTGCTGGGAATAGAAAACACACACACACACACACACACACACACACACACACACACACACATTAGCCTAATGAGAAAAAGTGTTTTTCATAGAATATTTACTAAAGCAGAAAATTTAACATATACCATAGACCCCTGGTTTCTGTCACATGGTTGATTACCCTTGGTCAACTGCAGTATGAAATGAAATGGAAAATTCCAGAAATAAACAATTCATAAGATTTACATTTTGCACCACTCTGAATAACATGATGAAATCTTGCACCTTCCTTGTCCATCCAGCCTCAATATGAATCATTCCTCTGTCTAATGTATCCATTCTATGAACTCAGGCACTGTTCCCACCCATTAGTCACTTGGTGGTCCTCTCAGTTATCAGATTGGCTGTCACAGTATCACCGTGCTTATGTTCAAATAACTCTTATCCTATCTAATAAAAGGGTGATATGCAAATTAACCGTCACTCTGTCACAAAGATGGTGGCACCCATAGCCACAAGATGGTGGCGCCCAGTCCTCTCAGCTCCACCAGAATCTCCCAGTCCCAGGGGAGGTGGAGGCGGCCGCTGATAGCAGACAGTGTGAGCAGCCTGGCGGAATGCTTGCTTCACCACCTCAGCAATGAGATAAGCATTCCACCCCGACCGTGGAGGGCCTCTGGGCGCGGGGAGGAGGGAACGCTTGAATCGTCACCCTGGTGATGAATCAAGCATTCCACGCCTGGCCGCGGAGGGCCTCTGGCCAGGCCGGGTGTGGAATGCTTGCGTCGTTGCAGGCTGGGCTGAGGGACCCCCACCCCTGTGCATGAATTTCATGCACGGGTCCTCTAGTTTTACTAATAATAACCCAAAAGTGCAAAAGAACTTTATCATAGGTATGTATGTATAGGAAAACAGTATGTACAGTTTCAGGCGTCCACTTGGGGTCTTGGAACATAATCCCTAGAGATAAAAAGGGAATACTCTATGTCTTATTTGTGTTGTAATGGTGAATACCACAGACAATATTTTCAGGATTATTTTCTCAAATATGAAAAAATGTTATTCGAATAGGTAGTTTTACAAAGAGATTTTGTGAGTATTAATTTAATGCATGCAAAGATCTTTGGTCTATACTAGGTACACAATGAATATTCTTTAATGATAAGTATGAAAACTAAGGAGATAACTTTAATAATTTAATTGAAACACTGCTTTAATTACTTGAGAAAATATATCTAATTACTTGATTTTTGGTTATCTATCTTAGTACTGGGATGGGACCTACAGACCTAACAGGAACAAATAGTTAATACATATGTTGAATTTCCTTTCTGTTTGAAATTTTATACAACTTGAGCAAACCCATGGAAGCTTTTGAATTTTAGCCAATTAGTACTGAGATTTTAAAAGATTAATATTAATGTAAAAATTCCCTGTTGTTGGTTAAACTGAGACCCATATGCTTTAAATACTAAATTTGAGAAGGTAAAGTTATATGTTTGGAAATTGAGTTGTACTTGAGTCTTATTCACATGGCATGCTAATATATTTCAGTACAGAATGATAATGGGGCTACCTAAAGATATAGTTCATATTCTCCTCAAAAATGTTTAAGTTTAATTTAATGTGATTATCATTTTTTTATACCATCATATATGGGCTAACTGACTCCCAACCGAGTAGAATATCAAAGTTTCCAAATTAAGAAATACTTGATAAAACATATCATTGAATAAAATTACTTGTGAATTAATCATGGGAATTTGATTTATAATCTTCATGTAGAGTATGAAATTTCAACTCTCCTGAGAAGCCTGGCCCCTTGAGAGTGCCTATCAGGAGATTCCTTTGTCCTTTGACTTTCAGTTTTATTTAGCCAATAGAAACACAAGGAAACTCCAGAGGAAGGAAGTGAATGTAGGATGTTGATTTCTCTGCTCCCTCCTTCACATGGTTTGGATTAGCTAGCTGCCTCTCTCAATTAAAGATCAACTTTACTCTCTAGCTGCCCTCTGCACACAGCTGTTTCTTACTGTAGGTTCGAATCCTGCTCTCTTCCCTGATGTAGTCTCATTACACTTGCTCTAATAACCATCAGATGTAGTATGGACTGGAGAACAAATAGAGGAAGATATTGGAATATCTAGTAGATTTTGCACTTAGTCATCATGGTGAAAAACATGACTATACAGTAATGGGAATAGCTCACTTGTTCCATGATCCTTGACAACTTAAATAAGGAAAAGAAGAAACTAAACTCTGCATATAGCCAAATTTGAGTGTGAATGAACAATCAGACAGCCTTGAGAGCAGCTCAAAAATTCTCCATCTCCTGTACTTTCAGTGCAGAGATCCAGGCGTAGGGGACAAAATTTTACATAGCAGTGCCAAATAAATATTTAATCTAGTTGATATCTAGCTGAATCAAGGGCACTGGAGCAAAGTATTAAGATTCAGAAATGTGGATTGACATTTAGGAGAAAGACCACAAATCTGACAAAGTAGAATAACATATCTAATTTCCCTTTCCACGGGAGGTAAAGCTCTCTTTTTTCTTCACTTCTCCAACCACTAAGAGCTTTCCTAAAATAATAATAAAACATTTCACTTGAGGAAGCTGCTTCACGAGCAGTTTATTGAACATACCCTACACCTTTTTCTGCCCCAAGGTTCTTAATGGGAATTCGATATTAACTTAACTTTTTTGGAAGGTATTTTTTCCATGTATAAATGGACTATATAATTTGAAATCACTTGTGTATATCAGTAGAAATCTGGGGATAATAAATGGAAATAGATTATTTTTTTTAACAGTGAAGAGATATTTGAATAAGAATGGTATGACATTTCTGACTTATGATTCAGCAGACATATCATTAAGTGAAAATAAAATTTAATAATGATTTATTCTAAGTCTGTTAGATGTAGACACAAATAGGTAATTAGTCTCTAATGCCTCCGACTTCTAAATTTCCTTGAGCTATTCTCTGTGATCTCCCATACAAATGTACCTGGATTGAATGCAATACTAGTGGAAATTAATTTTTTCCTGTCTTAGATCCTAGGTACTACAGTTAAATCCCTTGACATAAGTATTATTACATTGTTAAAATATTAACCATAAAACATATTCTATAGTAAGTAAAATGTGATCTAATTAACTGTACTGAAGGAATTTTTGTTCTTCAGCATATTAACCTTTTAGTCCTGAAATTATAGATCATAGGTTAAAATATTATGTAAATATCATGTATATTATCATGCATATGTAAATATATAAACAATATTTCATTAAATAGATAGATGATAGGTAGATAGATAGATAGATTTCACATTTTCTTTCTCTTTCATGATCAGTTGACACATATGTTGTTCCCATAAATCTTGGCTATTGCAAATAATGCTGCATTGAAATGGTGGTTCCTATAACATTTGAGTCTTTATAGTTGTTTTCTTTTTTTGGATATACACTCAGAAATGAGATTGCTGGATTTATAATAGTTATATTTTTAATTTTTTAAAAAAATATTCATACTATTTTCCACAATAGTTATACCAAAGTACATGTCCACGAACCGTACATGAGGGATCTGTGTTCTCTACATTCTCATTAACATATTTATCTTTTTTTAATAACAGTAATTATAACAGATATGAGGTGATACCTCATTATAATTTTATTTTCCTAATGATTAGTGATGGTGAGCATCTTTCTTGTACCTGTTGGAAATCTGTTGATGTCTTAGGAAAAATGTCTCTTCAGTTATTTTTATGATTTTTTTCATGAATTTCTTTTGTTCTTTTGCTTTTGAGTTGTATGAGTTCTTTGTATATCTTAGGTATTAAGCCCTCGTCAGATATATGGATTCAGATCTTTTCTCCCTATCTGTAGGTCACCTTTTCATTTCGTTGATGGTCTCCTTTTCTGTACAGATCTTTCCAGTTTGATGTAGCCATAATGGTTTATTTTTGTTTTTGTTGCTTTGGTCAGAACCAAAAAATTATTGCCAAGAGCAATGTCAAGAAGTTTTACACCCATATTTTCAACTCGGTATTTTATGGTTTCAGGTTATACCAGCTTTATAACTGATTGATCCTCTGCTATTAGCAAGTGTCTATCTTTTTCAGTGAGAATATTTTCTTTCTATACTTTTGTATTTATATTTTTGATCTTTTCTTTTCTGATTAAAGTTCCTTTAACATTTCTGATCATATTGTTTTAGTGGTGATAACTCCTTTAGCTTTTTCTTGTCTGGGAAACCCTCTATCTTTCTTTTGATTCTAAATTATAGCCTTGCTAGGTAGAGCAATCTTGATTGTAGGTCCTTGATTTTCATCACTCTGAGTATTCGTGCCAATGTTTTCTGGCCTGCAAGATTTCTGTTGAGAAATGAGTTGACAGCCTTTTGGGAACTCTCTTGTAAGTAATTAAGAATAACTGTTTTACTCCTGCTACTTTTAAGATTCTATCTGTGCCATTAACCTTTCACGTTTAAAATATGACGTATATTGGTGTAGACCTTTTTGGGTTCATCTTCTTTGGGACTCTTTGTGATTCCTGAACTTGTATGTCTTTTTAGCTTCACCAGGTTATGGAAATTTTCCGTCATTATTTTTTCAAATAGGATTCCATTTTTTTTTCTCTTTCTTCTTCTTCTAGTACCCCTATGAGGAGAGTGTTGATATGCTTGAAGTTGTACAAGAGGTCTCCAAAACAATTATCATTTTTTAACTTTTCAAAAATATTTTTTATTGAATTCAGAGAGAAAGGGAGAGATAGAAACATCAATGATGACAGAGAATCATTAAATGGCTGCCTCCTGCATGGCCCTCCTGGGGATCAATCCCACAACTCAGGCATGTTTCCTGACCAGGAATTTAACCATGAATCTCCTGGTTCATAGGTTGGATGCTCAACCAGTGGGCAACACAGGTCAGGCTATCCTCATTTTCTAATTCTTTTTTTATTTCCTGTTCTGATTGGGTGTTTTCCGTTACTGTGATTTAATTCCCTTCTTCATCTAATATGTTATTGATTCCCTCTAATGTTTTTTTTTTTATTTCTGCTATTCTTCTTTTCTGAGTCATTCTTTTTTATGATTTCAATCTCTTTTATGTTTTCTACCTCTTCATTGAAATTCTGAGTTCATCTATTCTTTCCTTAATTTCATTAAGCATCCTTATAATCAGTGTTTTGAACTCTTTATCTTGTCTCCATTTCATTTACCTTATATTCTGAGGTTTATGCTGTTTTTTCATTTGGGGCAAGTGCTTCAACACAAGCCAAGGTCAGCTGCGACTGTGCCAGGTTGGGGCCATGAGGAAGGAGCTACAAAGTGATCTGAGATTGGTTGTCACTTGTGCTGGGCTTGCAGATGCCTCAGAGAAGTTACACTACAAACTGAGGCCAGCTGCCACTTGTACCAGGTCTGAGCCTCTCTGGCGGGCACCACAAGGTGAGCTGAGGCCAGCCATTCCTTGTGCCAGGCTTGTGGCAGCTTAACTAAAACTACTTTGCAGGCCCAGACTAGCCGCTGTTTATGCCATGCTTGGAGTCACCTGATGGGAGTTGATGCAAGTTGAGACAGTTTGCCAATTGTGCTGGCTTGGGGCTGCTTCACAAGAGCTACAAGCCATGCCAAAGTTGGCTGCTGCTTACTGGGTAATGGTGGAATTTTGAGAGATTTGGGGAAATTCAACAGCAGGAGCCAAGGCAGGCCGCTGTGTGGAGGAGCTCTTGGAAGAGGCATGGGCAGGTGGACATGTTGGGTGAGCTGGGGTCTCAGGGAATCACAAGCATGGGCCAAATGGTGTTAACCAGGTTAATGGAGGCACAGACTTGGCTTCTGCCTGAACAGTGCCAGCTGGGTGGGAGGAGAGCTACACAAAGGAGCAGTGGCACGTGCCAGCACTTCTGTCCCTGCAGAGAGATGCTCCAACCCTGCCCCTCAAGCCCTAGTCAATTTAGTTCCGCCCTGTGGGCCCTGGAACTCTTTGAGCTGCTGCCCCTGAGATGGAGCTTAGAGCATATGAGGTGGTGAGTGAGCGAGTCAGTGTGCAGACCCCGTAAGAGGCTATTGTCATTCTCCAGCAGGACACAGTTCCCACAGGTTTTCCCAACCAGGTGTTATGCAGACTCCTCTTTATGGTTCTGGTGCTCCAGATTGGAGAGCCGGGTGTGGGTCTGGAGTGTTTTGCTCCTCCAGGGAGACCTCCACAGCTGAGATATCCCTCTGGAGTTTTAATTGCTATGGATGTGGGATCTGCCTAATCAGCATTTCCACCTCTCAGTCTCTACATGGCTTTTTGTTTATATCCTTAGTCATAGGAATTCTGTTCAGCTTTCTTCAGGTGGTTCTCAATGATGATTGTTCTATAATCTATCATAATAAAAGTGTAACATACTAATTAGACCAGACAGCCAAATGACCTTCCGGATGTCATTCCAGATGTCCTTTCGGACAAAGCCACGTGGCGGGGCCGAGGGAGAGGCGGTTAGGGGCGATCACGCAGGTGAGTGGTTAAGGGTGATCAGGCAAGCAGGCAGGCAGAGTGGTTAAGGGTGATCAGGCAGGCAGGCAAGAAGTTAGGGGTGATCAGGCAGGCATTCCGGGTGGTTAGGGGTGATCAGGAAGGCAGAGTGGTTAGGGTTGATCAGGCAGGCATGCTGAGTGGTTAGGGGTGATCAGGCAGGCATGCAGAGTGGTTAGGGATGATCAGGCAGGCAGGTGAGCAATTAGGGGCATCAGGCAGGTAGATAGTAGTTAGAGATGGTCAGGCAGGTAGGTAGAGTGGTTAGGGGTGATCAGGCAGGCAGGTGAGCAATTAGGGGCATCAGGCAGGTAGACGAGTAGTTAGGGATGGTCAGGCAGGCAGGTCAGGCAGGTAGAGTGGTTAGGGGTGATCAGGTAGGCAGGTGAGAAGTTAAGGATGATCAGGCAGGCAGATGAGCAATTAGGGCATCAGGCAGACAGGCAGAGTTGGCTAGGGGAAATCAGGCAGGCAGCAAGTAGTTAGGGGCAATCAGGCAGGCAGGCAGGCAGAGGCTGTTAGGGGCGATGAGGCAGGCAGGCAATCAGTTAGGGGCATTAGGCAGGCAGGCGAGTGGTTAGGAGCAGTGGTCCTGGATTGCGAGAGGGATGTCCCAGATTATGAAAGGGTGCAGGCTGGGCTAAGGGACCCCCCCAAACCATGCACAATTTTTGTGCACTGGGCCTCTAGTCTATATATATATAAAAGGCTAAGTGACCGACCGGACGTCCGTCCAACCATCCAACCAACCGGCCAGTACATATGATTCACACTGGCAATTTAAAAATAAACGTTGACTCACGCATATACGATACATATAAAGTTCTAGCTGGTACCAATTGCACGCATGTGTCTTAATCTGTCATTGTCTATAGTGAATTTGGTTGTTTTTGTTGACATTTCTATTATGGAGAAAGGGTGAATAGCGATATTAAAATATTTCTTCTAATAAATTTCCTTTCAGTGTGCATGAGTCAATGCACCAGGCCACAAGTTTAGTTATAATTTTGATGTGTTCATGGGAGGAGGCCAGCACAGAGTTTAATTACTGTACTATTTGACCAGAAGATCTCCACACCCATTTGTTTTTGACAGTCTGAAAAAGTGCTAATCCTTTCCTAGGTAAAGAAGAGGAACTATGTGTTTTAGAATTACTTAAACTGCTCAAATTTCCTATGATTTTAATCTATGACCAATAATTTCAGGACTAAAATATTAATATGCTGAAGAACAAAAATTCCTTCAGTATATTAAGTAGGTCACGTTTTACCCACTATAGAATATGTTTTATGGTCAATATTTTAAGAACATCATAATACCTTTGTCAAGGAATTTAACTGTAGTACCTAGGTTCCAAGACAGGAAGAAAATTAATTTCCCCCAGTATGACATTCAATCCAGATAAATTTGTATGGGAGAGAAGAGAAAATAGTTCAAGGAAATTTAGAAGTTATATGCATTAGAGACTCATTTAGCTTTTTGACATACGTTATTTTATTTTTTAATTTTTAATTTTATTATTTTCTTTATTGATTAAGGTATTACATATGTATCCTTATCCCCCAATTGTCCCTCCCAGCCCCCCCCCCACTCGTGTCCTCGCCCCCCTGGTGTCTGTGTCCATTGTTTAGGCTTATATGCATGCATACAAGTCCTTTGGTTGATCTCTCTCCCTTAACCTCACCCTCCGCTACCTTCCCTCTGAGGTTTGACGAACTGATTGATGCTTTTCTATCTTTGGATCTGTTTTTGTTCATCAGTTTACGTTGTTCATTATATTCCATAAATGAGTGAGATCATGTGATATTTCTCTTTCTCTGACTTGCTTATTTCGCTTAGCATAATGCTCTCCAATTCCATCCATGCTGTTGCCAAGGGTAAGAATTCCTTTTTTTTTTTTTTAACACAGCATAGTATTCTATTGTGTAGATGTACCACCATTTTTTAATCTACTCATCTGCTGATGGGCACTTAGGCTGTTTCCAAATCTTAGCTATTATAAATTGTGCTATTATGAACATAGGGGTGCATATATCCTTTCTGATTTGGTGTTTCTAATTTCTTGGGATATATTCCTAGAAGGGGGATCACTGGTTCCAATGGGAGTTCCATTTTTAGTTTTTTGAGGAAACTCCATACTGTTCTCCACAGTGGCTGCACCAGTCTGCATTCCCACCAGCAGTGCACGAGGGTTCCTTTTTCTCCGCATCCTCACCAGCACTTTTCTTTGTTGATTTGTTGATGATAGCCATTCTGACAGGTGTGAGATGGTACCGCATTGTCGTTTTGATTTGCATCTCTCGCTTAATTAGTGACTTTGAGCATGTTTTCATGTCTCTTGGCCTTCCTTATGACCTCTTCGGAAAAGTATCTATTTAGGTCCATTGCCCATTGTTTGATTGGGTTGTTTATCTTCCTTTTGTTAGTTGTATGAGTTCCCTGTAAATGTTGGAGATGAAAACCTTATCGGTGATAACATTGGCAAATATGTTCTCCCATGCAGTGGGCTTTCTTGTTGTTTTGTTGATGGTTTCTTTTGCTGTGTGGAAGGTTTTTATTTTGATGTTGTCTCATTTGTTTATTTTCTCTTTAGTTTCCATTGCCCTAGGAGCAGTATTGGTGAAGATATTGGTTCGGGATATGTTTGAGATTTTGCTGCATGTGGATTCCTCTAAGATTTTTATGGTTTCCCATCGTATGTTTAAGTCCTTTATCCATTTTGGGTTTATTTTTGTGTATGGTGTAAGTTGGTGGTCTAGTTTCATTTTTTTGCATGTATCAGTCCAATTTTCCCAACACGATTTATTGAAGAGACTATCTTGACTCCATTGACTGTTCTTGACTCCTTGTCAAATATTAATTGAGCATAGTGGTTTGGGTCAATTTCTGGGTTCTCTATTCTATTCCATTGATCTATGTTGACATACTTTTTTAAAACACTTTATCTTCTCTTCAATGATTGATGAGATTATCAATATATTACAAATAAAGGAAAAGAATGAAATAGGAAGACTAATATATTTGTTTTTAAAAGAGAATCAAAGAAACATTAAAAATACTTGAAGCAAATGAATTATAAACAAGAATTATTATATCATAAATGTTTTCTAATTATTATATTTTAAATTTGTGATTTGTGTGAGAGCTTCATTTTTTTTAATATATTTTATTGATTTCTCACAGAGAGGAAGGAAGAGGGACAGAGAGCCAGAAACATCGCTGAGAGAGAAACATCGATCAGCTGCCTCCCACACACTCCCCACCGGGTATGTGGCCACAACCAAGGCACATGCCCCCAACCGGAATCGAACCCGGGACCCCCCAGTCCGCAGGCCGACTCTCCATCCACCGAACCAAACCGGCCAGGGCTTCATTTTTTAATATATATAAATTTTTACATGCAATCATTAGTTTCCTTTCTTTCATTTAGGTGACAATATTTTAACAGAAAATGGCATCACCTTTAAAGAAGTAATTATATTAATGGATGTACTATTTTAATTATTTATCATTCATTGTAATTATCCCCCTACATGGTTCAGTGTCCAAGTTTACGTAGTTTTATTATTTCATTATACAAGTATATATTATGGACCAACAACATGCCATGCACTGTATTAGACAATACAGCTACAGCCACAAATATGGTCATCTGTGTCATAAAGAGTTTTTCAAAGTAATGAAAAAAATCTTCCAATTGGTCATATTTACCCCATAATATTATCTGATTATATATGTACCCTCCAATGATGGTCCCTTAGGAATAACAATGTGATAAATATTCAGAAACCTGTAAAAAATTACTGCTTTTCTTAACTGCCATATCATAAATTAGGTGCTGTTTAATTAAATATAGTAAACTTATGCAGGAAAGCTATAATATATAGTATAAATATGAATGAGACCCAGAATATGACTCCCCAAACTGAATAACGCATAATAAATTAGGCTTCTTGTGACTGGATGCTCCCAGTGGCAGCTGTGCTATTAGGGATCTGACGTGAATGTGATAGTAGGTACAAAGTGAGGGCAATAAAAGATGTTACACATTAGCAAGGAGCCATGGAGTCATGTGCCTGGTTTTCTAAAACAGTATTGAAATATTTTTGTTTGTTTTATTACTTTTGTTGGAGAATTTCAAATACTATCCAAAAGTTTGATTAAATTTATTGAGAGATCAATTTAGATAGTGAACTATTTGGTAAAATAATTTTTTTTTTTTTTACAAATAACAGTATGTATAAATATACTTTTCTTTTGCAATCATGGAGGCTCTATTTTTGAATAGCTTGAGAATTGGTTTTAAAAATGAAATATTAAACTGCAAATTTAACTGTCTATTTGTGAATGGAAAAGTGAAATAAAGAAGTATAATATCAAGAAGAATTATGATTAACTTGTTGATATTCAAAATGGCTCTTAAAATTTCTAATGGTGCATGTAGTATATTTATAAATTATATGTAATATATTAGAGAAAGCTATATCATCTTAAATTTCCCCTATAAAAATTTCTCCCATTATAAAAGTCAGTATTTAAAGATGTAGTTGTAATATCTTTTTTTTTTATTTTAGAGAAACAAAGCCTTAGAATAAGCATGTACATATGTATATGTGCAAAACAAAAAATATAAAACTATGAACAGAAAGACTAAAAAGTACCTGTATGTTTATCATGAATAAAATAGGCACTTTCTATATTAAAATTAAAACAGAGGAAACCAAGATAGTTTACCTCTTAGAAGTTATCTTAAGTGTTTCACTTCATGGGCAAGAATCACACTGAATTCTCACCATTTAGCAAAAAGGTTGTAGGTTGATTCTTGGTTGCTTAGAAAATTGTTAATTACACAAGGTTATGGAACTAATTGTATGAAACAATTAGCTTTGCATAAAAAAATCAACACCAACAACAGCAAAGCCGTTCTACCAACACAATTTGCACCATTAAATTCGGTCAGCCATCCCAGGAAAGGATGCCAATGGTCCCAATGGGATGGGTGCAACATGTTTTCTCTCCTGGATAAACAATTAAATACACATTTCCAGCTGTTGGCAGTTCAGCAGTGGCATCTTAATTTAGGAAGACATTTCTGAAAGAGAGGTAGCTAGGGGGGAATTATCTGTGATGAACCAGCAGGCTCAGAAGCCAAATTGAACATAACTCAAAGGTACGGCGGTATAACTGAACACCCCAGAACTGTCCAAAATCTCATGCCCGGTGAAAGCTTGTTGAGTCTCAGCAGCCTTTTGGAATTCAGAAAGCATTGCATCAGTTCAGTCCTGAAGCTTATAGCAAGCAAAGTAAACATACCAAGCAATGTAACTGTGTTTATGTGTAATAGTTATACCAGTAGCCTTAGCAACAGGGTATTTCACTGATTTTCTAATTGCCTCCTATGATATTCTTATTTGTCCACCCAGATCTATTCTCTGCCCTTGCTTTTTACCTGAAAGGCAGAACCCTTAAGCACTGCATTGTTCAAGCTCCTTTCCCAACTCTCTTCTTATTGTGTATGGCAAATGTGTGACACAGGAGATGAGAGGGCAGAAAGAGAGCCAGGTTTTAGTATTTCTGTTCTTCCCTTTGTGGCATATTATGCCACAAAATATGCATAAGTAACATTGTTCCCTTTCTGGATATCTATTGCAAAAATGTCTCCTATGGTGCTTAGTGTAAAAACTTAACAGTAGAGTATAGCTCTTCCTTATTGAACATCCACTCTTAGGCTACACTACCCAGAGGCTCTGGTGCTATTTCAGTGTTGGCCTTCTCCTCATCTCTCCCCACCATTGCTGCTCATGTGAGGTTCAGGCCCATTTCTCTCCACCAGTTTAAATACCACAGTGGTGCTTTCCATGTTTAAACAGTGATTTATATTGCTACAGGCAGACGTCAGAGTGCAACCAAAATTATCCACCCGAAGTCTCCACTCCTCATGCAATCCCTTAGTTTTGCTTTTGGAGCCTGGGGAAGTATAAAGATATAGTTCCTTATAAGAAATCAAGAGTTGTCATTGGCAGATAGGGAATACATAAAGAATGTTATGGTAATACAAAATATTAATCATAAATTCAGTTATGAAGCCACTCAAAGTCCACCTCAAACTAGTATTTAGATTCTCCCTTATTTTTCCAGTATCCCCTCCTCTTTTCTCTTATCCCCACACAACCCCTCTATCTGGTATCTGTTCTTACCCTCAGTATTTCTCCCAAAGTCCTAGATCTAACTTGGTTCTATAATCAGTTCCTTCACTTTCCATTTTCTTTCCAAGGTCCATCCATAAAATGAATTATCAACTTCCTAATTTGAATGATGAATACATTATCTTATAATCTTCAGAGAAAAAGACACAAAACAAAACAAAATCTCTGCTAATCTCAGCTGTCTCTCATGTCATGACACTGTTGATTTATTATTCTAACAAAGTTTCTGTTTATTTACTAAGTTTAACAACAGCAACAGAAAGAAGTGAAGTAGACATAAAATGACACCCTGCCATATCTGCAAACATGAAATCAGATGAAATGCTTTAAAAATGTGGTGTTAATAATTACAATGCTTTATAATCCAAATTTTCATCATGGACATTTTCAGATCATTTTCCCCTAATGTTTTCCATGTGTCAATTTAGAGGGCTAGTTATGAAATAACAGATGGTAAAATTAGATGAGTCACTTAAGAGTTGATATGAGGAGAATAAGTACACTTACGTGAACTATTATAAATAATCAACAAGCAAAAGGACTTACAAACAATGCACTCTTAGTCAGTGGTATTGCCAAACACATATTTACTCTGCCTTCCATACAAAGTAAGTAACATAATCAAGAATGATATCATCTAGGATAAATTAAAACATTACAAATAAGGCTATGAAATGTTTATATTATGTAATTCATGAAATAATTGTTGTCAAATAGTGAGGTGTCTTGAGGAGCAGTTTATAGTCCAGTACTGGGAGTCATAAGAAGGACTAGCACATAGAGTGAGTGGAAACAAGGTATAGAAACAGTAGCAAATAAAAATAAACAGTCAAATGCATGGTTGTGTTTGAAAAGGTGTTTATGTTTATTTTAATGCCTCATCTCTAAAGGAATGTAAATAGATATGAACAATAATTTCCTAAAAAAGCAACATGAAAGTAGATCTGATATATTTTATGACATTTACTTACAACAAACACATTTATTTTGAAGAATTTTTTAAAGATAAGATAACCCTGTGTATCATGAAGACACTATTATGTGGTTTGAAAATCCACCTAATAACTGCTAGAAAATGCATTCCATTTTCTCTCAAGTAGCAGAGTTTTATTCTTTTTTAAAATCTGTTTTACAAAGCATATTGTTTAGAGCTTAAAAGGTTATGCAAATCCAGTTTGAAAATTACACGTGATGACTCAAGGAAAAGCATGTGACTTTCTATTTTAATTTGAAATTTCTAAAGAAATGTGGCAAAATAAATCCGAAAACCATTTCTTTTTTTACTTTAATAAGGTAGTTGGAAGATATTCAGGCAGCAAGATACAGGAGCATATACAGTACAGGTTTCCTATTCACACTAAAAAAAATATGCTATGACAACAGAAAATATATGGAATTATAAATTGTATTAAATGCTGTTAGCCCATGTAATATTTTAGTCAGCCAAATTCCTTCATTTGAATCCCATTATTACCTTCAAGATTATGCTCATATGCAACAGTAGTCTACAAATATACATTTTCCAAAATACTATTGAGAAGAATAAAAAACAAAAAAGTGAATTCCTTTTAAGATAAAAGGTACTGGACATTTGAAAGCAGCTTTTTTCAAAATCCAGTAAAACAGAGATAAAAATCAGGGAGTGTTAGGGCATCGACGAGACCACAAAATGAGGCTCTATATGTGACCAAAATATAAGGCAGTCTCTTAGGCAGGCATAGAAGGAGTCAACTATATTATTGTCATTTACAGAATGGGAGTCAGAAAAGCCATTTTACAGGACACCAAAAAACAAACTCTAAGGCTATGGCCAAAATAAAATGCATATTCAGGTATGAGTCAATAGCAGATTTTGCTTCACACCGATAACTGATGAATTTAGGTGCACATTTATGACTGGCCCTATCTGGGAGCATCTGGGGCATTGCTTGGCTTTGGCCAGTGATCAACAGGGGTAGTGACCACAAGTACAGCATCATTTTCAGGCTAGGACCTAAATCTCTAAGTACAGAGGAAAAATAGCCACTCTCTTCCAAAACATAAAAATTTATAAACCTTATGGTTTCACTGAAAACAATAAATTAAATTAATCTTATGTATGTCAGTGGATTATAACATTGGACAATGGAGCCTCTTGATCTGGATCCCTCACATTTTCTACAATGTATTTCGCATTCCTTGGGGTACGTGTGTTGGCAATGAGCTTCCAGAGCTTGACTCAGAGTTTGATGGTTGTATCCATTTTCAAGGTCTAGAAAAAATATTCAGGATTTATGTAAAAATACTTTATGGAATCTAAACATATAAAAAGCCTATTAACATTATCGAAAAGTTATGTTTGGAGAAAAGTGAAAACATGTGGATGCGATGCACTAGCTTTTTCATTGTGTACAGTTTGTACATAAACTATGTAGAATTGAAACAGTTCTATCTTTCCCTACTCTCTAGACTGGATTCATTTTCCCTACTCTCTAGACTGGATTCAGTTATGTACATAGGTACTAGTATATTAACATTTAACTTACCTTGGTATCATACCATTTATGGGAAAGCTTTTTTTTTTTGGGGGGGGGAAGCTTAATTTTTTGTAAGAACTTTGTGATTTGAAGTTATGGCGGCTCACCAATTGAAAGAAAACTGTTTACATACAATAGTATAAGATCAAATTGATATATATATATATATAATCAATTGATCACCTATGGGATGCTAGTCAATACAAATACAACTGGCCTGAAAGCATGCTTTAAATATGAATACAATCACGAAAAAATGGCTTTATTGTGTTATTTCACTCTATTTTCACCCCAAAGTAAATATGATTTAAAAAAGGGTGAATTTGAAGTGGAAAACCTCTGTATGTATGTATGTGTGATATATATATATATATATATATATATATATATATATATATATATTCAGATTTATGTTTTACTGAAATACTTTACTCTGATATATCAAGTGAATATAATTCAGAATTTGGGAAATATTGGCTTAATGCTACCAAAATGTACTTGAAGTAGAACTCACTCATTCTTCTCATGAGCAAGTTGCTACCTGCAAGCAAGTTATTGACTTTCAATGTTGTATCAAACAATAATTTAAGGCCATGGGAGTAATGCTTCTCATACTAAATATATTCTCACATTCTGCAAGAATTGATTCAGCTTTCAAAAGTATCTGACACCTTGAAAATGGTTTGCTTAGTGTAAAAATCAGGTTCGGAAGTATATCTCAATGCTTATGGCATTCTATTTAAGATTCCTACATTCTTGATATTCGTATTAACACTGTTCAAAAAGCAGAGCTTTCCCTTTTTCTATTGACACTCAGATATAGAAATTACTTCACTTGCACATTTTCTTTTAAGGAAACATACTTACATGACTGCAAGGCTCAAACAGAAGATTTTAATTCAATTATAATTGTTTTTAGAATCATTTAACAGAAATCATTTTGTCATATTAGTTGGTAGTGTGTCCAGTGATCTGGATTCAGTGACTTGTGTCCAAGGAATAAAGTGTAGATAGGGAAAAGTAGGAATTTTACAGTGAAAAAACCTGGCAAACACTAAGCTAAGCCCTACCAGTAGTAAACTATGTTAATTTTTAATATATTTTAAAGATATTTTATATATCCTAACAAAATTTGTTTTGAAGGCACTTAATAGTGACATTCTTTCTCAAAAATTTATAATACAATTCTAATCAGGAGAAAACATCAAACCCGAATTGAAGTACGTTGTACAAACTATTTGACCAGTACTTTTCAGAAGTGCAAAGGTTTGAAAAACAAGAAAAACTGGGGGGGGGGGGGAGCGGGGGCGGGGGGGGCGGGGCGAATCACAGACAGGAAAACATTACGGAGAATCATGCCTAAATGTAACATGCCATTCTGGATTGGATCCTGCAGCATAAAAAGAATACTAGTGGAGACATAAAAAGTGTGGTTAATTAATAGTATTGTGCCAATGTTATTTCCTTAGTTTTGATAAATGTAAAATGGTTATGTAATATGATAACTTTGGGGAAAGCTAGGTAAAAGACATACAGGAACCCTCTGGATTATCTTTGTATTCTTCTGTTAAGTTTAAATTATTTAAAAACTAGAGGCCCGATGCATGAAATATGTGCAAGGGGCTCGGCCCGTGCAGCTGCAGTGGCTTGCCTTGGCCCTCATAGTCATGGCGGCTTGCCTCAGCCCTCCCAGCCCTGGATTCCTCTGTAAGGTCATCTGGATGTCCAATCTAATTAGCATATTATGCTTTTATTATTATAGATAAGTTGTCTTTTCAAATATCAAAATAATTTAAAATTTATTTTTATATTTTAATTATGTCAGATGGATGAATAAATATTTATGTTTGTGTGCATAGCCTCTTTCAACTTAATTTCAAAAATCCAGAATAAATAATGACTTTCTGAGAGGCAGAAGTTCATATAATTAATCCACATTGACTTTCTGATTTGTAGCTCCAAACATGCTATTATTCTATAAGCATTATCTTTAGTCACTAAATAAGCAATATGTCAATGTAATGTAATTATTCCTTATTTTGCTGGGGTAGTATTAGTTTGCCTCAGGGAAAAATGCATAAAGAGACTGAGTATTTAAACCTAGTTAATCAGTATTGCAATATGCTTAATATGTGTGTGTGTGTGTGTATAACTATACATCACATTCATCTGCTAATGGACATGTAGGTAGTTTCTATTTCTTGGCTATTTTAAATAATGTTGCAATAATCCTGGGAGTAAATCTATCTTTGCAAATTAGTCTTTTCTTATTCATCAAATAAATACTCAGAAGTGGAATAGTTGGATGGTATAGCAGTTGTATTTTTAATATTTTAAGGTATCTCTGTGCTGGTTTTTTATAGTGGCTTTACTGATTCACGTTCCCACCAGCAGTGCATGCGGGTTTCCTCTTCTCTGCATCCTCTCCAGCACTTGTGGTTTCTTGTCTTACTGATGATAGCCATTCTAACAAATGTGGGGTGATTTGCATTTTCCTAATGATTAGTGATGTTAAACATCTTTTCATGTGCCTGTTACATACCTGTATGTCTTCTTTGGAAAAATGCGTTTTTAAATCCTCTGCCCATTTTTTTAACTGGGTTGTTTGTTTTTAGTTGTTAGTGAGATGTATGCATTCTTTATATATTTTGGATATTAAACCCTTATCAGAAGAATGATGTACAAATATCTTTTCTCATTTGATAGCTTGCCTTCACATTGTCTAAATAGTTTCCTTTCTGGTGCAGTAGCTTTTTAGTTCAGTGCAGTCCCATTTGTTTATATTTGATCTGTTTTTCCTTGTCCCTAGAGTGGAATCCACAAAAACATCATTAGGACTGATGTCAAGGACCTTACCAATTATGCTTTCTGCTGTATATTGTTTGGTTTCAGGTCTTATATTCATTTAATTCATTTCAAGTTAATTTTTGTGTATGGATTAAGATAGTGGTCTACTTTCATTCTTTTGCATGTAGCTGTCCAGTTCGCTCAGCACCGTTTTTTAAAGAGACTTTCTTTTCTCCATTGTATGTTCTTGCCTCCTTTGATATAAATTAGTTGTTCATATATGTGTGTGTTTATTTCTGGGCTCTTGGTTCTGTTCCATTGATCAGTGTGTCTGTTTTTCTCCCAGTACCATACTGTTACTACAGTTTTGTAGTACAGTTTGAAATCAGGGAGTGTGATACCTGTGGATTTTTTCCCCTTCAGGATTGCTTTGGCTATTAGGTTTTTTTGTGGTTCCATATAAATTTCAGTATGTTTTGTACTGTTTCTTTAAAACATCCCATTGGGATTTTGTTACATGTTGCATTTAATCTGTAGATGGCTTTAGGTTATATGAATGTTTTTATAATGTTATTTCTTCCAATGCATGAGCACAAAATATATTTTCACTTATTTGTATCTTATTCAATTTCTTTCAACAGTCTTATAGTTTTCAGTGTACATGGCTTTCATCTTCTTGGTTAAATTTATTCCTAGGTATTTTTGTTGTGGTGGTTGTAAGTGGGATTGTTTTAAGTTCTCTTTCTGATTGTTCACTGTTAGTATGTAAAAATGCAATTGATTTTTATATAATGATTTTGTGTGTTGCAACTTTATTGTATTTGTTTATTATTTTATTAGCTTTTGGTGGAGTCTTTAGGGTTTTATGTCATCTACAAACAGTGACAGTTTTACTTCTTTCTTTCCAATTTGGATGACTTTTTGTTGTTTTTTTGCCTGATTGCTCTAGCTATGATTTCCAAAGCTATCTATAATAATAGAAGTGTAATATGCTAATTAGACCAGACATCCTTCCAGATGACCTTCCAGACGAAGCCGAGGCTGCGAGAATAGCCTAGGTCCTGGGTGCCAGAGGGAAGCCAGTGCTGCAGCTGGGGGAAGGAAGGTCTACTCTTGCACGAATTTCATGCATCGGGCCTCTAGTTTTGAATAATTGTAGTGAGAGTGGGCATCCTTCTCTAGTTGCTGATCTTGGGAAAGATTTCAGTGTTTTACCATTGAGTGTGATACTAGCTTTGGATTTATCATATATGGCCTTTATTATGTTGAGGTACTTTTCTTCTATACCCATTTTATTGGGAGTTTTTAAAAAAAATCATAAATGGGTGTTGAATCTGGTCCAATGCTTTTTTTTCTGCATATATTGGAATAACCATATAATTTTTATCTTTCAATTTGTTAATGTGGTATATCATGTTTATTAATTCTTAATGTTAATCATCCTTTCATCTCTGGAATAGATCCTGCTTGCTCATGGTTTATAATCTTTTAAATATATTATTGTATTTGGTTTTCTAGTATTCTGTTAAGAATATTTACATCTATGTTTATCTGATATATTGACCTATAATTTTTTTATTGTGTCTTTTTGTCTGGATTTGGCATCAGGGTAATGTTGGCCTTGTAAAATACATTGGGAACCATTCCTCCTCTTCAATATTTTGGAAGAGTTTGAGAAAAATAGGTAATCAATCTTCATTGAATAATTGATAGGATTCACCAGAGAATATATCTGGTCCTGGAGTTTTGTTTTTTATGTAGTTTTTGATTACTGTTTAAATGTCCCTACTAGTGAATGGTCTATGCAGATTTTTCTAATACTTTATAATTCAGTCTTGGAAGGTTGTGTGATTCTAAGAATTTATCCATTTCCTCTAGATTTTCATATTTGTTGGCATATAGCTGCTTATAGTAGCCTCATGATGATTTGTATTTTTTGTAGAATCTTGCAACTTCTTTTTCATGTTTAAGTTTAATTATTTGAGCTTCCTCTCTCCTTTTTTTTTTTAGTGAGACCACCTATAGTTTTATCAATTTTATATTTAAAAAAACTAATTCTTAGTTTTATTGATCTTTTGTTCTTTTTGTCGCTATTTCATTTATATCTGCTCAGATTTTTTTATTATTACCTTTCTTCTACTGACTTTAGGCTTCATTCATTCTTCATTTTTCAGTTCCTTTAGATGTAAAGTTAGGTTGTTTATTTGGAAATTTTCTTGTTTCTTGAGGTAGATCTGTATTGCTCTAATCCTCTCTCTTAATAGTTGCATTGCAAAAATTTTTGAATGTATGTCATAATGTCATTTTCATTTGTCTCTATTTTATCTCTATTTTTGACCCAATAGTTGTGCAATATCATGTTGTTTAATATCTCGATGTTTGTGATTTTCCCAGTTTTCTTATTATAGTTCATTTCTAATTTCATACCATTGTTGTTGGAAAATATGCTTGGTGTAGTTTCAATCATCTTAAAATTTACACTTGTCCCAACATATGGTCAATCCTGGAAATGCTTTATGTACATTTAAGAAGAATGTGTATTCTGCCGCTTTTGAATGGAAAATTGTGACCATATCTATTAAGTTTATCTAGTCTAAAGTGTCATTTCAAGCCATTATTTTCTTGTTGACCTTCTGTCTGGATTATCTATCCACTGATTAAGTGGGATGTTAAAGTTTTCTATTACTGTGTTGCTGTGAATTTTCCCCTTTAGGACTGTTAATTGTTCCTTTATATAGTTTTGTGCTCCTATGTTGGTTGGGTATATTTATATTGATAAATGTTATGTCTTCTTTTTTAATTGACCCCTTTTAGCCTGCCTCTGTCCTCTGTCCCAGGCCTCACCACACTATTGTCAGTGTCCATGGGTTATGCATATATGCATTCAAGTTCTTTGGTTGACCTCTTCCAACCCACCCCTTTATCCCCACTTCCCTCTGAGATTCAACAGTCTGTTCCATGCTTCTATGACTCTGGATCTACTTTGTTCATCAGTTTATTTTGTTCATTAGATTCCACAAATGAGTGAGATCATGTGATACTTGTCTTTCTCTGGCTTATTTCACTTTTGTTTTTTTAATTGATTTTCCCCTTTATCATTATATAATGTCCATACTTGTTTCTTGTTACCATTTTTGGATTAAAGTCTGCTTTGTCTGTTATAACTATGGCCCCACCCACTATCTTTTGGTTACCATTTGCATGGAGTATCATCTTCCATCCTTTTACCTTCACTCTAGTATGAAATGGCTTTGCAGTTTTCTATTTCTTTCTATTTATCTATGTATTAAATGCTTTTGCTTTTTTTGTTTCTTGTAGAAACAGATTATTTTCTGAAAAAAATGGTATATATTTCTGTATTTTTATACTTCACCTGTTAATATTATGTATTGACTGTGCATTTTATACTAGAGTGTTTATTTTTATACTGCAGATTTCTTCTTTTTCCCCCCCAATCTTCCTTTGACTTCATTGTTAATGTGTATCCATATAGAAGATACCTGCAAAATTGAATACATTCAGCAAGCTTTTACATGGACATTTCTCTTCCAATTAAATTTCAAAGGGGAAATCTAAAAAGAATGAAAATGTTCATGTAGAATATAGGTTGGCTTATCTTCTTCATCTTTAAATAATTGTCTTGTTATACATGAATCACGAAGGTTGCAAAGGAAGCTTCATTTAATGCATATAACGTCTGTATAAGGATACAGACTTTCTCATTGCCCTTTGTTGATGGATAATATGCGTATGTTTTGAATTTTTTAATTCTGCACTTTTTCTGTAGGCAAGAAAATTTATATACAGGATGTTAGCCTGTAGTTGACATTTATTTTTTAATCTCTTTGTGTATGATATAGGGTGCTAATTTATAAACTCCTACTAAATATCAGAACTAAATTATTTGAATCTTTGAAATAGAGTGAAAATATCTCCAGAGGTCATTTAGGTTCTCCAAAGCAAAAACTTCAATTTCTTTCATAATATATTTTATATTGCTTTTATGGATTCCATTGTAACCCTATGAACTATAATTATTAAAGGTTTTCTATTTTTAATATCATAATATTGTAACTCAGTCAAGAAATATATTGTAAAGAGAAAAAGTTATATAATAGAAATGACTCATTATCCAAGATAGAAGGAAAAACACAATAATAATCATAACAAAAATATATAGTACAGACTTCAAGGCAATTCTTTTTGAAATTCTAATTGAGTGTGCTTCTGCATTGTACAGATATATTGCAGAAATATTTGTCTTTAAAAATACATAACTCCAAACAGTAAAAGCATATAATAATAGAGCTAAAGAGGTTCATTTCAGACCCATCCCAGTGAGATTCTAGTTTAACAAGGGTAATCTGCATTGTAAAACAGTCTGTCAACACACATAATAAACAATAAATTTGTGATAGGTACAAGGTTATACTTGCAAAAGAATCTTTTTGAATAACCCTGCTCAACAAATTAAATATGCTTTACTATATTGATATAAATTAGCAAACTATGAATATAAATATACTTTTATTTTATTATGTAAGTATATTTATGCTTTAGTTATATACTTTTAGTAAATAGAGAAAATATTAATTTACAAGAAATAATCAGACAGAAAATGATATAGGGCTTTGATATAAAATGGGTAAACAAGCACCATCACTTACTGATTATTGTTCCTATAATACCAGTAAAGAGAAAAAATACTAGAAAAATAACATCATAGCTATTATAGAAAGTTTCACCTCTCCAAAAAGAAGCATTATTAGTCTTAAAATCATGAAAAATTTCAAAATCTATAAATTGTATGTGATCATAGTGACGGTGAAATGAAATAGAGCTAAAGAATTCATAACCCTATTTATCAAAGAAGAAAAGCTTCAAAATATATTTCTTTTTTTTTTAAATATATTTTATTGATTTTTTACAGAGAGGAAGGGAGAGAGATAGAGAGTTAGAAACATCGATGAGAGAGGAACATCGATCAGCTGCCTCCTGCACATCTCCCACTGGGGATGTGCCCGCAACCCAGGTACATGCCCTTGACCGGAATCGAACCTGGGACCTTTCAGTCCGCAGGCCGACGCTCTATCCACTGAGCCAAACCGGTTTCGGCCAAAATATATTTCTTTAAAAAATTTATAAGCCTAAGGTTATAGGTATTAGTGGATAGAAGAAAGTCTAAGGCAGGTGGCCAGGTAATTAGAATATAATTTAAAGGTTTAGAGAAACTGGTATTTGCCTCCAGGATAAAACAACAAATAAAGCTGTTAAGCCATAGTTAAATGAATGTTACACCACATAGAGCTTGATGCAGTGTAAACTGATAAACCCAGGCATTTGCACACCTACTTCTCTTTTTATCTCCCCATCAAATTATTTGAATCGGGGTCCCTGAAATTAGAAGTGTCACCACCAGAAGACACTTCAGCAGTGGTTTCAGGAAGTAAAATTAACACCCTCAGGCCAGGCACAATGGAAAACAAATCAGCATCCACCATTACCATACAGATAAGTTTACATTGGGAGGAGAAACCCTGAAATATAAGCCATTGATTCAAAGAAACTAAATTTACACTGGGATTTAAAAACAAACCATGCCACCAATAACAACACTTTTTTTTTTTTTTTAAACCAGAGAGAGTTACATTCCCCTCCATATCTGCTTAGGAGGACATTGAGAGGTGGTGTATGGGGAGATGCTGTCTGCCATTGAAAAGAAATAGCCTTTTAAAATATATTCGCATTTGTGGTGGACATTGCTGGTATTGGCTGCTAATAGCTCACAGCTTATCCTAGTCCTTACCTGCTTTCATCACCCCCCGTTCTCCGCAGAACATTTTTTTTTCCAATAAGTAACATGAACACATCTCTCTCACTTGAATTCTGCTTTTAGGAAACCCAACCTAAGAGAATATCTAAGTCTATGTGTATTTTTTATCCCCCTACAATTATATTCAGTCATGTTTTTAGAGATTACAGTTAGAGCAAATTAGGTTTACTTGGTATAAAATTATATATTTGAAGGCAACAAGACATAGTTTTATGACAAAAAATTCCAGTACTCAATCATAAATCCTAGGTGTTAGGATTTTAGACACAGAAAAGTAAAACCAGGGATTACCTATGGAAATAAATTAATTGCCTAATTTTATCCAGATACCCAAGTCTTTCTTATTAGTCTTGAAGTTCAAACATAAACAATGCCCATATTTTTTTTAATGAAAATGATAACTAAAATCTGTATGACTCTGCATGGAGTTCAAAATAGATAAGTCAGTGCCTGTTGTGACAATAGTACTTCCATTTGTTTTTATCCCAGCCCTGATAACATGCCCCATAGGAAACCAAATTTTCTATTAAAAATTTAGAATAATGCAAGCTTATGCTGAAATGAAATCTCTATTATGGGAAAGTAAAAGGAGATGAGATATTTCTCATTTGCATTACTAAAAAAACAATACTGCGTTCCTTGTCTATGACCTGCCAGTTTTAGACCTCTTAGCTAAAATAGGACATGATTTTTGCTAGAATGTTCCTCTACATACATGGTATAAATATGCAACTCCCTGTTCTAAGTCTTTGAAAATTTTGTTTAAAAAGGTTTAAGTCCATTAGAAAAATGGAAAGTGCTTAAATTATTCAAATATATATTAAAACAGTTAAAAAGAGGTTGAGTGGAAACGTCTGATGTTCTTTAAATATATATATATATCATTGGCAGCTGCCTTCTGCATGCCCCACACTGGGGATCCAGACTGCAACCTGGGCATGTGCCCTGACTGGGAATTGAACCCTGACCTCCTGGTTCATAGATTGATGTTCAATCACTGAGCCATGCCAGCAGGGCTCTTTGGATATATTTTAAGTTAAATCTTATAATGGGTGAGCAAAGGAGAACAATTCATAGGATTTTTTAATATAGAAAATTATTTACTGAGTAAAAATAGAAGGAAAAATATGCATTCTGTGTATAAAGGGGATGTTGTGGAAAGGCATACATAAAAGGCTGAATGAAGGACAATGGCGCAGCAAATAGCCATGTATTAAAGATAAATGAGCAACAAAGATGCCGAAGCATTGAGAAGTAGAAAATAATCAGCTATAGAATATTGGCGAGAGCCAATGAAGAAAAGAAAATGTCTTTAGATCATTGTAATAGCATTTTAAGTAATAATAGACTGGAAAAAGAGCTAAGTTCCTATTTTTTTAAAATAAGTCTATATTGTTCAGATTATTACAGTTGTTCTTTTTTCTCCCTATAGCTCCTATTTTTAATTATTCCCAAGGTTTGTTACAATTTCCTATTTTAAAATGTAATCTGTAGTATTCTAGAACACTTTTTATTCTGCCTTATGAAATACAAATTTGGAGTAATTATGTAAAGTCAATCATTTTTAAACAGGAATAAGTTAAGCCTGGTATTCTAATGCTGTATAATCATAAATTACATATGCATATTTATATGTTAATATTGGTCCTTATTTCCCTGGCCAGTTTGGCTCAGTGGATAGAGTGTCAGCCTGTGGACTGAAGGGTCTCAGGTTTGATTCTGGTCAGAGAGGCACATGCCCAGGTTGTGGGCTAAATCCCCAGTGGGCTCATGCAGGAGGCAGCTGATCAATGATTCCCTCTCATCATTGATATTCCTATCTCTCTCCCACTCCCTTCCTCTCTGAAATCAATGAAAATACATTATAAAAATAATAATAATAAAATATATTTAAAATATATTGACCCTTATTAATAATCTTAATAATACTTGAAAATGTGCTTCATTAATTTTATTAAATAACAGAAGTGCTGTAAATGCACACATTAGTTTAGTAACCTTAGAAAACAGGTTTAAATTTTACTGTTAGTTACACTCTGTTTAAAATTCATTGGTTATTTTTGAAAAGCAGAATTTTGCTAGAGAAATTACTGAGGATTTTAAAAGTCCAAGAAATAAACAACCCTGAAAAAAGGGAAAAATTATGAAAAAATGGGCATTTAAAATGAGAATTAAAAAAAAATCAGATAAAACAGGTAAGTTGTTTGTTTGTTATTAACATTAGCAAATTGAAAGTTTGAACTAGAAAGTTAGGAGAAATAACACTCGATTAAAGTACAAAATACTATAAATACTATGCTCTTCCAACTGAAAAAAAAAATAAGAAAACTACTATTGAAATCAATTGCTTGTAGTGTGTAATCAGAGGAGGATGGAGTAAGTGTCAATATATATGTTCATTATACCATAGCTTTGCAGTGATGAGCTCGGTAAAATGAAACTACAGCCAAAGTACCAGTGTGACTTAAATAAGCAAAAAACAAAATCAAAACAAAAAACATTTCAGACCATAATTTTAAGAGAAAATCAATGAATATTGTTTTTGTGGTAAACCTAGTGGAATATAAGTGAGGTCACAATATTAGAGTGTATTTTAAGAGCAGTATAGGATAAAAATGATGGCAAATATCTATACATTATCCTCACAATTAAGGTTAACTAGAGTATTTCTGCTAATAATCTTTCTAATATTGGAGCATTGGAGAGAAGAGAGAAACTGCATATTTCAGTAAAAATTATTGATCGCAATTTTTTCTGAGTGTACAATGTAAGAGGAATATTATTTGTTCTGACTTTTCCAAAGCATTTGCATTATTATAAAAATATTAGAGGCCCGGTGCACAAATTCATGCATGGGTGGGGTCCCTTGGCCTGGCTGGCAACGGGGGCCAATCGAGGCTATCTCCCCACCCTGATCTGGGCCCAGGGCCGATCAGACTAGCCAGGGGGAGGCGCCGGGGAGGTTGACCGGCTGCAGGAGGTTGGCTATGGGAGTGCAGTGACCACCAGGGGGCAGCTCCTGCATTGAGTGTCTGCCCCCTGAGGGTCAGTGCACGTCATAGCGACCAGTCGTTTGGCCGTTCGGATATTCAGTCACTTAGACTTTTATATATATACTAGAGGCCCGGTACACAAAAATTTGTGCACTTGGCGGGGGGAGGGTAGGTGGGGTCCCTCAGCCCGGCCTGTGCCCTCTTGCAGTCTGGGACCCCTCAGGGGATGACCACCTGCTGGCTTAGGCCCGCTCCCTGGGGGATTGGGCCTAAGCTGGCAATCAGTCATCCCTCTGGCAGCCCGGCAGCCCTTGGGGGATGTCTACTTGCCAGCGGGGAGCAGACCTAAGCTTCAGTCTGACATCCTTAGCGCTGCTGAGGAGGCAGGAGAGGCTCCCACCACCACCGCTGTACTGGCAGCCATCAGCCTGGCTTGTGGTTGAGCAGAGCTCCGCCTGTGGGAGCGCACTGACCACCAGGGGGCAGTTCCTGCATTGAGTGTCTGTCCCCTGGTGGTCAATGTGTGTCATAGTGACCAGTCATTCCCAGTCTTTCTGCTGTTAGAGTCAGTTTGCATATTACCCTTTTATTATATAGGATAGAGGCCTGGTGCATGGGTGGGGGCCAGCTGGTTTGCCCTGAATGGTGTTCCGGATCAGGGTAGGGGTCCTGCTGGGGTGCCTGGCCAGCCTGGGTGAGGGGCTGATGGCTGTTTGCAGGCTGGCCACACCCCCTTTAGAGTGGGGGTCCCCACAGGGGTCCCTGGCTAGTCTGGGTGAGGGGCTGAGGGCCGTTTTCAGGCTGGCCAAGCCCCCCATTGACGGAAGCTCCCAGCCTCTCCTTTTTTTCTTTATTTTATTCTGGGATTAATTTACCGTCTATAATTGAAACTTTGTTGCCTTCAGTGGAGCTCAGAGCCAGCCGCGGCAGGTGGGAAGCTTGGTTTCCTCCATCACTGGAGCAACCAAGTCTCCTGCTCACACCAGTTCCGTGGCCACGGCCAGCTGAAAGCAGGTATCTGGGGTTTATTTATCTTTTATAATTGAAACTTTGTTGCCTTCAGTGGAGCTCAGAGCCAGCTGCAGCAGGCTGGAAGCTGGGCTTCCTCCATCATTGGGGCAACCAATCCTCCTGTTTGCTCCAGCTCCGTGGCTGCCGGCCGCCATCTTGTTTGGGTTGCTTTGCATATGGTCGCTCTGATTGGCTGGTGGGCATGGTTTAAGGTGTAGCGAAGGTACGGTCAATTTGCATGTTTGTCTTTTATTAGATTAAATAGATAGTTACTGGATTTGCTATTTTTTTATATATATATACTAGAGGCCCAGGGCACAAAAATTTGTGCACTGGCAGGGGGGCGGGGCATCCCTCAGCACCACTTGTGCCCTCTCACAATCTGGGACCCCTCGGGAGATAACGACCTGCTGGCTTAGGCCCACTCCCGGGTGGCAGAGGGCAGGCCCAATCCCTAGGTGCAGCCCCTAGTTGGGCTCAGAGCAGGGCTGATTGGGGAGTTGGGGTGCCACCCCCTGTCATGCACAGAGCAGGGTGGATCGGGAGGTTGCGATGCCACTCCCATCATGCTCAGGGTAGGGCCAATTGGGGGATTGGGGCATTGCCCCCTGTCACACTCAAGGCAGGGTCGATGGGAAGGTTGCAGCACCACCCCCTGGTTTCTGGGGTTTGTTTAGCTTCTATATTTGCAACATAGTTGCTTAGAGTGCAAGCTCAGAGGCCGGAAGCGGCAGGCAGGGAACCTTGACTTCCTGTATCACTTGAGCAAGCAAGCCTCCTGTTTGCTTCAGCTGCCGGCTGCCGGCCACCATCTTGGTTGGCAATTAATTTGCATATCTCGCTGATTAGCCAATGGGAAGGGTAGCAAAGTTATGGCTAATTACCATGTTTCTCTATTATTAGATACAATATACACACACACAGTATATATATACTTCTAGGATAATTTTAGTCTAACATTATCAATTGAAGTAAACAATTTTAAAATGTAATGAAATCATATGATAGAAATGTGTAAGAACTTCTCTTAACTTTTCACAAGGGATCTTCATTAAGTATTAAAACCCATTGTTCTAGCAATTATTCTTTGCTTACTTTGAGGGTTCCAAAAAATGTAAAGATAGGCAATCACTGCACAAACCCTGGACATGGAACTGTAGCCACAGCAATCATGTATGACATAAATTATCAGTAATTGATTGTTAAAATTTGGATAACACAGTTGATCTAGAGCAGGGGTGGGCAAACTTTTTGACTCGAGGGCCACAATGGGTTCTTAAACTGGACCAGAGGGCTGGAACAAAAGCATGGATGGAGTGTTTGTGTGAACTAATATAAATTCAAAGTAAACATCATTACATAAAAGGGTACAGTCTTTTTTTTCAATAGTTTTATTCATTTCAAACGAGCTGGATCCGGCCCGCGGGCCGTAGTTTGCCCACGGCTGATCTAGAGTATACAAGTTAATATAATAATGTAATTTTTTTTTTTTTTTTACTTTTGCTCCCACTGTTATATTCTCCTCACTGTATGCTTCTCTCCACTCTCTTGTCAGGTTCCCAAGAAAGATGAAAAAGTGGTAACTGGAGAGTAATACTGACTCTTTTTTTTTTTTTTTTTTTTGCTTTGAAGAAATGGCGGTATTTATTGAGAATAAGGATCTGGCAAACTTTCCTCAGATCAATGATCATAAGTCGGTCAGTAATTTGATGTTTTTTACAGATCTCTCTGTTCATATAAATGAACTGAACTCAAAATTACAAGGTTTTGGCAAAAGTATTGACGTTATGTTTAGATACATCAAATCTTTTGAAAGTAAACTTAAAATTTGCAAGCGAGATATTGAAACTAAAACTTGTAAGTATTTTCCTAGGATAAAAAAGTATTTTGAGAAAGCCGCTACAACGAGTGTAATGGAGTCCATACTTAAGTACCAGAATATAGTAAACTCGTTATTTGAACAGTTCAGCGAAAGATTCCACCAATTTAGAAGCCTAGAACAGACCATTAAAATAATTAAGTATCCGGATGTAGTTGTTTAAAGTACTTTGGAATTAAAGGATTTCCAATGGATGCAAATTGATGGTTTAGAGGTACAACTTGCAGATTTTCAAGGTAGCATTTGGACTCATGTGTTTGTCGACTTAACATCGAAACTTGAAAATCTACTTGTGAAGCCAGTTCTATAAACCCAGGAGAAGTACACAGAGGAGCGCCTCAGTTTGCAGTTAAAATCTCTTTAATCCTCCCCCTCCTCGCCTTCCAGCAGGTGGGTGTGTAGATTTGTGGGTTTCAAACCCCTTTCACCAAGGACACAAGTGTCCCTTGCTGTCAGTTTCTACTGGTAGCAATTCTAGTCAGTTCTTTTAAAGAGCTGTGCAGAGGAAATAAGTCATGCCTTTTTTTTCCTTTTTTCATTAATATGTGAAGAATCTTATGCCGTGTTCATGGATTGGTAGAATCAACATCATCAAAATGTCCATACTACCCAAAGCAATCTATAGATTCAATGCAATCCCCATTAAATTACCAACGGCATATTTCACAGATTGCCTGGGTCGAACCCCAGCGGGTCCAGGGGTTCCCAAAGGCGTAGACGGAGTCGGCGAAGAAGGAAGGACACAGAGACAGTGTTCAGTTGATTAGCAGCCTAGCCAGGATCTCCAGCCAGGATCTCTAGCCAAGTTCTGGTCTGGATCTCCAGAGAGGTTCTGCTTAGGATCTCCAGCCAGGTTCTGTGTCCACGTTCTCTTGCTAGGTTCTCCAGGTTCTCCAGCCAGGTTCTGTAGCCAGGTTCTAGTCAGGTTCTCTTGCCAATTTCTGTAGTCAGGTTCAGTCCAGGATCTTTTGCCATGTACTCTCGCTAGGTTCTGTCTCTAGGTTCTGTTGCCAGTTTCTGCCCAGGATCTTTTGCCATGTTCTCTCCAGCGAAGTTCTTCTGTCTCTAGAGAACGTTCTGTGTAGGTTCTGTGCCAATTTCTGTCTCTCTCTCCAATACTGACTCTTTATAAGACCTTGAAAATTGACTCAGAGTTTAAAATTTGGCAGCCTACAAGTTCCAAAAGCGTCTGACTGTTCACTACATAGTTGAAATAGTTTATTGGTCAGATGAATTGTGGCATGAGAGACTCCTTTGTCTTTCCCCTTGAAGTTTCAAAAATTTGAACGGCTATAACTCAACAAAGGATTCCCTGCTCAGTTCAAAAGCATGAGAGATCCATGCATTGAGGCATTGAAAGGTGGGCAGGTGGGAGAAAACAGGGGAGGTGAGAAGGGAGGAGTGATATGATGAGCCATGGATGTAGCCCTGCATCCAGAATCTCACAGTAGGGCTCAACCCAGACAGGGACGGGCTCAGCTGGGAGAGGAGAAGAATCAGTTATAGCAGGTGCTCCCTCTGCTGGGAGAAACAAAGAGATTTAGTGGCAAGTCCTGTAGGAGTGAGCAGTACAAGCTGTAACTGATCCCATTGACCTGGACTAGGACTCAGCACAGGGGTACAGCTGTGGTTACCCAGCTGGTAGCATTTCAGACAGAGAAACAAAGCAGTGAAGTCCTGCTATGTAGCCTTCCAGAGCTTACCTCCTTGTTGTTGGGTTGCTGAGTACATTATCTGCAAACCCACAAACTGTTACTACAAAATCACTTTTTTTTCCCTGAGCAAATGGTACACTCTATGACTGCCCTAAGGTTGAGACCCACGGGGGACCTCATAGAGGTCTGGGGTCACCATTACAAGGAGGGCAAAACAACACAAATGGCTGCCACATTTTCCAAGCCCATCCCACCCCCACACATGGTGGCTGCACTGAAGGTAGGGTCTGGCTGTCAAGAACAGCACTGGGATTACACAAAGCTGGAAAACTTGTGATTCAGGACCACTATGGAAAAATAGGAAAAAGACATCTCTGTGTTAATTGGTCACAGAAATGCAACTCATACATGGATGCTTAGACAGAGAAGGAATCAATCAAATACCATGAATAAGAAAGATAGCAAGGCAGCTCAGAAAAAAAAGAGAAAAATCTCCAGAAAACAAACTTAAAGACATGAAAGTATGTACTATAAAAGAGTCAGAATTCAAGATTGTGGTTCTGAAAATACTCAAGATCTGAGAAAATAAAGACATGCAATTTAATGAGCTCAGGAAATAATTCAATGAACAAAATAACTACCTTACCAAAGAAAATGAAACTTTATAAAAGAACCAAACAAATTCTGGAGATGAAGAATTCAACAAAAGATATCAAGGATGAACTAGCAAGCATAGGAAATAGAGTGGACTAGATGGAGGTCTGCTCTAGTGCTGTTGAAGGTACACAACTAGAAATGATGCAGAGAGAAGAATAGGGAGACTTGAGCATAAAAAGTGAAATAACTCTATGAGAACTATCTGACTCCATCAGAAAGAGCAATCTATATAAAAGCCTAAGCGACTGGCCGACCAGCCAACCATTTGATCATCTGACCAGTAGCTATGACGTGCACTTACCACCAGGAGGTAGACACTCAACACAATACAGGAGCTGCCAAGCTGCAGTGTCTTGGCAGCTGCAGTTCTCAGGTGATACACCTGGAACCAGAGAGGAGGGAGCCTGATTCTGGGGTACATTGCCCCAGAACCACCCTCTCGCAATCCGGGACCCCTCTGGGGATGTTGGAGAACCAGTTTTGATCAGATCCCCACAGGCAAGGCTGAGGGACCCCACCGGTGCATGAATCCATGCACAGGGCTTCTAGCCATTGGCTCCACACTTCAGGTCTTGCTTCCCACCGGACCTCTAGTCCTTCGCAGAGGTCATGGGTCTGGCTCTTACAGAAACTTTATGACTCGATTAGCTAAATGATGAGACGTGCAGGACCTACTGGCTGCGGCCCCAATGCCTGGCACACATGCTGGCCCATCCAATTAATATCAATTTCCAGTGGAGGCAGTGAATTTTCCCACTACCACTCTCAGCTGGGAAACCGGCCATGGCTTCCCTCCTTCAGGGTGAACAGTAGCTCCAGTGGGTAACCTCTGGGGAGGGAAGGAGGCAAAGGAGCAGCTCAGGTGGGAAGAAGGAGGTTCCTGCTGCCACAAGACTCTGCCTGAGCAGAAGGGCCTGGGTGAGAGCCTGACATTGAGCAGGGTCCTGCCCTAGGCCAACTAGATTCCAGGCTAAATAAATCCTGTTTGTTAAATAATTGCATTTTGCAGCTAAATGCCCACAAGTTATCAGTTACCACCAAATTTAGGGTAAAGTGAGATGAAAGAAGCAAAACAGATACAGAAAGTGACCTGATATTGGGAGAAGAGAGGAGGGAGCCCGATTCCAGGGTGCATCACCTGAAAACCTCCCTCTCACAGTCCAGGACCCCTTGGGGGATGTCGGAGAGCTGGTTCTGGCCCAATCCTGCAGGCCAGGCCGAGGGACCCCACTGGTGCACAAATTCGTGCACCGGGCTTCTAGTGTGGAATACAAACCTGAAACTTACGTAAACAAACAGTGTGGTGAAGAAAGAAACAGAGGGGAAGAAAGGGGTCTTAATATGAGGTGACAGGAGAAGATTTGACTTTGGGTGGTGGGCTTATGGTCCTAAATACAGATTTTGTGAGTTGGTAATCCACACATGTAACCTATATGTTCATGTAGACTACTGTCACCCCAATAAAATTTAAAATAATGGGGGGGAAAAATGAAGTGTGTTTTTGTAACAGGTAGAAGAAGGCCAATACATTTGTAGTCGGGTGATCTAATGGTGTATTGGTACCAAATAAAAAGAGAAAGCCAGACTAGAACATGTTTTCCTGCTTCAAAATCATCTTTAAATGCCTAGTTGATTGTCAGGAGTTTAAACTTTGAGCCCGCTAACTCATTTTTGAAGAAAATTTTCTTCCATTCTCTTTTCCATAAAACAATAATGTCATATTCCACCAAGAAACATTCCACTCATAGAAGATTCCCTGTGGACTAAGGACATAACACATAAGGCAAGGTACTAAAGAGAAGCAGTATTGCTAAAAGAGCACAGAACACAAATACCGAAATTAATAAGTTAAATAATTTTTATAATCCTTATTACTTTTGAAAACAGTTTTCAAGGTTGGATGAGTCTGCTCATTTAGAATATGTACAGTATTTTTTCAATGTAAACATGGTCTATATACATTCAGTAGATAAAAATAGACATTGAGTTACAGTGAATATGCACATATAATCTCCATTTGTGTTGTAACATGAATAACATTTTCAATACACTGAGTAGATATATTAAAATCCATAAACTTCAGTCCAAACACATTTACCAATTTATAAATTACATAAACTTCTGTGTACCTCTAAATTCTTTAAATATCTCAAAGTAATTTTTTTTTAATATATTTTATTGATTTTTCACAGAGAGGAAGGGAGAGAGATAGAGAGAGTTAGAAACACCGATGAGAGAGAAACATCGATCAGCCGCCTCCTGCACATCCCCCACCGGGGATGTGCCCGCAACCCAGGTACATGCCCCTGACCGGAATCGAACCCGGGACCCCTCAGTCCGCAGGCTGATGCTCTATCCACTGAGCCAAACCGGTTTCGGCTCAAAGTAATTTAAATGATTGTTAATCCTGTATTTAATTTAATTGTATGATGATAGAAATAAAATATGTTAAATGAGCAAATACTATAGAGAATTGATGTGCAGTAAAGGCTATATTTTTAAACACATGCACAGTCCTTGTTACTGTGTCATTTCTCATAGGTTCTTACTAAACTGTTCAGCTAAGAAAAAATTAACAAAAAGAGCAAGTGAAACTGCAGTTTCCATAAGATATTGAGGCAAATTCCTTGTGACTTGCAAGGGGAATCTTAGTGTTTTATATTTTTCTGGGGAAAAAAGAACAAGAAGTTAAAACCATTGGAAGTCCTGCTTAGTGACCTAGAAGTACACTGGAATTATTTTACTGAGCTAGATAAACCTGAAAAAGAATTCAAAATGGCAGGTCTAGGTTTCAGAGTTCACCCGAAGCAACTAAATATGTGTATTAGAACACACATCTTATAGAATCAAATCAGATTAGGTATGCTACTCTGGAAAGAAAGCATCTTCTGTGGACAGCTTTAATTCTGAAAATGATTTTTTTCACTTCTTATGTATATAGTTGATGGAGTTTAGAAATTTATATATTTAATATGAATGGACATATTGACCAGGAACCAGCATTTTATAAGCAGGGTAGATTAAAGGCTGGTCATTAGATTATTTCTAATTTATAATACACAGAATCCTTCACTCTAATTCTGGAGGGACTATTACGAATGCCAGTTGGGGAGAATTAGTGTGAGATGCAAAATGGATCACGAAAACAAAAAAAAATCCCAAAATATATTTTAGAGCATGCATTCATGTTACACCTAATTTAATTTAGAATAAAAACTAGAGGGACTTTGTGCACAAACATGTGGAGGCAAAGACTATGTATATGAATATAGATGAGGTTTTTTTTTAATGAGGTGACATTTTCCAGAAAATATTTACCTTAATGACTTTCAAAGCAGTCCTGTCATATTTACATTTTTTTTTGCAAAATAGTACATACCACTGTTCTTTAAAATGAACATAAGTGCAAATTCTTTTTTTATGCTGTATATAAATGGTTGAGATTGAGCTCTACTTTAGAAAAAAAAATGGCTTGCTTGAATTTTTCTTTCTAGATATATAATTTCATAAGGCCATTCTAACTTTGAATATAACTTATAACCTAACCTAACATGTACATCAAATTGCCTAGGGTATTTTGATCCCAACATCATTAAACTATGATAAATGGTTGTTATAATAGAAGAAGCAATCTAATATTTTATTATAGTTCTGGTGGTATAACACTATTATGTTAAGATGAAAATTCTATACATCTTAGACCTTTATACATAAGATCCAAGAATAAGGTAAGGTAATAAAACACAGTCTTTCAGCAAACTCTTTGCCATTAAGTTCAAAGTCCTGGGTGCTAAAAGCTTTAAAGTTATCTTATGTTTATTATAACAAAAGCTCACCCATAGGTAGCATTCTTATACACCTTAGATAAGAATTTTTTTTAAAACAACAAAGTTTTAGTCAGACTTGAAAATTATTTATTTCTATTGTTTTGAATAGAGGTAAATAATTATTAGTGCTTAATGCCTGCACATATAATTTCTTTTGCAACAGATGTATTGTTTTGTGGATAACTAGTATGAAAAAGGCAGGTTCTTTCACCTTTAAAACAATTCCAGAGAATGGGTAAGGGATGGCTTTAGGTGACTCTTTTTACTTCTAGAAACCCTAGTGGAATATTTCTCCTTCCCATTTATTACTGTAATTAATAACACTTGAAGTGTTTATAAAGTATTTCTTCAGGGAAATTCTAAATCATGTTACAATTTTTCAAAACTAATTCATAAAGCAGAAATATTTTCTTAATAGCTTAAAAATTAATTATATACAACTTAGCCTTTACTCAAGATCACTACGATAAATCACTGTTAAAAACAAGGATTATAATCAAGATTTATCATGAGGGGTCTATTCACCACGTGCCCAACTGCACCATGTTTTCCTCTCATTGAACCCTGCGAGGAAAGTAGGAATCCTTTGAATGGAAGAACTAGCATTAAAATTTTGTGTCCTTCATAGTATTATTTTATCCTGTTAGAAAATGAAAGTGAAATCAAACTCTTGTCATACATAGTAGTGTTTTTATAAAGTACAGACATAAAATTAATTTAAAATCCCAAACGTGTTTATTGAAAACTCCAGTAGGGCTTTGAATTAGAAGCCGTCTAGCAAGAGGGACTGAAAGCAGACACAACGAACTACTTTCCATAATTCCAGTTAAATCTGGCAAACTTGGTAAAACCAACGGAACAAGAACAATAAATACAGAGATTTCTCTCTGTTACCCCTGTTACCTTTATTACTGAAGTCAACACTGAAGATGAATTTGTGGGAAGGTAAAGAACATGTTGGGTCTTAAACATCATCCCCAGATTAAAAAAAAACAAAAAAACAAAAAAACCCAGCTAGAGGCCAGCTCCTAAGCTTTTAGGTTGATCCATTCAGGCTGAGAAGCATGAACAATGGTTTGTGGATTACCAATCATGATCATCAGCATAATTCACAAATGATATATTTGAGTAATTTTATATCTGGCTTTTGCCTTTAGCAATTTGGAATGTCCCATGTAACATTTTTTATTGAAACTTCTCAAGTTACTGGATCACACAACCTAGATTATTGTTAAAAATTGATTTTTTTCAGACAAGTGCGGTTAATTTATTATAATGGTAGCACCATCAAAGAATCTAGTGCTAGAGAAAGAAAGTTGAAACAGTTTTAATTAGGATGACTTTATATTAATCTTCCATGTAAAAATACATAATATTTAAGTAACAATTCAGTAAGTTAAAAATACTGAGTTCTATTGAATCGAAGCAGTTCTTGCTATCACAAGTCTGGTAAAGGTATAGTTCTCAGAGTAAATTGTACAATGAAGCCAAAACCGGTTTGGCTCAGTGGATAGAGCGTCGGCTTGCGGACTGAAAGGTCCCAGGTTCGATTCCGGTCAAGGGCATGTACCTGGGTTGCGGGCACATCCCCAGTAGGAGATGTGCAGGAGGCAGCTGATCGATGTCTCTCTCATCGATGTTTCTAACTCTCTATCTCTCTCCCTTCCTCTCTGTAAAAAAATCAATAAAAAAAAATATAAAAAAAAAATTGTACAATGAAAACTCAAGGGGATAATTACATTTTTATATCAGCCCAATCTGCAAGAGTTTAGACAAATAAGTGTAGCAATAGATCGGCTTCTGAGAAATGAAGTGCGGTGGAGCAGTGAAATAAATATATCACCCAAACAATTTAGACCACAGTGAAAAAAATGTAAATTTGAGTGTTCCTCTGGTGATCACAAAGTTTTCAAAGCACCATATTTTCAAAGGGCTTCTGTCAGCTGAATCATATACTTCCTTCTCATTGTTGAATTAAACAATCTATGGTACCCCCTTGTCTCTTATCCCATGTTTATGTTTTCAGAGATCAGAATCGTGGGTTTCAGAGGGTAATATCAGAATGGAATAGGCTTTAGCATTTCTAAACTTCTGCTCCCAGAGTTCACACATTTGATTACCGTTTAACGAAGCATGCGCATTGTTTTTTAAGTTTTAAAATACTGATATATTCTTTCAGACTGAAACTAGAAATTTACAGACTGGATTTTGCTATCGATTCCTTTACCAATTACTGTTCCTTTTTAAGATTATTTTTACTTTTTTCAATTATAGTATAAATTCAATATTATTTTTTATTACTTTCTGGTGCATAGCATAGTGGTTAGACAATCATATACATTATAATGTGTTCTCCACACCCATATTTCCAGTACCCACCTGACACCATACAATTACAATATTATTGGCTGTATTTCCTTTGCTGTACTTTCCATCCCCATGACTATATGACACTATCAATCTCGACTTCTCAATCTCTTTACCTTTTTCACCCACTCCTCCAAATCCCCACATGCACCATTTTTTTTTTCATCACAAGTCTAATGCCAGACAAACTGAGGCTACATTGTCACTTAACCAAACATCCTTTTTTTCCCCCACAGAAAAGGTTACATGTATTGCTATAGCAGAGGACCCACATACAGAATTTGGTTGATTTTTAGGACTTGCCCAAACTGTGGCATTTGCAGAATTGGCTATATACTTTTATAGCCAATATAAGGAATATTTAATAGAATGTTGCCTAATATACTGCATGAATAAGCAAAAATATGTGGTATGTAATATTTTCTTTAAAAAAAACTCAAATTAATTGTCTGAAACAATAATAAAATAAATATATAAAGAATAATGGCATTAAAATTCTTATAATACTTCAAAGCTTTCTTCAAATGAACCCACCTATAAGTGTCAACTTCAATACAGTTTTAATGGAAGGTATACACCTTACCTTCAGTGTGAATATATCAAAAGTGACAAAATTGCCTGGCTGGTATGGCTCAGTGGTTGAGTGTTGACTTATGAATCAGGAGGTCACAGTTCAATTCCATGCCACATGCCTGGGTTGTAGGCTCAAATCAATAATTCTCTCTCATTGATGAATTGATTGATGTTCCTATCTCTCTCTCCCTCTCCCTTCCTTTCTGAAATCAATAAAAAATATTTTTTTAAAGTTACAAAATTATAGTTATTCCTGTTTTGTGTTTTAGTCTCTGTTTTCTACCTCCCAAGTCCACTCTCCAGCACGACACCTGTAGGGACCCTGTTTAGAGTACACCAGCTGGTCAAGGCCACTCTAAGCCCGGGACTCGTAATCGGAATGTTCAAGGCTAAGATACCATACACAGCAGCAAGGCCACAGCTTTCTCAAGGTGTGCTCTGCCCTTCTATAACCCAAATGGTTGGTGTCACTGTTGGCAACTAGCCTTCTTTGTTTCTGGAGTAATATACAGGTTACTGACCAGCTAGTCTGAGAGCAGCCAGGAAGGGAAAAGGCTGGAAAGCTCAGACGGAGCTGATAGCTGGTACTACCACAATGTAAGGCTAAGAGCTCATAGAGAGCTCAGATATAGCTACCATGTTAACCAGATAGAGTGTGCTGGGCAGGAGAGACAGGAGAAGCTGCTGAGCCAGAGAGCGCAGGTAGTGCTATGATGTGAGGTTGCTCAGATAATAGCTGCGGGTACAGAGACTAATGCTGCTTTGTGGGAAAGATATGCATGTTAACTAGCTGGAGTCTGGCTGCCTGTCTCTGTATGGGACTTTGCTATGAAGGACTATTCTGTCTGATGGCTATATGGCCACTGTTTTTGCAATAAAGAATTATTCTTATATACCTACAACATCTCATGGCTTCTCCATCTAAGACCCAGCATCTAAGAAAGTCCAACCCCAGGCAGGGGGGCTCGGACACAACCCCTGTAACTAGTGAGCAGAGAATAAAGGAGGAACTTGGACTAAGTTTTCAACATTTAGTATAGTAGGCAGGGTTTGAGAAGGAACCAACCCTGGCATAGTTGGGAAGAATTTAGAAGAATATATGGATTCAGAGTAACTTAGAGCAGCAGTGCTGAGGAGTAGTCCTGCTGGCTCTGACAACACCTCAGGTTGATCATTTACTTATTTATATTTAATGTAAGTAGTGAATATTTATAAATTAAAACATACATGCCTTCTTGGTTATAAGAACGATGGTCAAATTGCGTGGCTAAAGTAAAGAAGGAAACGTATGTTATATTGAAAACAAATACCAAGTTATTTTCAAACATTAATACTCTATATACTGAGATATCTCTGTATCTCAGATTAAAGGCAATTAGGTTGCATTATGGTACACAATATAGAAAAATTAGACAGCCTTGTCACTGTAATGTGGTTAGTCAAAAATAACAGTTTTTGTGGATTCCTAATAAAATTGGAATGACAATTTTTTCTAGTGTTAATTCCACTGTTTTATTATAATGATGAAAAAAGCTAAGTATAATATGTACTTTATAATTTAACTCTAATAGTATAAATTGTAATAGAACAAATGTTAATAGGCGTATAGAATTACAATTGCCACATAAAATAACCCCAGATTAAATCCTTATCATCATCTTATGATGCTCTAAGAATGACTGGCACAAAATTTATTTGTATGTCCATTGCAAATTAAGTACTATATCCTATATAATAAAAGCCTAATATGCTAAGTATCCAGTCATCTGGTCATCCCTTCAACCAATCAAAGTGTAATATGCTAATGATATGCTAAGGCTGCTCAAACACTCACTATGATGTGCACTGATCACCAGGGGGCAGACAGTTGACCGGTCAACCAGTCACTATGACGTGCACTGACCACCAGGGGGTAGGTGCTCCAATTGGTAAGTTAGCTTGCTGCTGGGGTGCGGGCAATCATGACTGAGTGGGACGGGCTGGACATGCTCTGGTGCCCTCCTACAGCCCCTCCCTGGCTGGCCAACCTCTCACATCCCTCCTGGCCCTGATCATGTACTGGTGGGGTCCCTCACCTGGCCTGCACCCTCTTACAATCCAGGACCCCTTCGGGGCTGTCAGAGAGTCGGTTTCAGCCTGATCCCACAGGCCAGGCCAAGGGACCTCACTGGTGCACAAATTTGGGCACTGAGCCTCTAAAATATATATATATATATTCAAACAAGTTAGGAGAATTATATGTTATTTGATGATGATTTATTTCTCCTGTGTTTTTTTACAAAAACTTTGTCTTTATATGGCTCTTCCTCAAATTGGGAATAAACTTGGGTGGCTTTGACTTTCAAGTGTCCTCTATAACAAGCCAAATGGAGGAGTCATAATAGCTTTGTGCTAATGGTTCTCTGTGACACATTTCTCAAGTTTCATTTCAGAAGAAATTCTGCACTCACCGTCCTCCTTGAAATCCAATGCTAATTAGTTAGGATTTGCTATTTTACAGGTTGGTGATTTACATCCCTTATATTTTTAATATGTTTGATTTAGACACTCAATCTTGGTTGCCCTTGTAGAGTCTTTAGTCTTGTATCTTCTATGTTACTTCATTTTTAATCTACCACATTTATCTTTGTCTCTTTGCTCGGTTTACTTTATTTTTAACTACTCAGGCAGAATGTATGAAAAACGCAATGTACTCATACTCTTAAATGTGCATGCTGGGCAATCTTTCTTCCTTTTTAGTGCCCCATAAGCTCTCCAAACAAGGCTGAAAGCCCCACACCTAAACATAGAGCTCTTGGTGTTCTGCCTGATTTTAAGTTAAAATTATTTACTTTAACTACAATACCCGCACCTCTAGAGATTACTCAGGAGTGCTAAAGGAAAATAACTATTTTTGCATATTCAGATCTACCATTTTAGCATTGAAAAATAGAGAATGACAATATCAATTTTCACAATAATTTTATGCCATTAAATCTATCTACCAGTCACTTACAGCCCCCAGGACTTAAGCGCATAACCATTTCTAGAGAAATCTAGGTAAATGGGTATATTCCCTCTAACATAGTGTTCTTAAACTTGTTTTCCAATCACTAAAAAAACAATGGATCTGTGTGAATATGCAAAAGCAAATTTAAAGCTATGAATCTTGTAATTATACTCTTTATATAGAATATCTATAATAATAAAAGTGTAATATGCAAATCGACTGAACAGCCAAACAGAAGAATGACTGGAGGACCTTCTGGATGAAGCCTGGGCTGCGAAGGCCTACTCTTGCACAGATTTCATGCATTGGGCCTCTATTTTACTATAAAAAAAGAACATGACTTGATAATTTGATTCTTATAAAACTATAGGTTTCCAGTCTTTTAAGGAGAAAAATTCCTAAATGGTAGAATTTTCTCTTATTGATTGAGAAACTTAATGTATGGCAAGTTTCATATAAATAAAATGTGGAGGCTGATGAAATACCCTACATCAGCAGTTCTCAATCTGTGGGTCCCAACCCCTTTGGCAGTCGAACGACCTTCACAGGGGTTGCCTAAGACCATCCTGCATATAAGATATTTACATTATGATTCATAACAGTAGCAAAATTACAGTTATGAAGTAGCAACGAAAATAATTTTATGGTTGGGTCACAACATGAGGAACTGTATTTAAAGGCCCAGAAGGTTGAGAACCACTGCTCTACATAATTTAATATGGGCAAAATATTTTATTTTATTGTTTGCTTTGTTCTGTTTGTGAATGGTTTTGGCTGAAGTCATGAATATTTACAACACATTTTTTAAATTTCCACTGAGAATTCTCTACTGTGACATTTAACAAATTTAACTTTTTTAAACATCCTATTTTTTATTGCAAAAATGGATTATTCCCTCAAGTTCAAAAAATGTTTTAATTTAGATGTTCTGTTTTTCTCGGACACATGAAACATTTTTATGTTGACATCTACTGTGTTAATTTCACCTGATTTTTTCTTAATTAAAAAAAAAAATCTTACTGTTTATATTTTATGTAAAATGCAGCAGTTATAAGGTCCTAATTGCATATCTTAAAAAATACATAAACCAGTGTGATCACTACCTCCCTCAATCAAGATATTAAATAATAACAATACTCCTGAAATGTTTTTTTTTGTAGTCAACCCAACCCCCAAATGGCAACCAACCACTGTTCTAAAATTGTCTCTCTGGATTAATTTTGCTAACTTTAGAGCTTCAAATAAATAGAATAATACAGTGTCTACTCTTTTGTTTCTGATTTCTTTCTCTCGATATAGTGTATTTAAAGTCGATCCATGTTTGAGGAATATATCAGTAATTCATCCTTTTATAATTTGTGTAGAATTCTATTGTATGAATATACTATAGTTTGTTTATCCATTCCCCTGTTCATAGATTTTTTTTAGTTGTTTTCAATTTTGGCCATTTAAATATCTTTTTTAGAGAAGTGTCTGTTCAGGTCTTCTGCCCATTTTTTAATTGGATTGCTTGTTCTTCTGTTGTTTAGTTATATGAGTCTTTATATATTTTAGATATTAACCCCTTGTCAGAGCTGTTCTTTGCAAATATCTTCTCTCATTTGGTTGGTTTTGTTTGTTTGTTTGTTTTGTTGATGGTTTGTTTTGCTGTGCAGAAGCTTTTTAGTTTGATATAGTCCCATTCACTTATTTTTGTTTTTACTTCTCTTGCCTTTGAGATCAAATTCATAAAATCCTTTCTAGGTCCATAAGTTTAGTATCTATGTTTTCTTCTATGTAACTTTTATTTAGGCATTTGATTCATTTTGAGTTTCTTTTTATATACAGTGACAAACAGCAGTGTAGTTTCATTCTTCTGCATGTGGCTTCCCAATGTTCCCAGCACCATTTATTAAGAGGCTTTTTTGTCTCCATTGTGTTTTATACTCTTCCGCTGAAAATTATCTACCCATACACATGTAAGTTCACTTCTGGGCTCCCAATTCTGTTCCATTGGTCTGTGTGTATGTTTCTCTGACAATACCATGCTATTTTGATTATTGTCACTTTATAGTATAATCTGAAGTAAGGGAGTATGATACTCCCAGCCTTGTTCTTTTTTTTTTTTTTTTTTTTTTTTTTTTTTTTTTTTTTTTTTTTGGTCAGGATTGTTTTGGATATTTGGGGTCTTTTGTGGTTCCATACAAATCTGATGATTTTGGGGGGTTATATTTCTTTTTAAAATGCCATTGAGATTTTGAAAGGGATTGCATTACATCTGTATATTGCTTTTGGTAATATGGCCATTTTAACTGATTCTTCCCCTTCATGAATACAGAATATCTTTCCATTTCATTCTGTCTTCTTTGATTTTATAATAATGTTTTGTAGTTTTCAGTAAATAGGCCCTTCACATCCTTTGTTAAGTTTATTCCTAGGCATTTTGTGTTTCTTTTTGATGCAATTGCAGAAGGGATTGTATTGTTGTTTTCATTTTTTTTCCCTGAGATTTCATTGTTAGTATATAAGAATGCAGTGGATTTTTGTACACTGATTTTGTATTCTGCAACTTTACTGTATTTATGTATTTTTTCTGTTAGTTTTTTGGTGGAGTTTCTAGGGTTTTCTATATAAAGAATCATGACATCTACAAAAAGTAACCATTTTACTTCCTATTGCCAATTGGGATGACTTTTATTTCCTTCTATTGCCTGATTCCTCAGAACAGGACTTTCAGTACTATGTTGAATAACAGTGGTGAGATTGGACAGCCTTGTGGTATTCCTGATCTTAGAGGAAAAACATTGTTTTTCACCATTGAGTATGATATTCACTGAGGGTTTGTCATTTATGGCCTTTATTATGTTGAGGTATCTGTCTGTCTATCATATCTCCAACTGGTTCTTTTTCTCTGGTTCAAGTCTAATTGTTATAAACATACACTTTATATATTGCTAATTGAAGTGCTAACATCTTGTACTGGATTTTTGCATCTATATTCATGAGGGATTGGTCTTTAAATTTTTCTTTTTATTAACTTGGTCAAGATTTGGTATAACAGTTATGCTGCCCTCATAATTTCTAAAGAAGTATTATATAATTGGTCCTGTTTATCACTGAAACATTTCATAGTATTCACCAGTAAAACCATTTGGTTCTGTAGTTTTCTTTATATAAAATGGCTCTGACAAATTTAAGGGCTTTATTAGATACAGACAAGGCTTTTCTGATATTTTTGCATGTAACCTCCTATAATTTTGATAAATTGTATGTTTCAATGAATTTGTCATATTTACTAAAATCATTGCAAATATTGGCATAAAATTGTCCATATAACCTTATTACTACTGTAATATTTGTAGGATCTATAGCAATGTGTTACTTTTCTTGCTTTAACTCAGTAAGCAATTTGTCAAATTTTATAATTTTCAGAGTCTAGTTTTGGCTTTTATAATTTTATTTTTTTTTTTAATTGATTCCTTCTCTTATTTATATTATGCCATTCCTTTAATATATTCTTCTTTTTTAAATTTTTTCGGTGTAATCTTGCATCATTTAATATAGAACTTTTTCTGATATATTTAAAGCTGCAGTGTTTTCTTAAGCACAGCTTTAGCTACCTTCACAAATTGTGATATATTTTCAATGTAATTCAGTTAAAAATAATTTCCTTTGTGATTTCTTCTTTAACCCACAAATTATGTAAAAGTTTATTTAAAAATAAAAATTGTCCATAATTGTTAGATGAAATGGTCAGTAAATATTGATTAGGTATAAAGTTTGAGTATATTGTCCAATTTTTTTTTATTATTACTGACCTTTTTCTCTTGTTTTCTGAATTGCTCAGGGAGAAGTTTGAAACTTTTCTACTATATTTGTGGATGTCTAAATGTCTCTCTTTATTTCTGTCAATATTTTTTCATTAGGAAACTATGTTACTACCTTTGTACAACCTTATAATTTTATATATTTGTGATAAACTACCTTTTTTATTATCTTTATAAATGTCCCTCTTTATATCTGATAGTACTCTTTATCTCAAAGGTTATTTTATTTGATATTAACATAGCTGTCCAGCTAGCTATCTTATCCTTAATGTTTGCATAATACATCTTGTTTACATTTTGTTTTCCTTTATATTTTCCTTTATATTTAACATGGGTTTCTTGTAGATAACAAATAGTTTGGTGTGCTTTTCTATCCTGACAAAACGCTTTGTAATTAAAGTTTTTAGTCCATTTACTTTAACCAATTTATTAACATGCTTGGTACAAATATAATACTTTATAATAATATAGTTAATTTCCTCAATTCACTATTTAACTATATTTCTTTGTATTCCCTTTTTTTAGTTTGGTTGTTCAAACACAAGTCTCTCTTCATTTTAATTCTGGGCATTGGAGAACCTAATATTTTTGTTAGACATTAATTCTTACATTATTCAGAAAAGTCAAATATTTTACAGAGAAACTTTTTCTTCAACTAATTTATAGTCAAAGATATAGGGATACAGGGGAAAAATACAAAATATAAAGACAATGCAACAGGGAGTTTTATATGTGGTTCTAAATGAATAGTACCTAGGAGAACACAAGAAATACTTCTACTAACTTATAAATGATTAAGTAGTAGTTAAATGAATTAAGACTTCATGTTGGGCTTATTTAAAACAAAATAATTGTTTCACCATCTTTGCTCCAGTTGGTTATTTTTGTGTTGTCTCTGCTACTGAATATGGATTCTTATGAAATGAGTGAATATCTTCCTCTCCTTTGGCTCCCCACAGTAGGACACACAAAGCACCTTGTTAGTGTTCAACACATTATTTGCTGAATTAATAAAGTAAAAAAATCAGCTCTTTTATGAGCATCATCTTCAATCTTGGACAGGAAAATTAAAACAATTTAATTTGCAGCTTTTCTCCCTGAAATAGGAAAGGATTTGTGGTTCTTATCTTTTGTGCATAGTGTCCCTGTTGAAAGAAATTCATTATCATCTTGCTATTGGGGCACCAATATCTCCAATTTGAATCTCAGAAAAAAGCGTACTGATAGTTTAACTTGATTTGTTTATGTCAAGCTTGCCTTTGGAATATTGTGTAATTGTAGTAATAACCTACAAAACATTTTACATTTTATGAGGCTTTATGGTATGAAGTAGTTGCATATATTATTGTATTAAATATTCATAACATAGACTCATTTATGTTAAGAAGAAATATTAAAAAGTTGAAAATAAGATAGAAAGATTACTAGATGTGCTTTCAATGTCACACAAGAGCATTGTTTAATAGTCTCACCTAAGAATTATTGAAATCTCTAGTGTAATGAACCTTTTATGATATGCTCTTAATTACTGATCAGATGCCAAACTTTCTAATGTTACATGTTACCTTGGAGATTTTGTCTGATGGAGATTCAAGTAATTTATATCTGATTGAAATTATAACCAAAGATTATGGTTTTATTGCCCTTTAGGATATTATCCAGGATTGTATATAATCTAGAAATTCAGCATTTTTTTTTGTTCAGTGAATATCAATGTTCCATTTCTCATATTCCATTCTACTTTCCTAATTGATGAGTTTAATAAATCTCTGACATATACTTATTATTTATTTGTATAATACCTCTGTTTATACTGTTCTTGAAAATTTATTATTGGATATCACCATGATTATTCTCTATTAGCTTCCTTGAGTTGATCACAAAGAATGTAATACAGAAGAGCTATGTAACACATTTTTTTTTCATATAAAAAAATGAAATAGGGTCACATAGTAATCAGTTGAATCAGTGTCCTAATTATTCATTCTTGGAGGGCAACTACTCACAAGTCACAGTGTTCTCTAAAAATGAAAAAGAAAAAAAACAGTAGCCATCTAGCACTTGCCTATGGGAAAATGCATAAATAGTACCAGAATCTAATAATAGTAAAGGAGGTGGGGCGTATGTAAAATGCCAACCATAATGAAACATATATGATGCCTGGACTCACCAAGATAAAGGTGAAGCAATGATTGCCCATTTATGAAATACAGACATGAATCATTTAATAGTCACCTAATCCAAAACAAAACCCAACTATGGTGCGAACTAGGTCATTTCAAGTAGATTTATTTTTCTGTTTTCAGCTATTGTCCTTTTATATTAAGGCATAATTGACAAATAACATTATATTAGATTTGAATGTACAGCATAATGACTATATATTCGTATATACTGTGAAATGACCATCACAATAAGTCAGGTTAACACCCACAACTACACATAGTTACAAAATATTTTTCTTGATGAGAACTTTTAAGATCTGATTCCTTAGCAACTTTCAAATATGCCATGTACCATACAGTGCACCACATCCCCATGACATTTATTTTGTAGCTGGAAGTTTGTACGATTTGAGCCCTTTCATCCGTTTCACCCACTCCCAAACTCCTGTGTCTGGGCAACCACCAATCTATTCTTTGTATCTATTTTATTTTAGACTATAGGTATAGGTCAACTCATAGTGTATTTGTCTTTCTTGAATTGTTTCTTAGCATATGCCCTCAAGGTCCATCCATGTTGTCACAAATGTCAAAATTACTTTAATTTTAATGTCTGAACAATATTCATATATATATTTACTTCATTGATTCATTGATGGACATTTAGGGTGTTATCACAGTTTAGCTACTGCAGGAAATGCTTCAGTGGACATTGGGGTGTATATATCTTTTTGAGTCAGTGTTTTTATTTTCTTTGGATAAACACCTAGAAGTGAAATTACTGAATCATATGCTAGTTATGCCTTTAATCCTATAGGGAACTTATTATTTTCTTTAGTGGCTGTACCAATTTACATTCCCATGAAAAGTGTACAAGGTTCCTTTCCTCCACATCCTTGACAATACTTATTTTTTTTTATTTTTCATAACAGCCCTCCTAAGAAATATTAGGTGATATCTTATTGTGGTTCTGATTTCCATTTCACTGATGATTAGTGATATTGAGCATTTTTCATGTACTTGTTAGATATCTCTGTAATTTTTTAAGAAATATCCATTAAGATCCTCTGACAATTTTTTAAATCAGATTGTTTTTTATTATTGACTTATCAATTCTATATATTTTTTGACATAACCTCTTATCAGATACGTGATTTGCAAATATTTCTCCCATTTGATATGTTGCTGTATCATTTTGTTGATGGTTTCTTTGCTGTGAAGAAGCTTTTTAGTTTGATGTAGTATCACTTGTCTATTTTTGCATTTGTTGCCTTTGCTTTTGGTGTCTAATTAAAAAAGTTGTCAAGTCTGATGCCTAAGAACTTACTAGGCTTTATTATTACTTACTAGAGACCCCATGCATGAAATCTGTGCACTTGAGGGGGGGGTAAGGGAGGGTCCCTCAGCCTGGCCTGTGCCCTCTCGGAGTCTGGGATCCCTCTCTCAGTCCAGGACCCCTTGCTCCTTACCACCCACCTGCTCGCTGCTCCTTATCTCTTGGCTCACTGCTCCGTAGCGCTGCCACAGAGGTGGGAGAGGTCCTGCCACCTGCTAGCCAGCTGTGAGCCCAGCTCCTGGCTGAGCAGCGCTCAGTTTCTTCCTGCTTTTGTTTGTTCGTCACTGCCTTTGAACATTTAGAGGTTGTTGGGTTGTGTTTTTTTTAACTTTATCCAGTGTTTATAGATGTTGTATATAGTATATACTTGTAAGCAGTACAACCTTTCTGTTTGGTTTGGTTCATTCTAAATTAAATTCATGCAGTAGTGGAGGAAAGTAAGTAATGGAATGGGTAGAGTAGCAGAAAGGATCTTGCAAAACAATAATAATTAATTCTTGGTTGTGGCATATAGGATGTAAGCCTTTACTTTCAATCTCAATTGATTGGTATAGTCTATTGTACTTTTAGGAATTCACACATGTATAAATAATGGTTTTGTTTATTTTGAAAGCATGGAAATTTGTGTTTGGATCAATGAAGTGCAGAGGCAAGCAAGTCCCGGGGGATGTTAGATACCACCACCCCCCTAGTTGCTGCTGAAATCATTGGAAAGGATTTGGACTTGCATAAATGTTGGAAGTGGAGGTTAAATGCAATTTTATATAATATCACAGGGCAGAAAGTGCAGGATGAAATGTTTATTATATATATTGAACAATATTAGGTAGACAAAAAGTCAGGTTACCCCGGTTAACAAGTTTTGACTATCATCAGGACAACGCGGTAGGTGTAGACTGTTAATCTCTCAAACAAAAGCAAGACAAGCCCTCAATATTATAGGAACTAACAAACTAGAACTTATGTAATTAGGCGGTATGTGCCAATATTTATATTAATGATCACAAACCACCTGTCCAAAAGATTAATTTATTAGATGCATGACAGTGTTCTTTGCTACTAAATTATTCTAAGGAGACCTGTGAATGTAACTCAGGTTTTCATAAATAAGACAAAGCAAGCAACTGTGCAATGGTATTGTAGACAAAACAATAAATTAACACTTCTCTAAAAATTAGAGTCATAGAAGTCAACCTTTTCTTACTATTTGCTAAAGAATTACAGAAACTTACCCAAGTACTTTTATGTTGCTTGATAAGAGTCAAAGCTCATATATGATGGGGATGATTAACTCCACTTAAGAGTGCTTCCACTGAAGTGAATTGGCTTTCTTCCTGAGTAAAAAAATAAGTCAGGCTTCTAAAAATTAAAAAGAAAATCCCTGAGACTTTGTCTAATAGTCTACACATATGTCCTTTTCTTAGAGCACTACAATATGCAGAACAGGGTAGTGATGAAGAGTATGGATTCAGGGGCCAAACTCCATGGGCTTGAACTACTTCTTAGTAACCCGAGTTTGGGCAAATAAATTATCTTCTGTGCCCTAGTTTCCTATCAGTAAAGTGGTAAATACTTTAGTATTCATATAAGGTTGAAGTGAGGATTAAATGATTTAATAAATATAAAGTATTTAGAATGATCACCAGCACATAAAAAGTAATATACAAGGACAGTTGACCCTTGAACCACGGAGCTTTGAACTGTTGGGTCCACTTACCCAGACAGTTCAAAGACCTGTTGTTCAGGAGTCAAATATTTTTTTTCAGTACACAGTTAGGAATCCACAGAGAAGAAGGACCAACTGGAATTACATGCAGGTTTTTGAATGTGAGGGGGCGGGACCCCTGTCCCATGTTCTTCAAGGGTCAACTGTGTTACAACTATCATAATTTTGTGAAGTTTTTCAAATAGTAACTGAATTTACTTTATAATCTTCTAACGATTTAGAATGACATGAGACAACTGGAAGTGTCATGTCATTTTAAGGGCTCATTCATCTACCCTTTGAGCTCTATTTAATAGTAAGTTCATAGTAAATATTTTCACGGTTTCTCAAAAAAGTCATCTTTGCTAAAGAAAAAGAGGGTTCATACATTTATTTTTTCAGTCAATATTTGTTGATTACCTACTATTAGTAATGAAAAATATGGACCCCAAATTTCTACCTCACAGAGTTTATAATCTAATAGGAATCCAGAAAATAAATATAAATAAATTATATAGTAATGTGTGCTAAGAAATGAAAAGAGAGAAAGAGGGAGAGAAAGAATATAGGAAGTCTTAGAAGTAAGAGTAATTGTATTTTATAGCCAGATTGATGAAGAAATATCTATTTTAATAAAGATTTTATGTCATTTGTCATCCATTCTGCTTTGTTATATATGAATTCATAAAGTTACTTATTTCGTGGATAACAGCACAGTCTGTAAATTAAATCTGGGCTGTAAATACTTGCCAATTCTGCAAATTATTAAGTATATAATTTGTGTAATTAATTTCTCTAGGTTTAGTTTCTCCATCCTCCAAAGCAGGGAAAACCTACCATATACAGTTGTGACAATCAAATTAAATAGAGATGGAAAACAGTTTGGCAAATTCTAACTACTGCTTCTTAGAGAACTCTAATAGTTTTCTCTTGAGAACTGCCTAGATATTCATTTAATTTATTGAACCAGCCCCACATTTCACTAACTCTTTGACAGAATCTATTCTAAGCACTTTAAAAAGGATAAATTATTCAGTCCTCATAACCACACAATTAAGTATTTATTATTCTCATTTTAGAAATGAGGAAACTGAGGCACAGGAAGGCTAACTATTTAGTTTAAGGTAATGAGGTTTGTAAATGATAAGGAAATTACTGTTAGTAAGTTTTCTTAACCTGTATATAATTCTGCACAGTTAGGAATAAAAGGCTAACCATCTTCCCCCTCAATCTTGGCAGGCCAATTAGGAAAAGGCTTACCTCATCCGATGCCAGGACACAGGACCTGACGAATGAAGCTTGAACAGGATTTCTGTACCCAGTCAAGTTCCTCTTGTTTGTGTATTCCACTGATCTGTCTGCATAAGAAAGCATCGAAACTTGTAGAGACTTTTTTAGTTTCTTTGAGTCAAGCTGATGACCCATGCAAGGGAGCTAGATCTCACTACTTGGAGAATTGCAGTTTTTGCAGCTTATTTTATACATTAGAATAAAAGGATAAGACATAAGGAATTTGTATGAAATACATTAGTGTTAGATTAAGTAGGGTGGATAAAGCAAAGTAGGCAAATATCTAGAATTGAATAAAGACAAAATGGAGAGGCACTTTTTTTTTACATTGCTGGATACAGGATAGTTCATGATTGACATTTTCAGTACATAGTGATGGTGCCAGGGAACAAAATCATAATGAGGGGTTCTGTGGTCTCCTGCTCTGGTGGGCTTGTGCTCTGGTGCCTGCCATCATGCCTTCGAGGGGTCTGAAACAGGAAGCTACTCTGACATTTTAAAGGTATGTTGTCCTAAATGCACAATAAAGAATAAAGGAAAGAACTCACTGAAGGTATAGATTGACCTTTGCTACAGAAGCTATATGCCTGGGACATGGCTACCTGCCATGGCCTGCCCAGTTATGTGATCAGACTACCCCACATGGTTACTTTTGTACACTGAGCTTGTCAAGACTGCCATGCGGGCCACCTGAGCCTGTCAGGTTTATTGCACAGCCCCTTTTTGTTCACAGATCCTTAGGAAAATTTTATATGGTCCTAAGTGACAATCACCTGCCATGTAGTGAACTTTTTTTTTCTTGTGAGCTACATGAATAGTAATACACTTGATCCTAAACAAAATATGCCAAATGTCAATGCATACTGTGATTTTTATCATTCCTTATTTAAAGCATGAGCTATATTTACACTTGAGGGAGGATGAATAACAAATGCAAATTCTCTGCTTAAAGTGTCTTGTGTATAAGCATTTTGCTGGTTTATCCTTTTGAATCTATCTCTCCCCTCTTTAGGAAGAGGCTTGCTCTTGCATTTAAGGTCAGAGAACATCACCAGGGTGAGAAATAATACAGTATGTCTTTGCTTAAACAAAATCTATTGGGAATAAGCTCGGGGCAGTTTGAGGAAAGACCTGAACACCAGCTACCATCCCTGCCTTGTCTGTCAAGGAGAAAGTTTCAAAAACGTCTCATTGCTCCCCATAAGCCAGTAGTTCTGAGCTCTGCCTGCACATTACTGTATTATGGGATACTCTTCTGTGTGCCATGGCAAACACCATAAAGTTTAAGTAGACATTCTCTGGAGGAGCCTGAGCATGAGTCTTGTTAAAACGTTGTCCAGGTGGGCCTGACCAGGTAGCTCAGTTGTTTGGAGCGTTGTTGTCCTGTATACAAAAGGTTGTGGGTTTGATTGATTCTATGTCAGGACACATACCTCGGTTGCAAGTTCGACCCCAGGTGGGGTGTGTACAGGAAGCAACAAATGAAGTTTTTCTCTCTCCGATCGATAAAAACATATCCTCAGGAGAGGATTACATGAAAAACAAAAATGCTACTGAGGTGGTCTTCATTTCCATCAGAGCTGAGAATCACTGATTGAGAATGAAAGTGCTAGAAACCTGTCACCAGTCCTGGACTGGAGCCCGTGTTAAGTAAAGCATCTCACCTGCAGACACTGGGCCATAAGAAAAGAAGTCCAGGGAATATCACCGTATTAGTTGAGAATTGCTTGTTAGGGAGTAAAATATTTGCTGAAACTCTTTGACCAGTCTCTCCCTGGTGTTCTAAAGTTCTAGTCTGTAGTCATTACAAAAGATCAGCCATCTGGTGCAGTTAAAGGAGCCATCTCTGATTTCCTGTAACAAAGTGTTTTTTGTTTTTAAAAAAAATAATTTTATTGATTTCAGAGAGGAAGGGAAAGGGAGAGAGTGAGAGAAACATCAGTGATGACAGAGAATCATTGATCGGCTGCCTCCTGCAGGCTCCACACAGGGGACTGAGCCTACAACCCAGGCATGTGCCCTGACTGGGAATAAAACCATGACCTTCTGGTTCATAGGTCGATGCTCGCTCAACCACTGAGCCACGCCGGTTGGCCTGTAACAAAGTTCTTAGCGTAATGCTTGGCCCATAATATGCCTGCAGTAGTTATTAGCAGTTTCACAGAAATTTATATCAAATGTATATACTTTTTAAAAAATATACTTTATTGATTTTTTGCAGAGAGAAAGGGAGAGGGATAGAGAGTTAGAAACATCTATGAGAGAGAAACATTGATCAGCTGCCTCCTGCATACCCCCTACTGGGGATGTGCCCCCAACCAAGGTACATGCCCTTAACCGGAATTGAACCTGGGACCCCTGAGTCCGCAGGCCGATGCTCTATCCACTGAGCCAAACCGGTTAGGGCTCAAATTTATATACTTTTTGGTATTATATAATGATGACTATATACAGCATTTATATCTCCTTAATGTCATATTTGCCAACTAAGTCAGAGGAAAATGTATGGGAGCCAGTTACATGTATGTTTTTAGTTCATTGTAGGGTGTTCTGTTTTCATATTTTGTTTTCTTGTTCATATCATGATTTATTTTGAAATAAAATTATAAAGCTTGGTATATGAATACGTAAGTCACACATTAAGTCATGTCATCAAATGTTTATTAAAGTTAACATCATTTACGACTAAATGTTAGATAAGGATGAAATTTACAAAATGGTTTCTTATGAGTGTATTTTTATACTCCTTTCTATGCTATAGGAATAATTTTTCTACTTTTTAAATATCTGGATAAACAAAGGGTTTATTATTTAAGTTAAAACAATTAACCATTATATCTGGTGGTTTGGAAGATAGCATTCATATAGATCACAATGGCCAAAATATATCAAATTTGACTTCACATTTCATAATACAGCCTAACACAAAAAAGTTTTATGTATCATGATATCTTACTAAAATTAGTTTTTTGGGTTTTGTTATTGTTGATATTATTACAGATATCCCCATTCGCCCTTCTCCACCCTCTCAAACCCCACCAATCCTTCCCTTTGGCCATCCCCATACTGTTGACTGTGTCCATAGGTTATGCAGATGTGTTCTTTGACTAATCCCTTCACCTTCTTTCATCCAGTTCCTCCTGCACCTCCTCTCTAACAGCAGTCACTTTGTTCCATGTATCCATGCCTCTGTTTATTTTATTCATTAGGTTTCACATATAAGTGAGAGCATATGGTATTTGTCTTTCTCTGATTGGCTAATTTCACTTAGAATAATATCCAGGTTTGTCCATGCTGTTGTAAAGAGAAAGATTTCCTTCTTTTTTACTGCTGCTTAGTATTCCATGACGTAAATATACCACAGCTTTTTTATCCATTCATCTGCTGATGGAAACATGGGCTGTTTCCAGATCTGCTATGAACATAGGGGTGCACATGTTATTTTGAATTGGCATTTGTGAATTCTTAGGATATATTCCTAGAAGTGGGATCAATGGGTCAAAAGGCAGTTCCATTTTTAATTTTTTGAGGAAATTCCATACTGTTTTCCTCAGTGGTTGCACCAGTTGCCTTCCAACAACAGTGCACTAGGGTTCCTTTTTCTCCACATCCTCACCAGCATTAGTTGTGATTTATTGATGGTAGCCATTCTGGAAGTTGTGAGGTGACACCTCATTGTGGTTTTAATTTGCATTTCTCTGATGATTAGTTACTTTGAGCATTTTTTCATATGTCTATTGGCCATCTGTATGTCCTCTTTGGAGTAGTGTCTTCAGGTCCTTTGCTCATTTTTTAAAACTAGATTGTTTGTCTTCCTGGTGTTGAATACACACACACACACACACACACACACACACACACACACACACTAGAGGCCTGGTGCATGAAATTTGTGCATTGTGGGGTGTCCCTCAGCCAAGCCTGCACCCTCTCCAATCTGGGACCCCTTGGGGGATTTCTGACTGCCCCCACAGGGATTGGGCCTAAACCGGCACTTGGACATCCCTCTCTCAATCCAGGACTGCTGGCTCCGAACCAATCGACTACTTGCCAGCCTGATCACCCCCTATCCACTTCCCTGCCAGTCTGATCAATGCCTAACGGCTCCCCTGCCAGCCTGGTCGCCCCCAACTGTCCTCCCCTGCTGGCCTGATCGGCCACAACTGCCCTCACCTGCCCGCCATCTTGTGACTGTGGGTGCCACCATCTTTGCAACGGTGTGAGGATCAATTGGCATATTCCCGCTTTATTACATAGGAGATATATATATATATATATATATATATATATATATATATATATATATATATACACACACATATGATTAACCCCTTATCAGATGTATCATTGGCAATGCTCTCTAATGCAATAGGTTCCCTTTTCATTTTCTTGATGGTTTCTTTTGTTGTGTAGAAACTTTTTAGTCTAATGTAGTCCCATTTGTTTTTGTTTTTATTTCCTTTCTTTCTCTTGCCCTAGGAGATATATCAGCAAAAAAATATTGCTATAAAAGATATCTGAAAATTTACTGCCTATTTTTTTCTAGGATTTTTATGGCTTCACAGCTCACATTTAAGTATTTTATTCATATTGAGTTTATTCTTGTGTATGGTGTAAGTTGATGGTCTAGTTACATTTTTTTGCATGTACCTATCCAATTTTCCCAACGCCATTTATTGAAGAGACTGTTTTTACTCCATTGTATTCTCTTGCCTCCTTTGTCAAATATTAATTGACCTTAAAGGTATGGATTTATTTCTCGGCTCTCTGTTCTGTTTCATTGATCTATATGCCTGTCCTTATGCCAGGCTGTTTTACAGAGGCCTTGTAGTATAGTTTGAGTCACAGCATTATGATACCTTCAACTTTGTTCTTCTTTTTCAAGTTTGCTGAAGCGTTCAGGGTATTTTCTGGTTTCTTATAAATTTTTGGAATATTTGTTCTAGATCTATGAAATATGCCATAGGTATTTTAACAGGAATTATATTGAATCTATAGATTGCTTTAGGTAGTCTGGCATTTCTAATAATGTGAATTCTCCCAGTCCATGAACATGGTATATGCTTCCAGTTATTTGTATCTTCCTTAATTCTTTCTTTAATGTCCTATAGTTTTCTGAATACAGGTCATTTCCCTCCTTGGTTAAATTTATTCCTAGGTACCTTATTTTTGGTTGCAATATATAATAATAAAAGAGTAATATGCTAATTAGACCATATGTCATTCCGGATGTTCTTCCTGATGAAGCCAGGGCCAGAGGGAAGCTTGGGTCCTGGGTGCCTGCCAGCAGCTGGACGGATACCCGGGTCATGGGTGCCAGAGGGAAGCCGGTGCCGGCAGCCAGGGGAAGGAAAGCCTACTCTTGCACAAATTTCGTGCACTGGGTCTCTAGTAATAATAGAATTGTTTCCTTAGTTTCTCTTTCTGATAGTTCAGTATTGGCATATAAAAATACCACTGATTTCTGAAAATTAATTTTATATTCCGCTAGTTCGCTGGATTCACTTATTAGATCTAGTAGTTTTTTAGTGGGGTCCTACGTTTTTTTCTATGTACCATATCACGTCATCTGTAAATAATGACAGTTTTATTTCCTCCTTTCCAATTTGGATGCCTTCTTTTATTTATTTAAGTTTTTATTGCTGAGAATATTGCAGGTGCCCTCCCACCACCCACTTAGCTAACCTATTTCTTCTTCTGTTTGATTGCTGTGGCTAGGACTTCCAGTACTGTGTTGAATAAAGTGATGAAAGTTGACATCCCTGTCTCATTCCTAATATTATGGGAAATGCTTTAGTTTTTGTCCATTGAGTATGATGCTGGCTATAGGTTTGTCATATATGGCCTGTATTATGTTGAGCTACGATCCCTCTATTCTTATTTTAGTGAGAGTTTTCATCATAAATGGGTGCTGGATTTTGTCAAATGCTTTTTCTGTATCTATTGATATCATAATGTAATTTTATCTTTATTTTTTATGTGATGTACCACATTTATTGATTTATGAATATTTACCAACCTAACATCCCTGGAATAAATCCAACTTGATCATGGTCTATGATCTTTTTAAGGTATTGCTGGACCTGGTTTGCTAATATTTTGTTAAGGATTTTGTCATATATGTTTATCAGGAGTTCTGCCTTTAATTTTCTTTCTTTGTAACCTGACTCTGGAATTAAGATAATGTTGGCTTTGTAAAAAGAGTTTGAAAGTCTTCCTTCCTTTTGAATTTTTTTGGAATAGTTTAATAAGGATAGGTGTTATTTCTTCTTTGAATTTTTGGTAAAATTTGCCTGTGCAGCCAACTGGTTTAGGACTTTTGTTTGCTAGGGATTTTTGATGGTTGTTTTTTTAAATTACTATTTCTTTTTTTTAAATAGATTTTATTGATTTTTTACAGAGAGGAAGGGAGAGGGATAGAGAGGTAGAAACATCGATGAGAGAGAAACATCGATCAGCTGCCTCCAGCACGCCCCCCACTGGGGATGTGCCCGCAGCCAAGGTACATGCCCTTGACCATAATCGAACCTGGGATCCTTTAGTCCGCAGGCCGAAGCTCCATCCACTGAGCCAAACCTGTTAGGGCTAAATTACTGTTTCAATTTCATTAGTTGTAATCAGTCTATTCAGATTTTCTGATTCTCCCTGATTTAGTTTTTGAAGATTGTATGTTTCTAGGAAGTTATCCATTTTGCCCAGGTTGTCCAATTTGTTGGCATATAATTGTTGGCATATAATATTGTCTTACAATCCTTTGTATTTCAGTGATGTCAGTTATTACTTGTCCTTTTTATTTCTGATTTTATTATTTGGGTCCACTTTCTTTTTTTCTTAGTGAGTCTTGTTAATGATTCATTAGTCTGGTTTATCTTTTCAAAGAACCAGCTCTTGTTAATTTAAAAAAATATAGACTATTCCCCAAATCAGAATAGTAATTAAAATAAAACTTTGAATAATAAAAATACAAAATAAATTAAAAATTATAGTTGCATTAGTCAGGGTTCTTCATTGAAACAGAACCAAGAGGCTATATGCATATATAGATATAGTTATAGGCATAGAGATATATATATATACACACACATTAGTCCCAGGATTGCCAAATGAAGGTGGCAGGCTTGAAACACAGAAGAGCCGATGGTGTAAATTACAGTCCAAAAGCTGGCAGACTGGAGACCCAGGAAGAGCTGATGCTTAGGTCCCAAGTGAGGAAAAGGCCAGTGTCTCAGCTGGAAAGCAGTTGGATATAAGAAATCCTCTCTTGAATGTGGGATGATCAGACTTTTCTCTACTTAAGCTTTCAACTGATTGGCTGAGACACACAAATACTAGGGAGGGCAATCTTCTTTACTCAGTCTACCAATTTAAAGGTCAGTCTTGTCCAGAAACACCCTCAACAATGTTTCAAATCTCTTGGCTTCTTGAGAAAACAGATTTTAAATCTGTCACTAGCTTCAAAAGCAAGTAGTCAGCCTTTGGCCCCATTCCAGTATATAATGGAATAAATTCCAGACCTCTCCCAGAGTAATTCTTATTTGTAGTCCAGAGACATAAGGCTGCTATAGTTAGATGTCAATAAAATATCTTCATGCAGTGTAGCAAAGGACAGAGGAGCAAGTCTTGGTGTGTAAGCCAAATGGGCCAGCTATCTGTTGTCTGGCAACTGTCACAAAGAAACAGCAGAGAATAGAATTATAAAGCGTGGTTACACTTGCAAACTAAAGAAAGTATTGTCATACTTTTCAGAAGATTTTAAGAAAACCACAGAGTTGTGGTTATGTAGATAAAGTATAAATGATGAAAAAATGAGAAATTTGAATTAAAAATTTAGTGAAAACTTTTCTCAATCCAATTAATCCAAAATGTCCTTCTGTAATAAAATTGTAACTTCCATCATTTATCATTTCCATTGAATGAGGAGTCTGGTCTGATTAGCTCAACACATAATTTAGAATGTAAGTCTCTAAATTGAATTCTTCTATTATGTGGTTACTCAAGCCAGGTGTATGTTGAAGCAAGCAGTAGCATGTAGAAAATAACAAGCATCATTACTTGAACTAATTTCTCTGGGGTATTTTATTCATGACTACATGGTTGAGGTAATGTTTATGATTGGCTGTGGTCAATTAAATTAACTAGATTTAATTCTTTTCTAATTTGAACAATTTCATTCAGAATTAAAGTTTAAAACACTTTTACTATATTAATCTGTTGTATCAGGAAAATATGGATAAACCATCAACTTTCATTAACATAGAAAAGAAATGCTCACCAGAAATGCCCAAATATATGTGTATTGCCTTATGGGATATTTATTCATTCTATTCCCATAATCAGTTATGTACAAATGCATCATCATTCAAACGTATATTTTCCAGAGAAGATTTATGTTAACATTTTAAAAGTGAATATTATCAGAGAATTATCTTGGTGTAATACTAATGGTCACAAGGTCTTGTCAGTACCCCATTCTATAGGGCCTGACTGTTTGTAGGTGACTAGAATTGGTACTCACCCATTTCCAACAGTGTATATCATTGTGGAAGTGAGTCACACCTAGGGGTTTTATACCAAAATATTAAACCTAAATAATAATAAAAAGAAATAAAACAAGTAATTGATTATAGAAAGCATAACAAATATGAAGGAATCCCTGGTGTCAAAAAGGCAAGTGATATTTCATTAATGGAAAACACAGACATTTGTGCAAAAAGAAATCGGATCAGAATTAAATTTCTATAAAATCTAGAGTTTAATATATGCTGGTAAACATTAAACATAAAAAATAAAGATATGTATACAATAAGAATATTTCCTATGGGAGTGACGAAGAATACAAATTTTGCAAAAAAAAACCTAAAAGAAACTATGGACAAAGTACTAAAGGAAATTAGGAAAATAATTTATGAATAAAATAAGAATACCAATAAATAGGTATAAATTATGAGAAAGAACAAAATAGAAATTCAGTAGCTGAAAAGTACAATGATGGGAATAAAAAATTTACTAGAAAGTTTCAACATATTTAAGCAGGAATAAAAAATAAATCAGTAAACTTGAAGATCAAACCATTGAATATAAGAAGAAAAGTAGACAACCACAGGACCTGTGGGAAACCATTAATTATGCCAGCATATGTATAACGGCAGTGCCAAAGGAGCAAGGGGCAGACAAATACTGTTTAATTTAAAATATGTAATTTTATGTTATATGAATTTTACCTCAATAAGAATATTTTTAAGCTGCTGTTTTCAAGGACACCTTGCTAATAGAAACTAATTTTGAGGAAAATAAAGACAAACAAAACTTAGGAACTTTCTCTAAAATAATTGGCATGTAATCATCAAAAATGCCAAGAATATGAAAGTCAAGGGAAAATGAAGCAAGTCATCCTAATTGAAGGAGACTAAAGAGACATGACAAACATATATAGTGCACCATCTTGGACTGGAATCTGTGCAATAAATGACATTATTAGAACAATAGGGGTTTTTTTTCTGAATGGAATCTGTGGATTATAATTTTAGTGTGTCAATGTTAATATCTTGATTTTGATTGTGATATTGTAGTCATGCATCTTTTCTTTTAAAGGCATGCTAAAGTTTCTAAAGGTGATGGGCCATAATCTCAGAGAGAGAGAGAGAGAGAGAGAGAGAGAGAGAGAGAGAGAGAGAGAGAGAGAATGTTTTAAAATGCTAACAACAGAAAGTCTAGATGAAGGAAATAAAGGGTGTTATTTGTGTTTTTCTTTCCCTACCACATTAAGTCATGTATTCCTGAATTCCAGCAATCTAAATCTACCGATTTCTATAAACATGCCTGCCTTTGCAACTGTGTTCACTTTCTTGGTTTTAGTTACTACCTTGATTTTAATGACTTATCTATCCATACATTCACTTTTGGAAATATTCTTTAGAATCCCACTTATCGAATTCTTTGAATTCAGAATCACTTCACATTTAACACTATTTATTCATTGATTGAACAAACATTTACTGAATTTCTAGTGGCATGTGTGATGTCAGATACAAAGGATAGATTACTGAACTAGTCAGTTGGTGAGCCAAACTTTCACAAAGCTAACAGTTTTGTTATATTCTCTTCATGGCTTTCTTTGCTAATATATGCACCTTATAATGTCTTTCGAGGAATGTTGGAGTTACCCTTACATGCTTCCTCATCCTCTACATACATTTTATAACAAATTTTCATCGATTTTATTTCCTTATTATTTATGTATTTGCCTTGCCTTTCTTGCCGCTGTTCTTTTCCCATCCCTGTGATTTCTGCCATAAACTCTCTATCTGAACTTTCTCCACAACCTATGAATGGCTTCTGTTACCTAGAATCTTGCCTAGCTTAAATCTTTTACATGCTGCAGCCAAACAATCTGTTTTAACTAAGGTTCAGTCATATTTATCTTCTAAAATAATGCATTAGGTCCATTTAATATAAAATAGTGTTTATAATGTTAGTTTAAGCAGAGAATGTTTTATGTTAACCTCTTTTATATTTTTCCATAAATATCGCTTTCTTAATTATGCCTTCCTGACCACCCTTTCTAAATTTGAATACCCTGCACACATTTACTAACTTTTCTATCACTTAATTGCTTATCTTAGTTCTAATCACCTTGTTTAATTCTTGATAGTTTACTTATTTCTCTCTATTAACAACAGTTTTCCTCTTCTCAGAGTATAAGCTCCATGAAGACAGAGATTTTTCTCTGTTTTGATCATTGTTGAATTCCCCAGAGTTTAGAACAGTGTCTGGTAAATGATAAACAATAAATATTTGTTAATTAAATGAATGAGTGAATTTTAAGAAAACTTTAAATATAAAACTCTTAAAGAAAAAAAATTTTGAAAAAAGAGCGGGGAAGAAGCAAGGGCGGTGAATAGTCTATCTGCAACCCTTAAATTTATCGACTTTTTGTTTTCTCAAAGGGACCTTACAGCTACTTTCAGAGTTTATTAGTATGAGACCTAAGTCTACATCTCAAAAGCTATCCTTTTTTTTCTCCGTACTCTTAATGTCTATGAATGTAGAGCTTCTTATATTTTCCTGCACAGCCAGGATGCTCTATGTTCCATATATTGGCCCATTCCAAGCCTGTACTCCCTTTCCAAATATATTAATTTTTAATTTATTTTTATTGACTTCATAGAGAAAGGGAGAAGGAGAGATAGAAACATCAATGATAAGAGAGAACCATTGATAGGCTGCCTCCTGCATTCCCCCTACTGGGGATCAAGCCTGAAACCCGGCCATGTGCCCTGACCAGGAATCAAACAGTGACCTCCTGCTTCATAGGTCAATGCTCAACCACTGAGCCATGCCAGCTGGGCCAAATATATTACTTTTATTCTTTTTTTTTTTTTCAAGTTCTATGCCTAGGCCATCCCAAAATTGTCTGTACTCCATAATATGTTATGTTATCTATTTCTATGATAATGCCACTGATAATGTTAATCTTGATATCATAGCACTTAAAATATTATATTGAATTTTTGTTTTAATTACATAGTATTATAGTCAAAGTGAGGCCTGATTAATGACTTGACATTTCATAGGTGGTAGATAAATATTTTTTCAACAAATCTGAGTCAATTGGCTTTTACAGTACATAAAATAGTATACTGAGTGTAAGTGAAGTATCAATATTATATTGTAGTTTCTCAAAAGTTTAAAGGTTTGGACTAGAAGTATTATTAGGCATCTGTCGATGGAAAGATCTATTCTTTCTATTTTTTCATCTTCTCCAGGTTGAGAATGGGTGATAAGTAAACACTGAAATCATTGGAAATGTACTTTGTGGCAAGCACTGCTACGCACTAGATATATGTTATCTTAGTCAATACTCTTTAAAAGTCACTATTTTTACATATTTCCAAAAAAATGTGATATTCTAAGATATTAAATATTTTTCCCAAGGTCGTACAACTAGTATAGATCAGAGCTGAAATTTTGATCCAAATTTATCACATTTCAAAGCTAGTAACATTTCCACTCTTCTAAAAAATGCCCCTCTAAGAATAACAATAACAGTGATAAGCTTAAACTAAATGAATATCTACTTAACATGATTGTTTCACTTACTCTTCATAAAAATCTTGTGAAATAGAATAATCTTGCATCAGCATCATCTCCATTCTAAGGATGAGAAACTGAGGCAAAGACATTAAATACTTTGCACTGAAGAACTGGAATATAATCTCATTTTCTTTGACACCCCAAACATGTACTCTTATAAATATGTACATAAACAATGAACTTCAGTCTTTTTGAGAAAGCAATTTGTAGGTCCAGAAATAAATGCCAAATTGTTTGATTCAGATAAAACCAAATTTCAGTAAATGGGAGATCAAAGTATATGTTTTAATCCTCACCAGACAATATGTTTTTGTTGATATTTTTTTGTTTGTATTTTACAGAGAGAGGAAGGTAGAGAGAGCTAGAACTATCAACCTGAGAGAGAAACATTGATTGGTTGTCTCCCTTATATGCCTCTACCAGGGATGGAACCTGCAACCTCAGTATACTCCCTGTCAAGGAATCGAGCCCACAACCATTTGGTATACTGGACCATGCTCCAACCGACTGAGCCACCTGGACAGAACAAGGTATTTTATAATAATAATAAACAATAAGCTCTAACAAGAGTGGCAAAGATTTTGCAATAAATCAAATAAGAAAATAGTTTAATAGCACCTATTTTCTAATGTAATTTCTAATTATGTAATTTAATGTTATTTTTATTGAATATAGACACAAGGAAGGCAGAGACTGTTTTGTTCCCCAGTATTTTCCAGTAGTAAAGAACGATGATACCTGAAACATAGTAGAAACTCTAGATATTTTCTGATTGTATAATAATGGTAGTAGGTATTACAATGTAACTGGAAATGAGTTAAAGTTTTATCCTTCTACCTATAATGGTATTTGCATAAGAGCTAGATTTAAAGGTAAAATTATAACCAGAAAGGAATATTCCATATAAAAAAAGTTAGACCAAGAAAAAAATTTTAGGAAGGGTAGGAGGGCATCTGATGATCACAAAAGCAAGAGCATTATTAGTTTTAAACTTGTAGCCTAGGCTTGAGAAATTGCAAAAATTACTTTGAGTAAAATAAACAAGTTGAGAGATCAAACTTACCCTGTAACTTCTATATTTATATGCATCTGAGCATAAAATATTAGATAAATATGTATAATGTTTATATACATATGTAGCATGTATACTAGTATGTATAATGTAAGTCATATATAAATATATTATTATTTATCAGATAATATTATATTAAATTATTAATAAAACTAGAGGCCCGGAGCACAAAAATTTGTGCACTCGGGGGTGGGGGGAAGATCACTCAGCCTTGCCTGACCCTCTCACAGTCTGGAACCCCTCGGGGGATGACCATCTGCTGGCTGAGGCCTGCTCCCCAGGGGATTAGGCCTAAGCTGGCAATCAGACATCCCTCTGGCAGCCCTGCAGCCATCGGGGGATATCCACTTGCCAGCAGGGAGCAGACCTAAGCTGAAGTAGGACATCCTTAGCGCTGCTGAGTAGGCGGGAGAGGCTCCCACCACCACCGCTGTACTGGCAGCTATAAGCCTGACTTGTGGCTGAGCAGAGCTCCTCCATGTGGGAGCTGACTGACCAACAGAGGGCAGCTCCTGCATTGAGCGTCTACCCCGTGGTGGTCAGTCATTCCCAGTCTTTCTGCTGTTAGGGTCAGTTTGCATATTACCCTTTAACTATATAGGATAGAGGCCTGGTGCACAGGTGGGGGGCTGGTTTGCCCTGAAGGGTGTCCCGGATCAGGGTGGGGGTGCCGCTTGGGTGCCTGGCCAGCCTGGGTGAGGGGCTGATGGCTGTTTTCAGGTGGGCCAAGCCTGCAACTGAAGCTCCCAGTCTCTCCTTTTTTTCTTTTTTTTTTTATTCTGGCATTTATTTACCTTCTGTAATTGAAACTTTGTTGCGGTTCCAGCTCTGAGGCCAGATGGCTGAAAGCAGATATCTGGGGTTGGTTTAGCTTCTATAATTGCAACATTGTTGCTTAGAGTGCAGCTCAGAGCCCAGCCACGGCAGGCAGGGAACCTTGGCTTCCTCCATCACTGGAGCAAGCAAGCCTCATGTTTGCTTCAGCTGCCTGGCTGCTGGCCACCATCTTGGTTGGCAGTTAATTTGCATATCACCCTGATTAGCCAATGGGAAGCGTAGCGGAGGTATGGTTAATTACCATATCTGTCTATTATTAGATAGGATGAAAGGGTGTAAACCTAGAAAACTTCTCATTAAACATCTCTGAATATACGTGACAAAGTAACAACTATTATGAACAATTGTATGGCAGCAAATAGGACAACCTAGAAGAAATGAGTAAATTACTAGAAACATACAACTTACCAGGACTAAATCATGAAGAAATAGAAATCTGAACAGATTGATTACTGGAAAGGAGAGTGAATCATTAATAAAAAATAAAAAATAAAAAAACCTTCACAAAAACAAACATATCTTAGCTCTTTAAACCCATGGTTATAGTATGTGGTCAAGTGAAAATCCGAACTCAGAGTTTGAATGATGCACTGGTACTCAGGAGAGCTACCTAAAACTAAAATCAATTCATTTAATTCCACAAAAAGCCTCTCTCTCAATTTGCTAAACTACAAGAAAACAAAGAAAGACAACCAGCTTTAAAAGTTCTTAACGTTTTTTATCAAGTAGTACACAAAGGCTTATACAACCTGGCCAACAATGATTCCCACAAAATGCGTGCATGAATTTTCAATTTAACCATTACATTATATGAATATAGTACAACGTCTTGCACTATGTTTCTTCTAAAAGATCTAAACAAAATACAATTTTTGTCAGCCAAGAGAGGTTGATATAATTTACTATATATTTTAATAAAATAACACAGATAAAATACTTTAAGGGTAACCATTTTATGGATTTTGTTATGAGTTCTCAATTATCAAAGATTCATTTTCCAGTAGAATTTAGAATATAGTCTACTACAAAATGAACACTCAAAAACATGAAAAAATAGTAAATATTAATGAATATTTGTTGAATTATTTACTTCTCAGAAGACAGCATTCACAGTTCCTTTTTTCTTAATTATCTACCTACTCTCCAAGAGAGAATATATACAAGCAATTTTTATACAATTATAAAATGACCCTACCAAAATCTGGTTCTTTATAAAGAAAAATAAAATTGGTAAGTCTCTGTCCATATTAGAACAAAAATAAGGAAAATACAAATTATCATTCCAGGAATAGGAAAGGTGATTTATTGTGTATTCTACATAATAACAGGATGATAAGTAAAACATGCCTATAAATTAAATTACATAGGTTAAATGAACAAATGTTTTACAATACAAACATCAAAACTTACTCTAAAAAGCATGTATGATAAAACTGTAAAATATTGTTGAAAAATGTAAAGATGATCTATGTGAATAGATATATACCTTGATCTTGGATATGGAGACTCAGTATTATTAAGATGTCATTTCTTCCCAAATTGATCTGTTGATTCAATGCATTACCAACCAAAATAACAATCTACTTATTTATAAAATTTGACAAGCTGATACCAAAGCCCATATGAAAATAAAATTGACCTAGATTAGTCAAAAACAACTTTGATAAGGAACAGCAAATTTGGAGAGCTAAGAGTTATCAAGGTGGTGTTAACAGACTTATTATAATGGCCAATAGTAACATAACAGACCAGGCCAGGCTTTGGCAAGAAGGTGGAGGAGCTAGACCTCTCATACCCTTGTGGGAATATAAAATATTACACGCAGTTTGGAATCCAGTTTCCGAAAATGTTAAACATACACCTATTTCATAATCTCACCATACTCCTAGGTATTTACTTGAGAAATAAAAATATATATTCATACAAAGAGCCAAGCATGAGTGTTCATAGCAGCTTTATATAATATCCAAAAACAAAATCTAACTGCAAAAATTGGTAGCTCTTCTATTATCCTTTTCTTATCTGTCTTCTAAATACAATTCCTTTTCACTTTTGAAAGTAATTCTAGAAGCCAGAGAATTTAGGATATGCCATTTTTTCCTTTTACAACTATGGTTTTATATGCTTACTATTCTACATTAATATAGCTTGACTTTTATGTCCCTTCTTTTAATTTTTTTTTATGGCTGGAAAAATACAGTAATTTAGGAAATTGCCTTCAGTTTTTCAAAATACAGTAAAAATATATTTATATATAACTCCGTTTTCATTTTGCCATCCTACTTAGTGCCCCTGTACTTTCCTCCTTTAGTGTTTCCTGTATCCCAGAAGATACTGTTCATTTGTGGGAAGTGAGTGAAATAGTACTCTAGTGCTCCTAGGTATTCTTAACAAAAATTACCTTTTAAGCTTCTCTTCATATCTCTTAGCAGTTGTTGAGTTTTTCCACCACTTTTTAGTACAGTATAATTGCACACTGTAATGTTAAAGGGCATTACTTATTTGAAGGGTAAATGCTGAAATGGAATGTGTGACTGATAATGTAACTTTAGAATAACAGCATGAATTTTATCATACAAGCTATGCCTGCAATCAACTTTCAAATAAATTGCAAGTAAAGAGAAATGGCAAGGATCTATTTTGATTGCCGTAGCTTCTCCCAATAATGTTGGTGTTTATTATACAAAATCATACATTTAGCAAGTAAGATGTCCATATTTGTAGGTCCAAACAGTAATTTTAGGATTCATAACATGACTTGTTCTGATTTCTGCTGATTAGGAGCCTTAGAGGTGTTCTTACAGAAAAAATAAAGGAAGCTGAGAAGTAGGGGTTGGGAAAAGAATTAGGTGTAATATTATATACCTCTATACTTAATACTTAAAATTTATATGCATGTGTAAATTTATTTTTAAGCACAATTAAAAATCATAAAATTACAGCTAGTTGAAAATTATTAAAATAAATTTACAGTTGATGCCAGACACTATTGATAAGTCCAGAAAAGTAATTATCCAAAATTTCTTTTTCTCTTTGCTATGCTTCTTTGTCTGTCTCTCTCTCTCTCTCTCTCTCTCTCTCTCTCTCTCTCTCTCTCTCAAATGCCTGAACATATATAGTGAACTTGTCTTTGATCACAAATTCTGATCACAAACTCTGAAAATCTATATGTTTTCTCTCTGAATTAAATCTAAATTTTGACTGATCCAAGTGAGCTGAACAAAAGTTACCAAAGTAACCTCTGTTATTCTGAATTCAACCACTGGATGTTATAAAATCACAACTCAGACATAATTCCAGAGTAATGGAACTACTATAATAGTGCTGATTTATTTATTTATTTTTTTAAAAAACAATTTCTTTTTTTTTTAATATATTTTATTGATTTTTTACAGAGAGGAAGGGAGAGGGATAGAGATTTAGAAACATCGATGAGAGAGAAACATCGATTAGCTGCCTCCTGCACATCTCCTACTGGGGATATGCCCGCAACCCAGGTACATGCCCTTGACCGGAATCGAACCTGGGACCTTTCAGTCCGCAGGCCGACGCTCTATCCGCTGAGCCAAACCGGTTTCAGCAAATGATTTAATGTGAATTTCAAAGCAGACTGTCAGAGGGTCTCCTCATTCCAGCGTTTAATATTTTTATGGAAGCAATCAAATAGAAAAACAGGCTTATTAACCACTATATTCTGTATCCTGTTTTATGTGTTCTAGGCAGCATATGAAATGAGGTCCAGTATAATAAAATGTGCTGATTTAACTAATACGTCATTTCTTTCAAAACTATAATACTTTGCAGTTGCCATGTTTTTTGACATTTCTCACAGGATGCATAAAATATAAACACTTTTATAGAAAACAAAATATCTCCTTAATTTATTAATTGTGTGATATTGTCATTTACTGGTCACTGACTATGGCAGCATACAGGTTAAATAATTTCCAGTTAAGATAAGCAAAAATAAAAATCTAAATGTAAAGCAAACATTTCACACACAGGGCATATTAATTTTAAATGATTTGAAGAAAATTACCTAGTAGTATTATCTGTTTCTTTCCAGATGGAATATGTATTTTCCCCCAATGCTCTTACCCATGTATTTAAAAGACATATACTGAGCTCTTAGTATTCACAATATGCCATAATATGTATTTGGGAAACTTGAATATGTATTTTCAACAATTTTTCTTTCAGTTGTGTTTTTAGTTCATCAAACTTCACTTTGCATGCATGTGTCATAATTGCTTCACATGCATTATCAATGAAAGATTTCTAAAGCTTTTGATATTTTCTAAAGTATACTGGTAATATTAACTAGGATTCTAGTGGCTAATATCAGAAGTTCAAGCAGAATAAAATAATTCACAAAAAGGGAGAAGTTATATAACTTATCCAGTTTAAAAAAATGGTCAAGTAGAAATAGCTGAAGTTGAGGAAAGCTAAGATGAAATATATAAATTTTCCTTAAACTATCTTTTTTCTTCTCTGTATATGTTGTTCTCTAAGTTTTGTACTCTCTAAATGCAAAGAGGCTATATTCACCTAATAGGTAATAGGCCTGCCAATAAATCCACCATTTTATTGTAGTTTATTTCTAATATTATGCCATCGTGGTCTGCGAAGATGCTTTTTATGATTTCAATCTTCTTGAATTTGGGAATACTTTCCTTGTGACCCAATATATGGTCTATTTTTGAATATGACTTATGAGCACATGAGTAGAATGTATATTCCCTGGCTTTGGGGTGAAGTGTTCTGAAGATGTCAATTAAGTCCATCTGATCTAGTGAGTCATTTAGGATTGTTGTATCTTTGCTGATTGTCTAGAGGACTTATCCAGTGCTGTCAGTGGTGTATTAAAGTCCCCTACCATGATTGTATTGTTGTCAATCTCTCCTTTGATATCTTCCAGGAGTTTTTTTTTTATGAATTTGGGTGCTCCTGCATTGGGTGCATATATGTTTACCAGGGTTATGTCTTCTTGTTGTATTGATCCCTTTAGTATTATGAAGTGGCCTTCCTTATCTCTTGTTATGGCCTTCACTTTGAGGTCTATTTTGTCCGATATAAGTATTGCTACCCCAGCTTTCTTTTCCTTTCTTTTTGCCTGAAAGATATTTTTCCATCCTTTCACTTTCAGTCGTGTGAGTCCCTTCTAATGAGGTGGGTTTCTTGTAGACAGCAGATGTATGGGTCATGTTTTTTTTATCCATTCAGCCACTTGATGTCTTTTGTTTGGAGCATTTATTCCGTTTACGTTTAAAGTTATTATTGAAAGGTACTTGTTTGTAGCCATTTCTTTTTTTGTGTGGCTGTTTTCTTTCTGAGCTTTTTATTTCTTCTTTTTATACCAGTCCCTTTAGCATTCCTTGCAATGTTGGCTTGGTAGTGATAAACTCCCTTAGCCTTTTTTTGTCTGTGATTTCCCCTTCAAGTTTGAATGATAGCCTTGCTGGATAGAGTATTCTTGGATTCAGTCCTTTGCTTTGCATCACTTTGTAAATTTCCATCCATTTTCTGTTGAGAAAACATTTGATAATCTAATGGGAGATCCCTTGTATGTTCTCTCTTTGTCCTGAACATTTGCCATGCTAATTATGATGTGTCTTGGTGTGGGTCTTTTCGGGTTCACCTTGTTTGGGACTCTCTGGGCTTGTGTGACTTTTTTCTTCCCCACCTCAGGGAAGTTTTCTGATATTATTTCTTCGAATAGGTTTTCTAATCCTTGTTCATCTTTCTGTTGTTCTGGCACCCCTATTATTCGTATGTTGTTTCGTTTCATGTTGTCCCAAAGCTCCCTTAGGCTCTCCTCCTGTCTTTTAATTTTTTTCTCCAATTGCAGTACATTTTGGGTGTGTTTTGCTTCCTTGTCTTCTAATTCACTAATTCGGTCCTCCGCTTCTCTTAGTCTACTGTTGATACTTTCAATGGTGTTTTTTATTACAGCTATATCACTCTTCATTTCTTCTTGGGTCTTACTTAAGTTGTTGATTTTTTCATCTGTTTCTTCTTGATTCTTGTAGAAGTTGTTGATTTTTTCCTCAATCCGGTTTATGCACTCTAGGACCCTTATTCTGAATTCTTTTTCTGTCATGTTGCATGCCTCTGTATTACTTAGCTGCTTTTCTGGAGAGTCCTCTTCCTTTTGGGGGTTTCATTGTCTACCCATGTTTGATCTCACTGACATATCTAGACGTTGAGTCGTTCAGTGGCTGCTCCCTGGGTGGCAGTGACTCCTTGGTCTGTGGTTGTTCTTTGGGTGGTTGCGGTAGCAGGTGCTCCTCAGTTGGCAGCAGCTCCTCTGGTGGGTGCTGTTCACAGCTGTGTTGGCTCTTCTGGCTGGTGGGGGGAGGCTTCACGTACAGCTGCTGTTCCTCAGCAGAGGGTGTGGTGCTCAGGAGACTGCTGTTTCTTGGATCTGCTGCGTTGATTTAAAGGCACAAAATACAACACAACAAGGCACCACGTACCAGGCACTAAACACAAATATATTCACGATATTAATAACCCCAAATAAAGGTGACCACCCGAAATAAGAGAATTAGGGGATAAGGAAGAAGGAAGAGAAAAAGATAAAAGAGAAAAAAGAAAAGAAAAGTAGGGACCAAAAAAAGGAGTGCAAAAATGAAATTGGGAAAAAGGAGGGGGGAAAATAAAAGTGAGAAAAGAAAAGAAAAAAAAAAGAGCGAAAAGAGAGAATGAAGTGGAAGAGGGGAAGAGACTTTTTGTATGCGGAGAATACTCCTATAGAACCGCCACTAATCCCAACAAATTCCAGCAACAGCTCCCTGGAGATGGATGCAAACTAGAAACAACTAATAATATAACGATGAAAATAGAATGGAGGACACTAATCCCAAAATAAAATAAAGAAAAAATAAAATGGCTAAAAATAAGAAGGTAAAATCAGGTGATGGAAAAAGAAAGAAAAAAAAAAGAAAGAAAGAAAGAAAAGAAAAAAAATGGTTTCTTAGTTAAAAGGTGAAAAAAGAAAAAAAAATTGCAGTAGTGAAGGTCCTTCGGTTCTTCTATTCTTCAGTCTGGCTCGCCTTTAGTCCTGCCAGGTATTCAGGAGAGTGTTGAGTTTCCCTGCGATACACGCTAAATCCACCATTTTAATCTTAAACCTTCACCTACCATTTAAAGACTGATATAAATTTCTGCAGAGAAATACATCTCTCAAGTCCTTCACTTTTGAAGTTTTTATTGTAGGTAAGGATTTCCAGAATTAGTTAATTTGATACCCAAAATAAAGAAGTGAACTATTTTCAGCTTTTTTTCTTATCCACTTTTATTCTGTTGGCTTGTCTACACAGTTTGGCATGGGCTTTTAATCTGAAGATGTCCAGCACAACCCCAGGTATCATTTCTCAGTCAACAATATCAAACTGAAAGGCCATTTCTTATCATGCATGTCTTTCAATCAGGAAGGAAATTATTTCCAGAAACTTCTGTAGGGCTCCACATCAGGTCTAGTTGGATAGTAAATTTAGTTGCATTCCCAAATCCTACCTACAAAAGCAATCAATTGAAATGTTTTTCATTCCTAGGTTCTGCTAGTGAGCAAAAAGGAGGTGGAATATCTTTGAAGAGGGACCAATATCTGCTAACTCTTTCAGTTCCAGATTTTAAGAAGAGAGAGCATTCCTTTTGCACACTTTGACTGTTGGCCAGAGATGTACAGTTTTAGAGCACTGTAGCTCTCTGGGGATGCATTGGCTGCAATGTCCAGAACTTCCTGCCCTGCTATACTGGTAACACCATCAATCTCTCCTGCAGTTACCCCCTTGACTTTTCATTGCACCCTTCTTTTTAGATATACAATTTAAAAACTACACCCTTCCAAAGAATACGTCTGAGTTATATTATTTTGAATATATAACATTAAAATTAGAATACTTTTAACTCCTGCTCTAAGAGAAAACAGCTCAAAGTCACAAATCACAACTACATCCCCTTCCAGATTCAGTACCTCTGGTACTCTCAGTCTCTGAATGGGGCTTTAAAAAAAAAGTGTTTTAATTTTTTAGAGCAGTTTTGGGTTCACAGTAAAATTTTACTTTATTAAGAAGACTTCCCATATTAGTCCCCAATCTCCCCAACTTTATACCTATTTCTTTTCTAAACTGCATGTCCTGAAGATTTCAAGCTCTAATAGCATATGCAAAGGTAAAGATTATATATATATATATATTATATACAATATATTATATATATATAATCTCCATCCTATTCTGCTTTTCTGATTCAAACTTGTGGTATATAGATAAGTAGATGAATAGAAATATACACAATTATAATTTTACTTGTAATATTTAACACTGTTCTCAGCAATTTGTAGAATAAATAGAAAATCAGTAAGGCTATAGAATATTTGATCAGCACTACCAACCAACTTGACCAAATAACAGTAGAACATATGTGGTTATCAAGGGCACATGACACATTCATCAAGAAATGGATTGGGCCATAAAACAAGTCTCAATGAAATTTTAAAAAATAAAATGAGTGTCAAAAATCTCTAAATATTTGGACACTGATATCCATGCACAAGAGAAATTATATATTTTTGTAGATTATGAAAAGCTGATTCTAATATTAACATGGAAATGCAAAAAGCTTAAAATGGATGAAGAAAAATGTTTATAAAGTACAAATTTGAAATACTCAAATGACAAAAAAGGATGGACAACATCAAATGTTGATGAGGAAGTAAAGCAAGGAGACTCAACTTTGTCAGTCAAAAGATACAATCACTGTAAAAGATCTGGAAGTTTGTTATAGAGCTATTTGTGAACCTACCCTTTGGATCAGAAATTTCAATCCTATCTAATAATAGACAAACATGGTAATTAACCATACCTCCACTATGCTTCCCATTGGCTAATCAGCAGGATATGCAAATTAACGCCAACAAAGATGGTGTCTGGCAGCCAGGCAGCTGAAGCAAACATGAGGCTTACTTGCTCCAGTGATGGAGGAAGCCAGGTTCCCCGCCTGCCTCGGGCTGCTCTAAGCTACACTCTAAGCAACAAAGTTGCAATTATAGAAGCTAAACAAGCTCCAGGTACCTGCTTTCAGCCAGCTTCGGCCTCAGAGCTTAGAACAGCAGTGATGGCCACAATGTTTCAATTATAGAAGCTAAACAAACCGAGATACCTGCTTTTAGCCAGCCATGCCTCAGAGCTGGAGCTGGCTCTCAGCTCCAGTGACAGCTATAGAAATTAAATAAGTCCCAGAATTTAAAACGAAAAAAGGAAAAAAGGAGAGGCTGGGATCTTCAGTCGCCCGCCAGCCTGAAAACGGCCCTCAGGCCCTCACCCAGACTGGCCCGGCACCCCAGTGGGGACCCCCACCCTGAACGGGGTGTGACCAGCTGCAAACAGCCATCAGCCCCTCATCTAGGCTGGCCAGGCATCCCAGTGGGGACCCCCACCCTGATCCAGGACACCCTTCAGGGCAAACCAACCGGCCCCCACCCATGCACCAGGCCTCTATCTTATATAGTAAAAGGGAACTGACCCTAACAGCAGAAAGACTGGGAATGACTGGTCACTATGACACACATTGACCACCTGGGGGCAGATGCCCAATGCAGGAGCTGCCCCCTGGTGGTCAATGTGCTCTCACAGGAGGGAGCTCTGCTCAGCCACAAGCCAGGCTGATGGCTGCCAGTACAGCGGTGGTGGTGAGAGCCCCTCCTGCCTCCTCAGCAGTGCTAAGGTCTGCTCCCGGCTGGCAAGTGGGCATCCCCCGAGGGCTGTCTGGCTGCCAAAGGGACGTCTGATTGCCATCTTAGGCCCAATCCCCCGTGGGGAGCAGGCCTAAGCCAGCAAGTGGTCATCCCCCAAGGGGTCCCAGACTACAAGAGTGCACAGGCCTGGCAGAGGGACCCCTCTCCCCAAGTGCACAAATTTTTGTGCACCGGGCCTCTAGTCTATATATATAAAGCCCAAGTGACTGGTCGAGCAGTTGCTATGATGCTCACTGACCACCAGGGGACAGATGCTCAACGAAGGAGCTGCCGCCTGGTGGTCAGTGCACTAATACAGCAGGAGCATCGCTCAGCTGAGCTACAGGTGCCAGACGCTGGTCTCATGGCTGGTGAGTGCAGCTGTAGCAGCAAGAGCCTCTCTCATGTACACTCCCCCTGCGTGCCCCTCCCCCATCCAGACTGGGACCAGGATCGGGACCAGCATCTGGACTGCCTGGGCACAAGCCCGCGGCCACTTCTTGGTCATGAGAATGCCAATATCACCCTAGGATGGGTGTGTGGAGACCACAGCAGAGCGGCAACAAGCCTACCGAGAGGAGATGGTGACAGGCACAGTGGATGAGTGGGAGTGGCGTGGCGCTGGCCCAGGCTCAGCTCCTCCCTAACTGCCTGCTGCTTCACGGACTACTACATCCCTCGGGGGATGTTGGACTGCAGGTTTCGGCCTGATCCCTGAAGGCCACTCTGAGGGACCCCACCAGTGCACAAATCTGTACACCGGACCACTAGTTTTATATAATTGTACTAGAGAAATAAAAAATATGTCCACAAAAGAAAATGTGCAATAATCTTTACTAATAAAAGGTAATATACTAATTAGACTGGATAGACCGGTCATCTTCCAGATGTCCTTCTGGACATCCTTCCAGACAAAGCCACAGTGGCTGCAAGGGCCAAGGAGGGCTGGCAGCCACAGTGGCTGCGAGGGTCGAGGAGGGCCGGCGGTCAGCACTGGCAGCAGCAGTGAGGTGATGGGGCAGCGCCTTCCCCTGATCGGCCTAGTCGCCTCCCACAGAGGGAGGCCAGACTTCAGCTTAGGCCCGCTCCCCATGGGAGCCGTCAGTAGGACATCCCCTGAGGGCTCCTGGACTGTGAGAGGGGGCTGGCCAGGCTGAGGGACACCCCAGTGCATGAATTTTGTGCACCGTGCCTCTGGTATTTTATAATAGTCCAAACTGGAAACAGGCCACATGCCTTTAGGAGAAATATGGCTGTGGTATATCCATAAACTGTACTATGACTATTCAGTAATGAAAAGGAATGAACTGCTGATACATACAACATGGATAAATATCAAAACACTAGTGGCCCAGTGTATAAAATTTGTGCATGGGTAGGGTCCCTAAACCTGGCTGGTGATCAGGGCTGGCCGTGGCCTCACTTCCCTGACTGCCAGCTGCCTGCCAGGGCCTTCCCTCATTCTGCACCACCCCCTGGTTGTCAGCGCATGTCATAGTGAGCGATCGGTCTCCTGGTTGAACTTCTGCAGGGATAATTTGCATATTAGGTTTTTATATATAAATAGATTATGCAGAGCAAATAAGCCTCATATATCTGTAATGTATGATTCCTCTCATTTAAATTGCTTAAACTGGTAGAATAATTCTGTGATGGGAGAGAAAAGTGTTTGCCTTTTGGTGGGAGGGATAGAGATTGACTGGAAAAGGAAATTAAAGAACTTTTTGGGTTAAGGTAATATTCTAGATCTTGATAGAGATTTGGGTTACTGTAAAGGTAACTGAATACTATACATAATATTTGTACATTTTACTTTATATAAATATTATCTCAAAAGAAAAAGGTAAACTATAAATATTGAACTCAGCTTGATGTACATACTAAAATATTTATGTTACCACTTACTGATATTTGCAACTTACTTTGAAATTCATAAAAACAATAAAATGGATTGATAAATGAATAAAGGAGAGCAAATGGACAAATCAGTGATAAATCTATTGTAGTGAAAAGTTAATACTAGAATAGTTAATGGTTGTATGGGAATTCACTGTAAAATGTTTTAAACTTTTCTGTGTGTTTGAAAATTTCCATAACAGAATGTTGGGAAAATCGTGTTTATAGACTTTCTGTTTTCTAACAATACTTGTAAAAGAATATTTATAGCAATTGTATTCTAAAAGTCCCAAATCAGAAATGACACCACAGTCTATTAACATGTGAATGGATAAAGAATCTGTGATATTTTTCAAAAAGAACAACTAATACTAAAAGCAACAACATGGATGAATTAAAAAACAGGAATCTGAACAAAAGAAGCTGGACTCAGGCAGCCCGCCTTGCGCTCGCCATGAGGCCACAGCAAGCGCCAGTGTTCAGAAAGGTATTCATTCAGCGAGACTACAGCAGTGGCACACGCTGTCAGTTCCAGACCAAGTTCCCCGCGGAGCTGGAAAACCGGATTGATGGGCAGCAGTTTGAAGAAACAGTTCGAACTCTAAATAACCTTCATGCAGAAGCAGAGAAGCTTGGGGGCCAATCACATCTTGAAGGTTGTTTGGCTTGTTTAACAGCATACACCATCTTCGTATGCATGGAAACTCACTATGAGAAGGTACTGAGGAAAGTCTCCAAATACATTCAAGAGCAGAATGAGAAGATATATGCTCCCCAAGGCCTCCTCCTAACAGATCCCATTGAGAGAGGACTTGGAGTTATCGAAATTACCATGTATGAAGACAGAGGGATGAGCAGTGGAAGATAAACCATGGAATTAAAGATCCCAGCTCCAGCTGGGAACCTCATCTCTCCACTGGCTGATCGCAGAGCGTCCCCTATCTCCTCTACAGAGCGTCATTCCTTTGTATCTGCTGCCAGAGCCATGGTGCCATTTACTCCAAGGACTAACTTTCTACAATTCCACACCTGGGGTGACTGCTAGTCGCTCAGCATCCACTTTTTGTCTCCAAATTCTGTAGGACTCTGTAATCTTTTCATTAGTTTCTGAGAAAACACAATGAAGCATTTCACTTTTTTTATTCAGAGCCATTAATGAAATATGCAGGTGGTCAGCCCAATGCAATTATTTCTTACCTGCCACCAGTACCAATGGTTCTCTTTATTCCTTCGGTCAACTTCCCAGGTGGCTATAGACCTCAAAGTTATGTCTTAGCCAGTGTTCAGTCTCATTCCCCCAAATTAATAAAATGCTTTTCTTCAAGTTTTTAGTATAGGGTAAGCTATGTCTGTGGTGTTGCTAATGCATCTCCCAGATTTCAAAGAACTATCAGTTTTACCATGACTCAAATCTTAAAGATCTATTTCTGTTGTTAAGTTTCTCAAACTGAAGTTCATTGGAAAAATAATGTGTTCTTTGTTTTATTATAGCAATTATTACTAATAAAGCAGTATTTAATACAGTTTCCAGTATTTTTCTTTGGAGAATTTTGTTATCATTGCATTACCTTGAATGTTGGGAAGCTGTGGTATGTGTTGCTTGTTCCTTATATAAATAAGTTCCTTATATAAATAAGTGAGCACAATACAATGGATGCTAAACCATCAAACACATAAATGCTCCTGAAAGTATAATAAGCAAGTGTAATAAATATTTTAATTATAGTTTTGTTATAAATATAACTTATGAGAAAAAAATTGATAGGAATAATACTGTATATTGCTGATTTTTAACTATCCCTACTGGCAAATCTACTGATTCACAAACTTTCCTTATATACAGTTTCCATTGCACAGAAATCTTATGATAGGTTTAAGTACAGTAAGTTAAGTGATTTCCAACTAAAACTCTCAAGTCTGAGTCAATATTTCTAGTTCTTTTGGCTGTATTTTTTTAGTATTGGGCTTCTTATGACTTTCATTCACCTTTGAGGTTTGAGAGCACCATATTTGGGAGAGAGTTAAATATATTAGAGAGAGTGAAATAGTAACAAGTTTTAGTTTCAGAGATATTGTAGGTGTTAATACTGGATTTACTCTTTCAGATTTAATTTCTTTTATGGGTCTGTTAGTTTCTCAATAAATTCCACAGGTCTGTGTCATATTTTAATTATATAAAACACCTTTGTTACTTTATAGGCTATATTAATGTTTGCCTGCCTTTCACACGCATTGCAATGCAATAACTTTGCTGAAATATTAACACATTAGTAAAACTTTTCTTAAAAAAAAAAAAAAAAGAAGCTAGACTCGTCCAGCCTGTGTGGCTCAGTGTTTGAGCATTTACCCATGAATGAGAAGGTCATAGTTCCATTCCTGATCAGGGCACATGCAGGCTTGACCCCCAGTAGGGGGTATACAGGAGACAGCTGATTGAAGTGATCAATGTTCAATTTTTGTCTCTCATCAGTGTTTCTATCTCTCTATCTATCTCCCTTCCTTTCTTTAAAATCAATAAATATATTTAAAATAAAAGAAAAGAAGCTGGACTGAAAATGTATACCACATGATTCTAAAAATTGAGGAAATTTTTAGGACAGGAAAAAACTAATTTGTAATGACATAAAGCAGATCAGGTTTTTTTGCTAGGGGCTGGAGATGTGAAAATTTAACTATGAAAACATGGAGAGAATTTGGGGGGATAATGGAAATATTTTTTTATTTTGATTGTAATTAGTGATGTATATGTCTGTCCAAACTCACTGAAACACACATTTAAAATGCGAAGATTTATAACATGTAAATTTTATCTCAATAAAGTTTATTTGAAAAAAACATGTATAGTTTAGCTAATGTTCTGTATAACTTTGCAGATAATTTTGTAAGTTGTTTCAATCTTCTTTTGTTTTGTTAATCTTTGCTTGGGGATTTTTTTTTCCCATTGATTTTTAGGGAGAGTGGAAGAGAGAGGGAAAGACAGAGCAAAACAGTGATATAAGAGAAACATATGAATTGGTTGCCTTCTGCATTCCACTCTGCCCACCCCTCCCCCCCGCCCCAACCAGTGCCCAGGCTGGGAAGGAGTATGCAACCAAGGTATGTGCTCTTGACCAAAACAGAACCTGGGACCCTTTGGTCGCAGGCCAACAGTCTATCCACTGAGCTGAACCAGCCAGGGCATGTTTCCATCTTATAACCCTTTACTGAGGGCTATAATAACTCCTATGTGTTGATATTTTTCTCATTCAGTCTCCTAAAGCTAGGTGTTTCTTGGAGTTCAAACCATGTGCTCAGTATTCAATTTAATTAAGTATTTTTCTCCTTTATAATAAGGACTGCTAATGTTTCAGTCCAGCTAATGTGGTACTCATTGCCTCCCTAAAACAAGCATCACTAGACAGTTTCTCTCAGATGCGATTTACATAGAATCAACTCAAGCAAAAAGAGAAAGCATTTTGACTTATGAGACACTAAGAAGTTTAAATAATGAAGCCCTATGGGAGACAAGATGCAAATGGCACTAGGGAATGCCTAGAACTAGGTAACATTTCCAGAACTCTTTCACCATCTTCAGTCCCCCCCCCCCCCCCCGCCCTCAGCCCCGAATTTGGACTTCATTCTCACACTGCAGGTTGGCTAACTTCATTTTTAAGGCTCATAGTTACTAAATTTGTCACATTCTAAATCCTGTGGCTTCACAAACCACAAAGAGCTAGTATTGATATTCTCTTCTATCCTAATTGCACAAGGCCCAAGGAAGGACCCCTTTGGCACAGCAGAGTTCAGATAACCACCTACAGCCCCATTTTTTACTATGGCCAGGGAACCAGGGGATAGGGGGTCATGACATCGCCAGTGATAGCTTTGAGGATATCAGGGTTTAAAATTTGGCAAGGGCATGCTACAAAAGTAGTGAAAATCCAGGGAATAGTCTCATATATAGGCTCATGGTAATAGGCTTATTACCATGTCTTAAATATTTATTCAAATGTTAAAACTCAAAGGTGGATTCTTCATTCATTTTTCCCCAAAATAATTTGTAAAATACTTCTACCTCAGTTCTAGGAAACTAACAGGCATAAAAATGAAATAATACTTAATTACATTTTATATATTCTACATAAAATTAATATTTTTAAGTAAAATTTTAGAATAAAATTCAGATTTTAATAATATTACCAATGAAAAATAAGCAGTATACAATACTATGAAACTAAATGTGGAGAAGAGAAAAGTCTTACAGTCAGTAGACGTAGTTAAAGACAATGTAGTATGAACATGAGGAAATCATGTATTTAGAATTTAATTTAGTTTAGCAATTGATTACTGATTCTTTCAAGCAATTAATCTTTGGCAATCAGTTTCATAGTCAACAAAGAACTTGGAGTGGATGACTTCCTTTCTGGAATGTAAGAAGATGCAGTAAATATATATTAACTCTATACAAGTCATATATTTTGACATTTAGGGAGAAATTATTTATTTTCTAATATATGTGTAAGTCCAGAACATTTGATATTAATTTAAATTGAAAAACACAAATCCCATAGTTCTAAATAAATGTTATATGAGTCATTATGTCCATCATTCTTTTCAATCTTGATCTTTCACCAGCTAAATTAAAGCTTTCAAATATATTATACAAACATATTAACGTGTAATGTTTCTAGGATTTTAAAATCTTGCATCAATTTCATAATTAACATTCTGATTTTACTTAATTCTACATGAAACTGGAATCAAGCAACAGACAGTTTATCAACTTTAATATTCATTAACTTATTCTCCATCACCCTTAATTGTTATAATTTTATTTTAAATCTTTATTGTTGAAAGAATTACATATAACACCCTTTTTCTCCATTGACCCCTTATAGCCCACCCCCACACCCTACCCCAGGCCTTCACTACCCTATTTTCTGTGTCCATGGGTTATGCATATATGCATATGAATTCTTTTGTTGTTCTCATTCCAGCCATCCACCTCAGCCTCCCCTCTGAGATTTGACAGTCTGTTCCATGCTTCTATGTCTTTGGATCTATTTTGTTCATCAGTTTATTTTGTTCATTAGAGTTCACATATGAGTGAGATCATGTGATACTTGTCTTTCTCTAACTGGCTTATTTCATACATTTATAGCCTGAAATACGATGAAGCTGTAAAAAATATATTTTATCCTCTGAGATAGCAAGGAGAGACCTGGGGACCATAATTGTCTTTTGTTTTTCATATCAATCTTTCCTAACCATTTCAAACAGAATTCCCTGAGTTAAGCATTTTCACAAATTTAGTAATAGGGAATTTTAAAATAATCATTATTGAAAATACTAGTCATTGACTCTTAACAAATCACTAAAATAGATATCAATATTTATCAATATGTTTTCTAAAAATTTCCCTAGCATAGCATTGTACTTTGAAAATACTTCAGTTAAGAAAATCTATAGCTAAGCAGTATTTTCTATGAACAAGTCCCCAGTAAGAATATATAATCAAGAAAACACAAAAGCCTTTAAATAAATGACTGAAAGCAGTTTCTAACCTGTTCCAAATGATATTTGGAAGATGGATTTCTCCTACCGCTGTAAGTCAAAAAGTTTGCTCTCAACTAATATGACTCATTTCCTCACAGTTAGAAGGAAACCTTTAAAATTGCAGGGAAAATTTCCTTGGCAACATCTTCCAGCATTATAAATGCTACTTTTAACATTTAATTTTAAATGTTCTGATTACTCAGAAGTAAGTACTACCTATAAAAGATAAAGTACATCAAAATCCAGGTACAGAATTAGACACTTGGGCCTTGGCTAAGTTGGTTAGAGTGTTATCTCATGCATCAAAAGGTTGTGGGTTCTATTCCTGATCAGTTCAGGTGTATATGGGAAATAACTGATAGGTGTTTCTCTCTCACATTGATGTTTCTCTCTTTCTCTCCCTTCCTCGCTCTTTCTAAAAGAAATAAAATATATCTTTGGGGATCAGTGTTTTACAAGGCAAGGGTTTAGTGTATATCTCCTTAGTAATTAAGCATTAATGTGTGTGATCAGTGAAAATCAGGACTCTTTGATTTCCAACAAGCATTAATTTGCATAAAAATTTTCATAGCTAAGTCATAACAATCTTTGAGTATAATAAATAAGAAAAAAAACATTTTTTTCCTTATTTTTTATTAGAGGCTGGTTCATGAATTCATGTATGGGTGGAATCCAGCTGCCTGCCCTAATGGGGGCCAATCGGGGCCAGGCTGGTGGGGAGGGTGGGGGGAGGGGACTTGGGCAGTTGGCCGACCAGCCCCGCTCCCAATGGAGGGCGGGGCCAGTCAGGGGAGGGACCTTGGGGTTGGGGGGTTCAACTGGGGCCCTCATGGGCTGGTTGGCCGCCGCAGTGTGCATCATAGCAACTGGTCGTTCCTGTCGTTCTGGTCGCTAGGCTTTTATATATATAGAAGATACTCAGTTTTCCCAGTTAGAAATGATTACATACAGTAAAAAAATACAAAATTACAGTGAGTTAAATACAATTTACTTCTCTTAGAAGGAGGCAGTGTAAGGAGGACTCCAGTAAGCCATCAGTGACTAAGGTAATTACCTTGATGCTCTGTTGCCAAGGGCATGGCTTCCATTCTAAAGATTACCACCTAATCCAGGATGGATATTGAAGCTCCATTCCCCAGATGAAAAGTCTGTGGCCAAAGGAAAAGAGAAGGCACAAGTAGAGATCCTTCCAGTTGAGTTGACTCCCTTAAACACCTTTTCTGGAAATTTCCCATAATACTTTGTTAATTGTACTTTAAAATTGGCTGCTCGAGGCTACATTTTTCTCTTGTAAAACCAGGTTGAAAAGAGCAAAACATTGGCCATATGTCATCATATAATAACCTACAATGTCCCCTTGTACCACAAAATTGATGACCACCTGTCTGAAGATTTTTTTCTTTGGAATGTTATAAACATGCAATTTTTTAAGGTGTCAAGTAATTGAAACACAGCTTGACTCAGTACTTACTAATGTTCTATATTTAAACTAAAATCTAAAGGCTTTCCTGTCTTCAAGGGTAGCTTGTAGGTTTGTTTTTTTGTGGTTTTTTTTTTTTCTTTTCTGCCTGGTGGTTTGTAAAATGTTGTCTTCCCATTATAAAACAAATTGGCATAATATGAATAATTCTTGGCTGGTATGTCATGAGTCATTTGATCTGTAATTTTAAGACTTCTTTCAGTTCACAAAACTTGTCATATCTTCATAAATTTTAAGATGTAGTTTGTATTCTGTTTTGTGTGTTTATACTTGAACTTGCTTAACCAAAATAGTTGATTTTAAACTTTTCCTGGTCCAGTGAATTTTTTTTTCAATTTCTGCAGCAGTGAATTCAGTTTAGTATACATTCCATATAAAACAAGAATGGGTTTCTCTTAATTTATTATCCTTATATGTGTACTAAGATAAACTCAAAATATATTAAAAACTTTATTATTTTCTTATGATATATGTGGGTCTATTTCTGAACTCAATACTGATCAATTAATCTATTTTTCTATCCTATACCAAAACAATACCTAAATTGACTATGATAGCTTTATAGTAAATCTTGACAAGTAGTATAAATAATTCATTTTTAAAAAAATTTTCAACATTGTTTTTGGCTAATCTAAGTCCTTTGCTTTTTCATATAAATATTGGAGTTATCTTGTCAATTTTTATAAAAAAATTTCATTAGTATTTTGAGTGTGATAATTTTGTTAAATCTATAGATTCTTTTAGAAATAATAATGCAAAATATTGAACATCCCAATCTATGAACATGGTATTTCTCTCCATTCATTTATGTATCTAATTTCTCTTATATATTTATATATTTTATATATTTCATATATTTTATATATTTTATATATTTCAACATAAGCATCTTGCATATCTGTAGTTGAATTTATCCCCATTTACATTGTATGCAATTGTAAATGTACTAGTATAAGAATATAAATTTGATATTTATATTGAATATGTATGTTTAAATGTGTTAATTTCTTTATTAGTCATATTAGTTAAATTTTTATAGAATCTTTATATATACAAATCTTGTTTTCTACCAATAACAATAATTTTAAGATTTCTGCTTTTTAAAAGATTATATTTAATTTTATTGCTTTTTTGTTCTAGCTATAATCTGTAGTAACATGTTGAATAGAAAATGTGGAAGTAGACTTCTTTAACTTAGTCCTCATCATATGGAAAAGCAATCAATAGATTAGCATTAAATATATTGTTATCTGTGTTATTTTAGTTCCCTTTATCAGATTGCAAAAGTTGTCTTTTAGATCCTTCTTTTTAGAATTGTTTTCTATTAATAATGGGTATTAATTTTCTCAAATGTTTCCTTTTGTGTTTCTTATGGTAGCCAGATGATTTTATCCTTTATTATTTTAGTTTGGTAAATTATATTATTTCAATTTAGAATGTTAGGACAACCTCATACCTAAAATAAACCATACTTAGTCATGGCACTTTATTTTTTATGTATATTATTGAAATTGATTTGGCTATCATATTTATTAATATATACAAATATATGTATATATGTATGTATATATATATATACACACTTGAGGGATAGTTGTTTGCCATTTTCATTCTTCTGTAACCACTTTGTAACTTTGGGTAGCAAGGACATATTGACATCATTAAATAACCACAAATTTTCATTTTTCCCTCAACTTTTTAAAGTAAGATTATTATACTGTTCTTATTTCTTCTCTAAATGTTGGGCAGGATTTACCAAAGAAGCAATCTAGTTCTGTAGTTTTCTTCATGGAGAGAGCTTTTTAAAATATTTTTGAAGTAATTATTGATTTGCAGAAAATAGAGAGGTCCCATGTCTCCTTTATCTAATTTTACCTGATGGATAGAGCTATGTAACTATAGTAGAATAAAAAAAAATTTAAAAAAAACCCACAGGAAATTGACATTAGTACAATGTAGTGTATAGTTTTATGCCATTTTATCACATTTGTATATTTATAAAATGACCTTCACAGTCAAGATACAAAACTATTGCATTACCACCAAGATCTTCCTCATACTACTACTTTATTTTTACAGTCATCCATTTGTCCCACCACCACCATTCGTAACCCCCCGAAACCACTAATCTGTCATCTACCTCTATAACTTTGTCATTTGAAAAGTTATATAAGTAGAATCATAGAGTATGTGACCTTTTGAGATTGACTTTTGACTCATCAGCATAATGCCCTTGAGAGCCATTCAAGTTATTGCATTGTTTCCCTAGCTTGTTCTTTTGTTGCTGAGTAGTATGTTATCAAAGAGAATCAAACAAGGTGAGCCCTGTGATTTCCCCACATACTTCCCAGAGTCAATTTTCAGGCTGCACTTAGCAGAAAACCAAACAGAGCCTGGTGTCTCACTGAATAGAGAACATAAATATTGGATTTTGGAGAGGCTGATGAGGTTAAAATTTGCAGCAGAGTATAAATCAGTAGAGGAATCATGTCTATTCTTTGAAAAAGTGATAAATTGTGCATGCATGGCTTAATGTTTCCCATGTGTGAAGAAATAAATAGACTTAAACATTTCAGAATCTCACATCCCTTTAAGAGTACTTTGTTACCATTAAACAGAGAACCACACATTAATAATGAGGCTTCTTCAGAGCCTGAAGCATCACTAATCTGGATTCAGATTAGCAGAAAGATCTAAACTCAAGCTTAAAAAAGTTAAAATTGATTTCAAATAATTTACATGCCTGCCCAAACAAAATCCAAAACTCTTTAAAGAAATAAACAAATAACCCAGTTCTCACCCATAAAAATATTAACAAGAGAGAGGACCCAAATAAATAAAATCAGAAATGAAAGAGATGTTAGAACTGATACCACTACAATATAAAAGATATAAGAGACTGCTGTGAATACTGATAAATTTGAAAACTTGAAGAAATGAATGTATTCCTAGAAACACAACCTACCAAGAATGAATCGGGAATAAAGAGAAAATCTGTGACAGTTAATTACTAATATGGTGATTACATCAATAATCAAAAAACCTCCCAACAAACCAAAGTCCAGGACCAGATTACTGGTAAAATTTACCAAACATTTAAAGAAGAATGAATAGCAATTCTTCCCAAACTATTTCAAACTCATGTCACAAGGTGATCATAACCCTGATACAAAAAAAAAAAGACACAGATGCCATAAGAAAATGAATGCTATCCAATATTTGCAGTGGTAAAGAAGAAGCTCCCATACTGATAAGAAAATATAATAATTGTAAATGTGAATGTATATAGTAACAGAGACTTAAAACATAAAGTATCAGAGAACTAAAAAGAGAAATATAGAAATGAAGAATCATAGCTGGAGATTTTAACAATCATCAATCAGTGATTGAGAGAACTAAAGTAAGTTTACCAAAAATAAATAAATAAATAAATAAATAAATAAATAAATAAATAAACAAACAAATAAATAAAATTTTTGAAATCTTATTTTAAAACCTTATCAACCAACTTGACCTAACTGACCTTAATAGAATACACTAGAGGCCCAGTGCATGAAATTTGTGCACTGGTAGGGTCCCTAGCAGCTGTTAGCTGCTGGCCTGGTACTCCCTCCCTTCCCCTGGCCAGCCCTGCCTCCTGTTCAAACTCCCAGACAACTCCCAGTCAAGGGGCCAATTTGCATACTATGCTTATACAGTCTTCTGAGTCATAAAGGGTCACAATAATTTATAAAGAACTTAAATCATATGGAGTATTATATTCTCTGATTGCAGTGGGATTAAACTAAAAATCAATACCAGAAATATAAATATAGAGAGAAAATACATAAATATTTGCAGTTTAAACAGCACACCTCTAAGTAACTTGTGTTTAAAATAAATCACAGGAAATTAGAAAATATTTTGAACTGAATTAACAAAGATTAAACATAGCAAAATGTGTGTGAACAAATAAAGTTGTGTTTACAGGGAAATTTATAGCAGTTGATACTTATATTAAAAAATAAGAAAGAGCTAGAAATTAATGATCTCAGCATCTACCTTGAGAAATTTGAAAGAAAAAAAAAGAGCAAATTATACAGAAAATAAATAGGTGGAAGGAAACAAAACCAGGGGCAGATATTAGTAGAATAGAGAAAATAAAAACAAAAGCTATTTGCTTGAAAAGAGTAGTAAAATTGATAAGCTACTAGAGAGCCTTATCAAAAATACAGAGTTTAAAAATGGGAAAATAAGAAACATATTGCAAATATTAGAAGTGTTATTCTATACAGTTATAAGTATAGGATCAATGAATGTATACTATAGTAAAGGATATTTAAATGTAAAATGGAGTCAATATTAGCAGTAATTAAAGTACTTTGGAAATTTTATATGGAGCAATAAATGGCTTAATTAACATGCTTAAAAAAAAGGTAGGTGATGTTTTTCGAGGATATTTTAGGGGGGAAAAAGTCCTATGCTGAGAAGTTGAAGACTTCTGAAGTCTCTAAAAATTCTAAGAGTTCATGATTGTATTAAATATCTTCAAAGCTATGATGATTTTTAGTAGTATTTAAATACCTTTTCATGACTTAAGAATAAATGAGAGATCTAGGTAGATTGATTCCTACAGTTCTATCAAGTAACAAATGACTCAGGTGTACTTTTTAGACACCTCACATTAAAAGCAACATTTTCTTCCTAGACTTAAAGAGAAAAATAAAAATAAAAAATTGTAACTATTGCCAGTTCATATGAAGCTATTTCTTTAAGTAATCATTCTTCTATTGGCCACCTGATTTGATGAAAGAGATTCTACATAGTTTTCAGGGTACTGATTGAGTATGGTTTATACATTACTGTTTCATTGTTAAAGAAAAGGTATCCATTTTTCCCCTGGGATCCAAATTTCAAAAATGAGCATATATTTTTCCACATCTACAAAATAAATGTAGTTTTGCCTGTGAATGTGAATACATTTTTTTTCTTTTTCAAGAATGCAATTTTCAGAAAATAAATTGCATTCTACATAATTTTGCCATTCGGCCGCAATTTGTATTAATGTGATATGTTTAGAAATTGTATCATACTAGTTACGTGTTTAGAATTTGAACTCAAAAATACTTAATCAAATTCTAGTTACATGAGCTATTTTGTGTAGCCTGGCTAAAAAAATCACTCCAATTGTATTTAAGTCCTCATATGAAAAATAGTCATTATAATGGTGTATTTCTTAATGTGTGATGGTTGTATTGAAAGAGACTGTTCAGATGGAATTATTTTTAAGGATGTGAAATGTATAGCTCTTAACTTTGCAGAAATATGAAAATCAATTTATTCAGAAATAGTTTAAAAAGTTTCTTCATATAAGACCACCAGTGGACATAATACCTATGTAATGTATTTGGCTTATAAGTAATGTTTTTTTAAATTATAAGTAATATTTAATACCTACCTTAAAGCTATGATGTCAGAGCCTTAAATCCACACCATTACTTCAATGTTTTATTTAAAAATAGTATATGTTTCGGCAAAAAATAGGTTTACAGTTGTGAGTAGGTAAAACACAGTTTATTCTTACAATATTATTATTAATTATATATTATTTTCCATACAAACAACTGTAAACCTACTTTTGTCCCATCCTGTCTACTGACTTTTGAATAGGACTGTCAACATTTAAGTTGTATTTTATTAGTCATTATACACACTGTAAACATGTTTTTAAATAAATGTATTTTATAATTTAGCACAACCGCTCTGAATCCAGTTAACAAATAATTAAGTTAAAATTTTCTGAGTGCTTTCATAAAAACACTATTCCAGATTCTGATTTTAAAAATACATAAACTTTAACTTCATGGAGAACCTCTTAACATGAATTTAAGTAAATGAAAGGCATTTTCTCATATATTTTGGAGGCAAAATATCCTCAAAATTAAAGTATAACAGTTTCTCATAGAAACTTAATCAGAAAAGCAGAAACATGCAAGTTAAATATTGAATCAAAGAAATTAGTTTCACTTTATGGCCTCATATCCTACAAGCTAATTATCCAGAGGAAGCAAAACAGAAGTGTTAAATGAGAGTATACAGTATTTGTTATTTTGTCTGGCTTATTTCTCTTGGCATAAGGCCCTCCGGTTTCAATGGAAGAGGCAGGATTTTCTTATTTTTTTTAACACAATAGATTCCATTTAACACATTATCTTTATCCATTCAGCTATCAGTGGACATCCAGGTTGTTTCCCTATCTTTGCTATTGTGAATAATGCTGCAATAAACATGTAGTGCAGATATCTTTATGATATAGTGATTTTATTTCCTATGCATTTATATCCAGAAGTTGATTGCTGGTTCATATGGGAGTTTTATCTTTACTTTTTGCCTAATTTCCACATTGTTTTCCATAATAGCTCTACCAATTTACATTTCCATCAGGAGTGCACAAGAATTCCCTTTCATTCACATCTTCACTAGCATTTACCTGTTGGTTTTGTTTGTTTTTATAATAGCCATCCTAAAATGTGTGAGGTGATATCTTATTGTGGTTTTGATATGCCTTTCCCTGGTGATTAGTGACTTTGAACACCTATTCAGACACCTGTTGGTAATGTATGTCTTCTTCAAGAAAATATCTATTCAGGTCCTTTGCCCATTTTTAGTTGATTTATTTGGCTTTTGTTTTGTTTTGTTTTGCTATTGAATTGTATGTATTCTTTATATATTTTAGCTATTACCCTCTTATTAGATATATGGTTTGCAAATATTTCTCCCATTTCATAGGTTGCCTTTCATTTTGTTGATTGTTTCCTATGCTGTATAAAAGTTTTTTAATATGATGTAGTCCCACTTCCTAATTTTCCTGTTGTTTGTTGTTGCTGGTGCTTTTCATGTTAATTCCAATGATTGCCAAGACTCTTCATGTCAAGGAGCTCTTTCCCTGTGTTTGCTTGTTTGTTTTTGTTTTCGTTTTGTTTTTCTCTAGGAGTTTTATGGTTTCAGGTCTTATATTTAAATCCTTAATTCTTTTGGGGTTAATTTATATGTATTGTGTAATATAAGGTATATAGTTTCATTCTTTTGCATAAGGATATCCAATTTTCCCAACACCACTTATTGAAGAGACTATCGTTTCGCTATTGTGTATCCTTCCCTATTGTGACAAGGTGCCCTTGTCAAAGATTAGTTGACATATATGCATGGGTTTATCTTTGGGCTATTTCGGTTTCATTGGTTTATGTATCTATTTTGTGTGTGTTTTGTTGTTGTTGTTGTTGTTTATGCCAGCACACTACTGTTTTGATAACCACAGCTCTGTAATATAGTTTGAAATCAAGAAGTATGATACCTGCCTTGCTGTTTTTGCTAAACATTACTTTGGCTCTATGGGTTCTTTGTTTTTATTTTATACAAATTTTAGAATATTTTCTACTTATGTGAAAAGTGCCAATTGAGATTTAAGAGGGATTGATTGCATTGAATGTGCAGATAACTTTGGGTAGTATGAATATTTCACCAATATTAATTCTCTCAAACCATGAACACAGGGCAACTTTACATTTATTTGTGTCTTTTCAGTTTCTTCAAGGTTTAATAGTATTCAGTATACATACTTTCACTTTATAAACGGATTTTTTCCTTTTTTTTCTTTCTGATAGGACATTCTGAATGTATAAAAATGCAATAGATTTTTGCATGTTGATTTTGTATCCTGCTACTTTACTGAATTGATTTATTAGTTTTAACAGTTCTTTGGTGGCCCATTTAGTATTTTCTATATGTAAAATCATGTCATCTGCAAGCAAAGACAGATTAACTTCTTTGTTCCTAATTTACATACCTTTTATTTCTTTTTTTTTTGCCTAATTGTTCTGACTAATACTCCCAATACTATGTTAAATACTAGTAAAATTGGTGACATCCTTTTCTTGTTCATGAAAACTTTCAGCTTTTCTCCTTTGAGTCTTATGTTAGCTGTGGACTCACAATATGTGCACTTTTCATTTGAGGTACATTTCCTCTGTACTTAAATTGTCAGTTTTTATCATGAATTGGTATTAAATTTGCCAAATGTTTCTATATCAGTTTATATGATTATATAGTTTTATCCTTTATTTTATTAATATTGTGTATTATTTATTGATTTTTACGTGTAAAACCATCATTGCATCCCAGGAATCAATCCCACTTAACATTGTGTAAGTTTTTTTTTGTTTGTTTGTTTTTTAGCATTTTGTTGATTATTTCTGCATCTGTGTTAGTCAGGAATATTAGCCTAGTTTTCTTTTCTTGCAGTATCCTTATCAGCTTCTGTATGACAATGATGCTAGCTCATAAAATGAACTGGGAAAAATTTCTTCCTTTTCCAAATTTTAGAAGATTTTGAGAAGGATTTGCACGACATCTTTCATTGGTAGCATTTACCTTAGCAGGCATCTCATCCTGGGCTTTTCTTTGTTGAGAAATTTTTTTATTACTACTTCAGTCTTCTTACTCATTATTGGTTTGTTAGGATTTTCTATTTCTTCATGTATCAGACTTGTTATATTTCTAAGAATTTATTTATATTTTTTCTAGGATATCTAACTTTTTGGGGTATAATTATTCATAGTAATCTCTTATGACCCTTTGTATTTCTGAGGTCAAAGTTCTAATATCTCTTCTTTCATTTCATAGTTTTATTTCCTCTTTTTCTTGGTTGGTCTTGCTAAAGATTTGTCAATGTTTTAATCTTTATAAAAAAACTAAATCAGTTTCATTAATCTGTTCTTTTGTCTTTCTAGGATCTATTTCATTTATTTCTGTCCTGATCTTCACTTATTTTCTTTCTTCTGCTAACTTTGGGCTTAGTATTTTTATTTTTCTAGTTCCTTCAGGTGTAAAGTCAAGTAGTTCATTTGAGATGTTTCTCTCTCTCTTTTTTTTTTAATGTAGGCATTTATCACTATGAAATTTCCTTATAACTGTTTTTGCTGCATCCCATAAGATTTGGTATGTCATGTTTCCATATTTGTTTGTGTGAAGATACTTTTTAACTTCCCTTTTGATTTCTTCTTTAACCCATTACTCATTCAGGAGGATGATGTTTAATTTGCATATATTTGTAAATTTTCCAGTTTTCCTGTATTATGGACAAAAAAAGATACCTGAGAATATTGTAATCTTCTTAAATTTGTTAAGACTTGTTTTGTGGCCCAAAATATGTTCTATCCTGCTGAATGTACTCTGTGAACTTAAGAAGAATGTGTGTTCTGCTACTGTTAGGTAGACTGTTCTGTGTATATTAGGTTCATTTGAACTACAGTGTTATTCAAATCTTCTGTTTCTTTTTTTTTTAATATGTTCTTATTGATTCAGAGAGAAAGGGAAAGGGAGAGAGAGAGAGAGAAATATCAATGATGAGGGAGAATCACTGATAAAATGCCTCTTGTATGCTCCCCACTGGGGATTGAGCCCGAAATCCGGGCATGTGCCCTTGACCGGAATCAAACCTGGGACCTTTCAGTTTGCAGGCCGATGCTCTATCCACTGAGCCAAACCGGCTAGGGCAAATCCTCTGTTTCTTTATTGATTTTCTGTCTGAAAGACTATCCATTGATGAACGTAGGGTATTAAACTCATCTACTAGTATTGTATTGCTGGCTATTTTTCCTTTCAGTTCTGTTATTATTTATTTAATATACTAGAAGCCCGGAGCACAAAAATTTGTGCACTTGGGGGGAAGAGGGGGTCCCTCAGCCTGGCCTGTGCCCTCTAGCAGTCTGGGACCCCTCGGGAGATAACGACCTGCTGGCTTAGGCCTGCTCCCGGGTGGCAGAGGGCAGGCCCAATCCCTAGGTGCAGCCCCTGGTCGGGCTCAGAGCAGGGCCGATTGGGGGGTGGGGCACCGCCCCCTGTCACACTCAAGGCAGGGTCGATGGGGAGGTTGCAGCGCAACCCCCTGTCACGCACAGAGCAGGGCCAATCAGGGGGTTAGGGCACTGCCCTCTGTCACACACAGAGCAGGGCCCATCAGGGGGGTTGGGGAGCTCCCCCCTGTCACTCACAGAGCAGGGCCCATCAGGGGGTTGGGGAGCTCCCTCCTGTCACGCACAGAGCAGGGCCCATCAGGGGGTTGAGGAGCTCCCCCTGTCACTCACAGAGTAGGCCCGATAGGGGAGTTGGGGCACCATCCCCTGTCACACACAGAGCAGGGCGGATCAGTGGGTTGGGGCGCCGCCCTCTATCACCCACAGAGCAGGGCCAATCAGGGGATTGGGGAGCCGCCACTGTCACACTGAGGGCAGGGCTGATGGGGAGATTATGGCTCTGCCCCATCACACACAGAGCAGGGCCCGTAGGGGGACGGGGGGGGGGGGTTGGGGCACCGCCCTCTATCACCCACAGAGCAGGGCTGATCAGGGGGTTGGGGCGCCTTCCCCTGTCACACACAGAGCCGCAGGGCAATCAGGGGGTTTGGGCGCTGCCCCCCTGTCATGCTGATCCAGGTGCCAGGAGGCCTCGTGGCTCCGCTGATCCCGGTGCTGGGAGGCACATTACCCTTTTACTATATAGGATAGAGGCCTGGTGCATGGGTGGGGGCCATCTGGTTTGCCCTGAAGGGTGTCCTGGACCAGGGTGTGGGTCCCCACTGGGGTGCCTGGCCAGCCTGGATGAGGGGATGATGGCTGTTTGTAGCTGGTCACACACCCTTCAGGGTGGGGGTCCCCACTGGGGTGCCTGGCCAGTCTGGGTGAGGGGCTGAGGGCTGTTTTCAGGCTGGGGGTGACTGAACTCCCAAACGCTCCTTTTTTCCTTTTTTTTTATTCTGGGCCAGCTTTAGCTTGAGGCTTGGCTCCAGCTCTTAGGCCTCCGCTGCTGAAAGTAGGTTTCTGGCCTTTGCATACAATGTTGCGAATCTGCTGGCTGAAGTCCGTCGGTATTTGTTAAAATGTTTCAAACTGCAGGCTCAGAGGCCTGCAGCCGCAGGCAGGGAACGTTGGTTTCCTCCGTCACTGAGGCAAGCAAGCCTCATGTTAGTTTCAAGCTGCCTGGCTGCCGGCCGCCATCTTGGCTGACAGTTAATTTGCATATCTCGCTGATTAGCCAATGAAAAGGGTAGTGGTCGTACGCTAATTACCATGTTTCTCTTTTATTAGTGTAGATTACTTAGATTCTCCAATGTTGGGTGCTTCTATATTTAAAATTGTTATATATTCTTGATGCATTTACTCATTTGTCATTATATAGTGAATTTTTTTGTCTTTTAGGGTGTATTTTGATTCAAAATCTATCTTTACTGGCATAAATGTAGCCTTCCCTGCTTTCTTTTCCTTATCCTTTGCATGGAATATCTTTTTCTATCGCTTCCTTTTAGCCTATGTGTGTCCTTAAAGTAAAGTGAGTATCTTGTAGGCAGTATGTTGTTGTATCCTGTGTTTTTATCCATCCAGCCACTATGTATCTGTCAATAGCAGGTGCACGGATGGGGGTGGCTCCCTCCAGGTCCCTGAAAGAGCTCCTAACAGGCCATCTGTGGGTACCCCAGACAGGCAAGATTGGTCCCAGACCAGAGTTTAGAGGGGCTGGACTCAAGTCACAGGGTTGCTTCAGCATCATCATTCAGAATGAGGTTGGCAATGCTACCTCCAAAAGCTCAGAGGAGCATGTCCCCTGGTGAGCCCGTGGGCAGGCTGGACCACTCCCAGACTGTACCCAAGAGGTGCTGGAGCAGCGTTACAGAGCCATTTCAGGATCTGCTGTAGGGCAGGAGCAAGGTCAAAGGGCCTGGCTCAGGGCCTGGGCAGACATGTCCATTCCTGCCTGGTCTTGGGCTGCCAGGACAAGAGGTTAAGAGAGGCTGGATCTGGGTGATAAGCACCTCAGGGGTCCATCATCAGAAACCAGGTCTGTGGGCCTATTACTCAGGGCATGGGTGTGACTCCTGCCAGGTCCCTTGGTGAATGGTGCCAGTGTCAGGACCAAGGCCACCTGGGCTGTAGCCTAGTTCATAGGGTGACAGGACTGTTTCTGGATGGGCAGCTGGGTCCACAGTCAGTGAGTCTGCCACCTGGATGTGGGACTGTCTTCTCACAATGGACCTTCTGAGTCATAGGTTCTGCCAAGGTTTCAAATCTCCTAAAACGCGCACATAGGCAGTTTTGTCCATGTAGCTGGCAAATTATTATTGCGGGGGTGGAAATACAAGTGAGAACCTTCTAGTTCACCCTTTTTCTGATGTCAGTCTCAAGTGTTTTATAAGTATTTGTCCTCAAGCTTCTAAATAGAAACTGCAAAAAGGGTTACAGCATATCCCAAACTAATACATTATAAGTTTCAACATGTCTGCAGTTATAATGAATGAGGTTTTGAGTAAGGTCTTCATGGAGAAAATGGGCTTTTCTAGCTGAATGAAATATTTAGTTTGTATAATGAAATTCCTTTTCTCTTTCATTTCTTCTCTTGTCTTACTCATGTGGTCCCTTTTGATAACCGAAACTATCTGTCAGCAACGGATATAAATTTTAGCCATAAAATTAGATATTTTGCAAAAAGAAAAATAGACATCTCAACTTTGTGGCTTTTAGCAGCCACATGTATCATCAAAAAAATCTGTGTTCCCTGAACATGAGTGAATAGATTCCAGTAAGCACATGCTTTCCTGGATAGTCCTGCCAGGGAAGTCTGGGTCTGCTCCTAAGATAGGATTGCCATTTAGAGCAGGTGTTCCTGCTATTGTTTTTACCCTCCTTCTTTCTTCCCCAACATCTTTCAGGAATAAGGAATATACTTTCCTTATTCATATCTCTCTCTCTCTCTCTCTCTCTCTCTCTCTCTCTCTCTCTCTCTCTCTCTCTCTCTCTTTGTCAATCCTCACCAGAGGATATTTTTTCCATTACTTTTTAGTGAGAGTAAAGGGGAGGGAGGGAAGGGGAAAAGGGAGGGTGGGAAGAGATAGAGAGAGAGAGAGAGAGAGAGAGAGAGAGAGAGAGATAGAGAGAGAGAGAGAGAGAGAGAGAGAGAGAGAGAGAGAGAGAGAGAGAAGAGATACATCAATTGGTTGTTTCCCGCTCCCGACTCAGAGTTCAAACCTGCAACCAGGTACTTGCCTTAGACTGGGAATTGAACCCATTATGCTCTAATCACTTAGCAACACTGGCCAGGCTTCTTTGAAGACTTGACCAAGTATGATAGTCATCTCAAGATACGGTAATATCTTAGACAAACGCTTCCTTCATCTGTGCATGTTTAAGGAACTAAAAATATTTCTGAAAATAATCATCCTTCACTGAAATAGAAACTAGAATAGAATGCTTCATAGACAAAGCACATCTTTAAAAATCTATGTTGACTTTGAGAACAAACACTCATTCTTTCTTAAGAGAGACTCAGGGGGAGGATAACTGAGTAGATAAGTTATGGGGCTTTTTTTGTACAGTATTTATCCATGGCCCCTTTAATTGCCACTTTGGATTCATTCAGCCACATGACTACAAACCATCGCATCAATTTTAGGTATTTTATGCAATACTGAGGGTCAATTTCAGACAAAATTGCAAAATGGGTAGTTTATCTTAATCTCCATATAGGTCCCCTCTCCTCCCCTGAATCATTCCTAAAGATCTCTCTTTTCATTTACTAAAGAGTGTTTTTCTGATAATTTTTGGTAAGTACCAAAAAGTAAACCAAGAATCTAATTCCTGCCAAAGTGATAGTTGGTAAAGCTTATGTTTCTATCCCTTTCTGAGTGTTTGTTACCTTATAACATGTAAGTAAAATACTTTTTAATACTAAGGACCCATACCCAGCTAGTACAATGAGTTTTAACAAAGGTGGCAGAGACTAATTTTTAGGACTTAATTTCTTTCAAATTAAGGTATAAAATCAACATTTTCCATATCAAGTTCTTATATTGGAGGAAAAAAATTTGCTCACAAGAACATTCTCAGTGTTCAGAAAACAAAGCATCTATTCTCATCAAGTCCTACCTATAGATTGTTGTCTACATCTCCAAATGAGATGTTTATAGTTTATAAAAACAAAACTCTGAAACTCAGGGGATATAATATTCCCTAAATGGTAAGCATCATAGAAAATAGGTATATTGTTGGACAAATTATTTTCCTGGCAAGGACCAGTGATTTATATTTGGTGAGAGTGATTTTACACAACTTGGACTAAGAGAAGAAAATTAGGGGGACTGAAAGACTGAGATTATTAGGTACATGAACTAATGCTAGAAAGACCGTGATGCCATAAAAAATGACATATATGAGTGAAGTCTAAGAAGGCATATTGTTTTGAGAGCATTCTGAAGTGGTTAGCAGAGACTTGGAGAACTGAAAATATGTAACACAGGACCATTAGTAAATTCAAGAGCAGTACAGCTACCTCTGAAATAGCTAGAGTACCAATTGGAAACTTCGGCCTGAGGGAACATAAGTAGAAACTAGCTGAAAGACAAGGCAAGAAAAAAGATAAAAGCCAAAGGGCAAGAGCTTTGGTCAGAATCGATAGGTTCTGAATTTACACTTCTGGCCGTAATGTAATAATGAGGGATCACATGTACATGTCCGTCTTACACAATAAGAAATGGTAAAATATATAAAGCAATTGCTTCCACATATTGGACAAGTAGCACAGGAAAATGACGCTTGAGGGAAGGGAAACCAAAAGGCCTATGGTTGCCCTAGCCTACTGGCTGGAGAGAGTATCCAGGCTGCAGTGCTCTATGCCTCCTGTCCCCTCTTTCGTTTGTTTCTGTCTTTTTTATATTTTTGTTTTTCATAATTGTCTCTTGCTATTTTTAAGTTTAGTAATCTTCTCTTTGTGGTATAGAGACTGCTGCTAATTCCATTCTGTTAATATTTTCATCAAATACAATGTATTGTCTATCTCTAGAAGTTTATATTTTTCATATCTATTTGTCGTGCTTAGGATTTCCTCTACTTTCTTGATATAAAGATTTTAATACATATTTGACATTCATGTGTATGAATTCTGCCATGTGTATTATTTCCAGGTCTTTAAATTTTTTTTCTCTGTATTATATGTCACAGTTTCCTTCTTTCTTGAATGCCTATAAGTTTTTATTGCATATCAAATTTATTATAGTCTTCCGGTCCTCTAGGACGCCGCAGGGCGGATACCGCGGCTCCATCCCCCGAGAGGGAAGCGACCGCAGGCATGGCCACGTTTGAACAGATGAGAGCGAACGTGGGCAAGTTGCTCAAGGGCATCCACGGGTCTGATGCCCTTGGTCGGAGGGAGAGCTCTGGTCGAGCGGGTGGAGGAGAGCCTTTCCGCAGACCGCGAGGGCTGGCCGGGCCCGGGCTTGCGCGGGGTGGTTTCCAGTCTTCTGGAGGAGCTGTGCAAGGGGAACAGCGTTGCAAGAGCCCCGAGGCGGGAGATTGCCTCGCCTGTCTCCCCTCCTTAATTGCCCTAAGGCCTCTCTCTCAGCCCCTCAGCCTTCCTCTCACCGTGACAGTGCCTCTTCATCTCTATCTTCCTTTCCCATATCATTCATTCAACACGTGCTCCCAGTCAGCGCCGGGCAACGTTGGGGACCAGAAGTGACCAAGACAGCCGCTGGCCATGCTTTCATGGAGTTCCCAGTTCAGAGTCATGACAAAACCGTCAATAGATAGTGATAGCTGAGAGCAGTCAGAGCTGCGATGGGGAAGCACAAGCAGATTGGTCAGAAAAAAAAAGAAAAAAAGAAAAAAAAATTTATTATAAATTTTATACTTTTAAGTGATGGAGTATTTAATGTTTTTTAAAACCAAGTTGGAGGATTTACAATAACTAATTTTAAGATGACATAAAAGTACAATACTCTATTAAGTATAGTGTTTGTATAAAAATAGACATAATAGGACAAAATCCTGAAATAGACCCATACACAGCTAATACAATGAGTTTTAACAAAGGTGGCAGAGACTAATTTTTATAAATGATGTTCAACAAAGATAATATTATAAGAAAGAAGAGGAAAATTGGATATTTAATGTAAAAATAGAACTCTTAACTTACATATTATGCAATAATCTGTTATCTATCACAGACTTAAAATAGGTCCTAAAGCTATTAAACTTCTCCAAGAAAAACATTTAAAAAGTCTTTATCATGCTCTAGCCGGCTTGGCTCAGTGGATAGAGCGTCAGCCTGCAGACTGAAGCGTCGTGAGTTTGATTCCAGTCAAGGCCACATGCCTGGGTTGTGGGCTCGATCCCCAGTAGGGGCATGCAGGGATGATAAATGATTCTCTCTCATCATTGATGTTTCTGTCTTTCTCTCCCTCTCCCTTCCTCTCTGAAATCAATAAAAATATATTTTTAAAAATAAAATAAAGTTTAATTATCTTAGGAAAAGATTTCTATAATACAGTAACACATACATAAAGCGCAAAAGAAAAATTGTATAAATCGGCCTTGATCAAAATTAAGAGTTCTGCTCTTCAAATGACAGCTTTAAGAAAAATAAAAGTTAAGACACCGAATTGGAGAAATGGCAGAACCTGACAAACACTACCTCAACCATGTGATAGAGCTTAATAGCATCAGTGAAGTTATATGGACAGCATGCATACCCTTGATATGATGTGATGAGAATGGCACTCTAGTGCAATGATCTTACACCCAAGAAAACATAGGTCCTGTCTAATCATGAGTAAAAGACCAGACAAACCCAAATTGAAAGACAGTCTACAAACTACCTGAACAGTATGCCTCAAAACTGTCGAGATCATTTTTTTTTAAATAAAGGAAAAAATGAGAAACTGTCAGAGAAGCCCAATGTATTCTGGATGGGATCCTGGAACAGAAGGAGGACATTAGGTAAAAACAAAGTAAGGAACTTAGAATAAAGTAGTTACTTTAGTGAATAGCAACATATCAATAGTATTTATTCTTTGTGGCAAGTATGCTATCATTATGTATTATATGAACACAAGGGAACCAGGGTGCAGGGTATACGGGACCCTCTCTACTATCATTTTAACATTTCCATGGAGAGAGGAGAGGATGAGGCAATGTGACCAGCGAGGCAGAGACTGAGGTAATGAGGCCTCTGGTCGAAGCACAGAAACTGAAAGTAACAAGGAACGAAGCATCACTAGCCTCCAGAGCAGCCATGGGCAAACTATGGCCCGCGGGCCGGAATAAAACTAAAAAAAAAAAAAAAAAAGACCGTACCCTTTTATGTAATGATGTTTACTTTGAATTTATATTAGTTCACACAAACACTCCATCCATGCTTTTGTTCCGGCCCTCCGGTCCAGTTTAAGAACCCATTGTGGCCCTCGAGTCAAAAAGTTTGCCCACCCCTGCTCTAGAGGGAGACCATCCCTGACCTTGATTTAGGTTCAGGGAAACTGATTTTGGACTTTGGTCTCCAGAACTATGAGAGAATATATTTTTTCTTTCTTATTTTAGGCCATCCAGTTTGTAATCATTTGTTGAAGTGGTCACAGGAAACTCATACAGCTATCTTATTCACTTTTAAGGATTCAAACACACTGTCTGTTCAGAAATCTTTTTGATGGTTTCTTATATTATTGTTGTGGATTTTAAAAATATAACTTTCCTACGTCTCACTTATGAATTTAAACTGAAATTCAGCTGCCAACTTGACATCTTTTCTTGGAAAATCTCAATATTTTCAAAGTTGAACATCATCTACCCCAAACCTGCTCCTCCCTCAGCTTTTCCATCTCAGATGATAGCAAATCCATCCTTCCAATTGCTTAATCCAGAGTTATTATTGGCATCCTAAACTCTTCTCACCACCAACACCCACTGTGTGGGGGAATCATGTTAGTTAGCTCTACCTTCAAAGTATATCCAGATTCTGGCCACTTTTTACCAAATCCACCACTACTACTAATTTGGTTCAAGACAGCATTATCTCTCACTAGGGTTAGTGAAATATCCTACAGCTCTCCTTTCTTCTATCCTTGCTCTTGTCACCCAGAAACAATCAGTTACACTTTTTTTGTAAGCTCCAATTTACTTATATTTAAAAATGCTCAAGAGACTTTAAAAAGTCCCAAAGGCCCAAAGGCATCCCAGTTTAATTTAGAATTATCCTGAGGTGGTGTCCCTTGGTTTCTCCTTTTGTGAGGCATCAAGTTGATCCTTGTTAATGAAACACCTGGATTATTCTAGTTGGATCATGGCGATTTCATGTGACCCCGGTATCTGTCATAAATGTCCATCAAGTTATAAACGATGAGAAACGTAATACCAGAAATAATCACAAGACATCTGCAGATTCTGCTTGAATATCCTCCCTGCATTATTTTTCGCAACCAATGATCAATTGGCATGATGAGTGTCACCTGCAAAGACTGATATTAAATGCAGCTCTTTCAGAACAGAACCCAGCAAACACCCTTCAAAATGAAACACTCGTTACACTTTTAATACCTGAATAAGGTGAAGTCACTCAGCTGCTTAAAATGTTTCACTCAGAGTAAAAGCAATGTATTCACAATGGTCTTCCCAGCAGGACCTACTTGATCTGGTTCTCCAACCTGTTTACAATGTCCTCTTTCCTGTTCTGTCCGTCACTCACTGTGTCTGTCATATGCTGGCCTCCAGGTGACCTCAAATCCGCCACCTTAAATCCTCTGCTCTAACTATTCTTTTTACCTGGAATGTTCTTTTTCTAGATAGATTTCCAAGTGATTACTCAAGTTGAAAATTCTCAACACAGCCTATTTCAGACCACTAATTCTCAGGTTACACTATTTAATAAAATAAAGCAAACACACCTATGGTTGTTATAGCCAATTCTCCTTGCCCTACTCTGATTTTCCTTTTTTTGTAATAAATTATTTTTATAAATTTATAATTTTACTTATTGCATTTGTTACTCATTGTCTCACTGATGTGGAAGGTGATTTCCTTAAAAACAACATTTTTTTGGGGGGGTCTCATTTTCACTGATTAATCCTAAGTGAACCTAACAGTGCCTTCTTCAGAATAGACACTCAAATACTGAGCAAATGATTAACAATAAATGAATTAATAAAGTTAAACCCAGATTTCTGAAATTAATCTCACTTGAATTAGAGTAACAAGACAAATACAGGATCTGACAATATTTTCTTGACCAAGAGGTTGTAAGAAATTAATTTTGCTATTGTTCTGGTTAATATATATATATATGCTATCTTATTACTTAACATGATGTCATTTGTATGAACATCACCTCATTTGTGTAGAAAGAAGAAAAAATTCACTACTATTTTGTTAAATCATTTGAAATCCAATTCTCTTCAAAGTTTTCTAAAATGTATCAAATTAGCAAAATGCTTAATTCTTTCAGGTCAAAGGACTGAAGCAGAAGCATGCTAAATAGTAGCCTGAACACCTGAAATAACCAATAAACTTCCAAAAAGTTTTCATTAACTGAAAGAAATAGCCTAAAATATTAGAAAATCTGCTGACCTTTTAAAAAATTACATGGCCACTTAGTCGATACAAATGCACTACTGAAATATAAATTCCCTCAGTGAGAACTATTAGAATTAAATAGTAAGTGTTATTATGACAGTGAGAAATTGATCTCAATGTTCTGACAAGTATATTAGGCACAAAGAAAGAAAGACAGCAGAACACAGTACAATTCACTTTAAAATTTTATACTAATTCAATATGAAACTGTTAGGTGTCTATACATATTGGTCTGCTTTTGAACTAAAATATATAAGTAAAAGTTGTGAGATTGAATGGCATGCTGTTTTCCACTGACTTTTCCTATTTTTGTTTTTATATGCAATTCTTAAAAATCCCTATCTAAGTCAAAGGACTCTGGAGGCATTATAATCTTTTCATAATTCAGGTTACTCTCACGGGAGATTCTTGGATACAAGTTTCCTCAATGTTTTGAACTAGAAATACAAAACATATTTGTGATTCTCTCTGTACTGCACAGTATCTACATGCAATTATACATGTAGTTGATACTTAATAAACATGTATTAAATAATGAATGAGTAATCATAGTTACATTGACATACGCCTGAATTTTTTAATAATACTTTGCATAAATTCTTAAAAATGAGATATTTTCAAATAGCTGGTTTTAAGTGCTTATGCTTTAAGGCAGCTCTATTTCAGTTACTATTCACATCAGTGCACTGATTAATCCCATTAATACTTCATCCATCCTTTTGCCCAAATTATATTTCTCTTTTATCAAACACACAAAGGCAATTATAGTAAATGATTCTATCCATTTATATCAGTGATTTTACATGCTGTGCAGCCTATATTGAATAAGGTACCATCTCAATATTAAATATATTTTTTTTTATTGATTTCAGAATGGAAGGGAGAAGGAGAGAGATTGAAACATCAATGATGAGAGAGAATCATTGATAGGCTGCCTCCTGCATGCCCCCTACTGGGGATCAAGCCCACAACCCCAGCATGCGCCCTTGACCAGAATTGAACCTGCGACCCTTCAGTCTGCAGGTCGATGCTCTATCCCAGCCGTGGGCAAACTACGGCCCGCGGGCCAGATCCGGCCCTTTGAAATGAATAAAACTAAAAAATAAAAAAAAAAGACCATACCCTTTTATGTAATGATGTTTACTTTGAATTTATATTAGTTCACACAAACACTCCATCCATGCTTTTGTTCCGGCCCTCCGGTCCAGTTTAAGAACCCATTGTGGCCCTCAAGTCAAAAAGTTTGCCCACCCCTGCTCTATCCACTGAGCCAAACCAACCAGGGCTCAATATTAAATATTTCAATAAATTTTAGAAAAATATACTTACTGTAACTTAAAGTAGTAGTCTCTATATTTAATCATGTATTCCTCAATTCAGGATCTTTTTCATAAGAAAGAGAGTAAGAAAATGATAAACATAGCTCAGTATACTGAGTTATAGTGAATACTATCCATCAAAATGTCACATTCTTTTTGGAACCTCAGAAAAACTCCTTATGTGGAAATCATGTCATTGCATACGAAATAAATTCCATTTACATAAATTCTGCTATTTATATAAGAAGGGGAAAAGAAGCAGAGACAGACAGACACACAAAGAAGATGCCCCTATGAAGATGGAGGCAGAGTTTGGAGTGATGCAGCTATAAGCCAAGGAAGAGCAAGAATTGCCTACAACCATGAGAATCTAGGACAAGGCAAAGCCCTTCCTCCAAAGTCTCAGAAAGAGCATTGCCCTGCCAGCACTTTAATTTGAATGTCCAGCCTCAGGAGCCAAGAGAGCATAAATTTCTGTTCTTCTAAGCCACACAGTTCATGGTACCTTGTTACAGCAGCCACAGGAAATGATTGAACTTAGTTTTTGCATAATCAATTTATGTGCAATATGAAAATATGTAACTTATAGGTCCTCTCACCCCTCTCTCAACCCCCACATTACTAAACTACTGAGTTAGGAACTAGATGTTTTTAAAGATTTCTAAAAATTGATATTTAGAGAGAGAGGAAGGATTAGGGAGAGAGAGAGGAACATCAATGTGAGAGCAACACATTAATTGGCTGCGATCAAGCCCACAAGGCAGGCATGTGCCCTGAATGGGAATGGAACTGGCAATACTGCAGTGCACGGGGCGATACCCAACCAATTGAGCCATAAAAGCCTGACAGAAATTGGATGTTTTAATGCCTTCTATTTCAAGGAAGATAGCATACCTTTTGGATATGAATGTGACTATATTTCAGTGATAATGTCTATTCACTTCAAGACTGAGACACTAAGGAAATGGATTTTATTTCAAAGCTAGATCTATAAATATTTGAATCTAAATGCTTTCATGTATATTCATACATATGTGGAAATAATTCAAATTCAAATAGAAAACCAAAGTATTTGAAAACTAATCCCTTACTTTTGAGGATTTGTTACTCATAGGGATAGAGCCTCTCTGAAATTAATTCACTGACAATAAAGTGGCTAAAAAATGAAAAAACCCTGATTATAGATTTAGGGTTTTAATGCAATATTTTGCACAACAGATTGGTTCTCATATTAAAAAAATAAACACATCTGTACACTGTTTTTCATACTTTTCAAATATTAATTATTTCACCTCTCCCCCATATTATGCATCCTCCCCACATGTGTCTCCTTCCAGACCCTCAAAAACTACATTTTCAGCCTGGAAAACTAGCTTTAAAAAGGATGAGTAAAATATGTTGCCAGACATTATCTTGGCCATGAAAATGTCTTCTCTATACAGTCACCCCATGAGAAATAGTAGAAGGAAAATTAATTCTACTCTAATCTAATAAAAAAGTGGATTTATGTTTGTTGTTTTTGAGAAGCATTGGGCAGAAGAGTTTGTTCTCTGCTCTAAGCAGATCAGAATTATTGATTTCTCATCACTCAAACCAAAAGAGCACCCAGCTGAAGAATGTATATGCCATAGAGGAGAAACTGGATGATTACATCTATAACTACTGTTTGCATTGTTTTATTAACTGGTGATTACTAATTTTCTACAAAGTTACCTCTAATTATACAGGAAATAGTAGTGTGTTTTGTTCTTCCTCATCCAACAACTAGATATTTTGAATTGCTCTATGATTTGTACACTAAACGACATTTGTGTGTACATGTGTGTATTTTAATCCCATCAGATTGCTTCTCTGTAAATTGGACAAAAGAAGTGGAGAACCTGAGAAAGTGAATTGGTTGAGAGCCACGGGCACTAACGCCTGGTGTGCTTAAAGAAGAAAGGCACCCAGGTTGTCTTCCTATAGTCATTTTCTTTGTTATTTTTCACCAGTGAATAGCATTCATTTAATATTCCAAAATGGTTTTTAAAACGTTCAACACTCTAACCTTTCTGCTAAGGGCCATTTGGATATTTATAACATCATTTCTCTGGCCATACAAAATTATGGCTGTAGTTGGTCAAAATTTAATTAACTCACCCCTAATGCCTTGTAGGGCCAGACCAAATGATTTTGTGGGCCTTATATGGCCTGCAGACTGGATGTTCCCCACCACTCCATCAGTTGTGAAGCAATTTTACAGCAGATATCAAGGTGTACTAGTATTTGTCCATATCTTTGGTTGTCCGCATTTGGCAGAAAGACTTGTAGGCAAGTAATGAAGAATTCATTGTAACATAGTCCATGCTTGCCTAGTTTTCCTGTAATTGTTTATGACTTTCTCTCTTCTGGTAGCTCTTTAAGAAGTAACCGTGAAATTAGACTAATGCTGAGTACAAGTCCTTCCCTCGGGATACCTTCTAAAGCCAGAACTAGAATGATTGGACTAAAATAAGATTATGTTTTAGTTACAAATTTGTAATTATATATAAGTTAAATAAAATAATATAGGCGAAAGTGCCGTGTGTATTATAAAGTGCTATTTAAAAAGCCAGTTGTAATAAGGATTGCAAATACTTACAACATATATTAAGCCTAGACATTAAGAAAGACAGAGCCCGAGACAGGTTGCTTTATCAATAATTTTCAGTATTCTGATATTTACAACCATTAATTAATGAGTGAAATGATATATTTTATGATTGTCAAGATAATAAAAGACTGGTCAACTGAAATATGTATGGGCTTTTCTGAGCTTGATTTTAGTTGATGAAAAGCATTTGATTGCATATACTCATTATAAAGCAATCTAGAAGCAATTTTTTTCTGCAGAAATGTTTTTGTTTGGGTTTTGAATTTTGAACAACTGTCTTTCTTGGGCAACAGAACTTTAGTTTTTAAAGATTAAGAAAGCTTAGAGAGGAAATTTTGAAAGTGTTGCATGTAGTATTCTGTACTTTCAAACTCTTTTGCTATTTGTCACATATTTTCCTTAAGTGTGCTTTTTTTTTAATGCTGGAAGTGTAGAATAAATATCATAGATTGCAGTTTTTATCTAGTGAAAAATCACATTTCTCCTAATATAGTTGTCTCTATATGGTATATGTGTACATCAGCCTAGGAGCTTTCAAAATCATTGACTTACTGTCAATAAATATAAGTATAATAGAGGCCCGGTGCACAAATTTGTGCACAGATGAGGTCCGGCCGGCTCTCCTCGCAATGGGGCCCAATTGGGCCTGGCTTGTGGGGAAGGGGCTGTGGGTGGTTGGCCAGTCAGCCCTGCCCCTGATTGGGGTGGGGGAACCAATTAGGGGTGGGGCTGGCCAGAGGGAGGGGCCATGGGCAGTTGGCCAGCCGGCCCCACCCCCGATCCGGCCAGGGCCAGCCAGGGGGAAGGGGCTGCACCCCTATCGAGCTGGTTGGCCAGCCACAGTGCGTGTCATAGCAACCATTCGTTCCAGTTGTTCCAGCGGTCCAGTCACTTGGCTTTTATATATATAGCTAGCTAACCATTTCTAGCTGTCCATAACTTTAAAATATAAAAGGATAGTATATTATTTTAAATATATTTTTATTGATTTCCAAAAGGAAAGGAGGAGAGAGAGATATAATAACATGAATGATGGGAGAGAATCATTGATTGACTGCCTCCTGCAAACCCCACACTGGGGATCGAGCCTGCAACCTGGTCATGCACCCTAACTGGGAATCAAATTGTGACCTCCTTTTCATAGGTCAGTGCTCAACTACTGAGCCATGCCGCTGGGCAGATAGTATATTATTGAAATATCTATCCATGTTATATTTGGAGGCCCAAAACACATTATTTACATATCCATGTGATTTTTTAAAATTTAAATATACTCTAACCAGCTGTAGTCAGCACTTGATTATCCATGAGAAGTTGGAATATTCCATTGTAAGTAAGGAATCACCAATGGATGTTATAGAAGATAAAGCCCATATGTTAACATTTTAGTCATTGAGGAAGATTTGATTCCTGTCCCTGGAAAAGATAACACATATAGCTCTGTTAACTGTACAATAACATTTCTTTCCATTAAACAGTTCCCCTTCTGCCTCAGACAGCCTCTGAGTTAACTCTTCTAGAATACTTGTCATGTTTATTTAGACATGATCAAACTCAATAGTTCATTGTTTGGCAATGATAAGCACATAGCAAGCAATTATTATAAAGTGAGAACTTCCAGGAGATAGCTTTACAATTTTGAGAGAAAAATACTCATGTAAATTTTATTTCTAAAAAAGGTGCTGTAAGTGCATATTATATGTTTACTTCAATAACATAGAATTTAGGACTTAATGAGTACTTGATTAGATTCACCTTGCATTGAAGGCTTATTTGATGAAAAGCTTTGTGTTATAAACTTTTATAATTTACACACTAAAAGAGATTTTATTATTTGCCAATAAGTTGGGATTCTTCCAGGGAAAAGTATTGTCTACAACAAGCCTACTTTTGTATATTAGGCCCCAGCCATTAATCTCCAATGAAAACAACTTTAGCAGTTCTCATTAGATTTCTTCCTTATCCAGTGGCCATGGTGATTTGTAAAGGTTAAATTGAGTCACAAGCCCTAGCCCACAGAGTTTCATCAAATTCTGCTTCTTTACTGTCATAACTGTGCTTTCCCCAACTAATTAGGTCTCTGTTGTGCTTCCTATTTTAATTTGTAGATAATATCCAGCCTTGCCTTGGCAAGTTTTCCCTATTTCCCATGATCAGTGCCTTCTTCTCTCTCTATGGCTAGAGTTATGTTACCTGTACTAGCTGCCCCAGGCTCCTCCCTGGTTCACTGACCTCCTGATGTCAATTCTATGTCTAGTCATGGAATTACTATATATTTTTATACCTGAACTTACTATATTTTTTAAACATAAGTGCTTACCTGTCTATTTGAACTTGCTGTCCACTGGGCCAATGACATGTCCACCCAATGTCTATTTATCAGGGAATGTCCAACATAGGGCTGCCATATGATCTGCAAGATCATAAATGAGAGGCTATTCCTAGGACTGACATAGATAACTGCAGCTTTAAATGCATTTGTTATTAAAGTGTTGATAATACACCAACTCTACATACCATATAAAAATTTTGTCAGGGGAACAACTTTTTAATAATATCGTGTTCCCAGAAGGGAAAGAGAGAAACATCAACGTGAGAGAGAAACTGTTGCCTCCTACACATGCCCTGACCGTGGATTAAACCGCAACCTAGGTAACTGAACAACCTGTCTGCAGCTACATTGTTAAGTATCTTAATCACACATTGACAATAAGCAATAGGGAATTATATAAATTTTTAAATATGAATAATATGGCAAACTTTATAATTTAGGAAGTTTTCATGAAGAAGGGAATGGAAATGGAGGAGTAGAGTAGGAAAAACTTGGAAAAGGTCCTGCAAAAACATATGGAGACAAAGATAGATTCCAATTCTATGGACAAGATCAACACAGAGGGCTTAACAGAGAACCTCAGGCTAAGGGATGACTACACCACTGGATCCCAGATTTGAGAGAGGAACTTGTTTTGAACTTCCTAAATATGTTTCCGGGACTATGATATTCCCTTTCCTTATTAAAGTTAGTTTACAAAGAGGCCTATGGCAGCACCTGCAGGAGGGAGGAAACAGGGGCACAGTTCTAACAGGAGAGGACTGTTAAGGGCAAAGAAACTAGGCCTATCCTGATAAACTTTGCCATTACATACAGGAGGATATTAAAGAAGGAGCAGGTGCAAGAGTGAGGGATGACAGCAGGTTATCATACAGATGGTTGGGGATTGTGTAGACTTTCAAATATTGTGTGGCTTTCAAGTAAAGGTCTAGGTGAAAATGGATACCTTAAATATGAAACCCTGGGGAAAATTGTCGATTAGCAGTAAATAAGAGGAGAATTTAAAGAAGAGAAAGGGAGCATTATCTCATGATTTGGAAAGGTTAAATAAGATGAATGCTTAAAATATGCCACTGATAATGGCAATTAGGAGGTCATTGGTTATCTTAACAAATGTTGTTTCAATGATGTGATGGGGTAGATAGTAGATTGCATTGAGTAATGGGGAGTGAACTAAATGTAGTTGACTCACTCCGTAGTTTGGCAGTGAATGCACAGAGAATAGTTTTATATCTAGTTGCTGAAAGAAGGAAAATTTACAGATTTTTTTAAAATTTTCTTTTAGGCTTGGGAAGCTCAACAAATGCAATATTCTAATTTTGTTTAAAAATTAAAAGGCAGCCCAGTTCCATATATCAAAAGGTTGAAAGTTGCCACTCTATCCTAACAACAAATAAAAATCTGAATAGACTAAAATATCAACAATTCTTCTGGCATCGGTAAGACAGCCGAGGACACTGGGCAAACTGCTGTGACTGGAGAGACAGAGGCAAACACAGGGAAGAGGAAAATAGCAGTGGAGACCGGTGCTGGAGTAAGAAAATCTGACCTGTAATTTACAAATTGCTGGAGGCTCAGGGTCCACAACTCTGGGAGTTAAAGACTCCAGGTGACCCAGTCATAGGGGGCCCCACAATATTAGGAGATTTACCTCCAGCAGCTCAACCATCTTCTCACGGTAGATATCAGAGAAAAATCTTCTTGTGCTTCTGGCGGGAGAACCGAAAAAGCATCTTTAAATATCCCATAGCACCATTCTTCTTAACAAGGCCTATTCTCAGGACAAGGTAGTGACTCGGAGCCTAATATGCTGGGGCATTACCAAAACTAAGTGAACAGAGGGAGGGGAAGTTCAGCTTCAGCCAGCTCTACCTTGTCCCTCAGAAAAATCTAAGAAGCACCTGTGAAATTTACAAGTCACCGACCTAGGCCAGCTGAAAGACAGACTATATCATAGCACTAAAGAATACTTTACTTCCCCTCACATCTTACTACCATATTAGTAAAGCCTATCGAAAGCATGTCTGACTATCAAGAGATACGAAAAGGCAAAAAACACAATTTCAAAACAAAGAGTGAGCATCAGAACCAGACAAGGCAGGGGTTTGGGAACTATCATCCCAGGAACTTTAAACGATTGTAATTAGTATGCGAAGGGCTCTCATAGGTAAAATAGACATCATGTAAGCGCAGATGGACAATGTCAGCAAAGAGATAGAAATCCTAAGAAAGAAGCACAAAGAAGTGCTAGAGATTAAAAACAGCAACACTGTAATAAAAATTTAAAATGCCTTTGGTGAACTTATTAGTAGACTGGACATACCTGAGGAAAGAACCTCCGAGCCAGGTATCATTTCATCAGAATCCTTAAAACCAAAGAGCAAAGAGAACAAAGACTGAACACAAGAGAACAGAATATCCAAGGACCAGGAGACAACTATATGTGTAACATACATGTAATTGGAATTCCAGGAGGATATGAAAGAGAGAAAGAATTAGAAGAAATATTTGAAGAAATAATGACTGAAAATTTCCTCCAAATTAGTGTCAGACACTAAACCACAGACCTAGGAAGATCAGAGATAATTACGAAAACGCTATACTTAGGCATCTCATCTTCAAACTATAGAAAACCAAATACAAAGGAAAAATCCTGAAGAAAGCTTTCCTATCAAGGGAATAAAAGGTTTCCTTACCTCTAGAGGAGCAAAAATACAAATTACATATGATTTCTCCTCAGAAAGTGTTCTTATCTACTACAATGATTTTCATTTTATCTATAAGCTGATTAAACCCAATTTTGAATTCCTTGTAAAAATCTCTCAAGTCCAAAATCATAAATTCTTCTGTTTTCTTTTTAACTTCATGGGAAAAAAAAACAAAACAAAACACTGATATTTCAAATTCAAAGTCACTGAAATTGAGCCTTTCAAAAAAATAAAAAAATCCTTGTCTCTGCACATTGTGCGGGCCAAGATCCAGGGTTCATTCTTATGATATCTTTCTCACTCTTTTGTATGTTCAAACAATTTCCGGGTTTTGTCTATATTACCTATTTTTTATTTAAAAATTTTAGTAGTCACATTAAAAAGTAAAAAGAAACAGTTGAAATATCTTTTAATATATCCAACTAACATACTCTAAATATTTCAATATGTGATCCATATTAACTACTAGAGGCCCGGTGCACAAAAATTTGTGCACTCGGGGGGGGTGGGGGGGGTCCCTCAGCCTGGCCTGTGCCCTCTCACAGTCTGGGACCCCTCGGGAGATAATGCCCTGCTGGCTTAGGCCTGCTCCCAGGTGGCAGAGGGCAGGCCCATTCCCTAGGTGAAGCCCCTGGTCGGGCTCAGAGCAGGGCCAATTGGGGAGTTGGGGCGCCGCCCGCTGTCACGCACAGAGCAGGGTCGATCAGGGGGTTGGGGAGCTCCCCCCTGTCACACACAGAGCAGGGTTGATCAGGGGGTTGGGAGATCCCCCCTGTCACGCACAGAGCAGGGTTGATCAGGGGGTTGGGAGCTCCCCCCTGTCATGCACAGAGCAGGGCCCATCAGGGGGTTGAGGAACTCCCACCTGTCACTCACAGAGTAGGGCCAATAGGGGAGTTGGGCCACCGCCCCCTGTCACACACAGAGCAGGGCGGATCAGGGGGTTGGGGCGCCACCACTCTCACACTCAGGGGAGGGCCGATGGGGAGGTTATGGCTCTACCCCATCACACACAGAGCAGGGCCCATTGGGGGGTGGGTGGGTTGGGGCGCCACACCCTGTCACACATAGAGCCACAGGGCGATCAGCGGGTTCGGGAGCTCCCCCCTATCAGGCACAGAGCAGGGCTGATCAGGGGGTTGGGGCGCCTTCCCCTGTCACGAACAGAGCAGGGCGGATAGGGAGGTTGTGGCCCCGCCCCCTGTCACACACAGAGCCACAGAGTGATCAGGGGGTTTGGGCGCTGCTCCCTGTCACGCTGACCCCAGTGCTTGGAGGCATATTACCCTTTTACTATATATAGAGGCCTGGTGCACGTGTGGGGCTGGCTGGTTTGCCCTGAAGGGTGTCCTGGACCAGGGTGGGGGTCCCCACTGGGGTGCCTGGCCAGCCTGGATGAGGGGATGATGGCTGTTTGCAGCTGGTCACACACCCTTCAGGGTGGGGGTCCCCACTGGGGTGCCTGGCCAGCCTGGGTGAGGGGCTGAGGGCTGTTTTCAGGCTCGTGGGTGACTGAAGCTCCCAACTGCTCCTTTTTTTCTTTTTTTTTTTTATTCTGGGCCAGCTTTAGCTCTGGCTCCAGCTCTGAGGCCTCTGCTGGGTTCTTTAATCAAGACACTGTATCAACTCCAGCTCTGAGATCCAGGCTCACTGAAAGCTGGTTTCTGGGGTTTTGTTTAGCTTCTATATTTGTTACAATGTTTCAGACTGCAGGCTCAGAGGCCGGCAAGGCAGGCGGGAACGTTGGAGTCCTCTGTCACTGAAGTAAGCAAGCCTCATGTTAGTTTCAAGCTGCCTGACTGCCAGCCGCCATCTTGGCTGGCAGTTAATTTGCATATCTCACTGATTAGCCAATGGGAAGGGTAGCGGTCGTATGCCAATTACCATGTTTCTCTTTTATTAGATAGGATTATTGAGATATTTTCTATTTTCTCATACCAAATCTTTGAAATCAGTGCATAAATTACACTTACAGTAATCTTAATTTCGACTAGCCACACTTAAAATGTTCAAATAACCACATATGAATGGTAGCCAACATTTTGGATAGGACAGATCTAGATCTTGTATTACTTGAAGACATGTTTTTCTCTTGATTCCCATTAATGGTATCTTTGAACCCTATAAAAGTTTCTCTGGATTACTGCATAAGTATTTTAGCTTCTAGACTAGACTAAAAGAATATTTTTACCATATTGTAGCCAGATTGGATTTTTTTAAAAACAAAGTATTTATAGTAATTTCTCATCTTTAAAAGTCTTGAATAGTTCTATGTCTCTAGCAGTAGAAGTACTTAAAATGAGGATAATACCCTTCATGATCATATCCAGATTTGCCTCTCTCACCCAAAATATTGGCACTTTCCCAATGCCTTTAAATTATTGTTCCATAGATGCAGTATTTTTTTATGGATTTTAATAACTTCCACTTGAAATGCTATTCCTCCTCCGTCATCACATACTGATCCTTCATGTTTAGGGCAAATGCAACTCCTTCAAGAAAACTTTTGCATTCCTTATAGATTGAAGAGTTCCTATCTTGCACTTCTTTCTTTCTTTTTTAAAATGTACTAGTAAATGTTTAATGGCATCGAAGTAAAATTAACAATTAAAAGAAACAAAAATTATTTTAATTAACATTTACCCTAGAAGCTACTAGGAAACAAATCTAGGGATGTAATTCAAATATAGAATGAAGCTGTATAAATACATTTACTAGGGCTCAAGATGTCCAGATAGACCTGGAATATGACATGTATTCAATATGTGTTACTTAGCTAATATGTGAAAAATATCTTTCAAAAATCCTACCCAAATTATTTTAATCGTTTTTAGGTGAGATAATAGCCTTCCATCTTGCATTTATTTCTAACCTAAAACTATTACGGTATACGGAGTTTTAATAGCATATTTACTTAATCACTTCCTCCTTAGTATGTATGCTTCAGGAGGGGAGGGATATTTTCTTGTTCATCACTGAAACGTTCATATGTGGCAATGAATTACTGGCAGAAAGAAGAGAAAACAGTCTTTAAAATTTGGATGATAAAATGAGTTATCAAAAAATATGTCAAGTGATGACACTAAAATTTAAGATGCAGATTGAATCAGTTACTACCTTACCTTCAGATTTTACTAAAATGCTTATGAAGTATTGATGCAGTTTTAAAACTCCTAATTAAAACCCCTTTTTGATACCCAATGACACAATCAAATGATGAGAAAAACTGGGAAATATTAGGTAAAGAAAAAATATGTACAATAGGTATGTATATACATATATATATATATTTACATATATATATATATATATATATGTACATGATGTTGCTCAATCTATATAAGGTATATTGCAAATGAGACCATTGCATTATATTTTTAAAATAATAAGAGTAAAATAACTGGGGTTCACTCACAAAACATTACAAGCATAAAAAGAAAAATAGAATATACCATAAGCTCAAAACATTTTCCAGATTGAGAAGGCACATGTTAGAGGCAGGCTCAAGGGTTCACATTAAATATATAATGTTCTTCCTTTTCTTAATTTTGATTATTGTACTTCTCAGTTATAGAATTTCTCTTTGGTTCTTGTACTTTCCAATTATCTGTTGAAAATCTCAATGTTACTCATATTTTATTGTGTGTATTAAACATGATTACTTTAATGTCTTTTTCTGACAACTCCATTATCTGGATCCCCTGTGGTTCTGTTTCAATTATCTATTGTTGTTATGGTTTAGAATCCCATTGTCTTGTTTCCTGATATGTCTGGTTAGTTTTGATTGAGTGGTGGATATTGTGTATAAAAGTTGTAGAAATAATTTCTGGCCCGGACAATGTTATTTTCATCCACAGAGAATTTGCTTTGCATTTTCCAAGTGCCTGGGGAGAATCATTCTGAGAGAATTACTATCCAATTCAGAACTGAGATGAAGTAATGCTGAGCTTGAGTCTCTGTTAGATCATTTCTACTTCTGCTTCCCCCTTATTCCTAGAGAATAATTCTGTCTCAGTTCACAGAAAGCATGTTCATTAGCCAAACCACTTGGCCGCTCCTTGACTTTAACATCTAACCCCTCAAATATGAAGTTGTCAAAATTGTTCCCCAACTTTTTAGATTATCAGTCCCCTTCAAAATAGACAAGTATCTCCAGAGTAAAAGCAGACCCAAGTGCTGCTCATGTCCCTGAGTCACTAGCCTCTCCAAAATATTGATCAAGTATTTCTTCACTTTCTTGGTATTTTTCTATGCCTTCATGTAGATGTCTATAACAATATCACTCTAAGTCTAGGTCTAGATCTGTATTTATCCCACTTCTTAAAAATTTGCCTTTATTGTTGAAAGTATTACAGATGTCCCCTTTGTTTGTTTTTCCCATTGACCCTCTCCACCCCACACCCGCCCCTCCCAGGCTTTCGCCACACTATTGTGTGTGTCCACGGGCTATGCATACTAATATATGCATATAAGTTCCTCCATTAGTCACCCCCCACCCAAACACCCACTCCTGCCTTCCCTCTATGCATGCTGTTACTTTCCAAATAAAACAGCAATTAACTATTCATATGAACAGCCATGAAGGCTCACAAAAAGCCACAGAAACCATAATTGCACTGAAATTTGTCAGTGTGTTCCATGCTTCAATGTCTCTGGATCTGTTTTGTTCATCCGCGTCCACATATGAGTGAGATCATGTGACATTTATCTTTCTCTGACTAGCTTATTTCACTTAGCATAATATTAGCATAATAATTTCCAGGTTCATCCATGCTGTTGCAAATGGTAAGAGTTCTTTCTTTTTTACAGTTGCGTAGTATTCCATTGTATATATGTACCACAGCTTTTTTGTTTTGTTAATCCTCACCTGAGGATATTTTTCCATTGATTTTTAGAGAGAGTGGAAAGGAGAAGGAGAGACAGAGAGAAACATTGATGTGAGGATTGACTGGTTGCCTCCTGCATGTGCCTTGACCGGGACTGGGGATCGAGCTACAACCTGTACATGCCCTTGACCAGAAACAAAGTCAGGACCCTTAAAGCCAAGGGCTGATGCCCTATTATCCACTGAGCCAAACCAGCTAGAGCTACTACAGCTTCTTTATCCACTCCTCTGCTCATGGGCATCCGGGCTGTTTCCAAAGCTGAGCTATACCACTTTTCATTGGCCCTTAGCCAGAGGATTAGTCTGGTTAGCACAGTTCACCATTCCTGGAAGCAGAAATCCCTGACCTCATCTTAAACAAAAATTTATCCTTGGGAATCCTATAAGAATGGAGTTGACTCTGATTTCTTTGAGCATCTTTACATTTGCTTTTATCAGTTGCTTCTTGGCTTGGGACATATTTTAATCTTAATTTCTTAGCTTGTTGCTTTCTGGCCTACACAGTATAATTTTAAAATCAGAACATATTTCAATTTTAGGCCCTTAGTTACAATTTAATAGGTAATATATTTCCTCTGACCTGGAGCTTAGAGAGATGTAGGGAAAACCTTTGCTCTGCTGGAAGCTATAGATTAATTTCTAGTGTTTCAGTGTTTTGGTTCCTTCTTATTACCTTCTATACATTCAAACAAGGTCTTGTCCTGTCTCTATTGGATGGTTAAAAACAAAGCCCCTTGGTTATCAAACTGCAAATACTCTAGATTGGCCTATGAGAAATTTCAGACTTGCAACCTCTGTGATTTTAATTCCACCTTTCCTTTTTATTTATTTATTTTCTTAATACAAGGCTTTTATTGTACATCTTTATAGTTTCACAAACAAGTGTGACAAATCATTCAGCATCTTGGTGTTCCTATAGCTGGGCAGCTTAGATCTTATCCATCAGCCTGCTGAACTGTTCCTTTTTCAGAGACATAGATACCATCTACAAATTTTCTGATATCCTTGTTTTTAACTGTTGTGGCTTGCTGAATCAACGCAGCTGAATTTGATACAAGTTCAATGTCATTTCCTTCAAGAATCAACTCATCTTTCTGGGCTTGAGATACTGCACAAGCAACGCCTGACCTCATCCGAACTCTGCGGGTGTATTTTTCGCCCAAGAAATTTCTAATTTCAACAAGAGAACCATTCTCCTGAATAACGATGTTGATGGGGAAGTGACCATACACAGACCTCATCTTGTAACGGAAGCCCAGCGTAACACCCTTGATCCTGTTCTGCACATGACTGCAGATAGTGCGAACTGTGGCCAGTTCCTTTCTATCCCCCCCGCACCCCCCCCACCACCACTCCCTTTGTCAACCCGGAGCCTCTTCTTTTTCTTTCCAATGAGAATGAACTCTACATTGTTGTGGTTGAAGCCCCTCCGCAGGGTGCCTCTTGGGGCCCTTCACAATAACTGTGTGTCCCTTCAGCTGACAGGGGTCCTCAAACTATGGCCCGCGGGCCACATGCAAATACAAATATTGTATTTATTCTCGTTTTGTTTTTTTACTTCAAAATAAGATATGTGCAGTGTGCATAGGAATTTGTTCATAGTTTTTTCTTAAACTATAGTCCGGCCCTCCAACGGTCTGAGGGACAGTGAACTGCCCCCCTGTTTAAAAAGTTTGAGGACCCCTGCTTCAGCATTACGCCTACATTTCCTGGGATGTCCACAGTCTGATTGCTGAGAAAGGTCTTCACCCTTGAAGTAGATGCGGCAAAGAGGAAGCCTCCATCTTTACTTTTGACTCTCAGAGTTTTCCTGAGTTTCCTGAATACCCAAGTAATCCTTTAAGATGCTGTTTTGGTAAATGTTTTTCAGAATTCATACATATTTTGTAATGGCAGCTTCCCCCCCCTCCCCAGATTAATCTGTCTGATATATTGCTACTAGAATTACAAGTCTAATAAAAATTTCTATGCATGCTATTACTTTCTGAATAAAACAGCAATTAACTATTCATATGAACAGCCATGAAGACTCGCAAAAAGTCACAAAAACCAGAACAGCACTAAAATGTAAGAATGTGTTATCAGAAGAATCATATTGAGAACTTATCAGTGATCAATGAATGCTTTGGTCAAAAACTAGATTAGCAGGGTCAAAGATGAAAACTTAGAATTAGATTGAACCCAACTTTTTTAAGATTCACGACTACTGAAACTTAGAGTTTATCAATCAGAGACAATGTTCGCTCCTTCCACTGCGGGAGAGTCTCTCTGAGAACAGTCCACTCTTCAAGCCCCTCAGTCCACACTGATGCTGCCACTTCTCACACCCTCCCAGTCATCATGGGCACCTTCATCCCTTCACCCACTTAGAGCTACAGCTCCCAGGGTCAGACTAAATCGGTAACTAAGTAAGCCTCTGAGACAAGGGAAGTGCTCTTTTTCTTCTGTTTTCTCAGAATAAAAGCTAGTCTTAAAGATGAAGTCTGGCCCTGTCTGGCTTGGCTCAGTGGATAGAGCATTGGCCTGTGGACTGAAGGGTCCCAGGTTCGATTCCGGTCAAGGGCATGTACCTTGGTTGCGGGCGCGTCCCCAGTGGGGAGTGTGCAGGAGGCAGCTGATCGATGTTTCTCTTTCATCGATGTTTCTGGCTCTCTGTCCCTCTCCCTTCCTCTCTGTAAAAAATCAATGAAATATATTTTTTTTTAAAAAAAGATGAAGTCTGAGAGTGTCCTGGATACAGTTTATTTTGTCAATTGTATTTTTATGTATTCCTTTTGGTCAAAGTAGTAATACAAATTGCATTTTATTATACAGAAATACATTTTTCTCCCAGAGGTAACCAGTCAATGCGAGCAGGAAAAACTTCCTCCTTAGCCACTAAAGCTGTTTTTTATAAGGCTGCAAGGCCACGGGAATTTGTTAAGGGTATGTACACATCTAGGTTCTATAGCTTGAAGCTGAGGAGGATTTTATCCATGCCATGCTGAACATTAATGTTTTTAAGAGTTCACATTCTCCCTGTTGGCAAACATCCTTCCTATATAAAGCCGTCTCATTTAAGATGAATAAATCATTAGCAACAGCAGAGAAAAGGAGAGAAACTTTTTCAATCTAAGAAAAACGAATTTCCTTTAAGACTGACAGACAAATTGTACACTTTAAAAACCTTTTTTTTTTCTATGGGAAACAAAATGGAATAGTTGGAAAGCATCTACTTTGTACAGCTAGCTATAGGCACATACCAGCAGTGGATACTGTGGAACATGGAATTAAAGATGAGATTAAAGGACAATGGACTGAGTGAGTGCTCAGGGTACAGAAATGCAATGGAGTTCCAACAAAGATATGGAAAGAATGATAAGTACCTAAAACGGAACATCAGAATTAAGTTCTCCAATAGGAAAGTCCACAAAAAGGAGACTCAGTGGTGCAGAGAAGTGAATGAGTGACAAGATGAAAAAGCTTCCAAGGAAAATGAAAATAAAATTGAATATACATAAGGAGGACAGAGAGTGGAGACCTATCTGATGAACGTATAGGTGCTACTGAGGAAGAAGTAAGAACAAATGTAACAGCTGTAATGATCATAAGTATAATTATCATTTTTTTAGAAATGATTCCCGTGAAAGAAAATCTGCCTGCAGATATTTCTGCTCATACCATGCTATGAGACAGATAAAATTATTCCATGCCTAGGTTTAAATTAGAAATAGATGTGCTATTAAAAAAACACACTTAAATATAAACCAGTAGTAAATTTTAAATAGATAATAGAGAGAGAGGAATGAATATAGTGATAGATAGATGAAAGGAAGAAACAATCTCCCTCTTACAGAAAATATATATAAAAAAAAACCAGTCTCTTAAGGAAAATTAAAAGGAAATAAAAATATTAGCTAATATGTATATTTGCTCTGTATCTCACTATATTCTAAGCACTTTGTATATAATCTCAATTCTTATTAAAATTACATAGACTATTAATTCTCACTAGAACTCTGTGACATAGGTATTATCATTCCCTTTACTGTATAGAAGTTGATGTACAGGTTGCCCATCCTCACACAGCCAGAAAGTGGTGAAGCCAGAATTTAAAACCAAGTGAAATGTTTCAGAAAGTGTGCACTTAAGCACTGTGGCATGTCATCTAAATTTATTTTAAGTGTCTTGATAGATATTTAAAACAAATAGTTATGATTTAAATGATATTAAAAACAAATATATTTTGGTTAAAAAGTAAACATAATAATGGTTTTAACTTCCTAATAACAAACTGATTCTCAGATTGAGGTAAAAATATATGTAACTGTATATTTCTTTTTTAGTCAGGACTCTTCTAGTAACAGAAATCTAAATCAACATATGCAATCTTTTTTTTAAAATATATTTTATTGATTTTTTACAGAGAGGAAGGGAGAGAGATAGAGAGTTAGAAACATCGATAAGAGAGAAACATCGATCAGCTGCCTCCTGCATATCTCCTACTGGGGATATGCCCGCAACCCAGGTACATGCCCTTGACCGGAATCGAACCTGGGACCTTTCAGTCCGCAGGCCGATGCTCGATCCACTGAGCCAAACCGGTTTCAGCAACATATGCAATCTTTATCAGCATATATCTTTGCAAAGTGCAAGTGCTGTGATTGGTTTAAGATGTGATAGGATCCAGTGGTTCAAAAGAAGCCTTGAGACTCTATGGCTGGTCTTCTGTCACCGAAGTTTTTAGCACTGACATCGTTCACTGGAAAGCTCTCTTCATATGGTGATGGAAGATATGAACAAGCCACAATTAAATTTTAAAACTCTTACTACTGAGTGATGCACAGAGAAAGAAATAATTCTGATTGGCTCAACTACAGCTACAAATCCTTTTCTGAATTATCACTGTAGCCAGGTGTGTGGGAATCACAGAGCCATACCTGTGGCAGCCACGGTGGAGTATGTAATAGCCCCATGAGCAAGGAGGAAGCTTTTGCAAAAGGAAAAAACGAAAACAATAATAGATGTCCACCACAAGAGTACCAAAATGACATAAATATTTTTAAAGAAAAATAACGAGCAAAATGTATAACAATAACGGGAATATTTAGATCAGAAAATAATTTAAATAAAAAGCACAAATATAACAAACATATTAATTAAAGTTAACTGCACAGTAAAAACATAACTGGTATAAGCCACTATTAATTGAATAATATAACAAGTAAATATAGGTAGAAAATCTGTTAAGGAAAAAATGATAAATTCAGAGAAACATTTTTAGAATATAAAATTTAAAAAACAGTAATCATTCATTCCGCGTCAGATGAAGTAGAAGTGTGAAGATCAGAAGAACATACAACATGATCAGTAAGGAAAAATGTTGATGTGTATTTTGACTTCTTAACCTCACATAGGAAATTTGACTTTAAATTTCCATAAAACATTTTCAGAAATTGGTCTAAACTGAAACACACAAATCACAACAATCTCCAAATTTCCAAAAAATAATTTATATTGGCTAGAAATAGCCAATATAAATTTATAACAAATATTTATATTTTAATAGTTCCAAACACTTGGAAATTTAAAAAATCCTCTTGAATTAATTATTGAGCCCAATAAGAGAAAAAGATTACTTCAATTATATTTTTTTTAGGATTCAATGAGTTGGAAATAGTAATATGAATATATTATCAATGAATCCCATTATTTTAAAATTAATTACAATAATTGTTTATTCATATTTAAAATTAATGACTAATTCAATATAAAATACTTTTAAATGATTGTTTTGAACTTAAAATCTACTTTAGTCAACTTAGTTGTGTATTTGAAAGCCCCAACTCATTTTATTCAATACCATGTCTTCCAATATGACAAAAAATATATATCTCTTTCTTCATATTACATTTTTCAAAAAAATGGATTTTGATTAGAAGGTATCATACATGATGTAAAGGTCAATAAAACTTGATTAAAATGATGCATGCAATATGACTATCTTTTAATTGAATTTTATAGTAATGATTAACTAACATAAAGATGATGGGGGGAATGATTGAGAGTTGTCTCCAACTTTAGCACATTTAAGTTAATCTTTATTCTTAGATACTGATGCTATTACTCTCTTAAGTATCTCTAAATTCCTAAGTAGAATGAATTTCCCAAATGAATTTGGCAGGCCCTGTAACTACTAGAGGGCAGCAAAGTCTTGTCCTATGCCCAGATAGCCAGTACAATTAGCTCCTTGCAAAACCACATGGAGTAACTGTATGATGAAACTTTAGCTTCATTTTCTGCCAAATAGTATTCTAGGAAACCTATTTGGTTCTAATATTTGCACTTTAAAACAAAATCCAATCACTTGATCCATCCCGATCAATAAACACTAATTAGCAAGCTAATCATTGTAATTAGGTTACACATGGGTTCGAATGGTATATTCCTTTTTAAATATCAGATATTATCACTCTTGCTATAACACACTCTACCGAAATTGTTTTAGGACTTTCTTGAAAAGGGTCATTCAAATGTTAAAAAACTGCTTTGTTTAAGATATCACATGACACATATTTACTATAAAATCATGTATCTAGCAAACTTCAATGTTATTCAGGGTAAAGAAGTATCCAAAATAGAATTGTGGTGCTCTCAGGAATATGTAAAAATGATTTAGTTGCCTAGCAACACCCCACCCCCAATAGAAAATGAGGAACTTTGTATACTCTGTAGCCATTTTTTTTAATGTTATTTCTGTGGTGCAGCGTATTAGATCAGCGTGCCTTGTGAACAGGATTTTCACAGTCAGGAGATGTGACTGTGTTTAAGATTCCTTTTTCCAGTCACTAGTTCATTGTCAGTGGCAGCTACAGAGCAGCTTTATGTGCATTCAGAGACCGCCAGGAAATTAGTTCTGCATGACTGAGTCAGCACTGTAGCTCAGAGCAGGAGGATCACCCATTCCCTTAAGCAATTGTTTGTTCCTTGTTGTGATAACCATATTAAATATCACAATTCCAGGGTACAAAAATATAGCCACACCATTATAATTCATGTAAAAATCAAGTCACCCCTAAAAGAGTGACCAATAATATAAACTTTCTCAATGTTTAATTGTAATATGTGAGGCTGGGCTTTTTTCGTTGATAGCTGTTTATAGCTTAGTTAGTGTCTTCAAACATTCTTCGAAACTGCATAAGACAGTGAAGTACAATGTCAGTGAAATGAATCCAGGGAAAATGAACATTTAAAACTAGCAACAGCTGAAATGCAACTGATCTTTAAAATTAAGTCAAATGTTTTTGTTTCTATGGTTTTCAAGGGGAAAAAATAGCATGGCATTAATTAGTTACTAGGCTACATTCCAAAGCAAATTTATATTGTTCCAATGTGCTTCAATACTACCCATGCCTGTCCACGTGTGGCCCTCGCACATCCATTCCCAAAATCACTCTTCACTTTTGTTCTTTCTGTAATAAGGCAATATAAAATACTAGAGGCCTAGTGCACAAAATTTGGGGTCCCTAGTAGGGACCCTAGTTGGGTCCCTAGGCCTGGCTGGTAATCAGGGCTGATCTGTGGGGCAAATGGCAGGGCGATGGGGGGACCCTGCTTGCACCTACTTTGGCTGGCCTTGGGCCTACAGGTTGGGGGCAGTTCCTGCATTGAGCATCTGCCCCCTGGTGGTCAGTGTGTGTCATGGAGACCGGTCTTTCCACTGGTCATTCTGCATTTGGTCAATGTGCATATTAGGCTTTTATTATATAGGATTCCTTTATCCTGTCCTATAGGTTAGACCAGGGGTCCTCAAAATTTTTAAACAGGGGGCCAGTTCACTGTCCCTCATACCGTTGGAGGGCCAGACTATAGTTTAAAAAAAAACAAAAAACTATGAACAAATTCCTATGCACACTGCACACATCTTATTTTGAAGTAAAAAAACAAAACGGGAACAAATACAATATTTGTATTTGCATGTGGCCCATGGGCCATAGTTTGAGGATCCCTGGGTTAGACACTATTTTCTAATTAAACTCTAGGTTGTTTAGTGTCTTTGCATATTCTTTAAGATTGAAATGGATTCTTTTCCCCATTGCTACACACCATACAAGCAAATGCAAGAATACAAGTGATCTCTTGGTTTTGTTGATGTATTTCCTAATCATATATCAAAATATATATGTAATCCCAAAATATTATACACCTCTACACACACACACACACACACACACACACACACACACCTTTCAGTTTGAGCAAATTGTCCTTGCTTGAATCTAAAGGTATAGCTCCTTTAGAATTTAAGGCCTAAGGGTTTTCTGGGGGAATTTCTCTGTATTTCAAGGCAGGATTCCTATTTTCTGTCCCTCAGTGTACACTATATAGTAATCTCCCTGTATCCACAGGGATAAGTCCCAAGACCCTCAGTGTATGCCTAAAACCACAGGTAGAACTGAACCCTAGATATCCTGTTTTCTCCTATATAAACATACACTTCACAGCTTCTGTTGGGCATATCCAAATTGCAGCACCACTGCTCTTGCACTTTGGGCCAATATTAAGTAATGAAAGGGTTACTTGAGCACAAGCACTGCAATACCCAGACAGTCTATCTGCTAACCAAGATGGCTACTGAGTGACTAATGGGCAGGTAGTGTCCTTACAAAGTGGACATGGATAAAGAGATGAATTACGGCCCATGTGGACAAGAGTGGGATAGCAAGAGATTTCATCACACTACTCAGAATGGTGCGCAATTTAAAACGTGTGAATTGTTTCTCTTTGAAATTTCCCATTTAATATTTTCAGATCACACTTGTAACAGAAACTGTAGAAGGCAAAACCTCAGATAAGGGGGAAGGCTACTGTACATATTTATACATTTATATTGATATATGCCTCTTTTTAGAATTTCAACAAAATTATTAATTGCCACTTTTTAGACCTGGGAAACTAGTATGAAACAATAATCTGGAAATTGGCTAAGAAATTTAATTCAAGAGAAATTTATGAAGCACTGACTCTATGGCTCGAACTTTGCCATGGTGAATAGAGAAATATCTGACACAGTTCTTAGCTTGAACCTTGTCTTTTAAAAACATGAAAGATACTATTTTCCCATCTGTCATAATTTTTGGTTGAAAAAATATATGAACATGTCAAACAAAATCAATTTGAAAAATTTTCTAATAGCATGAAGAATAGTACAGAACTTCTGCATACCATATTTTTCAAACTGATCAAATTCTATTTTATGATGAAATGACAGACTTTCTGACTCAGGAGAATCAAGAGGTGTAAGAGATTGATTCTACTGAGACACACACGAATACCAGCAACAATGGGGAATCTGGTTTACTATCCATTGTTTTCACTGATGTTAGAAATGGAGTAGTCTCATAAATAAATGTTAATATATTAGCTCAAGGAAGACAGAAAATTATCCCTCTTAAGTTCAGTTATTTATTTTGAGATTGGTAAATGGCCAAGTAGCATAAAGCTGTGTTGTAGCAATCACAAGACAAGATGTAGCAAACACCAAACTAAGCAACTGGGAGAGATTAATATGAGACAACTAAAGTCCGACAAGAAGATCAAGGTAAAAGAGCAAAATAAAAGTCAACAGGGTTTTACAACTTGTGCTACTTTCTAAAAAAAAGTTGAGTCCTAATTTTTAATTCATGTTTTCAAAATACCTTAAAGCAACACCCCAGACTCTATCAGAAACAAGAAAAGTTAAGAAGAACTAAACAGCATCACAATTTCACTTAGTGAAAAATATAAAACTTGGTCAAAAAGACTAGAACTACTAGCCCACAAAAAACAAACAATAACAAAAAACAATTTATTACAGTACCTGATGAGTGTTACCCTTGTGATGATAGTGTTAGGCTGTGTAAAAAGAAATAGTTACCATCAAGATCATTCCATATTTTAATCTGCTTGTGAATATAAAGCTGGAATGTTAAGCTAGAGAGGGAATATCATCATAGATGTTCTCAAAGAGTATGTAGGTCATGATTTGCACAAAGGATGCTTGTCTGAGAGGGTGATTGAGGGTTAAAATATACCCTCACGCTGCTCTTAGAGGTATCAGTCCTGGCCTGCTGTGTTGACCTAGAAGGACGAGGCGCCTTTTAAAACATATTTTGTTAAACTCTGATCAGCCTTTGCTCACCCATGAAAAATTTTCCCTTTTCATTTGTGTTTTCTTGGCCATTCCTGCCATTATATAACAAGGAGAGAACAGCACTTTGTAATATACATTTATACATGGTTTTTTTCTGGTATTTATTGTGTTTTTTTTCTGGCATTTATTGTAAGAAGAAAAAGCATGGATGCATAATTTTTATCTTTTCATAATATGTTCATAATTTATATTTTCATATTTTTCTTTTCACATTGAAGTTATTTATTTCAGAGAAGAAGGACAAGGAAGAGAGAGATAGAAACATCAATGATGAGAGAGAATCATTGATTGGCTGCCTCCTGCATGCCCTCCATTGGGGGGTTGAGCCTACAAACCCACCATGTGCCCTGACTGGGAATGCACTGTAACGTCCTGGTTCATAGGTTGATGCTCAACCACTGAGCAAGACCAGCTGGTTATTTATTTATTTATTTATTTATTTATTTATTTATTTATATCAAACCCTGTTCAGTTTACCCAGCCTTAACACAATAACTATACTTTAAAAAAAAGAATTGTATTTGCTAACAATGAAGAACTGGTTCTATTTTGTATCTGTTAATAGATATTAAAATAAATACTTTGATTTCTGCCTTATTTTAAAGTTACTATTTTTTTCTAGTTAAGAAAAAGAACTAATCATAGTTTTAAAATGGAGATGTCCCTATTAGCTGCAAAATTTTATTTTCTGGGTAAGACTACAGAATCTTGGGAAAAGGAAACAAAAATATCTATTAGTACGTGCAATCTAATGGTGTATTATTTCATATCATGAGTCAGTTGATGCTCTGAATTTGAGGCAAATTTGATGTTCAAAATTTAAACTTAAAAATGTCTCTAAGCTCATTAGAAGCTGAAAAATGACGTCATAAGTGTCTCTATCAAAGCAACTATGTGACATTTGCAGACATGATTTACTTTCCAAAAAACATAATCCCAATTATAATTTTGAAGCTCTGCCTGAGAATGAGAAGATTGTAGGAATAAGATGGGAATTTGTTGAGAAAAAGGAAACATAAAAGGTGCAGGGTAGTCTGCAGCAGATGGGGGTAGATGATTAAGGGCTGATTTCTTACAAAGAGAAAAATAAAAGCAAAAATAAAGAAGAGACAAGTCATCTTCGAGTACACACAGACACACATTTGACAGTCATTTTACTTAATTATGTTTCATCTGTAGTCATAGCTCACAGTGAACATCCGTTAGGAAGGCTCAGCACATAACAATTTACAGTTCTACCCTGATCCTTCCCTGTGCTTGGGTTGAGTATCTCATACAAATACTACCCATGCTTATGAATTCCCTTCTGTCTCTTTAGGAGCAAGAACTGCTAATAGGACAATCTTTTGTTTGGTGTTACTTCCTGCTTCCTACCATGGTCAACCCAGCCTCCCAATGACTTCTGTCAGAGGCTGGGATCCAGAAGTCCCCAAAGGATTGTTCAGGAAAGCAATGACAGTTCAGAGATCAAACCAGCCTGTGCTAAGACCACCAGGAGACTTACTGTCTGTTGCAGCCTTGTGCTTTGGCCCAGAACCATTCCTATTGCCATTTGAGCTTATTGCAATATTATACCCACAACATAGTAACACAGTGTATATTTTTCAGCTTCATTTACAAGAAAAATACATAATACCTTGGAGGAACATACACAGTATAATATAGGAAATGAGCACAATGTTGAAGTTATAAAGAAAAAAAGAGTTCCTTTGATCCCTAACTAAAAAAAAAAAAAAAGGAAATAGAGAGTATATTAATTTTAATATTTTTGTGCATAAAAGGAATACCTAAGTGGACAACAGTCATTTGAGTTATGTTGATCATGTATGAAAGTGTATTTTGAATTTGGTCAAATAGAAATTAATGGGTTCAATTATCACATTTACATATCTATGGGAATATGCATTAGGTAGATCATCTCTGTAATGGTGTGTTTCCTAAACAGATATTTACTTGCTTAATTTATATTTGTGAAGATCAACTGTTATTTCAAATTGGAGATTTGGTTTTATAGATCTATAACAGAAATGGGAGCCAAAAAATAACATTAAAAATGAAGCGAGACTTGCAATGGGTCTTCATAAGATTCTGAGAGGTTTTAGTGGCCATCTCCATCTTGACGAACTGTAATTTATAGAGTTTATTCGCATTTTCTAGAGCAATATCATAAGTTACCCTGTTGTTTTTTCCTCCTTTAGGTTTCTAAATGCTCAAAACCAACCTTTTCTTTCCCCTGCAGAATCTTGATCCTCCATCTGGAAAGTCCTCTGAGTTTTCATCCATTATCTGAATGAACCGTGGAAATAATTCCTTGTTTTATCTTTGGTAAGTGCACTAATGGACATGTGATAGACTCATAACCCTTGAAGGTAATGGTGTGAAACTGCTCCAAAACTGGCTAGAAAAACAGAGATCCCATTTCTGATCCCCTGATGGTTGCAAATCATACACTTTTTCTATTAGAGAGCAAAACAGTCCCTCAAAGAATAGCCCTTATGTTTTACTCTAAAAAAAGATAAGAATTCTGAAATATTATATTTACAAATAACTTTCTAACCAAAAAAAATACTTCCAAAACTATTTGAATCTAAATATTTGGTGATTATCAACAAATCAGAGCTTTTACTCCAGTCATAAAACTTTTAGATAATGATTATAATAGCAATACCTTACATAACACACAAAGAAAAAATCTCACTAATGTGATTTATGCATATTTCAATGTGTGCAAAACATGCCAGCAAGGTTGGTGTCTCTATTATATCTCTATTTCAGATACATATAAAATTAGTCTCTTGCTTGGTATCTTGCTTCATATTGAATCAGGTATATGCTCCATCTTGATAAAATATTTTTTGAATTGAATAATGACTTCATATCACATTTTTGCCTTCACTGTAGTTTTATTCCACTTGAAGTAAGACTTCTCCTTAGCATGGACTGACTCCTCAAAAAACAATAAATTGCTATTTTAACTGACAATATTCTTTGATTTATGAGTGTTCAAATCCTTTTTTTTTTTTGAGAAAGTAGCTGAAGAGAACATATGTGGCAAACTCCACAGTATATGTTTTCTGCATATCCAGAGGAAATCTAATTTCTTTCTCACCCTAGCAATTATAATTTAATGTTTTATCATCAAATTATTGTCTTCAATAACTGCTATATTTCTGCTCATTTTCAAGCAGCCACATTTTGTTTTTAATTATTTGTTTTCTAAGAGCTATGCAGGGAGTTGTAATATTTGTAATCTAAATACTATTTCACTCTCATGAGGTAAATCAAAGGAACATGTTGTATCTTCAAAAAACTGCCAAATAACAGAACACAATAGATAGTAATTCTTTATGAGCCAGAAAGATTCCAAGTGTGTGGAGATATTGTAGTACATCTCTATTTTCACAGAGCCACTCTCATTTATCCTCATAACACTAACCTTTGCAGAGTTAAAATATGAAGGTATTGAAGAATGATTGGAATAAATAAAAGGGTGACTTTTTAAAAAAGCCCCTTGAAGAAAGAAAACCTTGTGCTGTGACATAAGAAACAGAAAGAAGAAAGAATGAATTAAAAATGGGAGGGGTAATGAATATGTCTACAAAACAATGAATGAAAGAGAAAAGATAAAGACTCTAGAGAGTGGAAAAATAATTAGGGGGAGATTTCATAACACTTTGCCAATCCTATAACAAGATAAAAAAAAAAAAAGGAAAACAAATTATAAGTTAGCGTTGATACCTAAGAAGCCTTTGTATGAAGCCTATCTATTTCTGTTGTTATTTCCAGCTATTCTTCCAAAAGAATAAGCAACTCGAATATTTGTACCAGACATATTTGGGAAATCAATTATATAACTACTAGGGGCGAAGTGCACAAATTCATGCACCTTGAAAGGAACTGTGGGCCACAAAGCTGGGGTGGGCACAGGGGTGGGTCTTGACCCATCCACTGTGCCCCTGCCCGGCCCCTCCCATCACAGCCCCCAGTCCCCTCTTTGCTGGCAGCCCACCACTCTCACCATACGCTGACAGCGCAGAGCGACTGGGGCCTGTGCCAGTAGCAGGTGTGAGCAGGGCTGGCGCCATCAGCAGGTGCGAGTGGTGACTGCTGCTTCAATCGCCCCTCAGGAGCAGGGGGAGGTGGGGAAGCCCTCAGGGGCAATCAGGGCTGGCAGCCGCCACTCGCACTTGCTGATGGCACCAAGCGATTAGGACCGGCACCTGGTGCTGACTGCGGGTGCGAGTAGGGCCAGCGCAGGCAGTGAGTGTGAGCACTGGGTGGGAATACGGTGTGCAGGAGCAAAGAATTTTCAGAACCACCAGAGGCTCACCCCGATGACAGAGACCTGGTACCCCACCTTGGTCTGGTTCACCCTGCCCCACCATCCCGCCGTGGCCAATGCCTGCCATCTTCTGCGCTCTGCCCCCTGCTGCCGCCTGCCATATTCTATGCGCACCCCCTGGTGATCAGCACACGTCATTGTAACTGGTTGTTTGGTTGTTCGGTTGTTTGCCATTTGGCCTATTTGCATATTGGGTTTTATATATTTATAGATAAGGTATTACTGTGCATAATGGGTAAAATAGCATGTTTTTGAGTGGGGCAGTCTCTTAAATTACTTAAGACTCTGAACCCTGTTTTGTCTTGAAATGGAGGCAATAATATTTCCCTTGTGAATGATGTTGTCAATTGAATAAATGGAAAATGCAGAAATTATAGTACAGGAATAATGAAGAGCAAAGCTAGCATACCTCATCATCATGTTCACTGTGGCACAATCTATCCTCCCTTTTTAAATATTTTTATCTTTTGTTAACATCCCTACAAGATATCAAGTCTGATTTGCTTTGCCCTCTTATGGTGACTTCATGGGCAGATGCTATCTATGGACAGAGAATAATTAAAAGTAGGGAGAGAAGAAGTGTTAACATGAGTGAGCAAGTCTATCTGATAAGCTTAAGCCATTTATGGCTATTAAAAATCCAGGGAGCCCTAATGGTTTGGCTCAGTGGCTAGAGCATCGCCCTGTGGACTGAAGGGTCCCGGGTTTGATTCTGGTCAAGGGCATGTACCTTGGTTGCGGGCACATCCCCAGTAGGGGGTGTGCAGGAGGCAGCTGATCAATGTTTCTCTCTCATCGATGTTTCTAACTCTCTATCTCTTTCCCTTCCTCTCTGTAAAAATACAATAAAATATATTTTTTAAAAATCCAGGGAGATTTACTAGCATGACTAAGTATAATATGTGATGATGATACAGGTGGGTGACCAGGTGGTGCACAGACAATGATGCCAAGCGAAAGGTTTGAGAAGGTGCTCAATGGACAACCTAGTGAAAAGTTGAGGAATACACTAGACATGAAGGCACAAAAGGAGGAATGGTCACACATAGTCTGGGACTTTGGAAACCAAGTAAGGGATGTGTGTTTTAGTTTTATTGTTAAAATATGTCACAACAATGATATTACACAATAATGTATAATACTACTCCCTCCAAAAACAGATAATGTTTCCTGTGGAGACTTATTAGGAAAGAGTATTGTGGTGGCGAACATCCATCATTGCTCCCAGGCCAAAAACTGATGTGCATGAGTGACCTATTTCCACACTGAAACAAGGTCATCCACATCTATAGTTAGCAGACACAAGAGAATAAAAAATGACAGGAAAAAGCAGATATGAAAAATGGATACAGGAGAATTCCTTTTAAATGATAATTTTAGAAGGGAAAAGAGAAGTCAAAACATAAGAATACTTTAAATTCTTTAAATCACTTTATTTTTTAAATTTTTTATTGATTGATTGATTTGAGAGAGAGACATCAATTTGTTGTTTTATTTATGTATGCATTCATTAGCTGTTTCCTGTACCCTGACAGGGGATAGAACCTGCAACCTTGGTATATCTGGACAATGGACAACTGAGCTACCCAGCCTGGGCTAAATTTGTGATCATTTGTGAGGCTGACTGACCCCTCATTTCTATAATATTTAATGTAAAGATAAATTTTCATCTCAGCAACTCAACCTAGGGGAATCTTTATTAGGCTTTACTTAGCCTGTGCAAAATTGTAAAATAGACAAAGACTTCCCTCTCAACATTTTAATCTTCATCTTCATTTGAGTAATCAGTCCTCCTTTTTGCTTACATAACAGGGATCAGAGCCTTTTTTAGGTCCAGTTTCTAGAAGAGCCTGCGGTTGAGATTCTTACACCTGTGATTTCTCAAGGGTGTGTCCTCAGAAGCCTGTGAGAGCATGAATGGAACTGCGTTGGGAAAGGGGAGAAATCAAGTAGAGGTGGGGATCAGGGGAGGTCTCGCCCTCAGCCTGAACCCAGGTGGATCTCTAGAGCAGAAATTGATTACGCAATCTGTCTCCCATGAGGCAAGGGCCTTTGTAGCCTAGCACCAGTCAGTCATTTTCTGGCCTCCTAGTGAGTGAGACAGCTCCAAAAGCCAAAGGGAGTGCTACTGGGAAGGGTACAGAACCTTGAGCCCTTAGCAAAACATGCCACTGCTGTTAAAAGGGATTCCCCAGGAATCTGGGTGAGACACCCATAGCATCAGCTATAGCTGTTGTCAAAATGATCTAAACATGTATTAAAAGATATTCTCATAAAAATCTCTAAGAAATTAAAGTAAAACAATTTCTGGGAAGCTTGGAAAGTGGGGAGGTCATGGGGGAAGGAGAAGGGGCATTTTTCCAGTATCCCTAAAGTCATGTTTCAGGTTCCAACACTGATTTCCCAATAACATGATTTAACCATGTTTGCTAAACATTTAGTGGTCCAAAAAATAAGAGAAAGGGTCTAGTTAGTCTACAGGCTTTCTGATCTGTGTGGCCCATTTCTATATAGACTATTTTTTCAGGTTACTGAATGTGGATATATGTGTGAAAGGAAATACTTTCTTTTACTACTGTATTTCTTTATATATATACTAGAGGCCCGGTGCACAAAAATTTGTGCACTCGGGGGGAAGGGGGGTCCCTCAGCCCGGCCTGTGCCCTCTCGCAGTCTGGGACCACTCAGGAGATAATGACCTGCTGCTGGCTTAGGCCTGCTCCTGGGTGGCAGAGGGCAGGCCCAATCCCTAGGTGCAGCCCCTGGTCAGGCTCAGAGCAGGGCCGATGGGGGAGTTGGGGCGCTGCCCCTGTCATGCACAGAGCAGGGCGGATCGGGAGATTGCGATGCCACCCTCAGTCATGCTCAGAGTAGGGCTGATTGGGGGGTTGGGGCACTGCCCCCTGTCACACTCAAGGCAGGGTCAATGGGGAGGTTGCGGTGCCACCCACTGTCACGCACAGAGCAGGGCCCATCAGAGGGTTGCGGTGCCACCCCCTGTCACACACAGAGCAGGACGGATCAGGGTGTTGGGGTGCCGCACCCTGTCATACTCAGGGCAGGGCCGATGGGGAGGTTATGGCTCTACCCCGTCACACACAGATCAGGGCCCGTGGGGGGGGGGGGGTGATAGGGCGCCGCATCCTGTCACACACAGAGCAGGGCCGATCAGGGGGTTGGGGCGCTGCACCCTGTCACACACAGCCGCAGCGTGATCAGGAGGTTGAGGAGCTCCCCCCTATCAGGCACAGAGCAGGGCTGATCAGGGGGTTGGGGTGCCTTCCCCTGTCACGAACAGAGCAGGGCTGATAGGGAGGTTGTGGCCCCAGCCCCTGTCACACACAGAGCCGCAGGGCGATCAGGGGGTTTGGGCGCTGCCCCCTGTCACGGTGATCCTGGTGCCAGGAGGCCTCGCGGCTCCGCTGATCCCGGTGCTGGGAGGCATATTACCCTTTTACTATATAGGATAGAGGCCTGGTGCACGTGTGGGGGCCAGCTGGTTTGCCCTGAAGGGTGTCCCGGATCAGGATGGGGGTCCCCACTGGGGTTCCTGGCCAGCCTGGATGACAGGATGATGGCTGTTTGCAGCTGGTCACACCCCCTTCAGGGTGGGGGTCCCCACTGGGGTGCCTGGACAGCCTGGATGTTGGGCTGATGGCTGATTGCAGCTAGTCACACCCCCTTCAGGGTGGGGGTTCCCCACTGGGGTGCCTGGCCAGTCTGGGTGAGGGGCTGAGGGCCGTTTTCAGGCTGGCAGGTGACTGAAGCTCCCAGCCTCTTTTTTTCTTCTTTTATTTTTTTTTATCCTGGGATTTATTTACCTTCTATGGCTGTCACTGGAGCTGAAAGCTGGCTCCAGCTCTGAGGCCGTGGCTGGCTGAAAGCAGGTATCTGGGTTTGTTTAGATTCTATAATTGAAACTCTGTTACCATCACTGGCGCTCTAAGCTCTGAGCCCCCTGCCGGCTGAAAGCAGGTTTCTGGAGTTTGTTTAGCTTCTATAATTGCAACATTGTTGCATCCGGAGCTCAGAGCTGGGCTGAGGCAGGCGGGGAACCTTGGCTTCCTCCGTCACTGGAGCAAGCAAGCCTCACGTTCGCTTCAGCTGCATGGCTGCTGGCAGCCATCTTGGCTGGCAGTTAATTTGCATATCTCACTCATTAGTCAATGGGAAGGGTAGCAAAGTTACGGTTAATTACCATGTTTCTCTATTATTAGATAGGATTATGTTATATTATATGTTATAATAATGCAGATATTGTTCTTGAACCTTCTAATGATCCAGAGAAATAAGAGGGACAAGTATTTATGATCATTTTCTAAACGGGCAAAATGAGACCTAGAAAGCCATCTACTTGTGCAATTCACACAACTCTTAAATGGTACTTCCAAAACCTGAACCCTGATTCTTGACTTGTAATTCAGTGTTCTTCCCACATTGCTACAACCTCTACTTTAAAGAATGTTTCAACTTCCCAAACCATGTTATTAAAAATAATTCTGTACTCTAAAGCTGTCAAAACTTTATCCTTCCAAATAACACTTGGAGGTAATTCTAGTGCTATAAATTGGCAAAGCCCATAGAATCTAATGAACAATGTTCAAAATCTACACTTATTGCATATTCTCTACTGACCACAGGCAATCTATGCTGAGCTTTCGTGTGTTCCCACAGAAAAATTACAGGTAAAAATAATACATTTGCCTCAAAGTTGGTTGGGCTATATCTGTAAGAGATCACATCTTTGCATGTTGTAAATACTACAATATATTATTATCAACATCATATGGAAAAGACTGAATAATTTATTGTCAGGTACAGTTATTTTCAGATGACCATCACACTAAACTTTTAGACTATTTACCATTCAGGAGATTTTAAGATTCAAAGATGATAGGACTCCAGACCTAGGTTTATGACCAGACACTATCTTTCCCACGCTACTGACAATAAAAGTTTACTCTTCTTTCATTGCTTGAGGCTAAATGCCACTTTGATGCCAGATATCCCACTGAGGCCAAAGCATGTGCTGAATTTTTCTGATAAATTTCTCTCTCTCTCTCCCTCTCTCTCTCTTTCTGACATAAGTGCATCATTTGCTGCCTAAGTAGCATGGTTTGGTGGTGCCATTTAACTCTATTTTACTAAAGAAAATCTTCACATTCTACTTTTTAATTTTCCATGTGACCACGATTAAAATTGCAATGTAAATTCATAATCACAGTTTTTGGTTATAAAACATGGATACCTATAAGAATTTTTTCAAAGGTAAAAATAATAAATTCTGAAGTCTTAAAATGAATAAAACTACCATCTTTATAACACAGTCTAGTATAAATTATCTTTTCCCTATGACAGTGAGTTAGAGAGTTTAAAAATGAGATGAGATAGAGCAACAGTTTCTTTCTTAATCTCTCCATCAGAAGTTCTGGAGATTGGTGAAAAATTTCCAGCATCCTGAGCTGGGCTATTCATTATCACAAGCCATCACTGAGTCTAAATTTTCTTAATTATGCTAATGCACTTAAAATATGAAAATACATTTTGACAAATTGTTACATATAAGATATTTTAACTCAAACACAGTATTCTATTAAAAAGCAATCTAAAGCAACCATATCTCAAAAAATTTGGTCAAAATAAAATGTATGTTCTGGCTTAAGTAAAATAAACAACAGTCAAATATCTGAACATAATATATACATATAAAGAAATATAGTAGTAGAAGAAAGTATTTCCTTTCACACATATAGTGACTGGCACTTGAGCTATGCATAAGTTCCCTATTGTTTCCATATCCATCTGAATTGGACCCAGCAGTGAATGGCTGTGCTGATAATGCAAATGATTCAAGACATTCTTACTGCCTGTCATCTTAAATGTTATGGTTGGTGATTCTAACTGCAGTACAATACATAATTAGGCAAGAAAAAAAGAAAGTAAATGAAAGGAAAGGGAAGGCAAGAAAGAAAGGAAGAAAGAAAGAAAGAAAGAAAGAAAGAAAGAAAGAAAGAAAGAAAGAAGATAAAAAGCATTTTGTCACAACATTTTAGTTGCTTGAATTCCCATAGGAATAATGCCAAATATTACAGCCAGGAGATTAATTCTGTGGAAGGTGATAATTCTACAATTACTTTAAAATATTTAAAGGTTGATACTATTTATTTTTTTCAAAGAAATGCCTCTTCTAAATCAAGCATTTTGTTTTGACATGAAAATATTCTTCAAAATAAATAAACATATCTCAGTTGGGAAATCCTGGTTTTACTAAGTCTAACTCTCAGAAGTTAGCCCTTTTCTGCTCTTTTCATCCATACCTGAGAGGGAGGAATTAAGAGAGAAGGTATATTCCTTTGTTACATCCTTAGGACAACACAAAACTACCTCAGTGATCTTGGAATCTCCTTTCCTGATACTAGCCTTTCAGCGACCCATGCCCATCCTGGCTTGAGGTGGGGACAGTACTGCCCATACAACCTAAATCAAGTCATTTGGTTTAGTTTGAAATTAGTAAGCATCATAAGAGTTTATATGAAATTGAGCTTATACTGGTGTAGTAGCATATTCTTGCAAGTTTTATGTCGTACCATAGATAGAAAAAAGAGTACATTAGGTCAAGCAGGGGATATTCATCTCTATCCAATTATTTTCAACACAGGCTCTTTCCTACCTCTGGTCACAGAATTGGATAATTATTCTTTTTGTAACATGCTATGCTCACACAATTAAGTGTATTTTGGCCTTGATAAAGTCCAAATTGACTCTTAATAAGGAGAGTATACTGGAACAACTATTTAATGATGCAGTTGTTTCTGTCACAAGGACACATTTTTATATCTAGACATTTCCTAACAGACATTGCTAATAGGTTTGCAGTACTGAAATGAATATCATTGCATGTTTTTATTATTTCCATAAAAAAGTTTCAAATGGGGTGCCAACTATTAACTCTTCCAGTTGCCTGGAATGAAATGAAAACAGTAATTCCTATAAACTAAAAGCTAAGTGAATAGAAGGATGGTAGCATCTAATGTGGAATGCCTAGACAGAAAGAGACAAGCTGCTTGGTGCCCTCTGATGAAAGTTCAGTTCCTTTTTGATGTGTCCAAGAATGTTCCTAACAACATTTCCTCAGCATATTCTCTTTTAATCAGTTTTCATCTAACGAAGAAAGGAAAATTGTCATTCCTATTAGTGGGTAGTGTATATTCATGGAGATAGTCCCCCCCTCCCCGCTTTCTGAAATAATGATGATACCACTCATTCAAATGGCAAATGAGCATTTTAAAATATTTCCCTACACATTGATCAGCCTTCTTTCTGGGGAAATGCACTTTTATACCAGTCACCAACCCGTGCTTTATCTTCCTATGAGAAACTAATTCAAAACCCACACTCAGTAACTGTATCTCAATGGGCTTATGAGTAGCATACACCTTTTAGAGATTTATGTTCTATATGTGGGATTTTAGTTAATTAAAAACAAACAAACAGATTATAAATATTTTGACAGATAGTGACTTGGTTTACAGTTCTACCCAGTAGAATCACTCTTCATCCCTCATACGTTTTAATCCCCCATATTTAAGGCTTCATTCTATTTTTTAACAGATATCAGATAATTGCCTAGTCATAGTCATTTAATGTAAAGATTATGTTAATACCACATTTTATTATTGAAACATCTAAGGAGCCATTTATTATTTGGTCATTCTGGATCCATCATTAAGGTTCAATATCAGCCAGCTGGTTAGTCTGGAGGGGGTTGTTATTTTCCCATTTTTCTTAATTTATTTATATTCTTTCACCCTATATTCTAATTCAACCTCTCTGCAGGAGCAACCATTTACTCTTGCATCTGCATGTAGTTTTTCAAAATGTATATTATTGTTTTTATGTGCCTATATTTTTAATTTTTATAAAGGTTCGTGTGTTATGTGACTAATTCTCTTTCTCTGCCTTTTTTGCTAAGCACTATGCTTTTAATATCTGCCTGTGTTGCCATGTGGACTTCAAATAAGTTGCTTCTAATAGCAGTACAACATAGTATGCATCAAGCATATTTTGCCTATTCACTCCCTCATTAGTGGAAATCCAATATGCTTCCAACTGCTCACTTCCACAGATACCTTGCTTCAAGGAACAGAGACATACATAATCCCCTCAGGATTTGTAAAAAATTACTCTGGGACTGATATTAAGGAAGGTAATTGATGACTAAGAACTAGTACACTTTTCTCCAGGATACCTGCACCAATCTATAATCCCACCAGAGGGACCTGAGCGTTCCAAATCCCATACAGCTCCCAATGCTTTCCACTTTGTCAGGCCAAATAATATAGTAAAATCACGTGTTTTTTTTTTAATTTGCATTTATATGATTACAATAACTTTGAAATATCTTCGTATGCTACTAAGATTTGGGGTTTACTTTTCTGGTGATTGCTTTTTCATAATCATTTGCTCATTTTTCTATTTTGGCTGATTTCTTCATTTTAGTGAAGAAATCACTTGTATATTCGAGATATAAAACACAATGTTGGTTATGACAATGTCTTCTTCCATTCTATCATCTGTGTTGTTTTACGCTACAGAAAAATACTCAATATTTACATAATTCTAATGGTTGGATTTTTTTATGATGTGTGCCTTTGAAAATTGTTTAATATTTTCTCATACATTTTCTTGTAAAAATATGGTACATACAAGTCTTTAAGCCATCTAGAGCCTCCTTCCTATGAACATTTTGGTCTTTATCACACAATTGTTTCAAAAGAGTAGATAGGTATAAAAGTGAGAATGAAACATTAAGAAAGTATAAGATCAAGTTAACATAACTGACAGGAAAAATATATTCATGCTGGGAAAAACAAATTGGTGAGAGAATTATTTTTAAAAATTCACTTTAAGCTTATTTTCAGATTTTTACAGATATATTATAAAACAGCACAAGGATAAAGACACTTTGCAAAGAACTATACCAAATTCAAATAGATTTCAGTCAGTTTTGTGGTGACAGTATTATATAGAAAGCTGATTCATCATTACAGTAATGTGTATATTTCTTGGTATGAACAAGTAACTAACTCTATGCTTCCCCCACTCAACTATGCTATACCTCCACTCCTTTTAAATAACATATACATTAGTATGAATGAATATGAAAAATGCTATACATTATTCTTCTGTGACAATTTGCTTTTTAATCATTTCTTCTAACAATAAAATAAAATAGATTTTTAAATAAGTTTTGTCATATCTAAGTGATTAAGCCTTAAAATAATAGGTGAATATCATTTAATTTCTGAAAAATAATAGGTTACATATTTCATCAGATCAAACTTTCAACATTGATACTTAATTGATAATGACACAAAATCACATAGAAGCAATAAGACAAGGGTAAAGCCTAGCCTTGAATTGGCTCAATATACAAAACAGTTAAAGAAATACTGTTAATTATAGGATATATCATCCAGATTATTACATATATCAAAATAGCTTCATTAAAAATATTTGTTAAAAGCTAAATTTCTCTCCCTGGCCAGGTGGCTCAGTTGGTTGGAGCATCTTCTCATATACCAAAAGGTTGCAGGTTGGATTCTGGGTCAGAACACATGCCTAGGTTGCAGATTCGATGCCTGGTCAAGATGCATGGCGGGGGGGGCGGGGGGGGGGTGGTGGCGGGCGCTGGGCAACTTTCTCTTCTCACATCAATGTTCTCTCTCTCTCTCTCCTTCATCTCTCTCTAAAATCAATAAAAATATATTCTCAGGTAAGGATTAAAAATAAATAAATAAAAGCTAAAGTCATATACCCAAATCCTCAGAATTTAATTTATTTTTCACATTTTTAAGGCTTCAGCTTTACTTTTTAAAGTTTATGTTTATTGCTGACACTATTACAGATGTCCCCATCTCCCTACCCTCCCCCCTCCACTTTGCCCACCTCTACCCAGCCTGATCCCCCCTTCCCTCTGGCCTTCACCACACTGTTGTCTGTGTCTACAGGTTATGCATATATATTCTTTGGTTAATCCCTTCACCTTCTTTCTCTCTCTTCCACCTCTATGTATCCATAGGTTTATTTTATTTTTACCTGTGCATGTAGGAAAGAAATAGCAACAATAATCATGACTCTTCTAAATTATAAAACAGCACAAGTAATCTTAGAAGAAACTATTTCAAAGATAAATTTGGCTTAAAAATTAAACTAATTTTGTAATTGTTAAAAAGTGTAAGGGCAAGTTATAACTAAGCATATAGTTTTCCATTATTATATTTACTTTTTATTTAATTTAGGGGGAAATTAAGACAGCTTAATAAAGACAGGAAATATAAAGAATCTACTTTAGGAATAAAATACTTCTTTAGAATAGTTGTGTCTGCATTTAATTTTTTTAGATTTCTAAATTCAAAATAAACATGTTAATTTAATAACCATTAATCTCCAATCACCAGCTTATTCTTATATAGCAGATATTTTGAAATGTTTCATATTCATAGGCTGCTTTCTCTATGTTGGGAATTATATTTTTTCTAGTGGCCTGTTGCACGAAGATTTGCGCAATTGGCCTTCCTTCCCCTGGCTGCCAGTACCGGTTTTCCTCCAGCACCCGGGACCCAGGTCTTTGGTCCAGCTGCAGCAGCAAGGCTTGACTTCTCCACTCTGGCTGCTCCCAGCCCCTCCTTTTTTTTTTCCAACTCCTCGAGGGAGGCCAGGGCTGGCTGGAAGCCTGGATCACCCCTGGCGACCCAGGCCCCCAACCACTCCTTGAGCGGAGCCCAGGGTGGGCTGGAAGCCTGATCTCCCCCTCCCCCCCCCCGCCCCCCGCCACCCAGCGACCCAGGCCCCCAGCCACTCCTTGAGCGGAGCCCAGAGTGGGCTGGAAGCCTGATCCCCCCCCCCCCCCCCCCGCCACCCAGCGACCCAGGCCCCCAACCACTCCTTGAGTGGAGTTCAGAGCTGGCGGGAAGCTTGGCTTCCTCCATCTCCAGGAGCAACCCAAGCCTCCTGCTCGCTCCAGCTCGGAGGCCGCCGCCATCTTCAGTCATCTTCAGTCTTTGCTCTTAGCCTGCATATGCAAATTAACCACCATATGTGTTGTGTTAATTTGCATAGTCACTCTGATTGGCTGGTGGGTGTAACGAAGTTGTGGAATCATGGTTGATTTGCATGTTTCTCTTTTATTAGTGTGGGTTAATCAGGAAAAAGTGCCAATTAAGTAAAATGATAATTTCTAGTTTTTGTATTTGTGCTTTTCAGTTTTCTGTAAGCACACATATTCCATAGTTTGTGTGTGTATGTGTGATGTTTGTTGTTGGTTTGTATGTCTGTTTTTGTAACCTTTGAATGAAACTCCTAGTTACCTATGAAATGAACAAAGCGGTATACTCTAAAGCAATCAGCGCTGCCTTTTTATAAGCCCAAGACTCAGCGACCAGTGTAGAAGGAAAAGCTCTCACAGGAAGCTCAGGGTGACTAAGACAGGACTCCTACTAATTACCAGACTTAGTAATGATAACATGTGAGGGGATATCTCCTTCTGCCATCACAGCTGCACATGTTTTTCTTTTTTTCCTAAAACAAAGTATTCCATAAAAGATAGTGGCCTTCAATTTAAAGGCAGACTTGCTTGATGGTCAAGGGACTAACAGCAGCTGCAATCCCTTGACAGACTTTGCAAGCAAACTTAGCCTGTTCCAGCAATCAGATAAAATCAACTAAACAGAATAGTTTGCTGTTTTAGTTCCCCCCCTTTGCTGCTTTAACAAATTATCATAAACTTGGTATAATATACCACACATTTTTTATTATCTTCCAGTTCTGGAAGTCCAAAGTCTAACACAGGTTTCACAGAGCTAAAATCAAGGCACAATCACGGCTGCATCAGGGCTACATGTCTATATATACAGGCTCTGGATAGATGTTTCCTTCTTCCACCCTGTGGTTCCCCTTTTTCCACCCTGAAGGCTAACAAAGGTGAATCTAGTCCCACTCACATCACATCCCTGTGAGTTTTCTGCCTCCTTCTTCCACACTTAAGCAACCTTCGATTCACCTTCAATCTCTGACATGTAACCTAATATATTCATGGGGTCTGGAGAATAGGACATGGACAACTTTGGGGTATCATTATTCTGCCTCTCATTAAGTATCTGATGCTGATATTTCACCAGGTTTATAGCATCAGTGAAATATTATTGATCCTTATCAATATTAAATTCATTTATTTACTTATTCATTAATTCAGCAAATTTTATTTCATACTATTAAGTGGCGAGTACTTGATATGCAATACAAAGCAAAATAAATCCACTCTTTCCTACCCTCTTGAGTCTATTGCCTGCAACAATTCTCTGCCAAAACAAAATGAAACAAAACAAAAAGAAACTCTATAAATGATTGATTTTTGACTGATTATTCTCTCTGGTATGTATCTTTGTATTTACTTTTAGAGAATTCCAGGCATGAAATTTATAATTGATAAATACTATTTAAATAGCACAACCTGTATTTCTCCATTGAACTGAAGATACAAAATAAAAATACTAAAAGATGTTCTCTATATCTCAACCAAAAAGATCAAAACACCCTTATAGATTATAAATGGATACTATATTTTTCTAGAAAAGCTACATCCTCCTGAGCTTTCTAAAACAGGCTTTGGATTCTTGAGATTTAGCACTTCTCTTAATAAACTGAAAACAAACTATAAAATTTAGTACTTGGAGACAACATGTAATCTTGTTCTGAAGTTTAAAGGTAGATAGTGTCCATATTTATTCAACACTGATTTTCCAGAAATCTATTTCCCCATTACAATACAAATACAGGACAAATTCTTTCAATGAAGCTTCTAAACGAAGAATTTCTTTTAATATGTATAAGCCATTGACTAGGTGGGGAGGGGAAGAAGATACATGTAATAAAAATAATTTAAATTGCTTCAAAATGAAAGCATATATTATCGGGCAGCTTTGCTCTTTATACAAATACAAAATCTCAGTGGCATATTAAAACAAGTATATTTGTCATACATCTCAGGATCTATTTTAAAAATATGTTTTTTATTGATTTTTATAGAGAGAGGAAGGGAGAGGAATAGAGTGATAGAAACCTCGATGAGAGAGGAACAGATGAGAAAGGAACATCATTGATCAGCTGCCTCCTGCACAGCCCCTCCTGGGGATTGAGCCAGCAACCCAGGCATGTGTCCTAACCAAGACTTGAACTGGTGACCTCTTGGTTCCTGGGTCAATGCTCAACAGCTGAGCCACACAGATGAGTTGGCTCCTTGCTAGGCACCCTTGTTTTACTTAATATGTTTGCATTCAGAGGCCTGAGATGAAGGGACAGCAACTACCCAGGGAATGCTCTTCACATGACCATGGTGAACAAAACAAGATGCAAGCTCTAGTGGGCTAGCACAATCCTTTGCTTGCATCACCATTGCTATAATCCATTGGTCACAGCAAGTCACATGGCTAAGCCCAGAGTCAAAAGGTAGATTCAGCCTACCATGAGGCCAAAAGAACACATGGCCAAATCCAACATATATGGAGACAAAAGGTACATTCCATCCAAAGAGGGACCAGGAGGGGAGTTAATATTTTCTGAACAATAACTCAAACTATTACAAATATCTTCTAAAACAAGTACTCAAAGACATAATTTTCACATACATTTCTAGGCATAGGAAAATAAAAGGACTCACTTATCTTTGAAAACATGTAAGGTTTATGACTTGATTCTTTAACATAGATAAGGAGCTTTTTCATTATAAAGAAGGTCCTTGTTTTTTTTACTTAGTTTTTTGTTGTTGTTTTGTGTGGGGGTTTTTTTGTTGTTTCGTTTTTTTTGTGTTTTTTAGAAGGTCCTTGTTTTAATTGGCTCAAGCTGCCATAACAAAGTATTATGGACTGGGTGGCTTAAACAACAGAAACTTGTTTTCTCACCATTCTGGATGTTGGAAATCTGTGATCAAAACCCAGCGTGGCCGGGTTCCAGTGAGGGCTCTCTCCTGAGCTTGCAGATGGCCACCTTCTTGTTGTGTCTTCAGGTGAACAAGAGAAAGCAACCTCCAGTCTCTTTCTCTTCTTATAAGGATATTAATCCCATCATGAAGGTCCTGTGGTCATGGCCTCACCTAAACCTAATTACCCTTCATAGGCCCCCATCTCCAAATATCCTCTTAATAGGGGTTAGGGCACATACCAGCCAAGCCACCCAGCCAGGGCTGGATAGTTTCTGAAAACCTAAAAGGAACATTATATACTAGGAAAATAGAAATTTTTCAATATCAATTATGTGTTAGATTACTGTATCAATATTAAATGTTTTTTATGTGTTTTTTTTTTTTCTGGCTACTATGGTGGAATTATATGACCACATTTTCCGTCATTACTAAGTGTTGTATATAAAATACAATGTTTATGAATTATTTTTTTAAAATATGTTTTATTGATTTCAGAGAGGAAGGGAGAGAGAGACAGAAACTTCAATGATGAGAGAGAATCATTGAACATCTGCCTCCTGCATGCCCCCAACTGGGGATCAAACCCACAGCATGAGCATATGTGGTTGACCGGAATTGAACAGGGACCCTTCAGTCTGCAGTCCTATGCTTCATCCACTGAGCAAAACCAGCCAGGTCGTGTTTATGAATTATTAAAGTCTTGGCAATGTCTGAATGTAATCAGTAGACAAGCATTTATTTAAGGCCTATTTTATACCAAGTCAATCATTGCCACAAGGGGATTCAGAGGCATGTGCCTACCTCTGAGCTTGGCAATTAAGAGATGAACTAGTTTTTCAGGTAAATGAGTAATAATATAGATGATGTACAAGAAAGAATGCCAAATTTTGCGGTATAAACCTGTGACCTTTTAAAAAAATTATGTACCTATGAATCATCCAGGATCTAATTAAAAGACAGATTCTGATTAGGTAGGTCTAGAGTAGAACCTAAGATTCTGCATTTCTAATAAATTCTGGCCCTTGGATGAAAAAAGTATTTATAATAGCACCATTCATTTATTCTTTCCTTACCTATATGTTCTCAGCATTAGCATGTAACATGGACTTTGCAGCAGGAAGGGCAGTATTTGGATTCATTTTAGCATCTTTTATGGTGTCTTATATAAAAGAGGAGCTAGGGAATATGTTTATTAAACACAACTTAATGTATAGCTAGAAAATAACTTTAAAACAGAATTGGAGAGTAAAATTATCATGATGCCACTGTGAGCTGATGAAATAAATAATTCTGACTCAAGAAAAAAAAACACATAAATGTGCCTGGGAAGATAGGATGAAGTAAGATTACCAAACATCTTAACAGACTAGCAGAGAAGTGTACTTTTGATATACAAAATTTTATGAACTGGGGAATGACATTCTAAAAATAATGTTTTAGAGAAATTAGTTTGAAACAAAAAGCAATCTTTATTGGAGTGTAGCAAAGTGGAGGCCAGTTGGAAGCTACTGCATAATCCAGAACAATCATCTTTCCTTCTAATTTATCAATCTCCTGCATCAATTATTTCCTTTGCCATTGTCTCTTTTATCTGTATCAGAAGTCGGGGAGACTAAATTGTTCTAATTCCAGGACACTAGGTCATTGGTATAGATGATACTTGTGTCATTTTTCCTTTAGCCCAGTCAACGTTCTTAGATTAGCAACTAATTTTTTTTTAACCTTTTCAAAGATTTCTTTTTAAGTTGACTTTAAAGGAACTTAATGTCAAAGCTAAAGCACCATGTTAATCATTTTAATCAGGTTCTTTCTTGAATCATTGATAAAGTTCAATTAGCTAGACAATTATTGATGTCAGCTTGTTAAGTACAAACATTTGTAGATCTCTATGTTATCTTTAAGCCTGATGGTAAATATTAACATATATATTGTAAATAACTTATCACTGTACATGTTTGCATTTTTTAACACTATCTTTTGATAAAATTTATTGCCATTTTTAATTGAATTTATTGGGGTGACATTGTTTAATAAAATCATATAGGTTTCAGGAATACAATTCTACAATGCATTATCTGTATATGGTATTATCTGTTTATCAGCCCAAGTCGAGTCTCCTTCCATCACCATTTATCCCCCCCCCCTTCCTTTACCCTCTTCTACGTCCTCCCACCCCCTTCCCTCTGGCAATCACCATACTATGTGTCCATGAGGGTTTTTTTTTTTCTTTGTTTAAGCCCTTCACCCATCTGACCCAGCTCCCATCCCTCCTCCCTGACAGCTGTCAATCTGTTCTATGTATCCATGAGTTTGTCTCCACTTTGTTAGTCTAAATAGTTTCTTAGATTCCACATATAAGTGAAATCATATGGTACTTGTCTTCTCTGACTGGCTTATTTCACTTAGCATAATCATTTCTAGTTCCACCCATGCTGTCACAGAAGATAAGATTTCCTTCTTTCTTACTGCTGAGTAGTATTTCATGGTATAAATGTACTACAGATTTTTTTATTTTCTTGTACACTCATCTACAGATGGGCACTTGGTCTGCTTCCATATCTAGGCTATTGTAAATAATGCTGCAATGAACATAGGGCTTCATATATTCTTTCAAATTAGTTTTTTGGGTTTCTTCAGATAAATTCCCAGATGTAGAATCCATGGGTCAGAAGGCAGTTCTATTTTTAACTTTTTGTGGAAACGTCATACTGCTTTCCACAATGGCTGCTCCTACCATCAGTGCACAATGGTTCCCCTTCCTCCACATGCTCACCAACACTTGTTTGTTGACTTTTTGATGTTAGCCATTCTGACGGGTTGAGGTGATATTTCAGTGGTTTTAATTTGCATTTCTCTGGTGATTAGTCAAATTGAGCATCTTATCATATGTCTCTTGGCCAGATTGTGTGTCCTCTTTGGAGAAGTGTCTATTCAAGTCCTTTGCCCATTTCTTAATTGGATTGTTTATTTTGTTTGTTTTTTGGTGTTGAGTATTGTAAGTTCTTTATAAATTCTGGATGTTAATCCCTTATCAGATGTATCATTGATAAATATGTTCTCCCATTCAGTGGATTATCTTCATTTTGTTGATGGTTTCTTTGTAGTTGCCAAAACTTTTTAGTTTGATGTAGTTCCATTTGTTCAGTTTTCTTTTGTTTCCCTTGCATGACAAGATATATATATATATATATATATATATATATAAAATATTGCCATGACAAATGTAAGAACATTATTTTGTTATTCAAGGAAGAATACATTTTTGCATAAATTAAGTGTAGCCTAAATCTTCAGTGTTCATAAAGTCTAAGGTAATGTCCTAGGCCTTCAGACTCACTCATTCACTACCCAACCAGAGCAACTTCCAGTCCTGCAAGCTCTGTTCATGGAAAGTGCCCTACACCATATTTTTGCTGTACATTTTCTGTGTTTAGAAATATATAGGTACACAAATACTTACCATTGTGTCAAAATTGCCTACAGTATTCAGTACAGCAACATGCCATACAGGTTTGTAGCCTGGGAGCAATAGGCTAGAGTATTGTGTAGCCTAGGTGAGTAGTAGAATATACCATCTATGATGTTTACACAGTGATGGAATCCCCTAAGGACACATTTCTGAGATTTTATTCCCATTGTGAGACATGACTGTAATCAGATTTAACAAATGTTCAATTTCTGCAATGTGACCCATGAATTATTTTATAAAGAATTAAAAAAAACCTAGCTGGTTTGGTTCAGTGGATAGAGTGTTGGCCTGCAGATTGAAGGGTCCCATATTCAATTCCAGTCAAGGGCACATGCCCCAGTGGCAGGCTGGATCCCCAGTAGGAGGTGTGCAGGAGGCAGCCAATCAATGATTCTCTCTCATCATTGATGTTTCTGTCTTTCTCTCCCTCTCCTTTCCTCTCTGAAATCAATAAAATACATATCCTATCTAATAAAAGAGAAACATGGTAATTAGCATACGACTGCTACCCTTCCCATTGGCTAATCAGGGTGATATGCAAATTAACTGCCAGCCAGGATGGCGGCCGGCAGCCAGGCAGCTTAAAGCGAACATGAGGCTTGCTTGCTTCAGTGATGGAGGACTCCCAACATTCCTCGCCTGCCGCTGCCAGCCTCTGAGCTGCAACTCTAAGCAACTATGTTACAAATATAGAAGCTAAACAAAACCCCAGAAACCTGCTTTAGTCGCTGGGCTTCAGCCAGCAGGATCGCAACATTGTTTCAAATACAGAAGGTAAACAAAGGCCAGAAACCTGCTTTCAGCAGCGGAGGCCTGTGAGCTGGAGCCTCAGAGCTAAAGCTGGCCCAGAATAAAAAAAAAGAAAGAAAAACAGGAGCAGTTGGGAGCTTCAGTCACCCGCCAGCCTGAAAACACCCCTCAGCCCCTCACCCAGACTGGCCAGGCACCCCAGTGGGGATCCCCACCCTGATCTGGGACACCCTGCAGGGCAAACATTCCGGCCCCCACACGTGCACCAGGCCTCTATCCTATATAGTAAAAGGGTAAAATGCCTCCCAGCACTGGGATCAGAAGAGCCGCGAGGCCTCCTGGCACGAGGATCACCGTGACAGGGGGCAGCGCCCAAACCCCCTGATCACCCTGCGGCTCTGTGTGTGACAGGGGGCAGGGCCACAACCTCCCTATCCGCCCTGCTCTGTTCATGACAGGGGAAGGCGCCCCAAACCCCTGATCAGCCCTGCTCTGTGCCTGATAGGGGGGAGCTCCCCAACCCCCTGTTCACCCTGTGGCTCTGTGTGTGACAGGCTGTGATGCCCCAACCCCCTGATCGGCCCTGCTCTGTGAGTGACAGGGGGCAGCGCCGCAACCTCCCCATCGACCCTGCCTTGAGTGTGACAGGGGGCGGTGCCCCAACCCCCCAATCGGCCCTAACCTGAGTGTGACTGAGGGTGGCATCACAACCTCCCGATCCGCCCTGCTCTGTGCATGACAGGGCGCGGTGCCCCAGCTCCCCAATCGGCCCTGCTCTGAGCATGACCAGGGGCTGCACCTAGGGATTGGGCCTGCCCTCTGGACCTGCCCTCTGCCACCCGGGAGCAAGCCTAAGCCAGCAGGTCGTTATCTCCCGAGGGGTCCCAGGCTGCGAGAGGGCACAGACTGGGCTGAGGGACCCCCCTTCCCCCAAGTGCACAAATTTTTGTGCACTGGGCCTCTAATACATATATATATATATATATATAAACATTCTTCCCGCTATTCTTTTATCTATCCTCCTTATCCACAGTTAACTCCTATCCTGACACTGTTGTGTTTATTTCCTGACTATTGTTTACTCTTATTATTCTGGGTGCTATATATGATTTTGAAAATTTTAATTTAAATAAATGGTTTCACATTATAGTATCAGTTTTTCTACTTTATTGCTTTGAAATTGGAAAAATACAATATATATTTTTACATGATTTACTTCATTTTTATTTCTTTCAATTTGTCTTTATTGTTGAAAATATTACAGATTCCCCCCATTGACCCCTTTTTAGCTTGTACCCGCCCCCTTCCCCAGACTTCATTACACCAGTGTCTGTGTTTATGGGCTATGCATATATGCATATAAATTCCTTGGTTAATCTCTTCCCACCCACCCACCCACCCACACCCACCTTCCCTCTGAGATTAGACAGTCTGTTCTATGCTTCTTTGTTTCTGGATCTATTGTTTTTCATTAGTTTATTTTGTTCTTTAGATTCCAAATAAGAGTGAGACCATGTGATACTTATCTTTCTCTGACAGGCTTATTTTACTTAGCATAATACTTTGCAGGTCCCTCCATGCTGTCTCAAAGGGTTAGAATTCTTTTTTACTGCTGTGTAGTATTCCATGATGTAAATGTACCACAGCTTTTTTATCCACTCATCTACTGATGGGCACTTGGGCCGATTTCAGATCTTAGCTATTATAAATGTCACTGCTATGAACATAGGGGTGCATATATTCTTTCTGATTGGTGTTGCAAGTTTCTTAGGATATATTCCTAGAAGTGGGATCCTAGAGTAAAATAACAGTTGCATATTTAATTTTTTTTATTTAAAAAAATTTTTTTAATGGCCACCGCTAGTGCCCGGGTGGGGAGGGGCTCCCTCTCTCCATAGGGTGGTGGGGGCCGGGGAGAGGTGGGGAGGGAGACTGGCTCTGCCCCAGCCCGGGGGAAGCGCCTCCAAGGGAAATGGTGAAAGGGAGGAAGGGGAAAAAAGGAGAAAAAAAAAGAGAGGGGAAGGGTGAGAGAATAAGAAAAAGCGAGACCGAGGCGCTTCCACGTCTGCTCGCAGGGAAGTATAGGGAGGGAGGTATATTTAATTTTTTGAGGAATCTCCAAATTGTTTTCGTGGCTGGTGTGGCTCAGTGGTTGAGCATTGACCTATGAACCATGAAGTGACAGTTTGATTCCCAATCAGGGCACATGCTGAGGCTGTAGGCTCGATCTCCAGTAGGGGGTGGGCAGGAGGCAGCAGATCAATGATTCTAATCATTGATGTGTCTGTCTCTCTCTTCCTCTCCCTTCCTCTTTGAAATCAATAAAAATATATTTAAAATAAAAATAATTTACATCTTTAAAAAATACATAATTTACTTTATTAGGGTATTTCAAAAAATTATATATTTTTTTTTTCCTTTTTAGTGAATTTATTGGGGTAACTGGTTAATAAAATTATACAGGTTTCGAGTGCACAATTCTATAACACATCATCCCTAAAATGTATTGTGTGTTTCATTTTTTAAAAATTATGCTATCTACTATTATATACAGGATGACACAATTGTGTATATGTACTTAAATGTACTTATGCATAGGCAATAATGCAGATGATTATAAATACAACTATTATCCTGTTTAGTTCTGAATATTTCCTTCCTCACACTTTTTGCATTTTTTAATGGACATGTTTCTTATGAAAAATATATAGAGAGAGAATATGTATATGCAACTTTTAAGAATCACATCCATAAATCAAGGAATATATGCAAATTGAGGTACTTACTCATCTATTAGTGTTCTGTAGGTGGGCGTGGGGTATATAATTTTTAGTCTCTTACAAAGGTGTGATTTATAAGCCAAAGTGATTTAAGCATATATGACCTCTATATCAACATATCTTAAGTCATAATTTATTTGGAGGAAAAAATAAAAATAGAGCATATTAGCCCACTAAGGAAATAGAGCTATGAATTGGAAGAAAACATTTGAATAAATATAAGCAAGCAATGTGCTAACCTAAAATGTAATTTATATTCAAGAAAAATGACATTAAGAAACCTGACCTTTATGAATAAGGTAGTAAAATTCTTTGAAATTATCAAGTCATGCACAGAGATTGGAATAAGAAAGTCAAATGTGTTTAATCATCATGGTATTTGTTGAAATGATATAGTGAGTTCTATGATAAAAAGCCAGGCATCTATTATTGATACAGCAAAACCTATCACAATGACCAGAGGAGCATTAAGAGCTCAAGTTGTCTAGAAGCAGCTGTTAGAGCAGAGGGCACAGCTGTGCCCTGGAAGTCCAGTATATTTTTATTTGTTTGTTTGGAACTTCAAGGTTGGTTCTTTCTGACTTTATCTTCCATCAACAACCCTTCCCATCCATCCTCCTTGCAGTTCCACATAAACACTAAGCACATACCTATCTCATGCCTTTGCATTTGGTACTCCCACCATTTGAAACACCTCTGGCTGCCGATATATGACTGACCCACCTCCTCACTAATTTTTAGTCTCTTCTCAAAGAGTAGAGAGGTCTTACCTACCCACCTGTAAAAATGGCTGACCCCATCCTCCTGCTTCTTCACTCTCTACTCCTCTCTGAGAGTTTGTTGCTAATCATAGCACTTATCACCCCATGACCTAAACACCTAGGAAGCAGGGAATTTTTCTATTCTGTTCACTAATGTATCTCCAGGACCTAGAATAATACTGGGTGCTCAACAAATATTTTTCAATGAGGTAATGGATATATAAAGCATGTTAAGGAACATGGAATCCTAGATTTCAAACCTATTTGGATCCTATCCTTAGATCCCACACTAAAATGACTGTTTTACAAAAATACTTATACTTTCCTATTAATGCATCTTCTTTGGCATTTTTAATTATATAATGTAATTTATAGTGCGGTAAAACTATTTAAAATGTTTCCTTAATTTTGTGTCTACTTTCCAGCTACTCTAAAACTATAAAAATTGCATTTTAAATTTTCAAGAGGATTTGTAAATATTAAAAACTAGAGGCCCGGTGCATGAAATTTGTGCACTGGAGAGGGGTGTCCCTCAGCCCAGCCTGTACCGTCTCCAATCTGGGACCCCTCAGGGGGCTCCCAACCATTCGCCTGCCTGCCTGATTGCCCCTAACATCTCCCCTGCTCACCTGCTGGGCCAATTGCCCCCAACTGCCCTTCCCTTTTGGCCCAGTCACCCCCATCTGTCCTCCCCTGCTGGCCTGGTCAACCCTAACTGCCCTCCCCTGCAGGTCTGGTCCCCCCCAATTGCCCTCCCTTGCTGACCTGGTCACCCCTAACTGCCCTCCCCAGCTGGCCTGATTGCCTACAACTGCCCTCCTCTGATGGCCATCTTGTGACCACATAGGAGCAGCCATCTTGTGCAAGGGTGTAATGGTCAATTTGCATATTACCTGTTTATTATATAGGTTCTCTTACCCTTATGCTAAGCAAAATAAGCTTATTTTGATCTCACTTATATGTGGGAATCTAATGAACAAGATAAATTGACAAACAAAATAGCTCCAGAGGCATGAAGGTATGGAGCAGACTGACAGATCTCAGAGGGAAGAGGTGGGGGGACAAGAAGAGATTAACTGACAACTTATATGCATAGCCCATGGACACAGACAAGTGTGGTGAATGCCTAGGGTGGGGTGGGGGCTGGGTGGAGGGGGGCAAAGCAGGGGAAAATAGGGGACATCTGTAATACTGTCAACAATAAAAAATAAATTTAAACGAAGACATTATTATCCTGTGTATTTTGGAAAATGTGAAATCAGGTAAAAGAACTTGTTTGGCTGGTACAGCAATAATGAGTTTTCCTCAAATTAGTAGTATTATGAAAGTATATCTCACAAACTTAGTACTTGGGGGGTTTAGTAAACATAATTTTACAGCAAAGAAGGAAAAGAAAATCCAAAATCCCTGAGATACCACCAGGACTATGCATCTCAGCTACTTGCCTAAAATCATTGCAACCAAGGCATGCGTGGCACCCTTGCTGGCTGATGAAGGGGCACTATAGGTTCCCAACAGTGTTGGATTCAGGGCACTGGTTCCCAGGTTGTTTTTACTTCCATTCTAATCTGTGCTTCCTTATCTTTGAGTACCTTGTGGTTTTAATTATGGCTTCCAAATACTTGCATTCCACTGTGGCAAATGTTTCTTCACCTGGTACTGCTGGCACCACAGGACCAGGAAACTGTTTGTGGAACATGATACCTGAAGCCTTGGTTTTTCCCTCTCACATCCTTTCTATTCCTTGTAGATTTCAGGTCATTAAGTCGCTGTACACTCAAGTAGCATCCACTCAATCATATACAATAAAAGTAGGTTCTAAAGACTTTCCACTGTTAGGACGGGTGTTTCTTGCTAATATTCACGTGATGTTAAAAAGAAAATAACCCTAGACTTGGATTCAAAAGAGTTGGATTTTTACTTGAGCAAACCACGTGTGCATTGGATTAGATTCATAAATAGGAAACATTAGTCAAACTTTTCCCATTTTACTTTAGAAATTTATAAACAGGGTTCGACAAACTTTTCTACAAAGGATAGGATAGTAAATATGTTAGATTTTGTGGGCCATACTTCTCTGTCATGACTACTTAACTCTACCCTTAAAGCTGCAAAGCATCCATACACAATATGTAAATGAATGGGTATGGCTGTAATCCAATATCATTTTATTTACACAAACAAGTGGCTGGTCAGATTTAGCCCACGGGCCATTGTTAATCAAATCCTGATCTATAAAATAGGAATAATGATGCACAGGGTTAATGTAAGTGATCAAATACATGGGAATGGACTACTTCATACACTATAAGTTGCTATACTCTTGCGTGATGTTATTATTAATGATTTTATAACCTTAAAATATATTCCATGAGATACTTTTATGTTGAAACACTATAATCTGATTTTTCAATACCACAGCAAATAACTTTACTCACTTCCATAAACAGCCTGATTTTCAATTCTGTTTAGTAGTACTAAAGTAAAAAATCCTGGATGCTTAAATCTATCCTTAAGTATAAACTTTTGATGCTTCATCTATGAAGAGTACAGGGCATAAATACATAACTATTTTATTTGGTTAATGAACATCAACAAAAATGTAAGAGTAAATTATAAGCAAGATAAACATAAGGATATATAATATGACACACTTTTTTTTCTGTTCTGCCTTAAAGAGAATGTTCTGAAATGGATTTCCATCAAGAGCACTAAGAGATGAAGCTATCCATTTAAATAGATTTTAATTCATTCTAAATTGTAATTGAAATACAAAGCACATGAGATGACCACATTAAAGAGTCATTGTTGAGCAAGATGGAGCTTGATGGCAGTTTGCTGTCTGCTTGGGAATGCTGAGCAGAGACAATGGCACTTCTGCTAGGAAATCTGGGAGAGCACATTTTATAGACATCTCTGAGGAGCAATTAAAGTAACTGAATTCAATTAAAAGTTGGCTTGAAATCAAGAGGATATGAACTTAGCCAGGAGAATAGAGCTATGTATTAAAAATTTTTTTTTGAATCCCTAGACTTGGAGGCAGGGGGTATAGCATTGTACCAATTCTTTCAGATGCTATCTAGAATGAGATTATGTTATTGCTATAATAACAAATCATTTTAATAAGCAAGGACCTTCAGGAATTATTTCCAGGTCACTACTACAAGAGCTAAATTAAGGAACTAACCAAAGTATTTAGTTAGAAATCTTTTACACTACTTAAATTATTCTCTGGTTTCTGATTATAATTTGATGGATGCTATATATGCCTTAATCTTCCTATGTAAGTCATTGAAAAACCCCTATACTTTTTAAAGTTAACCTTTGGATTTAATTTAATATCATGATTTATGTATTGTATCTTCTAAATAGAAAAACATACATGCACACACACATACATATGCATGTGTGTGTGTATATATATATATAAATATATATATATATATATATATATATATATATATATATATGATAGTAAACCTATGGAAACTATCCCAAGAAGATTGTCATTCTGTTATAAACATTTAGATGAGTAGGTAACAAGAATCACAGATTATCTTCTTTTTCTTAATGTGAAAGTTACTGCTATGTAATGGTTTACACATCTAGGACCATGTAGACATGTTTATATTTATCTATGAAACATGCTGATGATTGAGTTTGAATTTGTGGACCCAGTATAAAGGTCTGATTATAGGGTAGACAATAATAAACTATCTAATTTAATAATATATAGAAAATATTAAAATATAAATTATTATGATTAATTGCTGGATATGTTACATTGATAGTGTATATTAAAAATGATGTTGACTTACTACTAATAGTAGTAGCAATAAAATATATTGCTCAATACTGTGTGGTATTGAGTAGTACTTTCTGTGCTAAGCAATTTTTGCATTTTTTTCACTTTATTAAGCAAGTACAATTATTATGTTTTTTTAAAAGATGTTTTTATTGATTTGAGAGGGAGAGAGAGATAGAAACATCCATGTTGGTCAGTTGGCTGCCTCTTGCCGGTCCCCTGCCTGGGATTGAGCCTGCAACTCGGGCATGTGCCCTGACCAGGAATCATACCCGTGACCTCTTGGTGCATGGGTTGGTGCTTAACCACTGAGCAACACTGTCCAGGCACTATTTCCATTTTGTTATTTGAGGAAATTGAGTACCTTTGATAATCTGGAATAGTAATCAGTACTGAGCAGTCCTTATTATTAATCCTACAATAACTCTATAAGGTGAAAATTATTCTCCCCATTTTACTGATGAAGAAATGCAGGCTCAGGAGAAGTTAAGTGGTAATACTACACATTAAACCCAATACTCTGGTTTCAAAATTCACTCTCTTGCAAATACAATATTTAAAATAAAATCATCAATATTAATATCAATGTTGATATTGATTTAGCTATAGAATAAAAGATTAAAATTATCTTTATAACTTGTACCAGAACATTGCTCAGGGAGGAAATGCCTTTGTTTGGAAAAATGACTTGGTGAGTTGTTTAGAGATTAGACTTGAATACAAGGGTATAGGAACATATAAGATATACTTTTGGTCATTGTTTCTAGAGAGAAAGAGAAGAAATATGGAAGGAAAGAATGTTTATGTAATTAAAATAAAGGGATTTTAGGAATATGAATGTCTAATGTGTAATGTCAATTGTGTGTTGGGTAATTTGTGATATAACAGATGTGAAATTGGATTTTTAAAACATTATAATTAAGATTTCAGAAGACATACATAGAAATCTCCTAATGACATGAGATCTATATATCTAGGTAGTTAGTTAGCTACCTATCTGATAGAAGATATAACGAAACTCCAGCTAATTTACTAGCCAGCTGGTGACCTAAACCAGCTGGCTCATTCTTATTACTAAGTGATTCATTCAAGTATTTCCTCTTTATGCATAGGTTTAAATGTTCTTTTAATCTTATCTGTTAGCTACATCTCATATAAATGTATAACTGATAAAAGCTGAAAATGAAATACCTATGTTTTAAAAGGAGTGCATTAAAATATCAAAATGTCAAAAAGAAGATTTTGATCAAATTTTAGGGTTATTGAACCTCAAATCTGGCTTGATTCCATATTCTAACAGACATGAGGAGAATATATAAAGAGGAATGAAACTTATTTTGATACATTATACTAAATCTGATATGCTATTCAGGTCTCAATATCAACTTTCTTTACCTAAAGGGGACGATTAACTGATTCTAAAACTCCTATTGAATTTAAATGTAAATCCAAATTTCTGTCAACCCCATAGGCAGTGATATGAGAATTTGATGTCTTGGTTACATAGTGATTATTTATGGAGACCTAGAAGAGTAAGAATAATTTGTCTCACAATTTGCATAATGTTCTCTTCAAAAGTTTCTATGAGTATTTTTCTCTTTTTGCATTAAAGTAATTTATAACATTTAAAATTTTTTAAAAATGAAAATATTTGTTATGTAACAAATTAACTCTTACACCTAGTAATTGCATGGAAAGAGTGTTTTAGTAACATGTTTAGTAACATGTAATAATGACCAAAAGCACCATTTAACACCTTTTAAAAACTACAATAGCTAATAATAGCTAGAGTTTAATCTTTTTTTTGTTTGTTTTTTTTTTTAAATGTGTTTTTATTGACTTCAGAGAGAGGAAGGGAGAGGGAGGGAGGGATAGAAACATCAATGATGAAAGAGAATCAAAGATCGATCGGCTGCCTCTTGCATGCCCCCTACTGAGGATCAGCCTGCAACCCGGGCTTGTACCCTGATTGGGAATTGAACCTCTTACCTTCTGGTTCATGGGTTGATACTCAACCATTGAGCCACACCAGCCAGGCTAGAGTTTAATCTTAAACATTAATTCATATAAACTAAGTTTTCAATGATTATTATAATCTTTTTACTGTAAGCACACAACAGAAATTTAATTTTCCAATTACTTGGGTTTTATTATGGAAGTACTCAATTATACTAACAAAGTCATATTCTCTGAATGTTTTTCAGAAGGTTATAAGTAGTTTGACATTAGCTAAAAGTGTTCATCTCATAGTAATACTTTACATTTAAAGCCTCTTCCAGAAAACTTTTTCATCACATGTGTTGAAAAAATATGAAAACTGTTAAGAGTTAATATGTCTTGCTTCCATTCTTATGCAACCCTTGAAAATTAAGATGATCACTATCAAACAATCAAAAATTAAAAGTAGGTTAAAGATTCCAGTACCTTTTTCTTATATGTAGGATAACTTTTAATAGGTAGTTTGATAGTTTATTTCAATTTTCACAGAAATAAAATTAAATTTATATTTTAAATGGTAATATTGTTCCTAAACCATGGACTTATTATTCATTACCCAAATCTGATTATATAAACTTATTCAAAATAATTAAAAATATTTCTGAATGCTGGTTTTATAGTTCACTAATAACTTAATGCTATATTCGCAAATGAGGACAGATTTATATTTAGATATTTACTGCCTGAATAAAACATAATTCATATCCTATCATACAAGTACTGTTTTTTTAATCCTCACCTGAGGATATAAGAGATGTAGGAGAAAAAGAAATGAGGTTGGTGGGGGTGGGGGTGGGGAGAAAGAGACATTTAAGAGTGAGAAACATTAATCAGTTGCCTCCCATATGCACTCCAACTGGGGATCTTACCCGCAGCCTTTCTGCCTTTCTGTGTATGGAAATGCTCCAACCAACTCAGCCATACCAGACACAAGTCATGTTTGTTTGTTTTGTTCCTTTTTAAGAATTTAAATGTGTTCAGAATTAATTGATAACCAGACAGACTCCAAAGTTTATTGAACTCTAGAAAAGAGTTTAATTCAAGTATTTTTCTTTTTGAATTTTATTTTGCTTTTCATAGAAAAATACATATTGCCAAATAAGCTTTAATAATTTTACCTTGTTAGCTAAACCATAACACAGAATGGGTATGTATATTACCTCTTTTTAACTTTTCTTTCCTGAGTGCTTGGGATATTTGATACAGCAAGTAGTCTCCAGTTTAAAGAAAATGTAAGTGGGTGAGTGATCGTTGCAATATTAGATGTGGAGCCCCTTTTACTTCTCTGTGCTCAGAGTTTATTTCCAGTTTCTTTACCTCGAGATAGAAAACTTTTGTCTCCATCCATATATTCCCAGCACTTGACTCAGAGCCATATACTATGCTTGTAAACAGGGCTGATAGTTTATTGAGGGCCTTCTCATTTCCTTCACCTATGTTGTCACTAATCTTCATGACAATCATGTGAAGTAGTATTATCTGAATAATTGATTTCTTTAAAATATTGAGACTCAGATATGAAGTGACTTGCCCATGTCTATCTACAGTCACTAGCTGGACACGTCAAAACCCAAGCTTTCATTTGCCTTAAAGTCTAAACAACAGCACTAACATATTTTGGTTATATTTGTAATGTGGGCCACAATAATCACCTTTGGATTTTTTTTCAAATATAGGTTATGTGTTGCTGGAACAACAGCGCAATAAACATTCTTCTTAAATGGATGTATTCATAAAATTGTATTCGTTCTGTGAATGGCCCTCTTTTACTTCTATGAATTTCATCTACAATTTTCATTATTTAATTTCAAAGTGTATCCATTAAATCTCTCAGAGCTTATAAAGTGCTTAATCAGCTCTCCATCCAGGCCCAGATTAGACAGGTCACTAGGGCTTCATGTCATGTATGGATTACCCACGCCCAGCAGGTATGATGCTGGTCACAAAGCAGAAAGGTAAACAATACCTCTATCATACCAAGTAAGAGGAGATATGCAGTATAGTATTCTTTTGTTTAAATAATCTAATGTAATGATAAAAACATCTACTCTGGAGAATTGGATGAATACTTATCTCTTTCAGGAATCAAGATTTTTTAAAATTCAAAATAGAAATGATTTTATAAACAGGAAAGAGTAACAGACCATAAAAACCTAGCATCTCAACTCAGCTCTCCCCTCACCTGGCTGGGTAACATTGGACTGGTTACTGTTGATGTCTGTGTCTCCGTGTCCCTATCTGTAAAGAAAGCTTGAACTACCTTGAACTATATATACCATTATGTCCCAAACTTGTATGATCATAAGAGTCACTAGGGGTCATAGTAAAAATATCAGTCTGGAAAGCCTAGAGAATCTAAACGTTTGAGGATGGGTCTTAGAAGTTTGTATTTTAATGAACACGCCTGTTGACATTGATGATGGTGCAAGTTTCAAAACACAACCATACTTGGAAGCATGCAACAGACTGTCCAATCTCAGAGGAAAGGAGTAGGGAGGGGTAGTGGGAAGAGAATAACCAAAGAACTTGTATGCATATATGCATAACCCTCGGTCATGGACAATAGTGCGGTGAAGGCCTGGGGAGGGGGCTGGATGGGGAGAAGGGGGTCAATGGAGGGAAAAAGGAGGACATCTGTAATAGTTTCAACAATAAAGATAAATTTTTTTAAAAGCCATAATTTTTTTTTTTAATTCTTTATTAGTTAAGGTATTACAAATGTGTCCTTATCCCCCCCCCCCATTAACTCCCATCCTCCCCTCCCCCCCACTCATGCTCTCATCCCCCTGTTGTCCATGTCCATTGGTTTGGCTTATATGCATGCATACAAGTCCTTTGGTTGATCTCTTCCCCTTACCCCATCCCTCCCCTACTTTCCCTGAAAGCCGTAAATGTTTCTAGTGTTGCTTACAGTTATGAAATTACAATTTTATTTTATATCTCAATGACCAAGTTTTATGCAGAAAAATGCTGAGTGGATAAACCAAATGATTTATCTTTGCCAATATTTATGCTTAATCTAGGTGTGTTTCTCCAGTTTATAAGTTGCGCTCTTGAAGAAAATAAATTTAGCCTCAAACTTTGATGTGTTGTAAGAATATTAAAAAGAGAGAAATGGCCACATAAGGAAAGATAAAACAACAAAAAAGTTCAAATGTGTAATAATAACAGAAAGTCTGAAGAAGATCATGCTGCATTCATGGCACAGATCTACACTAATAAAAGAGAAACATGCAAATTGGTATCACTCTGCTACTCCCACCAGCCAATTAGGACGAGTATGCAAATTAACCCAACAAAGATGGCAGTCAATTTGCATATGCAGGCACGGAGCGAAGACTGAAGATGACTGAAGACTGAAGACGACTGAAGACTGAAGAGGCTTGGCTTCTCCGCTGCTGCTGGAGTGAAGGACTGGGTCGTGGGTGCCGGAGGAAAACCGATGCTGGCAGCCAGGGGAAGGAAGGCCTATGGCATGAATCTCTCTGTGCAATGGGCCTCTAGTCTACACTAATAAAAGAGAAACATGGTAATTGGCATACGACCCCTACCCTTTTCATTGGCTAATCAGCGAGATATGCAAATTAACTGTCAGCCAAGATGGCAGCCTGCAGCCAGGCAGCTTGAAACTAACATGAGGCTTGCTTGCTTCAGTGACTGAGGAAACCAACGTTCCCCGCCTGCGGCTGCAGGCCTCTGAGCGGGCAGTTTAAGAAACATTGTAACAAATACCTCCTGACTTCAGGCAGCAGATTCGCAACATTGTAAGCAAAGGCCAGAAACCTACTTTCAGCCCCGGAGGCCAAAGAGCAGGAGCCAAGCCTCAAGCTAAAGCTGGCCCAGAATTAAAAAAAAAAAAAAAAAAAAAAGGAAAAAAGGAGCGATTGGGAGTTCAGTCACCCACAGCCTAAAAACAGCCCTCAGCCCCTCACCCAGACTGGCCAGGCACCCCAGTGGGGACACCCACCCTGAAGGGTGTGTGACCAGCTGCAAACAGCCATCATCCCCTCACCTAGGCTGGCCAGGCACCCCAGTGGGGACCCCCACCCTGATCCAGGACACCCTTCAGGGCAAACCAGCCGGCACCCAACTGTGCACCAGGCCTCTATTCTATATAGTAAAAGGGTAATATGCCTCCCAGCACCGGGATCAGTGGAGCCATGAGGCCTCCCAGCGCAGGGATAAGCGTGACAGGGGGCAGCGCCCAAACCCCCTGATCGCCCTGCGGCTCTGTGTGTGACAGGGCGTTGGGCCACAACCTCCCTATCCGCCCTGCTCTGTTCGTGACAGGGGAATGCACCCCAACCCCCTGATCAGTCCTGCTCTGTGCCTGATAGGGGGGAGCTCCCCAACCACCACCCCCCATGGGCCCTGCTCTGTGTGTGACGGGGTCGAGCCATAACCTCCCCATCGGCCCTGCCCTGAGTGTGAGAGTGGCGGCGCCCCAACCCCCTGATTGGCTCTGCTCTGTGCATGACAAGGTACAGAGCCCCACCCCCCCTGATTGGCCCTGCTCTGTGAGTGACAGGGGGTGGTGCCGCAACCTCCCCATCGACCCTGCCTTGAGTGTGACAGGGGACGGTGCCCCAACCTCCCAGTCGGTCCTACCCTGAGGGTGGCATCACAACCTCCCGATACGCCCTGCTCTGTGCATGACAGGGGGCGGCGCCCCAACTTCCCAATCAGCCCTGCTCTGAGCCCGACCAGGGGCTGCACCTAGGGATTGGGCCTGCCCTCTGCCACCCGGGAGCAGGTCTAAGCCAGCAGGTCGTTATCTCCTGAGGGATCCCAGACTGCGAGAGGGCACAGGCTGGGCTGAGGGACCCCCCCCCCTCCCCCACGAGTGCACAAATTTTTGTGCACCGGGCCTCTAGTGTTAATAATAATAGGAGACAGAGAGGAAGCAGCATTATTTGATTCCTATTTTGATTTCAGCTTTTACCAAAAAGAGAATCATATTTCACCTTGAAAGTATGGTCCAAAAATATTGGAGTAAAATGATACCCAAGAAATCAAGAAAATATTAAAAAGACCCTTAGCTACTTTATTAAAATGTCCTCTTCTAGAAAAATTGCTTTACAGTATGGGTAAAGAAAGTATAAATGTTCTCATGAAACCATTTTCAATGATTTTTGAAAAAATCTAGAAAGGAAGTAGGCACAGGAAATAAAAACAGCTTTAAATGGTACATATTGACTCAATTGTAAAAGGGAGAAAGAATTAATTTATTGAAATCATTATTAAATGAATTCAATATTTATCCCTGGAAATTATGGAATAAATTATTGAAAAGGTAGGTGGTTCATTAATGTATAGAAATCAAAATGGCGATAAATAGAAACTAGGTTGGGTATACTAAGAATTAACATTGTTAATCTAATGGCTACTGCTATGGATGTTACAAGAGAAGAATTCTGTAGGCATAATGCAAATGCTTCTTATTGAAAGACACTTGGCATAATCTGGCATTTTGAGAGAGGAAGATAAGCATGGGTTACTGTCTAAACAGCCTTTTGTGACAACTAAAAGAATATAAAATTATTGGGCTAGCCAGTGAATATTTATCAGGTGTTGTCCCAAAGGCTAATATCATGGTATTAGACAATATCCCCGCCCTCTGGAACTTTACGTTCCAATGGATAGAAGGATATAGTGCAGTGATGGTGAGCCTTCTGAGCTCAGCGTGTTAGCATTTTGAAAAACCCTAACCTAACTCTGGTGCCGTATCACATATAGAAATTTTTTGATATTTGCAACCATAGTAAAACAAAGACTTAGATTTTTGATATTTATTTTATATATTTAAATGCTATTTAACAAAGAAAAATCAACCAAAAAATGAGTTCGCGTGTCACCTCTGACATGCGTGTCATAGGTTTGCCATCATTGTTCTAGTGGTATGTTACTGAACATTTTTTAATCTGACCTATTTAACAGTGTCCACTGGCTTGGATAAGTGCATTAGATATGTAGATACCATTGATTGTGGGAAATAATGTTTTAAATGATATAATCCACCAAGAAGATGTTAATAAAGTGTGCACCACTTATCACACATTATTTAAAACTAGAGGCCCGATGCATGAAGATTCATGCAAGAATAGGCCTCCCTTCCCCTGGCTGCTGGCACTGCCTTCGCTCTGGCTGGAGTCTTCTTTCTGCCTTTGCTCCAGCCCGGAGCCACCTTTCTGCCTTCCCATGCTGCCCAGAGACCTGGAGCGCCGTTGCCATGGTGACGATGCAAGCATCCCACCCGCCCTGGCAGCTCAGCACCTGTGTATGCAAATTAACCTGCCATCTTTGTTGGGTTAATTTGCATACTCACTCCTGATTGGCTGGCGTGGTCAATTTGCATCTTTCTCTTTTATTAGTGTAGATACCTTCCATTGAGAGATAGGATCACCTCAAAGAACTAGAAACATTCTTCCTGATCACCTCCTCCTCTTCCACAGACATCTTGAATCTGGGCAAGCTTAGGGACCATTTGACAAACAGAATAATATTATATGTGATGCTGTGCCATTTCCAGACAGAGGCCTTAAGAAACTGACAGATTTCTTTTCCTGTACATTGGAATTCTGACTCATGGAAGACAGCTGCAATGTCATGTGGAAGACCAAGCTGCCTTATGGAGAGGCCCATGTGAAGAGGTACTTAGACCTTCTGCCAGCAGCTTCTGCCCAGCCTCCCCAGCCAACAGCGAGCACCAAATGTCAGTCATATGAGTAAACCATCTTGGAAGTGAATTCTCTAGATGCAGTTAAACTATAGATCCCAGCTGGCATTTCAAGGCCCAGAGAAAGCCTTCCAATCAGCAGTCCCCTCTTAGATTGCTTATTTATGAGAAAACAAATGCTCTTTATTATTTTAAGTTATTGTATTCATCTTCCTTTTCTTCCCTCACACACTTAAGATAAAAAATTCAAGTGAATCAATCAATCAAAATATTGTAACTGTCACTTTAATATGAACTAGCAGTATGCAGATTCACTAATAGATACCATTATCCAGATTTAGTCATTCTTGCTATATGTAACCATTGACAAATTCTATTGATTGTACCCTCAAATATCTTTTTGATACTTCTCTCCATCTCCACTAATGCCACCATTGTCACTTTTGTAATAGCCTCCTAACTTGTTTCCTCACATCGATTCTTACCTCTCTGAAATTGCTCCTTACACTTAAGTGAGACTGAACTGTTAAAAATGTAAATCTGAGTTAGTTACTTCCCTATTTACAATCTTTCAGTCAATATTGCTATCAGGATAAAGACACACAGATCTGTATCCTAATCTTCATCAACTGCCACTGACACCTTTGCTCTTTCCCCTCACCTTTACTTGTTTCTCTAGACTGCATTCCTCCCCTCCTGCCTCAGTGTCTGCACACTCTGTTCCCCTTGCCTGGAATGATTAGTCATCTCTCAATGTCCTTCAGATCTCTGATCAAATGGTGAATGTTCTCTGACCTCTCACACCAACCATATGCCCCTCACCCACCACCCACAATTCACACTTCTCATAACATCCTAGCTTTTGCCTCTGAGAAATTCATGTATATACAATTTATAATTAAGCAGTGGCTAGCTGTGTGTTAAATTTCTCTACCAACAGAGACAATCATCACAAGGGAAGGGACTATACTTTCCACTTCTGTTTCCCAACCATCTTACAGCATGTCTTTTATGGAGTATGTGCTTTTAATGATGTGTTGAATACATCAATGCTACATTCATTTCAGGGAGTTGAAAGCCTTTTTCTCCTCATATGGAAGATTCTAAGATATTCATCCTTGTAACTACAGAGTTTGGCTAAGAAGATGCCCAGTAAACATTTATTAACTTGAACCAGACAAATAGATTTATTGTATCTACACTGAAAATTTTAAATCTAAAGTATTTTTAAAATTATAACTTCAATGAACTGTGAAAAGCTGAGTTAATTTCAATGGAAAGTAGCCCTAAAGATGGAGAATCTAGAGACCATGTCACATGAGAAACAAATGAGGAAAGCAAAGTGCTTGGTCCAGGAAAAAGAGAAGTCTAGCTGAATTGTGATACAAATAGTATGATATATGTATTTAAAATAGATATTATTTCAATGGGCATAGCCAATTACAACCTGTGGAATTTAATGTTGCCAATTGTAATGGACTCACTCACTAAATATCTATTAAGCACTTATCATGTGCCATTCGCTGTGTTAGACAAGAGTATACAGGGTGGGGTAAACATAGGTTTACAATTGGTCATATGGAAAAAATATAATAATTAATAAATAATGCAAGAATAAATTCTGTGTTTCGCATATTTATAACTGTAAATCTACTTTTGCCCCACCCTATATGGGGTAAGGAGGAAAATAGATAAAGAACATTAAGTAATTAAAAATGACCAAGTATCACAAAACAGGGAAATGAGTGCCTTGAGAGAAGATATAAGGAGAGACACCATAGATTGGGTGGTTAAGAAATAGAAAAGCTTCTCTGAAGAGAGGATTTTGAAGATGAAGCATGAGGGATGCGAGCAGGACAGGTCAATAAGTTATTCCAACAGCAAGAGAAGGAAAGTTCACTTCTTATACAGGAAGGCTGGAAGGGGAGAAATTTCTCTGAGACACAGAGAGAAGATTAATGTAGTTTAGGCATCATAAGTAAGCAGAAGTGTGGCTCAGGCTGAAAGAGAAATAAGAGTCAAATGACGAAGGGCACCTTAGGCCATGATTAAGGGTTTGGATTTATTGGATATGCCATGAGAAGTAAGTAGGGTTTTAAAATGTTTTCAGCATGTTTTCTTTTAAAGAACACATTTTATTTTTCTTTATTTTTTTTGCCTTGAGCATAATTGATTGGGGATAATTAACAAAGATATTTGATACCAAAACTACAAGCTTTGGAACTTTGGAAAACAAAGATGGCAGTGAAAAGGGAAATAATTGGTTAGATTTGAAATATATGTGTTTGAGGTGTGTTCTGGGTTGAATTCTGCCCCCACCCCTAAATTTAGATATCAAATCTCTAAATGCCAGTACTTCAAAATGTGACTGTCTTTGCAGATAAGGATCTTTAAAGAGGTATTTAAGTGAAAATGAGGTCACCAATCCAATCTGACTGATGTTTATAAGAAAAATTGGGACATATAGAAAGACATCAGGGGTACATACGCTTGGAGGGACCTCCAATCAAAGAGACAAGAAGAACACTGGTTTCTAAATAGTCCTTTTGAAAGGTGGCCAGGAAATGTAAATGAAAATTAGTTTATGCAATTAATCTGGCAATTTTGGAGTGAGAATACTTTATTGAAGATATGAAACAATGCACTGAAACCATTTTCCCAAATAATTATATGTTGTATAACAACTGAAATATATGAGTATGTATTAAATATGTGTTTGTGTATATATATATATATATATATATATATATATATATATATATATTTGTTTGTATATACACACACACACACACACACACTAGAGGGGCCTGGTGCACAAATTCATGCACAGGTGGGGAGGTGGGGTCTGGCTGGCTCCACCCCTATTGGGGTGAGGGGCTGATTGGGGCTGGGGCTGGCTGGGGGAGGGGTGGTGGGTGGTTGGCTGGCTGGAGTTCACGGTGGAACTCCCAGTCAAGGGGACAATTTGCATATTAGCCTTTTATTATATAGGCTATACATTTTGTGTATATGTAAAATATGTGTGCATGTATTTATGCATAGACATATAAACAGACACACACACACACACACACACACACACACGGACTTGTGAAGAGGCCAATGAAGGTTGATGATTTTAATTTGAAATGGTAATTTTAAAATGTATTAAAGTATAAAAACCAAACCAAGCTCGATAAATGGAAAGGACACAGAAAGCCTACAGTGTGTACATTGTTGCTCTTTTTTGCTGTTGGGTCAATATTGCCAGTGGTTGCATTCAGGTGGAACCTAGTGCAGACGTGAGTCAGGGTGGTTCTCCCTTGTTTCGCCTTTGGATTGTGCTATGGTCAGGGTCCAGAGACCAGATTTTCCATATATGGTTCTTACTGTGATTCTTGATTATGAGCCCCTGAGGAAGTCAGACCAGGCTGGGGTTACTGGAGACCATGTTCTGCTTGGCATATTTATCATCCACAAATCAGCTGCTATAAATATACCTCAGCAGGATCATCATCAGGCAGGCTCAGTAGCCTGCAATTTATGAAGGTTATGGGAAACAGTGTGAAGGGTGAAGCGCTTTATTAAGGGTGGCTTTCTCTCCGACCCAGCCCTGTATTCTACATGAATATAAATGACCCTGGGAGTGAGTGATCCTTTCCATTTAGGATTAAGGCGTTTTAAACTGTCCCTTTCGGCTGTAATTCTTATGTCACTGTGTCATGACTTTAAGATTTTTCTAAGAAACATCAAAATCACAGTGTCCAAAGATAATGTGAGAAACCACTAGATGTGAAATAAAAGCATATCTAAACCTCACACAGTTTCCTCTCCTTTTTATGTACAAATCATGCAAAATATCCTCCTTTCCTCCATTTTTTTTACATGTCATTAAATGTCTTTATTTTACAGAAAATTTTTTTACAAAATTACAGAACTGACCAAAATGTCTTGCAAGTATCATAATTACAATCTCTGTGGGAATTGAAATAAATGAAATGTTTCCCTTTTGTGGTGCTTAACAATGTTGGCTTTTAAAAGAAAATGTGTTTGCTTAAGACACAATGTTTTGAATTATGCCTGGACATAAATCTTACTTTCCTTTCACACTCCTTTAAGTGAATAAAAAAATATTGTAATGAACTAAAACGACACAAAACCAAAACACCACCCAGGCTGCTCTCTCAGCAGTGAATTTTCCTGGAACATGGTTAAAGCCTGCTGGATGGGGAAATGATTAACTGTTTCCTTTATGGGGTGTTATTCTGAATACTTGTCCTAGAAAAGAAAGCCTTGAAGAGGGTCACCCTATTCATATTTATTAAAAAGTAAAGGGCCAATTTTAATATTTCTGACCACTTGTGTGAATAAAAGGTCATCGACACTTTCCTGTTTTCACTATAATCCTATTTTAAAATGATGTTCTTGGCTATCTAATCGCCCCAGCAGAGTAACAACAAGAGAAAGAAAAATGCAGAAAAAGTGAGGGGAGGAAAAGATGGAAAATTGTTTTATTCAACTTCACCTGCCGCTCAAGCCACTCACCCTTAGGAAGACTCCAACACTTGACTATGTGAATTACCCATTATGGTCCACCCACCATATCACGGGAGCCATTTAGTACTTGTTTTGCACGCCACCAACTGCGTTTATGAGTGGAGACATACATAACCAGTAGGTGAATGACCTTTGGCAGCATGTATCTGAAGCTACATCATCAAATACGTGTCAGCTCGCTAACTGTCCAGGAGGCTAAATAAATAAATAAATGAAGGCGGGGAGTGATGGGCATTTATCTCCTTTCTCCTGCTAAATCAAGAATCTGGCAGCTTCTCCCCCACCCCTTCCCTTGTTTCTTCCCACCCCTGTCCCCAAACCTGTTACTAGGGAAACTTGAAAAAGAATTAGCTAGGTTAAGAAAACAAAAGTTTAAACCCCACAACCACGATCCCATTGCCATGCAGAAAGCAATGCGAGATGCCCAACCTCTGTCGCTGCACCGCGGTCCGGACAAAGCCTGTATCTAGCCAGAACAAACAAGATGTTAATTGCAGCCTCGCTGAGCAAAACTAGTATTGTTCCACCCGGAGACACACACACAGCAGGTCCGGCGCTGAGCTGTGCCCCCTCCGCTGTGGACGACCAAGTCCTCTGAACCCCTCGGAACCCTGGTGCTGAAATGACAGCTCTTCGCCAGCGACAGGTTCGCGCTGAAACGGAAAGATCAAGTCCAGCATTTACTTCCCAGCACGCAAGAGTCGCCTCCCCGTCGTCGGCACCCCCTTTGCCTGGCCTCCCACTGAGTTTCTCTTACAGTGGGTCGTCGCCAGCCCCAGCGGTGGGAACTGAGGTTGCCAAAACCTCCCAGACGCAGAAAACACCGCTTTCGGGACGTGCTTGGTTTTGAGTAGCCGTGACGTGCAAGCGCACCGCCGCCCTGGCAGAAGCTCCGCGGAGACCCCCCCTCCCTCCCGCCGCTCCCCCTCCTCTCCCACCCCGCTGCCCCCGCTCCTCCCCTTCCCCGCCGCTCCGCTCGCTTTCTCGCTCTCAGACACCCGCCCGCGCATTCAGGAGGCGCAACTCCGGAAGGCGCAGCGGCCGCGCAGCGCGCCTGGAGCCTCTGGCCCGCCGCCGGGCGTACAGCTCCGTGCGGGCGCGGGGCGCTCGGGGACGCGCGCGCCTACGAGCACGCGGGAGGCCGGCGCGCGCGCGCGCGTGTGCCCCGGGGACGCGCACCCCCCTCCCTGAGCGCGCGCCCCGGGGAGAGCGAGCGCCGCGCGCCGGCGCGCACACGCGAGACAGAGCTTTACTATTGCGCCTCCGTCCTCGCTGGGCATTCAAACAGCTTTCCGACATCACCAGCCAAGGATTTTTTTCCACCCCCTCTCCCGAGTCGCCGTCGGTCCAGCAGTACCTGCGGGGCGGGGGGAGGAGGAGGAGGGAGGACTAAGCGGAAAGAGGAAAAGGCAAAAGCTTCAGCCTTCCGATCCGACCACGAATACTCCTGTCATAAACCCACCGCCCCAACAAACCCGCCTGAGCCGCCGCCGCCGCCGCCGCCGGCCACTTCTCGTCTCAGCGCTCTCTTTGCTTCTTGGCTTATCGATTTGTTGAGTGTGTAGATTTGGTAAAACAAATCCTCGCTCTTCAGCCACTTGCATTTTTTTTTTTAAATTGTTTGTTTTCTTAAGAGTCTCTCTTCGGGGGGCCACCCTCCGCCCCCGGCCCTCGGTTGGATACGGCGTCAGGCTCGAGGGTCCTGGAGGCGTTTTTCTCCCCCACCCGGGCCCCTTATTGATTTTCTCCCCCATGTTTTGCTTCTCATATGTGTGCATTTAAAATATATGTATATATATATAAATCCTGATTTTTGAAGCTGAGCCGGGGAAAATGGGCAACGGTGATTGGGACCGAAGGGGAGTCTCTCCGTCAGTGTTGCTGGGACGCGTGCCTGTGCTGGTGTCTTAGAGCAAGAGCCTCCCTGAGCTTTCGGAGTGGAAGGTAAGGAAGGGGGTCCCGGGGTCACCTTCCCTCTGCCGGGGGTCGCCACCGAGGAGCTTTGGGCTAGGGTGTTTGCGGAGGGAGGACGAGGAAAGGAAAGGCTGTTGCTGGCGGATAGAGGGGCTGGGAGCAAACCCGACTGACTGTCTGCATTTACTTAAACGCCGCAGTTGAAAAGTTAGGGAAGTCTGGTTTTCCAGAGATGAGCTGGGTGGGAAGGAAGAGACAGGGAGATCTGGAAAAATCTGACAGTTAGTTGTGTGCGATGGGGGTAATTTTACGAGGAGAAATTTTAGGTTAAAAAGGAAGTTAAGGGGAAGCAGCGGGTCTTGGACTGGGGAAAATTTCAGTGGAGTGATGGCGCCGTCTATGTTCGACTAAACTAAAGTGTCACCCAGAAAATCAGTTTTGAGAATAGCTAAACTAAACGCCGGTTTGCTTCTCAGTAGGGAATAAATAAATAAATAAACAACATCCTTGAGACCTCCGTGGCCAGCCCTTAGACACCTTCCATGCCAGCCTTTCATTTTTAGAAGAGGGGAATACAATTGTTTGAACTGGCTCTGCATTCGGGGGTTGGGGGGGGGGGGCAGCAGGATACAGTTATTCATTTTTTTATTATCTAGAATCAAACAAGACTTCGCAACCAAGGCTTAATGGTTTTAAAAAAGAGCATTATGAGGAGACTCTCTTGAGCTGGCTTGAAAGTGAAATCAGAGCTATTTCCTCACTCTAATCCTTGATGAGCACAGCACTGCAGACATGCATTGCCAAATAAATGGAAGCAAAAGTACTGGCTTTCATTAGGAAAAAAAAAAAATACGACCTCTTTTCGAGTTACCGATTATAAAATGAAGCCCCCTTTCATGGATGGAATTCCTAATTTAGACACTTATTGTCACATTGGCTCTCAACGCCTACACTCTATCCTGAAGAACACTGCGCAGACCTGCATTGCCTGCAAAGTGCTACAGCAAAAAAAGGAGGAAATTATTTCCAGAATGTCCTACAACTTTCCCTATTTTTTTAAACCTTTAAATGCACATTGGCTTTATTTTCTCAAGAAGAAAATGCATTATTCATTGAGCTGTATGCTTGAAACAGAGAACACTGTTTTGATAGTCCCAGCAGTTCTGACGTTATTTTAAAACTGCTGCTATATAGAGATTTAAAGTTGGGAATGTTTATGCCCATATCAAGACATAGAATTTGAATTATGATCTGGACAATGCAGATCTTTCTTCAGGGACTTCGGTCACTGGATTTTGTGTGCCTGTGTTAGTGTGTGTTATGCAATGGGAAGGAAGAGGGTTGTATCCTTTGGTTCAGAGAGGATAACCCAGGCAAAGACATGAAAACTCTTTAACTATCTATATCTCTGTATGTCTGTCTCTGTTTACAGAAGTGGAAGAGATTGCAGCCTAAAGACTTTTTAAATTAACTTGGCATCACTTTTCTCAGCTCAAAGGCTAAACAAACAACAAAAAAAAACCAGTGTCATTTATTCTAAGAAATAACTTCTTAAAGGTTAAAGCTGAAAAAAATCCAAGTTATTTTTGGATAACAACTTACAGAGGTAAATATAACCAAGGATTACTCTATTATGCAAGATCAATTTTTTTTTTTTTTTAAGGAAGAGGAGCTCTGGAGCTGTTATTGGAAAGGGAGCAATTCTGTAATTGAAGTCTGTAAGAAAGAAAATTCTGTCTCTTATCTTCCATGTGTAAATCTTAAATTACAGTAGATAACCATAGATAAAATAGCCTGAATTTAAAAAACAAATTAAAAGACTGAAGCCAGTTCAATTAGTGTGTTTCTGGGATTTTTCTCACTGACATCACCTTTCGATACAGATACTAATACAGTGATCCACTTTATATATCCCAAGAGGGCATGTCACATTGAAATGACTGCTTTAAATTCTGGTTCTCAATGGTGTGATGTCAAACAAGTCTTCCCTGTGTATGTAGCCACCTATGCCCTTTCTCAGATGATGTTTTTAAAATTCTGTTAATCCACATGAATGCCGATGTTTTTGCACAGGAATTTCTCATCATTTCCCATCGTGGCCCCTGAAAGCCATGTAGGGACATTTAGGAGACTATGCAACAAATTATCATTTGTGCTTTTAAAATTGTGGCTCTCATTTACCATAATTACTTTAACATTTAAGAGAAAAGAAATGTGATGACAGCTGTTCCCAGATTATCAGATTAGATTTTGTATGATGATGTTTACTGCAGGCAGAAGGCTGAGGGAGAGAAAAGGTTGTATAGGTTGCTTAACATATTTTTTAAAAGGACATTTAGGATAAACTATTAAAAAAAGTCAATTTGTGATGTTTTCCCTCTTTTTTCAATAGAATTATAATGCACTTGGAGTAAATCCTGGTAGATAAATTAGGGCATTCCTATTAATCTATTAAGTATTTTTAAATTGAATGTAGAAATTTTGGCTATTGTGAATGACCACTTGAGGGCGCTGTTCACACAGCAACAGATAATTTCCTGGCTTTATAAATAAAAATTACCTGTCCTTCTTTTTAAAAGGGTTTTTCTTTTCTTTTTATTTTTTAACTGAAATCTTGAAAGCAGCTGGCTGTAATATTGGAGGAGTTTCTTTTTTCAATGCATGTAGACTCCTACTTGCATTTTACTTTCATTGCCATTTTTACAGGCCAAATGACATAGGATGAAGGCTGTTCGTAACCTGCTGATTTATATATTTTCCACCTATCTCCTGATTATGTTTGGATTTAATGCTGCCCAAGACTTCTGGTGTTCAACTTTGGTGAAGGGTGTCATTTATGGATCGTATTCTGTAAGTGAAATGTTTCCCAAAAACTTTACAAACTGCACTTGGACACTGGAAAATCCAGATCCAACCAAATATAGCATTTACCTGAAATTTTCCAAAAAGGACCTTAGCTGCTCTAACTTTTCCCTCCTGGCTTATCAGTTTGATCATTTTTCTCATGAAAAAATAAAGGATCTTTTAAGAAAGAATCAATCTATAATGCAACTCTGCGATTCCAGGAATGCTTTCGTTTTTCTACAATATGATAAAAATTTTATTCAAATTCGTCGGGTATTTCCAACTGACTTCCCAGGATTACAGAAAAAAGGGGAAGAAGACCAGAAATCTTTTTTTGAGTTTTTGGTATTGAACAAGGTGAGCCCAAGCCAGTTTGGTTGCCATGTATTATGCACTTGGTTGGAGAGCTGCTTAAAATCAGAAAATGGGAGAACGGAAGCATGTGGGATCATGTATACAAAATGCACCTGCCCTCAGCATCTGGGAGAGTGGGGGATCGACGACCAGTCGCTGGTTTTATTAAATAACGTGGTGTTACCCCTGAATGAGCAGACCGAGGGCTGCCTGACCCAAGAGCTGCAAACCACCCAGGTCTGCAATCTTACCAGAGAGGCCAAGCGACCGCCCAAAGAAGGTAAGTGCCCAGAAGAGAGGGGGAGATGGGGGGAGGGGGAGGGGCGTCAGGGGATGGAGTGAAAACCTGTTCCAACACGTGGGCCTAAGTGTTGCTCCTTTAACACTGTCATCTCTGGATTCATTTGATATGTGATCTTTACTGATAAAGGTCTCTTAGCCTAGTCTTCAGTTTCAAAATTTTAAGAGACGGGGCGGTGAGGATGGGATAGATCTCAGCCACATGCCCCAGGAAGTGCGGGTGGAATATCCCTGAGAAAGGGTGGGAAAACGCGTGGACAGCTTGCGCTGGAGCTTGGTGAGCAGGGTTAGGCTGCAGCCCCTTGGGGAAACCTACACACACAGACTCACACATGACACCTGTGAAAGGGATTTGTAGCCAGTGTTCGCCCTTGTCCCTTTCGTCCCTGAAAAAGTCCCTTCACTTCCTCTCTCGTCTCCTCTCTCTAGCCCTCTTCTTATCCATGACCCCTTTCCAGCCATGGGGCTCAGGACTAAAAGGTGACACAAAGTCAATAACAGGTTGGTACATGTGACAAGGGTGCTCCTCAACCCTACAGGTCCGCGATGTTCGATGTTCGGATGCTTCGCACAATAAATCCTGCTTGTGCTGGGTCTTTTAGGGGTCAGGAGAACCCCGCTGGAAGAGGCAACTCTGGGGTCCCCAGGCTGTGAAGCCGCGTGCGGGCGGGGGAGAAGGGCGGAATGGAAACGCAGGCAGACCCTTCCTCTAAGACAAGCTATCCCTGACTCGTGATTTTTGCTCTTCTTGGTCCCCTGTTGATACAAAAGAGGAGAGAGGGAGCTCCTCCGAGATGAGCTGATGGAGAAACAGTGCAACGGAAATGCGGAGGAGGAGGAAGAAAGTACAGGAGTGATTTATAGCTTTCACCCAGTCCCGGTGGGGGAGGTGCCAGAGGATTTGATATGGGGGATTATGTTTAATACTGCAAGACAGCGACATATTTTGAGAGAATTAGTTTCCTGTTTGGATGGTTAATGGGTGCGTTCCATTTGTTCGGGGACACTGCTGATATAGATTCGTTCTCGCTCCCCAGCCCTGCAAAGAGGGAGTGTGTTGATTGCTTATGCAGGGAATGTTTTCTGATCGCCACAAAGATCCCTGTCTGTGGCAAGGGACAGCCAAGCTCCAGTGCCTCTTTCCTTACCCTCCCCCAACAGAAGTTGTCTTTGTGGCCAATATAAAATTGACACGTTGTTGGAGAATTTTATTTAAGGGTAGCCAAGGCGTTGTAAGGGGAGAGGGAAAGAGAAGGGTTTAACTAGCTAACTGCGTTTTCTCTGCGGAAAGCAGTTTGGGGGATGGGAATTCCGGGAGAGCCGTGGTACAAGGGGGAAAAGATGTTAGGAGATACAGGCAGACTAATGGCAATGGGAGAGGGGTGAAAAGCCTTTACGATTTCTACAGGTCAGTGTTTCGCTAACAGCTGTGACTGAGGAAAACAAAGTGGTTTTAAATTACAGGAGTTCTTTTCTCCAGTAAAAATCCCCAAGAAGCACTTGCAACTGCAGGGATGGTATTTAACACCATTTAAAACTAATTAGTGTCCCCTAGAATAAGAAGCTACAGTACACACAGAAAATGCGATGTTACAGGCTGGCTAATAAGACAATTAACCCCAGAAACTAGTTTTTATTTATTTGTTCTATTAGTGCTTGAACGAAATTTAGCAAACTTGTTTCTCCAATGAGTGAAATTCTACCATCAGACTTACAGCTGATGGCAGTAGAAAGTGAATCCAGTTTCCCAGCCCCTTTTTTTTTTTTGGCGGATGGTAGCAAGTGACTTGAGCAACGTTGTGGTGTGCGCATGAAGCATGATTCTCAATGTTTTTGCTGGACATGATCATGAGATCTGGGTTAAGAGAGTGCTGGGATTTATAGAAGTTGGATAGGGCAGACATTTGTTTTGTAAATGACTAAGACAGTGATTTTAGACCTTAGATGTATAAATCATGTGGGAGAATGTATATAACTTTTGGCTAATTAGCTGGCAAAATGAGAGAGGAGTAGACACACAAGTGATTCTATTAAAATTGTTAACATGTTATAGAATAGAAGTAGGAAAAGTTCATTTAAAAGGGGAAGAACATATGCTAGATCAGTAAAATTGCACAGGCTCTATTCTAAATTTGTGCTCTTTAATTGTTTAGGTATTTTGAGTCAGAAAGGTAAGGATATGTAATTCCTGAGACATAATTGTAGCTGATGCATTTGTAAGTAATTCTTATAAAATGTATACAGCACTCCTTATCTCATTCAAAGAAGATCTTTTTGGCTATACCGCATTGTAGGAAAGACATGTGAAAATCTGCAAATTCTTAATTTAGTCGAATTTAGGCAAAGTATTTTACATCTTAAAAAATTAAAATTTAGTGTTTGATATAAATGATATATAAAATCTTATGAAATAATTATTGAATAATATTTCAAATAAACTATCACAATGATATTCACATGGCTTGATGTTAATAATTACATTTAGTTGTGCTACTCATATCTAATATTATTGCAAAATGTCTTTACATGATAACATGTAAACCTAAGTTTTAAAATGAGGTTTGAAATTCTTTTATTACTTTATGTTTTCTATTTTATATGGAAAAGTAAACAAAATGTCCTGTATGATATCACGGGAATAAGTACAAGATTATTTTCCACAGTTTACAACTCCCATTTTATTCACTGGAATATGTACCGACTCAGAAAGCCTTGGATAGAGATATTTTCCACATTTATTACATCATAGAAGTGGCACAAATTTGCAGGAAGAGTCTTATACCCAGTAGATCCAATTCCACATGGTTTTGTGTGATGCTGATGTTGACAGCAAAGGTATACCAAACATTTTGAATGTATCTATTGGATTTACAAATTCATATTTAGTATTTGAGAAAACTGTGGCCTCCCAGAAATGAAATGTTAATTTTGAGATAATATTTTTGCTAAAATGCTAGTTAATAATACATTCATGTACTGAAGAATTTCATAGCCAGAAAACAAGAAAAAAACTATCACTGTTTATAGTGACAACACCAACAATCACAAATTTTGTCTGTAATATGTTATAAGAGGCCGTTATTGGACTGATGCTTCATTAAATGTTACATTTTAGTGCATTTAAATAGCTTCTTTTTTTAAGATCGCATTTGAGATAGTCGAGGGTGGCATATGATTAGAGGAACTTAGTTGTCATTCCCAATTTTTAAGTGAAATTCTGAAAACCAAGTACATCAGCTAAACGAAGCTTTTTAAAATCAATGATATCTTATTTCAGGAAGTTATTTAAAGAAACTGTGTATATGTAGTGTCTATAATTTTCTTTTTAAAGAAGGAAGCTCAATGCTGATTATCTGGTTTTCAGATGTAACCTTGGGGATAGATTGGTATTTATTCACAAGGTCTTTACGATGTTTCCTAGGACTCTTTTACCAGAGGATTCTGGACTATATCGCTAAAATATAAAAGGTGATATATAAGATCTTACTTCTTACTACTTTCCTTAAAATAAGTAATTAAAACAGTTTTGGCAGAAAAATTCTGCGCCAGGGTATTTAAAGCACATAATAAGCCTTAATGGAACCTTTGTTTTCTACTTACATCAATGGTGCTACTTATGTGAATGGAAATGGGATCCCTGTATAGATTCCAGGAAATCTGAACACACACACTCATTTGTTTTTCCACTCTGCTTCTGCGAATCCTTGACATTCTACCACCCAAGGGAAGTCTCACTATGTGCCTGCATAAAATCTAGCCCATGTTTGCCTATGTATTTGCAGTATTAGGCACATCTTTGTCATCTAGAGCAATTTATATGTCTATATCCGTTTCAGTGTTCCTATCTTTTTTCTACTTTTTCTCTTTTTGCCCTCATGACTGTGTCAGCCACTTTTGCCTCTTCCTCGTGGTCCCACGCTCTTCATCAGAATGTGGAACATTATACTGAGGCTGTTGCTCCTGACAGTGTGCCCTGCCCTTTAGCTGGATCCCCTAGCCCTTTGCACATATTGTACTTTTGTGGTAGCATTTATCATATTGCAATATATTTTTCATTTATATTTTCATCTCATTCTACTAACTCAGGAATTCTTCAAGTGTAAAGAATGGGTCTTCGAATTGTCTAGGACAGTCTTAACAGAGCCTCAGTAAATATTGGCTGAAATTAATATTAAGTTGAACAAAGCAAAGATCTCATTAGGAAAAATAACAATAAATTGATTACAATTAAAAGAATAAAAATACACCATATTGGGAAACTATCCATCTTTTGCTTTCTATTTTTAGGGGAAGATGGCTGCCATTTGTCTCATTTCCAATTCCATTAATGTATTATTTATACCAGCTCTTGTTCACAAAGTATTATTTAGTAACATTTAAAATGGATGAAAAGAATGGAGCCAGTGAGAAATAGTCTTCATTTCATATATATTTATTTTAAGAGATTAATGACAAATATAACTTTGTATACATGCTGTCTACAAAAAATGTGGTAAGAAAATTTGCCAATTTCTGTCTGTCTTCATTTCTCTATACATTTCTTTCTTCTGGCTCTGGTATTACTTCTATATAGTAATACGACATTTCTCAAATCCCCTCTTTCACAGTTTGAAGTCAAACATATATAAATTCTTTCCAAGAAGGAGGAAAAAAGTATTTGTATGTCATGCTCAGCGCTTTTGCTATTCACTCATGGTTATGATCTATAGATATATGAAAATCGTAGGCCTGGTCAAGTAATGCCATAATTTTTACTTCTGCCATTTCAGAATTTTGTCAGTTTAGGAAGCAGCTGATATATATATATTATTTAATGAAATAAAACTCCATTACATGGCAACATATTTTTTGTAGACACTAAATTGAAATATTAACATGAAAATTGGTGTATGTATGTATGTGTGTGGGCTGTGCATGCACACGTGTGCCAGTATGTGTGTTTCCATGGACTTTATGATAGCTTAGATAAATGTACTACAGGCTAGTTTCTTCCAAAATTGAGATGGGGATTTTACTTTATTTCATATCAAGCTTCATGCATTGGTTTATTTAATTTATTTCTTAATAAGACCAATTCTATTATTAATTGAATGCTTTTATAAAATATAGTATTCTTTAAATAAGTCTGGCATGTATTACCTCTAATAATCATCTGGGCCTTGGATCTGAAATCAATCTTTATTCAAAAATAAACTTTTCTTACTTTTTTTCAAAATGTCGTGTGCTGAGTTTTAAGATCCTAACCAGAGAGAGCTGAGTTTGAGTCTGCTCTGCCACATCATAACTGTGTTATTCTGTAGTACTACTTTTCCCCACTCACACTAGGTTAGTAATGCTTAATTTCTCAGGGTTCAGGAGAGAACAGGAAATGACATCATGTAATCATAAAGACAATAAAATTAATGGCTTGGAATATCTTACTTCCTGTAAGCCCTGAGGAAATCTTTCCCAATTCAATTAACTACTAAAAATCAGAGAGGTATTAAGTTTTTATAAATGTGTCACTTCATTGAAATGAAAGGTCTGTTTGGGTGTATGATATACTTGGGTCCTCACAGTGACTCAGCCACCTTGTAGTATCTTTGACAAGTTGACTGAGCGTGACTGAGCTTGACTCATCATCAATCTACTGTAATAGGGTATTGCATTAAATGAGATTGCACATGTAAAACACTTAGTCCAAGTTATATTAGGCTCTCAATTCAGTTTTTTAAACCTTTTTTTTTTTTTTTTGCCTTTTGACTATAAAAGATAGAGAATTGATAATAAGTAAATGAAGTAGATTGTCAGTGAATTGTTTAGGAAAATTTAGGGGCATTTAACAAAGGATCATTAAGCATTTGAATGTATGTCTATTTTGTATTAGATGAAGAAAACAACATCTCAGTATGTTCGTGTTGACGGAGGCATGACTAATACATCAAATAGATCAAGCTAGTGGTGTGTGAGTCACTCTAGGCCTGGGATGCTGTCCTTTGGATATCATTGCTGAGAGCCTGCAAAGCCATTTAGATCAAAGTTTCCAAGTATTTCACTCTTTGCTGCATTATGCAAAATTATACCATGTTTTGATATCTGTTTTGAAAAGGAGTTATTCTTTAAATGCTCCTCTATATTAAAGCATTTGAAGAAACATACAGACTTGTGATCAGTTGTTACTGACTAAGCGAGCCAGCCCCCAGAGTCTCCTAAAGCCTTACATATTCAGATAGTTAGAAGTAAACCATTTTTTTTTGTTAGCACTCATTTGAAGATTCTTATATTTTTAAAAACAAAATTACAAAGTGACATCTATAAGACTTCATAAAATGCCAAATGCTCTATGTTCAATGATCTTTCAACGGTCATTTAGAATTTTGTTTACTTGCAGAGAATGACCTAACTACATATCTGCTAAAGTAATATATTTCTAGTTTGCACAGAAGATGCGATAAGTAACAAGTGCATAGTAAAATACATTAGCATGGATTGGTTTCTCTCAAAATTAATTGAGTGAACAGGCATTCCTTTTGGAAATCTGACATGTTTGCCGATGTGCATTTTTCTCATAACCAATCCCCTATCACATATTCATTATGATTGGAACATGCTATTAAAGGTCAAATGGTTATTCTTTGGTTTCTACTATGTTAAATGAAATAATTTACCTGCTAACCCAATTCTGGACATTATATTCTCAAATTATATCTTGTAAATAACAAGTTTATTTGGGTATTGGGAGTTATTTTGGAATACAGAAAATATGTGCATGGAAAACTGATATATCAAATTACGATATTTAGAATATTAATTAAAAGCAATTAGACATAACAAAAAATATTAAAACAGTTATGAAGTCAACCAGAGAACACTAACTTGGTGAAATTATTTTCTAGAAATAAATATGATAAGGTGGTAAATGTCACAGAAATATTTATTCTCAGAAATATAATACCTAGTATGAACACTCACCCAGTATGAATATAAATATAATTATTCACTCTGGGTGAGTATATTACAGTATTATTTCATGACATTTTTACTGGTATTCCTCCTTTTTAAGAAAATATGTAAAATTTGATAATTAAAAAACCCCACAATTTCGAGCCCTAATCAGTTTGGCTCAGTGGATAGAGCATTGGTCTGTGGACCAAAGGGTCCTGGATTCAATTCTGGTCAAGGACACGTACTTCGGTTGCAGGCTCCTCCACAGCCTGGGTCATGGTTGGGCTCCTGCAGGAATGGATGTTCTTCTCTCACATCAATATTTCTGTCTGTCTTTCCCTCTCTCTTCTACTCTCCCTAAAAATCAATGGAAAAATATCCTCAGGTGAGGACTGAATAAAACAAAACAAAACAAAACAAAACAAAACAAAAAAACAATTTCTACACTTGCATATCTAAACAGTAATAATTTATTCTCCAATAAGCACATTTTTTAAGAGAAGCTCCATCTGTATATCACTCCCAAAAAGTAAATCACTGTAATACATATTTTATAAGTTAAAGAATACATAAAACCCAACATCGAGGAACTGCTTTCCAGTTTGCAAAGCTCTGCTGCATATATTGTTTTATTTAGGCAATAACTGTGAGACTTGTGGCAGCTGCTCTATTGAAAAGTGCCAATTATATAGAATCCCCTAAAGACCATGGTTTTCCTTTCTCTAACAATTTTAATACAAATTGGTTCAAATGAAAAACTGAAGAATTTCAGAGTTGTGGGTTTATGGGGTGTGCGTGTGTGTTTGTTGTTGTTTGTTTCTGTGGCACTAAAGTCTGAATCACAAATTCCCAGATTTATAAGGGACTATATTAATATCAGTCCAATTCTTACCTCATTGATGGAATCCCAATCCGCAAACATATGATGGGAACATTATTTCAGCGGAACATAGGTCATATCGGAATTTATATTTAATACCATCTCTGTAATGTAAAAGAGACTCAGTCATTTAGATCTAATATTTGATAGATCCAATCATTTAAAAAAGTTAGGTGGTGTCCAGCCAGGACAATAATTGGAGTATACTTTGCTATACTACTTAATACAGACTAATCTCTACAAATTAAATCTTAGATTTTTGTTCTGTTTGGTATATATTATTTAAACAAATGTGATGTACATCTCAAAAAAAAACTATTGATTTTGAGTCTAAGCTCATTAAATTTAAAGAGTAGTGGGTTTCAAGCTCAGAGTCTGTCTAGATTTACTAAGATGATTTAGCAAGATCTATCTTGGATTTTCATTTCATTGTGCATTTCTAGTGAAGTCTATGTTTTGGAGAGACAACATGCATTACATTGTTTAGTCATGGTGCATTGAGAAGTACTTTTGAGGATGAGAGAAGAGTAAGGTCAAGGTCCCTTCTATTTAGTCACGGCTTCTGTCCTTAGCTACTCGTAATTATTGTAATGTGCAAAGAGGGCAACTTAGGAAGACAAAAATCTGCTTATATAATACTAGAGGCCCACTGCATGAAGTGTGTGCACTGGTAGGGTCTCTAGTGACTGCTGGCTGCTGGCTGGGGCCTCCCTCCCTTCCCCCAGCCAGCCCCGCCCCCTGGTCGAACTCCCTGATGAACTCCCAGTAGAGGGGACGATTTGCATACTATGCTTTTATTATATAGGATTCCTACATGAATCTGCAGACTGAGCTCTGGCAGCCATTCTCCCCCACCCCTTTGGGCCAATGGGTAGTAATGGATCCCCAATGTTTCTAACCCCAGGAGCTGTATTTTCTCTCATTGGTTTCTCTGAGCATATCCGTGCCTTACTTTCTTCTCAAATTACCTTAATTCAGTGGTTCTCAACCTTGGCTGCACATTAGAATCACTGGGGAATCTTTTTAAAATCCTGATTTCTGGGCCTCATCCTCCAGAAATTCTGTTTCTTTGTTACTAATGTTGTGGCCCCACCCCATAGCAAAGAAACAGAATTTCCAGAGGATGAGGCCCAGAAATCAGGATTTTAAAAAGATTCCCAGGTGATTCTAATGTGCAGCCAAGGTTGAGAACCACTGCCTTAATTGAAGACATTGACAGTTTCTTACTAGGACCCTGACTAACACAAGAGTATATAATTTTGGTGGTGGGGGGATTTCTGATTACTTACCAGAAGGTTCAAAACCAACATTTTAAAGTTTTCATCCTTCCTTTAAAGTACTAAAAGGTCTTATATAATAATTAGCCCCCTTGCTGATTAGTATATAGAGCATGCCAAGTGAACAGATAATAAATAAATTAATTAATTAATTAATTAAAAAATTGAAATATGGAAAATGAAAATCAGTTGGCTATTTATTTAAGCTCAGCTGAAATGGTATTTTTTTAACACTTAATCTGAACTCAGTATGTGTGCATCTTCAAAACTCTATTAAATTTAGTGTTTTTAAGTGTTTTTCTATATTTACCTGTTGGTTTATTGATTTCTTAGCTTGTTTTTAAATGATGTAATATATATACAATTCGTGTGTGTGTGTGTGTGTGTGTGTGTGTGTGTATACACATCAATGTTAATGTGACTCCAGAACATTTGAACTGGCCTGGAGAGTCAAAGAAAGTTTTGTGAGTTGATAATTAAACACAGATTACATTAAAACCTCCATATAAAACATAGAAGAATTCTGATATATTAAGACTTAGCTCTAATTTTATATCAAGATAATAGAAATATGAAATTAAAACCAAATTTCAGTTGCTAATCTGATTTCATTTTGCATTTTGATTTCACTGTCTCTTTCAAAGCAAAGAAAAACAATACACACATAAAGCTTTTTATTTTTTCCTTCTTTATTTCATTCTCAAAAAGAAATTGAGGCAGCTAAGTTTGACCTTACATTTTCATACAGAAAATTACAGTTTTTTTTTCCTCTGTGTTAGTCTATTTCTCTTTTACATCAAAGAAGGATCCTAAGAGGAAAAAGAAGTAATTTCTTTAAAAAAAAGGTTAAATTGCCTTCTTTCTCAACTTCTGTTGAAACAGAGTTCACAATTGTTCTGAATAGGCAATAACAACAAATATGTAATGTGTACTGGAGGCCTTTGGAAACAGTTCTTGTATCAGCTACTCATAATAATTGTAATGTGGAAAAGAGGGCACCTTAGGAAGACAGAAATGTGTTTATGTAATTTTTCCACATGAATCTGGCAGACTGTCAAAGATCGGCTTCTGTACTGTAGACTGAGACATTTTTGTTTGTTTGGCTTCCCAGAGAGGTCAGCTTCCTTTACAGATATGTCAGCTTGTGGTCAGCTCTCTTTGGCTGGCCTTGGTGTCAGCATGTAGAGGGCAAACAGTGTCTATTTTTTAAGTGGTACCTGAGAAATTACCCATGTACAATGGCCTCTTTATTCTTCAATGGGTTTTACTTTCAAATATGATGAAGTAAATGCTGTCGAGCACCACTGTTCTGTTGGCACAGCACAGAACATATGTGACAAATCTGTTTTCTTTACAATGTATGGCGTCCCCCTGTGTAGTGGTTTCCCTGGAATTTTCTGATAACCATGTTTTTGTGTTCGATTGATTACGAAGGGCATAACTGAGTTTTACCCCTAATAAATATTACTTCTGCTTGCTTCTGGCCTCTGCATCCTGAGACCACAGAAACCACAGAAATAGAACAAGGAGAGTTTGGAAGCCCAATAGGACTTAATCTACTAAGTAGTAAGACCTGATTAAGGGGAAAGAAATCAGTACATGTAGGATGTGAATTCATACAACGATTATATCCCCTTAGTTAGCAGTGGAAGCTTTTTTTTCTAATAAAAGCTAATATGTAAAAAACTGTCCAATCTCAGAGGGAAGGTGGGGTGGGTAGGTGGGTGGGAAGTGATCAACCAAAGAACTTGTATGCATATATGCACGGCCCGTGGATACAGACACTAGAATGGTGATGGCCTGGGACAGGGGGCAAGGAAGGGCTAAGAAGGGGTCAGTGGAGGAAAAAAGGGGACATATGTAATACTTGCAACAATAAAGATTTTAAAAAATTAAAATATATATACAGAAGAAATTTTAGAAAATAGAGCTGCTTTGGTTGTAGTGGGTGCGAGCCCCAGGGCTCCACTTAATCAGTCTCCTTTCTTCTGTGTTCATCCCAGAGGCAACTCTGCTTGAAAAACACTGCAGAACTATAAATCCTAGAACCTCCCGTGAAGCCACATATGATACATTAATATTAGCAACTTTCTTCAACTGAGAAAAGAATATTTTCAATGTTATGATCACCGAGAATGTATAAGAACTATTGTATTGTTTTTACTGCATTTTACTTAGAACACAATTCACAATTCGTCTAGGATCCTATGGTCCGCATATGTCTACGCTCAATTTTTCTCCATAAACTCCTCCTCCCAGTCCAACACAGTAAGTGCCAGGGCCTAACACCCACCCTTTATGCAAGCCCTCAGGTATACCATCATGCTGCTCAGGCATCTTTGATGCTTCCGGGCAGTGTCCTAGACGCATTCTCTGTCACTTTTCTGTCATGTCTCATCCAGTCTGGTAGACATTTGCTATCTCCTGCTAGGTATTGGTGCCTCTGCCTTTGCTTTGCAGAGACCTTAGTGTAATGAAGCCATGCTGTGTTTAGACCAGAGATGGGACTGTTAGGGTTGCTGATGGAGGAATGCAGGATGCATAGAGACCCATACTTATAGAGAAGAGGGACTCTCTGTCAGCCTGAGTCCCTGAATGACTACGGGAGATCTCTGCCCTACATTCCTGCCGATCTGTGATGGTCCCAAAGCATGAGCAAGGAAGAACTTTTTCTGTTTTGAGACACTGGGCATGTTGGGTTTGTTTTTGTCACTAGCCTAGCTAATTCTAGGTGATGTAATGTCTAATTGGGAGGATTGGGGAGTAGTTGTGTTGATTGATGGTGCTAAAAGGTGCTAAAAAGGCACATAGGTGATATGTTCTTCCATTTGACTCTAACGATGTGATGGCCATTTCAGTTTATGATCCTTTGTGGAGAGGAACTCACTCGCATATTCCACCTTGTACCCTGGTGTATCTGCATTTGAACTTATTACAAGCAACTCTCTATAACTCATTTTAGGTATTATGTATTAATATGTTATTGATTTAGCCTAATTAAAAGTAGTTCATATGAAAATGACTACCACAACTGTATATTTATATTACAAGAAACCATTCTTTCAACATTTATTCAAAGAGTTTCCTAGACTTTTCAATATTTTCAAAGTTACCTACAGGGTTTTGTGGTCTTTTGTTGAGCCATGGTTGTCACGGAGCTAAGTGGAAAATTTTCATTTTGGCATGGTAGTTCTTGCTGAAAGGTATAAACTTGTCCTCCTCTGCCCTTTCCTCCTCCTTTCTTCCTTCCTTCCCTTACTCTTTTGTTCCTTTCTTTTCCAGGCATACAGGCTCTGACTTACATGTGTTGATCTACAGATTCAATGTTGCAATAATTTACACAGAATCTGTTATCAGTAGATGTGTAGGTGTTTTTCTTTTGGTAAACAAATATTTCTGTGGTAGTTCATGGGGAGCTTGTAATCACTTAGTAAGCACTGCTTCATTAATCTTAACAATTTCCTTGTGAGGTTAATTATGTAGCAATAATTAACCTCCCCTTTGAGTAGGTGGGCTTTTGTCACATTGAGAAGTATCCTTACCTCCCGCGAGAGAGAGGAGGGGAAAACTAGGCTGCTGTGAACCTTAAACAAGTCTCCGTGAGTTAGTGCGAGTGAAGTTCTTCCCAGTGTTAGTGGTACCATGACAAGTTTTGCTCTGCTGGGCTGTGCTTCCTTTATTTCCCTGTTCTCAAGAAGTTTGGATTATGATAAGCTCATTAATTATGAGATGCTCTCTAGAATTCAAAGAGGGGTACAGAGGCCACTGAGCAACTGAGAAGTGAAAACAAATGTGCAAACCCTGAGTTTTATGTTCTGAGGAAAAATCACGGATAGAATGAATTGTCAGTTCACTGCCCACATGTTTATATCTGACACACACACACACACACACACACACACACACACACACACACACACGAATCACTTATCCATGAACTTCGGCAGTCAATGTTTAGTTATTATATGCATATTTAATTGGAAAGGGTAAACATTTAAAAATAGTTTGGAAATATATTCCGTGCTAAACTGCACTTACTGACTAAATACTTGCTAAATATAAATTTACTGGAGTTCATAAGATTGACAAAGGGTAAAAGTACTTTTGTAATGGAAGCTCTAAACTTTACGTTTCTTTGTTTGAACATTTACTTGGAGTCCTTTTAATAAATATATTCAGGACAGTATACTGTGGATCATCTTAGAGATCAGAAATTAAAGTTTTACTTAGGATTTAAAAGGAAATCATTGCCAAACTGGTTTTAAAAAGTCAAAAACAAATGTAATTTTCAAAAGTGAACAATTTATTTATATTTGTGAAAAAGACAAATTGTTTTATAGCAAATGGATGGTCTGTTATGGTCTCCTTAATCATTGATTGTTTTCCTTGGAACTTTGTCGATTATTGGATTCCACACTTCCCGCAGCTGTAAATTCAGGTTCACATTTTAGTCCTTAAGAGTCAGGTTTCCTGGGTTTAAATCCAGTTTTCTCCATTTTTCCATTTCTCCATTTTGTGGCCCTGAGGACATCACATATCTCTCTAAACCTCAGTTTCTTTGTCCATGAAGAGGTGATTATTTTGTGAGGCAACACAGAGATTGAATGAGGTATTTAAAATCAAATAATTTACCTGACCCTGGACTGTGTAGTAAGTAGAGGCTCAATAAATACTAACTTTAATTAATTGGATGGATGATTCTGGAACCCTTTCCTATATTAGATTTCTTTAAAATAACAAATAAAATTTTGATTCATAATAAAAAGTAACCCATTTATTTAGTTGACCTCAGAGAAATTAAAATGCCTGCTGGATGGGTTAGTCTACAGAGATGCATTCTCTCTTTAATCCTTTATTTCCTCTGAATACTCACGTTTCTCAGGAAAAGAGTTAAGCTGCTGTATCTGTTCTCTTTTACTCCTCATTTAAATAATGAACCACTCTGTTCACAACATCACCATTTTTTCTTTTAAAATGCACTAGTGAGTGATATTCACAGATCATTTGACAAAGGGTAATTGCCATAAATGGTTTTCTCCAAAAAGATTGGAGCCACTGTCATCAGAAAGTGCCCGTTGTATTTTGTCCACTAGCGCGACCTCATTTTGGATACTTTCCTGAAAATATTTATGTCCCTTTAGTCTCCTCTTTTCCCCATAATATTTTGGTTTAAATGCATCCACATTTCATTGGTTAAGTTCAGTTAAAATCTGTAATCCGATTTCATTGGAAGGATTGGTGGGCATGTAAAGATAGAGCAAACTAATTTACGTCTTGGTCTGTCCCTGAATCCCTTTTTCCTTCTGAGCAGAAACAGATCTCTTAGAAAAATATCCTGCTTGCTGTCTGCTTTCTCACATTTTTTCTAAGGCTTAATGTAAGAAAATATCTATAAAATATAAATCCATATTATATTTTTTAAAAGATTATACTTTTTAAAACATTTTCGGTGTTATACATTTGCTTTTGCCATTACAGAAAAGGGGAATTAGCAAAGTGACATTCAATCTCTAACTCTATAGTCCTTATTTGGGAGAGCCCCTGGATTAGAAGCCTGACCAACTACCTTCTGGATGAGCTTAGCTATTATGGTCGGAGTAACTTCAGAGAGAGCTTCAGTTCACTCAGTTATAAAAATAAAAATGGCCCTCTGAAACTCATAGGATTGTATGGAAAGTAAATCTGTACTATATATGAAAGCCATTTATTTATATTTATTTTTAATATATTTTTATTGATTTCAGAGAGGAAGAGAGAGGGCGAGAGAGATAGAAGCATCAATGATGAGAGAGAATCATTGATCGGCTGCCTCCCGCAGGCCCCACACTAGGGATTGAGCCCACAGCTCTGGCATGTGCCCTGATCAGGAATCAAACTGTGACCTCCTGGTTCATAGATCAGTGCTCAACCCCTGAACACGCAGGCCAGGCTATATGAAAGCCATTTAGAAAACGGAAAGTGGCATCCCAAAATACTGCCTTTGTTATTGCCAATAGTATCATGTATATTCAGTTAAGTGTATTAAGTGTAATAGATCATTGGGTTGTGTGTATGTGAAAAAAATGGTTCTGTACTATGATGATAATGTCACAAATTGCTAGATGCATTTTAGACTTGACATTTCTAGGGAAGACTCTATCTTCTGTCCTTAGGAAAACGCTATTCCCTTGGTTTCCATTTTTATTTTCTGTATCTATGGAAGCAGTAACAGTTGGACTTCAAACATTTCAGTTCGAATCCCAGTCCTGCCTTCCACTAGCTTCGTGACCTTAGGCAGTTTGCTTGATATTTGTAAACCACATTTTCTGTGTCTGTAAAGTATAGGTAATCTCTATGTCATTCCATTTTTTTCAAAATGTAATCTGCACTACAAACAATTTTAAGATTAATCCACAAATAATGCAAAAGTGGTCAGTTCTCTTAATTTTTTAAGAAATGGAAAAACCTTACGTTTTAGGCTGCCCACAGTAAATTACTGTGTGACTTCAACTGTACCCAGTTCTATCTTTCTACATGTAGAGATGAATTTGAGAAATATGATTAGTTACTGCACCATCAGCTTCCATGCTTTATATCAGCCAGATAAACAGCTTGAAAATAAACATATCCTTTCTTCCCTTTTGTTTCTTGGGAAAGTCAAGAGTTAGCATTAGAGAAGAAGTAGAGATGAAGATGAAAGCTTGCTGAAAACTTGTTCCAAGTGCCAAAAACAGAACAAAACAATAAAAACTATCTGTAATAATTTTACAGAACTATTTATTTTCTCTGGGGAACAAAGCTACATATAAATAAACAAGGGTCTCTGTGCATATCAGGAAATTAATCTTTAAGGAATCAAATTAGGTAAATTTTACATCAGGATAAATTTTGCAATAGACTAAAATAGGGATATGTGGAAGAGATTCACAATTTCACAGAGTGCTTTTGTTTTGGTCCTGAAAAGATTACAGATTGGCATCTGTCCTCTACAGGTCTTACATGGGAATATTGCAGAGGCCAGATGTGACCTAGCAGCCAGCCATACACACTTCTGATGGGATTACTCATCAGATTTCGTAGATAAAGAAAATGCCTGCTGGTTACATTCTATTTAAAATGATTAATCATATAAGTTCTTTAGTGCAGTGAAGGCCTGGGGGGAGAGGAGAAAGGGGCTTGTGGAATGGAGGGGTATCAATGGAAAAAAAAGGGGACATCTGTAATATTGTCAACAATAAAGATAAACTTAAATAATAATAATAATAATAATAATAATAATAATAAATCAACTTGTGAAGAGTTTAGGCAAACTTAATACTTGGTAAATGTTTCTTAAAAACCCTCAGTTTTGGGCTTTTGAACAGTGCAGCATAATTAATAGGTGGAACTGTTTTCAGATTTTAAAAACAAACCTTGCTTAGTTCAGATTTTATCAGCTTAAGTATTTATTTTAACATATAGCTTGCTACAGCAGGCATTGCACACGGTAACCTCTCAGGCCAACAGCTTTTCTGTTTATGCTGGCATCAGTGAGGGATGGCCACTTTAGAAATCCATCAGTAGTAATTTACCACGAATAGTGGATATTTTGAAGAGAATCCAAATGGAACCAAATAGACCACCAAGCCTATACTTTTTTTTTTTTTGTGGACTTATTTATTGTGCATTTGTTTTTATTTTTTTTTAAATGTTCCCAGTAGGCTGAATGCTATGCTACCAACATAGCAGAAAAAACCTATTGGGGAAATGTTTTGTGGTCATGTCCACGGCAATTGTGCATTTATTTTATATTCAAAGTACTTAGGAATACCTTATCTTGTGTCAGATACAATTTTAGATATTAACTTTTAAAAAAATTGGTTATTTCAGAGAGAGAGGAAGGGAGGGAGGGAAGAGATAAAGAGAGAAACATTGATGTGGGAGAGAAACATCCATCAGTTGCCTCCCATACAAGCCCCAAATGAGGATGGAACCTCAACTTAGGTATGTGCCCTGACCAGGAATTGAACCCCCAACCTTTTGGTATAGGGGTTGATGCACCAACCAACTAGTCACACCATCCAGGGCTAGATATTAACTCTCTTAATTTTCATAAGAGTCCTATGAGATATCTGTTACTGTTACCACCAATTTCTGGATGAGGAATCTGAGACACAGAATCTGGTGACCTGCCCACTAACACATTAAGAAAGGGAGGATCTGAGTTTGAGTCCTCAAAGGACACACTTTTTTTTTTTTTAATATATTTTATTGATTTTTCACAGAGAGGAAGGGAGAGAGATAGAAAGTTAGAAACATCGATGAGAGAGAAACATCGATCAGCTGCCTCCCGCACATCTCCCACTGGGGATGTGCCCGCAACCCAGGTACATGCCCTTGACCGGAATCGAACCTGGGACCTTTCAGTCCGCAGGCCGATGCTCTATCCACTGAGCCAAACCGGCTTCGGCAGGACACACATTTTAAGACGTTTAATGTATTTGTTTAATCCTCACAATATACCACCACTGTGTAATGATGAATACAATCTAATATGTTTCAGTAATTCAGAAGGTACTTAACTCATGCAATCCTTTGTAACTATGAGATGTTTAAATATATAAAGTATTAAGATTTCTTTTAAACCCTCCAAAGTACATTTCCTTGCATATAATTAGTAGTCTCTGATCTATTAATTCTCCTTCCAACTCTTAGCATGAGTGTAGATCCTCACTAATAAAGGAACTTACCTCTTTAACCAAGTTCATCATTCAAAGACTCTTCAAGCTTATCTCTCCTAGGGAACTTCCATGTGATTAAAATGGCAGTACTGATTTTGACACGGTATGAGACATGCAATTCTTATGAAATACTTTTTGCTCATAAATATACATTTTAAGTTTTTTATATATCTGCAGTTAATTAAAATATATATGTGTATTGTTTTATTATTTTCTATAAAAATGTGAATTTCTTAGGTTACAAGAGTATAGATGGTTCACAGTTTAATCACCTTGAACTTCATTTAGCACCACATTAGCACGATGAAGTGCTTAATCTTTTCTGTAATTATGATCGTAGAAGATCAAAATAAAATTAGAATTACAATGATCTTTTCTTGTATAACTTAGTGATTTTAAGTTGGTAAGGTGTCATTTATATTAGATAAAAATAGTTTATAGTTAGATTAAGCATCTCTGATACTGGAAAATACAAGATACATATAAAAAGAAAAGAAGGTGAAAAGTTCATTCTCTAACTCAGGGAATATTTAATCTTTGCCTTTAAATTAATTTTAATATGCCCTTTAAAATTCTCAACTTTTATTTGCCTGAGCACTGAGTATGAATTCTATCTTATGTGGGCAGAGGGGACATAAATTCTGACTAAAATCATTCATTGTGGAATTTTCTTAATTGTGATAACACTCAAATACTGAAAATCAAGCTTATGCAGACTCTTCTTTTTGAATGGTTGTGACTCAGTGTTTTAGGAATAGGAGTTTCTTGAGAGGATGTAATCAAAACAAAATTATTTTTCTTCATTAAAAGAGCAGCTATTCTATTTATCCTAAAAAGGGGAATTCAGAGAATTTATGTAGATCAATGTGAGTATTAAAACAAAAGGAAAAGATAGCTATAGAATAGTCTGAATAGTTCACATATACCAGAACATTTAAGATTATTTTCATTTTCTCTTCATTTATTATATATTTTCTTGAACTTTTTTTACATTTATATGTGCTATGAAAACATATTCCCAAATAAGTATATATTTAGTCTGTTTCTTGATTTTTATACACATTACAGTTTTATTACAACACAAATATATCCCATTAACCTCCAATACTAATTATTTTTATACTGTATCATTGAAAAGGTATTGCATTTGAATTACGTACTCCAGGATTCTTATATCCTGGAGTACGTAATTCAAATTTTGTGCCAGGACTTTAGGTAGATGATTAAAAATATTCTAGCATTTGCATAATTTAACAGATTAAGAAGAAGAATTTAGAAAAACATTCTGGGGCAATTTACTTGTTTTGAACATCTGGTTAACATCTGGAGTAATAAAAGTTAACACAGCAGTAACCATTTTTTATACTAATCTCCCATGCACACACAAACACTAGGAAGGATTAACTACTATTAATTCTTGCTTTCTTTTGCTATAGGGATTTGTTTAAAAAGAGAAAAGAAGATTTGAGAATCCTTAACTGTAGACTATCAGCTGAAATTTATATGCACAATGTGAATAATACTGACTAAAATCAGATTTCAACTTCATTAATATAATTTGGGAAAATAAAGCTAACTCTTGACAATTGATAAACATAGTTATAATAGAATTTCCTTAAAATGTGTATAAACTTAAATTATATGGGAGGATTGTGTAGGTTATATGCAGTTACTGCATCCCTTTATATAAGGGACTTGAGCATCTGCAGGTTTTGATATGTATGGGGGTCCTGGAACTATTCCTTCATGGCTACTGAGGGACAACTGTAAGTTTCTAAATTTCTTGGCATATGCAAGGCATACTTAATAGAGTGAAAACAATTAAATATAAAGTTGAAATTTTTATAAAGTAAACCATAATGGGGTTTTAAAATGTCTCATCTCTAACTAAATGCTTCAGTAGCATAACACTTCTATATTTACTCATAATAAGTCTTGTTTTTATGCTCTTGTCAAGGAATAGGATTGAGTTTTTCCATGTCCTTCTTCTCTTTAGCAAAGTTTTTAGTTCAGGTCATGTTGCAATGGTTGCACATGGCATATAGAGAATTTATATAAGTTGAATAATTGGCAGAAAGAAAATAATGTTTCTTGCTCTTTTCCTTCTTCTTAGTCTAAGATCATATTACAAAAATAAAATTATATGAAGTTTATATGTAATAATTCACAAATATGTAATTAAAAGCATATACACAGCATCTCAGTGTGATAATAGTATACTGAGTTCACTGATTTTACATACAAAATATTTGTTTTGGGACTTTATTTTCTAGGAAGTGTTTTTAGGTGTGGTATTACATGGGCTAGTTAATGGCAAACAGGTATTTATGGCATATATTATGTCCTTGTCCTTGAAATAAGAGCCATTTTATAGAAATAAGGAGTGTATTTATTACATACCCAAAAAGAGAAGTTTATGTAAGATTTTTGTCATTACTGGGGAGAAGCAAGCACTGTAAGTGATCAAAAAGAGAAGATCAATGTGGCCCATGGCCATTAGGATTTAGATTGGACTTTCAAAGATTGGAAAGAATATAATTCAGGTGAAGGGAACAGCTTTAACAGAGATTACACAGGGTTGTGGACTATTGAGTTGTGTAGAGATTGGTGTAGAGGTATGGGTGCACTCTAGACTGAGGTAGGAGGGGTGAGAGTTTGCTATTTGGGGTAGGCACCTTGGATTTTAATCTGAAGAGAGTGAAGCACTTTAGCTGGAATTTGATGATGAGCATGGTGGAAGGCATGCATGTGGTTATCATGAAGGTAGAGATTGAATGAAGTTTAAGTTAGCAGAATTTGACTACCCGGGTAGGGATGTAGGGTGCCAGACACCCTAAGGGGACCAGTAATGGGGCTTCTGCAGTAATCCAAAGATAATGTGACTAAAACAGTCGCAATTGAAAAGCAGTGATGAAAAGGACTGTGATCAGTTTGAGATATTGAAAATGACACAAGGGGATAAATGTTTTAAATGAAGTACCAGAGGGAAGGGAAAGGCCTGCATTTTGATGATTATGCCATTGGCACAAGTGAGGAATTTGCATAGGGGGGCCGATTCAAGTTGAGTCAAGTATGGTTCAGAAATGATGAGTTTGGGTTTTGGCAGATAATTAAACTAGCAATGTCCTCTGAAAAAGCAAACAGACTTTCATGCTAAGGGTCTCTCACTTAATAGCCATGGGACTTGCCACATAAAGAAGTAAATATATCTAAGGAGCTTAGAATAATATTTTTCATGTAAGGGTACTTAATAATTTTGGAGGAACATAGTAAATAATTGGCTGTTTCCAAATCTTAGCTATGGTGAATTGTGCTGCTATGAACATAGGGGTGCATATATCCTTTCTGGTTGGTGTTTCTAGTTTCTTAGGATATATTCCTAGAAGTGGGATCACTGGGTCAAATGGGAGTTCCATTTTTAGCTTTAAATAGAAATACTTTTAAAATAGAAATTCCACAGCTCTTGATGAGCAAATTGCCTTGATTTCCATGTGAATTAAATATGAACAGCTGAACAGAGTATTTGGACTTCCTCTTTTTTGTCTTCATCCACAAACTTGGTGATTAAATATGTGAAGGCCATAGATGATGCGAGTCTTTTAGTACATATACTACAGATTGTGATCTTTAGAGTTTACATTATCGATAAATTACAAGTAGCCTAACCAAAACATCTGCAGAGTGGCAGTTTCTGTGCAATTTAATTTTCACTAAGAGCATGAGAGTCAAGAGGAAAATCACCCTGTCAGCAAAATTTGAACTTAGAAGTTCCATTCATGGGATAAAAGGATTATTTTTAAATGGAGCAAAACATAGTGAGTGATATTTGTCATTTTGTTAATGATTGGTATTCTCATTTGTCCTAATTTATGTTATTTTCCCTTGTATGTTCTACATTTGTAAAACAGAATAATTGTAATCACATTTTTTATATTGTAAAATATCAATACATAAAGTGGATGGATTGTCCACCTCAAAAACTTTATTTTTTGAGTAATATGTACATGTTTGAAATGTGTTTGATATTTAGGATAAAATATCTTGTCATATAAAGTTTTCTTGCAGGTCTGGCCCAAATGAGGAGTTGAGGGTAAAAGGTTTAGTATTGTTCAAGGTGCACAGTGGCAGACCTGTGATGTGTGTGCATCAAGGCAGTCTGTGTCCAGAGCCTGCGTCCTTCAGCACAGCACTTTCCTAGTTCCGAATATTTGCGGAGAAATTACGTAGGAGGAGGGCAAGTGAGGGAGTTTGATAGGGTGGGCGATGGACAGAGTATGGCTTTAAGTGAGTATACTGGAGTGGCTATCATCAAAGTTTAGAGCCTTACTAAATCTTTTTCTTTTCTCCCTTTTTGATGGTTGGTTAGGGACATGTTTCTCAGTGTTAATGTTCACCTGCCTTGTGTGTAGATCAGATGAGATCTTTTTAGTCCTAAGATTTTCTTCTCTTTCCTCTCCACTGGGCATCATTGTCAGCCCTCTCTACTGACCAGGATATTTTAGGACTGTGAGTCCTGATGAGGAGAGAGGAGTGAAATACCCTCTTTATCAACACTCCTCTTTTCATGGTATTTGGTATTGAGGGGTTCTCTGCAGTTGGAGTTTGGGTGGTTTTATTTCTTTGCTGAAAATGGAGAATTAGTCTTTCCCTTTATACTTGTTTTATTGTGCCCTTGAGTTTCAAGGATTGATAAAAGGAAAGGTGAAATAATATGAATATTCAAATTTATGGTTTTAAATATTTAATGGCATAGAAAAAATAACTATAATAGAAATGTTAAGTGGTAAAAAGGTAGAAAGAATATTAATATATAAGCCAAAGTTTGGTTTTTAAATTATGTATGTATGTATAGACTACATAGAAACACATCTAAATATTACTAGTCTTACCTCTGGTAGCTTTATGGATTGGTTTTGTTTACCTCCTTGTGTGTATTTAGTGTTTTCTCCAGTGAGTATAAAGACCATGTGAGTGTACTATGTATTAATGTTAAAACTTTCCACTTCCAGAAGATTTTATTTGTTGCTGAAATGCATATATAATATGATAAAAATTACAATTATAATTAGTTCAATTTCAAATAACATAATTCACTTCAGCGATTTCAGCAAAAAGGGCTTGATAGGATTATATGTTTACACAATGAAAGGGCATAGCAGCCCATGTTCTCCTTTGCTGTCCTGGCAGGGACCGGAGTTTCTAAGGGGCTTTACGCACAATAGCTGGGCACCTTGGCTCTCCTCAGGTGTCTTCAGTCTCTCCCAGGTTAGACTGGATGTCTTCACAGCGGGTGTCTCTGGGTTCCCAAGGAGCAGCAGCAGCAACTGCAAGGCTTCTTCTGCCTAGGATTCCAAGCTGCATGTTGTGATTTCTGCCATCGTTTGCCCGTCAAAATAAATAACAAGACCAGCCCAGATTCAAGATGGAGGGAAATAGATGCTAGAAGGGAGGAGCTACAAAATATTGTTGCCATGTTTTCAGTCAGCTGTACCGTGTGATTTGCTTTGGCTAATAGGACTTTGAAAAATGTTTGCAATTAGAGTTAGCCTCCTAGAAATGAGAGGCCACAGGAGAGAATTTAACCAGTGGAAGTGGAGTTCTTGGGGTGCCTCGAGGAAATGAATTTCCTGAGGCCCCCGTGGGAGGATGGGGTTTCATTAAAAGCTTTATGGATGATGTAAAATTAAGGGGGTTCCCACCATGGAGAAAGTCTAACCTTGTCTTCAGCAGGGCCAGAATCAAGGCCACTGCATATAGTTTCTGTTGCATAGTAAAGTACAGTTCAGTTCAGCATCCTGCGTGTGGAGTCAGCCTGGCCCTGAGAGAGAACGTGTGAGTGCATGGGCGAGTGTGGGCTACTGACCGCTAGAGAACAAGGAAGAAGTAAGAAAGAGGGAGCTCTTTATCTGAGGATTTTAACCAGGAGCTTCTTCAAACTAACCAATTAAGTTTCCAAGATTTTGTGTACCCGCAGTGGCTCCACTCCCCTAGCCAATTATCTTTTTCTCAAGTTACACGCACAGGAGCCCTGAAACATTTTCATTTGATCGTGTTTGCCTCCCACTTTGCTCTATCCCTTTCCCCACATGCACGATCCAGTATTGGGGCGGGGAAGGGAAGGATGTAACAATGTTTGACTTCCCTTTTCTCTCTTCCCTTTATTAATAATAATAACTAGCTAATTGCACCAATAACAAGAGGACTCAGAAATTGGAGCCATCCCAGATGTACCCAGCAATCTTTACCATCCCAGCCATAGACCTAGATAGGTGACCATTTGGCCATAGCCAAATTGCCTGAGGATCAGAGAAACCACCCAGACAATCCACATAATCTTGAGAAATTGTTAATGTCTGTGATTTTAAGTCACTGTGTAGCATAATCTGACTATAATCCTCTTTGCTACAGGTCAGAGAACAGGAAGTTATACTGGTCAGTTTTGGCTCAAAACTGTGCTGGAACTGCTGGAGCCAAACACTGAAGCCCCATGCTAAGTCTTACTGTCACTAATGGACCAGTGCCCTGAAACACAAAATGCTTTCATGGCATCCTTATGGCGGACAGCATCTCTTTCCCACACTTGTATAATGGTGTCCAATAAGCTGAAATTAAATTACACGGAGAACCCTCCTCACAGGAAAGTCTGAGAAATGTTGATTTTGGTTCTCCAAAATCTACGGTACAGAAACTCAGATTAGGAAAGTGTGATATTGTGATTTATAATGAGAATAATATATTTGGTCTTCAACCCTGTTTCTGGTACAGAGCTCCTAAAACTCTTGGAATTTCCCCTGAGAAGAAACAAAGATGTCTTTTGTTATGTTAATAAGCTGTCATTTAGAAAGCCTTTAGGCAACCTAAAGATGGTGAGCCAACCTAGTGTTTAGAGCAGTGGTCCTCAACTCCTGGGTCGAAACCCCTTTGGGGGTCAAACGACCCTTTCACAGGGGTCACCTAAGACCATCGGAAAACACATATATAATTACATATTGTTTTTGTGATTAATCACTAGGCTTTAATTATGTTCAATTTTTAACAATGAAAATACATCCTTCATATCAGATATTTACATTATGATTCATAACAGTAGCAACATTACAGTTATGAAGGAGCAATGAAAATGATTTTATGGTTGGGGGTCGCCACAACATGAGGAACTGTATGAAAGGGTCGCGGCATTAGGAAGGTTGAGAACCACTGGTTTAGAGGGCTGAAACTTCACTATAGAACTGAACTCCTGGTAGGAAAGCTGGCTTGCTGAACACCCTGAGTGCTGGGAGAGTCCTGCACTTGGAGAGGGCTTGAGCTTCCTGCGCTTTCCCCAGACCTTCCCTAAACATACCTTTAGTTTGACTGTTCCTGAGTTAAATCCTTTTATAATAAATCTGTAATCTAGTAAGTAAAATGTTGCTCTGAGTTCTGTGATCCACTCTAGCAAATTAATGGAACCCGAAGAGGGGTCTTGGGAGTCTTTAATTTATAGGCAGTTAACACAGATAGCACCTGGGCTTGCAATTGACCTCAGAAGTCAGGGGAGGCAGTCTTGTAAAACTGAATCCTTAACCTATGGAATCTGATGCTATCATTTGGTAGGTAGTGTCAGAACGGAGTTGAATTGTAGGACACCCAGCTGGTGTCCCAAGAATTGCTTGTTAGTGTGGGGAACCCTCTCCCAACCACCACCACATTGGAATTGCTGCCAGAACTTATTTAGAAGGTATGATGGTTGCTGCATTACAATTCACTGTATCTACTATAATCAGCATCAGCTCTTTTCTTTTGGTAATTGTTTTCACTTTTATGAATTTTGAGCTGGCTTACAATTTGATAAAGGAGTCTATCAACACTCATATTAGTAATACTCTTTTGATAGAGAAAAGATGTAATTAGTCTTCAAATTGATAACTGATTAACTCATACTAGTATATCAGGAAATACAGTGCTTATGCTCTCCTGAGAGGAATTGGCTCTGGACCCTGATTACCCAGACAGGGCAGTTTTCCTCAAATAAGGGAGGCTCGGGATAGTCAAAGAATGGATGGAGGGGAAAGAGTGCATAGAGGTAATAAATGGTGACGGAAAAAATAAAATAATATATTAAAAAAGAATAAACTTTAACTTTTAAGTGTTACTGGGAACCTAACAGGATTGTCACTTGGGTTATCCCACCAATCTTTCTCCTGCCATTGCCCTGGATTTCAGAGATGACCAAGCAACCCCCCAGTTTCTTTTAAAAAGCAGTATTTTCCCAGACCCTTTTTTTTCCACCCTTTAGTGAACTTGGGAAGGTGGTGTGTGTGTGTGTGTGTGTGTGTGTGTGTGTGTGTGTGTGTGTCTATTTTATTTTTCCTCCTTGCTTTCAAATTTGTGGCCTAATTCCCCTGAAACAAGCTCTACATTCTATTTCACTGATGCTGGCATAGAACAAATCTTTACACTCCAAACTTAGAGCATGCAGGAACTTTCTATTTCCTATTCTGCTTTTAGTAGAAACAATTGCTCCAAGAATTGCCAAAACTATAGTAGCCTGAGGAAAGACTGTGTAAAATCATCAGATGCTTTATACTTGAAAATAATAGGCACCCTTCAAAGTCCAAAGCCAAAGTTATTTATAAATATCTCTATTACTTAGGATTTCCCTGGAAAGCATGTCATATCTATTTTTAGAACCATTGAGTCTGATGACCTTAAGACACCATGCAAGAGGCAGTTTCTCCTAGGATGCCATGTCTGAGGAGTTGGCATCTTATTTATATATAGAGAGGAAGGATTTCCTGACATTAATCATGTGCTTCATTTGATTAATTTTTATTTGGAATTCTGTCCAAACATTTTAGGTGTAAACATGCATTATGTGCAGCATAACATGATTATAAACGTGAAAGAATTTTAGTAGAGGTGACATATTGTAAGACCTGGAAGAAAGCAATGTTATTTTCACCACAAATACTATATATAACAAGTAGATATAGGTAAAAACAAATAGCTACAAATAAAACTATGTTTATACACATATGTATAAACAAATTAACTTGGTGTCACAGGGGAGAGTCAAATAAAGGTCTTATTTTTTTTTTTTAGTTTTGGGACATTTGCCATCTATTGGGGCTGACAAAGCAAATATAGAAGAAATGCTAAAAGAACTAGAATTTAGGTGCACCTTGAGCGAGCAGTGATAATGGTTCAGCTCTGGGTTTATTATGCAGGGGAATGATGGTTTCAACTTTAGGTGATGTATGAGCTGGACCTTGAGGACACCTATGATTTCACCATAGTTACAGAAGAGGCAATTCTGTGCAGAGGCACAGTTTGTGCAAGAGAACAGAGGTACAGAGAACAGAAGGGAAAATAGAACCACATTCACTGAGCCTGACAAGGAAATAATAGCTCAGGTGACTAATTTTTTTGTCAGAGTACCAGAACCAGTTAAGTACAAGAGGCAACGTTAAAAGCCAAGTGAGTGGTTTTAGCTTCAAATCATATGTTTTTCAAAAACTGTATTGGAAGAGTAGAGGAACATGCTTAGGGTTCATAAATGAATTAGGTTTTGCCTGGGACACAGTGTGTAGATAAGAGTAAGAGATAAGATAGAAAAGTTAGTTTAAAGTTAAGGTTAGGGATTCTGTGTTTGAGGATGTCCTCACCTGCCTAATTTCACAAATTTTCAAATTTAATATAAACCAAATCTAACTTTAATACGGTTTAGTTGCAGACAATTGGTATTGCCAGGGTAAGTTACTATTTTCCTCTGAACGCGTAGTTAGAAATTGCAGGAATTGCTGGGAGAAAAATAACCCTGTAGGGGTGAGGGATAATTCCCCTCTTCTACCCTTCCTTAGTTGTTATGGCTGGACCAATAATGAAATAACAAAATTGACACAAGACTAGATTAAGATAAAAAAAAAAACAACCCACAATTAATGCATGCACACAGAAGAACCAAATACGATGCTCAGATCATAATATGAGACCCAAAGAAACGTTCCCACTGGACACCTTTTCATTCTTTTCAGACAAAGAAGCAAAACATTTGTGAGAAATTGACAGAACAAATAAATTAGTGTTTATAAGGAATCTCAGCAAGGTTTGGATATTCATTAATGGGAATACAAATGGAGTTTGGGCTTGAGTAAGGCACTACAAAGTCTTGGGCTTGAATAAGACTTTGCAGGCCTTTTTGGTGCTGGATTTTAGAACTCTTGCGATGAGGTTGTCTTTCATAGGGAGACAGAGGAGAGTCAGAGAGCTCTTCCTGCTCCTGCTGTTTTTCAGGTGGTTGTAGTTTGAAATAATCGATACACCGTAGTGGGAATATCTAAAAACAGCCTGCCCTGGGCCCTGACACCTCCATCCTCAATCTGACACGCTGACATTCCCTCTTCCCAGCTTTCATCTTGCTGGTAGTCAGTACAAAGAAGAGAACATAAAGAATATACATAATAAATTGATGATTTATTGCCACAGATTTAAAGTTCATGTTTAAAGTCATGCTGCCCTTTGATGATTTCCTTTATATGTTTCTAATTAGATTTCTAATATAATTTTAAAAGTTTATAGAATTATGAAAAGGTCCATTCTCTTTGCCAACTCACCATTTTGTTTTCCACTCACCAAACACTGCTTTATTGTCTTTGTCCTATTTTAGCATTTGTATAAAAAAATACATTATACGTGTTTACTCAAAATGTTTTGACCTAAATAGTACCCTCTTTTAAAATTGCCCTTCACATTTTTTTGTTTCTTTTCTAAATGAAAGTGTGCCATTTTATGAATGTTACTATCTTTCTAAAAGCTAATGCAATAATGGAATTGTAATAAAGCTAACTCATAGCCAAAGCACTGCTGTTTAAGCACCTACCTATGTTATGAATCTGTTTCAAGCTATGTTATTATGCACTTGCTTTTGTTTATAATATTTCTGTGGGTTTCCACTCGTAGCTAAACTGTAAAATCCCCTAGGATGGTGACAGTATCTTACTACTTTTATATCTTCCATAGATCTTGGTACAATGTGCTTTTTAATGTATGTGTGTTGAATTGATGATGCAGCTATGTGCATATTACTTGAGTCAGGCAAAATTTCTAAGTTACCAAGGGTTTTGAGTCTAGTAAACCTACACTTAAATGAAAGTAACTTCCTTAAAAGGATAAGCTTATTCTAAATCCTGATAGGCCCTAATTTAATTAACAAAAAAAAAATAATGCAGTGACTCAGGAGCCAACTGCTTCAGAATATTGTTTATTTTAATCACATCTTGCTGTTTGTTACCAGTAATCTTAAATAAATGTTTATCTTTTTGGCAAAGAGTAGACATAAAGAATAAGTACTTCATACATTAAATTTTGGCAAGAATACTTACCTTATATTGGCAAGTTTTTGTTGTGTCTTTTATTCAGATATTTGTACTTCTTAAAAGTCCAGAACAATATGTGTGTTATGTAAAACTGAGAATGTATTTTTTATGCTGCATATAAATATTTAAGTAAAAGATGTGTCCTTAGTACGTTTCTACTAGTCCTGGTGGGGTACAAATCTTTGATAACTCTAACCTTTCTTAAGAATTATTTACTTATTTCCTTCTTATTACTTCAGACTGGAATTCAGAATCTTATTCATGGGATGTTACTATTTTGTCTTTTTACCTTTTTCTTCCTCACCTGAATGTTTCAAGGGAATATTTAGAATTTATTGGTGTAAATGGAACCATAGGAATTTTAAAAGTTTTTTTGAGTAATAATAAAGAGGGCTACATGAAAAATGCATCCAGATTTCTTTACTTTTTCATTATTCACTTACATGAAAATGAATAAATAAATGTGATGGCATGAGATATCATTCTGAAAAAAACCACCACCAATATTGAGAGTCTATTCATTCATAGAAAATGCCATCATGTCTCTTTAAGTCATGCTGAATCAAAAGAGGCCAAAGTATCTGCTCCTGAATGGCCTTTGCTTTTTACTTTCTTCACTAATTTTAAAAAACATTCTCAGTTGTTTACATAGAGGTAGAGCTTTAGAAGACAGATCTGGGCTGCATCCACCACATATTTTGGTTGCCTCCCAGTGTTTCATAATTAATTTAATTTTGTATGCAGCACTGAATTTCTAGTTTATCTGGAAAACCAGAAGATCAGAAGATTCAAAAACACTAGCCCAGCATAAGTAGAGGACAACTGCTGGAGCCTGGGGCAGCTGCTCTCTTTACAGGGGCACAGCCTCCTCCATTTCATCACAAGCCCACCATCCCCAGGAAGTATAACCCATAGACACGGGCCACTCTCCTGCCCCTGTGAGCTTTTGAGTTTGTTATCTCTGCTGAAAAACTGGTTTTAAAAAAAGGTTGAATTTACTTGGAATGCGAATGTGTTTGATCAGCGAAAGGTTGAATGGAGTAAAAGATCTGAACATACCCAGGTTCAAATCATTATTTTCAGGATTCTTGCCTCTTGGATCTAACAGCCAGTTTCACATTTGTCCTTTATATGAATTGCTTATATACCTTAAGTTTATTATGATTTTTGATACTGAAGATTGTTAGTATTATAAAAATTTTAACACTCCATTAATTTCAGGATTCAGTTAAAATCTAAAATTTGCCAATTAAAATAATAATGCTAATAACAAAATCAAAGAAACAGCAACAACAACAACAATAATAACCATTTATAAAAGGATATCATTTCAAGTTGTCCAGTGAGTTACTTGACAAATGTTTTTGGTGTATGCACATGACTGCAGATGGCTTTTTCTTAACTCCATTTCTTTCAGATTACTATCTGTCTAATTAATTGTTTAGGTTTTTATATTTTCTATGATAACTCTTTAAAAGAGGTCTCTATTTCAGAATTATGTAACTTTCATATTGTATAGGAGGCACTTGAATAAAGTTAAATATTTTTTAGATTACTATGAAAATATTCAAGTCTAGTAAAAGAAAATCATAGGGATCAATAGCATATTACTTTGGGTAATGTTTGCCTTTGTAACAAATTCCCAAGGTTTAGTGCAGTGATGGTGAACCTATGACACGCGTGTCAGAGGTGACACACAAACTCATTTTTTTGGGTTGATTTTTCTTTGTTAAATGGCATTTAAATATATAAAATAAATATCAAAAATATAAGTCTTTGTTTTACTATGGTTGCAAATATCAAAAAATTTCTATATGTGACATGGCACCAAAGTTAGGGTTTTTCAAAATGCTGACACGCCGAGCTCAAAAGGTTTGCCATCACTGGTTTAGTGGCTGAACACAGTAGAATTGTATTTCTTGCTTATGTAGCATTTCAATGAACATATTTCTGGTTTGTGGGTGGCTTTCCTTTAGGGGGTAACACAAAGATTCAAATTTCTTCCTTGTGGCTCTATGTCCCTTAGGGATATGGAGCCTCTTACATCTAAGTAGGGGGTGGGGGGGGGGAGCTTGTAGAGAAGGCACACCTTCAATTTATGAACCAGAAGTGCCACGTCCTCTCACATTTTTATTGGAAAATATTAGTCAACCCTATCTTCCAGATTAATGAATCTTTCCATTTGTAACCTCAGTCTGTAGTGATCACACTGACTCTGATAAGCAGGGGGGTCAACATTATTTTCAATAGAGAAATAAGCAAACAAGAAACTTGGGAATATGTGCAAAAGAAATACATCATCAAAAGAAAAAAAACCCCACACAATTCAATTACTTTTCCATGGAGAAAAAAAATTGAAAATAGTAAATGTAAACACTTAAATAGTTTAACAACTAATGAGAAAAAATATTCTTCATAGTTATATATTGTTGTCAGATGAGTATAGGAGGAGGAAAAAAGGTTACCACGGAAAGGAAAAATCTTTTCATATACCTGAAAATATTTTTATGTCTTTTTAAAAGAAATGTCTATTCAAGTCCTTAGCCCATTTAAAAATCAGATTGTTTTTTTTCTTTCTATTAAGTAGTTGGTTTTTAACATATTTTGGATATTGACTCCTTGTCAGATAAATAACTTGTAAGTATTTTCTTCCATTCTGTAGGTTGCCTTTTCACTCTGTTGATTGTTTCCTTTGCTGTGCAGAAGCTTTTTTAGTTTCATGCAGTCTCACTTGTCTATGTTTGCTTTTATTGCCCGAGTTTTGTGTCATATGTAAAACTTCATTTCCCAGGCCAATTACAGGAGTCATTTCCCGTATGTTTTCTCCTGTTAGTTTTATGATTTGGGTCTTACATTTAAGTCTTTAATCCATTTTGAGATGATTTCTGTATATGGTGTGAGATAAGTGTCCAGTTTCATTCTTCTCCATGTGGCTGTCCACTCAACAGTATTTATTGAAGAGGCTCTCCTTACTCTGTATTCTTGGCACCTAGTCTATTATCAGTTGACAACAGATGTATGTTATTATTTCTGGGCTCTCTGTCTGTTCCATTGGTCTATGTGTCTGTCTTTATGCCAACACGATACTGTTTGTATTACTGCAGCGTCATGATATATTTTGAAATCAGGAAGTATGATGCATCCATTTCTTTTCTTGCTCAATTGCTTTGGCTTTTCTGGCTCTTTCGTGGTTCCATATAAACTTAAAGGTTGTTTTTTCTGTTACTGTGAAGTATGCCATTGAGATTTTGATAGGGATTGCATTTCATCTGTAGACCACTCTATGTAGTATGGGCATTTATACAATATTAATCATTTTAATCAACTAACATGGGATATCTTTACATTTATGTGTCTTTAATTTTCTTCATTAATGTTTTATAATTTTCATTGTACAATGCCGGGGTCCAACCCCAGCAGGTCCAGGGGTCCCCAAAGGTGTGGACAGAGTTGGCGAAGAAGGAAGGACACAGAGACAGTGTTCAGTTGATCAGCAGCCTAGCCAGGATCTCCAGCCAGGATCTCCAGCCAAGTTCTGGTCTGGATCTCCAGAGAGGTTCTGCTTAGGACCTCTTGCCAGATTCTGTGTCCATGTTCTCTTGCTAGGTTCTCCAGCCAGGTTCTCCAGGTTCTCCAGCCAGGTTCTGTAGCCATGTTCCCTCGCTAGGTTTTCCAGTCAGGTTCTGTCCATGTTCTCCAGCCAGGTTTAGTCACCAGGTTCTAGTCAGGTTCTCTTGCCAATTTCTGTAGTCAGGTTCAGTCCAGGATCTTTTGCCATGTTCTCTTGCTAGGTTCTGTCTCTAGGTTCTGAGGCCAGTTTCTGTCCAGGATCTTTTGCCATGTTCTCTCCAGCGAAGTTCTTCTGTCTCTAGAGAACGTTCTGTGTAGGTTCTGTGCCTAGGTTCTGTCTCTTGCTGTCTTGTTACATCTGTATTTATACCAGTTGATTCAATCCTATCAATCTCTATTATAAAGGTTAGGGCGTTTCTTATCTCCATTCCAGGGAGTAAAGATTATGTAGCTTAAGCATGATTGTTCGTAGTTAAAGTGATTAATTTCCCACCTGGCACTTAGTTAAGAGATTTTATTCCCTCCCTAACTTCAGGGGAAAATCCCTACCTGGGGAAACAACCTTTCTCAGAGACCTTGGTTAAAACACATAGTGCCAAGAAGGTGAGCAAACATATTAAGAACAGTATGCCATATATGCCAGGTCCTTTGAAACAGCAAGGATGGACCGGCTCCCGGCAAATTCCCCCTTTTTTATTTTTTAAAAGCAGGCATTAAAAAGAAAAACCCCAAATGCTCTCTTGTATCCATTTTAAGAGTAGGATTGGCGCTTTCCGCTATTACCTGAGTCCTGATCTATCACCCCAGGGAGAGCTTGCCAATCCTGCACTTTCCCGGGGTGGAAAGGCTGCAGTGGGGTTAAGGATAAGGCTCCTTGGGCCTACCTTCTCCCATGCCTCTACATTTACCTTTTGGGCACCTTTCCTTCCTCAGAAAAGCATGGACGTATTTCTTGTATAAAATGTTCCATCTGACTGGGAGTAACCTTAATTCCTCTGCTAGCAAGCATATGTGTTAAAAGATCAATACAGAGTCTTCTTTCTTTGGACTCAGTATGGCACATCTTCTCAATCTAAGAATCAATACAGAGTCTTCTTTCTTTGGACTCAGTATGGCACATCTTCTCAATCTGAGTTCTGTACTATCCACCTTCTTACCCTACTTATCCTCTGTAGGGGGGTCTGCAGTACCCTGGTGGAGTCCTATCCGTCCCGAGTGTGGGGTTCTCAATGCGGGGGGGGGGGGGGATTGCCTAGGGGAATCCTGTTCCAGGAGTTCCCAAAGGTGTGGATGGAGTCGGCGAAGACTATCCACCCTCTTCCTACGGTGGAGTCCTATCCGTCCCGAGTGTGGGGCTAACCTAGGGGTCCCTGTTCGGGCGCCAGATGCCGGGGTCCAACCCCAGCAGGTCCAGGGGTCCCCAAAGGTGTGGACGGAGTTGGCGAAGAAGGAAGGACACAGAGACAGTGTTCAGTTGATCAGCAGCCTAGCCAGGATCTCCAGCCAGGATCTCCAGCCAAGTTCTGGTCTGGATCTCCAGAGAGGTTCTGCTTAGGACCTCTTGCCAGATTCTGTGTCCATGTTCTCTTGCTAGGTTCTCCAGCCAGGTTCTCCAGGTTCTCCAGCCAGGTTCTGTAGCCATGTTCCCTCGCTAGGTTTTCCAGTCAGGTTCTGTCCATGTTCTCCAGCCAGGTTTAGTCACCAGGTTCTAGTCAGGTTCTCTTGCCAATTTCTGTAGTCAGGTTCAGTCCAGGATCTTTTGCCATGTTCTCTTGCTAGGTTCTGTCTCTAGGTTCTGAGGCCAGTTTCTGTCCAGGATCTTTTGCCATGTTCTCTCCAGCGAAGTTCTTCTGTCTCTAGAGAACGTTCTGTGTAGGTTCTGTGCCTAGGTTCTGTCTCTTGCTGTCTTGTTACATCTGTATTTATACCAGTTGATTCAATCCTATCAATCTCTATTATAAAGGTTAGGGCGTTTCTTATCTCCATTCCAGGGAGTAAAGATTATGTAGCTTAAGCATGATTGTTCGTAGTTAAAGTGATTAATTTCCCACCTGGCACTTAGTTAAGAGATTTTATTCCCTCCCTAACTTCAGGGGAAAATCCCTACCTGGGGAAACAACCTTTCTCAGAGACCTTGGTTAAAACACATAGTGCCAAGAAGGTGAGCAAACATATTAAGAACAGTATGCCATATATGCCAGGTCCTTTGAAACAGCAAGGATGGACCGGCTCCCGGCAAATTCCCCCTTTTTTATTTTTTAAAAGCAGGCATTAAAAAGAAAAACCCCAAATGCTCTCTTGTATCCATTTTAAGAGTAGGATTGGCGCTTTCCGCTATTACCTGAGTCCTGATCTATCACCCCAGGGAGAGCTTGCCAATCCTGCACTTTCCCGGGGTGGAAAGGCTGCAGTGGGGTTAAGGATAAGGCTCCTTGGGCCTACCTTCTCCCATGCCTCTACATTTACCTTTCGGGCACCTTTCCTTCCTCAGAAAAGCATGGACGTATTTCTTGTATAAAATGTTCCATCTGACTGGGAGTAACCTTAATTCCTCTGCTAGCAAGCATATGTGTTAAAAGATCAATACAGAGTCTTCTTTCTTTGGACTCAGTATGGTACATCTTCTCAATCTAAGAATCAATACAGAGTCTTCTTTCTTTGGACTCAGTATGGCACATCTTCTCAATCTGAGTTCTGTACTATCCACCTTCTTACCCTACTTATCCTCTGTAGGGGGGTCTGCAGTACCCTGGTGGAGTCCTATCCGTCCCGAGTGTGGGGTTCTCAATGCGGGGGGGGGGGGGGGGATTGCCTAGGGGAATCCTGTTCCAGGAGTTCCCAAAGGTGTGGATGGAGTCGGCGAAGACTATCCACCCTCTTCCTACGGTGGAGTCCTATCCGTCCCGAGTGTGGGGCTAACCTAGGGGTCCCTGTTTGGGCGCCAGATGCCGGGGTCCAACCCCAGCAGGTCCAGGGGTCCCCAAAGGTGTGGACGGAGTTGGCGAAGAAGGAAGGACACAGAGACAGTGTTCAGTTGATCAGCAGCCTAGCCAGGATCTCCAGCCAGGATCTCCAGCCAAGTTCTGGTCTGGATCTCCAGAGAGGTTCTGCTTAGGACCTCTTGCCAGATTCTGTGTCCATGTTCTCTTGCTAGGTTCTCCAGCCAGGTTCTCCAGGTTCTCCAGCCAGGTTCTGTAGCCATGTTCCCTCACTAGGTTTTCCAGTCAGGTTCTGTCCAGGTTCTTCAGCCAGGTTCAGTCACCAGGTTCTAGTCAGGTTCTCTTGCCAATTTCTGTAGTCAGGTTCAGTCCAGGATCTTTTGCCATGTTCTCTTGCTAGGTTCTGTCTCTAGGTTCTGAGGCCAGTTTCTGTCCAGGATCTTTTGCCATGTTCTCTCCAGCGAAGTTCTTCTGTCTCTAGAGAACGTTCTGTGTAGGTTCTGTGCCTAGGTTCTGTCTCTTGCTGTCTTGTTACATCTGTATTTATACCAGTTGATTCAATCCTATCAATCTCTATTATAAAGGTTAGGGCGTTTCTTATCTCCATTCCAGGGAGTAAAGATTATGTAGCTTAAGCATGATTGTTCGTAGTTAAAGTGATTAATTTCCCACCTGGCACTTAGTTAAGAGGTTTTATTCCCTCCCTAACTTCAGGGGAAAATCCCTACCTGGGGAAACAACCTTTCTCAGAGACCTTGGTTAAAACACATAGTGCCAAGAAGGTGAGCAAACATATTAAGAACAGTATGCCATATATGCCAGGTCCCTTGAAACAGCAAGCATGGACCGGCTCCTGGCAGTACAAGTCTTTCAAATCTTTAAGATTTGAAAAAAATCTTATTTTATACTTTTTACTTGCTATTTTGAATGGAATTATTTTCGTGATTTTCCTTTTGGATAGTTTGTTGGTGAAGATATAGAAAAAAGAGAGCCCTTGTACACTGTTAGTGGAATATAAATTGGTACAACCATAGGGAAAACAGTTTGGAAATGCCTCAAAAACTTAAAAGCACAACTACTGTATAACCCAGCAATCCCTCTTAGGTAGATACCCAAAGGAAATAAAATAGAATCTCAAAGAGATATCAGCACTTTCATGTTCATTGCAACATTATTCACGATATTCAATCTATTAAAACAATCTAAGCATCTCACGATGGGTGAATGGATAAAAAGTGTTAGGTATAAATACACCAGGATATTATTCAGCCTTGAAAAAGAAGTAAATCTTGCCATTTGAAAAAACGTGGATGAACTGGAAGACATTATGCTAAGTGAAATAAACTAGTCACAGAAAGACAAATCCTACATGATCTCCCTTTAAATGTGGCATTGATGAAAGCAGAGACTAAAATTGTGGTAGCCAGGTGCTGGGGAGTGATGGAAATGGGGGAGGTGTTGGTTAAAGGGAACAAAGTTTCAGTTATATAGGGCAAATACTGTCTGGAGATCTAATGTACAGCATGGTAATGCTAATTAATAATACTATATTATAGACTTGAAATTTGCTAAGACAATCATCAGAAGCAAATCATAACTATGTAAGGCGATGGGTATATTAATTAGCTTGATTATGGTAATTATTCCACACTAGAGGCCCAGCGCACAAAATTGTGCACGGTAGGGTCCCCAGGCCTAGCCTGTGATCAGGGCTATCTTCTGCCCATTTGCCAGTCCTGCACCACCGCTGATACCCACCCTGGTTCCCCATGGTTCCCGAATCGCCATCCAGTGATGGGAGCCTATGGGCTGGGGGGAGGGACCAAGAGGTCTGCCTTCCACCCGCTCGCCAGTCCCTAGTCGCTCGCCAGTCCCCAGTCCAACCCCACTGCCACCCACCCGGTTCCCCACTGTTCCCCGTGGGCCATCCAGCGATTGGAGCCTTTGGGCTGGGGAGTGGGACTGAGAGAAGGTCAATGTACCTCATAGTGACTTGTCGATCAGTCGTTCTGGTCCTTATGCCATTATGGTCGCTGGCCTTTTATTATATAGGATTTGATGTATACATATATCAAAACATTACATTGTATGCCTTAAACACATACAAGTTTTACTTACCAAATATACCTTAATAAAGCTGGAAAAAAGGAAAATTCAATAAACTGGAGACCAGAAAAAATAAGGAAGAGGGAAAGATTGATGCAGTTAAAAATAGAGCTATACAAACAAAGCACAGGGAAGAATGAAAGAGACTAACAGTAGACAGAGTGGAGAGAGGGGGCTTTTGAAGTGAGTGCTGAAGGGCAGGCCCAGCTATACACTTTCTAATGGGCTCTATAGCACTCTGGAGTCTTAGCGTATTTGAAATGTGGTAGAGCTGTTTAACCTTGGTAAGAGTGCTTCAGTTCCTTTAATCCTAAAGCCTTTGAGGTTCCACTCTGAGTGGAATAACTAGAGCAACCCAATAGGGTAGAAATTAATTTCTAAGCCTAGGGATCAGGAACCAGAGGATCTAAATGAAATCAGTTGCAATTGGTCACATAGTTTACCTCTCCTTTGGGGCATACATTCAAATACCTATTAATAGGGCAATAAGAACAACCACATATATATCCTATCAAATAAAAGACAAAAGGGTAATTAACCATACCTCCACTATGCTTCCCATTGGCTAATCAGGGCGATATGCAAATTAACTGCCAACAAAGATGGCGGTTAATTTGCATACACAGGCTCCAAGTGGTGGAGCGAAGCCAAACAGCCCCAAAGCCTCCAAGAAGTGAGGCCTCACTGCCCCGGGATCAGTGGAGCCTCGAGGCCTCCCGGCACCGGGATCAGCAGAGCCCTGAGGCCTCCCGGCACCGGGATCAGCGGAGCTGCAAGGCCTCCCGGCACCGGGATCAGTGGAGCCGAGAGGCCTCATGGCCCCGGGATCAACAGAGCAGCGATGCCTCAGGGCCCCGGGATCAACGGAGCAGTGAGGCCTCAGGGCCCCCGGAACAGCAGAGCCATGAGACCTCAGGGCCCTGGGATCAAAGGAGCAGCGAGGCCTCAGGGCCCCATGATCAGTGGAGCCGAGAGGCCTCCCGGCCCCTGAAACAGCGTGACAGGGGGTGGCTCCACAACCCCCAGATCGGCCCTGCTCTGTGCGTGACAGGGTGCAGAGCCCCAACCCTCCGATTGGTCCTGCTCTGTGAGTGACAGGAGGCAGCGCCCCAATCCCGCCCCGCCCCCTCCATCGGCCCTGCTCTTTGTGTGACAGGGAGCAGCGCCCCAACCCCCTGATGGCTGGCTCTGTGTGTGACAGGGGGTGGTGCTACACCCCCCTCATCAGCTCTACCCTGAGTGTGACAAGGGCGACGCAGCAACCTCCCAATACGCCCTGCTCTGTGTGTGACAGGGGAAGGCGCCCCAACCCCCAATCCACCCTGCTCTGTGTGTGACAGGGGAAGGCGCCCCAACCCCCTGATCCACCCTGCTCTGTGCGTTACAGGAGGTGGCGCCACATCCTCCCCATCAGCCCTGCCTTGAGTGTGACAGGGGGCGGTGCCCCAACCCCTAATCAGCCCTACCCTGAGCGTGACTGGGGTGGCATTGCAACCTCCTGATCCGCCCTGCTCTATGCATGACAGGGGGCAGCGCCCCAACTCCCCAATCGGCTCTGCTCTGAGCCCGACCAAGGGCTGCGAGGCAGGCACCTAGGGATTGGGCCTGCCCTCTGCCACCCGGAAGCGGGCCTAAGCCAGCAGGTCATTATCCCCCGAGGGGTCCCAGACTGTGAGAGGGCACAAGTGGGGCTGAGGGACACCCCCCCCCCCCCCAACAGTGCACAAATTTTTGTGCACTGGGCCTCTAGTGTTATATATATAATTTGGAAATTCAAGTATTGCTAAATTTATTTTCTATTTAAAAACTGTGGCATTGTAAAGTTACCATCAGAGACTCAGATCTCATATCCGGTACCTTAAATAGAATGTAAGAGAATTTATCGGTAATAAGGGAAAAAGCATAGAGGCAAAGGTTGATTTCAATTGGATGTTTTAAAGGCATCCAAAAAAGAAAAAAGATTCAAGACTGTGGGATAAGTGCACCTGTTTTCTTAGTCATTACATTTGCAACTCTTGCTAATCTGTAGTAGTTAAAAATAATAGCCTTTGAAATCTCTAAATTATTACATGGAACGGTGCTTTTTCAGTTCTTTATGACTTCCTTACTCTATTATCTAACTAAACTGAAGTTCTACTCTAACTCTGTAACATTATTATTTTACCAGAAATTAAATGTAAGTTATCTCAGTGATGAAGTTGAAAATATATTAGGACATTTTTGAAGCTATAGGTTTTTTGTTTTGTTTTGTTTTTTGGTATTGTTTTGTTCATTTGGGTTTTTTTCCTCTAAGACAAAAATCTCTTCAGTGAATTGTGTCATTATTCTAAAACATCAAACTTTTCCAAAATTTGTTGAAATGCAATGCATTTAAGTTAATATGTTTCTTTTAATGAGGTCAAATTCATAGCCATTCAACCATTTAACACCTGGATATTTGGATAAAGGAAAAAAGTTTGTGATCAGGGTGGGGTGGTAGTCATAGTGGTTGGTCCTACAGATCCTCAGTTTATCAGAGGATGGCTTCAAGCTGTTTTGAGCATTGATTGACAATTTGCAAATATTCTAATAATCATGGTGATCTGATTTTTCAGATTAGAGGTAGTAAAAAACTATCATAGTAATAATCCCACATCATGTGGCAGACAGTGCCTATATAAAATCATCCAAACGCTCTATAGTTTAGGGAAAAGCTATTTTTCTAATTCCCAAGGAAAAATTGCATTGTTCCAGAAGTAAGTGACTTACTTCCCAAATTACACAGGGGCATCTGGATTTAAAACCAACTATTGTCTGCACCCAGAACCTAACCCCTTCCAATGACACCACTGTAATCCCTAGTCTCAGAACAATGTTTACATTACAGTTCAGTTCATTATTGGGTGAGCAAAATGGCGACATAAGTAAGAAACATCGATGATATATTGAGTATGCATAGTTTTAAAAAAATGAAAAAAATTGTTTCCAAATTTTTTTGGAGACATATTTTAAATTAAATGCAACCTGTTGGCACTTAAATGAGAAAATTGCAATTTCCTGGAACATTCATATAAATGAAAGCACATTTCAGGACTACTGTATCAGCAGAATCAAGAACTCAGAAAACAAGTATGCTGTTTCTCTCAGTTATTATTTTAAAAAGTTCATGTTCAATTCTTTTTCATTCTTATTAGTCTGAGTTCTCCAGAAGCACCAGAAAAAGTACTTCAAGTGTGCAATTCATACAGTCTGTTTTACTTGAAATAGTTTTATCTTATTTTATTTTACCCGCAAATTAGAATTTCCTTGAAGACAAAAGTATATATAAATGAAGAAAATCAGAGTAGCCTGAAGATTGAAATTAAACCTAAGAAAATACCAATATTTATTTAGAATAATTAATTACTTTAATATTTTATTTATATTGAAAACTTTTTCAGACATGCAATACTTTGCACAAATTAATTGTAAGAAAATGAAGTTAGTTTAGAAATTCTCTCCCCATTATATACCAAATGAAGTTTCATAGGTATTAATGCATTTAAAAAAAACCCACAAAATAATAAGCAATTATTCTTAATGAAATGTTTGTGATTATCTTGTCTTAGTGGCAGTGGGATTTTTACCATAAAAAGCAAAAGGAGAAACCATAACAAAATATGTATGTATTACTCCACAGAATTAAAATGAGAGATTCTTAAATAAAAATAGCCAATGTTGGTTAGATTAAGTCTTAAGATACTGCAGGCAGGAATCATGTAAGTTGGATGGCCTATACATTTTTAAATCATTTGGTTTGTAATTTGTATTCCCATAATCTACTTTACTGAGATAATCTGAGAAATTGATAAACATTTTTAGGAAATCTGATGCCTAAATATTTGGGCAATAAGTATGATATATCATAACTCAATATGATATAGCCATAAAATAAAGATGATTTCAAAAAATTTTTGAATATAATGAACAACATAAGCTGATGAACAGAAACAGATCCAGAGACAGAGAATCATCGATCAGACCCTCAAACCTCAGAGGGAAGTTAGGGGAGGGTGGGGGTAAGGCGGAGAGATCAACCAAAGGACTTGTATGCATGCATATAAGCATCAGCAATGGACATAGACACTAGGGGGGTGAGGGCACAAGTAGGGGGGTTGGGGGGGAATGGGAGGATAAGGACACGTATGTAATACCTTAATCAATAAAGAAATAAAATAAAGAAGTAAAAATTTTGGCACGGTAAATTTATTTGCATCACTCTTATAATTAAATTTTAAGAATCAGATTAACAAGTGGATACATGTACTAAAACAACCAGCATAGATGGAGACTTTGCTTAAAAAAGGCTTAGAGAGCCCTGGCGCCAGGTAGCTCGGTGGGAGCATCGTCCTGTACACCAAAAGGTTGTGGATTCCATTCCCTGTTGGGGCTCATATGGCAGCAACCAATGGATGTTGTTCTCTTACATCAAAGTTTCTCTCTCGCTCCCTTCATATCTTTCTAAAATCAGTAAACATGTCATTGGATGAGGATTAAAAAAATAAGTTTAGAGAGGAGGAGGAGATGCTGACGGATTTGTCTGTTCCTTAGCTAAAGTGCTCTTTGTAGATCCTTTTCTATTTATAGCATGAGAAATTTAGTCTGGCTCAGGTTTGGAACTGTATTTTGAAAATGGCTTTGTTTTACAGTTTAAAGAATAGGCAAGTGGATGGAGAGTGACATAAAAGCACAAGCTTGTGTGTCATGTTTCTGTTGCCCTGTCTAATCATCCTCATTTTGAGGGGGCCATCCTGGCTGGCCTCCTTTGCCATTTTCATTTTTGGTTTCTGTCCCCAAAGGCTGTGCGCAGGTAATTCCATGTGCCATTGTTGAGAAAATAATCTACTTTTTTAGATTGGTGCTGGTGTAAGTAGCCTCTTTTTTTCTCTTGGTTGTGTATTTTAAACTTTGTTGTTTTTTTTTAAATTTATGCCAAAAAGAAAAAGCATTATAATTTGTAAACATAATTATATGTCTTGTATCTTATCAGCTTAGTGCTTGGAACCACTTAGCCTTTAGGTGCAAGACTGTTGTTATAGGATCAAGAAAAAAAAATCTGTATGTGTTATGAGACTGTTCATTTTTTTAAAAAATAGCAACATGCAATAAAGAGATGAATTCATTGGGTAATTTTTAAAAATAAAAAATAAATAACAACCAGTATAGTAATTATTATAGACTGTGGAATTATGAGAATTTTTTTCTATTTACATGTTTTATATTTTAAATTTTTCTACAGTGAATATGCATTTCTTCATATTAATTAAATGTTTATTAAGAATATTGAGTAGGTCACTGGAATCAAGAATAATTTCAGGGTCTGCCAGCTGGTCTTGTGTTGATCTTATAAGGCTTTTAGTTTCCATTCCAACTGAGATGTGGGACCAAAGGAGGGTTTGAGCAAAGGAGTGATATCGTATCTGACTTACATTTATAAAAACTCCCTAATACTTTCCTACATTTAACCTTTAAGATAATGTTCTTCTGTCTGTGCAGATGCCTCCCAGAAGGCATAGCACATGCAATGATGGAGTATATGGACCATGCAGGGACAAAACTGGGTAGCGGGTGCCAGGTGTAAGTGCATGGGGATGCCTACATTGTGTGAGTGGTGATAACACCAATAAACTGTCTGGAGGGGATATCTGCTTTTAGCTCCAAATGATTGCTGTCATTTGGAAATGGGGGCAAGTATTGCCTTATCAATGCAAGCTGAAAATCTAGATTTTATATGAAATTTAAATTTTGCAACATGTGGCAGTGCAGATGTGGAATACATCTAGCTCTGGAATGTTAGTTTGCAGTCATTGCTTTATTATCATTCATAGTGTCTTAGAATAATTTGTAATGTTCCAGTATAGTTTCTTGATAGCTCTCCTGTCTGCCCTCCAGTTTTTTTTTCTGTCACTCTGGATTTAATTTACTTCATTTATCTACTTGTCTGTTTTATTTATTGATCTTTTTGCTCCTGAGCCTACACAATGCATTTCCTGGATGGTTGCTTCTTAGTTTTAATTCCACTGTGTATTTTGTTACAGTTCTCACTTAGTAAAATAAAACAAAAAAGAAAAAGCTCAATCAGCTTTTTTATAATAATCATGTTAGAGGCAAAAATGGTATAAGATACAAAAGGTGTATTTTTTAGACCATCAACACTTAAATTCAGAATATAACCATTTCTTAAGATTTAATCTTATGCTTTATAATGGGGTCATTGAAATCTGAATTGACATGTCTGGCCTACTTTTAATTAGGCCCTCTCTTTTAATCTAGCCTTTATTACTTCACTTTTAATACAGCCCTTATTAAGAGGAACTTGATTTCCATTGGGAGAAAAATGAGAGCAATATGAATATAAATTGCAATTATGAGAGATTCTAATAGGGGATGTTTTTCAGAAAAAAATTTAAGGATATGTTTACATTAGATGGGCTACACATAAATAGATTATTTTTTGGAGTAGAATCAATGCCATCTACCATTTAACTATATAATTTAGTTTTAAGTTAATAGTACTTTTTAAAATCACCATAAAATTCCCTGGTTTCAATACCCAATTTTTAAAAGATAGGAGCTTATACTTTTGTGTACTTTGAAAATACAGAAGTATAGAATCAAGGCGTTTGGACTTGGCTCCCACAGTCATAGTAAGGTAGAGTAACATGCTGGACAAAACAGAGGATGGAAATATGTGAAGAATGAGACCATCCTTCACTCTCTTACTCCATTTGACCCCAAGTATTGGTACCATATATTCTTTTCAGGGAAAGACCAAACAGAAACTGAACCAGCCTAAGACAAAAGACCTTCACATACTTGAATGTTGAATGTCTCCGGTGGAAAAGTTGCTTTTGTATTTCTGTGAATCCCACTGATGGGACACACCCTACACAGTTTCCAATCAACTTATTCAGTGATTTACTCTTAAGTGCATTAAGAGAATTCTGTAATGTTAAGAATCTATATATATAAAAGCCTAATATGTAAATTGTCCCCCGGGGGCGGGGGGGTTGACCAGGAGGCTGATCCCTTGTTATGTTATGACATGCGCTGACCACCAGGGGGCAGCATGTAATGAAGGAAGGCCTCGATTGGCAACTGAAAGGCCCCCAGATCGGCCCTGATCACCAGCCAGGCCTAGGGACCCTACCTGTGCATGAATTTCTTGCATCGGACCCCTAGTCCAATATAAAAGGGTGAAAAAGTAACTTAGGGAACTCAGAAAATAAAGATTTTCAGATAGTAAAAGATAACTTCCAAATAGCTATAAATTATTAGCTTGAGAGAAATAAAAGAATATACTGCATCTCTGAAACAAAATAGAAATAATTTTAAAACTCAACAAACGAGAAAGAACTCTTAGAAATTAAAGGTGAGGAGCCTAATAAAAGTTTAACATTTCAGGTTGAAATATAAAATTAGGGATAATAATGTGTAAAAAAAGCACAAAGTTAGGGGAAAGGAAAAGGTTTTAAATGTTTAGAATCTATCTAATATTTGGAATAAAAGAAAGATCTTCAAAGTTTCTAGAAAAACAAAAAGACACCAGCAAAACATAAATATAGTTAGTACATAAATAGTAAGGGTAATAGAGAGTTAGAATGTCATTTCATGACATCTTTATAAGCTAAAATGTAAAATAAATCCTTCAAAATTTTCAGGTAAAATTATTTTCTACTGAGAAAATTATTATCCAACTGAATAATGGATCCAACATGAAGGATCACTATAGACATCTTAAGACCAAAAAAATGACAAAAATGTGCTTTCTAGTATTCTTTCTAAGGAAACTTCTAGGTGGTCTGCAGCAAAATGAATTGTAAATCAAGAACGAGGAAGAGATGGAATCCAGGAAATGGAATTCAGGGAGAAGTGAAGGGATTTTTCTAGACTAATAATAGAGAGAAGTCCTATATGGTTATCTGTACCACAAACCTAGTAATCAACCAGTCTGGAAATAAACCCATAGTAGGTATGGCTCCAAGAGAAAAAAAAATGCCTCAGATATTTGAACATATCTAAAAATGCAGAGAAATCCAACTCTAAATTTTAAGATCCAACTCAAATGTGATTTCTCTCTGATTTTCTCTAATCCAGAAGCAAATTTATAATCCCCCATTTCTTTTTCCATGTATTTACCAATTTATTGTAGTTGCCCTTATAACACTGAGTAGCTTTAAGGTGCCTCTTTGTATGCATATATAACTTATTGATTGTGTGAGTCACTAGAGAATGTAGGCTTTATTTTATTCAACCATAAATCTGCATTGCCTATGAGAGAGATCATGGCATGGTAGATCTTTAAAATTTAACTATATGGTATGGAGCAGGCATCTGGAAAGTCTTTGGCTGTTACTTCAAATTCAGAAAATATTTTGCTCTAGATTATTTAAACATAACTCATTTTATATTAAATAAACTAATTAGAATAGCAAACTCTTTAATATGTGTCTATAAAACTTTCAAAAGAAAAATGATAAGGGATGTGAAATTTAAATGTCTTTCTCCATAACACTAATAATAGACTTTTGCTTTTCTGTGACTCACAGCTGACATTTAGGAACTTTTTCATACATGTAAACCACTAGAAGTTTTGCCACATGTATATGGATATTTTCCTGGCACACTGTAAATGTTACTTTGGATATCCCAAACTTCTAAAAGTCACTGGGTGCACCTAATGTTTCAGAAAGCATATATATATATTTTATATCACATTTTGGTTTATAGAGATAGCTTTTTAGATTATCAAGTTATATTTTCTGAGCACTACAGTTTTTTTAATGAGAGGAGATATTATCTGTAGTTCTTCTGCAAACTACAAATAATTAATGAAAATTAGAACTGAATAAGTAAATAAAATTCCTGTGACTTCTCAGAGAGTAGAATCCATATGTAACTAAAGATTGCATTAGGGACAGATGAAGATAAGCTTAAAGTTGTTATTCAGATATGTGAGAATCATTTTGTACAAGGTGGAAATCTGACATTTCTATGGCCTAAATTACAAACAAACAATTTTTTAATGTTCTTGGTGACATAGATTATTGTGGAAGATTGTGGAATTTCTCTTTATGCAGGTCTTTAAATATAACATACATTTTAAACCATGTATTTTTGCTATAAATTGTGTCTTTACTCTGGAAGTAAGCTAGATGACTCCTCCTCAAAGGAACAATTGTGCAGCCATGCTTGTTTCTATATTATTACTGAAATTCGGCATGGTATTAGCCAGCATCCATTCATTGATTCATGAATAATCAGTAAACACATGTGTATTTATTATATACCACTCACCATGAAGCTTACCTTGCAGAGGAGAAAACTGTAACTTATAGAAATAAATATACAACTAGGAATTTTGATAAGTGTGAGAAATAAAGAGAGTGCTATGAGGATGCTAATCCTATGTAATAAAACCCTAATATGCAAATTGACCAAATGGCTGAATGACCGGTCGCTATGACACGCATTGACCACTAGGGGGCAGATGCTCAATGCAGGAACTGTCCCCTTGTTGTCAGTGCGCTCCCATAGGGGGTAGCACCGCTCAGCCAGAAGCTGGGCTCATGGCTAGTGAGTACAGTGGCGGTGGTGGGAGCCTCTCCTGCCTCTGCTGCAGGCAGGTGGTAAGGAGTGAGGGGTCCCAGACTGTGGGAACCCCAGAATGTGAGAGGGTTGTCTGACTGCCAGCTTAGGCCCGATCCCTTAGGGGTCTTGGACTGCGAGAGGCGCAGGCCAGGCTGAGCCCCCCACCCCCAACCCCCAGTGCACGAATTTTGTGCACCAGGCCTCTAGTGTATTATAATATGCTAAGTTTTTATGTGTAAAATATCTGAAGGCTCCCAAGCCTATTTATCCTCTAAATACTAGCATTTGTGAAGTGACTTTTCTGAGCTATATTATTCACTAAAATACACTAAATTTTAGTTTAATAATGATGTAATTTTCCAATGCAATTGTTATACTTTTCATTCCTGTCAGATACATTCAGAAAGAGTAATATATTGTTATCTCTATTTGGCTCTTAGGGAAATCCAGTTAAGGGGAGATTGAATAATTTGTCAAAGAAAATTAAGTCATGAGAGCTGATGCTTTCATATGACCAAGTTGTCAGGCTTGGCTCATAGATAGAGAAAGAATCTAAGAAATCCAGCATGAACCCTATCATGTTGCATATGATAAAATTTAGGTCAAGGATCTTGCCCACTGTCACAAAAGTACAAGCTTAACTAGTATGCAGGTGACTTGATTGTAAGCCTTCTGTTCTCTCTACTCCCTGATCTTTTTCTCATGGTCACTAAGGTTAACTTTAAATTGACTTAATTTTTAAGATTTTACTTATTCTTTAAATTTAAATATTATATACTATAAGAGATTATTATTTTCCCTCCATGTACCTATGCTTAATTGGGTTGAATATGTATTATTTACCTAAACATCAAAGATCTATAAAAGGTAAAATTTCTAAAATATCTAGTATGAGTGATGATTTTATCATTTTCCTTATGGTGCAATTTCTGGAGGGAGGGAAGGGAGAAGGCAATGAGAGAGAGGAAGAAAGAGACAGGGTGAGAGAGCATCAACCTCTCTTACTCTGGTTTGCTCTTCCCCAAATGCCAAGATATTTCATACTCACTTAAGTTTATAGTTTATATTATCTATTATACCAGTTTTTATATATTTGAATGCTCTGCTGTATGATTATGAAGGGCCTTCTCTGTCCTAAATTGATGTCCCTAATAACTCGCAATTGAAAAGTAAACTGTATAGTAGGTGTTATGTAGAGGGCATACGCTGAATATCCGCATTCTGTGTTTAATTTTTAATTTTTTTATATATATATTTTTATTGATTTTTTTACAGAGAGGAAAGGAGAGAGATAGAGAGTCAGAAACATCGATGAGAGAGAAACATTGATCAGCTGCCTCCTGCACATCTACTGGGGATGTGCCCGCAACCCAGGTACATGCCCTTGACCGGAATCGAACCCGGGACCTTTCAGTCCGCAGGCCGATGCTCTATCCACTGAGCCAAACCGGCTTCGGCATAATTTTTAAACTGTTTTTCTTCCTCTCCCAGGTATATGTATTCATTCTTTAAATTTCTAAAAACAATCATTATTACTGATTAGTTTAATATTTCTTTATTAACATTCCATTATTAGCTGTGGGTTTACAGCTGACACTAGTGCAAGGAAACATATACTGAACAAAATTATATATATATATATATATATATATATATATGTATATATATATATTATTATTATTAGAGATAATGTCAATTTAGTTGGTGATCTCTACTTGGTTCTTAGCAGAAAAAAAGGAAAAAGCACAAGTTTTGTGGGAACAAAGCCTTATTCAATTTTGAAGGCCATTTTAAAGAAAAAGAATACAAAATTGTAGATATGAAAATGAATATTTTAAGACAAGGAAACAAATTCATAACAAGATGAAAATTTTAAAAACTGATAAATGAAACAAAAGTCATGAAATCCAGAAAAATACTTTTACCAGTTATCTAAGATAGCTCTTTAAAACATTTTTTCTAAAATTTTAATTTTCTCTTTATAAGGCATTAATTTTATATATTTTTCCTAAGAAAAATAGTAAGTTAATTCAACCTTTTCTGTAGCATGTATTTTATTATTGATAGCTGAGATGAATAAAACATGCCACTTTTCACAATGGTGGACTTGCTGTTTGTCATAATGCCTTAAGTGTGTGCTCTAAAAACCCAAGTGTTCTAATAAATTCTGCGCATACAGTTCTTATCCATAAGAGAGAGGAAAGAAATTATTGTGTGTTTGTCATGTACTAGTATATCGCTGATAGCAGAGAACTTCTGTTATGACTAGGCATTGATGAGAACCAAATTCTCCTCTTAAAGATTTTTATAGTCATGGTGGTTGCAATAATTTCACATAGAACTCAACTCTTGTAGTATTCATTTCAAAATTATTCTTTCTCCTCCGCTACCTACTGCTGGGATGGTAGGAGATGTTCTTATTGTGATAAAACCTTCATGTCAAGATGCCTAGAAAGTGAGAGTAGGAGGGTTCCAGGAATCCATTCCTGTGCTGGGAAGAATAGCATAATAGACTATGTCTATATAGGGATGATTATAACTCATTTAGATCCCATAAAATTTCAACTAAATGGATCCATAACTCATCGTCACCATAGCTGGGTCTCAAATTGCCTGTGGCCAGCCATTTTATTGGTACCCAACAGGAGGGAGAAAATTTGATAGAGAAAAAGTTGTCTTGGAAGGAGACAGTGGTCTTAATTGACGGCAATTGAAATATTTTCTTATGGAAATTTTATAAAAATATTATGTAAACATATATTAGGGCCCCTTCAGGGCCTTAGAAGGTCCCTGTGAGTGAGGGGCCCTGAACTTAAGCATCATTGACTTCATAGCAAATGAGCCTGTGGTCTCTGAAAGCTTACAATCAAATCTGCAACTCAACTTTATCAATAGACGATACTACCTAATTGGAATATATATCTGAAATCCAATCTTTTGGCTGTCATTGTTTAGTTCTTCTATTAATGATTTATCATTGTATTAATTGTTTGCTTATTTTATAATATCACATTGTATATATTTTTTCTCCAAGTGATGTTATTTTGGGGTCCCATGGAGATACAAATGCCAGATATTGAGGCTGGCAGAGGGCTGAGCAAGGCCCTCAACCCCACCCCCTCAAGTCCCCTGGTGGTACCTCCCAACTGGCTGCTAAAAATGGTAAGCTGGAGGCTAAGGGACTCTGGATGTTGCAGATCGCAGGGTATAAAGTTTAGCAGAGAATGACAGACAATGAATATAGTGGGGCGAACAAGCCAAAATTAACTGGCATAGGCCACACTTACCCTTACAATAAAATCTGAAATAATGTTGATTACCTGAATACATGTCTATGTCAATTTCTAACATTATGAGAAATTTTTATTTTTATTTTTATTAGCACTAATTAAAACTCCATGGAGAAGAAAGCAGAATTGCTATAGGTTTTTGTTTGGTTGATTTTGTTGTTTGTTCTTTTTTTGTTGTTGTTGTCTATTTGTTTTTTATGACAGCAGCTAAAAAGAAATAAAACAAAACAACAAAAATCCATAAGGCACTGTGATTCATACAGTCCTGTAATAATACTTAGGGATTTATTGCTAAAAATGTTTGCGAAGAGTACATATTATGGAAGGTGGGTGAATTGTCATTTAAACACAAAATAAATTATTCTGCCAACGAAAGTTCAGAACAGCTTGCTTGCCTCCAACCTCTGCAAGCCTGCTGACAGCATTTCACTGCCTCTTCTCTGTGTATTTTGCCATTGCTGATCATTATTCTTATATCAGTAACTTCCTAGAAATCACTCTCTCCTTAGACTTCTTGGTACAGTCCTTGCCCAGTGTGTGGTGACAGGCTCAAGAGGGAGTGACAGTGAAGCCCTTAGCAAGTGTTAGGAGGTCTTGCCATTCCTCCCCTGTCCAAATCTATGGATCCTGTAATCCAATATGAAGGGAGTGATTAATTGGGGTGCGAATCTTAGCCTTGATGTGCTACTGAGCTGTAAGGTGCAATTTGTGGGACCAACTGCAACTTTGGTGTGGCTGTGGGAGGTTTGTCTCCAAAAAAGGTTTGGAAATATAATGAATGCTCCTTTGTTAGTTTGCGTTTTTGAGGCATGGAAGCACAGCTTAAAGCAGCTATTCTCAATCTGTGGTTCGCGACCCCTTTGGCAGTCGAATGACCCTTACACAGGGGTCGCCTAAGACCATCCTGCATATCAGATATTTACATTACAATTCATAACAGTAGCAACATTACAGTTATGAAGTAGCAACGAAAATAATTTTATGGTTGGGTCACAACATGAGGAACTGTATTTAAAGGGCCAGAAGGTTGAGAACCACTGGCTTAAAGTATACTTAGCGGGGACAGATTTCCTCCTCTCAAAATTTAAATCTTGAATAAATCCTTTTCTGTGACATAATCATAGGTTCGCTGCTGTCACAATGCATGTTTCTGCCCACTGGCATGCTCTCCACGAGCGGGATCGAATTCCTTTATATGTTAACTATACTGAAAAATCACAAAGAAGAGAAGTTTGCATTTGGAAGCCTTGAGTGATTCTAATTTATCAGTTCTCCTGGGGTTGTGGGCAGAATATAGATTTTTGATTCTAACTTTTCTCAGTTCATAACATCAGATCAGATAACAGCTACCTACCGTAAGGAATAAATGCAATCACACGGATTAAACAAATTCTAATGTGGGATCTAGCATATGGTTGGCTGGTTCCCCAGATATAACAGTTCTCTCCTTTCATCTCTTCCCCATGATTTTATGTTTATTTTCCCATTTATTTCCTAGAGTACCTGCTCTGAGATACACTTTTCTTATGGAAAGAAATAAATTATTCAAATAATTGTAAAAATACCAATACTCATTTCATAAAATAACTGGAATATATTTGTTTCCAGGTAACTAGGTATGTTATCTAACAATGCCCCATTATTTTATACATTTTAAGAACTTGAAAATGTTGGCTAAAATTACTTCTCACTGATTTTTATTTCATTTGTTATTGCTATAGATCTTAGGACAAAGTAGTGTAAAATATATATAGGTTTAGTGTAATTGTGTGTCTATTTTAGTTCTGGGGGCATCAGCCAACTATTTGAATGTATCTGTACAAAACTGGATGGGTTTTATAGAGCACATGCCTTTTTTTCCTAATTAACTGCCTGAATTATGGTAGACATAGTGGTAGGTTTCTCATCATGTTTTCTTCTCTCTGAAAATGTGAGAGTGCTGAGTCACAGGTGCAGGAACATTTCAGAGCCTTGAAACAAGGACCTGGCATTTGGTCGATTGATAGATGAATGTGCAGGGACTGAGCTTTATCCCTCTCAAGGAAATTTTAAAATTGATGTGCCTGTGGCTAGCAGCAACTTACACATCTTGTTTGAAGTTTCTTTACTATCAAGTATGTCAGTTAGTGGACTCCCAGTTTAGAGACAGTGTATTCAAATTTATAATTCATTATACCACTACCTACGTGTAACTGATTTTAAATAAAACCTTGATTTTTTAGTTGTCACTCTCTTATCCAACAATTTCAGGAATTGGAAAGGCATTGGTATAGTCTCATGCAGTTTTCACATCATTGAAATACATGTGTAAGTATATATATCAGATCACAGATTATTTCAGCACATAAAGCTACAATAGGAACTAACGTTGCCACTAAGTAATTAATAGTAAACACATATTAAACTGCCAATTTCTACTTCTGCTCTGTCTGAGAGAACTAACTATCCTAAGTCTTATTTAAAAGAACCATGACATAAATATCTAAGTAAATTTAGCCTTCATTTAAAAAAAATGTTTGCTTATACAAAATGATTAGAAATACATCAGATTTCCCTAGCAGATACTAAGTGAATTTAATGAAAGAAGTTAGATCTTAATTCACAAACTTATTGTTAGTATGTAAAAGATTAACAAAAAAATGGCCATATATACACAAATTATACAACTGTGTACATGTATACCTAAATATACAACACCTCTGATGGATTAATTGTAGTATCTAGACCACATTATAATTATGAAAGAAGTATTTTCATATTGATTCCTAAAAATAATTTTAACAATATTCCCTAGGAAACTTAAAATAGGATAAACATTTTCTAACGTTTGAAGTAACTATGTAAAATCTCTTGAAATCTGGTTTTAGAATTCATTAACTTGGATGTCACTTGAAATTCTGTTTACATATGGAATCACTACTTTAATTATCCCCTAGGAAGTTAATTTGGTGTTTAGAACAGTGAAATATGCTTTCTTTCACATTTAAAATTGAAGAATAGCCGAAACCGGTTTGGCTCAGTGGATAGAGCATCGGCCTGCGGACTGAAAGGTCCCAGGTTCGATTCTGGTCAAGGGCATGTACCTAGGTTGTGGGCACATCCCCAGTAGGAGATGTGCAGGAGGCGGCTGATTGATGTTTCTCTCTCATCGATGTTTCCAACTCTCTATCTCTCTCCCTTCCTCTCTGTAAAAAATCAATAAAATATATTTTAAAAAAAATAAAATAAAATTGAAGAATAGCAGTACAGCAAGCTTGGACACTGAACAAATACAAGCCCTACTGCTTACTGCATATTTCACTCTAGTCTTTAAACTCCTGGTTTTCTTTTTTTTTTTTTTTTTGGTCATTTTAAGAAGTGAAATAATGCATTTAAATATTCCATATGTTACACCAATTCTGCATTTTGGTTAAGGAAAAAACAACAACAGTAAAATATAGCAGGGGTTACCTAAACCTATACTCTAACTACCCAAAAGCCCAAGAAATGCACATTCACCAGCAATGATCCTTAACTAATGCTAAAATCCAGCCTGCAAGGAAAGCCCTAAGGCTGTTTTGAAGTGGTTTGAGCTAATATTGTCTGCTGGAGATTCCTGAACATTTCATGGCTTCGTTGGGTTACTAAAATTTTGAAATTGTTAGAATTTTGAAACTCAGTGTCACTGCTTTAAGTGTGCTTTTGACTCTCACTCCTACTTTGAAATGCGGGTAAATGATTTTTCCTACTGCAAAGGGGGCTGTAAAAGGAAATGATAGCGGTAACTACTAGTGTAGAGAGAGTTGCCTTCTTCAAAATGTCAGCAATAAAATACTGTTTCAAAAGGGCCCTTAACATCACACACTTAAAAACAAATACACTGAAAAAAATAAGTTGTCTTTGGGGATTCTAGGACTACTTGACTCTCTAGAATCAATTTAAGGAAACATAGAAGCTGAAAACAGACAGCAGTTCAGTTTTGAAGGTAACTGTGAGTTTAAGGAAGCAAATAATAGTGGGAAAATGCTTGAAGTCAAAGTTTTCCTAATAAAAATCTCCATTCTTTGGTGCGTTCAATGGATGATATAGTTAATTGAACACAGTTTTCCTCATATGTCCCTATAATTCCAACTATGGGTTTTAGGCTTATGAAAATCAATTGCACAACAAAGAGAGAGAATGAAATGAATTGTCAGGCTTAGAGTATGGCAATCTATTGAAACATACCCAAATGTTTCATGAATTTAGTGAAGAGGACATTGCATTGCTGTATATTTTAGAGATGACCTTCCACATTTAAAAAAAAATTAAATTACTGAAAATATATGCTAGAACTGTTCTTACTGTATAATATAAATCAATTAACCCAAACATGGCATATCACTTTCTCTGATTTCTTAGGAGGAATTTTGGAGATGCTTAAAACTAAGTAATGCCTGATACCTTATACTTTAGTGTTTCTTTTCTCATGATGTATATGGGTCTTTCATTTTCATGCATATTTATGCCTATGAATTACAAATAATTTTCCATTATGAACTTAATAGCAGGACTTGATGTTCTGTACTAATTGACAAATTAGATGCATATTAATCGCTGGGAACACATGGCATTTACCCCCCAAATTTGGAAAGCACTCAAAAGTATCATTTGCAAATTTGGGACTGTTGACAAAATGGGGAGGTTTTCTTTGAACAAAGCAGTATTCCAGGGGCCTGGTGAATTGACATTGAATTCTATTTATAAGAAAGCATAAAGGGTATAAATATCATTTCCCAACTTGGGTGATAATACATATAGATCCATTTAGAATCACCATTTATTAGGATGGCAGAAACCTAATTTCTGATATGAACCTTCTCCCTCAGTTTCTGAGATTCGTCCAAGTTTAACCGTAACTAGTATAGAAGGCACTGTCATGGGAGGGGGGCAGGGGAAGATGTGTATGAGAGGCCTAATCCATCTTATTTCAAGTCCTCTGTCTACACACAGATGTCTGCTGAGATGTCCATTATCCCATGTGATCTTCCATTAGTTTTCTCTAAATTACCTCAGAGGCGTGCTCTGCTCCTGTCAGACTGACCTCTTAAGGTCTGATGCCCTCTTTCTTTTCATGGTTCGCAATAATTTTGTTGTTGCTGGCTACACAGGGGCAAGGAAATGGGTACTTTGTACCAGAATGCCCAACGCAACCCACAACCCCATGTCTGGATTCTCTCTCTTACCGGTAACCACAGTCTCCTTACTCCCCAGACCAGAGTTCCTGTCTTTGGAGAAAGATTCAGTCTCCTTAAACTTCATTCTCTTAAACATTGTGGTTTTGTCTTTGAGTCCTCTCTTTATCCCTGTGGCTTTAGGCTTGTAGGAACCACATTCAGTTACACTTCTTTTCTGGGTTGGGCTATTTTATATCTCCTGTTATGAGGCAATAGGCATAGTATAATCCAGTGGTCGGCAAACTGCGGCTCGCGAGCCACATGTGGCTCTTTGGCCCCTTGAGTGTGGCTCTTCCACAAAATACCACATGCGGGTGTGCACATACAGTGCGAAGTTGACTTAAAACTTTAAGTAAAGTTTATTAAGTTAATTTTAGGGAATGTTGTGGAGTGAAAGAAGATGTAGTGTCGAGGATTGAGAAAGGTATGTTGAGATGGTTTGGACATATAGAGAGGATGAACGAAAGGAGATAGACAAAACAAGTATACAAGACCAGTGTGGATGGGAGAGTTGGAAGGGGTCAACCTAAGCGAACGTACCTCAATCAGATTGAGGACATTTTTAGCAAAGGCCAGCTTAGGAGGACCCTAATTAAGTTAATAACAATGTACCTACCTATATAGTTTAAGTTTAAACTATACTTAAACTTAAGTATTGGCTCTCAAAAGAAATTTCAATCGTACTGTTGATATTTGGCTCTGTTGACTAATGAGTTTGCCGACCACTGGTAGAGTCTATTGTTGGTGCCGTCCAATAATACTTGCTGTGATGATAGAGAAATACTCTGTCTCTTCTGATCGATTTGGTAGCCACTAGCCACATGTGACCATGAGCACTTGAAATGTGGTTAGTGACTCAAAAACTAAAGGTTTAATTTTATTTAGTTTTAATTAAGATGCCATATGTGACTAGTGGCTACTCTATGAAATAGCATAGGTAGCTGCTTGAATGTAGAGAAATGACACAGGGGAGAAATATGAGGCTTTTAAAAAATAGATATAATTGCAAAATATCATGCAGTCTTAAAATCATATTTGAGAAGTACTGAATAGTGCACCAAATTCAAGATTTATTCCCTAGAGCTCAGATTGCCTGCAAGAAAAAATTGTCCCTCTTGCTGAATGGAATTTCTTCTTGGACTTGCCTATCACTTATGGGTGGTGGTAGGTAGTAGGATAAGCAGAGGGGAACAAATCTACACTTTCAGCGAAAGGTCTCTTCTGAGTAAATTCTTAGTCTGTCACGAGAACTCTACCTTTTTCTTTCCAAGATGGCATCAGATGTAAAGGAAGACTACGGGTATGTCTTCTAATGTTGGGGGAAGACCCCCTCAGGTTGCATGGCATTCTCTGGGTCTCTCTTTTGGTCTTTTAAAGACTGGGGGTGAAATTCTGTTATATTAAATTCCACATGTTGCATATAAAATTTTGTGTTATTTCAATATTGAGTAAATTGGTTGGTATGTCAAAATTTTTGTTTTCAGGTTTTACTAAAATGTGAATTCCCCACATTTACAAAAACTGAGGTAGTTTAAGGAACCTAATGAGGCTTAAATAATATTGAGCACTGTCTCATTGTAGTTAATTGTATCCAGATTATAGGGAAAATAAATGATTCTGAAAGTTGGCGGGGCGGGGGTTGGGGGGAAGACTGGGCTGGACAGTATGATTTCTAGGCAATGGCTTAACCTCTGTTACAGTCCACTGCAGGTAGGCGGGACTCTTGCTCTGTTCTTAATTGCTCTTGCTGCTGATGTCCTGCCCCAGTCTGACCAGAGTATTGATAGGATCCAATTGCTGGTTCTATCAGGTAGCACAATGGAAGGTCTCTGAGAGTCCAGATAGTCTCAGCTTAATTTCCCAGTGCTTTGCATCCCACAGAGGTGAAGTAGCTGTCTTTGCCACTTTAATGTGGTGAGGAAGAGGAGCCGCACGCTCAGATGCTCTTGGATTCTCCAGTTGCACACCTGGAATTTCTGATGTGGATTTTACTGTCGTTGGCTGAGGCCCAAAGTGGTATTATCTTTTCAGGTTCTCTTTATCTGAATCTCCCCTTCCTCCCGTCTAGAGTCTTTCCATTTCTCTTCTGCATGGGCAGGACTTCTCTTAAATCCTGTTATCGGTGAATTACAGTAAGTTTTTATGATCCAAATGATCCAAGCTTGAATGTTAATATTTAAAGAGAACTTTAGAATTTTTCATTTTCTCTTTAAGCAAAGGCTAACTTTGTGTCACTCACTGTTATTGTGTCACTGGGGAGTCAGTTACCTATTTTTTAAATTAAAAAGTGAATATTGATTATTTTTCTGCATTACAAAGAGCATACAACAATGTTAACAATGACATCTATGAATTTGGGGGTTTTAAATTTTTTACACATGGCTGCGTTTTTTTGAAAATTGACATTTGCCACATTTATATCTTTAAAAAAATCTTCATGAGCTTCTTTTCAACATGTTTCATTTCAATTGGATATATACCCAGAAGTGTGATTGCTAGATTATCTGGTAGTTCTATTTTTAATTTTTTGAGTAACCTTCATACTGTTTTCCACATGTCTGTCTGCATTTAATTAAAAGGTATTCCAAGTTTTGGATTGTTTGTTTGTTAAAAAATATAGGAAAGAGACCCCCTGCAATATTGAGGTAAACATGGAATTATGGAAACATCAAGGTTATTAACTTCACATTTTAAATATCTTTGTTGTTATAAAAGGGTTGCTCTGTTTTTAGATTTGGGGCATTTAGAGAATAATGCCAACCTGATTATCATTCTCAAGTGAGCTTTCGAGAGATCATTAAAAGTTAAGAAGAGAACAGCATGCTCCAGGAAGCAGCTATTTTTAACAGCACCAAATTTGAATTCACCTACTTTAAAGCTTTCACGGTTTCTAGAAAGTATTTATATCAATAATTTTTTTAGACTACAAGTCTATTGAGGTTGCACTTCGTAGTCTCATTACATAATGATCTGACATTTTGCCTCCTAACAGAATTCATGAGAACCAAATTATTTTACTCCAAGAGCAGTCCAAATAGAGAAGCTGAGTGTACAGGCTTGCTCTAAACAAACCAACCAACAACCAAAATATTCATTTTAATTGGGAGTCCACACCTATGTATAATTATGCTTTGATTTGATAAATGGCTGCTAAGTATTTGCCATATGAAAACCTTACTTTATGGCAAAGGACTGTTGTTAAATGTGCAAGTTTAAAACTCCAATAAAAAATAAAATCCTATAACGTAAGGTATAATTTTGTCTCAAATTTAAGTGAAAAAATAAAAAAAATAGTCTTTGAAAGATATGACAACTGCTTAATAATTTAGCAATATCATAAACTAGATTTTAATGTACTTACAACTATAAATATATTAGTATAAATTTACTGAATTTATACTAATGTGTTAGTATAAAAATTCTAATAATTATATAAATAATTATATTAGTATAAAAATACTTATTTTTATGATCATAAATACATTTACTGGTAATAATAGTCACCAGATCAAAGAATGCTACTTTTTTGCCATATCTTGTCTGGAACAGTTCACAGATCTTTTGGTTATTATTCACTTTATCTGCAATGTTCTTGTTTCTCTTTTACTAGTCTCTTTTACTAGCTCTCGTCATTTTTTGGTACCAGCTTAGTTGTCACCACTGGCCCAGATATGTAATTTCCCCCCTAAAATATAGCACCCTATAGCACTTACTACAGTGTTTACTTTTATATTTTCTCCACTACAATCTAAGCTCTAATTGGGATTATGGAATTGTTTTATGTAATGCTTATTCATTGCTGTTTGTGGCCCCTCTCACAAAATCAGTGCTTTAAGCATTGGCATGTAGACTTACTCCCTAAAACTTCCTCTCTAAGGGTCATTCTAATGAAAATCAGCATTTCAGTGGTCTTGAAAGGGAGCAAACTAATTTCAGGGTCCCCAGTCTTTTTTTTTTTTTTTTTTTTTTTTTTTTTAGAATATGCATGTTTATTAAGAATCATGGTGAAGCCCTAACTGGTTTGGCTCAGTGGATAGATCGTGGGCCTGCGGACTGGAGGTTCCTGGGTTTGATTCCAGTCAAGGGCACATGCCGGGGTTGTGGGTTCGATCCCCAGTAGGGAGCGTGCAGGAGGCAGCCAATTGATGATTCTCTCTCATCATTGATGTTTCTATCTCTCTCTCCCTCTTCCTTCCTCTCTGAAATCAATGAAAATATTTTTTAAAAAAGAATTATGGTGGAGTCAGTCTAGGATACTTATCCTAGGCCTCTCTATCAGTCAGCTGTCCCCAAGGAAACTGATGGACAGATGAGGGTTCCAATGAAGAGAGTTTAATGAAGGGTCTGTTTAGAGATGTGGGCAGGGTTAAGTTGAACAACCTGAGGTGGGAAGAATTCAAGGACCAGGGTTAAAGAAAAATAGAGCTGGACAGTAGTTGAAGCAGCAAAAGCAGAATTTATTCAGGAACTCTTGTAATAGAGGAAGAAGAACCTCAGTATAGAACAGGGCCAATTCTGACTATAGCATGAAATTTATAGCCAAAGAGCAGGGTGGGCATCACTGGAAAGAAAATTAAGGTAGGGCAAGGGGTACTTAAAAATGACTCAACCATATTCTTGCTGAAGGTAGGCTGGGGTGATCAGATATCACCTCTAGGATGGTGTGGAATGAGGAATTTGATCAGATATCAAGGAAATCAAATAGAGGGTAGGGGATTTTTCTATAAACTTAACAGAAAAATTGGGTAATGCGAAGATGGACACAGCAGTGCAGAGGTTGAAGGCGAGTTGAGAAAAGAGTGTAGAGAGGCCCAACAAGCATTGGATCCAGGAGAGGATCTTTGTCCCTGCAATAGGGAGAAGCTGTTACCACTGTGGTTCTAAAGGGGCAAGAGGCTGGAGTCCTGTAGGAGCTGTGGCTAACAGAACGCAGCCACTGCTACAATTGTGACCCAACAAGGAGAGAGCTGGGCATGGGGAGTTTGGGGAATGGGGAATAAATACCCTAACTAGCCAACCCAACAGGAGGCCAGTAAGCAAGGGATCCCAAGTGTGGAGGTCAATCTGAAGTTGCTCTGGGTGGGTCAGTGAGTGATGAGTGAATGTGGGCAAGCTGCAAAGCGCAGGAGGGCAAATGGAGACTGGAGGGGTCCATGGAGAATAATCAGCACACCTCTAGCTGGCAGGTAACTTTAGATGAATTATTCATTCCTTCTAAACTTATTTTCTCATCAATAAAAGGCGGACAGTAAAATCTACGTTAATACAGAACTAAAAGAGATAAAAGATGCAAATCACTTAGCACACATTAGTCCTTACAATTTCCTTGTTCTTTGGTTTTGAGCATAGACATAGAATTTAGATTCCTCTGGTTCCTAAACTTTAAACTTTCTTTGGATTGGAGAGTTAATGTGTAAGTCAGATGTATCAAGAATGGACCAAAGAAGTAAAAGGCATGGCAATATAAGTAAAGCAGAGGAAATTTACTTTGGTGAATGTAAAATATTGCTCTGCCTAGCCTAGGAGGGAGAAAAGCTGGTTGTAAACAGTGGAGGTAACTGTGTGTGTGCAACAGGCGCCCATCTGTGTGTTTGTGGGGTAGCATGTGCTGTGAGCTAGGCTGGCTGTGTTCATATCCTGACTCTGACACTTCCTATCATGTGACCTTGCCCTTTACTTAATATTTCTGTGCATTAATTTTCACATCTAGGTAATGGGGATAAAAATATTGTTTGTTGTAGAATAATATGAGATATATAAGTTAAGTCCTAAGAACCAGTTCTGGTACAAAATAAATCTTTATTAAATGTTAGTATTATTGTAGGGATATATAACAATTTTAATGCATATATAATGTTATAGATATATTCATAGTTATTCAATTATAATTAAGATTGTTTTTGATAAAGGGATTTGCTGACAATGACTATACCAGTAACAAAAAATCATCTTTTTATTTTTGTATAGCCTACTTGAACTGGTCATCTGATGAATTATATTGAAATTGGTCTTGAAACAATGCTGAATCAGAGTTTAAATTGCATCTTCTTGTATTGGTTGTGCTCTGTAAATATTTTCTTCCCAAACACTGTGTCTGCATTATATATCTAAATACCTTAAGAAACTCATTCAGTTAAATATTTTATGTTAGAGTGAGGTACAGTCATGCACTGCTTAACAATGGGGATACATTCTGAGAAATGCATCATTAGAAAATCGTCTTTGTGTGACCATGATCGTGTATTATACACACATACCTGAGATAGCCTACTACATATCTAGTCTATATGCTATAGCTTATAGCTCCTAGGCCACAAGCTCGTACAGCATGTTACTGTAGGTAATTGTAACACAATGGCATTTGTGTATCCAAACATAGAAAAGGTACGTAAGAATCTATAATAATAAAAGCATAATATGCTAATTATACTGGACAGCCGAATGACCTTCCAGACGACCTTCTGGATGTCCTTCGGATGAAGCTGGGGCTGTAAGGGCTGAGGCAGCCACCACAGCTGTGAAGGCTGAGCCCCTTGCACAAATTTCGTGCATCGGGACTCTAGCACGATATAAAAGGTAAAAAATGATACACCTCTATAGGGCACTTACCAGGAATGGAGCTTGCAGAACTGAAGTTGCTCTGGGTGAGTCAGTGAGTGAAGAATGAATGTGAAGGCCTACACATTACTGTGCACTCCTGTAGATGTTACGAACACTGTACACTTTGACTACAATTATTTATAAAGCAACAAGAGATTAAATCAAGCACAAGAGAAAATTATGCAATCAAGCGATTCAGTAAACACAAGGAGTGTGAGGCTGCTGCTGGCTTAGCATATCATACTGTTTTACAGCAAACTTTTTTTTTTATAAGAATAAAATAATGAAAAGTATAGTATAGTAAATACATCAGCCAGTAACATAGTTTTTTATTATCATTTTCAAGTATCGGGTACTGTACATAGTTATATGTGCTACAATTTAGTGCCACTGGCAACATAGCAGGTTGGTTTACTCCAGCATCACCACAGACACGTAAGTAATGCATTGTGAGGTGCTGTTTCTATGGCTGCAACACTAGGCTGTGCAAATTTTTCAGTTCCATTATAATCTGATGGGACCAAAAAAGTGGTTTTGTGGAACATGACTGCAAAATCACACGTGTATGTCTATATGTGTGTTTATGTATGTTTGTGTGTGTCTGGAATGAAATAGTATTCAAAATATATACAATTTATTATTATAAAAATTATGCTGCATGAAAAAAAGAATGTACTTTTGCCATGTATAATTTCTAGTTTACATGTTCAATCAATATAATCCCATCAAATTGTTTAAAGATGAAAGTATAATTTTGTGTATGAGATGGAGTAAATTATTGAGGAATAATCTTTGTTCTTATTCAAAGTCAATTCATCAAGTCATTATAATTACATTAACTACAAAATGGAAGATTAAAATTGGGTAAATTATTCTTAGGAAGAACCCCAGTAGTGTAGGGACTGTAAGATTTTATTTTTCTGACCCCACATTGCCACTCCCACTGTGATTAGAGACTAGGCTTGCTCAGAGCCTCAAGAAAGATGGCCAAGGGTATAGAGCTGACACAAGGTGGGACAGTCAGATAACTTTGGAGGTCTAACAGGTAAGTTAGAAAGTATCAGAGGCATAGATCCTGTGCAAGAGGAAGGCTGTGCAGAGATACAAGAAAGTGAAGTCACAAAGAGAAGAATGAGTAAGAGCCCAGGCAGCCTTGGAGGTTGAGCAAGGTCCACAGAGACAAAGAATGTCTGGAAATTTTCTAGTTCATTGGAGGCTTAATGGTACCTTTTATACTTGAGATCTATGAGAATTTTTACATAACAAACTTTTTGTTCTTGAACCAGGGTTGAATTTATTACTTTCTTAGCCTAAGGCACTCTTGACCTCTTGACTTCCAGATTTCCTTCCTTCATTTAAAAAAAAAAAAAAAAAAAAAAAAGGGAAAGAGAAGTGTAACTTAGGCTAGATTATATTCTATTTTCTCCTTCTGGTTTTACAAGAAATTAAAACATTTTGTAGGCCCCTGGGCCTGGGGCCCAGTGGGGAAGTGAGTCATGACCTGAAGTTTTTTTGGGTGTGCTGTCCCCTGTCTTCATGTAATCCCTCCCTACCACAGAAAATGGCATCCCCCGCTGAGATTTCTAAGAGTCAGTTAGTAGATACATACATACCTTCTGTAAAATTAGCAGAATTTGGGGTTATCTTATATCATGAGATTTTTAAAACAAAAACTAAAGATGCTTCTAATTGAAGAGATGTAGCACTTAAAAGACCCTAACCACTGACATCTGTCCTGAACATTTAAAAAAATATTTTGATTTCAAGAACAGGTAATTAAGAACAAGATAATGGCTCACTCTTGGTACATGTCAAATTTGAAGCTTCATTTCATTTCATCTTTTTTAAATAGCTTAATATTACAGAAAATTAAGTGACTATTTCATAGTTGCAAATGATATCTTATGAACTTCTGAAAGTGAGCTTTTTTTTTTTAAGAGCTTGATTCATGGAAGTGCCTATTATCATTCTGTACATAATGTCATTTTCCTACTTAATAACATTGAAATCAGAAAAAAAAATCATTGTACTTCCCGGGCTGGCACATACACTGGGGCTTTGATGAAAGGAAATGCATTTCGCTTGCACTCCTTTAGTAAGGATTTGTTTAAAATGTAGGTTGTTCTACTTTAAAGCTCAATGCTCTGGACATTTTGAACCTTTTGCTTCATTAACTGCATTCATTCTAAAATACCTTTTAATTTAAAACAGGAGATAATCGTAATACCTTGAAGCAAATGAGATGTTATTGCAATAATTAAATCTAAAATGAGATGCAGCATGTACTTTAAACCTGCTGCTGTTTCAGCTAGTTAATAGTGAATCACATTTCCATTGGTCACACTGATTTCTTTCTTTTCCAGTTGAGATGGAGTACTGCATACTAATCGGATTCTAATGCTTTTTACAAGAGGCAGAATGTGTATTAAGCTCTATCACACAATTTTAAATTAATTTAACTTTGCAAAAATTGCAATAATTATATGACATGATGCTTTCATCCCATATAAATATGCATCAGATTTAAGAAAATAATTTTACATATCAATAAAATTACTTGAATACTTAGTGCATGTTTTTCCACTAATGAATCTGCTGGTAGAATCAGGAGGCTTTTTATTACCTCTCTCAAGCTTCAGAAACTTTCAGTGTTTAAAATGTGCCTCAACATTTCAGCTGGAGGTGCAGAGCCTGTGGGCATGGTAGGATGTGTGGATGGCTATGCTAAGAGAAGAAAGCAACTATTTTCTTCAAATAGTTTGATCTTCCTTTTGGGGTTAAGCTGGGGTGGATATCTTTTCCATCAAGGACACGGCTCCTGTATTAAAGTATTAAACTGGGATACATTATTTGTGTCAAATTACATACGCCAAAGAAAGTTTCTGTTTATAGAAATGACCTAAATATACTGTTTCTCTTGGCAAACTACTTCAGGTCAATGAACTTCTCTTTTGATGAAGATTATTCTGCTCCTGAGTTCCTGAGAAGCTGAAAACCACTATGTTCTTCCTGCCCCTCATTTCAGTCCTTGCCCATCTTGGTCCTTATTGCTTTTCACTTCCTTTTATGCTAAGTTCTTCTTTTAAATAATACTACTACTAACAATAACAATAGTTGCCCTAACCGGTTTGGCTCAGTGGATAGAGCTGAAGGGTCCCAGGTTGATTCCAGTTAAGGGCATGTACCTTGGTTGCAGGCATCTATCCAGTAGGGAGTGTGCAGGAGGCAACTGATCGATGTTTCCCTCTCATTGATGTTTCTAACTCTCTATCCCTCTCCCTTCCTCTCTGTAAAAATTCAATAAAATATATTCAAAAAATAACAATAACTAACACATTGACATTTATTGAACACCTACTGGGTGCTGGATACTGTCTTAATGCTTTGAAAAATTATTGTACTTAATCCTTACAATAAACATCTAAAATGGATGTTCTTATTACCTATATTTTATAAGCAAAACAAAACAAAACAAAACAAAAACACAACAACAACAACAACAACAACAACACACACACACACACACACACACACACACACACACACACCAAAAAACAGAAACACTGGTGGTGGAGGAACTTCCTGTGTCCTCTCGCTGCTAGTCGACAGGAAGTGTGCACCTCGGTGGTCTAGCTCCAAAGCTCATGTTCTCAGCTCCTGCCTCATCAGGTGGGAGCTGGGAGGAGACTGTCATCAAAGATGGAGGTAGTGTTTTTTGAAAGTGTTCTGAATATAACCTTCGACCTACACTCTTATCAGAAGAATCAGAGAAACCTTTTCTTCCCCTGATTCTCTTTGAATGTTATTAAATATGCCCGCTCCGAAGCTGGTGCTATGGGTGTCCATTTTCTTGCCCCCTGGCTCACCATGCTTCATCTGTTCGGCAGCAGCTTTCATTCTGGGGGTTCTCAGTCTTCCACTCCTGCCCATGGCACTAATCTTTGTATTAAGTATAATTTTCAATGACTGGTGCCACCTGTAGTTGAGTTTATCTGACCCCTTTCCTGCTCGCTGATGTGCTTGCTTTTGCTGACTGTTTAAAGAACCAACTCCCATTTCCTACATCTACACTATTTTTATAATATTCCCAGTTTAAGGCAGAACCTTCTCTCTTCCTGCCACATGTGACTTGAGGCAATGGACTGGAAACAATACAGTGCACCTCCCTGCCCCTGCAGGGTTACTCTCTCCTGACCTTCCTCAAGGCGTAACTTATCAGAAATCACTTACAGCCAAGGGGCAACCATGTCTCTCCTCTACCCTAGTTTCAGAGCCTTAAACTTGGGGATAACTATTAGCCCACAGTTTCCCATCATTTCCTCACCGTAGGTTTGGCCATCTGGTCTGCATGGATATTGAACTTCTAGAAGTGTACATGGATAGTTCTAACTCTTCCTAAGGGCTTGCTTCCCACAACAGTTTCCTTTCAGTGACCCATTTCCTTCCCCCTTCCATTTCATTTCTTAAAATAAATAAAAGACAGGTAGGGGTGATTTAACTATTCTGCTTCCCATTGACCCCATTTCACCCCTCAAATTGCTATGTATTTAACCCAGGAAGTTTCCATATGTGTCTGTTCATTATTTATTGTTGTTTTTTTTAACCCAGACCAGTTCTCTTCATCTTCATGGAATGAGGGCAATTGGTGCTATCTTTATCTTTCCAGATCCCAGATCCACTACTCAAGACCTTATTTCTTTCCTTCTTTCCTCCTGCCAAAGGTGTGACCTGCTTATTTCTCTCTCTCTCTCTCTCTCTCTCTCTCTCTCTCTCTCTCTCTCTCTCTCTCTCTCTCCTCTCTCTCCTATTATGACATTTTATTTGTCTTGGACTCATTTTTCCCTTTGGAACACTGGTAAAATGTTTGTAATTTCTAACCCCTTGTTTACAAGGCAGTTCTCAAAAACAGCATGTAAAATAATTTCTCTTTTTGACTTTTATGGTTTGAATTTTATGTTTGACTTTTATGGTTTGTTCATTGGAAAGCAAACAGAATTCACAAAATTAGCAAATAAGGAGACTTATAGAAAATACCAATCCTCTGAATGTTTACTTTAAAATGAAATGGGAACTAAGTCTGCTTTCTAATGTTCTCTGATACTGACCCTTGACTTTCTGTACGGGTGTCCCCTGCCAGCCTCTGGTTTGTATTTGGGGACTCAGCCAGTCCAGCAAGGAGGAGGATGAGATTTTAGCCGCAGGAAATATGGTGTTGACTTGGCTGCTGGGTTAGCTGTTAGAGACTGCTCGCTCACCCACTTTTCTTTTCATTCTCTATAGCCACTCCGGTAGAATAATTCCCACTCATGGCTTCAATCACCACCAACATATCTGCACAGTTACTCATCACAGGACCCAAAGAAACATGTTTCTCGCCCCTTAGTAGGTTAGACCTAATCAGCATGAACTTTTTTTGTGAACTAAGCACTGTGAAAATACCTTACATGTTATGAGGTAGATTTAAAAGGAGTGGGTTTAGAATAACATAATTTGTTGAGAAGGCATCGTTTTAAATGTGACGATGTCTTTAAGAGTCCGTCTACTCATGACTTGAAATATTATGCTATGGAAACAGAAGACAACTCCTGGGTAAATATTCTCAAAAAGTAAGAATTAAAACTTCAAAAAATAATGACTGAGGTGAAACTATTATTAATAAATTTATTGACTTCTAAAGTGCACTAAAATTTTTATGAAACTGAAGTTGAGCAGAGGCTTAATTTATGTGTGGAGCATCATTATTTTGCAACTTATCTGACTTCAGCAGAGATAAAATTCCTTTAATAAATAAAGAGGCAGCCAGTTTTGGTGACTATGAATGAGAAGGCAAAGGGCATAGCTATATTAGCAATTTTGGTCTTGATCTACACAGACATTTCAATAGATACTATTTCAGATTCATTATTTTTCATTTTGATAGCTTTGCTTCTAACACTCGAATGCAAATGTGAATTTTTGCCGCTGGCATATTTTATTCCTACCTTGTCAAAATCACTAGGAATCCACATTTTTATAATAGTACCCTGCACTTTTCAAAAATCAGGAGGAGGAGAAAGAATATAGGTGTAAAAGCAAGAGGGTATGGAAAAGAGTCTGTGAAAATGATGACAGAGATACAGACATAGATAAAAATAGAAGAGGAAGGATTGGGAGAAAAGGAGGCCCTGGAGAGAGAGAGGAATGACAGGGAGGAAAGAGTGAGAGAGAAGTCCATTAAAATATGACTTCGGATGTTTAGACCATTGAGTGGATTGTGCTTTTTCCTGTTTACTCGTTTAATAAACATTCTCAGCTTTGGTCACTGTTATTTGGAACCCTCCATTTCTAACAGTTGAGGGCACTCCTTCCTTGAAAGTAGCTTGTCAGCTTTAATTTTCATAATTCAAAGTTTTGATGTTTTTAAAATAAATCTTATTGAATACTAAAGGTTTTGCTAAGAGATGAAATACATTTTTTTTTTATAAATTCATATTGGAACTTCACAGATTTTGGCCAGTTTAGTACATGTGCTTAAATACCTCTGACATTCAAACTCAGGCAGAAAAATCCTTTTGGTTTGTTTTTTGTTTTTGGATTATTAAATCTACCTTGTACCAAAATAGCTGAAGGTTATTCATTGAATCAGCAGATATTTTCTACTTCTCAGCCTTTTCTTTCAGATCTATCTCAGGTTTATGGTCTAATTAGGGGTAACATATGGTGTGAACAACAATAACAAAATGACACCTTGATGGAAACAAAAGGCTCAGACGTAAGTGAATCAGGCACTTTTCCACGTGTTTAATTTTTGTGAGCAAATCATTCAGAGATTGTTGTTCTGAATCAAATAATCAGAGCCCCCACCATTTGTCTGCCTGTTCCCACTGCAGACACTCTGCCTACCTCATGTCTGGAAGATACCAATTTCCTTTCTCATTGGTATCCTGAAATTTATGTTTACTTTTAGGTGTATTTTAGTTTTAAAAATATATATTTTTTTATTGATTTCAGAAAGGAAGGGCGAGGGAGAGAGATAGAAACATCAATGATGAGAATCACCAATCAGCTGCGTTCTGCACACCTCCTACTGGGGATCAAGCCTGAAACTCAGGCCTGTGCCCTGACCAGAAATGGAACCGTGACCTCCAGGTTCATAGGTCAGCACTCAACCACTGAGCCACGCCAGCTGGGCTTTAGGTGTACTTTATATAATAATGTATATAAAGTCATTCCCAAATTGACTACTGGAGGCATTTTGTCCAGTAGGTCTTACCACTGTGATACCCCGAATGGCAAGCTGGAGTCCTGATTCCAGGTTCTTATTCTAAGAGGTTTGAAGAATAAAATTCACAGACGAAAGGATTTTCAGCAAAAGCGTGGAATTTTATTGCAAGCATATACAAACTCCCCCATGGGGAGGGGTCCCCAAATGGGGAACCCAGTGAGTCTCTTTGTCTAAGGGTTTATAAATGCTGGCAGCTTCTTTGTCTGTTCATGCCACTTCTAATTGGACCCTTCCTCATTTTATGTCCCTTGTGTTTTTCCTAATTGGCCAACCTCGATCTCCCCCTTCCCTGTTTGGCACCAGTTTCAAAGTTTCAAAACTCACCCTGTGCTCCCCCCTCCTCTTGGAAGATCAGCATTCTAGTGGTTTGGAGCTGGCTCTGTCTGTCATGCATGCATTCCTTTCCCATGGGCCCTACCCCAACTGCCTCTCCTGTCTCTCAGTCCTCTCCGCTGCTCTGCGTCTGCCTTTTTCTGTATGTGTGTATGGGGTGTGTGTGTCTCACCGTCTCTCTTTGTGTCTCTGTCTCTCTCTGTGTCTGTTTCTTTCTCTGTTTCTGTTCCTGTCTCCCTCTCTCTCTCTCTCTATTGTTTTCTGAATCAAATGGAAATTTTTAAACTCTACTTTAACATTTTTATTTGCTTTGCCAACCTTACTTTGACTTTCATTTCCCACTGTGATTCTTCCATCCCCACCCTTCTTGTTAACAGATTGCCTCCTTTCTATCCCAGAGTTATAACCTCCCATCTAGCATCTTTTCTTTTTTTGGACACTCCAAGGGTAACACAGGTTGACTCCTTTCCTTTCAGTTATTCATATATGTCTCTATTCTTAAATCCAAGTTAAAATTGTATTTTTATATCTAGAAAGTTAAAATTAGTTTCTCTTATCTAAGGATAGTTTACCTGTCTTTTATTTACATAGTTATCAATGTTAGTAATCATTACATAGGTATTAAAATATATTTATCATCACATTTATATTGATTAAAGCTATATTTACATTATTAATTATTGACATATTACATGTGTGGTACATTTAAAATATAATTAACATTTTATATGGACAGAAATTTATGAAGTAATTTCTGTTAATTGCAAGAGCAGTAAATAGTTGCTAACTGATGCTCTAAGACTTTTTGGTTATTTACAGTCTAAAAAATTTGAAACTATATTCTTATTGACAAAACGTGAGTAGTTGCTTGGGATGTCTATAAAATATTTGAATGCATTGGTGGTATTGAAACTACTAATTTCTATAAACTAATTTTTGAAAAAGTCTTGATTTTTAGAAAGTAAAATTTTAATCACGTATTATTTTCAAATTTTATTGAGCATTTATTAGTGTAGTCTGCTGTAACCTAGGCAATAGTTTTAATTCCAAAAGACAACATACTAGTATAAGAGAAAAGATATCCAAAACAATAAGTAGATTGTTAATTATGCTGAGATTTTTGTCAAAAGATTATTGTGCAAATGATATTTTTCATTCAGCTCAAGTCATACGGCACTGTTGTCAGTGTTTACAAACTTTTTGTCACCATGTGGTGATGGAGGGATGGCTGGTGCACAGGTGTAGTTTAACCATATCTAGGTTCATATATTTATTTTACCTAATAGACAATCTGGAAAAATAATAATGAAAAATACTGATCCAGTAGGAAAGTACAACTTGATTGAATATCCTATGTACCACAATACAATTGGCATGTTGAAAATTATTTTGAAGTTACTTCAAGACATCCATATAATGAGGATAAAAGGGAAAACACTGAAGAGTTTATAAAATGTGAGACTTGTTGGAATATATATTATAGTTTGAAATATGGCATGCCTTAGGAACAACAATAGGTTATTACAAAAGATGAGAAAATATTAAAACATTGGAGTTTTTTGGTCTTAAAATGTCTTTTATTAAAACGTAAATATTTAAAAATATTTAGTCTTTCGAATTAAATCTGATTTTTTTTCTTGACACTTCCAGCTAAGTAATCCTTGGAAATTAAGTTCTCAAAAATTGAGTGTTCTTATCTACAAAATAATGTTAATATGACCCATGTCATATTTGAAATTATAAAGAGAATCAAATGAGTTAATGCATACAAAATATATTAGCATAATGCATAGCGTGGTAGTTATCTTTATTATCATTACAATTTTGCATTAAATAATTGGTTTTTATTTATGACAAAATATAAAAGATCTTGAGGATATTTATTTTATGGCAGAGGGCTCCTAAAATTGTGGGCCCATGTTTTATGGGCCCTGTAATATGGACTGTATTTTCTATACTTATTTGTACATGCTAAATTTTGTATCACAGCTTAGTTTTGATTTTCTAGAGGTTTTATGGAGCCAACTCATACCAGCTCACAATCAGTGACATCACATTGGTAGCTCAAAATCACCCATGCTTAGCGTATTTATCCCATAGAAATTGGAAAACACTACAAATTGGAGTTTCCTCCTGCCTCCCTTGACTACCTTCACCTTCTGCTGTCCCAGGAGAACAAATTGTTAAACTTTTTCAAGCTCATCACTGCTTTAACTTTTAGTTACTAGGAAGTCTGCTGAAGTATTTCGGAGGTTTGTGAAGAGTGTGCATCTAAGCAAAATAAATTACCCTCCTGTTCCCTAGAGATAAGCTCTGACTTTTGGAAATGATTTACTTTTTCTGAGCCTGTAAACTTAAGGTTCAAATATGTTTCTTTATTGTAGGATTAATTTTCTCATGTTTTTTATTTCCATGAAGAAAACATTGTGATAGAGCTGACTTACTTCACTTCTCACTTAGGTGCTATTTTTCTACATGGGATATTCAGCAGTTTTCATATTCTACCCAAGAATGTTTTCTTTGAAAGGGCTCTCTTTTTCAAAAAGTGCCACTATATTTTATAACATATTTATAAATAAATTGCTTCAATTTGCCTTGAACAGCCTTTCAATAAAGGACAATCTTTAGGGGAAATTTTTATTTCTGCCATATCAACAATTTTAAACGTTAAGTATTGCACAGCTCTCAAAATATTTCTTACAGCAATAGAGTTATATGAAATTCACAGCACTTTATAATAATTTCAAATTTAGAGCACCAGTTATAGATGCTAATATATATCCAATTCAAATTACACTCAATGAAAATCTTGGCATTAAAAATGATATAATTTTTGAGGAAACTCCATACTGTTTTCCACAGTTGCTGCAACAGTTTGCATTTCCACCAGCAGTGCATGAGGGTTCCTGTTTCTCAACCTCCTCCCCAGCACTTGTAGTTTGTTGATCTGTTGATGATGGCCATTCTGACAGGTGTGAGATGGTACCTCATTTTTGTTTTGATTGGCATCTCTCAGATGATTAGTGACTTTGAGCATTTTTTTTCACATGCCTCTTGGCCTTCTATATGTCCATTTTTGAAAAGTATCTATATACGTCCTTTGCCCATTTTTTAATTGGGTTTTTTATCTTCTTTTTGTTAAATTGTATGAGTTCCCTATAAATTTTGGAGATTAAACCTTATGGGATGTAACATTGGCAAATATGTGCTCCCATGCAGTGGGCTTTCTTGTTTTGTTGATGGTTTCTTTTGCTGAGCAGAAGCCTTTTATTTCGATTTTTTAATTTTCTCCTTAGTTCCCATTGTCCTAGGAGATATATTGGTAAACACATTGTTATGAGACATGCCTCATATTTTGCTGCCTATGGATTCTTCTAAGATTTTAATAGTTTCCCATTTTACATTTAAGTCTTTTATCCATTTTGAGTTTATTTTTGTGTATGGTATAAGTTGGTGGTCTAGTTTCATTTTTTTGCATGTATCTATCCAATTTTTCCAACACTATTTACTGAAAAGACTGTCTTGACTCCATTGTATGCTCTTGCCTTCTTTGTCAAATATTAATTGAGCATTAATTGCTTGGGTCGATTTCTGGGTTCTCTGTTCTGTTCCATTGGTCTATATGTCTATTCTTATGCCAACTAAAAATGGAACTCCCATTTGACCCAGTAATCCCACTCCTTGGAATATATCCCAAGAAATCAGACACCAATCAAAAAGAATATATGCACTCCTATGTTCATATCAGCACAATTTATAATAGGTAAGATTTGGAAACAGCCTAAGTGCCCATCAGCAGATGAGTGGATTAAAAGACAATGGTACATCTACACAATGGAATATGCTACTGTTAAAAAAAAAAAAAGAACTCATCATTTACAAAAGTGTGGATGGACCTGGAGAGCATTATGCTAAGTGAAATAAGCCATTTGGAGAAAGATAAGTATCTTATGATCTCACTCATTTGTGGAATATAATGAACAACATAAACTGACGAACAAAAATAGGTCCAGAGAAATAGAAGCATCAAACAGACCAACAAACCTCTGAGGGAAGGCAGGGCGGGTGTGTGTGTGTGTGTGAGAGAGAGATCAACCAAAGGACTTGTATCTATGCATATGAGCATGACCAATGGACACAGAAAATAGGGGGGTGAGGGCCTGTGCTGGGAGGCAAGAGCCTGCTGGGAGAGGTCAATGGGGGAAAAAGGAGAACATATGTAATCCTTTCAACAATAAAGAATTTTAAAAAATGATATATTTTAGAATGCTATAGCATAACAAATTCTGTTCTACAAATAGATACTCAAAATGATGAAAATAAAAGTTATTTCATAGAAAGTCTTCCTGAATGGATAAAATAAAAAATGAATTTTAGTGTGGATAAGAACAAGGTAATGCTTCCAGGGAAAAGTGATTCTACTTGTAAGTCACTTGGGTCTGAGAGAGCTCTGAAACAGGGAAAGGGCTGTGAGCATCCTTTTTTATTTTTATTTTTAGAATTTGATGGATTGCTATTGAGTAGTGACTTCTGCAGATATTTAATGGGGACATAAAAATTAGCCTAAATTTCTTATTTTATGAATTAATAACTTCATCTGTCTATCTGCTATCTTAAATAAACTTGAGTGATATGTCTCAAGAAAGAAATAGAAATTCCACTGGACAGATGATCTGATTAAGAAAATGTGAGACAAGGGATGTGAGTGAGAATAATTATGAAGAATTATATATTTTATTCCAGAGAACTGAGGTCTGGAAAAGAGAATGACTAAAGTATAAAGAGTCATCAATATGGTGACCACAGGCTCATAAAGTGAATTGAAATGAGTTAGAATGAGGAGAAAATTCTTGAAACCACTTTAAACAGTGGAGAGTCAACTTCTGGAAACTTTTACTTGAAGTGAAGATAAAGGCTATAAACGGGCTCTGAGGAGACGTATTTAGAAATGTTTTAGCCAACCATGTATGCCAAGTATAAATGGGTCTCAGAATAACAGCAATGCTTGTTCAAAATGGAGATTTCTAAGCACTACCCCAAATCTACTAAATTGGAAATTGTGGTGATTGGGGCCCATGACTCTACATTTTAACAAACACGGTATGATTCAGCTGAGCCAGGGACCACTTAGTGGAATCCTGCTTTCTGTTCTTGTTAGGAAAAAACATCCTAGTATATTTTTAGAAAGCATGCTTGTCTCCTACTAATATACATTCTGGTGCCTGTGTCAGCTCCAGTTCCAGTGAACTACCATGGACTCATTGAACAAGTCCTACGCTGTTAAGCCTTTTGTCTTTTCTCAAGTTGTTGCCTTTTGCTAAAATTCCTTTCTCTTCGGGTTTACTTGTTGAGGTCATAGTCATCTTTCCAGACCCCTTTGGTATCTCCCTTCCTGTGGGAAATCTCCCTCAGTTCACTCCATCAGTATCTCTCTCTCAACCCTGGGTTGCCATAAGACATTGAACATATGATCACATTTATCCAGGGCAGATGGCATCTGTATAGAGTTCTTTACCTATTATTATATAAGTGCTTATCCATCAGCTAGAGTAGAGGTTGGTCTGTGGGCAAAATCTAGCTCACTGACTGTTTTGTAAATAATGTCTTATGGGAACACAACCATGTCCATTTGATTACACATTGCTTAAGACTGCTGTCCACTGTGATAGCAGAGTTGAGTAGTGGCAACAGGGATGGATGGTCCTCAAAGACTAAGATATTTATCATCTGCTTCTTTAAAGTTTGCCAACCCCTGAACCAGAATGTGTCCTATATTATAAATTAATTACGTATGAGCATTTAATAGGATATTTTATAGAGATTTAGTCATCTGTAAGTTATATAAAATAATTGGTGAAAAAATGAAATGATTGTTGGAAATATATGTTTATCATGCCGATAAAGGAAATATAAACTCTTTTCCCATTTCTGTCTGAGTTCGGTTTGGAGTCCTTGTCCTTGACGTTATTCAGTGCTCCAGTAGAACTTTCTCTGGTAATGGAAAATGTTATCTGTCTATGATAGTCACTACAGTAGCCACTATGCCCATGTGGCTATTGAGCACTTGACAGGTGACTAGTGAGACTGAATAACTGAATTTTAACTTAATTTTAATTAATGCAAATATTTCACACTAATTAAAATATAGTGAATGGATACTATATTGGGCCATATAAATAGAGGAACAAATAGATTTATAAGTAATTCTACCTAAAGACAAACAACATATAATGAGAATGAGAGGGAGAGAAAAATTAATTTAATAAAATATATAAGATAGCTCTGATACCTTTGTTTTGTTAATAGTTATGCAATGGAAAGCTATAGGTATGAGCCCTACCTGTATTTTGGCTATGTACTTTAAAATTTAGATGTAAAAAATTAGAAACCTATTCCAAGAGATAGACTAAAATTCTTACAGATATAAGTTCTTTCTTAAGTTTCCATTTTTATTTTTCTGTTGGTTTTTCAGGATTTTTATTGACCGATTGGCATCTTTTCAAAGACTAAATGGTTACAAGATAAGTGAAAGAAGGAAATTAGAAATATCTAAAGATTTACACATAGATTCTACATGTTAGTTTTGGTGTGCTGAGGTTGGTGTGGTGTATCAATAAGGGACAGAGAATAGAAGGGAGAGACTGGCTTTGGATGCATTATCATTGATAGTGAAGAAGTTGAAAGGCTTTCATGTTTTCCCAGCTCATTTGTGTAGTTGTCATCACTTCACTTGTTTTTCTTTATATGTTTTTTATTGTTGTAGTTAATCCTCACCCAAGGATATTTTTTCTATTGAGAGAGAGTGGAAGGGAGGGAGGGAGGGAAAGAAGAGTGAGAGAAGCATCTATGTGAGAGAGACACACTGATTGGTTGCCTCCCACAACCAGGGGCCAGGGAATGAACCTGAGACCTAGATACATGCCCTTGACTGGACCCTTTGGTGCACAGACCAGTGCTCTCACCACTGAATCCACTGGCCAGAGCATCACTTCACTTGTTTTTAGTGAACTTTAATTAAACTTCCTTGTGCACATGAGCATGCTTGATCAGAATCCGGTGGCTGTGGAAGAGTACAAATTCAAGCAGTTGATCTTAAAACTTGATATATTTAAACCTACACACCTGCTTTAGGGCAGAGAATGGAGACTGATCTAGCATGTGTCCAGATGTTATTTCTGTTACCTCACAGAGTATGGAGAGCAATAAAAGTCTCATTGAATATTTTGTTTCACCCAATTCTTAGAATTATCCTGTCAACCAGTGTAGACAATGCACAGATCAGCAAGATGATAATGATTTTTTCCTTTGTAGTAGTCATTTTTGCATCTTAAGTAGTCATTTTAATATGGAGTTCATGCTTTCTGAGAATTTCCCACTATTTCAAATGGGTGAAGCATCCACTTAAATTATAACCTCTTTAGTATGATATCTATAGATGTAGGTATATTTATATGTAAATATAGATATTATATATAGATATCTATATATCTCTATCTCTATACCATTTGACATATGTTTAAAATATATGTATATACCTAATATAAAATATGTTTATGCATGTATTTAAAATAAAGTGCTCTTGGGTCTCCTCTAAATTGCCTAAAAGAGCAGAGGAAGGGAAGGCCATATTTTAAATTGATCTATGTGCCCCAAAATATAGAAGCCCTTAATATTACATGAATTCACCTTTATCAATGAATGTGAAGATATTTAAATGGTAGAGGGAACAGAGAATAGAACAACTTGAAAAAATTTTAGAAATATAGATTAATAATCTCTAACTTATGATATTTAATGTGTTAATATAACTATACAATAAGATTTTATTATTTTTTAAATATTTTTATTGATTTCAGAGAGAAAGGGAGAGGGAGAGGGAGAGAGAAACATCAGTGATGAGAGGAAACCATTGATCAGTTGCCTTCTGCAAGCCCCACACTGGGGACCCAGCCCACTACCCAGGCATATGCCCCAACCAGGAATCAAACCGTGACCTCCTGGTTCATGGGTCGGTGTTCAACGAGGTAGCCATGCCAGCCTGGCTACAATAAGATTTTATTAATTTTTTTCCACTCATGTTTTATGAAATGATTTTCTTCATTCTTTTCATATGCATTTTGTGCAGAGAAGGCTGTGTCAACATCATAACCAGGGTTATTTTTTTCTAGTTACATAATACAGTTTTATAATATCACTTCCTACCAAAGTATTTGAAATACAGCTCTTTTAGAATCTACTTATGATTTTATTCTAAGCACAAATATTTATTTGCATAGCATGAGGATTTAAAACATTAATCCTAATGGCGCAGCCAGCATGGCTCAGTGGTTGGGTGTTGACCTAGGAACCAGGAGTTCAATTCCTAGTCAGGGCATTTTCCCAGGCTGTGGGCTGGATTCCCAGTGTGGGGCATTCAGGAGGCAGCCAATCAATGATTTTCTCTTATCATTGATGTTTCTATCTCTTTCCCTCTCCCTTCTCCTCTGAAATCAATAAAAAATATTAAAAAATAAAAATAAAACAATAAAAAATAAAGCATTAATCCTGATGTACTAGTAAATGTTTATAGGTGCTGCAAGAGGTCATGTCATTTTATTTAAAAGTTGAGGGTATACTCCAGTGAATTTGCATTAAATTTGTTACTGTCTTTTTTAACTGAATCTATCAGGTTACTTCTATATCCCAAGCAATCACTGCTTGAGGTCATTTTAGGTTAATGTACATTCCAAAAGCACTTTATTTTGAAAAATAAAGTGATTAGAAATTGCCCCAGGATATGAGACACTGTGTAAAGACACCAATATAAATCAACTCTTTCTTTTCTAAGGGATAATTTTAGGGAGTGACCCTATCTTGTCTCTATTTAATTATTACATATAGTAACATTCATCTGGAAATGAGACCAAGAAAATAAGCTAACAAATTGATAAGGAAGATAAATTTTAGAAATCCCAAGGAAGAAATTGTGTGCAGTAAAAGGCCCAAGGGGTGGTACTCTCTGGAGGGCTACTCTGGGGTCTTTCAAAGGCTTCATATAGTTGCATTTTTATGTTAAATTTTACCTGTGGACACAGAGCAGGGCTGTACTAAAAAACACACACACAAGTGTTTACAGATATTAAATATTCTGTCATATACCCAACTTATGTTCTGACTTTATGCTCCTCTAGCAAATTTCTGATAATCTGGCCTCATGTAGTTTGCTTACGAAAAAATAGTATGAAGATTGACTTAGAAAAAGATAATATATTACATGGAAGCAGATTTTAAAATTCATAGGCTCCATGTTTGCCTTCATTACTTTCTCTTTTGTCTATTTTACCTAGCTTGAGCAGCCCTCTTATAAAGTTTGCCAATCTGGGAGACATTCGACCCCTTTGAGATGATGTTTTATGACTTTTATCGTATCTGGTAGGTCAGCGGTTTTCAACCTTTTTCATCTCAAGGCACACATAAATTAATTGCTAAAATTCTTCAGCCCATCAAAAAATATATTTTTTGTCTACCTGACAAAAAAAAATAGGTATAATTTTAATGCATTCACACCAGACAATTGTTGTGTTGATTGTTGTCATTTTCTTATTTGACAGTCTAGGGGAAAAGAGGTCAGTGGCCCTGGCTAAATAGTCAGGTATTATTACTATTACATGTTCGCTGAGCTAGATGATAATTTGACACTTTAACACTCAGAGGACAGTGTTATTTCCCACCAGCACTAGGAGTCTATTATCTCTGAAGAGGAATGATTGTGAATTATGTCTCCTTCACATAAAAAAAGTACTATTTATCACATAAGAAAGTCAAATGGTGTTGAATTTGTAAGTTTTCCCAGGAGTGAGATGAGTTGGTCATTTTCCGTCAGTACTTATGGACTGGATATACTTTGGGGCTAAGGCATGTAATGGAAGATTATTGAGAAAGAATACAACATTCAGTCATAATTAACATTTACTATTTTTTAAGGAAATATTTATTAACTACTAGTATGTGCCAGAGGAGGTACCCTGTAATGACTATACTAAGTAGAATAAACTAAATTACTCACCACCTAAGCAGTGGTTCTGAATTGGAGATTATTTTGCCCTCCCTGGGGCACGTTTGTCAGTGTTTGGGGACATGTTTGAGTGTCATACCTGGGGAGAGGTACTGTCATCTAGTGCCATTCAGAGATGTTGTTAAGCATTCCACACTGCACAAGGCAGCCCTCGCCATTAAAGAAATATCCAATGCGATAGTGCCACGATTGAGAAACCTTGACCTAGATGTTTAAACAAATGTGAATAAATTTTTGCATGACATTGTAGGGTATTTCTCTCTATGAAATACTAAGGGAACAGCCTCAGTGGAAATGTTTCTTTTATCCAGATGATAATTTATTTTATATGTTGCTTATTATATACTGCCCAGGAAATGTTGAAGTCTGGGCAAGTATTCTCAAGGATCATATACTAGTAGATGCATAAGGAAGTTCAAGTTCCACACATTAATTCCTTTTAGCCTTTATTACACAGATTCCAAATTTCTGACTAGAAACAGTTCTTAACTGCAACATGGGAAATATGAAATTAAATTAGAGGTTCAGTGGACTTTCGGGAATAGTCAAAATAGAGGTTAACTGCAGGTCAGTACTCTAAATCTCAATACTCTGTTGTCCTAGGAAGGAAGTATCTAATCTAATAAAGTCTTGCATATGGTGAAACAAGCTTCTCTACTTCCTGAATACTCACATCTCTTATTTATTTATTTATTTTTTTATTTATTGTCCAAAGTTTTACATATGTCTCCTTTTTACCCAGTTGACACCCCCCACCCAGTCATTCCCACCCTGGCCAAGGCCCCACCACCCCAGTGTCTCTGTCCATTGGTTATGTTAATATGCATGCATACAAGTTCTTTAGTTGCTCTCTAACCCCCTCCCCCTTACCATTTGTCTCTAGATCGATCTATTCTTGTTCATCAAATTATGTTGATTATTATATACTCACATCTTTTAAATACACACACACACACACACACACACACACTCCCACAAAACTTTGTATGAGAAATAAGCAAAAATAAATACATAAGTAAGTATAAATTTTAATCTGAACTCTTACTTGTCCAAATAAGGAAATTGATTACTAACTTTGTGTGTCCCTTTGTTTTCTAGATTTATGATCTTGGCAGATCCAGGCAAGTGCTTATAACAAAAAAGCCAACTAAATAAAAGTGAATTATCTGTAAAAAACTCACATTTTTTGATGAATTCTTTTTTTTTCTTTAAAAAAATACTTTTATTGATTACATTGATTTCAGAGAAGAAGGGAGAGGGAGAGATAGGTAGAAATATCAGTGTGAGAGAGAATCATTGATTGGCTGCCCCCTACACACCTCCTACTAGAGATGGAGTCTGCAACCAGGCATGTGCCCTGACCTGGAATCAAACCTCCTGGTTCCTAGGTTGGCACTCAACCACTGAGCCACGCCAACTGGCCTTGATGAATTCTTATGAAGAGCCTTTCCCATTCTCTACTATTTCTTTAACTTTTTTCATTGTGGAAAAAATATAAGAACTATTTAGTAATTTCATCAAGAAAATGCTTAAGCAGTTACGTACTAGGAATATAAATGAGAGCGAGATGTGGTCTGTGCTTGCGACAGAAATATACTTGCAAACATTTTAACAAAGGAATGCACACAGCCACCATTAATAATACTGTCTTAATGTTTAATAATCTGACCTATAGTTTCTATGAATATATTTATATTTGTCAGACCTTAGTTCTGTGCTACTGGGAGCCAGAGAATTGTGCTGTCTGTCATCTTGGGGAGCATAGGCAGGCTACACAGATTAGAAAGGAGTTTGTATATTCCAAGCAGAATGGGTGTGACATTGAAGGGCATTATATTATAAACATGCATCATAAATTTCATGAGAATAAATCTGTGCCCCTCTACCAGTTTGTTGGAGGAACAGTAGGTGACAAAAATGGGGGTTCAATCGAGAATATAAAGGATGCTATAGAATATTTTGAGGATTTTAAGATTTATCTAACACACAATTTAGATTCCTAAACTTCTAAGGCAGTGGGAACAACATTTTCAGATTTTTGTTTTAGAAAGGTAATTCAGCAGTGCAATTGATTGCAGTAGTCCACATGCCAAATATGAACCAAGCCAGATGACGGTGTTACCCAGAAAGAGGTATTTTTCAACAATATTTCACCACAAATTGTAAGAAATTCATAACCAATTAGATGTCTGAAGTAAGAAAAAATAAGAACTTGAGTTTTATGTCCTATTTTAGATCGAGTGGCATAGGAATGCAGACTAAAGAACTGTTTTGAGATTAAAGATGGTTTTTATCAGCCTGTGCAGTGTTTAGGGAGCAGTTGAGAAGACTGATCTGATCTCAGGAGAGAGGATAAAGTGGGAGATTAGGATTTAAGAATCATTAACAACTACAGATGGGAGCCAGATTCTGAGCAGGGAAGAGTCTTCATTGGCACAGAGCATAGAGTGAAAAGCGTGCATGCCTGATAGAAGTTTAAGGGGAGAGTTGAGGAAAAGGAGCCAAGAGTCTAAAAGAAAATTAAATTATTCAAGGAAATATAGATTTCAGGAAAGCGTTGTCATAGTAATCAAGATGGAAATAGAGGAAGGCTGGAGGACGAACAACAGTGTCAAATTCTGCAGAAAGTCTAAAAAAGATAAATACTCTGAAAGAGTCCTATGGAATTTGCAATTAGGAAGCTATAAATATTGAGTATAATTTTTTAAATAACATTTGTAGATAAAAACCAGATTGTTGGGTTAGGGTAAGTGTTGAAGGGTTGCTGTTTATTTAGATTTAGGTTAGTTCTGGTGAAGATTATTTCTCAAACATTGCATGCTGGGATGTTTTCTTCCATAATTTTTTTTTGTTGTTGTTGTTATCATCTGAGTGACTTTTTTTTTTCATTCGAAGATATATATATATATATCTGCATAAAAACAGAAGGGGATTCAAGAAAGGACTTTATAGATTATCTCTTCTACCTACTCAATTTAGAGAGAAGGAAATTGGAATCAAAGAGGTTAAGGGTCTTGCTCAATACGTATGCACAATCAGTAGCAACACCAAGTCTGGGACGGATCTCCTGATTCCTGGTTCGGTACATTATTCATTACTCCGTGAACACGAAGATAGAGGTCGTTTCTATGCAGAGAAAAACAAATGAGCTGTGTCATTGCAGAAATGTTCTGCATGGTTTGCTGCCATCTGTCTTAGAGCTCAATCTGGACTCCCAGGAATGGAGACTGTTGAGCTGCATTTAGATGGGTCATGTGGACAGGGCAAGGATACTCTTTTATTTGTAGGGTTTGATTATTTCCATACATGGGTTATGGGAGATACAAAATATTTATGACAAAACCAAGAGGCTAGAGTTGTGAAATTTTTTCTTTATTTTTTATTGTTGACACTTACAGATGCCCCCACTGTTCCCCCCTTTGCCCGTTTCCATCCACCTCTACCCCTCACTTCCCTCTGACCATCACCACAGTGTAGTCTGTTATGGATTATGCATATATGTTCTTTGGCTGATCCCTTCCCCTTCTTTCATCCAGTCTCTCCTCTTCCCCCAGGACTTATGGAATTGTTGAGGACTATCTTTGATTCCCTGTTTTGTAGGATTATGGAGCTCTATGTTTCTTGGTAGACCTGCTACATTTCATACATATTAAAACACAATCGGAGTAAAATAATTAACATTGTATTTAGAGGGAGAAAATGATAAAGCAGAAAGAACACTGGGATGGGAGTCAGGTAACCTCATCACTCTCTGGGCCCCAGTTTCCTTCCTGGACTAGGTCAGGGTTAGAAAGTGGAGGTCTTTTGAAGTCCTTTGAAGACTTGTTTGATCAAGCCCACACAGCTTTTGGAATTTTAATGTCTTCAACTAGAAATCTTTTCCCCAGGATACCCTCAGTCCTCTTGTCATGCATATATCCGCACTGTGGCCTCTGGAAGCGTTTGGGTTTATGTGCCCTGATGTCCAGTTCCCTTTCAGTCTTGATATTTAGTGATTCTATGTAAGAAGGATTCAGAGTTAGTAGCTCCGTGTGGCCAACTTTTCAAAGTGTTTATTTACTGTGTTGAAACTGACAAAGCAAATGCACTAAAACTGTATCTATGCTACAAAACCCAAATATAAACCCAGAACCGTTTGCAGGCTTCTTATTTGTTGCCTGTAATGATATAGTTGCAAAACTCATGAAAAAATAATTTAAGACTGGATATTAAGAATTCTTAGGTTAAATAAACATATATCATTGAATGTAATTAAGGTAATTTAAAGATTATCAGAAGACTTGCACCAAGCTGTGGTCAATAGTTTGATCTTCCTTGGTTGATTATTGTTGTTTTTTAAATAGTTTCTTTTTAAATTTTTTACTCATTAATTTTTTTAATCTTTATCGTTGAGATTATTACAGATGTCCCTCATTTTTCTCCCCATTGCTGCCCTCCACCCAGTTCCCATCCTGCTCCAGGCCTTCACCATCCTATTGTTTGTGTCCATAGATAATGCATATAAGATCTTTGTGTAATCTCTTCTCAACTTCCACCCCCTTCCCTCTGAGAAATATCAGTCTGCCCCATTTCCATGCCTCTGATTCTATTTTACCCACTGGTATATTCTGTTCATTAGATTTCTTACTCATTTATTTTGGTTTTTAGATTCAATTGTTGATAGGTATGTATTTGTTGCCATTTTGTTGTTCATAATTTCATCATTTTCTTCTTCTTCCTCTTCTTAAAGAATAAACTTCAACATTTCATATAATACTGGTTTGGTGGTGATGAACTCCTTTAGGTTTTTCTTGTCTGTGGAGCTCTTTATCTGACCTTCAATTCTAAATGATAGCTTTGCTGGGTAGATTAATCTTGGTTGTAGGTGCTTAGTTTCATCACTTTGAATATTTCTTGCCACTCCCTTCTTTGTCTCTACATTTTGGCTGCTTCCTTGTGTTTGTTTCTATGTATTGGGTATAGCTTCTGTGTCTCCTTGAGTAGGTAGAGTGGCCTTGTGTAGTAAGGGTTCTATAGGGCCCAGTGGCTCAGCCTCCCCAGTCACGTGAGCTGGTAGCTCTAGGTACACCCCTTTGTGGGTTGTGAGCACAGTATTGTTGTAGTTGAGCCTTGATTGCTGTTGGTGTCACTGGGAGGAATTGACTTCCAGGCCAATTGGCTATGGGGACCAGCTTCTACTACAGTGAGAGAGCTGCTGTGCAGGAGACACCCCTATGGAGCAGGACTTGCTTCAGTGGGGCTTTGGTGTTTACTGAGTTTGCCCATCGAGTGTGTCACTTATGGATGTGAAGAGTTGTAATCTGGTATGGTCTGACACTGACCACTGTGCACACTGGCTCTTGGGTCTCCAGGAGGTACAAAGTCAGGCACTGCCTGGGGCCACCCAGCAGGAGCTACAGAGATCTTCAGATTTCTCCTCTTTGTATAGGGCAGTGGTTCTCAGCCTTCTGGCCCTTTAAATACAGTTCCTCATGTTGTAACCCAACCATAAAATTATTTTCGTTGCTACTTCATAACTTTAATGTTGCTACTGTTATGAATCATAATTTAAATATCTGATATGCAGGATGGTCTTAGGCGACCCCTGTGAAAGGGTCATTTGACCGCCAAAAGGGTCGCGACCCACAGGTTGCGAACCGCTGGTATAGGGATTGAAGTGCCCAGCTGAGGCCCAACTATGAAGCAAGGCAGGCTGGTGCTGGTCCTAGGTCTTGAGCCTTTTATTGACAGGCTCGCTGATCCAGCTGCAGCTTGTTTGATTCCAGCGTAAACAAGGACAGGCTATTCATATGCAAAAGCTGCTGCACACAGCTTGGGTAGGGTTGTAAATTGGATGAGGTGGGGTCTTAGGGAATCACTAGGGCGGAGCAAATAGGAATGGCTACCAGTCAGCCAGTATAGGAACAATAATCCCTGGGAGGAGCACCTCAGTCTGGAAGAAAGCCTCCCCGGAGTTCCTGCCCTGATGCCAGACAATCCAGTTCCTCTTCATATGTGTCTGTGTTCCCCAGAGCCTCGTCCTGATGCTGGAGCTCAGAGGAAACAGAACCTTGTAAGTTCAATTCATGGTGTTGGCCTTTTAAGTGGAACAGCTGGATTTCCAGCAGCCTCTGTGTCACTGAGCCCCAATCTGCACTGGTTTTTACAGCCCGTAGTTCTTACTGACCATAGGGACTTCTTTTTCCAGCTCTGGGACACTGGCTTCCACAGAGACAATCTCCCTCCCAATTAAAAAAAGTGGCACAGGTGGGTGCCAGAGCAGCCCATTCTGTGCCTCCCTGTCTCCTGCCAGTCTGTATGCTTTCTTCTTTACTTCTCTAGTTGTAGAACTTCCATTAAGCCAGCTTTTAGTGGTTCTGGATGATAGTTGTTCTGTATTTTAGTTGTAATTTTGATGTGGTTGTGGGAGGCGGTGAATAAAGGCATTTACCTATGCCACCATCTTTCTCAATCTCCGGTTGATTGTTTTTAAACAGCTTTTCCAGATTACATTCAATACTATCCCATTATCTTAGGAGAAAAAGCAAAAGATATATATACAGAAATCTGTGGTGGTAATTTAACTCTTTATCCCCAAAGTCACTTTTTTACATCAAGACACGTTTATCATTATAAAGATTTATTGCAATTCTATATTTTCTTTCATTGGGACTGTCTCAATTTAATTTTAAAGGGCTCGTAAGATTTGTTTTATATATGGAACATTATTTTCATTCCTTGAAAATCCAAATGTCACATGAAAAAGTAGAAAATTGATGCTAGAAATTATTGGTATGAGTTCACTTAAATTGACAGTGAGTTTTCACGGTGATAAAATGGTTGTCATTTCCATCAGACAACAAAAAACATTTCCCCCTAGTCCAGCTGAACTACTTCACCAAAGAGGACTGTTGAACTTTTAATAGCTTCCAAAAATGAAATAATCAGCCAGTTATTTGTCAGAAGCTTAATATAAATTTCTTTTGTTTGATTTTATCTGGGCATTTTTATTGAATTTTACTTGATTTGCTTTTTCTGACTCTTCTATTGGGAATGGCTTTTTGCTTGTAAGTTTTACTCAAATTGACATTTTGATGGTTTAATACATTAATGAAATTCCTAGAAGATAGGCTATGTTCTTTGAAAGCTGAAGTATTGACAGAGTACACTAAAGGGACATTTTAAAGTACATTTTGATTTCCTTTGCAGCTTGATAACATATTTGCTGCTGTTTGTTAGCTCCCAGGAACATCCTTTCCACTACATGTCCAGATGATATTTGACAATATTGCAGTACATCTTTCTGTATCCAGATTTAGGTATGCAAATTGAGTTCTTGGCAGTCTATCACTACCACAAAAGCCTCATCTCCCAGTCTGGCAATATGGGACCAAAAAAAAAAAAAAAAACAAAAACAAAAAACATTCTGAAGCCATAAAGAAACCTTTTTCAAAGCCATTGAATTTTCCAGACCATGCAGAGTCTAGTCTGCTTTTCATGTTACTTTATTTTGCAAAACAAAAGTGCATACATAAAAACATTTTCATAGCACTATGCGCTAGACACTCTTCCAGATTATATACATAAATTATTTTATTTTAAAAAGCATCCCTGTGACATAGGGATTATTATTAGCCCTGTTTTATAGGTGAGGAAATTGAGGCACAAGGTTACACAGGCAGCACGAAGAGGCAGGGCTAGGGCTCAACAGGACAGTTTGACCCCAGGGTCTTGAAACTTATCCAATAGACAGTGCTGTGCAGCTCTGACTTAAGTGGGAAAATTACAGTGTAGGAATATAGTTCCCAGTCAGACAGTATATTTATCAGAAGTTCTTACTCAAGCCAGGATTATGCAATTCACTATTTTTTTCTCTATTTTATTCCCTAAGAGACATATATAAACCTTTTTTCTTTTCCATTAGTGATTACCAATCTAAGCTAAGCCACTCTGGTGTAGGCAAGGAATTTAGAAGATATAAGGATAGAATAATCCAAACATAAAACTAGTAAGTAAATTGAGGACATTTTTGCATTCTAATGGGGGGAGGGTGTCAGACTTTGTTTATCTTAATACCTTTACTCACCTTGTTATACTAAGGAAATGATATGCCATCTGATATCACATCCAACTAAACAGAAATTCAGAGTGTTCTGTCCAGTGCTAGAGAGCATGATGGATACTGTGGATAAAATGCCAGAGCAGGATTCCAAATGACCAGCGTGGAGCAGGATCTGGAGGGACATGTCTGGCTCATGTAGACCCACAGCCTTCATTTTGTATGGGGTTCTTGTGCTCCAGGGCAGGCAGTGATGGGCACTGAGCCAGGCTGGGGTCATATAAGAATCCCTGAGAATCTCTATCCTATGCTTACTACTAAAAGAATCAGAGCCAAAGTTTCAATTATTGTGTGCTTGTTGCAATTACTGTTGCTATTATGGTGGCACTTTTCAGAACAGTTAACATCAGTGCTGTGCTAAGGGAAGTGTAGTCAGATAATGGCTTTTCTTCTTGCTTTATTGATTCTCCATTTACAAATACACATTTTTTTCTCTATATTCTTATACTATAGATCCTGTTTCTAGAAGCCAAAAGTCTATTGTGTCAAGTTAAAAACGGGTAAAGCAGTCTCCTCAGCTCTGGGAATACAAAGAGGAATAAGAAATCGCCTTTGCCTTAGAGACATTTACAACCTAGTGGCAAAATAAGACAACTGGTACTTGCTTGAAAAATAAGGCAATTGGTATTTGGAAATAAGGCTGCATTCTATTCCTACTTGTTTGTTTCTATGATTAAATAGTGAAATATTGGAAAATGGGGCCAGTGTCTTGTTCATCTTTATGTGTCCAGTGCCTGGCACATAAAAATCTTTCCAAAACTGAATTAGGTAAATATCGATGCTTAAATTAAATTTGCAGTAAAATCATATTTAAAATGTTAGTAGATTCTTGGCCATAAATAACCATGTGACCTGGTATAAGTCATTTCCTTTTTTAAAAACTTTGGAACCATCCATCACAAGAGGTGAATGAAGCATCACAAGAGAAAATGAAATTAACCCCATAACAGGGGTAGTCTTTTATTCATATGTAAATTTCTGCAATGCTCTACAGAATTTACACACTCTGATGTGTCTTTCCTTTAAAATTTTGCATTTTACGATGGATTTATGACATATATCCAGTAAACATTCAACATAGAATGATGACTTGGGCAGGAGAGAGAATTAGAAAATATGGACACATAAATATTGAAATGATCCACTTGGAGGAAACACACGCCTCTTTGACTCTTGGCTATTTAAGGACTGTGAATTATACAGTCATCTTTCATTCTCCCCAGTTTACTTTTTGCTTTAGGTTATTGTTGGTGAGCAGGAGAGAAGGAGGTAAAACTTGAGAGTCAATTCCAGAATCCAGTTATACAGAGAAGTAGTTGTGGAAGATGTAAAACTCATGATTTAAATGAGGCCTTTGATTATATATAACTTTCTTTCATTTATACATGGGTGTCCTTGTTTTTAATTAGTCATAAGTCTGCAGGTAGCTTTGATTTCAGATGTTAATCTACAGCTTTAGACAGTGCTTGCTCTCCAGAACTGCTGCTTGCTTTGATAATGCTCAGAAAGGAAGAAAAAAATCTTAATTATTCAGAAAGGGGAGGAAAATCTTCATTAGAGAGAAAAGAAGGACTTAATGATTTCTTGGAACTATAGTCAAGGATAAGTGAGTCAGATGTATTGTTTGAACAAATTTAAAAAATTATAGGAAAGAAATACAAAAGTTATTTGTTCTTTTTTCCAACTCTGCTGAAGATGAAAGAGACTTGAAATTAGTAGTGACGAGAGACAGATATATAAATGAATATTTGATCAATAATCTCATAAGAAATCTTTCTCTTCTCCCAAAAGTGTTTTCCAATAGATATCTATCTCTTTAATTGCTTGATTTTGATTGATTGAGAGAGAGAGAGAGAGAAGGAAACATCAATCTATTGTTCCAGGTATTTATGCATTCATTGGTTGATTCTTTTTTCTTTTCAATCCACTGGGAATCAAACCTGCAACCTTTTGGTGTCCAGGGTGATGATGTAAGTCACCTGGCCAGAGCATTGGTTGATTCTTGCATGTGCCCTGAAGGAGATCCAACTGGCAACCTTGGCACATGGGGACAATGTTTTAACCAACTGAGCCACCTGGACAGGGCCGCTAGGAGTTATCTTAATCTTTATGTTACATGTTTTCTGCAGGTCAATTATATATTGTAATTTCTTAAAACAAACAAGCAAAAAAAGACAACAACCCCACAACAAACCTTGCTACCACTTGGGCTTATTTAAATTATTCCTATTTGATTCTTCTAGAAGGGATATGCATTAAATTTTGATGCAATAATATAAACTAAGATATAGTCATACTTCTTTGCCTAATTTAAGCTGCATTTCAAGATTTCAAGACAAGTAGAGACCAATCACACAAAGAAAGCTACAAGAAAAGTTTAAAATTTCAAATTATAACTTATGGCCTACAGTGCTGATATTTTTACTAAAATGCTTCAAGTTTGTTTAGAACACAAATGTTCTAAAAGATTGTGTCTTTCTAATGTTTCACACTTTCTATAATTATAATGTACCCTTAATATTCAGTCTCATAATTTTTATACATTTTCTGATTACTCAGGTTTTAGTCACAAGCATAGTTTATAACCTATATTCATTTATGCCTAAACCAAATTATTTTTCTTTATATTAAAAACAATGAGTAATATTATTAGTCACTTTTACAGTGTAAAATTATATTAATTTTAAGGATGAGAAGGAAATGAGATATATTTGGATATTACTAATTTATAGACATTGATCACATTATCACTATGTACAAAAATTGATCATGGTTTATAGAAGTAATGAACTTGTGTAAATTTAATGACATATTTAAACAACTTAAATGCATATATGTACACACATACACATGCATAATTATTCAATTATTTTGGGTTGTTTTTCTAAGACTTCATTTTTAATGGAGCGAAAATCATGCAGTAGTATCTTTGTGGGTATATTTGTGTTTACTCATGAACATGATGCCTTTTTATAAATCAATTTATTTTTATTACTCCTTATAATAGTGAAATAATTGCTCATTGAATAATTAGTCATTTAGAAACAAAATTTACCAGTCTTAAAATTTTGTTCAGTGTTATTGTAAAAATTTTAATATTGAACTGTTTTTAAAGGAAGCTTGTTTCTAGTTATAAAAGCTGTAAATAACAATTTGAAACTCAAAAATGAAGAAGATAAAAACCCATGCTCTCATATCATATGACCATAGGTGAAATTGTGGTGTGGTCTGGAGAGGTGGTGAATAATGTGAGAGATTGAAAAGAGATCTGAGAAATTGGAAACCAGGAAGGTCAGGAAGGCTTTGCAAAGCATTGCCCTGAGGGAGGACAGGAGTCAGGTTGAAGTGTCAGAGATGTGTGGGAGGTGAAGGAGACCAAGATACTACCCTCCCTGTGTATCCGAATCTTTGTGAAACCCGGGGCTCCGCCATCTTTGGAATCGCGTGGTCTGTGGTGAGTCCTAGGCAAGGGTATTCCTTTAAAGCTTCCAAACATTTTTAATGTGGAGTTGGGATTAAGAAAATTATTCATAGTTTTCCAACTTTGGAGAGCATCAAAATCACCTGGAAGGCTTCTTAAAGCACAGGCTTTAAAAATATATATATTGATTTCAGAGAGGAAGGGAGAGAGATATATAGAGAGATATATAGATAGATAGATGTTGAGAGAGAATTATTGATCGGCTGCCTCCTGCACATCCCACACTGAGTATTAAGCCCACAACCCAGGCATGTGCCCTGACCAGGAATCTAACTGTGACCTCTTGGTTCATAGGTCAACACTCAACCACTGAGCCATGCCGGCTGGGTAAGCATAGGCTTTTGGAGCTTGATTCAGTTAGGCTGGGATGGACAAATTTTTTTTATTTTTTATATGATCCCTGGTGATGATGATGCTGTTGGTCTGGGACCATACTCTGAGAACCACTACTCACCATCCTTATAAGAATTTTCATTTCAGGATGCAAGAGAGTGCTATTCAGTAATGATAGAGGGTGCTCTCTCAAATCCTTCATGGAAGCAGGTGGTCTCCTAAATAAATATATAATCACACAAACTTGAAAATGAAACAAAGTTCATAGAAATATTTTGTACTAAAAAACAAAGCTGTAGGATATGCAAAAGTTTCTCAGGGGACTTGAGATGGAAGGAACTATTATTGATGCCATACATGAGAGGCATATGTAATACAGGGGAAAAGGAACAAAGACATATTTCACACTTCCCCCAAGCAGGGTGATTTTGAACATTTCATTTTTGAACATTTCTTTACCATTTTTTCCTTTCTGAGCACTGCACACCTACAGATTGTCTTCTCTCAAGCCCATAGTACTTATTTATAGCTATACATTCACATTGAAAAATCAGCATCCTTTCTCTTTTCTTGACTGGGAATTGATCAATGGAAGGTATATCATTTGGCAAAAGTCATACTTAATGGTATTTTAACTTATCAAGAAGAACAAAGAAATTAAAAATAGGGAATTCTTGCAGGCTTTGAAAACTCAGAGGCTCATAATGTTGTGGTGAGTGATAGGAAATCCCACCTCTTATCATAATGATGTGGTTTAAGATTTGTGCATGTGTGAAATGAGAAAATACAAGAGAACATTGTATTTGGTGTCATGAAACTCTGAAAGGGCCATACTAATGTAGAAGAAAAACATTGATTCTGTAAGAACATGGAGTAGTGTCTAAATACTAGAGGATGGTAATGTAAATGGGTAGAGTTGGCTATATACAGTTGACAAGGACATTCAAAGAGAAGGAAGCTACTAAGCAATTTAGGGAACATGTATCAACTACAGATGACCTGTTTAAGGAAATTAATAGGTCAGTTTATCAGGCTACCTGAGTAGCTTTCTACTTCCTACCCTATTGATAGAACCTAACCTAGGCTTTTGCTAGAAAGTTCAGTACTTGAATGAATAAAGTGAAGTGATTAAAATAGAGAAATCTCACAGCTCTATACTACTTATGAAGATGACTGACACTGACACAAACTTCAAAGAAAAATTCAAACATTGTGACAGATTGTATTACTGGCCATGTCATCCTAACTGAATATCCTTAGTTTCCCACTGCAACTAAGAAGCAAAGATAAAAAAGTAAATATTTATACCCTTATTTTGTTCATTTCCCCACCTCATTTGCTATTCTGTACTAAGCCATACAGGACTCATTTCATTTATTAAAAATTCACCTTGATCTTTCCATCCTCATGGACTTGGATATTCTACCTGCCTTGAATGTTATCCGCTTCACTTTTCTTCCAAGTCCTCTTTATCCAACTAGGGTTACTGATTGTTAGTTCCATTACCATCTCCTTTATAACATTCACCATACCGCTGATTATTCTTCAATGCTTTTTCCCCTTTTTGCCTGCTACTTCCAAGAAATAATCTAGTTTATCTTATTCACTCCCATTCATGGCATGTTTAGTATATACATAGCCTGTGATTAAAAACACCAATATGTTAGTTGAATAAATTAATAATCAAGCTCTAGAATAAAGTTCTAGAATCAAATTATAGAATTGTTATTAATTAATTAAAATACTAGAGGCCCGGTGCATGAAATTCGTGCACTGGGTGTGTGTGTTGCGGGGGGAGTGTCCCTCAGCCCAGCCTGCCCCCTCTCACATACTGGGAGCCCTCAGGCGTTGACCCCATCACCCTCCAATTGCCTGATCGGCCCCTTGCCCAGGCCTGACGCCTCCGCCAGAGGTGTCAGGCTTGGACAGGGGACCCCCATCTCCCCCCGATCACTGGCTCTGGCCCCCGCCCAGGCCTGAGGCCTCTGGCCCAGGAATCGTGCCTGGGCAGGGGACTCCCATCTCCCTCTGAACGCTTGCTCCACCCCCCGCCCAAGCCTGACGCCTCTGACCCACGCTTCAGGCCTGGGCAAGGGGACCATAATATCCCCCCAATCCCCGGCTCCGCCCCCCACCCAGGCCTGATGCCTCAGCCAGAGGAGTTGACCCTCATCACCCTCCGATCACCAATCACCGGATCGGCCCCTTGACCAGGCCTGAGGCCTCCGGCAGAGGTGTCAGGCCTGGGCAGGGGACCTCCAGCTCCCCGCGGTTGCAGGCTCTGCCCCTGCCCAGGCCTAACGCCTCTGGCCTAGGCATCCGGCCCAGGCAGTGGGGACCTGCAGTGGCAGCGGGGGGCACTGCGATCGTGGGCTTCGCTTTAGGCCCAGGCAAGGGACCCCTAGCTCCTGGGACTGCCAGCTTCGACCGTGCCCAGCTCCCATCGCTGGCTCCACCCCTACTTCCTGCTATCACTGGCCAGGGTGGCAAAGGCGCCTGATTCTCCAATCATGGCTGGGGGCAGGGCAAAGGCGGCCCCAGGGCCGCCTTTGCCCTGCCCCCCAGCTCTTAGCTCCCCCCTGGGTTTCAGATCACTGTCAGTGGCAGGGGGCTTCTTCCTGCTTTCCCTTTCGCCTCCCTGCATTGTGCCTACATATGCAAATTAACCGCCATCTTGTTGGCAGTTAACTGCCAATCTTAGTTGGCAGTTAACTGCCAATCTTAGTTGGCAGTTAATTTGCATATAGCCCTGATTAGCCAATGAAAAACGTATCGCCGTATGCCAATTACCATTTTTCTCTTTTATTAGTGTAGATAAGCTGTAGGCAGTTTAATCTAAGATATGTCTGAAAAGAAAAATAGTTTTACTCCATTTTCTGAAAGCCTATTCAGTGCTCAGAATATCTAACATATTTTTACTTTTCTATGAGGGAGAATAAAGTGATGATTTGCTAAAATATGAGAATTAAATTGAACATTTATAGACTATGTAAACATATTCAATGGATAAGAAAACAGTGTTAAAAATTGGAGATAGCAATACATTCATTAATTTACTGAGAGTACTAAGGAGGTTATAATGATTTAATGATATGATTGTGCCAGATTAAAGTACTCGATTGGAAACTAAAGATTTGTCTAATTAAATTGATTACAAATTTTGGGACTTTTTAGCATGCTCAGTTTTGAGGTATAACTAAATTAGGAGGTATGGATTCCATGTTTAAATTTATTCTCTAGAAATACTCTAACCAGGATACTAGGAATAATGCTGTCACCATGCCTTGCATGAAATGGGTAGTTAATGGACGCTTATAGCATTAGACTGAATTTATTTTATGGATTAAAAGTACTAGAGATTGCATAAACTCATATTATAGGCAAACTCTGAAAACCTATTATTTCCTTCTGTTTTTTTAAAAAAGAAAAAGGTGAATGCTTCAATTTTGACAACATATTTTGACTGGAAATAGTTTACAGTCACCATAATACAATCACCACTAATGTCTCCTTTTCCCCTAAAAAATATTGTATTACAATTATTTGCTTTGAATTTTGCATTACGGGTGGAGAATGATGTGACTTTAAGTAGCTCATCAGCCTGGCCGGAGTGACTCAATGGTTGAGTGTGGACCATGATCAGGAGGTTGCTGTTGGATTCTGGTCAGAGCACATACCTGTGTTCTGGGCTCAATCTCAAGTAGGGGGCATGCAGGAGGCAGCCCATCAATGATGAGAATCTTTGATGTTTCTATCTCTCTCTTCCTCTCACTTCCTCTCTGAAATCAATAAAACAGCAACAAAAATATAAATAAATAGCTTATCAATGTTCTATGATGAAATGGATCTATTTACATTTGAAATCATAATAATAATGATTACTAGAATCATTGTCCTTATTGAAGTAGCAAGAAGTTGAAGAATTTTTTTTAACATTGTGATTGTTGCTGGTTATGATTATAAAAATGTTGAATGTAATATTTCATAGAAATATTTTAAATTCATTCCACAACCATTAACTTTTGGCTTTTTTAAATTATTAAATTTATTGTAGTGTGACATTGGTTAATATTATGTAGGTTTCAAGTGTACTTTTCTATGATACATGATCTGTATGTTGTTGCATTGTGTGTCCACCACCCAAAGTCAGATCACCTTCTGTTACCATACAATATATTTGGCCCTCTTTACTCTTTACCACCATTCTACACCCCTTCCCTCTGATAACCACCAAACTGTTGTCTATGTCTATAATTTTTAAAAAATTATAATACAAATAACATGGAATATCTCCATCACAATAGAAATATAGTATTAAACTCTATTATTTTGAACTGCATTTATATGCATTTGCTAATGTCAATTGACAACAAGGCTTGTATTTCCACAATTTGGGTGACCAATTAGACTTAATTAAGTGCAGATATATTACTATTCTGTATAAATACAGTGGAACCTCAGTTCTTGAGCTTAGTCATCCCAGAAGGCTGTTCAAGAAGCGATTTGTTCAAAAATTGAATCATTTTTTTCCCTTTAGAAACAATCAAATTGAATTAATTCGTTCCAGACCCCCAAATGATTCCCTGTTTAAACCTTTCTTATATATATAGTACATGTCTAATGTACTGTTTAATCTATAAATAAATACATCTTTTCTTAAAGTTATTGAGCCACTTCCTAATAGCCTTAAAACAGGTCACTTTTAGCACTCGTTTCTGGGATGTGTTTCAGGATGTCAATATGCAGCATCTTTGCTTTTTCTCATATCACTGCCTCCAAAATGCTGTCACTGGCTAACAGCTTTTTGTTTATCCAAACCAACAACAGTTTTTCTACCTACTCATTTGCCTGTGATCATTGTTTCACACCCTTAGCAACATTAGAACTCATGATGGCCTCTTCATGTTTTAAATTGTGCTAATTGTCCATTTTGCCAGCAACAAAAGCAAAAAAACAAAAAAACAAACAAAAACAAAACAAAACAAGAAAACAACATAAAAATATTCACAGCACAATTTCCACAAAAACAAAACAAAACAAGAAAACAACATAAAAATATTCACAGTAACAATGTGAGGTTTGACTGTAAACTGACTTTCATTCTCTCCTTTGTGCCCTGAGACATTCTTTTGGTCATGTTGCTGATACATCAGCATGAAAGGGTTGCCAGGTCAAATTTTGTTCAACAACTGAGATATTTTTCTGTGAACAACTAGGTTTAGAGCCGAATTATCCAAGATGGGAGACATTTGAGAACCAGGGTTTGACTGTATTGGTAATATTTAACTGAGGGCTCTAGGCTCTGTATGGGTAAGTAACAGATATGGAGGGGGTTGGATGAAGAAAACCGGAGAAGTCCCAAAAACAAGACTGGGGTGCTTTTTTGAGGATGTGTGAACTTATGACTAAAGGATAATAAAAGTTGAATTGTGTGAATATAAAAGGCTAGATATTAAGTAAATAATTTTAGTTGCTTAATTAATATAGCATCTTAAAATTTATTCTACATTTATTTTATATTCCTAAGGGAAGTAGACAATTTATATATATATACTTTATTTCAGAGAGAAAGGGAGAGGGAAAGAGAGATAGAAACATCAATGATTAGAGAGAACCATTGATTGGCTGCCTCCTGCACGCCCACTACTGGGGAGCGAGCCTGCAACCCCAGCATGTGCCCTTGACCAGAATCAAACCCTGGACCCTTCAGTCTATAGGCTGACACTCTATCCACTGAGCCAAACCAGCTAGGGCAGAAGTAGGCAATTTAAAAAAATTACTGATTTTTAGAGAGGAAAGAAAGGAGAGGGAGAGAGAGAAACATCGATGTGAGAGCAAAACATGGATGGGCTGCCTCCTGCATGACCCCTACCAGCAATCAGGCCCACAACCTGGGCAAGTGCCCTGACCAGGAATCAAACCACCAACCTTTCAGTACATGGGATGACTCCCAACCAACTGATCCACACTGGCTTTCACAGGGAATTTTGCAATTATTAAAAAAACTACTCTCTCTCTCTCTCTCTCTCTCTCTCTCTCTCTCTCTCTCCATTTGCTTTTATTTTTACTATAGAATAGTCATCTCAACACCCAGAGGTACACACTCCTATTAATTGTCATATCTTCTGTCAGTCTTATCTCTTTTTTTAACATGCTTGGGTTATTAAATCTTTATGTGAGCCTGAGATTTATTACTGCTCATAAGTGGAATTACTGTTATTAGGAGCTATGAGTCAATTATAAGTCTTATATCAAATAATCTTCCTTCAGCCAGGAGCCAGTTCCCCACATCCTTCATGGGACTGAGTATTTTGTAATTGGTTATTATTATTGAATAGTGAAAAAAATCGGTATTATTTTCAATGAGATTTTTGTATGAGGGTATTGTTTCTTAATAAGTTGTTTAGCTCCTTGGACTGGCATCAGGATTTCAGTTCACATATTCAGGCCTCAAAAATGCAAATTCTTGCCACTTTGGCTCATATGCAATATGGATGTTATTGTAAGGAACTATATGGAAGGGAGAAGGTGGGAAGATTATAGAGCTTCAAGCCAGGAAACTGGAGCCAGGGAAAATGAGGGCCCTGAAGTAGACTGTTCAAACATAGATTATCTCTTCCCTTGATGTTCTAGTTATCATCTAGTTCTCAGTGGTCAGAAATCAGTTTAGCTTCCTATAGAAGTTTCAAACTAAAATTAAAAAAAGTAAAACTGAAAGTCTCCAACAATAAATATTTATTCTATATTTCCTATAGGCCAGGCACTACTCTAGGGGCTAAGGATATAATCATAAACAAAGTAGACAAGAAATATCTGCCTTATGGGGAGTTCATATTTTAGTGAGTGAGGGCCTACAATAAATCCATTCAATAACTAAATATATAATCTGACTAATGCTGTGGAGAAAAAGAAAAGAGAAAAGGAAAAACATGGCTGGGAGAAAGGAATACAAGTTTTAATAGGATGGTCAGAAAGTGCTCACTAAAATGGTGATATGTGAGCAAGGATCTGAAATGAAAAAGAGAGTGAGCCATGCTGATATTTTGGGGTAAACAGTTCCCATCAGAAGTTGGTAGCCTGTTAAGAGAGATGCTCATTTAACGTTTTCAAGTGAACAATACTCATCAACATTGGTACAACCGTAGGAGACGTATGCCAAGTATCCAGAAGTAGCAGATCTACACAGAGATTTTGGGCACTGTTTTTTTCAGCTACTGTAAACTTACTGGACCCAGGTAATGTTTTCTGCTTCTACTGCTTTGTGCTAATCGATAAATAATTCCTTTCAGAACAAATCGTGCTATATTATAGTGAATAGAAGTCTGTGCTACTAATAACCACACACTGTTTTTGTTAAATATTTCACCAGGCTTTACAAAGGGCTCTAGATACATGAATTCATGAAATGACAAATTGAAAACAAATATCAACAAGAAACAAAAAAACATTATAATAGATAATTAAAACACCTTAAAAATCAACTTGTATCCTTAACCTCCAGTGGGAATATGATAGGAGGTTAGGCTTAGAATTAAATAAGATGTTTTAATATCATTCAAGTTGGTTAGTGAGAATGAATCAGAATTTCATAGGAACCATGCCATTATATGGGCCACAATGTCAGTGTTAATTTTTACATGTGCTTTTATTTTAAAAATATGCATGCAATCATTGCAAAATGATCCTTTCACGATATTATATGTTAGTAGACATAATATTTACTTGTATCATATGCTTTGGAAAACTAGCTTTAGTGTATTTTATAGAAGGCATCAGTAATTTCTGTAGAATTTAAATTAAGACACTGATTCTTCTATTGTCACATTCTTCTATTGATGGACATGTTTATTATAAAAAGCAGTAAAAAACTGTAGAAATTTTCTTACAAAATGCATTCCTATAAGTGGCATTCACGATCACATATATGTATATTTATAATTTTTCCTATTTTTAAAAATTAGTATTGCAAATTAACCTATAAAACTTGAGAATGTTCTTTCTGGTATAGCCTTGCTGACATTGGATAATATCATTTTAAATAATTTATCTAACAACAGCTCTTTCTAATGTATTTTTAATGTATTATGTCATTGTTTTAATTTACCTTTCTTTTATTACTAGTGTACTGAGAATCTTTTCCTGTGTTTATTAGTGATTTGTATTTTTTCTAAATATCTCATGTTCATATCATTATCCAACATCTTCCTTTTTATTATTATTGCTTTCTTCTTTTTGATTTATAAGAACCCTTTCTATAACTGCTTAGAATAGATCTCACTACAGAATTGCTTATAATGTTAATATAATAAAAATGAGTTTGTTTAATAGTACATAGGAAACTACATTGTAATTATATTCCTATTTCTCCTGTCTTCTTTATTGAGCTCGTCCCACTGGGCCTTGTGGCATGAATGCTCTCTCACTGGCTCTTTCTTACTGTTCTTTGTTTTGGTTGTAAAACTGTTCACTTTTTCACTCTTCCTTTTCAGTAGAGCATTTTATTATTTATCCTTGGGCTTTCTCTATTTTATTTTTTTTTATGTAGTTTTTATCCAGACTCTCCAAACTCATTTATTTGATTTTTTAAAGTTTTTTTTTTTTACTCTTTAATTCTTTTAAACTAATATTTTAATTTTATTTCATATTCTTTGAAGATAATTTGATTTTTCAAATCCTTTAATATTTCACTCTATGTGCTTGGTCCCATGGTCCATTTGTTCTGTCTTGTAAATTGTTTAATTTGATCTGCTATTCTGTTGATGTGTCTTTTGGACAAAATATATTGGTCATAAAAGCAGCAGGCTTAGGGGCATCTTATAGTTTCCATAAGTCTCTACCTTGTTAAGGCAGTGTGTACTAGCTGTGGCTTACTTCGGGTTCAGGTGGCAGGACAAGAGGCAGTGAGCCCCTTGCGAAATGGGAAAACAAAATTGCGTTCAGTGAATTAAATCATACAATGACATGTAATCTGTGAATTTATTTATACTTAAGTATATATATACTTGTATACATGAAAAAAATTCTATAAATATAAAAATAGCCAAACTGAATGAAGACTGGCTATATGAACAGAAAAATGGGCCTATGTGTATGTGACCTCTGTTATTTCTCAGAGAATAATGAATCATCAGTACATGTATGGGGAGCAGCAAAAGCTGTGAAATCACTCAAAGGCAAACATTTATATAATACTAGGGGCCCAGTGTGTGAATTCATGCACCTTGAAAAGAACTCTGGGCCTCGAGGCTGCGGTAGGCACAGGGGCAGGTCTAGGCCCATCCTCTGCGCCAGCTCTGCTCCCACCACTGCTGCTCCCACATGCTGCGGAGTGATTGGAGCCGGCACCAGCCGGTGCGAGCAGCAGCTGCTGCCCCGATCTCCCTTCAGGAGCAGGGAGAGGTGGAGAAGCCCTGAGGCAGCCACCGCTCATACCCGCTGATGGCACCAAGTGATCGGGACCAGCACTGGGCACCAGCAGTGGGTGTGAGTGGCAGCTCCAGTGCCAGCAGTGGGTGTGAGTGGGGCTGGTGCCGGCAATAGGTGCAAGTGCCAGGCAGGACTGCGGTGTGTGGGAGCAAAGAATTTTCAGTAACCACCAAAGGCTCACCCCAATGGCAGTGACTGGCGCCCCGCCTTGGTCTGGCACCCCCACTCACCTGCTCCACCATCTCGCTGCAGCTGTTGCCCACCATGTTCTGTGCATGCCCCCTGGTGGTCAGCACACATCATAGCGACTGGTTGTTCAGTTGTTCTGGTTGTTCCGCCGTTTGGTCTATTTGCATATTAGCCTTTTATTATATAGGATATTCAAGACAGACTTTGGTGCAATCTGCAGTCAAAGACATGCTTCTTAGTTAATTTTAAATATCTATTTGAACCTATAGAATGCATTCTCAAGCAACAGAAGGAATTTCCAAAAATTGACTCAGAAACTAAATATACATTTCCATATACCTTAGCATAATTCATCTAAGTACTGTAAATGGAAACATTTCAGCCAATTGCATGTGCGAAGTTGGCACTAATCATGGAGTTTGGAAGAAGATTGATATGAAAGTATGAAATAGAAGAATCTTTGAATAGTTTATGGGAGATTATGAAACCTAGAAGTAGTCAAAATTATCTAGTTGAGAGTTTTCTTGTCAACAAAATGCCCACAGCCTTCATATTACCATTTGGCCAAAATTGTCATTAGTAGTATCAGTATTTTATTAGCAATACTGCATGTAAATTTGTTTCATATTGTAATGTTGAATAAAAGTGGTGTAAAATAAGCATATCATGATTAAATTTTATGTCATTGTGAATCTACTCAATAACACTAGTTGTCAGGAAAAAGTGTTATTAAATTTTATGTCACCTTATTTAATCCCTATGATTACCTGTTTTAACTTTTTTTTTTGTAGCAATACTCATAACATACCAGTAGATGCAGTATACATAAAAAAGGACTGGCCTTCTAATCTATAATAATAAAAGCATACTATGCTAATTAGACCGGACAGCCAAATGACCTTCTGGGCTTCCTTCCGGCTGACCTTCCAGATGAAGCTGGGGCTGTGAGGGCCGGCCCCTTGCACAAATTTCATACATTGGCCCTCTAGTGCAAGAATAAGTCAGAATAGCCAAACCTAGAGGAAAGGTTTCTGTATGTGGTGTATTGGGCAGCATTTGTACACACTGCAAGGATATTGGAAGACATATATGACCCTACAATAACACAAGCTCCTGAAGCACAATCCGAATCAATGAAAAATTAAATTGCTTGTAATAGTTGAGGAATTAACTATTTTAGTGTACTCTAATTCTTGGATAATTGGTAACCCACATACAACTCTATGTTAACTAGAATATTTCATTAATGAGCATCCATTTTGTTACCATACTAGGTCAATGAAAAAACACATTAAAATTTCAGCAGCTATATTATGAACGTGGACTTTTTGAAATGTAGCAATTAATGGCGCTGCTATTAATATCAATATACACATATTCTGTGGTAAGAATAAAAAATATTGCTCTAAAAAAGAAGTAGCAAGTTTTAGAATATTTTATATTATTTTAATTCCCATTAAATATTGATTCTTTTTTTGATCTCTGAATTGTTATAAAAGCTTTTATGTTTCTGAACTATACAATATTGAGCACACAGTTTCAATCTATGTGACTTGGGGATAGGATGAATTTGTGGAAGAAGGTCAACCAAAGACCTTGTATGCATATATGCATAACCCATGGGCATAAACAATAGAGTGCTGAAGGCCTGGGGTGGAGGGAGGTGGTTTGGAGGGGATCAACAGGGGGAAAAGGGGATCTATGTAATACTTGCAACAATAAAGAATTATTAAAAAACTAGAGGCCCGGTGCACAAAAATTTGTGCACTCGGGGGTGGGGGTGTCCCTCAGCCCAGCCTGTGCCCTCTCACAGTCTGGGACCCCTCGGGGGATGTCCACCTGCTGGCTTAGGCCCGCTCCCCAGGGGATCGGACTTAAGCTGGCAGTCAGACATCCCTATGGCAGCCCGGGAGCCCTCAGGGGATGTCCACTTGCCAGCAGGGAGCAGGCCTAAGCTGCAGTCGGACATCCTTAGCGCTGCTGAGGAGGTGGGAGAGGCTCCTGCCACCACCGCTGTGCTGGCAGCTGGCAGCCTGGCTTGTGACTGAGCAGAGCTCCCCCTGTGGGAGCACACTGACTACCAGGGGGCAGCTTCTGCATTGACCATCTGCCCCCTGGTGGTCAGTGTGTGTCATAGTGACCTGTCATTCCCAGTCATTCTACTGTTAGGTCAATTTGCATATTATCCTTTTATTATATAGGATAGGGTATATGCATTTATCTACTTCCACAAAAAACAGTGTTTTTGTATTCCTATTGTTTAGGGCCCAAGAATAAATGAATTTATAAATTAGGAATAGATTAGCCCTTAGTTTTTCCACTAAAGCAAATTTGCTATAAAGAAAAATATTAATAAGAAACCCTGGCTGGTTTCTCAGTGGTTAGAGTGTCTGCCCTTGGACTAAAGGGTCTTGGGTTTAATTCCCAATCAGGGCACATAGCTGGGTTTTGTGTTCTATCCATGCCACAGTTGTGGTGGGTGTGGGAGGCAACCAATCCATGTTGTTTCTCTCTCTCCTTCCCTCCCACACTCCCTTCCACTAAATTAAAAAAAATCAATGGAAAAATCTTCAGGCGAGGATTAACAAAACAAAATGGAAAAAAAAATTAACATGAAGCTAATCAGTTGCTTACAACTTTGTTCATAACATTTTTCTTTCTTTCTGGCATTTAACAACAGGTTTGTGTGTGTGTGTGTGTGTGTGTGTCTGTATGTGTGTGTGTGATTGTTTTCCTGCAAGACTTCTGTTCACCTCTGCCTTCTTTTTAACAATCACCTTTGCTGTGTTTTTCAAAATCTACATTGACCAGCAGGGGGGGGGGGGGGGTGTGGGTAGAGGTGCTGGCTGAAGGGAGGTATGAGTTGGTAGATGTGTGTATTTGGCCAGAAAACTTTAGTTTTAATGCCCGTAACTGAAATGTTGCAAACTATAGACTTCAGCCTTTAATGCATACTCAACTATTGTCTAAATCCCATCATGGCTGGCTGCAGGGAGTGTGCTCTTTTCTAGGTTCCATTTCGCCCTATTTCTGGAAGTCCCAATGAGCTCTTACCATTCCCACCATTCTGCCCTGGGTTGCTGAGGCTCTTGTCTTCCTCAAGCACAGCGTCTCTCTTCCAGGATGGCTGTTCCTCTACCTGGACAACTGGTTCTTCAAGCCTGTCACTCAGAGCCTAGCTAAATCCAGGCTCTATGAACTCACAGTACTTTTTTTTTTCAGTTGAACTTTTTAATTAAAAAAAGTTGATTATATTGGCATGATTAGAAAGTTATAATAGAGCTCTACATGTATTGGTAATATTTTTTAAAAAAAATGATCTTTATTGTTGAAAATATTATAGATACTCCCCCCCTGCCCCCGCCATTGATCTTCCTTCACCCCACTCCCAGCCCCTCCCCAGACCTTCATGGCACTATTGTCTGTATATAAGTGCGATCATATAATACTTGTCTTTCTCTGTGTGGCTTATCTCACTTAGCATAATACTCTCCAGGTCCCTCCATGATGTCTCAAAGGGTAAGAAATCTTTCTTTTTTGTAATTGCATAGTATTCCATTGTGTATATGTACCAAGGCTTTTTTATCCATTCATTTACTGATGGACACTTGGACTGTTTCCAGATCTTAGCTACTGAAAATAATGCTGCTACTAGGGGTGCATATATTCTTTCTGATTGGTGTTTCAGGCTTCTTAGGATATATTCCTAGAAGTGGGATCACTGAGTCAAATGGCAGTTCCATTTTTAATTTTTTTGAGTAGACTCCACACTGTTTCCTGTAGTGGTTGTACCAATCTGCATGCCCACCAGCAGTGTACTAGGGTTTCTTTTTCTCCAGCAATTGTCACTTGTTGATTTGTTGTCATTTTAATTTGCATTTCTCTGATGATTAGTGACATTGAGCAATTTTTTAATGTCTCTTGGTCATTTGTATGTCCACTTTGGGGCAGTGTCTACTCAGGACAAGCTAGAATGACTGCAAGTCAATTCTAGATATAACTTTCAGGCTCCATCATGAAACTTGGTCCCTCACTGAACATTAATTGCTTTGTGTTCTATCATATTTCATAGATGAGTTTATTTCCTCTCAGTAAGATTATCTTTAACTAGGTCACTCCCAAACAGTGGATGCCTACCCAGCTTCCTCCTCTGCCCCACTGACCTAATATTCTAAGGCTAAGCAGAGAAAAACAAGTTTTTCTCTTGACCAGTCACAGCTCAGCCTTCAAGTTAAATAAAACTGCAGAGATATAAGTTCATGGAGAAAGGAAGAAACCTATTTAAAATATGTTATTATGCAAAAATGGTTGTCTCTTAGGTATTATATCACATTTATATAATCAAAAAGCTTATTAAAATTTCCCCCATATCAAGGAAGCATTTTGTACTCAAATAATTCAAAATTCAACCTATGGAGAAATAAGAAAGGCTGATGGTTTAAAAAGAAAAACACAGATATATTCTATCCTTATCCCATTGTCCAAATTATTGTCTATTCACTGCTAGAAAATCCTGTTTCATATGTAAAGAGATCATAAATGTAAGAAGACATAATATAATTATTTAAATTATTAAGTATGTGTGATTATTTATTGAGTACAAACTTTGTTAAACACTGTAAATCCTCAGTCTACATGACATAAACTGCCCACAGGATGTGATATAGTAATATCAATAACTGAATAACCGGGTATTAATTTTATATTTCCTGTAATTCTGTGTTCATTCAGTTTAATTATCATTCTTTATCTGTTCATACCACATCAGCCTATGCCAGACACCATAGAAAATACAAAGAAATGTATAGAAAAGGTTCTAGCATTTCAGGAACCTATGATTTAATTGGTTAAAAAATTGTACATGAAAATTTGAGGTGATTTTTAAGTAATTTATAAACAAATGTCAAGATAATGTATTAAAAGTATTATAAGAAATTAAAATTGGGAAATGGAATTAATTACCTTACTAAGAGACTATAGGAATTGGCTTAGTCCAAAAAAGGTAATGGCTTTTCAGTAATGATAGACTATTCCTGAAATATGAAGCATACATTAAAAAGTCTCAGAAATATATGGATTAAATAAAGAGAAATATGTGAAATTAGAAGATGGACCCAGTTGATGAACACTCTTGAATGTCAAACTGAGCTCTTGAGATTAAGTTCAAGTGGCAAAATTTAAGTTCTTTCTCCAGAGTGCAGGCACATGCATTATATGTTTATTTGCTTTTAATTGGTAAAAATCATCTTTTATTGAGTAAATCTTATATAAACGTGCTAAATATTTTAGTTATGGGAGAAATTGGAGTTAAATTACTTTCAAAGATTCAAACAAATAATAAGAGTTAGCTTTTGTCAACAATGGTCATTGGTGCCAATTCAAAGCCAACAGGAATCCCTAATTTGGTGTGCAGTGAAGAAGTAAAATTCATTCAGTGAAAAACAGCTCAATTGTGAGACAGCACAGCTGTGAAAACAGCAAGGCTGTAAGGTAGCCCTGGGGCCAGGTGGCCCTGAGGCCAAGCCCCTCACAGGCTAGGCAGCTTGGCTCTGTTCCTCTCTGTTCTGCTCTGCTCCCTGCAGGTCCTTGTTGGCTTGCTACTCTCTGCCTCTGTGATACTTCTCCTGTGTCAACTCAACTGGGGAAACAGTCTTTAGCAGAAAGGGAAAGTACGCTCCCTCAGTCAGAGAGCAGCTAGTTTATATAGACAAAAGTCCCCTGCCCTGGTCCTTGATTGGTCCATTCTCATGCAAACGAGGGCTCCAAATCCTCCTAGCTTTATTGGTCCAAAGGCACTGTCCTGATTGGTCAGAAATGCACTGCTCTGGTTTGCTGGTGAAGATGTTGATGGAGCTATAGCCATGTAGCTCTGATTGGATGGGGTTACCCTCAGTCCTATTGGTTGAATTGGGATTTCAGGAACTCCTCTCTTTATGAGGGCTGGCTCAAATGGCCGAAACAGTGCAGGCAGGCAGTTCAATGCAGGCTTCTCTGTGAAGTCTGAAGTGCAGCTTACATGAGAGGCCCTGTGTAGAAATGGCTGCTAGGCTCCATTTTATTTGTTTGTTTGTTTGTTTGAATTTGAGTCCATTTACCCACCAGGCATCCTAAGAAGTATCTTCTTTCACCAGGTCCACACTCTGAAACTGATTAAAAAATTTCTGATGGAAAGTGAAAGGGTTGTGTTCAGTTGTAGAAGAATGGGTGTTTGAGGTGGGACACATGAAAGAGAGGTACCTGTGGAAGGTATTAACGGCCTGAGTCTGACTAGATGACAGCACATCATGAGCACTTTCATCAAAAGCTGGGAGAGTTACTATGGAAAAGGCACCACCCTAGGTGATAAGGATAGAGCAATTTACAGGAAGAAGAGAATGCATACAGAAAAATATCAGTGACAATGTGAGACAGCACCTGCCAAATAAATTTCAAACCTGGGCACATGCTCAACATAGGAGATTGATTAGAAAAATTTTTTTGGACAAAATTGGACTTGATATAGGTCTTTTAGGAAGAGTAGAAGAGGAAATGGAAAAAGGCAAGAGAGGATATTACCTTAATCTCCTTGGTGTCTGCAGGTGGATACCACAAAAAGGGTTCTCAGGGGAATGGTAGACATCAGATAGGCAAGATAGGCAGGGTAATTTAGAACCCATATTTTCAGCCAGGGATACCTATGGGAGATTTTTTAAAATATAATGGTCATGTCAAAAACAGTTGTGGAGAGTTATAATAAAGCTTGCATTATTTGATCTGAAGGCAGAAACTAAAGGCTAGCAGAGCAGACAGTACAGAATTATGACAGTCTCAGTGAATTCCTTAATAGAGAGGGGAGAAGAATGGGAATAAAAAGAATAGATGAAAATACATGATAAAACTAATCTCAGTAATTTACTGGGAGAGGAAAATGAAAGTGAAAAAAACAAACAACCCAACATTTTTCCTAATCTGATGCGTTTTTAAGATGATGTGTCATTGACAGAAATAAGGCAGCTTCCTTCTGGTTGGAGTGGCTGGTATATCCCTAAGAAAACATGAAAAGTGTGGTTTGAGGTTTTGAAAGGGTACCTGTGCCGAGCCAGCTCAGCCAAGGGTTTGAAAGCCTGAGTGAGGGCAGTGAAGGATGAAGAAATGACAGACAAAGAGAATAAGCTGGGTCTAGGTGGATCTTCCTGTGCCTGGCTGAGGCCACAGAGAGAGATCCAGAGGCCACAGAGAGAGATCCAGAGGCAAGCTGAGCCTTTATTTTATAGCCAGAGGTAAACAAGGTAGTGGTCACCATAGTTACAATGTTCTTGTGAGTTTCACTTGTTTTTGCAGCACTTGCTGCACCTCCCACAGCCCATTAGCTACCCAGGTAAGATCTAGGGAGCTCATAAGGTCAAGTCTAATTATGCTAAGAGGACTGTGCCGGCTAAGGTGGGACTTGTGGCTTTGCCAACAAGTCAGTCCAAGGCTTAACACTATAGGTTAAGCACCCTACAGGTACCAAGTTGGAAATATCTGCTAGACTATTGTAGGTGCAAGCTTTAAAAAGCACAGTCATTTTAAAATGGAATTTAAAAAGTAAATCACTATCTAGAAGGATTTTTGGATCCAGAGAGGCTATATGACTTATCTGAGGTAACAGCCCATAATATGAAGTGAATATCAATCCAGAGAAAGTGTGAGCTCTGTGAAAGCCCAGGTCTCTGGGGGAAGAGCATGGTGTCACATTGTGGTTTGGGTCACACCTTTAGTTAGGAAGCGTGAGTAACTTTTCTCTGTAAGTCAGAGGCTAACACTAAGGACAAAAACTTACAGACTGCTTTCCAGTGCAGTGTGTGTTTGATCCTCATGTTAATCATGAGGTAAGCAGGTTACAGTGTTATCCCATGTTTGCTTAGGAAAATTAGACTTTTCTTAGTCTCTGAACATGTGCCAGCCCCTTGGTTGAAGGAGAGAATCTCAAAGACCAAGCAGTCAGAGGGGCAGAGAGTTCAGATGAGGCTGATCATCAAATGTAAGTGAGAATGGGGAGGGCAGAAGGAGGCCTTCGCTCTCCTGTTCACTCTCATAGTGTGCTCTGCTCACATCGCTCTGCTGTTTACAGCTTTGCATCGATGCTGGGGGACTCTGAAAGCTTGCACTGTATTTTATTTGTACTCTCTTCTCAGGATTTAACATAGCACCTGATAGGTAGACAGCCCATTTTTTATTGAATGCTCATTCTCTGCAAAGTATTGTCCTAGGGCAAGCATGTCAAACACACAGCTGGCAGGCTCCATGCCTTGTTTAAATGAGACATATGGCCCGCCGGCTGTGAGTTTGACATGCTTGTGGGGATTTGAGGAATAAGGTGTGTAAAATAGAAAATACGGTTCCTGCACTCAAATAACTCATAAACTAAATATAGATGAGACTATTCATTTCATTAGTCCTTATATGAAATGTTACATGTGATGTAGGAAAAAGAAACAGAGGTGGATTTGAAAAACCACCATTGGAGAAGTTGACGATATGAACATGGTTGCTTCACTGAGGACACAGAGCAGGGGACTGAAGACCAAGCAATATTCTTGATTGCAAGAGATAGGGCGTCAAGAAAGGAGACATGGTGTGGCATCATGAGCAAGAACAGCCCGTCAAAGAGTTGAAGGTGTTGGAGGAAAACTAGACAAGTCAGATATTACAGTGTCAGACAGAAAGGGGATCCTGAGAATATGGGGCATGTGCGTGTCGATGTGTATGAGTTTGTATGCCTGTGTGTGATGTGTGCTTGTGGTTTGGGCGATTTATAATCATGTTTACTTCTGACACAAAGTAATGGAGCAGAAGCCAGTTCAAAGGCACTAATGAGAGTAGAACTGAGACTCCTGGAATGGCTACATGAGTGAGCAGTAGGGTCTAGTACATTTTGGGGACTGATCTTTCCTCCAGGCTTTTTGTTGATATGGTTATATTTAAAGGTAAAAAGCAAGGAGCCAGACAAATAAGGTAGCAAATATGGTGATATGGTGATATGGTGCTATTGATGAGGATAAGTGAAAGGCCACCTCAGGAGGAGAAGGTGTGGGGTCCAATGTCTGAGCAGTTTGGACCAGACCAAGCAGAGTGGGGTGTCTCTATTTTTTGACATTGGAGAGGAGGATAAGAGATAGCTGGGTTACTGATTGAAGTGGAGGGCATCTCTAGGAGTGACCTCATGATAGATTAGATGATCTGTTCGGATTTTTCTTGGAGAATTAGGAGGTAAGGCCACTTGCTAAGAATGAGGTTGATATAGACCCGAAAGGAAGGTCAGTTAAGAACGTCCACTCTGTGGGAGGTGATCAATAAAAGATGAAGAAAGATGATGGGGGTTTGAAGGGAGCAGATATCAACCCGGGGGAAATTGAACATCCAGTATTTGAAGGAAGGAGGTAAAAAACCACAAGGGGAGAAAAAGATTCAAACTATTTATGATGGAAGAGAGAAGAGCAGGAGCTGCATACCATGGCTGTCAGGGGGTGGAAAGGTCACAGACGCGGGGGAAATATTTTTCTGAAGAATTTACTTAGAGCATTTGCTTCGTAACCTTGCATCTAAGTCTCCCTGTTTTCTGATACATGGCGTTTTGTTATTTTGCGTCAGCCTTCTGATGTACACATGGTCCATTTGTTTAATTTTGCAACTAAAAAACAACCCTTTTCAAAAATAAGCACTTTACAGGAAGATAATTCTCAGGTAGAGTGAAAACCCATGTGCCTTCTCCCAGGCCCTATTAGAAAGAGCTTTCAGTAAGCATTGACACGCGTGTTCTCCAAGTCCACAGTTCTGATTAATGGGCGCGTGGGCCTGTTTCCGCCTCCCTCGCCTGGTGGCTGACGCAGCTCTGGGAAATCTCTTCAGGTCAAATTAAAGGTAGAGGACAGGACTAATGCCCCAGGAGACGGCTGTATATAACTTCCATTTAAATGCCACCAATGAACATATTGCCTTGGTATAATTTAAAGCATTTGGTTAAGGAGAGAGTTACTTTATAATTAAATAACACTGCTTCCTTCCTGTCTACCCCATGGGTATGAGAGCTAAGAACTCAAACACTTTAATAAGGTAATATTTCAAGTGCATACGGTACTTCCCTTTTACATACGCCGTGCACTTTAAATCCAAAGGGAATGGAGTGTGTAGAGGCAATATGGAAAGCCGGGCTTGTGGAAGAAAGCTATTTGCCTAAATATATACACAAACACAGAGAAGCAAAGGTTCCTTGCTTCCAAAATGCGTTTGCTAGGTGGCAATGGATCATTTTCCTGCAGTGCAGGTGCACTCTTAACTGCAGGCCATGTTTAAGGCCCCAAACATCACTCAGGCTGTGCGCGGGCTCCCCGTGCTACCGGAGACCAGATGGGAACTCCAGTTGTCTTGTGTATCAGATGGCCTCTCCTAGTGGAGAAAGTTGCCACAAGGCACAGAGACTGTTTAATTCCAAAACCCATGATATTCTAATAGTTGCAGATGTGCTGTTTCTGCACAGAACAGTTTTACATTCATGGAGTAATTAAAATTGTTTGGGTATTGTGTTTCTCGGAGTGTGATAACGGACATTTAATCACATAAATGTGTCTTCCACTTGTGAAATATCATGTAGCCTTCAGCTGAGTTCACGTGTTGTCACCAGCTCCATTTCTCACGTCTATGCTTTCCTTTCCCCAGAATGGCTCTTCTCACACCTCCACACCCTCTTCTCCACACCCCTGGATTCCTACTTCTCTGTGCCGTTAGAAACCCTTGGCTGAGCATTACTTCAGCTTCCCCCCAATTTGGTCATATATTTTTATGGTTTAAGTTTTATTGTTGAGAGTATTACAGATGTCCCCTTTTTGCCCCCCCTCCACCCCGCTACCACCCCAGAACCCCTTTCAGAGCATAATCTCTCTTGACGTTGCCTCTGTCCTGAACTGAAGGTCCTATTTCTCTACCTGCCCTAGTGTGTGACCATCCTCTCTCCCGATTTTAGAATTGCTTATGTATAATTCACCTCCCTCCACCTTATATGGACTTCCCATATGCCTGTACTTATAAAAAGCACACACACTGATTTCATTCTTTGAGTAAATGTGATCTTGGATGCTGTTTTTGCTAAGCAGAACCTTTGAAGTTAGTGCCTGAATTTTGGCACATTAAAAAAAAATCTCCATCCTATTGGTCTAATTCTCAGTCAAAGATTGATTCTCTACCTAACCATTGATTTGAAAATAAAATACCTTTAGCCTCTATATCTATGGCTTTTAATCACACATACTTTCATTTGTCCAGTGCTATGCCCCTTCATTTCTCCATATGCTCCTGAAATTTTCTTCTCACCTCTTACAGTTTTTATTTCCTGCAAGCCCTAAAGATGCATGGGACTTTTCCATTGAGATAAACAAAATAGAAAAAAAAAAAACACAAAAAACCTTTGAATCTTGTTTTCCTTCTTCAAAATAAAACCTTATCTGTCTTCATCTCCCTAAAATCTCCAGGAGGCTTACCACCATTTCAGTGTCTTACAGTCTTGCTCCCATGGTTATTACTAGAAACTATTTCTCTAATGTCATTATTGACCTCTAAAATTACTGAGTTTAGTCTTTGTTTATAGTATTTATACAATTTGTTGCTTACTTCTACTTGAAGCTTTGATCAGATACTCCTCCCTGCATCCTCTTGGTTTTTACAATGTGGATCCATTCCCTGTCACTAATGGGAACACCATGGTGAAGGCCTATGGTGCCTTACTTTCCACGTGACCTTTAGGAGAGTTATTTAATTCTTCCAAGGATCACTTATTTACCTGTGGAAGATAAGCTGTCCTTGAAGAGTTGCTATTAAGATTAGAAGCAATGAACATTAACTTTTATCAAGTTGTTGATACACATTAGAACTCAATAAGTAGTTACTGCTATAATGGTTCCTAACATCACTAACTCCATCATCACGATCACCACCATCATTACGGTCATAACCATCACCATCATTGCCATAACCTTTATCATCACTGTCATTATTATCACCACCTTGATTATTGGAAAATCAAGGTACTCTCTACTCATGTTTTCACTCTATTATTATTATTGCTTCCTTGACTTTGTCTGCTTCCATCAACAGTAACACAGTAAGAACAAACACGGTATTGAAAAATACAGCTCATTGTGCCACTGTTTTTGTAAAAAACACACACAAGCTTCCAAGTGTAACTCATTTCCTCCTAATATGTCATTTATGTCATGTGTGATTTTGTCTTATTTTCTAATATATTTTTTCCATTCATCTTGTGTTTAAGCCACAGGGTCTCACATACTTTCAGTGTTCTGTACCTTAGTTTTTATTGCCTAAAAACAAAAAATGTTATTTATCTATCCTTATCTACACATATAGTCAAGCAAAATTCTTATCTCCTCAAAGCAATTTTTACAGCCCCCAGTTGGAAATGAATGATGAAATGTTTCTCCCATTATGTTTATTCAGGACTTTTTAGTTTTGTGGCATATATGTTATTCTGCGTTGTAATATAACAAGTTAATTATTTGCCTGTTTGACCACCCTTATTCCAACCCTGAAAGTTGCTTAGGATAATAACTGCATTATTTCATTCATTTTTTTTTTATTACAGCCAGCTTTATGCCTCAAATGGATGATTTTGGACACTCACAATTTACATATGCATGCCTAGAAACACAAGTAATTTCAAGTGTATTTAAGTATAGCAGGTGCCCAGATAAGAAATTGTGGCAGTGAACACTTGTAGGCTTAAAAAAAAGAGCCTGAAAGGTTATCCAATTGAAAGATTCTACCACTAATAAAGTATCAGAAAGACAGCATCCTGTCTTGCCAGTCCTTACCTGCTGAGGAAATAAAAGATACTGAATTACAAAAGATCTGGGTAACTTAAAGGTGCTTTTTAATGGTTCGTGGCCTGTTTATTGTGTAGATTGCATAACGATTCATAGCCAATAAAAAGCATTTTCCATGTATTTGATACAAAATAAAAACTAATTAATATATTCTAAAATATTCAAATTAATTTGCTATTCATTTAGGAGTAGAAAGACTTATAGATTAGATTTCTCTTGTAGTTCATAGATTTTTTCATTTGGTTATTGAAAAATAATTCACATATCCTTTCCTAACAAAGGTATGCTTCTCATTAACTGTATATCTTGGCAAACTCCCCCCCTTTTTTTCCAGCTGACTGTATTAATTCCAACCTTGGCCTCCGTGTGTGTGTGTGTGTGTGTGTGTGTGTGTGTGTGTGTGTGTGTGTTTGGGGGGGGGGGGTGCTGTTTAATATAGGCACTATGTGTGAAGTGTTGGTTTCCTTATTCTAGAACTACTCTTACATTCTGACATGGCCTAATTTTTTAAAAATATATTTTATTGATTTTTACAGAGAGGAAGGGAGAAGGATAGAGAGTTAGAAACATCAATGAGAGAGAAACATCTATCAGCTGCCTCCTGTACACCCCCTACTGGGGATGTGCCCGCAACCAAGGTACATGCCCTTGACCGTAATCGAACCTGGGACCCTCAGTCCCCAGGCTGACGCTTTATCCACTGAACTAAACCGGTTAGGGCTGACATGGCCTAATTTTATATAAACAGTGCTCATGAATTCTTAATCAAATTGATTCATTTGTGTCTTAAAATATTTTCAAAAAGTATTTCCTTAATGTGTCTATTCCTTAAAATCAAATACAACTTAAATATAGACTATTTCTTGGGTTAATGAAAATGCTCTTGATATGTAAAAAATAACCTTTCTTGCCAGAAAAGCCAAAGAAACTAGGTCAATTGAGAAGTGAAAAATGAAGGCTATAGTCTTAGAAAATGGGTGTTAATGGCATGAATTATTTCATTATATTATCATCATATATCATAAAAGTTAACCTAAGAAAATCTCATGAATTTTTGTTCATTAAATAAAGAATATCTTAATTGTTTGAAATTATTTCTTTTACTTTAGTTTGGATGCTATAGCATACATTTGGTTTGATTCTAGTCAATGTATCCTTAACTTGAAAAATTATATTTAATTACATAATTTGCTTGTTAGGTCCTTTATTTGCTATTAAATCTTGACAAAAAGCATAAGATATAAGCAGATGCAATAAAGTCAGTATATCTGAGCAATGTATAATATATGTTATGCTCAACATTTAATAATACAAGTCATTATTAGTTGCAAATAATGCAAGCTCCTTATGACTTCAAAGTTGAAGGGAAAACTTTGGTATTTTTGTTATTTCTGATTATGGTAGTTACACACACACACACACACACACACACACACACATATCCCTACCCCTCAAGGACATTTCTCCCCTAGAAGAGGTTGTCATATGCTTTAGTAATGGAGATTAAATTCCTAGTAGTTTGTTGGATAGATCTTTTCCTAACAGAGAAGCTAAAATTAATTAAAAACTAATTAGGAATGTATAGGAGGTTAATTTTTCATGTTAAGCCTTATTAAAATGAGATAAGTAATTCATAAAGTATCAAAGGATTGCTTTGGACAGAATTAAATGAAAGGACACTGCCAAGTATTATTCCCTAAAAAGTAATAGAAGCAATGAAAGCAAATCAAGGCACAAACTCGAGTCCAACTCATCTTGCTTTTTGTCAGAAGGAAAACAACAAACATAATGTCCACACAACTCTATTAAATAGTGGCTGCTGGCAAAGAATCTGTGAAGTAGCAGCTGTCCATGCAGGTGGATCAAGTCCCTCTTAGTATTCTAGCTAGGAAAATATCATGCCATTTGCCAGGATTAATTTCCTCTCAGCAAAACGTAACTGGGTCTGAATTCTAGTTACAGGCAGTGCCCAATTACTGAGCCTACCACAGGACACCATAATAGCAGCATGTCCAGTTCTCTGAATAAATTTGTCAGCTGCATTCAACGTGCAAATTAGATATATGGCATATAGTGGAAAGCAAGAGAAAAATATTCAAATGCTGTAATTTCCCCCCCAAAACTTATAATTTCTAACATAGATTAGCATTCTTTTTCATCTTGCCTTCCAGCTAAATAGCCTGGGTTTTTCGTGTTGGAAAAATAAAGCCGATTTCCTTGACACCCTTTCCTGCTACCTCCCACAGGGGGTGTTCTTACTCCTTTCTGGTGGTCCTAAGGGACAGGGCAGCTGCTCACAGCAGAAAACAGTAGTATGGTTTCTGCAGTCCCCATTTAGCTCCCGCACTCTGTTGGGGCAGTGAACTCCCCACCTCCCAGTGTCCAGGTGAGCGGCAGCAGGGAGAAATGAGAAATAAGAAGCAGACAGTGCCCTAAATATTCTGAAACAAGCATGTTTGGACCTACATATTCATGCCCTAAACCTCCTAATTTGGTTTCCTCTTTTGACCCCACCCAGGTTTCCAGTTAGTAACTCCTTGTGGGCAGTCTCTGCCAAGCCCAGCCAGTGGCTTTTTTTGGCCTCCATCGGCCTTGTACCGCGCTAGGATTTCTGATTATATCTGCCAGTGTAGCCTGGGTTGTACTCTAGTATCCTTGGAGGCTTCCTTCAGTGTGGTCCTTGTTTGTTTGTTTTCCAATGAGTACACAATGTATTATGTACCATGATCTACCTTTTATAGGAGCCAGCCATTTATTTTTGTTTTATCATATAGACTGTAGTTGGTGTTAAATTAGCCTATTTTGTCAGTATCCTTTTTTTAGGTTCTGGTTTTTGGGGGCATAAAAATACTTTTTCTTCAGACTATGTTTTTTAAATATGAAAATACCTATCTATTTTACTGTCTGCTTTTCTCCTCATTTTTATACATGCCTGTCTTCCAAAATGATAATTAAAAATGAAAACTGTTATCATGAAACCAACTAGATAATAATAATGCTATGTTAAGTTCACATTTACCTGAGGGGCAGTGTATATGAAAATTATATTGCCTAATTTTTGTATATGAGGATGAGAGATTATTCTTATTGTTCATATAATAATTTAAACCTTAACATCACATTCTAAGTCTACTCTAATGTAAAATGTCCACCTAGTAAACATATAAAATAACATTTAAATATTATAAAGATTTACCATGTTTCTGCATGGCCGGTGAGTGCAGCGGCAGTGGCGGTAGCCTCTCCCACCTCCATGGCAGTTAGACATCCCCCAAGAGCTCCTGGACTGCAAGAGGGCAAAGGCCGGGCTGAAGGACCCCCCCCCCAAGTGCATGAATTTCATGCACTGAGCCTCCAGTCTATATATATAAAAGCCTAAGCGACCAGCTGATGGGCTGACTGGCTGGTAGATATGACGCACACTGATCGCCAGGGAGCAGATGCTCAACACAGGAGCTGCCGAGCTCCAGCAACTTTGCAGAGTGCCCTCTCACACTCTAGGACCCCTCGGGGGATGTCAGACTGCTGGTTTCAGCCATTTCCCACAGGCCAGGCTGAGAGACCCCACTGGTGCATGAATCTGTGCACCAGGCCGCTAGTATATTATAAACATTTTAAGGATCATACACATATTGACCCTTGTTTTACAGAAGCTATGACCATTTATACACACAACTTCTCAGCATATGAAAGTTCATGGTAACACATCATTTCTAGATTTGGAATTATAGATCTTATAAGCAATTTTCAATTTAGTAATAAAAATACTATATTATATTTGCTTTAATGCAGTCGTCAGGACCTTTTAAAATAAGGCTGTTTTGAATGATTTTATAATATAAAATATAATTTTATATAATATACTTGATTTAGAGAGAGAGAGAGAGAGAGAGAGAGAGAGAGACCTATGTGAGAAACATCGATTAGATCAGTTGCCTCCATCAGTACATACCCTGACTGAGAATTGAACCTGCAACCCAGGTATGTGCCCTGACTGAGAATCTGACTCATGACCATTTGGTGCATGGGAGGACGCTCTAACCAACTGAGCCACATCTCCAGGGCTGTGTAAATATTCTAAGGATAAAGAAGAAAGATGTAAATCTTTGTCAAAACATAAAAGGCATTTATCTAATGTAACTAAAAAGAAATATACATTCTAATTCTAATTGCAAGCCTTTGATGTTAAAAAATGTAATTTCACTTAATATATGACAAATATATTTATGGGAGATATTTCTGTTTATATTAAGTATTATAGAATAAGTGTTCATAATTCATTTTAATTATATTGATATGAATTTTTGTTCCAGGATAATCACAACATTGTTGTTCTTGAAAATTTTTAATATTCATAATGAAATCTCTCTAAATTTCATGAAAGCAAATGGGACATATAATACTATCTTCCCTTACTGTATTTAGGAAAGGAAGACTGATAAAGTTTAAATTATTTTTTTTAGAAAATCTTAAAAGATGTGTAACTATCACGCAATAACTTATTTTTAAACTCTTTCTCTGTTTACTCAAGATGGGGAAGCTGAAATTTCACCATTGAGAGAATGCCCTAAATTTTTAATGTCTTCCCATTGAAAGGAACTGAAGCTCAGTCATTAAAAACATGGCGTATCTTTATGCATTTAATATCTTGAATTACTCTGGCTGTCTTCATTTTCAACTGACAACCACTGTCTTTATCATCCTAATAGAATGAGAAAAAGAAATCTTCATATTTTGTTTTCTGCTGTTTTATACACACACCTCAGTAATTGAATTCTGAGACTACATTCTCGTTTTTATCCCAGGGCTCTTATTGATTATTTGGCCAGTGAGACAGGCATTCTGGAAGGAACACATAAAAGGAACAACACAGATAAGTGGTTGCCAAAACCACTGATGTCGTAATTTTGGTAATGTACACCTTTGTCTTGAATTGTAACGTAGGGACTATGTAGACCCTCTTCTCATCAGTTTATACATTATCTGTTGTCTATTTTCTCTCTCATTACCACCTGCAATCAATGTGCAGAGGGCAAAAGAACTAAAACTTTTGATCGAGCATTTGGGGGACTGTGTTTTTATTTTTTATATTTTGTCTGTTTGTTTTTGTTTGTTTTTTACTGGATCCACAACTTCTAACACCACGCCCAACAGCAGTCTCAATAAAATAATTTTATCTCCATAAGAGAACTTATTACTCAAATGGGCTGATGGAGGACTTATGTTCTGTTCTTCCTATCATTCTGACGTACCCTTGTGTTTCTAAAAGAATGAGTAAAGGTTTATGCTCACAGTTTGAGAATATAACACAGCATTTATATCTCCTTTTATTATGATTAGAAGAGGACTTACCAGCTATCGCCAACTTGTTCATTATAAAGAAACTGATGTTCTGAGGAGCTGAGGGTAGATGTGGGCCCAGCGCTGGCACTCATCTGTTGTGATTCCTGAGAATGGGCGTGGGATAGTGGCTTCCTGGGGAGAGCCGAGTCTGTCCTGCAGTCAGACACACCTGGCTTCAGTTCCTTGATTCATTGCTTTGTGACACTGGGGAATTTATTCAGCAAACATTGATGTAAGAATTCTGTATTAGGCACTAAAAAGTGAACCACTCCGTTTGAGGTCCCTCTTAGAATTGCTATAAATTTAGAGAGGTAATATGTGCAGTGTGGTTGGCGTATCATGGGCATTCAGTAAATGCGTGTTTTTTTTCTTTCAGACCATGAATGCTAAGTAAAGGTATTTTACATTGAACAAATAAAGAGTGTGGCTATTAGTGGACCATAGTGAATTATATGAATATTTAATTTACATTTTTATGTGACTTTTCACTATGGAAATATTTCGATTTCCACATGTCAGATGTTGGTGACTTCAAAAAAAAAAATTTGAATGTAGAAAGTTTTTTTTTTTTTCCTCAAGGGGTTCAACAGTGAGCAGTAATAAAAATCAAATACCCAGTATGTGCTCATAATTCAGTTTGATTCCCCATTTATTGAACATCTATACCGTGATAGAGACCATGCTGGGTACTGAAGGGATTATAAACTAGACATGTGCCTATGCTCACATGTCCATTACATTCTGATTGAAGTTATTTAAATTAATGTAAGCTGATTGTTTCTTAAAGCCTAATGTGGCAATACTCATATTTATTCATTTAACCAATAAATATTATTTGAATACTTACTGTAAATCTAGGTTCTGAGAATAAAACAGTGAACAAAGCAAAGTCCCTGTGCTCAGTGAACTTGCATTCTAATGAGGCAAATAATAAGTAAACAAGCAAGCTGTTAATATCATTTAATTCCAGTGCCATGGAGAAAAGGGTAGCAGCATAACAAGGTAGAGGATGGCTTGCCCTGGCTGGGCGAGGCTGTATAGATTGGGTAGGAAAGGAGTTCTCTGATTACCTTGGAATCTGATTGGCAAGGGGAGGGAGATGCTGCAGCGCCAAAAAGTAAGTGGAACTTGAGTGAGATGAGGTTGTTTTCTAGGCACAGTTGATCAGACTGCATGGGGTTTTGAGCACCTGATAAAGGAGGGTGGCCTTCGGAGGGAGTGGGAAGCCATTAACTGCTCTGTTTATTGCTTGCTTCTATTTATAAGCAGAGGACTCCTGGGAAGAGAGTTGTACTTAGGAATGGAAATTGTTCCACTGGCACTTTGTGGGAGGAATTGGAGTAGCAAAGAACCTGACTCAGGTAAATCCTGTAGGTAGTTTTAGTGACTCCGTAGGCAAGTGAGGAGTGAGATTGCAATGGAGAAGACTGATGTGAAGCATTGCAGAATCAAAATTGAAAAGGCTTGCAGCCTAATGTGTGTACAAGGGGAGGTAGGTTGTGGGCATAAAGGATGGGAGTACTGGAGATGCTTCTGAAGTTTTGAACATGAGTAAATGAAGGGATGGTGAAGCCATCAAGGAGGGTATGGAAAATGGATAGAGATGAGTGTGTTTCCTGAGTTGGGACAGGTATTTACAGATTTGGACTTTGAGGTAATGATAGGGCTCTTTATTTTAGGCTAGAGGCCCTGTGCATGAAAATTCATGCACTGAAGGGAGGGTCTCTCAGTCTGGCCTGCTCCCTCTCACAGTCCGGGAGCCCTCAGGGGTGGGAGGCGACCCAGCAATCAGAGGTGTCCCATCACACCTCTGCTGCTGCAACTACCAGCAGCACAACCCTTGGCCGGCCCTGGTTACCTGAGCATCGGGCAGTGTCTGGGCAGCCACCATCCGAGGCTTGCTTGTGCCTCGTGCTGGCCCTGGGTGTATGGGCAGCTGCCATCCGAGGTGCAGGTAAGCCTTGGGCCAGTCCTGGGCAGCTGGGGGGCTGAGGGGACTGGAGGACTCCAGAGGCAGGCACGCAGAGCGGCCAGCCTGCCTGGGGGCGGGCCCTGCCTTGCCACACACCTGCTGCCCCAGTGGGGCTGAGAGGACTGGGCGCTGCCATCCTGTGGCTGTGGGTGCCGCCATCTTTGAGGGTGTGGCAGTCAATTAGCATATTCCCTCCTTATTGGCTGTGGGCACCACCATCTTTGCGAGGGTCAATTCCCTCTTTATTAGATAGGATATCCAGCAGCCTCATGTACCTGTGGGCTGGATTTTGAAAGAAAGTGTGAGTCTCAAGATGTAGACTCAACAAGTGTTCAGCATGATGCAGTATGCAGATAATATATCAAATGTGTACTTGAAACCTATATAATCTTATTAACCAATGTCACCTCTATTAATTTAATAAAAAATAAAAAGTAAATGAAGTATATAAAACATAAAGGAGTTAAAAATATAATAAAGTAATGCCAGTATTTTTCAATGTTAAAATATTTTTTAAGTATAAAGAAAAAAAAAAAAGGCATATCCAGAAGATCTCAGTTAAAAAAAAAAAAAAGTACAGAACTGCCAGTAATAAATTACCATGCCAGAGATCAACTCTGAGAGTTCTGTTATCCTGTAAATTAATCTAATGGGAAAGTTGTTTGAAACAGAATAAAAGGAAGGAAGCCCAATAGTGTAGGCAGAAATAGCCCTGTACAAGTTAGTAATAATGATTACAAACAGTACATAAAGTAGCTCATTATAGTTTGTTTTTTAAAAAAATGTTCTGCATAGATTGTCTCTTTTTTTTTTTCCCTCAACAACAACCTGTAGGCTCAATATGACTGTTATTCTCATTTAACAGAGAAGGAAGTTGAGGTTTAAAGAAACAAAGTAATTTAACGAAAGTTGTCCAATTTGTATGAGGCAGAGTTAGGACTCAAGTCCAGATCTATTACAACTGTTTAACAGAAAGGATACAGATTTATTCTTCTATCCTGTGCTATGCTCACAGAATCAGTATCACCCCAGACTTTCTGAATGGAGAGACATCAGTGAAACTCATACCAACTTGTAGTACTATTGAGTTTAGAATCCTTGAACAAACGCAGTATTAGTGCACAGTGAGGTTATTTATGTTCCTTAATGCATCATTCCTTCAATGAATGTTTATTGAACATCTGTGGGGCAGGTACTGAACTAACTTAAGAGATTCCAAAATGAGTGAGATAGAAATTAACCTTTTCCTCATTTGCTTGGTGTTCAATTGAAGGTACGGACAATTAATAAGGCAATTATAAATGCTGTGTGAAAAGTTATGTTATGGGAAATCTGTGGCGCTGTGAGAACTCAGGAATAGAACATTGTCCAGATTTGGAGGGTCAGGGAAGACAACCCATGGGAAGTGATGTCTAAGCTAAAACCAGAAGTATGACTGGGATGAGCTGGGTTCATTAAAGAGGCAGCAAGACCTGAAGACCTAGATGTGAGATAGAGAGGGGAAAGAAGACTAACAGAAGGGCCTCAAGAAGGACACAGTGTTGCTGAAGCATTGTTGGGGTGGGGGTGTCCACACATAAAATCAAAGAGATAAGAAGGGGGAGATGATGCTTGGTATCTAATTCACACATAAAATTGTTAAACTAATGGATTATCTCTAAAGAAGGTACAGTGGTGTCTAATACATTTCAGGTTTCTATAAAACTATTTTATGTTTATAAAGTTTATTGTATGAATTTTTATTTTTCTGGAAAATACCCTTGTGTAAGCTAAAGTATTCCTGAACAAGTGAGGTATCCCTGTCATGTTATAGTCTGTTAAGTCACTGGTCCTAAGAGATTAGCAGAGGCAGCATTGCTAAGAATGGAATTCAGTAATCCTAATGATGTGTTTCTGTGCCAGCAGTGTCTCTTTAGGCAGAATCGTGCTGGATCTTCCTCTTTGCCTCCTTTTCTTTTGGGGGCTACAAAAACACTGAAGTTTTGATTGAACTTTCTTAGTATCGGTCTCCTCGGGATCACTTCCAGAAATATATGAATTTAGCTCCAACAAGCGCAAAATGAAGCTAGATAAATTTTCCTCCCCAATTTACTCTTGTAGTTATACACATTTTTAGATACTTGTAATTACAGGAGAAATGCAGTGGTATGAGGCCCTGTTATGTTTCCTGCTGCTTTATTTTTTTGGTGATACTTCTGTTCAGAGAAAGGTAATGCCTCTGTGATCCATTTGTTTCTATGAAATATTTCTGAAGACGTGAAATACAATGGGAGGCCTAGGAATCTGTCCCAATTGGCCTCCAAAATATGTTATTTTAAACATTAATTTTTCACCCAAATGGAAGTTAAAACGGTAACATTTTATCAACAAGTCTATTTGTCACAACAGTAAACACATTTCTAGCAAACACATTCTGTTCGGGATTGAACAAATATACTCAGGCCATTAAGCATAATTTTGCTTTATGAATATGCCCACATCCTGTGAGGTTTGGGGAGCAGGGGTTCTGAAAAAGAGCATTTTTTTAAAGACAAGAGTTATTTCAGTATTTTAAGAGAGAAATTGGTCAGGAGACATGGAGGCCTAGGGAATGGGGAAAGGCTCATGACTACGAATTCACCTATAAAGTGGGAGTAAGACCTTTCTTTTCTTATGAGGACTCAATCAGATACATTTCAAAACCATTCCATATCTCTCACAAGCATATTGCTTAGAAAAAAAAAGTGTTAGTTTTCTTTTCCCTACACACTTCCACTCTAGTCAGCATTTCCTGGTGGCTCCTGACATGGGGTAGGGTGGAGGGTGAGGTGATCAGCAGGAATCAGAATGAATGAGGACCCAGGCAGGGGAAGGAAGTCAGTGCTCTCTTGCATTTCTTTGGCTTGAGAGAACACTACCTGCTGGCCCAGGAGCAAAGACTGGGGGTGCCTCTGTGCATCTGGTACCATGTTTGGGGCCCAGGCCTCTGCCACTCACTGGAGAAGACTGTGAGGTTTCAAAGTCAGACAGTACTTCTTTTAAAGCGAAGATGAGAAGATTAAGGCACGAGCTTGGACTCCTTTGCACCAGTGCCCTCCAGACAGCAGCTGGCCAGGAAAAAATTGATGCCATACTTCCTCACAGTGTCCCCAGTCTCATACTTACCCTTGGTGTCCAAGATTAAATGAGCTCATGTTTATGAAGCACCCAGCACCCAGAACAGTGGCTGGCAGAGAGCAGGAACTATAGCTGTTTCAAATACAATAAGAAAAACAGCCGTACTCCATTTGGTGCCGTACATCTCCTTCGATTTGCCCTCATCACAGACGTCTCTACTTCAGCCACCACCTGTGAGGACCTAACTGTGAGATGCTGTCTCTCTTCTGTTCCCCAATTCAGTTTGAATTCAGGCAGCCTGGCTGCCAAAATAATTGTTTTCTGTTCCTTTTTTGTCTTTCCTTTCAATGACATACCTGGATGATGTACTGTGAAAAGCCTTGTATTCACGTAGTTATTAAATAGCATCGTGCTTGTGTTGTGTCTAGAGGTAGCATAAATAAGGATGTAGAGGTCAGTGTGGAATTGTGCTGTGTCACTGCACACGCATTGATGTGGCGAAGCATTTCCCCATGTGCTTAGTCACAGAGGGTGCATATTTGCTTATGATCCAGAGGTCGAACCGAACATAGACTCTGTTACTGTGATAGCTGCTGCTTATTCTACTTCCCCCATTTATTGGCATTTCACTGCTTAATAGTGCCTCAGTTTTAATTGGATATGAAAAATAAAAAGGTAAAGGACCAAGTCTTTCCACTCTATTCCTGGTTAGAAACCCTAATAAGAATCCTAGTGTGAAAAAGTAATGAAATTTAAGAAATTGCTTGCAAAATTAGGTCAGCGGTGCTCTTTTTAACACCCTACCATAGACTTCTGAGGGCTTGCATGTAATGATCTTTAAAAGTAGTGTATCCTTTCACCTACACAGAGTGGCTGACAGATGGATGAGGAACTTGCAGAATGGGCATGGATGGGGGAGTTGACCTCTCTGGCTTCCTTTCAAATCCCTTGATTCCATAATTTGAATGCATAATTTCACATGCATTTATTCAGAAATGTGTGCACCCAGACTACTTTCTGCTAAGTGCAGACTCCCACTCTTAAACACTGGAGTGAGAAGCCTGTTAACTGATATTTGCAATTTAAGGATGGCACCGTGTGGGAGAGAGAACTGCCAATCATTTCTGCCAACATTACTCTCAAGAGGAGTCTAAACGAAGCTAGCTTGGTCCAATTAAAACAAGCAATTATGAGTAATGGAAAGTAAACAAATCTAAGAAAAATGATATTACTGATTGCATTGTGTACTCACAATGAAAGGCTGTAGTCTATTAAGTATCACCTTTGTTTCTAAAGCTATTAATCTACTTTCATTTGATTGAATATTTTTATATGAAATAATCTCAAAGAAATTGTTAACTTTCATTTAATAACAGTAAAATTAAGATTAGTGGGAAAATGATCATTCCAGAGCTTTAATTAGGTCAAATATCTACATGGCCTTTGGGTTAGGAAAAATATATAAAATATTATACTGTGACCCATTTAGCTATTTGATATAGAAGACATTGCCAAATAGCCTAGCAGACCTACATTTTTTTTTGCTAAGGTTGAATATGTAATATGTGAAATTTGCTTTAGTGCTATAATACAATCCAACAGTCACAAAATGCAAACTCTGATAAGCTCCATCCTTATGCCTTCTCCTATGAGCAGGAAAAATTAAACCATGCACTGTAATGGCACATAAGTGTGTGTTATTATCTCTGAAAGCATAGTGGCAGAGTATTTTTACCATTGCCAACACACGTTATCTTAAATTAATTGACCTTAGTTCACTTGCACAATGATGCAATTAACAAATATCTGGATATCAACATTTCAGTTGCATTTCCAAAATTGAAAAATATGCCTGACTCAGAGTTCTAGGAGTGATGTAGAAACATTATTTTTTTCAAATCATTTTTCTTCTCTGAATATCTCTATGCTTGGGTCATTCAAGATAAATGTATATTAAAGAGCCACAATATAAGCTCACATTAGCTACCAGTGATAACCAGAATGATCAAGGATGAAAGGCAGAGGAGCAAGGGGAAAATGTTTTTTAAACACATGGAAAATGGTGGCAAATGGCTAAAAAGGAAACACAAGTATACACACACACACACACACACACACACACACACACACACACACTTGATTCCAGAGAGGAAGGAAGAGGGAGATATAGAAACATCAATCATGAGAGAGAATCATTGACCGGCTGCTTCCTACATGCCCCCTACAGGGAATCCAGCCCACAGCCAGGGCATGTGCCCCAACCTGGACTCTAACTGTAACCTCCTGGTTCATAGGTTGATGCTCAGCCACTGAGCAACACTGGCTGGACCACAGGCTTCTGTAATACTGAAAAGTTGAAAATGGGATAAGGGGAATAGGGAGCAATTAATTGATCTCTCTGGGAACTAAGAAAACTACAAAAGATAAGCATGATATGCTGACACATCTCTATGGAAAGATTTTGAACCATCTCTTAAAGATGGTTACAGTTACTGCTGGTTTCTAACTAAGAGAAGGTGAAGTGTCAGGGTACCCATACACAGAAATGTACACAGTTTCCTCAAAAAATGCTAAATTGAAAGCTGAAGCTATATTTTTATTTCACTGATGCCTGAACCATGATGAAAAATGCTCTCCTGGTAAGGAAGATCTAGTAAAACCATCCTAAGCTAGTCAGCTAGCACATCCTTAAAGCAGTGAACCAACACAGTCTGTTGATGCCAACGGCACATTGTTTCAGTAAGGAAAAGGCTACCAATGTGAGTCTACTGATTCTTGTCTATGGAACTGGCCCTTTAGTCCACCACAGACATCACTTCAGGCTTCCTAAAGTAGATGCTATTTCATTAGCATCACTTTCTGCCGGCGCATGACAGGTCTTGGAGCAGAGCCAAGCTACTGGCATGAAAGATGTGTTTGAGATTCTAGACTGGATTTTCTCAGGGAATGGGTGAGAGCTCATTCTAGTCTAGGTCTAGGTGAAGGCCGCAATGAGAGACAGGTGGGAAACTACACACAACATGATGTTGGGCAAAACTAGACTTAAAATAACACACACCATTATCACCACAGAAAGACAGTTCCTTGCAGCTTGTTTGTGCACCTGCACACATTCTAACTTAATGCTACCAGCAGTGCGTTGTGGTGTCCACTTTCCAAATGAAGAAGCTGAGGCACTTTGTCTCGGTGATGCAGAGGTAACTTTAGCACACGAATCAAAGGCAGACAGTGGCACTCGCCACATACTTGAACACATCCTATGTTTGTGGGCTTGTGTCCACCTCTTACAGCGTTATGTAGCAGCAGCTTAAGTTAGTCATCAAAATATTTTTAATTCAGGCAGCTCCAGTGGTTTGCTTTTTAAACCTTTTTTTTTTTTGCAGAATACTTGTGATGCGTTTGTAGAAAATACCTACACTGCATTTCTTACCAAAGCAGCCTGCATATTTGTCTGTTCTTCTCCATTGCAGGAAATACCCAAATTACGTACTTCCATATCCAAAATACTACTATTACCACCACCACCACCATCACCACCTTTTTTTTTTTTGTCCTGATGCAGGACTGCCATCTGGTGGAACAGAGAAGGCACTTCTGGTTTGTTCATCAGGTTTCTCAGGTTTCCCAAGGATCGGTATAATAAATGGGAACCTGTTTCTGGTGTCCAATGGAGAAGAGCCTACTACAGTGTAGAAAGAAGACAATATTAATGATTCTAGCAGCTGGCAGTCAATGGGAGCTGCTGTGATTATGATGGGCTATAAGTTGGCAAGAGGAGATCACTCATTCATTATTGTTAGTTGAGATTAAATATTTATTCACAGACAATGTGTATATTGTGCATAAATTATGTATACATTATGTGGATGTGTGTGTGTGTCATTAAGTAAAAATGACAATGGAAACAAAGTAGAATTTAAGACCAGAGCAGATACAGCAGACGTAGCTTTTCCCTTTCCCTCCCCAAGCGTGCCCCTCATACCCACTCCTTAGAGTCCCTAATAGGGTTTGCACACTGCCTGAGCAAGGTGGGGTCCTCAAAGTCATGGAAGATTCCATTTTTGCCACACCACAACTCTGTTACCCTCAGGGATAATATCACCATTATGGAAGACTTATACTGACATACCAGGAAGGAAGGGAATATTTATCAATACTTGGTGTGCGTGATCTTGAACTAAAATCAGCACCCATCTTCAGTGGGAAGAAGGCCAAGTCAGCGCCCAAGAACTTTTCTGAATACTGTCTGCCTGGCTTGCTAGCTTTTAGGATGAAAAGGGCTTCTTGTATGCCAAACACAGTGCCAAATTAATCTGAGCTAATTACAGACATTAAACTTAAGCTACTTTATTTTTTATATGTGGCACAGAGAGGCTAAGAACTTTCTCAAACAGCATTCGTTTCTGCTACAGAGGTGTGCTCCTGGCAACGTTTTCATACTAGGGAGGGAATGAGGGAGGTTCTACTGGTAGAAGCAACAAAACCCCAGGACAGATACTGTTTATTCCCTACAGAGCAGTTTCCCTAAGAGCATGTTTGTCTCTTTGAAAGTCATGCCTTTGAGGTTGAGGAATCCCATTGCACCGAAGAAAGCTATGCCTGTGTGTTTGTCACCTGGAGGAAGGTCGCAGTGGCTGTGTGAAATGATATAACTTCATTCACTGTTATAGTGTGGGCGGAGGCGTCATTCTGAGCAACCGCAGGGCCCCTGTCCTCCAGGTGGAATCCACCCTCGACACCTCTACACGTCCATCCCCAAACATCTGCATAATCAAGAATGGAACTGTGCTATTTGTCCAAACGTCTTCTAGTCCTCAATAAAGCGTGACATATAAACCAAAAGGCAAATACTACGGGGAGGTGATCAGAGCCTCGTGTTTGACTGACAGGTACAGGATCTGTTTGTCATTTTGCAAAGTGATCTGTGGAGGATTTGGTGACTACTAGTAGTTGTCCTTGGACTTCATGGTGGATGACTGAACCTCTAGCACAGGAGTTTCAATTACTCGAAACCCATGGTGAACTGAGGGATGGATCAGAAAAGAAGATAGAACATCTTCCAAATGGGAGAAGACGTTCTATCTAATGAGCTTAGGAGGGAAAATGGCAGCACATCCTGTGCACAATAGCTTGACAGTCCCCGTTTGAGGAGTGATTTATGAAAATACCTAAACCATCTTAGTTCTGGAGCAGATGAAGAACTGCATTCTAATTGCACGCAGGCAGTCCTTGTAGGCTGCACATTTTACATGTCACCTTTTTCTTTTTTAAAATTATATTTTTATTGATTTCAGAGAGGAAGGGAGAAGGAGAGAGAGAGAACTATCAATGATGAGAGAGAATCTTTGATCGGCTGCCTCCTACATGTCCCACACTGGGCATACGCTCTGACTGGGAATTGAACGGTGGCCTCCTGATTCATAGGTCGATGCTCAACCACTGAGCCATGCCAGCCGGGCCATTTCACCTTTTTGATTATTTTTCTGGTTATTATAAATCCACTTGGCCTATTAAACACAGTTGTTATTAATTTTTTGTTTTGAAATAAAATATTTTACAATTTCACAAGAAATTGTAAAAGTACAAAGTTCCTAGCTTCCCCCAATTATAACACCATGCGTAACCAGAATATATCAAAACAAGGAAAATGATATTAGTACACTACTATTAACTACAGACCTTAGTTGGATTTTACAAATATGTGGTTTTTTAAAAAAAGACATTATTTAACCTGACTTAATTATTCTCTTGATTAATTATTTGATTGTGTTTCAGATAGTTGCTCTGCAATGTCTTAATTTAGAACTCAAAAATTTACGTGAAACTTGGATTCCTTAAGCAGAGCCTACTCTTCGTGTTTATGTTTGCTTTTGTTTTGATTTGTGTTGTTCTCTAATAAGAGGGGAATCTAACCTGCCATTGCATGGATTCTTGCAGAGTTTAATGTGATTGCTCATTTGCAAAATCAAGACTTGGAGCACAATCTAAGGTGGCTGTCTTCCAAGTGGTTACTTGGCTTTAGTAAGATCATAATTTTCACTGTTTCTACCAGTGTCTTCTAACCTGTGAGCTCATAAAAATTCTGCTATGCCAAACTCAGTTACCTCTTGAACTTTGTTCTCATCTTTATTTAACCATGTAGGTTACAGGCATGTTGTCATTGAAAGACAATATCATTTTTTTTAATTTAATTAAATTTTTAGACCAACAGCTTTATGAAAAAATTAAGACAAAGACAAAATAAATTAAGTAGGTAAATTAAAAAGAGGACAGTGAAGTCTCCCTACTCCCACGATTCTGGCGGCGTTGGCCTCAAGCTTGAGGCATCTGGGAGTCCTGCAGCCCCTCTTTTATTTTTTAAAATTAATCTTTATTGTTGAGATTATTACAGAGGCCTCTCCCTTTTTCCTCTCATAGATCCCCTCCACCCAGTTCCCACCCTGCCCCAGGCCCTTGCCACCCTATTGTCTGTGTCCATAGGTAATGCATACATGCACATAAGATCTTCGTCTAATCTCTTCCTGCACCGCCCCCCCCCCCCCCCGCCCAACCCATTCCCTCTGAGAATCCTCAGTCTGTTCCATTTTCATGCCCCTCATCCTATTCCATTCACCAGTTTATTCTGTTCATCAGATTTTTTATTCATTTGATTTTTAGATTCAATTGTTGATAGATATGTGTTTGTTGCCACTTTGTTATTTATATTTTTTATCTTTACCTTTTCTTTCTTCTTCCTCTTCTTAAAGAATACCCTTCAGCATTTCATATAATACTGGTTGGGTGGTGATGAACTCCTTTAGGTTTTTCTTGTCTGTGAAACTATTTATCTGACCTGCATTTCTAAATGATAGCTTTGCTAGGTAGATTAATCTTGGTTGTAGGTTCTTGCTGTTCATCACTTTGAATATTTCTTGCCACTCCCTTCTGGCCTGCATAGTTTCTATTGAGAAATCAGCTGACAGTCCTATGGGCACTCCCTTGCAGCTAGCTAACTGCTTTTCTCTTGCTGCTTTTAAGATTTTCTCTTTGTCTTTTGCCCTTGGCATTTTAATGATGATGTGTCTTGGTGTGGGCCTCTTTGTGTTCCTCTTGTTTGGGGTTCTCTGAGCTTCCTGAACTTGTAAGTCTATTTTTTTCACCAGGTAGGGGATGTTTCTGTCATTATTTCTTCAAATAGGTTTTCAATATCTTGCTCTCTCTCTTCTTCTGGCACCACCATAATTTGGATGTTGGTACCCTTGAAGTTGTCCCAGAGGCTCCTTACACCATCTTCATATTTTTGGATTCTTTTTTCTTTTTGCCCTTCTGGTTGGGTGTCTTTTGCTTCCTCATATTTCAAATCATTGATTTGATTCTTGAGATCCTCCACTGTTGAATCCCTGTATATTATTCTTTATTTCAGCCAACGTATGGTAATTTTTGACTGGCCCTTTTCCATATTTTTTTGGCATTCTCACTAAGATCCTTGAAAGTCTCACTCAGTTCCTCCAGTATTATTGTGGCTTTGAACTCTATATCCAGTAGTTTGCTTTCTTCCATTTATTTCATTTGTGACATGTTTCTTTGTCTCTGAATTTTGGCTGCTTCCCTATGTTTGTTTCTGTGTATTGGGTAGAGCTGCTAAACCTCCTTGAGTTGATAGAGTGACATTGTGTAGTAGGTATCCTATAGGGCCCAGTGGCTCAGCCTCCCCAGTCACGTAGGCTGGTAGCTCTAGGTGCACCCCTTTGTGGGCTGTATGCATAGTCTTGTTGTAGTTGAGCCTTGATTAATGTTGGTGTCACTGGGAGAAATTGACTTCCAGGCCAATTGGCTGTGGGGACCAGCTGCGACTACAGTGGAAAAGCTATGTGCAGGAGACACACTTATGGGGCAGGACTTGCTTCAGTGTGACTTTGGTGTTCACTGAGTCTGCCCCTTGAGTGTGTCGCTTAAGGATGTAAAGAGTTGTAATCTGGTATGGTTTCACACTGGCCACTGGTTACACTGGCTCTTGGGTCTCCAGGGAGGTGCAAAGTCAGCCACTGCCTGGGGCCTACCAGCAGGAGCTACAGAGAGATATGCAGATTCCTCCTTTTTGTAGTGGGTTTGGAAGTGTCCAGAAGAGGCCCAGCTGTGAAGCAAGGCTGGCTGGTGCTGGTGCTGGGTCTTGGGCCTTTTATGGATAGGTTTGGGGCTCCCTGACCCAGCTGCAGCTTGTTTGACAGGTTTTTAACCTGAAAAAGGACAGGCCATTCATATGCAAAAGCCACTGCCCACAGCTTGTGTGGGGTTGTAAATTAGGTGGGGCTGCAGGGAAGCACCAGGGCAGAGCAACCAGAAATAGCTGCCAGTCAGCCTTGCAATCTGAGAGGTCCCAGCATGGGAACAATGACCACTGCCAGCACCTCAGTCTGAAAGAAAGCTGCCCCTGAGTTCCTGCACCAATGCCAGACAGTCCAGTTTCTCCTTGTATGTGTCTGGGTACCTCAGAGCCTCGCCCAGCACTGGAGCTCAGAGGAATCAGGAGCTTATACGTTTAGTTCGTGATGCCAGCCTTTTAAGAGAAGCAGCTGGGTCTCTAATCTGCAATGATTTTTACAGACTGTAGTTCTTACAGCCTGTATGGACTTCTTTTCCCAGCTCTGGGACCCTGGGGTGGGCGTCTGGTGTGGGGCTGGGACCCCTTGATCCTCTGGTGGCCTTCACAGAGGCAATCTCCCTCCAGATTAAAAGAGTGGCACATGTGGGTGCCAGCCCAGCCCGTTCTGCACCTCCGCACCTCCTTCCAGTCTCAGTGTGCTTTCTTTTTCACTTCTTCAGTTGTAGTACTTCCATTCAGCCAGCTTTCCAGTGGTTCTTGATGATGGTTGGTCTGTATTTTAGTTATCATTTTGATGTGGTTGTGGGAGGCGATGATTACAGGCATTTGCCTACACCGCCATCTTGGTTCTCTGGACAGTATCATTTTTAGAACATTGCTGCTATAGGTCATGGGAGCTAAGTTCTTCCTTTACAATTGAAAATATTAAGAGCAAAAAGTTGTATTTGTGGAAAAATTTATAGTTTAAAAATACTTTCATGTGCAGAATTTCCTTTGATCCCACACAACCCTGTGAAATAGGCCCCGCAAATGTGGGTGGTTTTTTTTTTGTCCACTTAAGCTTTTTGGGTCCCTAAGACTAAAAGTCTTTTGAAAAAAATTTGGTTCAGTCAGGAAGACATAGTTGTGCCAGATAAATCAGTAGAAAAATATTAACATGGAAAATTTAATATGATGATTAGAATTATATAGAAGAGCTAAGGGAACAACCAGGGGATGGTGAGACAACCCTCAGGTTAATAACCACCAGAAGCTGTCTCCATGCCTAGGGCTGGGAGGACAGAAAAAGAGCTGGTTTACTGGATTTCAGGAAGCATCAGTATCTTCTTAGATCATTGCCACCTATTGGTCAAACATACCTGGAAGGCTAATGACAAGGAGGCCGGGGAAACATAGATTCATAACCACAGGTATTCTCAGCAGAAAAAGGACATATGTGGACACTTGATCTCATTGTACCAACTACTGTGGCAGGAATATCATTTTAATATAATACCACCCACATTATGGCATTATGCTGAGCATGAAAGATATGATGAAATGGACGTTATCTCTGCTGTGAAGAAATTTTCGGTTTTATATGCAAACAACAACAATCATTATTACTGCTGCTAACTTTCACTTACTACCCACTAACATGTATTGAGTACTACTTATATCTTAGAAATAAAAATAAGTTATTTAAATATATTTCCTCATTTAACCCTTTGAATTCAGTTTATTATTATTCCCATTTTACAAATAATAAAATTGAGGCTTTAAGAAGTCAGATATATTGCCAAGGGTCACAAAGCTGGATGGCTATGATTCTGATAATAGATCTTCTGGCTTTAAAACCCTTGTTCTTAACCCTACCCTATATTGTCTTTCTTAATAAAGTGTTCAGAGATGATATGGGATTGCTTCTGTGTCCAGGTTATAGTGTAGATACTAAATAAGTGACTAATTGTTCCCAGCGGGTAGGAGAGACTTGAGAGGAGATAGTATACTCAGGTTGATCTTGGAAGCTTTCTCCAGGTGAACCAAAAGGCAAGGGCAGTCAGAGCAGAGAAGTATCAGCACTGCATAATATGTTCTAAGGGCCTGGTAAACTGGGCTACCAGCAGGTCACACAGAACTGTTGGAGCACAGTGTGGGAGGAGGAATTTTGATGAGAAAAACGAGGGAGACAGGAGCCATGTCATACTCAGGAGACGCTGAATACACAAGAATATGGGCAGCGGTTGATGACTGCGTGCTGTGGAGAGTTCTAGCCAGTTTTGCTTTGGAAATGCCGAGCTGCCTGAAGAGTTAGGAGGCTATAATGACATGTTTGTATAGTACATGGTCATGGCGGTGGTCTCTAGGTAAAGTCAGACAATGCTTGAAAAATAAAAGACTTGAGTTTAAATGTTATGTAAGTAAATTAATAGTGATGCAAGCTCCATCTGACCCTTCACCGTTCTCTCTCAACTTCTCAGTAACTGAAAACCCATGTTCTTGATAAGGGGTTGGTGGTATTTCAATAGTCTTCAGCTATAAATGCTTAATTGGGCCCTTTGCTAATTTGGTTCAAAACTAAAACAATGGCACATAAATAAATGTAGCTATATAATTTTATACTTTATCATAAAATTTTCACACATCTTTTCACATGTAACCCTCCAGTAATCCTATGGGCTTAGTAGCATAGCTGCATTTGCTACATTTTGAAGATAAGAAAAGTGAACAGCAGAAAAGTGAGACACTTTAGCCTTAGGCCTATGAAATAGCAGAGTCAAGAGCATCAACTGACCTCTTTGTTCAATCCAGTATTGTCACAATCATCTTGATCTGAGTCAAATGATTTTTCATTACTCATCATAATAACGTGATGTATTTCTCTCCAGATATTAAATTTCTAAATAATTCCTAAAGCATTTCTATATATTGTGTTTTCCTTTTCCATCTACATATACATTTATAACTTCTTAGTAATAGACTTTGTGATGCATTCAATATGTTCCACTGGCAATAGTCTACATCTCAGAAATGTCACCTGTCAGGTATATCAATTTCTTCAGTAAATAGAAAGCTATTTAATACTTTTGTATGAGCTTTAAACTTAACTTCACCTGGTTTCCATTATGTTGGAAGGTGCTTTAGAGGTAGAAATGCATTTTTGGTCTGCTCACTCGCAGGTGAAATATTATATTCCTCCTTTCTTTTCTTTCTTGTAGGCACTCATTTTAGTTATATATCATCTGTGTTAAAATGGAGATTGCTTTGTATCAGCAAAGCAGAAAGGCTTCTTAATATTAAAATAGTCTATTGTCCTTTACTAGCTTTATATTTCTTCACAGGGATAAATTGTGTTCACTTTATTTATCTGAATGTCAAAAGTCTCTAGATTGCTGCACATTTTGTGATTAAAACAGTTTGGACTAATGGAGAAGGATAGAGAAGGGGGTGAATTTAATTATGATTAACCACATGAGGAAGGGATGAAAGACACTCTGATTCTCATCGAGCTTCATTGCCACTACTTATTTAGCAAAATGATTTAGTGTTTTTTTAAAGAACTTTTGTTGATTTTGTTGTTGTTGTTAAGAGAGAGAGAAGAAAGGAGAGGGAGAGAGAGAAACATTGATCAGCTGCAGCTGCTTCCTACATGCCTCCTACTGGGGATTGAGCCTGAAACCTGGGCATGTGCTCTGACTGGGAATCGAAACAGCAACATCTCAGTGCATGGAACGTTGCTCAAAAAACTGAGCACACTGGCAAGGGCAAAATAATTTATTATTAATGAGCTTATAGCAGAATTGATTTATGTATGCCTGATTAAAAAAAAAAGATCCTTGAGTGACAACATATATTTCTACCTTCTGAGTTTCCTTGGTGATATCTTCCTCTGACTTATCATTTGGCTTTTCTCAGAGGAAAATTAAAATTGTCAGTATCATGATTCTAAAATAAATATTCATTTCTGTCTTTCCACATATTGCTCACATGCACATACTATATTCAGAGTGCACATATATTCATGACTGTGCATGTGATAATTAGAAAATGTTGCTTTTATTTTTTAAATTTTTTTTATTGATTAAGGTATTATAAATGTGTCTTTATCCCTCCATTGTCCCCTCATCCCCACAGTCTTGCCCTCACCTTCACCCCCTGTTGTCTGTGTCCATCGGTTATGCTTATATGCATGCATACAAGTCCTTTGGTTGATCTCTTCCCCTTACCCCCACCCTCCCCTACCTTCCCTCTGAGGTTTGAGCATCTGATCGATGCTTCTCTGTCTTTGTTGTTCATTATAATCCACAAGTGATTGAGGTCATGTGATATTTATATTTCTCTGTCTGACTTATTTCACTTAAAAAGTTAAAGAATTGTGTGTATGTGTGTGCATGAAATATAAGTACAGGGTAGGGCAAAAGGAGGTTTACAGTTGTGAGTGCACCAAAGAGTTTCTTGTATTGTTTATTAATTATTGCATTATTTTCCAAACAGACAACTGTAAACCTACTTTTGTCCCACCTTGCATATACAATATAAATATGATGAGTATTTACAATAAAAATATGAAGGAAATTGGTGATTTTTATTTCTTTTTATTTTACTCCTTTGGTGGTGGTTGTTTCCATAGAAAATGATGTTTTAGAAAAATTCGATTTCATCCTGGGGAATTTCAGTGCTGGGTAGTGTACAGACAATATAGAATATCTGAATTAGAAGACTCCGGTTTTGCTTCCAGCTCTGTGATTAGCTAGCTGTGCTGACTTTGAATGAGGAAACTGAGCCTCATTTTCTACATAGGTAAGAGGGTGACCATGTCTTTCCAATGTGAAGTAGTTTTCTTGAAGATAAATTAAAATATAAACCTCAAGAGACTTTGATGAACAAGGTAAAGGTACTATTCAAATTACATGTTGGAAATGATTTTTTTTAAGTGTTTAAATCAGGTTAATTAGAAGTCTGTTAAATGTGATGATATAGATCCTCTTAGCCAAGTCAAGGATATAATTTTTGTGTGAAAATCTAAGTTATGGTTTGGAAAGCTGGAAAGACAAGTTCTAGGAGTGAAATCTGAGTCCAAAATCTGAAAGCTCAGATCAAGGTTGGACAAGTGCTCAACCAGAGCAATGTTAATTTAACCTATAGCTTAGCCAGAGAAATAATCATTGCTAAGAAAGAATTTGGTAGAAAGATGAATATTGCTTTCCTCCTCTTACCACCTCTAGGCCCTATAATCCTGACTAGAAGAGTTATACGGGGTGTTCCTGAAATATGTTTCTCTAAAGATTATGTACTCAAAAATAATTTAGAGGTAAGTGTATTTGTGAGCACCACTGACTCAATTTCACACTCAGTAATGATGGCTGAGTCAGGTACTTGGTCATGAATCTGTCTGTGTGTCCTCTTCACTGAGGAGCTAAAATAGACACCAACCTAAGAAGAGAGTTGAGTTGTGGCTTATTCAAGGTCCTTACGAGGCCAGCATGGCTCCTGTCCTTTGAGATAAGATGCCAAGTCTTGTTTCAGAGCCCTTTTGGCTAAGTTATAGTAGGTGCTTGATGTCTTGTTTAGTGGCTTTAAATTCTGAATAAGGCCTTGCTTTTCTTTCTCTGTGATCTACAAAGCCACAGTTGCCCTGTGGTTCTGAAGCCTTCCATCCCTCCCACTTGAATTCTTTCATGTCTCTACCTGTGCTGTCCTGGAAGCTTCGTTTGCTCTGTACAATCAACATTCCCTCTTGCTGTCCAGAGTCCTGGCATTTTAAGGCCCTTTTAGCAGAAACAGTTCACTGTTTTGAGTCTGAACTGTACTATATCTCCTGTGGAGCAGCAACAAGGATACTCTCATGATGCTTATTTCCCATCAACCATAAACAACACCCCCATGCTCCCAACTCTCACCCTTGTGATAGTGCAGATACATCACAGTTGAAGCACTTCATGTTCCCTTCTCTACTTTTATGCCTCTTGCCATTTAGGAGGACAGGTTGGATTACCAAATGGTCTACACAAAGCTCCAAGAACACTAGCGAGGGAGGAGTGAAGCAAAAATAAAAATTTCTCACCGTATAGTCTGTTAGAGGGGCCCCCATATGCTCTCACCTTGGGCTACGTCTGCCATCCTGTTCCTGCTGTACTCTTTCTCTTATACTTTTCCTGCTTTAGACCCAAGGCTTCCAAAAAGCTCCATTACTGCTTTTAAAATGCTAATATATAAGTAGTGCATGGAATACTCTTTTGTATTAATACATAGAATATTGAACACCCCACACAGAAGTGCATTTAGATACCTGAATAAATGCCTGGGCTTGCCCCATGGTCAGTGTGTGTCACCTGCATGACCACAAACACCCAGCAAAGTGTCCCTTGGTCAAGTGCAGTTATTTTCCTTCAAGCACATTTCTGGCCATTTTATATCATCACTTCTTCCGGTTTGTTTGTTTTTTGTCCCTCCTCTTGCCCCTCCCCTCCCCCCCCCCCCATTTCTTGTTATCAAGCATTTGTAATAATTTCTGGTTATTTTTTCCCATTTTCTTAAATATATTTGGCATTAGGATTCAATTGAGGATCATTAATAAACTAAAAACAAGACCTCATGGGCACATAACTGTAACTAAATAGAAGGAAACAGCACAATTGCTTGCACGTAGGCCTTTCAGGCTGTTAGCATATCGAGGACCTATATGACAATAGGCATTCCACCCTTGTGGGTTGATAACTAAATTTTGATCTTTAAAACTTGCTGCTGATTAGTATAATTCCAACAATCCAGAGGGGCATGCATATTGTCTATATAGTTCATGTTTTGCCAAGTAGAACATGTCTATATTTTTGTATTCTTTGTGTGTATCTATATTATGTAGTATACTACATATATCTATATATGATCCCTTTGTCTATATAGTCCAGTTGAATTACTTTCTTAGCTCTCTGCATGAATTTTTTCTCCAATGTTATACTCTGCCGTTTAACATTTTAATTGGATAAAATTACCACCCTATTTACAAATTTGTTGATGTTAGTTACAATCTCATTCACTATTGAAAAAATCCCTCCTATTTTAAGTCTGGAATCTATATAGTGCAGATAGTGTGTTATTTCCTGCCCTTATATCCAAGACAGAGTGAGTTTTTCCACCATAGATTTCTCAAGATGCATGTAAAGCTGTCTCATTAGAACTCTTAAGTGTTAAAAATCACCTGTGCAGCTCAGGACTTGCATGTGAGAAGCAGTGCTTGAGGTCAAGTATCCTGTGTCTTACTTTCTACAGTATAACCAAACCAGCATTGAGGCTTCTAGGTGTAAAATTGCTTATGTCTATTTGAAAATTTATGTATTCTTTAAATTTGGAAATGATTCAAAGCTGTACCTAGAGCAAATATGTGAGTCAAAATATAATCCCTTAAGGGAGATCCATGTGATGTTAACTCACCTTAATGTTTTGATAGTGTGTGTGTATATATGCACTCATATATACATATGTATATTTTTTCATACTAATGTATAAATATAGATCAATAAAATATAAGAGTTATTAGAGCTCTGGAATCAGTTTGAAATGCAAGCCAATTTATTTCACTCTTTTGCAAAATGAGATGCAACCTGGGAAGAAATTTATGCAGTGGTAATAACAGCAGCATATTGAGCTCATATCATGTACCATGTTATATGCTCATCTCTTTAATATTCATAACAACCCTATAAAGCAAGTACTATTATTATTCCCACTTTACATATAAGGTCAGGCCTAAAGAAATTAAGTAGTTTACCAAATATGTGGCAATTAGCACATCTACAATCCAGCAGTCTATTTTAGTGGTTTTATTTCCTTTATAGTTGCAAAGGAAATGAGTGCTACAGTGATGAACCATATGTCTATTAGGAATATAGCTCTGCACGAGGCTGAATTGGGATTGGAATCTCTTATCTGACAGTTAATTCTCCTTGAGAGGTCTGTGTGCAGAAAGGATCACAGAGGTATTGGAGTTCCATTGCCTAAATCCAGCCTGATCTTATCTTGAGTATGACAATTAGCCCTGCTCAGATAATGTAAAAGTTTTAATATCAGGCACTGTTGGAATCCTAAGATGGCATAATACTATATTTCCTCTTTAATTCACATAAATCAACCAAAATAGTCTTGATTGATTTCCATTGACCATTTCTGAAAAATTTAATAAACTTATTTATTCTTACCCATAATTATTTTTGCCAGTTTTGAGATCATGTGAGATATTGACTAAAGTTGTAGGTACATAAGTGGAACCAAGTGAGGGGCTTTTAAATAACATTTCCATGGACATCAAGCTTTTTTTCATGCATATGCCATTAGAGACTCATCACTTTAACAATCACATACTTTAAGTCTTGTAATCAGTCAATGTCATTTTAAAATAAGGCAGATAAAAATAGGAAGTTAAAGTTATTTTTTTATAAGCTACAGGTAAATGAGATTATCCTGGAGGGAAAACCTATATCTTAAAATATATAGTATAGAAAGGCACAGAAGACCAAGTCAAATTAGATACTTTAAAAAAAAAAAAAAGATTGGCAAGACATTTAAGAAACCACAAGTAGCTATGAGCAGCAGAAGCAATTATATATTTCTTCTTAAAATAATCAGATGCAGGGATGCAGTGATAAAAATCTTAGCTAGAAATGAAGTCAATGTCTTTCATCAAATCAAAACATTAGAATTTTTTCTCAGTCAAGTTTTAGTTTTTAAAGGTTGAATATTTATGGGGAATCTAAAAGCCGAAATTGTCAGAAGTCCTTGAAAAAGGTTAAACTAAAATTAATAAGTAAACACAAAATGTCCGTGAGAGAGCTTGGAGGTGTCCATGAACACCTTGAATTAAAACGCAAAGCATTCTCTTGGAAAGAGTTTGTACCTTTCATTAGATTTCCAACAGAGTCCAAAAACTCTCAAAAATTAGTTCCCTAGAACAGTATTTTTCTTTCTTATTTCTTTTCTAACTTGTCCATGAAGTAGGTTGGCTTGCGAACATCACATTTAATGTGTGTTAGTGGCTTTGTATAAAGTCGTAGCATCATAGACTCATAGAAGTTCAGCTTTTATCCTTGTGAATCACTTCTGCTTTCTCTGCCAAGCATATAATAAGCCTGTGCTTAAGAATCACTGGCGTGAAAGGAGAAGAGAGAAACTCTGAAACCAGCTGGATTTGAGTTCAAAGTTTCCCCTGCTATTTGGTTAGTTTTCATAAGCTTTTTGAATCTCATTATTTCTTACTTTTAATCATGCTGATTCTACATCATAGGGTCATAGTGGATTGGGTTGGATCACAGAGGTATTGGGGTTCCATTGCCTATATATATTCTCATTTAATCCAGACATACTGTATATACCAATACCACTTGGGTCTAGGTAGAACTTTATATTAGTCCAAGGTATTTCATTCTGTGTTTTACCACTTTATAAGAATGTTCTTTTATAGTGACCATAATCTGCCCAGATTTAATTTTCCTCCAACTTTTTTTGAATCCTTGTTATAGATATACTAGAGGCCTGGTGCACGAATTTGTGCACCAGTGGGGCCCTCAGCCTGGCCTGCGGGATCGGGGTGAAACTGGCTCTCTGACTTCCCCCAAGGGGTCCTGGATTGTGAGAGGGCACAGGCCAGGCTGAGGGACCATGCCAGTGCATGACAGGGGCTGGGGTGGGACGTGGGAGGTTGGCCAGCCAGGGAGGGACTGCAATAGGGCTCCAGGGGATATCCAGCTTGTCTCGCTAAGTCCCGATCAGCCAGACCCCAGCAGCAAGCTAACCTACTGGTTGGAATGTCTTCCCCCTGGTGGTCAGTGCATGTCATAGCAACTGGTCAATTTATTGACTGTCTGCCCCCTGGTGGTCAGTGCACATCATAGCAAGCAGTTGAACAGCCTTAGCATATCATTAGCATATTATGCTTTGATTGGTTGAACGGCCAACTGGATGACCAGACACTTAGCATATTAGGCTTTTATTATATAGGATTACAAGTCTAAGTCCTCTTCAGCCTAACTACTCCTCCATTCCTTTCTAATATTCCAGGGTTACAAGTATTCTCATTGTCCTTGCCATTCTTTGAGGTATTCATATATTTTATGTCAGACTGTATATAGTCATTCTGCCACAAGTCTTTTCAAAAGATTTCTGAGAATTTCTTTGAAAGCTTTATTTAAGTGTTCTCTGAATGTGCATCTTCTGGGAATATGTTTGCCCTGTGTTTGAGGTTCATCGCATAGGTCTCTGTTGGCTTAGTGATGATCCTACTATTATGACCCAAATTCAGAAACCTGTGAAATGAAATGTTTGCTTCTATAGCTTTTGATACAATCAGTTCAGGGGATACTTTTACCTATTCATACCAACTTAGGAACAATTCTTTCTGGAAATATAGTAAATAGAATGGATTTGCCAGACTGTAGGGTGAAATTTCTTAGGTGCCTATTTATAGCTAGACTTTGTGGAAGAAAAATAGTGTAGGAGAAAAAGAAGATAAGACTGTATATTTATATCTGTGCTATCCATACTCTTCTGTGAAATCAAGAGAAAAGAATCTCACAGGTGATGATAAAAGCTATTTAAAGAAGGATATTTATTTCCCTATTCCTAGGATTACGTGTGTGTGTGTGTGTGTGTGTGTGTGTGTGTGTGTGTGGTGGGGATTCTATGAATAGACTGTCCACTTCTCCTTATCTCAAAGCCTATTTCGCAGCTGATGTGACAGTTGCACTGAAATGAACAAGTCATGGTGACTGTTCCCCATATTTGTAATTTCTGTGTTTATGCATTCCACATACAAGCACCGAGTGTCCAGCATCAATGAAACACTGTTGTAGAAGCTTCTGGTACACAGAGGAAAATAAGGAGATGCCTACCCTCCAGCAGCTCATTGTCTAATGAGAGCAGACAGACGTCTGACAAATAAGTTAAGGAAAACAAACTATGTGCAGAAATGTTCATCACTCCTTCCTGAGGATACAGGGAAAGGTTTCTGGGAATAACTTTTATTCTAGATGGAGCAGGCAAAGAACAGGTTAGGGCTTTTCAGCAGAAGGGGCGAAGTTGAAGAGATCAGAAGATGCCTGCACACACTGAAACCTGTGAGCCATCTGGCCCCATTGGACAGCAGGCACTTGGTCCTCACTACAGCATCCTGAGGAGTCATTTCCCCATGTTACAGAAGTGAGAGTGGACAGTCCGAGTATTTAGGGGTTTGGCCTGGAAGCTCATTTGATAAGTTAAATCGCTAACCTTAAACTGAAGGCTTCTAGCTCCTGGTCTAGTGATCTAGCCACCTTGCCAAGTATTTCTGCTTACTAAGGTTGCCTAGAGACAAGACATCCTTTCTTTCATCAAGTCCTGCTCAGATTTGGTTTGGATTTTTTTTCAGTCATGTATGCTTTCATTTCTGTTAGATAGTAGGCATGGAACAAGGACGCTGAAACTATATACTAATATTTGCTTTGTTAATAAACCACTTCAAAGCATTTCAGTTTCACTGGTTCTAACAAGTCACCAATGAATGTGCCAATGTGCCTTTTCTCTCCTTGTCATGCCTCCCTTCCTCCCACTTATAATTTCTTGCTGCGACATTTGCATTGTTCCAATTTTTAGTTTGAAGCAGTTCTTTACAAGTTGCATTTTGAAGTTAGAGAACATCTTCCTGCTCCCTCCTCCTCAGTGATAGACTTCCTGTGAGAGTCAAGAGATAAATTGTTTAAATAAAATTTAAAATAAACTCATTAGAGTAGATGATGTATTGGAAAATAGCCTATGTATGGCATAAACTTACAGAAGCATATTTTTGAGTTTGGAAAATATTTATGTATCCCCAAGCCTCCTGTTTTTCCGGTCTGTTAGAGGTCTTCATCTGTAGCACTGAAAGATGAATGAAACATTGGCCCCATCCTTACAGGTTTCTCAGGTTGGCAGGAGAGTCAAACACTTATGGCAATGGATTGGAACACTAATTCAGAGTGCATCAGTGGAAGATCGTTTGAAATACAGAGATGATACTGAGGAAAGAGTGACTAAGTCTAGAGAGGAAGGAAGAGTCTCCTGGAGAAAGGAACCTTGAAATTGTATTTTAAAAACTGCAAAGGAGTTTTCTCGGAGGAGCAAGTTAGTGGGATTGGATAGCCACGGTAGAAAGTATGTTCTGTGTAAAAATGTTTATGGGTGGAATGCTAGGTGTTGCCCAGGATTATTAAGTAGAAGAGGTAAGGCCCTAGCAAAGCTGTGGGTGAAAGTCTTTAGAGACTGACCTGATTGCTTAGACTTCCAAGCTGGACTGTGGGAAGCCAGTGGAGGGTTTGAAACAAGAAAGACAGTTGAACAGACTTACATAATAGAAAAACATTAAATAATGTTTTGTTTAAAGAATATGTCTGTGGAGCCCTGGCCAGTGTGGCTCAGTTGGAGGAGCATCATCCTATGCAAAAGGGGTAGAGAGGCATTGAACCTGGAGGCATACTACAAACATCAGGGTAAGGATGGCACTCGCCAAAGAGAGTGAGCCAAAACAGGGAGAGATTAGGGCAAATCTTACCTATGAATTTCAGTGATAAAAGTATTACTAGAAAGAAGGTATGAATCATCTACGTTAATTGCTACTAGACAAGTCAGATAATTAGACATGGAATTATTGCAGAGTTTTAAAAACTAAAGGAATTCTATCTTTGAATGAACTAGTTTAAAAATTGGAAATTGAGACTGCTACGTATAAAATTTTTGTACAAAAAAGAGTATTCTTTAAGATAGGCACAAACCACTTTCCTGGGAGCAGAGGGAGAAGGAGTGTCTGCATGGGAGAAGAGGGGTCCTAAGGAAGAGCAAGCAGCCAACTTCAGAGCCCGAACTGTCCTAAAAGTAGGCCTCCTTTTACTTCACAGTTGTTTACTATAAGAACTTTATTCTGAAACAAAGGCAAAATGGATTCTGTACTGGTGATGAGATCATGACCAAATTTAATTTCAGTTTTCAACAGTTCCATTGGCCTTGGTGTACAGGCTGAATTAATATGTAACATTAATTATTTTACTAGCTTTTTGACATGTGTGTGATGGAAAAATTGAGTCTTCTTCTTGGCCCTGTATTATTTCTAGGAGTTTCTAGAACATGGGTTCATCAAATAGTCTCTTCTTAACGGAAATATTTCTCTTCCTTCTCATTCTTTATTCTTAGAGGCTGTAAGCATCGCCCTCCTTCAGTTTGGGAGTTCAAACCCAGCAGAAAGACTATCTCTATCTTGTCCGTTCCACTCTTGATTTCCCCAGCATTTGTTAACCAAAAGCACAAAGCTCACCCTTTCCATGTTAAGCCAAAGAAACGCAGAAAGGACTCTTCTCCAGCCTGACCCGTGGCTTGATAAATATGTCTGGAAATGTCTGAGCCACAGCAGTGAACACAGCCTGAATCCTTTGCCACATAGATTATGGGATTTACGTGGGACTGGAAGCACACCTAATAAAACAAGCAAACAAAAGACAACAGACAAACCAAAACAAAAAAAAAAGCACAAAACATGAATAGTATTTTAGAGCCTTAGGCAGGGCAGCAATCTAATTTTTTTTTTTTTCACGTGAAGAAATTGAAATAAAAGTAATTTAACAGATACATCTAAGGACTCAAAGCTCGATTTTGTAGATCTCAGACATGTACCCAAGTCTTCAAATCTCAGGCTATTTCCTTTCCCAATAAAGTAACACACACACACACACACACACACACACACACACACACACACCCCAGTAACTGAATGTTGAATACAGTCTAATTCCTTCCATTGAGTAGGTGGACTAATTTTTCCTGTACTCTTGGAAACAAGAGAACTATTTGAGATGGGAAGCAAACATAGTAACATGTGGATATATCCTATTATAGGTGAAGAAAAAAAGTACAATGCTTAGCTAATTTCTCTTTGTATTTTAAGTTTCAAATTCTATTCACTTGTAATGTAGAAGTAATAGTTTTGACTACATCTGCTTAGAACAGCGATTTTCAACCTTTTTCATCTGATGGCACAAAGAAGCTAATTCTGCAGGACACCAAAATATATATTTTTGCCGATCTGACAAAAAATAGGTATAATTTTGATTCATTCATAACAAAAGGCTATTGCATTGGCTGTTGCCATTTTTTTTTTTTGATAATCTAAGGGGAATAGGTCAGTGCCCTTGACTTCAGCTCTTGTGTGTTTTAAAAATGTTTACACCATACTGGTTGAAAATCACTGGCTTAGAGGATAGGGAATTTAATAAATGTTGATAAGAAATGTAAAATCTCAGTATTTAATTTCTGAGTGTTCATAATACTTGTGGAGGATAGCACAGTTCAACAAGATATTCATAGTATTGTGTGTTTACTGAAACAACTGGTCAGTTGAAATACAATTCTAATTGAACTCAGTATGTGATTAATGAATCAACTTAATTAGTTAAACTGATGATCTAGTATAGTAAAGTGTGAGTTAGTAGAATTTATTTGGGTAAATGGCTGTGAATTAGATTTTCCAGGTAGGTAGTTAGATAAATAAAGTCTTCATCAATCCAATTCAGGTGCCATTTTTTTTAAAAATCAATTACCTTTCTTAAATCCTCTGTTTAATTAAATTCCTTTATCAAAAATATTTTTCTCTATTTTCCACAAAATGAATTTGAAACATCTTTATCTGGCAATCAAAGTCCTCTCCATTTACCTTAAATCTTTCCAATTGTGTCACTGGCCCCTGTTCCTCATTTTCTTTTCTGTTCCTCATATTCTTTTTTTAAAAAATATATTTTAGCCGAAACCAGTTTGGGTCAGTGGGGAAGTGCCCGCAACCCAGGTACATGCCCTTGACCGGAATCGAACCCGGGACCTTTCAGTCCGCAGGCCGATGCTCTATCCACTGAGCCAAACTGGTTAGGGTCCTCATATTCTTTTTTTAACCCTTCTTTTAAATATTCTACTATATTAGAGGCCAGATGCACAAAATTCGTGCAAGGGGCTCGGCCCTCCCAACCCTGGCTTCGTCCAGAAGGTCGTCTGGAACGGTGTCCGTCAGGTCATTCAGCTGTCTTGTCAATTAGCATATTATGCTTTTATTATTATAGATACCTTTTATTGAACAATTGCCCCCAAATTATTTTGCCTGTATATATCACACACTTATTTACCTTGGGCTTTTCTTTATATTTATCACTCTTATTTGAATACCCTTCTTTCTCTCTCTCTTTTTTTAAGTGATTGAAAGGCGAGGACTTCTTCAAAGACTCATATCAAATATTAACCTATCTGAGAATCCAGTCACTGCTTATTGACTCTATTACAATTAAAATCTCTGTATGCACAGGACCACCGAGCTACTCAGATATCCCTTTTCCTCTCTGGAGTTATGTGCTTTTTCATTTTCCGAAGTAGCCAATTTAAATCTTACCACTTCTTTCAACTCTCCAATCCTACTACTATTATTGCTCATTCAATTGATTCACTGAGACACCAGCTTTAGGTGTGAACTCTACCAAATTATATCCTTCCACCCTCAAATATACCCATGTCCTCCCTCCAGCTTTCCCCTCTCCCAAAGCAGAGCGTCACCTTCCAAATTTTTCACCTGTGTTCTCGGTTGCATACCTTTCGCCTTTTGAGATTTTGCCATATCTCTTATACCTTCGATATCTTCTTTTCCATTATCTCCTTTATATCCCCCTCCAATATATTTGTTTTTAATAACAGTGTTTTCTAATATCCCTGCTTCTTTCTCAAACAACTGCCATCTTACCTGTTGCTCATCCTTTATCTGATGAGCAAACGTGTGGAATTATTAGCTGATACACATGACTATGTTTCCCTTGTTTATCCTTCCATTCCATGCACTCAGGTGTTAACTTCCATGGAACTACTGAAATGGTTCTGAGGTCCAAATCAATGGCCTTTTCATCTTCATTATCATTCTCGTCAGTTTTCTCCACACTCAATACCATTGAACACCTTTCATGAAATACTGCTCACTTTTATTTTTCAGAATATGGATCTTCCAGTGCCCTCCCCTACTTTTTTGACTTTTTTCCTGTCTGTTAGGAGCTCAAGGTCTAGTTGGACAGATCTGATAATTCATGTTCTTCATGAAATATTATCAGTGGCTCCCTATTACCTACATAGTAAACTTCATGGCCTTTTATATTACACAGACTTTTTCATGGCCACACCAGAAGGCCTCCAAAATATTGCACGCATTCTTACCTCTGGGCCTTGGATTACACTATTGTTCTGTCTTGAATGCTGTTTCATACTTTTCAACTTGAGAAAGTTGTGCTAAACTTATAAACTAGCTCCCAAATGCCATCCCCGCTGTGCCTCTTGCTTTCCCTGATTATTGCATGCAGAATCAGTAGTTTCTGCGTTGCCTTAGCACTGTTTATGTGCATCACTGTTTTTATGTAATAGCACATGTCATATATTGAAAGTGTCTTAAAAACTTCTCTTTTACCTCTTGCATTATTCCCTCAATTAGGTTTGGCCATATATTAATATTTACATGTATAGTGCTTAGCACAGTGTAAGTGATCACTAAGTACTTATTTATTGATGATTGTGTCTCCTCCATCAAAGCTCTTTGGTGAGTGAAATTATAAAATATCTCTGCATATCACATATCTCTAGAAAAGAAATTATTAAAAGAAATTGAATTAAAACACTTATTTTGCAATGTAAATGGTGAATTTTCAGTAATTAGGGGGAAACTGTGTATTCTCATAATTACTATAATAAAATGTTTTAATCAATATTTTAAAATATAATTTCTCAATATTTATTTTACTTGTCACATCATTCAAATTAAATTAATACTAATAGTAGCTCTTACTTTTTTTTCCATCTTTCATAATTTCTTACCTCTTACTTTTCTCTGATTTCTCATGTTCTATTAAAATATAGAACCATGGTTCTTAAAAATGCCACCTTAAAATTAGTCTGCACTCTGAATGCACACTCTTCAAAATAGAGTAAGAACATTTTACCAATTTTTAATCTCCTCAAAATATTAATCACTCATCTGAGAGTCTATTTCTTTTCTCAATCTAATTTTACTTCATTTACTTATTAAATTCCATCCTGCTCATGAATATAACTTCATGGCTCAGAGAGCCTTATATGGGGAAAATTCCATCCTATTTTACCTTAACCCCATGAAAGAAACTCCCATTCCTCAAGGGACATACTGGAATTCTTCTCACCCGCTTAAGGCCTTGAGACCAGAAATAAAAATTCAGATTATCCATCTATAGCCATTGAACTGTGAGCGAAGGTGTTTGGAGTCTGCCCTCACCAACCAGGTGTTCAGTGGGCAAGGGACCATGTGTTATATTTCTGCATAAGGCACTTGTGTGCTAGAGCCTAGCTCAGTGGCTGTATTTATAGATATTTGTAAAGTGAATGAATGATGGCCATGGTAATTATTTTACGCACTTAAGCTCATTACATTATATTTTCCGTATAGCTTTCGGATTAAAAGAGTATTTGCAAAATTAGTGTTTATGACTTGATAAAATTCAGGTATTAAAGGTAATAGGAATTATTTTTTAACTTCTGGGGATTTGCATTTTTCCTTTTAATAAGATACAGACATCATAACATTGCCTGTAAGCATAACATAAATAAAATATCCAGATGATTACAGTTAACTTTTAATCTGAACACTTTGGCTTATATAATCATAATCAACATTCTTTTTGTACAGTCAATGAGGACCTTACCCATTTACCAGATATTAAGAAATAAATAAGTACTCAGAGTGTGAACTCCAGGATAGACTTTTCATATTTGAAATTATGACATGGGATGCACAGACTAAGTAAAGATTTTTTTCAACTTTTTAACAGTATTAACTTTTTATTTTTTTAAAGGAAAAGCTCTCATAATTCCAGACCCTAGTGAATCGCTGGCATTCATTTTCTGTGTTTCACTCCAGATAACTTTCATAACACTGCCTAGAATTTTAGCAATTATACAGTATTATGTTCTGTATATTCACATATTGCACAACATAGCTATCCATGTTGTAAAAATATTTTAAATTATTACTTTAATGGTTGCATAATAGTCTAGAGATTTGGTATTCTAAAACTTGCTTAATACTCTCATTATTTACTTTCAGAATACTCCAGATTATTGTAGAGATATAAATCAGTATACAGCCTGAATTAAAATGAAAAAGTACTTATAACTTCATTTCCAGGAGATAATAACTGTTAATATATTAGAATATATCTTGAATATTTTAAGTAACTAGCCATCTTCCTTTCTAAATTATATAAACATGCATAAAATATGTTATATCTATATTTTTAAATATATGACCATGTAATATATAATAAGACTATACAAATTATAATAAAATGTTTATTAGTAGTATAACCAATTCTCTTGTCTATAAGTAAGAGTTATCTGCATATTGTTTTCTCTTTGGAATATACCACAGTTTAAAAGAAGTCCCCTATTATTTCACATTTAGAATATATATAATTTGTGATAATGTGATGGTGAACATCCATATCATTATACAGTTGTCTTAGTTACTTAAAATAAATTTTTAAAATTGTGTTAAAAGTATACATATTTTAAGACTTTGAAACTTATGGACTGGACAGTGTCAAGAAAAGGTTATATAAACTGGTATTCCTAACAGCTATTATGTAGCCTTTCTGAGCATTTTAAAAGAATTCTTTAACATGAATTACTGAAGCACATTATAAAACATTTCAAATGAAACAATTGTAGTTCTGGAGAATACGAGATAATGGTTGCATTGTATTCTTTTTCATATATTGAAATATATATTAATTTCTCTTTTTGTTTTGTTTTGCTAATACTCACTTTATGATATTTTTTCCATTGATTTTTACAGAGAGTGGAAGGGAGGGGAAGAGACAGAGAGATAGAGAAACATCGATTGGTTGCCTCCCACACACTCCCCAATGGGAGCTGGGATGGAACTTACAACCAAGATAGTTGCCCTTGGCTAGAATCAAATCCAGAACCCTTCAGTCTGTGGGCTGATGCTCTATTTACTAAGCCAAACTTGCTAGGGCTAATTTCTCCTAACATGACATTGATTGGTGATATATTAATACTGTCAAGTTGATAATTTTTTAAATTAATACTTTTCAAATTAATACTTTCAAATTAATACTTTTTAAAATGTTTATATGTATTTCATTTAAGTGAAGCCTTGGAAATCGGAAAACATTTTAAAAAACTGAGTAGTTTTTTTCCCTAAGATACTGTACCACTTTATAAGTGGCATCTCTGAGAACAGCCCTGTTGGTTAAATTTATCATTGGTTAATAGGTGAAAGCATTTTAGGGACTGAGAGTTATGAAAACATTTAAGTATGAAAATTCTCATTTGTTTCTCCTTTAATACCTAGTCACAATAACATAGTTTTACTTTTAAGAAAGCTCTAAAATATTTGTAAACTTCTATAATAATAAAAGTGTAATATGTTAATTAGACCGGACGTCCACAACCTTCCGGACTAAGCCGTGGCAGCGGGGCCCCAGCCCCTTGCATGAATTTTGTGCATCAGGCTCTAGTAATTCAATAAAAAGATTTGAGGTCAGATGGAGCTAATTTCATTTTTATCCCTTGAAAAAATAAAGCCAAATAAAATTAAACTAGGCCCCCTGGATACCAGTGTGATAGTTTCCGACCTGGCATTTAGTGGTGTCAAAAGTACAATCAACAGGAGAAGTGCTCCTTTTGGTGATATCATTCATCACCTTGTCAGCTGGATACAAAATAGGCTTGGCTTCTATTTCAGATAATGTCATTGGGAAGTTCTCAGTCCCTCAGGCTTATTACCTGTATAGTTTGGTAAACGAATAATACTTTCCAAGAGATTTCTTTTGTTATATGTAACTATACATTTACTACACTTAAGATTTTTTTCAAGTCAAATCCATTTTCAATTCTCTGCATATTTTGTTTACCGCCCCCCCGCCAGACAGTATTATATGAATGAATGGATGGAAGTACTTAAACTATAACAGTCATATATTCCATAAAACTATAATAGTCATATATTCCATAATATTCCATAATAATATGCATTAACAACCATATAATACTATACAAGATAACTCATATACATTTTGTATATATCCAATGGTGGATAGAATAAGAAGAAAAGGACGAAAAGAAGAAGAGGAGACAAAAGGGAGAAAAATATAATGAATATGTAATGAATAAAAGAAGAATGTGTAATGAATAAGAGGATTTGCTACAACAATATTTTTCCAGTTGTGGTCAGAGGACTGCCTGGGGAAAGAATAACATGGTGCTTGTCAAAAGCAGAGCTTCCTGCCTGCTCCTCCTTGTACTGGGGTGGACAAAAGTAGGTTTACAGTTCATATGGAAAAATAATACAATAATTAAAAATTATTAATTTGGGACTCAAGGATCTGTAATTTTCATGAGTACCAAAGTGATCTGTGCCCATTGAAGTTTGAAATCTATTGAGCTAAAGTATAAAGTTAATTGACAATTCTGACCCATGGCCTGATTTTACAAAATTGTATTGGCTTGTAAAATCTATTCATATATTAGGACTTGTCCTCAGCATTAAGAGGAGTATAAATGCACAGAAGTCTAAGAAAATAAACTTTTTATGGAGAATGCATTGGAAAATTGTAACTAATGAGGACTCATTCACCCTATTCATTCACCCTAGCCCATTCACTATTGTTAGAAGGCTCATCCTTGAAACTCAGGCAGGGGAAACTTAGGATAGCATGACTTTTTACTTACAGAGTGATTTTATTTCAAGAGAGCCTAAAAATGGTGAGTGCAATTCATGTTCAAGTAACATAATAATTAAGCTGTGTAGGTATAGCATCTCTCAGCATTACTAAAGCATACACATTATTTTAAAAAATTGAATACCAAATACTGTTTGCATGCAACGTATTTGCTACAAATCTATTATTGGAACATACTTTGCCAAGGAAAATACTGTAAATAAAATCTAAATGACAGATAATGATGCTTGATCATTGTTAATAGTGATTTTCCATAAATTAATTTTAAAAAGACATTTGGGGGCATATTTTAAGTATGATTTTTGATAATGTAAGCTATTTTTCTACTTATATAATTTATATAAACTTTCTCATCTAAGAAAAAATTAGCATAAAAAGCATAAAATTAACAAGAGATGAATTAACAGTTCCAAAAATTAACTGCTAATTTTGGTTTCCTTTTGTTAAAAAAATTACCAATACTCATGTCAAAACTGTTCTTTATTAGTGAAAAATATATTTACAATGGAGTTCTTTTTGACATGTACATTTTAATTTGTGTTAAAAACATATTAATCTCTGCCTCTTTTCTTTTCAATGTTTGAAGTTGAATTGCACACAAAGATAATATGCAAATCAAGGCAATTCTTTCCAAAGCTCTGAAAACCTAATGTCAAAAAGTACATATTTTAGCATACATTATTTAGTGAAAAGTTCATTTTTATTTTTTCTGCAAAAGGTCTCTAAGCTTTGGAGTAAAGAAATTTTGTGGGTTCCTAATTATACCATATATTTTAGGTATTCAAAGATGTGATTTGACTGTTTCCTGGCATTGCACCAATTTCATTTTCATTCTGTTGTTATTATTATCTAATGTAAGAGCATAGATGGAAAATTACTTAAAGAATCAGTGATCAACAAACCTCTTGTTCCTGGTTAATAAACTTAGGCTGAGGTGTGAGACTGTGATTCCTGCAATGAGTGGGGCATGTCAGAATCCTTAAGTTGGAATGGAATAGTGTTGTCTGTAATTTAAAATGTCTCATAAATATTTCTGAAAACAATCACCACCATCGTTATGATCACAAAAGCCAGCCTAGTGGGAATCACTTCCCTGGACACTAACAGCAAAGATAAAACCTTTTGTTACTTACCGTTCACATGGACTGGCATGAAGGAGGTGCTTATGAAAAAACTAGAGGCCCAGTGCACGAAATTGTGTATGGGTGGGGTTCCTCGGCCTGGCTGGTAATTGGGTCTAATCAGGGCCGGCCAGCTAGGGGGAGGGACCGTGGGAGGTTGGCCAGCCATGGGAGGTTGTCTGCGTTGTGCACTGACCACCAGGGGGAAGCTCCTGTGTCGGGTATCGGCCCCATGGTGGTCAGTGCGTGTTATAGCGACTGGTCAACCGGTTGTTCGGTCGACCGGTTATTCTGTTGACCTGTCGTTTGGTTGACCTGTCGTAATGGTTGCTTAGGCTTTTATGTATATAGATGACTGAGCTGGCCCAGCCAGAATGGCTTGGGGTTGAGCATCAACCTATGAACCAGGAGGTTATGATTCGATTCCTGGTCAGAGCACATGTCCAAGTTGAGGCCTCGATTCCCAGTAGGGGACCTGCAGGAGGCAGCTGATCAGTGTTTCTCATCATTGATGGTTCTATCTCCCTCTCCCTCTCCTTTATATATGTTTTTTAATAACTGAGACGTTGATTTTTGAGGCTGAGTGGGCACAGAATGCAGTAGAAAGACTGTTGCAGTAAAAATCAGGAGTCTGATTTCCAGTTAGCACTGTTACTGACTTTTCCATTCTGAGATGATACACACAAGTGATAAGAAAAACACAAAATGTGTGGTGCTCAAATGGACAATGATTAGATCACAATGAGATTGAAACTGAATAAAGGTTTACAAAAGATAATTAGAAAATATGAAAACTCCAAATAGAAAACATGTTCGGGACAGAAGGAAAATAGGTAGAGTAAGAATAATAGGAAAGGGAATTATGTAATTATCTTTCAAAGTATGAGGTAGTAGACACTTTGGTAGATGGATCAGGTAAAAAAAGAAAGACTAGAAATAACTTCTCTCCAAACTTATATGTGAGTAGTTGGAAAGCAAATAAAATGATATTTTAAAATGTGCTTTTCAACACATCTACTTTAAGAATTTTAGCCATGCTTTTTAAATTATTTAACAAAAAGAACAATTTAGATTCATTTTGCAGTATTGCATTCTTTGTTTTTTTTATGAAAGCTATTTTAAATATAATCTTCTAAAATTGATTAAAATAAACAACTCCATTTAAACTCACATAATCAATACATTTTTAATAACTGAATATACTACTAAAACCTAACTTAATATCAACTTAACACCCTTTTCAACTTCAGGTCATTAGATCAACACTTTTTTATTTATATGGTAATAATTTGGGATAAGAACATTTTAATTACTGGGTATTTGTATTTTCTTTATATTGAAAACCTGTTGCGTTTTCTATATCTACATATAAATAGACAGAAGTTCCTAAGTTTATATATAAAATAAAACATATGAATCTGACTAGGACTTGTATTTCTTTTTTTTCTTTTTGATTACTTAGTGTTGGATCATTTTATCATGCCACTCAATTTTTTTAACAATTGCTTATGGAACATACGAATGGACCAGGCACTTTTCTAAATGCTATGGGAGAAATGTGATATGATGTAGATATAGAGATAGATGATAGATAGATAAACAGACACATACACAAAACTGATATATTATTATTATTTAAATATTTTTGAGTGATTGAGTCAGTGAATACTTTAAGAATTTAGTGAGAAAAGGCTCATTTGTCATAGTAAATAAAGAAAATATTATAATGATGAAATTCTAATTATTTCACCAGTGCTTGTATGCCTCATAGCGAATATGTGCTTAGGACCCAATTATAAAGAACCTTAAATGCCAGGCTAGTAGATTTTTAAAATTGACCCCATGAGCAGGAAAAAACTTAGGGATAATAGAAATACTTTAAAAATACATTCATAATAGCTTAATTTATCTTATTAATGATTTAACTTTTTAAAAAGAATTTGTAAATATGTGTATTTTATAGAGCTTTAATACTTTTGTATATTAGATGATTCTATCAATTGCCAATAATAGAAGAATTTTAAGTAATTTAATAATACTTTATAGATAATAGTAATACTGTTGATGTTATTCATCCTTTGCACCTTGCCTAATGTGACTAATTCCTTTGGGAATGACTGTACAAGTCAGTGGCCTATGTAACAATTAAGGTTTATTCTCATCACAAAGACTCACTTATTGGGTAGTTAGTTGTGGATGTTGCTACCACCAGGCAATGGAGGAAGATTGCTACTTAGGGGTTCTTTAAGAATCATGTCGAGGTAATCTACATGCTTTTAACATCCCCAATATGGCACACTACTTTTGTACCCACTGGGCTAAATTGTGCTTGGTAGTGTCAGCTAAATATTTCAGTTGTCACTGTTACAAACAGCTTCAAAAAATAATGGATACTGGACCTAATATTACCTTGGGGCAGTTATGTAGGTTCACCTTCACTTAGAGCATGTGGGAACCAGACAGAAAAGAATTAGATTTGCCACCAATAATAGGATGCTTTGTTTCACAACCCTTAGCCAATCCTTCATAACCCTTTGCTCAAATGCTTTGCGTGTTCAATACAGAATTTAAATTAGAACTTGATTCTTAGTCTGCCTTTACTTATGGTATTCACAAACTAAATACTGAATCTTAAAAAAATTGGCCTTATTTAGATTTGAATCTTCTAAAGTAATTATAGCATTGGTATAATTAGCCAACTGGCTAAATTTGTCTGAATTTATGGAAGAAGTAAAACAGCAGTGTTCTGTATAATTTTATTGAGTTAGGAGATCTTTCTTATCAACTTCCCAAAGGGAATATTTATTTATTTTCTTAGTATTATTTTTGTTAATGCAGAAATACTTTTAGTACTGAACATTCAACTTTCAAGATACTCACTACAACTGATTTCATTATCAAGAATACTTATATATGGGTATGTGTGAATATATAGTAGTTCTATGAACACTCTTCCTAAATTATGAATCTCAGCCAAAGGAAAAGAAGCACTGGTCTTAAACATATTTTGCATATATAATTGCATAAAATATACATATGTTAAAGATACACAGCCAAAAATCTTCCACAAAATTTTATTATTTGCATTGCTTTACATATTTTCTTAGAGTGTAATAATTCAGTTGATATGTTATGCAATATTTTGACATTTTTTAAAAATGTAACAATAATGCATGTATTTGTAATACTCAAATTGATAGGTTTATTCACCATATTCTTAAAATAATTTTATATATTGTCTCTTAGAAATATTTCTAGGTGTACCGGTAAATAATGCAGATTTTGTAATCAAAGAAAACACGATAATTTCAAGAGAAAAATCAAAAGTGCTTTATTCAAAGTAATGTTCATCATTAGCTACACATTTCCCCCATCTTTCAGGTAATTTGTGGATACTGTCCCAATAGAACTTTTCTTGTTTTGAGGCAAACCATTCAGAGACCCAATTTTCCATTTCTTCATATGTTTTGAAATGCTGCTCAGAAAGTGTGTGTGCCATTGATCGGAACAAGCAGTAATCTGAAGGAGCAAGGTCTGGTGAATACAGCGGTGGGTTAATACTTCCCAGGCAAGATCTTTTAACATGTCTTTAACTGGTTTTGAAGTGTGTGAGGGTGCGTTATCATGAGGGTGTCTTCTGGCCCATTCTGGTCATTTTATGATCAAAGCGTGGTTCAAATTGACCTGGATGTTCTTTGTCTTTCACATCGAAATCATAATTTTTAAAGTGTTTAAACCGGCATTCACAAGTATCTTCAGATGGAGCATGTTCACCATAAGCTTCCCGAAGTATACGATAACTTCAGCAGCACTTTTCTTCAAAATAAAGTAATGAATTAAAACTTCCCACAAATGCTCTTTTTTGGCACAAAATTTGACATTTTTAAGCATAAAAATATCTATGATGTTAACACCTTCAGAAAATTTGACATATGAAGTTTTGAAGCTTGCTATCAATACAACAAAATAGCATACATATCAAGTCGCATCTATATTAACATATGTGTAACTCCATCTATTGAAAAAAAATCTGCATTATTAACCGGTACACCTAGTAAGGTTTTCAACTGCAAATATTAAGCAATCAGTTACTAAGTATTATCCTCCTCAGAATACAGAATTTCCAAAATCTATTGCAGTTTTTCAGAAATAATAAAGGCCCAGTTTGCCATAATTTTGGACTATAAAAATACTTTGCAATGAAGCATTTAAAAAAAAAAGAATATGGAAACAGGAGACAATTGCTTTTTGACATTATGGTTTATTTAATAAAAGTTGAGAAGCTTTTGAAATAGGATCTGTTCGTGCTATTTCAGTGTCCTTTCCTATTTATCGGAATATTGGCACTCTTGCTTTTTAACTGTTGATGATAAAACTCTATCTCTTGAAACAAAATTCTCAGTTGTATAGACAGGTATGAGGAAGATGTATTCCAACATCTTTTCTTCTGTTTTCAGCTTTGAGAAGTCCCAAAGAAGTCAAATAAGAATCCATCCCTAGAAGTAGAATGGATTCAAGTGAAAGAACAAATGAAATTAAATACCATGCACAAAAACTTCTATTTGAAAGTATACAAATGAAGTCATATTGTATGAGAAGAAAGTAATGCTATTTTATGGATGTAAATTAGCAAACTAAGTTAAATTGACTTTGACTAATTAACTTAAGAACTCTATAGTATACCAAGACGTATTAAATCTGAAGTAAACATAAAAATAGCTTGGAATAAGTAGCCATGGCTGACTAGAATAAAATATATGATTATTTATTATCATGAAAATGATTAAGAATCTACAGTGAGTTATGACACTGTTAAATGGAGAGTTGTTAGAAAACATAACAGAGAGTATTACTATCTAATTATATAAAGTTGATTTCTAATTAGCTCTACAGAAGTGCAAAAATAATTACTGCAATATTAATGGCAACCAGATTAAGGAGGGAAGTTTTTTTTCTCCTTGCTCTAATTAGTTTGGTTTACAAATTCTTATTTATGAAACAAATATATTATTTATTTTCCTGTAAATGCTATGGCTCCCAAGCTACCTCTTCTACTACATTAAATGTGCAGTTAATCTTCCCCTTACTTTTCCTTAAAGTTGTTAATGTAATCACGCAAATGTTACAACTTATAGGAAAAAGATTGGCCTAATCCTAAGCAAGTATGTGAATTATTTCTAAATGTGTGCTCCCTATATTCCCTCTAATTATGTACTCCAACCCCCTTCTGACGTCAGGAGCCTTCAGAGGCACTGATTACATCAGCACCATCTGTCCCACCCCCACTGCCCTCCTCAGCCCAGGCCTGGGCTTTGACTTTTCTGGACTCCTGTTGCCCCATCAAAACTCACCTCTGTTGGACACCATACCATTGTGTCTTTCTAAATTTCCTGTTGTCAACTCACTAAGCCAATATGAATCTGCTAACTGCTATTCTCCAAAATATTATTTGGGAAATATGTAGAGACAATGTCCTAATCCAAACAGACTTGTTAAGATAACCCCTGGCTTTCACCTTCACAACATCTAGTATATTTTGCAATACATGTATTCTGTACCTTCCTTCCCTGTCAGACTAAAGTTTCTGAGTGCAGAACATGTCTCACTCACCTCTGTTTCCCTTGGAGGCTAACCCAGCAGCAGCAACACGTGTTTGGCCACTGTGGGCATTTCATAAATACTTATTGAATACATGGGTTAAAGAAAAACTCAGTAGCTAGCTTAATATAAATTCCAATAAGGAAGGGTTTATTAATCAATTATGAGGTATTAATGGTGAAAGGTTGTTATTCTTTCTATTTTTCCTTAAACATATAAAATTTGTGACTCTGTATTTCACTTTTTGTCCCTGTAAGGCATCATTTTTATTCCTCTAGCCAGTTTTCCCTCCTCATCTGAATATTGTTTTCCAGCCAGTACCCCTGTACACTATAAAAAGTCACATTAATGTGGTATGAAACTAAAATGCTTAAAAGAGTACTTTTAAGTTAAAGTATTACAGACACTACATATGGAAAATATCTGATGAGACACCCAGCAACACCCACAATGGCTCTGTAAAATGGGTCTTCTAATAATTCTTAAGATGATTGTAAGTTTTAGTAAAAGTATAAACTATCTGGGATAATGCCTAGCATTCATGGTAAGCCCTCAATAAATTGTAGTTATATTTCATGCTAGTTTTCAAGCACAATGCATTTGTGAGTAGCAGACAGGCAATTAAAAAGACTAGTTGTGAAACATAGGAAAGTTGTATGTTAGAACTTTGAGAAACAAGTAATTGATGACTTGTTTTCACGACTTTTGTTGTCATCTACCTGCTTATTACTGTAAATAACTGTCATGCTTTTTAGTTTAAATGTTTAGGGTCAGGATTTGTATCTTTGGCTGGAGGTGAAGGGAGATAGAAAAGGAAGTGTTGTACTAAGTAACTGATTGGTTTTTTGCTTGCTTGTTTGTTTTTTAAATATATTTCCTGATTTTTTACAGAGAGGAAGGGAGAGGGATAGAGAGTTAGTAACATCTATGAGAGAGAAACATCAATTAGCTGCACACTCCCCAGTGGGGATGTGCCCACAACCAAGTTACATGCCCTTGACTGGAATAGAACCTGGGACCCTTGAATCCACAGGCCTATGCTCTATCCGCTGAGCCAAACAGGTTAGGGCACTTGTTTGTTTTTAAGCAGCCAAAGCTTAGGGAATAAAATATAATTCCTTCTCCTTTGCTACATTAGATGAAAAGCTCACGCCAAAGGCTTTAGAGGGCAAACAATGCAAATCTCCTGCATGATTCTGCGGCCCTCAGCCTTCTCCATCTCCATCTCCATCTGCAGCATGAATAGAAATAAGCACAGAGTTAGATCCAGTTTATTTGTTCACACTTTTAAAAAAATAGATTTTTATTGATTTCAGAGAAGAAGAGAGAGGGATAGAGAGATAGAAACATTAATGTTGCGAGAGAATCACTGATTGGCTACCTCCTCCACACCCCACCCTGGGGATACAGCCAGCCACTGAGAATCAAATGGTGACTGCCTGGTTTATAGGTCGGTACTCAGCCACTGAGCCATGCTGGGTGGGTATCCATTCACACTTTTAATGTCACCACACCTTCATGTAAAATTGGAAGTTTGGTTCTCACCTCTGTTAAGGAGGATTGAAGCATCCACAGCATCATGGCACACAACCTTCCATCCCTGCTGTTGTGATGTGTGAAGACACTATTAGAGAAAGGAAACAGCTTGGTTTGATGGGGAATACTATCAGGGGGAAATTTTGATTTAGTGTCAGTGGTGTAACTAAGCTTGAAACCTTTATTGGAAAGAAGAAAAGTTCAAGTCCTGTCTAGTTGTCCCACTGGCTATATAATCTTGGGCGCTTGAAATGTTTATGGACCTCATTTCTCTCCCATAAAATGTAGGTTTAATTATTTATCACTTGCAGCTCTAATGATCTACTGATCCATAATGAGCGATCAAGTCTTCTCATCCTCAGGCAAATAAACCCAAATACATGTTATGATATTTTAAAATTCAAGGACAAGAAAGCCACTCCCTTCTTTACTAAATCTTCTAGACGTTCTCTCTTTCAAATTCTTAAAGAAAACCAACTTTCTGAGAAAAAAGACATTTTAAAAATATCTACAGTGTTTCCATAAAAGATTGATAAGTACATGTTTCAGTGTATAAAACATTTGACTTAAAAGGAACAATGCACGTGGCAGATGCTTCTTTATCTTGCATTTTCACAGCTGTCATCTGTTGCAACAATAATGGTTGAGTGAGCGGAATGTTGTTTATTGCACTAAGGAAATTATCCAGCCTTCATCATATAAAGACTTCTTGTTTTTCTCACCTTAATTTCGAAGGCAATGGAACAAGCCTGTCTTCATTTGTAACTAGCTGCTTTTTGCCAGTTAGATGTACTTTCCATGACACTCATGCAGCCCTTTAAATTCTCTTTCATCTGTTTCACTCCATTAAAACTGCTTATTCCCATTGCGATGACCACTTCACTGCCTGACCATATTTCAGCTTTCTCCTTCTTAATTCCTCTGCACTGTTTAGTGCTTCCTATGACTGATTATGCCAGGTTTTCTTCAGGAATCCCTTTCCAGTCACTTGGCCAGGATGTAAATTTTGTGCCCCAATAAGAATATAAACTTAATGGAAAAAAAAGGAATTCTTGCCAATTTTTAATTTAACTGTTATGTTCCAAGCACTTCAAGAACTGGTCATAGTGAGTGCTCTACAGATATTAATCAAATGAATGAATTATTAAAGCCCCTGATTCTTTGAGTTTGCCTCATCTTATGACATATTACTGTGCTTCATGCTATGCTTAGTTGTATATTATTTTATCCTACCTTCAGTTTGAAGCACCAGAAAGCCAAGGACTACACTTGACTTACTTTTTCTAACCTTGCAATGGTTAACCCAGTGTACAATACTTTCAAATATGTATTAAATTGAATAAACAATATTCATTCAAAGCTATCTTAATTAATATACTTAGATACAAATATTAGCCACATACTGTTGTCAGATATTGTCAGTAGTCTCATTTTGCCACTTGACATATTTTTCAATGGCATGACTTAACCACCTCATCTGTTTATTATTTATTTTTGTTCAAATTGTGAGTCTTAAGTGAAATGGGCCATTTCTGCCTTTTAGTTGTTTAATCTTTACAAAATCCAGCATAATGTAGTATCATAAAAATGGAAAGAACTTAGAAAAGAATTTCTAATTTTAATAATTTCAACTGATAGCAAAGCTGCATTGTTTTATTTAAACATTTGTTGCATTAATGAAGTTATTTACACATGTATGGCATGTATTTTATTAAGAAACACAATAATTTATTTCTATAATGCAACTGGATACTTGAAAAACTACAGATAATACTGGTTGGAATGTGAATTGCATGTGGTATGTATCTGACACTTTTCTTAAGAGAGACATTAACCTATTTAGTATTTTACAATAACCACAGGAGGTTGACACCATTATTATTCACATTTACAGATGAAGAACCTGAAGCACTTACAGTTTTTGTATATTGTCCAGCATCAGGGAGCTGGAATTCATTAAGTTTGACTCCAGATTCTGTGCCCTTGAGAATGTCACTCTTCTGGCTCTCCTAGATATGTATGTGCCTTTGAGACAAGAAAAAGGAATGCAAAAAGGAATGCTGATGGCATTTAGGAAATAAAAAGAAGGGAGACTAATCTCAAGTATGTTCCTAAATATATTAAGCACAATTTAATAGTCAGCTTTTTATGTAACTGTTCCTGTCTTCCCCAAAGTGATGAATAAGAAAATTAAAGAGAGGCATAAAAAGAGGAAATTAGAAGGGACATGAAATAATTATCTATAATTTGATACATAGAATTCTAGAATTCATCAGAACACAGTGATCTAAAGCAGCCTGGTGTGATCTTTTTGATATTCGAAAATCTGGTGTTTTTTTACTACTTTCTCCTTTTCTCATATTTTGTTTTATTTGAAATACCTCTTATTTAATATATTGGAGATGCATTGTCATAATAAGAGTATTTAAAAAGCTTTCTTTCAAATAGAGTTTTTGTATCTTCTGAAAGCTACTATTCCCATTGTTTAGCAGTTTTTCTTATTAAAATTTCAAAGATGCTGCTCAAGGTCCATCTGATGTCGATTTGAATGACCAGATCTTGTTCCAAAAAATAGCTCATCATGCAAATACAAGAAATTATTTTAAGTTTTCTGTATAAAGTTTCAGTTTTAGAGCCTTGGACTGATTATACCTTAAGAAACTCTATAGTGATCTTGAGAAATGGAAATTGCCATTCAAGCACTTTGTGAGGCATTTCATTTTAGACTCTGGATTAAATGACTCTCTGGTCATTCAAGTTAGTAACAGTTTGAAGAGGTTGTGTTGTCACTAAGTTAAGAATCTTTGGAAGCATCACTTCCTTTTACAACCTACAAGAAAGTTGTATGGGTTTCCAAGCTAAAGAGTATGTCATTCTGTCATTCCATTTCTAGGAATCTAACTGGAAGAAATAGACATAAAAGCACTAAATATGTGTGCCCATGGGCTATGCATATGTGCATGTATGTTCTTTGGTTAATCTCTTCCAGTCCTCCTCCCTTGCTCCCCGCTGTGATCTGTTAGTCTTTTCCATGCATTGATGCCTCTTGTCCTATTTTGTTAGTCAACCACCCCTCTTAAAATGTATGAAAAGCATATTAAATACTGAGTAGCTTACAATGGCATTTACTACTAATTTATGGATTGACTAGCATATTATGAATTAAATACATTTTTAAGTATTTATGCTACTAAGTAAATAATGCAGGTGTTTCTTGTTATTCAGTTCTGCTGCCTAGGTGGTGTATAGATTAAGTAAATTAAGTAAATGTAAGAACCTTTAGTTGTATTTTTACAACTTACAAATAGCACCACCTCAGATATGTATATTACTTACTTAGTAAAATAAAACCTTTACTAGTTTCTAAAAGCATGTCTTTAGTGGAACATGTTGATGTTGAAGCTGAGGTTTTGGCAGGATTATGGGAGCAGAGGGCTGGAAAAAAAAATTAAACAAAATAAATTTGAACCAGTGGCTCCAGGTAGATTTAAATGCATATACAAACAACAAAATGGAGATAAAGCAGTATGACTGACTAATATTTGATACCCAAATATCAAGAGACACTCAACACTAATTAAAACCTAGTATGTAAGTTAGTGCATCAAACTCGAAATCACACTAAATGAGTGTTTGTTTCTGAATCTTGCTGCTAGTATGATTTTCAGTAGGGTTTTAGATAACACAGACCTGAAATCCATAACTGAGGGAAGGAGGTCTCAGTGGTCTCCAGATGCCCACTGTATGACTGGAATTTATGAAAGAGAAATGCAAATTAGAAATCGAGATTTCCATAGAAAGAGATTGCCCAGTATTACCCGATATACTTAAAACCACATATATACCTGAGAGTAAATGTTCAAGGTCAATGTTAACCTTTTAGTTGATATCCCAAGTATCTCACACCTCACATAGAACAAAGTTTTATAAATGTGTCTTTCAAATCACTGTTATTGGGTCATTGATGCAGTCCCAAAACAAAGCTCAGCCCTATTACTTTCTGGCATAAAATAAATGGAGGATTTTTATGACACAAAGTCAAGCAAATGAAGGAATTATGGTGGTGTGGGGTTGACACATAATATTACTTGGGCTTTTAGTGAAATACTCTACATTATTTTAACATTAATGGAGGGATGGAAGAGAAAGTTGTTATTGTACTTGGAACAACATAAAATTAATGTACTATTTTAGAAGAATTCATCTTTTCTCAAAGTTGTGTTAATTTGGGAAAGTGGAATGCTGGAGTGGACCAGGTGCCAGGTTGCATTCTCTGACCTATGTCAACTCAGTGAAGAACATCAAAATTACAAAATTATGCTTAGTACTGTCTTCTTTTTTTAAAAAAAATATATAAATATATTTCATTGATTTTTTTACAGAGAGGAAGGGAGAGGGATAGAGAGTTAGAAACATTGATGAGAGAGAAACATCGATCAGCTGCCTCCTGCACACTCCCTACTGGGGATGTGCCCGCAACCAAGATACATGCCATTTACTGGAATTGAACCTGGGACCTTTCAGTCCGCAGGCTGACGCTCTATCCACTGAGCCAAACCAGTCAGGGCAGTAGTGTCTTCTTGTAGGAAAATAAGTTAATACGTTATGAGGAAGAGAAAATATTAATTATTCAGCATGCTTTTAATAGAACTGCATTAGTACCCAATGTGCTATTTTGATTAATGTAAAACCAAAAAAGAAATTTATTGGCAAATGTATTTAGTAACTTCAGGTACTTCTCTTAGTTGGAATCTTGCTTTTCAAGTGAAGCGTAATCAAAAGACCTCACTTAAAAGTCAGATTTTCCAGGTCAGTTGTTACTAATTTTCCTACATTTATGATTTTCCTACACGAAATAATCATCACATCACAAAAGTCCTATTTTGCACATTGATTAATATAGAAAATAATGTTTTGGATGGAACTTACTATTATTAGAGATGAAATAAAATAATTTGATATGAGGTAGAACATAATGATATTTGAAATAGAGAACTACCTCTGCTGTTCAGACATACTGAGTTTACAAAACTATCAGTGAGTAGAATTATACCTCATTTAAAAGAGTAATAAACAGCTAAGATCTTACTATCTCATCAAATGGAGTAAAGAGCCATCTAAACATTCACCTTCAAATAGAATAGAGGTGGATGAAGCTCATTTTTAAAGTGTTGATTTCTTATGAGTCATAAGTATTTCCATAATCAGAGTCAATTAACAGTCTCCATTAAGCAAGGGTTATTTTTGACATTTTCAGATATATGATGGTATCAGAACTGGGAATACTTTGTCCTTTTCTATCACGTGAGCAATAAAATGCTAGTTAAAAGCAGATGTGGAGGAAGTAAGGAAAGGTTCATATTCAGAATTAGAATTTATAACATGAACTAACTTTTTCTATAACCTAGATATTTCAATTTCAACTACAAATTTGATGTCAATATATGGGAACTTGGATCTTCTGTCCCAGTTCTCTCATCTACATGCTATTTCTTTTAAAAGGCATCACCATCGTGTCTTTCAGTTTACATTAGAAACAACTGATATACTAAAATTTAGAAAAGTTAAGTGAGTTCATTTTCTGAATTGTTCTTAATTTTGTTGACAATGTTTGTGCCTAGGTGGCCAGAACTTATACATTTAAAAATACCATAGAACAGAAGATGTCAGGAATTGACTACCCAACAGAAAAGGAATACAGAGAAGGGGCACAATTGAAAATGTTGTAGACACAATAGGAACAATGGTGATGAACTAGAAATGAATATAAAAGGGAGCAAAGGTGTCAAAAATGACCCTAATGCTTCTTTCTCATTTAGGCAATGGACAGATAGTGAATATTAAGGTAGAGAAGACAGAAACAGAGGCTCGTTTTAATGGTTTTGTACATGTTGCATTTGAAGCACTCCTTGGGAGGGTTATTCAGCAGTTGAGAAGATGAGTATAGAACTCAAGAGAGAAGACGGGGTTGAATTTATCAGATTACTCAAAACTGTGATTTTCTTCTGTTGATGGATATACAGCTCTATCTTGTTAAGGTTTCAAGGTCCTTGAATTTAGATAATACTGAATAGGGCCGTGAATGAGATCTCCTAGAGCAGTGGTTCTCAACCTTCCTAATGCCGTGACCCTATAATACAGTCCCCCATGTTGTGGTGACCGCCAACCATAAAATTATTTTCATTGTTACTTCATAACTGTAATTTTGCTACTGTTATGAATCATAATGTAAATATCTGATATGCAGGATGTATTTTCAGTGTTACAAATTGAACATAATTAAAGCATAGTGATTAATCACAAAAACAATATGTAATTATATATGTGTTTTCCGATGGTCTTAGGTGACCCCTGTGAAAGGGTCGTTCGAACCCCATAGGGGTCGCGACCCACACGTTGAGAACCACTATCCTAGAGAGAGCCTGTTGGCTGAAGAAAGAAGACTGTCAAGTGTGGAACCATGGGAAAACCACTAGCTGAAGTCATCATTGGTGGAAAGAGAACCAGGGAAGATAGGAGACTTGGAAGTCAATTAGGAAATAAGAAGAGGAAAATAAAAGGGATCATGTTATTCAGGAAGTAAGATGAAATAAGAAATATGTTGTAGCCAAAGTTTGGAGAAAATAGTTATCATTAAATCTTAAATCACAGCTCCTGCCTCAAGTATTATATCTATCCATCCATCCATCCATCCATCCATCCATTCATCCATCATTAGAGTATCAAATTCTCTTTCAGATTGCTCAAAAATTTTCACTTGTACTATATGTAACTCTTTTGTCTCTCCCTACAATAATCTGAGCCCAGATGGACTGATAGAGTCAGTGAAGACATTGCTAACAGGATCATGGACAATAATTTAGTATCAATTTAGCAGCTACCTGTTTTTAAAGTTCCAATATTAAGGAGTTTAAATCAGAGAATTTCATATTACTTACCTATACATAATTTAAAGTGTTTATTCTGAATTGAACTTTGTATCCAAAGTATACTGAACCTAGTAGGATTGAACAAAATTAACATAACAATTCTTAAGGTTATTTGACATAAATGTGTTTGGGGAGGGGGGCATTCAAAAGGAATATCACATATCTATTTTGATGAGATTAATTTTGCTGTCTCAATGATAATAGTTCACATTGTGCTATTTTATAGTTCTTGAAGTTATTTTGTTTAATTTTCTCGTTGCTTGCTGAGTTAGTGACTAGATTGGTTAGAGTATTCAAAAATCAAGGGTTTGAAATCTGTGTGGGACTTTTAGCTTAAAGTCACAAATTCACTCTTAACCTTGGCTACATTTGCACTGGGCAATATTGGTTAAAAACAAAGAGGCTGTAGATGAACAAAAGTGGAAAAATCACTACAAATCCATTGACATCCCATGAAAATGAGTACAAAGAACATTATTCTGTTTGGATCAGTAGCATGTTTGTTCTTACAAAACAGCACAACATTTTCTTTGCCCTGGGAATGCCTTGCAGTCTGAATCTCTTGTATTGCTGATCCTCCAATATTGACCAGTTAGCACCTTCCCATGTGTCCCTTCCTGTGTGCTGTTATGGGCAGAGCACTCAGAAATAGTCCCCTATACTTAAGGTGTATAAACTGGCCTCCAGAGGACTTTTAAAAACACATGTTTATTTAAAAGATTTGTGCTTTTATACAAAACTAGAGCCTGGTGCATGAGATTTGTGCACTCCCCTCAGCCTGGCCTGCACCCTCTCGCAGTCCGGGAACCCTCAGGGGATATCCGACTGATAGCTTAGGCCTGCTCCCCGGACTTCCTTAGTGCTGCTGAGGAGGTGGGAGAGGCTCCTGCCACCACCGCTGCACTTGCCAGCTGTGAGCCTGGCTCCTACATTGAGTGTCTGCCCCTTTGTGGTCAGTGAGCATCATAGCGATCGGTCGTTCTGCCATTCGGTCGATTTGCATATTAGTCTTTTATTATTTAAGATAGCTATTTCCATTCTGTAAAGGAAAGAGCATATATAGGCAGTTTAAAACTTTGATACTCTAATGTTTCTTAATTCTGTTTCATACAGGTAAATTTTTATGCTGAATTATATTAAAAATTTATTTTAACAATAAAATAAATAGTTAAAATACATTTTTTTTCATTAAAAGTAATTTTAATGTAGTGTATATAGACTAAAGTAAATAAAAAATTCAATGAGCATGGTAGAGTTTAGCTTAAAATCATAATAGTTCTTTATTTTTATGTTATTGGTAGCATAAACACCTTTAAGTGTCAAAGGAACATAATATACAAAGTCATTCAGTTTGGGTCTTTGATCAAGTCTCAAAGTTAAAAATCTAATATTTGAACTAAACTCTTATTACACTGTTCATATTTTCAAATTGTTAAAAGAAAAAAAAATTCCCTTATTTTAACTAGGTTAGTATTCTTATCTTAAAGTATGAAAAAGTATTTGAACTGATAATCTTCATTATCTTCCTATTTTTTTCTGAAATCAGCATATTATCTAAATAGTATTTAAGTTAATAAACAATAAAAATTCATTTAGCCCTAACCAGTTTGGCTCAGTGGGTAGAGCGTTGGCCTGTGGACTCAAGGGTCCCAGGTTCAATTCTGGTCAAGGGCATGTACCTTGGTTGTGGGCACCTACCCAGTAGGGAGTGTGCAAGAGGCAGCTGATCAATGTTTCTCTCTCATCGATGTTTCTAACTCTCTATCCCTCTCCCTTCCTCTCTGTAAAAATCAATAAAATATATTTTTATATATTTTATAAAAAGATTTCATTTAATATTTCAAGTTTATTTAAAGTAGAAAAAAGTAACTTTTCTCAACAACCACTATGCTAGAAGCAATTCACAACTTACAAATGATTTAAATCTAGTATCACTGTAAAAAATTCATAGTTATTACTTCAAAAAATTTTCTCAAAATTATTTTTTTCTGGAATTAGAAAAGATTAAAAAAGGAAAATGTCAATATGTTTGATATAATAACCAAGTCAGGATGAAAACCTTTTCCTTTGTACAAGAGTGTAAGCTTCATGTTAGCAGGGATTTTTGTCTGCTTTGGTCACTGCAATATCTTCAGCATCAATAACAGTGCTTATTTATATAAGTACAATGGAGCCTTGACTTACTAGTTTAATTCGTTCCGAAACCGAGCTCGTTAAGGAGCTCGTTAACTCAAATTACTCTATCAACTCAATGCAAAAAATTGGCTGAGAGACAGCTGGTATCTCAAAAAACTCGTTAGTCGGGACACTCGTAAGTCAAGGCCCCACTGTAATTAATTGTTAAATACATGAAAATGCGTCTGATAGTCTAGAAACCAACTTCTATTTATAAATCAACATAATTGAGCTATACAAGGAAAAACAACTTGTAAATTGAGACCAAAGGGTAAATTCTGGTATTATTCTCTGCAACTTTGGTCAATTTTTTAGTTAATATCTTACCTAAAGCCAGGTGTGATCACAACAAGGTTTTGAGATCCCCAATGCTTTGTTCCCTTTAAATCTCACTATATAGAAGTCAAAATTTGATCCAAGTAAAGGTGTGTGTGTTTCAACCCAAATTTAACAACCAACCTTATAAACAATTACACAGACTCTATGGCCTCCTGAGTATGGGCCAATATTTTAATCTAGGAAAATTAGGACATTATTAAAATAATAATGACATTATGCTTAGGATTCTATGAAAATATATATATATATATATATATATATATATATATATATATATATAATTTATATTTTTAAATCTAAAATGTTAGATGGTTTAAGGTAGTTTGATGGTTTCCCTCTCTAATTGAGCTGAATTCAAACTCATAAAACAAAACAACTTAAAAAAACAACAACCACTTCATGTGAAGGACCAGAAATCTAGAAGATTGCAGCCAAGTTGCAATCTTTTAGGAGAAGACTTCAACCCAATATTCCAGTCTTGTATATCCTGAGTGAGTTTTGCTGAATTTATTCATGGAAACTCCATCTGTTCAGAGCAGAGAGAGCCTGGAGGAAAAAAATATATGTAAGGATCTCTAACTCCACTAAAGCAAGAAAGTACAAAACTATGTCCAAATTCAACAGAGCAGGTGAAATATTTACAAAATAAAGTTCAAATGCTTTTTAAAATATATTTTTATTGATTTTAGAGAGGAAAGGAGAGGGAGAGAGAGAGATAGAAACATTAATGATGAGAGAGAATCATTGCCTGCCTCTTGCATGACCTACACTGCGGATTGAGCCCGCAACCCAGGCATGTGCCCTGACCAGGAATTGAACCATGACCTCTTGGTTCATAGGTTGACACTCAACCACTGAGCCACACCATCCAGGCCAAATATTGTTTTGAAGAATCTAGGCCAGAACCCAATCCCTTAAGTTTTAGACAAATCAGGCATAAATATATTTTTTCTCAAACTGAAAATGACTACTTAGCCAAATTGAATATATACATATTGAGAAAACCAGTGTCTGGGTCACTGTAAAACTGTTTGTTACTTACTTATACTATTCCAACCCTTAACATATTTGACACCATCCTAATAAGGGAGAATTTTAGAAGAAAGTCCAAAATTTTTTGTCATCATAACACTTTAGACTCTAACCTTATACAGTGGGATTTCAAGATAAGGTGTTTGATATTAGGCCTGCTAATATGAGGAGACATTGTATTAAACTTTCCATGTACCTCCTGCTGCTTTCTGGTGGGAACTCCTTGCCAAGCTGCACAGAGAAGATAGGCGATTTAGGTGGTCATCATGGACCAGCACAATTTTCCTGATTCAGCTTGAATTTATATCACTGCAACATTTGAAGTGCTTGACCTTCTGTGATTTGAAGTGCCTGATCTTTCTGTGCAGTTTATATTTAGACAAAATGCATGCAAATGATGCGTGGTACTTCCCTGCTCTCCTGTTTTTATAAGAAGGAGTATGTGTGATGTTTCTTTTTCAATTATCTTTGAAAAAATAACTATCCGAAATGTAAATGAAAATAATCTAGATGAGTTATTAAGGAATCAAATTATATCTCAAACTCACATCTCACATAAGCATGAATATGATCCTATTACCTCCCCCACCCCATTTTAATGTTTACCCTGCCTCTTCCAGTTCATATTTCATCTCCTGGTTTTGTTTTGTTTTCTTTCTGAGCACATGGGTGTGTTTTTAGATTTCTTATATCATCAAGAGGTCTCAAATTCTGCAATTTCTTAGATTTCAAGCTATCTATTTATAGTTTTTATCTGCTTTACAGAATAATTTTTCTGCTGTAAAGTTCTCATCTGTCTCTAGTTTTTTATGCCCTTTATTCTCTCTCTCTTTTTTTCTCTCGTGGCAATTTTGTTTTGATTTTGGTTAAAATTAGTTTTCTCTCTGACTGCTACTCATCTTTTAGAGGAGATTTTTGTATTTTCCCTATCCCAGCCATTTTGTAACTACAATGTGGAAGATGAGCCAAAGGGGAAGCTAAATATAAAGTGAATTTATTTTATAAAAATTAATTTTAATGCAAAATATAATGGTATTTCTGACTTTCACATTTTTGTGTTCATCGCCATAGTTAGAATTATTAGCATATTTATTTATTCTTATAATTTCACTCATCTCATGGCATAGGAAGTATCACCAGGACCAGGCTTATGAATCAAGACTGGTACGGAGTAAATATTTTAAATTATGTAGTAAGAATTAAAGGGAACAAAGCCTGGGGGACCTCAAGACACTGGGTGATGGCACATGGCTTTGGGCATTAATTACATTGACTGGAAAATTGACTGGAGTTGCACAGAGTGATATCAATGAGTTTACTCTTTAGCCTCAATTTCCATATTATTTTCTTCATATAGTCCTCCTGCAAGGAGACAGCCTTTGCTCTTGGCTAGCTGCTCTGCCAGTCTAACAGTGAAGCATCCTCGTCACCAGTCCTGGGCATTGCACTTGCCTTTTTTTCTAATGTATCAGAAACACAGCTACAGAGGTGACTTTTCTCCTCCTTGTTACAAACTAAGAGCCCGGATTTGTATTTTAGATTCAATAAATGTAAGTTTTCCCACCTGGCTAGCCCTCCTGCTGCCCTTTGATGTGATGGGTAGCTCAGGGATCTCATACACACCCGTCCTCACACCTTGATCTTGCCTTTTCGGACAAGGCACCAAAGATTGTAGGCTGAGAGCTGCAGTGGAATGGGTTTGCTCTTCGCTTCTTCCCTGGCCCAGGTCCAATTTTCACTGCTTTGGGCAGCACATCTTTCTATTTCATGCTTCAGGGTTGTTGCCATTTTCTAGATTCACCCAAAATGTGATTTTCCTTCCTGTGTTTGTATTCTTGGTGGTTAGTTTCAGGAAGAAGAATCAGGCAGAGGCAGCCTTCCTTCCATATCTTTAACTGGAAATTCCAGATTCCATTTAAATATTGTCAGGGTCCATTGAAATGCTGGTGAGTTTCTTGCTGCAGGTACTGAGAGATGTTTAATCTGCTATGGCAAAAAAACGATTTTTCTCCATTTGTTGTAATGAACAATAATGCATAACCTCTTACCTCATCTTCCAGTGCCTTATTTTAGGAGTAAAATGTCTGTGAAAGAGGATCGTAGAGTGAGGGTGAAAAGAAGGTTATACCTGAAAATATGGTGCATTAACTTCAAAATTCATTTTCATTTGATTGTGAATTCAGGTTATTCAAAGTCCATATGCCTTCAGAAAAGTAACCTCCCTTTTGAGGATCCTAATTTAGCAAAATTGAAAAGCTGTTTAGTTTTGTGCTTCTACAGCTCTCCACTCACCAGTCCAACTGCTGCCCCTCCCCAACAGTTCTTTCCTGCTCAAACCCTTTGATAGAAAGAAATGTATTATTTCATATGCACCAAAAACAGGAACTGGATGAAAATCTGAACCACTAAAGAGCTTTTCTTTCTAACTAACTAGCTTACTGGCTATTAGGCTTTCCTGGGTTATAAAAATTAACTAACAGTCCTGATTCATAAAGCTGGTCCTTTTGATTCTTGCTATACCATGAGATTAATGAGAATATAAGAATAAATAAAGATGCTAATAATTCAAACTCTGAAGATTAGCATAAAAATGTATAAATGTCAGTAATTTATTTTTTGCTTTAAAATTAATTGTATACAATAACTTTATATGTAGCATAACTATGAAATGTGTATTATTCATCCAGCGATTCAAATAGTCTTATAAATAATGAAGTAAAAGTATAATGTGTATGGTGAAAGGTTGATAAGTGCAAGAGCTTGCGTAAAGTGCAGATCCTTTAACGAAAAAAAGGTTATCAAAAAAAAGTCTTATTTGCTCCCTTTGAAGACTTGAAATTGAGTCATATCATCCTGAGATAGTTTATGGCCCTAACCTGAAAAATAGGTATATACATAAAGATAGTCTTTCCAACCTGGGATTATAGTCTCATTTGAAAAATTGGTTTGGTGCCCAGGAGTATATTGCATGGCTTCTGAAGGCCAAACTTCCCTCTGAGTGGGTTTATCATTGAGCCAACTGTGTGCTTGGACTCCCACTCCCTCTCTTCAAGGAGAATACTGTTGCTGAGGAGTTTACCATGATTATTTGTGGTAGCAGCTACCAAACAGTATCTCTAGCTGTAGGAAAGCCCAGCAAATTTAACTTCCAAGGCTTTTCTGATAGCCTTTACTGTGATTCTAGATGTTGAATTTTCAACACTTAAGTTTCATTCTCCTGTGGGAGAAAAAAAAATCAGAGGGAAATAGCAGTATTCAGAAAGAAAAATATGTGCAAGGAAATATGCGCCTAGGAAATGATTAGTAAAGGCATGCCAGGAGTTCCTGGAGACTGTTACCAGGATGCCAGATTCTGGCTTCAGAAATCAGTCGGTAGATGCTTGCAGCAAAAAGGGATTTACAGAACCTTCCTGCATTGCCAGGATTCATCTCCCAAAGTCTCCTCAAAACAGAGGAATGAACCATAGTTCTGACCGTGATCATCTTTTGTCAGAACAGATGACAAGGACATCCTAAACTGACTACATGAGTCTGCTCTGACCCTGGTCCCCCTGTAGCTCATCTGTTTACCACACATCTACCTAATACATAGAAACAAACCCAAACAGGCAGCCAAAATGGGAAGACAAAGAAACAAGCCCCAAATGAAAGAATAAAAGAAGATTTGAATGAACTGGAGATAAGAAATTTATCAGATATAGAATTCAGAGTAATAAATAAGTGCCTATCAATAAAAACCTTAAATGTAAATGGATTAAATGTTCTAATCAAAATATATAGGGTAGCTGAATGGATGAGAAAACATGACCCATATATTTGCTCTCTACAAGAGATCCACCTTAGAACAAAGGACTCACACAGGTTGAAAGTGAAGGAATGGGGGAAAAAAAGCAGGGTAGCAATATTCATATCTGACAAAATAGACTCCAAAGCAAAGCCCATAGCAAGAAGCAAAGAAGGTCACTACGTAATTCTAAAGGGATCAATCAAACAAGACGATATAAACCTGGTAAACATATATGTACCCAATATAGGAGCACCTAAATATATTTTAAAAAACACAACAACTCCTGGAAGACTTTAAGGGAGAGATTGATAGCAGTGCAGTCATACATAGAAGGAGACTTCAGCACCTCACTGACTTCACTGGATAGATCTTCCAGACAAAAATCAACAGGGAAACAGTGATCCTAAATGACACACTATATCAGATGGATTTAATTGACATTTATAGAACATTTCACCCCAAAGCTGCAGAATATTCATTCTTCTCAGGTGCGCATGGGACATTCTCAAAGTTCGACCACATGTTAGGACCCAAACTAAATCTCTACAAGCTCAAGAAGATTGAAATCATATCAAGCATCTTCTAAAGGAAACAGACAGTAACAACAAATGTCTGTTCCTGAACTGAACTGATTTACTTCATTTTCCTCCGTTTTCAAAGACTACCAATTCAGATTACATGTAACAGTAAGTAATAATATAGCCCTTTAATTTCATAAACTGGTTTCTTCTTAAAACTATTGTAGGATAATGAGATAATAGGAAAACATTGACTTAAATGGGATTTGGGATCCTAAGTTTAGAGTTCTGTATCTGTTATTGATACACTGATTTGGTTTAGATAAGTGTCTTCACTTCTCCATGCCTTGATATGCTGATATATAAAGTGGATATACTATTTCAAGTAATTTAAATGGCTGTTGGTTGTTGTTGTTTTTTTTCTCTCATGAATCTGTATGTGTTTACCTTTTTTCACCCTGATTTATTCCAAAATCTGTTTGAAATGATTTACAAGACATATAAATATGAATAGATAAAACAAAACCAAGTCAAAGCAAGACTAGACTAACAGTGGGACTAAATTGGCTCTTTGTTCCTAGAAGTCAATATGAAAAGAAAACTAAAATGGATACATGATCTGAAAGTCTCTCGCTCTCTGCCTCTTGCTATGACTAGTCATGAAGGGAGTGGTCCACATTAGAAAGAAATGGTCTTCATTTGCATGCTGCAATAGGAAGGCAAGTGCCTCTTCTCTTATTTTCACTTAGGAATTTCAACACCGTTTAGCTTCTCATGAAAGTCAGGCTAAGTTATCCTACTGTCCTGCTCCAATGGTGTGACAATTTAAGATGAAAGCTTATCTGAAACTGTGAACTTCAAAATGTACAGCTTCCTATATGACTTGATTATATAGAACAGGGGTCCTCAAACTTTTTAAACAGGGGGCCAGCTCACTGTCTCTCAGACCGTTAGAGGGCCGACTATAGTTTAAAAAAAACTATGAACAAATTCCTATTCACACTGCACATATCTTATTTTGACGTAAAAAAACAAAATGGGAACAAATACAATATTTTTATTTGCATGTGGCCCGCGGGCCGTAGTTTGAGGACCCCTGATATAGAATGTCAAAAGGCAACATCACCATTCTAAAAGGCCAAGTTTACCATTTCCATGTGAACAGCACTTACTGTCCTGGCAAATTTTGTCCATAGTTTTTCCAAGTGTCCTGGAATAAGACTTTTTGATGAACTAATTTTAGATAGATGCCACCTTCTATGGAGAAAGTTTCTGTATCTGTTGGTGGTAAGGACTTTCTCTATTCATAGCCTTATAATCCTGCACTCCACTAGCCACTGTTTAAAGCATATGAAATCAAAAGGTGTAACTAAAGTCTAAAAGCCATGGTCAAAAGGCACTAGTACAGGATTATATTTATGAAAGACAAGAAGAAAGACAAAAGTAGTTAATGAAGTAAAAATTTAAGAACTGAACCAGAACTGAGAAATTAAGTACCCCAAAAAGATATTAATCTAAAATTGTTTTTAAAAATTCTAAGAGACTTAAATGAGGAAGATCTAAAATTCATTTATCGTATTATAAAATCAAATAACAAGTCATTAAATAAAAATGATGTTTATATATTATAAAGGATTTGAATATTTAAAACATAAAAAAATAACTACAGAATGGTAATTATTTAAAAGAACATTTCTGAAAAGCAATAAAAAGATAAGAATAAAGGTATAAATCTTCCATACTGAATATTCAGTCCAAGGCTGTCCTTTTCTTATCTTGCACTTTGGTAAATACTGTGTAAATAAAAGATATTTTATTATCCGCATTAATAAGAGTAACATAAAAACTTTCAATAAAAAAGCAGAGTGAAATATGCTAAAATCTTCACTCTTAAGAAATACTAACTAGGAAGACAGACACAAGTTTTAAATGTTTTCATACAACATTGGCTTTGCTTGTAAACATGGGGTAGGGCAAAAGTAGATTTACACTTGTTCCTATAGAAAATAATACAATTATTAATAAATAATAATACAAGAATTAATTCTGTGTTTCTTGTACTCACAACCGTAAACCTACTTTTGCCCCACACTGTATATTGACTCATGGGAGTAAAAAGTCATATAAACAAAATAGTGGCTATTGTTTTGCATTGGTCTGAGAAACTAGCTACCAGATATTTCTTTTATATTTTTAAAGGGTCTTTTTTTTCCTCAGAGTTAAAACAGTTTTTCATCATGTTTTATATAATTCTACTAAAATGTATTTAGGTTTTTCTATGTGGTTTACTAAATCTCAATTTTAGAATCAACAGGAAAAAGAAAAATTGCAACTGAAGAACAAAATAATGCAAGCATGCTTTGTTTGTTTTGACAAAATTGGTTTCGCCTACAAAGTTATTCTCTCAATGATCAATCCTTTCAAAATTTAATAAAACATAATACTATTTCAAATAACTAACACTAAAAACATTTTCTGAGACGGTATTAGCATTCTGTGAGTTGTCCATTGGCTTTTGAACGCTGACAGTTCAGAGACTAACCCAATTTTGATGCGTCTTCCCATTAAAGAAAAAAGGCCATACCTGAAATTTGTTAGAGGAAAGCAGAAGATTGCTCTCCAAGGTAGTTTAAATTTTTTAAAAGGTTAATGCTCACTCAGATTTGTCGTGAGTGAAATGTTTGAGTTCTTTATCAGGAAGGTTTTGAAACGGAATAATATTTGATTTGATCTTTAAGTGAGAAATGGTTCTTGAATCATGAAAAAGGGGCCATTGGAAAACATCAGTGTCCTTAAATTAAATCTTTCCCAGTGGAAACGCTTCATAGTACATTTTCTAATATCATTTTAAAATCTGCCTCAGGGGATTTTGCAGGAGAGCCTAAGGAATGAACACAATGCCAGGACTGGCATCTCAATTACACATTTAAGTTAACCTCAAACTTACAATTTATGAAAATTAAAATGATTTTTTAAATGAAATATCAAGGGATGAATAACTAAGCTGTATACACACATGTGTTAAACACCCAAGTTATCCAAATAAAACTTGAGAATAATATTCAATTTGGATTCAGCTACTAAAAATTAGAATATTAATATTAAGCCTTCTTACACATTAGCTTCCAGTTTTTAAAGAAAAAATGTTTTATTGTTTTTGGCAAAAATTATATATACTTAAAGAATGTAAGCAATACTGAAATTTAAAGAAGAAACGTTAAATTCTACCACTGTAAAAATGATCATTTTTAACATTAGCTGAACACCATCTCATACATCTCTTAATGCACCAATTCCTTTCTCTCTGTGCAAAAATACAACTAGAAATTAGATGCATAGGTGGATGGGTGGATGAACACATGGAAGTAAGTTATATATGGGAGTCATTGTATAGATGTGTTTTAAAATAAAAAAAAACAACAACTTTAGTTTCATTTTGAATTTCATAAAAGAAAAATTAACTAAAATGAAAATGAAGATATTTTTAGTGTCAAATAAATGATTCTTTGTGACAGTATAGTAACTCTTAAAATAATACCTTTAAGGTTAAAGATAGAGGGAGAGAAGAAATAGAAAAGAGATGAAGAAAGGAGAGGAAGAGCAAAGGAGATGAGGACAGGATAGTGTGCAGAAGAGTTTATACATTTTTTTTAGAAGAATCATTTTTTCAAAATGACCTATTTCATTTTTTAAGTCTGATTAAGTATTTGAAAAATGAATATACTACCACTTTCATATCTCCTCATTTTAATAAGATATATTATTACTTTACATGGCTCATATATAACATTGATATTTTGTTCTGTAACCTCAGATCCCATGGTTTTTATCAATAGTTCTCTATGTGCTGGACTCACTGTGCATCACCAGCCCTTTTACCGTGGATTTCCAGTGCCTCAGTGTTTGTTTTTGTTAATATCTTAATTGGACACATTAAAGGTCTACGTTTTTTGTTTGTTTTTCTCAAGTTGGGATTCTGAGCATTGTATCATCTTAATGTATTCCTGTTTAAGAATATCTGCCAAATGCCTTCATACATAAACAATGCCTTGACTGGTTGTGGAATTTTTGTTGTACACTTTTGTTACCCTAGAATGTTGTAGACATTGATTTTTACTTCTTACATTGAATGTTGTTGCAAATGTCTGCTGCATTTTTTCTTCTTATTAAATGATTTTTGGGAGGATGATAGGGAAGTCTGGAGAGTCCCTAGGTTTACTAGGCCATGTCTTGACATTGACTATTTGGTATTAAATTTATTTAAAATACAGAATATACTGCATTAGATTCAGTATCTGAGGGGATTATCTTATATTACAGATTTAAAACGTATCTTCTCTTGCATTTGCTGGATTCTCAACTTCCTGGATACCAATTATCTTTATGCTGGAATCCTTGGTCTTGCTTCTATATTTGGATTCCTTTCTTCATTTTAATTAATTGCATTAAAAAATCTAAATTATATATTGTTATATAATGGTGGAATTTTGAGCCTCAATTTGTATTCTTAAGTTTGCAATGGCCATTTTAATCTCATGTAGTTGTTTCATCACATCTCTGAGTTCATTTTTGCAGAATTCACATTCTCAGTGTTATTTTATATAGTGAGTTAATTTTGAGGAATTTGATTTTTTTTCGATATTTTTTTCTTCCAAATTATACACTTGGCCTTTCTCTCTTTCTTTGCTCATATTGAGAATTCTATAGGGATGTTATATATGCTCTGATAAAATATGGTTCACATGTTTACTCTCTCCCCACTATATCTTAAGTCAGTTAGTTTTTCTTTCAAAGCTGCAGATTGAGGGCAGTGCATTTGGTTTTCTATCCCTTTCCCCCCTCATTAATTTTTTTATTATATTTTTCATTATTGAATTTATTGGGGTTACATTTATTAATAAAATTTTATAGGTTTCAAGTGTACAATTCTATAATATGTCATCTGTATGTTGTATTATGTGTTCACTACCCAAAGTCAAGTGTCCTTTTGGAACCATTTTATCCCCTCTTTACCAGCCCCAACCCTCTTTTCCCCATGCTAATAACCATACCTTTGTCTGTGTCTATGAGTTGTTCTCTTTTATTTTTGTTCTTAATCCCTTCACCATTTCACCCAGCCCTACCCTCTGACAGCTGTCAGTCTGTTCTCTGAATCTATGAGTCCGTTTCTATTTTGTTTGTTTACTTTTTTTCTAATAGCTTGAGGTAATGGCAGATGGATTTCCATGATTTGTGACTCAGCAGTATAATTTGCAGAGGCAGAATTAGGTGCCAGCAACTATACACCCTCCATCTCTGACTCTCCCTCCCACCTTCCTTCCATTCCCTCTTTTTTCCTCTTCTTAAGAAGTCTCAAATGTTCAATCTAAGTCTTAAATCTAAGTCTTAAATACACGTCTTGCTTGCTACTCTTGAAGTTTATTGTATTTTATTAGCCTATTTCCTTGTCTGGGTACTGTTGGTATTTATTCCTTCTTTGCACTACCATTATATTAAGTATCAGTGGAAAAAATTTTACTATTATGAAGGTATTTTAACCATCTTAACCCAGAAGTCCTGCTTAATGTTTTAAGTTATGCCCATACATGGTCAAGTGATTTCCCAAACACTACATGTAATTTTTAATGATCATTATATTGCTGAAGCAAGTATGCTACATGTACTGTGGCATCTTAAACATATCTTTCATTTAAAAAAGATTCATTCAATAATGACAAAAAGTTTATCATAATATATTAGGATTGCCCTTAAGTATATATCCCTGATTTTTTTTCCTCTGATTATTTTAAGTAGATAAAATAACTTTTGGAGAGTTTTAGCATAGTAAATAGAAGTTGCACTGAATGTGATTTTCATTGAGACAGTTTATCTTCTTTCTCATGTTGTTGACTGATTCATAAAACATAAGCTATTTATTTGCACTGTATGTATAATGAGGCAAGTTTTCTTTTCTTATATGAGCAAGACACAAGCACATGTTTAAAAATCTCTTCATGAATTATTCATTTCAACTTTCATTGTTATAGTCTATTGTAGTAGGTTTTTAAATCCTTACACTTTAATCCAGTGGTTACTCTGCCAATAAATAAATTGGCAGTTTATATATCTTCTTTGTTTTATAAAAATAATAGATTTAAAAATTATATATAAAATACCAAGTACTTACAAATATGTTCTAATCACAAGTGTCCGGATTTATCTACTTATTTTGTTGTGACCTTGAATTCCATCTAAAAAAATCATATTTGTCCTTCATGTTCTTTGTTTTTAATTAGTAAGGGCTTCACATATAGCAGCACTTTGTAAAGGTGGTTAGGAGTGTTCCAGTAACTAAATTAGTAGACACTGAATCTGTTAAATTAACCTAACATAGAAAAATAAAAGAAGTGTATTGAATCTGAGATTAAAATGATCAAAACGATTAAACTATTTTACATAATTAGTAGAAAACTGTATGAGTATATACCCAATAATCTATGTATCTCTAAAAATTATAAATAATTACCTTAGTTATTGTCAGAAAGTTCATAAAGGCCATCTGAAATTCTTTTCTTTCAGAGGTAAATTAATGCATTTGACTTTATTAAATGTTTTGATATAACGATAAGTATTGTTTTTTATTTATACCAATGCCATCAGTGGTAAAATTTTAATAGAGTCCTTTGCAAAAATATGTTGCCTAAGGAAAATCTGTGTTTTTTAAGTTCTAAACATTTATTTATCTTAAAACCCGTAGCTTTCGATGCTGTACGCTGTGACAATGCCAGCTGTCAAAGACTGGAGAACTAATTTAGCTGGAAATGAATTAATGCTTTCCTTGGCTCACATTAATTTTGTTAGAATTGTGTTTCAAGTATGAAATGTTGGCTCTGAGTATGAAATAATGAGTAACTTCTTTGGGCTCAGTGGAGTAAAATGCCAGGGATGGAAACCATGTCACCTTTGTGACTGGACTATAAACGATGTGCTCTGTGCCTTGCTCAGTAGCAAAACTGTCCTCGGTACAGATCTGATCAGTGTGGCCAAGCGCAGTTTGTAAATTCATCCCTGAAATTATGTAGAGTTTGGATTGTGTAAATTCTAGAGCCCCGATTTTTTTCTGTTCAAACACTTAGTCGTTAGTGTATATAATTTATTTTTACTCATGGGTAAACTTTTAATCTTTTATGCAATCATGACAAGTCAGAGCAGAACAAATTATGATATATCTTTGTACAATAATAGCTGACAGAAATTGCCCAGAGTCAATGTAAAAATGCATTTTGGGAGAAAAGCAATTAACTTATGTTATAATTGAGTGGAGATTTCATAACCTGTATCATTTTCAAAAGATTTTAAAGCCTGATATCTCATAACCATAAGTTTGAAATAAACAATATGGTTTCACTCATTTTATTGGGAAAACATTTAATAAGGTTTTTCGTTCTATAGCAAAAAATCCCAACAGAGTTCATTGGAGAAAAGAATAAATCTAAAGTGTTATCACATAGAGAAAAGACCTATCAGCAGCAGGAAAAACACCTAAAATCTTAAATAGCCCTTATAATTTTGAGTAAAAAAAAAAATAAAGGTAAATGTAAAGGACCTGTTTTGTTAAGCATAGTTCTTCTCAGCCTGAGGAAAGTCTCAGTATTTGTCAACTTGGGATCTGTCTGTTTCAAATATCTTCATTTAACACTAACTGAAGAGATTCTAACATGGATTTGCAAAATGTCTGAATGAAGTGAGAATGACTGAAATCGCACATGGAATATAATGTTGAAATGTAATAGAGTTCACTAAAACACGAAGGGAATAACTGGTTACCAATACTGTGGTTCTTATGTTTCCCTCCAATCTCTCAGAAGCACAGAAGTGCTGAGGTCCTTACCCACATGTGTGTAGAGGGAATTTTCTTCACCCCGTCTTCTGCAGGCCTTTTATCCTTATCCGTAATTCTGCACCATCTGCTCACTTCTTACTGTATTTCCTTTGCAGTGATCTATATGGTGGCTACTTCCTCCTCCCAAGACATATTCTAAAGGCTTTCTGTTTTTGCTTGACCAGAGGTCCTGTACACAGATCCTGTCAACTGTTCTTCCACAGCACTTTTTGTTTCCTTCTTTTGGGCAGTCTCTGCAGATCTTCGCCAATAGCTGCTAGTTTTCTGGAAAGAGCGTTTCTGTATTTAGTTTGCATTCTTGCAAGTTCAAAAGCTCAGCTTGCCCTAACTGGTTTGGCTCAATGGATAGAGTGTCGGCCTGGGGACTCAAGGGTCCCAGGTTCGATTCTGGTCAAGGCCATGTACCTTGGTTGCAGGCACATACCCAGTGGGGAGTGTGCAGGAGGCAGCTGATCGATGTTTCTCTCTCATCGATGTTTCTGACTCTCTATCCCTCTCCCTTCCTCTCTGTAAGAAATCAATAAAAAAAAATATTATATATATAAAACAAGCTCAGCTTTTGGAGTGTGCTGGGTGGTGCAGAGAGGTGAGCAGACTGTACAGACCTGTACTCATCCTGGCAAAAGGTTTGGCTATGGAGAAAAGAAGTGTCCTGCCTATGCCAGCATTTTACAGATTTAGAGTCTAAACTGCCTGTTCTTATCCATTGCATATTAAACGCCATTCTCTCCGACTCCGAAGCTAGAACACACTCCTCTCTGTGCTTTTGTTGCTTTGCCTTTCTGCTTTGAACCTGACCCAGTTTCTGCCCTCCCTTGCACCCCCTCCCCCCACCCTAGCTGCAAATCTCAGGGTGCCTCCGAGCTATGTCTTCATCTCTCCTTCAGGGCAGTGGTACGCCAGGTCTTGCTGGACCCTGCTCAGGACCCCACTTCCTGTACCCTGCTCTCATGTAGCATCTAATCTCTCCTCATCTTTGCCTCGGGAGCTGGGACAGAGGCAGAACAAAATTGGTCAAGAAAGAAATTGCTTCCAGATTTATTCTGACATAAAAGAGCATCCCCTGTGCCCCAAGCCTTTTGCTGTGTGTTGCATTATTAAATATTCCTTTTATAAAAGTTCAAGCTTTCTATTTAACTCTTTTGTGCCTGCCTCTTAGTAGCTATAAACTCTATCTTCTAATATCTACAACCAAGGTGATTGTGGACTAGTCTTTTTTAAAAACAAGAACTCTAATTTTAAATGCTTGTAAATGGCAAATAAAGCTTTAATTTATACTGTCTTCCAATAGTTTCATGCCTGCTGTCTGCCTGAGAGTCTACTAGAAAATGAGTTTTGTGACCCATAAAATTAAATAATCTAGGTTAAAAAAAAGCCTCTGTAATATCTAGTTAAAAATATTTGTATTAGTGTTTTCTTAAAATAAAAACATCATGCTAAAAATGTATCCTTGTTTCCTCAGACATTATAGATTGCTTTTCTATGTAAGATGATTAGATATTTTTATTCTCTAATATCCACCATTATTTATTTTTAATATATTTTATTGATTTCAGAGACGAGGAGAGAGGGAAAGATAGAAACATCAATGCTAGGAGAGAACCATTGATCAGCTGCCTCCTGCACACCACACACTAGGGATCAAGCCCACGACCCCGGCAAATGCCCTGACTGGGAATCGAACCATGACCTCCTGGTTCATAGGTCTACACTCAACTACTGAGCCAAACCAGCCAGACAATATGCACCATTATTAAACAAATAATTTTGTAACAGCATGTTAGAGGATGACGATATTTACTCTGCAAATAACAATAGAAAAATAACTTGTAGGCTTCATTGTATTACCAAATATTAAGTTGTGTACTGGATTGGTTACAATTCCACAATATTTATGCGATTAAAAAAACAGCCATTGAGAACTATTGCCTTACATAGAAGAATGACCATTTTTTTTGTGTGTGTTACAATCCTAAATAAAATTTTAAAGCATTAACAAAAGTTACATTAATTAAGAAAATTAAGGGAAAGGTATTGATAGTTATTGAGTACCTACTATGGGCCTATTATTCTGAAACATTTTGGACGCAGAGCTACTTAGCACTCTTAACAATTATTGAGATCCCAAATAGATTTTTGTTTATCTATTAATTGAAATAAAACAAACACATTTTAAATATGTATGATTCATTTAAAAATAAAGATAAGTAAATGATAATAATAAATCTTTGATATTGATACCAATACAGTCTCTTATAAAAATGACTATTTTTTTTTAAAACAAAACAAAAAATGTTAAACATGGTGTTGTTTTATGTTTTTGCAAATATTTTTAATGTCTGGGTATATGGAAGGCAGTTGGATTTCCATATATGCTTTTGCATTGAGTCTGTATGTTTTGCTGTTTTGACTATTTATATGTTGATAATGCTGTTTTGACTATAAGAAGAAATACAGGCTTCACACCGATAGGTAATTTTAAAAGTGACGAATCTTTTAATATCCTTTGCAAATAACTATGGGTATTATTTGGTATTACTATAAAACTCAATAAGTGGTAGTTTCCAAAAAGTTACATACATTATGGAGTCAGAAACCCTAACAATTTTGCACACCCATTAGATCAAAATCCATTGGTCTGTTTTGTACTTCAAATCTCTGACCTGTGCATGATTTTGACTTCATGTGCTCCTGAAAATGTCTTGAGTGTCCCATGGGATTCCTGGACAACACTTTGAAAACCACTGTGCTAGTCATTGCATTTGCAAAACAGAAACATGATATACAGTCAATCTTATTATCCTCTGATTGCAGATTAGGAATCTGACTCTAATAGAGTGGACAGTGCCTGGACTTTGCAACTTCACCCCACCACTTACCTGCTGTCTGACTAAAATATTCTGTGCACTCCTTGGTATACCACAGTCATACAAATACACGAATATGTCGTATTTCATATTCAAAGAGATGGTATCAAAATTAATTTCTCCCAGTTTCCTTTTTGCAAGTTGCTCAATTTTGATGGAACCCATTATAAGTGAAAGTTAGCAGAGCATAAATTGTGGGTGCATTTTTTAGTTGAAACCCAGATTGTGCCATTTTCCCCTAATCTTCAGAGTCCTCATGCATTTTATGAAGTTGAGATAATTAAATAAGGTAATATGTGTTAAGGGCTTATAACAGTGTCTGCATTTTATAAGGGTTAGATTAGGCCTGCTGTTTTTTATACTATTATTATGCATCTTGTTGACCTTGGCCACTCTTGTTTTCTAAGAAATGAGTCAGTCGTACCCTGACTCCCAACCACAGGGGACTTATCCTAGGGAAATCCCCTCACTAGGTTTAAGGAGAAGGGGTCCCCTACTCCAGCAATACTTCCTCTTTGAAAGAATGGAGATCTACTATGACTCCTTTCCAACTCTAACCATCTTTGGTATCCTTGATCTATCCAAAAGTTATGACATTGGTTTTCAAAAAATTTTTAAAAAATTCATCACCCAAGGATTTTTTTCCATTGATTTTTTTTCTTCTTAGAGAGAGAGAGTGGAAGGGAGGGAGGAGGGGGGCAGAGAGAGAAACACTGATTAGTTGCCTCTGGCCCACACACCCTGACCCATGCCAGGATCAAGCCTGTACCTAGGTACGTGCCCTTGACCAGGAATCAAACCCAAGACCCTTCAGTTTGAGTGCTGATGCTCTAACCACTGAGAAAAACCAGCTAGGGCTCAACCATCCTGTCTAATAAGAGGCAAAAGGGGTAATTGACCGTACCTTTGTTACGCTTCCCATTGGTTAATCAGGGCGATATGCAGATTAACCGCCAACCAAGATGGCGGCCAGCAGCCACTCAGCTGAAGTGAGCAGGAGACTTGCTTGCTCCAGTGATGGAGGAAGCCAAGGTTCCTCGCCTGCCGTAGCCAGGCTCTGAACTCCGAAAGCAACAGCTCTGAAAGCAACAAAGTTTCAATTATAGAAGCTAAACAAACCCCAGATACCTGCTTTCAGCTGGCCATAGCCTCAGAGCTGGAGCGAGCAGGATGGCAACAAAGTTTCAATTATAGAAGGTAAATAAATCCCAGAATAAAAAAAAAAATAAAAAAAAGGAGAGGCTGGGAGCTTCAGTTGCAGGCCAACCTGAAAACAGCCATCAGCTCCTCATCTAGGCTGGCCAGGCACCCCAGTGGGGACCCCCACCCTGAAGGGGGTGTGACCAGCTGCAAACAGCCATCATCCCTTCATCCAGGCTGGCCAGGCACCCAAGCGGGACCCCCACCCTGATCCGGGACACTCTTCAGGGCAAACCATTCAGCTCCCACCCGTGCACCAGGCCTCTATCCTATATAATAAAAGGGTAATATGCAAACTGACCCTAACAGCAGAAAGACTGGGAATGACTGGTCACTATGACACACACTGACCACCAGGGGGCAGATGCTCAATGCAGGAGCTGCCCTCTGGTGGTCAGTGCGCTCCCACATGGGGGATCTCTGCTCAGCCACAAGCCAGGCTGATGGCTGCCAGCACAGCGGTGGTGGTGGGAGCCTCTCCCGCCTCCTCAGCAGCACTAAGGATGTCTGACTGCAACTTAGGTCTGCTCCCCGCTGGCAAGTGGACATGCCCCAACGGCTGCTGGGCTGCCAGAGGGATGTCTGATTGCCTGCTTAGGCCCAATCCCCTGGGGAGCAGGCCTAAGCCAGCAGGTGGTCATCCCCTGAGGGGTCCCAGACTGCAAGAGGACACAGGTCGGGCTGAGGGATCCTCCCCCCCTCCCCCTGAGTGCACAAATTTTTGTGTACCGGGCCTCTAGTTTCTTCATAAAATCGGTCAATGATATGTCTGTCACTCATGTTGGTGTCTGCTATCTATCCTGTAGACACCATGAATGATGTAGGAACAAATATTCCATTACACAAATAATAACAATTCAGGAAAAAGTGGAAGGAAAATAAGATACTGCATGCTTATTGTACAACAAATAGTGTTAACTCTTTACAAACATAATCTCCTTTAATCTTCACAGTGCTGCTGTGAAGAAAGTACCATCCCATTTTACACAGGTGGTTAAGGGCACCAAAGGTCAGAGGGTTTAAGTAATTTATTGCAAATCACAGAAATCAAAAGGTGATCAAAAGGTGATAATATCTACCCAACTTACCTAAGCTAATTTTTTCCAGAATTTATGTATTATGTTTTTCTCCCTTTCTTACTTTTGCTCTTTCTTTTAGTTTTAAAAGTCAAATCCTATAATAAAGATATAATATACAAATTAACCCTCATGCCCTCATAAGATGGCTGCCTACGACCAGGCCTGTAAGGGGGTTAGTGAGGGACAACCAAATGACTGAACAAGCAGGCTGCATGGTGCAACCAGGCTGGCAGGGGGGGCATTTGGGGGCAACCAGTGTGGCACGGGGCGGGGGGGGGGGGGGCGGAGGGCAGTAAGTGGTGACCAGGCAGGCAGGCAGGTGAGCAGTTAGGAGCCAGCAGTTCAGGATTGTGAGAGGGATGTCCGACTGCTGGTTTAGGCCCGATCCCAGCAGTTGGACATTCCCCAAGGGGTCCCGGATTGGATACGGTGCATGCTGGGCTGAGGGGACCTCTCATGCATGATTTTCGTGCACTGGGCCTCTAGTATATATATATAAAATATGGTTCATCATATGACCTCCTTTGCCCCAAGGCTACCATTTCTACTTTTGGATGATTCATGTAGCATTTACCTTCATGTCTTTATATTACATCTTTGTATTGCTGCCTCTTAATTTTCGGGTTTAGAAATGATTTTTTAACTTTTCACTACAGAAAATCAGTAATTATGCCCCCTTTTCTTTCCCTGCCCCTGTCGCACATATGCTCTCTTCAAAATTAGTCAATAGATTTGGGTCATAATTTCAGTGTAAATATCAAGTATATATTTTTATAAAAGAATAATATGCAAATTGACTGAACGGTGGAACGACTACTTGACCAGTTGCTATGAGGCACACTGACCACCTCTTGGTCTCTCCTCCCCCTGGCCAGGAGGCTCCGACCCAGATGGCAAACAGGGAACCGGGGGTGGGTGGCAGGCGATGCGGTTGGTGCCAGGCCAATGTCCCCACCTCGCTGGTCACCCCACACACAGAGGGTGACATGTGATAGGTTTGGGGCTGGCGAGTGGATGGGAATGGCCTACCTCTCGGTCCCTCCACCCTGCTGGCAGGCTCTGATCGCCCAATAGCGATGGGGAACTGGGAGTGGGTGGCAGTGGGGCACAGAGCTGGTTGCTGGCAGCTGGGGAAGATGGCCCTGATTGCAGGGCAGGCCTAGGGACTGTACCCACACACAAATTCCGTGTGTCAGGCCTCTAGTTTATATTATAAATCGGTAAATGCTGTTCACATCCATGATTACTGTACCTCTTATGCACTATTTTTGTCTTTCTTAAAGTTAATAATCATTATATTTTTCATTTCATTCTGATTTCATATTGTAAATTTTGTGCATACTTATCACCAGTTCAATCCCAAAATGTTTTCCACATATCTGCATTTTTCCACTAGACATTCTGTAAGAGATGCACAACTAAAATAGTCATCTTCTTTTCATTAATCCTACATTATAAAAGCGTAATATACAAATTGTCCCCTTGACTGGGGACAAGGGGGTGGGGCCAGCCAGGGGAAGGGAGGGAGTACCTGACCAGCAGCCTGCAGCCGCTAGGGACCCTGCCAGTGCACGAATTTCGTGGACTGGGCCTCTAGTTATCACATACTATTTGCCACCTATTTTGATTTTCAGAGATTTTTGAGTGCTCATAAGTCTAACTTATCAGTACAGATGAAAGAAATGGCCATAAATATTCATTTTAAATATGTAAATGAAATTTTCATTCTAAGTTAATATTAAAGGTTAGTTGTTATTAAAGTTACCTTATGTTTATAAAATAATATAGTCTACTGTTTCTCATTTTATGACTGCAACAAGTTTAAGGTACTTTAGAAGATATTATCCATTAAATGACAAATTATAATGTCATTTCTGGGTAAAATGATTATGAATCATAGTTACAGATATCTAATGAAATTAGCAGTCCTCTTTAAGTGAAATGCAATCAATTTGCAATATCATACATTTTAAAAATCTATATGTCCAAGTACATAAAAATTGTTTATTGATGAACACACTTGGAAATATACACAAGGACACATTAAAATTAAACTCTCAGCTATCTGGCTTAATTACATGATAGATTTTTCTGGATAGCTGAGTTTTCCAAATGCCTGATGATTATTACTTATAGGTACAGAAATTAGCTTAGTTTAGCCCCTCCAAAACTGCATTACATTCAACCCAGTCTTCCTTAAAAGAGCACAGTGTTTTCAAAAGCTCATAATGAACTTTAATTATTATTCAAACTCATATTTATAGCATAAAATGATGAGTGAGTGGCATATGCCTTATACTAAATATTGTTTATATCTCTGCTGTGTGAGTTGTCTTTTTCTTAATTAGATTTTCTTTTGAAGCTCATTATAATTTAGTTTGTCTTCGTTTATTATGCCATCTCTTTTCTTATAATTGATTGCTTCTCTTTAACTGGGTTTTATACCATATAACTGAAATTATTTGATCAGAGTAAAAACTAATAGTGCAGATATGAAGGACTCTTGGGTGAATAAAGTTTGCCAAGCTTAGCGCATGGATTTGTAATGTTTATTTGGACTGTCCAGAATCTATTTATTAATTCCTAGTTATGGCTATATCTATGTATAGTTAAGTTTGCCATGTAACTGCTAGCTGCTAGTTGTCCCTTACATATATATCCTCTCTATAGGAGTGGGCCTTTTACTTTTACCTGGGGCCATGGCACTGGGAAAGAGCAACCTTGTGACTAAGCTATGAGCAGTGAGATGGAGGGAAAGTGGGCCATGTGCAGGACATGGCCTTAGGAAGCCACATGTGGCTTTCTGCCACTCTCATCATCATCCTTCTTGGAACTCAGAACTCCCTTGTGGACCAGGAGAGGATAAAGGGCACATCCTAGGGATGGAAGAGCAGAAAAATGACATTGGAGCCATGGACTAAGAACAAAACGAACTACTGCTCTTTGTTCAGCCACTGTTATTTGGGGTCTATCTTATGTTTCTGCTCATTGATTTTAATTAGTACAAGTGAATAGTCAAATGTGTGAAGATGGCATCATCTCAGTTCAAGGTACTGACCAGGATTCAGTTAAAACCCTGGTAGATTTTATTAAACCCCACCTATTCAGGACCTGAGATTTGAAGCATTGGTTTCTATAGATGGTTGTGTTTAGGTCATTAACTTGTAAGATGATAAATAAGCAAGTAGTATCTGAATGAGGTGTTGATTAGGGCAGGACTATTTTTCTCAGACTTCAATTGAAAATCTAAAAAAATATACCCCAAATTCACATTATTTTGGTCAATTGAAAGATTTGAAGGAATGATGAACTTGTCTGTGTTCAAAATCGGAGGCTCAATCTTTTTCTGGAAAAGTTTTTGTACCTCTGGTTTAACTACTTCTTCTCCAAATATACATTCAAAAAATAAAATAAAATCAAAATTCCAACGGTAGCCTGGTATAACCCGTTTTTTGAGGAGCTCCAACTCAGTGAGAGGTTTATGTATAAAATAGGTTGTTTTTCTTTAATCCTTGAACTGTACTCAAACCCTTTCCTAACCGCTAGTCATCTTTGGTATGTTACTCAAATTTCTTACAAATTTGGTTATTAAAAGCCCAGTTCAGGTAAAAAAATTTTCTCAGACTTGGTCAAGTTTTTATTTTCTTTCCTCTCCCCAGCACAGATTTGACCATGGCTCAGGGACCTGAGTGGTAAGGAAAGGGAAGACCTGCCTTTTCATGCCTCATCCCCTCAGGGTTCACCTTCTCTATGACTAGCGGACCAAATGCTGATTCTCTGGTGGGAAACAGCGCTGGCTTCTTAGGGCCCTGCAGGGCCTTCCTGGTGTGAGAGTAGGTTGCTTGGGAACATGACCCTGCAGCCCTCATAGCTCTCACTGTGACTGCAGGGGTTCCTTCATCTAATGGGCAGCTCCCTTGGGTGGGCTACCAGCACATGGAAGTCCTCTGCCCTCCTCAGTGTCCCCATGGCTCATGGAAACGCACACGTCCTCCCTAACCAAAGGCTGGGCATGTAGGTGGTCCAGTCCTGCCTGTTCTCTACCCTCCTGCTGTCTCTGTAATTCTTTTTATACAAAGAAGTCTGAGTCAGGTGAGTAAATCTATTACCCAAGGGGATATTCACCCAGGAAACCACAGTGTGATGGTCTCCCCCTTCTTGTCCCCCTGGTGTGGAGAGGGGATTGCCTCTTACCAGTAATGCAAAAATGTTTACAAGACATACTGACTCTCACTCTGCCTCTGTTTTTTATTCTTCTGATTTTATTTAGGAGGGTTTTCAATAATCTCTTATTTCTTAAGGATTTGTGGGGGACAGATCTGGGCCCAATTACCAGCACCTCTTTTTAGAAGGTGGGTTACTTACAAATTCCTTGTGTCCAAGTTTGGCATTAGTCTCATGCAACATGCTGTTACCTTTGGTAAGGTGATTGTAGTGGCGACCTCATATCATTTTATACAGAAAAAATGTAATTTTTAAACCAAAACACAAATGGGCTTAAAGCAATTATATGGTATTTTCACAACAGGCATTTAAAACAAACATAATATTTGTTTTCCCTTGTTCCCAAAATGCCTACCTTTAAGAGAGTAAAAAAAGCTGCTATTTTAATGTTTTATTTTGGAAAATATAGTTCAGGGAATTGTCATAACCTTGATAACTGTTATCTTTCTCTGAGTTGTTTTGAATAAATATTATGATACATTTGTGCAATGTTTCTGTGTAGGAATTTGCCAGATGTGTGATGGCATGCAGCCTATAATGCAATAACACAAACTCCTCGAAGGGCAGTAACCTAGAAGTATGTTATATACCAATTAAAACTCTGGAGACAAGACTGCAGATTGTGTGTGTGTGTGTGTGTGTGTGTGTGTGTGTGTGTTTTAATTTCATCTAGCAAACAACCCAGCTCTAATATTCTGTGCTTTGGTTTTGCTGATGCCCTCTCAAAGCAAAATGCATCCTTTCCAGCAGATCCCAATGAAACTAATGAGTTTAACCTCAAAGATTTTATCCTTCTCAGCAGTCAACTGGAAGCTAAAGTACATCAGAGAGAAACTAATTACAAGATGCTTGCATTTCAGTTATTCTGCATTTAGCATCGCAATTACTAATTCTGTCTATCTTTCACTTGCTAAGTATAGGAAAATGGAAAGCAAAGACCTCCACCCCCAATTGCATAAGCCCTAAATTTAGAGATGAAAATAGCGTATAGTTAATTTACACATTTCTTTATGGATTTATAAATTTAACAATGACAAAAATCATAGTTAGTGTTGTTTAGAGAGATTTTTCTGCAATAGAAAATTTAAGGAATATCTTTAGTTGTTTTGAGTAGGCCAAATGCATGGTTCAAATTTAGAGCGTTAATTACATCTATAGGAACTTATATTTTTGAGGGAGGAAAAACTAGGAGAGAAATCATGCAAGAAATCAAAGATCAATTTGAGCTCTTATGATGCAAAGAATAAAAACTGACTGTAAAACCTAGTAAATAATATTTGTATATGAAACAAGTTTGATCATTCAACTCATAACTATAACACAAAAGCAAAAATAATATCCCCAAGATAAAGACAATAAGAACAACAATCTATGTTTTCAATTTAATTAGAACTCTGAAATCATTCTTACTATGGAAAAAGCACTTAAGAAATCCAATTTTATTTGAGGCACGCATACACATAGCTTTCAATAAAAGGCAGCATTCTTGTGCTGTGGAAGGCAAACTAGTCTTATTTAAACAAAGTTTAAGTCCTGTCTGAAATCATTGGCATCCTTTCCTAATCTTCCCATCATTAATGGGAAAATTAAATATACTGCCCTTTGGGTATTGTAGATGAGTTTTAAGTCATTGGCTCTGGAAAAAACCTTACAACTCATGTAATCAATGAGTCATCAGCTGGGAACTCACAGGCAGCATTCAAACACAGCTGACCTTGGCCTATTTAGTATTTTAAACATTTGGACATTTCACATAGAAATCTTGACTCTCGGCTTCTTTTGCAATATCAAGATCAGCTTAAAAATACACTGGGCTTGTCTAGTCATCAGCTGAAGCTGAGTTAATAACTGATCCCTTTAAGGTTTCAGTTGAAACCCTTCCAGATTTCCATAGCCCCCAACATCCCATTGTCTTGCAAACAGTATGCTCCATAATTCGGTAGTGCTTACTCTCCAATGGCACTTGACTGATGTAGCATATTTTTACAGGTTAGAACATTGAGGTGTTACTGGTTCCTGAACTTTCTAAATGATAAAATACGATGTTTAAGAGCCTGGTATCTGGAGTTAGTGTGCATGGGTTCCCATCCAACCAGCACATGCTCAGCTTTGCCACCTTGAGCCTTAGTTTCCTTATCTCAAAAGTAAGAAGTAAATAATATCTGCCACACTGGGGTTTGAGAATCTGGATCAATAAATACGTGTCTGAGCTTAGATTAGGACCTGGAAAATTTTACATTTTGTCTAAGTGTTTGTTATAGAAATGAAGGCATAGATTAGAGTAGCCTGCTCAAAGGATTTGAATCCATGTCTGGCCAGATGCCTACCTCAGATATTTCTTATGGCTGTATCCATTGAAGTTTCCCTCTTTGTCAAAGCTATTCCAGCTCCGAGTGTTTGAAGGAAGGCTTACGCAGCTTTGGTGGTTGGGATCTTTCACTGCTCTGGACAATGTGTTCTTTAAGAGCGTCAGTCCCAACATATTAAAGATCAGAGACAAAGTGATCAAGAAAAAATAAGTAGTATTCTTATGAGCAGCATTACTTCTTTAAGTAAGAAATTGTGGAGATAGAAAAGTCAATTATGATTTCCAGCTTCAGGAGGAGGAAGAATTTAATTTTTTCCCATTTTTATGCATAGTTGATATTAATATTTTTAAAATCTAGAAACAGATGATTCATTTAGGCAGGAAAGAAGATGGGGTAGGAAGACTTGCATTCTTTCCCTTTCAAAATATTATTTCATTTGGTTTGGTGATTTTAGTGGGATCTTTTTAAATATTATATTGCATTGGGGAAAATGTTTTTTTTCCCTATTCATATGGATTTCATACTCAATAAAGAATAACTCCATGTGATTTTGAATAAGCATTATATAATTGTTTGTTAAATTAGATGTAAATGGAAATAAGTTTCAAATATAAAATTTGTATCTAAAATAACTTCCAGTAAGTTTCCACTAAGCTTGTGCTTTTGCACTGAATAGAACACATTATCAAATTAATTTCTATATTCAGAGAATTGATAATAACAGCACTTGTAATTTTATTGGGTAAATTGGCACACATTAATAATCTTGCTTCTCATTTTTACCATTCAAATTTTCAAAATTAAAACTGCTTGTCTAATAAAATATTCTCAGAAAAAATTTCACATCCTAACACCAAAATTATTTACTTGAAATGAGGTGATCTGTTTTTATTTTTAATGTGATTAAAATAGTACTAACATTAATAATTAACATACTTTAAAACTTTGGAACCCAGAAAACATGGACTCAAATGCCACTTTCCTATAGACTTTGGTAAGATGCTTAGTTACCTTCATCCTTAAAATGGCAATAACAATAGCATATCATAAGTGTTCTTCTTGTTGAAAAGCTTGCTTGTGACAAAATTTTATAATACATTTTCCTGAATGTCCTTTTCCATTTTATGTGATTGGGGTTGACTTTATTCACCGAACATAAAACTGAAGGCTCTAAAACAATTTTTTTCTTTTAAGTAAAAGATAAAGGATTATGAAAGTTGTTCACTTGTATTAGTCTATTCTCTGACAAAAAGGGCTTAAAAGTATTTCATATAAAAAGAAAAATCTTGTATTCAGCAGATATATATTGAACACATATCAAACTCATTAACATGTGGGACGCCCATTACCCTCCAGTCAAACTAATTTTGTGTTATTGCCTTAAAATATATTTAGCAGCATGACAGTAGATTTTCATGGAGTGAAAAATATTTTATTGGAGTTGTCTATTAATTCTTTTGACTATATCTCTCTCTTCATAAGACTATCTCTGATGTTTAAACTTGTGCTAAGGCTTTACATAAGTATTTTACACTGATTAGAAATGATTTTTAATTAAATTTTATAAATTAAGTTTCTCTTACTATATCTTTCATATACATAAATTGCATAAATATCTCTAAGGGTATGGCTCTGACACTTGACTAGAGTTGCAAAGCTTACTATAATTAAGTTAAGACACTATTTACAGAATTTATAGCAGCCAATGACTAGTCAGGGACAGGAAATGCCCCCTCCTTGAAGATGTCTGTGCCAGTTTGTAACATGTGTTTACTTGTGAAAAACTGTGATTGTCTTGACCAATTATTATTTATTTTACATAATGCAATGGCTGAGTTGTTACTGGTAGGGAAAAAAAGAAACTATAGGGAAAGTGAAGATAACAAATGTCAGGAAATATGATTTAAACAGAAGAAACAATGAAGAAAATCTACACTAATAAAAGAGAAAAATGGTAATTGGCGTATGACGATACCCTTTTCATTGGCTAATCAGGGCTATTTGCAAATTAACTGCCAACTATGATTGGCAGTTAACTGCCAACAAGATGGCGGTTAATTTGCATATGTAGGCACAATGCAGGGAGGCGAAAGGGAAAGCAGGAAGAAGCCCCCTGCCACTGACAGTGATCTGAAACCCAGGGGGGAGCTAAGAGCTGGGGGGCAGGGCAAAGGTGGCCCTGGGGCTGCCTTTGCCCTGCCCCCCAGCCATGATCGGAGAATCAGGCGCCTTTGCCGCCCTGGCCAGTGATAGCAGGAAGCAGGGGTGGAGCCAGTGATGGGAGCTGGGCACGGTCGAAGCTGGCAGTCCCAGGAGCTGGGGGTCCCTTGCCTGGGCCTAAAGCGGAGCCCACGATCGCGGGGCCGCTGCAGCTGCGGGTCCCTGCTGCCCGAGCCGGACTCCTAGGCCAGAGGCGTTAGGCCTGGGCAGGGGCGGAGCCTGCAACCTTGGGGAGCTGGGGGTCCCCTGCCCAGGCCTGACACCTCTGCCGGAGGCCTCAGGCCTGGTCAAGGGGCCGATCCGGTGATTGGTGATCGGAGGGTGATGAGGGTCAATTCCTCTGGCCGAGGCATCAGGCCTGGGTGGAGGGCAGAGCCTGGGATTGGGGGGATATGATGGTCCCCTTGCCCAGGCCTGAAGCCTGGGTCAGAGGCGTCAGGCTTGGGTGGGGGGTGGAGCAAGCGATCAGAGGGAGATGGGGGTCCCCTGCCCAGGCATGATTCCTGGGCCAGAGGCCTCAGGCCTGGGCTGGGGGCAGAACCAGTGATGGGGGGAAATGAGGGTCCCCTGCCCAGGCCTGACGCCTCTGTCAGAGGCGTCAGGCCTGGGCAAGGGGCCGATCCTGCGATTGGAGCGTGATGGGGGTCAATGCCTGAGGGCTCCCAGTATGTGAGAGGGGGCAGGCTGGGCTGAGGGACACTCCCCCCGCACACACACACACACACACCCAGTGCACGAATTTCGTGCACTGGGCCCCTAGTAATATTATAAAAATGAAATATATGAGAAGATAAAACAAGAAGTAGAAGAGCAAGCAGTCTGTTGGATTGAAAGTCTGATAATCATATTTTAAGCCTCATCTTTTTTTAATTCCCCTACTTTCTCTAAAATTATTTAGTCTGGATTCCGGCAATATTTTATTTTATTTTTTAAAATATATTTTTATTGATTTCAGAGAGGAAGGGAGAGGGAAAGAGAGATAGAAACATCAATAATGAGAGAGAACCATTGACTGGCTGCCTCTTGCACGCCCCACACTGGAGGGGTGAATTGAACCATGACTTCCTGGTTCATAGGTCAAATCTAAACCACTGAGCCACACTGGCCAGGCACAGCAATATTTTATGTGTTTCTTTCTTTCTTTCTTTTTTTTTTTTTCCTCTCTGTAACCTAATGGGAATCCTCTGGATATAATGCCATTAATGTCTGGAGAAGAAATAAGTGGGGCAGCATTTAGTTTAACAGATGTGATTGCTGTGCCAGTGATAGGATAGGGGTAGTGCATTAGCAAAGAGGATTAAATGAGGAAAGTTGAGAAATAGTGGGTAAGGTTCTGCTTGCTCTGAGGGAAGTTACATGACAAACATGCCTTCAATTGTTATTTTCAATAACGTTGAAGTAGTAATACTTCAGATTCAACCTTAAATTATCGACTATGAATTCCAACAGTGAAAAGTATAAGATGCAATTATAAGAGCTAAGGTTCTTCACTAAAGAAGCAATATTAATAAAATATTCACTCTTTGGGGGAAATGAGAAGGAAAGTAAAATTATGATAATTTAGTTATACTAGAAACTTGCATTAAATATTCAAAATGCTTATATTACATTCTCTAAAGGTAATTCAGTATGTTTTGAAGGACATTGTTATTTCATAAAAACTCAGTATATATTCTCTCTTTATTCCAAATTAGTAACATAACTCAGAAATACGAGATGAAAACTCTAAAATTATATTGGTTGTTGAATAGTATAATTATAAAGAATCAATACTGAAGATGTCTGGATGCTCATATTTCCTGTTTTACCATATGTACCAACTCTGGGATTTGACTTTCAGGAATGCTGGCAGTGTGTATTTCTTATGCCATGTGACACTGTTGATAATATTAGGATTTTCTAATATGATAGGATACTATTCTTTGTAATAAATGCTACCACTTTATAAATGAAATTTTGGTAACCATAAAAATGTATGATTTCATATAAATATTACTATTACTGTAGCTGTTTTCTTAAAATATGATCAACTGGAAATAACATGTTACTTCCTCATAATTAATTATTGCATTGCCAGGTACCACCTCAAGTTTTTAGGCTTAACTTATGATTATAAATGCTTTAAAACTATAAACTATGAAATATGGATTATGAATTATGAACTGTAGAATCTTAAATATATCTTTTAAAATTCTTACCTCAGGAGCATTTTGCCAGAATAACATCCTTTTGCCCTTATATAATGTTAATAATTAATAAAATCTTCTTTGTCTCCTAAATTAGCTATAGTAAATCAAAACATTAAGCTTCATATTTAGGCAAACTTGAAAATACTATTTATATACATTAAACAAAAATCATATGATTTTAGAAAGATTCAGAAGGCCATTACTAATAATTTAGTAAATCAAATATATAGGACCAGATTCTAGTAGGCTTCCATATGTGAAATTCAGATAAAGACATTGTTAATTAATTATTAACATTGATGACTGTTTATTAAATAACTACTAGTGACTTTTGTGGAATTTTCAACTGAATTCTTCAAGTAATCAGTTCATCTATGAATGTGTCTTCATAATTTAATGATCATGATTCACATGGTACATTTTTTTTCTGGTGTTGCTCTTCTGAAATCTGAATTTAAAGAGTCATGAGTAATTATGATGATGACATTATACTACATAAATCAAAAGTATAAGCCAAAAGCAAGCTTGGTCCTGCAATGCCTAATATTACAAGTGAAAACCTGTGTGTGAAGATAAATGCTCCTGGACAGATAGCAGGCCTTGATGACAAACCATCCCACATATCAGTGTGGGTAGAAATGTTTTTCATACTTTCTCTTTTCTCCAAAGCAAAATGGTAAAAAGAACATTGAGTTTTAGCTCTCATTCTTACCAATATTTGTCTAAGTTAGCTGATACGTCTGCTAGGCTTAACTGGGATGTTTCAAAGTGAGCCACTGCACACAAAACAAGTGGATTCTCCAAGCTAATCACATGATCCTAAGATCACACCTTACAACAAATGAGCATGTCCACTTGGACTTGTAGGAAACAGCTCCCTTCAATGACCAGCCACTCTTTCTTTTCTTGGCCTATGCCTACCATTTATTATTATTTTATTTTGTTTCAATCCTTATGCTGACACAATATTCCTATGAGAATATGTGTTATTATTGCTATTTTAAGGATTAGGGGAAACAAGTGTCTTACTGAAGTCTATAGGGACATGGGATCCCAGTCCATTCTTTCTGGGTTCCAAAGAGATAGAGTATTTTAAATATTAACTATGTTGATAATTTTTTAATCATGTTAAAAATAAAAACAAACCACCTCATTTCAAGTAAATGCTTTTGGTGTTAAGATGTGAAAATGTTTCTGAGAATGTTTTATTAGACAAGCAGTTTTAGGATTTTTTTTAATATTCAAATGGGAAGAATGAGAAAATGCAAGTTTATTGATGTGTATCGATTTACCCAACAAAATTACAAGTTCTGTTACCATGCATACACTGTATGGGGTAATTAATTTGATAATGTTTTCTATTCAATGCTAAAAAATAAGCTAGATTGAATCTTAATGAAAGTCATTTTGGATAAAAATTGTTGAAATTTTATGTCTTAAACATGTCTATTTTATTATATTAATAACACTTGTATAATGTTAGCTTTTCAATAGAAACAATTCCTTTATTCATTTTTTTCAAGAAATAAATATGCATTGAGTCTACCAGGCACTGAGCTTAGATGCTGTCTCTGCCTTTAAGGGGCTTCCTATCTAGTGATTATTATGTATAAACATGATGAATTTCAAATAAAAAGATAATGAAGAGAAAGATGAACTCTTTTGGGAAGGATTCCCTGCATGGCTGGGTCTTGGTGTCTCTGCAGGCCTCCCTTATGAGTTCTGAAACTGAATGGTTTCAATTTACCAAGAGATGATCAGACTTTGATAAATAGACTCATCTTAACTCATAAGAGAAAGATATAAAATCCAAGCAATATTTTATTCATATTTGAAAGGTGACATTAGGTAATGCCTTCATAGGAAGTGCCTGGAACTTTAAATCATTACTGAGAGGTTTTGGTGAATATATATCCATAGCAAAGGGATTTAGATGATGTGCATAGATGGGTAATTAATTCTTCTATTAGAGAATTAGCTCCAATCTCTTTTTAGAATACCTTTTTGTTGGCCAAATGTTTCTGTTTTCCAGATATTCTTAGTCTTTATGGACATTGATAAATAGAAACTGAATAAATGCTTATGCATTTTTCCACTTTGATGTTTAATACTAGTGTCCCACACGGATTCATGCATATTGAAAGGAAATTAATTAGAAGAAATATTTTAATATTGCTATTCAAGTCTTGCTATGAAAAGAAAATAGAATTCTACTGAGTCTCCTATCTACCTACTCCAGGACTTCTGTGAGGATCAAATGAGATGAGGCACAGGAAAACACTTAACAAACATTTGGTTAAACTGTAAAACGTTTGCACCTGCCTATAAAGCAAGTTGGGTTACTGAGCTCAAGAAACTCCAAGGAGGCTGGCCGCTAGGGAGAGGAAGCCTGGCATTGCTACGTGACATCATTACTTGGCACCCACAGCAACCATTTCTGGGCTGGGCTGGGCTGTGGGCCACATTTTGTGCCATGGGGTCTTGGCAGCATTGGCTGTGATTTGTTGGGGTGTCACTCCTGGGTGGTGGTGGGGCCTGTGTCCCACTTGGGGGAAGCCAAGTGTTGGTTTGTTGGTGCAAGGTCCATGGTACCATTTATTCTTAAACTAGAGGCCCAGTACTAGAGGCCCAGTGCATGAAATTTGTGCACAAGTGAGGTCCCGAGGCCTGGCCAGTGATCGAAGCACAAGTGTCTGGCATGGAAGGGCAGGTCCCAGCTGACCTCTGTGCCCTGGGGAGCACTTGGGCCCTGGTCCGCTGCGTGCCCCCCTCCACCTGAGTCATCAGGCCCCTGCCTGGCTCCCTTAGCGCCTGGGAGCTGGGCAGCGGCCCTGCTCCCTGCTGCCACTGGTCTATGGGGTGATCTGTCACGGCCCGCTCACCTGCTCCATCATCCCACTGTGGTCCCACTCTCATCAGGTCCCATTGGGACCGGCATTGCCTCCACTGCCACCCGCTGTAAGCACCGTTTTGCTGACACCTACCATGTTCCACTCCACCCCGTGGTGGTCAGCGCACATCATACCAAGCGGTCGAACTCTTGGTCAAACTCACGGTTGAGGGGACAATTTGCATATTAAGCTTTTACTATATAGGAGCTGCGCATCATGGCAGCTCCTGTGTTAAGCATCTGCCTCATGGTGGTCAGTGCGTGTCATAGTTACTGGTCAGACAGATGGACACTTAGCCTTTTATATATACAGAAGATAATTTACTTAATTTGTTTATATAGTTTAATAATTGCAACCTTTATTAAAATATAGTTGACATAAAACATTGTATAAGGTTAAGAATACTGTATTGTATTATGCATATTTCTTATGGGTTACTAAAACACCATTACAAAACATGTACTTTAGCAGTTACATTTAAATATTGTCTTTCTCTGGCTATACTCTAATCCTCTGAATTAGACTTGGACATTTGCTTCTGCAAAATATTTGCAGCTTGTGTTGAGTATCCTTGCATATGTCCAAGTTTTCTTTCTATTCATAGTTTTAACTAGTTTGTTTGAATGGCTTTTATAAATCGTTTCTCAAAATTAGAGGTAATTAATCAACCCATGATAAGATCATATAGCCCATGGGTCTCATATGGCTACTTCTTAATATTAAATGTTCAATCAGCAAATCAATACTTTGAACTTTTTAATTTTTAAGATAACCTAATAAACATCTTCTAAATGTTCATATTAGTATTAACAATAATTAGTATTAGTGATATTAGTATTATTTTTGTGCATATTTAAGTCACTTCTTTTTTTTACTTTCTTTTGCTATGGTCATTGATATATATTCATTAGTAATTTAATAGTTTACCACTATGTTTCTCTTCAAAAACATCCAGATAGATAAATGTGCATGGAAATTCATATTTGGGTATAATGAGATGATGGGATGTTTGTAAATCTTCAGTTGCTGTACTTTTTTTCTTTCTAGACATTATTATTAGCTTCTACCCAACTTTATCCTTTAGGTGGCAGCATTTGAGAACAGTTATATATTGAAAGTTGCCACCATTTAGAAAAAATATGTTGAAGAATAATACATTTGTTCAAAAGAACGAATGTAAGATTTATCATGCTTTTAACTGAGATTCAAGACAAGCTCTTATCAAGCATAGCACAGTCTCATCTTTGGAACTTTCCTACTCACATAAGTCTAATCTATTCCCGTAAAAAGTCTGTTTTACTTCATTGTTTTTCACTGATAGTAGTTCACTGATTATGCTTTCATTGAAGGCAGGAGATCTTCCAAATGGGTATTCCTTAAGGGACCTTGTCCCCAGAATATCCTCAGTTTTAATGAGTCTTGGTTAATTATACGTAACTGAAAATTCCTTCTGAAGTATTGGAGATAAAAAGGCATCCTCTTTCTTGCAATTCATTGGTTCAAGAGTATTTTACATTGATGCATAGTAAGAAATTAAAAGGGTAAATACAGTTTAAAACTAATTTACGTTAAGAACTCTGGTTAATAGCCGAAACCGGTTTGGCTCAGTGGATAGAGCGTCGGCCTGCGGACTGAAAGGTCCCAGGTTCGATTCCGGCCAAGGGCATGTACCTGGGTTGTGGGCATATCCCCAGTAGGAGATGTGCAGGAGGCAGCTGATCGATGTTTCTCTCTCATCGATGTTTCTAACTCTCTATCTCTCTCCCTTCCTCTCTGTAAAAAATCAATAAAATATATTTAAAAAAAAAAAAAAAGAACTCTGGTTAATAGTCCATCGTAGTTGCTGACTAGAGAGTCATCACAAAAGATAAATTTTGTTGAGTAATTGACACTTCAATTGATCTGCTCTCTCACTCCTACCTTATTTTTTAAAAAGTTGGGGTCAGGTAATTTATTTTACTATTCAAGTACCTAATGGAGCCCAGGTCATGCATAAGTAGCTTCATTAAGAGATAAAGTAACCAGTAGGATCTATGATATTTAGTTGAATCTCAGCTTTTAATTTTTACAGAGGGCCATGTCAGCTTTTCCATGGTGACTCTAATTCTTGTTGCTACATAAATTCTCATTCTATAAAAACCCCAAATTTCTTTTATTTTCCTCTGTTTAGATTTTAATATATTCAGGAAAATCTTTTACAGTAACTATTTTTGATAGTTCATTTTCTTTTATCTCTGTGCTTTATTGGAATATGTTCCAATATTTGTTATTCTCATTTAAGTTCAAAATATTTTATTAAGTGCTTATTTCATTATTGTAAGAAAGACATAACATTTTAATTAGTTAATTAAATCAAGCTTATATATAGCTAATCCAGGAGATTAAATAATGGGTATCTGTTTATTTTGTCTCTCTAAAAAATTAAATAAATTAGCTGAGCGTGCAGCATGCTAACAGGAGTGTAGGAAACCTGACTCTCCATCTCTCTTCTCTGTTTTCCTTTCAGTGGGCATCATTCTCAGAGAATCTTTTCCAAGGGGTGTCGAAGAAGGTTTCTACCACCCCTAGTCCGCACCCCTGGCAGGAAAAGCACAACATGCCTTTTTAAACACATCTAACTCAAATCCCTTCGTTTTCTTCTTATAATTGACTTCTTTAGAATAAAGTTATAATTAAAGGCTAGAATGGGGATGGTGTGAAGGTGCGGGGAGGGAAGAAGAAAGAAGACAAGGAAAAGAGACAGAAGGGAGGAGGGAGGGCAGCGGGGAAGGATGAGGGAGAAAAGCATGTGAACACAGTCGGGTGGATGTCCTCTTTCTCACTGACCTAGTTATTCAGTTACTTGCTTCCCTGTCTTCAAAATGTTTGTATTTCTGTGAACCTGCCATTTTCAGATTTTTAAAAGAGCCTTGCATTAAAAACCTTTGGTTTTCTGAAGTTCTTTATGTATGTTGGCACTGAAAAAATATTAGTATAATGAGAGAATTAAACATTTCGATGTACATCTTTCCTGAGTTCACATTTTGATCAGGCCTTGACAAATTTTAGCTCATGCGCTGTCCAGGTCATTTAGGGTTATCGGTTGACATTTATGTTCACTAGAATTCAGAACAAATGAACCAAAGCAGATATTAAGGCTTTCACTTTTTCTGCTGACACCTTGACCCAGGTCATTGCGTTTAAAGCATGTCTACCTGACAGCCTAACGGATTGTGAGGTGCAAACAAATTTCAATAAAATGGGATTGTGTGTGTCATAACACCGTTATAATAGTAGCAAGGAGTGATCAGACTGCTGGAAAATGTATAAAGCAGAGTGATTTCTAAATCAAGAGGCATTGTTATATTTTCAGAAGGTAAATGTTCTGACTTTTGACTTCCAGATTAGCCCCACCAGTGCCTTGGAATGAGGGTGAGTGTTAGGGTGTACTGGATGATAGCTCAACATCCTGTGATGTTGAATCAGAAGGACAGGCTGCCCCATCTGATAACAACTCCTGCAGCTAAAGCAGGCATGACAATAGTTGTAATGTCAAGGTGGCCAGTGTCATCTCTTATACATGAACTGCATTCTATTTCCTATAGAATCACATAATGTCATCAGTTTATGTGATGGCATGTAAGTCAGAATTTTTCCTTAAGTGTAAAAACTCTTACACAGTCAAAGCTTTTATTGCCTTCTATTCATTATAGCTACTCCACTCTCCCAAAAGTATCCCTTCCCATTTTATCTCACAACATTCTTATTTCAAGCATACTAAGAATCTGGTGAAAACCATGATACTTAGTACTGCAGTCATGAAGCTCTCCTAATTCATACTACAGTGTAAATGAATACCAAGTCATTGCTCCTCAAAGGGTTTGCACTCTCTAAGGAAGACATTTAAAGAAGGGTTCTATCCCAGTCAGGGCACGTACAAAAATCAACCAATGAATGCATAAATAAGTGGAACAATAAGTTGATCTAATTCATTCTCTCTCTCTCTCTCTCTCTCTCTCTCTCTCTCTCTCTCTCTCTCAAAAATAAACAAGGGGCCACAGAGAATGTTCCCGTTCAAATGTAAAATTGGGGGCAATGTTTCACAGAACACATACAAGAAAAATAAAATTTAAAAAGCCATCATCCTCCCCACAAAAAAATTACTGTAGTTCATCCATATTTGTGGTACGAATATTGGCTGCCTATAATATTCTAGGCAATGTTATTGATGTTTTATTTTTATCATAAAAATACAGGACTTAATTTGAAAAAAAAGGCCAAGGAATATAAAGCTAATTGAAAGTTCAACACTATCTGTATCAGTTTTGTGAGACATTAAAAAGTGAGTGAAGAAAAAAAAAAGATACCTTTTGTATTTGTAATTGGATTTGTATTGGTTGGAAAATATGAGCAGAAACAGTTTTTCCCTCTTCACCAGGCAAGTGCCAGGCACCAGGAGGGTTAATAGGATGGCACTCTACTGCGTGGCAAATGAATGTGGGGCAAGTAGACTAACACTGCTACAGCAGCAGTTTTTAAACTACCATTCTTCCTAAAATCATTTAAAAGCAATTTGAAAATATGTGTTGATTTTTTTACATGTTTTGTGTGAAATTCATAATTATGTGGTTGATAAAACACAAATCGTTCCTCCTTGTCATCTTTTCTCTGTGTTACTGGGTGATCTCTCTTAACAGCCAACCTATTTATTATGTCCCTCTTCTACTTTTCAGTCTTCAATCTCTGCCCTTTGTTCTAAGGACAGGTTTATCATTTTGCTACAAGGCTCTTTATGATTTCATCCAGACCCATGCTTCCAGCCTCATCTGAGATCTTCCCTCTCCCTGCTCATAATTCTATTCATTCATGTTTCTTTTAGTTCCACCATCACAGCATAGTATATTTTTTAAGCACTCCACCTTTCCCTACTTAATTCCTTCGCATTCATCAGGGCTCCTTTTACAAATAATGTCTTCCTTTATTTTTTATATGTTTTTATTTACTTCAGAGAGGAAGGGAAAGGGAGAGAGAGAGAAACATCAATGATGAGAGGGAATCATTGATCGGCTGACTCCTACACGGCCCACACTGGGGATTGAGCCCACAACCCAGGCATATACCCTGACTAAGAATCGAACCGTGACCTCCTAGTTTATAAGTTGATGCTCAACCACTGAGTCACACAGGCCAGGCAATAATGTCTTCCTTTCTGAAGGCTTCTCTGACTGCCTAATTATGCATCCCCCAACATTGCATTGTAGCCTCTTTTTGTGGATCAGAGCACCTAGCACATATTATTGCAGTTGCTTTATCACTTGCTGTTAAGCATTTAGCTCTATGAGGGCAAGGATGAAGTTGAAGTTTGCTTTGTTTAGCCTAGTGTAATGCTGGCACATAGTAGGTGTTTGGTATATGTTCAGTTCAGTAAATATTTCCAGAGTGAACACAGGTGTTGGGGCACGATTCTGTGTAATGCAAAGATGACTAAGACACATTCCTTCTCTTCATGTAGCTCTCCATGTAGTATGTGTAGGCATGTGGGGATATCATAACACCAATGTTATTATTGTAAGGCAACATTACAGCAGCCAAAAAGAGTCAGTCTTGAAGAAATGGTTATGGGGATTTAGTCTCAGATATCAGAGATCAGATACCTTGACGATTAGAGTTCATTGTGGAACATTTTGATTAGTGTTTTGGAAGGTAGCTGCTGTCTTTTCTTTTAATAACTACATTGAATTAGCTATTTGTATAAATGAATAAAATATGGTTGTGTTTCAGTTTAAAAGAGTAGAAATTATCCTATGCATCTGTTCTCTTCTGGATTAAGTAAAATATTTGATGTATATTTTAGTGTTATCTTGATTATAGTTTTTATTGTTAGGCAAGTTACACCCAGATTTTGTGTACACAGTCTGTGATTTTAATAATCCACTTTAATTGCTTGAGTCAAGTCCATGATCCTTTTTTGTTCATTATCGTATCCTCCTAGGTGTGGATAAACTGAATCCATTAGCAATCTTTCGTGTTCGCTTAAAGGTTATTTGACTTTGTCTTATAAATGTTACATTCTCATTCATTTCATAAATAATTCTCTAATGCTTTTTCTAAACCTGGGACTTAATATGGATCTTATTTCCACAGAAAATTATGGATATTATCAGTAATTGCTCTATTACTACCAGAAAAAAATATATATTTAGATTGTAGAGTCCGCCGTATTTCAAAAAAATTGTTTAACTAATGATTCAATATTGGTAATGAATGTAGTTTGCATTCATATAATAGTTATTATATTTTTTATGTTTCACATTTTAAAAAGGGAGTACTGAAGTCCTCATTTCCTGTTGCAAATTTTCCATGTAAATGTAGTATTATTCTTCTATCCAAAGAGCTACAGATTTTCATTATATTGTGTTAACCATACAGTGGAATGATAATGCTTTGGCATGATTTTTAAAAAGTTATTATGTCAAAGGAAGACCTTGAAAGAAGTACATGCTTCCTTTTCATTGCATCATCTCATTCCATTCTGTGATAATACCCAGTATAATTCTCTAAATTAGAGTTTACTCTGTGGATGGGCTCATCCTCTTTCTTTTCAGTGGCCCATAGACTCCCCCTTATACTGTGACATAGGAAACCTCAACTGTGGTAGTTTATACAAATTATTTCAGGCATTATCTGCACTAATGTCGATTTCCTCCTCTTCCCTACTTTTAAAGTGAAACAAGTGTATACAACCTAAACACCAAAAAAAAAAAAAAAAAAGAAGAGTTTTTTAAATACTGTGATACTAAAGAAGCCCCAAATGTTTTTTTTTTTAAAATATATTTTATTGATTTTTTACAGAGAGGAAGGGAGAGAGATAGAGAGTCAGAAACATCAATGAGAGAGAAACATCGATCAGCTGCCCCCTGCATATCTCCCACTGGGGATATGCCCGCAACCCAGGCACATGCCCTTGACCGGAATCGAACCCGGGACCCCTCAGTCCGCAGGCTGATGCTCTATCCACTGAGCCAAACCGGTTTCGGCCCCAAATGTTTATTTTCCTTGAAGATCAATTCAGTATGCACCCAGTCCCATGAATGGACATTTCTATTATAGATTTGTAAGACAGATGTGAGGGACCAGCCTGCAGAGCAAGGAAATGTTCATGGAGACAAACAGTCTTTCTTAGGCATGCTCTGGCACTGCTCAGATAGAAAGGCACAGAGGAGGAATCAATTTTCTTAAGTATTTCTTTATCCCTCATTCTTAATTGACCATGTTATAATTTTTATAATTCTTTTAGGTAAGTGATTAAAAGAAAGATCAAGCCTCTCCTTCTCAACGTACTAAAGTTAAGAATAAATAAGAGATTTTTATAATCTGTTCTTTTGATACACTTACTAAGCCGTTTTTTGGACGAGCTATCATATTATATAGATGGAAAACCTGAGACAAGATAGCTTTAAAACTATAGACATCTCAATTATCTACAATAATAGAAGAGAAATATGCAAACTGACCATACCTCCATGATGCCCACCAGCCAATCAGGAGTGAGTATGCAAATTAACCCAACAAAGATGGGTTAATTTGCATACACAGGCACTGAGTGGTGGTGGTCGGGGGGGGGGGGGTGTTCCACACATCTCCAGCTGCTCTGGACCTCTGGGCAGTGTGGGAAGGCAGAAAGGCTCCGGGCCAGAATGAAGGCAAAAAGGCATCTCTGGGCATGAGTGAAAGCGGTGCCAGCAGCCAGGGGAAGGAAGGCCCATTCTTGCATGAATCTTCATGCATAGGGCCTGTAGTTTAATTATAATTAGAATGAATGAGGCTTGAATTCAAAAAAGAAGTTTTGCATACTCCCTAGATTGCTGTTCTGTCAATAGATATTTAATGATATATTATGAGTAGGAGTGGCAGAATTAAGAGAGAATTTGACAGGGGACTCATAGTGATTGGTTTCAGTCCCTGCTTTGTTCCTCACTCAGTGTGGGTCCCAAGACCCATTCTGTCTCTAAAAGGAATTTACTGCTTTGGTTTTCAAAATCTCTAAGGTCCATCTGAGTCTAAAACAGATTTAATTTTTGGAGGCAATATAGATTTTCTATACTCTTTCACTTAGTCAGCAGGTACTTTCTGAGCACTTCTGTCATGCCAGGCCCCTTGCCAGGCCAATGGATAGAGCAGTGGATGAAACAGACACAGTTCCTATGGTGTGGGGCTCAGGTCTAGGAGAAGACAAACATAGGAATTGTAGTAAGTGCTGCAGAGGTGTCATGGAGGTGTCAGGGGAGACATGAAGAGGATACTTGAAGCTAAATTAGATTGAGAATCGGGGCTTGTCTCCCTGAGGGAGTAAGAGGAAGGAGCTTAAACTGAAACATGAAGCATGAGAAAGCAGTAGCCAAACGAGGAGGGACACAGAGCCAGTGTTCCAGGCAAAGGAAAGAGTTCATAGAAAAGCCCTGAGGCGTGAAATTGCCCAGGGACCCAGCTGTGGTCTGAGATAAAGTTGGAGAAGAGAGAGAGAGAGAGAGAGAGAGAGAGAGAGAGAGAGAGAGAGAGAGAGAGAGAGAGAGAGAGAGAAGAGAGGCAAAAGAGTGAGATGTGGAAGGAATGTTTGTAACAAAATATAAAATTCTGAATGGATGAGAAGTTTGGCTTTTTTCCATTTGTCTGGTAAATATTTGCCTTTTTAAAAAGGCTGGGTTATCAAGGAGACAATTTTAGTCGAGAGTACACATGGAATTTGAGCATCCAAAAATGGTTCTTAAAAGGTTTTCTTCGGAGTAGTCATCCTTCAACTTGAAGATCATAGATATCAAGCACAGTGCTTAGTCTCGGAGGGTTTGTAATACAATTGGATAGAAAAGGCATGAACATTTCAAAATTTCATAAATATTTCAATTATAGTTCAGAACAATAACAGAACTGTGATAAGCAAGCCATGTATTATTGCTTAATCAATTGAGCAGGCAGTGGTTTATCAGAGGGCTGTAGTGGTCAGGGAATTGTTTTTGGAATCTTGAAAAACTGGGAGAATTTGAATGGTCTGAAAAAAGGATTTAAGGCATCTCAGGACTAACACAGTAGTGGAAATTATAGAATAGAAACTTGGAAGATGTTTTGGGGTGACTTCAGTTTGATGAAATTATCAGAAGATGGGTGATTTGATTGCCAAGAATGTGGAGTGCCTGCCTTCAGAATTTGTACTTCATTTGTTAGGTCATCGAGACCCACTGTAGACTTTGTAAAGGGAAAATACTAGAGTCAAATTGACATGTCAAAAGTATCTAGTGAGAGAGCCCTATCAAAGGGATTGGAAAGAAGTAATGATCCTCATACCTGAAGCCGACAGTAAGAATCCTGGCCTGAGTCAGCCAAGGGCTATAGTATGGCTATGAAAATGGAAAAGGAGTGTTTTTGAGGTCAAATGTAAGTGTGGGGGAGGTGGGGCGGATGCAGGAGGGGAGAGGAAAAGACAGGATCAGGTAATTGTTTGAATATAGAACTGAAGGAAAAGTGAAGAACCTGAGAAAACAGAAATATATACCTCAAATTTTGAGGCTGGTTTATGTGATTATTTAACAAACTGAAATGTTTGATGAACTATAATTCAGTAAATTAATAACAACCATATTTTCCAGTAGGATATATAGCGTACACATCAACTAGAAATGCTCTCTACTTTTAGCCTACATTTTCACTCCCTTGTTCTGACAGTAAGTGAGTGCACCGATACCCTCACTGTGGTCATTTACGGGTCTTTTAGACTTGCTAGTACCGCATTCTGGCAACAACCTGTTTTGACATTATTTACTTATCTCTCACTAATGTTTTTCAGAAACCTGAAAAACAGGTTTTCTATGAACCCTCACTCAGTGTGGGTCCCAAGACCCATTCTATCTCTAAAAGGAATTTACTGCTTTGGTTTTCAAAATCTGAAGTGCAATATTCATTACCGACTGCGTACATCTTTAATGCAACTCCCCATGAGGCGCTCTTCTAAAGGACGTATCTGGGGCATCGATCACTATTTATAATGCTATAACTTTTCTATAACCAGAAAGTGAAAGTGGAACACTTGTCAGAAATATGAACTGTCTCACATGTATACTCTATTACTCTTTATTCAATAATAGCTTTCCAAAATCATAGTTAGACCTCACCACAGTTTGTTTCCACACAAACGGTTATTGTTTAATAAACTGTCTACAACCAAAATATCTTGTTTATTTTTAGGCAGTTTTTAAAAGTGCTTTTTAAAATAAATACCTTAACAAAATTAACACGGACTAAAAAAAAAAACTGGAAAAAATTAGAATTAAAATCAGTCATAATCATTTCATCCAAAGCTAACTAATAATAGGTTAGCATCATTCCCTCAGCTTATTACCTCTGCATATGCATAAAATATAAATTTTGTCCCAGAAATGTGATTATATTTTATATACTGAAAATGTGATCATTCTCAATATACTGTTGTATGACCTGTTTTTTCTCAACTCATAATTAGTTGTGAATTTCTTTTCAATGAATAATTGTACAGTCCCATCCCTATAACCTCTATGAAATTTTACTTCAGAAAACTTCTAGTTCTTTATGTTTAGATGGTTCTCAGTATTTTATACTATAAATACTGTTGTTATAAAAATATATTCATACTCACACATACAAATGCATAGAAGTATTTTATTGCAACACTGTTTTAATAATACACGCAAATATATGCAATATATGCATGTGAATATATATGTTCACACACTTGTCATTATTTTTTAGAGTAAATTTCTAAAAACAACATTGGTCAAAGCTGTACAATTTTAAATCTTGTCAAACATTCTCAAACTATAGGAGTTAGTTTTTATCCCCAAGGGAATATATACGTGGCCATTTCCTCACTCTTTCAACAATAAAAGAATGAGCAGGCTGTTATCTAGAACATATATTATAGGGTTTTCATTTTTATTTTGCCGGTTACTTATAAGTGAACATTATATGCTACTGTTTATTGGTCATTTGTATTTTTCCGTTTTGAACTTCCTTTGCATATTCTTTGCCCATTTCTCTCAAGTGTTCAAACCAATTCCATTTTGTTTAATTGAGAGAGAGAGAGAGAGAGAGAGAGAGAGAGAGAGAGAGAGACATAGTTTGGGTTCCACTTATTTATGCATTCATTGGTTGACTCTGGTGTGTGCCCTGACCAGGAATTGAACCCGCCTAGGCCTCAAACCAATTCCTTAAATATATTTCATGATCATCAATCAACTCAAGTAGTTTTAAATGATTATTAAAATAAATAATTTGTTATATCTATTCTTATGTTAAGCAAAACAATTTCTGTGTCATAGCAAAAAAATACAGATACTGAATATCTGGTGTTTAACATTAACAGTGCAAATTTCACTAAACTGTTTATTTCCTATCTGTTTTAATTAAAATTAATAAGTGATGAGATTTCCCAACATTATTTTATATAATTTATTTTGCTATTCTTTTATGGGGATAATCTTCATAAAAAATACCTAAGATATATCAACAGGGATATTTATTGTAAAAACCAAAAAAGTTAAGTGGTAGCCCTACACTTCTCCTAAAGGGAACTTTATTTGTACTAATGTCTGAGCAGGCAGCATAATTTGGAAAAATTCAAAGTTAACATGAATAATACAAAAATAAAAATACCCATTCACACACTTGATAGGTGAAAGGGACTAAGTTTTTATTCTTCTCATATTGACACTCCTTTCTGAGTAGCATACTTACTGCATGACAAAACAACACCTTTTAGTTCCTGACAAAATCTTAGCCCGTGTCCAGAATGGAAACCATCCCCACACAGCATGATAATTTGAATTTAATTCAAAAAATCAATTTGCAATGAATACTATAAAAATAAATATATTACAATTCGGGTATTCTTGAGTATTTTCAGCTGAAAATTCTCACAAAAGATGATTTTAACAGATCAGGGCTGCCACGTAGGAAAAACATTTTTTTTTTTAATAGACGTGCGTGGCGTGTGGAGAAGGTCCGCTGCTTGCAACTACAGACGCTAATGGCATACAAGGGGTTAAAGAGTAAGAAAATATATCCTTCTCATAATCAGACAGGTAGATGGAAATGTGGGTATAGGGGAACAATTTGAGGTTGATGGGGAGATAAGATTACGTTGGTGTTCACTGAACAATTAGCAACAGAGGAGACATGTGAGGGTAAAAAAAAAATGCTTCTGCAACACATATACAACCCACTTCTCAAGTTTTTACAAGATATCAATGACAAAGTGGTTTATTAACAGTTTAATAACTTTTTCATGTATTAATAAGAAGAAATGATAATGGTCTTATATGATTTATTCCATAAATAACAGTTGAATTTATTCCTGATCATAAGTTTTCTATATGATTATGGAGAGGTAGATATCAGGAGTGTCTATGCAGATGACCATGGACACTTGAATTGTCCAATAGGATGAATTGTTTTGGTCTCATTATTTATTCAATTTATGTTTATTTGTCAGGTGTTGGACACACATTTTGGGTGTTGAATACATGACAAGAATAAAGCTCTTGCCCTCCATTTACATTGTAATTGGGAGGCTGCTGTCCAAAAAACAATAAGTAATTATCCTATATAATAAAAGGTTAATATGCAAATTGACTGAATGGCTGAATGACTGGTCACTGTGATGTGCATTGACCACCAGGGCGCAGACACTCCATGCTGGAGCTGCCCCCTGGTGGTCAGTGCACTCCCATAGGGGGAGTGCTGCTCAGCCAGAAGCTGGGCTCATGACTGGCGAGTGCAGTGGTCATGGCGGGAGCCTCTCCTGCCTCTGCAGCAACGCTAAGGATGTCTAATGGCTTAGGCCTGCTCCCTGAGGGCTTCCAGTCTGTAAAAGGGCGCAGGACGGGCTGAGGGACTCCCCCCACAAAGTGCACATATTTTGTGTACTGGGCTTCTAGTCTATATAATAAAAGCCTAAGCAACCATTACGGTGGAATGACCAGAATGACCATCACTATGATGCACACTGACCACCAAGGGGCAGGCACTCAATGCAGGAGCTGCCCCCTACGTGGTCAGTGCACTTCCATAGGAAGAGCACTGCTCAGCCAGAAGCCAGGCTCATGGCTGGCAAGCACAACAGCGATGGCGGGACCGTGAGAGGGATGTTCCACTGTCAGCTTAGGCCTGTTCCCCACAAGAGGACGCAGGCCGGGCTGAGGTACCCTCTCCCCCAGTGCAAGAATTTCATGCACTGGGCCTCTGGTAAAATATAAGGAAGGATGATGATAAATGCAGTGAAGAAAAATAAAGCACAATAAGTACATAAAGAGAAATATTGTTGCATAGATGGTTGGTAATTATCACTTTTGGAAATGACACTGAAGCATGGTCCTAGGAGAACTCTGCAAATATTTGGTGTGTGGAGCTTTTAAGGCTGAGATAAGAGCAAATGGGGAGGCCAGCCCTAAGATAGGGGTGTGCTTGGTTCTTAACATGTTCAAGGATTATTTGGAATCTATATTACTTCCTCATTTTCTTATTGATTTAATGTTTCACAGGTAATATCAAATTGATTAATTGGCCAAAATAGATAGAAAGTAGCAAACACAGAAATTATGTTCATTAAGGTATTTGCATTGAGACACACTGATTTTTTTTTTTTTTATGTTAGAAATGACCCCATGTTAAAGGCTGATGGAGGTAGATGTCAGGAAGAAAGGAAAGTGAGGTCAATTAGAAAAGTTAAGATAGTGGGATAAAAGTATTATTTTTAGTGTATAGATTTTAAAAATATTTTAGTGGTGTGACTAATGTATAACCTGTGTAGTCTAAATAAATTAACATTGTTCTGCTTATCCAAACATTGAAACTGAGACTTAATTTAAGCTCAGCATCTTGATTTCCGTATTTAAGTTATAACAACAACAACAACAACAACAAATAAGAAACAACAAAGTAGCATCTTAGAACAATAACTCATCCAAAAGTTGTATTCACATTTGGCTCCCAAATTTTTATTAATGGCTAATCAACCCGAGACCATGAGCATATTTGGCGGCACCTAATGTAACCAGTTGTATGTGATGTCCATATTTTAGACTATGTGCTGTTTGTTGTTCCATACTGATATCAAATAACTGTTACTGACACCTAAATGAGTAGCAATGACCATGTCATGGAGCATGGAACTTGTCATTAGCGTTTGCAGATTAAATGAAGTACAATTTACATATAATTTTGTATCTACATATATATTGTAGATATATAATTATATATACATAGTATTAAATTTATATATAGATATAACTAGCAAGTACTATTGTAAAGATTTATACATGGCCATCAACCAGTTATGAATTTAAAATAGTTCAAGTGATTTCTCCAATGAAACTTCAATGGTATGTTCTGTACATTTTATGATGTAAATAATGAAAGTATTTTCTTCTGGAAATCTCTTCTTCCAATAAAGTCCTAAGGAAACAATAAGGCACTTAAAAGTGTCAGCCTATCTGTTTTTTGTTCTGTATGCCACCCATCAAGAAAACCATGCTGTGTATCCAAGAGCAAATCGTGACTTTTGCATTCTCAGGCATTCATCTTGGGCTAAAGAATTTGAAAATTGAAATCTTGGCAGAGGTTGACTTCTCGGTAAGTACAGTCACTTGAGAATTTCACATATGATGTTCAATTTATCCTTTGCAAATGCTTTGCCCTGACAAAACAGAAAATTTTATGCTTCTTTTCACAGGTAAGAACACGTCATCTGAGTAACCCCAAGTGACTGAAGACTTCAGTTCTCACCTGCAAACTTTTAAAAAAGGAATTGTATACCATACTTGCTAAATTTTAAAAAGACATTAGACTTATTCTGATACCTACATAAATCAAAGCAGAATATATATATCTTTACAGCTGCAATAAAATCTGTAATAAATTTGAGGATATTTGCATTACTTAATTTAATGTGATAAATATGATTGACACTGCCTTTGATATTAATATGTATACACTATTCTTGTTTGTAGATATTACAAGGTACAAAACATTAATAAACTATAATACAAGATGAAAAATTGTAAACTCAAGAAATAAAGGACATTAAAAAATTGTACTTGGAATTAAAGAAAATACTAAGTTTTGAATTTAAAGAATGGCTTAAAAAGAACAAGTAGCATTTATAATGGATCTTAAATAAAAGTCCATAAAAATCCATAAAGTGGAGATGAGATGTCTTGCAGATGAAAAGGGAATAGCATAAGCAAAGTTTGAGGGTGCAATGCATGGGACAGGTTTTGGAATAACAAACAAGCTATAAAAAAGAGTAGATTACAGAAAAAGTGGAAATCTGACATTATTTTTATAGCCTGGGAAAACAGTATGTATCTTTAAGCAACATGTATCTTTGAACCCCTTACTTGAAACTTTACTCTAGGGAGATTAATCTACCAGTGCTGATTTAGAATGGATTTATCAGGGAAATTATAATAATAATCTAAGCCAGCAGTTCTCAACCTGTGGGTCACGACCCCTTTGGGGGTCGAACAACCCTTTCACAGGGGTCGCCTAAGACCATCCTGCATATCAGATATTTACATTACAATTCATAACAGTAGCAACATTACAGTTATGAAGTAGCAACTAAAATAATTTTATGGTTGGGTCACAACATGAGGAACTATATTTAAAGGGCCAGAAGATTGAGAACCACTGATCTAGGCAACAATTAATTTGGCAATATTTAAAATTAAAGTAGGTAAGAGACAGTATGAAGGTAGATTACCTATGATTAAGCAACGATTGCATGTCTGCCTGAGTGAGAAAGAGTGCACATCACTTAAAGCTCGTGACTAAGACATTACCAATGTCATCAATAAAAAAATAGAGGGGTCAGGATAAGTAAATGGTCATGAAGAAAAACAATGCATTTATGGGCACCTTGAATTTAAGTTGCCATCAAAACAGGTTTGTGAAGTTGACTGGAAAGCTGTGTCTGGAACAGAGGGAGAGAAAAGGGAAGGGGAAGTGCTGATGGCAAAGGAAGGCATAGAAGTGGAAGAGCCAAGAACAGGAGGAATGAGAATGAGGAAGCCAAGAGCCATCACACAGCTGGCGGAGCCTACTGGAAGGTGCAGGAGCTGAAGAATGGAGAGGAGGAAGGCATGGACAAGCCGCTGTTCCAGAGCAACGCTGCCTGGGAGAGCGTCCCTGCACCCATGGAAACGTTCTGTCTTTGTGCTGGCCAGTATTGTGGTCAGCAGTCACATGGGATTTTAGGAACTGAATTTTAAATCTTGCTTAATTTTAATCAGCAGTTTATGTTTGAATAGTCACATGTGGCTGGTGGCTACTGACTTGATATAAAGCATTACAGAAACTTCTAAAGCACTCTGATCTCACTACCAAATGACATCCCTAAAATATAAATTGCAACCTGTCCTTCCCCTGCTTAAAATTCTCCAGTGCTCTTCAGTGCCTGGGAATAGGATTCAAACTACTGAATCATGGCTAAAAGAATTCACTCTCAACCAAAGCTTCAGCCACATCAGCCAAGTTCCTTCAACAGGCTGATCCTGTTCCCAGGTCACGTCCTGGGTCTTTGTTTCTCTAACGCATCCTTCTATTTCTTCCTGTTCTTTACATGCTTACTTTTTAAAAGTCTTTCAGGTCTCTACGTGTCATTCCTCAGAGAGGTCTTCCTTGAGCTCCTTTTTCCAAATCAGCCAAATTGCCCTATTATTATTATCCTACGCAACACAATTTACTTTCTTTATACCACTGATTATAATCTGTACTCATTTATTTCCTTCAGCCTCCCTTACTGGACTAGAATTCCTTGAAGGCAGGGATCATGTGTGTCTTTTATCTTTCACTAGAGGCCCAGTGCACGGAATCTGTGCACAGGAGCGGGGTGGGGGGTCCCCTCCGCCCAGCTTGCGCCCTCTCTAGTCCGGGACCCCTCGGGGGATGTCTGACTGCTGGTTTATACCTGATACTGGGGATCAGGCCTAAACTGGCAGTCAGGCATCCCTCTCACAATCTGGGACTACTGGCTCCTAACTGTTCATCTGCCTGCCTGCCTGATCACCCTTAAAAGCCCCCCCTAGCCAGCCTGATCACCCCTAACCACCTCTGCCTGCCTGCCTGCTCACCCCTAACTGCCCCCCTTGCTGGCCTAATCACCCCCAACTGCCCCCCCAGCCTGGTCACCCCTATTGCCCCCCCTGCTGGCGTGGTCACCCCCAACTGCCCCCATGCTGGCCTGGTTGCCCCCACTGACCCCCCAGTGGACTGGTCACCCCTAACCACACCCCCACCAGCTTGGTTGCCTCCAACTGCCCCCCCCACCATCCTGCTCACCCCTTACTGCCCCCTGCCAGCCTGGTAGCCCCCAACTACCCCCTTGCTGGCCTGGTCGCCCCCAATTGCCCCCCCCCCCCCCCGGCTGGCCTGGTTGCCCCACGCAGTCTGCTGTTTAGTCGTTTGGTCGTCCCTCACTAACCCCCTGCCAGCCTTGTTGCCCCACACAGCCTGCTGTTCGGTTGTTACTGTGACAGTGTCATGGACAATTTGCATATTTTTCTAATATTAGTATAAATACCTATTAGAGTGTCTAGCATATGGTATGTGGGCAATAGTTGAGTGTTGATCAAATAACAAAAACACTGCCTGCTGAAAGAATATGTAACTACTAAATGGACGTTTTCATAAATAATTTTAAAAAATCTTTTATTGTTTTCAGAGAGGAAGAAAGAGGGAGAAAGAGAGAGAAACATCAATGATGAGCGGCTGCCTCCTGCACACCCACCACTGGGGATGGAGTGCACAGCCCAGATATGTGCCCTGACCATGATTCAAACCGTGACCTCCCAGTTCATAGGTTGATGCTCAACAACTGCACCACTGGCCAGGCTCATAGATAATTTTTTGTTGTCAAATGACTACATTTCAGCAAATAAAAACTCAAAGAAATGTATACAGATTGGTGTAATATAGTCCTTGAATAGTAAATTTAACCAGAAGAAACTAAAATAATATCAATTGAAAGACAATTTGGAGAGTAGGGAAAGAAGTTGAATAACTCAGTGGGGAAAGAAGTTGCATAACTAATCTATACTAATTAAAACCCTGGGTGTAACATCACAGCCAGAAGTGTGACCAAGCAGAAGGAAGTCAGTCCTGCAGGGGTTGTCTTGGAAACGGCTGCACCCTCCCCCCAAGTTGTTTCCTGGAGCTGTTTCCTATAAGGGCAGGGTTTGAGGCAGGAACCCGCCCTCAGAGTGTGGAGGCATATCTTTTTAAAGTGTGCTGCGCCAGCACTGCCAAGGGTAAACCTGAGTGGGGGTGGCTGAAGGGCTTAGAAAAGACAGACAAGAGAATGAAATCTGGGTCTCGGTGGGACGCTGCTTCTCTGAGAGACAGCGACCATGCCCACAGCCATGCCTTTATTTTATAGCAGATGCCATGAGGCAAAGTAAGGGTGTGACCAAGATGTTCACAACATTCTCCTGGGTTTCAATCCTACTCAACTACATGCACCTGAACTCTATCAAGCCTACATCACTCAGGCACGTGGGGCCATGTGTTTGGACCACAGGATCAAGATTACAACTATAGCTGTTGGCTATAATTGTGCTGGGAGGGCCCTGCCTTCCAAGCTGGGACTTGCACGTGGCAATGAGAGGACTGTGCCCTCTCACCAGTCCACAATAACATTTTAATACATTATATTAGAAGTTGTGGTGGTACTGTTTTACCCACAGCGTCTACAGGAATTGCTGCAAATTTACTTCTCGGTGGAAGAACCTTTCATTTCCAATATAAATGACCAATTCCATTAAATGAAACTTCAATTTCCAGACTCGATATAAACAGTGAAGTTGTTAAAACTATTAAAAAGACCCAACTTCTCATTTGTAATGAATGTATCATGGCATCCAGTCATGCTATAAATGCCATAGACAGATTACTAAGAGAAATTGTGAATTTGAATGTTGTATTTGTTGGCAAAGTCCTCCTTCTTGGAGGGGATTTTCGACAATGTCTCAGTATTGTACCACATGCTATGGGATCGGCCATAGTACAAACAAGTTTAAAGTACTGTAATGTTTTGGGATGTTTCAATAAATTTTCTCTTAAAACAAATATGAGATCAGAGGATTCTGCTTATAGGGAATAGTTAGTAAAACTTGTAGATGGCAAACTTGATAGCAGTTTCATTTAGAAATTGATATTACTAAAATCCCCTGTGAAAAGATTTGTAAAGGATCTATTATTGAAGCTACCTTTGGAAATAGTATATGTATTGATAATATTAAAAATATATCTAAACATGCAATTCTTTGTCCAAAAAAATGAGCACGTTCAAAAATTAAATGAAGAAATTTTGGATATACTTGGAGATTTTCACACATATCTGAGTGATGATTCCATTGATTCAACAGATGATGCTGAAAAGGAAAATTTTGCCATCGAATTTCTTAATAGTATTACTCCTTCAGGAATGCTGTGTCATATATTAAAATTGAAAGTGGTGTAATCATCATGCTATTGAGAAATCTTAATAGTAAATGGGGTCTTTGTAATGGTACCAGATTTATTATCAAAAGATTATGACCTAACATTATTGAAGCTGAAGTATTAAACAGGATCTGCAGAGGGAGCGGTTGTTCTGATTCCAAGAATTGATTTGTTCCCATCTGACTCTGGCCTCCCATTTAAATTAATTCAATGACAGTTTCCCGTGATGCCAGCATTTGTGATGATTATTAATAAATCACAAGGACAAACTCTAGACAGAGTAGGAATATTCCTACCTGAACCCGTTTTCTCACATGGTCAGTTATATGTTGCTTTCTCTCGAGTTTGAAGAGCATGTGATGTTACAGTTAAAGTTCTAAGTACTTCATCACAAGGGAAATTAGTCAAGCACTCTGAAAGTGTTTTCACTCTTAATGTGGTGTACAGGGAGATATTAGAATAAGTTTAATCACTTTATCAGTCATTGTTTGCATCACTGTTGTTTTTATATCATGTTTTTATTGTTTTTATATGTTTTTTTTTGTTTTCATATCATGTTTTTGTTTTTATATCATGCCACTTTTGTTATATCCTTTTGTTACTGTTTATTTATTAATAAATTTATATATTATTTTCATATATATTTTACTAATTTCCTTTCATCTCTGACACTTGTATTATAGAGAAAGGGCAAATAGCAATATTAAAATATCTCCGCTAATTAATTCCCTTTTAATGTGCATGAATTTCGTGCATTGGGCTATTAGTATACTTCATAAAATAGCCTCAAGTCTAGAATTCTCAACTTGTCTTAGTTCTAAGCAGCTTCTTCCTACACCAGAGGAATATTTTGTTTCTTAGCTATTCTTCTAATGCCTGCCTCTGATATTTTTCTTTGAAGTTCTAAGACCCTTGAAAGCACTAGAAACTTTTCACTTAGGATTTTTTTTTCTTGGAAATGTTAATAATAATGGAAGGTAGACACTACTATTATTACCAGTAGAAAACAAAAATTAAATCTGTGGTTTCCAGATTGTCAGCTTAATAGAGAAAGGATTTGTTACAGCTTGGGAATATATAGAAAGAAGGACAATTTATCACCCAGATAAATAGTTGTTTACTTTCATTGTATGAGTGAAATAAGCAGTGGCCTGTTGAACAGCATTCATTACTTAAATAATAAGAAAATGACATTTTTCATATAATTTTATTTCACTAGGAATGAAACTGATGGTGCAACATTTTTAAGTTTTTAAAATGAAATGCCTTTGTCTAAGATAAATCTTTAAAAATTAAACATAAATATAATTACATATATGAAAAGCAGTATTTTTCTTTAGTATTTAAAATAGGGGTTTGTATCTACTCATAAAGAAAAAGAGGAAACCTTCTCCAAGATAACCAGCTGTTGGGTTTTTATTTTGTTGTTGTTTTTTTCTGTGTTATGCTTCCTATTCCACTGCTGTCATGTTTTAAACAGTATAAAAATAGTTCTGGTCTATTTGGCTCAGTGTTTGGAGCGTCAGCCCATGCACTGAAGGGTCTCGGGTTTGATTCCTGGTCAAGGGCACTCGGTTGCATGATCAATCCTTGGCCCTTTCAGAGTGTGTTTGGGAGGCAGCCAATCGATGTGTCTCTCTCACATTGATGTTTCTCTGTCTCTGTCTCTCTCCCCCTTCTCCCTCCCCACCACTCTTTCTCTTTAAGAAATAAAATAATAAAAAAAGGAATGGGAAGGAATGTGGAGAGAGAAAAAAAAAAGGAAACCATATAACTTAATACACTAGTATAAAGTGATTTTTATGTCCAAAATATGAGTTAAATGAATGTTGTTTATTTTAAAAAATAAGTTAAGAATTAAATCCCACGTATTTAACTTTTTATACCAATTCATAGTCTTTATAAATTCCAAGGGAAATAAAGTCAGATTCTAATTCTAAAATTAACTTTATTCGCATACTTATATATCTTCCTTCATTTGAAACAGTCCCATATCCTAATGGGTGATTACAAAAGTCAGTTTGAAAAGCTTAAAATTTCTTGGATAATATAAGTATAGATAATATACGTGATTTATTTTTAAATAATATTTTAATAATATACAAATTAAGCTTCTAATATAAAATATAGTACAGCTAAAATTCTCCCCATATTATAATCTTATGAATAATACTATAAAATAAATTTTTAATGAAGTTTTTTCCTAATTCTTGCATAGTTCCATTGAATTAACCATAGTCACTCCATGACCTATTATTTAGCAGGCAAATCCAATTAAATTAGATAATCATAAAACCTACCCATGCAGGAATACTGTACTTTCTAGCTAATGTCCCACATTAGCGAAAGAAAGCAAAGTGGGCCTTTGTTTTAGTATTCTGCATGAAAACTTAGGGCATAAAAAGGAGACACACTGTTTGAGCTATGTAAGGTTTTTCTAATATAACTGTTGAATTTTCAGTGTCTATTCTGGGGAGTAATTCCTGTAATATGTGAGTTACACAGTTTATAACATTAATTTCTTGCTAGACTAAGCCTACTTAGGAAGAGAATTTCAGAATTTAAAAGGAAGATGACTCAAGTGGTGAAAATTATAGCAAAAGATTGTGTGTTTCCTTTATCTGTCTCCCTTGCCTAAAGGAGAATGTTAGAAAGTAGATAATTACCTTGTGAACTCATGTTGTATACACAGATGGGTTGGTTAGTATGGGGGGAAAATGCACTAATGGCCTGTGAAATGCAGATGAAGTAATTACTTAGATAGCTCCATCAAAACACTAACTCATCCTGATCTCAAAAATTTAAATGAGTCTAAGGAACATGTGGTGAGCGCCTGTAATTTTGGCATAAACTTTTCACTTCAGATATAAGAGTTAAGATACAAGTTTAATTTGTTACTTCAAATAACTATTAATTCATTTGCTATGTGAATTAACTTTTTTTATTTCTGCATACAGTGAATATAATCAGACAAAATTCCATTTGTCATTTGGTAATCTGCATGTTTTAAGTTATTGAAAGCATTACTTTGGAAAAACTCACACACAACATGGTGCCAAAATTAAATGGTGATGGAAGGAGACTGGGTTTGGGATGGTGAACACACAATGCAATATAACGATGACATCGTATATAATAAAGAGGTAATATGCAAATTCACCCTCACTCCATCACACCATCACAAGATGGCTGCACCCAGGTGGAGGCGGGTTCCTGTAATGAGTGATCAACAGGGACCTGAGGCTGCATGGCGCCAGGCCAGGGCAGTGGACCTAAGGCTGCGCCCCCCCCCCCCCCCACCCAGTGGGGCTTGACGGGAGACCTGAGGCTGTGTCCCCTGCTGGGCAGGGATAGATGGAGGTGGGGCCGGCCAGGTCTAGATCTCACCCAATAGGGGTGGGGCTGGCCGGGTCTGGGTCTCGTGCGATTTTGAGGTGCATGCAGGTGGGCAGGGACTTTACTCTGGGTCCCACAGTACGCCCCAGACTCTGACAGGAGGAAGATTTTCATATACATTTTACTAATTTTCTTTTATCTCTGACACTATTATTATAGAGAAAGGGCAAATAGCAATATTAAAATATTTCCTCTAATTCCCTTTTAATGTGCAGGAATTTCATGCACCGGGCCACTAGTATTATATAATTGTACAAGTATCTGGAGCATATATAATTTTATTAACCAATGTTACCCCAATAAGTTCAATAAAAAATTAAGATCTCATAGGTAAAGAGTGTTAATGAAAAAATAATTTCTGTTATATTAAACACAGGAAAAAACATTTAGAAGGCATTTTCTTCTGAAACAAATATTCATTAGAATAATAATCCTAATCCAGACTCTACTTGTTCTCTAGTTCAGAAAATATTCCCTTGGCTTCACAGGCTGCTGAATCTGCTGAGATGAATTTTTTCTAAATTCAATTTTGTGCAGACACTTCCTTTCGAAGGATTTGAAGCAAGTCATACTGACTTAAAATATGTCTTTTGCACTTGCCTTTTCCTTTGTTTTATTTTTACAAGTCATGTGGAATGTGTATTTAGTGTCCAGGATTTTGCAAATGTTTGTGATGCTTAAGAGGAAGGACTTATTTCTGGGTCTGGGGGTAGAATTGACTTCACCAAGAGGGTAAAATTGAGCAGATCTGTCTGTGCCCCACCCCATAGATCTGTGTGGGCCCTGCAAGATGGGAAAAGTACAGCACTTGTCATGTGCTTCTATTAAGGGAATACACTAAACTTCTCATGCATTAAAATACTTCATATCTTTAAATATGAGTATATAAAGTCTTGCTCTCTTAAAACTCCCTATTGGTAAGGCTTAATGTATTACACATTATGCTTCCTAGTGTTTTCTGATGACTAATCACCAAATAGCTCGTTAAAAATACAAAATATCAAGACCCAAAGCAGATAAATGAAATCTAGTGCCTAGAGTTGGGAACATAGGAATTTCAATGATGTCATTTTTCTGCTGAATGTATATATTCTTAGAGGAACAATTTATGTTATTAGCAAACTGGTCTGCACTAGCAGACGAAAATTTGAAAGTACTAGTTTTTATAAAGAAAACATACAATTATTTGTTATGAAAAGAAATTATGGGACTGGAGGTGAAAGACAAAACAACTAGAAGTGGTATATCTTTGTATGGGCAACAATTTCCTATGAGGAACATAAAGTTCTGATTTAAGGGCAAGAGCCAAAATCAATGTTAGCATGGCCTTTCAGTGGACTGAAAGGTTACTGGAACTAGAAGCTTCTCTTAAAAGGAACATAAACAATAATATACATAAGAAGGAAAGGGATTCAGGTACAAGTAATGCTTGAAAGCTATACTTCTCTTACAGCTTGTTGACCTTACAGCCAATAATCACAGGAGTTGAGAAAAAAGTATGTAAACGAAATTGAAAATTTATAATACCTTCTGAATGTCTCCTACGCACCAATAAATACTATATAGAGTGAAGACCAGATGAAAAATCCAAATTATCTTGGTGCCATGGTCAGAAATTGTCATGAAGGGAAGCAAACATTTCTTTTTTCCTTTCAGTCTGATTTTTCTCAGCTAATAGAGAAAGGGGGAAATAACTAATTGAAAAAATATTGATGGTATTAAAGTTATGAAGCAAACAAAAAATGCTGAGTATAGTTTTGCTTTAGTCAAGAAACAGTTTTTTTTATTGAACTTTTACCTGCCTGTTTTAATTAATCATACTTACAAAGGTAAAATTCACAGGTGTGTAACATTAACAGGCACACCTGTTTCTTGCTGGGGAAGCACAAAGTGTGTAGGCAAAGGGCAGAATCAGGGGGAATGAGCATGGAGATGGGGAGCGAGCATGTGATATTTCACTAAGAATTTTTAATAGAAGGAATATGCAGTATCATCACCTGATCCAATCTTTTTTTTATTATTTTTTTTATTTTTTTTTATTTTTATTTTTTGGTTTAGTGTCCTGACAAGGGCTGGGGATCAAACCAGCAACCCATGTATGTGTCCTTGACCTGGGAATCGAACCTGTAACCCTGCAGTGCACAGGCCAGCACTCTAACCGCTATGTGACACCCCCCAGGGCCAAGGCACCTGATCCAATCTCATCATAAATATAAATATGCCTCTCTGCTAGTCTAGGCTCCTTGGTTCAGCTGTCACCTCTAACACTCTTGCCAAGGAAAATGATTTCTAATACATGATTTGTGGGATCAGAGCCTATAATTTTAAAAAACAAACATAAGAAGCAAAAAACTAATTTTTGTATCTGAAAATCAGTAAGTCTCTTGACTCTCTAGCCACACCCAACAGCCATTCCAGCTACACAGGGTGTGAATGCCAGACGTGGAAGTCAGTGGGGGAAATCTTAGACACCTTTTGCCATACTAAGTAAATAAAAACGTATTAAAAGGACAGGTATCATTTGAAATGTTCTTATTACAATAAAAATTAAAACAAATGGCTCCTTTTAGCATGAGTCATGATATTGTCATGAAATTCTAACAACATAATAAACAATAGAGAAATGAATTTATACATTAAAATACAAGTTTAAAAACAAAATATGCACACTACATAGTATAATGAAAAATTCTTATCAAATAATCTTAGACAAAATCAGAAAAAAAATATTCAACTATGTGAGGACAAAGCTTGGAAAGGAAGTCACAAAATAAAATGCAATGGGTTCAGTTAGATTGAGAGTACTACGGTTAATTTTTTCAAAGTTATTTAAGATCGTTAAAATATTTTTAAAGATTTTAAAATCAGAGAAATGGCCTTGTTGAAAATATTTAATGCTAATTTCTTTTTTAGCTAAAATAAACATTCTTAATATATGAATTCATATATAATTATATAATTCATATATTGTTATAATATATTATTATACTAGAGAATGACAAAGAGTATGGATGACTCTCTATAAACCTTTTCACTCATGGTATTGGGTTTTCAGTAACATCAATCCTGGTGTATATAGAATCCACAATCTTGTACCATGTGATTTCTTATCTATATTCTGAAACCAGTCTACAAGTAATTAGGCATTATTCATCTGCTACCTCTGATTCAAAATGGCAGGTGTATCTATACATATTCAATTATTTTACTCAAGGAAAACTGTGACTGTTATCACTTTAAAAAATGTAGTGACAGAAAGAGGGTTTGTTCCCTGCAACTTTTTTAGGAAATGAAATCAAACCATCTATAGTAATGTTGTGTGTGTGTGTGTGTGTGTGTGCATATGTCTTTGTGTGTTTCTGCTTAGAAAATGATTGTTAACATGTGGTATTGTCAAATGATTTTAATATATCTTTCATTAAGCAAGAAACAGCATGTCGTGACTTAAATAGCCTGGAGATTTTTTGCTTTTTTTCATTATGAATCACTAAAAATTGTGTCTACTGCTCTTCATTATACTGCCCTTCATGATACCAGGAAAATTCATAAATGCCCCTAAATTGATATGCAGAATAAGATAATTTAAATAAAAACTTAAATATGGTACTAGTAGTACAGAATTCAAAACCAAAATTGTGAATAATGTTCATGTTTGCATGGTGATCTTGAAAGAAGCCGTAACAAAGCCTACCATCTTGTTCGGATAAGGCTTTGGAAAACTAATTAGATTATTTTCTATAAAGTGGAAAAATTGCATTTTACCAAATATAATCGTATGAGACTTCTTGTATTTGGATGATAAACTGGAAAATAGCTCTATCTACTGATCTTGGCATAAGCATTGCCAATTTAAACTCTGTGATAGAATAGATTGAAGGGGTTAGATAATGTAATTTTAAGTCTCTCTGACCTCACATTTTATGCTTTTGACATATTTTTTAATCCTATCTAATAATAGACAAACATGGTAATTCACTGTACCTTCGCTACACCTCCCATTGGCTAATCAGTATGATATGCAAATTAACCGCCAACAAAGATGGCAGCTAATTTGCATACTGCAGGCAGGGAGGGACAGCGCCATTGTGACCCGGGGCGGTGTGGCCAGACAGTGCCATCCGGCCTTCCCTGCCTCCATCCAGGCCTGCTATCTGTGACCCGGGGCAGCAGGCGACCTTGTGCAACCCGACCCAGGGTGGCCGGGCGGGGCAGCAGCGATCGGCCGGCCCGCCCGGGTGTCCCATGTGTGACCTGATCCAGGGCAGTGCCCCAACCCCGGATCGGCCCTGCCATGTGCTTGACCCGGGGCGGTGGCCCAACCCCCGGATCAGGCCTGCCATCTGCCACCTGGAAAGCGAGCCTAAGCCAGCAGGTGGTTATCTCCCGAGGGGTCCCAGACTGTGAGAGGACACAAGTCCCTCAGCCCCCACCCCCCTCCCCCGCCAGTGCACAAATTTTTGTGCACTGGTCCTCTAGTTGTTTAATAGTAGGGAATACCGCGTTGTAAGATTTCTGGTTTCTGAGGTCTCTGAATAGGAATATAAAAACAATATTAACCCACATGTGCTAATAAATATGGGTGAGTTTATGGGTACAGAATATTTAAATTGGGACTTCTTTAGAAATCTAGGGCATATGATTCATACTGGGACACAGATTAAAAAATGAATTTGCCCATAATTTCCACTTCTGACTTGAGCTAACTAAGAGCAGCCACAGTGATCTACCCAGAAAAGAAATCTTTTGTGAAAAAAACGTAAATTATCTTAGAAGGCAAGGAGAGACTTTTAAAGTAACAGTCTAGGATAAAGGATCATAGTACCTAACAGATATGACAGCCCACAGTTAAATAGTTTAAGGTTTAAAAATAATAATAATAATAATATTTCACATTAACATATGTCTAAGTCTCATTACTTAACATCAAGAAATAGCTTAAATTATTCAATTTTTAATGAAAATCTGCCGGGGTCCTGCCCCAGCAGGTCCAGGGGTCCCCAAAGGTGTGGACGGAGTCGGCGAAGAAGAAATGACATGAAGACAGCGTTCAGTTGATCAGCAGCCTATCCAGGATCTCTAGCCAGGATCTCCAGCCAAGTTCTGGTCTGGATCTCCAGTGAAGTTCTGGTTTGGATCTCCAGCCAGGTTCTGTGTCCATGTTCTCTTGCTAGGTTCTCCAGGTTCTGTAGCCATATTCCCTCACTAGGTTCTTCAGCCAGGTTCTGTCCAGGTTCTCCAGCCAGGTTCAGTCACCAGGTTCTAGTCAGGTTCTCTTGCCAAGTTCTGTTGCCAGGTTCTGTCCAGGATCTTTTGCCATGTTCTCTCCAGCGGAAGTTCTTCTGTCTGTAGGTTCTGTGTAGGTTCTGTCTTCTTGGTTCTGTCTTGTTACATCTGTATTTATACCAGGTGATTCCAATCCTATCAATCTCTATTCCAAAGGTTAGGGCGTTTCTTATCTCCATTCCAGGGAGTAAAGATTATGTAGCTTAAGCATGATTGTTCGTAGTTAAAGTGATTAATTACCCGCCTGGCACTTAGTTAAGAGGTTTTATTCCCTCCCTAACTTCAGGGGAAAATCCCTACCTGGGGAAACAACCTTTCGCAGAGACCTTGGTTAAAACACATAGTGCCAAGAAGGTGAGCAAACATATTAAGAACAGTATGCCATATATGCCAGGTCCCTTGAAACAGCAAGGATGGACCGGCTCCCGGCAAAAATTCACCATGAAAAGTTCTGAGCACATGCTTCTTAATGAATGGAACAAGATTATAAATTTTAATTTCAAAAAATGCTAGCCTGTCCAATACATTTATTTATGTTAGTGTATATTTAATATTCTATATATAAGATTTAACCTAAAAGAGCTACTAACCCAATATCTTAGTAGAATTTTTTAAATAGACAGTTTTACTTAATTAGTACACCTGTAATTGAATTACTGCTATTTGAAACTTGAAAAAATGATGATACAGCCTCTAAGACTGATGGCCCTTGTAACAACCTCTAACACCCTAAGTGCAGTAGCTAAAGCACTCTCACTTATTCAACCTGGAGAAATTATAGTAAACTTTCAATGACCTTTTGCTGAATCAAATTAAAGAATTTACTTAGAGAATTTAGCACATAGTGACAGTCTAAAGTAAGACATTAGATTTAAGTTATGAGATGGAATAACCAGAGTTTATATAGGTGTGGGAAATTCCAAAGTCTAGAGTTGCGAACAGGTAAAATAAACTAGTGAAACTGATAAGAAAGTCATCCAGGAACTAGTAGAGACCATATAAATCGGAGAGTATAACTAGTTTAAATAATTGTTGGGTGTTTTTTCTTTCCATAGAAGACTGGCTTTAATTGATCTTCAGATATTTAAATAGAAGTCAGAAACATATTTTATGTGAAATGTTTATAAGACCTGTTGTAAGCCAGACCAAAAACTTTCCTGGACAGTTTGTGAAGGATAAATTTTATTTGAGGAGCGGTGATTATCAGACAGTAGAGATCTTCTATGGAATTACTTGGTACTTGTGATGAAATGCATGTTCCTGGGGCTCCCTACCCTAGAATCTGATCCATTAGGTCTGAATTAGAACTTGATAGACATTTCTTAAAAGTATATCTGATATTTCTTAGGCACACTAATGTTTTACAAACAAGGCATCAGCTCTTTCTTCTAAACATTTGAAAATGAAAAGAGAGTAAAAGTGAAGGGGCAGACCTTATAGCGGGGCATTATTGGAGTATCACATTCTTCTCCATAAGCATCAGGTTTCTAGGTTAGTGATTGTAACATCACACATGACCTCCAAGAATGCACACCCCAGCGGTGACCCCTGGTTTGTTCATGTGCCTAATGCTCTCATTTTAGGCACAAACATGTTTGACCCTTTCAGTCATTAACATTAAGGAAAAAATGGTGTGTAGGCATGAAAATATTTATTTGAAAATAGTAATTCAAAAATTTTCTGTGAGAATGTTCCTATAAGTACAAATATTATATTAGAAACAAAATAATGCAAATGGCAGTGCTTATGGCAGTGACACAGGGCACCATGGGACCAGTGTTTCATTGTATTTTGAATGTTTCATTGTGTTTTGACTTAGTTAAGACTTCAAGGCAATATCCATGATATTCCCAAAGCCAGGAAAGTGTTGTAGAGATGAATAGTGGATTTGCAATGTAGCTTCCTATTGTAAGAACCTCTTTCTGTAGTCACAGTTCCCTAATGCTAATCTTTTAAATCACCAGTTCCTTGTATGTACTAGCAAGTCCAAAGCCACCTCCAGTTTACAGTTGCCTATAAGGTATATAATCTATTAGATTTATTCAGACTGGATGATGACATAATGAAGAAAATGTATGTTTAGATTGTTGGAGTTTTCTTCTGTAGTTTATATTATCTAGCCAATGTATAGCATCATCATGTAAGAGTTATATCTTTATTAGTAGTTCCAAATAGTAGGTCCAAAACCATGCCGTGGTTTATTCTTCAAGATGAAAAACCATTTAGGGTACCCGTATGGAGGTCTTCTAGCTAGTCCTTGTGTTTACATTATTGTTTTTCTTATCCTTTCTCCAGCTGACATGAACTGCACAAACCTCTTCCTGAGCCTCTAGCATAATTAACAAGTTATTTCTGTCTTACTCTATTTCTCTTAACTTCCTGTCCATAAAGATAGAACAAAATACTTCCTTTAACTGTGGGCTAAAACTATAAGGCTACTTGGAAATAGATGCATTTTTCAGCAAAATATGCTGTGATCCCTTTTAATCACAATAGCAGTTACAACTCTAGCAGGCTTCCCTTTCCGCTTGGTTGGCCAAGCAGACGATTATAGGTGTCCCACTTCAAAGACTACCTGCTGCAGGCTGGTCCATGACCTCCATCTTCAGCCTCATTCCACAGCACTGAGCAGAAACGGTGATCATCCCTGTGTCTCCTTGCTTCACAGCAGTTCTTTGTCTTCAAACTGTAAATGAGTTTTGCAAATTAGGTTAAAAAGTTTCCCAAATAGTTAAACTCTAGTCTTGCTTCTAGTTGTCCCAATTTTCTCCTTTTTGTCCCCATAGTAATAGAATGTATTAACTTGACGACTGTTCCTGTGTTTGTTTGTTTCTGCCACCTACTCTCCCTAAATACATGAATTTACTTAGAGACATCAATTTCTTAAGTTTTCTCTTTTTTAGAAATCATATATAATCATTGTGGATAATCTTCAAAAGGAGATGAATTATACAGACAAATTTTTTTCATGAACCTCACAGAGATCAATATACAATGGGCTCTTTAAAAATGTGCTTATAAATGTAGCGAAACATTTTCCTTTGCCATTAAAATTTTTTTAAAAAATGGTTTTCAAATGTTGCATTAGTTTTATTATTTACTAGTTGTTCCTTAGTTTGTAATTGTTTTCTGTTTCAGCTGATTCTGCAATAAACATTTGTTCATAAATGTTTGACCATGTCTCTACCATGTTTAATCAAATACGTTCAAGAGAGTAAACATTGCTAAGTTTCTAGAGACAGAGAATTCCTTGAGTACATATTTTATGATGGTCTTGAAAATATTGTCTAACTTTTAACTTTTGTCAATATAATAGATTAAAATAGTTATTGTAATTTATCTTATTTGGGTTGATAGTGGAGTGAGCATGTTTATTAGTTGTTATTATTTTGTCAGAATTGTATATTCAAGTAAGATTGTAGCAGATATCTTCCCTGGTTTGTTGTTAAACCTTAGATTATATTTATGATCATTCTGATAAAGAACATATTTTATTATGTACAGAAAATCTTCCACAGTCAAATCTATAACATCTATAATAATAAAAGCTTAATATGCTAATTAGGCCAAACAACCAAATGACCTTCCAGGCATCCTTCTGGATGAAGCTGTGGGAGGGACCGAGGCAGAGGCAGTTAGGGGCGATCAGGCAGGCAGGCAAAGCAGTTAGGGGCATCAGGCAGGCATGCAGAGTGTTAGGGGCGATCAGACAAGCAGGTGAGTGGTTAGAGGCAATCAGGCAGGCAGGCGAGTGGTTAGGGGCATCAGGCAGGCATGCAGAATGGTTAGGGGCGATCAGGCAGGCAGGCAGGTGAGAAGTTAAGAGTCAATGGTCCCGGATTGCAAGAGGGTGCAGACTGTGCTGAGGGACCGCCCCCCCCCTCCTTCCCCATTGTGCAGGAATTTCATGTAGCAGGCCTCTAGTCTATGAATATTTGCCTGTGTAATCACCACTTTCTCTTACCTTTTTCTTTTCTCTTTTCCTTCACCCTTTTCCTCTTCCTCTTGCCACTTAACTGTGAGATTTTTGTCTTTCTAATCTTCCAAAGAACATAATACATATGTAATAGGATAATTGTGAGAAGTAAATAAGATTTTATTGTGAAGCACAGTGTCTGACACACTATAATTCTGACTAACATTTTTTGTTTGCTTCATATAGCTTTTGCATATTTATTGTTCAATTTGTTGCTTGTTTTACACTTTGCTTTAGTAATTTTAAGAAATTATTTATAAGTTGCTATTGTTAATATAGTAAAGTTATTCACTTGAGTATTTTCATGAAATTCAGACATAATGCTCTCATTAATTCTACCAGTTTTAAAATTGTTTTTTGTGGGTAAATAATTTTGTTGTCTGCAAACAGAGACAACTTTTTTCTTTTTCCATTGTTGTTTTTTTATAAATGCTTTGATTCTAATTGTGTTGGATTTACTTCTAAACCAGTGTTAAATAATTATTGAGCGTCCTTGTTTTGTACTTTTTACTTATGATGATAGCTCTAGAATTTCATTACTATGTAGGATATGGCTATTGATTTGAGACTGTTTTTATTGTCTTTTTCTAATCATATTAAGGATTCCTAGTTTTAAAAGAATTATAATTCAAAATACTTGATGAATTTCAAAGTTTTCCAAATACATTTAAATTATATTTTTATCAGAGGCTTCCCAATATTTATACTTATTTATTCTTGTGACTGGACCCTACTTAGTTGTGAGAAATCTTTCCACTCATGCACTACTAAATTCAACCTAGTATTTTATTTTGAATTTTTTTCATACATTATTTTGTATATGATTTTTATTTTAATTATTTTTGTTATATTTTGCTATGCATGTTACTCTCATTTTATAGAACAAATTTGGTACCTTTTTATCTTTTTCAAGTTCTATAACATTTTGTCTGTATCAGGAAATAACTTTGTTGTAAAAGTTTAAAAGTCAACCCTTCCCCAGTGTATATAAATCTGATCCTTATTAGCAACATCTGGTCCTTTTTAACAATATTTCCTGTCTTCTTTGTTTATTGGACAATTAAATATTTCTTGTGCTTCCTGAATCACTATTGCTTTTTTTCTGAATATTAATGATTTAAAAGGAATATTAATATTTATAAATATGTTATTACCTTTAACATTAAAATCAATAAATTATGTAATTTTTTCTTGGCCTTTTAATTTTTTAAATATATTTTTATTAATTTCAGAGAGGAAGGGAGAGGGAGAGAGAGATAGAACCATCAATGATGAGAGAGAATCATTGATCGGTTGCCTTCTGCGCATCGCACACTGAGGATCAAGCCCGCAACCTGGGCATGTGCCCTGACTGGGAATGGAACCATGACCTCCTGGCTTATAGATCAATGCTCAACCACAGAGCACACCGGCTGGATGGCCCTCTAATTTGTACATATATTTTTATGTCTTCATTGGTTTCATTAGAGTCTCCATATACATTGGCCTTATCAATGATTGATTCTAAGCTTTTTCTGTTTCTCCTCAATTTATTTCTTATTTCATATTTTTGGAATTTTTTTTTCTCGAGTGTCACCATTATTACTAATTTCCAAATCTAGGAACCTTCTAAAATCCCAAGAGATTTCTTTTTGTTAATTGAATTTGCCTGTCTTGACTTTACTGGTGAAACACTCTCTTGAAATTCTCTCTTAGTTTTTTGTCTACTTTCACTATTTCTCTTCATCTTACTTCCAAGTTCTGCTTTCCTTCTACAACCCCAAATGTGGGCCTTCCCCAAAGCAGCCCATCATCTTTACTCGCTTTGCAGCCCTCACCCTACCTCACTTACACTAAAAAGTCAATAAGCCTGTGTCCTCTTATTGACATTCTTAGTCCCTCTGCTAACATATCTATTAAGAAGTTACACTCTATCCCTAGCCAGTTTGGTTCAGTGGATAGAGCGCTGGCCTGCAGAATGAAGGGTCCCAGGTTCGATTATGGGCAAGGGCACATGCTTCCTTTGCAGGCTGGATCCCTGGCAGGGCTGCATACAGGAGGCAACCAGTTGATGTGTCTCTCTCTTTCCAATGTTTCTCTGTCTTTCTCCCTTTCTTCTACTATCTCTAAAAATCAGTGGAAACAAAAAAACAGCAACAACAAAAAAATTACACTCTCACCTTCAACTCAAATTAAAGTCATAAACTTCTAAGTAAGTCCATATTGTGATTTCCTGGTCACTGATAGGGTCAGTCATTTCTATCCTTTTTTTTTTTAAATTTTTGAACCCTGAAAGTATCCAAATCCTCATCTCTTTCCCTCACCTGCAGAAATATAACCCACTCCTGTATTTGTAGCTGACACGGTCTGATGGAAGAATATCCCACAGGTTAGGTTCTCTTTCCTCTTACCTGACATTACCTAAGCTGGGAAGCAAACCTAGTAAATTAAGTAAATGTCCAATTACCAAATGTTTCAGTCTCCTCTAAATTCACCAGTGATCCCCCGGAGGCCTCCTCTTTTTCTTATTTTGGAAGAAACCCTGCCAATACTTTCAATGGTAAAAGCTGCTCTGTGTTCCTAGGGGACAATGGAGATTTTAATTCAGTAAAGTTGTTCTCAACAGTGAAATCTTTTCACTATTAGTTAACCCCTCAAAAAAACTGAGTAACTTCTTATTATATATGCCTCACCCCATAAGAGTCCAAAATTTGGAAGATAATGATAGTAAGAATATTTTGGTAGGGGAGTAGGGAGACACATAATACATATTTTTTTCTGAAATCTTTATTTTCTAGAATGAACTTGAATTACTTTTATATGTGAGAAGAATACCCTTCCTTTGTGAGTTTACTTTTAGTATTGTAGAGCAAAGAATTTGGGCCTTGAAAACAGAAATACCTAACTTTGAATCTCAGCTCTGGGTACTAATACATTATCCTTTACTTCTTCATCTCTACATTTGGTGAGGGAGTAAGAATTTTTATTTCATAGAAATACAAATGAAGTAAAAAATTCAACCTTTCTACCAAATCATAGTGACATAGTAGATGCTAAAGAAATCTTTACTTAAGTGCAAAAAATAAAAATAAAAAAGACTGAGTGTAATTTCATATGTTTATTTCATGGTAACTTTGTTAATGGAGTTGTTGAGATTTCTCATGGTTGAACTCAGGGTAGTACTTAAATGGTTATAACCATTCTGCTGCTTAAAGCCTAGAAATTGCCTTTTATAAATCAGTATGAGATTTGGAGGGCAAAGCCTGAGGTCAAAAAAAGCAAACCATGAACCTACTTTAAAAATGTAAGACACTGAATTGTGGGACACGCTGGATACCAGTGTAAGATGCTCTTCATCTTTAGAAGAGGCTGCAAAACGGAGGTTTAACAATTAAAAAGAAAATATTCTTTCAGTTGAGTTGTCAAAACTGATTCAGCAGTATTGCAAAAGTGATGTGAGAATTGATGGAACCTTTTGACTTAATCTCGGCATTTAACTTCACTAATTTTAGTGGTGTGTGTGTGTGTGTGTGTGTGTGTGTGTGTGTGTTAAAAGGTTTATGCCTAGTAATTACTTTTTTAGCGGGTGATGTCTTTTCATTTGCAAATGTGTTTCTGGGAAAGTTTGAATGTTGGCTTTTTGGAAAATGACTTTATTTACTCCACAAAGGTCATTCTTAAATGTCAAGCATCATTTGGTGGTTTTTCGTGTTTCTTTTTTTTTTTTTTTAATGTGTGGAAGGCTGTTTTTTCCAGACTTGTTTTTGAGGTCAATCTAGTGTTTTGAGGTAGTGGGAAATTCTGGTTCTCAGAAACCATAGGGTTTGAGAAAAACATAGAGCACTGTTACATAGAAAAATTAAGTTCTTGTGCGATGCAGTTATGACCTTTATGAGTAATTAACAGATTGCTTGTCTGGAAAAGGAGTTCAGTTCTTTCTCAGCCATTTACTAAGAAGAATTGAGTACTGTTGCAAAAATTTTATTATTTTCCTAAGATTGGAGCCAGAAACCTGTACGTTCTATAGAGGACACCAAAATTAATGCCTTTTCAGTCTCAGTAACTTAAGATTGAATGTATAAATTTCTATGATATTTTTAATGGGACTCTGAGAATCAATCGAATGTCAACAGAGACTTACATTTTTCAATGCTTCATTGAAAATAGAAATGCATTTCCTATTTATGCTCAGTAAAGGATATTTTGGTAGAAAGAAAAATTAAAAAGACATCCATTGCCAAGGGTGAAAGCATTAGGGAAGAAGCAGTGTGATACATTACTCACCATTAAAATATTTTCATTATCTCCAACCTCATGTAAATAACTCTTTTGGAGGGCAACTTAATAGCAATTCACATTGTGAGACTCTTAATTTAGCATATTTTTTCCTTCCCATGAAGTATCAAGGAAAAACCTACAAAACAGTTGGAATGTACCTGCAGCTGAGATGATAAAAACTGAGCAAACATTAGCCTGATTCTATATTCCACCATGATTAACATCATAAGACCATGCATTTCAATTTAGGGAAGTATATCATGCAAAGTGCAGGAATATAAAATTAATTTTAAAGTTGAAAGGGACTCTAATGGTCCAGTTAACTATATGGCCTTATAGTTGAGAGCATGGCTTGCACATTAATTAGATGTGATCTTTGAGTCCCAGACCCAACATATCTTAGCTGTATAATGATGGGCAAGCAACATAATCACTTGAAACCTCACCACTCCATATCTAAAATGGGACTAGTAATAGAACCAAACTCATGAGGAGAATAGCATTTAAATATAGGACCTAACTCATTGAAAAGAATTCTAACACAGCAAAATGAGCGGAGGTGGATGGAAAACTCATGGAAATGTTGGATAAAATGTAAAGACAGCAAAAATGAGCTAAATTGTAAAGAAAGGGAAATGTATAAGTGTCCATAAAATACAACAGTAAGAATAAAAAGGCAAAAGGCAAAATATTATGGGTAAGCTGGTGGCTTTTAAATGCTTTGCACAGTTAAAATCTCTAAATGGCTAAGAATTAGGAATTCCTTGCTGCTTTGCAGAGAGAAGTGTGTACTGAGCCTATGTGGGTTGGGGAACTAAAATTAATCCAACTATATAAACCCAGGTATCAAAGTACTGCCCTTCTGCCAAAGACAGTCTGGAGAGATTTCATTCAATGGCCGTGATGGCCCTGGGAAACAAGGCCTTCTTTCAGGAGCTTAGGTTGAGGCAAAAAGGCACCCTCCCCCAAAAAAAATATATATATGCTATCACATACCATGTGGGTATATGGTGTGAATTTATACTTTGTGATGTAGTAACTTAAAGTCAAGAAACTTACTACTGTGGAAAGACACTTTTGTACTGAGGAATGTAGGAGTTTCATGGGAGGAAAATACTATGCAATATGAACCTTTAATAGAAATAAGCTAAGACAAAATAAAATAAATTATGTGAGAAAACAAATACCATGCAGGAGAATCAGCAAAAACAGCCATATATATATATTTTTTAAATAAGCCATAAAAATATATGTTTAAAGTGGCTTTTTAAAAAGGGATAGGAATAAATATAGAGAAAACATGGAAGAAAAATAGATTTAGAAAAAAACAGAACTACCAAAAATAAAACATATAGTCACTAAAATTAAAAGTTCAGTAGATATGTTAAGCACTGATTTGGACACTGTCAAGATATATATTTGTGAATTGGAAGATAGACCTGAGGAAATCACCATGAGGCAGTGAATAAGATTAAGATCATGATGTTATTCACTAATAATAATTATTTTTCCACTTCCTCTCTCTCTTTTTTTTTCTCTTTCTGTTCCAAAATACTTTTTAGTCATTTATAAGGCACAAGATACAGTGATGGACAAGATAGACAAGACTCCTATTCTTATGAAACTCACAATTTAGTAGGTTGATATAGTTCTTAAACAAATAAAAAAGACAGATATTGATAAGTTCTGCACAGAGAATTAAAATCAAGTCTAGAGAATGACCGTATAAATATTTTGTGTTTGGTGTTTAGGAAGACGCTCCTAAAGGAGGTGAAAATTTAGCTTAAATGAAAATTATAAGAATGAATCAGCTATGCAAAGATCAAAAGAGTTTCCGGTTAAAGAAATCAATTAGTGCAAAGGAGAAATGAACTATGTATGTTTGAAGAACTAAGAGACGGTCAGTATGGTTGGAACACAGTGGGTAATAGGGAGGATATGAGATGATCTTGGAGATGCAGGCTGGGGCAGATTATATAAGGCTCTTAATAAGAGTCAGGGTAAGGAGCCTGGATCTTATTCTAAGAGTTGTGGAGGCATAAAATGACATTAAGAAAGGTACTTACATAACCTTTTTTACCATTTAAATTATTTATCTGCTATGTGAAGAATAGATTATAAGCAGGAGAAATGGTGGCAGGGTTGGGGGGGCAGTAGCAAGGACAGTCAGGAAGCTATTGCAGTAGATCAAATGTTATTGGCTAGTGGGGTTTAGACTAGAATGTTAGTGGTAGAGATGAGGGATGTTGACAGATTTGGAACATGTTTTGGATAAAGATGTTAAGATTTGGAAATTGATAGAAGATAGGCTTGGGAGAAAGAGAAGAACCATAGATTCTAGGAATCAAAGTAAATTCCTGTAGGAATTCTATCTATAGAATTCATTATTCATACAGCACTTCCAATGATATGAAGCTTGGTACTTCATATTGGCACCCATTCCTTTGTATGTGCCCCAAATTGTTAGAAAGTTCTTCTTATGGAGTTGACCTCTTTTCCCCTAATTCTTTCTTTCTTAGTTAATAACAGTTAATTTTCTCATAATCCTGCTACATGACAAGTTTTCAGACAGTCAAAGAAAGTTACCATTTCTTCCTGGTGTTGTTGTTTTTTTCTAAGCTAAATAGTCTCAATTTTTTTTTATTCTAATAACGATATATTTCTATGGCGCTTATAATTCTATATTGAAATTTGATTATTTAAATTTGCTTAAACTTTTCTCCTAGAATTTATTATTTAAAGTGCCTTATCCATTGAGCACTCAAAATTTTATCTCCAAAATAAGCTTGACATTAAACTATAATCTTTGACACAGTTCTCACTCTAGTTGTTGCTGTTTTACTATGCAGAGCACTCTTCTTCCCATATATTTTACTTTATGAATATTTTTCTTTAAAAAAATGATGACCACAAGTAAAGGCTAAGTAGTCCAAAAGTTCTGAATTCTATGCTTTAAAAATGCAAAGTTAACAATGAGATTTAGTATAGCTTTTGCCCAATGTGGACTCATAAAACTTTAGTCATCAGGAAAACAACAGCATATCCTTTTTAAAATAACTTGTAAAACGAGGCATACCTCAGATAGGAAGATACACTCTGTGACCAACTTCTGGCAAAATTATAATATATGGAATCACTGATTTGAACAGAGATTATAATTAATTGGAAACTACCAGGTAAAACATAAAAAATAAATAAAAACTACAACACAAAAGAAGACATTCTCCCTATAAAGAAGCAAAACCATAATTGCATCTCCCTCTTAAGTCCTGGTGAAAAAATTCACTATAATTGGGGAGTCAGAGCTAGTGTCCCCTGTAAAGTTTGGGATGAGGGAGGAAGAAAAATTCTAAACTGAAACAGGGAAGGACTTAGCAGGTAAGAGCTGCCATCCTTAACCCCCTGGCCTATCCTTGGCCACCACCAGCTCTGTAGAAACCCATGATGAGGGCTAATGAGCTTTGGACTCTTTGCTAGATGATGTTAGGGTTCACACACGGTTAAGAAAGTAGAAAATCAAGTTACAAACCATGTGTAATGGACATTACCAATGTGAGCTGCCCACATACCAGTGTGAGAATGTCTGCTTGTCACCCTAGAGTGGTCATCAGTATGCTCCTAAGTTCTCCAGCCTTCAGAGGACTGTCTTTCCTTCAGGATAATTTTTAAACAAACACTTGGCTTGAACTGCCACATAACGCAGAACTAGAAATTTAATTTCTTTCTGATATTCCTAAGGATTCTTTGAGAGAGGGGTTACATATATTCTTTACATATTTTCTTGTCCACTCTTTTTTAAACAATATATTTTTATTGATTTCAGAGAGGGAAGGAGAGGGAGAGACAGACACATCAAAGATGAGAGAGAATCATCGACTGGCTGCCTCCTGCACATCCCATACTAGGGATTGAGCCCACAGCCCAGCATATGCCCTGATTGGGAATCTAACCCTGACCTCCTGGGGATCGTAGGTCCATGCTCAACCACTGAGCAACACCGGCTGGGCTTCTTGTCCACTCTTACATGTATTTGAGCTATAATATCAACTATTGCTTTGTATTTTGCTTCTGGGGCTATTCTTTTTGTTCTGTCACTTGAAATCAGTATTCCTTTTCTTTAGTCACCTTCTATCAGTATCTCTAAAACAAGGTAAGTGTGGCTCTGGTGAAGAGGTGTTATATTTCACATACATTTATACTTGAATATCAGTTATTTAAATTGCTTCTGATATTCATTTCACCCAAATTTCTTAGTTTTCTCCTCTGTTCTTGTCCTCCCAACACTTATTTATTTTTAAATGTATTTTATTGATTTTTTACAGAGAGGAAGGGAGGGGGATAGAGAGCCAGAAACATCCATCAGCTGCCTCCTGCTCAACCCCTACTGGGGTTGTGCCCGCAACCAAGGTACATGCCCTTGACTGGAATTGAACCTGGGACCTTTCAGGTCACATGCTGACACTCTATCCACTGAACCAAACTCAGGGATATCCTCCCACCATTTAAATGGACACCTCTCTCTTTATTTCTTCCCCAAGATCTTTTAACCTCACCTTTTTTCTCTGTTTGTCCCCAGTAAGCCTCAACTTCCCTCCAGGGCAACCTCAGCAAATTTCAAATTATGAACCAGTGAATACGTTATTCATTTTTCCAGATCAAGCCATACGTCCTATCTTTACATGACCAAACTGGACCAGCAAGATAATTTGGTAAACCTAAGACAGTTTTCTGCATTATATCTGGTCAGCTTTTATTTTGCTATTTATTCATTCACAAACTATATTGAGCACCATATGTGTATTAAAAATAAATTTGAAATGCATAGCTGGGAGAACCTCTCATAAGGGAAATGATTCACTTGTTTTCATAACTGCTGAGTTTACCATCAAAATACGCAGGTGACACTGCAGGGTCAGTGTTTGGAAGATGCACATCAGACTGTGGAAGCGAGACACTGTTTGCTATAGGAAAGGATGGGATTTCTGAGGAAGAAAATGTTGAACCTGAGGCAAAACTCACATTTAGAGGATGAAAAATCCAAAGCAGTGAAGGGGACAGAGAAGCAGTGAGGAGGAGGGAGAAAAGCAAATCAGCAGCGTTGGAAGCCAAGGGAGTGAGCAGTTTAGAAAAATCTGTGGCATGGGGGTCAAATGCTGAAGGACTCAAGATGAATGTGACAGTTTCTAAGGGGCAAATGACTTTCAAGAGAGCAGTTTCATTCAAGGAGGCTTGAAGTTAGATTGCCTTTTATTATTGGGTGCCTGGGAAGAGAGGAATTCCAGGATAGTGTTTTGAAAGGTTCCTGTAAATAGGAAAGAGAATTGTTCAGAGAACGGAATGGAAAGTAATAGATTTAGCACATGCCCTTTAGTAATCAGAAATCAGGAGTTCCGTTTTCTTAGAGATAGTATTTAGTGATTATGTAGGGGCTGAGATGAAAGTGAAGTGCAGCTTGCAGTAACTCAGAACACCCATGACCGGTAAGACAAGGGAAAGTTGGCTCAGGGGGAAACTCATTCAGTGTGCTCAGCTGACATGCTGGTCTTTGTACTAAAAGGGAAAAAGAGCACCAAGCAAGTGGGATGTAAAAGAACAATGTCCAGGCACATGCTGGTAAAAATTCAGAACTCCAAGGATAAAAAGAAAGTCCTAAAAAAAAAGAAAAGAAAAGAAAACACCTTATAGGTAATACTGAATTCTGGGATTCCGTATGTTTTCTTCAAAGTTCAGTGAGAAAAAAAAATAATTCTTAATTTTAAATTCTAGGCCTAGCCAAGCTAACATTCAAGTGTCAGGGAAAAATAAATCAATTTTAGACCCCTTCTCCACTGAAGCATATACTTGAACAAAATTAAAAACAATTCCAGGAAAAATATCTACAAAGGAATTAATACGATGATTAGTTAAGCCTAAATTATTGAAGCACAGTGTTCTTATATATCAGTTTGCAAGTAAATGACGTTTGTGTGTCAAGGCAGAGGACAAGTGATAACACACCCAAACCCTTATCTTGGTTTGGGAAAGGGTACTGATATTAACTAAAAATAATGATAGGTTACAGAATGCATATAAGTAAGTGTAACAAAATTAGTGTCCAACACGAATATTTGAAGGAATATATCTAGAGAACAAAAATAATAACTGAAAATTCTTGTTAATCCAAGAAATTTAAGAAAGGGCGGGGGGGGATAACAAGAAAATATTGAAGAGAGACCTTATTATAAGAGTAAAGAAATATATGTCAATGGATTTAATTTCTGATTGAAAGAAAGAGGATCAGATGGGATTTTTAAAATCCAGCTCTATATGTTGCATATGTGACATATGCTTAAAATAAAATGACTCTAAGGGGCTGAAAATAAACTATGAAAAGGCTATAGCAAACAAATGTGATAGTAAAGCAGCAATAACAGCATTGATACCAGATAAAAGTCAAATATGGAAATATTGAATATTGAAATATGAAAAAGCACTAATCAGAATAAAGAAGGATATTGTATATTGATAAAAATCAAATAGACCAAAAAGATTTAGCATTTTCTCTCCTTATACTATCTGTTGTGAAGTATATTAGAAGAAACATTTCAGAAACAATGTGACAATATCTATCAAAATATAAATTGTGCTTCCTCACAGCAAAACCATTTATGGGAATCTCTTCTTTGGTAGTAAACCTTTGAAAGCAACATAAATGTCTAGCAATAAGAATATAAGAAGGAATCGTGTAATGAAAAAAATATACATATATGCATACTTTTTTGACAACTTCTTGAGTTTTCGTAAATAAAAACATTTTAAAAGATATAAGGAATAGAATGAGAAATAAATTGTCTCTTTTAAGTTATATAGAGAATAGACCCAGTGTATAACAAAAGCAATTAAAAGTTATGAGAAAGAAAACTTTAAAGATAATACAAGAAAAACCAATGAGACCACAATATTTTGGGGCCCATAGTGATATGCCTTTTGTGTTAACAGATATAATGATTCTCTTAACTAATTCTGTAGAATGATATGTATGAGATATAAACTTAAATTAGTTTTATATGAACAAGTCTATGAGTAAAATAATAAAATAAAAAATAATCTGACTAATGTGTATATGAATGCTTATATTTAATTTTTATAAAGAGCTAGCTAGTAAATTTAATATTCATATAAGATCATAAAAGCCTTGTATATCAGATTAGGGCTAACTGTAACATATTCTCTTACAAAAATGAACTTTTGTCTGCTTTGTTCACCGCTCTATCTCCAGTGCCTAGAATCTCGTCAGGAATGTAATAAAGTGCTCATATAATATTTGTTGAATGAAAAAAAATTATTCAATACCAAATGCTTTTGAAAGCATATTGTCTTCTAAAAATATTACTTTCCAATGTGGATGCTAGCTATAGCATAGATACATAGATTTAAATAAGTATCAGGCAGTCTGAGACCTCACATTCAAAGTAAACCATGCTTTAGTACTAGATATGAGTCAAGATAACTGTTCAAAATTGATTGAGTTAAGAAGATGTTTAGAAGCAGCCAATACAACTCTTTGTCTTGTTAGACTCTGCATATGTATCTGTGTACAGCCCCATTAATCAAGCTTGGTACGTCCTTAGGGAGACCTTTTAGCCTGTTGAGAGATAACCCATATGTTCATGGGCCAACTTATGACCTGAGAAAACAGTTATAGAGCATAAAAAAGACCTTAGATCATATTCCCAGAATCTCCTTTACAAAAAGAACAAAGATGTTAAGAGATCTGAAGGTGTGATGCTCTGAAATAAGAGCTGCATTTGTGGCTGCACATTTATTTGTCCACCCTCCACATTTGGCTTTAGCTTACATAGTTAAAGTGGTCTTAAGCACTGCTTTGAAAAAGCTCATAATTTTTAGTTCTCTCTGAGGAATGTCACTTGGCTTTAATTCTAATAATGATAACTTAAGGAAACAAGTTTGAATATATGCTATTTGATTATAAGGATAATTTACATCCTAGAAAAAAATGAAAATATTTTCCATGTATAGTCATTTTTTTCCTAAGATATAAGCTAAAATTGTAAGGGAATGGTTAAGAAGGTATTATTTTTATTTTTACAAATTAATATAAATGCTATATATATGTCTTAGTAAAATCATTTTCACTAAGGAAGTCAGTTTGCTATTTCCCTCTGTAAATACGTATACAACATTATCGCTTTGAGCTAAAAATTCTACAATAAACTATAGAAATATAGCAGTAGACAAATGTAAAACATGACTAGAACTATTTACTTTGATATTACTAGATTCTCTAAAATTTATCTGAACATAATAGATAAGTTAAAATGTTTAAAGACAGAATAAATCCTCTCTTACCTCCAGGTACAAAGAGTAACCTTGAGGATGTGCTACTAAATTGAATATAATTTAAGTGCAATAAAGATGTGTCAGAAATATCCAGATACCAGTGTCTTATGAAAAAAACAGGTCCACTTCTTATATATTGAAATATTTTGATCTAGCAAACATTTATCTAATTTTTAAACCTTAAATTGGGTTGTAAAATGTACTTATTATTTTTATATATTATCTTATTAAGTTGTTTTTAGTAAGTATGCATACAGTAATATTGCTTTAAGTTAAATTATTCTTTACTGTTATAATAAGTGAAAATGAGCTTTGACAAGTTGAAAAGTGCCATATGGATATGAGCCTTAATTTAAAAATCATAGAGGAATCATTTTTCTTAAAAAAATACATTATACACAATATAATACAATAGATATAATATAATAAATATATAAAGGTAACATATATTAAAATATCAAACCAAAAAGTATCACTTTTTTAAAAGCATTGACTTTCTTATAAAACTCTTCTGTAAACTTTTGGGGCACTAAATTATTTGAGTTGCCAATAGTTTGGACCCAGTGGTCCAAAGATATCCTCAGCCTATAAGCAACCATGCTCTGTTCTTGTTAGGAAAATATAGAAATACTTCATCCAGGGACAACCGGTTACTTTCTTATATTTAAGATTTCCTACGATCGTTTTTGGTCACTTTAGCAATTTTATGCAAATCTTGTAGTGTAAGAGTGTTAGTCTTCTGCACAAGTTGTTAGATCTCACAGCAAAGCATCTTATTTGGCCACTTATGTGCTCATGTGCTAAATTCTGATACAGGTAAACAAGAAAAGACATTCATTTATTAGTTTAATATTAGAAGTGGAATTATATTTTTCATTTATGTGTTTCTATATTTATTTTCTTCATTACCAACAAATAAAATAAAATATTTGTTCAAGCTACTGATAGTTTATAAAAATGCAATAATTATCTCAAAAAAGGTGAGATAACAAAATGCAAGTGGATAATATATAAGAAATATTAACAAATAATTCTTTCATAATTACATGCATTAATGATTTTTCACATAAAGCAGTGCGTTCAATTTACTAACATTTCCCAGAAGGAAGACAGAAAATAAGTATAAACACATGATTTAAGGGTTTATACACCAAATTTCCTATAATCATTCTACATAAAATGTTTTATAAAATTTTCAAACACATGTGGGGATATCTTTAAAAAAATCTATTATATGTAATTATTTCAAAGTTACTATTTGGAATAAAGAAATGTAAATTACAGCATATATACACAGCATATATGTTTAAGAATATATACACTAAATATATTTGATAATAATTTCTATAAAATATTTTGTATTTTATAATTTAACAACTCAATTGAAAATTCCTGAATATTTTTAATTGTTCTGTAAACATACCAGCAGTATGTTCTTGACATTTCTATTTTTTTCCATTTCTGGAAGTGACACAAAATAACCCATTTACTTAACAGAATCATGACCAACTATTTAATAAAATAATTTTTGTGGAAGTATTTTGAAAAGAAAAATTCTGTTTTGTTATTGTAGAAATAGCAATATCTTGGTCCTTATAACCTGGTATCTAACTATGGCAGCGCCAAAAAAATATAATTTGGAGGAAAGAATATCAGTTAACCTCTTAAATTTCAATGGTGGATTTCTCAGATTCTTAATAAATCTTAATATGTCTTTATTTTTAATATTTCTTAATATTAATTTACTCAACTTTATTTAAACATTTAATGATTATTTTTTATATAATTTTATTCTTGAATTTTTTGGAAGTTGTCTTCTCTCTGCTTATTCTATTTCTGTTTGGTTCTTTGGGAAAATAAAATTTGTATTTTTATAATCAACAGCACAACGTATTTTTTAACCAGTGTCCTTCAGAATTTCAACTAATGATGCCTTTTTTAAAATTCCATGTTTCTAATAATAGTTCATGCCTGTTCTAGAAACACCTTTGGTAATACAGATTTCAGGCATTTCCCCTATAAGCTGTACCTTTTGATAAAGTATCTGGCTATAGTAGGCACTCAATAAATAGTTGTTGAGTGAGAGAATACAATTTTTAAGTATTAGCACATTTCAAAAAATATTTTCTAAAAATATCAGAAAACAGAAGGATGTCAATGATTGGTGATATGGGCTGCTCTTCACTGTCTAAATTTCATCTATTTGCATGTAGTTAGCCAACTGTATTTCCAATAAGTGTAAAAATAAATGAATAAATTAAATAATTAATACTCCTGACTAACTGTGAATCTAGAATGCATTAAATATAATAATCTTATTTCAGAAAATTTCTAGTTGTTTCTTAACAAAATTTGTCTACACCACTATAATCCAGCCATGTGATAAAATATTTATTCTGTCAACGAGTTATGCCTTTAATGTTATTACACACTATGATATGACAAATCAAATGTCACTTCAAATGTCTATTTGAATGCTTAAAAGATGTATGTTCTCTTTGGAGACGTATTAGTAAGCTATTATTGTTAAGAATAATATGTTATCTAGAAAATTAATAAAAATAATTCTCAAGTATAGCTTAATATTTTTATTAAAAAATAATTTTATATATTTCAGAGGATCAGGCCATTGATTAGTGGATTTCCTTGAGCTATGAGCTGTAGAATATCAGAGACTCTTTCTTATTTATTTTTATAACTTGAGTATCTCACACATTAAGTAATTAATAAATGTTTACTGACAAAAATCAAGCTTCGGTTTAGAATATTAAGCTTTGTTTAAGGGCAGTAAGATTTAAGTTCTAAGTAAAGTTATATTGAAAATATTTTAATAATAACCAGAATCCATTTATGGATAATAAACATGTTGACAGAGTAAATGTTTTCCATTATCATCACACATAACTAACTTTCAAGTAATTTGGTAAGAATTTAATTTTTTACCCATTGAACTATTCTCCAAGAAAGTTAAAGAAATAGTTCTAGATATCCAGAAACTTACATTTTGGAAAAACAATTGTTAACATGATATTTATTTATATAATAAATAAATGTTGAACCCCAGTTATGTGCAAAGCAGGACGTGATTTCAAAATCCATCAACCATGTTTCCTTCCCATAGAAGTGCATTCTATAGGGGGAGGAATAAGACACTTAATCTAATAGTTAAAATGGAAGCCCATTATTGACATAAAGAAAAACATAAGAAAGACAGAGGCTGATTATGATTGGTTAATAGGGAAATAGTTCATGGAAGTGATGCCTTTTGAGTTGGACTTGGAAAGGAGCTTTATTGCAGGCCTGTCTAGAAGAGCTGGTATTTCAAGTGAAGAATATTGAGAAAAAGGATGCAGTGGCTTGACTATTTCCATGACAAAATGTAGTGCGATTTGGCCATAGAATGTAAGTAGGAAATAACTTTGAAAGTTTGTTGAGAAGCAATAATAGCCTAGGCTAGGAAGATTTCTGCGGAAATGCAAAGGAAAGTTAGTGTTTACATTGCAAGAAAGATTGCAATCATAACCATTATCAACTAATCTGATGTTCTGCTTATCTATACATTAAAAAATACACACATGGTTAAATTACAAGTAGATATGTGTTTTAACTTTTTGATTACTTCAATTTCACATTTTAATAACCCTTGATTTCCAGACAAAAACTTCGTAACTGGCAATTGACCATCAAGTGTCAGTTTTCAAGTCTATTAGTTTCTTAATGATATCCTTATACTTTCTTGGATGGGCAAAGAAAAGACATAAAACTATACTTAATAGATTTTCAAAACCTATCTTTCACATAACTTTATTTGTGTCCTTCTTCTAGAGACTAGTGCTTTTTATCAAGAAACATAGTGAATGAGTCTATGAGAAAATGTACCTAAATATGGATTTCATCTCCAGTCATTTGAGTTTTACACTTAAATGCAGTTATTTATCTGCCACTTAATTGATACCATCCACATCAAGACATAGGAAATAACCCTGTACTTTCATAAGCCATGTATCATATGTACATACACAATATTATGCTGTACATTACTTCATTTGATTTCATAACTTTTTTTCTTTGCTTTCACCAAAGCAAATCATGTTTTTATTTGGCTATGCTATTTTTCTTGTGTAACTAATGTAGTATATTCTCTTTGCCAACTCAGAATTATTTGAATATGAATCAATAACCCATGAAGAACTTATGCTAAAGATTTAACTCGACCATATTCTCTACAAAAGAGAATAGCAAAAACAATGCCGTGTTGTTTTCTAAGTTTGGATGATACAATTAACCCTTCTTTTCATTAGAAGTGAAGAAGATATCATTTGAAAGAGAACACAAATGTTTTGAAAATATCCCATGGAGAGAGATAGGTGGAACCATAACATTTGTTGTTAAATTTTACCTTTGATAACAACCCTAAGACAAAGAAGTTATTTTTTTCAAACGCTTGTCACATAAACATTAGCAAAAGAAGCTCACTTGATTAGATAATAGCTTACATGTTTTACTTAAAAATTCAGATTGTTTTGGGTCTGAAACTATAGGTTGGGACATCTAGAAAATACTGCCATAGTGTTGTTTTTCTCTCTGATAAAAGGAATAAATTGTTTAGTATGTTTTATATCTTATAGGAACTTCAGTTCTTCAGTTTTATCAAGGCCTCATATTAGTTCTCTTTTTTTTTATCGTCACCCAAGGATATGAATTTATTGATTTTAGAGAGAGATGGAGAGAGAGATAGAGAGAGAGAGAGAGAGAGAGAGAGAGATCTATGTGAGAGCGAAACATGGATAGGTTGCCTTACCCCCCAACCAGGGATCTAATCCGCAACCTTTTGGTGTATGAGACTATACTTCAATCAATTGAGCCACCCGGTCAGGGCAATTCTCAATTTTTAAAAGTAATTTTTCAGATAAATTATATTGAGAGCAATAATCAAATATATTATTTCAACTTTTGGTTATATAAATAATATGTAATTGAGTTCACAGATGATTGAAGAATTTCTTAAGTACTGTGACCTCCGTATAAGCTATCAGCACTAATGTTCATATAACATTATTGGTGATTAGTAGAAGTGACTACAGTGAAGAATAGTATTGAAATTAAATTGTATTATATATATGTTTGAGAGATATAAATCACATCACAGCTAATAATATGAAATAGTTCACTTAATTAATCATGCCTGTTTTAGAAAAATCAAGTACTTTACTTGTGTTTAAACTTTAGAAAGAATTAAAAATTGAACATGATACTTTTAAAATCATCTCAGCAGTGTCCACCAACATACTCAGACCACTAAATTTTAGGATCATAGTCCCTGTACAAATAAACTATTTTTCCTTAGGAAACAGATTGTGAGCTATTATCATGTTACCACTGAGTTGAAGAATTTTCTATTAGTGCAGGTAATAGTGTTACTTAGTTAATACGTTGTGGGCATGGAATAATTTCTTTTGATATTTTTTGCCATTCCAGTGCCATAGCTATCTTAGTGTGAGCATCAGAGACCCCAACATATTTATGTAAACACGCACTCTGATCTAAATCCCCTAACACACACACACACACACACACACACACACACACACACACACCACATACACACAAGTTAAATGACAAATTCTAGAGGACAGAAGGCAAAACATACTGTTAATAAAGAACACTACTTAAACGTCTTTTGCTATTTCAGATCCAGAAAAATTCAATTATCTATACTATTTTAAAATATTGGATAGTGCATAAGAGCCTAGATATAAACATTTTAAGTAGTCAGTTTTCAAAAGAATTAAATGATATGTGATTAGATACCTATTAGCGTAATGAAACATGGTTTAGGTAGCACAAACTATACAAATAAAAGAATGGAATGAAAGGATGTTGGCAGTAATGGAAAATAGTAATGGATTTTACAAGATTATACCAACTGACATTTTAGGAAAAATTCTATTTTCTGCTTTGGATTTTATCTAAACTGACAAACAACAAATACACATTTAGATTTCTCAAATTTCTCGTGTCATGTTTTCTTGGATGGAAAATCTGGAAAGAATATCAGACAAATCAACCTGTCAGGCGCCATACTTTAATATTTATGTGGGGATTTGCCAGGACGGACAAAAACATGTGCTAAGCTTTCTCCTTACATAAAAGACAGTTGGTAGAATCAACGCTTACAAAATACACTGCTGATTTACACAAGTACATTTTGTGCAATATTTTAGCAGAAGGTTATTTAAGGATTGATGGTGAAAGGCAAAACAATGAGCTGTTTAAATTATCCATTCCCAAATTTTGACACTATTAGTTCTGGCAATATATCTCCACTATCATTGAAATCTGTATTACCCAATCGTTTTTTTAATCTTCACCTGAAGAAATGTTGAGAGAGAGAGGGAGAGAGAGAGAGAGAGAGAGAGAGAGAGAGAGAGAGAGAGAGAGAGAGAGATCCCCTCCTATACACACCCCAACCGGGTATTGAACCCACAACCTATGTAAGTGCCCTGACCAGAATCGCACCTGCACCCTTTTGGTGTACCAGAAAACACTTCAACCACCTGAACCATGCGGCCAGGCTACCCACTCATTAATCATTTTTGGCATCTATAAAATACCTGGTCTTAAGGGCTTAAGAATTTTCTGGATGTAACAGAGAGCACCATGATTTCCACCTCCTTGGAAATTCCCTTCCCCTACCTACACTCCTCTGAGCCAAAACAGACAATGGTTCCATAAGTTAAGCTTTGATTTTATTAAAATTATTTTACACTAACAGTACAATAATCATGGAACTCTTGCAGATTTGTAAGGATATGAATTTTTAAAAATATATTACATGGGATCTGTTATTTTTTCAGCTGAATTTTTCTCTCCTCCATTTGTCTCTGAGAAAGGCCCAGATTTTCACCTTTCTGAGGAGGCTATACCACTAAAAGATTAAATAGCAGAAACCTGGAGTCACTCCCTTCTTTAAACATAACTCTTACATGTGGTTCGAAAAGAGCTGAGGACTTCTTTGGAGGCAGGGGAGGAGAGAATGAAAATTACTTCAGCCACCATTTTCTATGAGCTTTTGAGGAGCAAGGGCAACCTCATCTTTGGAAAAATAATCCATCAAATGAATGTTTACCTTAGGAAAGCTAGGGTACAGGATTACTCATTCCTCAATAAAATGTGCTGAAAACTTGTGGGGGGCATTGCTAAGCAGCAAAGCAGCAGCTGTCACGCAGTCAGGCTTCTATCTCTGAACAACAACAGCTAACACTGGGGTTGTAATTTTTCTGATGTATTGCTTCAAACGCTATCAGAGAAGAGTACACTATTTCTGTTAATTAAGCTGAGTTAAAACCTGGTGTGTCATTTTATTGACTGTTATTGTTTTTTGAAACCTTGTTCTTGTTTATAGATTTTTTGACTTGAGTTTAGAAATATTCCAAGCAGTTCAGTCTAGCAAATTTAATATTGTTAATTTAATCAAGTAACTTCTAGGTATATGCAGGAACATATTGCATGAGACAGTAATGTAATTTGTGAGAAATGTCTACACACAAGCTTTCATATACCTTTATTCTGTCTTTAGAATTTGGAATGATGGGAGATCATACAATTAAAAGTCAGCGACCTCGATCTGTTCATGAGAAAAGGGTCCCTCAGGAACAAGCTGATGCTGCTAAATTTATGGCACAAACTGGTAATACGTTAGTTACATTTTTCTATTTATTGTTGTTAATTTAATGGAACCACTGCATGTTTCATAATCTTTTGCTGCACATTTGTCAGTTTTTGGAGCTGATATTTTTTTTTGATCCCATTTTTCTTTTCCTTTTTTTGTCACCAGTTAAAGTCCATAAATGAAGTAGCTGTGAATTGAAAAGTGCAAAACTAAAATGTGTTAAGGTTTACTTTGCTTTCATTATGGGACATTTAGGATTTACATATTATTATTTACTATGTGAATTAACTACTTTAAGTTAATCATTAAACTTTTAAAGGAAGTCAATGTTATTTTATCAATGATTGATAATGATAGGACTTCAGAGTCAAAATTATAAATAGGACTTTAGATGATAAAATTTAAATTAACAATATTTAATATATTGAATATTTTTCAAATGTCATACACCACATAAATATTAACTGATTGTTAAAATGTATAGAAGTGTTAGAAACAGTTCTTTTTATAATTTTGTACTTTTGATTTGAAAAGTGGTTTCTTATATAATCTAAATAATAAAAAGTTGACAGTATTTGTAAGCTGTAATACAAATAATTAAATATCAAAAATTACTTTATAGCTTATAAAATTTAATTATAAATTAATTAGATTACTTTAAAATACCTCCCTCCAAATATATATATATATGTATATATGTACATATATACATATATATATATATAAACAAATAAATACATTCATATTTTGGCTCATCATAATAAATGGGCTATAATTTCATTTGGATACATTGCATGTGAACATTCTTGGATGAAACCTGTTTAAATTGTGTTACAAACATTTTCAGGTGTCAATTTTATTTTGGGAAATTACAAACTAACAGTTTTAACTATGTCTTTATGAAGTTTTATGCATTTTAATCTAATAATCTGTATACCATTAATATAGAGTTTCTAGTACGTGACCAGCCTTTTGACATGAGATTCAGAATGATTTTTATGGAATTCCCTTGAAGAGTGTATATTTTCTTTAGTTCATATGTTCTTAGAATAACATTAATTTGGAACAATAGATGTGAATCTTCAACTTAAAACTTTAAATTTTTAATAAAATGTGCTCTTGGTAATGGGTGAGTGATAGATTTTAATACATTAGTTGCAAGTAGATCAAAGAATTCTCAGAACAGGAGGATGTTTAGAATAAATTGTACAATAAGGACATATTTTAGCATATATATATATATATATGTTGCAGCCAAATCCAAAAATGAACAAAACTTGCTTATCTGAATTGCTTTTGGTGCACCTTCTTATTTTTAAATAAAAGTGATTTATATTTTTTTTACAATTTGCTTAAACAAGTCAAATGTATATTACCAGATTCAGGCAAATTTTTAAATTTCTAAATGTATTTTTTCTGCTTTACAGAAAGCAAAATGTCTCAACCACTAAACAGAAATTAGGGCACTTTTGACTCTAAGTAGAGGCATTAGGGTGTGGGCTGACTAGTCAGCAGCCTCCTTCAGGTGCCACCTATGGGGACAATAGTAAGGGTGTCCTTACCTTTCGCAAAATGTGTGGTAGGCATTGTCTTACTGAAAAAGACTTAAAATTTGGGTCAATTAGGAGTGAAATGATAAGCTGTAATTTTAAATTTCCAGTAATGTAGTAAAATTCGTTTATGCTTAACATTATGTAATTTTGCCAGGAGTTTTACCTAAATTCAGTTTTGAGATTTGCCTGCAATATATACCAAGAAGAATCAGTTTTCATCCAAAATCTTAATTGCTAATTCAAATCATATGGAACATTGTGTTTCCTTACTAAGAAATTACTAATTCATTTTCCAGGAATTGTTCTGTATCTAATATGTGGTATTACATCTCTTGGTGAAATAGTTGAAACACTTATTATATAGATCTATGAGGAGCTTTAAAACCATATCCCCATCTTTTTAACAATAATTCAGAAAAAGCAATGAACTTCAAAATTATGGTTTGAAAATATTTTTTGGGAGTTCAAATGGATGAATAATAAATATTTATTATTTCACTTTTATCCAAAGATAGTATAGGCAAATATAAATGCATGCATGCTACTTGTTTTAAATGTAAAGTACTCTGATATTGATAATAGACTAGAAAACTATATTATATAAATAGTTTTTTAAAAAATACTCTGAGACTAGAAAATTATAAAGATAAAAAGAGAGGAGATTTTTCTTAAATGCTTTCTGACATTATACTTTATTTAGTTGTTAAGTTAGTCTGAATAAATATAGCTAAGTGTCCATGAAAATTGTTTTACCTATAAAATTTTTCTGTTTGTCTTTCAAACCAAGAAATTGGTGTTATATATAAACAATGTTAGTGCTAACATTAATTTGAGAACAGAGAATAATGCAATACAGGTAAAGTCTAATAACAAAAACTAATTTTTATATTGGTCATAAGAAAAAAAACCCCAAAAGCTATCAATCTTTATGATTTAAGTATTATTTCTCAAAATTAGTAACCTGGCCTCTTCAATCAGTATGATCAGTAACCTACATTTAAAAAACAAACTTTCCATAAAGTAATCAAGTGAGTGGAATTTTTTTTTAAGAGTAACATTTGATAAAGTAGGATTATTTTATCAAAATAACTCCAGTAATTGTTAAAGCTAGCTTGAATGAAAATGGGCAGTGCTCCAATTGCATTGTACACAATTTGTATTTATAGTCAAGGAAAATAAAATGAAGTAATCAGATATACACATTTAATAAAGATATAAGTTAAATGCCAATAAGATGGCTTAGGAAAACTTGTTTAGAAAAATAATCTTTTAGCCTAGATAAGTAATACATAGCATGTTATCTAAAACAGAAAAATAAAAGTATGTTTTTCTAATTTCATGATTTTAACATACTAGCACAACTTTATATTAAACTTTGTTGATAATTTAAATGCCCTGTCATACATAATCTCACCAAATCCTCACAAATACATTTTGAGGTAGATGTATTACTTATTTTATTGAGAGATTCTGAGGAATAGAGTGACTTTCTTAGGCACAGAGCTAATAATTCAGTAGCTTCCCATCAAACATAGGTCTTTTGACTTTAATTGTAGTGCTTTTCCAGTTTCCTTCTATGTTTTGTGCCAGGATAAAGAGCCTCCATAGTGCCTTAGATACAGAAGCCTTCTTCATGATATTTAATGTGCCTTCTCAGTTGCAAGTTAAATAACTAGAATAGTTTGTGCTATCTCCAAAGACACATATATTAAAAATTGAATATATTATTATTAACTTTCTTAATATCAGTGAGTATTTAAAAGCACAAACATCTTTTTTATAAAACATATTAGCTATTCCTCACAATGACCCAAAGTGTTTGACTAGGACAGTCTTCACACCTTTTGGAATGAGGAAGGGGCAGCTTAAAAATTATAACTATTCCGTGGAAAGGTCATTTGAAACTAGAGCATTTGAGGGATGGCCCTCCTTTGGGTAGGTAAGCCAGTGCTTGAGTGGCAAAATTTGATTCATAATTTGAAAACCAATATATATTTCACTTATTTATTTTGTTTTTGGTCAACAAAATAAACCATTAGTTTGGAGAGAGTGAAGAAGACCAATTCTGAGCACTAATGATTAATCTCTCATGATCCAGGCATCACTGGTTAGCCTGTTCAGCACCATTATGGTATCATACATTAGGAAGCAACCCAGATTTGTACATAAATACATTTAAAAGTAGATTTTGATCCTGATTCATTGCCCAGTTTAATTAATTTTTCCTATGCCATCATAGCAATACAAGGGCAAGAGAAGGACTGCTCTTATGGAAAATAAACATAACCTATTTTATTTATAACTTTTATTATTTACTTATTATAGAACTCACATTTTTCAAGGTTTTCTGGCTTTTAAATAACAAACAAACCATAATATTTCTATTTAATTTAATCTCATTACAAATACAGATTGAAATATCAAATGAAAAAAATTCCATTACATTTTCCCTAACTTTAACCTTAAATTTTCATTGCTAAATAAATATGTGCATATATACACATATGTGTGGATATTTTTAACCATTGTCACATTATTTGGTTTATAGAATAATGATTTTTAATCTTGATAGAGTATTCTTTAACGTAAAAGAACAAATTATGAGGCAGGGCTTTAAATATTATTCAAATGGTCTCCCAATAACATTTCATGATTTAGTTATGTATAAATTGGTGAAGGCAAAAACACTGAAATAATCAAGGGTGATCCTTATAGAACTTCTAGGACAAACATGATTCCAACACTAAAAAGAGGCCCGCTTTGATGTAATTTGTCATCTCAGTTACCTCTTGATGATATATTTTCAGTGATAAATGCATTGTAATCTATACCTCTGGGTAAATAATGCAGACCGATATAAAAGCAAATGCTTCTTAACCGTGTTCTCCAAAGTGTAGTCTGTGGACTCATGCTTGTTTGTGAACTAGTTGTTATGGGCCCTCCAGGAAAAAAAGAAGCTTATTCCAGAATGTAGCTTCCACTGCTTTAGCAAGCACATGCTTTATTTCCACTGGTATTTATTTATTTGAAAGAAGAAATTCTTAGTGAAGAAATCAGAAAATTGAGTTATATTCTGGTTCAAGCCCTTTCTCTCCTGGAGTAGCTGCTTGGGGACCGGCTGCCTTGAGTAGCACTGCAAGTAATTTCTAAGTCATTTACCAACCTTTCAAAACACATGGGCAAATGGATTATCGTATTCTATTTATTATTTGAATTCTATTCCAAAGACAAATTTTAAACAGAATGGGTAAAATATAAATTGCTTCTTGATTTATATAGTCAATACTACAAAGTTTTCAGAAACACTTCTCCTGAAAATGTTTTCAAGAACAAATGGTTAATCTAAATGGTTCCTGCCAGTAAATGACCCAATTTTGTAATTTGGGCAAAGCAACTACAAGTTTTCAAATAAGTTAAAAGTCTATCCTGAACATAAAGCCAGAATAGAAACAGAAGCACATTGCTATGGTCTTCGAAATTATTGACTTTAAGTCATTTTGGGACATGACTTTTGTAATAGAATTTAGATATCATTTTAGTGTGATGCTTACACCAAGAAAATTAATGAAGTCAGACAGTAATTGGCTTCTTAGGGCCCTATTTTGGAGTGAAATTTAGTTCCATATTGAATGACTAGAAGTCATAGAAGCATTTTCTTTTATTTCAAATAAAAATCATTATTTTAGATCATGGGGAGAATTGTGACAGAAGGTATTCAACAAATTCTCTCTCACACACACACACAAATAGCTGTCATAGGATGAAAAAGTAGGAATAGCACTAGGAAAAAATTATAAAGTGTCAGTGTTCAACAATAAAAATTAGATAACCCCAAATCCAAGGGCTCCATCTCATCCAGCATTAGAAAGTAAGAAATGCAGTAAAGAATTAGGGAAGAATACATCAGTATATTCCCGTTCAGAAAGCCAGAGTGAATTACCAATACATTTTCCTTCCTCTCCCATCAGAGTGCAAAGCTTGAAGAGAATCACTTCAGTATTAATTCTTGTTGTAAAATTCCGACTGGCCCTTCACAGTGTCCATGGCACAGAGGAATCTGTGAAGAGTAGTTTTGCTAACAGGGCTATAGCAAACCTGGACCTCGCAATAGCGTAATATGTATCTCCCTTTAAATTTCTTTTTCTCCTAAGTGTTTTCTTGTACCGGTTGATGCACTGTCGTATTATCACACTTACATTATTCTTGCATGTCATAATGTCTTTGGTAAAATGCTTAGTATATGAATATTCAAGACAGTATCTCATGTCCGTTTGTTGTCTCGCACGCAGGTGAACCTGGTGTGGAGGAGTGGTCCCAGTGGAGCTCATGCTCAGTTACTTGTGGTCAAGGGTCGCAGGTGCGAACCAGAACTTGTGTATCACCTTACGGGACACACTGCAGCGGCCCATTAAGAGAATCAAGGGTTTGCAATAACACTGCCCTCTGTCCAGGTAGTGTTAGCAGCAACTACAACTGTGGATGTTATTGAATTGTGTCATGCTACGCATTTGGAACGATTGATTTGTTATTTTCATATGAACTGGGTATAGGCATTTTGATTAGAGTGGATGAGTGTAATTCTTACTCAGCTGTGAAATTTTACTATGTATGTGATTATTTCTGCTTTCAGAGCAGTCAAGAAATGAGATAAATGACTCCCCTACCCATTGAACTATACACTTAAAATTTCTATACCTGTTTCTTATCGTATTTAAGGTTCAATATATTTCCTTATTCTAGATGGTGAAAATGTCCAATTGCATGTTCGAAGAATAACATACCTTTGCAGCATGCTGGAAGTATGATCTCTATCCATTGTCTAAGGCAGTGGTTGATATGGTCATTAAGGATGCCAGCTATTTCCCTACCATTTATTTGACCCTATCAGGGAAAAATAGTGCCCCTGCGTAAAGGATTTCCTGTTAATTCATTTCATTCAAGTGGCTGCCCTCATCAGAGCTGTCCGCTGCTTTTAAATGTAAAGTCATTGTAAAATATATATACCTGTGTGTTAAATGGAGCACAGCACAATAGCTATTCCATGAAATATCAAAATTTTGTTCTCAGTTAAAGCATTGCATTATATAGGAGCTTCTCCCTCTCAAACCACTGACTTTCATGTAAACGTAAGGACTAAAAGGAATCTGGATCTTCTGTCAAGAAGTCCAAAGCACATGATATAGTGAATCCTCAGATTTATTTTTTTTCAACCATTTGGTGGATGCCTGATGCAAACATACTGACTACTGCGCTTGCATTTACAGCTTTTCCTGAGGCTTCCAAAGGGGGTGGGCATAAAGAAAGGGGCTGCCACTGCCTCAGCATTTCTTCTGCTGAATTGTGCTTTAAAGTTTTCTGCTGAGTTTGATTTCCAGAGATGGCTGGTTCTGCAGTTGCTAAAAGCAAGAAGAGAGCGTGGGTGGTATGGGGGAAGCACAGGGATAGTCCCAATTTGCCAGCAGAATGGGCCAGGGCAACCCATTAAAAGACAGTTGAGAGGAGTCGTTTAATGGGTGCAGAGTTTCTGATTTGCAAGATGAAAAAGTTGTGGAGATTTGTTATACAGCAATGTAACTATACTTAACACTGATAAATTGTACACTTAGAATAGTCTTGATGCTAAATTATACATTACATATTTTTTATCACAAATAAAATAAAAGATGATCTGAAAGAACTAAAAGTTAAAGGAGGTGGAGGAGGAATGATCCCATGAGGAGGGAGATGCCTTTATAACAGAAATGGGAGATATAATGCAGTAGGTGAAGGAAGAATTAAAAGCTAACCAGTGAAGAAAGCTAGAAGGAAAGGGAGACAGAATAAAGAAATTCTGTTGAAAACAAGAAAAATAAATGTCAGGAGGCATTAGACTACATGAGAAAAACATAAAGTGAGAAATAGAAAGATTCAGAGGGGGAAAATTTCTTAAGTTGGTCATGGAAAGGAGAAGACAATGAAAAAGATAAAAACAGGCCATATCACAAACAGAATCTAGTTATGTTTGTCAAGAGGAGGGAAACAAGAAGCAGAAAGGAGCTGAGGATTTTAAGAATTATAAAATGCCTAAAACGTAGGTAAAACAACCTCATGGATAAAAACGTAATGGATTTTCAGTCCATTAAGTAGGTAGAGTGTAGGTAGAGTACATTGTCTAATAGTTAAACTGGCCCCTATGTACAGTATTTGTATTAAGGGTTCCAGGATCGAGTCCCCTGCCCTTGACAATGAGAAAAGTGTCAATAGAAAATGGAGTTGTACTTATATATAAATGTATCTTGTCAGCATCCTTTTGAATACTCAAGATCCTTTCAACATGCAAGGGTAGAGTCTAATGGCAATTGGATGCCCAAATGGAAGTCTGCTGGTGCTAAGGTGTTCACAGTTCTCTATTCAGAGCTTACTTTCCAGCCACTAGTTATGCACATTCATACAGACATTGGGAAATCTCCATCCATCTGCCAGGCTGTTGAGTCCCTTCACTGGGCAAGGCGCATCCGCAGTGGAACCAGAGTGGTCTCCCTGTCACTCTGGGTCTGATAGCCAGAAAACTCAGTAATATTCTCTGGTGTAAAGTTTTTCCTCAAATATTTAAACCTCCCACTATTGTATCTACTGAAGAAGTGTATACTAATTACTGGTTTCTCTTCACTGTCACATATATATAGGTTGTCTTGCTGAATTTGGTTAAATAGAACTGACAATAAGAAATGTGTACCTTTTAATCATGGTTATAGTTCAGATGTTGAATTAAAGAGAATGAAAAGAGAAATTTCTTTTTCATTTTCTAACAAGAAGAATAGTTTTGCAACTTCATTATTTTAAAAAGGTAGAATAATTATTCCACTATGGGGCATTGTGATATCTTTTAGATGGTTATTGCATTTGTTATGAAATGTTTTGTGTTCAATATTTTGTTCAGTTATTTGCCATTCTGGTAAATACGTGTTTCTTTTCAACACAATATATCTTGAAAACAGTGACAAAATAAGTGAATTTAAAAGCTTAAATAATACTTTAAACAGTGTAAATATATTTCTAAAATAATACTTTAAATTTCTAAAATTGTCATGAAGAAAATAAGCTCATAAATTAATAACCAATGTGTCATACTGTGGATACTCAAGTGTATTTGGCATTTAATTAATAAAAATGATACAAGGACAAACTGAACATGAAAGTCACCTTCCACTAAATATTTGGAATGATAGAATTAGAGTTACATTTATTTGCACTATTAAAAGCTAATCAATTGTGTTATAAATTAGTTATATTTTACCCATATTATTCAAATTTCAAAAGAAGGGTTTTCTTAGTTAAATGACAGAATAATGTCTTACTTTTAATGTGGATCCTAAGATAAACATCCTGTTTCAAAATTGTTGCTTTGAAATTATAGTTTCTTCAAAAACTCTTATTACTCAAAAAAGAAAATGACAAAGCTTAACAGAAAGCAGAATGAGAAAAGTAGGGAGCTACATTAAATTGTTTATTTACTGTCCAGATAGAGATTCTGAGTTACAGTTTTATGGTCTGTCCTAGGGTTCCTCAACATTGATACTATTGACATTTTGACATAAATAAATCTTTGTTCTGGGAAGCTGGCCTGGACATCTTCGGACATTTAGCAGCATCCCTGGCCTCTACCATTTAGATGCCAGTAGCTCTCCTCCTTCCACTGAGCTGTGACAACTAAAATCCCTCTGGATATTGCCAAATGCCCCCTGTGGGGCAAAACTGCCCCTGGTTGAAAACCACTAGTCTACTTCATATGTATTCTAATCCCTTAAAATTTATTTAGGTAAAGGAATTGTTTTGAAAAAAAAAATTTGTAAATGTCAGTTTTCAAATCCATATATTCTTAAGAAAAAGAACGCTTTTACTTAAAGAAGTTGTTTTTAAGTTTTCCAATCTAAATCGTAAGATAATTTGTATGTTTATTTAAAAATCTGATAGTAATATAATTTGTGTGTTTTATAAAGCATATACTTTTATTTTTTAAAATATGCTTTTATTGATTTTTTAGAGAGAGAGGAAGGGAGAAAGAGAGAGAAACATAGATCGATCAGATGCCTCTTGCATGCCCCCTACTGGGGATCAAACCTGCTACCCAGGCATGTGCCCTGACTAGGAGTTGAACTGGTGACCTCTTGGTTCATTGGTTGATATTCAACCACTGAGCAACCCTGGCTGGGCATGTATTGTGTATTTCTCACTTCATCTCCAGGTAGCACAGATATATCATAATATAATTACTGTCTAAGTAAAGAAGAAAACTAAAAAACTGATTAATTTAACTTACTTTTCTTGGTTTTACTAGATAGGTTTTTCAAATCAACTAGATTATTTATGGATTTTTATACTTTACTGAAATTTTTTTTTAAAATATGTAATATTTGCCATTAAAATAAAATATCTAATTTTACCATATCTTATGAATATCTACAAAATTTAAGATATGTTCTATAATTTCCTACTAATTCAACAATATCTAAAATAACAAATTATTAATAATTTGTGTTGTTTTCAAATTAAAAAAAAGTGTTTTTGATTTTTTCAAATGATATAGAAGGGTCATAAAATTTCACCTGGAACAATAAAGACTTAAAAAGTCGTAAGTATTATTACTTTTCAGATGATTACAGCTTTATAACTTAACTAAGCCATCAATATTAATCAATACTTCTTTGAGATTAATAGAGAAATATCTGCCAGTTTAGCAGCTTTTTTCTGGAATTACTCAATGTATATAGAGTAGTGTGATTTGATGAACAGAACCAGAAATATGAATACCATGCGAACTATTAACACTTTATGTAGAAAATAGGAAGAAAAAAAGTTGTTTTTAAATGGAGAGATCTTGGTAATTAGAAATCAGTGCAAAAATTGATTAAAAGTATATATTTAACATAAAAATATTCATATAAATTAATTTAAAAATTTCTTGCTATAATTAATCCTATAAGCCTATATGCACATACATGTATATGTGTATTTTTTAAGTATAATTTTATTGATTTCAGAGAAGAAGGGAGAGGGAGAGAGAGAGATATCAGTGATGAGAAAGTATCATTGATAAGCTGCCTCCTGCACGCCCACTACTGGGGATCAAGCCCACAACCCAGGCATGTGCCCTTGACTTGAATCGAACCCGGGATCCTTCAGTCTGCAGGCCAGTGCTCTATCCACTGAGCCAAACCAGCTAGGGCTGTATATGTATATGTTTTAGATTAAGTACAGACTTACTATTTATTCTTATTCCAATGAATACAAATTGGCTTCAATTGTCTCAAATTTATATGGGAAAAAATATAAACATTGTAATTCATCTCACTCTTTTACTCTTTTTCTATATATTTAAAATATTTTTTTTCTAGCAAGTTTTATAGAACCTTGAAAGAATTTGCCATTGAATAATACTCAAATTTGGCTAATTTTTCCAATATTTGAACATATTTGTATCACAATTTGGAGCAGCTCAGTAGCATAAATAGAAGAGAATGAGTACCTCATAATTAAGGTATTATTATGTGTTTTTATAATAGCAACTTGGTCAGCATATATATACAAAACAAATTTGTGTTATCCATGGAGTGCTATTACTTACTATCCCAAATATTAAGAATTAGGATGAGATTGGCGATTTGGCAGTGCAAGGAAAGGATCTAACTTTTGAGCCCTAAAGGACTTTTTTTGTGAAAAATCTCAATATTTATGGACAGTAGTTATTATTTCTGTTGTGTTAGTATTTCTGATCAAGTTTGAATTTATTGCAATGGCATACTTGAACTATTGCTGTATCAATTAATTATGTTAGGCAATAATCTTAATTAGATCATTTGTTTTCTGTAGAAATTTTTATTAATTAGGAGGATTCCCAGTGCCATCTTCTGGTTTCATGGCTATTAGAAAGAGATCTTCATATTTGCCACTCCTTTTAAAACAGGGTAAAGAGGAGGCTCTTATGTAAGTAGATACAGTTGTTGAAATTTTCCCCTTATTCAAAAAATGGTTTAAAGAATTACATTTTTAAATGACAAAACTACATTTCGTTTTTAAAATGTGAGTTTAAAATCTTTTTAAATTGTATCATAAATTTTCAGATTTTTTTTCTCCCTGACACCACCATAAAAGTCATTAATCCTGAAACTTTGTTAGAAGAATTATATAGGCCCATATTCTATTTGAATGCAAAGTTAACTCCAGAGGATCTTCTCCTGTTACCAGAAATTTACTTTTCTAATACTACCCTAGTTGATACCACTTTTAGTTAAAAAATAATTCATGTCTATTTTACCAGTGAGGAAAGAGCTACATTTCCATTAAGCAAAGAAAACACTTAAACTTTATAACATGAATAACTTTACATACAAAAAAGGTACATGCAGTTTTCTTAATTACTAACTTTCTAATGTTTATATTTTGTGGCAAATAAGAACATTAACTGAATTTTTAAAATATCTTCATACTTGTCTATTTGATTAGTGTGTTGTTGTTTTTTCTTAATTATAAGGAGAGAAAAAAAACTCTTTGATTTTACCTCTCTGCTTTTGTTGTTGAAGCTTCTTTGCTTTATTACAGTACATGGAGTTTGGGAGGAGTGGTCACCGTGGAGTTTATGTTCATTTACATGTGGTCGAGGCCAAAGAACAAGAACAAGGTCGTGCACACCTCCTCAGTACGGAGGAAGGCCATGTGAAGGACCTGAAACACATCACAAGCCTTGTAATATTGCTCTCTGCCCAGGTGAGTGTATTCTGCATCTGTGACCATCGCAATTTGTATACTTCATACGTGGTCTCCGATATGTATTAAGAAATATTAGGGGCACAACCTTCATTCTGTCACATTGAAAAATGTGGTTTTGGTTATTTTTCCTTGGTTTCAACTGGGTTCCCTTCTTGATTTTGTCATATGCAATGGTATATAATATTTCCTTGACTGAATACTAATCATTGCTCACTTTATTGGATTTCTATAATTATGTATATTAATGCTTTCTACTAGGATTTAGGAGTTCCAAAGACTTGAGAATGACTATAGCCTTCATCATATAACTAGAGAGACTGGTTTAGAGCAGTTCTTTAGATGTTATTCTCTCACACTCAATCAATTAAGCAGTGGAAATGTGCAAATGACCATGCATGAAAATGATAGATATTTGCTAGGAAATATAATCTCCTAGATTCACTGCTAGATGCATCAAATAGTTAGGTCATAACTGTCATAATTATTGCAATTATAAAGACTATATAATCTGTTTTTAGTGTGTATTTATATTATTTTAAATTTTTCTTTCCTTTAAAGTCTTTAAATTCTATTTTACCTATCTTTAATAATTTCATCCATTATTACAGAGAGAAGTCTTCAAAATGATGTTATTTAGGTTATTGAAACATTCAAACATAAAACCTGCAAAATGAGAAAGCCTAATCTCCAGTTTTAAGGGCTTCCATTTATGGGAGAAAATGCACGCACACACTAATGATAGAATCTCCCCGGACTAGCAAAGGCACAATTTAGAGGAAGAGGCAGACATGAGTGGCAAATGACAAAGGCTAATAAGAGTAGCAGATTCCAAAATACATAATCATTCATCTACTCCCAGGGAGATTTTCTCATAGGCCTATTTAGTCACATATTCTGTATGCAACCAACATAGCTGGGATGCCAGAAATGTGCTCCAAATACATTATCTAACTCACACAGTTTCATTCGCACTTTAAATTCTTCAAGTTTATATCCTATATTTTGAGACAATAATTCAAAGTTCTTCTGGAAATTGTAAGCATCTAAAACATCTTCAGACTATGAAAAACCATCCAAAATATAGATATACAATAGTCATCTAACAAGCTTATTTGTTTTCTTATAGTTTAGAGAAAGACTAGTAGGTTCCTATACTTAGGAATATACATTTAAAGACATAATATTTATATTGAGTAACATTGTTCTCTTAGAATTTTATGAATTATGGATATAACTCATACAATTCGGTGTTCATGTAATTATAACTATTTGGGGAGTCAAAAAATCATCATTTATTTTCAAATTACCCCTGGAAAGTTTATTAATGAAATCAGTTATGTTCTGTCTTATATCTACCTTTCTCTATAAACATACAGATACACACAGTCACACAAATGCCCTGCCTTTATTCCAAAGATTTGGGGAAGCTTATAGAAATTTTAGAATCTTTTTTTAAGTGCTTAGCTTTGACATTTATAGAATCGAATACAGTTCACTCTTATTTGTCCGTGAAATATGAAAAAGTAGAAAACATGGAGAAATTTTTAAAAAAATAGCTAACTGTAGAATCTTTTAACATATTTGGTTTTATTACTTCTTTTGCCCCAGTTGATCCCCAGTTCAAAGACAAAATGGCACTGATCAGTTAAAATGTTAGCAATCAGTTTTCTCATAGTCTACCTCCCAGGAACTTTTTTTAGAATAAAATGCTTGGCTATCAATAGGGACAGGGATACTAAGTTGTTAGAGTTCAGATAAGAAACGCCATTTCCTAAGTTGGTACAGTTGTTGCTTTATCATGCAAGTAGGTGCTGCATATGTTTTCAAGGACTTGTTTTAACAGGATTATACCACCATTAGAATCTCTCTAAGACCATAAAAATTAGATTGCTCTTTTTTTGTATAGGTCCTTAATTTTTTAAAGGTATGATTATATTATCTGTAAATCTTGCCTAGCTCATGCTCTCTCTTAAATGGTCATTATGGAGCCATCTTCATTACTTAATTAATCATGTGTCATTTATGACTCCTATAATTTCCATTATTGAATTTAGTTGCATTACAGAAGATCTACTATTCTTACCATGTCTGCCAAAAATGTTGGCATTATGCTTTTGAAATATGTAAGATTTATTTGGTCTAAACATTTGGAATTCTCCTTAGAAATAATTGTCTTATTACTAAACTCAGGCATCTTTACTAAATATAAAAAGCATCATCAAGTATCAACAACTAGTGAGAAGAACATATAGTTCCTGATCTCAATAAATTTACAATTTCTTCATAGGATTCAGACATAAGCATGTGAAAATTTGAGTGCAGTTCTAGAAAACACATAAATATAGTCTACCTCAAGCCCAGCTGGTGTGGCTTAATGGTTGAGTGTTGACCTATGAACCAGAAGGTCACAGTTCGATTTCAGGTCAGGGCTCATGTGTGGTTGTGGGCTTGATCCCTAGTAGGGGGTGTGCAGAAGACAGCTGATCAATGATTCCCTCTCATCATTGCTGTTTTTATCTCTCTCTCCCTCTCCCTTACTCTCTGAAATCAATCAAAATATATTTTAAAAAATAGTCTACCTCAATGAAAGGTAATGATTTGAGAACTCAGTGGGTTCAACCTACATTTCTTTTAGCCAACCTACCTGAGATTCCTAAGACATCATCTTAAGAGGTAAGTCTATCATAGGAAGTTAATCAGTAATGAAAACAGTAGGCCAAGGCTTACAATTGGTTCTCCTTGGTTAGACCAGACGCAAAGTGAAGACCAGACGAAGTCAGAAGAAACATTTGAAACAACAAATGTGGATTTGACCATGTGGGTTGTGGTAATGGACAGTGACATTTTTGTGTGGGATCATGTCAAATAGCATTCCAGCATCCTGCTTTAAGAAACACATATAACCACTATATTCAAGTGGATGTTATGTAGAGGTGATGTATACTGTTTGCATCAAATAAAGAAATACATTTTATTTATGCAAATTTTGATATCAGCTTATAAATTGATGACATCCTATTTTGATCAGGTACTTTTCTTAGTCAGTGTTCAACTTATTCCCACTTCTTTTGAGGTTAGGGTAAACCATTTACCTGGGATCCATTTATGGAGAGAAAATAGAAAAGTGAAGTGTAGGTATGGTATTAACCTAGTTGGAGTTAATAGTAACTAATTTGTGTACCATGTCCAAGAATAGAGACTAGTGTTGATTGGGGGAAGGTGGGCGAGAGGTATAGAGCAACAAAAGGGAGTCACTATGATTCATTCACTGACTCATAAAAATAATGTGAACTCATTTTCTACCTTTTCTCCTGTACACTGGTAATTATGTGTGATATTATGCAAGGGTGTGTATATATGTGTGTATGATCAATCGTCTTTGTGATCCGTTTCTTTTATCTCACCAAACATAGAACTTCTGGCAATCCAATCTATTTTTTTCTGTTTTCTCTGAATAGTCAATGCAGTCACTAACTGCATCAAGTTTATAGTAGTATTAATTGATGCATTTGAGGTCAATGGTATTCTGTTCCATCTCCTCTTTATCTCCCCATGCAACTTTGTACCTGATAGTATCCAATAAATTACTATTGAATGGATTTTCTTGACATGTACATAGCCAAATTTCTAGAACTCATCCCCAAATGTTTTTTAGGATATTTTTCTGAATATATTTAATAATACATTGATGTGGTATCGTGAAAGGAACTTGGACTTTTAAATGTAGACCTTACCTTTCAATATCCCTGTTGCTTCTCTGATACCTAGTTTCTTCACCTGTAAAATGGGGACAATGGTAATAAGGATGTTGAGAGGACTATGTGAGATGATGAGGGAGTGAATGTGGCAAATAGCAAACAGTGTATAAGTAATACAGCTATGCTTCCCAGTCAAAGACCATCAGGATAACACCTGGACTTGAACAAGTTGGGTTTTTTATTCTTGGCAGTGAGGGAATATCAACGTAGGAACACAGTGGGACCCAAATACCTGTTATTACGGCAAGAGGCTTCAGTCTCCTGTGGACCTAAAATGTTGATTTCTCGGCAGCTATGAGAGGGCGTCCTGGCCAAGGTCCTTCTGCAGGGAAACCTTTTGGTGAGGACACTGAGTGGAAAGAGGCTAATAAACACTTGCCTGAACTTGGTTCAAAGGTCCCTGGTTGTCTCTGCATGAGGATGTTACAATTTGAAACACAAATGCTACCTCATTAACCTGTTCTTTAATTGATTTGCAGTTTATCTTTTTTAACTCTAGTCTTTTGTATGGCAACTGTAGTCTTCTGGGTCACTTCACTGATTCCAGTGATCTTTCAGTTGAGCTTATAGGAGTTTAAGAAACTGTGCCTTAATTAGTCCTGGTTTGTTTTCTTTTATTATTTAATGTTTTTTTTTCTCATTTAAACTTTGTCTTAACTTACCAACTTTTTAAAAAATTCTTCTTAGCCCTTATCTTAACTTGCTTCCACTTTCTTTATTGATTAAGGTATTACATATGTGTCCTTATCTCCCAATGTCCCCCAAACCACCCCCTGCTCATGCCCTCACTCCCCTACTGTCTGTGACCATTGGTTATGCTTATATGCATAAACCTTGTCATCATTGCTCTTGCTCCCACTTTTAATTCTAATTTTTAAATGGTATTTCATTCTGAATTTTCTCTTTTGTAATTTATTTTAAATTGGCAAGTGGGGAACATAGGTTTATGTCCTTCAGCATATGTCCATAGCAAGAGGATGGCAGTTTTACCTTTCAGTCTTTTTTTTTTAAATATATTTTATTGATTTTTTACAGAGAGAAAGGGAGAGGGATAGGGAGTTAGAAACATCGATGAGAGAGAAACATCGACCAGCTGCCTCCTGCACACCTCCTACTGGGGATGTGCCCGCAACCAAGGTACATGCCCTTGACCGGAATTGAACCTGGGACCTTTCAGTCCACAGGCTGATGCTCTATTCACTGAGCCAAACCAGTTTAGCTTACTTTTCAGTCTTGTATCCCCAGAGGGCCTTCTTAGTTTCCTCGGTAACCTCCCATTCAATAAAAATCCGGACTCAGAATTTTGCCATCACTAAATTAGATAGCTTCAAAGCCAGTGGCTAGGATTCTTCTCCCCGCAACCCCTTCCTACAGATAGTTTAATGAGTCAGCAACAATCCACTCAGAACAGTCCCTGAAATGACGCTTTAGTATCCAAATATTCATGACTTTGTGGATGAGTACATAATCTAATTTGTGGTGTTTTTTTTTTCTTTCTATGCTATATTGTCACCAGTTATTGATCAAAATGCGAAAATAGGCTGAAAATGATATTTTCATACAAGGTATCATGGGATTTCATTTGTCCCCATACGTGGGAGACAGGTTTCTCTTCCAGGTGAACACAGTTGCAACTCTGTGTATATAGCAAGAAGAAATTCATAGAACAAAGTAAACCCCAGGAATCTGGCAATTTAGCCTTTGCCATTTGAATCCTTCCAGGCCCAGAAAATCTGGTCATGTGTCACGGTGCTGAAGCGAATCGTTAACTCTCCCCCGTATGACAGTGTTGTGTAAGGAAGCACATTACGGGACAGTGAGACAGGCTGGTCTCTCAGCACTCTCCCAGCTCCAAAGCGCAGCCCGATTGTTCTCTCTTCTTACTCACCTTTGTAAGACGATCCATAAAGTAATAAGCATTTTGAAGTTTTTAAATTGAAACGTGGGTCTAAAAATACCCAACTGCAAACGCTTATGATGGACGTGAAGGGAAAATGAAAAAGCCTAAGAAAGTGTTTATTCTTCACCTTATGTACCTGATGTTTATTATCACATGATGTTTCATGAAAGGATAAAAAAGGAAAAGAAAAGAAGGATGATTACATTTCAAATAAATGTGTAAGGCACATTTATGTAATTCAGGACTCCCTGCATCGTGTCTGTAATGGCATTACTAATTCATCGTGTTCAAAATTGACATTTTTATTTCAGGGCTATTTGAATGCTAGTCTGACCCAGTTCAGTCAAAGGTTCTACCATTTATTTGTTTCAGTAAGCCAAAACCTTAAAATTCAACTTTGATTCTCTATTTTTCATACCCTCCCAGCAACCTATCAGCTCTACATCCAGAAAAATATCTCAAATTTATTTTCTTTTTTCTCTTTCCACTAATGTCATCATAATCCAAGTCACTATCACCTGTGTCTGGCTACAATATAGTCTCCTAACATCGACTAATACCTGTTCTTGCCCTCGTACAATCCATTTTACACACAACTGCGATGTGTTAAAATGTAAGTCATGTTACATCACTTCCCTACTTTAAAAGCATCTCATTTCTTCTCATCCTAGTTGCTCACATGACCTACAGAGCCCTACGGGATCTGACTTCTGCACACCATCTGAAATCATCTCCTCCCTCCTCTCCCTCTTCATGATCCCCACAAGCCCTTTCTCTGTTCTGAAATGCACAAAGCTTTCTTGAACTCAAGAATTTGCACTTGCAAAGAGATTTTTAAGGATCTTCCCATTTCTGGCTTCTTCTAGTGACTCAGGACTCAGTTCATATTTGGTTTCTTCCTAAAGGCATGGCTGGGTAGTTCCTGTCACGGTGCTCTCTCTATCATTCTGTCTTTATAGCACTTCTAGCTGCAACTTTCCTGCTTATTTCTTTGCTTACTTGTCTATCATCTGTCTCCACCACAGCTCCTCAGACTATGTGTTCTTTGAGAGCAGAGCTTGGTTGGCCGTTAACATCTGAGTTTTCCCAGAATCTAGTAGAACAATGCTAGTCATAGTCTAGATTCTCTGTGAATCTTTTTTAAAAATATATTTTATTGATTTTTTACAGAGAGGAAGGGAGAGGGATAGAAAGTTAGAAACATCGATGAGAGAGAAACATCTATCAGCTGCCTCCTGCACACCTCCTACTGGGGGTGTGCCCACAACCAAGGTACATGCCTTTGACTGGAATCCAACCTGCGACCCTTCAGTCCTCAGGCCAACACTCTACCCACCGAGCCAAACCAGTTAGGGCTCCCTGTAAATCTTTACTTATCAGTGCATTAGGAGACTCCCCTGGGAGTTTTGGAGTGTTTACATTTCCCCAATTATCAGGGAACACTTTTCTGAAAGAATGACAAGACGTTAATCAGCTTCCAATAGGAACAAAGTTTTAGAAAGAAAGTATTGAGATATTTTCAAATTTGTGGGTTTGTCATGATTCTGGGAGTTATCTCTCACAAATGTCAGAAATGAGCTATACACAGGGGCATGGGCTGTGGGGAGAGGCCTGGATTGTCACTGTTGCCTTGACACTCAATGGAGGTGCAAAGCAGCCTGAGTGCCCAGCTGAAGGGGAAACCACCCTGGATCCCAGATCAGCATCAGATAAAGAGGAAAAAGCAGCCCCTTCACTTTTTGGAGTACCTAGCTGAGTGGTTATAAAAAAGAAATATTAGATAGATCAAGTGATAAATATTTCATTATTCTAATATCTTAACAGTTATCCCTGAAATGAAATGCATATATCCTACTGGGAAGTACTGAAATGTCCAAAGCAGAACTCTTAATTTTCACCTCTCAAAACCCTTCTAGTCCTGCATTCAGAACAAAATGACACTACCATTTCCTGAAAGGTCTTGGGGCTGATGTCCCTAAAAAGGGCATAATTAATGGTTTTGTTAATTCTAGGATATCAAACTGAAAAATAAGACCTGAAATAAAGCAATATCCCATATTTGGCACTAAAAGAATTTTTTTTCATGAATGTTATATAATGTACTAGAGTCCCGGTGCACGAAATTCATGCACTTGGGGGTGAGGGGCTGTCCTTCAGCCCAACCTGCACCCTCTCTAATCTGGGGCCCCTCGGGGAATGTCCGACTGCCAGTTTAGGCCCACAGGGATCGAGCCTAAACTGGCAGTCGGACATCTCTCTCACAATCCGGGACTGCTGGCTCCCAACTACTCGCCTGCATGCCTACCTGATTGCCCTTAACCACTTCTGCCTGCCATCCTGATCACCCCCTAACCATTCCCCTGCCAGCCTGATCAATGCCTAACTGCTCCCTTGCCAGCCCAGTCACCCCCAACTGCCCTCCCCTGCCGGCCCAGTCACCCCCAACTGCCCTCCCTTGCCGACCTGGTTGCCCCTAACTGCCCTCCCCTGCCAGCCTTCCCCCCCCACTGCCCTCCCCTGCTGGCCCGGTCACCCCTAACTGCCCTCCCCTGCTGGCCCGGTCACCCCTAACTGCCCTCCCCTGCCGGCCCGGTCACCCCTAACTGCCCTCCCCTGCTGGCCCGGTCACCCCTAACTGCCCTCCCCTGTGGGCCTGGTTGCTCCTAACTGCCCTCCCCTGCCGGTTGGGTCACCCCTAACTGCCCTCCCCTGCCGGCCATCTTGTGGTTGCCATCTTTGACCACATGGGGGCAACCATCTTGTACAAGGGTATGACAGTCAATTTGCATATTACTGCTTTATTATATAGGATTTTGTCTAATCTTTTAAATTACATACACATGTCCCTCTCTTCCTAACTTCTCAGTTTTCCATTTTCCCAGTAACTTGGACTTATCATATTAAAGGAATATTGGATTTTTCCTATTAAAAAAATATCCAATCAGTTACTTTGTCAGGTCAATTCTTTTATAATATTGAAGTTAATGTTCAATAAAAGTAACTTAATAGTTCTCAGTGTAAAATAAAATGTCCACTTGATACATCTTCAATTCCATCTAAAACATGCTTTGTTGATTATTATGGTAGTGTTGAACCACAAAGGTTTCTTCAGGTGTCTAATATTAACTCCTTCCTGAACTTTAGTCAAAACATAAAATGTGTACATTAACTAAAAGGACTGAATAACTAGTATTACAAATGTCTTTTTATAGTTTTGCTAGTGGTGATGTAAAACCTTCTTACAGGAAGAGCTTAATGAAAAAACTACTTCATAAATATTATTCTTTCCAGTCTCTTTTCAGTAAGGTCTTTTCTCATTCCTCATCAATATTACAAACCCTTGCCAAATTATCTTCTCCTTCCACATTTGACTTGCTCATTCCTGACTCCACATCTCCTTAGCTGGAAGGAGATCTTTTCTCTGCCAATGAGTGTGTAACTATTACATTCATTAAAAAAAATACTGAAAATTTAGCTATAACCAGAATGATTAAGGGTATCACATACTCTTTTATTCTAGTTACTCAGCACAGAATAAAGTTGGCATCACCTAATTTATCTTTGTTATGTGTTACTTTCTGAATGTTCTCAGTAATTTGACTACCCATACATTATTTTGCCAAATAGATGTCAAGGTGCAGGAATGACTCTTATTTTTTTTTTAATTCTTCTCAAAATGGTTAGGAGAGTGAGGGTTCATCATGCAAACTCATTAAATGTTATCTTTGAAAAGCAAGATTCTGAAATGAAAAGCGTGCTTATCTTTAAAGCCATAATAGAAAGGAAATGGGTAATTTATGAACTCCTATTGACTCACTAGACTTTTCTTTTTTTTTTTATCTGGCAAATGGACTACATACCCAATAAGATTGTATCAGGTATTTTAATACAATGAGATGCTAAAATTACATGAATAGGATGATTAACTTGGCATTTTATGATTGTTAATCTCACAAAGGATTTATTAAGTACATCTAGGTATCTATTAAACTACTGTCTTTTTAATAGCGACCTGCAAGGCCTGAAATTAGGTTGAAAGCACTTACTCAAAATCCACCAGGCTTTCACGTTTGATTAGATGGGTCTTCATAGCAGCACTAACTTATGTTGGAACCTTGTATTTATGGTGAATTCTCTTTCACTGTAAGGAAATTGACTAACAACCACGGAATGATATTGGAGAAAAGTAGGCAGTCATATACTAGTGCATTTATAACTCTTACAGGCTAATTAACGCATTCTAAATTAGGTAAATATTTTGCCTGAATTCTTTGCTCACTTGCATTTTGTGATTATGCCTTAGCGAATGCTGTTGCCTTTTTCTAAGTTATCCAAATTTCACCATACCCATCTAACATAGTCATCCCCCAAATTGATGTGATCTATTCTCTGAAAGCCTCCATGTGCCATGTTAAGACTGTATTGCTTTTACTTATTACTTATTTGCATGCATAATGTCATTCTTCTACTAAGTTATAAAATTTTTTTGAGATTGGGGTTTATATTTTATTTCTCTATCTCTTATAACACCTATCATAGTGTCTGATAACTAATAGAATTTCAAAAACCATTTTAATAAATGAATAAATAAATCAGTCTCAATTTGAATCTTCCAAGGACAAGTGCAACAGCCTATATTAAATTTTAGTCACCAGACACTTGGGAGTCATCTGGACCCTCTCTCCACTTCAGTTCCCGTGACAAGTTCTTCAGGAGACCCTCTTGCTATGTGCCCCCTCCCCCCATAGCTTTCTAATCTTTCCAGGACACTCCATGGACCTTGCCAACATCATCCTCGCTCAGACCCTCCCTACCCTCTCCCATAATTCTTTCTCCAACTGACATTAGATCTAATCATAGAGTCCTATTTAAATCCTTCACTAGCTTCTTAATGGTCTGAGAATAGTAGTCCAAATCCTTAACACGTTGACAAAAAGCCTACAAAATCTAGCATCTGCCTTTTTGCCCTCCCCTCTGGTAGAACTCTTCACCTGGCTCTCTTGATTCCATTCACAACAGCCTTTATTCAAGTCCGGGAAGTGCCCATGTTTCTTCTGCTAAGGACCTCGGTATATCTTCCTGGAACTGACTCTTGTCCTAGGTATTTCCCCATTATCATTCAGGGCTTGCCTGAAACCTCATGTCAAGGAAGATTCCCCAGACCCTCTGAACTCTTATCTCACAGTATCTTGAAAGTGTCCTTTGCAGTGATGCTATATAATTAATCTGTTTAGCATGTAACACATTGTGTAGCTCATTCTAGGGACTTCTACTCTCAAATATGAGCTCTATGAGTTATTGGTCAGTATTTATTTTGTTCAGTCTTCTCTATACCCATCAAGGTCTTGCAGCTTTGAGTAATTAATAAATATTTTTTGAGAAATAAATGAATCAAAATAGATACTGGATACATAAAAGGAAATAGTAGTGAAAAAATAAGGTAATAGTAGCTCTAAGGGAAGTAATACAATCTAATGCCATTGTGACCTTCCATTGTATGTATCTCTTTAGAGTCCCTTGATTGGGATTCATCTTCAAGGCTGGTTTTACCTTGTACTTTTTGTAGAGCCTTCTCTACTGGAAGGTCTCCTTATACGGTCTCTCTTTTTGTTTTGGCAGTTGATGGACAGTGGCAGGAGTGGAGCTCATGGAGCCAGTGCTCGGTGACCTGCTCGAATGGGACCCAGCAGAGAAGCCGGCAGTGTACTGCTGCGGCTCATGGGGGTTCTGAGTGCAGAGGGCCATGGGCAGAAAGCAGAGAGTGCTATAATCCAGAGTGTACAGGTAAGATCTGACTATATATTTAAGAGATGCTTGCCATTTAAAAATTGTGACAGAATCATGCCAGACAGTCATGGTATAATCACATGATTATATGTTTTTATTAAATGAAGCCAATTATACCCAGACTCATTCTACTGCATGTCACATTAATAAAGCAGCAGAATTCAGGAGAGTCTTAATTTAAATATTGATTAAATTGATGAAGTTTAATATTGAATTTGTACTTTTTACAAATAAAGTTCAATCTCTTCAAAATATTGAAGATTCTGACAAACTTATAAATTTCTGTTCATTACAATGCTCTTGATTTTACCAGCAAGACAAATATTTAAATAAAGTTTATCCATGGTAGTAGATTAATAAAAGTTGAACAGACTAAGTAATGGTCCTTAGATTTTAAAATTACTAAATCAGTGACACTGATCATGACATATTTCTTTCAGCCAATGGTCAGTGGAATCAGTGGGGTCATTGGAGTGGATGTTCCAAGTCCTGTGACGGTGGCTGGGAAAGGCGAATAAGGACCTGTCAGGGTGTAGCGATAACAGGACAGCAATGTGAAGGAACAGGCGAAGAAGTGAGAAGATGCAGTGAGCAGCGATGTCCTGGTGAGGATTAACTGAGGTTTTCCCAGTGAAAAAATTTTGTTACCTTAAAAAAAAAAAGGATTAAAAATATTGTCATTGGTTAAGGGCAGTACTTTCTCAATTGAAGTATTGCTAATGATAAGTGACAATTTACTTGTGTCCATAATGTATAGAGTTTCCTCTCTCTGTGTGTCATGGACTATTCTATAGGTTTTTAAATCATTTGCTGCAAAATGACATTGAAAATGTGATAATACAAAGGTAGCCATATTGAACAATAACATAGCTAGATATGATTTAAAATAGTTTGGGGTATTATTATTCACAAATTTTTAAAAATCAATTTTTAGAGATAGAAAGTGAGAGAGGGAGAGAGAGAAACAGTGAAACATTAATGTGAGAGAGAATTAGCAATCCTTTGCCTTTTATACACTTCCTGACTAGGGACTGAACTTGCAGTCTTTTGGTGTGTGGGATGACGCTCCAACCAACTGAGCTACCTAGCTGGGGTTTTCACTATTTTTGTAAAAGATTTGTTTACTGAGAACATAAAACAAATTGCATTAGATTATTTATAGTAGAATATAAAGATGTGTTAGATAGCTAAGTGGGAAAATTAAAATATGATGTTGAAATCCAGACACTTGTAAATTCTGCTGTTAATTCGTCTTGATGCATGACCTTGGACATCCCCATTTACTTGCCCTTGGCCCATTTTCCACTAAAAAAGGAAATTCTGTTGAGGAGCACATTTTAAAATGAAAGTGTAAGATCTTAATTAGTAGTGAATGAATGGAAGTGCCGCTACATTAAAGGATTTGACATGTAAGCATAGAAAAAAATTAGAGGTAGAAACTACTGACATCATACATCATATACATGTTTGGGCAAAAGAGGTTTACAGTTGTGAGTGCATGAAATACAGTATAGTTTATTTTTGTATTATTCTTTATTAATTATTGTGTTATTTTCTATATGAACAACTGTTAACCTACTTAGCCCCACCCTGGATTTTAAAACATTATTTGGAACAAAGACTCCTTCCTAATTGTACATACATTTCATAAAATATTATTGACATACATACTGAGTGAGGACTTAATAAGTATGTGAAAATTAGGATTTTAGAATGATATCATAGGCAACATTGTTATAAACATGCTAGAAAAGATGATAGGATGGAGTTTTAGAATAGCACAGCTATGTATGAAGGGGAAAGTGCTGGCCTTGGAGAATGTGAAGACCCAGTTAAAGTGCCGTTGCTGCTCGTGTGGCTGTAGGGAAGCTAGCTGATCTCGCTGGCTCTCTGGTTCCTGGTGAGGCTGCTGAGTGCAGCTGTTCCAGGTTCCTCTTTCAGTTCAGAAAATGATGGCATTCTGTCTCTAATATAACTACTGCAGTTTAGAAAAACCAAAGTATTCTAAAAGGTATATAGTGGTCAAAACTTTGGATTTCACCTTACTTCAAATTTTAATGACTTATAGTTCAACTCTAATACCAACAGACACTGGGCTCGAAGAGCGCAATGTCAGTAGGTGTCTTTAGAGCTTACCAAAGATCTGAAGTTAGTATTGTTCATTCTTTTTTTTTGAAGATATTTTTATTGATTTCAGAGAGGAAGGGAGAGGGAGAGAGAGATAAAAAATGAAAACATCAATGATGAGAGAGAATCATTGATTGGCTGCCTCCTGCACGCCCCCTACTGGGGGTCAAGACCACAACCTGGGCATGTGCCCTTGACTGGAATCAAACCTGGGACCCTTCAGTCCACAGACTGATGCTTTATCTACTACACCAAACCAGCTAAGGCAGTTTTGTTCATTCTTAAGGCCATAGAAATGTAGAATGATAAGATCTAGCCAGGATGCAGGCTTTGGTTGAGAAGGACACCTATGCAGGTTAGCACTGTCTAATTGTTCCTGTGCTGCATAAGAATTAAGAAGCAGCATACAAAAACATTTACTTTGCCCAGGGAGAAATGCCTTTAGAACAGTGGGCATGACTAAATAAGATCCTTTTAATATTTGAAGTTACCTAACGTAGTCTGAGCATGTCAAGGTTCTTAACTGTCTTGGGCTTTTAAAACTGTCTTTCACCTGCTTATATAGAGGTAAGATGGTGCTGCTGCAATCAAATTTAAAACATTGCCACCTGCTGTTTAGAGAACATTTTACATATCTATTTACAAAAAGAAGCTTGGCTTTTATGACTTAAAGCAGGTTGAAAAATTATCATATAAAATGGTAAAAAGTTTTTTATTTTCTATGTACTATGTTATATTATATTACAGGGGTTGGCAAAGGTAGGTTTATAGTTGTTTGTATGGAAAAAGACATGCAGATTGATTATTACAATAGCTTTATTCACTCTTGTGTTTCATGTACTCACAACTGCAAACCTACTATTGCTTGCCCCTGTATATTTGATATTAACTTTAACATTTTTATTTTACTCTTTTCAATGATATGATTTTAAATCATATTGTATGTGGAGCAATATAATGACTCCAAATTTACACATTGACAATATAAACTCAAAACACTTTTAAATGATCTTAACAGTTACTAAGACATTTTTCGCCTTTTGTCAATGACAAAGCCACAATAAATATTTATTTTATAATAATATGTTTTTTAAGTATTACTTTTAGTGCTGTGCATTCCTAATTTTTCTTCAGGTTGACAAAAACAGCTAGTATTTATTTTATGCTTTGCTTAATTGAGATGCAAAGCAAATTAATCAAGTTTTCCAAGGAACCCTCAGTTGTCAGGAAAGAGAAATATACCTAAATCTTTGACTGGATAATTAATGAAAATAATGATTAATCATCTGGATTGAATCAAAATCTGTTATGGTGTCTACTAAAAATGGAAAGTAAATTCCTCATCAAGATTACAATATTCCTGGTAAATAGATAACGTAAAAGTAACAGAAAGAGCAGTACAGCATAGGAGATATAGTCAATAATATCATAATAACTGTGTATAGTGCCAGTTGGGTACTGGAAATATCAGGGGAACACCCTGTAAAGTATATGCTTGTCTAACCATCATGTTGTACACTTGAAACTAATATAAAATAAGATTGAATGGAAAGTGTCATTGAAAAAAATAAAAATAAAATAAAGTAGAATTAAAAACAAATAGCATCACTGACCAAAAATAAGTTATTTCTCTTATTTTCATAAGAAAATAGAATTATAGGGATGGAAAAAGTATATATATATATATATATATATATATATATATATATATATACTGTTAGTTGAGTAATAGAATAGCTACAGGGGAAATAATTAAGTCACTCAATTTTTTTTTTATTGGTCAAACTTACTAAATGATAATTTCATTGGTCTCAATCTCATTTACACCCCAAATAAGGTTGAAATAATAGAAAAGTAATGAATAGCTCCTATGATTTTGGTACATTGCCACACTGTGAAAACATACTAATTTCAGTCCTCTGTCTGTTTTCCAATATTTCTCTGGTTAGTATCATTCAGAAAGCAGATGCTTCTGGTGGACTGGATTTTGATAACTGTCAGGCTTCTGGGACCTCCTTGCTCTGTTCCCAGGGAAGGGTCTTGCTAGTCCTATAGCTCCAGTTCTGAGACCTATTACTCCTTAGTCATTATTTGCTAAGTTGGAATCTACCATCCACAGATGAATGTTAAACTTAATTTATACATGAAATGTCCTCCTTGGAGTCACAATTGCTTTATTTGCAAATGGTGAGTGAGCCTGCAGATTGAATGTGCTGAGAAAAACTTGCAAAGTAAGATAGGCATGTCATACACAGGGTGTCAGGGAGGAAGATAAAGTCTTAGCTCATATTGACTTATTTTCTCCTCAGTTCCCAGTTGGAGAAGTGGCGAATTAATCAATATTGATAGAGTATTTTGTCATTGTTAGAGACAAGTTAAACAAGTTAATAAGTCAAACTTCTAAACTGTGTGGACCACTGCAGTTTCAAGGCTATACATAATCATTATTAGAAACCCAAATATGTAAAACTTAATTTCTTTTTTACATTATGTTTTTTTTCAATTAGAGTTTACAGTCAATACTATTTTGTATTAGTTTCAGATGTACAAGATAATGGTTAGACAATCATATACTTTAAAAAGTGTTCCTACATTTCTAAAGAGGATAAAAGCATATTACTCTACTTACTCTATAGTGAAATATTTGCATACAAGTTGACATCTGCTTTACTTATTTTTTTTTATTCCAAACCACAAGGTTATCACTAATAGTACTTTTTAAAAGCTTCTAATGCATTAGAACAGGGGTCCTCAAACTACAGCCCGCGGGCCACATGCAAATACAAATATTGTATTTGTTCCCGTTTTGTTTTTGTTTGTTTGTTTTTACTTCAAAATAAGATATGTGCAGTGTGCATAGAAATTTGTTCATAGTTGTTTTTTTTTAAACTATAGTCCAGCCCTCCAACGGTCTGAGGGACAGTGAACTGGCCCCCTCTTTAAAAAGTTTGAGGACCCTGCATTAGAATTTATATTATGTTCTGCTATCAGATGTTTTGTGTATAGGAATTATATTATTATGTATTCAGTTTTAAAGATTCAGGCAAGTGTTTGCACTGGATATTTGGGGCAGAGCAAATAGTGTCAACCCTGAATGTACATCCCAATTGTTCACCTAAAGACAACCACTGAGTTGCGTTGTCAGTGGGTGGCACTAGGTATTGACTTCTTTCGTTTTAAATGTGTCATTTGTTCTTCCCACATAACCTCAGGTACATTCTAAAAAGTAGGGAAATAAATTAGAACTTGAAGAACCCCAAAGGAGAGAAACGTCACCTGTTGCATAATAAATGTCTGAGAAAGCAGCCCATCGTCGTGAAAAGCATGGGTTTTATTACTTGCTCCAGTCTATGGTTCTGCAACAAGTCAGCTAAATTTCACAGGAAGAATTAAGGAAGAATCACTGGGATCTAAGATAATGAATGAGTATCCAAGATACTACTATATGTGCATCATTCAAACCTGTTGCTATGGAGATAATTATTATCATAATTGGTCTTATCAGATTGCTCATCAAATGAGACAGAAAACTCTCACAGCTTCTGCCACTGCAGAAACTTAAAAAAGCAATTTGTTGTAATCTTATATTACCCTACCTTGTCCAGTTTAGAAATATTTTACAATATGTGGGTCATTCTCAAACTGAAATAGAAAATGTAAGCACTGTTCACATTGTTGCCTTTGATATCCCACATTGTTTTTTAGTAAAAGTAAAAATTTTATAAACTATTTTTTAAAAAATAAGATTAAAATTAATGCAATTATTGGAACTTCTTTTTTGATTCAATGTTTATTAATACCATAAACCTGAATATTAGTCCTTGGCATTTCTCTTCCCACTTATTTCCCTCTTCATGCATAACCTGACATGTGAATAACCCTAAGATCCTGCCCCTAGCATTCTTTGGTCTCTCTCTCTCTCTCTCTCTCTCTCTCTCTCTCTCTCTCTCTCTCTCAGCTATCACCTGTGTGAGAAGCACCCACAGATCTGCATCTTTATGACTAATGTCTTCCAAATGATTGCTAGACCTTTCCAACAGGGGTATCAAACCAGACTCTGAATCACCATTAGAGCTTTTCTCTCTGACCACCAAGTCATTCCTGTCATCTGAAGTAATTTCTCCTCATCAATTCATGGGCTGGTGCTGGATTCCACCTCCATCAAGTCTCCCCTTAGTGGCCACCTACCACCCAGCCACCACCTACTAGTGGGGGAGGGACATGCAAAGAGCCTGAGACATAGAATCAAAAAGAGTTTGGCTTTGGGCCTCAGTGTCCTCACATTTAAAGCAGGGGCGGTAATATGCACCGTGAGGGATTGTTTCAAGGATGAAATGATAAAATACCATCACTACTTAGAACTATTAAGTGGCAGTGCAGGTCCTCTTTGTCCATTTACCCACAGGATCAAAACAACCACCTTTTCTAATCTCTTCCACACAGGTTCAGCTGGTCATTCTTCCCATTTCATGGCCTTAGTCATTTGACTCACATGCTCAAAAAACCTCCATTGCTTTGCATTAATTGCCCAAGTTAGTACATACTGGAATCCCTTGGGTTCTAGTATCCCTGCCTATCAGCTCATTAGCTTTCCTTTCACCGTATATTCATATGTATGATTTTATGACTTCTCTCCTTACACTGTTGCTTGCACTGCTATTCACCTGGACTCCCGAGGTATGCTTGTCCTGTCATCTTCACCTGCTGAAATGAGAGCATCTTGGAAGCTCAGCCTATTAAAAGATGCCCCTCCTTTAATCTTTATTCCCTTCCACAGTCACATGAGTTCTCTTTCTTCTTTGAACCCCTATAGACTTGGCTTTGTGCTTCTCTTATTATACATTGCTACTGTATTTTATTTTATATATTTATAGAGAGAGTTATACTGTTATATCTCTTAGCTAGAATTCCAGCTCATTTCATTGCAAATGAGTTGTCTATTTTCTTCCTCCCAAATCTGCTTTGAACCTAGTTGAATGTTGTAGGTCATTAGAAGCATGCTCTTTTGAATGTTTTTATTCTATATCATAAATGCTATAACTGGACTAATGAAGTCACTTGTATTAAAGCATATGATTAAATGTTTCAAAATAACTATGATAATAATGGCTGACTTTTTATAATCTTTTATTCTTTCAAAAGGCTGTTTAATTAGCATTTCAATGACATTTAAAACACATATATTATTTTTATTTTGTAGTTACAATTTGTGGTATGATCCTCCCTTCTCTAGAAATAAATCATTGAGATGTTGAAAGTAAGAAAAATATGTAACTTTTTAGAGAAGGTTTCTCAATTTCCCCAAATCTCAGCCCAGTTTACTCCAGTTTGGGCCAGAGCTCAAAGCAGGCTTGTAGCCACTTGTCAGGCTAGAATTGGTCCCAGGTGTGTATAAATAGAGGTCCCTAAGGTCTCAGGGAAGTTGGCAATATAGGGGGCTGTGGCCAGTGGCCTTGCCAGTTACTGTAGTGTACCTTTGAGTGTTATTTTCTACCTGTGTCATGACCTTTCCTCACTAGTTCCTAAGATAACATAAAAAGGCAAGTGAATGCAATTCTCTAGCAAAGACCTCTAGTATCCCTAACATAAAACTTTGTCTCACTAAAAGTGATGGCTATACCTGGAATATTCTTCACAATTAAAGGTAGATGCCTATTTTTATTGTGAACAGGTTGGAACTAGAGTGACCTTGTGTGCTGAATTGAAATATAGAATTAGAAAAAGAATAATTCAGAACTTTATGGTGGGTATATATGTAAAACATATATGCCTAGAGACCAAGGACTCAGGTAATACACATTGTTTGCTAATGAATTTAAAGTTTATGCTGACTTCCACGCTAGAAACAATTTTTTGAAAAGTATATAAATACCTTGTTTACCACACAGCAAATGCTTGGAGAGGGTGTGACACCTCTGAGCTTGGACTGGGAGAGGTGTTTGATTGACACAGGCCCAACACCTCCTGGCTGAGTGATTTCTCTCTGCCTCGGTTTCCTCATATTTAAAAAATGAGGATAATTACATCCACTGCATAAGGTTATTCTGAGAAATTATATGAATTAAAATATGTAATGCATCTAGAAGAGCACCTAAGTTAAGTGATGCGTAAATATTGTGGTTAGGTTATAATTGTTCTTTCAACTTGAGACTGGTACAAACTGTTTTCTATATGAGGAAGGCTGTTAAGAAACACGTTTGATAGATACCCTTCTTTTCCCCTCAGACCTTAGCAGTTCCATGAATTCTTCTCAGGAGTAGGTTACCCTGCTGAAATTAGAGCTGTTAGCTGTGTGAGCACAGAGACTGGATCTATCTCATTTACCTCTGCATCCCCAGCTCAGGGAATTCCCAAAACATAAGAATGAATGAATGGCCAGCGAGTGAAATTTGAAATGTGGGGTCATATCTAGTGCTTTTTTACTCCCCTGCATGTCAGCTCATTACTTTAGAATCAATTCTCTTTAATGCTGAAATTCTAGCATCCAGGTGAAAACTAATTTTCCACATCAAATTGATGTAAGCCCCGTATAATTTTTGCTATTTTTAAGAGACAGAAAATCAGTTTGAATAGACAGATGAACAGCTAATCACTAGGTAATTGCTACCTTGTTTTAAGGGAAGTATGCTAACTACATACTTGTGGCTTCAAGTACAGTTGTGTCTTACAAATGGGTTTTTATATATTTGCACTCGTGGTAGCAAACAGTGGGTTCTTTCAGCTGCTGAACAGAATTGCTGTTCCATTTTACGAAGGCATAAAGTGAGAGTCCTTCGTATTGCTGCACAATATGTTTTTATTTTGAGCACAGAGAGTGGCCTGAGCTAATTATGTACTTTCTAATTTACCAAATACACATAGGTAGCATTAAACAGTAAATGTTTAACCCAAATCGCTATGTCTAGCTTAAGTTTCTCTCCTGAGCTTTATTTCCATACACCAACCAACTTCTTGTTATTACCAGACGTGCTCAAAAGTATTTTTAGTGTCTTTTTCCCCGAGTCCTCCTCATGTGCTATAACTGAGTATAGCGTACCAGGCATACTTCCTGGGAACCTGAGTTTCATCTTCATTTCTCTCTTCTTCACCTCCTACATGCAGTCATGGAGCAGAGCCCATACCACCTACTAACTAGATTTTGAATTCACCTACTTTACATTTCCACTTCCTGTGATTCCATGCCCTTTCCCCAAGTAAGGTTAAATTGTCACTAGCCTCCCTGCCTTCTGTCTCACTTTGCTTCAATCCATTTTTCAAATTGCAGATCTAGTATTCAAAATCCCATATAATAAAAGGGTAATATGCAAATTGACCCTAATGGCAGAACGACCTGGAATGACCGGTCACTATGACACACACTGACCACCAGGGGGCAGATGCTCAACACAGGAGCTTCCCCCTAGTAGTCAGTGCGCTCCCACATGGGGAATTCAGCTCAGCCACAAGCCAGGCTGATGGCTGTGAGCGCAGCGGCGGTGGTGGGAACCTCTCCTGCCTCCTCAGCAGTGCTAAGGATGTCCAACTGCGGCTTAGGCCCATGAGGAGCGGGCCTAATCTGTCAGTTGGACATCCCCCAAGGGCTCCTGGGCTTCCAGAGGGATGTCTGACTGCCAGCTTAGGCCCAATTCTCAGGGGAGCTGGCCTAAGTTGACAGGTGGACATCCTCTGAGGGGTCCTGGACTGCGAGAGGATGCAGGCCAGGCTGAGGGATCCCCCAAGTGCATGAATTTTTGTGCACCGGGCCTCTAGTATTATAATAAATTCCCCTTGTCCTTAAATTCAAACTCCAAGCTTATCTCATCATTTATCATCCTTCTCCCTCTCAACTCTACTCATCACCAACTTGGCACTCCAGCCATTCTGAAATGTTCCCAGTTGTTTTCTTGGATACCTCGTGTTCTCCTTGCCCCCTGGGTCTTCCACATGTGGTTCCCAAGGCATACTTCCCCCTTTCTCACTGGCTAACTCCTGCTTCCCTTACACTACAACGTGTCATCCCTTCTGGAAACCTCTACTGATATTCTCTCCTCTGAACTTGGAGCAGCCAGGACTTCTGAGATCATGGTGGGTGTTCTGCATTGTATTTTCTCCACTTATTATTTCTCTTCTCTTACTATCTTGGGAACTGAGACAATTTGACTATTCTCGTTCATTCTTTTTATGTGTAATATTTAACAAGGTGATGAGGACGTTATGGGAACTCAGTAAATATCCTGTGGAATGAATGAATTCCACAGTTGGCACTGAAGAGAGCCACCACCTGGGTCTTCAGAAACATAGGATGGAAGAAAATAATTTTTTTGTTTTGATTTCTATGCTGTTTTGCTTTTGGTATGAGCATAAATAGACCTATTTCCTGAAATAATTTTTAAAGATATAATCTTCAAAGTCTTCCAGATCACACTTTGATGAAATATTTAAAGCAACTGAGGGACTTGATATGACTACTAAAAAGCTAAAAATCTTGGACCAATTTGCAACTGTGAATCTATGATTCCCCTGTCATCTTTCTTTCTTATAATTCGTGTACTTTGTTTCTGTCAATGAGTCATAATAAATCTAAGACTTCCTGAATTTACAGTGAAGAAAACAATGTTTATTGACTACTCTGTGTTTAAAAAAATTACTCTGAATTGTTTTGGGAGGAGGGGATCTGTTTGAAGTAGACCATATTGAGTGTCACAAGGTAAACGGGAATTGATAAGTGAGTGCTGTGGTTGGAAAAAGAACTACTATTGGCTTTGTGAGTTCTGTGAGTTCCATGAACTGTATTTAGTGCTGTGGATGGAAAAAAATAACTTCAATCAACTTCTACCTTCACCAGTTAGGTTGTATGTGGATCACATGAGGGGATTCTGAACAGGGTTCCATGGGCTTTTACCATGTCAGACACACCCTACAAGGTCAACTTTTCCCAACACCCAGTACCCTGAATGTCTGGTTTGACTAATTTGTAGGAAAACTATAGTTGCTAACCTCTGTTTCTTCCAGCTTCTATCAGTGGTTCTCAACCTGTGGGTCGTGACCCCTTTGGCAGTTGAACGACCCTTTCACAGGGGTCACCTAAGACCATCCTGCATATCAGATATTTACATTATGATTCACAACAGTAGCAATATTACAGTTATGAAGTAGCAATGAAAATAATTTTATGGTTGGGTCACAACATGAGGAAATGTATTTAAAGGGCCAAAAGGTTGAGAACCACTTAGAATCTAAGTGAACACCAGCCTATTAAATGCACACACACCACCAATTAAACACACACATACACACACACATACACACCACATACACTGTCCTCATTACCAAACCATCCTCATTTCCTGTCATCTTCAGTATCAGAGTGATTAAAAAACAGATCTTTTGAAAGTATGTGGTAATTTTTGGTTAAAAGTCTATGCATATCATAAATGCTCTCCTTGTAAGTGCTACATGTTTCAGAAGTGAAACAAAACAGAAAAATCACTATCTTTATAGTGCTCACATTCCAACAGGAGGAGGCAAAATAATAATAATCCTAAAGAAGCTAAAACATATGTAGAAGTTGTAAGGCAACAAGTGTTGTGAAGAATAATAAAACAGAGGAATATGTGGGCGTGTTTGAGAGTGGGCAGAAAATCCCTGAGTTGATAAAGTGAATAAAATTGAAGGCAATAAAGAAATGAGCCAGGCACAGGTTCAGGGAGAATAAAGAGAGATCCTGAGCAGGCAGAACAATGCACAAGGTCTTAGGGGTGGAGGAGGGTGGGAGCCTGCTTGGAGTATGGGAGACGTATCAGGGGGCCAGTGTAGCTGAGGGGGACAGTGAGGGTGGAGACGCTGGGAGCTGAGAAAGGGCCATATTGGAGAGCCCTGTAACAGGCTAGTTGGATCAGTAAACATTTTGTTTTTTCCTGAGTAGAGTACCTTTAAACAAATTTAAAGCACTGACTGGTAATTGCAAGTAAACAGTTAAGCTACTACTTCAGCCCACCTTGATTTTGAACCTTACTAGTTTCAGCTGCAGGCCTAGTAAACATTTCCCCCTATTGGCCCACCTATGCCATCTAGTGGTTAGCGCTTGCAATTACCAAATTTTCTGACTACACTGGCAACCCCGTGGGGGAGGGGCATTGCCAAGAGGAGTCCTTTCAGAATAACAATAGGTGTGAAAAGCTTTTTGAAACTACTACTGGGAAATAAATCTGGGGTGCAAATTGCTTTTACATTGGTTTAGGGCAAGACTGAATCAGAAGGAAAAAAAAAAGCACCTGAAAGCTGTAGTAAGAAGTTTGATGAAATTTATTTCATCAACAGAACCAAAGAAAAATTGAGTTTGAACATTGGAAACTGAAAAAAAAAGTACAAGTGAAGTGAGCATGAAAGATAACAAATTAATAGATAATGAGGAAGATATTGAACAGAAGTTTGGATGTACATATGAAACAAAAATAATTTAGTATAATAGTAATTTTAGATTAGTGACAGTATATCTTTTAAAGCAACTATATCTTTTATAGTTGTTTTATATGGAACTTAATTATGTAGTAAACTGTGCATGATGTATTTTGTGAGTTGTAATATGTATTTTAATTTTCCTTTTTTAATATTTTATAGTAGTTTTGGTTGACTTCTACAGAAAACACAATTTATATTACAGTGTTTTCCAACGATGTAGCTTTTAAGCTTTAAATTTATGTTAGTTAAAGTTAAATGAAATTTAAAATTCAGTTCTCAGTCTTAGCAGCCCCATTTCGAATACTCAATAGCCACATTTGGCTAGTGGTTGCCATATTGGACAGTGGAAATAGAGCATTTTCATCATTGCAAGAAGTTCAAGAAGTTCCATTAGACAGTGCCGGTCTATTATGTGTTTTCCTTAGAAAAAGTGATTTCCTTAACAAAAGTGTTTTGAACATCTACTGTATGCTAGACACCATGGAAGTTCATTACAGCAGATTACAAAGAAATAAGATAAAACATTATTAGTCTTCTAAGGTCAAAATTGGGGATTTGGAGTTTCACACACATATCCAAAGCATTTAACCACATATTTTCAACCCATTGTGGAAAGACCTATAATATTTGTATGTTCAATGACTAAGGTATTAAAAGAGGCTTCCCAGAGGATATTATCATTTAAGATGTGTTTTAAAGATAAGTAGGAATTTTACAAATAAATAAATAAAAGAGGAGAGAATATTTTAAGCAGGGAGCATAGCTTTTGCAAAGTCAGAGAAGTGTGAATTGGTGTGGAATACAGTGGGGCCTTGACTTACAAGTGTCCTGACTAACGAGTTTTTCGAGATAGGAGCCCTCTCTCAGCTGATTTTTTGCCTTGAGTTGCCAGCTAAAATTTGGATTACGAGCCAGCTTCAGATACCCCACCGCTAGTTGGCGCAGCGAAGGTCACAGTGAACGCCACAACATCAGCCCAGCATCACGTGTCTCACTCGTTCACTTTAAGATTTGACATACGAGTAATTTGAGTTACGAGCTCCATCATGGAACGAATTAAACTCGTAAGTCAAGGCCCCACTGTTTGGAAGATGACAGTTAATTCTGTGTGGCTGATGCATAGGAGAATAAATATGAACCATAATTGGAAAGCTAGGATAGGGCTGAGGAGAGGAGCCTTTTGCATCACACTGAGCCTCGCTATCTTTATCCTGTCAGTGCTAGAGAACCATGGAAAGGATTTAAGTAGCAAGTCATGAGGTTAATCTTCATTTTAGAGAGTACTCTGTTGATGTGGCATGCAAACTGGATTAAAGGGGGAAGATGCTGGAGAACAGTATCTCTATATCCAGCTCTTCAGCTCAGAAAGCAGGCATCGTCCTTGTCCCCTTTGGGCCTCACTCCCTGCGTCACTTAGTCTACTTACTAAATTTACGTTGCGTCCACTGACATATTTTCATCTTTAGTCCAATCGGTCTACCTAAGGCCACCATCATTTCAGGGTTAAGGCACTGCCGTGATCTCCTCAGAGGTCTTACCCTACCTACTGCTCTCCCATCTCTTTTACCCACAAAAAAAATCTCATCTTAAAATTAAAAGTCAACCCATTCCAATTGCTGGTTAGAACCCTTCTTTCGGTGGCTGCCTCTGAGGCACTCCTGGGTGCTAATCTAAACCTGTTTCTCCAGCCCATTCGTTATTCCACGCTCCTTATTTTTTCCCCTCCCCTCCCCTGGGTGCCCCAACCTCTTCTGTGCTTCCAGGCCTTTGCACATACTGTTCCTTCCTTCTGGAGGGCTTACTGCACCTCACACAGCCAGTCTCAATTAATCATCACTTCCTCCAGGAAGCCTTCTTTGGCTCTTCAGCTTTGATATTGGAACAGCACCCTGTTCTGTTATCACGATTGTATTCAAGTAATAATATGTTTCTTTGACCTCTGCCTCCTCCCAATAAATGAGAGTTCCATGAGGCACCATTGGTTCTCCCTGGAACAGAGTATATGGTAGGTAAATGCTGAATGAAATGAGGTTGTTCCTCTAAATCAAATGGGACCGGGTGAATGCCTGGGGAAGCTGTGGAGGTAGAATCATCACAGGATAAGAGGAAGAGAAGGGTAAGAAGAGGAATCTGATGGTTTTAGCTATGGATTCAAGATGGGAGGTGTCACTAACAGCGTTGGGAAATACAAGGAGAGGAAACAAGCAGCATTATGGAGAAAAATGGTGGGAGTTAGAGTGCATGTAGATTGACTGAGACACTTCCCTGTGCCTCCTGGGCCACCTGTAGGAGACTGGATGGGGCAGCAAGGCCAGGAGCATTCTGCTCTTCATGGAGTGGGTGACAAGCACAACAGGGGAAGTGGCACCCAGCATGCTAACCTCAGTGGGCAATGTGGGAGTGGGTGGTTGCTGACACTTGGCTGGTGATGGCTTCTGGTTAGAAATCCCTTGGCTTAAGTGATTTCTTTGCTCTTCTGTTCTTGTGATATTGGGGGAATGAAGATCTGTACAGAGGCTATCTCTACCCTCACTTGAGTTTTGCCTTTTTTGTGATGGGTTTTATTTTATGATTTTATATTTTTGATTTGTGATGACTCCACTTCTATTCAGCACCACCACTCCCAGGCCAGACTCAGTGGCAAATCCAGCCGTTGGCTCTCAGGTAGGGAGGGGCCTTGCCAACCTCAGTCCTCCTGCCCCCTGTAACAGCCCAGGGGGCAAAGGGGCAAAGAGGGCATGCCTTGGCTCCTGACAAGAGAGGGATGGGGCTCCTTGGCAAGGTGACACCTCCCTCCCAATTGCTCTCAGTTACCCTTAGTTTTTTCTCTGAATCCAACATGTACTAAAAGGAGTGTTTGGAACCCGAAGATTAAAATTAAATCACCTCTCTGTGACTATATTCCCTTCTGGTAAATGATCACTGTGTGAGAATTTAACCTTCTGCTGTACAATCAAATCAGAGCAAATAATCTCTACCTTATAGAGTTGTTGGGGAAGATTAAATGAATCCAGGCATGTAAGACTCTTAGTAAGAGCTCAAGATTATTACTATTATTTTTAACTTGTTGAACAAATATATATATATATATATATATATGACTTATTTTATTGAGGAAAAATTGACTTACTGTTACTAATATGTTTGAAATTATATCAGGAAAGCAATTAAAAAAAGAAAAAAAAATAGGGGGTGGATGGTTCTGTGAAAGACACATGAGATGGAGGAAGAATGGTCCAAATGCTTGGCAGGGGCCTCAGAGAAAATGTTCTCAGACCCTAAAGAAAGTATTTTCAAGGAAGAGGGAGAAGTCCAAGTATAAGTGCTTCAAAGAAGGTCTAGTGAGTAATGACTCAGATGAGCACATTAGATTTGACCGTTAGGCGATCATTGGTGAGGTGAAAGAAGACATTTTATGAAAACGGGAGTGGCGATGGTTGAATCAATTGCTAAACCATCCACCAAGCAAAGATTCCATACGTTGGAAACAATTGCCTATGTGTTTCGATGAGAATCTAGTTTGAAAAAATACTTATGTTAACTCAGCGGCAGGGAGATTATATTGAACAAATCAGGTAGCACAAAGGACCTGTGGGAGGCCAAAACAAAGGGCGGAGCCCGGACTCTGAAACCTAATCCCGCCAGTTCCTCTGCCAGCTCTGCCACCTTCGACAAGCCTCCGCCCTTTGGGCCTTGGAGTTCTCAGCCGTAAAGAGGAAGGAGATGGACGATGTGACTTTCAGTGTCACTTCCAGTTCTAAAAAGACCCCATGTTTAAGCCATGTATCTTATCTTAGTAATCATCAGGACATGTTATTTCAATATTGTGGTGTTTCAAATTGCATTCTTCTCCCAATAACTATAATGTATCCTATTCAGTTCATAAATGTTGAAATAGAATTAGTATCAGTAGACTTATGATTAGTATGGATTAACTAGTGTATTATCTGCAAAGGAAGACATTTCTCCCAGGAAGTCACACTCATGTATATATTAGGTACTTACTATTTTTGGTCCTTATTTACTTATTAAGTATATTTCTATAAACATATATTAATGTATTCATTTATTCAATTTTGAGCAGCTTCTGTGTGCCAGACACACCCCTAGGTGCAAGATACAGAGGAAAGCAGACAGTAAGATCCCAGGCTAGTGGTGAAGACAGACATATGAACATATAAATGGCAGCAGTGTGTGGAAAACACAACAGTAGGTGTATCTAGAGAAGGGATTGATGTATTCTCTCATCCGGGAGAAAGGTGTCAGGATTAACACAATAGAGACAGAGCTTGTTCTTTCACAAATTCTTTGGCTTTCCACTAAAGTATTTCTGGTACACATCTGTTATTCTTGATATTCCCTTTAACTTTCTTGCCTCAGCAATTAAGTTGAGCTTTTGAAAATAATAAGGCCCAAAAAATTAAATCAGTTTATTTTTATATGATGTAGTGTGAATGTCATTATTGCACTGTACTAGTATGAAAAATTAGAATGTAATATATTTTTGCCTTTTGGTTTTACTCTTAATACAGTTAATAATTGTAATAAGGTTTTTAGTTTATTAGAAACTATTTAATTGCATAACATTCGAAAACATAGTGAATATCAGGAAAAGTTTATTATTTTTATGCTGAAAGTAATCTTCACTTTATAGACAAATCCAAATGACTTTTTTTAAAAAGCCTATACAGTAAGCACTTGCAAAAGAAAGTACATTTCTGTGAGGATTTTAACACTAGAAAGACTGACATTTAGTGTATACCTATATTACCCAAAAGCAGTCAAAATGACTGCATTGTGAAAGAATAATATCGGAGCACTCTTCACTTATGTTCCTTAGCTTTTCCAATAACTCACTTCTATTCTACATTTCTTTCATGAATTTAGGGCGCAAAAGAAATAAAATAAACAACTTATTAGAACAAGTATCACTGCATAAAGATTCAAATAACAAGTACTAGTTTAGCTTATTGAGCAACTGCAACTTATGAAGTATCGACAATTTATCATGTACTTGTATGTTGTCATGTGACGGTAATCGAAAAAAAATGAAAACTGTTATTTCAATACAGAGCCAAACTGTTATTTCTCAATTCAATAATAAGAGTCATTTGATTATTTAAAATTTCCCCAAGCAGTCAAAATGACTGCTTTTGGGCAATATAGGTATAACACATATATATACCGGAAATGAAGGAGGAGGAGGTAACTACAATTATTAATAAACGCATTTATATGTTGTACAAAAAGTCACAAAATTCTAAGACATTGTGTCCTTATATACATAATTGTTTTTCTAATTGAAATTAAAAAGCAGTCAAAATTACTTCCTTGGGCAATCTAGTGTTAAAGAGAATAAAATGAAACCCGGTGGGTTTTTTGGTTTGTTTATGAAGACATTTCTAACATTTCAATCAATAATACTAGTATACTTTAAAGGAAATGAAGGAGCGGCACAGCTAGAGCGATGCATTTGAGAAATATCAATGTTTTTAAAAAGAAACACTGCTAAAGTCGAGTCCCTCTGTTTTACATTGCAGCACCTTATGAAATATGCCCAGAGGATTATCTGATGTCCATGGTGTGGAGAAGGACTCCAGCAGGCGACCTGGCCTTCAATCAGTGTCCACTGAACGCCACAGGTAAAGCAGGACGGCCCACCCAAACCTAAGTGATGATCGCCGTCCGGGAGCAGCATGCTGTGTTTGCTTACGAAGTCATGCTTTTGTCCTATGTCCAATAAGCAGTTAATGAGACAATTTTAGTGAATTGCTTCATACATGGAGCCAATGAAGAGACCTAGAAAATGTTGTTGATGCCGTGGTTTCTCAGTATGACTGATAAGCATTACAAAAATAAGCAAAATGCTCTCATCTGCATGCTTTTTTAAAGCAAGAAAATGTACAAACCCCGTTTTTGAGTCTGTCTCACAATTACGCCGTGCCTTCTAGCATCCCTGTTATAAAGCTTCTCTCTGTTCTTTGTGACATGCAGGCACCACTAGCAGACGCTGCTCTCTCAGTCTTCATGGAGTGGCCTTCTGGGAACAGCCGAGCTTTGCAAGATGCATATCAAATGAGTACAGACACTTGCAGCATTCAGTAGGTGCAAAGCCAGCTTTAGTACTTGCTCTGTTTATTTTTGCTAATGATCACTGTGTGAGAATTTAACCTTCTGCTATACAATCAAATAGGTAAAATAATTTTAAAAAAAATCTGAAAAAATGCCTAAAGGGAAAAAGTATGTGATAGAAAGCTAATATTTACAAGTCTGTACTAAACGGTTTGGTTCCTAAGGTTTGAGTTTTTATGGATCTCTCTATTTAAATAAAAGAATTCCTTGACAAGCATGAGAAAAATCTGTTATTCAGTTTTATCTATAGGAGTAAGATTGTTTATCATGATTGGCACATATCTGTGGTAAATAGTATATAAACCTTATTTTAAAATACCATACATTTTTAATTAAATTCTTTAACTTTTAGTTGTTAGGAATTGATAAGGCTGTGTCACTTAGGTATCAAATTTCTCACTGCATTTTGACATTAAGGTATGAACAAAATCACAGTGTTATTGCACCACGGAAATTAATCGTTCACACAAGATTACATAGGCCAGATTATCTAAAAATAGCCCCTCTTTTCCCACAGAGTATAATGGATGAATATTTTTGAGGAAAGTTAAACTGCTTGGTATTTTACAAGTGTAAATAATTGTCTTTTTCAGCTACTATCATCATTTCATCCTGACAGTCAAGATGAACTTTATACATGAATAAACATTATGAGGTTTAGAACAAAATTTGAACACAAGACAATAGGAAAGTTGAACATTGGCAGGATCAATACTTAGTTAACAATCCTTAAGTTTTGTGGTACTTTTGTTTTGCTTTATTTTCTCACTCTTGCTCACAAATACATATAATTATTTAACAAAAACCCACCTAAGTAACATTCTTTCTTGTGGATGGAGAAGTATCTTAAACAATAATAACCCTTATCAATAAAGTAAATGTATTCGAAAAGAAGCAAATTTTTAAAAATCTGAAAAACAAATGCTGGCTAATATGTTTACTTACCGAGTCAGCAATTGATTTGATGATTATTGCCTACATTGAACCTTATTTTTTAAAATATATCTTTATTGATTTCACAGAAGAAGGGCAAGGGAGAGAGGGATAGAAACACCAGTGATGAAAGAGAATCATTGATTGACTGCCTCCCACATGCCCCCTACTGGGGATGTAGCCCACAATCTCAAGGAATAAAACCTTGACCTCCTGGTTTATAGGTCAACACTCAACCCATGAGCCACACCAACTCAGCGAGCCCCATTTTTGTTAATATATATATTCATTTATATTTGTAGATATATGCACATAAATAGTAAATACTGATCTACACTAATAAAAGAGAAAAATGGCAATTGGCGTACAGCGATACCGTTTTCATTGGCTAATCAGGGCTATATGCAAATTAACTGCCAACTAAGATGGCGGCTAATTTGCATATGTAGGCACAATGCAGGGAGGTGAAAGGGAAAGCAGGAAGAAGCCCCCTGCCACTGACAGTGATCAGAAACCCAGGGGGGAGCTAAGAGCTGGGGGGCAGGGCAAAGACGGCCCTGGGGCCACCTTTGCTCTGCCCCCCAGCCATGATCAGAGAATCAGGTGCCTTTGCCACCCTGGCCAGTGATAGCAGGAAGTAGGGGTGGAGCCAGCGATGGGAGCTGGGCATGGTCGAAGCTGGCAGTCCAAGGAGCTAGGGGTTCCCTTGCCTGGGCCTAAAGCGAAGCCCACGATCGCGGCGCCCCCCGCTGCCACTGCAGGTCCCCGCTGCCTGGGCCGGACGCCTAGGCCAGAGGCGTTAGGCCTGGGCAGGGGCGGAGCCTGCAACCACGGGGAGCTGGGGGTCCCCTGCCCAGGCCTGACACCTCTGCCAGAGGCCTCAGGCCTGGTCAAGGGGCCGATCCGGTGATTGGTGATTGGAGGGTGATGAGGGTCAACTCCTTTGGCCGAGGCATCAGGCCTGGGTGGGGGGTGGAGCCGGGGATTGGGGGGATATGATGGTCCCCTTGCCCAGGCCTGAAGCCTGGGTCAGAGGTGTCAGGCTTGGGCGGGGGGTGGAGCAAGCGATCAGAGGGAGATGGGGGTACCCTGCCCAGGCATGATTCCTGGGCCAGAGGCCTCAGGCCTGGGCGGGGGCCAGAGCCAGTGATCAGGGGGAGATGGGGGTCCCCTGTCCAAGCCTGACACCTCTGGTGGAGGCGTCAGGCCTGGGCAAGGGGCCGATCAGGCGATCGGAGGGTGATGGGGGTCAACACCTGAGGGCTCCCAGTATGTGAGAGGCGGCAGGCTGGGCTGAGGGACACTCTCCCCCACCCCCCACACACACACCCAGTGCACGAATTTCGTGCACCGGGCCCCTAGTATACACATAAATGCTTATTTCACATAAATGTGTGTGTATATATATATATATATATATATATATATATATATATACATTTATACATATATATATATATATATATATATCAGTAATCAATGATATTTGCTTCACTGAGTCTTATTTCTGTCAAAACCAAAATAAACATATCTGACAGCATTTGGTTGTTAGGGTTTTTAAAATGTACTTTTCTGGGAGAATACACACATATAATCACAGAATGTAATATATAACTTCATTTCAAAATATAAAATGTAAGACTATGAAATGTAAAGTTTCTTTTATTAATTGCTGTAAATATTCAGACCTGTGTATTTCAGAATTAAATATAACCAAAATTTTTCTTATGAATTTATATTTTAATGAACTTTAATTTTCTTCTAATTTTAGACATTAGACTTTGTTTATTGAATCTTAATATTCAGGTCTTGTTTATTCATGGTAATGAATAAATGGGAATGATTGCATGGATTAAGTAAATCATAAATCCTTACAAATTTTGTTAGAAATGAATAATATCACTCTTTTTGTAGAACATTTTTACTTTCTAAATTAAGTATATTGTACATTAATAGTTAAATCAGTTTGCATTCTCTAAGTGCAGGTGAACCTATAATGGAGAGAAACAGAAACATTCTGTGAAATAGAAGAAATGATCTTGAATTTAAAACCCATAGAAATCGGTCAATAATTTGACAGCCAATGTATATATGCTCTTGTGCATAAATCAAGTGCATGATATTCTGGAATAAAAAGCAGCCTCAGCGTATTCATCTCCTACAAAATACTAGGCAGTTAACTGGGCACTTTCATAAATTAACTCCAGTCTTCACAAGAACCTGCAAGGTGATAGCCCTGCCTCAGTTTCCATGGAAGGAAACTGAAGATCTGCAGGGGAGCAATACACTTACGTGAGGCAAAGAGTGAACATTCCGTCCCAAGTACAGTTATTGCAAAGACTAACCTCTTTTCTGGAGACCATGCTACTTCCTAAGCTTTTGATTCTATCTGTCCTAAATTTTCTGCTTCTGTGTACTTTTTAAAAAGTCATATAATCTCACTCAAGTCTTGACTTGATATTTGCAAAATGAAATCGCATCTCTGGAGGTTTTGAGGACTATTAGATGAGATACAATATGTGAAATGTTTGCAAGTTATAAAAGAGCCTTGTAACTAGGAGGCATTCATATCTATGTGTACAAAAAATGCATTGAGTTAAAAAATGATCTCTTTTTTACTTTAATTTTTTACTTCTTTATGTAAGTGTAGTTGGTATACAATATTATATTAGTTATATTAGTTTCCAGTGAACAATATAGTGATTTGACATTGTTATACCTTACAATGTGCTCACCCACTAATTCTTGTAATCATCTGTCCTTGTGCAAACGTATCATATTATTGACGGTATTTCTCTTAACATTTTTACCCATCCCCGAACCCTCTCCCCTCTGGCAACCTTTGGTCTCTGTTTCTATGAATTTGTTTTTGTTTTGTTTTTTGTTCAGTAGTTTTTATTATTTTTAGATTCCATATGTAAATGAAACCATGTGATATAAAATATATATTAATAACAGTACACTTTTAGAACTCAACATATTACTAACTTGAACTGGATATCTAAAAAATACATTCAATGTGGATGGATGAGTAGGTAGGTAGTTTAGGTAGGTAGATAGCAAGGCAGATGGATGGATGAATGGATGGATGCATAGATTTTTTCAATTTTCCTTAAGGGACTTCTTGTACCTCTATATTTATAAAGCTCATTAAATGTCACCCACTTCAGAGAATTATTTAAAACTAAAGGCCCGGTGCATGAAATTCATGTGAGGGGCTCGGCCCTGACAGCCCCAGGTTAATCCAGAAGGTCATCCAGACAGTCGTTCTGTTGTTCGGTCTAATTAGCATATTAGCTCTTTATTATATTGGATAGGTAGATCAATGTTTTCCAATTCTTTCACATGTGAATTACAATATATGTACACATATATATAGATTAAAATATTTACATACATATTTTATTAATATATAGCAATAGAATAAGTTTTAAATAACATTTTATCACCAGCAAATATTAGTTGAGTATGTTCTATGAGGTTTTATAATGATAAATCAATTGAGATAGCCAAAATGGGGTCATTAATCAGTTTAATATATAAAATCACTAATCTGTTGTATTGATATTTTGTTTGAATTCTTTGAGGACAGAAATCATGTTTTTTCAATCTTAATTCTCTAGTGCCTAACAATGCTAACCATATACTAGAGATTATGTGCATGCTGTATAAAGAATGACTCTGCCACTTTTCTTAACAGTAGGAAGAGACCAGCAGCTGGAGTTTCTGAGAAGGTGATACACCAGACTTAATGTTTATTAATTTTAACCACATGAATTTAATAAGTGTTACCCATCATGTGAAATTTTCCTAGTCCGAAAATGTTTAGAAATGGTGACATTTCTTTATGAAATTATTTGGTAATTTCAGAGAGATTTCAATAAGCTAATAATCATAAAGTTTGTTTGGAAACCTTATATGATATAAAATTAGCCTGGCTAGCATAGCTCAGTTGGTTGAGCATCGTCCCATACACCAGGAGGTTGCTGGTTTGATTCCTGGTCAGGGCACATGCCCAGGTTGTGGGCTTGATCCCCAGTAGGGGATGTGCAGGAAGCAGCCCATTAATGTTTTCCTCTCATGAATCTCTCTCTCTCTCTCTCTCTCTCTCTCTCTCTCTCTCTCTCTCTCTCTCTCTCTCTCCCCCTCTCTCTGAAATCAATAAGAACATGTTTTTTAAAAAGATACAAAAGTAGACACTGTGATCCAGCTTTTCTTTATAAAAAAGACAAACCACAAACAAATGCACACAATTTTAAAAATTGAGGATAGAGTCATAAAGTATTAAATATAGTGGGATTATTGAAAATTTTATATTTTTCCATATGTTAGTGTTTCATTTTATACTCGAGGCCATTTTCTAAATTTTATAGCAGACAAGGCAGAAATAATATCAAAACCTGTCGGGAACTAGGCACAGTAGTCCAGCAAATTAAGAACACTTGTTACTTATAAAGCTGTTTTGAGAAAATGGCTGAATTCTGTGGCCAAGTGGGCCAGCCTTCTCTGAAATTAAATAAACGGACCCACCTTGTTTCTGGTACACCTGGACAATCACAGGCAGCTGCTTCTCTTCCTCCTCTTCCTCATCCCCTCCTCTTTTTCCTTCTCTATTCCTCCTCCTCCTTCTTCCTTCCTCTCCTCCTTCTCCTCCTCCTTCCCCTCCTCATCTCCTCCTCCTCCTCTTTCTCCTATTTCTCCTTCTTCTTCTCTCTCTCTTATTCTCTCATACTGCCTCTTTTACACACACACACACACACACACACACACACACACACACACGTGCGAGAGATGGCAGACTAATAGAACTGGCAGAATGTATGCCCTTGACAAGTAGCCAGCTGTCTAAAGCAAAAGGAGTTAAACCAGGTATGCTAATGCTTTCTCCTAGATTAATCAGACAGGTAAGTCCTTCCCTGAGTGGAGTGAGTGATGGGGACTGAGAAAAAGCCAAGATAATATAGAGGTTTCTTCACATGGAAATGTGAATAGTTGGTTATAAATGTTCTCTTTTAAGTTGTTCCTTAACACCTGTTTCTGTTTTCAAACTTTCGTTTAACAAACGTTTTAAAGACAGGAGTTGGAGCAATAATCTACCTAGTCATTGAAGGTTTGACTTTATGGGAAGAGATGTCAAGGAGCTTGAATCCTGGTTTAAGGTTTTTGTTTCTCCTTTTTTCTTCTACTTTTATGGTGGTTCATTAGGAGAGAGAGATAAAGATAGTAAATGATTGCTGGGCGTGAGGGTGGAGCAAGGGAGAAGAGGAAGAGAGAATCAGAGAGAGAAACAAAGATAATAGGTTTGCTGTGTGTTCTCTTCATCTTTTCTACCTTTGAGGGGAATTTTGCTCCACTGCAACGAAACACTTCGTGTATCACATGCATTTTTGGCCGCCACCTCATTGTACAAATCCCAGCACCTTGCCTAAAAGAGGACAATGCATTTTATTACTGCAGCTTATTTAGAAGAAACAAAACAATAGTCACCATAGTTTTGTTTATGACAAACACTTAGAGCCAAAAATATGTGTAATTTTTTAAATATGTTTTTATTGACTTTAAAGAGAGAGGAATGGAGAGGGAAAGAGGAACATCCAAGGGCTGTTTCCTGCAAGCTCCCTACTGGGGATGGAGCCTGAAACTTGGGCATATACCCTGATCTGGAATTGAAGGCTCAACCAAGTCACACTGGCCAGGGCCATTGTTTTATTTTGTTTTGTTAGTTTGTTTTAAATGAGCAATTAAGAAACAAATAACCCAGTACTATGGTCCAGCAGCAGCTGATTTTAATTTTGAAATATCCATCAATTAAGTTGAAGTAAGTGAGCCTGAGAGTCAGGAGTTACTTGTTCTGCAAGCTTTCTGTAGTGCAGTATGACTGGAATACAGCAAGTGATCGGTAAAGCTAGGAGAAGAAAGCTAGATCAGTAATTTGTTAACCTTGGCTGAACATTATAATTGCATTAGAGTTCTTAAAAAATACCAATGGGAGGTCACAGAAGGCCAATTAAATGGAATTGTGCCCAGCCAATGTGTCTCAGTGGTTGAGTGTTAATCAATGAACCAGGAGGTCATGGTTTGATTCCCAGTCAGGACTCATGCAGGGGTTTCAGGCTCTGTCTCTTGTATGAATGTGCAGGAGGCAGCTGATCAATGATTCTCTCTCATCACTGATGTTTCTCTCTCTCTCTCCCTCTCTCTTCCTCTCTGAAATCAATAAAAACAAATGTAACATATACCAATTTTTACCATAGTACACATTCAAAGAAGTCTGAGCTATTATTATCACTAATCACAATATTAGTTTGGCATTTGTATACATGTATTTGTAATTACATGGCCCTCCATGACAAAAAGTGGCTACTCTTGTTTTAAATATCATACACAAAGCATAGCACTTGAGTGCCTGTGTATTCTTGTTGACATATTTCAAAAGTTTTTCAGAGTCCTCACTTTCAGATAATCATTGCAAAACCCATGAATGCCAAAGAAAAGTTGAAAAACATTATTTCCTTTAAAATAAATAAAATGCTTGCAATTTTATTCAGGATCACAAGTTTGAGGTTTGAGGATCTGAGTTCAACATCACAGTTTCAAAGTTTTTTTTAACGTATGATCCTGAATAAAACTATGAGTTCACTAATTGTTCAACAAACGATAATACCTCACAGTTATTGAATGCTATCTGCCCTGAAGTAGCTAATGGAAAAATATAGATATTTGGAAGGAAGGTTCTGTTTAAATCTTGATAGTCTCAAACAATTCATATGTCAAAGTTCACCATATATGTTAAGGACAGGATAAATATTTTAGAGTTTATACACCATAGTGTCTGTCCTAACTACTTAACTCTGCTGTTTTATCAAAAGATCTCTCATAGACTATAAGTGACCAAGGCTGTATTTCAGTAAAACATGCAAAACCAGGCAATAGGTTGGGTTTGGCCCACAGGTTGTAGGTCACTAACTCTTGATCTAGAATATACATTCTTTTTTATTTTTTAAGCTTCCAACTCGTTTAAAATTCTCAAAAAAAAAAAAATAGACAAATTCTATTTTGTCTTTTTCCCCTTCTGTTTTCCTTAACATTTTAATCATAGTCATTTTAATACCCTAACAGCTAAGTCTAATACCTGGATAATCTGTAAACCAAATTTTTTGTTTGTTTTGTCAGTTACATCATCTGGCACAACTAGTAATTTTTTATTGAATGTCACTCGTATCAAATAATTGTCGGGACTTCAGACAATGTTCATGTCCACCAAGAAGCATTCCTCCTTTCCTTGGTTGTCTAAATACAGTGAGAGCTGGTACTTCAATACAGGCAAGAATTGGTCTGAGTCAAAGCTGTTTTGAAGTTTTAGTAAAAATACATTTACTTCATCCCCTTTTACCATCGTGTCTTTTGGATGGAGAGCCCATGTGTACCCATCCCATCAACCCTGAAAAACTGTAGAAGATTCAGCTTTGCTCTACAAAAGTTCCCAGCTCAGTGCCCCAGCTTTCTGCCTTGGTTAACTTCAAATGCTGCAAATAGCTTAAGGAGAAGTCCAGCTGGTTGCTTAAAGCTTGACTCTTCTCACTAGGCATTTATTGTCAAATGCCTATTTACAAGGATGGAGAAAATTACATTTTGTGGCTGAAAAGTTTTCATCATAATTTCTCAGCTTCCTACATATTTCAAAAACTCAACAAATGTCTTTTGGAGAAAAGTCCCAGCAAGATTTTTAGGGACCCTTACATTTCGCGTATATTTCTCCAGCCTTTGCCAACCGAAAAAGTTTCTCTTTCTGCTCTAATGAGCCTCTGCCTGGGTTACACCTTCTCCTCACTCCTGTCCAGATTTAGCAAACATTCCCAAAGAAAAAAAAAAAAAAAGAAACCAACTGAAATTGTTGGCTTACCTCTGAAAGGATCTCCTCTTTTCTGGAAATTAGTCTATTTCATTCGTAGCTCTCTGATGCTCTAGAACAGCGGTTCTCAACCTGTGGGTTGTGACCCCTTTGGGGGTTGAACGACCCTTTCACAGGGGTCGCCTAAGACCATCAGAAAACATATAATTACATATTGTTTTTGTGATTAATCACTATGCTTTAATTATGTTCAATTTGTAACAATGAAATTGGGGGTCACCACAACATGAGGAACTGTATTAAAAGGTCGCGGCATTGGGAAGGTTGAGAACCACTGCTCTAGAACATTATGATTTTTTAGTAATTTACATATATACTTTTAATTGACCTTACATGAATTATTCCATTCTATTAAACCAATAAATTTTGGCTTTATTATAAAAAAGAAAAAAATCTTTAGATACATATAATACTATTTCCTAGGGAATTTTAAGGGAGTCTATGGTATAGATATATAATGAAATACTTCTAACAGTTATGCTTATTTCTCCTCATTTTAAAAAAGAAACTCATATAACATATTACTGATTATAACACAAACCCAGGAGATTTTTTAAGCTTCTCTCAGTTGTGTATTTATTGTGACTAAATAGAAGAAGTGTTAGAATTAGTTTTAGCCATTAAAATTCACTGATTTGGAACTTATTCATTGGATGATTTAATAGAATATTCTTGTACAGAGAATTATATTTTGCAAAATGCCAAAGTAAAAAATAATATTATAAGGGAAAGTGTATAATATTGTTCAATCATTCATCCATCCTTTTATCTACCCACTAATTTATTATACAGATATTCACTGAGCTTTAACTCTGTGCAGTACAGTGCAGTTACACAAGTGTGCAACTTGAAGGTGACACTTAAAACATATGCAAAATAAAGTAGACAAGAAAAAAGTTAAAATAATTACAAACTCTAATATATATATAAATTAACAAAGTGCCAACATAGGAAATAATGTTTGGGGACTGCTTTAGATTTAAAAAAAAAAAAATAGTCAGTGAGGTGGCTATGAGGAAATGCCCTTTAAAAGTCTGACCCAAAAGATGAGGTGGATTTAGATATGCAAAGAGTGGAGAGAATGAGTTTGTCAGGGAATGAGAGTACATTACAGTTGGAGAAAATAGCATATGGAAAAGTCTTGGGGTCTTTAAGGAAGGGCAAGATGATCCAGTGGCCAGAGTAGTGAACTAAAAATAGGTTGTCATGAGATGAGCCTGGAAAACTAGGTAAGGAAAAAATTATTCTGTGCCTTAGGAGCCTTTGCTAGGAGTTTGGATTTTATTCTTAGTGCAAAGGGAAACAATTTACAGTAGAGGACTGATGTGATTCAATCTAATTAAAAGAGGATCTATGGTTATTCTATGGAGAATGGACCGCAGGATGGTAGAACAGGAACACATGAAGCCTGCTACAGTAATCCAGGTGAGAGGTGATGGTATCCTTGATTAAGATTGAATGAGCATATTTCACTGATGGTAATGTCATTTTCTGAAATGAGGAAGGTAAGCTTGAGGTAGGTGAGTCTGGGGGGTTGCCAAATTTATATTGTACTGAGGTTTGAAATAAAGAACTTCGAGTACAGCTAGTCAGTTTAGTTGTGATTTTTTTTCTCTAGCAAAAGTAGAGCTACTTGGATGCAGGTGAAAAAAAAAAAAAAAAAAAAAAAAAAAAAAAAAAAAAGGCATTTGGTAGAGCCAGAGTGTTTTCTGAGACCAGAAGTGTCAGCAGCACCAGGGAGCTTGTTAGGCATGTAGAAACTCAGCTCCGGTCTCAGACCTACCTAGACAGAATCTTCATTTTGGAAGTTCCCTTTGCTATTCAAGTGCACATTGAAGTTTAAGAAGCATGTGGCAGATGTCATTTAGGGTTCTAGTTTGGTAAATAAATGCAAAGAAGTAATATGTAAAAAAAATAATTTTAAAAAGTAAACTTTTGGTGGATGCAAAGAAGTTAAATGAATGTTAGCCAGCTCTATACCATCACAAGACGTATTATTATCATTAGATGGTATCTCATTTTCCTCTCCTGGGCATATGGGAGGATTGTGGTTTTTTACCCTTGAAGGCATGTGACTATCTGTCCACAGGTGCTCATTGGTTGTGTATGGAAGTGAGCTTTGTGGTGTCATGCCTGAGAATGTCATTGCCAGTGCAAAATCTTTTATCCTCCATCATCCCAAACTGCTGAATCACTCTGATATACAGAGCCTCCAGGATGACCTGGGTTGAGTATGTGCTCAGAGTGAGAAATAAATTTTTATTATTTTTAGGCCCTGAGATTTTGGGATTGCTTGTCCTCACAGCATAATTTAGCCCATTCTGACTGATGCAATATCCCTGGAACTAGAAAACTCAAGTAATGGAAATAGAAGTGAAAAACTCTTGGGGAAATACTGGATTACTGAATGCTCTGCCGCCCATTGAGAAGGTTCCTAAAAGTCTGGGTGCTGGCTGGGAACACTCTACTGCTTTGAGCTCATGGAGGATGCTCCAATTCTACCCCCTGGCTCAGAATATGAATAAGAACTTCTAGATCTATTTGATATTAGGAAAAGAAATCTCACCTAATTATGTCCTTTGCTCAGGAATTGCACTTTTCACTAATTCTAGCCAAAAACTCTGAAATTAAAGCTATTTCTAGATTTTACTGGGTAGGTAAATTTACTATGTTCTCATTCTTAATTTGGAAATTTCCAGGCTTTCCGGGGAAATAAGCACACTATATCTGGCTCAGTTTTTGTTTTTTTTCTTCATCATTTTTCTTCACGACTCAGTTTATTCTCATAGCAATACCTTGCAATCCTCACTTCAGGAAGCCCTGGGGCAAAACACTGGGCTAGCCAATGCCCTATGGCCAAATGCTATTTATCCTGAGCTTTTTTGCAAAACGCATACAATGTATCCCGGGGAATTATGGACTAAATCTATAGCATTGTCTCTTGACAAGAATTGTCTCTTAAATTTGAACTCTTAACCCTAGGACAGCTCCAGGATGCACACAAGCTCTGTATATCAAATGTGGGGGAAGTTAAGAACTATTTATCTATTAGAACAAAGGGTACACTTTCTTTTCCATACAGAGTGATATCTTTCTTTCCTGGTGACACCAGATAGGCCTGCAAGTAATTTAATATCATCATCTAGTGAGTGACGCTGGTCTTAGAAAATGACAGAGGTTTGAACCGAAGCAAAAGATGTATATTTAGATCATTGCTTTATGAAAAGAGGTTTCTTGTATAATTATCTTTTAATTGAAGCCACGAAGAGCTGTGAGAGCCTTTTATATACCTTACAGATGGACTGTAGGAGTTGATGCTGAAAATAATATACAAGTATATGAAGTTTAAACTGTGTCATTTGCACAGTGGCTGCAATTTACCTTTTTTTTTTTTTTTTTTTTTTAGGATTCACACAAGAGAGGTAGCTGTAACTGGCAGTAGGAGGCATAAAGTGAAAAGAATAAGTTTTTTTCAGAAACACACCTACTCTTTAAACCATGACCCTCACTGAACCTCTCCACATAAAGAGCAAGGACTATAAAAAAGCACTATTTTTAGATGTCAGTTTTCTTTTTTCACTAGAGATCTTGTCAACAGTATTAAATGTGAATGACACAGACACTTTAAGGCTTGTCCTTTGGAGCAAAAATACTAACTGAATACTGCAAGCTGAGCAGACATAATCACTGGCAATTATCATTCTAAAGGAAATATTTAAATTATTAAACCTTTCTGAGCTATTTCAGTAACTAAATTAAGAGAATTATAAAATATGACCCAATTGAAATAGAATCCTTGATTTATCCTGGGGGACTTTTCTGTCTACTTGTGGAAAACTACCTACACAATTTTTACATAGATATTGATTGGTATTTGGCTTTAGTAGCCTTTATACATTTTATTCCAAAATAATAACCACTACTCAAATAATTGGCAATATCTCGACTGCCTGGCAAGTTGCTTCAATTCTCTTGCTTCTCATATTCTTTCTATATATGAAAAAGATTTAATGGCTCCTTGAAATAAATGTGGTTTAAAATTATTTTTAAATATTTAAGCATCTTGACAGTTTCTAACACACGCAGTATATAAAACCTGAGCTAAGCAGGTGGTAGGTAAGAGCATGGATTCTACAATCAAACCACTGAAGCTCAAATCATGGAACAATTTAGGGCTAGACAATTCCGGAGAGTGCAGTTCACTATGCTAAGCCTCTACTTTTTCATCTGCAAAATATGGGTAATTGTAACACCTCCAATGGTTGTTTTAAAACTTAAATGTATTTAGAGGAATTAGAAATTAAAAATGGGAACAGAAGAAGGGAAAGTCTCTGAGTGTCCACTTTTAACCTCTATCTTGCAGTCACCCATTATAACAACCATGTGATGATGTTTGCTTCTTTTTATAGACAGATCAAATGATGCTATGAAAAAGGCAAATAGTTTAGCCAGTGGTCCTATGTCATAAATAGTAGAACCACAATCTAAATCCAGATTTTAGATTCCATTTGCTCTATAAATATAATGTACCAGTAAGATTTTCAGAGAGAATATTTAGGAGATAAATAGTTGGGTTCAAATCAGATTTCATACTTCTGATTTTTATTTTGAAGAGAATCAGAAAGAACACAATAGTTGAAAGGGAATAGCAACATGAAAAGTTGGTATTTAAATAAGATATACAATATCGGGCCATACTTTTGAGAAAGGGAAGGATTGTAGAAGAAAGGTTGGATGGGGTTCAAATTGTATAACCCTAGAGTTATATAGCATAGAGGTAGGAACAAAGGAAGAGAGGTAAAACATGAATAAAGGGCAATTTGAAACAGAGAAAAAAGTAAGTTGAACAAACTCAGTCTGAATTCTAATTACTTCTTCATGATCCAGAAAAGAGAAAAATAGACGTGCAGATAAAACCTGTATTTTTCATTCTAGGAAAAAGTAGGCATGTTTTATGGAAAGGACCTTTTACAGTGCACTTGTATTGTGTAAGGAAAATCAAGAAACTGGGATTTTTAATCAACCAAGTATGTTCTGGATGGATATCTATCTTAGCTGAACACTCTTGGTACACGTTATAATTGCTACCAATAGTCTACACTAGTGTGTACAGCTATTTCAAGGTATTTGTTCTGGGTTCTTTCCACCAACAATGCCAGGAAAGATGCAAATTAATGCCATTTGTGAGGGTTGGTGTTGTGATTTGGCACCTGTTTGCAAAGAGCTAGACTGAGAACAACTCATTCTGAATAAGCCTGCTAAGCAGCTGTCAGATGGCAATGACGTTGATTTACTACTGATGGGGGCCACATTTGATGTTGACCCAGAAGTGAAAGACTGCTTTCCTATCTCTGGTTAGCTGAGCCACCCAGTGCCTTGTGTACTATTTTTATTGCAAACAGAAAATGTTTCTAAATGTTTTATTCCTTAAGATTCTAGTACTGTGGTGCTTTTGTTTGAAAGAAAGGATGTATTAGAAATCTGAGCAAATTAGATCCCTCACAGGCATGCATATTTGTTGCCAAAGTAGATACAGAGCTGATGTGAAGTAGTCAGAGGCTGTTTATTTCAACAGCCATGCTATCTCTTCCTAATGGAGAACCATTTAAGTCCTCTGTGCCTTGAGCATCACAACTGGGTTCTGCATTGTCAGCACAAAACTGAAAGCTGACTATGATGACATTTTTTAGGTTAGACCCAATTAACTTCACTTCACTTTAAAACTTTCTGCACTCTACCTACTGAACCAGACAGTTTCAAGCCTAGAAGCTGCACTGTCTCTTTAAGCCAGGCATTTATCATACTATTTGATACCAGTGTTTGCCATGGGCTGTGCTGATGAGCGAGTTAAGGCAGCTTTCAAGTGTGCCTCACTTAATCTAACATGATCGTAGAAGGATTTTGATTGATTGCTTGATTTATTCAATTAATTTGTTCAATATATTGTGTATATCCTCTAGGTGCTGGGACTGTAGGAGTAAGCAATACAGATAAAGTCTCTTTCTTCACAAGGCTTATATTCTAACTAGAGGCCTGGTGCATGAAATCGTGCACTGGGGGGGGGGGGGTGGTTGTCGCTCAGCCCAGCCTGCACCTTCTCCAATCTGGGACCCCTCGAGGGATGTCCAACCGCTGTTTGGGATCGGGCCTAAACCAGCAGTCGGACATCCCTCTCACAATCCGGGACTGCTGGCTCCTAACTGCTCACCTGCCTGCCTGCCTGATTGCCCCTAACCGCTTCTGCCTGCCAGCCTGATCACCCCCTAACCACTCCCCTGCCAGCATGGTCAATGCCTAACTGCTCCCCTGCTGGCCCATTGCCCCCAACTGCCCTCCTCTGCTGGGCTGGTCTCCTCCAACTGCCCTCCCCTGCTGGCCTGGTCCCCCACAACTGCCCTCCCTCCCCTGCATCCTGGTCACCCATAACTGCCTTCCCCTGCCAGCCTGGTCACCCCTAACTGCTCTCACCTGCAGGCCTTGTCCCCCTCAACTGCCCTCCCCTGCTGGCCTGGTCACCCTTAACTGCCCTCCCCTGCAGGCTTAGTCCCCTCAACTGCCCTCCCCTGCTGGCCTGGTTGCTCCTAACTGTCCTCCTTTGGTGGCCTGATCACCCACAACTGCCCTCCCCTGCCGGCCATCTTATGGAGGCCATCTTATCCCCACATGGGGGCGGCCATCTTGTGCGATGGTGTGGTGGTCAATTTGCATATTACCACTTTATTATATAGGATGGCGTGGGGGGAGGGTATGTAAAAAAATAAGTGAAGAAATAGATGGAAAACTATGGCACAATGGCAGGAAAACTTCAGCACAATGAGGGAGGGTAAGATGAATGGCCATGGAATCATATTTGATAGGGAGTCAGGTAAGGACTCTCAGAGGAAGTGATAAAAAAAAAAAATGGATCTCTATGGGAAAACTGGTCCAGGCAAAAGGAAAAGCCAGTGCAAAGGCTCTGAGACAGGCATGTGCTTAAGGAAGATCAAAAAGACCAGAGTGCCCTAGCGGGTTTGGCTCAGTGGATAGAGCGTCAGCCTGTGGACTGAAGGGTCTCGGGTTTGATTCCTGTCAAGGGCACATTCCTTGGGTTTTGGGAAGGAGGCAGCCAACAATGATTCTCTCTCATTATTGATGTTTCTGTCTCTCTCTCCCTCTCCCTTCCTCTCTGAAATCAATAAAATATATATATATTTTTAAAAAATGACCAGAGTGACGAGAGCACAGTGAATGAGGGGGTAGGTGTCCCCAGGAACTGGATCATGTAGGGCACACAGAGCATGGTGAGCCAAGAAGCTTTTCTGCTATTCAGTAGCTTGTGCTAATTATCTTAGGCTTGTGTGATTTCATTTAAATTTAGAAAAATGATATTTAAATATTTTAACGAGATAGGCATAGTTTTCAAATCTCAGAGGAGATGTGCTATCTGAGTCTCCTATGGATTCAATTGTAAGAATGATAAGTTGCAAAGTTTAAATAAAAACCTGGGCACTGCTGGCTTCAAAGACCATCCATTGCATTATATCACAAAGGTATAGTTAAGGCGTAAAACTTTAATTAACTCTAACAGATTTTATGGTGCTATATTCTAAGTCATGGAACCTACTCAAAGGTTCAGAAGGACTACTGGGGCAGAAAGACATATGAAAAAAATGATTACAATTCAGTGTGATACAGTGATGTATAAGAGGATAGTGCTGAGAAGGGAGTTAACTCTGTTTAAATATTTAGAAGAGCCAATACTAAATCTGAGTGGTGCATAAACATGAGTTGATATAAGAGAGGGGGCAGGATTACCAGTGCAAACACATGAACTTATGAAACACATGACCTGAACAGCAAGTTGCAAATATTTATCAATAAATTAGAGAAGAGATAGTCAAGGGCTGATCATTGATCATACCAATCCTTTGGGTTTTAATCAATGGTTGGCTGCCACTGAGGAGAGACAGGAGATAAATAAGAGAAAAAAATGGAAAGATAAACTGCATAAATAGGTTGTCTTTTAGCATAATAATGGAAATAGAGTATGTCTAAAGATTTTTATTTTACCAAAATATTTTTAGAAAGAGTTTTAGAGACTAAAGAAAAGTAAAATATCTGAAATGGCAAGATTTTTTTTTTTTTAAATACATGTTTTTGAAAAGTTCTAACTTTGGGGATTAGTTCAGATTGATTGTCATGATTTACAGGACTTGTTGGCATGAATCTTAATGGGAAATTGATCATTACAATTATTACAGGTTACTCTTTCTAGTTCAGCATTTCTCTGGTGTGTTAGTTCTTGATTATTTCATGAACTTTTGATACATTAATTTTATCACAAATTTAGCAATGAGATTATAAGCATTAACCTTTTAGTAAACAAAGAAAAGTATGGTGGATCCTTGCTATCACTTTACCCTCTCTAACATTACTATTCTTTCACGCTATAAGATGTTTTTCTTCCCTTGAACTATGAGATAAGCAAATATGAAAATTGACAGCATATTTCTCTGGCCAACAGACTAAGTTAAGCCTTGCATCTTTTTAAAAAATATATTTTCTATTGATTTCCAAGAGGTAGGGAGAGGGAGAGAGAGATAGAAACAACAATGATGAGAGATAATCATTGATTGGCTGCCTCCTGCTTGCCCTCCCCTGGGGATAGAGCCTGGAACTCAGGCATGTGCCCCGACTAGAAATTGAAACCTTAACCTCCTGGTTCATAAATCCATGCTCAACCACGGAGCCACACCAGCTGGGCTAAGCCTTGCATCTTAATAGTTTGTTTTGCTGCTGAAGACCTAGCTGAGAGTTTTGGGGTATTTTTTGTTTGTTTGTTTGTTTTTGTTGTTATTGTTTTATTTTTGTTGTTAGAGTTTATTTCTTTTTAAAATAAAGCTAAGCCCTGACCGGTTTGGCTCAGTGGACAGAGCTTTGGCCTGTGGACTGAGGGGTCCCAGGTTCGATTCCAGTCAAGGGCATGTACCTTGGTTGCCGGCACATCCCCAGTGGGGAGTGTGCAGGAGGCAGCTGACCAATGTTTTTCTTTCATCGATGTTTCTTATTCTCTATCCCTCTCCCTCTCCCTTTCTCTCTGTAAAAAAATCAATAAAATATATTAAAAAAATAAACAAAATAAAATAAAGCTAAAATAATCTAGCTTTCAGTCATGTCATAGTAGATCTCTAAAGTTATAGATATGTTCTAAAGCTAAAATGTCCTTGTGACAACTTAATTTTGCTACTATAGAAAGATATGTTTATTTTAAGAGGTAAGGCAAAAATTAAGCTTGGCATGTTAATAAAACTGGAAATCTTGAAGTATTTATAATTTCCTGTCTCTAAATTTCTTGACCACACCTTACTAAACTGTCTCCCTGTTTACCACATGCAAAAGTAATTTTTTATTTCTACTTCAGTTAAAAACCTAAGCTAATACACACTTTCTCCAATGTGTTGAATTGTGTGCTCTGAGAACAAGATAAAAGCAAGTCTGTCAAGCCTGCCCAAGGTATATACTCTCATTAGTTTCCGCATGCTGAATATTCATCGAATGTGGGACACACACGATGTGCAGTTTTGAAATCCCCCTAAGTGTTGCAAAGCTATGTTAGAGTTGAGTCTCCAATTGAAGTTCATTTGTTGGATGACGATCTGCAGAGAAATAGTTATGAAGATTCTGATATTTATTCTGTTGTGTTTTTTTTTGACCATCCAGATTAAAGAACACCTGGCTAAGGGGCAACGAATGCTGGCAGGTGACGGGATGTCCCAAGTGACCAAGACACTGTTGGATCTAACTCAGAGGAAAAATTTCTATGCAGGGGATCTTCTGATGTCTGTGGAAATCCTCAGAAATGTGACAGACACATTTAAAAGGGCAAGTTACATCCCTGCCTCTGATGGTGTCCAGGTAAGGGAGAAATCCCGTGAAGGAAAAGACTAGTGAAGATGCAATCAATTTTTGGCCCAAAGAAGTCAGTGCAGCCCAGGAGGGAGAGAGTGCTCCCTCGTGCTTGGGGAAGCTTCTAGGTTGTATTGAGTGCGAGCTCTGACAATGACCTCGATTCCCTTAGTCTACACCCCAGTGTCCTCAACCATAAAATGCTCATAATACACCTCAAGGAGATCCTGAATGAGAATGTGTGGGAAGTGCATTGAGCCCTCAGATAAAAGGCGCTGTAGCAAATTCAAGGTTGTATCATGGATATTTTATTCCCACATTTAATATCACCATCTCGCCATAGGAGACTATTAAAAGTACATTAAGCATAATGAAAGCACATTAACTATAACATGCAAAGAAGACATACTTTAAGTTTGTTTGGGGTGTTGCTACTAAAAGGGGGAAGGCCATATTTAATCTTGTGGAACCATTACCTGAAAATATCAGGCAGGTAGAGAATTGTTCTGGATAAGAAAGTCAGAAATTCAATAAGTCCTCACAGCATATTTTTCCTGTAATGGAAGATTTCTAGAGCAGCCTTGTTTACTTCCATAATAAAGTTTAAGTACTCACCCAATTTCAGTATTGCCTTGGCCATTAAAACAAAGCTTGTTGAATGGCAAACAAAGCATATTAAATATAACTCTAGTTTGCATTTCAGATTAACTCTTTTTGTGCTGTAGGCTACCATGTATTCCTACCAAGAATGCTGAGTCTATTTCTACATTTCCAGCATAATGTCCTTCCTGTATCTCTGCATAAAGTTCATTAAAGTAAAGGTTTGGCAAAATGCCCAGATCAGGGAGTTTTCCTTCAGCCTACTCTTCATTTGGGAGTCTTATTTGCATTTCACTTGGAGAAAGCAGAGGGTTTTGTTTGTTTTTGTTTTAATCAGCTATTGAGAGAGAGAAAGAAAAAAATAAAAGCTTTTTGGAATTATGAAATCATTCATTAATTATATTGATACCCTGATTGGTAAAAAAAGGCACATATATTAATTAAATATAGGCATATTCTGCTGAAAGTAACGGCTATGAGAATTATTGGAGGTGCATTCTATATCATATCACCAGAATCCTCTTTTTTTCACATATATATGTCCCCCTACGGGGGATCAAGCCTGCAACCTGGGCATGTGCCATGACAGAGAATAGAGCAGACAGCCTTTTGGTGCAAGGGACGATGCCCAACAAACTGAGCCACACCAGCCAGGGCCTGGAATACATTTTTAATTGTAAAAATACATTGGGAGGTAAGGTAGGGAGATTACCATCATTTGAGCATTTCAAAGGTATTTTCTTCCTCACAAAGAATGAAACAGTTCCATAATTTTCAAATTAAGTAAAGTAAGTAAAGTACAGCTTTTCTCTGTAGTTCTCAAATACTTCTATTCATTAGCATTTACATTAAAAAATGACATTAGAAGTCCTTGACACAATGCAAATGTTGTAATTTCAAAACTCCTCAGACGTGTTCATGGGGAAACATCAGGCAGAATGGTGCTCTAAATAATCTCTAGGGCCTCTTCTGACTCTCAAGAGTGTAGGACTTTAAGATTTTAGGTGCAAAAATTCAAGCAACTGAGATTAGCAGGTTTTGGGGGAACATATTTTGATTGAACTACTCCCTACAGTATGTTGACTCAATGTACAATTAGTTTAACCAAAGGCTTAGTCATGGACATTAGCTGGTTTGACTAATCAGAGCCATTTCGCTGTTTTGTTGCCATTTTGACATAATCAGAAATAGGTCCCTCCATTTCCGTCCTACTCTCTCATTAGCCCTCCATTTATACCCATATTCTGCACAAACGGTGTCCTAGTCATTCCTTCACAGCAGGAGCTGCATTTTTCTTTTTCATTGTCTCTGCTGGTCTTTTCAGGCACCTGGTATGCCCTCCTCTTCTAGAATTATTTTTTCATCCATCTCCACAGGTCAAAATCCTAGCCCAACTCTAGCAACTCTTTCTGAATGCCAGACAAGCAAGCCCCTAACTCCATTCAAAAATTATCTTTCTCTTTTCTGAAATCCCAGAGAACTTTTTAAATTTTTCACAAAAATTTTATACAAATATTATGTATATATGTGTTATGTATATATATTATATTATATATATACACATATAGTCTTTGCTTTAACTCCAGTTTCTAGCCTTCTTTAATATCTCATGTACCAAACTTACACTTCAGTTTCCTATTTCCGAAAGTTCTGGACATTTCTGGTTGACTAGGATCTCAGGCTTAATATGGCACCAACTGAACTCATCTTGAATTGCAAATTTTCTACTTCCCTTTACAGAACCAGCAGTCTTTAGGCTGGAACTGTATTGCCATCTTGACGTAGTTGGGGAAGTAGGAAAGGCAGTGGAGGGTATAGAGCAGGGGTCCTCAAACTTTTTAAACAGGGGGCCAGCTCACTGTCCCTCAGACCATTGGAGGGCCGGACTATAGTTTAAAAAAAAAAAACTATGAACAAATTCCTATGCACACTGCACATATCTTATTTTGAAGTAAAAAAAAAACAAAACGGGAACAAATACAATATTTTTATTTGCATGTGGCCCGTGGGCCGTAGTTAGAGGACCCCCTGGTATAGAGTAAGTGTGCTTGCCCTCTAGGCAGAATACTGAGCTTCAGGTCATGACTTAAATACTTGTTAGGTCGGTGATGCTAGATAAGTTACTGGACTTCTCCGTGACTCAATTTTCTCTTCCATTATATGGGATAAAGGTACTTTATAGTGCCAATGTGAGGACTAAATAGTCTATGTAAAACTTACAAGCATGTTTCAAATAGTAAGAGCTCAAAAAATGTAGCTCTTATTATCCCAGAAGGTGTGCAGTACCCTGATGGAGCAAAAGCCCAAAGCATCCCTGGACTACAGGTGTCTGCTGCCCATGCAGGGGTGGATTTTGTTGTCTCTCCTATCAAGAAAGGAAGGTTAGATGCTCCTCATGTCATTGACTCATAAAGAATGGTGCTGATTTTTCCCTTTTCCACTCACTACAGAGGAGAAGGGCAGGGAAAATGTCAAGGAAAATGGGAGTCAGAAAGAATCATCAATCCTTGAGGTTGACACTGCAGGGCCAGTTAAAAGCTGGAGAGTATGTGGATGAAGACAATAGCTTAAATCAATACCTGGGATTCCTGGCACAGTGGGAACCAGGTCTTGAACAGGACCATAACACCCAGCTGACAATTGCTCCAAGTCGTAAATGACTGCTGTTTTCAGTGCTTAACAGCCTGAGAGGATTCCCTGTTGTTTCTCTGTGGTAGAGAGAGCCTTGTACAAATAACAGCTCTTTCTTGTCAGTATTTAAACCTTGCCCTTACTCTAAAGGTGAAAATGAGAAATTCGATGCCAAATAACGTCCTTAAATGGGTGAGATATTAAGTAACAAATCTTGCTTCACAAATCAACATGAGTATACCCTACCACGAAAAGACTTTAGCAGATGGCTGCTGGCTGCTAGGAGCTCACAGTCTCCATAGGAGAGTACAGTACAAAGTATGTGCGGCAATCAGGTGGGCAAAGCGAGGGAGACAAAGATGTTTTAAGAGAATACACACACACACACACACACACACACACACACACACACACACACTAGAGGCCCGGTGAACAAAATTCGTGCACTTGGGTGTGGGGGGGTATATCCCTCAGCCCGGCCTGCACCCTCTTGCAGTCCGGGAGCCCTCAGGGGATGTCTGATTGACGGCTTAGGGGAATGGGCCTAAGCCAGCAATCAAACATCCTAAGCCGGAAATCGGACATCCTTAGCGCTGCTGGCAGAGGCAGGAGAGGCCTCCTGCCACCACCGCTGTGCTCGCCAGCCATGAGCCTGGCTTCTGGCTGAGTGGTGCTCCTCCTGTGGGAGTGCACTGACCACCAGGGGGGCAGCTCCTGCATTGAGAGCCTACCCCCTGGTGGTCAGTGCATGTCATAGCGACTGGTCGTTCCACTGTTTGGTCAATTTTCATATTAGCCTTTTATTATATAGAATAGAGCAGCTTGTCAACTAAAAATGCCATGGAATGTGAATAAATGGTTGTGGTTTTATTTTTTTAAAAAACACAGTAAAACGTCTGATAGGTGGTTTTGTCCTTTTGGAAGCCCCCATTGTTTACTTCAGAGTCAATAAAATACTGAGATTTGGGTTAACACAATGTCCCTACAGGTAGTTTAGTTTTTTATTGTGATTCCATTTATTATCAAATATTGGGAGAGCCCTGGCCCAGTGGCTCAGTTGGCTGGAGCATTGTCTAGTACCGTGGCTGGCAAACTGCGGCTCACAAGCCACATGTGGCTCTTTGCCCCCTTGAGTGTGGCTCTTCCTAAGCCTTAAGAGTACCCTAATTAAGTTAATAACAATGTACCTACCTATATAGTTTAAGTTTAAAAATTTGGCTCTCAAAAGAAATTTCAGTCATTGTACTGTTGATATTTGGCTTTGTTGACTAATGAGTTTGCCGACCAAGAGTCTAGTAGTACATGAAAAGGTTGTGGTTTGATCGATTCCCAGTAGGGTGTATATGGAAGGCAATCTCTATCTTTCTCTCTCTCTCTCTCTCTCTCTCTCTCACTCTCTCTCTCTCTCTCTCTCTCTCTCTTTTGTTCCCTTCTTTTTTTTCCTCTAAAATGAATAAAAACCTATCCTTGGGTGAGAATCCCAAAAAATTCCTGGGACATGTATTAGTTTGCTAGAGCTGCCATAACAAATAAGACAGACTACGTGGCCTAAACAACAGAAACTTACATTCTTATAATTCTAGAGTCTGGAAGTCCAAGATGGTTTCTCCTGGGGCTCTCTCCTTAGCTTTGCACATGGCTGCCTTCCCCTGTGTCCCCCATCTGGTGTGTTCTCTCTGAGCACCTAACCCTAGTATCCACGTGTCCTGACGTCATCCTATAAGTACACCTATTGGATTGGATCAGGGCCCACCCTAAAGGCCTCATTTTAACTTAATTACCTCTTCAAAGGCCTTGTCTCCACATACTCTCACATTCTGAGGTCCTGGGGGTTAGAGCTTCAAGTTAATGAATTTGGGGGCAGCCACTATTCGGCTCAGAATAGGGAATCTTGAGAATTTCCCCTTAGCAAAGAGTCATGTGCCAGGCCTCTTCCCAAGGGAAAGGACCTGCTATGGCTTCTGCTTGTAGTGTTGTCAGGGGTAAACTTGTAATTCACACATGATTCTCACACATGCTGACTCTTTGATGTGTCAGCCAGGCCTGCCCAAACTTGGGTGATGGGTCAGTACTTCATTCCTTACTTAAGAAGCACCCCTGGTTTGTTTTTGAGGATGATTTTGCCACCCTGAGTTACAATGTTTGTATAACTTTGCCAGGCTACTTCTGGGGAAAAAATCATTTAGCATATTTAATTGTATTAGTTTCACTAACTTTCTGTCCTCTTATTTTTAAATGGAAGCCCCAGAATAAGACCAAGTTCATACCCCATAGCACAGAACATGGGCTATTGCTTCTCTCCATGCAACCTCCCATGCCTTCTGCACCTCAAAGCAAACCACTCTGCTACCCTTTGCTAAAGCCCTTGATCCTCAGTTTAGCCTGGAGAGACTGGCAGTATTGTGTAAAAATTGTCCATCCAAGCTATTCAGAAATCCCACAGATCAATGAGATTAGTGTGAAAGATTCCTGGATCAATCCATGTCCTCATGTCATTTTCAAAATGAGTCAGAGTTTCTGGTTTCTGTCAGACTTGTGACTAAGAGAAGAAGGAAAAGAGATGTCCTTAAAGACTGTTTTTTTGTCCCTAAACTAAGAAATGTGTGGAATATTTACTTCCATAATTTGCTCTCACATTCCTCTAGATCCGCAGATTGCAGTGGTCAAACATGAATAGTCAGTGCTGCTGGCAGAGCTCTCTGACCGTTCAGGCCATCCGGCCTGCTGTGGATCCCACTCCTGACCTCCCCAGCCTTTGTACCCCAATCCCTTGTCCCCCAGTTATCCCCTGCTTTTCCAGTAGCTCAGTTTCTTGTCTCTGAATTATATTCTTGATATATATCTTTCCCTGAAACCTGCTAGGAGCGCCCTGGACTATAATCTCCTGTCTTCCTGAATCCTTGATACTAGTAGTTTCTAATTACCCATGGTTAGATGATATGCTGCTTGGATAGGTATTCTGGATAAGAGACCTAAACCCTAGTATAGGGATCAACAGGTCACTGGTTCGATTCCTGGTCAGGGCACATGCCCGGGTTGCAGGCTTGATCCCCAGTAGGAGGCATGCAGGAGGCAGCCAGTCAATAATTCTCTCTCCCTCTCCCTTCCCCTCTCTCTAAAAAATCAATAAAAAGGCATATTTAAAAAAATAAGTTTTATAGTTCCTTTCCTAGGCTTCATGAGAACCCTGGTGGCACTGAAGATGGGGCAGGGGAATGTGTTGAGAGGAGGTAGCAAATTAGATGAAGACTAGTTACTGATGATTTTTTATTCCTTCAGTGCCTAGCCAATGATCATATATACAGTAGGGATGCAATCAAACTGAAATATTTGAGTGTGTATATCGTCCTATGCTTTATGCTGTACACTAGGGGCGCAAGAGTAAACAAAATACAAATAAGCCCAACTAGATTATAGCCTAGTAGAGGAAAAAAGCCCTAAATGGATCATCCTACAAGTGCATCATAATTAAAAATTGTGATACACTTTAAAAGAACACTCCGAGTCCACATGTTTGTCCCCTGTCATCCTGTAAGTGGGTGCTACACCGCTGGCTGGCTGCCTGCATTACTCTCCTCTCTTTTACCTCAGAGTGAAGGAGCAATTCTTCATCCGTGGTGAATGCATGGTAGTTTTGCTGAGGCGCTTGTGCCTGATGGTGAGTGGAGTGGAGTCAGAGACTGTCATGCCAGTCCACCTTGTGTTTGGGAAAGCCGACTATCAGAACAGAGAACAGGGCCCCTGTGGTAGATAGAACCTCTTTCGTCACATCATAGGTTCATGGTTGATTACTTCTACATACTGGCTGTTGCCTTTTCCTGTGGATTGGGTGTTAAGCCTGAATGAGAAAGATACTGGGAAATTAAAAATAAAAATCTTCATTGAAGAAGATCAGGGAGAAAAAAAGGATTTGCAGACCCAGTATACTTGGGGAGGGGGTGATATGATAAGGTCTTTTTTTAAGGAAATTGCATATAAATCTAGACATGAAAAACAGGAAAGGGTTATCTGAGTAAAGAATTAGAAGCAGAGCAGTGGAAGGGAGGAAACAACATTGCCGGGTCCCAGAAGCTGGGCACAAAGGAGCTCGGGGGGCATGAAGAAGTCTGATGAATCTGCACTAGAGACAGCAGGGCGCAGGAGAGGGGGTAGGATAGTGAATTAGACTTGGAGAGATAGGAAGGGCTAGATCAGACACGGCCTTGCAGCTGTCACCTGCTCTGCAGAGGAATCAGTGACCGACCTGTGCTGTGTGCCCTTAGCCAATGGCTTGTCCCTGCTTCGTGGCTCAGCCTGTAAGCCTTTCTCATGCTCCCCCTATATTTCTAGTCAGGACTACCACTACTCCTTAAGATTCAGTTCCACATTATTAAATCTATTGCTTAGGGCTTGTCTTTGACTCTCAGTGCCCAAGTATTTTGCTGGTGGGGTAAGGGGAGGAGAGCACACCTGGGGGACTCAGATATCTTAAATCATTAGCCTAATCTACAACTCTCTTTCTACATGGAATTCAGGAAAAGCTCAACACTATGACATGCTTCAGTATATCTATATAAAGTTATATATAGCTCATGAAATATTTGTCAAGTAGAAGGAATCAGACGTTGGATGAAGAATTATTTACCACTTTCCATAAAAGAGTGTGTCCTTTCAGTCTCATGTCGTCCAACATAGGAATTGCACTTTGTTGTTTTGTTTGTTTTTATTTAAATTCTTTATTGTTTAAAGTATTACATAAGTCTCCTTCCCCCCCCCCCATTGATCTCTCCCCGGCTGCCCCCACTGCCCAGTAAGTGCTCCCCCACCCCCGTCTGTGTCCATTGGTTTTGCTCATATGCATGCACACCAGTCCTTTGGTTGATCTCTTACCCTCTCACTCCCCCCACCCCGCCTTCCCTTATAGGTTGGACAGTCTATTCCATGCTTCTGCTAAGGGAAATAAGCCAGTCAGAGAAAGATAAATATCACATGATCTCACTCATTTGTGGAATGTAATGAGCAACATAAACTGAGGAACCAAAATAGAACCAGAGTTGTAGGAATTGCACTTTGAATGTGGCAGAAACTTGTGTGCTTCTCTTTATAACAACCCTTTACTGCACTGATTTTCATAATACTTCCTGCAAAGAAAAAGCAGAGTCATGCCTTTTGTGTCCGATAATTGCTGGGTACAGTGCCGCTCACGTAGTAGGTGTTTTATGACAGCAACACTGAAAACTCCTCTCAGCAGAATACATCCTTAGGAAGGACAGCTTTTTGCTGAACAAATTATAGACGCTGGAGTTAGTGGTGGATCAGCTCTGTGCTCTTCGTATTGCCCAGAGAGGATTAGGCTATAAAAGAGGATCGGAGAGAGTGCGGCCGGTTGTGGAAGTCTATAGCAGTGTTATAGATGCATATTTGCCATAATGTGGCTATAAAGACAAATCATGCAGCCAGTCATAAAAAAGATAACACAGGGGGCATAAAATCATAACGCTGCCATATATCCAGTACTTAGTATGTGTCAGATACTGTGCTAGGACTTAGCTCCAAGCTTCACAACAGCTATTATCATCTCTTACAGGTCAGACAAGAAAGACACAGGTGGGCAACGTTAGCCCACAACTACCCAGTTTATAAATGTTGGGGGAACTTCACACCAGGTCTGTCCACTTAAAGCTCTAAACTTAGACTCTGCCAAGGACACTCCATTTTCCAAATAAGTTTAGGCCATAGAGGTCAGGCCTGATCCAAACACAGCAAAACAAAGATCTGTCACACACCACTCAAGGGCTGACATAAGTGACCTGCTCCATGCGTTATCCAAAGACAGATATTACCACAAGTAGCGGAGCTCTTAAACAGTCTAGCGAGTAGAGGATCTGTTGCCATGAAAGGCACTTAATTCTTTCCTCAAAACTTCAGTCAAGTGGCCTGAAACGCTACGAGTGTCCTGTTCACAATACGGTGCTTGGTTCCGCTCTGTTTATCTATCAGCCTGACCTTTGAGTAAATGTCAAAGTGAATTTATGTATTTTTTTCCAATGTGCATGAGACATATTTGAGGAGCAGGGTCAGCTCAAATGAATGATGCTTGAGTCTTGTTAAAACCTGAGGTGTACTGACTTTGTGACTTCATTACAGTCACGTGTCACTTAAAAATGGGATGTGTTCTGAAAAATGCCTTATTAGGTGATTTCACTGTTGCCTGAATGCTTAGGGGCCATGATGAACAAAATGGCACGAGATTAAATTAAGCAAAAAAGTGAAAATGATGCAATCAAGAGACGTGAGATGTACGAGGCTGCTGCTGGCTTAACATGGAACACTATGTTACAGCAAACATTTTTTTTTATAAGTAGAAAGAGTATACTCTAAAATAACAATGAAAAGTATAGTAAGTACATAAACTACTATCATAGTCATTTATTATCATCATCAAGTGTTATGTGCTGTACATAATTGTATGTGCTATAGTTTTATACCACTGGCAGCACAGTAGGTTTGTTTATACCATCATCAGCACAAACATGTGAGTAATGTGTTGTGCTATGACTTTAAGGTGGCTATGATGTTACTAGGTAATAGGAGTTTTCCAGCGCCATTATAACTTATGGAACCTCCGCCATATACAGTCCATTGTTGTCCAAGATGTTATGTGGTGCATGACTGCATTTCTTTTAAGTCAGGATCTCATGAGACACCTGCTATAGACAAGGCTGAGGATACACTGATGAACAAGAAATACTGGCTCCCATAAATGCCCCTCAACCCCCTCTTAAAATATTTGGGCTTAGCTCACTGTGCCTCTGCATAGCCCCACAACTGATGGTTCCCAAATTAGTAGACAGGGAGGTAAAAGGAGTTTATTCTGTACTACTTTCTCACACTGATTTAGTAAAGTCTGATTTATTGGCCTTAGAAAGTGATAAAAACACATTTCTTATACTCTCTGGTTAGTTGAATGTAATTTAATAATTTGCGTTTTTGATGTGTGCCCTTTGCTAATTTAAAAATAACCAAACTCTGATTTTATCATTTTGATTCAGGAATTGACTGGCCTTCATATACAGTGTAGTAGTTACTGACCCACTGTGAGCAAACCATTCTTTGTGAAGTGTTTTCCCAGAAATGGAGATGCTTTTATACAAATCGCTCCCCCTTCTGGTGCTGTCTCTTGTTAGCAGCAGCATGCATTTTGTGTAAAAGCTGGCAGGGGTTAGGATGCAGATCAGGGTCCTGGACCTCAGCACAGCTGACTGGCTTGGACAGGGATGAAATCTGCAACTTCTGCCTCATTAGCAACCGGTCTCCAACTGAGTTAACCAGCCTTAGGCAATTGGCGAACGCTGAAGGTTAATTCTTTCTGCCCATAGGTAAAGTTACAGCTCAATGAACTAAGCCCTAAAAATGTTATAGCTCCATCCAGGACATTTTAAGTGGGGGGGAAAATGGCTGGTAGTACAAAAAGGTGAAATGAATTGCAAACAAGTCTAAAACAGACTTGCAATTTTTTCCAAGAGTTGTACAAAATATTCTGTGACTTTTATAGAGGGTATGACTCAAAACATGTTTCAACCATCTGATTGCCAGAAACTATTAAAATAAATAGTACAAATAGGGCAATTAAATATAGACACCAACAGTGTCAAACCACATGAGAAAAGAAATGAAGCAGCTTTGTTTTTCTTGTAAAAACACCCAGGTGAATTTATTTGGAATTAGAATAAAGGCCTGCTTTGAAAAGCTAGATAGGGAGGAAGACTGAAGAGAATAAAAAAATGATGATAATTCCCCCCTCGAGGGAGTCCTTTTCTGAACTAATATATTCGTATGAGGCCTTGCTGAATTATACACAGACCAGATAGTAAAGCCTCCAGGGACAGAACCAAGGGCTACTGCCTCTGTAGTTTAAGTCTAATGTCATGGATTCATTTTACACTTCCTAGGCGTCCTGCGATCCCAGGCCACTGCTCATCCTCCACAGACACCTGGCTTTCCTCTCCTGGCTCCTGTGTCTTGCAGACACTGCGTTTGAGAGCTCAGGGAGGTCTCCCCAGTAAGCATCCCCGTGTGTGAGATAATGTGACACCATGGAACCGAAATGAGCCCCATTCTCTGGCAATGTGGACCCTGGGAATGAAAAATGAATGTCAAAGTGTGCCTGTCTGCACATAAAGAGAAAAATCGAAAACTCGTTTTGAGTACTGCTAGCCTAAGGCCAAGCCAGGAGGCCCTTCAACAGTTACTTAGGGATGAGGGTGATCGCAAGAATTTGGAACTTCAGTATGAACATGTTACTGTGTCTATTCATTCCTCCACTTAGCTTCCTGGCGGGAGGCAGAGGACCAAAGAAAGCAATTCGAAAATAGCTCAGGTGTATTGAGAGTGTACCGTGTGCTAAATGTCAGGTACTTGGAAAACTGCATGTAATTTTTGAAATAGGTAGTTGTAAACGTTAAGGAAGACCAACCAGGAAGGACAGAGTCAGGATCCAACTGAGGAAGCTGGTCACTTGCCTCAGCTTTGCTCATGGGGTTGCCCTCACTATAATGCTCATTGAAACTGCAATTCAAGTACCAAGCGCGGTTCACAACCGGTTAACTTGTAATAACAGAAACATGGGACTTTCATAACAAAAGGAAGAAAACTCATTTCTGGCAATAGTGTGACAGAAAAGAATATAGAATCCATAATAGATCAAATTATTGTGACACTGTTTTACCTTCCCTGATGTCTTCTGAGGTGTACATGTAAAGTTATGTAGAAATTCTAGAATTATGGTGCTGAGAAAGGGTCCTCAGAGATCTTCTAGATTTCTAGAATAATATGTTAGGGCCATACAACAATACTGCAAAGGGTTTATACCCTCATCATAAAATCAGACCCAATGGATATTGTTGAAAAGTACATTCTCTCTTGTAACATTAAACCTTTATCTAATTTAATTTTCAGAACTTCTTTCAAATAGTTAGCAACCTTCTAGATGAAGAAAACAAAGAAAAATGGGAAGATGCACAACAGGTAAGGTTGGAGTTATTTCATGATGTAAAATGAAGTTGGTTAAATAAAGTTTAAAAATATGTGAAGAAATTAATGGCTTGCCTTTTCAAGAATATCAAAGGGGACTTTTAGAAGTCATTGTGGATTATATTATACTAATTTTACAGAAAACAAGTTATCTCTCTTATAACAATCAATGGAATGAATAATCTTAACATGAGAAAACTGAGCAGATTTAACTAATTTATAACTTAATACATAATAACTATATGCCTTGTCAGTCGGTTTCTTTCCTGTCTTCAGACTGGAAAAACAGCAAATGTAAAAGCACATATTGCAAATGGAACAGTGGGGTATGAAGGAATAAACCATTTGCATTTACCACCACACTATATATAATCTTGATCATACATGCAGACGTGCACTTTGATCCAAAGCCAAAAGCTGTAAATATGAGTTCTCATTTTAAATGTTTAAATGGAAAATTCTGCTCCCCCCCCCCCCCCCCGCCTTTCTGCTGTGCGTGATCAGTGTAGCAAGTGGCCCTATTGGTTTAGTTATTGTTTTAAAATGCTTTGCACTGCCACTGGTGCAATATTATCTGACATATGGCCAATAATGTTTTTTTTCTATATTGCAGCAAAAGTAGGTTAGAGGTTAAGAAGAGGGGAATATTTTTTACAATCCTGTAAAAATGTAATTTAACTGAATGTTAAACTTTGTTTTCTACTTGACCCTTATTAAAAACTCCAAGGGAACAATGCATTCTTGAAAATAAGAATATTTTCTGAGGTTCAGATGAGCCATCTACCCCTTCTTCCTTGTAAATCACATCTGGGTCCTGAGGAGTAGGGCATGGCCTTTATTCCTATTATGATAGGAGCTCTAAAAATAATCCAGTGTGGGTCTACCTCATTATCAGGTACCAATTCGGTGCTTCTGGCCATAGCAAGGGAAAAAGAAAGTACCCCTTGGTTTAAGACCCTGAATCCTTTTCTACTAGTTTCAATTATATATTTGTCCTTGGCATTTTTTTCAAGAGGAAAGCCCCATCCACTCACTGCAAGTAAAAGGTCTTTCCTTAGTAAACTGCCACAGAAGCTAAGCACATCTTTCTAGAATCCTGGAGACGATTAATTATGAGTATATTTAGAACAAATGTGTAGCATCCTACAATTTGCAATTTATCCGATGCTGGTATTTATTGTGAGGTCCCCACGTGAGTGAATAATGAATGGTGGCAGAACTTCTCAGCAATGGAAAATTCTGAAGCCATAATCCAACTATTTACCTGTGATTTTAAGTTAACTATAGTCATATCTTTCACTTATTTTTCAGGAGTGATGATCCTTAATGCTTTTTAAAAATAACCATTTTAAATTAAAAACAACTGTTTTTTGTAGCTTTTACAAAGAAGTGTTTTCATAAATGCAGCCATATGGTGGATGAATCTCCAAGTTTGTGGCACAAAGGGTAAACTCTTCAGAAATAAGCCCGGTTTAAAATCCACCAAATAGTCCCTAGTCCCGAGTGGCCCCCTTATCTTATTTTAGCGTAATTGCCTCAGCAAAATAAAATATAACACGTGGCTGTATAGGCATTTGGAAAATATGACACTTTTGAGCAACAACAACAAAAAACAGAATAATTTCAGAACGTGTTTGCTGCACATCAGCCATAGTTAGGAAGGATGAAACTATATTTAGTTTCAGCATTCTACTCAAAACGTAGCATACTAAAGGAGAGAAAAAAGGCTCCACTTTGTATTACACTGTTTCATACGCCATCACTGTGATTTGAACAGACAAGTCCATTTCAGTCCAGACAAGCCATTTTAATTTCAGGCGTGATATCACGTTCTGTGTTTTCATTATACTGAAAATTCCCTTACCTACAGCAGGAGTGGGCAAACTTCAACCAGGGAGCCAAATCCAGCCTCACACGTGTTGTGTAAATAAACTGGGAATACAAGCACATTCATTCATTTACATAATATCTATGGCTACTTCTGTGAGACAAGGACAGAGTTAAGTTGTTCCAACAGAGACCCCCGACCCACAAAAACTGAAAATGTTCCCTGTCTGGCCCTTTACATAAAAACGTTACCAACCTCTGCTCTATTTTGACTACTGCTGGGGAAATAGAATTAAAAACAAAATCTTCTGCCAAGCTAGCAAACCCCTCCGCAAAGGTAGAAGAGAAAGAAAAGAGTTTTATCTTTTTATTGAATAAGCACTAAACTGCACCAGAAGGTGATGGATCACAGGAAATCCGCTAAGAAAATGCAAGGACAAAAAGACATCTCACCCCTTTGAATAGCCCAGCGAATACAACAGATTATACATGTGTCCTCAAGATAAACAGTAACTAGTCCTCGAGTAAGAGAACTTGATAGCACAATTTGTCACACATAGTTCTTCTGAAATTCACTTGGTAATTGAGGTGACCATGTGTTAGTTAATTGGCTTTATCCAAAGTAAAAACATGAAAAGCCTTATGTTTTAATGACTGAAGGTATGTTTGCACCTTAGAGCGGGTGCTTGCTGAAGTTCGGTCCGGCCATCCCACAGGAACTGAGAAGTGCGGGCACAGTCTCCCTTTTTACTTTTCAAAGAAAGACACGCCTGGGTCTTTAAGGTGATAAGAGGCTGTTTCACTTTTTAAAAGTGTAACCAATATATCCAGGAGACAGAGCAAGAACTCAACAAGGACTCGTTTTCTAAAGTAAATGCTCTAAGAGAAGAGAAGAAGTGGGGAGCGGGTTTGGGGAAGGGTATCTCTTATTTTCAACAGAGAAAAGTAAGCCTCTTAGTTATGTTTTTTATTGATTTCAGAGAGGGAGAGGGAGAGAGAGAGATGGAAACATCAATGATGAGAGAGAGTCATTGATTGGCTGCCTCCTGCATGCCCCACACAGGTTCAAGTCAGCAACCTGGGTATGTGCCCTGACTGGGAATCGAACCATGACCTCCTGGTTCATAGGTTGATGCTCAACCATTGAGCCACACCAGCAGGGCAAAGCCTCTTAGCTTAAATTTGTATTTGCCCTTACACTACACATACTCATTTACACATACACCTACACAAAAACAGAAGGAAAAATGCAGTAGCAGCTGGAAGCTTGGAGTGGATGGACATTTTGTGCACATTTTTAGAATGGGGATGATGACATTTCAGAATTCATATTTCATGATTGGAAATGTAGGTAAGAAATAGAATTTCTCCCTAAATATTCCTGAATGTAAAAACAAAACAACTATCTATGCCAAACATTTGTAAATGTAATATCCATTTTTGACATCTTCAAGATATGTAAGTAAATACATAACCTCAATGGCTGATTTTTAGACCAGCGCAGCCACAGGTTCCTGTAACATACATGCACTGTGCCTGCTACCCTCAGGGACCAAGTCTCCTCGCTCCTCTAGCCCTCTTCCGGCTCTTCCTGTATGCTTTCCTGCTGATCAGCATGGCTTCCCCCTCTGCACTAGCCTTTGCAAATACAAAGCCACTGAAACTCTTTAATCCACTTCATTTTTCTCGTGGCTAGAAGCTGCAGTGGTGCTAAATGGCTAAAAGAAATGCATTTAACTTCCAAGGACTCCTTTGCTCTAATATGGTTATATAACAAAGGCTGACACAAGAAGCATTATGGGTTATACTTGCTAAATTCATGTCACCTTTTAAATGGCTTTCATGTTCCACACACTGTGAGCTCTTGGCAGAATTAGGTCGTCTTTAAGAAAGCACTCATCTGTTTGTTGTGTGTGAGGTGGCATCATTTGAGGTTTGTTCTGTATAAGTACCTGTGAAGGACCTACTCTAGAGCTGTTACGGTTGTAAAATTATCCCTAAAGTTACTAATACAGTGGGTATTACAATTATTTGAAATAAATATCGCTTGCAAGATATTAGTTATTACGTGGTAGACTTAATAGTTTGTAAATACCTTTATGGGGGCAATAATAGTTGTTTTTCTTCTAGTGTCCATCATATAATGCTAATAGATAAAATGTAAAAAAAACCCAAATTTCAGTGTTTGTTCTATGTTGTCTTTCAGTGAAGGAAGGAGCTCATCAAAAGTAAAGACACTCTAAGTAGACCATCTGTTGGATATTTTGAGTTTCTATACATTTATAAAGGATTAATCACTGCATCCTATCACTTCCAAAGTTCTTGCTGTGTGACACCTGCTGTCGTTCTCAGCTATTAGCTAAAAAATACAATTGTTGCCAGTTGCAGAAATGTCTCTAAATAAATCAGAACTTGTTTGTGACCTCATTATGTAGTTGGTATTGTTTTTTAATTCCAGTTATCTATTCCATTGCATAGACTTTTTATTTCATTCTCATCTTTTCTTATTTTTGTAGATTTACCCAGGCTCAATAGAGTTGATGCAGGTGATTGAAGACTTTATACACATTGTTGGAATGGGGATGATGGACTTTCAGAATTCATACTTAATGACTGGAAATGTAGGTAAGAAATAGGATTTTTTTCCAAAATCTTACTGAAATTAAAAAAAAAAAAAAATTGCAAGTATCTGCGCCATCCATTTCTAAGTGTAATTGTCCATTGTTCCTAACTTTAAGTATCTCAGAGTAATGCATTATGGACTCCTGGTGTCTGATTTTTAAATGAACTACCCCCCCCACACACACACACATTTGCATGCATCTGTATTCATTTGTAGGAATGCATAAAGACCTACTGGTGTTTATCTGCACATGTATATTTAAAGGAGAATATGTGCTTCTTTTTCCATTGCCAAATGCTCATTGCTCTTCAATCTAATGTTGAAAGCATATAATATACACTTGAGTGTGTTTCTTAAGAAAATGAGTCTTTATAATTCTCCATATGAGGATGCCGAGTTCCTCTCCTGCTAGTGGTCCCGAGTAAGTGCTGGATCTGCATGGGTTGTAGAAGGCTTCAGAATACCTTTAAGGGTCATGATCATGGTGCTATTGCTGCAGTTTCCTTTTTCCTGAGTGGCTCCCGAGACACACTGGATCTCTCAGATTCCTCTGTAGTGGGTTCTGTAATGCTAGGGCACATACATTGAAAACACATTTCCTCCTTATTTGCCTTAACATTGTCCCTTATAGAGAAAAGTTACATAGCAAAACCTACACACACTTTGAGGCTGCCACAGTTTCATTGAGCCAACATTAATTAACCAAATGGCACTTTTCTCTTTGTAGTTAAAAAAAAATGGTAAGAGCAAAAAAATTGATCTTAAATGCATTGAATTGGTATCCGTTTATAGTTTTCTCATTTCTTAAAGCTTCCTTTTGTGATGTTATTATAATTCAGAAAGATTTTCTTTTATCTACATGCTATAGTACAGAGAGTAATGTGTTTAAATAAACATCTTCACATTCTTATTCACTGGATGTTTAAGCATTAGTTTCTGGCTCAGGAAGAGAACTAACTTAGTAGGGAGTTCAACTGGTATAGAGCATACTTTTTCTATGCTTAAAACTTTTGATGGTTCCCTTTATATTTATTTGATTTCTTCTGAAGGTCCTTTAGTCCCTCAGAGACTCATTTGATCCTAAGATATCTTTTACAAGGGTGACTTGACCTCAACTCGCAATGAGTAATAGCTAACTACCAGTAATATTCTCCAGTTGAGGAAAGCCTATACAATGGAGTCTGAAGACATTTTCTTCCCCATATAGCATCTTCATGCCGCATAAGGTTTTACCAGTCAAACTTATATTGTAATTCACCTTCAGAGTCAGTTTGAAGGCCCACATTTTCCCCAGAGAGGGTGTTCAGCAGCTTGCGCTGGTTCAGGAATGGAATGAGCTAATCCTTGCTAGGGCCAATGACAAGAAAAAGGACCACAGAATAGTATCTTTGTTGATGAGTTCAGAAACCCAAGCAAATCCAAATTATATGTCCATTCCAAAAGTAGGTAAGCAAGAGAAGAAAGGTACTCTATAGGTAAGGGATAGCATGTTGAACTATGATTTGGGGGGCACCTGGGAAGAACCTGGGAGTTTCTAGGGATGGTGGTCATTCAAGTTGGGACCACACTCCTAAGGGCCTTATTTCTGACTTCTTTTCTGAGAAAGAACATGAAGACAGCTCTGCCAGATGGGATAATTCTCAAAGTAATGTACCAGAAAAATTGAAAAGAAACAAATAGCTATTGTGGTTTTTTTTTTTTTTCTTTTCGTAAAGGTTAATATCAATTCTGAAAGGTATTGTTAATTAAAAGTATTATCAGAGTAATGCATAGCATTTGTTCAAAATGTATTTAGAGAAAACTCTAAAAGACAAAGCCAATTCTAGAGTCTAGAAAACTTAATTTGAATCTTGAAGCAGGCTGCTTGAATAACATCATATCAAATTCTCCATAGTACCAGTATGATTTACATAAAATTCCATAAATTTCAAACATCATTTCCTCTTTACCTTTCTCTGGACTTCCCAAAATTGTATTTTTGAAATATTTGTGCATTATTATTTTTTTGCATTTTGATTAGGTTCTCTAGGTTTGCCTACTTTCTTTATCATCACTAAACTTTTAAAAAAGAAATTGTTGATTTTTTTAGAGAGAAAGGAAGGGAGAGGGAGAGAGAGAGTGAGAAACATTGATATGAGAGGGAACATTGATGAGCTACCTCCTGAATGCCCCTTATGGGGGATGGAACCCGCAACTCAGACATGTGCCCTGACTGGTAATGGAATCAGCTACCTTTGGTGAACCAATTGAATCACCCAACCAATTGAATCACACTGGCCAGGGCTATCATCACTAAACTTTAAGAAATGTGCTAAGCAGCCCAGCCAGTGTTGCTCAGTGGTTACCAGTTCTCTGGAAACCTCTTAGACCAGTAAAGTTACACATAAAATTAAGCATCATAATTCACTAGTATCGAATTGGATAATATGAATAATTGCTATTAATAATCTTTTAAAAATATATATTTTATTGACTTTTTATAGAGAGGAAGGGAGAGGGATAGAGAGTTAGAAACATCGATGAGAGAGAAACATTGATCAGCTGCCTCCTGCACACCCTCCACTGGGGATGTGCCTGCAACCAAGGTACATGCCCTTGACCGGAATAGAACCCGGGACCCTTCAGTCCGCAGGCCGACGCTCTATCCACTGAGCCAAACCGGTTAGGGGACTATTAATATTCTTTATGTTATCCAATTTGGTACTAATATATGATTTCGTAATTATACTGTTTATCTGACATTTCCAAGATATTTGGATAAGGACACACTTAGAGACTATTTTACATTAGAAATTATAAAACGTGAGTTGGTACTGATTTATCTTATATCCAAAGTCCAAATATTAATTATCTGGCATCTAGCTCATTAAACTGAAAACACACACGCTTGCATGCACACATACACACAGCATGTGTGATAAACAGAGACTAGGTAATTGAGAATGGTTCATTTTTCCTGATGGCCTTTTTCTTCACAGCGTGTTGGATTAAGACTACTTAAAGAGCTTCAAGAGATCATCATGTGTTTTCAAGAGATTACAATTTTTTTCATAAAGCCTTTATGCATAGCCACCTCCCTTCTCTGGAAGATAGATAATAGGTACCTGAAAAAGAGACAAAGTTGAACAGCCAAAAATAAATGCCATAAAGACCATAAATTCAATAAGAGAGTCAGAACCTTGCTGATTCCCCAACTTTAAATATTTTCAGTGTTTTTGTTTTCTGGTTCCTGGTTTAGAAAGAAGGAGTCAGAAGCAGACACAGTGCTGTTAGAAGCACGTATGTATCAAATAAAATAGATGAAATGCTGAAACAATAAGGACCATGAGGTACTGAAAGAATGTACCAGAGTATGGAGTCCACACTATGGGAACAAACTACTCCTCATTCCTCAGACTTGAGGACAGTATATCTAAGACAAAGGGCAATCATTTATTTATTTATTTGTTTTTAAATCCTCACCGAGAATATGTTTTTGTTGATTTTAGAGAAAGGGGGTGGAGGGGGGGAGGACATGGATGTGAGAGAGAAACATCAATTGGTTTTTCCAGTATAGGCTATTACTGGGCTGGAACCCACAACCAAGGTATGTGCCCTGACCAGGAATCAAACCAGCAACGTTTTGATGTATGGGACAACCCTCCAACCAAATTAGCTAACCAGCCATGGCCAAAGGACAATAATTTAGGTCTAAAGACATGGCCTTTATTCATCGAGATGATAGTTTCTATGATCTAAATAATATGGCAGGAAAATAAGTGACATATTTTGGAAAGACATCTTCAAAAATAGTTCAAATGAAAAGTTTTGAAGCTTTTTAAATTAAAAAGTGTCCCTACCTGTCCCAGCTTTTGATAGATAAAATGCTCTAATATGCTAACAATCTGAACAGTTTGGTATGATATATACGTATGCATGTTCAGTTTTGGAGGGAGCAGGCCCATAGCTTTGATCAATTTTCAAAAGACTTATGATCTCAAAATGTTTGACACAAGGTTTGGAAAAAATACTTTTATGAACAAATACATTAAACAAGCTAATGCATTTGTAAAATAATTTATCTTCAATGAAATACTTATTTTTCATATTCACATATGAATATGAAATTCAAAATAGACACACAATGATTATAATAAATGAAAGTTAATGAACATTTACTAAAGACTAATCACTCTACTAATAGCTAATATAATTACTGATTGAATGAATTAATGAATAAATATGAAAACTGATATTCTACCGAGAGATTTCAACTTTCAATATGCCTCAGGTTATTATAAAATTGCATTCTAAATGTTCTAAATATTCTGTATAAGTGATTTTTATTTTAGTAAAAAATGTGAATTTTTAAAAAACATTTTTATTATCCAGTAAGTCAGGAAGATCAAATCTTAATATTATTTAAAATTAGTTGTCTTCACTGAAAATATTCTTTAAAGATTTGTTTAAACTTGTTTTCTATACTTTCTCTCCAAACATTTTCTCTTCAGTCTCTTGCAGTTCAGCATTTCCCTCATCACTTTCCTGAAACTCCTCTCTGAAAAGCCTTCTGGAAACTCCCCATTCACAAATTAAACCTCCCGTATTTCAACCTTCATGTCCTCTGAACCTTGCTGACCACACTCTTTTGAAATTGTACCTTTCATTATCATTTCTATATCTATTATAGTATAAAATGTAATTAAAGGATAAAAGTTAGATTTTTTTTTTAGATACAGAGAGGATAAAGGACTGAATGGAAAAAAGTAAATAATTTGAGGCCCAGATGTTTTCACTTCCAAAGCTAGACTAGAATGTGTGAGATCTCCAATCATAGGGCCCACTCATGCATTTCCATTGTTCTGAAGATTTGTCTAAGGCTGCAGCAGAGTGTTTTATCCTTGTGTTTTTTTCCATTACACTTTTAGTCCATCTGTTTTGCATAAAAACTCCATGTAGCATTTAGCAATTTATATATTTTTTATTTATAAGGAAGAATCTTCTGTTCTTTAGAAATTGTTTTAATTTTGAACTTGGAACTACTAGTAGAATTGCACTCATCAAACTGAATTCAAGGAACATCAGTGATGTGTTGCATGTTACTAGCCTACTATCTATGTTCCATTTTAAAAAATGATTTATATCTTACTATTTCCCTAAGTAATTCAGGTCATTAAAAAGAAATGAGTAATCTTAGCATGAGATTGCAGTCTATTTGTGGACATAAACAAAAACAAATAAGAAAATAAAATAGCAAGTGCACTTGGTATGTGTCATAAAAAACAAGTGTTAAGAAACTCATTCTAAGAGATAGTGTTCTGTGTAAAGATCTAGAAAAACTTAGGAAGTAACCACTTACTGTTGACTTTGAAAGATAGACTGGATCATTGACAGTTTCACATAAAGGAGCGTGAGTGACAAAGAGATGGTTATGTTCCAGAACATTCTTTAGCAAAAAACAGTATAGAGATGAGAAAGTTGAGGTTGTGTGTAGGGTATAAATGGCCTATTTTGATAAAAGCATGTATGTATGGAAGTAAAGGTGAAATAAAATCTAAGAAGTGTAGGATGGTTCTGAAGACAATAGGAGCTACTAAAGCTTAACTTGATGAGGGTGGTGCTTTGGTAAGTAATGTGTTTATAGCAGAAAGAGAATTTGTTGAAATTGAGAAACGCTATAAATGTGAACACTAGAAGGCTTTTTACCATAATCCATGTAGGAGAAAATGAAGACTTGAATTACTGGTAGTAGAAATAGTAACCAAAATGTGGTTATGAATTTGAGATTGCCTGATGGCAGAAAAGGCAGCATTCCATAACTGACTGAGGTAGAAGACAGGAGGGAGGAATTGAGATTATATTTATTTGATGAACATTTGAGCATGTCTTTTACATATTAATATTTAGATTCAAGTGTGACCCTCAAGTGAAAAAAATAAAATGAGGCCTTGAACTTTTGTAGAGAAGTGAAATTTATGATACATACTTGGTAATTGACTGTGTAAAAGTGATCGTTGAAGCCACAAATTTTTTTTCTACTATTAGGACAATAACAACAGAGAAAAGATGTAAGGTGTTGCCTAAAGAGTCAGAGTTAGAATAAACAGAGAGAGTATGTATAAAGAGTTTCAGAACAAGACAGCATAAAACCATTGCCATGTAATTAATAGGAGAGAAAGAGCATTTCAGAATGATTATGCTACTTATATTAATTGTTCAGCATATTAGCATTAAGCAAAATTGTATGTGATTGTTGATGATATAACAATACTTCTCCAGGAAAAGTGCAGACATGGTTCTTTGTGTGCTTTCAATGGATCACAACCTTAACACTTTGATAAAATTATCTCCAAGCATTTACTTTGCACAGATGAATGCTGTAGATACACGTATTGCTATTTTTCAACTTTCCTTTGGAACTATTCAAAGTTAATAATATCGTATTAAAAAGAAACACTTTCAGGCTAACGATATCTCAAATACGGAATGTTATAATTGTTAGCTGTAGAGAATTTCAAATGTGGCTTCTATATGTAAGCCCTAAGAGATAAAAGATTTCAAAAAGTATTGTTTCAGTTACTCTCCAGTAATCCAATAAGGCGAGTGCCTTACAAACATTGAAGTTGAGACATTTTTCTTTGCCAAGCTAAATATCACTGTCTATTCTCGGTCTAGAAATATGAAATCCTGGGCTTTTCAGAATGAACATTCATACTTGATTTTTTTTTCTGAAATTGAATCAAAATTTAATCTGAAGAATGGCATAATACAATTTAACATCTTTCTCTCTACAACACTGTCTCATAAATATCAAGTCTTTGTTATTTCTTATACTCACTGGTAAATTTAATCATTTCTTTGGTAGAATATATTGTTCTTCATTTGAGAAGCAGAATTTCAATCTGATGATGTAATTATGAAAATAAAGTGGTTTCTCTTTCTTGGCTTATTTAACTTTCTGTCGCTGCTGACTTTTATCGCTCATACATCTTCACTTCTTTAACTTCCTTTCTCTAGAGATAAGACACTTATAGTCAGTTGACACTGAGCCTGAGAAATACGCAATTCAACATCTATTTTTGTTTATTTTTTTTTAATCTGTAGCACCTGACAGTTAAGTCAGCTAGACTTGAGTCTGAAAATGTCTAATTCTACCCTCACCTTCTGGCTTTCTACCACTCTTTCTTGCTAGATACATGAAGTAAGTGGTGTGTTTTTTTGTAAATCAGAAAGAAAAAAAACTAAAAATTCCTGTGTGTTTTTTTTTATTTTTTTTATTTATTTTTTTATTTTTTTTATGCTACTAACACACTGGTCCCCTTGAGAAAATAAATAGTTCAAACATAGTTTTAAACTATTACTTGGAATGATATGCCACATTATGAGTTCGTATTGCTGGTTTAATAGAGATTTCTCTATGTATTTTCTATGACCCACTTTTTCCAAATGGTTAGGGGTGTAGGCACTGAGGATGTTGGTTGTGAAGGGCCTTTTAGACCCTTCTAGTGGCAAGCAAGACATGCACCTCAGTGGGTGTGGATGGTCTCCCTTCCACCCAGCTGAGGACTCCCATTTTTGTGGCTCCCTAGTGTCAGTATAACAGATTTAATCAGCTTTAGCGGATCTTATGAATATCAGGTTCTGTTCTAGGTACTGAGAATTTTCAGTAAACAAATTAGACAACACTGTTTGCTCATATGAAACTTGTTCTACAGCAGAGACAGGTGTCAAACAAGTGCCAGTTAGCATGCCCAGTGGTTATAAGTGATATGAAAGGAAACAAAGCCATCCACCCAGGTGAGGAGTTGGAGTGAAGAGAGGAGAGAGTTTTCTTAGGTTGATGGTCATGAAAGGCTCTCATCAGAGAAGTGGTATTTGAATATGTACCTGAATGCCCAGAGAGTGTGAGACACCATGATATGTGGGGACAGAACATTTCCAGCAGAAGGAACAATAAATACAAGAGCCATGATGCCTCCACATGCTTGATATAGTGCAGGCACTAAAGGTCAGTGGCACTGGAGTGGCTGAGGGAGGGACTATGGAAGGAGATGAGGTCTGAAAGGGAAGGAGTGCCAGACTGTGGATGGCACTAGGCTTTTGACTAGGTCTGAATGAGATGCAAAAACCACTGAAGGTTTGAGCAGAAGAACGACCTGGTCTGATTTATGTCCTACAAGGACCATTAAAACTATGGAGTGGAAACTAGTAAACCATTGGGGATATGGCTGGATATAGAGAGACTGGTGGTGTATTGATTGCAATAGGCAAGATGAGGGAGTTCAGTGGTTTGGACCAGATGCCAGTGGAAATAGTGAGAAGAGGTCAGACGCTGGAGGCATATAAATGGTTGATCTGACAGACTTTACTAATGGTTAGAAGTGGGGTGTGAAAGAGAGAGAAGGTTCAAGGATGTTTCCATTACATTGCCAAGAACCCAACTACAAAAATAAGACAGATTTCTTTCCAAATCTGTATACTATAAACTAATGTTATAAACCTATTTTGGTGATCATTTAAATGTCTCTAAATTTTAGAATCTAAAACAAATTGTTTGTTGTATCTCTTCTTTTTTTTTAAATTGCATTGCTATATAATTGACATATTACATTGTATTAGTTTAGGTGTGCACCATAATGACTTGATATATGTATATGCTGTTAAATGATCACCACCGTTACATTAGTTAACATTCATCACCCCATATAGTTACATTTTAAGATCTACTCTATTGAAAACTTTCAAATATACAGTTCAGTATTATTAACTAGAGTCACCATACTGTTGTTTTGTGTGTTTTTTTTACATATTCCTTTTTCAACACAAATCCTTGCACTTGCAGTTAAGGAATGTTATCCTTTGAAGCCATCAGCATTCTGTCATCAGTCCACTATCTGTGTTATTGCACAAAAGCTAGAATGAAAGTGTTCATTAAAATGACTATTTAAAGCTATAATTAAGATTGAGCTGCCAGTTAACAGGTGAGACAAATCCTACTTCCCTACCATTTTTGTGTTTCTTCTTCTATCTATAAAGCCATGGAACCTCAAGAATGGAAGAATTCTTAGGAGTCAGCAATTTAGCCATAAAAATGATCTCTCCAGCTTTTAAAAAAAAATGTTGATTGTAGTAGTAGTACTACAGGCATAGTTACAACCTTGGGCCATCAAGCAGGAAACACTCATGTATATTTTGGACATGAATTGTGAATGCTTCCCTGAAATAGAAAAAACACAGTTTCACTCAGAAAGAGTATCTTGGTTGGTTGAGCATCATCCTGGGCACCTAAAGGTTGCTGGTTCAATACCCGGTCAGGGAATATACCTGGGTTGTGTGTTAGGTCCCAGATCAGGACACCTACAGAACGCAGTTGATCAATGTTTCTCTCTCTTTCTCCCTTCCACTCTCTGAAATCAAGAGAACATATGTATTTTAAAAATCACCCCACAATTTCAAGATTTCTAGTGAGAATACAGACAAAGAATTCTTGGTTTTCTCTCATATTGGCACATAGACCTAACCACCAACATCTGGGGTTGGAGTTTTCTTTAATTATTCTCTAGAAAGAGCATCCGTTTCTGCAAAGAAGTTACTCCTGACTGTGCCCTAGGGAGGGTGTGAAGAGGAGTTTGTGTAAAGGGACCAGTGTTTTGCCTCAGCTCAAAGTGTCTGCAGGAGGACTTCAACTAGGGAAAGGCTTTCAGAGGTGGGATTAGCACAGAAGCCAGATGGGAATGTAAATGGCTTCCCAGTTCCCTGGAGATGCGGCAGCTGAAAGATGTGGGAATCTGTCTTCACGGTATCATTTCATTCTTCTGGTGGAGACTCTTTCCTTCAGAATCTGGTAGACTTGCACTTATAGCACAGAAGAGAGATATGAAATCTAAAGCCTGCGAAAAACAAAATTTGAATGTTATAAAAGGATGTCGCTGGTCTCTATTGGTTTATGCAATAAGGATTTGAAATTACTAAAATCTGCCTGGTGCATGCCTTCTTTCTGATTTTGCTGTTCAACTCAATTGGAAGGATATTGCTGTGACTTTGTGTGAATATGAAAAACAATTTCATTTTAACTGTCTCTATGGCAATGCTTGCTTATCTCTATGGTAATAGTGGCCTGCCTCTGTAACAATAACCAGTGAAGAGAAAAAAAAAAAGGCACTGATTCCCTTTCAATATTTTTTCTATTTTTTTTTTTTAAAAATTGGTAATAGCAAGAATTCTGTGCTAAATTATTCCTCTTCTCCATTGCTTCCTTCACTGAATTCCAAATACATAGATTCTCATCTGAATGTGACAACTGAAAAATAACAACTCAGATGAAAGATCAGAGCCCTTTGTGTCGATGCAAGCAGGGATGCTGTTCTGTATCTAGGAAAACATGCTGGCTTCAGAGCTAGATTCGGCTGCAAACCTGGGCTATTCTACAACTGACTGACCTTCTGCAGGTTATTTTATCTCTAAAGCCCTCCGTTTTCTCCTTTCTGAAGTAGAGATTATAATATCTTCCCTGCGGAGTTATTGTAAAGATGAAAGATAATATATATTTAGCACATGGCATGTAATAGGCCCTCAGTAATCGGCAGTGGACAAGTGTAGGGCCAAATGTGGGCTGTGCCACTGACTGGGTGTGTGGTATTGGTCAGGTCACTCTGCCCCATAGCCACAGTCTGCCCCTCTCGGGAGCTTCTAAAGTTCCTACGTAATTTCATAGCCTTAGTTATTTTCATTTTACTCACATCTCAATAGTAAACTTATTGTTTATGACAGAAAGTAGCATCTCAGATTTCTAGGCAGATAATATAACTGAATCTAGAAATATATTTAGAAAACAAAGAAACATAGAGACACAAACACCACTTGTGATGTGTCTGTATGTTTCTTGGTTTTCTGAATATGTTGTTATTTATTTTAGAGAGGAAGGGAGGGGAGAGATAGAGACATCAATGATGAGAGAGAATCATTAATCAGGTGCCTCCTGAACACCCCCTACTGGGGATCAAGCCCAAAACCTGAGCATGTGCCCTGACCGGGAATGGAACTGTGACCTCCTGGTTCATGGGTGGACACTCAGCCACTGAGCCACGCCAGTCGGGAATGTCTGTATGTTTTAAAATGAGTTTGTTACACAATTTTCTTCTGTGGTACAATTACCCTAAAACCCTAGAAACATTTCAACTTGATTTGCACTTTGCTATCTTAAGAAGCTACTCCTCTCCTCCATGTATTTATTTGTCACTAATCATATCCTAGATCCCTTTAATGGCTCATACAAAGAAATCTTTTCTACTTTCATTTTATAATTTCTGCTCCTTAACATGTAATCTATCACCTGTAGTCTTCAAAATTATAGCAGTTATCTCTGTAGAGGCATCAAATAATTCTGTACTATTATTATATCCCCCTGACTTCATAAATGAGTCCATTCTCTTTTGTTTTTAAATAACATCTTTTGAACAAAAATATTTTTCTGCTTTTATTACCTACTGAAAATTTTTACATGAAGAGTTTCAACTTAAGAAATGTAAATAATTACTCCTGTGGCTAATTTAATGTGTTTTCTTTCATTTGATCTTCTATTTCAGTCTGTGCCTTATGAGTATGAGGGAGCAGATGCGTGTGTACCTGTGTGTGTATGTGTGTGTGTATGTGTGTGTATGTGTGTGTGTGTGCGTTCTAAAATATTTATCAGTGTTCAAACCTGCAATGCAGTTATTATAGATGGATGCAGTTGTTTTAAAATTCATGCTATGGGCTTAGGGGGAAATTAGTGGGGTTTATTTTATGTTACATCAAGGAATAAATATACATTTTAATAAAAGTTAAACTAAATTGAAAATCCAATAATAAGATTTAAAGGACATATGACTTTCATGCTGAACAGTATTTTATTCAAGGTTTAGCTGGTAACTACAAAATAGAATGTTATACATAGGGGGACTGAATAGTTCATAAGGGAATAATTTATACTGGATAATAGGTTATATATCTAATATACATATTTTGAAATCAAATAAAGGCTGGTATATTGAAATTATTAGTAGGATTCTAAATACAGTAGGAACACAGAGGGACATAATTGAGACGAAGATACTGAAATATTTTCTTTGCCACTGCAAAATTTCTTAATAATCAACTTCAGTGTCCATTTGAGCTGCTTTATTACTTTTTGAAATATGAACCTTCCTTCTTTGGAAGAATCTGTCTTTTATTTGAGAGCATTAATTTCTCTCTTCTTTTTTTCTAGGTAATCTCCATTTTCTTTCCCCAAACTCATTGCCTGATTAACTCTATTTTAATTTTTCCTAACTCCTTCAGTTTTTATAATAATCATCTTACTAAAGAGGATAACCTCGATCATCTTTAAAATTCTAAAAAATTCAGGCTATTTCAAAAATGCCATAGTATGTTAGAAATATGGAATATTATTTTTACATACCAGTTTCTTACCAGAAAAGTAAATATATTATTGTGTAATATAACTTAGACTACATAGGTGACAAAATTGTTACTGATTGGTATGCCCTTTTTAACTACATATAAATTATTGTAATGAAATAGGACACTCAATTTAATCTTAGAGTTTGTGTTTTTATATGTTTGTGCTTGCGTGTGTGGAGGGGAGGAAGGGTAAATTATTGTTTGCAGATATTTTTTTTGTTTATTTGGTCTGATGATCCAGAGACCAAGCTTTTCTGAATGTGATGATAAAGAAATGAAATTGACAAATATCACTATATCAAGTAGTAATTGTTGTCAACAGTCATTCTTTACTGTGTTTATATTCTAGCCATAAAGTCATGAGTCTCTACTATAATGGCATTAGGATCTAAAGATTATTTTTGTAGCATGATCCGAAACTGCCCAATGATGGGACTAATTGTGCGTGTTTTCTGGGGTGATCTGGAATCAGGTGCGAGAGTGCACCAATGCTGGCACTTAGGTGCTCAGTAAATAGTATCTCTATCACTGTTGTCTGTACCTTCTCTTTCTTCAAAAAATTACATTTGGTGAAGCACATATGTCTAACTTTAATCCTCTCCCTTTTGGAAAGGGCATAGGGCCCTGCTTCCTGTTTTGGGAAGATAAAGTGGCTAAAATTCTACAATTTTAAATCACCTCCTTGTTCTTAGTTCCTTTATCTTAGAATCATGTACTTAACCTTGTGCCCAGTTCCTCCTCTCAAGTTAAAATTAATCTCCTATTCTTCAGTTCTTCCTCCCTTACTTATATTAAATCAATATTTATTAAGTGCTTGCCAGGTACCAGCTATCCTTTGGTCACAAAAAGATAAGCCAAACATGCCTGAATCTGTCCCTTATGGAGGTTATACTCTGGTGAGAAAGATATTAAGTTTCTAAAAATGAAACTTAAGTAAATGAATGAACATGTACTTTGTATTATATGCAATATAAGAAAAAATAACTTTAGAAACAAAAATAGATATAGAGAGATAAATATAGAGAGATATATATACATATATATCTATGTTTCTTCTCTCTCTCTCTCTCTCAAATCATGGTAAATGATATGAAAAAAGAGACTAACCTGGATTCCTAGCTTAGTTATGAGGGCAATGGTGGCTCGGTGCTGGGAAGTTCTCCTGGACATTTAAGCCAAATTCTGATGGTTGAGTAAGAATTTGCCAAGGGAGGAGTTGGAATGAAATGAGTGTGTGACTGGAGAGCAGTTGTTAGTGGGAAAAGTCAGGAGCTAACACTGAAGAAGTCAAGGACTAGGTCCAGGAGACCCTGCAAAGGGTTGCTAATCTCATACAAATGTAACAGGAAATCACTGCGGGGGTGACACGACTCCACTCTGCTTTACTCACTGTCATGTAGAGAGCGACTAGCAAAGGGACAAGAATGGAAGTAGTGAATATAGTTTGAGTTGTTTTAATTTAGGCAAGATTTGATGGACAGTTATGTGGCAGTCAAGGTAGTGATAAGGAAACAACTTAAAGTTGTATTTTGGAAGGGAAAGAACAAGCACAGTGAGGAGCTAGATTCCAGGGTTGAGCATATGGAAATGTCAAGGATAACTTACTGTTTTCTGTCTTGAGAAAAGGATGGATGGAGGTACCCTCCACAGAGATGGGAAAGACTGAATAAGGAGAGAATATGATGACGAATGGGTGGAGATCAAGAGTTAAGCTTTGACTATGCTACCTTTGAGATGCCTGAAGATATTTAATTGACAGTTAAGGTAGACAGTTTTGGAGTTCAGAAGAAAGGTTCTTACACCCATTCTACCTCTACTGAACATATTTGTGTAAAATGGCTATCTCATCACTCGGTTGTAATCTTTTCTATGTAAGAACTTCTTTAAAGTATGTTTTATTGATTTTTAGAGATAGATAGAAACATTGATGAGAGAGAAATATTGATCGGCTGCCTCTTGCACACCCCCTACTAGGGATTGAGCCTGCAACCTGAACATGTGCCTTGACCTGGAATGGAACCAGTGACCTCTTGGTTCATGGGTGGACCCCCAACCACTGAGCCACACTGCTTGGGCAGAACTTTTTCTTTTTTGGATCTTCTACGGTATTTCGCACAAGGCAGAGAATGGTTAAGGTGAAGAATAAAAGGGAATTGGCATATTTTGTGTCTTACTGTGTATAGGGAATGAGCTACCTGCCTTTGGCTTAATCATCATGAAAGGCTATTGATTTTTACAGATGGTCAATCGAAAGAGCAATTAAATGGCTTGCCAAAGATCACAAAGTAATTGGAAACCTATGTCTGTCTCCAGGGCCCATAGTTATCACATTAAACCCCAATGCCTCCTACTAAGCCTTTGGTAAAACCCATTCATTAAAAAAATATATGGGGTGTTTTGTCAAACATTATTACATGTTAGGATTCTATCATACAACAGTAAATAGGGAACATGCCTTTCTTTTTGGCACTTATAGGCTAGTGTGGGAGTCAGTCCATATAAACTGGACAAACTTTAGCTGTAAATAGGTCCATAAAGAAAATAAACAGGATTATATAATAGACAGGAATGGGAGAAAGTTGAATTTCTTTAGATGGGGCAGTGGAGAACTGACCAAGCTAAGGAAAAAATAATTTAGCAGGAATTCAAGGATGATAATAAAAAAGAATGGTCTAGTTCGGAAAAGCTCTGAAAACAACAATAACACGCGCATCTAGATCAAGGTCAGCAAGCAAGACAGTCATGTATAATGTGACCAGAAACAATACTGCTTATATAAGACAATTGTATTTATTTTATAAATAACATATTTTCCTGCATGATCTTCCTTTATGGCTGCTGTCACATCCTACAAGCAGACTTGGATAGTTGCAACAGGCCTGATGGCCTACAAAGATGAAAATATTTACTTTTTGATCCTTCATAGAAAAAAATTTCTCAACATCTACTAGTACAATACAGCATGCCTGCAACTAATGTTAAAGTATGGTTTTCACATTTTTATTTATTTTTTAAATATATTTTTATTGATTTCAGGGAGGAAGGGAAAGGAGGAGAGAGAAACATCAATGATGAAAGAGAATCATTGATCGGCTCCCTCCTGCACACCCCCCACTGGGGATTGAGCCTGCACTTTCAGTCCACAGTCTGACCCTCTATCCAATGAGCCAAACCGGCCAGGGCGGTTTTCACATTTTTAGACCAACATCCCTTCTCCATAGCTTATAAAGCCTTTGACTCCTTATAAAGCCACTCTTCCATTATTCAAATACCCCTCTGTTCCTGAGTTAGTTTACTATTGTCCTCTCTTTCTCTCTCTCTCTCTCTCTCTCTCTCTCTCTCTCTCTCTCTCTCTCTCCTCTTCTCTCCCTCTCTCTCTCTCTCTCCTCTTCTCTCCCTCTCTCCCTCTCTCCCCCCTCTCCTCCATTTATTTTTATGTTTCCCCTGTTTATTTCTCTTAATCCTCTAAAAGTGAGCCTTTCCTACAGTACATTCTGCAGCTTTTTTCTGTCATCTTCTTGTTACCTACAGAGCTCTCCATCTCACTTGTTCAGGTATCTGCACAAATGCCAGCTTACCAAAGAAGCTGTCCCTAAGTTTCTGAACTCCAATCATCGTTCTCTATCATATCATTTCTCATTACTGGCACTGGTTGTGTTTATTTATTCCTTGTCTGTCTCTCACCAGATTCCATGCCAAACCCTTGAGGGTAGGGACCTCCACTGTTTTGCTCACGGGATGTATTTATAGTGCCCAGAACTGTGCCTGGCGTGTAATAGGTGCTCAATTAATATTTGTTGAGTGAATAAATCTGTACATTGCATTCTCTCCTTAGGAGAACATATCTATGTCTACACGATCAACTATTACTTCTAATTAGAAAGCATCCAGTTTACATCTCCAAGTTCTAAATTTCATCATGCTCCGGATCACCAGCTATCAGCCTACAGTATAACGTTCAGCCTCCTCTCCTACTCTAACTAAGCAATTTCCCGTTAAGAATGTTCTGACACTTCTGGAACTGCACCAACCTTTCCCAGGCCAGGCAGTTTCCTCTTCCCATAGCTCATATGCAACCATCAGCCCTCAGCCCAGTTACACCTCATAAGAAAGGCCTTCCCCACAACCAACCATGATCTATCACATATGTGTGTTTTTTTTTTCTTTCATGCCATCTGCATTGTTTGTTCCTTAAAATTTGTGTGTTCCCCTAGAGTATGAACTCTTCAAGGGTGAAGAATCTGTGTCTCTTTCTCATTTGCTCAGTGATAGAACAGTGCTTGGAACTCTCTTAGGGCTCAACCGAGGTTTGTTGGAAGAATGAATTTCCACAGTGATCTCTTTTCTCCTTGCTGTTTTCACTTGCCATTACATTACTCCTCTGGAAATGGATGATTTGCTATCTTGGGAAGCCCTTGAGTTGTTGACTTGGGTTGTTGTTTCTTGCCTGATGGGTGCCTAACTCCTCATAATTTCCAGACTTATTTCTCTAGGAAAGTTTCAACACCCTTAAATAGCAAAATAGTAACACACACATGAAAAGAGAGTCAATCGTGCTGCATATACAGAAGCTCTCCTATTTTTTAACTCTTTTAAAATTTATTGGGGTGACAATGATTAATGAAATTATATAAGTTTCAGGTGTATACTTGGTTAATTTTCCATTCTTTAGAGCTCCTTCCTCTGCAGGAACTCTGTTCTTAATTTCACTGGTTGGGGGAAAAGGAAGAATTTGTTTCCTAAAGCATTTCATATATTGATTTGTTTTTACTGTTCAGGTAGACATGCAAAAGTGTGTCCAATTTCACATTTATTTTATATTTATGTTAGGAGTTATTTTATATTTATTTTAAATCATAAATTTTGAAGAGAAGATGCGTGATCACCAACACCTGTTTTTAAAATCCACTAAACATACTCTTTTTAAAAACTGAAAAAAAATGGCATGATCTATTTAAACTTCCCTCACTATAGTCTGTGTAGCATCGAAAAGAAGTCAGAAACAACATGCAATAGATAACAGAAAAAGTGCACACACTAACATGCTTTTAGAATGTATTTCTTTTGAAAGGAAAAGTATAACATATGTAATACTCTTTGTAATACTTTAAGCAATAAAACAAAAATTAAAAAAAATGACTTCTCTAACATATATCTAGAACAGCAGTGGGCAGACTTTTTCTGTGAAGGGCCAGACAGTAACTACTTTAGGATTTGTGTGCCGTGCAGTCTGTGCTGTCACTATCCAACTCTGCCACTGTTGCATGAAAGCAGCCCTAGACGACATGTACTAGTAAATGAAGGGGGGTGTCTGTGTCCCAATGTATTTGTAGACACTGGGAATTGGATTTCATTTACTTTTCACACGCCAAGAAATAATGTTCTTAAACATTTATTTTCAACCTTTTAGGAATGTGAAAATCATTTTTAGCTTGCAGACCAAACACAAATAGCTGGTAGGACAGATTTGGCCTGTGAATTATAGTTGGCCAGACCCTAGTTGAGACAGTTCAGCGGAACAGAGCCATGTGTGTGGAGTGCATGTACCACCTGTGTCCGCATGACTGCATGTGGGGAAGTGGGGGAGACCCAAGAGGAAGTGGACGGAGTCCCCCGTAGAGAGCACTGAAGTCTGGCAAAAGACCCTGAGCAGGAAAGAGAAACTCGCCCACCCGTGCAAAAGCTCCCAGGCCTGATTGAAAAGGCTAAATAGAATCTAAATATGATGACTCACAAACAATCTGCAAGTTCCTTTTTTAATTTTGGTTCTGAAAGGGAATATGCAAAATGGTTAATTAAAGTTTCAATACATATACTATGTCATTACAAGGCAATAGGTTGAAAAAGTTTATTTGATATGCCGTATCATTACTTTATTGACTGTCTATCTAATTTGTCTTAGTTTTGAAACTAAGAGAATCCTGCTTTTTTCTCTTAAAAATAAAAAACACTCTGTAAACTCCTCATGGGAAGAACATTTCTAAGTCTGAGACCATCTAAGTCGCCGTGTGCCGCTCCTGGGATGAGAGGATCCTACACTGTGTAATGGGGATGGTGGAGATGGAACTGAGGGTGCACTGTGCTCTCAGCACCGGGGTCCTTGCAGCCGCCCCTGCCTAGTGGCTGTGTTTCCTGGAAAGTGATGGCTACATACTGCTCTCTAGTGAGCTGGATCTTTCTCTGTCGCCTTCATATTGCTCATTCCAGCCTTTTGGGAAAGTAAACAGAGTCAATGAGGGAGGCAGAGCAAAGAGGAGAACAACTAAAAATCTGTCTGTTTGAATGTCTGAGTGTTTCCTATAAGCCACTGTTTTAGAATTCTAAAATGTGATTTTTCATAGAGATGTGAAAACATAAAGATTATGCTGCACATATTGATATATATAATCTCAATATCCCCTTTTGGTAACCACCATTCTTCAGTGGTATCTAGTTTTGATCTCCTGTTAGACAAGTGAGATAGTTTTATTTCCTCTACTTGAATCATTATATTTGTCTTTTATAGTCAGTCCAAAAAATATTACAGTAAGGCAAAGTAAATTTGGTATACATTTGTTAGGTAAAAATCAAACTGCACCACAGAGTGCAAAATCATATACTACTGAGGATACTGATAATAACAGTATCTCCCAGGGTTGTCTTAAATATAATTTAGATTATCATGTGTAAAGCACTTGGCTAAATGCCGTGGTGAGAACAGTGCCTAGCACCAAGGAGGCATTTGATAGATACTTACGGAATTATTGTACAATCAGTGTCAGCTGTTGTTCCCTTCTCTTCCAGATGCCCTTAGCATTGTTGTATAAATACAAAAAAAAAAACAACACATGGCTTTTTTTGCTCTAGCTGGTTTGCTCAGTGGATAGAGCATAGGCCTGTGGACCGAAGAGTCCCGGGTTCGATTTCAGTTAAGGGGACATACCTAGGTTGCAGGCTCCTCCCCAGCCCAGGCCCTGGCCAGGCCCATGCAGGGACCAACCAATATATATGTGTTTCTCTCATATTTATATTTTTCTCTTACTTTCCCTTTCTCTTCCACTCTCTCTAAAAGTCAATGGAAAAATATCCTCAGGTGAGGATTAAAAACCAGGGCTTTTTAAGCTGTTAAGTGCCAGGGGGTTACACTGCATGTAGATTCTACTCAGTCCTTGTGTGCTTGCTATATGTGCATGAACAAAACTATCAGTTGCCTATCTTATTTCATCCTCCCAAATCCTGATGTAGTAGCTAATATCATTCCCATGTTACAGAAGAGGAAGTTGAGGCACAGAGAGGTTAGGCCATTTGCCCAGTGTCACACAACATGTAAGATGAACATGAAATTTATTTTCTAAAATGAGGCTTTTGAGAGTGATAGGGGATTCTATTCATAATTACACAAAACAGGGATAAACTGAGACTGCCCCCACAAAAAATTAGAACATTATAGTTACCCTACAATACCAGGGTTGTGAATCCAGGGCCCAGGTACAGAGTCCACACTGAAGCCATCCTGGTAAGCGCCCACTTTCCTTTACTGACCCTCCTTTGCCCATTTGGCTTCTTCCTGCCGCATTTACCCACGCACGTTTGCTCCACAGTATTTTCCTTCTACCTGCCTTTTATTATCCATGATGCAACTGGTGTACAAATTTATTAACTCTAACTTGTTTGTGCACCATTCACATAAGAATGAAGAACACATAGTCCCCATCCTCCAGGACCTCGGTAAAAGCAAAAGGGTAGAACATCGTGAAACAAGGCTAGAAGCACCACCCTGCTTGATGAACCAAAGGAGGGCTCAGTGATGACACACACACACACATACACACACACACACGCACACACACACAGAAAAACAAAACAAAACACCTCTTGTGCTTTTAGATCCATCTGTAAAAATTCCCTATTCTTTCTGATGAGCAAAACTCTATACAGAACATGAATCCTGTGACAGACATGATGCTTTCAAAGGACTGCAGATCCAAGGTCAAAATAAAAGTATTAAAATTGCAAAATGAAAATACAGCTGGTTTTACACCAAAGTTTATCAGTGATGAGTCACCTATTTTTATTACACAAGAGATCAAACCTAGTGTTGTAATGAAAACACAATACAATGAATTCAGGGTAATTGTTGGAGCATTCAAAGATGTACCTATTTGTTCAGGTACATCAAACTGTGTTTTTTGAGTTTTCTTATAGGTACATTAACTTCTGTAAGAAAAACTTTTTCTCTGCTCAAAGTCACTAATCATCATAGAGATACAAATTAAAACCTCTGCAGTGGGGCCTTGACTTATCGTGCCGTGACGGAGCTTGTAACTCAAATTACTCATATGTCAAATCTTAAAGTGAATGAGTGAGATACACATGATGCTGGGCTGATGTTGTGGCGTTCACTGTGACGTTCGCTGAGCCAACTAGCAGTGGGGTATCCGAAGCTGGCTCATAACCCGAATTTTAGCTCGCAACTCAAAGCAAAAAATTGGCGGAGAGACGGCTCGTATCTCAAAAAACTCGTTAGTCGGGACACTCGTAAGTCAAGGCCCCACTGTATGTGATATCACCGCACAGGTATCAGAATGGCTACCATCACTAAATCAACAAATAGCAAGTGCTGGCAAGGATGTGGAGAAAAGGGAACCCTAGTGCACTGCTGGTGGGAATGCAGACTGGTGCAGCCACTGTGGAGAACAGTAGAGAGGTTCCTCTAAGAATTAAAAATGCAACTGCCTTTTGGCCTGCAATTGCCTTTTGGCCTAGCAATCCCACTTCTGGGAATATATCCAAAGAAACCCAAATAACTAATTCAAAAGAATATATGCACCCCTTTGTTCATTGCAGTATTATTTACAATAGCCAAGATCTATGCCCATCAGTAGATGAGTGTACAGTATAAAAAAGCTATGATCCATTTACACATGGCTGTAAAAAAAAAAAAAAAAAAAGAAAGAAAAGAAAAGAAATCTTACCTTTTGTGACAGCATGGAATGATCTGAGGATCTGGAGAGTATTATGCTAAGTGAAATAATCCAGTTAGAGAAAGACAAATACCACAAGATCTCATTTATATTGTAGGGTAGGTGGAGGTAGGTAGGCAAAGGGGGAAAAGGAGGAAGGAAAGAACCTTTGATTGGGGCGATGGACACACAATGCAGTGTGCAGATGATGTTTTCTTGAGTTGTATCCTTGAAACCTATATGGTTTTGTGAGCCATTGCTACACCAATAAATTCAATAATAATAAAAAAGGCAATTTCTCAGTGTTGAGGAAAGCTGCTCTATCATTTAAACTCTCACAATAACTGGTTTTAATGCAGAAATTATTACAGAACCAAAGTATATAGCTTTGCACTTGTGCTTTGCATTCAGGTCCCTTTGCCAGTCCTGGGCGCATATTTACTCTTGACATAGTTTAAGACATTCATTTTAAATCATACCTCTTTAGTGCTCACTCAACGTGTGAGCTTCCCAGTTCACTAAAGACTATAAATGCATCTAAATTCTACTAGGGGTTTTAAACGGTTAAACTCGGTCAAGAAGGGAAATAATTGAGGATTGGATTGGGCCAGGTGTCTGGTACAGAGACTGAAAGAAGCAGGACATAAAAGCCCTCTTTAAAGCATGTTTGCTGTGTGGAAATAGGTTTTCTGGTTAATCAGTGCAGGGTCATAAAAAACCGCAATGTCTTCTTAAGGACCTTCCTCGTGTGTTTAAGATAAAAATGTATAATTTTAAATACTTCATATTTTAAGGAACATGTATGTTGATAAATGGAAGGCTAACATTTGAATCTATGAAGTATCCCTTTTTATAATGATTTATTTATTTTTTAATATATTTTTTATTGATTAAGATACTACATATGTGTCCTTATCCCCACGTTACCCCCTACTCCCCCACGTCCCCCCACTCATGCCCTCACCCCTCCCCCCCCCGTTGTCCGTGTCCATTGGTTAGGCCTATATGCTTGCATATAAGTTCTTTGGTTGATCTTTCCCCCTTAACTCCACCCTCCCCTACCTTCCTTCCAAGGCCCTACAGTCCAATCAATGCCTCTCCGTCTCTGGATCAGTCCTTGTTCATCAATTTATGTTGTTCATTATATTCCACAAATGAGTGAGATCATGTGGTATTTATCCTTCTCTGACTGGCTTATTTCACTTAGCATAATGCTCTCCAGTTCCATCCAGGCTGTGGCAAATGGTAAGAGTTCCTTTTTCTTCTTCCTCTTCTTAAAGAATACCTTTCAGCATTTCATATAATGCTGGTTCGGTGGTGATGAACTCCTTTAGCTTTTTCTTATCTGTGAAGCTCTTTATCTGACCTTCAATTCTGAATGATAGCTTTGCTGGATAAAGAAATCTTGGTTGTAGGTTCTTGCTATTCATCACTTTGAATATTTCTTGCCACTCTCTTCTGGCCTGCATGGTTTCTGTTGAGAAATCAGCTGACAGTCGTATGGGTACTCCCTTGTAGGTAACTGACTGTCTTTCTCTTGCTGCTTTTAAGATTCTCTCTTTGTCTTTTGCTCTTGGCATTTTAATTATGATGTGTCTTGGTGTGGTCCTCTTTGGATTCCTTTTGCTTGGGGTTCTCTGCGCTTCCTGGACTTGTAAGTCTATTTCTTTCACCAGGTAGGGGAAGTTTTCTGTCATTATTTCTTCAAATAGGTTTTCAATATCTTGCCCTCTCTCTTCTTCTGGCACCCCTATAATTCTGATGTTGGTACGCTTGAAGTTGTCCCAGAGGCTCTTTATACTATCTTCATATTTTTGGATTCTTTTTACTTTTTGCTTCTTCGGTTGGGTATTTTTTTGTTTTTTCGTATTTCAAGTCTTTGACTTGATTCTTGGGATCCTCTTGTCTGCTGTTGGATCTCTGTATATTATTCTTTATTTCAGTCAGTGTATGCTTAATTTCTAGTTGGTCTTTTTTCATATCCTCCAGTGTCTCACTAAATTTATCGGCGGTTTCCAGAAAATTCTTGAAAAACCTTATAAACGTGGTTTTGAACTCTATATCCAGTAGTTTGCTTTCCTCCATTTCTGTCATTTGTGACCTGTTTCTTTGTCTCCACATTTTTTATGCTTCCCTGTGTTGGTAGAGTGGTTTTGTGTGCTAGGTGTCCTATAGGGCCTAGTGGCTCAGCCTCCCCAGTTACCTGAGGTGGACACTCTTGGTGCACCCCCTTATGGGCTTTGTGCACAGTCTTGTTGTAGTTATGCCTTGATTGTTGTAGGTATCACGGGGAGGAATTGACCTCCAGGCCAATTGGCAGTGAGAATCAGCTGTGCCTGCAGTGGGAGAACTTCTGTGCTGAAGACACCCTTCTGGGGCAAGATTTGTTTCAGTGGGGCTTTGGTGCTCACTGAGTCTGCCCCCTGAGTATGTCCCATATGGATCTGAGGAGTTGTAATCTGGATGGTCCCACTCTGACCACTGGGTACACTGGCTCTTGGATCTAAGGAGGTGCTAATTTAGTCTCTGCCTGAGGTTACCCAGCAGGAGCTACAAAAAAATCTGCAGATTCCCCTTCCTTTTTTGGAGTTTGGAGGTGCCCAGATGAGGCCCAGCTGTGAAGCAATGCAAGTTGCTGTGGGGCCTTGGGCCTTCTCTTGGAAGCTCTGCGTCTGTCTGGCCCAGCTGTAATTTGTTAGGTAATTTTCAGGTTGCAAAGGGCCAGGGCATTCATATGCAAAAGCCTCTGCCACAGCCTGGGTGGGGCGGGGTCTCAAGGAATCAACAGGGCGGAGCAAGCAGCTATGGCAGATCCTCAGCCCTGCCCTAAGGGGCCGAGGGTCTCAGTGTCCCGGTAATTTAATTGCTGCAAGCACCTCTGAGGGAAAGCCGCTCTCAAGTTCAGAGTTCTGCCCGCTACCAGACAGTCCAGTTTCTCCCCATATGAGTCCTGGGTCCCCAGAGACTTCCTGGAACTGGAGTTCAGAGAAGTCGGGAGCTTGTGACTCCCTCCCGATTCAAAAAGACAGCAACGTCCTCAGGTGCCAGCCCCTTTCCACACGCGCTCGAGCCTCCATACCTTTGCACTTTACTTCCGCAGCTCCTGACTCTCAGTGTGCTTTTCTCTTTCCTTCTAGTTGTAGAATTTCCACTGAGCCAGCCTTCCTGTAGTTCTGGATGATGTCCATTTTGTCTTTTTGTTGTATTTTTGAAGTTGTTGTAGGAGGCAGCAATTTTGGTGTTTACCTATACCGCCATCTTGGTTTCTCTCTATAATGATTTATTAAAAATACCATCTTTAAAACTGCATTTTTACTAAAATTAATGAATAAATGTTTGTTTTTATGTATCTTTATGCTCAGTTCAAAGGACTTTTGTAGAGAGTTAATAGTGATCCTGATTTATTTTTATATTCCTTTAATCTAGACTGTGTTCAAAAGTACAATATAGCTCTGACCGGTTTGGCTCATTGGATAGAGCGTCAGCCTGCGGACTAAAGGGTCCCGGGTTCGATTCCTGTCAAGGGCATGTACCTTGGTTGTGGGCACATCTCCAGTAGGGAGTGTGCAGGAAGCAGCTGAATCAATGTTTCTCTCTCATCGATGTTTCTAACTCTCTATTCCTCTCCTTCTCCCTTCCTCTCTGTAAAAAATCAATAAAATATATTTAAAAAGTACAATATAATCTATATAGTCATAATTAAAAAGCCAATGCACTTCTAATTGAAGAATGAATGCATTTTATAAAGAGAGATAGATGCACATTTAAATATAACATTTTTATAATTTTAAAAACATGGTATTATACTAAAATTTATTCAGAATGAAATGATATAGAGTTGATAGAAACTATGTCTTCTCCATTTTTTATTTCTTCTTTCTGTTAATTTTTTCTTTTCATATATATGGAAACAGAGGAATTATTAGACTTCAAGGCCCAACAATTTATCTCTCATTTTTTTTATAGGAGGAACCAGTTGTGTGACAGTAAAAACAACAAAAAAACAACCTTCATTTCTCTTCACTAGATTTAGAGCAGAGGAGAAATAAATTTTCTTTAATACCAATAAAAGGAAAGTTAGAATGAAGGAGTTTGGAAGTAGATGAGCTCAGTTTTGCATATTGGATAGAGGTTACGGTAGGACTCCGAAGAAAGAGTGTATTGCAATATAGTGACCATCTATGTGCAATGTGGGATTTGGACCTTAAGGACACTTGAATTGAGTTACTTTTGGACAACAAAGATGATATGGTTTGGAAAATGAAGGAAATTAAAATACTAGTAATAAGAGATGTTATCTGAAAACAGGACTTATCATTCATAACTAATTTATGTACTCTCTTCACCATTTAGTTACAAAATCCCTTTTTAGGCTTATTATATCAAACTAGAGGCCTGATGCACAAAATTCGTGCAAGAGTAGACTTTCACAGCCACAGCAGCTGCCTTGATCCCGCAGCTGCAGCCCCGACTTCATCTGGAAGGTCGTCCGGAAGGACATCTGGACGGTTTTGGTCAATTTGCATATTAAACTTTTATTATTATAGATTACAGGCCAAATGAAATTCCATCTGATGCTGATAATGGATGTGTAGAATAGCTTAAAAGTGCTTTAATAAAGTATAATAATACATACCCAATTTAATTTGGAACTCAGCCAGTAGTGCAGTAATATATTTATACAACTAATATCATTAAACTTTTCATTTTCATCCTCTCTTGCTTTAAATTGCAAGTTTCTTTAGACTGAAATCCACTTATGAGGAGCCTAATGGTTTCTTACTTTTGCCTTCTTGTTGTGATAGCTTTTAGAGATTCCCTATCATTTTACCATTTAAATCCTGCATGGGGCACCTAAAACCAATGTAGAACAATTATGGTCCTATGTAAAGGTTATAAAAATTACATTACTTAATTGAAATGTATATAATAAATAAGTGCTTAAGTATTTATCATCATAATTTTATTATATGTAATTTTATATGTATATATATATATATATATACAATAAATATATAATATTGAGTACTTATAATAAAACATATATCCAGGCATTAGCAAACATATAATTAATAATTTTTTCAATATGTTAAAATACTTATTACAAATAAAGACACAATTTTTTATTCATATATATATATATATATATATAATATTTATTTGTTACTTTCAATTGTGGGGTCACAATTTTCATACTTTTTGTTGTATTTGTTTACTATTTCTGCATGTTATATTGGTTCTATGGTTATAGCATTCATGGTGCCTCATTATGTGCACTCTGACAGTTCTGACCCCCAGAGCAATATGGCTTTGTTTTCCATGTCTTCATGACATCCCACCTAATCCATGAACAATTTTTCCTAAAGACAATGTTCAGATGTAAATACAAAAAAAAAAAAATGTTCTGAATATAAAGTTTAGATTTAAATGTAAAATTTAGTCTGTGGGTCAAGTGTGTTAATCAAGATATTTAACAAAAAAATACAGCACGAGCTTTGAACAATTGAAATGGAGGCCTACCACAAATAACCTGTATGGTGGTACCTGCTGGTACTTTTAGAATACCCACCCCACCATTGACCTTCATTGAATGATTCCTGCCGAAAGCAACAAAAACCCAGGTTGATAAGTAAAAGAATTAGCAAACTTAATGCATATTGTTTCATAGAAGTGTCTGTTTTGTAACTCTGATAAATGTAATTTTGGCTTGAAATTTTATTTTGAATATAGTATATGTTTTAATATGATCACGTTTGATTGTTCCGGAAGGTTTGAGTTGACATTATTACTTTTTTAATAGTGGCTAGCATTCAGAAGCTTCCTGCAGCCTCTGTTCTGACGGACATCAACTTCCCAATGAAAGGACGGAAGGGAATGGTTGACTGGGCAAGAAACTCAGAAGATAGAGTAGTCATTCCGAAAAGCATTTTTACTCCTGTGTCATCAAAAGGTATGTATGTGAGATAACTTGGGTTTTGACAACATATTTCTGATAAGTTCATTTAATAAAAGTCTATATCACTGCATACTTGAAACCCATCTGGTTTTACTAACCAATGTCACCCCAATAAATTCAATAAAAATATTTTAAAAGAAGAAAATATTCTTAAACAGGATGCCAAGTATAGTATTCCATGGAGCCTAAGGGGGAAAAAAAGAAAAGATAAATATTTAAAAAAATTAAAAGTATAAAAATAAAAAAAAGTCTGGACATAAATCTCCATATATTAAACAATTTAGAAACAGTCACTAAACTAATTTTGTACAAGAGAAAACTTAAATTTGGTCTTTAAATCTCTCAATTCACTGGAGCAAAGGATCTATTTAAATGGAAAAATACAGTGCAAAGGATAGACCTAAGCTTGACATGGTCAGGTTTCAGTATTGACAGGCTTATCCCATCGGAGAGCCTGAGGCTTAATGTTTTAACTTCAGGTAATGAAAATGTCTTGCATTTTCCAGGAAAAGTCATTTTTATTTCTTCCACCTCACATTTGTTACGGTTTGAAAATATTCTTTTGGTCTATAAAAACAGATTTAAGAAAAAGTTAAGTTTTAAGAACATCTTCGTTACTCTCTAAAATTAATGTCATTTTGGAGAGTGACATTGTGGTCTTAATTTTTACCTTGGAAATTTTGACCTCGTGACTTGGAGCTGCAAAAGGAGATTGGCTGTCTTTCCTCATGTCTTGGGACTTTAAACTTATCAGCTATAATGATAGTTTCTTCTCTTAACCTGATGAAGGAAGGTTACTTCAAAGGATGGTTATTTTCTGACACAAACCCACTAACAATACGTCTCTTAGAGCTTCAGTTAATGTGGGGAGTGTGGGGAATAACCTTCCCATTCATGGTTAAGAAGACATTTCTTTTAGCCAGCTTTCATCAGCAAGTCCTGGGATCCCCTTGTAATTAGTAGATTAAAGTTTTATAAGACATAGCATGTTTCTTGCTGTTTTACTAATATTTTAAAATTTTATTCTTTCTAGAATTAGATGAGTCATCCGTATTTGTTCTTGGAGCAGTCCTGTACAAAAATTTAGATCTAATTTTGCCCACTCTGAGGTAAGCTGCAAAGTAATAAGCTGTTGTAACCTTTGTACATTATTCCAAAAAATGTAATTATAGCTCATTCTATGAAAGTAGTCTGACAAGCTTTGTTAATACAAAACGCTTTTTCTAAGTGAAATAGAAAATACCAATTTAAGGAACAGCTTATTAGCATACTATGCATTTCAAAACAATTAGAAAGGATGATTTTGGTCTGTGAGTATAGCCCTGCAATTCTTTTGTGACTAATCTTGACTTGTCTTAAGACTGAGGAGGAGGAAAAAAAAAAACCACCTCAAGTCTTTATAAAGGAATAGTTTGTTTTAAAATTAATGTCTTCTCTATTTATTTGTACATAATGGTACTGTTCATAAACATTGCATAAAATTAAAAGAGTGTCATGATGACTGGGAATACATGGTTTTTTCCTTCATTTGCACAAGATCTCAATTTGTTTCTAAATATATACTCAATTATAGTTACATTAAGAAAAATGCTATTGTTCAATTAGAGTACTATTTTTGGAAGAAATCTTTTCATTTCTTTTTTCCCAGTCATTAAAGAAACAATTACAAATAGTAACTCTACCAACACCCATTTGTTTTATCTATTGCCGTAACTAATTTACCTAGTCTCACAGAAGGCATCTCTTGTATCTATTTGGATGGTTATGTTACCACTCATGATGACCTGTCTCCTCCATCACGCCTCATTTTCAAGGACTGAGATAAAGTTGCATTTCAGTTAAACACAGCCACAGTTGCAGTGAGCTTTTACTCATACCCTCATGAATACAACTTCACATTTTTAGGGAGGAGAGGCTGTGAATGATGTGTACCATTATACCAGGGGTATAACAAATGGTCTAATAAATAAAACCAATTAGAGTTCAGTCCAGCAGAAAAAGGCCTCCCAAAGAAGCAACTAGGTTTTTGCAGCTGCAGTGAGTAGTCACAATTCTTTGGAGAAAGTCTATGTACAGCAAATTGCAATATAGTTGGTGAGTCATTAAGAGTCCCACTCGAGACAATGCAGGTTCTCCTTCATCTACAGAGACATTTATGGAAATTTAGTCTTCTTTAACTCTCTTCTCTGGGTGGAATTTGGGCTTTCTGAATTTGAATAGGTTTGTACTTGGTTTTGTTCTACTCATAACAAGTTTTCAAAACTAATAAGTTTACTCTCAACTTTTCCACTGGCTTTATTAAAACACATTGGTATGTACAACTACCCACAGATAAAACTGATTTATAGTGGCACTGACTCTACCTTTGTGTATGATGTTCTTTTGAGGGGAAATGAGCTGAAGTTACAAGTAACCAGATACTCTATGTTACATACTTATTTCCACAGTGAGTTCACTTGTGTAAAGTTCATCTTTCAGGAATTTGAGACACTTCTTTAAATCAGACGACTTGGGTTTTCATTCCAATTTAAAATAACCAAAAAAAATTATAAACTTGTCCAGTCACTGAATAATCATCTACCTTCAGTTCAACTTTAAAAATAGAAGCACTTCATGTGCAATTTCACTCTACTTACTGCTGAGGGGTATGGTGAATGCAAATAAAATATTCACCATAAGTGATTTAGACTGCGAATGAATTTCCCCACATGACTAACAAAGTTGTGTTGTGATTCATCTTGTTTTGTGTTATACCAGAGCTCAGTCACCCACACAAATAATATCAGGTCATTCCAAGTTTCATAAACAGATACAGTCAAGGGAATTGGAAATGTATTTAGGGATATCAGCTTTTTGTAAAAAGAAACACATGTACTTAGCATTTCAACATTATTTTAAAAGCATGGCAGAGGCAGTGGTCACTACGGCTGGTGGGTAGATTAAAGGATGTATTATGGGTGATTTCATGGATAAAGCGGGGAGCCATTTGGAGCTTTGAATATCCCCTAATATCCCCGTGAGACAAAGAGATTCAGATTAGCCTTTGAGCAAGTGACTGACTTTTTTTTTTATATATAAAGTGGGGTTGACCGCAAAGGTTCTTTCCAACTTCAAAAATCCCCTGTTTTTATCACAGTAAAATTATGAACTTTTTAGAGTTCTGACATATTCCTTAGCTTTAAATCCTTGATAACCTTTGAATAAGAATTATAGCTATGTTTACCAACTTATACTTTCTGTGTACAAAGTAATTAGGTAAATGACTATGGGAAATCAGTATTCACATTTAGATTCATTGACCAGAAATAATGACATAGCAAACTCAAGAAGAAATATTTAAGTACTATTTGAAAAATGAAATATTAGCATTTACTTCTCATTTTCTTTTCTTTTGTACAGTAGAATAATCTAATTGAGCATTTTTAGGCTTGTTATTTTTTCCTTTTCAAAAAGTTGTCCTACACAGTTTAGTGAGTAATTGTACCAAATATAGATATTCTACATAGAGCAAGCCTTTTAATGGGCAAGAGGGATATCTTGTTTTATAGTCATTCAATAAACATTTACTAAGTAGCAACCCTGCTAACCTTGCTATCTTAATTCTTTTAAATTTTCTGAAAGGTCAAAATTCCCAGAACAATGCTTAATAAATTATAAAGGTCCAAGAAATGTTTACTGGAGTAATTGTCTTATATGATAGGATATCCCATATCAGTCATTTATAAAATGAGTACATAGAAATTTGGTGTTTAAAATATGAAAATATATTACATACATCTTGTTTATTGTCTAAATTTGACTGAATTAAACCCAATAGGTAAGGCAATATCTTCTCATTCAAATTTAAAAAATATCTATAAATTTACTCTATATATTTACTTATTATTTACCAAATTTCCATAACACACTTTCCTCAGTGATCATTTTACTAATTATCTGTTGACATTTTCACAGCCAAGTTTCCCATATACAGAATAATGTTAGAATTCTGTTAAGTTTCCAGGGATTTTATATTTTGATATACTCATTTTCAAAACAATAGTTTGCATAATTTTCCTCATGGGGACTAGAAAGAAGAACTTCATGTAATGTTTTGAATAGATATAATTTAAAATTTTCCCTTCATACAAAGACATAACTAACTGCATATTGACTCTTTTACTTAAAATTTTCTTTTCTTCTCTTGCCCTATTATGCATTTAGCTATTCTCTCTGCTGCAATTTTTATGTTACTGCTTCATCATCTTTCCTTTTTACATAAAGCATATTCAAATTATCTCTTCCAATGTAGGAAATATGCTCCACTCAAGTCCAAACTAAATAGGTGCTGCTATTTTCAGCCTCCTACTTTTATTCTTCTTCAGAATAGTTTCTTACTGTATCGGTTTATGAAACTTGGAATGATCTGATTTTATTTGTGTGGGTGATTGAGCTCTGATGTAACACAAAACAAGAAGAATCACAACACAACTTTGTTGTGATTAAAAAGCATAGAACCAGTGAATTTAATGCGGCAAGGCCCTTTAAAGGTTAGTACCCACCAGAAATCTAATTTTCAGATGAAAAAACTGAGCTCCTTATTGCTTCAGTGACCTGCCCAAGCTTATATGTCCAGTAAGTGACTGAGTTCTAATCCAACTCCAGTATTCTACCTGCCAAAACCAAGACTCTCCTCTATGAGGCTAGCATCCATTCCTTTAATCAGTACATCCATGGACCTGTATGTTAATGTGTACACATATGTATCTTCTGCAGAAAACCTTGTAAGGCCCAGGAGGAGGTGGCCATGTGTAGGCAAGCTCAAGGTACTTTGGGTTCACCGTGGTGGCCCCAACTGAAGCTACTGATAGAAAGACTAGAGGCTGTCACTCTTCCCACCCCCTCGAGACCACTTTTGGGCCTGACAGGTGAAGGCTGGCCAGCCTAGGTCAGAGAGATAGTTAGGGGGAGGTGAGGGCACCTACACACAGGCTCCACTCCGGTCAAAGCACTAACAACCATTCACTACCTGGCAAGCACTTAAACTGCTGGTGAGGTTTTTAAACTGTAATAACCTTTTAGTTTGGCAATATCAAGATGCTTTAAAAATGCATTGCCATTGATACAGAAATGCCACTTCTAAGAACTGACCTTATGGAAATTATCTCTAAGGAAAAGAAGGTGCATGCAAGCATACACTTAAGCCAAAGAGGTCAAGAAACAGTTGTAAACAATTCACTTTCTGATTCATTTAATAAAGTCAGGTTTTGGTTTTGTAGGAAAATCACAATATTTTTGAGTGTGGGAGTAATGTGTAGTTTTCCTGGTAAGACATGGAGAAGATGTAATCCTGTTAAAAAATAATAAGCACTTTAATATAGCTATTAACATTCAAGATATTATGAAGGATCTAATTAAAATTATATGCAAATTCCACTATTATTAAAATGCCAGGAAAATACAGCTGATCAAAAAACAACCAGTGGCCGTTTGAAAATTATCTTTTAAAAATGAACAAATTCCAATAATGCAAAATCACATGAATTTGCTGTCAAGTGCACCAACCTAATGGAGATAAATCATCCTGAATTTTTTCATATTTAGGAAATGGAATTCATTAGAGTTTCCAATATTATGGGAATTAAAAGCAATCAGGAAAGCAATTGTACTAAGTAATATTGGAAATAATAAAGAAGTGAAAACAATCACTTTTATACCAATACTTTCTGAAGGTAATCAACCTGAAGTAGTCAATTCTCTCAACTGCCCCTGTTCTTCAGTTTTAGGATCTAATCTTTGAAACTTGCTTCTACATTCTGAGTTTGAAATGAAATATTGTAGTTTTGTGATGGTCTGTAAATTTTAATAATGTCCTACCATGAGGAAATTAATATCATCTATGAGGATAACAGTTTGCTTGGCTAATGCTTTTAAATATTTTAGTATTATATATTCAGTATATTATTTATAAGAATCTGAATTTAATTTAGCCATATCTATTAAAATTGAGTTTAAATCCCTGATTACTTAGCTTCTTTGTAGTCCTAAATGTTAACGCCCTTTAGCAAACATAATTTCAAATTCCATTTAGTTTTCAAAGCTCTGTTAGCCTAAACCTAACCCTACATTTTAGCAGCCATGAGCTGATTTTACTTTTATAAACAAATGTATGGAACTTAATAATTTTGATGAAGTCCCAAGTACCTAGGACATATGTGAAACCATCTATTTTATTTTGTTTTTATTACAATTGAGGGGGGGGCTTGTTTAAAACAATTAGGAAAACTCTATTTAGAAGTTACATGAGCCCTAGCCAGTTTGGCTCAGTGAATAGAGCATCGGCCTGCAAACTGAATGGTTCCAGGTTTGATTCCGATCAGGGGCACATGCCCAGGTTGTGGGCTCGATCCCCAGTGCGGGGCTTGCAGGAGGCAGCCAATCAATGATTCTCTCTTATCATTGATGTTTTTATGTCTCCCTCTCCCTTCCTCTCTGAAATCAATAAAAAATATATTCCAAAAAAAGAAGGTATATGAACTATATTCTGAACATGGAAAGAGGCTACTCTAATTTTAAAATTTTTCATTAAATGATAAACATCTTTTTACTGTACTTTATCTGGTTATACTTTATTTGAACATTTAGTTCCATAACCCTCTCCACTGATATATCTCCTGTAATTGCATTTTTCTTAATGTGGGAAGACACACCTTACATGAAATTTACCCTCTTAACTATTTTTAAGTGTACAGAATAGCAGTGTTCACTATATGCACCTTATCGTGCAACAGATCTCTAGAAATCTTTCATTTCATAAAATTGAAACTCTGTACTCCTTGAATAATAAGTCGCCTTTTACCATCTCCCCTAGCCCCTGGAAATCACTATTCTACTTTCTGTTTCTAAAAAGTGGGACATTTTAGATACCTCATATAAGAGGAATCATGCAGTGTTTGCCTTTTTGCAACAGGCTTATTTCACTTTAGCATAATGTCCTCAAATTTTATGCATGTTGTAGCATATGACAGAGTTTCTTTCTATAATAATCCTATATAATAAAAGCCTAATATGCAAATCAACCAAACGGCAGAACGACCGGTGGAATGACCAGTTGCTATGACACACACTGACCACCAGGAGGCAGATGCTCGATGCAGGAGCTGCCCCAGCCCATGGGCTCCAGGCCAACCAAGGCAGGTTCCAGTGCCCCCCCCATCCCCTGATTGCCCCACCAGTCACCCCGCAGAGGGTGGTGATAGGCGGCGGTGGTGGGGGCAGGGCTGGCAAGCAGGCAGCGCCAGGTTGGCCAAGGCGGGTGCCAGTGTGCCCCCCCATCATCCCTCCAGTAGCCCCACAGATTGGCCCTGATCACCAGCCAGGCATAGGGACCCTACCTATGCATGAATTTCATGCATCAGGCCTCTAGTAAAAGCATAATATGCTAATTAGACCAGACAGCCAAACAACCTTCCGGACAAAACTGGGCCTGCAATTCCGAGCCCCTTGCATGAATTTTGTGCATCAGGCCTCTAGTCTTCTATAAGACTGGATAAAATTCCATTGCCTGTGTACCACATTTTCTTTATCCATTCATATCTGTCAATTGACATTTAGGAAGTATCTGCCTCTTGGCTATTATGAATAATGCTGCAGTGGACATAGGTGTGCAAATCTCTTTGAAATTCTGTTTTGAATCTATACCCAGAAGTGGGATTTCTGGATCATATGGTAATTCTGTTTTTAACTTTTTAAAAAAAATCACCATACTTAGCAGATGCACCATTCTACATACTCAAAAACAGTGCATGAGGCTTCCAATTTCTCTACAACTTTGCCAACACTTGTTACTCTTTTGGTTTTTTTTAATAATGTTGTGAAGTTTTATCTCATTGTGATTTTGATAAGCATTTTCATAATGATTAGTGATGTTGACTATGTTTTCATATACTTTTTGGTCACTTATATAGCACTTTAGAGCAGTGGTTCTCAACCTTCCTAATGCTGCGACCCTTTAATACAGTTCCTCATGTTGTGGTGAACCCCAACCATAAAATTATTTTCATTGCTACCTCATAACTGTAATTTTGCTGTTATGAATTGTAATGTAAATATCTGATATACAGGATGTATTTTCATTGTTACAAATTGAACATAATTAAAGCATAGTGATTAATCACAAAAACAATATGTAATTATATATGTGTTTTCCAATGGTCTTAGGCGACCCCCAAAGGGGTCGCGACCCACACACAGGTTGAGAACCGCTGCTTTAGAGAGATGTCTAATAAAGTTTTTTTGCCCATTTTTAAAAATCTCATTGTTCTTGTTGTTTTAGGGATTTCCTTATTTTTTCTCAATTTTAACCTTTCATTAGACATATGGCTTATAAATATTCTTTATTATTCTATAGAGTGCCTTTTCACTCTATTGATTGTTTCCATTACTGCATAGACAATTTTTGCATTTGAGTTAGTACCATTTGTTGAAGAGATTATCTTATCCCATTGGGTAGCATTGGCATCCTTGTTAAAGATAATTTGACTATATGTATGTGAAGGTTTATTTCTAGGCTTTCTATTTATCCATTGATTTTTATGCCATTTTGACTTTCTGTAGTTTTGTAATATATTTTGAAATTAGGAAGTATAAAGCCTCTAACTTTGTTTCTCTTTCTAAAGATTGTTTTGACTATTCAGGGGTTTTTTTTTTTTTTGAGATTTCATATGACTTTTATATATTTTTTCTCTTTCTGCAAAAAAATATCCATTGGGTTTTTTTATAGGCATTGCATTGATCTATAGGTCACGTTGGGTAATATGGACATTTTAACAATAGAAAATCTTCCAATTCATGAACATGGGATGTCTTTGTATTTATTTGTGTTTTCTTTTATTTTTTTCAGCAATATTTTTGTTTTGTTTTTTTGCTGTACAAGTTTTTCACTTCTTTGGTTAAGTTTACTCATTGCTAAATTTGATGCTATTGTAATGGGAGTTTTAAAATTTACTTTTTTTATTACTTATTGTGAGTGTATAGAATTGTAACTGATTTTTGTGTGTTGATGTTGTATCCTGTAATTTTGCCAAATTTATTAGTTCTAACATCTTTTTTTGTGGCATTGTTAGGGTTTCCTATATATAAGATCATTCCATCTGCAAACAGAGATAATTCTTTTTCTTCCTTTCCAATTTGTTTGCTCTTTATTTCTTTTTCTTGCTTTGGTTAGGAATTTCAGAACTATATTAAATGGAAGGAGCAATTGATGGCATCCTTGCCTTTTTCCTGATCTTGCAGTGAACACTTTCAGTTTTCCACCATTGAGGATGATATAGTTATAGATTTTTCATATATGGCCTTTAGTATGTTGAGGTACATTCCTTCTATACCTAATTTGTTGAGAGTTTTTTTAACATAAAAATGTTGATTTGTTTAAGTGCTTTTTCTGTACCAATTAAGATGAACATACATTTTTTTACCTTCATTATGTTTACGTAGTATATTACATTGACAGATTTTTATATGTTGAACCATCCTTGCATCTCAGCAATACATCACTTGATCATGGTGTATGATCTTTTTAATGTGATGTTGAATTTGGTATTATGTTTAGAATTTTTGCACCAATATCTACTAGGGATATGGGCCTGTAATATTCATTTCTTGTGATATCTTTGTCTGATTTTGTTATCAGGGTAATACTGGCCTCATAAGATGAATTTTGAATTATTCCCTCCCCATTAGTGCTTTGGGAGAGTTTGAGAAGAGATTACATTTTACATGTTTGGGAGAATTCTTCAGTGAATTAATTTGATCATGGTCTTTTTGTTGTTATTGGGTGGTTTTTGATTACTAAGTCAATCGTACTATTTATATAGTTATGTTTATTTCTTCAAGAATCAGTCTTGGTAGGAATTTGATTTCTTTTAAGTTACTCAGTTTATTGACATATAGTAGTCTCTCATGACCCTGTTTATTTCTGTGACATCAGTTGTAATGTCTCCTCTTCATTTCTGATTTTTCTTATTTGAGTTTTCACTCTTTTTTTAAGTTATTCTGGCTAAGAGATTATCAATTTTTTTTTTTTTTAAAAACAAGTCTTAAGTTTGGTTGAAATTTTCTATTGATTTTCTCTTCTCTATTTTATTTATTTATGCTCTAATCTTTATTAATTTCTTTCCTTCTGTTAGCTTTGTGTTTAGTTGTTCTTTTTCTAACTGCTTGCAGTATAAAGTTAGATTGATGATTTGAGCTTTTTTTTCTTTGTAAGTGGAGGCATTTAGTCATATCTTTCGGTCTTCATACTGCCATTGTTACATTTCATATGCATTTGTATGTTGTGTTTTTATTTTCATTTGATTAAATATATTTTTTAAACTTTTTTTGTGATCTCTTCTTTGAGCCACTGATTGTTCAAGAGAGTATTGTTTAATTTCCACATATCTGTGAATTTTATAGTTTTACATTGATTTCTAGTTTCATTCCACTGTGGTCAGAAAGAAAAAATTTTTTTCCTTTTTTTTAAAATATATTTTTAATTATTTCAGAGAGGAAGGCAGAGGGAGAGATAGAAACATCAATGATGAGAATCATTGATTAGCTTGCCTTTTGCATACCCCCTACTGGGTACTGAGCCTGCATCCCAGGCATGTGCCCTTGACTGGAATCGAACCTGGGACCCTTCCGTCTGCAGGCCGATTCTCTATCCACTGTGCCAAACTGTCTAGGGCAGAAAGAAAACTTGATATGATTTTAATCATCTTAAATTTAAGGCCTTTTATTTTTTATATTTTTTTATTGATTTCAGAGAGGAAGGGAGAGGGAGATAGAGAGATAGAAACACCAATGATGATAGATCAACAGCCTCCTGCAGACCCCAAATGGGGATTGAACCTGCAACCCAGGCATGTGTTCTTGACTGGAATTGAACATGGGGCTCTTCAGTCCGCAGGCTGATGCTCTATCTATTGAGCCAAACCAACTAGGACTATTAAGGCCTTTCAATGACTCACCTGTGATGTATCCTGGAGAATGACCTATATGCATTTGAGAAGAATGTATAATCTGCTGTTGTTGGATGGAATGTTATATATGCCTGTTAGTCCACGTGTTCTATAGTGTTGTTGAAATTCTCTGTTCTTTTTTTTTATGCTATCTGATTAATCTAACCACGATTCTGTTATTGTGTTACTGTCCTTCTCTTTTAAGTCTGTTAGTGTTTGCTTCATATATTTGGGTACTCAGTTGTTAGGTACAGGTATGTTTACAATTCTTATATCTACCTGGATAATTGACCCTTTCATTATTTTATATATTTTTTATTTGTCTCTTATTACAATGTTTCGACTTAATGACTATTTTGTGTGCTACAAGTATGACCGTTCTTGCTCTCTTTTGGTCATCATTTGTATGGAATATTCTTTTCCATCTTTCCATTTCAGCCACGTATGTCCTAAAGTGCATCTCTTGTAAACAGTTGCATTGCATTTTATAATCACTTTTTTGCTTTCTTTGAGATAGGCTTCATAGATATCCTTCGTCACTTAAGCCTTTTTTTAAAATGTGAAGAATAACTTAGGTCTCCTTTGAGTGAATAACTCTACCCATTTTTAAATGTTATTGATGCCAAGTAACACAAACTTCAAGGACAAGAAAGATTGTTATTACTCTAATCATGAAATGCATTTGGCTGTAGATCAGCTTTCCTAGCAATGAATACAAATATACTAGTAGACCCAGCCAAGAAGCATTAGTAGATCACAAAGCCTGACATAAGGAGCCAGCTTTTCACTTATGCAAATTAGACTCAGTTGATTGAATAAATTAAAACTAATTTTGTACAATGTACACTTTTTTAATAGGAACCTATTGCATTATATAAATTTGCTGATTTTTCCTTCATTGAACATTTTGATACCACAATATAATTACATTTCAAATCAACTTGAACAAAAGTTTGATTTTTTTAGTATGTGTTTACTTAATAAGGCATTCAAATATTTTTAGCACTAAAATGTGCCAAGCATAATGCAAATGAGGATATATAAATACTAGATACAAATATTGCCCTCATGGAACTTCTAATCTTGTGGAAGGGGGCATATCATAGCATTAATGCATGCAGTGGTAGAAATAAGTGCATGTTAGTAGCACAGGGTGGGGGGTAATCACATAAATATGATAAGAATATTCACCTGCATTAATATATTGACATACATCCTTTCCCACATATATTCTAAATAAGCTAACACACACACACACACACACACACACACACACACACACACACACACTCTCAGCAAAAGCCATAAGGCATATTCCTTCTTCTAGGGACCATCTCCATCAGGCCAGGTGAGTAGCTGATGAACCTGGCTCAGATAACATACCCTACAGAAGGCTGCTTATCTTAGCTACTTATCTTTATCTTGCTTTCCACAGCCCAGTTTCCCAGTCAAAATCTCTACGTATCTATACACACAAAGAGATCTTCATAACTCCCTTGACAAATTTATAAATTTCAGGGGTTATTTTTGTAAACTATGTACCTTTCTAAATAATACAAAATATCTGTATGCTATGTATATCCTTCTCAATGTACCTTACCATTGATTGACTCACTTAGTATTAAATGAAATACTGGAAACGTGAGAGTGGGAGGGGATCAAGTGCAAAGAGGCTCAAGGAAGCTGTTGAGGGTGAAGGAGCAGTTGTCTGTCTTAATTTGGTGGTGGCTACATGATAATTACAATTACCAAAAACATTATACTCCCCACTTAAAATTGATGAATTGTATTACCTGCAACTAAAGCCTAAAACAACAAAAACGAGGAAAAAGAATAATTTTGTCTTTGAAAACTGTTGAGTTCCCAGAATTGTACATGTTCTATAGAAAAGCAGGTGGCTTATAGTAAATCAAAAAGGGGGGCTGAAAAATATATTCTATATATGTATATATATATTCTAGATATTTATATATTATAAATATTTATATATATTTGTTCAATATATATATTTCTTCAGAAAGAAATATACTCCTTCAAAAAGCTAAAAGTACAATGACATCTTTGAGTCTCTAAATAATAGTACATGTATAGAATTTTTAAAATGTTGGATGAAACTCTATATGTGCAAGAAGGAGTTGGTTCAGCTTTATGTGTTTATATTTATGTATAATTTTTGCAGTTTGTAAATATAATTATCTTTAAAGCTTCTCTGTGAATGAACTGCACATGTTACGATCGTTTGAAAGGCAAATATGTTCCGTACACTGAGCATAATGAGATAAAGAGGTGGCCTGTAGATCTCCATCACTGACATGAATGATGGTCAATAATTATCAACAGCATTTATTTATATTTAAACTCTACTTGTTTTCATGCTACACCACAAATTCATCTTAATGAATTTGGAGATAGTCTTAAATGCCAGGACAGCACTTTGCAAGAAGAATGTTTGGTCTCCTGGAGAAAACAAACAAATAAACAAATAAACAAAAACCTGTTTGATCCATCTTGAGCTCAATGGATTATATTCATTTAAAGATTACCTGAAAGTTTAAATTCACAATCCATCTATCTTATAGGCGAGTCAGATTTAAGTAATTGAAAGCTTGCCAGTGCTATTGCTTTTTCATCTTTCCTCCATCTAAAATGGTAGCAGTCAGCAATAGCTTCCCACTTTCCAAAATGTTCTAATCCACACAGGGTTTGTTTATAACAAAAAATGAACTGTTCTTTCCATGAATAGTAGTTTAGTATCATGTTTTAAATCTACTTGCCCTATTTTTTTTTTTTTTGCTTAGGATTTGTTTATTTAACATGCTATCCCAACATGTATTAAGCAATAGGAATTTATATTTGTCATCAGTCCCTTTTCCTTGTAATCATTATTTACTGTGTTTCAGGAATTATACTGTCGTTAATTCCAAAATCATCGTGGTCACAATAAGGCCTGAACCCAAAACAACGGATTCGTTCCTGGAAATAGAACTAGCTCATTTGTCTAATGTAAGTATTATTCACTTGCTTGTAGAATTTGTCTTTTAAAGAATATTACCAGTCGTGTTTTAACCGATAAGACCATAACACATTTTCTAGGCTTTTTAGAGTTGCAATTTGTTATGAGGATATGTTTTTATAGAAATGAAATGCCATATTATTTTACACTTTTGTTCATTATAAAATGTTCTTCAGTTTACCTGAGATAATGGAAAATTGTTTATCAGTGTATACATCATTATTGGGCTCTGAGCTAGGCAATGGGGGAGATCATGATGAATAAGTACAAATTTCACCACAAGGTAGAGAAGACTGCCATGTAAATATATAGATTTAATACAGGGTGGAGCAAAATTAGGTTTACAGTTTTTCATATAGAAAATAATACAATAATTAATAAATAATAATGCAATGATAAACTTTGTGTTTCATGTACTCACAACTGTAAACCTACTCTTGCCCCACCTTGTATTTTAGTGCTTGACAATATGACTCTCAAATTATTTTAAGGAATGACTAATAAAAAGAGAAGGAATGCTGAAAAAGAATAAAATTAAGGGAAGCTGTCCAACCACATGTTAATATATATTCCTGATTCAAGAATGAATAGGTCAATGGGCAAAAGGGAGAGTCCAGTAACGAAGTTAATATATGATACAGAAATCATATCATATCAATGGTGAAAGTAATTAATTATTATTATTTGGACAACTGTTTAATCACTTGAAAAAAATTAAGTAACCTAGATACTTACTATATATTAATGTAACTTTTAGAGACAGTAATATTTGAAAGCAATAAATATGGTATGATATAAGAATGCTGCCCTACAAACTTTTGTAATTGGCACCCTGGTAATAAGAATTACGAGAATGCTAGGAAAATACATGGGCAAATAATCATATATTCTTCAGGATTCTACACCAAAAGCAAAGATTATAAGGAAAAGGAATGCCTTTACTACACTAATTAACACTAATCCTATCTAATAAAAGACAAAAAGGGTAATTAACTGTACCTCTGCTATGCTTCCCATTGGCTAATCAGCAAGATATGGAAATTAACTGCCAACAAAGATGGCAGCCAGCAGCCACACAACTGAAGCGAGCAGGAGGTTTGCTTGCTCCAGTGATGGAGGAAACCAAGGTTCCCTGCCTGCTGTGGCCGGTTCTGAGCTCTGAAATCAACAGCTCCAAAAGCAACAAAGTTTCAATTATAGAAGCTAAACAAACCCCAGATACCTGCTTTCAGCCAGCCATGGCCACAGAGCTGGGAGCGCCAGTGACGGCAACAGAGTTTCAATTATAAAAGGTAAATAAATCCCAGAATAAAAAGAAAAAAGGGAGAGTCTGGGAGCTTCAGTTGCTGGCCAGCCTGAAAATGGCCCTCAGTCCCTCACCCAGACTGGCCAGGCACCCAAGTGGGGACCCCCACCTGAAGGGGGTGTGACCAGCTGCAAACAACCATCAGCCCCTCACCCAGGCTGGCCAGGCACCCAAGCAGGACCCCCACCCTGATCTGGGACACCCTTCAGGGCAAACCAGCCAGCCCCCACCCATGCACCAGGCTCTATCCTATATAATAAAAGGGTAACATGCAAACTGACCCCAACAGCAGAAAGACTGGGAATGACTGGTCACTATGACACACACTGACCACCAGGGGGCAGATGCTCAATGCAGGAGCTGCCCTCTGGTGGTCAGTGCGCTCCCACATGGGGGAGCTCTGCTCAGCCACAAGCCAAGCTGACGGCTGCCAGCACAGTGGTGGTGGTGGGGGCCTCTCCCGCCTCCTCAGCAGTGCTAAGGATGTTCGACTGAAGCTTAGGTCTGCTCCTCGCTGGCAAGTAGACATCCCCCGAGGGCTGCTGGGCTGCCAGAGGGATGTCTGATTGACAGCTTAGGCCCAATCCCCTGGGGAGCAGTCCTAAGCCAGCAGGTGGTCATCCCCCGAGGGGTCCCAGACTGCGAGAGGGCACAGGCTGGGCTGAGGGATTCCCCCACCTCCCCCCCGCTGGTCCTCTAGTCCATACTAATAAAAGGGTAATATGCTAATTAGACTGGGAGACCGGACATCTTCCTACCATACGACTTATTTCTGGACAAAGCCATGATGGTGGAGGCCAAGGCAGAGGCAGTTAGGGGTGATCAAGCCAGCAGGGGAGGGCAATTGGGGCCATGCAGCCAGCAGGGAAGGGCAGTTGGGGCCATGAGGCCAGCAGGGGAGGGCAGTGTGGGGTCAATCAGGCTGGCAGGGGAGGGCAGTTTGGGGCCATCAGGCCAGCAGGGGAGTGGTTAGGTGGTAAACAAGCTGGTAGGCAGGCAAGTGGTTAGGAACCAGAGGTACCAGATTGTGAGAGGGATGTCTGACTGCCCACAGGGATGGGGCCTAAACTGGCAGTCAGACATCCCCCAAGGTGTCTCGGATTAGAGAGGGTACAGGCTGGGCTGAGGGATTCCCCCACCCCCATGCATGAATTTCATGCACCATGCCTCTAGTAAAATATAATGAAAAAACAAAAAAATATATAACATCTATACTAATAAAAGGGTAATATGTTAATTAGACCGGGTTGACCTGACATCTTCTGGTCGTCCGGCTCTCCTTCTGGACAAAGCCATGGTGGCAGGGGCTGAGGCAGAGGCGGTTAGGGATGATCAGGCCAGCAGGGTAGCAGTTCGGGGCTATCAGGACAATAGGGGAGGGCAGTTAGGGGCGATCAGGCCAGCAGCAGAGAGTGGTTAGGGGTGATCAGGCTGGCGGGCAGAGGGGTTAGGGGCAATCAGGTAGGCAGTCAGATGAGTGGTTAGGAGCCAGCAATCCCAGATTGTGAGAGGGATGTCCGACTGCCAGTTTAGGCCTGATCCCTGCAGTCGGACATCCCCTGAGGGGTCCCGGATTTGGAGAGGGTTCTGGCCTGGCTGAGGGACCCCCCCCTCATGCATGATTCCGTGCACCGGACCTCTACTTTAAAGATAAATGGCAGAAAAAAATACATTTTCAACATATTTTTCAAACAAAATATTTGTATATCATGTTAAAAGCTTTTATAAAACCTCAAATAAAAATTATATATATAAACTTACCAATAGTCAAGGAAGCAAAAGACAAGAACAAACTTGCAAAGAAATTATAAAAGCAATAAATAATATTATGCCAATATTACTAGCCTCATTATTAATGAAGCATTGCTTGTTGGCTACTATTTTTGTCATAGAATTGTCAAATATAAAATATTTATATTCAATACTAAAGTTGGTGACATTTTAGAGAAATTAGGCAATTTTATAAATTCTTGTTGAACAAACTATGCTAATTTTTCTGAAAACCTTTTAAATGTTTCACCTTTTAACCATCAATTTTAAATATAGGAATTTGTTCAAAGGAAATAAAGAAAAATTTGTCAGCATTCTTACTTAACTATTTATGATAGCAAATTATTTTAAAACCACCTAAATACCCAGTAGAAATACATTTATTGTCAAGTTAAAAATACATTAAGTTGCAGGCAGTATGTATAGTTTATATAAGCTGGGACAAATGTAGTTTTACAGTTATCTATATGTAAAATAATACAATAATTAAAAAAACAAAACACTGTAGATCACACACAACAGTATGGTGATTACCAGCAGAAAAGAGTCAGGTAAAGTAGAGGAGGATGTAAAAGGGATAAGTAGTGATGGAACGAGACTTGACTTGGAGTGGTGAGCACATAATACAATATGTAGATGATGTATTTTAGATTTATACATAGTTTTATTAGCCAATGTCACCCCAATAAATTCAATAAAAATGAATAAAGAAATAAAATAAGGATAAACTCTGTGTTTCACATACAACAGTAGGCCTGCTTATGCCCCTCTCTATATGTGGGCAACAATAGAAGTTTTAAACATAAGACAAAGGGGAGTTAACTCTAGGGTACTCCAGAGTAGGAGAATGGATGGGCAGCATTTCAAAGTGCTAATTTAAGGGTCAGAAAAGGCTTCTTATAACTATCTAGGTGCTCCAGTGTTCTAAATCTAAATACTCCATTCCAGAATGACAAGAACCCTTTCTTAAATCCATACAACTGCAACTGAAATTCTTTGCATTTTGTTCAGTCCTTTTTAGAAATTTAAAATATCTACTTATCCCTTATATAATCTCTTGGAATACTTAAGTCATTAATGAGGAGGGGCAAGGAAGGTGATTCCTGTTATGGTTTTCATAATTATATGTTTACTAGAGGCCAGGTGCACAGATTTGTGCACTGGTGGGGTCTCTCTGCCTGGCCTGCGGGGATCAGGCTGAAACTGCTCTCTGACATCCCCCAAGGGGTCCTGGATTGCAAGAGGGTGCCGACCAGTCCGAGGGACCTCACTAGTGCACGATCAGGGCTGGGGAGGGACCGCGGGAGGGCTCCAGGGTATGTCTTGCCCATCTCGCCCAGTCTCGATCACCTGGACCCCAGCAGCAAGCTAACCTACTGGTCAGAGCATCTGCCCCCTGGTGGTCAGCATGCATTATAGTGACTGGTCCAACAGTCGAACAGTCGGACACTTAACATATTAGGCTTTTATTATATAGGATACTTCCAATATTAATGTAAGCCAGTCTCCTGTGTTGTATACACATAGGTTTTTTTTTATTCCTTAAAAAATTTTTATGAAGTTGACTTTTACATGCGAGTAACAGAAGCACAAAGTGATTGGCATTTTCCCAAATTGATGTACTTAGTGAATGACATAATGGGATTTATAATCATATTCTGTTTTACAAAACCTATTTTGTAATTTCTGATTTTTCCTAAAAAAACAAACAAAACACCTTGGTTTATAAACAATGACAATTATCTTTTTTTGTAAACCACTTTTTACTAAAATGTTTCAGGCTTCCTAGATTGCTTAATGAAAATATCAAATCTCTCAGCAATAACTTTTAAACATCATAATTAATAATTAACCTATTAGGTCTTTTCCTACTTTTGTCATACTGATTCTAACTTTGAGAGTGTGTTTGATCACTATACTATCTACTTCCTCAAACCTTAGAATAGCCATGATTGCCTCACTGCATTGAAACCTGGGAAATAATTTTAACATTGCTTTTGAGTAAGGAATTTGTTTCTTTGTATGCTCCAAATTTGTTAGCACTGGCAAGTGTGGCTCAATATGTACACACAGACATATACACATGCACATATACACATACCCATCATTAGTCTGCTTTGGTTCTGATGGGTCTGAACCTGCTGTGACTTCTTAAGGTGGATAATATCCCTTTAAAATGAGTTAGAAAAATCAGTTATCTTAGTGATCTGGTGCTTTATTAACATTGCAAGCTGTAATACACATTATTTTTCCAAATAAAAAGTCTTTCTATAGTTCCATATCTCATGAAGAGATGGATTGGACTGTCTGGCTGGCAGTTTTTGCAGTCTAATCTTGTTGTCATTCTTTTTATTTCTTCCTCTGAGCAACAACTTCAATGGCCTTGTTAGGGTGATACTGCTATCTTTCAGGACTGAAAAAATGCACCATGTTTATTTGTAATTTTCAAACTGCTCATATTCATAAAAGATCTCATGGGAATTTGGACTTGTGGGAGTGTGTATTTTTTTGCCATATTTGCTTGCATATGAATAGGATCAATCTAACAAATTAAGGAGTTTGTTTTATGTGCATAAACTAAAATTAATCATCAACCATGGCCTTTGTAAATAATAGTGGGAAACACAATGGAAGACTGTAATGAATGTGCTTGTTAGCATTAGATAAGCGTGAGAAACAATGAAAAGAGATTCCAACATTCATCAGTGGGTATTTTTATGAATATCAAAGGCTGATAATAACCTAAGAAACTAAAAATCACTTGGCAAAGCTTAAAGTCTAGGCTTTGCATCTATAATTTCTGCAAAGGATTTTTGTATACCTTTACTTTTATTTATTTTTATTTTTAAATTCTTTATTGTTTAAAGTATGATATATGTCTCCTTTTTGCCCCATTGCCCTCTCCCCAGCCGCTCCCACCCCCCAGCATATGCCCTTACCCCCCCTACTATCTGTGTCCAATGGTTATACTTATATGAATGCATATGTTTACTTTTAAAATTACTTTTCTACCCTTGTGTTTTGTCCATGTGGAAGAAAGAGATTTCTGATATTTTGCTTGTGTAAAGCTCTTGGTAATTTTAAAGGAGTGTCATGAAATGCTAACTAGACAAGAAATTGATGGCTCTGCCAACAGCTGAAATTGAGATAGAATCATTCTCTACTTACAGCTATTTGGGGTGTATCCTAAATTTCAGTAAGCATTCTTCTCCATTACATTTCAAATTCTGCTTATTTTTATTCATAATACATAGCTAATATTCTTCAAAAAGATTTAGAATAATTATTCTGTTGTTGGAGAAGGGCTCAGCAAACTTTTTCAGTTAAGAATCACATAGTAAGTGTTTTAGGTGTCTGGGCCATAGTTGTTTCTGTCCCATCTATTCACCTATGGCTGTTGTAGAGTGAATGCAGCCGTAGACAGCATATAAACAAGTGGGTGTGACTCTGCAATAAATTTTATTTTCAAAAATAGGTAGCAGACCAGATTGATCTCCTGGTCCATGTAGATTGTCATTCCCTGTGTGGTAAACAGAATAATGGCCCCCAAAGATGTTCACACCCTAATCCCCAGAATCTTTTAATATGTTATGTTACACATCAAAAGGGACTTTTCAGATGTGATTAAAAGTAAGGACATTGATGCCCAGCCAGTGTGGTTTAGTTGGTTGAGTGTCATCTCATGAACCAGGGGTCACAGCTCAATTCCCAGCACATGCCAAGGATGCAATCCCTAGTAGGGGGCTTGCAGGAGGCAGCCTATCAATGTTTTTCTCATATTGACGTGTCTCTCTCTCTCTCTCTTCCTCTCTCTGAAATCAATAAGAACATACTTAAAAAAATAAAAAAGTAATGACATTGAGTCTTTAGATATTTCTATATATAGTATCATGCCATTTGCTAATAATTACAGTTTTATTTCTTCCTTTCCAATTTGAATACCTTTTATTCAAATTGGCTAGAATTTCCAGTACTATGTTCAATGAGAGTGGTGAAAGCAGACATCCCTGTTTTGCTCCCAATTTTAAGAAAAACTATTTTAGTTTTTGCCTGTTAAGTATTATGTTGACCGTGGGTTTGTCATATGTGGCTCATATTACATTAAGGTATGTTCCCTATATTCCCATTTTGCTAAAAGTTTTTATTGTAAATGAGTGCTGGATTTTATCAAATGCTTTTTCTATATCTGTTGATATAATCATGTAATTTTCATTCTTCATTTTGTTTATGTGGTGTATCATGTTTATTGATTTGTGAATATTGTACCAATCTTGCTTCCCCAGAATGAATCCCACTTGATCATGGTGTATGAACTCTGTAATGTATTGTTGGATGTGCTTTGCTAATATGTTGTTGAGGGTATTTTTCATCTATGTTCATCAGGGATATTAGTCTATAATTGTATTTCTTTGTCATGTCTTTATCTAGTTTTGGAATGAGGATAATGGTGGCCTCATAAAATAAGTTTAGGAGTCTTCCCTCATTTTGAATTTCTTGGGATAGTTTGAGAAGGATAGGTATTAGATCTTTCTTTGGTTAAATTTGCCTCTGAAGCCATCTGGTCCAGGACTTTTTTTTTTAATATATTTTATTGATTTTCTATAGAGAAGAAGGGAGAGGGATAGAGAGTTAGAAACATTGATGAGAGAGATCGATCAGCTGCCTCCTGCATGCCCCCTACTGGGGATGTGCCCACAACCAAGGTACATGCCCTTGACCAGAATCAAACCTGGGACCCTTGAGTCCGCAGGCCGATGCTCTATCCACTGAGCCAAACCGGTTCGGCTGGTCCAGGACTTTTGTTTGCTGGTTGTTGTTGTTGTTGTTGTTGTGTGTGTATGTGTGTTTACTGCTTTTATTTCATTAGTTTTAATTGGTCTATTCAGATTTTCAGAATCTTCCTGATTCAGTTTTGGAAGATTATATGCTTCTAGGAATTTTTCCATTTTGTCCAGGTTGTCAATTTGTTGACATACAGTTGATTGTAATATTTCCTTAAAATCCTTTGTATTTCTGTAGTGTCCATTGTTATTTCTCCTCTTTCATTTCTGATTTTATTTATTTGAGACCTCTCTCCTTTTTTCATTATGAATCTAGTTAAAGGCTTGTCAGTCTTGTTTATGTTTTCAAATAACCAGCTCTTGGTTTCATTGACCTTTTCTATTGTTTCTTTTAGTCTCTATGTCATTTATTTCCACTCTAATCTTTATTATTTCCTTCCTTCTACTTACTCTGGCGTTTGTTTGTTATTTTTTCTAGTTATTTTGGGTGTAAGTTTAGATTATTTGAGATTTTACTTACTTCTTGAGGTAGGCCTGTATTGCTAAGAATTAACCTCTTGGAACAGTCTACTCAGTAAATGGTGTTGGGAAAATTAAACAAGTACATACAAAAAAAAAAAGGAGCTAGACTACCTCCTTATACCATTCACAAGAATAAACTCAAAATGAGTTAAAGATTTAAATGTAAGACTCAAAACCATAAAATTCTAGTAAAAAGCATCAGCAGTAAAATCTCAGATATTTCTCATAACAATGTTTTTTCTGATGTATCTCCCTGAGCAAGGGGGAAAAAAGAAAAGAAAAACAAATTTTAATACATCAAACTAAAAAGTTTTTTCACAGCAAAGGAAACCATCAATACAATGAAAAGACAACCCACTGGATGGGAGAACATATTTGCCAATTATACATCTACTAAGGGGTTAATATCCAAAATTTATAAAGAACTCAAACAACTCATCACCATAAAACAAAAAATGCAATTGAATTAACGGACAAAGGACCTAAATAGACACTTCTCCAAAGAGGACATACAAATGACCAATAGACATGAAAAGATGCTCAATGTCGCTAATCATCAGAGAAATACAAATTACAACCATTATGAGATATCACCTCACGCCTGTCACAATGGCTGTCACCAATAAATCAACAAACAACAAGTGGTAACGAGGATGTATAGAAAAGGGAACCTTCATGCGCTATTGGTGGGAATGCAGATTGGTGCAGCCACTATGGAAAACAGTATAGAGTATCCTAAAAAAATTAAAACGGAACTGCCTTTTGATCCAGCAATTCCACTTCTGGGAATATATCTGAAGAAGCCCAAAACACTGATTAGAAAGAATATATACACCCTTATGGTTATTGCAGCACTATTTACAATAGCCAAGATTTGGAAGCAGCCAAGCGCCCATAATTAGATGAGTGGATAAAAAAAAAGCTGTATATTTACACAATGGATTAATATTCAGCTATAAAAAAGAAAGAAATCTTACCTTTGTGACAGCGTGCATGGACCTAGAGGGTATTACGCTAAGTGAAATAAGCCAGTCAGAGAAAGACAGATACCAATTGTTTTCACTTATATCTGTGATCTAATGAACAAAATAAACAAACAAAATAGAAATAGACTCATAGATACAGAAAAAAAACTGACAGTTTGGGTGGGGGAGAGGTTGAGGGATGGATGAAATAGGTGAAGGGATTAAACAAAAACCTCATAAGCATAGACAACAATACGGTGATTAACAGAGAGAAGGTGGGTGAGGGTAGGTAGAAAAGGGTAAAGGGGGATAAATGGTGATGGGAGTGGTGAACACAATATATACAGTTGATGTATTATAAAATGTTACACTTGGAACATTTAATTAACCAATGTAACCCCAATAAATTAAATCGAAATATTTTTAAAAAGGACATTGAGATGGGAAAATTATCCTAGATTGTCTGAATAGGTCCAATTTAATCACATGAGCCATTAAACATGGATAACCTTTCTCTATGGCTATGATCAGAGAGAAACAGAGAAAGGAATCAACTGCCATTGCTTACAGTAAAGATGAAGGAAGGGGTCACAAGCAAGGGGATATGTTCTAAAAGCTGCCTCTAAAAGCTGAAGACACCCCTGGTTGCCCACCAGGGAGGAAATGTGGAGGCAGTCCCACAACTGCCAAGAACTGAATTCTGCTGAGACCTGCATGAGCCTGAACATGGATTTATCCCCAGACCCTGCAGAAAGGGGTGCAGTTCCGCCCAGGCTTGGATGTCAGCCTCGTTAATCTTTTGAGCAGAGACCCAGGCTTCTGACCTACAAAAACTGCAAGATAATTAATTTGTGTTGTTCTATGCATCTAAGTTTGTGGTAATTCATAACAGCAGTAATAGAAAAGTAATAACCCCTGCATTGCAAAATTAACCTTTAGATTATGAAGGTAATAGTTGTATACATTAATAGTGCCATTTTGAATCAGATATACTAAAATACTAATGATTCATTATTCAATAAAAATCAATTAGCAACTAGAGATTACATTTTGTCCTGCTGATTATTATACGAGCATTTTAGGAGCCTGATTAAAGGAATGACCAGACAGTGAGAATGGCCATGTAAAGTGGAAGTACTAGTAGATAGTGGGAGAAATTATAGGAAGCCATAAGATGGTATCACCTGTGCAGCCACGAAAGCAACTTGTGGAACCAGGTGTTGGAGGCCAGGGACAACTCTGACATTTACAGATATGTTGTACTCTGGAAGCAATTTAGCGGAACTCTGCTGGCAGCTACTGGACTGGAGCAGTGAAAAACACTCCTCCAGCCCTTGTCTCCACAACAATCCCATGGAAGTATTATTAAGACACATTATTTTATCCTCTTGGCTATAAAAAGAAAATACCTATGGTGTATATTGTATGCATAAAGAATCTACTTTAGTTATTTAGGTATTTCTTAAAGTTATTTTGCACTTTCAACACACAAAGGAAATATGTAGAGGGTTTTGCCCCATTCTTTTTCATGCTCTAAGACATACATGTGGAGGCAATGATTTTCTTTGCAGGATACACATATGAATAATTACTGATAGTGGTTCAATTTTTTACTGTTTCTCATATGTCAAAAGGAAAGTGTCCATCTATAATAATATATATATTCAGGTTAGTGATATATCTCAGAAATGAGAGAAGCAAGCTGTTATCCATCCCCCAAAATAGTGTCATGTGGTTAATGGGAGCTACTGAGTAACCCGATAGCAGAAACTGAAGTAAATATGTGCGCTCTCCTCGTGTTCTAATTAAACAGCTGCCAACTCCTCGAGAAGAGCTATGTAACAGGAATGTGACTCATCCTGATAAACAATGTTCTGCACTTCTCACTTCAGTGGCTTTTGTATCATTCTGCTTTAGTTAAAGACAGTTCTTCCTTTTCCATCTCCTTGGTGTGATACGTTCCCATTGTGATCTATTCAAAAACTATATCTCCATATCTCCATCCACATTCCTGTAAAGTATTGCATATTCAGTGAGGCTCTTATACTTTATATACCTATCAGTCATCCCTTCAAAAACAAAGACCCATGTTTGTTCTTTTTAGAATTATTTTAAATTACTAAAATATGAAACAGTACTTACCATAACCTTGAAACGAGGTTTAGAGAACATTCAATAGACTATTTCTTGTTGTTCATTTTAATATTGTATTTTTTTCAAGTGCATCATCTTCTTGGGAGGTGTATCACACTTGTAGGGACTATGAAGCTGTTTATAAGTTGAGCCATAGCCTGAAAGGGTTCCCTCTCATTGATCAGCTTTTAATGATGTCATAGGTATGACCATGGAAAAATGTACATCTACTAAGATCTTACTTCCCTTAGCACTAATTCCTAAGGTTTTTAAAATTGTTTTTTCTCAAGTAATATGAGAATTATAAGCAGAATATAAATTAGTCTATTGCAGATCATGTCAGTCATTTTGAACCTGTTCTTGAGGAATTCCTAAAATCTATCTGTGCAGTTATATAATAACTAGAGACCCAATGCATGAAATTCATGTAAGGGGCTCAGCCCTCGCAGCTGTTGTGGCTGCCTCAGCCCTTGCAGCCCCGGCTTCATCCAGAAGGTTGTCCAGAAGGATGTCCAGAAGGTCATTTGGCTGTCTGGTCATATTACACTTTTATTATTATAGATGACAATTACACCTTAGTGGAGAAATGAAGGAAGAATAAGCTTAGCAAAATCCAGATCATTTTAATGTAATGCCTTTATGTTTAAAATTTATAAAATTGAATAGAGATAGTATAGTGAACATTCTTTCTCCCATCCACACTCAAAATGTCAATGTACAATTAACTAGAAGTGACAGAAAGAATGATTTTGGAATATCTGAGTCAGAGCATTGGAAATGATGAAATAGTTATGATGAAGTCCCTGTCCTTCTTCATGTTTATAGATGCTTTGTTGATTTATTTGCTTGACCATTATAGACAAGGAGGTATTTTGTTTCAAGAGGACTATGAAAGCTATAAGAAAGTTAAGAGGTTTCCAGATTCAGAATTTACTATGGTATATGAGCACTAAGCATCTGAAAGGTCAAAGAAACACAAAGTAAATTAACCACATTATTTCGGTTTTGAGTAGTACTTACTTCTCCAAATTTGATGTGAATAAAAAATATTGGTGGGTAGAAGGGGTAAATTGCATGTTCCTAGTTTAGCCCTAATCTCAGAATTCATGGAGCCAAGGAATATATCTATCTATTTATCTGATTTCCCCCCCACACCCTGATCTTGGGCAGGGCCAGCTGGCCAATCTCCCATGGGCCCTCACCCCCAACCTGCCCAGCCCCAATCGACACCCATCAGGGTGGGCCAACAGGACCCCACCGGTGCACAAATTTTTGCACTGGGCCTCTAGTCTCCTATATGATAAAAGGCTAATATGCAAATAGACTGAACAGCAGAATAACCAAAAAACTGGTTGCTATGATGTGTGCTGACCACCAGGGGGCGTGTGTGGAACTTGGTGGGACTAGGCAGCAGGTGTCAGAGCGTGGAACATGGCAGGTGTCAGCCATGGCGCGATGATGGAGGAAGTGAATGGGGGGCGCTAGACCAAGGCAGGGTGCTAGTCGCTGTCATTGGGCCAAGCTTCTGGTAGTTACTGAAAATTCTTTGCTCCCACATGCCGCAGTCCCGCCCAATGCTCGCACCTGCTGCCAGTGCCTGCCCCGCTTGCACCCACTGCCGGCACCCGGCGCCAGCCCCAATTGCTCAGCACAGTCAACAGGTGCTAGTGGCAGCTGCTGGTCCTGATCATCCCTGAGGGCTTCTCCACCCGCCCTGCTCCTGAGGGGTTATTGAGGCAGCAGCCACCACTCACACCTGCTGACAGCACCCAATCCACTTGCACCTGCTAATGGCACCAGCCCCAATCCCTCCACAACATCAGTGGGTGTGAGCAGGGACAGCACCATCAGCACATGGGAGTGGTGGTGTCAGGAGTGGGGCTGCGGGCAGACAGGGACCAGAGGGACATGGCAGGAAGGGTCAGCGGGGGCATGGAGAATGGGCCAAGACCCACTCCTATGCCCACCACAGCCTCGCAGCCCACAGTTTCTTTGAAGGTGTATGAATTTGTACATTAGGCCCCTAGTTTTTAATAAGCATCCCCATTGATTCTAGAGAAGGTGCAGAGAAAACACTTTTAAACATTAAGATATCAAGAGTGCAATTAAGAAATCATGTAAATTAAATATATTCAGGACTTAAAAATGCCAAGGATAGAGAAACTTGGTCTTCATTCATTTTTATTGTGACTTTACCCTTAGCTTCTCTGTAACGACCTTCCTTCAGACCTCTGCTTAAAGATTATCTTCTCAGTGAATCCTTCCTAATATACATAATTGTAATCATTCACTTACCAGCCTCTCCTACTCAGTGTGACTTACTTTAGATCATAGCACAGATTACCATCCAGCATCCTATATAATGAAAGCCTGATATAGAAATTGTCCCCTTGAACGGTGGTTTGACCAGGAGTTTGACAGGGAGACCGGAGGTTCGACCACTCGCTATGATGTGCGCTGACCATCAGGGGGCAGCGCAGAACATGGCGGGCATCAGTGATGTGGCACTGGCAGCGGGTGGCAGTGGTGGTGCTGTTGGCCTCAATGGGAGAGCGAGATCATGGTGGGATGGTGGAGCAGGTGAGCAGGTGGTGCCAGGCCAAGGCGGGCGTGAGTGGGGGCCCGATCGCCCCGCTGATCACATTGCAGATGGTGACCAGTGGCCATGCTGGGGGCACCACTGCCCAGCTCCCAGGCACTGAAGGAGAAAGGGCAAATAGCAATATTAAAATGTTTCTTCTAATTATTTCACTTTCAATGTGCATGATTCCGTGCACTGGGCCACTAGTATTAGATATTTTCATACTTGTTTATGTTTTTTTGTCTGCCTCTTTGCTCTCTTCATTAAGGTGCAGTCTATAAGACAGGATTTGGTTTTGTCCAATGTTGTATTACCAGTGCCTCCAAGAGCACCTGGAATATAATAGGTGTTTACTAAGTGATTTTGTTTACATGAATCAGTAAATGAATGAAAGAACTTATTTTGATCATCTTCCTGGCTCTCCTTTCTGACTTCATTGATTTATGAGAATAATTTATCATCATGAGATATATTTAAAGTATTCCATAGGGAAAAGAAAAAAAGAATCAGTAGATAGTTTTGAAGAAAGAAAAGAAATTTGCTTATGAATGTCTTTCTGTAATCACTGAGATTGAACTAGAAAGGATGCCAAATCCTCCATTATAAAAAGGAAAAAAGAAAAGTTATGCAGACCAAAGGAAAAGAGAGAACCACCCACAGAAATATATTGACAAACTTAGTGATATATTTTACAATTAAATGGATACATTGATTTGATTGATGTCAAAACAGAGAAGTAAAAGAAAATAGCAAAAACTGTTAAAGGCACTTGAAAATAGTGTGTCAAACATTTATAGTAATTGGGAAATTTGGGTCATGGTATACTTTGTAAATGCTTAAAAGCTGGTGAGTAAAAATGTTTAACAGGAGTTAAACTGTGCTATTTTGGATAGTCAAGAGAAGAAAAAAAAACCACACACACACAACTTTTTTGCCCCCAACAAATGAGTTTTCAAGAATAGCATATCCTTTACAGAGTTATCAAATACATGCAGTTTTTTTAAAAAAATATATATATTTTATTAATTTTTTTACAGAGAGGAAGGGAGAGGGATAGAGAGTTAGAAACATCGATGAGAGAGAAACATCGATCAGCCACCTCCTGCACACCTCCTACTGGGGATGTGACCGCAACCAAGGTACATGCCCTTGACCGGAATCGAACCTGGGACCTTTCAGCCCGCAGGTCGATGCTCTATCCACTGAGCCAAACCAGTCAGGGCAAATACATGCAGTTTTAATATTTTGTGTCCATTGACAGTTTTGTAAATTAATCTTTAGCCCACTTTTCTCATTTACCTGAAGATTTTTTTTTCTTGCATTCCTAAATTCACTTCTATAGCTTGACTATTTGACTACTGCTTGTGTCATTACATTTGGTTACTGCTCTCTTTTGAGCTCGCCATTTCCTTTATTGATTTCCTGTAAATTCCTCATACAGATCTTGTAGTAGAGTACCATTGAGAAATATTTTACAAATGTTTTATAAATGGTTTCCAAGCCAGAGCCATTTAGCTAGATTTATTTTTTATGTTTAGAATTAATTCATCTTTTTTTATGTCCCATTTCACATTCTTCTATTCCTTAAATGAGTGCTCTATCTACATACTAAGATTTCTCTACTTATTTTTCTAAACTGGAATGTTTAAATAACTGACTCAGCTCACAGGCCTACTTATTAGTGACTGTACTAGGATGAATATTCACAAAGCACAGGAGGTGTCTGCCAGTTGTGTAGGTCCCAGATGTATAGAGAAACACAAGATTGAGTGGTGCATCGTGGAGCCTATAATTTTCTCACGTGGATGTTTTTCGAATTTTCACAGACAGAAAGAGAGAGAAGCATCTAAGAGGTGAGGAAGTGAGGAAGGTACAGGATAAAGCTAAGGTCTGAAAAAGGCATGGGATAAGAGTAAAAGTATTTACCATCTTTATACTTTCATCCGAAAGTGGAAATCAGTTTCCTTAGAGGAGTAAAAAGTAAAGGGATATCCAAACAATTAAGTTCATGTAATTTTTTTTTCTAAATTAGTTTCTTTTGTTGTGTCGTGTTATGAACTCTAGTTTTGAAATGTTAACCCTATAATCAGAATGCAGTACAGTGGGGCCTTGACTTACGAGTTTAATTCGTTCCGTGACGGAGCTCGTAACTCACATTACTCGTATGTCAAATCAATTTTCACCATTACAATGAATTGAATGCTGGGCTGATGTTGTGGCGTTCACTGTGACGTTCGCTGCGCCAACTAGCGGTGGGGTATCTGAAGCTGGCTTGTACCCCGAATTTTAGCTCGCAACTCAAAGCAAAAAATCAGTCGAGAAACAGCTCGTATCTCGAAAGACTCGTTAGTTGGGACACTCATAAGTCAAGGCCCCACTGTGTTGGTTTATGTAGAGACTTAAGTTACTCTAACTCAGGCATTGCTAAAAGAAGTGAACTAGATGTAGAGGACCTGTTATCTCAGGTTCTTCACCTACACTTCGTTTCTACATCCATGAAACGTATTCTCCCATCTCCTTCATTGTGATACCCCAAGTTTAACTTATTTTCCATACTGTGCTCTGAGCTCTTTTGAACAAATCTCTAAATAAATATAGCATAACTTTGAGACAACATTGTAGCTATGCTAAGGATTTCTTAGGAAGCCACAAGCTATATAATTTCGGGTAAAACTAGATAGAGTCTCATAGAGCCAAGGAAGAAACCAATGTGGAATACCATTCCTCTCCCCTTCCCTAGAACATTTATATCTGTGCCTCCTGTAAGATCCACATGGGCACTCGTATCTTCCGTGAAACTCCTTCTTCTAATACAGTACATGATGCTCTGTCCCTTACACAATAAATTATGACTAGTGACATTTATATGAGCATATTTCTTGTATTGTGATATCAACATTCCATAGGCATGTTCCTCATCAACATCTATAAGTCTATAACCTTTTTCAGGGCATGTTTTTATGCTCTAAGAGTATAATTAAGAGGTATGAGCACTTGGTAAAAAGTAGAATATCTACTTTTTTTTGAAGGATTTTGGAAAATGGTAATGGTGCTAAAACATTGGAGTTAGTCAAATGCCCCAATTCCAATAAATAATAAATAAAATGGGGGTAGATTTAACAAATTTTAAAATATTGAGCTTAATTTTTATTTCCAGTGGAATCCTAGAATGGACCCAGAAAGCAGACCTTACGAAGTGCAACATTTCACAAAAAGCCTGCCTAGACTTTTAAAGATGTTGTTTTGCCGCATGTACCCCAGTGACCGTCTACATGTGGACAAGAGGGAGGAATGAGGGCAGGCTCACAGCTGGCTAACACTGAGGAGCATATCCACCTGTGGGGAGGACCCAGCAGCCTGTTTCAGGACTGTGACTTTTGCTTTCCTTGGCTTATTCGTCATTTTATCAACGACTTGGTTGGCTGAGGACACATATATCATGTTTATTTCTTAATCCTGTAATGAAACAAAGTTTGGAAGCAATAGTGAATGTGTGGGATGCCCAAATCAGGATTCAAAAAGCTCCTAAGAGATTTTAAATATGGGTGATATCTGTCAAACTCAGGAAGAGGCTACCAAAATACCTGACACTGCCTTATCTTGCATTATTCAGAACACGGCACCTAAATTGGAGAGGCAATAGTCCTGCTTTGTTCTGTACAAATAGGACACAGTGGATGGTTCCTCTAAATACGTTTATAGTGTGTGCTCAAGGAAGTGAGTGGAGTGAACTTGAAACCAACAGAATATGTTTAATAGAGAAGAGATGACTCTTCAGGGCTATGATTGGATCTGCTGATATCTAAAGATATCACATAGAGGAAGAATTATTAAGCTCAAAGGGCAATATAAGACCCAGTGAATGTGGACCAGCAGATAGGAAATAATACTTTCCAAGAATTAGTTCTTTTCAAAACAAAGTACAGGCCTGGCCAGTATGGCTTAGTTGGTTGGCCATCATCCAGTGTACCAGAAAGTTCCTGGTTCTATTCCCTGTTAGGGCACATGCCCAGGTTTCAGGCTTAGTCCCTAGTAAGGTTTGTGCAGGAGGCGGCCAGCAATTGATGTTTTGCTTTCACATTGATGTTTCTCTTTCTCTCTCCCTCTCTCTTCCATTCTCTCTAAAAATCAATAAAAATAAAATGGAAGATGTGGGCGAGGAGGGAGGCCCATGGGGGAAGAGAGGGCGGGAGATCAACCAAAGAACTTATATGCATATAGCATAAACCATGGACACAGACAATAGAGTGGTGAAGGTCTGTGAGGCCTGGGGTGGGGGTGGAATAGAAGGGATCAATGGGGGATAAAGGGGACATATTTAATACTTTCAACAATGAAGTTTTCTTAAAATATATTTTTATTGATTTCAGAGAGGAAGGGAAAGGGAGAGAGAGGGATAGAAATATCAATGATGAGAGAGTATCACTGATGGGCTGCCTCCTGCATGTCCCCCACTGGGGATTGAGCCCACAACCCAGGCATGTACCCTGACCAGGAATCGAACTGTGACCTCCTGATTCATAGGTGAACGCTCAACCACTGAGCCACCGTTGCCAGGCTACAATGAAGATTTTTGTTAAGAGAGAGAGAGAAAAAACAAAACAAAACAAAACAGCAGCAACAACAAAAACTAAAGTACTTCTCTGGAATTCAGTGTGGAAAACTCATTTTGTCATCCCAAAAATCATGGTAGCTATTAAATACATAATTATTAAACCGAATAAAAGTTTAGCCCTTTTTCTCAGAGTTTCATTAGATGTGATCCCATACAATTATGATCTGTTGATTAAGAAGGTGTTGCAAGTTAACAAACTCTCTGGGCATGGACAACAAATGCAACCATCTCTTGCCTCCAGGAAGCTGAACAACTAGAGGCTGCAGAGGAAGTGGTGGTGGTGGTGATTGTATAATATTGAATGTTTCACTGTGATTGACACATTGTAAATACTTTGGTCTGCTTAAAGGAAACAATTCAGCAATTAATATTTTAGAGAAAAAAATGAAGTAGAAATCATCAAAATATGAACCTTGTGGTAGATGAGAGTATCACGTTCAAATTTCAAAACAACTAACTATAAGTCATGATATTTGGAATAAATGAATTATTTTCATGAAAAGAATTTCACAAACTGGGTCACCGAATCTATAAGAAAGGACATGCAGATTTTAATACAAAAAAAAATAGAGGTGGAATCTTTGAAGTATCTTACTACAAGATAAGAAATCTGCCATTCTGTTTGCATTGCACACAACCCTATAATATTTGATGTATGTACTCACGATACATTTATTCCTCTGTTTGCTTTTAGGGTACTTTGAATCCCTATTGTGTCTTATGGGATGACTCAAAAACGTAAGTGACAGCTGTTTTCTTACATTTCTTTGGTCTAAATAGTCAAAGCACTCTGAGCTCTTTCGGCTGCCTGCTAGCCAACAGGAATATGATAATGTGGTGGGATATGTGTTAACTCAGAGGGGAAACATTCTCCTTTTTGAGTCTGTAGGACAGCATGATGAATGTGTTTGTGTGTGACGATGCCATCGGGTTACGTCCCAAGATAGAATTGCATTACCTAATGTGTAAGGCATGTTGTGATGCGAATTCCATGAGGATCTTTTAAAAGCTCTAATATTTTAAAATTATAAAAGCTCAAATGCTACTTCAACATTTTGCCTAGTAATTCAGTTTAGCACTGTAGGATAAAAGAGCAATCGCTGTGGTCATTTAGGCAATACATTGCTTGCATGACCTTGAATCTATTATCACAGTAATGCCATATTTAGACATCCCTTCCAAATTGTTTTGTTGTAAAAACTTTGAGTGACATTTTAATTTTCTTATTCATATATTTTACGAACTCATGAAGACAAAAGAAAATAATTACAATAAATAAGGATGAGTAATTCTTCCATGCATTTCTTCATTTGTACAAGTAATTGCAATATATCTGGACAAAATAATTTAATCTCATTGGCAACTCTATACATTTTAATGTCTCAAAGAAAAGAAAAATTCATAATTAAGTCTTCATTCGACTCCTATACTTTGATTACTCAAGTAACTTTATTGCAGTGGAGTAGCCAGGTTTTATTTTGTTTTGTATGGAGAGGAGATAAATATCAATAAATCCCAAAAGTGAATACTACCATGCCGTATGCTGTCAGATAGGGTACCATATTGTTGGCTTCTATGCATTCTAAATTTTTTCCAGTGTTCTTTACCCTAAATCTGATCCAGATCTGAAGCTTTATGATACTACTTGCCTCTCACCATTAATTATTAGAGTCTAGAAGAGGAGCATTCTTAGAATTTCTAGGTGAAAAGCAAACCTACTGGCCATGTGCTCATTCCTTGGATACTGGTACAATTTAAACTACACTATTTCTGTGTCTGAAAAATCGATGATATTAAGTGTATTTTTTGCTATAGATTCTGATATTCTAGGGATGCTCTTCTATGAACCTTAGCGCCATAAGGGGAATTCCAATTGCCCTGGTGATAACATGAGCTGGATGTCTTCATTGATGTCAGTATTTGTTCTTTTTGAAATCCCATAGAGAAACTCATGGTAGTAAACTTTTTGCAAGCTTTCTTCTTTACCAGTAGCCAGGGAAGACTTGGCAGTATATTATAAGGCACTGCTTAGTATGCTGTTTAATCAAAGAAGAATAAAGTGCTACACAAATCTAATTTAATGTTTTCTACTAAAGAAAAATATGTCATCTTAAGTTCCTGATTATAGCTACTTGCACATCTCCATGGATAACAGCCAACTTTGATTTAGTTTTAAAAAGTGCATGAAATGTGCTTCCTAAACAGGAGAAAGCGTTAGTTATTACAAAAGACCTTTAGGGATGTTAAAGAGATGCTTCGAGAAGAAACAGCATTCCCCTGTTTAGGACCTCTCTTGATTCCTTTCACAGATTGTCTAAGGTGTTAAGTTTCATTTATTAAACAATTGGTGTTTGAGGTCAGCCTTAATGCCAGAATCAATCACACGCTACTTTCTCTAACTTCTGCTGATAACATGACTCTTATCCATTGCACAGAACATGTCTTAGTTTTACAAAATTTAACTTTTAGTTGTCCTTGAAGAAAACTATTCAGTGAGAGGAGGAATGTTCAGCTGCCTTTCAAAGAAGCTTATCTCAAGAGATGAGTGTAGTTCATGTTTCCTTGATGTATCTGAAAAGTGATCAAAAGCTTTCCACTGAGAAAGAACTTCTGTCCTATCACACTTTTTACCAGACTGTTTCATCAATAAGTCGTTTTTCTGGGTGAGTTTTAAACAATGAAGGTTAAGACCACTTATTTCTTTTATTCACATTTGCTCTTTTACTTTGATCATGTCCTTATACACAATAGTTTTATCAATGCAATGATTCTAACTTTGAATGCAAGTTCTCCAAGTATAGTTAATAATGAAGAAATGTGGCTACTTCTTTTTGTACAGAAAAGGGCTGACTTAAATGATGTTTTCAAGATTGTAGTAATAAAGTTGAAATTAGAAGTTGTCTTTTAAATTTGATTTAATGTATCAAATCGCCTTATCTTTTTTAAATATATTTTTTATTATTGATAGTATTTCAGAAATTTCCCATTTTTCCCTCTTTCAACCCTCCTGCCAGGCCCTACTCACCCTCCTAGATCTTCATCACCCTATTGCCCATGTCCATGGGCTATGCATATAAGTATATAAATTCTTTGGTTTATCTCTTCTTGTCCCCTCAACCCCACATTGTGGTAGGTCCTTTAAATTAGTAATTAGTTACAAAAGTAATACCTGAGTATCTTCTACTTGTTAAACTTTAAAACATAGCTGCTAAGGCAAAAGGCACCATTAATCATCACCACCTTTGATTTCCACAGCCACCCAGCTCCCCCAATTCACTCCTATTTATATTTTACTATGTATAATTTCAGGCTTCCACTTATGTATTGACATATGTATGAAGCCATAGAAATTAACACTATAGTATTCCTTGTACTGCATTGTCTAGGCATATTGTAATTGGTCTCCTATTCCCAATGTTGATGGTGTTGAGGTGGTTTTCAATTTATATTATTACTATTTTAACATAAATATTATCATACTCCATATAACAGTTGACATCCTCAATTTTTTTAAAAAATATATTTTATTGATTTTTCACAGAGAGGAAGGGAGAGAGACAGAGAGCCAGAAACATCGATGGGAGAGAAACATCGATCAGCCGCCTCCTGCACATCTCCTACTGGGGATGTGCCCGCAACCCAGGTACATGCCCTTGACCGGAATCGAACCTGGGACCTTTCAGTCCGCAGGCCGATGGTCTATCAACTGAGCCAAACAGGTTTCGGCCATCCTCAATTTTTCAATGTTACTATTTAAATCTATTTTTTCTTTCTTAAAGTTTTTTAAATTTAAATTTTCTTTTTTCAATTACAGTGTACATTCAATATTAATATTAGTTTCAGGTGTATAGCATAGTGGTTAGACAATAATATACTTTATAGAGTGTTCCCCTGATATTTCCAGTTCCCCCTTGTAATATAGTTATTACAATATTATTGATTATATTCCCTATGCTTTACTTTAAATCCCTGTGACTGTTTGTAACCACCAATTTGTACTTCTTAACTCGTTCACCTTTTCCACTCAGCCCCGTAGCACTCCTTCCCCCCACAACAAAGAGTTTTTTCTCTATATCTATGAGTCTGTTTCAACTTAGTTTATTTTGTTGTTTTTTTAAATTCCACGTATAAGTGAAATCAAATGATATTTGTCTTTCTCTGACTGACTTATTTCACTTAGCAAAATACCCTCTAGGTCAGTGGTTCTCAACCTTCTGGCCCTTTAAATATAGTTCCTCATGTTGTGACCCCCAATCATAAAATTATTTTCATTGCTACTTCATAACTGTAATTTTGCTACTGTTATGAATCGTAGTGTAAATATCTGATATGCAGGATGGTCTTAGGCGACCCCTGTGAAAGAGTCATTCGACCCCCAAAGGGGTCGCAACCCACAGGTTGAGAACCGCTGATAGAAGCTGGAAGAAACATGATGTCACAAGTGATAAGATTTTACTCTTTTCATGGCTGAGTAATATTCCATTGTGTATATGTACCGCCACTTTTTTTTTTATCTACTTGTCTATTGATGGACACTTGGGTTGTTTCCATAGCATAGCTACTGTAAACAATGCTGCAATGAACATAGGGGTACATATATTCTTCAAATTAGTGTTTTTGTTTTCTTTGTATATATGCACACGCATGGAGTCACTGGGTGATAAGGCAGTTCTAATTTTAATTTTTTTAGGACACCCCCCCCCCCACACACACACACTGTTTTCCATAGTGGCTGCACCAACCTGCATTTCTACCATAAGTGCACATGGGCTCCCTTTTCCCCATATCCTGGCTTGTTGACTTATTGATGATAGTCACTTTGACAGGTGTGAGGTGATATTTCACCATGGTTTTAATTTGCATTTCTCTGATTAGTGATGTTGAACATCTTTTCATATGTCTGTTGGACTCCTATTTGTTCTCTTTGGAGAAATGTCTATTCAGGTCCTCATGTCCATTTTTGTATTAGATTGTATGTGTGTGTATTTTTATTTTTATTTTTTGGTGTTGAGATGTATGGTGTATATCGTCTCCCATTCAGTAGGTTGTCTTTTCATTTGGTTGATGGTTTCCTTTGATGTACAAAAACTTTTTCTTTGATGTAGTTCCATTTGTTTATTTTTTTTTTATTTTGTTACCCTTGCCCAAGTATTCTCAATTTTTAATTTAGCCATATGTCATGAAATATTTTTTTTTTAATTTTACTAAATATATTGTATTCCTTGTACTGCATTGTATAGGCATATTGTAATTGATCTACTATTCCCAATGTTGATGGTGTTGAGATGGTTTTCAGTTTATATTACTCTATAAACTGTGCCTCTGAGAACCTCATTTCCTATTTAGAACCAATGATCAATTATTTAATAACATAAAACTATGTTATGCTTTTACCCCTTCATTATAATCACACTAACAAAAGTGAAAATATTGGACCTTTACATTATCAAAACACTAGTCCCTATGAATTATAATTTACCCAATCTCTAAAAAAAACTAAATATTGTATCATGGTTAACAATAATCATGTCCAAATTCATAACAATTATTGATGATTAGATTTTTCATTGATAAAATTTTTACTTCTGTAGGCAAAACAACTGTGACCTTTTAAAAGTACTGTAAAAAGCAATAGAAAAATCTTAATTTTCTGTGAAAATAGCAAATAACTAAAGATTTATTGGTGGGAAACTAAAGGGAGCTTTCTTTTTTATTTTCGTTGTTGATACTTGGAATTTTCCCTACAGTTGTGTAGGAAATTCTTTTATTTATTTGCTTATTTATTTATTGGTGACAGTATTACAGATGTCCCCCATTTTCTCCCCTTTACCTCCTCCACCCAGCCCCTGCCCCACCCAAGTCCTTCCCTACACTATTGTCTGTGTCCATGGGTTATGCATATATGCACATATGTCCTTTGGTTAATCTCTTCTCATCCCCTCCACACCCCTCTCCACTGAGATCTGTCATTCTGTTCCATGCATCCATGCCTCTGGAAGTATTTTGTTTATTATATTCCACATATAAGTGAGATCATGCAAGCTTTCTTTACCTTTGTATTTCTGCCTTAGACTGTACATTACTTTTTTAAGTTCTCTGATATGCACAAATGCATGTTTCCTCATAAAGCCATTATAATTTATAATGACTGTTTTAGTTTTTTTAGGGAAATATTCTTTGTTATCTTTTAAAATGTTTTATATTTTCTTTAGATTGTTTTGAATTACATCATAGATTTAAAATTGAATCTGATTTTCTGAAGTTACAGTATTGCATTTGTTGGTATATAAACAATCTCTTTCTAACTGATAAAGTTTATATAAGTGCCACTAATATTATTAAAAACCCATTGTGTCCATTAGCATGAGCTATCAAGTTCAAAAGACATTGTATTATGACTTCTACATGCACTCTGAGGGCTAATGCTGGGAGTAAAATGGTACCACATATCTTTTATTGGAACGCTCACCTTGATCCTCCAAAGTAGGGGCTGGCAAGCTATAGCTTACAATCTGTGGGACAAATTCAGACTTATACCTGTTTTTATAAATAAAATTTTATTAGAACACAGTATGCCTATTTATTTACATAATGTTGATAGCTGCTTTTGTCCTACAACTGCAATGCTGAATCATTGCTAAAGAAGCCAAATGGCCCTCAAACCCTAAAATATTTACTATTTGGTCTTTTACAGGGAAAAAAATTGGCAACCTCTGCCTAAAACAGTGTTTTAAGCAGCATTTTTTATGTTTTCATACACTTGGAAAATAATTGCACAGCACATTGAGGTAAATGAATGAAAATGTTTGCAAGGGTAGGGTACCACTGGATAAAGAGGATCAATATCTCTGTTCATTCTGGATATTGGTGATTCTGTCTCAATTTCTCAATCATTATTTTTGCATATATAGTTTCACCTATATTCTGTTTCATCTTCACCTGAAATTCTAAAGAAGGTTGTTTCCTCTTCTGCTCGTATCATTTCCTCTCTTCCATATTTTCCGCTATTTTTTCTCAGTGATACATTTTGGAAAAAATTTTAACCTAACATTCAGTTTAGTATTTCTCTCTTTATTTTTGCCTAACTCATTTAATAATCCATGGAGTTTTGAATTTAAGTTATTGTCATTTCTGTTGTTATATAGCATTTTCATCTTATAAATTTAATCTACTAGATTACTTTAGAGTCTTCTATTTTATGCAGTTATTTTTTAATTTAATTTTATTTATTAAGGTATTACATATATGTCCTTAGCCTCCCTTGCCCCCACGCTCCCCAATCCCACTCCCTGCTCATGCCCTCACTACCCTGGCGTCTGTGTTCATTGGTTAGGCTTATATGCATGCATACAAGTACTTTGGTTTATCTCTCCCCTTTACCCCCACCCTCCCCTACCTTCCCTCTGAGGTTTGATGGTCTGATCTATGCTTCTCTGTCTCTGGATCTGTTTTTGTTCATCAGTTTATGTTGTTCATTATAGTCCACAAATGAGTGAGATCATGTGATATTTATCTTTCTCTGACTGGCTTATCTTGCTTAGCATAATGCTCTCCAGCTCTATCCATGCTGTTGCAAATGGTAGGAGTTCCTTCCTTTTTACAGTAGTGTAGTATTCCATTGTGTAGATGTACTACAGTTTTTTAAACCACTCATTCTGATGGGCACTTAGGCTGTTTCCAAATATTAGCTATGGTAAATTGTGCTGCTATGAACATAGGGGTGCATATATCCTTTCTGGTTGGTGTTTCTAGTTTTTTGGGATATATTCCTAGAAGTGGGATTACTGGGTCAAATGGGAGTTCCATTTTTAGTTTTTTGAGGAGCAGTTATTTTTAAGCTTTTGTTTTGTTTACCTAGTAAGCACAGTTGTTTTATAATCCCTTGTTGATAATTTCTATATTTGGAATTTTTGTGGGTCTCTTTCTGCTCTTGTTTCTCTTAATTCTCACTCATGCAACCTTATTTCTTAGTATTCTAGGTTACATTATGCTGTCTCTAAGGTATTATTTTTGAAGATCCTTTCAAGTGTAGGACAATGGTATATCACTTGAATGATGATTTTTATTTGCCTCTGCTAAGAGCTTGGTGATACTATTACCCAGTATCCCCTCAACTAAATTCAGTCTAGAAATTACCTGGACTACCCAGGTGATGTCAACCTAAGCTGAAAATTGACAGCAGAACTGGGTCATTCCGTACTTTTTTTATATGTACTCCAACATTACAAGCAGTATTCAAATGGGAGGACAATATGAATTAAATAGCATACTGCTGGAAAATGAAAAACTACATCAATATAGTCTTCTACCTGTAATTCTTAATTCTTGAACAGCTCACTATATCCCATAGTATATATCTTGTGAAGTGCTCGTCTGCAGTACGTTTTGTCTAGATCTTTAATAACCCTTATATTTTCTGCCTTATATTATAACAATTTGACATTCCTTTCTAGGCTTAAGTACTTTGGGGATTGGAAGTGTATCACATTCATCTTTGTAAATCTACTAAATAGTACTCAGTAAATTTATTATTAATTCATGTGACATATTTTTGAGAAGCTATTATTTGTTTTATTATTCAAGGTGATTGGCACAATGATTAGTGAACAGATAAAACACCTGATTTATGGAGCTTATATGGGCAAAGAGTGAAGGAAGAGTGATAGGAACATAAATATATTATAAATAAATATATTGTGTTAAAAGGTGAATTTTTTCCTGGGGGATAATCAAGATGAGAGAATAAAGAATGCCATTTAATTCAATTGATTTATTGCTGTTTCTTTTATTGACATTCCAAGATGCTACCATTTATTATACAATCAATGTTTTTGCCCAAAATGTTCTAGGATTTATTTCTGGTTCTTCTGGTTTGACCAAGTGCTTTCCTAAGTCACCTAACTAGCTATTACATTTGTTGGTAGAGTTCTCTGTTCATTTCAGTTAGTTTTCTGCCGGGGCTGACTGGCAGACCCTGAGTGATGGATGAACAGATTGCTCTGACACACGTTTCTGCAAAAGAGAGGGCTAAGGAACTACTTGGCCATCACCACTAGTAGCCCTCTTCGCCTGCCTCCTTTGGCTTTTACTGTCATAACAGCTTGAACTAAAATTAACCTCTAGATACAGTCAGCAAGGTAAGCATCCTTGGGAAAGCACATGCTCCTTCAAGGTCGGGTCTAAAAGACTAAACATAGAGATTCTAGCAAAACACCCTGGGGGATTGGACTTGCTTGGAAAAGTCAAGGTAGGGCCTGCCACCTTCAGCAAGGTCCCCTCAGAGGCCCCGACCTGTTAGAGCAGCAGTTCTCAACCTGTGGGTCTCAACCCCTTTGGGGATCGAACGACCCTTTCACAGGGGTCACCTAAGACCATTGGAAAACATATATAATTACATAGTTTTAATTATGTTCAATTTCTAACAATGAAAATACATCCTGCATATCAGATATTTACATTATGATTCATAACAGTAGCAAAATTAAAGTAATGAAGCAGCAATGAAAATAATTTTATGGTTGGGGGTCACCACAACATGAGGAACTGTATTAAAGGGTCACGGCATTAGGAAGGTTGAGAGCCACTTTGTTAGAGAATCCTCCTTACAGACATTCCAACCAAGTGCCGTGCTTCCCATGCTTCTAAAGTGTTTGGGACTCCATGTTCATCTATGGTCTTTCTGTAATTTATGAGTCTTTCCCTCTGGCCCCAGAGTAGTTGTTATACCAACTACCTAATTAAGTTGTGCAATGCCTGAATAGCGGACCTTAACCAAGGAAGTTAAATATTTTTTGTAATTAAAACATTTAAATATTCTTGGCAAAATATATCCATTCTATACTAATAAAAGGGTAATATGCTAATTAGACCAGACGTCTTTCGGACGTCCTTTCAGACAAAGCCACGGTGGCGGGGGCCGAGGCAGAAGTGGTTAAAGGCAATCAGGCAGGCAGGCAAGTGAGCGGTTAGAAGCCAGCGAACCCGGATTGTGAGAGGGATGTCCAACTGCCCTGCAGGATTGGGCCTAAACCAGCAGCTGGACATCCCCCAAGGGGTCCCAGATTGGAGATAGTGCAGGCCAGGCTGAGGGACCCCTTCTCCCCCTTCTGTGGATGAATTTCATGCACTAGGGCTCTAGTATTACATAAAAGGAAAAGTTTTTTAAATGAAGAAGTCATGTCTGTTTATAAAAAATGAATGAAACAACTAAAAGGGCAGAGTCTATTCTTTTACATTCAATTTTTTACATGCTATTAAAATTCAAGCATGAAAATTCCATGGCCTTATTCATAGGTATTTCTAAATCCAAGATATCACAGTGATATCTAGATTTTGAATTTTCTGTAGATAATTATTAACCATATGAATAGTAATCTAGAAAGGCCACAATTTTAAAGAAGAATAACATTCTACAATATTTTTCTTCATAATTCAATGAAAATACTATAGGAAGTAGGGTTCCAAATTTATCAGTAAGATTGTTGTCTTTTTGAGTATATGAAATTGAAAATTAGTTTCAACTTTTTAATCAGTAATATAGAAAAAGTATAATGAGAATAACTGCAACATATCTAATCACTTTAAACTTCAGATTCCTTAAAATTCACAATGGGCATAATATTGCCTATTGCATGAGTTGGTCATGAGGATCAGCAGAAAACATGCTTTACCAGTGTTTGTCCCAACAGGGGTGGGCAAACTGTTTGACTCGAGGGCCACAATGGGTTCTTAAACTGGACCGGAAGGCCAGAACAAAAGCATGGATGGAGTGTTTGTGTGAACTAACATAAATTCAAAGTAAACATCATTACATAAAAGGGTACGGTCTTTTTTTTTTTTTTTTTAGTTTTATTCATTTCAAATGGGCCGGATCCGGCCCGCGGGCCGTAGTTTGCCCACGGCTGGAAACATGGCAGGTGCTCAGTAAAAGTTTGGGGGATGGGTGAGTCCATCCACTGGTTGATTGGTTCATTGGTTAATTAGTGGGAGATTCTAGCAGGGAAGGGTAGCTATTTATATTAGCTTGCCTAAACAATGGACTCCATATATCTGGGAAAGTAATCTTATAAGGTGTCAGATACCTCGTAAAAGATTATTAGAGTGGAGCAGGAAAAGATAAATAACCTGGACAAGGTAAGACCAAGAGATGCTGGCCGTAGAAAGCTCTCATCGGGGTTCACATAATGGTCTACATCTTCCCCTGGCTCCCTTCCTTCTTTCTCTCATCCTCACAAAGTCATTGAATTCAGTGTGCAAAGTATTTACTTAAACTAAATGTATAATAGGAAAACTGGGATTTCATCCGACATTTCCACCAATTTATCTGTTCTTAGAGGCCCTGGGGTGATCCCAAGAGACCTTTCTGACAGGAGTTTTCTTAAATTATCATAAAATATTAATGGGCATAGTTTTAATAGGAGCAACCTAGAGCTGGCTGGTGAGGATAGGCCCCTGTTGAACCTCTCGTAATTTGTTAATGTCTGTGATTCTATTTCTGAAAATATCCAGGTTTAAATTGCTGAATAGTCATTTTAGATAATTTTAGAATTGTATTTTTCAGTTGTCTTAATGAGTCAGGCTAAAAATTTTTCCTACTAATGTATCCTATAAGCAACAGACTGGACATTTTTCTTAATATTTAATTTGCTATTTCCTTTTCTTATGTTAAGCCTCACAACTGTCCACTTGTATCATAGTTAATCACTATTTTACAGTTTTAGTGTTAAAGACATTCAATAATTAAAGGTAGCTAATGTCATCTCTCCTTAGACACCATTAACCAGGCTATTCACTATGTATTTGTAAGCATATCTTGAACTTCTTAATATTATTTTCCATATTATTTGAATTAGTTATTATTAGGACATTAGTAAATGTAAAATAATGTAAGGGAAATTATTTTAAGGTTTGGTAGTGAATACATAGTTTATAGTTTTAACTTTGGGGGCCACTGAGAAAAAGAAATGGGATAAGAATGTATGTAGTTGTAATAATTTTGATTTTAAAAATAGAACTTATTTTTTAATCATATTCATTTATTTGATTTAATGGAGCAAAGTAATTATACTTTAGGGGTATAAATCAGGTAACAACTAAAACCACAATAGCTTACAAGTTATATATGGAGTCAAATTGAGGGTTTTTAAAAATATTTTTATTGATTTCAGAGAGGAAGGGAGAGGAAAAGAGAGAAACATCAATGAGAATCATTGGTTGGCTGCCTCCTGCACGCCCCCTACTGGGGATTGAGTCAAATTGTGTTCTTATTGCAGATGATATTTTGCAAAGATTGAAAACAGAAGACATTATAAAATATGCATAAATATGATCTATAAAAAGGAAAGTACAGGCATACCTCAGAGATATTGCCAGTTTTGTTCTAGATCACTGCAATAAAGTGAATATTGCAATAAAGCTAGTCACACAAATTTTTTGGTTTCCCAGTGCATATAAAAATTATGTGTATACTATACTATAGCCTATTACAAATGTAATACCATTATGTCTAAGAAAACAGTGTACATAATTTAATTTAAAAATATTTTTGCTAACTATGTTAGCAATCTCTGAGCCTGGAGCAAGTCATAATCTCTTTACTGGTAAGGATCTTGCCTCCATGTTGATGGCTGCTAACTGATCAGGGTGGTGGTTGCTGAAGGTTGGGGTGGCTGTGGCAATTTCTTAATATAAGACCACAATGAAGTTTGCTTCACTACTTGACTTTTCCTTTCACAATTCCTCAGTCTTCTCAAACTGTGCTGCTGCTTTATCACCTAAGTTTGTGTAATATTCTAAATCCTTTGTTGTCATTTCAACAATCTTCCCGGCATCTTAATGAAGAGTCGTTTGTACCTCCAGAAACTGCTTGCTCTGTTCATCTATAAAGCAGCTCCTCATCCATCAGAATGTAATCATGAGATTGCAGCAATTCAGTCATATCTTTAGGCCCCTCCTTTAATTCTAGTTATTGTGACATTTCCATCACACCTGCAGTTACTTCCTCCAGTGAAGTCTTGAACCCCTCAAAGTCATCTGTGAGGGTTGAAATCAGATTCTTCCAAACTCCTGTTAATGTTGATATTTTGACCTCTTGCAGTGAATCATGAATGTTCTTAATGACATCTAGAATGATGAATCCTTTCCAGGTTTTCAAATTACTTTGCCCAGATCCATCAGAGGAATCACTATCTATGGCAGCTATAGCTTATGAAATGTATTTCTTAAATAATAAGACTTGAAAATTGAAATTACTTCTTGATCAATGGGCTGCAGGATGGATGTTGTGTTAGCAAGCATGAAAATAACATTAATCTCATTGTACATCTCCATCAGGGCTCTTGGGTGATCAGGTGCATTCTCAATGAACAGTGATATTTTGAAAGAAATCTTTTTTTTCTGATCAGGTCTCAACAGTGAGCTTAAAATATTTAGTAAATCATGTTGTAAACAGATGTGCTGTCATCCACGCTTTTTTGTTCCATTTATACAGCACAGGCAGAGTAGATTTAGCATCATTATAAAGAGCCCTGCATTTTTTGAAATGGTAAATGGGCATTGGCTTCCACTGAAAGCCATCAGCTACATTAGCCCCTAACAAGACAGTCAGCCTGTTCTTTAAAGCCAAGCACTCACTTCTCCTCTCTAGCTATGGAAGTTCTGGAAGGCATCTTCTTTCAATATAATGCTGTTTTAGATGAGCAGCTATCCCTTAAATAACCACTGTAATTAAAATATATTGATGCCTGTGATCTCACTCATTTGTGGAATCTAATGAACAAAATAAACTGTTGAACAAAATAGATCCAGAGACATAGAAGCATGGAACAGACTGTAGAATCTCAGAGAGAAGGCAGGGGTGGGTGGGAAGAGATCAACCAAAGAAATTGTATGCATAGATGCATAATCCAGGGACACAGACAATAAGGTCGTGAAGGCCTGGGGTGGGGGGTGAGGGGTGAGGGGTGGGGACTGGTGTAAGGGGTCAATGGGAGGAAAAAAAGGGAGATATATATATATATATGCCTCAGTCAATGTAGGTCCTTTGTTTTCAGGCAGATTTGAGCGCAGATCACAAGTTACTGAAATGTAAAATCCCTGCAGAAGCTAAGGACAAGAAAATACACTTTCTACAGTTCCAGGCACTCATTGGCTTTCTCAGGGAGATCTCCCCTCACCCCAGAATTTCTTTGAATGCCCTGACTATAAAACTCAATTTCTGTTTTGCCAGCACCTAGCACAGTTTCTGGAGCAGAGTAGGTATTTCATAAATATTTACTAAATTGAAATGGAATGAAGAGTTCAATTTAATAATAATTTATATAGTTGAAAACAAAGGACCTACACTGACTGGGGTGTGTGTGTGTGTGGGGGGGGGGTGTCTGTGTGTGTGTCTGTGTGTGTGTGGGGGGGTGTCTGTGTGTGTGTCTGTGTGTGTGTGTGTGTGGGGGGTGTCTGTGTGTGTGTCTGTGTGTGTGTGTGTGTGTGTGTGTGTTACACCAAAAATGGTAAGTTTTATGGATATATATGAAAAATAAAACATTATTTCGGAGCTCATAGGTCATCTAGCTCAATATGTGTTGTATAGCAATCGTATGTGTTCCTGAAAGTTGAAATGTTCTTTTTCTTTCAAGAGAAATAAGTTATTTTTTGCTGCAGAAAATACAAAGTGATTCAGTGTTTATGGGAGGAATTCATAATTCAGGCTCTTATTTTCACACTGCCTTTCAACAACACCTACACCACCCAGAATAATAATGTGCTAAGCTGCAGAGGCTGCAAAGATTTCAATAAAAGAAGGAAATTATTTTCATAATTACTGATAAATTCTTAATTTGTTCTGCTAAATGGTGAATCAACCACAGTTGGTGCAAGGAAAGATTCTTATGGGTTGATAATATAAGTTCAGAAAAGGAGGCTTGTAATTATCTTGAAATGCTAACAAGTGATAATTTCATTTTAAGGAATCAAGGGGTTAATTAGTGGAAATTGTTTGATGTTCTTAAGTTCAAATATCGCATTGTTTTCTCACATTTAAACTGCTCAGTAAAGTCATTTGCAGATTTCTACTATTATTGAAAGTAAACAATAATATTTTTAATGAATACTGTTGTAAAATGTCAGCAGGACAGAAATTAGTTCAAATTGTAATTAAACTTGTCCAAAAATATTAACATGAGCTATTTATTGAAATCTACGCTGATCATAGCATAAGCATAATCATTAACTTTTTAAAGGAAGTGTACTATTTCAGATTTTTCTGGTATACATCACTTAGGCACTTTTTATTAAAAGGAATATTTGTTGAACAAATAAATGAATGACTAAATTAACATGCACATCATTTTTTCTAAGCCATTATCTTCCTTGCAGAGTACACTTGGGAATATCAGGAACTCTTCTGAGCCTCTATTTTTAGGGTTAAGCAAATTAGTGATTTAGCAACACCTCATTTATCCAGCATCATTGGGGTATGAAGTAGTCCTGGTAAAGGAATTTACAGTTAAGTAATGAACCATTTTACAATCCCACTCATTTACTCCAAATATTTCTAGGATGTACTTCATCTGCTCATAATTGTGTAGTGGCAGGGTGCAAGCTGAGATCGTGTTGCTGTCCTAGAGGACTCTCTGTCTCCACTGAGTTGCAGTGTCTCTCAACCTTGCCATTATGGAATGTTTAAAAGCATCATTGGCCTCTACCCACTAGACACTACTAGCAGTACACAACCCATTAGTTGTGACAACAAAAAATGTCTCCAGATATTGCCTAATATCTGAGGATGAGGAGGGACAAAATCACTTCTGTTTGAGAATCAGTGGCATAGTGGTACTTGTTTTAAAAAAAAAAGTCAGATCTGAACAAATCACAAGCTCTGGGGATAAGTTCTGTGTGATTTTGTAGTGATTAAAATTCTCAAATAAGTCCAGTAAGCACTAGATTTTAGAATTGCTATTCAATTAGCCCTGGCCACCTTCATTTTCTAAACTTCTGTTATAGGTGCAAAATTGAGTAGCCAAACAGAGTGTGTAAACTTAATTTTACATATATTTCTAAATACTTGTTGGTCCTCTACTCCAAGTAACTTCATGGACTATCCTATATAATAAAATCCTAATATGCTAAGTATCTGGTTGGCTGGTCGGCCATTCAACCAATCAAAGCGTAATATGCTAATGATATGCTCAGGCCTTTCAGGCCGCTCAACTGCTCGCTATGACGTTCAATGACCACAAGGGGGCAGATGCTCCTACTGGTAGGTTAGCTTGCTGCTGGGGTCTGGCCCATTGGGACTGAGTGAGATGAACTGGACATGCCCTGGAGCCCTCCCATGGTCTCTCCCTGGCTGGCCAACCTTCTGAGTCCCTCCCTGGCCCAAATGGGGAACTGATGTGGTTCCTTGGCCTGGCCTGCGCCCTCTCACAATCAGGGACCCCTCGGGGTATGTTGGAGAGCCAGTTTCGGCTCAATACCGCAGGCCAGGCTGAGGGATCCCACTGGTGTATGAATTCGTGCACTGGGCCTCTAGTGAAATTATAAACTTTCTCAGTACCTCTGGACCCTGAGCCTGTTAGGAAACCTGAGCTCAGTGAAATTTGACTGTAATGTGATATACTATACCTACCACAATGATGTGTGATGTCACTGGACAGACCATCTTTAGACTGGAAATGCACAGTGGCCTTGTCTTCCAGTATTTGTGACAAATTTTCTCAAACTAATCAAATAAAAAGTAAGTATGGTAGATGGAGCATAATATCCAGCCATTCGTTCATTCACTCATTCAGTTTTTCAGTTATTAATTTAATATATTTATGCATTCTTTTGTTCAAGAGCTAATCACTGAGTACCTTATGATATGCCAAGCACTTGTTAACTACTAGGGACTCAAATAGTGAGCAAGATATGTAACTTGCAATCCATAAGGGAAATGTTAAAGATGTAGTCAAATAAAGCCTATTTAATCACTTGTCTATTAAGACCATGCTCTTTATTAACAAGGGGCTATAACTAAGCTAAGTAGCTATAGAAGGATAATTAGCAACTTATCTATTCAGCAAAGGAAATAATACCCTAATTGTCTGGAAAAGATTATTTAATATCTAATGTTTTCCTGAGTCACAATTAATACCTTAGGGGAAAATAGCTGAAAAGTGTTATGAATGTATTTCCTGTATTCTTACTATTAGGGAGAGGGCATTTTTCCTAAAATTTAATTAAATTAATTAATAGTTTAATTTTAAGCATAAAAGGTTATTTAAAATTAGCCTTCTGAATCTTCTATTAATTTCAAGTAAAAGAAATCATTAAGTTAAAAGTCTAGAGTATTTTTGGACATGATTGGAAAAATGTAAAAATTATCTTTTAATTATGAACTTGGACAATACCATTGAAGGAACCATTTGTTTAAGTTCTAGCCTGAAGTCTGTTTCCCTTTAAGCAGTTTGAGGGTATGGCCCTGTTCTGCCTTCTTTCATGACTTTGCTCCAACAATTACAGCCTCTCCCTCTTTTCCTCAGCATGGCCCTCCTCATAGGCTTTTCCCCTTGCAAGTCCCATTAATATTAAAAATACATAAACTAGATCTGGAAACAGCCCAAGTGCCCATCAGTAGGTGAATGGATAAAAAATAGGTGGTACATATACACAATGGAATACTATGCAGCTGTAAAAACAAATGGATCTCTTGCCCATGGGAATAGCATGGAGGGACCTGGAGATGATTATGCTAATTGAGATAAGCCAGTCAGAGAAAGACAAATATCACACTTATACATGGAATCTAATGAACAAAATAGAACCATAGACATGGAAACATGGAACAGACTGATGAATCTCAGAGGGAAGGGGGGCAGGAAGAGATTAACCAAGGAACTTATATGCATATATGCATTGCCCATGAACACAGACAATAGGGTAGTGAAGGCATGGGGTAGAGCAGTAACTGGGTAGTAGGGGCTAGGGGGAACAAAGAGGGGGGACATCTGTAATACTCTCAACAATAAAGATAAAAATAATAATAAAACAAAATATATGAACTCCTTTTAACCTATTTAATTTTGTAGACATCTCAAAAGTTTGAATCATCTTTCTGATTCTCTATACCATCTTCAAGGTCAACAAATTGCTTTATTGAGCACAGAATCATCCAACACCTTTATATCAGTTCTAATGTTTATTCTGGAGACAGAAACAATAGAGCTGGCACCGTATCTTATATATTTATTCAATGGTTTATTTGAAGTAACATTTCTAATAAACTTTTCACAAATTTACTTATTTCACCAACTAGATTGTAAATTCCTTAGGGACAGAGCCTCAATTTTATTTACCTCTCATCCACCTCTCCCCCACCCCAAACTCATATCTATATTTACACACAGTGAGTGATCAAAAGAGACTTTGGAGATTTGATTTTGCTGATGCTGTGACCAACATGTATGAAATAATGTTTGGTAGGCAAGTCACTGAGGACACAAATTAATCAACACAGACCCTTCCCTCAAGAAGTTTTAATTAGTGGGAAAAAGAGAAAAGTGAACATATGGGAATAGTTTATAAGCAAAAGAGTGCATAGAGAGCAGAATCTGTCAGACTATGGGATACAGGGAAGATTTCTCAGAAGAGGGGATGCCTGAATTGATTCCTGTTGAACAGTCAGGGCATATTGAGGGTATGGGTGGGATGGGAACAGAGAAAGTAAGTTTTCAGAACAGAATAGCAGCATGTGTAAAGGAATGGGGGATTGTATTAGAGTACCTAGCTTGTTGAGAATGCTTGGAGCCTAAGTTTACCTAAGTTTAGTGGTCAACCCTAAGAATTAAAGGCCGTCAGGGTCAAAGAGGGAAGAGTTGTGTTTGCCTTATTGCAGAGTTTGGATTTTTTCTTAAAGCCTATGGAAAGCCATGAAAATGTTTTAAACCAGAGAAATGTAGAAGGAAACATTTAAAAAAAATCAGACAGTGATGAAGAAAGAAACTGAAACAGAGAGATCAAGGCTACAGGCAGGAGACCTTCAGATGCTCCTGGGGGAATGCAGGCCATACAAGAAAGATTTTGGACAGTGAAAGGGGGTGAAGAGGTATGGACAAATCAGAGTTATCCACGACTTAGTAACTGGAACGTGGTAACCAGATTGAAATAGGGCAGAAGGAGTCAGGGAGTCAAGGATGACTCTTAGGTAGACCTAAGCAAAGGGTCTATGTGGACTCTTATTCTCTTTTGGAAGGAAGTGTAATTGATGTCTTTTAATTAGACGTCAAAATAGATGACTCCCTCATGCTCTGGACTAATAATTGCTGAAATGATTAAAGGTGAAAATTCTTTTCAAAACTATTCACTTACTTGTTCTACTGTGTCTCCTGGTAATGATGTTTATGAGGCCAAACTACTTTCTGATTGAGCACAAATAGCAGACTAACCCACTAATGCTAATGAATACTTAGCATTTGGATATGTATATCCAAATTAAATTGGCACCCACAATAAGAAAGATTTGACTTATTCAGCTGATATTGAAAGTTATATACCAATCTGTGTTTATAATTGTGGTTAGCAGATGTTTGCTTTCATTGATCCATTGAATATATTCTTCTCATACATCATTGAAATATTCATGTTTGCCCATCTGTATAGAATACAAGATCGCTTTTTTAATTGAATGGCTTACATAAAATGAAAAATATCTAAGTCTTTAGTTGGATAAGGTGGCCTTAGAGCCATACTTGGATGCCTTTCCATTTGCAGAGAAACCACCAAATGCCTAGATTGACCCCATCTCAGACAGGAAACTTCTTTAGAGCAGTTTAAGATTAAAGTGTCAGCACACTTTCAAATAATGCAAATCATCAGCTAACCCTCACATAAAGAGAATCAAAGCCCTGGACCTACTAGAAGGCATCGGTGTGGCATTTATGGTTTAGAACTTGGTTAAGTGCAGAAATACTTCATAATTGACTCCCTCTTGGGTATATTCCTTTGTTCTAAGTAGCCCAAGTCAGACTTAATAAGTCTAGTGTCTTTGAATGGACGTAATAACTTTTGCAAACTACTTTTCACATATGACACTATATCCACAGGCCATGCTAACGTTCAAAAAGAATCTGAATTAAATAGTAAGGATAAGTAGAAGAGCAATAGATGTACTGAATTGGTGTTGCAATTTTTAATTGTTTTAAACAAGAAGTATAGTAAGAATGGGAAAACTTGATCATGGGGGCTTTCAGCAAAGAAGAGATCTGAGCTGGATCTTGTGAAGGTAGAGTTCTCTACAACGGCACAGTTGGAGAGGACTCTGGGAGGCTCGGATAACAGCAGCTTATACGTAGAGGAAGGGATAGTAAATTTGTTCAAAGGTCCAACCAATATATTTACTTAGTGCAAGTAGTGATAATTATGCTGGTAAGGAAGAGAAGACTAGTTAGTGGATCATTTTAAAGTCCAGGATAAGACATAGCTTATCTGTACAATTATATTGTATATTGTTTTCTTTTTCCTTTCTATATGCCCTATATAGCACACTAATATGTACACTTTCTTTGTTAATATTGCATAGGCACAGAACAGATATAAATAATGAATACTATATCCAATATAAAGAATATGGTTCCTTGAACACCTTTTTTAATATACAATTAAAAATCAAAACCTGTATTCATTGTTCTGTCTCAGATTTTTCTGTAACTCACAGTGCATTTCTAGTGGAGTTTTCCATTCTTTCTTGAATTTTTCAAATACTCCAGTTCCAATGTCATTTTAGGTCATAAATGAAGTTTATAGATTTCCTATATTTTCACTACAAACAGTTATAGTCAAAACTTTTTATTTTAATTTACCACTTTTATAAGATGATGCCTGGCCTCAGGATATAAAACCAACCCAAGTCCCAAAACTATGTGAGATGCTTTAACTGGAAACAACTGTATTCTGTCCAAGAAAGAGATTTCTTCCCTTTCCTTGCTCATCACTATTAAGTGCATCATCTATTGTATGCATCTCTTATGCACACCTAGATTTGCCCTGAGAGTAAAACAAGCATTAGCAATTATGTTAAGTATTTGATGCTTCTAAAACTCACAAGTAAAAAGAAAACCTCTTTTTTTCTCTCTATTGATTAAGGTATTACATGTGTCCTTATCTTCCAATTGCCCCCCCCCTCCTCATTCCCTCACCCCCCTGGTGTCTGTGTCCATTGGTTAGGCTTATATGCATGCATACAAGTCCTTTGGTTGATCTCTCCCCCTTATCCCCACCCTCCTCTACCTTCCCTCTGAGGTTTGATGGTCTGATCTATGCTTCTCTGTCTCTGGATTTGTTTTTGTTCATCAGTTTATGTTGTTTATTATATTCCACAAATGAGTGAGATCATTTGATATTTATCTTTCTCTGACTGGCTTATTTTGCTTAGCATAATGCTCTCAAGTTCCATCCATGCTTTTGCAAATGGTAAGAATTCCTTCTTTTTTACCACAGTGTAGTATTCCATTGTGGATATACCACTGGTTTCTAATCCACTCATCTGCTGATGGGCACTTAGGCTGTTTGCAAATCTTAGCTATGGTGAATTGTGCTGCTATGAACATAGGGGTGCATATATCTTTTCTGATTGGTGTTTCTAGTTTCTTGGGATATATTCCTAGAAGTGGGATCACTGGGTCAAGTGGGAGTTCCATTTGTGAGGGAGGACATAAGGAAGGCCAAGAGACATATGAAAACATGCTCAAAGTCACTAATCATCCAAGAGATGCAAATCAAAACAACAATGCAGAACCATCTCACACCTGTCAGAATGGCTATCATCAACAAATCAACAAATGACAAGTGCTGGCAAGGATGTGGAGAAAAAGGAACACTCGTGCACTGCTGGTGGGAATGCAGACTGGTGCAGCCACTGTGGAGAACAGTATGGAGCTCCTCAAGAAAACCTCTTTTTAAAGTAGTAACTCCCCTACTACCTTATATGGAAAAGTACCTAAGGGCTTAGCTTCTTAACTTAAAACCTGATATTTTCCTAAGCCAAGTCTTCTAATTTTGCTTATAATTTGTGCTTAAATTTTTCTTTATAAAATCTTAGCTCTGTTCATTACTATTCAGTTAGCCCTCATAGCTGCTACCCAATTTTAAAAGTCACTGGGAAACCCTGTCCAAATACAATAAGTCTCAACCATGGAAAATGGCAATACCTTGCTGAACTCTATAAGCGCCTCGTTTAATCTCAGGGAACACTTCTGGCACCAAGAGGTTCTGTGCTCCTGTGTTTTAACCACACTATACACTGCATTTCAAGTGAAATGTGAAGTGAATTGTGAGGTCTCTCAGGAATCCAAATGGAATTTCCATTGAGTCTTTGAAAGAAAGTTAAATCACATTCTCCCTGTGAGTTAGCTATTTGAGTTCTTGCCCAATGTAACTACTAGAAGCTGACCCTGATGTCCTCTAGCAGAGTAAAAGAGACACTAAGAAAGCAGTTTCACTTTAAAAACTATAATTGGTCATGAGAGTTAAATACTATATGCCATTTCATTTTATCTTTGGGAATGTTTGGTAATATTAAAAGATAGGTCATGTTGATGCCAGTCACCACATTAGGAGATTAGAAATTGGTGATTAGATTAAGCTATACACAATGAGCAGCTTAATAAGAATAACAGAAATGCACCTATGGATTTAAACATTTTAAATGAATGACAGTATTACTGAATGAACAATTTTAAGCCAAATGATTTCACTAACAGTATTTAAAAAAATAATTGCTAGATCATGATGAATTAATTAATATTTTGTAGAAAGCACATGCATGTTTAGTGAGCTCTATAATTGGTGAATAAAAAGCATTTCCTTCACAGCCAAATGCAAAACACCTAACTAATCCTGTTTACGTCTTTGAAACCACTTGTCTCTATAGATTCTTCTTTTATCTGCAGGAGCAAGAATAACTCTAAGTTCTAAAGCCATCTTGAATACTAACATTACCACATGCTTTTCTTAAGGTTATATACTGGAACTATTGCATTACAAAATGATTACACACACACACACACACACACACACAATGCTGCTACAGATGTTTGAAAAATCTGGATATATATAGCATGTTGGAAGTGTTTCCTAGAATTCTTTATACACAAATATATTCGCTGTAACTAGAAAATTATAGTCTTCCCTCAAAAGACCCAGGAAACAGATAAAAAATCTTTAGCTTAAACAATTATGCGTTATTTTTAAATAAAACCATTGTAGTATCCACATGAACAGAAAAAGAAAAAATATAATTAAATTGGCATTAAAACCAGATATTTTGTGGCCGCATTTACACAGTTGGATTTAGATCATTTAAGTGAAATAGATTATATTATTTTGAATCACCCTGTGAATGATTTCTGACTTGAATAAACTGCCTCAATTTTATCAGTAATTTTCCAGTCTTTTAAAATACTTTGGGCACGTCACACACATACACCCACTGCAATTAAAGTAGGAGTGCAGCGTACCTGAGCTTTACTACTTGGAGTACCAGAATTATGACTGGAACAAACTACCCAGTTCCAGTGTTATTGACGGGATGGTCTAATAATGAATGAAGCCACACTATGCAATGTACACTCATATTTACCATGTATTTATTGGGGATGTTATGGGCTCCCAACAAATAGCTATCAACTTTTACTAGAAAAAAATCCAAATAAAACTGTTGATTATCACCATAAGACATTAAAGAAAGGACACTTTTCAAGTAATATGCTTACTTTTAAAAATTCAATTGTCACCATATTATCATTACTTTTCTCATTTTATCTCATTTCAATGCAAACTTCATCAGTGCCCAAGCCCTCTATGAGAATGGCTTTGGGGGGTCTTTAGTTAATCTTTCATATCTATATCTATCAAAGTGTGTGTACAGTTTTGATACCAACATCAAGTTCCTGCCAGTGGTTCATAATTGAAGGTGACTTTGTTCCCCAGGGGATACTCAGCAATGTCTGGAAACATTTGTGGTTGTCACAACAGGGTGTGGGGGTGCCACTGGAATGCTAATAAACAACTTGCAATTTACAGGACAGTCCCCACAACAAAGAATTACCCAGTCCAAAATGGCCATAGTGACGAGTTTGTGAATCCTTTTTAAGTTTAACCTAAGGAACCGGTGAGGCCATATAGTAAAATTAACTAAGAATAACAGCTTTTGTTCTGATTGAGCCTACATTTCTCGACTTTCATATTCTACTAAAATCTATGTCTAGTGCTGATTTCCTTAATATGTCTATTGCGTGTTTCAAGGACTCCAGTCATGTTATTAATTAGCAGAAAGTTCTCTCTTGCTTATGCATCAGTGCAGAGTTTTTTCTAAGTAAAAATTGTATCTATAGTATCCTTTGCTTCTTTCTAATATGTTCCACAAAGGGTGACCTTCCTCACTTTTCAGTATGTTATATCTGCTACTACTAGGCGTTTATCCATTAATTCTCTCCAAAATATATACACTAAATACATCTGTGCTTATCAAATAGATGTCTGAGGTGAAAATAGATTCCCTTCTTTCCCACAAAGCAGAAATGTGATCTTCATCACCAGTTCAATGCAATGTCATACAGAGGGGGTGAGACACTCCAAGGGCTGATTTTCCTTAACCATTTCTGGTCCAATCTCCTGTAAGTTGAACTAAGTACAGTAAATCAGGCTTAATGACATCAGAGATTTGCATAAGTAATATGCAATGTTTTTCAGTCCTTTGCTTATGTGAATATTGTGGGTCCTGCATAAATATTGTTAAAAACAAGGTAGGAAAAAGTGGACTCATTCTAAAGGTAGAAAATACTTTTAAAGTCAATTTTGTAAACCTTATTACTGGATTCAGGTACATCAGTCATTTACACATGAACAAATAGATTAATAGTATTTCATCTATATAAACTTGTACTAGTCACCCTCTAGATGTCTATTTTTTTTTTTTACTTTTATTAGAAATGCCCTTTTGCAGAGGAATATGTATGAATGTGTTTCCCTCCACTGGGGTGCAGAATTTCCTGTAAACCATTCTGTATGCAACTATACTTTTTAAGTGTATCTCATTATTAACTTTTTTCATGATCTTGCTTACTTTCTGGTTTTGTTTGCTTTTGTCCTTCATATTCTGTGAAATGCATATAACTCATTATTCGCCTAGAGGGTTATAACTGAATGCAGTATAAGTCAAAAATAAAAGCCAAAAAACATTTGTTCCAATCTATAAAATGTTCACTGAGAAAATAGTGTCTTCCAAATGAATCCCAAAAAGTTATTTATATGCTGAGGCACGAATAACCTCCAACAAATACCATGTGTTTTATGATTCTGTTTATTCTGTTGTACAATTGAGAGGTACATCCAATTTAGTGCCGTGTGTATTAGGTTCTTTAAACTCAGTGTGATAACCAGAGAGACAATGGTATTCACAGCTATGGATTTCAGCATCTAGCATAAAAAATGAAAAATGCATGCTTCTCTAGACTACTATTTCTTTCTTTAATTTAGAACACCAAGAAAAGTTGGTTTTGGAGAAGAAGAGGCAAAATCTAAATTCTTCTTTGTAAAATTTGTAACTGGGAAGATTTTCTTCAAGTAAAACGGTTGACTCTCATACTAAATGCTTTGGGGCTGTGTGGGCCAATGAAAATATAAGCAGACCCATCCTCTACCACACATTGGCTTCTAACTTGATAAGACCCTGATACTATTTCAATTGCTAGAACTTTCTGAAAAGATACCTTCAAAATGTTTGGCATTTAACAGATTTAAATTTCATTTCCTTCTTATTAAAAGCATAGATTTAATCAAAGGAAGGTAGAAGGGAGGGAGAAGGGAGAGAGGGAAGGAGGGAGGGAGGGAAAGAGGAAGGGAGGGAGGGAGGGAGGGAGGGAGGGAGGGAGGGAGGGAGGGAGGGAGGACAAAACAGGCTTATTGAGCCCTAGCTGCAGGCCTGGACAGGCATTCCCAGACACATGGAGATCACTGATGTGCTGTTATGATTCTGGAAATGGGAGATGGAGGATCTTCTAAATTACAGAATGAAATTTCATTTCCTACATTCTTTCCCAGGTTAAGGGCAGCTTGGACCTGACTACTTTTTAGTGGTTTCTCTGAAGTCTAACAACTCCCCTGAAGTAATGTAAAATGCTTGCACAGTGAAAAACTGTCAAATGGATAATTTTGTACACTAGAAGTTAATTCATATAGCATGTATGAATTGTTGCTCTTTAAAGCTCTATAGTACAGTAAAATGAAATTTTGCCTAAAAGTTTTCTTAGAACAATTTATCTCTTTGTATTGACTTAGAAGGTTTTTGTTCAAACTGAAGATTATGAGGGCTATGAGTGAAAATATCAGATAGAGTCAGTACCATGTATGGACATGAAACGATTGTGGTTTTTATTAGCCATTCATATTTTTCTCAGAAAGTAGACAATGAAAGAAATAAATTGTAAACTTCTATTTACCATACTGTACAAGATACTTCCTATGTGCATGGTACTGCTCTAAATGATTTTTATATATAAACATATTTAATCTCATAAAGCCTTATAAGATAGTATCATCCCCATTTTGCACAACAGAAAATGAAGCACAGAGAATTTAAAAACTTGTTTGATATCACTAAGCTAGTTGGAGTAGAATGGGATTTGAACCCAGATAGTCTACTCCAGCGTGAATACTGTACGGCCTCCTTATATAGGAATTGTATATAAAAAAAAAACCATTTGAATATTTTTAATATTTAAAACCTTTACATTAGATTTATTATAATTTGCTATAGCAAACGAGGTAAAGTGATCCCAAACAGCAGAGACACACCGTTCCTTATAAACAGGGTTAAGTAAGTCAATATGATGAATACCTTAGAGTAAGTCTGCAAAGGTATTTCACTTACGTGTATTTTTATGCATGTTTAATGTTTTTAATGTACATCTGAAACTTATTTTAAGAAGCACCTACTTGTGCTTATAATGCATGGCATTAGCGATCAGATGTCTGGCATTGTGACTGAGGCCCTGTTCCCTGGGATAACCAGGAGCCCAGGCATTCACAGCTTCATGAGGACAAGGTGATGCTAAGGCATGGATCAGTGAACAGCGAGGCTACCCAGGTAGGCTGGTGGAGCCCAAATTGAAAATAGAGCTTCAGTAATTCTGTACTGATTACTTGGTAGAAAAGCATCTATCTGGTGCCACATCTGATTTATGGCGCAGATGTGACTTATAGTGAGAGTCCAGATATCACTGACCTCTTTCAAAGGAACTCGTAACCTTTTTTGATACACTTCGTGTGTGGGCTTATCCATAAGTTATCACTGCTGGGCAGTTATTTTGGATAGTGAGCTCATTCTTACGTTCTTTTTTATTCAAATCTCTCCATAAAAATAGACAACAAAACAATCCAAAGTACAATTCCTTTCATTCTTTGTGTGTTTTTTTCCTACTCTATTTTTTGTTTTTAGAAAAAGGCATTATGTTGTATTGTATATTCGTTCTCATGACAACCGTTCCAACAGGAAACATATGCTGTGAATGAACTCATTTCCATGGTAGTCTCAAAATGAAAATTTCAATGTTTTCCTAAAAAAAATTAAAAAGCTGCTGACCTCTGTAAGGAAGATAATATAACCCATATTAGGGTACATATGAAAAGCTGCTATATTGAACTTTAGAAAGTCCAAAAGTTTCTGAAATTCTGTTTTATTCAGTTGAAAGAAATAGGTCATATGTATGAAATTGTTATACTATTTGCTGAAATGAAATGTAGATCATGCCAATATACCAAGAGAAGCTACTTTTCGCAGAGCAAAGTATTGGAAAACTATTTTATATAGCTCTCCTTAGATGACTACATTAAACAAGTTATTTTTATAGATTTAATTATAACTAGAGTGTGCTAGTTGTCAGTCAAGTAAAATGTCCTTACCTTCTGTCTCCATCATCATATTTTCTCAATATATTGGTTAAGGAATAAAAAAAGAAGTCTTTTTTGGCAGTGAACCTTAGGATATTTATTAATTATGACAAATGTATGGCTTTCACCCAATTTGAAAAAAATATTTTATCATCTCTTAAAATGGCTTAAAGATTTTGAAGTCTTTCCTACAGCTGCCATCCCTTAGTTCCATTCTGTAGCAAATTGTGAAAGTGATACGACAGATAATTGGATCTCTCCTTTTTCATCTGCACTCAGAAAAGCTCCCTTTGCCGTCTCTATATCCAAGTGAGTTTCTGCAAAATATATTTATAATTATAAGGTGGCATATTATAAAGCATTTGTGTTTAACAATTATTAGGTGATGACAAGTGGGAGAACTTATAGGCAAACTAATTAACAATTAGAACCTATCTCTCAAGGCTTTCATAGGTGCTGTCATTAATACTTAAATTATGCATGAATATGCCAGGCACTGAATAATAATACGTTATGAAGTTGAAATTTTTGTTTGTATTCTAGAGTCCTTGAAACTTCATATTTTAATTTGTTAAAATATGCTCTAGGACAGAGCATAAATTCTATGTGTTGTTAAATTTTAGGTTGGGATTTTTGTTTTTATTTGATTTCTTGCAGCCTTTTGATAAAAATATATAAACATTATACAATTATTGTGTAAATAATATTCTGACCTTTTCTGTAATATAATAAAGAAAGCATGTGGGAGCTCTTAACTAACTACATTTGTGTTAAAAAAACAAAACAAGTACATACACACAAAGAATAGCAATGAAACATAATATTTCTTTCAGTAAAAACTTCCACAGTTGCTTAATAATTCAATATTTCAGTTTTTTGTCCTACTATTTTCTGGTAACTCACTTTTCTGGAAATTTCTAGGAACAAAATTTATATTTAAACAGTTATTTTGTAGCTGCATCAAAAAAAGTTGAAGCAAATATGTGTATTCTGTTTTACTGTTTCATTATCTGTCCATTTCCATCTAAAATATATCTTTATTTTAAAATACCTTCTTAATGGGAGATGCCAAATATCACAATCAATATACAAAGTATTTGTGGTTCTGATAACATTTGGAAAGTGAACTTGCTTTAATGTTGTGGTTTATATCAAATGACTTAAGAATTGATCCTCAAATAAGTGAAGTATAAAGTTAGTCAATACTAATAGCAGTAGTAAGTGATAAAGGCGTGGATAGAGAGGGGATATGATGTGTGCATCACCAACTCTGAATTTCTCATCATTCATTTTTCTCAAAATCAAATGTAATTTGATTCCAGACCCCTCTTCTACGGAGTTACCTGGACATTCAGTCTACCATCGTTATATGACTCTCCTCTTCTCCCACCCTGATCTTCTGCTCATTCCAGTCCCTATAGGTCCCAGGGACCTACTAAGGACATTGGGAAACTTCCACTGATGTTGACTTCACTTTAGCTACCACAGATAGGCAGCAGTGCCTCTGCTACTTCCTTTGTTCACCGGGGCTTGGTGACCCTTCCCAGCATTTGATCCGGGCACTGTGCCAACCTCCGGGCCTATCCTAGCAATGTCGTGAGAGAGCACTCCTCAGGCCCATGCAGCCTCTGCCTCCTTCTTACTTTTGAGAAACCTCTCTCGTTCTGTAGTTCAAGTTCATAGTTCCTCTCTTTCTCTTACTTGTTTTCTCATACCCAGGCTCATTCCTGTCAAACCTACAATGAATTTAGACTTTCATAAAAGAAAAGTCATTTAATGGAACTTTTTTCCCTTAAATGGAAATCTCATATGGATGAGAAAATAAAGGACAGAATATATTGAGTAGCTTGCCCAAGGCCACATGGTTAGTAAGTGGCAGAACCCAGATTTGGACAGCCTAGCACTAGGGAGATATAGTGACCTTGTTAAATGGGGGAAGAAAAAACATTAGGAGAACAAGAAACAAATCAATATCTCAGCAAATTATTCTGCCATATCAGGGTTTCTCAACCTTTACACTACTGATATTTTAGGTTAGATAATTCCTATGGGAGGTTGTCCTGTGGTATCATAGGACGTATATCAGTATCCCTGGGCTATACCCACTAGATGCCACTAGCTCCCTCTCAATTATGACAAACAAAAATATTTTTGTCATTGCCAAATATCTCCTGGCAGGCAAAAATTACCTCCATTAAGAACTACTGCTCTAGGTATATGGACTTTGTTATTTGTATAATCAGTGTACACTTTTATTTGTTGAATAAGGGTCACTTCAGTATATAGCAAGTTCTCAAATAACGTGGTCTGTTGCAACATCATTTGGTTATAACATTGATCAGGGGGGGAAAAACCAACCCCCCCCCCTGCCCCCGCTGAGGCCACTGCCTTTGTGGAATTTGCATGTTCTCTCTATGTCTGCATGGGTTTTCTCTGGGACTCTGGTTTCCTCCCACATCCCAAAGACATGCACATAGGATGGACTGGCGTGTCTGCAGTGTCCCAGTCTGAGTGCGTGTGGAGGTGGGCATGACTGCACCCTGCGATGGAGGGGTGCCCCATCCAGGGTGGATCTCGCCTGGTGCCCTGAGCTGCTGGGATAGGTCTGGCCACCCACCGCCCTGAACTGGAAAAAGCAGGCTGGGATATCATTATCTTACTTGCTTTTATTAATCTTTCTTAAATATGGATAACTCACATTTATTTCTGTATTTAATATTAAAAGTATTTGAGGGTCTTTACTTAGTAATTTGCTGATTTAGTTTTTGTGTCCAGAAATATGCTGTAGGAACTTAACTCTTGTTTAAATCAGTTAACCCATGGCAAAACTGGTTTCAGTGTGCATCAGTTCACTTAAACTTGCAGCTTCCAAGAACTCATCCATGACGTTGAGGACTTACCTGTGTCTAATTTTAGTCTCTTTGAAAGCCTATTGTGATAAGGTGTTGTTAGGTGAACACAGCCCTGTCACCCTGGGATGCCGGTTTGTTGGATGACTGTGACGTGTCTATTCTCTCAGGTCTGTGTGTATGTTCCACATCACAGCGGGTAAATAACCTACAGTCAGCGTTAGCACCCATCAGCCCCCTCACCGGCCTTCGTTCTCCTTGCAACACAGCAGATTAGTTTTCAGAAAATCATGTACTTTGTATACTTTTTTTCTTTTGACTAAAAAGTTGATTTTTTTCAAGTTTCTAAGTATACTATGAAATTAAATAATGAGTACAGAATGAAATAATCTTCAACTAGAGAACATGAAGATACTCATATTAAAAAAAAAAAAAACCAACACTCACACACACACACACAAAAAAGGTGACCATGATTAAGAAATAGACTTCAAAGAAAGCTTTTTGCTTCAGTTTCTTCACCAGGTTATCTGAACAAAACACATTTGCAAAAGTTAAATATTGTGTCCAAAATAATAATCTAAGGACATTATTTTAAAATAATAATCAAACTTGAGAATAATTTGGTTACTTTTTACACTTGTTAACATTTTTTTTTTTTTTTTACATTTCAGACTTTTACATTTTCTGTAATATTTTGCCACTGTTATCATTACTTGATTGAAATGTACCTGTCTGACCATGGCACTGTCAGGCACATGGTTGTAAAAAGGTGTAAATTGCATTTAACTGAATGGTGATTTGTGCATAGCTTGACAGTTCTAGGCGTAAGTCGTGCCTCTGCTACCTACTACTTTTATTGGGCCTTATTTCTCCTGTTCTAACTAGAATTAAAAATGTGAGAAAATGCAGAGAAGGTAAGTTGCTTTTTGAAGAGCATCAAAGTAAGTGAAAGCTTTTCTTTCTCTACCAACTTATTTCAAGTGTCTTCACTGGTCAGAGCCATTCGTTTGCCCAAAGAAGTGAAGGGAGTGAGCCAGTTTTGCAGGGGCTTTAACAGTACCCTGTATTGGAAAGTTGGAAAAGAACTTTCTTCAAGGCACCGCTCTTGTAAGGGCTGTGCTTCTGGGCAAACGTTCCTCATGAATTATTTGCTCGCACCTGCACTAGTTGGCGGTGTAGAAATGGCTGGTGCACTAGTGGTCATGTAAAGACAAACGGAATGTCTAAATAGCTGAAGGCAAAGCACATCAGGATTTCAGTGTGTTTAGAGTCTTCCATTAGGGAGCACCACAGTGTAACTGTGGCCCTGCACATGTCCAGCAGGAAAACCTGCCTATCAGGAAAAAAACTAAAAATAGAAGGAATCTTGATCCAATCATGTTATCTCACTTGAACATAAATTTGGCCCAATTCTGCAGTCTCTCAGAACTTGTGTTTCTTCATGGAAGATCTCCGTGTCACTGTTATACATAAAGTTGTTCAATAATTGTATTCATCAAAGAATGTCTAAATAAATCTGCGATGTTCTTTCTAAATAGTTAAATCATAGACTCTGTGACTAATCTTTTGTAACCTGCTGTAAGAAAATTACATGGTGTCTGTAAGTGCGCTTTCTTATTAATTAGACATTTTTTAAATAGCACAAACCTTAAATATATTTCTGCTTAGGTATATAAGCAAGAGATTTTAAAATCCAAGTTTCCTAAAATTGATGTTTTTTAATACACTGAATAAATACATAAATATTACTTTCAAACATACATTATTTTAATATATCACATTAAATATACACTGAGTGGCCAGATTATTATGTCCACCCCATCAGTACAATGAAGTGAATTAGTTATGCAAATAATAATAGTAATAAAATCTTGAGAGTATTTGCTTAGGAAGTTTTCAATATTCAGTATTTTTGGAAGTGTCAATGAAGTACTGATGGGGTGGTCATAATAATCTGGGCAGTCATAATAATCTGGCCACTCAGTTATATTACCATCATGAAAATCATTTATTTAACAAAGATTATTGTGTCTACTGTGTTCCAAATATTATGCAATATTCTTACATTGTTCTTACATTGTAGCTTTCTTATTGTGAGAAATAAACCAAGAATCTGTGTATTAGCAGCAGTCACAAAATATTATATTTATTTTTAAATTAAATATCACTGGACTAAAAATTGGCAGCCAAGGAAGAAGGGATGGTCTCAAATATGTGGATTGTGGAAAAAGTCACCGGGAAGGATGGGGAATCTTAGCTCTAGGACACAGAGGCTATGAAGTCTCCTCCACCTCAGAGACTTCTTAACATTACAAATCCTTGACCCCCTAGAGACTGCGTACAGTAAAATGGCTGAGTGTTTAATCTATCAGATCAATATCCTACAGGTAAATGTGTGGGGAATGAAGTCAAATGAGCTTGAGTTCTAATATCACCTTCATCTGTCACTGTCCATCTTCTTGCTAATCTTGGACTCTCATCTTTGAAATGATGATAAGAATGCCTATACAATGGGTATTTGAGAGATAGATATCAAATGTCATGTGCAAAACAGCTAACTTCTTCAAGCCTACACTGTAGTAATGAGAAAGACATATCCTGAATGCCTGATTGTGTGTGTGTGTGTGTGTGTGTGTGTGTATAATGGCAAATGGTGATAAGGCTACGAAGGTGAAGAACAAGATGCCATGAGAGAGAAGAATGGAATAGAGCTCAAAATTTAGTTTGGGGAAATCCAGGAAGACCTTTTAGAGGAAGTAAAGTCAAACTGAGGTCTGGACAGGGAAGAATCATCTTTGGAATGATTTGGAGGAATGCTGGAAGGCCTTCAGGCAGAAAAGAGTCTGGTGCCCTCAAGGATCTCAAATGTTAGTGGTGTGGTGGGGATGGGGTGGGATGGAAAATAAATTGGGACTGATTTGTAGGGTGACTACATAACATATTCTGAGCTGGCAAACACAGTAAAGAGTAGACGTGATGGGGAGATGGCACTATTGATCTTTAAGGAGGAACAGTAAGCTAAACAGGGGCAGTGTTGAACATATAGGGCTGTAAGCACAGGCACCCTGCTATTTGTCAAAAGACTTGTATTTTGTTTTGAGTGCAAAAGGAAGCCACTAGGGGTCATTCATTTAGTGACATTATCTGACCTATGTTTCAATAAAAACTACTCACTGTAGTGGCCTTTAAGATTCTGGGATTATAATGTCTCTCTTAGTATAAATAAATTTAAGAGAACCAGTTTGATGACATGTTTTAGTCAAAGTTGGATTTTTTTTTTTGAAATTATATCTCATTAATGAAATAAATGGGGAAGGAGAAGTGTCTTTTGCTCTTTAAAGAGGGATGCGGAAGTCCTTTTACTGTTGTCTACTATGGCCCAGGGGCTGTGAGAAGTTTAAAATCCATATTGTCTGCCAGCCCTACCCATCCCAGGCCCTCATTTTCCTTGTTCATTTGTACTTCAATATGTGATTCTACTAGTCTCTGTGTAACTCAATAGAAGTAAGTAATAAACATAGTAATAATAACAGGTAATATTTAGTACCAGAGAGCAAGCTGGGTTTCATAGTCATTGTCTTATTTAATTCTCAAATTATGAGGTAGAAGTTATTAGCCCTAGTTTACAGATGAGAAAATGGAGCTTTACAGGGTTTAACTGACTTGTTCAACTTTACATAACTGGCAGGTGACGAGTTGAAATCCACTCCTGGTACTATCAGCAGCCTGAGAATTATGTACTAAATGTTTATACTTTACCATTTTGATGGGTTTTGTATTATTATATAAAATAAATGGGTTCTAAAAATTATTATTAATTTAAAAATAACATATTTTAATCAGAAAAAGGGAAAGAGGAATATTAAGGACTTGATTTCATACTATTATCAAAATAAATTCTACGTCAATGAGATTTCATCTACACTAGAGACTTTTAAGCTTCATCATAAATTCTGTTTGTCTATAGCAATTTCATCTCTTTCTAAATTGCCATAACTTTTATTCCCCCCTTTTTTTGACACAAAGTAACTAGGCAATCATAAATTGCCCACTACTGCAAAGATTATTATATCCAAACTATGGCCTTAATCCATCTTTAACTCAACACATATAATGTTTTAATCTCATTATTAAGCATGACCATGTAATTGGTTTGGGGTAGGTACAATGCCTCAGGCTGTGCAATAAAACACACCTGATAGCTTTTTCTGGAACAACATACCTCCCCTTTCTTGTGGCCTGAAAAATAAAGTATGCAGCACTGGTTGCTGCCTGCAACAATCTTGGAACCTTGAGGAGCCAGCATGAGGATAAAACTATCACTTTCACAAAGGGAAGCAGCATGAGAAATGGGAAAAATAAAAGCACCTCCTTGGTGAGCCTGCGGAGCTTCGGACTCAAGCCACACCTGCATTAGCACTAACACCGATTCTTCAGCTAGGTAACTCAGCATATTTATCTAATCGTTCAGTCAGTTTGGGTTGAGTGTCCTATGACACGAAACCAAGGAGCCTGCAATGTATGCAATGAAATCGTTTTAGTGAAAATGCCATTTCACTTCAGATGCTTGAAAAGCAGAAGAAGCAAAACAGTTGAGCTCGTAAGAGCCATCAGGTTTAAATACCTTTCTATGATGCCTTTGATAGAAAGCAGGAAAGAATTTTTTAATTGGGTGGCATGTGTTGGGGTATGAGTCATTTTCATTTAACATAAAATAATCGGTTAGATTCCAATAGTTTGTAATTCTTTCATGGGCAGAAATTTTCTAATCACGTGGGGACAGGAATCTCCTTATTGCAAATGGGCTCTTTGATATCTAGAAAATAGAGTGAGCATCGTAACAAACAGACCTTAAAATCCTGGGGTCCAATCCTGGAAGAAAATGCCTTTCCTCTTCTTAGCAGTCCATGAGTAAGCTGGCAGACCACAGGGAGGAGAAGACTGGTCAGCAAGGTCACCTGAGGCCCTCCCTCCCCTTGGCTGGTAGCACAACTTATTCTTCCTCTATTGCAGGGGTGGGCAAACTTTTTGACTCGAGGGCCACAATGAGTTCTTAAACTGGACCGGAGGGCTGGAACAAAAGCATGGATGGAGTGTTTGTGTGAACTAATATAAATTCAAAGTAAAAATCATTACATAGAAGGGTACGGTCTTTTTTCTTTTTAGTTTTATTCATTTCAAATGGGCCGGATCCGGCCCACGGGCTGTAGTTTGCCCACGGCTGCTCTATTGGCTTCCACTTCTGGGTCAAAGGCAGATGCTCCTCTGGTAATACTTTCCCTACCATCACAAAGGGAAAAAGAAAAGAAGTGGAAGGTAAACAGTTTTCTTTATAAAATGTGGTATAGTAGTTATTCATATTGCTTCCACTCACATCCCACTAACCAAAACATATCCAATACCATGTGTACCACTAGGTTGCAATAAAGGCTGGGAAAATGCAGTCTCTAAACTCTCTAATACCATAGAGATGAAAGCATTGGGGACAATTTAACTATGCATCATAAGCATGTTTTTTCATGTTTCCATACATTTTTTACCAGAAAACATTCTACAGATATATATATATATATATATATATACACATACCCATATTTATGTATATTCTATTGTATATACCATACACAGAATATGCCTATCTGTGTGCATATGTTCACACAGACACACACACACACACACACACAATCCCCTCCAGTTATTGCCCAGAGAAATATTTTTTTCTAATTCTTATAAATTAATGATTTTATAAATTAATAGAAATTCAAGTTCTAAAATAAAATAGTTATAATTAGTAACCACAATAAAATGCATAATTCCCTTTTCTTTATTCTTCTAAGTAAATTAAGTGAGAAAGCAAATTTTCATTTTAATAGATTGTAAATGTTCATATAAAATGACTATATTAACATATTACCTAAGTTCAGAAATGTATATTATTTGTTACATCATTTCCTGGCATGAAATGTGAGAAGGATAAACTTACATGATTGAAACTCTTAGTCTCGTGGTTCTCAACCTCTGGCCCTTTAAATACATTTCCTCATGTTGTGACCCAACCATAAAATTATTTTCGTTGCTACTTCATAACTGTAATGTTGCTACTGTTATGAATCATAATGTAAATATCTGATATGCAGGATGGTCTTAGGTGACCCCTGTGAAAGGGTCATTCGACCGCCAAAGGGGTCACGACCCACAGGTTGAGAACCGCTGTCTTAGTCCATTATTTGCTTCTGGGAAGTGATTTATCCAAAGCCTTTTTGTGAGCAGCAGTGGACATCATTTTTATCTTCATGACTTTTCCTAACAATGCTTTGTAGTACCAAATAATTGAATGACTATTACTTTAGGTCTGATTTAGACAACATTAATAACATCACCTGAGTCAGTCTGGGTGGTGGAGTTTATATAGCATGGGCGCTCTTCATGGCGCATATAAAAACACAGGTTTGCGTGACTTGATCTCGTGTTCCCAGTGTAACACCAGCATACAAGCCCTGCAGAATTTGTGGCGCCTAGGACAGAGAAGGGCCCAACAAGGACATTTTGGGAGGAAATAAATAGAGTACTCCAGTAGCATTTCAACATGGCTTTAGTTGGTGGTTTTGTGTGTGTGTGTGTGTGTGTCTGTGTGTGTGTTTTGTTTTCATTTTGTTTTTTAGGCCACAACTTCTTGGGTACCCATCCTGTCCCAGCCACTATCTTAATGCTTCACTTTTCATCTTCACAACAGCCTTCAGGTATGTGCTGTTATCACCATTTTATAGACAGGACACTTGAGGCTTGGAGGACTGATGGACTGGTTAATACAAGACCAAGATTTTCTCTTCTTTGTAGGTAAAAGTGAGTGTATCAGCCAGGGCTCTTCAGAGAAAGAACAAACAGGATAGAAGGAGAGAGGGGGGAATGAGGCTTTTGTTTCCTTCTGTGTGGCTTCAGGTGTGCGAGGGAGAAAGCGCAGAGGGGCAGGGAAGGATGGGTTGGGAAGAAACTGAGCTGCAGGGGCAGAGAATCAGGGGAAGGCACTGCTGTCAGAGCAAAACCTCTCTTCCCAGAGGAAGCCCAGTCTCCCAATCAGGGATCCTGGGTGAGGCTCGAAATCCTGCCCGGGATGAGAAACACCTGGGTGCCCCAGGTGCCAGGCATCTGGCCTCCCACCCTCAAGTGCATTTAAAGAGTCTGCCTCAGGCCACTTACCAAGCAAGTCTTAGTTCTCCACCTCGCAGCCTGGGAATACAGGTAAGAGCTGATGCTGCAGTCTTTGTTTATCCCCCTAGCAACGTTCAAATATACAGTACAGTATTATTAACTGTAGTCACCACTCTGTACATTACATCCCCAGGAGTTATTTATTTTATAACTGGAAGTTTGAACCCTTCAACCCCTTCACCCAATTTACCCACCCCCCTTCATGGCCTGCCTCTGGCAACCACCAATTTGTTCTCTATGCCTATGAGCCAGAGTTTGTGAGGTTTCTTTGTTGTTTGATTTAGATTCTCACATATATGTGAGATCTTACAGTCTTTGTCTGCCTTATTTCACTTAGCATAATGCCCTCATGGTCCATTCATGTTGTCACAAAAGACAAGATTTCATTCTTTTTTTATGACTGAGTAATATTCTATGTATATATCACATTTTCTTTATCATTTCACCTGTGGAGAGACATCGAGCTTATTTCCATATTTTGGCTTTTATAAATAATGCTACAATGAACATGGGGGTGCAGATATCTTTTCAAGTTAGTGTTTTGTTCTCTTTGGATAAAATATTCAGAAGCAGAAATGCTGAATCATGTGGTAGTTTTTTTTAAATTTTTTTATGAACCTCTACTGCTTTCTACAGCAGCTGCACCAATTTACATTCCCAACAACAGTTCATGAGGATTCTCTTTGTCTCTGCTTTCTCACTAGCATTTGTTACAGTATTTTTTTATCTTTCTGATAACAGTGATTCTAACAGCTATGAGGTGATGCTCCATTGTGGTTTTGATTTTCATTTCCCTGATGACTAGTGATGTTAAATATCTTTATGTCTGTTGGTCATCTGTATGTCTTCTTTTGGAAAATGCCTTATTAAGATCCTCTGTCCATTTTTTAAATGGGATTGGGCTTTCTGTTTGTTTGTTTTGCTATTAAGTTGTATGATTTCTTTTTATATTTTGGATATGAACTTCTTATGAGATATATGGTGTGCAAATATTTTTCTCTCATTCCACAGGTCACCTTTTTATTTTGTTGGTAATTACCTTTGCTGTGCAGAAGTTTTTTTAGTTTGATTTAATCCCACTTGTTTATTTTTGCTTCTGTTGCCTTTGCTTTTGGTATCAGATCCAAAATATCACCAGGACTTATATGTGAAGGTGCTTACCACCTTGATTTCTTCTAGAATCTTTATGGTTTTGGCTCTTAAATTCAAATATTTAATCAATTTTGAGTTAATTTTTGTGTATGGTGTAAGACTGTGATCCAATATCATTCTTTTGCATGTGGCTCTCCAGTTTTCTCAACACCATTTATTGAAGAGAATGTCCTTTCTCCACTGTATATTCCTGGCTCCTTTTCTCGTAAATTAATTGATCATATATTCTTGGGCTTAATTCTGTGAGTCTTTTCATGCCAATACCATGCTCTTTTGAATTTGGATAAGAGGGGAATTCTGGGAATTCAGGTAAACGATGTTGCAGTCTAGTTTCTGAAATCCATATGGCGGCCAGCAGCCTCGAATTGAATCTTGGGCAGGATTTCTGTGTCATGGTTTTAAAACAGAATTTCTTCTTCACCAGGATACCTGTTTTCTTTCTTAAGCCTGTAACCTATTAAATGAGGCCCCCTCATGGTATAGAGGGCAAGCTACTTAAAACCAACTGATTGTAATAGTAATCAGATCTTCAAAACAACTTCCCAGAAACATCTAGATGTGTTTAACAAAACAACTGGGCATCATAGACAAGCCAAATCGGCCAATAAAATTAACCATCACAGTGGGTTTTCAGATAACTTACACACACCGTGCTTTTACCCCTAAATCTCCTTTTATGCATGAAGGACAGAATACTAGAACTAAATTAGAGAAACCATACTTAAGTGTCCTGAAACTTGGATAGGGCTGTGGGGAAATTGAGCATGAAAGTTATTTTTCAGGGCACACCTGAGGTGCTGTTATGAGAAATAAAATTTTGTTTGATGATACCCATGTAGGCTGTAGGAGGGATCAGGAAAAATAAGAGATTGTGGTTGCTTGTTTCCACTGATTACAGTGAAAATTGAAGGCAGTTTCTTGCCCTGGGTGGTATAAAGAAGATGGAGTTTCTGAGGGCCATGGTGTTAAATAACAGCTGTTCCTTCTTTAAGGTTAACACTGCTAGAGTGAGATGAAGGTATATGGTTTTTAAAAGAAAATTTTTCATTAACAAATGACTGTCCTTGGGCAGGATCGCTCACTGCCTGGGGCAGTTTGCAAGAGCACATGAGGACAGTGAGCATGCTGGGCTTATTAATGTGTCTCACTATATGCCTTTATGCCTGCTTCCTTAATGCCTGCCAAGAGGGACTCAGCATTGCAAGTTGGCCCTTGGCTGGTGGCCCTTCTCCAGCCTGCTTCTTAGCTACCTACCCCTTCTCTTTATCTGAGCCATGCTGACTTCAGAAGTCAAAACCCTGGGGAACTTCCTCTACCTCCAACTATTTTTTTCTTATCACCAAATATATTTTCTGCACACAATTTAGAAAAATATTATAGACAAGAATTATCTGTATTCTCACCATTTATGTCTGTGAATATTCTTAAACTATTAAATTTAGCCTGAGTGAAATAAGCCAGTCAGAGAAAGATAAATACCATATGATCTCACTCATTTGTGGAATATAGAGAACAACATAGACTGATGAACAGGGACAGATCCAAAGACAGAGAAACAGCGATCAGACTATCAATCCCCAGAGGGAAAGTAGGGGAAGGTGGGGGTAAGGGGGAGAGATCAACCAAAGGACTTGTAGGCATACATATAAGCCAAACCAATGGACACGGACAACGGGGGATGAGAGCATGAGTGGTGGGGGGAGGTTGGAGGTTAATGGGGGGATGAGGACACATTTGTAATACCTTAAACCAATAAAGAAATTTTAAAAAAAATTTAGCCTGGATGTTGTGGGCATAGGTAGAATATAGTTACAAAGGTGGGTTTATCCTCTATATACTGTTTTATGCCATGCTTTTTTATTTATTGTATCAATATAGTTCTATATCAATAGATAACATTTCTACAAGTGTGGGTAGAGCTGCATAGAATTCCATTATATTTATATTCTCTACTACTGAATACTAGTATATAATCCACTGATGAAATAGAAAATACATATTATACTCCACCAGAACACACATTCCTGAGATTTTTGGCTCTCAGTACCAGGATGCTAGTACATTAATTTGTTTTTTCTGTCTTTAAGCAGGTTCAATAGAAAAAGATATACTATTCATTCTAAGTCATCACTCTCTAATAAGTAATCACAGACATAGCATAGTAAGCCAAAATTTTGTAGGCAATAGGTAATAATTCAGGAGTAAATATTAGTTTAAATTATTTAGAAACAACTATCTCTACAAGTTCAAAAATAGGAGTGATGAATCAAGGACAGCTTGTTTTTGAATTTTCATTATCTTGAGTTTTAAGGCAGCAGGCTCTAAACCTAAGACAATTGTTTTGTGCCTTCTAACTATTGTCTTATCTTCTTGTATCTGAGTATGATATGTTTTATTTAGATTAAAATTAAGTCTGGGAGCTTATTATGCAGTGTTATCCAAAGAGCATACTTTCTCTTAATTACTACCTATTTAGGAATTATTGATAGCCACACTGCAAAGCTATATCATTCATATCTACAATGACTATCTCATAACATGAAGGAAATAGCATTATCTGATTGCATCATCCAAGTTTTTCTTTCCCTGTTTTTCTGACTCTTCTAGAAATATATGTATTTTACAAAGTCACAAAAGTAACCATATAAGTATCACTTTCAGACCCAAGTCTATAATACAGCAAAATTTACTTTGAACAGGTAGTCAGGATCACCTAGGTATGGCTGGATCATCAATCAAATGGAGTTTCTCTATCACCTATAAAATAAAGTGGTTGAACTAAATGAGCACTGAAATTCTTCCAAATGTGGTATAATAGTAAGGTATAGACCCTTTTGCTTCTTCTAGCTCAGGGGTCCTCAAACTTTTTAAACAGGGGGCCAGTTCACTGTCCCTCAGACCGTTGGAGGGCCGGACTATAGTTTAAAAAAATAACTATGAACAAATTCCTATGCACACTGCACATATTTTGAAGTAAAAAAACAAAACGGGAACAAATACAATATTTGTATTTGCATGTGGCCCGAGGGCTGTAGTTTGAGGACCCCTGTCTAGCCCATGCATTGATCACTGAGTATAGGTAGTAGGGTTATGTACTTATTAGAGTCCAATTGCTAAGGAACAGTTCACTTTTCCAAGGTTACTTTGTTATATTAAGTGGCTTGCTGCATGGACTGGGATGAGTTTTTTCGAAGAGACCCCCAAAGCCTCAACACAGAAGTTGATCAGCCACCTGGTTGATTTCTGGCTATAATCAATAATCTGCCTACAAGAGATAAATCCTCAGACTACCCATCTGCACCAACAAAATGGATGCCTGGCATTCTTCATATTCAAGCCTCAGTGAATGCATATTATTGGTGACATTCACGTTCAATGACATAGCTGCAAGGGCTTCTGGACATGTCATGTTTCAGATTTCCAGCCTCTACAGTAGAGGTGTCACACCAGACTGAAGGTTGGATTAGATGTTGAGGGAGTCAGATCACAGCCCTAGATGTTATTATCTAACTGGTGCCAGAAATCCATAAATAGGCCATTACTTTATAAAAATGAGTTAAGCTATAATTTTGATAACATTTTATTCTATTTAAAAAGAATTAGAGCTGCCTTTGTAATGAACATATACTGATACTTTACAGATTTCTCAAAGCTAACATTTATAGGAGTAATGTGAGTCTACATGCCACCATATAAATACCATTCTTCCCGTTAATCACTGTCATAGAAAACTTCTGATTTACATGAAGTCATAAATTATTGATAATTATATTATCTTTGCTAGTTGAGCTTAAAAGTTATTTCAGAGAGAGTATTGTTGAGTGGCTGGTTCTAAAAGCGAATCATTCGGGTTTTGGAATATATCAGTGAGCAAAACAAAGATTCCTGTCATCTTGAAGCATATATTCTAAAGTGGGTAGAGAGAGAAGAAACAAAACCATAATACATAAGCAAATCATTTTATAGAAGGTAATAAATGGTATGAAAACATAAAAAGTAGAAGGTAATATAGGAGGAATTGTGGTGGGATGTGGTTAGCATAGCCCTGAGACCAGATATTTGAGCAAAAACTAAAGCAATGAGAAAGTTAATTCTTGTGACCATCTGGAGAAAGAACATTTTAACCAGAAAAAAACAACTGGCATAAAAGGCACTGGGTAGGAGAGTGACAGGCTTTCCCAAGGAAGATCAATGAGGCTGGTGGTGCTGCAGGCCAGTGAGGTAGGAGCAGGTTAACAGGAGGGAGCTTGGAGAGCAGCAAAGGCCATGTCATATAGGGCCTCATAGGCCTTTACAAGGACTAGGATGTGTCTCTGAGGAAATAAGTCATGTTAGGGTTTGAGCATAAGAGTAATGTAAATTTGTATTTTGAAAGGCTTTTGTGGTAGCAGCTGTGTTGATGACAGGCTATAGGTGGGGAAGGGTGTAAGAAAGGTATGAGTCTTGGCCTAGCCAGTTTTGCTCAGTGGATAGAGCATCAGCCTGCAGACTAAAGGGTCCCAGGTTCAATTCTTGTCAAGGGCACATGCCCAGGCTGTGGGCTCGATCAACAGTGGGGGGCGTGCAGGAGGCAGCCAATTGATGATTCCCTCTAATCATTGATGTTTCTATCTCTCTCTCCCTCTCCCTTCCTCTCTGAAATCAATAAAAATACTTTTTTTTAAAAAAAGTATGAGTCTTACAGTGATCTGGGAAAGAGGCAAGGGGGTCTCTATCAGGATGGTGCCAGTAGAGGTAGTAAGAACCAGTCACATTCAGGATATAGATGGAGAAGTGCAATAGAATTTGCATCTCCCCCCCCCCCCCAAATATCCTCTTGCTTTCAAGAATAAATAATGACTTCATGGAAAATCAGAGTTTTCTTTGAAATTATGCTAGACTTTTAAAACATAAGTAATGGCAATGACTACTTAGCAACTAGAAGATTGATGATGCTACTAGTGTGATTCAGTGGGAAGAATGGCTGTTAGAATTTAATATATTTTTCCTTCACATGGATATTGAAAGAAAAGAGAAGCATGCATTTTTACTATAAGATAATAACAACTGTTTCAATGTGAATTTGCTTCTCGAAGTGTACATAGCTATCTGTTTATGTTTGTTTAAATTTGGTTTACAATCTTTAGATTTGTTCTACTTTTCTACAAAGTGGAGTATAACATCTGCAGATAAGTTAAAAATTAAGTCTTGGAATATTTTTCCAGGAAAACTCATTTTATCTTTTCTTTTCTTTCTTTCTTTTTTTACAAAAAGTGGTAACCTATTTAGTTATTTATAAAACCAAGTCTATGTGGTGGTAAAACACTGTTTTAAGGTTTAAAGGACTTGTTATATGGCATGAGGTTTGTTTTTTTGTTTTTTTTACATTTGAAGTCACTAACTTCTTTTCCTAAAAAAGTTTGAAACCAGCTTGGTTCTGCCATACTGATTTGAAGACAAAAGTGTCACCTAATAGTCATGCTAATATTCATTATTCTAGGTTTCTGATCGAGGGATTATTACGGTCTAGTTAGAAATCAATACGTATTCAGAACATGGCCTAAAATCACTGGGCTAGAAAATTACAAATTAACTACCATTTTGTATTTTTATAAATTCAGTAGAAAATGAAAGTACTGTATAAAGAATTAAATAATAGAGTTTAAAAGACTTGTTTTATATACAGACAAGTCAATCCTCATTCTGACTGTTTTGGAAATTTTTACTTCCTGCCTCATAAATTCTCTAATAATATTCTTGCAGATTGTTCAACATTCATTCAACTAATATTTGTTGAGCATCTATGTGTTGTGTCTGGAACTGTTCTGGATGCTTGGGATGATATAACAGTGAACTAATTAGACAAACTTCTGCACCCTCCTGTAAATTATATTCCAATTGATGGAGGCAGATAATAACCAAGATCAGCTAATTCAATAATATGCTATGTAAAAAGTACTATAAAGAAAGATAAAATAGGGAAGAAGGATCTGAATAATGGAGCGGTGAGGGAAAGGCAGTTTTACATAGAGGGCCTAGAGAGAATGACTGATAAGGTGACATTTGAGAATAGACCTCACGAGTGTGAGATAGTGAGCCATGTAGATATTTGAGGAAAGTTGCTGAAAGAGGGACAGCAAAGACCTGTCTGTAATTGGAGTACATATGAGAGCAGCAAGGGGTCTGATATGAACAGAGAGGAGTGGTGGACAGAGATTTAAGAGATGAGGACAACATGATCAACATGTAGAGAGGCTTGTGGGCCTTTTTAAGGACTGAATTACTTGGAGCAAAATTGAAACCATTGGAGAGTGTTGGCAGAGGGCTTACACGGTCTAGCTCCCACCCAGTGACCTCATTCTTTAAATATTTTTAAAGTTTTTTAAATCTTTATTGTTGAAAGTATTATGTATGTCCCCTTATTTCCTCCATTGACTTCTTCTAGCCCTCCCCTTCTGCCCCAGGCCTTCACCACCTTATTGTCTGTGTCCATGGGTTATGCATATATGCATACAAGTTCTTTGGTTGCTCTCCTCCCAAAAACTTCCTTCTTTTATATTTTTATATGATTAAGAACATAGATAGAAATGAACTTCTAGAATTAAATAATCTTCCCTATAAACTTTGGAGTAACCATTAACCCAGGCATGCAGCATTGCATGTGACTCTGATTTTCATTGTGTTGTGGATGATTTTCTCAGCTCTCTAAAAAGGTTTAGCATTTCTCATTATCTTTATCATTATCTCATTATCTTTATATTTTAGGCTGTGTCCAGGTAGGTGTTTATTTCTTTTTTCCAAAGTTGTCCTCATGTAGCTAAAGATTCTTTTTTAAAAAAATATTGAATTTATCAGGGTGATATTGGTTAATAAAATATATAGTTTTCAGGTGTACAATTCAATAATACATCATCTGTATATTGTATGTTCACCACCCAAGTCAGGTCTCCTTCCATCATCACTTATTCCCTCTATGCCTTCTTCTACCTTCCCCCACCTCTCGTTTTCCTTTGGCAATCACCATCTCTGTGTCTGAGTTTTATTGTTTTCTGGGTTTGGGGGTGTAGGGTTTTTTTTTCTTAATCCCTTCATCTTTTTCATCAAGCCCCCAACACTCCCTCTCCTCTAACAGTTGTCATTCTGCTTTCTGTATCTGAGTCTGTTTCTATCTTCAGTCTATTTCTGTCTTTCTTCAACCCAATGAAAATTTCATCAGTTATTTCCTCTTCTTTGTTATCTCATTCTCTCTAACATCCCTATAAGACAAATGATGGACTTTCTACATCTTCCCATGTTTCTTAACTTTTCTTTCTGTAATTTCAACTTATTTATTTTTTCTATATTACAGACTACTGGAGTTAGAATTCTTTATTTGCCACTTACTCTTTGACCTTGGGCTACTTAATCTCTGTGTTGTCTGTGATCCTTCAACTATAAAATGAGGATAATAATAATATCTACATTATAGGAATGTTGTGTGGTATAAATGAGTTTTTAGGGAATGATAAATTAATATTATTTATTAATTTTCCAGATTACTAATTTAGTGTTTGGCATCTTTATTCTATCATTGAAGAGTTCTTTTGATTTTTTTTTAATGTAAGGAAATTATAATTTCAGTTTTCAAGGATGTTTTCTCAGTTTTGGACTTATTCTCAATTCATAGTAGCCTATTCTTGTTTCCATGTCTGTAGCATGCTATCAAATTTCCCTGAGGAAAACAATTAGAAAAATGTGAAGTTATTTTGTTCCCCATTTTAAATTTGTTTCCTCTATAGTGTGCCTTTATATTTCTATTTCCTGGTATTTTTCTCTTTCTCATTGGTTTTCTTCAAATGCCTTGAGATGCTCTGTTGTCGGTCTATGCTAATGGATGAGAGATGGGGGACTTCTGCGTATAGTTTCAGTCTGTTTCTCCAGATTCCCCTTTAGGGGCGGCATCGCCAGGCAAAGACATAGACATGCAGGCTTCCTTTTATGGTACAGGGGCAAGGGAACAGGCAGGAGGACCAGTTGCCAACTTAATGTCCCTCTTGGGCAGTGCTACTTTTCCCTTCTTCCATACCAGTTGTGGAAGTGCAGATTTCCCTGAGCATCCACTCTGATTCTTTCCTCAGCTCTAAAATGCACACTAGAGTCCTCCCCAGACAGGTTATTCACTTTCTTTGATGACTTCTCAGGCCTTAACGCAATTTCTCTGTATGTAGCTACAGAGAAACAGGGGACCTCACTAGTTCAACAATGCTTACCTCTTGCTTTGAAGTCAGTTTGCTCAGCTCAAGTTCCTCTTTCTGTCTAAGCCATCTACATCCATATTCTCAAAATTTCTACTGGCCCTTGGGACTTGTCTCAGAATATATTTTGTCGTTTGAGTGAATTGGAATGCAGCAGTGGGTTGAAGAAACTTCTGCTCTCATATTTGGGGCTGAAGTACATGTTTTTTTAACTTGTACTCCCTGTGCTTTTCGTCCTAGCTATTGTGCCTGAGTATGGACTAGGAGTGGTTGGGGTAATTGTTTAAACACAAAAGGTGCATATTATCAAGAAATCCCCTTCCTCTTCCTTTAGAGTTTAACCCTTTCAACTATAAGATGTCTATACTGGATTACTGCAGTGGTCGGCAAACTCATTAGTCAACAAAACCAATTATCAACAGTACAACGATTGAAATTTCTTTTGAGAGCCAAATTTTTTAGACTTAAAATATATAGGTAGGTACACTGTTATTAACTTAATTAGGGTGCTCCTAAGGCTTAGGAAGAGCCACACTCAAGGGGCCAAAGAGCCGCATGTGGCTCGCGAGCTGCAGTTTGCCAACCACGGCTATAGAGGGATCTCCAAGCTGAGAACAATATGGATTAAACTCTTCAGCTCCTAAATTAAAGAACCTTATTTCCCTCAGTGCAGACTGTCTTCTTCCCTGGTAGAACATGAGACAGAATAGATTTGCTGGATTCTGCCACCATGAAGATATAATAAGATTATAGGGAAGTGGGATTGGGTTGAAAGCTGGAGAGAAAAGGGAAAACTTTTGAGGACAGTGTTTAGAGAGTAAAAGTGAGATAAGTCAGTCTTCTCTGTTTCCACCCATTGACTCCCTACCACATTTCAGGATTTCAATTTCTAAGGGTAATTAACACCCAATTCTCTGGATAATATTTCCCTGGCTAAAATTTCCCTAGGTGTAGGGCCTCTTAATCAACTCCCATAAGAGCATAAAAGAGTTGTAGAGAGATTGGAAAGTGGTAAAATAAATTAGGATAGGTCATAAACCCTCCTTTCCTCAGTTTCCTGCAAAGTCTAAATTAATGTGATGAGAATTCTATAATTTTTAAAATTTGCCTAGGGATGACCAAGGAAAGTAATGTAAACTATTCCCAGGTGCTACCCAGAAGGCCCCATAAATTCAAGGGAATAGACTGTCCATTAAAAGTGGCCAGTTTTCAAGAAGATGCATGAAGTCAGGAATTGGGTACTTAACTGGATGCCCCAAAACTATCAATCCAGCTACCTAATAGAGTTAGCAACTAGATGTGCTCATTGGACAGATAAAGGTGAGGATCAAGCAATAGATAACTGGCCAAAACCAAACTCACAGCCTATCACCAATTTGTTCACATAGTCAAGATCCTTTTATGCAAATACTAGAGGCCCAGTGCACAAATTCATGCAAGGGTGAGGTCTGGCCTGCATACCCCAAAGGTGGGGGGGCAGGACCGGCTGTAGGGAGGGGCCATGTTGGGGGGGAGGGGTCATGGGCTGTTGGCCAGCTGGCCCTGCCCCGGCTAAACTCCCGGTCGAGGGGACAATTTGCATATTAGCCTTTTATTACATAGGATGCCTTGGCGTGTTCTGAGACAGATTTTAATCAGGTTCGGGAGTAGGAGAAGAGGAAATTTGGAATGAATATTGAATGGAAAAGAGCTCATGAAAATGTTTTAATATGGCTATACTCACCCAAAGGACACAAAGTTTCAACCTGGAAGTGACTGAGAAAACTGTAGGTCTATAGGATATTTGTAATGAATTCCATTATCCCTCTGAAAATCACTGATTGAGATTAAAACCATGTCAAAGAAAACTATCAATTCTTAAATACATAAAGGGGTTTCATATTCATCCTTAGCTTAGTATTTGTATAATTTTGAGTTTTAATATCCAGTAATGTATGGGTGCTTTAAAATAACGTCTAATAAAAATACCTACCTTATCACTGATTAAATAGTGATTGTGTTTCAATGCTAAGAGATAGACTATTCAGATTTGTCTTCCTCTTAGACTGGGTTTAGGCACCGCCATCGCAGTTTATTAATGTTCTAGCTATCTCTAAGGCCCAAAGATAGCTATCACACAGACTGTTCAAAGGTCACTCCTGGTATGTCCAAAAACCGTGTACTTCATACCTTTAAAACTAAAAAGGAGGTTAGAAACTGAGACTCTTTTTCCATTCCCAATCCTAAAAATTGGAGCCCAGAATTGGTATTAAAACATTCACTATAAGACCACTAAGACACATTTATATCTGTTACAGTGGTCACCCTTTCTCTGTAGGCATCCATTTCAAGACCCTCAGTGGGTACCTGAAGCCATGGAGAGTACTGAGATATACTGTGCTTTCCACTGTACATGCAGCCCTATGATAAAGTTTAATTTATAAATGAGGCACAGTAAGAGATTAACAACAATCATAACTAATGCTAAAATAGAACAATTATAGTCATGTGCTGCTTAATGATTATATGTTCTGGGAATTGTGTCTTTAGGTGATTAGATGGTTCACACCTTGGTTGATCTCGGGTAACTGAAACCACTATGAAAGAAAAACTATGGTTAAGGGAGGACTAACTACTGTGTTACTTTTATTTAGACTTCCACACCAGGCTCTGCCTTCATGTATTTTAGACAATCAGTAAATTTTAATTGCCTTAGCACTAGAGGGAAAAGAATATCACAATGTTTATGGGATTCTTTCCTGCTTGACATCCTCTTAATTACTATATGTATGTATATGTATATATGTATGTATATATATATATATGTATATATGTATATATGTATATATATGTATATATATGTATATATATGTGTATATATATATGTATGTATATATATATATACACACACATATATATATACATATATATATATATGATTGTACGTGGGTTGACTGACTTGAATTTGAAACAAATCAAACTTTATATTTCTTGCCTTTGTACTGGAGTATTTGTTGTTGAAGATGGTATCCCTAAGTTTTAATTTCCAAACTAGATTTTTCACCATCTGTTGTATGAAAAAAAAAAAAGAAGTGCATAGCACTTAATTGATGAGGAAAGTGAGACAGAAAAGCTAAATGATATGTCCCAAGTTATTCAAAACTTGTTGGTTCAACACTACATGTTTTTATCTGTTATGAAAGTTTCTGAGCTATGTTCTGTCTCTTTATTTATATTTCTGATCTCTGACTCCTGTTAAAATTGATCTGTATGGGTTAGTCTGACCCATAAACTGCACAAAATTGTTCTTTGATGCTTGAAGTTTGAAGCTTTGATATCCGATATGATCCAAAACTACTAAAAAAAAAAAATGTTGCCTTGTGCTTTGTATTCTGCAGACAGTAATTATCAACGTTATAATCATATCCAAGTCTCTGTGGACAATTTTGCTTTAAAAATACTAAGATAAAAAAACTATATACTTTTAATCACATAGTATTTTTATACGAAATTAAATACTGATAATCCGAATGTAGACTTCCATAATTTTTACTTTCTTCTTTATCCTAAAAAAGATAGGCTGCTGTTGTAAACTCATATCACTTATGTGTGGTTCTCTGTTTTTTGATTCTTAAACATGAATGAAGTCTTCCGTATTAGAAAAATTTCCCCAGGATGGTGCAACATAAGCAGACAGGCAGTGCGACCCTTTGTAGAATGGTCACCACCAAGTGAGGGTGTGATGGTCTGGTTATTTATAGTTTGAAACAACAAACTTAGTTGCTAACCCAGTTTCTATTCAATCACTGAATAACTTGGGACATATCATTTAGCTTTTCTGTCTCACTTCCCTTATCTTATAATGAGGATACATATTAACTATTCAAAGTGTATTAAATTCAATGTACACACGCACACACACACAAAAAAAAAAACAGCTGGCTCATGGTTGATATTCAAAAAATGTAACCTCCCTCTATGCACTATAGAAATCCAGTTTTATTCCAGAGTATATCAACCTCTTATTTATGTGTGATTTCTTCTTCCCAAAATTCTTGATACAGAAATCACCTTGGTACCAGTTTTTCCCAACATCTAAATGTTAATATTTTGCTCATGAGTGCTCCAGTGCCTGGGAATATGCATGAGGCAAAGCCCACAGAGCAAAGCTACAGCCAGGATAATAGTGTTCCTACTCACATGGCATTTAGACATGCAGGCCTCTGACTGTCTCTTTATACCTAAGCAGATGCTAGAGCTCTCCCTATGGAAAAGGAAACCCAATGCTAAGAGTCAGCATAATATGTTCACATACGGACAGAGTCTCCATCTTTAAAAATTCACTTACTGTACTTCTACTGAGAAGATACAGATACGCTGCACCCAGTCTATGAAAGGTGCAAGCTGACTGTGAACTGCCTATGCCTATTATCAGTGTTTAGGACTACTCTTCTTATACTCACTGTCACCTGTCTGTTCCTAAGAAAATATATCTAAGACCTATCCCTTTATTTGAAAGTCTGATGTTTTCTATACCTTTGCCACATCAATTTTACTTAGACTTAATTCCCCAAAGCAAAAGAGACAAAACACACAGCTTAGAATCATTTATTAAAATTAAATGAAGAGAGCTGTTGGAGGATCCCATTGTCCATGAGTTAAAGACAATTATTCATTCTGCAGAAATAATACAGATAATTTAAAATGTTCCTTCTTTGCCTTTAATATGTAGTAACTGTAGTCATAGAATTTCTTCCGAAGTCTTTTTCTACTTGATGACTTACATAGTAGACAAAAACACACCCTAAGCCCAAAGAAAAAAGCTTCAGGAATCATTGATTCAAGCTTGGAGCCAAGCAATCTATTTTTAGTACTTTTTCAACAAGCCACACAATAAAAATGTAAATGGTGGTGCTGCTTTCTCCTCACACCTTTTTTTTTTTTCTTTCCGATGTGGAAGTTTGACGCTGTTAAAATTGTTTATTTCAGACTATCTTCAAAGAACTTAGTTACTCCAGTTTAGGGGCCTTTCTATCCCAATCTCACATTAATTATAATTTCATATTTCCTGTACCTTTATAATACCTAACTCATAAAAAAAACAACAACTAAGGATTGCCCAGCTGTCGTAGCTCAGTGGTTCAGCATTGACCTATGAACCAGAAGGTCATGGTTTCAGGCTCAATCTCTAGTGTAGGACATGCAGGAGGCAGCCAATCAATGATTCTCTCTCATTATTGATGTTTCTATCTCTCTCCCTCTCTCCCTTCCTCTCTGAAATCAATAATATACATCTCCCAAGGATCAATTTGAGAAAGTTTCGTACTCCAGGTTACTGAGCTTGCAATAAGTTAGCTCTTGTGGAATTAAATATATTTCTATGAAACCCTATCTAAGTCTCTCCCCCAATTTTATTGAGGTATCATTGACATATAACATTGTGCAAGTTTAAGGTGCACAGCTTGTTGATTTAGTACACTTATATATTGCAATACAGTTGCCACAGTAGCGTGAGCTAACACCTCCTTCATGTCACATGATTACAATGTCTTTTTGTGACTCACATAGTAAACAAAAATACTTAAGATCTAGTCTTTTAGTAACTTTCAAGTACATAGTACAGTATTGTTATCTATAATTACAGTACTGTGCATAGATCCCTCAAACTTATCTTCTGAGTGGAAGTTTTCACTCTTTAACCAACATCACCCCATTCCTTCTATCTGTTAGCCCCTGGTAAACACCATTCTATGAATTGTGATATTATATAGTATTTTACTTTTCTGTCTCACTTAACATTATGCACTCAAGGATCCTGTTGTTACACATGGCAGGATTTTATTCTTTCTCATGGCTGAATAGTAGTCCATATATTCTAATATATACCAAACCTTTTTTTATCCATTCTTCTGTTGATGGGAAACTTGGGTTGTTTTCTGTACCTAAGTTGTGAATAATGGCTATTGTGAATAATGCTGCATTAAACATGGGAAACCAGTTCTTTTCAGGTTATGGATCCTTTTCCCATGCGGTACTTGTTTCAGTTAGCCTCTTCATAGGGTATATTGTTTACCTTTCTGGAATACCACTAGATTATACATTTCCTTTGGACATGGACCCATGTTTAAACCTTCTATGTACTTAGAGACTAACCCAGTGCTTTGAACATAGATAGTACTTATAAAATGCTGAATGTATGTCAGGCATTATTCTGTACTTTTCACATATGTTAATTTATTGAATATTCACAATTTAATAAAATAGTTATTATCTTCCTTTTACAGTTGAGTTCATCTGAAATGCAGAAGGTGCTTTGGCTAAACCCACATGACTAGTATGTGAGGTAGCAAAACTTTGAGCCCAGGCAACTCATAAGTTCTACCTTATGCAGTTGACTCTTGAACAACATGGGTTTGAACTGCACAGGTTCATTTATATGTGGATTTTTCCAATAAATACTGTACATATATTTCTATTCCTTATGATTTTTTAATAATATTTTCTCTAGATTGCTTTATTGTAAGAACAAAGTATATAATATGCAACATATGTTAATCAACTGTTTATATTATCAGTAAGGCTTTTGATAAACAGTAGGCTATTAATAGCTAACTTTTGGGTGTGTAAAAAGATATACATGGATTTTCCACAACTTGGTTGGGCAGAAGGAATCAATGTTCCTAATCCCCACATTGCTCAAGAGTTCATTGTAGTGTCTACTAATGGAAGATATGAATTCAGTGTGTATGTGTGTGTGTAATTAAATAAGTTCTTGTGGAATTTAATTAAACTTTTAAAAATTACAAGCCCAGTTGATGTGGCTCAGTGGTTGAATGTTGACCTGTGTGTCAGGAGGTTACAGTTTGATTCCCATCCGGGTATATACCTGGGTTGTGGGCTTGATCCCCAGTAAGGGTTGTTTAGGAGGCAGCTGATCAATGATTCTCATCATTGATGTTTCTATCTCTCTCTCCCTATCCCTCTCTGAAATCAATAAAAATATAATTTAAAAAAAAATATATAGATGATGCACATGGAGACAGAAAAGTGAAAGAGGAAGACTAGAATAAGGAAGTTGGAGAACAACACCAAAGAAAGCATAGGCAATAAGAAATGTTGGTGAAGAAAATTAGCCCAAATGAAGGATTTCATAGTGAAAACATCAAAAGAAGAGTTAAAAGAGCCTGTTTGAAAAAAAAAATAGGAACATTGGAAGAAGAGGATATTAAGTTGAAAAAATCTGAGAAAACACTTTCGGTGTGCTGGGAAGAGTATCACAAATTGAAAATGTAAAATAAGAAGTGTGATTCTTAAATAACCACATACTTGTTGCTAGATCATGCTTTCAAGGTTATATTCACTTTAATCTCTTAGCCTCCCAGTCTTTGTCCCATGTGAAACCAGTATCAGACACCAGTTCAGGTCAGATTCTAGGAAAATCATTTCACTGAATTATAGCTGTTGATGGCATTTTACCATTCACTGAGTCTTTACATTGCATAAAATCAAAGGGGAAAAAAAAGAGGTATATTCTGAGAACTCTTTTTGGTGCATAAATACACTATTAATTCTTGCCTTGAATACCTTTCTCAGACTCTGCCTCACTACCAGTTTTCCTTTCCCAATAAATAATATACTCTAATTATTTGTAACCAGTTTCGGCAGACTGGTTGGTCAGAAAGATGATTGAAAGCCCTGGTTATCATTCTTGTCATGCATTATCTGGGCTGCCTTATTATAAACATGCCCAATTCACAACTCATTTTCACATGTTTGTCCTCGTGTGTGCCCCACATCACTCATTGCCACTAATATCCTTCCAAGGAGGGAGGGTGCTCTTCTGAATTGAATAAAGTAGTTAGGGAATGTTTTCTTCCCCAGGCTTCTATTTCTCCCCCGGTCTCTTTCTTTCAGGTTATGTGAGCATTGACTTCCCTTTCCCCACCCCCCTTCTCTGGTCTCAGAGGTTATATTCTGTTTCATTTTGTAATGGTTACTCATTATTTTTTAAATTGTCAACTTGATTTAAGAAAGTCGAATGTGGGTCAGCATCTCAGCTCTTTTCCTGAACAATACAAAGATTTAAACTTGTTTTACTCCTGTCATCCTGCCCTCCTGACTTATTCATCATTGTTTTTCCAGACTTTTATACCTACCTAGTGTTATCCTTCCCAGATTTCATCATTATCTTTTAAAAGTCTGTGCTTGTGAAATATCACCTGCATATGATTAGTAAATCCTTCACCCATCACTTCTTTCTGCAGTTCACTCCTTCCTAGTGTAGCAATTTCCTTCTGCTTAAGATACATTCTTTAGCAGTTCTGTGACCTAGGAGACTCTACTAGAGAACTCGCTCAGTATCTTTCTGACCATGTTTTTTACTCTTTGTTCAATATTAAATGATGATAGGACATAATCTTTTTCTTGCTAATTTTCCCCAATTTTAATTATATTTTTTATAACAAAAATAAAATCTACAGATGAGAAGTAAGAACTATTAAAATAGAATGATGATCTGAAAAGAAGTCATGAATTTCAAGTGCTAGAAGATAGCCATTAATTCTGTCAAGATTAAAACCTAATATAAAGTAGCTCATAATTAGAAAAAAAGTGTTTAACTCAATAGCCTTTCAGTATAAGACATTTAATTAGGAATCATGAAATTATCATGGAGGTCAAACAGTAGAGCAGTGAAAGCTAATATTGGAAATTATCTTTAACTAAAACAGTAGAGACAGGATACTGACAAGTCTCATTTTTCTAGCACCAAACACTATTGATGAAAGTAGTTGTAAGTTTGAGGACAAGTTCATATTGTGAAATCACAAGTACAGTTTCCATGTAAGTCTTCACAGGTGAAGCACAAGGACTAAAATGGGAATATTTGAAAATTTTCACTTATGCCTATACTGTCTGCCAGCAAACCATCCACTCCAGGCCCCCTTCCTTCTCTGTCACCATTTGTGCCAACTACTCTTCTCTACCAGCTCAAGTCTTACCCTTCACTGAGGGCTCAGATCAAGTCTCATTTTCCTCTGAAAGCTTTCCCTCATCACCATAATGTCCTGCAGTTTTTAGAGCACTGACTCTGTTGTCTTATTTTGCCAATTGAACCACGAGAACATATTTGAGAGTGGGGACCATGCATGCCTTTTGCTGTCCTATAACTACCGTGGCACTTCGTGTGCTGTATTGTGCATGTGATTATTGTTGCTTTTGTAATACAGTAATGAAATCTAGCCTATTTGGAAAGAGGAGGACAGGAGGATACTAGTAAATCAAAAGGACAGTTTCTTCCCTCAGGAATCAAGTAAGGGGACATAAAAAAGGTCCATATTAACCAGGAAGAGACTAGGGGACATTCACAAAGGTGGGTAAAAGTAGGTTTACACATACAAATAAACAACACAATAATTAATAACACAAAAAGAAATTGACCCATGTACTCACAATTATAAATCTACTTTTGCCCACCCTTGTATATATACATACCTAAAATAATTGGAGGACAATTTTAAGATTATGCCTGAGCTTGAGGATGATAATGAAGTACAAGCTAGGTTTCAAAAGAATTTGAAGAGTAACATCTCCATAGAATACATTTAGTCGGAGAAGGTAGACTTCATACGTTTTAATGTGTATGTTTTGTAAATGTAAACTTCACCTTTGGCATACAAGTAATCCCTATTGATAGTGCTATATATTTTTTTGTTTTCTGGAAAGATCGTCTCTTTTCACAGTATTTTCTGAGGGGTACAAATTTCAAAACATTGAGAGTTTCATCTGAGAGGAACCCTAAGATACTAAGGATCAAATTCCAAATAAGTATCAGAGCTGGGTAACCTAAGTAATAACCTTTTTTCTTTACTATTGACTTCTGCTTTCTTTTAGAAGTAACCTAACAGATGCAAGTACTATTTATTTTTTAAATTCTTTATTGTTTAAAGTATTACATAAGTCTCATTTTTCCCTCATTGACCTTTCCCCAGATGCCCCCAACCCCCAGCACATGCCCTCACACCCCTACTGTCTGTGTCCATTGGTTATGCTCATATACATGCATACAAGTCCTTTGGTATCTCTTACCCCTTCACCCCCCTCCTTCCTTCATAGGTTGGACAGTCTGTCCGATGCTCCTATGACTCTGATTCTATTTTTGTTCATCACTTTATGTTGTTCATTATATTCCACAAATGAGTGAGATCATGTGATATTTATCTTTTGCTGACTGGCTTATTTCACTTAGTATAATGCTCTCCAGTTCCATCTATGCTATTGCAAATGATAAGAGTTCCTTCTTCTTTATAGCAGCATAGTATTCCATTGTGTAGATATACAGTACCACAGTTTCTAATCCACTCATCTGCTGATGGGCACTTAGGCTATTTCCAAATCTTAGTTATTATAAATTATGCTGCTATGAACGTAGGGGTGCATATATCCTTTCTGATTGGTGTTCCTGTTTTGCAAATACGATTTATTAACAATTACATTTAATATTCTACTAGAGGCCTGGTGCACAACATTTGTGCACTTGGGGGCAGGGGGGTGGGGAGTGTCCTTCAGTTTGGCCTGCTCCCTTTAGCAGTCCGAGAGCCTTTGGGGGATGTCTGACTAATGGCTTAGGCCTGCCGCTGCAGAGGCAGGAGAGGCTCCCGCTGCTGTACTCGCCAGCTTTGAGCCCAAGCCTGGCTTGTGGCTGAGTGGCACTACCCCTGTGGGAACACACTGACCACAGGGGCGAGTTCCTGCATTGAGCATCTGCCCCTTGGTGGTCAGTGCACGTCATAGTGACTGTTTGTTTCACCATTCAGTTGATTTGCATATTACCCTTTTATTATATAGGATATTAGTTTCAGGTGTACAGCCTAGTGGTTAGACAATCATATACTTTAGAAAGTGTTCCTCTTGATATTTCAAGTATCCACCTGGCCCCAAACAGAGGTATTACAATATTATTGACTGTATTCCCTATGCAGTAATTTACATCCCTGTGACTATTCTATCACTGCCCATTTGTTCTTCTTTGTTCACTTCACCTTTTTCACCCGGCCCCCTAATCCTCCTCCTCTCTGGCAACTGTCAGTCTGTTCTTTGTATCTACAACTACGTCTTTATTCGGTAAGGATTTTGATGCATTATGTCAGGCCTCATTACAGTGTTTTCAGATTTTCACCTGGTGGCATTGATTTCAGTAGGATTCAAGAAAAGGTCCTCTATAAGCTAATTAAATGTCAACAAAAAGAGTACTTATCTTTTTATTTAAAAAAAATGTTCTCTTGATTCAACTGAATAAGTGCACTGTCGTATTAAGCACGGTGATGCTAAACATGAATTAATTTCTACATACAAACTTTGTACATACAGACAAAATGGCATTCATACTCTGTGTGTCATTATTTTAAAAATTCTTGTCCTGGCTCAAAAACAAATCAGCAAGTTAAAGCATATTGATCACTAGGAATTTGCAGTCTTTTGTGTCTAAATGATACCAAAAGACCAATTTTGACTCTGACTTAGAAAATTCAGCAACTCATATTTTTTACTTAAGATTATAAAGAATCTACCTGAGGATAAAAAAGGTCCATAATAACCAGGAAAAGAGACTAGAGGCACAATTAAGAGAAGAAGAAAAAATGCCAAGTGTTGAATTTAGAAAAGTCATAACAGGTTCATCTGAGGCAATAAACAAAACATAAAACAGAAATTGTTCCCTCTGTGAGAGATTCCCTGGGCAATTGAAATGAAATACAAGGAAATGTACCAAGACATAATTTTGATTTAGTCTTCAGTGAGGAAGGAGGAAAATCACAGTGGCCAAAATTAAATAACTTGTGATCTCTTTCTTAGCATATTCTTTAGTGAAAAGAAATAGTTTCAGAAATATGCTCTCAGCACTAATATACATGTATATACAAATATATATTATTCTATATAATAAAAGCCTAATATGCTAAGTGTCAGGTCATCTGGTCAGCCATTCAACCAATCAAAGCATAATATGCTAATGATATGCTAAGGCTGCTTACGCTTGCTATGATGTGCACTGACCACCAGGGGGCAGACAGCCAACCAGTCACTGTGATGTGCAATGATGACCACGGGGCAGATGCTCCAACCAGTAGGTTAGCTTGCTGCTGGTGTCCGGCCAATCAGGACGGAGCAAGATGGGCTGGACACACCCTGGAGCCCTCCCCACAGTCCCCCCTTGGCTGTCCAACCTCCCGTGTCCCTCCCCAACCCTGATCATGCACTGGTGGGGTCCTCTGCCTGGCCTGTGCCCTCTCACAATCTGGGACCCCTTGCGGGATGTCAGAGAGCCAGTTTCAGCCCGATCCTGCAGGCCAGGCCGAGGGACCCCTCTGGTACATGACTCATGCACTGGGCCTCTAGTATAGTTATAAAAATGGTACAAACTACTGGGACTATAAAAATATTAGAACATAAGATTTGTCCTCCTGAGTAAAAAATTGATTTTTCCCCTCCCATATTTTATCAGTAACACTGATATCATAAATATTTTTCTGGGAAAAAAGTTATAATTTATGATTATAACTTTAAATAATTTAAGAATATATGCCTAACATCTATTTTTTTCTATGTGTATATTACTTGCAAATAAGTCCTCTATATGTTTGTCAACCAGACTAAATGCTACCAAAGCTCTCTGCTGTAGAAACATATATCCTACTATATTAAAAAGTAATTATTTTATTTATATTAAAATTTCTGTTCACATGTATAGGACTATACATTTGGAATTCCACAGATAAATACACTATCTTCTAAAAATCCCTTTCATGATTATATTCCTTTTGGTTATTCACTACCTACTATATTTTTGTTGTTGTTTCTCATTTTCAAAATTAAGAGTTCTTTTGTTCAATCTTTAACCATTTTCTTTGATTATTTTGGTGAGTGTATTTCTTTTAAATCCTCACCTGAGTATTTAAACAGAGAGGAAGGTAGAGAGAGAAACATGAATGTGAAAGAGAAACATCAATGCGTTGCCTTCTGTATGCACCCCTGGGAATCAAACCCACAATCTAGGTATGTGCCCTGACTGGGAATCAAACATGCAAACTTTTGGTGTCTGTATAGGATGACGTTCCAGCAAATGCTCCATCCAGGGCAATCATTTTAGTTCTTCATTGAACTATCTTCAAACCTTTAGTAACCAAATCATATTTAGAACTTTAAATAATAGCCTATTTTGTTGATATGTGTATCTAGAGGAGAATACTTCTCTTTCTACTTTGAATATTGCCTAGCTCTTTGTGGCACTTTAAACACATTACCTAATATACATATGTGTGTGTGTGTGTATGTATATGCATGTATATACATGTATATATGTGTGTTTATGTATATATACATACATAAATATATATACATATACATATATCCCATGTTCAAAGGCTATTAAATCACATTGTTTACCCATATCTTCAGAAAAAAAATCACTTCTACTATCGTGGTCAACAACCTGCTTCCCTACTATAATGGTCTGGCCCTCTAGCAACTTCAGCGTGAAATTATAGCTAATTTGCCTACAAACGTCAGGTGGTCATAATAATCAGGCCACTCAATGTATATATATCTAAGTGACCATCTGTCCGACTGTCTGACTAACTGACTGACCAACCGGTACATAAGACGCACACAGGCAATTTAAAAATAAACATTGACTTGCGCATGTGCAATACATATAAAGCTCTCACTGGAAACAATCGCACGCATGTTTTAATTTTATAATACTATATTATATATACTATTTTGAAATGTAATTTTTGCAGTAACATAATTACCACATGAATCTTTCTTCTAATTAATTTCCTTTCAGTGTGCACGAATCCATGCAACGGGCCACTAGTAAATACATATCTTCTTTAGGGCCAATGATTTCATTGATAAAAAAAAAAAAAAGCATTTCAATCCCTCACTGTTAATTTTTTTCTTTTTAAAAATAATATATTTTCCAGTAAGTAATCTTTATTTCCCCACCTCACTAACGTAGTAGCCTTCCTTTCCTTTCCTTTTCCTTTTTCTTTTCCTTTTCCTTTTTTTCCTTTCCTTTTCCCCTTCCCTTTTTCCTTCCTTCCTTCCTTCCTTCCTTCCTTCCTTCCTTCCTTCCTTCCTTCCTTCCATCTTTTTGAGCCTCAAATGTGAAATTAAAAATGGGTGGTCCGCATGGTTCCTTATAACTCCTGCATTCTGTGAGTGTCAGGAGTGGAATCTTAATGCGAGAATGTATAAATATCTAAAGTGCTTTCCCCGGTCTCTAGCACACTTGTTTTCCATTTGAACAACTATGTTACTCTTTTCCCAGTAGTTTATATTCATTGATTTTTATCCTTTACTAAAGATCTGACTAATTCATAAAATGATAAAATACACTCCCTGTGGTTTGTGGGTTGGTCTGAACTTATGTTATGGTAAATTAAAAACAGACACGTACACAAACAGACCTCAGTGGCTTAAAATAGCAGTTTCTCAAATAGTAATATTCACTTTATTAGTTAACAAATATTCTGGTGGCTGTAAGAAATAGTTCCTAAATGTCCAGTGGCTCACACGCAATAGATATCTTTCTCTTCCTCGTGTTAACAGAATAAGTAGGTGAAGCAGTTGTCAGGGAGCTTTCCTTCAAGCGATCATTCGCCAAGCCAGCTGACGCACATGGGTCCATCTTCGTCACCTCTTCAGAGGTTGCTTTGAGGTCAGCTCCATTTCAGGTGCCGGGAAGTAGAGAATAATGTGGAAGAGCAGGTATGGAGGTTTTAATGACCAGGCCTAGAAACAGCACCTAACACTTACTCTGCATTCAGTTGGCTACAACTGTATCACATGACCATGCCTAACTACAGGAAGAAAAAAAAATCTGGAATATGGTGTACTCTGTTCCCAGGAAGAAGAAAGCTTTTGGGGGGATGCCTGGCAGTCTCTGTCACATCTACTTTACTCAACAATATTGTTCCAGAATCAGGAAAGGTGTGGTAGTAAGGCACTAGCGACAGGCAGTTTATGGTTAACTATGACTTCAAGGTCTTCAGTGTGCCTGAAGTAGATATATTCAGCTGCCAAGGCTTCAGGGGCCCAAGCATAGCTATGTAATGGTTTTGACGTCAGATCACCCTGTTATCATCACAGGTTACTGATAAACTTACTCAGTGGCAGCCAGTGTTCAAGAGTTCACAATATAAATGGGCCACAGTGACAGTAAAATTTAAAACCAACTTTAATGACCCCAACCTCCACACAGCCATTTGCTTTTTTTCATCAGTTCTTTTGTTAGAGAAGGAGGCTGGCTCAGTGTCAGGGTCTTCAGTGGTTGAAATGACTTAGCAGATACAATGAATTCTTTTTTTATTGTAGGTTGCCATTTTTTCCCTTTCTTGAATTTCAGATTAATGAGATTTACAGCATTAAGTTTATGAAATGCTAAGTTAATGAATTATAATGAGGAATAAGAATATCCTATTGTAAAACTGACATTTAGACTAAAAGGAAGAGCTATATGATGAAATTTAAATCAGAACTCAACTGACTAAAGAAAGCAAAGGTTATAAGAGAAAATGTGAGAAAAAGTTCTTTACACCCATCAGAAGACTCAAGAAGAAAATATTATTTTATTTTAAAATTAACTGGTGCATGGCTCTATTCTGAATAAGCAGATCTAGATCTGTGAGTTTACTCTAAGCCCAAGGATTTCTATGTGAACCTAAGAAAGATGGCTCAACATGAGATAACTGCTACTCAAAGTAGTTATGAAAAAAGGTGCCTTACCAAGTCCTGTCACTCAACATAAAGGGACCCTGGTATTTTAGGGGCTGTTCAATGCCTCTTCACCTCACCCACTCACCACACCAGTTCCTGGGTTACACCTGATAGTCCAGGGTTTCCCAAGGTAGTGCTTTTTGAGTCTTACCATTCTAGCCTGGGCCCATACTGCTCACTTGTATCCAGGCATTCATCTTCCCTGCTGTCAACACCTCTGACCTGTTAGCAGTCCCACCACAAGGACTTGCTTCTGCAGGCAGTCAAGTGCCAATGAACAACCTGTGTGACTCACTGCATTAAGATGGGTTCCTCAGTGCCCTATTGTTGTAAAAAGTAACCGCTGACACAGGAATTTCAGGCATTCTGCGCTCAGTGAGAGATTTTATTGTGGGTGTCACTTCATTATCCCTCAAATTATGGCATAGATCTATTGGAAAAGGTTGCATTTTACATGAAGAACTGTTTTATTTATACATCACTAATGTAATGAAATTATTTACATATATAAACCATATGTAGAAGTGTGTACAGAAAAAGATAACAGTAGCTACCATTTTGTACTATTTAAGTATGTTATCTAAATTAATCCTTTAAAAAATTGTTTCTGGGTTTTTATCCTTGTCTTGCAAGTGACATAGTTGTAAAGCTGTGGAAATTGCACAAGCTTACCCAACCAATAAGTGGGAGACAAGCTTAGAACACAGGTCTGTTCATGGCCAACCCCCAGTGTGTTAATAACAACTACTTTATCTTGACTTCAAATACATGTTTTCACTTTGGCTCTCAATAGGAAGTGAACAAACTAGAAACATTGAGTTTTAAAGGAAATTTAGAGATCATGTTAGCTAAAGCAGTTATGCTGAGGCCCATAGAAATGAACTGTCTCTATTCCAAGGTCACCTAATAGGTTAGCAGCATAGCACAGAATAGAGCTGGCCTCACTATTCTTGCCTCTGTGACATGTTGCCTCCTGCACTGTAGCCCAAATGACTTATTGAATATGCCATTTTAGAAGCTGATATCTTTCAAAGCATGTTCTTTCAGCATCTTAGCATCTAATGCCTGATATATTATAAAATTAGAGTAAATGGGACAATTCATGAGAATTGTAGCTGGCTTTCAAGAGGAACACAGAAGAAAAACAAAGTGTGATCTTATTTGATCACATCCTAGATTAGACCATGTCCATTCTCCCACGCAGAGTAGTCCCACTGAGAATAAAATTCTCAGCAGAGACCCCCGCAGACACGAGACATTCTCACCCAGAAACAAAATTGCTGCTCATCTGCCTTTGTTTTCATGAGCCAGGGAGGTAACCAGCTTTACCCAGTTTGACTAATCAGTGGGTTTCCTGGGAGTATTATGAGGGTGTTTCTGACCCCTATTAGTTTGGCATGTGCTCTGAGAAATCGTGTTTTCATCCATGGTGATTGACTTGTGTGGTTCTGCCCTTCTTCTGAACAAGGGCATGTGTTTTCAAGACAGCTGGTCAGGGTTTGGGATGCAGTCCACAGATGTGATGCAGCCAAGGTACAAGCCCAGCTAGGGAAGAACTCCCGCTCTCAACTTAATTACCTTCAAGCCTTATAAACTGAGCTAAATGGCCCTAGAGCACTTTCCCATGAAGCACTGCCCATCTATGCACATGAAGTCATATACAACTACAGACACTTTACTCATGCAGATCACAGAGGACTCCTGAATGTCCCCTAAACCAGCTTTTGAGACCGTTCTAAGTTCACCCTGAAGAGAAAATGTAGGGACAGATCAATTTAACCACTTGAAATCTTTCTCATGGAACATGCTCTGATTAAAGACATTCAATAAATGAAATTCTTGCCAAAAGCAAGATCAAAGCATAATGTTAGAGAATTCCATTTCCCCACCACTTTGTCAATGTGATTGTTCAGCCTAGGGTCACTGATTCAGAACTCATCAATACCAATCTCCGGTCTCCTTGAAGCCAAGACACATTCCTTCCTGAACCTGTCTATGAAACTTTGAGATGGCATATGTGATCGTGTTAGGTTAGCTTCAAGTCCCAGCCCTGCTTCTTACCTTGTACACAAGGGCAAACCCCAGCTGTTTTTGTGTTTATTTCCTTGTCTTAAAATGGAATACTTCAGCTTCGTCTTAACTCAGGTATCCCAATTTATCATTTTCTAAAACTGTATATGTTTTTTCTTTTATCATCCCATCAGATAACAAAGTTCCTCCCAGACTATTCACCCAAAGTAAAAACCTCTGTCTTTACTCTTACCTTCAGAGCTCCACGTGGACCCTCCCCTCCTTGATTAGCGCTCCTGCTTGGCTTCTTACTGTTCTCCTTCTTGTTCTCCATGCCACTCTGCCCGACTTTCTTTTCTACCTACAAACCAAACACCTTACAGAGCAGCATCTGTACTGACTGGGATGCTTTCTCTCTAGAATCCTGTAGGACGTGAGTTCTCATTTCTGTTAGCTGTTTACTCAAGTATCATCTTGAGAGAGAGGCATTTCTTCCCACCCTTCTAAAATAATCAGCCCCCATCCTCACAATGTGTGTACCCTCCTTATCATTTACTGTTCAAATACTATTTTACTCATTCTGCTTATTACTTCTACCCTTCCCCCCCCCCCCCCCCCCGCCCACCACCACCACCAAAAAGCTTCCTTTAGGGGTGATATTTGTGTCTGTTTTGTTCACTGCTACATCAAAAACAGTACTTGGCCTAGAGTAGGTGCTCTTTAAATGTTTGAATGAATGAATCAGTGAAATGAATCTCTTTCTTAAAATCCTAAGTAGGGATTCCTTTCCATGTACTTATGATACCATGAATGATTTGGCTAGTTAGTTATATTATTTGAAGGAGCCGAACCAAAGCTCACTAATGCATTTCACTTTAGTTTTTTAAAGCCTGTGTTTTGCGGTTGAGAAAATAATAATCATATTTCTTTTCAAATTCTAAATCTGATTTTTATGTGTTGAAAATGCATGCATTATTTCATACTTATTTCCTCAAAAGGATTTATCTTGTGGTGGCATCGATTCTTGTTGCTTCCACGGCATCCAGAGAGAAATCTTGAAAAGATAGTGTTTAAATTCACGTCCCAAATGTGACTCTTCAATGCAAATTGAGTGTGAATTTATTAGAAACCATTAGTGGGATAAATGTTCTCCATTATGTAAATCTGTACCTTTAATCTGAAATGAGGAGCATGAATTGCTTTCCGAAATATCTAATCTGTGATTCTGTAATTGGATGAGCAGGTGGTTAATTACAGGTGCTGCAAGTGACTTGCCCCTCACCACAAGAACACAAATAGCTAATTCTGGGTGTCCCAAGCCACTCATAGGGGCAGTTGTGTTGGCTACACAGTTTTTAAATCCACAAGTGTGTTAAGTGCCTAAGTCCATAAGCAGAACTGGATATGTGTTTTTGTTTTATGAATATTAAAGTTGACCTTTCACAACTAATAAACATTTAAGAAAATCCTATAGATATATTTATATTGACTTTTATATAGTAGTTTACAACAGTATTTGGTTTTATGTCCAAAATGTTGGTGGAGCAGGTAGAGAAACTGTACTTACCCACATTTTTTTTATACTGCACTATAATAGCACATGGCAAGTCTAGATAAATTGTAAAAAAAAAAAGAAAGAAAGAAAGGGGGGGTCATTTATAGCTCCCTTGCTGCACTGAGGCACTCAATTTATGACCCCACTTGTTTTGTAATAAATATTTAAGTTGTAGTACTAAGGAGGTGATTATAAAGCATGTTTAGATGCTGAGTTTGAGTCATAACCAATAATGTGTAGCCATATAAGTGAATTCTGCATGAAGTGTCCTCCCAGATATTCAAAGGACTATCTCTGAAGTAGGAAACCCAAGATACCCACATGAAGTTTGATTTTTAATACTATATTCTGTTTAGAGGCAGAAATGTTTACAAAACAGAGAGAAAGAGAATGTGGTCACCTAGCATGGAGTCAGAGATTGGCGCATGGCAGGAGGCAGAGAGAACATTATCAACTTGTCATGAAAGATTCCCCCTCCTGCTTGTGAACACATAGCTTTGAGGCCCAAGGAGTTTTATTGCAGTCTGTTTCAAAATTTAATAATCCTAAAGACTTACAGACATACAAACAGATGGAATAAAATGGGAAAAAGTAAGTTGGGGCGAGCGGGGAAATATGCCTAAAAGCACTGTAGAAGAGAGAAGGTATAATACCATAGCCTTGTCCTGAAGAAGCGTTAGTTAACTTTAATGCCATGCCTATATTTAAAAATGGAGGACATTTCAAATGGAATCCATCAGATAAAGATCATTTGACATCTCTTGGACCTCTACCCAACCCCCCAAAAAGTTCAATATTAGAATTTGATAAGAATAACTTAAATTACCTTAGAGACACAATAGCATAAGTGGCACTTGGCATAATGTTAATAAAACAGAGTGAGGTATAATGATGTAATAATGAACCTGACTCCTGAAGCCACTCATCAAAACTGGTCTCTGGTGATTTTATAGTCACCTTTTATACATGTGTTTCCTTTGCCCGCAGTTCTTTGCTTATTCATTGTCTCCATAATAGATCAATGTCAGGGACAGCTCCTACTTTTTATGTGATGATGAGAGACCTGCATTTATAATCAGTAACTTCAGTAAGAGACATGACTTGATGATCCCTGTCTTTGGTTCTTGAATCTGTTTTCCGTTTTTTCTACCAAAATATTTTCTCTTTTGATGGTTCCTCACCACCTCATTAGATAAAGTGCAAACTCCTCAGAATGATATATGAAGCCTTCCAAGATCCAGCCCCATCTCCAATCATTCTGTTTTCTCCTGCACCTCTGACTTGTAATTCCAAGCAGTCAGCCATTTGTAGTAACTTCAACACACCTTACTGGCTCACACTTTTCTTCATGCTGTTCCATCTGCCTGCAGCTCTTGCCATACACTTCGTCTCTGCCTGGCAAATGAAGATCACAACTTCGGTTCTTATCTTCTGTTTTCCCAAGGCACCCTTTACCCACCTCTAAATGATCACATAGCACAACGCAATGAGCCTCTATATTAGTGGCAGCCCTTAGCCTAGAGTACATTTGGTACATGTTGAAGACTTGCCTCTTTAATTGGATTTCCAAGCACAGTGCCCAGCTCACATTAGCTGCTCATTGTCTGTTGAGCTGAACTGAACACTATATGTGAGTCTGCCACAATATAGTCATCTATTCATTCACTTTCATTCAAACAACAGCTATTAGATTTCATTTTGTTTATCAAGGCCCTTACTACTTGCTGACATAGCATATATTCTTATAAGTAAAAAAAAAATCAGCTTAAAAGTTTTAAAATTGCAATAGCTTAGACAGTTTAAATGTAATAAACTGAACAGAAAATGTTGAAAATGCATTTTGCCTGCATTTGGGTATTTAAGTAGCACTGAAACTCTCAATAATCTTTACAAGTATTTTAAACTTTAAGACCTGATTTATTAAGTTGGATTTGAGAGCTCATTCTCATATAGCTAATAACCTAATGTGACAAATTGCCTCATGTGAAAGGATATGTCCAATATATCTAAGAAGAAGAGACAAAGAAATAAATTGAATGTGCCTCGCCTTGGCAGTGTTGCTCTTCCCAGCCCAGTCTCCCAAAATATTACCTCCATTAACGTTAAAACAAGTTCAGCACCTACATTTTGGTAGAAGCCACCAAGCAGGTTTTGTGTGCTTGTTTCCATCTGCCAAAATAGAAGTAACAATTTACGATGTTTTGTTTGCTTCCAAGAAAACCAAAGAAAGGATATTCCAAGAAAATACAAAATTTGATATTATGCCATCATGTCCCACAGTGAATACCTTTTGTTCATTATCAAGGTGCATTATAAATTTTATATGACTGCAAAATTTAAGCCAGTTGTATTTGTTAAAGGATTATTAGAATTGGGAATAAATTGAATCATCACTGGGGAGGGAATTAAGAGCAGCCAGCTCCCACAGTCAGTCCCAATCAGTCAATCTACTGCTGGGCTGCTTCTAAAGCAGACACCAAGTACAAATAACCTGTACCATTTGAAAATTTTCATAGGCCGACCTCTTTCTAAAAAAAATACATAAATGTCAATTGCTTCTAAGAAGAGGAAGTCATAGTTAAGTAAAATGGAGAAAGATTTGTTTCTTCATTCAAAAGCTGCAAATGTGAGAAACCACATAACAGCAGATACTTCAGTACTGATATTTGCACAAAACCCCAAGGCAAATTAGTACTTTCCATCAGTAGGGCAATCTGACGGTGTCTATGTATGTCCTTATGTTTCTTACATTTAATGAAAGTCAAAAGATAAACACAAAGTATAATTAGAGGTCTTAGTACTTTAGTTTTACATATGCTCATTCATCTGCTTTAGAGATATTTGAGATATTCAATTGTCAATTAAGCCCAAAATATTTTAATTGTCTTCCACAGAAATGGGAAGCTCCTTTTCAACAAGGTGTCATTACTCTTAGTGTTGTTTAAAAAATGGGCATAGTCTCTGCCCTCAAATTAATGAGCAAGATGACTTTAGAAATTTTTTTAAATGCTGTGAATTAAACAAAGCCAGACACTGTGACAAAGAATGACTGGATTAGCAGAGAGGCTGAGAGGGCCTTAGCTTTGAAAGAAGTCAGGCCAAGCCACTGCGAGGAGGTGATATTTTAGTCCAGATCTCAATGATGAGGAGCTGTGTGAGGATCTAGGGTGAGTGTGTCCCTGCAAGAACACAGCAAGACACTGGCCCTGAAGCAAGAAATAGCTCGGTGTGGTGAAGAAAAGAAGGAAGCTCCAAGAGACTGGGGCATATTAGGTGAGAAAACAGAGTTAATCTTATATCAGATCATGTGGGGTCTTTAGGACATTGTAGGGAATTTGAGTATCTTTACAAAATAATGAAAAGTCATATGGGGCCCTGCAACTAAGGGAACAATATAATTAGTTTTTAAAAGATCCTCGAGGTTGCTGTGTAGACAGCGGGTTGTAAAGAGACAGAAATGGAAATAGGAAGATCAGTGTTGCTAAGAAAATAAGAGGCTGACTTTCAACTTTGTAGAGCTACTCCAGTTAATTGGCAATTCTGTCATTGAATGTTTAAGATGAAAACGACCTTTGAGGGCCAGGATCAAGCTGTGTTATAGAGGTATCTATTCATATTTCCAAGATAAAGAGCCTTCTTTCCAGGAAGCCTTAGTTTGCAGGTCAGAGCAGACACCAGGTTTCCTCAAGCCACTGAGAAAGTAGCACAGCAAAGGGGTAAAGACACCCCCTCTGGATCCAAATGTCCTGTTTTTCACATCCTGCCCAGTAACTTACCAAGCTGTGTTACTGTGGGCAAGTTATTTAACTTCATTGGGCCTCTTTTTCTCACCTAGCAGAGACGATAATCTTCTTACCTAATAATAGACAAACATGTAAATTGACTGTACCTTTGCTACCCAAACCAGCCAATCAGGAGAGCATGCAAATTAACATAACAAAGATGGTGGTTAATTTGCATACATAGGCTCCAAGCGGTGGAGCCAAGCCTGATGGCCCAGGGGCCGGCGGAACAGGGAAAGCCTGACAGCCCCTGGGCCGGCTCCGGTCAGAGCCCGGCCAGAGCGAAGGCCTGGGTGCTGGGTGCCAGAGTAAAACCGGTGCCCACAGCCAGGGGAAAGGAAGGCCTATTGCACGAATCTCTTCGTGCAACAGGCCTCTAGTAATAATAATAATTAGCCTGTTTCATAGGATTGGTATGAGATTTTCATGAGTTAGTATTCATTAAGTGCTAAGAAAAGTACCCAATAAGCACTGTAAAATGGTTATGAGACATACAAAAGAAGCACAGAGGTGTCAGATATTGCCAGCACCAGATACTGAGGCCCCAAGGACCACAGCTGTGTGGGGAGCTTTTGTTCTCCAGTGCAGTGCTTAGGAGGGCATGTGCAGTAGGGGGAATGATCGATATCACACATTGCTTAAAGAGATTACTCAAGGATGATACTCCTGAGAACATCGACTGTTGGATTCCTACTCAATAGAAGTTTCCTTTCCCTTTTTTTGTATATATAGAGTTCATATCTCACAACAGAAGCTCAAATATCACACATTCTTTTCTGGTCTGGGCTTGGCCATCTGATTATGGCAAAAGACCATAAGGTAGCATGGGTAATATGTATATGGCCTTTGGGTAGAGGTGGGGGAAAAAGGTCTTCTGACAACAAATTACCTCTCCAATAAAGCAAATTCTACTGAGAACATTCCCTTTTCTCTTCCCATGATTATGAGTATTTCTAAATGAATTAATATTTGGAATGGTAACAACGTGTGACCAGGAGGAAGAGTCCACATGTATTATTGTGCTGCTGGATTCTCCAAACATGGAACTACCTATATCTGGAGTTCTTCATTTATTAATAAATTCCTTTTCTTTAGGCCTCTTTGGACTGTTGTTTTGTTACTTGGAGTAGAATTATCCAGTCTATAATCTCTGCCAAATCATTTATTGTTTTTCAACAAATAGTAATTTGATCCCTTTAATATCAATCTTAGTATAGAAGTAAAATAGATATGAACCCTAATAGCATTTATAATGATTGTGTTATTCACCTTTTACTTCTGTGATTTTGTCCTGCGTGATTCAAAGTCATGGATATATTTTTTCTTTGTCCCCTTGCCCCTCCACAACATAATGAAGTTTCTTGGATACCAAATGAACTTGATTAATGTTTATTGAATTGTATTGAATAGCTTTGGATAATTTTATATTTCTTCCCCCACTTTGTAATTCTATATAACCTAAGATGATTAGTTCTAATTGTATATAACCTAAGATGATTAAACTTAGAATAAAAATCACATTTTACATTAAGTATTAATTTTCTCACCTTCAGGTAAAGTTCAGTCAAAGAAAGCAACACAAAACAAAGCTTGATTAGTTTTAGAATCAATGTGAATAGAGGAGTATTGCTCTAATTCAGTGGTTCTCAACCTTCCTAATGCTGAGACCCTTTTATAGAATTCCTCATGTTTTGGTGACCCCCAACTATAAAATTATTCTCGTTGCTACTTCATAACTGTAATTTTGCTACTGCTATGAATCGTAATGTAAGTATCTGATATGCAGGATGTATTTTCATTGTTACAAATTGAATATAATTAAAGCTTAGTGATTAATCACAAAAGCAATATGTAATTATATGTGTTTTCCAATGGTCTTAGGCGACTCCTGTGAAAGGGTCATTCGACCCCCAAAGGGGTCGCAACCCACAGGTTGAGAAACGCTGCTCTAATTGAAAGATATTTTGACTAAGAATTATGCTTCACTTGAATTAAATATAGACTCATAAAAGTAGGAAAAGAAAAATAACTTTGTGAATGTATATTATTAATAAACTTTCTTTCTTGATGCTACTCATTGGAGAACATTAGGGGGGGAGACGTGTCCCTATTGGTAAGTCTTTCAGCGTTGCTAAAGCATTATGACAGCTTTTTCTAAAAATTGCTAGAAGACATTTTCTTCATATGCTTCCACTCAGGTTTTTCTCAAAGAGATACTTCAAAGAGAACAGTAGAGCACTTTCCAGAGTGAGCTGATCTTCTCCCAACTCCAAAGTAAAGAATACAGTAATACAGACTATAATAGCATTTGATTATCACCATTTCTCAATCTTTTTGAAGATATGAATTAAGGCAGAATAGAACTCCTAATTCCAGTTTTCTTACAGCATTATTCATCTTCCCTTATTTCTCTCAGGTTCTAAAACCCCTCCTCTCTGCTACGCCTGGTGAAATTCTCAGGTTCCATCAGGTGCGGAACACCGAGAAAGTAGGGCGTTAGACTAATGTCTGAGGTTTCAGCATGTCCTTTGCAGTTTTACATAGAATCTGACATGTAGACACTCATTACTAGATCTCAATTCCCTCTAATACATCTCTTTTCATTGTTCCTGAAATTCTCTCCATATACTGCCCTAAATTCCTTACTCACTTTTAAGTTTTATGTTCTAATGAAAGTATTTTATGGTTAAGTAGAATTTAGAGGTTTCAAACTAAAATGAGCATTCCTTATACTTTATATCCTTTATATTCTATGAACATTCTAACCATAGTCCTCATATTATGGATAGACTATGATCTTTTTAATTTTTGTTTTATTTTCTTACTCAAGCCTCAGTAGAATTGATTATAGCTAATAGATGGCTCAAAACCATAGATTAAAAACCTATTATATACCAGGCACCTGGAATGGAAAGATAAATATAAATGGATCTTGGCTCAGTGGACTCTTGCTCTAGTTGGGGAGAGAAGTGAGAAGGCAAACAAACCAAGTCTAGGTCGAACTGGTTTCCAAGCATATAGTAGATGTTCACTAAATGTTTAAGAATGGAAGGAAGGAGCACGGAAGGGCTATATTTGAGTATACACATTTGTTCACCAAGTCCCAAGGATTTTATCTATATGCGTTGCCTTAGTAATCTCATTCTCATGGTTTATAGTATTGTGTATTAATCGATGACTCTAGACTTACATCTCTAGCACCAACTGTGCCTCTGAATGTATATCTGATTTTCATGTGGACATCTCCACTTGGACAGCCAATACGCTTTTCACACTCAACATTCCAAACCCCAATTCTTGAACCTTTCCCCCACACCTACAATTTACATATTCTTTCCTATCTCAGTGAAAGACAACTCCATCCTTTTAGATACTCAGACCAAAAAAGTTAACTCCTTTCACATCCTATATCAAATTGTTAAGTGAATATTATGAGCTCTGACTTCAAAATGTATCCAGAATTTTAATCACACATCACTTCCATTGCTGTCATAATGGCTCAGGTCATGGTCAATGGTCTAGAGACCCAAGATTATTGACATAGGTTTCTAATTACTTTAACTGGTCTTCCTGCTTCCACCTTTGCCCATATAGTCTATATTCTCAACACATCAGCCAAAGTGATCTGCTGAACTATAAATTAAACCATGCCATTCCATCATTTCAGCACATTTCCATCAACTCCCATCCCATGCAGAGAAAACCCCAAATTCCTTACAATGGGTTATCAAGGCCCTTCTGGATATCTCTCTTCCTTTCTCTCTCTGGTCTCAACAAATGGTATACATCACTATTCTCATAATTATTCGTAAATTTTAAAAGCAATGGAAAGGGCCTCGTAGGCTTGGCTAAGGATTTTAGACTCTCTTCTGTAAGGTAGTGGTCCTCAAGTTTGAACACACATCACAATCTGAAAACTGGCTGCTGGGCCCTACCTAAAAGTTTCTGGTTCCATAGGTTAGGAGTAGATCCTCAGAATGTACATTTCTAACAAGTTCCCAGGTACTAATATACTCATTACTAGGGGCTGTGTAGCAAATCATCCCAAACTGACTGGCTTAAAACAAGGAACATTTATTATCTCACAGCCTTTGCGGGTCAGGAGTCTAGGTGAATGTGGTGGCCAGGTGTCAGTGAGGGCAGTGGTCTCATTTGAAAGCTTGAGTGAAGGAGGATCTGCTTCTAAGATCACATGTGAGGTTATTGGTGGGAGTCAGTGATTCTCGGGCTGTTGGACTGAGGGCCTCAGTTCCCTGCTGGTTGTTAGCTAAAGACCTCCCTCAGTTCTTGGCCATGTACTAGACTCTCCACAGGGCACTCACAACATGGCAGCTGGCTTCCTCAAAGATAGCGCACAAGAGAACGCCCCAAGATAAAAACCACAGTTTTTTAGTAACCTAATCTTGGAAGCTACATCCCATTACTTCTACCACATTCTGTTTGGTAGAAGTGGATTGCTAAACCCAGCCCACATTCAATGGGAGAGAATTACATAAGGGTGTGACAACCAGGAGGCAGAAATCATTGGTGGCCAAGGTGATAATGATGCTGGTTTGAGTGCCATAATCTGAAAATCATTGCTATAAAGAATTTTAAGCGCCGAAACCGGTTTGGCTCAGTGGATAGAGCGTTGGCCTGCGGACTGAAAGGTCCCAGGTTCGATTCCGGTCAAGGGCATGTACCTGGGTTGCGGGCACATCCCCGGTGGGGGATGTGCAGGAGGCGGCTGGTCGATGTTTCTCTCTCATCGATGTTTCTGACTCTCTATCTCTCTCCTTTCCTCTCTGTAAAAAATCAATAAAATATATTTAAAAAAAAAAAAAAGAATTTTAAGCAAGTGAGTGACATGGATGGAGAGGTCCTGAAAAGGGAGGTGAGACTAGTTATAGGAATCTATGTCAGTAATCCACATGATGACCTGAATGTTCAGATAATTAATATGCTTTTATGTTCTGAAAATTAGTATTTTTATCCTCAACATACCTCAAATATTTGGTCTAAACTTCCTCTATAAATGAGATATTCGAAAATAATTTTCAAGGTTATATAAAAAGATCTGTATGGAGTTGAATTCAATAAGGGTTTCAGTACCATCTTGTCCCTTAATTTATATTAGTGTGTATTTAAATCAAGAGATTTCAACCTGGACTATCATAAAAGGTACTTTGTACTTGGCCATTAACAACATTCCAAGATGAAAGTAATTGATGGTTCTAAATATATAAGTGCTAACATTCAAATACCTCTCTCTCTCTCTCTCTCTCTCTCTCTCTCTCTATATATATATATATATATATATATATATGAAAACTTAGACTAGACCAAAAATTAATAATATACTCAAGAACACAGTAACTATTAAGTATGCTAGGAGAATGGACAGAAGAAATGGAACAGCACTTCATAAAATGAAGGGAAAATTATTTTAATTTAAAGATAGAAGTAAATGTCTTTGAAAGTGCGGGAAATTGTGTAGCATCAGTAGACTTGAATGTTATTTTAACAGAATTATCTTTGCATGGAAATACTTGATGCTCTAATTATTTTTTCTAAAGCTTGACAGTTCCTTTTCACTGTGCTTTTAGCCCAGGCAGGCAGCCTGCTCGTCCCCATCAGCGATTCCCATGCAGAGTCTGGGGGTCTGTGATACACTGTTTCAGTGGCAGGTTTCATATTCTTTTGCTGCAGCAGCATGGGGCAGCTAAGCCGCTCTGGCTGCAGGTTCTGTTCCATTGGCTGCTTATTTGTCTGAAGTCAATTCACTTGCCTGCTCTCACCTCCTGGTTATTGATTTTGGCTGGCATTTAGTTCAACATGTTACCAATTCTCTTAATCATCTCAAAGGAGAGAAAGGAGCAGAGATGTCCTGTTACCCATCACATTAGCCCAAGACAGGTTCAGGTCATCCATTTCATAGACAGTGGCCCAAGGGTAGACAAGTGTTTACCTTAGCACTATTTCAGACCCAGCGGCAGTAATGGAAAAGTTAACTCACGCCGCCAGAAGTATATCAAATTCCTGATTCTTTATTTTAATCAAGCAATTTTTTTTTCAACCTCTATCACATCTAGGTGCCCCCCTCCCCAGTATTACTATGAGATAAATAATTAATGCTGTGCAAAGTACAAATGGACAAGACTTTGAAAAGGTTCAATGTTACTCAGAAAATCAACAAGTAAAACCTTGCAAACGCATATAAAAAAAATAAAGAAATAGAGACAAGCTCTGTTATTAATTTTGTCTTACAAATGTTAATCAGTTTAGTTAGGAATCAGAGACATAACACGGGGCTTTGCCATGAACTAAAGCCCAGATAAAATAGGATGGCAGCTAGATGCCCGTCTTCAAGGCCATCTGAAGATAGATGAAAGAGCTGGTGGAACTGTAAATAGTGCATGACCCTTTCAGTAAGTACATAAGAGTAAGGAAGTACTGCATTCTTTGAATACGTAAATAAGCTGAAGAGGAAGTATTGCATAATTTGAACTATTTCTAGTTTTAACCATGGTTGAAACCATGGCTCTTCTAATTTCTCCTAAATTCTAGATCATATTTCGAATTGCTTAATGATACATCATTCAGGTAAGAGTCTTTCTCCTTCGGTATTCCCTGCCTCTCTTAAAGGCAAAATTGTTGTTGTGAGATCCTTGAAGGTGTAAGTAGTGTCTCATTCAGCTTTGTATCCCTCATGGGTTTTTTTTCCCCAAACTAGAAAGGAGGCAGGAAGCTATAATCATATATCTAGATATTGAAATCTTTCTGTAAAAAACCTGAAGAAATGAATTTATTATTTTGTAACTTGCAAGCTTTAAGTTAGCATAAGATTAATTTCTCAGAGCAGGGCCTTGTCATTAAAGGATAAGAAGATAAGCATTAGCACCAGCCCAGAAGCCTGTAGAGATGTGTTTTTTGTCAGATTGGGTAATTTCTCAGAACAGGTCACCAGGCAAGGAATAGCTAAGATATTAATTGCATTACATAAGCATTAATCAAACACTTCTTGTGAGCGAGTCACTGTTAGAAAATAGAGTGATGAATAAGAAACAGACCCTGAAGTCTGAGAATTTCTATTTAAAGAGGAGACATAGCGCTTATCACAAGTACAATTAGATAATATTCCATTGTCTGTTTTCTCTATTAGTTTCAAAGCTCTGTAAGGGCTAGGATTTCCTATTCCTGGGCATTAGCACATATGAGGCATTCCCCAGATGCTTCCAGAATGAATGAATCATTTTTATACCAAGTGGAGGTTGGTCATTCTCTACTCTCCGTGCCCACGTCCCTCCTCTGCCAGGCCCTTATCTCTGCCTGGACCATTGAAAGGCTCCTCACCCATCACTGCAACTCTCCTCCAGCCAGCCTTTTTTCACACTGCCAAGAGCAGGACCTTTCTAAAACAAAACCTGATCCCGCTTAAAATCCTTCATGTCATCTCCAGGACAATGGCCCTTCATTTTGAGGATAGAGATTCTTCTGAAAAATCTGATAAAACCATGGAACATTTTCCCAGTTACAAGGCATCTACAGCACAAGATTTTGTACTCAGTTTCTCTGTTTATGGTCTTCCTAAAGCCCTTAAGCTTGATAGATGTCTGGAAGCTCTAAGTTAAGTATCTCAAGATAAAGTATAAACTGTCTCGGAGAGCACAAATTGCCTGCCACTTCTATGCCACCTTCTATGCCACTATCCTCTCCCCCAGCAGCCATACCCCAATCTCATTTTACACACCAGCCATACCGATTGTCTAGTACTACTTCCCAAAATGCACTATGCTCCGTGCATCTTCCTGGGATTGATGTTCTTACCTGACAACCCCGCCTCTTGTCTGCTTGGTGAATCTTAATCACCCTGTAAAAACAAGCTCATATCCCTCCGCCTCCAGGAAGTCTCCCACAGGCCCTAGTCTCCTCACACCAGCCATCTCTTATGGGTTACCTCTGCTTCGTTCACAGACCTCTGGGGCTGCTTATCTAACTATATTACCATGATCTTTACTTCCATGTCTTTCCTCTAAGTGCTAGTAATACTACTAATACTAATGGATAGTATTCATTCTGAGGTTGCAAATGCATGCAACACTGTTCTAACCATTTTATATGTATCAAATAATTTTAGCTCTCACAAAACAGAGCTAGGTATTATTTCTGTCTGTTTTATAGATTGGTTTAAATCTCTTGTGGTTTTTTTTTTTCAAAGTCAACCCAAGGGGTTTAATTTTTAATTTCCTGAGTCAAGAAGCTTATCTGAAAACATGCTTATTAAAATGGATTGAACTGAAATGCAGTATAAGAAATATCAGCAAATTGCCGAGACAGTACATATAATAGCTGCCATTTGCAATTTGCTTATAAGAGCACCAACTATCTTCCTATACCCTTGGAATTCACCATACATTATCACTAATATACACCACACGTCAGTAAGGCAGGTATTAGCTCCCACCCTTAACAGTAGGGGAAAGAAGACCCTCTATTTAATGCCTTGACAAATTGCTGAATATGCGATCTGAATATAGAAGAGGAGAGCTTTGGGAAGACTTCTCAGGAGGGGTTGGTCTGTGGGTGTAGATGATAAAACGAAGAGTTTCCGCAGGGCCCTTGCTGGTCTTGCTCAGTGGTTAGAGTGCCAGCCCATGCACAAAGAGCCTTGGGTTCAAGTGCCAGTCAAGGGCACATACCTTGGTTGCAGGTTAGATCCCCCCGCCCAGGTCAGGGTGTTTGCAGGAAGCAACCAAGTAATATGTTCTTTCTTTCTCTCTTCCACCTCCAATCTCTAAAAATCAATGGAAAAAATATCCTTGGGCGAGGATTAACAACAAAAGAAGAAAAAGAGTTTCCACAGGTTCTGTAGCTTGGAGAAAGTATGGAAGATGATAGAGGTGTCAAATGGGAAAGACCACTTGACCCCTCGGGAAGATCCCACCAATGAGGAGAGCCATGGTGTGGTCACATAGTCTTACTCTGAGCTTTGTAGATTTGCAAAAAACTGTTAGTGCTCCCAGGGGTCATCCGCTTAGAAGGTTGATTCAATTTAGACAGATTAACCAGAAACTAATGTATAAAAATAAAAATGGCACTTTATTAATTCATAATTCATTCACTGATAAGTACATTCACTTCTTCTTGTTATATCTGTATGAGAAGTTACATCATAATTAAAGAGATTGCCAGGAGCACACGGAGCAGTTAGGGGAGTTGGTGAAACTTAATTTTCCAACAAATATGAGCATATCTATATGCCACTCACTGCACTGAGGAATGCAACAGTGATCAAAAAAGGACAAAGATCCTAGGCTCCGAGATATTAAATACTAGGGTTGTGCATCATTAGGTTCTGGCCTCCCATCTGCTTTATAGGGACAACCCTGCTATGTGCTCATAGTGATTGCAAGGAACTCCCGTTTGAGAAGTACCCTCAATGCTCAGTTTGCTCAACTTTCCCTTCTGTCAGTGCTCTCATATTGCTAGTAAATCCACTTTAGATTTAAGAAAACCTTTCTTCAGTGATGTTTATTCTAACAATTAGATTGTATTCAAGTCTTGGTCTGATATTATTCTGTTCCTTGGTCTGATATTATTCTGTTTTTTTAAGCAGATATCCTGCTTATCTTCCTTGTTCTGTTGCATGTTCAGAGCTTAACTCTGAGAGCAGGAGGCCTTACTTCTCTCCATTGCTGGCCTTACGTCTCTCCTGTACATCACCTACAGAGCGCAGCTTGAGAAGTGTGCTTCTGTACATTTTTGCAAATTGGCAACGTGGATCATTGTGTCTGTACCTGATAGAATAGAGAGAGAAGGGGTTGAAAATATAGCTTGGAGACAAATCAGGAGGATTTTGAGGGCCAGCATGAGGAGTGGGAACTTTATTCTGTATTTGGTACGAAATCATTGAAAAATTTAGAATAAGAATTGGCATAATCAGATATGTATTTTTAAAAGGTACAAATTTCAGTAGGGGAAAAAGAACCTCTATTTAATTCCTAGGGGGAAAAAATTCAGATATCTAAAGAACACTTTCTAAAGCTGATTCTCATTTCTATTCCATTCCTCTGTTCTCCTTTATACAACTCAATCCCAATTGGTTTAGGATCAGCCCTGGGCAAACTACGGCCCGTTCGGCTGTTCTATCTGGCCCACGGAGCCGAAAGAGTGGAGGGTTCTCTTGCTCTCCCCTCCGCTCCTTCACCAGCAGCAGTGTTAACATGGCAACGTCAGGAAACACGGCTGCAGTTCCCTCTTCTGAGTCTAGTTTAAGAACCCATTGTGGCCCTCCAGTCAAAAAGTTTGCCCACCTCTGGTTTAGGATCTTACACTGCTCCTTCTTGAATTGCCCTGCCAACCATCTAAATTCAGTGATTAGGGATTCTCTGGAGTTCTTTTCTCACACCAGTTCTGAATAATGTCGTCCTAGCTAGGAGGATAATCCATTGTCCCAGATATGTTTGTGGATATAAAAGTAAATGGGATATGTACCACTGTTCTGAAGAGAACCCAGAGCAATAACCAGATTCCAGAATTTGGTTTTCCAGCAGCTTGCGGAAGCTGCACCACGGAAATGGCTGGTCAGCCTGTATTAGACCCCGGCAGGGGCCTAAGTCAGTTCTCATAGCAGTCTCAGTTGTCAGTGCAACTGTCTAGCTTTGAGTTGGTTAATGTTCTTAGGCAACTTCAGTGAGTTTCCCACATCAATGGAATCTTTCCTGGGTGCCCAGAAGAACTAGAAAAGTGCTGAGGGGAAGTTGGATTTAGAGTCAGTTACAGTCCAGAGTGAGGGATTGGTAATGCATGATCCACTCATACCAAAGGATTGGTTAAGCCCCTGAAACTTTCATTCAGAATTGACGCTCAGATTAAAAATTAAATTCTAGAAAATTAAAAACATTTGCACATTGTATACACTTAACAATGGGCTGAAATTCTGACCTGCATACTTTAGAATCCAATAGATTGAGTCAGTGACTTTCAAGGAAAGTTGTTGAATCAACAGAAAGGTTTAGTACGCCACTAAGCAAGTGAGAACAGCAGAAATGCTGAGTTCAGTTTCATCAGTTAAAAAGCAGTTTCAGGCTAATATGAATCTAGTTATCAAAATAATTAAATGTGGAAGTGAAAGCAGGATTATAGCATGGGAAAACAAAATCTAAGGAGAAACAACAAATGAAGTTAACTAACTATTCAATGTAAGGGCATACTAATCACCCAGATATTCACTATGTGAGTATCCAAATTATGATGTTGATAGAGAAGCAAAGGTTGCTTAAAGAAAAATAGTATCCAAGACAGTAACGTTTTATGAAACGTTTTCCCATCAAAACACTCAACCCAACTCACAGTAGCATTAATTCCCACCAATTCCATCAAAGCCTTTAATTAGTTTCTCACTGACTATGACTCATTAAATGTCCAACTTAAAAATCAATTCTAATGCAAATCAATTGCAAACTGAAATTTCAAATGTTGCAAGATCAGATTTCATGAAGTTTCTGTAGGTGACATAGAATTACTCATATCACACCAGAATTATTGACAAAATGTCATTTTGTCCTATCTTCATTTTTTTGTTAGAAAAATCAGCATTTGCTTTAGTCTACAGTTGTTATAAGAATTGGGGCATAGTTGAATTATAAACCTAATTTATCAAAGGAAAATTAAACATACTACGTATTTAATTTTTAACTGAAGATAACATCCAAAATTAACTTCTTATTGTTATTGTTGTTTTGTTATATTTACCATAAAAATGTGATATGTTTTAAAGGGATTCACTTTCAGTGACTTTTTTTCTAACAATGTAATTGAGTGTCTACCATACTAAATAAAACAGATGGAAGTTTATGCAAGCAAAATGACATTTCCTCTGTAGCCATTCTGTCTAGAGGGCAAATATACCTTAAAAGGGAGTAAAAGTGATGAGTGAGAAACAAGATCAGATTGATGGATAGATTAGAAATCAAATGTCCATTCATCACAAATCCTCATTATACAATTGTACAACTGACTACTGGAAATGCAGCTTGTTTAAAATATGTAGCCCACATTTAGCGGGTATATAGGTTTTTATGGCGTGCATCCTGTGCTTAATGTAATGTTATACTAGAGTGTACTTATCTAGCCTTATTTTCTTTTCCTATTTCTTTACTTATTTTAAAAGTATGTTCAGTGTTGTCGCCCCTCGCAAAAACACTTTGGTTATAGTGTAGTTACAAATTAAATAAATAGAACAGATATTAAGGATCTTGCAAAAAGTCTACGAGTTGAATCTACTGAAGATGATAGTTTCGGGGGGTTTTGTTGTTGTTGTTTTCTTTTTTAAGCTTATCTTTATTGTTGAGAGTATTATAGATGTTCCCCATTTTGCCTCCATTGAAGATGATAGTTTTATTCTTAAATGTAAATAAGATTTCCATGGGGGGTGGGGGAGAAAACTAAAGAAAGATGATAATCTGTAACTATTGGTTTCAAATCCAAGTGTTTTGGAAGATTCAATATTGTTTAATATAGAAGCTCATAAACATTTTTCTGGCAACTGTGGTCTGTGGTTAGACAATAACTTACCCTTTGACCTTGAGTTAGATTAACTTGCACAGCCTCTGTTGCGTCTTGGCAGAGTTGGAGTCCGTGGCCCTCTTAAGTGCAGAAAAATGCAGAGTTGGCTAGGGAGTTCTCAGATGCATTCTTAAGACACAATTCTACCAGGATGTAAGCTTGAGAAGACCATTCAGGCTGCAGAAAGCACTGCAGTTCCCAAGCATCATTAGTGGGGGAAGTTGACTCTAGTGGAAGCTTTTGGATGAATTTCTTTTCTTCTGCTCTCAAAGGACCGCAAAATAGTGAAATGTCATAAACACTTTCCGAGTGTTTTAGACTGAATTGCTTTGAGACACTCAAAAGTAATTTTCCCAATTTTTATAATAAGGTCAAGTTTAAGACTTTTCCCATTGAACCATTTTCAGTTCAAGCATATTTGGAAAATAAAGCATTTTGCTAAAAAGCCCCTAGATCTAGACTCTTTGAATGATGTAAATTCTCAACTGCATACTTTTAGCTTTCACAGGAAGTGTTCTTTTTCTTTATGTCACACAACTACCATTTCATCACTTTCAAAAGCCCCCTGGGCCCTTGCTGTTCTCCAGCATCAGCTCTCTAATTTCTCCACCTTTCTTTCAGAATAGGCCTCCGTCCCATTTGTCTCTCACAGAAGCACTATTTATTCTCTCATCCACAGATATTTTGTTAAGTTTCTATCACAGCCAGGGGATTAAGGAAAGATACAAAAATTCAGAAGCAAAAACCTCTGCCCAAAAGAGAGAACATGAATTCTATGGAGGTGCTAAAACATTTAAACAATTCACTGTAATATAAAGCAGAGGGTGTTTGTTCTCTGCCATAAAACTGCACAGGTAGACCGAACAGGTTTGGCTCAGTGGATAGAGCCTCAGCCCCCAGACTGAAGGGTCACAGGTTTGATTCTGATCAAGGTACATACTCGGTTGCAGGCTTGATCCCCCACTCCAGTCAGGGTACATGCGGGCGGCAACCAGTCCCTGTGTCTCTCTCTCTCTGCCTCTCATGCTCCTTTCCACGCACTCTAAAAGTCAAAGGAAAAAATATCCTTGGGTGAGGATTAACAAAAATAAATAAATTTTTAAAAACATTATTGGGTGGTAGGTACATGGTGCAACATACAGATCTTGTAACATAGAAATCCACACCAGAAACCTATGTAATCATGTTGACCAATGTCACTACAATAAATTTAATTAATGCCCTAACCAGTTTGGCTCAGTGGATAGAGCGTCAGCCTGTGGACTGAAGGGTCCCAGGTTTGATTCTGGTCATGCTCCCAATCACAGTCCATTTGCTTTGGAGTAAAGTCACTCAGCTGCTGGTTCTATAAAAGTGCATGTGACACCTCCCCAAGTTCATTAATTTAATCCCTTCCCCTGGATATAGTTGTTGATTCAGTTATGGCCAATGAGGTTGGAGGATGCATTTTCAGAGGTTTATAGGACAGATGGTTTCTCTTTCTATTGAGAAAGCAACCTAAGGTGCCTGTCTCTCATTTTCTTACTCTCACTCTCTCTTTCCCTTCATGTGAACAAAGGAATTTTAGGTAGCCACCTTGCAACTACCAAGGAGTTAGCCTGAGAAAAGAGTAGAGAGACCAAAAAAAAAAAGAGCTTTTGATTATACCAATAAGCCTTAGAATTGTTCCAACCCTGTATCCTGTGGGAGAGCTTGCTATCCAATATCCACTGTCCCCTTCTTCCTTAGTAATAGGCTTTGCTGTCTGAGTCTGGCTCATTGCCACACAGAATAAACACTGCCTTTCCCAGCCACCTTTGAAGTGAAGTATGGCCATACGACTAATTCTGGCCAGTAAGACGGAAGCAGAAGTATAATATATGACTTCCTAGAAGTCTTGTACTTCATGGTTTGAGCTATAGCAGTTTTCTTGACCATGCTGTGACCTTGAAGTTGGAGGTTGCATTTTGAGGATAGTGGAGCAGACAGATAGGAGCCTGAGTTAAAAGTAAGATTATGGGGCCTTCATGCCACATTTAACTGCCTTTACTCACATTTCTTTTACATGAGAGAGGGATAATGTCTATTTTTCTAAAACCCCTGTTATTTTGATTTTCTGATATTGTAGAGCAACTAAGCCTCTGTGTAATCACGCCCTACCCCTGGCAGTGCAGTAGTGATCTACACAGACACAATCTCTGCTGTCAGGGAATCTAAGGTATCTCTAGTGGAGGAAGAGAAAAAAATTAACACGTGGACAAGCAAAAGAGAGTCTTTTCCAGTAGAGAGGGGAGCAATGAGAGAGGTTGTTTTGTGCAGTCAGGGAGGCCTCCTTGAGGAGTAGACACTGGAGCCTTCCACAGGTGATCTGGTCCAACACTCCAGGTGAGAAAGCAGACAGCATAAAGGCCTGTGCGGAATCAAAGAATGGGTGTGCTGAAAATGCGCTGAGTGAGGGCGGGGTAGTAAATAAAGAGACAAAAGGTATCGTCAGGTGGGGCCCTATAGGCCATCAGAGTTATTTGAATTCTGTTCTAAGGAAACTGGGAAGACACTGAATAATTATTATCCTATATAATAAAAGGCTAATATGCAAATTATCCACTTGACATGGAGTTCGATAGGAAGTTTGACCAGGGGGCGGTGCCAGGTGGCCAGGGGAAGGGGCTGTAGGCCGTTGCCACCTCCCCCAGCCAGCCCTGCCCCCAAACCCCCCCTCCAATTGGGGGTGGGGCTGGCCTGCCGACCACCCATGGCCCCTCCCCCAGTTCAAGCCGGACCCCACCTGTGCATGAATTCATGCACTGGGCATCTAGTTTTTTAAATAAGAGAATGGTCTAGTTTTAAATTTTTATTTACTTACTAATGCATATTTTTATGGATCACTTAGGCATAAGAAAACTATTTGCAGTAGAAAGTGAGGAATAGAAATTTGGATTAAGATGGTAGCAGTGAAGATGAAGATGGACATATATTTCTATTCAATGAAAGCATTGAGTGAATGGAAGGGCTATTCCAATAGTTAATTAACTTTGTAGGATTGATGTTTTTCCTATCTGAGTGTAAGTCATGACTACTATTTGCCCTTGTGTAGCAAAGAGCAGGACCTAGACCAGTGATGGCGAACCTATGACACGTGGGTCAGAGGTGACACATGAACTCATTTTTTTGGTTGATTTTTCTTTGTTAAATGGCATTTAAATATATAAAATAAATATCACCCTGCAGCAGCAGTGGCAGGGTGATTCGGGGCAGAGCCGCCCAGTGCTGTCCCAAGATAGGTCTGCTGCGGTCACCTCCCGCAGAGGGAGGCCACCAGCAACAGTGGGGCAATGCAGGGCAGGGCAGGGAGTGGGCTTAAGCTATCAGTTGGACATCCCTTGAGGGCTCCCAGACTGAAAGAGGGTGCAGGCTGGGCTGAGGACCCCCCCCCCCTGAGTGCATGAATTTTTGTGCATCGGGCTTCTAGTTTTTATATCATCGAGATTGATTATTTTTAAAAATTCTTTTTCATAAACATCAAATAAAGATAGTCCTATGTTTTAAAAATATTTTCATAAAGTATTTTTAAGAAAATGTGTTTCATTAAATAATATATATATTTTTTAATCCTCACCTGAGGATATTTTTCTCATTGATTTTTAGAGAGTGGAAGGGAGAGATGGAGAGAGAGAGAAAACTTGCAACCCTTCCATGTGTAGGCCAGCACACTAACCAATGAGCAACATTGGCCAGGCTAAATAATATTTTTAACTTGAATATTTAATAAGCATTTTAATTGCCCAGCTATGACATAGTTGTCTTATCACTTGATACATACTGAATATTTAAATTCTTTTCAATGTAATAATAAATTGCTGAATGTTGTAGCTAGAAATATACTAGTTGTCTTCCTTCTTAGAATGTCCATATCACTATATTTGTACTTCTTCTATTGTATTTACCTTATTCCATTTTTTACAGTCGTCCTTTTGTTAACTTGATTTTTTATAATCAAATAGAGGGATAATTTCTTAAGTTTAAGGATATTCTTACTTAGCAGTGCGTTTCCATTAATACCTAGAGAGGGTATATAATAAGAAATTACATTCTATAAAATTTGTTGATTGCATTAAGAGAACTATCATGGTGCTATTCATCACAGAAATTAGCTCACTATGTCCCAACCTTGGTTATTTTGAATAGGAAATATGCTAAGAATAAACTGTTGATGGCAAGCAAGGACTGAAAATGAAAAGATGCATGTGCACAGATGCACACACGAGGCAGGAAGGATCCTAATTAGACATGTGTAAACCAGAGTTGTAGTTCAAAATCATAAGTAAGCATAAGCTATGATATAGAGAAAACTTGCAGAGAATGAGGAAAACAGCTAGTAGTGAGAAGATAAGCATAGTGTAGCATACAGATGCAGAACTCTAGCGGAGGAATCCTAAGCCAAGATTCCATTATGGGGGAACCTAGAGTTCCCCTGAATTATGAACTACTGACATTCAGTTATCATTTCAGTGACTCTTGGTTCTTCATATTTTATTCTGTTCTTTCCACTTGGGCTGGGACTCTTCTCTTGGCCTACAGTCATTTCCCCCTTTTTCTTTCCATAAACACCAATATTTTCCTCATTATTTGAGGCAAACTGTGAGTCACTGCTCCCTTACAATTGAAAGAGCCTAGCATAGAAAAACATTGGATATGATATACCCGTGATATGCTGGTAAATATTTAACAACTGACTCTCATAATTTGAAGCACTAGTCAATTCCCATGGTGTAAATACTCCCACCATGACTGATTTCAAGCTGCCAACATTCTGTTACAGAACAATATTGGAAGGAGATAACGCACAGTCAACTCTTATGAGGCTATACAAACTGACTGCAACACACACTGGATACAACGTTAAATCGTAGCATACAGATCTCGTTTTAATCCAACCTTATAAAAGTCACTACTTTCAAAGTTAACTTTAAAATATTGATATTACTGTCATATGGATCTTACCTCCCCCCCCCCCCACCACTAATCCCACTATTTTATGCCAATTAATTTATAAGATAGTTTAACTTCCTTTTATATTTTGGTGGATACAGCATTATGTTTATATACTACTCTAAACATAGGCACTCTATTTTTGCTATAGTTTTTGTTAAATTTGAAACCACTTCAATCATTTTGAGTTGTTACATTAGTAGCTGCTTGACTTCAAATGAAACAGGAAAACCTGTATTTCAGAGCCTTAAATGTGTCCTACACTATGCACAGTGATTTGAAATTATCATGGTACTTTCCTTTTTGTTGTAAGTGCCTCTTTGTAAGTAGTGGGGACTCTGAACTTACAAAGTAGAAACAATTTATTATAAGTGCCTCTTTGTAAGTAGTGGGGACTCTGAACTTACAAAGTAGAAACAATTTAAAATTATTGGAGTGCTTCAGGTTTTTAGGGGACCTTCATTCTTTTAAATTGGAATTCCAATTTGTGAAGTGCTCCAGTAACTTTAAATTGCTGAGAGTCATAGCCTCAGGATTCTGGTACAGAGCTTCTCACCAAAGGACTTGTTATACGTTAAAAAATCCTTCAGCTAATTCTCAGAGGACATGGTCAGATTATTATTTTTTCTTTATCCATATTTTAATCTTAAATATTAACTCGTATCTTTACGTTTTGATTCCCCTAAGATGTAGAAGTTTATATTAAGCTTCTGAAACACTGCACACTTCAAAAATATTAATGAAAATAAATGTCATAGGTATGGACAAACTCATTTTTATAAAAGAAAGCATCCTAATATTATTCCTTGTGCCAAAGGAAATGGACAGTGCAAATGAACTGTGTTCTCTTGATTTTCCGTGTATTATGGTAAGAACTATTATGAAAAATTAATTAAAACAGCATTTTATTCCAGTTGAAGTAAAATTACATTCACAAAAGATAGTGTACTATCTCTAGAAAGTGTTAGGGTATATAGGCAGAAGACAGTATTTTAATCTTCAGAAATCAAATAACAGCTGAGGCTAGTGGCCATGACAGTCTGTTTGTCTATAAAGAAATGGATTGAACAATGTCAAGGCACTTGTCCCTCCTTGTAGCCTCAGTAAGTCATGACTGAAATCAGTGACACTTTGTGGTCTGTCTATAACAAAGAAATGGGTCCCCATTCTCTGGCTTCTGATGCCATTTCCATCACTTGATACACGTGTTTTCTAAGTGAGGTTAAAACAAAACAAAACAAAATAAAAACAAAACAGAAAAATAAATGCAACAGTTTGCCTTTTCTCGTGTAACTTGGGGAAAAACGTAAATGTGATTTGCTTTCCTCCAACCCAAATAAACAACTATTACCATCATAGCTGCCACCACCAACAAAAATTGTAGGAAGTTATAAATAATTTAAAAGAAAAAATTTAGAACACGAAGCTATGCATCTATATTAGTTATACATGGGGTTTTGTAATTTCCTAGAGCATTTGAAATTTACCATCCTAAAGCATGTATAAAATCCAAAAGTAGCATTGTTATTATTTTAATTATAAACTGGTTTGGCATTATTGCCTTACTGGAGGAAGTTGACCTTTTTAAATATATTTATATATGCATCTCTGGAAAATAAAATAAATAAATAATATAAATTCATATGACCCCAGAAGGGAAACTCCTAACGGAAGGGAAAACAACGTAAATTAAAGTATCCTTGAAAAATATTCTTGTTATACTAAATTCATAATTTTCATGTGGCATATTTGTTGGGATCAAAAATATGCCTTAAAACTTACTTGAAGATTGTTTGAGAATTCATTTTTAAGGGTCTGATGTTAAAGTTTTAAAACCTTAGATTTTTAAAAACTTCAAATGTAGTTTTTAAAAAGTAAGCACTAAGAAGCCGTCTATGTACCACACACACATAGAATTAGACTTGCCAAAGAGCTCACAACCTTAATTCATTTTTAATTCTTTTACATTGCATTAATCATTTTATGATTTTTCTAAGCTGGGGTTAGCCCTCAAATGCTTCCTTTCAGGAAAATAACATATATGGGAAAATAGAGGCAATCGTATACCTTCATTGTATAGCCATTTGGAATTAGGTTTAATGAAAATTCAAAAGCCTATATTGGTATTGTACAGGTAGCTTGCCTTATGTAACTCTAATACTGATGGTATACAGGAGACACAGCCAGAACAGGGACAAAGATAGCAGGAAAACTCTTCTTACAGATTTACAGGTTTCTATTCAGTTACACTCTTTAAAAGTTTGACTCCCCTTGGCCACAGAACAGCTAGGAGAGGGTGTAAGCCCTCCCACGTCTTTCATGAAAGGAAAACTACTATATAACTGAAGCCCCAGATTAGACCAGATCCGGGAACATTTTCAGCACAGAACAGAACATGGCATATTGGTCCAAGTACGAGGGCACTTTTTCTTAGAATTTCTGCTTTCAATGTATCAACCAGTATTCACTCTGGCGCCCTCTGAATAGCGAAATGCTTTCTGAACTCTTGAAGGACCTCACTCATTCTTATCACTTCTTTTACAAGGAGCATACATTGATCTTATTTCAGGAGGCTCTATTTAGGGCTCTATTCATGGAATTGAAGGAAATAAAATTTGTGTATGTGCCTTATCTTTCAAAGGCCGAACCTACTTATCATTGACGTTTACGTCACAAAGAATACACGGTGACTGCTGTATGCTCTGAGAAGCAATTAGCATATTGTGAATTCCTAAATGTGGAATGACAGCTGTATACAAGAATCTGGCATCTGATGCACTTTGAATTTATATTTCCAATAAAACATCTGTATTAAGTAGCAAACACATCAAACCAGAATAAGCTGAAAGGACGAAAGTGATCAAACTGAGAAAAAGATAGGAAGTCAGAATTCTAGATGTAAAAATACACTGGGTGGGAGTGTGTGTGTGTGTGTGTGTGTGTGTGTGTGTGTGTGTGTGTATCTCTGGTCTGTCTCAGGAGCAGGGAGTGGGTAATCAATTAGCCTTGCTTGATATTTGCTCTGACAGACAGTTGGGCAAAGGCTGCTCAGAGGGGAGAAAGAAGCTGGCTATCTTCCTTGGGCTTTCAAGTAATTCTTCAAATGTGCCACCAAATAAGACAGCAACAAAAGAATAGTCAACTGGGCCTCAATCCTTTACTAATCAAATTAATTCTTATGGTATCTTTGTCGTTGGCCACAACTAGACAAATAGGGCCCATGCTTCTTATTTTAAGATTAATAGATCTAAACACATTTTAGTCATCTTTTTCACAGATGCAACATTACAGTTTTGGTTTTGTTGCCAATTCAGAAATTTGGAATTCATTGTGAGGATGGGACACAAGCTTACTTCAATAGGAGCTCCCTTTCCCCCACCATCACCAATCTTACTGAGTCCCTTCCTCATGCAGAACAAGAATAAAAGACCACAGAAGCAGCATATCTGCCCATCTTCTGATCATCATGTCCCCAGCACTTAAAAAAAAATTGCCCTGCACATAGTCAAATGCCAGTCACTATTCTTAATACAGATTTGAGTAAAGGATTAAACAGAATAAACTACAATATCGAAGTTATTATATTAACATTCAACCAACATTCTGTTTCCTCAGATCTGACCATTAGGCCCACACCAGAATCAAACCTGATTTCAGTCTGTAAAAGTATGAAAAACCGGAGCCAGTGCTCAGTATATGTCTAAGTTTATGTACATTTGTGTAATGTGTACATGTATGTGAGGGCAGGGGGTGAGGGAGAGAGATTGAGAGAGAATGAAATCGTTTTTGCTTTTAAAAATCTTTGAAATCACTCATTTAAATAACAATTTTAAAACTATAAAAGGATATTTACTCATACTGTTAGATCTGAAGCCTTAGAGATAATATTTTTATCTAACATGAGGCTTAGGGCAATCACAGCTGCTCCCATTTGTATGAGGCTGCCTGGTGACCTACTAAAATTACAAGAGGACATCTGTAGCCTGATGGCTTCTTACAGGACTAATGGACGATGACCTGCATTCGCTCAGGTCATTATTGAAGGATGCTTTTATCTTTCAAGGGAAATTTGGTGACTCATGTAATGTTCAGATTCAGGTAGCAATGAACCATCAATAATAATTTCATGTAGCGCTATTCATATTGCAACTTTTCATCCCTTTTGAAGTTGCTACCTGGTGGGTTTTGTTTCCTGGAGCTTCGCCAATTTAAAAGCAGAATGGAAATCAGTTACTTCAGTTTCAACACAAATCAAAGGATGTTGTCTAGGTAGATGTTCTACATATAGGCACGTTCCAGAGCCCACCTTTCTATGAAGCTTCCACAGACAGCTTATGACAGAGCTGGCTCTTGGAAGGAGATTAGGGGCACGGTGGCTGTGATGAGGAAAAGCTGCTATATGGACAGAAGGAGCCAGCATTGGCCGGTCACCAAGCTCTGCTTGCCCAGAGAGTCCTGGAATCAGCAAAAGTGAGAAGGACGTGGAGGCTGTCAAGGCCCTTGAATTTGGGGTCATTCGGAAAATAAATTGTTCTATGGCTTGTACAAGTGATGGCTAAACTGCTGGTAAACTGAGGCTACTGGCTCTCTGCAGAAATCATGTTGAGATGTGATCTCCTCTGTAAGAGGACTCTTTCTCAAATATCTCTTTTCAGATAGCTGTTATATAATCAATAATGCCTTGTTCTGGATTATGGTTGGAGAATGGAATGAGGTCCAGATTCAGTTAATTATTATTTTAATAAAGCTATAAGGTTGTCCTTTTTTTGCCTTTTTTACTCTAATATAATAGAAAAAGAAATATTCTCCATGAAATGCCTTTTCTTTAAGAATTATCCAGTAAATATTTTAAGGCCATTTTCACTATGTCTTCATTCTGCAGTCTCTTTTTACTAGGTTTATGATTCATGAATTTTCACAACAGATACACTTTTTTTGTGGATTTGTGTGTCCAAGGCCATAGTAATAAAAACAAAAAACATAAAACTTATTTTAAAATATGTGTCTTGGATTATTTTTTAAATTATAACAGACAGATTTGTTTGGGTTATGTATATATGGATAAATCATTTGTCTTCATTTATCTTAATTGGATTGCACAATTAACACTTTATTATAAACTAGTGGCCTGGTGCACAGATTTGTGCACATTAACAGGAAATTAATTAGAAGAAATATTTTAATATCGCTATTAGCCCTTTCTCTATAATAGAAATGTCAACAAAACAACCAAATTCACAATCAACAATGACAGATCAAAACACACGCATGTGATTGGTGCCAACGAGAGCTTCATATGTATTGTGCATGTGCAGTCAGTGTTTATTTTTAAATTGCCAGTGTGCGTCATAGGTACCGGTTGGTCGGACGGTCCGATGGACATATGGTCTGTCACTTAGCCTTTTACATAAATAGATACCTTTTCATACGTAGAATAATCATATATACATATATGATAAAATAAATATGTCACAAATACTCTCTATTTTACAGTAATAGGTAAAGTTTTAAATTTAATGTAACAGGAAGTATTTCTAGATTATTCCTCCACATAGTCACTCTGAAATAATATCCATTGAATTTAACATCATTTCTTTTCAAACACTGTATGTTATTTAGAAACACTTAGAAATAGAAGCAAAACTACAGCTCCATAGTTTGGGGATAACACATGAATATCAAACTGTCAAATTAAGTTTAGCAGTAGCATCTTTTCTTTAGTGGAGTCAGCATTGAGGCTGCAGTAGTTCAGCAGTATTTGATCCAGTACTTCTGGGTTAGTTCTTTTGGGAACTATTCACCTAAAAAATCATTATCAGTTCAACTATATTTTGATGTTTGCATTTACACCAGCACTTTCCATGCTTAGAATTCTTACTACTGTTCGTCCACAATGCTGCTGTTTCATATTAAAAGATTTTGCATCAGCAGTAAATGAGTTCAGGATTTACTATTGACTCAGCACCTGAAAAGGCAAAAGCATCTTTCATTGCTTTGTTAAGAATGTTATGGTATTATTAATGTGACTACAACTAGAGTTAACACATATTAATATTCACATTCATTTTTGTGGAAGAGAATTCTGTCTGGTAAAAATACCATTTAGTTCAATATGATTCTCCTTTGGGAATCTCTGAGAATTATAAATAAGCCCATCTATTATAATTTAGACCAATTTCAGCAACAGTGACTCATCAGTTGACCTTAGATTGATCATCAATAAAATTCTTGTCTTTTTACTTTGTAAGATACATACAGTATATTGAATCCTATTTACTAATAGCATCCTATCTTGTTTCACAATAGAGAGGTCCTTTGCAGAATATAACCATAATAATGTCCTGTATGTGTATGGTGCCACTGAGTTTACAGAATGCTTTCATGTACTTAATGCCATGTGATTATTTCAGTAAGTATCACTACCCCCTTGGAAGTGAAGTAGTCTCCAAATACCGTATTAAGCATCTTACCTGAATTAGACATGGTGAATCTAAAACTAGATTCTTACTGCTATTTCACTGTTTTTTCCACACTACCTTTGTGCTTGGAAAGCAGGCTACAAGCACTTCTGGGACAATAGTGAGGGAAAGTTTTCTATCTAAGTCTAGAGTAGGGAATTAAAAACTAGGTTGGGGGAGAGCAAGGGAAGGACAACTTGGCAGGCAAAGTCCTGGTGGTCTAATAATCCTTAGCTTTAATCTTAGCCTTGTGAATGCTGGCCTATAAATTCTCTCATCAGTATAAAGTGGTAAAATGATTCTAAAACCTGGAGTCTTTCAATGGTTTGTTTTCCTTATTTCAAAGTAGACCAAGCTGGGTTATTGATTTCTTTGTGTGTAAGATGCTGATCTCTTCTTTTGAGATCTTTCTTATATTTGAAAATCATTAAATGTATCTATATTTCACTTCATAGTCTTTTATTCATTAAACAGGAGTTTTTTAGGGCCTGCTATTGTCTACACTGCAGTAAGTGAAGGGGGTATAACAGGGCACAAGGCAAACCCATCCCCAGCCCACCTGGAGCTTTTTCTATGCATATTTATCAAAATTGTTCACTGCTGACTGCAACGTTTTGTTACAAATTCATTTAGTTTGTGGAGGAAACAAATGCTTGGCTAAGTTATTATTTTCAAGGAACTTATATGGCGGAAACTAATGTTGATTAGTCATTCCTTTTCTTACTTTTCAAACCATCGCTAAGTTACTTTATACTAGACTAGAGACCTGTTGCATGAAAATCGTGCACTGAACTCCCTCAGCCCAGACTGTGCCCTCTCGCAGCCTGGGACCCCTCGCTCCTTACCACCCTCCTGCTCACTGCTCCTTACCACCTGGCTCGCTGCTCTTAGCGCTGCCGCGGAGGTGGGAGAGGCTCCCTCCACCGCTGCTGCGCTCACCAGCCGTGAGCCCGGCTTCTGGCTGAGTGGCACTCCCCCTGTGGGAGTGCACTGACCACCAGGGGGCAGCTCCTGCGTTGAACATCTGCCCCCTGGTGGTCAGTGTGCATCATAGCGACTGGTCGTTCTGGTCGTTCCTCCATAATGGTTGCTTAGGCTTTTACTATATAGATTACTAGAGGCCCAGTGCACGAATTCATGCACAGGTGGGGTCCCTCAACCTGGCCGGTGATCGGAGCTAATGGGGGGGAAGGGTGTGGGGAGGACAGCAGGCTGAGGGGAGGGACTGCAGGAGGTTGGCCAGCTGTGAGAGGTTGGTTGTGGGAGTGCTCTGACCACCAAGGGGCAGCTCCTGTGTTGAGCGTCTGTCCCCTGGTGGCCAGTGTGCATCATAGCAACCAGTTGACTGATCATTTGGTTCCTTAGGCTTTTATATATAGAGATTTCTTTTTGCACTTAAGAAAACTTGAATTTACTCTCTGCAATTCCTCTGCCATTTTTTTTTTTAATCAGGACTGCCTGCTCCTCCCTTCCACCTGCATCCCACCCCATCCCAGAGCCACTCTCACCCTCCAGATTTTGTCAGATCTTCTTCCTCTGACTCAGCATTCCATCTCTGCTGCTGCCCTCTTCTCAGCTGAGGCAGGAGTGCTAGGAGGGAGCCTGATGGCCATTTGGCAGGAAAATATACCTGGAAAAAAATATTATGTTCTGTGATTTTTTTTTGAGCCTTGTTTGCACTTGTTGTCTCTGATGAGAAAGAATTTCATGAAGGGAAACGTCTGTTCATGGATGAAGATGTGCTTCAGTGTCTACTTTTTATCAGGCCTCTCTTCTTACCTCAATCTCATAGACAATAGGAGGAGGGGAAAGGGGAGGGAGAAACAGAAGGAGAGTTTGGAGACGTCAAGATGCTGAGGACTAGGAGAAGCAGACTTATGTCACCTGTCCTGGCTCTGACACCGTATTAGAAGGGCACAGTGCAGGATGAGACAGAATCGTGCAGGAGAAAGGATACAGTTTGGTTAGAACACAGCTCTGCCACTGATTAGCTGTGTGGGCTTTGGGAAAGTAACCCTCTGAATTTCAATTTTCTTACCTAAAAAGTAAAATAATAACCTACTTTGAATATATCATAGGATTGCTCTATGAATTAAGAACAAAGTGACATAAGAACTATGATGTATAATATAAATTAAGATGGCAATATTTTAGGACTTGAACTATGGGAAACCTAGGACAAGTCTGACAAAAGAAAAATAGAGCCAGGAAAGAGAGAAAGCTTTTCTCGATATGTGCTACTGTTCTGTCCCGATATATGCTACTCATTTTTTATTCTCCAACTACCATTTTATCACTCATCTGTCTTTATTCTATTCATTTTATTTATTTTTTATGTTTTTATCTTTATTGTTGAGAGTATTATAAGTGTCCTCCCTTTTTTCCCCTGCATTGTCCCCCTCCACCTGGTTCCTGCCCCACCCAGGCCTTCACCACCGTATTGTCTGTGTCCATCAGTAATGCAAGTATGCAAATAAGATAGTTGTTACCTACCACCTCTCTTAGATTCGTCAGTCTGTTCCATGTTTCCATGCCTCTGGTTCTATTTTATTCACCAGTTTATTTTGTTCATTAGATTTCTTGTTCATTTATTTTGATTTTTTAGATTCAAATGTTGATAGGTATGTATTTGTTGCCATTTTATTGTGCATATTTTTAATCTTTTTTTTTCTTCTTCCTCTTTTTAAAGAATACCCTTCAACATTTCGTTTAATACTGGCTTGGTAGTGATAAACATCTTTAGCTTTTTCTTACCTGTGAAGCTCTTTATCTGACCTTCAATTCTAAACGATAGCTTTGCTGGGTAGAGTAATCTTGGTTATAGATCCTTCCTATTCATCACTTTGAGTATTTCTTGCCACTCCCTTCTGGCTGCCAAGTTTCTGTTGAGAAATCAGCTGACAGTCAGTCATGTGGGCATTCCCTTGTAGGTAACTAACTGCTTTTCTCTTGCTGCTTTTAAAATTCTCTTTGTCTTTAGCCCTTGGCATTTTAATTATGACGGATTGGTGTGGGTCTCTTTAGGTTCTTCTTATTTGGGACTTCCGGTGCTTCCTGATCTTGTAAGTCTATTTTTTTCACCAGCTAAGGGAAGTTTTCTGTCATTATTTCTTCAAATAGGTTTTCAATACCTTTCTCTCTCTCTTCTCCTTCTGACACCCCCATAATGCAAATGTTGGTATACTTGAAGTTGTCCCAGAGGCTTCTTATACTATCTTCATATTTTTTTATTCTTTTTTCTTTTTGCTGTTTTGATTGGGTATTTTTTGCTTCCACATATTCCAAATTGTTGATTTGATTCTTGGAATCTTCTACTCTACTGTTGAATCCCTGTAAATTATTCTTTATTTCAGTTAGTATATGCTTAATTTCTGACTGATGCTTTTACATGTCTTTGACATTCTTATTAAGATTCTTGAGCAATCTTATAACCATTGTTTTGAACTCTGTAGCTAGTAGTTTTCTTGCTTCCATTTCATTGAGTTCTTTTCCTGGAGATTTATTCTGTTCTTTCATTTATGACCTGTTTCTTAGTATCTGCATTTTGGTGCTTCCCTGTGTTTGTTTCTATGTATTAGATAGAGCTGCTATGTCTCCTGGAATTGGTAGAGTGGCTTTGTGTAGTAGGTGTCCTGTAGGGCACAGTGCTCAGCCTCCCCAGTCACCTGAGCTGGACACTCTAGGTGTGCCCGTTTGGTCTGTGTGCATAGCGTTGCTGTAGTTGAGTCTTGATTGCTGTTGGCCTCACTGTGAGGAGTTGATCTCCAAACCAATTGTCTGTGAGGACCAGTTGCAACTACAGTGGAAGAGCTTCTGTGCAGGAGACATGGCTATGGAGCAGGACTTGCTTCAGAGGGGTTTGGTGTTCACTGAATCTGCCCCTTGAGTGTGTTGCTTATGGATATGTAGAGTTGTAATCTGGTATGGTATCAAGCTGTGCACTGGATGCACTGGCTCTGAGACCTCCCAGGAGGTGCAAAGTCAGATATTGCCTGGGGCCACCCAGCAGGATCCACAGAGAGATCTGAAGATGGCTGCTACTTGTGTTGGGCTTAGAAGTACCCAGGAGTGGCCCAGTTGTGAAGGAAGGCAGGCTGATGCTAGTGCCGGGTTTTGGGCCTCCTATTAATAGGTATGGGGCATGCTGACTCCAGCTTCTCCTTGTTTAAGAGATTTTAGGTAAGTCTGGATAGGCCATTCATATGGAAAAACCACTGCAAACAGCCTGAGAGGGGCTGCAAACTGGATTGGGCAGGAATCTCCACAGTGTGAGCCAAACTGATGGAAACCCAGATATGGCTACCAGTCAGCTCTGATGTGCGGAAGGTTCCAGCAGAGGAACAATGACTCCTTCAAGCATACCTGTCTTGGAAAAGGCCACCCCTGAGTCCAGACTATCCTGATTCCAGACTATCCAGTTCCTTCCCATATCTCCCTGGATCCCCCAAAGCCACTGCCCCAGCACATGGAGTCCATATAAGTCCATATGCTGGCCCTTTAAGAGGAACTGCTTGGGTCTCCAGCAGCCTCTGTGTCAGCACAATCCCTGCTGGCTTTCATAGCCTGAAGTTTTGAGGACTTCTCTTTGAAGCTCTGAAACCCTGGGGGTCTGGTGTGGGGCTGGGACCCCTTGTTTTTCACAGGAGGATTCTGCAGTGGAGCTATCCCTCCTGATTAAAAAAAAAAAAAAATACACCACACCCTCCTTCCAGAATCAATGTACTTTCTTCTTTACTTCTCTAGTTGTAGGACTTGCATTCAGCCAGATTTCAGGTGGTTCTGAATAATGTTTGTTCCATATTTCAGTTGTAATTTTGACGTAGTTGTGGGATGCAGTGAGTACCCGGGTGTTTACCTAGGCCACCATCTTGGTTCTCTCCCTCTCCCTTCATTTACATTTTCATAATATTCTTCCTGTCTCTCATCTCTCTCACCTCTCTTTGTCAATTGTCAAACTAGTGAGTTCCATTTTGAAATTTATTTCTCCATTTACCTCTGGATTTGCCATAAACTTCTAAAACAAAATAAGCTTGGATTCATTTTAATTTTATTTTAAATGTAAGTCATATGACAGATGGTGAAGGAAATGGGGAGGAAGCTCACTCAAAATCAAAGAGTAGTGGAATATTGCATCTCTAAAAGACTGCCTCTGAGAATGTTTTCTTACCTGTGCCTGACACAGCAGTTAGTACAGTGCTGTGTCCCCACGGGGGACTCATACATATTGGAAATGGTGATGCTGGCCAGGCTATACTGTGGCTGAGGAGGGCTTTGTCTGTGGGGCTGGATGCTATAAATAGATCCTCTTCAGGTTTTCCGGAAGATTGGCAGACTTTTTTAATACCTCTTTGCTTTCTTCTTGATAAGAGTTGGGTTTGGCAGCATAAGTCAAAGAAGTGAATTACTGCCGAGTTCCATTCTCTGTTGCCAAAAACAGTGTTTGATTGTGTGAGAATGACCCTGGAAGTGAGATATATTGGTTTCTAGACCTGGTTCCACTATTTATGAGTCATGTGATGGTGATCAAATCACTTCACCCCTTGTTAGGTTAATCTATTAACCTCACTAGAAGGATTTGGGGACTAAAAAAATAGTTTTGCCTTAGCCAGTTTGCTCAGTGGATAGAGCATCAGCCTGTGGACTGAAGGATCCCGGGTTTGATTCCGGTCAAGGGCACATGCCCAGGTTGCAGGCTCGATCCCCAATAGGGGGCATGCCGGAGGCAGCTAATCAATGATTCTCTCTCATCATTGATGTTTCTATCTCCCTCTCCCTCTCCCTCACTCTCTGAAATCAATAAAAATATATTTTAAAAAATAGATCTTTATTATAATTAGAACCCATAAAGCTTAATGTTTAAAAGTAAAGCCTCTGGGGCTGTACTGCCTGGGTTTGAGACCAACTCTATGCTTATTGGGCTGTGTGACATTGGGCACTGTATCTCTCGCCTCAGTGCAGCAAAATAGAACAATAATACAAGATTATGCGACTTTAATGTACTATTATATGTAAAGTGCTGAGAGCAGTGCCTGGCACATAGCATGTACTCAGTAAATTTTAGCTGCTATTGTTTTTCATTTATTATGTGAACAAATGGCTGGATTTCTTTGACATAGATGGGTGGGTGTTTATAGAGAAGTTGAAGTTGACTGATACATTTGTCCCACTGTTTGAGCGGTGGTGGAACTGGAGAGAAAAACATCCCAAATGTTCTAAAAATTTAAGAGACAGACAAGCCTCCCCACTTATACCTACTTTTCACTGGATCTTTGTTATAGTTTTTGTTTATTTGCTTTAATATATGTTTATTGATTTCAGAGAGGAAGGGAGAGGGAGAGAGATAGAAACATCAATGATGAGAGAGAATCATTGATTGGCTATCTCATGCATACCCCCGTACTGGGGACTGAACCTGAAACCCAGGCATGTGCCTTTGACTGGAATCAACCTGGGACCCTCAGTCTGCAGGCTGACACTGTCCACTGAGCCAAACCAGCTAGGTCTGGATCCTTGTAGTAAACATCATACTTGAGCCCTTTCAGTGCTCAGAGTTTCATTAGTGGAAATATTTCAAAGCTGTACAAATTGCAAATACTACTGTCCAAAGTTTAAGAGTCTGGCTGGGTCTCATAGAGCATGAAGCAATTGATTCACCCATTATTCTCCTGCTCTTCTTCCCACACCTTCTTACTTCCTGTCAGGGAGGTCAGGTTTTCATTTATCAGTTTTACATAAGGAGAAACCAATAAACAGAAGGATTTTACATACACAAGACCAGACAAAACAGAGCCCTAGCAGTCTCTCTCTTTCTGGCCTATACCACCTTCCTAAACATCAATTAAAATAAACTCCTTTTTGCTTTATGCCTCACCAGAGCACAAATATGTCACCGTAGGGCCTTATTTATTGTTTGAAATTTGGAGTTTAGGAAACAACTATTGATTTCTAAGGAAAAATGAATATGCTACTGCTAAAAGTTGTATGCTGCCCAGAGAATCTCAAATTATTTCTAAACAGAAGTTTCCATTCATCTTATGGTGTGTATAATGTAATTCACAGGTGCATAAACTCATAAACTTTTACATGACAAAAATCTTCTCCCTTGCCAATTTCATGTGAATTAAAGTCCTAATAAGATTTCCATATAATAATAGATCTGCCATGTCAATCTTCATAAAATATCAAATAGGTCAACCTTACTATGTTTGTTTGCTAGGGTTGCCATAAGAGAACACCAGAGGCTGGATGGCTTAAACAACAGACATTTATTTTCTCACAATTTTGAAAGCAGCAGTCTAAGGTCAAGGTGTAAGCAGGTTTTGTTTCTCCTGAGGCCACTCTTCTTGGCTGTTAGATGGCTGCCTTCTCACTATGTACTCACATGATCTTTTCTCTGTGTAGGCACACCCCAGCAGCTCCCTCTCTCCTGATAAGGACACCAGTTGTATTGATTAGACCCCCACCTTAATGGCCCCGTTATAACTTAATCATCCCTTTAAAGGCTTTATCTCCAAATAGAGTTACAGTCTGAGGTACTGGGAGCTTGGAACTACAACATGTGAATTTGAAGAGGACAAGATTCAACCCATAACATTTACATAATGAAAGAGAGAAGATCAGGTCTCTGTTGTTAATTCAGTTAAAGAGGGAGTTTCATTTACAGGGAGAATTTTTATTTCAACAATTTCTTGGTTTATCACAAAGGATTATTTTTCATCTAAGGAAAGGCAGTGAGGAATAGTGAAGGAACCATAGGCTTTAGGGTGAGACAGATCTGAATTTGAAAGCATCACTGCAGGCGAGCTCCTTTACCTCACAGAATGCTAATATTCCATCTGAAACACGGGATTATACTACTACCTTTTAGGTTGTTGTGAGAACTAGAAATAACTGCACTTTGTACTCTGCCAACCATACTATACGTGTGTGCGTGTGCGTGTGCGTGTGTGTGTGTGTGTGTGTGTGTATTAGCTCTTATTATATTGTTAATACTATACATATAGACTGGTGTCCCTTGAGTGCAAGTCAGAAGCTAAGAGATAGGAATTCTACTAGTAAATTTTAATCTAAATTGAACTTTTACTGATCAACTTAATATTCTGTCTTCATATTTAGTAGTATTAATATTCAGCTAATTCATTTGCCACTTTCTCAAATCAAAATATTTTAGCATTTTTATGATTTTTAAATGTATGCATTTTACATATTAAAATTGTTTATAATATTGTGTGTGTATATATATATGTATATTAGGGAACTAGATTTATATTTGGTCTAAATTTTGAAAGCAAAGTGCTTATTTTCTCAACCATTTTATTGAGGTATGATTGACATATAAAAACTGTATATGTTAAATATATCCAACTTGATGAGTTTGGAGATAAATATAAATCTATAACTCCTTTTCCACAACCTATGCCATGAACATATCCATCATCTTCAAAAGTTAACTCCTGCCCTCTTTATTATTTGTGTGATAAGAACTCTAAAATAAGATTTGCCTTCTTATCATTATTTTAAAGACTATTTTTTACAGTTAGATTTTTCAGTTACCCATTTAACATAATGTAAGTAAAAAAACTCATAAAATATTGACTTATTTCAGGCCTTCAAAATAGGAAAATATACACAAACGCATATATCCCTGCATATGCTATTTCATGAGAAAGGAATGAATATGATGTCAGGTACTCAATTTAAATCTCCATGGATTTTCCCTGGCTGGGTGGCTCAGTTGGTTGGAGCACCCAGTACACCAAAAGGTGATGGGTAGGATCCCAGGTCAGGGTACATACCTACTTGTGGGTTTGATCCTGGTTTGGGTGTATACCAGAGCCTGCCTCTCTCTCTCTCTCTCTCTCTCTCTCTCTCTCTCTCTCTCTCTATCAATAAACATATCCTCAGGTGAGGATAATAAATAAATAAATAAATAAATAATCATGGATTTTTACAAGTTTACATTTCTGCTCACCTGTTCCAAGTGTGGGCCTCCTGATCCCCTTAATGTCATCCAATCTATGTTTCACAACTGAAGCACAGAAAAAAATTGGAATCAGGTGTAAATTAAATCTTCATATAGGTGTTTTTATATGTCAGTGAAAGGTAAGAGGCTAAGCAATTTAAAGGCGGGAAGGATAGAAGACAACCTGAAATCAGGGTTCATAAGGTACTTTGAAAAAGATTTATTCTCATCTTTTTCCCTCCCTTTGTAGTCATCCCTTAATTCAAAACTTACCTCCTTTGATTTCCTAACACCCTTACTGATGCTTAATTATTACTTTGTCTTTTCATGCCTCTTGACTCTTTTGTATATCTGTGAATAATTTTAAGTTTGTCAGGACGGGTAATATTTTCTGCTTCTGTGTTTCTGAACCTCTTAACAGTGGTATGAACTATAGGTATCCAGCTTATTAACTCATTACTGTCTGACACAATAAATAATTACTTTAATAAAAATAAGTCTCCATACTGAAATATAAGCTCTGTGAGAGCAGGACTCTGTCAGTCTTACTCATAATTATATCCCAGAATCTAGAGAAATGCCTGGAAAAAAACTAGGCATGTAAGCACCTGCAACAAGCCAAGCTTATATTCTAGAGAAAATGGGAATGACATTACACACACACACAGACACACACACACACACACACACACTATGTCATCAGTTAGTATAAGTAGCATAAAGGAAAAGCAGTGAAGGGATGAAAAGTGGGATGGTGGGATGATGTTTTGGAATAAGGTGATGAGAGAGGACTCTGGGAAGAAATGACTTTTTGATTATATACCTGAATGAGGTGAATATTAGAGGATATTGTAGGGGGGCCACGTCATTCTGACAAAAGTAGCAGCAACTACAAAGATTCTGAAGCAGGAATACATTTTAAAAGAAGTCTGGAGTGATTAACAGAGGCCATATGTCATCTAGAGGAGTTTGGATTTTATTTTGAGTGTGCTATGAATGAATGAATGAGAGTTGATGATGTGCAAATATGGTGGATTTAAGTACATTTACTTAAAGCAGTTAACTTATTAATTGATGTAGTATCATGTTACATATATTAATCATTATCATTTATCAAAATCCAAATTAAACCTCATAATTTAATATGAATCTAGCTCAAGGGCTTGGCTCATTGGAGCAAGTGATGAGAATTATAGAGCAACTGAGTATGTGACTTAATGCAGATCTATTCCCTGGTCCTGTAAAAGCAAGCAAAGGTTCTAGAGGAGGTGGAGTAGAAATGTGCCCCATATGATGCACTTCCGAGGAATTGTGGGTATGGTAGTGAATATGTCTACAGTGGATAGCCCTTGAACTTTATTTCCCCATGCTTTTCTTTATCATTTCTGAGCACATCTCTGCCAACACTTCCTTAGGTGCTACATCACTATTCTGGAGAAAAGGCTTTCTCAATAAACCAGTTGCATTCCAAGTATGTTAGCTGAAAGGAAATGTGTACGGAGGTTAACCACACAGGCTCTAGTGTCAGATGTCTCTTTAAGCCAGCTGGATGACCTTGAGCAATTTAAATTGTCATTGCCATGATGTCCACATTGGTAAAATGGGGATAATAATAATCTTCATAATTGTGTTGTGATGAGCCCTAGCCAGTTTGGCTTAGTGGATAGAACGTCGGCCTGCGGGCTGAAGGGGCCCAGGTTCGATTCCAGTCAAGGGCACATGCCTGGGTTTTAGGCTCGATCCCCAGTGTGTGTGTGTGTGTGGGGGGGGGGTGCAGGAGACAGCCAATCAATGATTCTCTCTCATCATTGATGTTCCTCCCTCTCTCTTTCTCTCTGAAATCAATAAAAAAATATTTTTTAAAAAGTGTTGTGATGAATGAGATAATCCACTTAATAGAATTTCTGGTTTGTGATAATTATTCAAGAAACATTAACATTTTTTATTATAACCATGAAAAGATGGAATTTTTCCTGACGTTTAGCCTTATCAAGATTGGTCATTCAAGTTACTAAAACTAAGTTTGGATTAGGCTCTCTCTGGGAGAAGAAAGGTACATCCCGTTCTCACTTTCAGTAGTTCTGGACGAAGCCTTGCTGTGATAGAAGCCATGAGCATTCTTGGAACAGTGCATATAACTTGGAGGTGGTATGGAATTATAGGAAGATCTTGATGTCTGAACCCAAAAGACCTGGGCTTGGTCCTTAGCTCGGCTACCTGCCATATAGATACTCTCGTGGAGGTTTCTTGAGCTCTCTATTCTCAAGTCCTTGGCTGAAAATGATGGTGGTGATAATCCTCTTGCAAGGTTTTTATATAAATTAGATGTGATAATGTACATAAATGTTCTTTGAAACCTTTATAGCCCTATTCAAATGCTAGTTTTTTGTTGAAGTTTTCAAATCTTTCAACGTTGATCAAAAGAATTTCTCAGGATAAAAAGGCACATAGTTTGGCATTTGCTTTCTACAGTAGAAGTGTTGTTTCTCTATTTAGATTGCTAAAAGTTGGTGTCATTGGTTTTCTGGTTTATGTACACTTTTCTCTCTTTTTAAACCAGAAATTAATTTTTAATTAGAAAAATAGAGAATATTCCATTGGGTCTGGTATTTTCATGTTCAATGTGTTGGTTTACAATATGAAGATCAAAGAAAGGGAGAGGGATAAACCATAGAGTAAAAGTGGTGCCTGTATTTTATAAAAGCATCTATTTTGGTAGTGATAACTTGAAGGAAATCTCTAGATACCCTATCCTTGACATTAGTTTGGCAAGCTTATAGCACAGATGTGGCAGAGAGAACATTAAGGCTAATTTTATAACATCAATCTGTTGTCATCAGTATACAAATGAAATTAAACCCACATTGACAGACCTAATTACTGAAGGGAGATATGTGTGGATTAGAAAGGAGCAGAGGTCTGAGAATATAAACCTGAGACAAAATGTTGAATGTCAGTGGCTGAGCCTCCAACAAGGCGTTGTCCACATGCAATTTTTACTCATCTGAAGATTCTGAGCAAAGACAGAATGTGTGTAGTTCCTGACGGGTATCTAAGCGTCTGTGGGAAAGCAAGTGGCAGCTATGACCCGAGGAAAGCAGCTATGAGATCTGTGAGGCTCTCTGCCAGGCTCCTGCCCTGCATTTCCCCGGGGACTCACATAGCTTTAACAGGGGACACCCCACCACCACGCAACAGAAATCTGCAAGCAGGTGGCTTTTGGAAAGCCAGGCGCAGCCGATTCCTAGAGTCCCAAAGTAGAATTTTCAAAGCAGTCGGAAATAAAAGAAATGGAAAAGAAGTTTTTCTAAGCCAAAGCTAGAACCCACTGTCTGTGTCATTTCAAAGGGACTTAGAGCAGGTTTTTCTATGGTTGTTGATTTGTTAAAGAAAAAGGATTGATGTTTCTCTCTCTCTCTCTCTCTCTCTCTCTCTCTCTCTCTCTCTCTCATCAATCAATATATATATATAAATTTTAATAAATGCAAAAATGCATTTATTTAATTGACATAAGATGACAAAAATGCTTCACAGAGCATATGACTTAATAGCTTTACCATAGCAGTCATTGCTCATTCCATTCTTGTTCCTCATAGGACCTTGCCCCATAAATCATGCTCTACTTTAGTTCCTTCAAATACTTTCATCCAGATTCTTTTCCTCTGAAGGAACAAAAATAACTAATAACATTATTTCTCTTTTTTTTTAAATATATTTTATTGATTTTTTTACAGAGAAGAAGGGAGAGGGATAGAAAGTCAGAAACATCGATGAGAGAGATCGATCAGCTGCCTCCTGCATGCCCCCCAGTGGGGACGTGCCTGCAACCAAGGTACATGCCCTTGACCGGAATCGAACCCGGGACCCTTGAGTCCGCAGGCTGACGCTCTATCCACTGAGCCAAACCGCTTCGGCCATTATTTCTCTTTTTCCTTTAACTATTTCCCTAGTTCCTCTTGAGCTAACACCCCATCTTTAGAAGTATTCTACTGAAACATCTTTACAGAACAGTCTACATTCGCTGCCTCCTCACTCTCCCCAGCGTGGACCTGACTTCTTCCTCTGATTTCCAGTTCCCAGGACCTTTTCTCAGCCGTTTCTTTCTGGACCTCCCTCTGTGACATTTGGCACTGTTGATTATCTACATGAGCTTGAAATTCTCTACTAGATTTTTCCAGTCTCCTTTTTGTGTGTGTATCTTGTCTCATTATTTTCACTCTGACCCCCCTATCATTCTCATTTTCTTTGATTTTTCAATTTGTTGTTTCCTAACTTCTGAAAGCAATCATTTTCTAAAGTTCCATTTTTGGCTCTGTTTCCTTCTATACATTTATACTTTATTGATTTAAAATATCAGAAGTAAACATTTTTTATCTTCCTTATGTGCCTGTGTCCTTCATCATTGTCAGTATCACCAGTCTCTGCCTATGTCAGAATTATAGCGACATAGGTGTCATTGACACTAGGTCCATCCTACACTGTCTCTCTTCTTCCATGAGACTTCTCATATACCAACCAGACTTCCCCTGGACAGACTAGACTACTTCAATCACTTTCAGAATATTCCTACTGCTTTTCAACCTTACCTATCATTTCATCAAAGGCCAATATGCCTCCTATTGTTTACCCCTGTGGTTTAAAATTACACAAATAAGGTACCCGGAAATATGGCAGCACCATCACTACTCAGAAATCTCATGCAGGTAAAAAGCAGAGCTCTGCTCTCTAGCTCTTTGTATGTGGAATTCTGTTCAATGTGTGCTGGTGGGACATGATTCTTGCATGTCAACTTGGTCAGCCAGGGTGATTTGCAGTTCTTCATGACTGTTCTACATACCAGAAGTTTAAGTTATGGATAGATTGCTTCTGTTAATCCACAAATCTTTAGTGAGGCTGTGTTTAGACATAAATATGTTAATGTTGATAGGCAAGTTATCTCATGAAATTGATGTTTGAAGTTTTCATTCTGCTTTTCAATAGTAAGAAAAATTTTAAGGTTGAACTAATATCTAAATGATAAGTTTTCTATGATATCTATGATAGATTTCAAAAACCTTTATCCTTATTTATCTGCTAAAATGGATGCTGATTATCTTTTTTCTTACATCTAGGACATGGACACTTAAGGAGTTGCATTATTTCACTGATCTTAAATTTTACAACATTCCAATCTGTATTTTCCATTTCATTTATTTACCTAAATATATAGATAGACTCTTCCTCTGCTTGTCTTGAAATTATTCTTTATGCCAAAGTTTACACCTGCAATACGTATAATAGACCTTTCCATACGTAGAATTGAGTGTTCTTCTGTATACCTGAAATTATACAGTGACGTTTTCCAGTTGAGATTTCAAGTAATATTTAGAACCCAAGTTAGTCTCTAACAGATACTTGAAGGTCAAGTGTATAGAAACCTGAATGTTTATAAATACCATGTCTTACAACGACTGAATTAAGAAAGCTGAGTATGAGAACAGAGGGCATTTGAGAAATCAGATACTTTATTGGCAGCCACTAGAAATAAGTAGCTACTTGCTTCAACTCCCCTGGTTGAAAAGGTGATAAATCCCACAGAAGGCTGAGGAGTTGCCAGGAGAGAGCCTCTCTCTGCAGAGTGTGCTGAATGTGATCAAATGCTTTAACAGGACGTTGGAGTTATATGACCTTCAACGATAATAGCCAAGTAATAAATTAGTCTTCCCAGCTGCTAGTGCATAATCATAACAGCAAATATTACGTGAAAATTAACATCATGACAGATAGTAATCATGGTAACGGAACATATTGATCACAACCACTTAAGGTTAGAGTACTGAGGGCTGAGAGGAGCTCAGTTAAGAATACAGATATTCAATAAAAACCCTCTTTCGAAATTAGCACAGCATTATGCAAAGAGGTTGTGAAAGCAGTTTTAAATCACACCGGAATCCTGGGAAGTACATGGTCGTTGCCTGGTACACCAAGTTGCCATAGCTATAGTTTTATCATCATTACCCCTGACTAAGTTTTGAGCAACGACACTTTGTTACATATCATTCATCAGCAAAAGGGGCATTGTCAGGATTGAGGTAAAACCTCAACTTTAGGGTCAAAAATTGACAGAGCCCGTTCTCTTGTCCCTTCTTTATTCCTTCTACTTTTCTCTGTTTATTCTTCCCTTTCTTTTACCCATAGTTAATTATATTAAGATTCTATACATTAGGAATTATTGAAGTTGGTAGAAGTCATGTCATCGTCCTTTAAAATCTCCGTGTTGCCCCATCGCCTGCAAGATAAAGGTTAGTCTTGGAAATGCTCTTAAATTTCTCCAGCCACAGTGCATTCTTCTTCCTGCCACACACATTATTCTCTGCAGCACCTACCTACCCTCATCTCATTACATCTGTCTTTAGATCTAACATATCAGTGTGGTCATGCCTAACTCACACAGAGCATCACATGCCATTCAGAAGACCTGGAAATCCCTTTTAAAGGAAGGCATCATTTGCAATCTCACGGATTGGTTTTCTTCTATTCATACCAGACTTTTGTCTGAGTAATTCCAGTGATTCCTCTGTCCTCATGTACGCAGGCCAAGAGGGTTGCCACTAGTTTTGTATAAATCTCACCTCCAATTCTTCATGTGAGAATTTTCTCAGTTGTCTTTCAGGTAATTAACTGTTCTGATAAGAGAAACAGAGCTACCATTTATTTTTTTAACGTTCCCAGTTCTATGCCCCGAACACACTCAGTTTTCAATAAATGGTATTGACCAACTGGCTGGCTTATTCTTAGTGATGCCCTGAGAATGAGCATTAACATTTATTCTAGGCACATTAATTTTAACTTTTAAAGCATCCTGAGATTTGGCATGGTTTTTAAGCATAAATATTCTGTGAGAAATATAAAACTCCAGAGCCCTCAAAATAATTTTCTTTTTTTCATAAAGCAAAAATATTTTAAATCATATCCTTTTTTTCTGTATCAATAAATAAAATTATTAAATCCTCATTAAAAAAAATTTCGAAGTATTTAAAGATCCAAACAAACTGCTCATACTAAATTGAGGTGTGTGTGCGCGCGTGCACACACACACACACACACACACACACACACACACCCCAGTAAGGTAACTGGATATCTTCTGTGTTCTTGGCTCTTGTACTCAGTTTTCTAAGGATGGTGATAAGAACTGGGTTCCTAAAACTCACTTCCTTGGCTGCTTTTTTTCTTCTCGTTTATTTTTTTGGTGGTGGTGTTTTTGTTTTCTTTTACCCAGAAACTCATAGAGGAATTAGAAGTCTCATCTTCCAGCTGTCATCCACAGTTGTTTTTTTCTTGAGCAAGTCCTTTATCCTGCCTGAGCCCTGGTTTCAAAGACTGTAAAACTTAAGGAATTATTCTAAATTATCAGCAATTCTTTTATAGTTCCAGTACTAACTGAAAAAGTTGAAGACACCTAAAAATAGGTAGTAGATTTTGTGTACTGTATAAATTTTTTAATTTCTAAAAATCATGGTGTGCTTTGTAAACATGTTTCTAATGTAATATTAAGAAAAACCTAGTAAAAATAAAGCTGAATTCATTTTATAGCAAGTTAAAAATATTTTACACCCATGTTTTCTTCACTTAAAACATCACCCAAGTAAATGCTAATTTGTACAATTTTTAACATTAGTAGCAAACCCAGACAGAAATAAGCCTCATTAAAATGTATTGTGTAGGTGGGATGGAATATTGCCTTGCCCTCTTACTATCACAATATTGATTCAATAGTCAGCTAATGTCCACTCAATACAAGAAAATCCTATTTAATGCAGGTCATCTGGGATCCTCATTATTGCAGCATTTCTCTACCTTCTATGGTGCTGGGAGTTTCAAAGCTACTCCACAGCAAAGACTCTTCTTGCTTGGCTTCTTATGTAAAGTAAATCTTAATAATACTGACTGGTCCTCTGTATCTGAGACCGTCTTCATATTCCCCCCTTTTTTATAATAAAAGAACTACTTTTAATTTTAGCTGGAAAGTCGCCTCCTGGTTTAAAAACAAACAAACCTAACATATCCCAGCCTCCCTTTCACCTCAATCTGGACAAATTCTAGTCAATGAAACATGAGCAGAAGTGATACATATGTGACTTTCAGGAAGTATCCTTTTAAAGAGAGGAAGTTCTCTCTCCATTTAATTTTCTCATGCTGGTTGGATTCGAGATGGTCTGATTGGAGCTGGTCCAGGCATGGCGGTGCTTGCACTGAGGCCATGGGTGGTAGAGCAGCGTGAGAGAAGGAACCTGGTTCTGACACAGTAGAGCATCATACCAGCCCTGGATTTTATGTGAGAGAATTTTATCTGGGCTTTTCTGCCATGAATAATTCTGTAAAACCTTTAATATTTTTAGTGCATCTAAGTGCCAGGCATTTTGCCTGCATTATGTTAGTGAATCCGTCACAACAAATCTATGAGGAAGGCAATATCAAAAAAGATATAAAAACTGAGCTTTACGAGGCCAGCTTGCCCAAGTAGAAACCCTGGACCCACCATTGTCCCTGATTATGTTCTTAGCTTGTTCAGATTTATATTATTTATTGATTTATATTGTCATCTGCTTCCCACTTGAATGTATGGACAGGAACTTGCTCTTTTCACAGTCATATCTTCAGGACTTACAACTGAGCCTGAAACAGAACTTGTTAAAGGAGTATATGACTCAAGACCCCTTAGTCTGACCCACCAAATTATATTGTTATCCATGGCTAATCTATGAAAAATTCTGTATGGGTTTCAACTAGGCTACATTTCTTTTGCATATTTCATCATTTTTATTATAGTATAAACATTTAGAAATTGCATACTTTAGAGAAATGTATCAAGAGGAGAGATAAATTTAAGAATATATTATTCTACTTAGTGGAATTGTTTTTATTCTTAAATATAAAAAGTTTAGTGTTTTCTGGCCTCTATAAGTTTGGATATCCTATATAATAAAAGGCTAATATGCAAATTTTCCCCTCGACCAGGAGTTCAACTGGGAGTTTGACCAGGGGGTGGGGCCAGCCGGCCTTGATTGGGGCAGGCTGGCTGAACCCCACCTGTGCACAAACTCGTGTACCGGGCCTCTAGTAGATGTATAATAATGAATTTGCAGGAAATTAAATAAGGTTGCAGTAACCACCTTAGAAAAACAATGCATCTGAGGAAATATCAAAACTGACCCCACTTGTTGTTTATTTGCCTGTGAAATGTGCTTAATGATGGCCTTTTCCAAGATTGCCCTCTAAGTAGCTAAAATCACATGCAGATACATTTAAAAAAAAATTAAAGTGGGCACATGAGTTTAGTTAGCCCTGAAATAGGAGAAGCAAAAGACTTTTTATTTCAGAGTAATTCAGACCACACTATTTTGAGTCCCCATTTCATGTGGAGCACGGAATTTTTCACATAATGACTTAACAAGGGAGCTAATTTACAACATCTTCACAATGAACTTAAGGCTAAAGGTGATTGTCTGGTGTATTTTTTTTCTATAACAGTTTTGTTTGAAACGGGAGACAAGGAGACTCCCTAGCAGAAGCTGGCATATGCCCTTTTCTTTTATTCCTCAGACTAACGAACGGTGCTGCTCCTTGATTCGGTGGGCAGGATATTTGAACGTTTTAATTGGCTGGTTATTCCTATTTCAAATCCCATTGAAGACAATGAAACTACTGGTTTGATAAGAAAACTTAATGTGTTAGGAAAGGAGAATGGGTAGTGCCTGGTCAAGGGTTTTTACACGTAACCTTTGTCAGGAAGTCTGGACTGGTTTTTCATCTTTCTCATTGATCTGTGGGCCCGCGATGCCTCTTTGCAGCAATAAATGGGTGATGGGAGGTAGCAGACTTTATTTCAGTTTTAAATTTATAAAGAAGGGTGAGAAAGAATATGATCTTATATAATAAAGCTGATGCATAGCTTGACAAAAGTGTTCCTGTAATATGATCAAATAATGTTTCAGTTTAACCCACTAATCTAATGAGATATCTGAGTAGGTACAAGCTATAGATAAGGTATTCATTTGACAGGGAAGTCATTTTATGTTTTGATGAATGCAGATACTTAGCACAGTATTAAGGTGCATGCACTTGAAAAAATTCAGCTATTTGCTCATAACTCACTCTCCTGTTCCCCCTCAAAAAAAAGTTTTTGTGTGAACTAATTTTCTTTTCTATATATTAGATCTAGGAATGAGAGAAATCCAACAAACAGGAGAATCAATTTCCTGTTAACTCTAACATTGCATTTACCTTATGGGTAACATACCTATGCCCTGGTTCCCAGGGAGATTTGTTCCAAAATCATAAATGTGAATGGGAGGTAGGTATGTGCATTACCTCAACAAGCTTTGACTGGCTATGATTTAAGATTATTGTTGAGTTTTATTTTTAGAAATTACTATTACCACCCTAGCCAGTTTGGCTCAGTGGGTAGACTATCCACCTGTGGACTGAAGGGTCCTGGTTTCAATTCGGACAAGGGCACTTACTCAGTTGCAGGCTCCTGCTTGGCCCAGGCCCTGGTTGGGGCACGTGCAAGAGGCAACCATTGATGTGTTTCTCTCACATCGATATTTTTCTCTGTCTTTCTCTCTCTAAAAATCAATGGGAAAATATCCTCTGGTGAGGATTACAAAAAAAAAAGAAGAAATTACGTTTACCATATATTGGCTTTTGAGTAAAAAATAAAAAATCATCACATAGGATATTTTCTGGCTATACAGCATGGTCCCTTAGGTTTCATGACATTTTTGGAACAAAGTTTTAAAAATATTTATCATAAGTCTTAATTTAGATCCCTATTTCTAGCAAAATTTCAGAACATTATAACATGTACTTTGCTTGATTCACTCCTGGCTTCTTCTTCCCACCCCTACTTTTTCATATCTATTCTTTTTTTAATATTATTTTAAAATTTCATTGTACATATTTAAATGTCATCTTAAATCATCCTATAATCAAAAGGCTAAAGCTAGATTAGATAGATATGGAGCAACAAATAGATCAATAGAAAGAATATGAGATGGCATTTACTGTTTTAGGTTGGGGTCCAGCCCCAGCAGGTCCAGGGGTTCCCAAAGGTGTGGTCGGAGTCGGCGAAGTAGGAATGATATGGAGACAGCGTTCAGTTGATCAGCATAGCCAGGTTCTCTAGCCAGGTTCTCTCTTTATTCTCCTGTTACATGTGTATTTATAGTATTTGATTTTAATCCTATCCATTCTATTCCAAAGGTTAGGGCATTTATTATCTCCATTCCAAGGTCACTACTCTCACTACTCTACTGTTCTGTTAAGCTACAAGGAAGTAACTGAAGGAGATTATCCTAAGTAAAAATTATGTAGCTTAAGTGTAATTGTTTGTAGTTAAGATGATTAACTACCTGCCTGGCACTTAGTTAAGGGGTTTTACTGATTTATTCCCTTCCTTAGTCCTGTTAATCCCTAACTCCAGGGGAAAATCCCCACCTGGGGAAACCTTTCTCAGAGAGGAGACCTTGGTTAAAACACATAGCGCTAAGAAGGGGAGCAAACATATTAAGAACAGTATGCCATATACGCCAGGTCCCTTGTAACATATGCTGTGCAGATGTTTCTTCCTTGCAGAGACTGTGTCAAGCATCAAGGATGGACCGGCTTCCGGCAGTTTTAATGTTTTTGAAGTTCATTTATAGTTCATTTGCTCCATCTATAGTTTATTCAAAACTGTATATTGTGGCTCCAAGTACAATAGTATGATCTCAGAGTTGAGGGCCTGAAAATTGAGTAGGGCTGAAAAAGACCTCCATAACCAACCATTGTACAGTATGCTATTTGCTATAACAAAGTATAAAAATATACTGTCAGAACATTTTTTTATGTTCTGACAAAGAAGAACTCCAGCAGCCCTGAGGTTTGACTTGAGCTCAAGGAAGGAAGGGCATCCCATGCAAGGGTGAGAAGAGGGTAAGAAAGAATAATATAAGCAAAGGCACAGAGACAAGAATGTGAATAATGCATCTGAATATCTGTAATTCCATTTCCATTCCAATTTTCATTGGGGGTGGTATTGCACTGGGGTGTCAGGTACCACCTACAGTACCTGATGTGTGCTCTCAGCAGCCCTTGAATGCTACAATGTTGACTTGGCACTGAGTTAAGCATCCTCTGTGCCTGCTGATTCAGACCCATTTCATTTTTATGCTATCAGAAGAGACTACCTTTATATCACTGGGCCAAGCAGTATATGCGAGAGCTACACTAGATCTGTGGAAGGAAATTTTGGCAAAGATCAACCTAAAAAGTGACTAAAACAACAGCCAGTGTGGTGACATTAGCTGTCCACACTTGACCCCGACAAATCTACTAAGGTTTAAAATTAAGATGAGCACTCTCCCATGGAGCTGTGGAGAGATGCCTTGACATGTGCTGAGTGATAAGAAGGAAAAAAGAAGCTCCCTAGCCCTGTAAGAGGTCCTCATGATAACAGATGAAATGGGGAGTCCTCCTCCCCACTGGGTGCTTCTGGGAGTGGAGTCCTTGTGATATCCTGAGAAAAGGAACTTTCTGAGACTCACAGGAGAATGAGTGATTTTTATTTCCATGGAATTAAATCCCTGCATTTCCAAAGTTCCATTTCCCTTAGTCATAAAAGAAGTGTAGCTGGGGTTTCAGTAGAGTTACAGTCAGAGCCAGTGTCCACTTCCGTGTTGCAGCAGGGCCCAGTACAGCATCAGGCTAGTTGCAGTCCATTGGCCCATTGCATATGGGGGTCTGCATGGCTGTGGGCCACATGGAAGAACGCCAGGAAGCCAAGGGTGAGCCAAGAGCATAAGAGAGACAGCTTCTTTGTTTAGGGGATTATATATCCCAGATTTCCATGCACTTGCAGTGGCCACATTCATTCTGCCCAACCAGCTCTGTCCCCAGATGTGATTGACAGGCACATATCTTCCCTATGTGGTTCTGTTACAGAATTTACCAGGTGACCGAAAAATACACAGGGAGTATTAGGAAATCCAGGGGGGGAAAAAAACACATTTATTTTCAGATGTACTAGTACAGTGACTCAGGGAGTTCTCCAAATCCTGAGTGAGTGAATATGAAGGAAGCTTTCCCTTTATGCCCTTTGGTTTCTTTATTTTCTATCTGTTTCCTAACTACCAGGCTTTTGTGGTAGGCTTCCACAGCCCTCCTGAGTCAGTTAGAAAGGGGAAGTTAAGTTAGATTGTATCTAAATGCCTGGTCTGGGTGGTGCCAGTGACCTCCCCTCTAGCTAAGAATCTATGTTACATTCTTTGTTTATGGCCCCTTTGTAACTTGGGAGTAATTAGGAAAACAGGTCTTGCAAGACCAGATTGTGGAGAAAGGGGCAATGACTTAATTTTAGGCTATCAAGAATGTACATTAGGTTACTGGCACAGATTCAAATTGCTAGCCCCCCAAAAAAATGTATTATATTCCCCATCAGTTCCCTCCCCCAGTGTTTTGCAGAGGACATGTCTGTAATGTCTGGACTGCCCTTTGCTCCTTTTCTATTATTAATAACTAGCCTACTTACAACAGTATCACTCAGAATCATCCAAGTCTTAATTTCTAAAAGAGCACATATGCTCAAAAAAATACATCTCGCCGAAACCGGTTTGGCTCAGTGGATAGAGCATCGGCCTGCGGACTGAAAGGTCCCGGGTTCGATTCCGGTCAAGGGCATGTACCTGGGTTGTGGGTACTTCCTCAGTGGGGGATGTGCAGGAGGCAGCTGATCGATGTTTCTAACTCTCTCTCTCTCTCTCTCTCTTCCTCTCTGTAAAAAATCAATAAAATATATTTTAAAAAAAATACATCTCTACAAAAGATACTTCTTAAATACAAATGGAAACAGTGTGGGAAACTAGTACATGCAGCCTGAACCAAGGGGTCTGAGTTAACATCACCGTGAAGCAGAATTTTTTGGACTGGAACTCAGATTCTTTGTCCGCTGGAGTCGAAGAATGAATCCACGAACAGAGGGTAGTATAGCAAAGATGGAAATTTATTGAAGAATAAGTACAGACTCCCACGTGGGAAAAGGGAAAGATTCTCACAGCACAGACTCCCACCAACTTCCTGTTTCCCTGGTTTATAAAGGCTGCAATCCCTGTGTCCTGATATCCCCTCTGATTGGCCACTTTCCCCCTTTTTGATTTGGTCACTATAGCAACTCCTGAACTCAAAGGTCAGAAATCACATGGGGCATGTGATGCCCTCCTCCCTCATTCTTCTTTCCTTTCTGGGCTTTCTTCCTTCTTCTGTAAATATAGACTTTTTTTTTTTTTTTTTTTGCTACTTCCAGTTCCCTTGTCTTATGGAAATATACCTGTTGCTGCTCCCTTGTCTTATAGAAATGTAACTGCACCTGGCTTCCTTGTGTTATGGAGATGTACCTTCTCCCAATCTGTAGCTCTAATGTTTTTTGTTTTTTTTTTCCCCTGGACCCCAATTCTAAAAATTCCCTAAACCTGTCTCTGTTCCCCTAAAATTTCTGTTTCAACCAGAAGTGAGGCCTATGCATATCATTTACTTTCAAGACAAGCAAAACATCACATTCCTGTTAAAAATGCATAACCTCTATCCAGTCTTGAGAAAATGCACACACATCTAAATTGAGGGGCATTCTGCAAAATAAGTGGTCAGTACTCTTCACAGTTGTCAAGATCCTAAAAGATGCTGAATAACAAATGTCCCAGATTGGAGACTGAGGAGATAAGATAACTCATGCAATGCAGGATCCGAGATTGGATGTTGGATCACAGAGGGGATAGTAGAGGTACAGTTGGTGGAGTTTGAGTAAGGTTAGTAGATTAGTTAATCATATGTGCTGTTAAATAATAAAAGGTCAACCAACTACACTTTGAAGACCTAATGGGCTTTATTGAAGGATTCATGAATCCAGCAGCATCCTATCTAGTGAAGAGAGAGGTGCTCCAAGAAGTACTGAGCAACTGGGAAGAACAAGGAAGTTATTAGCAAAAGAAAATAAAGGATTGTTTCAGGCAAAGCCACTTTTCTCTGGAGCTCCCAGGCCCCTGATTCTATGGAAATGTGCCTTCTGCTGTTTCCAGCTTCCTTATTCTATGGAAATGTACCTTTTGCAGCTCTGTAGCTTTGTGCTTTTTCCAGGGATCCCTTCATTTTTTAAAATTTCACCCCCAAAACTCCTACTTTACAACCAAAAACTCCTTTCAGTACTATGGTTATACAAAATTAACATATTAGGGAAAGTTGGTGAGGGATATACAGGAATTCCGTGTATTTTGCAACTTTTTATATCTAAAATTACTTCAAAGTAAAATGTTAAAAAGTAACATAAGTGCTAACTTTAAAAAAATGACAAAATAAACATATGTATTTCATTCGACCTTTTCACCTTATGGGATGTCTATTGCTTACAAAAGTTGGGTGTTGTTTTTTTTTTTTCAGGAAACTACTAACTAAACTCAAAAAGTTTGTTTGTTTTTTGCTTGAATAAAGTTATAAGACCTAGAAGAGACCTAATGTAGTCTATCGGCTCAGTTCTCTTTGAGACATTTTAAAGACTAACGGAGGGGAAATTCCAGGAGCATGTTAGTGGTGGCCTTGTCCATTCTCTCATATTATTTTTATGGCTAATTTAAAGGCCTCCTCCCACAGTTTAAATGAAATTTCTCTTATTTCTTGTTAGAGGAGGGGAAGTGTGGGTGGCTGTCTTTCACAAAATGAAATAAATTTTAGGTCCTAATAATGATCAAGCAGAACTTTGCTAACCCTTTCATTCCTTTTCACAGTTGACCTAGATTGCCAAAGTCAACTTGTACTTCCTGCACTGATTTATCTACCTTGACTACTTTCTATAATGCAAAGATTATTTTCAAAATTCTCTACTGGCATAGATTATAACCTAAATAAACATGTATTCTGCCCAACATATTTTAGGTTGCTTCTAAATACTGACCTTATTTTAAGTATTATAATAGTGTCCGTAACAATATCTGTTTCACCTCCTCAAAAGTCTAGTAAATCCTGATAATAGTTTACACTGTATTTTTAAGATGGATGGAAGGCCCCAGACTACAGAATTTGCTTGATTGAGAGGCCCTAATTGGGTCTAAACAGAACAACTCTAGCCTCCAAAGGCTGCTGCCTGCGATCATTTGCAGTTGAATACCCAGAAATAGTGAGAAAATTTGCTTAAGACCGAGTTAAACTCAAGGTTCCCACGGAGAAGCTGAGTAATTTGAAGGGCTTTTAACACCTTGTTAAGGGAAGTGCCTTGGTGGGATGATTAGTGGGGGCTCCAGATGCCACCACATGGACAAAGGAGAGCACAGCTGTAAGGCTGAGCCAGCTCCTTGCAGTGCCTGTGGGTGAGACTAGGACTCCAGGAAAGTGCACGACCTCGGAGTCAACTGTGAGGAACAGGGGGGCGGGGCGGGGGGGGGGGGGGAGAGAAAACATTGGGGTACAGAGGCCCCTGTGCAAGGCCATTCCAAGAACACACAAAACTAAGCCCTCGTGGGTATCAGTTCTGCAGAAACAGAAAAATCGCCTAGAAAGCCCTAGAAGCATGGAGTCCCAAGGCAGAAAGAATCTGTTTGAACACAACTACAAAGAGCCCACCTATTGGTGGTAGAAAGATAGTGATCAGATTTCAGAGACAGGCAATCCCAGTGGCTTTGATATTTAAACAGCGGTCTTCAGTGGGATAATGTTACCAGCTTTCAATCATCAGAGGAACTCCAGGGCTTTGGGTTTGGAGGTGAGGAGGGCACAGACCTGCCCCCCACCCCTTCACTTCTACCTGCAGCCTGTCTTACCCTGATACCACGAAGGGGCTCAGTGAGCAAAAAAGTAAAGGACACTCAAGGAGCATGAGTCCTATTCCTGAAACAATAGGCGTGTTTAACACACCACAGCTCTGGACTCGGTCCAGCTGAATGGCTGAGAGGAGGGAATCTTTAGCTGTTCTGCATCTCCAGTGGGGGCTGCAGATGTCTCATCCAGGAGGGGTCTCACTAAAGACCCCTCTGGAGACAGCAGCAGTGTGGTCCTCCTCTGAGGCCCATGGGGAGTTCTGGCAGCAGTCACTAAGGGGGGGGACTTATCAGTACTGTACTGAAGGCAAGGTCTGAGATCATGGCTGGCCTCTTTACCTCAAGTCTCTAAGACACATCTGCAAAAATGACTGCAATAAAACGTGTGTGTGTGTTGGGGTCGTGTAGGGGGGGGCGGGGGCGGGGAGGAAGACTTGTGTGAAGCAATAGGCAGTGCACAAAATAAAACTGGCTAACCTGGCCTGGAGCGTCTGCTGTTCCTGTCCCTTACTCTGAGTGTTGCAGTCATAAATTATCTATAGTCCCGTAACATGGCTGGTGAGCAAGGCGTCCTGATATAGCAGGAATGCAGCGCTTTGTTCAAGGTGGCCTGGCTGCAGGGGAAAGGAGGCAGGGTGTCACCCCTGTCCCCTGGGCTGCAGCACACCTCAGTTCTGGTCCCGCAGGGCCTTGGATTTGGCCGAAGGGTTGCAGTGGGAGGTGGATGATTTGATGTTAGCATGTTTTCTCCTTTGTGCTCAAAAACCCTGATTTGAGTCTCTTCACAGCCCCCTTGTCTGTCAGTGCAAGAGTTCTCTGTCCTTGAGTCTTTCCTGAGGTGTATCTCAGAGGAAGATTTGAATTTGGCAGAATTAAGCGTAATGTGGCGGTAGCCCTTTCCCCTCCTTATCCGTTTGATGCTAAATAGGTTTTTAGGTGTGTTTTAAAAAAAAAGAAAAAGAAAAATGTTTGAATTAGCTGATGGGGAATTTGGCTCCAAATATCAGACACCCACATAGGGATGCAAAGCCCTCTGAGACCCAGGAGATGGTCTCAACATACTTCTTTTTTGCACTTCACATAAATAAATATATCTGGGCGGACACATGGAAACCTCCACCTGGAAAAACGAAAGATCAAGGTCTTTCAAGACTCACATTGCAAAACAAAGCAGTCATAGTTATATTAATATGGAGGCTTCTGTCCAAAGTGGTCCATAGCACTCATCATTGAATATTTGAACCTATTTAATGTCAGGGCTGAGTCTGGTACCAAAAGGAGCTACTCCTGTTTTAAATAACAGCCCAATCTTAAAGACCATTAGTAGTGTTTTTCCATCTTGGAGCCCCATCCATGTGTGGATGTGGCATGCACTGCAGCCCTGGGCAGTAGGAGTCCCGATGTAGCTGTGGAAGCAGGAACCACTTCAGCCTGCACTTTGGCAGCCTGGGAAGAGGGAGGAGGAGAAGCTGGGTAACAATGAGCACCAGTCTTTTCTATCTTGTCATGTAAGATTTGAAAGAAAACCTAATACAGAAGGATATGAATTAATAAAGTACCATAAGGACATCTGAATTCAGAACCTAAAAGAAATCATACAAACTGCTGGAATCTAGACAGGGGACCCCAAAAGCAATTTCTTCCTCTTTTTTTTCCCCTATTCTTTCATGCTTGACTTTCCATAGAGAATCTGTTTCCTTTATAGGAGGCTTTGTTCAGCAGGCCTGGTAGCAAAAGGAGACTCATTAGATGAAGATAGCTCAGGAAGGGGAGGAAAGTGGTGTTCATAAACAAAGTTGGAGCCAGTGAGAATATGTGGGGTCACCCACAATGGATTTTCTGTACCTCTACTGAGTTCTTGAATTTTTTCCCCAAAGTTACACTTAGTTTAAGGAATACTATGACTCTCACTGGGAAGTGCCATGGATTTCTATCAGTGTTTGTCTCATGTGATAAAGGTCCAGAAGCCACCTTAGTAAGATAAAACTACTGCTCAAGGATGCGGTTGTTACACTAGATTTGAACCTGTGTCTGTACCTGAGAATGGGCAGAGTTAAACCCTAGGACATGGAAGATGCAGTTAATGGCCTGAATTAGAGAAGTTTGAACATGCCGTTTGTATCTTTGTCATAAAACTATGAAGTTGGAAATTGTGCACAATAAATTTAATGTGCCGCCCCGAGATTAAACAATCTTCATACCAGTCTTCCCAACTGTATTCTCAATAGGAAAATTTCTGATTTCCTGGGGGTTTCTGTGTATCCTAGGGTAGTTGGCTACAAAAATCAGTTGTTTATATTGTGGAACATTATGTTGATGTCTGATTCTCTTTGGAGAACTTGGAGTCCTCTTCTCCAAGTGAAATGTACTTCAGTGGCAAATACAATGTGACAAGTAGTCATTATAAAATCAATTAACTAAATATGGCAGACATTTTTACACTTTTCTAAAATATCTCTGACTATAATTAAGAAGGGGAAAAAAACAAAATAGGAAAACTGCAGGACACAATGAACACAATGCAACTTTGCTAAGAGATTATGTAACTCATGGGTAAATGTGCGTGGTGTCCTTGGTTTTGTGACCGAATCAGTAAGCAAAATTTACAGTAGTGATTGGACTACTTCAGTATCTGTGTGGATTATTAATGTTCACATCTGTACGGGTAACTTGAGCTATGCTTTCTTGTCACCAAGAAATAAATGTCAAAATTCCCTGGGATTCTGCAGCCTCTACCTAATAAGAATAATAGTATAGCATATGCTGTACTCTGTGTGTAATGTACATTATAGTAATGGTTCCGCAGCAGTCAGAAATGAGATATGAAGATGGGAGAAGAAGCCCAGGTTTTATATTAGTGATGCTATATTAATTATGACAGAGAAGGTTTTTCTGTTATAAGCCTCATTTTTTAAGATGCTTGAAACTTTCCCACAGGAATCTTTCTCATGACACTTTTTTTTTTCTTTTTTGTCTTGTAATGAAAATAAGGAGATTGGTTTTCAATGTTTTTGAAAGATTTTATCTGGGAATCAAAGTGTTTTCCCATCCATTAGAGCATTTTGTACATACTTTTACTTTCTGCAGCCTCAAAACAAATAGCTTTTTAATGACCTTCAATCTTGTCTTCAGTGAAGAAGTGTAGTGCCGTTAGTGTATCAGGGAAAGTTTGATTTGCAAATAATTAAATTACAAGCATTATCCAGTGCTTCCTCTGCAAATTATCATGTCCCCTAATAGCAGTTAGCCCCCTGCACCTTGCAAATGAGGGGAACTTGCAATTAGCGGGTCAGTTACTGAAAATTATACTGAAAATTAGCCTCCGTTGGAACGTGAACGTTGTGGATACAGTTTTTGTACATGCCGAAAAGGAAGTGGGAGCTGAAAACTATGTGTCGGACTCTGACATGGCGCATTCGAGTATAAGTGAGCTCTGCTAACAAAGGAGAGAGCAGTATGAAGCTGAAACAGTGGCCTACGGGATCTACTTTGGTTAAAAATCTAACTCAGACAGAATCACCTCATTCTCTGAGGGCAACAGATTGAGATCCACTCAGGAGACACGGGGTTGAGATCCAAACCAGGAAAGGCCTTGGCTGCTCATTAACATGTTAATTACGCCATGGAGGGTTCAGAGCTGTCCTTCAACTGTGAATTTGCACCACTTGCCTTATTAATGTTTTAAGAAGCCATTGTTCCAGAGGAGCAGCAGCATGATAGGGAGTTAGAATGCATGCACATATTTCTTTAAATGCCAAGCTTTTGAAAATTGGACTCACGCACCTCCCCTTTGTCACCAGAGCACTAGGCACACCCCTACAGATTCTAATTGTATTATATAGGTGTTGGAATTTTCTTAATTGGGGCTGAGGATGAACAAGCTGCATGTTTGTCTCAACACTATACTTGAGAACAGGGACTACTGTTATCTTTTAATCTCTGAAATCCCTATGCCTAATACCGTACCAAGCACCCAAAAGACACTAACACATTTTATATAAATGTACAATGTATGAGTTAAAGCAAAATTTTATATTTTCCATTTTATGATAGTTGGTATTTTAGGGTGTCTAAATCAACCTAAAAAGCCTTCATTTTTACCTATTTAAGCATTAAGCACTGGACTTAGAAAAACCATGTTATGTAATTCATTCAAAGATACTCCTGCCTCTTTTTTTTTTTATCCTTTCTGCATTTGCTGTCGTTGAGGAGTTAAGCACAGGCTTCCATTGTTACTTCTGGTCAAGTTGCCATGTAAGTCAAGAGTGTAATTTCGCAAAATGACTTGCAAGGTGGGTGGTACAAGGGAGTCTTAGAACAGTGCTTTCTCTCTGGACACGGGTCAGAAGTAGCAGCTACTTGACCCTCACTTACCTGAGCTCTGTTTGTTTGGTGGCATGTGGGTAAATTTATCCCACAGAGATTATCTTCTACTTCCCTCGAAGCTAAAAGTTTGTAGAAATCACTGCGTTTTTATATTGTTACTGTTGACCATACTTTATTTTATTTTACATACTCATAATTTCCAAAGAATGTACTTTGAATGGAAGGTTTTTAATGGTAATTTCTTGGTAACAACAGTGTTCAGGATTTAGAAAGATTACATCCTTTGCATTTCATGTCAGGATATGACATGAATTCTCCTCTTGGTAGTATATACTTTTACTCTTGATATTTCTCTACCCACCCATGACTTAAAAACAGTAGATGATCTAGCTGTTGGCTGTGTGGCTATGCAACCCCAAGAAATTTATTAATTCTGGGTTCTGTTTCCAGTTTTCAAAATCTTTATGGTAACAACAACCACTATAATTAGTGATGAAAATCAATACGTATCATTTTTTTCTTCTTCAAGTAGGATCTTAATTTATTTGTTTGAAATTTGGGTCTTCCGAACCTAAACTCTGGTATTTCCTTTTAAACCTGGAAATGTTATGGTGCCACCATAAGAGAAATAATCTTTAATGGATAGTCTTATTCATGTCACTTAATTCCTCTGATAGAGTTTTCTTATCCATAAAATGGTATGTGTGATCATCATAATATGTTGCATGTATATAAAACTTTTAGAAAAATTATTTTCATTCCCATTAATAATGCCTGGCCCACCTAATTATTACATAAATAATTGGTGAGGATATCTGTTTTCTTGAGTTTTAGCAGCACAATAATCCCTATCAGATAGATAGAACATGCAACTAATTTTATCAGTGAGGATACTTAGTCATAGTCATGCTGAGATTTCCTCCAGATAGCAGCGGTGGGGTGGAGATGCAGCTGAAACCAGGAGCCAGGAGTCCATGTCTGTGACTTAAACAACAACAGCAACAACTATATGCAGGATAAAGATATTTGTTTTCTCATAGAATCTATAGATGATGTCATGGGAGGAATTTTGGCAAGCTCTTTTGAAACTAGTCACAAGCAAAATTAAAGTGTAATTTTAATTAGACCACAGCAAAGAGATGAAAGGGATTTGTTTAGTATTTACTGAAGCAATTATAATGTTTGATTTGGTGCATGTATGTATCTCTATCAAGTAGCTACAAAACGTTTGCAGCATGGCTTTTATTGAGTGAACCTTTTCTCTTTAAACACTGCAATGCTGGCATATTGATTAGTTTTTAAAGAATTCAATAATTGCAAATGAATTATATTGGGGCTGCTACAAAATAGTGTTAGTTGAATAAATACATGACTATGAACCACTTGGTTGATGTGAACAGGTTTTCTTAGTTTATATTTTAATTGAATCCAGTTTTTCACATATAGACCACTTTTTCTCATTTCTATGTTTATAGATAGTAGTATTTTCTTCTAACACTCCAATAATGTTTATCTTTCTCCTAATGTCCAGTTTCCCAAATGACACATAATACACTGAGGAAGTGAGCAGAGATATATTCCCCAATATGCAGGCTCCCATTTTCAGAGTTCTAAGCGTATCATCCAGATATTTATTTAAGCTATATAAGTGTCCAATGATCTCTCACTTTTCCACTTTCTGTGTAAGAATGCTGAATCATCTTTTGAAATATGATTAACTCAAGATTTAAAATTTCTATTTCTTGAAACTAACTCAGATATCAAAATTATTTCTGGGATAATTATACCTTTATCCCAGAAATAAAGCATCAGAATTTTGGATGAATTAAATCTTCAACCTCTCACGGATGTCTCGGTTTCACATCTCAGAAGTAAATTTTGGAGAACTGTTTTCCAATTTGGGTTAGGACTACAGTCATGTGCTCACATTTTTAACTTCAAAAATAGCTCACCTGTGACCCAGTGCCAAAAGTTTGACTGGCTCAGTTTACAGCCAAGCCACATCATAATTATAATTGAGAATGAAATGGGGGGAAATGAGGTTGAATAATACAAATAGCTCCCTGAGATGCTGAGTCAGTGATTCTGCTGTTGAAAGTTTTTGTTGCCAGGGTTTTAGGCTATAAAAAACTGTTGTAAACCATAGGTGTAGCTTTTGATAATGTTTTACAACATATTTTTGGTAGATAATGTTTAGCACTGTAGTGATTTGACTTAGAGGTTTTGGGAACAATGGAACAAATTACAATTGTCATAATCTTTTCTAAGATATGTTTTTAAATTTTTAGGAGAAATAGTTAATCTTCAAATTTCATGCCTATGACTGTATGCTTTCTTATAGTATTTTTACTGGATCTTCTACAAAATAATGGTTAAAGCTTAAAGATGACCATTGTAAGTAAGTGGTTAAATATCAATTTGAAAGGTATGCTTTATCACTACAAAGCTGGGTTGATTATTTATATAACTTTAGAAAAAGATTATGTGAGATTACCTCCTTACTAAATAATGGAAAATAATAAAAATGAATGTCAGTCTATGAATCTAAGGATTATTCATCCAATTCAATACACCATAATGCTACTGTAGTGTAGGAGAAAATATTCATACGCTACAAAATGACTTTTGATATCCACGAATGAAAAAGACTTGGAGAATCTGTTTGAAATTAGAACTGTCTTATATTCCTAAATCAGATATAAATACGTATACATTTTAAAAACTTTAGACAGATTTCCTAAATGTTATCTCCTTTAGTTTTCTGGTAAGGGGACTATTTTGGTTAAAGTTATAAAAGCATTTAAGAAGAAATATTCATTTCCAACAAAAAGATTATAAAAGAATTGACTTACTGATAATCATATATTAGCTTGATATTGTTTCTTTTTTTTCTGAATCTCAAAATTTTTCCTGATTATAGAGGTAATGTAGTCATATGGGGAAAAACACAAGGTACAAAAACTGTAAAGGAGCAAAAAATAATGCCCGTCAACCAATACCCTGAGACAAGTACTAATAATTATTTTGTCACATATATTTTCAGTCTTTTTTTCTGAGTATTTTACACATTTGGGATCCTCCCAAAAGGATTATGAAACAAGCATTAGGATCAGGATATGAGTGAGTCAATTTTAAACTGGTGAAATCTTGGATACATGTCGTTTTATACATTTTATAATGGTCTGGACATTCCATAGGACTGGCTTTGAGTCCAGATTATCTGAGAACTAGTGTGGAAAGTCACATACAAAAGTAGGTTTACAGTTGTGATTACATGAAACAGAGAGTTTATTCTTGTATTATTATTTATTAATTATTGTTATTTTCCACACAAAGCACTATAAACCTACTTTTGCCCCACCTTGTATGTTTAAATTTATTCAATTTTATATCAGTAATCCCTTTTTTCCGAGGGTTGTGCATCTTAGCTGTTGCATATTATATCAAACTAAAGATTGGTTACCAGCCCAGATAAGCAGCTTTTTTAAAAGGGAAATATATCCAAGTAGGATGAATTATTTGTGATTTTGAGATTAGCACTCAATGTTGATGGTATTTTAAAGTCTTTTAAAAAGAAATAAGAGGGGAAAAAAAAACTTTAAGAAGACTTGCCTTTACCTACACTCAAGAATGACTATGGAAATCTTTCCATAACCTAGTTATATATATCACCAAAGTGTATTTTGGTATTTTGCAATTTTTGTTAGAAATACCATACAAATTTTTGGAAAAGTTATGAGGTGAAAGGCCTAACATGATATAAATGGAACTTTATTCTTGAATTTTCTTCTATTTTATTAAAATAAATAATGTGTTTGCCCTTGGAGTTTCAGTATAAGATTTTTTGTCTCTTCATCTTTCTAATATTATCCTATCAATTCTGAATCAAATTGTGGAACTTCTGTCTCACCCTATGTCATCTCTCTCTTTGTGGACTGTTTAGGTCTGCATTGGAAGCTTCATCCCTATCTCAACGCAAAAACACAACTGACAAAAATTTTATTTTTCTGTGCTATCTGACTTGCATGCTAAATTCTTTTTAACTTCTAGAAGTCTAGTCTCCATCTGAGCCCTTTTCTGAAATTGTTCTCTCAAAAGTTTCTCAGTTTCCTCCTCCATGCCCACAAAGTCCACTCTCAAGCTGCGTTTGTATGCTTATTATTCTCATCATTGTTATTTTTTTATTTGTCTCATCACTTCTTTTTAAATTTCTTTTTTAAAATATATTTTATTGATTTTTTTACAGAGAGGAAGGGAAAGGGATAGAGAGTTAGAAACATCAATGAGAGAGAAACATCCATCAGCTGCCTCCTGCACATCTCCTACTGGGGATGTGCCCGCAACCAAGGTACATGCCCTTGACCAGAATCGAACCTGGGACCCTTGAGTCCGCAGGCTGACACTCTATTCACTGAGCCAAACCAGTTAGGGCGACTCATCACTTCTTTATGAGATCCTTCCCACTTGTTTTCTGTGAGATTTTAATTCCCCACATACTGTCACCCTCACTGAGAGAACAGAGGAAGGGGAATATGCATTAAAGTCATGCAGACTTGGGCTCAACTCCTGGCACAGCCTTCTATCAGCTGGATGGCCTTAGGAAAATTACAATCTCTTGCTTCCATTTATTTCTTTTAAGCATACAACAATAAAGCCAAAGCTAGGCAGTCCAGGGCTTGCATGAGTGTTGCACAGATTGAGATATCCAGGCAAGTTCCAGCCCCAGGCTCTTTTGTCTCTAAGGTCCTCATGATTTTGCATAGAGTCAGGTATTAGCTTTAATTTTCCTGGATAACTATAATATCCACCTTTATATTTTATTTTAGGATTTTAGAAAAAACGTATTTGAAGTATCAACCACAGTACCTAACATCGAGTAGACACTCAATAAATGTTAGCTGTTATTTTCATTAGTGTGGTTATTATTATTTGCCTATTGACTAATTAATGATGGCTGCTTGCATATTTTAACCTTTAATTGTTAATGAATCATGGTGAAGATATTTATACATATTTATAACTCAGTAAATTGGCTTCCTTAATGTTATTCCTTCCCATATTCCTTCCTATTCTGTTTCCAATTAAAAAACAGCAAAAAAAACATACTTTGCTTTCTTACTTTTTAACTTGTTTTTAAATTTGTTTTGTTTATTTGCTATTGAATTGTGGGAGTTTCTTATATAGTTTGATATTAACTTTTTATCAGATATGTGGTTTGCAAGTATTTTCTCTCACTTTATAGGCTGCCTTTTCATTCTGATAATTGTCCTTTGCTGTGCAGAGGCTTTTCATTGTGATATAGTCCACTTATCTATTTTTTTGCTTTTGTTGCCTGTACTTTTGAAATGTTGTTGTCAAGAGCTAGAGGGAGAGGAAAATGAGGAGTTTCTGTTCAACAGGTATTAAATTTCAGCTATGCAAAATGAATGAGTCTAGAGATATGCTGTGTAAATTGTTCTCTTTTATAGTCTATACTTTACTGTACATATAAAAATGGTTAAGAGGCCCTAACCAGTCTGGCTCAGTAGATAGAGCATCGGCCTGCGGACTGAAGGTTCCCAGGTTTGATTCCAGTCAAGGGCATGTACCTTGGTTGCAGGCACATTCCCAATGGGGGTTGTGCAGGAGGCAGCTCATTGATGTTTCTAACTCTTTATTCCTCTCCCTTCCTCTCTGTGAAAAATCAATAAAATATATTTTTTAAAATAATGGTTAAGAGGATAGCTCTCATTTTAAGTGTTCTTACCACAATTTTAAAATTAAATAAATAAAAATATCATTGGCAATGAAACAGGTGCTACCTTTCTTGTAAATTATTTTTAATTACCCTCAAGAGTAATATATTCTTCATTTTCATGTCTTTTAGGACAAAGAGACAGTAAGATAATTTCCATTGAAGCTCTCAAGCTCCTAAAGACAAAGTGGACACTTAATACGTCCATAAAATAACCTAGCATAGTGCCTGTATCATAGTAGATGTTGAGTAACTATTTGTTATATAAATAAATTAATGATGCAGGGAAGTCTAACTATATTAGGTCAAAATCTCTACTAGACACTTATTCACCGAACATTTATTAAGCACTTACCATGTATCAAGCACTATTTTACAGTCTTGGAATTTTGAAGTGAACATAAATAACAGCCCTATCCTCATGAAGTTTACATTGTAGTAAGCAAAGATAAGCAGAAAGTTAGTTTAAAAATACATATACAATCTATCGGATGTGATAAGCGCTATGAATAACAACAAATCAAGGTATATAGGCAAAGGGCATGTGGGAAATTCTTGAAAAGTGTAATAGTTATTATATAACTAAGGTCCTCAAAACTTAGTGGTTTGAAAGAACAACCATTTTATTTGCTCACAAGTCTGTGGTTCAGCTATTTGGTTGAGTTCTACTGGTTAGTTTGTCTGTTGATCTCATCTGGTGTTATTTATGTGGCTGTAGTCATCTGGCAGTTCAACCGGGACTGGATGATCTAATATGGCCTCATCTGCAAGGCTGGTCATTAGTGCCAGTCTGTCATCCTCATGAAGCCAGTCTGAGCTACCTCACCTGAGAGCAGAATTTCATGATAGTGGAAACTGTAAAACTTCTTGAGGCCTAGTCTCAGAAGCCACCCATAACTTCCACTGCATTCTGCTGACAAGATCAAATCACTAGGCTTACCAAAGTTCAAAGGAAGATGAAATAAACTCCATCTCTTGGTGAAAAGTTATAGAGAGTTTGTAACTACTACAGATGGGGAGTTACTCTCTGATATTGGATAGCCAGGAATATCTCTGGTAAGATTACATAAGGGCAGAGACTTCCATGATGTGAGGGTATATTACATGTCAATGCCTTTGAGGAGTGCATTCTGGGCCAAGGGAATTGCCAGCACAAAAATGCCAAGGTGAAAAAACGAGGAGCTTAGTGTGGTTGGAAGTGATGGACAAAGGCAAGTGTATTAAGAGATGAAGGTAGAAAGGCAGGAAAGGCCAAGTTGTATAGGTTCTTGTACACCATTATAAGGGCTTTGTCTTTTGCTCCAAGTGAGATTGGAAGAACCATTGGTACAGTTTTAAGTACAGTGACATGATTTGACGTATGTATTAACAGGAGTTCTCTGGCTGCTGTGTTGAAACTGAACTTCATGGTAAGATGGCAAGAATGGAAACAAGGAGCCTCACAATGAGATTTGTCCAGATAAAAAATGATGGTGACTTAGAATATAAGGGTAAAACTGACAGCATTTTTCTGGAATAATTTTTAGGCAGAAAACATTTTTGGATTATGTAAAGTTTTCTCAACCAGATTGTGTGCTTCTCTAAGAAAGAAATTATGTTAATTTTTTAAAAATGTGTCTTCTACTTTGGCATTTAAAAAGCACTTACTAAATATTTATTGACTGGTTAGTGAAGACTCAGGCCTTGCTTCCAGATTGAACACAATCACTGTAGGATGTGGAGTCTTTCAGAGTTCATCTTCAAATTATTTTTGAAGACCAAAAGCAAGTAATGAGCCTAATAAGGTCCATTGATCCCTGGCCAGTGGTTCTAAGTAGTTAGAGCATTGCTCCCCCCCCCCGCCCCCCACCCCCCCACACACACACTGAGAAGTCTAGGGTTCGATTCCCAGTCAATGGCATGTACCTGGGCTGCAGGTTCGATCCCCAGCCACAGATCCAGGCACATGTAGGAGGCAACCAATTGCTGTTATGTCTCTCACATTGATTCTTCTCTCTCTCTGCCTCCCTCTTCCTCCTTCCTTTCTTTTCACTCTCTCTAAAAGAAAATCAATGAAATTATCCTCAGGTGATGATTAACAACAGCAAAAAGATCCATTAATACTCTTCAGGTTGCATTTTTACTCTATGCTTAAGGACAGCAAATGAATTAGGGCTGAGACAATTTGGATCCAGCAATATTAAAGTCATCCTTGAAAGATAAATAATTATTAAATTTATTGAACAAGCATTTATTATCAAGTTCCTACTAAGTGAAAAGCAGTATGTCAGAGATTCAAAGTCAAACAAGATACAGTTCTCAAAAGCAGTAATAATCTAGCGTGGCATGGAGAGTGCTCATTTTGTTTTTATCGACTAATGTTTTGAGATGGGTGAGTTTTAGGCATATAGGAGTTTGGGGAAGATCCAAGTGTAGAGTATTCCTGAATCGAAGTCATTTCTAGATAACAAATTGGAGATCTGGGGTTAATAGGATGGAGGGGCTACTATTAATTGCAGGCCCAGAATAATGGACAATAAGGCAGGGTTCTTCCTAGTGGTAGGAAGGTAACTGTTTCTAAATTTCATCCCAATGAATGAAGCATATGTACTTTTGTTGGTATTCCTCCTTTATAGTTACATACAGAGGTTGGCAAAAGTAAGTTTACAGTTATGAATACACAAAACAGTTAATTCTTATTATTTATTTATTAACTTGTATTTTTCCATACAAACAACTGTAGACTAGTTGTTTGTATACTATGTACTAGTATAATATATACATATATTATATATTATATATATATAATATATATATATTATATACTAGTACATAATTCTGTATAGGCTATGATAATTGATATAAAATTAACTTTGAATCTCCCAATCATACATTGAATCAAACTACAGAGAATATCATTTTTAGAAGGAAAAAAGAACTTTAACTTTTACCTATTTTGTTGTTTTCATAATTTGGAATTTAAACTTTTGTATCCCCCCAAACAGTAAATGATCTCATGAAAGAGGGAGAAGATGTTTGATATCATGAAACACTGGAATAAAATCAATATGTGGTTTTTTGTAACATGTCAAAGGGTTTATCACTTAAAAAAAAATAAAATATCAACCTGAACTCATCTCTCTTTTTTTTTTTTAAAAAAAACAACCATATTTTATTGATATTTTACAGAGAGGAAGGAAGAGGGATAGAGAGTTAGAAACATCGATCAGCTGCCTCTTGCACACACCCCCACTGGGGATGTGCCCATAACCAAAGTACATGCCCTTGACCGGAATCAAACCTGGGACCCTTCAGTCCGCAGGCTGACACTCTATCCACTGAACCAAACCGGTTAGGGGTGAACTCTATCTCGTTAGCTAACTTTATCTATTGTTAACTCATACTTTGTTAAAACTATGACAACAGTGCCACAATGTTTGTAAGTGTGAATAGTATAACATTCAGATCTTATAATTTCATACAGCATATTCATTGCATTTTGTTTTAAAACAGGTGACAATTAAAATTTAGCATTAAAAAAATCTCAAATTTGGAAATCAGAAACCCATCTTTGCTTCTCACTCTGTGACTTAAAACAAGTTTTCTAAATCCAAGGTACTTCACTTTCCTCATCTATAAAACTAAGTGGTTGGGATAGATCAGTGGTTCTTAACCCTGGCTGCACACTAAAATCACCTGGGGAGCATTAGAAAGTCATAATGCGCAGGCCCCACTCAGGGTTTAATTTTTAAAGGTCTCCAGGTAACTTTAATATATGGCAACTATTGAAAACCAGTGGGCTAGATGATCACTAAGGTTACTCCTAGCAAAACTTTCTAATTTTATGATTCACTGTGTTTAGACATAGTAGCATTTGCTAGAGATAACATTGTTTTCAGTATTTGCAGTATACTTTTAGTATTTGAAATTAACCTCAAAATCTGTTTCTACTCAGAACTAAAAACATCTTATCTGTACTCCAATTTTTTTATATTTTGAGAATAATTTGAAACAAGTGCATATATATGTCATTTTGTGGGAGTGTAACATTTGCATTAAAATAGCATAGATTTACCTAATTCTTAGAAATTAGCACTGCTATGAATGGTAAACAATTACTTTCTTTCAGTATGCATATGTTGTAAGGATAGTGTACTAAGAATTGTGTATAAAATTTTTAAAGTTGCTATTATAGATATTTTGATTTTGAATAAATGAATCACTAATACCCTAAGAGATAATAACCCCCTTAGAGCATATTAGTTATTTATAATCAATACTTTACACATTGATTTATTATGAAGCAGAATAGACAGTTTTATAAAAGACTGATTAGAGTTGAATATCTAGCTGTGTTTGTATTTCAAAAGATAAGCTTGAGCCCAGCTGGCATGGCTCAGTGTTTGAGCATCAAACTATGAACTAGGATGTCACGGTTCGGTTCCCGGTCAGGACACATGCCCTGGTTGCAGTTGTCGGGTGTGCAGGAGGCAGCTGATCAATGACTCTCTCTCATCATTAATGTTTCTCTCTCCCTCTCCCTCTCCATGTCTTTCTGAAATCAATGAAATATATATATATATATATATATATATATATATATATATATATATATTTAAATATAATCTTGAGTTTTTGAAACACTTTTGAAATGTGTCAGAATAAGATTTTACTGTTTTTTACTAAACAACTTTTCATTGGAGTTAACATATATATTTTTTTCCTTTAAGCTTAAATACTAGAGAATATAACCAAATGCTATATTGCTTAAAGTTCCCATAAAAATCAAGAACCCAATGATATACTCAGATCCACAAAGAAACTGTAGATCCTTAGGAAATTAGGAAAAGGCCACAAATAAATATTAAGCTGAGAAGTAATGGATTTTGTGTCTTGTATTTTCACACCATTCTGTGCCTGTGGGTATGTACTTTTGAATACTTGGGACAGGCAGACTCTTCTTCTAGCCAGTCTAATAATAGGTAGAAGGAGAAGTCAAATGACAGCTAACATGGGTGAATGTAGGTGTAACCAACAAAGAATGTGCTGGTTGTATGGAATTTCTGCAGGTCTAGTTATTTTTGAAAACTATTTGAAAAAAAATTAATGCCCAGAAAAGACACTGAAGAAATGTGTGACTTTTAGTATAATTTGTATGTATCATTTATTTTGTGTTTGACATAGTCTGTTATTTTTATTATCTTTAATGTTCATATTTTATTATATTTTTTATGACAACCTAAACTTAATAACTAAGAATAATTTACAGATATACCATTAATCACAGCATGCAAAACTATGACATTGGAAGAATAATGTGACTGTTGGAATAGTCCACATGTTTAAAAACCTTGTTGTGTGCAGACAGGGAAAGCTGTTTTGCTTCACATTAGTTCTACAACCTATCAGTTTGCTTTACAAGGTCTCCCTGAAATCAATCAGACACGTGTACCATGCTTTCAAAGGATTTTATATAGTAGGAATAAGCTATGAAATGTTTGAAAATACAGGTGGTGGAAACTATAGGCTTTGCAATAATAGTGACATGTATGCCAGTGGTTTAAAAACTATATAAGAGTTTTATACCGTTTTGAAATATCAAGAGGTTTTATGAAACAGTATTAAATTTAGCATCAGAACGGCATCACACTTCTTATTACTCAGCTTTTGGGAGTGACCAAATGTAGACATTGGTAGTTACCTCCTCATCTTTTAAGATCTTCTCTCCTACTCATCTGCTACAAATTCTGGTAGTCTCCTATCAGATGCATTTATCTGAAGCATTTTTTTTGTGTTTTATTTTTTGGAAAGAGCACATCAATGGTACTCAATCATTTATATTATTATCCATTCATTTAATGAGGTATAGTCAAGAAAGGGCTACTAATTCTGAGGGAAGGTATAGCCGGGAGTTACATAGCCTCAGGAAGGTACACATGTATAGAGGTGAGTGGCATTAGAAGAATATCATGCTGCAGGGAGTGAAAGACAAAAAGATGGAGACCAGTGTTACTTATTTCCCAACTTTGCCTGGGTCTGGGCCAGGTCAGCAATGCAATTGTCATACAAAGTAAAGTAAATTGACCTACTTTCCTAAAGATGTCATATGTAATTTATATGATCTTTAGAGTTTAGCAATATTTTATTGAACATAGACTTTATATCTGACAGCCAAAGTTTATTGATGCTAACAATTTTTGAGTAAACAAACATCCATTGCCTGAATATAAATTGATAGCTATTCCTCATAAGAAGTCTTATTTACAGTGAAGTTTTTGGTGTTTTTTTCCCTTATTAAGACTTTGAGTTAGTTTAGTGGTTACAACCACTAAATAATTTGAAAAGTGTAAGTACCGGACTCCATCTTGAAAACACAGATACTGCATTATGCAGAAGTTATGTTTTAAAATGTGCCTAGATTCTCTTAAAGGTATGTTTCTTCTTTTACTCCAATCAGCTAAGATAAATGTTTTTCCTTTGGCCTCAACTGTTTGTCACAAGACGGGAAGAGGCAGACAGCTAATGAAATAAATTGTATGCTGCTATGGTTAGGTAGAATTGGAATTTAATACTGTTGCATTTGGTTGAAGGTGTAACTGATTTTTTTTTAATTTGGCATGTTTGAATGACATCATGAGAAAGAAAAGAGACTTACCAAAATTTTAATTGGCTAATGCTTGGAAGTATTTGGATGAACTTAGGTATAATTTTTATATAACTCTCCCCAAATACAGTGTATTCATAAAAGAAGTTGCAATTAAGAGTGTTTTGAGTCATGAATATTAATGCATTAAATCATTAATATTAAAGAGATATTGCTTCTAGATAACAAAAGCAGATTATCTGAATTATATTTTGTAGCTCAACTTGGACATCCAACTGTCAGAGAAGCCTCTTGCATTGAAATCTCTCAGAAATAGACTGTGTGCATATTTAACCCAATAGCTCTAGGTATTCAGAGATGAAGTAGGTGAAATCAAAAGTACCATATCAAAATTAATGTCAAGCCATGTGTTATCCTCTTTGAGTTTTAAAGTAATTTTAATACAGATATTAACTTGGTTTGAAATTTAAACACACACACACACACACACACACACACACAGGTTTGCTAGTTGGAGAGTTTCCAAGCCTGGGGGAGGGGAGCTGACAATTGGTGCAGTCAGTATATTACATGTGTAATGATAATAAAGTTGATTGGTTAAGCTCAATAACTTTTTTTAAATTTTCTGCCTCTTCCTATAGAGTAGTTTAGCTGGGGGTGGACGGGTTCTCCCCTCACTTCCCTCCCTACTAAGCTATATGTCCATACCATTTTTATTCTGCTGGGGTGGGAAATAAACCATATGCTTTAGAATTTTGAATGGCTATATCAAAGAGAAAATTGAAACAGGCCCTCTTTCCCCATCTTACCAGACTTTGGGGGTGGGTATTCATCTAAATGTTCTAGCTGACTTGGGGTTAGCTTAATGCTTATACCCCAGGGCAAAGAGGGCGGGACACAGGAAGAAATGTTAAGAGCTTCAGAGATGCTTTGGGCTGAGTGAAGTATGGAGTGGAAAGCTTATGTCTGAAACTCACCCCTCCCCTGGATACCAGGCATAGGCTATGAGAATCGGAACCAGCTGATGCCGCTGCTGCTGTTTCCCGTTTCCAGGGTGAATTTTTCACAGCAGCTAATTCTAAAGGAAGGAAAAATCCCTAACCAGCAGCGGAGAAGATCCTATACCCGACCCAAGCTATATAACCTTTTAGGCAGGCTTTTCAGAGAAATCCGCATTATAAAAGCAAGCATTCACAATCCAAAAATACAGGATGGGAATCCGAACTGCTATGGAAAGCCTCCTTACACTCTGAGTGTTTGAAATGATCCGATGAGCATAGGAAGTGGCTGCCAGAGCTCTGGCGGCTCCTCGTGCTGCTGCCGCCGCCGTTCCTCGCAGAGGGCTGGACAGAGCTAGTCCCGGTTTCAGCACCCCCGGCGCTGGACAGCTCTCTGAACACACGCTGCACCTCTGCCTGCTTGCTTTTTTCAAACACTCTCGCTTTGCATAACTGGAGATGCATCTAAATTACGTCCTGTTCAACAACAAATAGATTTTTTTTTCCTGTACGGGAATTACAGTAGACGATTCTCTTAATTAAACTGCATTTTCTTCTTTACGGATTTGGCCGTCAGGCGTATTTATCCCGATCTCCCCCCCCACCTTTGCAGGAACGAGTCTTTGGGAACGTGGTCCACCCAGGGATGTAAAACTGTGCTTACCGATGCATCCCATACGAAATGCTTATGTGATCGTCTCTCTACCTTCGCCATTTTGGCTCAGCAACCTAGAGAAATAGTAAGTAACAAAGGGAAAACACGGCTTTAATGCAAAGGCAGGGACATTGTGGCAAGTGTTTCTCTAGGGAACTGCATTTTAATGGGGAAATAGAAAATGTTGCAGGGTGGCAAAATCGGGCTCGTCTCCTCAGCTACAGTAGCTTGGTGAAATGAATTGTAGTTGGTGTGCTATAACTAAATTCTAGTCAATTTTATGTCTTCTAACTTGAAATTTTTGCAGTATAGTTATGAGAATGTACTTCAATCATATTACTGATATGCTGCAAACTTTCAAATAAAAATAATTGCCAACTTAACCTTTATTTTAGAACTGGAAAGCTGTTCTGGGGAATTTGTGAGGACACTGTTGGTAGTAGGATGAAGACCCCCCAACACTACAGCCAACACATAGCATATCTGCATTGAATATTTTCAGTATGGGTTTTCTGGGGGTGTCCTTGGATATTTATTTTTTAAAAATCAAATGAAGTTTTCCTGAAAGCATGGAATGTCAAAAACTATAAGACCATTTCTTAAAAGTATATAGGCTTATAAAACTTATTTCTGAAATTGACAGCTGTATAAACTGTCTAAAAGAAAAATAATATCCTCATCAAATGTATTTTGAAAATTATTTTAAAAATTGAAATACTAAAAAATAAGATACTGTGACTTTCTTGTTTAGATGTGGCCTGAATATACATTACTCTTCTTATTTTGATAACAACAATAAAAAACCCCACACTCTATTATAATTTAATGTGCATGTCTAAGATTTGGAACACGGTTTATCTTAAAGTGCATTTCTTCAAACTTTCAATATTAAAAATATGAAAAGCAATATATTTCATTAATTAGTATCATGCTAGTATCTGTGAAAGAAACATCTCATTTTGTTACTGCTTGTGTTCTTGATATATTTTTTAAAGATATAAGGCTTATTTTTCAAGGTCATGTATTTAGGGACTGATACTGGCACGATGAAATTATCCCTGCATATTTTGTTCATAGAAAAAAATCACAGAATATATTGTAAAGTCTTGCATTAGAAATTTGATTTTCTTATATCCTTAGAGACCAAGGAAGTGAAATTAAATGAGAGAATAGTTGACTTAGAATGAAGTTGTGAAAAGTCAGAAAGTTTGAAAATCTTTCAATATTTAGATACCAGATTCAGGTCACATAATGAGTTGTAAATAGGAGGATCAAAGTACATTTTACTAAAAAACATATTGTGAAATAACTGAACTATAATTAGCCCAAGAAAAATGAATGCTGATTCAAATTTTAGCTGGAGAAAGCTTCACATGTGAATGTTGACCAAGTTGTAGTTTTAGTTATTTTAGAAAGCCATGAGTAGGTAATATGTCATTATCAAGCATTTTAAACTCTAAGGCATTTATTTCTTCATGTTAGGGTGGGTGAGCTAGAATTAGTCATTTTAGAGATTAAGAATATGTGAACAGAGTGGTTACTGGGTAATTATCTGGTAACTATAACAACTATCTTCTTGGCTATTTTTGAGTGTCAGGATAGTTTTGCTGAGTTTGAAGTTATTTTAAAATTCTTTTTTTTGTTTGTTTCTTTTGTTTAATTTGCAGATCATGGAATCCTCTGGCACACCTTCAGTTACCCTAATAGTAGGCAGCGGCCTTTCTTGTTTGGCCTTGATCACCCTAGCAATTGTCTATGCAGCATTATGGAGGTATGTAATCAATAAATTCAATTGAAATGAAATGTTCTGTTTTTCCAAGTTAAATCAGTGAATATGACAACCATTTTTATGTCTTCTTTTATTTATTTACTGGAAAAAGTATTTTTGTACAGTTATAATTGCTGTCATTCAGCTACAATCAATGAGCACAATAATAACAAATGTTTACCTATTTTCCCGTGGTAAGAAAATAAACAAAACACACATACACTTTTCTTTCCAATTCAAATGATGGTAGCCTTCAACAAGTTGCTTATCCCCACGCATGGTATTCTTATACCCCAACTTCAGTCTTTGTGTGGTTTCTATCCCAACTGCTGTTGAGCTTGAAGATTTGATAGTCAAATTAATTTCTCTTTTATAAAAATATGGTTTCTAAATTCTTATGTTTAAACACATGCTTTCAGTATGTCACAGACAATAAGTAAAGTCTTCTATAATATTAATGCACAAACATTATACCTCAATGCTCTGAAAAGGTCTCTGGTTGAATGGTTTGAATAAGGCAGATTTTGACAGATGTAAACAAGAGTATGTGATACAAAAAAAATATTTGTATAATTTTTTAAATTACATGTGCTTGATATGAAAAGTTAGTATTTCTCAAAGATTTGTTTTTCTATTAAAATTAGACCTTTGAAGTTTATATCCACTCTCATAATAAACCAGTACATAACCAGTACATAACCAAAAGGCCAAACTTCCTAACGGATTTTAAATTTCCTAATGTTAAACATTTTATATGCTTTTTTATTGTTTAAAATATTCTAAAAATAGTTATATTAATAGATAATTCTATATTATTTTCTGAAAAAAATGCAATATTAAAATGCAAAATTAGCCAGTCTAGGATTTTACTTATCTTTTACTTAAGGTAAAAAACAATTTAGTTGAAAAATTATTTACAATTTAATAAGGAAAGGTCATTTTATTTAACATTCTTTTAAAAAAACATTGTTCTCCATTATATTTTTTATTCCTTTGTGGGCAAGATTGATTGTTCAGGATATTAAATTGTCAAATATATTAAAAATTTCAGTCCAGCTGGCATGGCTCAGTGATTGACCTATGAACCAGGAGGTCATGGTTTGATTCCCAGTCAGTGCACATGCCCAGGTTGCTGGCTCAATAACAGGAGGCAGCCAATCAGTGGTTCTCTGTCATCACTGATGTTTCTATCTCTCACTCCCTCTTCCTTCCTCTCTGAAATTAATGAAAACATATAGTTTTAAAATATAAAAAGAAAATATATACACTCTTGGTCCATTGGCACAGATACATAATAGAGGTTTAGTTTTCCAGTGAAGGAGCTATCTGGTAATAAAACACTGACAGACTATGACAGTCTGGTAAAGTATGGCCAATCCCACAAAATTGAGGACATGCTTGATCTAGGTATGGCATTGTAGACAATAGAATGCAGGGTTTAGGGCTCAATCAAATAGCCATTGTTATGGTAATAAAAGACTAAGATGGACAAAGGCTGGGAAGAAGTCAACTTTCTCTCCCACAGTTGTCTGAATGCCACTTCAGGAAAATGAAGGGCCAGGATACCAAAGTATTGAGAACTAAGTTTCTACTTATCAGCACTTAGAGTTCAGACATCAATTCCACTTTCTTTTCACCCTCAATGCATATAGCTAACACTAACACAACACTGCCAAGATAAATGATATGTAAAATGTGTCAAAGAGGTACAGGATTAATTAATTCATAGTAAAGTTTTCTTTAATCCAGAAAAATCCAGGCAGCTGTTCAATGATTCTCTCTCATCATTGATGTTTCTATCTCTCTCCCCCTTTCCCTTCCTCTATGAAATCAATAAAAAAAATATATTTTAAAAAAGTTAATATACCATGTTATGCTCTTCCCATCTACAGATATGTCCTTTAAATCTATATATTGATACGATGCATTCATAAATTTTGCTTAAAATATCAAACATGTTTATAAAAAGTATTAAAAGCTGAGACATATTTTATGCTAATTTTTAAGGCAATAATGTGACTCAGTGTAAATGAAAATGGAAACATCTAAAGACTCTTCAAGATGGTCAGTCTTGGTCTTTTATTACCTTGATTTGACTACTTATAGAGCAAACAATGTCAGTGAAACCCTTTTAATAATTTCAACTGTGTGCTTCTGCTGTCATGGAAGCCATTAACATCATATAAAGGGTCAGTTTTCTTTATTTCTTAAACTTTATATGTTACTTCTCCAACCAAAAAATAATAATAAAAAAATTCGTAATATTTGATTATGTTTTCAGCATCCCAGTATGTGGTTTATTCCATTTTTTAGATACTGATGATGCAGGGACAAGGTTAAGCCACTCTTGAGGCCATTACAAAATTGACCTGGGTTAGCCCTATTTGGGTTTGTTTTGTGAGGAAAGTTAAAATACAAGTAGAATTGTGTGTGTGTGTGTGTGTGTGTGTGTGTGTGTTACTCCAGTTTTTGTTTTGCCTCTGAACTGTGTGATGGAATGTGGGGGCTTCTTTCTAAATGTCTCCAAGACAGAGAGAAGGAACTTTGATAGATTTTATCCAAAAAGTGCCTCTGGATCTCCAGCACCCCATCTAACACTGCACAGGGAAGTCCACGCCTACTATGAAAAGTGATTTCATGTGCTAATACAAATTAACACACAGCAACTACAAGTGTGTCTGTTTGTTACTGTCCTTCAGTGATTTACGATGGCGTACAGTAAAGCAAAGTAGCTGTTACTGTTTGTGGTAAACAGCTGGGAGAACATTTGATTCTAAGCAGTTTTCTCCATGGCTTACAATCTTGATGCACTTACAAATTATATGACAGACTGTCTACAAGCACTTCTTCATAAGGGTAAAAGATGGCAGATGTCAAGTAATTTTCCAGCCTAATGTGAATTATTATTTGTAGATTAGATTAGTTTTTAGAGCTAAAACATTAGTGTGGGTTTCTTTTTGAACAGTTATTCAGGAAAAATAAAATTTAAGAAGTAGCAGTCTGACTACATAAAAATACTTGAGTGGATGAAATGGTGGATGAAAGTGTTCATGGTTTTATGAGAGTAATGGAATCTGTCTGGTAAGCAAAGGAGACTTTAAGAATCTGTGGTTTTTCCTTTGATTCTCAGAGTTTCTATTGGTTGATTTATATGATAATACTTCGCATATAATGTACACAGATATTTGTAAAGGTAATTATACTAATTAACATATTTGCAAGAAATTTTAATTATAGTAAAAAAAAACTATATTGATAACAGTTGTGCAACTTGGACCCTATCATAAATGCCATGTTGTCTTCACTGATTTCAAAAGAAGAAGAAAAACAAGTTCTAAAGGACCCTAGGACATGTCATGCCAGTATAAAATTGGGTCTCTAATAATAATCTTTATTCTTTTAAACTGTTTTTAATGGGTTTTTTTCTCTTTTAAAGGCACTATTTTAGTGTTTCTTTTTCTGGATGAATTCCACCAATTTGCATAATACAGAATTTTTTATCTTTCTGGTGAATTTTAAAATTGGACACTCTTTCTTTCTTTGGCTAGGTACATACGCTCTGAAAGGTCCATCATTCTAATTAACTTCTGCCTGTCTATCATCTCATCCAACATCCTCATACTGGTTGGACAGACTCAGACTCATAATAAGGTATGACTGGTAATTATTCTGATTATCTTTGTGCGCTTATGGTTTGACATAAAGTTGGTTACTGATCATCCAAACACTTATTCTAGATAAAATGGAGAACATTTGATAAAATTATTTTTTAAATTATTTCCTGAATAAAAGTATTAACTCTTCCAGACCAGATATGCATTCCCTTGGATTAATTTCTTGGGTATCGAGAGGCTGTTTATAATAGTAAAAAATATATGTTTGTTAAGCATTATATCAAAGCTCTTTGAGTTCAAAGCCTTAGAACATCAAAAGCACAAATTTAGATTCTTTATCCTAATTTTAATAGGATTGCCTATGTTTTGGTCTAATTTATTCACATACTGATTCCTAAAAGTCAACTATAAATTGCTTAAAAGTGTAACATAGATCTTGAAAATCTACCCAAAAATTGTCTATAGATAATAATCTAAGATAGTATTAGGTGAGAGCGACACTAGGTTTTATACCTTTTAAAAAGTTTTAATTTTCCAAAAGTATCTTGAAATATAACCAACATTGCAATTCTTCGGCTGTATTGTCAGTTTCAACAGAAAGTAGGTCCTATTTATGAGAATTGACTTGAGTTGAATGACCAGGTTTGTTCCAGAACTGACTGTCAGCTCTCTTTACTAAACTACTCTGAAATGCATTCCAAGAAAACCATAATAGCAATCTTAAATTAACTTATCCCTACCTCAAAGGAATTCTGGTAAACACTGCTTTAATAACATGTCAATTAATTTGGGCCTGTTTTTTTTCCTCAACTTTTTTTTTTCAAATGCTAAAGCAAATAATTGAAGTTTTCCCTATAAGCTATCATTTAAGAAAATAAAATGTACTTTGCAATAGGTTGTTTTGATATAATAGATATTTGTAAGACATGTATAGTTTAAGTTTTTTCCACCAAAGCCTCCTTTCCCATCATTGTTTACCATCCAAACACTCTTGAGTGATGCCCCTCATTAGAATATGAAAGCTGCACATTCTTCAGCAGGAAACATGCATATAAAACTGTTTTATGTTCTGTGGCAAAGTTTTTATAAGTTTTGAGTCAAATAATAAAATAGAATTTTCCACAAGATTTGCTACATATTACAGTGTTTATTGTCTGAATCATTATATAGAAATATAATGTAAGCCACAAATGTAAGCCATATATGTAATTACTAGAGGCCTGGTGCACGAATTCATGCACCAGTGGGGTCCCTCAGCCTGGCCTACAGGGTCACGCTGAAACTGGCTCTCCAACATGCCCTGAAGGGTCCCAGGTTGAAAGAGGATGTAGGCCAGGCCAAGGGACCCCACCGGTGCAAGATCGGGGCCAGGGAGGGATGCAGGAGGTAGGGCAGCTGGGGAGGGACCGCGGGAGGGCTCCAGGGAGTATCTGGCCCATCTCGCTCAGTCCCAATCAGCCAGACCCCAGCAGCTAGCTAACATACCAGTCAGAGCATCTTCCCCCTGGTGGTCAGTGCATGTCATAGCGACTGGTCAACTGGTCAACTGTCTGCCCTCTGGTAGTCAGTGCACATCATAGTGAGCAGTTGAGCAGCCTTAGCATATCATTAGCATATTACTCTTCGATTAGTTGAACAGCTGATCAGAACACCAGACACTTAGCACATTAGGCTTTTATTATATAGGATAATATCTTAGTAGCCATATTAATTAAATGAAAAACAAGTGAAATTAATTTTAATAACACAGCAGGTCCTTGAATAACTTTCTGTTCAATGTCATTTCTATATAACATTGAGATACTGTAGGAACTTAATTGTTCATATAAATTAGCCTATGGCAAAGTTGATTTCCTTACACAACATTTTCCTCAAAGTCGAAGAACCAACTGATGACAAATGAGTACTGACTTATATTTAACCCAATATATCCAAAAGTTGACCTTTTAACACATAATTCTATTTTAATGTTAATACAAAATTTTTAAAATATTTTTATTGAATCTTAAGAATCTAGGTGTACTTTATACTTACAATCCATTTCAATTCAGACTAGCTTCATTTCAAGTACTCAATGAATATCGTATTATATAGGCATAAATGCTAATAATATTTGGAAGCTAAAATAGTCACAAGAAATTATATTCCTCTTGGCCATTTTGGCTTTCCCAGGTTTCCAATGTCCCTGTTTTATATGAAAATATCTGCAAATATGAGGAACATAAAAGGCAAGATAAGACAGGTCTAGTTTCACTTTTCATTTCTGGTTATAAAAAATGGTTGGAATGGGCTTAGTTAAAAATAAAAAAGTTTGGTGTCATTTGTGTTCTCCCCAGGTAAACAACTGGAGAATAGATTACACCTGGTTTGGGAACCATCCTGGTTCTCTTCCAGATAGGCTATTTATGCTAACTTTGCTGCTGCAGTTATTGATGATTGTGGCAAGATGCAGGTTGTAGGTGGTGGTGGTGATGAACAATATGGGAGATTATTGGATTTCTCTTATGCTATGTTAATTTTACTTTACTAGCTCTGAGTAGATGATCTTGCAAGCCTAAGACGATTCACTATAGAATGGCTAGGAGAAAAAAATGTAAAACACTGGGATTTTACTCTTAATTATTCCCAAGGGGGAATAATAATATAGGTGGCTATGAAATATGTACTAGGTTGAATTAAATTGACCCTACTCCATTTTAATGTAAAATAGCAGTATGTGAAATGCTATACCTGCTTTACTGTATTTGGGATTAATGATTTCTAACAAAACAAAAAAAAAGAAGAAGAGAACATTTTAAAAATGTATCATTTGTATTTTTTTCTGTGGAAACTTCAGGAAAGTATTTTAAAAATGTAAAATATTGATTGGTGGTTACAGTATTTTATCAATGTTGTGAGTTAGGACCGTATTGCTGCTGTGGGCATTTTGTAATTGATCAGACTCCTATATTTGACTTCCCTGGTAAGTTTTGATTGATGCTTTAGTATTCCCCACCTGGAAAAATAGAAATATCTGTGAAAGCTTTCTGATGAACAAGAGATTTGGTACTGCCTCTGAGAGTTGTCATGGCTAGTTGTGTGAAAACTGGTATTTGATGCTGATGTCCAGAATAGTTTTGAAGTGCCATACTGGGATCTTTCTCCGAATTGCTTGTTGAAATGTAATTGACTCAATTATCTCACTGTGGAGCATCTCTGTTTCTTTTGAGTTGGGATAGAAAGAAGCTGAAATAATCCATTGTTAAAAAATATGATGTATTCAAAATTTTAAGCTATATATTCAATTGCTGGCAGCAGAGTAAAGAATCTAATGCAATACTTTAAATCTCCTTAAAATTCAGTTATAAATTTAATTATAACTCACTTCATTATTTTCAAGCTTTCTCATAAAGTGTCATTGCCCTTTAATCTTTGTGCATTTATAATTTCAACCAGGATGTTCATGTACCACTGGGATATTGTTTATTTGTCAAGACTTTCCTTTGTACCTTAAATATAAAAGTTGAGCCTTCTGGTACTGTTTTGCAGAAAGCAAAGATTATTTTGGAAACAAACATAATCAGAGAATAGTTTTCTTAATCACAAAAATATATATCTGCTTCTTTCTAAAAGACTGTGAGATGATTTAGTATATTAAAGATTTCATAGTATTCTTTTTAACTGATGGAAGCCAAATTTGGCAATACTCTTGGGGTTTTTTGTTGTTGTTCTTGTTGGCTTTTGGGGAGTTGGGTAATGGTGACCACCCAACAACTTTGAAATGCTCAGTAGACAGTCTCACTAACAGGCTATAATGAAAGCAAGTCAAGTCTAGATTCTGTCACACAGCCAGGTATTTTTTAGGTAAAGACTTATAACAAATCAGGAGCAAAACCTGTTCTGTAAGCACAATGAAATTCTAGGTCTTTCTCATTTTAGGTACTTTAGCCATACCTTGTATGCAACATTCACTTGAGGTGGACATAGGAACACTCTAGAAGCAGAATTCTGCGACCTTTGGTCACCATGATTCAATCAGAAATCCTCCTAATCTAATAAAGCTGTGGGCCCATCTCTAAGAGGTGCAGGATATAGGCCTCAATAGAATCTTTCATACAGTCCATTCAGGAGTAAGAAGTGTTTAATTGTATTAAGCTAATTTACATATCCTCAATGCCTTTACTTTTACCAAAGGGAACCTGTTAATACATTCACCATAATGATTAATCAGACACTAGTTCATCATCTTTTTTTTTAAAATATATTTTATTGATTTTTTACCAAGAGGAAGGGAGAGGGATAGAGAGTTAGAAACATCAATGAGAGAGAAACATTGATCGGCTGCCTCCTGCACAACCCCTACTAAGGATGTGCCCGCAACCAAGGTACATGCCCTTGACTAGAATCGAACCTGGGACCCTTCAGTCCACAGGCTTATGCTCTATCCACGGAGCTAAACCAGTTAGGGCCATCTTTTACATTCAGTTTGATATGAGTACAGTGTTGATTGTGCATCGCTTTACCTAGATAAAAAGGACTTGCAGTTGCCACCTGGAGCATGGTCCTTTCAATTATAATAACAGCTGGAAGTAAAGGTTAAACTAACCAGTACATATATAGCATCATAATGAGAATATCCAAGTATTATAAAATAAATTACAGCTTGAAAATGTTAAAAATTTTGAAAAATAATGTTCAAATTTGAGAGGACAAAGTTAAACACTAAACTTAGTCATAAGGGGCCTAGCAAAGTCCTCATTGACAGATCAAGGGAAGCTTTTCAAATTATTTTGGATGGGGATTTTCTTAGCACAATTTAGGAGGAATTTAGCTCATGGTTCTTTATGTATGGGTCATTGAATTACATAACGGGATGTGTTCTTCAGTCTTACAAAAAATACAAAAATTTTCTGTGTTGGAGCACTTCTTAAACGTCACATACTCTACAAAGTTCTTTTACTTAATCTGTGCTTACTTACCCTTTCTGAAGTGTTGTTATGATTTTGTTCTGTACTTTGTATAGGGATAGTTAAGATCGTCCAAACTAGAAGGCTGTGGTCATTGTAATGGGAGATGTTTTTGTGTTGTCCGAATTGTGTTGTTGTTTTTTAAATAAAATATTGAATTTAAATACCTTGAATTGGGTGAAGCACTCTCTAATTCACCTATTTCCCCCATGACTTTCTTTTGCCAAACACTCAAATTTCTCACACCTTACTTACATACCTGCTTCTGAATGTATATGTGTTCAAGTTCTGAGAAGGAATATCGAATATGTGTTTTCAGCTATTCATACTGTTTCTCCTTATACCCTATGACACAGTCTGCCCCGCCTCTTGGAATTCAGTGGTCTTCATGCCTCCCTGGAGACATCTATCTCTCAGGTGGTGATGGGTTAAGAACAGGCACTTTAAGACAGATAGACCTAAACACCCTACATCTACCACTTGCTTCCTAGTGGTATGATCTTGAGCATGATATTCAGACTCTATAGACCTTAGCTTCTTCTTAGTGTCTCCCTTGCAGTGTTGTCAGGATTACCTGAGCTAGTACATGTGAAGCACTTGGTAAGCACTTCTTAAACAGTAGTTGTGATTATGGTCACATAGCAAATCTAATAAACCACCCACCTGTGCCAGTTGTACGCTCATGTATTTCTCAAAGTTGGCTTTCGGCCTCTGCCAGGTACTAATAATCATTAGTCTACCATTTCCAGCATCATTAAACTCACTCTCTACCTTATAGCCCAAGTGATGGAACTAAAATTAAACTCTGATCACTTTACTTCCCTGTGCAAACATGTATTGTTGTCTCACGTCCCATAGAAGTGATTTTCAGACTGTGCTCAGACAGAAACAGTGGAAAATGTTTTATTTCTCTATCAAAGTTTCTGTTCACTGATTTGCATTAACATATTGGGGCTCAAGAACAAATTTTATAGAGAAAGCGTTCTGTAGCTTATAACACTTGAAAAGCCTTGAGCATGACTTGTGCTGACGTCTCCATTCTCATTCTGTTTTACTAACTTTGTTTACTACACCAGCAACACCAAACTGCTTACAGTTCATCAAAATCATCCAGTGACTTCCTGTTTTGTTTTTTGTTTGTTTGTGTGTTTGTTTGTTTTTGCTACCCTTCAGCCCAGAGGGAGCACTGCTACTCTCCTCCCTACCTGACTTCCCAAACGCTTTCATCTGTCTTGTGCTCATTCTCTGACACTCTGTCCAGTCCTTTCTTTCACTTTTAGAAGCCCTCCTCTTTCCTCCACTTTTAGCTACACCAGCTCTGGGGATCCATGATTCCCAGTGTGTATCTACAATCTAGTATTATATTACTTGCTTTCAACCAGACTATACATTTCCAGAGCAGGTGTAGATTATATTCATTCTTAAATTTATTGGCAACATACAGTCTGAGTATAGTAAGTATATAATAAATGTTTATTGATTGAATGAGTAAATGCATTTACTTAAATTCATCATTTGGGCTTATACCTACGAAGCTAATAGCTGTAGTTAGTTTTACAGAGATTAGGGTCCCCAACTCTGACAGAATCTAAGTCAATATGGTAATAAAGACAATGGCATGCTTTAAGGGTGATTTAGTTCCTGGGTTTTAGTGAAGAGACTTTGAAACAAAACAAATGTGAATCTTTTCACTTGACATGTCACATAAAACAATGTCCATAACCTTCAAAAGAAATGTTTATTAGTTATTTCTCTCACAGAAGTCATTCCTTGCTAATAATGACCCAAGTGCGTGTTTATTATATCTCAGATGTGTGTATCCTAATGACTGAAGCTATAGCCTCCTATTTAGATTTGTTAAAATCTAATTTATTGACTTGCGATGATGGTTGTAAAAGGATTTGATGTAATAAGCTTATGTGTGACTCATTTGAGTCCATTTTGAGTTATCTTACTAATTCTGGATTCCTGAAAACCTTTATCATATCAAGGAACAGAATAGTTACTTAGTTTTTTTATTTACCCAGGCTCTCAGCAATGCAAAATTATTTTGTCCTATTGTTATGGGTTCATCAAAAGAGACAGTGGGGTTAGAGAGACTTTTGGCCCACTTTAACCTTCTTGTCCCCTGATTCTACATTTTCCAGTTTTGCATGGTAGGAGCCAAAGATAACATCATCAAAGGGAACTTCAAAATAGGACAAAAGATCAATATTAAGGGTGGGTTTGAAACAAGCCAAGAAGATAAAAGTGGAATTATTTAACAACTAGAGGCCTGATACATGAAATTCGTGCAAGAGTAGGTCTTCCTACACCCCTGCTGCCGGCACCAGCTTCCCTCTGGCACCCGGGACCCGGGCTTCCCTCCAGCTGCTGGCAGGCCCCTGGGGCCCAGGCTTCCCTCACAGACCCTGGCTTCGTCTGGAAGGTTGTCCGGAAGGACATCTGGTCTAATTAGCATATTATGATTTTATTATTATAGATAAGAAGTTACTGCAAGGTTTTTGATATCAGGAGCCAAATCACCTTGAGGGACAGGGAAGCCAGTTTGGGCATTAAGTGTGTGTCCTTAGGTCACATTCCGAGGCTAGGCAAAACACCCAAAGAGCGAGCACTCCTTCACCTGGGAAGAAGTAGAACACAAGTGTCAGGCTTTTATGCCACAGGTGCTTGGAGAGTGTCAGTCTATTTGATTACTTTCTGTACATTTGTCCTCAGGCAGCTGTATAAATGTGTCCTCCAGGCAATGGAAAGGGACTCCTTGATTTGGCCAATTCCTAGTCTCCACGCCCACTCCCTTTAAACCTAGCCTTCAGGATTTCTCAGTTAGACTACCATAGCATCCTTCTAACTTTGGTCTGCTTTAAAATTTGTGTTAGCTCCTCCTTCATGTGGGAAGTGTCCACCCAAGGTTTAGTCCATGTATCCTGCAGAACTAGAACAGCGATCCTTTGACAGTTTCTGAAAAGGCTTCTGCAGAGAGCAAAGGGAGCCGAAGCACTTTGAATACTTTCTTTGGAGCAACTAAACACAATTTCTTCACACAGGTGACTATTGGGTACCAGTATATAAAAAATTAAAGCATGAATCAAATCACTCTCAAGCTAACAGGACGTTTTATGAATAGAAGAAGCTAAAAGCAGCTAACAAATGCCCAGGGCATGATACAAAGCTGGCTGTCTTTGTAGAAGAAAACTTCTTAAAATACAGCAAAAAAATGTGAAAGCCCCTATTAGAGAAAGTCTGTGTAGCCTCATCCAAAGGTATTGGGCAAAAAAGTTACATCTACCATAGAAGCTAGGAATGGCAGAGCCCAGCTAATCCCCTTCTGAATTCACCCTTAGAGTCCTTTTTTTAAAACCTCTAAACCCCTGGTCCTATTTGCATCCTAAAAGTTGGATTATTGTTATGCATATTAGATCATAAGCATTGCTATAGCAAAACTTAGAGCTAAAGCGCAAATGCTAATGCCTATTAGCAGAAAAAAAAACCTGTTAGAAGATTTAACTGTGTTTTTCACTTCTTTTGTGATGCCAGTCAGTTAATTTTAAATCTTAAACTTTAGAGAAAGAAGTGGGCACAGGACTGAGTTGAGTCTCTAGGTCTTAACTATAAAATTTTATAGTATGAAATTCAAAGTACGGAAATTAAAATATTAATAGCCATCCTAGGCTTCTAGTGTACTGAATCAAAGATTTAGGTTACAGTTATAATGAAAGGAGAAATGATTAGCTTTAACTGTAGAAATATAATGATAACTGTTATTGAAAAATTTTAATTCATTAATATTTATAAGAAGGGCCTGTATACGTGGTCTGTGTATTAAACTATAATACATATGGTTTTTATATATTTCTGTAGATATGTCTTTGGTAAATGATAAATCAGTATGTGCATATAATTAGGTTGACAAAGGGATTTTGAATGAACCTTATCTCTGCTTTGCATTCTTATTGTTAATTAAATTCATTGGTATTTCAAAGTTATTTTTCCTAATGGATAGGAATGTATATTGGTTTTACAAAATATAAATTAGTTCTATTTGTTTTTTTGTTTTTTTTAATATTTTTTATTGATTAAGATATTACATATGTGTACCCTCTACCCCCCCTCCCCCTGCTCATCCCCTCACCTCCCCGTTGTCCGTGTCCATTGGTTAGGCCTATATGCTTGCATATAAGTCCTTTGGTTGATCTTTCCCCCTTGCCCCCACCCTCCCCTACCTTCCCTCCAAGGCCCGACAGTCCAATCAAAGCCTCTCCGTCTCTGGATCAGTCCTTGTTCATCAGTTTATGTTGTTCATTATATTCCACAAATAAGTGAGATCTTGTGGTATTTATCCGCTCTCCAGTTCCATCGATGCTGTGGCAAATGGTAAGAGTTCCTTTTTCTTCTTCCTCTTCTTAAAGAATACCTTTCAGCATTTCATATAATGCTGGTTTGGTGGTGATGAACTCCTTTAGCTTTTTCTTATCCGTGAAGCTCTTTATCTGACCTTCCATTCTGAATGATAGCTTTGCTGGATAAAGTAATCTTGGTTGCAGGTTCTTGCTATTCATCTCTTTGAATATTTCTTGCCACTCTCTTCTGGCCTGCATGGTTTCTGTTGAGAAATCAGCTGACAGTCGGATGGGTACTCCCTTGTAGGTAACTGACTGTCTTTCTCTTGCTGCTTTTAAGATTCTCTCTTTATCTTTTGCTCTTGGCATTTTAATTATGATGTGTCTTGGTGTGGTCCTCTTTGGATTCCTTTTGTTTGGGGTTCTCTGCGCTTCCTGGACTTGTAAGTCCATTTCTTTCACCAGGTGGGGGAAGTTTTCTGTCATTATTTCTTCAAAAAGGTTTTCAATATCTTGCCCTCTCTCTCCTTCTGGTACCCCTATAATTCTGATGTTGGTACGCTTGAAGTTGTCCCAGAGGTTCCTTACACTATCTTCGTATTTTTTGAATCTCTTTTCTTTTTTCTTTTTCGGTTGGGTATTTTTTGTTTCTTTGCATTTCAAATCTTTGACTTGATTCTTGGGATCCTCTTGTCTGCTGTTGGATCTCTGTAAATTATTCTTTATTTCAGTCAGTGTATGCTTAATTTCTAGTTGGTCCTTTTTCATGACCTCCATGGTCTCACTATACTCCTTGAGGGATTTATTAAATTTATCGGCGGTTTCCATAAAATTCTTGAAAAACCTTATAAACGTGGCCTTGAACTCTATATCCAGTCGTCTGTCCTCCTCCGTTTCTGACAATTGTGACCTGTTTCTCTGTCTCCGCATTTTGGCTGCTTCCCTGTGTTGACAGAGTGTCCCTGCGCGCCAGGTGTCCTGTAGGGCCCAGTAGCTCAGCCTCCCCAGTTACCTGGGGTGGACACTCTTGGTGCACTCTTGGTGCCTTGGTTGTTGTAGGATCACTGGGAGGAATTGACCTCCAGTCCAATTGGCTGTGGGAAGCAGCTGTGTCTGAAGTGGGAGAATGGTCCCCCTCTGACCACTGGGTACAGTGGCTCCTGGTTCTAAGGAGGTTCTAAGTCAGCCCCTGCCTGAGGCCACAGAGCAGGAACCACGAAGAGGCTCAGCTGTGAAGCAATGCAAGCCGCTGCGGGGCCTTGGGCCTTCTCTTGGAAGTTCCGGGTCTGCTTGGCTGGGCTGTAGTTAGGTACATTCACATGCAAAAGCCTCTGCTGCAGCCTGGGTGGGGCGGGGTCTCAGGGAGTCAAAAGGGGCGGAGAAAGACGCTATGGCTGATTCTCCGCGCCCGGAGTCGCACGTCTCAGTGTCCCGGTAACGGCTGCAAGCACCTCTGAGGGAAATCCGCCCTCAAGTTCGCCCGCTGCCGCCTGACAGAGTCGCCTCTCCCCATATGAGACCTGGGTCCCCAGAGACTTCCCGGAACCGGAGTTCAGAGCAGTCGGGAGCTTGTGATTCAAAAAGACAGCCGCGTCCTCAGGTGCCACCCCCTTTCCGCGCACGCGAGCCGCCGCCGCCGCCGTACCTCTGCACTCAGCCTCCGCAGCTCCTCTGGCCCTCAGCGTGCTTTTCTTTTCTTCTAGTTGTAGAAATTACACTCAGCCAGCCTTCCTGTTGTTTTGGAAGATGTTTGCTCCGTCCTTTGGGATAATTTTCAATTGTTGTGTGGGGCCACCATTTCCCGGTGTTTATCTATGCCGCCATCTTGGTTTCTCCTTGTTTTTTTTTAATATAGATACTTTTGTTTCTTTTTATTAGAAATAAGAGGATCTAATTTCTCTGTTTAGAAACATTTGTTATATGCCTTTTTAACTTCCAAAATAAAGTTACAAAGTGAATCCTGTAGACCTAAGGAGGAAATACCCATTAGAGAAATAAAAATGGTAATCTGTATTTATTATCTATTGCTGCACAACAGATTACCTTAAACTTCATGACTTAAAAACAATAATATTTATAAACCTCTCCATTTCTGTGAGTCAAGAATTTGGAAGTGATTTAGCTGGACAGTTCTGGCTCAGCATCTCTCATGATGTTGCAGTCAGCCCTGTGAGAGGCACAGTCATCTGAAGGCTTGATTGGGGCTGGAGGATCATCTGAAAGGTGGCTCATCATTCCAGGTGTGATGAAAGCTTCAGATTCTAAATGAAGGGTTTTTTAAGCTTTACCATTTGTCAAGTTTGCATAACCATTCAAACTTGTGTGCCAGATACTGTCCACAAAGCCTAGTGAACTATATAAATGGTAAATCAGAGCATGATACTTGTCTGCTTAAAACACTTCAGTTAGAATAAGTGAAGCTTCCATTATACCTGGGATGGTATCCAAACCCCATAAATTGGCCCACAGGCTCCTGCATGACCTGGCCTCTTGGTACTTCTCCTACCTAACCACCCCAGAGTCATTATTTTTCCTTTCCTTCACTATATTCCTGCCATGCTGGTCTTCCACTAGGATTAGCCAAAAGCTAGGTGAGCATGAAATGTGAAAATTGAACTGAAACGCCCTGAATTCCCTGGTTCTTGTCTCGATGGTTTCGAAGAAGCCACGGACAAAAGGTGATAGGTGAAAAGTATAGAAACTTTATTGCAAGCAGACACTACCTCTAAAACCGCATTCAAAAAGCTAAACCTAAGGCTCTGTCCCTCCTGGATGGACAGAGGAGCCACTGAAAAGGGTGACTGCTGCTTTCTTTGTGCTGAGGCATTAAATAGGCTGCAGTTCCTTGTCTGAACCTGACCCCTTCTTATTGGTCATTCTGCTACATAGAATTAGTTTTCAAAGCTCAAAGCCCGTGTGGTGTCCCCCATGTCCTCTCCCCTATCTTGTTGGTTGGAGTCACTGTTGATTGATCTTATAGCTCTCCCAGTTGTGTTGGCAGAGAAGGCCTTATCTTCAGGCCCTCCCAGCTACTCAGGTCAGGGCTACTTTTGGCCTAACTCAGTGGTTGGCAAACTCATTAGTCAACAAAGCCAAATATCAACAGTACAACGATTGAAATTTCTTTTGAGAGCCAAATTTTTTAACCTTAAACTATATACATTAGTACATTGTTACTAACTTAATTAGGGTACTCCTAAACTGGTCTTTGCTAAAAACATCCTCAATCTGAGAAGTCGATCTCAGAGAACGTACCCCCACTTCTTCTAACGCCACTTCTTCAAAATAGACTCGCCCAGGCCGAAAACCGACTTCTGCGCATGGGCCATGAAGTTTCAATCCCACTGTATGCGCGCCCGCACGTGGTATTTTGTGGAAGAGCCACACTCAAGGTGCCAAAGAGCCGCATGTGGCTCGTGAGCCGCAGTTTGCCGACCACTGGCCTAACTTATGTTCACTTTAATTGCTCAGGCCTGAGTTACCCCTGTTTATGGCTGGCTGTCTTAATTGCCCAGGCCAGATCTATTTCTGTTTGCCTGTGGCATTTCTTTATTCTCTGTACAAGTAAAATAAACACCCTGGCGCCTTCAAGTCTCCATTATGTATTCCTTCCCATGGACCATTTTCATTCCTAAAACCTCCTAAGCCTTCCTCATTAAGCTAGCTAGCTACCCCTTTCAACCAGATGCCTCGTTTGTGCCTATTGTCCTTGTGCAATTATTACAATTAATTAATTATTAATTGCAAGTGTCCTTGTGCACTTACAAAATTGTCTTAGTTGTATGCTTTGCCTAGCATGTAGATCTTTCCCATGCTTCAGGGCTTTCTCACATATTTCTCCCTCTGCCACAGTTATTCTTCTTTCATCTTAGGCTAGCCTTGTTAATTTAGACATGTCCTGCAGCTCAAATAGAATCTTCTCAGGGAGAAGTGCCTGAGAAGTCTATCCATTTGACACCATGCATAGTTATTACAATATAATGTTGTACTTTATAGCCTCCTGACATTTTTATATCTGGCAATTTGTACTTCTTAATCCCTTCTCCTTTTTCACCTATCCTCCTAATCCCCTTCCACCTGGCAACCATCCTTTTGTTCTCTATATCTATGAGCTGTTTCTGTTTTATTTATTTTACTTTTTTAGATTCTACATATAAGTGAAATCATATGGTGTTTGCCGTTCTCTGCCTGACTTATTTCACTAAGCATAATACCCTCTAGGTCAGTCGTGGGCAAACTACGGCCCGCGGGCCGGATCCCGCCCGTTTGAAATGAATAAAACTAAAAAAAAAAAAAAAAAAAAGTACCCTTTTATGTAATGATGTTTACTTTTTTTTTTTTTAATATATTTTATTGGTTTTTTACAGAGAGGAAGGGAGAGAGATAGAGAGTTAGAAACATCGATGAGAGAGAAACATCGATCAGCTGCCTCCTGCACATCTCCCACTGGGGATGTGCCCACAACCCAGGTACATGCCCTTGACTGGAATCAAACCTGGGACCCTTCAGTCCGCAGGCCGACACTCTATCCACTGAGCCAAACCGGTTTCGGCAATGATGTTTACTTTTAATTTATATCAGTTCACACAAACACTCCATCCATGCTTTTGTTCCGGCCCTCCGGTCCAGTTTAAGAACCCATTGTGGCCCTCGAGTCAAAAAGTTTGCCCACCCCTGCTAGGTCCATCCACATTGTTGCAAGTGGTAAGATTTCATTATTTTTTTGGCTTAAGTAATATTCCATTGTATATATGTACAACATCTTCTCTGTCCATTCATCCATCAATGGATACTTAGGCTGCTTCCCTATCTTGGCTTTTGTAATTAATGCTGCAATGAACACAGGGACCATCTTATCTTTATTTAAGTTCAAAAGGGAAGGGAAACTGTGTGCTTGATTTCCACTGCATACCCTGTCCCCAGCACAGTGACTGGCACATAGCACCAGGCACTCATCAAATATTTTTAAATGCATGAAGGAAATGTCTAACCCTCAGTTGTTGTTTCCTAAACTAACAGTGTGGAGGGGATATTATGAGGATCAAGAAAGATTACACCTAGGACAGTATCTGGCACACAATAAACTTTTGATTGAGGTAACATTTACATAAGGCGATAAGCACAGTGAACAATGTGCTGAGTTTTGACCAGCATATACCTATTAACCAACATCATAATCAGGATATGGAACACTACCATCGCCCTAGAAAGTTGTTTCTTCCAGCCAACCCCCATCCTTCTTGGCAACCGTTATTCTGGTTTCTGTCATCATGTGTTTTGTCTGTTTGGAAATTTTAAGTAAATAGAATCATATAATGAGTACCTTTTCATTCTGGCCACTTTCACGCGACGTGTTGGTTTTGAAATGCAACCACATTGTTGTATGTATTAATAGTGAATTCTTTTATATTGCTGAGTATTATTCTACTCTAGCAATATACCACATTTTGCTCATCCATTCTTCAATTACTAGACATTTAAATTGTTGGGTTTGTTTTTTGTTATTAAGAATAAAGCTGTTTTAAATTTCTTGTAAAATTTTTGTACGGTCAAGTTTTTTCATTTCTCTCAGGTAAATACGTAGGAATAGAAATGCTATGTTTAAGACAAGTTAGAGTATTTTAACTTAAAATAAAAGGAAACAAAACTGCTGAACAGTTTTTCAAAATTGTTGTACCATTTTATACTCTTACCAGTAACCTATGGCAGTTCCGGTGTTTCATATCCTTGACAACATGTCAATTATATTTTCCTAATAACTAATAAGGTTTAGGACCTATTCAGCTGTTTATAGCCCGTGTTATATCCACTGCTGTGGAGTTTCTCTCTGTTCAGATCTTTTCAACCTTTTTAAATTGCGTTATCTTTTTATTATTCCTTTGTAAGTGGTTTTGAAACTAAAGTATTCTGGACAAAAGTCTTTTGTTTTATATAATATATATTTAACATTTATACATACATATTCTTTTATCTCAGTCTGCGGCTTGCCTTTGCATTTTATTAATGGCATCTTTTGCTGAGTAGATGTTTTTAATTTTGTTAAATCTAGTTTGTCATATCTTTTTCCATAGTGTGTGTTTTGTGAGTCCTCTATAAGAGATCTTTGCTTATTCCTCAAGGTCATGAAGATGTTACTCTATATTATCTTCTATAAGCCTTATAGTTGTAGCTTTTATGTAAATCTATGGTATATCAAATTAATTTTTGTGTACAATATTATATTGGCACTGGGTCTCACTATATTTCAAATGGATATCCAATTGTTCTGACAGCATTTGTTAACAAGACTTTCCTTTGCCCATTAAATTGCTTTGGAACCTTTGTAAAAAAATCATATTAGAGTAAATCTGTAAATCAGAGAATTTGAGTTCTCTAACTTTAATCCTTTTTGTATTATTTTGTGTACACTACATCCTTTTGTCTAGATTTGCTAATCTAGATCCTCTCGATAGCCAAATAAATTTTAGAATCAACTTGCCAATTTCTAAATAAAAGAAAAAGGCTGTTGCAATATTGTTGGCATTGTATTACATCTCCAGGTAAATATAGGGAAGAACTGATATCTGTACTTAATAACTGTTACTATTAAGTTAGTGTCAATGGGCGTAGATTGGCTTCATGAAAGAGAACCATAAAGGTTTTGTGACCAATTGAATAAGAATACTGAGAAAGGAGGGATCATACCAATGACAGTGTTCCTTTGGGCTGTGACATGATGTTCATATTTAAACTGAAGACATAGTTGCAGAGAATCAGCAGTCCATTGGGAGATCTTTGACCTGCTCCAGGGAAAATATTCTGCTCCAAGCAATTTTTTCCTTGCTCTTGTCCTTCAGTCCTTTACTGGTTTTGGACTTTTCACTTATTGTGTCCTAAATATACTTTCTTTAAAAGGTAAAGCATTTTCCTTCCAAAATGATATATATTTTCTTCAACCCATAAGTAATTACAGACTAAATTTATTTTTCTTTACATTTCTTGAGTTGTTAATTACCAGATGAGGGCAAAATTGTGTCTAAGATCAAAAATTCTTGGACCACTTTCTCTTTAGGCATGTAGGCATGATTCCTTATGCCCTTTGTGCTTAGGTTCAAAATAGTATTTGTACAAAGTTAGAAAGTGAGCAGCTATGCTCCCCTCCAGGAACTCAGGCTTGTGTCACACTTTTTACATGGGAGCAAAGTATTTTTCAAACTAAGGGGAAAAGAAAGCCAAATAACAGAATTTATACCAAGCAAAACCACCTCTGACTTCATGTCCAATGAATGAGAACAAGTTTTAAAACCCATTTGTGAATATTCTGGCTAGAAACCTTTCTTTTTAATTTCACTAACTAGGATTTTTAAGTATAGATTCAGCATCCAACTATGCAATAATAGCCGCTCTTGCCTATTAATGAAAATACTCTGAATGTTGTTATTCAAAAGGTAACAGAAGACATTTACCCATGTGTCACTAATTGAGCCTAGTCCTTTTTACTGATGAAGTAATAGCATGAAAATGCCCATTTTTTTCAAGTATTAGACAGGATCCTGCTGTGTATAAATCATGGTTTACTACTAAAGAGCCTTTCTATTTTTCCCTGTGAGGCTATTTCAGTAATACAGAAATCTGAGTGTGTAGCATAACTACTATCTTTTTTACTTTTACATTTTCTTTGATTGTTAAATACTGAAGTTATAAATATTATAATTATTTCCAAGATTTAACTTGTGTGTTTTTCCTTGTTCTATAAGGACTCATCCTCCCCCCTCCCCCCCCCCCCCGAATTATGTATCACATCCTGCATTCATTGGCTTCCCTGGAAAGTCTGCATTCTGCAGCCCCCTCATTTGGCTTCATTAGCTGTTGGTTGCAAGTAGAAAAAGGAAATGGCATATGAAGTGAATAAAATGCTATTTACCTGTTCCCACTGTTAGCAAGTGGTGATAAACTCCATTAAAAACAAATGGCAAAAATGTATTACACAGATGGGGAAGTTCATTATTTTTCATTTTGCCTGATGATCATGTTCAAGATTTAGTGTACTGGTCGGCATTAGTGTCTCAAAGGGAACGAGCTTGAATTGCGTGAGAGCAGTGCATTTTCAGTGTGCATTCTGCCCTGGGTACCCACTCGTAGTTTCTTGTGGTGATAATGGAGCTTAGCTATGCACACCAAGGGAAAACTACATTCTTCAGGGTATCATGCAGGGTCGCTCATCACAGCATTCTTAATGCTTGTTGACAGACCTATCTGTGTGTAGCGATGTGGTTGTTATTCCATCGTGGAGATAGCTAGAGTGTATTTATGCAGGCTCCCCAGTCTCATGTCCAGCTATGAAGAGAATCCTTGTTAAGAGCTTCCGGAGCCTATTTGTTGAAAAAGAAGGGAATTTGAATGAAATCTCTGCCGCTAGCAATATAAAGAAAATGCTTAAGCTTCATTTTCAGAAATGGGATTGTATTCACAGAGAAGGATTTTTTTTAAAAAGACAATTATTTCTGCTGGTAGGGAGAATTCTAAGACCAGTAAAGGAATTCTTGGGGATTAGGGGAAAACAAGCAAGTTTCAGAGTTGAAAATAATGTTGATGGAGAGGAGCTGACTTTTTATACTTTTAAACATCTCACCCTGTCTTAAATCTTTTTTGAGAGGGGGAGGACTTGAAGGGTTCATGAATAATGTATAGTATTGGTGTTCTTTTCATAGAATAGTGGTAACAAGGATAACTTGTCAACATAAGAAATGTCTGTGTACTGAATCCACATGCATATAAAAGTGAAGAACACTTGGGGATTGTGCTGAGTGCTAAAATATTAAAGTTAATGTATTCAACAAAGTGAAAACTACGAAGTCATAGAGGAAATAAATTACTTTTGTCTCAAAAATGTTAGATTTCACAACCATTATTCTAAAGACTACATAGTGTAATATTCCAGGACCCCAAAGTAGGAATTATTAAATTATTATAATGGGATAAGCATTTAAAAGAGAATGACTGATCAAGAGAAATATATTTAAGAACCCAAGTGCAGATGTTGGAATCTGTACTAATAGTGGTTCTCAACTAGGGTAAAGGTGGCATTGCATTTAGAACCACATGGAGAGTTTTCAATCCACCTTCCCTACACCCTCTCCAAATTTGACACCTTTGGGAATTATATGAAAGATTGAAAATGTTCCCCAGGTGATTCCTGGTTCAGAATCACTGATATTAGAGCTTAAAACAGCAAAAGGAAAGATAGGTTAAAAAATCGAAGGCTGAAGTTTCCTGTCAGTACTTCTTCTGTGTTGGTCTGTTCCATGCAATCTACTTACCTCAGCCTTACTGCATGTCGAATAAGGATTAGAATGTACCACAGCAGTGTTTTGAAGATCAATATTAAACTTTTTGACCTTCCCGGAGAAAAGCACAATATATTAAAAGAAAGGAATCGACAGAGCCCAAAATACCATATCATTTCCAATTTGCTTAGTAAGAAAATGAGTCAGTATAATGTAAATTAATGCAAGTATTCAGCTCCACGCAAATGAGATCCAACAAAAGCTGGGCCTACACAGGGAAAAATTTTAAGTAATAAATATCTTATTAGATATCTTATAAGTCTTCAGTGACTAACTTTGTTGCAGCCAATTTGTCAGCCCTTCCACTACATTTCTTTAATGTTTTCTCCTGCACCTGTGTTCAAACCTTATGGTTAGTTTTAACCTTGAAAAGCTTAAACAAGAACGTGTTTATTGCCTCCCTCCACCCGCCCCTGGACTTCTCTATGTGTAATGACATCACAGGGTATATCCAGCAAATACAATATATGCATGTAATTTTAATGGAATTAGGTATAAAGGAGGCATTGTAAATATCAGAATAAAAATAAATAACGAAATTCTTCCAGCTTGGTAAGTTTTTCCTTTTAGGTTATAACAAACCATATTTTCCTAAGTATAAAATTGCCATTATTAGCTGGAAAAAAAACTTAACTAGAAGTTTAAAAATACAAATTCCCATGATCAAAAACCATCTCTTGAATAGAGTTGCCTTGTATAAAGTTTTTTTTTTTAAATACACAAAATCATGTGTCTAAGTGAGTACATTTGTGTGTGTGCATGTGTGTGTGATGTGGTTTATGCTCTGTGACAGACTTTTTGTTTTCATAATTCTTGTGGTGGGAGAGAGGGTGTGAGGAAGGGACACATTGAAAGTCTAACTTAAACATTTTTTTATGTGCCCCATCCTTTTAATGCACAGTAAAGCAGAATGATGAGTACAGATTTTGGGAAGATATTTGAGCCTGTTTTTATGTACTTCCATGTGTCTTGCCAGACTTTATTGTCCTACCTTCCAGAGTCAATAATTCAGATACACATAATTAATATGACCGAGGCTGCAAATGCATTTACTTCAAGGGGAGAAAAGGCTTTTCTCAGTGGGAGCATTAATAAATATTAATTTTGCCTTAGTATTTGGGACTTCCTTCTAGACACTGTTTGAGGCAACTCACCATAGCAAAAGGGGCCCTTGTCTCAAATCCTAACCTTGTCACTGACCGGATGATCTTAAGCTAGTCTTCTAATGTGTCTCAACACCAATTTTATTAACAGCAAAATGGAAATTTTTGTGTGTATGTTTGGTGGAGGTTGGATGGACGAACTAGAGTAAGGGGAGGCTTAGACTCTGCTTGGGGACAGGATGGTGGGAGTGGGGGAGGAGGGTTTAATTTCTTTATGGCTCTAAGTGTCTAGATTATTACCTAGGGAAAAAAAGGATTTTCTTTTCTTTTTCAGTATTTTTGTTGTGACTTCCATAAACTCTGTTTCATTTGTATTTTCTAATTTCTCTATGTCCTGGTATTAAAATGTGGGCAATAGTACTTGCTGTTGTATTTTATTTTACATCTGAAGCAATCTAAAATGTACTCAGGAACATTATCTCCCTGCAAATGGACCAAATCTGCCCTTAGTCTTTTACACAAAAACCTTTCCTAATGCTAATTATGAATGAATCCAGTGAAGAACAAAATTGTGTCTAAAGTCATAGCAGTTCATTTGCTTTGTGGTGTTTTTGCCATCATCTCCACATTATTTTATAAGAGCCTTTTGTATTTGAATAATTATATGCAGTTATACAACTGAATAGAAAATTGTCACCAAAAAAATACTTTACAAGGAAAACAGTAGCAGCAAGGCTAATCTATAGCTGTGGCCTTTCTTAATGAGTGTTGCTGGGAAACTTTTCAAAACCCTACAGGGAAATGCATTTTTTTGTAAGAAAAAGCTCTCAAGCTATTAGCACTGGTAGAATTTCAGAAATGCCATAAGTTCAGCCTGCAATAGATTTGTCGGTTTTATGAGCAGAGTGAAAAAAAACTCTAGATTCCAATTCCTTAGAATAAAAATTCTTCAAGAATGAAGAACTGTATCAGTCATAGGGATCTGAAAGTAGTTTTGACCCCAAATACAGATTTAGTGGTTATTGAATGTAATAGGAATTGTTATATAAATAGACTAATTTCTGTGTTTATTTCATCTATTAGAAAATTGTAGAGCCTCAGTGAAATCACTTATATGTTTTATTCGAGAGCCCTTTTTATACTTTTATTCAAATGCCACATGAAATGAGAAAGCCCTAAATGAAAAAAAGGCATACATGTAAATCCATGTTTTATGAGATAAAATTATCTTCCAAGTCATTATGTACAATCATATCTAATATTTGGTCATTCATGGTAAAACCTTGATTTAGGTTATATGGCATTTACTTCAATCAACTAAACTGAAAATTACCAAGGCCAAAGCATTTTTATACTTTTGAGTAAAGGAAAACTCTATGGTACATATTCAATATGACCATATGACCAGAATTGGAAGAACCTAAGGTTAGTTAGGATTTTCATATAAATGTTGGTATTTATTTGTTAATCCTATAATAAACAGTATTATAAATGTTCTATGAAATAAATTAGGTCAAATTGTAGGGTCTATCTTTATTAACTAATTACAAGTATTTATAATTAGTGTTAGCATGACTTGCCTTTAATTTAATCTGTATCTCCTTTGAATACATAGGGGAAAGTAACTTTTTTAGGGAAAATAAATAATATAAAATAGTAAACCACAAAGGTTCAAAAATAGCTAAGTCAGCACACTTTGGATGGGATCCAAGATACAATGGCCTTAAATCGAATTCTGGATTATGTTGTAGAAAACAGTCCTTAGAGTGTCACTGTGGTTCATAGAGAACCTGCCTTGAAGAAACAAGGATAATTTTATTTGACTAATTATTCTTGACTCTTCATTTTATTTCATTTTTTTTCTAGACAGAAATTTTGACAGCTTAGAAACTGGAAGTCCTCCAGTAGAAAAGATAAGCAGACTTGAAAGTCTATGAAGGACAAGTACTTATGAGGTGTTTCTTGTTGTTTGTTTGTTTTTATTCTTGTTCCCCTTGGTCTTATGAATATCAGTTCTTTATTCACACAAATAATTTTCTCAGGACCCTGGGCATGATATGTTATTTTTAATTGTTTCTGTGTTTCAAAAAAAAGTATCCCTTATTGGCAAGTCCTCCATTTTTCTCATCAACCTCATTTGAAAATTCCAACAATTGAGTTTTAAATATAATAGTATATCTGAGACTTTACACACACATTTTATAAATACACATGTCAAATTTCCCCAAAAAGGAAGCCATTATGAATTTGGTTGACTGGAAAAGTTTCAGGAAGTATTATGAATCTGTTTGTTGAAAAATAAAGGCAAAAAATAAGATTAATTGTGGTACCATTTATCTTTAGTAAAAAAAAAAAAAAACTCTTGGGAAGTATTAAAGGAAGCTACAGACATCACTTTGATCTGTCTTTCTTCGTTCACGGTAAGGCAAGGGATGAAGCCTCTTTGTCTTTATATGCTAAAGCTTGCAGAACCGTCACTGGCATCAGTGAATGGTTTTTATACTAGGACTGATGCCCATAAGGAATACAAGTTCTCATTCTCATTCATCTGCTATGTGTAAGTGAGATAATTGGTTATGCTTCAGGAAAATTTCTCTCAAGTTTTTCTTCCAAAGATCATGATGGTGAGAAGGGAGATTCCTGCATAATATCTTCTAAATGGCTTTTGCATTTTGACACAAGGAAGCTGGGTGACTCATGAGCCGAATCACTATTTCTCCTGAGCAGTGTTTACATTTTCGAACAGCACAGTTGGACAGTGCCCTCTGCAAGCCACAAAGGTCTAGCAGAGACACGTGTCATAGTTGCCTCATGTGTAGGTCTTGTTTATGTTAACTTTTATGTTTAGAAATCAAAACTCAATTAAAAAACTGCAGCCCCTGAATTTCCAAATCTATCTTAAACTGCAGACAGGTCAGTATCTATGTGTGTGTGTGTGTGTGTGTTTTTAATTAATTTCACTTCATGGAGTTTTAAATACAATAGTGTATCTGAGAAGTGTATCATAGAGAAGTGAAATTTCAGGCAGATTAAAGGCTAAGGGAGATGAATATGATGTCTCCTAGGAATTCATATAACGTCTTAAATGATTAACTTCATTGAAACCCCTCACTTTACAAATTAGAAATTGAGACATAGACAGTAGATCAAAGCAGATAATTAGCAGCAGAATGAGAACAAAGACTCATCCTTAGGTGAACCTCATTTTGATATCTTCTCTGTAAATAATATATTCTTTCCACTCCATACCTTTTGTGTCAGGCAGTTTAATTCCAGAGTCAAAACTGTGAAAGGCTGCAAGAGCAATCTCCTTGGTCACAAATACACTCATTTGTGGATGGGGATGTATATTGCTATCCTTATTCACTGCTTTTACCCATTTTCTTTCTTTTCTTTTCTTTTTTTTTTTTTTTTTACAAAATCAAAGATAAACACTATACAAAAACTATATCCAATTAAAATTTCTTGGAAAAGCCAATTTACGAAGTGAGGAGAAATCTCTCTAGGGAAATTTATTTTTCTTGAAGAATAAAAGTTAAGTAAAAGTAAGGTATCTGTGAGCCATTGTCTAAGGAGATTTATGCCTAGAAACCACCAAGGCTGTTCCAAGCCCAGCAGGGCTTTACTTTCATGTGCTAAAAGCTCTCAGTGTGATTAGTCTTAAATTGAACCCTGGGTTTTAAAAGTCTGTTCTTTCTCACCCCTCTTCTGGTTTTATTACTGTATCTTCCTAACTATATCTTTCATCCTTTTCATTTTCTATTCCTCTTTGTTCTAAGACCGTCTTTCTCCCTACACAAGCAAGTCTTCTCCTCTCCCTTTACTTTTAGATATTTGTGCAGTAACTTGAGTATTTTACTACAAAAGCCATTTTAGTGCTGTGCATGCTATCTCATGACCCTGCTTGAACTCTTACTTGTCTTCCTATGCTAGGTCTCCTTACAAATGTGCCTGTTAATGGCTCTCAGAACTCACTCCACACACTCCCCAAGCTATCTTATAGACTACAAAACAACAGTAATGAATTGCAATGAGAGTTCTTTTCAACATTAAAATAAATATATTTATATAGTTGCCAAGAAAACATTTACTTGTTTCTAAACCAATCGTTCTACAGTATTCTCAGGATCTTGTTTATTTTTTTGTATTTTATTGATGCATTAAATTACTGGAAAGTCACTCTTCAAGAAACATGGTTCCACTGGTTTCTCTCAGTAAGATCACCATTGAAAATATAATTATCTTCCTCTCTCTCCTTCCCCTACTCCCCTTTCACTCCCTCTCCCCGCTCCCCCACTCTCTCCTCTTGCCCACTCTCCCTTCCTCTATTCTCCCTCTCTCCCCCTTCCCCCACTTTCAGCTCCCTCCTTCTCTCTTTTTCTCTATCTTACTGAAATCCAGACAGTACCCTTGCAGCAGGAGCAAATAAACTGGAACATTGCCTCATACTGTGGTTCTCAGGCGTGGTTGCTGATCAGAATCCTCCAGAATGCTTCTTAAAGCTGGGAGTCCTGGATTTAACTGTGAAATTGGCTGAATTAAAACCTCAGGATTGAATGCAGGGAGCTAGAGTTGTAAGAAAGTATCCCAAGTGACACTAATATACAGCAGGATTGAGTCCCATTGTTTATAATGTACCATCTTAGGTGGCAAGGGTAACTGACCCAGGGGTATAGCCAGTTGTCCTTAGAGCAAAATGTAAATCTGTTTACACAGCATCACCCATCACCCACCCCCACTTCCACAATAAAACTCTTTATTAGCATGACTGAAATTTCTATCACTTTGATTCTTACAACAACCTTGTGGACCCGTTATTATCCTTCATTTTCCACATGGAGAAACTGCCTAACATTATGTTTTTCATAAAAAGCAAATCTCTAAATCTGATTAAAATTTAACTTAATTATAAGGACATCTCTAAAATTAATCTGATTTAGATGCATGTTACCAAATCACATGTGCTAAAAATTAAAAAATAATTTTCACTCAGCTTTTTAAAAAATTCAGAGTATGACTTCTCTAATTGAATACCTAAAAAACCTGAGGTTACTGGTTCCTTTTAAAAACAGAAATTGCTCCTGGTCCCTTTATTTCTTTCTGTTTTCCCTGAATGCTGTCTCCGCATGCATGTATCCTGAAGCCCATTTTCAATGAGCTAAACCCAAATCTAGGATGGAATTAGGTAAGCAAATGACCCTCCCTTTTGGAAATAACCTGCACATCTCCCAGAGACAAATCACTCTTTCAAGGCAAATGCAGTTTGTTCTCCTCAGTCCCTACTTCATTTCATGGCCCATTATTTACATGCTCGGTAATTTTTAAAAAAATCACAGAAGTACTTCAAATTATTTGCAACCTTTCAGAAAAATATATTAAGACAAAGGAGAGCTTACAGAAGCGTTCTTATTGTCATTTCGTTTTTGTTTTGTTGAAAGGGCAGTGCTTTTACGTCAGTACATTTCAGTTTTTTTCTATTTTGCTGCTTAATAATTTAAAAAAGAAAAAATATGGTTCGGAGCTACTGACATGAAATGTTTACTGAATAGTTAAAAGTAATAATTAGATATTTGTGTACATATTATCAAAGGACTGTGTAGGTGTTAATTGTTTCTTGTTGACAGTAATGGGTAAAAAACAGGATCTGAAGTGTTTGTATGTTTATTTGTTTTTTAGTTCAAGGGTACCCATTTTAGTGTTTTAGTGTTGATGTGCACTTTGGGGGGAATGGCCCATGTCTCTAGATGCTTTAGTTAAATGCAGATAGAAAATTCCCCCTTGAGGCCCAATGCACATTATTTTCTTTTCTCTAGTGATCTTGGCCCAAAAGGTTAATCTCAGTCTACAAACGATTGATCATGACAGACAAAACATAAGTGTCATTTGTACTTGTCAGGTATTCATCTCTTTACCAGTTTCAGTGTTACCTTTTAGCAGTGCACCAATAATTTTTAGTTAAATTATTGGTGCACTATTTTAAAAAGCAATGTTTGTGTGAGTGTATTTTATATATATATGTAATATACATATATACAATTTGTTAGAGCAAATGAAATATTTATGTAGAAGCCACTTGAGGCTTAAAATATTGCTATAATAAAATAATTGCTGTTTAAAACAATTAAAAATTGATTTTAGTTCCATTAATTTGTCAACAAAAATTAAGCAGTGTTTAACTAGGTTTGCGACTCATCATCCTGCCATAAATATCTGATGTTTACTGTCTGGCTGCTGGGCAGTAAATGTGTTGATAGTGTTGCCATCAGTCACTTTGACAACTGTAAAATCTTAAGTGTAATTCTGAAAACCGTGGCATGAGCATAATAATGTTACTCGACTTTTATTAAAGAATAGTTGACATAATGTTATATGAGTCCTAGGTGTACAACATAGGTATTTAACATGTACATACCTTACAAAGTGATCACCACAGTAAATCTAGTCATCACCCATCACTGTATACAGTTATGACGATACTACTGACTACGCACATGCCCTATCTGTACATTACATCCCAGTAACGTAGGTATGTTAATACTAGAAGTTATGCTTCATGTTTCCATTCATATTCTTCACCTAACCCCCACCCCGCCTCCTCTATAACAGTCATCAATTTGTTCTCTGTATCTATGAGTCTATTTCTGTTATGTTTTGTTTGTTCATTTGGTGTATTTTCTTCTTCAGACTCCACATGTAGTGAAATCATATGGTATTTGTCCTTCTCTGTCTCGTTTGTTTTCACTTTGCATAACACTCTCTAGGTTCACCCATGTTGTCAAAAAGGACAAGATTTCATTCTTTTTATGGCTGAGAATATTCCATTACATATATAAAACATATATAAGATTTATATATATTTTTTTCTTGCATCTTCTTGAGCCATTCATCTATCAGTGGACACCTAGGTTATTTCCAGGCTATTGTGAATAATGTTGCAGTGAATATAGGGGTGCATATATCTTTTCAAATTATTAATTTTGTTTTCTTTGGATAGATAGCCCAGAATTACTGGGTCATATGGTGCTTATAGTTTTAGCTTTTTGAGGAGCCTCCAAACTATTTTCCACAGTGACTACCCCAGTTTGCATCCCCACCAACAGTGCAGGAGGGTCCCCTTTTCTGCACAGCCTCACCAACACTTATTTTTTATAATAATCTGATAGATGTGAAATGATATCTTATTCCAGTTTTAATTTTCATTTCCCTAATGAGTGATGTTGAACATCTTTTCATGTCTGTTGTTTATCTGTATGTGTTCTTTGGAAAAATTTCTACTCTGATACTCTCTCAACTTTTAATCAGATTTTTTTGTTGAATCTTATGACTTTTTAAATAAATTTGGGATATTTACTACTTATTGGATACATCACTTGTGAATATCTTATCCCATTCAGTGGGTTTCCTTTATATTTCATTGCTGGTTTTCTTCACTCTGTAAAAGCTTTGCAGACAATAGTGTGGTGAAGGCCTGGGAGCAAGGGACAGGTGCAGGGTGGAAATGGTCAATGGGGAAAAGAGGGGGACATCTGTCCTATCAGCAATAAAGATAAATTAAAAAATAAAAATAAAGCTTTGCATTTTGATGTAATCTCATTTGTTTACTTTGCTTTTATTGTCTTTCCCTAGAAAAATATATCCTTAAAATTTTTTCTTACCTAAATCTAAAAGATTACTGCCTCTGTTTTCTTGTAGGATTTTAATGGTTTTTCGATCTTACATTTAAGTCTAAAACCATCGTAAGAGTGGTGTGTTTGTGTTTTTTGTATATGGTGTAAGAATGTGGTCCAGTTTCACTTTTTTTGCATGTATCTCTGTCCAGTTTTCCCCACACTATTTATTAAAGAGACTATCTTTTCCCATTGAATATTTTTTCCTCTGTTGTTGTAGATTAATTGATTACACAAGCATGTCTGGGCTCTCTATTCTGTTCCATTAATCTATGTGTCTGTTTTTGTTCTAGTATCACGCTGTTTAATTACTTTTGCTTTGTAGTATAATTTGATATCAGGGAGCATAATAATTCCAACTTTGTTCTTTTTCAAGAGTGTTTTGGCAATTGTGGTCTTTCGTGGTCCCATAAAAATTTTAGGATTGATTGTTCTATTTCTGTGAAAAATGCCATTGTAATTTTGATGGGGATTGTGTGGGAATGAAGATTGCCTTGGGTAGTATGAACATTTTATTTTTAATATATTTTTATTGATTTCAGAGAGGAAGGGAGAAGGAGAGAAAGAAACATCAGTGATGAGAGAGAATCATTGATCAGCTGCCTCCTGCATTGGGATCAAGCTCACAACCCAGGCATGTGCCCTTGACCAGAATCAAACCTGGGACCCTTCAGTCCACAGGTGGATGCTCTATCCACTGAGTGGAACCTGCTAGGGCTAGTATGAACATTTTAGCCATGCTAATTGTTCTAATCTAAGAACATGGCTATGTGTTTGTTTGTGTATTTATTTATTTTCAAAACTACTTTTTATTACTCTTATACTTTTCAGTATATATATATATGTGTGTGTGTGTGTATATATATATAATTATATATATATATTTATATATATATTTATATATATATATATACATACACACATACACACACACATGTTTTTTTTTTCTCCTTGGCTAAATTTATTCCTAGGTATTTTGTTCATTTTTATGAAATTGTAAATGGGATTGTTTTTTAAGTTTATCTTTCTGATAGTGTGTTGTTAGTATAAACAAACCACTAATTTGTGTATTTTGATTTTGTATCCTGCAACTTTAGTAAATTTATTAGCTCTAACAGTTTTTTGGTTGAATCTTTAGAATTTCCTGCATATATCATGCCATCTACAAAAAAGAGACAGTTTTACTTCTTCCTTTCTTATTTGGATTATTTTGTTTCTTTTTCTTATATCATTTCCTGGCTAGGCTATCTGGTACTTAGTTGAATAAAACTCAAATGAGTGAGCATACTTGTCTTGTTCTTGATCTTAGGGGAAAAGCTTTTTCACTGCTGAGCATGTTATCAACTGTGGTTTTGTCATCTATGGCCTTTATTGTGTTGAGGTATGCTCTCTCTATACCCACTTTGTTGAGAGTTTTTATCCGAAAAAAATGTTGAATTTTATTGAAAGCTTATTCTGCATGAAGGATTTTTATGTTGTGTATCTCATTGATTGATTGTGGATATTGAGCCATCCTTGCATCCCTAGCATAAATCCCACTTGAGTGCGATGTATGATCCTTGTTTCAATTTTATTTTTAAATTACAGCTTGCGTTCAATATTATTTGTATTAGCCTCGGGTGTACAGCATAGTGGTTAAACAATCTTATAATTTGCAAAGTGATCCCCTGATATTTCTAGTACCCAATTGGCACCATGTATAGTTATTATAATTATTGACTATATTCCTGTGCTATACTTTACATCCCCCTGACTATTTTGTAACTACCAATCTATACTTCTAAATCCCTTCATCTTTTTAATCCAATCCTCTGACCCCCATCATTCATAATCCTTTTTACTGTATTGTTGAATTTGGTTTGATTATATTTTGTCAAGAATTTTTGCATCTATATTCATCAGGGACATTGACCTCTAAAATTATTATTTTTTGTAGTGTTCCTTTCTAATTTGGGTATCAGGGTAAAGCTGGTCTCATAGGATGAGTTTGAAAGTGTTGCTTTCTCTTCACTGTTTTGGGAAAATTTGGGAAGGATAGGTGTTTTTTAAATGTTTAGTAAATTAGCCTGTGAACCATCTGGTCTGGAATTTTTTTGTTGGAAGTTTTTTATTTTTATTTTTACTACTGATTCAATTGCATTCTTGGTAATCAGTCTGTTCAGATTTTTCTTTTCTTCTTAATTTGGTAGTCTTGAAAAATATATGTTTCTAGAATGTTATTCATTTCTTCTAAATGGCCCAATTTGTTGTCATATACTTGTTCATGTGTTCTCTTATGGTCCTTTGTATTTCCATGGTGTCAAATGTAACTTATCTTTTTGGATTTCTGACTTCACTTGGGCCCTCTTTTTTCTTGACGAGTCTTGCTAAACGTTTACCAATTTGTGTATTTTTTTTAAGAACCAGCTCTTAGTTTTATTAATCTTTACTATTGCTTTTTTAGTGTCTATTTTATTTATTTCCACTCTGATCTTATTCCTTTCCTTCTGTTCACTTTAGTCCTTGTTTGTTCTTCTAGCTATGGTTCCATTAGGTATAAAGTTAGCATGTTTATTTGAGTTTTTGTTTGTATGTTTCTTGAGGTAGGCCTATATCACTGTAAACTTTCATCTTAGAACTGCTTTTGCCATGTCCCATAGATTTTGGAAAGTTGCGTTTCCATTTTAATTTGTCTCAAAGTATTTTTTATTTCATCTTTGAATTTTTCATTGGCCCACTGGTTGTTTATTAGCATGTTGTTTAGACTTTACGTGTTTGTGTTTTTTCTAGTTTTCTTCTTGTAGTTGATTTCCAGTTACATACCATTGTGGTTGGAAAAGATGCTAGATATGACTCCAGTCTTCTTAAATTTATTGAGACTTGTTTTGTGGCCTAATGTGTGATTTATCCTGGAGAATGTTCCATGTACACTTGAGAGAGTTTGCATTCTGCTATTTTTGGGGGTGGAATTTATATACTCATCTCACTTAATGTATATTTTAAGGTCATCATTTCCTTGTTGATTTTCTGTCTGGATGATCAATTTATTGATGTAAGTGGGTTTTACAGTCCTTTACTATTACTGTGTTGCTATTAAGATCTCCCTTTATATCAGTTAATATTTGCTTTATATATTTAGTTGGTCCTATATTGCATGCATAGATGTTTACAAGTGTTAAAGCTTATTATTGGATTGATTCCTTTATAATTATAAAATGTCCTTCTGTATTTCTTCTTACAGTATTTGTTTTAAAGTTTATTTTGTCTACTATAAGTATTGCTACCCCAGATTTCTTAGGTTTCCATTTGCAAGATGTATATTTTTCCACCCCTTTACTTTTAGCTTGTGTGTGTTTTTGGATCTGAAGTTTCTCTTGTAGATAACATATTTATGGGTCTTGTTTTTGTATCCATTCAGTAACCTATATCTTTTGAATGTAGTACTTCATCCATTTATATTTAAAGTGATTATTGATAGGTATGTACTTTTGCCATTTTGTTTATTGTTTTCTGTTTTTGTTGTTCATAGTTCTCCATTTCTTTTTTCTGCTCTTGCTATTTTCCCTTGTGATTTCATAAGGTTTTTTTCAGTGTTATGTTTGGATTCCTTTATTTTTTTGTGTATATCTAAATTTTTGATTTGTAGTTAACATAAGATTTATATATAGCAACCTACTATTTTAAGTTGATGGTCACAAGTTTACACACATTCTGAAAACACTACTTATTTCTTCCCCACATCCACGTTTTATGTTTTTAAGATCATACTGTATATGGGATGTCCCAAAACATGTTTACACATACTTTGAATAATTATAAAGGCAGTGTTTATTAAAATACATTTCATTTCCAAAATTGTACTATTAGCCATTAAAGTGTATATACATTTTTTGGGGGGAGGGGCCACCCTGTATATTTGTGTGTGTGTGTCTCTGAACTAATTATTGTTTATATATATGAATTTACTACTTTTTCTTTTACCCTTTATACTAGCTTTATAAGTGGTTGGTTAACTACATCTTTACTATATGTTTGCCTTACCAGTGAGAATTTTTATTTATTATATTTTCTTATTTCTAGTTTGGCCTTTTCTGCTTAGAGAAGTCCCTTTAACATTTCTTATAATTCCAGTCTAGTAGTGATAAACTGTTTTAGCTTTTGCTTGTCTGGGAAACACCTTATCCTCTACTTCAGTTCAGAATGTTAAGTTTGCTGGCATAGAGTAATCTTGGTTTTGCCATAGATCACTTTGAATATATTGTGTCACTCTTTCTCTTTTCTGGCCCGCAAACTTTCTATAGAAAGATTAGCTGATAATCATTTGTGTGTTTCCTTATATGTAAGGGTTTTTTTGTTTGTTTGTTCATTTTTTCTTGCTGCTTTTAAGATTCCCTCTTTGTCTTTAACTTGTATCATTTTTATAATGTTGTGTCTTGGTGTGGGTCTCTTTGGGTTCATCTTATTAGGGACTCTCTTTTGCTTCCTAGACTTGTATGTTTGTTTCTTCTGGAACTACTATAATGCAAATTTTATTATTTTGATATTGTTTCAAAGTTTCCTTATACTCTTCTCATTTAAAAAAAAAATTTAAAAAGATTTTATGCCATTGTGATTGGGAGATTTCACCTACACTGTCTCCTAATTTGCTAATCTATGCTTCTGCATTATTTAATCTGCAGTGGATTATCTTTAGTGTATTTTTTCATTTCAGTATTTTATTCTTTAGTTTTAATTGGTTCTTTTTATCTCCCATCTCTTTGTTGAAGTTCTCTCTTTATAAATCCATACTTCTGTTGAGTTTAGTGAACCTCCTTATGACCATTACTTTGAACTGTTTTTCTGGTATTTCCATTTAGTTTAGTCCTGTATTTGGGGTTTTGTCTTGTACTTCCATTAAAACATATTTCTTTTTCTCCTCATTTTGTCTAAGTTTCTGTGTTTGTTTCTATATTTTAGGTAAATCACCTGCATCCTGTAGTATTGAAAGTATGGCCTTATGTGAAAGTTGTCCTGTGGGTCCCAGTGGTGCAATACCCCCTGGTCACCAGAGCTAGGTGCTCTAGGAGGGTCCTCTGTATGAGCTGCATGAACTCTCCTGTTGTTGTTATGCCACACTAGTTTGGCTGTGCTGATGAACGGGCTTCTCTCTCTGCAGGCAATCTGGGAGGCCTGGCTTCCAATGCTGTGGCACATTGAAATGCGTGATTTGCACATGACAGCGTGACATGGCTGTCGTTAAGGCTCAGGCACAATGTCTGTGGGCACACTGATGGGATAGGTTGGCCTTCAGCCTTGCTGGCAGGAAGGCTTGGCATGGCTGCTGTGGGCATGCTGGTGTGTGTTCTAGGCCTCTAGTGTAGGTGGCAGTGATGCCAGCCTCTACTATTCTGAGCATGCTGGTATGGGGGGCTCACCCTCCTGGACTGGGAAGCCCCTTTGGAGGGCTTCATGGATTCCCAACACCTCCTGCTGTGTCCTCAGGGGCAGGGCACTACCTGGTGTGGCCCTCGGGCCACTGGTCAGGGGACAGGGCATTAACTTGGGTAGGCTCTTGTGTGTGCTGTCCAGGATGGGCAGATTGGATTGGGCAAATCCTCAGCAACTGGTACCCATTAGTATGGGGCCAGCTAATTAGAAAGAGAACAAATCAAACCAAATCAAGAGAAAATAATGCCCACCAATCCCTCCATCCCTAGAGAAAGCTCTTCCAGCAGTCTGTACCTCTGCTACATACTCCAAAATCAGTCAGTGTATCTGCTTTGCATATGCCTCATCCTTTTCAAACTGCTGCCTCTGCACTAAGACTCTGAGTTTGTGTGTGAGCTCTTTAAGAGTGGAGATTCAGTTTCCCACTGACACCAGCTCCCCTGGATGTAGGCATCACTGGTCCTCAAAACCAGATGTAGTATAGACTCTTCTTCCTGGTGTTGGTACCAGCCCCCTAGGCTGGGAAGCCTGATGTGGTTCTTGGATCCTTCATTCATCAGAGGGGATCTGCTGCTGTAATAGTCCTCTCGCCTGTGAAACCAAGGGTGTGGGTCCTGACAAGACTGTGTCTCTGCCCCTCCTACCTGTCTTGATGTGGCTTCTCTTTATATCCTCAGTTTCAGAGAATATGTTCCCTAGTCCCCAGATTGTTCTCAGAAATAGTTGCTCTATATGTACAGTTGACCTTTACATAACACAGTTTAGATCTGCATAGATTCACTTATACATGGTGGTTTCTTTTTTTTCAACCGACTCACACGTTTTCAGCCTGAGTTGTTCAAGGGTCTAAGGGAAGTTGGGAATCTGCATATGTGAAATGCTGACTTAGTTATATGCAGATTTTTTACTGTGGGGACATTCCATACCCCTAACCTCTCTGTTGTTCATGGGCCAATTGTGTTTGTAGTTTGGGTATGTCATGGGAACAGGCAAGTCCAGGATCTCCCTACTCTACCATCTTGACTGAAACTCCATAATGTTACTTTTGTATAATGTTGATTAATCAATAAATTCTCACTTACTATAGATGGGTTTCTGATTTATAGTAAAATACTCATGAATATAGAATATATTTATTTGCAAACCAGAAAGCATACTCAACTCAAAAATATTTTTATTCACAATTTGTAAAACATGAAGATTCAAAGATTATTTTTTTAACTGACCTTGGAAAGTATTTAGAATATTTTTTAGAAATATGTGTGGTTGTATTGTTTTTTCACTCTTACAAATATTATCAAAAGTCATAATCAGACAATAAGTATTTGAATGGTATAATAATTTTTGGCTATGTAACTGGAGATTTGTCATATATATTTTCAGTGTTTTTTATAATGTACAATTACACTTTTTAATAAGTTTTTGTAATGTGCAATTATAACTTTAAAATCCAAGTTTATAATATGATTACTTGAAAGCCAAGAATGACCAAATCATTTTTTTCTCAACCCTCATTATTGAACTGAGAACTGTCAAAGAGCATGCTTCTTTTTGGATATGTAAGAAGTCAAAGTCAGGTCTAATGTATTACATTAAACAGTTATGACATTATATCCAGGCGAACGTATTGCTTTTCCTATTAGACTTCTCTCTAAGCAATCACCGTTTTGACAAGATGACCCCGCTAACATTTTAAGGTAGCCAGACGGCTGATTTGCTTTCATCCTTCCAGGACATTGTGAGCAGCCATACAGATGTATTGACACATCCTGTCCTGGGGCCCGTGCCCTTTATTCCTCAGACTTCAAGACCCCTTGTTCTCAGCCTGAAAGTGGTTTTTTGGATGGAAACTCCATATTGATTTTTAAGCAAATCAATACAGTGATTTAACTTTGTCTTCTGTCATGCATGATTTCTCTTGGTTCATTAGAGAAAAGTCTCTTTTCGCCTTAACTTGAACACTGCTTTTCCTGTGTTACACACTTCTAAGAGAGGATGGTGGGGACTAGGGCAGGCTAGTTAATAGAGTACTTTGCAAAGATTTAAAGGGCACTTTTTGCAAAGATTTAATGGGGGTATCACTGAAGTTCTCTCTGGGCCTGATGTTTTCCTCCCTAATATGAGATGAACAGATAATTATGAAGGTTCTTTTTGGTTCAGATCTTTCATATGTAGTTTCCTACTCCTATTATTTATAATCACCATCATCATAAATATTATACCCAAAATTTATTGAGCATTTATTTCCTGCAAGACATTATACCAGCAGTTCTCAACCTGTGGGTCGCGACCCCTTTGGTGGTCGAACAACCCTTTCACAGGGGTCGCCTAAGACCATCCTGCATATCAGATATTTACATTACGATTCATAACAGTAGCAACATTACAGTTATGAAGTAGCAACAAAAGTAATTTTATGGTTGGGGGCCACAACATGAGGAACTGTATTTAAAGGGACAGAAGGTTGAGAACCACTGCATTATACTAATCATTTTATATGACTTCTCACATTTACTCCTCAAACAATCCATTAAAATATATTCTTTTATTTTCTCCACTTTAGAAATGAGGCAGCTGAAACCTACAGATGTTAACTACTTGCCCAAAGTCACGCACTAGTACAAGGTAGAACCACGTACTGAACTTAGGTTTGTCTAATTCCAGAAGCAACATTCTAAGTTACAACAAAATACAGAAGTGTTTGTTAGACTATAAAGAAAAATGAGGTATGAATAACTGAGTTCTTAGAATAGAGGTATTTCTTAAGATTGCATTTAAGAAGAAAAATATTTAAAATCTTGACCATTTAAAAGTGTTTTACATGTAAAAAAAAATCATATTAAAGTGACTTCTTGACCTTGAACTAAAAGGATATGTATATTTTGACAAAGTCGTTTATACTTAAAATCGTGCATTCAAAATTAGTTATATTCCAAGTGGTTCTTCTTAATCAGCATTTGAATTGTATAAATTTGTATCTATCAGGTATTTATTTTTTATTCTTTTAGTTAGTATTAGTCTTGATAATTCTAAAAGAGTTAATACTAGCATTAAGTCATTTGCATTTCAAACCAAATTCAGGAATATCATGACTTGACTGATGTACCCATAGAAATAATAATTCTATAGTATCATATGATTTACAGGTAAAGGACTAAGAAGTGGTACAATAAGTACAATTTATATTACTATACTGTTTTATTTAGTTAGTAAATCATAGGCTCAGTACTTGAGGTTCATTAAATAGGATTGCGTGTCTAACCACTTCCTTTTGAAATCTGAAAATAAATGAAGTGTTGTAGAAGCTACACTACCCTTCACTGTCCAGCAGAATCCTCCCTACACCAAATATGAGAAACAGCTTGTGTAGCATCACCGCACTAGTCAAGACTGTAAAATTAAGGATCTGAGAAAAATGTTGTTAATAAAGGGGCAGTTTTCTGTAACACAAAGGTGTAAAGTGCAATGTGTCTCAGCTTTATACCTTGGCTCATCAGAGTTGCATACATGGCTATGGCAGTTTGGGGAGTGTGTGATGGGTTTACTACACTTAATGAGCCTGGTTCCTCCACCATGCTGACATTTTCATATTAGACTTCCAGCAGTGAATTCTTGTCAAAGATGCATTTTCAATCACCAGGCTTTCCATGATTAGAGCTTTTGGTACATAATGTCAAGCACATTCGTCAGTTAAATGAATTAGTTGTAAATGAGCCTGGTGTTGCTAACAGGGCACGGAGAAGAGAGGTTGTCACAGAGAGAAGCCTTGGGATTTGGAATTCTTCCTCTGCTCTTTGTAAACACCAGCTCTTATTTGGTCAGTGTCTGTCATATGAACTTTGGAAAGCTTAGTTTCAAGAGTAGGCATATGGACAAGATTAAAAGCATGAATGTTTTTAACAATAACATGTACCAATCTATAAGATTTTCAATGTTGACAAAAGTAAATAAGGCTGCATACAATTTGAAAGAATCTTTTAAGTGCAATCACATTATTCTTTTAAGGGAAATAGAGCTGATTATATACATTGTCACTGAGGAGGGAAAGATTGAGGAGACTGAGGAAAACCCAAATCCATTAGTTCAATGAATTGACTCAATTAAATTTTAGTAACAGTTTAAACCATAAGTCCAATTATATTGAAAATTACATGGAGAAAAAGAGCCAAGGTCTCAAATTCAACTCACTGCCCCACTGTTTAGTTAAAAATGACATTTTCTCCAGGTTCATTCGGACTAGTATACAGATTAAGTCAGCAAAGTGTATAAATTTGATTTTCTAAATAGTTTTTATTTTTGTGTTTATATTGTCTTTATAGTATATGCAACTCATAGTATTTTTTTAATATATTTTATTGATTTTTTACAGAGAGGAAGGGAGAGGGATAGAGAGTTAGAAACATCAATGAGAGAGAAACATTGATCAGCTGCCTCCTGCACACTCCCTACTGGGGATGTGCCCGCAACCAAGGTACATGCCCTTGACCGGAATCGAACCTGAGACCCTTGAGTCCGCAGACCGACGCTCTATCCACTGAGCCAAACCGGTTAGGGCAACTCATAGTATTTTAAAGTGAAAAAATGTAAATGAAGGCAACCCAGTAAATTTATGGAATGAAAACATTTTCTTCATTGGCTTTAGATCAGTGGACAATATTCTCCTTGAAGAGATCAGTTACCATGAAGGTGTATCTAATTTGCATTAAATTGGGGAAGCTACAAATTGTGTCATCAATAAAAGAATTCCCCGTATTATTCTAGTAAAAATTGGAAGAGCATCCTTTGCCCATAGGAGGGATTAATTGTAAGGATATGTAAATATGAAATAAAAATGATTAATAAGGAAAACAGAATCACGGTTACCATAGTGCTTAGGATGGTTGTTACCACAGGTTAAGGGAGTCAAGGGAAGGGTTGGCAGAGGACCAGATGGCTATATATAAAAAGTATTTTCAAGGTTCTGTCTTTGGTGTTGGGTACTAGGTCATGGGTATAGGTCACATTATTAATACATCAGTGAATGAATGGAGCAATGAATGAAAAATGAGATTTCTAGATCAGTGATGAGACTGTTTCATAAATCAGAGATTGAGATTAATCCAATATTGTACCCTTGAGGTCCAAAAATATAAAATTTAAATTTAAGAATACATTCATCTAGATTATTTTTGTTTACAAATAATATTTTGGATAATGGGTAAATCAATAAGAAAGCATCAAACTTCCCTTGATTTTTATGTAGCTTTTTCTCTGAAATTAGTTTTCTATTTAAAGCCAAATCATCATGTAAAACATATTATCTAACTTGTTTTAAGTCAGAAAGATAACCTCTCCTCCCACCCTTCCCTCACTCCTTTCCCCCTCTTCCTGGCCAGTGCTCTTGCTCTATACATCACTTGTACTGGAAAGCTCATGCAAAGGCACCTACACAAACACAGACACACATCCTTTCCATAATAGGATGAAATACTGTAATTAATATTTCAGATAAATCAGAAAGACTTTTTTTATTTCAGCCTTGGTTTTTGATTTTTGTTTTCTAAATATAAGAGTTTATTCCTGACTTAGTAAATGTAGCGTATTAAGAAAATCCTAACCTTTTCTTGCTTATTAGCAGAATTACAGTACACAAGTCATCATTTATTGTTGCATATACTACTCATCTCTACTTATATGAAAGGTAAAAAGTTAGCTCACACACAGAAAAATATCTGAACAAATTAAGAACAGTTATAAGAATAGAAAGGAAGGAATGAAAATATGATATTAAAGAAATCAAACATGCACAAATGAACACACACACACACACACACACACAGGCCAATAGATAGGTATAGGAACATTTGGTAAAAATAGTTGTAGGAATTCCCAGCTGAATTTGGAGTATGTCCTGAGATTTATTGTTGTAGCTCTCCTTTCTTTCGGGTGTTAGGGGTAGAGAGACAAATGGGCTTCAGCCCCTGCCCTGGAGGAGAGGCAGGCGAGCAGACAATTGGGACACAGAATGGTTATTGACTATCTCAAGAGAAAAGACAGGAAATAATTCTGCACAACAAAAGTGAGAATGAGTAGGAGAAGCTGGAGAAAGCTCCACAGTGGACATGGGACTGGAAAAGGAGTTGATGTATAAATAGGAATTTACCCCACAAGAAAGACAGAATAGGGTAAATAATAACTAGCATTGCAGTGCAATTAGAACACAGAATATATTCAAAGGAGGGAAGCTAGAAGCCAACTGAGATGATCCTCAAATTGCAAGGGAAAGATTTTGAAAGAAACTATACTTTAGAAAAATAAAAATTGACTACAGTGTCTGGGATGAATTAGAGTAAGGAGAGACTAGAAGTGGGGAAGAGAAATGGAAATCTGTTCAATAGACAAGATGAGCCCACAGGCAGGACATCTATAAAGGGATTGATGACTAGGGCGCAGAGGAAGAAAGAAAATTTCCTATCAGGCCAGTTCTCTCTCCTGTTCCCCTGAATCTAGCATTATCTGAGGGCACAAGAAATAATTTTTTGAGTCATTCCCTGAGTCTATGCTTTTTCCTTTAGTTTATATTCCTGATAACTATTTGCTTTATTGCCATTTAAAAATAATTTTCCATAGAAGTCCACTTCTATGAGTATTAGATCCAGTTGGGTTTGCTAATGGATGTTTATGTTTGCATATGAAATGTACGTAAGTTCAGTTCTCCCCTCAAAAGAAAAAGAGGAAAGTTAGCATAGCAATTTTATTGACTACATACAGAATGGTAAAAAAAAAAAAAAAAAAAAAAAAGTAAATGCATACAAAGTGGAAAAATGGAAAATTTAGCTACAAGTGGGTTGTATTATAAACCTGGAAATCCTTTGTCATGCCTGTCTGTAGCTCAAGAATTGGAAAACTCATGTCAGCAACTAATGTGTAGAAAGAGAATCACGCTGTGAACTGGGGTTAGGAACTGTAAGAATTAAAAGCACTTTCTTCCCTTGGTTTTGGTCATTTTCTTTGTAGGTTTCTATTGGGAGTATTCACATGCTAAACACTTAAAAATAATGTGACAGCTTTCAAGTTTCTTCAGGTGACTTTATAAAGCCACTAGTGCTGAGGGAGAAAATGAGACAACCTGAGTGGCTGAGAAAGGTTTACAAAGGCTTCATACACAATGTGTTTCTACTGCTGGTGGAGGAGAGGGTCTGTGGTCTATTGGACCTTATCTGCATATGGACTGTGGTTGTGGGAAACAGTGTGACACAAGGGTCAGGGGGTAGGGGGGCGTGTCATTCTCATTAGTCACCAGCCACCTAAAATATAGATGATGCATGCATTGAATTGGAATAGAAGGGACGGCTCTGTAAACTGAATTGTATATATGGGAGGTGGTGTGGGCATGGTGGTGCAGGATATCTTCAGGAGACTGGGGTGTAAAAATATGAATAGAGACATCCTAAGTCAACACATCCATTCTAAAACCTAACAGGAACTGAAATGGGCACTTTGAGCAAAACAAGGTCAAGGCGATGAAAAGATTATCCATACATCAAAGTATTCATTGTGCCAGGTTGCACTTTAAAATATCTGAGAAGGAAAAAACAAAAATCAGTGTTTGCTTTGCTGGTACACAAAACTTTCACCTCTGGGAAATCTCTTCGGGTTCTTAGCCAGACCAATTTTGTGAGTTTTAACCTTCAATCCCCAGGTCAATTTTTACCTGACTTGCATGTTCATGCCAAAAAGCAAAGGACTTGAGAGTTCATTCTGGAAGTGTCATGCGGAGGTATGGGAGGTGACGTGTGCCAAGGAAGAGGTTGTCCTTCGTGGTGGTAGTTTCATTTCTTTTTTTTATTCTAGCCAAAATGAAAAGCTGAGTCCAGTTCTTTACTCTGAAAGAAGTCAGCCAGGCAACAGAAAGGTCCTTAAAATCCTTCTTGCATTTTCTTTTTGCATCTGTTTCTTATTGAAGGAGGGTGTGAGCAGAACAATGGAGACTTTGGGCTAAGGAATGAAATCAAGTCCTAGAAATGAACCAATGCATCATCTACAACTATTTAAGTACCAATGAACTATTTATTTCCCCTACCCCACCTCATCCCTACTTAACATTCTTCATTTGGTGGACTCTATTGTTAACTATTGTCCAGTCCTAATTGGTGTGGAGGAGAATCATTTTTCTTAATGGGGAAGGGAAGATAGAAGAGAAAACACTTTGGGATGTCATGGACTTGCTGAGAGTGAACATGCTGTGCTTCTAGTGTGCTCCCCAGTTCTGCAATGTAGGAGTGGGATGCCAAGAGCATTGAGATCTGACCAACATCGCCTCTTTCCAGAATCTCATGGACAGCTGCTGCATTGAGCCGTTTGAATTTCTTGTGGAAAAATCTCAACAGTTTCTGACTTGAGTTGTTATTACTTTATAGTTTCCTCTTCCATCTTTAACTGAAGTTCTTTGGGGGAAGAAATGCTCGCAAGTCTAAGATTTGCATTTTTTGTCTTTTTTTTTAAGTGAAAAGAAAGATAGGATGGAAGGGAGAAAGAGAGGAAGAAATATTACTGTATTAGCAGTTATAATTTTACATTGGCCTACAAATCCCAACTCTAGCCTCTATCTAAGCCATTCTTTTCAACTTCACTTTTTTGGAGGGCAGGGGAGGAAGGATAGTAACTGAGATTATGATATATATATATATATATATCTCCTGATACCCCTATGAAATATAATAAGAAAATATTTTTCTATAATATTCATGAAATGATCCAGTTCTGCATTACCCTGGACCTGGTGTAGTTTTTCTCAGTGCATGCAATTATAGGAAAATATTTGTGGTGACCTCTATGTATTTTGAGGCTAATGGAATGATTTCTCTTTTTCTGGAGGAAAGGAGAATCCATCAAAAAGTAAGATCACTAATCACATTCAAACATATATACTATAAGGTTTCTCTTAGTATCATTTCAGTAAATCCAAGTAAGTCCTAGACATTCTCCCTCTAACATTAATCGCAACATCCTGCCATGGTAATGAAGCATTGTGTGTGGCTCTTTGCATTCTGTTAAATAGTATTAAATAATAACATTTTCACTTCATTAGAATTTGGCATAAACACCAGGCTTTCCTGTGAGGTAAAATAAAATGCAGACAGGACTCTGGAAAAAAAAAAAAAAAAAGCAAGAATGAATGATGAATTACAGAAAAAATTCTCCTGGATGTGTATAGCATCTGGTATTTACCCCATTTCTGTGAAATGTCTTCATTAATGCTTAGGAAGAGGAAGTAGACACTGTTCGGAAGAGGAACATTGAAATCATTTTAATTACATTCACAAATGACACTAAATATCTAGATATTAACAAAGGGCCATCTGGAGGAGAAGAGATTAAGATGAGCAGTTTATGAATTCAGGTTGTGGTCAGGGGACATTAACATGAGTTTTGAAATCAAGCGTCCTCTCAAGCATCAGTCATTTTAAATCCAATTGGTGTAAAATAAAAAAACACCTCAGGGTAGGTGGAGAGGAAGGACATCCCTATAAGAGAAAGATGCTCAAATAAATTCAAAGTTGCGTTTTTTTAATAAACGCATACAGTATTATGTGAAGGGCTTTTGGTTTTAACCCATCTCCTTCGGGGGCTCAGGAGAGGGCTTTTCAAGGTCTTTATCAGCCACCCGAGGAGGACCTAGGGGCTTTTCCGAGAATGGATAAATTGACAGGATAGATGGTTTCATTTAGCTTGTCTCACTGCTTTTTCCCTTGTAGCTTGTCAGCCAAAGGACCTTCTGGCTTTATGGAGGCTACTTATTTTATAGGGTGCTTTATGAACACAAAATTATTACTATTGTCTTAAACCTCTGTTTACCTAAAAATGGATTTTGGAGCACTGTCCTACACCAGTCACCCCCATCCCTTGTGAGGGCAGAGTGGCCCATCATCCCGCATTTCATATGCATCCTGCAGAAACACATTAGACACACGGATAAGGACAGGGCACCAGATTGTGCAGGGTAGTCCTGGAGTTGGCACAGCTCACAGAGGGGCTGTGGATCTGTGGAGTAAGCATTTCCAACTGACTTCAAAGGGCTTTGCAGCTGTCATCGCATGAGTTACCACAGTCAGCTTTCAGGTACCATCATTAGCTATATGTTAGATTTGTGATTTGCTAGTCATGATCTCTATACAGTGGATGATGCTCCTCTCACCCCCAGTTATTATCACCATCATGGCCATGATTCAGAAACAGAATAAACGTCAGTGAAGAACCCAAGCCAGGATTCTGGCTTCCTGACTGTACCACTTGCTTAGGAATGTTTAGTCCCTTCTGCTTTAGTTTCAGGATCTGTGAAATGGAGGCAATAATAGCAGCTATCTTGTAATGTTACTGTATTACATGAGATAATACAAGGAAAGTGCTTAGTACAGTATTGAGCACATGGCATGAACTTGATGGATGGTTACTATTACTGCTGTTAGTTCATTGTTGCGTTACGTATATACCAAAAACAATGTTTTATCCTTGAAAACTTTGTGCTGCTTTTTATACTAGTACTAGAGGCCAAGTGCATGAAAATTCATGCACTAGAGGGGGTGTCCCTCAGCCCGGCCTGCCCCCTCTCACAGTCCGGGAGCTCTCGAGGGCGGGAGGTGACCCGGTGATCAGGGGAAAGCGATATCCCCATCACACCTCTGCTGCTGCCACTGCCGGCAATGCAAGCCTCGGCCAGCCCTGGTTACCTGCACCTCGGGCGGCCCTGGGCGGCTGGGCAGCTGCCATCCGAGGCTTGCCTGAACCTCAGGTCAGCCCTGGGCAACTGGGAAGCTGACAACGAGGCTTGCCTGTGCCTTGGGCGGCCCTGGGTGGCTGGGGGGCTGAAGGGACTGGGAGACTCCAGGTGCGGCAAGGCCGGGCCTGCCCCCAGGCGGGGCTGAGGGGACTGGGCACCACCATCTTGTGGCTGTGGGCACCACCATCTTTGAGGGTGTGGAAGTCAATTAGCATATTCCCTCCTTATTGGCTATGGGTGTCACCATCTTTTGAGGGCGTGGCAGTCAATTAGCATATTCCCTCCTTATTGGCTGTAGGTGCTGCCATCTTTGAGGGTGTGGCAGTCAATTAGCATATTCCCTCCTTATTGGCTGTAGGTGCTGCCATCTTTGAGGGTGTGGCAGTCAATTAGCATATTCCCTCCTTATTGGCACCTCCATCTTTGCAACAGTGTGAGGGTCAATTAGTATATTTCCTCTTTATTAGATAGGATACTCCTTTTTTCATGAGATGCTTTTCCTTATTGATGCTTTATAAACAGGTTTTCGAGGGAAAATAAGATTTTTTTTCAAAGAATGTAAGTCTTCAGATTCATAACCATTTCTCTAGAATTCTAATGTCAGTGTACCATTGTGACACAGTGAAAACAAATTTGACTGATCTTTAGCATTTTCTATGCAATGTTGCATCCTGGAAAAAGTTTTAATCTATTATTCAGATATTATAATCAGTTGCTTTTATGAGAAAGAAACATTTTGCTGTAACTTTTTCCTCATTTCATCAAGGCATTTAAAAAGGTTAATCTCCATAGTTTAGTGAAATGGATAAATCCCTTGTAATTCACAGCAGTGGTTTATTAGTGGTGAATTAATTTGTTATAACAATGAGATATTAGAATCCTTCTATTATCTCTTAAATTACTTTTCGCTCATTGTTTATGATGCCTTGTACTTCTCTCTGGGTGCCAATTGAATTACATAATGGATTGCCCGATTGGTATTTTTGTGAACATTGATAGCAAATTATAAGCATAAGTTTGAGAATTCTATATTAACTCTCCTACATCTATAACTCTTTTGGATTTAAGACATGACAATCAGGTTTACTAAAAAATTAGTAAACATGTATTCATTGTCCGCTGTAAGAATCCAGTCAGTGTCCTGGGGAGGAGCGTTGGTTCCAGGTTTAGTTTCCTGTGCCTTTGATTTCCTCCTGGATCTGATTTATCCTCAGTTTCCTCTTCTATGAACTGGGAGCAATAACACTGTGTCTTCAAGAATTATTTGAGGATTAAAAATAATAAAAAATATATATCAAATACTTAGGAGTCCCTGGGTTAAAAGAAGTGCTTATGATATTTAAACTATCATGAATACCACACTTAGATAATGATCCACAAATAAGGAACTTCATGGAATTCTTGGAAAAGTAAATGAAAGCAATGTTCTGATCTCCGCTTTCCTATAATAGAATTCTATTCCAAGAACTCCTCACTTCCTTTCCTTTTTTTCCTCAATACCTCTTATGGCACTTAATATGTATTTATCTAGCAGTTTCTTAAATAACACTTTCTTCCCCACATTTAAAAACAGACTCTAGCTGATTCTGATTTATCAGATATTAATTTTACATATTTTTGTGCTCCTCAGAAGTACTAATTTTGCAATTTTTGAGAAGTATGCTTTATTCTGACATTACCAATTTCAAGGTTAATACCTGCTGGCTTAACCACTCAGTTAAAACGTGAACCTCTTTTGGCCTAGTAGTAAAAACTCAATGTCGATAGAATGCAGCCTTCTTAAGGAGAGAAGATGCTAAGTTCTCCTTCACCTAGAAACTGAGGGAACCAGTGAGAGGGTGGGAAAAATCTGCTCACTTAAATTAGACTGAAACTACCTTCGCATTTCATCTTTCCACAGTAGGCAGCTGGCCCTCCCTCTTTGAATCTTGTATCTCCAACAAAACCTCTACGGAGGGAAAAAATATATTAGAGAAAAGCCTCCCACTGTGTTAAGCTGCTGTAGTCATCTGCTTCCCATGATTGTGGGATGTCTGTGCTCCTGGTTCCTGGCCCGGCTCCCCATGGATAGATGAGACTCATTCCTGGGGTGGGGGGAGCTGACAGCCAGAGCAGGGAGGAAGGGCAAGGCAGTGGGACTTTTAAAAATACAGGTTTCTGGTTTGCGGTTTTGCTCTTTATTCTCATGAATGCAGAAAAACAGTCTTCTTTATCACAGAAGGCTGGGGGCCGGTGGCCTGTGGATCTCCAGGAGCAAAGTGACAAGCGTGTCACATGTGTGGCTCACAAATCTTAACGCGTTCCCTGTTCTCACCAGGTAGAATGGACTCGTCTCTTCTGTGTATCCCCACCCGTCCTGTGGAACCAATGGTGGTGCTGTGCATGTGTCTGTGTCTGATATGTGAATTCCTGAAAGGCTGTATTATATTGATAGTTATCATCAAGGCCTCTAGCCTCAGGCCGCCTGGTTTTGAAACCCAGCTCCATCACTTCATAGTTATGTGACCTTGGGCAATTGTTTTAACCTCACTGTGTCCCAGTTACCTTATCTATATAATAAGAATAATAATATCCACCTCCTGTTAATGCTGTGAGATTAAATGAGTTCATGGGTAGAAAACACTTGGAAGAATGCCTAGCTCACAATAAATGCCAACCAAGGGTTTGCTTCTCTTTCTTGGGGGTTGAAATCAGGTTTTAACCAATCTAATTCCAAGAACCCAGCATAATGACTGGCACATACTACAAGTATCTAACCTAGTTTTTAAAGGCAGTGCTATCCATTGGCTCCAAACCGCAGATACCCCATAGCGGCAAAAGAAAAATGTATGTTTCTGTAACTAAAAAACATAAACAAAAAAAAACAACCAAAATGTAAGAAACACTATGGGGGGGGTGGGGCGAGGAAAAGAAACCAAGTTCTCTGTAACAGGAAACAGAATCTCAGTGGGACCTCCTTTCTATCAAACTGAAATGTCCTAGTAACCAGTCTTTCAGAATCCCCTCCTGGAATGCAGCAGCAGGCCAATTAGTGAGCATGAAGGCTTAGTCAAAAGGACAATGCTACCTGGAGAAGTAAGCAATTCAGTCAGCCTCGCAGCACTTAATTAAGCCACAGGCCCAGGAACAGCTTTGTTTGGTAATCTAGAGCCTACACGTCCAGGGGAGCGTGCTTTTGGGTTCAGGTGTTCTACGTGGCAGCTTTTCTGCTGGTCACAAGTGCCCTAAAATAGAGGGGGAAATGGCGTGCTCTGCCCACACGGTGGGTCCAACAGGGCATGCTCCCTGGCCCTTGCACATATTTATTAGGGAGTCTGGGCCAACTTTCAAACCCAAATGCTGATTCATCGAACATCAGCATGTTTATGCACTTCCCAGGAAGCAATTCAATGGGAGAAATGGGGAACTAGAGGAAGGAACCTTCAGTGGAGTGAGAGAGCCTTACACAATTTGGCCACCCCAGGCGAATGCTTTGCTGTGTGTAGAAACCTAGCAGAGAAGAGCTGCACCCAGTGAAAGCTGCGGCCCCTCTCCTTGCAAACCCGGGAGCCGGGCTCAGGTGGCTGGGAGGCCTGAGCCCCTGGAGAGTGCGTCCAGCCTACATGCTGCTGCTGTACCTCAGGCTTCACTGCTCAGGGGTCCCCCAAATACAAGTGCCCCCTGGTACTGCCAGGATGAGAGCGCATCCTGTCCTGTGGGGTCCAGGAAGGGCGAGATAAGCAAGGTCATTGAGAAGTACTCATTTTGGAAGAATTCAGTCTTTTAGGAAAATACAAAAGCCTTCCTCTGTGCTGGGTGCCAATTGAGCTAGATAATGGATAGCTATGACAAAGAATGGAGTTTATTAAATTGAGCTTGGCATCTCGGATGCCTGGAGAGAAGAGTAAATTCCCCTGTGACCAGGCTGAGCTGGCTTCCTGAAGAATGCATTGGCATCCTGTTTCAGATGTGTTGGTGGGAAGGGTAAGGAGTGGGGATCTCTCACAGTCAAAATATCAGGAGTGGGGATCTCTCACGGTCACTAGCGTGCGAGTCTCACAAAGAGAAAAATGTGGCTTGCATTGTGCTCCCCCGGAAAGGCTCCCTATGTAGCCGTAGCTTAGGGTGGACATCTGCCCTCTCCTAGTCCTCCGAGGGGTCTTGCTTCTGCCTCCCACTGAGGTTTCTCAAGAGAAAGGGCGCCAGAAAGGCCATGCATGTCAGGATGGGAACATCTGATTTGAAGCGCGACTTGTATAGAAACCCACCCACTGTCTTGAGAAGTCATAACATGTTTGGTGTTTATTCCCAGAACCAAGTGCTGAGATGGGCTTTGTGAGACTAAAAGGATAATAGACAGCAAAATAAAAGAGCAATAAAAGCGCCCCAGCCAACCGATAGCCACAAGTTAGTTCATAAAACTAAATTTAAAATCACACCACACTCAGAAATGTAATGAAGGCTGTGAAGAGTCTGAATTACTTTGTAAAAAGTGAATTGAAATACACTTACAGTCACTTCATAGAAATAATGTGATTGTTCAGAATTGGAGTTTTTTAATCTCAATTTCTAAAAGGGCTTCAGTCAGAGTTATGATAGTTTGTTTTCTCATAAAGTATAGGATTAATAATGGGATCGTTGATGTTTAAGGGACCAGTACTTATTGGATGATCATAGCTGCATAGAACTAAATCTGACTCCATGGGGTAAGGAGAGTTTAGCAAGTATGATTATTCTATTTCTCAACACTAGTTAGGTTCTATGTAAGAGACACAAATGAGCAGAGCACAATTTCTGCCCTTAAGTCGCTTAAAATATAGAAGCAAAGTGATCTTACCGTGCAAAGCATTGTAAGATGCACAGAAGCTCTGAGGTTCAGGTTAATTCTATGAGAGCACAGGGAGAGAGGTAAGTGTAGATACAGAGTGTTCGCACCAGAAAAGAAAGGATGGTTAGAAAATAAGTAGAGATGGGTTAATGAGGAGGCACACATGCAAAGGAGAACACTCGAGGCAAGAATAGAGCCATTATTAGCAGTCCAGTCCCGTGGCTGCCCCAAACACAGGATGTCAGAAGTGGCATAAGGGAGATGAGCCTGGGAAAAACATGGAAACCTTATTCTCCAGCAAATTGCCAGGAGCACTGAGAGATATATTAAAAGATATTTGTTTTTGCTTTTGTGTTGTAACAAGGTGGTGACACAATTAGAAAATGCATTGCGCAGGAGATTAGATTGTAATGAAAATCAAGTAAGACTGATATACCAATGATACCCCAGAGAGCAGCCAACCCCGGGGGCCTGCAGACAATTTCATGCTTCACCCTTTCTGTCAGGGGTTGGAGAGGGAGCACCCTGCCACCCAGCTGATTGGATAGCAGTTGCCGTGGTGTTTGGAGAGTTCTTCCCATTTTGGATCAAATGGGAGGATGGGCTTCATCCCACTAGGGACGACCACCCGGAGAACTTGGATATTTTGGTTCCTTGTGGTGGGACTTACATTCAAATTACCTGATCTCTTCATATCTCTGTTTTCTTATGAAGAAAGTTTTAACACATCAGTTGGCATATGATAAAAAAAGGCAATAGCTAGTAGCTATGGTTACAAATAGGAATTGTAAAGAATCAAATTACTTTGGGCCCATGAATATTCTTTCCAGTAAACCGATGTGTACTCCACTTCATTTGATGCACAAAGAGATATGCAGATATTCTAACTATGTCTCAGCACAAGTGGGGAAGGCATTCACATTTTTTTAAAAAAAAATTTAAGACCTTTATTAACAGGTGCTTGCAGTTTGTTGAATTTTTTGAAAAAAATCAAGTTGTAAACTTTTATTACAAATTAAAAATGAGGTTCTTAAAAATCTCAACTTGACCAGATATAAAACAATTTAAAAAACTTTAAAGGTGTATTGAGAAAAACCAGGCTTTTTTTTTTTGTTTTTTCTTAAAAAACATGTTTGTCACGACCACAAAGAGACGCCTTTAGATTAAAATAAAGCCCCATGCTGCATAGATAGTGCAGATAGTTCTAGTTATCTGGTCAATGGGAAAAAAGCAAGCACTTAAGGCCTTCAGCTCCAATCTTTTGTTCATTTCTTATTGCTGGAATTTCATATTTCTTCTTCTTGAATGACTAAACCGGATGATGGTAAAGGTGGTAAGCCGGCATTTTTTACTCAGCCCCACTCTGCTCAGCCTTGGGAACAGAGGAATTCTCAGCTGGTGGATTGGCTGCTTTTGTCTCTTTAAGGCATTCACATTTTGACCTGTGACGCTATTAGATCAACTAAGCATGTTCATGCTGCGTGATATCAACTAAAACACTGAGCACTGCACATATTCCCTCACTAAAATGCAGCAGCATGAGGTGCTCACTATAGTTAGTAAGCCCTTCCCTGAAAAGAAAAGAGAGAGAGAAAAAAAAAGGTGACTCATGGGCTGCTGGCCCTGGAACTGTGCCTCTTTCTTTTACTGAAATTACTTTTGCTACTCTTATATGTAGGTGATGAAGAAGCTCCAGTCCCATTGTTCTTATGATTTCTATTTGGAGGCTTGTCAAAGGCAGAATAGAACCCAACATCTATCACCATTCATCTTACCTGGCAGTGCTGGCCTGAAGCAGAATCCTGAGATTTTCTTTGTTGCCCCTCCTCCCATCCTCCTGCCCACCTTTCATCTCTTCTCTCTGGCATGCCGCCTGTACGCATATACTTTGCACCTACTCATCATGTACTTCCACTGCATGTGTAGCTCTGGACTCCAGCAGGCCATGAAGACAGTGGACCCTGTTGTGTTCTCGGTAAAGGTCAGAGAAGGAATCCTATCAGCTGACTTGATCTACTTGACTACCACATTGCGATTCCCACACCGGCACCTTGAGAAGGCTGCACACTGGCATGATTAAGACTGTAAGCATGGCCAGGCACTCCACAAAGGACCAAGAAGCAGCACATAAAATTGGGCAAAGAGCCCTGGCTATTGCTTTTCAATATCTGGCCCATTCTCTAAATCTTTCTAAAAGGAATAGACATGCAAATTGAAGCAGGACTTCCTTTCCCTTGACATTGTATAATTTGCTCTAAAAAAATAAGTTGGGTTAATTTAGATTTATAGGAACATTGCAGTTGGCTTACCCTGGCAGTTGACTAATCTAGTCACTGGTATGTAACCAATTTTTGGTGTGCTCCAATTTAACCCTCCTCATTAAAAACATGGAGAGAAGAAGGGAAAAAATCATTATATTGGCTTTATGGTGCAGAAAACCAGCAGGGAAGATTGAGAACTGAAAGAAAAACACTGAGGTAATAAAATAACAGTTGGATTTAACAAATTAAATTAGAAATTTCAAGGAAAAAATATTAAGAATGTAATTATTCATTGAAAATTAAAAAAATCATTAAACTTGATAATAAAAATATATTTTAAAACATTTTGGGAGTAAGAAGATGATCAAAGAAAGGTTTAGAATTTATGGGTTCTTACTATAGTTTTTGTTTACCCAAGAGACATAAATGTTTAAATAATCCATAGGGACTGAGAAAGCTAGTGGTACTAGTACTAACTATTAAGAAGTCTAAAGAAAGAAATTCTGCCAAAGGAAGCAGAAATGGCTTTGCTCATATGCACTGCATGGTTAGGAAAGAGGACGTAAACAAGCTTTTGAGTCTCCTCTTGATAAGCTCGTTGACAGCCTAGTCCCCCTTGATCTCTGTCTCTTCAAGCCTGACTTTCTGCAATGGATTCACAGTTGCCTCTGCTTCCCAACCATCCTCCTTTGGGTTCACATACTAATCTTAAAATAATACTTTCAATATGATAGTCTCCTCCTCAAGAACTACTTGCAGCAGCACGTTCAAGCCCCCCCCCCCTTTATTGCACTTCACTTTATTGCACTTCACTTTATTGCACTTCTCTTTATTGCACTTTTCTTTATTGCACTTCATAGATGTTGCATTTTAGACCCTCCACTAGCAAAATCATTGCCACTTGCTTTATTGCAATACTTGATTTATTGCAGTGGTCTGGAACCCAACCCACAATACCTTCAAGATATGCCTGTACTTTGAGATCTTCATCATACCTCCACACCCTACCCCTTTCCAGCCTTAGCTCAGACTCTTCCCTACACTGACCTTCTATTGTGTCTTGGCCTTTCTTCTTACCTATTACTTCTAGGCAGATGCCAGCCTAGTTTTACCACTGCCATAGGTCTCCCAGATTAGGCAAAATAAGAGCTTTACTTTCATCAAATACTTGCTGATTAAAAGAGGCAAGGGAATCATGCCCCTTCTTTATATGGCTTCTGCCCAAACTTGGTTCCTCACTTCTGAAGCTTGGGACTCCCTGTTACCTTGCCCCATGCTCGTTCCACTCCTGCTTCTATAAAACAAGCTGAGAAAAAAACCAAGGACAGATAAACAAGAAATGATTTTGCCAAAGGAAAGGCTGCCATTGGCTAACTTTTCCTGTCAGTCTTCATTCTTAACTATTTTTTGGCTTTTCTGGTTCTAGACATCTTGCAGAAATCTAGTCTTCATTTCTAAATGTTGTGTTTTCCCATCATTCTTTAACATTTGCTTAATCTCTCTCTCCCTCATCTGATGGACCCCTTTCTTCCCTTCTCTTAATCCTTTGCTTTATTTGTCTCCTCTCCTCCTTATCCATCTGACTTCCTCCCCCTTTAATTCTGGAGTCTCTTCCTACTTTCAAGTTCTCATTCCTGGCAGCATTGTGGGAGCCCCAGTTACAAGCTATTTACCTGTCCCTTTTTAATTGTCATATCGCCAAAGGCTGTGTGTGCCAGACATCCCAGGTGCAGGGAGACCAGCCTGTCAGGTGAGGCTGGCAGGAGCAGCGCATCCACGGATCCAGGGGAAGGCCTGCCAACAAACAGCCCTGGATCCAAGTAGAGATGCAGCTGCTGCCATCACAAACATTAGACCAGGGAGAAACTGTGTTGGAGTCTTTTCAAAATTAGAAACTTGCATAGATATTATGTTTAAAAAGCCCCAGGTTTAAATCTGCCATGGAACCCATCTAACTCTTGATTTGGGAGCGGCCTCTTGTAAGAATCAAAATTGTAACTCTTAAAAAATCAAGTAAAAAAAAGAGGTAGAATCAAGTTCTAGTAAAATCTTCACATTCATTTTTGGGAATTAAATTACTACATAATACCTGTGTTATCAAGTATATAGTATGTTAGTGACCAACTATGTTAACCTCCCTGATGAGACTAAGGTTGGCATGACTAACCCACTGCAGATTTCCTTTAACCTAATATTCATCAAGCCCCTATGATGCATAAAGTTCTGTAGTATCTGTTCAACCATTTGATGGGAACAGTCATTTCAAAGTTTGCAGCTCTAGACAGCCTAGACCAGTGGTCGGCAAACTCATTAGTCAGCAGGGCCAAATATCAACAGTACAACGATTGAAATTTCTTTTGAGAGCCAAATTTTTTAAACTTAAACTATATAAGAAGGTACGTTGTTATTAACTTAATTAGGGTATTCCTAAGCTGGCCTTTGCTAAAATAATAATAAAGCCCCCAACACAAAATAATTACAATTCTTAAATTGATGACAAAAATACCTGTAGGATTTGCAGCTGGTTGGAAAAATACAGGTAACTTTATGCTTCGAGTAGGTACTTTTGTCACCTGCGCACGATTTGCAGACACGACTAGCACTAACCACTGCACGAGACTGCTGACCGACTGGCTCACTCAACTCGTGCATGAATCGCGTGCGCCTCCCCCTCGCTGTGTATCCCGCGGCCCACCTGCACCGCGTCTCCAGACGCCCGACCAACCGACTGACCGACACCCCCCACTTCTTCTAACGTCACTTCTTCAGATTAGACTTGCCCAGGCCGAAAACCGACTTCTGTGCATGGGCCACGAAGTTTCAATCGCACTGTACATGCGCGCCCGCACGTGGTATTTTGTGGAAGAGCCACACTCAAGGAGCCAAAGGGCTGCATGTGGCTGGTGAGCCGCGGTTTGCCAACCACTGGCCTAGACTCACATCATATATTTTGTTCATTACATAAGGTGCTCTAAAAGAAAACGGAAAACAGTTTAAAGGCGGTAGTTTTTGTAGTGTTTGTGTGTGCATGTTTGACCTCTCCCCTTCAAGGTTATGCTGCTTGTTTTCATTTTCTTTGGGCACGCTGAGCCTGTTTTAGAACACTTACCTGCGGAGTGGAGAGTGACTGCTGAGCGTGAAGAGGTGGCAAAACCCCTTCAGTACCCAGATAAAGGTTTCTTCTGGGCTGAGAAATAGTGGGACAACTTTTAACATGCGGAAATTCTGTTTAAAAAACGAAATAAATCGTGCTAGTGTTCAACACCATTTCTCATGGAAGGAACTATTGCAGTAAGGAAAGAAGAGCAGCCTATTTTATAGCAGGCCTCAAGCCAGGTGCCTTCACAGATGTTGATTTATTGAAACTTCGTAACAACCCGGTGACTGTGATTGTCCCATTTTTTCACTCCTGAGGAGACTGAGGTTCATGAAGGTCAAGATCACAGAGAAAATACACGATAGGGTCAAGACTTACACCCAGCTGCCCTGGACCTCAAACCCCATATTCGTTTTCATTTTACATACCTCTTTGAATAGAAACTTGTCTCAATTTCTCCTCCAAGAAGTCAAACAGGTTTTTGTGGATGAAAGTGATTTGTCTGAAGGCCTGAATTTCGATTTGAGAAATCCCAGTTAATATATGTTACCTCCAGGAGTTGATCAAAGCAGTAATTCTTGCTTTCCATTGTTCAGGAAGGTTACTTTAAAATATATAGAACTTTCAGAAACCTGTCATTTAAAAAAGATGGAGGTTTGAATTCTCAGTGTGTTCAGCTCTTTGGGTGGTCGAAACTTGTAGTAGCAATAAAACTTGGTTTCTGGCAGCACCTTGTACTAGTATATTGCGATCGAAACAGGTTTTTTCTTTTTCCTTCATGTTCATTGCTTACCATTCTCTAGCAACGGGCATGAAATTTCACTCGGATCTTTTTACATTGTTACATCTTGATAGATTGGTTTAAGGTTCAACAGTCCAATGGCGATGATTGCCGCTCTGTCTTCCCAAGGGAGCCGTTAGCTTAAACATGGGTGCGTTTTCTAGGCAAGTGTTTGGTTTTAGTTTCCCCAGTGTAGTTTGTCTATTTGTTTTTAATTAAAAACCTTAACTTCAGGTCTGCTGCACAAATTCTGTTTCTAATAATGGCACATCTACATGTGGAATGATAGGAAAAACATTTATCAAGTTAGCTTTCTTTATACGTCAGGGTGCCATTGGTGCAAGCAGAGCCAACTCTCACTCCTAAGAACAGGAGTCCTTCTCTGCACTCCATACCTTCCTCTCCGTGACATTCCACTTGCGTGTGCACCCCCTACCCTCCAAAGGGAAATGTCTCCATCTTGTGTCTACTCCCTTTGTGTTCTGTTTGCATTGCCCCATCTCCCACCACTCACTTCCCCAAAAAAACACTAAAGAAAAAATAAGAAAAAAATTAGCTAATGAATACTAAAATAATTGGGGAAGAGAGTCCCTATCCTGAGGCTTACTGAAAAACACAAGGACATTTCAGACTTGACCTCTTGAGAAAGAATCCAGTTTTCTATCCAAGAGGGTAGCACTAATGGTGTGAATTTTAAACCAGTAGCTAAGGGGGTAGGCGGCAGCACAGCAGGGAATAAAGAGGTGATTTTGGCATGTTAGAGAGCCTTGAGCTGCCTCACACTTCACACCTCTGAAAAAGCCACCTAAATAATACCTCCACATACCACAACTTCCACTCATCGGAAAAGACGTGGACCTCAGTCAAGACCCAGATTTCCAAAACAACCAAAACCCCATTTTAGCACTTTAATAGAACTTTGACCCCTCCCCCCAAAAAAGAGGGGGAGGCATTTTCATTGCTTCTCCCCTTCTTAATTCAATAAGAATGTATTTCATTTCAGACTTTTATTTGCACTCACATCTCCTTCCCTTGCAGCTCACTTAGTTATAGGGCCCTGGCCCTGTCTTATGCCTCATTGACACTTGCATGGATGTGGCACCAAGAGAGCTTTAGCTGGGTGTGCATGGAGATGACAAGCCAGGCCCAGGGCATGTGACCCGTGGCCATTGAAGGTGTGCTCTTCTGTCTCCATAAACATCGGTGGACATGCAGTTCCACCTCCACTACACGTTGGGGCCTAACCAGGTCGAGTCCGGAGCGCATCTCTCTGGCTCCCAGGTGTGCTTTGTGACGGTGCCCATCACTGACTAATGGCACTGCGTCCTGCCACCTCTCGTTTGCTGATGTGTCACACGGCCGGCCGCTGCGGTGATGTGCGCTTGTGTGTAGCACAGCCATTTGAGAATCACCTTGTCTTCCTGGGAGTGCACACAGCCTGCAGGTTGTGAGGAAAGAAGCCTGTTAAACCCCCACGTTAACATTGGAGTTCCTGAGTGGATGTTTCAATTTTCACCGGTTGCTGATGCGCATGCTCCCCAGGACCAGCACCATGGCCGGCCTGGCTGAGAGGAAACTATTTCAGTTCCAACTGCTAAACTCAGAAGATTGATGGCGCGGAATCTTGTAAGAGTGAAAGGGGAGTGGTGGGGGAGGATTGAGTCATCCTCATCATTAATATAGCTGAGCGATTACAGGCTCTTTCCCAGGAGAAAACCAGACGGTCGCTGGCCATGGAAACATAAAAGAGAATCCTGAAGAAGCCTGGCACAAGATGTGTGCTTTGTAGCTAAGAATAGCAAGGTTAATTACAGAAGGAGTGACAGAAACAGGAAAGCAGCAATCTCGCCCAGCAGAAGTAGCTGCAGCATAGTTCTAAAATAATGAGTAACAAGGGCTAATCCTGGAGTTGTCAAAACATTAGCCCTGGAGGGCTGGAGATGGGTGTGGAGGAGAGATGGAAGGGAGAGGAGCACAAATAATGCCCCAAGCAAAGGTCACTTGCGGGTTCAAATTAAGATCTCCTTGTCCTGCTGCAATGAAGGATAACTGCTTGTTAGCCTGAGTGAGATTCCAAGTCTTAATTATATTTGTCAATATATGATAAAAACTCCTAAAAGTCAAGGTGTGTGATATTCAAACATCCTCATGCAGTTCTATCTCGGCGTTATTCTCTAACAAGCGTTAAATACTGCAAAAAAAGCAGAGTCTTTATTTCAAACAAATAGTAAATAAACTTCATAGTAAAAGTCTAAACAAGCCCCAATTAATTAATTTTCTAGCCATATGAATCTACCATATGTAACAGTATCCCAGGCAAAATCTTGTGAAACTTCTTAAGGAAATAATCCTATATAATAAAAGGCTAATATGCAAATAGATCAAACAGTGGAACAACCAGAACAACCAAACAACCAGTTGCTATGACGTGTGCTCACCACCAGGGAGCGTGTGTGGAACATAAAGGGTGTTGGCCATGGCGGGATGGTGGAGCAGATGAGCAGGGACACCAAACCAAGGCGGGGTGCTGGTCGCTGTCATCAGGGCAAGCCTCTGGTGGTTACTGAAAATTCTTTGCTCCTGTGTGCACAGTCTCATGCAGCGCTCGCACCTGCTGCTGGTGCCTGGAGCCAGTCCCGATCACTCAGCACCATCAGCGGGTGGGAGCAGCAGCTGTCGGCCCTGATTGCCCCTGAGGGCTTCTCCACCTCCCCCTGCTCCTGAGGGGCGATCGGGGCAGCAGCTGCTGATCGCACCCGCTCCTGGCACCAGCATTAATTGCTCTGCGTTGTCAGTGGGTGTGAGCAGGGCCAGGTAGGGATGCAGGGGATGGGCCAAGACCCGCCCCTGTGCCCACTGCAGCCTCATAGCCCACACTTCCTTTTCAAGGTGCATGAATTCATGCACTGGGTCCCTAGTATAGTAATAATTTTTAAAGATATATTTATAGTTTAACACAAAATATCTAAAACAAATACAAAATGAGGTTGAGTTTTACTCAAAATAAGTTTTATAAACATCCAGTATTTTGTCCTTTAATTCAAAGCTGAAACTTACTATCTTTACCAGAATAATACCTGATATGTTTATGTTCAGCTTTCACTTTTCGTCAGATCTGATTGTATAGACAGAACAATCTGGGCTCAAGCATTAAGATTAGCAGCAAGGAATAAAATATTTAACACTGGAAATGGGTTTCTAAAGGAAGCTTTGTCATCCTCTTCTTAATGTTTCTTGCATTAATTTTTTGTGAAAATTTCTTCATTTGCTTTCTTGGAAAATAGAAATGAGGGGTATTTTAACCCTGTGCGTATGTACCCTCCTTCAGAAAAGCCTCAGAATTCCATCAATGTCCCTTTATTATAACCATGATTATTACCATCATAGTTGGTGTAAAGCATAGCTTGAGCACCTTCTGGATGACTGACATTTGCTAGAGGATTTAAATACATTACTTACAACTTGTAACTACATTGGTTGATATTATTATTCCTGTTTGAAATAGGAGAAAACCAAGGCTAAAACGATTAATAAGCAGCAGAACTAGGAATCAAATATAGAAAATCATAGTTAAGTAATGCTGCTTATTTAAATGTTTCTTAATTATTATTATTTATCCCAACTTCCTTACACCGTTAGCATTAAGTAGCTGCAGTTATTTTTAATATATACAATGGAGTTTTTTGTAACAATAATTTCTGTATTCCTTAAGTGGAAGCCAAGTTTACAGAAGCTGCCCAACTTTGTATAGATTGTGGTGTGAGGCTGTAGCAACCCCTGGCTTCATGGCAAACATTTTCTAGAGATAGTGGGATGAATAATTATTATTGAGAATATAGTGAAGTTTGCAAATTGTCCCCCAGGTCACCCCAATTCTCCTTTCCTTATTTAGAAAAAAAAATCAATACATAAGACAAAGAAAAAAGCATAGTGTATATTGCTTGCTCTCAGAGTTTCTGAACCAGATCAAGTAGCCTATAACAGAGTGCATTCATTTATTTAGTTTTTGTGATATCCTTTGTCTCAGCTCTTACCTCCATTCCCAGCCCCTTTGCTGCTCTGCTCTAGGCCCTAGGGAACTATATTTGTCAGACACCACTGTCATCTGGCTTCTGAGCTGCCTCCACCAGTGGGATGCGCTGGGGGAGGATGGGAGAGGGGAGGTGGTAAGGAGTCAGGCTATTTCTCTGCTTACAGTGGCTGCGCCGCCTCTGTGATTCTGGTTTCTGTGGGATTGTCCCATATCCCACCCAGCAGCCCTGACCAGGAATCCAGCCCCCACTGGATGGCTCCAGCCTTTGGACTTGGGCCAGCCCTTCCCAGCAGGACTCAGGGTGAGGGTACAGGAGATGCATACATCTATGTCCAATATTTAAAGGTTATAAATCAAATACAGACTCGTAAAGTCATTTCCATTTTTCTATTTTGACAAATATGCTTTCATAATGACATTAAAAAAATAAACTTGCTTGGGAATCCACAGGATAAATACCTTCTTTCTCTTACTCATGAGGGTGGGTGCTCTTACTTCCCACACCCAAGGCTTGGCTTCTCGTTTATTTATCAGTCCTTCCTCTTCCCCACAGCAGGAACTGTGAGAATGCTATGAGTGTGATACCAAAACATCTCCCCTTATTCCAGCAAGTCCAAGCTAAAAACAGGTGCCCTAACACCCCAACCTAGATGGTGTTGAGCCTTTCCATTCCTCAAAGGAACCTGAAGCTGGAAGGCAAGGTGCACATTTAGAACTCTCAGACTCTCCTTCTGTCTTAGCTCTTTCCCACACTGTAAGGGGCTTTGAGTGTACTCAGTTAGCCACTCTAGACCACACCAAAGCTCCATCCACTATTACCACCCACCTCCCTCTTGCAAACAACGCCCTCTTCTTGGCCCTCATGGCTCTAGGGATCTGTGTTATCCAATGGTGGACACACCCATGAAAAAGGTCCATTCAGGCCCTGGAGGCAGGCTTCATCCATGTAGGTAGGGGAGGCCAAGGACCTATATACCTGTCACATGGATGGAAGAGAGCAGAGCATGGTGTCCGGCTATAGGTGTCAGACCTTTGACTCAAAGGTTTCTTGTCTCTGGAAGGAAAATTCATCCCAGCCAGGATGAAACATGGCTGAGAGGAACACAGTGCGGCCTTCTTGCGTGGAGAGCCCAGAGCAGGGTTTCCATCTGGTCTCCATCTAAGGGTGCCACCAAGTTTGAGGATCCCTCCCGCCCAGGGATGGTGGTGGTGGCTTCTTCTTGCTGTTGCTAATCTCTGGGTTACACCGCTGTCCCGTTTGTCTCCTCAGCTCTTCTCTCCCTGTTTAACCAATTCTCTGTGTTAAATTTCCTCTGCTTGCAACACTTAGAAAGGCTTTTATTTCCCTGACAGCACCCTGATTGATACAGCTCATTTAAAAACATTTTTTTTAATTGTTAGACTGCAGTGATATCGTCTGTGTACAGTTGATCATTCAGTGCATTTATCCGAACTAAAGAGAATAGGCCCCATTATAAAGATAGGTTCAGAAGGTATATAAAATATTTTCTGACAATCTAAGACTTTTCCTAACACATGCACGTTTCATAAGTCATATTTCAAAAGGCACTGTATATTTAACTGCACCTAAATTTGCATGTGGAGTTACAAGGTAAATAGGACAGAAGGAGAAAAATAGAAGTGGAATATTTCAGCATGCCAGGCAGAGGGGCAGGAAAGTGATAGTGATTCAACTGAATGCTGTCTCTTCCCTAATATAGAGTCTTTGATGCAGGCTGCAGCCTTTGGGCTCTCGACAATCCGCTCCGACACTTCCCACATTGGATCTTTTACACATGCCGTTCTACTAGGCCAGTGCACTGCTAGATCTTAAAATAAGACTTACACATATGGTGCTTATATAATGAAGATGAAAGCCGTGCAGCAGGGCTGGTCTCCTGATAACGCCTCAGGAGAGATAGTTCCTGGGTTACATAATGATTCCATTCCTAGGTTAGTTGCTCTGTGTGTGTGTGTATGTGTGTGTATGTATGTGTGTATTTCCTAGAAGGTATAAGACTTTGACATACATCTGACTTCTGATCTTTGTCCCTTTGTACTAACAAGATATTTTGTTTTTCAAACATCCCAATTTGGGTCTGAAATTCATATTCTGTATTCTATGTCACCTTTCCAATTCATCACTGAAAACATAATTACTGAGAAAAATCAAGGATCTCATTGATGTTCCATTACTCCCGCTTCTGTGCCTTTGCTTAAAACTCCCTCTCACCTCAGCAAGCCTGCTCCGCCTGACCCGCAGACACAGCCGGGATGTGGCAATAGAGGAAAAGGGAAAGTAATCAACTTTACTGCCTGATGTTACTAAAAACTGCAGCCAATTTTCAGTTATCCGTGTCAGGAGATGCAAGGATCTTTGAAATCAAGATCTAATCTAAAAATAACAAAGCAGCAGCAGCAGCAGAAACAAAACAGCAGGCTTCCTTTCATCAGCAGTTGCAGCCTTTTCCAGCATTGTTAGGCAGGATTTCTGAGGTGGTCGTCATGCTGCCTCCCCATTGAGAAGCAGGTGAAGTCTCAGGGCAGGATTGTGGCTGGGAGAGCTGGACTGAGGAACGTGGCCTTCACGTTCAGGTAAATGGGCATCCTGCCCCCTCCCCTGCCCCCCACCGCCTCCAAACTGAAGGTTCTTTCTTCAACAAAGCAGGAAGAGCAGCTGGAGAACCTGAGGCTGCGTTCCAGAGAGCCAAGCAATCCTGAGTATTGAGGGGAGGGGAGGCAGGCTGCTCCATAGGCTGAGGAATAGGTCATATTCCCTGGGGAAAATAATGTGCAATACCTTAAACCTACCCGATAAAGAGAGGAGAGAGTGGAGGGTGACTGCAGGTGACACTGTGATATACCCCTCCATCCTGAGAGCAGGTGCTCCCTCGTGCAAACACCAGGGCAGGGAACCCAGCACCCTCTGACACCGTGCCCAAACTATTCAAGCTGTGTAATGGTCTACCTTTACTTTTGGCAGTAGTGCGACCATTCCTTTTTAAAAAATATATATATTTTATTGATTTTTTACAGAGAGGAAGGGAGAGGGATAGAGAGAAACATCGATGAGAGAGAAACATTGATCAGCTGCCTCCTGCACGCCCCCCCCCCCCCACTGGGGATGTGCCTGCAACCAAGGTAAATACCCTTGACCAGAATTGAACCTGGGACCCTTCAGTCTGCAGGCCGATGCTCTATCTACTGAGCCAAACCAGTCAGGGCAGCGACCATTCTTAATGGAGTCAAAGAAGGAAAGTCAATAACCTGCAAACTATGTAATTAACCACCATGCCATGAAGGGTTGCTTGTTTATATTTATTGTCTCCAATTGTTTGTTTTGTTACTAATGTTGGCATAGTCCCCCACATGTGAAAGTGGGGCCCAGACTAGAATCCAGGAATCTTGGGGGGAAAAATCTGAGGATATATTTCCTACTTAACGGAGTATTAGAATCGTGCTTGCGTGTGTAAACTGGTTTATGATCTCTTCCAGCTACTCTGAGGAGCTGTGTTACCCTCACTGCTTCTGTTGACATTTAAGCCAAACAAGAAACTGTGCTTTATTGGTGACTCCCACCAAAATGGGATCTTTTGTCATAATATCCATATTAACTAAGCTGATGCATGTCCAACGCGAGTTAGTGTTATTATTGTTAATAGCTGTAATAAGTACAATCAACAGAAATGTGCTGCGATATTAATCATGGTAAACAATCAGTATGGATGGTTATTTTCTTTAATAACAAGTTTACAGACAAGAGACTCTGCAGGGTTTCCAATCTCATCATTATTTACTCACTTATTTCATTTTCGCTTACTTATGTCACTTCTCCCATTTTCCGAATGCACGTTTTGGGACATGGCAATATTTTTCAAGCATTTATATGAATTGATATCTTCCTTAGAAATAATTAGAGACAGTGTTGGTTCCCAGCCTCCTCCAGTGTAATCTGAAACTCACACACAGACACACACACACACACACACTCATGAGGAGGGCAGGGAGAAAGAGGCAGACCCCTCCAGATTGGCAGGTGCCAGACTTAATAAGCAAGGGAACATATGAGGCTTGTTTCGGGCGGTTGTAAGATGAGTATATCCCCTCATCTGCCTGCCAGAATCTTACAAGTTTATATAGAGGTTTTAACAGGGTTCAGTTGCATATACTCTCCAGAATCAGGGGTGGGCAAACTTTTTGACTCTAGGACCACAATGGGTTCTTAAACTGGACCGGAGGGCTGGAACAAAAGCATGGATGGAGGGTTTGTGTGAACTAATACAAATTCAAAGTAAACATCATTACATAAAAGGGTACGGTCTTTTTTTTTCAATAGTTTTATTCATTTCAAATGGGCCGGATCCGGCCCGCGGGCCATAGTTTGCCCACGGCTGGTCCAGATGGTCTCAACATCACAAGGCTGTGTTCTCGGGGCAGCTTCTGGGAACAGGGTAGGGAAGACAAACAGAACACACATTCCAAGGGGAGAGTGGGAGCCTCCAATTGCCCTAGTCCAGCTCCTGGTTCAACCAGTGGTCATGTCTTCTTGATGACCTCCCCCAACACAGAGTATCTTTCAACTCAGGCACTGTTCCAGCGCAGGAGGCAATGAGGACGTATTATCTGGAAGCTGCTCCATATAAAGTGAATAGTCCTGTTCTCACTCAAGCTCTTCAGAAACAGATGGCCACTCTCGTAGGAATAAAAATTATCCTTACTTACCAAGCTTTTACTTCAAAATTGAATTGAGTCCTGTTATTCTTATACCATTTCTGTGAGAGAGATGGAGACCAAGATGTGACACTTTATGGAGTCCTCAGCGCAGTGGTTCTCTACCTTCTGGCCCTTTAAATACAGTTCCTCATTTTGTGACCCAACCATAAAATTATTTTCGTTGCTACTTCATAACTGTAGTGTTGCTACTGTTATGAATCATAATGTAAATACCTGATATGCAGGGTGGTCTTAGGCGACCCCTGTGAAAGGGTCGTTCTACCGCCAAAGGGGTCGCGACCCACATGTTGAGAACCGCTGCCTCAGCAGAAGTCTGAACCCAGACCCTGAACTGGCCATCACCTTCAGGGGATCTCATGTCTCATTAGACTCCACCCAGGATGACAGTGGGTCCATTTACAGACATCGTTCTTTGGTGTGAGACTTTGCTACTACCCTTTAAAAAGATGATCCGAGGATAGCAAATGCATGTCAACAGGGTAAAACCAGAGTTTAGTTATGTCACAGGCTTATATTTTAGTCTTGCCACATTAAAGCAGCATTTGGCCCAATTCCCAGGTGGGAGCTAAAGAAAAATAAAACTTTTCTTCCTATCTTCTACATTTTTTTTAGTTGGGCTAATCAAATTAACAGAGACAGATTGACAGGAAAAAAATCAAATTTTAATACATGTGCACAAAAATTCCAAAGACTGTGAGGCAAAATTTGGTATATATAACATTTTGGACAAAAGAGAAAAGAAATGAGGTCTTAGATTTTAAAAATGAAAATGGGTGATTTCCAGGTAATTACGAAAGAGCAGAAAACATGTGGTAGGTAAATTTTTGCCAGACAGCACTGAAAACAATGGAACATAGGGTAGAGGGGAAGTAGGGGTGGCCAACAGGCTCCTGCTTGGACTCTTGCTGTCTGATGCTGAGGTGACTGTGCTAAGGTTCCCTTCCTGGTGCAGGGTTTTCCATCTGAATTTCTTAGGCAGGAAAGAGGGGAGGGTCGAAAGTTCTTTCTGAACCTTTTGTTCCTTAATATTCAGCTTAAAACCAGTCTTCCAAAAGACAGCATAAGGGTGGCAAAACTTTTGTGTCCTTCACCCACTTTCTCAGACTTTCACTCAGGAATTAAATGCAGCCTAGCCCTGGCCAGTTTTGCTCAGTGGGGAGAGTGCCTTCCTGTGGACTGAAGGGTCACGGGATCAATTCTGGTCAATGGCATGTACTCAGGCTGCAGGCTCGATCCCCAGCCCCAGTAGGGAGGCAACCAATCCATTGATCTGTCTCACACCCTTGTTTATCTCTCTCTCCCCTCCCTTCCATTCTCTCTAAAAATTAATGGAAAAATATCCTCAGGTGAGGATTTTAAAAAATGCACCCTAATTGATGCACAACAGCATCAACAGTGGAAACTGTAGGAGCTCAGCCAGCAATCCTTGGCGCTCTGAGTATTTTGGTGGTGGTGGTAGTGGAAGTCATGGTTGTTTCCAAGAGAGATAGTTGGTCAGTGTGTGCTTTCTGTTAATTCCCTGCTTTCTGTTAATTCCCTACCACAGACCACTTAGGAAAGTGTAGGGAAACTTCTACCTCAAGAAAACATGCTTTTTGAGGTTTAAGCCAACTAAATGCTCTTGTTTCCAATCAATAAGATATGAGGGAGGCAAAGGAGACAGACAGCTCTGAACTTTTCTCCCTTAGCAGACAGGTTGCTTAAGCTGGTGTGAAGGGAGATAGAATGTTGGTTTTCAGAGGTCTTAAATGAGAGAACAAAATGTCTCCAAAAGATGGTGTCCACACATGAAACATCCAAACCTGTGGAGAATTTTTATGAGTTTGAGTCAAACTGACAACATTTGCCAGGGAGCAAAATCTCAATGGGTTGAGAACATGCTCCACAGAATGGCAACTTTGCAACTTAATTTATGTTAGAATCAAAAGAGGTGGTATAGGGAGGATCACATAAAATCTATTGGTGGTAGAATAAACTCAAAATGGATTAAAGACTTAAATGTTAGACTTGCAACCATAAAAATCACAGAAGAAAACATAGGCAATAAATTCTCAACATTTCTCATAGCGATATTTTTTCTGGTATATCTCCTTGGGCAGGGGAAACAAAAGAAAAACTAAACAAATGGGACCACATCAGATTAAAACGTTATTTTTGCAAAGCAAAGGAAACCATCAACAAAATGAAAAGACAGCCCACTGAATGGAAGAACATATTTGCTGATACAGCTGATATGGGGTTAATATCCAAAATTTATAAAGAACTTATAAAATTCAACACCATAAACAACAACAAACAACCCAATTTAAAAATGGGCAAAGGTCCTGAATAGACACTTCTCCAAAGAGGACATACACATGGCCAATAGATATATGAAAAGATTCACCATCAATGATCATCAGAGAAATGCAAATTAAAACCACAATGAGTTATCACCTCATACCTGTCACAATAGCTTTTATCAGCAAATCAACAAACAAGTGTTGCTGAGGATGTGGAGAAAAGTGAACCCTTGTGCACTGGAGGTGGGAATGCAGATTGGTACAGCCACTGTAAAAAGCAGTATGGAGTTGCCTTAAAAAATTAAAAATGGAATTGCCTTATGACCCAGCAATTTTACTTCTGGGAATTTACCTGAAGAAACCCAAAATATTAATTTGAAAGGACATATGCACCCCTTTGTTCATTGCAGCTTTTGTTATAATAGCTAAGATTAGAAGCAGCCCAAGTGTCCATCAGTAGGTGAGTGGATAAAACAGCTATAGTACATTTATGCAATGAAATACTAGTCAGCCATTAAAAGGAAGAAAATTTTACTCTTTACAACAGCATGGGTGGACCTGGAAAACATTATACTAAGTGAAATAAGCCAGTCAGATAAATACAAGTACCATATGATTTCATTCATATGTGGAAATTAACTAACAAACTGAACTAACCAGCAAAATAGAGACAGACCCATAGAGAGCAGGCAGGCAGCTCTGGTGGAGGGGGGTGTGTGTGGAAGTGTTGGGGAGGGTAATGAGATTGAGCAAAAAAAAAAAAGAACTCCTAGATAGGGACAACAGTGTAGTGATTGTGGGGGGGTGAGGGGGTTGGTGGAGGAGGTGGAAGAGGGTATAGGGGGGATAAATGATGATAGAAAAAAGTCAGTTGGCAGTAAATTAAGGGTGTGGGAGAAAGCAAAGAGGGAATTCTCTGGGATTGGATAAAAAACAAAACAGAGAGAGACATACTCCTTTTACATTGGTGGGTACAGGGTAGTTAACATTTACAGCATAGAGAGATGGTGTATGCAGGCAATATGATAACAGTGAGGGGTTCTGTGGTCTCATGCTCTGGTGCTAGTCATTGTACCTTTGAGGGAATAACTCTGACCTTTCAAAGGTGTGTTATCTTAGAGGCAAAAAGACAATCGACAGGCTCACGTAAAGTAAAGATGGGCCTTTGTCAAGGAAGCTACAGGCTTAGCACATGACTACCCACCATGACCCCCTTTTAGTTGGGAAGTTTTATATGCAGATTATCCTATGTGGTTGCTTTCAGGCTCTGAGTTTGTAAGGCCCACCATGCGGGCCTCCCCAGAGCTTGTCAGGTTGAGTACGTGGCCCCTTTTTCATTCACAATTGCTCACACATCATACAAGATGAACTCAGAATAGACCTCAGTTGGGAGTGCTGGTCTAATAATCAAATTAACATAAGACATTCATAGGAGAAAAACTAATTACATACGTATGCGGGCCCCAGAAGAATATGAGACCCAAGGACAAGTCGGGCAGTTGAGGTTGATATGCCATCCTGAGCTAAGGATGGGATAGGGGGCTTGGGGCTGCGGAGGGAAGGAGGGTAATTCACAGGGAGATAAGAACAGATGTTTAGTAATTAGATGTTTGCCCTGCCACATAGATAGGTCATCCAGAGAAAAAAGTTATCTCTGGTAATAGCTTTTTTTTTTTTTTTTCCTGAGCTCTCTATCTAAATTCTTTTTGGTAGTTAAGGGAGTGGTAAAAGTTTTTCTTTAATCTTCTGAGTCTTGATTGCTTTTGACTGAAAGTAGTTCACATGCCAAAGTGGCACATCTCGGGGAGGCTCACTCTTAATCCTTTCAACACATCGGTTCCTTCACAGTTACTTGGGTCCAATTAAGAGTAGGACGTCAAAGTTTGGGGGCGGGAGGACAGAGAAACCAAGTCACTCACATAAGGCCCAGACCTACAGCCATGGTCACAGTTGTGGAAGTCTAGCTGAAGAGGCCTCAGGCTTATGTAAATAATCAACATTCTGCTATTGTCTTGATCACAGAGTTTTCACTTATTTTTTCAAGCCCTCCCATTGCTTGTAACTGTTGATTCTAGATATATGTTGATGTTGGGATGGGGATTAGAAAATTATGAATTTTCTTTTACATCACAGAAATTCAGAGTATATTAATAAATTACCCAGCACATCATGGTATTATCTGCATCGGCCCAATGCCATCTTGCTGTATTGCCATCCAACACAATTTCTTTTTTAAAACAAGACCACTAGCATCTTTTTTCTTTTTTGATGTTATCCAAAGTCTCCAGTCTCTGTCATATATAGAGCAACATGTTGCCTCTTCTTAATCGTGGGAAAAACAAGAACATCGTATTCATGGATTCATTAAGTTGAGAACCTGTGTGCCAGGCACAGTAGTATAGGGAGAAATGAACTGGAAATAGAGCTTTTTCAGGAAGTTTACATTAAGGGAGATAAGCCAGGCACATCAATAACTATAAATACAGCAACCCAAGGACAGAGTGTTTTTTCCCCCAGCAGTTCACTCATTCACTCACAGATCAGGATGAGTGCTCAATTCTGGGGCGGCAATGGTGAACAGCAACAAAATAATAGCAAGTGGAAGCTCCCTCTCTGTTACTTGCACCTTAATGTATGTGGTGGAGGAGCGGGGGTGGTATAAACAGACGGTTAAACAAGCTGTGAAAATACAGACTTTGGAGATCAAGCAAGATTTGCCAGAGTATTCTAACATATTTGTTCTATTCACCTTGAGGTCACAGTTTCTTATTTTAGCTTCTGTCACATTGCACTGCAGTTCCTGGTTTACAAGCCTGCTACTCGCTCCTTTTATTCTCTGTTTGGTTCTCAAAACATTGTAGTAGTTATAGTTGTAAAAATAAACTTTTTTTTAACCACCACCGATTTTCATTTCCCAATTATCTTCATACTCTAGTTTCAAAATTGAGTAGTAAGTATAGCAGCAATGCATTCTCAGTAATTACTTCTTTTCGTTAACTTGTATTTGATCCTAAAATCTGTCTTAATTTCATTGTCTTCTATAAAGTTGTGATATTAAAGAACTAATTATATTGCAAATGATTAAAAATGTAGTGGAGTTAAATTTCTTATGGATTTTGCCAAGCGCTACATTTTAAACAAATCTAAGAAATTTGTCCATGCTTGAGCGGTCCACATAAAAAAATAAGTTGAGTTAAAAAAAAAAATGTGAAGGATCATAATTTGTGGTTTTTGAGTACATTGAATACTAGTACATTTTGAGTTTCTACAACATCCTATTTGAAATAACAGTAAATTGGGGTTACTTATAACAACATTGCTCTCCTTCCTCTTTCTCCCACACTTTTGAAAGCTCTCTGTTTGACCTTGGTCTGCCTTGAATTACCTGTTTTTCTATATTTCTCTCTAATGTTTCCTCTTCTTTGTGTTCATGTCTGTTTTTATTATTACAAAACTAAGATTTTTTTTTTTCCTCATGAGCCCTCCCAAGTTCTGGGTCCAAGATCTTGTGGTAAAGACACCAGAGGGGTCACACACGTAATTGTTCTGATTCATTACAGTAGCCCAGGCCCAGAGTGGGCATCTCAGTGGAAGAAGTAGGAGAAGAGGCCGTGCTGGTGGAGGGTAGGCAGAGTCGGTGTCCGGCACAAATGTTACTCTTTCTTTGTCACAGAGCTCCCAATTGCAAATAAGTGGTCTGGAGGTTCAGGGAGGAGCAAAGTGAGAATTTTGTGTGGCAAGAAGTTTTAGATGTCTAGAAGCTGCTCCCATATAATAATTTTAGATGATATATGTCATTTCCAATTCAAACAGATCTACTAAGACCATTTGGTGTGAAGGAGAACAAAGGAAACCTGGAATAAATCACAGGGCATGATTGGGGGTCCTGCTCTGCCTGTCCCATGTGACTTTGCTCAAGACGTTCAGTTTCAATGGGCATGGCTTATTCATCCATAAAATCTATTGAGCCTAAGAATCAATTCGAGATAGTGGGTATTAAAGTACTGTGTGAAATCTACCACACTTTACAAATACCGTTTTTTGCTGAGTGAAAGTGAATTTAGTGGAATTGAGGAAAGTATGGTTCAGATACTATTAAATGAAGTGTAAATATTTGGATTATTTCAGAGCTTGGAAAATATTCTTGTTGGTTTATAGATTGCATTTACTCAAGCACAGTAGTTTATTAATTTAATTTTTAAGTTAATATTTTATCAATTAAGAGCATAATAATTCAAGTTTGTCTTGCCCTGGCCAGGTAGCTCAGTTGGTTGGAGTGTTGTCCCAATATGCCAAGGTTACGGGCTCAATCCTCAGTCTGGGCACACACAAGATTCAAGTCTTTTATATATTACCAAATGAAACATTTAGTCTTAACTTTGGCTTTGAGTTATAGGAAAACCCAAAACTATCTTGATGTAAAAAAGATAAAAATTTATTTTATTCTCATGTAAATGTAGGCAGCTCCATGGTCATTAGGTACCAATTTCCTTCTAAGAAAATCTTCTGCCTTACTGAATTTGCAATTTTCACTTCAGAGTCCAATAATGCTGCTCTAGTTCCAGCCGTCATGTAAACATTTCATCTGACAATGAAGAGGAAAAGGGAGAGAGAAGACTTTCCCAAGTTTCCGCACTAGTCTCTTATATTCCATTGACAAGGATCTAATTATTTGACCTTAAAAGGAAGGATGGGACATTTATTCTGAAGTCCTCTGTATCCAGGTGATATTTTTAAAGATTCTGTGATGAGGGCAAAGAGTGAACAAATACTGGGAGAAGCTAATCATCTCTACAGTAATGATGATGGAAAACTCCTGGGATTTCATCACCACTAAGCAATAGCATGCATAATCAGACCAAAATCTCATTTGAATTGACTGATAACAGAGGTAATTTCTTACTTTTTTCAAAGAACAAATATTTCTTGGATAAAATCCATGTGCAGGTATTCCACTGGGATTAAAAAAGAAAACAAACTCCCAACCCTTAGAAGCTATAATCTATATAATAGTCATAAAAATAAAAGTTTCCATCACATAATGTGATAATTACAGGAGAAAGTGACTTTGACTTCATGGAAAGAAAAAAAATGGTTGCAATATTTGGAGATGCAACCATCATTTGCTATAGTCGTGCATTAAATAGCATCCTAGAAACCCGAAAGAATGTGTATTCTTCTGAAAGTGCTTCATTTACTACAAGGGAATATTTCATGCATCGAGAAACTGTCATTGAGTGTGCTCTATTGAATCATAGCTTGATGTCTCTTAGAAATATATACTTGGGATAGTCCAGTTGAATTGAAGAAGATAAGTAGATACTCAGGTAAGATAGACATTATTTATAAAGCTTGATTTGAAACGATCCTTAGAGCATTGGGTTCATTGGAATCTAGTCGATTCTGCAGCAGCTCTCTTCCTTGTGGAAGCCTGGCATGAAGACATTGTGGTCCAAGTAGGAGGACAGGCTGCTGGATGTAATGGGATTCTTGTTCTTCTCTCTTTCCTGCTCCAATACTAACTTTGACCACAGCCACGCCTCTCCTCAGAAGGCAAAAAAATGTATGGTGAAGAATAAAAGGAGGCACAGTTGGAGGTGGGTTGAGAGGAGCAGTTTTCACCCTCTTAAAAAGAGGAGAATGAAATTATAGCTCTCTGGAGAAGACCGGGACACATTTCAACTCCTACTCCACCCTCTTCACCCTTTCCCTCTCAACCTCGGGCCCAGATATCTTCCTCTCTCTCTCCCTCTCTCCGCTACCATTACGCTTGGGTTAAAAATGGAGGGAGTTTCCCAGCTCATCCACATTATTTTCAACTGTATAATTTAGAGCCATGATATAAGAATAAAAGACTATTCTTAAAATATTTTGTAAGATCTATTTTTGACTTAATGGTCTTTTGAATTTTGCTTTTCTTTTCTTGTTGCTGTTTTGGTTTTAAATAAAAATGTTAAGTATAACAAGATGAAATGGTATAAAGCATGACATGTCATATTGAAACCAAACCACAGAGACTAATGATAAAGCTTTGGCTCAGCCCAGAAACATTGTGACCCAGCTGTCACCATTTCTAGATGAAATTAGAGGCCATTATGTTATAGATACTGCTAACTTTTTAAAGCTCTGAAAATAATGTTTTATAGTTGACCCTTGAAAAACACAGGTTTGAATTGCACAGGTCCAGATTTTTTTCTTCACTAAAAATTGTAAATTTAATTTCTTTTTCTTAGGATTTTCTTGATATTTTCTTTTCTCTAGCTTACTTTATTATATGAATACAACATATAATACAGATAACATACAAAATATGTGTTAATTGACTGCTTATGTTATCCATAGGTTATTAATAATCAAGTTTTGGGGGAGTCAAAAGTTATATGCAGATTTTCAGCTGCATGATGCAGGGCGGGTTTGGGGGGGTCAGTGCCCCAACCCCATTGTTCAGAGGTCAACTGTGCTTCCTTCCTCTTTTCAGCGGATTTTTTGCTAGTCTCATTTAGGCTCCAGATTTTAAAGTGAATTATGATAGTAAATGCAGCTATATTCTGTATTGATAAAAGAAATTCAGTAATTTGAAGAAATAGACTTTTTTATACAAAAGAAAAAATGTAAATTCAGAATTTGAAGTGTCCTTATCTTTTTTATCTTGCTTATTCCAATAATCATTCTAAATACATGCATATGTCATAATTACTTAGATGTGTTTTTATATTTATATATTTTAAGCTGTTTGAAACATTTCTAACTTACCTAATGCAGGATTTTTTGTACACTGAATACCCAATGAATGTTTTGTCCTTGAGGAGTCAAGGACAAAACCCATGAAGACATGGTAAAGAAAAAAAGATCACCTAGGGTGTATCTGGGCTGAGCTATTCTTTCCCAATACATAAATGTCTTCCAAAAAGGTATTTATAGTCATTACTTATAAAAGTAATGGTACTAGAAATAGTTTATTTTGCTACATGTTATTTATGTCCAATCTGGGCTACAGAATTCTGACCATAGTTGTCTGTTCCACATGCTGAGAAACTGAGAACCTAGCTTGGTAGGGTTCCAAACTTTCAAAGGTAATTGTTTATTAAAAGATAAGAAGCCGTTTGAGACACCTTCAATCTTGCTTCAGAATAAGGGAATTGCTGCAATGTGATTTCAGCATTTCCCAGTGCATGGACTAAAATTTTGATTTGTTCTTGGCAATAGTTTGAATTGTTTCCTAGAGCTGGTTTATGTCTTCTTATGGCACGCAGTGGCAAGGAGTGTGTCATAAGAAGTCCAAGGTTAAAGAACATGGCACCATGTACTGGGAAACCAATAAAAAAGAAACCCAGAGAAAACCCAAACAGGAAAACAGAAAAGCCAGTAGTTTTCTACTTTTGTTCGGCACTGGAATCCATGCTTTAGAGTTGGATGGGATATGTGCAGTGGGCCTTTGGTTTCCCAGTGGTAATGAACTCATAAATGCATGATCACACAGCTCAACAGAAGCTTCAGAGCTTCCTGGCAATTTCATGTTATCTGGCTTTCTAGTTCTCAACAAAGAGAATTTCCAATCTGTTCGTGTGTACTCAAACCTCTGATTTCCCTCCTACATCTTTAGCATTAGCAATTAACTCAGCTCCTACTCGCAAAAGAATTTGGTAACTTTTCGTCAGACGGAAAAATTTTACCTTCCCACCAGGAAGTATGCTAACTTTTCTATATTTACACCAATATTTTTCTTCTTTCCTACCTTTTTTTTTTAATTCTTTATTGTTTAAAGTCTTACACATGTCTCCTTTTCCCCCCATTGATCTCTCCCCAGCCACTCCCACCCCCCAGCACATGCCCTCACCCCCCTGCCCCAATGTCTGTGTCCATTGGTTATGCTTATATGCATGCATTTAATCCCTTAAGTTGATCTTTTACCTGCACCCCGCCCCCCACTTTCCCTCTGGAGTTTGATGCTTCTCTATTCTAGATTTATTTTTGTTCATCAGTTTATTTTGTTGATTATATTCCACAGATGAGTGAGATCATGTGGTATTTTTCTTTCTCCAACTGGCTTATTTTGCTTAGCATAATGCTCTCCTTGTCCATCCATGCTGTTGCAAATAGTAAGCGTTCTTTCTTTTTTACCGCAGCATAGTATTCTATTGTGTAGATCAGGGGTCCTCAAACTACGGCCCGTGGGCCACAGGCAAATACAAATATTGTATTTGTTCCCATTTTATTTTTTTACTTCAAAATAAGATATGTGCAGTGTGCATAGGAATTTGTTCATAGTTTTTTTTTAAACTATAGTCCGGCCCTCCAACGGTCTGAGGGACAGTGAACTGGCCCCTGTTTAAAAAGTTTGAGGACCCCTGGTGTAGATGTACCACAGTTTTTTAATCCCACTCATCTGCTGATGGGCACTTAGGCTATTTCCAAATCTTAGCTATTGCAAATTGTGCTGCTATGATCATAGGGGTGAATATGTCCTTTCTGATTGGTATTTCTGATTTCTTGAAATGGATTCCTATAAGTGGGATAATTGACCCAGCAATCCCACTTTCCTACCTGTTTTAAGTCAAGAGAAGACTCTCTTCTTATCCAAGGCCTGTTCTTCTCATATACTTTAGAATTCATTTCTGTCACGCTTTTCTAGTAGTTGTAGTCCTCTCATTCCTGACTCACAATTTCTCTCTATTTGTTCCTTTCCTTAACATGTAAACATACTTTAATACCTCTCATTGTAAAAATATATTGCATACCCGCCTTACCTTCTAATAATTGTAGAAGTAATGATAACTACAATTCATATGTATATTTATCACTTAGTGTATGCCAGATGTATTCTAAGATCTTTCTGTTATTAACTTGTTCAGGGGAGTGGGCAGGGGAATCTTGCCATACCCAGCTCTGGAGCTGTTACCTTATTCCTGCCAAGAGCCAACAGAAGAGTGATCTCTCCCAGGAAATGTCACTCTCTCACCACTAGTTCAGGGTCATCTAGGGTCATGCAAACAGAGGTAAGAGATATTATTATTAATTATAGTCAAACAGGAATTGGCAATGGGTGAATGATAAGGACAATGTTTAGGTTCTTGGTTGTGGATGATGGTGTTCTTTCACAAAAGGAGGAACTGTCTTAAAAGGAAGTGTGACGAGTTCACTTTTAGACATGTTGGGCTTGAAATATCTGGGGTTGGATGGCTCAGATAGAAGCAGATAGGGGTTTGAAAGGTAGGCACAATCGGGAGTCTCTTATCTCAGGGTTAAAGTTGGTACTTTGGAGTACAAGTTCTTTGAGATCTCCACAAGTCATCATCCCCAGAGTTTCATAACTGGTCCAGTGATGGCATTTAGCACAATTCACCTGTGGTATGGTTCAACAGCAGGCATTTTCCTTAGGGTTCTGGAGAAGTTCAGAGGACCCAGTCAAATGACAGTTTGCCTCCCTCCTACACACCAGCAATGACAGCATTACTCTATTTTTTGCCTTTTCTTTTTTTTTTTCACACCTTTCATTGTTAGCTATTTGATTTTGTTTTCAAAGCGGGCTTTATGAAAATGTCCATCAATTCGGATGGCATCCTAAATTAAAATATGAATGTATAGCAGAGACCTCCATTTTGTTCCTCTTTTTAGATTTTTAGGAACTGGCTAAATCTAGATAAGTTACTAAATAGGTTGAGAATTTGTGTACATAGTCATTATTGTTCATACTTTTTAAAACCTAGTGAGAGCTAAGCACTTACACTTATTATTTTTAATTTTAAGATGACCCTATGTGGTAATATTTTCACTCCCATCTGACAGATGAAAGATTAAGACTGTGAGAAGCTGAATAATTGGTTCAAGGTCACTCGTTTGGTAAGCTTCAGTTGCCAAGAGTCAGTCATGACTGTCTAAGTTGCTGATTGTGAACCCTGGTGAACATTAGAATCATCTGAGGAGCCGTAACAGTTCTAACACTCCGGCTGCACCTGGACAATTACATCAGAAACTTAGGGGGTAATGTTAATACTCATTTTTTTAGAGCTCCCCAGGTTACACTGCTGTGCAACCAAAGTTGAGAAATACTAGCCTATCTCTCAGACCAAAGACCATTTCATCCAAAATTGGTTTCATTCCACATTTAAAAAGTCTTGTGACACAAAATAGACTGTTGATTACACTTGATAAGCAGAATAAATAAAGGTCTTGATAGGAAAGCATTATCTTCCTCTGCCTTCCAAGTCAACAAAGAAATATTTTCAAAGCTTAGACACTCCAGCAACAGGGTGACAGAGTTTTGTTTGCTCGCTTGTTACAAGTTGAAGGCAGCTTTATGTATGTGTTAGTATTATCCCTCTTTTTGAGTGACCCTTTATGGTGCTTGCTTACAGAGCTATAAACCCACTGATAAACTATTCCTTCTACAGATATAGAACACAGTGTTAATTAATTCATAGAGGTATCTTTGAGCTTATAACACATTTTGAATTACTAGTAAAGCTTTAATTGAACTCTTGGCCTTATTTAGCAAATGATTTTAAGTGTATTTCATTTTGAATAAAGTTGTTATCTCCTAAGCCTGGAGATAACAGTATATAATGAAACATCTGCCATGCATGGTGTACACATGTTTGGATTCCCAAAGGACACATTTCCAAGAATCAGATTTTCCTGTTATGTGTGAAAAACTTTCTAAGGTTTTCAAATTATGAACATGTTTTCTGCAAGACACATTTTTTCGACATCTGTGGAACCAATTTTTATCTCTATTGACATCTCTCTAGTATTTTTCTTTTTATTAGTGCCACTTTATTTTAATATTAAATTATAAAATCTAACCAATATGTTGTTATTATTGTCTGAGGTACTCATATTTATAAACTGCTTGAATTGATTATTCATTAGCTATTTAATATCATAAATGACTTCATATTAGCAATTTCTTTTACTTACAAGGGCCAGTGTTATGACAGAGATTTTGATAATGCAGAAAATAGCTTCCAACATTTTTCACAAAAAGTGGATCATAGAATGTTTCTCATCATAGTTTTGTGCCATAGCTTTAAAATCAAGTATTGCAACTTCTGTTAAATAGTAAGCCAAGAGTTTTTAAGAAAGAACTAAAGGCCCATCATATATCTTCAATTGATAGTTTCCAGTACACACAAGAGAGAAAATGCTAAATATTTGGGTCTTTGAGACACATTTGTCAGTTGTCTACAAATGATATAGCTGTTGATGTAGCATTTCACAGCAGCTGTGGAATAAGGGAGGTTGAATAAAGTGGCATAACAAAAAGCTTCTGATTAAATCCTTAATACATAGAACATTTCATTTCATTTAATGAAATGTTGACCATAGGTCACAGTGCCCACTTGCCGGGGCTGACCAGTAGACCCTGAGCGATGAATGAATGATTACTCTGACACAACTGTTTGCTGTGAAAGAGAGGACTAAGGGACTGCCTGGCTAAAGGAACCAGACAGCCTCGATTGCCTGCCTTGTTAGGCTTTTATTGTGGCAACAGTTTGAGATAAAGTTTATCTTTTAGATACAATCAGTAGGGTAAGTAATATTGGGAGGACATGTGTGTTTGTAGTGTCCTTTAAGCAAGGACACCCAAAGATTAAGCATATGATTCCAGTAAACACCTGGGGGTCTGCACATGCACAGACTTGTTTGGAAAGGTCAAGGAATAATCAGGGGCACCGCCTTCGGCACTCCCCTAAGTCCGAATTCCGATAAACATGGTGGGCAGATTTCTGCACACTTTCCTTTTTTTGGAATGTCCTTCTTACAAACTTTCCAACCAAGTCTCATGCCTCCCCACACCCACTAGTTTTAATAATTCCTCTCATTTGGACTGTGGTGATGTATCCTGATAATCTCAAAGTACATTTGCATATATGTTGATGGAGTCTATGTACCAAAACTCTACTTTTAAATGTTGGATTTTGTTGTTGTTGTTGTTTTTAGTTGGTGGTGATTTGAACAATGAGGCTCCATCATGTAATATCATTTGTTTGTTTATTTACTAGCTACACACTATTTTATTTCAAAAAGTATATGAGGTACATAGTATTCCATGGTGTAAATGTACCACAGCCTTTTTATCCATTCATCTACTGATGGGTACTTGGGCAGTTTCCAGATCTTAGCTATTGTAAGTAATGGTGCTATGAACATAAGGTTGCATGTATCCTTTCTGACTGGTGTTTCTGGTTTCCTAGGATATATTCCTAGAAGTGGGATCAGTGGGCCAAGTGGCAGTTCCATTTTTAATTGTTTTAGGAAACTCCACACTATTTACCATTGTGGTTGTACCAGCCTTCATTCTTGCCAGGAGTGTACTAGGGTCCCCTTTTTTCAACATCCTTGCCATCTTGTCATTTGTTGATGGTAGGTATTCTGGAAGGTGTGAGATAAGTACCTCATTGTTGTTTTAATTTGCCTCTATGATGATTTGCAACTTTGAGCATTTTTTTGTTTATTGTCCATCTGTATGTCCTCTTTGGAGCAGTGTCTGTTCAGATCCTCTGCCCATTTTTTAATTGGATTTTTTTGTCTTCCTTTTGTTGAGTTGTATGAGTACTTTATGTATTTTGGAAATTAAGAAGAGAAAGACAAATATCACCTGATCTCACTTTCACATGGAATGCAATGAACAAAATAAATTGATGAACAAAATAGATCCAGAGACATGGAAACATGCAACAGACTGACCAGTCTCAGAGGCAAGGGGGTGGGGTGGGAAGAGATTAACCAAACAACTTACATGTAAATGCATATCCCATGGACACAGCTAATATTGTGGTGAAGGCCTGGGGAGGGAGCGGGGAAGAGAGGGTGTCAGTAGGGGGAAGGAGGGAAAAGGCAATATCTGTAATACTTTCAACAATAACAATAAATTAAAAATAAAAATAATTTTTTAAAAAGTATTTGAGGTGCCTTAAAGGATGTAGTTAAATGATATTAAAATTAATATTACCACAATCAAGATACTTCACAGCACAAAGCAACATACCGTGGTGAAAAGAGCATAAGCTTTTTCATCTGCTACCTGTATAACTTCACACAGTTTATTTAACCTGTCTAAGCTTTATTTTTTTGTTCATAAAATATTTACTTTTAATCATTGTTGCAAAATTGATGTTTAAGGCAGAATAAGTGCTTGATAAGTTAGTTTTTCATCACCTCTTAGAATGCAGTCAAACATCTTCAAATATGTTTGTTTTGCCAAATAAAAATCATTCACATATTTGATTAAGCTTTTAATTTTGGTATTATTAACAGCTGTCATTTTTGAGCACCTGTTATTTGTGATTATTATCTTTGTGCAAAGCCCTTTTTATCCATTATCATTTTCACTCTCAGAATAATTCATTTTTAGTCTGTAATAACTAGTGTTTTCTGAATAATGTAAATGAACAATTATAGTATAGCTTTTAAAGGGCCATCTTTGAAATAACTATGATGATGAGCCAGAATTTTCTTCCAAAGTATCATTCATATGAAAACAGTTACAAATGTATCTCAGAATTATATGTGTCTTGTACATGTTTTTTTCCATGTGAATAGCAAGATATACATATTTCTAATGTATTTATTACAGACATATCAGTGTGAGTGGAGGAAATTATCTAAATGGATCAAATAAGAATTGCTTCATCTGGAGGAATCATTTCAGTTTGTCTAAAATTGTTGAAATGTTGCAATAACTGCAAATAATTTCTGATTTATTCATAAATACATCAGTTAAAGTATACAGATATTGATACTATTAGAGAGTTTTAAAATATCCCCCTAACATGATTTACCTCAATTTCTAGTTATTATATTTCTACCAAAAGCAAGCTTCTCTACATTGTATATTCCATGGAGGATTTTTTTAATATCATGTGTCTCTCATCAAAAGCATTTTCTCTTTTGCTTTTTGAAATATTTATAAAGCAGGTGTCTAAAATTGCTTATTTTCAAAGGCTAACACCATTTTTCTGATTTATTTGAATGTTGAGAATATGGTAAGCATAGTATTTTGGTATTAGAATTTTTGGAAATCTGCCAGACAAAAAAAAGTAAATAATTATAATTCACACTTTAAGAAATTTATCACTATAATAATGTAATAATAGTTTTCAAGTTGGAATTAAAGTATCATTAATATTTGAAATAAGTAAAACAGATATCTTTTATCAGTCTAATAAGAAATAGGAACATGGGCCCTAACCGGTTTGGCTCAGTGGATAGAGCGTTGGCCTGCAGACTCAAGGGTCCCGGGTTCGATTCCGGTCAAGGGCATGTGCTTTGGTTGCAGGCACATCCCCAGTGGGGAGTGTGCAGGAGGCAGCTGATCAATGTTTCTCTCTCATCGATGTTTCTGACTCTCTATCCCTCTCCCTTCCTCTCTGTAAAAAAATCAACAAAATATATATAAAAAAAAAGAAATAGGAACATGGATAAGCATCCTTAGAAATGTGAAAAATAGTATTTCTTAAAACTCATGAGATTATTATATACAATCGTTTACTTTGGAAAATATAAATGAAATGGATAATTTCCTGGGAAAACATAAATTGCTAAAATAAATTCAAGAAGAAGTGAATAACCTGATGAAATCTTTAATTAGAGAATATTCATGATATAGTAGAATTTTAGAGCTAGGAAAGCCTTTAAAGATCATACAGTAGAAATCTCATAATTTATAAGTGAGAATGTTGAGGTCTGAAGTTTTTATGGCAAATTAAAAAAATAAACCATTCATTAGCTTTGGAAATTAGGAAGTCATAGGTAATTCCCCAGGAAGGGCAATTCAGAGGAGATGCTAGATTGCAGGAAGAAACTATGTGAGCGTATTAAAGGTGTTGATGTATATAGTTGAACCTTTCAAGAAATTTGACCACAGTTGGAAAGGGAGAGAACCATCTATTGAGAATCAGTGCGAATAAACCAATATAAAGGAGGTTGGTTGGTTGGTTGGTTGGTTGGTTGGTTGGTTGGTTGAAATCGAGATTTCAACAGATTTGTAGGCTAAAAGATTATGTATATAAGAATATAGGCACTAACTAAATGAGGAGAGTATACAGTTGTCCAAATATGGGATCGAGTCATCACAATGGATTAAGCTCTTTATATCCATCATGCCATTTAATCTTTACAACAATCCTTTAAGGTAGGTGGTGTTATTCTCATTTTTTGCAATGAGGAAAGGGAAGCATGGAGATTTTAAGTAACAAACAGTAAATGAAGCCCTCATTTTCTGTGAACTCTCAGTGTGACTCCAGGGACCTGCCTCTTAGCTCTATTACACCATCGCCTGGAAGGGGAAGGGCCTTCTTTGGAAAGGAGGAACAGGAAATATGAAGGGCACAGGAAATATGATATATCAAGAATATGAACGGTCTGTACCTCATCAGTAATGTAGAAGTTAAGGTCACATGGTATAAGAGAGTAAAATAGAAAGCTGGGGCTTGAGAAGGATAAAAATGATTGTAAAATTTAGACTATAAATGAAAAAAATCATATTGTGAAAAGGCAGTGTGAGGAGATTAAGAATATTTGTCAGTTTGGGTAAGATTAACATTTATATGCTGTAAATGTCAAGTCTTCCAAATCATGTACATAATATATTTTCAACGGAATCATATCTTGTTTTGTGTCTTGCAATTAAAAGGTATAATTTTCTACGTGAAGCAATTACACATTTTTGTTAAATGTATTTGAGGTATTTCATCGTTGTCTTTTTTGTTGTTGATGTTTTCTTTTTAATGCTTACCAGAGGATATTTTTTCCATTGATTTTTTTTTTTTAATAGAGTGGAAAGGAGGTGGGGGAAGAGAGGGAGGAACATCTACTTGAGAGAGGGAGACATATGGATTGGTTGCCTCCCACTTGGGCTCTCCAGGGCCAGGATCGAACCTGCAACTGAGGTATGTGCCTTGCCCAGGAATCAATCCCATGACTGTTCAGGTCACATGACACTGTAACCACTGAGAAAAACTGGCTAGAGCTGTTTTATAGTTTTTGTTGTTGTTATTAATAGGACCTTTTCTTTTGCCTCATAACCTTTCCCTATGAATTTTGTTTATAGGTATAATTTTTTTCTGCGTTTCTAAAGAACTTAGTCTTTCTTTGAAGTTTTTTATTTTCTGTTACCTCTATTGTCTCTCCCCACTCCCCACATTTTATTTTTCTTTGCTTCTTTTTTTTTTCATGTTGGAAGGTTTTCTCAATTATCTGACTATCCTTGGCTGTGTATTCATATATAAAAGCAAAGCTCTAAAAAATGACTTGAAGCTCTACATGGGTAGATAGACTTATTGAAAGGTAGATTTTTTTAATTGATTTTTTTTCTAGCGAGAGAAAGGAAGAGAGAGAGAGAGAGAGAGAGAGAGAGAGAGAGAGAGAGAGAGACTTTGTTGCTCACTTATTTATGCATTCATTGGTTGCTTCTTGTATTTGCCCTGCCCAGAGATTGAACCCGTAACCTTGGCGTGTTGGGACGATGCTCTAACCAACTGAGCTACCTGGCCAGGGCTTGAAAGGTAGATTTGACAGTATTTTATTCAAGGATGAGCCAAAGTATGAAGATTTTTTCCCTCTCTAGGGAATAATTTTAATCTCTGATCTGCCGACATTCTGAGAGTAGGATTGAGGGGAGGGCCCTATGATTCAATACATACATGTGTATCTGCTTGTACATCAACTCACTAATAAGACTGGCGCTTGAGTTTAGAGTCCAGTTCATTCCATTTTCCAGAGATTAAACATCCCTGTTACAGTGCAGGGTTACATTTTGAGCTAAGTAAGAAGCACAGTTTCAGCTATTATGTATATACTTTTTCAAACCTTCCTCTTTTTCAGTCCCATGTACTAGACTAGTAATTTTATGTTCTTCTCCTTTTGGCCTCTACTTTTTCCAAGTATTAGACTCTTCTAACGGTCTGCAGAGTTACGGGTCTATTACAATCAGTATTTTCAACGTCATCCCCACACCCTATAAGCATTTGGGCTATACTTTCTCTGCTACTATAAGTCAGTTATACCCTCTTCCTTCAGCATCTTCTGAATTTAACCACACTATTGGGAGTTCACTGTTGTCTGCCACCTATATTCTTTTTCCTGTGGCTGAATAACTTGTTCATTTTAACATGGTTTTGGAGGGAGAAGAGAGATAAATCTGTTATGATTAATTAGAAATTTTGTTTTACATTTTCCAGTAGGTATTTTGGTGTGCAGAAAAATTAGTTTTGTATATTGATCTATGTGCAGGAAATAGAATTTTTGCATGTTAATCTTATATCCAGCCACCTTATTGATTCTTCTTGTTATTTCTAATAGTTTACAAATTTATCCTCTTGGATTTTCTAATAAGGCTATATCTACAATGATGACAGTATTATCTCTGCTTTTCCAGTTGCTTTTTCTTGTATTGTTTGGTGAGGATCTCTTATATAATAGAAATAAGGATGGACACACTTCTCTAATTCATGTTTGATGAAAATGCTTTGAATATTTCACTATTAGATATGATTTTCATCATAGGTTTTGAAGTGATAAACTTTATTAAGTAAAATTGTTCTCTATTCATAATTTGCAAAGAAGATTTTTAAAAAATAATTGGGTTTTTGAATTTTATCAAATGTTTTCACATTTATTTATTTCTATAATCCAGCGGTTCTCAACCTGTGGGTCGCAACCCCTTTGGGGGTCGAACAACCCTTTCACAGGGGTCGCCTAAATACATCCTGCATATCAGATATTTACATTATGATTCATAAAAGTAGCAAAATTACAGTTATGAAGTAGCACCGAAAATAATTTTATGGTTGGAGGTCACCACAACATGAGGAACTGTTAAAAGGTCGCGGCATTAGGAAGGTTGAGAACCACTGCATCTGTTAATACAATAAGTTATATATTGAGATAATTTTTAATGTTGACTCATCCTACATTATTGGACACACTTATTTGATAGCAATTTATTATCCTTTTGCTGTATTTCTGGCTTTGATCTTTTTTAATACTTTAACTTTTATGTAGATAAGTGAAGTGGCATATAGTTTTTTTGCTTATTTTGGTGTCAGTGTTATGCTAGCATTGTAAAATGAGTCAGATGTCTCTAACCTTTTCCTGTGGCCTGGAAATATTTTTTAAAATGGGAATTATATACCCCTTAAATTTGTTAGAATTTGCTTATAAATTTTTCTAAAATTTTTATCATTTTGACGGATTTTTTTCTTATTACCTTTCAATTTTTCTAAGATAACTTTTTATATCCATTTAACCCATTTTTTTAACTATATTTTATTGATTTTTTACAGAGAGGAAGGGAGAGGGATGGAGAGTTAGAAACATCAATGAGAGAGAAACATCGATCAGCTGCCTCCTGCACACTCCCTACTGGGGATGTGCCCGCAACCAAGGTACATGCCCTTGACCAGAATCGAACCTGGGACCCTTGAGTCTGCAGGCTGACGCTCTATCCACTGAGCCAAACTGGTTAGGGCCATTTAAGCAATTTTGATTATTTATGTTTTTCTGGAAAAATGTTGTTATATGTAGGTTTTCAATTTTATGCATATAACATGCTCTTCTGTTATGATACCTTTAATAGCCTAACTTATTTATTTTTTAATTCTCACACAAGGATGTGTTTTCATTGATATTTTTGCGGGGGGGTGGGGAGAGAGAGAGAGAGAGGAGATAGAGAGAGAGAGAGAGAGAGAGAGAGAGAGAGAGAGAGAGAGAGAAATCAAACAATTGCCTCCCATACACTGCAGCTGAGGATCTAATCCATAACCTAGGTATGTGGTCTGACTGGGAATGGAATCCACAACCTTTCAGTGTACAGGATGACACCCCAACCAACTGAGCCACCCAGCCAGGGCCCTTAATAACTTAATATTATTTATTTTGTCTTGTCTACCACCTTTAAAAAAATCACACTTGCCAAAGATTTAGGTGTTTATTGATCTTTTATTTTCCAGATTCTCCAAGTTTATGAACAAAAGATAAACTATTCATCAGCAAATAGTAAAACTAGGTAAACATAATACAAAATTAATGGCATACATTTTAGAGTAAAGGAATTAATAAACTAATACTCACTACTGAGAATTCACCCTCCACCACTACCAAACAAAAAAGACCACCTGTTTGATGATCATATCATGTAATTTTGCTATCATGTCTTTATAAGCAGCTGTTGTTGCTAAAACCAGATTTTCTTTAGCTCATGCTGCCTTCATTTTTTGGGGGGCCTGGAACTTTTTGAGGCCCTTTGGCTCAAGATGGAGGCATAGTTCTTACTACAAATAAAAAATGCTTTTTTCATTATGGATAAACTTTTTTTCACCCTAGTCCTGTTTCTTTTTTTCTGATTTGTCCTCAAACAATTTTTTTAAAATGACATTTCAATGAAAACTGATACAGTGTCCCTGGCACCAGGGCTAGTTATAAAATTCAATTAATATAGTGATTTTCAACCTTTGTTTATCTCATGGCACACATAAACTAATTACTAAAATTCTGTGGCACATTAAAAAAATATATTTTTTGCCAATCTGACAAACATTAGTTATAATTTTGATTGATTTACAAAATAATAACATTATTACCACCTACCTTTTTTACTCCAAAGTGACATTTATTTTTGGCTTTATATGGTATGAGTGTATTTCTTGCTCATGCCACAGTCTAATGTGTGGCAACTAGAGTTAATATGTGCATTCAGTGTCACAAATTTCATCTTGATGCTTTAATGTCTTCTGGGGCCTCAGAACTCCTAACTGTAGCTTTGTGTTTGGATACTAATAAGGAAAGAGTAAAAGCATGGAGGACTTCATAGGTCATTTTATGGGAATAACCTGGAAGTGGTGTACATCAATGATACCCATATACCTTTGGCCAGAACTTGGTGACATGCTTCCCTACCTGCACAGGGCTAAGAAATGAAATCTAGTAGGGTACTTGGGAGAAAGAGAACATAAAATAAAAATAAATCTCTTTTTTCAATTACAGTTTACATTTATTATTATTTTGTATTAATTTTATGTGGACAGCATAGTGGTAAGACAATCATACAATTCAAAAAGGGCTCCCCTTGGTATTATCAGTACCCACCTGGCATTTATTAGCCTTTGAAATCAGCTTGGATTTTGTAGATCAATTTTAAAGTTTTTTAAAATTTTCTATTTTGTTAATTTCCGCTTTTATCTTTATTAAATTTCTTCTGATTTCTTTAAATAGCCTATTTTCATTTTCTATGTAAGGCTAATGTTAAGGTAGGCAAAGGCAGGCAAACATTGTTAACATAAATGCGCAAACATTTCTTTCTAACATCTAGAGTTAACCAGTATCTCTAATATTCCTGAGAACAAAAAAAAGAGGCTCAGCTTACTTTCATTTTCCCCTGCTCCCTGGTAACTTTCATCTCTCCCACCTTTTAACCCTCATTAATATTATTTTAGTATTTATGCCCAACTGGTTATATTTTAAAATGTAAATACTAATATTTGCATATTTTTAAAATAGTGAACATTTATTTGTACTTATTGTATTTTATTCCTTTGTTTGCTATCCATTACTGATTTTACTTTTTTTTTTTATCTCATTCCTTCCTCCTGGATTTCTTCTGATTAATATTGGTTTATATTGTCCAGCAGTTCTTTCAGACAGAATCTTGAGATAGTAAACTTCAAAGTTCCTTTTGATTCTAAAAACGTCTTTATTTCTGCCTCTCAAATAATAGTTTGGCTGGGTATAGAATTCTATGTTCAAAGTTATTTTTTCTTTAGAATGTTGAAGATACTATTCTATTGTCTTGTATCCTGGATTGCTCACATGGAGTCCAATGTCTTATTTCTTTTGACTCAGACAGCTTTTTAAGATTTTTCTCTTTATTCTTGATGTTCACAAATTTTGTCACAATATATCTAGAGGGGGTGTTTGTGTATGTGTGTGTTTCATCTTTAATTTAACCTCTAGCCAAGAGGATCTTTAAAGTCCTAAGAAAATTTCCCATAGTATTTCCTTAAATGCTGCCTTTCCCCCCAGTTTCCTCTCTTTCATACTTCTGGAAGTACTGTTAAACCAATTTTAGGACCTCTGTGTCATCTATGTATCTTAAATCTCCCACTTTCCATGTCTTAATCTGTGCTCCCAATATCTAGCTTTGTGTTGTGGTATCCTCCAATGGGAGCTCATCTGCTTTCTGTTTTTTAGGCATTTCTGACAGTGTCTAGTCTACCACAGGTTATACTTTTCTTTCCAGTTATCTTATGCAACCTTTCCTGTGGTCTCAGGATTTGGAGTGAAGGGTATACGCAAGGGTGAGAGGTATAAACAGTGCTCAGTTTTCCAATTTAAAAACCTTTTCAAGTTGTGCAATATTTGTTAATCACACTCATCAGCTATAAAGCAGGACCAGATTGGGATCTGACAAAGCAGGTGGAGCAGAAGACTAGGATGATGAGCTTGAGGTGTCCATGAATCTCATATTTGGTATGGTGAGCTGTGACGACCCGGCTGCGGTGGGATTGAAGAACAGACACACGCAGACCAAGAAGCTGTTAACTCTGGAGGCCGTGACAGTAGGGCCAGTGGTAACAAGAACAGGACAGGTGACAATAGTTTAGCAAATACAAAATGTCAGACAAATCCGTGTGCATTTCTTTATGTGGAGTATCTGATTTTATACTGATTCTTCACATGATGATGAAGCAAAATATAGCTTGTTTTCTTTCTTTCTCAGGATCTTAGATTTTGGTACACTCTTCATGTAAGATTAGTTTTGTGGTTTTTAAACCTTTATAATCCACACATGCCTTAGGTTGAAATAGTCTACCTGCATACTTGGAGCAATTTCAAGACATTTATGAATATTCATTTGACCATAGTAAAATGCTATTACCCATCGAAATGGGTTTTTCTCATCTAGTTACTATATATTTTCCCACACATGTTGTAGCCATTGTTGTCCAGAGAGACATGAATTTATTGAAATAAATGTCAGTATCCCCCAATTACATGTATTTCAATTTGTATTAGAATTAAAGTATCAGGAAACATCATATATAGAAAGCAAATTAGAAATCTCTGTATTGAGACTTTGAGAATTTTGTTATCATAAAATTGCAGGGCTTCCAGCAATTATTAACATTTCAACATTTTACACTGTTTTTTATAACCCTATATTGATAGTTTAAAAATAGAGAAGGAATAGGTTTGTTAGCCCACACAATTTAAATAAATTGGTGGAAGGAAATGAATGGCACGTGAATTAGAAAGTATAACTAGTCTTCAGATATTGAATGGAAGAGGTCTTTGAAATTCAAAATGAGATCAGCTACTGTAGATCAGGAATGAGCAAAGTAGTCATCCTGGAGATATTTAAACTTAAACCTCAATGTCTCACATATAGCAGGAATCTCAGTTGGTTAAAGCTACGACATTATGCCTGAAACAGGAGTAAAGGTGTGAGGAAGAGGGTGCTAGGAATCAATACTTCATCATACTGAGTTATCATCTTTGTAAGAATAAACATAAGTACTAAGTAGGTTTAAGTCCTGTGTGAAATTAGAAATTGCAAACTGAAAAAATGGTAACTCCTTTGTTAGTACTATTAAAAATGATGATAATTATAGCCATAGTCAGTTGAGTACTTGCTAAATGCCTACCACAGCGCTACTCAGCTTCTATACATTATCCTTCATTATTAAAACAATCTGGCGAGATAAATATGATACATTTCTTTATATAGGATTAAAAGAATTGGAAAGCTAAATTAACATCTGGTGAATTTCACCAGAATAAGCAAATAATGTGAATAATTTGGACCTAAATTTTAAAAAGATAATTCTGCTTTAGCAGTGTGGAGTGAAAGTGGGAGGATGAAGGTTGTATTTTTATTGCTTTACTATGAGTTTTTATTTTTTTCTAGTTCTGGGTTTTACTCTCTTCATTTTTTAGAAATAGTAAGACTGAAACTGACAAAGGGAAAATTAGTTTGGTTACTAGTTCTGGTTTATAAAGACTTGCTTTATAACAAGATTTACACAAAGAAATTATACCAATAGTGAAATAAGTAGCCACCTTTACCAAAATGAAGTTGCTCGTCTTTGCAGACAAGTCACAAATAACTAATGGTTGGCACATTCAGCGGGATTAAGTTGCATAAAATATCTGTGAAATCATGACTGTGTACTGCCAGAGACTAGATTAGCTTTTCAAAATGATTTGATTAAGACACACATTGTAATGTAAATGTAATAACATAGAGAATGTATTAAGTGCTTTAAAATACATGTTATTTTGTACTAGGCCATTAGCCAAACCATTTTGTGCTTTGTTCTTATACCTTGAGTATCACACTTGTATAAAAGCAAAGTAATTTTTCCTTTTCAAAGGCTGTTGCTATGTAATCTTAACTTCCACGCAGATAAAACAACAAAGAATTATCAGCCAAAAAAGAAGGATAAAGAATGTAGCCCAAAGAATTATGTGAGATGTCTGTAACTTAAATTAAACCAAAGAAAGGACCATTCCCATAATTATATTTCAAGAAAACATTCAAGTAAAGCAGTAATTTTAATTTCCCCTGAGTTTAAATTTACATTTAGGCTTCTTCTCATAAAAAATTGAACACACAAAGAGAATTTTTTTTTAATCATACGTACTATATACATAAAGACCACAGGGTTTCTAATTTCTGTAAATAATTACTCTGTCACAGAGGGGCGGTAGATATTTGAAATAAAAGTAATGCATTGGAATGATTAACAGTCCTCTGAAGGACACATGATTCCCTCCATAATCACCATGGGTCTTTTTTGTTTCCACAGAGCATCTGTACAACCACCACTGCATTTTTGCACTTTTTCTTCTTGGCTTCATTCTGTTGGGTTTTGACGGAGGCTTGGCAGTCATATATGGCTGTAACTGGAAAAATTAGAACACGGCTTATAAGGAAACGCTTTTTGTGCCTTGGATGGGGTAAGCATGATAATAAACCCTTCCGTGATCTTGTTAGATGACTTTGAATACTTATATAATAAAGCAATAGAGTATAATTACTCTAAGACTACTTTAATTTGTACATAATTTGATATATGGAAGTGGAAATATATGAAGTTGGCCATTTTTTAACATTCTTTAGGCATTTGGAACTTTAACAAGGAATACATATTGGATGACTACATAGACAGCTGGTAATCATCAGTGTGTAGTGTAAGATGAGGCCTGAGGTATCTACAGGCTGAGAAAAGCAGTGTTCTATGCTGATATGTTCTGAAAGTGCAAAATCTTTTAAAATGTTCAGGGCTCAAGGTCATGTACACTAGGCAAGTATGTCCCACAAGAAAACTCTGAGGAATTCATTCCAAGAGCACTCAGAACTATTAAAGACTATAGCTATTCACTCTAAGTGGGAAAAACCCACTTAGAGATTGAATGAAACCTCATGTATAGTCAGTTGGGGCCTCAAAGGAAAAGCAGAATTGTTGACAAACTGAGAATTAATTAATTCTTTGCCCATCTTTAATAGGATTTTTTTTCTTAAATTATCTTATGAATTAGACATCTTGAAAGTCTATGCATTTTATAGGGTCAATTCTAATGTTTAATTAAAATTTGTTAATTTGTTTAGTTTAAGAAACTATTTTTAGAAAAATCCCAAGATGTTTGCTTTGAGTTTCAAAAGACTTACACTAAAAACACTGAGAACTTGGGACCAAATATACAACAAATACTGAATATACCAGAGACTGGAGAATAGGATGCTTGAGGGAGCCTGGAAAACTACAAATAAGTGGATTTATTACAATACCAGAATAATTCATGCTGGGAAAAATAGGGTCAAGAACACTTAAGGATTATTCATCAGGTTTCAGCAAGGGTCTGTCATGTCTGATAAATGTATCCAGGCTCTTTGTCCTAATAGAATAAATGAGAATGCCATTAAGCAATTAGAAAATGTATTCTACTTACACTTTCATAAAATTTTTGTCTGGATTTCATGTCATAGGCCTTTCAAAGTTGGACTGGTATTGAATTTTTTTCATCAACTAGTACCATACATCCAAGTCATATAGGTTGCAGTTAAGAAGACTTTCCTTGAAGTGGCGATTGTTAGGATTGGCAACTACCTTATTTAATAGCATTAAATAAGGGTAGGTTTCAGCTGATCTCCAAGTTTACAGCTAGTATTAAATGACTCTGGGTAACAAAAGTGCTAAACTGATGGTGCTAAATTATCAGGAAGTCTGTGAATGGGCAGAATGGTGGCATACGAGTTTTATTAAGTCAAAGTAAATTTAGAAAAACATTTAAAAATCTAAATTGTATAGGAGGAAGAATATTAATTCTTCAACTATGACCCAAGAGAATGTTTTTTCCTAATGAAATTTTTCCAGTTAATTAAAAAAGTCAACTAATGACATGGCATATCATGATTTAATTATTTATATACTGGAGCCCAATGCACGAAAATTCATGCAAGAGTAAGCCTTCCTTTCCCCAGCTGCCAGCACAGGCTTCCCTCCAGCACCCGGGACCCGGGCTGCTTCCCTCCTCCAGCTGCCGGCAGGCACCCAGGATCTGGACTGGCTTCCCTCAGGCCCGGCTTGGTCAGGAAGGACGTCTGGAAGATGTCCGGTCTAATTTCATATAACCCATTACCCTTTTATTACATATATATATATATATATATATATATATATAGAGAGAGAGAGAGAGAGAGAGAGAGAGAGAGAGAAGAGAGCGTGCAGTATTTGTTTAAAAATATGGTGTGTCCCTTGAAGTGCTCTTCATAGTTCTTGTCATTAAATCTCATGAAGGAATATGATGCCACTTGAAAAGACTCAGAAGACACTAGCAGGAAGGAGGGAAAATGATAGGGAGAGAAAAAAGGTGGATGGAGAGAATGCAAGAAGGTGGTTAGATGATAGATTTTACAATCATGGTCTTTCAGAAAAGAAGGCATGGCCAAAACTTAAAAAAAGAATATAAACAACATAGATTAGACTAAGCTCTCTTTATCAAAACATAGGGAGGTCCCATTGAACTTGAGTAAGGTAGATTCATACAGACATAACTAAAAGATGTTAGGTCAAAATTGGTGCAGGTATGCAGGCAAGTGAATTCCAAGAGGAACTGAGCAATGCATGGAGTGATACCTATCCAGAGGTCTGTGAAACTGGCATATATTTTCTGATCTTCATGCAGGATTATTAAAGGGGAATAATCAGAAAGCACAAAAATAATTAATTAGGGCCCTTAATCCTGTTCCTACATTCTTATTATAAGTAAAACATAAGGAATTAAGTGATAAGATTCACTTTGGTTGTGGATCAATATGTGGTCAACTGAATGTTCTACTTCTGTGATATTCTATCACACCAGGATATCCTTTTTATTTTTATTTTTTTTGCCTTTCTCATTTTATAACTATAATTTTTCTTTATAACAGTGTGAACCCCTACGGGAAAAAATAACTTAAAAGATATACTAAAGCTCTGTTATTAGTTTCTTTTAAACTCATGTCAAATGTGGTGGTAACCTAGCAACATCAGAGAAAGTGCACTGAGTTAAAAACCCAGCTGTCACTCTCATAGTTTTGTAGTTGAAAGAAATTTTGTAATGGAAACATACCTTATGAAGTGATTCATCTATAGCTATTCCTCCGATTTAAGTATTCGAGTTTGTCCTACCTTTTCTCGAGCCAGTATGCACAGTGGTTGTGGCGTAGTGTGAAGTGTGACAATGTTTTTCTTCCAGGTTTACCAGCATTAGTAGTGGCCACATCAGTAGGCTTCACCAGGACGAAAGGATATGGCACTGATCACTAGTAAGTCTATCCACAGTGATCAATCATGTTTGTAGTTAAATAAATCATCAGTGATGCCTTTGGTATGAATCTGGTCTTTGAAAGGCATTGTATTGGGGGTGGGGAAAGAAGTAGGATTATGGATGATATGATTCCAAATTTCAAGGAGCTTTTGATTAAAACCAAATACAGTACAATGAGTAATGTTATCAGCTTGAAGATTAATTTATGCAAAAACATAGTAGAAATTTAGTGGCAATATCAGAAACGGCAAACTGAAGTGTTCTATTAGATGAAGGACTTTTTTCTCCAGGTATTTCATTTTTAAAAATTAACATTAAATTGTCAGGTTCAAAGTGGCAAAGCAGAATTTTATCCATACACTGTATGGTAAAGAACAGTAACTAAATGTAGACTTTGAATGCTCACATGAACATACATTTGTGTTATGAATATATATATATATATATATATATATATATATAATTTCTAGATTAAAAATGTTAATTGGGGTATAATTTACATAGAGTAACATTTACCCTATTAGGTTTAGAGTTCTGTGAGTTTTAACAAATGCCAAAGTCATGTAACCACCACCACAACCAATATAGAAGTTTATTGTGAGAACAAATATCGAACAAGTTATTATTAAATTGTTAATTTTGAAGGCAGCATGTCAATTCTGTGGACTGAAATTAACATTGAAAAGGTGGGTGAAATGGTGGGCTTGACCCTTTACATCAGCAGTGACTAGTAGGTCCCTCATGCTTTCCTCCTTTGACTCTCCTGGATTTTGCACGTGCAGATGAAGAGAGGTTAGGGTGTCAATGCTGCAGCATTGTTCAGAATTCTTATTTCACTTTCCCATTTCTTCATGAAACCTCGCAAAACCTCCAGTATGAGCCCCATGCCCTCCTCAGGTACCTATGCTGTGAGAGAATGAAATGTTTTTATATAAATGGGTTACCACGTTCCTATCAATGCAAACCTATATCTCTTGGTTAATTTAATAATCAAAGCTTATCTTTACTGAATTTTCTCAGTAGTTTAGGGAAAAAGTAAAACTAGAAGAGAAAAAATCATGGAAACTGTAAATTACCTGTTTGCTGTAATGATGGCTTTTAAATCAGTTTCGCCCAGTATCTCAATGGCCTCAAGGAGGATTGGGTAAATGGCATGTCTGACTCTAAAAACACACTGTTCTTGCTTAAAAGTATATTGGAAAGATTCTATAACGGATAGAAAGCAGCATTTTACAAAACTTAATAGTCACCTTTGTACTGAAAGTCAATATAAAAATCTCACAGCAAGAGTAATTTCTCTAAAATGCTTTAGCTGCCTGAAAGGCCTTATGATAAAAGTTTTTTTTCCATGAGAGGTATATATCATTTCTCATTCATGAATTGCTCTAATTTTAGCTTCTTCCACATCTTTGCTTTGTGTGTGTGTGTGTGTATTAGAAAGCTTTGAAACTTGCCAAAATTCCAAGGCTAAGTGTGTAATTCAAGTTATTTGCATCACACGCCATGGCTGACACTTATCACTAATGTTTGTTAGTTTCTCTCTGACATTATTTCCAGCTGCTGGCTCTCTCTGGAAGGAGGACTACTCTACGCATTTGTCGGACCTGCAGCTGCCGTTGTCCTGGTAAACCTCAAAATCACCTTATTTTGTTTTCTTAGCCAAGGAAGACTAAAGTTCATTGAATTTTAAAGTTCAATGAATTGCTATTGAAATTTGAATATCAACTGCCATTCGGTCCTTTATTACTCTAAAATGTTCTTATCTTGAAGACTGAAGAATATAAAATGTGGGAGTGTGGGATTTCTCTCACAGTAATTTCTTATTTGTGAAGTGTTTGAGTAAGTTTTAACAAAGTCTTCTTTAATGTATAGAATGTCATCTATGATCTTTTCACCTTTATACTATTCTGTTTGATCTACATAGTTATTAAGATCTCTTAATCTTCATAACTGCTGCTGTTACCAGATATCAATGAGAAAATATATATATTCCTGTACCAGAGTTTCCCAACCTTAGTCTGCAGACATTTCAGATCAGCTATTTTTTTGTTGTGGGGCTGTCTTGTGTGTTTTAGGATGTTCAGCAGCCTCCCTGGCCTGTACCTACTAGATACCAATAGTACCCGACCCCCAGTTTGAACAATCAGAAATATTCATTTAAACCAGACATTTCCCAATATTTCTGGGGGTAAAAACCACCCCTACTTGAGAACCCCTGCCATATATTGTGCATGAGGATTTAAAATTTTTCTCTTTGGAATTACAAAATAATTCCTATACGTGTTTAATTAGAAGAACATGAAAAATTCCTACCAATTTGCCTTTCTCTCTCTCTGAATTTAGTGATTACAAATCTTTCTTGTCCAATAAGTCTTTGGAAAATCTAAGAGAGTAAAGAAATGGTCTGAATTAAATACAAAGATTCATATGCTCTGCAGTTGGATCCCTTTGGTTTATTGAACAACTCATTCAATAAACTGGAAGCTAGCAACATCTTTCTTAATAACTCTATGTGACTTTTTCTTCCTTTAAAGTTTGCTCTCCACTAAACTATAACAGAGAGCAGAAACTATTAATATTTCACAAGAGAAACAAAATCTAGGCATGGGTGTTAAAGAAGAGCATAGGGAAACTGGAACTGTTAGATACATTTTTGTCTGATGCATTGAATTTTTATTTAATCACTGGAATTATATCCCTAAATTACTAGGTTAATATATACATGACCTTAAAATGAAGAAACAAAGGGTATGTGTATACTGGAAAGACCAAATTGTGGGTTTTGGGGTGGTGATGAATCTCCCCATGATTAAATTAGAAATTAATAGAATCCATGAAATACACTTTTTCTCTTAGTTCAGATAATGAGAAGAAGATCAGACCCTTGATTAAATGGTATCTTGTCAGGAAGTTATGAGAGTGACACTTCCTAAGTCCTTCCTAACAGGTGCTTTGGATCTTTCCTACACCTGCGGTTGAACAAATTTCAACTTTATATTTCATTTGGCCAAAGTGTATTGAAGGAAGTAGAATTTTTGTGTGTGTTTTTTTTCTTGACTAGTCATCCTGCTTGTGAAAAACTAGTTTCAATATAGTCTTCACCTATTTGCACCAAGATTCTGTTGATGGTGGAGGGCAAGGGGTAGGGAGGCAAAAAGAAGAAGTGTTTTTCCTTGATTATCTTGGTTTCAGTGCGGAGCTGGATTCCTTGATCAGGAAGTGAGTAGGTTAGAGAACCTTGGGTGTGCCTCATGACGGGCTGCTACAAATAGACCACAGCTGTCTCGGCAGCTTTTTACTATTTTGCTCAAGAGAGAAACGTGTGTGATTTCATTTCACCTGTATTTAAATCCCTTTAAGTGAGAGTCAGAGTCTTAGAAATGCGGAGACCTGTTGAATAAGGCACATTATGGGAAGTGGTATTAGCATCCATCTTTTAAAGGGTCCTGGTGAGTTGAACAGGCTTTCTCCTTTGTCTTGAAAAGCACTGTGCACCAAAATGCTGCCCACCCCACCGGAGAAGGAGGAATTAGGCATTCTGTTCTCCCTGCTGGGGGCAATGACAAGTCCTTAGCACCTTTGGCAGTCTCACACTGTGAGACTCAAAATCTTTTGACTCTCAGGCATAGGGTAAAACTCATTTAGCCAATTGACTTTATTCAGGGGTGACTCAGAAAGAAGAACGCCAGATTGGCATAGCATGGCACCAATGAAAAGTTAGGCAATTGAATGTTCATGTACTCAGTGTTAACTACAAAACAGGGAAATAAAATGTACCTACTGTACTTTAAAACTTGAGAGTAACACACCACTGTTATATTGTTCCATACTCCTTTATACACTTATGCATATTGGAGAAGGGCTTTCCTAGGGTGAGTCTTTAAAGGAGGGTTTCAGGAGAAACAGGGACCCGATTCCCTTCATTATCATTGAAAGGTCAACCTTTGTTTCTGTTTGACAGGTCAACATGGTGATTGGCATTTTGGTATTTAATAAACTTGTTTCCAGAGATGGGATCCTAGATAAAAAGCTCAAACACAGAGCCGGGTAAGCTGCAATTGGTGGATTTTGAAAGTTCTTTACCAGTGAATAGATCATCAACTGCATTTGACTGTGCCTTGAACTTTGTTCTTGATGAACAAATCTGTCTTGGTAGATCCTGCCATGCAAGTTTCCAATGTGCTATTCTTAAGTAATGTAGCCAAAATCTAAAAATTAAAAAGACCATTAAGAAAATCTGGGTTTGTGTACATAGCCTGTGTGTAAGATAAGATTATCTAGACTTAAAATACTTGTCCTTACGTGAGGGCAAGCCACCTGGTTTTGGTCACCAGGGACAGGAGGGTAGACTGAACATAATGTCAGTATGAGACACAATGCAATTGGGACAAGCAAACCTCAGCAGGGTGAAATAGTGCATTTTCTTTGATTAATTATATGTATCAGAAAATTTTTTGAAATAACCATTTATGAAACATTGTTCTCATTCTATATGACATTTTGATGATAACTTCCTGGAAAGAGATTTGTAATTTTCACTTGCACATTTTAACCATTTATAAAATTTAGAGAAGCATTTTATTGTTATTGTATTATCATGATATCTAATAACAATGACATTTTATAAACAGATTGATAGAAGCTCTTTAAGGTTATAGTATAAATGCCATCATAAAAATTTGTAAAAGCCTAAATGAAATATGAATGACTTTAAATTTCCTTTTGTATCTTTTATAGTTTATAGCTTTCTCCTTGCTGTTTATACCTTTATTCAAAATTTACCCTACAATTGTTCTGATTTCTTTAATAATTCATGATATTATTTAATAGTCATAGTATTTGATGAACAACTGGTGAGAATTTTAGGTCCTTTGTGTTTTTACAATCTGTGTAATGATTTATAAGAGAGTTCAGGCATTTTCCCTCTAGTAAAAGAATAGGTTTAATGGTTTTCAGTATAAAAATTTGATATCAGAACTTCAGTGGTGTAATAAAATCACCATTAGAGATTCCTTTCTGAGGGGGAATCACTTCCCTCTTCGAGACATTTTGTTCACTTCAGATGAGTCTCCATGGCATCTTTAAATAGGCAGACTTGAACTTGCACAGACACTGAGCTTTCTATACCATTTGAACTTGGAGCTTTCACATTATTACTCTTGTTTGTCTGCCACAGTTGGAATTGGAGCAATTGCATCTCCAGTTATTTCTGTCTAGATTAATGATGTAAGAATAAATCAATCATACTGAGTACTGGGTATAGGAATTCAGTTCTGCCACTACTGGTATAAACTTGTATAATTTTTTTTCAATTGTGGGGGTAGGGAAGTTAGTGATTAAGATAAAGCTTTGAAGTAAAAACAACCATGTTCAGTACCTAGCTCTAGCTCTGCAATCTACTAGTTGTGTGTCTTTGGGCATGTTACTTACTACTCTTTCTGCCACAGTCTTCTCACCTGTAAAGTGGCTCTTGCCTCATAATAGAGCATATGAATGCAATGTGTATAAAGCATTCATTAGAGTATCTAGCAAGTAGGAAGCTCTCAACAAATGGTAGCTATTGCTATGATGAATGACATGAGGACGCCAAGCTGGACAGGTTGTTTTCAAAAATCTGAGTTATATCAGTCACACTTCCATGATTCCACCATTCATGACATTGAGGCCAGAAAAAGAGAGAAAGGTGGAAGAGGACATACAGGGATAAATAGTGATGGAAAAAATAAAATAATAAACCAAACAAACAAAAGAAAAAGATGAGATCATTAGGATGAGTATAATGGTAAGAGGATATTAAATTTCAGTCAGTATTTTCCTCATTTAATTACTTTATATGCAATATCTGGTTTGATTCACATAGCTCTTTGTAAGGGATAACATAGGTTTAGGAGAAATGACAACATTGTCACATCACGAACTTAGAAATTAGCCATTTCAATCTATATATTAACCTTAAAATTTCCATCTCAAAACATATGATAAGAAGTTACATCTGTTTCCCTGATAAAACTGAGTCAAGCAGTGTTTTTCTGGTGCAAAGGCCACTGCTGGAGAAATAGAAACGGTATTAAAAGCAGAATACTACTTACTGTCCACAGCAGAAAAAACTATTCACAAATTAATGACTCCAAGTTTAAAATTTTTTTCATCTGTAATATGAAATGCTGTTTTAGTTAAGTATACATAGATTGACAGTTGTTCTCTATTCCAAAGTGTGATTGAAAGAACTGTTTAGAACATAGGAGTATTTGAAGCTAATTTTACTTCACAGAGAAAGCTCTGAGGGCAATAATAAAAGACTTCAATGAAGAACAAATAATCAGAATTAACTAAAGAAACATTGAGCAGGCAGCTAATTGATTAACTTAACAATTGATCTTCCTAATTGTAAATATTGACCATTTTGGGTTGTTTGAATATACATATATATTAAGCATTTATTTTGAATCAATTTCTCCTCCCATTTTTTTCTATTTCTTTGTCCCCTTCTTTTTATGATCAGTTATTAGAAACCACCAAGAATATAGTTTATGTTCAGTAAGTATTTAAAACAGTCCTAGCTGGTTTTGTTCAGTGGATAGAGCATCAGCCTGCAGACTGAAGGGTCCCAGGTTTGATTCTGGTCAAGGGCACATGCCTGAATTGTGGGCTCAATCCCCAGTAGGGGGTGTGCAGGAGGCAGCCGATTGATGATTCTCACCATTGATGTTTCTATCTCTCCCTCTCCCTTACTCTCTGAAATTAATAAAAATATATTTTAAAAAAGTAAAAATAAATAAAACATGAGTGAATGACTATGTAATAAATAATACAATAGCTTACAAGTTTTATAATATCCAAATTATATTAAATGTTTCTAATACATAAAATATATTTACCAAGGGTATTTATTTCAAATATCAACACATCTTGTATAAAATAATAAATAGAAATAATGAAAGCAAGATAAAATATAAAATGACAGGTGTCTTTTCAGAACTCCTCAAACAGAATACTTTTTTTTCTTTTTCTTTTTTTTTCTTTTCTTTTTTTTTTCTTTTTGCTGCAGTGTGACTTCCTTATCTACTATGTACTTTAAACTGCTTTACTTGACTACCTGAAATTAAGGGGACTACTGTACCAGGACCTCATACAAATCTCATAAGACTTTTCCAAAGAGCAGAAGCATATTTTCTTCCAGGGAATTTTTTATAGTCTTAATAAACCAATCAGATAAAAATGTTTTCTAAGGTAAAGAAATTTGCATAAGGAACTAGAACTTGTAGACTTCAAGATGCCCCTGGACTAGACAGAACAACCCGAGAGAGCAGTGCAATGATTGTGTTCAGACTCTGGTGCTTGAGTAGATACTGGTTTTACCTGAACTTACGCGAAATTCAGTTGTTCTTTTAATTGTTTGCACTTTTGTTTGATAAATGCATAATTTCCCTTATAACAAAGAAATGAGATTTTATTTTTCATTGCAGCAACTCAATTTAGCATCTAGACTATGTGTTCTTCATAACACATTAATCTCCATAGCGGCTATGCAAACTAGGAAAAAACATTAGATCTCTCTAGAAATCTATCTGTCTTCATCTCCATTCATATCTAATAATAGTGTTCTAAAGGTGTCCAACCAGTTAATGTCAAGCATAGTTTCAACGGTTAGCTGTGACTAAGGAAAGTATGTGGAGACCTTTTAGCCAGTCTCAAATAAAGAGAAATGAGTATTTTAAATACTTGTCTTAAAATACATTTTTAGAAAAGACCATACTTATTCAAATTCCCTTTTTATCAGGGCTAAAATACTTATATTGTTTACTGAAATTGTTTTTAGTAATCTTAAATTTTCAATCTTAGTTCAGAGTGTAGAGGCATGGCATCCTTAAAGTTGAGAACGATAGCCATGATCATGTTTGAAGCACAAACACCAAATAGCCTATCTCCTGTGATAAAGAAAACAATAAATGACTAAGGCATGCCTTTTAATATTAATCTAGTGGGATGTAACAAGATTGAAGACCCTCAGATAAATAGGGCAGTGGTTTTTATCCTCTTTTATATTTTGCTTTTTTATTTTTATTTTTAATTCTTTATTGTTTAAAGTATTACATATGTCCCCTTTCCCCCGCCATTGTCTTCTCCCAGCCTGCCCCCACCCCCTAGCCCATATCTTCACCCCTGCATTGTCTGTGTCCATTGGTTATACTTATATGCATACAAGTTCTTTGGTTGATCTCTTACCCCCAGCCATCCCCCACCCAATCTCCCCTGCTTTCCTTCTGAAGTGTAAGGTTTTTATTCTTATTTGTTCATTAGAAAAATCTGTGCAACTTTAAAAAATGCCGATGCTGCCCTGGCCAGGTGACTCAGTTGGAGCATCATCCTGTACACCAAAAAGGTTGCAGGTTTGATTCCCGGTTAGGGTAAATACCTAGGTTGCAGGTTCACTGATCGATGTTTCTCTCCTTCCTTCCCTCCCTCCCTCCTTCTCCCTCTCCTTCAAATCAATAAACATATCCTGGGGTGGGTGATGATTAAGAAAAAAAATATTTTTAATTTAAAAAAAGACTGATACCTGGCCCCATTAGAGTTTTGGAGTTGGATACATACATATAATCTTCAGCTGCTATGGAGAATACTGATGTAGGTACTCATTTGGGAGTAATTTCAAACATATCGGCATACCCATTGAGACGTTCATGAACCACAGTGGAAAGACTATTGGTTACCTATTATTTTGAAAACTTTAAAGAGATGTGGCTAATACGGATGTTCTGGGTTGGATCATTAAAGGGAATGATTTAGTATTATATTCCCCACCCCCACATCTAACTCTGAAAGCTTTGATTTTTCTCATGGGGTCTAAAGATCAATCTACTTACTTAATAGCTTTCAGATTTATTATCCCATGTAAGCACTATTCACAAATGAATGCACTTCTTTAAAAGATACCAGACATTCTGAATTATGAGCCTCTTAGGATTTTTCTCTGTTCTGCCTTTATTATACACATAGTAATGTAAGTCCACTATAAAATTATTAAGAAGAAAAACCTACTGGGCAAACTAATACTTTAGACATAAACACCACATGGGAATGGATAAGAGAAATATACCACAGAAAATTATTTCAAGGTATTTTGAATTTTGATTCAAGAAATATCTTTTTGTTTTTTTTCCTGAGAGGAATATGTTCTAATAAACCAGTCATTTTTCAAGGACTCTTTTCTAAAGCAAAATACGTATAAAGTTTTTCTATGTAGTGACTTTCTTCTGTGACATAGTAGATTGAACTTGAATTATCTGAATCCAAATTTACCTGCAAAATTTTCTAGACTAGAAGAGACCACACAAATGCTATTAGATGGTGCCTATGACAAAATGCTCAGAAAGGGTATTTTGAACTTAATAAGAGAATATTTTTAAGCTAATGATTATGTTCAATGTGTGTTATTAGAGCAGAACGCTATCACCCTTTTTATGATCAACTAATATGTCATCAAATTTCATCAGCCCCTATATTCAGCCCCTATATCCTAAAGTATAGACAATACATTGATGCTATGAGACATTTCAAAATATAAATATTTTGAGACAAAGGCTATGATCTCCACACATGACTAAAGACCTAAAATAAATATCTTCCTATATTGGACTTCTGAGATACATATTTATATATCAAAAGCTTTTCATTGATATTATGTGCCTTTTGCAAATGACAGTGAAAATATTTGAAGCTGAGAGTCCTTACTTGTTTACCAGGGGTCTGAATAAGGGGTTCTCACTGTATGTCTATACGAACATATACTTATGTTTAACTCAATGTATTGGGCAACTTTGGTCTGTAGACACAAGAGCCATTTATGGTGTAAATGATGGAAATGTGCTTCGCATGCAACAAAGGCCCAAAATATTAAAAGGTAAATGTTACAAAAATAACGTGTAGTATAAATGCACCTTTAAAACAACCTAGAACATTCATTCTTGATAAATATACTTTTCTGCATGAAATCGTATTTAAAAGCTAACTTACAGCAGCAACAATTTTTTGGTGACAATTCAATATTTTGTTCTTTTTGTGGGTGTTCTGTTTGTTTGCAGTCAGATGAGTGAGCCTCATAGCGGTTTGACGCTCAAATGTGCCAAGTGTGGAGTAGTTTCAACAACAGCTTTGTCAGCCACCACCGCCAGTAACGCCATGTTAGTCCCAATCATTTACATCTTCTTGTTACAAATTTTTTACAGTGCATGTGAGAAAATGCTATGATGGAAAAAAAAATATTTGCTAATATTAGTGCTAAGAGCATACTTAAATATTTATAATTGGCAACTGTCTTTATAACTATTGTGGGATTGTCTATAAAAAATAAAGAAAACTATCAAATGTTTATCTGCTTTGTGGTTTCCAAGTTAATGGTCTTGGTGCCACATAAAAGAATGCTTTGTGGGATGGGGGTTTGATTATTGCCTGGCATGTGACCTGCAGCTGTGTGATGCGGCTTTCTCTGTCTCAACAGGGCATCTCTTTGGAGCTCCTGTGTGGTGCTGCCCCTGCTGGCTCTGACGTGGATGTCTGCAGTTCTGGCCATGACGGACAAACGCTCCATATTGTTCCAAATACTTTTTGCCGTATTTGATTCATTGCAAGGCTTTGTGATCGTCATGGTCCACTGTATTCTTCGGAGAGAGGTGAGAAATGTAATTCTTGTGAGAGAGATAAATGATGCTTAAAAGAGTATTTTTCTTGTTGACAAACATCTTTTATTTATTTACTTATTTTAAGATATACTTTTATTGATTTCAGAGAGGAACGGAGAGGGAGAGAGAGATGGAAACATTAGTGATGAGAGAGAATCATTAATCAGCTGCCTCCTACATGCCCCACACTGGGGACTGAACCCGCAACCCAGGCATGTGCCCTGACCAGGAATGGAACCATGACCTCGTAGTTCATAGGTCGAAGCTCAACCGCTGACCCACGCTGGCTGGGCAACATCTTTTATTTTAGTATCTTGATCTTCAGATTAAAGCTCGTCTTCTCTAAAGACAATCATTTGGGAGTCAAAGCCAAAAGTGAAGTTTTGAGGCAAAGTTCAAGAGGGCTCCTTGGACTCTGAGAATGATGGGTTGACACAGATGTGACTATGCAAGGGAAACACAGCCAGAGCTGCCAAGAACCAGGGAGGGTAGATGCCAGAGAAGCTGTGATGGAGTCATAGGTATAGGTAAGTCTATTAGAAAAACTGGTGGATATGAGAGTAAGGTGTCCTATTTGTAAAAGGTATAGTTTGTAAACACAATGCATTAATATTTCTCCAACCCATTCCCTAACTTGTGCATCTATATACAGCACATCCCCAGTCCTCATACTTAACTAATTTATTTTTAGATGGAAATGTTAAATATTAATGAACAGTTCTTCGGTTTCTATACTAAGTTGAGGATAAGGTTACTAAAGATGAATGATTTTGATGTGGATGCTTATACTCAGAAAATACAAAAAAAGTGCACAGTAGAGCCTAGTAGGCAGTTACTGTTCCCAAGAACTGTAGATCAATAATTATAGCATTCTCCAGGATGTGACTGAGATTATTGTGAGGGAAAGAAGTGGTCCTTCAAAGTTGAGACACTAACTTGCACCAAAACCATCCAGAACAGTGATAGATTTCAGCCTTGAGTTGTTGAGGGATAAAATATTATTTTCCAACCAGTGCAAAAAATATCCCAAGTGCTTGCAAGCATTGACACAGTATTTACAAGGTTTATGAGTCAGTGTAGCATCTACTCTGGGGATTGTGGCAGCTAACACACACAGTGACACAGTGCCATGCTAATAATTTTGAGAAAATAGCCTACACTGTCATTTTGCATTATCTATCTTGTTTGAAAATTTTATTATGATGTGCACATCGCCCAAAGGCACATGTGTATATGAGTGTACACCATGCAGTTTTTACAGTGATGTGTGAAGATAATCAAAGGCTTTTACCTCATTTACCAGATGGAGAGAACAATATCTGAACTACTTTTAGTACGATATAGATGTCAGCAATAAACCCAAATGTGTAGTATAAGAACATTATATGATGAAAAACAATGAAAACAGAAAAACGGTGACTTCACATGGCAAAAGGAAGGTATTTCATCATTTTTAAAAAGTTGATTTAGTTCACAGTTGACAAGCGTTCCTATTCCCTCACCACAAATTTCTACCTAGAATATCAGCATTAAAAATCTTCCAAGTATCAACTTCTTTATGGACCAAAGTTAAGTAAAATTTAAAAGGAAATTGAGCCTGGCCAGTGTGGTAAGTGGTTGAGCGTTAACCCATGTAACAAAAGGTCACCAGTTTCCATTCTGGGTCAGGGCACATGCCCAGGTTTCAGACCCATAGAGGGCATGCAGGAGGCAGCAGATTGATGTTGATGTTTCTCTCTCATCGATGTTTCTTTCTCTCCCTCTCCCTTCCTCTCTCTCTAAAAAAAATCATTGAAAACATATTTTTTAAAGTTTTAAAATATAAAAGGAAATTGAATAATTTAGGGCTCTGTTGTTCTCCAATTGTAACTGGCATACGGGTCCTTTGTATTAATATTATCTCTAATATGTTTATATAACAAAATTGTTCTGAGTAGACACATGATATGCATGTTTGATGATTAAGGATGAACAATATGGGTTTTAAGTAGGATACATGGTATTTCTACATGCAATTTTCAGAAAATATTGATACTTTAGGTGTTAAGGAGGAAAAAAGTGTCCCATCTCTAAGCCAGTCTTTCTTTTTCTTCAGAAATAAGCTTTCTAGATAGCCTTAGGCTATTATCAATATATTAGGTTTTAAAGTGACAGATATTTTGATGGCTTATTAACAATTTTTTGCTGCTTACATGAAAAAAAGTATTTGGCACAAAAATTCATTTTCATCAACTTTTTTATACTTGCTAATTGGACTAATAACTGTGAAAACATGATTTAAGGATAATTAAATTAAGTCATATAAAAATGCTTCTGCTAAAGTAGGTGTCTGTAAATACGTTTTCCATATTAATGGGAAATAAAAATATGGCTATTGGCCCCGTTGTTGTCACATTTACAATAATTAGTTCAATAATTGAATAATTTCATAGCTGCTAAATTAATAGCAGAGTGTCATAACTTGCTTTCATTCCAACATGAAATAAATAATTGCATATCCAATAATCTCACATTGACCCTAAAAGTACCCTGTAACATTCCTGTAAATACACAGGGTAGATGTCAGTGATAGGGCAAGTCTCTTTCAGAATTCCTCAGAGGAAGTAGTTACTGAAAAACCAAATGGATCTCACTCTTTAGATTCTGTCAGTTCAAAGGACCTCATTATGACGAGGCCTCCTTCAGTTCACAGAAATTTTATGACCTTCTGAGGGTATTTGGCCTGACACTAGCAATGGGTCTATCTCATATCACCCGTGATTACACTGCCCTAACACTAAGTTCAACCTAGGAGAATCAAAGCATCTTCCCACACCTCAATGTTGCCTGTGAACAAAGCAGTCCACAAAAATACACCAAAGCAAGTGGACCAAATACATACCTTCCTGTAACATATTGAGTAATAACTCCTATCTATTAATGTACCTCATAATCCTGTAGTAGACCCTGGGCATATAGAACTGTCTCTACTGCTTTTTTTACTTTAAATTTTTTTTCTTCATAGTAATTCAAGATAATTTGCATGGCTTTTTCTTTCTTAAAAGTGTATAAGCAATATAAAAAATATTTTCTCAACTTGGAGAGTGAGTAACATATATGCACATTTCTATGTAGCTTTGACACACACTAACATAATTTGGTTGTTGTTAGTTTTTAATGGTTGTTCCAATACGAATTCAAAAGGTTTTACCCTATTTACTTTTGCAATCTTCCTGTGAAGGAGGTGGGTGTACACAGGGGAGGAATATAGTCTTGCAGTTTAAGAAGGAGAAAAGAAATGAAATACTATAACTGCCATTTCAAATGTGATGTGGATGGGTCTTAATTTATTTTAAAAGTGCCTTTGCTTTTAGTGGGCCCAATTTTATAACCAAAATTATTTCAAGTCGGGAGGGAAGGCAGGAATCACTCTGGTACTGTGAACTCAATTATATTTCACTTTTTTAAAAAAAGCAAATTGAGTATTTGCATAACAACTTGTGTGACCTCCAGAGCTGACATCTTAATAATTACATTTCATAAAATGCGTATACTTGAAAATACAGTTTCTTCTTCTGGAGCACCTTTCTCTTTTATTTTATGTTTTCGTTTGTTTTTAATCCTCACCCAAGGGTATGCTGTACTGATTTCAGAAAGGGGAGAAGGGGGAGAGAGGAAAAAGAGACATTGATGTGAGAGAGATCCATCCATCTGTTGTACCCTGACCAGAAACCGAATGCTCCAACCAACTGAGCCACGCCAGCCAAGGCAGCACCTTTCCTTTTCAATTGCTTTGGTAGATGCCTCTGACAAAAAGAGAAAACAAAGAGGCAATAAGAATTTTTTAAAAAATTAAACCATCTGATTTATCACAACACATTACTTTCAGTAACGAAGCCTAGACCTCAGGCTGATTCTTATGCTACCTAATGAGACAGAATATAATAGAACAAATACAGATGCTTTCCTTTATTGATCAGTCATTTCTTGATTAGAGTTCATTTGCATTAAGCACATAAGGACACTTAGTATTTACTATTCTCCACATTGCTATGGAAATGCAAACTACACAAGAGTTAGGAAATCTTTGAACTAGTTACTGTTGCTAGGAAACCACTTTCTAGGCGCCTGCACATTCTTCTCATCTGTCCTGTCTCTGGCTGCACCTGGCTTTAAGACAATCTCACAGCTCAGTGTGTGTGTGTGTGGGGGGGGGGGGGGAGGGGGAGGTGGGGGGGGATATAACAGGACTGTGATACAAAATAAACTACATTAAACCCTTTCCCTAAATGGAAGGGAAAAAGCAAAGTGCTTAAGTGGATAATTTTGTTGTATCAGTCTTTGGGGACCCTGTGGCTGTTGTGTAGCATCAGTAGCAGGACCAAGCTCCTGTTGCTCCTCCCTCAGCACTGGCAAGAGGTCCAGGCTGCACAAGGTGAGGCCCCCGTCTTCATCCAAACCCATGAAACAGCTTGTAGCAAATGCTTAAAATAAACATGAACAGATCTTCCTTCTTTCTTTCTCCCACTTGCCTCTACCTTTTTCCCCCCAAAATTCTCATTTGGCCTTTTATTTCCCTACAGATAAATAAAATAATTTACAAATACATGACAAGTGAATTATAAAACAGATGAGCATCCTTACCTGTCTTATTTAAAAATCAATATTTTCCCCAAATAAAACATTTAAAAAAAAAAAGTAAATGAAGCCAATAGTGGTGAAATAACTAGATAGCAATTTTAAAAGAGGTCGTATTGCAAAAAACTGTAGTTCAGTTGGAGAAACTGTAGGCATGCCCAAGCCTGACTATTTATTTACATAGGAATGACTCTGCAATGGGAGGGTTTACCCTTTAATGAGGGGTAGGCAGGGCTTTCAGTGGGTCTTTGAAGATGAGGGCATAGTTGATAGGAGACTTCAAAATATAATGGGTCCTGAGGGGATTTTGGGGGTGGTGATTGGGGATGTTGTTGGAAGATTAAGGAAGTGGACGTTTCAACTAGAGGAAGATGAAGAGTGGTTATTGGACATATGGTTTCCATAGAATGGAGTTTATGGTGAATAGTAGAGAGTTGATTCTTTTCTGGGACTACCTGGGCCACCTAAGGCATAAACCAGGAGATTTATATAATTCTGGACACAGAGTGATTTTTTTAAGTGGCTCTGCCTGCAGCACTAAGAGAAAGACAATACTGATGACATCTGAGTATTGATTAAGGGATGTTTTAGAGCTTTCGTGTTTGGGGTGTTTAGTTGCCATGGTAAGAGGCCACTGTGAGTGATGTCATGAAGAAAGTTCAATCTATTCTAAAGAGTGAGAGATGGGAGGGTTATGGCCTCCATCCTAACCTTTTTAGCTTGCTCAGAAGAAAGCTGTGTATGGACAAGGATTTAAAGGGAATGGGCTGGGTTGCTAGGAGCAATATCTTTTCCAGGCTGAATTCAAGAGTCAAAAAGAAATACAAGTTTAAAGATTTGTTTTGTTTTATGTTTAATAAAATAGGATGTGCATCTGGAAATGGGAGAATGGGCTAAAGTTACCACAATAAAGCTGGATTTTATCAGAACAGAGTGCAGGGAGCACAAAGACTGTCTTTAATTAGGAACACAGATTTGACATACACAAGACTGCTATGCTTATGCTCCTGTATACTTTCCCAAGAAATCACCAAGCTCCCTTGGGGCAATAGTCATCCCATGTCTTAGGCAGGGGAATATAGATTCTTATTCTCCTTCCAGATTGGGTTTTCCTGATTTGAGCATGTGGCAATTGTATCGTGAAAATTTGGATCCGTCTTAATCTGCAGGTTTGGATTCTCTAAATCTATACAGAGATTTAGGAGCTCAACAAGAGCATATAATCAGATGAGTAAAGGGGCATCTGTGAACAAACTGAGACACAGAGTTCATGGCAGAGATTGGCAGACTGGCATGTCTGCCAGGTAGCATCCAACCGTGGCTTGCTCTGAGTACCTGGCCATAGGGGCGGGCCAATCCCATCTCCCTTTCCTTTCAGACCCCTAGGTCCTGCCTTGCAACATTGTTAAACTAATGATGGGAAGTCTTGTATGTCTGGAATAAAGGTTTGAAATAAATATAAGAAATGAGAGGTTATCAACTAAGTGTTTATTTTTTGCTCAAAGTGAATGCCATGAGGCTAAAATGAGACATCTTCTGTGAAGGCAAGGGCGGTAGTGTCTGGCGGATAACATCTCTTTTCCTCTTTCCTCACTTGCATGCTACCCAAATGCTGTTATATCTTTCAGATCATGTATATGAAATGTCACCTTGACCCCCAAAAGTGATACAAAAAGTAAAGAGCTACAATTTTGAGATTAAGTGAAAGATCCTCTAGGTGTTAAAGGATTCTAATATTTCTATTAGACTGAAATTTGGGACTGACGTCCATATTGTTCCCTCAATCTATAGCTAATGGATCTATAGCAATCTACATGAAATTTAATGTGATGACAAAGAACCAAGTCATTGGTTCAAATATGAATCCAGAGAAACAATCGTCAACATTAGATTCAGGGGGGAAAATTACACAACACATAAGAAACTCCGTTTCCCTCCACTAACAATCTCAAATTATTTCAAGAACGTAACTTTCTTTCTTTCCTTGGCTTAAAATGGTCCTCAAAATAACTGGAGGCAAAACTGTCTTGTTAAAAGGTGAAGATTTGGGGTCTGAGCTACTCCGTGCTAAATATGGAGCCATTTCAAACCGTGCAGCTCTTTCGTGTGATGTTTCTCTAAACGGCAAGGCTGCCAAACAGCACTCCATGCTCTTCCCACCACCTCTAAATCTGGCACCGACTGTCACAGTGACACTCTGCCAAGCTGCCTCAGAGCGAGGACAGCCGAGAAGCCCTGGGCTTGCTGCTGCGAAGCTGAACCGAATAGCTCACCCCGTGGGGGGAGAGAGGAGCGAGACACGCCCTGCAAGTCTCCTTGAACTCCTGCCCCATCCAGGAGTCCCTCTCCTCTACAGGGGTTGGTAGCTTTTTCAGGAATTTGTAGGACAGCCCCCAGCAGGTAGTAGTCCAGATAACTTCGGTGGTGCTCCGGTTAGATACTTGCACAAGACAGCTTTGATAGCTTACTCTTCTCACCTCGCCTTCTTTTTGAGGGTGTTTCAGGCCTTTGTTTTGTTTTCATTTCACAACATCAGTTCCTTAAAGTCCCCTAAATATGTTAAGGCTATTTACATGTTTGTTTTTTACTACTCCCCTGAGACTTTTTAATCCTCTGCCTGGCTGGCAATTAAGGTGAAAGACCTAGGGCGGAGTTTTATAAAGAGGGGAAATTTTGAACTCTGGATTTTAACTGTGCCATGATTTATGTTAAATAAATCTTCGAGACAGGTCTATTTAAAAATTGTATTTACTAGTCTAACGTAAGTTTTAAGGAAAATGCTGTTGCAAGAACTCTGAGTTATAATGAGTTTAATATCTAAAAATAAATTTTAAAATAAATTGTTACCTGAAATAAGTGACTGTTCTCCACAGATACTTGCAGCTTAAATAATAAATATTTGAATCTTCTAATGATTATTTTTCTTTAATGTTAGTGACAAGGCAAGGAAGACATCAAGACTATTACTGTCTAGCATTATAAATATGAGTCTTGGTCTTGAAGATTTTAATTTTAGGATGGAAAAGTCAGATCTAGATGCTGTCTTTGCTTGCTTTCTGTGCTTTCTTTTGGTCTGGACAAAAGGTTCTAGTAGACTTGCTTTTTAAAAAATTTCAGTTGTTCTCCATTAGTACAACTCACATTGACTCACTGAAGATGTCTCTCTGTTTACCTGATAGGAAAGTCAATTAATTATCAAAATGCTCCCAAATAGCTGCAGACGCACTTCCCAGGTGTCTTGCCTGAAACGCCCTTTCTGTGGTAAGGAAATAGCAGTGGGAAACCTAGTCTAATCATTCTTCCCTGACTGTGTTGGACAAATATTTAAGGCCAATACATCTAGATTACCTGAATGTAGTTTTAAGATTTTAAAAAAAATAAAAAGGAGTCTTTGGAATAAGTGGAATTTTTCCTGCAAATATTTCTGAATTAGAAGTAATAGAGGCACTAAAAATGCCAGAAAATCTAACACTTAAATGTTGGCATTTATATGACCACTAGAAGCCTGGTACATGAAATTTGTGCACTCGAGGGGGGTTGGGGGGAGTCCCTCAGCCTGGACTGTGCCCTCTCTCAGTCTGGGAGTCCTTGGGGGATGTCTGAATGATGGCTTAGGCCCGCTCCTAGCCTTCCTTAGTGCTACCGCAGAGGTGGGAGAGGCTCCCGCCACCAATGCTGCACCCGCCAGCCATGAGCCCAGCTCAGGGCTTCTGGCTGAGCGGTGCTCCCACTGTGGGAGCGCACTGACCACCAGGAGGCAGCTTCTGTGTTGAGCATCTACTGCCTGGTGGTCAGTGCGCATCATAGCAACAGTTGATTTGCATATTAGCCTTTTATTATATAGGATTAAGATGACCTTGAATTTACTAGAGGGTTTTTATGCATTTGTTTTAAATTTCTTCTGAATAACATTGACTGATTCATGGAGTTGACATCATTCTCCTGTGTAGAAATACCCTTAATCCATTGTCATTTTGGGGAGTTTTAGGAACTGATTTAGTGTTTATTATGAAAAAAATTGGATTTTTTTAATTTTATATTTCTTTCATGCTATCAGAAAATTGATTTTAGAGAGAAACTTGTAGAGGTTGCTTTTGCATATTTCATTGTGAGACAGAAATATTCTGACAGCTACACTCTGAAGGTCTGAAAATACAGTGGTTAGTGAGCACCAGTTAAAGTAACGTTTGGTATGACCAAGTGCCACCTTTATATTTTATATATGCAAGTTGTCAGAAATAGATCTGAAAAAAAATCTTCATGTAGCAGCTCTTAAAAGGCAACATTTTCTTCCTTTAGATATTTGCTTTAACAGTGGCTCAGAGCACAAACAAAAAATTAGCAGGGACCTATTTTTTGGCATTGGTTCTTAGAATTTTTTTTCTGAAAACATATATACTCTCTTAGTGGTTTCCCTAATGCAAATTTCTGCATAAGAGAAACAGTAATCATCGGATAAACACTAGACTCATTACCAATTTTTGATTTTAATATGTCTCATATCAGGCAACCACCCCCAAGAAATCCCAGATTTGGAAATATTAGAATCAAAGATCAGAAAGAGGTCAGAGAGCACTGAGTCCATACCCCACTCCCTTAATACACCCTATCGTGGTCTCATCGCCAGGGCGAGAGCCTGAGGTGGAGAAATACTAGTGGACGAAGGTCTCATGGTGACCTGGTTATCCAAGACTCTATGCTGGTGACTAAACTCCATGGCACTTTTCGAAATCTTGCAGTTTAGGAAAGAGACTGCCAGTGATTTATGATACCGGTGAGAGGAGCTGAAAACAACAGGCTCCAATTTTTCCTTCCCAACACATACACTATGCACATCTCGCAGCACAACAGTGGCATGATGTTTTATATCAGGGCTTTCCACAAGTACAGATCATTGTGTGTTTTACCTTGGCAGTCTCTACAGCGGTGCTCTAGCAAAATAGGGAACATGCCACCCATCCATGCTTTGTTTTTTAATACAATAAAACAGATTATAATAATAAGCTAGAGGAATGTCAATAATGTGAAGTCAGGAAAATAAAATATTAATAAACTGACTGCCATTGACTGGGATGAGAAGCTACTTGTGATAATGTCTATAAGTAGCTTGTTAGGAGCCTAATGAGCCACAGGAAGTGGAAAGGTCACGCTGAGGTAGAGGCATCATGTGGTCAGAATAAATATGGGTCCTGTGTTTCTTATTCATCTATTCATGTTTATTCATGTGTTTAATGAAAGGTATGTTCTTCAAATTTCCTTGTAATATGTTTGTTCTTTACTCAGAATCCAATTATGAATGGATATTATGAAAGTTTGGCTTCACCAAATACCTGCCCCCCCCCCTCCCGCCCTCTAAAGATAACCAGAAACAGATCTGTTTTTGTTATCTCTTTGTCTTACTGTGTTTTGTTTCAGGGCATATAGTACTTGAAGGGAGACAAGAAATAGTCTCACCAATAGGACCCCTTACATGAGACATAAAAGGAAAATCCAAAATCAATTTGTCAGAAGATCATTGAGTGATCTTATTTTTCACATTATAGATTATGCCATACCAAATAGTAAATCCCCCTTGAAAACCACACATATTGCTTGTAACAGTGGAAATAAATCTACCCTCGGGTGAGAATTACTGGTGTTGAGCCAGACACAGCCATTTTGATAGCTGTGGAGTTCCCAACACTTCCCTCTATAGATTATGGCAAGTGGTAAGTTTCCTTGGCAGAGAGCAAAGTCGAGGTACATCAGTATTTGTATTAGGAATTAAAAAAATTGGGTAACATAAAAACAGTGACAACTGTTTTCTCAGTTGATTGCCAATGTAGACATTATCTGCTCATTTCTAAGAGAGAAGAAAATTAATGTCTGTCATTTCTGGCTCCCACAGGTTCAGGATGCATTTAGATGCCGACTGAGAAACTGTCAGGATCCAATCAATGCTGATTCTTCAAGTTCTTTTCCTAATGGGCATGCGCAAATCATGGTGAGATTTTATTTTCCCCTCTGATTGTTGATTGAGTTATGATTTCTAGGAAATGAACAAATACCAGTATTCTTATTAGTAAAATAGCATCAACGTCCCATTTTGAGTGACTTTGGCTTTAGTGCATTATCAGATGCAGAACTCTGATACTAGGTAACTATTCTGTCTGGATAGCCGGGGAGTCCAGCATCCGTTACTGACCCAGTAGTGTACTGAGCGTAGGGCTTCTGTGAAACAGAGAATGTTTTCATCCTTGCACGGAATTAGGGATAACAATTTGTCCAAAGAGTCTTCTTTGTTTCAGGTCAGAAATATGGTTCTGCACTTCTAGTCTTAAAGTTGTGGCTTTCAGCCTTGGTTGCACATTAGAATCCGTTAGAATCCACACTCCAGACCAATGAGGTCAGAATCTCTGGGTTTGGACCCAGGCGCTGGTGGTTCCAATGTGCAAGCTCACGTGAGAACTACTGCCCTAAACTAAAGGGTAGCCATGCTTCTAGTAACAGTTAGTTACTGGACACGAGCTCTGACTGTTGTTGGGATTAAGGGTACTTTAGATATAACCACTTTGGTATACTTTAGAAATGAGATAACTTTTAAACTATGTCATTAAAATCAAAAGAGTTATTTTACAATATGTATTTTTACACTATATAAGTAACACTTCCTGGAGCAACATTGCTTAATAGCATTATAGAAGTTTTAGGTGTACAACGTTATAATACAACATGTATATTCCGTTGTGTGTTCACCACCCAAAATCTAGTCGTTTTCCATCACCATATACTTGTTCCCCTCTGCGTCCTCTCCTCACTCCCCACCCCCCTCTGGTAACCACCAGAATGTTGTCTGTATCTATGAGCTTGTTGTTTTTTGTTTTATATCACACATATGAATGAAATCATATAGTTCTTTGATTTATTAATCTTTTTTATTAGGCAACATAAAAATAGTCAAAAATATACTAGTAGCATTTAAGTAAAGCTTGAGAAGGAATAATCAATTCCTTATTAAAAATAAAATACTAATATCTTGAATTTAAAATATTGGATAAGAAGGTCTAATTTATTTTTACTATTACAAAAATGAACATTATCTATATATATAAAAGCCTAAGTGACCGTTACTATCAGATGACTAGATGACCAGCCGGTAGCTATGATGTGCACTGACCACCAGGGGGCAGACGTTCAATTCAGGAACTGCCCCCTTGTGGTCAGTGTGCTCCCACAGCCAGCCTCCCATGGCCAGCCAACCTCCTGCAGTCCCTCCCCCTGGCCGGCTGCCCCTATGGCCCCAATCGGGACTGGGCCAGCAGGCCCTGATTGGCCCCAATTGCCTGCCAAGCTGAGGGACCCCACCCATGCACGAATTCGTGCACTGGGCCTCTAGTCTATATAGATATATCAGTGGTTCTCAACCTTGGCTGCACATTAGAATCACCTGGGAATCTTTTTAAAATCCTGATTTCTGGACCTCATCCTCCGGAAATTCTGTTTCTTTGTTACTAATGTTGTGGCCTCACCCCATAACAAAGAAACAGAATTTCTGGAGGATGAGGCCCAGAAATCAAGATTTTAAAAAGATTCCCAGGTGATTCTAATGTGCAGCCAAGGTTGAGAACCACTGATATATATAAAAGCCTAAGTGACCATAATGACCAAATGACCAGTCGACTAGTCGCTATGATGCATATTGAGCACCAGCGGGCAGATGCTCAATGCAGGATCTGCCCCCTGGTGGTCAGTGTGCTCCCACAGCCAACCTCCCATGGTCCCTCCCCGCAAGGGACCCCACCCGTGCACGAATTCATGCACCAGGTCTCTAGTTTAAAAGTTTGGGGAAAATATGAAGATGGAAGTAACCTCTAGGACAGTGATGGCGAACCTATGATACGCGTGTCAGAAGTAACACGTGAACTCTTTTTTGGTTGATTTTTCTTTGTTAAATGGCATTTAAATATATAAAATAAATATAAAAAATATAAATCTTTTTTATACTATGGTTACAAATATCAAAAAAATTCTATATGTGACATGGCACCAGAGTTAAGTTAGGGTTTTTCAAAATGCTGATACGCTGAGCTCAAAAGGTTCGCCATCACTGCTCTAGGAGCTTGTAGGCCAGATTAGTATTGCTTCCTCTTCAATTTTAATTACTAAGCCTAAAAGTCTTTTGCCACATTTGAGTGAAAATGGATCATTAGAAGAGACTGATTGGACTATTAAGGGTTTGACAGAGCTGTGCTATAAAATACAACACTTCAAACAATATATACAAAGTGAATGCTTAAAAATACAAATAACAAAGACATTTATCAAAGTGTATTCATAATAGTGCATATTTTAATCTTTTATTATAGTTTAAGGAATTGCCTTAAAATTCTGTCCTGGAAGATGACAATGGGTATTGTATTACTTTCTCAAAATTGTATGGCATGTTTCCATTGATTTTATTCAACATTTGGTCTCTAGGAAATACTCTTGAAAACAATTTGATTATTCCTTAAGAAAATTCCTTTGTACAAAACAATAACCTGGTACTGCCTAATCAGATATCTGTATACTTCCAGTAATCTGGTTGGTAGAAGTTATTTGAGGTCTTTATTAAATGATGATTCTATGCCTCATTATTTTTTGTTACAGACAGACTTTGAAAAGGATGTAGACATTGCTTGTCGGTCAGGTAAGAATATTTGGATTTTGAAACTATAATCATTAGAGATGTGAAATCATTTTCATGGCTTTTTAATTTTAAAGAAAATGCTGTGATTTGTGCATCACATGTTTGTGTGGTGAATAGGACAGAATATTCAGAGTTCTATTCATAAATAAAATCCTTCAAATAGAAATATTGTATTGTAATAGCAGAATGGGGGTGGGAAGGGAATGAGAGAGAGAGAAACTAGAAATGGTTAATTGGGAGCACCATGACAGCAGAAAAGCATTGACTTGAAGATGTAAGCCCTCCCATTCCATTACTGGTTGTCAGGCCAATCTAGTCTCTCTGTGTCTGTTTCATCACCTATGAAATGTGGGTGTTTGTTTTAAGGATCAAATGACCCTGTGTGTATGTGTATCGTAGCCATTGTTGTTCTACTTTTAGAGGGAACAAGAAAAACCATGCAGCATACTCTGCCCTATAGTACTGGTGTCTCATTGACACTGTCTGTGATGGTTGTCTCTGCCTGTGGCTAAACTCTCACCAAGAGTAGACAACTCAAGGGTTTTAAAGGAATCCACACTTCAATTTTTGGATGACTCCAGTTGTTGAAATGTTCCCTTATATTGGGACAAAAATATACCTTACTTTACCTTTTATTCGTTAGCTTTATTATTGCCTCTAGAACAAGAGTGGATAGCTACTTCACCAAAATATCCCAATATTTGAGAGCAAGTATCATTTAGCCCAATCTAAGTCATTTTTCTCTAGGCTAAGCAAACCATGGTTCCATATCCATTCCTCAGAGCATCTTCTCAGGCAGGCATGGTGTGCCTGGTAACCTCCAATTTGTTAATAATTTTAATTTATGGTTCCCAAATGTATACATATGTATCCAGAATTTATCAGTTGGCTTTTTACTTTTACTAATGCTATCTACATTTGCATCTGATTACATAGCTGTAATATTATATTAGTATCACTACAGATTCAACTTATAACTTTCAACCATCTATGCAGAGTCTGAGATCACAGAGTTGTCATAATCACAAGAATTTGAGAGATTAATCTCATAGTCTCACTCCTGAGTATCGTCATAGCAAATCATAGAATAACTGTCATTATTAGGTAACCCATAGTGGACCTGTGTGGGCTATCAGGAATCACCCTATTCTGTTTAATAGCTAACAAAATATTCCTAAGACACAGTAGTTGATTTCCCAAGTTTACCATTTCCCTCTGGAAAGTTGAGAAAACATTTTTCCTTGCTTCATCCATTTTCCATAATATCTCAAAGATCACTAGCCATGGTGCCAGGGTTCACATCTGTGTTCCAACGCGGAGTGTGATTTGTCTGGGTCTGGAAGCCTGAATTTATTTAATTCCTATTTACCTATCTTCAATTTAGTTTCCTTTGTACTACTTTTGGTGTATTCTTTATAGCTCTCCTTGTTAGAGAAGCCAAATAGGAGCAGTTTTGTCTTCCTTTAACAGCTATTAACATGAAACCAGTGGTTGTCAAAGTGTAATCCCCAGATGAAAAGTGTTAATGTTACCTGGGAACTTGTTAGAAATTGAAACTTTCAAACCCTATCCTAGACCTACTGTGTAAAGTAATCAGTGTTTTTACTTGCCAGCCAGGAAATTCTGATGCATTAGAACTGACACAGAGAGCATATTTTAACTCATCCTAACTCAAGCTTTGGTCTCATTTCTTAAGTATTCATTTGTTCTCTTTTGTTAAATTACCTATTTTTCCCCAGAATTCACTGCATTCTGAGGTTTAGTATTCCCAATACCATTATTTTATTTGAAAATATTGTTTTGAATGTTTCCATTTTCTGCCTGTGTCCATTTTATATGAGCTCATCAGGAATTTTCCTTTGAGTTTTTCTATCCATGTTGAGGTATATTTGATTTTAAAGTCTCAATGCAGACTCTCAATAATCTTCTGCTAAGTTTAATTGAAATTCACTTTCCCAAACGTTGGATTATATATCTGATTGTGTAAGATATTTAGGTGTGTTTTGTTTTGTTTGCCTTTTACACCTTGAATAATTTAAAAAGTCCATCACTTCAAAATCATGTTTGTAGATAGTATGGATTTTTTATGTTGTACAATCAAATTTTGGATATCCATTTTAAGCAATTCTAAGAGGCTGACATTTATTTTATATGGAGTAGACACTACTTCATGAGAAGAGTTGTCTTTCCTCAAATATTTAAGATACATACATTTTCAATAAAGATGGCTATTCCACTTAATAAAAATGTGCTGACTATAACTTTAAATCATATTACATTTCTACAAAACTAAATGAATGAATCTTATATATATGCATATTATAAAATCAATATTCAGTACTAAGATTTCCTTTATAATATATTCATAAAAGTATAACATTGTATGTCCTTAATGCAACATGATAGGTTCTTATAACTAGCCTTTAACTTTTACTGCTATAAATTTTGGATTAAATAGTATTCTTCCATGAATGTGAAGACTTTTAAAAGTATTTTATTTAAAATATCATTAGTCTATTAATTTAATGTACTTTGCCCTTTAGTATTTTCATGTAAGTTGTTTCTGGCAACCACAATTTATTACCAATCTATTATTTTAAGAGGTTTGGAAATAATTCCTTTAAACTAAATTATTCTAATACAAAATTCACAACCAGATTCTAGGTTTAATAAAAAAGAAATGGAAATGTCACGATTTTTTGTGTCGAAAATAAAGAGATCTAATGCAATAATTAACTACAGTATCTTTAAAGATAAAAAACATTACATGAATGATGCATGTTTTGAAATAATTTTGAAGGCTTCTCTTCTTTGTAATAGAAACTATTAATAGTCTATTTTTCAACCTCTGCTTTAGTGCACAGTTAGGTGCTATTTGATAACAATATACCTGAAACCTCTTAAGCAGAGACAATAAGCCAAACACTTTACAGTGATCTCCGCCTAATGACATTTTCAGTGGCGATGCTCTGCTGTGTAGATAGGGCAGCAGTAGGTGTACACCCTGAGCCAACCTGCACACGGTGCTGTTCTGCGCGCTTTCAAGACCCAAATTACCAAGAATATTTCTTCAGAACTGAAAGTTTTTCACAACTAAGCATGCTTTGAGTCATTCTGCCTCTAGTGTGCATAAAATATGGCTTTCTTTTTATAGAGGCAGGAAACATGAAAATATAGTTTAATAAAGAATTCTGAACTCTTTCATTGAGTGTTTGGTTTATGTATTCATTTTCTTCCCTCTCTTACTGTAAGTTATGCATTTTTAATTCTTTTCTAGGTCATTATTTTACAGGTTTAAAATGAAATGGAGGTTTTGGAAGGTCTGACAGTTTGCTTGCTTGGTTAAATTCAGCAATTTTAGTACCCCCTGAAGGGCATTCTAGCATATGGATTGATCTTGTAAAAGGAATTCCTTTTCCTACATGGAACTGAAGATGATAAATACTTTTGAACCCTGCATCTACCTTGACCACAATGCTCATTAACTTTCAACATGAATAATTGTTGGAGGGATTTCTGATGCTGTAGGATGAATTCTTATTGATTACTACCTCTTTAAAGAAGCATTTTAATGATCACAACTTTAAAAACCTTTACAAAAATAGCCATATTTATGTGAAATATATCCATAATGTCATAAAATCCTATGCAGCAGAGTTGTTAAAGGACTGAGATTTTTGAAAGTCCATTAATCAACTTTGGGATATGCTTTAGCTATGGGCTACCTGAGACCTATGAGAGTGTATCAAAAGCAATAATATGAGTAATTGTGTGTGAGTAAAATGGACCATGTACAAACAGTAGATGTTATTTTTAAATATTAGCTTTTCATTTTATTAAGGAAATAGTTTAGTAGAAAAAGGACAAAGTACAATAAAGTAGACATGCATAACTTTCATATTTGAATTTCACAGTTCTTCATAAGGATATTGGTCCTTGCCGAGCAGCAACAATAACAGGGACACTCTCTAGGATTTCTTTAAATGATGATGAAGAAGAAAAGGGAACAAACCCCGAAGAGCTAAGCTATTCAACATTGCCTGGAAATGTCATTTCTAAAGTCATTATCCAGCAGCCCACGGGCTTGCACATGCCCATGAGTATGAATGAGCTGGGCAATCAATGTTTGAAAAAGGAGAACAGTGAATTGCGGAGAACTGTGTATTTATGTACGGATGATAATTTGAGAGGGGCTGATATGGACATAGTCCATCCTCAAGAAAGAATGATAGAAAGTGACTACATTGTGATGCCCAGAAGTTCTGTAAATACCCAGCCATCAATGAAAGAGGAAAGCAAAATGAATATTGGCATGGAAACCCTGCCACATGAAAGGCTGTTGCACTACAAAGTAAATCCTGAGTTCAACATGAATCCCCCTGTTATGGACCAGTTCAGTATGAACTTAGATCAGCATCTCGCACCCCAGGAACATATGCAGAATTTACCCTTTGAGCCCCGCACAGCTGTGAAGAATTTCATGGCCACTGAGTTGGATGATAATGCAGGACTATCGAGAAGTGAAACTGGATCGACCATATCAATGAGTTCTTTAGAGGTAAGCAATAAACTTTTTCTGGGCATTTGAAACATAAGAGATTGGTGTGGTCCTGGACAGAGAGAGAAGAGTCACATTACCTTTTGCAGTTATGTACCCATAAGAATTTTTGGCATGTTGGGATTAAAATAGTCTGAATGTATGTTTTTTTTCCAGTAGTGCATCAGAATCCTCTTTCTCAAGATCTTGTTTTTAAAAAGGAACCCTCTATATCAGTGGTTCTCAACCTGTGGGTCGCGACCCTTTCACAGGGGTCGCCTAAGACCATCGGAAAACACATATATAATTACATATTGTTTTGTGATTAATCACTATGTTTTAATTATGTTCAATTTGTAACAATGAAATTGGGGGTCACCACAACATGAGGAACTGTAATAAAGGGTTGCGGCATTAGGAAGGTTGAGAACCACTGCTCTATATTAAAAAAAGATACCTAGAAGTCATAATTCTTCATAAACCAAGTAGAGCACTTATAAGGAAAAAACCCAGAAGCCCCTCCTGACATTTCCCAGGTACTAAAGGTCTTTTGGTGGTTAAGGAAGTTTCTGGTTAGCACTACAAACTTAAACCAATTCTGGATTTTCTGCGTGAGGGCAGCTGTTAAAAATTGGAATGTGATTACCATTACACTGATGATAAACTATTACTATGTTAGATCAGTGTCTCTCAAAGTAAATGTTTTGCTCTTCACCCTTACAGAATGATGACCACTAAAATTGTTGGTCTTTAATTGTGACCTCTCAGGAGGGATATAAATTGAACAGGCTAAGAGTCAGGACTCAGGGGTCCAACAACATGGCTTTTGTAAAAAAGCAAGCTCCTCTCAGTTTCTTTTCTACCCGTAAAGTAAGTAGACAATAGTCAACAACGATCAAAATCATTCATATTGTATTATAGTCAATCAAGTAAGATCTAAGGAATATAATGTCTTCTGTTCTATGTGTGACTTTTTTATCCTTTATCTTGAAGTTTTGTTGTAAAGTCACTGCTGATATATTTACATGTGTTCAGTATACAATGTGATATATGCACTCTTTTATATGTATTACTCACTTTTTTAATCTGAGGTTATTTTCTAAGACACTATAATTCGTTACCTACCCTTTCCCTCAGAAGTGTGCTGATAATCGTATGTTCTGGTGTTCCAAAGTGCCCAGGGGCAACTGTCTCTACCTTCACCCCACAAAGTCATGTCTTCTAGGTTGAAACAAAGAGAGATCCTGAAAGAGTAACTTGGTGAGTGGTATTATTTTGAGGTTTTTCCAAACTGAATCAGGGAAATTTTAGAACAAAATGAGAATATACACAGGATTTCAAATAAACTCCTAAATTCTAGATCAATCTTAAGTGGAATGGGATTTCTGAGGAGAATCATCCTTCAGAACCAAAGGCATAGGGCACTGAGGCCAAGTTCATTGCAGAGTGGCTGGCTGGAGCAGCCTCTAACAAAAGCATTCCCTCACTCTGAATTAGCAGAATAATGACTGTTTCTCTAGTGCTAACTTGATATAATAACCTAACATAAATAAGCATAATTCAGATGCACTACTGGAAAAATCATGACCATATGTAGTCTTCTATTTAGAATGGTTCTTTCGATGTACTAAAGGGGTAAGAATGAAATTACATTAAATATTTTACTTGTTATAAAAACACTTTACATTTAAAAGCCTAAAAATCTTTCTGTGTTTGATATTGTACAGGGTGTGTGTACTTGAACAACAGACTGTTCAATTTGTAATTTGTCATTTTTCTAAGTCTCCACATCCTTATTATTAAGTACAGCTATGATTCAGCCAAAAGATCTGCATTTAAATGACTTGGAGATCACAAGGTTTGTATCTTGAGAAGGAAGAAAATTCAGGTTTCAGAATGAAAAGTCAATTCCTCATTTTCATTCTTTAGAAGAGTTTCATAGTTAGTCTAATAGTTAGGAATTGCTTACAGTAGCCATTTTAGAAGACAGCTAGCTGAAAGAAAATATATAGATGTGGGAATGGATAATAAAAATTAGCATTTATATAGCATCTTTCATTAGCAGAGCCTCAAATCACCTTAAAAACATGAATTAATCTTCACAACACTTCTGTGCAATGGATAAGTTGTTATAATCCTTAAAGTCATTTGTTCAAGGCTACAGAGCAAGTGTATAGCAAACCCTGGAATAGAATCTTTCTGTCCTAATCAATTTTACAACTTTCTAAAGAGACAGCAATGCACCTGAACATTAGCCTGCGAGTAACTATAAAGTTCACTTAACCCTGACTGACACTTGCTCTTAGAGTGGATAAAGACATGAAGTGGATCAAGTATAGGTGTATATAACTTCAGATTTTGGAGATAGGCAAGTCTCCAATGACAAACCATGATAATAAAGTCAGTGGTATGGCTTTCTTAATGAGCAGAGAGATGCATTGTAAGAGTTGTCAACTCTGCTAGGCTGTATCCATAGGACCAACCAATGGGGAAGATGATATTCTGACAACAGAGAAAAATCAGAAAGATAACTAGAGCACCTGCGTGGAGAGTGGGGTTAACAATAGCCAGGAGGAGACAAGTCTTAGTGGGTAGATATGTGGATGACATGAGGCATAGGCCATAGAACAATTTGAGTCTTGTCCCCCTCTGAGTGAGAAGGGAGACTGCAGCCACAGGGATGGTCAGATAGTTTCAAGGCTAAAAAGATGTTATTATTAATTCAGGACATTTCCTCTAGAGGAGTGGGTGTTCACAAATTACCCAGGTGGGAAGCGATGAGAGAAAGAAAGAGCAGGGTAAAAGCTACCAAATGTAGCATAGAATGCAGTGTTAGAGAGGAAAAGAGAGGGAGAAAAGAGGAAAGCCAAAGAGTGGGTGAACGTATTTATTCAAATCAGCAGGAGGCAACATAAAAAGAGGGAGACTCCCCAATCCCAAAGGCAGTGCCAGCAGAAAAGGCTCCAACCTCCCGGGGAGTTTGTTCAGCTAACCCTTGATTATTGAGTGTAGAAAGCATTATATTTTCATGAAGTTTCTTGGCATGAAAAATATTGTCTCCCTGCCTGATAGTACCTTGTTTTTTTCTCATCATCTTTCTTCCAAACTGTATCCATTCCCAGAATGGACTTGTTAAACAATTCTGAAAAATTTAGATTTAGTTTCAACAATTATGGATTAATTAAAATATTACTATGGTAAAATTTCTCACAATGGCTCTAATTTCTTTGCTTAAGAAAAATGAAATTATCACCAGCATTTAAATTACTCACCTTCAATTAATTAACAAAATGTGTTGAGTGTATAGTATGTACATAAATAAAGCAAAAAGATACTAGTTGCTATGGAAAAGTGGGGAGAAAAAGAGGTATCATAGTTCTCAAACCACTGAGGACTATGAAATATAGTTTAAATCTTATATTGTGGTTCTGTTTATTTTTTGAAAAAATATAGGTGTATCATTGTTAAGAAGATAGGCCAGTAGTTGTTTTGAATCAATGGAACACTGGTATATTTTTTCAACAGCTTGTAGCTGTTAGATCTAGATAGTAAACATTTCTTCACCCAGCTGTCTTCCCAACTTGCCTGCATGTCCTGAGCCTGTTTGGCACATGATCTATTCTTCATCCTTTTCTCCTGTATCACTCAGAGTTGATACAGGCTTCTGTGTCACTGGCTTCTGGCCAGTGAGAAGACTGCCAATAGGAAAGACAAGAGAGAGATAGGAGGTGGGGGAGAAGAGAGAATCCCAGGATATTTCTCCCTGCTCTCTCTGCTTTTGGCAGTACCCTGTGTCTCTTTAGCTGCAGTTCCAGAGTGCTTGTACCTGGTCCCTGGGCTCAGGTCATTATGCCATCTCCCTTTGTCTATCCAGCCTGGCTGGGCACAGTGGCTTCTTCTCTTGCTAATATCTAGGTTACCTCATGGTCCCTTATATGGCTCATCACTCGAATTCTTATGAAACACATTAAGTGGATTCTGCTATTCCTGTGACAAATCTTGCCTTAAGTTATATTATTAATAAAGAAACCCTTAATAGTTAATCAGAGGTAGCTAGGTTACAAAATGATTTTTATCAAAAACAAAGCTCCAGTTTTGTCCATCCTGGAAACTGACCATCACACTGTCACAAAGATGGCGATGCCCAACCCCCTTAGCCCTTCTGGAGTCCCCCAGTCCTTTCAGCCCCACCGCTGAGAGCAAACAGAGGGTGTGGGGGCTTCATTGCTGCGATAGTGGCGAAGCCCCCAGGCCCGGCAGACAGCAGAGAACCACGGGGAGTGGGCCTAAGAAGGAGCCCTGATGGCTCCTGGATTGGAGAGGGTGCAGGTCGGGCTGAGGGACACCCCTTCCCCCCGTGCACGAATTTTGTGCACTGGGCCTCTAGTTTATATATAAACTTAGCTATATATCTGAAAACATGTCAAATAATCTCAATTTAAGTAGGTGAAAAGGGCCACCATTCTTAAACTAAATTTTTGTTTCCCCATTTTCCTTTAGACATGAATTGTAGGGCTCTCAACATAATGATTTTCAGAGATAAAACATTTTAGGTATAATGTCACACCACAAGTGCCTCCCTTATGGCTAGTGTGAGGATCAAATTAGATAATGTATGTGCAAACCCTTTGAAAATTGTAAGGAGTGCTTCAGATGGGAGGTTGTGTTATTATTTTACTACCATTACACCTTTAATGTTTGTGAAGAGGCTTGAATGCTGGTCTAAATCGATATTCAGGGTATTAGACAAAATGTTATGGCCTCACTTGAGAAGTAGGAGACAGTCATGTAGAAGACTGTCATGAATAGAAACCATCAGAACTGACATTTGCCAAAGCAAGTTTTTGGTGTTTTTTTTTAATTCTTTTCTCATATGGCTGTGAGGAGAAGAAGCCTTGGCCTTCTTTAGTGTTTTGGTTTTACTCCTGAATTAGGAAATTTTATCTTTTGTGCTGGCACACAAACAAAATTAGCTTAAATAGAAGTCATTTTTTAAAATTAATTACTCAGGTTTTATATTCACAGACATATTATTAAAGCTTTCTGAGTGAAAAACTTTGTAAGAGAATCTTTTAATGGTAATCACATTGCATTTATTAGTCAGTGGAATATATTCCTCACTGAATCTCCTAATGTCCTGTCCAGCTTAATGTGCAGTGACACAAACAATGAAGTATTCCCTTTGAGAGAGTATTATTCTATAAGAACTACATATGGAGCGATGCCTCTATGCATATACTCACCAAATATTGCTCAGAGTAGCCTCGTACCATCCTGCATTTTTTTCTTCTATTAGTCATAAGCCTGGTTTCCTAAAAATTGTCTTGATTCTCTTGGCTGTCAATTGATTTATTCATAATGGGTTTGTGTCATCCACCTACTTCTCCAAATTCTCCCAGAGTATTCCTAAGGGGGGGGGACCCAAACAAGTCTCATTCCTTTGGATTTGTCCACCTGCCACAGTGCGGTGCCTTCAGTCATTCATCAATAATTTTGTGAATCTGTGCTTTTGTGCCAGGCCCTCTGCTAGATGTTGAGGATATAAAAGTAATCAAAAGAGATGGGGATCCTGCCCGTGTGGTAGAGATAATTAACCTTTAACAAACGAATCATCTGAAACTAGGTAGTGTTCTGAGAAATAACTGTGGACTATGAAGGAGAGACTTCTTTATCTAAGGTGGTCTGGGGAGCCGTCTGAAGTATAAAGGGATTCAGATAAAAAAACAACAACAACAGTGCAGAGGTACTGAGCTAAGAGAGAGCTTGGAATATTCTCATAGGATTAGAAGACCTTTGTAGCAGGGGGTGAGCTCTTTAAGATGAAGTTGGAATAGGAAAAGAGCAGATTGTGCAGGGCCTCTAAAACAATGGAAGCAAGTGAGGATTGTGTTTATCATTTCTCTATCCATCGACCCCTTTGATGGATTGGAAGAGGAAGAATTAGGATCCCGTGGTTGGAGAAAAGGAACTGGGACAGAGAGCTGGAGGATAGTTAGGAGTCTCCTGAAGTAATCCATAAAAGTGATGCAAGTAGAGATAGAGGGAGTGGGTGGATCAAGAAGTATTTTGGAGGTAGAACAGATGGCTCTTGCTGATGGATTTGACATGCAGGATGAGGAACAGAAGGAAGAAAAGGGTGATTCCTCAGTTTCTAACTTGACCAATTAGATATACAACTTTTTCAGTGATTGGGGGTGGGGGGGAATAAAAAGAAGAAAGAGTGTTTGAAATTGAAAGGATGGTATTTAAAACCATGAAATAGATTCTATTTTCTGGGAGAGAACTCCACAATAAGAAGGCAGGGAGATGAGAAATAGCCAGCAAAGGAGACTTGAGATTGATCCACAGCAAATAAGAGGGAGGAAAAAAAGGAAAAGCTGACCGATGTTGAGTGTTTTAATGAGGAAACGATTAACTTTCCAAACCTTCTGAAAGTCCAGTGAGATGAGGACAGAAAACTGACCTGGAAAATTGACCAGACTGAACATTCCGATTTTCCCATCACACCACCACTCTTCCAGTGCCAGATATTTCTTTAAGGTAAAGTAGATTTTGCAATAGGAGATGGAGAACTCAGCTACTCTTTGTCAGGGTATCATTGCTCATAAACTATCCTATATTAGAATAGTTGTTATTTTACTCAACACTAATACGTATATTGCATCAGATTTTCTCTTTAAAGTATCATATTGCTATGTTTTCCCTTAAAAAATAATTGGCAAGTTAATCTGGTTACCTTGCTTTATGCTTAGAGAGCATCTCTGTCCACTGTTGTCAGTCTTGGATTAACAGGGTCCTCTAATGTTATTCTTGATGAGTTTTAGTAACAATCTGCAAAATATAACAGGCATCTTTGCTACAAAAATATTATCACTTGTACCACTGAGCAGTTAGTGAGAGGGTGGAGAAAACGCAAGGTTTGGAGTTAGAAGACCTGAGTGTGAATCCCAACTCATTTGCTCATTATCCAGGTGAAGTGGACAAGCTACTTTAACTTCTCTAGCCATCAGTTCTCTCATTCATAAAATGGGGATGGTAAATAATACTTTCCCACCCATCTCATAAGATAGTCAATATGTTCATATGTGAAAACACTTTATAAGCTATAGAAAGTTGGGATACGTGGTCAGTATTGTGGGGATATGAATATTACACAAAGTTTTACCTCTCTTGGGCTCTGAAAATTTGCCACATTTCCCCACGCTCTCATTTTTAAGTCTTCACTGCTTTATTTCCCATCTTTAGGCTCTTTTGATAGAAATCTGCTTCATTTGTTTATTTCTTCATTAATCCCTCAAGGCTGCCTGTTCTGTTACATACCTTTATGTTAGAATTTAATTTTAGTAAATGTAAATGGAAGACAGGGTAATCTATTTGTAGGAGTATATCCATTTTCTTTTCCTTATTTCACATTGACATAGGTGACATCTGCTCTAGGAAGCAGAATCTCTGGTGTTTTTCTAGGTTCCCATCTTTTGTTCTTGCTCGTAAGACATGGAGCCTTTAGCAACACAGCTTTGCATTCAAAGAGGCAACAGAGAATTCCTCAACGTGTACAGCAGAAGGGCCTCTTACTCTCTAGCTAGCTGAGCCTTTTTCATGAGATTTCACTATTCAATTTTCAAATAGAACACAAAGCTTGTGGCTAATGTTCCATAATAATTGCTTAAAGCTAAGTGTTTCCCTACTTCGATCTGCAGTATTAGGAAATAATTTTGCTTAATGTATACTTACAAAAAGCATCCTTCTGAATCACAGTGCCAAGAAGGCAACACATCCAAAAGCCGAATGGGAACACTGACATTGAGTCTAGCATAGTGCAGTTAGATAACAGCAGTGGCAGGGAGATGACAGCGGAGATCTAGGTTAATGCCTGCCCACGCCCCTCCTTCCAGGATGTCACCAGGGCTGGGCTAGGCTAATGCTGGGGACATGGAGCAAAGGGACATCAACGTGCTGAGTTTCCATTTAATTCGACGGTATATGAAGACAGGCTTCTCAATCCAGCTCCACCAAAATCAAATTATTTCAGAACTTTTCAATGTTTTTTTTAACAGCAAAATTATTGTTTGGCATATTACCTTCTGTCTACTGTAACAAGCTTTGGGGAGTTGGTTCCATAGGGAGGGTCTGGTTTTACAGTGACCATTTAACACTAGTAGCAGAAGTTTAGTCAGGTTTCTCAATAAACTATGAGTGCCTTTCTGTCTCACAGTTACAAGAGTCTCCCACCTAACTTGGATGTGATTCCTTGTTAAGTCTCTGTACTTAAGACTGTATATATTGGGAGAGGAGAAGAGGAAAAAAATAAAACAGAAGTTTGTCCAAAGGTTTAAATATTTTTAGCAATTGCCTGAAGATTACTTGTTTTGATTATTTAATTTTTCCTGTTTCATCCCCATTCCCTCCCCCACAAAAACACCCTATATTGGAAACTTGCTTTGTACTAGAAAATTTGGAGGACCTTTCCTATATTTATCAGCCATCTCCTTTTATACGCAGTCATCCTATGAATCCAGCGACTTCTTGGAGCAGATGCTAAGAATACCCTTTCCTATGCTAATAAAATATCATCACATTAATTTCATTTTAATTATGTTTACCGATTTTTATCAGGCCTGCTGCCTAATTACTTTATTTTATTTATGCATATTTATCTCTATTATAGGAACTGTTTAACAGAGCTGGAGCTATAGAGTAGCTCTGTGAGCTATTATATCTATGTTTTGCTGAGGTGTGGACTATTTATTTGTTTTAGTAAATTATGATTAAAAACTTGACATCGTAAGGAAGGACCAGCAATTAGAAGGACTTCCTCCCTCCTGTGGAGGAGTATAAAAAAATAAAACATAAGACATTTGTTGGTGAGATTTATATAGAACTTTAGAGTTTAGTTGGTATGAGGTCTTAAGATGGCTAGATGTTTTCTCCTGCACAGCTTTTAATCTCTTTTGTCTCCAAAGTAGTTTTACTATACTAGACCTCAAGTCTCATTCAATATTGAAATTTGTGTGACTTTTAAAAGAAAAATTTCACCTTACTAAAAAATTAGAGTTAAGAGATAAAGATGAGAAATATTTTTATATATTCTTTTATATGATACATAATGTTACCTTTTATATAATGTGTATAGAATAGTTTGAAATCATAAACTTTTTCACATTATTTTTATGAGAAGGCAATACTTATAAAGAAGCAGAATTATTTTACTGAAAATAATTTTCATTTCAATGACTAAATACAACTTTATTGGTTTTTCTTCTTTTAAAAAAATATCTAACAGAGAAGAAAATCACGATATTCAGACCTTGACTTCGAGGTAAGTTTCTAAGATTTTTTAAAAATAATTTTAATTACTTGAATTTATAATTGATATATAATTACTTAAACACATTACTCTGTGCAACTATGTCGAGGTTCTTTTCTAAATTAAATGAGAAGTGAAAAAATTTTTAATTAAAACCTATATTAGTTATAGGAAAAAATTTTAAGGCTCTAATTACTTAAATATATGCTAAACAGAGATTTTCCAGACAAGTGAGGAGTGAGGAATCATTTTATAAATGGCAACATATGTGGGTAACTTATGGTAAGGCCTGAACTTGGTCAGTTCAGTTTGCTGAGAGGTGGGAATGTTCGATTTTTAATCTTTCATATTTAAAACAATTATAACTGTTTTACTTCGTGACAGCTATAAGAGAGCCCATGGGGATGCCTTGGCTGGCAAGCTAGGCTTTCTCTGGGATTTACTTGCCTGTGTTTTGATTCCTATTATTTAGGTTCTCTCAGGTACATTCCAGATTCTTTTTTCCAATAGCAAGTGTAGGTTCAAACTGCTCCTGTGTGTAGTAAATGCCTTTTCACAGATATAAAGATGAAGATCTTCATTTCCCAATTTACATTGAATTTATATTGATGCTGCAATATCGGTGCTAGAAATTACTGAAATCATGTCATTTGAACAGTTTATGCTAAGCACAAAATTAATGATGTTTGAGCATCACATAAAATGCACTTATGCATCTTGATAATTGGAGATGATTCATAGCCTGCTGACATAATTGGATAGACTACATCATAAATTGCTCCAACATATTTGTGCTGTTGTGATGCTTACATAAAACAATATTCTTAGCTGATATTCCTAAAATTATGGGAGCCTCCTAGAACATGGCAAGTCATAATTTAATCATTTCATTTACGTAAATGGATGTTGTTGCTCAGTAACATACATGAGGTATCAAAAATGAGATTTAATTGTTTTTATTTATTGCAATGGTAAACAAGATCTGGTTTTACCCTGAATAGAGTAAAAAATATAAGTCTTTTTTAGAAATATTTCAGTAGTATTTGTATAGGATACTAAATGATGATAAAGAATATAGCAGTACTGACATGACTCAATTGTAGCAATCTGACATGGGATGAATATTTTATTATATCCTAAGTTTTTATGGCAAAAAGATAAGGACTATAAATTCAAAGAGAATAAATTCAGCAATCTTCTACTTTTAAGTTCTTTAGTACTTTCTTGTTGTTGTTAATTCTCACCTGAGGATATTTTTTCCATTGAAACAGAATGAAAGGGAGGGGGAGAGACAGACACATTGATTGGTTGCCCCCTACATGTGCCCAAGCCAGGGATAGAGCCTGCAACCAAGGTATGTGCCCTTGACTGGAATTGAACTCAGAACCCTTCAGTCCTTTGGTTGACCCTTCAACCACTGAGCTCACCGGCTAGGGCTCTTAAGTACTTTTAAAGGGATAGATACCCCTCCCCATTCTTCAGTTAGTAAAAAACAGAAGATCATATTGTGTGTGTGTTGTATTGGCCTAAAAGCAGTAAGTTGTAAGGGTAGAACAAAGACAAGGAGATGGGAATTAACCCACTGGCATTGGGGACAAAATATGAAAACCTACATAAAAAATTAAGCCTCAGTGCAACCAGCCAAAATTATGTAATCTCAAGCACTGAAAAGAAATCTAATCATACCGTGTCACTTAGAGCATTAGAAAAACTTTTTTTAAAAAAAATATATTCTCTATGGCAACTGGTAGCAGATTCCTTAAGCTGATACTTCTTTCTCTGCTTTAGTATTCTATTCTTACATATAACATGGTATTTTCAAAACATATTGATGAAGAAATGTTGTAGCATAACAACCCTGGATATTTTTTAGCTCATTAATTGCTATAGTTATTGCATGATTGCAAAAGGCATTAAAACATGGGGGGGGGGGGAATAACTTTGAGCTATTGGTTTTTCTTTACAAATCATGTAGTAGTACTATTTCCCTTAGTCAATATATAACTTTAGTTCTGTGGCAGATATCTCAAATTATAACCAGAAAAAAATTTAAATGCTGATGAGTTTGAATACAATCTATTTTTACTTTGGATGGCCCTCGAAGAAGTCTAAGTTATCTTCTTCCCCTTTTAATTTAGTGTGCATGAATCTAACTTGTTTATGTCAAGCTTCCTGATAGCTCTCCAGCCCATAAGCTTTACCAGACAATGGCTAAGTTAGGCATTTTGCCACTGACAAACAAACTGCCTTCTGGACTCCTGAAAGCATTTCTCCTTCAGACTTTAGGCCTTACACATGCCAGAGAATTTACACAGGATAATACAACTCGTACACCCATAAAACTCTGTGGCTAGTAAGCACTATAGCTGAGAAAAAGTCCTTCCATGTAACCATCCCTAAGACAACACTGTATTCTTGGAATAAATAGAACTAAGTGTGGACTAGTCATAAAATGGTAGAACACTGGCTCTTGGAAAATATACAAAAAGTACTACACTGATATTCTGTGACCAAACCTCTTATTGGATCTGTATTCCCAGCTCCAAGCAGAGATTTGTAACATAGTGAACATTCAGTAACTTTTTGCTTTAATAAAAAGTTAACCACCCTAGGCAGTTTGGCTCAATGAATAGAGCACTGGCCTGAGGACCAAAGGGTCCCGGGTTCAATTCTGGTCAAGGGCATGTACCTTGATTGCAGGCTGGGCCCTGGTTGGGGTGCATGCAGGAGGTAACCAATGGATGTGTCTCTCTCACATTGATGTTTCTGTCTTTCCCTCCTTCTTCCACTCTCCCTAAAAATCCAATGGAAAAATATCCTCAGGTGATCATTAACAAAAACAAACAAAAAGTTAATCAACATTGTATCTAAACTGAGGCAGAGACCAGTATATGGATTGACAGCTATGGAGGTGACACTACAAAGATATCCACATCATCTGTAACTCAAGGAGGTGAATGGCAGGTAGACGTTGGCTAAGGTGTGATGACATGCTCAAGAAACAAGAAGCAAGTTGTATGTCACTGAAACATGGAACCTATGGGAAAAAAAAGAATAGACAGGGGAGGTAATTTAGAAACCATACTGCAAAGAACTTATACCCTAAGAGAGGAAATTTTACCTGATTTGTTACTAAAAGCTGCTAGGGCTTCTCTGTTGTATTCTGTTTTGTTTTTTAGTGAGGAATGATTTGCTATGATCTGGGCTTGGAAAGATCAATATGGCAGTAATAGGAAGGATAGGTTGGAATAGGGTGAATGTGAATGTTGAAAGTTACTTTCTACAAATTAGAAAGTAACTAGTCCATGTAAGAAATAATAAGGTCCATTTCCTAGAAGTGATAGGGTAAGAAGGGGATGGGTAGATGGGTAGAGTCAAGATCTATGGAATTTGTCCTTGACTTTGCAGGCCTGAGCCTGGGTTTCTAGTACTATCAACAGATCCAGGGAAATTAAGACACCTTGTTAGGATGAGTTGCATTTAATACTATAGGAATTAAGATGTCTAACAGTGTTAAATCAGAAATATTAGGCAAGTAGTTTAAATTTTCTGTATGGGTTGATGATGAAGCTCAGGTAATTCTTAGTAATGTAAGTATAAACATCCATTCTGAAACTATAATGGGCATTGTTTTCCATTCCATGCTAATTATTTATTTTCTCTTCCAAAAATATGGCAATAAACCTTGTCATATTCTTCTATGGGAACCATGCAGGCTCTTATAAACACCTTAGAATTTCCTTTGAAGTTCCTAGTGAGCCTCACACATCACATACCCTTTTTGCTTTTCAAACTGGAGCGAGGTAAAGGTGAGCAGAGGGCACAAGGAAGCACAGATCTATATTAACCATGGCCTAAAAGATCTTGGGAAACATAGTTAAGATAAAATATTACTTTGTTATTTTAGATCACTATGAAGACAGGGAAACTATGGCATAGAATAGAGGTTTTCAATTTTTTTTCCATCTCATGACACATAAACTAAATACTAAAATTATGCAGCATACCAAAAAATATATTTTTTTACTGATTGGATTTGTTCATGCTATTCGGCTATTGTGTTGGCTGTTATTTTTTTATTTGACAATCTAAGGGAAAAGAGGTTAGTGCTCCTGACTTAATTGTCAGGTATTGCATAATGTTTTAAAAGTTCTTTTGGCACACTGATTGAAAATCGCTGACATAGAAGATACATTTTATGTTAATTTCTAAATTAAAGCATATGAATCCTAAGAAACATCTAGGCCCCTCCCTGCTTTGTCCCTGACCTGACCCCCAGCAGTAAATGCACTTGTTAGGCAATCAGTGCACATCCCCAAGGAAAAGTTTGAGCAGTGCAGTACTAGTTACATCTCTCTCTTCTATATTACTAAATTTACACTGCTGCAAAGTTATTTGTAGCCAAGTATACTGTTGACAGTGACAAAATATGTATATATATATTATGTATGTATATATATATATATATATATATATATATATATATTCAGTTTATCAGACCCTTTTGTCTAGTTTCTTTTAAGCCCTGGGTGCTATTTATTCAAATAGAAACATACTTGAAACCAAGGATACTATGTCAGGCAGTTCAAGTGGCTACATTGGGACTCCGGCTAAGGAAAGGTACATAAAACATTCTGTTCCCACCCAGCTTTACAAATCAAGCTAAGACCCTGCTACCTTAGTGGTTGAGTGTTGACTCATGAACCCAGAGGTCATTGGTTAGATTCCAGGTGAGGGCACATTCCCAGGTTGCAGGCTCCATCCCTAGTAGGGGGTGTACAGGAGGCATTTGTTCGATATTTCTATCTATCCCTCTCCCTTCCTGTCTCACTAAAATCAAGCTAAATTTCTGCAATGTGTGTTGTTTCCATAACAAGAGTTTTGACATTCATTTCAGACTAGTATTAACAGCCACTCTGGATGTAAGCCTTCTATGCAAAGCAGTAAAGAATAAAAATAGCCATAGGTTTAGAACAGTAAATATGGACAGTAGCAACAGAAGTATATAAACTTCTAAGGCTGGTAAAGTTAATTCAGGCAAAGTGGTTTCTAATTCCTATCAGCAGATGATTTCCAGGCCCCATAATCTAAAGTTTATAGTCAGAAAATTCTCCAACTTTTTCTAGCACCTTTTCTGTTGGTAAAAGTCTGAATATAGTAATGCCTATCTTATCCTGTGTAATTCAGACTTAAAGAAATCCCAACTCTATAATCCAATTTTTGAATTTAAAAGGGAGAACCTCTAAACTATTTTTATCAAACCTTCCTACAGGCCCTTTATGAGCTACTGGTAAGGAAAATATGGGAGAACAGTAGGATGAGAAGGGGGAGAAGGCAGGGTTCCTGCCTGGGGCCAAGGAAAAGAGCCTTCCTTCCAGTGGGAAAACCTCTTCAATAGGAGAGAAGGCCAGATTTATGATGGCCCTCCCTGTACAGGCATCTTCCCTGGTCAATATGCCCATGCCATCTCATTCATTCAATTTATTCCATGCACACTTACCCAACACCTGCTGAATGCCAAACACTGTGCTAAGTGGCAGGGATACTAAGTCACTGTCCAGAAGGTGTTCAGAGAGAGATATGAAGACCAACCTTTCAAAAGATTAATGCAGACCTGTGGGATAGTTGCAGGTGATCAATATCCACAGAGTTTATGGGCTCACGACAAAAGGCAGCTAACCCACCCTAGATTGTTTCATCTCCTTTTCCACCTGAATAGCATAATCACAGACTTGAACAGTCCAGAGGAGGACGTTCCCTGCATCTCTGGGATACATCTAAGATAGCAGCATGCACAGAAAACCAACTGTGGAATAGAATGAATTTCATCTCTCTCACCACCTGTGTGAGCCAGAGAGCTTGACTGATCCTCTTGAGCTTCAGTCTCCTAATGAGACGATGTCTGCTACCTCCCAGGGTCATTGTGAGGATTAAGAAAGATAATAATGGCTACATTTCTTAAGCGCCATGTCAATCACTGGTGACTGACACTATACTTTCAGTCCGGAAGACGAAACAGGCTGGGTACTTAACGTGTTAAGTGGCTCTTATCTGGGTCTCCACTGATAAGTGACTTAAATCCCTTTTTAAATCTTCAAAACAACCCTGCAAGGTTATTCAGACTACTAAAACTGGGGCGAAAGGATGATTGGATTTCGTGCCTCAGACCACACAACTTGAAAGTGATAGAATGAGATCTAAATCCAAGTTTGTCCAGACCTAGAGTTCTTAGATTTGACATAACCCAGGTATTTCATCTAGGAAATCACCTGGGATATCGTAGATGCTCAAGATAGACAGACAGATTGTTTACATCCTGATGTTTTTTAAAATAACAAATTCCATGAAAGTGCTTTACAGTTTATCATTTTTTTCTCTAATATCAACAATTAAAAGGCTGCAAAGAAACACAAACCTTTCATGAGACATTATTTTTTTGTGCAGTTAGGGTACAGGTTCATACACAGCTTCAAAAAATGTTGAGTGATAATAATTTGAGTGAAAGGGAGCATTACCAAGCCTTTATCTTTATTACAAAAGATGCCTTTAATAGCTGACAGGTATTGTAACCGAAGGAGTAGAAAATCCATATGAGTTAAAATTTCATCATTACAAAGTTTTAGAAAACTGAGTTCTAAATTGAGTTTTTCACACAGAAGTCAATTATTTTGGGACACAGGATGAGTCACAGAAGAAAGAACAAGATAAATAAATAAACCCTAAGGTTAGTAAAAACCCCCAAATAACCATTAAAATGGACCAGTAAGATTTATAAACATGCAAAATTCTCATTGGGTGGTTAAAGCTATCAAAAGCATGAGTGCTATAAAGAAATAATTATTCTGAGAGGTAAATAAGGGGAAACACTTATTGCTTGTTAAAACTAAAACCACAGCTAAGTTTTTATCCTCAAACATTGCTGAATTAGAAACTCTCCAATATTTTCTGTGCTGCCAGCTCTCCTGTCATTGGAAACTTCCCCACTAAAAAGCTGAAAGAAACACTTGTTTGTGAACAGGAAGGAATCATGCCCATGACAGATACATGAGTTGTCGATTAGCAGTTCTAATGTGGTATTTCTGTCAGAACTACCAGGCCATCATTGCTATGGTGATTTCTGGCAGCACCAAAGTGGGAATTTCAAATTAAAAAGATTATCTGACATGAAGATATATTTGCAATTAATGTTTTGTGTTTTTTTGGTAGGAAAGGCCCCAGATTGCAGCATCCATATTTTTTTTTGTTTCCAAATTAATTTGAGTCCTTGAGCTTTAATATTCAGAGGAGCTCTCATGAACCTATGTAGAACATTGCAAAAATGCTTTTTGGTTATATAACATTGGTGTCTACCACATATACCACATATATTTTGAGTATATTCTAAGAAATCCAGTTTCTCAAAATCCACTCAATTCAGAATCAGATGCTGCCCATTCAGTCAGAATATGATTATAAACACTCGAGTCAGCTAATGTATCCTCATTTCTATGAGATATATTTGAGCCTTTGAGTCATTAAACATGCTTTATCTAATAGAGATATTTGGTTGCAAGAGACAGGGTGTCTTTAACAAATGAAAGAGAACTTTGTTGGAAAGCTATGGAAAAAATTTACCTCTTGGCCAGGGGACGGTAGGGGTCTTGATTCACATTTTCAATAGCATGGGGAAGTACTGCTAGCTCCCCACTGCAAAGTGACAATCCTCTCATGAGTTGAAAGATAAAAGGAGCCTGCACAAAATCACATGCCCACCTTAAAACGGAGGAGCTGTGCTAATAATATCAACTATCTTAGAAGACAATGAGTTCCTTGTCTTTGGGAAAGGACAATCTCATTGAGGGAAGGGAATTTAAGTATAAGATAAAAATTATACCAGCAATTCTCTGAATTTCAGCAAACAAAAAAGGGAACAGACAATATACAGGGAGAACTGATTTAAGAATTTTCCACTTAAATATGAATACATTAAAATGTAGGAATCATTTACTTACATTTCTTTTAGCAAATTCCCCTATCACTTACTCTTATAACACTGCCATTTGTTTTCCTTATCACAGCTCTAATTTAACATGTATTTGAGTTATGTGATTAATGCCTATGTCCTTCATTGTATCTCAAGTTATAAGAAGGCAGGAACTCTGCCAGGTTTTGCACACCATTGTTACTGCAGCATCTAGAACAACATGTGGTGTATTAGCTAACAGAATGAAATACCTTTAGAGAAATGTCAGTTGTGTGGCATCACTGCTACTACACCTTAGCAGAAAATAGCTACATAGTAAGATTCATGATCATGAAAAATACTATTTGTAAATTAGAACCAGTCATCAGTATACTGACTACTATACTTTTCAAAAAAGGTATTCCTTGTCCACAAATCTGTATTTTAATCAGTGTCTCAGGACCTGATAATGAGTGGGAATATCTGCCTCCCCTAGGATAGAATGTACTGCAATATGTTTGCCAGCTGTGTGGTCCTCAGAATCCCTCTATGGAGTTGCTTATGCAAATCCTCCCTCTTATAAATCTCTATCAGCCATCACTAGTCAAATTATGTTTGCCTGGTGTTTCCCTGTAAATCCTGCAAATCTGTTTCCTGTACTCTCCCCAAAACTGATGGGAAGTTAATCGCTCTATAATTGCTTGCTATGTTTCATGTCCCCATAATGAGTAATGCTGCCATGTTCTCATCCTCAACCACTTGATTTGTCAACAACAGTTCCTAGAGCTAAGCGGAGTAGAGATGAAAATAATGTAGTTGTAGCAAGACTTGAAATAGCAGAATTATCTCAAATAAAAGTAGGCTAATAAAAAGAGAATTAGCTAAACAAAGTATTGCCTAAATACAGATCCATTAAATACAGAACATTAAAGTTGACATAAAAGAGAATAAGGCTTTTTTTTTTTTAATCCTCACCCAAGGATACGTTTTTATCGATTTTAGAGAGAGACTAAGGAAGAGAGAAACATTAATCAGTTGTCCCAACCAGGATCGGAACCTGCCACCTTTTTGGTCTATGGGATGACACTCCAACTAGGCATTATAGATCTTCCCCTAACAATATATTTCTTTTTCAAAACAAATCCTTACTTTTGAAAATATTTGGCAATTTAAACAACAGACCAAAAGTTCAAATTATAGGGTAGGCATAATATAATATACCTATGCAATACACATGAGGAAATGGTAAGTTATGAAATACATGCTTAAAAATACTGTAAAATCTTGCACAAACATGAAGACGCAACTTAGAGAATCACAAAATACTATATTTTTAACTTGTAAAAATCAAAATTGAGAAAGGTATTTTCTCCTTTAAAATAACACTTTTAAATATAGGGAATTTATTATTTTACTCTTCTTTGTGTGTGCTCTTTTAAATGCTCTGTGATAGAAGATTCAGTCCATGTTACTTAACCCAAGATCATTTTTATGTATGACTCTATTTGTTCAGTTGATGTGAAGTTGGGAGAAAAGACTATAACCAGAGATGAAGAGTATCAATATAAATTTGTGTCTGTGATTTTAGGAACTCTTCAACCACACAATTTATGCTCTGAATCCTAATTGTTAAGATTCAGTACCATCTCATGAATAAATATATGAAACCTATGGGTCAGATTTTTCTTTGTGAGAAGCTCTATCAGTATTCACATGGAAAGTATAAGATTTTAGATCTTACCTATTATTTCAGACACTTCAGTGCTTTGAGTCAGTCTTAAATGGCAGGGCCTGGGATTCTGTTCCCCCTTTAGTGCAGTCAGCTAGGATTTTAGTGTTTTAGAAATAAAACATTAAAAAGTAATATTTCCCATAGCAAACATTGAGAGACTCAGGTGCTTTACAAGTCCAAGTTTTGGTGTGTGTTTTCTTACAATGTAACAATTTTTGTAAAACAGTTTTAACTCTAAATGATGAAAATCCTACACAGGAATGACTGCTACATTTTTAATGCACCCACAAGAGAAACCTATTTTTTGGTAATCTTGTAAGTAGAAGAAAAAACCAATTTTTCATGTTCAAGAAGTGCTGACTATAAGACAAGGATTTGGTGGAACTCATTTGCATCTATAGCACCTTTTGGGACCTCCTGGTTCCTGCCAAACTTAATTTCCCTTATTAATAAGGCAAATCTATTAAATTTCTTTTCCTAATGCATTAATCAAATTAGAAATGAGAACTATCCTGGTGTCTTTTGCAGAAGGTCATGCATACAAGGAAGAGGCATATGGAACTGTTTCAGGAACTAAATCAGAAATTTCAAACTTTGGACAGATTTCGGGATATACCAAATACAAGCAGTATGGTGAGTATTTTTTTGCTTCATCAGTACTTGATGCCATGCTAATAGTGTCCCATTAGCTATTATCCCTGCCCTCCAGGAGCTCCTATTTGTCTTGGGAACAAGACTTGGATCTGTAGAAAAAAATAACCCCCCCAAAATGTACTTTGGAATGTGCTAAGAGGCAAATTAGGAATGACAGAATCTTAAAGCATTTTTATTCATATTTCAGATGCTCTCATTTATAAGTTTTAATTGAAATTAGTTATATATCAAAAATATGTTAGCTTCACCTGGCATTTTTATCAGAGTTAAAAATTAACTCAATATACAGATAATTAATTTTTTCCATTTTTTTGAAGGCCTGCATTTTTTTAAATATATTTTATTGATTTTTTACAGAGAGGAAGGGAGAGAGAGAGTCAGAAACATCGATGAGAGAGAAACATCGATCAGCTGCCTCCTGCACATCTCCCACTGGGGATATGCCCGCAACCCAGGTACATGCCCTTGACTGGAATTGAACCTGGGACCCTTCAGTCCGCAGGCCGATGCTCTATCCACTGAGCCAAACCGGTTTCGGCAGGCCTGCATTTTAAGGTTATAAAATGTTACCTGAAACCAGAGTGGTCAGTTTTATTTCCAGGAGATTTGGGATACACATCAACACTGAGGGCTTTGACTGCTGATGTGACCACTCTCTTCTCATTCATTCCCACTACTACAATCCTAACATCTGACTTCATCAAATAAAATGATCTTTTGTGGTTACTACATGCATGGCGCAGTCAGAGCTCTACGGAAGCTGCATAATTATTTGTGAGTCTAGAAATCAGTGTACTAGTAGGAAGCTCACCAAGAACTATCTGATCCTGAGGAAGTTGCATTCTCAGGTCCCTAAAGTTCTATTTTCTCTTAAATCGAGCATAGAAAATAGTAATATGTGTTTCCTTCGTGTCTCACAGCACTTTCCAAAGCAGGTAGGGCACTTGAGAGGGTCAGAAGCTAAGACTCAGCTGTAAGAAAGAGAGCTGGGCTGCTACTTGACACTACTCTTCACTCCACTATGGTGTTCTTCCTTTTCCTGAACCTCTGCAGTCCATCATCTGGGGTTTTGAGTATCTATCTATCATCTATCTATCTATCTATCACGCTAAGGTACATGGTGTTTGATCACCTCAAACTTTAGTGACTATTTTATATGTGTCATGAGTCTTAGTCCCAGCTTCCCAATCAATAACATTAACTTTTGAAGCATAATAATTTATGTATCTTTATGTTTATGTTTTTCTTGTGTTCCTCTCAGTACTAGTATAGTCCTGGTCATGGTAAGTTACCAAAAAAGGGCTTTTCTTGATTTATTGCATGTCTATAATAGTTCAATCTGTGTTTATTAAATGATGGATATAATAAATACTATACACTTTGGCTCTGTTCAGTAAATAGGTATATATCACCTATTTTCCTCCTTATAGGAGGAATCGTGCATTATGTGAGATCACCATCACAAAGCTAGACATGTATAAGACACTTCAATGTAATGAGTGGTTCTCTCTCATCTCCAAATATTAAGCTGTCAATTTTTAGTTAGCAGACAAATGAGAATTGCATCATTGAGATTAGACCCAAACACATTAGCTACTCATTTTGGAATATTGAAAGCTAACATTGAAATAAATTGAAGAAACTTTATTTGTTTAAACTAAAAAGAGAGGGTTATGTTTATAAATCTGAAAGGGTTATGCAACAGATACAGCTGGCTAGCTGCTATAATATGATTGTAATTTCCCCTTGTGGAATGCTCTGGCTATTAAATCATTAATGGCACAAATATCTGTATCTCAGTTTCCTGACAACCAAAACAGTCTACTAATTACACCACATTTCTATAGTAGCATGTCTTTTCTAAAAAAGATTTATAAATATTTATCATCTGGGAGGTAGGAGTAGGGAGAATAGCATTGTCATTGCTGGTTAACTATTGTCCTAAATATCTGAGAGCAGAAAAAATGTTTCTCATTCAGTTTTGATTAATAATGAGCATGTATGTGAACGGGTCCATTATCATTAATTCAGTTATATAATTCATAATGGCATATTGCTAATGATAATCTGCACAATTGGGTAGAGAAAGACATTTTCAAAACAATCTCAATCAAGTCTTTTTTTTTCTTTCTTTTTTTGGCGACTATCTCAAAACACCTGCCTCGCTCTGCAAATAATGGTAATTATATTATGTAGAATTTTGGAAATCAAAGGCAAAGCAAAAGACCATTTAGTTCCTTTCCCTGCTTCCAGGCAGGACAAAATTGAAATCACACTACAAAGAAAAGGTGTTGTTAAAAGAACTCTTTTACTTTGAATGTCTACCCCAAACTAGTCTCCATCAAGATCTCTTTTCCACCAAGGAGCTTCTCCAAATTTTTGCTTTTAGAATATAAAATAAACATACCCCTTTCACTTTGTCTCCAATATTGGTAGAAGGAAGGGACTTAACTGCAAGTGACAGCTAGCCTGCCCCTGGACCCATGAGTTACGGGAAACAGCTCTGCTGTGTTTGGGGTCACTCTGGATTCTCATGTCCAGCTAACATTCTATTTCTGTTTATACAACCCTAAGACCAAATTAGCATTTTTGGAAGCTTCCATGCATGTTGGCTTATATTGAGTATATAATCGATTAGGCCTTTTTTTCACCCATGTTGCATTTTGACTATATCTTCTGTTTTGTACTTTAGCTAAAAAAATAAAAATAAAAAACTGCCGCATAAATTCAATAAGTTATACTAACTCTGATTGAATCTTATAAGATTGAGGCCTCCACTGAAGCCTGCCCTGTAGCTCTGTCAAATTCAATGATCTCTTTGGGCTGTTCCACAATTTATCATTCATCACTTGAACCACTGAAAATGGTACACCTTTCCGTATGAGTGTGGGCTCCGCTCTTGTCACACTTAACCATACAGGAAGATCAGTAGCTTGTAGGCACCTTCCCTTGCCTACCAGACCTCCTCCCTCTCTGCAGAGCCTGCCCCTCTCTGATTGCTGGGTACAGTAACTCTTCAGCACTAAAGAAGCACGGGGCCTCTCACCTAAAGGTTGTCTACACCTTTGTGATCAATGGTGAGGACCACACTGCAGCTGGGATGCCAGAGGAGATGAACATGAAAGCCAACCTTAATTTATTACCCACTAATACAGTGGTTCTCAACCTGTGGGTCGCGACCCCTTTGGCGGTTGAACGACCCTTTCACAGGGGTCGCCTAAGACCATCCTGCATATCAGATATTTACATTACGATTCATAACAGTAACAACATTACAGTTATGAAGTAGCAACGAAAATAATTTTATGGCTGGGTCACAACATGAGGAACTGTATTTAAAGGGCCAGAAGGTTGAGAACCACTGCACTAATAGAACCTCTCAGAAAGTTAATCACTCAGGTACTGGCAATAACACTCTTTAAAATTAGAATCTAGACATTCTGACAAAGTTTAAAATTGGCCATTTTAGTTCATGTATCCATGGTGCTTGATCTTCAAAATATAAAAGGAAAATCATACCTGTTCCAAACATAATAAAACTCCTTGTTTCAAAGCAAACAAACTCACACTTTACGTACCAGGAATTCTTTTAAGATTGAACTTTCTGTCAAACTACCTTCTCAGAAAGCTTGTTTAGACACAGCGCTTGCCTAAGAGAGATAAATCCACCCTGTGGCTTGATTTGGCATAATTCACACCAGTGAACGTCTCAATTGATGATTGATGATTCAGGTCACTGTACTGCCCCCAAACATTTAACCATTCCCCATCGCCTACAACGTAAATTACAAATTTACTAGCCCTGCATACAAAGCCTTTATTCACCTCTTCCTGTTTTGGGGTTTTTTGTGTTTGTTTTAGTCCTACTATTCATTTTAATCCAACTAAAATAAATTGCTCATTGTTCTCAGAGTTGTCCCATCTCCATGCTCTCTGGATTTTTACTTCATAGTATGCGTAACTGTTCAACCATCCAACCTCCAGCTCCACATGTGTCTTCAGACCAAACCTAATGTCACCCTCCTCAGAAAAGGTTATGTGCTTTCCACAAAAAAAAGTCATCTCTCCACTCTCCTCTGAACTCCCACAGCACATTTCCTGGATTGTAGATATATATAAATATCTCCATTTAACTGTAAGTATCTTCATGATAAGTATGATTACTATAGTGTGAGCATTTCTAAAATACCAGATGTTATACTAGGCGGCTCCACTTTTCATTTTTGCAACCCCACAAAGTAGGTAATGAGCTGCACATTTTGCTAACTCCTTTCGCCCACAATACAAAGCTTATCTCTGTTTTACAAATGTTCAAGTTTTGAGGTTCAGAGAAATTGAGTAAATTGCTCAAGGTCACATTCATTTGAAATGGAGCAAGTGGAATTTGGACCTGCGTGTATCATGCTGCTTTTCCATATTTGATTTATCACCTTATCCTCCCTAATGCCTCATATGATGCCCAGCACAGAGCAGCTGATAAATATTGGTTGGAAGGAGAGAGGGAAGAAAGGAGGGAGAAAAAAGGGGTGATTTACAAAATTTCAGACTATTAGACTAAATCAGAATTAATCCCTTGCACAGCTCCTACAGGTGAACTTTTTATTCAATCTTTGCTATTAGCTTTTTTTTTTCTTATCTGTCATAATTATGAAGGCTAACAAGAGCTGAAAATATCTATTGTATTTAGGATTTTTAATAATTTATTTTCTAGTTATGATAAATATTTCTACAGTTTGTCTTTTTTCTTTAGAATGATTTTTAATATACTGAATGCAGATAATAATTCAAGTACTTGTTTTATGCTCCCCCTCCCCCACTAATTTGATTATATTTAGTAAAAGGCCAGAATTTGGGGGTGGGGAGGGAGATAAAGGACACACTCAGTGTCTATAGTTGTTTCCGTTTAATTTTCTCTAAGGAGCTTTCAGTCATGATTGCCTTCTTGTTCTTTGATGTTACTCAGCTTAGTCTATCCCATCCCAGTTAGTAAAATGTTAGGCTACAGAAACCTCAACTGATGTGTCTACTCATATTTATTGAGCATCTATAACATATAACGTGGAAGGTTTAGGTGGAGTCATAATTAGGCAGGACTTAAATCATAGGTAGCAAGAGGTTGTATACTATAAAACATAAGAAGGAATGGCACCTGGTAGAGAGGTTTAAAAAAGAAACAAAACCTTATATTGCTGGGTATATTTTCTAAAAAGCTGTGCTCTTTGAACAGAAAAATCATTTTTATAAAATTACTGTGCCACCCAAATATATAAAAAAAAATGTGGGAAGTGCATAACAGCATTTTAAATATTCTAAAAATGATATTTTTTGAAGGAAAACTAAGCAACAATACTAATAAAAATTCATTTTATGAAATATGGCCAGTTTGGGTAACTGTTTTTGTCATTACACTAGTGGCCTGCTGCACGAAATTCATACACGGGGCGGGGGGCCCTCAGCCCAGCCTGCACCCTCTCCAATCGGGGACCCCTTGGGTGATGTCGGACATCCCTCTCACAACCTGGGACTGCTGGCTTCTAACCGCTCACCTGCCTGCCTGCCTGATCACCCCTAACTGCCTCTGCCTGCCTCATCACCCCAAACTGCCCTCCCCTGCCGGCCTGATCAACCCTAAGTGCCTCTGCCTCGGCCCCCACCACCATGGCTTTGTCCGGGAGGAAGTCGGACGTCCAGAAGATGGCCGGTCAACCTGGTCTAATTAGCATATTACCCTTTTATTAGTATAGATTATTAGTATAGATAGATTATATAGGATAGGATTGCTTAAATTGGGGGAGGGGGAACCTTTTTCAGCAGGAGGAGATGCTCTTTGCAGACAAAAACATATAATCCCTATATCTGGACTGATAGCCAGCCATATGCACTATACTACCTAACCTGTCATGAAAAAATTGAACCGCCTTCTTACACCTTACACCAAACAGCTGTTGCCCTTAAAACCCTTCCTCAGCCCCCACCTTAGGTTCTGCCTTCACAGGTCATCCAGGTTAGGTTCTGATTGGTTGGTTTCTATGCCAATCAGCGTCAAAAGATCTGCCTCCTCGGCAGCCATTGGCTCCTGGCACTTCAGCCAGATTTGGTTCTGATTGGTCCGTTTCTATGCCAGTCAGCATCCCCGGGCCTATCTCTGGGCCTGATCAAAGAGGTGGTGCTGATCAGAAGCCCCTGCAGAGGCCCGGAGAGAAACAGAGGGGCAAAGGCTGATCAACAGCTGCCATGGAGGCAGGGGATCAGACCCTGCCTCTCTCTCTGCAGGCCTCTCTCTGGGCGGGATCTGCAGCCCCCGCCGCAGTCAGTGCTGGGTCACCATGGCAACGCAGCACTGACTTCTGGTGTTTAGTTGAGCCTTGGTCATCGTGGACGTTAGGGACCCTGGCTCTTTATACATATAGATAACATGCCCCATTACATATCCTCAAAGATCCTACCAAAGACCCTGGTAAATACTTACATTTTTTCATGTAATCTTAACAGTAATTGATAACTACTTCCTATCTGAATGTACAGCCACAAGGTGCCCAGAACATCATCTGCTGTCCCTTCCATAATACTATTCACTTCCTTTTATTGCTGGAATATTTTAGGGTAAGTTACATAAGGTGTTCATCAGTTTTCTCAATGAGAGAAAACTGAAATCAAAACCATTTCCTGCAGCTGGTAACAATTTTAAATCATCTCTGTAACATATAAACTGGATTAAGATTACAAAACACGCTCTCTTCCTGGAAACTTCAACAAGCAACAATCCTAGTCATCAGATGAATGACTCTCTTCTCTTCTCAACAGGAAAACCCAGCACCAAACAAGAATCCGTGGGACACTTTCAAAAACCCCAGTGAATACCAACATTACACCACAATCAATGTCTTAGATACAGAGGCAAAGGACGCTTTGGAACTGAGGCCAGCAGAGTGGGAGAAGTGTCTGAATTTGCCTCTGGATGTGCAGGAGGGTGACTTTCAAACCGAAGTTTAACAAAATCAAAATGGACTGAGATGGAGACAAAACTTATTGCCCTGACACTTAAGACTTGGGAGGCCTGACATTTCTGTCTGAACAGCGTGACTATCCTCTGTCAGGACCTCCGCATGCCACGTGTCAGTGGTGTTAGCGTATGGCAGCTTCTCCCTGGCCAGGCTGGCGGAGAGAGGACCAGGTGTACAGTTCTGACCATCCTGTGTTGTAAGTACCCGTGGAATGGATTTGTAAGGTAATCTTTATAGATAAACCTCAAGCAACGATTCATGTTGTAACCGCTTCATATGGTTTAGTTTTCAAAAAACTTCACCATGAAGCACAATGTATATATTTATGCAGTTTTTAAAGTTTATAACAGTCTGTTTGGCCATTACTACACTTTTTACTTTATAATATAAAAGCAAAGTTTTTGTCATTAAATGAATGTTTGTTGAGCTACATTCTTCATTGCTTTAAATGCAATAAAGTAATAATCTCACTTTTATATGAATAATATATTTCACATCTTTATTATTGCAGTTTTCTCTAGAAAGCTCTGAGTAGCTTTCTCTGCTGCAGCTGTGTATAAAATATTTAAAATGTTGTATGGTGTAAATAAACTTTTGTCTACATATCAGTTTTTTAGTGCATTTTATTTTAGATTTGTTGAATAGAAATTTACATATTTATAAACTTTTTTTGAATACAGATACTGAAAATGTATTCATGGCTTTAATAGCATACCATTATTACTCCTTTGGGGCTAATGATTTCTCAAATGTAATAGTAGGTTTGTACAATGCCTCTGTACTTTCTACTCAAACAGCCTTTGGAAAAATGTACTGTCAATGGGGCTTGTCAGAAACCTGCTGCCATCATATAAATATAAATATATATATACACACACACACACACACACATATATACATATACATATATACACATATACACATATGTGTATATATGTATATACATATACTTTTCTTTTATCTTGTGGCAAAAAGACAACTAGTAGAAAACAGTAAGTTAACATACAAAACATAATACAGGGAAAATGTTTACTATAAGTAACTGCCTGTTTCACAAAGGAAACTATTTATACTACAGTTCTTCATAGCATATAAAAATAAGAACTTATTCAGGGTTTTAAGGAATCTGTATCTTCTCAAGCAGAAGGAAAAGGGCAGTGGGAATATTTGGTAGATGATTTCTCTCTGGTTTGAAGAGTGGAAGTCTGAAGTGAGATGACTGCAAGACAGTCACTAGTGCCTCTGTAGTGTCCTCTCTAGTGTCAGAGCTACCCCGGTGCATTGAAGGAAGCACCAGGGAAGGAATTCAACAAGTCTCTCATTTTTGTTTTGTTTTGTTTTTGAGGAATGGATGATGAGATTGTGTTTTTCAGTCTGAGAGAAGTAAAGGGAGTGGAGAGGAGACTGGGGTTTTCAAAATTCCTAGAGTGTTTCTTTAGTTCGTTCTTAAACCTAAGGTGCATGGTTTTCTGTGGTCTGTCAGAAACAAGTGAGCTGCTCTGCTACCCAGGACCTTGGGGACCCCACCCTGCAGCCACAATGCAGGAGACACAGGTACTTCAACACTCACGTGTGCCGCTAAGCTAGAGCCTTACAAATAGCCCAGCTCGGGCTGACCTCCTCTCAGATACTTATGGTCTCAATGTAAAGTTGTTAAAAATATTTTTTAATTAAATTTTTAAAAATTAAAGTGACATAATTGTACAAAAAAGAGTATACCATAACTAGACTGATTTTTCAATTAAATAAATGTCATGCTAATTATAATGTAATTGTAATATTAAATGCCTATTACATTTATAAGATACTTTATACTGATAAGAATAATCCTATCTAATAAACGGGCAATACGCAAATTAACCGTCACTCCATCACAAAGATGGCAGCGCCCATAGCCACAAGATGGTGGTACTCCGTCCTCTCAGCCCCGCCAGAGCCCCCCAGTCTGGGGCGGGGGGGGGGGGGGAAGGAAGGGTGCCTGCTGAGAACAGGCAGCGTGAGCAGCCTGGCAGAATGCCTGCTTCATCGCCGCGGTGATGAGGCAAGCGTTCCACTCTGGCAGCAAAGGGCCTCTGGCCAGGCCAGGCGCAGGACGCTTGCATTGTTGCAGGCCAGGCTGAAGGGACATCCCCCCCTACCCCCCGCACAAATTTCATGCACCGGGCCTCTCGTATTTAGTACATTTCTCTAAATCTAACCATCTACATCATCTATCTATAGGTCTCTATATCTATAGATGGATATACACGTATGTATCTGTATATATACATACTATCCCATATAATAAAAGCCTAATATGCTAAGTGTCCGATCGTCCGGCCATTCAACCAATCAAAGCATAATATGCTAATGATATGCTAAGGCCACTCAACTGCTCACTATGACATTCACTGACCACCAGGGGGCAGACACTCTGGTAGGTTAGCTTGCTGCTGGGGTCTGGCCAATTGGGACTAAGCAAAATGGGCCAGACATGCCCTGGAGCTCTCCTGCAGTCCCTCCCTGGCTGACCAACCTCCCTGGCCCCAATAGTACAGCGGTGGGGACCCTTGGCCTGGCCTGTGCCCTCTCACAATCTGGAACCCCTTGGGGGATGTTGGAGAGCCAGTTTCAGCCTGATCCTATAGGCCAGGCCTAGGGACCCCACTGGTGCATGAATTTGTGCACTGGGCTTCTAGTACATATATATAGATTCATAATGCTCAGCTCCACCTCAGTAACCTTTAGAGTGAATGAAAACCATGTATGCAGCTCCCCATTTCAAATTTTGAAATCTTTATGAAAAGTCCACAATCAGCAAATGTTTGAAAACAAAAATCTATATTTATAAAACAAATTCAATATTTTAGATTAATAGTTCTTATAATGAAACTGTAATATTCATTGCCATAAAACAAAATCTTACACTTTTTCACTTCTATTTTTCTTTCTTCTAACAACTCAATATTAGATTAATATATTAAAACTAGCCAGAACTTGCATACTCAAAAATGTTAGGGTGAATTTTTTGGTTACTCTAAGAAGGACGCCAAGTTGTAGTGGTACTTGTTTGTTATTTAATCTAAAAGAAAAGAATGCAGGTCACTAAGTATTAACAATCATAATTTTTTTTTATTTTTTAAATATATTTTATTGATTTTTTACAGAGAGGAAGGGAGAGAGATAGAGAGTTAGAAACATCAATGAAAGAGAAACATCGATCAGCTGCCTCCTGCACATCTCCTACTGGGGATGTGCCCGCAACCCAGGTACATGCCCTTGACCAGAATCGAACCTGGGACCTTTCAGTCCACAGACCGACGCTCTATCCACTGAACCAAACCGGTTTCGGCAACAATCATAATTTTAAGGAAGCTCTCTTCTAGTTCAGTTCTCTAAGTTTCCACTGCACTTACTTGTATACCCTACCAAAGCTGAGTTGCAGATGAACCCTTAGACAGTCCTGGGCAGTTTTCTCTGAGCCCACTGCACTTATGACCTGCCAGGATCTTTGAGCCCTTGAACTAACTGGATGTTCTTCCCCTTCCTTCACACCTCATTATTTCATTTTCACGAAGTTTTATATAATTTTCCAAGCTAGAAGTAACTCCTGTGAACTCTTCTGACACTGCTCTGTAATTTCTTAGGACATTTAAAATCTTTATCTTGTTATTTATACACATTTCTGATATCCTCTGAAAAATTGTAAGAGCTTGGATGGCAGGATTCATGTCTGATCCATTTTTGTATCTCTTAAGGGACCTAGCACAACAATGTTCACACAATAAATGTTTGCTGAATTATTGGTGGAATTTTTTTAGTACTGCTTTCAGTCATACATTCATATCAAGTCACACATTTAAAAGTGTTAACTGAACAATTATTATGTGTTTACTTATATGTTAGGGGACTACAGGGCCTCTATTTTAAGTAACTCAATTTATTAAAAATATAAGATACATATGTGAAATGAGTATTGTTACTTAAATATTAATAAGCATTTATTACCCTTTATTGTCTTTTTATCCCCATGAAGCAGGAAAGTAGGAATTAATTATCCTAAAGAAAGGAGGCTCAACATACACATGGCCAAAAGGCATATGAAAAGATGCTCAACACTGCTAATCATCAGAGATAATCAAATCCATAGAGAGATACCTGTTAGAATGGCTATCACCAAAAAGCCAACAAATGACAAGTGCTGACAAGGATGTGGAGAAAAGAGAACCCATTATGGAAAACATTAAAAATAGGGCTACCATATAATCCAGCAATTCCACTTACATTAAATATACTCAATTAAAGAGCTCAATACATTAAAAATAGAGCTACCATATGATCCAGCAATTCCACTTCTGGGTATTTATCCAAAGAAAATAAACACATTAACTCAAAGATATATGTACCCCAATGTTCACTGCAGCATTACTAGTAATATCCACCTATAGGGCCATCAATAGATGAGTGCATAAAGAAGATGTGATATATATGGAATATTCAGCAATAAAAAGAATGAAATCTTGCCTTTTGTGACAGACAACATGGATAGACCTAGAGGCTATTATACTAAAATAAATAGGTCAGACAGAGAAAGACAAATACTGTATGTTTCATGCATATGTGGAATTTAAAAACAAAAATGAATAAACAAAACAGAAACAGACCCATAGATAGAGACAAAAAGCTAATGGTTACCAAAAGGAAGGGGAATGGGAATATAAATAAATAAATAGATGATAGATTTAAAAAATCAAAAATAGATTAAATAAAGATATGGGGGCTCAGAAGAGGGTAAATGACCTACTTAATATTTAAGACCACCATAAATAAACAATAGACCCAATATTAGAGCCCAGTCTTCTGACTTCTACTCCAGGGCCATTACCATGATAACAATAGTGTTTCTGCCTATACCTTTAAGATAATTAAGTCCCCAAATAAAGACAAGTTTCATGGAGATGTTTCTCAGACAAGTAGTAGAAGCATAAAACTGACAATATACATCAACTGTCATGGGGGTGGTGAGGCCAGGAGCAAGTTGTAGCAGAAAAGCATGCCTGATCCAAAGTAACAGGTAAGTGCCACATTGGTAGTATAAGAGTGAGTATAACTGTATTCCAAAATAACAGGTGATCATAAAGAGATGTGGTTCTATCATTCATTGTGTGCTTTATTTTCGCCTACTTAACTTTTCAAATCCTCTTAAAATATAGTTACTATTTCATTACTTTGGGGATTACCTGCACATCAGCAATAGGACATGAAAGAGAAGCCAACGTGAATTTCAGAATGGCTTCAGACACTCTATAAAAACACACAGCCACAATTTTTTTTTTAAATTGCAGCCAATAAACTTGAAGTTGGGGCTTCAGAAAATTTAGTTTGTCAGTTCTGATTACTTCTCAGCTTCTTGGAAAAACTTTATTAATTTTAGCTTCCCAGCTATCTATGTCAAAATCAATTAATTCAATTCTACAAATGTTTAGTACTGCATCAAAGAATATGAATTAAATATATGTCTAGCATGTTGATCTACACAAAATTTTCCATGATAACAGACTCATCTTGCCACCTGAGATGCTTCTGTAGTTAAATTTGTAACTGGGGTAGTATCTCAGAAAAGAGAGTTAAGAACCGAGAACCATAGACTATAGAGATAGAAGAAATTTTGGCAACCGATGAAAATGGCAACCATTTTCAACTGTCAGAAAGCAAATTCAGAGTTAGATAAAGAAAGACTTTACTTGAAAAGACTATTGCAGTAGGGGCAGAGGAACTATTTAATAAAACACATCAACTGCAAGATTTATGAGCATCCCTGACATCAGGCAAAAGGGGCTTTTCTCTTATAGGGAAGAGTCAACAAAACTAGAAAGCCTGGATACAGGAAGTTTTTGTGGCCGGCCAATTCTGGGAAGAATGGTAGATAGGGGAGGTTGTTCCACCTTCCAATGCTTGGTTAACGGCTCGGAACTTGTTTAAAAAAATCAAGAGTGGGCCAAAGTTCAGGGGCTTGGGGGAAGCAAGATGCCTAACTAAAATTTGGTCAAGTTAGGTTAGGATGTATTTTGTTCAGATTGGTGAATGGGGACAAACAGTCCAGTGAGGAATTTCTGAGATGAAGACTAGCAATATGGAGAGTCTGTGTCTGACTCTGTCATAAGTCAACAAGAGGTTCATCTGAGAGTCTTATCTAAGCAGTATTGGGAGGGGGGTTCTTTACAAGAAGTCATGTCCTGGAACACAGAAGGGTGGAGGGGTCTCTTCACCGTTGATATTTTCCAAGGGCATAGGGCTTAGGTAACATTCAGCTGTCACAGAAGAAACTAAGCCCTTTGGAATGAGAAGAATTTTTCAAAAATTGTTAAGGTTCAGCCAGCAGTGATTAAGAGAAAGGATTTTCTCAGATCCTAGCCATGACTCTTTAAGGAAAATTAATTCTAAAATGAAAGTGGTAAATATTACAAGCTTGATGAGAGCACCTGATTTTCTTTAATTCTGAGTTTACCAATCATCTTTTAGCTTGGACTCCTGTTTGTACTTTTATGTCATACAACTTGTTGGTATTGAGATGCTGGTTCAGAAACATCTAGCTTTCTAAGATATAAAAAATGAAACTTTTAAAAAATATATATTTTTTTATTGATTTCAGAGAAGGGAGAAGAAAAAAGAGATAGAAAGATCAGTGATGAAAGAGAATCGCTGATCGGCAGCCTCCTGTATACTCCCTACTGGGGACTGAGTCCACAACCAAGGCATGTGACCTGACTAGGAATCAAACCCTGACCTCCTGATTCATAGGTCTAGGCCCAACCTCTGAGACGCACCAGTAGGCTAAAAAAATGGAACTTTTGACCTGTGTTTAAAACCTCATTAATATGAGTCAGTGACCAAAGACATGGCACCCAGATGTCAAAGCAACAATTACATTGGGCAAACTTACACAGGCAAGGAAGACTTTATTCAAGCTACTCTCAGCCAGATTCAGTCTGAGCTCAAATAGCTGGGACATGTTAAGAACTGGAATTGGGGAGGAGGGAACCATCTGTGTTTTTTATTTGACCTTACTCCAAAGAAATGTAGCCTTTCTCAGATCTTTATGACAGGAGGTAGCTCCTACTCTCCCATAGAAACTAAGAGATAGGTAAACTAACTTATGTGATGATTACATTTTAAAAACTTGAATCAGGTCCTTGAAAAAGACATAAAGCTGGCAGAATGGGTTTAAAAGGACTTATATCTCAAAGAGGCAAATTAAAAAAAATGTACAATTACAAGCTTTCAAAAATAAATGTTCTAAGAGAGGTCAAGGGCCTAGAGTCAAGAAGCAGCTTGTTTCAAGTATAGTCAAGCTGAGGGGAATATAAAGGCTTTCTTGGTCACAAGTAAACTAAGATATTGGCACCTAAAAACCAGCTAAATTGGTAAGACTCATCCATGAGCTTAATCTACTTCAATACAGTCACCTCAAAACACCCAGCCAGAAACATCCAGCATTTCTTACCTTTATATAAAGACAAATAATTAATTGTGGAAATGATTCTTCTGGTAGCAACCACCCATGTAAAAAGCCTAAGAGCCTCTTGAGGAGTGTCTGACTATACCTTCCTCCTCACCAAAACCACTAAACTCACTTTTAATGACCAATGTTCAACCAAAAAAAAAAAAACGGGAACTCAGAAAGATTAGAAATGAAGGTCAGCATTTCATTCCTATTCTTTTTCTCTCTCAATCTAGAATTGCATTCCTTTCATTCATAGAGTATTTTATGTATGGACAAGAAGATAATTTCTTGTAGTCACTAGGTTGTACTTTATTCAGAAGTGAACTTGAAGTGATTTATGAAAATGTATACATTAATATATTTATTCAACAAATATTTAGAACCAGTTGCAGTCAAGATACTGTTAGGAGATGGTGATTTAACAGTAAACAAAACATGGTCCCTATTTTCAAGAGCCTTACTATCCCTGCAGACATACAAACCAACAAACAATTAATACAATCTGATGGATTTATGTAGAAATGAAAAAAGAGTATGCTATGGGAACACTTGTAAAGGCACTAATATATACATACATAGTTTGAGGAAGGATAATAAAGGTGACACAGAAACTAACTTAGCACCTCAAATATATATATACCTGAAGGTCCTAGACGCCTCTGGAGCTGCACCAAGTAGTGGCTCTGAGCTTCCTAGCAACCAATGCAAATACAGAAACTGCAATTAACTATGCAGTTCAGAGTGTCCTGCAGATAAAAACCAGTATTTCCTCTGTAGAAGCAAAAGACTGAAAAGTGCTTCTAATAAATCCTCATGATGCATTACGTAGTGACTTCTTTATCAACAGCCTCCTTATTAATTTCCTGAGCTTTACAGAGATAATCATTATGTCCTATCTTGGAGGGTAATGTGATGGTTAATTTCCTTCTCAACTAGACCACAGTGTCTAGATATTTGGTCAAATGCCAGTCTAGATGTCATTGTGAAGGCCTTACAGATGAGATTAACATCTAAATCAGTAAGACTGAGTACAGCAGATTACCTTCCATGGTGTATATGGGCCTCCTAAAAACAGCTGAAGGCATTAGGAGAAAAATATTGAGGTTCCCAAAGAGGAAACTCTCCCTACAGACTGCCTTCAGACTGGAGCTGCAGCATCAACTCTTCCACGCGTCTCCAGTGCCTGATCCCACAATCTTGTGAATCAACTCCTCAATTCCTTAAAATCAATCAATCAATCAATCTCTCTCTCTCTCTCTCTCTCTCTCTCTCTCTCTCTCTCTCTCCACACACACACACACATACACACACACATGCATGCACACACCCATTGGTTCTGTTTATTTGTAGAATCCTGATTATTATACGTAAATACTTGACACCCAAGTACAATCACCAAAAACAATTTTTCAGAGTCAAAACACTGTACTATAAGCACAAAGCTTTCCCATGATATGGGGGAGAGAGAGAGAGAGAGAGAGAGAGAGAGAGAGAGAGAGAGAGAGAGAGAGAGAGAGAACATCCATTCTACTTCAAGAAATCATCCATGCATATGATTTTTCAAAACAGATGTTTTGGTAATAATTTTAAGGTGTTTCTGAGTGCTTATGAAACTTTATGTATACATATTCATTTAATCTCAAAATAAATCTATAAGGCAAGTTCTATTATTATTTTCATTTTACAAATAAACTGAAGTCCGTAACTTTGATATTACACAAGGCAGTAAATGGCACAGCCAGGATTTAGCCTCATAGCTTTGTCTACGTTCCAAATTATTCTGCTGAAAACTGAAGCGTTTGGGACAGCAAAAAGTTAAAGGTTAAACTCACTAGCAAGTATTTGGGATGATTGAGGGCAGATCTGCAGAATCCAGCAGAGAAACATGGGTATCCAGAAGACCACAAGCCTTCCCAGAGAAGAGTGCTGAGAAAAGCCCCCAAGAACTTCCCAGGACATAAATTTGGGTTTGGGTCAACATGGGAGAATGTGAGAGACTGTGATCCCAAAGTTCTACATCATAACAGTGACGGTGAACCTTTTGAGCTCGGCGTGTCAGCATTTTGAAAAACCCTAACTTAACTCTGGTGCCGTGTCACATATAGAAATTTTTTGATATTTTCAACCATAGTAAAACAAAGATTTATAGTTTTGATATTTATTTTATATATTTAAATGCCATTTAGCAAAGAAAAATCAACCACAAAAATGAGTTCGTGTGTCACCTCTGACACGTGTGTCATAGGTTCGCCATCATTGTCATAGAACATCAAAATGATAACTTTTGCTTAGAGAATATTACCATCAGGTTAATCCTGCTTTCATTCAAGTATTCTTTTATAATTCAATATTCACAGAACATCTAACTTTTAAGTGATTTAATTTGCCAGTGAACCTTCTAGGATAAACTGGTGACATTAGTATTAATTAGTCAATTAGATATTTACTAAAAATTGTAATTAGGGCTCTGAAATTATGCATTTAAAGTCATGTTGCAGATAATGATCATGTCAAAGAATGAGATATCTCTTATGGCCATATGACTTTATGATTATAAAGTCATTTTTGGGGGGTGATAGGGGAGATTGCTTTTATTTCTGTTCTATATGCTGGGGAGGATGAAGGGAAACACATCCAATTCATTAAGAAGTGGTGCCAGGTCAGTAAGGTAAAGAGGAGCTAGGACATAGCTTGGTGTGTCTCTTGGAGGGATCGTTGCCACAAACTGTGACCCTCAAGGTAAAAGTAAGACATCCTATATAAAAAGAGAGGAATATGCTAATTATCCATTATGTTGCAACGTCATGACCAATCTATAAGTGGTGGAGAGCTACAGGAGGGCATGGCAGTGAGCTAATGAGCTGCAAAGAGCTACCAGTGGCAGTGGGTGGGTGGCCAGTTGAGGCAAATGGCAGCGAGCTACTCGTGCAGGGATTCATGCACAGGGTTACTAGTAGACAATAAATAGCATCATTAGCCAGGGAATTGTAAAGGTAAATTCAAAACTGTAGATAGTCTTACTTTTTTTTCCTCACAGAATTCCCACAGAAGTGAGAAAGAACACAACAATAATAAAAGATTAGTTGTGTCTTCAGCGCTAGTGCATTCAGTTAAATATTGCCCTAAGACCAGATTTGTAATTTTTTTATGTAGGAAACTACTGTGCACTTTGGACAAAATGTCTAGCAAGTAATCGTTCTAATTTTGGAAGAAGTAGCACGTTGATCTTAAAAAAATAACTATGTCAATGCATTTCTTCAGCATTGGCCTGGCCAAGATTAATAATAATTATATCAAGTTTGCCAAGTATATTTACAGATAGTTTTATATTTTATACTGATTTTAATGCATAGTTGTTATTTGAGTTGGTAACCAAACTAAATGGTATGGCCTTAGATATATTTCTATATGAGCTCTGATCATCTGATGCCTTTAATAAGTACTGTGACGTACACACCCAGTGCTTCTCATGTCTGATCCTTAGGATATGGTGAATGGGGATGGCTCAGGGCTTTCACATGGCTGCTACTTGCTGATCTTCCCTTTCATGGAAGCAGAGGGAATCAAGCACGGGAAGCAACTGGCAGGCCCTTCTCTTGCTACCTAACCTTCCCAGTGACCCCAGAATCTGAAAGGCAGAATAAAGAATGGAGCAAATTCATTGGCATGACCTCCCCCTTCCTCAGAGTCCAGCCATTTCACCACCACAGCAGGCAGACTAAGCTGCTGCACTTTCCTAAAAGGAGGCGTGTTTCCATAGATCATTCTGAGCAAATAAATCAGACCATCGTGCTGAGGACTCTTCCTTATTCTGATTTTAGGATCTTGGAGAATAGCCAGCTTTTAGGAAACTATTTCCGTTTTACTCCCAGAGTTCCTCAGACTCAATTTCCAGATAGATAAGCCATGTCAAATGGTACATTTAATAGGAGATTTTGAATAAAGCACTTTATTTGCACAATTTCACATTTGGTCATTCATCAGACAGGTGATATTTTTTCTTCATGGAGAGATGTGAATGAATATAAAGCAATGCCACACATCATATGTTGAATTGAAGCTCTCTAATCATGGCCTTCCAATTTTGCCAACATGTGTTGTCTTTATTTGCATGGATGCTTGTTTGCTAAGCGATGTTTGAGGAAACATGAGGATGCATATGAAGCTGTACTGGGGCTAGTTGGCTTAGTTGGAACCATATTTGGGATGGAGCACGACCCTCATGCGGGCCAAGCGCTTTTCTCTTGCTACAGAAAAGCACAGAAGCCAAAAATAACTGTATCCTTGCCAAGTTTGGCAGAGAATTAAAGCACTTCACAGAATACAATCTGTGACCTCCTGAACGAAGACCAGGCATTTGGCATCAGCATAGTTTCTTTGATTGAGCACCACCAGACCATTTATATGACCAAAAAACCCCACTTTATTAGGCTCTTAAAAATACCTGAATGTAAGAAGGGTTGTGGTCTTTTATTTTTTATCATTTTTATGAAGATAATAAAAGAGCATCATAAACTAGAATTTTTTTGTATATTTTTTAAAAGATAATTCTATAAGTACTATTGGGGAGTAGCCAAGAAATTGCTAATAACCATATTGCATACAGACTTCTCAGGAACCCAAGCAGAGATCCTCTGCCTGAGTGTTTACCCGACATGTCTTCTGGGACATCTCAGAGCTGAGGTTGCACATCTTTCTGTTGACATCAACATTATGACAACCATGTGTTTATATAGCAGGATGCTAGCTCTTGTCCACAATTTCAAATGCTTCACTTCACCGCAGCTGTGCAGAGACCTTCCTGACCCTATTTTAATTGGTATAATTAACTTCCAATATTATAGTTCTAACATGCTAGATTTTTTTTTCAGAATTCATCTGACACAGAGAAAAATCTCTGAAAATTTTCATTAAAAGAAATAATCTTGCTTCCCTTATGCATCCAAGAAAAGCTAGTAGGCATTCATAGGTGTCTTTCTAGTTGTACATCATATTCCTGCAAATCTGTATATGGTCCTATACTCTCTGGATCAAGCAAGGGCTGCCCCAGAAATAGTTGCTATACTGAAGGTGAGGAGATGGAGCAAACCTCTCTACTTCTTGCTCATAGTCACATATGCAGAAATAATGGTTATGTAGAAATTACTCCCTTTCTCCTAAGTTCCCAGTTAGACATAGACAAGCACAAGAATTTCAAATTTCTATATATCAAAGGTTTTTCTGCTGTTAAAAATTTTATAAAAAGTCAAATGGAAAAGAAGGCTTCAAAAATATAAATTAGAGAATGAATATCGATTTACCACCCTGCAAGTTCATCAGTGCTTTTCAGCAACATACGGATTAAAAACGTGATCATTATTTTTAGGGGCTGGTGGATGAGAAGGGGGAGAGAAAACAAAGAGGGGGGGAGTATGAGAATGAGCATTGACAGCTAAATTGAGAGAAACATAAAAGGCATATGTAGAAAGCAATTTGGCACACACACACACAAATTTGTGCTTCTTTGCTAGCCAAAAGCATGTAATGCTCATGGGGACTACAAAGCATTCAGTCGTTGGTGAAAACACAGTGCATAAAGAAAGACCAGGAAGCATTGTGTAGTGAATGGCAAGGCATGGAAGATATTGGAAGGGGAAGGGGAAGAAAAGTAGGCAGATGCTGGAGCTGCAGATGAGATGCTGAGTTACTGACAGGGATATTCAGCGATAAAATTCTTTGTAAAGACTAATTTCCAGTGGTTATCCAGCTGTGTGCCAGTTGTTGCTATAAACAATGAACACAGCTTCTTAATTTCTTTTCCAATACAGATTTTCACCTATGTGTCTAGGGAAATTTGGCTCTGTAGGAAATGGTATAAAATCAATGGGGAAACATATGTATGGTACCATAAAAATATTATATCTAGAGAAACTAATGTGGTTTTAATCTGCTTGAAGCCCATTTTTATATTTTGCTAAAGTACTGATCAAGATTAAGAATAAGACTTAACCTTCAGGTTTTTATTTAGCCTCAACTATTTACTAATTATGACCAAAAAAAACCCCAACCACTCATAAAGATATATGTACCCCTATGCTTGTTACAACATAATTTACAATAGCTACAACAACTAAGTGTTATTTGGCAGATGACTGGATAAAGATGTGGTCCATATATACAACAGAATATTACCTAGCCATAAAAAAGATGAAATATTGCCATTTGTAACAACATGGATGGATCTTGAGAATATTATGCGAAGTGAAATAAGTCTGATGGAATAGAACAAGAACTACATGACCTCACTCATATGTGAGATATAAAGCAAAAAGTAAGAAATGAACAAAAAAAATCAAACTATAGATACAGACAACAGTATAGTGGTCAGCAGAAAGAAAGGGCAATAGGGGGAGGACGAAGAGAGAAAAGGGGGTCAAATATAAGGTGATGAAAGGATACTAGACTTTGGGTGGTAAGCACATAATAGAGTATACAGATGTCATGTTATAAAGTAGTACACCTAAAATTTATGCTATTAACCATGTTATCCAAATTAATTTAATGATTTTAAAAACCCACTCTATTTCCAGTGACCCAAAGTAACAACTGTTCTCATTACCTATGCATAGGAGATGAAAACAATCTGTTGGGTAAGAAAACATGTGGCAGAGGAGAATAAAAATAGGAAAAATAGAAGAGGACATTTGTTCATGGTAATTCTTTTATAGACATACTAGAGGCCCAGCACAGGAAATCGTGCGTGGGAAGTGTCCCTAGGCCCAGCCTGCGATCAGGGCCATCTTCTGCCCGCTGCCAGTCCCCAGTCCCGCCCCACCACCGCCACCCACCCCAGTTCCCCCTGGTTCCCCATTCTCCATCTGTCAACTGGAGCCTGCGGGCCGCGGGGGGTGGGGGGGGGCGGCGAGGGACTGAGAGGTGGTCAATGCACCTCATAGCGACTGGTCGAGTGGTCGTTCTGGTTGTTAAGCTGTTATGGTCACTGGGCTTTTATTATATAGGATAGAAAGTGGGTGAGCAAAGTGGCACTAATAGTAACTTTACTACCTGAGTGTGTTGAATCTTATGATGTCTTGAGCTCTACCATAACTTCAAGAGTCTATGATTCTGATGAAGGACTTTGACCCAGAAAATTTATAAACACCGTATTAGTCGTATTAGTCATATTAGGAAAATATATAATGATCATAATGGGGAAATGTATTTCAGTTAAAGGGCCCATGGCAGATGTTTCTCTAACAAATATTCTCCAACAAAAGCCATCTCATTACCAGCCTATGGTTTTTGAGTGACATAAAAGTGTTTCATGCTTCTGTTCTGAGGGAAGAAGTTCATGGTGCATATTTCATTTTACTATTTGACAAAGCCTTTGAAAGTTTGGAGCATATTTTTTTCTTATAGTAACTTTTTGTTTTTAATGAAAATGAAACCATGAGTGCTTCCATTATGACCATCATGGCATACCATCATATTACAGGAAACAGCTTGTAGTCGACTACTGCTCTGATAACATAACCTGGTACGTAATCTAATAGGTGATGTCATATAAAAATGCTTTCTTTCTCCAGGGAAAGTAAGAGGATATTAAAATACAGGTTAAGATTGACCTGGCCCAGTATAAATACCCACTGGCAGCAATGATTTCCTCCTTTTTCTAGAATACAGAAATATTTTTCTTTTCTGACTAGGATGTAGATTATCAACTAGCAGACTCATTTTCTGATGTAATCAGTAATATGAAAAGGATACTTTGGGATGTCAATGATAAGAATTTCAAGTGAAATAAAACTGTGGATTGCTAATATTGCTTGGTAACAGGGAGCACAAAACCTTGGGAGCTATGGTTATGTATATTCTGCCTTACCTATAAAAGGCTTTTACTTCCTTTGATTCCAAGCAGAATCTGGTTCTCAAATCAATTATCTAATATGAAATGATAAATATTCAGTTAAGTATTTTTTTAAAAAAAAAAACACACCTAAAATCACCCATCTCCTGGTGAGTTGAGCCCTGCTTTCTCCTCCTCTTCAGATCTCAGGTTCAGCAGGGTCATAGCAGCAATCTTCATGCCTTTCCTGACATTCACCTTGCCTTCGATACCAAGTTTGGGAACATTCTAGAAGAACTTCTCCAGTGCAGTGACTAACCCCACACAAGAGAATATTTGCAAACTATGTGGCAGTCATCCCTGTTTTGTTGACCCGAGTGTTGATCTATTATTTCTATAAGAAACTCAAGGATCTCTTGTTCCTTAGGAAAAAAAGAACATTGTACAAAAAGAAAAGATTGCCTATTTTTATTTGAAAGTACATTTGTAGGTAGGCTTATTGACCCTTGAACTGTTAAAGTATTGCAGAGATTCCCTTCAGTACTTACTGTCCCACAGTGAGAGCTAATGATGACCTTTAAAAATATTATCTCACCACATAAAAATTATTGAAATAGCCTCAATATTTCTCCTCTATTTAAAAATAATACCACTTTTCCTGTAATCTAGACCTTCCCAGAATATTTCAAAAGACTTTCAAATACTAGATATATTTACCCTGAATTATGTTTGAAGTGTACATAGAAGACAGGCATTTAAATTATTTAAGTTATTAAGACAGACGGGATTAAGAAGGGAAAATGAAGATAGAAGAGCCAGGTTGCAATTGCGGAGCAACCCAAGTGTTTAAGTGAGAAATTTGAATACTGTTCTCTAGGCAACGGAGACCCTAGATCTATTTGTGTGGAGTGAAGTAATGACTCACTTATGTGAACAAATGAAAGACTAATTACAATAATCAGGGAACTACGTGGGCATGCAGATAGTGTGCTGCCAGGAATCTTTAAATTCATTCCCCATTGGGAGACTTTGAGTCAAGATAGTGGAGTAGGGAAACGTTTTGCTTGTCCCACAACCACATCAAAATTACAAGTAAATTAAAGAATAACCACCCTTGAGAAATACCTGAAAACTAGCTGAACAGAACTTTTATAACTAAGGATATAAGGAAGACAGGTCAAAACTGGTAAGAGGGACAGTGATCCGAAATGGGCTAGTCCCACACCGTGTGTGGCAGTTAAGAACTGGAAAGGATAACTGGGTTGTGGAGGTTCCCCTGAGGAGCAAGGGGTCCGGGTCTAACACTGGGCTCCCCAGCCCAGAGCACCTGAGAGAAGAGTCCTCATAATGTGAAAAGCAGTGGGGATTCCATCTGGGTGAGACAGAGGGCTGCTATAAACCAAGCACAGACTCACTCACAACCACTTTCCCTAAGGTCCAGTGATGGGACAGCAACTCAAAAAGACAAGGGACGTATGAGGAGGACTAAACTGTCTAGCTTCATGGCGAGGGCTGGAAGAGCAGCTCTCTCCAAAGCAAAAGTGCTCTCAGGCACTACTGTTCCTTTGTTGAGCCCTCCCCCAACTCAGCCAGTGGGCGCCAGATCAGAGTCTCTATTAACCTGGCTAGCAGTGCTTGCCCTACCTAGGTAATTCCCTGAAACCCCATCCCACCTGTAGACAGACAAAAGGGGTTCTCTGGAAACAACCTCATAGGGTGGTGGCTGGTCATGCCCCAGGCATTTAACTTTTTAAGGTGTATCTTTGTCCTGTCCATTGTGTCTGTGCATCTAGGTTAACTCACCTTTGAAATAAACTGTAACCACCCTCAAGGGAATTTATAACCTTGTTCATAACAATTCTGTAATTCAATCCCAACTGCTTTCTTCCATCTCCATGTATTTTTCCCTCTTTAATTTCAAATGCATAAAAGAAACTGCAAAACTGTTATTCTCTAGAGTACTTGCATCTTGCTCCCTGCAGTCAGTTTGGATCAAATAAATTCTTATAAAAATTTTCTAGAGGGCTGAACATTTCTTATATCAACATATACTGGCATGGTTGGCAAAATTCTGAAGCACACCCAGGACCAGCCTGCAGATCCAGACCCAGTGCAACACACAGCAAGAGCCCATTGTGTTTCACCGACTTCCCACTTCATATCTGGTGAACATGTGTGAGTTTCTATTGGAATCCTGGGACTCCTTGTTTTAAGTATCGGGTCATGACTTTATTTGCATTGTTCTTAGAAAATCCTCAAGGTAGATCAGGGTTGAGATAACCCAGGCAAAGGAAAAATATGGGTTGCTATTTTATTTTGGTTTTATAATTAGATTGCTTACCGAGAGTCTGAACAAAATCTTTGCTGGTCAAATGAGAGACTCAACTCTCTTTGGCTCCAAAAGAGAAAGGACACTTGTTTCCCTAACTTGAATAGCCAACGGGATGATGATAGTCATTTCAAGTCCCTGAAACTATAGTGGCAGACAGGGTGCCATTTGTGTCCCGGGCGGTAACTCAGCCAATCTCGGAATAACGGGTGGGAGCCCTGGAGGAAGTCAGGATTATCCTGGAATGGATTCATCCCAAGAAAGAGGAACAAGAGAGAGGCCTGGGCCTCCCCCCGCCCCCCACCTTTGGCCTCAAAAAGAATCATGATTCTGGTGGCATCTGTAAGCTCGTGTATTAGGTGACTAAGAATCTTTGTGGGGTTGCCTGAGGAAAAATTTCCTCCAGGGTATAAAGCATTCCCACACGGGCTCATCTAGAGATATGAATTTAAAGGCTAGTTTTCCCTAGAAGTTTGTTCAGACGCTACAGTTCTCAAAATTAATATGGGAAATGGTGCCTCCCAGGTCAAAAAGGCCTCCCAGAGTCAGCCTCCCATTAATAACTAAGATGGCCAAGATGAGGATCCTTTGATACTTCTAAATTAATTTTTGCATGCACAGGTAGAAAAAGCTGGTTATAAAATCAGGCAGAATGTATGGAAACAAAATTATTAGAGACTGTCTCAGAATTTAAAAAAATGAAACTATGTAAAAGGATTTTACAAAGAGATATAAAGTACTTAGACAATGGATCAAGCTATGATGTCATTTAAGTGTCAACCCAGTTCTTTGAGGTATTAAATATTATTATCCTTATTTTAAAAGGGGGAAAGGTCATTTAGAACTCAACTTGTCAAGGCAGATATAAATTGTAAAATGCTTCCAAAACAAAATTTGGATCCAAATGTTCTGTCTGTGTCTGCTAGTGTATATCTATATATGTATGATATAAATGTAAAATATTTTGAATGATATTGTTAAAATTAAAGGCAAGTGCTTGTAAGGATTAGGTATTCTATATTTCTTAGAAATATAGAAACTAATTCAAATGCTTTTCAAGTTCACATGATCTAAGATTAATACTTAGTAAAATAAAATCAATTTAAAGTTTTGGTGTAAATAAAACAGAATTGTCTTTATTTTACCTGGGTTTTACAAAAATAAGTCCATGTTAATAATTGACTTTTATGTCTAAGAAAAATGTTTCTAGAGGCTATAAAATGTCCAAACTAAATAATGCTAATTGATTACTTCCTAGTTTTCATTAGACATTGAGATTTTAAGGGTCACACATAGGAATAGCTGTGGGGTATTTCAGAAAGACTCCTGGAACACCACAAAAGATTGAAATTGCATGGAAAGCATCATAAAGTAAGTCATGAAAATATCTAGGATAAATTGTATGAGTAAACAATGGTTGTAAATTAAACAAATATATGTAGTTTGGGCTATGGGAAACCAAAGATAGCCTCTTGGTTCCTCTTATTCCGTGCCCCCCCCCCCGCCCCGCCCCTTTCAGTTTTTGCAATCCTTCAAGCATCACAGTGCATTTTAGCTGGACTTAGGTGAAGGAATTTGTGAGCTGACAGTAAACAAGACATCTTACACTATTGCCAAGGTTTGATAGAGTCACTTCAAGAGAATGACAAGTTGATAACTGCTTCTTTTCACAGCCAGTTCCAAGGAGACAAAAATTTTAAAGATCATTTGACTTCCACCTGGAGATTTTGTTTCTGGGAAAAGACATTAAATAAAAGACACTGGACAGTCTCATTGAAAGGGGCCTTATCAGGCACCTAACTGCAAATAGATATCTACCCATCTACAGACATCAAAAACTTTTCTAGGATGAGAAGCTGCTAAAATCAGAGGTGGACAGCTGTCCCAAGACATTGACAAAGCCAACAAACCTATAGATTGATATTGAATTCAGAATCTATTTTGTCTTTACCTGTCTGCTAATTATATTAGACCAGTGGTCAGCAAACCGCAACTCCTGAGCCACATGCGGCTCTTTGGCCCCTTGAGTGTGGCTTTTCCACAAAATACCACGTGCGGGCATGCACATACAGTGCGATTGAAACTTCGTGGCCCATGCGCAGATGTCGGTTTTCGGCCTGGGTGAGTCTATTTTGAAGAAGTGGCGTTAGAAGAAGTGGGGGGTGTTGGTTGGTCAGGCGACGGGAGACACAGTGCAAGGGGAGGTACATTGTTTTGAGGTACGTTCACTGAGGTTGACCCCTTCCAACTCTCCCATCCACACTCATCTATCTGAAACAAGTATACAAGACGAGTGTGGATGGGAGAGTTGGAAGGGGTCGACCTCAGCGAACGTACCTCAACCAGATTGAGGACGTTTTTAGCAAAGGCCAGCTTAGGAGTACCCTAATTAAGTTAATAACAATGTACCTACCTATATAGTTTAAGATTAAAAAATTTGGCTCTCAAAAGAAATTTCAATCATTGTACTGTTGATATTTGGCTCTGTTGACTAATGAGTTTGTGGACCACTGTATTAGACTCTAGAGGCCTGATGCATGAAATTTGTGCATGGGAGGGGGGGCCCCTTCAGCCTGGCCTGTACCCTCTCCAATCCGGGACCCCTCAGGGGATATACAACTGCCTCTCGCAATCCTGGACCACTGGCTCCTAACCGCTCACCTGCCTGCCTGCCTGATCACCCCTAACTGCTCCCCTACTGGCCTGATCACCCCTAACCACCTCTGCCTCGCCCCACACCCGGGACCCAGGATTCCCTCCTCTGGCTGGTTGCAGGCACCCTGGACCCAGGTTTCCCTCCCTCTGGCCGGCCACAGGCACCTAGGATGTGGGCCAGCTTCGCCCAAGCCACAGCCACAGGTGCCCAGGACTGTGGGGTAGGCGGCTTGTCCCTCTCCCAGGCCACAGCCCCAGCTGCTGGTGCCTGGGACTGCTGGGTGTGTGGCTTGTCCCTGTCCTGGGCTACAGGCACAGGCACAGCCACTGGTGCCCAGGACCACAGGATGAGTGGCTTCTCCCTCTCCCGGGCCACAGCCTGGCTGGTCCCCATTCCTCTCTCCTCAATATTGAGTGTCTGAGCCATGACAGCATGAGGGCACAATGACTATTTGCATATTAGCTCTTTATTATAAAGGATAATAGTTACACTTGTTCTTTAGGTTTCTCTATATAGCCCAACTGTTTATGATTAGTGAACATAATATAACTGTTAATATTGTTTTAATGGTTTATGTAAATATTTTACTAGATGCCAAATATAGAGAAATGAAATAAAAGACAAAACTTGGATCCTGATAGTTCACAAGATAGAAAAGATTCAGAGTGTTTTCTTGCAATAAAGATCATAAGACCTGTCTTCCATTTATCTAACTGCCTACGCTGTTTGGGGAAGATTTGGCCTCCACTCAGATTTCATGGTTACAGTATTTCCCCATGCCCAATGGTCAACAAGATGATGTTGATTCTTTTTTCTTTTTGCTGTTCTGGTTGGGTGTTTTCTGCTACCTTGTCTACCAAGTTGCTGATTTAATCCTCTGCTTCATGTAATCTGATGTTGATTACATCTAATATATTCTTTATGTCACAGTGGTTCTTTTTGCTTTTTCTCTCTCTTTGTGTAAGTTTTCACTAAATTTATCTATTATTCCCCTAAATTCATTGAGCATTCTTATAACCATGGTTTTGAGCTCTGTATCTGGTAGAATGCTTGCCTCCATTTCATTTAGTTGTTTTTCTGGAGCTTTGATGTGTTCTTTAATTTGAGACATGTTTTTTCTCCTCATTTTGGCTGCCTCCCTGTGTTTGTTTCTGTGTATTAGTTAGATCTGCTATATCTTTTAGTCTTGACAGAGTGTTCTTATGTAGTAGGTGTCCTGCGGGGCCCAATGGCTCAGTTTCCCTGATCACCTGAGGATAGCTTAAGGGACCTATGAGTCAACATGAAGCACATTATTCGCATCAGAGGAATACCAGACTGGATGGCTTTACAGGTGAATTTTACCAAACATTAAAAGAATTAACATCTATCCTTCTCAAACTATTCAAAAAAATTCAAAAGGAGGAAAGGCTCCCAAGCTCATTTTATGAGGCCAGTACTTCCCTGATTACAAAATCAATGGCATTAGAAAAAAATAAAATTAGAGGCCAATATTCCTAATGAGCATAGATGCAACCATTCTCAACAAAATATTAGCAAACTTAATTCAGCAGTACATTAAAAATATCATATACTATGACCAAGTGGAATTTATTCCAGGTAAGCAAAGCTGGTTTGATATCTGCAAATCAATTACTATGATATACCACATAAATGAAGGATAAAATCATATGAGCATATCAACAGATGTAGAAAAAGCATTTAACAAAATCCAGCATCCATTTATGATAAAAAAACACTCATCAAATTGGGAATAGAGGGAACATATCTCAAATAATAAAACCCATAGCTAACATCATACTCAATGTTGAATAGCTAAAGCGTTCTCCGTAAGAACAGGAACAAGACAAGGAAGTCCACTTTCACTACTTTTAGTCAACACAGTATTGGAATTAAACAAAAAATAAAAATAATAGGCATCCAAATTGGAAAGGAAGAAGTAAAACTGTCATTATTTGCAGATGACATGATTCTATACAGAGAGAACCATAAACATTCCACCAAAAATTATTAAAACTGATAAATTAATTCAGTACAATAGCAAGATACAAAATTATTATTTAAAAATTGACTGCATTTTTATACACCAAAACAAACTATCAGAGATAAAAATTAAGAAAACCCCATTTATAATGCATCAAAAAATAAAATACATAGGATAAATTTAGTCAAGGAGGTAAAAGATCTATACTTAAGAAATTATAAAACATTGAAGAAAGAAATTAAAGAAGATACAAATAAATGGAAGCATATACAATGCTCATGGATAGGCAGAATTAATATTATTAAAATGTCTATATATCCAAAGCAATCTATAGATTCAATGCAATCTCTATCAAATACAAATGGCATTTTCACAGAACTAGAACAAATAATCCTAATTTTTTTTATGGAACCACAAAGACCCTGAACAGCCACAGCAATCATGAGAAAGACCTACAAAGTTGGAGCTATCACTCTACCAGATATCAAAATATAATACACAGTTCTAGTAATCAAAGGTACTGACATAAAAATAGACACACAAATCAATGGAATAGAATAGATAGCCCTCTATGGTCAATTAATATATTACAAAGGAAGCAAGAGTATACAATGAAGTAACTACAGTCTATTTAATAAATGGTGATGGAAAAATTGGATAAATACGTACAAAAAAAGAAATTAGACCACCTTCTTACACTATATATAAGAATAAACTCAAAATTAATCAAAGACTTAAAAGTAAGACCCCAAACCAGCAGTCGCCAACCTTTCGGACCTCATGGACCACCGGTTGGCAAATGCTGCCCTAAACCATGAAAATCCTAGAACAAAACATAAGCAGTAATGTCTTTGAAACTGTTCTTAGTAATCTTTTTTTTTTTGGGGGGGGGGGGGTTGAGGGGAGGGGAGGATATGTCTCCTCTGGCAAGGAAACAACAACAAAAAATTTAACAAATTAGGCTATATCAAATTAAAAAGTTTCTGCACAGCAAAGGAAACCATTAACAAAATGAAAAACAACCCACTAAATGGAAGAAGATATTAGCCAATGATACATCTAAAAATGGATTAATAGCTAACATATATATTGATTTCATACAATTTAACACCATAAGAAACATTCTGATTTAAAATATGAACAGTGGACCTGAATAGACATTTCTTTAAAGAGAACATAAAGATACTCAATTTCATTAAACATGAGAAATGCTAATCAAAGCCACATTGATATATCACCTCACATCTGACAGTCAGATTGGTTATCCTATATAATCCTATATAATAAAAGAGAAACATGCAAATTAATCATCACTGTCACTGCCACTCCGCTACACCCACCAGCCAATCAGAGTGACTATGCAAATAAGCCCAACAAAGATGACGGTTAATTTGCATACACAGGCACAAAGCAAAGACTAAAGATGACTGAAGATGGTGGTGGTCACCGAGCTGGAGCGAGCAGGAGGCTTGGGTTGCTCCCAGCGATGGAGGAAGCCAAGCTTCCCGCCGGCCCTGGGCTCCACTCCAGGAGGGGCTGGGGGCCTGGGTCACCAGGGGCCACCTAGGCCTCCAGCCCCACCCTGGGCTCCGCTCAAGGCCTCCGGTTCAAGGCCTCCACTCAAGGAGGCCTGGGTCCCGGGTGCCTGAGGAAAACCGGTGCTGGCAGCCAGGGGAAGGAAGTCCTATTGCGCAAATCCTCGTGCAACTGGCCACTAGTCATCAATAAATCAACAAGTTTTCTTTTTAATACATTTTTCATTGATTTCAGATGGAGGAAGGGAGAGGGAGAGAGAGAAATATCAATGATGAGAGAGAATCATTGGTCTGCTTCCTCCTGCCCCCCTAGTGGGGATAGAACCTGCAACCCAAGGATGTGCCCTAACTGGGAATCCAACTGGGAATGCCAATGCTCAACCACTGACCCACACTAGCTAGTCTACAATTAACATTTATGAGGATGTGGACAAAAGGGAACCCCTGTGCAATGCTGGTAAGACTGCAAATTTGTGATGTCACTATGGAAAACAGTATAGAGATTCCTCAAAAAAATTTTAAAAAGAACTATCATATGACTCAGCTATCCCACTTCTGGATATTTATCTGAAGAAATCCAAAACACTAATTTGAAACGGTATATGTACCCCTGTGTTCACTGCAGCATTATTTCTTATAGCCAAGATGTGGCAGCAACTTAAGTGTCCATCAATAGATGATTAGATAAAGAAAAGGTGGCTCATACCAGTATATACAATGGAATATTACCTTGCCATAATAAAGAATGAAATCTTACCATTTGGGGTCATATGGATGGGCCTAAAGGGTATTATGCTAAGTGAAATACGTTAGACAGAGAAAGACAAATACCATATGATTTGACTAATATGTGGAATGTACAAAACAAAATATATAAATAAACAAAACAGAAACAAAACTCATAGAGAACAAACTGATGGTTGCCAGATGGGAGAAGGGTCAGGGGGCTGGGTGAAAAGGTGAAGGGATTAAGAAGTACAAATTGCTAATTACAAAAGTCATGGGATATAAATACAGCAGAGGGAATATAGTCAATGACAGTGTAATAACAATGTATGGTGTTATGTGGGTATTAGAGTTAATGGGGGCTCACTTCATAATTTATATAAATGTATAATCACTATGCTCTACACTCGAAATTAATAGAAATTAAAGCTTTCTAGAGATGGTTTCAGCACAATGTTATGATCGTGTGGCCGCACATAAATTTCAAAAACAACATAAACATTTTACTTAAAGCTCAAAATGCTAGCTTCAAAACTTACTTTAGAGCAAAACTGTCCATAGCATATACCCCCCTTCCCCTTATCATCATTCATGTTTTGAAAAAACTCAATAAGGAAAACATGCTGATAAAATTGCTTCTGAATTATCATGTATTTCAGCAGGGAAGATATTTAAGAAAACATTAAAGGATGATTAAAATAAAAAAAAAATGTTTCTGGCAAATTGGTTCAAACTCCTGCTTTGCTTTAGCTGCATAGCCAACACATGCCTATGTTTTGGGGTCTCTGATGTCTATGAAGCCATATAGAACACCTGTGGCTTTGGTTGCCAAGAGGGGTGTGGACTTACGTCATTATTCACCAGTCCATAGCCACAAATCCTTTTCAGGTTTTTTTAATCATCAAAAAGTTCCGCCTATGCCTAAAGGATCTTAAAGTACACCTTCCTTTGTGCATCATCAAAAGAGAGCAGATGTGTTCTGCACAGTTCTCAGGGTGCGGAGGGCGAGTGCTACAGGACCGTGAAGAGGGGCCTGTCTTCCCCGCATGTCCTGCACAACAGTGGTTCTCCAATTTTTCTTGTGCTCAAAACATCTATACATTCTTAAAAATTACTGATTTCCCCCAAAATCTTTTCTTTATTAAAATACTTGAAATCTGCATACTAGAAATTTAGAAATTTAAAATGCTAATTTTAAATCATATTTCATTTAAAATAACAATAATAAACTTAACCTGTTAATGTAAATAACATATTTTAGGAAAAAAATAATCCATTTTCAAAAACCAAATAAGATTTAGTGAGAAAAATAGCACTGTTCTACATATTTTGCAGGTCTCTTGAATGCCTGGCTGATTGGAAGAGAGCTTGATTCTCATATGTACTTGCGTCTGCATTCAATGTTTTGTGGTATGTTGTTTTGGTTGAAGTATATGAAGAAAATCAGATTCTACACATATGTTAATGGAAAAGGGAGAAGTCTTTTAATAATCTTTATAGGTAATTCTATATATCCCTTTTTGATACTATACTAAAACTCAGCGTTAAGAGTATCTTAAAAGTTGCAATGTCAAATCTGAAACCATATCAATAAACTTCATATTCTCTTACATTAAAGTCCATTGTTCTATCTTGTACTTTAATGGATCTATACTCTGTGCAATTTTGTAATATCACACTTGGATTATTTGGAAAATATTGGTTGAGTTCTTCAAATCTTCCGAATGTTAAAACATTTCATTTATAAAATAGCAAAGAATCACATTCATTTATACACCACCAATCTCATCAGAAGTGTTGGGACACTATAAAGCTCATGGTGGCAGACTCAAGTCTTTCAAAATTTGAATTTTCATTAGAAACTCACATTTTATCACTGACAACAAATATTGTCAGTTGGTTTTCTTAAAGTGGCAGCTTCACTTTGTTCAGTTTCAAGAACATGTCTCCCAAATACTCAAGGAGTGCTTATTTCTATTGTGTTCTTCCAAGTAAAGATGTTGCTCTACAAAACAAGTAGCTCCTTCAGTTGGGAATTCAATTGCAAAGTGGGTTTTCTGGAGACAACTACATACTTCAGTAGGCAGTGCTTTATGTGTACTTATTCATCATACACAACACTAAAGGACACCTACTCACAAGCTGAGATTTAAAACATTTTGCAACTGTTTTATTAACTGATTCATTACTGCCATTTTATATGAACCTGCCCTTGTGCTGTTTTGCTTTTTGTTTCTGTTTTTTTTTTGTTTGTTTGATTTTTTTACTGAGAATGCCTTGCAGTGAGGAACAACACAATGACTTTTAATAAATTTTGGTGCCTCTGCTTTTTTTTTTCTTTTAATTAAAAAACAACAACTTGTATACAGCAGGCATCACTGCCTGCTTCCTTGTTCTGGGATGTCTGACCGGCCTGGAGCACACTTTACCCAGATATCTGCATATACCAACAACTTTTTTTAATTTATTGATTTGAGAGGGAGAGACATTGATTCGTTGTTCCACTTACTTATGCATCCATTGGTTGATTCTTGCATGTGCCCACACCCGCAACCTTGGTGTATTGGGGTGACATTCTAACCAACTGAGCTACCTACTTTGCACTAAAATTCACCAGAATTTTTGTCACTGTTGCTTTAATGTGTAAATATCACCCCATTTTTGACTTTGTGGACCTCCTGAAAGGATCTTGGTGACCTTCAAGGTCTAGGCATCACATAAAAATCAAATGATACAGGGAAAGTATACTATACAAATCAACTGTGAATAGCATTTACATGATTATAATAATGGAATCATTGATGTAGATCTAAATAAAATTATAACTATATTGGGAAAAGAAGAGGGGGTGAAATTTATGCTGATGGTGGGCATAGATGGGTAAAAAAAGTTAAACCTTGTCATATAAAATGGGAAGTAAGGAAATAATCACTTAAAACTTTAAAATTAAAGTTAACAATACTATTTTACATTATATGCTAAATAATAAAAAACCTACTCTAAGAATTATAAGTTGTCCTTATTTGCAAGCTCTACACAATTTACTCCTTCCTTACCTATCTGTTCTCATCTCTTCCTCTACCTTTTGCTGATTCTGTTCCAGGCACAGTGGCTGCTAAGGTTACCTTGTATACAGCAGGCATCGCTTCCTGCTTCCTTGTTCTGGGCTGTCTGACCTGCCTGGAGCACACTTTACCCAGATATCTGCACAGATAAACTTTCACTCCCTCAGGTTTTTTTCAGTGAGGCTTGTCTTAGAATTCTATCCGAACCTCCTCCCCGTGCTCCGATTTCCCTCCCCTTGACCTGTTTTTCCACCACAGTTCCTACAACAGTTGCACATACCACCTAAGTTACTTGTTTATTATATGTATTGTTTTTTGTCTGTGCCTCCCTACTCGAATAGAAGTCCCATGAAGGCAAGAATTTTTGTCTATTTTATGCACTAGAGAAGTTTGTGGCACATAAAAGATGCTCGGTACATATGTGTTGCATATGTTTGAATAAGCAGAAAATGGTCAAATGTAACAAGGAAAGGTCTGCTATTTCTCATAAGAAGCCTTGTAGAACCATTTGACTTTTCAACTTGTGTATGTATAAATTTAAAAAATTAAAGGCACATTTATGGAAAGAAATATAAATAAATGTCAAAATTAGTAGACAATATAAAATATGAATTTGAGTTATGAGAGGAGGACAGAAGGGAAGCAGAGGGAAAGAATCAAGAGGAGTTTGAGAAAGGCAGAGAGGACAAGGCTAGATGAGAGGGCATTGCTGGAAGCCCCAAGGGAGAACAGGACAGCGTCTACAGCATTGCTTCTGTCTCTCGGGGTGATGTTGTACAAATTAGAAAAGGACATCCCTTCTTTGGGTGGAGGCATGCCACCCTAAGTGGCTTGGCAAGCAGGCCACGCACTAGATTTCAGTCACCTCCACCTACTTGTCCAAGTGTTCTTGGGCAGAAAAAAATCCTGCACAAACCTTTCCCAATGGCTTCGCTAGGCTGAATCCTAGTTGAAGTCAGTGAAAACAGGACCAGTTCTTCTCACCCTCCACATGCCTGGAGGATGTGTTTCCAGCAGCTCTAGACCAGCAAGATCCCCCGTTCCCTACTAGAGCAAAGCTTAGAAAAATGGAAGCAAAGAAATGTGAAATGACCACTCTCAGACCCATATCCGTTCTAACTGAAGAAGACAGATACTAAAAATGAGAAGACCTTAGGTGAGAAGGTCAAGGATCAGTTCCTAGGTGAGAAGACGGCACAGAAGGTGGAGACTCGTGATGAAAATAAGTGTAAATATCTTGTGTCAGGTGTTTTCCTGTTTTAAAAGGAGGAAAAGAGTTTGAGAGCAGGAGCAAAAGGGGGCAGAAACAGAGGCAGTTAAAGGACACAGAAAGGGCACACCAAGCTTTAAAATTTGGCTGATAGTTAGCACTATTTATCACCAACTGCCTGTGGACAAGTAGAAGCCACAAGTGCTGTTGCTCACAGGTACACACAAAGCCCCGACACACACTGGCAATGGCGCCTCATCAGGTTTAGGAGATTTGCTTTAATTTCATGCATGCCATCCAAAAAAGAACAACAGTCCTAGAGGACTGATTATAGCTGTTCATTCAATCCACAAATAGTTACTGAATGTCTCCTGTGTGCCAGGAGCTGTTCTGACAGCTGGGGACACAATGGTGAAAACAAATATGGTCCCAGACCTGTGGAGCCTGCAATCTTGTGGTGGAGACTGCCGTTAATCAGGAATTCCCAAAATAAATGTTATGAAGAAGAGAGGTGTTAGGGCCCAGTGCCTTGAAAGTGTATAAAAGGAGGTGACTTGCTTGCAAATCTCAGAGGCATGTCCATAAATAGTGAAGACTGAGCAGCAATCTGAAAATGAAGGATAGTGAAGGCGTTATGTGGGTGAAAAACAGAGGGTAAGAGATTAGCAGGTGCAAAGGCCTTGCGGTGAGAGGACAGGATGGGGCCTGTGCTGAAAAGGATGAGAGCTTGGACGAGCTTGAATCTTAGCTGTGGCTACCCCAAATGGAGCCTTGTAGGTAACGTTATAAACTGTCCTTTTCCCAAGAGAAAGTGGGGAAGCTCTTAAGTATTTTACACAGGAGAGTGAAGCTCCTCACCCTTTGAAAACATCACTCCGGGAGGTCCAAATACCTGCTCATGTAGGCAATGATTACCTCTGCAAAACAGCTGAGCGCTGAGTGAACCACTTCTGACAAACAAGAGGAGACGGAACAGAGCAGAAGGGAACGAGGGGCCCTCTGGCAGCTGCGGGCATGCTCCAGGCCTAGGAGCTTTGTTACATCCCCCACTTTGCTAGGCTTCAGGGCTCTATTGGGGGGCAGCGTTGGCCTACCTGCAAGGGCCTTCACAGCTACACAGGACATTGCTTGGAGCCTTCGGCCTCCAGACAAGAGAGCAAGCGGAAGGGCAGGGCGTCAGCACACCCACCGGCCTCCCGGGAGAGCATGCTCCTCCCATCAGGCAGTGCGACAGGCACCTGGAGCGCATGCGCGGCTCCACTGCTGCCCAACCAGTTGGCACTTAGAGCAGCACAGGGCAGGTCTATATGGAACCACTTTCTATGCAACAAACGAGAGACCTCATGGAGAACGTTGGAGAGCCACGAGGACTCCCTGGGATCTGTGGGAATTCTCCAGGGTCAGAGGAACTGGTGGGCGCCATGGTTTACACACAAACACACGCACACACACCACACCCCATCCCCAGGCAGGAAGAGCTCCTTTCAGGTGCGCTAGCCTGCCTGCAAGGTCTCTGCGGTGGGTCCTCAGACACATCGCCCAAGCCCCTCTCAGCCCTGGACAAAGGGAGCAGGATCAACAGGGCATTAGGACAGACACCTGGTTCCCACTTGTAGTCACTACAGCTGGGTAGGCCCGTGCGCCAGTGCCCCAGATGCTTCAGGCACCTTCTCGCCAGGTGCTTGGCTCCTACCTGCCCAAACCACCCAGCACACACCATCTACACAAGGCCCACTTCTACAGCAGGCCTCCTTTCCAAAACTGTTTTGTTGACTCCGTATAAACAAACAGAGAGAGTCAAACAAAAATGAGAAGACAAAGAATATCTCTCAAGTGAAGGATCAAGAAAAATCCCTAGATAAAACCCCTAAAGAAATAGATATTTTGCCTGATAAAGAGTTTTCCATTTATCAGGATTCTGTCAAGTCTCTCTCTGCTGGCTCTTCATTCACCTCACCAGGATATCTCATAGACATTCATGGCTTTAACTACTACTCTCCAAGGGGAGCCAGCAAGAAGTACCCCAGAAGTACAAAAGATAGTGAAACATTTTCTTAGGATTCTGCTGGAAGCTTTATAGTGTGCAAATATCAAGCCAGTGGGGGCATCTCTTTCCAATTTGGACACAATTGGGATGTTAAACTGCCTGTGAAAAAAAGAGGAAATACTTTCTTAATTTTCTACGCAGTATATCTCAACTTTTCTGTCTTTCTTCCTCCCCTTTGGAACTGAATACAAAGCAGCACCCAAGGGCAAAAGAAAGTAGCCAAACTGAAGGTAGGGGAGCAGACCAATCAAATGGGAAACCAAGTAATTCCAGGGTTCATAGCTGAGAGCATATACCTAGTATAAAGCATAAAATAAAGGACCTCTGAATACCATAATAATGGCTGTGTTCTAAAACTGAAATTTGAGCAATTACACACAGAATTATGGGTAGCACTTTCTGGAATGGGACAAAAACAGCACGGAATATAGACTAGGACCCGGAACTAGGAGGAAAATGAAAATCAACTTCACCACATCTGACTGAAGATTTTCAAGAGTTTAATAATGAAAAAAATCTAGACCTGGGTGTATCTGAGTGCCACTGTTTATTATTTTTAGAGATTCCCCATGATTGGGTTGGACTTAACTATATTTAGTGCTAATTTCCTAGTGTTGACTGTGTTATTTTTCAACTCATTCTTCAATTATCTCCTTAAAATCCTGAAGAAAGACCACCTATGGGTATTTTTATAGGTGAAGACATCTGGATAAGGTAGACATCCCCTAATACCTGCAGTAAGATTCTGCTGCTAAGAATGAGCGAGCCAGGTAAACAGTACAGGTTCCAGAATGCTGCCTTTACAAGGCTCATTCGGTTCCATGCCCATAAGTACACCTTTCCCATTCTGAACTCCTGACTGCTTTTCTATCTGTCACAAACTCACAAGGGAACAGGATGGGAACCTTGTCTTTCCCGGCACTGTTCTCTTACTTGCTCAGTGGTTACCTCATTTTCATTCGTCCCTTCTAATCAAGCTAGATGCCTTGGAGTTAGCCGTTCTTCTCTGCCCATTTCCCCCTCCTCATTTCCATCAGCCCCCAAGTCCTATCATCTCCACCTCAAAAGTTCTCTTGTATCAGTTGATTCCATTATCTCTTTTCCCTCTGCCTCTAGCCTAGTTAAGTCCCCTATCCATCCTTGTCTGCAGTTAACTTTCTAAAACAAAAATCTATTTCATAGCCACACTTTAGAAAACTTTCTATGGTTCATTTCTGCTCACTAGACAAAAGCCAGTTCTTTAACAAAATATTTCAAAGCCCTTAAGAATTGAGTTCTACTTTTCCAGCCTTATCCCCCAACCTCTCTTTCACATCCTCCTCTCCCTCCAGCCCTCTTTTTGCAGAGAAAAATCACATGCACATACACCCTCTAATCACCAAAGGCTAAGTTTTTAAAAAACAAAAAACAGTTACTCCTTCAGAGCTACAGCACAAGGGCTTTCCCTCGGACCTGGAATTACTGTATTATTATTGTCTTTATAAACACTGTCAACATTAATAATAGTGCTACTGATTCTCAGGCCCAGCTCAGATATTACCACCTCTGAGAAGTCTTTCCTGATTGCTGGAGACCAAACTAATAGTTGTCTCCTTTGTGTTTTCATACCCATTTGATCGCAATGTTGGCTTCATTCTTTTTTGAGTGACTGCAATGTACTAGGACTATTTGGAGTGCAGGGTATTCAGTACCGGGGAAAAATAGTACAGGTCTAAGGCTAGGCAATTTGGTGAGGATATTGATGGTTGGACAAAACATTCCAGAAATATCACTCAGAGGGTGAGGAGCAGTGTGGGGGAAGGAGGAAAGGAAGAGAAAAGGGATTTCCAGTGGCTTACTTCTTTGGCTTATGTTCCATCATATTCAATATTTTATCAGTGGCTTGATAAAGACAGAGAGGCACATCAAACAACTCAGCAGATGACACAAAACAGGGAAAATGCCCAAGTTAGTAAAACTCAGCATAAGAAAAAACATATATCAGTAGATTCGAATTTCAAGCTAACACAATGGAATATTTAAGGATAATTTGAAGGTGTGCACTTCATGTTCAAAACACTGTATAAGTTCAGGTATCATGGGAGAAGAGTAGGCTGAGCTAATAGCAATTTGTGTAATTTAGTTGAATAAAATAGGTAATATTTACTGCCTATAGATTTTTCAAAATATGATGCTAAATATTTTATATGCAGTTTCATTATTTTTATGCTCAAAACAATACTATTTGCATCCTCATTTTACAGATGAGGAAACTGAGGCATGGAGTGTTGAGTCTAAGGTAGAAATGATGGAACCAAGATTTGAAACAAATCCTACCTGACTCTGAGGCCTCACAGTCAATCACTAGGCCAGACTGTCTAGCATGAGCAATGCTAAACCAGTTGTAAGATATGACTGATTTAAATAGCAAATGCAACGTTGTATTAATAGAAATGTATTGTCTAGATCGAGGGAGTTAATTTTCAGCTGTAGTTGATTGTTCACTAACCAGCTGAAATGTGGAATGTTAAGTTTAGTTTGGGAGTACATTTTCAAAAGAACAGTGACAAACCAGAGAGTACCCAGAGAAAGTCAGTTGGGACCATAAAGGCCCTGAAATTCAGATTTTTGACTGGAACTTTGAAGCTCTGAAGATCATTAACCTATGGAAAACTCACAAGAAATATGTTAGCTTTCTTCAACCATTAAAAAAATGTCATGTGGTAGGATATTATATTTATTCTACATTGCAATAATGGGCAAAATTAGGACCAAATCTTAAAAGAAATAAGTATCAATATAATGAAAGACAAATAAAGTGTTTGAGTTTTGAACAAATACAATAATTCTTCCCACAAACTAGTAAGTTCCCTGTGGTGGAAGTATTTGAGGGTAATCTAGTTGATCACAGTCAGTGTGGCCTAGACAGGATTCTGCATTTGGTTGCAGGTTAAACTAAATGACCCCTACTTTCCAATATACTCTACCTTCTCTACTGTTCGTTTTTCTATGAGTCTAATTTGAAAATACTATAGTTAATATGTATAGTGCCAGGTGGGTACTTGAAATATTGGGGGGGTCACTTTGTAGATTATATGATTGTCTAATGACTATGCTGTGTGCCTGAAACTAATATAAAATAATATTGTCAACTGTAGTAAAATAAAATTTAAAAAATAAAATACTCTAGTTAAGTAGAGTTCATGCATGGCTGGTCTTTATATAGGACTGGGCAAAGAGCAGATGCTTGATAATTATGTCTTCAGTGGTCTGGTTATGAATGATATTCTCTTTTTATGTTCAAAGGCTTTCCAAGGCCAACATGATGTGTTAATGTGTTTCTGTAAATGAGAATGTGGTGATTTTAAAACAAAGTCTCAAAATTCTTTGGTATTCCTCAACTGAGAGGTGGAGTCCCTACCCCTGGGATCTGGAGGCTTGTGTCTGCCTCAATAGCGCCAATAGTTGGATACACTGTCAGTAGGGTCAGTGGAGTTAACACTGTGTGACCTCTGAGGCAGGTCGTAAAAGGTAATGTGAGCTGCTCATTTGCCAGAATGCTTATGCTTAGAGCCTGAGCCACTACTTGAGTCAGACCACCCTGAAGCTACCATGCTGTGAAGCCAAGCCACATGGAGAGGTCACGTTATGGGCGCACTGGTTGCCAGTTTTGGTCTTTGAGTCACCATGGAGACATTGAGTGAAGGGGCCTCCAGATGAGCCGGTGCTTGGCCATCAAGTCATCCCCAACCTTTGAGTCCTCCCACCTGAGGTTCCAGGCATTGCGGAGCAGAGACAGGCCACCCCGCTGTGCCCCATCCAAATCCCTGGGACACAGAACCTCTGACCATAATTAAATGATGGTTGTTTCAAACCACTAAGTTTGGTTTGTTTTTTACACACCAGTAATAACTGAAACAGAGTAACTTTTCATGTTTATAAGCAAACAAACTCTAGCAGTACTGTGGCAAATGAACCCGAATGAGAGGCAAGTTCAGCCCTGCTCTTTTCTGCTATAGAAGTATGGGAAATGGAGACTTTGCTGTCAGCTATAGTCATCAAAGAAGTATTTATGGAAGAGGTGGAACCTGACCTAGACCTTTAAAAGTGAATAAGTTGTGGGGCGAGGGGCGGGGGTGGGCTATAAGGGGTCAATGGGGAAAAACGGGGGACATTGTGTAATATTTTCAACAATAGAACATATATATATATATATTGATTTCAGAGAGGAAGGGAGAGAGAGATAGAAACATCAACGATGAGAGAGAATCATTTATTGCTGCCTCCTGCATGCCCCCTACTGTGGAATGAGCCCGCAACCTGGGCATGCACCCCAACCAGGATCAAACTGAAATCAACTTCCTGGTTCATAGGTCTATACTCAACCACTGAGCCACACCAGTCAAGCTGTTTATTGATTTAGGGAGAGGAAGGGAGAGAGAGAGAAACACCAATGTAATAGAGAAACATTGATTGGTTGCCTAAATAAATAAATAAATATGAGTAAGTTGGATCAGTTGATTAAAAAAAAGAGAAGATGGTCATTCTGGGCAGTAAAATTATATAAACAAAAGCACAGGAAAAGTTAAGTGGCACATGCTCAGAGAGTGGGAGTCAGGAGGCTTGCCTGGCCTGGAGAAGGCAAGATATTCACAGAAGGAGGAGCCAACATTGGCTATGTAGGAGCTGGTTATACGGAGCCAATTATAAACATGGTAAAATAACCAACATCACTATTGCAAAAGGAGTCAAGATAATACAAAATACCTTTGTTTAGCTTGTGTTTCTTTCTTTGGAAAAAAATAATTCTCTCAAGGAAGAAGGAGAAAATACAGTTGCCCTAAGACACATTACCAAGGAATGATTATTGAATTCTCAAAGCAGTTCAACGATGTTGTAAATTGTATCCCCATACTAGTGATGTGGAATTTGAGCAAACTCAGAGTTAGCCAACCAGGCACAGGTCAAGGTTTTAGTCCAAATCTGTTTGACTTCAAAAACTGCAGCGTTGGGAAGTTTAAGGTGAATGATGAGAACAGAGGAGACAGAACCCAGCTTCTGTGACTTAGTCAAACGTAGGCCAAAGTGCTTTACATCACTACTATTTTAAAGTTCAACTTCTTAATAGCAAGCACAGAAATGAAGCAACCATGTACAAACATTTTATCTTCTTATTTCCTGCTGTTACTAAGATGAGCTGCACCGTCAGAGACATGGTGAGGAAACAGGGGAAAGAAAGAGCCCAAGATGAGTAATGATTCATTTGAATTTAGCTCTGTGCTCAGTAAGCTGCCTGGCTAGAGACACCCAGGGTTACTTGGTATATGCAACGTGGCAAAAGGGTTCACCTTAAGGTGAGTATATCTAGAAATATCAAGTCTGAGATGGCTGAGGCAAACAAAACAAAACAGATCATGTGACTAGGAAACAGAAGGCTGAATTGAATCCATTCCTCAAAGGTGGTTTGCTTGTCCAGTATTGCTCATGTGCAAGTTCTTCAGTAATGCATGTTTCTCCTTCAGGCCTTCCACATGTTGTCTACTATATTTTCTTTGGGAAGCCTCTGTATTTTAACTTTCCTTTCAGAAACTTGGTAACCAGAAGTCAGACCCCTCTTGCTGTCATTATAAACCCAAACTTGATTGCATTTGAACTGTCTCATTTCAAACCAGGGTTAGATGCTCATCATAAAGTGGGTCTATTCCCTTAAACTTCCCTGTAACTTAGTCATCATTTTCCTCTAATAAGCACATAAGCTCTGTTTCCAGGGGAGTGGTCAGATGGAAGACGTCACCCAAAGCAGACACATATTTACCCCAAAAGGAATGTTTGTTCTACAAATTCTTGCATAAATATTCTTTGCATAAGAAATGATACAAGGCCTATAGTTTCACTTGATTAATATTAGCTTCACTATTTTACTGGAGAATGAAATAGACTTAATAGAAGATAATTATATCATTGGCTTTGGGGCTCTGAAGAGAGAAAGATCAGTGTTACATTTGCTCCTTAATCCCCTGACTCTTCTAAATACTTTTCAAAGGATAATTGCCTGTAATCAGAAAGTTTATGAGTTAATTTACTTAAGACCCTAGAAACACACATAAGACCCAAGGAAGACCTAGGGACACCATCTATAATCTTTCCCCTAATAGGATTATTGAAGACAGATGACTCTAAAGATGTGGTGCTAAAATAATATGAAGTTGTGTGTGTTTTTTTTTCAGTTTGCACATGTCTGCATAAAGTAGACATGAAATAACACATTTCATAGCATTGGTATTAAGCAATATGTGTTTTAACATTTTTATTATAAAAGTAATACATCTGCCCCAGCTTGTATTGCTCAGTGGTTGAGCATCGACCTATGAACCAGGAGGTCACGGTTAGATTCCCTGTCAGGGCACATGCCCAGGTTGTGGGCTCCATCCCCAGTGTGGGGTCTGCAGGAGGCAGATTATCAATGATTCTCTGTCATCATTGATGTTTCTATCTCTCTCTCCCTCTCCCTTTCTCTTTGAAATAAATAAAAAAAATATATATTTTAAGAAATATGTTTGTGATTTTTTATAGCTAAAGAGCTGATGGTAAACACCAAAATACCCTCCCTACCTCACCTCCCAGTGTACCCTAAACATTTTCTCCAGAAGTAACCACTGTAAAAGCTTGTATCCATATGTAAATATGTATTCTGGATTTTTCTTTATATTCTTCAAATTTTATCTACTTAACAATATATGTTGGATATATTTCCTGCAGAAAAGAACATCCATATCCTTATTTATAATAGCCCCTAGTCTCATGTTTTATGTTTATACAATAATTTATATCACTAGCACCCTATTAATAACATTTAAGTTATGAGGTTTTGCTCCTATAATCAATTTTGTATTGAGAGTCTATATGCTTCCATATATCAGGAGCTTATTCTATGGTAAATTTGTACTAGTGAATTCCTGTTGTTTCCAAAGGTATATCTATTTTCAGTAGCTGGGCCACATGTTTTATATTCATGAGGATAAAAAGTATTAATTTCTAGATGAAATTTATAGGAAAATACAAATTTACTTTTATTTGAAATGAGACAGAAGTTATAATTACTAATTTTCCTTCAAAATATTAGGGATCTTAAAATGGATCCTTTCTTTCCCCTAAAACAAGAGAGGTTTCAATTCCTTGCTTAAACATTTCACAAAAGGATTTCCACGCACAATAGGACCCTGAATTTATTTTAAAGAAATACATTTTGAATGGTGTTTCATGTTTGCATATTTCACCAACTCCAGAACATAAATTGTTGTCTGTTAAACAGTGTAGCAAAGGAATACTTCATAGGAGTTAGTTATTTGGACCATAACAAAGAATAAAATCTTATTCCCAGGGGACGAAAACGGGCCCTGCTAAATCAGACTGCCAGCAGGGAGCAACAATTTGAGCACAACATGTGCTGTGTGTGACTGCATGTAGAACAGTGCACAGAAACATATAGATCCGCCTGCTTAGGTATTCAAAAGCCATTTCATGGTTGTTACAACCTAAGATAAATTTCCTTGGACATGCCTAGTCATGCATGTATTAGTCATGCTTCTCAGCCAAAATCAACTGCAGTTCAATATAAAATGGAAAGCCAAAGCCCGCAGTAGGTCCGTTTATTTTCTTGTTTTCAGATCCTTCATTCTCTAAGCACACACTCTTTCTCTCTCTCTCTTTCTCTCACTCCTCCTTTCCCTCTCTCTCCCTCTCTTTCTCCTTCCCTCTCTATTAATGTGGGAATTTCTCTAAGAAAAGTTCCTCACTATATTACATATAGGATATTATAAACATATATAGATACATTTTCTCTTTCAATATTAATATTTAATCACCCTCTTGTGCCCTGAGGGCTTTGGTCTCACTGTCAGACTGCTAAATAGGAAGGTACAGGCAGCCTGTGATGGCTCCCTTGTCACTCTCAGTGGGCATGAGCAGTCGCTGGAGCTTGCAGTATCAGTTGCTAGGCAACCTGTTCATCTGCTGAGCCTGATATTCCAATTCGGCAGCAGTAAATGTTGGTTATGTTACAGCCTTCCAGAACTACCTTCATTACATCACATCTACCACTATAATAAAGGAGTTCCAAATGTTGAGGGGTGTTTGGGTAGCAAGGAAAATCTGTACAGCCTTGTCAATGAGTGAACATCCAATTAGACTTTCTGCATATAAAACGTATAAAATGATGACATATTTAATACTCGGTCCTTCCTGACAGAGAACCGACAAAGCATCTTGCTAGGGCTATTTACTTGAAGATATCAGATCAAGCCTTGTTGTCATTCCAGAAAAGTTTCTAATTGCCACAATAGTGAAGGTAACACAGCAATGGCCTGGGGAAATCAGAATAGCAATGTGCTGGATAAAATAAATGAGGCTAGACTATCTACCCAGGTATGTGTACAAATGACAATTCTTGAGAACAAACTTTTATGGAACTACATTCAAGTTTCCAATCTTGCTAAAACATTTTCCTAAACAAATGTATGATATTCAGTGACATTCATTCAAAATGACTTCAAATAGTCTGCTCTTTATTCTTGAGTTTATTTTAGAAGAAATAATGATTGTACTAAGATGGCTCAAAGCAAGAGTTTTGTTCACTTATCCACTGTGCCCAAGGCCTCCCTATTTATAAACTATTTGTGTCCTAATTAGAATAGACTAGTAGGTTTAGATACAACAACACCAAAGCCCCATCTAACAGTGTCTTGTAGAAGAAAGTTATTTTTCTCTCACACACCAGTTTGGTATGAAAGTCTGGGTCTGTTTGCTGTGTTGCCACCTTTAACTTTCTATCTCATAGTCTAAGATGCAGTCTAGCCAGTCAGAGGGCTGAAAGGAAATGTCCGTACATTACTTTCCTTCAAGAGAACAGCAGGGGGTTGCACTCATTACTTCTACTTCTATTAGTATTAGACAGAACCAGGTCACTCCTTACTGCAAGGGAAACCTGGGAATGTGGATGCTAACTGAGAGGATGTGTGTCTGAACAGCTAAAACTCAGGGTAGCTCTTGTCAAGGAACAAAGCAGGGGTGGATATTGGGGGACAATTAGCCGTCCCTGCCATGAGAAGAAGCAAAAGCAATCCTCAGCAGTGTTGTACATGAAAGTAATAAAATATTTTAAACTGTAAAAATAAAATTCCTTTTATACATTATAACAATACCCCAAAAATGGAATGAGGCAGAGAGAATACCTAAGAAAAAATAAGTTCGCTCTTCTACCTCACTTCTCTCGGACAGTCTAGGACCCTGAAGACAAAAGGACCTAGAGACCCAACAACAATTTTAGGTGACAGATGTAAATTCTCTCAGTTGTGGTGATGATCTTACCTGTGGATACATGCCAAAACTTAACCAACTGTACACCTGAAATATGTGTGGTTTGCTGTATGCCAATTATCCCACAATAAAGTTGTGAAAAAAAAAGTATGAAATGTGAACAAAAAGGAATTAAAATAAATGTCATGGCTGTTGTTAGAGAAATAGCTGGCAACCGTATTTAACTCAAGGAATTCAAGGTGATCCTCTCAGCCATAAAATTATCCAATGGAACAGAAAACCCAAAATGTGACCTGACGCTTTGCTAATACAACAGTACAAAGTCTGTAGAAGAAAACCAAAAAACAGATGGAGGGTTTTAGCTGGAAATGGATCACTGAGAACATTTGGACAAAACTGTTCAGTAATTATCTATATATACTAGAGGCCCAGTGCACAAAAATTTGTGCACTCGGGGGTGTCCCTCAGACCAGCCTGTGGCCTCTCACAGTCTGGGACGCCTTGGGGGATGTCCACCTGCTGGCTTAGGACCACTCCCTGGGGATTGGGCCTAAGCTGGCAGTCAGACATCCCTCTGGCAGCCCAGGAGCCGTCAGGGATGTCCACTTGCCAGCGTGGAGCAGGCCTAAGCTGCAGTCAGACATCCTTAATGCTGCTGAGGAGACAGGAGAGGCTCCCGCCACCACCACTGTGCTGGCAGCCGTCAGCCTGGCTTGTGGCTGAGCAGAGCTCCCCCTGTGGGAGCGCACTGACCACCAGGGGGCAGCTCCTGCATTGAGCGTCTGCCCCCTGGTGGTCAGTGTGTGTCATAATGACCAGTCATTCCCAGTCATTCTGCTGTTAGGGTCAATTTGCATATTACCCTTTTATTATATAGGATTCATGATCTTTCCTGAGTCATCACTATGAGAACCCACCAGATTCAGGTCAGGGTCAAGGTAATCGTGATGAAATATAGGAAGAACAACCCCCTTGGGGAAAAACAAAAACAAAGCAAAACAAAACAGGAGAATATGCTTTCTTTTGGAATAGGAGTCATTACCTCCAGGCAACAGGCAATTGGCAAAAACAAGAATGAAGCAAATGTGCTTTATTTTTCTCTGAAGATGAATAGGAGGAGGAAGAGCAGAAGGACCCAAACCTCCCTGTTATAGCAACTCACATTGAGAAGGTGTGTAAAGGGTTGCAAAGTTATGGATCCCCTTGCCTATCATCTATACTTTCCTAGTCTCAATCATTCTTACTAATTCTCATCTTTTCATATATTCATGCATTCAGATATTTGGAATACTGACTTTTTATGTGCCAAACACTTTGCTAAGTGCTGAGAATTTTTTAAAAAATTAATTCAACCCTAACAAAGTTCATGATATGGAAAAAGATATAGAAATAAAATATATCCTATTCAGTTTATCCACTTTTCCTAATTTTTGTATGCCATTGTGAAACTATATATTGACCATATATTATAAGCAAGCACAGAAGAAATAAGTGGTAGAAAAGTGGCAGAAAACTTGTTTTGTTTCTTGTTGTTTTTATTTTTTAGTTCTAGAACCAGATTTCCTTTCTTCTGAACATTATTGGGACTTTAAAAATATCTGTATTTTAGAATCTCAAATTGGGTGAGTTTGGTCTCTGCATATATTTGGCATCCTAATTCTCCATGCTATGGTAACATAAAAGAAGACAGATTGAAGAATAGTGAGGCATGCATAAATTCCACAAGTAAAATAAAAGCTAAAACCTTTATATTAGAGCCAGGAGAATAGTGAGATTTTATGTTAAGAGAGGATTCACAACAAATTTTTTTCAGTTTACACTTCACATTATTGTTTTCCTGTTTTTTGTTTTGTTTTAAATCTTTCATCTTCTATTAATAAAAAGATCTGAAATATGAATGATTATACTGAATGACTTGTCCATAACAGCACCACATCCTTTCAAATATAAATATATTTTTCTTTCAGAGGAAATAAGAAACTTGTCCTCAGAAGGATATGAGCTCAGAGTTGAAATTCTTTGTTTCTTAGTTTGGTGATACATTTTGGATCCATTTACTTGGATGGAAGATGAATGTGTGGGCATATGGAATGTGGTAGAGGCAAGCTGAATAGAAGACTGTCTAAATGGGAATGGTGACAACATTCTAGGTAGAAATAGTCTTACATCAACCTAAGATTTCCTAATGTAAATTAGCCAAATTAATTTCTATAGAAATGTTATTCATAATTGTATTTTGGGGTATCGCCTTACCCTTGGGATATTTTCCAAGTTGTCAAAATCTTTCTAACCTCCTTATAAACCATCATCCACTTAAAGCCTTCCAACACCTTTCTAATCTGTCGGTTGGACATTTCATTTTCACTTTAATACTTCCATGAGTCAACAGTACACATTTAATTCCAGCAAACAAAAGCCCGGGGCCAGATGGCTTCACAGGGGAGTTTTACCAAACATTCAAGGAAGACCTAAAACCTATCCTCCTCAGACTATGTCAAAAGATCCAAGAGGAAGGAACACTTCCCATCTCATTCTATGAAGCCAACATCACCCTAATCCCAAAACCAGATAAAGACAATACAATGAAAGAGAATTATAGGCCAATATCCCTCATGAACATAGATGCCAAGATCCTCAACAATATCGTAGCAAATTGGATCCAGCAGTACATCAAAAAGATCATACACCATGACCAAGTAGGATTTATCCCAGGGATGCAAGGATGGTACAATATCCGCAAATCAATAAATGTGATACATCACATAAACAAATTGAGAGAAAAAAACCACATAGTCATATCAATTGACACGGAAAAAGCATTTGACAAAATCCAACACCCTTTCTTGATAAAAACTCTCAGCAAGATAGGAATTGAGGGATCATACCTCAACCTAATAAAAGCCATATATGACAAACCCACAGCCAACATCATACTCAATGGGCAAAAACTAAAACCATTCCCCCTAAAAACAGGAACAAGACAGGGATGCCCCCTCTCACCACTCCTGTTCAACATAGTACTGGAAGTACTAGCCGTTGCGATCAGACACGAAGAAGAAATAAAAGGCATCCAGATTGGAAAAGAAGAAGTAAAACTGTCCTTATTTGCAGATGACATGATACTGTACATACAGAACCCTAAAGACTCCATCAAAAAATTATTAGACTTAATAAATGAATTCGGCAATGTAGCAGGATACAAAATTAATGCTAAGAAATCCATGGCATTTCTTTACACCAATAGTGAACTTACAGAAAGTGAAACTACAGAAGCAATCCCATTTACCATTGCACCAAAAAAATTAAAATACCTAGGAATAAACTTAACTAAGGAGGTAAAAGACTTATATGCCAAAAACTACAGGACACTGAAAAAAAGTGATAGAGGAAGACATAAACAGATGGAAGAATATACCGTGTTCATGGATTGGTAGAATCAAAATCATCAAAATGTCCATACTACCCAAAGCAATTTATAGATTCAATGCAATCCCCATTAAATTACCAACAGCATATTTCACAAATCTAGAATGAACGTTCCAAAAATTCATCTGGAAGAAAAAAAGACCCCGAATAGCTGCAGCAATCCTGAGAAAGAACAAAGTAGGTGGGATCTCAATACCAGATATCAAACTGTGTTACAAAGCCACTGTTCTTAAAACAGCTTGGTACTGGCACAAGAACAGACATATAGATCAATGGAATAGAATAGAGACCCCAGAAATCGACCCAAACCACTATGCCCAATTAATATTCGACAAAGGAGGCAAGAGCATACAATGGAGTCAAGACAGTCTCTTCAATAAATGGTGTTGGGAAAATTGGGCAGATACATGCAAAAAGATGAAACTAGACCACCAACTCACACCATACACAAAAATAAACTCAAAATGGATAAAAGACTTAAACGTAAGACGGGAAACCATAAAAATACTAGAGGAATCCACAGGCAGAGAAATCGCAAACATATGCCGAAGGAATTTCTTCTCTGATAATGCTCCTAGGGCAATGGAAACTAAAGAGAAAATAAACAAATGGGACTACATCAAAATAAAAAGCTTTTGCACAGCAAAGGAAACCATCAACAAAACAACAAGAAGACCCACTACATGGGAGAACATATTTGCCAATGATACCACCGATAAGGGTTTAATTTCCAACATTTACAGGGATCTCATGAAACTTAACAAAAGGAAGATAAACAATCCAATAAAAAAATGGGCAACGGACCTAGATAGACACTTTTCGAAAGAGGACATACAGAAGGCCGAAAGACATATGAAAACATGCTCAAAGTCACTAATTATACGAGAGATGCAAATCAAAATGACAATGCGTTATCTCACACCTGTCAGAATGGCTATCATCAACAAATCAACAAACAACAAGTGTTGGAGAGGATGTGGAGAAAAAGGAACCCTTTTGCACTGCTGGTGGGAATGCAGACTGGTGCAGCCACTGTGGAGAACAGTATGGAGCTACCTCAAAAACCTAAAAATGGAACTCCCATTTGACCCAGTGATCCCACTACTAGGAATATATCCCAAGAAACCAGAAACGCCAATCAGAAAGGATATATGCACCCCTATGTTCATAGCAGCACAATTCACCATAGCTAAGATTTGGAAACAGCCTAAGTGACCATCAGCAGATGAATGGATTAGAAAACTGTGGTACATATACACAATAGAATACTATGCTGTGGTAAAAAAAAAAAAAAAGGAACTCTTGCCTTTTGCAACAGCATGGAACTGGAGAGCATTATGCTAAGTGAAATAAGCCAGTCAGAGAAAGATAAATACCACATGATCTCACTCATTTGTGGATTATAGAGAACAACATAGACTGATGAAAAGGGACAGACCCAAAGACTGAGAAACAGCGATCAGGCTATCAGTCCCCAGAAGGAAAGTAGGGGAGGGCGGGGGTAAGGGGAAGAGATCAACCGAAGGACTTGTATACATGTATATAAGCCAAACCAATGGACATGGACAACAGGGGGATGGGAGCATGAGTGGGCGGGGCAGGGGGGGGAGGTTGGGGTTAATGGGGGGGGGGGGATGAGGACACATTTGCAATACCTTAACTAATAATAAAAAAATAAAAATAAAAATAAAAATAAAAGAAACTTAAAAAGGAAAAACAAACAAACAAACAAAAAAAACAGTACACATTTAAAACAGTTTGGCTTTGCAGAGCATTCCCCTAGACTGGGGAAGAGTCTCACACCCAACTGCATTTTCCAGATTAAGTGAGACAATTGAATTACATAGTAAAGTACTGACTGTGCTCCCATAAGTGGACAGGAACTCTGATGTTCACAGGGGCTATCTTCTGCTCTTCATAGTTGAAACTATAACTGAGCACTCCCAGGTTGCTCCAAATCCTCAGTGTCGCCATGAGAAATTTAAGAGCCCAACGAGAAAACACATTTTTCAAAGGCAAAAACAAGTCTTCGCCCCATCTATCAAAACCTCATCTTCACTACTGAAATAAAATGTTCAAGGAAGTTAAATATAATGAAAAGCTAATAACTCAAAATGTCAATACAGCACTGAAACGGTTGCTTATAATTTTTCTAAAACCTGATGATTATCATTTTATTTTGAAATAAGAGCTAAGTACTCCCCTCCCCTTGATACATGGTTATCATCCTCTACAACAAATGAGTGAAATCATACAAGAAAAAGTAATACCTACGGTTGCTCTTTTGCAAATTCTATCATCTTGAATATGTTATATATTTAATAATTAGAATCTTTTTCTAAAAAGCTTCAGGATTTCAAGTGTTTTTGGAACCTCTGTGAAAGCGTTACTGTGGGTCACTGTGGGGCAAACTGGAGGCAAACAGTTCAGGTGATGCCCTCATGCCTGCATTCCAGGCTCCATTGGGAGCTAATCTCAGCCATGGGACTATTAACAGTCAAGAGTTTATTAGCATTTTAATAGAGGACTTTTTAAATGCATAATAGATGTGTTTTTTTTTCCATTATTTTATTTTTACATTTTTATCGATTTTTTAGAGAAAGAGGAAGGGAGAGAGAAACATCAATGTGAGAATGAAACATGATCAACTGCCTCCTGCATGCCCCCTGCCAGGGATGGAGCCCACAACCATAGCATGTGCCCTAACCAGGAATTGAACCAGCAAACTTTTGGTGAACAGGAAGATGCCCAACCAACTGCACCACACCAGCCAGGGCCAGAATGTGTCTTATTAATAGCAACACTATTGGAATGCAATCAAGGTTAAATATCAACCTACACTAATAAAAGAGAAAGATGCAAATCGACCATACCTCTGCAACACCCACCAGCCAATCAGGAGTTAGTATGCAAATTAACCCAACAAAGATGTTGGGTTAATTTGCATGCTGTGAGAGGGCACAGGCCGGGCTGAGGGACCTCCTCTCCCCACCCCGAGTGCACAAATTTTTGTGCACTGGGCCTCTAGTTAATAATAATAGCCTATCTAGAGCCATTAACCTACTGCACCAACATTTACCAAACAAAAGGATTACATGTTTTATTACTGGGCTAATAAAAGCATCACTTATATGAAGCATTACTTATTATATCATAAAGATTAAAAAGTAACAGGCCTTTATAAGTCATTGTCTTGTGCCACTCAACCTGGGGTGTCAACGTAGTGAATTTTGCAATGTGTTTAGTTACCTAGCAGAGGTGCTATACACAGCTCTCACACATTTCACTCTTAGCTAACTTACAGGCCCCAAGAACCAAAAGTTCAAATGAATACTTTAGCCTTCTTTGAAGCTGTTAAAGCCAGAAAGATTGGGTATGGGGTTTTTTTGTTTGTTTGTTTGTTTGAGAGATTATCTTCTTCCTTGTGGAACTAAGGACAAGGCTGTCAAAATAGCAAGGGTTCCCTGCTGACAGTTTTGTCTAGCTCTACAAACTGGGAAAGTCATTGGAGACTCCTCTCTATCACCATGGTCAACTAGCTTTTTCTGAAGCTCAAGGACCTTGCTCGGCTGCACAGAATGGCTCTTTAAAGTCTCAGACCATCCTAACAGAGCAGCTGCTGATCAGCTGTGAGCTGGCCGAGACGAGGGATCTGGGGACAGCTGGTGTGAGTCAGGCACAAGGGCTGATTTTATGCTTGTTGTCCTTCCTAGTATAATCATTACTGATGTCTCCTTTCACTTTTTAAAGTTTCCTAGTTTGGATCATAAATTATATAGTTCCCTTATAAATAGAGACAGGAAGGCTGTTACCCTCACCTCATTATGACTAGGCCTCAATATATCTGCAAAACAGATAGATATTCAGGTGCAAGGGCATACCCAAAAGATCTTGCTCCCACTGCAAAATTTGCAGAGTGAAGCCTGCTTTTGCCTTTCTTTGTGGGCAATGCAACTTTCCTGTGCACATACAGAAATGGTGGTCACTTTCATAAGTACCATTTGCAAGTGTAAAGATTAGCCATATCTTGGATCCTCAATATATTATTGTCCCGTAGAGAATGGAAGCTCCTTGAGGGCAGGGACTTCCTGGTTTTGTTTATTCCTGTGTCTCTACTACCTAAAATAGCCCAGGGCATTGGGAAGGTGCTCAATAAATACTTTTTGAATAAAAAATTCAGTAAGTCAATGCTGCCCTTCATGACTCTTCAGGGGAAACGTTATATGTGAATATAACATCAAAGGAAACTACATCTCTCTTACATGGTTCTTACTCTTTTGTTGTAACAATCAATTGACCACTTGGCCATTTTAACTTCAATAAATGAAACATCCTTTCTTCTGATCCCTTTTTTCTGTCTCTCTGATAGGTCTTTGTCTAGAAACAATAAGATTTCAAATAGCTAATTTACTGCAACAATACATATTTTTTTCATCACAGAAAGAAGTTGCCTAGGACAAAATATGAAGGCCATAGATTGTCTTTCTCCTCACATTTAATCACTGGTTAGAATCAATATCAAGAATATTTTACCAGCCCGGCTGGTGCGGTTCCATGGTTGAGTGTCAATCTATGAACCAGGAGGTCACAGTTCAATCCCCGGTCAGGGCACATGCCCAGATTGCAGGCTCAATCCCCAGTGTGGGGCATGCAGGAGGCGGCCAATAAATGGTTCTCTCATCATTAATGTTTCTATCTCTTTCTCCCTCTCTCATCTTCTCTGAAATCAATAAAAAATTTTTTTAAAAAAGAATAATAATTTTCCAAATGGGGGAGAAATCTGGTAACAAATAAAACATATTAGTGATGCTCGTGTATGTTTATTTACTAAGACTCACGTTTATTATCTCCAAGTTACAAAGCTGTAACCTAAAATACCAAATGTAAATGTTTCTTTTTAAAAAAAGGAAATTCAAATCAGAACACCATTTATTTAGCTAGATGTTGGTGTCTTCTTTTTCTTTTTAAAAGTTTATATGCCATTCGCTTTTTCACTGTGTTCTTTCCATACAATTCTTCTAAGGATAGCATTTCTCAACAAAGGAATTTTTTCATTTACAATATCTTTCCTAAGATCTCCTTTCACTTTTTAAGGTTTCTTAGTTTGGAACATAAATTTAAAAATAATATCTGGAGGATTACAAAAAGATCCAGTACAGACTTAACTACACATAACAATGGCTATTTACCTAAACCACAGATCACGGTCAAGGTCAGCATGGCCTGTCTTTTAATTGCATCCCTTTCTACAGTTCTCCATCCAGAAACATAGTTTATTTCTTTTTTTAGTGGCCTGGCCCCAAAAGACTGGGATAGAGACCAGTAGAAGAATGTAAGTATTTCAATTTGGGGTATTTAGTTTCCATGCAACAGGAACCTAGCTGGAGCTAAGAAAATAAGATAAACTAATAAATTCTCAGAATCTAAGGAAGAGCTGAACAGCCAAACTCTGGCAAGATTAGAGATACATGAGGCCTCAGGAATATCTGAGACCAGGGAATCCCAATGGAGACCTCGGGACACTGAGTCCATTTCTAACCCTGCTTTCCTGCTTATTGGTTTCATTTTTCTTTCTCACTAATAAGAGGCTATCTCTACACGGGAAGAAACATGTCATCATTGCCCGGGAAATAGGTCACTCTGACTGGATCCAGGCCATCCACACACACACCCCTATAATTTGTCATCTCAGTAAATCTTATCTCTAGAATGAAAATAAAGCCGTAGTGGGTAAAGAAGTGATAGTCACTCATTAGCTGGTAGAGGAGGATGTTTTGTATTTCGTAGGTTGCACAGTGCCCTTGTTTTTGTCCCCACTCTAAAACCATTTATCATTTTAGAGTGACTTTGTCGATGTTGATGTTCTCTGAGATGGCTCATGTCCAGGCTGTCAGAGTCAGATCAGCTTGTAATAAGCAAGGCCTAGCTCTAAGCATTTTTGTATAAAACGGGATTGGGATTGGAGGACCGAAAAGTACCAAGATACCATGGTGCATTGTGCCCAGTGATCACAGGTAAAACATGGTTACTGAATGCATCGGGTCCAGCTAAGATCACCCCATGTGAATGAGTGGTAGACTCTAAGCAATGATGATATAGACATTATCATGATACTGTGCTGGACAATGGTAATTTATCCATAGGTTTAAAATTAAAAGAAAATATTGATATTGTAATATTTTGAATATCTAGACAAGGGTTATTCCTTTTACAGTTTCTTCTGAAACTGTACCCAAAGCATTACATTTTAAGAACAGATCTGCTATTCCTTTCTTGCCCTACTGTGCCAAAAATTCTATACTACCATTTCCATGCTTTTATCTATAAGATTATAATCTGATTTTACAGAATTAATGAGATTCATAGAATTGTAGAAATGTTCAAAAATAAGTACCTAAATTCCAAATAATTTTATATTAATCTATCATATGTGTTTACATGATTAAGTGTTGTTTGGTAACCTCCAGCATGAACTCTGAGCTAGAAAAGAAAAAATATATGAAGATTATAATAACATACTTGACATGGATCCACTTAATTGACTCTAAGTTAAACTTTCTATATCCTTTACCAAATTACCACTATGCTTATGCTAATATGCAATAGGAGATGTTATATTAAGCAAATGTTCTGTTTTGGTAGTGGCTAGAGCAGCGGTTCTAACCTGTGGGTTGCGACCCCTTTGGCAGTCAAATGACCTTTTCACAGGGGTCAGCTAAGACCATCCTGCATATCAGATATTTACATTATGATTCATAACAATAGCAACATTACAGTTATGAAGTAGCAACGAAAATAATTTTATGGTTGGGTCACAACATGAGGAACTGTATTTAAAGGGCCAGAAGGTTGAGAACCACTGGGCTAGAGAAATACATCATGTCTTAAATCCCACATTCATTAAGTTGATTTGTTTCTTTCTTTTCCACCTCTAAACCAAAATATAGATGTTGTATGTTAATTGGCATTATTCAAATCTAAAAGTCTAGCTTATTACTGAGAATTCAGCCCAGTAGATATTTTAAAAACATGTTCAACTCTATAAAGTCTAATCTCTGAGTCCTGTTTTGCTTTTTAAATCTCTAAATATGGTAAGCAGACTCTTCTGGGTAGAAATGGAGCTTTGAAAATTTGAACAAAATGTTTAGACTTTAAAAGGTAAGATGTAAATTTTCTCAATAATCCAAAGAATTTTATTCATTTACTAGAGGCCTGATGCATGAAATTTGTACAAGAGTAGGCCTTCCTTCCCCCACCTGCTGGCACCGGCTTTCCTCTGGCACTCAAGACCCGGGCTTCCCTCCAGCCACCAACTTCATCTGGAAGGTCGTCCGGAAGGACGTCCAGTCTAATTAACATATTATGCTTTTATTATTATAGATGTTTTGAAAAACTGAAACTATCTAACATTAAAGAATAAGTAAGCACTCTTATAATTTTAGTGTGGTATTTTCTATTTGTGTCTCACAGTAGAGTTGATCATTAAATATAGTAATAATGACAAATTAGTGGGGGGGGGGAGATAAAACGCTTTGGCTTATGAAGAAAAGGTATTAAAAAATCAGTTAGAATTTAAACTATCCTCATCAGAAATCCATGAAGTCTCAAATGAAAATGCAATATGCCTAATATTTCGTAGAGAAGGCTGTAAGACCTCACTGAAGACCATAGATTTGGTGAGTTTTGCTTTATTTCACATGGATCCCAGGGCACAACCAAATCAAAGGATTGAAATATCTCTTATCCTGGCTTACCCTCTAAATAAAAATAGTTTTGCCACACTGCCAACATCTATAGCAATCTTGTAAATTTAAGACTGTTTTGACCTTTCCTTTGCAGTTTTCTTCCTTACATTTTAGTTCCGTGTTAACTTAAGCTAACCAGATTAAATTCATTGGAGTCCAAGAGGGGTAGTTTTAATTAACTGCTCCAAGGAAAGGGACAATGACCGTGTGGAGATTTCTGCATGACTCGCTTGGGTCATTGCCTCCGTGCAGAGCAGCCTGAGATGTAGAAATAATTGTCCTGCTTTCGGAGCAATGGTTTAAAAAATTACTCACATTAGTTGAAAAGAATATTGCCTTGAAGGGCACAGATGTATTAAACAAAAGTGGGGCTTAGGAAAGGAGAGACTTTGAAAGGATTATTGCAATTAGGAGGACGCTTTACCTGTGAGATCTGCGAGCCTCTCAAAGTTAGGCAGAAAGGGCTCTTTCTTTTACAGAATGAAGAAACGAGGCTAGACAGCACCTGAGGGAGGGAAGTGGAACCAAGGTGACGAGGAAGAGGAGGTGACAGTGACAGGAAAGTAGATCAGAGAACATTTTACTCCATGTCCAGCCTTTCCTCAGGTGGGCTGCTAAGGAGGGGGTGTCAGCAGACTCAGGCTGAGGGTGGGCAAACTTTAGGGGTCTCGGGGAAGGAGAGAAGCTTAACTAAAGTTTGATCAAGTCATATTAGTGAACACTGTGATCCAATTGATTAATGGGGACAAACCGGGGTAGCTAATCATTTATAAGGCAGCAGTGGGAATTTGGACTAAACTGGGTGGCATCCCTGAGTCTTACCTAAGACATACAAGAAAGGAAGGTCCTCTGCAATAGCCGTTTTGCTGAATATAAAAGATAGAGAGGATTTTTTAACCATCACTGTTTTTTAGGATCCCAGAATTTCCGTGAGGTTCAATATTGTCAGTACACACCAGGGTTTTTGTTTTTCCTCTATTACATGTGAGGCAACAAAAATTTCACAGAAGCTTCTCCTGCTCTGTGAGAGGCAGAGTTCTAAGATGGCCTGCGAGATCCCTGCCTGTTGGTATACACATTCTGTATAAACTCCTCCCCTCGAGAATGGGCGGGACTGTGACTACGATGGGATATCTGTTACTTTACAAAGCAAGAGAGATTTTGCAAATGTAGGTAAATCCCATAATCAGCCTCTTCCCTCCAGCAGAAAGAATGCAAGAGACCAGCCCTAACCGGTTTGGATCAATGGATAGAGTGTCGGCCTGCGGACTCAAGGGTCCCAGGTTCGATTCCAGTCAAGGGCATGTACCTTGGCTGCGGGCACATCCCCAGTAGGGAGTGTGCAGGAGGCAGCTGATTGATGTTTCTCTCTCATTGATGTTTCTAACTCTCTATCACTCTCCCTTCCTCTCTGTAAAAAATCAATAAAATATATTTAAAAAAAAAAAAGAATGCACGAGACCTTTACATTCATTCTATTTTAACACAGATCTGCCCCAAAGCATTTGCCTACTCTGCAGAACCGAGGCAACACACTACAAATACTCACCAAGTGCTATAGGAAATTAAATCGCAACTAGAAGGGTGAAAGGAAAACTCCTTGCTCTTACCAAGCAGTGCAGAGTCCTACTGGCAATCGCCATTAGGCCCCTAGTGTCACTGAAGTTCATTTAACAAATGAGTGACATGAGTTTAAGTTTTTGAGCACAGTCACCAAAATAAAGGGGAAATAAGAGGAGCCTGCTGAGTATGGTGCTGCTGCTTGAATGTGGGTTCAAAATCTTCTCAAGCTGTGTGTCTCCAGGTAAATTCTGAACTACTCTGTGCCTCCCTTTCCCTGTCAGAAAAGTAGGAACAACAATACTATTCCCTTTTGAGGTTATCCTATATAATAAAAGTGTAATATGCTAAGCGTCAGACCAGTCACTATGACGCGCACTGACCACCAGGGGGCAAATGCTCCAACCTGTAGGTTAGCATACTGCTGGGGTCTGGCTGATGGGGACTGGGCGAGAGGGCCGGACATGCCCTGGAGCCCTCCTGCAACCCCTCCCCGGCCGCCTGACCAACCTCCTGTGGTCCCTCCCCAGCTGGTCGGCTCCCATCAGCCCCAATCGGGACTGGGTGAGAGGGCCCGATGGGTGGCTAGACCGAGGGACCCCACCCATGCATGAATTTGTGCACCGGGCCTCTAGTAAGAGATAAATGAGATATTCTATTTCCACATATGATGTCTATAATGTTTAACTATAAAGAAGTGATAAAGGATTTCAGTTTTGTTTTTGTGGTTTGTATTAAATTTTTTCCTTCATTTGAATACACCCTTAGTTTACAATTCTGATGCTTTTGTTATTGTTTTTGCTGCTGGTGGTGTTGGCTGTTTTGATTGGTTACTTTTGGATTTTGTTTTAATTACTTATTTGCTATCATTTCTGTTTTTTAATTCCAGTAGAGATGAGACAGGATAGTTAGGTGATACAGTTTTTTTGACAAGTGAGAAAAGAGAAACTGAGGTAAATGGTTAGAAAAATAGGGGCAAACAAGTCAAGCAATTTACAGCGAGCTAGTAAATGGCAAGAGCTTACCTTCCCTAACCAAGGACACTTGAGAGTAAATACTTTACACCTCTCCTCCCCCTAGCCAGAGAGTAAATAGTTTAAATCACCCTGGTCAAGGAGATAGATGCTAGAGGTCCAATTAATGCCATTAGTACCAGGAAAGCCCAAGGACAGATGAAGTCAGGGGGATAAATAACAAAAAAGAAAAAGAATAGAGTCTAACAAATCCAAGATAGAGGCAAAGCTGACCGAAAAATGACCCTGGTCCTTCTAGCACTCATTTTGGTACATCAACATATTAAAAAAACACACCTAGAAAACTGATGAATAGTCTTCTGAAACCCTCCCGAGACCTTTCCTAGGGTTCCTGCCTGTAAGAGAGAGATAAAAGCCCTCAAGACAAAGGATGCCAGTGCAGGGCTCTCTCTGGAGCACCCCACGGCTTATCTCAGGCGTGAACTTTTTATTCTCTTTCTCCTGAACTCTCACTGTCCACAGCTTTAATAAATACACTCTTAAAAACACCTAGACTTGTCCTATGAAATCTTTCCTGCACACAGTCAAGAACCCACACACAATTGGCTGGCCCAAGGCCGACTCAGGCCTGGTTCCTGGCAGGTGACAGAGATATAAAGAAAAAGATTTTAGAGAGATGGAGATTTACTTTTCAAACCCTTTCACTCAGAAAGGGCTAAGTTTTATTCAACAAAAAAGAGGGCACCCTTTGTTTAGAGGCAATGATGAGACAACAAAAGAATTTTTCAGGTTGTTGAGGGGACTTATATTCTGAGGTAAAAAATAGAGCAAGTCTTACATTGGAGAAGAATAGATTTGAGTGATTTGAATGTGTTGTCTGTTAGTGCAAAGTAAACATAACTGCTCAAAATTCTACTTCTGACTGACTTAAGAATATAAGGTTAAAAAAAAGAAAATTGGATTTTTCCCCATAAAGACTGGATAAATATTCACTTTTAATTTCTATTCAGTTTGCTAATAAAGCTGCTTTCTTTTCTCCTTAGGGGACAGTAACCCAGGGAAGCCATCTCAGGTGAATTGGTGGGTTCCAGTTTGGTTTTCATTGGCTATGGTAGCTTCGCTACTCAGTTCGAAAAGTGATCTGTTCACTCAGTTTTCCAAACGAACACAGGAGCAATTCATTGCATCCATGTTACATTCTAGAAAAATATTTGGATTTTGTCTTTGGTATTAAATAACCAGCTGGTCATTACTTGGCTACCCAAAACCTAGGAAACCCGTCTTATTGAAGGAGAGATCTATGGTCTTAACATAGGCACTGAAGCCCAGCTGTGTGGCTCAGTGGTTGAGCATCAACCTATGAACCAGGAGGTCATGGTTCAATTCCTGGTCAGGGAACATACCTGGGATGCGGGCTCAATCCCCAGTGTGGGGTGTGCAGAAGGCAGCAGATCAATGATCTCTCTCATCACTGATGTTTCTGTCTCTCTCTCCCTCTCCCTTCCTCTCTGAAATCAATACAAATATATATTTTAAAAATAGACACTGTCAATGTAGGGTTCTCCCTTAATTAATCAGAAAATTGAACAATTTAATGCAAAAGGGAGTCTGGAGATTAAAAATGGCCAGCATCCTATACGTTCTCTGGATACTCAAATGTATGAAGAAAAGAAAAAAACAAACAAACAAGCAAATCAGATGGACAAAAATGAGGATGGAAAGAAGGAATTATTTTCCTTGGGAATTTTTCTGTCTTAGCCATGCAGCACCCTTCTTCCTCCTAATGAAGAAAACCCTTTCAGGGTTTCAGCAGAGAGGTATTCATGACATCATACTCTCCATTTGCACTCACGATGAATCTAGTTAGGTACTGCAGCTGTGATTAGAAAAAGCGAGCCCAACATTACTTCATAACTGATGGAAAGATTTATGGCCTTTGTTGTCAAAGCCCGTTTGTATGCGTGGGTGACATTGTGTAACATATTCTGGCCAGAGAGGCTCCAATTCAGGCGTTTCATTCCAGCATATTCTTGCTCAGATGAGATATGGGTGCAGGCAGACAGAATAATTTATTGAGGATGACAAAACCCTGATCACAACGTATAATGCCCAAGTTTATTGTCTATGCAGGCGTCCTCAGTCATTATTATATAATTTCAGAGCGCTTTATAATTGAGTTTCAGATTAAAATCCTTGTGGAAATGATTCATCATTTTACTGAACCAGATTTCTATTTTGTTTTTCTTTCCTTTTCCTCACTACAGTTCTTTAGTTTCAGCCTACCTATATTTTATTACAGTCCCCACTGCTATAAACCAACGCTCCTGGCTCATTTTTCAACTGTTCCATTAATTTGATGTTTACTCCTTATTCAGATCCCCTAATAAAAATGCTAATTATGATCATATCTAATAGTGACTGCTGAGGCTCCCCACCAGCTCCCTCCTACCTCCAACTGGACCTACTCACATTTATCATCAGGGTTTGATTTGCCAGACAGATTGCAATATTCCCAACTGCTCTTCTAAAAGCCTGCTAACCCCAGTGTGAGAAATAAATCCAATTCACAAGATAACCTATCAATTATTCTATCAAACCTCCAATGCAGAGCCACATTCTGTTTATTTACTAATGTAACACCATTGGGGGGAAAAAAAAGCTGAAAATGAAATCGAATTTATTCTTACCTGTTCTCATAATCACTTTACTTATTGCTCCTCTACATACAAATTTTTCTATAATCATTTCTCCTAGTATTAAGTTCATGTTTGCCTGTCTTTTATAAAGCTGCAAATAACAAATCTATGCTACATAGAATTCTTCCTTTTTTCAATTTCTAAATTTGATCGGTAAAAGGTATTAAAACATAGATCTGCTCTTTTGACTCCACTTTAATATTCTTGAGCTTTCTTGTTATTTTCCTAAAAACTATTTTGATAAATTCTTTCATACTCTAAACTAATTTTAATTTTTTTTTTCTAATTGACTTAATGAGCACAGCCCACATTATTTTGCAATGTCTTCATGTGCACTACACAATCAGTCTTATTAGTAACTTTTCTTCTTTCAGATTTTACTTTAGTCATCCAGCTATTATGTTACCCATTTAATGTCTTTAAAAAATATGTTCTGGGAGAACCAAGATGGCAGCACAGGTAAACACCAGTACTCGCCACCTCCCAAAACAACATCAAAATTACAACTAAAATACAGAACAGCCATCATTCAGAACCACCTAAAATCTGGTTCAATGGAAGTCCTACAACTATAGAAGTAAAGAAGAAAGTACATTGAGACTGATAGGAGGGGCAGAGGCCATGGAACTGGCTGGTCTGACACCCATGTGTGACATTTTTTTAATCAAGAGAGAATCTTGGCTATGGGGGCCTCTGTGAGGAGCAAGGGTTCTGAGACCCACACCAGACACCACAGCACAGGGTTCCAGAATTGGGAGAAGAAGTCTCCATACCTTTGGGCTGTAAAAAATAGTGGGGATTGTGGCTGAGTGACACCAAGGCTGCTAGAGGCCCATGGAGTTCTTCTTAAAGGGCCAGTGTACAAACTTAGTTAGACTGGATCCCTCTGGGCTCTAACACTGAGGTGGTGGCTTGAAAGGAATCTGCAACATTCAGGGAGGAACTGGATTATCTGGCATCAGGGCAGGAACTCCAGGGCTGCTTTCTTCCAGACAGGGGTTCTTGTGGGGGTCATTGTTCCTGTGTGAGGAACTTGCCTGGTGCAGAACTGACTGGCAGCCATATCTGAGTGTCCATCAGCCTAGTTCACACTGTCCATCTAAGTTACAGCCCCTCCTAAGCTGTTGCAGTGGCTTTTCCATATGAATGGTCTGTCCTGGTTCAGGCTTCAGACTTTTCAAAACTCTCTTAATAAGCAGCAGCTGGCTTCAGCATGCCCCATCATAATAATAAAAGCATTATATGTTAATATTTTGAACAACCTGCGGGATGAAGCTGGGGCTGTGAGGGAAGCCAGTACCGGCAGCCAGGGGAACTCTATACATCCATGACTGACACACTCAAGGGACAGCACCAAAGCCCCACTGAAGCAAGTCCTGCTCCAAAGGGGTGTCTCCTGCATAGCAGTTCTTTCACTGTACTCACAGCTGGTCCTCACAGCCAACTGGCCTGGAGTTCAATTCCTTCCATGGACACCAATACCAGTGAAGGCTCAATTATAACAAGACGATGCACACCGCCCACTTAGGGGTGCACCTAGAGTGCCAGATCAGGTGACCGGGGAGGTTGAACCACTGGGCCCTACAGGACACCTACTACACAAGGCAACTCTACCTACTCCAGGAGACATAGCAGCTCTACCTACTCCATAGAAACAAACACATGGAAGCAGCCAAAATGCAGAGACAAGGAAACATGTCACAAATGAAAGAAATGGAAGCAAGCAAACTACTTGATACAGAGTTCAAAACAATGGTTATATGGTTGCTTAAGGATCTTGAGAGCTTCAAGGGACTTAGTGAGACTTTCAAGGATTTTAGTGAGAATTTCAAAGACATGGAAAAAGCAGTCAGAAATTAAGCATATGCTAACTGAAATAAAGAATAATTACAGAGATTCAACAGTAGAGTAGATTTTGAGAAACAAATCAACAATTTGAAATATGAGAAAGCAAAAAAAACAACCAATCAGAAGAGTAAAATTAAAAAAGAATCCAAATATATGAAGACAGTGTAAGGAGCCTCTGGGAAAACTTCAAGTGTAACAACTTTTGCATTATGGGAGGGTGCCAGAAGGAAAAGAGAAACAGCAAGATATTGAAAACCTACTTGAAGAAATAGTGACAGAAAACTTCCCCTACCTTGGAGAGAAATAGATTGACAAGTCCAGGAAGACCTCTTATTTCCCAAATAAGAGGAAATCAAAGAGGCCCACACCAAGACACATCATAACTAAAATGCCAAGGGTTAAAGACAAAGAGAGAATCTTAAAAGCAGCAAGAGTAAAGCAGTTAGTTATCTACAAGGGAGTGCCCATGGGATTGTCAGATGATTTCTCAACAGAAACTTTGCAGGCAAGAAGGGAATGGTAAGAAATATTCAAAGTGATGTATAGCAAGGACTTACAATCAAGATTACTCTACCTCTACCCAGCATATTTATCATTTACAATTGAAGGTCAGATAAAGAGCTTCACAGACAAAAAAAAGAAAAAGTCAAAGGAGTTAATCACTGCCAAACCAGTATTACATGAGATGTTGTAGGGTATTCTTTAAGAGGAAGAATAAGAAAAAAAAAGATAAATATGAACAGTAAAATGGCAATAAATACATATCTATCAACAATTGAATCTAAACATAAAAATAAATGAGCAAGAAATCTAATGAACAAAATAAATTGTGAATAAAATAGAATCAGAGGCATAAAACATGGAGCAGACTGATAAATCTCAGAGGGAATGTGGGAGAGGGGGTGGGAAGAGATCAACCAAAGATCTTATATGCACACTAGAGGCCCAGTGCACTGATTTGTGCACCGGTGTGGTCCCTCAGCTGGCCTGTGCCCTCCCGTAATCCAGGACCCTCGGGGGATGTCGGACTGCCGGTTTCAGCCCGATCCTCACAGGATCGGGCTGAAACCAACAGTTCAACATCCCTAGAGGGATGTAGCAGTGTGGGAAGCAGCAGATGGCTGGGGAAGAGTCCGGGGCCAGGTGCCACTCCTGCTAATCCTGGCACCACTCTGCCTACTGCTTGGTAGCACTGCTGCCAGCACTGCCGCAGAGGCATGAGAGGCTCGCACCACTGCAGCTGTGCTCACCAGCCGTGAGCCCGGCTTCTGGCTGAGCAGTGCTCCCACTGTGGGAGCACACTGACCACCGGGGGTAGCTCCTGCATTGAGCATCTGCCCCCTGGTGGTCAGTGCACATCATAGCAACCAATCGGCTGATTGTTTAGTTGTTCAGGCTTTTATATATATATATAGATATGCATTCCTTACGGACAATAGGGTAGTGAAGGCCTGGGGTGGGGCAGGAACCAGGTAGAGGGAGGCAATGGAGGGAAAAAGGGAGACATCTGTAATACTCTCAACAATAAATATTTTTTTAAATGTTTCATTTTTGCATATTTAAAAACTGATAAAAAAATTCACTGTGCTACAAAGGAAAGATAAACTGTGGAATAACATTCTAATGTAATTAGCTTACTTAAATAATGAGGTGTCTCTATAGAAAACTTTTGTCTTATTGAAATTGGAGTATCTCTACTTTTCTTATAATGTTCAGAAACACTCCACTATTTTTTCCAACTTTCCTTATTTCCCTCATACCCAGAGAAAATAACTCTTTTCTATCCCTGCAAATCTGCCAATAAATTCATTCACTCAGAGTATCAGTTTTGGACCACATCAGCTATACTTCACATGTGCATTAGCTCTATTAATACAATGGAGGCTTTTAGATTGAACTGCCATCCAAATAATTGGTTCAACCCATAACAATAAATAAAATAGTTCAAAAGAGTTACACAGCCAGAAATTCAGAAGCATCTCTGCTTTTCCTCATGGAATGTTGTCTCCTTTCACTTAAATTTGAGAAATTAATTCTGTACCGACCACTCTCAATTTGCAAAAATTCTCATTACCACAGCTTGGTTGAATAATAGCAGTCCCCTAACTATATAAACTTTAATTACCATGTTATAATCACTGAATAATTGCATAAAGTACAAACTTGCTGCTAGCAATTTGGTCCACATATCACCAGGAAAATAATTTGTTTCATGATTAGTGACCAATCCTATCACTTCTTTCAAAGCCTGTCAGTGATTGGTCACTGTATATCTCCATTCAGTTACACTTAGAAAAGCATATGTGTATGCGGCCTCCTTGTCATTCAGTTTTAAATCCATATGACTTATTAGAAAAACGGATTGTTAAAGAGGGAAATGGCCAACAGAGATTAATGTAAAGAAAACAAACAAACAAAAAGACCATTGCCCAGCATGGCTCTGTAGTTGAGCACTGACCCATGAACCAATAGGTCACAGTTCCATTCTCAGTCAGGGCATATGCCCAGGTTGCGGGCTCAGTCTCCACTGTGGAGCATACAGGAGGCAGCCGGTCAATGATTCTCTTTCATCATTGATGTTTCTGTTTCTCTCCTTCTCCCTTCCTCTCTGAAATAAAAATTTAAAAAATTAATTTAAAAAAAAGTGATAACACTGGGAGAGATGCTTGAATGGAACTCAAATGGAACTCAACTGCAGGGATGTTGACACTGCCAACCATTGGGGAGGCTCTAGAAATGCAGCCAGAAAACATAGTGAAGGTGAAGCTATGAAGATATATGAAGAAAACAGTCATAAAGAAATGGATGCATGACCTCCCAAAGTCAGTGATGCTGGCAAGAACTTTTCATTAAAGAAATTCTTAGAAATATTTCACAACATTGAATGGGAAATAGATAAAATGCAAGCTGATCCAAACTTTAGGAGTATGACCATTGGCCGAGGCATGGAAAGATGTTCAGTTCATATCATAAGTTATATGACCACAACAAGCAATCACTGCTCTAATGACCCTTGATTGGTTTTTACAAATAGATAAAACACTTCAATTATCAATGTTTGTCATATTTTAAATAGCAGGGTGTTAAATAAATATTAGCTTTAGTATTTAAAAACATCTCCCTATATACTTAAGACCAAAAGTGAGAGAGCGTTAAATGTTTTGGCAATAATTTCTAATGATCGTAAAACAACCATGCTTTTCCCATTATTATTAAGATCACTGTGCATGGCTTCAGCTTGCACAGCCATCTACTGTGCAAAACAAGGACTACTTGTAATAAAAACTTTTTTTAACTCAATAGCTAGAGACCTGTGGCTTTCCACTAGAGGTTTATTTCCAAATTGGGGAGTAAAGAAAGGTATACTCATTCACTGGGCTTTGATTATACTGTCCCTATGAATATTCGATTTTAATATTTCAGTGTAATATTATTCCAAGTTTAATTCCCCATCCCCCCACCCCCACCCCCAGAAGCTTAATCTAAATGCAGTGCAGGCTCTGATCGTCTTCCTTCCTGTACAGAACTCAAGTAGCTTACACTTCTGGTAACAAAGTTGTGTATTGTTCTCACATGAGTGCAGATGTCTACATCACCCAGGAAACCAAAGATGCAATTCTAAAAGGAGCTCTCGAGGGTTTACAATTAACTGAGTTCCTTTGGTTGCCAGTGCAGAATTGTGCCAAGCAAGCTCTGTGTACACAGGTTTGAACCTAACCACGGCTGTGGAAAGACTAGAAGAGCTTTAACTGACTTGAGGGGGAAAAGAGCTCAGGGGGAGTTGATGGAATCTTTTTCTCAAATTTGCAGATTGTCTAAATTAAACTTGCCATTCAAAGTATGAACACAGATTGTCTCTTGTTTATTCAGTCTCATAATGGCCCCAAAGATCAAGTGATTGCCAAAGGGACAGAGGGACTAGAACAGGACAAGAAGCTCCTATCCTACAATACCTTTTATTCCAAAGAATGTTATTTGAAACCCCAAACACTTTTTCCTCCTCCTATCAACGTTGTATGTGGTGGACATGCCAGCCCGCAGAAATGTATTTAATCCAAAGTGTAGCTCAACTGTTGTGCTAATCACTACACAGAATTAACCCTTTAATTTTCTAAAGATTATTTTGTCAACAAGCTCACTACAGGGAATAAAGACAGAACACAGGAATGGAATAAAAAAATCTACAGAAACTGCCTTAAACTTGCATTAATTTGATTAAGAAACCCAGATACACAAGAAAAAATATCACTTGTAATTATACTGCCTATGGATAACAATATTCACTATTCTGATGCATATTCTCTGACACTTATTTCTATACAATATACACACGTGTATGAATGTATGTAATGTTAATTTTTAATAAAAGTATGATTATATTATGCATTTTTCTTTGAAACCCACTTTTTGTCCCACAACACATTACAGATATCATAGCAAGAAATATATATATCTATATATTATAATTATTAATGGCTTTACTCATACAGGTGAAGAACAACTTGGCAAACAAATTTTATTTTAGGTGTTTAGACTATTTCCTTCTTTTTGTATGATAAATATACATATGCGTATATCACTGAATAGCTGCCTTCACACATTTGTTTCCAGTGGATAAATTTCTAGAATTAAAATGTCAGGTCAAAGAGAATGCCATATTCAGTGGCTTTTATGTGTAGATTCACAAAGTGCCTTCTAGAAAAACTGGATCATCTTGCACTGCAACTGCAGGGAATGTTTGCCCGGCCCCACGTCCATGTCTTTATAAACCTGCTAATCTGACGGAAATAACGGCAGCTCCTTTGCTTTCAGTTCTCTCTCTGCTGCGAAGACTGGACATTTTCCATGATTCCTAGCCTTCTGTGTTTCTTTATTTACAGGTTCTTTTTCCTGCCCTTTGCCCATTTTGCTATTAGAACTTTGACATATTGATATCTTTATATTAAAAACAGTAATAGCCCTGACCGGTTTGGCTCAGTGGATAGAGCGTCGGCCTGCGGACTGAAGGGTCCCAGGTTCGATTCCGGCCAAGGGCATGTACCTGGGTTGCGGGCACATCCCCAGTGGGGAGTGTGCAGGAGGCAGCTGATGGATGTTTCTCTCTCATCGATGGTTCTAACTATCCCTCTCCCTTCCTCTCTGTAAAAAATCAATAAAATATATTTAAAACAAAACAAAAAAACAGTAATATCTTTATACTGCAAGTATTTTTCCAGTTTGTATTTTAATTGTCTGGGTTATTAATGGTTTAAGTATTATTTTTATTTATTGAAATTAATTTTTATTTCATGAAACCTTTCACTCTTTTTAAAAAATAGTTTGCACATTTGGTGCCATGTTGAGAATTGCCTTCTCCATCTAAGGTAATAAAAATATTACTTACATATGTATGTAAGACTGTACAAACTTACTTTAATATTTTATAACAATATTTTGATTTTACATAAAATTAAATATCTATTCATTTAAATCTTACTATCTATTATTGTATCTTTTTAGTTCTAAGATTTCCACTTGTTTCTTTTAGACTATCTATAACTCTCTTGACATTTCCTAATTTCTTCCCTTTGCTTCCATCATTCTTCTGTAGATTAGGATATTAATCATAGTTATTTTATTGTCCGTGTCTGTTAATTTTGCCTGGGTGATTTATTATTATGTTTCTATTAACCATATTTTCCTCTTGACTGAATTATATTTTTTGTTTCTCCTTATGTCTAGAAAATTTATTATGCAGTAAACATTGTAGATAATACATTGCAGAGTTTTTAAGCTCATGTTATCTTGTTAAATTTTTTTAAATTTCCAGTTAAATGCAACTGAACGAGTACAAAAGTCCTCAACATCATAACTAGGTTCTTGGAAACTGTGACTTTAAGTGAAATGAGATATCATGAAACCAGTTTTACCATAGGCTAATTGATATAATAAACAAGAGTTAAGTTCCTATGACATATTTCTAGTCACAAAAATTCTAAGATCCAAAACACTTCTAATAGTAAGCATTTAAATAAATGTGAGCTATAGATACATTTAAAAAAGATTAATAAACATAAGTAAGATTATTTTGCAACCCACGTAATTAAGTTCATGATCACGGGTAGCCAGATTCCATCTTGGTAGCTCAGGGCAGTAGGCTGAAAGGCAACCCTGAACAGAACAATCTTTCATCGAAGGGCAAACTCACTCACACTCATACCCACACTTACTCAGACTGGACAATTTAGACACTACCGCCAATTCACCTCACGTTCACATCTTTGGGATGTGGGAGAAACCCTGAAGACATGGGGAGAACGTGCAAATTCCACACAGACAGAGGCCCAGAGGGGAATCAATTTTTGTTTTTGTTTTTTTCTCATCAGTCTTACAATGAAATACCATTATCCAAGACCTGCTGTACTATCCAATACCATAGGTTTATTTTGGTTTGTTTCTGACCTATTCCATCCTGTTCCTCTATTTGCCCTTGAAACAAAACTCTGATTCTTCCTCTGAAGAGTATTGAGTTTTATTCCAGCAAACAAATTAGTGGAGGATGGCCTGGACAGTGTGGAGGAGTGGTTTCAGGCTTTGTCAAAGCCAGTCCATTTCAGTTTTGCCTTTTCTCCTGAGAGATGGTTCTCACTAAGCCATGGCCCTCTGGGTTCCATGGAAAGCTTGCAGTATTTTCCAATGGAAAGTCTGAAGTGTTTTCTGAATATCATTAAATTGGTGGGAATTAAATTCCAAACTCTATCTCCCCAGCATCCAGATAGCTGTTAAAATCTCTATGCTGCCTGTTTTTTGTTTGTTTTTGTCTTCTAGCTGCTGTTTTTTTCCTGGGGGCTGGGGGTGGGGGTGACTTGGAGATTTGTTCCCCACTTCTGTAGTTCAGGAGTCAGGCAAGACTTTGAGAAGAATTTGTATATGGGTTTGGGGTCTTCCCTTGTGTTTCTGCTTTCTGGGATATCCTTCCCTTAGTATGTAACAACATGACCACACCTACCTGCAAGGAAGCATGGGAGATGTAGTCTTTTCCCAAAATTTAATTATAATTTTTGTGAGATGTCCTCTTAATTCCATGTGCCATAAGCTCAGCTAACTGGTGATCATTTTTAAGTTTTAATTATATTTTATCATGTATTTCTCTATCAAGAGAAAAAATAAAGTATGTTCATTGATATTCTACAACTTAGTTTTGTAGAAGGGATGTCAACATATAAAGTGAAAGATTAGTATACTTTTATTTCTTTCCATCTCCAGGTTTTTGTTGAAATAATGTCTTTTCAAAAAATCCAGATTACCATTATTATCATTTCTTTTTGGATACTTTGTATCTTCTAACTCAATACATTATATATTTGAGATTTAAATTAAGTTATGTGAACAATATTAGGCTATATTCCCCCACCCCTTTCTAATTTTTAACTAACACTTGCTTTTATTTAATAATTTCAGGAGAGGTAGGCAGACAAAATACTTTTTTAAGCCGTTGCTTGTCTGCAAATGTCTTTCCTGATCTTGCAATGAACAATGGCTTTTTAGGAAATTATTTTTTTCTGCCATAAGTCTGTTGGTATTTCTTCCTCATCTTCTAGCACTTAGTTTTGTAGAAGGGATGTCAACTAATTGATTCTTGTCTTTAAGGTTTTCTGACTGGATACTTGAAGGGCACTCCCCTTAATTTCGATAGTCAAATTACTAGAATTATGTCTCTTTTCATTTATTTTGCTTGACATGTTATGAACCATTTATTATGAAGAAAGTATCTTTTTTTAAACCCCAGAAGTAATATTATCTGTATAATATTACTTAAATATATACACACGCACACATTCATGTGTGCACATTCACGCATACACACAGACACACAGACACACACACACACACACACACACACACACACATATTTACAATTTTCTTTTGACTTGATGGTTTGCTTGGACTATTTTCCCTTCATTTGTGATAGTGTTTTCCCAAATTTCCATACCATTAAAATTACTTCATGTTCTTATTTTGAAACATAGATAAACCTAAGTCCAATCCCCAACATATGGAACTAGGATCCCTGGGGAGGGCACACAGAACAAAGAATCTTAATGTGTCCACGTGGCTATTACACTCATGAACATTTGGGAAGCATATTAATGTATTTCTTATTATGCCTAGTTTTTAGTTTGGTTTTCTGGATCTATCCTTCATTTATACCCTACTACTTTTTCTTTCTGTCTTCTCTGATAGTTTCTTGATCTGCTCTTTTAATTACTGATCCAGTTTTCTGTGCTAATTTACTATTCAATGACTAGACTGTTTTATTCAAATTCAGTCATCATGACCACATGAGTTACCTGAAATAAAGTTTTCTGAGTTCATAATTCTTCTGGTTATATAAATGCAATATTGCCTTGAATCTTGTTAAGTAGACACATTAGATTTTTTTAAATCTTCGTCGTTTTACATGAAGAAGTCAGTTCAATATGGGCCATTTTGTCTGACATCTTTCTATTGAATAATTTCATATATAAATTATAATCATCTCATTTACATATAATCATTTTATTACAAATTCATAGAGAGGTGGACTGCTCCACTGTTGGAAATGATACATCTATGTGTTTACATAGACAAAGGGGGGGGGGGGAGAAACATTGATATATGCTATAGTTTTTGCCTGCATAGTATGTATAGCAATTATTCAGTGAAACAGCTAGCAAGGACACTCTCACTTTACCTACCTTCACTTGAGATGAATCCTCTGAGATAGAAGGCTACACTCCAGATAGCTTAGAGATGCTCAACAAATGTTACAAGAAAAAAGATTTTCTTCACAACTAACCCTTGTTGGGAATGGAAGGAAACAGAGGTAGGAGCAAAACTTCTCATTGTAGGCCTTTTTATATTATTTTGATTTTTGAAACATATGAAAGTATTATTCATTTAAAAAATCAATAATGTTTTTAAAAAAGTATTTAAAAATTTAAAGGAATAAGGTAGGATCAGTGGCAGCCCCAGGGAAAGTATTTGATATTTTTTTAAACAAGCAATGGAACTGAGTTGTACCTTAATTCTAGTTTTAAATTTTTGAACTGAAAATATGCTTTTAGCCCTTGCCCGTGTTGCTCAGTGGTTAGAGTGTTGGCCAGTGCACCAAAGGGTCACGGGTTTGATTCCCCATCAAGGGCATGTACCTAGGTTGCAGGTTCGATCCCTGGCCCAGTCAGGGCATCTGTGGGAGGCAACCAATAGATGTGACTCTTTCACATCAATGTTTCTCTCTCTCCCCCTCTCTCTCTTTCACTCTCTCTCACTCTCCCCTAACCCTTCACTCACATTCACTCTAAGAAAAGACAATGGAAAAAATAAGGATTAACAAAAAATAAAAATAAAATCTGTTTTTAAATACAGGTTTCTAAAAATTCTCTTGGGATTTTCTCTAATATGTTAGCTCTTTATTAAAGTAACTATGCCCATTGGTACTTTCACTGCTCTATTAAGAAGCCATCCAGGTTTCATAAAAGCAATAAGGTTAGTCACAGGAAGTTCAGAGAATGTGATCAATACACTGAGAACATAACAAGTGTACCAATTTCTGGCCTCACATATCCTATACAAAGACCTTTAATATATTTTTTATTATCACCCATGCCAAGTTTCATGCATCATGATGGAATTTTCAAATAGTCATATATATTCTTGACAAACAACCTTCCCCAGATGGTAGAGTGAAATACTGAGACATAAAGTCCTATCTTGGTTCCAAACCATATAAATTAAAGGAATATTGATCTTAAAATAATAGTACAGTAAATAATCAAAGCTTTAGCCTGCACTGCCACTGGCATTGTTTGACATTTTGTCTTCATAATGCTCTCCCAAGCAAGCACTTAAAACAGTCAGGCCCATTAGCTCTTTAGAGAGAAAAACATTGTCAACTTATTGACAGACTTCTTTAAGCACAGACCTCCTTCCTGCTTCTGATTACTTGTTCTGGCATAGTGATGACAAAATGCACCCCATTATCTGAACACCCATTTAAAGTAGCTGTAAACACCTGCCTACAAGATAAATGCAGCTGCAAAATGGCAGTTTTCTTACCAACTCTTATTTTTCTGCTATGCACACTAGTCTGAAGTCAAAAACAAGAGTATTCATTGGAGAAATGGCCGAGCATGAATTCACTGATATTAACTGCCTCACTACCAACACCACCAACACTTTTCTTCATTGACAAACAAATTGAAATTACTCCTCACTTTATAAAAGACGCTCAGAGGATGATATTTTAAACAAAAAGATTGGAGCATGGGCCTTAGAATTCTGCAGGAAAAGTAATTATATTACTTGCTTGTGAAAATATTTGCAAATTTAAGTTGAAATCACTTAGTGAAAATAATAGGAGTATATTTATGAATGCGAAGTGTGAGCATTATTGCACATTATTTAGCATAAAATGAAAATAGTTATTTTGGTGATGGAAGTTTTCTTGAGATTAGCTTTTTTTTTCCCTAAAGAGCATAGGTCTGGGAATAGGGAGGCCAAAACAAACTTCCTGACAGGGTACCTGGCACACAACAACCGAATAAGTGTTCATTGAATCCGAAGCAGAATAATCCAGTTCTGAATCTGCACTCACCATTTGCGATCTTGGGTATTTCACTTCTCCATCACATGGTCTTCTCAGCTTATATGATATTCCATGACTCACAGAATAACATGTTACAGTGTGTACAAATATTTGAATTGTTTTATAGGAACATATTATCACAGCATTTTACTATGTTTCACTTAGAAATTACTGTCTTATTTTAAGATGTCAGACCCTGTTGGAACAAGCCCAATATTCAGCTATTTGCTTAAATTTACACGCCTGTGTGGGCAAAACATTAACATAATTGATAGGATTCCACCATTTGGCACTGCATAGACTAAAAATGAGCTGAATTCTGCAATTTTTTGTTTATCCCAACAATATCAAGCTCCAGGCAACAACGGGCTTTTGTGCATCCGTTCAGCCTCCTCGCACTGAGGAGAATATTAGAAGTAGGGTGGGAGCTGGTGTTTCCGCTCGGTTTAGCTGTCCCTGGGATGGGCTATCTGCATCTCACGCTCACAGCTGAGTCTCCCCTCTTTATTTAGTCTCCCTTGTGGGTTGCCTTCATTTTCTGAGTGTTTTTCAGGTTGGACACACTGCTGCAATCAGTATCTACCCTCATGCTCTGCCTAGTTGTTGCTGGGATCCTCCTTGTAAAATTTAGACTCATTTTTCTCTACTCACCTCCTCCTACTCTCCAGTCAGACTGACTGGAGATCTGACTCAGCCAGACTAACCTTCTGAGAGCTGTATCGCCAGCACCTGCCAGGCTACTCATTAAGCGCTCCAATAATCATCCCAAACTCACTTTCAGCTGTTGGCCTTGAGTCCCAGTTCACTGATAAAATTGACGCCATTAGAAGAGAATTTTTAGATCCCTACCAGCATCCATATGTAATGCTCTGCCTTCTTGCCCATTATGAGAGATTAACTCTCTCTACCTACATCCATCTAAACTGAGTTCCATTCCTTCTTCCTTACTAAAGAACATCATCCTAGCAATTCTGTTTCTCCTACATCAACACATTTTCTCTGCTAGTTTATTAGCATATAAATGCAGAGTTGTTTCTCCCACACTAAACACACACACAAAAAAGAACCCCCACAAAAACAAACAAACAAACAAACAAAACCTTTCCTTTATGTGCTGCCAAGTAGCATTAGATTACTTTGCTCTCCTATAGCAAAGTCCCTTGAAAGCATGGTCTACACCAGTGATGGCAAACCTGTGACACGCGAACTCATTTTTTTGGTTGATTTTTCTTTGTTAAATGGCATTTAAATATATAAAATAAATATCAAAAATATAAGTCTTTGTTTTACTATGGTTGCAAAGATCAAAAAATTTCTATATGTAATACGGCACCAGAGTTAAGTTAGGGTTTTTCAAAATGCTGACACGCCGAGCTCAAAAGGTTCGTCATCACTGGTCTACACTGTCTCTGATTGACCTGTTTTCATTCTCTTTTAAATACTTTTCAATATGTCTTTATGCTCAACTTCACCAAAACTGCTCTTATCTAGGTCACCTATAACATCCACATTGCCAATCCTTACCCTCCGTGGCCTACGTGCCGTATGCAACATGGGTGAGCACTCCTCCTCGACAATGGTCGGCAAACTCATTAGTCAACAGAGCCAAATATCAACAGTGCTTCTTCAAAACAGACTCGCCCAGGCTGAAAACTGACTTCTGCGCACGGGCCACGAAGTTTCAATCGCACTGTACGTGCGCCCGCACGTGGTATTTTGTGGAAGAGCCACACTCAAGGGCCAAAGAGCCGCATGTGGCTCGCGAGCCTCAATATGCCAACCATGGCACTAGGCAAGTCTACTCTTCCAGTGGAAGAGCCATCAGTCATCTGGGATGAGAAAATCCAGGAAATTGTTTGCCATTGCCTTCAAAATACATCCAGCGTCTGACCATATCCACCGTGCCCATTGCTGACACCCAGTTGGAGCCACCATCCCCCCCTTTGGATTATTGTGATTATCTCCTAACTGGCCTTCCTGTTTCCTCCCTCGCCACATTGCAATTTCAACATTTCTTCTCAACATATTAGTCGAAGCAATCTTTTAAAAATGTAAATCAAAGGATGCCTCTCTGTTCAAAATCTTACAGTGGCTTCCAATATCACTCAAAATAAAATCAAAGACTTTGAAATTACTTACAAGGACTTGAAGTATGTGATCACCAATTCTCTCCCCTGAGTCACTCTCATAGTTTGTTCTGCTCCAGTACATGGGCCTTGTTTTCCTCAAACATACTGCCAGTGGGGAGAAAGATAGTGAAAAGTAATCATAATCTACTCTGCAGCAATGCTGCTTTGGGGTACAAATATCAACAAAATTGTACCCATATCAAAAAAACAATAACATTAATTATACATCTTAAGTTGAATTGCATTAAAGATATGTCTTATGTGAACTATATAAACACAATGCTAGACCCAATAGGTCCTTTACAAATACAGGGTGTCCCCAAAAATGTATAGACACTTTAGCAGCTGATAGCTCAATTGATGTTTCTTTATTTTCAGACTTAATTCATTGGAATTAATGATTATTCAGTGTGTATACAGTGTGTACACCCTGTATATACACTGTCTCACTTCTCAACATTTACAGAAGTGATATATAAAATTTGCATTTCAAAATCTCACAGAATTTTTAAGAAATTTCTCTGGTGAAATTTTTCAATGTGCTTACTTCCAGGTGTGAAATGAAGCGACTTACAGTATAATGACTGGCTCAATGCCACATACACAACTAAAGATAAATTCCAAGAACTTGGTATCTCTATTCATAAGACTATTTGGACTCTGCTCTAAATGAAAAGGTTGTGTTTGTTGTAAATAAAGTACAAGTAGGGCATTTTAAATGAAAATAGGCAACATATATTAGTCATTTCCTCGTACATTTTATAGTTCAGTCATTCTAGGACCCAACGGTAACAGCAGAGTACTGACTCGATATTACTTTCTGCTATTGCTGAACTTCTTCCACACCATCACACCAGCCCTTTCAGATCTCATCTCATTACTGAGGGAACTGACAACCAAGTTGAAACTGTTTTACTGCTGGATTATTTCCAGGATTTTTGTAGCCCTTTCCTTGGAAACAGGTTTGCTAATCTGTTTCCTACACATTCCAGACAATCATCATTCACAATGCTTGACCTCAAGTGTATTTTAAACATCTATTTCCAGGGACCAGCAAAAATAATATAAGTAATTTCTTTATCATTTTCTGTAGTATAGAATGGCAGCCACTTTGGCTACTTTATTTTATATAGTTTCCTAATATAGTTAAGTTAATGAATACATATTGATGTTGATAATGGGGAAATTGAAGACTGCTTTGAAGACTTCATTAAAGAAGAGAGCACCCAAATAAAAATGATAAACTATTTCAAGATTGACTGTAGCCTAACAAGTTAACACTCCAAGGAGCTTTCTCTCCCTTGTCACCTGGTGACAACAGCTGCTGCTAATTGTTAAGGAAAGCAATGAACCATTTATTATGCATTTACTAAATGAGAAGAATATTTTGAATAATAGGTACACATTACAGTAATAGTTTGTTATAAATATATAAAACATAGCCTTGCACCTTCATGGTTTAGTGTTAATTATCAGGACAGCATGTAGGGGACAGGGATCAGGCCTGTCGGTTTGGGATATAGGAAACGTTTCTGCCTTTAGAGGACCTGAAAGGTACAGATCTGGAAGAAGAGGGTTCTAAGTCAAGGAGATGTGGTGTCCAAAGACTCGGGTGCTTGAAAGTGAAGGTGCCAGTCTCGGTTGTTCAGGGGTTGGTAACCAAGAGGCTATTTTTGACTGGACCTTTGCTTGGAATCGCAGTTTAAACAAGTTAGAACTGGGAATTCCAGTTACTTTCAGATCTAAGAGTGGCCTGAGTACAAACTTAGGGAATATAGACATGTTCTTTAGTTATGTTAGAGCTTAGGGTTGCAAACCGGCGGTCTATGGGCTTTACAAGCAGCAAATGTTTCGCCCTCCCACCTCACCTGAAGGCCTTTGGGTTGCAAATCCTGCTCCAGGATAGGAGAACTAGTTAAAGTGTTTCAGTAAAAGAAGAGCATATGCAATGTAGTAGTTTCAAAACAGGAGTCTGGCTGTGTTGTTTAATAAGAACCAGAAAGCAGATAAACTGGAATGAGGAAAATCTACTAGGTCACAGTGGTCGGCAAACTCATTAGTCAACCGAGCCAAATATCAACAGTACAACGATTGAAGTTTCTTTTGAGAGCCAAATTTTTTAAACTTACTATATAGGTAGGTACATTGTTATTAACTTAATTAGGGTACTCCTAAGGCTTAGGAAGAGCCACACTCAAGGGGCCAAAGAGCCGCATGTGGCTCACGAGCCGCAGTTTGCCGACCATGGGCCTAGGAGATGGCACTAGACATTGGAGCAGTGGTTCTCAACCTTCTGGCCCTTTAAATACAGTTCCTCATGTTGTGACCCAACCATAAAATTATTTTCGTTGCTATTTCATAACTGTAATGTGGCTACTGTTATGAATCGCAATGTAAATATCTGGTATGCAGGATGGTCTTAGGCGACCCCTGTGAAAGGGTCGTTCGACCGCCAAAGGGGTCGCGACCCACAGGCTGAGAACCGCTGCATTGGAGGCTGAAATGAAGTCCTAAACCAGCATGGGGATGTGACAAAGAGGAAAGGGGAATTCCCGAAGGCATTCAATAGTTTACTTACAAAGTATTCATGGGACCTCTAAAATGGTGCCCAAGAAGTCTTTGCCCTCATGTAGCTTATAACCTGTTGTGGGAGACAGACTGCCACCAAATAACACAAATGAATGCAAAACTGTAAATGTTCTGTTTCAAAGGGCTGCACATGCTTCTAATAGCCACGGAAATTTCAAGTAATACTTGAAGTTGGTCTGAAGGATCAGTTGGAATTCATCAGACACAGGAGGAAGGTGCAAGGGTTCTAGGCAGAAAACAGAGCAAATGAAAAATCCCTGTGTTGGGAAGACCTCGTTTTATTGCACTGCTTCATTGAAGGTCACACGTGTTGTACTTTCTATAAATTAAAGCAAGACCCTCCACCAGCAAACAGATTACAACTGGCTTTATTCTGGTGGTCCGGAACAAACCGTGATATAGCTGAGATATGCCTGTAGTAGACATTGAGAGAAGGTCAGTGTGGCCAAGTGCAGGGAGAGGGGGCTCACAGGAACACGCCAGGCCAGGCAAGGTCTTATTAAGGAGATGTGTCCTTATGTTAAGAAATACTGGAAGATTATCTGAAAATTGTATGCAGCTGGGTGATAGGGTGAGCTTTATGTTTCAAAAGAACATTCTGGCTGTGGCAAGGATGGCATGCGAGGCGTGGAGAAGGGTTCAAACCTTAACACTGCTGGTAATACTAAATTTTAGACAGAACATGTGGGTAAAATAAAATACTTAGCACTTTCTAAAATATATTTTGTGAAATACCAATGCAAAATGCCCTAAGGGCAAAGTGTTCCATGATTTAGTAACATTGGGAAATGCTGCACATTTTATCCCCTCGTAGAAATTTGCAATGAGTGTAGAACATTAAAGACTCATGCTGTGAAAAAAAAAAAAAGCTAGAATAAAAAGCGAAGCATGTTTAACTTTGTGAAACCCAGAATATCATGTGTTGTAAATGTTTCCCTCCATGTCCCGCGTGGTTCAGGGTTCAATATCTGGAAGAGGAGCTGCACACAAATGAAACAGAAAAGACAAGAGATAATTTGGAAATATTGGGGACCAGGCGGGTAAGTCCAACTCAAGAGGAAGGACTTCCACCGGTGCTCAGTCCGCATCGACCTTTTATAGTCTGAGGTAAACAATGCAGTGGTTACCATAGTTACAGTTCTTGTGAGTTTCACCTGTTTTGATCATGTTTCCACTCCCTCTACTTCCCTCAGCCCATTAGCTTCCCAGGTAAGATCTGGGGAGTGTTATAAGGTCAAGCCTAATTATGCTAAGAGGACTGAGCCCTCTAAGCTGGGACTTGTTTGTGACTTTGCCAGCAGGTCAGTCCAAGGCTCAACCCTATATCAGTTTCCCACAATCATGACTGTATCTAACCTTGAAACTTATTGCACATACAACACCTCTTGGGAAATACAAAGATAGACTGTCTTCTTACAGTATAGAACTGGTTTTAGTAGATGGCTCTGCCTAACTTTTCATACTGCTAGTATGGAGAAATATTTTTCACTTACATTTTTAAAAATAATATTGGAGAGAAAAAAAAAAAACAAGAATAGAATTTAACCCATGAGGCTATTGCAACTATACAAAAATGAAATAAATTTAGGAGTGAATAATAGAGATGGATTTAATTCTAAGGAACTGCTGTGGGGGGAAAGTAATTTAAAAAAATAAACATTTCAAAAATGACATGAATGATTACATACCTCCAACAATAAGAAAAGTACATGTGAGCAGCACCCAGCCTCCACGAACTTCTTAATAAGCCTTGCCTCCTGCTATTTAAGCCCTTGCTCTGCACCCTCCCATACTGACTCACCCTGCAGTTGACCAATAGAAGCTAGTGGGAGTGACTATGAATCCCAAGTTGTAAAAGACTCTACAATTTCCACGTTGGGCGTTTGGGTTCTTGGATTGCTTACAGCCACTAGGCCATGAGGACATGAAAGCTACCCATTTGGAAATAGCTAGGTAGGAGGAGCTGAGGTTCCTGTGACCAACAGCCAGCATCCAATTGCCAGCTAACTGAGTGAGTCACCTATGGCAGATCTCATAGCCTCAGGCACGCTTTACAGCTCCTGCTGACCTCTGACTGCAACTGCCTGAGAGACCCCAAAAGAGAACTGCCTGGTTGAGTACTTCCCAAGCCCTTGACCTGCAGAAACCATGCAAGATAATAAAAGATCATTGGGCTTTTAAGCTATTAAATATCGGGGTGTTTTTAAAAGCAACCATCGCTAACTAACACAGAGTTCTTTTAGAAAAAAAAAAAAATTGTTCTGAATAAGTGGTTCTCAACCCTGGAGGCCCATTAGAATCACCTGGGAATCTTTTTAAAATCCTGATTTCTGGGCCTCATCCTCCGGAAATTCTTTCTTTGTTATGGGGTAGGGCCACAACATTAGTAACAAAGAAACAGAATTTCCAGAGTATGAGGCCCAGAAATCAGGATTTTAAAAAAGATTCCCAGGTGATTCTAATATGCAGCCAAGGTTGAGAACCACTGTTCTGAATGATACTTTCTTGTTGATATAAGTCACAGAGATATACTTTGCCAATTAAGCATTAATGTTTGTCAAGTGTTTTATTTGTCTGGCCAGTGTGGCTCAGTGGTTAAATGTCTACCTATGAACCAGGTCACATGTTCCTAGTCAGGTCACATGTCTGGGTTGTGGGTTTGATCCCCAGTAGGGGGCATGCAGAAGGCAGCCAATCAATGATTCACTCTCATTGATGTTTCTATCTCTCCCTCTCCTTTCCTCTCTGAAAGCAATACAACATTTTTTAAAGCATTTTATTTGACTTTCAAATTTGCGTATTCTATGATCCTCAGAAAGAAAGCTTCAAGGATATCATCTGAAAATCTGCAGAGAAAAAAAATTTCATGATATAGTTCATAGGGACTGACAGACAACATCCCAGATGCTAATGTACAGCCAATCTTCTTTAGAGGAAGCACATTGTCACAGGAGTGGGTTTTTAGAAGACTGTCAAATCTTGAATAGGATAAGCTTTCTGTGATGATGAATATGACAGAAGGCTTTGAAAACTCTGCTAGCCATAGTGAATGAAGTGGAAAATGTTCACAAGGTGAAGAGATTAATCTCACACTTTGCAAGGTCTTTTCCTTAATAACATCCACCAAACCCTTTCCACTCCTATCTCCTGTATAGCCTACTCAATTAGAGGTAATAATGGAGGCCTGGGATAGAATGTAATTCATTTCCATGATCCCAACATTCATTTTATCTATTAGCTTCAACCTTGTTCCTTATGTCTTACTCATATGCTTCTAACAGAGAAAAACGATCTTAAATTTTTTTCTTCCCATTTTTTTGCCCACTACGAATCACTTTATGAAGTCTTTTTTGAGTAAGAGCATTGCTCCAAATCAGAGACTCTTGGGAGAAATGTGAGCAGGCATAACTACAGACAACCTATAAGAAAAATGAGCCTTTGGATACCAAAGAGTTGATGGAATGTCGGCCTGCAGACTGAAGGGTCCCGGGTTTGATTCCGGTCAAGGGCACATGCCCAGGTTGTGGGCTGGACCCCCAGTGTGGGGCTTGCAGGAGGCAGCCAATCAATGATTCTCTCTTATCATTGATGTTTCTCTCTCTCTCTCTCTCCCTCTCCCTTCCTTTCTAAAATCATTAAGAATATTTTAAAACAAAGAGTTGATGTCTTTAATTCTAAGCATTTCAGTTTTATTTATTTCAGAATCATCTAGACTAAGAAACTGAAAATTTTATAATAGTCATAATGTTGAAGAAAATACAAATCTTCATATATTTTTACTTACGAAAAAGATATTCAACTTTCAGTTCCAGCTCAAAATAAAAAGAGTTTCTCTGGTCCTTACAACAAGAACAAAGCTGAACAAACTGAAAATCAATGACTTTTCTTGGACTCATCAGAGAATCGAGGTCACAGAGCAAACTACCACCTCAAAATCTGGACAGGTAAGGTGCACACAGAACCACAGATGAGATCAATTTACTTGGAGCAGAGGCTGCTGGAGCCAGAAACTGGTAGAAACAGTAAATGGTGATTTTGATGAATTGCTAGAGGCTGAGTGTGGACTAACTTGAGAGGGAGGAACACCTGAGGCCCCATCCCACACATTTTCACCAGTTTGACAACAGTTGCTCACAGTGAAGACCCCCCAAAAAATGCCCTTATGTTGCTGGCAGTGGGAGGAGAAAAGCAACCATTTTGAAATGTCCTGAGTTTTTCCTCCATAACAAAGGGCTACTCTCAAAGGGAAAATAATTTACTGGTATAAGGTCCTCCTTATCCTACTCAGGAAAAGAGCAATTATTCAAATTGTTGCCCTTACTCTTAAAACTCAACCATAAGAATACAGACAACCCAATCAGAAAATGGGCCGTAACCGGTTTGGCTCAGTGGATAGAGCGTCGGCCTATGGACTAAAGGTCCCAGGTTCGATTCCGGTCAAGGGCATGTACCTGGGTTGTGGGCACATCCCCATTAGGGGGTGTGCAGGAGGCAGCTGATCGATGTTTCTCTCTCACTGATATTTCTAACTCTCTATCCCTCTCCCTTCCTCTCTGTAAAAAAATCAATAAAAATATATTTTTTTAAAAAAAGAAAACGGGCAAATATTTGGATATTTCACCAAAGGAGATCTATAGATGACAAATAAGCATATACAAATAAAATTAAGAATTTCTGTCCATCTATATATATATATATATATATATATATATATATATATATATATAGAGAGAGAGAGAGAGAGAGAGAGAGAGAGAGAGAGAGGTGATATGCAAATTAGGCCGGGACACTATAACAGGTCGATTGGGCAGGAGGAGTTGCCTGTGCAGTGTCGGGGCGGGCTGGCAGGGGCCTCAGCACGTGCCTGCACTGGGGGAGGGCCTGATCAGCAGCGGCCGCAGCAGCTGCGGCCCGGGGAGCAAGGCAGGGCCAGGCCCGCAGCGGCCGCAGGGGCTGCTGTGCTGTGGGCCCAGGTCAGGGCTCATGCAGGAGGCAACCGATGGATGTGTCCCTCTCACACTGATGTTTCTCTTTGTCTTTCCCTCTCTCTCCCGTGCTCTCTAAAAATCAATGGGAAAATACCTTGAGGCGACTCGAGGGCGGGGGGGGGGGGGGGGGGGTGCGCGGTGCCGCGTGATTTCGAATCGCCTGCTGGGCTCCTAGTATACTAATAAGAGAGTAAAAAGGCAGCACATGCAGTGGAAAGATATTCATAATAGATACATCTTTTTAAAAAAATATATTCTGAATATATTGAGAACTCCTATGGATCAACAGTAAAAGGGCAGACTAACCCAGCAGAAAATGGGCAAAAGTTTCTGAACAACTACTTTAAAAAGAGGATGTCCAAAAAAAAAGAAGAAAAATATGAAAAGGTGTTCAACTTCATCAGTCATGACAGAAATGAAAGTCAAAACCACAGAGATTTCACTCTATGCCTCCCACAATGTGAAAAGGAAAATAAACAAATAAATCATAATAATAAGTAAGTGTTGGGGAGGATGTAGAGCAATCTGAATGCTCATATGCTACTGTTGGGAGAGTAAGTTAGTAAACCACTTTGCAAAACTCTGGCAACCTTTATTACTGCTGCCCGTAAGAGGAAGGAGTTAAAGCAACTGGGTTTTGATCCGTTCACTGCCCTTACCAAGGGGTGACTGTTGGGAGAAAGGCTCATGGGCTCATCCAGTCTAATCTACTTCAAAACCAGCTCTCAGATAAATAGACTAATGATATCTGCTAGGAAGAAGTAACCTTAATATGAAATGCCCTTGGTAGGGTGTTCAGGCTAAGCATTACCTACAGGGAAAGAACCCAGGATATATGAGAAATGGCCCTCTGGAGAACTTCTTGTAAAGCTACACAGCTCTTTGGCTTCGCAGTTTAAATGCTCCTGCTGTGTGAAGTGACCCTGCAAATGTAACATGGAGATCTCATCTATCACCCTGGGCCTGCGGGACTCATCCGACAAGGAAAGACAGGATCTGGGAAACCACCCTTGGTGCCCTAAACCTCTCTCTGCTCCTTCTGAAATTTTCAGTTGCCTTCAAATTGAAATGATTTCATCAAGTTTGCTAAGGGATAAAGTTTTCTCTGTGATTATAGTGAGTTTGATTTGATAATTCCATCCTGTGTGTTAGCTCATACAAACAGACCCAAGAATCCCACTCATAGATAAATGCCAAACAAATCACTCACATCTAAGACCCAGAACTGTTACAGTCTTTGCTGCACTATTCTTAATGGCTCCAAACTGGAAAATATCCAAATGCCTTAAAGGAAAAAAATGGATAAACTGTGGTATGTACACACAATGGGAGGCTTTTCAGCAGCTAATAACTTCAACTACATGAATCATTAGGAATACTAGTAGCCCTGCGCACGAATCCATGCGCAAGTATCTCGTTGCTGCTTGCCTCAGCTGGCCACTCGCCCACCACTGCTGGTAGCTCTCTCATAGCTCGCTGCCCCGCCCTCCTGTAGCTCTCCACCACTTGTAGATTGGTCATGATGTTATGGAGTAATGGATAATTAGCATATTCCTCTCTTAGTATATAGGATACTTCACAAACAATGTTGGTTGAATTAAGCCAAACTCAAAGGATACTGTATGTTTCTAAAAGCACAAAACAGGCAAAATTAATCTAAGCTGTTAAAAGTCTGGTAATGTGCACCTTGTTGAGAGCAGATAGTATCAAAGGAGAGCATGAGGGGACTTTAGGGTATTGTTTTGTTTCTTACTCTAGGTGCTGGTAAATTCAGTTTGTACAAATGTATCGAACTGTACACTTAGGGTAAGTGAGCTAGAGGAATAAAAGTCTCCCTGTTGGAAGCAGTGCCCATAAATGGGTCCTTGATCTCCCACCATGGTCTCTTCCAGAGGCTTCTGAAGAGATCCCTATAACTTTCAAGCCAAAGTATTTATGCATATAATGTGGCAAAAGGTGGAGCTGAGTGATGAAATGAGAACAGCGGCATACTAGGATTGTAATTGAAAAGAACAACAAAACTTGTCAAGCAAATATAACTTTAAAAACTTTAGAGATAGCAGGTCATCTAATTTTTGATATTTCTATACCTTTATATTTTGGTTTTAAGAAAATATTTTTGTATAGAGTTTTAATTAAAAATTAATACTGTCATATTCTACTCCACAAGAATATTCAATTTTCTATTATTTTTAGTACCTCCTAAGAACCTTAAAACATTGCTAACTTGATAATTCCAAATATATATTCCTACTTTCAGAAATTATGACAATGGTGATGATTATGATGATGATAATTATAGCAACAAATTCCCCTTAAACCTCTAATCTATAAAGATACTGTGATAAACACTCAAATATAGGTGTTCTTAATTCAGAGTCCAATAAAATTTAGAGATCCATAAATTTGAATGAGAAAAAAGACATCTTTATTTTCACTAACCTTTAACTAAAATTAAGCACTTCTGTCAATGGAAATTTAGCATTTCTTTCAACAGACATCACTAAAATGTTCATCATACAGATATCTTGAAATACTTGTTTATGCTCATCACTACATTGAAATTATGAGTTATCTGACTCTCCATCAGGTCTTATACAATGTGTAAAGAATCAAGTATATTCCTATGTTGCATGATATTTAATATATTAATCCTCACCCAAGGATATATTTTTCCATTTTTTTTTAGAAGGGAGGGATGGAGAGTGGGAGAGAGAGAGAGAGAGAGAGAGAGAGAGAGAGAGAGAGAGAAAGAAACATTGATGTGAGAGAGACATATCGATTGGTTGCCTCCTGCACAGGCCTTGACTAGGGCCAGGGATCGAACCAACAACCCAGGACATGCCCTTGACAGGAATCAAACCCACAACCCTTCAGTGCACTGGCCAACGCTAACCACTGAGCAGCACCATCCAGGGCAATCTTTAACATTTTGATAAGTGTACTTCAAAATTATTTTTAAATAATTCTATATATTTTATTTTATGAATTGAAAAAATGTTATTTCAATTATAGCAAAGGGTTTCATGGCACCAAAATGGTTAAGAACCCCTTAAATATCTCATTTAATTCTTACAATCTCTGAGATTGATATTATCATCCTCATTTTATATTTCATCCTCACCTGAGGATATGTTTTATTGATTTTAGAGACAGGGGAAGGAAGAGAGAAAGAAAAAAATATCAGTGCTTGAACTAGCAACCCAAGTATGTGCCCTGACTGAGAATCAGACCTGCAACCCTTTGGTACATAGAATGACTCCAACCAACTGAGCCACACTAGCCAGGGCTTATCATCCTCATTTTAGAACCAAGTGAAATGAAGCATGGAAAGTTGAATGACTTCCAAGGTTTACAAGACAAGTAAGTCCCAAGGCTAGGATTTGAACCTAAATTCATCTGACTTCAGAGCCTGTCCTCTTGGTCACTGGTCTATGTAGCCGATTACAAATTTAAATCCTAGCACAGTGGCTTTCAAACTGTTGTCTACAGGGCCCTGGGGTTCTTTGTATGTGCACTACGCTGTGCCAGGGGAAGCAGTAGAGACCAAATTTCAGTCAGAGAAGCCCTTTGTTGATAACTTGGAATTCCATTTAAATTTTGCTTTTAAAACTTATTTCTGCTAGTGTTACAAAAATAAGTTTTCTCTTATTTCTGTTTTGTTTCCCAAATAAAAATAAGTCCATAAAAAATGATTTAAGCAATTGTCCTAAAATGACATAAAAATATATAACTCTTAGTCATGAATCAATGTAAAATATCAGTTACCAGACAAATACTTTTGTTATCAGCCTATTCAGCCAGCTAAGGTTCCAAATACATCACTTCACTGAGTAATTTAATCCTTTAAAATTTTAATCTGATGGGACATCTCCAGTTGTGACTCCTCAAAGTCAATGATAGAACAGGGGAAGAGTCCCAGACTTTCTTAAGATTGAACCAACCTCCTCCTACTCCAATCTCCAAATACTAAATTTATTCCATAATTATTTTTATATGTATCTTTATTAATTTCAGAGAGGAAGGGAGAGGGAGAGAGAAAGAGAAACATCAATGATGAGAGCGAATCATTGATCGGCTGCCTCCTGCACACCCACTACTAGAAATAGAGCCAGCAACCTGAGCATGTGCCCTTGACCTGAATCGAATCTGGGACCCTTCAGTCCACAGCCCAATGCTCTATCCACTGAGCCAAACTGGCGAGGGCTATTCCATAATTTTTTATAAGACTTTCAATGAGCTGGTAGACTTGGCCATGCTGAAACTATGATGACTGACAGCATGCTAGATTTGGCTGTAGTAAATGTTTAGCATACACTTACTCAACCTCCCTAATATCTTATTTTTTGTTGTTGTTGTTAAATTAAGCTTCTTGACTTGATTACTCCCTGTGGAATTTCTGTGTGTTCCATGGGACAATTTCAAGATTATAGATAGACAGAGTTTCAGATTTACAAAGATATGTTGCATGTTTGGAAATGGTATCATTTAAACCCCCCATTCAATTAGGAGAGTTTAAATTGAGGCAAGAAAGTTGCATACACACGTGCACACAAAACCCCCACCCAACACATTGGATTTTTTTCCTTTTGGGGATATTATTCAGGTCAGAAGGGATAGAGATGGGTTAGCAAAGAAAGAGAAGTCTTTTTAAGATCCATCCCTTTTGTGATGAGTCAGAAGGAAGTACAGCAGCTGACTATACTACACTTGGGAAAAGCAGCGGATCCAGTATTCTTATTTCTGCCATTAAACACATCAGAGAGACCACTAGGGATGTCACTCAGCACTATTAACTTTCCCAGCAAGTATGAAACGGATCTTTGAAGATCAGATCCCAGTGCCCCAGAATATAAAGAAATGAGTGAAAAATAACTTGGGAAACAGATGCTGCTAGATGAGGGAATGACTATGATAAAAACAGAGGAAGATAGAATCATAGTTGTGGAACACGTTTGCCCCAAAATCTTGCTCAAAACATCATCTCCATGAAGACTTTTTACTGATCTTGAATTTCTTATAACTGCAACAAGAAGAAAAGCCTTCTTTAATCTCTGACTCACCAGAATTTTATATATCTGCTTTCAGATGAAGCTATCATTACCTTGTAATCTATCCTCTCTAACCCATTCCCTACAAAACAACACCAAGAGAATATAAATGATTTACATGTAGTACTATTATGCACTTTATTCGGCACTTTAACACAGAGCTATTCAGATGGTTATTACTGATATAAACAAAAACATATACAGTGGTTTTGGTTATCCTAGCCTCACCTTTCTTTTCTAGATTACCTCTGATCAATAATTATCAATCTTGCCCTAGCTAGGTAGCTCAGTTGATTAGAGCATTGTCCTGATATGCCAAGTGCCAAGGTTGCAGGGCTCATACAAGAATCAAGCAATAAATGCATAAATAAGTGGAACAACAAATTGATGTTTCTATCTCTCTCAAAAATAAAATCCTATCTAATAATAGACAAACATGGTAATTAACCATACCTCCGCTACGCTTCCCATTGGCCAATCAGGATGATATGCAAATTAACTGCCAACCAAGATGGCGGCCAGCAGCCACGCAGCTGAAGAGAACATGAGGCTTGGTTGCCCCGGCGATGGAGGAAGCCAAGGTTCCCACCTGCTGCGGCCCGGCTCTGAGCTCCAGATGCAACAACATTGCAATTATAGAAGCTAAACAAACCCCAGATACCTGCTTTCAGCTAGCCGGCCTCAGAGCTAGAGCTGCAACAAAATTTCAATTACAGAAGGTAAATAAATCCCAGAATTAAAAAAAAAAAAGGAAAAAAGGAGAGACTGGGAGCTTCAGTTGCAGGCTTGGCCCGCCTGCAAACAGCCCTCAGCCCTTCATCCAGACTGGCCAGGCACCCCAATGGGGGCGTCCACCATAAAGGGGGTGTGGCCAGCCTGAAAACAGCCCTCAGCCCCTCATCCAGGGGGTCAGGCACCCCAGTGGGAACCCCCACCCTGAAGGGGGTGCGGGCAGCCTTAAAACAGCCATCAGCCCCTCACCCAAGCTGACCAGGCACCCCAATGGGGATCCCACCCTGACGGGGTTCGGGCAGCCTGAAAACAGCCATCAGCCCTTCATCCAGGCTGGCCAGGTACCCTAGTGGGGACCCCCACCCTAAAGGGGGTGCAGGCAGCCTGAAAACAGCCATCAGCCCCTCACCCAGGCTGGACAGGCAACCAAGTGGGACCCCCACCCTGATCCGGGACACCATTCAGGGCAAACCAGCCAGCCCCCACCCGTGCATCAGGCCTCTATCCTATATAGTAAAAGGGTAATATGCAAACTGACCCTAACAGCAGAAAGACTGGGAATGACTGGTCACTATGACACACACTGACCACCAGGGGGCAGACACTCAATGCAGGAGCTGCCCTCTGGTGGTCAGTGAGCTCCCACATGGAGGAGCTCTGCTCAGCCACAAGCCAGGCTGATGGCTGCCAGTACAGCGGTGGTGGTGGGAGCCTCTCCTGCCTCCTCAGCAGTGCTAAGGATGTCTGACTGCAGCTTAGGTCTGCTCCCCGCTGGCAAGTGGACATCCCCCGAGGGCTGCCAGGCTGCCAGAGGGATGTCTGATTGCCAGCGTAGGCCCAATCCCCTGGGGAGCGGGCCTAAGCCAGCAGGTGGTCATCCCATGAGGGGTCCCAGACTGTGAGAGGGCACAGGCTGGGCTGAGGGACGCCGCTCCCCTCCAAGTGCACAAATTTTTGTGCACCAGGCCTCTAGTCTATAATAATAAAAGAGTAATATGCTAATTAGACCAGACATCCTTTCAGACCTTCTGAATGAAGCCGAGGCTGCGAGGAAAGCCCAGGTCCTGGGTGCTGGAGGGAAGCCCGTGCCAGCAGCCAGTGGAAGGAAGGCCTACTCTTGCACAAATTTCATGCATTGGGCCTCTAGTCAATAAATAATTACCAGTCTTAAGAATAGATAACTGTTCTCTCTCTCTCTCTCTCTCTCTCTCTCTCTCTCTCTCTCTCTCTCTCTGACACATGATAATAACAGACAGATATTAAAGGAGAGACACAATTTAAGCAAACATCTGAGTCACAGTGAGAAGTCCAATAAGTGCCATTGGCATGAATGATGAACAAATTAGACAGACAGGGACAGGGGCATAATTGCAGCAAACTGCGCTCAGAAGCAAAAATGGAGCTGCAATGAGACTCAGAAGCAAAAACATGGTACAGCAATTCATGACTCAAAAGAACAATTCCTCAGGCCTTCTTGTAACATAATCAACATCTGGATCTCACATATGATCTACTTCATCATCTCCCCACCAAAAAATTTTCAGCCACATCTTTCCACTTTCATGTTTCACCAGCATATTCTCAAACCCAAATTGCCACAGAATAAAATACACAAAACCTCCATCTTTAAAATGAAATCTCTTTATTTTCTGTGATAGCACCAGAGCCTAGAACAGGGCCGGGCACACAGTGGGTTCTCAATATTTGTGTTAAATAAATGAATGACTTAATACTCACTCAACATAACTTGTTCATCTCTATGGGCATTCATAAGCAAATATACATTTAATGGAGACATGTGTAGGGCAGTTTACATGAATGACAATGTTAACATCAACCCTTTCATGCCAGGGCTTACAACCAGGATGGGATGAAGGACATTTCTATAACAAGATAAATCATGCAACTCAGCATGTGCTTTGCTAAAGTACACTCTTTGTATATTTACGAGAGAAAAACCATCACAGACAGGTAGATCTAGGAAGAAAAGCTGCATGATAACAGCAACATAATAATAGCAACAGTTATTCAATTTTTAAGAAAGTGCTTTATGTATATTATCCAATTCAAATAATTTTCTACTACCTTATAAGTGTGTACTCTTATAATCTCCATCATAGAGATGAGGAAGATAAGGCCCAGGCAATTAGCTTAAGGGGCACACAGTTAGCAAATGTGGAACTATATTTGGAACCCATGCTTTAACTACTATGTCTTACATAAAACAGTATAGGAATATATTTATTATTAATAATAATAATAATAACAGCTTCTATTATATATTGAGCACTTCCAATACACTTTACATATTTTATTTAATCTAATCTACATAACAATTTGATAAGGTAGGTTCAATCGTTATTCCCACTTTACAGAGGAAGAAACCAATTTAGAGGTTCAATAATCTTCCCAAGTTTCATAGGCAGTGAGACAGCCAAGTGCTGGCTGAGCCAGCCGAGCTCAACAGCCTGCACACTTAACCAGAGAACAAAGACCGGTCCTTCGTGGCAGGCAGCTTTAGAGATGAATCCAGGCAGTGGCAAAGAGTTCAGTCCTATGAGAGCATTTAAGCCCAACTGTATTTCCCACCCCCTTTAAAGCAATGTGAACTCTCTGAAACTTCTGTTTGAATGGAGACTGTCCCCTGCAATTGAAAGAACGTGATTTTACACAGGGATCTATTTGAGACAGAATTCACTGTTGTAAAGAGATTGTCACTGTAGAGGTCTGAAATCTGTGCCAGGGCAGTGACCAGAAGTCTCTTTACAGAGCAATATGGACGGCCGTTGAAGCAGGTATGTGTCAGCTAAAACAATGAATGTTCCTCTCAGGACATGTACCAGTGCGGTCATGCTAAAAATAAGATATTACAGCCCTGGTTGGGTGGCTCAGTTGGTTAGAGTGTTGTCTTATACACCAAAGGATTGCATGTTTGATTCTGGTTGGGGCACATAACTAGGTTGCTGGTTTGGTTTGATCCCTGGTCAATAAAGATTCGGGAGACAACCAATCAATGTTTCTCTCTCTCTCTCTCTCTCTCTCTCTCTCTCTCTCTCTCTCTCTCAATAAATATATCCTCAGGGGAGGATTTTAAAAAATATATTACAAATGAGGACTGTCTGATCAAATGACAGCATCATATTACAAATGATACTTTCTGGTCTACATAAAAAATAGTACCTTGATTGCCTCATCTGTCAATAGAGATAATACCTACTCCATAGGGTGGATGTAAGGATTGAAATTAGATAACATTTCTTAGGTGCTTCAACAGCTCCTGCCACAGAGCAAGCATATTTATTTGTAAGTATTATGTACAATCAATATTACTATAATCCAGCATGGTAATTAGTAATAATAATCACATCATCAATTATCATATGCATCACAAAAACAACAGATCCCACTGATTGAGGGAAGAAAACCAAGGAAGAAAATGATTCAGAAAGTGTGAAGGGAATCAGAGACAATGTATACACTTTAGAAAGTAAGCTAAAGTGATTCAGAAGAAAATAAACAATCACAAGTTAAAACCAAGTATGAAGTTTGGCCTATGGAGGGTAAATACCTACCTTCTAAAATTAGTAGCATAAAAGTACTTAATGAAACATCCAGGCACTCACTGGAGATTCTCAGTGCCACCCCTGAGAGGAAGAACTAAATCATGGAGGTTAGTAAACTCTCAGTTGAGGGAAAATTACTAAGTGTGCCATTTTCCTGAGGCGTCTTCTTGAGGGAAACAAAGCGATTCTTTAATACCTCAAATAGCTTGGGTATGGACCAGTATCTCGACTAATCTAAAATACAGAGCGTCAGAGAAGGTGTGTGAAAACTTATCACAAAGGGTCTAAGTATTTATGTGTTATGAAAACTTACTGGAGGGTACACACAGATTTTTTTTAAAATTAATCAAGGAAGTCAGGGGTTTCCAAAAATTCAGGGTGGAGAACGAAACATGAGCAGATATTTCCTACTGTGCTTTTTTCTACCCATGATATCTAATCTAATAAAAGAGAAACATGCAAATTGACCACATCTCTGCTATGCCCCAAGCCACACCCACCAGCCAATCAGAGCGACTATATGCAAATTAACCCAACCAATATGGCAGCCGGCAGCCACAGAGCTGGAGCAAGCAGGAAGCTTGGTTGCCCCGGCGATGGAGGAAGCCAAGCTTCCCACCTGCCCTGGCCGGCCGAGGCCTCCGATCAAGGCAACAAAGTTTCAATTATAGAAGATAAAAAAATCCCAGATACCTGCTTCCAGCCAGCCCCTCACCCAGGCTGGCCACACCCTCATGGGGTCTCGGTCCCCGCTGGGGGGCTTGGCCAGCCTGCAAATAGCCATCAGCCCCTCACCCAGGCTGACCAGGCACCCCAAGGGACCCCTACCCTGAAGGGGCTGTGGCCAGCCTGAAAACAGCCATCAGCCCCTCACCCAGGTTGGCCAGGCACCCCAGTGGGGACCCCCACCCCGAAGGGGCTATGGCCAGCCTGCAAACAGCCATCAGCCCCTCACCCTGGCTGACCAGACACTCCAGCAGGGAACCCCTCCCTGACAGGGGTGTGGCCAGCCTGAAAACAGCCCTCAACCCCTCACCCAGGCTGGCCAGGCACCCCAGCAGGACCCCCACCCTGATCCAGAACACCCTTCAGGGCAAACCAGCTGGCCCCCACCCATGCACCAGGCCTCTATCCTATATAATAAAAGGGTAATATGCAAATTGATCTTAATAGCAGAACGACTGGGAATGATTGGTCACTATGGCACACACTGACCACCAAGGGACAGATGCTCAATGCAGGAGCTGCCCCCTGGTGATCAGTGCGCTCCCACAGGGGGAGTTCTGCTCAGCCACAAGCCAGGCTGACGGCTGCCAGTACAGCAGTGGTGGCGGGAGCCTCTCCTGTCTCCTCAGCAGTGCTAAGGATGTCCGACTGCAGCTTAGGCCTGCTCCCCGCTGGCAAGTGGACATCCCCCAAGGGCTCCTGGGCTGCCAGAGGGATGTCTGACTGCCAGCTTAGGCCCAATTCCCCCGGGAATTGGGCCTAAGCCAGCAGGTGGTCATCCCATGAGGGGTCCCAGACTGCGAGAGGGCACAGGCCAGGCTGAGGAACCGCCCCCCCCCACCCCCCCCCACCCCCACCGCCAAGTGCACAAATTTTTTTGAACCGGGCCTCTAGTAGTCTAATAAACAACTCGTGATCTTAATCCATCTGTATATTTTATAGAACCTTATGCCTTTTAGATTTTGCACGTGTTCCTTTGAAGTCTGTTCTTGTAGGCCTTCCCACCCACCTTGGTAAATTTTCACACACTGTTGCCTCAATCTCTCAAAACAATATCCATAAAGGATTATATATTATACTAGAGTTTCCTCAGCTCCCCAAGTCTCTCCTATTATTTATGTGGTTTTATATATATGGTGGTCTGAGCTAGAAAAGCTTCTCCCAGATGCCTCTTTCCCTATTATGGGAATAAACCCAAACTTTTTCAAAGAGATTGACAAAACTCCTAAGGACCAGACCTTGGTTCATCAGCCTCATCACCTTTCATATTGATGTATCATCAAAGAATTCTTGGTTCCTTCATATAATAAAATTGCATATTCTATGTGAATCCATAGAAATAGTTCAAGATTTAGGTTTCATGAGTCTTGATAAGCCTGAGTACATTCCCATAAGGAGAGAATTGGAAAATCTTGGAATGTAAACAATAGTTCTCCAGACTTTAAAGTCCTGAGTGGCAAACAACACTTGGGGGCACAAATAAGATTTTTCAAGTCTTTCAGTTGATGATCATGATAGTAAATGTGATGGTTAATTTTATATGTCAACTTGACTGGGCCACAGTCCCAGATATTTGATCAAATATTACACTTGATGTTTCTGTAAGGGTGTTTTTAGAGAAGATTAACATTAAAATTGGTAGGTGATCTTTGAGTAAAGCAGATTGCCCTTCATAATGTGGGTGGACCTCATCCAATAAAACATAACTGACCTCCCCTGAGTAAGGAATTCTGCCAGCAGACAGCCTTTGGACTGGAAATGCAACATCACCTCTTCCCTGGGTCTCCAAGCCTGACAGCCTACTTTGCAGATTTTGAACTTGTCAGCCTCCATAATCAAGTTAGCCAATTCCTTAAATCTCCTCTCTCTCTCTCTCTCTCCATATATACATATATATATAAATTTTATTGATTCTATTTCTTTGAAGAACTCTGACTAATAAAGTAAAAGAAAAATTTATAATTAATTAAAAATAGAATATGTGTGTTTTTGATAAATATGTATGGCATTAGAATGATGGACTTTTGACAAGGGATGAATTGAATTGCACAAAGTAGAGTTAATACATGTTTAATAGGAAATTTGTTGGCCTCAATAAGAGAACCCCAAATGGATAAAAGAGTAGAGGGATATACATATATTTTTTCTATTGTTTTTCTTTTTTTAAAAAATATATTTTTATTGCTTCCAGAGAGGAAGGGAAAGGGAGGGAGAGAGACAGAAACATCAATGATGAGAGAGTCACTGACCAGATGTCTTCTGCATGTCCCCTACTGGGGATTGAGCCTGCAACCTGGGCATGTGCCCTTGACCGGAATCAAACCTGGGACCCTTCAGTCCACAGGCCAGCGCTCTATCCACTGAGTCAAACCAGCTAGGGCAGAAAAGAGATCTTTTAAGTTGGATAACAGATGAGTGAAGAACATAGACAGTGCACTTAACTCATTGACTATAAGTTAAGTGCAATAGAAAGTAAATATTTTCTTCGTTACAGATGACAAAAGTAGAATCAATGGATGAAAACTGTATTGGTAGATATGTTCAACAATTGAAATGGTCTGCCTCAAAAAAAAAAAAAAAGGTTCATTTGGTATATGCAACAGCTTTAAAAACTGTAGGTTATTATTGTTTCTAGTTTTTTGCTCCTCTTCTGAAAGGTTACTTATCCCTGCTCATTACCATGTAACTTGCAGGATCTCTCTATGGGTATGGACTTCCCTGACCCATGTTGGATTTGGCCACATAAAATGCTTTAGTCAATGACTACGAGGGGATGTGATATATTCCAGTGTTTCTCAAACTTCAATGTGCCTATGAATTACTTGTAGATCCTGTTAAAATGAAGATTCACATTCAGTAGATCTAGAGGAAACCTGAGATGCTCTATTTCTAACAAATTTCCAAGTGATGTTGAAGCTGCTGGTCAGCAGGCCAAACTCTGAATAGCAAGATTTTATGCAGCATCTAAGCTTTTAAGTGGCACCATGAATTTTCACCTTCTCTCTTGGTTTTCCCTTTGTCACAAAGCCAGCATGTCCTAAATTTGAGCTACCTTTTCAGCCTTGGTCCTGGAATGAGAAAACATGTGCAGCAGAGTCATAGCTACCAATATCCTATATAATAAAGAGCTAATATGCTAATTAGACTGAACAGCAGAACCACCTTCTGGACGTCCTTCCCGACGACCTTCCAGACGAAGCCGGGGCTGCAAGGGGCTGCAAGGGCAGAGCCCCTTGCACGAATTTCATGCATCGGGCCTCTAGTTAATAGATATGACATATATGTTTTGGGATTATATATTACTGCAAAGGCTAACTAATGCAAGATTCATCTATGAGGGTTTTCATAGAGGGCATTCAATGAGTATAGGCTTAATTAGATTCATGTGTCTTTGCAAATCTAGATTGTAGGTCATACTTGCGCCAACCATCCATAGACCATAGTTTCAGCAGGTTCATGTGTTCCAATAATCAGCAAATTAGTAAAATACTGGGGTTGATTGATACTTCTCTCTTCAATTCCATATCCTGGGGATAGATCTGTACACCTGAGGGCCTCTTAACAATTCAAACTTAGCAAAATGTGCTTGGATGGGTAGCAATCATAAAGCCCAATTTGCCAACAACACTTTGGGAAGGACCTTAGGGAATGACAACTGATGTTTGGTTAGGACAGCGGTTCTCAACCTGTGGGTCGAGACCCCTTTGGCGGTCGAACAACCCTTTCACAGGGATCGCCTAAGACCATCCCGCATATCAGATATTTACATTACGATTTATAACAGTAGCAACATTACAGTTATGAAGTAGCAACGAACATAATTTTATGGTTGGGTCACAACATGAGGAACTGCGTTTAAAGGACCAGAAGGTTGAGAACCACTGGGTTAGGAAGAAATGCACCCTCATGTGATTGAATAACACATTATGCCAGTAACTAAAAGTTTGGGATGAGAGATATTCAGGTGTAACCCAAAGAGAAGGAAGATAAAAAAGGAGACTCCAGGTCAAAAGTGAGAAGTTACCTGTCCTGTGGCAAAACCATGAACTGTCTGTTGTTCCACAAGCCTAGATTTTAGATAAGCAATGTAGGTATGAGGTTGAGATGGTAACTATAGGACTTTACTGGTCCCAAGAGGTTTCGAAGTAATTGCCTTGAGTCAACAGGAAAGCTGCCTGAACTGAAGAAAAGCATACCTTCCCCAAGGAAGCTGGAAAAGAAAACTCCCCACATTCAGCTGTACTAAGCCAGCTGACAGGCACTCAGGAGAGAAGGACTTTGGCAGCACAGAGGAAGGGGTGTTGCCAACTTCATAGTCAAGCCATTGAATTAATGTTGTTTTATCTTAATTAAACTTATTATTATAACCATGCCTTAAGTGTAGCTATCTTGTATTTCGATATTCCCAGGAGGAAATGCTAGAAGAGGAACTATGCCAGCTCAGCAATATTCTGTGAGATTAATTACATAGGGAAATTTGCTAAATTGTGCTCTAACATGGATGCTTTTCTTGTACTTACGTTTTGGATTTTATGGTCACATTCTAAATTGGTTGGAATAATAGTAACACCTTTTTAAGACAAACTCCTGAATAAAGCCTCTAACAAAATCTACTGATACAATATTTAATACAGTAATAATCAACTCATCTGGTACATTAACTTTAGTAGGTGATCACCATTTATCAGAGCCTTGTGAAAGCTCCCATTGGCAACAAAAAACATATTGTTAATATTTACCTTGCCAACTCTAGAATTTTGCAACAGATTTATTACGTATCTGGCTAAGTAGCAATACTGCTGAGTGAGTATTGATCATATATCATAGAAACTGAAAAAAATTTTCCTTTCATCCTGAAATATAACTATCTGCATTTTTAATGCTCTAGAAGGCCATATCTTGCAAGTGTTTAAGTAAACTGTTAAACATCCCTTTTAAGGACGGTTTTCCTGTTGCTGTGAACATAATCATACACATGCTTTTAATGACTGATTAATTTATATTCATTTACCTGTTTCATCATCCAAAATATACTTCATATTTCTAGAGTAAGTTTCTCTCCCAAAGCTAAAGATGTCTTCTATGTGTCATGTCATGACGTAAACTGAGAATGTCTGTGAAATATTTAGCAGTAATCATCATCATCAAACTTTACTTAGAAATCAATAGAGTTATAGGAATATGGTAGTTAAACTAGATGAATAAATAAAAGACCTCAATTCCAAAATTAATGTTCATTTTATTTGCCTTTTTGTTTCTTTGTTTCTTTTATTTTTGTTGGTCAGTTTTTTTTTTTAATTAGCACTTAGAGAATTAGTTGTGCCATAGCCTTTTCAAGGGAACAGTAAGGAGAACCCTGAGTTTTCTGCACATCCTAGATAATGACTCACCATTCAACTTTGAGCTAAGGTTCACGCCAACACAATCTCTACTTGGTCAAGAGTACTGCTCCATAGGAAAAATAACACTTATTTACTTCTCTAGAGAGCTACAAATTTTAATTAATTTCCTAGAGAGCTTTTGACCTTTTTGAATGTGTGCTAACCTTTGTATAATGATCTCTATTTTTGATTTGGTCATATCTTTAAAATTACCTTTAAAATGACCTCACTGGCAAATATTGCAATAAAATGTTAGGTAGGTTAAAATGAAAAGAAGCCTACTCATTTTTAATGTTAAACTCATTACATTACACATAAGCAAAGCATGCCCTTTGACCTTCAACAAAGACATAACAGAAACCTAAGAATGTCAACCATGTGAGAAAGGGCTATGACTATCTCCTGGGCATTTCTGTAAAGTACTGGTCTCTGTGACCTGAATTTTATCATTACAAACCAGTAACAGCAATAACGCATTCCAGGAATTTTTAAATGCAGACAGCAACTGTTAAATGAAATGTCATGATTTTTACTCTGTAACTCGAATATTACTGCTTCTGATAAGAATTTAAGAATGGGAACATGTTTCTTATCCCCAATCCACGTTATGGGCCTTGTTTATGAAGCTAATGCCTCAATATTTAAATCCATAATTTTTAAATGTTGGTTTCCCTGATATTATGCCTTCCTCATCCTTTTTTATTTAATCACAACGACAGTGTCTGCCTCAAATTTCTTTCATCTCTAGATCTCACTCTTATCAACTTTATGTTTTGTTTTCTTAGTTTTTTCCTTATCTCTTCCTAAACAGTGTGGAAAACAACTATAAACTAATATTATAAATGAAACACAATAGCTTTCATTCTAAATATAGGTATTTACATAAGTAATACAAAAATTAACAGAAAAACAATCCTTACCTATTTCAACTAGATCATACTCACAATTTACTAATCCAGTCTGCAAACTGTGTATACCCATAGTTTTCATTATACTTTTCAGAAGTTGTATTTAATTACAAAATATATTAAATATACAAAAATAAAGAAGACAATAAGGGAAACATATATGTTTTCTTCCCAAGGCAAGAAAATATTAGCATTCTATCAGAATCTCCCAATTTGATTTTATTGCTCCCTTCTGAGAAACAGCCACCATTGTGTGGTTGACATATAGTCTTGCCATCCATGTTTTCATAGACCAGTGTTTTCATAAAGAATAGAGAGCAGAGGTCAGCAAACGATAGCCTGTGTGCCTAAAATGCCATGGCCTGTTCTGTATGGTCCATGAGTTAGAGAAGCGTTTTGTTTTGTTATTTTTGTTCTTTTAAGGAATGAGGAGGGTGAGACAATTTTTTAAAATATTGTTTGGGTTCAGGAAAAAGGAACACTCAAGATTTCCCATGGGAGATATAAGTTGGTGGGCAATATTTACAAAAAAAAATCTTTAATGTGTAAATGCCATTCGATCTAAGAATTCCCCCTTTTATTTCTTTATTTTAAAGAGATAATCAGATGTGTTAAAAATTAAGATAAAGAAGGTTGACTGTTAAATAATTTTTGATACATTCATATGACAACATACTATGTAGCCATTTAAAACCACTTCAAAAACTAAAACCATGTCCTAACTGGTTTGGCTCAGTGGATAGAGCTTCGGCCTGTGGACTAAAGGGTCCCAGGTTTGATTCCAGTCAAGCGCATGTACTTTGGTTGCAGGCACATCCCCAGTAGGGGGTGTGGCAGCTGATAGATGTTTCTCTCTCATCAATGTTTCTAACTCTCTATCCCTCTCCCTTCCTCTCTGTAAAAAATCAAGAAAATATATATTTTTAAAAAAACTAAAACCAATTTTTCTAAGGTATTTCTAAATATATATATATATATATATATATATAAATATATATATATATATATATATATATATATATATATATATTGTTTTTTAAAAGTATGTTTTATTGATTTTAGAGAGAGGAAGGGAGAGGGATAGAGAGAAACATTGATGAGAAACATTGATTGGCTGCCTCCTATATGACCCCACTGGGGATGAAGCCGGCAACCTGGGCATGTGCCCTGACTAGGAATCAAACCAGTGACCTCCTGGTTAATGGGTTGATGCTCAACCACTGAGCCACACTGACAAGCTTTAAAATTTAATTATTCATTTATTTAATCTTCATCTGAGTATATATTTTTCATTGATTGTAGACAGAGAGGAAGGGAGAGGGAGAGAGATTGCTAAAGTTTTAAAAGTCACATGTATACTATAATCCCAATTTGAATCAAACTCTATATACATAAGAATAATAACTTTTACTTGTCATGTGCCAGACATATATGTGTGTAAATTTATTTAATCATCACAACAATCCTATGATAATATTATTATCATTTTACAGATGGAGATGCCAAACATAGGGAAATTCAATAATTTGCTTAAGATTAGATAGTAAGTGGCACAGATGGACACACACACACATTTATATCAGAAAATAGCACAGTAGTTGCTATTTTCCCACTAAGCGTGGGAGTATGGGTCATTTTTGTTTTTATATTTTGAACATTTTATATTCTCCAAATTCCCCAAATGACCAGTTATTAATAAACCCAATAAATTATCTATAATAATAAAAGCATAATATGCTAATTAGACCAAACAGTCGAATGACCTTCCAGACATCATTCTGGACGAAGTCACGGCGGCAGGGGCCAAGGCAGAGTGATTAGGGGAGAGCAGGCAGGCAGGAGAGTAATTAGGGGCAATCAGGCAGGCAGGTGAGTGGTTAGGGGTGATCTGGCAGGCAGGCAGGTGAGCAGTTAGGAGCCAGTGGTCCCTGATTGCAAGAGGGTGCAGGCCAGGCTGAGGGATCCCCACCCACCTGTGCACGAATTTTGTGTACTGGGCCTCTAGTATAATTATAAAGATGAATACTCTTTATTATGAGAGCTGAGAGGAAAAAAAAGTCTACTTAGTTATATGTAATACAAAGGTGTATTAATCCTCTTCATATATATTTTTTGTACCAAATTCTGGAAACTTAGCTTAGCCTTTGCATTGATTTATATTTTGCTGTGCATATTGTTTTCATGAAAACAAAAAATAGTAAGCCATTCCAATGCATCAGCTTTATTCTCACTATCAGTTACATTTGATATTAGGGGGATATTTCCCACCCCTTTCACCCTGAAAATATCTGATGCCAGGCTACAGCTCTGTCTGTGTTCAATCGTTACCCTTAGCCAGAAAGCAATAGGTTCTGTAAGGAAAAATATTGCCCCATTAAACAAAGTGTCATCATTGAGAACAATCATTCTTTTTTATTTTTCCTATGAGGTTATCTTAATAACTCACTCATAACAGTTATCTCCCAGGAAACATCTAGTTTCATAGAGCAGGACTGTTAAACAATATGAATTGGGTACAAATAGCACAGGATGAATGTTTCTAACCGTGAAGGGCCCGTATTTATTAAAAATCTATACGAGGCAAAAACCACGGCAAACTGCTACCTACTGTTGTTAGAGAACTAATTTATTCTCACTTTTTCAGGGATCATGTGTAGCTTGTTACATTTGAAGCTATCTTTCATCACACCAAAGGCAGCAAGATAAAACCAAAATGGCAAACCCAAATCTGATTTGCGAGACCAAAGATTTGTGAGAAATAATGAGTAATTGGCATTTTAGATCATCATTTTAATATCACTGGACTTATAATGTTTTAATGAAGTGAGGGAATTCATTTTATTGCCTTTCCTCCAACATGGGATCGGCGGAAAATTTTCCCAAAAAAGTTAAAGTTAAATATTTGCAAAATATAGATTTTTGTTGCTATGGGGACTCCACATTCATACTACTACATATGCATAGGTGCCAACAGGATGAATCTCTAGCTCAAATGACCTAGGTTCAAAACTATATTCTTGTTGTTGTATTTATTGCTTCCTGCTCAATTGGCATTTATTTATAATACAGACTTGACTGACAGAATTATCATTGAGGTCAAACATAAATTTGAATTGCTCAGTGCAAGGCAAGAAGAAAATGTTATTGGGAACATTTACCAAAACTTGGCACATGACCACCTCAAGCATAGGGCTCATTGCATAATGTTTGAAATAATGTATACTGGAAACCAGTACTTTTAAGCTCACTATATTTTATTTTTTTAATCCAATGCTAGTTTTTCATTGATTATTGCTTTTCAAGAAAGAAATGAAGATCATACAAAGGAAAATAAATATCTAGTTGCATAGCAATCACCTGATTTGGGGTGGTTACTATATTTTCCAAAGTAGAATTACAGTTCATTTTCTTTTAGATGTTAGGATTAAAATTTCATTTACTTATCACAGTGTATTAGTTACCTATTCCTGTGTAGCTAATTGCCCCAAAATTTAATGGCTTAAAAGAACAAAATATATTATTGTACAATTTATGTAGGTACTTTCACTACCTGTCCTGCTTTAGGGTCTCTCACAGGCTGTAATCAAGGTGTTACCAGGCTGCAGTCACCTCAGTGCCCACCTGGGGAAGAATCCATTTCCAAACCCAATTATGTGGTTGATAGCAGGAGTTAATTCCTTGCTGGCTGTTGGCCAGAGGCCACCCTCAGTTTCTAGACACATGAGCCTTTTCTACATGGCAGCTTGCTTCGTCAAAGTGAAAGTCAAGAATGAAAGAGAGGACCTTTTAACAAGATAAAGCATCCTACCAATATGCAAGTCAGAATCTTTGATACTTAATCATGGAAGTGATATCCCATTACTTTCAATGTACTCTCTGTTTTAGAAACATGTTAGTTGGTCCAACCCAGACTCAAGTGGAAGGGGTTGTGTTGTACAAAGGCATGAATTCCATCTTAGAAGTCTGCATGCCACACACAATTAACATTGTGAATTAAAACATGCTTACATTGAGAAGTATTATAAATCAAATTCTTATTTCTTTTATTTACATTTAAAAGTAAGTTTCATCAAAAGTTTACAGTAATTCCAAGGTATGAAACATACTCACACAGAGGGGACAGGAAGGGGAGTGGGAAGAGCAAGATCAACTTGGAATTTAGAGTTCCAAGATAAAGAGCAGAATGGCACTTCTTTAAAAAAAATCGTTTTTGAGGGGGAAGATGGTGGTGTAGATAAATGTCTGTACTTGCCGCCCCCCAAAACCACATCAAAATTACAACTAAAATACAGAACAACCATCATCTAGAACTACAGGAAAGATAGCTGAATGGAAGTCCTACAACTAGAGAAGTAAAGAAGAAAGCACACTGAGACTGGTAGGAGGAACCAGCACCCACATGTGCTGCTTATTTAATCAGGAGGGAGATTGTCTCTGAGGAGGCCATTCAGAGGAGCAAGGGGCCCCAGACCCACACCAGCCCAGGTTCCCAGAGCTAAGAAAAGAATTTCTCAGAGTTACTGAGTGTAAAAACTAGTGCAAGTAGGGCTCAGTGACACAGTGGCTGCTAGAGACCCAGCTGTTCCTCTTAAAAGACCAGCAACATAAACAACTGAACTTACAAGGCCCTGCTTCTTCTGAGCTCCAGCACCAGGTCTAGGCTCAGGGGAACACAGACACATATGAGGAGGAACTGGATAGTCGGGCATTGGGGCAGGAACATTGGGGCAGCTTTCTCCCACACAGGGGTGCTCACAGGGTTCATTGTTCCTGTGCTGGGACCTTGCTGGTCTCAGGGATGACTAGCAGCCATTTAGGTGATTCCCTAAGACCCCACTTCATCCAATTTACAACCCCACCTAAATTGTGTGTAGTGGCTTTTTCATATGAATGGCCTGTCCTTGTCAGGCTAAAAACCTGTCAAACAAGCTGCAGCTGGGTCAGGAAGACCCTAACCCAGCGGTTCTCAACCTGTGGGTCGCAATCCCTTTGGCAGTTGAACGACCCTTACACAGGGGTCGCCTAAGACCATCCTGCATATCAGATATTTACATTACAATTCATAACAGTAGCAACATTACAGTTATGAAGTAGTAACGAAAACAATTTTATGGTTGGGTTACAACATGAGGAACTGTATTTAAAGGGCCAGAAGATTGAGAACCACTGCCTATCAATAAAGGGCCCAAGACTCAGCACCAGCCTGCCTTGCTTCATAGCTGAGCCTCATTTGGGCACTTCCAAACCCAATACCAACAAGAGGAATATGCAGATTTCTCTGTAGCTCCTGCCAGGTGGCCCCAGGCAATGGCTCATTTTGCACCTCCCTGGAGACCCAAGAGCCAATGGGTCAGTGGTCAGTGTCAGACAACACCAGATTACAACTCTACACATTCATAAGCAACACACTCAAGGGCAGACTCAGTGAGCACCAAAGCCACACTGAAGCAAGCCCTGATCCATAGGGGTGTGGCTTGCACAGCAGCTCTCCTACTGTAATTGCAGCTGGTCCTCAGAGCCAGTTGGCCTGGAGGTCAATTCCTCCCAGTGACACCAATAGCAAACAAGTCTCAACTACAATGAGATTGTGCTCACAGCCCACAAAGGGATGCACCTAGAGCTCCCAGCTCAAATGACTGGGGAGGCTGAGCCACGGGGGCCTATAGAATACATACTACACAAGGCCACTCTACCAACTCAAGGAGACATAGCCGCTCTACCCGATACATAGAAACAAACACAGGGAAGCAGCCAAAATGTGGAGACAAAGAAATATGTCACAAATGAAAGAAATGAAAGAAAGCAAACTACTGGATATAGAGTTCAAAACCACAATTATAAGGTTACTCAAGAATTTTCTAGAAACCTCCAAAAAAAAAAAAAAAAAGGAAAAGAACAAGTCAAAAATTAAGCATACACTGATTGAAATGAAGAATAATATATAGGGATTCAACAGTAGAGGATTTTGAGAATCAAATCAATGATTTGAAATATGAGGAAGCAAAAAACACCCATTCAGAAGAGCAAAAAGAAAAAAGAATCCAAAAATATAAAGATAGTGTAAGGAGTCTCTGGGACAACTTCAAGTGTACCAACATTCACATTATGGGGGTGCCATAAGGAGAGAGAGAGCAAGATATTGAAAACCTATTTGAAGAAATAATGACAGAAAACTTTCTCTATCTGGTGAAAGTAATAGACTTACAAGTCCAGGAAACACAGAGAGTCCCAAACAAGAAGAACCTAAAGAGACCCACACGAAAACACATCATAATTAAAATGCCAAGGGCTAAAGACAAAGAGAGAATCTTAAAAGCTACAAGAGAAAAGCAGTTAGTTTCCTATAAGGGAATGCCCAGAGGACTATCAGCTGGTTTCTCAACAGAAATTACGCAGGCCAGAAGGGAGTGGCAAGAAATATTCAAAGTGATGAATAGCAAGGACCTACAACCAAGACTACTCTACCCAGCAAAGCTATCATTTAGAATTGAAGGTCAGATAAAGAGTTTGACAGATAGGAAAAAGCTAAGGGAGAAAAAAATCCAAGATGGCAGCATAGGTAAACACCGTAAATTGCTGCCTTGCACAACCACTTCAAAAATACAACTAAAAGACAAAACGGACATCATCCAGAACCACAGGAAGGCTGGCTGAGTGGAAATTCTACAATTAGAAGGAAAGAGAAAAGCACACTGAGACTCAGAGGATGTGCAGAGGTACTGAGGCTCAAGTGGAAAGGGCTGGCAACTGAGGACATGGTTGTCTTTTTCAATCAGGAGGGAGTCTCAAGCTCCCGACGGCTCTGAACTCCAGTTCTGGGCAAGTCTCTGGGGACCCAGACTCATACAGGGAGAAACTGGACTGTCTGGCATCGGTCGGAACTCGAGGGTGGCTTTCTCTCAGAGGTGCTTGCAGCGATTACCGTGGGACGCTGAGATGCGGGACCACTTAGGGTAGGACTGAGGATCTGCCATAGCTGTTTTCTCCGCCCTGTTGATTCCCTGAGACCCCGCCCCACCCAAGCTGTGCCCAGAGGCTTTTACATATGAATTACCTGGCCCTTTGCAATCTGAAAATTACCTAACAAACTGCAACTGGGTCAGAGAGACCCAGAACTTCCAAAAGAAGGCCCAAGGCCCCACGGCAGCTTGCATTGCTTCACAGCTGGGCCTCATCTGGGCACCTCCAAATCCCAAACAAAGAAGAGGAATCTGCAGATCTCTCCATAGCTCCTGCTGGGTAGCCTCAGGCAGAGGCTAAATTAGCACCTCCTTAGAGATCCAAGAGCCAGTGTACCCAGTGGTCAGAGTGGGACCATCCAGATTACAACTCCTCAGATCCATAAGGGACACACTCAGGGGGCAGACTCAGTGAGCACCAAAGCCGCACTGAAGCAAGTCTTGCCCCAGAAGGATGTCTCCAGCACAGAAGTTCAACCACCATAGATACAGCTGATTCTCACAGCCAATTGGCCTGGAGGTCAATTCCTCCCAGTGATACCTACAACAATCAAGGCTTAACTACAAAAAGACTGTGCACAAAGCCCACAAAGGGGTGCACCAAGAGTGTCCACCTCAGGTAATTGGAGAGGCTGAGCCACTGGGCCCTATAGTACACCTAGCACAGAAAGCCACTCTATCAACACAGGGAAGCATAAAAAATGCGGAGACAAAGAAACAGGTCACAAATGACAGAAAGGGAGGAAAGCAAACTACTGGATATAGAGTTCAAAACCAAACATAAGGTTTTTCAAGAATTTTCTAGAAACTGCCAATAAATTTAGTGAGACCCTCAAGAAATCTAGTAAGACCCTTGAGGATATGAACAAGGACCAACTAGAAATTAAGCATACACTGACTGAAATAAAGAATATTATACAGAGTTCCAACAGCAGACTAGAGGATCACAAGAATCAAGTCAAAGATTTAAAATATGAAGAAGCAAACATCACCCAACCAGAAAAACAAAAAGAAAAAAGAATCCAAAAATATGAAGATAGTGTAAGGAGCCTCTGGGACAACTTCAAGCGTACTAACATCAGAATTATAGGGGTGCCAGAAGAAGAGAGAGAGCAAGATATTGAAAACCTATTTGAAGAAATAATGACAGAAAACTTCCCCCACCTAGTGAAAGAAATAGACTTGCAAGTCCAGGAAGTGCAGAGAACCCCAAACAAAAGGAATCCAAAGAGGACCACACCAAGACACATCATAATTAAAATGCCAAGAGCAAAAGACAAAGAGAGAATCTTAAAATCAGCAAGAGAAAAAAAGTCAGTTACCTACAAGGGAGTACCTATACGACTGTCAGCTGACTTCTCAACAGAAACTATGCAGGCCAGAAGGGAATGGCAAGAAATATTCAAAGTGATGAATAGCAAGAACCTACAACCTAGATTACTTTACCCAGCAAACCTATCCTTCAGAATTGAAGGTCAGATATCTGTAAAGAGCTTCACAGATAAGAAAAAGCTAAAGGAGTTCATCACCACCAAACCAGGATTATATGAAATGCTGAAAGGTATCCTTTAAGAAGAGGAGGAAGAAGAAAAAAGTAAAGATACAAATTATGAACAACAAATACACATCTATCAACAAGTGAATCTAAAAATCAAGTGAATAAATAATCTGATGAACAGAATAAACTGGTGAATATAATAGAATCAGGGGCATAGAAAGGGAGTGGACTGACTATTCTCAGGGGGGAAAGGGGTGCGGGGGTACGGGAAGAGACTGGACAAAAATCATACACCTATGGATGAGGACAGTGGGGGAGGGGTATAAGGGCAGAGGGTGGGGTGGGAACCGGGTGGAGGGGAGCTATGGGGGGGAAAAAGAGGAACAACTGTAATAATCTGAACAATAAAGATTTAATTTAAAAAAATAAAAATAAGTAAAATAAAAATATGAACAACATGATGGCAACAAATACATACCTATCAACAATTGAATCTAAAATCAAAATAAATTAATAAGAAATCTAATGAACAGATTAAGCTGGTGAATAAAGTAGAATCAGAGGCATGGAAATGGAACAAACTCAGAGGGAAGGGGGGTCTCAGAAGGAAGGGGGTTGCGAGGGGTGGGAAGAGATTAAATAAAGATCTTATATGCATTACCTATGGACACAGACAATAGGGTGGTGAAGGCCTGGGATGGGGCGGGAACTGGGTGGAGGGAGACAATGGGGAGAAAAAGAGGTAATCTCAACAATAAAAAATTTTTAAAAATCTTTTTTAAGCAACACACTTAGGAAAATGATAAAAGCCACTTGACTTTCATAACTGCTTCCCTTTACTCAGTGAGGTAGATTCATCAACTAGTTCAGGGGGCACAATCAGACTAGATTGATGCCCATTGTTTCTCCATGTAACTGCTCTCCCAATTCTGAAACACTTCACATTCCCAAGATGGACATTAGGTGAGAGAGTATGTGGGCCAGAATCTCTATAACAGATCCTGGAGGGATTCTACCTTTTCTCCAGGTGGGAAGAACACACTCCTTATCTATCACACACCCCCTCAATCTATTATTTATAGCAAAATTTGATAATCTTTCTTTCAATAGATATTGATCCTAATATTGCCAATCAAGGATTTAGGATTGGTTTGGTTTGGCCTTGGAAATCAAAAGCACTTTAGAAGGGTTTGTTTTTTTGATTATTGTTCTGCATTGAATTAAAATAATCTATTGAGGACTTTAAAGGACTTCTTTGTCCTGGGATCTATGGACCCTCACCTGGTACAAAGTTTACTCAATAGTCAAGGAAATAAGAAAAAAAAAAGTGGAGCCAGAGAATTCTTTAGTTATTAGTTCAAAATATTAATCTAAAGCATAGGTCTGGGTTGAAGATGTGAAGATCATTTTTAAATTTCCTAAGTGATTCTGATTCATAGTCATCTTTGAGAATCCCTGACTTTCAGCATTTATTTTGTGGTCAGTATAGTAGGAAGCCATTTGGGTTCAGAGCAGTGCCACTATCTGAGTAACACTGGGCACGTTATTGCTTTAAATCTTAATTTTCCCATTTATTTATAAAATGAAAATATTTTATGTAAATTATACATTTATTATTAATACATTTAAAGCTCTTACCTTAGTTCCTAGAATATTGCAGACACACAATAAAGGTGAGCAGTGACAATAATTATAATCATATATTAGAATATAATAGACATTAAATATTTGCCATTGGTGATTCTATTTAAGGTTCATGTACCTGACAATCCCCTGAGATTATTTTTAGGATATATCCCTGGATTATTTTGAAGATACATGTTATAATATTTTTAAATTAAAGTGTACATAAATATCAGGGCACATTTTAATTTTATTCTTTCATCCATTTGAGAAGTGCTCTGGGTAGTCGGGATAGAACAGGCAGCAAGGCACACAAGGATCAGGGGCCAGAGTTGATACTCTACTTGAGAGAGACAGACAATAAACAAAAAGCAATGACAATATGATGTCGGTTAGTGGTTATTGTTATGAAGAAACATGAAGCTGGACAGAGGGACAGACAACTGTAAAGTTGTGGGGGAGTTTTGAGTATCAGAAATAAGATGAGGATGAAAGGTCTCCCAGTGAGGGTAACAGTTGAGCAGAGATCTGAACGAAATTAGGAGTGATAGAAAATTCGGGGGGCGGGGGCGGGGGCGGGGGGCATGTTAAGCATTCCAGGTAAGGGCATAGTGGGGGAAATAGCCCTGAGGAACACCATGAACCTGTTTGAAGAACAACACAAACACATTGTAGGCCAGAGCCCCACTGAGAGCAGGCAGAGGGCGGTAGGTGGAGAAGTGGCCAGGAATCTTATGATATTTGTCTTTTTGGGTCTGGTTTCTTTCACTTAGCATAATGTTTTCAAGGTTTATCCATTATTCAGTATGAATCAGAATTCTGATTTACATTTTTAAAAGATCATGCTTGTTGCTATGGTATAAACTCACAGTAAGGGTACAAGAGTGGAAACAGAGAGAACAGTAAGACAGAGAATGCTGGGCCCTGGTGAGAGATGATGGAGGTTCAAGATGACAGAAATGTAAGCGCAGAGAAGGGACCAGATTTATAATCAATCCATCTACTTATCTGGATCTGTCTATCATTTAATCTATCTATCTATCTATCTATCTATCTATCTATCTATCATCTATCTATCATCTAACCATCTTTCTATGTACAGACAGACATATGCATGTGCACATATGTGTGTGACTTGGATGGCCAACAGTGGTGCATCTGGGTCAGGCTGTAGGCAAAGTTGTGATTGATTTTCAGTGAACTTCTTCCCTTTTTAGCTGCTGTTCCAGCCCCCAAGTCCCCAAACCTCAGACATTCTCAGGCATTGTCTAGAGCCCAAGAAGTGAGCTGTAATGAGGATTTAAAATGTTATCAGCAAGAGCATTCACTTTGGAAAAAGTATGAACATCCCAAGGTTACTGACAATACTCAATTGAATGTTTAATTTGGGTTTTGCTTGAAAGACCAATTTCCTTATTAGGACAGAATTTATGGCACAAACCTTTCTCTGTTCACCCCTCAATGAGTATTTCCAGAGTCTCCTAGGTGTCCAGCATTCTGCCAAGCATTGTGAGTAGTAAAAAACTATAAGACATGGTCTTTGCTCTTTAATATAGTTTGGGGTATAAGGCATGCACACACAAGACAATGAAAAATAACTTAAGATCAATGCAAATAATAGTGTGGTGATGGCCATAGGGAAGGGGGGGCAGGGACTGGGTGGAGGTGGGCAAAGTAGGGGAAAATGAGGATATCTGTAATAGCGTAAACAATAAAAATAAAGTTTTAAAAAATGAAGTAAATCAGACAAGAATGCACAAAGTTATTCATTACATAAACACATTTTTAAAGGTTAAACTAAAAATTAAATCTGGAATACTGAATTATAAATCAGCAGTTCTTCTACAAAAAAAAAATATGGTTAAAATACTAGTGTGCTGCAATCAGGGTTAGTTTCGTTCACAGTAAACTCTTGGGACAGATTATATCACAGTCATCCAACAATGACTAAAACAATACCTTCTAGCCCAAATCCTCTTCTAGAATCTTGCCACACATTGACAAAAGGTAGCTTTTATGTTCCCTCCTCTTCATCCTGGGAAGACTTTGGGGACTGGCTCAGCCACTACAGTAGGGAAGATAGACATCATGTGACTTGTGGTCCTAAAAGGCCAGGTACTTTTGCCTTGTTTTCTTGGGATGTTTGTTCTTGGAAACCAACTAGCATCTGTGAAAAAGTACAAGCAGCCAGGGAGAGGCCTGCATGGAAAGGAATGGAGGCCTCCGTCTCCCCCTCTGGCTGAGCTTCCAGCCAGCAGCCAGCACCAGTTGCCAGCCATGGGAGTCAGCTGTCTTAGAAGTGGACCCCCAAGTGCCCCACTGAACCAGCCCTTCTGACACTGAGTGGACCCATTCCACTAAGCCATGTCCAAAGTGCAGTGTGAGAACAAACTTAATATTTTTTAAGCCACTAAATTTGCCTGGATTGTTTCAACAATAGGTAAATGAACTATCCTGTAAAAACCAAGCTTAGCTTTCACTGTGTTCAGCTCAGTTTTCTTAAATAGGGAGAAAAGGGATAGAGTTACATTAAAACCTTGAAAAATGAATGTAACCCACAGTCTGTCTTAATTAGTGCTCAAAGTAACTGTTCCTAGTGTATCATCTATAGTTACTCAATACATATATGTTGGGGGCCAGATGTAAGCTGGCAAGGTCCTTGCACCTGCAGGGGCTAGCAAGGCTGGGACCCTTACCCACACAGCTTTCACAGACTTGTTTGGATAGCGATTATCAGTAGAATGGGAGTAACATTTGTAGAATGAGAACAGCCTTTCATAGCTTACCAAGAAGTCTCTAACTATTTACTGAGATATGCTGTACTGAGAACTTGTCCTTCTGCTGTGTCTCTCCCTTAGAGATTAAGAGGAACAAAGAATACATTCCTCTTGACAGACCTCCGATTCAGTGTGTTGTGTATAAATGGGATTGTGTGGCTAATAAACTCGCTTCAGTTCATCGAGAGAACTGGGGACCTCCCGACCCCACTTTCCTGTCTTTCTTTCTTTTCTCAATTCCCACCTCCCTGCCTCAGCCCGGCTCAACCTGTCAGGCTGGCCCTGACACATATAAATTACTGTAAAGTACTATAATGCAACAAAATGAGTTTGCAGATCTAGAAAATACTTCTTTGCAGTTTTGTCAAGATCTGTGTATTCCCAATGGGAACAGGTCTTGAATTGTTAATAATATCCATCTAGTGGAACAAAGGGAATAGATGTTTCATGCTACAAGACTTTGGAGAAGGGGAATATGAATGAGAGTCAGAGTAGTCAGACAAGACATCTTAAAGAAGATAGAACTTGGGCTGCATGTATTTGGACAAGCATATAGTATGCACCAAGAAAGGCAAATACTATGAACAGATGCCACATGGTGAGAGGTCTTTTTGTAACTTTATTATTGAAAGGATGACCCAGTGTCTTTTCTAGACCAACTTGTCTAGAAGATAGGAGAAACCTTAAGGAGTGAATGAAAGGGGAGGCCATTGCTTACGAAGCTAAAATGTAAAATCCTTTGGTATCGGTTTGAAATCTGGATGAGTCTTCCAGTAATTGCTGTCAATTTCCTATTGTATTAATATACATTAATTTTGGATCCAAATAAGTCTTTTTCATTGATTTTTTTTTCTCTCTCTCTGCTTGAGATGTGCAAGAGCACACTTTGTATTAAAGGAAATTAACTATTATTTTCTCAAACAGCTCCTCAAAACTTAAAAACACCTATTAGTTACATTTATATCTCTAAAGTAAACTCAATATTTATGTAATAGGAAGAGTCTAGTGGTTTAAATTCTCGGTTGTCTCAGTCTTCCTTATTATTCCTAGTAGTTTTAGTAAGCACCATTGACAACTGTATGCATCAGCTAATTGGAAGGTTCAAAACTGCTGGAATACAGCATCCATTTTGGCACAGTCAATCCACCTCTGTCCACCCCCCATCCCCATCCCCATTTCAAAATCCTATCCTTAATATCAAGTTAGCCCTTCCCTCGCTGTAGTAGTTGCATATTCATTCATTTACCCATTATAATGTGTTCTAGGCACTCTTCCAGTCACTAATGTCTGTGACCAAGTCTGAAAAAATGATTTGTTGGTCTCTGGGAACAGATATCAATTTCCAAGGTCTTTGAGGTAGACTGATAAATAGCTCTCCTCTTATGTTCCAGTTCTGAACCCAATAAGATAAATATGTTGCAGGTCATTATATCACTCAGATAAATCTGGAGTGGAGGATGTAGTTTATATTTGTGGACAAGTGAATTTCTCAATACTGAATCTCAGAATTCAACAGAAAATAACCTGTGTTGGATCAGAGAAGGTGTTTTGTGGTTTCTTTGTTGTTGGTTTTTTTTAATACATACTGTAGTACATCCTCAATTTGAGAGAGCCTCTCTCTGGAGGAGCAGGATGTAGTGGAGTGTGCTCCTAACTCCTCATAGCAAAGGGAACAGAAGGACTAGAGCTACATAAGCCCAGTTTCTCTCTCCAGACTCCCAAACAGAGTGAGAATGTCGAGGGAGGTCAGAAATCTTATCGCTAGAGAATTGCTTGCTCGTGAAATAGCAGCAGGCATTGGCTCATGGAACTAAATTTGGCCCATCACATGTGTTAGTACAGACTGCAAGCTAAAAGTAGTTTTTATATTTCTTAGTGGTGGTTGAAACAAATCAAAAGAAGAAGACTATTTTGTGACACATGAACATTATGTAAAGTTTAAATTTCAGTGTCCACAAATAAAGTCTTATTGGATCGCAGCCATGTCCATTTATTTATGTATTGTCTATGACTGCTGGCAGGGTACAGTGGCAGAGTTGGGTAGTTGTGAGAGATACTGTATGGCACAGAGAGTATAAAGTATTTGCTATTTAGTCTTTTACAAACAAACAACAACAACAACAAACCCTTGTTGATCCCTGACAAAGAAGGACTCATGCTGGCTTGAGGAAGAATTGTCCCTGCGGTTTTTGGATTTTTTCTAGAGATATTCTCCTTCTATGTTCCTGTACTTGATATGCAACCAACGGTCTCTCATACACCCCTAACCCCACCCATCCACGGCTGAAAACCTGGGAGGCATTTTGTGACTTTCCTTAGCTCCCTTATCTAATTAATCATGATTTATTTTCTGTTTACTTTTCTTTTAAAATGTCTGAAATTTTCTTTCCCATTTTCCTGCCATTGCCCTAGTTTCACCATTTCACACCAGGATCCCTGGGGCAATTTTCCAATTAGGCATCTTACTTCCAGTATCTCCATAGTCTTTTAGAATTGAAAATAACTTAAAGAGAAAAAAGAAAAAAGAGTTTCTGTTCAATACCCTTATTCGCAAAAGGAGGAAACTGTTACTCTGGGAAGCAAAAGTGACTTTCTCAAATTTGTAAATCTAATTCGTGAAAGACTAGACCAGGACTCCAGATCTCCCAAATCATAGCTAAGTGAACCTTCTACTGTGGCATGCTCTCTCTTCACATTGCCTTTTGCACAAAATTTTCCCAAAAAACCCTATTGACCAAGTCAAGCTTATATTCTAAACTAGGGGTCAGAAAACTATAGTCTATAACCAATTTTGCTTCCTACTTGCTTTTTTATTTTAATCCTCACATGATGATACATTTTTTTAAGTTGATTTTAGAGAGAGAGGAAGGGAAGGAGAGAGTGAGAAAAACAGCAATGTGAAACAGAAACATCAATCCATTGCCTCCCATATATGCCCCCACTGGGGATCAAGCCTAAAACCCAGGTATGTGCCCTGATTGGGAATGGAACTGGCAACCTTTTGGTGTACAGGAAGATGCTCCAACCAACTGAGCTACATCGGCCAGGGCTTCCTACTTGCTTTTTGTAAATTATGTTTTATTGGAACATAGTCACTATCGTTTGCTTAGTTATTGTCTGTGGCTGCTTTTGCACTACTGTCTTCAGCAGAGTTCAGCAGTTACACCAGAGACTGTATGCCTCACAAAACCTAAAACATTTACTCTCTAGTCCTTCATAGACAAAGCTCACAGAGCTGCAATCCACCTTGCTCATCACTTTCTGTGGCACTGATACATTTACAGTAATAAAATGTCTAAATGTTTTTTGAGCTAAGCACATGACAGCCTGAAGGGAAGACTACATTTCTCAACTTCCCTCAAATCTTGGTGTGGCCAGTGGAATTCCTAAATAAACAGTGGACTGTGTATAAAACTTCTAGGAAGTGTCCTTCAGGGAAGGAATTGTCTTTAAATGAAGGAAGCGTGCCTTTCTCTTCCCCTTGCTCCTTCTTTCTGTTTGAATGATGCCAAAATAACTACAAAACCCAACGTGCACAAGATGATTTTGGATTTGAAGTTCATATATGATGGAACCGACATGATGGAAAGCTCCTGAGATTTTGACATGGAAGTGTTTGTCCTTCGGCAGACCACATAGCTCTGGGTTTGTAATGAGTAAGAAACACAACTTTATGTTTAGAAAGATCCTCTGTTAATTAGAATTTTTCTGGCCCTTGTAATTCATCCTAAATGCTTACACTTTCTAATAGGGAATTTCTCTTGCAGACAAACCAATAGCTCTACAACTTGCTGAGTTAACTATGCTTATTCACTCATCCATTCTTTTGCTCATGCTGCTAGCTCATGCTGGACTGCCCACCCTCTCCTCCTCCATTTGAACACATTTTACAAAGTACTTGAAGCACTTGAAGTTCTATCCACATCCTAATGCATTTTATTCTCTTTTCCTATTTACAGTTAAGTGCAATGTATTTGAACTAGTGAGATTGCATACTGCATTACATTCTTTGAGTCATGTGTTTGGTCCTTTATGCTCAGTGAGAATGTAGACTTTTAAAGGACTGGGGTCAATTCTTTTGTTTTATCTTTATTTCCAGGGTTGCCATAATGTAGACTACCACAAAATACTTGGTGAATTTATTTGAATGAATCTGTGCTAAAATGAGCCATACTTACACATGAGCTCACATGTTCTCATTCTTTATACTCAGAATATCTGTCAATGCCTGAATCATACTTCAAGAACCACCCAAAAAGAAGATCTGTTTCATGATAGGTCATTTGAAACTGCATATGACAGACGTTTAAGGCCAAGAGCTATGTGCTGTCTGGTAAAGCCATCATTAGACAATGCACATTGCCATCATGTATGATAAGTTGGACAGATGTGCCATGCTCTCAACAAAGCAGGTCCAATTCCATATTCAAGTTCTTTACTATTTATGAGATTTAAAACAATCTTTATTGTTGAATGTATTACATATGTCCCCCTTTTACCCCACTGACGAGATGCTTTGAGGCCCTGGAAGCTACATAGCCATACCTTCTGCCTACGTGATAGCACATTAGACAGATATATTGCAACTAAGGAACAAAAAGCTAATCAGATACTGTTTACATTTGTCCCAGCTCAGGAAGCAAACAGAAATGTACTGGCTTGTCAGGACTCAAATGTCAGAGCTCAAAAGTTTCTTGAATCAACATCGAGGCCTTTTGCTCCCTGAGGAACTGTGGAAGGTAGACGAATCTTGTTTGTTTACAAGGTGCAGGGCCATTTCTGTAAACACAGCCTGCAGTTCTGAAATGGTGATATGTGATCTGTCTATTCACATTCACTTCCAGCAGAGCTCAGAGGACCTGCCTACAAATGGATCAATTCCAGTGTCAGCCAAAAGCTACCTGCAGATCAGTGTCAGGAGCTGCTGAGGGGAAAATGGAGTGAGAGCTATTTGAGCCCTGGCTTTTGGAGCACAGGAAGTTGCTTGCTCCTGATTCTTTGCACTCAGAGTATGAGGTAGCACTATGGCCAGCTTCCCCTGGCGGGCAGTTCCTAATCAGAAGAGGGGTGTGAGATTATGGGAGAAGCAGAAACTCATCAGAGGGCCGAAGCAGAGTGGGTCTCAAGTCTTCTGTTTTAGTTAAATTATTGCTGTCTATGTCCCCAAAGGCTTATGCTCCCAGTTTTACTGAACATTTAATTCAATCTTCTTGATTCTGTCAGCTGTTACTTTTTTGAAGAAAAGAAACATAGAGGGAGGGGAAAATATGTGTTTGGACTCAGTTCAGAAACACTGATTGTCACTCAGGGATGAAAGGTCACTTCAGTAAGTTTAAGGTCCAGAGCATATAATTAAAAAAACAAGCAAAAAATATTTCCCAAATGATTTTAATGTGCAGCAGACTTAGGAATCGCTGACTTGGAGTATAACCATGTGAATATCTCTCTCATTTTCCGGGGAGTCAGTGCTACAGAGTTAGCACTAAAATCTTGGCAAAAAAGGAGACAGAAATAAATAAAATATGTAATATTGGTAGTTTATTGGCAAATAAATAAGCAATGGCCATTCCACTCAGGAAAAAAATTCAAAGAATTTAAAAATCTTCTCCCACCATAAAATAGAGAGCTGCTTTTTTTAGATTCCATATATAAGTGATATCATACAGAATTTGTAGAAAGAGAGTAGAATGGTGGTTACCAGGGGCTGGGCGTGGGGGATTTGGAGAGATGTTTGTCAAAGGGCACAAGCTTGCAGTTTGAACATGAACACGTTCTGGAGCTCTAATGCACAGCATTGTGATTAGAGTTCATAATACCGAATTATATACTTCAACGTTGCTAAGAAACTATATGTTAAATGTTCTTACCACCAAAAAAAAGAAGATAATTATGGGACATGATGGAGGTATTAGCTAATGCTACAGTGGCAATCATATTGCAATATATGTGTTTAAAATCAACACACTGTGCACCTTAAGTTTATACAATGTTATATATCAGTTATAGCTTAACAACAACAATAATCTATACTAATAAAAGGATAATATGCTAATTAGAGTGCTAGTCTTCTGGACATCCATCCGGACATCCATATGGACAAAGCCCCAGCAGCTGCGAGGTCTGGGGCTCAGGCCTCACAGCCGTAGCAGCCGGCAGTGGCAGCAACAGCAGGGTGATAGGGCAGCACCTTCCCCTTATTGGCCTGGTTGCTTCCCACAGAGGGAGGCCAGACTGCAGCTAAGGCCCACTCCCCATGAGCCTAAGTCATCAATAGGACATTCCCTGAGGGCTCCCAGATGTGAGAGGGGACAAGCCGGGCTGAGGGAACAACTCCCCCCCAGCCCCCCCGTTCCAGTGCACGAATTTTTATGCACCAGGCTTCTAGTAACAGTAATAACAAAAGAAAAGAGACCTGCTGCTGCAGACAGTTCCCCCATACTCCCATCTATGTCATGAGGTTTTAAGAGCTGGGCATCAGCCAGGACTCCAGGGCTCAGGGGAAGCAAGCAGAGATGAGGACTACAGGATTCCATGAGTTGCAAGGACACTTCTGGAGATGGGAAAGACTTGAGTAGGAAGGGGACATCCAGAGATCTCCAAGTGAAGATTCAGGTAAGCCTACCATTATTCTTACCCTCATTATCTCGACTGTCTTCATCCAGACTCCTGGGTTTATAGATGAAGAGCCAAAGGTGGGCACACGGTTTCCACTGACAGGTGACTGACAGCACTAATTAAGCACAGAACTTGGTTGAAGGCTGGGTTTTCTGAATAGCATTTGGACACTTGGGGTTGATAAAATATAAATTTCTCAGCACCTGCAGATAAACCGGAAAGGCCACACAAGATGTTTTTAAGATTTCCTGGTAGGGAGGCTGCACTGTTCGGCAGCGGTGTTCTGTGTAAAGAACAGATGGCCCAAAAGTAGTGTCTTGAGCACAATGGGGATGGGTTGAGAGGCAGGAGGTCAAGATAAAAGTGCATGGGGATATTTTTATAAAGTAATAGGATTGGATAAACAACAAAGGGGGAAATCAAAGAGATGGGATATCTAATAAAAGGAGTTAAGATGCAAGATGGACAGTGATCAGAGATAAAATTAAACATGAACACTTTTGTAGCATGCTGCAGGTAATATGAATCTTTTAATCCCTATCCATCAAGTAGAAAAATATCCATCCAAAGCCTCAAACTTAGAGTAAATACCAGCTTGCATCATTGTACTGATGAAAATTTAAAAAAAAAAATTGCAGTGACACTTATTCTCAAATGAAATGCAGCCTCATAATTACAAGGCTATTGTTTCTCAAGGACATCACATTGAGTAAATGGGCTACTGAATGCATATTCTGAAGAATGCCATAAGAAAAACTGTCATTTGTTGAGCACCTACCGTGTGCCGGACAGAATGCTGTGTCCCACATAGATTATCTCAGAAATGCTCAGAGTCGTTCTAAATATTACATGTTATTTATATGTTATATATATGGAGCCCAGGTTTCTGAGAAATAAGTTGCCCAATTTACTCAACAAGGGAATGGTGGAAACAGGATTGAAACTGGGGACTGTTCGACAAGGCACCCCTTGCATTTGCACTCTGGTTTTAAGTATAGATTCTATGGATTGCATTTCCCATTGGCTTCTATCAATAATTTGATGCTAAATGGTCATGAGACAGAGGAGCTCTCTGATTTCTCCTTTCCTCATTCACCATGCTATTGCCGGGTGATTGCAACCACCCAATTATCATCAAAAGGGCAACCTCTCTTTCTTGTATTTTGTGTATTCGCAGCTGTAAACCTACTTTGCCCACCCTTGTATTTTTCCACAGTACAAAAGGCAGCAATTTCCTCACTTACTGTTAATATAAAACTTACATGTGGATAACTGGGAATATTTTTGTCGGACTCTATCAGATCTGAGCAAATGATCGTTGCTTTACCCATGCAATGTAGCTGACCAAGAGCTCCTAACAGTGATGGTGAACCTTTTGAGCTTGGCGTGTCAGCATTTTGAAAAACCCTAACTTAACTCTGGTGCCGTGTCACATATAGAAATTTTTTGATATTTGCAACCATAGTAAAACAAAGAATTATATTTTTGATATTTATTTTATATATTTAAATGCTATTTAACAAAGAAAAATCAACCAAAAAAATGAGTTCGCGTGTCACCTCTAACTCGCGTGTCATAGGTTTGCCATCACTGTCTAGGAGGACTGTCAGCTCTAACGTTTTCTTGTGCTTATATAATTGATATCATTTTAAAACTATAATCTTTATAATAATATTGTAAACTTCTTTCCCATTTCCTGAGGTGTATTTATTTAAAACTCAGTAACAAGTTTTGTAAATCCATTCATCCAATGTCACTGTGTGACAGAACCCAGATCAGACACTAGTGGTGCCACTGTCAGCCCATTCTAAGTATAGAAATAAGCTCTTGGTGGGAAACCTCACTTACTATACATAATACATCCTAGTGCAAAACGCACATGGCAGCTGGTGCCCATGGGGACACGTAGTAAAACTCCATTCGTTTTTTTAATACTTAAAAAGTCAATACAAATAGAAGTTCTAATATTTGCTTCATACACCATAATGAGCGCCCACACACCTCTTTGTAGACTGCTATAGTGGCCAACTCCAACTAGATGCCCTGCCAACACCAAAACAACTTATCCAAAACAGAATAGCTCTTTATTCTTTCTTTTCTACCACAAACCAAAAAGTATTCCTTTCCTATGTTCATATCACTAAATATTAAAAAATAATTTCATTATTATTATTATTATTATTATTTTGTTAATCCTCACCTGAGGATTTTTCCCGTTAATTTTTTTTAGAGAGAGTGGAAGGGAGGGAGGCGGGGAGAGAGAGAAAGAGAGAAAAACTGATCTATGTGAGAGAGATGCATCAATCGGTTGCCTCCAGTACATGCCCAGACTGGGTCCAGGGATCAAACCTGCAACCCAAGCACATGCCCTTCACTGAGAATTGAACGCAAGACCCTTTGGTGTGTGGGCTGGTGCTCTAGCCAGAAACAACTCTCACCAGGGTGAGGGAAACACATTTTTAACAATGTATGTCTCGAGGTGATGGTGTTATAAGTGATTATTACTTAATTTTTCATACCCTTTCATATTTTTTAAAATTCCTACCGTGAAAACATGTACATATATGTATACACACATATACACATGTATGTGTAATACATATATTTTTCACTAAAAAAACACTTTTAAAAATATAAAATGTATTTGAATTTTCTATGCTATGCAGCCAACAAAACCTTGTATATATGTGTCTCCAGGTGGATTTGGCTGCATATCAGAGCAAATCAGATACATGCCCTCTCCCTTCGAGGCCTAGAGAAAGGGAGCCTGGAAGTGGCAGGCGAGCTCCAGAGGAATCAATGCCTGAGGCTCCCGAGCCTCTCTGCTCCACCCATAGAACAGGCCTTCCTCCTGCAGGACACCTTCCAGGCCATTCTCTCTGCATCCCCAGCAGGCCGAGGATGAGAGAGGGTAGGCAAAGGGCACAGCTCCTTCCGAGTGAGACCCCTTTGGGGAGCCTCCTGGAAGCCCTACCCAACAACATCTCATTGCCACCACTATGTGCAGTGGGGAATTGCAGCCTTTGCCTAGACATACATTGCTGTTTAGAATATATTCCAGTTTCCTTGTAAGGCGGTCGGAAAGAATGGCATTTTAGTAGGCAATTAGCAGGTTCTGCTACACTTACAATAATAAAACTGCCTTTAAAACTTTTCTTTAAGGTATGATAGTGGCAGGACAACAAAGAGAGGACCTACACAAGGGAAAAAGAATGGAGGAAAATAGATGTAGAAAAAAGTTAAGACTCACAGGAATCCAAGCTTATTCTGTCACCCTTAAGAGAGGAAGAAAAGGCTCAGCAGTGGATTCAACTATCAGCTATACAAAGTTTCAAATATACCCAATATCACTTTCCAAAAATAAATGCAAAGAAAAATGAATTAGAGGAGAAAAATATGAAGGACTATAAATCCTGATGTGTCATTTATTCTTCCTTATCTCTTTCCAGGAGTCCCAAGAGTTATAGTTAATGTTGAGATGAGAGTAGATATTGGCAATTAGAGTCTGGTTCTTCTGTGTCTCCCTGACTAAAACAGAGATGGCTGGGATTCCCATAATGTATAATTTGTATTTCAAAGAAATCAGTCCTGTCTGGTCACCTATTCTATGGAGTTACTATTTCAATATACTACTTGCCATTTAATAAATTTATTGCTTTTTATATGGATTACATAAATATAAATATTAATAATGTTAATGTATATGAAATTTAAAAAGAAATTTTTATAAATATACATATGGACATATGCAGGCGTAGGCAAAAATATATTTACAGTTGTTTGTATGAAAAAAACAGGCAGGCTATGATTATTACAATAGCTTTATTAACTCAAAAGAATGTCACTCACAACTGTAAGCCCATTTTTGCCCACCCCTGTGTTTTCCAGCCATAATAAGTCATTCTTCACAATAGTGTCAAGGGTATATTATAAAATTATCAAAGCAAAATGATTTTCAACTCATTTTGAAGTTAAAAGTTAAGCTTTACACCAGGCAAATGATTTTGGAAAAGTTGGAACACAGGGGATAGCAGAAAGCCTTAAAATGCAGTAAACATAAAGGATTTATTCCCATCTTATCTAGCTATATAACTAAAAAGGTCATAAGAAAATACAACTTTCTATGTAAACTGTAGACTAGCTAACTGTAAGACTAGCATTTCTGAGTAAACAGGTGGTCAAAAACAAAACAAGAATTTGATGTGTGTGTAAAAGGAACCACGATGTTTACTCTAAAGACAGCAATTAGGAAATGCTCACAATTATATCATGACCATATTCTATCTCCTCTGAGCCAAAGTTTAATACAGGTACACGTTATTTGATTGAACTTTACTTCATTGCACTTCACAGATACTGCATTTTTTTTTTTTTTTTTACAAATTGAAGGTTTGTGGTAACTCTGTGTCAAACAAGTCTAGCAGAGCCACTTTTCCAGCACATTCGCTTACTATGTGTCTGTCGCATTTTGGTACTTTTTACAGCATTTCAAACTTTTTCATTATTATGTTTGTTATAGTGATCTGTGGTTAATGATCTTTGATGTTGCCATTGTAGTTGTTTGGGGAACCAAGAAATATAGCCGTATAAGATGGCAAAGTTAATTGGTAAATATTTTGTGTGTTCTGACTGCTCCAATGAGTGGCCATTCCCCCTTTCTCCCCCTCTCCTCAGGCTTCCCTATTCCCTGAAACACAAAAATAAAATATTGAAATTAGGGCCTAATTGAATTAGCCCTACAATGGCCTCTAAGTCTTCAAGTGAGAAGAGTCACACGTTTCTCACTTTAAATCAAAAACTGAAAATGATTAAGTGTAGTGAGGAAGGCATGTCAAAAGCCAACAACATAGGCAGAAAGCTAGGCCTCTTGCAGTTAGCCAAGTTGTGAATGCAAAGGGAAAGTTCTTGAAGAAAATGAAAAGTGCTGCGACGGGGGAGAAAACGGGAAAGTAAAACAGCCTTATTGCTGATTTGAAGAGAGTTTCAGTTGTCTGGATAGAAGATCAAACCAGCCACAACGTTCCCTTAAGCAAACGCCTAATACAGAGCCAGGCCCTAGCTCTTTAATTGTATGAAGGCTGAGAGAGGTGAGAAGTTGCACAAGAAAAGTTTGAAGCTAGCAGAGGTCAGTTCATGAGGTGTAAGGAAAGAAGTCATCTCTGTAACATAAACATGCAAGGTGAAGCAGCAAGTGTAGAAGCTGCAGCAAGTTATCCAGAAGATCTAGCTAAGATAACTAATGATGGTGGCTACACTAAATGTCAGATCTTCAATGTAGACAAAACAACCTTAAATTGGAAGAGGATGCCATTGACGGAGGAGAAGTCAGTGTTTGGCTTCAAGCTTTAACAAAAAGGGTGACTCTTGTTAAAGGCTAATGCAGCTGGTGACTTTAAGTAGAAGCCAATGCTCATGTACCATCTGAGTATCCTAGGGCCCTTTAGGAGGATGCTAACTCTATTCTGCCCGTGCTCTATAAATGGCACAGCAAAGCCTGGATGACAGCACATCTGTCTGCAGCATGGTTTACTGAATATTTTAAGCCCTACTATGTTGAGACCTTCCGCTCAGAAAAAAAAGATTCCTTTCAAAACATCACCGCTCAATGACAATGCACCTGGTCATCCAAGAGCTCCGATGGTGATGTACAATGGGGTTAATGTTGTTTTCATTTCCGCTGACAGAACATTCATTCTGCAGCCCATGGGTCAAGAAGCACTTTCCAATTTCAAGTCTTATTATTGAAGAAATACTTTTTCTAAGGCTATAGCTGCTAGAGATAGTGATTCTTCTGATGGATCTGGGCAAAGTAAATTGAAAACCTTTAGAAAAGGACTTACCATTCTAGTTGGCATTGATAACACTTGTTGACTCGTGGGAAGAGGTGAAAATTCACGGGAGTTTGGAAGAAGTTGATTTCAACCCTCATGGATGACTTTGAGGGGTTCAAGCTTTCAGTGGATGATGTAACTGCAGGTGTGAAATAGCAAGAGAGCTAGAATTAGAGGTGGAGCCTGAAGATATGTCTTGAATTGCTGCATTCTCATGATAAAACTTGAATGGATGAGGTTGCTGCTTATGGATGAAGGAAGATAGTTTCTGAGATGAAATCTATTTCTAATGAAGATGCTGTGAAGATTGTTGAAATGACAACAAAGGACTTAGAATATGACATGAAAATAGTTGATGAAGCAGCAGCAGCTTTTGAGAGGATTGCTTCCAGTTTGTTAAGAAATTCTACTGTGGGTGAAATGCTACCAAACAGCGTTGCATAGCATAGCAGCGGTTCTCAACCTGTGCGTCGTGACCATGAGAAAACACATATAGCATATCAGATATTTACATTACGATTCATAACAGTAACAAAATTATAGTTATGAAGTAGCAACGAAAATAATTTTGTGGTTGGGGGTCACCACAACATGAGGAACTGTATTAAAGGGTCGCGGCATTAGGAAAGCTGAGAACCACTGCCATAGAGCAATCTTTTGTAAAGGAAGAGTCCAATGAGGCAGTAAACATTACTATTGTCTTATTTTAAGAAGTTGCCACAGCCACTCCCCGCTTCAGCAATATCAGCCTTGTCAGTCAGCACTCACTGAGGCAAGGTCCTGCGCCAAAGAAAGATTCCCTGAAGGCTGAGATGGTGGCTAGCAATTTTTTAACATTAAAATGTATATTTTATGTTTTTTCTCTGTATTGAAATTATTGGGATGTTATTGATTAACAAAATTATACAGGTTTCTGGTGCACACATTCCACAACACATCCTCTGTACTCTATATTGTGTGTTCACCACCCCAAGTCAAGTCTCCATCCAACACCACTTATTCCCCCATATCCTCCTCCAGCTTAGCCCATCCTCCCTACCCCCCAACAATCACCACACTTTGTCCATGACTTTTTTCTCATTTCTTTTTTTTTTTTTTGCTCAATACCTCCACTCCCCCATCCAGCCTCCCAATACACACACACACACACACACACACACACACACAGCTATTAGACTGCTCTCTATGTCAGAGAAAGACAAGTACCATATGATTTCTCTCATATGTGGAAACTATTAAACAAAATGAACCAACAAGCAAAATAGAGACAGAATCATAGATAGAGAGCAATAAAGTATTTTTAACTGATATGTACATTATTTTTTGACATGATGCTATTATACACTTACTAGACTACATACAGTATAGTGTAAACATAACTTTAACATGCACTAAACAACAACAAAATTTGTGCGATTCACTTTATTGTGATAGTTGCCTTATTGCCATGATCTGGAACCAAACCCTCGACATCTCTGAGCGATGTGGTGTACTATTGGGACATTCCTTTCCATGTCATCCCCACGACTTGGATCTTTCTTATTTGAGAAATGCAGAATTGTGTCTATATTTATAAAGAGCCTATGCAAAGGAAACATAGGAATGAAAGTATCTGTGAAAGGTGCTGACACACTCCATGATCAACAGAAGGTGTCTATGCTGTTCTCCTAAAAGTGACAGTTCCTTCCAGTGCTAAGCTATCAGGTCTGTTATGAGAGACCCTCTCCTCCAACACACAGCGCTGTCCTTTTGATACTAAGCAATAGGATGCTGATAATACAGGAATTTAATTTTCCACTTAAATTTGGTTAAGGCAAGACAATACCATTATCAAAGCAGTTAACAGATCCTTGAAAGGCTACTAAATTATGCCAGGGAAGTTTTGAATTTATTGCCACTTTATAGTCTACGGAGTCATTTTCTGTGGCACCAGAAAGCACCTAAATTCTGAATCCTCACCTGATCATTTATATTCATGCAATTGAACAGCATTTCTCAGAAGCCTTCAGACACATTGTGCAATATCGGGAATTTTTCCAAGATATTTCTCTATAAATTGTGAAAATAAAACATTGCTAACTTTTACAAATAAGAAGAATTTTAACAGCTGCCTATTGCTGTGTATTATTCCTTGTCATGCATTTGCTAAATGTGTCACAACGACCCAATGAAGTAGGCATGATTATTATCGTTATTCTGTAAATGAAGACACTGAGGCTCAGAGATTACAAAACTAAAAATAAGTGATACCAGTTTCAAATATAGCTTAAAAACACTGCCCTGGCCTGCACTGGAGCATAAAGACCAAATTTCCTAAATTGTGCATCAATGTAGCATAACTGCTGTACATTTTTCAAAGACACGATTTTATATGAATTTGCAACATACATATGAATATTTCATAGATATATGCAAAAACCAAGCAAAAGGGTGGGGGGGCAGCGGAAACAACTGCAACAGAAACAAGTCCACATTAGCTTCATTCATTTAATCATCTAGGTTAAGGCCAAGTTTTCCAATGCTCAGTAAATAACAGTTACTTTTGTTGTTATTACAAAGCAGTGTGCTTTCAGGGGTAATTGAATAATGTGGGCAGTGCGGATAGAAGGGGTTCCTGATTGGGTATCACTGTCTTGGTTTGAAAATTGTCTCAGATCCAAAATGCCTGCCTTTTCTTGCCCAAAAGATGCAACTAGGCATCTAGAAGTTATCCAACCTTGATTATCCTCCCAAAGTGTGTAAAAATTAACATTAATCCTCTTTTTTTTACTATCAGACAGCCAGACATGACAATGTCAACTATTAATTCAGGAAGGACTTTGCTTCGTTTACTCCACCTAATACTGGACTAATTTCCCCAAATCTAGGAATAAAATTCTTTAGGATTATATCCAGCTTAGAGAACTCTTATCTCCCTGGGTGAATCCTGGCTGTATCTACTGTAATGTACCACAGTCGGCCTTGCTGAGTAATTGGCACAAATCATAGACAAAGTGTCAAGGAAGAAATATAATGGCATAGTTGTCAACTCTGGTCAGATTAACTATCTTGTTCTGGATCTGAGAGTAGCTTTACCCATCCCACACAACAATCTTCAGGATACAAAATAAAGCAACTAAACCATACTCTATATTTTCAAATCATAAGATGTGTCACTAATGTACAAAATTCATCTAGCTTAAATATTCTTCACAAATCTCCCTCAGTAACAATTTCCAAAACAAAAAGGCAAAATACAGTCTATAGTCAGGAATTTATGGTGTGTCTGTGCCATAAGACAGAAATCCATCCTGACAAGTTCTTTGAATTGTCAGATATTATGCTGCTGGGCCTTTCAAGTGATTTATCTTGTGGGTATAAGGCCAATATTTGCATCTTGACTCATTTTTATAGCTACTTTACTGGACTGTTATGACCCAGAATCCAGCCTCCAGAATACTGGTATAAAATCAATAAACTCTTGGAATCTTGTAAACATTTTATTTCTGTTCTTTCAGAACCACTAAACAGTGCTAACTCTGCACCTTTCTTTGTACAGCTCAGGTCACACCTACTGCATTAGATCACCAAAATAGATGACATATTTTGGAGTGTGCATATCAGAAACAACAAAATGCTATATTGACCATGCTTATATATTTTATCCATTATATTATTATTTTATTTTTCTGGGCAAAGATTAATATTTATGTGTAAACCAACAGGATGATAAAATCAAGTTGCAATTGCCAGCCTGCACCAAAAGATTATGATTTAAGATAAAAATAAGCTAATTTTATAATTTTCATTTTCAAGTACTTCTATTTAAAAATATGTAATGGTTATTGTTTCATTAGTTGGCATCATGGCCAATATCAAGATAACTTTAGACATAATGCATACAAAAATATTTGCACTTTATAGCTTCATTTGATTTTATAAGCATATCTATATAATAAAGAGGTAATATGCAAATTGGTCCTAAAGGTGTCACAGTAATGACCAATTTGCATATTGACAGACCAGCAGGAGGTTGCACACACAGCAGGGGGACTTGCATGAGGCTTGCTTCCCTGCCCCCCCGGTGCTGGAGTCCTCTTTTTCTCTTGGGTGCACACGCCCAACAAACACCCTTGTGACACTGTGCCCCGTCCAAGAGCACTGTGCCCAGGGACGCCACCAACCACCCCCAACCCGAGGTGGGGGGGGGGGGCCCGAGGGGCCACACCTGCATGGCAGAAGGCCGGTTCTTGGGGCGCGGTCGGCAGACGCCAACCAGGGGGTACGCGCATCGGCGGTGATCCCCGGGCGGGGTTGCGCACACAATCAAGAGGCCGTGGACCCAACACGAAGGAAGGGCCCAGGTGCGACGACAGAGAGTGAACGTCGAGGTAAGGTACCGGACCTGGACGGGGCACCGGGTAAACAACGCAGGGATCCCACCGCCACAGACACATAGGGTGGCTCCGCGATGCCCAGGACACCAGTCGATCCTCCCGAGCGCACAACCTCAAAGCCTCCTCCCGCTGGATGGTCCTGGCCCCGCAGACCTGGCCCCGCCACCGTGGAGACCACGGGCGACCCTCACACCACAGGGAAGCCGCTCAGCTTTCTCCAGCCATCTATCCATTCATCTGCCCGGTCCAACCAGGACGGGGGCTCGCATCCTGGGTGGAATGCCCCCCCAAGGACAAGCCAGGCCCTGACTGTGCCTGCGCAAGCATGCCCATCGCCTGCGAATTCCAGACGGGAGCAGATGGAGAGCTGCTCAAGGTGTGGGAACAGGCACTCCAGGGGGGCGGGAAAAGCCTCTGTGTCCCCCCCCCCCCCCTTTCAGGACTCAATGAGAGAAAAAGCTTCGTGCGCACACGAGTGCACATGCATGAGTGCACGCGCACATAACATAGCTTTCCCCGCGATGGATGCTGACTGGGCCGGCTTGACCCTTCCCTAACCCCGAGCGGGGAGGCACAGCCATGGTAGGCAAGACACATCACTCAGTCACTCAGCCCCTCAAAGCCTGTGCGAGAGGGGCCTGAGTACCCAAACAGAGGTGGCTCAGGTCCCAGAGGAGAAAGCAGTCAGTACTAAGGACGAAAAGCAAAGAATTTTTAATTAGCCTGTAAAAAGAGTACAAGAGTGACGGAGAAGGGGAAAAGATGGGGAAAAAGGAAAGGAGGAAGGAAAAAACTTTATAAAGGAGTCAATAGAGAACAGAGTTAAAGAAGGAAAGAGGATATATTAGTGAACTAACCGTAGGAGCTATAATGAAAATCAAGTATAGTTTGTGTACTGGGGACAGATTTTAAAAGTAGGCATCAGAAAAGAAAAAAGATAAATGATAGTGAATAATTAGTCAGGTAAATAGATAGATATTAAAACAGTGGAAGTAAGCAGAGGAGAATGGTAGTTAGGGGTGACCAAGCCAGCAGGAGAGGGCAGTTAGGGGGATCAGGCCAGCATGCAGAGTGGTTAGGGTGGGCAGGCAAGTGAGCGGTTAGGAGCCAGAGGTTCTAGATTGTGAGACGGATGTCCAACTGCCAGTTTACCCCCCACCCCCACCCCATGCACAAATTTCATGCACCGGGCCTCTAGTATTATATAATGATGCAATTAAATAATTTATTTTTTTCTTTTGTTTATTGATTAAGGTATTACATATTCCCCCATTGCCCCCCCCTCCAGCCCCCCACCCATGCCCTCACCCCCCTGGTGTCTGTGTCCATTGGTTAGGCTTATATGCATGCATACAAGTCCTTTGGTTGATCTCTCCCCCTTACCCCCACCCTCCTCTACCTTCCCTCTGAGGTTTGATGGTCTGATCAATGCTTCTCTGTCTCTGGATCTGTTTTTGTTCAGCATATTTCACAGACCTAGAACGAACTCTCCAAAAATTCATCTGGAAGAGTTTTTTAAAATATGTTTTTATTGATTTCTGAGAAAGGAAGTGAGAGGGAGAGAGATATAAACATCAATGATGAGAGAGAATCATTTATCAGCTGTCTCCAGCACATCTACTGGTGGTGGAGCCTGCAACCGAGGCATGTGCCCTGACCAGGAACTGAACCATGGCCTCTTGGTTCATAGGTCAACACTCAACCACTGTGCTACACTGGCCAGGCATAAGTCAAGAATTTAAAAAATGAATATAAAGTGGCCCATACAAGAATCAACCAATGAAGGCATAAACAGGTGGAACGAATTGATGTTTCTTTCTCTCTCTCGCAAATCAATAAAAACAAATAAAGTAAATACATTGTTTTAAGATTTAATAACAAATGCTTAGCATTCTAATCTATATTTACTAATTCTTTCTCTAAAAAAATTAACTCTAAATACTTCAAAAGGAACAGAGATAAAAATATACATTTGACCCTTGAACAAAGTGAGGGTTAGAGGTATTAACCTTTGTGCAGGCCAAATCCACATATAACTTTTTAAAAAAGATTTGTTATTGATTTTTAGGGAGAGAGAGAGAGAAACATTGATGTGAGAGTGAACATCGATCCCATCCATCAGCTGCCTCTTGCATATCCCCTACCAGGGATTGAGCCCACAACCTCAGTATGTGCACAGGACAATGCCCAACCAACAGAGCCACACTGGTCAGGGCCCAGGTGTAAATTTTGACACCCCCAAAACTTAACTACTAATAGCCTACTATTGACTGGAAGCCTTACTGATAATATAAACTGTTAACACATATTTTGTATAAGTATTATATACTGTATTCTTACAATAAAGTAAGCTAGAGAAAAGAAAATGCTAGTAAGCAAATCATAAGGAAGAGAAAATACATTTACAACACTGTATGTACTAGTATTTATTGAAAAAATTTGAGAACCCACACACATTCAAACCTGTGTTTGTTGCACAAGGGTAAACTATATGTTTCCCACATCCTGTGGCCCTTATCAGTCAAAACTCCTCGAAAGGAACTACTATATTAAGACATATCTCAAAGTAACTAGTTAGTTACCTTCAGTTAATTACCTTAATATAGATAGCTAATATGCCAGTTTTAGTATGTTTCTGGTTTTGTCTCTTTGGGGAGGAAAATGTTAGTATGTTTTCCACTTCTGTTCCTTGGAAAGATTGCCTTTCCTTTTCTAGACCCTTTGAATTTTCACCTAAACTTGCTTTTCAGTTTTTACCAAAATCTTGTTAGGATTGTGACTGTGATTGAATTGGATATACAGGTCAATTTTGAAGAACTGATATTTACCAATATTAACTTTCCAACCATGAACATATAAATCATTCCATTTATTTGGTCTTTCTTAATTACTCTCAGGAATATTCTGTAGTGTTTGATACACTTATACTAGATTTATTTTAATGTATGTAACTTTTAGTGTTATTATAAATTATATTGCTTTTAATTTTCAATTGTTTCTTATAAATACAAATATAATTGTTTTTGTATATTGACCTTTTATCCAGCAACTTTACTAATTTGATTATTTCTAATAAGGTTTATAGGTGGTGTGGGGTTTTTTTAGATTTTCTATGAATGTAATGATGTCACTGTAAATAATGAGACTTTTTTTATTCTCCCTTTTCTAATCATTATGCTTTTTTTCCTTTTTATTCATTTACTGTACTTCCAACACAAATGTTAAATTGAAGTGATGAGAGTGGACATCTTTGTCTTATTTCCAATGTCAGGGAAAGCATTCAGTATTTTACCAATAAGTATGAATTTTGCTGTAAGTTTTAGATAGATAGCCTTTATAATATTTAGAAAGTTGTCCTTTATGCCTAGTTTTCTGAGAATTTTAATCATGGACATGTATTGAAATTTAGGAAGTATTTATCTGCAGCCATTGAAATGAGCATATGATTTTATCCTTTAATCTATTAACGTGGTGAGATCTATTTATTGATTTTTAAAATAACTATTAAATAAGATTTATATTGCTGGAATAAATCCATATGGCAAAATTTTAAATTAGCTTGTCAATGGCTCTATGGAATTCACTATTTCCAGACAGTTTTTTATATTGCTACTAGAGGCCTAGAACATGAAATTTGTGCACTGGAATGGTCCCTAGGCCTAGCCTGTGATCAGAGCCATCTTCCCTGGCTGCCAGCAGCCGGCCCCGCCCCCCACTGCCACCCACCCCAGGTTCCCTGTTCAGTTCCCCATTCACCATCAGGCAATTGAAGCCTGCCAGCTGGGGGGAGAAACCAAGAGGTTGGCCATTCCCACCTGCTTGCCCCCCACCACTGGTTGCCCTCTGTATGTGGGGTGACTGGAGGGGTGGGGGTCTTGGCCTGGAATCACTCACATCCACCACCACCCACCCCCAGTTCCTGTTCCCCATTGGGCAATCAGGGCCTGTGGGCTGGGGGCAGCTCCTGTATTGAGCGTCTGCCCCCTGGTGGTCAGTGCACATCATAGCAACTGGTCGTTCTGCCCTTCAGTCGATTTGCATATTACCCTTTTATTATATAGGATTTCACTTGGAGTTGTAGAACCATGAGGATAGTCCAAATGAGAATCTATATAGAGGAATCTAGAATCATTCTGTAGGTGAGAAGTGAGTAATATGGTGGATTCATATTCTTCTTTTTATAACTCACTTCTCTGAACAGAGCTAAGGAGCTTAATTAAACCCAAATAGATTAAAATGTAGCCAAAAAACATGTACATGTTCTTAAAAAATGTATGGATTTTTACTCAATAAAGTTCCATAGGCATTGGCTTAGTCTGATGACACATGAGAAATAAGCAAATGAAGGAGAAATTAGACTTATAGGCAGGGGCAGAGAAGAAGAAGAAGTGTTGAAAGCAGATAAAGGCAAGAGTACAGCTGTCTGTCGCCCTCTTGTGGAGACATCAGAAGACAAACCTTCCATAGCTTCCTGGAGGTGGGTCTTGCATTAATGTAGTGTAATACAATAGAGAATGTTTATGATGATGATCCTAAATCACTTAGAAAATAATAAATTATATTAACTTTGTTTTGATGAAAAAGATGTAAAGAATATTTCAAAATATTTATATAAAATGGTTGACATTCCAAGTCTGATAAAGAGGCAAATTCCTAGTTTTATTTATAAAATTATACATATAAGCTTATATGTAGTTATAGACATAATATAAAGTTATAAAGCTTTATAGTTATTATCTATGTATATGATTTTATATATAAAAGGTTTGTATATATAGCTATATGCTTATATAGTGATACCCACTGTAGTTTAGCTATGTAGGATTTAGTCTCTCAGTCTTTAGGATAACTGAAGTTAAACTTTCCTGGGACCATCAACTCATACTTTGTTACTCTGTTTTTTAAAAAGCAAAGGCAATGTGTTCTCCAGCTAGGAAATTTCCCTAGCAAACAATTTCAGTGATTTATTTGCATAAACAACAGCTGTCATAATGGCATCGATTTACCTGTTCTTCCATAAAATAATTTCCTTTTACACAAGAGTATACTTAGGAATAATTAGTTAGTGTTTAAAAAAAAATTGAATGAATAAAAGATTACTCCAAAATGCCAATTATGATTATTATTATTATAGCCAAAGGCAAGAAGAATAATGCTGCAATCCTAATTGGTGACTTAATACAGATATCCTCAACCATCTGTGAAAGGGGTAAAGAACAAACCCTTTGGGCCCAACTGCAGAAGCAAAGTACCCAACACAAAACTGATGAGGGCTAAAGTTTTGCACTGGAGAATCCTAAATGGATTCTGTCACCTTTTGCTTGTCAGAACATCATCTTCAAAACCTATTAAGCCTGCTGTCTTCAAGTATATCCTGAAATCTACACAAAGTTTTTAAGTGAAATGGAGCTAGGTACTAAAGCCCATTCTAGAGCAAAATCTAAAGATGTCAAAGATGACAAATTTAATATTATGGTAAAACATATTTGCTTTTGTATCCTGGGTATGTCACATCCATAGAATAGGTGCACACTATATTATGAATGTCCATATAAATATCTATAATAATAAAAGCATAATATGCTAATTAGACCAGACAGCCAAACAACCTTCCAGATGTCCTTCCAGACAAAGTCGCTGCAGTGGGGGGCCGAGGCAGAGGTGGTTAGGAGTGTACAGGCAGGCAGGTGAACAGTTAGGGGTGATCAGGCAGGCAGGCAAGCAGTTAGGGGCAATCAGGCAGGCAGGGAGGCAGGCAAGTGATTAGGAGCCAGTGGTACCAGATTGCGAGAGGGATGTCTGATTGCCAGTTTAGGCCCGATCCTGCAGGGACCTGCAGTTGGACATCCCCTGATGGGTCCCGGATTATGAGAGAGTGCAGGCTGGGCCAAGGAACCCGCTCCACTACCCCACCCCCGCACAAATTTCATGCACCAGGCCTCTAATTTAATATACTATGTACATATTGATAGCTTCTAAAAGTATACCTGTAATTCATACATCTCTGTATTCCTGACTCACAAGTTAAGCAGCTATTTGAAATTTCCAACTGGATGTTTTATAGGCATCTCAAATTTCATATATCTAGAAAACAGTGCCTCTCAGTTTACAAAATAGTCATGAGAATATAAAGTAAAGCATAGGGAATATGGTCAATAATAGAATAACAATGTATGGGGTCAGATGGGTGCTAAACTTATCAGACTGGTTACCTTATGTTATAGAAATGTCTAACCATTATGCTGTACACCTGAAACTAAAATATTGTTTGTCAACTTTGAAAAAATAAATAAAAAAAATAGTGCTGCTAATTCTCAACCTCCCAACTTTATTTCTGTGTGTCTTTCACCTCTCCATAGATGCTATCAGCATTTACCCAGTTGCTAAAACCTAAGGATTGTTTTTTGGTTTTGTTTGTTAATGTTTATTTATTAAATTGATTGGGGTGACATTGGTCAACATGAACATGTAGGTTTCAGGTGTGGGTTTCTATGTTACAAGATCTGTATATTGCACCATGTGCCCACCACCCGAAGTCAAATCTTCTCCTGTCACCTTCTATTAGGATCTAAGCATTGTTTTTGATTCTGCCTCCTTTTTTCTCATCACTCATATCCAATCTACCTCTAAATCCTATCAACTTAACTACAAAATTGTTTTGACTCCATTCACTTATCATCTGAATTGCCATCGCTATAATGAAATTTACCCTCATCTCTTACTTAAATTACTGTATCTGTCTAATTAAAACCCTGCCCTTTTGGCTCCATACATTTTCAATACAATAGCCAAACAATCTTATAAAAATGTAAATCTGACCTTGCCACACTCTGTTAAAAACCCTCAGTGACTTCCCATTTCACATAGAATAAACTGAACTAAACTAATATGGCCTACAAAACCCAGTCGCATCTCCCACTGCTCTTCTCCTTGTGACTCACGTTTCACCTACACTTGCAGGAAGCCAATTCTAGCATGTCATAATTTCAAGAGTTTCATCAAAAGGTTGATGGAGCTTGGGGACTCAACAAGGCTGAGTCACATATGTTGTCACCTGTTGGGAATGGCTAAAGGCATTTCCCCAAATCTGAAAAGGGATGATTGTTTGCTGCCAGACAGCTCAGGGCATCTTAATCTACATGTTATTGCCTCCTACTGGGCAAACACCTGAACAGCTGTAGGCTAATTCTCTCCAATCTGACAATGGACTCTGTATACAAAACTTTGACCCTTTGAAGTGTATATCTCTGCCTCGCCTCAGGACAATTTGTGTTAATAAAAAGCATGGGGTCTTGAGGCGAGGAGAACTTAGTTTCCTTTTAGCTAAGCTCCTCTGACCCCCAAATGCCTTTCAAAATTATATTTCGTCTCTGGACTATTTAATCTATGCACAGCCTTCTCCAGATTCCAGAACCCTTCTAGATGCCGGATCAAGACCCACCGGCGTTAAATGTCGCCCAACGCCCAGCATTATACACTGACCTTCTTTAACTTCTCAAACACACTTAGCTCTTTCCTGCCTTAAAATCGTCACAAACGTGGCTCTTTCCACCTGAAATGTTCTTTCCCCTGATTGCCAACTTCTCTGATTTCATGTCTAACCTCCAATATCACCTGTTTAGGGAAGCTTCTTTAACATGATGCTATCTGAAGTCGTTTCCTCTCTCCCCTTCCATCTCCCAGTAGTCTCTCTTACTCTTCATAGCATCCAGTACAATTTGTAAGAGATTCCCGTGTTTGCTTACTTTTGTTGTGGCAGTCGTTCCTCCTCAAACTATAAGCTCCACAGGACTGAGACCATCACTATTTTGTTCAGCATTGTAAAGACAGTACCATGGCGTTGTAGCATGTGTGTGTTGGAAGGCTGATGGGTGTGTGTGTTTGAAGACGAGAGACTCTTCAGTTAAACTTGCTTCTCATTACCCTTAGTTCAGAGGCCTCTTATGTGGGGCAACTAACAATGAAAAGTTAGGCAGGGTGGCTGGAATGCTTTCTAATTGGGTTAAATGTTCACCATATGTTAAGTCTTCTTTTTACTATCTGTATTCTATCTTTTCTCACTTAGCAAATAGCTAGTTCTTCTCCCTCCGCTGCTGCAAAAAATAGCTTCCTTTTCAAAGGCTTTCAGTGGTGCGCCATCCTGCACTGCCAAAAAGTCTGGGCGCCCATGCCACTCTCCCCAGCCCGCCTACCTCCATCATCTCCATCATTTTTCCCACCTGTTACCAACACCCTGATCAAGCAATACCACCCATTTCCCCTTCTGTCTCTCTCCTTCTATAGATGCTTTATAGGACCGTTTATGCTATTTCAAAAACCTAGAACAAGCTTCCATCTGCCATCTGTTAAACCATCATTTCTCCTTCATTAAAAATCTTTCTTAAACTCCAGCTCATTTCAGAAAAAGTATGAGACTGCAAAGTTTGCCTCAGATTTAGATTCATGTTCTGTCTACCTGGGTTTATTTAATAAGAAAAAAGAATAAATGCCAAAATAGAAAAGCAGAATTATAGCATTTATGTGTTTTAATATATGTGACCACATTTATACAGACATATACTCTACTTGTGATATGCTGCGATGTTGCAAAGTGATAGGAGACCTGAGCTATGTTTTCCTTCTACACACTGCCTAGAACAGCCCTGGGCAAACTACGGCCCACGGGCCGGATCCGGCCCGTTTGAAATGAATAAAACTAAAAAAAAAAAAAGACCGTACCCTTTTATGTAATGATGTTTACTTTGAATTTATATTAGTTCACACAAACACTCTATCCATGCTTTTGTTCCGGCCCTCCGGTCCAGTTTAAGAATCCATTGTGGCCCTCGAGTCAAAAAGTTTGCCCACCCCTGGCTAGAACATTGAGGATACACAATAAACACACATATGTTATCATAAATGTGCTAATATACAAATTGTTGATAAATATATGAAGTTTGAGAAGAGTTTCAGATCAGTGATTTTTCTTAAATATAATGGCTGACTTACTTCTATAGATTGAGAAGGTATCTCTACATAGTTTATGTCAAGTTGGCTGACAAATAGCTCCCTATTCCTAAAGTATTTAAACATTTCAAGGCTATCATCATCAAAACAGAATAATGAAATTGACAGTTCCCCAATGGGGTACAAAATACCATTAATATCAGGCCAAAAAAAAAGATGATTTCACTGTGTATCTCCAATCCTTTGAGTTCTAAACTAAGCACAACCCAAATTGTGGAAATCACTGGCTAGACATCAGGACCAGAATTTTTTTTTAAAGTGGGAACTAATAAAAGACCATGAGTTTATCATGAGTCAACACTGGGTTCTTTAAAAACTCATCCTTAGAGGAGTTGTCCAGATGATAAGGGGCAATGATTCCCCTGTACTTGTGGAGGTTTGCTGTTGATCTCCATAATTTAAGAGGAATGTGGAAAATTTTAAAAAGACCTCAAAAAGGCAGGCCAAAATTATGGGTAGGATGATAATAAAGTATTAAGAACAGATAAGTCATTTGGGGTTATTTAATCTGCAGAAATTAAGGTAATGGGGTGACAACTACTTTAAAAAGTACAATTTTTTTCTATAAAGAGTACTTTCCAGATTTTTCCCAGCTGTGAGGGCTTTATAAGGTAGGACATTTTATGAGTTTGAAATGATATTTTCACCAGAGATAATAGAGCTCTATTCATAGACATTATAACATTTAACAAGAGGCTTCTGCAGAAATTAACACAACCTCTCTACTCAGAGAACCTTAGAATAGGCCCCATGGTGATCTATCTCAGGTTGCTACGCTATCAGAGAAAATTGTCTAAGCAGTTTGGTTCCCTTAACAATTAGGATTCTTTGATTCTATTTATAATGACCCTGGGAAACTTTTTCCTTAATAATAACAACTTGGATTTTAATAGTATATGAAATACTATTTTAGGACATACTGCTTACTATTAGAAATCTATGATATGAAGAGAGAATAACATGTAAAACTGAGGAGATGAAAAGGAGAAACACCTTTTCTATGATTGTAGGTTAATTTGAAAAAGCACATCTCTTTCTCATTTTCTTTTCTCCATAATTCTGAAGGTCAGTTCAGACACACTACTGCATCCTGATGGTGAGAAGGTAGGAGCAGCTATCACTAAATTTAAACTCTGGGAAAGTTAAAGATGAAGAACTTCATAAATTGAACATGTCACAAATATTGTATGCTGAGGAACTGGCATTAATTAATTAGACATAAAGGTGTCCTCATTACCAATTTGCAGTAGCATTCAAGAGTGGTGGGGTCACCCCTACAACATGGACATAAATTCCACTGTTCTGTCTGGTTCTGACATTTTCCTTCTGCATAAAGTACATGGCAGCTCAGTTCCAGTCTGACCTTTATCTTTCCCTGTAATGGCACACCCAAAATAATAGCAATAGAAAGTTCCTAAGCTTGACCTTTACCTATGACAGGAAGGAGATTGTGTTTTAACACATAGTATTCCTTGCAAAAAGAAAAATGTTATGCTTGTGAATTGATAAACTTCTCATTCACAAAGAAAACATTGTTTCAGGCAAAGCCATTAAGAATTATAAAGAGCTCATAAAACCTAAATAAAGACACTGTCAGCAGTAAACATGTGCAATTATGCAAGTTGCCAGAAATTTCACCCTATTTATGGCAGATATTTTACAATTATAATCAAGATGGGTAAAATAATCACAAATGCATTTATCTAGTTAAGTTCTTAATTTTGCTGATCTTCAGATTTTCCATTTGAGAATTTCTGCTACGGCTGATTTTTGAGACCTTTCCATTTAAAAAAAAGTTTTAAGTCTCAGTTCAGTGACTTCCTTTTGATTAACATGATGAGCCCAGAGACCACAAGATGCCTTCTATTTTGATGCTCCTTTAAGTATTATTTCTGCTTGATTTTGGCCATAAAAGTTCATTCAGGAAACTGATCTGTAATATTAACATTGTAACAATCCAGAATCACATGCCACACGTGCCCAGCAGCATCACCATCTCTCAGAACCAAGGTGCTCATCTGAAGAAAGAGGAGAGGGAGAAAACACTGTGAAGAAACAAAAAGATTTTCTCCAGTTGGCTTAATATTTCTAGCAATGATAGAGGGATGAAAGGATGACCAAGAAGAGAAATGTTTGAAAAGTATAGTTACACACATTATGTGTGACATAGATTTGATTTTTAAAAAGAAAAAAAAATCAGCCCTAACTGGTTTGGTACAGTGGATAGAGCATCAGCCTGTGGACTGAAGGGTCCCAGGTTCGATTGCAGTCAAGGGCACATGCCTGCGTTGCAGGCTTGATCCCCAGTGGGGGACGTGCAAGAGGCAGCTGATCAATGATTCTCTCTCATCATTGATGTTTCTATCTCTCTTTCCCTCTCCCTTCCTCTCTGAAGTCAATAAAGATATATTTTTTAAAAATCAGCTTTTGACTATTTACAAATGTTTAAACATATGATTTTATTAAAACACACACACACACACACACACACACACAAATAATTGACTGAATTAAGCTGTGTTTTAAATGCAACCATGAGGCCAATGGCTTAAAGGTAGCCTCGGCTTTTGCTAACTTATTTCAAGTTGTTGTGCTTGGATTTTTGTTTTTTGTGGGGTTTTTTTGCAAAATAAAATATACTTCTTTCTTTTTTAGAAACAATTTCAAAAAATTGCAATTTAAAAGATAAAGCTTGACTAATTATCAGCTAAACTGCCAGATAGTTAAAATATCCAAAGGATAGCTATTATAAATAAATAAATACATACATACATACATACATACATACATACATAAATGCAAGTGGTCCTGGGGGTATAGCTCAGTGGTAGAGCATTTGACTGCATAAATGCAAGTGCTGGCAAGGATGTGAAGAAAAGTAAACCCTTGTACACTGTTGGTGGGAATGTGAACTGGTATAGTCATTATGGAAAACAATATGGAGGCTCTTTAAAAGTACTAAAAATATAATTCAGCAATCCTTCTTCTGGGTATATATCCAAAGGAAATGAAATCAGTGTCTTAAAGAAATATATGCACTTCCATGTTCTCTGCTGCATTATCCTATCTAATAAAAGAGAAACATGGTAATTAGCGTGCGTCCGCTACCCGTCCCATTGGCTAATCAGGGCGATATGCAAATTAACTGCCAGCCAAGATGGTGGCCGGCAGCCAGGCAGCTTGAAACTAACATGAGGCTTGCTTGCTTCAGTGACGGAGGAAACCAATGTACCCCGCCTGCCTTGCCGGCCTCTGAGCTTGCAGTTTGAAACATAGCTACAAATATAGAAGCTAAACAAAACCCCAGAAACCTTCTTTCAGCGAGCCAGGATCTCAGAGCTGGAGTTGATACAGTGTTTCGATGATAGAACCCAAACAAACCAGATACCTGCTTTCAGCAGCAGAGGCCTCAGAGCTGGAGCCAAAGCTAAAGCTGGCCCAGAATAAAAAAGAAAAAAGAAAAAAAGGAGCAGTTGGGAGCTTCAGTCACCCACCAGCCTGAAAACAGCCCTCAGGCCCTCACCCAGACTGGCCAGGCACCCCAGTGGGGACCCCCACCTTGAAGGGTGTGTGACCAGCTGCAAACAGCCATCATCCCCTCACCCAGGCTGGCCAGACACCCCAGTGGGGACCCCCACCCTGATCCAGGACACCCTTCAGGGCAAACCAGCTGGCCCCGACCCATGCACCAGGCCTCTATCCTATAGAGTAAAAGGGTAATATGCCTCCCAGCACCAGGATCAGCGGAGCCGCGAGGCCTCCTGGCACTGGGATCAGCATGACAGGGAGCAGCGCCCAAACCCCCTGATCGCCCTGTGGCTCTGTGTGTGAGAGGGGGTGGGGCCGCAACCTCTCTATCCGCCCTGCTCTGTTCATGACAGGGGGCAGTGCCCCAACCCCCTGATTGGCCCTGCTCTGTGCATGACAGGGGGTGGCGCCGCAACCTCCCCATCAACCCTGCCTTGAATGTGACAGGGGGCGGTGCCCCAACTCCCCAATCAGCCCTGCTCTGAGCCCGACCAGGGGCTGCACCTAGGGATTGGGCCTGCCCTCTGCCACCCGGGAGCAGGCCTAAGCCAGCAGGTCATTATCTCCCGAGGGGTCCCTGACTGCGAGAGGGCACAGGCCGGGCTGAGGGACCCCCCTTCCTCCCCAAGTGCACTAATTTTTGTGCACCAGGCCTCTAGTCCTATCTAATAAAACAGAAACATGGTAATTGGCATACGACCGCTACCCTTCCCATTGGCTAATCAGCGAGATAGGCAAATTAACTGACAGCCAAGATGGCGGTAACCGCCAACAAAGATGGCGGTTAATTTGCATACTGGCAATGATGAGAGGCGAAAGGGGAAGGACTGAAGAATGGTGATCAGCAACCCAGGCGGCAGGTAAGAGTTGGGGGATGGGCAACGGCTGCCTTTCCCCACCCCGCAGCAGATGATGGCCATGGGAAAGCTGGGGTTGCCGGCTGGCCTGCGGCCGTGATCGCCATGGCAATTGGAGCGCAGGAGGGCCTGAGCGCAGGCCAGGCATCAACCCTGGACCCCCGCCATGGCAATTGAAGGGCAGGAGGGCCTGCGTTCCTCGATCGCCATGGCAATCAGAGGGTGGGAGGGCCGTGTTGCAGGCCAGGCAGCAACCCCAGACCCCCTCCATGGCAATCGGAGGGCGGGAGGGCCTGAGTGTAGGCCAGGCAGCAGCCGCGGACCCCAACCATGGCGATCGAAGGGTGATAGGGCCGGAGCGGAAGCCAGGCCGCAACCCAGACTCCCGAACCTCTCTTAAAGGTTCTCTTAAGGCAGTTGGCGAGGGACCTCGGAGAGCCCCAGGGGGCCTTGGTGCCAGCAAAACGGAGACCTCGGGCGGCTCTCCCCAGAAGGTCCAGAGAACAGCCACTGCAGCCCGCCCCCACCCCAGCGCAAGGCATGGCACGCTGGGCCCGAGGACCCACCCCCTCCCAGAGGCCCCTGGCTTGCTCATGCAGCCCCGGTCACATCACCGGAGCAGCTACAAGGCACAGAAAGCACCATGGACAGCCGCTTGCTCCCACTTGCATTTGCTAAGACAAGGCCGGAGGGTGCGAGGGCCGGCTCACATCTCCTTCTCCCTCCTTTTGCTCCTCCTCTGGCTGCTTAGCTCACCCAGCTTCTTATCCAGGCTCCTCTGCAGCTGGGCCCACATGGCGGGGTCCAAGGACCAGTCCTTGGCCCCACTGCCAGTGTACAGCACTCCCTCCCAGCTGATTCTCTGCGGGGCATGAGCGCGGGCCCTCTCCCCACAGACATGGATCTTGGGCAGGCAGTGGCTGAGGCAATATCGGTGGCTGCAGTGTGGGCAGAGCAGTCCCGGATTACAAGAGGGATGTCTGACTGCTGATTTAGGCCCAATCCCTGTAAACTGGCAGGACATTTTTCGAGGGGTCCCAAATTGGAGAGAGTGCAGGCCAGGCTGAGGAACACACCCTCTCCCGTGCATGAATTTCGTGCACCGGGCCACTAGTCTATATATGTAAGAGCCTAAGTGACCGTTCAAACAGTAGCTATGATGTGCACCAACCATCAGGGGAAAGATTTTCAATGCACAGCCCTGGAAACATGGAACAGACTGATGAATATCAGAGGGAAGTGGGAGGTGGGAAAAGATTAACCAAAGAGTTTCTATGTATACTAGAGGTCCAGTGCATGGATTTGTGCACTGGTGGGGTCTCTTGGCCTGGCCTGTGGGGATTGGGCTGAAACCAGCTCTCTGACATCCCCTGAGGGGTCCTGTATTGTGAGAGGGCACAGGCCAGGCCAAGGAACCCCACCAGTGCATGAATCCATGCACTGGGCCTCTAGTTAGTAATAACCAAGCTAAAGAAACAACCTAAGTGTCTATCAGTGGATGAATGGATAAAGAAATTGTGATATATGTCTATATCTATATATACCCCCCAAAAATGCATTCAAACTTTAAAAGCTGATAGTTCAGTTTTGAAAATGAAATGCATTTTAATGCATACTTCCTTTATAATTATTCAAAGTATGTGTATACATTTTTTGTGGTATACATATAAATTATGGAATATTATTCAGCCATTATAAAGGAGATTCTCCATTTACAACAACATGGATAAACCTGGATGACATTAGGCTGAATGAAGTAAGCCAGACATAGAAAGACAAATACTACATGATCTCACTGATATGTGGAATCTAAAAAACTCAAATACATAGAAGCAGAAAGTAGAACAGTGGTTACAGGGATAGGGAGGTGGGGAAAATGGGGAGATGTTGGCAAAAGTGTACAAAGTTGCATTTATGTAGGATGAATAATGTACAGCATGATGGCTGTACTTAATAAGGCATTGAATACTGGAAATTTGCTAAGAGAGTAGATTCCATGTGCTCTCATCAAAGGCAAACACAAAAAGTAACTAAGTGAAGAAATGTATATTAATTAGCTTGATTATAGTAATCATTTCACTAAGTATATGCATATCAAATCATTGTATTATGTACCTTAAAGATATACAATTTTTATTTTTAAAATATACATAATTTAATAAAATATTCTAAGGAAATAAAATAAAATTCAAAAGACTCTAATAGTCACTTCTATTTTATGTCTTATCAACATTCAAATACTCCCATGTAGCATAATACCTTAATTTATTTTCAAAACAAAGTTAATGCAATTTTTTAACCAAAGTTAATGTGGATTTTTCACAATGGGAGAACTGTGGATGCCTGAAGTCAATGGTGTAAACAAGTCAGGGACAAAGAGAAAAAGTGCTGGCAAATAGAGATAAGGTTTTGTACTACTCAGAACACATAGTGGCGGATGACAAAAACCAACTCAAACTAGCCCAAGCATTAGACAAACATATCAGCACAGGTAATCAAGAAATCCTTGCCCCATTTCAGACATGACAGAATCCAGGTGCAATATCATCACATATCTTAAGTTGTGTCTATTTCTACCCTCTGATTTTTCCCTGTGTTTTATTCCGAGAAAACACAATCATATGCTAGCAAGATGATTCTCAGCATCTCCAGAGTTAGAGCTAAGAAATCCAGAGAAAAGAAGGACATACTCTCTCCCCCAGTATTCATATCAATCTATATCAATGATGTGTCCATCCTTGAGACAATCACTTTTTCAAGAATCATGAGGTTATAATTCTTTGATTTCAATGAAAGTGAGACTGGGTGTTAAATTTTCACCATGATGACAAGGATTTGGGAATGAGTAGCTCCTAAGAGGAAAAGATATAGAATAGATCACCCCTTCCTCTTCAACCCCAATGCCCCCCAACACACACAGTAGCTCATGTACTCATCGTGATGTACTCATCACTTTATTATTTACCTCTGGTGCCCCGACTCTCTGCTTCTTTCCCCCCTCCTGCCTTTCCTCTCTCCTTCTTCAATCATTTCTCTCTTCCTCTATCCTTCTTCAAAATAATGTATGTACACAATTTAAAAGTCAAATACTACTGTAAGGTTTACAACAAAAAAATTGAATGCCCTGCCCTATCCCTTCTCACCAATTATTTCTGCCTCCAAAAGGCAATTATTTTAAACTATATTATCTGTTACGCTATCGTTTCACTTCCCATTTCTAGATAACAGGCTTTTGATAGTATATATATTTTTAGATATTATCAATTGGCACCCTACATCTTTTAAATCTCTTGTGCCACCAAACATACACATTACTTAACCCAGTCCCACAATGAGGTTATATCATAATATTTTTATTGTCAGTGTTCAGTTTTAACACAACTGTAATTTTATATACATGGTTTTAGCTAACCTGTACAGTGCACATGATTACATTTCCTTTATTTTGTAGCATTTACTTTTTCCTCTAGTTTATATTTGATTTCAATTTTTGATTGCTTGCTTAGTTATCTGTGTTTCCATCACTAAATTAAAAAAAAATTTTCTAACAAACTCTCTCTAATTCATCCCATTGCAAACACATCAGATATTCTACCAGTTCATTCTGCTCTTTGTAGAGACTTCCCACAGGTAGCCCGTGCCCTTCTGCTCTGACTAGACTCGTCCAGCCCAGCGATCCAGCTGCAGACATGGCATCCCCTTCACCTCCATGCTTGGGATTTCCTTTGCCATTTCACTTGTTAGGATTCTCTGTCCTCTGGATCCCAATTCTTCCTCTTGCATTGTTTACTCTCATTTTGGTGAAGTGCTTCCTAAGAAAATATGTAGGAGGTAATTTTTTGAAACCCTGTATGTATAAAAAGATCTTTGTTCAGTTCTCACATTTGACTGACAGTTTGGGTGGGAATTAAGTGGACCCTTCAGTCAGAAAGCTATCACATAGACCTGAAAACTTGCAAGTACTATTTGTTGACCTCTTCCATTTACGTTGCTTCCCCTGTCTAAAGCCCCAATCTGTCACGTATTAGACATCCTGGACTGATCCTCTGATTTTTAAAAATATAATCTATTTTCCACCTCTTTATTCCTACTTTCTGAAAAATGTCTTCAATGTTCTCTCTTAATTTTATTTTATTTCTGCTACCATATTTTTAATTTCTGAAACTACTTTTTTATTCCACATGTTCCTTATTTTACAACAATTTTTTTTATTACAAAAGCCACATTTTCTAGGATCCTTCTTTGGATGGTGCCGAATGTGTTGGTGTGTCTGCCCGTCCTTGAATTATCTCTGGAATTTGTTTCACAAGTTATGTTTTTCTGATTTGTTTTCTTTTGGTCTCTTGCTTTTCATATGAGAGGCTTTTCTCAAATGTCTGATGGTCCTTTATTTCCCTTTAATGTGCAGAGTTGAGGCACTAAAGAGCTACTTGGAATTCCTTAGAATTATTTCTGAACTTGACTATAATCAGATAGGAACTTAGCTATTTCATTGGGGCTAGAAATTATAACTGTAAGAAAAGTGTCAGAAACTATAGATATTTTCTTTGGGGATGAACTGATTCCAAAGAGAGCAATACAATCTCTTGTCTGGAAGGATATGGATACAAAAAGCCTGGTTTCTGGGAGAAGAGGAAGGAAATGGAGTTGTCTCACCACTCAATACGTATAATTTTACTTATTCATCAAATTTTCAGCATGGTGCCTCATCCCTGCCTCAGCTGTACTTTCTGTCCTTTAATTCAGACTTTCTCTGGGTCAATTGCTTTAGAGACTTGGACTTCTGTTTTTAGCTGGGATACTGCATACCTGTGTGAGGTGGTAGAGGTGACTGGAGAGGATGTAATGGTTCTTAATACAGATTTTCAACCATACTTTCCATTTTCTACTCCAACATTCACTTCCATTTTCATATGTATTGTCAAAAACTGTGAGAGTTTGGCATAGTAGTTACTAATGTCTTTGTTACGTTCTTACTATTTTTGAGAATTGCTATCCATAGTGCATTAGTTTGCTAAGGGCTGCTGTAACAATACCACAAACAGTGTGACTTCAACAACAGAAGTGCATTGTCTCACAGTTTGGAAGTATGAAGTCTGAGATCAAGGAGTCAGCAGGGTTGGGTCCTTCTGAGGGCTCTGTCCATGCTTCATTCCCAGTTTTTGGTAGTTTGCTTTCTTTGTTTTTTGTTTTGTTTTTGCTTAGACATGCATCACTCCATCTCTTCCTTCATCTTCACAACGTGTTTTCCCTGTGTCTCTATCTGTGCCCTAATTTCCCCTATTTATAAGAATAATCATGGGATAACATATTTGCCAATGTTATATCTGATAAGGGTTTAATTTCCAAAATTTATAAGGAACTCATACAACTTAACAAAAGGAAGATAAACAATCCAATCAAAAAATGGGCAAAGGACCTAAATAGACACTTTTCAAAAGAGGACATACAGAAGGCCAAGAGACATATGAAAACATGCTCAAAGTCACTAATCATCCAAGAGCTGCAAATCAAAACAACAATGAGGTACCATCTCACACCTGTCAGAATGGCTATCATCAGCAAATCAACAAACAACAAGTACTGGAGAGGATGTGGAGAAACAGGAACCCTCATGCACTGCTAGTGGGAATGCAGACTGGTGCAGCCACTGTGGAAGACAATATGGAGTTTCCTCAAAAAGTTAAAAATGGAACTCCCATTTGACACCCAGTAATCCCACTTCTAGGACTATATAACAAGAAACCAGAAACACCAATCAGAAAGGATATATGCATCCCATGTTCATAGCAGCACAATTTACAATAGTTATGATTTGGAAACAGCCTAAGTGCCCATCAGCAGATGAGTGGATTCGAAAACTGTGGTACATCTACACAATGGAATACTATGCTGCAGTAAAAAAGAAGGAATCCTTACCATTTGCAACAGCATGGATGGACCTGGAGAGCATTATGCTAAGCTAAATAAGCTAGTCAGAGAAAGATAAATATCACATGTTCTCACTCATTTGTGGAATAAAAATAGATCCAGAGACAGAGAAGTATCGAACAGACCATCAAATCTCAAAGGGAAGGCAGGGGAGGAAGGTGGGTAAGAGATCAATTAAAGGACTTGTACGCATGTATATAAGCATACCCCATGGACACAGACAGTAGGGGGATGAGGGCATGTGCTGGGGGTGAACAGCTGGAGAGAGGTCAATGGGGGAGAAAGGAAACATATGTAATACTTTAAACAATAGAGAATTAAAAATAAAACAAAGTAAGAGATAGGAGCTTCTAAGGGTAAGGTAAAAAATTCCACATTAATGGTTCCTAAACAAGAAGGGTTTTATTTGATGAACAGATTGCCACAGAAGAAACTGATAACCTTCTGCTAAAAAAAAAAAAAAAAAAAAAAAAAAAAAAAAAAAAGGAAAGAAAAGAGAAGAGAAGAGAAGAGAAGAGAAAAGAAAAGAAAGGTCACAATGGATTAGGCCCTGCCCTAGTGATCTTATCTTAACTTGATTATCTTCAAGGACCCCATTTCCAAATAAGGTCACATTCTGAGGTACTGGAGTTAGGACTTCAACATATGAATTCAGAGGGAGGGGAGACACAATTCAGCCCTTAGCAGGCAGAATGGCATCATGATGAGAGAGAAAAATCTGATGACCTTGATAAAGGAGGAAGCCAAGTAGGTCCAGAAGTTGCCTGTCAAAGGCAGGTCTAAAGGAAAGCATCATGGTAAAGGATTCCTGCTCTCTGGGTCACAGGAGAGGGAATCTTTGCCAGGAATGAGGAGGGGAATAAGAAAGGCTGATGTCTAACTGTGAATATGAAGGGATTTTCTATAAATAAATTTTACTATCCTATCTAATAAAAGAGAAACAGGGTAATTAGCCATACCTCCGCTACCCTTCCCATTGGCTAATCAGGGCAATATGCAAATTAACTGCCAGCCAAGATGGTGGCCGGCAGCCAGGCAGCTTGAAGCGAACAGGAGGCTTGCTTGCTTCAGTGACAGAGGACTCCAACGTTCCCCGCCTGCCGCTGCCATCCTCTGAGCTTGCAGTTTGAAACATTGTTACAAATATAGAAGCTAAACAAAACCCCAGAAACCTGCTTTCAGCCAGTCAAGATCTCAGAGCTGGAGTTGAAACAGTGTTTCGATTATAGAACCCAAACAAACCAGATACCTGCTTTCAGCAGCGGAGGCCTAAGAGCTACAGCCAAGCCTCAGAGCTAAAGCTGGCCCAGAATAAAAAAGAAAAAAGAAAAAAAGGAGCAGTTGGGAGCTTCAGTCACCCACCAGCCTGAAAACAGCCCTCAGCCCCTCACCCAGACTAGCCAGGCACCCCAGTGGGGACCCCCACCTTGAAGGGTGTGTGACCAGCTGCAAACAGCCATCATCCCCTCATCCAGGCTGGCCAGGGACCCCAGTGGGGACCCCCACCCTGATCCAGGACACCCTTCAGGGCAAACCAGCCGGCCCTCACCCGTGCACCAGGCCTCTATCCTATATAGTAAAAGAGTAATATGCCTCCCAGCACCGGGATCAGCGGAGCTGAGAGGCCTCCGAGCACCGGGATCAGCATGACAGGGGGCAGCGCCCAAACCCCCTGATAGCCCTGCGGCTCTGTGTGCGACAGGGGGTGGGACCACAACCTCCCTATCCGCCCTGTTCTGTTCGTGACAGGGGAAGGCGCCCCAACCCCCTGATCAGCCCTGCTCTGTGCCTGATAGGGGGCAGCTCCCCAACCCCTGATCGCCCTGCGGCTCTGTGTGTGACAGGGTTTGGCACCCCAGCCCCCCACCCCCATGGGCCCTGCTCTGTGTGTGAAGGGGTAGAGCCATAACCTCCCCATTGGCCCTGCCCTGAGTGTGACAGTGGCGGCGCCCCAACCCCCTGATTGGCTCTGTTCTGTGGGTGATAGAGGGTGGAGTCCCAACTGCCCCCCACGGGCCCTGCTCTGTGTGTGATGGGGTAGAGCTGTAACCTCCCCTCCCCATCAGCCCTGCCCTGAGTGTGACAGGATGTGGCGCCCCAACCCCCTGATCTGCCCTGCTCTGTGTGTGACAGGGGGGAGCTCCCCAACCCCCTGATCGACCCTGCTCTGTGCGTGACAGGGGGCAGCGCCCCAACCCCCTGATTGGCCCTGCTCTGTGCGTGACAGGGGGTGGCGTCGCAACCTCCCCATCGACCCTGCCTTGAGTGTGACAGGGGGCGGTGCCTCAACCCCTCAATCGGCCCTACTCTGAGCGTGACTGAGGGTGGCATCGCAACCTCCCAATATGCCCTGCTCTGAGCCCAAACAGGGGCTGCACCTAGGGATTGGGCCTGCCCTCTGCCACCCGGAAGCAGGCCTAAGACAGCAGGTCATTATCTCCCAAGGGGTCCCAGACTGCGAGAGGGCACAGGCCGGGCTGAGGGACCCCATCCTTCCCCCCACCCCCCTGGAGTGCACAAACTTTTGTGCACTGGGCCTCTAGTTATATATAAATTTGCCTCTTTTTTCAGGCTTCACTGTTCATTTATTTTTTTTTTAAAGTTGGCAACAACACTTTGTCCTGTCCCCAGACAGAAGCAGTTGAAGTCTACCTCTCAGTGAATGAAAAAAGAGAACTCAAATGTTATCTGGTCCTTTCAATGACTTTCTGACTTGAGGGCTAATAAGCAGTGTTCTCTAGCAAAGGAGCTGTCACTACCACTAAATGTCTAGTCCCAGGCCTGCATCAAAGTAGAAACATCAGTTTCACTTGGGAATTATCATCCTATCTCTCCCAAAAGCAATCATTAGATTTAACAATTACCTTCATTAGACGCACAGGTAATCATTTATTATCATGCTGGTTCCAGCACAGAATCAGTGTGAACAGAAATAACTGACCTAGAACATTAAATCATCTGTCACATTCAACTCTTAATTTCTCCGTGTATTAAAGGGGCCCCATTATCTCCATCCTATATTTGAAATTTTCCTTCATCAGAATTCTGGTATTTATCCAGGTGGCTCACTACTGTTGCTACTGTTGTAAGTTAATAGTACATATGTACAGATAAAAATACCACAAGTAATAATAATAATAGCAATAGCTCAAGATTAAAGTTAAATTTTAATTTTGAGATCAAATGAGTAAATTTACAGGAGAGTAGCAGAGATGATTACTATTGATAATGAAGAAAATGAGTTTAAAAAGTAGCTGCACATAATAGTAAGAGTGGAGAATACTTCTGAGACATATTATTAAAATTTATTTGATGTAGGTGATGCCTTTCATTGCTACTCCAGATAACTTGTTGCTTTTGTCTAGCTCACAAATCTTAACATGTGAGCCAACCTTCAACTTGTCCTTTTAGCCCCTAAAAGGAGAGAATGTGAGTTTTCTTTTCCCATTCCCTTTGACTACTAAGCTGGAGTTGCCTAGTGTGGTGATATGGCTGGAAGGGAGGACTAAGGATCAAGTCTTGAAACTGTATATGCAAACAAGCACATTAATTTTGTTATATCACATAGTTCTGGAACAATAACTGCCAAAAATATACAATTGCTGAAAAATGACAAAATATTAGAAAAAAAGAAATTTAAATAAACAAAACAAAAATAATTTCGTTTTAAAAGATCACAAAAAACTCACTACCCCAAGATAATCATTATTAACATTTTTTGTGGGGTCCTTTTGTTTGAAGATATACACCATATATTCTTCTAGAAGCTCATGGTACTTTTGAGGAGACAGAAATATAAAGTATAACACAATACACTAAGTACTATAAACAATTCCACAGCACAGAAAATATGAGTAATTAATTCTGTCTTGCAGAGTTAGGGAACACATAATAAAAGCTGAAGTTAAAATATGAGTAGAACTTGCTAGATCGCTATGGGAAATTTTAAAGAAAATTCTAAACCACCCTGCTATATAATTATTATTATTAGAATAAATAATATTAACAAATATATGGCCATTATTTTAAAAGATGGCATGTCAACTACTACTACACCCATTTTTTAAAAAATGTGAAATGTTTGCATGCTTGCACTAAGGAAGGAAGACTAATACAACTAAATTTTCTAAGCCTTGTTGGGTGACCTCCCTCTATTTGTTTAAGGATTCACTTAAAACATTGCCTGCTCATAGGAATTAATGGGACTAGCCCTCCAGAAAGATAATTTCATAATTAGCCACAATCCTTGTCCTTTTAGCCTCTAAAAAGAGAGAACCATGGCCTCATCTCCAATTGCTGGAGCTGAGAGTCTGTAATTCTCTGCTTCTTAGTATGCACTGCTTTCCATGATCTGAACATAACCTAAACCTGATCTAGAGCTAGGATTGTTTAGATTTATGACCCTAGACAGAAGACCAAAAACATGGGGGTAATTGCTAAGTATGGTTTGAGCAGTTATTTGATGAGGAATAAATAGACATTAAAACTCTTAACCAGTATCTGATCTTGAAGACATGAAATTTTCATATCATTGAAATTAAATGAATCAACATTATGTACAATCTGGATCATAAAGTGATGTCACCTCAAATATTGAGTAGATTCAAAACAAAGATAATGGTGAGCATGGAGGTCCAGGTAAAGCAAATAAATGAAGATTAGACAAGGCTTATTAAGGAAGAATGAGATGTTTGCTGTAGTAAAGGGTGCATAAACAGGGGTAAGTATAGGAAGTGAGACCAATTGGGGCATGATTGTGAGAGGCATTATAGGCTAACATATTGAATATGGAATTTAAGTCCCATATCTCCATAAATGCTGTTTATAATTGCTAGACAGCAAGTTGTCAATTCAGGTAGCTTTTATCAGGTCATGGTGAGGCTCAATAACAGAGAGTATTGAGAATTGCTGGGGAGTATTTCCTAAAATCAATCTCAGTTTGCAATTTGCTGAAGTCTGTATGCAGCTTCAAGATTTTTTCTGCACAAATATAGACAGAAACAAGGATGAGATGAGGGAATTGACTTAATAAAGTTAATACAAGATTGAAAAAAGATTTTGCAGAGCAAATATATGTAGATTAATAATTTAGAGGGAAAACTTCTAGGTGAACCAGAAGAGTGAGTTGGCAATCCATAAAACACATTGATTTTTGTAAATTCAGAATAAAATATAATAAAATATTATTACTATAATTTAGAGAAAAGCCTTTTTTTAAAAAGGGCCAGATAGTAAATATTTTAGACTTAGCCATATGGTAATTTTTGCAACTATTGAAGTTGGCCATTGTAACATGAAAGCAGCCATAGACTACATATAAATCCAATAAAACGTTATGGATACAGCAATTTAAATTTTGTATAATTTTTACACAAAGTATTCTTCTTCTTTTGTTTTTTTTCCAACTATTTAAAAATATAAAAATCATTCTTAGCTCATGGGCAATTCATCATTTGTCTGTTTGCAGGATCCTGTAGATGACAATAGGTAAGACTACTTCAACAACTTCCTTTTTGACTTTGCCCCCAACTCTTTCCCTTTGGCCTTAAAAGTCTTTTTTTTTAAATATGAGACAAATATAAATTGAAAGTTTGGATTATACAGAAAATGCATTTTAAATTATATATCTGGTTGCTTAGCATTGTACACCAGTATAAGTCAAAAGGCATTTTACAAATATTGAAGGGGAAGTTTTTTAACTACAAAAAAGAGTAAATTCTCAATAATGATTTATTTTAGAAAATTATAATGCAGCATAAGTTATATACTTAAAGAAATTCCATAAATATAAATATATTTTAAACCCTGGTGACTATTTAGATTTTACTCCCTATCATTATGTGGCCCTCATCACAGGAGCACTCAAACACCAGACTACAAATGGGGTCAGCTGAATGCATTCTATTTTAGTGCAAAAGGAAGAGGCCGACATGTCCCAGTTTAGTCAATCTCATTTTTGATTTTGCAGGTCACACACCAGCCCTTCAGTTCATGAAGTTTTTCTCTATTTCTAGGATAAAAGCATCCCTTGCCTGTAGAGCACTTCAACTGTGTTAACTCGGAGAGGAGAGAACTGATGGGACTGATTTCTCTGCTGGATGTTGTGAGCAAGACAGTGTAAAATTGACAAGTTTAAGCACTCAAGTGAAATATCCCAATTAAAGTGCAGTTGAAATGTGAAGACTGGCACCATACGTGTGTGTGTGTGCAAAAAATTGTTAAAAGAGCATAAATGTGACCAATGTCACACAAGAAAGAGCATGGGGAAGAAATTTCAAATGAGGTGGTTTCAAATTCTAAAAGAAGGTTATGGACAGGACAACAAGATGGAGATAAGAGATAACATAGCCCTGGAACAGACATAATGCACTTCACTAGTGAGACAGAGCACTGCAGTATGTAGGTTCACAGAACCCATAAAGAGGATAAGAGGCAAGGAACAGCTTCTTTATAAGATTTCCTGATTCGCCTAAGAACTATTTTGATTTTCCTGAACTCATCTTCAAAAGTCTATTTCAATGTACTTCAATGGCCCATAGTGCGCGCTCTCTCTCTCTCTCTCTCTCTCGCTCGCTCTCTCGCTCTCTCTCTCTCTCTCTCCTCTTTCTCTCCCCCTTATTCCTTCAGATGTGCCTATTTATCCTTTTATATTACTTGCAAAAATGTGAGATGACTGAATCAGCCCAACTTAATAATATAGATACCAGAGTATGATAAACGGTCCATAGAACAACCCAGCAGTGGTGAGCAAAGCCAAGAATACCTGAAAGATGGAAATGAACAAGGAATACTATGTATCTGAAGTCACAAAATGGTAGCCAAGGGCTTCATTCAATGTGCAGATATTTGGTCTTTGGCCTGCATTTTGTTGGCTCACACATTTAAAATGTATTTGAGTTAGTTGCCAATATTAAGCCTGGAGATTTCACATAAATATACAATATTTTTTATTCACTTGGTTACCCTTTCAGTGCCTGAATTCCCTAATTTATTAAATGGGAATAATAATATAACTCACTTTGCAGAGTTTTTGTGAGCATAACTGGAGCACTGCCTGGCACAGTGTAAGTACTAATACACATTAGGTCTTAGTAGTAATAGCACTTGCTGTTGTATTTGACAAATTGACCCTTGGAGCCTTGAGGCATACATCAAAAAGAACACAGGAAAGTTACCGAAAATTGATCAGCAAGGTATATTTTGTGGAATAAACAATTGAGCGATACAGACTTCCAACATGATGATTTGCTTTAAGAGAGCATTGCATATCCTCACTGACATGAAGAATTCCTTTCAAAGCATCTTCCAGCTTCAATTTTATATAAATTGAAGTAATTGAGCATGAGGCAGCAGAAATTTCATCTTGAAAGTAACTGAGAAGCAGACTTCAAAATATGACAGTCATGTTTAAGTGAGTTCTTAATAAAAGAAGGCATGTGCAGCAACACTACAGAGGCAAAATGTCCTTAACCCGAAATTCAGGTTTAGAAGGATAGAATTTCTGACCTCCTAGAGAAATGCTAACAGAGACTTGCTATTTTTAAAAACAAATTTCAAGACAATAGCTGGAAATGATAGTAAATTAATGTTATTTTGAGTTATATTGTTATCTAAAATCTAAAAGGAAATAATGCATATTTATATTTATATAGGCATTGACATGTAAGAAAGCAAATGGTAAAATGATACAAAAAAATAAGTATAAGTATGTTATATGCATATATATTAACAAAATCCAAGAGAACTTTTGGGTTGTTGAATATTTAGTGTACTAGATGACAATAAAGGGTTAATAACCTTAATTGTCACTATATAATGAATACTTACAAATCAATAATAATCAAATACCCATAAAATAATATAAATGATTTAAGTCATAACCAGCTTGTTCAGTGGTTAGAGCACTGGCCTACAGACTCAAGGGTTGCAGGTTTGAATCCTGCTCCAGGGCATGTACCTCGGTTGCTGCTTGATCCCCACCTTGGTCAGGGTGCCAGAGGCAATCAATATGTCTCTCTCATAGATATTTCTCTCTGTGTCTCTCCCCTTCTTCCACTCTCTCTAAAAATCAATTGAAAGAAATATCCCTGGGTGAGAATTAACAACAACAAAGATTTAAGTACATATCATTCTCTAAAAGAATAAGTACAACAAACAAAAACATTTTAACCTCACTGGCAACCAAATAAATACAAATTATACCAGAAGTCAAATTATTTATTTCACCTACAAATTGAAAGAGATTTAAAAAATTTTAACAAGGGCTCTAGGAATGAGACTCTCATCCAATGTTGGGATCAATTTCTAAAAATTATGGAGGACAGTATATGAATAGATGTCAAGGCCTTAAAAATGTTCCTATTCTTGAATCCAAAATTCCACTTTATGTAATTTGCCCAAAGAAAAGAAGTCACCAAGAAGGACAAAGTGAGATATTAAATCTCATGATCTATGGTGTGGGCAGTCCCAGCAAGCAGCCCTCTTCTAGAGAGGAGAACACTAACTTTATTTCCATGGTAGATGTATGTGATGATTCCCTTTCTCTGCCTCCATTACTTTTATCTTCCGGTGGCATGCCTCAAAAAATTAAGGCATTAAATTGTGATGGATTGCCATCAGAATTCAAACATCTTCCTAACCCTTGATTCTCTTCAGCTCATTTCTGAACAGCACAGAGAAGACCCAGAGAACAATAGATGTGACCTACTATCAAGCTCTTGATCCAAAAGAGAGGTGAGAAGCCAGTAGCAAAACCCAGATAAACTATATGAGACAAGTGAAGAGATGGGAAAAATGTAATTGCCATACATATGTAAAAGATCATATATTCTAAATATCCAAAAAGCTATTATAGATCAGTATAAAGATATCAAAACTTCAATAAAAAATGAGCAAAAGACGTTCATTGATTATTCAAATAAATATAAATTTTAAAGCATATCAAAATAAATTAATCTTAATCATAGTTAAACAAGTGTAAATTAAAACTGTGAGAAACCATTTTTCACCTCTCAACTAGCAAAGACAAAGCTTGATAATATTTTGTGTTAGTAACAGTGTGTTGACACAGAATTCATCACACATCACTGATGGCTGTGCAAGTTGACACGCTCTCTAGGAAGATCAACTCAAAAAGATTTATTACTATTTAATATGAACATATGCTTTGATCCAGCAATTCCACCTCTAGGAACTGATCAACAAATATACCTGTACATCTACATAAAGATTAAAATTATTCATTGCAATGTTGTTGGTAGCAAAAGACTGGAAATAATCAAAATATTTATTAGCAATAGACTGCTTAAATAAATAATATCATCTATACAATGATATATTATGAAATAATTAAAAATAAAAGGTGAAAATACATATGTACATATATACTGATATACAATGATCCCAATTATATTAAGTTTTAAAAAGAGAGAGGCAGAAGAATGTACTCATTTTGCTTCCACTTGTTTGTGAGAAGCACATGTGTTTTTATCTGCATGGACTATCTCTAGAAGGGTTTACAATGCCAGATCCATTATAAGTGCTCTGTAAAACTTAGCTCTGGCTATCAATAGCAAAAATTCTTTGCTTACATTATTTATTTATTTTTTATTTTTTTTTAAATATATTTTATTGATTTTTTACAGAGAGGGAGGGAGAGGGATAGAGAGCTAGAAACATCGAGGAGAGAGAAACATTGATCAGCTGCCTCCTGCACATCTCCCGCTGGGGATGTGCCTGAAACCAAGGTACATGCCCCTGACCGGAATCGAACCTGGGACCCTTCAGTCCGCAGGCCGACGTTCTATCCACTGAGCCAAACCAGTTAGGGCTGCTTACATTATTTAATCATCAAAACAATTTTATATGTTTAGGTACAATTATTATCCCCATTTTTCAAATGAGGAAACTGAGGTACATAGATGGTTAAATAAGGTTACACAGCTAACAATGCATGCTGTGATTTGAACCAGACTCCAGAAGCAGTGAATTGAACCTTGTGGTAATTTGCCTTTGAGTAAGATAACCTGGGAGATAGTGTTGGGAGGAATACTTAGTTTCTACTTTATCTTTTTACAATGTGCATGTACTATTTTTTTTAAAAGCATAAAAATAAAAATTGTTCAAAATGCTACACAAATTCTAAATCATATCAAAAAAAAAAAAACAGGAGGGGAAAAAAACAAAACAAAATTCTGATAATATTTAATGAAAGAGGGCTGGCTCTACCAGATGGTAATGCCTGCTATAAACATAGAAAAATTTAAAGAGTGAAGAACTGACAGAAGAATTAACAGAAATCAGTGTAACAAAAAAATAGCTTAGGAGCAAATCCTAGCAAAATAAGAACTTAATATATTATTTTTAAAATACGAAAAAGTGGGAGGATTATTCAATAAATGCCATTAGATAAGTTGACTAATTCTTTGGAAGAACATTCATTTAAGGTGTCATTTGACACTATATACTAAAGATATTGCAGATGAATTGAAGAAATAAATGTAAAACTGAAGCGTAACTGTGAGAACCTGCTCCCTAGATAAGGAAGAACTTTCCTAACATAAAGCACTATGGAGGAGATAATCTGGAAAGAATGAAGCAATTATGCCAAGATCGCTTCTCAAACTGCACATTTAAACTATAAACAAAATTGGAGGAGAGAACCAAGATGGTAGCATAGGTAAAACAGTATTCACCGCCTTCCACAACCACACCAAATTTACAACTAAAATACAGATCACCCATCATTCAGAACCACCTGAAATCTGACTGAATGGATGTCCTACAACTAGAGAAATAAAGAAGAAACAATGTAGTTTCTTCTGGTAGACTGGTAGGAAGGGCGGAGGTTCAGAATGGATGGGTCTGACACCCACATATGGCATGTTTTTGAATTGGGAGGGATATCTCTGCTGCAGAGGTATCCCATGAGAAACAAGGGGCCCCAGCCCCATGACAGTCCCTCAGCCCAGGGTTCCAGGGCTGGGAAGAGAAGTCCTCCTAACTTTGGGCTTTAAAAACCAGTGGGGATTGTTGCTGAGTGACATGGAGGCTGCTAGAGTCCCAGAAAGTTCCTCTTAAAGGGATGATACAGGAATGTATACAGTCTCCCTTACTCTAAGCTCCAGTGCCAGAGCAACCAGGAACATATAGGAAGGAACTGGATTGTCTGACATCAGGGCAGGAACTCAGGAGCAGCTTTCTCCCAGATAGGGGTGCTTGCAGGAGTCATTGTTCCTCTGCTGGGAACTCCCCCATCACAGGGATGACTGGTAGCCATATCTGAGTGTCCATCAGCCTGGCTCACACTGTTTGCTCCACTCTGGTGATTCCCTGAGACCCTGCCCCATCCACTTTGCAGTCCCACCCAAGCTGAATGCAGCAGCTTTTCCATATGAATGGCCTGTCCTAGCTCAGGCTTCAGACTTTCCTAAAATATCCTAAACAAGCAGCAGCTGGCATCAGTGTGCCCCAAACCTATAAATAAAAGGCCCAAGACCTAGCACTAACATCAGCCTGCCTTGTTTCAGAGCTGGGCCTCACCTGGGCACTTCCAAGCCTAATACAAATAGCAGCCATCTGCAGATATCTCTGTAGCTCCTGCCAGGTGGCCCCAGGCAGGTGCACCTCCCCAGAGGCCCCAGAGACAGTGCACCAGGTGAACAGCTTCAGACCATATCAGATTACAACTCTACACATGCATAAGTAATACATTCAAGGGGCAGACTTAGAGAAGTACCAAAGCCCATAGAGGTGTCTCCTGCCTAGCAGCTTTTCCACTGTAGTCACAGCTGGTCCTCATAGCCAATTGGCCTGAGGTTCAACTCTTCCCAGTGATGCCAACAGCTATCAAGGCTCAACTATAACAATACAATGCACACAGCCACACAGGGCCCACCTAGAATGCCCAACTCAGGTGACTGGGGAGGCTGAGCCACTGGACCCTACAGGACATCTACTACACAAGGCCACTCTAGCAAGTCCAGGAGACATAGCAGCTCTACCTAATACATAGAAACAAACACAGGGAAGCAGCCCAAATGTGGAGACAAAGAAGTCACAAATGAAAGAAATGGATGCAAGAAAACTACTGGATACAGAGTTCAAAACTGGTTATAAGACTGCTCAGAGATCTTAATGATTTCAAGGTACTTAGTGAGAATGTCAATATTCTTAGTGAGAATTTCAAAGATGTGAAAAGGGACCAGTCAGAAATTAATCATACACTAACTGAAATAAAGAATAATTTATAGAGATTCAACAGTAGAGTAGAGGATGCTGAGAATCAAATCAATGATTTGGAATATGAGGAATTAAAAACACCAAATCAGAAGAGAAAAAATGAAAAAGAATCCAAAAAAGGAAAATAGTATAAGGAGTTTTTGAGACAACTTCAAAAGTACCAACATTCGCATTATGGGAATGCCAGAAGGAGAAGAGAGAGCTCAAGATATTGGAAACCTATTAGAAGAAATAATGACAGAAAACTTCCTCTACTTGGTGAAAGAAATAGACTTAGAAGTCCAGGAAGCACAGAGAGTCCCAAACAAGAGGAACCCAAAGAGGCCCACACCAATACACATCATGATTAAAATGCCAAAGGCTAAAGACAAAGAGAGAATCTTAAAAGCAGCAAGAGGAAAAGTGGTTAGTTACCAACAAGGGAGTGTCCATAGCACTGTCAGCTGATTTCTCAACAGAAACTTTGCAGGCCAGAATCAGAGGCATGGAAATATGGAATAGACTGATGAATCTCGGGGGGCGGGGGGGCGGGGGGACGGGGGACAGAGAAGGTGGTGGGAAAAGATTAACCAAAGATCTTATATGCACATATGCATTACCTATGGACACAGACAATAGGGTGGTGAAGGCCTGGAGTGGGATGGGAACCAGGTGGAGGGAGGCAAAGGGGAGAAAAAAGGGGTACATCTGTAATACTCTCAATAATAAAGATATTAAAAATAAATAAATAAAATAAAATATAAATAAATATAAGACCATGAATTGGAAATAATTATTCACAACAAATAAAATAAGGAGTTATTAGTATTATATACAAAACATGATTACAAATAAATGAGTAAAATATTAAGATGTTAGAATGAAAACGAGCAAAGTAAATTAGCTGATGACAGAATAGAAATACAAGTCACGCTTTTATGCAGATGTAATTATTTTTCCCATTTTACAGATGAAAACGTATACTCACAGAGAGATTAAGTAGCTTGCCCAAGCTCATATAGCCAATTACTAGTGAGTGGAGATCTGAACTAAAAATTTACTCCAAAGCCCATGCTTTTAATCCTAAGGTTCCACTCTCTAGGTGTTGGCATGTATCTCTGTATAGATATACTATCAAAAGTGAAACTGAAATAAGCCAGTCAATGAAGGAAAAATACCACATGATCTCACTCATTCATGGATAATAGAGACCATTATAAACTTTTGAACAATAATAGATACAGAGGCAGAGCTGCCTCAAACAGATTGTCCAACTGCAGCAGGAAGGCCAGGGAGGGTTGGGGGGCAGAAGGGAGGGGGGTAAGAGATCAACCGAAGGACTGGTATGCATGCATATAAGCATAACCAATGGACATAAGACAGTGGGGGGTAGGGGAGGCCAGGGGATTGTCAAGGGCAGGGGGGAAAAAAAAGGACACATGTGTAATACCCTTTGTAATAGTTTAAGCAATAAAAAAAAAAGTGAAACTGAAGAAAATACTATTGCATGCGTGTAACTGAGGAATTGATGCAGTGTTTCTCTCAGTCTAGTCTCAAATTAAGGTCATTATACCTAATCAATTCAAGGACATACCCTTACTACTCTTTACAATAAAATAGTTTAATGCAGTGGTTCTCAACCTTCCTAATGCCATGACCCTTTAATACAGTTCCTCATGGTGTGGTGACCCCCAATTTCATTGTTACAAATTGAACTTAATTAAAGCATAGTGATTAATCACAAAAACAATATGTAATTATATATGTGTTTTCCGATGGTCTTGGGCGACCCCTGTGAAAGGGTCATTTGACCCCCAAAGGGGTCGCGGCCCACAGATTGAGAACCGCTGGTTTAACGGTATCCATGTGAGAATTTATGTTTTAGGAGTACAAATGAAAAACAAATGTAGATGACTCAATGGGAAATAACTAGATGTATTCCTGGCTAAATACTGCTCTGCCTTATATAGCACAGTTTTTTAGGAAGCCAGAGGCCAATTAGAATAACTACCTAAAAATTTTTGAACCAGCAAAAGCACCACTAGGCATGTATTATTATTAAGAAAAAATTGAAATTATAATAACATTTTCAATATCTTATTTACATTTTTCATTTGTTTGCATTATTTAAAATAATTTTGTGGCCAGATAAAACCTAAGGGTGTTTCTGTTTAAAAGTTAATATCTATATTCTGAATTAAATCAGCTTTCTTGTCAAATTTCTGGCCCAAAGTGCTGGTATTGCTAAAGTCAGCCAACTGCTAGACAATGAAATATAATGTCAACTTTGGTAGCAGTGGTTATCTCTGAAGCTTTTACAAATTCCTGCCAAATCCAAGATTTATTTCAGAGTTAAGGTACCTGTTAACCTACAAATGGCCTTTCTCTTCTTTCCTCCCTCATCTTCTCCAGAGAGACTAGTTTCCTTCAACCTGGAATTCTCATCATTCCTGATACCACTGCTTTATGCTGCATATTGCTTTCTTCTGGAACATCACCTCAAAGTGAGATGGGGAGGGAAGGTGGAGGAAGGAAGAGGGAGAAGGAGACATCATTTTCTTCTCTTAAATTCACACGCAGCAATAGGAGGGGTAATCATTACTCCAACACCTACCATGATCTATGAGAGAAAGAGAGAGAGAGAGAGAGAGAGAGAGAGAGAGAGAGAGAGAGAAAGAGAGAGAGAGAGAGAGAGAGACACTCTATGGGTGGTTGAAGTATTTAGCCCAGTCCACTAGAGCTCAGGTCCATTTACTGGTGGATGAATGTATACGTGGTAGGGGTAGAGAAAAGGAGGGCATTAAGTGCTAAATTTCAGCCTCAACAATAACCATTGCTGCCAACTGGCATGACTTCCACTATCCCCTCACCAAACAGATGACATACAAGTTGTATCAGTGGAAAATATGACACCTTATAAAATGCATAAATGAATTAAATATCATAGAGTTTAATCATAAAGTTTAAATTAATTTTAGCTTACAAATATATCTCTACTAAAAAAACTGTGCAGAATATAGGATATTGTTAAAGCAGCCACTTAGCTAATACATTTTAAGAACTTTAGCTCAAATTCTTGAAATATTCTATGAATATGACAATATATAATTTTATAGATTACATATGATAATATCATTTAATATAAGTACATATCCTATATAATAAAAGGCTAATATGCAAATCGACCAAACGGGTGAACGACCAGTTGCTATGATGCACACTGACCACCAGGGGCAGACACTTAACACAGGAGTTGCCCGCTGGTGGTCAGTGCACTCCTACAGGGGAGCACCACTCAGCCAGAAGCTGGGCTCACGGCTGGTGAGTGCAGTGGCCATGGTGGGAACCTCTCCCACCTCTGCAGCAGCGCTAAGGACCCCTCCCCTAGCACTAAGGGGGAGCAGACCTAAGCCACAGTCAGACATCCCCCAAGGGGTCCTGGACTGGGAGAGGGTGCAGGCCGGCTGAGGTACCCCCAGCCCCAGTGCACGAATGTCATGCACTGGTCCTCTAGTTTGTATAGATTAAGTATGCTAAAATCATCTAAATAAGACCTCAGAGAGAACTAGCTATGTTGGATTTATCTTATTCTGGGTACTTAAAAAATTCAAAGAAAATAGGGAAGTAGAAATCATGGGAAGCATGGTGTTTTAGTTATTACGCTCATGAACAGATATACATCCTATTAAATATATCTATTTATTTTATTTTCTCTTGGTTTCTTTAAGATTATGGTCCAAGTGTGTTCTTGTTGCCTAGAGGTTACAGTGCCTTTAAAAAATTATTACATTGCACCAGACCTTTTCATCTGTTTCCTAAATATAAAATACAACTTTTTTTCATTATATATGTTCATAGTAATATCTTGGTAAGAAGTAGACACTACCAAGGGCTTAATTTTACCAAATAATATCCTGGGTGTTACAAAACAGTCAATTTCAGAAGTACCAATAAGTTATGACAGCAACTGACTACTCATCACTGAGGATTTCTTATTTGTGTACAATTGGTGTTATGTTTGAAATACCTGCCATTTGTAGAAATGCTTACAAGCAATCATATTCTATCTACACTAATAAAAGACAAAGATGCTAATTGACTGTAACTTTGCTACACCAAAGCCACGCCCACCAGCCAATCAGAGTGACTATATGCAAATTAACCCAACCAATATGGCATCCGACAGCCACAGAGCTGGAGCAAGCAGGAGGCTTGGTTGCCCCAGTGATGAAGGAAGCCAAGCTTCCCGCCTGCTCTGGCCAGTTGTGGCCTATGTAAAAGGCAACAAAGTTTCAATTATAGAAGCTAAATAAATCCCAGATACCTGCTTTCAGCCAGCCTCCACTGGGAGCTTGGGTGGCTGGGGGCTGTGGCCAGCCTGAAAACAGCCATCAGCCCCTCACCCAGGATGGCCAGGCACCCCAATGGTGACTCCCACCCTGAAGGGGCTGTGGCCAGCCTGCAAACAGCCATCAGCCACTTACCTAGGTGGGCAGGCACCCCAGCAGGACCCCCTTCCCTGAAGGAGGTGTAGCCAGCCTAAAAACGGCCCTCAGCCCCTCATCCAGGCTGGCCAGGCACCCCAGCGGGACCCCCACCCTGATCCGGGACACCCTTCAGGGCAAACCAGCCGGCCCCCACCCATGCACCAGGCCTCTATTCTATATAATAAAAGGGTAATATGCAAATTGACCCTAATAGTAGAGCGACTGGGAATCACTGGTCACTAGGACACACACTGACAACCAGGGGGCAGACACTCAATGCAGGAGCTGCCCCTGGTGGTCAGTGTGCTCTCACAGGGGGAGCTCTGCTCAGCCACAAGCCAGGCTGATGGCTGCCAGTACAGCGATGGTGGTGGGAGCCTCTTCCACCTCCTCAGTAGCGCTAAGGATATTCGACTGCAGCTAGGCTTGCTCCCCACTGGCAAGTGGACATCCCCTGAGGCCTCCCGGGCTGCCAGTTGGATGTCTGATTTCCAGTTTAGTCCCAATCCCCCGGGGAGTGGGCCTAAGCCAGCAGGTGGCCATTCCCGGAGGGGTCCCAGACTGTGAGAGGACACAGGCCGGGCTGAGGGACCCTCCCAAGTGCATAAATTTTTGTGCACCAGGCCTCTAGTATAAAATAATAAAACAGATGTTGTCGCTTGCTCACAATATGCCAAAACACATTTTGTCCAAGTAACAAGAGCAAATTTCACCCTGGAAAGTCACAATCTGCAGGGCCCAGAGTATTTCAGGGTTCATCAAGGCTAATTACTCACCTCAATTCCACATTATCTCCAATGGGGAGCTGCAGTAATCCATAATTTTCATCATTGGGTAAACCAATTAAAGGAGACAAAAATCCAGATAGCCACGGTTAAAGATCAGCATATAAAAAGATATTTTTCATTTTAAATTAACTGTATTTTTTTACATGCAAAATTCAAAATGTCCAAAAGGTTATAGAAAAAATATCCTTCCCTGTCCCCAGGTACCTTTGCCAAAGACACAAGCTTTGTGTGACTCTTTCCATAAACATTTCTATGCCTAAGCAAATAAATATGTAATTTCTCTTCTTTTTTTTTTTTATCAAATGGGGCTTACTATATGCATTATTCTGTACCTTGCTTTTTTCACGTAATTTTTTTAGAGATTGTTTTATTTCAGAACATAAGGAAATTTTTTTCATTGCATAATGGTAATTATATATATATATATATATATCTCCAAATGATTGCTAAAATTCCCTGTTGGTGAATATTTAGATTGCATCCCAATTGTATCATTATAAACAGATAAAGCTATGTATACAAAATACTTCTAGCCTAGGACTCTGCTAGATATTAAACCCCAAAAGTGTTAATATATTGGTTGAAATATTAGCACAGAGAAACATTGTCTTTCTTGGAACCATTCAATCTGGTAATTTTACCCTTTAAATCTTTTTCAACTCTAACTGCTAAGTATAACAGTAGGCTCTCTGTGAACATTAATTAAGAGTGATGTAACATATTACATTTCATTAAACTTCTAAATGACGTTAACAGTCATTCGATTATTGCTTCATTGGAGGTTCTGTTTGACCCTAATTAGTGAACTCAACTTGGCTTTCTTTGTACTTCCTGAGGGGGGTAAAAAGGGAGTCAACCACATTTATGACACCAGTTACAGCAGATCTTCCCCATTTCAGAATTCCTGTAGTGTCAGTATCAGGTGGATTAACACTTAACTCTTCTATATTACAGCATAATTCAGAGACCTTTGCAAGTTACAGTGGCTCAACCATGGTTCACTTAGGCAGCCAAATAACTTACTGAAGGATATTGGGAGTTTATAAACTGTCTAAAAGACAAGGCTTGGAAGACAGAAAGTAATGCAACTCCAAGAGGTCCAGGAAGCAGAAGAACAACATCTGAAAAGGATGCCTCCTTGGGTAATCCAGACAGCGTATTTGCAGGACACTATGACCCCTGCCCCCTGAGGATCACCACAGAAGCCACCAATGAATTCATGCCCTCCCTTGGCAGTGTTGTCTAACCTTCCTTATCTATGCCCCACATTAAGGAACATATTTCATATAGTATGCTAATACACCCATACACCATACACACACAATTAAATGAATTTCATCAAAACAAGACTCTTCTGATGTGCAATGCATTCTAATGTAATATATTCTCTTCTACTTCATTTTTTAAATGCTAGTTGCAACCCACTAAATTGATTTCAAGACCCAGTGATAGGTCAGGACCTGCAGTTTCAAAAACACTGCTCTAGAGAGATTGATTTAGACAACAGTGTAGCTGTTGATAAGTGAAGTGAACAAGCTTGCAGAGGAGGTGAAATGTAAAGAAAATAGAGGACCATTCCGCATTTGGAAGGAGACCAGGTAGAAAGAATGTAAAGTGAAGCCTTTGCACACATCCTTTATCAGCAAATGAAACCAGCATAACCCTAATTTAATACTATACCAAAGATCAACCCACACACATAATCACTTACCACTGCAACAGTACAAGTCATGACTTTTCTGCCAACTGCCTCTCTTCTAGGAGGGAGGGAAGGAGAGAGGGAGGCAGAAAGTAAGGAATAGAGGGAGGATAATAAGGGCAATGTTTTAAGTGGTGTTTTTACTTGTAATCCAGCAGCTCAAATTCAATAGAACTGCTGTGAAAAATCCTCATTTATTTCAGAGACAACATTCACGTTCCTTCTGCCCTTTTTAGCTTTGCTTCACGAACTCTTATCCCCCACCATTACTTATGCTGGAGTCTGGTTGTCTGACATGACCTGTCAACACACTGAGTCATAAAATAAAAAAGAGTAATCTTAGAGTATCTGGCTGCTTGTATCCACCTTCAGCTGGATCTTGGACTAAATTCTGACCACATTGCATTACAAGAAATAAGTCTAAACTTAATGTTGAAGTTATATGCCAAGGCGCATGCTGCACCTAACCTTGCCATCAGTTTCATGGTGTCTGTGGCTAAAAGACATTTTCCTCAGGCTCTCCCTCTTGTTCTCATCAAGTGCCAACTGCCTCTCTTCTGGGGCCTTCAGCCTTCCTGCAGGGTTCCAGCCTTGGCATTTCTCCCCTCTACAGTTCTAAAGTTAGTAGAGAAAATAGAAATATTTCATCTCCTTGATTATGCCTCCACTCTTAAATTACTCCCAGGAAATGTCAATGCCAGAAGAAATTTCTTGGAGACTGTGAGTGAATTAAAATTGTGCAGAAGAGTGGCCTGGCTTCAGTGAAACTATCCAGGACACCCATGTTGGCTGGTGGGTCCTCTCAGCTAAAAGGTAGCATTTCCTTATTAGCTTTCTTGCTCAGAGGATAATCTAACCACCCTGGCTGTCTGGGTCTGGGTGCCCTCAACAGTCTAGGACAGGCCAGCTGGAAGCTCCAAGCTAATCACCATGCTCCGCGTAGCAGATGTTGCTCACTAGTTTTTCAGCTTGAGAGCAAAACCCCTGCGTTCTACTATTCTTAGTCACATTTGTAATAATGGAATGGAAAATAAGGGACTTCTTGAACTCCTCTTACATGTCAGTCAGGGAGAGCAAATATAGCTTGCTCTGACAGTTACTAAGTTAGAGCTAAAGCATTTCTCAGCAGTTCAGGGGTGTGAATTTGCACATTCTTTAAGTTGGCTGTTTCCTGGGTGCTCCGTCTCTGCAGAGAAAATGTGAAACTCAGTGTGGAAGCTTATTTGGCATTCACGGGTGACAATCAAATCCTTGTAAGTCTAATTATACCATAAAGGATGATCAGCAAAGGTCTGGATTCCTAAATGGAATGGCGGTGAGGCTGTGTCATCACCATTAGCGTTTCCTCTCACTTCACCTCAGCCCCAACTCCATAAATCTCAATCCCACAGGGAAGGCTGATAGACAGTATGTTACAAAATGCAAGATACATTAGATTTTGGGATCACAAAGAAAATACATGACATAGAAAAGGTGTTTTCCTAAAAAAAAAAAAGTAAATGTAAATTATTTCTAAATGTTACTTCTGATTCTTCTTTAAATCTATAAATAAAATGTTAAGCCTGTTGTTCCCTGATTTGATGGTTTTTCTCTATTACTCTTTTGTTTTGTCAGCATTATCTGATTTCACTAAATATCAGTTCTCCCATTTTACTTTAGCAAATTACTGTGAATAAAATCATTCAGTAGGCAGCATTTTAAAAGAATAATTAATAGATCATAATAAAGGTTTCTGTTTTATGTTAGGGAATATTTATTTTGTAAAAATGATTTCAGGTTACTTTGATTGTACTGGCTTAATGCTCAGTGTTCAAGAGTTTATGAGATATTTATATACTTTTATATGACTTTTGTCCATAAGCATATAATGTCAACATTTGTCCCATATAATCAAAATTCAGGTTCATTTTTAATTTCTCACCTGTATTTATCACTATCTCACTTTATGCCCAGCAAGTTAAATACATGATTTTATAAGCTTAAAGAATTTGGATGCAAAGGTAAACTGTTTAGTCCCACCCCCTACCCCCAAAAAAAGAACATCGGAACTAATCCTACGCTTTACATCCTTGTTTACCTCAGTCCAAGCCTCCCAGGTTTTCTTTCATCACCTGTAATCATCATGCACAGCTCTGTAGACCCTCCAATCTCATCCTATACTTCCCAGATCATCTAAACTCTGCCGCTGGGACTTCTGCAACTTGTGGCTTATTATCAGCAAACTGCTGAAACCTCATAACTAGTTATCATCCCCACTCATAACTGAGCATGTGCTTCACTTTTTGCTGAAGTCTGGCACTACTCTGAGAACTTTACCTGTAACCTTCTTTCTTCAATGCTGCACATACTTCAGGATCTAGAAGTCGGGTAGGTGTCCTTACTCCTAGTTGACACCTTCAGACAAATGTCCTGCCGCTTTTCTCATTAACCTCAGCTTCTTTGAAGCACATGTCACCTGTTCATGTTGTCTCCTGAGCTAGTCAAGCCTCCTCCAGTTGTTAGCACCTTGTTTGTGACCTTCCTCTTCACTCCTCCGGTCATGATTCTTTATTATGTCAATATCCACGCGATTAGTCCATTCTATACCCTGGCCTCTCAATATCTCTACCTTTTCTCCTCCACACTGCCCACTCAACCATGCACTTCCATGGTCAAACTTTAACACTGCCAACATCAGCAGTAGCTCCTAACTGTCCGTCTGATGGATCTACATCTCTGATCACCACATTAATCTTTTCAGCCAGCTTCTTTTCTATCTTCTTGCACCAACCAATCCATTTCACCCTAACTCTTTTCACTTCCATCTCCCCACTCACCTGCCCTACTTATCTAGCTTAGATTCCATGATCATATTAATCCCTTTCCTGCACTCACTCTTTACTACCTTGACCTCTGTCTTTATGGGATGTCTGAGGAATAAGCAATTGAAATTCAAGTGAAAATCAAGGGAGCTACCTGAAGTTCCAGTAAGTAAGTAGTTTTCAAATCCCTTTCACAGCAGAGCATCCCTCCCTCTCTCTTTCCCTCCTCCCCTTCTCTCCTCTCTCTCTCTCTCCCTTCCTTCCTCCCTTCCTTCCTCTCTCCCTTCCTCTCACCCTTCCTCCCTTCCTCCCTCTTTCCCTTCCTTCCTTCCTTCCTTCCTTCCTTCCTTCCTTCCTTCCTTCCTTCCTTCCTTCCATTCTTCTAGAACTATTCTTTGGAAGAATGTCTGTCCTAATATGTTTCATGTAGATCTACAAAATTCCTGCTATGTACACCAATACTTCTGCATATCATGGCTGCCTCACTCCCTTATTCCTGCTACTCCAGCACACTGGCTTTCTTTTTGCTCTATAAACACTACAAGTTTCCTTCTAATCATTTCTTCCCAACATGGAATACAAAAGTCTAAATTTATAGCAACAACACCAGCATGCGACAGATTCTGCCATCAACACACCTGCATGAGGCTTGGTTTCAGAAAGTAGTTAAAGGAGGTGATAGAAGTGGACAGGACCTCTATTTCGCTGGAGTAATGGAGAGAGAAGCAGCCTGGTTTGGGGCAGTCACAGCAATTGTTCTATGGTTCTTTGGCCAGTAGCAATGGTGGCATCTTGACAGAGCTGCTGCAGCAGCTCCCTTCCCAGGCCAGTTCTGTAGTATGCTTCTGAAGGTGTTTCCAGAAACTTCAGCCTACAACCTGTTTAATCAGCCTTTCCAGTGATTGATTTTTCAAGCCCACCTAAGCCTTCCTACTTTACAATAACTTGGGTGCACGTTATATGATTTGCAACAATGATTCTATGATTCTTGTTACAAGACTTTGTTTGCATTTCTTAGATATTATTCAAAAGAGATTTGGGGAAATGCTGATAAGTTTTCAAGGCTAAGACAGGTACCGCAGAAAAGGCCATCAGAAAATTACAGTGACCCATCATATAATGATGTGTCATGTAGGGTCATCAATTGTAACAATATACTACTTAAGTGGAGGATGTTGATAATGGGGAGGCCACGGATTTTGGGGGATGAGGACATATAGGAAATGTCTGTGCCTTCTACTCAATCTGCTGAACCTAAAACTGCTCTTTAAAATAATTTGCTGTGAACTTAAAATTGCTCTTAAAAACTGCTCTTACAAAAGTGTTTTAAAAAATTACAGTGACCTGCCATTGATCCTGCCATTTATCCAACACTGAGTTACCCACGGCCAAATCAAGGTGCATTGGTCTAGATTCTGAAGATGTAAACATGAATAAAGATGATTGCTGTAATTATAAACACAGAAAGACAATACAAAAACCACTAGGATAATTATACATCAAATGAATTATCTCATTTTTGTCTTTAACTAACCCTATAAGGTGAGTAGTGTTGCCTCCACATTACAGAGAAGGCTTATAGAGATTGAGGCACTTGCCTTGAGTCAGAAAGCTAATAAGTGGCCAAGACAGAATTTAAATACAAATCTGAGTGCAGAGCCTGAGCTCCTAGAGCCTAGACACTACACAACAGCATTTTGTGTAGAAGTTCATTCACTGATTAACACTGACTCTGCCAGGGCTTGTGCTAGGGATTTGGTAATAGTTTAACTCCTAAAAATAGGCAGTTAGAATAACAAAGGCTCAAGTAATTAGAAGTAGAAGGAGGAACTTGATCTAAAGACACATACAAGTCGATGTCCACACAATGGATTCAGTGGAATAAAATATGTTTATCAACCACCTCTAAGCTCCAGACATTCTGCATGGAATGAAGGAGAGATGAAGATCCAGCCCCTGCCAGTGTCTCACTCACTGCTTTGGCCTCAGCACCAAAATTATTTGTGTGAGGAAGGGAAAAAGCAATTTCTGAGATAATGCCATGTGATAAGTTGATTGTAGTGGAATGAATAAATTCTGTGCAGGGAGCATCAGAAAAGGGAAGTAGGAGGTGGGTGGTCTGAAACACTGTAAAGAAAAAATAACTAGGCCCTAAAGAATGAGTAAGATTTTATAATAAGTTTTTTTTTAGATTAATCTGCCCCAGTTATCCCACTTGACTTTCTCATCACGACCCTGTATTGTAGGGGATTCTTAAGACTCTGAATCTATGAATACAAAGTAATCAATGTAAGGGTAAATATTGCCAGATAAATCTTTCAAAACTGGATATTCTTATGTATGTCTTTTCCATATTGTTTCAGTCTTTATATAAAGTATTTTTTATATATGGCCTCATTCTATAAAGCTTCAAAGTATTTGTGCATATATATATATATATATATACACACATATAATACATATTTGTGTGTATACTAGTACATATATATGTGTATATGTATATACATACATGCATACATACATATTTATGAACATACATACATAAAGTCACCTCAACATCAGTATTATTGCAAAATGTCATCTGGCATTGATAGTATCAAAATTAGTACTAAATATAGAATCTCATAATAGCCAAATTGCACTCTCCTCCACACTTTCCTTCCAATCTTGGTGCCTTGATGATGGCCTGGCCCATTGCTATTTCCATCGTCTCCAGCCTCCATGCCCTGCTCACTTTCCTTTCGTGATAGAAAATGATTCCAATAATCTGGTGACTTGGAAACCACAGTGACAGATGAGTTTTCACACACACCACATATACAGAAATAGTTTTCATATTTCCTTGGGAAAATATATATTGAAGATATTTTTCAAAGAACTTAAAGAGCTTCCACATCTATTATATCTTAATATCCCAGGGAAGAATAGTATAATGGCAGCTCATCCACTCCCACTTTACAAATGAAAGGCCAGGCAGAGGAAGGTTCCCGCAGTGGCTCAAAATCATGCATAATGTCCAGAAACTAGGTATGGAACCCCTGTTTCCCAAATCTTAAACTGTTCCTTTTCTCTCTCTTATTAAACACGAGAGGCCCAGTGTGCGAAATTTGTGCACTGGAGGGGGGAGTCCCTCAGCCTGGCCTGCGCCCTCTCGCAGTCCGGGACCCCTCGAGGGGTCCCTGGGGAGCGGGCCTAAGCCGGCAGTCGGACATCACCCTCACAATCCAGGATCCCTCACTCCTTACAGCCCGCCTGCTTGCTCTTTAGGGCTCAGCTTGCTGCTCCTTAGCGCTGCCCTGGAGGTGGGAGAGGCTTCTGCAACTGCCACTGCCCTTGCCAGCCATGAGCCCAGCTTCTGGCTGAGCGGCACTCCCCCTGTGGGAGCGCACTGACCACCAGGGGGAAGCTCCTGCGTTGAGCACTGCCCCTGGTGGTCAGTGCATGTCATAGTGATGGGTTGTTCAGCTGTTCAGTCTATTTGCATATTAGCCTTTTATTATATAGGATTAACTCTTAAGGATGCAAAATACATATATAAGGAAAACAACATTTTATTGCTAAATTCATTCTCTATTTGACAGACAAGTGTTATTAAGTAAAATTGGCAATTTTGGGCTTTTGATACAAGAAGCTATTAGAATTAGGAAAAGCGTAGTCATGAAATTTTTCTTGTTCTAAACTTTTATAATGATGTGAAGGACCAGTGAGTTGATCTTGTTAACTTCAGAAAGTCTATTCCCTTGCTTATTCATGAGACTGTAATTCTTTGAAAATATTTTTTGTGGTCTTACTTAACATTTTTTATGGCAAGCAATAAAATGTTTCTCAGATAGTGGGCCCATCTCACATCAATGAGTCATATGCTATCCTAGGTTCTGTCACCTGATGTTCCTTCATGTGGAACCTCAGGGTATTTGATGAATGTATGATTGTATAGGCAGACTTAGTCTTAAAAAGGTGCAAAGATTACACCAGAATATTGAACACCCTGATTGTGTCGAAAAAAATTTGCAACCGTGATCAAAATTACAATATGGACACAAGCATGTGGAACAGGTCACCCCTGCCACTCTAGCCAGAAGGAGTTCACTGGGAATGGTTCCTATACCACCTGGTATATTAGCTTGTTACAGCTGCCATAACAAAGTCCTAAAAAACCAGATGGCTAACACAACAGAAATGTAGTCTCATAGTTCTGGAAGTTAGACGTCCAAGATCAAGGTATTGGCAGGGTTGATTGCTTCTAAGGACAGGATCTGTTCTAGGCCTTTCTCCTAGGTTTGGGTGGTTTTCTTACAATACTTGGCATCCCTTGGCTTTTACTGCATCAGCCCAATCTCTGCCTTCATTTCCACATGGCTTTCTGTGTCTAAATTTCCCCTTTTTATAAGAATATCAGTGAAGTTGAACTAGGAGGGTCCACCTTATTCTAATATTATCTCATTTTCATTAATTACATCACCAATCACCCTAATATAAATAGGGTCACATTCTGAAGTAATGGAGGTTACAGCTTTAACATAAAATTTTGAAGGACACAATTCAGTCTATAATACTAGGAATAGAACTCATGGTCCAAACAAAATGCCCAATAAATGGGAATTACATGCCGGCTGTATTTTTTCCTACAAAAGAAGTGGGAATATTTGGTCCAGTGCCAGGTGGTCAATTGAAATCACACAAAATGAAGACAAACAAACAGATAAACATTGTTTTGAGACCCTATGGTGAGAAATGTGTGGGTAGATGAAATAGCATGTAGTCAGTTTGGCAGAAAACATCATCACTATTGGAATTATTCAAATGTATCACTTGAGTTCAGACTCCTTAGACTCCTTTATTTATAACATAGAGCAATGTTATTGTTCCTTGAGGAATAGTAAAAGTTTCTTAAGAAGATGTGACCAAGCTATTTAGAATTTCTTGTTGTCATGTGCTTTTTGACAATGACAAATGGAGATTGTTGCTACACTCTCATCTCAGTGTTTAGGCAAAAGTTCACATACGTGGGTCCAAAAATGTGCTAAATAAAAATATCATTTATTATTCTTTGGATTTTATAAACTTTAAATGTACAAATTTGTATTAGTTCCTACTGCTGTATAACAAATCATTGCATATTTAGCTGTTTAAAACAATACTTATTTATTATCTCACAGTCCTGTTAGCCAACAGTTTATCACAGTGTGGCTGGATTCTCTGCCCAGGGTATCAGTAAGGACTGCAGTTCTCATCTTGGGCTCGGGGTCCTATTCCAATCTCACGGTTGTTGAAAAGAATTCCTCTCAGGCTTCCTGCATGGCCTCCTCCACTTTAAGCCAGCAACACTATATTGAGTTGTCACTGCTTTGATTTCCTCTGGCTTTCTCTTCTTTTTGGCTTTTAAAGGACTCATGTAATGACATTGGGCCCACTCAAAAACGCCAAGATAATCTCCCTACTTTAAAGTCAATTGATTAGGGCTTCCAGTCAAGATGGCATGTAGGTAAATGTGGTACTCACATCCTCCTACGACCACATCAAAAATACAACTAAACTACAGAAAACCATCACTCAGAACCACCTGAAATCTAGCTGAGTGGAAGTCCTACAACTGAGGATATAAAGAAGAATCCACATGGAGACTGGCAGGAGGAACAGAGGTGCAGACTGAGATGGTCCCACACCCACATGTAGCAGGTAAAAATCGAGAGGGGTATCTTGACTGCAGGAGGTCCTCCCTGAGGAGTGAGAAGTTCCAACCCCACACCAGCCCCCCCCCCCCCATACAGGTTTCCAGTGCTGGAAAGAGAAGTCCTCATAACTTCTGACAATAAAAACCAGGGGAGCCCTAACCGGTTTGGCTCATGGATAGAGTGTCGGCTTGTAGACTGAAGGGTCCCAGGTTTGATTCCAGTCAAGGGCATGTACCTTGGTTGCGGGCATATCCCCAGTAGGGGGTGTGCAGGAGGCAGCTGATCGATGTTTCTCTCTCATTGATGTTTCTAACTCTCTATCCCTCTCCCTTCCTCTCTGTAAAAAAAATCAATAAAATATATTAAAAAGAAAAAAAAAAAAAAACAGGGGAAAGTGAGGCCTAGGGAGATGGGAGATGGAGCTGCTGGAGTCCTAGGCATTTCCTCTTAAAGGGTCCCCACACAGACTCACTCACCTGAGCTCCAGCTCTGGGCAGAAGCTCAAAAGGCACCAAAGACATGTGGGGAGGAACTGAAGTGTCTGGCATCAGGTCAAGAGAATTTGAAGGGCAGCTTTTTGCCAGACAAAAGTGATGGCAGAGATGATTGATTTTTTTTTTAAGCCCTCTCCCTACAGAGCAGGCAGGTGGGCACCATATTTCAGTCTCCATCAACTTGACTCACACTGATCGCTCTGTCCTGATGATTCCCTGAGACCTCGCCATGCCAATTTGCAGGCCCAGCCACACTGTTTTCAGTGGCTTTTCCATACGAATGGCCCATCTTGGATCATGCTTCAGACTTTTCTAAAATCTCACAAACAAGTAACATCTACCCTCAGCGTGCCCCATACCTCTCATTAAGTGGCTCCAGGCCTGGCAATAGTGGCAGCCAGACTTGATTCACAGTTTGGCCTCTCCTGAGCACCTCAAAATCCAGAAAAAACAGCAGCCATCTGCAGATTATCTTTTAGCTCATGCCAGGTGGCCCCATACAAAACACAGGTGGTGACTGCCATTGGCCTGTACCTTCTAAGAGGCCCCAGAGCCAGTGCATGCAATGAAAAGCTTCAGACCACATCAAAGTACCACCTAACCACCTCCACAAGCGACATACTCAAAGGGATAACTCAGGGATTAAGAAGTCAAATTGGTAGTAATAGAAGAGTCATGGGGATGTAAAGTACATAATAGGAAATATAGTCAATAATATTCTAATAACTGTATATGGTTATGAGATTTATCCAGGATGATCACTTAGTAATCACTGGGTGTATACCTGAAACTAATATAATATTGTATGTCAGCTATAATTGAAAAACAAAAAAATGATTTTAAAAAATAATGAAGTCAACTGATTACTAACCTTAATTACAACTGTAAAGTCCCTTCACAGCAGTACCTATATTAGTGTTTGAATTCCTAAGGAATGGGAATCATAATGACATCTTTAGAATTCTTTATTCCTACCCACCTACCCACAAGATATAAAAATGCAGGCTTAAAAATATTAACATGTAGCTAAGTAATATTCAAACTTGTTTTAAGCAATTATGAGAGAGGGTGAAATATATTTATCAAACAAAAATAAAATAAAAGAATAAGAAAACTGCTCACCATCTTGAATTTTTTGCCTGGATCCTACTTTAAAAACAAAACAAAAACCTTCAGTAGTAAACTAAAGGTACCAGTAAGTTGTGGGGAAAAAACAGGTCTGGAACCTTTTACTCTACATGTAATGGTGATTTGGTATAATGTCATCGTTCAGACTCAAATAAAAAGTGAATAATATTAAGCATTATAGTATTGTTATGAGAATCAAGTGAGGTAATTTCTAGAAAGTTCTTTTTAAATTGTAATGCTTAAAGCAAATTATGAGTTAAGATTATCAAAGTAAGTTTAAGCGTATTTCAGAAAGAACGAAGGTGTTCAACCATTCCTTCCCTTAATTGAATAATCACCCTGAAGGATAAATGAAATATGACAACCTAGAAATCCAAACTTTCGTAGAAACTTGCCTAGCATGCACAGTAGGGGACATTCTTGTGATGTGTGTGTGTGTGTGTGTGTGTGTGTGTGTTCAAATTGTACTGTATAACTCAGTAGGCAACATAATAGGGCTAGGGAACATTCTGATCAAAGAAATTTAACAACAAGACCTTAAAGAAAAATCTAAAATACATCTCTAAAACCAAACTAGAGGTGGAGACTTACTAACAGAGGAAAGAAGAGCAAAGCGTTTTCAACATTGAAGAAAACGACCTGATGTCATGTTCCGTCCGGACACCTTTGCTCACCTGTCGGGAGGCTTTGGGTCAGCTTTCTTGCTTAAGAAGCAAGCCTAAGTCATCACACAAATATGTGTTTAGGTGCTTGCCACTTTCCTATTACACCTCTGGTTACCTATCTTGTGGCACATTATTGTAAACTTTTATTTCTACCCTAAATGACTTCCTCCTAAGAATTCTTTTATTTACACACTTAACTAGCTCTTATATAACATGCATTATGTGCAAGGCACTGTTCTAAACACCTTCTTAATATTAACTCATCATGCTAACTCACCTTGATATCAACCCTATAAAGTTAAAGCTATTATTCTCTATTTACAGAAAAAATACAGTAAATTGTTTCAAAATATTTTTCTTCTTACAAAAAGGACAATTTTGTTTTCTAAACACCTTCCTTTCTTCCTTCCATCACTTCTACAATACATCAAAATATGATTTGAAATGTAATTGGTGCTAAAGGCGTTATCCTACTAAAAATGACAAAATGGACTGATTTTGGTGAAATCTTTGAAGTGACCGAGTTAGCCTCACAAATGCATCAAGATTAAAGGTGGCATTGTGATTTTCTAAATAATGTCCATTTTAATGAAGTAACAGTTTCCTTCCCACACAGCAGAAGGCACTAATTTGTCTTTCTTTTGGTTCACTACGTTTCTTGAGCAGTGCAGCTCTTTTCTAGATTTTAAAAGTACCTACCGTTCAAAATATTTTGAATGTATTCTTTCTACCTTCTAATACATATGCTGAAAATCTGCCATTTCCTATTCTAAGCAGGAAAGACTTGCTCTTGGTATATTTACTTACATTTTATTTCTCCAGCAAAATTTTCTAAAAACTTTTTCCCATTTATTGTGCTATTTCAAGATTAGGCTGAAAAAAAATCAGAAAAAATAATATTACAAAGTGGTAAATTGCTCTGCCTTACTCTCACCTTGTCAGGCACACAAGTCACCCAAAAGTGGCACTGTCTAGGAAGCTATGCCTGGGTGTCTCAGTCAACTCAGACTTTATAAGAAAATATCATAAACAGAGTGGCTTATCAGCAACAGAAATGTAGTTCACCTCCTGGAGGCTGGAAATCTGAGATCAGGGGGTCAGCACAGGCTGGTCCTGGTGAGGACCCTCATCCAGGTTGTAGATAATGACTTATCATTTATCCTCACATGGCAGAGAGCAGAGCCAAGAATGTAAACTCTCTATTGTGACTCTAATCCCATTCATGAGGGCTCCACACTTATGACCTTATCTAATACTAATTACCTCCCAAAGGCCCCACCTTTCGGGGAGGGAGGGAGGTTTTCAACATATGAACTTTGCAGAGGAACACAAAATTTCAGTGCACACCCCTGGGTTTATTCTAAGAGCTCATGGATGCAAGAAATAGGGACAACCAGTGACCAGCATAAGGACTGATATTTTCCATTTAAAGAGAAAGGGAGTTTTAAAAATAGTTTCTGGCCCAGTTTGTGTGGCTTGGTGGTTGAGCATCGACCTATGAACCAGGAGGTCACAGTTCAATTACCAGTCAGGACACATGCCCAGGTTTCGGGCTCGATCAGCATTGGGGGCGCAGTAGACAGGTGATCAATAATTCTCTTCCATCATTGATGTTTCTATCTCTCTCTCTCCCTCTCCCTTCCTCTCTAAAATCAATAAAAATATTTTAAAAACTAGTTTCTGTAAATTTTATTTTGCATTTTTATATTTCAGGTTCCAGATTGGTAGCAGAGGCTTGAAATTCATATAAAATCATCATCAACATTAAGTAAAAGTTTATTGTAGGCAAGGGCATATGATATTTGAGATCAAATTTCTTTCTTTGAGGAGTTCATTTACCTGGTACTAAAATTAGGTAAGTATTCTTTAAGTGTTTAGGGGAAAGAACATTCACTAAGAGCTAAGCTGTCAAAAACTATGAACATTTTATAAATATGCCTCTCACACAGATGTATGTGAGCTGTTCTTAGGAAAGTATTTAAGGCAACCACCACCAGGGCCCTAAAACAATCGGCCTGAAATGCTGCCCCCAAGACCAGCCCCCGAGCCACCAGCAGCTGAGCCACAAGCGCCCTTATTACCTGTTTTGAGAATTCATTCATGACCACATTCTAACCCAGGCTCTGTGCTGTCTGATAACAAAGAAACAGAATTTCCGGAGGGTGAGGCCCAGAAATCAGGATTTTAAAAAGATTCCCAGGTGATTCTAATGTGCAGCCAAGGTTGAGAACCACTGGCCTAGAGCAAGTACATAATCCAAATGAGAGTCGAAGGCAAAAACCATGTGTTTTATAGAACCTCAAATTAGAGGTCACACACCATTATTTCTGCCCATGTTTAGAAGTGAGTCACTAAATCCAACTCAAACTCAAAAGGAAAAGAATTAGACTCCACCCTTTAAAGGGAATGTCAAAGAGTTTGCATCTATCTCATTGTAAGTATTTTAAATAATTTTGGCTCTGTGTCATCTTTTCTTCCTACTACCTTGACGCCATGGCAGTGTGTCTATAAATGCTGAGCCAATCAGGGCTGGACACTCTCTCAACCTGTCCCAAGTCACCATTCATACCTATTGGGAGGGCTTCCATAACAGAACAAAACAAAACAAACAAAATTAGTAATTTACCTAAGCCCTGCCCTGCAGACAAGTGATCCCCTGGATATCCTGTTTGTAGACTGCAACCAAATTGACAAATTAGCGAATTTGTTTCCGACTCTGCCAACAGTTCTCCCTGGATCACAGGATCCTCCTTCTACCTGCTCTGCCCAGAGTCCCTCACTCAGTTATGCCTGGTGGTCAGCTTACCTTTCCAGCTTTTCGTCCTCTGAGCCATCTCCTCAGAGCTCAATATAAACACTGGCTTATGTCCAATCAGTTACCATTAGTGACAGCTGAGAGTGAGGTTCTCGGTATGAGCTAAAGTTTCTCAGTCTCGGCACTGTTACTATTTGGTACTGGGTAATTCTTTGTCGTGAAGCCATCGCATGCACTGTAGGATGTTCAGCATACCCTGGCCTCTACCCATGAGATGCCAGTAGCACTCCCCATGTGATAAACAAAACTGTCTCTGGACATTGCCAAACATTCCCTGGGTGGCAAAATTGCCCTTGATTGAGAACAACTGATTCTAGCTAAAATTGGCTGAGCAAAATATGTGAGCCTTTTCAAATAGAACATATGCAGTGATCTCTCATTGCTTCATCTACAAGAAGTTATCAGTGGTTTTAGGAGTTAAATAAGAAATAGTTCAATACAACTCGATTATCTAATGGAGGTGGTTGTCTCTTCAGAGCTGCCACTTCTACCAGCTGATTTCTGGGAGAGAGGAGGCTGGGGTGTGTTTTCTCAAAGTTGTAAATACCTAAGAAATCTGGGACAAGATGGAGGGGAAAGAAAATGAGTGGAAGTAGAATAAAAGTAAGGGCAGTAGAAAAAGCAAAGCTTGTGCTCTCCATGTTAAAATTATTTTAGGATATCTATTAGATGTTAGTCTATTTTTTAAGAAAAACTTTACTGAATGGTAAGCATATATAAGTCACTTTGTTAAACATTTTGCTCAAAATTAACTCACCTAATTTTTTTAACAGCCTCATGCAGTAGAAGCTATTATCTTCCTTTTGACACATGAGCAGGTTGAGTTAGAGATATATTATCTTCCTTAATACTAGTTTTTGTTTGTTTTATTATTTTTTTTAATGTTTAAGCCTCGCCCAATGAGATGTTTTTTATTGAATTTTAGAGAGAGAAGAAGGGGGAGAGAGAGAGAGAGAAACATTGACTGGTTGCCTCTCATATGTGTCCCTACTGGAAATTGAACCCACAATCCTTTGGTTTACAACACTCCCACCAACTAAGCCACTCAATCAGGGCTGTTTGTTTATTTTGTTGTTACTGTTTTTTAAATTTATTTTTATTGATTTCATAGAGGAAGGGAGAGGGACAGAGAGATAGAAACATCAATGAAGAGGGGGAATTACTGATTGCCTGCCTCCTGCATGCCCCCTACTGGGGCATGTGCCCTGACCAGGAATTGAACCATGATCTCCTGGTTCATAGGTTGATGCTCAACCACTGAGCCAGATAGGCTGGGATGTTTGTTTTTTTAAAATGCTTTCAAAGATTTCTCTCCTACTCCACATTCCCGCAAGGCTTTGTTTTTGTTCTCTACACTGATTCACACTAAGCATTAAAAACCTTTAAAAAAATCATGAAAGTTCAGATACACCTAGCTCTTCATTATCTGGAGAGAAACAATGGAACCTAGAATTAGTAAGAAAATAAAAGTTGTGAAAAGGAAAGAGGCCTTATTTTCAAGCGGGTTGGGAGGGACTGGGGCTGAGGAAAGCTGGCATGAGATCAAGATTGGAGGGTGCTGTAGGGGAGATGGGGTAAGAAGTATTTCTGCAAGAAAGAGGACAGTTACACAGATGGTGCCTGACTTAGGATGGTTAGACTTAATGATTTTTCAACTTGATGATGGTTTGAAACCCATACATATTCAGTAGAACCTATACTTCGAATTTGCATTTTTTATCTTTTTCCAGGCTAGCAATATCCATATGATTCTCTTTCACTCTCTCTCTCTCTCCCCTTCCCTTCCTCTCTTCTTCCCTCACTCTGCCTCCCTCTCTCTGCCCATCTCTCCTTCTCTCTCCATGGGAGGTACAACTGTACCCAGCAACAATATCCAGAGTAAGCAAACGATACTCTTCAGTGTGCTATGTTGCCAGCAGTTTTTGGATATTGTGTTTTGTGTTTTTACATTCCCATTATGGCTACAAAACACACATCTGTGTCTCCTGCTTCTAGTGAGAAGAGAAAGGCAGTCACTCTTGAGATTAAACTCAAGATAATTGCCCAACTAAAGGCTAAGGTAAGGGCTCTGAGCATGTTTAAGGTAGCTTAGGCTAAGCAATGGTGTCTGATAGGTTAAGTGCATTTAGACTTACCAAATTTTCAACTTATGATGGATTTAAGGTCGAACTGTATGTATATTTAAAACACAACTTGGATTTTAGTAGAAACTTAACATAAGGTCTTGAATGGAAATAGGAACTTATCTAAGGAAACCGTTGTCAGCATTAGAATGCATCTAAGAAAATGTAATCCACTGGATGACTCCCTGAACAATTGTTGACTCCCTGAAAAATTGCTGAACAATTTTCTGTCTAACCATGCCCTGTGTATCACCGTCCTCACCTCCCTTCTCAAAGTCTTCAAAAGCTCTTTACTCCTTTTTTAGCCTGGTAATAAAAGTCTTCTATAATCTGACTCTATCCTACCTTCTCAGCCCAATCTTTGCTCAAGATGGACAAAATTGAGCTACTTCCATTTTCCCTAAAATTCCTTTTTCACCTCCAAATTTACAGTTTCCTCTGCTTAAAACACCCCCTTTCCAATATCCCCTCTATTAAGATTTTACCATCATTCAAGGCCTAAGTTACATGTCCCCTCCTCCGTGACTCAGTCTCCAATTCCCATTGGAAGTACCCTCTCACCCTGACATCTACAGTCCCCAGTTTGTACCTCTTTGAGAAATTTTGGAGTTCCTGTTATAATGAGAGGTGTATCTCTCTATCCAGCTGCTAAACAGTGAAGCTCCTTAAGGGGAACAAGTTGTATTCATCTTTGTCTACAAACCTGTGCTTAATAAATATTTGCTGAGTTAAATGAAATTTCAGTGTTTGATCTCTGGCTGGGTGGTCCAGTTGGTTGGAGTGTCATCCTGCACTCAGAAAGGTTGCAAGTTCGATTCCTGGTCTGGGCACATATCGAGGTTATGGGTTCAATTCCCGGTCAGGGTGCATACGGGAGGCAAGTGATCGATGCTTCTCTTTCACGTTGATGCCTTTCTCTCTCTCTCTCTCTCTCTCTCTCTCTCTCTCTCTCTCTCTCTCTCTCCCTCTCTCTCTTTCTCTCTCTCTATCTCTCTTTCCTATCTCCCCCCCCCTTTCCTCTCTCTCTAGAGTCAATAGACATATCCTTGGGTGAGGATTAAAAACATTTGAGTGTTTGACATTTTCATTTATAAAGATTAAGCAAAATTTAAATCAACATAAAAATTTTCACGGACAGATACATGCTGCCAAGTGGCTTAGTAACCTTGGTATTTGTAGAACATTTTCCATTTCTGAAGTGCTTTATAAATCATCTCTAGTTAACCCTTCAGTGGCCTTGGCCTTGCTGTATCAGGTAATAGGGTAATGAGTCCATTCTCCCTGGGATAACAATGGGGAGACTTTCCACAAAGGGGTGAAGTCAGATGCTTCCCAGAACACAGGGAAGAAAGAAGCCAGCAGGTTCCGAATGAGATAGCCTGCCAGTCAGCACAGAGCAGCTGAGCTGATGAAACAAACATAGTGGAAAGCAGACTCTTTTTTTTTTGTTTCTCTTTTTTCTTTGTTGCTATAGATGACACTATATTCCTACGGCTAAGTGGTCATTTTTGTAAATTCCAGAAAACAGCTCAAGTTCTTTCTCATCTATCAATTTGTTTTTATATGAATTATATGTCCCAAATCTACAAATATAAATGGGTGTATATTGGCTGAGTTAGAAAGAGAGGAAAAAATAAACTTTGTTAAATTCATTGAAGAGCACAATATAACTCACCTTTAGGCTAAACCATTAAGTAAACATCTAGATTTTTGAAACAAACATTTTAGAAAACCAGTTGTTCCTTTTAACACAAGGAATTACCATGCTTGTTCTGTCTATAATAACCATTAATTCACACATGCACAAAAATAGATTCCCCATGATTTATTCAGGAGTGCATCTACTAACTAAGTTAGGACCCATGCATACATAGATTTTTAGAAAGAGTTTGGCTACCTGAACAGAATCCTTCCTGGGCTCACAGTGTGTTGCAGGGATCACGTGACAGCACAATCTACAGCCACAGCAAGTCCTTGTCCTCAAGATCCTCCACACCTGAGCCTCTGGTCACACTGAGGCCCAGTGCGGCCTCCTATAACAGAGAGCTTCAAGGCCAAGCTCCTGCGTGAGCCTCCTCCAGGCTTCTCCCGGGCAGAATTACTCACTCACTCCTCTGGGATATCATGAAACTATACCTAATATAATTGATTTCAACAGATTATTTGAACAACTAATATGTAAGCCCCATACTTCCATTAAATATTTATAATGCTCTACCATGTAATAGAGTTAAATATCTACAATAGCGTGTCTAAGAGAATGCAGGCATCTTGACCACAGAGTTGATGTTATTATCAAAACATACCTTAAAGAGCTTCCAGCATTTATTACTTAAATTGGATAATACTTAAACACATTTTCCCTTGGAAGCAATATTATACCCAGTAGATATAGTCCCAGGTGAGAACATAAAAGCGTATTACATTGGCCAAGAAAGGGAATCAATTTCTGTCTTCAAAATTGCTTTTGATTTTTAAATTTATTTTTTAAAAAAATCTGAAGTATAATTTGGTGATATATACATCATTCTCATAAAATAAATTACAGATAAGTTTGTATGGTTATATCTACACTCATGTATAGTGGTAGTAAAAATTGGACACAACTTACATACCCAACAATAAGACTTATTTATTAAATGGAACCATAAATTTTGTTCACACACTAGAAAACTAGGTAGCCATTAAAATTGTGTCATAAAAATTACTATAATGTGAAAAAATATTTACAGAAGTGAAAAATGTGAAGACTTCATAAATTATGATTAATAACTCACTTGATTCTGATTTTGAGCCCTCAGATTGTTCTCTCCAATGCCATTTCCCACTAAAAGGAAACAGGCCTCCTTGGCTTTTCCAGGTCTGGGGCAGGAAATGTATTGGAATGATACCTGGAGCATCTTGATCCCAGAAAACAAAACAAAGTAAAACAAAACCGAGTTATCAAAGACCACTAGAATCATGTCAAAAGATTTCAGGACTCAACGTGAACAGGCTTCCACTGGAAAAATCTGAACATCAAAAGAATTCTAACTCTGAAATAAATTAAAATGTATAAAATATGTTTAAGTCTGTAAGTACATAATGATAATTATTTTTTAAATCACATAGATCATCTTTGGAGTATACTTAAGAAACCAAACATAATTTTGAAAACTGTTAAAGAGAAAAAACCTAGCATTTTTCTGCTTTCTTTGAATGTGTTATACCTCAGCAAATAGTGAAGGAAAGTTCCTTTTTATATAACTATTCCAGTTATTAGGTGAATGTTCATGTCAATATTTTACAGCAATCATGACACAAACATAAACAATCCGATTTTATGTTTCTTCTGGTAGAAGTACACACCACCACCTATGAATTAACTTTGCCAAAATAAATAAACCTAACTCTGACAAAGGATCTAGATCTAACTACCAATTTATAGAAAATAAGTAACAGAAGAACATGGAAAATGATAACAGGAATATAATCAGCAATTTTATAGGGCAAATACCCAATTTATTAACAACAAAAAATAAGCAAGAAAAAAGAAAAGGGCTGGGACACCTATGGATGAAATGAGACCTTGTTTTTATATCAATTCAAACAAACTATAAAAATAAAATTAATATTTATAGAACTAGGGGCCCAGTGCAGAAATTTGTGCACCTTGAAAGGAACTGTTGGCCATGAGGCTGTGGTGGCCACAGGAGTGGGTCTTGGCCCATCCTCTGTGCCCCAACCCGGCCCCTCCCTCCATGGCTCCGGTCCTCTGTCTGCCAGCAGCCCCACTCCCGCTGCTGCAGCTCCCATGCACTGACGGCACCAGCCCCTGCTCGCATCTACTGATGGCACAGAGCAATTGGGGCTGGTGCCAGCAGCGGGTGTGAGCGGGGCCGGCACTGTCAATGAGTGTGAGTAGTGGCTGCTGCCCTGATCACCCCTCAGGAGCAGGGGAGGTGAAGAAGCCCTGAGGGGCGATTGGGATCAGCAGCTGCCACTCGCACCTGCTGACAGCGCCTACCAATCAGGGCTGGTGCTGGGCACTGGCAGTAGGTGCAAGTGCTGGGTGGGACAACAGTACATGGGAGCAAAGAACTTTCAATAACCACCAGAGGCTATCCTTGATCACAGTGACCAACGCCCGACCTTGGTCTGGCGCTCCTAATCATCTACTCCACCATCCCACTGCAGCTGATGCCCACCATGTTCCGCACACACTGCCTAGTGGTCAGTGCATGTCATAGCGACTGGTTGGTTGGTCATTCCACCATTCGGTCTATTTGCATATTAGCCTTTTATTATATAGGATGATAGGGGAAATATGACCACTCGATAATTGATATTAAATAATTATTGTTTATCCGGGGAAGAGTGTGATAATAATATGATGACTATATTTTCAACGGGAAGTCCTTGCCTTTCAGATACATTCTGAAATACATACAGGTAAAAGATGATGTCTGAGATTTACCTCAAAGTAATCCCACCTGCAGAGAGGAAATGAAGAGAGCAAACATTGTGATAATGGGCTACAGTTACCTGGGAGTTTATTATAATATTCTCTACATATGTGATTGTTTGATATTTTTCATGCTAAAGAGTTTTTAAAAACAGGAGTAAATATTTTCAATGAAAATAATGATGGCAAAATAACCAACAGAAAAGAATGGGTATTTGACCTATTGGAGTGATCTCTTCATAAGTTATATAAATGTCTAATTACTATGATCTACTCCTACCTGCATGTCAACAATAATTGAAAAAAATAAAAATAAAAATGAGCTTTTAAAAAAAAAGATTTCTTAAGAATACTGAAATATGGATTTTTCAATTGACTGCCATTCTGCCATCTACACAGACAAAACTTCCCTATCTTTAGATGATACAAAATATGATCCATTCAAATGAATTAGTCTCTTTAACAGCTTGCTTGCAGCATTTAATTTTATTTAAAAAAAAAAACTGCTGATGCAAAACACTGCTCTGACTTTCATTTTATAATTACCCAGGAGCACTTCATAGCCCAAGCAAGTCTGACTTCATAGGAATACGTTACCCCAGGAATTAATTACTATCCAATTTATTACTGCTTCATATCATCTAAGCTGCTGAAGAAACTGGTTACCTGGAAAATTATGTATTTTTGGAATACTTGTCAAATTTAATTTAGGTTGGGTTGTAAGGCAGAATTAACAAGCATTTCCCTGTTTCTTGTGCCTAAAGAGCCACAGGACAGTGGATTGTAATATGTTGGAGTAATCCTACTCACCACAGCTGTGCAGTCAAGGCTACCGAATTTAACTTCTCAAAGGACATAGCTGCAGAACTCTCTACTGATTTTAGCATCTGTCAACAGCTAATTGCCCTGTAGCTTACCTAGTTTTCTCACATTACAGCGATTGATTTGAGATTTGGACTGGTGCTTGATGTGTTACATCAAGGGTATGCACATTCTAAAAGCAAGACCCATATTAATGCAAAATCAAAGTCTCTTCCATTTGCTATCTTCACCAATTTTCTGGGAATAAATGTGGCTGTTCTGACACCAGGGAAGTGATTTCAGGAGGTTCAAAGGGTGCCTTTATATTTTATGTGAAAATATAAACATTGATCTTCAACTACTATTTTCTGATTTCCCATTCATTTGCTCCTTTTACATTTTGCCCTCCCTATCTATGGTTCCCAGGCTTAGCAAATAAAAATATAAGACACCAGTTAAATTTGAACTTTGATAAGCAATGAGTAATTTTTTAGTGTAAGCATGTCCCATGAATATTTAAGTATGTTTCATGAAATATTTGGGATACAATTATATATTCTGTATTTTATCTGGCAACCTTAGCCCTCCCCATCACCAGCATTAGTCATAAAGTTTCTGAAACTTACAAAGGAGTTGGGTTTTTTAACATCATTTCAGTTCATTCTATTCCTTTGAATGGAAAACTGTGATATTCTGGTGCAATATCTCAAGGGGATCATTATTAAGAGATAGCCAACTACAAACATTCTTCCAAAATCAATCTCAAGAACAAATTTTTCACCTGAGAAGTGAAACCATCAGACAGAGCAGCTTATTTATTTGGAAAAAGAGTTCAATTTGTTATTTGGAAACTTGGCATCCTATATAAGGTATAACTAACTTTCCTCTGTAACCTAGGACAACCACAGTCTTGCCCGAAGAAATCAATCTTTACTAGAGAATTGCTTCTTGAACGTGGAGAGTGTGCAAATCACATGGGGAATCTTGTTAAATGCAGATTCTGGTTCAATAGGGATAAACTCTACTTTTCTAACAAAACCCCAAGTGATTTTAGTGTCGCCAATCCAGACACCATTGTTTGAGAGGCAAGGGACTAGAGAACCTACATAAGAGATGCTGTGCAAGGTCTGATACCAAGAGAAACTGCTGAATGTCAAGGACTCAAGTCTCAGAAGGACCTTGATAATCAGGGTAAGCGAATTATGCTTAAAGCTGGGAATATTGCCAACATTTGATTAAGTAGTGATTGAGAATGCACTGAAGCCATCTCTAATTGTATATAACCCTTCCCTGAGATAAGTAATAGCAACCTGGGTCAGACTACTGATATTTATGGCACATGCTTTGAGAGATAAGTTTAGAAATGTTTAGAAATATCTGGATCAGGGTCTCTTCACTTGAGGTCCATAGTATCTACGTGGCCCAGGAATTGATTTGAAGGAAGATCAGGAACCTCCTGACATTTTACACAAAATTGGGTGATAATAATGCAGGATTGACAAAATATTTAACAACCAGTATGGCTCAGGCACCATCCAATAGGAATGTATGCGTGACCAGTTCACACAGTTGCCAGCAAGTAGGCAATCCTGGTGTGTCCCAGATGAATATCAACTCCTTCACCATGTTTTTCTCTAACATATAGGGTAGCCCCTAAAAATGTATACACACACTTGAATAATTATAAAGGCAGTGTTTATTAAAATACATTTCATTTTCAAAATCGAGTTATCAGTTGTTAAAATGTGTATGTATTTTGAGGGGGCCCTCTACTGTTGTGGAGGGTTTGAAGGTCAAAGAGAAGGGACACTCAAGTCCCGGGCACTTATCCAGTGCATTGGCATGCCTCAAATGGGTGTGTATCACAGGGCCTTTTTCTCAATTTTTCTCTCACTCCTATCTTTTCTGTCCCTCTGTTCTCTTCCCCATTCTCACAACCTATCCCTGAGTCTTGATAGATATCTACCAGGACTTCACTGGTTCAAGACCCAGACCAAAAAAGCCATTGATAGAACCTTGATCCTAGTCACCCTGTCAATCACAGAGGAAGCCAGAGTCTTCAAGGTTGGGAGACGAGAATCTGTAAGACAAGCCAACTTTTTCTTGCCAACACTGACATTCTTCTCGATGCATAATTGTTGGGTTACTTTATAAACAATGTTTTCATCTCAATTTCCATCATACAAAGGCTCCTCTAGAAATGGGATAAAAAGAAGGAAGGAAAGTAAACCCCATTCTGCCACACGTATCAAAAAGGGAATGTACTAGATATATCCTGAAGTATTCCATGTAATCTAAAAACAAAAACAAAAAAACAAAAAAAAAACAATCTGGCCCTTGGAAATATGGGAATTTGAGCATAAAGTGTTTGTGTGTGTGTGCGCGCACACATGTTGGCTCTATATTTAAGATGATTTAAAATGTAACCTTAATCTATTTCTTTTTTTTAATATATTTTATTGATTTTTTACAGAGAGGAAGGGAGAGGGATAGAGAGTTAGAAACACCGATGAGAGAGAAACATCAATCAGCTGCCTACTGTACACTCCCCACTGGGGATGTGTCCACAACCAAGGTACATGCCCTTGACCAGAATCAAACCTGGGACCCTTAAGTCCACAGGCCAACTCTCTACCCGCTGAATTAAACCAGTCAGGGCATCCTGACTACTTCTTGCCATCTTCTCCACAACCACCCTAATCTGAGCCACTTATCACCTCCAGACCAAAAGCCTGTGATAGCCTTTTCTTTTCTTTCTTTTCTTTTTTAAATTTTGTTTTATTGCTTAAAGTATTACAAAGAGTATTACATATGTCTCCTTTCCCCCCCACCTTGACATTCCTCTGGCCTCCCCTACCCCGATAGCCTTTTCTTAGTGTCCCTGCTTTCATTGCTCTAGCCACCCTCACCCCGTGATCAATTCTTCCTAAGAGAAACCATCAATTCTTCGTGGTCCTTCATAATACAAATTTGATCATTTAAAAATTGCATGAAGATTGGACTTCTACTTCTGGGAAGATGGAGTAAACAAACTTTTCCCTATTCTGCCTCTAAGTGTAACTAAAATCCATGTATATTATGTATAACACAAACACAAGGAGACTAGAAAGGTAGAGAGAAGAAGGCAACTGGTTAGGAACCTTGACTTGAGAAATGACTTGGTAGTGAGTTCCTGGAATTTTCTTTTACCATGTATGTTTCGGATTTGATGCTGAAGCTAGTAATCCAGAAATGCCAATAGGTACAAACAAACAAAAAAAGCTCCAACAAGAGGCTGCTCTCTCTAGTCGAACGGTGCAGTCTAGGAAGGCAGAATACTTTTAGAAAATAACTGCTTTATTCCAAGCAAACCACAGAGAAAAAATTGTGGTCCTACCTCCATCTATCCAGCAAGAACTAAGTGAGAGCCTAGCCTTCTACTCTTGCAAGGCTGTCACAAGGCATCTCAGCACTCCTACTGGGGTTTTGTCAGTGAAGGCCGAATAGAAAGCCAGGATTCTGATGCCCACCGTCTGGCAACACCCCACCCCTTACAGTGTCGGTGGCCATCCCGTAGCAGCTTGGACTTCACTCCCACCGGCAGAAGTGCGGTGTCCCCTCCCTGCATGCTGTAGTGCTATCAGAGCAGTCCTAGTGGAGAGTCAGGACTTTCCATGTCGCCCAATATAATACAGTCAACCTCAACATGATGCCATCGGGAGCCTCATGGGAAGCTGGAACTCTCACCTTTGCCCAACAGTAATAAGGAGCTTTCACTAAGTGTCAGCAGAGGCTGGGTGGGATACCTTAATGTGTAATTCCATTTGGTGACCACCCCACACCCTGTTTCCCTGACCGACTAGTTTCAGAAAAAAAAGTCAGCTAAAACAAGAGTGATTTATAACTTAAAATGAACATATCCAGGTCTTAATTAAAAAATCATTTATAACAACCAGGAAGATCTCAAATGAATGAAAAAAAGACATTAGATGCCAATGTCTAGATGACAGACATATTAGAAGTATCTGAAAAAAATGTAAACAGCTATGATAAAAACACTTGAGCAAGCAATTATGAACACACTTGAAACAAAATAAAATATAGAAAGTCTTAGAAAAAAAGACATAAAGAAAAAAAAATTAAAATATTTTAGAGCTGAAAAATAATCAAAATTAAAATGTCAGAGCATGAATTCAACAATAGAAAGGAAGAGACAGAGGAAAGAATTAATGAATTGGAACATAGAGCAATACAATTTACCCAGAACACAAGAGAGAAGACAGACTCCAGGGAGGGGACCCTCAGGGAGCTGTGAGATTATAATGAAAATATCTAACATTCTTGTCATTGGAGTCTTAGAATGAGCAGAGAAAAAGGATGGGGCTGAAAAAGTATTTGAAGAAATAATAGCTGAAAACCTTTTAAAACTGGCAAAGGACATAAACCTAAACATTTAAGAAACTGAGAAAACCCTAAATAGGATACTCTAAAGATATCAACACCAAAATTAAACTTTGAAACTAAAGACAGAAAAAATCTTGAAAGCAGAAAAATGACACCTTACATATAGGTGGGGAGAAACATTCAAATTAATAACAGAAGATTTCTCATCAGATACCATGAGAACTAGAAGGAATTAACACAGTACTTTTTAAGTTCTAAAAGAAAAGAAGTTTTAACCCAGATTTCTATACCCTGTGAAAACCAGTTAGAAGTAGACTCATAAGTTCTACCCTCGCCTAAACAAACTTACTGAATAAAGAGATAAATATTTCTGTTAACACAGTTCCTGACACATAATAGGGCATATATTTAAATCTGATGCCAAATTAGCTCTCCTAGGCCATCAAAAACCTTTTATCATTTTATCTTTAAAATCATTTTAAGGGGATTGTCAAGGGCAGAAAAAAAGGAGACATATGTAATACTCTTTGTAATACTTTAAGCAATAAAAAAATAAATATAATAAAATCATTTTAATAAGATCTGTGGATTTATTAATATATTGGTAACATATGCATGCCTGGCTGGTGGTAGAGTGAGATGGTACAGGTTAAAATCTTGTACAGATATTTTAAATATAAAAATGTGTTATATTTAAGAAGTATTATTGCTCAATATTAAAAAGCATGCTTGGCTCTATTAGCAAAGAACACAGTCAAGTTTCAGTGTATATTACAGGTTCATGCCCTTGATTCTGCAACATTTTAATGACCAAAAGTTAGAGCCAAAATAACTTGGGTATAAGCCATTAAGCTAAGATGATCAAAAGAGAGAAATGACAACATATACAATCTAAGTGTTCTCCAGATTTTATTCAACCTTTAAGAAGTCCTCTAATTGCAGAACTATTACAACTCCAACCTACATACCTATGCTTTGGGGTTACAGACAGGGTTTCTCTTGTGAAAAATTAAATGGGTGATGTTAAGTGGGCGATTATTCACCGAGCTCATTTTTTTCTCCCTGGGCACTAAGATAGACTACATTTCCCAAACTCCCATAATCTTAGGTATGCCACATGACTGAGTTCTAGCCAATGGAATGTGAAAGAGATATGTGTGGCATTTTTAGGCCTGGACCATAAAAGCCTTTTTACTTGATCATCCAGGTTCTTGTCTTCTCTTCTGGTTTGATGTATATGAGCTTAGCAGCCACACATTAAAGATAACAGCTGCCCTCGCCTACTATCAGTGGATAGAGTGTTAGCCTGTGGACTACAGGGTCCCGGATTTGATTCCGGTCAAGGGCATGTACCTTGGTTGCAGACTTGATCCCCAGCCCTGTTCTTGGCACCTGTGGGAGGCAACCAACCCATGTGTCTCTCCCCTCCCTTCCATTCTCTCTAAACATCAATGGAAAAAATATCCTTGGGTGAGGATTAACAACAACAAAAAGATGGTAGAGCCACAAAATGAAAGGAAACTGGGTCCTAGCTTAGGAAACAGCTGCTTGCCAATCAGAAACACTTGTTTTGGACTTCTGTGAGCAAGAAATAAATTTCTCTTGGATTAAGCAACTGAAATGTGTGGTTTATTTGTCAGAACAGCTAGCACTATGTTAATTAATGCAGTAGGTTTGACCTGCTTCCCAAAGCCCCAAACCCCACCCATTTAACCACTCTGTTCATGGTTTTCACTTTTCTTCTTCTTTTCCTTCTTCTCACACACATTTCACAACACGGTCTCCAGCTCCTGGGCTAGGGCAGACTACAGGGCAATGCCCCTTCAGCTCCTACAGAGAGCTCTCCGCTTTCAACACTGCAAATGAGGCAATTAGACTTACTGGGTCCTTAATGAGGAAGAATTTACACCTATCCAGAGCCCTCAGAAAGTAGAGCAGAAATGGAAAGGGGGTGACCTGGGTTCCCATATATTCACTGAGGGCTGGAGGCCAATCTGCAGACATTTGTGGCTGCAGTCCACGCACTGTAGGAAGAGACTTCCCAAGTCATCCAAATTAAGGAAAAAGCTAACTCCTGTGGCTCAGGTCAGGTCTTCTTCCTAAGGCAAGGTTTTGTTATCATCTGTGCCCAGGACTTATGATTGCTGCATTTTTCTTGTCCTTTTCTTTTCAGAAACCACCTTGACCACCTCTTTTCTGTGAAAAGAAAAACACAAAACAAACAAACAAAAAACATACCTGTCTGCTACAGGGTAACCTAGTCAACTTTTAAATTAAAACTCTACGAATTTTCAATGGTCGGCCTCTGACTATTCTGCAGGCAGCCTGACTCCCTGCTGATAGGAGTGATTCAGGAACTTTATCTTAAGAAATAAGGGTCTGGAACAAAAAGAAGCAAGGGATACAGAGAAAACACAGTGGACCATGAAAAGAAGTTAGGATGAAAAAAGGAGAAAGATGTAGGCTTACTTATGCCACCTATGGAGACACAAGGAAGAGAAACCAGCACTGAAATGGCATGACTGTTTTTAGTTGTTTGTTCATAGATGACAAATGTCAGGTAATGTAGTATTTTCAGCAACACTTTTGAGTAAAGAGGTGATGTGTGCTTTTTTAGAGAGTAGTTGATACATAATAGGTGCTTGATAAATTATAAATAAAGGAATATCAGGAAGAAAGCAGGGCAATTTCGTAACAAACAAAAAAGAGAAGATGGCAACTGCTCATATTGCTCCAAGATAGTTTTTAAACTCTTGGAAGAATGATGCCAATAATATCGTTTTATATAAAGAAATCTCATTAAGCCAAGTTTGATATGGGAAAATTTATTTTAGTACTATTTAGTTCATAAATCAGAGGTTGGACTGTCATAGCAGTGGATTCAAAATTCATAATTAAAGCAGGTCTGGCTAGTTACCGTGTAGACTGAATAATCTCCCTTTCTTCATGTAGCTAAAATAAAATCCTTTTGGTCTAGTTTCTCTAATTTTTCTTTGGTGCTTTGACTGGAACCTATTATTATTTCCTCTGTTCTTCTGCCTCATAGTTTTGTGTGTTTTCTTAACCTGGCTTCAACCCCTTGGGATATAAACCAATTTCAATCTAAAAGAAAAAGAAGGAATTCAACTTTGCCCAGTCAAGAGGCAGAGGAAACCTACTTTTATTGCAAGAGCACAACATCCCAGTCCATAGTCTATATGCCACAGGAGATGCACTAGTATTAGAATTAGGATTGCAGAGTCAGGCCTAGGCAAAAGCAAAGGAAATGGCTTCTGACATCTTCACCCATCATTAGCCCCAGATACTAGTGCTAAATCTAACGATAATTAAATAGCTGGGTGGCCCTGGATTACTTAGCTCTCTGGGCCTCAATTCCTTATCTGTTACATGAGGAGGTTTGCTAGGTTTAAAGTTCCCTCCAGTAACTCAACCCAATGTGGACCTTCAAAATCTTTGCCTAAAACAAATATTGTTTGAAGCATTAACATATGAAACATTTCATGTACTTGCTCAAATACCCACAACCAAATATGGGGGTCTCTAGAAAATAAGTCATTAAATAAAAATTTATGAAAAACCAGGTAACAGAAGACACAAAACATGCATTTTCTCTGCACTGATTGTCTAAATTGATGGTATTGGAAAGGCGATGTTAAATACTTTTATATCAATGTAATGTTAATATGTTACATACATTAAGTCATGTAGCACTTTGCTTCCTCCCTTATTGTCCATTCTCCTTTCCTCCCTTATATAAGTAGTTATTATGACCAATTATCTGTTATGCACTGTGGAGGAGACCAAGAATGATTTAGACAAAGGCTCTCCTTTAAGATGCTTATGGTTGATAAATATATTATTCATTTATATATATAACTATATTTTTCATTTGGCAAATATATTATCAGGTAATATATTTATATTATTTCCAGGTAAAGGTAAGATGCTTATGGCAGAAGAAAAGTATTCTTTTGGGTGAGGGTTGTAGAAGAGGGTAAAGTGGGGATGTGATAATGGAAGGAGACTTGACTTGGGGTGGTAAACACACAATACAGTATACAGATGATATACTGTAGAATTGCATACCTGAAACCTATGCAATGTTATTAACCCATGTCACCCCAATAAATTCAATAACAAATAAATTTAAAAAAGAAAGAATCCTTTCTAGCTGGGTACATAAGGAGAGAAGAGAATCAGAGTAGTTTTCATGGAAGAAATGGCTTTTAGTGAGATACTGAGGGTTGAACTCAATCTATGGGGACAAAGGAGAAACAATATTTGTGATGAAGTAATGAGAACTTATGTTGACTTAAAAAGATTTTATTTTATAGTGAGTAAGGAGCTACAGATGGTTTTTAAGCAGGGTAAGTGACAAGGTCAGAGCTATGTTTTCAGATCTTAATCTGGCAGCACTGTAGAGGGAAAGAATAGGAAAAGATTAGAGACAAGTAAAGTGGGTAGAAAAGATATTTCTGGATGAGGGGGAAAAGGGATCTTTTTTAAATTACATTTATTGGGGTGACATTGGTCAGCATGAACATGTAGGTTTCAGGTGTGGGTTTTTATGTTATAAGAAAGATAGAATATTGCACCGTGTGCCCACCACCCAAAGTCAAATCTTCTCCTCGCACCATATATTAGGACCCCTCTGCTCCTCCCACCCTCCCCCCTCTTAAATTCGCCTGATGGCTATAGCAATAGGGATGGGTTAGCAAATAACAGAACTGACTCTACAACATTTGACAACTAATTAAGTCCCAAGGACAAAGCTGAATAAGAAATGGGGGAATAGAGCCATTATTTGATCCCCCTGTGCTGAAAAGGATGATAAGCCCTACAGAAGAGGGTTATGTTTAGAAGGGAACATGATGAGGTCAGGTCAGGATGCAACACACTTGAGGTATAAACACCATCAATGGGAGGCAAGGGCGGAGCCACTTAGAGCTACATTCTCTCTTCCCATTTCCATTCTCTCTTCCCATCTTCTATTATATTACAAAATGGAAAAATACCAAAATAGACTATATACAAAAGTTTTACATATGGCTAATTAATGTTTTTAATAAAATATATAAAATCACAATGACTATTTGTATGACCTTGGAGATAATGTCAAAAAGTCTAAATTTGTGGTGGAAGAAGGAGCCCTTAGTCAATTCTACAAGTGGCCAAGAATGAAAGCCCGTCTGTGATAGAGATTGGGGCTATGCGAAGCAAGAAGGAATCAAAACAATAACTGATGTTGTCTAATGACTTGAAAAAGCAATATTAATATATTTAAGTGGTTATATTTTAAGTATTTAAAACAATTTGGAATTGGCTTAAGAAAGAAAGTTGACATTATTATAGTTTTATTATTTTATTTGTTTTTAATTAATTTTGTTAAATTTTATTTATGTGAAATTACTTTTTATTATAATACATATTTATAATGTTGTATATGAAACACTGTCCCTAATAACTGTCTTCTAAAGATGTTTTCATAACATGATAATCCCTCAGATGCCCAATGAAAAAATAAGAGATGCTGTTGCCAAAGGCAGTCAAGAATATTGAAAGTTAGATGTCATTCCATTAAAGTTCACAGTGCACATTGAAAAACAAAAGGTCCTGAAAATCCTACCACTTATCAAGTTTACATTGTGTGAGGCCCATACTAAACCCTTTAAAAGATCGTATTTGATCCTCAAAAACAATCCAACGCCACAGTGACAGGATTATCATAGAGAGGACATTGAGGCTTAGAGAAGTCCAGCAAATTGGCTAGGCCTTAAGGTCATTAAATTGATCTGAAATTATTTTTGCCTCTGAACATCAGTTAACTCAATAGTCAAAGATACTTTGGAAAATGCTTCCCACAGTGGACAGATTCTACTCCCAAAGTCAATCACTTCTACTACTACTGCCCCCACTCAAATAGGAGGCAGTGTTAATTGTGTGTGTGTGTGTATGGGGGTGGGGTGGGTGGAAGGCCGGCATTAGGCAGGTCATAATACAGGAAGGCACTAACAACTCAAACCTCTAAATCTTTAAAAGGTGATATAAATGTCAACTTGAATTTCCCTTTCTCTAGTAACACATTTTAGGTTTAGACTATTTCTGACTAATTTTGTAGACTCACCATTTTGGATGCACCCCAGTCTAGCAGTTACAATAAAAGATACAGCAAATGGGCCCACATTTACATCTTTCTAGCAATCTGCACACATAAAAAGAATTGTCCCTGAAAAATGAGGAGACCCTATGTTCAAAGAAGAAAATGAATAAATTTTTTCTTTATAGCCAAAGTGTAGAAAGTTGAAGCATACTATCTAAATCCACACTTTAATTTGCAGCTGAGTAATTAGATAACAATAAAATGTGTCCTGTGTCACACTTCCAAAGCCCAGTTGAAGCTATTAGCTAGCAAATGGCTCTGTAATTATTGCAGAGGAAAGGGTGTGTGTGTGTGTGTGTGCGTGCATGTGCTAATTACACAATAGGAAATAAGCCCCTGATCAAAAAAGAAAACGCTAACAACTCAGAAAAGCATATCAGACCCTTATGATGAAAAGAGATATAAGGAAAAATCTTTGCTCAAAATTGTCGAAATCAGAGAGCAGATGCATGGCAAATGGTAAAACCTGGGAATAGAAAAAGTATTGTGATATTCAGCTTCTGATCTCTATCTTCCTTTTTGTTCAGAATATATAAAAATAATACTTCGTTTTATATTATGGAAGAGTAGCTTCTTGAAGCTTTAATAAAAGTATTAAAACTTGGGTGTCGAGCAGCTCATTAAATGGGGAACTTTTACTTTTAGATAATAGAATAGTTTTTAAAATTGGAACCTGATATTTTTATTAAGGAATTGTGGTCTTATATTTTAAATACAAAGGAATAAATGTGTCCTGTATCATAAAAATGAATTTTATATTTTTCTGGAAGTATATTTGCACTGTAATTATATAGAATTAAATGTACTTATTGTTTGCATAATTGTGAATTTTAGAAAAAAATGGAGTCAAATAGTAGGCTGGCATTTTTAAAAAATGTATTATATACAAATTGCAGGTTGAATAACATGCATTTTTGCATTTACTGAGCTATGATCTTTTGTATTTGGATCAGGATATGTATTTGTGGGTTGTTAAAAAAAAGTACCATTGTCAGTTCTCTCTATATAATAAATACCGAGTAGATTTATACCAAAGCTTCATTTATATTTCACATTTCTTGGTTTCCTAAAATTTCCCAATCTATTCACTTTAGATTATGCTTGATACCTTGACTAAATCAACATTTGATTCTATTTTTTTGGAATTCAAGGGGTTTTAAATATTGACAATTCCATTTGTAGGTCATTAATTGTCTTGGTTTTCCTTTTTATTCTCTGACTTTAAGACTTGTTTAATTCTCTCTCCTCTACTCCATCTTCCACTCTTATCGCATGTGGCCCCACATCTTGATGAGCATACATGATTATTAGCCTCTTGTTATTACCCTAATTGGCCATTTTATCTATAGCCATTGATTTATGCAGGGTGGTTTATTGTGTTTATCCAGCAAAACTATGGTAGTCTTGGTCCCCGAATAGACTCCTGAAAACACGTGACTTAGAGACAGAGAAGCTTAAGGTATTGGAGTTCAGGAGACTAATGTTGGAAGTGAACTCAAGAAAGTGCTATTCATATGTATTTATACCAACTAAAAAGCTAAAAGAAAGTCTTTACACAAATTAACAACAGTTCTGTACAACTGATATTCAATTTACCACCTAATATTGGATTTTTTAAAATTTTGTTTAATTTATTAATTTGAGAGATGAAAGGGGGGGGGACATCAGTTTATTGTTCCACTTATTTATGGAATCATTGGGCAATTTTTGTATATGCCCTGATCAAAGGTCAAACCCACAACCTTAGCATATCAGGATGACGCTCTAACCAACTAGGTTTCCAGGCCAGGAATGGATCTTAATCTTCTATTCTTTTAATAAGATGCTAATTAAAATGTTACTTTTGGCAGCTACTATAGTGTAGACGTACACACAAACCCACACATATCAGAATCTGTTGGGAGTTTTTAAATTGGTATGCACATGGGGCTTTTATTTTATAATTGAGATAAATGGGATAAAACTCAGGTATATATGCATTATTGATCTCTGCAGCAACATTCTACAATGTCCCCTTAACTGCTAGAAAGTTAATGTATTTAGTGTTAGACTTGATGAGTGGGCATTGGCAAATACCTGAAGTAGAGGAGGCAAAGAAAATACATCTCCCTATGGAGGATATGAAAAAAATGCTCCAAAGGATCTTAAAAGACCCTGCTCCTTCCAGCTGTTGATGGGAAAAAAAGACCATGGCAGAGTTTTCTAGGAGTGCTATTTAGTTTAGACAACATCATCATCCTCATCAGAACCTTGGAAGAGCTTGAAAATCCTCTCCTCAAAGCACTGGATTTCCTCAAATTCATCCCGTGACAAATGTCCATTCTGTTAGGCCTGAAGCAAAGATCTACAGAGCATTGGAAAGTTACAACAAGACATGAGCTTCAACTCTGAAAAGACAAAGCCCAATCTATCAACTATAGATAATTAAAGGCAATCCTGGGTCCATAGTTTCACAGGAGAGCACTGATAAGAAAGAGGAAACCTCAAAGCAGGACTCAAAATCAAGGATATGTTCAGTTTAAGGTTCTGTAACGGTAGCCACTGACCCAGCCAAACAATATTTTCTATAGTTTTATGCTAGTGCTGAAAGCTGAGAGACTATACCATATCAAGACATTGAAATCAAGAAGAAACTTCTCAGAGGTTTCTAATTAAATGCCAGGCATAAACAGGATAGATTAAGGCCCAGTTCTCATGAAGTTCACAATTTAGTGGACAGAGACAAAAAAAAAAAAATAAAAAAAAAATCAAGTAAACCTCTAGTAAGTTTGATAACTGCTTAAAGAAAATAAATTATTATAGTGATATATAAAACTGCTGGTTGAGGGGGTGCTACTTCCTATGGGGTGGCCAGGGAAGGTCCTTTAAATACAACATGATGCAGAGGACCTAAGTGAGTGAAGAACTGGAGACAAAGAGCATTCTGGGCAAAAGGGAGAGCAAGAACACAGCCTGTGAGAGGATAACATTTTCAAGAAAAGGAAAGAAGCACACGTGGCCGTAGCATGGTAAGGAATAAGGTGACTGACGTTGGGAGGAGCAAAACCTCCGAGGGCCTCTAATTGTGTAGTAACTATTAAGTCTCTGGCTCTAAGCCAAATTTGAGATCCCTGCCATCAGTTTTAGACAAGGGGTGTGTGGAAGAAACCCCCCTGGCAAGAACCCAGCTAAGGGGAGTGACCCAAGGGAAAGTCGAGGACTGCAGGCAGAAAGAATCAACACTTTTCTCAAAGGCAGCAAATACCTTGTTTCTAGCTTGTTGTAGACCAGGATTGATGATGGGGATTTGGAGGCAAGAGCAATGGTTTCCCCCAAGAGTACTATTGAATGATATTGAGAGTTAATATACAGCTGTGGGCATCTGAGTGACCAAAAACATCCTATGGCTTATATTTTCCACCTTTTTTCTTTTTCATTTTGGATCTAAGATAGGTGGAAATTCAAATTTAAGATCAAATGCATTCTAAGATATTTTTTCTGGTCCTACATCTCAGTTTGCAATTTCTTTTCAATAAGATGCCTCAGTTGTGAAATCGTTTCTCTTGTGCCCCAACATATCACCCAAGATGCCAACATGCAGAGTGACTCGCACAGTGACCAGAAAGAGAAAGGATTTCAGGCTAAAACTCTGGTCTAAAGGAATAAGGATGTTGCCAAGCCTGAAAATAGTTGAACAGATCCCAATGAAATCAGAAACTAGAAAAGGCTATTTAAAAGCAAAAGAAAAGTGGTTAAAGGCTAAAAAGGGCTTGTGGAAATTCTGCTGCCTGCACTGATTTTTATTTGTTTACCAACATCTTCAGAGGTGGAGAGGGCTTGTCCCAATGGTCCAATACTCAGTGCCTCTGAGCAATGGACATATTGTGAATGATTGGGGTTACTTTTTAGATATTTGGGATATTTACGAGTTCTTTCTCAAGGGTCTTCTCCAAACCACGTAGATGTGTAGTGTAGCTTGTTTCCATGATAATGTCCTAGCAGTGTTGCTAAATCTCAACTCATTTCTAAGACCTTCAGTTTCCTTCATCTTGTCAAGACTTTGTTAGAGGAATATTTTCTCCTCTCTGCCATTTGCTTTGCTTCCATTGTCTATTCACAAATTTTCATTTCTCTTTTTCAATTTATCCCTGAAGAGTGATAAACAATGGCCAATACTGTTAAGGAAAGGGCATAATTTAGTGAAGCTGCACACACTGGAATTTTATACATGGAAAGTCGCTGCCGTGGGGAATGTGATTTACCTCCTTACCCTATATAATAAAAGAGAAACATGTAAATTAACCATCCCTCTGCTACACTCAAGCCACACCCACCAGCCAATGAGGAATGAGTATGCAAATTAACCCAACAAAGATGGTGGGTAATTTGCATACACAGAGCAGAGTGGGAGAGCCAGCAGCTTGGGGGGACATGGCTCCCTCGGTCACTCCCTCGGTTGCTCCCTTGGGGAGATGTGGCTCCCTAGGTCACAGGATGGAGAGCAGAGCAGGAGAGCCAGCAGCTCGGGGGGGACATGGCACCCTCGGTCACTCCCTCGGTTGCTCCCTTGGGGAGATGTGGCTCCCTAGGTCACGAGATGGAGAGCAGAGCAGGAGAGCCAGAAGCTTGGGGGGACATGGCTCCCTCAGTCAGGGAAAACCCAGAGTGTGGGGAGCACCAGGAATTCTGGGAATAGTAGTTTTGGTGGCAGCCCCAGGACTGGAAGCATAAGCCCAGAGTGCGGGGAGCACCAGGAATGCTGGGAATCGTAGTTCTGATGGCAGACGGATCTCCTAGACCAGCCATGAGCAAACTACGGCCCACGGGCCAGATCTGGCCCATTTGAAATGAATAAAACTAAAAAAAAAAAAAAAAGACCGTACCCTTTTATGTAATGATGTTTACTTTGAATTTATATTAGTTCACACAAACACTCCATCCATGCTTTTGTTCCGGCCCTCCGGTCCAGTTTAAGAACCCATTGTGGCCCTTGAGTCAAAAAGTTTGCCCACCCCTGCTCTAGAGCAAAGTGAGCCTGGAGCAAGTTACTGTTGCAGTTGGGGATGGAGGGAAAGCAAAGGTGAGAGACATAACTAAAATCAGAGTGTCTAGGAAAAATTAAAGGAAAGCTATCCTAAAGCTTCCAGGAAATCTCCACCAGTGAAGCAAAGAAAAAAAATGCCTCTATTATTCTGTGAGCAACAAACCAAACTGGGTTGAGGGTCTCAGATAATTCACTTGTATGATTGCAAAGACAGACAGAAACTCCCGGATTGGAGAGGGCTCCCCTGAGGACTCCCAGATTGGAGAGGGTGCAGGTTGGACTGAGGGACGCCCCTCTCCACCCACCCCTGCCCCCAGTGCACAAATCTTCATGCACCGGGCCCCTAATAAATTATAAAGTTAAATTTCCTATAACAGACATTCTTCCTCATTAATTCCATGTTTAAGAATTCCTCAATTTTGTATAGTCTTCTCATCTCCTATAATCTGCCCTCATCGATATACCAGAGGTTTTTGAATAACTTATTGATACTCTTTTTAATCATTATTGTTTAAAGCAGTGGTTCTCAACCTGTGGGTCACGACCCCTTTGGCAGTCGAACAACCCTTTCACAGGGGTCGCCTAAGACCATCCTGCATATCAGATATTTACATTATGATTCATAACAGTAGCAACATTACAGTTATGAAGTATCAACGAAAATAATTTTATAGTTGGGTCACAACATGAGGAACTGTATTTAAAGGGCTAGAAGGTTGAAAACCACTGGTTTAAAGTATGACAGAGGTCCTCCTTTTATCCCCACTAAGCTTTTCCAGCCTGCTCCAGTCCCCCTCCCCCTGATACTTGATGCCTTTCATAGTGCAAACTTCCAGTTCTGTGGGACCTATTTGCTTGTACATAATGCAACTCAGTTCTTCACAACTTTTTTACTATTTTTCCCACCTCTTTTTCTCATCAAAACTTTTAACAGATCTACTTAAGATCCCTGTCCTACCTGCCCAGCTAGTTGACATTTCTGGGCGATCGGCCTCATGGATTTAGCAGATAATGCAGCTTAGTAGATTTGTAGAGCCTGCATTTCACTGCTTATCTGTCTCTAGAAGGAAGGAGAGAGGAATTTAAATACCAAAATTTGGATCTCATTTTAAAACTTATTTAAATGAATTATTGGAATATTTTGGAAGTACAAACATAATTAGGAAGAGCTTGGTAACCTTTGAATTACTTGTTTGAAAATTACCCCTAAGATTTAATCCTTTACTCATCAATGAAGTAAATCTAACAGATTATAAATGTGAAGAGCAAAGATGTGATTTTGAACTATTCTAAACTATTTTCAGAACAGTTTGACAGCTGAAGTTTGGGCCAACCAACCTTACAAACCAACCATGTTTGGGAGCAACAGATAAGTGTTTTCCTTTCCTTATATATTTCTGTAGTGACTTTTTACATGTGAAGTTTATTTCCATAGCACGAACCATCTGTATAATGTAAGACCAGGCCATCAATTTCATTTTACTAAGTCACTGGACAGGAACATGCAACTCTGATTAATTTAGTTTCTTTTTTGCTCCAAGCTGAACACTTCAAAACAAAGTAGTTTAAATGAACAAGTGAAATATTCCTTATGTATTATCATATAAGCAGGAAATTTAATAAAATAAACCATATTCCTTTTTAAGAGATGTCAGGTAAGTGGATATTTTGCAGGTACTGAGTAGTTTTTTATTCATGATAACTTGAGAACATCTACCGAGAATAAATCTCGTTTGCAAAACAAGTTAACCCCTGTTATGTGAAGAGGAGTTTTAGAATGTAGAATTAAAATAGTAATAGTAGCACCCAGCTGGTGTTGCTCAGTGGTTAAGCATCAACCTATGAACCAGGAGGTCACAGTTCAATTCCCAGTCAGGGCACATGCCTGGGTTGCAGACTTGATCCCTGGTGCAGAGCATGTAGGAGACAGCCAAGTGATGATTCTCTTTTATCATGGATGTTTCTATCTCTCTCTCCCTTTCCCTTCCTCCCTGAAATCAATAACAATATATTTTTTAAAAATAGTAATAATAGCATGGAACAGAGTGATGAATCTCAGAGGGAAGGGGGGGTGGGTGGGGAGAAATTAAACAATGTATTTATATTTATAGTAGAGGCCTGGTGCATGGATTCATGCACAAGTGGAGTTCCTTGGCCTGGCCTGCTCCCTCTCGCAATCGGGGACTCTTCGGGGGATGTCTGAGAGCTGGTTTTGGCCCGATCCCCACAGGCCAGGCCGAGGAACCCCACCAGTGCACTATCTGTGCACTGGGCCTCTGGTATGCATATAAGATTTCTGGTTAATCTTTTCCTGCCCTCCCCCTCCCCCCTTTCCTCTGAGATTCATCAGTCTGTTCCATGCCTGTGGTTTCTGCTCCTGCACTGAGCATCTGACCCCTGGTGGTCAGTGTGCATCATAGCTGGTTAGCGAGTCACTTAGGCCTTAGGCTTTTATGTATATAGATATATATAGATATGCATAACCCATGGACACATACAATAGTGTGGTGAAGGCCTGGGGGTGGGGTGAGAGTAAGGTAGAGGGGGTAGAGGGGGTCAATGGGGAAAATAAGGGGGACATCTATAATACTTTCAATAATAAATATAAATTTAAAAAATAGTAATAATAATAAGAAGAAAACTTGTTAGGAATCACAGGATGTTAATGACAATGTGAGAAAGTGACTCTATATGGAGTTGGGCAATTTAAGGGATAGACAACAACAAAAAAACCACAATACTGTTTCTTTAAGGGGCAATTAATACTTTTTTAAAAAATGAAATATTAATATAAACTAGTGGATTTTTCATGTTATGGTGTGGACTTCTCAAAAGTTAGTAAGTAGGCAAACAAGCAAAAACTATAGATAGCTACATCTCAATTCCGTATATGTAACTATAAAATCCCACACAAACATCATTTTCAGCAGAAACACAAAGCTCCAAGTGTAATTCAAGAACTCCAGTTAGTGTGATTAAACAGAAAAAGTAATCTGGATTGCTGAAAGTCTTTTGAACACTAAAGTAGAATAAAACTGTGGGAGATCAGAGGTAAATATAACCCCCAAATAAATTTGCTGCAAGAAGCTTTTAGAAAAGAGATAAAATCTATTTTCAAAGAGATAAAAAGGAACAGAGCAAACCATAAGAGTCCAAGATAAAATAAAAAAACAAACAAATCTGCAATAGATAATAAAATCACTGTTGGAAGCAGCCAAGAGCTGGTTACTATAGAAAGCTGTTGTATGTCCTAGCCATTTGGCTCAGTGGTTAGGGCATCTTCCTGCCGACTGGAGGGCGTCAGGTTCAGGTGCAGGTACCTTGGTTGCAGTCTTGATCCTGGACCCTGGTCAGGGTGCATGTGGGAGGCAGCCAGTCAGATGTGTCTCTCTCGCATTGACGTTTCTCTCTATCTCTCTCTCCCCCTCCCTTCCATTATCTCTAAAAAAATCAATGGGAAAAAAATCCTCTGGTAAGGATTAACAAAAAAGAAGAAAACAAGAAAAAAGAAGAAAAATAAAGCTGTTGTATGATAGAGTGGAAAGGGTATAAAAGTTGGAGTCAGAAGATCTGGGATAAAAATTGGTTATTTACTTACTTTGTGACCATAAGAAAATCACTCAAGCCCTAACTGGTTTGGCTCAGTGGATAGAGTGTCAGCCTGCAGACTAAAGGGTCCCAGGTTCGATTCCGGTCAAGGGCATGTACCTTGGTTGCGGGCACATCCCCAATAGAGGGTGTGCAGGAGGCAGCTGATGGATATTTCTCTCTCATCGATGTTTCTAACTCTCTATCCCTCTCCCTTCCTCTCTGTAAAAAAATCAATATAAATTTTTTAAAAAATTAAAAATAAAATCACTCAACCTCTCTGCATATAAGGTTCTTCATATGTAAAATAAAGAATACTAGATATGAAGATAAATTTTTGGATTTACCATTAAAAACACTTACCATTGTGTGTTCGGGTTAGTCAGACACATTCTATTGTACAACCTTGGGGAATATAAAATAAATGTGCCCTGGAATTGTATAACACAATATGCTAAAGTTCTGCTGTGAAAAATAATATGTCATTGTACCTATTCCTAGCACATAGTAGGCACTTCAAACTTTTCACCTAAAACCATTAAAAAAGCAGGCTTCATGACAAAATGTAAATCAGCAAGATAGAAAATGAAAGCCACAACTACATCCTGGTCACTGAGAAACAAATATAAATATTAAAAATTTACACAAAAAAAAGATGACAATCAGAGAGACTAGAGCATATAAATCTAAACCTACAAATGCTAGCGTTTCCCAAAGAACACAGATGAATGGATGTCGGCATCACTAATAAAATGTAAATTAAGAAAAAATTGCAAACATAAGTGAAATAGTCATTAAGCTTAGAAAAAGTCATCATTATGCTTCAGGTTTTAAAAAAATAATTGGCTACAAGTAAAAATAATTTTGCAAACATACAATTTGAAAAGAGTGTTATATTGGATAGAAAAATGAAAATTCAGAGAGACATTTTTCTCCTCTGGATCAATCAAGGTCAGAATAGAGGACTATACCTGAAGAACTAGCTTTTAAACAGCCAAAAAGACTGGATTAAGGTGTTGCTTATGTGGAAACAAATGGTGTGAGGTTCACCCTGGGGCTGGATTGGCACCAGAAAGCCTTAGGTTGTTATGGAGCCCAGGTGGAAGGTCAACAGCAACACTCAGTGAGCAGGTGGAGACCACCTCCAGTCCTGAGGAGACCAAGGAGGAGCTGAAATGGAGGCCTGGGTGCTCTGTGGCCTGCAGCCTGAAAGAACACAAGAGACCAGAAAGCCTGCTTCCTCCAGGGGTCTTGGTCGGGAGACTGACAGCCTGCTTCTGCACAGTTGGACTCCACTTTCTTCATAAGTAATGACCTGGTTAAGTTGGACCCAAAGCTTGGATTCAAGTTAAATTACATAGGACTAATATCCAGAGTTGTTTTGGAAAAAGAAATAAATGGCTTAGACCTTGTTCATAGAAAGGAGCAAAAATATTGCAACAGATAGATTATATGTTTGCATAGTAAGAAGTAGAAAGTAATCTGCTAAAAAAGATGTTACAATTAATAAAATTACCTTATAGGGCCCTTCTAGTGACTTGACCATGTCTTCCTTCCATTTCTTATCTGGCGGGCTCAAACCAGCAGGGCAATCAAACTGGTAGGAGTTTGCAAGTACATCTGGGGGGCATGATCCCCAGTAGAAAAGGCAGGCACACGAATTATTATCCTTGATGCCTAAGGCAGCTGATGTACCAGAGGTGGCTCAGAGGCATTATCTTTCCTCCAGGACTGGGGCATGCCACTGTTTCTGTGGTTCTTGGAGGGTCACAGGATGCAGTGTGGGCTGCATTTGCTTGCTTGCTGTCTTTGATCCTATGAGGGCTTGGCACATCTTAACAGCCTTTGTTGAGGGGAACTGAGAGCAGAAACTGCATGGTGGCCTTAACTGCTTCTTTCCCTGTCCCTGTTGTCAGAGAATCCCTCTCTCCCAGATCTGTCAATAATTAGTCAGTTCCTTCACCACTGACCCACAAGAACAGACATTCACTGCTGACAGTGATGGAGAGTCCAGAAGAACCTGAATATTGAAGGAACATAACATGAGCGAGGAAGCAAAGCAAAATCAGAATATTCTTAAGGGGATTATATAATACCCCCCTCCCCACCCCCCACCCCCCCAAAAAAGAAAGGCCAAACTCATTATAAAGAACAAAGCATTCCCTTTGAGGAAGAAGAAAAGATAAAAGAATTGAAAATAAATCTTAAATAGATAATCCACAAAGGTAGATCTCTGGAAAACCTATGTATATATAATTTAATTAAATTGATAACACATGTGTGGCCAAAGTGACCACCTTTTTAAGTTATTTTAATATATTTACTGTATCATCACTTAAACTTTAATATATAATAATTTAATTCAAATATATAATTATTGTATAACACATGGGTAATAAAATAGTCTAACATTTCAATAGACAAACTAAAAATAAAAAATAGTCACAGCTAAGAACAGGTTTACCAGTCTGAAAAATAAAAAAAAATAGCCCAAAACACAGAGCAAAAACAGAGAGCTGGAGGGGATAGAAGCAACAAGGGAAAGACTATTCTAGAAACCTAAGAAGTATGGGGGTCTTATCTGGATAAACTGTCTCCTTTAGAGTTTCCTTCTCTCAGTGTTTTCCTTATGATGTTGAGGCTTCTTCTGGTCTGGAAATCAAAATTTGAGAAACACTAAGCTAGAGAACCAAACGAGTACCAAAAAGGCTGCCTCTGCTGCCTTGTAAATGTAACTTAGTTGTTAATAATAAAAACTTCACAAAGTCCATACATAAAAAGTAAAAATTTAAAGATAAAGTGAGAAAAATCATAGAAATTAATCTCAAATAAAAATAACAAATTTCACCATATCAACCAAACTTTACGTTTTTTCAAAAATAAGGACACAAAAAATTGGCCTTGAAAAACTATTATCCAAGCTGGCAAGATTTTAAGACCATATATCTACTGATTTCAGAGAAGAAGGGAGAGGGAGAGAGAAATAGAAACATCAGTGATGAGAATCATTGATTGGCTGCCTCCTGCATGCCACACTGAGAAATCAAGCCCGCAACCAGGACTGTGTCCTGCCTGGGAATATAACTGTGACTTCCTGGCTCACAGGTTGACATTCAACCACTGAGTCATGCCAGCCAAGCAAGATTTTATTACTTTTTTTAAGTCAAAAGCATAAACCTGATTCATATATGTAGACTAGATGTATCTCCCTGAACAGCTTAAAATAAACTTCAAAAAAGTTGTGTCCACAATGAATTTCTGAGAACTAAAGTATATTTTCCCCACTGACCCTTTTTTCACCTTTAACTGAAAATGCTTTCCTTTTCAAAATGTTGATTCTGAGTCTTAATAAAAGTGGAAGTACAAGATGGAACACTTAGGTAAAAAGCATGTTTTTGAAAAGTAGATTTGATTAATATTTTAGCATTGTTTATAATAAAGCATAAGCTACACTGATCACAAGATCACAAGGCCTTAGGACTTGAGAAACATGAGAGGGGGACATCAAGGTCACAGCACTGTTCTAATTTGTGCAGGGAAATGAACTGAGCAGCATGCTTCTCTGGTATGAAAGAACCTACTTATCCTTTGTAAATATTATTTTTGAAATGCTAACATCATAAATCAAAGCCAAGCATTCATTTTTCCTAATCCTTTACTTTTGACAGGTTGTTTACCTAAAGCTTTTTGTCTTTAAAGGGATCCTCCAGTTTAATTTATTTGTAAAAATCCCCCACCCTAGCTGGTTTGGCTCAGTGGATAGAGCATTGGCCCATGGACTGAAAGGTCCCCAGTTTGATTCCAGTCAAGGGCATGTACCTGGGTTGCAGGCTCAACCATGTGGGAGGCAACCATACCATGTGTCTCTTTCACATCGATGTTTCTATCTCTGTCTATTCCCCTCCCTTCCACTCTCTAAAAATCGATGGAAAAGTATACTCAGGTGAAGATTAACAAAACAAAACAAAACAAAAAAAATTGTTTTTAAATCCCTAATTCTTTCATGCTTGATTACCAGTGATGTGGAATAAACAACCACAGTTGTTATTCTGGCAAATAAATAAATAAATTAAATAAATAAATAAATACATCAGAAATACCAATCACTAGCTTGTTGGGTACAGTTAAGAGTGTAAACAGAAGCATGTACACATGCTTCACAAAGTAGGTTCCAGAAGCCCATTAATAGTTAGAAACACTGTTACAGATCAAGTGGCTCATAATCAGATAAAAATATTTTTTGGAGCATAGGTCATAAATTACTTACAGAGATGCAGAAAGATTTTGGAAACCATGTCTAACACCACCACCCAAAGGTGGACAGAAGCCTTGGCCACAGGGGCTGTTGATATTATTGGCCTGACACACTCTTGTCATCTTGAGGCAGACTATCTGTGCTTTTCAGAGAGCTCATGAGTCAGCCCAGTTATGAAATGTGACTTCCTCGAAGGTGTGAAAGGATCCTGTCTTGCGGGTAGTATTTGTCTTTGTAATCTCAGCATTGCCTGGAGTCTGGCACACAATAAGAGTTCACAACATGCTTCTGATTGCAAGAGCTTTGGTTAGTCACCATGAGTCCTTGCAATAATTGCTGCTCTCAGGCAAAAAAAAAAAAAAAAAAAAAAATATCATAGGAACACTGCTGTAAATGTAAAGAAAGATTTATGCGCAATGTTAACATAGCCACAGATCGATTACCTCCTCAGTATCTGCTAATTGAAGGTTCAAAAAGAAACTGCCTAAGTAAGGTCCCTACACTCCTAAAAATTATATAACTCTTGAAACAATTGCAAAAGTTTCTTTTCACAGAAAACATCTGCTGTGCCTAAATGCCGAAACATACCCCACAGTCATGAATTTTATCCAGAGGGGGTGAGGGAATGTGGTTGGATGAAATCAATTAGCAAGCCATTATTCCAATTACCAAGGCAGAGAGGTGGTTGGGTGGATTTAGTTGTTTTCAGAAGCACTGGTGTGTAAGATAATAGCAACTACTTTTTATTGAATGCCTACTAAAAGCCAGGTGTCACACTAGGCACTTCACTTATACTCTTGCTAATTCTCACAGCAAGCCGCCGGTTCACAGAGTTAATAAACAGCTGAGCAGAATACAAGCCCAGGGTCTGCCAGCCTTGTGAATCCATGCCTTACAGGTTGGCACACTTCTCTGGGGCTGTTCCAGTAAAGCCTAGGTGCAGAGGGGGTCAAGCAAGCGTGCTGAGCAGCAGTAAACAAGCGGTGGGAATAAAATGCTGAGAGAGGGTGGGAAATAAGAAAGATGGAGACTGAGATAAGAGAACTAAGCAAAAACCAGGTCTGAGGAGAAGGTATAGTTACTCTTCTCCTTATTAAAAACTATAGGCCCAGTGCACGAACTCATGCATGGGTGGGTCCCTCGGCCTGGGGCCGATCAGGGCTGTCTCCCAACCTGATCCGGGCCCGGAGCTGATTGGGGCCAGACTGCTAGTGGCGGGGGGGGGGGGGGGGGGGGGGGGGAAGGGGGGTGCTGCAGTGATTGCCTGTGGGAGCACACTGACCACCAGAGGGCAGCTCCTGCATTGAGCATCTGTCCCCTGGTGGTCAGTGTGCATCACAGTGACTGGTCAACCAACCGTTCAGTCGTTCAGTCGCTTAGGCTTACATATATATATATATATATATATATATATATATATATATATATATATATACTATAGGCCCAGTGCATGAAATTTGTGTACTGGGTGGGGAGAGGGGGTGTCCCTCAGCCCAGCATGCAACCTCTCCAATCTGGGACCCCTCGGGGGATGTCCAACTGCCAGCTGTCAGACATCCCTCTCATAATCCGGGACTGCTGGCTCCCAACCACTCGTTTGACATCCCTCTCATAATCCGGGACTGCTGGCTCCCAACCACTCGTTTGCCTGCCTGACTGATTGCCCCTAACCGCTTCTGCCTGCCAGCTTGATCAGCCCCTAATCACTCCCCTGCCAGCCTGATTGATGCTGAACTGCTCCCCTGCCAGCACAATTGCCCCCAACTGCCCTCCCCTGCAGGCCTGGTCGCCCCTAACCGCCCTCCCCTGCTGGCCTGGTTGCTCACAACTGCCCTCCCCTGCCGGCCATCTTGTGCCCACATGGGGGTGGACATCTTCTGCGAGGGTGTGACAGTCAATTTGCATATTACCTCTTTATTATATAGGGTAGATCAGTTATGTTCCTGGGACGGGGGTGTCAATGGCTCTGGCAGAACTAGAAAGCCCTCTAGTGGGGCTCCTGAGGCTATTTCCAGGGCATTTCCCTGTCTTTTATGGGGTCTCCTGGAAATTTCTCTAGGTTCAATTGTTTATCTTTTCTTAAATAATTATAAAAGTGCTTAATCTTTTATATTTAAACCTCTATTTCAAAAGGACAGTCAAAATGGACAGTATAACTTTGAAGTCGCTGACTTTTTATAGTGAGAGCAAACCCCATTTTTTGTTTGGTTTTAGATTACTTCATTTAAAAATTTATGGTAGGAGGACAAATTCATATCTAGGTTTAAAATGTATTGACCTGCCCGATTGGTGTGGCTCCATAGTTGAGAGTTGACATATGAACCAGGATGTCATGGTTCAATTCCCAGTCAGGGTACATGCCCGGGCTGCAGGCTCGATCCCAAGTGTAGGGCATACAGGAGGCAGCCAATCAATGATTCTCTCTCATCATTGATGTTTCTATCTTTCTCTCCCTTCCTCTCTGAAATCAATAAAAATATATTTTCAAGAATAAAATAAAATATATTGAGCTGTTTAGATGCATTTTTCAATATTGTTTTACTCTATATTAGGGAAACTATGACCCTTTTACATATGAACAAACCTGTATCAAGGCAAAAATTTGCAATGGGTATAAAGAAATTCAGGAGATAGAGTAGATTGGTGAGAAATCACTTTCACTGAGTAGAAACGTAGTCATGCTGGGAAATGTGGAGCCCAAATAGTTGAAATTTCTTCTTTTTCTGTCAAATCAAAGGAAAGAGAAAAATAGTTTTGAAAGGGAGAAGCACAAAATCCTATGAGGAAATTACTTCAACCACTAGATAGGGAGAAGCTGAGATAACAGACGGCGACCAGGTTGAGATCGGCTCCCAGGATGGTTAATCTTTGATAGTGTGTAACTGTATTTTTTACACTGAAAATTGACACCTGAGGTAGCAAAGATCAAGAAGTAGAGGTTCTGTTTTGAAAGCTTTAGGAGAAAAAGGAAAGGATTAAGACTGAAAGAGTTAATCGACCCAAGCCATTATGCTCAATTAATATTTGACAAAGGAGGCAAAAGCATACAATGGAGTCAAGACAGTCTCTTCAATAAATGGTGCTGGGAAATTTGGTCAGATACATGCAAAAAAAAAAAAATGAAACTAGATCACCAACTTACACCATACACAAAAATAAACTCAAAATGGCTAAAGGACTTAAATGTAAGACAGGAAACTATAAAAATCCTAAAAGACTCCATAGGTAGCAATATAGCAGACATATGTCATAGCAATATCTTTACAGCTCCTAGGGCAATGGAAACTAAAGAGAAAATAAACAAATGGGACTACATCAAAATAAAAAGCTTCTGCACAGCAAAAGAAACCATCAACAAAACAACAAGAAAGCCCACTGTGTGGGAAAACATATTTGCCAATGATATTTCAGATAAGGCCTTAATCTCCAAAATTTACAGAGAACTCATACAACTTAACAAAAGGGAGATAAACGATTCAATCAAAAAATGGGCAAAGGATCTAAATAGACACTTTTCAAAAGAGGACATACAGAAAGCCAAGAGACATATGAAAACATGCTCAAAGTCACTAATCATCTGAGAGATGCAAATCAAAATGACAATGAGATACCATCTCACACCTGTCAGAATGGCTATCATCAACCAATCAACAAACAACAAGTGCTGGAGAGGATGTGGAGAAAAAGGAACCCTCCTGCACTGCTGGTGAGAATGCAGACCAGTGCAGCCACTGTGGAAGATAGTATGGAGTTCCATCAAAAAGTTAAAAATGGAACTCCCATTTGACCCAGTGATCCGACTTCTAGGACTATATCCCAAGGAACCAGAAACACCAATCAGAAAGGATATAAGCACCCCTATGTTCATAGCAGCACAATTTACAACAGCTAAGATTTGGAAACAGCCTAGGTGCCCATCAGCTGATGAGTGCATTAAAAAACGGTGGTACATATACACAATGAAATACTATGCCACTATAAAAAAGAAGGAACTTTTATCATTTGCAACAGCGTGGATGGAATTGGAAAGCATCATGCTAAGTGAAATAAGCCAGTCGGAGAAAGATAAATATCACATGATCTCACTCATATGTGGGATATAATGATCAACATAATTTGATGAACAAGAATAGATCCAGAGACAAATGGTAGGAAGGGGGGAGGGGGGTTAGAGAGCAACCCAAGGACTTGTATGCATGCATATTAGCATAACCAATGGACACAGACACTGGGGTGGTGGGGGCTTGCCCAGGGTGGGAATGGCTGCAGGGAGGGCATCAATTGGGGTAAAAGGAGACATATGTAAAACTTTAGACAATAAAAAATAAAAATAAAAAACAAAGATTGAAAGAGTTAAAGGTAACACAGAAAATTAATTCATTACAGTTTGGTATTTACATGCCTTTAAATTTTGCCATACTTATTTGCCCTGGTCATAATATACTATGTAACTTTAATTCCAGTTTTCAGGGGGGGGGAAATATCATTGAATGGAAAAGCTCTACGGACAGTGGCTATGCTTCATACATCTTTGTAGATAGCTCTCTGCTTCTATTTAGTCACCCCTCAAGAAATGTTACTAAGTGAACAGGGAAAGAAATCTGTGTTTTTGGTTTACTCCTTCAGGAAGTTTATTCATTTGAACTCTGGAGATAGAACCCAGAGCCCAGGACCAAACTCAAAAGCCAAAGCCGCTTGGAGCAAATGTTGTGCTGTTGGACCAAATGGAGAATATATGCCCCTCCAAAAGCGTTCATTTCAGGTTTAAGATCCTGTGCCTTCCTGAGGTGTAGGTATGTGCAGTGGTCCTTGGCGGTACTGGCCAAGTGCCTACTCTCTTCTGGCTGTTGTAAGTCCTTTAGGTAACTCAACACAGTAGGTACTGTGCACCCAAGTTACAGATGAAGTAATAAGCTTATAAAGGTAAAATGACTTGCCCAAGTTCACACAGCTATTAAGCAACTCACATTGGATTTTGACCCAAGTCTGCCCTCTCTTTCTACTTTTACCACACTGTTGACAGAAGCAAGCTTGTTGGAAGTGTGAGTGTGTGAGGAAACGGAAGCTTATGTAATGAATTGCAAATTCCAGCCTCTAAAGTGACAGCAAATGTTTCATTTAATTTTACTTTGTTTCTATACTCTGAAATGATGGTACGTGTACACCTTTTCTTATTCACTCCTAAAAAAAAGTTTTATAAATGTTAGTTTTTGAATTCACTATGTTCCCATGAGGAACTGAAGAGAAATTCTTCACTAAGTACATTTAAATAAACAGAAAAACAAAAACCTAAGAGGAAAAGATTATACCGCAGTCTTTTCAAAGCGACCCAGCAAGAGAGCAATGTGAAGAAGGGGGAATACAATGCCTGTGCTTCGTAACTAGTGTTCTAACTACAACTCACTGCTTCTATGCTTGAAATAATTGGGATTTTATTCTTGCATTTCATTATTTGGAGTTTTGAAATACAATGTGAAGAAAATAAGATATCTAAACAGAAAAAAATGGAGACATTAATAGTGATGATTTACATTACAAAAGTTTTTTTATGTCTCAAAAATACTTACTCTCCAGGGTTTCTTACACTCTCAGCTCTCATAATGCAATTAAATGCTTGTTTTGAAGCTATTAGGTACTTAACCTAGACGTTGAAGTACAGGAATATTTCTTAAATATAAAGTGTTTGGAGCCCTGGTGATTACAGAGCACCATGAAATAAGGAAAAGCGTCTTAGAAATAACAATAATGACTAAAAAATATTTAGAGTTTACCACCTAAGAAGCACTACACGAAGCACTTTATACTAACTTAATGCCTCTAATAATCCCATGAAGGGGATGGTATTATTATCACAATTTTACAAAGGAGGAAAGTGTGACACAGAAAAATCACTAGTGCTCACAATTTTTAATCCTGGAATCACATTTATAATTCTCTTTGACCAAAAGAGAGAAGCATGTTATTAGTGGAAGTTACCTTTGAGATAATTGTGTCCATCATTGCTCCAGCTGTGCTCCATATGAGAAGATAAGGGACGACAAATCCCTGGCCACATAAATTTGGAGATCACCGCATATTCTGCTCATTATCTCTCTTGGTCAGTCACAACTTCTGAAATGTGTGAATTCATATCACCTTTAACTCAAAATAAAAGTTAAGTTTAATCATTATAAAACCATGAAACAGCATGCTAAAAAACATTTGAAAACTTTCTTTTTTCAGATAGGTTAAAAGTCTCCCTTCTGTAATTTCATATTTTTTAAGTCATTAGCCAAGCTTTCTTGGGCAAAACTACCTTAAACAAAATGAATAATTTTGTAATTCAGGGTCTGGCAAAGTACAGGTCAAATCCAGACAAAGAATGTCGTTTAGTTTTTTAATGGTTGTAAAAGAAAATCTAAAAAGAAAGTAAGACAGAGTCCTTTATGTGGCCCTGCAAGCCCAAAGTAGTTACCATCTGGCCCTTTGTAAGAAAAGGTTGCCAACCTCCGGATTAACCAAACACTGAAATGGCAGGTACTATTTAAGCTTTTGCTTATATAATGTAAATAGATTTTCTCCATTCCACTAGTGAAGGAACTGAGAGAACAATGGACAATTAAGTGGCAGCAGAATAAAAATGTTTGCTGGTGTAACTACCTGTACTTAGCTTTGGCGGGTGAAAATATCATTGTGTAAACTCAGGCATACAAGAATATAACATTTTCATAAATTGTTATAGAAATAAACTTATTTCTAAAACAATTTAATTTATATTTCTCATGCTACTTGGGAGCTGGAAGTTAGTCCACTTGGGGTTCCCTTTGTTCCAGTGTTGAGTCTAATTTTGAGGGGGAAATTTGGATACTGAGTACCATGTTGGTACTGCTGAGGCGAGCCCTACCCTTTCAGCTGCTGGGTTGCTGGCCTGTCTCTCCTCTGATGCAGCCCTACTTCCCATCCACACAGCCTCTTCAGGACTCTCCCCACCATTACCTCCTTGCTACTGTCTAAGACCATTGTAGACTCACTGAACAGAAACCTGTTTCTTGCTTAGATAATTTATTGCCTGTAATTGGGTTAACATGTGCTTATCTTGTCTTAATCCTTCCCTACCTAAGCTTAAGAACATATCACTCTTAGCTTCAGTGCATTCTGTAATACTTCTTTATAGAATTTGTTACATTATAATTTATTATTATTTTAAATATATATTTTTATTGATTTCAGAGAGGAAGGGAGAGGGAGAGATAGAAACATCAAAGATGAGAGAGAATCATTGATTGGCTACCTCCTGCGTGCCCCCAGTGGGGATAGAGCCTGCAACCTGGGCATGTGTCCTTAACCAGGAATCGAATCTGGGACCCTTTAGTCCACAGGCCAACACTCTATCCACTGAGCCAAACCAGCTAGGGCTACAATTTATTATTTTTAATTTATTTGCCCCATGGTTTCTAAACTTGAGAGTAGGCACCTTTTGTTTTTTTCATTTATGTGTCTCCAGTTCATAGCAATTTCTGGTTCATACTAGGTGCTCAAATATTGGTTCAAGGTAATGCATCACTAAATCCCCCCCTTGGAGAAGGCTTTTCAGACTTACAATAGTTCTGTCAGCATTTGAGTTATTGTATACATTGGGAATAAACTGAAATATCCTTAAATTACTCTTTTACTGGGCAGACTTGTCTTCTCATATTAAGAGTTTGTGTGTGTGTGTGTGTAAATATTTACACAAACAAGCCCATGTTCTTTAAGAAGCTTCAGGTAAATACAGCAGAAAGTGGAACTGGAACTGATAAGGACATCAGATATTATCAGACTTGATAGAACTTTTCACTAAGTATTAAATTAAGGTCCAAAACAGTTTCTGGCACATGATAACCACTAATTGGATAGTCATTGAATGAACTTGGTACAAGTAAAGCAATCATTTATTTTAGGTATACTTTCTATCTAAATAGAAATACCCCAGCTCTTGATGGGGAAATGAGGCAGCTCTAAGTGCTCCCTAATCTCTCCAAGTTTTAACTTTGGTATCTGCTCATCTGCTATCAAAAATGTACTTCTTCTGCCCTGGCTGGGTAGCTCAGTTGATTAGAGCATGGTCTCGACATGCCAAGGTTATGGGTTTGATCCCTGGTTAGGGAGTCAATCAATGAGTGCATAAATGGGTGGTAGAGCAGGTCAATGTTTCTCTGTCCCTCTCTCTCAAATCCTATATAATAAAAGCCTTAATATGCTAAGTGTCCGACCATTTGTTTGACCATTTGACCAGTCACTATAACACACACTGACCACCAGGGGACAGATGCTTTGACCGGTAGGTTAGCTTGCTGCTGGGGTCCAGCCGATTGAGACTGGGCGAGATGAGCCGGACATGACCTGGAGCCCTCCTGTGGTCCGGCCAACCTCCTGCGGTCCCTCCCCGGCCAGCTCGAGACTGTGCAAGATAGCTCTAATCGGGACTGGGTGAGACCATGCCCTCAACAAATCCGGTTTTGGCCTGATCCCTGCAGACCAGGCCAAGGGACTCCACCAGTGCATGAATCCATGCACCAGGCCTTGAGTAAATAAATAAAAGGTTTTAAAAATATACTTTTTCTACAGACAACAGAAGACATTGCTTTACACACATATTTGCTAGAGCTCAATCTAGACTTGGTACCATCCACCAGCTTCAATGCAGAGCTGAAGCAGGTATAAGACTATGGGAAAACCATGCAGAAAGGCATATACCTGACCATACTAGCTTAGTTCTCCCCAGAATGTTATCCCAAGTTATGACTTAATATTTATTGGCTTTGCTCTGAAAACGAAGTTTTCACATTCCCTGTGAAGTCAGTTGAAGATTATGAGTAGTTCTAGAAGTGCCTCCTGAGAACTTGCTGATAAGGGAAATAAGGTACTTCTCAAATAAAACTTACTATGTCAAAACATGTTTGTGGAGAAGAAAGGGAGGGAGGAGAGACAGATGATTGATAGGTAGGTAGGTAGATAGAGGGGGTGTGCTAAGAACCAGAATGTAATATATATGTATAAATTGAGTAAAATAATGTGTCAGTTAGGATTCAGTTACATACAATGTGTATCTAGGAAATACTACTCAATCTGGCCAATTGGGAGTGGTCTATGCTAAAGAAAAGTGGATACTTAATCAAGCATCAGCAAATGACTAAAATGTTTCTCCTAATTACTCATCTCACATCAATTCCATGCTCATCTACCAAGAGAGGATGTGTTGTTGTTTGGATGTAAGCATTCTAGTTACTGGAATATTTTCTATGGTAACTCCAACTTGATAAAGTGATTTTTTATGTATTCATGATATCAGACACATATAATCTTAGTAGATATCCATAAGGTTCAATTACTGCCAAGGGCCACTCAGCTACAAATTCCTAGACCAAGTTCTGAAAGGACAGGGACTGCCTTCTTCAAACCGAGGAGATCAGTATCTGTGATCTACTGCCTGGAATATGTAGGAGCTCCAATGTTTGCCGAGTGGAATGAATAAACGATGCACACACAAAGCTAATTCCCTTTGAGACTTCTCCGAAGCCAACCTGACTTCCCCTGGAGACCCCAGATTCTGTCTCCTTGCATATGCCTTCCTATTAAATTTTAGCAAAGACATTTGTTCATTGTTAACATTCTTTTCATAAGAATTCACAATGTAACTTCCTTCTAAATTTTAATGCCAGAAAAAAACCTTTTATCAAATGTAAAAACTTCATGATCCCTCAGTCTCCTTTTTGTCTCGGCTGCCAGGAAATTCAGACATATTTACATATAATTGCGATTATTTCATCTTCTGATAAAATTTCCCCTTTAAATGATACCCTGATCTTTGCATCTTTAATACCTGTTATATTCTAATATATTGCTATTTCTAAGTGTATCCATTTTAAATATCTACTGATTTCTTGTAGTTTTGTTTGCTTGACAGTTTCTCTGTGGTTCCCCCCTTACCCCATCTCCCAACACGGTTCTATTACTATTTTTGATACAGCGTTACCTTTTACTTCATAACTTTAATATGCTCATACCTTTTACTTTGCTTCCTCTACCAGAGACAGTATCTCTTGATTTCTCTCTTCACGACTCCCCTCACCTATCGCACATAAAGGGAGGAGGCTATTAATACCCTTTTCCCTGTCTTCCACCCACTCCGACCATCCAGTTTGTATCAACTGTCTTTACATTGTCAAGGCTGATGCTTGCATTCAGTGCTATAATCATTGTGTACTGTGTCCTATGGATTAATTCTAAGATAGTGTATTTACTGTAACTGTGTATGTACCATTAACTGAAGAGCTCAGCAGTACACCCGGAAGACATTCTGTTCTTGCAGCTTGTTGTTTTCCTGGAGCTCCTGCTTTGCTTATCCTTTCTTATTTTTTTTTTCCCAGTGCAATATGCATCTGCATTGTCTTTGGAATAGTGGCACTACGACAGAAGTCAGTTCTAGGATCCTCATTTTGCCAGTAGTTTGTTGCATAGCTGAAGAAATTAATCACTGTTTGAAGTTTGCATAGAACATGAGGGTCTTGACGTTTTGAAAAGCCATCACTATGAACAATCTCTAAATTAGACATTTTAGAGGACTTCAAAGGAAATATGTTCTTCATTAGTGGAAGTCACAACACTTAAATCAGCTTCATGAAAATAAAAAGTTAAAGCCATTCATTATGACCATGAAGGAAAAAACAAACAAAACTTGGTTAGAATAAAAGCAAACTTCTTGATAGGCAGAAAACAAATGTTTAAATCTAAGTAGAAAAAGATATATTTTATAAATACAAGAGGCAAAATGAAAGCCTAAGAAACGTACATGTAGTGTTCAAGATAAATATTGTAATACTTCTACACTTCTAGGTAGCAAAATAAATCTTGCAACAGGCTAAGTACACATTCCCTTTCATCTAAATGCAGTTTATATAGGCTTAGACCATGTAACCAGACTTAAAGCATCTAACTAACAACTTCCCCTCTCCATTGAGGGCCTTCCATGTACAAGGAGATATACTAGGCACCAGAGATGAGGGTGAAGAAACAGATGTGTTCAAGGACTTGTAGGCATGAAAGGAGGCAGAAAAGAAACCATAAATCACAACACTGTACAGGTGCCCAATGAGTAGGATAGATCACCTAACTGTGCCTGGGAGACTTAGGGGCACAGGATCTGAGGAAATAATGTTAAGGTTGTGATCTGAAGAAAAAAGGTTTTCTTAGGAGACCAAAGGAAGGGCAGAGTATCACAGGCAGAAGGAACAGTCCAACAGGGTGGGGCTGTGAGAAATCAGAGCCATTTGGATAATGATGAGACATTTGTTAGTTTGGCTCATATATAAGGAGTGTGAAGATGGCAGAGAAGGCTGGATAGTAAGGTAAGAAAAACACCAAAAAGACCTTATACATGATGTGATAGCTTACAGATTTCATTCTGAAATAACTGAAAGCTTGTCAAAGCAAAGGAATGAAATACTCTGATTTGGATTTTCATCACTGAGGAAAGAGTGAAAGGACTTGGGACTTGACAGAAGGTCCAGTGAGGAAGTTTAAGAACTAGTGTGTATTAGTCTGCTTGAGCTGCCATAACAAAATACAACAGACTGATGGCTTAAACAACAGACATTTATTTTCTCACAGCTCTGGAGGCCAGAAGTCCATGATCCATTTGCCAGCAGGGTGGGATTTTCCAGAGGGCTTTCTCCTTCACTTGTTGAGGGCCATCTTCTCACTGTGTCCTCAACATGGTCTTTTCTCCATGTACACACATCACTGATGTCTCTTCCTCTTCATATAAAGGTATCAGGCATATTGGATTAGGACCCCGCCGAATGGCCTTATTTTACCTTAATTACCTTTTTAAAAGCCCTATTTCCAAGTGTAGTCATAGTCTCAGGTGCTGGTGGTTATGGCTTCAACATAAGAATTCTGGGGGGACGCAATTCAGTTTATAACACAATGAGTGGCAGTAAAAATGGAGAAGAGGGGACAAATGGAAGGACGGTTAAGAAGTAGAAATCAATATGACTTGGTTGATTGGTGAGTCAAGCATACACAGCACATAAGAAGGTCTCCTTGATTTTTGGTTTAGGTAAGCAGGTATGTGCTGATACCATGTGTCAAAAAAAAAAAAAAAAGACTACAGAAGGCCGCTTGGTATGCTCAGAAAAGTGAAACATTCAACTTTCAACATGTTACAATTGAACTAGCAATTTCTAGTTAATAGGGAAAATAAAAGTTTGGAGCTTATAAAGAATAATATAGATGGAAACCAAGGGTATATGTGATTGTCCAGAAAGAAAATGTAAAATAAGAGCAGCAGGGAATGTAATCTTGAATAACAGTAAAGGGTACATAAAGAAGCCAGACCTGAAGGCTGTGAAGGTGTATCTAGAGAGACAAAGAGGAACCTGGAGAGTATTATGCCAAGCAAAATAAGCCAGTCAGAGAAAGACAAGTATCCCATGATCTCACTTAAATATGGAATCTAATGAGCAAAAGAAACTGATGGACAAAACAGATCCAGAGACACAGAAGCATGGAACAGACTGTAAAATCTTAGAGGGAAGGCGGAGGGTGAGTGGGTGGGAAAAGAGCCATCAAAGAACTTGTATGCATATAGGCATAACCCAAGGATACAGACAATAGGGTGGTGAAGGCCTGGGGCAGAGCGGGGAGGGTGTAGGCTGTGTGTGCAGGTTAGAAGGGGTCCATGGAGAAAGAAAAGGAGACATATATAGTACTTTCAACAATAAAGATTTAAAATAAAAAAAGAATCGGAACAGAGCAATGTGCCACAAAAATTAAGGGAGAGGAGAATTAAGTGGGAGATGGTTGTTAATTCCTAGTTATTTTTTCAGAAATGCAATGGTATTTTATTTCAAATATCATGTGCTTTTCATGAATCCTAATTTGCTGAGTTAGTAAACTCAGTTATCATTTATGATTTCTCACTATCTAGAATGTATTCAAAATACTTTACTGATATTATATAGCTTTCCTTATGTCTTTTGCAAATTCTAAATCTTTAGGATAAAAAGAGCCAAATTATGATGCCGTATCTTAAACTAATCAGTCGGTGGATTATTTTCAGGATTAATTATTCTTGCCAGTACTCCTGTTTATGTTGAGATACAAATTTTGAGGGTAGCTACCTACAACAATGTATAGGCCTTAAATACTGTAAATGTGATAATAAGATATATAATGAATATCTGAACAATAACAATATAACACACCTTGGAATGCCATGGTCTTAGAGCATCAAGTAGCTTGAAATCTGTACATAAAATCTATCTGAATGGCACTGGTGATTTAATGTAGAAAACAGGAAACAAGATGCACAGGGGAATAACATTTATTTATTGGCTATATTATGAATACTATTTTCAGACAATCAGATATGGACACTTTAAAATTTCACATTGCTTTAGAGATCCAAAGGCACAGACACAGTGATTTATCATGTTTTTAAAAAGTGACAAAAGAGGATATTAATTCTGGATGATTTTTAATCAATTTAACACTATTATACACTAGAGAAAAAAATTCCACAAACATACCCTCACAAAGCCGGTAGTTTTATATTTACATAGTGTTATTATAGCAATTTTAAATGTTAATCTATGATACAATGTTACTTCAGAAAACATAAAAAATATAGTTTTTTAAATAGCCATGCTCCCATTTTTTTTATCAAAGATATTCAGTTTATCCTAACACTTCAAAAATGCATGAGATATTGCAGTCAGCTTTATAAAATCTTTAAGACAGAAGGCTGTCAGATGGAATAGGCAGAGGGCTCATCATCACTTATGTCTGAATCATCTTCATCAACTCCTTCAATCACTGATTTCTTCCCTTTACAACAGGATACAATTAATCCAATTAAGAATACCTGTAAATTTCAATGAACTATGTTATTTCTCAAATCCAAAGTCATTCAGAAAATAATAAATTTAAAATCCAATGGCACTACTGTGATACAAACGGACCATTAAGGGTCAAATCATCCCTGGGATCCCCATACTTACCCCAAGGAAGACCCAGTTACCGAAATAGTACACAGCACTGAAGAACCAGAACTTGTGAAGGAACAGATATGTCCGGGTGACAGTGCACTGATCTATAAGAGCAAATAAAAACTACTATGAGATAATTTCTCTCTTGATGTGGACTATTAATACTATATTTTAAAAGTTATTAAACAAAACTAATGACCAAAGTCAGAAAGTCAATAAATATTTAGGGACAGGACTGAAATCTACATCTGTCTCTAAAATTCACTGTTTCAATTCCCTACTATAACTTAAATTACCAACTAATATGATGTATTTTTAAAAATGAATGTCACTAATTTAATCCTGGCTATTAAGTATTAAAAACATTATATTGGCTAGTTCAATTTATTTGAAATATAAAAAGCATTTTAACCAGGAGTGTTAGACACGTTCTAAAACAAGACAGATAAAGTTTTCCTGATGAACATTTAAAAAATGAACAAAGTAATCAGATGTGATTAGTATTACGCTACACTTTTCTAAGTATCCAATTATCAGGAGAGCCCAAACTTGAGAGGTTCTTTGAGCTGTTTTTTTTTTTTTCTTTTTTTCTAAGAATGCTATTGAAAAGATGGCTGCTGCTTCTAAAAAATACAAAAAATCATTTTATACTGACATGCTTACTATTTGAACTTTAGATACCATTATAGCTTGAATTAAAAATAAATCATATACTTTTCTCTTTCCAAAAAAAATATACCTCTTAAGGGAAAAGTGGCAGACTGGTTATTTGCTGTTTGTGTCAGATGCCATAGTGGTTTTACCCAAATACATTATTTCTACTAGGTTAACAAGTCCTCTATATATCTTGACATATACCTAGTAAATGATGTCTAAGAAAATACTTATTAAAACCATTCAGAAAGGTCTGGGTGACACAATATAATGTAACTGATTGAAAATTATATATGCTGCAGTTAATATAGAATACCAACCTCACAAATTTCAGAAGGCCTTTATTCATTACAGAAGAAAATCCTAACTTACAAGGCAAGTTCTTTTTACACAAACAGTTATGATTTCCACATATTTTTATTCAAAATGGACAGTGGCAAAAAATTCTACATGCAATTAAGAGACCAATATCACATCCTATTGCTGATTAAGAAAATGCACTGTTGATTTTTAATTTTATGAACTCTCTTCTTAGCTTCAATAAATAAGTACTGTTTTTTTCTTAAAACTGTACTGGGAATTTTGTAGTCCAGTTTATTACACAGAGGATCTAATACACTTTTATTTTTTGGCTTTCATTTGGTTTTCTGAAACGTAGCATTTAGGTTATATTTCATCAAAACATAGGGCCCGTTATGTAAAGCTTTAGATGTTAAGTAAATATTTAGATAATCTAACTCATATCTATTCTAACTCCTTCCACTGTGCTTCAACGTTTATTTCTATTACTCAGTACCAAACTGTACAGAGCAGTCTCTTTTTCTGGCAGGAAAACATGCAGTTAATAGAGAAGCAACCTCTTCCTTTCATAAGCAAGGACCACAGATCGAATGCAGATCTACTGATCCCCCAAGAGCCTCCTTCATATTCTTTGCTCTTCCTCAACAGAAAAGTCTAGGATGAATATTCAAAGCCTACTAAGGAAAACCAGAAAGACTTCATGCAGCAGTGGCTGGCCAGTTTCCTTTTTCTCCCATAGTTACTAGCACCCGAGATTATAGCTTTACACCCGAGATATAGCTTTACACCCAAGATATAGCTTTATACTGGAGTTCAGTCCAGCAGAGGAGATTCCTAGCTGGACATTCAGGAGTCACTTACCTGTTCCCGTAACATTCTATTCTCACCTCTAGTACAGAACTCTTTTCATAGTAACATGTCACTTCAACTTACCACTTTTTCAATTAAATAAGCTTAAGTATTCGAAAGAACCTGTCAGAATACTTGGCATTCATATATAATGATTATTGAAGTAATCCAAATTTTTAAAAAACTTTATTTTATTTTAAAATCATATTACTAAATAATACATTTTTTAATTCTTTTGTCTAAAATCTAACAAGATTCCGAGGGTATCAAAACATGATACTTGAATATGTTCTGAAAATGGAAGTATAAAATGTCCAGCATGGTGACGGAAAAGCCCAGACTGGTCTCTGACACACTTGGTATCAAACATCATTTGGCCACTTCTCTGCCACGAATGGGCAAATCTAAATTGCTGATGCTGTGCTTGTTAAATGGGGGTATGGTCATATTTCCTTGCAGTCATTCTAAAGACCAAATGAGGTACACTTGTCCTTTGGTAAACACAGAGGATTGGTTCCAGAATCCCCATGGATACCCAAATCTGGGATGCTTAAGCCGCTTATATAAAACTAGAGGCCCAGTGTACAGAATTCATGCACTCAGTGTGTGTGTGTGGGGGGGGGGGGGGCGGCCCTCAGCCCACCTGTGCCCTCTTGCATTCCTGGAGCCCTAGGGGGATGTCCAACTGCCACGGAGACGGGAGAGGCTCCCACCACCACTCCTGTGCTTGCCAGCCATGAGCCTGGCTTCTGGCTGAGCAGCGCTCCCCCTGTGGGAACACACTGACCACCAGGGGGCAGCTCCTACGTTGAGCGTCTGCCCCCTGGTGGTCAGTGCCAGTTGTTCTGCCATTTGGTCGATTTGCATATTAGCCTTTTAGTATATAGGATGGTATAGTATCTGCATGTAGCCTATATTTACACACAGGCTACAGCAGGGTATCTACACATCATGCCATTCACATGGATTCAGCAGAGTGCTCAGTGTGTGACAAATTCAAGTTTTGATTTTCAGAATTATCTGGGAATTTTTTTCAGATATTTTTGATCTTCAGATGGTTGAATCCATGGATATGAAACCACAAATAAGGAAGGCTGACTATATATCAAAATCCCCATGCAAAGTGACAGTTAATATTTTCTTTTTTCCTTTCAAGGTATAACTGAACACATGATAAAAAAAAACACAGTTCTCAAGAGCTGCTCAACTGGTACCAAGAAAAACAACTAATCTTAAGATTTTACAAGTATATGTCCAACAGAAGTACAAAAAAAATTGCTTAGATACCAGTATCATAACTATTCTGTACATGTTCATTATCTTTCTTTCTTTCTTTATAGTCAAAACAGCTACAAAAAGATTTGGTGAAATTCAAATGTATATAATTTAGTAACAGACTAACTGCTAGTTATATGCTTTTAAATAAAAATAACCATTGTGAATGTTTCAAAAATGAAGACAGGCTGGGCTTATCCAAAAATGCCTGTTCACAATTATTTTAATATCAAGATCAGTATTTTCCATTGTATTACATAAGCTCTGCTATCTATCTATCTATCTATCTATCTATCTATCTATCTAAGAGCCTAAGTGACTGTTTGACCAGTAGCTCTGATGCACACTGACCACCAGGGGGCAGACATTGAATGCACAGGCATGGAAACATGGGACAGACTGATGAATTTCAGAGGGAAGGGGGTGGGAGAGGGCAGGAAGAGATTAACCAAAGATCTTATATGCATACTAGAGGCTTGGTGCACAGATTCTGGCCTGTGGGGATTGGGCCCAAACCGGCAGTTTGACATCCCCTGAGGGGTCCCGGATTTTGAGAGGGCGCAGGCCAGGCCGAGGGACCCCACCGGTGCACGAATCCATGCACTAGGCCTCTAGTGCAAGTATAAACTTGTTTGAAAAATGTCCTTCAGCTTCCTCAACATACTCTAAACTTTAAAAACGAAAGTTTTGCCGAAACCGGTTTTGCTCAGTGGATAGAGCGTCGGCCTGCAGACTGAAAGGTCCCAGGTTCGAGTCCGGTCAAGGGCATGTATCTGGGTTGCGGGCACATCCCCAGTAGGAGATGTGCAGGAGGCAGCTGATCGATGTTTCTCTCTCATCGATGTTTCTGGCTCTCTGTCTCTCTCCCTTCCTCTCTGTAAAAAATCAATAAAATATATTTTAAAAAAAACAACTGATTTACAAATATTTTTGGAGTCAGAACTTAACTGAATTAGAAATTCAGGGCTAGAACAGGGATTACAAGACAGTGACTGAGCTGGCAGAAGCAAGTAAAATCAAATCACTTTTCCAGAGGTCTAATAAACCACTCAGTGACATTTTAAATTGGGTTATATCCACTAATTATTTTGCCCACCACAAAAACAAATCTTAAACATTTTTTCTATCACATCGTTTTTCTGTTACTTGTTTACCATTTTTAAAGGTTGGAGATTTGATATACTCCTTCTAAAATAAGATTAAAAGGTGAAATCATTGTTAGCGTTCTGCTTTGTTGTTGAAAAAGATGACCCTAGACCACAAATCTATACACACAATGTGTACATAACAGCTCTTTATAGTTATCTTTATATGTACATACTAGAGGCCCTGCGCCCTCTTGCAATCCACGACTCCTCAGGGGATGTCGGACTGCTGGTTTCTGCCCGATTCCTGCAGGCCAGGCCAAAGGACCCCACCGGTGCACGGGCACTGGGCCTCTCGTATGCATATAATATCTTTGGTTAATCTCTTCCCGCCCTTCCCCACTCCCTTCCCTCTGAGAGTCATCAGTCTATTCCATGTTTCCATGCCTGCGCGTTGAGCATCTGCCCTTTGGTGATCAGTGCGCATCATAGCTACCAGTCGAACGGTCGGATGGTTGCTTAGGCATATATATATATATATATATATATATATATATATATATATATATAATGTGTATTTATATTTAGTGGCGTATGTCCACAGAAGAATTTGGTTAATCAGTCCTATACACATATTTTATATTCCAGTGATGATTCCACACTGAATAAATGGGGGGGGTTCCCCTTCTTTCCATCAGCCATCTTCCAGCTGCTCACCTAAATGATACATATCTAGTTCTATAGATGTCTTTCTACAGTTATCTAAAAAAAATTATGAGTATTTTGAACTTTGATCTTCAAAGTAAATTTAAGTTTCTGAATGTTTCATTTAGAGATTGTGTTCTAAAATCAGAAGTGTTCAGCAGACTTGTGACTGTTGTTCCACAAAAGAATACGTAAAAGTGCCAATTAAACTAAAGAGGACCTGTTAACAATGAAAAACTAAAAATAGGGGCTCAGAGAAAAACCTAATGACAAGTGGCCATGCAAAAAAAAAGTAATTCCCCCTCCCATCCACCCAGCCCCATCTTGACCTTAAAATTTAAAGGATAGATGATCAAACAAAACACAGAACATGAAAATGTTAAGTATAGTAAAAGAGACACTGAAATCCAGACACTTTCATTAAAATCCTAAGTCTCATACTATCTGTGCAACTCATCTATTGGGACCTTAGTTTCTGCATCTGAAAAGAGGGGCGGGGGGGGGGGGGTAGCTACTTAGATGGCCTCTCTAGTTTTGTTTTCTTATTTTCCCACTAGAGGCCTGATGCATGAAATTCGTGCAAGAGTAGTCCTTCCTTCCCTTGGCTACCATCACCGGCTTCCCTCCAGCCACCGGCAGGCACCTGAGACCCAGGCTTTCCTCACAGCCCCAGCTTCATTTGGAAGGTCGGCCGTCCAGAAGGATGTCTGGTCTAATTAGCATATTATGCTTTTATTATTATAGATTATTATAGATTCTAGTTTATATTTTTAAAACTGTTCACAAATTATGCATCTCTTTATGACCTTTATTTCCATTTTTATACAGAAATGAGAGGGGAAAAGATTCTCTATCTCTAAATGACATTCTGTCTGAGATAAATGTTTTCAGAATGATAAGTTCTATAGGTTCTGTGAAAACAGGTCAACCTGTTTATTTGTTGGCAAAAGTAAAACAGCCTGGCAAACATGTTTTATTTATAAAGAATGTATTCTGAATCATTCATAGGCTTGTTTGTGCAGAACTTAGTGTTCAACTAAGGTACTGATGCCCATTTTACTTTAATTTTTCCCTAATATTATATTTAGTTACTTAAAATAATTCTTACTTTCCCCCTTTGTACTTCCTATATCTGATTATAACTCTACCTTACATTTTTAATTTTCAGTCTGCTTGTTTTTTTTGTAATTCATGCACTTTAACACACCATCAGTTTTTATTTAAGCATTATCTGCTAACTTGAGTCATCTTAATCATTTGTCCTTGTAATATTATGACCTAAAGCTAAAATTGAAGCTGTAGATCATTTGATTATTTTTAAGGCTATCTATACATATTATGTTAACAAATACACTTGATCCGAATAATCTGCCAAAATTAACTTTGATATATACAGACCATTTCATTTCCAGTTTCTTTAATATTCAAATAAGGCAACACAAGTTTCTTATTGGGTGATAACTTCATAAATTATATGAATGAATGTCTATTCACTATGTTGTAGACCTGAAACTAACACCAATTACATGTCTACTATAATTGAAAAATTTTAAAAATTAAAAAAGACAATACAAGTTTACTTCAAGAAAAGGAAAGCAACTTAAAATAACAGAAGTAAGACCGGGTTCATGAGTTTTTTGAAGTGATCATTCAGAAACATATTATCTTGCTTTGTCCTTCACTGTATTCCCCAAATATTCAAAGCTTCCACCACATTTATTATAGTAACTTGGCAAGTATGCCTTGTTAATGCAGGTTCCTTTTCTGCTTGGAATATCCTCCAGTTGTTTCAGCTTACTTATTTAGATTTAACTTATGCTTTTGGGCTCAGCTATAATGTTCTGGGCAGAATAAATCATTATTCCCTTTTTATTTCCTACAGTACTTTGTTTATAATTTCAACATATTTGCTATTTACTTTTCCTTCTATTACGATTATTTATTTTCATATCCAAATCCATTAGACCAGTGGTTCTCAACCTTCCTAATGCCGCGACCCTTTAATACAGTTCCTCATGTTGTGGTGACCCCCAACCATAAAATTATTTTCGATGCTACTTCATAACTGTAATTTTGCTACTGTTATGAATCATAATGTAAATATCTGATATGCAGGATGTATTTTCATTGTTACAAACTGAACATAATTAAAGCATAGTGATTAATCACAAAAACAATATGTAATTATATATGTGTTTTCCGATGGTCTTAGGCGACCCCTGTGAAAGGGTCGTTCGACCCCCAAAGGGGTCGCGACCCACAGGTTGAGAACCGCTGCATTAGACGGTGTGCTTTCAGAAGGTAGGGACTATATATGTGTTTCCTTTGACACACTCTCTTTCCAAAAAGCCATCCCAATACTCACAATGGCTATTGTGTTTGTCCATTAAGAACAGTGATCTTCCATCTTCCTATTTTGACTCAATTATGTCTATGTTACTTTTAATAACACTAATTTTAAAACCATTTTATTCACATTAACACATAAATTGTGTATTAATGCAAATTAGATTAAGTAGCAATTAAAACATAAAACTATGAATATAGAGGTCCTTTTGCTGTAATGACATAAAATTTAAAATAATTTCTTATTTGCTCAGTTGATTCAGTTTTAATATATAAATTATGCATTACCTGTCAAAATAAATTAAGTAATATTGTCATTTTAAGAGAACTTTGCAAATATAGTATAATAGGCATTCTTTATAAATTTGCTAAATTGTTCTATTCTTTAAGATATTATATACAAAGAACCTAAACTATTTTTATATGAATAACTCTCTTTTGAATGATACATATTATAAATACCTAAAACTAGGGTTTCAGTAATATTTTTATGTTTAATAAATGCCAGACCACCCCAAATATGAACACAATATTACTTTAAAAGTCTCTAAAATGTACTTAAAATTGATAGATCAATATATGTAGTTTTAGAAATCATTGCTTTAGAAATAATTTTATGTATAACACTGTAAGTTATAATTTTTGTTTCTAAATTTAAAATTATTCTCCAAAATTCTGTTATTTGCCATAAACACATAACAAAGATGTCATCGAATGCCTGAGGAACTTATATCATAGCATAATCTACTTTAATCAAATGTTCCTACCAAAATGTCACAATGTCACTAGTTTGCCTTTAAATAAATATTGCCACACCAGTCCATCACCACACATTCCACCCCATCTCCACCCCATGTGTTAAGTCCCATGCCTTAATTTGCTTTTTCATTTTTCTCCATCATTATTTTTAAAGTAATCTCTTTTTAAAAAATGTACCCTGGCACTCCAAATTCAATGATCATATTTCTATCATTCTCTTCCAAATATGTACAGGCAAAATTAAATTTGGAGATTAGATTGAGAACAGAAAAAGGTTGAAAGTATAAATCAAATCCGCAAAACTAAAGGTTATGTTTTGTACAGCAAAGTAACATTTCAAAGGACAAGTCAACTACAATGTTTAAGAAAAATATTAAATAGTTCAAAAGGAGTCATTTTAAGCACTATAAATTAGATTAGACTGAAAAAGAAAAATACTAAATGTGATTCATAAAAATGTCATGGTCAAGTATATCACTTGACTAACACTTATTGATCTATGCTACACAAATTCACTCAGTTCAGCAATATAAAGGAATTCTTAAAGCCTCATATAAGTGTGAGGTAATTCTGAAATCTCGATTTGTTTTTATTTGTTTTGTTTTGTATTTTTGCTTAAAGTTTCAATAGTAGTACAGTAATTTAAGAAACAGAATCTTAATAATTTTAGATCTTCAGGGTCACTGCCTTCTTATTTTAAAATATTACAAATCAACTCAACATTTAATATTTTATTCTATTTGCATTTAGCTAAAAGTGACAACCCAAAGCATTTCATTACCAACCATGTTTATGTTATGTGTATGCACATTTTAAAGTAAAACTCTAGGCCTAAAGTCATTAAAAAGTAGAACTGGAAAATCAAGTATATTCTTTATCCTAGAAATATCTTACTGTTATTTCTTCAGGCAAAAAAGAGGTATCCCTACCATATCTGTGTTCCCTTCTCTTGTTCTTTTCTCCCAGTTTGAGCCTCTTCTTTATTCCCTATGCATTCTGGACTCTGAGGTCGGTCACTTTATTCTCTACCTCTCAGCTTGTCCTTTGTTTCCCATCCCACTTCCCTCTTTAACCACCTTCCCCAGACAACATAAGCACTGATGGACAATAATCATACCAGTTGTACCAATCTGTACAACAAAAATACAAACTGATCATTTCATCTCTGTCCCTTGACATATATCTTCAATCAGATCCCTCTTCTATTCACTTTCATGGTCTATCAAAACCTTTGGACACTTTTTTTCAATTTTGTGCCCACTCAATTATCAGCAGATGACCTAAGCTTAACACTTCATAGAAAATTGAGACAATCATCCAGAAATGCCAACTTCCTGCTCACCCTCACCGAGTCCCATCATTGCTTCCTTCCTTGCAATCTACAGAAAGCATTCTGTCTTGTGTTCTTAATATCATCTCCTCCAGAAATGAATGATACTGGTCCACCATTCAACCTTTGATATTTTTCTTCAACCATTCCCACTCCATTAGTTTTATCCCACCATCCCTAAGTCTCTCCTAATCTTAAAAAAAATGTCCTCAACTCTGAATGCCTTCTATAGTTTCCATCCAATCTCTCTCAATCTCTATTAAGAATTCCTATGAAGACTAATGTAAACTCAGTCATTGCTTTATATTCCTTTTTATTCAATACAATTAATTTTTATCTCCATCATTAGCATTTTTGCACAGCTTTTCTCTGTACCTCCTTTGCACTTAGATTTTCCTCTGAGTTCCAATCTTCATGCTCTTCTTATTCTCAACTCTCAGAATTCCTTACATAAACATTCAATTGCCTATAAAATCTCCACCTAAATGTTCCTGAAATATACCAAGTCAACTAATCATTTCTTACATTTTTCCCTAATCTTAGTATGAATTTTTATCTGTTTGGAGAAACTGAAATTTACCAAACTACACAGTAACAAGAGGGCCATTCTAGAACTCTCTGTTTCCCTTGTCACTGCTCTAGATCCAAGCAATAAGAAATTCTTCAAATTAAACCCACAAATTTATTTCTTCATTTTATACCCTCATGACCACTGTATAGTCAGGCTTTCACCATCTCTTTTGGATTATTATAAACAGCTCTCCCAGGCAACACCTCACAAAAGACTTCTATGCTCTGGTCTCAATTTCGCAAATCTGTTCCCTATATAACTGGTATAATTAAGTTACTGAAAAGAAATCAGATCATAACATCTACTTAATTATTTAAAACTATTGGCTCTTTAGTTATTTTGCAAGACCTTTTGTGACCTGATCCTAATTATTCAATCTCATTTCCTCCTTCTCTCCAATATCCTAACCGCATAATTTAAAAAACAAAACAATGTTTTAAATTCTCTTGAACATATACCCATAGAGTTTAAGATCATTTTATCTGTGTGTTTTGTCCCTCTGCCTACAAAGCCTTCTATAGGTGCACACATACCAGATAAATCTTTAACCTTGAAGCTCCGGTTTCTTTTTGACTTCTATTCCACAATGAACTCCTCCAGGTAGAATAAATTACTTCTTCCTCTGAGCTATCCCTGTATTCTTTACCTATTCCTGTTACTCCATCACATTCTATAGTTGGCCTCACTAAAAAACTCAGAATTCATCTTTTTCATAATGATACCCATGAATGGTTTATGAAGAAATATACTATATTTGACATATTACTTTACCCTGAAATAAAAGCATTTTGACGGCAGAGTAGAAAATAAACCTGTAAATTTTGAAGGAATAAATCTGAAATCCTTAATCAGGACAAAATATTATAATATTCAAAGGGAAAATAATCACCTTAGCACATAGAAAATAGTGGGGGAAAGTAATTCTCTAAAAATACACAGAGGTTAGGAGCACAGGATCAGAGTTTTTCTCAGAATACACATGAAATACTTAGCATTGTGCCTGGAACGCAATTATATGTTCTTAAAAGTTAATGCTATTATCGTTAACATTATTAACTAAAGTGACTAAGTTTGGACGAATTTAAAGTTTTAGGTCACAGGTACTTTTGATCTTGGTCCTGAAAATTATGAATTCCACCAAAGAAAAAACATTTAAGAGTGGCTTCTTATATTAGTAAATGTGATAAATTGTACCTACCTTTATTACTTCCTAAGCAACTAATTTATAATGGCTTTTTCCTTAATTAAAATCATTATATCATCAAGCAATTCTACCGAAGAGACTTACCAATTTCTTCTTGCTAAAGTTCCTTTGTCACTATACATTAAAACAAATGCACCACATAATGAACACAGCAAAATGTAAGGAATACTTTTCTTACAGTTGTAAGAGTTGCTTTACCTTCAGGGGCATCTGCATCACATCTCTTTGGCACAGAAAGGGTTAAGTTGCCTTTATAATCATCATAAGTTATATTGCTCTGAAAGATGAAAATTAAAAATCATATTTTGATTCCAAAGTAATCACAATAACTTTATACTCTGTTTTCTATTAAACTATATCTAACTAATACTCTAAATAGTAAGTTTTAAGATACACTTAACATGAAGATTTTATTGCAACAATCCTTGGGTCCTGTGTTGAACAGAACTCCTTCCCAGAGAAAGAACCCACTTATTTTTTCCACAGTGAAGCAAGAAAAAAATATCGTTGGTCCATGGAAAAGCATGATCTTCATTCATTCAAAGAAAAATGTTTAAAAAGCATGACCCAGTGAACTACATGCTGGGGATGGGGCAAGAAGAGAATAAAAAAGTATGAGAAGTGAGATTTATAATTAGGGTGATCTTCTAGTATTGTGTTTCCCAAACTCAAGTCATTCCTGTACCTCCACCATGATTACTCCTCCCACATTATTACTTAACTTTATTACTTAACTTTGAACCTTAGCAATATTATAAATGGTATTGATTGAGGGCTTGATGGGCTAGTTAGATGCTTTTGTCCCTAACTACATGTTAAAGTAAAAAAGGATGGAGGATAAAGTACAGGATAAAAAAAGGAATGATCTGAACAGACTATCTTAACAATGAAGACTCTATTAAAGCAAGGCTTGAACGAGACCCTGAAACATGGATTAGATTTGAATTGACAGAAAGTAGAATAAGGTATTTTAGGAAAAGGAAAAAAATACTAAACAAAGGTTAAATCAGATATGGCCAAAATATTTTAAATTGTCAAAAAACCCAAACTAGCTGCCCAATTATAAATAGGAACCACGGCTGCCTTTGAAAGATCAACATCAAGAAATCAGTGTTACAGGTAAGAGAACACCCAGTTACCTACAAATAAAATATTTATAAAGCATCTCTGTGACATTCATAGTACTGATGAGCAGACATATTCTTCTTATCAAAACTTTTTGGGGAACTATATTAATAAATTTACTTAAAATGCTATTTTAGAGGAAATGTTATGGGTTTTATTAAAGTTCTGATGTAAAGCTAAGTAGCTTAGCATCATAGGATCCATTTTAAAAATATTTTAATGAATAGTGTGTCATTTTTAAAAAGAACGCGTAAGAAACAAATATAAATATGCTCAAAAATGGATAAAACAGGTTTAGCAAAGTTAAATTTTATCTGAAGAACTCATATATGTTAGCCTTCATAAATTAAAATTTGCTTTAAAATATCAGTATATTTAAAATATCAAAATAATGAATTTTTTAAGTTTTGCACTTACCTCTATTAAGTAATTTTGGCTTCCATACATAACATACTGGGGAGCAAGACTATAAATCATATAGCTAGTGTGAAGGACAATAAGCAGAAGTATCATGCAGAGAAATAAGAGTGCCTGGGGCCTGGTCCTGCCTCTTCTGATTTTATATAACTGGAAAGAAAAAAGACAGTAGCAACATTTCAGCAATATATTTATTTGTAAGGCACTAAGTCCTGCTCATGTTTTAGGGGCAATGAACACAGTTTAATCAATCATTTCTTTTTTCAAAATAAATACTAAGAATTCATAATCATTCCAAATAATTGTAAGGATGGTAAAAACAATTTTCTCCCTGTACAAATTTCAGGTTTAGATTTGTTTATTTCAAAACTAGAGGCCCGGTGCACGAAATTTGTGCACGATGGGGGGGGGGGCGCGTCCCTCAGCCTGGCCTGCACCCTCTCGCAATCCAGGAACCATCCCCTGATGTCCGACTGCCGGTTTAGGCCCCATCCTGCAGGATCGGGCTTAAACTGGCAGTCGGACATCCCTCTTGCAATCCGGGACCACTGTCTCCTAACCGCTCGCCTGCCTACCTGCCTGATCACCCCTAACCACTCTGCCTGTCTGCCTGTTCACCCCTAACCACTCTTGCCTGCCTGCCTGATTGCCCCTAACTGCCTCTGCCTCAGCCCCCACCACGGCAGCTTCGTCTGGAAGGATGTCTGGAAGGTCATTTGGCTGTTTGGTCTAATTAGCATATTAGGCTGTTATTAATATAGATCATGGCAAAGCATCTATATCCAAAGGAACCTTTAAATTATTCATGAAAAACTCAGGACCCAGAGAATATATCAATATTTGCATGGTCTGTTTCCAGACAAACATTGTAAATTTATTACACAATAGCATCTGTAAGAAGTTCATAGAGCTAAGAATTGTGAACTACCTCTAATTCTATCTAAAAATTAGAATTAGTTTATATAAGTATTTATTTGTGGTTTTATATAATAATACACAAGAACAGACATATCACATGATTATAAATATTCATTTCTATGAAATACTCAACATCCTCATACTGTCATAAAATCTAGTTTATGATAATATGACTACATATTCTCATATGTACCTATAACAGAGCAAAACTAAAACATATACTAACAAATACAAGGAATTGGGTAGCTTGCTTCAATGGCAGAGCACACTTTCATTTTAGCAATAAGGTACCACCCACCTGTTTTATTATTGGACTGTAGTATAACATAGAGTAATAGAATTCCAGTTCTGGATGGGATGATGATATAATCACCTAAAATTTTACCTTTCCCAGCTTCCCTTGCACCTAGTAGTGGCTAGCAGTGATAAAATATTAAACATCAAAGAAAAGTCAAAGTCTACTGGCAATTTCTGGGAAAGTTCTGTTTTATTATAGGTGTCACCCATTCCTCCTAGCTACCTTTTCCTTATGTAATGTGGACAGGATAAATAGAGCTGCAGCTGTCAAATTACAATAATGAGGGAGAAGCCAAGAGGATTACAGAGATATTGGTTTGACATTTTTGAGCTACTAAACCAATGCCAGATTTTCTTTTCCACAGCAAGAAGTCACTCATTAGTTCAAGCCACTATTTAAGTGGTTTTCTTGTACTCACAGGTAGAAGTAGTCTCTATCTGATACAGCTTCATTTTAAAATTCTTAATTCGCCTCAAAATGAACATAAGAAGAAAATAACCCTTTCTCTAATCATATAATGATCTTTAACTCCTAGTAGGAAGACCATCTTTTGAACTACAGTGTATCCAATTGTGCTTCAATGTGTTTCCATGAAGCCAAACATTAAGGAAAATAATGTAACTTCTAGACCAGAGCTTCCCATCCTCGGCGCAGGTGACGTTATGGGCGGGATGAGTCCTTGTTGTCTGAGGCTGCCCTATGCACTACAGGCTGTTTATCAGAATCCCTGGTCTCTCCCCACTAGGTGCCAATAGCGCCCCCTAGTGGTAGCAGCTGGAAATGTCTCCAACATTGCCAAAAGTATCCAGGGGGCAAAATCACTCCTGTTTAGGTAATAACCAGTGCTCTCGACAAAAGCACTTTTATGTTAGTATAAAGTAAAAAGGCTAATTTTCCATCACTTTTAGTATCAATGTACTTATAACTTCTATATTATAAATATAACTTTCAATAATAAAGAGTATGTGCAAAATGAAAGTAATAATACTGTAATATATACTCACTCTAATCCAAAAGAACCATATGCCAATATTTCTAATTCCCGCCATTGAAGTAAAAATAAAGTACATAATAATAATTGTTATAAGAATGTAATCAAGAGGGAAAACCTGGAAAAAAGATAAAATTGAATTCAATACACACACAGGGCTTTAGAAGTCATATAAAATTAACTGAAATGTGATTATTTATATTTGGCAAATGTTTAAAATATCAACCCTGATTTAAATCAGGCTACTATAAAAATAAAAAATAAATCCCCCCCCAAACAATTACCAAACTATGACCAAATTGTTTAGTACCATTATCATAAGAAAAATCCTATAAGAAATTAAGCTAAAAATTACATTTAAATATGAATAAAAAACTTCATCAAAAATTAAAAACAGGAATTGCTTAAAAAGCTTACCTTAAGAGTTCAGCAATATATCAATATAATAATCCTTAAAGCAACATATCAATGTAAAAGTCATGTGTAAATAAAAAGCCAAATCAGCAGAGGGTACAAGCATATATTGCCAAGTATTAACAAGTTTTTCAACATAATAATTTGACAGTTTGTAAGAATATGTGCTAGAATATAAAATGATTTTTCTCTTTACTTACTCTTTGTAGTAAAGGCAAAAGCATATTCAGTGGATTACTCAGATTAGTTCCAAAAATTATGAAACCAGAATTGATTCCAGCTGAATGAAGAGCTTTATCCAAACTAAAAAAGTAAAATAAAAATTATAGTGATTTTTTACATATGACCACATTTTCAGTTAATTTATAACTTAAGCATGCAAATTCAACTGAGTCAAAGAGAACCTCAAAAAACAAATTAAACGTCATTTAAATATCTTACAGATATTGATCAATTAATAAAGAATAAAGAAATACTAACTACTATTGAAACATTTTAGTCATTCTTTGAGTCAATGCTATAAAACACTTCAAGTATAATGGCTACTGAAGATGAACAGATTACAGTAATAGAATTATTCAGCATGGAAAATGTGTAACATCATAGGATTTGTATAAGTACTTCAGTAAATGTGTCTAGTGTACTTACTTTGACAAGAAGAGAGAAATTACAAACAGCAATGCAACTAAGATGAAAAATATTCCCCAAATGATCTAAAGGCAAAAATAATAATAATAAAGTCATTGAAATATAGTTCTAAAAGTTGACATTAAAAGCCAAAACCATTATGTTCAATATGAGTTGCTGATATATGACCATGATCGAACCAAAATGATCCAAGATACATTTTAATTTAGAATATATTTTTAGACATTTGTCATCTAAATTTCCATTATGAGATTGAGAACATACACAAAACAGACAAAGAATTTGAAAGTCTTTATCTGTAAGTAAACAAATGAGACTCTTTGCTAGGTCAAATAAAAGGTTTATTTATTTATACTCACACATAAACTTTAAAATTAATTGAAAAGTTAAGACTAATAGGACTACATTAAGGCTAATATACAACAAAAAAACCAAAACCAAAATAGTTATCAGGTTATATTTAACTTGTTAAAATATGGAATTTGGAACATTTTCCCATAGAAATAATGATGTACATATATACATAATATACATATACACACCTATATATGTACCATTTATATACACATATATATTGTATATGCCAATTATATGTAAAAAATTAAATCATAGCCCAGAAAAGACTATATAACTGAAAATATTCCTGAAATAGAATACTAGAAGCACCAAAGAAACTGTCATGTAAAATCATGTTTCTGTGGAGAAATGTGTTAAGCAATGTAACTGGTGGGACATATTTCCTTTTAATGTCTAAACTTTATATTAGGGAAGGTAGAAAACAAGCAAAACAATTACTGGAACTAGGTTCCTAAGAAATAAAATTTCAGAATAAAAAAGGGGTAAAACCGATGTTATTAATAACCTAGGCTTTTTGTTCTTGACATCTCAAGTTCCAGAGACAACTAGGCTGAAGAATTCACAAAGCTAAGTCCATGATTACTGAAAAATACATGTGTTAGGCAAGCTTTGTTCAGGTATGAGTTATACTGTTGTTGGTCATAAGTTTAATGTTGTATTGATCAGCTGTTGATTTCCAAGTCCCAATCCAAGCTTTTCTAGGCACCAGACTAGAGCCTCACTGCTGCACTAATGTAAAGATGGGTTAGACACCTACAAGTAGATTTACTCTTTCATAAACGTCAATATTCATACCACAAAGTTCCTGACAATCTACAAAAGACCTTGTAGGTTACATGAACTCTAACCCTCAATTACTACCAACAAAAAACATCCAAAACACATCAAGTTAGCTTAAATTAGGAAGCACTACACTATAACACAAAATGTAACTCTCAAATAAAAAATGATCAAGTAAAACTTTGGAATGGGTAGTTATCCTTCCAATAATATTTAATAATCCTACTTTAGAGTTAGAAAGAGTCAGTCATTGCCTTTAGGCATTCTAACGTAGTGTGGCCTATAATAAAGAAAAACCACACATGCTTTAAATACCACTATCTTAAGGATATCTGCTACATCTTTAAACATAATTTATATTCAATTTCAGTGGATGCTAGGATAACAGAAATAAGTAAAAAAAAATTTAAGTATTCTCACAGACCTTCAAAACAACTACACACTGTCAGTGTGTAATAAAATTAAATTTCACTGCTTGCTTACCTTATGAAATTTAGTTATGTTTAAGTTTATTTATTGTTGGAGGCTTGGGAAAGAAGTGGGGCAACCTGAATTACAAATTTCACCAGTTCTTTATTTTGGATCTTCTTCAAATAAACATAAACATGTTTTTAAAAGTATGTGTACACTAACAACGAATAATCTGAAAAGGAATTTAAGAAAGTTCCATTTATGTAACATCAAAAAGAATATTTAGGAATAAATTTAAACAAGGAGGCAAATGATATATACTTAAAACTACAAAATAGCCAGGACCGGTTTGGCTCAGTGGATGGAGCGTTGGCCTGCGGACTGAGAGGTCCCAGGTTCGATTCTGGTCAAGGGCATGTGCCTGGGTTGCGGGCACTTCCCCGGTGGGGGATGTGCAGGAGGCGGCTGATCGATGTTTCTCTCTCATCGATGTTTCTAACTCTCTATCTCTCTCTCTTCCTCTCTGTAAAAAATCAATAACATATATTTAAAAAAAACAAACAAAAAACTACAAAATATTGCAGAAAGAAAGGAAGACAAATACATGGAAAAACATCCTATGTTCATGAATTAGAAGGCTTAATATTGTTAAACTAGGGGCTAAGTGCATGAATTCGTGCACCTCGAAAGGAACTGTGGGCCACGAGGCTGCGATGGGCACAGGGGCGGGTCTCGGCCCATCCTCCATGCCCCCACCTGGCCCCTCCTGCTGAGGCCCCCGGTTCCCTGTCTGCTGGCTGCCCTGATCCCACTGCCACTGATGGCACGGAGCAATTGGGGCTGGCACCAGCAGTGGGTGCGAGCAGGGCAAGTGCCGTCAAGTGGCAGCTGCTGCCCCGGTTGCCCCTCAGGAGCACGGGGAGGTGGAGAAGCCCTCAGGGGTAATAGGGGCCAGCAGCCGCCGCTTGCACCCGCTGACAGCAGTGAGCAATCGGGACCAGCGCCAGTGCAAGCGGGGCCATCACCAGCAGTGAGTGTGAGAGGCAGCTGCTGGCCCTGATCGCCCCTCAGGAGCAGGGGGAAGTGGAGAAGCCCTGAGGGGCGATTGAGGTTGGCAGCTGCCACTTGCACCTGCTGATGGTGACAAGCAATCAGGGCCGGCGCCAGGTGCTGGCAGCGGGTGCGAGCAGGGCTGGTGCCGGCAGCAGGTGTGGGTGTCAGGCAGGACCATGGCATGCAGAAGCAAAGAATTTTCAGTAACCACCAGAGGCTTGCCCCAATGACAGCAACCGGTGTCCTGCCTTGGTCTGATGCCCCCCCCCCACCCCCGCCACTCATCTGCTCCACCATCTCGCTGCGGCTGACACCCGCCATGTTCCACACTCTGCCGCCTGCTGCCAATGCCCGCCATGTTTCGTGTACACCCCCTAGTGGTCAGCACACATCATAGCAACCGGTTGTTAGGTTGTTCCGCCGTTCAGTCTATTTGCATATTAGGGTGTGTGTGTGTGTATATATATATGTATATATATGACAATACTACTGAAAGTGGTCTACAGAGTCAATGTAATCCCTATTAAGATCACAATGGTGTATTTTTGCAAAAACATAAAAACTCATCACTACATGACTCACACATCCGAATTTCAAAACTTACTACAAAGCTATAGTAATAAAAACAGTTTTGGAACTGGCACACAGATGTACTTATAACCAATGGAATAGACCCCAGAAATAAACCAGCATACTTATGGTGAAATGATTTTTGACAAGAGTGCCCAGCCCATTCAATGGGGAAAGGGTAGTCTTCTCAACCAATGGTGCTGAGAACAGGCAATCTATATGCAAAAGAATGAAGTTGGTCCCTTTTCCTTTACCATATATAAAAATTAACTCAAAATAAAAGACCTGGCCAGCATGGCTCTGTGGTTGAGCAACAACCTATGAACCAAGAGGTCATGTTTCAATTCCCAATCAGGGCACATGCCCAGGTTTCAGGCTTGATACCAGTGTGGGGCTTGCAGGAGGCAGCCAATTGAGGATTCTCTCTCATCACTGATATTTCTCTCTCTCTTTCCCTCCCCCTTCCTCTCTGAAATAAAAACACACATTTTGTAAAAAATCGAAGACCTAAACATAAGACCTAAACCTGTTAAACTCTTAGAACAAAACTCTTCATGGAGTTGGACTTGGCAATGTGGAGAAGAGACTGTTCTATAACAGGACAACTGTCTATCTACAAGCTGGATGTTGGCCAGAAGGGGGGTTGCTTTCCATAAACCCCTCTTAGAGACTGTCTGATTATAACTGATGTTTATTCTGACATACATCAGCATCCTTTCCCTACCACCTGCTATGTGCTGGCTCCAGAAACAGGTTGTTGTTCTGACCTGGTCAAGCATGTAATTTCCTATAGCTGGTAGTTTTCATGTACTAGTACCAGTGACTATTTCCCGCTTTTAACCTACACAATCCTTTGGCACCTGGTTTCATTACATTTTGCAGCCACCCAAGACAGGCCTTGTATGTGAGTTTCCCTTAATAAACTCCATTCATTACTGGAATGGAGTGGCCAGCCTCTTTCTTCAGTCTTTCCCTGCCCTCCATTTATGGAGGTAGTCTCAGGGTTTTTCTTGGGGTCTGCATGTTCCAACAGGCAATTGTTTTTAGATATAACCAAAGAGCACAGTCAACAAAAGAAAAAAATTGAACTTCATCAAAATTAAAAACCTTTGTGCATCAAAGGACACTATCAATAGAATGAAAAGACAACTCAAGAATGGGAGAAAAATACTGCAAATTATATGTCTAATAATGGATTAACATTCAAAATATTTAAAAGAACTCATAACTCAGCAACAATAAAACATAAATAATTTTAAAATGGACAAAGGACTTGAATAAAATTTCTCCAAAGAAATTATACAAATGACCATAAATCAAATGAAAACATGCTCAACATTACTAATCATTATGGAAGTGAAAATCAAAACCATGACATACCACTTCACAACCATAGGTTAGCTGTTACCAAAACAATGGAAAGTAAGTGTTAGCAAGGATATGGAGAAATGGGAACTCTTGTGCATTGCTGGTAGGAATGTGAAATGCGCAGCTGCTGTGAGTTTGTAGATTCCACAAAATGTTAAACACAGAATTGCCATATAATCCAACAACTTCATTTCTAGATAGATATTCAAAAGAATTGAAAGCATGGAATCAAACAGACACTTGTACACCAATGATCGTGGCATTATTCACATAGCCAAAACTTGAAAACAACCCAAATTTCTACCATTAGATAGATGAATAAACAAAATGTGATATATACATACAGTGGAACATTATTCAGCCTTAAAAAGGAAGAGAATTTTGATACATCTACCAATGGATGAACTTTGAAGATATTATGCAAAGTGAAATAAGCCAAATACAAAAGAACAAGTATAGTATAATCTGTTATATAACATTCCTGGAATAGGCAAGTTCAGAGAGACAGAAAGCAGAAGAGAGGTCATTAGGGGATATGTGGCTGGGTATGGGGAGAAATGGGGAGCTATTATTTAATGGGTAGAGTGTTTTTTGTTCAGGATGGCAAAAAAGTTCTGGAAATGAACAGTGAATGAAATTAGTAAGTATATTGCACAATATTGTGAATATACTTAATGCCACTGAATGTAAACTACAAAGGGTTAAAATAATTTTATATTATATGATTTTATATTATGTATATTTTACCACAATATAAAAGTCTGAAAAAAATATATGTGATACAATTATGGACATGAATTTATAACTTTGTATGCAAATACAAGAGGAGTGTGTGTGTGTGTGTGTGTGTGTGTGTGTAAAATAAGAGGTGTATATATAGTAAAATCTCAAATTACATTTAAAACCTGTTGAATCTATAGGTTACCAAGGCCAATTAGTTGCACAAGCTCAAACTATGCCCTCCTGTGTCAGAGGAAAGTTTAATAAAATATTTAATGAACATTTTAGACTATGCTTAGAAATATATTCAGTAATATATATAAATGCTGCTTTAAGGAGCCATTAACTTAGTCTAATTAGATGCCTATTTTTACGTCTTGAATACAAAACTAGTTTTCTCCCTTGAGTTACATGACAGTATTTTTAAGAAGTTGAAAAATCCTAACTTTAGAACTATAACGATAGCAGCTACAATTTTCTGAGCTGTTTATATCAAAAGGCAATGAAGAGCATACATTATTTCACTTAATTCCTACAATGAAAATAAAATTAAGAATATAATTCCATTAAGAATATAAATCTATACACTGAATTCCCGTGCTTCTGAAATGAGACGTGCACCTCCTAAGGAGTGCATGGCCATGTGAAATCACAAGATCAATGGGCAATGGAGATGATTTATGAAAAATAATGTATATAACTCAACCTTTGCATTTTCAAATTTCCAAATGTAATACATCTTATAATACATCAAACATGGATTATAGCACAGTAGTAAAAGGCATTACTACTACAAAATTTTGAGATAGACGGTAACTTCAAAGAAACTTTGTATCAGGAGTTTCTCACCAGTCTTTTATTTTTTTAATATATTTTTACTGATTTCAGAGAGGAAGGGGGTGGGAGAGAGAGAGAGAGAGAGAGAGAGAGAGAGAGAGAGACAGAGACAGAGAGACAGAGAGAGAGAGAGACAGAGAGAGAGAGAGAGACAGAGAGAGAGAGAGAGACAGAGAGAGGAACATCAATGATGAGAGAGAATCATTGATCAACTGCTTCCTGCACACCCCCAACTGGGGATTGAGCCCACAACCCAGGCATGTGCCCTTGACTGGAATCGAACCTGGGACTCCTCAGTCTGCAGGTGGATACTCTATCCACTGAGCCAAACCGGCTAGGGCTCTCACCAGTCTTAAATCCCCTTCAGTATATACGGAGCACTGAAAAGGGGTGAATGGACCTGTTTCTACCTTCTTCCACGAGGACTACTTAGATGCTAATGTTTAAAAGTACCAATATGAAATAAGTCAGTCAGAGAAAGACAGTATCACATGATCTCACTCGTATGTGGAAACTCAGTAACAAAATGAACTGATGAACAGAGTGGATTCAGAGACATGAAAGCATGGAACGGAGTGCGGAATTTAGGAGGGAAGGAGGAGGAGAGTGAATGGGTGGGAGGTAATCAACCAAAGACTTTGTATGCATATATGCATAACCCATGGACACAGACAATAGGGTGGTGAAGGCCCTGGGGGTGGGGGGAGGACTCTAGGAGGTCAATGGAGGGGCAGGGGAAAGGGGACATATGTAATACTTTCAACAATAAAGAATTATTTAAAAAAAAAAAAAAGCACTAATAGCATGTGGCTTCCTACTTCTGAATTACATCAAGTGTGGACAAACACAGTAGTAATGAATAATAAATTATTTTCATATTTCATTTGAGCAAAAAAGGCAGCATTTATCTCTTGGCATTCATGTTAACCCTTCAAATACATAACAGTAATTTTGTATCCCCAGATATTCCCTTCAGGAATCCCTATTACTAATTATTCCTAAATTGGAACTAGATAATGGAAAGATAGGTAAGAATTTAGATCAGTATCAGGAATGACACACTTATATAGCAAAATGAATAAATAATAAACTGTATTGGAGGTTTCAGCCAGTACAGTAAGAGAAAAAAAGCAACTGAAAATCTTATATTTGAAAGAAAAAAGTAAAACTATCTTTTAGCAGCTTACCTGACCATGTACTTAAAAATCCCTTAGGAATCTATAAAACTACTAGAAACTAATATTAAAGCCAAGGTTGCATGATACAAGTACAATGTATAAAAGCAAACCTCTACATAATAGCAACAAATGATTGAGAATTAAAATTAAACAAAATCATTTGTAAAAATATAAATAAAGACATACTTATAGATAAATTTAGCAAAATATTTGCAAGGCCTAATCACTTAATACTACAAATGACTGTTGGGAGAAATTTAAGATAACATAAATAAATGAATAGATATGTTCATGAATTGGAAGATTCAATATTAAGATATCAATGATCTCCAAGTTTACCTATAGATTCAAAGTAATACCAATAAAAATTCTTGTGGGTGTTTTGTGAAATTATGAGTTGATTCTAAAATGTATATGGAAATGCAAAGGTTATGCACAGCTAAAACAATTCTGAAAAAGGAAAACAAAACTGATGAATTTACACTACTTGATTTTGTGACTGATTTGAATGCTCCAGTAATAAAGTTTTAGCATAAGGACATATAGATCAATGAAGCCAAAGTCAGAGTCCAAAACAGCCCCACACACATATATATAATCAATTGATCTGACAAAATTGCCAAGGAAATTCAAAGTGCAAAGAATAGTCTTGAGGAAAAAAAATGGTGATGTCCATACGGAAAATAAAATAAGCCTTGACCCATAGGTCATACCATCCCATAAAATTAATTTTCAATGGGCCACAAACCTAAATACAAGCGCTAAAGCTATAAAATTTCTAGGAGAAAATATAGGATAAAATGTTTTCTATAAAGGTTTTAAAAACATTTCTTTGAATGACAGTGTTAAAAAAAACAAAACAAAACAAAAAAGCCATAAATTAGGAGACAAAGTACTTGATCCAGAATACATAAGAATTTTTGTAATTCACTCATAAAACAAAAACCTAATTTTTAAAATGGCCAAACAAGCATTTTAGAGAAGATATATAAGTAAATAGCCAATAAGAATATAAGATGATGTTCAATATCATTAGTCATCAGGGAAATGCAAATTACTATTACATATCCATTAGGAAAACGATTGCAAACAGTGGACAAGAATATGAAGAAATTAGCAATCTTATATATTGCTATAGGAATGCAAAATGGTACAACCACTTTAGAAAATATTTTGTCTGTTTCTTATAAACTTAAACCTATATTGAACATTAGACCCAGCAATTCTACTCAGGTATTTACCCAAGAAAAAACATGAATGAAATGAAAACACATATCTACACAAAGATTTATGCACAAATGTTTACATCAGCATTATTCATAATAGTCTCAAAGTGGAAACAACTGAAATCCACTAACAGATAAGTGGATAAACAAATTGTGACATAGATATGCACTGGAATGCTAATTACCAATAAAACAGAATGAACCACTTTTTAAAAAAATGCAACAACATGGATGAATCTCAAAAACATTGTGCTGAGCCAAAGAAGCCAGACAAAAAACTATACACTCCCCTATAAACTGTTAAAAGATTATACATTTTTATTTCATTTATACAAAATTATAGAACACATAAAACTAAAGTATAGAGACAAAAGTGCATTAGTGGTTGTCTGGGGTCTGTGCTCAAGGAAGCAGGGGGAGACAAAGTAGCTTTCTGGGGTAATGTAGATGTTCTATATATAGAACCTATATTTGGTAAAATCAATCCCTCTAAGCATATGTTCAGTGAAATGGAACATACAGCATGTTTAAAACAAGGCAGTTAATGTTACAAATTGGTTATAAATATTTATAGGAAGCTACAATTTAAAAGTAAGATAAGGTTGGGGAAGGCTTCATCAAACCTTTCCTACTATAAGACAAATCTCTTTGGAAAAAAGGATTAGGGTGAATTAAAAACAAAGTATTCTAACAGAAGTTTAAACTCATGATACATAGAACTGATTATGTTGTTTTTTTTAATCTTTATTGTTGAAAGTATTACAGATGCCCCTTTCCTTCCTCCATCCCCCCACTGACTCCCTCCATCCACCCTGTTCCAGTCCCCTCCCCAGACCATCCCACCACTAGCACTATTGTCTGTCCACTGCTATGCATATAAATTCATTGTTAATCTCTTCCTCCCCTCTCTCCCCGCTTCCCTCTGAAATACCTCAATCTGTTGCATGCTTCAATGTCTCTGGATCTTTTTGTTCATCAGTTTATTTTGTTCATTAGAGTCCACATATAAGTGAGATTTTGTGATACTTGTCTTTTCTCTGACTGGCTTATTTCTCTTAGCATAATATTCTCCAGGTCCCTCCATGTTGTAACAGGGTAATTTTTGAGAAACTCTTTAAAAGAGGAGTTTTGAGGTGAGCAGTCACTGCATTTCCTCACTTCCTTTTTAATTATAAGAGGAAGACAAAGCAGCATTAGAACTCAACCTGACTGATCTCTGAGGGGGTTCTATAAAACATCTTTTTAAAAAATTTAGCCAAAAAACATTTTCTAGCTTCGTTTTGCCCAACTGTACTCAAAACAGTCTATGCACTGCAGTTTCTGAATTACAACTGGCATTGTGCACTTATGGTATACAAAGCCCTGGTGTTTGAAATGCCAAATACAGAATGGGCACATATAGAAATTTGTGGCCAGCAGTTCGTTACTTTTTAGACTCAGGGTCATATTATGATCACCTTAATTCAATTTATTTATTTAAAATAAGCATAGCTTTATTTATTTTTATTTTAGAAAGAGAGAGAAAGGGAGAGAGAAACACTGATTTGTGCCTCTAGTTATTTGTATGCATTTCATTGGCTGTTTCTTGTATGTGCCCTGATAAAGTATTGAACACCCAACCTTGGCATATCAGGATGATGCTCTCATCAACTGGGCTACCCAGCCAGGGCCTCAATTTAGATACTTATGTTTAGGTACTGTACTTCCAAGAATTCAAGGCTAGCAAATAATGCCCCCACCCAAAATAAGTAATGGTTTTCCATCTCAAATAATACCTTTTTACATAGTTTTCGCCACATATCATCTAATGATAAAAAAAAAGTCTATTACTTTTCAGTTAGGGCTCCTAAATTTTATTGTGAGTCCCAGATTTCTTATTTATAGAAAGTACAAATTAACAAAATATGCTTACATTACTTTTATATATTTTAACTTAAATTTAACAACTGTGTTGATATAACACTTGCATTACACATGAGTAAATGAAGTCCAGAGAGGTTACGTACCTTGCCCAAAGAGCTGTGATTCAAAATCAGATATTTTAACTCCAAAATGCTCTTGAGCACCATGCTATATTGCCTCTAAAGGAGAACTCAACTTCTCTGACAGGTACAATATAAACTTGGAAGAAGAGTGACAGCATAATTTTAAAAAACCCATTTACCTTCAGGGGCCGCAGAGCGCCACAAAATTTTGTCCAGCAGCTGTTTTCAATGAATTCTAAGCGCCTTTCTCTTTTCCTAAGCGTTCGTAACCTTTCTTCAAGTTGTTTTAAGGTGCGTTTATCCCTGGCTGGCAAAGGTCGACCATCTTTGCTCTGCAAACAACAGAACAAAAATGAAACAGTTTTTACCATTAAGGTTTTAATAAAGTAATCTATCAGATTTAGCAGATCAAGCAATGAAACTTCTTTAGGTTGGGTTTGACTCCTTAGGCAAATTTACAAATAGAAAATAACGAACAATTTTAATGTGACAATGCACATATATGTACCAAGGTCAACATCAAACTGTGAATGTGTGGTCACAGTGGTGTGGCTCAGCGATTGAGTGTTGACATATGAACCAGGAGGTCACTATTCGATTCTCAGTCAGGGTTGCGGGCTCGATCCCCAGTGTGGAACATTGCAGGTGTCAGCCAATCAGTGATTCTCTCTCATAATTGATGTTTCTATCTCTCTCTCCCTCTCCCTTCCTCTCCGAAATCAATAAAAATATATTTTAAAAAATAAAGTAAAAATAAATAAATATGGGCATGGTTTTTGAAGGATATGTTGCAAAACAATTCAATGTCAAAAATGTTTGCCAAAGTCTAAGTCACATCAGAAAGCGGCTCATGGACAAAGTAATTTGATGCTTCCCAATTATAATAAAATACCAACTCACTTTTGATTTAATTGATTGAATGTGTTGTTCCACTTCTTCAATGTCTTCAGTGTTTTCTAAACGTTCATAAGCAGCACTTCTAGTGCCTTTTATAAGATTTAAAGGTAATGCCGACATGCCATAGGCCTAAAAAGCAAAAGTAAAATGTGATTTAGTAATATTATTTTAAATACAGGATGTCCCCCCCAAAAAATGTATACACACTTTACAGCTGACAGCTCGATTTTGAAAATGAAATGCATTTTAATAAACACTGGTTTTATAATTATTTAAAGTGTGTATACATTTTTTTTGGGGGGGGACACCCTAGAGATGACATAATTTTCAGGTAAAAATGCCATTTTTCAAAAAAAGTAACACAACATTTAAGAGTCTGATATATATGTGGTATTATGTAATGACTGGAGGCCCGAATTTTGTGCAAGAGTAGGCCTTCCTTCCCCGGCCACCAGCACCCGGGCTTCCCTCAGGCCGCCAGCAGGCACCCGGGACCCGGGCTTGCCTCAAAGCCCCGGCTTCCTCCAGAACAGTGGTTCTCAATCTTCCTAATGCCACGACCCTTTAATACAGTTCCTCATGTTGTGGTGACCCCCAATTTCATTGTTACAGATTGAACATAATTAAAGCATAGTGATTAATCACAAAAGCAATATGTAATTATATATGTGTTTTCCGATGGTCTTAGGCGACCCCTGTGAAAGGGTCGTTCGACCCCCAAAGGGGTCGCGACCCACAGGTTGAGAACCCCTGATCCAGAAGGACGTCCAGTCTAGTTAGCATATTATGCTTCTATTATTATAGATTATTACCAATTCTCCATATCATTTGAACACAAGGCCAGTACGATATTAGTTTTTCAACCAGATGCCAAGGCAAAAATATTTCATTAAACCCAATTTAAGTAAATTCCCTGTCCTCCCAATCACCTCCAAATTAGGCTTATTTTTACACTCTTGTATGTTATTTTGTATTGGAAGGATTTGGGTCCCTAAATATACTAACCTGAGTACTCAATACTATTTCCCAAGAAATATGCTGCTCTAGTCAGTATTCACAACGTGGGCCTTATTTTTTAATCTTTTGTATTTTTAAATATTTATTTTAAAAAATTTTTCAATTGTAGTTGACATGCAATATTACATTAGTTTCAGGTTTACAACATAGTGGTTAGACATTTATGTAACTTATAAAGTGATCACATCGATAGCTAGTACCCTTGTGACACCATATATAGTTATAACAATAGTACTGATTATATTCCCTGTGCTGTACCTTGTATCCCAGAGACTACTTATATAACTGGCAATTTAAACATCTAAATCCCTTCCCCTCTTTCACCCATTCCATCTGGCAACCATCAAAATGTTCTCTGTATCTATGAGTTTGTTTCTGTTTTGTTTGTTTATATTGTTTTCTAGATTTCACATATACGTGAAATCATATGGTATCTGTCTCTTTCTAACATTTCACTTCACGTAATACCCTATATGTCTATCCATGTTGTCTTAAATGGCAAGATTGCATTCTTTTTTATGGCCAACATTCCATTCCATATATATAGTCAGATTATACCATTCCTCTAATTAATATCCTCAAGGACTAATAAGGGTAGTTTTCAAAGTGCTCTGGGAGTAGTTCCTAGGATTCTGGGTAGGTGTCTTTAGGGCCACTACAGGAGAGAGGAAGGCAGGTAGTGAGTGATGCAGGGACCTGCTGCTACTTTTCTAGAGCAAATCTACTTTGTTCATCTACATTTTTATATGTCAGAATTTCATCTAAGATTGTTTGAACAGTTATTTGGTATTGTTTTTCAATGAAAGGTAGAATTACTGGACTTGTGAATAGACCAATTACCTAACCCTGGCATACAAAGCCCTACCAACCTTATGTCACACCTCTGTATTATTCACTGTTCTTAAAACACTCCAATTTTACATTACTTCAGGCTTTATCCAGCATCCACACTTTAGTACATACAGTACCCTCATCTAGAATGCCTATTTTCTCACCTTACTTCATTAGCAAATTTCAATGCCCTTCAGGCTCAGCTTCATTACACCATTTCTGAAAACCTTCCTTAACTTGTAAATGTGCCTTGCTTATAACTCAATTATCTACACTAATAAAAGAGAAAAATGGTAATTGGCGTACGGCGATACCGTTTTCATTGGCTAATCAGGGCTATATGCAAATTAACTGCCAACTAAGATTGGCAGTTAACTGCCAACAAGATGGCGGCTAATTTGCATATGTAGGCACAATGCAGGGAGGCGAAAGGGAAAGCAGGAAGAAGCCCCCTGCCACTGACAGTGATGGGAAACCCAGGGGCGAGCTAAGAGCTGGGGGGCAGGGCAAAGGCGGCCCCAGGGCCCTGCCCCCCAGCCATGATCGGAGAATCAGGCGCCTTTGCCGCCCTGGGCAGTGATAGCAGGAAGTAGGGGTGGAGCCAGCGATGGGAGCTGGGCACGGTCGAAGCTGGCAGTCCCAGGAGCTAGGGGTCCCTTGCCTGGGCCTAAAGCGGAGCCCACGATCGCGGTGCCCCCCGCTGCCACTGCAGGTCCCCGCTGCCCGAGCCGGACGCCTAGGCCAGAGGCGTTAGGCCTGGGCAGGGGCGGAGCCTGCAACCGCGGGGAGCTGGGGGTCCCCTGTCCAGGCCTGACACCTCTGCCGGAGGCCTCAGGCCTGGTCAAGGGGCCAATCCGGTGATTGGTGATCGGAGGGTGATGAGGGTCAACTCCTCTGGCTGAGGCATCAGGCCTGGGCGGGAGGCTGAGCCGGGGATTGGGGGGATATGATGGTCCCCTTGCCCAGGCCTGAAGCCTGGGTCAGAGGCGTCAGGCTTGGGCGGGGGGTGGAGCAAGCGATCAGAGGGAGATGGGGGTCCCCTGCCCAGGCATGATTCCTGGGCCAGAGGCCTCAGGCCTAGGCGGGGGCCAAAGCCAGTGATCGGGGGGAGATGGGGGTCCCCTGTCCAAGCCTGACACCTCTGGCGGAGGCTTCAGGCCTGGGCAAGGGGCCGATCAGGCGATCGGAGGGTGATGGGGGTCAACGCCCGAGGGCTCCCAGTATGTGAGAGGGGGCAGGCTGGGCTGAGGGACACTCCCCCCCCCCCCAGTGCACAAATTTTGTGCACCGGGCCCCTAGTCTATATTATAAAAAGCCATGGCCATGATGCCATAACGACCAAATGACCAGTCACCAGGAGGTGCACTGATGGGTCTCATGTGCAGTGGGTCTCGGTCATGGGGGTGGTGGGTCTGGGTCCTGGGGCGCGGTAGGTCTCAGTCCCGCGGGTGGGTGCGGCGAGGCGAGCGCTGTCAGGTGCGTGCAGATGGGTGGGGCTGTGAGCATGGCAGGGCAGCAGGTGGGTGGGTGGGGCATGAGCAGATGGGTGGGGCTGCAAGCAAGGCAAGGCATGCGCAGGTGGGCAGGGCATTTCGCGCACTGGGCCTCTAGTAATATATAACACTGTTCATCAACATTATTAATCTGTATAATTGTTTTATCATTAGATCTGCCAAACTTGGCTAATCAGAATCACTTGGAAAAATACAGACTCCTCATCCACACTAGTAACAACTGCAGTACCCCATTTAGGATGTAAGGACTACTCAATTCTTTTTTCCCTACCTTTATTCCAATAACAAGCATTTATTAAATTGATAAAATAATTTGAGATAATATTTAACCAAAAATCATTTTAAATGCATTCTTTATTCATATGAACTTGTTTCCTTACATGAAATTCATATATTTATTAGAAAGCTGAACTGAATTTCTAAAAAGCTTAATGTAAACGATTTTAGAAAAAAAAAATATGTCCTTGAAAATACCTTGTGGTAACATAGAATCAGAATACAGCATTTTTTTAAAAGAATTTTTAATTGTCTGAAGAGAGCAAGTAAAAGAAATAGTCATGGTTTTGGCTGACTAGCTTTTAGCTTGTTTTTGGATTGCATGTTTAAGTTTCAATAATTACCTCGAAATTTAACTATAAGATTTAGATTATGATAAGCTTGACATAACGCATTATACAAAACATTTCATCAACACAACTTTAAGATCTTTAATCACAATCTTTTCAATTCAACCTCAGACTTATTTGGGGGGGGGGAAATGTATGAAAAGACTATCTCCTGTTCAGAAACAAAACTTTTATTGCTTACTACTGCCCTCTAGTGAATTACTAGGAAATCAACAAGGCTAAAGAGATTACATTACTTAAAATGCTTTTAGGTCATCCATAATGCCCAAAATTGCCTCCAATTTTATTTGTTTCAACTTCCAAAAATAAATAACCATATGTATTTTAAAATCCAAACTATTTTGAAGGACTACATATAAACTACAAATATTTATAATACTTTCTTACACTGTCTAGTTTAGAAAAGCATCTTTTCCCTACATATCTCTGCTCTATCTAGGATGATGTTTTCCAACCTGTGAGCTTTGGATTATTGCAAAGAATCAACACCAAGCACTGCTGTTAAGCTGAATAAATGTCTTGCGTATACTTGTAACTACTATTATTCAAGTACATGTTTGCTAAAATGACTAATGAAACAATTCATTTAACATGTACTCAATAAGATTTCCCTTCTACTGGTAAATATTCACTAATTCTAAAACATCTCTATTTTCTCACATCAGTGAAATCTGGATGCATCTTATATTCATTGGCTAGGCAGAAGTCATACATAGTTGTCATACCAGCATATTCACAAATATGGTCATAGCTGGTTACAATATAGTTACTTCGTTGGTTACTGCGTTCTTGATACAACTATTGCCACTTTAAATGTCTTCTAAGATAGTACTATGATTTGATATTGGAACAAAAAGTTAGTGTGTAAGGGGAAATGAACAAAGGAGCAAATAATAAAGCAAATATTAACTAGAACAATGATCATAATTCTATATTTTCTTGCAAAGCAACAGTCAAGAATTTTATGGGCCTAAGAAAGGAAGATACTCAAAGTATAAGCCATTTTGCTAGTTAGGTAGGTAAATGCAAAAAGATAGCCTTTCACATGGCAAAATAAGAAACAATTGCAAAACAACAATGAAGAAAAGCTTAAATTTATACAACAGTTATGTTAGCAGCTTTGGAGAAAATCCCAGTGACAAGCGTGTAGCTCTTAAGAAAAGCTGTATCATCAATTCTCTTGATAGCATAAAAGACAATCTTGTATAATAAATCATGGACATGAATAACCAATTCAAAAAAGTGATTCAGAAGATTCATATTACAAATGTCAAGTTTTAGGAATACATTTCCAGTTTATTTCACTTATATTTTCCTTGTTCTGTATGTAGAAAAGTGATGATTTTAAATTATTTATAAAAGTCTATAAAACTTTACTCATTAAATATGAAAGCATGGGCACAGACTTTTTAAAAAAAATGTATTTTTATTGATTTCAGAGAGAGAGAGATAGAAACATAAATGATGAGAATCATTGATCAGCTGCCTCCTGCACGCCCCCTACTGGGGATGGAGCCATCAACCAGGGCATGTGCTCTGATTGGGAACTGAACCAAGGCCTCCTAATTCATAGGTTGATGCTCAACCACTTAGGTAATACAGAGACCTTTTTTATAGTGGTACCTAAAATACAGGAGCATCTGTATCACCTGGAAGGCTGAGAAATTTGATTTTTAAAAGGGAGTGTCTTCAAAGATTATTGAGAACTACTGCTCTACTTATTTCTATTTTTGAATTTTCAATTTATCACTTTACATTTTATATAAAACTAGAGGCCTGGTGCACGAAATTCATGCACTGGGGTCCCTCAGCCCGGCCTGCACCCTCTCCAATCCGGGACCCCTCGGGGGATGTTTAGGCCCACAGGAATCAGGCCTAAACCGGCAGTTGGACATCCCTCTCACAATCCAGGACCACTGGCTCCTAACTGCTCACCTGCCTGCCTGCCTGATCACCCCTAACCACCTCTGCCTGCCTGCCTGATAGCCCCTAACCACCTCTGCCTGCTGGCCTGATCGCCCCTAACTGCTCCCCTGCCAGCCTGGTTGCCCCAACTGCCCTCCCCTGCTGGCCTGATCGCCCCTAACTGCCCTTCCCTGCCAGCCTGGTCACCCCTAACTGCCTCTTCCTCGGCCCCCACCACCGTGGCTTTGTGTGGAAGGACATCAGGATGGATGTCCAGAAGAGGTCTGGTCTAATTAGCATATTACCCTTTTATTAGTATAGTTTATATAACATAAGCTTTAAGGTAGAATTTCATTAGTAGAAATGAAGAGACATTTTATTAAAAAATGTATATTGGTTTGATATTATTTAAATCCACTTGTTTAAGACAAAAATTAAGTCTTTAAGAATAGGACTGCTTGCCCTTGCTGGTTTGGCTCAGTGGCTAGAGCTTCAGCCTGAGGACTGAAGTGACCCAGGTTCGATTCTGGTCAAGGCCACATGCCTGGGTTGCAGGCTCCATCCCCAGTAGGGCGCGTGCAGAAGGCAGCTGATCAATGATTCTCTCTCATCATTGATGTTTCTCTCTCTCTCTCCCTTACTCTCTGAAATCAATAAAAATCTATTTTTAAAAAATAAAAGAATAAGATTGCTTTGCTATCAAAGCCAAGTAAGGTGTGTCATTCCTTGTCCCCCATGAAGTCTGAGCAGCTCAGTTGCTAAGCGACTTCGCTGGGTTCTTATCAAATAAAATCCACAGAGAAGCAACTACGCCCACCATGCATTTAGGCTATAAAGACGGAAAGCTGGGAGGACAGAGTGCTTCTGGGGTAGGAGACAGTGAGGATCAGCAGCTGGGAGACAGAGAAGACCTGGGAATGCCCAGTGACTGGAAGCACCAGAGGGTCTGGGATATGCAAATCTGCTGGGGGCGGGGTCAGGCCCTGCGCTCTGAGAGGTCAGGTCCGGAGGGAGGGCAGGGGTGTGGTTCTGGGGATCCTCTTCCTGCGAGACTCCTTCTCCTCCCTTTAACCCCCTAACCTGTCCATTTGGATGAAGGCGGTGGGAAACAGGTATGCAATGCCTGGGCGGACACCCCTTAGTCCCAGATCCCCCCAGGGCAGGGGAGGAGTGATTGTATTGGTTTATTTGATTCTTCTTACAAGTTGAAGGAGGTGGCAGGAGAATGTCTGCCAGACATGGTTTCCTTCTGCTTGCTTGCCAGAGCTGCCCTGCGTGATGCCTTTTCCCTTCCTTCCCCGCTGCCCCGAGCTAAAGCGCATGAAATTGCCAGGGACGAAACTGGGGCCTCCGCTGCATTGTGTAGAGATTGCACTCCCCAGGAACCTGCCTGATCCAAGGAGGGTTGGGGTCATTCACTGCGGGAAAGGCTCAATTTAAAGGAAGCCACCGCTTAGGTGCCAGCTGAGCCGTTTGGGGAGGGTTTATCATCCCTTCTGGCATTTTCCTTGGAAACCACAACCTCAAGATAGCAAAGCCAGGGGCCACCCCCAGGCCAGGCGGCCTCTGGGCTGGGCGCGTGGGGTCTGCCTCCGCCGGGGGCGCCCTGGACTGGGCTGCGCAGAGGCTCTACTGGTGATGGCAGTCCCCGCCCACCTGCTCCAGCTGTGCATGCCTCCTGCTGAGCAGTGGTGATGTTATGGCATTCTGGCTAATTTGCATATTCCTCTATTATTATAGGATGTATGTAGGAAAACATATACAGATACAAACACAAATAAAATTCATAAATAGCACATGTTCAGTTTTCGACTGATAAGTGTATATAATAAGTTCAGTAGTCATTGCTTTTATAGGCAACTCAGTGTCCACATATTACATTTTTTATAAAAATATCATTATTCAACATTCCCCACTTAATGGCACCAAAAATTAAAGTATATACATAAATATCTGTGCCCAGAGGTTTCTTTCTTTTTTATTTAAAAAAGATTCTCTTTATTTTATTTCTTCCATCACCATTTATTCCCTATATGACCTTTTCCATCTACATCCATCCCACTCCCGCCGTAATCACCATATTGTTGTACATGTATGTCCATATGCCCATGAGTTCTCTCTCTCTTTTTTAAGCTGAAAACAATAAGAAGACTACTTAATATGCTTGACATTGTTCTTCTAAAATTGAGTGGCCAATTATTTGGCTATTCCTTAAGACATGGTACAGTGGGTATAATCTTGGTAAAATTTAAATAATCAACTAGTTTATAAACTAAACAATAATGCACATCTAAGAAATTCATACTTGACTGACATATACATTACAAAAACATCTCAAATTTCAATACTAACAGTTACAGATTCTATAACAGACATGATTATACCTTTAAGAATTAATGCTTTTTACTTAGGGTTAAAGTATGCTAAGTATTAACTTCCCTCTTTTGGTACCTTAATTAAAATGAAACCTTTCTGCTTCGCATGAATTTGTACCCTCTTCCATGTTCCACCAGGAAAAGCTCATTTCTCAAGCGTCTATATGATGTTAGGAGACAACTACTAACTAGTACTATTAACCACCTATCTGTAATTAAACAATTTATCTATAAATAGTTGATTTTCAACTAGTTTTTAATAAAGTTTGTGTATGACTGACCCATTTTCACAGATGGAAAAGCTAGGGTTCAATGTTTGCTTACATAAAGACACTCATGATTAGTGCTCAGCTATGTACACTATGCTGCCTCCTTCAACAGAGTCCCCTCTAGCCTACCCTTCTTCCTCTCTTTACACACTAGAAACTAGATAGTAAAGTTGGCCAGACTGTGGTTTGGTAATAAAACATTCTTCCACTGAGTTTTGAGCATATCTTGTAGTGTTATTTAAATAATGTTTATCTGTCTATCCATCTGGAAAGATTCCAGATATTTAAAGCTTCCTGCACAACTCTCAGAAGATAGCTAAAGAAGCATTTATTATTGGCTCTTCCTTTATAATTTGAGAAAAGAAAAAAACCTCAAAGAGCAGTCTATATGCAAGTTTGTCGGTCTATTATAATTCTTACCTTACCATTTCTAGGAAGACTGAAAAAAAATCAAAGTCTCTGAGAGTATAAGATTAGCTTCTATATACTAGGAAAATATCAAGTTATGTAAAATATCTGATTTTGAAAGTCCTATACCCCCAAGTAGGATAAATCTACTGAATCAGTAACAGTTGCTGATCTATGATTCAGAATTCTAATATGCTAATAAATCACTAAATCTATTATGGCATGGTATATATTATAACCTTTAAGGTTCACAACTTACAATGTTTGTTTCTGAATAGTAACTTTCACAAACATAGATAAAATGATTGTGACTAAGTAGTTCAAAATTAACCTTCCTCTTAAGTAAACTCAAGAAAAATGAAGAAAGAAGCACTAAAATATTAAAGAAAAAAACGGGAATTGAACCCAATATAGGATGGGGCAAAAGTAGGTTTACAGTCGTTCAGATAGAAAATATAATAATCCTATATAATAAAAGCCTAATATGCTAAGTGTCCAGTAGTCCGGTCGGCCATTCAACCAATCAAAGCATACTATGCTAATGATATGCTAAGACTGCTCAACTGCTCGCTATGATGTGCAATGACTACCAGGGGGCAGTCAACTGGTTGACCAGTAGCTATGACATGCACTGACCACTAAGGGGCAGATGCTCCAACCAGTAGGTTAGCTTGCTGCTGGAGTCCAGCTGATCAGGACTGAGTGAGACAGGCCGGACATGCCCTGGAGTCCTCCCGCGATCCCTCCCCAGCCCCAATCGTGCACTAGTGGGGTCTCTCGGCCTGGCCTGCGCTCTCTTGCAATCCAGGATCCTTTGGGGGATGTGAGAGAGCCAGTTTCAGCCCAACAGTGGAATGACCAGTCACCATGATGACACTCAATGCAGGAGTTGCCCCCTGGTGGTCAGTGCGCTCCCACAGGGTTTGCCCTTTAATTTATGCTCATGGCTGGTGAGCATAGCAGTAGTGGCAGAAGCCTCTCCTGCCTCTGCTGCAGCGCTAAGGATGTCCAACTGATGGCTTAGACATCCCCCGAGGGCTCCTAAACTGTGAGGGTGCAAGCCAGGCTGAGGGACCCCTCGCCCAAGTGCACGATTTTTGTGCACCGGGCCTCTTATTGATAAATAAATAACAATACAAGAATAAACTCTGTTTTCTTACAACTGTAAATCTACTTTTGCTCCACCCTTTATATGACTAAGGTAAAAACAACTGCTTCATAAAGTGATTCTCTGATTTTAACTCAATTATCACCATAATACTTACTGTGTAAGTTATAGCTGCCAACATTCCAATCAAGGTCAGAGAACTAATGGAAAATGACAAGGCAGCTAAACCATCTGCAAAGGGAAAAAAACCACTGTTAAAAAAGTAGATACATATTATTTAAATGTTTATATTCAGCAAACCAATATAAAAATATAAAAAGTGGGTTTGTTACACATTCTGAAATAATAATATGTATTCCCTCATCCTCAAAGTACTAAACTCCAAGTGCAGAAAAGTGTTTTTAAATGTCTCTTCACAAATTGATTTGTAAACAATCTTTCAGACTAAGATTTCCTTTCCTTCACTGCTTAAAATTAAAGAGGAAGAGCACTAATTTTGGAGCCTAACACAAAATCTGCAAAATATTAGATACTCAAAAGGTAGCAAAAAATTTTCTGGCCTTTCTCCAGAGCAGACCTACACAGGAAAGCCACTGACCTTGACTCATCCCTCTCCTCTCAATCTTGATATTCCTAATTACTTTATTCTTAATCTTCCAATAATTTTTTAATATATATCCTAAAATTTTAAAGAGTTTATTTCACTTTTTAGCTTTAAAAGAGCTAACTTGCCCATCTGGAAAGGGGGAAAAAAGCAAACAATCAGAAAAAAGAAAAACGTAATACCAAAATAGAAAAACTATGTTAACAAGTTAGATTTTGGAAATTATTTAAACAAAAACCTCAAATGAGTGATGATATACCAAATTATGCAACGAAATACTATGCAAATTTGAATATTCTTAAATGGGAGCAATGCTAATTTTTAAAATATTGATCTAATTTAAAGGCAGGCCCTGTGGAACTAAATATAATTGTGATTAATTTAATGAATCAATATTAACCTTTTCATAAATAAAATTAGAATAATATCTTCTTAAAACCTGCATCTAAATTTTTATATAACACTTGAAGAGAGCACAGTACCAAATCCACAAACCATGCAAGGTAAATTTTTAATCCTTAATTTTTTAAACTATAAATATTTTACCATTTTACCAAATCAAAGACACTGATGCTGTTGTTTTCTTGACCTTACTAGGAGTATCAACAGGGTGTTCATACAACTAGGAAAGGTCTGGCATTTGGTGGATAGCAATTTTAAGATACCATCATATAAAATACATCCCCAAATCAAAGATATAAAAATGTGAAAAAATATGCATCTTTGAAATGGTAAAATGGAGTATTATGCTAATATATTCAGCAAATCAAAAAAGTTAAATATTATTAATAGTGGTAAGCAAAATGTACTCTAGGTATGGTGTTAAGATTTGAGATTTTGAAAAATAATGTTAAGACTAAAGAGAATGAGATTACAGAAATTATCATTATGCTACCTATATAATCAGTGATTCAAGTTATACTAATACTCAAAAACTAGCATAACTTATAGAAAGATATTTAAGGCATATGAGTAGTTATTTAAGAAGGCAGAAAAGTAGTTATTCAAGAGACCTGAAAGAGTTAATTGCAAAAAAGGAAGCAATTTATTTCTCAGCAATAGGATCAGGTGCATAAATCCTGACAATTCAGTATTAGAGGATGCTAGACCTGCTATTCTTATTCTTACTGGTATCAGCAAGATATTAATGGACCACAATTTAGAAGATGAAATCTTAAGTGGAAAGCAAGAAAATTAAGAAGTTGTACAGCAAAGATTCCAAGACTTAATTTAATCATTGTTTAATACCGTATCTGGTTAAAGAGAAAGAACTACTGGTTAAAGGAAGTACAGTACCTATTAAAAGAACACAAAAGCAGCCCTGGCTGGGTGGCTCAGTTGGTTGGAGCGTCATCCTGTACACCAAAAAGGTTGCGGGTTTTGATTGCTAGTCAGGGCACATACCTGGGTTGAAAGTTCAGTCCCTGGCCAAAGTGAGTATGACAGGCAACCAATCGATGTTTCTCTCATTCTCTCATCTTCCTCTCTCTCTCAAATTGATAAACATATCCTCACATGAGGATAAAAAAAAAATTGAAAATAAAATAGTAATGAAAATGCTCAGCATGTTACAAAATAAATTTCTAGCTTTTTTTGAAAATAAGTTACTATGTGCAAAAGCACATAAAATTCTGGGTAATAAGTAAACATTCTTATTTGAGATCAGTTTCTAATGCCAACTGTATTTTTCAACGAATAACAACTTTCTTAACCTAACCTCCTGAGCCTATTTTGTTTTCCTCTAAAAACCTAGGTCATGCTGACTAAATTAAAGAAAGCTTCTAGAAAAACAATTCTAAAACATTTTGATGAGGTAAATTGGTAATATTATTTTATTCACAGGAAATTCCTTCACTTTATATTCTGCAATTTATAAAAGACTACTTAATCATGATCAAACAGCAATATAGGGTTCTTATAGAAATTATAATACCTTCACATAGAAATTATAATACCTTCACTGCTAAAATACTTTGAAGATCATATTTCTCTTCAACGAAGTAATTTTATGAAGAGACTAGACACATAATAGTTACGTGATTAAAATAAGTCTTAACAACACAAACCTCCTAATTTATCTAGCATACCTCTACTGCAAGTTTAAAATTCTTAATAATGCAAAAACTGGCTTTTCAAAAAAGTCCCAACAGTCATGAAATATGAAATATTATGATTGTGTGTTTTTTTTAAGAAAAAGAATACTTACGACTACTTCCAAGTTCTTCAAACAAGAACTTCACTTTTTCCCACTCCGTAGAATTTTTGTTATTGGGAACATTCAATGGAACAAAAGCACTACAAAGGAGAAAAGAGTTGTTTAATGGTGTTAAATTTAAAAGATTAAATAAAAAGAAATAGTCTGAAACTAAATTTTTAGTAATTTTTTAAAACAGAGATCAACTTTCACCAAAAAAAGAATTAGCAAATCAAATCTGCACCATGTACAGAGGGTGTGAGGAGTTTCTTACCTATGTGTTTACTATATCACAAATTTGTTTTAATAGTTTTATCACTGCATTCGGGGTAGTTTCTTTTGTAATTCTATTTACTTTATTTTCTTCATTCAAAAATATTTGGAGGAGCCATAAACTAAAGATGTTCAAAAAGGTCCATAGCATAAAAAAGGTTAAGAATCTCTGTGTTAAATCAGGAAAATAGAATATAAATGTATTTGATGATTTCAATATATTTATATGCATAGAAAACAACAGAAAGGAAATATACCAGGATAAACAGTAAATATCTCCTTGTGGGATTAGGGATGATGTCTTTTAAGATAGTAGTATGATTTGTTATTGAAACAAAAAGTTAATGTGTAGGGGAAATGAACAAAGGAGCAAATAATAAAGCAAATATTAACTAGAACAACGATCATAATTCTATATTTTCTTGCAAAGCAACAGTCAAGAATTTTATGGGCCTAAGAAAGGAAGATACTCAAAGTAGAAACCATTTTGCATCTTTTCTCTTTATCCTCACCTGAGGATATGTTTAATTGATTTTAGAGAGAGAGGAAGGGAGAGGGGGAGAGAGAGAGAAACATCAGTGCACAGAAAGACTCCAACCAACTGAGCTACACAGGCCAGGGCTGATCTTTACTTTCTTCTTAGTATTTTTCATTATCTTACAAAATTCTACCAATATACATAATGAAAGTAAATAAAACAGATATCTATAATAATAAAAGCATAATATACTAATTAGACCAGATGTCCAAAGTCGGGACTACGAGAGAAGCCCCGGTCCTGGGTGCCATAGGGAAGCTGGTGCTGGCAGCCAGGGGAAGGAAGGCCTACTCTTGCATGAATTTCGTGCATCAATCCTCTAGTGTTTTCATAATAGCATCCCAAAAAAATTCTGAGCACCAAGGCTCATGTGAGCTTCCCGGGTTGGCAATACTATGTCTTGTCACAGGTCGATGCCAGAAAGGTAGTATGTCCTGAGGACAACAAAAGCATCACATCTGGAAGCCTCTCAGACTCTGTCCCATGTATTTCTCCTTTTAATTGATTTTAGCCTGTATTCTTTACCTGTAATAAATAGTAACCATAAATATAATTGCCTTCAGTGAGCTATATGAGTCCTGCTAGAGAGTTATCTAACCTGAGGTTGGTTTTATGAACTGCTCAAAATTGTAGTTATTTAAGTATAAAGAGTGAGAGATGTGTTCCCTCAGACTTTTTAGTTTGGCTAACTCCAGGTATATTCCCAATTCCTTTTCCTCTCAGACCTATCAGAAAATCCTGCTGGGTCTCTCCCCAAATAATAAATCACTACTGCTACCATCATGTCTTGTCTAGATTATTGCAATAACCTCCTAACAGATCTCATGCTTTTACCCTTAACCCCATAAAGTCAAATCTCAGAATACTAACCAGAGATCCTTTTAAATGGCAGATCATGTTACTCAATGACAAAAACACCTCCAAAAGTTTCCCAACTCCCTCAGAACAAATGCCCAAGTCTTGACAACGGCCTACGATGCCCAACTAAATTTGGCAGCTGTAGTTACCTCTGACCCTATATCTTCAGCTACTCCAGCCTCCATTGACTCCATTCCAGCCACACTAGTTTGCTCACTTTGTTTTGAATATGGTAGACGCATTCCTGCCTGAGAGCTTGTCACTTACTCTGCTCTCTGACTGCAATGTTCTCTCCTCCTCCCATATAATTCATGGCTCCCTCTCTTCCTTCAAATGTCTTCTCAAATACTACACTCTCACTAAAATTTCACACACACAACACAACCTACTTTTTATTTTCTTTCTCTCCTCCCCTTGCCCCCTCCTAAAAGTATGCTCCACAAAGGAGGAGTTGTCTTTCCTGTTAACTGCTGTTTCCCCAACACCGTGTAGTGTCTGAAACATAAAAGGCACACAATAAATATTTGGAAAACAAGTCAACGGAACTGTCACTTCTTGTTATTAGTGTTTTTGCAAGGAGCCATCTCTTCACTTTTAATATACTGCTTCTAAATAAATATCATCTAGAGAATCAGTTAAAACATTAATTAGAATTGTTAAAACTGTAAACTCTGTGAGGACTAAAGGTGACTTTCCATAAAAAAGACCAGTAAATTTTAGAATAAACTTTAGAATAAAATTCCTTTTGTTTTGGACAGATATTCTGGTCTCTGTAAAGATTTGTGGTTTTACTGATGGTACTCAGTCAGGCTTTAAATCAGGAGTTGACAAACTACTGACTGCCTGTTTGCAAAAAAAGTTTTATTGGCACTCAGTCACGTCCTTATGTTTATGTACTGTCCACAACTACTTTAAAGCTTAAAGAGGAGAGTTGAGTAGTTGAGTAGTGTGGGGGTGCTGTCCAGAGTACACCAGAATGTTCAAGGCCAATTTGCCACACACATGTGCAAAAGCAAGGACACAGCAGTTTCCTGTATGCACTGCGCAGGTGTACCTTTCTATAACCCAAATATTGATATTGCTACTTGGCAAGAAGCCTCTTTTGCTTGAGCTTGCCACTGACCAGCCAGTTTTGGGCTGCTTTCTTCGTAATAAAGCATGTCCCATTTGGTGTTACCTGCGTGTTTTTCCAATTCCCTGCACCCAGAACAGTCAAGTCCCTGGCTGAGGAGCTTGCCCCCAACAAGTAGCCATGGAGATCAGATGGACTTCTAATCTAAAATAATACCTACCCTTTAAGAAAAGTTTGCTAATATCTGTTCTAGATAATTTAAGTTTACAGATAAGGGACCTCCACATTAACAAAGCAAATTCACAAAACTAGATTTAGCTTTCTTTAAAAAGCCAACTTTTAAAAATATACTCAATAGCTAAAATAAGCAGTGAAACCACTAAAAATGTCCTTTCAACAAGTACTATTTTTCAAGACACATTAAGGCAGGCAAAGGGAACTGGGAATATGCCTACAGGACATCTGAATTCTAAGAACTCCTAGAACTATAAAAAATTAGTGACAAGTTTTATTCCCATCACAAGTTGTATTCAATACATGAAATTTCATTTATTGAAATTTCTGAGACCAAATTTTAAATAGAAACTTTAAAAAATTTATTAGTACCTATTATTTTCTAGCATAAAAAAAAGGTCCAAGACTTATTTTAACAAGAATAAATGTCTTCCATTAAAAAGGACAAATGTTTTCCAAAGAGGAAATTTTAAATTTGTAAAACTTTATTAATATTAATATAAAATTAAGGATGAAGTCATTGCCAAAGATTAATTCAACAACTTAAAGACTGATTATGTCGAATCCATCCTGGCCAGCATTCTCAGTAGTTAGAGTATCAGCTTGCACACCAGAAGGTGGTGGGTTTGATTCCCAGTCAAGGGCACATATCTGGGGTGTAGGTCTAATCCCCACCCCCGGGTCGGGCGCCTATGGGAGGCAACCAATTGATGTGTCTGTCACACCAATGTTTCTCTCTTTCCCTCCTCTCTCTCTCTCTCCCTCTCCCTTTCACTCTCTCTAAAATCAATGGAAAAATTCTCCTCACTCCTTGGGTGAAATTTAAAAAAATATCTAGAAAGATGCACAGACAAGAATTTTCATCAAAGTGTTGTTTAGAAGAACGGGAAACCTGCAAATATCATAAATGTCCAAGTAGTTACCACTAGAAGATCAGATAAACTATTATATTTTAAGGAAATGTAGTAAGGACAAAATAATGGATCTACATTATTATTCTGAAGAGGTGTCTACAATATTTCAGCAAGTAGATTATCAAGAATTACATAAAATATCAACACAATTGTGTAAAATTATAACATAGAGGGAGTATATGTGAGGGAGGAGCACTCTGCATGTATTTGAGCACATACAAAATGTCTAGATAAAACAACATTATAAAACAGGTTAATTGTGGTTACTGCTTGGTGGTGATATGAAAGGTGTTCGTTATTTTTACATTTTGTTTTTTCTTTTGTTATTGTTAAACCTAGAAGCCTGGTGCACAAAATTCGTGCATTCGGGGGGGGGGGGGGCTCAGCCTGGCCTACACCCTCTCGCAGTCCAGGAGTCCTCAGAGGATGTTCGACTGACGGCTTCAGCCCGCTCCCCGGGCCTAAGCCATCAGTCGGACATCCTTAGTGCTGCCAAAGAAGCAGGAGAGGCTCCCACCACCACCACTGTGCTCTCCAGCCATGAGCCTGGCTTCTGGCTGAGCAGCACACCCCCTGTGGGAGCTTACTGACCACCAGTGAGTAGCTCGTGCATTGAGCCTCTGCCCCCTGGTGGTCAGTGCATGTCATAGCGACCAGTTGTACTGCCGTTCAGTCAATTTGCATATTAGCCTTTTATTATATAGGACTAGAGAGGGCCGGTGCACGAAATTCTTGCACAGGGGGTTGTGTCCCTCAACCCAGCCTGCACCCTCTCCAATCTGGGACACCCTTCTCACAATTCAGGACTACTGCCTCCCAACCGCTCGCTTGCCTGCCTGCCTGATTGCCCCTAACTGCTTCTGCTTGCCAGCCCGATCACCCCCTAACCACTCCCTTTCCAGCCTGACTGATGCCTAACTACTCCCCTTCCAGCCCAATTGCCCCTAACTGCCCTCCCTGCCAACCTGGTCGCCCCCAACTGCCCTCCCCTGCAGGCCCGATTGCCCCTAACTGCCCACACCTGCCGGCCCGGTTGCCCCCAACTGCCCTCCCCTGCAGGCCTGATGGCCCACAACTGCCCTCCCTACTGGCCATCTTGTGGTGGCCATCTTATGTCCACATGGGGGCGGCCATCTTTGACCCCATCTTGTGTGTTGGAGTGATGGTAAATTTGCACATGACCTCTTTATTAGATAGGATGATGCTATTTTCATTCTCAAGGGAAAATAATTAATACTTACCCAATTAAAAGAAGAAGTGCACAAATCACAGCAAATCCCAATGTATACTTAAGTGCCGTTTTAATTTGCTAGATGTCAAGGGAGGAAAAGTATACCATTTAGTAAGGTCTTTAAAATATAATAGTCTTACTATAATATAACATTTACATCAAATGTGCATTTATATTCAACTGTGTAAGCTTTTCCTTGTTAAAAAGTCTTAAAATTTAAGGAAAACCAATTTATATAACACATCTTAAGCATCTTTGCAAACTACATTAGCTTTTAAAATCTTTTAAAAGCATGTCTGAGCTGATGTGGCTCAGTGGTTGAGCACTGACCTATGAATTAGGAGGTCACTGTTTGATTTCCAGTCAGGGCACATGCTTGGGTTGCAAGCCCAAACTCCAATAGGGGGCATGTAGGAGGGAGCAGATCAATGATTCTCTCTCATCATTGATGTTTCTATGTCTCTCTCTCTCTCTCTCTTTCCCTTCCTCTCTGAAATCAGTAAAAAAATATTAAATAAATAAATAAAAGCTTGTGAAAAGCATAATTAATTCTCCAATGGGCATCTTTAGTAAAATTATTAGAATATTTAATAAAATATTCTCCCAAACAGGGAGCAATAAGAATCTACAATGACCCCACCCCAATTCACCAAAATGAATTGTACTAGTAATTATAATAAATATTTAACATATATGTATGTATATATACAAGCATGTATATATTATATATAAAGCATGTAATATTAATATAAAATATTAAAAAATATATAAACATAAAACATATATCATACCAGAACTGTTCTAACCACTTAAACTCATTTCATTCTCACAATAACCCTGAGATAGATATTCTCATTCCTACTTTAGAGATAAAGAAGCTGAGGCCCAGAAAGGTTAATTTGCTGTAAGTCATATAGGTGGTAAGTGATTAAACAAGAACCTGAAACCAGGAACTCAGGTCTTTAAAGTCTGTTTTACTTGGTGCCCACGATATCATCCAAATATAAAGAAAAACACAAAGCTGAATAATTCTAAATATGGGAGAAAAGTTCATCTTAAAGAAAAAAAATCAGTGAGAAAAAACTATTAGTCTCTCAGCCTACTGAAGTCTCTAAAAATGACCTTTTAAAAGTTAAATTCATGCTTCATATGATAAATTCTTGTTCTCAAAGGAGTTAAGATAGTCTTAAGGGGGAAAAAATATATAAAGGAAGATCTTAAGATCAAGCAAAGGGCTGGAGAAGATGCACTTTAGAAAAGTGAATTGAGAAAGCTTATATCTCATTAATTTTTAACAATAAATTCGTATCCAGCCACTTTACCTTACATACATTGGGTTTTCAAATACAGAGTTATATAGTATCTGCAAATAATAATTTTGACTTTCTTTATAAATATTTAAACATCTTGTTTACTTCTAACAAATTACACTGATTACCACTCTGGGAATCATATAAAATATTGTTGATGTACTTACTTCCTGATCTTAATGCAAATGCTTTAAGGTTTTAATAACTATGATTAAGCATAATGCTGGCTTTGAGTCAATAATATATTTGTTTTTGTACTTAAATACAAAACATAAACACAGTATAAAACAAATTCCTGTAACTCAATAAAAAGACAAAAGACATTTATTCTTTTTATGATACTTTTCCCCCCTTAAATCAGAAATAAAATGTTCATTTTTGGCAAATACCTTTCCACATACAATTTCTTCTTTGACCTATTAAATAACTACATATTAATAGATGTGATTTAAAATCACCCATACAAACTAGAGATGAGTCCAACTCAATTATAAATGTATTTTTAAGATACGCTTGCATTCAATTTGCTAGTATTTAGTTGAGATGTTTATACCAATACTTAAGTGATACTGGTTTGTAGTTCTGGACATGCATATGTGGTAAATTTACCAGTGTTATCATGGATTAGTTAGAACAGTCTGCAAGGGCTCCTTTGTGCCCTGGAACAGGGGTAAGCAAACTACATCTTGTGGGCCACATGTAGCCCACCTCCTATTTTACTAGATTACATCAAGCTCATTAAGTACCATCTCTGGCTACTTTCACACTACAACAGCAGAGTTTAGTAGTTCAGACAGAGTCTATATGGCCCTCAAAGCCTGAAATACTTACTACCTGGCCTTTTACAGAAAAGTATGTTGATCTCTACTCTAGAATAGTCACAAGTCACATGCAGCTATCAAGCACTTGAAATATGGCTCATCATTCAAACTGGAATTTTTTTCTAAGTGTAAAATGTACTCTATATTTAAAATAGTGTGAAAAAAAGGGGGAGTGTGGGGGTGTAGGGGGAAGAGAGGAGATAGAGGGGTAAAAGGTGACAGGAAAAATTAAATTAAATTAAAAATTTGAAGAAAAAAATAAAATAATGTGAAAAATATAATATCTCATTAATATGTTTTGACTCTATCTGAAATGATAATACTTAGAACATATGACATTAAATATAGTGTATCATTAAAATAATCTCAACTGTTCCTTTGTACTTAATTTAATATGGTTAGCTACTAGAAAATTTTAAACTTCACATGTGGCTCACAATATACTTCTTTCTATTAGACAACAATGCTGTAGAATAAATTCAATCATGTCATTTTTTGAAAAAGGAAGAAATAATCATTCAGCCCCCCTACAATGAGACCACTAAAATAATGATACTTACTGTGCATTTACTAGTATCATCATCATCCTTTTCCTCATAGTAGAAGTAGACAAAAGGGATCCAGAGGAACACACAGAATAATATAACAGAATATAAGGCTGTGAAAAGAAATATAAACTGAGTTCTACTAAAACGTATGAACTTAAAAACTAATATAGCATAACTCTATGTATATATGTAATATCCAAATCAGCCTTTTCTGATCCCTGTCCCAAGAAATTAATAACACTATTACATAACAAAACAATTCAAGTAAACTATGGAGCAATTTTTAACAATAAAATCACAGTAATTCTGCCAACAACACTTGTGGCAGCTAACATCTGACCCTTATCAAGTCCTTAACAACACAGTGCTAAGAACTTCTTGTGAACCATCTATCTCATTTAAATGAACTTCAACTTTTATATTCCTTCCAACTTAAAATCAAGTACAGTTGACACAACTGTTACAGTTGCCAGTCACTCAAGTTAAAGAAACAGCTATAATCATATGACATTTTGATAAATAATTTCCCAAATCTAAATTTAAAATGTGCATTGCTATAAAACTGATCTTATACAAATCAAGATATAGAAAAGTTAAGAAGTACAACAGAACAGTAAAATTAGATTCAAAGTTAGCTAATATTACTATTTATCTGCTTTAAAGTAATGTTAGATTTGAAATACTTTCAACCAGTAGGAAATCAAATTTTTTATTTTAATTCATATGGAACTTAAAATTTGAACAGCCAAACATAGAATATACTTAATAAAAAAACCACACAAACAAGTTTTTGAGACTTATCAAGCCTACCTAAGAAAATTTTCTTTTCAAATCTTATATAGATTTAAATTTTATCTGCATATACATAAGTTCATGGAAAATAATAATGTAATTATTATAAAGCAAATACAGGATAATAATCATTAGATTCCTTTGTAAAAGAAAGCATTTGTTAGAAATATATACAGAAATCTCAATTACTTATTCTGAAGGAATATGAGTTATAGAATTTTTAAACATGATCTTAATACTTGCTAGCATTACCTCATTTATCTGGAGGCCACTTTTGAAACAGCCCCACTAAATGCAACATAGTTAAAATACTCAGAGCAAACAGTGCCCTAAATAACCAACAGAAACATCAGAATTAATTTATACTGAGCAATCAGAAAATGACTGCCAGCATAATGAATTTTGGCACTACAAATATTTAGTGAAATGTATGCAGTCTTTAATGTTACGGAAAACCAATAAAGACAGTAAATCATTAATAAGGGCAATGAATACTGGTATTTCTACTACAGATCAGGGAGTAGTTAGTATTAACATTTCTATTATAAATCTAAGAGCCAATAGAAATAAACATGTATTCAAAAGCATAAACAAAATAAGTATTCTAAAAGTTTTAAAAAATTAACCATAAAGGAAACAGGACTATAAGTCACCCTAAATACCATATCGCTATCATGATTAAAATAATAAATTTATATAGAATTGGAAAAACCCTGAATTAGCAGAACAGAGTTTGTGAGCTGACTGCCACATGCCAAAAGCTTTGATAAAAAGATGCATTAAGGGGGAGGAACCAGATGGCAGCATAGGAAAACACCTGAACTTGCTGTCACTTACAACCACATCAAAACTACAACTAAAAGACAAAACGGCTATCATCCAGAACTACGGGAAAGCTGGCTGAGTGGAAGTTCTACAACTAGAAGGAAAGCGCATTGAGACTGGGGAAGCAGCCAAAATGAGGAGACAAAGAAACATGTCACAAATGAAAGAAATGGAGGAAAGCAAACTACTGGATATAGAGTTCAAAACCACAGTTATAAGGTTACTCAAGAATCTTCTAGAAACCTCTGAGGAACTTAGTGAGACCTCTGAGGAACTTAGTGAGACCTTCAAGGATCTTAATGAGAATGCCAAAAAAAATGGAAAAGGACCAGACAGAAATTAAGCATACACTATCTGAAATAAATAATATACAGAAATTCAACAGTAGACTAGAGGATCCCAAGAATCAAATCAAAGATTTGAAATACAAGAAAGCAAAAAACACCCAACTGGAAGATCAAAAAGAAAAAAGAATCCAAAAATATGAAGATAGTGTTAGGAGCCTCTGGGACAACTTCAAACATACCAACATCCGAATTATGGGGGTGCCAGAAGAAAAGAGAGAGCAAGATATTGAAAACCTATTTGAAGAAATAATGACAGAAAACTTCCCCTACCTGCTGAAAGAAATAGACTTACAAGTCCAGGAAGTGCAGAGAACCCCAAACAAAAGAAATCCAAAGAGGACCACACCGAGACACATCATAATTAAAATTCCCAGGGCAAAAGACAAAGAGGGAATCTTAAAAGCAGCAAGAGAAAAACAGTTAGTTACCTACAAGGGCGTACCCATACGACTGTCAGCTGATTTCTCAACAGAAACTATGCAGGCCAGAAGGGAGTGGCAAGAAATATTCAAAGTGATGAATACCAAGAACCTACAACCAAGATTACTCTATCCAGCAAAGCTATCATTTAGAATTGAAGGTCAGATAAAGAGCTTCACAGACAAGAAAAAGCTAAAGGAGTTCATCACCACCAAACCAGGATTATATGAAATGCTGAAGGGTATTCTTTAAGAAGAGGAAGAAGAAGAAAAAGGTAAAGATAAAAATTATGAACAACAAAGTGACAACAAATACGTATCTATCAACACGTGAATCTAAAAATCAAATGAATAAAAAATCTGATGAACAGAATAAACTGGTGAATATAATAGAATCAGGGGCATAGAAAGGGAGTGGACTGACAATTCTCAGGGTGAAGGGAGTGTGGGGGGGGGGGTGTGGGAAGAAATTGGACAAAAATCTTACATCTATGGATGAGGACAGTGGTGGGGGTAAGGGCATGGGGTGGGGTGGGAACCGGGTGGAGGGGAGCTATGGGGGGAAAAAAGAGGAACATCTGTAATAATCTGAACAATAAAGATTTATTTTTTTAAAAAAGATGCATTAAGGTTAGGATTCAAGGTCAGTATGTCACTTGTCTTTAGTATTTGGTGGCCTTGCCCTTTAGTCAGCCAGAGTGCCTAATGACTATTTCATAAATATTCCTAGTATTCCTGAACTTGTGGGATAAATGATCTTATAACTGCATAAGTTACTATCATATTCAATAAATATAACAAGGTATAAAATTCCTATCCTATATAATAAAATCCTAATATGCAAATTGACTGAATGACAGAACGACAAGAGGGCAGATGCTCAATGCAGAAGCTACCCCCTGGTGGTCAGTGTGCTCCCACAGGGGGAGCACCGCTCAGCCAGAAGCCAGGCTCATGGCTTGCCAGGCTCAAGGCTGATGAGCACAGAGGCGATGACGGGAGCTTTTCCTGTCTCCGCTGCAGGCAGGCAGTAAGGAGCTAGGAGTCTGGACTACAAGAGCCCCGCCTGCGAGAGGTATGTCTTGACTGCTGACTTTTCTTTTTTCTTGCTGGAGCCTTCTATAACTTATGAAAAATACCTGGTAATTAAACCCCAAGACTGTTAGCTCCTCTGATTCAAATAGCAGGACAAGATAAGGTACTCTCAAGGTTACATTCTTGCATACCCCTCCCCCTGCTGTTTTCAGAACTCAGGGATAATTCCCACCAAGGAGTCTCTAGTTCAGTGATGGCGAACCTTTTGAGCTCGGCGTGTCAGCATTTTGAAAAACCCTAACTTAACTCTGGTGCCATGTCACATATAGAAATTTTTTGATCTTTACAACCATAGTAAAACAAACACTTATATTTTTGATATTTATTTTATATATTTAAATGCCATTTAACAAAGAAAAATCAACCAAAAAAATGAGTTGGCATGTCACCTCTGACACAGGTGTCATAGTTTTGCCATCACTGCTCTAGTTAGTAGAAAGTTCTCTTCCCCCCTCTCCTTCAAAAAGACCCCTTTTGAACTCTTCATAACTTTTGTTTTAAGTACTTTTGTTTGGGAAAAATACTAATAAAACACCTCCCCAAAACATCTGCTTTGACTGTCTCCTGAAAAACATTTCAGTCCAAAATTCTCCCTTCCTTGTCACCCAGCATCCATTACTCTTTAAAAGGGGCCGCGCCATGTGTTTCTTGCTCCTGTATTGATTAGTAATGCACCAATCCTTTCCTCTCTTGGAAAGTAAAATAAACTCCCTCTTTCTCTACATCTACCTCTTCTCTCAGCTGTGAATTCTTTCACAGTGCTCTCACCAGCTAAAACCCCAACAAACAGAAGAATAGATAATCAATCTGAGTGTGTATTCATACAAAAGACTATTATGCAGCAATAAAAAAGAAGTTACAAATACATGAAATAAGGAAGAATCTTATAAAACTCTAATATGCAAATATACCAAACGGAGGAACAACCAACCGGTCGCTATGATGTGTGCTGACCACCAGGAGGCGCACATGGAACATGGCAGGCATTGGCAACAGGTGGCAAAGCGTGAAACAGGGTGGGCATCGGCCACAGCAGGATGGTGGAGCAGGTGAGCGGGGGCACCAGACCAAGGCGGGGTGCCAGTGTCATCGGGGCGAGCGTCTGGCAGTTACTGAAAACTCTTTGCTCCCACACACCACGATCCTGCCCAGCACTCGCATCTGCTGCTGGCACTGGAGCCACTGCTCGCACCTGCTGCTGGCGCCCAACCCCGGCCCCAATCACTCGGCACCATCAGTGGGTGTGAGTGGCAGCTGCCGACCCTGATCACCCCTCAGGGCTTCTCCACCTCCCCCTGCTCCTGAGGGGTGATCGGGGTAGCAGCCGCCGCTCGCACCTGCTGATGACTCCGGCCCCACTCACACCCACTGCTGGCGCTGGCCCTAATCACTCTGTGCCATCAGCGGGTGCAAGCGGGACAGGCGCTGTCAGTGCATGGGAGCAGCGGCAGCAGGAGCAGGGCTGCTGGCAGAGAGGGGACCAGGGAGGGGCCGCGGTGGAAGGGGCTGGGCGGGGGCACGGAGGATGGGCTGAGACCTGGCCCTTTGCCCAGTGCAGCCTCACAGCCCACAGGTCTTTTCACGGTGCATGAATTCGTGCACTGGACCCCTAGTACTAAATAAAACAAGACTAGACACCAGAGTACAATTTCTGTGACTGAACTTAAAGTTCTAAAACTGGCGAAATTAATCTGACAGAAGTCATAAAAGTGGTTGGATAGCTGATGACTGTAAAGAGACATGAGAATCTATATATACAAAAGGCTAAGCAACCTTCTGACCGTCTGACCAGCTGGTAGGTATGACACACACTGACCACCAGGGGGCAGATGCTCAATGCAGGAGCTGCCGAGTTGCGGTGACTTGGCAGCGGTGCTCCTCGGGTGATGCACCCCAGAACCAGAGAGGAGGGAGCCCGATCCCAGGGTGCATCACCCAAGAACTGCCCTCTCGCAATCTGGGACCCCTCAGGGGATGTCAGAGAGCTGGTTTTGGCCCGATACCTGCAGGCCAGGCCGAGGGACCCCACCTGCTGGAGGGACCCTGCTCACGCCTCAGACACCCTTTGAACCGTGGCACCATCCCTGCCGGGGAGGTACTGCGGGAGGTTGGCTCCAGGGCATGTCTGGCCACTCTCACCCAGATTTCTAGAAATCGACACTGGAGGACATGGGGAACACACACTATTCTAAGAGACTGTATTATCCCCTCAGCAGTCTGTGACTCGAAATAGGTGTGGAACAACTGCTCTAAATCTTTGTTTCTCTGACACCACATTCTAAGCTATCTTCTGATTATCTGACTATTCTTCCTCAGTGTCCTTTTAAAGACTTCTGTCTTTAACCCTTTAACTGGTAAATATTATACTGTAAAGACAGTATTAAGTTAACATTTTTGCATGTTTCAGATCAGTTCTAATGTCAAGTTGGGCTTATATCTGTAAATGAAAAAAAGTGTTGCTACCACTATCATGAAACATAGAAAGTGCTTCTTTTCAAGTTCTACTTCAAACTAATAGCTATTTTCAAAGGAAAATTATTCTTAACTCCAACAGTGATGATACTCTCATATCCTGAAATCTTAATAAAGTATGCTTACTTATAAATGTTTTTGTTAAAAGATTGCTACTAGCAAGTAAAAGATAAACAGATTATTTGGTTTAATAGTTCCTCTAACATCAAAGAAAACATATTAAGAAAAAATTTTAAAACCTCATGTCCACTAGACATTGACAAAAATTAAACTCATGGGAGCATTTGAGCTCTGGCTGCCAGCATAAGGGGTCACTTTGGCTTAAATAAACTCTTATGAAAATTCTCTAAAAATAACCCACAAATTAAACTCATAAAACAAGTTCTTTTTCAAAACAACTTTTCAAGAACTAGTATAAACAAGTGAACAGAGAGCCATAGACAAAGACCATGAATAAAAACTGTGGCAAAGAATGCATGGTAATTCTTATGACTTTTTAAAATGTACACAAAACAAACAACCTACTTTTTAAGAACTGTTTATCATTAAATTATAACTCACATGAAAATTAACTTGGATAAATTAGGCTTTTGACTTTTTATACACTCTTTATTCCTCCCAACTACCACTGAAAACAGTGACAAAGAATAACTTAGTCATTATTGTGATAGTATAATTAATTATTACAAAGCTTTTAGAGGGTCAAAGTATAAAGATATTTTTGGGAACTCTAAAAGCCTTCTAAAATTATCCTATTTATTCAGCTGAAGAAATATGGCATCAAGATTGCTAAAGGGCATATCCAATACCCATTTTCCTTTCAGTTGGCATTCCCCTTTTGGTCCTTCCCCCTTCTTCCTGCATCCTGCCTGAAATGGATATATGACAACTCCAGCCACCTTTTTGGATTCTGTGGTGACCTTAAGATGGAAAGCATGTACTAAGGATAGAAAGCTGAGGAGAAATGAGCTTAGGATCCTCATGATGCCATGATGCTGCCCTACCAGCCCTGGATAGCCCATCTCCAGACTTATTTTAAGTGAAACTGAAAAACCACTATACTATTTAAGCCACGTATTTCCAATTTGTTAATAGCAGTCAGGAATAATTCCTGAAATAGAATTTGGTACAAGAAGTGTGGGAACCCAAACACTCCTCCTGAGCTATCCTGAGCCCTTGGTGGTCCTGCCTGTGAGGAGTGTAATAGATCTCAATTTTTGCCACTAAACATGGTAATCCTGAGAAAGAATCAATCCCCTGGTTTCAAGATATACTCCTCCTTTTCTTTACTGTGTAGCAGCAACCCTACTTGCCTTAATAATCAGCATAAATCACTGTACTAGTGATTTATGGCAACTAGTACTGCCTGTTCATTCAGTGACAATAAGGAGACAAAAAATGGTCACATTCTCAATACACTAATAAAGTAGGTACTACGTGATTGCCATTTCACAGGTGGAGAAATCACAGAGAAGTTAAATGCCTTTAACTTCTCAAATTAAACACTAGGAAGTTGCAAACCTTAAATTCAAAATATATAGTAAAGACTTCAGGTACAACTTTTGAGCAATCAGCCAATAGAGTGAGGAGAAACTTAGATGCTCAAAAGGCCTGGCATAGAAATAAATATGCATACACTTTGCCACACACTCCTATTTTCACTGAAGAATTATTTAATAGAAAAAAGTAAGAACTTAAACACATAACAATCTGGGATTGTTTGAATAAGAGCATTCATACAATGGAAAACAATGCAGTAAAGTGAACAACCCAATTGATCATCAATATTAGAATGGATAAACAAACCATGGTATGTTTTAGTACAGTGAGATGTTATACAGCAATAAGAACTAACATAATACTTTCACCTGCAACCAACAAGAGGAATTTCAGATAGAATGCTGAGCACTAAAGAGGCCAAACAGAAAACAACACAGACTATGTGATTCTATATGTTATCTACACAAGAATTAATAGCCCTAGAATTGGTGTCAAGAGGAGAAAGAGTGTCTAGGAGGAAGTGATAGGACAACTACAGAAGAACTGAACACAACAGCCTGGAATAATTCCCACTTATGATTTGGGTCCTCGTCATTTCTATAACCCCTGCATTCAAGCAAAATCAAAATAAGAAGTTAGGAAAAAACATTAGTTAAAAGAAAAATTCACTTAAAAGCAATTTAAAGAAAGACAGTAAAAGAACTAAAACTAAAAATGTCGAGAAGGTTACAGAAAACATTAGAATAAAATAAATACATATAATAAGTTACAATAAAAGGTAAGAATCTAAAGGTTAGAATAATTTTGAAACAAAAATAGAACTCAGAGCCTGGCCCGTGTGGCTCAGTGGTTAAGTGCTGACCTATGAACCTGTAGGTCATAGTTGGCTCAGTGGCTGAGTGTCGACCCATGAACCAGGAGGTCATGGTTCAATTCCAGGTAAGGGCACATACCCGGGTTGTGGGCTCCATTCCCAGTGTGGGGTGTGCAGGAGGCAGCTGGTTGATGATTCGCTCATCATTGATGTTTCTCTCTCTCTCTCCTCCCTTCCTCTCTCTGAAATCAATAAAAACATATTGAAAAAAAAAAAAAAAGTTCTCAAAAATGTAGTTTCCAGACCTTGGGATTAGCAGAGATCCTTTCAGGGTTTCACAACATGAAAATTATTTTCATAATAACATTAAGATGTTTGCCTTTCCACTAGCAGCTATTATATTCTCCACCATGAAGTATTCACCAGCAGGATCACTTTTATTCAGGAAAAGTCCCTCTGAAGCAGTAATAATTCTATTAGATGTCCACCACTGAGTACACAATTCTTTAACTTTACGGGTGAAGAGAATTCCATAGAAAGCATACTTGTGAGAAGCCCTTGTGCAGTTTCAGTTGTGAATTACTAGTCATTTTTTTTTCAAACACCATTTTTACTTGAAAAAAGAACTGACAGACAAGCAACAGTTATCCAGACTTGAATATTGGGCCAACTTTCTAAAAGATGAATAAAGTGAGCCTGTCACTTCAAAGAAAATAAGTGAGAGTACTTTTTGCCAATACTAAACCTGAATTTCCAAGAGAAAATTAGAATTTTCGGAAAACTTGAATCCACCCATCTGGAGCCTGACATATTTCCAATATATACACATTTTTTATAAGAACAGTGGGGATATTAATGAAATGCAAGAGTAAATCAGAATCTCTATGGATGTAATCTAGTACTAGTATTGTTTAAAAGGTCCCTAGATGATTTTTGAAATTGCCTTGGGGGTTCAGTGCTGCTAAGCATTCCCATAGGTAACATCCTCAGCACTATTGATTAAAACGTAGCTCATTTAATGACAAGCAGCTCCAGCTTAGGCAATAATATCCACTTGGGACTATGCCACTCACTGATAAGTTGAACTTTAACATCTCGAAATATCATCGAATTAAATTTTCCTGCTTTGATTCTATGGTCTTCAAGAAATCTTCTATTCAAATTTATTTCCTAGATCAGTGTCTCATCTATCGTATCCCAAGGTAGTTATCCCAAGTTCTACAGAGAATCAAACCCATCTACTGTTTATAAAGATTAACTTAGCTCCCATGCATTTAAGATGATACTAGGGACACACTATCCTTAGGAGGATTGAGAAAAACACTCACTAAAATAATTTTCTATAGGCTTAATTCTCTCCATGAAACCAACTGAAAAGGCTGCATGAATTAACATTCCAGTTTAGAAGTGTTTATTAGAAGTCTTTGCAACCTTGACCAAGCCTCTAGGTTCAATAAGATATGCTTTATGAAGCTGAATGTACTGAGATAAAAATTGACTTATTTTGTCACACGCTCTACAGCATAAATACACTTTAATGTCACACAGGAGACAGGTCCCTTCCCCCAGAATTGTTTTTGAAGATGCAATTTATGTCCTTCTGAAAGGGCAAGGGCTACACCCTCCATCTTGCCCCAGGGTAAGGGCTACGCCCTCCATCTTACCCAGGATCTTCCATTTTTGGGCAGCCATGTGCTCGGCAAGGAGCTTCTTCCCAGAAGCCCAAGCCTCTGCTAGCCACACCCAGGATTTCTTTAAACTAACCAATGACAATCAAGGGAAGTGCGTGCCATAGATATGACCACATCCTGTGTAACAAGACACCGACTTGCGCCTGGCCAATTGGCAGGGCCCACAGTCCTTTCTCCTCCCCTTACTCCACCCCCCTATAAAACACCTCTTTGCACAGGGCTAGCTCTCTCTGCCACTTGCCGCTGCATCGGTGAGTGTGGTTGGAGAGCCGAGCTAGCTCGAATAAAGACTCTTTGCTTTTGCATCAGACTCGGCTGGCTCCCTGGTGGGCTTTTGGGGATCTTGAAATCTGGGCATAACACTTCCAATAAATTTGTATTAAAAAGGCAACATTTTATTTAACAAAGCACCTTTTCAAGTTTAAACAGGTCAAATTTAAATTTTGTCATATATATTTAATGTATTCATCAGAAAAATAAATTCTATATTAAAATACAATACAAACATTTCTAAAATCTATACCAAAAGAATAGAATTTCATGGGACCTAAAGATTTTAAATCAAGGGAAAAGGCAAGGGTTAGGACCAAAGCAGTTAAATTAAACCCTTTGTACACCATAAGCGCCTATAGTTGTTTTAAAAAATCATTTTTCGTAAGAATTTTAACTGAAAATATTGAAGAACAGCCGAACTGTGAGTAATATATTTATTTTTATAATATTCATGGCAAATTGATTTTTTAAATTAAATTCAAAATATCGTGGCATGTGGGGATGGTTTCTGTTTTGGACGTGTGGCTGTTAGCTGGTTAAGATCCAATAAAATCTTTTATAGAAACTTCTACGGATGTTTTTTCAGTATCCAATTTAGTGTCCTACTGTAATCTTATTCAACATCTTGATTTAGTGCTAAAAAAAAAAAAAAAAAAAAAAAAAAAAAAATCCCTTTCCTAACTCAGCACTTATCCATTTTTATAAAAGCTCCAGTTGAGTCTTATGTTTATTAAAAGAAAAAAATTTGCAAACATTTAGGTGGCTATTATAAGCTTTTATAATCCAAAATTAGAGAAGGAAGAGGAAGGAAGTGAGGGAGAAAAGGACCAATAACCATAATCCCCTGGATTAAACTGGCTCATTAAAGTTGATGCTACAAATTCCCTACTATCACTCTACTAGTGTCAATATTTTTTTTTTAAATTGCTAGGAAACTGAGAACTTTTTAATCAAGAATGCAAGTGTGAAACTGTTAGTGGTAACAGAGGAAGAGACCTGAGATTTAAAGTAATTTGACTGAACCTCCACGAAGAAGGGCTGCAAGTGAACCGATAGCAAAGCAGGTAAAAGAAGTTCAGGATTATAAGAATGGATGCTACATTACTTATTCCTTCTGTCAAACAGTAATCTCAAATGTGATGTCAAAATAAAAGTTTATATGTAGGTTTATTCTATACTTTGGTTAGTAACCCAGATATAGGAAATAAAACTGAAAGATACTTACTATAGTAACCATATAATACAGTGTCCTCAATCTGTCTGCTGACATTAGCATTAGCCCAGTCCTAGGACAAAAAGGAAACAGAAATATTAATGAAACATACATTTGTTTAACAGTTATAGTTAAGTTTTACCATGACAGAATATCACTCATAAATGTATCAACTCAAACAGGTATGGTCAGGACCTTCAAGAAGTGACAGACAAGCAAATGCTGAGACAGGAAGATAACATAGTTCTGGGGAAACACATAGAAACAGGAGGCGCCTAACTAAGACTGAAGTTCAGGGATAGTGTCCCAAAATAATGAAACTGAGACCTAAAGGAAGAGAGGTCATTCTTGGGGGTGGGAGAGGCAATAGGGAAGAGGGAAGAAAGGAACATACATGGAGAATTTGAAAAAAACTGCAAAAAGCTAAACAAAGATTCACCAGAGCTTTTTGGAAAGGTAAAAGAAAGCAGGTAGAGCAGCGGTTCAACCTGTAGGTCGCGACGCCCTTGGGGGTCGAACAACCCTTTCACAGGGGTCGCCTAAGATCATCGGAAAACACATATATAATTACATATTGTTTTTGTGATTAATCACCATGCTTTAATTATGTTCAATTTGTAACAATGAAATTGGGGGTCACCACAACGTGAGGAACTCTATTAAAGGGTCACGGCATTAGGAAGGTTAAGAACCACTGAGGTAGAGTGAAGGAGAAGAACAGATTTGAAGGACTAGTGAATTATGATCATGCTAAGTATTTTGGACTTTGTCCTAAGGGCATGGAAAAATAGTGATGAATTTTTATATAGAGTGACAAATATAATTTGTATTTTAGAAAGCTATTTGAATATATATTATATTATATATACATATATATACATATATATACATATATATGTATATATATGTATATATGTATATATGTATATGTATACATATATATATATATATATATATATATAGAGAGAGAGAGAGAGAGAGAGAGAGAGAGAGAGAGAGAGAGAAAGTATTATATACTAGAGGCCCGGTGCACGAAATTTGTGCACGGGTAGGGTCCTTAGGCCTGGCCAGTGATCAGGGCAGATCAGGGCCTTCCGGCTGCCGGCCAAGGCCTTCCTTCTGGCTGCTGGCTGGGGCCTTCCTTCCCCAGCTACCAGCTGTTGGCTGGGACCTTCCTTCGTTCCACACTGGCCCCTGGTGGTCAGCGCACGTCATAGTGAGCGATCGAACTCCTGGTCTCCTGGTCAAACTCCCAAGGGGACACTTTTCATATTAGCCTTTTATATATATCTATATATCTATATCTATATCTAGATCTATTTCTATAGATATATATAGATATAGATATATAGATATTACCTAAAAGATGCCCTGGCCGGGTAGTTGAGTTGGTTCACGTGTCATCCCAATATACCAAGATTGGGGTACGAACACAGTCAGGGCACATACAAGAGTCAACCAATGAATGCATAAATAAGTGGAACAAATCAATGTTTCTTTCTCTCTCTCTCTCTCTCTCTCTCTCTCTCTCTCTCCTCTCACTCTCTCTCTTCTCCCCTTCCTCTCTTTCTAAAATAAATTTTTAATTAAAAAATACCTAAAAGATAAATGGTGGTAGATGGAGACTTAACTTGAGGTGGTGAACAAAATATCACCTACACAATACAGTGTATAGTTGATGTATTGTAGAATTGTGCACCTGAAACCTGTATAATTTTGTTAACCAATGTCACCCCAATAAATTTAATAAAAAAGGCAAAAATACTTAAAATAGTCAATCTAAGCTCTTTTAAATTCATTCCACACAAGTTTTCTGTAAATTAGTAATTTAACTTAGAAAATTCATTCAAATTAACCTTTTTACACAAAAGTATATATACATTAATGAATCAGAATTGAGTTATGATGGCAAGTCTTTTTATTGAATATCCTAAATTTTATGCAGATGAAAACTTAAACCTGGAGAGTCTAAGCAACTGGTCATTGCTATTAAGTAGGAAGGCTCAAATTAGTAAATGTAGGTCAATTTTTTTCAATATACTTACAGAGGCCAAATCATTATCAATATCCCACTATAAGTACTCTTAATGAAGGGTATGCACATTTAATTCTCCAAAAATAATTTAGGTTTCTTCCTTTTCTTTTTCTTTGCTTTTTAATCTATAGACACCTCTAAAAATGAACATCTACAAATTTCTTACAGACAAATACCTAAAAGAACAAAAATGTAGGAAATCCAAATTTAGCCTCACAAATGGAAAACCTTGACACATGATGCACAATGAAAAATAATATTTTTCCAATAGCAATTAAGACTATAAGAAAACTTAAGAAGGCCGAAAGACATATGAAAACATGCTCAAAGTCACTAATTATACGAGAGATGCAAATCAAAACGACAATGTGTTCTCATCTCACACCTGTCAGAATGGCTATCATCAACAAATCAACAAACAACAAGTGTTGGAGAGGATGTGGAGAAAAAGGAACCCTTCTGCACTGCTGGTGGGAATGCAGACTGATGCAGCCACTGTGGAGAACAGTATGGAGCTACCTCAGAAGACTAAAAATGGAACTCCCATTTGACCCAGTGATCCCACTACTAGGAATATATCCCAAGAAACCAGAAACGCCAATTAGAAAGGATATATGCACCCCTATGTTCATAGCAGCACAATTCACCATAGCTAAGATTTGGAAACAGCCTAAGTGCCCATCAGCAGATGAGTGGATTAGAAAACTGTGGTACATATACACAATGGAATACTATGCTGGGGTTAAAAAAAAAAAAAGGAACTCTTGCCTTTTGCAACAGCATGGATGGAACTGGAGAGCATTATGCTAAGTGAAATAAGCCAGTCAGAGAAAGATAAATACCACATGATCTCACTCATTTGTGGATTATAGAGAACAACATAGACTGATGAAAAGGGACAGATCCAAAGACTGAGAAACAGCGATCAGGCTATCAATCCCCAGAAGGAAAGTAGGGGAGGGCGGGGGTAAGGGGAAGAGATCAACCGAAGGACTTGTATACATGTATATAAGCCAAACCAATGGACATGGACAACAGGGGGATGGGATCATGAGTGTGCAGGGCAGGGGGGTGGGGGGAGGTTGGGGGTTAATGGGGGGGATGAGGACACATTTGTAATACTTTAACTAATAAAAAAAAATGAAAAATGAAAATTAACATTTTAAAAAAAAAGTATTCTACCAAAAGTGGCAGATTTTGTTATATATAAAAAAACAATTTAAAAATTAATAAACCCAAAACTCATTATACACTTTAAAAAAAAAAGAAAACTTAAGAATAGGTTAAATAAAAATTTATGTTAACTATATAATGAAAACCAACAATTAGACAATTAAAAAGATCTAAAGAAATGGAAAGTCACATGTTCTCACATGAAAATATTATAAATATTAAATCCCTCCTAATTAATCCATGAAACTATATACTGCCAATCAAAATACCAATTACTGGTGGGGGGGGGGGGAGCTTGACATGCTGACTCTAAAAGTCATCTGAAAAACACAAGCAAGAGATGGGTAATTTTTTTGAATAACACCAACAATGAAGAATTTAAAGTTACTAAACTTTATTAAGAAAACATAAAAATCTATTATTATAGTAACCTTTCAATTCCCAAATGGCAAATTTAAAACATTAATTATATCCAATAGCGGCAAATGTGGAGGAAAAGCCATTTCCTACACAGTAATAGTAAGGAATATAGTCTATAACCTAGATTCACATAAATCAGGACAGCTCTAAGTACATAGATATGTTTTAAATGAGTAAGTAGTACTATCCAATGAATGATATGAAGATCTCTTACTGGGTTGCCTGGCAACAAGGTAGCCCAAATGGGGCCTTCCCTTCCCACGCAGGAGGAGGAGCCACACCCAATTTCAATTATGGGACAAAGGGGCCCAGTTTCTAGGGTTCAGCAACTGGAATGTCCTAGTGCCCCATGAACAACTTGCATCTAAGCTCACACTTCTTGGAACCCAAGTCCAGACTGTCTATTTACCTGGAAAGCCACTCTTCTGCTTGCCCTACAAGAAGAGGCAGAGGCACCTCTGCTGAGATGTATGCACTTTGAGAAAGCTCACCTCTTTACAGAATGTCAAGTATATAAGCACTTGTTTGCTTACTAATAATTATCCCCGTAAATTCCTGCCTGCACCAAGTAATGTTTATTGATTTTTCACCATGAGACCTTTACCCAACAATATTCAGAGTAACACCGTTTAAAATATTAAAAACAACAACAACTAAACTGAAGACAATCTACATGCCTGGTAAAATGTATTACTGTACATTCATAACATGGAATATCATACAGAGATTAAAAACAAATATAAATAAACTGGCATAGCTGGACATCCATGAAGTAATTTTGAGTATGGGGAAGCAGAACAAGTTGCAACCAACAGTTTTAACAGTCTTTGTCTAAAAAAGTACTGAAAGAAATACCCACACAGAAAATGGAAAGTGTAAGTAGTGCTCACCACATAGGAATGGAAAAGCACTGGGGAGAATTCTATGCAATGATTGGAAATTTTTTCAAGTATCTAAATGAATATGTACATAAACAAAGCTTCAGCTCCTAACAGCTGTGTTTCTCTAGTGATTGTTTATACATCAAAACAGAAGTTTAAAAAGATTTCTGAAACTTGAAGACTTTTGAAACAAGATAATTACATCTATCCTTACACAAACTCCCTACCAATTTCCAAGACACTCCCATAAGGTATTAACATACCCACTGAGAATCTGTTAAAAGCTAAACTTTAAAATTGGGTAAGACCCCAACTTCAGAAAAAAAAAAAATAAGTGTTAGAGAGATTGAAGGTAATTTAAAGCCAAAGATTCACTGCAATTTAGTATTTTTTACTCTGCAATGCTCTTTTGTTTAACCAAATCTTGTGCCAAAAAGAAACTAAGTGTTACTGTTACTATTTTAAAGCTAAAACTATGTGTAAAATATACAAAATTACTCAAGAACTATTAGTGTATTTGGCTTTTATACACTGTCTTGCATCCAAGGTATCTAATGTACTGTCCAAAGAATTTAGTTTATGAAACCTTCCTTCTTCCACATTTTGAGAACTACTATGCCCTTGATACATTTTATAAATCACCCCCTCCCAGAGTGGAGACCAAAGGAACTTCAGAGTAAATTAAGACTCAAAGGAATGTGAAACAATCAAGAACTAATACTAAATAGAAAATATTAAAGAAGAACATTTCAAAAGAAAGGAAAAGGGAATAAATATCATAGGAAAAAAAGATGTATGGGTCATACATATAAAATTCCCTTTCCCATTCTTCAGATGACATTTTGAAACACTTAGTCCAGCCCAAAATGACATTTGAATCTCCTTAATTTTACCTGATAACCTTCACCTTAGACCAGTGTTCTCCCTCAGAGGTGATTTTGTTCCCATGGAACATTTGGCAATGTCTGCAGACATCGGGTTGGGGGAAGTCAATATGCTGCTGGCATGTAGTGGGGTAGAGGAAAGGATCTACTAACATCTATAATGCACAGAACAGTCCCACACAACAAAGAATTATCCAGTACAAAATGTCAGTGGTTGAAAAACACTAACTTAGAGGTCTCTATAAATAATATGAAGCCAAAAGAACTTACTCAACTTACTACCAAATCTAACACCTAGATTCTACCTATATTTAATAGTTAACTCTTCCTTCTGCTAGGTGCCCATACCATGTATAGCCAATATTTCACTGTTAGACACCACCCCCCTAAACTCCTTTGCCTTCTCAAGGACACTGCACCTACAATAATAACCTCTCCACTCTCAAGAAGTTCTCCAACTCTACTGAATACCTAAGTACACAAACCCTACTAATTTCCATTAAACAACAAAGAGATCAATCCATACTCAACCACCACAAATAAAAACACCTCCCCTGACCTGACTCTACTCTCCTAAAGGACAAAACTCACCAAAAATTTGTCAGCATTCCCTATCGCTACCTTCTCACCTCCCTGTCCACATTTAGCCCACTCCAACATGATAACCCTAATGCCTCATTGAAATTACTTTTCATGCTCTTCGGTTACCATTGACCAAAGCCAACAGTCACTTTTCTACCTCTCTCATTTCACTTCTCACCATTCGAAAAAGTTATCATTCTCTCTTCCTGAAACACATTCTTCTAATTATCATAGCCTCCCTCTTCTGATTTTCTTCCTAACTCTTAGGTTACAGCCTTTCCCCTTCAGCTACTTCTACATAATGAGCATTCTAATCCAGCAGTCACCAACCAGTTGTCCATGGACCACTGGTGGTCTGTGAGGTCCGAAAGGTTGGTGACCACTACATGGTCCAATGCCTTCTCTGACTACTCACTCTCCCCAATTACTAGTCAGTCCATAGCTCTAAATAACATCTATATGCTGATGATTTCCAAATACTTCACTCCAACCCAAAAGTCTCCCTGAAATATCAACTCTCTATTTGACACCTCCACTTGAGTATATACATCAGGAACTTGAAGTTAACTTACACTAAATACAACTCTTTTTTATACATTCATCTGCCCATATGCATGCACATGCCGTTTGTTCCTTCAGGCTTCCCTATTTCTTTAAGGTATACAAAAACCAGACATCGGTGCTTAAATTTTGTTTTTCCTTCACCCTCCGTAACTAATTCATTAGTAAATCCAAGCAGTTCTATTTCCAAAATATATACCAATTTTAATCATTTTCTCTACTAGCACCACACCACTCAAATCCAATTCACCTTATCTTTTATCTTCATTAAATTCACCTTGCAGTTAGAAGAAAACCTAAACTCATTAACAGGACTTAAAAGTGATAAGTAATCTGGTCCCCACCTTCTCTTGATCTCAGCTAGTACCAAGCACAAGCCCCAACACCACACTTCACCCAAAAGACCAAACTCATCCACACCAAAAGCGTCTTTATCTATTGATCCGTTCTCCCTAAAGTCACTCCCTCTGGCTCTTTACCTGACTAGCTTCTCTCATTTAGGTCTCAAGTAACCTCAGCAGTCTGGCCTACCTACGTAATTTGGCCTTCCAATCCTCCTATCTAAATTGTCCACATCCATCTGTTGTATTTCCTCATATGAAGTTAGCTTGTTTTGCTGTTTACTGTTGGTCTGGTTTTACACTAAGTAAGCTCCATGAGAGTAGCAGCCTCATTTGTTTGAATTGTTAATCTGCACCACTCACATTTATCAGGTACATAGTATACAAGCTTAATAAATAAATATTAAGTGAATGAATATATGTAGATGTAATGAAAAGTACAAAGTTCTCAAGATACAACTACCACCATCTGAGAGTAGGATTGAGGCACTAGGAGAGAGTTCAATCCTGATACTTAATAATAGGCCATAACAAGATTAATCACTGGGAGAAGGGAATAAGATATATTTTAGCTATCAAAACATTAAATGGCCCTGGCTGGTGTAGCTCAGGTTATTGGGCATCATGTTGAGCACAGAAAAGTTGCTATTTGGATTCCAGGTCAGGGCACATGCCCGGGTTGTGGGTTTTATCCCTAGTGGGAATGTGTACAGGAGGTAATCGATCGATGTTTCTTTCTCTCTGTCTTTCCCTTCTTCTCTCTCTAAAATCAGTAAAAACATATCTAAAAAAATAAAAAAACAATAAATATTTTGATACCATACTTAACTACTAATTTTAATTTTACACAACGTATAAAATAAAAAATATTTGTTGACATTATGTTGTAATGTACCCCGCGAATCACAGAAGGACGCCTCAAGAAGTCGAATTAAAGAGTCACGTTTATTGCAATCCGGGACTATGAGGGGCCATTCCCCAAATCTCATAGTAATAAGATGGCTGCAAAACCAGACTTATATAGGCAAAGATCACAAAGGTATTGATTACATCACAAGGTTTGGAATGAGGAACCTGGTTTGCAAAAAAAGCAGTTTACAGAAGCAGAAGCAGCATGTTATCTAAATTATAGTTTTGGGTCTCCGGATCAGTGAATTGACAGAAACACATTATCTAGAGCCCTGGGGTCTGGAATGAGGAGCCTGGTCAGACTTAAGCATGTTATCTAAATTACAGTTTTTGGGTCTCCGGAACACTGGGTCAACAGGGACACGTTAACTGGAGCCCTCTGACCTTGGGATAACTGTGCTGTCCTTCCCAGGTAAAGGAAAATGTGCTTTCTAAGACCAGTATGACCACAACCAATGGGATATTCACAGTACAATCAATAGGGTATTCAATCGAGTGGGGTGATCTATATAATTCAGAAAATCAAAATAACTTTTCTATTATTTTAGCAAACAAATAAGTACAGAAACCAAACAGCAGGGTTAAAGTTAAACTACAGTTTCTACCTGAGATGATTGCTACCATACTTCAATTACTATCAATTTTTTATTTTCTTTGATTAATACACTTTGTGTAATACTATCCAAAGTTACTGGCCAACTATAAAAGACACTGTAATAGGATACTTACAGCTATTTTTTTTTTTTTTTGAAAATTCAAGTTGAAAACATATTCCTCTCCTCTTCAAATAATAATTATACCAGGGATAATACTAAGATATAGATACAGCTAAAGATCCTAGTAAACAAAGAGCTCTGGAGCCAGTCTGCAGAGCTTCAAATCCTAGCTACAGCACTTAGGAGCTGTAGATAGGTTACATCACCTCTCCAATCCTCGTTTTCTTGCCCATAAAAACATGGACAATATTAGTTACCTCATACAGTTGTTTGGGAGATTAAAGGCAGTTAATGTATATTAACCATTTAGGACAGACACATAACATAGTAAATATTCAACAGATATTAGTTCATACAGTATTTGGCACATACTAAGTGCTCAATTAAATACTTGCTAAATGAATACCTATAGAAAGTAACGATAATTTTTACAAAAATCAAAATAAATCTAAATCTAACCATAAAAACAGTTCAAATTATTTAAGCCCAGTTGGCCAAATTCAGGAACTTATTTTGGAACCATGCATTATTGAGATAACTGAAATAATATTTTATTCAAATATTTAAGTACCTACATGTGTGTTAGACACTGGGCATATAACAATAAATAAGACCCAGTTCCTGCCCTATAGAAGCTTATACTAATAAGAAACTGAAATTAATCTGAATAAAAAAGGAACTCAGAAATCTTCCATTTCAAAACCCTTCATTTAAAAATAGGAACAACCTCCGGCCGCACCCCTCCCTCCCCTCCCCCTGCAAAAAAGGAGAAAATTAAAGTCTTGAAAAGTTAACTGATTTGGCCAAAGATACATGCCAGACAGTTAAGAACCCAAGATTAGAACTCAGGTCTTATAATTCACAGCCTAGTGGTCTTTTCACTATACCACACTGACTAAAAGTACTCAATAAATAAAGATTAAGATTCTGATCTGCCACTAACAAAAACCCTTCTAAATTATTTATTTAGTGCATTAATGCAAATCAAGTCAAATACACTTCAAACTATGAGAGGCACAAAAATAAAACCTACTACAATTAATACATTTTCAGGTTAACAAGACATTCTTCAAATTTGGAGAATTGTCAAAATAATAGTCTTATGTCACTCAATCGTCTATTTCTAGTCTTCTACGTTAGTTGTCACATTCTCAGTGCCTATGCTGCATTTCGATTCTCATTTATTCCAGAGACAATAATATATACTGGACTAATAAACTTAAACACTTAATTGCCAAGAATCTGAAAGAAATAAAATCATATAGTATAATAATTACCTTAAATGTACCATTTTGATTTTTCATGTAGGAAACCAAAAATATATCCACTGGTAGAAGTGCTGATGTGATAAGTGCAATTGCCAGAGAAAAAATTGCTGTTATAGTGGAGACAACTTCGCTTTCCCGCTGACTTTGGTATTTACGAACATATATCCAACAGAATGCCAAAATAGCCTGAAACAGAACAAAAAGAAAATGTTTTGTTATTGCCCTATATATTCTCCAAAACTGATTTTAGCATGTGTTTGTTTCCAATTTATATGAAACTTTAATAATATGAAACTTTATATCAATATCAATTAAAAGTTCTTTTAGATGTGTAAAAAACTTAAGATTGATAATTTTCAAAGCCTATTTCATGGATGCAGTACAACCTCACTTAGGTGCAAAGACACACAAAGTAAAAGTTAATGATGACAGTGCTCATTTGCCTATATCCTCACAGAACACAGTACAATAATTAATGGTTTCACACAATGTCATAGTTATAACTAGCTTTGAATACTTTTTCCCTATAGAGCTCTCCAACCTAAAGGAGCTATAACTACATGTTCTATCCTACTGAAGCATCACAGAATATAACTTGAATTGAAATTAACTTCTGCCCCATTATGACAGTTCAGGAGTACCATTCAGCTAAAGACTAACTAACTGCCAAGAATCACTATGCAACTGACACATTATACTATAATTCAAATTTTAAAGAGCATTAAACCACAAAAAGTGCACAATGAAAATGGATACATGTGCATTGCAAGGAACTTTCCAGTGAAAAAAAGTACACTCAGAGAGGTACTGAGGCTGACATCTGTAATCAAGCAGGTACTCTTAATAGTTAGCAATGTCTTTCTATTAATTAACAGAGTAGAGGAATTCAGTCTCCTGATTCTCTAACTTTAGGTTAACATCGGAATCACCTGGAATACTTATTAAAGCACAGGCTGCTGGGCCCCACTCCCAGAGTTTCAGACTCATGCGGTCTGAAGCCGGGCCAGAAAATCTGCATTTGTAGCAACTTCCCAGGTGAGGCTGTGCTGATCCAGTGAATACATTTCAAGAACCTCTGCTATACTCAATTATAGGAGATTAGTGTCCTGGTGCATGAATTCCTGCACATTGGAAGAAAATTAATTAGAAGAAATATTTTAATATTGCTATTCACCCTTTCTCTATAATAAAGGTGTCAGAGATGAAAGAAAATTAGTAAAATGTACATGAATATATAAATTGATAAATAAAAAATAACATGATATAACCATGAATATTTTCCATGAAATTTTTACTGTCAGAATCTTCATTCATCATTACTTTTTTTAAATATGCTTGGTATTCGGGAATATTCATTATCATTTGGACAAACTTTCCCTTTTCTACAACATCGAGTAAATTTTCCATCAGATGGTTTTTCATCAGAGAAATTTAGGGATAGGCAAAATTAACATGTAACAGTCATTCCACCACAACTGTATTCAATAATTGCATCCTCAATTACCTCATTTTTACTATGAAGGCAGTTCCTACCAGTATTGATAGTACTTGTCGGTGACTGTTCTTCAGACATATTCTGTCAACAATTTCGGCTTCAGAATGGCAACAAAAACGTGATGTCATTACATGGCACCCACAGCCACCATCTGTGGACTGGGCTGGGCTGTGGGCTGCATTTTGCGCCATGGCAGAATTGGCTACGATTTGGTAGGCTGTTGCTCTGGGTTGGTGGTGGGGCCTGTGTCTCAGTTGGGGGAAGCCGAGTGTTGCTTTGTCAGCGCCAGGTCCACAGTGCCGTTTCTCTCTGTGCACGTCATAAGCTCCTGAATTGAGCATCTGCCCCCTGGTGGTCAGTGTGCATCATAGCAACCAGTTGGACAGTGGGAAGGACACTTAGTATATTAGCCTTTTATATATATACTAGAGGCCCGGTGCACAAAAATTTGTGCACTCGGGGGGGAGGGGGGGTCCCTCAGCCCGGCCTGTGCCCTCTCGCAGTCTGGAACCCCTCGGGAGATAACGACCTGCTGGCTTAGGCCTGCTCCTGGGTAGCAGAGGGCAGGCCTAACCCCTAGGTGTAGCCCCTGGTCGGGCTCAGAGCAGGGCCAATTGGGGAGTTCGAGCGCCGCCCCCTGTCATGCACAGAGCAGGGCAGATTGGGAGGTTGCGATGCTACCCTCAGTAACGGTCAGGATAGGGCTGATTGGGGGGTTGGGGCACCGTCCCGTCACAGTCAAGGCAGGGTCAATGGGGAGGTTTCGGCGCCACCCCCTGTCACGCACAGAGCAGGGCCCATCAAGGGGTTGGGGAGCTCCCTCCTGTCACACACAGAGCAGGGTCAATCAGGGGGTTGGGGAGCTCCGCCCTGTCACGCAGAGCAGGGCCCTTTAGGGGGTTGGGGAGCTCCCCCGTCACGCACAGAACACGGCCCATCAGGAGGTTGGGGAGCTCCCCCCGTCACTCACAGAGTAGGGCCAATAGGGTAGTTGGGGCACCGCCTCCTGTCACCCACAGAGCAGGGCCGATCAGGGGGTTGGGGCGCCGCCACTCTCACACTCAGGGCAGGGCCGATGGGGAGGTTATGGGTCTACCCCATCACACACAGAACAGGGCCCGTGGGGTGGGGGGGTTGGGGCGCCACACTCTGTCACACACAGAGCCGCAGGGCCGATCAGGGGGTTGGGAAGCTCCCCCCTATCAGGCACAGAGCAGGGCCGATCAGGGGGTTGGGGCACCTTCCCCTGTCAGGAACAGAGCAGGGCCGATAGGAAGGTTGTGGCCCCGCCTTCTGTCACATACAGAGCCGCAGGGCGATCAGGGGGTTTGGGAGCTGCCCCCTGTCACGCTGATCCCGGTGCCAGGAGGCCTCGCAGCTCCGCTGTCCTGGTGCTGGGAGGCATACTACCCTTTTACTATATAGAATAGAGGCCTGGTGCAAGGGTGGGGGCTGGCTGGTTTGCCCTGAAGGGTGTCCTGGACCAGGGTGGGGGTCCCCACTGGGGTGCCTGGCCAGCCTGGATGAGGGGATGATGGCTGTTTGCAGCTGGTCACACACCCTTCAGGGTGGGGGTCCCCACTGGGGTGCCTGGCCAGTCTGGGTGAGGGGCTGAGGGCTGTTTTCAGGCTGGACTGAAGTTCCCAACTGCTCCTTTTTTTCTTTTTCTTTTTTTTTTATTCTGAGCCAGCGTTAGCTCTAAGGCTCCAGCTCTTAGGCCTCCGCTCCTGAAAGCACGTATCTGGTTTGCTTAGATTCTACAATCGAAACTCTGTATCAACTCCAGGTCTGAGATCCCAGCTAGCTGAAAGCTGGTTTCTGGGGTTTTGTTTAGCTTCTATTTTTGTAACTATGTTTCAAACTGCCAGCTCAGAGGCCTGCAGCGACAGGCGGGGAACGTTGGAGTCCTCCGTCACTGAAGCAAGCAAGCCTCATGTTAGTTTCAAGCTGCCTGGCTGCCAGCCGCCATCTTGGCTGGCAGTTAATTTGCATATCTCCTGATTAGCCAATGGGAAGGGTAGCGGTCGTACGCCAATTACCATGTTTCTCTTTTATTAGATCGGACTAGGGGCCTGGTGCACAAAGATTCATACACTGGGGTGGGTCCCTCGGCCTGACTTGCCCCCTCTCCAATCTTGGAGCCATCAGGGGAGCCCTCTCCAATCCGGGAGTTTCTGTCTGTCTTTGCAATCATACGAGTGAATTGTCTGAGACCCCAACCCAGTTTGGTTTGCTGCTCAAAGAATAATAGAGGCTGTTTTCTTTTCTTTGCTTCACTGGTGGAGATTTCCTGGAAGTTTTAGGATATCTTCCCTTTAATTTTTCCTAGATACTCTGATTGTACTTATGTCTCTCACCTTTGTTTTCCCTCCATCCCCCACTGCAACAGTAACTTGCTCCAGGCTCACTTTGCTCTAGTGTCTAGGACCGTGGTCGGCAAACCGCGGCTCACGAGCCACATGCGGCTCCTTGGCCCCTTCAGTGTGGCTCTTCCACAAAATACCACGTGCGGGTGCACACATAGTGCAATTGAAACTTCGTGGCCCATGCGCGGAAGTCATTATTTTGTGGAAGAGCCAGTATTTTATGGAAGAGCCACACTGAAGGGGCCAAAGAGCCACAAGTGGCTCGCGAGCCATGGTTTGCCGAGCTGCAGTTTGCCGACCACTGGTCTAAGAGATCCATCTGCCACCAGAACTATAATTCCCAGCATTCCTGGTGCTCCCTGCGCTCTTGGTTTTCCCTTCCTGCTCTGTCTCCGTCCCACAGCCTCCCACTCTGCCCAATCCTCTAAGTCGTCAGCTCTCCCTCTCTGCTCTCCGTCTGGCAGCTTGTGGATCCAAGTTCCCCAAGCTGCTCCACTCTCTGCTGGCTCTCCTGCTCTGCTCTCCACCCAGTGCCTGTGTATGCAAATTAACCTGCCATCTTTGTTGGGTTACTTTGCATACTCACTCCTGATTGGCTGGTAGGCATCGTGGAGGTACAGTCAATTTACATGTTTTTTATTATATAGGAGATTATACGATAGATGTCACGTAAAATAGCATCTTAGAGAAGTTCATAAAAGAAACTAACATATAACTTGCCAACTATTATAAGGGGTTGGGGACTGCACCCCAACCCCTCCCAAGATTACAATTTAACTGGTCTGGGCTTTAGAATTTTTTTAAAACTCCCAAGTTTTTTTTAATGAGCAGCCATGGCTGAGAAACACGGGCAGAGGTAGGAATGAGAACAGATGTTTGCTAAACTAATGAGCACACATACTGCCTGGGATCATGTTAAAATGCAGATTCTGATTCAGTGAGACTGGGTTCTTAAGTTTTCATTTCTAACAAGTTCCCAGGTGCTTACCTAACTTTTGAGTAACAAGAGAGAATGTGCTTTAAAGAAATGGAGACTGTCTTATATAGTAATGGGAAATTTGAAAGGTGGTGTAAGCCAAATTACTGAGGCTCTTGTTGAGACAAGATAGAAGGGTTTGATATAAACTATCAGCTTAGAGGAACGAGATCTAACAATTCCTTATGTGGCAAACATTCTGCTTGCCCACAATTACAAAAGTTATCAATCCTAGTGTTCTGATTCTTTAGTAGATGACTGGCAACAGTGTGTTAAGTACCCCAGACCCCTGGTAGTCCCAAAACCCTTTCTGAGGATTTGCAATTTCAAAATTATTCTCATAACAATACTAACATGTCATTTGCCTTTTCCACTATGTTGATATTTACACTCACAGTGTATAACTCATGGCGGGGAAAACTGCTGAAAAATTAAGCATGAGTCCAGACAGTGGCACCAAACTGCAACCAAGGTGTGACGGCTGAATCCAGGAAAGGTGGATACCTGAATACCTAGGGGTTGGAAGCCAATTGGCAAGGAACATTATTTTTACTTGAAAGCACAACTGACTGACTATGGTTGTGCAGACGTGGGTATTTGGCAGATTTTGTCAAAAAGAACAAAGGGGACCTATCACTTCAACAAAAGCAACTGACCATATGTGCTGCCAATGGTCAAATTCAAGCTTTCAAATGAAAATTAGAATTTTGGAAAACTAGTATCCAAAACTGTGCTTGACTGTTTCACAATACTTACTTCTGGGATTTCTTATGACAAGATCAGTGGTGATATTAATCAATGTAACATTTTTATATTATGTAATGAAATATATATCCACATTTGGGAGATCTGTATAACTCAGTGAACCAGTGTTTTCTAAATGACAAATGCATCATGTTATAAAACCATGCATGGTGAAAAGACCCATTCAAAGTACAACATGGCCCAATGGATGCTAATGAGACAGAATTAAAAGTTCATTGATAGGGTTTCAGATTCCTTATTGTAACTAACCTTAAAGAAGCTTCTGCTACTGAGTTTTGGTGTGGTATTAAAGAACAATGTCCACAATTACCTAAAAAATACTCCTCTGCTTCCAACTACGTATCACTAAAACTGGATTTTCTTCATATACTTCAACCAAAGTAACTTATCTCAAAAGGCTGAATGCAGAAGCAGACATGAGAATCCAGGTCTTTTCTAATCTAATAAGCCAGGAATTAAAGATTTGCAGAAAATTAAACAATGGCCCTTATTAATAATTTTTCTACGTCAACATCCAATTTCAAATTCCTAATTCCCTTCACATTTTATTTCGTTCCTAGTATAAGATCAACTTAAATGCCTTCCCATCTTCATCTATCCAAAGTCTACCTCAATTACACTTTCTTCCAATATTGTTCTCTATTCCCTGAAGTCCTATTCTATAAAATCATACTTTGGTTTTCAGTACTTAAAATACCTGAGAATTTTTGTTTTCCTACCTATCTTCCAGTTCTCTCAGAGGCCACAATTTCTTTTGTTTGTATCCTCCTACAATTGACAGCAAAGCTACTACCTGTGAAATGTTTATTCATTGGTAACAGCCAAGATATTCCCACTAGACTTTGATACTCGTTACTTGCTTGTTTTTCTTCTAAACCTACTGAATACGAGGGTCTGGAAAAGCCAGTGAACTCTCCAAGTACAGGACTGGAAGGGCTATGGAAACCACAGCCAAGCTTTAGGGTTTCCATTTTCTTCACCAAGAGGGGTAAACCATGTTCCCATGTGAACGCAGTATTATTTCCTGCCAAAGCAAAGGTTGCAAGAGAAACCTTTTTGTAAGTTTTCACTTCTTTTCTTTTTTTTGGTAGGGTTTCTGGTAGAGTTGCGACATTTACCAGCAAGGCATATTACATAGGCTGTAGACACCGTGTGGCATCCAATAAGTACAATTAAACGTCTTGATTTCCAGAAGTGAAGATAACAATTGTTTGGTTTGACTTTTGTTTTTGTTTTCATAATGCAAAGTGGCTAAAATACCTGGGGACGGAAGCCAACAGCAGGGCTGAATGAAGACGATGAGTGTGAATGGGGCAGGGTGGGAAGGGTAGCTCAGATGGGTGGCAATACACACACCCTGATTCTGGCAGTAGAGAGGGTTACAGCTTGCCCCACACAGGTTTCCTTCTACACCTACCAACAGACTAGAAAGGAATGTGAAACCTTGAAGTCACAAGGAACGAACACTCAAGTCACCAGGGCAGAATCGCACAATGGGCTGGGAAGGTTGGAGGCTCAATGACCCCGAGGTAGGGACCTGGTGCAGAGAGCAGCAGACAGGCCCTGCTCTGAGTCCACCGCACCAGGGCCGACAGAACTTGCAAAGATCGGGCACAGCTGCCCCACCAGCCAGTGCTCCCGCCTCACCGGGGACCAGAGGCCGCCCCATCCTTCCCCACCCGAGGTTCTCCTCCGGCCCCAAACTCCACCCGCCCCAGGGCCCAAGTCGGGGGTGAGGGCAAGAGTTTCGGGAAAGGAAACCTGCAATATTAGATGTCTTCAGGAAAAAGACAGCGAAAGAGGCCGAGAACCAGTGCCCCGCCCCCCAGCCCCCAGCGCTGCCCCCATCCCCGGCGCCGAGGAGCCCTCCAAACCCCGCCAGTACCCCCATAGTCCCAGGTAAAGGCACGACAGGGAGAAGAGTGCCTCCCGCGCCCCGGGAGGCCAGCGGCGGGGCCGGCCCCTCCCTCTCTCCCACAAACGTAAACACGGGGAAAACTCCAAGCGCCTCCCCTACCAGCAGTAAGAGGCCGAAAATGCACCAGCCGATCACCAGCTCCGCCGAGGCCGCGCCCGCCGTCTCCGCCGCCATCTTCGCTTCCGGCCCGGAAGGCTGCGAGCCGGGTGGTGGGGAGAGGGGAGGGGAAAGGGGGGGAGTGCGAGGGACGCGGCGCCCGCGCACCCTAAAGGTTAAAGGGACGGAGGGGGTGGAGCGAGTGGTTGCCAAGGAGACCAGCCCATCAGCGTCCCTCGGCGACAGGTCGGGCGGGGGGCGGAGCGGCCGGGACCACTCAGGGCCGGCGCGCGCCGGGACGCCGTGACGTCACCGCTACGTCAGCGCGCTGTCGGCTTCCGAGGTGATGCGACGGTCTAAGCGAGGCTGTCCCGCAGCAACGCAAGCTTTTGAGATGCTACTTGATTCGGCCCAAACGAGTGGACTGGAAAAGCCAGGGAGCGCCGCAAAGGCTGCACTGGCTGTATCTGGAGATTCAAGCCAACTCGAGGTGTCTCCACCTCCTCTCAACGGGAAGTTTATCCCCGGCGTCCAAGGCTGAGTGCAGAGCAGAGCTCCTCACCCGGGTCCAGGAAAGGCCCACTCTGAAGACACAAAGTTTACCTACAGTGGTTCTCAACCTTCTGGCCCTTTAAATACAGTTCCTCATGTTGTGACCCCCAACCATAAAATTATTTTCATTGCTACTTCATAACTGTAATGTGGCTACTGTTATGAATCGTCATGTAAATATCTGATATGCAGGATGGTCTTAGGCGACCCCTGTGAAAGGGTCGTTTGACCGCCAAAGGGGTCGCGACCCACAGGTTGAGAACCGCTGGTTTACCAGCTAGTAGTTGACTTTCTGATTTGCTGGTATTGGAGCAGGGCCTGGCCTGAGAAAATTCTTTGCTGGAGACTGTTACGTGATATTATGGTCTTCCTCTTTATAGCTGTACATGTGGGTGCATTTCCATGGTGACTTCATATCCCAAAGGTATTTGAGTTTGTAAACATCTAATGAAATGGCAGGTTCTTGTAATATTAGTAGGAGAACAAAACAGATACTGCCATGGGTCCGTAATGAAGCAGAGGGAAATAGTTCCTGGGAAGTCTTGCCGGGTTGGGTCCACTGCAGGGTTAGGTACATATTTAACCATGGCATTCAGCAAACATAATTGTAATGTAGTCAAAACACAATTTCATGAGTGAATCCCACCATCTATGCATAATAAGTCATTTCCTACCTAGGACCTGTTTCAGGCTGGAATCGGATAGCAGGGAAGAAGTGAAGTGGTCTCCCTGCCAGGACAAAAGGAGGAGGGAAGGGGGAAAAAAAAAATAGACCGCTTTAACATGAATTGGTACCATACTGGGCCTGCAAATGTTTGAACCTGATTCTTCTGTGGAGTAGTCACTGCTCTGGAGACCTCTCTCCTATAGTTACCTGAAAGTGAACAGAGACATCTCTATTCTGGGTAGTCATTTAGAATTCCTTCTCCGGCTGCAGGGCATACTGTGGTCTTTCTTCTGCCTCTATCTTCTAAGGTCGCCTAACCCTCTCCTGGAGGCCCACTTGGGTTGGAGGAGAGGTCTAACCTGGACCAGTTTTTCCATTCCCCCACACGATGAAAATCTTTTCTATCAGAAATGATCAGACATAAGCTTGCACCAAAAACTTTGGGAACACAAGCCAATCCCAATGTAGCTGCATTCTCCCAGGTATACCATCAAAGCAATCAGCCCATCTTTGATAGATCCCTGAGGGAGTCAGCCTGCCCATCACAGTTGGCTGTCATAGTTCTTCCAGGCCTGAATTGGGCACCAATCCTTTGTATTTCTCAATTGCAAAAATCACATTTCAAATAATCCAAGTAGCTCCTTTAAGACTTCCTATGCGAGGTTAGGGGTTAGATGGTAATATTGCACCCCAATCTTACCCCCTATACTCACATCACTCCTGGGGGTTAGAGGTGGGGATCCACAGACGAGCAACAATTCTGGAAAAAAAAAAATCCCTTCAATTTTTCTTCTACTCCAATTCATTAATATTTTATTTGGCTGAAGAGTACAGTTATGCATTCAAATTAACTATGTATTATGCCACTGGATATTAATATATTATTTTTAGAAAACAGCTAATTTTTCTACAGCAATTTTTTACCTGTTGAAATTTCAAAATATTATGCTGTCCATCTAAATAAGACACTTGAAAAACCTAAAAATGTCGCTTTCTGTCATTTTGTCTGTGGTTCCATTGCTAACAGATAATCCTCCTTTTGATTGACAAATTCTTTCTTTAGCTATTTTAATACCTTCAGTCAGGTTACAGTTAAGCCTTGCTGGCCTCAGATCCTAGTGACTTTGCACTTGTCTGTCCTGATCCATTATATGTTGATTTAGAATTTAGCTCTTTGTTGTGCTCCATGTACCACCTACACTTAATCTTCTGTCAAAAGGATTTAGCAGTGATCCAGGGTGAAAATTACTGTGGTCAGAGGAAGTTTGAGCATGCTTGATCCTCCCAATATTACATTATCTCCCTTCCCCCTTAATCCTCCCACTGTCATCCAACTGAATTGGTCATCACAGCCCTAAGAAGTTTCTTCTTTTCTTTGTGAAAGGACTTAAAGTGTGTTTGTAAGGTAATTGGCACATATGGTTGAGAGGCATATTGATTCTGCTGGAACATTTGCTCATTTGTATATAACCCAGTGGGGAGCCAAAATTTTTGCACAAGAGCCAATCCATGAAAAATTAAATGTTTATGGTCTACATTTTTCATTTGAAATCGAAATAGCTTTTAGAGGGCCAGAAGTATAAGGTATATTTTAAAATGTAATTTATCTATTTCATTATATAGAAAACTGTGTTTTTGATTTGTTGACACAGAGGCAACTTCCCAATTTCTCATCCAAAAATTAGATTGCATACAGTATCATAATGTGAATTATGAAATTCACATTTCCATATTTCTGCAATTATAAACTCTTAATGGACACTGTTCATATACTTCTCCTAATGGAACAAACATTTCCACATGAACTGGTGATACATGTTAGTTTTCTTAAGGTTTTTCTTCTGGCTATGAAAGAAATGCTTTAGTTATAGTCTAGACATGTTAAAAACAATCTTTTAAGACTTTCAAGTGTTCTTCATTGTGTGAATTCCCAAACCTGGTGTTTATGCACTTTAAGGTATAAAAAAATAAATTTGTTTATATAGCTCACACATAAAGTAATTTCAAAGTCAGCTTATGATATGAATAGAAATTATAATAAAAACTTATTTTGAATTTATGATGTCTAGGAATGATTCATAGCACACTCAATAATTTCAACAATGGATGTATTTTTTTTTTAATTTGGAGCATATGTCCCTCTTTTTTTCTAATAACAGGATTCCTCTCCTGTCTCCAACCTTTATTCTTCCTCATGGTGGTGTGCCATTTGCCTCTCAGCTTATATTTGAAATCAAAGTGTTCAATTCTCACATATTAATGAGTTTAAAACCATAAAGTTTGTAAAACTAATTGATCTTATTAGAATGTATGGATATAAAGTAGCTTAGGTGCACATAGCCATATCTGTAACACAATATAAAAAAATTTAAAATTGATCTTTAAGTTTTTAAACAATTGATAGACTAAAAACATCCTTATGTTTTCATCTGTTGCCAAATATATACTGTGAATTTTTGTATTGTTTTTATTTTATTTTATTTTTTAAAATATATTTTATTAACTTTTTTACAGAGAGGAAGGGAGAGGGACAGAGAGTTAGAAACATCGATGAGAGAGAAACATCGATCAGCTGCCTCCTGCACACTCCCCACTGGGCATGCCCTTGGCCGGAATCGAACCCGGGACCCCTGAGCCCGCAGGCCGACGCTCTACCCACTGAGCCAAACCGGTTAGGGCTTGTATTGTTTTTAATTATATAAATTAGGACATTTCAAACATATCAAATTCTGATTTTTTTAGTATTTTAATTAAAATATGAAATATATTTCTTAAGATTTGGAGACAATTCCAGGAAGATGTAACACTGGGCTAGGTTTGGGGGGGGGGGAGGGGGTATGAGTTTATTTGAGTCAAATTGAAGATATATACCAGGGAGTAGGATTTCAAATGCCCCTGGGCTAGGTTTTAAAACATGAAAAAGAATTTATTAATCAGACTAAGAGAAAAGTGAGCAAACATCATTCCATCACAGAAACAGCATGTATAAAGGCATAGAGCATGAGGTACCATGTTCAGTATTGCTTAAGCATTCAGTGTGTGAGTGGAAGGAATTAGCCAATTAAGAGACTAGGTCATGAATGGATCTATATTCCTCACTAAGAAACTTGGACTTCATCCTATAGGTGATGAGAACCAGTGAAGTGATCTAAGTAGGCAAGTGATATAATAAGACTTGCCTTTTACAATGGTTGGGGATGAGGAGAACTTGAAACAGGGATTTATTTAAGGTAAGCTGCTGTTACTATAGTCAAGGCAAGGGATGATAAAAGCTAATATGAGGCTATCAACATGAAAGGAGAAGAAATTTATGAGGTTTTAATAAAGATTAATTTTCAAGACATAGAATCTCAGTGTGGAGGGGAGGGATAGGCAATGCTGAAATCCATAAAGCAGGCCATCAGCAGAGCAGGCGGGAAACTCTGGCAGAAACTAACACTGACAGTCCACAGGCAGATTCCCCACCCCCGAACCCCCTAACCCGCTCAGGGAACCTCAGTTGTGCTTTTAAGGGCCTTTCAATTGATTGGATCAGAGTCATCCAGATTATCTAAAATCGTCTCCTTTATTTAATCAACTGATTGTAGATGGTATCACATCTACAAAATACCTTCACAGAAAACCTAGTTAGTGGTTGATTGAATAATTAAGTACTCTGACCCAGCCCTGTTGATACATAAAAAATGATGGTTACAGATCCTTTTTTACGGTTCTGAATTAAGAGATGTGGAGTGGCAGGGCCACTAAATCAGATAGGAAGTACATGAGGAAGAGCAGATTGGAAGTGAGGAATGACAGAGAAATCTACAGTGTTTTAGACTCTAAGATGCATTTTTTTCTTTTTTACATTTTAAATTAGGATGCTTCTTATAATTGATGACATCTTCCCACTATAATTGACTATTTTCTTAATAGATTATAAAATGATGGTGTACCTTATATTGAGGTACAATTGAGGTACAATCAATGATACCTTATATTGCAAAAAAAAAAAATAGGTAGTGGATTTAATTTGGTATCTTGAGTAGAGTGTCTGAGGGACATGGATAGCTTTAGTTCATAGAACATATAGGTAGGAAACTTAATCAAACTCAGCTAAGAGGATTGCCATGAAAATAGGACTTTTAGAGTCAACTATAGTCAATAAAAGTTGAAGCAATGGAAATGGATGACATCCCTAGAGAAAGTGAGTAGCATGAGAATAATAGTCAGTTGAACAGACAACCCTAAAGAACACCAACCTTTTAAGAGGGAGTGATCAGAAAAGAAAAGAAAAGAAAATTTCATAGAAGCAGAGGGAGAAGATAATTTTTAAAAGAAGTGAGTGATTATCCATGTCACATGTAATGGGAAGACTAGTAAGTACCCACTGAGTATGGCGATATGGGTGTTAGTAATGACTTCTAGAATGATCTCAGTGAGTGCTGAGGAAGAAGACAGGTGCATTGGATTGGGGAATGAAGGAGAATTAGGACAGTAGAGGTCATGAATATGAACAGTTCTTTAAGGAAGCTAAGGAGGGATGGAACAATGAAAAAACACGTGGAGGGGATGAGGGCAAAGGTGGATTTGTTAGAAATGACTCAGATTTTAACTTATTTCTAAGATAAATAGTAAAGTCATGGACCACAGTTGGCACATTAATCTAAGTTTGGTTATTAGATCATTTTATTGACAACTTTAACTCTGAGGAAATGAGGTAAATCAGGTTTGAGGAAGGGGATGAGTCAATCAGCCAGGATTCTGGAAGGAAACAGAGAGTACACCCAAAAGGGGTGATTCCAGATAGTTTAACGACTGGACTATTTACAAAGGTGTGAACAGGATTAAGGGAAACTAACCCTAGGGTTGTCACTACCACTCCTAAAAGGACAATGACAAGAAGTTACCGGAATCTAGAAAGACCTATAAGCTTATGAAAGAGCTGCCTAGCTGCCATTGTCAAACCACAGTCCCCAAAGAGAGAGCCATGACAAAGGACATAAATAGACACTTCTCCAAAGTGAACATAGAGATGGCCAAGAGACATATGAAAAAATGCTCAAAGTCACTGATGATCAGAGAGATGCAAATTAAAACTACAATGAGGTATCACCTTACACCTGTCAGAATGGCTACCATCAACACATCAACAAATGACAGGTGCTGTCGAGGATGTGGAGAAAAGGGAAAACTCATTCACAGCTGGTGGGAATGCAGACTGGTGCAGCCATTATGAAAAACAGTATAGAGTTTCCTAAAAAAATTAAATATGGAACTGACATTTGATCCAGTGATCCTACTTCTAGGATATCCTAAGACACCTGAAACACTAATCAGAAAGAATGTATGCACCCCTATGTTCATAGTAGTGCAATTTACAATAGCTCAGATCTGGAAACAGCCCAAGTGGCCATCAGTAGATGTGTGGGTAAAAAAAAATTGTGGTGTATTTACACCATGGAATACTATGCAGTGGTAAAAAAGAAGAATTTCTTACTCTTTGAGACAGCATGGAGGGACCAGGAGAGTATTAATGCTAAGTGAAATAAGCCAGTTAGAGAAAGAGAAGTATCACATGATCTCACTCATATGTGGAATCTAATGAACAAAATAAACTGATGAACAAAATAGATCCAGAGACATAGAAGCATGGAACAGACAATCAAATCTGAGGGAAGACAGGCGTGGGTGGATGGGTGGAAAGAGATCAACCAAAGAACTTGTATGCACATATGTGTAACCTATAGACATAGACAATAGCCTGGGGTGGGCTGGAGTGGGTCAATGGGGGAAAAAGAGTACATTTGTAATACTTTCAACAATAAAGATTAAAAAAAAATAGAGCCATGGGAATAAATGCACTGGTTCTCTTTCCTTACCCCCTTATCTCTCTCAATGCCCTCTTTTGGATGGACTTAACAGGAAGCCAAAGGGCAAGGGAGTCTATTTGATGCAAAGCATAATACTCAGCCTCATGGGGTATAGAGCAGGGTGGAAAAGGATAGTGAATGGGTCTGGAGGAGCAAATGAAAGACATTCAGCAGAGGAAGAAAGATTTGTCAAATGGGAGTAAGATCTGGGACAATGGTAGCCCTGGTAAAAACAGGGCAATTCCCACAGATTCTTTGTGTATTCTAGCAGTGGTGGCAAAAAATAATATTCTAATTTTTGCCTAGTTAATGAGAAACTGATATTTCTAATAAGAAAAGGCCTAATATCCTTTTCTTAATTATATTCCATTGTTCATTTTATATTGTATATGATGAGAGGAATCACTAATACCTATGGTTTTAAAAAATATTTTAATTCTTGGGAGAATAACTATACTACTCATATAATGTTTCATCTTTGCATTAAAATACAGCTTTCCATTAAGAGGCTGCTGCTCAGTTCAAAACTTTAAATAAACTGATATTTAATAAAAACATCTGGTTAGATTTAGCCCTGAAAAAATGAACAATGTTAAAACTTTTTGTATGTCTTATTGACCAAGTGACTTCTGTATGGTTGATTACATATCTATCTCATTTTTAAAAATTGATTTCAGAGAGTGGAAGGGAGAGGGAGAGATAGAAACAACAATGATGAGAATCATTAATTGGCTGCCTCCTGCATGCCCCCTACTGGGGTTCGAGCCAGAACCTGGGCATGTGCCCTGACCAGGTATCAAACTGGTGATCTCCTGGTTCATGGATCAATGTTCAACTACTGAGCTACTCAAGCTGAGCAACTGTCTCATTTTTTTTTAGCATCAATTATAGATAATCTTTAGTTAGCAGACAACTTAAGAATTGTGTCAAGTAAAAAAAAAAATGTTATTTCTATAAATACAAGACCTTAGAGAAAAAGGACTTACAATCAATAGCTATCAAATTTTGATTTTTAAAATTACTCTCATAAATATATAAGCATGTGTCCACATGCTTACTTTCTGAATTGATAGCTTATTGTCATTCAGACAAGCCCTTTCTTGTATTGAAGTAAAAGGTAGTTTTGGTAATAAATTTGATAGAAAGGCCTCAAAAATGTTTCTTTTCATAACTTTTAACAAACTAAAAAAAAACACAGTACATTTCCTTTTCTAAGCCATTACCAATTAATATTTGACCAATTCTAAAATACTTTTGATTTAGAAGGTAATATGAAAGCTTGTAGCCCTGACCAGTTTGGCTCAGTGGATAGAGCTTTGGCCTGGGGACTGAAGGGTCCCAGGTTCAATTCCAGTCAAGGGCATGTAACTTGGTTGGGGCACATCCCCAGTAGTGGGTGTGCAGGAGGCAGCTGATTGATGTTTCTCTCTCATTGATGTTTCTAACTCTCTATCCCTCTCTGTAAAAAATCAATAAAATACATTTTTTTAAAAAAAGCTTGTAAAGGCTAAAAAATCATCCCATTTCTGCCCTGGTGTTGCTCCATTGGTCCGTTGCTCCCATACATAAAAAGGTGGTGGGATTGATTCCTGGTCAGGGCACATACCCAGGTATTGAGTTTGATCTCCAGGGGAGCAGATAGGAGGTAACCAATCTGAAGTTTCTCTCTCCCATCAATGTTTCTCTCTCTCCCTTCTCTCAAATCAATTTAAAAATCAATTTTATTAGTTTTTTTAAAAGATGTTTACAACTCATTTTTTTCTCAGGCTGGATTTGTTTTCTGGTGGGCAAATGCAAATTCAAGTTTTCACAGCTTAAAAAAAAACTGTCCACCTTTACTTATCTACTCAAGCCAACTATCTGTTTACTATTATATAACCTCTATGATTCTTGGGCTACTTGTAGCCCAGTCGCATAGGTGCACATTCAAAGAAACCAGTTGGGTATAAAAATATAATTAGAAGCAAGTGAAATCTGTACTGTGTCTAGAGAAACCACCAAAGGATCATTAGGGTAATTAAACTTCTTTACGGTCCTCTTTAGACCTTACTCTCATTTTCTCTCACATGTCTACAGGGGCAGATTTACAATGATGCTAATGAAGCTTAAACATAAATGACCCACTTGCACAGGCATTTTCCATGGTCCCTGAAAGAGGCTCTAGCAATCCTGTTTTCTGTAAAAAAAAATTTCTCTCTTTTTTTATTGTTGATACTATTTTCATTTTGATCCTTTGATGGCAATGTCTCCTTCCAGTTAGACTATCTCTCCATCACACTTCCCCTTGTTGTAGGCAGTGGGAACCACACCAGGTATCTGACTCATGGGCTCAGACCAAACCTGAGTTCAGCAACCTCAGCACTTGGGTTCTGGCTGGGAAAGAATTCAGAGCCAAGACCCAAACTGTAAAATAACATTTATTTGGTAAATCACAGAGGTAGAAAGAGTAAGTTCTAGAAGAAATGGGCTTAGGAAACAAGCTATTGGGGTAAAGGAAGGGCCCTTGGAAATGGGAGTGAGGAAGCTAATGGTACTGTGCCTGGGGCAGGGAGGCAGAGGGGGAGGGGAAAGGCAAGGACTTGCTCCTGGGAGCAAGAGAGCTCTGGGTCCCCTGTCCTCAGCGTTTTTTTGTGTGTGTATTTTGGTATTTTTTTTTTGTCCTCAGGGTTTTAAGGGTGTAGACTTTAGGAGAGGTCCCAGGGGAAGATCTCAATAGAATATTCAGCAATTTTTCAGGTGTGTTCTTTCAGGGATGTGGTCTCCACTGATTGATAAACCGGCACCAGGGCAGAGGGTCATTACTCAATGCGGCTGGTCCTGAGGCTAGTTTTGTTGCTTTTCTGGGCCTGGAACTAAAGCACAACTAAGGCATCTCTAGGGAGGAAAGGTCAAGGGGTCCAAACCTCATGACCAGCAATATGCTAGGGGAGGAAAAGTCACCCTGGGGGTGAGGTCCCACCCTACAATTGTCCTTTGAAAGGCACCTGGGGCTTTCAAAGCCGATGCCCTCTGTACCTGGCCCATCATCTTCTGTTCATGTCTGCCCATCATCCTTGTTTGGCTCATGTCTGTCTAACTGCCTGCCACAATAGCTCCATGACACAAAAATCAAGATTAGAGGTCTGTATTATGATTGGTGGGGAAAATTCCATACCACCCAACATCAGGATTTGTAGGTGGTAGAAATAAAGTTTTGAAAGTATGGCGCCAGAATTAAGTCTGGATAATTATGGGGGGATTTTTGATGTTTGTGTTATTTGTTACCTGTTAAAATTTTTAATTTTTTTTCTCATTCTAAATGAAAACTTATGTTTGAGTCTGTGTAATCATAACTTGGTATTCTTTTTGTTGTTGTTAATCCTCACCCGAGGATATTTTTCCATTGATATTTTAGAGAGAGTGGAAGGGAAGGGGACAGCCAGAGAGAGAAAAACATCATGTGAGAGAGACAAACCTCTCACATGGATTGTTTGCCTCCTACATGCTCCCCAACAAGGGCTGAAATCGAGCCTGCAACAGAGGTATGTGCTCTTGACATGAAGTGAACCCGGAACCCTTCAGTCTTTGGGCCAATGCTCTATCCACTGAGCCAAACTGGCTAGAGTTGGTATTCTTTTTCTTAAGAAGGACTCCCTCACCCTGGCCCCTCAGTTGGTTAGAGTGTTGTCCCAATACGCCTTGGTTGCAGGTTTGATCCCTGGTCAGGGTACATACAAAAATCAACCAATGAATGCATAAATAAGTGGAACAACAAATTAGTGTTTCTCTCTCAGAAAAACAACAACGAACACCTCACACACAAGAAGAAGAAGAAGAGGAAGAAGGAGGAAGGAGGAAGGAGGAGGAGGAGGAGGAGAAGGAGGATTCCTCCTTCAAAGTTAAAAGTTTCAATCTTTTGGATAGCCTTGCAGGTAAGAAAAAATCTCTCTCTCTCTCTCTCTCTCTCTCTCTCTCTCTCTCTCTCTCTCCCTCTTTCCTCTTTTCAGGAAACTTTGTTGACAGACCGGCTGGCTTTTTCTACTAAGCACCAGTCCCTCCTTAACAGTGTCCCTCTCGTACTTTTCTTATTTCCCCATTTCATTTTTATTGCACGTGGCTCCCACCTCACAAAAGTCCTGTTAAGCATCTGAATTTGATCCCCCCTCCGCGCCCCCCCTCCACCCCACCGCCCTTTTGACTGCTCTTCTCCTGAGTAGTAGATCTCTGCTTTGAAATTAAATGTGAATAAAATCTTCCATCTTTTACACTCTTTTCTAGTATTTTCTCAAACTTATAATATATGGATGGATCTCTTTCAAAGAGGGAAAACATCTTGGAGAAATCCCATGTTGACCTAAGTTATTTTCTTGTTTTCTCCTCCTTTATATTGAATTTATTGGAGTGACACTAGTTAACAAAATTATACAGGTTTCAAGTGCACCATTCCACAACACATCGTTTGCACACTGTGCTGTGTATTTATTACCCCAAATCACGTCTCCTTCTTTAAGTTATTTTGATAATGCTATTGGAATGAGTGAAAAAATATAAAACTATGTATAAATTCTTTGAACTTATAGACATTATATAACTTTAAAACAAATAAAAAATAAATTTCAAATAGAAGTTAAAAAGAAGAAAAAAATCTATGTTAATGACATTATTTTAATGTGAGACATTATGGTGTTTTGCTGAAACAAAATCACCCAGTTATAAGCTTAATAGTAAAGAGATGCAGGCTCATGCCTGGTTATATAACTCATCTATTTTTGGATTGTGATGTAAATAACACAAATCTAGAAAATGTCTGTTCCCATGTTTGTGGTACAAAATGGTATTAATAACTTCAAGTCTCTGCTAATTAAGTATAGTCAGACTTTATGCTTAACTAAATCTCAGCTGGTGAGTAATCCTTTTGTTCCATTTAAAAATAAAATCATTTGATATTTGTATACATTTTCTTTTTCACTTGCGAATAATGTATCAGCACTATTGAAGTATGCATCAGATGGTTTTGGAATTGGAAATAGAACAATTTATCATTGCATATTTTCTGCTAATGAAGTATTACAAAGTGGAATGTACACAGATAAGATTCTTAAAATCATTTGTTCACACTGAATATAACATCAACTAACAAAAGAGGTTATTGTATCTGATAAGTCTGAAATGTCATATATATCATGGGGTCATTCAATTCTATCATCGCATTTTTTTTTATCCCAACAAATAAACTACTTTCATACATTCAGTTTGATGTGTCCTCTGATTTTCACTGGGTGTAAATGGGACAGGAAATATAAATTGCAGGATAGTTTTAAGTGGTTTCAAGTTGAGAGCAAAGCTTTTAGGCATCACCTTCTAAGGGTATCCTGACATCCCTAATGCAACTATTATATTTTAAACAGAATTTTGTGATTGGTAACTTGAATGTGGTATAAATATAAACTTTATGTGTTCATAAATTATAAATATTGAAATTGTTCTTTGTCTTGGACAAACCTAGCCTCTAAGTGCCTGTCATGCCCATAGGCCCTTTGAAGATGAACCTGCCCATAATTCTTTGTTGCAGGGAATATAAGAACACATTAGTGACCATGTTAAATGCTATATGATTCTGCAAGTATGAAACTGCACAATAGTATTCACTGATCAGGTTCTTCAAATGAGTCAGATGATCCAATACATGTGCAAAATAATTGTGTGATATTTTTGTGAAGATAAAAACACAGAATGAAAAAATTGGCTTAGAAAACTCTCAATCGAACCAAGATGGCAGCATAGGTTAACGCCGGAGTTTGCTGCTTTGAACAACTACTTCAAAAGTGAAACTAAAAGACGGAACGGACATCACCCAGAACCACTGGAACGCTGGCTGAGTGGAAGTCCTACAACTAGGAGGAAAGAGAAACGCATATGGACACTCAGAGGAGGCGCAGTGCTGAAGTCAAATTCTGAGGTGCGGAGTGCGCAGAGCAGGCTGGCGGCGGAGGGCGCGGTTGGCGTTTTCAATCGGGAGGGAGTCGCAGACTCTGAGCTCCAGATCCGGGCGAGTCTTTGGGGACCCAGACTCAAGCGGGAGAGGCGGGACTGCCTGGCTTCAGTCAGAGCGAGTGCAGCTTTCTCTCCGAGCTTTGCAGGGGGTGCTGGGACTCAGAGAGGCAGAGCCCCTGGGGACAGGACTGAGAGCCGCCATAACTGCTCTCTCTGGCCCACCCTGTTGATCCTGTGCGACCCGCCCCGCCCAAGCCCTGCACAGAGGCATTTGCTGGATAACCGCAGGCAAACGCCAGATTAGCACCTCCCTAGAGGACAGAAGTTCTCTCACTGCTGACACAGCTGATTCTCATAGCCACTTGGCCTGGAGGTCAAACCCTCCCTGGAATTAGCTACAACAATCAAGATTTAACTATAAGACCACGAACAAAGACCACTAGGGGGTGCACCAAGGAAGCATAACAAAATGCGGAGACAAAGAAACAGGACAAAATTGTCAATGGAAGATCTAGAGTTCAGAACCACACTTTTAAGGTCTCTCAAGAACTGTTTAGAAGCCGCCGATAAACTTAATGAGATCTACAAGAAAACTAATGAGACTCTCGATGTTATATTGGGGAACCAACTAGAAATTAAGCATACACTGACTGAAATAAAGAATATTATACAGACTCCCGACAGCAGAACAGAGGAGCGCAAGAATCAAGTCAATGATTTGAAATGCGAGGAAGCAAAAAACACCCAACCGGAAAAGCAAAATGAAAAAAGAATCCAAAAATGCAAGGATAGTGTAAGGAGCCTCTGGGACAGCTTCAGGCGTACCAACATCAGAATTATAGGGGTGCCAGAAGATGAGAGAGAGCAAGATATTGAAAACCTATTTGAAGAAATAATGACAGAAAACTTCCCTCACCTGGTGAAAGAAATGGACTTACAGGCCCAAGAAGCGCGGAGAACCCCAAACAAAAGGAATCCAAAGAGGACCACACCAAGACACATCATAATTAAAATGCCAAGAGCAAAAGATAAAGAGAGAATCTTAAAAACAGCAAGAGAAAGAAACTCAGTTACCTACAAGGGAATACCCATACGACTGTCAGCTGATTTCTCAACAGAAACTTTGCAGGCCAGAAGGGAGTGACAAGAAATATTCAAAGTGATGAATACCAAGAACCTACAACCAAGATTACTTTATCCAGCAAAGCTGTCATTCAGAATTGAAGGTCAGATAAAGAGCTTCACAGATAAGGAAAAGCTAAAGGAGTTCATCACCACCAAACCAGGATTATATGAAATGCTGAAAGGTATCCTTTAAGAAGAGGAAGAGAAAGAAAAAGGTAAAGATACAAATTATGAACAACAAATATGCATCTATCAACAAGTGAATCTAAGAATCAAGTGAATAAATAATCCGATGAACAGAATGAACTGGTGATTATAATAGAATCAGGGACATAGAAAGGGAATGGACTGACTATTCTTGGGGGGGAAAGGGGTGTGGGAGATGCGGGAAGAGACTGGACAAAAATCGTGCACCTATGGATGAGGACAGTGGGTGGGGAGTGAGGGCGGAGGGTGGGGCGGGAACTGGGAGGAGGGGAGTTATGGGGGGAAAAAAGAGGAACAAATGTAATAATCTGAACAACAAAGATTTAATTAAAAAAAAAACTCTCAATCAATAATCATTATTTTACTTTACTTTATCAATAAGATAATTATAAAAAACTTCTTATAAATTGATGACAGTGAGGGCAGCTGGTCTGTAGATTGGACAGAAGGAAATAAGAGGGGGAGGTTGAACAATGATGCCTAACAGAGATAAACAGAATGTAAACTCAGGAAGTTTTGAATCCAGAAAAAAGTTGGCCACTTAGCAATCAGAGCAGAAGGAGAAAGGTAAGGAAGAAGGTGGTAGCCATTACCTGGCAAAGAATGTTACAAGGCAGAAGCAGGGAATTAGCAAAAACCAGGAGAAGGAGGAAAGAAACACAAGCTATAACTCAGAAAGGAAGTAAGTGAAAATTTAATCAGCAGTGGCAGGCAGGTAAGGTAATCAGCAGTGGGAGGTAAGGTAAATGAGGATCAAAAATATGTCCGTAGTGGAGGAATTAATGATGGCATTGATGGATTCTGAATGACTTTCTACATTCCTGATGTCCATGAAATCCAGCCCTACCAATGAAGATTCCAGTTCTTCCTGTGCAGCCTGATTTTGGGACATTTCCTGGCTTCCCAGGAGGCCTGGACATATGATCGAGATTTCTTCTTTTATTTCCACTTATAGCCTTTTAATAAACTCCATATGACATAAGATATTCTGAAGGAGCTTCTGTCTTTGCTATAACAAAGAAGGTCTGATTAACACAACCTTTTTATAATTGCACAACACTGTACTCATTAGCTAGCATATGTTCTTACTATGTTATATTAAAATGCTCCATTTACTTATTGATTTTCTCCTCTTGAGTCTCTAGACCTGGGGCTATGTTTGTTATAGTGTTGGCACATATAAGTTATCCAGAATTTCTTACCAAATAATGAATGAAACAGCCATTGTAAAAAAACTACAAACACACACACTAGTCTTTTTTAAAAATAGTTTATTTATTTTTAGAGAAGAAGGGATAGGAAGAGAGAGAGAGAGAGAGAGAGAGAGAGAGAGAGAGAGAGAGAAACATGGATGTGAGAACACAGCATCAATTGGCTGCCTTCTGCACGCCCCCACCAAGATTTGAGTCTGAAACCTAGTCATGTGCCCTTGACTGGAATCAAAGTGGCAACCTCAGGGTACATGGGATGACACCCAACCAAATGAGCCATGCCAGCCAGGGCCACATTAATCTTTAATCATCTCTATGTATTATACATTTCATTTGTACAAAATATGGTTCCTGGTATTGCAGGAGCACTAGACATACACACATAAACAAACATATTTAAAAATGTATTTTTATTGATTTCAGAGAGGAAGGGAGAGGGAGAGAGAGAAACATCAATGATGAGAGAGAATTATTGATCTGCTGCCTCCTGCACACCCCACACTGGGGATGAAGCCAGCAACCTGGGCATGTGCCCTGACTGGGAATCAAACTGCAACTTCCTGGTTCATAGGTCAACGCTCAACCACTGAGCTATGCTGGCTAAACAAACATATTTTTGTGGAATGTGATGAACAACATTGACTGATAAACAAAAATGGATCCAGAGACAGAAAAGCACAGAACAGACTGTCAAACCTCAGAAGGAAGGCGGGGGGGGGGGGGGGGAGGGGGGGGTCGGGCGTGAGGCGTGGGGGGGGGGCAGCGAGATGTAAGAGATCAACCAAAGGACTTGTATGCATGCATGTTAGCATAACGAATGGACACGGACACTGGGGCTGGGGTGGTGGGGGCTTGTCCTGGTTGGGGGGGAGTGGCTGGGGAGGGGTCAATGGGGGGAAAAGGAGACATATGTAATACTTTAAACAATAAAAATAATAAATAATAAACATATTTTAATAAGAGAAGTTGCTGCTGCTTTTGGCAACTTCAGAAAATAACTCTCAAGCAGATATTAGTATACAAAGAATCACTGAGAACCTCCCTTACATAATATAGCATCAGGAACAGTAGATTCACTAGTGATGGGCATGGAAAAGGCTTAATAGAACCTTTTAACATTTCATCAATGCTGTCTTTCCCTGAAAGTCCTGATAGGCAAAAGCTGATTACTGGGGAGGAGAGTCCAAGACTTTCTGGGAGGAAAGGAAAGCAATTCCCACATCCTGTTGTCTGAGACATGACATTGGGAAATCAGCTGTGTGGACTGCCATGGTAATTTCCATTAGGTCTCAGGGTTCAAGGAAAAGCAAGAAACCTTTCAAATAAAACCATCTTGGGAAATTTGGTCTCTGAAATGTTATCAAAGTTGGTCCCCAAGCTTTATTTAAGGATTCATGCTAACTAGGTGTGAAAGGTGCCCCCTGACCCTGCCACAGTGGTTAGGCTTTGGAGAATAAGGGCTGATTAAGGGAAAGTTAATTAAAAGGACAGGCCACCTTGGGGCACCACTGTGCATAGCCCTGAACCAGCAAAAGCATTTCTTTCTTTAAAAAAAAATATATATATTTTATTGATTTTTTACAGAGAGGAAGGGAGAGGGATAGAGAGGTAGAAACATTGATCAGCTGCCTCCTGCACACCTCCTACTGGGGATGTACCTACAACCAAGATGCATGCCCTTGACCGGAATCGAACCTGGGACCTTTCAGTCCGCAGGCTGACGCTCTATTCCCTGAGCCAGACCGGTTAGGGCCCAGCAAAAGCATTTCTGAGGCAATGGACAACACCCTGGAGCTAACTCAGACCAGTTTCCAAAGGCAACACGGCATGCCGGGATAACGTACAGCTGTAGCTCTCTGGACCTGGCTCTTCGTGATTAGAAGTAGTATTGAACCCTCTCATAATGAGTGTGCCCTGCGCTTATTGGATGATTGGTGTATATGGGGTAAAAGGAGAATGACTCAATGGGATGAGATTAAACTTTTTGTTAATGGATACATTGGAGATTTAATAATTCATTTTAATAAAAGAAACATAATAAAATCATACCCCAATTATGTAGAGCAATTTTATTTAGATCAGAGGTTCTCAACCTGTGGGTCGCGACCCCTTTGGCGGTCAAACGACCCTTTCACAGGGGTCGCCTAAGACCATCCTGCAAATCAGATATTTACATTACGATTCATAACAGTAGCAACATTACAGCTATGAAGTAGCAACGAAAATAATTTTATGGTTGGGTCACAACATGAGGAACTGTATTAAAAGGGCCAGAAGGTTGAGAACCACTGATTTAGATATATTTATGTATAGAGTTTTTGCTTATTTATGAACATTTTTCATCTTTTCTTTTCCCCAGAGTCTCTTCTGTGTTTACTCTTTCCTTTCTGAACCAACGTGTAAAAGGGACTATCTTCTCTCTTGCTTGTGATATGCTATCCAGCTTGTAACTCCCACATGCCCTGGGCCTGGGCCTGGGCCAGCAGCCTTGCATCCCATTTTCCACTGCACCCTCCTTCTCTTTCACATGCCCATCTGCTCCACTTTGCCTTTTCTGGGCGTAACCCAGCTGCCACTTTTTTATTCTCTGAGCCATATGCTATCTTCAGGCACACTTGCCTGGCCTCCATGCTTTATCCAGTGGCCATAAAGGACAGGTTGGAAGTCTCCAAATTCCAAACTCCAAGGCATTTCAGTCACTACCTTTTATTTTGGAGCCATGTCCATCCATTTCATTATTCAGCCATAACACAAGTGATGTTTGACTTCAAACATGTCCAAAGGTTAGTGCTCCACATCCTATACCCAGGTTTTCCTTAATAAAACATTTTAGATGTATTAATATTCTACAGTTCAATTTTATAGTTCAATTCTATAGTTCAATTCTATAGTTCAATGGTTTGTAAACAAACCATTTTTCTTAAATGAAAAGCACTTACTACTTCATGACAACAAGGTCTTTTTACTATTTACTCTTCACGACTCTTTACCACACACTTCAAATATCTATTTCATTTATTTGGAAACAGCTAGTTCCATGTTAACACTGTGCTCTGGACTGGCTACATAATTTGTAGGACCCAGGGGAAAAAATGAGAGATCTTCTGTTCTAAAAGCAGTAAAAAAGTGCTACTAAAATAAAATATAAAACTTTCTTGTTTCTTTTCACTTAACTCCTTTGCACTTAACTCCAATGCTCTCTTTCCCCACTGAGCTTCACTTACAAAATTCAAAAATGTAATTTTTGAATTTAAATTCAAGAAGTTCAATATAATTATAAAGAATTTCAAGACAGTGAAAGTAGAGAATTAAACCATGCATTGGGTCCTTCTGAATATGGACCTCATGTGAGCACAGTCCCATAAAGCTGACTGACCCCAACTACACACTTTAGTAGCATCTTTGTCTGAAAATTCATCCACCTTGCAGATGTATGCATTTCCCAAAACAGTTACAAGTCTCTATGGAAAGCAGATTAATAGATAAAATATGTTATTATTACCTGGATTTCTGTCCCTTTAAACATTAAAGTAGGTAGCTCCATGAATGGCTTCTCTGAGCCACAAATATGTGGGGATCATTCCATTACATGTCTGCTATAACCTGAAGGTTTTTGCTGCCCCATAATGCACATGTTGGAATCCTAATACCCAATGTGATAATGTTAGAAGGTGGAGCCTTTGGTGATTGGGAAGTTATTAGGTCATAATGGCGGAGGCCTCAAGAAAGCAATAAGTGATCTTATAAAAGTGATCCACTCTCCCTCCCCCCAAAAAAGAGATCTCCCAGGGACCCCTAACACCTTTCACCATGTGAGGGTACGATAAGAAATCTTCACCCCAGAAGGGGGCCCACACCTGACCATACCACCCTCTCTTGGATGTCCAATCTTCAGAAATTAATGTTTATTGTTTACAAGCCACTCAGTCTGTGGTAATTTGTTATTGCAGCCGAAATGGACTAAGACAATGCCTCATCTGCATATCTCAATGGTAGCCTCAGGAACAAAGAGCAAAAATGGCACCAGATTTTTCTCCTGTCAGAGCAGCAAGCAGCTCTTCAGCATTCTATTGGGTATCATTTCCAACCACATAGCTCATTTATTTTGTGTATCTATACACGTGGCATGGAAACAAAAGCAACATGTGCATTCTCTGTATATGCATGGTTGTACATAAAGAAAATGTCTCCATTTATAGGTTGTTACCCCCAACCCCAACTATGTATAGCCAGTCTTGGGTAAAAATTTGAATGTACCAGAAAGAGCACCAGCTGTAGAATAAAATACAGACCTTGCCTAACTAACTAAAACCTGAGGCTCAGTTTACCACCTGTGACCTTGAAGTGTGTTGATTTTGTTAGACTGCAATTACATCTCCTAGAATCTCCTAACCTTTATAGTTCCAGGTTAGTTTATTCTGGTATATGATATGAGATATAAGTCCTATATCATTTATTGAAAAGGCCATTGTTTTCTCTGTGATTTGAGATGCTAACTTTTATTACATACCAAATTTTTTAATGTACTTGGGTCTATTTCTGTTCCATAGGTCTGTCTATTCATATCAGTAACACATTGATTTTATAGTATACTAGAGGCCCAGTGCATGAAAATTCAGGCACTGGAGCGGGGGGGTGGGGGGGGTCCCTCAGCCCAGCCTGCCCCCTCTCACAGTCCAGGAGCCTTCAGGGGCGGGAGGCGACACGGCAATCAGGGGAAGGCGACACCTCTGCTACTGCCACTGCCGGCAGCACAAGCTTCAGCCAGCCCTGGTTACCTGAGCCTCGGGCAGTCCTGGACAGCTGGGCAGCCAACATACGAGGCTTGCCCGAGTCTCAGGCTGGCCCTGAGTGGCTGGGGGCTGAGGGGACTGGAGGACTCCGAACTGGGCACCGCCATCTTGTGGCCGTGGAAGCCACCATCTTTGAGGGTGTGGCAGTCAATTAGCATATTCCATCCTTATTGGCTGTGGGTGCCGCCATCTTTGAGGGCGGGGCAGTCAATTAGCATATTCCATCCTTATTGGCTGTGGGCGCCACCATCTCTGCGACGGCATGAAGGTCAATTAGCATATTCCCTCTTTATTAGATAGGATTTTAATAACATACAATGGTGGCAGCAATGGTAGTTTCTATTTGCTATGGATTGAACTGTGTCTCCCAAAAATTCATATATTGAAGTTCTAATCCCCAAGAACTCAGAATATGACCTTATTTAGAGATAGGGTCTCTTTAGAGCAGTGGTTTTCAACCTTCCTGATGCCGCGACCCTTTAATACAGTTCCTCATGTTGTGGTGACCCCCCAACCATAAAATTATTTTCGTTGCTACTTCATAACTGTAATTTTGCTACTGTTATGAATCGTAATGTAAATATCTGATGTGCAGGATGTATTTTCATTGTTACAAATTGAACATAATTAAAGCATAGTGATTAATCACAAAAACAATATGTAATTATATATGTGTTTTCTGATGGTCTTAGGCGACCCCTGTGAAAGGGTATTTTGACCCTGAAAGGGGTTGTGACCCACAGGTTGAGAACCACTGCTTTAGAAGTATTAAGGTAAAATGAAATCATAAGTGTAGGTACTAGTCCAATAGGACTGGTGTCCTCATAGAAATAGAAACTTTGGCCACAGAGGCAGGCATAGAGGGAAGACAACTGCAGAGACATAGTTAGAAGACAGCCATCTATGAGTCAAGGAGAGAGGCCTGGAACAGATTCTTCCTTCACAGCCGCAGAAAGAACCAACCCTGCTGACACCTTGATTTTAGATTTCTAGCCTCCAGAACTGTAGGACCACAAAGTTCTATTGTTTAAGCCAACTCAATTTGTGGTACTTTATTATGGCAGTTTTAGAAAATTAATACAGCTTTTATTGACCTCCTTTTGTAAGATTATTCTAGATATTCTTGCATGTTTTAAAGTTGATGAATTTTAACTTCAGAAAATAAAATTTGTTGGTAATTATATAGACATATGTTTCTATGTGTTTAGATTTTACATCTGCTTTTATATATTTTAAAAATGTTTACAGTTTTACTCATGTGGGTTTTAAATATTTATTGTTGAATTTATTTCTAATTAGTTATAATAAATATAATATAATTAATGATCTTAATATATCATGTAAACATTAATGTCAAAATATTTACTAAAGATTAAGAGAGAAACTTCATGAAGATAAATGTTTAAATATATCAAATATTGTTCATATACACTTAATAATATAATTTAAAATTTATAAATAAAGAATGGGCAGAATCACAAAGTGATATAAACAGTATCTATAATCATCAAATCTCTCTCAGAAATTGTTATAAAATACAGACAAAAAAGTCAATAAGAATACAGAAGGTTTAAAGAATATAGTTAGCATACTTGACCTAATGAACATATGCAGAACATGACAACCAATGTATGCAAAGTACATATCTTTCTAAGCACATAAAAAACATTCACCAAATTTTCTCTTCTAAGAACTTCTAGCTTTCCATTCATGTAGCCCAAGGACACAGGCAACAGTGTGGTGAAGGCCAGGGGAGGAGGGGCAGGGACTGGGTCGAGATAGGCAAAGGGGAGGGGGTGGAAATGGGAGACATCTGTAATAGTGTCAACAATAAAAAAAGAAGTGTACAGCTTTACCTCAGTGAGGATATTTATAATTGCTACTGTAAAGTTTTGCTTGATAGTTCCAACATCTGGATCACCATGAAGTTTCCATCTGTTGATTATATTTTCCCTTGAAAATTTATCATATTTTTGGTATGTCAAATAATTTTATATATCCTAGACATTTTGAACATTATGTCATGAAACTTTGAATCCTGTTAAAATCCTCTGGAGAATGTTGAATTTTTTTGTTTGTTTTCACAGGCGATCATAGTTCTGCCTCATTTTCTGTATATAATGTCTGTTCAGTTGTAAAATGTCTTCTGTGCTCTTTGGGTCTGCTGCATGTCTGAGCCATTCAAAGGTTAGTCTGGAACATGGATGGTGGTTTATCTCATAATTTGGTTCTCAAAGCCTTTGATACTCTTCCTTGGCTGTGTCTCATGCTCAGTTTGGGAATAAGCCTGCAAATTCTGTCACTTTCATTCTATACTTTGGAATTTGTCTCATATTCTCATCTCCCAGAGATCCCTGCTTACTCTTGCCAACATGTTTGGATTCACTCAGAGTCTTAGTACCTCATGCTGCTATACAATAGTACCCTCAGTGTGAAGTTTCAAGAGCTTAGAAAGAGAAAAACTAATCAGATTTTTACCTTCTATTTTTTGCATAAGTGCCTTTTTGCCCTTTTAATTCCTCCATCCATATTGACAGGGTTTTAGGTGCCTGCCATCACCACAGGCATATCACTTCACAGTGATATGAAGTTATTCATTATTGCAGATTCCATAGTAATGCAATTCAGTCCTACTAGTAGTTCTGGTCTCAAGAGTGCTGGAGGAAGAAAAGAGAGAGAAATAAAACGAGGAAACTCCACTATACTAAACATTCTTCAAATCTTGGCCTTCTTCTCTAGTCTACTTGCTATTATTCACTTTTCATAGTTCTCAGAGAGTTTCTTTTTCTATTTTGCCCAACATTTTTGGTTTTTAATCAGTGAGAGTGGTAAGTGCAGCTCCATCCTGGCTAGGACCTGAAGGGATGCCTCCCTCCCACACTAGCTGCAGAACTGCCATACTCCCAAGGACACTGTGGAAAATGCGACAACCTGGAGTCCTTTGGAGCTGATGGGAGGTATGTAGATTTAATGAATCTCCAGCAGCCAGGGCCTTGACTGTTGAGAGAGAAAACTGAATGGTCCTAGAGGTTGACTTGTTTGCTGGCTTATCATACAGCAGGTTCTGCAGGTCAGAGTTAGTGCAACTGAAGGACAAGCTGATACCAAACACTAGGTTCTGGGGATTACCCTTCTCTATCAAGGCCATTGCTAGAGATTCCATTGTTATATGATCATATAAATGTTCCCTGAGTCTTTACCCTGTAAATGTGTAGTACTTTGATGAGTAGAGTCTTATGTGGACTATTAGGCATGGTGTCTGAGCCATGTGATAATGACTGCTCAGTGGTTTACGTGCTCTTCACTACTTCTTTATCTGTAAGTTTTTCCCTAATAAGCGCTATTTTAGCATACGGCATAGTTGATGTGTGTTTGTGACTCCTTTACATAAACCAAACTGAAAAGATAACAATCTTTTCATCTTCTATGACAGTGGTTCTCAACCTTCTGGCCCTTTAAAGACAGTTCCTCATGTTGTGACCCAACCATAAAATTATTTTTGTTGCTGCTTCATAACTGTAATGTTACTACTGTTATGAATAATAATGTAAATATCTGATATGCAGGATGGTCTTAGGCAACCCCTGTGAAAGGGTCGTTCGACCGTCAAAGGGGTCGCGACCCACAGGTTGAAAACCGCTGTATGATGAGCCTACATACTTCTTGTTTATTATATTACTAGAAGCCTGGTGCACAGATTTGTGTACTGGTGGGTTCCCTCAGCCTGGCCTGTGCCCTCTCGCAATCTGGGACCCCTCAGGGGATGTTGGACTGCTGGTTTTGGCCCAATCCCTGCAGCCCAGGCCAGGCCTGGCCTGAGGCTGAAACTGGCAGTTTGACATCCCCTGAGGGATGCAGCAATGCACTAAGCAGCAGGTGGCCGAGGAGGAACTGGAGCCTGGGCCGGGTGCCACACCGTTCCCACTCATCCTGGCTCTGCTGCACCTGCCACCGCTGCCACTCAGTAGCACTGCTGCGGAGGTGGGAGAGGCTCGCGCAGCTACTGCTGTGCTTGCCAGCCTTGAGCCCGCCATCTGGTGCCAGTTGGTCAGCTGAGCGATGCTCCCACTGTGGGAGCACACTGACCACCAGGGGGCAGCTCCTGCGTTGAGCATCTGCCTCCTGGTGGTCAGTGTGCATCATAGCAACCAGTTGACTGGTCGTGTGGTCATTAGGTCACTTAGGCTTTTATATATATAGACTAGAGGCCCGGTGCACAAAAATTTGTGCACTTGGGGGAGAGGGGGCATCCCTCAGCCCAACCTGTGCCCTCTTGCAGTCTGGGACCCCTCGGGAAATAACGACCTGCTGGCTTAGGCCTGCTCCAGGGTGGCAGAGGGCAGGCCCAATCCCTAGGTGCAGCTCCTGGTCGGGGTTGGGGCGCTGCCCCCTGTCATGCACAGAGCAGGGCGGATTGGGAGGTTGCGATGCCACCCTCAGTCACACTCAGGGTAGGGCCGATTGGGGGGTTGGGGCACCGCCCCCTGTCACACTCAAGGCAGGGTCGATGGGGAGGTTGCGGCGCCACCCTCTGTCACGCTCAGAGCAGGGCACATCAGGGGGGTTGGGGTTCCATACCCTGTCACGCACAGAGCAGGGTTGATCAGGGGGTTGGGGAGCTCCCCCCTGTCACGCACAGAGCAGGGCCCATCAGGAGGTTGAGGAGCTCCCCCCTGTCATGCACAGAGCAGGGCCAATTAGGGGGTTGAGGAGTTCCCCCCTGTCACACACAGAGCAAGGCGGATCAGGGGGTTGGGGCGCCGCACCCTGTCACACTCAGGGCAGGGCCAATGGGAAGGTTATGGCTCTAACCCGTCACACACAGAGCAGGGCTCTTGCGTGGGGCGGGGTGGTTGGGGCACCACACCCTGTCACACACAGAGCAGGGCTGATCAGGGGGTTGTGGCCCCGCCCTCTGTCACACACAGAGCCGCAGGGCTGATCAGGGGGTTTGGGCTCTGCCCCCTGTCACACTGATCCCGGTGCCGGGAGGCCTCGAGGCTCCACTGATCCCGGTGCTGGGAGGCATATTACCCTTTTACTATATAGGATAGAGGCCTGGTGCATGGGTGGGAGCCGGCTGGTTTGCCCTGAAGGGTGTCCTGGATCAGGGTGGAGGTCCCGCTTGGGTGCCTGGCCAGCCTGGGTGAGGGGCTGATGGCTGTTTGCAGCTGGTCACACCCCCTCAGGGTGGGGGTCCCCACTGGGGTGCCTGGCCAGTCTGGGTGAGGGGCTGATGGCTGTTTTCAGGCTGGCGGGTGACTGAAGCTCCCAACCGCTCATTTTTTTCTTTTTCTGTTTTTATTCTGTGCCAGCTTTAGCTCTGAGGCATGGCTCCAACTCTGAGGCTCGGCTGCTGAAAGCAGGTATCTGGTTTGTTTGGGTACTATAATCAAAACACTGTTTCAACTCCAGCTCTGAGATCCCGGCTGGCTAAAAGCAGGTTTCTGGAGTTTGTTTAGGTTCTATATTTGTAATAGTGTTTCAAACTGCAAGCTCAGAGGCCGGCAGTGGCAGGCTGGGAACGTTGACTTCCTCCATCACTGAAGCCAGCAAGCCTCATGTTCTCTTCAAGCTGCCTGGCTGCCGGCTGCCATCTTGGCTGGCAGTTAATTTGCATATTGCCTTGATTAGCCAATGGGAAGGGTAGCAGAGGTATGGCTAATTACCATGTTTCTCTTTTATTAGATATAATTCCTAAGACTTTGTAAATTAAACTTCATAATGCTATCAAGTTGCTCCTGATGTCTAACCATCATTCTTCTTGCTAGTTTATTTAATTAATTCTTTTTTCAGTGGAAATTGCTCTTCCTATATCTGAGTATACCCAGAAATAGTCAAATCTCTTGAAAGCCTCCTAATCTGAAGCTTAAATTCAGACACATTTCTTTAAATACTTAAATATAAAACAATCTCTTTTGGCATTTTTTCATTTCAGAACTCAATGTAACTAACTTATATATGTTGATTTGTTTTGAATATTGTTGACTCTTGAGCAACACGGGTTGGAATTTCACAAGTCAACCTATATGCAGATTTTTAAAAATGAATACCTGTGTAAATGTACCACAGCTTTTTTATCCACTCATCTGCTGATGGGCACCTGGTCTGTTTCCAGATCTTAGCTATTGTAAATAATGCAGCAATACACATAGGGGTGCATATATTCTTTCAAATTAGTGTTTTGGGTTTCTTCAGATCTATTCCTAGGAGTTGAATAGCTGGGTCATAAGGCAGTTCCATTTTAATTTTTTAAAAGAAACTCCATACTGTTTTCCACAGTAGCTGCACCAGTCTGCATTCCCACCAACAGTGCATGAGGGTTCCCTTTTTTCCACATCCTTGACAACACTTGTTTGTTGAATTATGGATGACAGCTATTCTGAGGGGTATGAAGTGATTCCCATTGTGGTTTTAATTTGCATTTCTCTGATGATTAGTGACATCGAGCATCTTTTCATATGCCTATTGGCCATCTGAATGTCTTCTTTGGAGAAGTATCTATTCTGGGCCTTTCCTCATTTTTAATTAGTGTTGAGTTGCTTGAATTCTTTATAAATTTTGGATATTAACCCCTTACCAAATCTATAATTGGTGAGTGTGTTCTCCCACTCAGTGGGTTGTCTTTTTATTTTGTTGGTAGTTTTCTTTACTGTGCAAAAATTTTTTAGTTTGATGTAGTCCCATTTGTTTATTTTTTTTTTGTTTTCTTGTCCAAATAGACATATCAGGAAAAAATTGCCATGAGAAATGTCAAGATTTTATTGCCTATGTTTTCTTCTAGGATTTATATATATATATATATATTATTGATTTTTTATAGAGAGGAAGGGAGAGGGATAGAGAATTAGAAACGTGATGAGAGAGAAACATGATCATCTGCCTCTTGCACACCCCCTCCTGGGATGTGCCTGCAACCAAGGTACATGCCCTTGATTGGACTCAAACCTGGGACCCTTCTGTCCGCAGGCCGACGCTCTATGCACCGATCCACACCAGCCAGAGCTCTTCTAGGATTTTTATGGTTTTGAGTCTAATATTTAATTCTTTAATTCATTTTGAGTTTATTCTTGTGTATGGTATAAGAAGGTGGTCTAATTTCATTTTTTTGCATGTATCTGTCCAATTTTCACAACACCATTTACTTAATAGACTATCTATATCCCTTTGTATGTTCTTGCCTCCTTTGTTGAATATTAATTGAGCATAAAGACAATGGTTATTCCATTGATCTATATGTCGGGCTTCAACCTACATTCCCTGATAAACAGGTAGGCTCTTATCAGGAAGACAAATGGGAAACTTTTGGAGTTTCATTCAATATTTATGACTTTTACTTGTCTGAAGAACTATATAATTAACTAATAAATGTTTCAGAATGGCCCATGCACCAAAGATTCTGCATTTCATGTGTGCTACTCAAGATAAATGTCTATCCATCAAAGCAAAAGGAGTAACCGGGTCACAAAAACCATCCACAGAAATAGAGAAAGTGTCATTAAAGTTCATTTTTATCAGAACCTGTAAAGAGAGAAAGCACATGTCCTCCAGGTGGTCCTGTTTTCAGAGGAGAAATTTCAGGATGTTGGAAAGTGTTATCTATTATAACACATCTAACAAAGAGAATCATGAAATGCAGGCCAAGGCAAGATGAAAATCTCAATTCCATTTGATTCTCCCCCATCAAAGCCTACTTGACAGAAATAACTGTGATGGAGATGTGAACATTATGAAAAAAATGAAAAAATATGAAGTTATTTGATGATTATATATATATAATTTTAAATTCATTATATTAACTCCCTCTTAGAACTCCTGGCTGAAGTTATATTCCTATAAAAATTAAAAATATCCTTGGTATTCTAAGACATTTATAGTCAGAAAAAAGAGATTTCAACTTCATATTTAATGTGTAACATCTTTCCAAAAATTTTCACTGTTAATATCTATACTATTAATCAATCAACATTTCATCATCTTTTCTATGGGAATAGTAAGGAAAGTTGGAATCAAATGCTTTGACTCAATTCAAGGTACACTACACATTTGGTTTTTACTTTACCTGCCACCACTCTAGAAACCCTATTTTTATAAAAATGAAATGATATAATCTTGGCATATCTTATCAAAGGACTCAGTTCATCTAGTATTCACTATAGTATTTTCCCAAAGTTGACAATTCCTCTACTTAAATGATCCAAATGAACTTTTTCCCAAGAAGCAAGGTCTACCTCTAACTTTTTGCAAGATTGATTTATTTTTATTAATACTTTTATGGGGAGCAATTTTAGGTTCTTGGCAAAATTGAGGGAAAGATACAGAGATTTCCCATATATTCCCTGTCCCCATGAGTATGTAGCTTATCTCATTATCATCCCCCATCAGAGTGGGTACATTTGTTGCAATTGATGAACTTATATTGACACACCATTATTACCCAAAGTCCATAGTTTACATTAGAGTTCACTCTTGCTGTTGTACATCCTATGGGTTTGGACAAATGTATGACATGTACCTGTATTTATCACACCATACAGAGTATTTCTACTGCCCTAAAAGTTTTTTGTGTTCCACCTATTTATTCCTCCTCTAGCCCCCCACTCCCGATCTTTTGACTGTTTCCATAGTTTTGACTTTTAAAGAATGTCAGATAGTTGGAATCATGCAGCATGAAAACTTTTCAGATTGGCTTCTTCCACCTAGCAATATGCATCTTAGATTTTTCCATATCTTTTTATGGCTTGATAGCTTACTTCCTTTTTAGGGCAGGATAATATTCCATTTTATACATGTACCATAATTTATCCATTTACCTCCTGAAGGACATCTGGAGGTAAATGGACAACTTGGACTTGCTTCCAAGTTTTGACAAGTATGAATAAAACTGGGTTCTTGTGTGGACAAATGTTTTCAGCTCTTTTGGGTAAATACAAAGGAGCACAATTCCTCAATAATATGGCAAGAGTATATTCAGTTTTGTAAGAGATTGCTAAAATGTCTTCAAAAGTGGCTGTACCATTTTATATTCCTATCAGCAATGAATGAGAGTTTCTGTTGCCCCATATTGTTGTCAGCATTTGGTGTTGTCAGTGTTTTGGACTTGATCCATTCTAATAGGTGTATAGTAGCATCTCATGGTTGTTTTATTTATTAATTTTTAAATATTTTATTGATTTTTTACAGAGAGGAAGGGAGAAAGATAGAGTTAGAAACATTGATGAAAGAGAAACATTTATCAGCTGCCTCCTGCACACCCCCTACTGGGGATGTGCCTGCAACCGAGGTACATGCCCTTGACTGGAATTGAACCTGGGACCCTTCAGTCCTCAGGTTGATGCTCTATCCACTGAGCCAAACCAGTTAGGGCTCTCATGGTTGTTTTAATTTGCATTTCCCTGGTAGCATATGATTTAAAGCATATTTTTATATATCTTTATATCATCTTTGGTGAGGTGTCTGTTAAGAACATTGGCCCATTTTTAAATTGGGTTGTTTTCTTTTTAATGAGTTTTAAGTTCTTTGTATATTTTGGATAACAGTTCTTTAGCACATGTGTCTTTTAAAATATTTTCTTCCAATTTGTGGCTTGTCTTTTTATTCCCTTGATACCTCTATTTTCAATCTACCTTTTAATTTATCTATTTTTCTCTTGAAAATTGAGGCTACATTTACTTATTTCTGAAGCACTCCCATTTTTTCTGGTTGCTAAAATATGATGGCAACATTTTCAAGATTTATTTCTGAGGTAGTTTTTCAATCTTTGCCCTTTTTTTTGTTTTCTTTAATCATTTGATGTCACATAATATAAAAAATCAATATCAATCAATATCAATGAGAATCAGTTGAGGCAGGGAATTTTATTACTTGGGACTTTGGAAATAGCCTTGTTTCCTACATCAAAGATCTGATTGCATTGCCATAATGCCTGTGTTATTCTGAGACTGCTGTTACCTATGGTAATATGAAATCTTGTGTTCCATACTCACTTCTGTATAGGTCTGGATTATCAGGCTGTGTTCCCACTTTTATATCTACATTAGAGGCCCGGTGCATGGATTCTTGCACATTGAAAGGAAATAAATAAGAAGAAATATTTTAGAGGCTGGAGAGGGACCGCGGGAGGTTTGCTCCAGGGAGTGTCTGGCCCATCTTGCCCAGTCCCAGTCAGCCGGACCCCAGCAGCAAGCTAACCTACTGGTCAGAGCGTCTGCTTCCTGGTGGTCAGTGCATGTCATCACAACTGGTCAAACAGTGGAATGAACCGTCGAACACTTAGCATATTAGGCTTTTATTATATAGGATATCAATCCTTAGTTATCTTATTTCCTTTGTTATCAAGTTGAGACATTAACTTGAATCCAAGTCAGTGGATGAGGCTTCAAAGACATGGCTAATTACTGTAAATCCTCCTTCCCTAGGAAATGTCAAAGGTGGAGATTTTGCTAACTTTTGAATTAGACGACTTAACCAGATTCCTTTGTTACTTACCCTACACTTGAAATTAAATTGTCTGCTGTCAATGCTTCTTGAGTCCTGCTTAGGCCTACTTTGAACCCCTGCTTCTGTTACTAAGCCTAATCTTTACATTCAGGTTGGTTTCCTCCAGTCTTCAAATCCTATATACTTGTTACAGCTTTCTACTCACTCCTTGTTTCTAACTTCCCTACCTGACCCTGCATTTTCAAGGGCTGAAACTTGCCTTAATACCTTAGCCTGGGGAGAGAAACACCGGAGATTGCTGCCTCACACAACCACTTCAAAAATACAACTAAAAGACGGAATGGACATCACCCAGAACCACAGGAAGGCTGGCTGAGTAGAAATTCTACAACTAGAAGGAAAGAGTAAAGCATACCAAGACTCAGAGGAGGTGCGGTACGGAAGTAAAATACTAAGGTGTGGAGGTGCATGCGGAGTGGGCTGGCGGCTAAGGGTGAGATTGTCTTTTTCAATCGGGAGGGAGTCTCAGGCTCTGAGCTACAGCTCCGGGTGAGTCTCTGGAGACCCAGACTCAAACGGGAGAAGCGGGACTGTCTAGCATTGGTTGGAACTCGAGGGCAGCTTTCTCTCCGAGGTACTTGCAGCAATTGCTGGAACACTGAGAAGCAGAGCCTCTGAAGGCAGGACTGAGAGCAGACATAACTGCTTGCTCGGCCCACTCTGTTGATCCCCTGGGACCTGCCCCACCCAAGCCTTGCACAGAGGCATTTGCTGGATAGCCTCAGGCAGAGGCTAGATTAGCACCTCCCAAGAGATCAGGACAGAAGTTCTCCCACTGCAGACACAGCTGATTCTCACAGCCAATTGGCCTGGAGGTCAGATCCCCCCCAGTGTTACCTACAACAATCAAGGCTTAACTACACCAAGACTGTGCACAAAGACCACAAGGGGGTGCACCAAGAAAGCATAAAAAATGCGGAGACAAAGAAACAGGACACAACTGACAGAAATGGAGGAAAGCAAACTGCTGGATATAAAGTTCAAAACCACACTTTTAAGGTGTTTCAAGAACTGTCTAGAAGCCGCCGATAAATTTAGTAAGGCCCTCGAAAAGACTGGTGAGACCGCCGATAAATGTAGTGAGATCCTCAAGAAATCTAGTGAGACCCTCAATGTTGTGATAAAGGACCAACTAGAAATTAAGCACACACTGACTGAAATAAAGAATATTATACAGACTCCCAACAGCAGACCAGAGGAGCGCAAGAATCAATTCAAAGATTTGAAATACGAAGAAGTAAAAAACACCCAACCGGAAAAGCAAAATGAAAAATGAATCCAAAAATACGAAGATAGTGTAAGGAGCCTCTGGGACAGCTTCAAGCGTACCAACATCCGAATTATAGGGGTGCCAGAAGATGAGAGAGAGCAAGATATTGAAAACCTATTTGAAGAAATAATGACAGAAAACTTCCCTTACTTGGTGAAAGAAATATATTTACAACTCCAGGAAGCGCAGAGAACCCCAAACAAAAGGAATCCAAAGAGGACCACACCAAGACACATCATAATTAAAAGAGCAAAAGACAAAGAGAGAATCTTAAAAGCAGCAAGAGAAAGAAACTCAGTTACCTACAAGGGAGTACCCATATGACTGTCAGCTGATTTCTCACCAGGAACTTTGCAGGCCAGAAGGGAGTGGCAAGAAATATTCAAAGTGATGAATGCCAAGAACCTACAACCACGATTACTTTATCCAGCAAAGCTATCATTCAGAATTGAAGGTCAGATAAAGAGCTTCACAGATAAGAAAAAGCTAAAGGAGTTCATCACCACCAAACCAGTATTATATGAAATGCTGAAAGGTATCCTTTAAGAAGAGGAAGAAGAAGAAAAAGTTAAAGATACAAATTATGAACAACAAATACACATCTATCAACAAGTGAATCTAAAAATCAAGGGAATACATAATCTGATGACCATAATGAACTGTTGATTATAATAGAATCAAGGGCATAGAAAGGGAATGGACTGACTATTCTTGGGGGGGGGAAAGGGGTGTGGGGGGTTCAGGAAGAGACTGGACAAAAATCGTACACCTATGAATGAGGACAGTGGGTGGGGAGTAAGGGCAGAGGGTGGGGTGGGAACTGGGCAGAGGGGACTTGGGGGGTTGGGGGAAGAGGAACAAATGTAATAATCTGAACAATAAAGATTTAATTTTTTAAAAAATACCTTAACCTGCCTAACTAATGACATAATTTAATATCTGCATTTGGATATTTGAACACACTTAAAGGTTAGATTTTTCTTATTTCCTCACCTATGATGGATTTAATTGTCACTTAATGGTATCTGACTCTTTCCAATATAAGGGAAAATAATGCAAAATTCAAGTCAAACATTTTGTGAAAAGAGTTGACCTCAGTCAATATTACTGCTCTATCAGGCACCCATCCCACTGTGAAATTCCTTGAGGGAAATATATGTCCAGGGAACAAAGTCAGGCAAATGTATAAAACTGCTCCATAAATGTAGAGCAGAGGTGTTTGTGGCCATGAGCTTTGACCTTGTCATCCTCCTTTGTATGAACATTATGGTGCTATTAGAAATAATCATTTCTCCCCTTAGTCCTTTAATTCTTCAAGCCCTTCATACTGCTCCAGGGGACTGGCCACTTAATCCCCCAAACCCTGTCTTCAATGGGTATTTCATCTCAAGTAACCTTGTAAATAATTTGATGATGTGAGATCTTGAGGTTCTATCAATTTATATAAGCTGGATTTTCACTGTTCTCAATTCCAACCAGGCCCTCCTTTCCCATAATGAATTATGGTCTGCAGCCATGCCTCTTCATTTGCTCTATCGACTAGCAAATGAAACTAACTTCACTTGGTTTAAGCAGAAAATGGTTTTATTAAGCAGATACTGGGTAACTCATCCAACTTATTCAATGCCATAAAACAAGGAACAGTGATTAAATTACAACACATAAATAATCTGGTGAAAACACTACTGCCACCCACATTGTGCACTTAGCTGGAGAGTAACTCATATTTCAGCTTTTACAGTGGGAGGAGTATTCAGCCTCATGTGGTAGGAATTCCCCAAACATGGAAAAGGCATTCATGTGTCCAACAGCCAAAAAAGAATAAAGATGTCCACCACACTATCTTTAGCTTCTACCGTAGCAGATAAAAGAAGCTATAATTGGTCTACATTCTTTAATAGTATACATTAATACATATATTAATTTGAATGATTTATATATTACCTAACAGTCAACAGAAAACTCCATCTGTTGTATAAATTTATAACAGAACAAAATGAGAAAATGTGAACTCTAAATAGTCTTAAAATGATAGAGGAATGGATTAAAAATATCATAAAGATGATACGGAAATTTGACCATTCTTTAATCTCACTGATGTGTAAGCCTAAATTCTAGAACCCCTGAAAATTTCAATTGATACAAAGGAAATATAAATCAAGGAAGAATAAAATTTCACTTGATAGATTTGACTTTTTCCATTAACCACAGTATTGTTGGCTTATTTTTCATGTTCCATGGAATTTATTTTCTTTTTTAAAAAAAATGTGTTTATTGATTTTCAGAGAGAGGAAAGGAGAGTGAGAGTGAGATAGAAACATCAATGATGAGAGAAAATCATTAATCCGCTGCCTCCTACCACTGGGAATTTAGCCCACAACAATCCCGGCATGTGCCCTGATCAGGAATCCAACCGTGACCTCCTGGTTCCTGGGTGGACATTGAACCACTGAGCCACACTGGCCAGGCCTAAGGAATTTATTTTCATGGCAAATATAAAGAAAATGTTATAGCTCCGTGTTATGCTATCAATTCTAGATGATGAAAAGAAATGGACACCAATGGGAAACTGGTACTGCAATGATGGGGCTGTTGTACTTCTGATCCTGCTATGCCAGCATTCTACCCATTTTGTCAGCCATGATTTGCTGCTCAGGTTGGACACCACATCTCTTACAGCTCTGTACTGTAGCCAATTCTTCCTTGTTTTCATCTCTTCTTCTTTCCACTGTCTAGTCACCTACTGACAGGCATTCACACTAAATGACAAGATTTCTTAAAATTCAAAACACTTGAATGGTTATATTATTATATAACTCACACTTATCATGAAACACTTTTAGTTTCAAGATACCACTAACAAATAATTGACAGTTTTACTATTAGAAATTTGTTATGCCAGGAGAAATTTAGGATTAGAGAAAAACTCCTTCCAGCAATAACGAGGAATATGCTCCAACTTACAGAATACAAAGCAAAAGGAAGTTCCCAGAACATAATACTTCTTTGAGGACTCTTCTGTTCAGATGTTGCAAACTTATTCATCATAATCCCAAGAGAAATAACTTAATTTTTTAAAAATATGTTTTTATTGATTTTTAGAGAGAGAGAGGAAGGGAGAGGGAGAGATAGAAACATGAATGATGAGAGAGAATCATTGATTGGCTGCCTCCCACCGGAGATCAAGCCCACAAACCGGGCATGCGCCCTGACTAGGAATCAAACCATGACCTCCTGGTTCATGGGTCAGCGCTCAACCACTCAGCCTGGCCTAAGAGAAATAATTTTAGATAAATGACCCAAGTTCCATGTGTTTGTACATTTGGTTCTCTATTAATGCAGCTCCTATTGTCCTATTGCTAATTGCTGCAGTCATTCCATAGGGATTTAGATTCCGCATCCCCCCCCCCCCCCAAAAGCCCTAATAGGAAACGTTTTCCTTAATTTTTGTATTTTTATTGATTCTAAGAAATACACTCTTGGAGCACTCATTACACAGATGAACTTCAGTTTATGTTTTATTTTTGAATTTTCTATCTAAGTGAATACAAATTTAAAATAATAATCGTTAAGCAGCTTATGTCGTCGAAGAGAGTTTCTGAATGGTAGATAAACATAAGATGAGAACAATTCTATTTTGGAGAAAAGAATATTTACAAATTAAATTATATTCTCAAAAATAACATAATGGGTAATTCTTTGCAAAGTAAGATATACATTTGCAAATTGGATAACAAGTAGTTTTAGTCATTGACATTTCAAATGTTTGCTTTGAGTACCAAAACTAATTTGAAAACTAATAAAACATAATTATATCAGCCAATTTCATTCTAATTTAATTTTTACAAACTTGATCAGTCCACATTTTGTCTCTTACTAAAACTAAGAGATTAGTTTTATCTAGAGTTTTGTCTTATCTAGAAAGCCCGGGATTTGACTATTTTCCTCTTACCTGCCCCCCTGAATTTGCTTCCTGGTTGTCTGATATATGTACTTTTTTTTACCCAAAATTGACTCAATGATAGTTGCATTGAATTAGAACCCTTAGCAATATTTGGGATAAAATTGGAAATATGGTTTTCATGAAAATAACAATATATGACCTTGAGGTGGGCACCTGAATAGAGGTGGTTGAGAATAACTGACCTACGTGTTGAATCCTCTTCAGAGCAGTGTGTGGTGGGGTCAGGCGGTATGGGGCCAGTTCATCAGAGGGTTTACTGTAAAGTGACTTTGCTAACAGGTGGTTTATTCTGCCTCTCATCAGGTTTAGTTTTACCTGATTCTGTTTAGCATCGGAGAAGCTGTCACACTGCATAGCTTGAACACTAGAACTTCACTTCTTCCGATATCCACTCAATCCTGGCTTCGGGTAGTTAAATACTTTCCTGGAGTAGCAAACACATTTTTCATTATGGTAATAAAATATGACATCCCAGAAGTTTAATTAATTAATGAATCAATTATAGATAGAATATCTGAAGAATAAAAACAATAAAGGTTAAAGTGGTAATGCACATAAAGCATATTGTTCTGTCAGAGAACTATCCTCTCTCTATAAATTAATGATTTAGTAAATAGTGTTTTGAGATAGCACAATGCTATATATAATAGTGTTTTGAGATAGCACAATGCTATATATATGGTGACTTCTCATAATTTTTTTTCCATATGAATCTTTTGAAAGATTTTTGTCAGATGACAGGTGATTATCCTCATTGCAGCTAATAAATATTTAAAAAGCTATGTAGAAATATAACATGAGTATCATGGTGAGTTGCCAGAACAAAGGATATCTCTACAAATGGAATACATTTTAACTAAATCAATCTGTATTCTCTTTTTAAAAGATTTTTTGTAAAAATTTCATTCCATTTCTTCTAACTAGTTCTAACTAGTTACATATGCACAATAAACTCAACTGGAGGAATATTTAGGTTGACCTAAAAGGGTAGTAAGTATTATTAACCAAAATATATAATGCAATCTCTAAGCCAAGGAAAAGTGAAGACAACAAGAGCATTCTCTGTCTTAAAATATTTCCAGAGAACCATAACTTAATTTGTCATTTAAGATTAAAATATACTTTTGAAATGAAAATTGTAATGTTAAGTGAAATCTAGTTCTTTTTATAAAATACTGATTTTATTAAAATTTGATTGATTCTAAAATACACTTGAATTCCTTATATGCCAAGATTACACCTTATACATTTATGCAGCTGATCCATAAGGTCTGGGGGAAAAAAGTTCATAATGGAAGCACTGATATTGCCTTAAATATACATAAACCTTTGATATTATGATCTGTTTTATATTCATATTTACCTATGTATGGATCATTTGTTTTACAGATTTTTCTAATATGTCAAATGAACAGGAGCTGTTGAAAAGTATGCTTATTTTTCTGAGTGAATAAGAAATAAATGGCTAAATTCTAAATTAGATTTAGAATTTTAATAATTAAAAATTTGAAAACACTAAAAAGTGTGGTTTTTCTGTCCCCACCTTCAGAGGATTTACGTCAGATACTTTGGAAGTCACAAGTCTCAGTTGCAGTTCCAGTGGCCAAAACTAGATGGTGCTCTATGGTTGTCAGTGTATCAAGTCCATATCCAGAGGTTTAGTGTAGTTGGAATTAAGGGTTTAATTAAGGATGTATTTTATGATTCAATTAAGGATGAGTTTCACATTTGACTCCTCTCCTTTTCTTCTTCCGTAGACTTTTTTTTAGGGATCAGGAAGCATGCTTTCCCCGTTTATTGGCTTCGTTATTTCTTGTCCCACTTCTAGCCCTTAATTCAACACCTGTAAAATGATCAGACTTAGTGATATATATATATATATATATATATATATATATATATATATATATATATATATATATATATTAATCCTAGAGTAATATTTAAAGGAAATATGCAGCGTTACACAGCTAGTCAGACTCTACTAGAATTTACTAGAATTAGTCTGGTCTTTGCTCAATGAAGACTAGTCACCTAACAAAATGAGAAAGTATAGGTAGGAAGACTAAATTCCCATTTTTGGGGAAAGCATTAGAAGAGCCAGGAATGAATCCTGGTTGTTCTGTTCCTTCCATCATCAAAGTAGTTTTGGCTCTCTTACTGAATAACCTCATTGTCCTCTTACAACACTTTGAAGATCCGCTGATAGAAGAGCAAAGGAAAATAGGAAGGAAGAGGACTAGAAAAAGCTCACAGATTAGCATATTCCATTGTCAGGCACCAATTTACTAGTAAATACTAGACATACATTTTATTTTTTGAAGCAATTGGCAATCAAAGGAGGTGTAATGAATGGTCTCTCTCTCTCTCTCTCTCTCTCTCTCTCTCTTGACTTGAGAGAGAGAGAGGAAGGGAGAGAGATAGAGACAGAGATCATTCATTTGTTGTTCCATATTTATGTATTCATTTGTTGCTTCTCATATGTGCCGTGACCCAGGGTCAAACCTTAAACCTTGCATATGGCAACGATGCTTGAGCTACCTGGCCAGGGCTGTTTGCTTTATTTCTTATAAGTGATATAAATTATCTTGTTTCACAGTTTTCTAGTCTATGAGTGATCTACAACATGTGTTATGTCGATAAAGTAATTTCTCAAGAATACAACTTCCAATTAAATTTTAGCAACAGTCTGCAATTATGTTTTTATGCATATACACCATAAAGAATGTAAAGAAATGGAAGACATGATTTCTTCCTTTATGTTCTTGATAAATTACTGGATAAGACATGTATAAATATTCATTCATTACACATTTATTTAGCTACATGCAAAATAGGACTGGGCACTGCAGGGGATCAAAGGATGACTGAGTCAAAGCCCCTGACCAAAGGGATTATGGAACAAGGACCTGCCCCTGGTACTGCCACACCCAGGCATGGATGCATATGTCTGGACACAATACTGGGGAAATCCCTTACCATGTGGAAGAAATGACACTGGCCTCAGGATAAGACCTTCATTTCCTGCCTGGTTTATAAGAAAACCATATTTGCGTAGGGGCCCTCAAAATTGCCTCTTTACTGCATGTAAGGCTGTTTTCTGTCTTCCTCAACCTCTCATACACTTCTGCCTGGTTTTTCACAAGTGTTATATATTTGGGTTTGTCTTTCTCTGTCTGACTTATTTCACTTAGCATAATAGCCTCTAGATCCATCAATGTTGTCTCAAATGAAAAGATTTCATTCCTTTTGTTGTTGTTGTTGTTGTTGTTGTTATTGTTGTTGTTTTTGTTAATCCCCACCCAAGGATATTTTTTTTCCATTGATTTTTAGAGAGAGTGAAGGGAAGGGAATAGATAGAGTGACACACACACATTGATTGGTTGGTCTCCCACATGCCCTGATAGGGCCAGAGATGAATCCTGCAACCACTATATGTGCCCTTGACCCAAATCGAACTGGTGACCCTTCAGTCTGAGGGCTAATGCTCTATTCACTGAGCCAAACTGGCTAGGGCTCATTCTTTTTTTATTTCTGTGTATTATGTGGAATCTAAAAACAAAACAAGCAAAATAAAAACAGAGACCAAAGGGATGCTTACCAGAGAGAGGGAATGGGAGTATGGGTAAAAGGGGGAAGGAGAATATAGTCAATAATATTGTGATAAGTTTACAAGGTGATGGATGATTACTAGAATTAGTTGGGTGATCATGTTAGAAGGTATAAAAATGTTGAATCTCTATATTGTACACCTGAAACTAGTGTAACCAATATAAAAATGTATACCAACTATACTTAAGTTAAAAAAAGAGTGTTGTTAAACTGTAATCTATTATTATGTTGCATAGCTGAAAGTCATTAGTTTACCCACTGATTTTTGAATACTGTTCTCTTTCTGATTCAAGATAATTTAGAACCTTAGTAGCTGACTTCTATGTGATCTTAGCAATGCTCAGTGAGACCTTTTCTGATGACTAATTATTAGAATGGCCTCACTCCTAACCAACCTCTCTTTTCCATTTCTTGAATTTGTCTCACTAAATTTAATTTTACAGTTGACATATTGTAGTATTTCATTTGCTTTTTACAACATTTGACTATAGTATTATCACATAACTGGGAATGAAGCTCATACTGAAATGAAAAGCTATTGTCAATGTGTAAGTTTTGTCAGAGGTGTAATTTTTAATATCTTAATTTTCCATGGTAAGTGCAGTTTTGTTAGCCTGATAGGCTAGGATCAATTTTACATCCACTTACTACCAGACCAGTCTGGATGTGCTCCCAGAGTCAGAGTCAGTGAGCACAGTGTCTAGGTAGGTTAGCATCTGCTATGTACATTTGATTTCTGACTCCAAAACTTCTCAACCATCATAGTTAATTTTAAGTCCTTATAGATTATGAAGAGCTATGACACATTTTATCCCATTAAATCTTTGTGATGCCCATGATTTCTTTTTGATTTTTTTAAACCTCCAAATTACCTATGAGGAAACCAAAGATCAGAGAAGTAACGGTTCCCCCCCACCCCCCAGGGCACACAACTAGTAAGTCTCATGGAACTAGGATTCAACATTAGGACTAACTCTAAATTGAGCACAAATAGTTCATATTTATTTAGCATCTATTATGTACCACACACAGCTCTAAGCTAACTTAAACTCACAACAACCCTTTGAGGGAAGTATTAATTTTGTCTTTATTTTACAGATCTGTAAACTGAGGCACAAAGAAGGTAAGTGACTTCTCAAACTCCCAAAGCTACAAAGTGGAAACCTGGCTGCAAACTAGGGCTGAACTACCCTCTGCGTAGGACATGGTAAGTCTGATAACCACTTTGACGTCTCACAGAGGTGTTAGGATTTAATAGGACAAAATGTATCATGGCCCTTTGTAATCCATAAGGAATCAAAATTGATGGCTGAGGAGAAATTTTGGGAGAAATGAAATGTGCATATGTTACGTTGGTGAGGCACATTCCAACCAGGTAAAGATGAGGGTATAAAACTGTGTAATCAACAGATAGAATCAGAATATGTGCTGACAGCAGCTTTCCATTGATTTACCATTTTCCTCACTGGAATTTCCTTTAGGTGGTTAAGGAATAAAGATCAGAAAGTTACAGGCAGGAAATAAAAATAATTATAGGTCATGGGTCTATTCTATATTATTACTAATATATCTTTTAATCTCCTTTGTAGGTTTCCCCTTTTCTTGATTCATTAATGACAGAATACTCCAGAATTAAGAATATCTTTAAAATTCTGCTCTTTGCTATCTGTATTTTCTCCTGGCAACCTCATACAATCCCATGGCTTGAAATGCCATTTGTATTCTGAGAATTCCAAATAGCTTTCCAGATATCACATCCTGAATTATAGACACAGGTCTACAATTGCCAACTCAACTTCAAATAGATATCTCAAGCTTAATGTCCTGATCTTTTCTGAAAATCTTGCTTCCCTTGTACTGTTAATTGCAACTCCTTCCTTTCAGTTTTAAATATTAAAAAATTAGCTTTTTATCTATAAAAAGTAGATTCTCAACACAGTAACCTCAATGATCTTATTTCATCAGGATAATGTCACACACACCCCACTCCCACTCAAAATCTTCCAAAGTCATTCTAATTCCCTAAGAGTATAATTCAGTGTTTTTATAAAAGCCAGCAAGACCTTACATGATACGATACATGTTAATGGTTTTGCTTCAACTTATACTACTTTATAGATAAAAAGCCTAGCAACCAGAACAACCAGTCACTATGATGCACACTGCTGCCGGTCCCTTCGCCCGGCCGGCCCGGCCCCAATTGGCCCCAATCAGGGGCAGGCCAGACAGACCCCACCCATGCACAAATTCGTGCACCGGGCCTCTAGTCTACTATAATCTGCTCTGGTCTTTAGTTTTAGATTGTCACATTCTAATCCAGAGTGGATTTATAGCCTAGCTTGTGTGGCTCAACTAGTTGAGCATCAACCTATAACCAGGAGGTTACAGTTCGATTCCCAGTCAGGGCACATGCCCAGGTTTGCGGTTCACAGGAGGCAGAAAATCAATGATTCTCTCTCATCATTGATGTTTTTATCTCCCTCTCCCTTCCTCTCTGAAATCAATTAAAAATATATTTTAAAAAGAGTATCTTTACAAGTTGCCTACTTGGAAATTAAAGAGATACATAGTGAAACAAACAAAATGGAAAACAAACCATTTTCCATTCAGATTTCGCAAATCTTAAAATTTCACTAAGAGAATAATTTTTCTCATGTTATATGTTTTTGACATCATCTCCACTCATGTGTCATGGCAACTGTGACAAGACTTTTACATCAAATTTTTTAGGACATTTTGTCCTGATCAACTCCTATTCTGAATTTCCAGGTTGGTCCACAGTGGAAAACTCATTTATTTTTGCCCCAGGTAAACAACTTATGTCCATTTATAACTCAAAGCTGCCTGTGCAATTGGGTGATTACCCAGTGAATCTGATCAATATAAACAACCAAAGTAGATAACAAAGGCTGAAATAACTTTTAAAAATTAAACTTTTATTGCCCATCTATCTAGGTCATTGTGTCTCTTCAGCACTTATTTTCTCTATGGGTGAAGCTTAAGGGGTCTTAATAGATGACCTCAGAGAAAGCACCTGTTTTTCTCATTATCTTCTTGGAATACTGCTAAGCTATGCTTTGTCTATATAGCATATAACCTACCTACACAGATGTTAACTTGGCTATTGTGCTTTATGAACATGGTGCCTCTCAGCAGAGCCTACCAAGTCTCGGCAGGCTGATGAAATACCTCACTCAACCCACATTCACATCTGACTGCATTTTCTTCCAATTCCTGCAGCTATTTGCTCTAAAATATTTAGAAGTTGGACTCAAATATTTTTTCACAGGAAGCTATATATTGATAATATGTATTCATAAAGAATATTGGTTACAGAGACACTGAACATAGAACATGCTCACATGGTATATTTTCACTGTAAATTGTATCCTCTAAATGCATAGTAAATTTGGCAAAGTGAAAAGGAAAGAAAAGGCCCTTAGAAATCTCAAAACTATCTATAATAATAAAAGCATAATATGCTAATTAGACAGGATGTCCTTCCGGACATCCTTCCTTCTGGACAAAGCCGCGGCAGGTGGGGGCCATGGCAGAGGTGGTCGCCACAGTGGCGAGGGCCATGGCCCTTGCACGAATTTTGTGCATCGAGCCTCTAGTTAAAAGTATAAATCACCAGTAGATTTTCTTGGTAATCCCATTATTATACCCTAAAGAATAAATATTTATAGTCCTTGTAATTTTATCTTAGGTACTCTAGTTCTATTCTTAGCTTTATAAATGTGTTATCATTTTTTTCTCACTCTCACAAAACTATCTGCTTCAGTATCTTCTAGCCAGTGAATTCCACTTGTGTTTTAAATTTTAAGAAGGACAGATTTTTAAAAGTTGGTTGCTTTTCCTGACTTTTAGGGGTTTTTAAAATCATGATCATTTAATATTCATTTTATTTTTCTTTATGGATTTATCATGCATTAAATTTTTTCTTGAACTTGTTTATTTCTTTTGCTGTGCAGAAGTTTTGTTATTTATTTATTTATTTATTAAAATATTTTTATTGATTTCAGAGAGGCAGAAAAAGGAAGAGAAAGAGAGAGAGAGAATAAGAGAGAGAGAGAGAGAGAGAAACATTGATGAGAGAGAATCATTGATCAGCTGCCTCTTACATGCCCCCCACTGGGGATTGAGCCTAGAACCCTGGCATGTGCCATGATCAGGAAAAGAACTGTGACCTCCTGGTTCATAAGTCGATGCTCCACCACTGAGTACACTGGCTGGACTCAGTTTGCGTTTTTAATGTCATATAAAAAACAAAAAAACAAACATTGCCAAGATCAGTGTCACAGCACTTCTTTCGTATGTTTTCTTCTAGGAGTTTTATGGTATCAGGTCTTATGTTGAAGTATTTTTATCATTTTGAATTAATTTTTGTGAGTGGAGTAAGATAGGAGTCCACTTTTATTGTTCTGCATGTGGGTATCCATATTTCCTGGCACCATTTGTTGAAGAGACTGTCCTTTCCGCATTGAATGTCCTTGGCTCCCTTCTCTAATAGTAGCTGACCATTTATGCACGGGTTTATTTCTGAGCTCCTTACTCTGTTCTATTGGTCTTGGTATTTATCTTTATGCTATCATCAGAGTGTTCTAATTATCATAGCTTTGAAATATAGTTTAAAATTAAAAAAAAGTGTGATGCCTCTGGCTTTTGTCTTTCTCAAGATTGCTTTGACTACTCAAGGTCTTGTGTGGCTTTATATAAATTTTAGAATTTTTTTTTCTATTTCTGTGAAAATGCCATTGGAATTATGATAAGAATTTCATTGACTTTATAGATGGCTTTGGGTAGATGGGTACTTTAACAATATTAATTTTTCTAATCCATTAATGTGGGATATCTTCCTATTTATGTCTTCAATTTCTTTCATTAAAGTCTTGTAGTTTTCAGTGTACAGATCTTTCACTTCATTGGTTAAATTTATTCTCAAGTATTTTATTATTTTTGGTGCTATTGTAAATGGGATGGTTTTCTTTTTTCCAGAGATTTCATTGTTAATGTATACAAGCACAACTGATTTCTGCATGTCGATATTTTATTCTGCAACTTTACTGAATTCATTGATTAATTCCAACAGTTTATTTTTTAGTTGCACATGACCTTTATTATTTCTTGTCTGCCATAATCATTGTGATGGTCATTGCCTCTCCTTTCATATACCCTATCTTTAGGAAATGATTGTTATGTGCCATGCACATGTATTTTACAGGTGAAGAAATTGGGTCCAGAGGGATTAAGTAGCAAACGTTAATCATTACAGCTAGTAAGTGGCAGACATGGGATATAAAACCAAGTCAGTCTGACTCTAGACTTTGTCCCATTAAATACTGTGCATTATTACCTTTTAGTTTTCAAATGCTATAACAATTATTTAAATGGCCTTTGAGATAGATAGAAACACACATTTAGCTGTTGAAATAGTCAATTTTTAAAAGTGTTTTAGAAATTAATCATTAGATCATCTAAACATTGAAATATCTATTGTTGCAAAATATTCCATAGTTTCAGTCAGTTACCCAAAGAATAAAGCATATTTCTTGTAGGGCCTTACCTCTAACAACTTTCCAGAGTCATCTGCACCACTACCTACAGTTCAGTTGACATCAATCTGCTCATTAGCCCCTGAAATGACTGTGCACCTTACTACTTCTCCATCTTTGCTTTTGCTGTATTTTAAAGCCAGTTGAAGATATTTCTCTTCTGCTCCCCAAAGGGTGGATTGTTACACTCATGTCTTTCTGTTCTGAACCAACAGCCCTTTTTGAGTTTGTCTATTCCTTTAGAATCTAAATCTGAGCTCCCTGAAGACAAAGTTGGACCTCACTCATCTCTGTTTTCCTTTTATGCCTGGTTCAGAACTGAGTAAATGCGATCTGAAATGTATGGCACTCAAAGATCTTGGACAATAAGTTACTTGCCTGTGGTCACTCAGCTGTTTTGGTTTGGGGCTAAGACTCTAAAAACCAGGCCTTGTAAATTCCCATCAGATCTAAGATCTTCCCACAAGATCATTTTGGTGTTACTTACACTCTAAAACTCTCTATTGTGTTGCTACCTATTTTTACTAGGATGAATTCTTTCCCATTTCTTCTCTGTGTTTGTATCTATTTTTATAACATAAGCAGGCTGCACATCCAATCTGTTGTTAATATGTGGGGATTTTTCAACACTCTTTTTCTCTTGACTTTTTCGCACCAGCCAGACTATGAAATATGTTTGTTTGTTTAAATTTATCTTTAATGTTGAAAGATGAATTACATACATTCTGCTAGCCACAGAACACCCTCCTCTCCAATCTCAGTTTTCTAATATATCCAAAGCATCATTATTTTTATATAACCTTGACTTTGAGGTCATGCACTTTAAACATCTCCATATACTACCCTGAAAGTTCATGTTTACCTTCTATCTCACTCTTTTCTCAGTCAGTAGTTCCATTAACAGCACATCCTAATATGTTTTTTTCCATTCTACTTAAGGACCAATGCTTATGGGCATTGTTCAGTAATTAGTCCAAAACACATTTTCACTTCCCCTTATGACTTTGATATATGAAAAGAAATATGGGAAGAATTTGGGCTAAGTAAGCCATTTCTCATAGAAATATTTACCTAGATTTTTAGGGTTGGACCTGAGAAATGTTTTCACATTCTTCCACATAGTCAATTTTTTCCTATAATACCTTTTTCTCTTCACTATACATACACTGAGTGGCCAGATTTTTATGACACCTGACGTTTGTAGGAAAATTAGCTATAATTTTGTGCTGAAGTTGTTAGAGGGCCAGACCATTATAAATAGGAAATCAGGTTGTTTACCATGACAGTAGAAGTGATTTTTTTCTGAAGATATGGGTAAACAACGTGAATTAACAGCCTTTGAAGGTGGGATATATATATATATATATATATATATATATATATATATATATACAGTATGCCTTTCAATCTTAAAAGAAAATGGCTAATGTTGTCTTAATTTTCTTGTTTGAATTTCCTCTCAGATTTAAAATATTTCCTTACTCCTATTTTTAATCATTTCTAAATTTTTATCTATGAGTAACAGATATGTGTAGGCTCAGTTATGCTAAAGCAAACATTAGGTACCAAAATATAATCTTTCACCCTATGTTGATATGCTTAATTTGGGAAGTAGGTGATGATTATGTGCAAGGTTCATGGGTCAATCATTATCTGCATTTAAATTTTTAAAGTTTGTATAACAAATAAAGATATGGATTCAGCATTTAAGAGCCTTGTATAACTAGAATTAGCAAAAAAAAAATTGAAAAAGAAAGATAAAAAGGAGTTAAAACATTATAAAATAAGAACAGAGGTTAAAGATCAGCATTCTCTAGCCATTCACTTCATAAACAAGTGTTGGATCCATGTTATCTGCAATCACTAAGGGAGATATAAGAATAGAGGAACCTGAATGAAACCTGCCTTACCAGAACTCACAAACATTAAATTTCTTTATTACTGGCAAAAAAATTTATTTATTTTTATTTTTTATTAATCCTCACCTGAGGATATTTTCCCATTAATTTTTAGGGAGATTGGGTGAGAGAGGGAAAGACAGAGAGAAACATCAATGTGAGAAAAACACATCGATTGGTTGCCTCTGCACAAGTCCTGACCAGGGCCCGGGCTGGGGAGGAGCCTGCAACTCAGGTATGTGCCCTTGACTTGAGTGGAACCCCAGACCCTTTGGTCCGCAAGCTGATGCTCTGTCCACTGAGCAAAACCAGATAGAGCTTAATAGATTTTAAACAAGATAGAAAAGATATGTTAAATTCAGGGAGTTTCACTTTCAAACAGCTATGAAACATTAGAATAGGGTATTTGTTTTAGGATTATTTGTTTGGCCATAGCTGTCTCAAGGATCTATCAAAGTTTAGGTCTGGAAAAGCTCAGATTTATCTGTCCAACTCTATCACTTTACAGTTTAGGAAGCTGAGATCCAGAGAGCTTAGATGGCTTATCCAATGTTGGTGAGTTTAGATGATTTATCCAATGTCAGTGACATGTAAGAGACAGTGTTGAGAGTGAAAGCCTGGACTCCTCATTCTTTGTTCACCTTTCTAGGAACCAATAATTCCTTTAACAAATATTCAAGCAGACATGGAATAAAACATTTTGGGAATGTAAAATAAATAATGGTTTGCTCAGAAGGTGGTTCTTACACAGCAAACTAACAAGAATAGGGTAACATTACAAATGATATCAAACATAAAGGGGTGGTCAGGCTGGTGTGTGGGAATTCTCAGATCTGTGCTCTTTATGCATCTACAGATAGCTTCTTGTAAGTCAGAGAGGCTTGGGTCACATAGGAAAAATGTCAGTAGACTGAATAAAGATGCTTTCAACAACATTTAAGACAAGCAGATGAAAATTTTCATTGTACACTTATACTAAAAGTGTGGGTGAAGAAACACATTTTACTTGAAATGTTTTGTTTCATTTAACATTTTGGCTTGGATGAAAACCAGTCGGGTGGATTTATTTTTATTAAAAGTTTCAGGATAGCGCTTTTCCTCTAAGGAGTAAGGCCAGGAGCACACTCATCCCTTTCCCTTCCCCCTCTTCTTCCACCAGGGCATTACCTTTGCCCCTCCCTCTCTTAAGCCCCAAGGGCCCTTCTTTTGCTTCTATAACTTGTTTCCTGAGCCTAAGCAACCCAGTTGGCTCACTTCGACTACCTCTGTAACTTCTAAATAAACTTTCTCTTATAATTTTTGGGGAAAAGTTTCAGGATAATATTCAACACACGTGAGGAAAAAAAACCCATAAAAATAAAAATGCTATATTCTATTATATTTTCTAAATGCCTTTTTTCTTGTAAAGAAGGCTTAAATTTGAGGTAACACTAATTTTGCTGCCTTAATCACTCTAAGTGTTCTACCATTCGACCGTTCAACCAGTTGCTATGACGCACACTGACCACCAGGGGCAGACACTCCGACTGGTAGGTTAGCTTGCTGCTGGTGTCTGGCCGATTGGGACTGGGCAAGTTGGGCCATACACACCCTGGAGCCCTCCCGAGGTCCTTCCCTGGCCCCTATCGTGCACCAGTGCGGTCACTGAGCCTGGCCTGTGCCCTCTCACAATTTGGGACCCCTCACGGGATATTGGAGAGCCGGTTTCAGCCCGATCCCCGCAGGCCAGGTTGAGGCACCTCACTGTGCATGAATCCGTGCACTGGGCCTGTAGTAGAGTATAACTATTGCGAGTTATTAATGCCGGGGTCCAACCCGGAGGTTTTTCTTTTTAATGCCTGCTTTTAAAAAATAAAAAAGGGGGAATTTGCCGGGAGCCGGTCCATCCTTGCTGTTTCAAGGGACCTGGCATATATGGCATACGGTTCTTAATATGTTTGCTCACCTTCTTGGCACTATGTGTTTTAACCAAGGTCGCCTCTCTGAGAAAGGTTGTTTCCCCAAGTAGGGATTTTCCCCTGAAGTTAGGGAGGGAATAAAATCCCTTAACTAAGTGCCAGGCGGGTAATTAATCACTTTAACTATGAATAATCATGCTTAAGCTACATAATCTTTACTCCCTGGAATGGAGATAAGAAATGCCCTAACCTTTGGAATAGAGATTGATAGGATTGGAATCAACTGGTATAAATACAGATGTAACAAGACAGCAAGAGACAGAAGAGAGACAGAACCTAGGCACAGAACCTACACAGAACGTTCTCTAGAGACAGAAGAACTTCACTGGAGAGAACATGGCAAAAGATCCTGGACTGAACCTGACTACAGAAATTGGCAAGAGAACCTGACTAGAACCTGGTGACTGAACCTGGCTGGAGAACCTGGACAGAACCTGGCTGGAGAACCTAGCGAGGGAACATGGCTACTGAACCTGGCTGGAGAACCTGGCTGGAGATCCTAAGCAGAACTTCGCTGGAGATCCAGACCAGAACTTGGCTGGAGATCCTGGCTAGAGATCCTGGCTAGGCTGCTGATCAACTGAACGCTGTCTCCGTGTCATTCCTTCTTCGCCGACTCCATCCACACCTTTGGGGACCCCTGGACCCGCTGGGGTTGGACCCCGGCATATTAAGGGTTGTTTATATCAGTTATTCAAGAAAAGAAAGTTCCAACTCTGACAGTCAATTCTTATTAATGAAAGATATGAGGCTATTGTTTATCATACACTGCCGACTCAATTACATGAACTAAAAAGAAAAGCAGTGTGTTGCCTTCTTAATAAATACAGACACTCAATGTTTAGTCCAAGTTCATATAGTAATTAGTAATGATACAATTAGACTATTCCCTCACCAAAATAAAACAAAAAATAAATAAACAAAATAAAAATAATAAAAACAAAAAACAAAAACATAATGAAAACAAAAAAGAAAAACACAAAAATATCAAGATTGGTTGCCTCCCACAGGAGCCCCAACCAGGGCCAGGGATCAAGCCTGCAAGCTAAGTGGAATGCCCTTAACTGGAATCAAAGCCAGGACCTTTCAGTCCACAGGCCAAACCGGTTAGGGCAGCATGGTATATTTTATAACTTATTTATTTATTTATTTTTAATATTTTTTTATTGATTTTAGAGAGGAAGGAAGAGCGAGAGATAGAAATGTCAATGATGAGAGAGAATCACTGATGGACTGCCTCCTGCAAGTCCCCCACAGGACTGAGCCTGCCACCCAGGCATGTGCCCTGACCAGGACCTCCTGGTTCATAGGTTGATGCTCAACCACTGAGCCATGCCGGCCTGGCTAGCATGGTATATTTTAAAGATAAATATAAGTATTTCTGAAATACTCCAGAACCCTAGCATTTTGCTGGTAGTTATGTCTATAATCTGGATGCACTACATGTCTTTATAGATGTATTATTGAAAATGAAATTTTTACTTTTACAGAATTTATAAAGACCTTAATCTAGACAAAGGCAATTTTTGATGGTTAAAGACTGTAGCTACTATTAAAAGTTATTAAGTTGGTCCATAATCTTTTAGAAATATATAAATATGCTCTAGAATAAAATTTTAAATCATTCGTAAACAAATATTACTAAAGGCTTTCAAGTCACCTATTAGCCTGACATCATATATTTTAGTTTTAATTTATGTTTTCTGCCATATTTAGAATATTGTAGTTGATTATTCTTGCTAATGTTGGCATTTTAATCACTAGACTTACATTTATGTTTGAAGTAACAAAAAGTTATGGTCTTTTGGCACTTGAAATGAGATATATGTAATTTCTGGTCAAACTGTTATTGCTTGCTTTTTTGTTGTTTGTTTTAATTGTCATGTATGCACAATCTGCAAGGCACTGTTTTTTACCTAATTACAATAATATCTCTTGAGAGAGAATAAACAGAAACTCCATTTTTTACACAGATTAATGGCATATATTTCCTCATAAATCTGAATATAGTCCTCTGGAAAGAATTTAAATAAACTATAAGAAAAGATAAATTTGAAGCAATGGTACGATATGAAGTAGAAACATTATAGTCTATATTATTCAGCAGTTTTTTGCTTACAAGTAATAGTAATTTAAGTTCAAATTAAAATAAAAGAGGGAATTCATTGACAAACATTACAGAAAACTCAAGGGTTAGGTCCTGCTTCAGGGTTGCTAAATTCAGATGCTCAAGAGATTTCTCTTACATTTCCCAGCTCTAATTTGCTCTGTGTTTGTTATACGTTTCAGGCAACTCATCTACCTAAGGTGACCTCTAGGAACTCTAGATTTACTCTCAGCTATTCTCAATAGTTCTAAGAAAACCCCAACACTAAGTATCATTGGATAACTTGAATCATCCTTGAAGCAAAGGAGGTGGAATCTGCTCATGGTGCAAGACTAGGTCACATGCCCACTACTGGATCAGAGAGCTATTGTTATCCCCAACCAAGCTGCATAGACTGAAAGTGGGAAAGCTGGTTTCTGAAAGGAAAACCCGATGATATGACCAGAAGAAAGATGTTGAATAGGAAAAAAAGAATAAATGTCTTCCTTACTCTAAAATTCAGGTTATTGTAGTCTATTTACTGGTAGGTAACTTCTACTGACTCATTAACTTGTCCACATAAAATACTTATTTGAGGGTTTTTTTTTTATATATATATTTTATTGATTTTTTACAGAGAGGAAGGGAGAGAGATAGAGAGTTAGAAACATCGACGAGAGAGAAACATTGATCAGCTGCCTCCTGCACATCTCCCACTGCGGATGTGCCCGCAACCAAGGTACACGCCCCCAACCGGAATCGAACCCAGGACCCTTCAGTCAGCAGGCCGACGCTCTATCCACTGAGCCACACCGGTTTTGGCCTTATTTGAGTTTTTAAATGACTAGCATTAAGAATGTAGACTCATCTTGATCTTTTATGGTACCAAAATGGACAGATAGAGCTTTTGGAAGCAAGCCTATAATGAATTATCTCAAATCTATATGAGGGAAAAAGGGGTTTAATTGCCTTCATTCATTATTTTAAAGCATATTTTAAGTTCTGTTATTCTAATAATTTTGTAGCACCCCATTTCTCATTTTGTCATCATGCATAATACAGGCATAATATATTTTCTCTTTCTTTTTTACATGTTTCTCTTTCTTTTTCCTTCTTATTGGTAAACTGGTTTTCTCTCCCAAGATGAGGTTCACCATTATAGTTCCAGGCAAAAAGACAGAGGAGGGAAGATGCCTTCTCTGGAAGGAAGAAGTTACCATGTAGTGGGAAGCCTGCCCCCTTGGTCTAGGGGGTTTTGCAGGGAGTCAAAGGCAGGAGAGGAATCTTCAGTACCAGATTGGAGAGACACAGTCAGCTGGAAGAAGCCAATGGATCCTGACTAAGCTGAGATGGGATAGACAAGGGATTTATTAGCATCAGACACTAGCAGCAGGTGCAGAACTGTGATTCACCCCAGTATGCATAATATGACAGTACTGGCTATTTATACCAGTGTCCGTATTTATGTTGTACTGTATATTTTTTAATTTTTGCTAGCACAACCAATAAATGACAATCAAATTTCAGCAGTTTGTTAATCAATGCATATCTAAGGACAAGCATGAGGACTCTCTTCCCCAGTGCCATGAAGTGACTTAGATTTTTCTCCGACACATCAAATGCCATCTAGAAAAGAACTACTGGAGGAAGGATAATGAGGCAGTGTTGCAGGATTGCTTCAGTATTATACCAATAATCTGTTCAGATAATTGGTTGAACTAATATTTGAGACAGATTGGGCTAAATTTTCAGCCTTACTTCCTATTGAGTGAGGTGGGTTGGGTCATGAAGATTAGATTAGTAATAGAGAAATGAAGAAGTCATAATATATGCACATTCAACTTGTGGTATATGTAAATTTGCAATCCTGATGCACATATAAATGGATGAGCTTTGAATGTAGATTTATACAATGGCTACTAACTATGGGCCAGTTAATTTACCCATAGACATTTGCCTGGAATCTCTTGTGATGTTAAAGCATAAAATATAACAAATTATCATAATCTATAATAATAAAAGCATAACATGCAAATCGACTGAATGGCCAAACAGTGGAACGATCATCTGGATGACCTTCAGGATGAAGCTGGGGCTGCGAGGGCCAAGGAAGCCAGGGCTGCAAAGGCCTACTCTTACATGAATTTTGTGCATCGGGCCTCTAGTATAAAAATAATAATATCACAAAAACATAAGATAAGCGTGGACTTGACTGTCACAAATGCTACTATGACATAACTGAAGAATAATCTATATGCTATATAAAAAACCAGCGACGGGAACGCCAGAACAACCAGAATGACTGGAAATACCCAAACAACCGGACCTATGGCGCCTGCCGCCCGATCCAGGCGTGGGGCCAGCTGGCCAACCTCCACAGCCCCTCCCCCAGGCCAGCCCCACACCTGATTGGCCTCCCCCACCCCGACTGGGGGCAGGGCCAGCTGGCCAACCACCCACAGCCCCTCACCCCTGCCAGCCTGGCCCCAATCAGCCCCCATCAGGGCTGGCCAGCCAGACCCCACCCATGCACGAATTCATGCATCACAAGGAACATTCAAAACCACCTTTAGATCATTGTCTAAAATTTTTAAAATGATGGAAATTTATTAGCTACAAAAGGGATTAGTTACCTTTACTTCTAAGTGGATGTAGTAAAGATTGTAATTTTTTTTATAACTAGAATATCTAGTAATGGAAATAGTAGTAGAGGTCAAAGAAAAAAATAGAAAAATGTTTCAGCAAATATAACAGATACAGAATTACTATCCTATTTGATGAGATATTAATAAAATTGATATTAAATATCAACATCCAATATTGATAGATGGATAATACATAGGACTAAAACCCCACTAAAATATATTACATAGAAAAGGGATATAAACAGAAAATTTATAAAGGAGACAAAACAAAAAGAAACATATGAAATGTTTATTTTATTTTCAGTAATCCTATGTAATAAACCTTAATATGCAAATTGGCCTAACGGTGGAATGACCAGTCGCTATGACATGCACTGACCACCAGGGGGCAGAGGCTCAATGCAGGAGTTGTCCCCAGCCTGCAGGCCTTGACCAGCAGCAGTGGTGTCCACCATTGCCCCACAGATTGACCCTGATCACTGGCCAGGCCTAGGGACTATACCCATGCAGAATTTTTTGCACCAGGCCTCTAGTTAAAGATAAATCACAAATAATTTATATAAATTAAAAGGCCATTTCTCACTAATGAAATAACACATTTTATATTGCTGGTGCTATTACATTTTAGTAATTTAGCAGTGTGTATCAAGAGTCATAAAAAGATAGAAATATGGGGGACTACAATTTTAAAAAGTGACTTCAAATATGGAAAACTCTAGATTCACAAATATATTCATAATTTTTAGCAGTAAAATAGAAGAAACCAACTAAACATTCCAAAGTAGAAGAATGATTAACTCCAACCAACTGTTGGCATATTATGCAGATATTATAAATACAAGTTGTTAGAACCAAAACAAAATGTGCTTTTTAATACTTAAAGAAAAAGAATCCATTTTAAGATTTTATTTATGTGATTATTATTTTTAATAACAAATATATATTAAAAACCAAGATTTTGTCAGAATGGTGGAAGTTTCAGGCATTATTTTTCTGTTTTCCAACTACCTATAATTTAGTTGTAACTTTCTAGTGGCTGAAATGTATAAAGAAAGAAGGCTCTATTCTAAATGCGAAAAACCCTGGATTCTCTGTTGCCATGCCATTAACTGTGGGAACAGAATTGAAAATCTTAGGACTCTAGTGTTCTTTACTACAGACATCATTCAATGTAATCTGTTCATTCAAGTCTTTGATACTCTAAAATTACGTTATCTGTGGTTTATAAATAATAAGTATAATAGAGATTTAGTTTTAGATTTATTTCAAAATATGGTTTCGAAGATTATATAGAAATGAAGCATTACTATCTGGTGGGTGAGCTTATAAACAAGAATATAAATAATGCATTTAACAAATTTATTAGATGCTTAAAATATTTCATGAATTATGGAAAAGTTATAGAAAAAAGAAAGGCTCATTAAGCAAAAGCAAAAGATTAAATACCACTCAACAAAAATATTATCAATATATATTTTGTGCAAATCGCTGTGAAGTAAATATATAGAGAATTTAATTAGCAAGATAAAACTTAAAAATGAAAAGTTACATGAAATATAAAGCAATGTTTCATTTCCTCAAATTGGTATATTTTTGTGTATTCTATTTAAAATGTTTGCTTATCATCAGGTAATAAGTATATTTTGCTGCATTCTTCAAAAAGTTTTAATTTTATTTACATTTAGATCCATAACCCAGTTGGAAATTAATTTTTAAAAATATAGTGTCATGTAGGAATCACCTCCTCACCACTTCTTGAAAACATGTTTTGATATGCTCCTCTCTCCAACACCCTGATTACCACTTTTTTCTCTTAAATTTTTTTTTATTTTATTGTTTAAAGTATTAAAAATAGTAGTACATATGTCTCCCTTTTATCCCCATTGACCTTTCCCCATCCTCCCCTACCCCCTCCTCCCCAGCCCCCTGGTGCATGCCCTCTCCCCACCCCCTCCCCCAGTGTCTTGCATCCATTGGTTATGCTTAACACTTTTGACATAAATCATATAAATCTGGGTTTGTCTCCAGTGCCTATATTCTGGTCTATTTGTCTACCTTTACAACCATACCTCACAATCTTAATTACTTTAGCTCTATAATCCTATATAATAAAAGGCTAATATGCAAATCCACTGAACAGCAGAACGACCAGTTGCTATGACGTGCACTGACCACCAGGGGGCAGACGCTCAACCCCTGGTGGTCAGTGCACTCCCACAGGGGGAGCGGCACTCAGCCAGAAGCCGGGCTCACAGCGCAGCAGCGGTGACAGGAGCCTCTCCCACCTACGCGGCAGGCAGACATCCCCTGAGGGGTCTCGGACTGTGAGATGATGTAGGCCAGGCTGAGAGAAACCACCCCCATCCAGTGCTTGGATGTCGTGCACTGGGCCTCTAGTAAATTAATATTTGAAAGTGTAAGTCCAACTTCCATCATCTTCTTCATGATTGCTTTAGTTCTTTGTATTTCTATACTCACTTTGGAATCTGCTTATTGATTGATGCACCCTGAAAAAAATATAACTTTTGGTATTTTGATTGGGATAACATCGAAATGAATTAGTTTATGGGAAACTGGTGTATATACAATAGTAATTTTATTAATTTATACATGGTATATCCACCGTTTACTTAGGTATTTAAGATATATAATTTTTTCTGTTTTCCAACTACCTATAATTTAGTTGTAACTTTCTAGTGGCTGAAATGTATAAAGAAAGTATTAAAAATAGTAGTACATATGTCTCCCTTTTATCCCCATTGACCTTTCCCCATCCTCCCCTACCCCCTCCTCCCCAGCCCCCTGGTGCATGCCCTCTCCCCACCCCCTCCCCCAGTGTCTTGCATCCATTGGTTATGCTTAACACTTTGGACATAAATCATATAAATCTGGGTTTATCTCCAGTATAAAGAAACTTTAACATGTATAAAGAAAGAAGGCTCTATTCTAAATGCGAAAAACCCTGGATTCTCTGTTGCCATGCCATTAACTGTGGGAACAGAATTGAAAATCTTAGGACTCTATAATTTTTTATAATTTTCTGTATAGAAGTTGCAAACCTTATTAAAATTATTCCTTTGTATTTTGTTTTTATTGCTGTTGTGAATGGTTTTTTAAAAAAAGAAAATTTCATTATATAATTATATATTGCCAGTTTAAAAATACAAATAATGCTTATATACTAGTACTGATTGTAACATTACTGCATACACTTATTAATTCTAGTAGTATATAAAAATTCTTTTGAATTTTCTACTATTCCTTTATGTTATCTATGAAAAATGAGAGTTCTGTTTTTTCTTTCTAATTCCATCATTTATTATCTTCTTTATATTAATAAAGTATTTATAAAATCTATTTCCTCTTGTTATTCTGTTTATTACACATTCTTTTGCTATTTCTTTCATTGTATACCATAAAGATTGCAACATGAATAATTAATAGGGTTTCATAAAATTTAGTCACTTTTCTGTATCTCAAAAAAATTCAATGAACTTTATACACTTATTGATCTACCTCCTTCTTTTCATATACATATATTTTTTAACTAAAAAATACATTACATTTGATCTTGTCAGTCAAAATCTATTTATTTTTATCTTTTCCTTTGGTTTCCTTCTTTCCTGATTTTTTGGGCTGACATCTAGGATATTTTTCCTTTTGTTTGTAAAACTTCCTTCAGTATTTTATGGTAGGATATGTTGGTGATGAAATATCTCATTATATATATATATATATATATATATATTTGTTATTAATCCTCACCTGAGGACATTTTTCCCATTGATTTTTAGAGAGAGTGAAAGGGTGGTCTTCATCATACATCTGTATGATTATTTCTATGAACTGTTCTCCCAGTTTACCCACCTCCTTCTCTATTTTCACTAATTTACTGTTAAACCAATTTATTAAGCTAACTTCAATTATTGTGGTAGGTTTTGTTTTTTTTTTTACTTTTAGAATTTCCACTTGATTATTTTTATAGAATTAAGTTTATGTTAAATATTCTCCATTTTTCATCTAATTTTTGGACATGTTGATTAACTGTAGTATATTCTAATCCCACCTCTGACTTTAATGACTTTCCTAGCATTGGACAATATAAAGTTCTATATCACTGTGTCTTATCTACCAAATAAAGAGATCTGTTATTGTGATAAATAAAACTACTTTGTTTATGTTACTTGAAGGATCACCTTTCAATATTGAGCTAAGCAGAGCCACAAACTTTTATATAAAAGTAAGAGGTTTATATAGGATTATATCTAGGTTCTTTTCTAATTCTACAAGGCTAAGTCTCTGGCTATTTTGGAATATCCTCAATGTTTGGCACCAGGGTAGGTACGGAGGGGATATTTTATCTAAAATTAGTATTCAAGGCAGTGCTCTTTAAACTGAAAGCTCATTGGCAATTCTCTCTCTTTCACTGTTCTCCTTGTCTCCCAGCACAGTGCTTGGGGTAGGGCATGTGCTCAATAAGTGCTGGTTGAATAAATAAATGAGTGATTTAATTAACTGTATTAGACATTAGATAAATAGAACTTATAGTCTTCCTGCTGAAGGGATTAATATGAAATTGTAATTGGCTGAACATAGGAACTTAAAGAATAGGGAGGAGTTAAGAAATGATAATTGTGTTCTATTGAGCATTTGCTATATATTAGGTACTGTTCTGAATGTTCCATTTGCAACATATCAAATAATAGTTTCTTTGTGAGGTAAGCATTTAGAGTGATGTTAGGTTTTCTACCTGAAAATGGCGGTAGATTCAGGTATAGATTAATATATATAAAAGAGATAAATATTTTTTTGCTTCTGGAAATTTTATGTTTTCTCTTCTTTGGTGTTTTTTCTTAACTCTGTAAGAAAATATCTAATATCTTCCTCACCAATCCATAACCCATCTGCCAATGAGTAGAGAACGTTTTAAAAATTTGTACAATTTGAGACAGGGTTATTTCTTCACTTGCTAGAAATAGTTTTAGTTTCATCAACATGCTAGAAATAGATTTTTGAGAAACATTGGCATACACATAACATATACATAGTTACACATGTACTAGTATACAGAGAGAGAGAGAGAGAATATGTTTTTCCATTACATAGCAGATTGGCCGGAAAATCAAGTTCACTTGTCTAGTAACTAAACATACAATGACTTCCAGAATTGGAATAAGTGTTCTTGATTTATTCTCCACAAAAAATCTCCTTTGAATGACACTTCAGTGAAGGGATGTTATATTGTTTGCCAAAACATAAAAAAAATTTCTTAGAAAGTGAAGCTATTTTAGAAATCTTATTTTATACACATAGCCTGAAAATGACACATTGTTATCCCAAGGATGAGAAATAAGGAGCCTAGGAAGAATTTAAAAGGATAAATAGACTAAAACAGAGCAGAGCAGCTTCTTCTAAAATGCCCAATAGTCTTCAAATGAACAGCTCTTTCTATGGCTAGCATATCTTCAACATAGATGACCATGCAGCAATTAGAGGCAACCCAGCCTCTCAGACCCCATCTCATACTTCTCTCTCCTTGTCGGCGCCGCTTTAGCATCACGGGGTTTGTGTTTATTGAACACATGGATACAATGAATACATTCTTAACTCAGGACTTCTGCACTAACTTTTCCTTCTGCCTCAAATATGCTCCCCCCCCCCATGTGTCTCTATATTCCACTCCCTCACAGTTTTTAGGTTTCTGTTAAATGTTACCTTTCCAGTGAGGCCTCTGATCACTCTCTATAAAAGACTGACCCCATGCCCTGCCTTACCCTCAGCATTCACCCTGGCACCATCTCCTTTTTTGCTTTATTTTCTCCTATTGCATGTGCTGTCATCCGCCATACCATGTAATTAATTGCTTATTTCTGCAGTTACTCTCCATCTCTTTCCTTGGGCTATAAGCTCTACGAGGGGAAAATTTTATTTTGTTTGCTTTTGTGTCTCGATGACTACAGAGTGCCTGGCACATGGTGGCACTCGATAAATATTTGTTGGATAAATCAATGTTGAATGCATCATAGGAAACATTTTCAGGAGTTTTTTTTTTTTTTTTTTTAACTCTTCTAAGCAATTGAGAGATAATTATTCACAGAAATTAAATTCGATCTGCTAGTTAGAACATAGCAATGACATGTTAAAATTGCAATGCATTCCTTTCTCCTAGAAGAATCCTTAAACATGTCTGCAACTGGTTAAATCACAAATATTGTTGGAAATATTGTAACTCTCTCCATCACAATTTATGTAAGAGACTTGGAATCTCATCGTCACTGTTAATGGTTGCTTCCCAAGAAATAAAAACAGTGGGAGGGACTCGATAAATATTTCTCGAATGTGTGTATTTATCCTCCTCTATGTCATCAGAACCTCTTGATTATTTGATGAAGAAAGATTTTATTTTCTCTTGCATCTTCAAATAAAACACAAAGCCAAATGCTTCAACCTTGTAAATTACCAAGGTATTAACCAAAGTCAGCTGCAACTCACAAATGCTTTTTCTTTTGTAAGAAGTCAATTTGGGCATGCGTTCTTAGTTGACATAGCACTTGACCTCTCTTGATCATGCCATCCAATTTTTTTTATAGGACACAGTGTATCTTTATGAAGATTCCTTAAGCCCAACAATCCATTCAGCGTTCTCTGAAGAACACACACACACATATTCATTTTTAAAGTTCATTATTTTTACACAGCATGTGGTGACATAATTTAGGATTGAGGTTTTTACTTCTTTATAAAAAGATACCTATAATATTAATTAACTCATTTATATGGGTGGCAACATAAACCATAAAGAAATTGGACAATAGATTAACCAAGAACTTACATGCATATATGCATAACCCATGGACACAAACCATAGTGTGGTGAAAGCCTGGGGGAGGGGGGCACGGAGGACATTTGAAATACTTTCAACTATAAAAATAAACTAAATAAAATAAATTGGGCAATAATATTAGGAACTATAATATTACCTTAAATATGCAACAAATAGATGCTAGAACAGGCAACTCAGCCTTAGAGGACAAGTCACACTCTGGTAAAAGGCACTAAAAAAAACTAAGCACATGAACTCTTGCAAGCCTCTAGAGCAGCGGTTCTCAACCTGTGGGTCGCGACCCCTTTGGGGGTCGAACGACCCTTTCACAGGGGTCGCCTAAGACCATCGGAAAACACATATATAATTACATATTGTTTTTGTGATTAATCAGTATGTTTTAATTATATTCCATTTGTAACAATGAAAATACATCCTGCATATCAGATATTTACATTATGATTCATAACAGTAGCAAAATTGCAGTTATGAAGTAGCAACGAAAATAATGTTATGGTTGCGGGTCACCACAACATGAGGAACTGTATTAAAGGGTCGCGGCCTTAGGAAGGTTGAGAACCACTTCTCTAGAGAGTTGTTTTAGAACTAAGAGATACACAGCACAGTAGCACAAGCACTGGGGAGTCTTAGGCCTTGGAAAGAAGGTGGCGAATGAACAATACTCGAACAAAAGCTTACAATTCTGTGGCGATGATCAAGGACTTCCACTGATCGATAAATACTTAGGGTCCGACCTGATTCCTGAAAATAATTCTAAATACAAAGTTAAGGCACTAGGCCCTTCTCTCTGTTGACATTTTGTTGGTTTATTGTATGCTTTAAACCTGGGACCATCACACTGGGCATGTACCAGTGTGCTGTTAAAATATTCATAGCGCCTCCTTTCACTCTTGAAAGTGTGCCTGTTTGTATAGAAATTATCGGATCACCCTGCTTATTTATTTACACCCCTCTGTATACAGTCAAGTAAAAAGATTCTTTGCCTCAGAGGCAGAAGCCATCCCAGACCCTTCTCTTTTCAGGCCATACTCTCGGAAAGACTCATTAAGATGAAAGACACAAGAAAGGCCTACGCACTGATTTACTTTTGACCATTTAAAAAATACATCTTGCTGTTTGTAAATAAATAATTTCAAAATAATAGTCCTGTGTGTATGTATATGATTTTAAAATATGAATAAGTTTCACTTTAAATTTAGCCTTGTTCGTATAAATAGTAGTAGGACCCCAATATTTTTAAAAATTACACAAATACTAGTGTTGTTATTATAACAGGGTTTTTATCTTCTCTTTTTCCAAAATAAATCCACAGCCTCCAAAATATTGAAGGATTAATAAATAAAGGAAGGGATGTTGGGAAATCGAGTCCTGCTATATTTTTTTCACTAGTTGCAATGTAACATCGTCAGGGTCCCTGTCTTTTACACAGAGCCAGAAACCCAGCATGACTGAAGATGATGCATCGACTAGTGGCACAGGCCTCAGCCACTCACTTGATTAACTTCCCTGTTTTATCAGGGAATTATGTGAATGTATATGGTCTTTACAAAACTTTAAAAAAACAGACTCAAGATTTATATCACTGGATTATTAAAAATAGTATTTTGCTGTCTTATGTAAGGAGCTTAAGTCTAAAAGAAACCTAAACATTAGATCAACATAGAATTTTTAGGTTTGATTTATTTCACCAAGTCCATAACACACTCTAAAATATTGTGTTTAGTTTTTCCTTTCCTTTCTGTGTACCTGTAAGTGTCTTTGTGTTCATAATTATAATGATGATTCATGAAAAGCAAAGAGGTCCCTTACTTAAGTTCCCTCTCTCTGGAATCCTCTTGGTCTTTCCCCACAGTCTGCTTTTCTCCTTTCCTCAGTTTATCCAAATCAGTTCAGGTTCATTTTCACCCTATTGGGGTGCTAGATCTATCTTCCCTGAGGTGTGGTGAGACTTTCTGACGACTGAGGACAAGACTCACTTTTTCCCTTGAGATTTCCGAGGGCAGGAAGCTTGCTGGATTCCCCTGCACTGGCAGGACATGTGCTAAGTACAGCGCAGGACTTCTAAGAAGGAGAGGACCCAGCACCCCTGGGAGAAAGTGAAGTGAAGGACCTCTTTAGTTTTCATGATCCCAAGGGAGAGTGGCTGGAATTAGCTGAGGGACAGAACTCGTAGAGCTGCACTGGCAGTTGCTTAGTGGTAGTTCTAGAGGCAACTGGTGTCCAGAAGAGGATACGGGACATACCATTGGTGGGGGCTGAATGAAAACACTCCTTGGGCATCTTCCTAATCATGAAAAATTACTGGTGTCATCCTCTTATGTCTGGGCTCTTTGCAAGGCCTTTGAAGCTTGTCCCATCATGGGACTGAACTTTGACTCTGAGCTGGCCTGTGACTTGCTTTGGTCCGTAGAATGAGACTATGGTGGTCGGGGAGACTATGCACCTGTTCTGAGCCTAAACTCAAGAGGCCTTTGCACGCTTGCACTCTGTCTGCAACCCCTGTGATATCTGGGTTCAGGCTAGCCTGCAGGAGGATGAGTGATCATGTGGAGGAGAGATGAATTGTTCCAACTGAGCCACCATATTACCAGCCTATCCTTCTGATGTGAACACATGAGAAAACGCAGCCGACCCAGCCTATCTCTGATGAACATCAATCAGCAGACTCATAAGCAATAATAAATGGTTATTGTTTTTCACTACTGAGTTTTGGGAAAGGATATTATGCAGCAATAGCTAGTGATAAATGCAGTAAAGAAACTGAACACAACCCCGGGTATTGGGGTCAGTGGTTAGAGTGTCAGCCTACACTCTGAAAGGTCCTGATTCCTGGTCAAGAGCATGTACCTGGGTTGAAGGTTCATCCTAGGCATTGGACAGGGCACATGCAGGAGGCAACCAACCAATTGATGTGTGTGTGTGTGTGTGTGTGTGTGTGTGTGTGTCTTTCCCCTTCCCTTCCTTCCACTCTCTCTAAGAATCAATGGAAAAAATATCCTTTGATGAGGATTAACAAACAAAAAAAGAAAGAAAATAAACTGAAGACCGCTTAAGAAAACCATCTATGTCACTTACTATGAGATTGTCATTTTAAAAAGATACCACCAACATTAGACTGACCTTGATGGAGAAAACAGATCTTTGCTCTACTTCAGATGGCACCCAGCTCCTGACGTAGCCAGCGTCCCAGGGCTGGGGCCAAATCTGAGTGATGGCACCACAGCAGAACCAGCTGAGCAGTGTCCATGGCTGGGGACAGGATTAGCATGAGAGTATCAGTCTGGCAGCCAGTGCAAGCAGGTCTTTAGATAAAAGGTAGTGGATTTTAACGTGCCTGTCCAAACACTAAAAGCTGTGAGGTTCTTATTAAAAATAAAGAACTGCTCTACATAGGAAAAGGAAAAAAATATTCTGTAGTTTTTGGTTAACTCCTGAAGTGCTTAAAAATAAGTATAGATTTATGAGCTATCATTATTTCCTTCACTAGCTATGTTTTATGACTTCTCATAATGACTTAAAAGGGCTTTTATAAACATAGAAGTTTACATTTAAGATAGGTAAAAATGGGTTTATGGTAAAATAATTTGACAGCAAGAATGTCCTTGACTATCAGAAAATAGGTAAATCTGTCACCTCTGATAGAGAACAGAGTCTGGCCAAATTTATCTTACCTTGCCTTAGTTGAATAGTCAAAGCACTTTACTTCATTTGCTATCTTAGAATTTTTTTTCTTTTAGGTCAGCACAGATTAAAGCATGTTACAGCACAGCACCTGAATAAATAAAATACTTGAATATATATATATATATATATATATATATATATATATATATATATATATATATAATTTCAGAAAGGAAGAAAGAGGGGGAGAGATATAGAAACATCAATGATGAGAGAGAATCACTGATCAGCTGCCTCCTGCATGCCCGCTACTGAGGATCAAGCCAGCAACCAGGCATGTGCTCTCACCCAGAATTGAACTTTAACCTCCTGGTTCATAAGTCGATGCTCAATTACTGAGCCATGCTGGCAGGGCAATAAAATACTTTTTTGTTTAATTTAGTTCATGATTTTCTCTGAATTAAAATTGATACCTGTCTGAAACAGAGACAGCTTTAGTTCATATTTTTCTCTTTCACCTATTTTTATCTTGTAAGGGTAATTATTATGTTTGTGACCAGGTGTCTTTGAAGTGTCTGCTTTGCCTTGAGCATCTATTCAGATGGTGATGTAGGGTTGAAAACATGCACTTAAAAATATTTGTTGAAAAAGTGATTGTAGACAAGGTCCCAGAGCATAGTGGGTAAGAGCCTGGACTATGCAATGAGATGGGCTTTGGAGAAAAATCCTGGCTCTGTGAGGGTTTGGTTCAGAGCCTTAGTCCTAAACTGTAAAAATAGGACAATAGAATTGTTGGAGGCTTTTAAATAGATGAAATATGCAAAACACTGTACCTAGCACATGGTGATTTGTAAATGATTCCATGAGAATCTCATAGCATAAGCTAAATAAGTTCTAAGTTGAAAATAAATGTTCCCGAAAGAGGTTAGAGTGAAAAACAAATTACAATTTTGTAGACATAATGTACTAGCTAACCATTTATAATGTACCAATGGTGAATTACATTTATAATTTTTTATATTGGATTGGTTACTTAAAAACATTTAGGAATTAGAACAAAGTTTTACTAGGTCATTCTAATAATAGATTAAACAAAGTTGTGTTCTAATTTTCAATAATGAAAATTTACCTTAAGTTTGGAAAAGGAGTGAAGAGTACCTATGATGAGGACATTTCCAACTAATTACAGTCCTGTCTTGACACGTTGCTGTCCCCAGAATGTCTGTTCTGGGAGTTTTTTACAGGGGAGAACAAGTTATCCTGTGATTTTTTTAGCAGTATTATAATTCCCTTAGGTATAATCCCCAAATGAACATACTATTTTTCCATACAAACTCTGAGATTTAGTCTATACTTTGTCATTAGAAAATTATATGTCTTCAGTTACATAATCTTCACAGACCTCATATCAACAAAATATTTAAAGATTAGTTAATTTATTGTATTGGGTGCTTTGGGTATTATTAAAAGAGAGAAGACACAATTCTAGTCCTCAAGGAGTTTACAATCAAATCGGAGAGACAAATACAGAGGTGTGTGTGTGAAACAAGGTGAAGTAAATTGTTTTTAAAAAAGTGTGAATTGTGCTCTGCTCCTAAGAGGCAGGGGAGGGGTTGTTTGGTGGGAGGAGGCCAGGAAAGGAATCCTGTTATAGATAACACCTAAAATAAGCCTGAACGACTGGCAGGATTTTAATAGCCACTTTGGGGTTCAAAAGAAGACAGCAATGTGAATGAGAACATGAAGAAAGCATGGGACATGTTTATTATGTGGTTACAAGTAATTATGTGCACAACTGAAGAGAGTAAATTGAGGTTACACTATTTAGGGCCTTGAATTACAGGGAAAGGATTTAATTCAGTAGGAAATCAGAAATTTCATGTTCCTCATCTGAATAAGGAGGAAGTGGGCTTGTTCTCTGTTAATTCTTTCAATAAATATTTATAATAGAAAAAGTAAGTTCATCACTTCACAAATATTTAGTTACCATGGGCCTTCCAGTGCTATGATTCTATGATGATTTGTAAGTATATGTATGTGACTGACAAAAAAAATGACTGTATTTCATTCACTGTAATTTTTTGACCCTGACACTTTCACATATGAACAATTTCCCTCTCCTTTGAACTTTCAATATTTTGTATCTACTTTGTCTATTGCATATTGTAATTTCATTTCATATTACCATTCTATATGCACACATGTCTTCTCTTACTTATCAACTGTTAAGTCCAGGAGGTGGGGCCCATGTTCAACCCATCTTTCTATACTTCACAGGGCTCTGTTTACGAGGATTTAAAAAATATGTGGAGAATGAGTGAACAGTTTAATTAATATCTGCTTCCTAGTGAAATCACTAGACTAAGTTTAAATGTTTTGTTACATACTAATTTTTACCTAGAAGATTCTTACTGGGAATGATTGAAAAGAGTACCTGAAAGGTGAATTTCTTGGCTCTTCTTAACACCACTGTTAAGAAGAATTTGTTGGAGATATATATATATAAAACTCCACACTTATTCATGTTTGTTAGATTTTTATTACAACAGTAATACATGTTTATTGTAGAAATTTCATATAGCACAGATAAGCAAAAGGAAGAAATAAAAATCTCTCACAACCCTAACTCAGAAATAAGTTACTGTTTTAAGAGTTTATGAAGCAGATTTTACATGCATTTTTAAAAGCTTTTCACACACATGGCTCATTAGAAAGACTGAAACTCCTTTTAGAGTTATTGAGACTGTTCCTCATTTATGCCAATCACTAATATTAATCTGGAAAAATGGATAGGAGAAAAATCATTCCTTTATACATGTGCTTTTCTTTGATACTAATTAAATTGAATATTTTTTCATGTGTTTTTTGTATTCCTTTGTGAATTGCCTCTTCAAATTTTTGCTTATTTTTCTACTGGGGTATTTCTCTTCCTCCCTTTTAAAAATGATTTCTGAGAACTGGATGTGTATTAATAAACATTTTCCCCAATCAGGCGTTTGCCTTTTACCATATCTCCTTTCAGAGTCACCCCCGATCTCTAGATGAGGGTCTAATAAATTGAGTGAAAGTCATATCTATGATCATCTCTTCCTCTCCCGTCTAAGCTGAGTCAATGTCATGAGCTAGATTAGAATGTCTTCCAGGAATCTGGAAGCAAACATAACAACCAGTGAAATATTATTTTCTCTATGAAGGGGACTATTTTCAGAAACAATAGTAGAAATAGCATTTAAATTTTAAAAATGCCTTACCTTACTTTTGATGATGCCTAAAAAGTTACCACTTAGATGATAACTTTCTTTTTGCTCTTAAGACTATCATATATAGTACTGGCCTAGAAAGAATAGACCGCGAAGTGCATGCTAGTGATGACAAGTCAGATTTGGTAATTACAGTGAACAGTAACGTCTGTTCATCTGCTATTGAAGCAGTGAAGTATTTCCATGGGCTATATATGGAAGTCATGTATGGCTATGCCCCATAAATTCAATAAAGAATGAACACTTTTATGGTTTGGTAACTAACAAATTAGCTGGGGGCAATGCCGACATTCTTCTTGGAAGATGGAAACTATGAAGGAGGAGAAAAGTGAAATAAATTACAAAAGGGGAAAAAAACTACATGGCTGGGGAATACAAAAGTACACACACAAAAAAAAAAAAGAAGAAGAAGAAAAGGGAAAAATAGCTATCAAACAAGAGATTGAGAAGTGAGGCTTAGAAAAAACACATTCTTTACATTTCTTATCAGGCAATTATCAAAATCCAGTACAAGTTAACTTTAAGTCATTTAAATTATGTAAGTGGGCACGACAAATATGGAACAGTTTTTTTTAATGCATTAAATGGAATTTATCTCTAATTTATTTTACTGGCATAAAAATAGTTGAACGTGTCTTTCATGGGTTATACATGTAGAAAGCAGTTTGTTTTTGAAATTAATTTTTTTTTTTTACGTACACACACGTGTTACAAGCCCCTCAAGCTGTTCACCGGAATTCAAAGTCCTTTCAGATTTTCCTGTTGTTTTCAGATGATTGTTCACCAGCGATAGCTTCAGAAGCAAGTGGAAAGACTGGTCATTTACAATTTTATTTAGGTTAGATACATAAGAGGATCTTGATTAGACATGAAGTCACTTGAAAATTCAATTTTAAAAAATTGGATAAAGGACCATATCCAAGGATACAATAGTTTGTGATCATGAAACCGATCCAGATTGGAATCCTTTCCTAAAAGAAAAACACAGGAATATTTACTGATTTGGGGGATGTTGGTATATCTAGGAACAAAGCGAACAACAGATAATAATTATTTCAAACCCTATTTATTCAATTCTCACTTTCTTCCAAAAACTTTAAACATTTTGAGTAGGAAAAGGAACAAACTTAAGATACAAACAAAAATATAAGTGTTTGGCTATTTTAAAAATAATTATGAAATTATTAAGATGTTTTCAAAATAATGCTTTACATTTAAAGGTGGTTTACCTATACTAAAACACAAATTAGAGACACAATTTTGGACTTCCTGTTAGATAGTTTGCCTTAAATAGTATCAATTAAATGCAATTACGATGCATTTTCTAGTCTATTATAGAAATAAACCCTGGGTACTCTTATTTCAATTTACTAACAATTAAAAGGTAAAGTTCAATTGCTTAGAGAAAATAAAAATCCAAACAGCAGTAATCCTTTTTAAAAACTTAGCAAATGATCACCAAAAGTCTGATGAAAGTTTGCGGATCATGTTTTCAAATGGCCATTTGAGCAGCGTGACTCATGTGATAGCCTCCCTCCTTGGCCTCTTTCCATAGTCAACCAAAAATGAGTGATGAAAATCACACAAGAAGGAAATACATCCGTGGGTTTTAATTCCTGACATATAAACATGGTTTGCATCACTGTGGATGTAAAGCTCTAAAACTGCAGGCATTTTGATTATGATGAAAGACAGGATTAAAAACCACTAGTTGACTCTTAGACAGTTTCACTTCAATGAAGTGGAAGCTAGCTACCTCCTAAAATTTTTAACATTTTAATTTTTTGTGAGATTGATTTCAGTTATTTTCTGGTGAAGCGTATTTCTATGCTTTAAGGTAACTTTTAAGCTTAATGATTTTCACCATTATGGATCAATAAAATTTATCCTACTTTCCCCAACTGGGATAATACTGAACTAAAAAACACTAAATCAGTATATCTCTTTTCTAACGACTAGATCACTTTTTGAAATTCGATATTGGTTCTATTTTTTTCAAATATATATTGTATGTGTATATATACACACAATTATGTACATATACGCACACATACTCTATGTACATACATACATGTATGCATATATCTACAAATATACACATATATTTACTAAATGTGTATATCTATATCTACAAATGTATGTGTGTATATCTATATATACGCTACACACACAAATCTGTAGACAAATGTCACCTTCACATATTCAAAGCGATCCCAACGGGTTCAAAATCCAGGAAAGATACGATATTTAAAATCACAAAATAGTTTTGCGCCCTGAGACAAACCAAGTCACACAAACCTGTGGAGAAGAGCATGATTGGAAGGCAGGCTCTTTTGATTAACTTTATGTAAACTGAACTCCCCACCCCCCCCAAAAAAAAAAAAGTGAAAAATGAAACATCAATGCTATCCTTTTTTAGCTCAACTGTTAAAAAGCCAATTATCTACCTGTGAATGTCTACCAAATAGAATACTTTGAAGACATTTCATAATCAGAAGTGAGGAATTGAGCACCTGGCATCCGACCATCATTCTATCTGTTGAAACTGCAAATAAAACATGAACCTGAAATGCATGATTTCCAGCTCTAAGGCGACCTTGTTATAATTGAGGGAGACCTGGGCACGAGTTGGCGGAGTCCTGTCTTGCCGAGTCCTCCGTCCTCGCCGAGTGGGAGGGTCACACCGGGAGAGACTAATAAGGGCAGGGATGCGTCCCCCTTCCCCACTCGCAGGGAGCTCACTCGGGCCACTCCGCGGCGGTGCGGCAGCCCGGCTCGGACTCCACTGCGCCTGAGGGGCTCGCACACGCGTTCAAGGTAAGCTGCGCAGCTCCGCCGCCGGCCCTTGCACTTCATCTCTCGCCCCCGCGCCGCCTCTCTGTCACCCCCGTTCATGTTTCTGATCATTTGCGTGCATCTGCTTTTCACGAAAACGTAAAAACGGTGCTACACATGGGAATCTGTTTGGGTGGATGAAGAACGCACACCTGCAATTACGCATTCGCAGAGGTAGCTTCCTGATGGGACCAAAAACGCTTGGCGCGACGTGGCCGCTTTCCTGAGCTCCACATACTGCAGCTCGTGTCCTACGGGCACCGAATGCAGGCGATACGCGTTCTACTTTAGTTCTAGGTGGTGTTTCTGGCTCTGCGATGGCAAAGCGGAACTATGAGCACTGCTGATGCGGGCGAGAACAGGCATCAAATACAGAATAAAAATCATTCACGGAGTTAACTGCACCAAACAAACCGTATCATTGCACGCCGCTAGGTGTTCATTTTGGGTCTCTGTCTAGAGATGTTACCCCGGGGAGGCGAGAAGACATGTTCCGGTGCCTGGGTCTCCGACCCGGGTCACTTATTCCGACCCGCGGGTCTTCCTCCCAAGTGCTACTTCGCGGGACCCCGGGACCCCGGCCTCCCCGGCCTCCCCGGCCTCGCTCGCCCGGGGCCTCCGGCCCCTAATTACCCTGCAGCGCGCGCCGCGCGGCCGGACCGAGCGCGCCCGCCGTCCCCGTCCCCGCAGACGCCGCCGCCGCTGCCGCGGGAACGTCCCGGCCCGGCGCTCGGAGAACGCGGCCCCCGCCTCCGCCGCCTTCGCCGCGAGAACGGCCGCCGCGGCCGTCAGTGCGCGGGCGCCGGGGCTGCCGGCGAGGCGGGGAGGAGGGAGGCGGCGCCGCGCAATCCCGCTGGGGCGCTGCAGGGTCCCGAAGAAGTTTGTTGGCCCGGAACCAAGCATGTCGCCTCCGCCGGGCGCACCAGCTCCTCCAGGACAGGCGGGCGTGTAAGCAAAACCTGCCCCGCGCAGGACACTGAGGGCGGGAGGGAGCAGGCAGTCGCGGGGCAGGTGAGCTGGTGGACAGGCCAGGTTACGGGAGCCTCGGGGAGACTCTGATTCGGGAGAGAGTGGAGAGGGTGTGGGAACACAGTGCTAGCCTCATGGGGCAGTAGCTGGGGCGAGGAGTGGGGGTCAAAAGGATCCTGAAAATGCCTAGAGTTTCATGGAACCACCGAGGAATTGCAGCGGCGAGTGACCATGAGCCACACTGGAAGTTGGAAATGGAAGGGTAAAGGGAAACATGTGCTGCCTCCTGCCACCCCCAATTCCAAGACGTCTTGGTCCCATCTGCTTGGAGGGAAGTCTGTGGAGCAGCAAGATGGGAGGATGGTCAGGAAGCTCAAGAGGAACGTCTATCAGCCTGATAATGGAGGGCATGAAATGCCCCCCCCCCCAAACCCCTGCCCTCCACCATAACCAAAAACAAAGAGAGAGAGAGACAGAGAACGCGCACAAGGTGCTGCTTATTCTGCTCAAATCAGGCACTCCTGTAGTTCTTTAAGGGGTCCTTAAAACCTGCTCTGTTCAAGTGTGTGATCTTCTCGCATCCCCTGGCTGGTGCGTGGCGAGAAAACTCTAGGACCCTCTCTAAGTGCAGATCTTTGATATGTGCCTGTAGAGGAGGAGCTGGGAGGTTCCAGTGTTGAGATGGTGCAAAACGCACCTAAAAGCCTATTTTCGAGGAGAGCTGACAGGATTCTTTGAGTGGGAATATTTGTCTTGAGTGGCAAAAAGGAAGGGTGGAAAAATTCATTTTCTCCCCAGGGGATAGAAAATGGAGAAAGTAACTGGTAGGTGCTTCCATGAGGCTTTGTCCAGACTGATTTCTCAAACTGGTAGGGAGTCTAAGCAGCCTTTCCTGGGAAAGGAAGGTGAAGATGAGCAATAGAGCAAGGAGGTGAGCCTGAGCCTGACATGAACAGGTCAGAGAAAGAGCAAGAAGGTGAAAGAAAATCAAATGTGATTCTTATCACAGTTTGGACACTATCTCTGTATCTGAATCATCACCCAAGGAAACCATCTAAAACAGATGGGAGCCCATGATATTCTCCAGAAATGGAAATTTTCCATCTACTTTCTGGTCTTCCAGTTTAATCTCTCCTGCTGCAGTTTTAGTTCATCCCTCCCCACCACCACCCCCAGAAAAAAATGCCCAGGGGGTACACAGAGTATCCATTTTAGAGGCAGGAGAAGATATGGGGGCATTGTATTGTTAATCAGTGTCATATCTACAATTCAAGAGAAGAATGAAAAATAAACAGAAATAAAAACTAGCAGAACTTAAAGAGATGCAAATATATAACCTGGAAAGGATGCTGGAAAAAATAGAATGAATGTGACTGAGTTGGATTATTTAAGGCAGGCCATGTTGAGGACGTATATCTTAAAGAGGCAGAGAATAACAAGGCGTAGAAGAAGAGAGCGAGAGGGAGGACATTCCAGCCAGAAGGAATGGCATGTGTGAAGGCTTAGAGGTGGGAGTGAGTAGTCATGTGCCTGGGAAGGCAGAGAATCCAAACTGGGGTGAAACCTGAGATGAAGAAAGCAGATAGCACCTGCCAAGGAGAGATTGGAGAGGAGAGGCTAAGAGGCAAGGGGCTCTTTAGGGTGTTATTTTATAGGCAAGTGGCGAGATAATCAGGTAAGGAAATTGCCCATTGAATTTGTAAGTTGATGGAAAGATGTTGAATGCAAGAGTGAAACAATAGGTCTGTCTTATTCATGCATCCGGTTTATGATCTCTCTCTCTTTGAGAGAAATCAGATATAACTCACTAGATTGTAAGATTATTTGATCAGAAAGCTAGTAGAGCTCTTCAAATGGAAGAACAGAAAAAGTTAATAAAGTGGGAAAATCTATGCATATATATATATATATATATATATATATATATATATATATAAATTTAAAAGTTTAAGTGGCAGTGGATTATTGACATAGATATATCTGTGGAAATGGAGCTAAAGAATTGAAATCTGAAAAAAATGTAGGTCAGTCGTGAAGGTTGAGATTGAGAATAGTTTACATATAGGATAGAGAGGATGGATTAAGCATTCTCAAGGGGAACCTGAAGTTAGAGATCCTATAGGAAGCAGGCACTAGTTTTGAAGTAACAGAAGAAATAACAGGGAACTCTGAGAAAAGGTGATAAAGTTGACAAATTTTAGAGGAGTAGAAATGTTCAGAACCAAGGAATATATTTTCTTTGAAGAAGAGAACAACCTTGACTATATATTGTTGTCCCCAAAAGAACTGAAATTGCATGCACTGATCCTTTTAGTAATTTTCCTGTATTTTTCTGTAATTTTTTACTTCATCCATACCCTATCTAGATATATTACTCAACAGTTCCAACCTTTCATTTGTTTAATTTTAGTACAAAGGTATTGCTTTAGACTATATTGATCCCACAAATTGAACAAATGAGTACCTACTAAATGCCAAGTTTAAACAAAACCCAAATGATAAGTTGCAATTATTTTTTCTCCAAGATGTTGACTATTGATAGGAGACAGAACATACACCTCTCTGAGGATTGGGCAGTGAAAAGCCACCAAGAGACTTCAGCAAAGCAGAACACTAATGTGATTAAAGTTTTGGTTTAGAAATGGAACTATTTAGCAGTAGGAGATGCAGTTAAGGAGAGCCTGACTATTGTGGCAGCTGGTGGAAGGAAGGTCTACTCTTGCACGAATTTCGTGCATCGGGCCTCTAGTATTTTGTAAAATGACTGAAGGAAAGGAGACTAGTTAGGAGCCTATTGCCCTTTTCCAGATTAGAAATGGTAAGGACATGAACTAAGGCAGTTTCTGTGAGGATGAGGAAGTTGGTATGGATTCCAAAGACATTTTAAAAGTAGATTTGGTAAACTTTGAAATTTGATATGGAGGGTAGAGAATGGGTTGAAGATGATTTTGAAATTTCTGATTTAGGCTCCTAAGTTAATGATGATGCCTGTAATTGAAATATGAAGGTCAAGAGGTATCTGTAGAATATAGAGGGCAGAAACTTTGCCTAAGCTGCAAAGGAATTCCCAAAGTAACCTGTTTCATTACTACAGTCAATGAAAAGTATTGTGAAATAATGCTAAATCTAGTTCTAAACTTAGAGGGTATATTTGTCCTATTATTGGCTTGGAGTTTTAACTCTATAGGTATAGCTTTGCAGTTGGTTTTCTCCAATAGTCTGTAGACTCTAGTATAGCTTCATGAAAGATAGATTCTAAAGATTGGTAAAGAACAGATGTAAGACACCTGTTGTTTTGCTCATTTACAAGATGTGTCACTTCATAACAGTATGGCCAGATTTTTTTGGTGGAGTTACATACAGACATACTGAAGGGTAGTCAAGATGGTTTGTTTTAAAATTTGTCTTCTATCCACCCACATAGCATTTCTCTTTATAATGCATGCTCTGAAAAAGGGTTCTTTCATTTAACAAATCAAGCCTATTTTTTTTGAAAGTCAAAATATTGTGTTGCTCATTAACAGCCTATACAAAGCCAAAGACAATGTATGTGTTTATTTATTTTTGGTTTTGCTGACCAAGGGATTTCCCTTCATTGTCTCACTGCTGTATACCCAATGACTACTGGATCCCCAGTGGCACATTGTAGGAACCTCATCCTGTCAATGGAACAAAAGACTAAGGGTCCCCAATGTCCCTTTCTGTCATTTTTGTGCTCTTTTTACACAAATATAGATTAATAAGGGATTTTAAAAAAATCTATGTCCTCATTCAAATATTGTTAGTTTTGATAGTTGCCTTATAGGATTTCAAGAGCTGGATTAAGGAAGTTTAAGGGAGAGTGACAATTTTCCCTTTAATAATTTCCTTAACCCAACCAGTATCCAAAACTATTCTGGTTGGCAGAGGATGGTAAGAGTAACGGGTTAGAGATAGAGAGAGGTCAGAACCAGGCCTTTAGGCAGCTTTTATTTCTTTGTTAACAAGGGACTGAGAAATCAGTTACAGGCAGGACTGTCTGGATGATTTTAGAGGTTCATAGGCTCTAGCAGTGTTGTCTGCTTAAGACTATTATTGCTGGACACACTACCAATTATGATGTTAGTATTTTGTAGCATCAGGAAGAAACTGTCTGAAGTCTGACTTGGATATTGATAGAGAATAGCTGAAAATTTAAAAGGAAGTGTATAGAATGTGATAGGTCTGTCCCACCTCCTGATGGTAAACATGGTGTAACAGCAAAGGCTTATTAGTCAAGCAGACCTGGACTTGAATCCCTGGCTGTGGGATCTTCTCTATGAGCTTTAACGTTTCCCATCTGCAGAACAGGGACCTGCTGCCTGTCTTCAGTGCCACCCTGAGGCCTGGGCAAAAGGGTTCCTGCCCTGAGTCCTCTACTTTAGAAGGCCCTGATCTGCCCTTGCTCTGGATGTGCACCTGCTCTCAGTGTTAGGAGTTAAGAGAAGGAAGGAGACTTGCCCACCCAAAGAATGATCTAGACCAGGCTCTGGGTATACAAGATCCTGAAATTCCTTGGCTGAATCACCTTTAGTCCTCTTGCAGGATATGGAAGCTCTCCTCCTGGAATCCATCTTCCCAGGGCCAGACCAAGTTACTAGGTGTGAACACCCCTAGGCCCAAGGGAATGGTCAAGGAATGGCTATTTGCACAGCATGGAGCTTAGAATTATTGGGATGTTCTCATATGTGTGGTTGAGGCCCCTGATAGTGTACAGGGAGTCAGGAATGGGAAAAAGTGAGGGCTGGACTTTGGTCCAGGCCAAAGGCCAGTATATTCCTTAGAGTTTGCGCTGTCAATTCTAAACTTGACGTTGGCTTTTAGGTTATTTACCAAGATAAAATGAAAAAAAAAACACAAAAACATATCTATTGTCAGTTTTATTAGCTTTATTTTTAACTTTCTAATATTTGACATATGGTATGTAGATATCTTGCCCTAACCCCATTTCTTCATGCCTGCCTCTTAAATTATTCAGAGTATTAAAATCAAATACCATATATACTAGTAAAAGAAATTCTACTGCAGAAAATGACAACAGGTATGACCAGTTTTCTTCATATCCTTCTTAAAATGGATCATGAGACATCCTTGTACACATTTGGAAAAAAGTGATTTGAAGGCTTTAAGAAAGCTTAGCATACACGTATATTATTCTGAGGTTCTACATCACTCACTCCATTGGGAAAACATTAAAGGTCTGTGTTAAAGTTTAAATCTTATCTCGGAAGAACAACACATTAAACACTGGCCTACATTCATTTATAAAGCGAACTTGATAACCACGTAGCTGGGATCTGAGGGCCAGGGTAGAAAAGAGGCAAGTTTTGATGAGGAAGGCGATTGTGGACAAAGCCAAGAATTGAGATCTGGGGAGGGCACCAGGGAAGGCAGCAGGGAGCAGTCTGAGAACAGCAGGTGTCTGGGGAGAGTGAGAAGGATCTGAGGAGATTCCAGAAAGACCTCAAGGAAAGCTTTGTCCTCAACAATTTTTGGGGGATCAACCCTTGTCAACAGCTTACAGCAGAGATTAAAGATCTGAAAAAAGTGTTTTTTCCCCTTCTTTTTAACATATACAATATTCATTTTGAGAATTCGATAAAAAGCTATTTCTAATATTCCTAGCTGAGTGGAGTATGTCTCTATTTAAATAAGGTTGGGACAACAGGAAAATCGGATAGTAAACATATTTTAGAAATGTACAAAGAGCAAAGGTGTTCATTATAGTAATCTTTGAAATATAAGATTCTGAGATGTCTTAAGAATTATAAAATAAAGATAAAATTATTGTCACTATAGATTCAAAGGTAAGTATAATTTACTGTATCTCAAGACTTGAAAATTGGCAGCTTTTTACTTTTTAAAATTCAGTGAATATTTAAATTTTTTTTAAATTTTTCAATTACAGTTTACATACAATACTATGTTGTGTTAGTTTCAACTGTATGGCATAGTAGTTAGGCAATCATATCCTTTACAAAGTGGTCCCCATGATATTTCAAGTACCCACCTGGCACTGTATATATTTATTATAATACTAGAGGCCTGTTGCACGAAGAGATTTGTGCAATAGGCCTTCCCTTCCCTTGGCTGCTGGCACTGCTTTCCTCCCGCACCCGGGACCCAGGCCTTCGCTTTGGCTGGGCTCCGACTGGAGCCACCCAGAGCCATCAGGCTTCGCTGTGCAGGCCCCGGGGCTGTGAGGCCTCTAAGCTCCGCCTGGCACTGGAGCCCTGTAGCCTCACTGCTCTGCCTGGCGCTGGGGCCGTGAGGCCTTGCTGCTCTGCCTGGTGCCAGGGTGTGAAGCCTCGCTGCTCTGCCTGGCACCAGGGTGTGAGGTCTTGCCTCTTAGGCCCCAGGCCGTCAGACTTCGCTTCACTGCTTGGAACCTAGTATGCAAATTAACCGCCATCTTTTTTGGTGGTTAATTTGCATACCACACTGATTAGCCAATAGGAGGCATAGTGAAGGTATGGTCAATTACCATGTTTGTCTATTATTAGGTAAGATTATTAACTGTATTCTATATGGTGCAGTTTACATCCCCTGGACTATTTTGTGACTACCAAAGTTTGTAGTTCTCAATACCTTCCCCTTTTCTGAAAATATTTCTTGAGTCTCTGCTTTTCCAGGTACTGTGCCAAGTGCTCAGGATACAGTGATAGAACAGACAGACATAATCCGTGCCCTCAAGGAGCTTAGAATTGAGTAAGAGCAATAAACATATGTACACAGACAAAATAGTCTGAGCTAGAGAAACCTAGGGCCAGGGCATGGACAGGGATTGGCTTTTCCATTTAGTAACATTTAAATTGAAAGATGTAAGGGAGAGCAGGACCCAGCATATTCCCAGATGAGGAAAAAGCATACACAAAAGCCATGAGGTTGGAAAGAATTAGGGAATTTGAGGAATAGGACATTAGTGAAAATAAATGTACCAAATGAGACTGGAAAGGTGGGTAAGGAGCCAGATTATTCAGGGCTTCTAGGCCATAGAAAGGAGTTTTTGGATTGCATTTTAAGCACAGTGGGAAATCACTAAAGGGTTTAAAGCTGGAAATGACATGATCCCACTTTGATTTTTTAAAAAATCTCTCTAAGCTATGTTGAGAGTGAATTTTGTCAGGAGTTGATGGTGCATGAGGGAAATTAGTTTAGGGAACTGTTGAGGAGTCTAGATCAGGACAATATGACCTAGGATAGTGGTAGAGGACTGGAGAGCAATGAATGGATTGGAAATGTGTTTAGGGTAAACTGGTATGATGGTTTGGGTGTGGGAGATGATAAGGAAGACAGAAGAATCCATGTGTGCTTAGGTTTCTGGTTTGAGCATTTTGTTGGGTACTAATTATTGTGATTGGGAAGAGAATGAGAGGAACAAGTTGTACTTGAGAATCAAATGTTTAATTTGTATAGTTGTAGATGTCTGTGTGACATCTAAGAGAGATTAAGTTGGCAGGTGGATGCAAAGTCTAAAGTTCAGAGAAGAGGATTGGGCTGGAGATGTAAATTTTAGATTTATCATCTGACAAATACTACTTAAAGACAAGAGAATGGTGAGATGACCTAGGAAGCATTATAAAGAGATAGGAGAAGAGGGCCCACAGATTCCAGGTCAGTAAATTAGGTATACAAAAAGATCTGACAAGAGAATTTAGAAGGAAATCCCAGAGAGTATGAGAGCAGAGAGGCCAATGAAAATGAGGGTTTTAAGAAGGAGGAAGTGGTCAGCTATTGGAAATAACACCAACAATTGAATTAGATAAGGAGAGAAAAGAATTCTTTTTAAAAATATATATTTAATTGATTTCAGAGAGGGAGGGAGGGAGGGAGGGAGGGAGAGAGAGAGAGAGAGAGAGAGAGAGAGAGAGAGAGAGAGAGAGAGAGAGAGAGAGAGAGAGAACATTAATGATGAGAGAGAATCATTGATTGACTGCCTCCTGCATGCCCCACACTGGGGATTGAGCCTGGCAACCTGGGAATGTACCCTGACCAGGCATTGAACTGTGATCTCCTGGTTGATGGGTCAATGCTCAACCACTGAGCTACACCAGGCTGGGTGAGAAAAGGATTCTTCTTTCAAGATCTTGCTGAACTTGGCCAGTGACATTTCAGTAGATTGGCAATGGTGATCTCACCATTCCAGTGGAATGGCAGTTCTTCAGTGAATAGAATGCTTAGTCAACTAACAATAACATCTTGTTCTTCAAACCTTTTGGATAAATGAAACTAAGTACAATTATTCTCTAAGTGGCTCAAATAAATAGTTGGGAGACCTCAAGATTGAATTCATGTGCTTATGGCTATATAGCCCTCTGGTTCTTTGTTGCTGAACAGGGACTAAAACTTCAATGAACAAATTTTTAGGATGCCTTGGCGCTTCTTCCTTGTGCAAATATCAATATTAATATCAGGTTAAGAAGAGAAATGCAACTAAATTTTTACTGATGACTATTTATGAATATGTAGAGTGAACAATTATCATAGCAGGTACTTTTTTTGAACACTTATTGTGTTCAGGGCCCTCTGCTTTACTCTTTCCAGGTATTAAATGGTATTGTTCCTAGTTTTCAGGTGAATAAATGAAGGCTTGGTGAAAATACATAAGTGGCAAAGCTCAGACACGAAGCCATGGTTTTAGCTACTACATTATGCGGCTAATTTATCAACTAATAAAAATCACTTTGTTTAAAAATGAAAGTGATCAAGGATCTCACTGAAAGTTAGATCAGTATTTGTGATTTTGATCAATATTTGTGAGTTTGTTTCTTTGAAATAGAATTAATTGCTTTAACAGTTACCAACTGATTTGAAGTAATAGCTAGGATAAGTTTGCAAAGTCCCATTAGGATTAGGACTATATCTAGATGACAGAGTTCAAAAGAAATAAGTATAAAACCAGGTGTTTGATATTTAGAACCACACATATGATTTTAATATTACAATTGCTGCTTCTAGCTATTCACTCAGAAATATCCAAGATCTTGAGTTAATTTTAAAATGCTGATCTTAGAGTTTTGGGCACATGCAAAATACCAAAGATGGTGGCTTTAGTTTTCTTCTAAAGAGTGTCTATGGATAACATTTAGGCACTGGTATGATGGTTTATTTTATATTTGACTCTTGAGTAAACTTTGAATGGTGGTAAATATATGACATAATATTATTTGCATATTTAGAACTCTTAGAATAGCTATTCTAATAATACTGTGTTTGTCAAGTACACTGAAGGAGCCATTATATTTTTAATTGCAATTCATTTCCATGTTAGTTACTGCACTATAAAAATTAATTTAAGTAATGTTAAAATTTTCCATTACAGGGATTCTATTTACTAAATCTTTTATTGTAATGTCTGTAAAGTAATAGTCTGAATTCAGAAAGATAATTTTGGGAGGTAATATTAAATATGATGTTAATGGCAGGCTCAGATGTGGTGGGCATTGCATAGATCCATTTTATACTTAAATAGAAGGACAGATATTTTTTATGTGTGCAGTAATTACTCCAGTAGCAGTAATTATTCAATCCAGTAACAAAATAGTTAAGTTTATAGAAAATGTGATATTAAGTCAAAATATGGAAAATTATTATTCAGAAGAGAAAATAGAATTGTAAGTAATAAAATTACATTTTAAAGATATAAATAACTATATATGACACTAAAGAACAAGCAATAAAAGAAAAATTAATTTGGACTACATAAAAATAAAAAATTGTGCAGCAAAGGCCGCAAGCAACAGAGTGAAAAGGCAACCCACCATGTGGAAAAAAATATTTACAAGCCATATGTCTGACAAGGCCTTAATAATCAGAATACATAAAGAACTCCTACAACTCAGCAACAACAACACAAACCAAATTTAAAAATAGGCAAGATTTAAATAGACATTTTTCCAAAGAAGATACAAAAATGGCTAATAAGCACATGAAAGTGTTCAATATCACTGATCCTTAGGGAAATGAAAATTAACACCGCAATGAGATACCATCTCATACCTATTAGGAGGGCTGCTTTTACACACACACACACACACACACACACACACACACACACCAGAAAATAATGTTGATGAGGATATGGGGAAATTGGAACTGTTGTGCATTGTTGCTGGGAATGTAAAATGGTTCAGCTTCTATAGAAAACAGTGTGATGGTTCCTCAGAAAATTAAAAATAGAATTATAATGTGATCCAGCATTTCCATTTCTGGGTATGTACTCAAAAGAATTGAAAGCAGGGACTTGAACAGATATTTATATATTCATGTTATTTGAATATTCATTATACACAATAGCCAAAAGGTGGGAGAAACCAATCTTCCATCAAAGAGTGAATGGATAAACAATATATGGTATAAACATACCGTATAATATTATTCAGCCTTAATAAAGAAGGAAATTCTGACACCTGCTACAACATAGACAAACCTTGAGGAATTATGAAATAAAGTCACAAAAGGATAAATACTGTGTGATTCCATTTATATGAGATACTCAGAATAGTTATATCTATAAAAGAGACAAGAGAATTGTGGTAGCTAGGGACCAGGGAAAGGAAAAATGGGGAGTTACAGAATTTCAGTTTTGCAAGATGAAAAGTTATGAGTGGTAGTGATTCTTACACAATCATGTGAAGGTATTTAATGCCACTAAAATATACAATATTAAATTTATGTTAGGTGTAATTTACCAGGATTAAAAACAATAAAAATAGAGATCCAGGAGCCACTGTACCCAGTGGTCAGAGGGGGTCCATTCTCCCACTTCAGACACAGCTGCTTCCCACAGCCAATTGGCCTGGAGGTCAATTCCTCCCAGTGATCCTACATCAACCAAGGCACCAAGAGTGCACCAAGAGTGTCCACCCCAGGTAACTGGGGAGGCTGAGCCACTGGGCCCTACAGGACACCTGGCGCACAGGGCCACTCTATCAACACAGGGAAGCAGCCAAAATGCGGAGACAGAGAAACAGGTCACAATTGTCAGAAACGGAGGAGGACAGACGACTGGATATAGAGTTCAAGGCCACGTTTATAAGGTTTGTCAAGAATTTTATGGAAACCGCCGATAAATTTAATGAATCCCTCAAGGAGTATAGTGAGACCATGGAGGACATGAAAAAGGACCAACTAGAAATTAAGCATACACTGACTGAAATAAAGAATAATTTACAGAGATCCAACAGCAGACAAGAGGATCCCAAGAATCAAGTCAAAGATTTGAAATACAAAGAAACAAAAAATACCCAACCGAAAAAGAAAAAAGAAAAGAGATTCAAAAAGTATGAAGATAGTGTAAGGAACCTCTGGGACAACTTCAAGCGTACCAACATCAGAATTATAGGGGTACCAGAAGGAGAGAGAGGGCAAGATATTGAAAACCTTTTTGAAGAAATAATGACAGAAAACTTCCCCCACCTGGTGAAAGAAATGGACCTACAAGTCCAAGAAGCGCAGAGAACCCCAAACAAAAGGAATCCAAAGAGGACCACACCAAGACACATCATAATTAAAATGCCAAGAGCAAAAGATAAAGAGAGAATCTTAAAAGCAGCAAGAGAAAGACAGTCAGTTACCTATAAGGGAGTACCCATCCGACTGTCAGCTGATTTCTCAACAGAAACCATGCAGGCCAGAAGAGAGTGGCAAGAAATATTCAAAGAGATGAATAGCAAGAGCCTGCAACCAAGATTACTTTATCCAGCAAAGCTATCATTCAGAATGGAAGGTCAGATAAAGAGCTTCACGGATAAGAAAAAGCTAAAGGAGTTCATCACCACCAAACCAGCATTATATGAAATGCTGAAAGGTATTCTTTAAGAAGAGGAAGAAGAAAAAGGAACTCTTACCATTTGCCACAGCATCGATGGAACTGGAGAGCGGATAAATACCACAAGATCTCACTTATTTGTGGAATATAATGAACAACATAAACTGATGAACAAGGACTGATCCAGAGACGGAGAGGCTTTGATTGGACTGTCGGGCCTTGGAGGGAAGGTAGGGGAGGGTGGGGGCAAGGGGGAAGGATCAACTAAAGGACTTATATGCAAGCATATAGGCCTAACCAATGGACACGGACAACGGGGGGGTGAGGGGATGAGCGGGGGGTGGGGGGGTAGAGGGTACACATATGTAATATCTTAATCAATAAAAAAATATAAAAAAACAAACAAAAAAACAATAAAAATATATAAATTATTGTAACTGGTGTGACATTAAACATTTTTTAAAGAAGACAAAATTTAAGTTTTAAGAGGCTGTACAGACATTGATAATTAGGAATCAATCTGAAAATATATTCAGAGTTCTTTCATACACATTAAGGTATATATTTACATATTATGAACATATTTTTCAATAATACATCTGATAAAGGGTTAATATCCAAAATATATAAGGATCTCATACAGCTTAACAAAAAAAAGACAGACAATCCAATTAAAAATGGGCAAAGGACCTAAATAGACACTTCTCCAAAGAGGACATACAGATGGCCAAGAGACCATGAAAAAAATGCTCAAAGTCATTGATCATCAGAGGGATACAAATTAAAACAATGAAATATCACTTCACACCTGTCAGAATGGCTATATCAACAAATTAAGAAATGAGAAGTGCTGGCGAGGATGTGGAGAAAAACGAACCCTAGTACGCTGCTGGTGGGAATGCAGACTGGTGCAGCCACTATGGAAAACAGTATGGAGTTTCCTCAAAAAATTAAATATGGAACTGCCATTTGACCTAGTGATCCCACTTCTAGGAATATATTCTAAGAAACCTAAAACACCAATCAGAAAGAATGTATGCAGTTTACAATAGCTAAAATCTGGAAACAGCCCAAGTGCCCATCAGTAGATGAATGGATAAAAAAAATCTGTGGTACATTTACACCATGAAATACTATGCAGCAGTAAAAAAAAAAAAATATAAAAGGATCTCTTACCCTTTGAGACGGCATGGAGGGACCTGGAGAGTATTATGCTAAGCAAAATAAGCCAGTCAGAGAAAGACAAGCATCAGATGATCTCACAGATATGTGGAATATAATGAACAAAATAGATCTAGAGATAAATAAGCATGGAATCTCAGAGGAAGGCAGAGACGGATGGGTGGGATGAGATCAACCAACTTGTATGCATATATGCATAGCCCATGGACACAGACAATAGGGTGGTGAAGGTCTGAGCAGGGGATGCGGGTAGGCTGGAGGGGGCCAGTGGGGGGAAAAAAGGGAACATATACTTTCAACAATAAAGATTTAATTTTAAAAAGGTATATATTGATATATTATGTATAATTGCATATATAATCAATATCCAATTATAGTCGGCCTTCTGTACCTGGAGGTTTTGTATCCACAGATTCAACCAACTTTGGAATAAATATATTCAGGGGGAAAAAGCCCAGAAAGTTTCAAAAAGCAAAACTTGAATTTGACACTTGCCAAGCACTGTGTTGAATCCACTCAAATGAAGTGATATGTAGGCATACTCTGCTGTAGCCCATCTGCAAATATAGATTACTAGAGCCCTGGTGCACGGAATTCATGCACGGGTAGGGTCCCTAGGCCTGGCCGGCAATCGGGGCTGATCTTTGGGGTGACTGGGGGGGTGACCAGGGCCCCCCGCTGGCACCTGCCTTGGCTGGCCTGGCACCACCCACTCACCTGCCCCTGCTGCCACTGCTGGTCAGGGCCTGAGGGCTGGGGGCAGCTCCTGTGTCTGCCCCCTGGTGGTCAGTGCATGTCATAGCAACCAGTTGTTCTGCCAGTCATTCAGCTGTTTGTTCGATTTGCATATTAGGCTTTTATTATATAGGATATGCAATTACTATGCCATTTTATATTAGGGACTTGAGCACCTAAATATTTTAGTATCCTTGGGGGTTCTGGAATCAATCTGCCATTGATACCAAAGGACAACTGTATATAATTATACATAATGTAAAAATCTATTATGTTCTCTTTGGTGATGAGGATTTTCTGGAGATACAATGATAGGAATTGTATAATGAGCTCAATTCTAATATTTTGTTCTGTTGCAGATCTGTGGTCACTTGTTCACGTGGTTTCGAGGCACAATGAGTCACGCTGGCTCTTGGAAATTGTGGCTCTGGGTGGCACTGCTCCTGCTTCCTGCTTCCACTTCCGTGACGGTCAGGGAGGAGCCAGGTATCCAGGCTACCTCTTTTTCCAGTCATCAAATGTTATTTATAATCTTTAAACTATTTTTTTAAATCATGATAATAAATCTTGTTAAAGTTGAAGAGGTCATGGATTAACTTTATTTAGACAAAATAAATAATACATTGTTTTCCCCATTCACCTTCATTTGAACATTGAGAATTCCTAAAATTATCTCATTTTTTTTCATATGCATGTTATATTGGTCTAAATGGCCTTTTCTTTCTCTCATTGGTATTTGCAAATATAAATATATTTGTGTTCATTTCTGTGTGTGTATATTTCTCCCTTTCTCCTTTAAGTTTTAAGTTATTTGAGTTATTCAAACGAGATTGGGCGCATTCAGGGTGGTATGGCCGTAGATTTTATTTGAGTTATTCAAATTATAAGGACAGAAACTCATCACCATTTAGGATTAACTGGGGACATATCTAATCTTAATTAGGAAAAAGTGAAAAACAGAATAGGAGATATAAAAGGAAATGTCGTTTAAATTATACGTCAGTTTTGTAATATCTCAGATGAGGTGAACAAAAGATTTGAACTAACTAGGTAATATTTATTTGTAATTGTTAGATTATCAACCTCATAAATATTTCCAAAGGGCTTGAAGGCAATTTGAAACTAATTCTACCTCTGATTTTTATAAATGATTATGTGGCTAATTAGGAATATTTTTCTTGAACAGTGAGTTTGTGTAAGGTACTGATCTAGATGTACGTCATAATTAAAAGTTGAACTAGATACACTGAAAAAGCCATTTTCTAAGCAAAAAGAAACTTCAACTCTCCTGTGCAATTACATATAATGTATTCTGATTATGGTCACATGTGATGATGTATACAGAGTATGAGTCTCCATTGTGCTTATTCTTTTAAATATATCCTTTAATAATTTTTGCTAACACTTATGAATACACTCTAGTAGAAACTTTTGAGTTTGAAGCACACATAAAATAAAAGCAATCTCTTATAAAGCTATAACAAATCTTAGTCTCTCAGAGTGTTATGTGAGTCTTTATGACTTTTTTTTTTTTTTTTTTACTAATTTGGCAAGAGGTATGTTTCCTAAAATAATTTACATGAAAGTTTGTGTATCCTACCACTGTATAAATGACATCCTATGGCTGTCATACTTTTTTTGGGGGGAAACTCTTTCTTCAGTGAGAAAGAAATTAGGAATGACTCATGGCAAAAAGAAGTACATGGAGCAGGGGAGTTTATTCTGACAAAGTTGTTACTATTCTGGATTTCTTTATGACTCTCTTATGAGAGCTAGAGATAATGCAAATTGAAACTTAGAAGGAACAGGACTGTTTTTGGTTAGGAAGGAAAATGAAACTTTGATTAAGTAGGACACAGTTTTTAGGCACATGCTAGGGTGTAATAAATGAATTTGATGATAATTATTTGAAAGATCTACATAAATGGATTTCCAATTTTAGTGCGAGCATGTATCATTGGGGGTATTATTTGCAAGCCCCAGTCTCAGAGATTCCCCTCATGCAGGACAGCCTTGGGTGGGATTCAGTCTTTTACATGTTTAGCAAGCTCCCCAGGTACATCTAATGCAGCATGTCAAAAGAAAACACTTACTTTTAGCATAATGGCGTTGGTTTTCTTGCATCTTATGCTATTGGGTTCCTTTTATTTTATTTTGTTATTTTTTTGCTTTTAATAACTTTTCTTTTATTATGGTGAGAACACTTAACATGTGATCTACCCTCAGCAAATATCTAAATCGATAATATAGCAGTGTTGACTATAGGCACAGTGTAGGACAGTGGATCTCTGGAACGTAATCATCTTGCATAACTGAAACTTTCCAGCTTGGGATTCCCCTGAATGTTTTGCTTTAGCAGCTTTGGTATCTCAATTCTTTAATCAGGTTATATTGTATGTAGGACAACGGAAATGTATGTATGCTGGCCCATTAACTTACCATCTGTCTGATAAATTTTCATAAGAGTATGAATTCAAAATTAATATGAACTCTAACAGGATTCACATAACATAAAATACTAAAAGAAATTAAGAACAACATGAAGAGTTGATTTTTATCATGCCATTAGGTAGTAGGTGCTCGCAAAGTAGTGCGTACTCCACGTGCCATGGAAATGGCTTAACCTCAAGTGTCATTTGCTTTAATTACAGTGTCAGCACAGCGCTGTCATAAGGATTATTGAAGATGATGACCCGCCAGGCATCGTCTTCTTGTGTCTTGTGTCGCTGATTCACAGCGCAGGTTCCAGTTTCAGTTCCCTCATGTGCAGACCTGTGCGTGTGGTCACTAACCATGTACCGGAGGGAAGTGATTACATCTAAAAATAAGATATAACCAATCTGAGGGAGAGGCTAGGGTTTCAGCTCTGGAGTCTGAAGTTGTCAACAGTCTACTGTTAAACCTAAATATATGAAGGATAAATTGAGTCTTTTAATTGCTTTACTTTGACTCTGTGGTATGTTTAATAATTACTTGAATATTGTCCTACTTGGGACAGAATTCAAGTGTAATATGGAGTGCTTCAATAACAACTTGAATTTTAAAATCATGAGGCTATTTAGAATTTGCTTCATGTTTTTCATCAATTGTACTATTATGTGGAGATTGTGAGATAAGGCATATTTGCGTATTTTTATGCTGCAGATGAACTGTTCAAATGTGGCAGTTTCAACTTAGTTGTCAAAAGAGAGTAGGGAAGAGAATTGTATTAAAAATTATACAGCATGTAGATCAACTCAAAACTTACTGTACTCAGTTACTTAAAACTTTCTTCTGTGATAGCCACTTATGTATCAAACTAGAGGCCTGGTGCACAAATGCATGTACTGGTGGGGCTCCTGGGCCGGGGCAGGGGAGGGGTGAGGGGGGAGGGACCCTGATCAGAGAGAGAGACCACGGGAGGTTGGCCGGCCACGAGAGATTGGCTGTGGGAGCGCGCTGACCACTAGGGGGCAGCTGCGTTGAGGTGGTTAGTGTGTGTCACAGCGACTGGTCTACCAGTTGACCGGTCGTTTGGTCAACTGGTTGTAACAGTCACTTAGGCTTTTATATATATACTAGAGGCCCAGTGCACAAAAATTTGTGCACTCAGGGGGAGGGGGAGGGGGGGTCCCTCAGCCCGGCTTGTGCCCTCTTGCAGTCTGGGACCACCTGCTGGCTTAGGCCTGCTCCCCAGGGGATTGGGCCTAAGCTGGTAATCAGACATCCCTCTGGCAGCCTGGCAGCCTTCAGGGGATGTTCACTTGCCAGCGGGGAGCAGACCTAAACTGCAGTTGGACATTCTTAGAGTTGCTGATGAGGCAGGAGAGGCTCCCACCCCCATTGCTGTACTGGCAGCCATCAGCCTGGCTTGTGGCTGAGCAGAGCTCCTCCCATGTGAGAGCGCCCTGACCACCAGAGGGCAGCTCCTGCATCGAGCATCTGCCCCCTGGTGGTCAGTATGTGTCATAGTGACCAGTCATTCCCAGTCCTTCTGCTGTTAGGGTCAGTTTGCATATTACCCATTTACTATATAGGATAGAGGCCTGGTACATGGGTGGGGCTGGCTGGTTTGCCCTGAAGGGTGTCCCGGATCAGGGTGGGGGTCCTGCTGGGGTGCCTGGCCAGCCTGGATGAGGGGATGATGGCTGTTTGCAGCTGGTCACACCCCCTTCAGGGTGGGGTCCTCACTGGGGTGCCTGGCCAGCCTGGATGAGGGGATGATGGCTGTTTTTAGGCTGCCTGCATCCCCTTCAGGGTTGGGGTCCCCACTGGGGTGCCTGGCCAGTCTGAGTGAGGGGCTGAGGGCCGTTTTCAGGCTGGTGGGTGACTGAAGCTCCCACCCTCTCCTTTTTTCTTTTTTTTTTAAATTCTGGGATTTATTTACTTTCTATGGCTGTCACTGGAGCTGAGAGCCAGCTTTAGCTCTGAGGCCGGCTCCTGCTTGAGGCCTCGGCTGCTGAAAGAAGTTATCTGGAGTTTGTTTGGCTTCTATAATTGAAACACTGTTGCCATCACTGCCGCTCTAAGCTTTGAGGCTGAAGCTGGCTGAAAGCAGGTATCTGGAGCTTGTTTAGCTTCTATAATTGCAACATTGTTTCTTAGATTGCAGCTCAGAGGACGGCAGCGGCAGGCAGGGAACCTTGGCTTCCTCCATCACTGGAGCAAGCAAGTCTCCTGTTCGCTTCAGCTGCTTGGCTGCCGGCCACCATCTTGGTTGGCAGTTAATTTGCATATTGCCCTGATTAGCCAATGGGAAGGGTGTTGGGGTTATGGTCAATTTGCATCTTTCTCTTTTATTAGTGTAGATTCAGTGGGGCCTTGACTTACGAAGTGTCCCGACTAACATGTTTTTCAAGATATGAGCTGTCTCTCAGCCAATTTTTTGCTTTGAGTTGTGAGCTAAAATTCAGGTTATGAGCCAGCTTCAGATACCCCACCGCTAGTTGGCGCAGTGAATGTCACAGTGAACGCCACAACATCAGCCCAGCATCACGTGTCTCACTCGTTCACTTTAAGATTTGACATACGAGTAATTTGAGTTATGAGCTCCATCACGGAATGAATTAAACTCGTAAGTCAAGGCCCCACTGTATAGCTAATTAAAGGATCCTCTGTTTCTCTTACTTTCCTTTAAGATAAAATATCAAATTATCATCAACAGTAACATTAAAACCAGAATAAAACCAGAATAAGGAAAAGCATCAAAAATAAAACAAACAAAAAACAAACCCACATGACTGAATACAAAGAGCCATGATAGAATGCCATCTAAATCATATATATATATTTTTTACTTATGGTAAAATTTCAAGTGTCTAGATTGAATTGGTTATAAACTTGGGCCCCAAACTATACATATAAACCAGTGGTTCTCAATCTTTCTAATGCCGTGACCCTTTAATACAGTTCCTCATGTTGTGGTGACTGCCCAACCATAAGATTATTTTTGTTGCTACTTCATAACTGTAATTTTGCTACTGTTCTGAATCATAATGTAAATATCTGATATGCAGGATGTATTTAGGCGACCCCTGTGAAAGGGTCATTCGACCCCCAAAGGGGTCGCGACCCATAGATTGAGAACCGCTGATATAAACCGTTTTAAACTAGTTTTATATTAATTTCAAGAAAAAAAAACATTCTGAAATTTGGTTTTTACCAATTGAAACATTGCAGTCTGAAATTTAGAGTAGAAAGTATGCTGTCATATAGAAAATATTATTTTGTGTTTTCAAGAATTCCTAATGTTCAGTATGTCACCATGTAAGCATGGTGCTACTGATCAAGGCACTTTGTGACTAAGTGGAGGAAAGCTTCACAAATGTTCAGTAAAGGCATCGCTCCTCCATTAGTGTTCTATCCTTGGGAGGAATAGCTTTGGAAACAAAATAAGCAGTGAAGATTCTGTGACCTTTTGTGATTTCTCTGTTAAAATAGCTTTCTTCTTCTCCCTCTCTTTTTTCTTGTTTGGTCACTTTTCTGTATTATTTTTGTTATATTCTGGTCCAATGTGCTTTCCCTATTTCTCTTAGGTCATTGAATATCTAGGTCATAGAGTTAAGGTATATTTAGCTTTTGTAAATGCTGCCAAACAGTTTTCTAAGGTGGTTGTACTGTTTCTACTCCCACAGCAATGTAGGAGAGTTCTCCTTGCTCCACCTCCTCATCAGCACTTAGTGCTGTCAGTTCTTTAATTTTTAGCCATTTAGTTGTATCTCATTGTGGTTTTACTTTGCATTTCCCTGATTACTAAAGATGTTGAGCAACCTTTCATATGCTGGTTGACAATTTGGATATTCTTTTTTGTGAAATGCTTAAGTTGTGTTTGTGTGTGTGTGTGTGTGTGGGTGTTTTCAAAATAGGGCTTCAATATTTTTCTTATTGGTTTGTGAGAGTCTTTGTATATTCTGGATAAGATACTTTGTAGGATATGTGTTGTAATAGTCTGTAGTTCCTAGTCTGTGGCTTGCCTTTTTGCTCTTTTAATGTTGTCTTTTGATTAATAAATATTTTCATTTTAATGAAGTTCAATTTATCTTTTATAATTAGTACTTTCTGCATCTTTAAAATATCTTTGCCACCCCAAGTTCATGAAGATTTTATGGTTTTTTTTCTTTATTGTTTTACCTTTTAAAGTTATGTCTAAGATTATCTCTAATTAATTTCTGTGCATGGTGTGAGGTAAGGGTCAAGGTTTAGTTGTTTTCCTACATAGAGATCCAGTTGACCCAGAACCATTTATTGAAAGATGATTCTTTTTCCACTGTATATCAGTAGCCCTTTTATGGTAAACAAGGAGATCAGATATGTGAGGTCTGTTTTTAGACACTTTGTTTCATTGATCTATTTATCTATATGTGTACCAACAAACACTATGTTATAAAAATTCCTGATATCTGACTGTAATTTTCTAGCTTATTCTTCTTTGATTTTGCCTTAGCGATGTTAGTTTTTTTTGTAGTTCCATATAAATTTGAGAATCAACTTGTTAGTTCAAACACACACACACACACGCACACACACACACACTCATGCACTCATACACTCACACACACTCATTTGGGATTTTAATTGGTATTGCATTGAATCTAGAAATAAGTTGACAATTGACAGCTTAACAATATTGAATCTTCCCATCTAAATACTCTGGCTAATCTCTTCAGTTACTTAGGCATTTAATGTCTCTCAGCAATATTCTCTAGTTTTTGGTGTAGAGATCTTGATGAAATGCTTGGTTTTTATGAAAGTGACTATGGCCCAGGCCAAATACACAAGGTTTAAATTTATGTGGGCCGCAAAAAAACAAAAGCTTCAATTTTCATAGAAACATAGGTTTATTTTGATAGAGACATGCTGAATACAAAGGGCTGAAATAAATGAGTAATCGTTAACGTAAAATAATAGAACATTTTAATAAAAATTAATATTTTTTATTGAACATTAACTTACCAGACACTGAATAACTGCACAAATTAATAAGTGTAATGCAAATAAACCTATTTTTCTTGTTCTCTAAAAGTGAAGTATTTCCTGTTGCGCACAAGTAGTCTAAGCCTAATGACCGGCAATTGGCTGAAATGGTGTGCCTGCGCATAAGGGAAATGAATACAACACGATTATAGTAATCAGTCATTAGTGAATGTTGTAGTTCGTTATTAATAATTATATATAACAGGATATTGTAAAAATTAAGTTATGAAATTTTTATTAAAAAGTTTCTTACATACCATTATATTGTCTGGGCCACAAAAATATTATTGTGGGCCACATGCGGCCATGGACCATGAGTTTGACATGCTTGCCCTAGCTGGTTTGGCTCAGTGAATAGAATAGAGGGTTAGCCTATGGACCAAAGGGTCCTGGGTTTGATTCTGGTCAAGGGCATGCACCTTGGTTGCAGGTTCCTCCCTGGCCCAGGCCCTGATAGGGGTTCATGCAGGAGGCAACCAATCGACGTGCTTCTATCATTTCAATGTTTCCGTTTGTCTTTCCCTCTCTCTTCTACTCTCCCTAAAATATCAATGGGAGAAATATCCTCAGGTAAGGATTAACAACAACAAAAAAAGCGACTATGAATTCAAGTTTAAAAAATTCATAATGTTTACAAAATGTCCAGTTTCACTATTATATAGGACCTGCAGTTATGTTTAGATCTTTAAGGTAGGAATTTCCATAGTAGCTAACTAAGTAATATCCATAATTATTCTGTGCTGTAATTTCCTTTATGTGTATTAAAGCTTTTGATTAAATGGTAGCACTATTTAGAATTTGATTTATTATTCTGGTTAAATATATTAAGGTGATGCCCTGACCTTTGTGATGTATTTGTTAAAGAAAGGGCTCAGGAGCCCAGAAGTAGAACTGGAGAATCAGTAATTTCATTTTCCACAGAGCAGAAGGTCAATTTGGTTTTAAGCAGTTTATCTCCCCTCTGAATTCAAAACTTTTAGGTCATTGAACCCAAACATGAGTCTTAGATGTGGAGAATTAAGGTTGTGATTTACATTTCCAGAATCTAGGCTGAAAGAGATTTAAACATACCCAGATAATGAAAAGCTAGTGTCTACATGTACATTACTGTTTGAGTGTGTTGTGGTACTATTGAAAATGTATACTTGCTTTGAGTAGAGACAAAATGTATCTTTTATTTCTTTGAATATTATTAAGTGTCTTAGCACATAATACTTTCTCAATGATTTTCTTTTTTTCACCCCTCATTATAGGCCACTTTTGTTTATAGTAGAGGCCTTCACTTTAGAAAGGAACAATATATACAATTATTGATTTCAGAGAGGAAGGGAGAGGGAGAGAGAAATAGAAACATCAATGAGGAGAGAGAATTATTGATCGGCTGCCTCCTGCACGCCCCCTGCTGGGGATTGAGTCCGCATCCAGGGCATGTGCCTTGACTGGGAATTGAACTGTGATCTCCTGGTTCATAGGTTGATGCTCAACCACTGAGCCACGCCAGCTGGGCGAGGACTTCACTCTTTTGCTTTTTAATTTTATTTTAATAACGTCTTTGTAGGAATAGCTGAACTGACTAAGGCAGTGGTAATAGTCTGGGGGACTTAAACATCAAACATATATTTCATGCAGTTCTGGAGGCTGGGAAGTCCAAAGTCAGGTCACTAGAGAGGTGAAGTTCTGGTGAGGGTCCTCTTTCTGGTTTCCTCACAGGCAGAGAGAGAAAGAGCTCTCTCCATCCCCTGATAAAGAAGGACACCAATCCCATCATGGGGGCCCCACCGCTATGACCTCACCAAAAACTAATTTCCTCCTAAGGCCCTACCTCCAAATATTATTACATTATGGATTAATGCCTCAACATATGAATTTTGGACACTCAATCTGTCCATATTAGTCCCCTTCTGTTTTAAAGTTTAATGTCACCTGACACCAATATCTGAATTAAAGTCATGTTGAAATAAACAGTGTGGTGATTGTGGTGGTGGAGGTGGAGGTGGAGGTGGAGGTGGTGGACATAGAGCAGTGATGGCGAACCTTTTGAGCTCGGCGTGTCAGCATTTTGAAAAACCCTAACTTAACTCTGGTGCCGTGTCACATATAGAAATTTTTTGATATTTGCAACCATAGTAAAACAAAGACTTATATTTTTGATATTTATTTTATATATTTAAATGCCATTTAACAAAGAAAAATCAACCAAAAAAAATGAATTCGCGTGTCACCTCTGATACGCGTGTCATAGGTTCGCCGTCACTGACATAGAGGGATAAATGGTGATGGAAAAAAGAAGAGAAAAGAAATATAATGGTAGTTCACTTGTTTTAATATTGGAATGTACTTTGAATATGAAAATTTAATGATGATAAAGCCAGCTAATTTCCTAATGTCAAGTATATAGCAACAATTAGAATGTTGGAATAATAATTATAATAGTAATAATAGCTAACACTACCAACCATCTACTGCATACCAGGTACTGTTCTGAGCACCTCACATACATAAATAACTTCATGTAATCTTCACAAACACACTATTAGGTAGGTAATTTTCTTATCCTCATTTTAAAGAGATTTAATAAATTGGTTTAATTTATTCCCACTTTTAAGTTTATGGTTATATTGTGTGATTCAAATTTATTTGAAAAAGTTGATAGGAAATCCTTAGTACTTTTTCTTTTTAATAGAAAAACAATGTGCTATACTGAGAACAGAGGGACATCAGTTTTTCCAAGACAACAGAGATAAACTTGAAGTTTCAGGTAAGCATTATAATCCTTTACAAAGACACATGCTGGGTCAAATTATCACCAAATATGTAATATATTGTAGGTGATTCCTTGACATTGTAATTTAAGATGATGACATCAATATAAAAAATTAAAAGCAAAGAAGATGGATAATGTAGAAAATATGCTAAAAACAGATTTCTGTATTGTTTTAAGACCAACAACAACTCAACCTTTTGGAGAAAAAAGGTTATTTAAGATTATAGTTGTATACATTGTAGAGGTTTTGAAAAAAGAAAATTTATGAGAAAGAAGATCTCTCTACATTTCCCCACATCAATATATATTTTTCTAAAGTATTACATTTTTTAAAAGGCTGCTTAGTTTTAAGTTGAATGGTGGTAATAATTTTTACTTAACTGACGTTCTGTCTTTAGTTATCAGAGCGGCTACAGTGAACTATTCTGATTATTTACTTAGGATAATTCCTTGGGTCAAAGAAAATTAATATTTTAGTCTTTTGAAACATATTTTATTCTTCTACATCCCAAAAAGAGAAAAAATGAAATAAGGAAATGTTGTTAATCCCAAACAGCAGGGCTTTAGTTGAAATAAATCAGTGCATAGATAAGGACAAGGAAAAATATCTTATTTAAAAATCAGTATCATTGTGAGTTTACTAAATTTAATAAAACTGCTGGATTAAATCATTTGTTACATTTTACAGGTTTTGATCTAGGAGAGAGCTTTTCTTTGCGACGTGCATTTTGCGAAGGTGATAAAACCTGTTTCAAATTGGGAAGTGCACTTCTTATTAGAGATACCATGTAAGTAAAATAAATTTTTCTTTATATTGAAATAATACCACATAAACTATTTTCTAATGGGATCCCAAATAATTTGTTGAAAAATAAAACATCAAACTACTATCATACTTGCTTGAATGCTGGGATAAATGTTCTGTTTATAAATCTGTTGTTTTTAATAATCTTTGCAATCTGATCTTGCTCTATGGTGTAAATACCACTTACACATACAGGTAGTGGCATAATCTTTAGAGAATAGCAATAAGTTTGTTTCTTGAAGGAATATTTTGATTTAAAGTAGACATGACCAACATTAGATTTTAAAATGTAAACATAAGGCAAAATGTAGACTTGGAGACAAAAAGCTTAGATTTGTTATATTTATTTCTATATGTTTTATGCATGTACATAAGCTTCATAATAAATTAAAATAAAAGAATGTAGCCCGTAGGTATTTATTTTATATGTTGTGTACAGTAAATAGTAAAGAAAAACTGTTTTTCAGTTTTATTTTTGGTCTTGATACTTGTTTCATTTCAAAATAGTTTTATCAAAGGTTTCCTTTCTTATTTTTACTATACTATTTTTTCCCCCCAATAAACTTGGGATTAAAAAAAGAGTCACTTTCCATTTAAATACTGACAATTGGTCAGTAACTATTCAGGGTAATAATTAATTCCTCATATGGTTAGCTATATGTCATTGGAGGGTGGATGAATAGTAATTCAGAAAGCTTGAGCCACCAGAAAGGCAGATCTAACATATATGGTCATGATATTTAGTCTAGTAGTCCAAGATGAACATTTTAGTATATGAATACACTGCAATGAAAAAGGCATCAAAATTCTATTTGGTTTAAAATGCAGCATAGCTGTTCTTGTGTGAAAGCATATATGAATGTTTCATGTCCTGTTGGGTAGCCTAATATTTATGTTGCCAGACACAGTTGTTGAGAATCTCAGCATTTGAATTCTCATCTTATTGCCTATCCTCAGATGCTCCATATAAACCATGTTTTTAACTTGCTTATTTTTTTGAGAAAAATCTCTTTAGACTTTTTATTTTGTGGTAATTTAGATACTTTTAGTTTAACGATATGGTTCGTTAGAAGTAAATTGCTTATTAATTAGTAAAAAATTAAGCGTAAAGGAAGAGAGTAATTTGATACTGAGGGGTATAATGAGTGATCGTCAGGTGGGGCACTTCAGCAGCTGTAACTATTGTGAGTGGATTTTAGGTGGCTTCACATGTAGGCATGAAACCCTCAGGGCAAGGCAGTTTCATGATTGGACAGTCATATGCAGTAAAATCAAGTTAATATGTATCTCATATATATATTATATATATATATATATATATATACACACATATATATATATATATTTTACTAGTAGTTAAATTTAATTAATGAATTTAAGAAAGTCAATAAATTCTCTTCCAAAAATTAAGATGTATTTTCTTTCATGCCCACTTCTTAATGATTTAAACCCCTGAAATTTTGGCCGAGTGGCTGCAGGATTGGAGTGATAAATCTTTTTGAAATTCATGGGGCCTGTACATAGGAAAACTTAGCTAATTGTAAGTAGTTATATTGGAAATTTTGCTGCCCCATTTAGGTAATGCTATTCCTCTTTGACTAGGTGTGATAATAAATATTAGGTACAACTAGAAATTTATTTTCCCACTTTTGGCTCTAAATCACTATGTAATCCCTAGGCAATCAGCGTAAGTGAATTCTCTGACTCTGCACAGCAGAGCCCTGGTACATCCACTACAGGAAACTGGAGGGTATCTGGTTAAGCTGACTAGCAAGTGTCAAGTAGCTTGGCACATCTCCACTTAATTTCACTCACTGAGCCAAGTGTGCTAGGATGCTTCTCTTGCATGATGCCATTTTGATTTTTCAATGAGACTGGAGTAAAGTTGCAGCTATTTATATATTTGTAAATAAGCTGCCTTGCAGAATTAGCATGGGAACAGTCAGATGCTATCTTATATGAAAAATGAGGTTTCTTTCTGTGCCTGAGCTTGTTTTTATCTTCCAGGTGAGAATTATGAAGGGAGGGATCTACTGAGTGTGTTGGTCAGATACCTACCTGTTGGGCACACTTGGTACCTAAAGCCTAGCTTAATGTGGTGATCCCACAGGCTGCTCTTGCAAGGGCCCTTCAAATAAATGTTATACACTTCAGGGTGGCATGAGCTCAGGGAACATCTGAGGGACTTTATGTGCTTGGTTTTATTTTAAATTCATGTCCATTTCTTCAGTATTCCTTGGGATAGCAAATGGTATGTATTTGGGTTCTTCAAAGATTCTGGGTACATGCTGCCTAGTTTCCTAGAATTGTATTTTAAGAAAAACAATTCCTTGACTTCCTGTATCTTCCAATATCCCTTGTTATGTGAAATAAATAATTCATTATTTCTATACATATTGAAAGAGAGCTATACCATAGATTATCATATTCCAATTACCTTTAAATTGTGTTTTGGCATTTATCAGGGCAAAATGTTGAAGTTTTGAGATAAAATATACACAAAACATGTGTATAGTGTGGAGCACCTTATTTTCTCAGTATGAAATAGTCCTTACAGGTTTTTTTGTTGCTTCTATAGATACACACTTAAAATAAAAATGTCTTAGTAGTTGGATATTTTAGAAGAGTTGATGAATGTTGAATTTCTGTACACTGGTGATTCTGAAGGGGCAACTTGCACACCCTATTTTTACTAGCCAATGGGGGAAATCAATCAATTGTGAATGCACCAGGGAAGGGGATGCCCTGATTTATTATTGAATTCAAAGGTGGTAAAGAGTCTTCTCTCTCAGGTTCTATGATTGATACCTAGTAGCTATATGGAATACTATGTTGAGAAAGATTCTGAGTCCATTTGGGGTTCAGGGGGGTGAGAGTGCTATGATCCATTAGCAAAAAGAGGGGAGAAGGGAATGCTCATATGTGTTTCACGTCTGTAGCTTCACTGGTTTAGAATGATTCCAGTGAATAACGTGTTGGCTTTTGCAGCTGAAACAGTTCCCAAGAATGGGGGAAATGAGGTTATGTGTGAAAAGATAACCAACACAGATTGATTTTAATAAGATTTTATGAGCTAGACACAGTGGCATAATGCGCAGATATGGTTCCTTAGCTTTTGCTACATCTCCAGGGAAGAGGCATCGCTCTCTCTTTCATAAAATTGGGGGTTGCTTTCTGAAAGCAAGGACCATTCAGTTTCACAGCTTTACATGGTAAAAAAAAAAAAAAGATCTGGTAGAAGATAGTCTCATTTGCACTTTTTTTTTTTTTTGGCTTTTCATGGTTATTGATTTTTATTTCATTCTGAATTCTTAGTTTCTTTTTTTTAGTCAGTTATGATCATCTTATCACAATTTCTTTTTTAAAATATTTTTTCTTTATTGATTAAGGTATTACATATGTGTCCTTATCCCCCCATTGCCCCCACCACCCCACTCATGCCCTCACCCCTGGTGTCTGTGTCCATTGGTTAGGCTTATACAATGCGTACAAATCCTTTGGTTGACTTCTCCTCCTTACCCCCATCCTCCCCTGCCTTCCCTCTAAGGTTTGACAGTCTGATTGATGCTTCTCTGTCTCTGGATCTGTTTTTGTTCATCAGTTTATGTTGTTCATTATATTCCACAAATGAGTGACATCATGTGATATTTTTCTTTCTCTGACTGGCTTATTTTGCTTAGCATAATGCTCTCCAATTCCATCCATGCTGTGCAAATGGTAAGAATTCCCTCTTTTTTACTGCAGCATAGTATTCCATTGCGTAGATGTACCACCGTTTTTTAATCCACTCATCTGCTGATGGGCACTTAGGCTGTTTCCAGATCTTAGCTATGGTGAATTGTGCTGCTGTGAACATAGGGGTGCATATATCCATTCTGATTGGTGTTTCTGGTTTCTTGGGATATATTCCTAAAAGTGGGATCACTGGTTCAAATGGGAGTTCCATTTTTAGTTTTTTGAGGAAACTCCATACTGTTCTCCACAGTGGCTGCACCACTCTGCATTCCCACCGGCAGTGCACCAAGGTTCCTTTTTCTCCACATCCTTGTCAGCACTTGTCGTTGTTGATTTGTTGATGATAGCAATTCTGACAGGTGAGAGATGGTACCGCATTATCATTTTGATTTGAATCTCTTGGATGATTAGTGACTTTGAGCATGTTTTCATATGTCTCTTGGCCTTCCTTATGTCCTCTTTTGAAAAGTATCTATTTAGATCCGTTGCCCATTTTATGATTAGGTTGTTTATCTTCCTTTTGTTAAGTTGTATAAGTTACCTGTAAATGTTGGGAGATTAAACCCTTATTGGTGATAACATTGGCAAATATGTTCTCCCATGCAGTGGGCTTTCTTGTTGTTTTGTTGATGGTTTCTTTTGCTGTACAGAAGTGGTTTCTTTTGCTGTACAGAAGCTTCTTATTTTGATGTAGTCCCATTTGTTTATTTTCTCTTTAGTTTCCATTGCCCTAGGAGCTGTATCAGTAAAGATACTGCTTCAGCATATGTCTGAGATTTTGCTGCCTGTGGGTTCCTCTAATATTTTTATGATTTCCTGTCTTATGTTTAAGTCTTTTATCCATTTTGAGTTTATTTTTGTGTATGGTATGAGTTGGTGGTCTAGTTTCATCTTTTTGCATGTATCTGTCTAATTTTCCCAACACCATTTATTAGAGAGACTGTCTTGACTCCATTCTATGTTCTTGCCTCCTTTGTCAAATATTGAGAATATTGGTTCAGGTTGATTTCTGGGTTCTCTATTCTATTCCATTGATCTATATGTCTGTTCTTGTGCCAGTACCAGGCAGTTTTGAGAACAGTGGCTTTGTAATACATCTTGATATCTGGTATTGAGATCCGTCCTACTTTGTTCTTCTTTCTCAGGATTGCTGCAGCAATTTGGGGTCTTTTTTTTATTCCAGATGAATTTTTGGAGAGTTCGTTCTAGGTCTGTGAAATATGCTGTTGGTAATTTAATGGGGAGTGCATTGAATCTATAGATTGCTTTTGGTAGTATGGACATTTTAATGATGTTGATTCTACCAATCCATGAACATGGTATGCTCTTCCATCTGTTTATGTCTTCCTCTATCTCTTTTTTCAGTGTCCTGTAGTTTTCTAAGTACAGGGTTTTTACTTCCTTAGTTAAATTTATTCCTAGGTATTTTAATTTTTTTGGTGTGATGGTAAATGGGATTGCTTTTTGAATTTCTCTTTCTGTAAGTTCACTATTGGTGTATAAAAATACCATTTATTTATTGGCATTAATTTTGTATCCTGCTACATTCATTTTATTAAGTCTAATAATTTTTTAAATGAAGTCTTTAGGGTTTTCTATGTACAGTATCATGTCATCTGTGAATAATGACAGTTTTATGTTTTGTTTTCCAATTTGGATACCTTTTATTTCTTCTTCTTGTCTAATTGCTATGGCTAGCACTTCCAGAACTATGTTGAACAGGAGTGGTGAAAGTGGGCATTCCTATCTCGTTCCTATTCTTAGGTGAAATGTTTTAGTTTTTGCCCATTAAGTATGATGTTGGCTGTAGGTTTTTTATATAAGGCTTTTGTTATGTTGACGTAGGATCCCTCTATTCCAATTTTGCTGAGGGATTTTATCAAGAAGTGGTGTTGGATTTTGTCAAATGCTTTTTCTGCATCAATTGATATGACTATATGATTTTTACCTCTCAATTTGTTTATGTGATGTATCATGTTTATTGATTTGCGGATATTATATCATCCTTTCATCCCTGGGATAAATCCTACTTGGTCATGGTGTATGATCTTTCTGATGTAATGCTGCTCTGGTCAGCCTGTCCCTGAAGGTCCTGTAGGATCTAACTGTGCCTCATAAACACACACACACACACACACACACACACACACACCACACATGTCCACATACTCCTCTTTTGCTCCTCATTCACTCATGCTCTCTCCCTCACTGCCACCTTCTTCCTGCCTCTGTACTTGGGTCTGGAGTGTTATTGACCTGTTCGTGGATGGAGTCTCCTCTTTGGGTGTCTGGTTATGTGGCTTTCTCTCTACCTCATTGGCCAAACAGGAAAAAATTCACCTTGACAAGACATGACACAAAGGGAACAAAACACGAATGTACTCAGGACACTGATAACCCCAATATAAATGACCACCAGAGAAAATATAATTATGGGAGAGAAAAGAGAGCACAAATGATATCAAAGAGAGTAAAAATGGTATAAGAGAAAAGAAAAGGAAGAAAATGGGAAAAAAATATATATGGGGAGAAAACACTAGAGAACAAACAGATAAACCAAAACATACAAACACCAAATACCCAATAAAGAGGGTGGGTGCAGAATCTTATATTCTGAAAGTAAGGTTAAGGAAGTGGATGAATACGGAGAGGACCTCAGTTCAGTATAGAGGAAGTAGAAAGAGGATGAGTGGATAAGAAGAAAGAGAAAGAAAAGAAAAAATTGAAAAAAATAATTAAAAAAATAGGATAAAATAAAAAAAAATTGAATGATGAAAAAATAATGCAAAAAGAAATAAAAAATAAACAAAAGAAAAAAGGAAAAGAAAAATAGATAATAAAATAAAAATGAAAAAGTGGTTCTAACTGGTTTGGCTCAGTGGATAGAGCATCGGCCTGCGGACTGAAGGATCCCAGGCTCCATTCCGGTCAAGGGCATATATCTTGGTTGCGGGCACATCCCCAGTAGTGGGTGTGCAGGAGGCAGCTGATCGATGTTTCTCTCTCATCGCTGTTTCTAACTCTCTATCCCTCTCCCATCCTCTCTGTAAAAAATCAATAAAATATATTTTTTAAAAAAGAAGTTAAAAAAATGAAAAAGTGAAGTATTGTTCCTTTGGCTGGTTTAAGATACCACTCTTAGGTACTGTCTGCCACTTCTCAGTTTCCTGTAGCTGGGACTGAAGACCTCTCTTTAGGCCAGTCCCTGAGGGCTCTGAGGGACTATTCAGATTTTCTTTTTTTTTTTTTTGTATCCTTTGTGCCACTCAGGGTGTAGTCTGGGTGTGGCTGTATTGGTTGCCTGGAGACTGCAGGGAGGGGTTATCTCTTTAGGAGAAAATGGCTGCCTAGGTCTGGTACCTCAGATATAACTCAGCGCCAGATTCACGGCCACCTCTCCCGGACCCTCTCCTTTCCCCAGACTCCACAAGTCTGCACCTCCAAATGCACCTCAGCAACGGACGAGTGTCTATATTTGAAAGGTCCTATGAACTAGGTTCAGCCAAAAAGAGGGAAAAGAGCTACACCACTGCAAGCCCCTCTCCCCCCAACCCCGGCATGGCGCAGCCTGATGGCTGCCCCCTCTGTGATCAGTCTTTCATGACTGTGGACCCAGATCTAGAATCCCCTGCGGCGAGCAGTCCTGCAGACCTCCTTTCCACAGTCAGACACTATGCCTGTCCCAAGGCCTTGGTGTCATGAGGTTTCCCTCTGACCCTCTGGGCTTGGAGGTCTCGCAGTTCTCTCCAGCCCAGATCCCTGATTTTACCATTCTCCAGGCATCCTCTGCCCTCCTGGCTGCGAATTTTCTTACCAGCTGTGTCTACTTTGCCAATTCAGGTTGGATATTATTCCATTCAGTTGCTCATTCTATCTGCTCCGGGACAAGGCTCTGGACACGTCCGACTATTCTGCCCTCATTTTGTCTGTCTCTGCACTTTATGTTTTTATAAATAAAGTAATCCTCAGTAACTAGGAAGCCACAGATTATCTATTTGGAAGATGTGTAGTGTTTTGGAGGTGTTAAGTTCCCTGGACCTTAACAATTCCCTTGTAAACAATCCTGAATGTGGGGAAAATTGCTGTGGGTAATGCAGCACAGTCTGTGCCCCATCTTTGCTGCTGTTGAAGGATTCACCCCAGGGGCTTGTCTTTTCTACCTGGACCTTTAACCTCAGGATTTTTATTATTTTAAATAACAGTTCAACATACAGGAAAGTTGTTTCTCTCTGTGTTTAGGATTATTTCTATAGGATTTATTTTTCAAAGTGGAATTCCTAGTTCATTTTTAGAGATATTGACATATACTTCTAATTATGCTCCATCATTGTTTTATCCATCTTTTCTGCATATTACCCAATATTTTCAGTAGCATTAGACATGATTTTATAATTCTATTAATTTTAAAAGCACTTAGTACGTTTTTTAAACTGAAAACATCAATTACAAGTAAAATCTGTAGAATACTATGTATGTATTAGGGGTTCCTGAAATATTCTCTTCTGCTGAAGGGTGAGTAGCATTCAGTAAGTCACTGAAATGAATAGAGTCTAGTCTAGAGCTCATCCTTTTATTCAGCAATCATTTATTGAACATCAGTATGGACTAGGAACTTTCCCAAGCTCTGGATGACATTATTGAAAGAATGTGGATCTAGTCTTGCCTTCTGGACCCTGCTGGAGAGATACACAGTGCAAGGAAAAGCTATACTTAACTCTTTCCTTGACTCAAGAAGAAACTGAGATGTGTTTCCTTCTATCATTCAAGCATGGGCTATGGGACTCAATCCCACCCCTTGTCTCATAAAGGCTAACCTTTCTTAAGTATCATACACAGGATGATTTTTTAAGTTTCATCCCTTCCCTCTTAAGGATCTGTTTTCTAACTCAGGTTTCATTTTTATTGATCTCATTTGGAACCCCTCCAAGTTATAAAAACCAGTTAAATTCCAAAACTCAAAATTGTGATAGTGAAGCTTCTAGTTGCTGAATGTTTCAGGATGATTAATTCATAATTCCATCTACACTAATAAAAGAGAAAGATGAAAATTGACCGTACCTTCATGAAGCCCCACCAGCCAATCAGGAGCAAGTATGCAAATTAACCCAACAAAGATGGCTGGTTAATTTGCATATGCAGGTACCGAGTGGCCGGGGGCGGAGTGGGACACTTGCATCATCATCATGGCGATGATGCAGGCATTCTGCACTGCCCCAGCTGCTCCGGGCCTCTGAGCAGAATGGGAAGGCAGACAGGTCACTTCGGGCCGGAGTGAAGGCGGTGCCGGCAGCTGGGGAACAAGGCCCATTCTTGCATGAATCTTCGTGCATTGGGCCTCTAGTTAAACTATAAAGAATGACTGTTTATACACTCCTTAGGTTTTCATTTGGGACATTCTATTATCTTGTAGATAGTTTCCTATGTAAGGAAATGCAACTCAATTTAAAAGCTGTCCAGCTACTTATATGAGATTGACTGACTGTTACATATAAACTCTTAAATCATCACTGTATTTCCTTAGTTATAGTTGGGCATACCAAAAATATGAGGTGGGTCATTAAGTCATACATTCTTAAGATGAAAGAAAAAAAGCCTGATAAGTTCACATTTACTAAATTCTTTATAAAGCACAACTTAGTTAATTTATATATACTAGATTAGATAGAACAGAATTTTAAGAATATTGTTATATAGAGTTTTAAAATGCATGAAAATATGTTCTTCTCCATCATAAGAACATATCGCAAGAACTTATCCTTTCTCCAGAAAATTCAGAGATGTTAACATCCTATATAAAAAAAGGCTAATATGCAAATCAACCAAACGGCAGAACAACCGGTCACTATGACGCTCACTGACCACCAGGGGTAGACACTCAATGCAGGAGCTGCCCCCTGGTGGTCAGTGCGCTCCCACAGGGGGAGTGCCACTCAGCCAGAAGCCAGGTTCATGGCTGGCAAGCACAGCGGCGGTGGCGGAAGCCTCTCCCTCCTCTGCAGGAACGCTAAGGACCCCTCGGGGGATGTCCGACTGCTGGCTTAGGCCCACTCCCTGCAGAGGTCACAGGCCAGGCTGAGGGACCCCCTTCCCGCAGTGCATGAATGTCATGCACCAGGCCTCTAGTATTTTAATAACCAATTGTTTTATATAGATAAATGTCTACTAGTTGGTTTTCAACATTGGAAATTCCTCGGATAAAATCTGAAACTGCCCCCAAAACATGGAAGGCAAGGAGAGACCCAAGAAAGAGACAGACCAGTCTGGACTGGCAGGTGACAGGTTTAATAAGCAAGGGCACTTACATATGAGGTTTGTCTTGGGCATCCACAAAACGAGTAGATCTCTCTATCTGTCAGCCAGTATCTTAAAAGTTTATACAGTTAAGTCCTCACTTAACATCATTGATAGGGTCTTGGAAACTGTAACTTTAAGCTAAGCAATGTATAGCCAAGCCAGGTTTACCATAGATATAAACTAGAGTTAAGTTCCTATGACATAATTTTGGTCACAAAAACATCAAACTTCTAAATAAACACTCAAACCAATTATAATGTTAAACATTGAACTGAATGTGAGCTGCATATACATTTAAGAAAGATTCATACAAACAAGTAAGATAATTACTTTCCAACCTGATAATTCCAGTTTTAAGGGTGTGGGCAGCTGGGGCCTATGCTGGCAGCTTAGGGTGCAAAGCAGGATCTACCCTGGACAGAACATCTTCCATTGCAGAGCACTCTCACACCCACACCCACACTCAGTCAGACTAGGATAGTACAGATAGGCCAGTCACCTCATGTGCACATCTTTGGGATGTGGGGGGAAACTGGAGTGACCAGAGGAAACCCACACAGACGTGGGGAGAACGTGTAAACTCCCACAGACAGGGGCCCTGCCTAGGAATAATTTTTTTTTCCCTCATCAATGTTATAATGAATGAAATTACATTATTCAAGGACCTCCAGTGAAAGTGGTGGCAGAAGGATGGGAACCTCTGATTGCCAGGTCCAGCTTCCAGATTAAACCGAGGTCACATTCTCTCAATGACCTCCTCAAGCACTGCTAAACTGTAATATTATATGAAATATTATCAGTTTAGTATTTCCATTTATCAATTTCGGGGACATTTACTGTTATAGTCATCAAAGTTGAATAAGCTGTGATTTTCCTTCTTCAGATTTCATATAATTCAAGATTGCTTGGGGGAAAGTAAAAAGTATCAGTAATTGATCATATGTATATAGATTCTTTAACACATATCAATTTTATTTTATTCTGTTATTTTGTTTTATTTCCGAAAGACTGTTTAACATATCTACTATCTTAACAAATTTTTAATTGTACAATATATTATTGTTGATTATAGGTATAGCAGACCTGTAGAGTTTATTCCTATTTTATTATGGCTAACTACATGCAAATTATCTCATCTTAAAATGTCCTTATGCCATTATCTTGAGAGTAGCAAGATACCAGTTAAATGTACTACTTAGGAGTAATAATAATGCAGATATCATCATAAAGTAATACAATTAAGTTATTCTATTTTGGTAATTACTTGGGTCTTGACAGGCATTGATTAATCTACTATCATATTATGTGTAGATTTGTTTTCTTTCTTCACTAATTTTTTTATCCAATGAATCAAATCTTATAAGAGAGCTTTTTCTTGGGTGGAGGTTATATGCATCTAATCTATGGAGTGTGAACTGAGGGTTTTCAGTTTACAAAAGAAAGCATGGAGGAATATACTGCAGTCATCTTTAACCTTATTTGGCCTATAGAAATACTGTGAGGATTAACTAGTTATTAGCCTTTGACAGTTGCAAATGTATTGCTTTTATAATGGTTATAAATATAAGTATAAGCATGACAAATTTATGAATTAGCCATAGAATTGACTGTAGTATGATGATGCTTTGTTCTACTAGTGTTTAAGTATAACTTTATAATAGTTCTACAGATGTTTTGTAGATTGATAGGAGTCCTTGTTTCATAAAATATCATTGAGTATTCTAATTCTTATTATCAGGCACAGAATCAGATAGTAAGATATAATTATGATTTTAATGATAAACTTTATTATCATTTTAATTTTTTCAACTTAGCCACAAAGGCTAATCAGAAAATAAGCTTGACAGCCAAAGAGCTGCTTTTGTTATTTCATTGACTCATATAAGCTGGGTATATCTTGTCCATTGCCTCATTTTAGCAAGCACTTATATTTCTATAATGCATTTATTCCAGATTAGGTGAAATTCTTATAATTTTAAATTTAAAAAAATTTTCAAATAATTGACTTTAATAATTCTACTCACCATGGCTAGATCTATGTAATTTGAAAGCAATCACAGGTTGGGTAAAATTTTTAATTAATATGTATAACTGAGATAGTGCCTTGTAGAATTTAACATCTTGTTGGTTGAATAGGAGATTGAATTGACCAGATGTTTTATTCCAAGTTATTCCTCATATTTAAACCATCCACCTTCTGCTCTCCACCACAGAATTTCTCTGCTTCAGCTGTCCTATCTCCAGGCGCCCCTCCTGTTTTCAAAGATTAACCCCTTCATGTGTGCTCTTAATTTCTTCTAGCCAACCTTCTCTAAGACATTGATTTACCCATGATCCCCTTTGCTCTTCTGTTTTCAGTGTCCCTCTCCACAGTATCCTGCCCTCTTAGTCTACAAATATGTACTTAACCCTCCCCTATCCCACAAGCATTTTCCCTTGACAGTCCCTTTTACTCCCAAACTTTCCAAAGGAATAATGTTACTGACCAGTGTTACTTCTTCACACACACATGTCTTTTAACTTATTCATATCTGGAAATTTCTCTTTCAAAGTTACCAGTGACCACGGTCCTGAGTCCAATGAAATGATCTAAAAGTTGCTCTAAAGTGCCTTTGTGTACCCATCCTCGATTTTTATTACCTGAATGCTATCTAGTAGTAAGGCTTGTTTTCAATGGGAAGTCGTTTACAATGTCACAGTGAATGAGTGCTAATCATAACAGGCGATAGATTATGAGAGAGTCATCCAAACTTTGTTTTCCCATTAACAATGTATCTGTCAGTATCCACTCAGCAAACACAAAAGGGCTAAGATTTCAGAGTCTCTGGGGCTGTGGAACTCAAACATCATCACCCAGCTTGCAGGGAAGGCATTTCAGACAAACCCTCCTGCTAGCCAAATTGCTCGTAACGTGACAGGTGATGGTGGATGTCAGCTGGGAAAGAAATGACTTACTATAAACTCCAAGCATCTCTCACTTCACTCTCAGGAAATGTAACTTGTATCTTATTTCTCTTCCTGGAAGATATTCAGCAAGTCAAAGGCCCCATTGATACTTGTAAATACGGAAGTTCTTCATAAACCCTGCTTCACGCTTATTTAGAATGGAATAATTAATTTGGAAGCCAATTCTTGATGTTTAAAAATAGATTTTTAAATTTCATTTTAAAAGAAAAAAAAAGGTTAGGCTTGCTAAATACGATCTGGAAAACTCAGTTCGGCTCTACCGAAATAATACTTTTAATAAAAGGCTTTGCTTCAAGGATTATGCTATGAGCTATTTGAAGAATTACCTCTGGAACTGTTATAATTAGTAAGTAAACTATTTAAACACTTTTTTTAAAAATAAATGTATATTACACTTAATTTTTGGAACACCATTTACAAAATGAAATTCCTCTACAGTAATTGTGTCCTCTTGCTTTTCAGTTTATGAGAACTGACATTGTGAAAGTTTGTTAACAGACATTTCTTTTTTTTACCTATTTCACTCCTTGCAACACATTTCTTATTACTTAGAACAAAAAAGAAACTGGTAGTCCTGGGTGTTTCTTCCTTATCCTCTCATGATGTAGTTTGGTTTTATTCTTTATATTTTCTATGCATGAGACAGGCATGTTACTTGCCACATTACAAACTATGCTTCTTTTAGAAATGTGGAATAAATACATCAAATTGAACTTGTAATATAATGAAATTACCAATTAATACTAGAGGCCCAGTGCACGGATTCGTGCACCAGTGGGGTCCCTTGGCCTGGCCTGTGAGGATCGGGCTGAAACCAGCTCTCCAACATCCTCTGAGGGGTCCCGGATTGCAAGAGGGTGGTTCTCAGGTGATGCACCCCAGAATCAGGCTCCCTCCTCTCTGGTTCCGGGTACATCATCTGAGAACCGCAGCTGCCAAGTCACTGCAGCTCGGCAGCTCCAGCTTGAGAGTCTGCCCCCTGGTGGTCAGTGTGTATCATAGTCACCAGTTGAAGTGTCTGCCCCCTGGTGGTCATTGTGCGTCATAGCTACCGGTCGGATGGTTGAACAGTTGGACAGTCGTTTAGGCTTTTATATAGAAAGAGATACTAAGAAATCAAGAAATGTATGAGCTTCATTATGGTCTTTATTTTTCTTGTCAGCAAATCACCAGGGCCTAGTTGTAGAGAATAAATGAGATTTACTCCTTGATTTCATCTCTCCATAAAACAACTTTTTAATAAGTACTTGCATGTACTTTAAAAGAGTAAATTATTTTTTAACATTTGTGGTTTTCCATGGCTTTGCCGTGCTTGTACTGCTCCCCATCTGGAAGGGAGTGCGAGCAAGCAGTTGACCCTCTAAGGCAGTTCTACTTGGTTTGTCATTAATTGGGACAGCCAGGAATGCCCATTAGTTGTTCAGTTAACATCCTTCTGTCCCTGAGAGAGCAGACACTTCACCTTCATTAAGTTAGCATTGTGACTAGCCAGCTGTGTTAGGAATTGATTTCACACTTCAGGGGATGAATGGAATGGAAGCTAACCCTAATTCCTATGCCAGGAAAATATTAACGTTGCCTCAGTGCTAAGGGTTCTCTTTCTTTCCACAATCATTTGAAATAGTCACATTTGTGATGGTGATTTTCACATTTTAAGGAATCACTTGTCTTTTTAGTTAGATTACCATTCAATTGATGTTCTTCCTGATATATCGCTTCTCACCAGTAGGATAAACACAGAGGCAATTTTTATCAGAATACTTCAAACTTTTCTTCACATTACATGGTTATTGGTATATAAATTGTTTTCATAATTCACTCTACTTCCTGAAAACTGCACTCATTTAAAAAAAATGCTTGGTGAGAAATCCCAATCTTTCTGAGAAATGACCTCTAAGGAATATGTAGAAAATATCCCTGATTGGTAATCACCTTCTGTAGCATGCATATCTTTCCTAAAACCCAGCAGACAGTACCCCTATTTTAAAGTTATTACTGTGTGGTTTGCGATACTTCCTGATCTGTGCTCAAACTACCATTAGGGGAAGGAACTGTAAGAATCTATCCCCAAGGGCCACTGGTCACCTAGGATTTGCAAATGTCACAATGCATATTTTGCTCAGAGCCCAAAATATGATTTATTGTTGTTTCTATTACAGTATGATTGTAAACATTTTGATTATTCATTTCTTGAAACTAATGTTTTATATTTATTTACCTCCCCCCTAATCCACCCAGTACTCAGAAAAATAGATTGCTTTTCTCCCTTATAGTCCCCAAATCATTACTTTTAAGTCCGGTTGGAAAAAATTGAAGGAAATTTTATTCTTAACCCAGAGGATGCAATTAACTTGATATACCGGAAAAAACTGACCTTGGAATTAGGAGTTAAGAGTTCATGTCCCATCCTGACCTCCGTCTGGTGAAGTGAGGGTGGAGCAGTTATTTGACAACTGTGACTTTAGTTCCTCTTTTATGAAGTGAGATGGTTGATCTAAATCACTAGTAAGGTTCCTTTTAGCTTTAGGAGTGTAGAACTACAGGGAACTGTTATGTGGGGTGTCTTGAAACATTTCCGAGGACTGGAGAATTCTGCCAAAGCACACTTTCGGTGAAGTCTTCCTGGGGCAGCTAGTCCATTTTCTAGAGACTTTCAACTTCTGTTTGAAAGTAAGAATACTGACCGCGTTTGTTCCCAGACTTGTTTTGTGTCAGCTTTTCAGCTTTTTTATTAGCCTGCTGTAGAATCCCAGAGGGCTTGGTTTTTCCTTCTGCTGTTTCCTGCTGAGTGTGATGAAGCACAGCCTCATGAGGCCTTAACTTTAAGGCATGATGCAAGCTAACATAGTTTATATGGGATACAAGTGTTTGGGACCTATTATGACTGCTCATAGGCATCGTTATGGACTTTCCACGAATGGAATAAATTGTTATGAGTACTTCTTATGTGCCCAGTGTTAGTCTAAAGCAGTGGTTCTCAACCTTCCTAATGCCACGACCCTTAAATACAGTTCCTCATGTTGTGGTGACCCTCAATTTTATTGTTACAAATTGAACATAATTAAAGCATAGTGATTAATCACAAAAACAATATGTAATTATATATGTGTTTTCCGATGGTCTTAGGCAACCCTTATGAAAGGGTCGTTCGACCCCCAAAGGGGTCGCGACCCACAGGTTGAGAACCGCTGGTCTAGAGCAACAAGTCTGGCAGAGTTCCTGTCTTCATGGACATCACATTTAGTTGCTGGAGACAGGCAATACATGTATAAACCAGTACATTTAAGAAACATGTTGCGTAGTTTTAAACCTATGAAGAAAATAAAACAAGGTGCTAGATGCTGACTGAGGTGAGGACAACTGTAGACCTTTCAGAGGAAGTGACCTTAGAGACCTGAGTAGTGAGGAGACCCATCTAAGTGAAGACTTCTGGGAACGGCCATCCCAGGAGAGGAAACAGGAAGTATAAAGGCCTAAGACCTCAATGAACCTGGTGTGTTCAAGGAACCAAATTCAGGTCATTGTAACTGGAGTGTGGGTGGCACACCAAGACGGAAATAGGAGATGATATGTCAGAGGAAGGCAGGAGTCAGAACACATTAGGCTCTGTGAGCCATGATCTTGGATGTGCCTTTTATTATAGGACCCAGGGGACACTGTAGGAAGGTTATAAGTAAGGAAGGGACCTCGTCCGCTTTACATTTTAAAAGCTCCTTCTAGCTGCTCTGTGCAGGGTAGACTTTGAGGGAGCAAACAGAGGGAGAGCACACTATGACAGGGGGCCCAGGAATGGTGGCACCATGGATCAGGGAGTGATAGCGGAACTGGAGCGACGTGGGCAGAATCAGGATCTATGACGGTGGTCCAATGAGACTTGCCAGTAGATTGTATGGCGGGGAGGATAATAAAGGCAAGAACCAGGAATTACTTTTAGGTGTTTGTCTGGAGCACCTGGGTGAATGGCCGTGTCTTTAATTAAGATGTGGAATCCTTGTAAAGGGATGTGTTTGATAGAAAACAGTAAGTTCAATTTCAATTATTTAAAGGTGCCTTTAATATCCAAGTGGAGATGCCAAGTGGAGAGTTAGATATGTGAGTCCACAGCACAGGCAAGGACAAAAGTCAAGGTTTATCTTGGTAGCACCTCCCCTTTGGCCTCACCTCCTTTTTTCAGGAACTTTCCTCCCATGCTTCCACTGGCTCAAGGTGACCCTTTTGCCACCCAGGGCTCACAACCATGGCATCTCCTCTTGGTCTGGCTAACTCAGGTGTATTTCCTGCTCTGGTTTATTACTCTCTCTACACATTCCCCATTTAAACTTCCCTGCTTTGTGACAGTCCCTGTCGATCCCAGCTCTCTGCTTTCTATGGTGAGAATTAAGGATAAGATAATTTGTTAGTAATGTGTGGCTGGTTTCTAGCGACTATTTTGGTTTTTAATGGTAACAGAGCTTTTATTTTATAAACACAAGCATTTTCCAGAGTGGAAGAAAGTTCTAATAGTAGAATATTAGGTGTTTTGGCTAGACAGTGGAAGTACTTCATGGTTAGGGAGGATGTCGGTATCTCTGAATTTATAACCACATATACAAAAGACAACGGATGTAGAATCCTATTTAATAACAATTATACATACACAGAGTGTATGCTTCCTCCATCTCATGCCAACATCTTCCTTATTATATAGATACCTTTTAGACATCATCATTTTATTGTATTTCCTAATGATTTTAAATAAATTTTGACCAGGAAAGGATTTTTCATTAATCAAGTGAGAAAGAAAAATCTAGAAAATGTAGTTAATAGGCTATTTACAGATGTAACCCATTCTTAAAGTCTGATACAGTGAATTTGCTCCTTGTTAATAAGATGTTAATTTTTATCCAACTCCATAAATACAAGTACTAATACTTTGTAGTCAGATATTCTATTTGAAGTATATGGAGAAGATATTAGGAAAAGTGTATTTTCATTTGAAGTTTTTATCGTCTTCTCTTAATGTCTTACTCATTATGAAGATAATAAGTTGGGAGTTATAGACTTTTATGATTTATTTTTTACTCATAATAGCAAAAATAATATTTTAGTGTTATTTCTTCCTCATGATTGTCCTGGGAGAATATAAGATTAATAAATAGGTGGTTTTAAAGGTTAGTAGTGTTTTTTAAAAGGATGATTAGCACAATTTATGCAAATTGCAAGAATTTGAAAATAGAAAAAATATAAAGAAGAAAATAAAAATCTCTCTTAATTTTAACACCAAGAGGGGAAGCATTGTAACTTTAAGGTCTTTATGCTATCAAATTTTTATTGGGGTCAGTGTCTCACTGGTACTGATTGTTAGGTCTGGACATGGCCTTCCACCATAGCTGGTCATTGTAAGGGGGTCCCATTTCAATCTTCTGCCACTTCCCCTACAGTTTAATAGTGTTTTCTTCTCCTTTATGATTAAACAGAGTGCTTCTATACACAGAGAACATTAGAGAGCAGTTGAAAACTACATTCTAGATATTTTCAGCATTGAAATAAGTTACAAATTCAAAGGAGTTTAAAGTGTGTGAATCGCAAGCCTTCAAAGACACTCCAGATTATATCTAGGACTAGCCTTCTCAGGGGTAATGTAAAGAAGATTTCACAGGTGGCATTTTTTGGCACATTTGGATAATTTGGCATGTCTGTAGTTTGGCTCTCTAAGAGTTTAGTTAGTCCCATTTAAAAAATCAATTTTAGATTAAACATTTTGTTAATTTGGTATACCTTACCAAATATTTAGGTGACTTTGGTTAATGACAAGAGAAATAGACAATGGGGAAAAATTTACACTTAAATTTCACAAAACTCTGAGCTCTTCAAATATATATATTAATATTAATTTACATGGATGACTTTTCCATTGACAGTGTATAAAGTAGAAGGGAAGGTAGAAACAATTTCATTGAGAATTTCTACCCGAATATATATATGAATGAGTTTGGCAAGTACAGATCAACAATATTTTTGTTAATGGGAGTATCACTGAATAAGCAATGGATAGAATTTCTTATAGGAAATTACACTCCATTGAAAAATATTCAAGCCTGGATATCTTAGACATAGCAAGCTGTCATTATATCTCTCTGGTAACAGACCAGTAATCCAATATGGCCTCTTTTATAATAGAAACTTTGGCAAGACCTAGAGAATCTTTCTGTCACAGTGTTTGTGCTTGTGTGGTATAAATTAGAAACATAGTCTGTAAGAGCAGATATATTTTGTAACATTGTTTTTAAAACAGAAATTTTTCTTCAAAAATTACAGTCTTGGCAAGCAAAATCAATTTTAGCCTTGAAAACACATCATGAATTTCTGAAAGGGAAGTATAGTAATTATAAAGATTTTTATCCATTATAAACAGGCTAAGAAGAGTTAATTTTTCTTTAAACATTACTGTTTATTTCAATGTATTATCTTAATACTCTATTATACATATTAACATTATTAATATTAATATTTTGCTTTATTATATTTTGTCACCAAAGAATCTTTTCATGCGATATAAGTATTTTCAATTTTTGAATGAGATTTTAAATTATTGAAAAATAACTATAACTATATTAGGTTTTATTTAGGTGGTGCTGAAGAATCATATCAAAATTAACTATATTGTCATTGGTTTTATTTGCTGCATCAATCATTCATTTCACAAATAGTTATAGAGTGTCCTTTTGACACTGCACTTAGGTTTTGTGGTTGATACAAAGAGATTTAATGTTGTTTTTGCCTTCGAAGAGTTTGCAATCTCTTGCTAAGATGTGACAGGTGCTTGTATAGATATAATCTTAAGTAGAAAGTGAGGAGAAAGGTGTTTTCATTGTTTTTTATTTTGTAATGAACTACTGCAAAACTTGGTGACTTAAAACAACAATGTATTATTTCCCATGATCATGTGCTTCAGAAATATGAATAGGATTCATCTACATGTTCTGCTTCAAGAGGTGTTCACTCAGTCGCTCTCTTGGCTGAAAGCAACTTGTAGTTGGGCTAAACTGAAAGGTCCAAATAGGTATTACTGATGCAGTCAGCAGCTATGGCAAAGTAAGGAGCTTAGAAAATGCATTCATTCATAAAAACAATGATAGCACAGGCAAAAATGCCCCAAACCAGAACTCTGGAAATTAACGAAGTAAGCTTTCTGGCATTCAACTTGTCTTATTTATATTCCTCTAACCTCTACATAATGGTAGACTTGAAAACCAATAGCTTTATAATCTCAAGTGCAAGCTAGCAACCTAGCAACCATTGGAGGAGGAAGAATGGGTTTGGAGGTCAATAAAAACCCCATTTCTAGAGAATTTTCATTATTTTACCTGACTGGTAGTTACTTGGAAAGTAACTGCTCATGAGGATTATCTTTATTTGACCTAACTCAGAGCTTATCCAGTAAGGACAGCATTTCCTCTGGCATTTGATGAAAATAATCGATAGAGATTGTGTAACATTGCAGCTGCCCAAGACAACAATTAACAACTCAGGCAAATGAGAAGATGATAAAAAGATTTTAAAAGGAAATGTCCATAGAAAACATTAGAAAGCTCCAGCATATTTGTGAGAATCTAGACACCTATGTGTATGTAAGGGCTTTGTGGGAACAACGCCTCCCTCCGCCTCCTCCCCACCACTCCCAAATTTGGAATAGCTCTGGCCAGATTTAAAGCTCTAGACAAGCATAAAGTGAAGGCTAAGGAGAGTTATAAACTGCCTGCTTGAGCATTGAAGGCATTCTCCAACATGCATATATAATCCCACAGCAGAGACTGGGGTTCTTAAGCATAAGCATTTAACTGTTCAGTTATTAGCTGACCACTGTATTAACTGAGCAGAGACTTCAGTGGGTCGCACATGACAGAGTGCACACTCTGAAAAATTAGTTTAGGAACATGATGAAGCAAACAAGCAGCAGCAACACTGACAACAAAAATAAATAGCAACAACAGCAAATCACCAGTGGGTGGAGCATAATCTGATTCCCAGAGATGCCATGTTATATTAATTACAATGTCTATTTTTTTAATTAAAAACTTACAAGAAATGCAAAAACACAAACTATGGTCCATACAAAGAGCACTTAATTGAAACTGTTCTTGCGGAAACCTACACATTGGATTTACTTAGCAAAGTCTTTAAATCAGCTATTTAAAATATGTTCAATTTACTACAGGAAACTTTCTGATGAACTAAAGGAAAGTATACAACTGTTGTCTCACCAAATAGAAAATACTAATAAATAGAAATTATTAAGAAGAAGCAAATCAAAATTTTTCAGCTAAAAACTATAATAGTAGAAAAGAAAACTTTATGAGAGGCTTCAAGAACAGAGTTGAAGTTGCAGAATAAAGAATCAGAGAACTGGAAGATAAGCCAATTGAGTGATTTAGTAGGATGAACAGGAAAAAAAGAATGAGGAAAAATGAGCAGAACCCTAGAGACCTGTGTGACACCCTACTTTAGCAGCAATTATATTAAATAATAGAGGCCTGATGCATGAAATTCATGCAAGAGCAGGCCTTCCTTCCCCCCGGCTGCTAGCACTGGCTTCCTTCCAGCACCCAGGACTCGGGCTTCCCGGAAGGACATCTGGTCTAATTAGCATATTACGCTTTTATTATTATAGGTAAATATTCAACACTTAAATAAAAAAGCAAAGATTTTCAGAACAGATAAAAAAGAATGCACAGTACATCTACATGCTGTCCAAACAAGATATGTGTTAGGGTCTTTCAATATAGACCATTTCAAGACCTGGTTTACTACACATAAAACCTCTTATGGGGCATTTTCATTTTTCACTAAGAATAGAGATATATGGTTCAAATTACTAAAAGTTTCTTCAAAGTTCCTTGACATTTCTGTATTCCACACTTAAAACGAGTACATTTTATATCAATAAAAAAACATAGAGGGAAAAAGATATATTATGAAAGCTGAAATTGAGAGATCTTGAGTGGCTACACTAATTGTCTTAGTCATCTTGGGATTCACAAGGTACCATAGACTGGATAGCTTAAGCAACAAAAATTTATTTCTCGCCAGGCCAGTGTTGCTCAGTGGTCAAGCATCAACCTGGGAAATACCAGGACTCTATAAAGAAACTGCATGCCCCTATAGACATAATCTTCCTACATTAACATTTGAGGGATTCTCGATGATATCCATCAGTTGGTCATGCTTCGCAGTAAGGCTGGTTCATTGATACACTGTGCCAGCATGCATAAACTTTGTGAACTTGCAGTGTTTTATTCTTTTATTTTAAAATATATTTTATTGATTTTTTACAGAGAGGAAGGGAGAGAGATAGAGAGTTAGAAACATCGATGGGAGAGAAACATCGATCAGCTGCCTCCTGCACACCTCCTACTGAGGATGTGCCCGCAACCAAAGTACATGCCCTTGACTGGAATCGAACCTGGGACCCTTGAGTCCGCAGGCTGACGCTCTATCCACTGAGCCAAACCGGTTACGGCTCAGTGTTTTATTCTTAAATATACATGGACTACAGTGAATCATCAGGGATTAGAGTATAACTTCCAACATGGAAGAGAGAGCCAGACTATTAAATAGGAAAAACTAACTTGGATGAAATGGAGACATTCAAGGATGCAGAGAAAAATAGGTAGAAGCCCACCAAATTGATAACGTCAGAGATTTGAAATACTGAAGTCAGGATAGTTTGCAAAAGGGAACAAAAGATAATTTTTTGGAGGGGGGAATAACAAAAATTAATGTTGAATTGGGAAGTAGCCAAAAAGGAAAATAAATAAGGAGATGGAAAAATATAAGAGAAAGAGTAAGAAAATTAGGTCATTAATATAGATGTTAAATAATTGTCTAAAAGAAGAGCTCCTGAATGAGGGATAAGAGAAAATGATATGGAGAAAATTTAAAAACTTACAAATTTTTTTTCTTAGTAATGTACAACCCATATTGAAAGATGTGCTCAATATAATGAATGGAAGAAAAAGTCCAGGAAACAGTATGTCAAATTTTATAAAACTTGAGATAAAGATATGATCCTAAGAGCATCAAGGTGGAGAGTGGAATACAGGAGGCAGGACTTGGAAGCAAGGTGGAGACACAAGTTATTATTGCAGGTAGTGGTGGTTGGGGGACCTGCTGTATGGGTTGAGATTTTCTTTTTAAAAGAGTTTTTATGCAACTTGTTCAAAATTTCCACTTGGAAGTTTATGTTTTGGTTTCACCTCTCACTTCCACTTTGCCTGGTTGTTTTGTTTGATTTTTAATGAACAATATTACTTAAACCAGAACAGTAATGATCATTATAAAATTTAGTTTAATACTGGTGTCTATTCAGAGAAAAAAACAATTTTAGAAGCTTTCTTTTATTTTGATGCAATGGAAAACCAATAATTTGCTAATCAATTTTTCACTTAAGAGGGGATATAATAATGTAGATGCAATAAAATTGGTTACCTCTTTTTCTCTCTCTCTTTTTAGTATACCTTCAAAGAGGATGATAAAACTAAAGAATACATGCATAGTATATACATGGATATATATATATATTCCCCCCAAAATGTTTATACTCACTTTGAATAATTATAAAGGCAGTGTTTATTAAAATACATTTCACTTTCAAAATAAAGCTATCAGCTGTTAAAGTGTGTATACATTTTTGGAATACTATGTATGTGTCCATAAATGTGTGCATGTGTTAAACCCAGTAAAGTAAACAAGAACTTCAGGTCAGCACAGCTTTTTCAGATTATTTTCTTGATTGCCCAACTACATGTGACTTTGTCTTTAACACAAAAAGTAAAACCGAAAGTCAGGAATTCTCCATGACAGTTTGGTTGTCAGTTTCGGTAGTTAGCTGGCAGTTTTAGTAGACCCTAGTGTAATATTCAAAGTGGCATCTCAGTGCATGGTGTTTTATTTGTGTAAACAGCTTCTGGCTATGGTAGTCCTTAAGAGAATTCTTACCTACTATTCCTCATGATTTTTTAAAAGAGAAGCAAAATTCCTGCCTTGCAGAGTTTTTACATACAATACAGATAAATTTAAAACTCAGCTTGGAGGAATGTGTTTCTCCTTGTTTTTCCCATGAAGGTCTAGATATGAGGCATATTCATTATTATTTTTTTCCCCCGAGTTTCTTCATGAGTCCAGGGAGACTAGTGAAATAAGATAAGTCAGAAGGATAGTTGGATTTCGGCTTTTCTCTGCTACCTAGTGAGAATCTGCTTACTTCATTTTCCTTAGGAATGAAAAGTAAGCTAAAACCTCTTTGTTTTCGTTGTGTGTGTGTGTGTGTGTGTTTCAGTCTTAAATTGATACTAGGAAGTCAGTATTAGGAACTTATTTGCAGGGGTTTAATATGATTAAGCTTATTCTTTGGAAAACATACAATTAATTGTTAGCAGTGTCCTTTGAAATGCTCTGCACTTCTCTAAATTGACAAAACCGAGAGGTACTGTTTATCCCTTTATAAATCTCTACTGTTTGCCAAATTGCAGCGAGTTCTGAGAGTCTCCTCTGTTGGAACATCTTGTTGAGTAAGGCCATATCATAATGTAGTACTGTGGCCTACTCGCTTGCTTTTATATACCCCAAGCTATCACTGTATCATACCAGAAGATATAAAAAAGGGAAAGAACAAAAATTACAATTACATAAGCATGTTGCTTCCATACATCTGCTAAGTAGATTCCTATAAAAATGCATAATGAATCCTACATTTGTGGAGAAAAATATGGCCAAGATATTGTGTTATGTAGAACTTCATACCTAGATTTTCTTTCCTTGCCTTCTTCATTTTCCCACAATCCTTCTGTTTTCCTCTCACAGTAAGATATTTCCCAAAGGCCTTCCTGAGGAGTATGCCATAGCAGCCATGTTTCGTGTACGAAGAAGCACTAAGAAGGAACGGTGGTTTCTATGGCAGGTTTTAAACCAGCAGAACATGCCACAGGTAAGGAACCATGGAGTGGTGCTTAGGCCAAGTGAATCTTGGCACTGTGTGTACAAATCGGGAGCATCCAGATATTCTGTCATTTAGAGGAATCATCAACAGAGAAATTCAGGTATGCTCACGGTGAGCATGATCTTGCCGAAATCTGTAATACAGGAGTCTGGTAGGTGAGACAATATTATTTTTCCTATTTACTTTTAGATTCATATTTTGTCTAAAGACACTCAAACTTCCCTTCCTTCACAATTGCTTCATTGACATTAAGTCCACTTCACTGATAACTTATCTGTGATTATTTCTAATATTATGTATTATTTTTAAAAGCTGTTCCTTGTTTCATCTGAAAATCTTTAGTGAACTAAGAGGGGAGATATTAGTTTTGATGCCCTCAGTAAAAATTTATTGAACACATGCTCTATGCTAGTTAGTGACAAAGATAAGAGATTTAAAAAGTGTAATTCCTTCTCTCAGGAGCATATGGCCTAAGGGGTTGTCATCTAGGAAAACAGCATACTAGAGCATAATACAATGTGACAAGTGCAGCGATAGAGGTAAGCTCAGTTAGATGGAGACTATAGTAGGACAGCTGCCCAAAATGGGGGATGGGGAGAACAAGAATCTAGGAATACTTGTCAAAGAGATGGTTTGTGGGTGCTCCAGTGAGGGGAGATGAGCATTACTATTACTTGTTGGCACCATACATCTGTGATTGTTTCTATACACATTCATTGGAATGGTCTTTTAATACATTAATACAGTTACAATTTTATGATAAAAAGATGAACCAAACTGAGTCTGTCCTCTATGAAAATGCATTTTCTCTGCACCATGCGAATCATCTAAGGTTGAAGAAGTTGATCTCAGTTTCTAAGCCACAAGAAGTTGTCATCAGTGGAAATGGGGTTCTTGGGGTACTGCTGGAATAAGCATTCCGGAGGACCCCATGGGAGGATGAAATATGGTAGAAAGCTTTATTTCCACAGAATTACATCCCTTCTGTAAAGCTAAAATCAGAGCCAGTGTCCAAAGTTTCCTTTCCATGTTCAAGCCAGGTCCAGTTCAGTAGCAGGCTGGTTTCAGTCCATTGTTCCATTTGTGTGGGGCCCCCATGGCCCTGGGCCATGTGGGCGAATGCAGGAGGGTGCCACAAGCCCAGTCACACAAGTCCCAAGAGTGCCAAGAGCAGCAAGAGGAACCAAGGGAGTGAATTCTTTTGTTCAGGGGGTTAAATATCCCAATTTCTTGCCCTTGCAGTGGCCATGCCCATTTTGGCCAATGACCATTGTTCTCAGGTATCTTCCCTATGTCACTCCCACATGTATGTGTCTATCTCCCCTTTGTTGGTCCTCTAGGTAGTGTAAAGTTGCAATTTCCTAGTGAAGCTGTCTAAATGACATGCCTATAATACCTGGCCTTCTCTTTGCTCCTCTTCTGTTATTAATAACTAGGTTAATTACAGTGGTATCAAAGTGATCATATTCTTATTCTTATTAAATTAGTAGCATTTGATTCTTGAATGACTCATACAGAAACACACACACACACACACACACACACACACACACACACGTTCCTAGGTGTTCTGTTTAGAAAGGAGCATATTACATTCACCAGAATACTGCATATTTAAACCATTATTTAGCTGGATATTTTGCTGTTCTTTTATGTTAACCAATCTGGAGGACACAGGTGTTATCTGAGACATTTTCCTAAGTACCTCAGTTATACGAACATGCATGCCGAGTTTTTATTTGTGTGCTTTAATAATTTCAAACACTGATTTTAAAATATTTAAAGATAATTTGCATTTTCGCAGGTTTCTATAGTAGTCGATGGTGGAAAGAAGGTGGTGGAATTTATGTTCCGTGCTGCTGAGGGAGAAGTGTTGAACTACATGTTTAAAAATCGAGAACTCCGTTCTTTGTTTGATCGTCAGTGGCATAAACTTGGCATTGGTATACAATCCCGGGGCGTTTCACTGTATATGGATTGTAATTTAATTGCAAGCCAGCACACCGATGAAAAGGATGCTGTGGACATTCAAGGAAGGACTGTTATCACCGCACGAGCTTCAGATGGCAAGCCTGTGGACGTGAGTTGTGATGTTGATTGTAAGAGAGAAGTAGTCAAATTTCTAAATCAAAACAGAATATCTTATTTAAAACTTATTTCTTTAATTACTATGTAGGACATGGCCTTCTTAACACTGTTGAAATTAATTTTCCATCAGATATGAGGTTAGCTATGTACTATATTTTCACATATAGTATCTTCTGTGTATTTTCACCCATTTTTCTTCCACCCATTTTTTTTCAGTCTGTGAATTTAAAAGAATTAGGGCATGCCTTAAAATACAAGGCTGCTAAAATTGAATTTTAGCAAAAGTGAAAATGTAGTACAACAAGGAAGCCTGGTGTCTAGGCTTATGTGTTTTGAATAGAAAGGACTGGAAAAAGATGAACTTTAAATGGTTCCAGATTATCAAGTACAATAGACTATTTATTCACCCTCAGAATAGCAACTTCTTTGTATTGCAGACTATTTTTCATGAGCTTATAATGATTTTTCAGGGTTCCAGTGGACAAAAACATAGCCACCAATTATATCAGTAGGTCATTTGGATGAGAACAGTTAGATAGCAAAACACACTCAGCTGAAAAGTTCCTTTAAAAATTACATTTGATATTCTGATGATAAAGATTTTTAATTGACTTCTATATAGAAGTAGGTCTATAATCTTTACAAAGTGAGATATATCTGACTGATGAATTTACATTTTCTTATGAGTAGAAACATGGGAAATCATAGAACCATATTAAAATAATCGGTATGCAGGTCACCAATAGGAATTGATATTGCTGTTAACCCAAAGCACTGAACAGTTCAGTTTTATTTCAAAAGTATAATTCTTTTCAGATATATATTTGGCCAGCTAATTTAACACACACACACACACACACACACACATTTTTTCTTTTTTCTTTTTGTTAAAATATATTTTTATTGATTTCAGAGAGGAAGGAAGAGGAAGAGAGAGAAACATCAATGATAAGAGAGAATCATCGATTGGCTGCTTACTGCATGCTCCCTGCTGGGGATCGAGCCCACAACTCGGGCATATGCCCCTGACCGGAATCAAACCCGGGACCCTTCAGTCCACAGGCCGACACTCTATCCACTGAGCAAAACCGGCCAGGGCCACACATTTTTTCAATGAAATATTATTTTTAAACTGTCTTCTCTTAGAGATAGTGAAAAACTCAGTGAGAATGCCATAATGGGGGTTCAACGATGATCAGCAAAATAGGCAGAGCAGAAGACCATCTAGGGACAAGATATGGCATCATGGATAGTGTGTTAGCTTGGGGATCAGACAGTTGTGGTCGTAAATCCCATCTCATCTACTTAACTGCTAATTTATCTTGTTAGCTGTTAATTTATCTGAGTCTCAGTATCCTCAATTATAAGAGTGTCAATAGATATAATTACTTGTTATTGTGTAGAGTATGTATTGTAGTGCCTAATATGTGATCGACTCTCCATAAATTCATTACTCAGGGCCAGACATGGCATTCAACCCTAGAATAAGAAAGTAAGTAGAAGAATAATATCTTCCATTCCTTCCCTCAAAGTTCTTGAAAGCTAATGGAAGGATTAAAATCTATGTCAGTAAATGATAACAGTATTACTTGAAATAACAACAGTAGTAGCCAGAGCTTTCAGAAAGGTCTCTCCAAAGAGAGGAATTGGAGATCAGCTGCTAGAACAACAGAGATGTGACTCCCAGCAGTACATGGACTACAGGTAGATTGGAAGTCAGCTTCAGGGAATTCTAGCAACAGAAGTAGGAAATGGTAGTAGTAGTACCTGCTGCATGTACCAGAGTTAGGGACTGGAATCTGGTCCATATAGGACTAGTGAGAGCAAAGTGGACTCTGGTTCCAGAGAGTACACTGAAAGAAAATCATAATCTCCAGGGAGAAACAGCAACGAGGGAGGAACAAGTTATTGCAAGAGTGGGGGCCAGGCTCAGAACTCACCCTCTGAAAGTTGAGTGTCATTAACTTCTCACCCATGGAAAAAATTCAACCAGAATCTGAGGCTGAAGAATATCAGGTATATCCTTATAAAAACACATAATGTGAAAAGTATAGTGTTATATAGTAGTTTAATAGTTCAATATGAAATCAGTTCATTTAAGGATAAAATGAAAGGCATATCACAATGATGTAGCTTTTAATACTAAATAACAGATAAACTGCTAAAACTTTAAGTGGACTAATTTTTTATTATCTTCTTACAAGTTCTATGATTCATAAGATCTGTTGTAATTGAAAATGTTTTATTTATTCAGAACGTATATTATTGAAAAAATTCTAATGATTGGGTTTTATTTTACATATGCTACTTGTGTGCTTTTATGAGAAAGAGATAGGTGACAATACTGGTAGAAAGGATTTTTTTTAACCTAACAAATCCTGTGTGATAAGGGTCAGTAAAAGACATAGCCTAAACATTCTCATTCTAAAGCACTGTGTCAATGAAGGACTCTAAAGTAACTCATGAATAACAAAAGCATGATTAAACTTGGCTTGATTGTAATTTCAGTATCATGGGTACTTGATTAGGTTTAATAAAAATTGATTATCTTCAGCTAAGTAAAATAATTCATATGGAAGGCTTAGCACTATAGTTGTACATAATAGAATTTCAATATTTATTGACTATTTTGATAAAAATGATGATAAATAAGGTTTAGTTAAGAAAATTAATTGTCCCACTTCTTCATTTGACATAATGGATATGTTGCTTCCTGGTATTTCATTAGACTATGTAAGACAGTGTATTTAAACTTTATAAGTAAAATGTATCTGCAATAACCTTGGAAAAAGTTGTAGAAAAGAAATTAAATCTCATAATTTTGCATTGGTTGCAAATCTTAGGCAGCTCATGAATTCACAAGATGTCTGGAGTTCTTAATGCTTCCTATGAGCTGAATTGATTTTGTTTATCTCAGTGTAGACTGTCAGTTATAGTGTTTTTCCTCTTTCCCCCCCGCTTTTTTTGTGTTGGGGTAGGATTTAGAACTGCAGATGTCTGCTTTCTATTACCATAGGATAATTATTATAATATTACAGTTGGGTCTTTCTGTAGAAAGTACTTACTGACCTCAAAGTAAAGCATAATCTAGCTCTGTTATCTTGGGAGCCAGAGAAAGAGGCAGAGAAAGAGGCAGGGAGGAGGAGTGGAGGCATGAGATTGTTCCTGCCCTATTTTATATGTCTAGTCATCATATGATTAATGATTAATTATATTATTAAACTTTCAACCACAAAGTAATTTAAAATAGCCTATTTAAGCATCTCTCATATTGAAATGTTATTAATAGTCTGTATTGTTTGCTTGCTCTTATGTGGTTGTTTGATCTTGCATTTAAAGTCATGATTGTATTTTCCTGGAACTACTTTAATTTCATGTCCAAATGCCAAAAAACATGAATCTGGTGAGCAAATAGAAGGAATCAATTATTTTTGTAAAAACTGTGCATCCTTCTCAAGACTGTGCCAATTTAATATAAAGTCCATAGGTATTAGACAGAATCCACGAAAAATAGATTAAAAACAAAATATGTTTTTTTTCTTATTGGGAAGTGACCATCTTTTTCCGTTTCTCAAATAGGTCTGGAACTATAGATAAAGCTTTTTCCAACATCTGCTCAGACTTTTGATTTTATTATTTTTCAGAATATTCATTTTGTGGGCATATACTATATTGTAGTGAATAGCAATGCCTCTCTTTAAATACTTCTTTTGTATTGTTTAAACAACTAGCTGAGGTTTGCAACTGCTTTCATTCCTTGAATTCCATTATATATAGACTCATCTCAATAACCGAATCTATTTCTCAAATGGCCCATAAAACCATGATCCTACATTAATAAAAATATTAAAAAATATCTACTGGTAATTTATTTATATTGGCTTCTTTATTTCTTATCAGTTAAATTACCATAGTTCTTAATGCCTAAATGTAATTTTCTAAAAAATTAATGATATATCTTTTACTATTTTTTTAATAGATTGAACTTCACCAACTTAAAATCTACTGTGACTCAAATATCATAGCTAGAGAAACTTGTTGCAAAATATCAGATACTAAGGTAAGTTAATTTTCTTGGCATGTGAAGATGGTAGAATGCCAGTTGTCTAGTCTATAGAGCCCAAAAGTAGGGCAGCACCTAATAGCTTCTGTTGAAGCCAGGTGAGTAATGTGTTCCAAGTAAGAAACCCATCTTAGAACTCTCCCATAGTTCTGTTGGATATTTTAATCCCAGTGTTTCGTTCTGAACTTTGAGAATTATGTATCCTCACTTTGGATTCAACTTAAGTGAAAGACTGTAACAGTAGCACGATCATTCTCCAGTTACAGGGGTGAAGATGTTTTTTTTTGTATCTCAGATTTCCCAGAAGTTCTACACTTACCAAAAAAATTATGTGATAATTTTTATCAATAGTTTAATAATGCAAAAACTATTTTTAACTTCTTATCACTCACTATGGATAATAGAATAACAATGTGACCAGCTGATTCAAAGCATAGATAAGTCTTTCAAACATTTATGTTTTGCTTATGTAACTTGGTTTTGTAAATCATATCTCCAAACCAGCTTATGGCTTTTATTCCTAGTAAAATGAAAGCCAGCCAAATGTCTTTCTATAAATATCTAAAAAGATAATTTAGAATGCCAGTCTACAGCCTTGAAATACCTAGACTTCCTGGAGTCACACATTTAAATCTTGAAGATGGTAATTCTCCAAAAGTTTTAAAAAATAATCATCCTTTTGTGAAGAGCTCTTAATATAATAATTTTCCGTTATTGAAAAGTAACATAATGTTTTGATATATCCAAATATATATATATATTTAAATATATTTTTGTTGATTTCAGAGAGGAAGGGAAAGGGAATGATAGAAACATCATTGATGAGAGAGAATCATTGATCAATTGCTTCCTGCAGACTCTCCACTGGGAATCTGGCATAGGCATGTACCCTGACCAGGGATGGAACCGTGACCTTCTGGTTCATTGGTTGATCCTCAACCACTGAGCCACACCAGCTGGGCCCAAATATATTCTTGACCAAAAGTTACTACTCTGTGTTTTCACATAATAGACATTTCCAACTCAAATTATGAGAAAACTCTTTAAGCAAGTATAGGTGTGGAGACCTCACTAATTATGAAAAATAACTTTAATCATGTTTTAAAATTACCACTTAGGAGTTAGTTTTAAAGAGTATAAAATAAGATAGAAATTCATCTCTAACTATGGAAAAAATAACAAAAAAAACCACTTATTTTTCTGCTGATAATTATTTAGAGGGACATCAGCATTCTGTTAATGATTAACAAAATAGAACAACCTACATTTTACAAATGGGAATGCATAGTTTGTAAGATAAATAATTATATAAAAGCCATTTAAGTGCATCTGCTATAATTCTTACATCAACTGTTATTTTGTGTGTGCTTTTAATGTGTTGAATTTAAAAAATTTTAATGTACTTGCTTAAAAATATTTTGTTCTGGAATTTCAAATCAGGCATGCTTTTTATTATTAATATTTTATAGCATATTTCAAAGGTGAAATTTATTCAAAATAATCTATAGACATACTTCTTTGCTTCTATTGATTCAATTTTCTGTATCTGAAGCAGTCCAGTTTCATAACTGCAGACATAAAATGAAGAACAAATAGCAGAAGGAGGAAATCAGGAACATTTGCTGAAAATAAATGAGAAATGTGATTCAAATTTTGAGGGCCAATTAATTAAATATGTGTCAAATCAAAACCATAGGTTTTACAAGGGAAGAGGTCCTTGTACATTTTATGTTTCCTTTAGGCACTTTTTGGAGAGTGTGGACAGTTTTATAGCGAAGGCTGAGACATACTTTTAAAGTCATTTAAATCCCCAATTTAATATAGTGAATCAGAACAAAATTGTGATCTCTAACTGGGTCTTGGTTACCTGACTAGGAACCTATGGGGCAGGAACTGGCTAAGAAATTGTGTCAGATCATATGTGCTATGTGGACTGTTTTGGTGATAATCGTGTTTCATTTTAATGTGATTTTTATACTTATGGATTCAGAAACATTAAGATAACCAAGTAGCTAATCACTAACTCTGGAAAGAGTCAATGAGATAGCACAAGTGGGGAGACAGGAAATGAGTCCCAGTGTTTCGAGGTGCTATTTTACTTATATTTTGTATTGTTATCACAAGCATTAGAGTACTACCCAGTTTTCAAAATAATTTGTTTTTGTTTAAAAGTTATGTATGTTTATTATTAAAAACTTGGCAAATATAGCCAAATTCAAAGTCGAAAGTAATATCAACCATGATCGTACCACAATAAAGAACCATTGACAATCTTTTAGTTTTGTATCCTGACAATATTTTCCAAACATATCTAATTTGTAGAATGCAAAGTCATGTGAACTCCTTCCCCTAAAAAGCAAATTCGGAGTTATAAACTGTGGTGAGGAAGGAGCCTGGTAAATGATGTTGAGAGAAAAGGATGTGTTTATCCTCTTTAGTCTCTCCATCTGGATTGATTTTTTTTTTTTTGAGAAAGAGAGAAAAAAATTCACTGCTTCATAACCAAATTTGTCTTTAATGTTCTCCCACATGTACTGAACCTACTGAATAAGTATAAAATTCACCACATGTCTGTGATAGTGGAGATTTTTAATAACTTTAAAGGACAATGGACTCAAAGAAGATATACTTTAATTAAATATATAGCATCTTACAGTGTAAAAAAGAATTTCTTTTCTACTTTTACGTGCCTTGACAATCATCTTGTTGAAGTAAACTATGTCTTAAAAGTTCTAATTACGTTATTTTGTTTTAAATTTTGTTGTTTTTTTCTCTCTTTATTGATTAAGGTATTACATATATGACATATGTGTCCTTATTTTGATCCCAAAACACATTTACAGATGTTATTTGTGTAAATTATTTTATTGTAACAATGCAATTATTGTAAATGTTTTTTACTACTGTACTTTGTCATAAAAACTCCTGTGATTGCTTTAAAATGTCTCACCGAAACCCACATTTTGATGCATTTCTAATGTGTTGTCAGTGTAATAAAACACATAGGGGACCTAGTGAAAGAGCAAAGTCATTATACACTTTCACATGCTAGTGTCAACTTTTGGTTAATTAGAAGGTAGTTCTAACAGGTAACCTCAGTCATTCCTAGTTGGTGGGAGCCAGTGTTTAGAATGTCAGAATGTTTGAAATTCGCCCATTTCCTAAAGCCTCTTTTTGGATTGTAGTGCTCAGAGCAGGATGGCATTGGAAGTAATGCATCAATATCACTACCCGCTCATGCCAGCAAAGTGTCTGCATATCTGCCAGCAAAGCAGGAACTTACAAACCAGTGCCAGTGCATTCCAAACAAGGTATGCTCATATTAATCTATGCCCACTGAGAAGCCACTCCACACAGTGAGCCAGCCCCTTGAATGTGGCCCTGGTGCACAGAATGTGTTTTGTCCTTCAGTGCTAGTTGAATCAAATGCCTAAGCCACTGAACCATGGAGGTTGATTAAGAGAAGGGAGTTGGACCAGACTGAGCATGGCTCAGTGGCTGAGCATCCACCTATGAACAAGGAGGTCACGGTTCGATTCCCAGTCAGGCAGGGCACATGCCCAGGTTGCAGGCTCGATCCCCAGTGTGGGGAGTGCAGGAGACAGCCAATCAATGATTCTCTCTCATCATTAGTGTTTCTACCCCTCCCGCTCCCTTCTCTGAAATCAATAAGAATACATGTGTGCATTAAAAAGAGACAGAGAGAGAGAGAGAGAGAGAGAGAGAGCAGGGGTTTGGGGATTTCCTGGGTTTTTATCTGGATGGTCCTGAGCCCATCAGACCTTCTTTCCAGGTATGAATTAGAACGAATAGGAAGGTGAAGGGAGGAACAACCTGTACAACACACAAGTATTGAGTACTTTACCTGTGCCAGGAACAGGCTTCAATTCTGGGAGTTCTCAGTTGAAGGAAACACAGTGCTTGCTCTTCAACACAAATACACAGTATGTCTTTGTTGTGTGGCGACTACTTACCCAGTATCCCTGACTTATAGCTCTGTCATAACTTGTATAGGAAATACTCAGAGAATTTGTCTCGCTTGCACCAGTATGGTCCTGTGGTCAGAATGTCTGGGCTCCTGGACCTACATTCACTTCTTTTGTGGATGTAAATGGCAGTCACGAGGCCTGTGCTTAAAAGTGGGCTAAGTATGGTTTTCCTCTCCACCCATAGCTGAGGAAAGGAAAGAGGAAAGGAAAACTTGCTGCAGAGCCTAGAGAGGCTGTCGCTAGCACTGTGACTTAATGCATCCTGTTACTGTTTCACCCATGGCTGGAGGAGTGGGGATCGGGATTAGGTGTAAGTTTAGAGGAATCTTATATTTCCGGTAGTGACCAATGCTGTATAGAAAGCTCCACAGAAGGCCAGTACAAGGTGCAAGGGCCCCACAGAGGAGCAGCACGTGTCCCAGTCCATGGAAGGCCGCGTGGAGGAGCTGATGAGGGAGAGCCGTGAGCCTCATGAGCAAGGGAAGGAGGACATTCCTCCAGTGGAGGGCCCAGCATCAGCTCAGAGGGAGCAAGGATTTCTATCTTACTATTGTTGGCATAATATTTATAAACCACTTATCTTTAGCCCAATGTGACAGATTGTTTGATAACACAGAAATTCATTTTTGCTCAGGGGGAAGCAGGATTACCCGGAGTACCAGGCTCACCTGGTCAGAAAGGGGATAAAGGAGAACCGGTAAGACCACCCAATACTGTTGGGGTGAAAGTGGATTTGTTCAAAAGTGACTTAAAAATATAATTTTCTCATTTTTCTATTTGTATTTGGATTCAAACCCAAATCTTTGTACCTATAAACAGTAAATAAAATTCTGACGCAAGCAAGTTTAGTTTTCAGTTGTGCCCTAGCCTTCTTTAACATTCTCTTTTTCAGATACTTGAATTCTTGCTTCTCTAGTCTGCTGATGGGTCCCCGCTGAACTTTCTTAACTTAATAAATGTATTCCCTTCACCCACTCTCACCTCTCCCATTACCTCCCCCCACATCTGGCAACTGCCGATCACTGTCATGTCACTAGTCATTTGGTAGATCCCGTTAGAGGAGGAACAAGGGAGCCAGAGAATAGTCTCACAGCCTCCTATCCAAGCCTGTGCATGACCACCCCCTTAAGCATTAAGCTATTAGAGGTAACATCTAGGCCGCAGTTGTATTTCAGCTACAGGCCTAGTGACATGCCAGGGGAGGAAAAGTCAGGGAAGAGTCCAAACTTCATGACCAGCGATATGTAAGGTCAGGGTGCCTAAACCGCATGACCAGCATGACCATCAATATGCTAGCGGAGGAAAGGTCACTCTGGAGGCAAGGTCCTAGCTCATTTTGCCCTAGGCAGCTCTTACTTGCTTTGAAAATGATCCTTAATAACCTTGTCAGTGGTTTATTTTATACAACAATAAAATATATAACAAGCTTGTAGTATCAGAAACTGGCACATAATAGATATACAACAACTATGTTTTCTCTGCTTTCCTGTCTACGTTGTAATTGTTCACACGTTGAAGGAAGGTGGAGAGGATCCCTTTAGGTTGAATGTAGTTTGTTATGTGACTTGACATAACAAGATATATGTATTACTTAATTAAAATTTTGAGAAACCTTACTGTGATCTGGGGCAGCTTTATAAGAGCAAATTTTACTTTTATTTATGTCCATGTGCTATAAGTTTGACAGCTATTTTGCATAATCATGTAAGTCCTGTCCCACCTACGTCACAACCCACCCATGGCTTTCTATCTCCATCAAATAAACACTAAAGCTATAACCATGGGCTTCAAGGTTTCACATAATTTGTAGAACTCATCCTACCCCACTCCTCACATCCTGAATCATCTCCTACCTTCTCCTCTTGTTCACTCCTGCTCTCAGGTCTCTGCACCAGCTTACCTACACCTGGAATGTTCTGCTAGATATCCATTTGGTGCTCTTCACATCATGCAGGCTCTTGCTCAGGGATCAGTTTAAAATCCTAATCTGACATTTCTATATATATAAATCAGTTTAAAATCCTATTCTGACATCTATATGTGAAAATCACCCTTCTTTCCACCTCTATCTTCTTTCTTAGCACTTTTATTGCCACCTGACATGTTATTATTATGCATCTATTTATTCCCCCCACTAGCATATGAGTTCTGTGAGCACCATACATAGAACAGTGCATAATAAGAGCTAAAAATATGTTGAATGAATGAATAAGCACTATAATCTAAATAACTCAGCTGTTTCTAGAACCTATAAATTCAATGCTCCAATTGCTCAGTGATCCTGCCAGGCAGCACAGAGTCAATTTGCAAAGAAAGAGCTAGATAAATCATAAAGGATTGTTAAATTATTCAATATTATTCCACTACACCTTTTCCTTTAAAAAACAAAAATTATTTTCACATAGTGAGCTAACTAATTTTAGGTTGATACTGCCAATCAGTTAATGAAAAGTCAGAAATATATGGGGGAAAGCCACATGCTTTGGCATGATTTAATGTCTATCTTTATTTGCCTATATTCTCATCCCTGCTGTGATGCTACATTAAATAGATTTACTGCTTTTTAAATGTTTGATAAAGATGATGACCCTCTTTCATGGAGTAAGATGGTTTGAAATTCAAACACTGCTTTTGTTTGAACACCTAGATATGATCAGTATTCTATGTCAAGGCACCTAATCAAACCATTCTAACGATGCCCTCTGTTCAAGACTAAACTCTGGGTGACATTATTTCAAATAATTAATTCTTTTCAGGCTCAATTATTATAATTTTCTGAATCTTCACATCCCCCTTTCTTAGCAAGTATAGTTGGCAACCTAATTACTTAGCAACCACTTTCCTTTCTCAGTTCTTTAAGACCCTTGCTAATACCCTCACCCACTTCAGAGAAAACTCTGAAATTTTCTCAGAGTTTTATAAAATAGCAGCTCAAATTCAATGTTCCCGAACCTAAGGGGAGGTGTGATCTGAGCTCTATTTTGGGAATAATTTTCTAGTTCATTTTTGTATTATCTTTCACATATCCAGTTAATTACCCAAAGTATAGGTTTTGTGAAATGATTGCTTTGCTAATATACTTTTACAGAAAATCAAAATACTTTAAAATTTATTTAAGTTTACTCACTTGACTCTATAGTAAAAAACTTTCTACTACACCACCCTCTAATTTCACTACCTGGAAGTTTCCATTCTGAAGAGTCTAATTTGTTAACCCAGAGATTACGAGTGATCCTTGTATTTACTTTCTAACATGACACTACTCATATGCCTGTTCTATGCCATACCACACCAGTAAAAATAGTAGAATGAAAATATGTTCAGAATTTTTAAAAGACTATCTTACCTTAATAATAACTTTACAGAAGTAGAATTTAATGTTATGCTTTTCAAGGTTTTGTCCAATAAAGAATAGTCCTCTATCCTTTTGAATCCAGCATTGAAAATATTGGATTATTAGACAAGTTCTTTTTGTATCAATTTTACCCAATCTGATATAATCTCAGCTAATGTATAGGAACTTGAAGTTGACAGTTATTTGTGTGCCTTAAATCTGAAATTAGCATACAGTATTATTGTTATAATGGTATTTTATACTCATAAAATTCTCATATACTTCTTAATCTCTACCAAGCATTAGTTGTAGTTAGACAGACTCATTCAAAAAGTTTATATTGTTTCCACTGTTTCAGGAAAATTTAATAGACTGGATTTGTAATAGAGCCATCAAGGCAGACATAGGCAGCCCAAAGCTTCATTGAAACAGATTTTTTCTAGTTTAGGTGGAAGAGCAGGGAAGCTGAGAATTGGATTGACCCAGCCTTGGGGTTTTTCCTGGAGGATGTAATAGAAGGTCAGGAACACTAAATGTAACAAATATGAGTACCTTAGAGTCTGAAATTTCGTGACTTACTTGAATTGGAAGTAAGTATTAGTTGAGGGAACAGCAATAGAATAATTTCTTACCTTTGATAAATAGAAAAGAAATGGCAAAACTAAATTGCATATGTCTGTGTGGAGAATGCTTAGTTTTAGTTTTGATTAGCACTTTGATATTTATTCATTATTAATAGTTTGAATATTAATTAAAACTATATAGTTTAATAACTTGTGGACAATATGAGGAAGGAACTTAGGGCACAGACTTTGGGACAAGCAAAAGCAACTCATCTAAGAAGTTATAGGTTCTCTTCAACAAGATTAGCAGTTAATACAACTTTGAAAAACCTCCTAATGGGCATTTCTATATTTTAGGGTGCAGTTGGTATTAAAGGTGAATTTGGTGCTCCTGGAATTCCTGGGGAAAAGGTATGTTGATTTGCTACTTGATTAAACTTTGTGGCTGTTTTATACGGTTGTATCAGATAGGAAGGGTAAGTATATAGAACCAGTCTGGAAGTCACACTGTGTCCTTGCAGCGGGGCTGTCACAAACTGCTGTATGATTTTCTAATTTTTTTACTAGAACTCAACCATATTCATTTGTTTGCATATTATAAAAAGTCTGCTTTTATGCTACACAGCAACATTAAGTAATTGTGGCAGAGATTGTATGGCCCACAGTGTCTAAAATATTTACTGTCAGGTCCTTTGCAGAAAAAGTTGTGGACCCCTGCTCTAGAGCATTGGCCGTTATTCAGAGAGCACCAAGCCTTCTGTGTCTCATGATCTAGAAGGCCATGGCCCTGGTGGTTATTAACCTAAAACTGTCACAGTAGTAACTGAAGTGGTAGAAGGTTCAGAAACTACCATTCAGATTTTGTAATAGTTTGATAAATATTGTTCTTTTTTGTTAAATCTATTGGGGTGACATTGGTTCATATAGGTTCATAAAAGATCATATAGGTTTCAAGTGCACATTTCTATGCTACCTGATCTGTATATTGCATCATGCGCCCCCCACCCAAAGTCAAATCATCTTCCATCATCATATATTTATCCCCTTTTACCCTTTACTACCCTCCACTGCCCTGCCCTCTGGTCACCTCCATAGTGATGTCTGTGTCTATGAGTTTCAGTTTTATATCCCACATCCAGATGTTTTTGGAGTCCTTCTTCAATATATCTCTGATATCTGACTGCTTTATTGATGCTGCGTCTTTTCTTTTAGAAATTACCCAGCCTGATATGCAAATATTTCACTCCTGCAATAGTGTAACTGTTAGACTCCATGCAATCCTACAAATTATGTTGAACAATGATGGCCCTAGGATCCTGGTTTCGTGCATCTTCATCGACCCTCCTTAGTGGCTAATACCCTCCCAGTGTCTGTAGAATCATTGAGTCTTTGACCATATCCTCTCCTAAGATACAGTCCCTGGTGGTGCCTTACCTGCTTCTAACTTGTCACTTCACTTAGGTGTTAAAGGGACATAACACTCACAAATGAAGAAATATCACTTCAGCAATATTTTTGTTTTTACTTCTATAATTCCAAGGTTACCATGTATTTAAAATAACTCTAATGAATATATACAAAATAAAAATAACAAGAAAGTTACTATACTATGTGAGGGCATGGTTAATATGTTATAAATATTTGACTACAATCAAGATATATCAAATTTTTCAAAAGTTTTAAAATTTCAGAAATTTTATTTTAATTTTAAAATATCTCTTTATTGTTAAAAGTATTACAGATGTCACCATTTTCTTCCCCCATGGATTCCCTGCTTCCTTCCCCCGTCCCCACCCCGGGCCTTCACTGCACTGTTGTTTGTATCCAAGGGTTATGCATATATGCACATAAGTTCTTTGGTTAATCTCTTCTTACCCCTCCTCCTCTCTGAGATTCATCAGTCTGTTCCATGCTTCTATGTCTCTGAATCTATTTTGTTGATCAGTTTATTTTGTTCATTAGCTTCTACATTTGAGAGAGATCATGTGATACTTGTCTTTCTCTGACATCTCTCATAGCAATATGTTTGCTGATAATTTTCTAGGGGCAAGGAAAACAAAAGAGAAAATTAAAAAAAATGGGACTACATCAAAATAAAAAGCTTCTGCACAGCAAAAGAAACCATCAACAAAATGAAAAGGGAGCCCACTGTATGAGAGAACATATTTGCCAATGATATATCTAATAAGGGGTTAATTTCCAGAATATATAAAGAACTCATATGACTTAACAAAAGGAAGACAAACAATCCAATTAAAAATGGGCAAAGGACCTAAATAGACTCTTCTCTAAAATTTCAAAAATTTTAAAGTTGTAAAAATGAGCACTTATGTTTTGCATAAAATACTTCCATTGTTTTCTGATGAAATTGATTTGATGAATTTTTCTAAGCAAGTTTCCAAGGAAAATTCATTAGTTCTTAAAGTATTGTGTATCCTCAGAGCCGTATCTCCCACAACTGGCTTAATGCGCCTCCCAGAGTGCTCATACAGCACCCCGAGCTGCCCTTTGATTCTGCTTTCAGCATTTGTGATTCTTGGTGTTCTTTTTCTTATAAATAAAAATGCGTAAGAGTTCTATTAAAATATAAAATAAAAGCCTTCCTTGGAGCAAGAACATATGCAAAATACATCGAACATATAGTATACCTTCATATATACCTCCGGTGTAATATTCTCAAAGTGAAGTCCTTTATTTTTTATTTATTTTATCCTCACCTGATGATATGTTTTTATTGATTTTTAGAGAGGGAGGAAGGAAGGGAGAGAAGCATCAATGTGAGAGAAAAACATCCAGCAGTTGCCTCCTGTATGTGCCCTGACTGGGGATCAAACCTGCAGCCTTTTGGTGTTTGGGATGATGCTCCAACTAACTGAGCAACCCAGCCAGGGCAAGTCCTTTATTTTTTAAGGTTTAATATTTAAACTAATAAACTGATTTATAATAATGGAGTGAAACATATTCTGATCAGTGGAGAATAGAATTTGTATATTAGCTGTACTTACTTCCAATGTAATGAAGTAATAAATTAAGTGATCTTTATATGAATCCCATTATTCTGAAGTAAACCTACACTTTGAAGTGTATTAGGTGGTAGCAGTAAATTTTTTTAAAAGTGAAGTCCCTGAACTACGTATTACTTTACTAAGGCAGCATTTTTCTTCTGAGGCCCGGGAGAAAAATATTTCACTAACCAGCACTATATTATGAAATCAATTTATGGAATAGGGAGTCATGGAGACTTTGAGGATGATGAACTGTGGAATTTAATTATGCTGCTTTATAATTATAATACCCGTCACCAAATACAAACTTGCACTAGGCACTCTAACCTGATATATACAACCTTCCTGCCAACACACCACTGAAAAACAAGTGTCCCCTTTACATTGATGCAGCGCAGCTAGGAGTGTGCCTGAGAGATTTGGTAAACTGTCTGTTCTGGGTTCACATAAGAAAAATCTATTCTCCATAGCAGGTGTTACTAGTGATTAGTCACTGGTGACTTCTGGTTAGCTTGGTTGGACAGAAGCCAATGTCAGTCAAAATCAGGAAATTGGATGGCCCAGTTTCCAAGAGAAGTGAATGACAGTGTATGAGATCACACACGTGCACATACACACACACACTCACTCAGTTCACCTTCTCTTGGTAAGCAGTGGCAAAATGAGATGAAGATTTGGATACTGGGATTGAATCCTGACCAAAGTATGCTTGCATTCATTACCTGAATATTTCAAACGAAAAATTGCTTCATTTTCCATTTTGCTTATGTATATCATGTATCAGATATGTTTTTTGAGAAGTGGGCATACTTTTTAAAAAATAGGAGTAGTTATTTCTCAGTAATAGTTACCCTAATGATGCGATGTTAAAAATTCAATATAGACCTAATTTGTGCTAAAACCAATTTTCTGTCTGTTGAATTACCTAGTTTGTCCTAAAATGTTTATTTTAAAGGGAAAATAACTTTTACTAAATTAATTTTTCTTCTCATGAAGGAGGTATGCCGTGAATAACAACCATCACCATTATGCCCTTCAAGTATTAAATACCCAGAGTTAGACGGCCTGGGTTTGAGTCCCAGTTCAAAGCCTCACCCTGTGTAATTTAGGGCATGTCTCTTGATTTCTTTTAACTTTTCTTTTATAAAGCGGGAATTATATTGTACCTACTTCTAGTTTTGTCTTAAAGATTAAATGAAATTATTCATGAAAGTGCCAGTTCAGTGCCTGATATATACATATTTAGTAAAATATAGGTAATTTTAAAAGAAAACAGTTTGATAAGTCTAGTATTCTAAACTCTGGCTTACTATGAGACTAAATTAAAACTCATTTAAGGAAATTTTTATTATTTTCTCAAAATATATTTAGTAGAAAAATGTTCAAATAAAAGTCACGTATCTTAGATAACTTTGACCTCTTAATACATACTAGATGTTAGCAAACCAATAAATATTTTATTTAGCTGAAATGTATATGAGTATAAACTTTCATAAAAATATTAATAGCCATCTCTTTACACAATAATTATTATGTGGTAAACACTGTCAAGAGGCTTCTTTACATTATTTCATTCATTCCTCACAATAACTCCATGAGGTAAGATTTATATCATCACTTTTTCACAGATTAAGGAACTGAGATATAGAAAAATTAAAACTTCCCCAAAGTTTCATATCTAACCAATAGTGTAGGCAGGATTTGAATCTCTATCCATATGAATTCATACTTCTTGCTCCTTTGCCATTATTACCTGAGGACAGCTCCACAAGTATCCAGATTTCCTTTGCACAGACAGTTCTGAATTAGGTCTTAACTTTGTTTGCCAGCAGCCTGCTGAGGGAACTGTACAAATTCCTACATTCTGCTCCAGGGAGGGCTGTGTCCCTTCTCTTAAAATCTATGGATCCCTTGACCACTTTGTAAAGTTCATGCTTTTCTAACCAATTTGCTGTACGTCTGAAACTAATACTGAATAATATTGAGCCCTAGCTGGTTTGGCTCGGTAAATAGAGTGTCAGCCTGTGGACCAAAGGGTCCAAGGTTTGATTCTGGTCAAGGGCACGTACCGTGGTTGCAGGCTCCTCCTTGGCCTAGGCCCTGATTGGGGCTCCTGCAGGAGGTAACCAATCGGTGTGTTTCTTTCACATCGATGTTTCTCTCTGCCTTTCCCTCTCTCTTGTACTCACCCTAAAAAATCAATGGAAAAATATCCTTGTGTGAGGATTAACAAAACAAACAAACAGAAGAAGGAAGAAGGAAGAAAGAAGAAGGAAGAAGGAAGAAGGAAGAAGGAAGAAGGAAGAATATGTGAAAAGAAATAAAAAGACAGTTAGGGAACAATGGATCTGCCCAATTCAGTCTCACTCCCCTGCAAAGACTGAGGCCTTCAGAGTTTATGGTGAAAAAACCCATCATACAATGCACCTCGTAATGAGGACAGTGAAGAAGGAAGAAAGAAGAAGGAAGAAGGAAGAAGGAAGAAGGAAGAAAGAAGAAGAAAGAAGGAAGAAGGGGAAGAATATTGAATATAAACTTTAATTTAAAAAGAGAAAAGAAAAAAATGCATTGACTCCTATATAGTCTATCTAACTATAGGGATTCTGACTTTCCACCCTCAGAAAATTGTGTCCACCTATTAAAAATTATCATCATACGTTTTTCACCTAATAAAAAGATTTTGTCTAGATTTACCTTCCAAAATAAGTATTATGAAAACAATACAGTTTCTTTTTGTTTGGTATCCAAATTCAAAATTATATTTGAAATAGGCTTTTAAACTTCCCACACGTACCTGACTCTCTGAAGATCCTTATTTGCCCTGCATGCCCACCTCCAAGCAGGCCAGTCATGGCCACATTCTTCAGATTAACCTTACCTCAGCACCTAACCTAGAAAATTCTCTATGATCCCCACCAAATATGCCATTTGTAAATTGTATATTCATTTGATTAAAAACAAAAGTGTTTAACTTAGTACCATGGCTTTATCACACACACACACACACACACACACACACACACACACACACACACACACAAACTTCCAGAGGTAAAAAGCCATATGCATTAAGGGCACTTAAGAGGTATATCTGAGAACATGAAGAGAGAGTTGCCAAGTGCTTGTTTTAAAAATAGTCAGGCTCACTGTCCTCATTACGAGGTGCATTGTATGATGGGTTTTTTCACCATAAACTCTGAAGGCCTCAGTCTTTGCAGGGGAGTGAGACTGAATTGGGCAGATCCATTGTTCCCTAACTGTCTTTTTATTTCTTTTCTGTTGGAAAATGAAATGACTGTGATCTTTGAATCTTGATTTTCTCTTTAAAAGACATTTTATGGGAAGACTACAGCTTCTAGAAATAAAGGCAGATGCTTTGCAGTTTATGAAAGCGCAGACAAGACCCATAGCTGCTGTGAATTATAATGAACTCTGCAAAAGCCCTGGTCCAGATGTAGCATTAATGCCTCAGAGACTCAGAAACTTAGAAATGTTTATTGAAAAAAAAAACTAGGGAATTCTAAAAATTCATTTGACTGTCTCTATTATCTCATTTCACTCAATTTCCCATTGAAATTCAGAAATACAATTAATTTCATTGTCCTTTCCAAGATAAAAAAGAAAGTTGAAGTGCTTATTTGTATGTGACAACCTAACTTTATTGTAACATTGAGCTATTTCCTTCCTATGAGATTGTCAAGGTTGAAAAACAAGTATGAGCTCCATGCTAGAGAAAATGCTGATTAAACAGAGAATCATCTATATATTTTCGTGTTTCAGAAAATTCTGAAATGAATGAAGGTATAGTCAATTCTGGAGAAAAGATTGAACTTTCTTATTATACCAATAATCATAGGAAAAAATGACTGCAAAGAAAACAGTTTTGTTAAGGGACTTGTTAGCTTTACTTACTAAAGTCACAAGAATGATAGCTTGGATTACCAGTGAAAAATTACTGCCTTTACATGGAGTAGGTCTCACTTAATTGTTTTATCTGTGGGTAGTTCATTGATACAATAGAGCACTAAAATAAGCAGAAACACGAGAAGGACAGAGGTAATAGAAGGACAGGAAAAAGAAAAAGAAACTGGCTCACTCTGCAGTTGATTTCATTTCTTAATGGTTTCTTATTCCATTCTAATGCCTTCCACTTGCACCCCAAGTAGAGCAGTTGGCAGAGAGCACAACAGATGGATGACAAGCTCAACACATGCAGTGGATCTGGCACCAATGCACTTGACTTCTATTTGCTAAACCGTTAGCCAGATTTCAAGAACCTAGGCTGCTAATGCTCCTATTTGGTTTAATGCACTATGAGAATCGTGCACATAAATAGTAAAATATTTCCATGAAAAGATATCACACACTCTGTTTCTCTGCATACATTAGCAGCTAATTGTTTTATTCTTGGTGTCGATTGCTGAGCTACAGTGAATTTAAAGGTAACTGGTATTTTATAGACATATAAAATTTCAGATATTAGAGTTTTCTTAAAACAGCCTTTCGCCAGCCAAGTCAGGGACAGCTAGGCCAGTGTAAGGTACTGAATGGAATTGTAGGTAGAAGATTTGAGAGGGTGATCACGGACCATTCACTGTGTCTTCACAGATGACTAAATTCAAAGCTCAAGACAAATTGCATCTTTTTCGTGAAGTCTCCCTGGTCACCAGGCAGATTTAACAACCCCTTCACTCAGCTCACATAGCACTTCATTTACATTATCAATAGAATTTGTGTCCTTGTCCCCAGGATAAACTCCCAAAGAACAAGGACTCGGTATCTCTCTCACCCCTGGGACCCCAACACCTGGCCCAACATATAACACCTGATTGATTCCGGACAAATGTTTATTATGTTGTTCAGAAATAGAGGATGATTGTTAGAAAACCCTCCTGAGAGGGTACTGGAAAAAGCCCAGATGGCAGTGATGCCTCTGTGCACGTCTTCTGTATTTTCTACAAAAGCATACTTCGAGGAAATCGGAGGGCAAGAGACTCTCTTACCTATCTAGCAAAGCTTGTAGACACTGCTTCCTAGGATGAAATAGAATAGAAATGTGTATAGCTCCGGAACTTGCTTCCCATTTTCTTTTAGAGGAACTATGCTCTCTCTTCTCTCTCAAGCATAAATGTTCAAGTTATCTTGCTCTTTCTTTTTTCCCAAACTTGGTTTGGAAATCTCCTGTCTCTGACAACAGTGCTAAGGAATGTTATTTCTCCATATCTTAACAACCATTTACTTCAAGGCTAAAGATAATTAACCACTGACTTTAGTGCATTTAAGCTCCAGTAGAAGTAATTGATATGAAGTAGAGAAGTAGAACTATAAATTACTCATCACGAGGAACACTTTGGACAGGAAATAGTTGCAGTTACCGGTATCTCACTTTCCTCCGTTAGGAGCTTACCAATGACACTGTCCTTTTCTTTATATCTTAAATCGTCTTTCACTTGTTACAATACTTAATTCAGATGTCAATTTCCATACTTTGGTTTCTCTAGTACCTTTGTGAAGTTTCAACTTTACTTAAAAAACTGTCTTACAGCTAGTCTCAAAACAAAGTGAAGAGCCCAAACACTTGTTCTTGACAGATTCACTTTAAGAAAATCACCACAATTATACACAAGCCCAGGTATTGTAATGGGCTTTACAGCATTGGCCAAGGCTCAAGTCCTTGACTTGAAATGTTTACCTCTCTAAACCACTTCAGTTTTTTTAATTGAAATAAGTTAGTATAATTTGTATTCAATTGATTTGATAAAAGATTGTAAAACATTTGTCTTTGAAAGGAAAACTTAATGGTTGTAGTGCTATAAGCTTCAAGTTAGCATTAAAAAGCATGTTGTATTAATAGAGACAGTATAGTAGTACCCAGAACAAGGTGTATGTGGGGTGTGTGTGTGTGTGTGTGTTTGTATAACAGTCCTGCTCTCTATTATGAGTATGAGAGACCATTTCTGGAATGATACACATTTAATTTTTTTATATGTTTTCATTGATTTTTTTAGAGAGGAAGGGAGAGAGAAACATAATTGACAGGCTGCTGCTTCCTGCACAACCGCTACTGGGGATTGACCTCACAACCCGGTCGAATACCCTGACCAGGAATTGAATCCATGACCTCTTGGTTGCTAGGTCAGTGCTCAACCACTGAGCCACACCTTCTAGGCCTGAGTGCCACATTTTAAAAGACATATTGGCTAACCAGTGTTTACCTAGAGAATAGTGACCATACTATTAAGGGAATCCAAACTGTCATTTGATCAATACTGAACAGAAGCCTTGACTGGGAACAAAGGGATGTCATGTACAAGACCCATAAGATGTTTCTTCTGTGTGAAATAAGACTAATGGGCAGAAATTTGGGAAAGTTAGTTTGGGTTCAGAAAACATTGTTTCAGCATCCTCACCTAGAATTCTTTTGTTTGTTCTTGACAATGCAATTTACACAGCAAAAGTGCCTGATTTTAATCAACTTTCAGTAGACTCAGTATCTCAACTGATTCTTTGGTGAAAGTGTTTAATATAAATGTATGAATTTGTACTTGTTCCTATAATTAAGAACACCTGTCCAGCTTGTTTTCTAGCTATGTGCATCTGCATATACTTGTGTACACACACATGCATATACACTAAGGTCAGTAGATTATGAGACAATAGATGTTGACTTCAACTGCTATTTACTAACTTTCCATATTCACTTTATTATGTTTAAGACAGGTATTGACCATACATTCTTTGGTGGGCTGATGTCCCCTTCTTTGAAATGACCCATAAGAATAAGTAATAATAGTGTCTCATTCATTTTACAAATAAGAATGTTGTAAATTTTTCTTATTCTGAGCATTAATGTGATAATACATCCCCATGTGTTAGCTGCATTAAAGGTCCAACATATATAAATAATTCAAAAAGTTTGAAGTTTAAAACCTTATGCAGTATATGTATTTTTTAACTTGAAAATATACTTCTTGGAATGAAGTACCAGAAAATAGAAGAGAAAATACTCCTCCTTGAAATGAAAGGACTCAGATTGATGAGATATCTGGAAAGAAAAGGGGAGGTATATATTCTATTTCCTGAAATATTTGAGTTCCAATAATTTAAGAACCATATCAAAATTCAATTTCCTAAGATTACATCCTGAATAAAGCAGGACTATAGTTAGAAATGTAGAGGTCAAGTTAATACACAAAATCAAAATCAGATTTATCTTTGGCGACTTTTTTATTGTTTTCTATGCCAGAATTTTGGCATGCTATTTCAGACATTTCTTCCAGCCACTGCACTCAACATTCAATTTAAGTAAATTTTCTCTCAATATATATGAATTAGTGGGAAAATATTGATATATTTCTAAGTGTACACGAAATTCATACAGAAGATTATGTTCCCAATAAATAAGCTTTAAATGAAATAATAGGTTAAATTGATTTTTAAATATGGAAACAGTGTTATAATAAGATCTCAGATTTTTTAATCTAAGGCTGAATGCCTAAGTATTTAAAGAAAAAAATAAGACATAGTACATGTTTTAGTATATAACTTTTTATTTTCTGGGCTTAGATTTAGTTATTAGCAAATTTTTGTTTACTTGCATAATCTATCTTTCTTTGCTTGGTCTCATTGGTACTAGGTTTGCAAACCGTAGCCCTGGGAAGTGATTCCTTATTAAGTGCCCTTTAGACAACATGCATTTCCCACATAATAAGAAAAGACATTGATTCCAATGTTAAGTGAGTCAGGAAAACTAATAATTTACCTTTTATGGATAGTTGTGATTGCTTCAGGGAAATGGGCAGTGATGAAAAGGAAGTAAAAATGAAAATACTTGAATCAGTTTTTCAGAAAGCCATCAGCTGGCCCTAAATTACACCTAGTTTTTTCCCAAAATTTTCTCAAAGAAGCTACTTTATTCTTTTTTTTTTCTTTTTCTTCTCTTCTTTTTTTTTTTTTTTTTTTTTTTTTTTACAGTCAACACTTTTCTGGTATTAATTTCAGGTAAACAGCACCCAAAGAGGTTACTTTGAATTCTGAAAAGGGTGCTCTTGATTGCTCCATGAAGTTGAAGACATGCTATGTGTTACAGTAATAACATGGTCACAATGCTATCAGCAGCAATGTTAGAATTTGCCCCACTTTCTATTGCGCAGACTTATTCATTTGCCCATCTGTAGCTTGACTTTGTAACAGGAAAGGTACACAGCCCTAGCAGAAAACAAATGCCTCAGTAATAAGTTTTGAAACTTATGGTTGCTCTGGTAAACATTGATTGTAATTTTTCTTTCAATAATGGGCTAAAACATTGATTGGAAGTTAAAGGAAAAGCCTCATATTTCTTTCTTGCTCTGAGACTGGGAGGAAGGAGGGAAAACTGGAGTTCAGAAAAAAACAGCTAACGTCTGCCCATCCAGTCATTGTCGACAGGCGTTTATCGGATAGATGGAATTAAATTTGGCCCCAAATTGCATCGGGTACCGGTGCTTTGAAATTGTACTTCAGAGTGAGCATGAAGAGGGGCTCATTCTGTTGACATAAATTAGGTTTCAAATAAAGTCCAGGAAGAAACATCATTGTCCATTAATCTGTTAAACAAAATTTTGTTCTCAAAGACTATTTTCTTCTTTAGTTTTTAGGGTACTTAATAAATCTATCTTTTTTTGAACATAAAGACTAGAAAATGACAAAAGATTTTAAATGATTATAAATTTCTAGTAGGACATCTATGCTGATTTCAAGAAAAACCAGCAAAGCCCTGGCCAGTGTAGCTCAGTTGGTTGGAGTGATATTCCTACACCAAAAGGTTTCAGGTTTGATTCCTAGTCAGGGGACATACCTAGGTTGTGGGTTTAATCTCTGGTCTGGGTGCATATGGTAGGGTGGCTGATGGATGTTTTCCTCTCACATGGATCTCTCTCTCTCTCTCTCTCTCTCTCTCTCTCTCTCTCTCTCTCTCAAAATCAATGAGAAAATAAAAGAAAATAAGGAAAAATAATGCCAAAGTTCCTGATACTTAAGTTGCAAACTTTAAACTTCAAAAATCTATCTAAACTATCTCAAAACCTTCCACATGTTGTGACATGTGAAACTGACTCATTTCTTATGAGAGTAAAGGGCCCCAAGTGTTCATTGGGTATCTTGGAGTTTAGAATTATGTTTACAAAACAAATTTCTAGTCAAGAAAGAGCCCAAACCAAATACAACACTGGCCATAGGAAAACACATTTTAATTCGAACAAAAAGAAAAACAACCCATGTCTATTTTTTTTAAAAAAATATATTTTTATGGGTTTCAGAGAGAAAGAGAGAGGGCAAAAGAGAGAGAATTATTGATCGGCTGCCTCCTGCTGGGAATTGAACTGGAAACCTGGGCATGTGCCCTTGACTAAAATTTAACACAGGACCCTTCAGTCTGCAGGCCATTGCTCTATTCACTGAGCAACACCAGCCAGGGCCAACTGTAGCTGGTTAAAACAACCCTAACTGGTAGCTGGTGTCTTTTAAAAAACATTCTTTATGTCACGGTTTTAGAGAATTTCGGTACCCAGTTATCAGTTTGTCTGGGTGAAACCCTAACCTGACATATGTCAGAAGTGGGACTTGAGGTGTGAGTACTCAGAGCATATGGTACGTAGGAGTGTGCTGTGAGCAAAGAAAAAGAGGAGATCCTGTCACTACTTTTTTTTTTTTCTCCAGAAAGTATTTTTGGCAGTGTATACTGTATCAGTGTCCGTTACTGGACTACATGCCATATCTTATTATCGTGTGTAACTTGTAATATGATATAAAACATTATATTGGACCAACAGATGAAAATAATTCTGCTCTTTATGGACAAGTGGACATATTTCTCTGATGAGTAACAGATGCTTAATTTTTATAGACAATTCCCTGGCATCAGATACTTAATGTGCTCTTACTATATCTTGATCAAGTGAAATTGGAAGTTCCTAATATATTGTGTGAGGCCTGAGGTCTAGAAATCCAACAAAAATTTTAATAATACAAATATATTTATTACACAGATAAAGCATTTTATATTTTACTAGAGGCCCAATTCACGAAATCTGTGCAAGAGAAGGCCTTCCTTCCCCCGGCTGCTGGCACCAGCTTCCCTCTGGTACCCGGGACCCGGGCTTCCCTCACAGCCTCGGCTTGGTCCAGAAGGTCATCTGGAAGGATGTCTGGTCTAGTTAGCATATTATGCTTTTATTATTATAGATTTTTGCTTCAACAATTAATTACATTAGCAACAAAGTTTTGCCTTAGTGTTTAGTACATACTGTGATGACAGCAGTTATACTGTGGAACACTTAGATAATTTAACCTGATATAAAAAATAAAAAGCCTTAGTCTTTAAAGTAATATGTATATCCGTGTATAGCAGTACACCTCTGGTGCGAATGATTAAAACTTTCCAAAATGAATTAATTAATGAGAGTAAAGACCTCTTTATATTTAGAAAACTATATTATTGCTATTTTAAAGTTTTAAGATGCAATATTTTTATTCATATATTCAAATTTTATTTAAGGAATTCTAAGAAATGATATCTAAATGTTTAAAAAACTGTTGCCTTATAAATTCATTATAAATGTTTGCTAGAAATATGACAGGTCAGTGGAATTGTTCATTTTTTTTGAGCTGTCTGAATCTGAAACTCAGGAGCCAAAGTCAATTCCTATTAGCAACTAAATTCCTAAGCCTCTGTCAAGAACATGCAGATCCTCCCAGAAGTATCTCCTTCTAACTGGTTTACTGTTTACAAAACAAACTCAGAGAGATGACCCATGAATTCCAGTAATGGAAACTGATAAGCATCTGCTGGAAACCTTTTTACCCAAGACAGGGTCAAGAAGAATGGAAGGAACAAAAAGTTCTCCCAAGTAATTGTGTCAAGTAAAATGGCATTGGATATGAATTAAAAATTGATCCAAAGGCAATCAACAGATAAGCGAGAAAGTAAATATATATATATATATTAGAGGCCCAGTGCACGAATTCATGCACCATGGGGTCCCTTGGCCTGGTCTCCGGGATTGGGCTGAAACTGGCTCTGACATCCCCCAGGGGTCCCAGATTGTGAGAGGGTGCAGGGACCCCACTGGTGCACAATCGGGCCCAGAGAGGGACACAGGAGGTTGGCCAGCAGGGAAGGACCGCAGGAGAGCTTCAAAGCGTGCCTGGCCCATCTTGCACAGTCCCAATAGGCCGAACACCAGCAGCAACCCCACCTACCTGTTGGAGTGCCTGCCCCCTGGTGGTCAGTGCACATTATAGCGACTGGTCAACAACTGGTCAACTCTCTGCCCCCTGGTGGTCAGTGCATATCATAGAGAGCAGTTGAGCAGCTTTAGCATACAATTAGCATATTATGCTTTGATTGGTTGAACGTCCGACCGAACAACCAGACACTTAAGCATATTAGGCTTTTATTATATAGGATATGCATAAGCAGATAGATAGATAGATTGATTCAGATTTTAGGCAAGAGATCACTTACAAGCCAGAATTAAATCTTTCCCATGAGAGAGTGTAGGGTGGTGGTTAGGTGCACAAAGCTGAAGTGTATGGGTTCAAATCTTAGTTCTAGCTCCTATTGATTCTGTAATCATTTATAATATGTGGTCATAATAATAGTATCTACCTGATAGGTTTGTTGTGAGAACAGTGTCTGGCCCTTAGAAAGTCTATGTCAGACTTTAATATTATGCATAGAAGTTTGAAAGAGAGAAAATGAAATAAGGGATACTGAGTAGCATGTGGGAAAACATGGGCTACAGAGTCAGAAAACTCAGTTCAAATCTCAGTTAATGCCAGTAGTTGGGTGGCTATTATCATGTAACTGCACCTCTCAGAGCCTCCATTTTCCTATTTTTAAAAAGGAAGTACTGATCCTGGATTTGTGAGGTAAGAGATAGAAGGAAAGCCCCTGCATGCGACTGACATTCAGAATCAGGCTACCTTTCCCTGCAGCATTAGCGCTAGCTATTAAAGGCTGCAGAAAGTTCTATATTCATTTGTTTGGTTTTTGTAGCTAATAGCATTTATTCTGTGTACTTCCTTTAGGGTGAAAATGGTTTCCATGGAGCTCCAGGCTTACCTGGTCAAAAGGTAAGGAGTTTTTTTTTGTTTTTGTTGTTGTTTTAATATGTGTTTATTGATTTTGAGAGAGAGAGAGAGAGAGAGAGAGAGAGAGAGAGAGAGAGAGAGAGAGAAACATCAATGATGAGAGAGAATCTGGATTGGCTGCCTCCTGCACGCCACCCACTGGGGATCGAGCCTACAATCTGGGCATGTGCCCTGACCAGGAATCGAACCCTGACCTCCTGGTTCATAAGTCAATGCTCAACTGGTGAGCCCCGCTGGCCGGCAGGGTAATGAGTTTTTGAGTATTGCATATAAGTTAGGAATGCTAACAGCTTGAACATTGAATTTGTATGTAATGTGGTGAAGATTCAGAAAGTGTATTCGATGAAGCTGAATTCCCTGAGAGACCTTCAGAAAGCCACTGACTAATCTTTCTGAAGACAACTCACTCAACCATCTCTCCGAAGAGAACCCATGGAAGCTGTCCCTTCTCAAGGGACCAGCGCATTAGGAGAGACTTAATCAGAGCGATTTAGCAACGGCTTCTCCAGAGACTGCTATGGTAGTGCTTTCCAGGGGCCCTGGGAGTGTACACAGCAGTTTTCACTGCTATTTGACACAATCTAAAATGAAGAACAGAACAGTGTTTATCGCCTTCGACTGTGTTTGGTTATTTTTTTATTTATCTTCCTTTTGTTATACCCCCTATTGAGCTAAACATAATCATTACAATGACAAATTATTAAATACTGCCAAGATGCTACACCTAATCTCTTCCAAAATATCTTTCATTCAGAATGGTAACTTCATAATAAGTAAGGACGTGTGCATTGGTGAGCCTTCTTTCTGTGCCCAGTATCTTTCTCTTAACCGAGGTGAACCTCATTTTTACCCCTTCCCTGTCCAAGGGCTTCTTTCTCCTGGGAAGGAGTATGCTTGCGTGTAATCAGCATGATTGGAAACACAAAGGCTGGTCTATTCCAGTTTCCTGGAGGGACTGGGAGCCACTTCAGGAGGGGCCAGCTGTCATACCACCCAGATGGTCCCACCACAGGGAGAGCATTACAGATGCAATAGTAGATGCCCACCAAAGCCAAGCATAGCATTTCTACGCTCTGGGGAAGTTTTACAGGTATTAGCAACAGAAGTTACTATTGCATCTAGGTTTTTCTCTGTGGCTAAAAATTACCATTCAAAAACACTTATAGTTACAGTTTTTGAAAAATCTTCCTTTACTTGGCTTGATAACGATGATAAGATTGAGCCGGCAGCGATGACATAGCAAGCTTCTGAATTTCTTCACAGCAATCCTAGACAAAACCCATTGCTACAGCATGTGCTGCCTCTGCAAGTCAAATTACAAGCCAAGGGATGTGCAGATTTATCTGCTGGGAAATAGTTTTGGACTTTCCAGCAGCTGTTTGTGGTGGCTGCATCATGCTGTCATTGGGGCTGATGTACAGGGGGAGGAGGCGGGTGTTTAGCAGCTTCAATGTCAGCTTGAATTAACAGATCAAGTTAAAGTCTATGTTTTAGGAAAAATGGTGGGAAAAAAGGTAGACCATGAATTCAGTGGCAGCGATACCCAAATACTATTTTCTTCCCTGATACCTTTTTTGGGGGTAGATGAAGCAGAATGTACTTATATTTTACTAAAGGCCCGATGCAAGGGGCTCAGCCCTCGCAGCCCTGGCTGCCTTGTGGCCCTGCAGCCCTGCCCACTGGTTGTTCCAGAAGGTGATTCCAGAAGGTCATTCTGCTGTCTGGTCTAATTAGCATATTAGTTCTTTATTATATAGGATTATATATAGAGATATATATTTTACACAAAGAGAAAATATATATATATAGCCTGGTGCACAAAAATTTGTGCACTCGGGGGTGGGGGGGGGATCTGCTCCCCGGGGGATTGGGCCTAAACTGTCAATCAGACATTCCTCTGGCAGCCCGGCAGCCCTCGGGGCATGTCCACTTGCCAGCAGGGAGCAGACCTAAGCTGCAGTCGGACATCCTTAGCGCTGCTGAGGAGGCAGGAGAGGCTCCCACCACCACCGCTGTACTGGCAGCCATTAGCCTGGCTTGTTGCTGAGCAGAGCTCCCCCTGTGGGAGCTCACTGACCACCAGGGAACAGCTCCTGCATTGAGCGTCTGCCCCCTGGTGGTCAGTGTGTGTCATAGTGACCAGTCATTCCCAGTCTTTCTGCTGTTAGGGTCAGTTTGCATATTACCCTTTTACTATATAGGCTAGAGGCCTGGTGCACGGGTGAGGGCTGGCTGGTTTGCCCTGAAGGGTGTCCCGGATCAGGGTGGGGGTCTCGCTGGGGTGCCTGGCCAGCCTGGGTGAGGGGCTGATGGGTGTTTGCAGCTGGTCACACCCCTTCAGGGTGGGGGTCCCCACTGGGGTGCCTGGCCAGCCTGGATGAGGGGCTGATGGCTTTTTTCAGGCTGGTCAAGCCCCCTCCCCCCTCAGTGGGGGCCCTCACCGCATGGAGGTTTGGCCACCCTGGGTGAGGGGCTGATGGCTGTTTTCAGGCTGGCCACACACCCTTTAGGGTGGGGGGTCTCCACTGGGGTGTCTGGCCAGTCTGGGTGAGGGGCTGAGGGCCATTTTGGGGCTGGCCGGTGACTGAAGCTCCCAGACTCTCCTTTTTTTCTTTTTTCTTTCTATTCTGGGATTTATTACCTTCTATAATTGAAACTTTGTTGCCGTCACTGGAGCTGAGAGCTGGCTCTTGCTTGCTCCAGCTCTGAGGCCATGGCCTGCTGAAAGCAGGTATCTGGGGTTTGTTTAGCTTCTATCATTGAAACTTTGTTGCTTTCAGAGCTCAGAGCCGGGCCACGGCAGGTGGGGAACCTTGGCTTCCTCCATCACTGGAGCAAGCAAGCCTCCTGCTCACTTCAAGTGCATGGTTGCTGGCCGCCATCTTTGTTGGCAGTTAATATGCATATCGTGCTGATTATCCTATCTAATAATAGACAAACATGGTAATTGACCATACCTTCACTACGCCTCCCATGGGCTAATCAACGCAATATGCATATTAACCGCCAACAAAGATGGCGGCTAATTTGCATACCACAGGCAGGGCGGGACAGCGCCATCCCGCCTGCCCTGCCGCCATCAGGGCCTGTTATCTGGGATCCTGGGCGGGGTGGGGGGCGGGGGTTGGTCCCATGTGCAACCGGACCTGGGGTGGCCAGGCAGGGCAGCCGGCCCACCCGGGCATCCCATGTGTGACCCGGGGCGGGGCCCCAACCCCCTGATTGGCCCTGCCCTGTGCATGACTGGGGGCGGCGCTCCAACCCCCTGATCGGCCCTGCCCTGCGCGGGACCCTGGGAGGCGGGTCAGGCACCTAGGATCGGCCTGCCATCTGCCACCCGGACAGGCACCTAGGGATCAGGCCTGCCATTTGCCACCTGGGGAGCGGGCCTAAGCCAGCAGGTGGTTATCTCCCGAGGGGTTCCAGACTGTGAGAGGGCACAAGTGGGGCTGAGGGACACACCCCTCCACCCCCCACCCCCCTCTAGTGCACAAATTTTTGTGCACCGGGCCTCTAATATATATATATATATATATATATATATATATATATATATATATATATATATATGCTGGCATTCCTTTTTAAACATTAATTTTAATTATATCATGTTACTCTATTGTAGCATTGCAGAAATAAATTGGAGCTAAGAATCTCTTCATCCCTTCCTTGGTGCACTCAGACAATATTTGCTGAGTGCTTCTTTTGGCCAGATAGAAGCTGAGGAAAGCAATTAACCCAATATTCAAGCAACCTTTTTTTTTTTTTTGGAGGGGTGCATATGACTTACTTGTTGGCTATGTTGTCATGCCTGTATGACATATATTTGGTGTTCAGTAAAACATTTGTTGAATGTATGAATGAAACATCAATAATGTAAATATCTGTGCAGAAATAAGTGGGAAAATAAGTTTGTCATGTCAAAGAGGGTCTAGTTGAACAACAAGGGACTTATGCCTTTTAGAATAAATGTTGTGATTGAGAGCCAATCCCCCTTTTGTGACGGAGATGCAGGAGATCTGGGTGATGAAGAGCATGATGCTGGTATCAGAGCTGGAGCCTGAACTCTGGGGTTCAAACCTGAACTTGATTATCATACAACTCTCACTGGAGCAGCAATCATAGAAGTCAGCTTGAGAAGGTTGTTTCCATTAGATTTAGTGATATAAATGGCAACAATAATGACTAACTTAATCTGTGCAGGGCATATGTTGATGCATTCAATTTGCAAAACACCTATGAGAAAGGTACTATATATGGAGAAATTAAATTTTATGGAGATTAAATTTCATTGGAAATAGTGAAGCTGTAGCTTGTACCCTAGAAAATTATTCCTTTAGTAGTTAGGAATATTTAAATTGTATTTAACTTAGTGTTGGTTTAGAGCTTACATATTAGAAATAGTCTTGATAATTATTGTTTTTTTCAATGTTAGAAATGCTATAATAATTAGTATAATAATTACATATGTTAAAACTAGTTTTCCTATTATTATACACATTGTATTTCTCTTCTACAGGGAGAACAAGGTGTTGAAGGCATCAAAGGAGAAATTGGTGAAAAGGTAAATATCTCCCTTGACATACACATTTATAAAGATAAATTGTGTACTTGAAAATACTTTCAAGTGGAATATCTAACTTGCTTTGTGCTTTCATAAGCAATTCAATAATTTTATAGAAATGATTTAAAATACTTGTTTCAAGTAAGGTAGACTTTATATATTGATGTTTGTCAGAAATATTTCTAAACAAGTTTAGATGATCATTATATCTAGACATTTTTAGTTGAATACATTCTATAAATATATAAATGATTTAGACACTTATTAAGTACTAGACACCGGTGCATGAATTCATGCACAGATAGGGTCCCTGGGCCTGGCCGGCGATCAGGGCCAATAGGGGCCAGCTGGCCAGGGGGAGGGATCACAGGAGGTTGGCTGGCCATGGGAGGTTGGCAGTGGGAATGCACTGACCACCAGGGGGCAGTTCCTGCATTGAGCGTCTGCCCCCTGGTGGTCAGTGGATATCATAGCAACCAGTTGTTCAGTCAACAGTTTGGAATGGTTGCTTATGCTTTTATATATATACTAGAGGCCCGGTGCATAAAAATTTGTGCACTCAGGGGGGTCCCTCAGCCCGGCCTATGCTCTTTTGCAGTCTGGGACCCCTCAGAGGATGTCCACCTGCTGGCTTAGGCCCACTTTCTGGGGGATCAGACCCAAGCTGGCAGTCAGACATCCCTCTGGCAGCCCGGCAGCCCTTGGGGGATGTCCACTTACTAGCAGGGAGCAGACCTAAGCTGCAGTCGGACATCTTTAGTGCTGCTGAGGAGGCGGGAGAGGCTTCAGCCACCACCGCTGTGCTGGCAGCCATCAGCCTGGCTTGTGGCTGAGCAGAGCTCCCCTTGTGGGAGTGCACTGACCAATAGCGGACAGCTCCTGCATTGAGCATCTGCCCCTTGGTGGTCAGTGTGTGTCATCGTGACCAGTCACTCCCAGTCGTTCTGCTGTTAGGGTCAATTTGCATATTACCCTTTTATTATATAGTACAGAGGCCTGGTGCACGGGTGGGCGCTGGCTGGTTTGCCCTGAAGGGTGTCCTGGATCAGGGTGGGCGTCCCGCTGGGGTGCCTGGCCAGCCTGGGTGAGGGGCTGTTGGGTGTTTGAAGGCTGGTCACACCCCCTTCAGGGTGGGGGTCCCCACTGGGGTGCCTGGCCAACCTGGGTTAGGGACTCATGGCTGTTTGAAGCTGGTCACACCCCTTCAGGGTGGGGGTCCCCACTGGGGTGCCTGGCCACCCTGGGTGAGGGGCTGATGGCTGTTTTCAGGCTGGCCACACACCCTTTAGGGTGGGGGGTCTCCACCGGGGTGTCTGGCCAGTCTGGGTGAGGGGATGAGGGCCATTTTCAGGCTCGCCAAGCCCCCCAGCGACAGAAGCTCCCAGCCTCTCCTTTTTTTTTCTTCTTTTTATTCTGGGATTTATGTACCTTCTATAACTGAAACTTTGTAGCCTTGAGTGGAGCTCAGAGCCGGCCAGGGCAGAGGGGAAGCTTGGCTTCCTCCATCGTCAGGGGCAACCCAAGCCTCTTGCTCACTCTAGCTCTGTGGCCATGGCCCGTTGAAAGCAGGTATCTGGGGTTTATTATCCTCTATAATTGAAACTTTGTTCCCTTGAGTGGAGCTCAGAGCCGGCCGCAGCAGGCGGGAAGCTTGGCTTCCTCTATCACTGGGGCAACCAAGCCTCCTGCTCATTCCAGCTCCATGACTGCCGGCCGCCATCTTGGTTGGGTTAATTTGCATATAGTTGCTCTGATTGACTGGTGGGCATGACTTAAGGCATAGCGAAGGTATGGTCAATTTGCATGCTTGTCTTTTATTAGTGTAGATAGATTATATTTTTGTGTCATAACATCATTGATGCACTAAATTTTGAAATATTTAAATAAGTGCTTTGTTTATTAGTGGTATTTTTCCTGAGGAAATAAATAAGAAGAACTAGCTGTACTTTTTTCCTGCAGAAAAGAGATAGAGCATTCAAAATAGAATAGTTGAAAGAGTTTAATACAGGGATGGTTTAAATGGTATAGGCAAGGTGTAGAAAAAACACAAGGATTGTGCAATATCTTAGATCAATTTACAGTGGACTCCTTAACTTCCACATGGTTACTGGTGACCAGACCCAGAGTTAAAGAAGACCATATGGAGATGGTCAGATAGGAGCTGAGGAAAGCAGTTAACCCAATATACAAGCAATCTTTTTTTTTTTTTTTCAAATTTGCAGCTTTCTACTGAAAGTACAGAAATTAGGAAGTGCATTAGTTATCTAAAATATCCCTTCAGACAAATACTTGAATCCTTCTGCATTTGATAAGTCTACTTTTATTTTTAAAAAGAACAAAAAGAGTACCATTGCATTGTTTCCTAAAATGGCATCTAAATTGGACAGCCAGAAGGAGGGCTAGAAAGCAGAATAGTTAACCTCAAATTAGCATAATCTCAAATATTAAATTGCCTTTATTTAGTCTTCTTGATGGTGATCAGTTATTTGCTTCTTCAATAAGTATTTATAGACAGAATGAACATCTGTTATAACTATAAGATAAATTGCATGTCGTAAGCTACTGGGTAATTACTTTTCCTCATAGAACTGTGAGGGAGATAATAGGATAGCCATATAAATCATATAACTGAGGATAATTAAGTGATGACTCTTTTTAAAAATGGATTTCTCTTCTAAAGAATTCCTTAAATATTTTTGCTTTAGGATGACAGTCATTGCAAGACCATGCCTTCAAATAAATGCTTTATTTGCACATATTCCTGTTTTATTTCATGGGATTTTACCTGTAAGAATAAGTGAGAATAGACAAGAAAAACAGTTATATTATCTATAATTTAAAGTCATCATCTCACTAAAATCTTAGTTATTTTGATATTTTTATATATAGTTGGTGTTTATCAGTAATAAATTGATTCTCATAGGCTCTGAGGTATAGAAAAACATTCAATACATTTGACTGCAAAGATTTCCTTTCTGATTTTTCATACCAATAAACTATTGCCTTTAAAGAGTTGGTTTCACCATAAGGTGAAAATATTTATGGAGAATAATTGAGAAACCTGGAAGAAATAAAGCATCAAATAGAAAGGACAATACCTTGAATGAGAATTATAATTAAAACTAGAGGCCCGGTGCATGAAATTCATGCATGTGGGAGCGGGGTGTCCCTCAGCCCAGCCTGCACTCTCTCCAATCTGGGACCCCTCAGGGGATGTCCGACTGTCGGTTTAAGTGTTACAATAGAGTAACACTTAATATAATTAAAATTCATGTTTAAAAGGGAATGCCAGCTTTTTACTATATACAGTGGGGCCTTGACTTACGAGTTTAATTCGTTCTGAGACCGAACTCGTTAAGGAGCTCGTTAAGGAGCTCATTAACTCAAATTACTCTATCAACTCAATGCAAAAAATCGGCCGAGAGACAGCTGGTATCTCAAAAAACTCATTAGTCGGGACACTCGGTAAGTCAAGGCCCCACTGTATATAGATTCTCTTTGTGTAAAATGTATATCTATATATATAAGCGTATATAATAAAGAGCTAATATGCCAGTTAGACCAGACGGGAGAACAACCTTCTGGAATGACCTTCTGGAACAACCAGTGGGCAGGGCCACAGGGCCGCAGGGCCATGAGGCAGACAGGGCTGTGAGGGCTGAGGCAGCTGGGGCTGTGAGGGCCAAGCCCCTTGCACAAATTTCATGCATTGGACCTCTAGTAAAATATAAGTAAAACCAGCAGTCAGACATCCCTCTCACAATCTGGGACCACTGGCTCCTAATCGCTTGCCTGCCTGCCTGCCTGCCTGCCTGCCTGATTGCCCCTAACCACTTCTGCCTGCCAGCCTGATCGCCCCCTAACCACTCCCATGCCAGACTGATTGATGCCTAACTGCTGCCCTGCTGGCCTGATTGCCCCCAATGGCCCTCCCCTGCCTGACTGCCCACAACTGCCCTCCCCTGCCATCCTGATCGCCCCCAACTGCCCTCCCCTGCCACAGCCTGCCTCCTCTGCCAGGCCCCACCTCCACTGTGCATGCAGCTATCTTGTGACAGCTATCTTGTGACGACATTAGGGTGTGATGCATGAGGGCATGACAACTACCTAGGCTATTATTAGTTTAGATGGTTTATAGTGAGATGTATGATTCACACCTTATAAGTAAAAATATATGTCCTGCTTTGATTTATCATTTGCTACATATCAAATATATATATATATGTATATATATATACACGCACACACACATATATACAATGATATATATATTTTAGAGGCCCTGTGCACAAATTTTGTACACTCTGGGGTGAGGGGATGGCCCCTCAGCCTGGCCTGCACCCTCTTGCAGTCCGGGAGCCCTTGGGGGATATCCAACTGCCACGGAGGCTGGAGAGGCTCCCGCCACCACCACTGCACCTGCCAGCCATGAGCCCGGCTTCTGGCTGAGCAGCACTCCTCCTGTGGGAGTGCACTGACCACCAGGGGGCAGCTCCTGCATTGAGTGTCTGCCTCCTGGTGGTCAGTGTGCGTCATAGTGACCAGTCTTTCTGCTGTTTGGTCAATTTGCATATTAATGTGTTCAGGGTTACACACTATGTATTCTGATTTTAACCATATGTATTTTTTATAAGATAAATAATTGAGGTTGTCTTTTTGTTTCTAGATTATTAACTTTTTGTTTCTAGATTAGTTAAACAAAGAAAATAAGTAAAGCACTCACTTTTGTGTGACACCAGCATGAGATTCTCGGACTGCTTACAGCATAACTTGTTTTCTGAAAAAACTAATTTGAATTTCAATTTTTGGTAGAAAACTTAGTATATAATTAGTAGAAGACCTACCTTTCTTCTTTAATTACCTTGTTGTGGCCTTTACTGTGTTTAAAATTTGACTGCTTTGCAGATTCATAGATACAGAGATCAGACTGATGGTTGCCAGAGGGAAGGGGCACGGGGGGCTAGGTGAAAAAGATGAAGGGATTAAGAAGTACAAATTGGTAATCACAAAATAGTCATGAGGCTGTGAATATAGTAAATAATACTTTAATAACTATGTATGGTGCCAGGTGGGCACTTGAAATAGCAGGGGAACCACTTTGTAAAGTGTATGATTGTCTAACCACTATTCTGTACACCTGAAACTAATACAAAGTAATATTGAACGTAAACTGTAATTGGAAAAGAAAGGCGGGTTATTTTGAATGACAAAATTCACTAGTTACAAAATAAAATAATTCAGATGGCTGCTGATCCAAAAAGAATTATATTAACTGTCAAAGATAAAATACTGTGTGATGATTTTCAGGTGTTCTTTCTATAATCCATTATAACCAAGTTGAGAAATCTGCAGCTTTTCTTTATGGTTCAAAAACTAGGCCTCAGGATAGTTTAACTCTTATGTCAGAGTAAGTGGTTCCTCCGTGTGTTGAGCATGCTGTCCTTAGTCCATGGAACTGGAACTAGGATAGAGGACTTCACTTGAAAGTATATTCCTCAGTCGATAGCAACATATAACAGAACAGAAGCTCATATAGTACCTGAGCAAACACACCCAGCCAAGTCAGTTCTCAAGTAAAAATTACTTGAAGGGGTGGTTCATTCTCTCAAAATTTAGTTACTTATGCTGACAGGACTCTCCTAGAACACAGCTATTTTCAGGTTTATCATGGTCTGGTTTATCATTCAGGTGTATAGGAACGATCCCATTCTACTGCCCCATACCTGGCTTGCTAAGTCAGGTGATCATCGCTCATTCATCCTTCTACTCTAACATCATTGTTCACATGGCAGGACGAATGGGGTCTATATCCTGGCCAAGGGACAGTCCCACAGCTGAGGTCTAGATTCTGACTTCTCTGCTTCCATAGGAATTATCTTAAACACCCCTGCTTGTTGAGGGGGGTGAGTAGGGGGGAGGTTTCCTTAGGTCACGTCAGTATTTTTGTAGGTATTGTGTGGGCAACTGCTACTAGTGAACTAAATGGGGTCTATTCTTGGGTAGCAGCTATCTCCTGATGTCAGCCTTCCTGGCAGTGATGAAGTCAAACTCTTGTTATATGACCAAATGTAAATGCATGAACTAAGCTCTGAGCATCACCTTAGAAAAGGGCCATTTAGCAGGGGTCATGGAAATGATCGTCATTTCTAAACCCTGAGACCCAGTTTTTTACTTTAGGTCTTTATGCAAATAGGAATATTACCTAGTTACATTTATGAGAAAAAGAAGCAATTAAAAAGCAGATGTAAACCTACTTTATTACAACAGTCAAAATTTTTAAGTAATTGATTTAAATCATATGATTTTCTTTGCTTTTAAAATAGTCATTTTTCTGTTGTCATTGAAGCCCTAACAAACTTCAAGTTTAAAAACTAATTTCTTCAGTGTTAAGTGGGATTCCATTAAACTTTATTGTTAAATATCATTAGATCATGAGAAAGAAACAAGTGGCAACTGTTACTTATGCCACACTTTTTCTGAAATTTTCCCTACAATTTCTAGCTAAACTGTTGTTGATTTTAGTTCATTCAGTAGTGATATCTAAGTGCACATAGGCACATGTAGTAGCAAAATCTCACAGAAAAATAGCAGGAAAAGGATTCAGTGCTGCTGCTCTACAGTAATCACTTGACTAGAAACCAAAATTAATGATAAAGCCATAAAATAGCTTTTTTTATGGCTTTATCATAAAAAGACATTTTCTAGTAAGCATTTTCCATTCCTCCTATCCCGTCTTCAAAAGCAACCATCAAAGGCAGAAAGCTACACAACATACATAAAATAAACACTAAATTGCTTTTTGTTTTAAGTATTAAAAATGTATCAGCACCTGAGACACAACCAACATTAGAAATTGAGACTATTTTTAAACTAGTCCCACAAATACATGATTTTGCCTGCCAGTAAATCACTAAATATTGCCCATTAGCATTAAATTAGATTATAGTCCATCAGACAATTAATAATAATCATTTGCTACTAGAAACAACAGTGATGACTTCAAATAAATCAAGTGCTTTTACACTGGAATATATTTTTACTTATTTATATGTTCATTTTTCGTTCAGGTGTTGTTATATCAATTGCACATAGAACTTGAATTGAGAATTTGAAAAGATCACTGTGACATTTTGGCCATTTAAAATTTGTTAGAGAAGGAGAAAAAGCCCAAGTGAGTAAATATATGCATAAATTAATCTTCAGATCATTCTGGGGTCAGGATCTAAGTCATTCTGCAAGGAACAAACATGTCTGGTTTCTAAAATACAACTCCAAAAAGAGCCTGGACTTGATAGTTCGGTTGTAGATTGATTCTCATGGAATACATGGATTTATATAGTCCTGTATTCTATTCTCATCTATCTCTGTCATGATAGTTGTGTGAATCTGGACATTTTCTGTGCTTTCTTTACCTTAGTCTCCTTTTATATAAAATAAACATAACTCCTACCTCACAGTATTGTTGTAAGAGTTAAATATTGGTTCGGGTCAATTTCTGGGTTCTCTATTCTATTCCATTGATCTATATGTCTGTTCTTGTGCCAGTACCAGGCAGTTTTGAGAACAGTGGCTTTGTAATACAGCTTGATATCTGGTATTGAGATCCCACCTATTTTTTTCTTCTTTCTCAGGATTGCTGCAGCTATTTGGGGTCTTTTTTTAATTCCAGATGAATTTTTGGAGAGTTCATTCTAGGTCTGTGAAATATGCCTTTGGTATTTTAATGGGGAGTGTGTTGAATTTATAGATTACTTTGGGTAGTATGGGCATTTTTTAATGATGTTGATTCTACCAATCCATGAACATGGTATGTTCTTCCATCTGTTTATGTCTTCCTCTATCTCTTTTTTCAATGACCTATAGTTTTCTGAGTAGAGGTCTTTTACCTCTTTAGTTAAGTTTATTCCTAGGTAAATTTTTTGGTGTGATGGTAAATGGGATTGCTTTTTTAGTCTCTTTTGACCAGTGATCCCACTTCTAGGAATATATCCCAAGTAACCAGAAACACCAATCAGAAAGGATAGATGCATCCCTATATTCATAGCAGCACAATTTACCATAGCTAAGATTTGGAAACAGCCTAAGTGCCCATCAGCAGATGAGTGGATTAGAAAACTGTGGTACATAGACACAATGGAATACTATGCTGCAGTAAAAAAGAAGGAATTCTTACCATTTGCAACAGCATGGATGGAAATGGAGAGCATTATGCTAAGTGAAATAAGCCAGTCAATGAAAGAAAAATACCACATGATCTCACTCATTTATGGATAATAAAGACCATTATAAACTGATGAACAAAAATAGATACAGGGGCAGAGCAGCATCGAACAGACTGTCAAACTACAGCGGGAAGGCGAAGGAGGGTTGAGGGGTGGGGGTAGGCGATCAACCAAAGGACTTGTATGTATGTATATAAGCATAACCAATAGATACAAGACACTGGGGTGTAGGGAAGGCCGGGGAAGGTCAAGGGGGGAAAAAAAAGGAGGCATATGTACTACTCTTTGTAATATTTTAAGCAATAAAAAAAGTTAAATAATACCTATAAATTAAAAGTGTTTATAAATGTTAATATCCCCAAAAGCCAAAATATGAAAAATGTAAATATTGATATCATGAGGAAAATAAATTTTATATAGTTTTGTCTAATTTTTTATTTGCTAATATTACTTCCTAATTTTCTTTCTAAATAAGTTAAACAAGAGACAAGAGAATGTATTAGTTGGCTACTGGTTTGTAACAAATCACCCCAAAATACAGTGGCTAAAAACAATATTCATTTACCTAGCTGATGATTCTGTAGATTAGCAATTTAGACTGGCCTTAATTCAGTGATTCATGGGTCTCAGCCAATCTTATTCAGTTTGCTTATATATCTCTTCTCAGCTGGCAGGTTGGCTGAGAGTGGCTGGTCTAGGTCGGCTTCTGATAGATAATGTGTCTCCTCATCCTCCTACAGTGTCTGGTTCTTGATCTCAAGATAAAGGCAAGGAGAAACATATAAGACAAGCAGAAGCATATAAGGCCTCTAGAGGCCCCCAGCTCAGAACTAGCATCCCATCACCTGTGCCACATCTAGGTGGCTAGAACAAATCCCAAATCCAGCCCAGATCTAAGGAGTAGGAAAATAGATGCCACCTCTTGATGATATGTACAGCAAGATTGCAAGGATACATGAAGGGGTGAAAAATGAAACTACTTTTGTAATAACTTGAACACAAATGAGATAAATTTTTTTATTTTGGTATAACAAACGCCAGAGTGAAAAGGTTGAATAGATTTAGCTATTAGAATATTTATTCTTATTCTTCTCCCATGACTTGCAGTATAATTCTTAAAATTATGTTTACATAGTGGGGCTTGGAGACTGTGTCAAAGGTACTTTTCTCTTTAAAATGGTAGAGATGCTTTGTATGTAATAGGAAAATATTATAGAAAAATGAAATTGTTAATTGGAATGGGAGTAGGGAAATATATCAAATAATTAAACCAATAAATGAGTTAGTACTTTTACATAGTCTTCTGAGCTTATTGAATTTAGCTAATGTAAAACAGAGAGTACAACTGGAAAAAACAGGTGGTCAGAGTTGAGATGTATTTTTAGGATTTCACTATTAAAACTTTCTTGGCAATTATGACTCGTATTCGAAACTAATGCAAGAATGTTAACTACTGTTATAAATATAGCACTTTCCCATCATCACTGTCGACACATCACATTATTTCCTATGAATTCTCTCTTGGTTCACCTTGTAGAATTCTACTGAACAAAAGCATGTTATGCAATTGTTTCATTTACCCTAGTTATAAATAAAATTTCTACAACTTTTAGGAAGGGCTTACTTGTTTAATTTGACAGCTGACTTGAAAACTGAAGAGAACAGATGGAGTAGAATAATAACTATGATTTTAAAAATCACAGAAATTTATCTGTGACCAATGCCAATTGGTATGGGAGTAACCATGCCAACTTTTAATTAGCCATGGTAGCAGGAAATTGGGCAGTGTAATGGTGATCCCATAGCCAAACAAGAGGCTTAATGTTAGTCATTACTGATTGTGTGCCTTTTTAAAAAAATTCTTTATAGGGCTAGTGAATAACTGTAGATGATGTAAAATAGGCTTTTACTGCATCTTTAATAGTGGTTATAGAAAAAATGAAGTGTTAAAAAAAGAGACAAAAACAAAGGAGAATAATCATCAAGGGCTCTAATATTTCATAAGTGTTAAATTTTCTTTTCAAGTATTATTTTTAATAAATACAGAATATTTCTCTATATGGGTATGTTATATTTTATTTAACCATTCCATTGTTGGAAATTTAAGTCTTTCCTAGTTGTTGTATTTTCAATTTTGTTTGTTTTAGCTAATACATATAATGCAGAATTGGCATACTTTGGCAAACATCTTTGAACACGTCTCTTGTTCTTCCTTTAAATTAGATTTCAGGAATTAGAATCATTGAGTTGATAATTATGAAATTTTTTTTAAGATACTTGATACATATATTCAAATTAACTTTCCTGAAAGGTTTTGTGTGTGTGTGTTTTGTAAATCAGTTTATACTTTTATGAGTGGTTGCATCTTTATTCTACCCTAACCTATATAAGTATTGCATTTTTAAATGTTTACCAATTTTTTAATCAATAAATATTATTCTATTTAATTTTTTATTTCTTTATATCTTTCATTTCCTTAACTATATCACATTAAACATTTACACACATGCACAACTCATAATAATCTTATGTCATTTGAGTTATAAATATTATTCCCATCTTAAGGTTTGCTTTTATTACTTATTGTATATTAATATATAGGAATTCTACTTGGGTCTTCTTAAAAAATCTCCTTAACTACCTCTAGGTTTTCAATTTCTATGCTTTAAGAAATCAATCAGTTTAATATTCGCTCTCATTTTCTCCTAGTTTTGTTTTTATATATTTTAACCCTTGCTTCAATCTAAAACTTATTTTGGTGACTAATTTAAGATGAAAATGAAAATCAACTTTTCCCTCAGTTCTGTGTCTTATAATAATTTCCTTAAACATTTGTTCATGATGCTTTCTTTATTATATGCTAATTCTTATGTACTAAGATTATTTTGGGGGATATGTATTCTCTCTGTTGGTTACTATATTGACACCACATTATTTTACTTTAGCCTTTAAAACATGTTTTAATATCTAGCACTGGAGCTTCTCTTCTTTTCAAATGTTTCCTTGCATGTTTTTACTCATTTATAGTACAACTTGCTAGACATTTACTAGTATACTGTATTTGGATAGTTACCCACTTTAACTTCCAACTGGGAATAATATGATACCTATTGGCTTTGTGTAAAACACATCAAGCAAAGGATTCTAATCAGTGCCCAGCACATAGTAATATGCTAAGTTCTTGCTCTTATTTTTGTCTTTCTTAGGAATTTAGTATCAGTTCACCCAGTTCCAAAATATAAATAGCATTGGTACTTTGGTTTATGTTAAATATACATATTGATTCATGATGTAGCAGAGCGTGCTTGAGCCTCAGAGGAGTTGGAATCAGGAACTTAAAAAGCTCTTGAGAACCTAAATCAAGCATGTCAAACTCAAAGGCCAACATGGGCCAGATAAACAAGGTTTAGGGTTATGTGGGCCGCAAAAAAACAAAAGCTTCAAATTTCATAGAAACATTGGTTTATTTTGATAGAGACATGCTGAAAACAAAGGGTTGAAATAAATGAGTAACCATTAACATAAAATAATAGAACATTTTCATAAAAAATTAATATTTTTTTCTTGAACATTAACTTACCAGACACTGAATAACTGCACAAATTAATAAGTGTAATGCAAATAAACCTATTTTTCTTGTTCTCTGAAAACGAAATATTTCCTGTTGTGCACATCAAACAAGTCAGTCCAAGACTAATGACGTGGCAATCGGCTGCTAGAATATTCGCTGCTAGTATTAGTGGAGAGAAATGATGCACCTGCTCGTAAGGGAAATGAATGTGACACGATTATAGTTATCAGTCATTAGCGAACGTTATAGTTCGTTATTAATTATGTATAACAGGATAGTGTAAAAATTAAGTTACGAAATTTTTACTAAAATGTTTCTTACATACCATTATATTGGCTGGGCCACAAAAATGTTCATTGTAGGCTGCATGCAGCACGTGGGCCACAAGTTTGACATGCTTGACCTAGACCAGTGATGGTGAACCTATGAACCTAAATCATTTTTTTGGTTGATTTTTCTTTGTTAAATGGCATTTAAATATATAAAATAAATATCAAAAATATAAGTCTTCGTTTTACTATGTCTGCAAATATCAAAAAATTTCTATATGTGGCAAGGCACCAGAGTTAAGTTAGGGTTTTTCAAAATGCTGACACGCTGAGCTCAAAAGGTTCGCCATCACTGACCTAGACAGTTCTGCACTCTCTTTTCTTTGTCTGAATGATTCCTCTTCTCTGGGAAACTGCTCTGTTCTTTTGTTTGTCTTACAATCTGACTTTATTTGCTGATGCGTAAGCTTAGTATTAAAGGACCAGTCTAAAATGGCAGCCTTGTCCCTCAGTTTACATAACTTTATTAAATCCAGGGCTAATAAAAACTGTGGTAACTGGGTCTCATGTCCCCATCATGAATATAGATTATCTAATTGACTCACCTCTGGTCTGATCACCTGTGTCTACAAACCCTTGCAGCCAACTCAGCTGAATTACAGACAGTGTATGGGATTTTTAAGATGGGGCATGGGGTGAGAAGAAAATAATAGGCAGTCATAGGACTGTGAGTATTGCTTATATATGGAAAAGCTCTTGATTTTTGTTAAGTACCTGGTGCATTTACTCAATTTCTTGTTGCCTCTATTTGTTAATTTTATTAATTCTGTAAGTTTTTTAGTTGAAAGCAATGGGATATATATGATAGTATTATAGGAAATACACACATAGTAATTTTGGCTTCTTCATTCCAATTATTTTAATTTTCTCTCTGTTTTATGTCTTGCTGTGGATTGGTGAACGATGCAGGACAGAAAGGGTCAATGTAGGGTGACTATTTAGGAGGCCTCTACGGTAGTCAAGCAAGAGGTGATTGCCGTTTTGGTGGAGATGGAAAGAAGTACACAGATTTGAGATATAATTTGGAGATAGTATCAACTGAGTTTGGTGATTTGGGGATGAGAGAGAAAGTGGTGATAGGGATTATTGTCACATTTCTGGCCAACATGCGTTGGAGGAGGAACAAATTTGGATAGGGGTTTATACCACAAATTTGAGAGGCTTGTAATGCATTTCATTAGACCTAAGTTGGAGTTCAGAGAAAAGTTTGTACTGCAGTTACAAGTGGGGGTAGTCAGCATTTAGCCATGGGAGTGGGTGAGATTGCATAAGGAGAGGTTGGAAGTAGAATAGAGCCCATGACTGTGAGTAGAGAAACTTACATTCTGAAGTTGAGTAGAGGAGGGAGAAGAGTATGGAAGAGAGGCATCTGGAGAAGTATAAGGAAAACAAGTAGAATGTGTTGCCAAGTAGAAAAAAATATTTTAAGAAAGTGAGTGTTTAAATGTTCAAAACATTACATAAAAGTCAAATAAAGTAATAATATCAGTTGTCACTATAGGTCATTGATGACTTTGGCAAAGGTAATTTCGGTGGAATAATGAGGGTAAATGCCAATTTAGAATTTGTTGAAAAGTAAATTTCAAATGAGAGCATTCAGAACACTCTCTCAAAAGTTGGCTATGGCCTTGGCTGGATAGCTCAGTTGGTTAGAGCATTGATCCCAATACACCAAGGTTGTAGGTTCAAGCTCCAGTAGGGCACATACAAGAATCAACCAATGGATGCATAAATAAGTGGAACAACAAGTTGATGTTTTTTTCAAATCTCTCATATATATATGTATATAAAGCTGGCTGTGAAGAGGGCAAAAGCAGTAGAACAGAAGTTGGTAGGGATATGGATTATTGAAGAAAACTTTAATACACCAGTGTCCAAAGCAGTCATGAGGCCCTTGATAGGGAAATATTCTTGATCAAGAAAAAGAAAAGTACAGACCAAACTGACTTAGAGAGTCAAAAATGTCTTATACTTCCTAAGGAATGTCATACTAATGTCAGTAATAACATTATATTAAGTTATTCCAATTAAAATCAACAATATGACAAAGGTGTCATCATTAATATTATTGAACAATATTCTGTCCATAAGTTTTATGTCCAAATTATAGTTTAAATCTATCCATTTCTCTCCACCTCCCCCTGTTAGAGTAAAAGCTTTATGAGACCAGCAACCATATGTGTCTGTTTATACCTTTTTCTCTAGCAGCCAGCATAATGCATAGCACATAGAAGAATTCAATTAATTAATCCCATACTGGAGGAGAGCAGTGTAGACAAGGTTAAGTAGTGTTTCTTTTCTGCCTCCTGGAATACTTGATAATTATTATTTTGATTCATTTGATTCAGTATCAACCCTACTTTTTGAGATTCCTGCTATTGAATTTATGAAGTAGAGTTAGAGATCAAAGTTAACTTTATAGCTATGGCCCTTGGAATTGTGTTTCAAAAATGACAATACATAAAACATTAATATATTTAGTAATATACTAAAACTAGGGGCCCAGTGCATGAATTCATGCACCTTAAAAGGAACTGTGGGCCATGAGGCTGCGGTGGTCACAGGGGTGGGTCTCAGCCCATCCTCCACACCCCCACCCAGTTCCTCCGGCTGCGGCCCCTGGTCCCCTGTCTGCTGGCAGCCCTGCTCCTGCTGCTTCTGCTCCCACATGCTGATGGCGCTGGCCCACTTGCACCCGGGTGCGAGCAGCAACTACTGCCCGAGCGCCCCTCAGGAGCAGCGGGAGGTGGAGAAGCCCTCAGGGGTGATTGGGTGGCAGCCGCTGCTCACACCCACTGCTTACAACCGCTGATGGCACTGAGCAGTCAGGGCCGGTGCTCGGCACCAGCAGCAGGTGTGAGCAGCAGCTCCAGTGCCAGTAGCAGGTGTGAGCACCGGGCACGACTGTGGCACATGGGAGCAAAGAATTTCCAGTAACCACCAGAGGCTTGCTGGATGACAGCGACCGGCACCCTGCTTTGGTCTGGCACCCCCGCTCACCTGCTCCACCAATCTGCCGCAGACAATGCCCGCCATGTTCCACGCACACCCCTTGGTGGTCAGCACACATCATAGCAAACAGTTGTTCAGTTGTTCTGCCTTTTGGTCTATTTGCATATTAGCCTTTTATTATATAAGATGTGAAGAGACTAGAACAGTTAGCATATTTTGATTTTTCATTATCTGTGAAACACAGTGCCTAACAGGTGCTATTTAGTTCCTGATTCAATAAAATAAAATAATGCAGTTCTCTTAATACCAGCTATTATGGTATCTTTCTAAGTAGCAGCAGGGTTAAAGGTTGTCTATTGGTTGTGTCCTAATTTTTAGTTGCAATTATAGTAGAATTTTGGAACCCCTGACCATAGTGATCTTAGGTTGGTTTTGTTAAGGAAATTTATTCAGTCACTGTTTTATGTAATCTAGGGACAAAGAAATGGACATTTGGGGGCACACAATGAGAGTTTAGTAGACAATCATTATATAATGATTAAGACTGCTTTTGATAGTTCTCATTAATTAGTGTTGAATATTCTAAAAGGGTAGTTTATAAATTGCTTCTTTAATTTTTCAAATATTTATTTCAGAGAGAAAGGGAGAGGGAGAGATAAAAACATCAATGGTGAGAGAGAATCATTGGCTGGCTGCCTTCTGCACGCCCCCCGCCAGGGACTAAGCCTGCAACCATGAGCATGTGCCCTGCCCCTGCCCAGGAATCGAACGATGACCTCCTAGTTCATAGGTCAAACACTGAGCTACAATGGCCGGGCTTACTTTTATTTTGATCTTTATTCCAATTATCCTGTTTCTTCACTTCAGGCTCTAGCATTCTCTCATATTTCTACTCCTATGTTGTAGTCCATCTTTCCCCCTTTTCCAGGGTCTGTCTATGCCATAGACTCAACTTCCTCCACGTCCCCCTGGCTCCGCTTTCCTCAGCTTCTCCTTCATCTTCCCACCCCAACAGTTTTCTTTTCCACCTGTCTTGCTTTCATCCCACCCATGCCTGATTCTCTTTTCAGGTTACTAGTACATTCTATTTTTATTTCAGGAAGCTCTGAGAAAGGAAGAGAAATTTTTTTTATATTTTATTGATTTTTTTACAGGGAGGCAGAGAGAGGGGTAGAGAGTTAGAAACATCGATGAAAGAGAAACATTCATCAGCTGCCTCTTGCACACCTCCTACTGGGGATGTGCCCGCAACCAAGGTACATGCACTTGGCCAGAATCGAGCCTGGGACCTTTCAGTCCACAGGCTGACTCTCTATCCACTGAGCCAAACCGGTTAGGGCAGAAGAGAATTTTTCATATAAATAAATGAATTAATGAACAGCTGACTTGAGTGATTTTTGTAATCAATTAAATTAAGAGTAAGGTAAAGGCAACTCTCCATTTGGTAGTAGATTTTAATGTATAAAAATGTTTTAATATTTTAATGAAATCGATTTTTAAATTAAAATAGCAACTGCTTGTGCTCAGCATAACCATCAAATATTCATCATTGCCGGTTTTCACTAAATCTCAGTTAATATATTTGATTAACTAAAACTTTGTAGGAGCTGCATTCCAGATGGTAGGAAGATAATTAATTCAACATCATCGAATATTAGATGACAGGTGCATTTTTATTTAGAAGCCAGTGGTATGTGGACTTCTTTCACATTCAATGTAAAAGCAATTCACTGTATAGTAATTGCTGAACACGTGTGTCCCACCAGACTTAAATAGCAGAATTCCACGGCACAGAAAAACAGAGATGTTGGTGCAGCTGCTGTTCTAAGTGGATGTTGTGCAATGACTGTGTGACAAGTTCTCATCTGGGCTTATTGCTTTGTAGTTTAATTTCTTATAGAAATTATTCTTGGTTCTTATTTTTCCTTGTTAATCTTCACAATCCCCTTTAAGCCATATAACTAATTCCCCCCTCAATGATCTGTTCTAATAGCAGTCAAGGATGAATGAGACAAGATACAGAAAGCCATTCACATTTGGTTTGTCTTTTCTACATTTCTCCTGTTGTTCTTCATGTTTTCCCAATAATTATACCATGAGATAAAAAATAAAGACAAAATGTTAAACGTTAATGCTTTGGGCAAACATTTTGTGGAATGTTATTTTAAGTACCTGCACTTGTCCAGCCCTGGGAAGGAGTGTGGCAATGCAGATGGCTTCACCCACTGGCTGTGTTCCAGGGATTCTCTGATAGTGATCCTTCCTCCACTTAAGGTTTACTTGTGTGTACAGATGATTCATGGAATTGACGTCTTGGTAAAAATCAAAGGGCTGAGTCACACAGTAGCACCCAGTAGGCTCTGGTCAAATCAAGGGTCCTTACTTAGGTAAGAGGGAACTTAGGAGGTAATCCACTCTGACTCTCTTGTTATTCATCTTTTGACAGGTGGTCATCTAGGCTCTGCTTATTAAGGCTAATAGCAACTATTCTAAGTTCTTTATTTTAAGCCAAAATCTATCCAAAGCATGTTATTTTGCACAATTTATCTCAGTTATAACCCTTTAGGAGAATGCATTCTCAGATTATTTCTTTTTCCAAGTGACTGACAACCTTTTGGAGAACTGGTGATAGCTAATGTGTTCTTCTAAACCATGTTAGAATCCCAGGTTTCTCCACTGTGCTCCTTGGATTCTGGTTTATAGATCCTTATATTCCTCACAGCCTTAATCTCATGATACTACAGCTCATCAGTGTCCTGTTACTGTGATGTTCATACGTATACAGAGTTCTTCTAGTGTGTTTTGAGCAGGGAATAAATGAGTGAAGGAACTGGGATTTAGTAGAGCTGAGTCTTAATCCTGGCTCCACCTCCAACTGATTGCAAGAATTCCCCTGAAAAAGAAGGCTATATTACCTCTAGAATCATAAATGTTTAGAGCTAGAATGAATCTCAGAATATAAATGGTCTATACTACTGTCAGACATTTGTTTTCTTGAATTAAAATGTAAGCATTTATATGTGCCAACTTTTATTTTGGGGTTTAACCTCATGTTTCTACTTGTCAATTTTTAACTCTTTATTCTGACATCTGTTGCAATATTCACTTGTCTCAGCTTTGTTATAGCCATGAATTTTGTATAGATAAGTTCTGGGTCTTTGTGAACAACTGATATAAATATTGAATAAGACAAAGCTCTGTGACACACCACTGCACTCCTCTTTCTAGGTGACAACTAAACCTGAATGAAGTTAAAATAAATATTTTTATTTAACCATTTACTCACTTCACTGCAGCTTAACCCACATTTATCCAACACATCTTAAGAACTTTTATTAAATGTCTAACTGAAGTAAATAAACCAATCTCATAACATTTGCATAATTTTTTAACGTGATATACCCTCTTCATAATCATATTCTTTACTAATAGCTTAAGACCAATTTGTATAATAAGTAATTGTAGAATTTTGCCAGGGATCAATACCCAACTTACTCATTACTCATGTATATTTTTTAATTGGGAAAATATGACTGGATTTTGGCTTTTCCTTCTCCAGAATCTCAGAAATTTATGTCAGTGACTAGTTTCCATGAGCTCTTATTATCTGTCCCTAATATGTCTTCTCCTCTCTTAATGTTTGTCTTTGTCTCAAGAGTGGTTATCTAGAATTGGTGAATTTAAAAAAGCCTTCACTTTATTTTCAAAGTAGTTTGATGCCACCCATAACCCAACGTGATATTGATATTTTTTTCAAACCTTATGCCAGGTTTTAGAACACAGTTGTTTGTTCAGTCATCCATTTATTTGATCACTTACTACCTACTGTATACTATGTTCAGTACAAGGTTAACAGAGATGAAAGGGACAGAATATTCTTCTGAAGAGCATGCATGAACTGTCCGATGGTTGATAAAGGATGCTGTGAGAAGAAAGAGGAGGGGGTGCTTAACTCTGCCTGGCAGAGGGAAGTTAATTCGGTAAGGATTCATTAGTGAATCTTGAAGGATAAGTAGTTCTCCAGTACAAGGAAGAAGCAAATAGAATAATTCATTCAAAGGCACAGAGAGGGACAAACCGCAGGATGTAGGGAGAACCAGAGGGGGCATATTGTGAAACAAAATGAAAAGCAGTGACCACCAGAGGAACAAAGGAAAAGAACTTTTAAAAACCCAACTGAAGCACAGCTTCGGGTAGAGCGCTCAGCCAGAAGAATTGCCAGGAAATAACATCAAGAGGTTCCCTCTGAGAGTTCAGCTGATGGCATGTTTAGCTCACTCACCCCGAAGGGGCACCACCTGCCCTCCAAGCAAGCAATCATTATGGTAGGGAACTTTTATATTTCTGGAAGAATATTCCTGCTAGAAGATCCATGTGAAGTCTCCAGACAAAAGATTAGAGAGACTGATGTCCCTTTAAAAGACTCATGCTGGCTTAAAGAGACTTTAGGTAAGCTTTTTGCTTGGCATTTCCCAGGAATTTCTGAAGCTCTCTATTTTCTTTATTCTTGCCATTTATAAAACTGAAAGTTTTAGTGTAAGAGGGTAAATGGATTTGACTTCTATTCTAGTTAAGATCCTAAGGCAACTTAATCTAAAGTATTTTATCCCTTGTTTGATTGAAGAAAGAAAAGAAAAAGCATGAAATATAGCCAAAGTTTTAGCATTTGATTATAAAGTATAAGTTGTGAATTCCTGGCTTTACCTCCTAATAAATAGTCATATTTACCAAAGAACCCCACATTTTACTGATGTTAAATTCCAATAATTGACTAGCCAGGTGTCAGTTATTGGAATTTCTTATGATCCCCCCTCCTCAAATTGTCACAAGAATTCTCCGGGATTCTATATGTATTACCTCTGATCAGTGTGTGAGTTAACATAAAGTCTTGCCGCTTTCATTTCCTTTTTTGGTTCTTGAGAAGAGGAATAGAAATTTCATGTATAATTTGAGTTGGCATCTATAGCTTTGCTATATCTTCATTCCTTTAGGTTGATGGCTTCTCATATCTGTATCTCTCTCTCTCTTTCTCTCTCTTTCTCTCTCTCTCTCTCTTTCTCTCTCTCTCTCTCTCTCTCTCTCTCTCTCTCTATATATATATATATATATATATATATATATATATAGACAGCTTCAAAGAAGTCAGCAAAGTTTTAATATCAAATCTAATAAGAAATAAAGTGAAAGCTATAACTAAATTTACTTATGAATATAAATATACTAGAGGCCCAGTAGAGGAAATTTGTGCACGGGTAGGGTCCCGAGGCCTGACCAGTGATCAGGGCCATTCAGGGCCTTCCTTCCCCCAGCTGCCAGCTGCTGGCTGGGGCCTTCCTCCCCAGCTGCTGGCTGCCAGCTGGGGCCTTTCTTCATTCCACGCCACCCCCTGGTGGTCAGTGCATTTCATAGCCAGTGGTCGAACTCCCGCAGGGACAATTTGCATATTAGCCTTTTATAATATGGGATATTTTTACATATAAAATATTATCAAATAGGAATTAACAACTCAGCAAAAGAAAGATCAAACAGGATTTTACTAGGAAGTCAAGGGTGATTTAAGTGAAGAAGTTATATCAACATAATACATTATATCAACCAATTGAAGTATAAAACTTACATGACTATTTAGATAGATACCAAAGAGTTTGTTAATATGCAATAATCAAATTTCCAAGTAAAGTAGGAATTAGTGAAATATTTTACTGAAGTCCAAGAGCAAATATTCTAAATAAAGGGGAGAGGGGAACTAGTTTAAAAATTAAACAACCAAATTAAGACCCAAGGAGGTAAAATTAATATCACCAGTGCTTCACAAGAAAATGAAATAACTTATATGCATTGAAAAAAAGAGTAAACCTATCCCTTTTTACATAAGTCTGATTGTATAGATAGAAAACCTAAGAGACTTTGGTAGGAAACTTTTTTTAATTGATAAAACTTTTTTTAATTGATAATTTGGGTAATTGGTTAGACACCAGAGATATACTGAAAAAACAGAAGATTTATACCTAGAGGTATAAATGGGAAATTTCCTATTAAAAGTAGTACAAGTAATAAGTTTGTGAAAATTTTAATAAGAAACATGATATCTACAAAGAAAATCAAAGGATTTGAAATAAGATTAAATGAACATAAATATCATTTCCTTAAAAATTACAATATAAAAGTTCATGAATTCAAAATTAACATGTAAATTTAAAGCAATACAAATAGGTATTCTGACATGTTTTAAAATTTATTTTGATGTTGGATAAAATTGCTTAAAGTTTATGTGGACAAATAAATACCTGAAAATAGTCAAAATTTCAAGAAAGAACAATAGTAAGGTTGGACTTGCTTTACCAGACACCGTAATAGTCTATAAACTCATGGCAATAACACAGATATTGTATCATTTAGTACAAATATAGGTAGAACAAAAATGAGAATCTAGAAATTGATCACAGAATTTGAGAATTTAATTTATTAAAATTTTGTATTTCAGTTCAGTGGAAAGGATGGATTATTCCATAGACTAGAGGCTCGGTGCATGAAATTTGTGCACTCAGTGGTGGGGGCGGGGAGGGTCCTTCAGCCTGTCCTGTGCCTTTTCACAGTGCAGGAGCCCCACAATCAATCCCCCAAAAGAGGTAGGCCCCACCCACTTGGCCAGGGCTCCTCTATGGATCGCCCCTATAGAGGGAGGCCCTGCCCACTCACCACAGCCCGCTGGTCAGTGGCCTGGGCCTTCCTTTTGGGGCAATCGTGGAGCTCCCCAATTGATCCGTCACCCCACTGGCTGATGGCCTGGGCCTCCCTCTACAGGGCAATCATGGGGCGATGGCCGGGCCCCCAACCAATCGCATCTCACCCGCCTTGGCTGGCCTTGCGCCAGTGGGTGTTATAGCATGGTCATCCGGAAGGTCATCCAGACAGTCGTTCTGCTGTTCAGTCATTTGGTCAATTTGCATATTACCATTTTATTATTATAATTGCATATTACCATTTTATTATTATAAGTGTGCTGGCTCTACTGACTGTATCTATATGAAAAATGTATTCTATAGAAAAAATGAATTCAAGATGGATGAAGGAATTATGTAAAACTCAAAACAAAGTATATATTTTGCATATGCACAAACTAGGGGGAACAGTATACCTAAATAAAACAGTTGTATTAGATATATAAAAATTAAACATTTCAATGGTAAGGGACTATAACAAACATTACCTTTTTTTCATATGAGACTAATAATTTTCTTCACTTTAAAGATGGAATTAAAGCAAATGAAGGAATCAGATGTTTTGTGCATGTTATTAATTTTACTGAGTTAATTTAAGGGCTTCATTTAAAAGCTGGTTGTATTTAAGGAAAATTTTCTTTTTAGATTTAATTTGGGTGGGTACAGGTCTCTGTACTTGTAGTTGGGGTCCACACATAAAGTATACCTGAAACTATGTCTTTGAGAGGAGACATAGTTCCTTGGGCAGTAGAAGACTTGAAAATGAACTGCTCGCTATTGAAATTTTGATAGTACAAAGTTAGAAGTATTTAACCTGAGTTTTGTTGTGTGGGTTGGTTTTGGAATCTTGAGCTTAATGATTCCACTTGTTTAAGTTAGCTAGGTTTTGACTTTATATTGGAAGAGACTCTAAATGAGTTAATGGAGAGTGACTAATGCCAAACAGAGAGGCATTAGATTACAGGGGTGGGCAAACTTTTTGACTCGAGGGCCACAATGGGTTCTTAAACTGGACCGGAGGGCCGGAACAAAAGCATGGATGGAGTGTTTGTGTGAACTAATATAAATTCAAAGTAAACATCATTACATAAGAGGGTACGGTCTTTTTTTTCAATAGTTTTATTCATTTCAAACGGGCCGGATCAGGCCCGTGGGCCGTAGTTTGCCCACGGCTGCATTAGAATCATTTTCTACTTTTTCCTCTCAGTAGAAACACCCTTTCTGCCATCCAGAGGCCCCTGGTCCAGTGGGGCATTCAGCGCCATTAGAAGAGGAGACAGAGGATGAGGGGAGGCTCAGAGGCTTTGCACGTAGACCTGTTGGAGACAGAGCTTAACCTCTTGGACCTTATCATGGAGGGGGGAGAGCAGAGACGTGGGTCCTGGAACCCGTCACCATTACTGAACATCCTCAAAAGTTCCTTCATCATCTGTTTCTTTGTACACAAAACTGTAAAAATGTCTCTTACTTCAAAAACTTTACTCAGAAAAGTGTCTCTCTCCTGAGTGTCTTTGAAAGTTTAGGCCATTTAAAAATGCGTAGTATTAATTTTACTGTGTTAATAGTCATTATGGTTCAGTAGTGTGTATAATATATATCAGGAGACATCTTAAAAAGCATATTATCATAAAATGCATATTAAAGGGCTTTCCACCTACATAAATTGAATTTAATAGATTATAGCAACTACAATGGGCCCATTAGGATCTTTGGAAAACACAGTTTAGGGCCTTGTTAAAACATACATTTTCTTCATGTTGTATTCCACTTAGAGAGTTTGCTCTGGTAACCTAGGGCTTGGGTATGTTTGTTTTACTTAGTTAAGAAAAATAAAAATAGGAAAGTTTTTTTTTTCAGTAAGATAGTCTACGAAGGCAGGAAGAAAGAAACTTTTAAATTTAATTACATTGTTTTTTGTTTCAAAGAATATATATAGAAAGTGTCATTTAAAAATACTATCTGTCATGCAGACTCACTCTGCACCTGGATGCAGTCCCAGGCAGATGCTTTTTCCGTCTGCCACAGAAACAGCCCAGGGTACTGTGACCTGTCGAGGGTGATGCAGCTGCCTAGGAACACAGGGGAAAAAAATAATAATAATAATCCATCTGTAAAAGTGTTTAGTGACACAGATTACTGTGTATAAAAAAAATACTCCTTTCATGTTTCAGAAGAGTGAGGGTAGGTGTGTTTCAATTTAAGCTGAGGTTATTCATTGTTACTTATCAATGGATATACTTTCATGAAAGGCATTGAGCATAGATTAATTATATCCAGTGTTTTCCATAATGTGGTCTACAGACCAACTACATCAGAATCTCCTGGGTGTTTAGCAATGCCTGTTTCTCCTAAGTCCCTAGATCTACATGAGAAGAAGTCTAGGCATGTGCAGTGAAATTTGTATTTTAATGAACTCCCTTAGAGATTCTTGCACAACAACTGAGATTTGAAAGAAGTGTTTATCTTAATCTACAAACCCAACCACTTAATGTAGTCCACACCCAGAGTCTTATCTAGACTGAAATCTGCTAGCTGGGTGTGTAGTCTGACTGCAGAGTGTGGCTGTAACTCCTTAAACATTCTTCCAGGAACACTTATTTTGAAACCAGTCCTGATCTGTACTACCCACGTTGGATTTACATGAGAAGCCACTGAGCTTTGTGGGTCTAATGCCAAATCTCCCAATTCTAACTTTGTAGTAGCAGTTTTAAAATGTGTAGAGTAGATTTGAGCACAAGTTGTTTATTGGAAATCCTCTCCTCTTGCTAGGACTTTGGCTGTTTTAAAAAAATCATTTTGGTGGTTCAAAATCAAAAGGCATCACCCCAGATGTGACTACTTATGGCCTAGGGATGAACTCCGTGATTATAATGAACTCTAATCTAACTGCACCACTAGCTATACCAACACAAAAGACAGCAAAACCAAAACGCTTTGTCATGTTAATTCTCATTCTATAGCAACGGTTCTCAACCTGTGGGTCGCGACCCCTTTGGCGGTCGAACGACCCTTTCACAGGGGTCGCCTAAGACCATTCTGCATATAAGATATTTACATTACGATTCATAACAGTAGCGGCATTATAGTTATGAAGTAGCAACGAAAATAATTTTATGGTTGGGTCACAACATGAGGAACTGTATTTAAAGGGCCAGAAGGTTGAGAACCACTGTTCTATAGTCTTCCTCAAAAATGGAATTATGAAAACGTGGAATTCTATTATTAACTAATAACCCTATCTCTACATTTCTCTCCCTGTTTTCTTTCATTGTAGTGGTACAAACAGTTGCACCTTTTGTGTGTCTGTGGCACAGATACAAGGCTACATTGAAGGAAAATTCATTTGCTACTGAGAAGCATCAACTACGATGGTTGAAAAAAAAGTAAAACAAATCTCACACTGCTGGCTGAAAGTCCTTAAAAGAATTGCCTGGTTACTTGCTTCACAATGAGCAAATCATCCATGTTCTTGTGAGGTTTTCCAAAAGTTAAAGCCATAAGCACGGCCATTTGTGTCATGTCTTCCACTTACTGGCTGCTAAGACTTGGACCTGACAGAGGGCCTCCCAGCTGTGTTTAACAGCCCTGTGGGGGTTGGTTCTTGATTGTTGATAAGGGTTCCCAGCTGTGCATACTTAGCAGCTCTCTGATTAATATTCTTCCTCCTGCTGTAGAGAACCCCTACTGAATAGAGTTGTTAATACCCTACAAAATCCAGGCAAATAGTGGGCTTTCTCAGCCCAAGGCTGCAGTAAATGGAAAATGTGAAAAGTTTGAAATGAAGTATGAACTTCAAGTTTTGACATGGGAGGAATAAACCAAGAAAAAAAAAGATAATTATTTGGATCCTTAAAGCTTTTAGACTAAATATTCTGACTCATATGGGTTCTGCAAAAGACAGCGATGCTTTGCTATTGGCCTTGCTGTAAGAAACAGATCTTTATTTTCGTTTTTAAGAAAAATTTAAACTTAAATTAGAAATTATTTAAAAGTGCAGCATTGTTACAGTTTTCTTTCCCTATTATATGGTTTCGTTCTCAATTAACTACAGCCTTATTTATATCAGTGGTTTATTATGTTAGAGGCAAATAAAAACTTATGTGTCATTTTCTCTACTCCTCTTATTAGTTAGACTTGACTAACAATTCAATAGTGAATTGTGACACTATCACTATTGAGAGATATAGGCCAGAAAATAGAGATGCCTCCATCTAAAATAGAATTACATGTCTGAAATATCTGAAAAGAGTCTTTAGTCCGCCACTACAAGCTTGCTTTTGAGATTTGTCCTTTCCCTATTAGTTGGTTCCCAGATGGGACAGTAAGAAATCAAACCATTCTCACTACTAATAAATAAATGCCGTACTGGGATCATTTGGGAGATCAAAACACTGTTATGAAAAGATTGTTAGCACCTCATATTTCTTCATGAATCAGACAAGAGAGTTTATTGAATTCTGTGCTAAAGGAATGGAATATAATAGAAGACAGCATTCATGTATCTTAAAAAGACTCAAAACACTGTTAGAGACTCCAGCCAAACTACCTTCCCTTTTTCCTTCAGCAGTCTCAACTAGTCTTATCAGTTCAACAACCATCACCTCTCAGTCCCAAATCTACACCCTACACCTGAGTTCTCTCCAGGTTTCGGTCCACTTTACCCTTTTATCTACTAGACCTGTCTTCTTGGATGGCTTATTTCATTTAGTTCAGTGTATTCAAAACAAAATCATTCCTCTTTTCTCTCACATCTGCTCCTCTTTCTGCATTTTGCTCTTTTCTGTTAGTGGTGATGACATCACCATCCTCCCAAGTTTTGCCCAGGCCCCAAAGTTGTCATTTCTGTTAACTCTTCTTTCTCTCTGCCTCTTGCTTCTGTAGCATCTCATTTCTTATAGTTGCCCTTTTTCATTCCCACACACAATGACCCTAAATTCCAGCCTTCCTTGCTTGTGACTAACCTAACTGAATTCCTACTTCTAATCTCAACCCTCCCAATAATTCCTCCTACAGATTAAGCTCCATTAACCTCCAAAAAGTATAGTGTCAATCTTCCACTCCAAGAGTCAGTGCCTCCCAAACGGTTAGAGAAGGCTGTCCTGACACCGCTAACTTGTCCTCCATGGTAGGTCACAATCCAGTCTTGTCTGACTTTCCAACTTCATTTCACATCATTTCTCTTGTTTAGAATCCTGTGCTTGCCTCAAACCAAGTAACTTGCTGGCCCTTATGTTTGTGCCTTTACTTTACCTTTCCCTTGTTCTGGAACAGCCTTCCCTCATTCCTTTTGACCTAGATCCTGCCTAAAACATGGGAACTTGACCAATAATTAGGTACATAATTTAAATGTAGACTAAAGTTTAAGAGCCTGAGCCATAGAGTAGAACTGCATGGGTCCAAATCCTGGCTCTGCCAACTTATTAGCTAAAAATTGGGGACATGTGGTGCTGTGGTGAGATAAATAAATTAAAGCTCTGAGAATAGTGTCTCAAGCATATAATATCTAATGCTAGACATCATTTGTGAATGAACAACTTTAATTTCTAGGGCTTTACCCTTTAAGCAAGTTTTTATTTAGGTATTAAAAAGTTTAATTGAAGATATGTATAAATAACACATCTCTTTATTTGTGGGCATGAAAAATATACTTCACTTATCTTTATGTAAAACAAAGAACCTATAGTCAGGCATATTAAAGAATTTGTTAAAGACAATTTCAAACAAACAGTAGTATATAGAATAGGGTAAGGAATTCCTATGTATACACCAACTGGCTCAACTCATGGCCAATCTTGTTTCAGCTAGAGCTCTTCCTTTATGATTTTGAAGCAATTCCAGGCAGTCTAATATGTATCTCTAAATGGTAAGAACATTTTCCTATATAACCTCTGTACTATTTAAGAGTAATTTCCTTTTTTTTAGGGTTCTTAAATTTTTTTAAAATACATTTTTTTATTGATTAAGATATTACATATGTGTCCTTATCCCCACGTTATCTTCTACCCCCCCCCCCGCCCCCCCCCCCCCCCCCCCGCTCATGCCCTCACCCTCCCGTTGTCCATGTCCATTGGTTAGGTCTATATGCTTGCATATAAGTCCTTTGGTTGATCTTTCCCCCTTACCTTCACCCTCCCCTACCTTCCCTCCAAGGCCCAACAGTCCAATCAATGCCTCTCCGTCTCTGGATCAGTCATTGTTCATCAGTTTATGTTGTTCATTATATTCCACAAATGAGTGAGATCATGTGGTATTTATCCTTCTCTGACTGGCTTATTTCACTTAGCATAATGCTCTCCAGTTCCATCCATGCTTTGGCAAATGGTAAGAGTTCCTTTTTCTTCTTCCTCTTCTTAAAGAATACCTTTCAGCATTTCATATAATGCTGGGTTGGTGGTGATGAACTCCTTTAGCTTTTTCTTATCTGTGAAGCTCTTTATCTGACCTTCAATTCTGAATGATAACTTTGCTGGATAAAGTAATCTTGGTTGTAGGTTCTTGCTATTCATCACTTTGAATATTTCTTGCCACTCTCTTCTGGCCTGCATGGTTTCTGTTGAGAAATCAGCTGACAGTCATATGGGTACTCCCTTGTAGGTAACTGACTTTTTTTCTCTTGCTGCTTTTAAGATTCTCTCTTTGTCTTTTGCTCTTGGCATTTTAATTATGATGTGTCTTGGTGTGGTCCTCTTTGGATTCCTTTTGTTTGGGGTTCTCTGTGCTTCCTGGACTTGTAAGTCTATTTCTTGGACCAGGTAGGGGAAGTTTTCTGTCATTATTGCTTCAAATAGGTTTTCAAGATCTTGCCCTCTCAATTCTTCTGGCACCCCTATAATTCTGATGTTGGTACGCTTGAAGCTGTTCCAGAGGCTCCTTACACTATCTTCATATTTTTGGATTCTTTTTTCTTTTTGCTTCTTTGGTTGGGTATTTTTTGTTTCTTCGTATTTCAAATCTTTGACTTGATTCTTGGGATCCTCTTGTCTGCTGTTGGATCTCTGTATATTATTCTTTATTTCAGTCAGTGTATGCTTAATTTCTAGTTGGTCTTTTTTCATATCCTCCAGGGTCTCACTAAATTTATCGGCAGTTTCCATAAAATTCTTGAAAAACCTTATAAACGTGGTTTTGAACTCTATATCCAGTCATTTGCTTTCCTCCATTTCTGTCATTTGTGACCTGTTTCTTTGTCTCCACATTTTTTATGCTTCCCTGTGTTGGTAGAGTGGTTTTGTGTGCTAGGTGTCCTATAGGGCCCAGTGGCTCAGCCTCCCCAGTTACCTGAGGTGGACACTCCTGGTGCACCCCCTTGTGGGCTTTGTGCACAATTTTGTTGTAGTTATGCCTTGATTGTTGTAGGTATCACTGGGAGGAATTGACCTCCAGGCCAGTTGGAAGTGAGAATCAGCTGTGTCTGCAGTGGGAGAACTTCTGTGCTGAAGACACCCTTCTGGGGCAAGACTTGTTTCAGTGGGGCTTTGGTGCTCACTGAGTCTGCCCCCTGAGTGTGTCCCTTATGGATCTGAGGAGTTGTAATCTGGATGGTCCTACTCTGACCACTGGGTACACTGGCTCTTGGATCTCTAAGGAGGTGCTAATTTAGTCTCTGCCTGAGGTTACCCAGCAGGAGCTACGAAAAGATCTGCAGATTCCCCTTCCTTTTCTGGAGTTTGGAGGTACCCAGAAGAGGCCCAGCTGTGAAGCAATGCAAGCTGCTGTGCAGCCTTGGGCCTTCTCTTGGAAGATCTGGGTCTGTCTGGCCCAGCTGTAATTTGTTAGGTAATTTTCAGGTTGCAAAGGGCCAGGGCATTCATATGCAAAAGCCTCTGCCGCAGCCTGGGTGGGGCGGGGTCTCAAGGAATCAACAGGGCAGAGCAAGCAGCTATGGCTGATCCTCGGCCCTGCCCTAAGGGGCTGCGCATCTCGGTCTCCTGGTAATTTAATTGCTGCAAGCACCTCTGAGGGAAAGCTGCCCTCAAGTTCCGAGTTCTTCCCGCTGCCAGACAGTCCAGTTTCTCCCCGTATGAGTTCTGGGTCCCCAGAGACTTCCCAGAACCGGAGTTCAGAGCAGTCAGGAGCTTGTGACTCCCTCTGGATTCAAAAAGACAGCCGCATCCTCAGGTACCAGCCCCTTTCCACGTGCACTCGAGCCTCCATACCTTTGCACTTTACTTCTGCAGCTCCTGAGTCTCAGAGTGCTTTTCTCTTTCCTTTTAGTTGTAGAATTTCCACTCAGCCAGCCTTCCTGTAGTTCTGGATGATGTCCATTTTATCTTTTTGTTGTATTTTTGAAGTTGTTGTAGGAGGCAGCAATTTCGGTGTTTACCTATGCCGCCATCTTGGTTTCTCCTCTTAAATTTTTTATTGAATTTATTTATTAATCTATATCCTTTAGGTTAATAAAACTATATAGGGTTCAGGTATACAATTCTACATCTATACATTGTATTGTGTGCTCACTACCCTAAGTCAAGTGTCCCTCCATCACCACTTATCCCCCCTTTACCCTCCCCTACCTCCCCACCCCCCTTTCCCTCTTTAACAGTCATTTCTTAATGTCATTAAATAGTCATTTGGTATTTGGATTTCCAACTGTATAATAAAAGTCATTAATTTTTTAAACAATTTGCTTTAGGCAGGATCCAAATAAAGGCTCACACATTCCCGTTGGTTCCTGTGGTTTTACATGTCTACTAATCTGTAATACCCTCTTCTGTCTCTGTTGTTTTGTTGTTTGCTTTCATTAAATTATTTGTTAAGGAAGCAGTGTTGTTTGTCTTGAAGAATTTCCCAGTCTGGATTTTATTACTTCTCCATGATGTAATTTAATATGTTCTCCTCATCTCTGTTTTTCCTTTAAATGAGTAGTTAGATCAGATTTAAGTATGATGTTTTTGGCAAGACTACTTCATCAGTGGTGTGGCATTCTTCTATCATAAGTGACCTAACGTTGGAAAATTTCTTTTTGTGATGATAGCAGCCATTGATCATCAATACCTACACTCATTAACTCACTTAGGGTTGAAAAATAACAATATTTTAATTTTATCACTTCCACTACATTTATTAGCTGGAATATGTCTAGAGGGCAAACTTTCCCTCATCTATTCTCTGATTACCCAGTGGTATGGTTCACAAAGGGAAGTCCTGATAAATATTTTATTCTTTCCATTGATAAACCATTTTTCAAAATAATGAGCTGATTCTCTAATATCTTTCAGTGGTTACCAATTATGTTTTATTTCATTTGTTTATTTTTTAGTATTATGAACATATTTAAATATATTGTAATTTTCCTATTTGACCTCAAATTGTCTCACTCTTGGTCAGTAGGAACCTCTTCCATTTAGCTTCTGAATCCCTTTCACATGAACCAGGCATCTTTGACAACTCTTCTCTATCCTTTAGGACCGTGGTCAGCAAACTGCGGCTCGCGAGCCACATGCGGCTCTTTGGCCTCTTGAGTGTGGCTCTTCCTAAGCCTTAGGAGTACCCTAATTAAGTTAATAGCAATGTACCTACCTATATAGTTTAAGTTTAAAAAATTTGGCTCTCAAAAGAAATTTCAATCATTGTACTGTTGATATTTAGCTCTGTTGACTAATGAGTTTGCAGACCACTGCTTTAGGATAACATGGTCCAGGCTCCTGCACATTATTTAAGTCCTAATTATATTTCAAAGCCTAACTTAGTTTTCATGTCCAACACGAAGACTTTCTGACCACAAATGACCACAGTACCTACCTCACCACTGAATCCCTGTGGCTCTCAAAGTTGTGGGCTCCTTTGTCAATAATCAGAGGCTGGTCTTCTCTAAATAGCAGCGGTGAGTCCTCATGTCCCCAGTGCTTGGCTAAGGCATTGCATAGAGTTGTTATGTGATCAACTTCTCTGATTACTTTATACTACCTTAGTCAGGTAAGCTTATAAGAATAAGCCTTTCAAGAATTTAATGGGAATAATTTTATTTAGTATGGGGTTTGAGATTCTAAGGTCGGTTAAGACATTTTCTGGTCTTGCATGTATAATTGGATTTTTTTTCCTCAGTCAAGATTCAATGAGTAAAATTAAATTAAGCCACAAACTTTGTAATAGTAATATTAGTAAAAGTTGTAAAAAAATAGTACAGAAGCCATCCATATAACCTTTAACTCAAATGATAAATCATTTGTGTTTCCTCTCTCTCTCTCTCTCTCTCTCTCTCTCTCTCTTTCTCCCTACTTCCCTCCCTCTCATATTTATATGTATAACTATATATAATTATATATAAACAAATATATATACCAGTAATTTGAGAATGTTACTTATGTCATGGCCCTTTATCTCTAAATATTTCATTGTGTATTTTCTAAAAGTAGGGATATTCTCTTACATAATCACAATGATCAGTTTTATAAGGTTACATTAATTCATGTTTTGATTTAACAGAAATAAGTAACACTTATGCACACTTTATAAACACATTTCTCAGGCAGCAGCTCAAAATAATGCCAAGAGATAGATGACATTATTAGGCAAGTTTATCGATAAGGAAACAGAAGCCCTGAAAGGTTTTACTGGTGTTAAATTCTTCCCTTTATAAATCTTGCTGACTCTAATTGAGTGAGACCTCGTAGAAAGTTTATAGATTTAATGCCAAAGCAAACAGAGAAGAAAACTCTCTAGTCCATGCATCCTGGTCAAACAAAAAGCAAATTACAGACAGCATGAGAGGAATGGGTCCTTGGACCTCGTTTCGATTTGCCTGTGATGAGTGTGGAGATCGGTCATTCTCACTAGATTCCCAAGCAGCAGCCGTGACAGAACGAACTGTCTCTCCCCGATGAGTATAAAGTTTCATCTTCTTTCCTCATCAGCAAAATGAAATGACATAGAGAATTTTGAAAAGGGCCTGAAATATTATTACATATATCATTATAATGAAGAAATTTTTACACTAATTCCCAGGTGACTTTGCAGTTTTTAGAATTCACTCTAGATATGGAATGAGTTCCAAATCAGCCAGAAGTACTCTCATTTAAAATGCCATTTTTTAATTTGAAATTCCTCTTTTTTATATATATATATATATATTTTATTGATTTTTTACAGAGAGGAAGGGAGAGAGATAGAGAGTTAGAAACATCGATGAGAGAGAAACATCGATCAGCTGCCTCCTGCACATCTCCCACTGGGGATGTGCCCGCAACCCAGGTACATGCCCTTGACCGGAATCGAACCTGGGACCTTTCAGTCTGCAGGCCGACGCTCTATCCACTGAGCCAAACCGGTTTCGGCTCGAAATTCCTCTTGATGATGTTTTATTCAGAAGTACTTTTGGGAGACCTAATGTGTGTCTCTGCCTATGTACATCTTAGGAGAGGCAGACCAGACTGATGAGGAGAGGGCCTATATCAGCATACCTCATATCCTGCCACTCCCTGCTCATGCTCCATTCACCTGCTCAGACATCACCTTAGGCCTGGCTTTCCTAAAGAGGCACTCTCTTGTTATCTCACATTTCCTAGGATTCATTCATTCTCCCTCCCCTCCCTCCCCTCCTCTCTCCTTATCTCTCCTCTCCCCAAACTGCCTTCTCAGCTAATCTGAAAATACTTTAGGTCATATTATTTGTCATACCTAAAGTTGTGACCACAATTTTAAGCTAAGTGGGAGGGTGGGCTGTAGCATACCATCTTGCTAGCATTTGGACTATTTCTATTTCTTTCATTGGATTGTTTGTCTTCCTATGGTTGAGTTGTAGAGAGTGTTTCTTGAAAAACTATTTGTTCTTCATATACAAAATATGAACCACAATAAGTTTATAATCTTAATTATTAATATATCTGCATGTTTAGTTACTAAAGGAAATTGATATGACTGATTTTATAGAAGTTATTTTGTTAGATTAAGTTCTTCCCCTTGGAGAGATAACTTAATTAGATTTATGTCACAAAAGCAATTAGGTGAGTAATCTTGGCTGTAATCCATTTAAATAAAAGAATTTCAGTTTGTGACATAATAAGTAAGTCTATCAAGACAGTCATTTTGAAGCTTTATAAAGCAGGGGCATTGGTCTCTAAACACAAAATTATCTCAGCCTTTATTTTTATGCATCCTGTATGTGTTAAGTCATGTTTTATTTTTTAAAGTTATTTTTATTGTTGACAGTATTACAAGTGTCTCCTCCCCCGCCCCCATTGACCTCCTCCATGTAATTCATAATATAGCACCTTACATATAATTTTTTTATCTCAGCATTATAACACTACCAATTAGGTAGGTTTAGAAGTTAGTTGCGCCCTAACCCGTTTGGCTCAGTGGATAGAGCATCAGCCTACAGACTGAAGAGTCCCAGGTTCGATTCCGGTCAAGGGCATGTACCTTGGTTGCGGGCACGTCCCCAGTGGGGAGTGTGCAAGAGGCAGCTGACCAATGTTTCTGACTCTCTCTCCCTCTCCCTTCCTCTCTGTAAAAAATCAATAAAATATATCTTTTTAAAAAAGAAGTTAGTTGTTTTTTCCCCAGTGGGGAGTGTGCAGGAGGCAGCTGATCAATGTTTCTGACTCTCTCTCCCTCTCCCTTCCTCTCTGTAAAAAATCAATAAAATATATCTTTTTAAAAAAGAAGTTAGTTGCTTTTGCCAGTTAAAAATCCCAAAAGGCCAATAATGGGAAAGACTATGAAGATTCACACAGCTGCAGAGACAGACGTGTTATTAGACTCAGACCTCCTGTTTCCAAGTGCCAGACTCAGTTCAGTAGATCACAGTTAGGACCTCAAGCTCTGGATTGACAGTTTTTGAAAATCTATCATGTTTCTCAGTATATATTTAGCTGCCAGAGACATACTTAGTCACTTATTTTTTGTCATCATAAGTAACAACAACAAAGCAGTAAATTATTATCTGTTATAAGGTATAAGTCACAGATACTTTTATCTTAGAAAATTATTTAGAAAAGTTCTGTTTTATAACTTCTTTGATTAATCTATATATATGGGTTTCTAGTATACTATGTGTGTGTATTTATAATCAAAAAATTATTTTAATAGTTTAAATTACTGAAAAACTAATTATGTAAGTTTATTTAAGTCTTTACACCTTAATAATTCACCAAAGAAATGTGTTTTGTTTCTGATCTCCTAAACTAAGTAGATTTATTTCTATTCCAATATAGCTGAGAATAATATGTTTCATAGTCTTCTTATAAAGTTTATAAATTTATTTCCTTAGAGTTTGTATTGCTCTCATATATAATAATATAAAATATATTTGCATTTTACATAAAATATATATGTAATCTAACAGGGTAAAAGGATGACTGCGAAACCATGTACATATGCAGGGGAAATCTGAATAAGACCAGTAAAGGGAAAAGAAAGATCTGACAAAGGGCTACAACATTAAATTCATTCTCCAGCCCATCCACAGATTGATCAGGAAAGGGTGGGAGTCTTATGAACTTGAGGTGCTAGAACACAACTTCTGTCTAAACCCTTGGATGATGACTAAACTATTTGGACACAGGAGTGATCCCAAGGAAATCAGTTTATGTCATGGGAGTCCCAGGAGGAGGGGAAAGAGATAAATAAGATACAAACAAGAGCCAAAAACTTCCAAAATTTGATGAAAAATACTAGTCTCTAGATCCAAGAAACACAATAGAACTCAAGTAGGATAAACACAAAGAGGACTACATTTAGACACATCATAGTGAAACTGCTGATAAGCCAAAGACAAACAGTAAATCTTGAAAGCACCAAGAGAAAAACATCATGGAATCACAATAATAATAGTGGCTAATGTCTCTTTACAAACTGTGGAGACCAGAAAACAGTAAAAATGACATATCCAAGAAGAAATTGTCAACTAAAAATTCTATATCCAGTGAAAATATATTTCAAAGATGAAGGCAAAAATAAAGAGATTTCCAATAACAAAAAGTAAAATGAATTTTTGCTAGCAGACATGACCTATAAGAGTTACTAAAGAAATCTTTCAGGCTGAAAATAAATGATGAGAGATAGTAATTTGAATGAATAAGAGGGAAGGAAAAGTACTGGAAATTGTAAATATATGGGTAAATGTAAAAGATTCTGTGTTTGTCTGAATGTGTGTGTGTGTGTGTGTGTGTGTGTGTATAAATGTATACATTTTTATTCTCTTTTCTTCTTTTAATTTCCTTAAAAGCATATTTTAAAGCAGAACTGTAACACTGTACTGTTAGATTTATAGCAGATGGATATAATATATGTGACATAGTAATACACTAAAACGGGAAGGAAATAAAGCTTAATTGTAGCAAATTTGCCATAGTATACTGAAATTAAGTCAGTATTAGCTGAAATAGATTGTGATAAGTTAAAGATGCATATTGTAAGTGCTAGAGCAAATACTTTTTAAAACTCTCACATAAGCTAATCATAAGAGAAAACTAAAATAGCATGCTAAAAATATTTTTAATAAAATGAAGGCAGTGAGAAAAGAACAAAGGAATTAAAATGATATGAGGCACATGGAAATTAAATAATAAAATAGAAACCTTTACCTTACCCAAGGTCACAAAGGATTTCTTCTATGTTTTATTCTAGAAATTTTATAGTTTTAGATTTATATTTGAGTCTAAATTTCATTTGAGTTCGTTTTCTTGTAGGATGAGATTTATGGACTGAAGTTATTATTATTATTTTTTTTTGCACATGGGTAGCCCCATACCAAAATTACATTAAATGTGATCTAAAGTCATATGGGCAGTTTACCTACTCTTAGAAGAAAACTGGGCAGTAGAGCCTCCATGTCTGTCAGCTGGACACCTACCCTGCAAGTCACTCATGAGTGGCTTTAAATGCTTGACTTAGATGTTCATGCCTTTCTTTCATCTTTAAAATGGGATTAATGGTACATTAAATTTCAATTCAAGGAGAATTTATGATTATATATATTTATATTTATGTATTTATTCACAATCACCATAATGCCTCCCCATCCCCCCCAGTGCTGGAAGGACAGAGACTATCTTCTGAGGTCTACAGCTGAGCAAAATGCCATTCAGAAATCTTGGCTTCCAGTGCTGTGGGCCCATCAAGTCAAGAGAATTTTCAGGGACAATGGAGCTAAGCTTCCTTGTCAGATTTTTTAAATCCATTCTATTTTTGTTGTTGTTGTTAATCCTCACCGGAGGATATTTTTTCATTGATTTTAGAGAGAGAGGAAGGGAGGGGAGAGAGAGAGACACACACACATGGGGGCTACCCTGGATTGGTGACCTCCCACACATATGACCAGGACCAGGGATCGAGTCTGCAACCAAGGTATGTGTCCTTGATCGGAATCAAAACTGGGACCCTTCAGTCTGCGGGCCAACACTCTATAGACTGAGCCAAACTGGCTAGGACCTTTCTATTAATTTATGAATCCATTCAGTAATCATTAATTGAGAAACTACAGTAGTTCATTTTATTTTTTAACTGATTTTAAAAAGAGGAAGGAGTAGAGAAAGAGAGACAGACAGACAGACATCAATGTGAGAGTAACATCAGTTGGCTGCCTCCCACACGTGCCCTGACCAGGGATCGACCCTGCAACCTGAGCATGTGCCTTGACCGGGAATGGCACCCATCACCTTTTGTGTGCAGAATAATGCTTCAACCAACTGAGCCACACTGGCCAGGGCAAGAAAGTGCTATAGTTTAGCTCTTGCACTAGGAGCTAGAGATAAACCAGTGAATAAGGAGAATGCAGATCCACTCCTTAGGTCAGCGGTTCTCAACCTGTGGGTCACGACCCCTTTGGGGGTCGAACGACCCTTTCACAGGGGTCGCCTAAATACATCCTGCATATGAGATATTTACATTATGATTCACAACAGTAGAAAAATTACAGTTATGAAGTAGCAAAGAAAATAATTTTATGGTTGGGGGTCACCACAACATGAGGAACTGTATTAAAGGGTTGCAGCATTAGGAAGGTTGAGAACCACTGCCTCAGGTGATTTAAATTCTAGCATGGCCCTTTGGAACCCAGGGATCTGTGGAGAGAGAGGCAGGGAGAAAGGCTTTGCCGTGGCCAAGGCAAGTTGAGCTGCTCTCTGCAGGACTAGGTTAAACCTCATCAAGCCTGTTGCTGCTCTTCATCTTTAATCCTCTCCTATGTGGTGAGAGAAGCTATGTGGAGACATGATTAAAGCTCTTGGGAGATAGAGTTTTAAGTCCAACAAAGTGGTATAATCACAGATTAAACCAAACAGGTAGAGAAAGAATCAAAGGAGGAAAAAAAAATCAAAGGAGGCTGTATTTAGATGATGCATTAGTGAATTTGATATCCATTTAAAGGTATTGAGTATTCTAAAAATCATCTCCTACGCCCCAGTGACGACAACTCTGTCATGGAGGAGAAAATCATGTGTCGTGGATGGAACAGCTTGGCTCTCTTAGCACTGGGCTGGGAGTCTTGTCTCAGGCTGTTTCCCTACGTGAAAATGGAATAGCAGGTATCTTTAACAATTTCCTCCTTTGTCTCTTATAAAAATAAAATAATATAAAAATGAAAGTCATGTGGAAATACAAATAACCTGGTATAACCAAAACAACTTTTAAAGAAAAATCTGAAGGACTAATACTATCTGATTTTAATATTTAACATAAAGATAAAGTAATAAAGAAAGTGTCATGTTAGTGTAAAGATAGACAAATGGAAAAGAATAGAGCCCAGAAATAACCCCACATATAGATGGACAACTTACTTTTAAAAAAGGTACAAAGACAATTCACTAGATAATGGATAGTTTTTTTAACAAAACTGTTGGAACAATTAAATATTTATTTTTTAAATAAAATAATTTCAATTCATATCTGTCACATTATTCATTATAGGTGCATATAGCCACTTTATAAAATAACTAAGTTTATTTATAAATAAAGTCTTAGATATTATACTAAAAAGATAATCCATAAAAGAAAAAGTTGATATGTTAGAGTTTATAAAAATTTAAAATCATTTTTTAAAGACTCTGCTAAAAGAATGAAAAAACAAACTACATTGGGAGAAAATCTTTGCAAATTACATATATCATTAAAGGGTTTTTATCAAAATATATAAATAACTCTAAAAAATCCTATTTTAAAAAAATTAATAAATAATTTGAATAAACACTCTCTATAAACACATGAAAAAAGTACTCAGCATTAGTCATTAAGGAAATGCAAAAGCAAAAAAAGTTTTAAATCCTTGGAAATGTTTGTTATTTAATTTGATGTTTTTATGGGCAAATACATATATCAAAACTTATCAAGTTATATACATCATATCAAAACTTATCAAGTTATATACATCATATATGTGCAGTTTATTGTATGTCAATTATGCCTCAATAAAGATGTAGAAGATTTTAAAATTTAAAAATACCATTACAAAAATAAAAAGCCAAACTATATTTTGGGAGAAAATATTTGCAAATTATATATCTGATAGTATCTAAAGAACTTGTATAAATAATATGTAAAAAACTTTTACAACTCAATGATAAGTTAGGCAAATTAATTAAAGAGGAGCAAAAGATTTGAATGTGCACTTCATCAGAGAAGATATGTGTATGGCTAATAAGCACATAAAAAAATCATTAATCATTAAGAAAACTCAAATTAAAACTGCAGTGAGGTATCACTTTGCACCCACTGGAGTGGCTGTAATAAAATAAGACTGACAATACCAACTGTTGGTGAGGATTAGTAGAAATTTGAAACCCTTATATGCTGATGATGGTAATGTAAAATGATACAGGCACTTTGGAAATAGGTTTGGAAGTTTCCTAAAAAGTTAAACATGCACTTATTATATGATCTGGTAATTATACTCCAGGATATTTATTTACCCAGGAGAAGTTGTAATACATGTATGTCATTGTCCGTAGCACCCTTATTTAGAACTAGAGGCGTGGTGCATGAGATTCATGCACTTGGGGAAGAGTGGGGTCCCTCAGCCTGGCCTGCACCCCCTCGCAGTCCAGGAGTCCTCGGGGGATATCCAACTGTCGGACATCCTTAGCATTGCTGTGGAGGCGGGAGAGACTGCCGCCACTGTCGCTGTACTTGCCAGCCATGAGCCCAGCTTCTCACTGAGCAGCGCTCCCCCTGTGGGAGTGCACTGACCACCAGGGGGCAGCTCCTGCATTGAATGTCTGCCCCCTCGTGGTCAGTGCGCATCATAGCAACTGGTCGTTCCACTGTTTGGTTGATTTGCATATTAGCCCTTTATTATATAGGATAGCTAAATATGGGAAATTGGTAAATGGATAAACAAAATGCCACACATATATCCATACTAAGAATACTGCTCAGAAATTAGTAATGAACTACTTATCCTTGCAACAAAATGGGTAAACTTCAAAACCACTATGCTGCATCAAAGAAGCCAGACCAAGAAAGGCTGCATGTTGTATATGAAATTTCCAGAAAGAAAATAAAAAGAGAGAGAGAGAGAAAGTGTATCAGTGATTGCCTGGGCTGTAGATATGATGTGCAACTGACTACAAATTTGACACAAGAAAGCTTTCTGCATGATGGGAATATTTTAATCCTGAATTGTGGTGATGGTTGCACAATGAAATAATTGTAATGAAACTCATTGAACTGTACATGTAAAACATGTCATTATTATGGTGTATAAGTTGTACTTTAAAAATAAAAAAGATATCTAGTCTGGAAGTAGGAATTTGAGACTCATTAGCATATACATGGTCACTATAATTATGAAAGTGGAGAAGATGCCTAGAGGAAGTCCATTGAAAGGGAAAATTTAAGAACCTGGTACAGATCCCTATGGACTAGAAATGCCTAGAGCACCCAGCACAAAAGAAAATGAGAAAATGTGGCTATAGAAGTAGAAAGAAAAAAAACACCAAATATTATAGTGTCTCAGCAAGCAAGTATTGCTCAGAGGGTGCTGGTCAAAATAAAAGATACTAAATGCTATAAGTGGCTCAAAGAAGAAAACACACCAAAAGGTGTCTAATGGTGGCACCTAAGACCTTGGAATGACCAGCTTCTGAGGAGCAGGAAGGGTACAGGGCAATCTGGAGTAGACTTTGAAGTGAGTTAGAGGCAATGGAATGCAGACAAGAAGTCTGGGAGGTCTGCTTCAATGTTTATCTGAAAATGGACAGAGGCAGATGAAGCAGAAACTGACAGGAGATGCAAGTGAGAGATTTTTGTTTCCATAAAAGTTCAACTGCACATTTCACTGTAGTTGGAAAGATGTGAGTAGGAGGAAGGATGTTGAGGATTCAGAGGAAAGGGCATCAACCCTATCTAATAAAAGGGTAATATGTAAATTAACCACCACTCCGCGACAAAGATGGTGGCGCCCATAGTGGCCGGGACGGGACGCTGGAGGTGTTGCCCAGCAACGCTTGCCCAGTGTCTGGCCCAGCTGCATGGAGGGAGGGGTAGGGAGGGGCCTTGGGCCAGAGTCAGCCTCGAGGAATGCCCAGCATCTGCGCCTTGGCCGGATGGAGGGAGGGGAGGGCAGGGGCGTTGGGCTGGAGTTCGAGGCGAGGGATACGGGGCTCTCAGCAATGTGAGCCTAGCGTCTGTGCTGAAGGAGGGGAGGGGAGAGGCCTTGGGCCGGAGTTCACAGCAAGTAATGCTGGACTCACGGAGTCCACCTCCAGGGATGCCCCGTGTCCGCACCCTGGCCAGAGGGAGGGAAGGGCAGGGGCCTTGGGCCAGAGTCCACGACGAGGGATGCTGGGCTCACTGCAATGCCAGCCCAGCATCTGTGACACACTGAAGTAGGGGAGGGGAGGAGCCTGGGGCTGGAGTCCCTGGCAAGGAACACTGGGCTCATGGCAATGTGTTCAGCTTTAGAAGTTATTTACTAACCATCAGTAAGTAAATAACTTCTAAAGTCGAACATGTGTGCTTGGCCGGGTGAAGAGAGAGGAGGGCAAGGGGCCTCAGGCCAGAGTCTGAGGTGAGGGATGCTGGCATCTTTGCAGGCCAGGCTGAGGGACCCCTCCCCCCCCCACCCCAATGCACGAATTTTGTGCATCGGGCCTCTAGTTTAAACATAAATTGCATGAGAAGAAATAGATGGAATTGAAAGCACAGGTTGAGGGATAAGTATTAAAGAGAGAATGAAACAGTTCTTCTATGCATAAGAATAGAGGGAATGGTGGTATAGATGTAAGTTAATTCATAGATTTCAAGGCATTAGGGAAAAGCTTCTTGGATGGCTTCTGCTTTCTCTGCAGGAAGCATGGCCATCTGAGAGTAAGAGCAGAAACCCTAATACTAAGGATTTGAAGGGAATAGAGTAGATTAACGACCTAGAATGAGGTTAGTCATCATGAATTTATAATGGTGCTTCACTGCCCCATTATATAATTTTCTCCTGAATTAGTCAACAGCTTAGGAACAAGAGAGAAGATGGATAGTTGGATTCTTTGAACTTGGCGCCACCGGGAAGACGGAGAAGATCCAGGGTATACTAGTATAGAGTGGAGATAACAGAGCAGTTGAAGGATAGATCGTGAGTATGGACAAAAATGCAGACCCTGGGGGCTGATGGACATCACCTTCACTTGGGTTGCCCTGAAACAAGGTTCAAGACAATGCTTGGGGCAGGTAGTTTATCTGAGAGGGATCTCAAGAAACAGGTGTTAAGGGGCGGGGAGGATAAGTCAAGTAACAAGAAAAAGTTCATAAAAGGGTATGTTTTAAGCTGGTTATCATTGTAGGGAACTGGGACTGAGTTATGCTGGGGATCCTCTGAGGAATCATGGGGAACATGCCTTGTAGTTGTCTCTATAGGCTAGGAAATGGACGCATGAATCCACCCACCCCTGTCACTCTTTGGCGGAAGACTGCTTCCAGGGATCTTATACCCTCCCCTACCCCACCTCCCTTCCAGGCTGCCTTCTGGGGATGAAAAAATACTCCAGCCTCAGAAACACCAAAGTCAGGAACACAAAGATAGGAAGGAAAGTTGAGCTTGAGGTGAAATGTGGACAGCATCCAAGACTCCATAGGAACTGAACACCACAACTTGAGCAGAAAACTGAAGGAAGCTTAGGGCATGTGGTACAAGGTCAAATTAGACCAATTGAATGAAAGTCCCTGTGAATCAAAGTAATTGAGCAAATAACGCGAGATAATAGGAGTTCTTTGACCATGTGCAAGTTACATATGTCCTCTGAGATGTGAATTTATCATAGGTAAATGGAGATGAGAACCCCCACTTATAATTACTGCTAGAATTTAAAAGAGTCCTTACTATGCAAGCACTTCGCATGGATTCTGGCATGTAGTAAGGCATATAAAACAGAAGCTAATATATTATTGCTGGTATCTATTGAAACATTAGTAATGCTAATAACTACTGTACCTGCATAATGGATAATAATTGATTAATTCAACCTCTATAAAAAGGTTTCACTACTTACCTAAATGTAATAGTTTAAATACCAAAGCATTGTGGTTTTGTTGGGAAGGACATTAACTTTTCACATAGTTTTGAAATTAGTTTCATCAAAGAATAGGCATTGGAAAAATCTTAAATGTAATCTAATTCCCATTCATCCTCTTTCCTTTGGTTGGGATTGCACTTAAGTTTCTATCAGTCTAGAATGATTTATTGTATTTTCCAAGAAATCTTCAGAGATGTTCTGTTGGGTTTGTATTTTTAATTTTTTCTGCTTTTGAACTTATCCAAACACTGAAAAGCAATCTAAATGCATCTACTCTCCAACAACCTCTGGTGGCAAATAAAATTTCCTTTAATTCTACCTTAAATCTGTAGTGCTGTGTTTTTACTCATTTTCTTCTCAGTGAATAAAAAAGTAACAGCTGGTTACTATTGTCAACTTTCTTTTGTTCAGGAGTTATTTAGTATGCAATGCTTGAATATCATTATGTTTTTGTCTGGATATAGAATTCCCCCTGCCTTTTTATCCCCCAAAGAATGATAGAATTTACAATGGAGATGCTTTAGAGTTCACCTAGTCCCAAATATAACCTGATGAATTAATACCAGTTAAAATATTAATGTCATCTTGCATTTCTTTTTTATTGCTTGTAGTAAATTACCTGATATATCCTTTGCTCAGTTACCAATTGGGATATTATTCTTTTTCTTATGTATGATAAACACTGTGTGTTAACTAGTAAGCCACCATATACTCTTCCCCATTTTTTTCACTTGCCTTTTAGTTTAGCTTGTGGTATTTATTGTTGTCTTGCAAGTATCCTATATAATAAAAGGGTAATATGCAAATTGACCCTAACAACAGAATGATTGGGAATGACTGGTCACTATGACACACACTGACCACCAGGGGGCAGATACTCAATGCAGGAGCTGCCCCCTGGTGGTCAGCACACTCCCACAAGGAGAGCTCTGCTTAGCCACAAGCCAGGGTGACGGCTGCCAGTACAGCGGTGGTGGTGGGAGACTCTCCAGCCTCCTCAGCAGCACTAAGGATGTCCAACTGCAGCTTAGGCCTGCTCCCTGCTGGCAGGTGGACATCCCCCAAGGGCTGCCGGGCTGCCAGAGGGATGTCTGATTGCCAGCTTAGGCCCAATACTCCAGGGAGCTGGCCTAAGCCAGCAGGTGATCATCCCCCAAGGGGCCCCAGACTGTGAGAGGGCACAGGCCAGGCTGAGGGACCCCCCGAGTGCACAAATTTTTGTGCACTGGGCCTCTAGTCTATATATATATATATAATGTAAAAGCCTAAGCTACCATTGCATCCAAAACAACTGAACGGACGACCAAACAGGCTGCATGGGGCGAACAGGCTGGCAGGGGGGTTAGTGAGGGCCGACCAAATGACTGAGCAGCAGGCTGCATGGAGCAACCAGGCCAGCAGGGGGGCAGTGAGGGGCGACCAAACCACTGAACAGCAGGCTGTGTGGGGCAACCAGGCCAGCAGGGGGGGCAGTTGGAGGTGACCAGGCCAGCAGGGGGGGGGGGCAGTGAGGGGCGACCAGGCTGGCAGGGGGGCAGTAAGAGGTGACCAGGCCAGTGGGGGAGGCAGTTAGGGCTGACCAGGCCAGCAGTGGGGGGCAGTTAGGGGCGATCAGACAGGCAGGCAGGTGAGCAGTTAGGAGCCAGTGGTTCCAGATTGTGAGAGGGATGTCCAACATCCGGTTTAGGCCCTATCCCCAGGATCTGGCCTAAACCAGCAGTTGAACATCCCCTGAGGGGACCCAGATTGGAGAGGGTGCAGGCTGGGCTGAGGGGACGCCCCCCCATGCACGAATTTCATGCACCGGGCCTCTAGTATAATTAATATTTTGTCACATATATAATTTTTTCTATTATAAATTTCTTCTCTAGGTTCCATGCTTAAAGACCTCTGACTTACCATGAGCTCTAAGCTATGTTCACTTATATTTTCTTCTGCTCCTTTAATATTTTCATTTCTAAGTGGGCTCTCTAACCTATACAGAATTAAATTAAATACAAGACTGCACATTTATTCTTAATAAAGTCCATGTTGTTTATTATAGTATATCATTCCAGTCTGTTGTAGCATTTCATATTACAAATCTGTTATATATACTTTCATGATATATAATATATTAGTGATTCTCACCTAGAGGCCATTTTGCCCTCTGTGGGAAATTTGGCAATGTCTGGAGATATTTTTATTTTTAAGATTGAGGGTAGAGGGGCTGGGGGAGAGGCTGGCTACTGGCCTCTAGTGAAAAGAAGCCAGAGATGATGCTAAACATCCTACAATAGAGAGGAGAGCCCTAAACAAAGGATTGTCAATGATGCCAAGATTAAGAGAACTTGATAAGTGTGAGATATTGATCCATTGGGTACCATTCCTCTACCAGTTTTATACCCACTGTAGTAATATAACCTAGTCTGTATTTCTTTTTCCTTCTCGTATTATTTCCTTATGATACAATCTTAGAAGTGAAATCACTGAGCCAAATGAAATGAACAGATTTAAGACCCTGATATATATTGCCAGATTGCCCTCCAGAAAGTTCCTTATTGCTTATAGAGGCAAATAAATAATCCTTGTTTTATTTCTACTCTAATCATTTTTATGCAGCTTTTCTTGGACCTTTAAACCCCTCTCTGATTCTAGATCTCAGAATTATTTTTTAAGGAAATGTTTCTTTCAAGGGATTAACAAAGTAATCACATTTTTATAAATACCCAAACAGTGTAACTCTTTTGTTTTTTCTTAGTAAAGGTATATATATACAATATTTTTCATTGTATAAATTGTTTCTTTCTAGGGTGAACAAGGAGAAAAAGGCGATCCAGGTCTGGCTGGCATTAATGGAGAAGATGTAAGCCCAACTCTCTTTTTTCTAGTAGGCTTTACATTTTGCTACTGAAATATGTTGGCTACCTGATGCTATTACGATTCAACTACAGTGTAAGAATAAAGGCAATTTTTTCACATGGCTTAGTAGAGACCCAGAGGTTTTAATTTCACTACAGGTTGTTCCTTGACTTTATATACAGTTGACTGTTGAACAATGTGGTATCAAACCTTGCACCGTTGAAAATGTGCATATAACTTTTGACTGCCCCAAAACTTAGTTGGTTCCACGGTGTGCGTGTGTGCGTGCCAAAACATACACACACACACACACACACACACACACACACACACACTGCCTCTGTGGGTACCAAAATCCAAGGAAGCTCAAGCACTCTGGATAAAATGGAATAGATCAATGTTTATAGGTGACCCTCCACATGCATGGGCTCCTAACCACAGATCAGAAATAATACAGGTATTTATTGAAAACAATCCACATAGCAGCACAATTTACAATAGCTAAGATTTGGAAACAGCCTAAGTGCCCATCAACAGATGAGTGGATAAAGAAGCTCTGGTACATTTACACAATGGAATACTCTGCATCTGTAAAAGAGAAGGATCTCTTACCCTTTGAGGCAGCATGGAGAGACCTGGAGATTATTATGCTAAGCGAAATAAGCCAATCAGAGAAAGGTAAGTATCACACGATGGCACTCATATGTGGAATCTAATGAACAAAATAAACTGATGGACAAAATAGATCCAGAGACACAGAAGCATGGAACAGACTGTCAAATTTCAGAGGGAAGACAGGGGAGGGAGGGTGGGTGAGAAGAGATCAACCAAAGAACTTGTATACATATATGCATACCCCGTGGATACAGACAATAGGGTGGTGAAGGCCTGGTCGGGAGGAGGCGGGCTAGAAGAGGTCAGTGGGGGGAAGAGAGGGACATATGGAATACTTTCAATAATAAAGATTAAAAACATAAAAAGGAAATTTGTGTACACATGGACCCGTGTAGTTCAAAGCCGTTGTGTTACCCTTAACAACCCTTTCTTCCTTGTTTCTGGCTTGCATTTTGTCTAGTCTTCCTTTCTCTCTCTTTTCACTTCTTACATTCTGCTGTGGCCTGTGTTCTTACCCAGGGGTCACTTTTCATCCTCCCCCAAATCTCCATCTACGGAGGGTCTGGAAAGGTAAGATCACAGTGGTGAAAAGAAAAGGCAGAAAGGAAGGGAAACGTGTGTCTGTGTTGCTCACCCTCCCCCTGCCGGAGTTCCTCAACCTCATGGATACCCTTGCCTGTCACACCTCCGATCCTACTATCTCCTCTCCTTCCCCTTATGACAGTTATTCCTGGAGCTTTACTTAGATTCTTATGATGAAATTGAAGGGCCCAAATCTGGGTTTTTCTCTGAAATGTAGATTAATCTTACTTGAGGTCATCAACCTCACCACTTACTACAGATCCGCTAACTTTACCAGGGAAAGTGTCCACAATGAGAATCGTATTTTTCTCCCGCAATTTTATTTTTTCACCTGCATGAAAAACATTTTTGAAAGGCTCTGAAGGGCCACACTACCTGCTTTATGGATAAAAGAATAACAAAGCTAGATTTGATTCCTTAATGCCATAGAGGCATCAAATCCCTCTATAGCAAACCCCATCTTGCCTATAGCAGGTCACTGCGTGGGAAGGGAGGCTGATCATGACAGTCTTTGGGGCCTCTGGACAAAGTAAGAGGTTCACCCCAGTTGTGTGGAGGGTTCCTCCAAAGCCCCGAGAGTTAGTGGTGAACACTGGCATGAGGCCTGACCCCAGGGTTTCACTGTTATTTACTTCCTGAGAAGCCACCTTTGCATCTGCAGTGTGACCCTCATTCTTTTTCCTCTCCCCTTTGAAGCCATATTTATACACCAGAGAACAGGAGCCGGCACCTGTGGCTTGCAGCGAGGGGAGCCTCTGCCTCTTCTCTACCTCCTGCTGTACATCAGGACCTGCACTGTCACAGCCCTGGGCCCACACATTTAAATGGAGCCTCTGATTCACCTCCCTCCCCTGTCATTGGAGGTCCCTGATGCAGTGGTACCAGTTCCGGAGTGGAAAGCCAGGGTCCAGTTTGTGTGCCAGCTCTGCCACCAGCTGAGAATAATTATTTCTCAGAGTCTATAAAGTGACGAACTACGAATAGATCCTGAAGCCCCCATAACTAAGATTTCCTTCAAAGAGGTTAAGATTGTACATTTGGAAAGCATGAGGAAATTTAAAGCATCCACGCAGGTTTTCTGGGATTCCTGCTACATGTAAGGCATTGTGGGAACAATAAAAGAGTAATACAGCTGGAGCCACAGTGTGGAAAGTATGTATGTGAGGATGCTTGTCCTTCCTCCTCTGCACAGAGAAGAGAGATGGTCCAAGCTGTGTTAAATGAAGATTTGTCTTATGGAGAGTTGGGGCTTTTGCCTGTGTTTTTTGTTTGTTTGTTTGTTTGTTCTTCTATCATACTCTTCATGAAAGCAAAGACCTTTTCTTGAAATCCCTAGTACTTCATAAATTTTTTGGAGTGAATATATTCTCAATAATATTTGCTAATGTTTCATTTTAAAAACTGAGAGATTGTTAAAATAGTCTAAAATATAAGTATATGGAGCCTGAATTAGAATAGCAGAGATGGAAGGGAGGACACACAATGATATTGCATAGGTAGACTATACAGTATGGTACTTGATTACAGTGAAGACTCAAAAATAACCCAAGGTTTTGACCATTCATTATGGGAAAGATGTTATCTTACAGGAAATGTAGTAATGTTGAAACAAATTAACTATATTGTTGCACAGATAACCAAGCTACATTTATGTGGGCTTTCTGAGATAGACAAGCAAAATAAATTTTTTAGAAGTTTATTAAGATAATGTTAGAATTGGAATAGAGAAAGGATTATCCCAAATACTTGAGAATAAAGCTAGAAAGAGGCCTGAGGGATTGGAACCTGACATACATTCACATTAACTTAAAGATTTGAGGAAAACTTTTATGGTGTCTGAAAGTAAGGTGACGTGGCTTTTTAGAATTAATCAACTGATACACAGATGTACTTGAGTGCCCATTAAATGCCCAAACACTCTGGCCGCCATTGTATGAGTCCAAACCTGAGTAGATCAACTCGTCGTGAGAGCCCACAGCCTGGTGAGCGCAATGACTGTTCCACTTTGAGGAGGATCTTGGAAGTGTCCTTCACATGCCCCAGTCACAGGCTGCCATTTCTTTAACCACATCGCTGTCTAATGTAGCTCATTAGGTACACCATAAAGCATGATAAAGCACAGTGACTAGCTTTTCACAGTTGGTTACTTAATTAACATGTAGATGATACTATTTTCCTTTCCTTAATTTTGCCAAAGATATTTAGGAGTCATGACTAAAGAGAAATAAGGAAAGTAATGGAAGTTCTCCTCCTTCCCCTTTACCACAAATCGGAGTGAAGAATCAAGTGTGCAGCTATTATAGCATTGGTAGTGGTTGTTTATTGTTTACCAACTGTTTTCATGAGGAATTTGAAATTCGATCCTCACCCTAGCTTTATGGGCTAGCTAGACTATTTCACAGTCAAGAAATAAAGGCTTGGGAAATTAAGCAACGTTCCTTTAGAAAATGGTAAAAATCAGCCCCTTTCACCCTACACGTTTAACTGAAAAGCCTCTTATTTTCCCACTAACTCATGCCACCCATGTTATTGTCTATTTTTCAATGCCAAAGTAAACAGACTCTGCAAACTAAAAATCACTCGGCACTTATGACAGTGACTTTGACTTTCCATAAGCACAGGTACGCATTTGTAGGGAATGAAGGCTATTATAATAGCTATTTCCATTTGAATTGAAGTCAAGCCATGATGGGTATTATAACTTCAGGAATATTCTGTTAGGATGTGTAGTGAATCAAATCAATGGGCCAGCTCACTCCAGCTTCTTTCCAAGTCAGAGAAAATTGGAAGAATTTAATATTTCTACTACATGAACCAAAGGCCCTTTTTATAGTCTTTATTCTTGCATATTACATATACCTTGATGTAAATGTATCTTTTAATAATTTCTGTGCCAGATTTCCTACAAAATGTGCAAGCTCACTTCAGAAAGTGCAAGCCTTGTTTAAAGGGGAGGGTGCAGTGGTTCGATCTCTCTCAAGGGGGTAATGTTGGCATTTGGGGCAAGACATTTCTTTGCCATGTGGGACTGTCTTACAAGAGCAGAATGTTCAGCATCCTTGAAGCTCACCAACTAAATACCAGTGGCAAATCTTAGTCGTTAGGACAAAAAAAAGGCCCTGACTTCTTTTTAAGTTCAAGCTTGAGTCTCTCTCTCTCTCTCTCTCTCTCTCTCTCTCTCTCTCTCTCTCTTCCTCCTCCTCCTCCTCCTCCTCCTCCCCCTCCTCCTCCTCCCTCCCTGTGTGTGTGTGTGTGTGTGTGTGTGTGTGTGTATAAACTGTGGATTGATCGCTAGCATATTTGAGTATTAGACCAACAGTATTGACTAAACACATACAGTTTAAATATTAAATACTAGAGGCCTAAAGCACAAAATTCATGCAAGGGGCTCGGCCCTCGCAGCCCCAGCTTCATCCAGAAGGTCATCCAGAAGGACGTCCAGAAGGTTGTTCAGCTGTCTGGTTTAATTAGCATATTACACTTTTATTATTATAGATTGCATACCAAATATATAGTTTAAATAATGCATGGCAGACATATATTGAAATTGTCAAATTTTAGAATTGCTGCAATTTAGCCTGCAATTCAAAATACAAGACCCCAGCTTTAAGACATTCTAGTTTATAATTAAATGATTTTGATTGTGGCCTACTGTGAGACACATTCAACAGTGGCATCTCAGAACAGACTTGAGAGGGAGACTTGCAACATTGTCAACGTGGCCTTTGAAGCCAGCCTACCTGGGCTCAGATCCCAGCTCAGCCACTGCCTGGCTGTCATACTACTTGGTACGTTACTTATACTTTCTGGACGAGTCTCTTCATTTACACAATGGGGTCTTCATATTAATAATATTTAACTCAAAGGCTTTTGCTGAGGATTATAGGACTTATCCTATGTAAAACATGTAGAACAGTGACTCACGTACAGTAAGAGCTATGTAAACATTTGCTGTTTTTAGAAACTGTTAAATAAAACATGCTTACCTCTAATAGAAATAGCTATTCATTCATTTGTTTGTGTGGGGTTATATCATCTTAGAAAAGTAGATTTCAATCACTGAGTTTAGTCTCTTCCTCTGCATCTTTATTATTGTCTTTCAAACATTCCTTATCAGAATTACAGCAACTGGTGTCCTTAAAATAATCATGTTAATCTCCTTATACCAATGCAATCTGTAATCCTGAATAAAAAAAATATTGGAATAACAAAGCGAATAGCTGGTGCCATTGCTGGGGAGTAAGATGCAGTCAGTGGAAGATAGATAAAGCATCATCGATGGGTTAAAAATTTTAACAAATAACATTATTTTGTATCATCTTCTGATTTTCAAAAATGCTAGATTTCATGAGTAGATCTTCCAATAAAAACTAATTTAGTCATCTACCTGCTTTTATAAATGTGGTTACAATCGTCCTTCAGCTTTCCACTTGCCTTTGGATGAAGTTCTGTCTCTGCTTCGCATACAGAATCAACTACTGTACTTTTCAGAATCTTTATACACATGAATTTTATTGAGAACCTTGGTAATAGATGCCAACCTTATTCAATATTGAATTCGGAGTCTGTTCCATTTGATTCTTTATGCTTTATGGTGAGCACTATGTCTTTTTCTCCCCAGTATTCAATAACCATGGATAGCAGCACCAGTGTGACATGAGGAGAAAAATTGCACTTGAAAAAAGCATTACAGATCTGTTTCTCAGAACCTATTATGATGCCACGGCCTTAAAAACATTGTACTCTGTCACAGGAAGACATGAGTTACATGGGCCCACTTCAGTGGCCATAAAAGCAGAAGCTTGACGAAAGCAATACTTCTCAATTGCATTTTATCCTTATGTGAGTTAAAGCACAATTGTACATATCCATCAACATGAGTACAAAACTCAACTATTAATTATCCATTCAACTTGGACTTGAAAAGTAGAAGCAGCATTTATTAAGTACCTACCATGTGCTAAGTGTTCTTACAACATATGATTCTCAGAATAAGCCTTCCAGATAACTATTATTTATAATGTGTTTTATAGGGAAGCTTAAGTAACTTAGTGAAGGTTATGCATAAAATGTGACTCCTGCCTGGCCGGTTGGTTCAGTTGGTTCAGTTGGTTGAGCGTCATTCATACACCAACAAGGTTGCACGTTCGATTCCCAGGCAGCGCACATACCTAGGTTGCATGTTCAATCCCCATTACAGGTGCAAAACCAACTGGTCAATATTTCTCTCAGACATCGATGTTTCTCTCGCTCTCTACCACCACCCTGTTTCAGCCATCCTGCTCCCTTGACTGAAAAGCTGCTATAGCGCCTTCTCTGCTTCCACTCTTGCTGCCTTTAGTCTATTTTCATGTTGTAGCCAGTGGTTTATTTTTGAAACACAGTCAAATCAGGTCATTTCCATGTTTAAAACAATAAGTGGCTTCCCATTTGTACTTACAACAAACCCTATCCTTCTTACTATGGCCAGCAATTTGTGTGCCATGACCCCTGGCTAACCTTTCCTTACTCTCTGGTTCCTGACCTGCTTACTCATGACACTCCTTTCGCCCTCGGGGCTCTGTGCTAGCTGTTCCCTCAACGCCAGTGCTTTCCCCGGGATCATTGCATGGCTGGATCTTTTGAAACAACAAATGTCACCTCCGCACACAGGCTGCTTCCGACCACCCCAGCTGAAGTAGTAGTTCTCACTTCCTTCACGTCTATCACATTCAGCGGGTTGACCTATTTATTGTCAGTCACCTTTATCTTAAAGCATGAGTTCTATAAGGGCAGAGATCTTGATTTTTGTTAAGGAAAAAAATTATTAAAATGGTAAGGAAGACTTTTTACTCAAGACTGTTGCTTATATGGGTATTACAATAGGGAAGAGAGATTGTGTTCAACGCTGAATACAAATAGAACAAATGGGATTTATAGCCAGCCCACAGAGTGATGAGTCAGTGAATGGAAAATTACTAAGAACAGACAACAAGGGTAGGGGGATTCTTGCTAACGGCAGGCCAAAGACATCAAATATGGGGGATGAGGAGCCTGATCAGATATCAAGGATGGGGGGCAGGCTGGGGACCAAGATTGAGGCCTCATCAAGAAGAGAGCTCAAAGGAGCCTGACTAAAGTTTGGTCAAGGAGAGAGTCTTTGTGAACTTCTTGCTCTTCTTTTGTACCTCTGTATCAGAGAACTACATTATGTTGTGTATTACATAATGTTATGTATATAATATTATTTTAAAATATAATATTACAAATTCAAGACATATGTAAAAATATAACATTTCTAGTAGCTACATTAGGAAAGTTAAAAGAAATAGGTGAAACTAATTTTAATAGCATATCTTATTGAATCCCATGTCCAAAATGTTGCTTATTATTTTGATATATGTATAATCAACATGGAAAGTATTAATAAGTAATTTGCATCTTTTTTTGTACCAAATATCAAAAAGCCAATAGTATTTCACACTCACAGCACATCTCAGCTCAGACTAGCCACATTGCAAGGACTCAAAAGCTACACGCCATTCATGGCTATTGTGTTGGACAGTGCAGGTCTGAAGGCTGAAAGAGTGACTGCACACAGGCATGCAATAAATGTTTATTGACTAAGTGGATGAATGAAGGAGTGCATTAACAATAAAAACTGGTTACAGGACTGGTAGTTTTGTTCCCACAAGTGTTCAGAATATGTGGGTTGAAAGTTTCACTCCAGAGGCAGGTACAAATAGAGCATGTGCTGCTCGAGTTGGGAAGGAATGGATATTTCAGAGAATAAGAGAATATGACATCTCAAAGATGATTTATTTTTCACTCATCTTTGGTCTATAACTACTCCAAGGTAATGATGAAAGAAACATCGCTATAAACTACATCGCTATAAACTACATTTGTGTTTATGCAATTACAAAGGGTCGTTTTCTTTTTCCACTTAGATGCTCTTTTCATTCATTTTTTTTTCCTTTAAGTATAAGACTACAGTTTTCACATACTCTCTGCAACAAGATTTTAAGTATCCAGTTTCTTTTGTTCCTTTAAATTTATTGTTAGCTTCTGCATTGAGGAAGCTACAGGTGATGGCACTAGGCATTGTTTATTTACTACAAAATGTCTGAGCAGTGATAGCTGGACCCTTCAGGAACAGTAAGACACTTAGATTTGCTGTGCATTGTATGGCTTCCGAATATTTCTTTTTCCATTATTGTTCTTCCCTCGTTCAATGTGTTAAATTAAGTACAAGGAAAGATATTTTTTCCTATTTACCACACAGTCAAGGTATGTCTATCTAGCTTTCTTTGTATTTACACTGTGAGTACATTTGGCTGTAGAACTGATCTCCTGTGGTGAAATGTGTTGTAATATTCTGAAAGCTGTCATTTCTGAGTCAAATCAACTAAAGGCCCACTAAAACACCCAAGAGTCTAGGAGATTTATGAATACATTTACTGTCTGATATGCTGTATCTTATATAGTTTCATTTGATAGCTTTATAAATCCAGGTTTAAAAAAAAAGAGAAATTCAAGAACTAAATCACACTTTAAAACAGAAAAGAGATTACATTTTAGCTTCAGCTTTGTGAGTGGTTGGAAAAGAATACATCTTTCATTTCTTTTCCCCCAACAATGAGATTTCTTGATAGAGACATAAAAATATTTTTTTAAATTTAAATCTTGAATTTTGGGGGCAAATCAATGCTAAATCAGAGGTATTTACAACATCTCCAAATTTAATCCAAAGTGGATACTTAAAAGCTCATATAGATCTAAGTGATATTCTCCCAGATGGTGAATTAATGTCATTTTAGCAGGAAGCAAAGTTGCACAAATATGCACAATGGAGGACTCACACTGATTTAACATATCTATACCCACCGCAGCGCAGATGTTGCTTGTCATTTCACTGCCAGTTGTCTCCATTTCTCTCCATTCCACACACTGCAGAATGTGGTTTGGGAGCTCAGTAAATTATGATTTATTTTGTGACTAATGACTCGTTAGAAATGGAAGCTTTCTGTGCACTGTGTATAGAAATCACATCGGTTTTATTTTTTGTACAGGGTTTGAAAGGTGACTTGGGTCCTCGTGGTGCACCTGGCCCCAAAGGAGAAAAGGTATCATGCTCACCGAGAAAAGTGCCGATCTTAAGAAACCCCCGAGAACCTGCGCAGTGACTTTTCATTGATCCTGTTTAACTGCCAAAAGTTAATTTTGTTCAAATGAACCAAAGGCTGTTATGTTAAAGGCATCTGAATAAGAAAAGCCTTTTTTTGGTTCACTTAATTAGTTTGAAGAGACTAAATGCGCAATTGCTAGTCAACATTAATTTGTGTTTATAAGATTTCCCTTTTCTATTTCTTGCTTAACAGCATTAGGTATTCCATCACCAAATTAGCAACCGTGTCCTGTATCAGGGAACTTTGCCAGTAGCACTGAGCTGCTACTGTAATGGTGAAGCAGGTGGCCTTTGGGGGAAAGGAGGCTAATTTAGTATCTTCGTCTAAATGCTCCATTTCCTGCCACCTTTTCTTATATGCCATTTTATAGTGGCATATTGGCAATTGACCTTGAAAAGAGAATTAAGAAATAGTAAAAGCAAGAGTCGTTTGGCGCAAGGTCATTGGATGATCCCAATTTGATGAGAATTGTATGCATGGGTGTTTTGCATTATATGTAGTTCTCCACCATCAGCGCTTTAGAAATCCTTGTCTGTCGTCAATATTTACCTCTGCATTAAAGCTGGTCTTGTAAATCGGTCCTCAGTGAGTGATACAGGCTACATCAATGTTTCTTAACAAAGATTGGTCATTTGTATTCAGTCATTCCCCCAAATAATGAATATACAATGCTGTCTTAACTTTTGAGATGACTATATTAGATGAGAAAAGAGAAAGTTATAGAGATAGTTTCAATCTGAGAATACAAGGTCCCAGTGCCCCATGCCACATAGCGTACGCTCTCCATAGTCTCCACTTAAATAAGGATTATAGCCATGATGCTTGGTCTTAATGACTTGACTCTGGGTCCCGTGGTGCGCCCCAGACTCTAACAGGAGGAAGATTTTCATATACATTTTACTAATTTTCTTTCATCTCTGACACTTCTATTATAGAGAAAGGGAAAATAGCAATATTAAAATATTTCCTCTAATTCCCTTTTAATGTGCACAAACTTCATGCACCAGGCCACTAGTATTTACATATCAGAAAATAGTGAACTTTTAGATGAACCATTTTTTAAAGACTTTGACTCGTTTATCAATACATCCATCTGGTAATTTGTATTCACATACATCAGCAAAGCAATGTTAGTACTTAAAAATACATAAATATGGGCAAAACCTTTTACAATTGATGGCAAGTGCAATGCCAATTCAGCAGAGCATTAGAAGAAGCCATGGGACCACTTCTTGCAGCTGGGAGGCATGAAGTGGGAACATCCATTTATTATTTCTGCTGATCCTCATCCTAACTTTGTCAGAAAAATTGTCCGTCATTGTGACATGTCCCAGCTGCTCCATTGGCAAATGGTCATATTTGAAGAAATATTCTTTCTAATTTTGGTTCAGTGGATAAAAGTATAGAAATTAGATTATTTTAGCTTTTCAAAACAAGTCCTGCAAAAAAAAACCCAGAAGAGTGCACCAGGTGATATTTATATCATGAGAGCTCAAAGCACATGATACATTTCTCATTGTGTTTTTATCAAGATAAACTTCTACTTTTCTTTTCTTCAGGATTTATCTATCTATTCAGATATTGTTTCTATCTATTAATTTACAAATATTATGTGTAAAAAGAGGCTACTGGTAACTGCAACTTTTCTTTAATTTATTTTAGGGTGAAACAGGACCTCCAGGACCACCAGCCTTACCTGTAAGTATTCTTAAATCAAGATGCAAAATTGAAATATGTTATCCTATTTGTTATCTACACTACATCATGGCTAAACCAGAATTTAAGCCACAGGCTATTTTGAGAATTGATAGTGACCTCAAGGTGGATTTAGCCAAACCTCCAAATGTTAAAGATGGGGCATCTGCTCACAGTAGTGAAGTACTTGTACTGAGGTTTCATAGGTAGTTACTAGAAGAGTCTGGAGGCAGTACCTGTCCTGAGCAATTTTCTCTACCTTCCTCCCATGTGGTTCATAATGTTACCCCTTAGATGTTTGATTATACATTCTTAACAGGACATTTAAAGTTAATGGAAGCAGAGACAGTTCTGCATACTCTACAAACTGAAAAAGAACAAAATAAACCATAATCACCCAGTGGTAAGAACAGCTACCTACTTAAGTGGATTGTTACATTCCCCCACACCTGTCCAAGACTGTTGCTTTTTTCTATATGATTTGCTTCTAAGATTTGCAAATGATAAAATGGTGATCTTTCAGAAACAGATTTATGAGAAAAGTTTATAATGTGCACATAACTGGATTATTCTCATTTAAATGGTTCATCATTTATTAAGAATTTAATCATAAATATGTAATCGTTTTATATTTATATACAATTTACTACTATAAATTTTGTTCATAGGCCATTAAGGATTCTCATTTAACTTAAAGAATTGATTTAAGAATAACTCTAAGCCTAATAGAAAAGAAAAAAAGTTTTCATTTAAAATAAGATCATTTGTAGCCTGAGGTCTCTCGAATTTAATGTTGGTATGACCTAATGACATAAGTTAAAAATTTAAGTCATCATTTTTCAAAGACCTGTCCTGGTTATAAAAGCTCACATTTAAAAAAGTCTTCTAGCATCTGGATGGAGCTTTTCCCAACAGAGCATAACAGGAATCTCAAAGGCTGTGTGTGGCTTTAATAACATTTACATATCGCTTTATACTTGGAAAATGTCATTTTGGACAATACTTTAGTAATGTCTTACACCAAGCATGTCAAACTCGTGGCCCACGGGCCGCATGTGGCCCACAAGGAATATTTTTGCGGCCCAGCCAATATAACAGTAGGCAAGATATGTTTTAATAAAACTTTTGTAATTTAATTTTTACAATATCCTGTTATACATAATTATTAATAACGAACTACAATGTTTTCTAATAACTGATTACTATAATCATGTTGCATTCATTTCCCTTACGCACCTTATGCGCTGGCGCACCATTTCTCTTCACTAACACTAGCAGCTAGTTTTTTAGTAGCCAATTGCCATGTCATTAGTCTTGTACTGACTTGTTTGGTGTGCGCAAGAGGAAATATTTCACTTTTGGAGAACAAGAAAAATGGGTTTATTTGTATTACACTTATTAATTTGTGCAGTTACTCATTGTCTGGTAAGTTAATATTCAAGAAAAAAGTATTAATTTTTATGAAAATGTTCTATTATCTTATGTTAACAGTTACTCATTTATTTCAGCCCTTTGTATTCAGCATGTCACTATCGAAATAAACCTGTTTCTATGAAAATTGAAGCTTTTGTTTTTTTGCGGCCCACATAAACTTAAAGTTTGTTTATTTGGCCCGTGTTAGCCTTTGAGTTTGACATGCTTGTCTTGCACAAATAGTCTTTGCAGTGCTTACTTAAGGGACAAGTATAAATAGAAAATCTAAGGAACCAAACAGATGACTTTCTTAGGAATAACCAAATTCAACTTGCAATGGAATTCTGTACTTGAAGCTTTTCTTTTCAAGATGGAAATAAAATCTGTGTATTTAGAGGAAGCTTTAACTGTATATTATTCAATTTTTATACTATGTGGAGCTTATTTTTTAAAATTATTTGGCAGTGACTTAGGGTTAAGCCTGCTCATTTTACTTAAGTCCCCTGCTTGTTTATCTTCAATCAAGTGATTTGCTCAACCGCTTCCTTTTAGTTGTCTGATTTCCTAGTTGTTTTAAACTTGTGTTTGAAGAGCAAAATGCAGTTTATGTGTATCAGTTCACCGCATATGCAGTTTTGACTCTGTAATCAGAAAGTTGTATTGGACTGTATCGGTTTTGTGGATTTTTAATGACGGCTGATGTCTTCCTGCCAAGTAGCACCCTATAGTTGTCTCTTGGCACTATTCAGCTGGCAGATACTGAGAGGGCACAAGCTAATGTTTATACTTAACTAAGGATATGTCAAGGCAAAAAGACAATGAAAGGAAATGTTTTATTTCATAAAGGAATAAATCTGTACTACTTGGATATGACCATCGGTATACTTGGCATTACTTTATTAATGTAGATAATCAACTGTTAACTATGAAATAGGGATGAACTGAAATGAATGCCAAATTACCATGCACAATAAATATTTAATTCATCTTATAATGCAAATTGATACATTTTAATGAAGTGATTGATAACAGTCTCAAGGAAGCCACAATGATGGACTCCACTATATTTGAATGAAATGAGGCACCGAGCCCTGACTTGTGTTGCTCAATGGTTTGAGTGTATTCAATTCCTAGTTAAGGGCACATACCTGGGTTGCAGATTCGATCCCCAGCCCCAACTGGGGAGCAGGCAGGAGGCAACCAATTAACGTGCTTTTCTCACATTGATGTTTCTCTATTTTTCTCTTTCCTTTCCTCCCTCCTTTTCACCCCCCCCTAAAAATCAATGGAAAAATATCCTAGGACAGTGGTTGGCAAACTGTGGCTCGTGAGCCACATGTGGCTCTTTGGCCCCTTGAGTGTGGCTCTTCCACAAAATACCGACTTCGCATGGGCCATGAAGTTTCAATCGCACTGTACATGCGGGCCCACACGTGGTATTTTGTGGAAGAGCCACACTCAAGAGGCCAAAGAACCACATGTGGCTCGCGAGCCGCAGTTTGCCGGCCACTGTCCTAGGGTGAGGATTAACAAAAAAAAAAAAGAAAAGAAAAGGAAAGAAAAGAAAAGAAAAGAAAAGAAAGAAATGAGGCACCAATATGTAGGAGTCAATAAACTTAGAGTTCAGCCACGGTGGTTCTCATAGCTAGCTGCACACTAAACTCCACGGGAGAGCTTTAAAACATACCAATGTGTGCCTCGTCCCCGAGAAATTATAATTCAATAGATACGATGTGGAACCAGTACATTTAAAAAGCTCTCTAGGTAGTTATATATGCAGTGGGAGTTGAAAGCCACTGTTTATGGCACTATAATGGAACAAGCTTTTTCTCTACTTGGGAAATTCCTTGAGACCTTTGAAGAAGCCTAGCTTTCATCTTAAATTCAACTTAATGTATTGTAATAAAGAAATAGCTCTTTCCATTTGGGAGGCATAATAGTAAAACTAAATTAAGACTGAAGCCTGTTTGGTTAAGTGGAGGAAATTAGGGCTAGGAAAGTATCTTTAATTATAGCCTTCACCTAACCATTCAAGGACTCCTGTGGGCTCAGGTGACTGAAGACATCTCAAACTTTAATGTGCATAGGAACCTAAGGGTCTTGTTTAAATGCATATTTCATTCCATAAGTCTGAGGTGGGGGCCTCAGATTCTACCTTTGTAGTGAGAGGATGCGGATGCTACTGGTCCTCAGACCACACCTGGAGTCACAGGGCTTAACATCCAATTGTGCTGCAGACTCTGCTTCCTTCCACAGATCAGCGCTTCTCCACCTGTAGTGCACATTAGAACCACGTGAGGTGCTTTTAAAGCTCCAATGCCCAGGCTGTACCTTATGCCAAAAAAAATGAGAATCTCTGGTCGGTTTAATTTTCCCCCAGCGCTTCCAATGTGCAGCCAAGGATGAGAGCTAAGGCTCTGAAGGCGTGTCAAATACTTTTCTCCACAGCTTCCTCTTTCAGAGTCTGAGCAAGCATTTTAGAATTACTCGTTACTTCAACTTTTGTATCAAAAACACCCAACCTGATTACTTTCAGAAGCACTTCCAGGAAATGCAGACTCTTTATTAATACCTGTGATTTGGTTCCTGATTACTTGATTCTAGAGGATGACCATGACCTTCCATCTGCACATTTACAACCCACTTGTATATCCATCAACAGTCCTGTCTCGAGCAGGACTCAGCATTGGCAAGTACAGCACATAGAACCCCAGAGACCAAGCATACAGACCTGAACTGCCCTGGATAAATACAGAAAAAAATGCTGAACACTTTTTCCCCCTCTGAAGCATACACACTATCTTTGTTTTGGTTTTATTTGAATTTTGCTTAATAAGAAATTGAGAGCAGTAGTAATTGAGCACACTGAAAAACTAAGTTTATTGATGCAGGGTAATCCTTTTGGATATAGGACTTTCTGAAAAGGATTGTGTTTATCACTGGTATTTTCATGTCCCTGTGGATTACTGTACTTTGGCTATTATTTTAAATTTTAAAAATCATGTAGGACCGTTTCATTTCAGAAATCCACTATATAAAACTATCCATCTATTTTAATGAAATGTTAATTTGTTTCTTAGTTATACTTTCCTGAGAACTGGTTGTATAAAATTGGTTCTCAATGGAGGAGATGGATAAAGGAGTAAGAGAAGACAAGTGTAGAAGAAATAAGGAAAGACAACTTATGAAATGGGAGGAAATATTTGCAAACCATATATCTGATAAGGTGTTAATATCCAAAATATATAAGGAACTCATATAACCCAATAGCAAACACACACACACAAATAATTGTATAGACTTTTTTTTTTTTTTTTTTGCAAAAAAGACATACAAACTGCCAACAGGTACATAAAATGATGGTCAACATCACTACTCATCAGGGAAATGTAAATTAAAGCCACAATAAAAAATCATCTCACATCTCTTAGAATGGTTATTATAAAAAGACAAGAAAAAATGTGTTGGTGAGGATGTGGAGAAAAAGGAAACCCTTGTGTATTGTTGCTGGGATTGTAAATTGGTGCAGCCACTATGGAAAACAGTGTGGAGGTTACTCAAAATATTAAAAATAGAACTACCATATGATCTAGCAAATCTCACTTCTGAGTACATATCTAAAAGAAATGCAGTCCTATCTCAAAGAGACAATCTGTATTTCCATGTTCACTTCCTGGCTATTATTCACAATAGCCAGGACATTGAACCAACCTAAGTGTCTATTGATAGATGAATGAGTAAAGAATATATCACATATATACAATTACTCAGCCATAAAAAGAAGAAAATCCTCCCATTTGCAACAGCATGGATGGACCTTGAGGGTCTTATGCTAAGTGAAATATATCAGAAATACAAATACTAAATGTTCTCACCTGTATGCAGAAACAAATCTATAGGAACAGATAGTAGAATGAGAGTTGTCAAGGTGGAGAGTACGGGAAATGGAAAATATTGGTCAAGGATAAAAACTTCTAGTTATGAGTAAGTTCTGTGGACCAAATGTATAGCATGATAACTATAGTTAACAATACTGTATTAGATATTTGAAAGTTGCTAACAAACTAACTCTTAAATGATATCAACACATACACACACACACACACACACAAAGGTATTTATGTGAGGTGATGGAGTTGTTAACTAACCCAATTATGGTAATCATCTCACTATATACTAGTATACGTGTATAAAATCAGATTGTATACCTGACTCTTACACAATATCATATGTCAATTTTATCCCAATAAAACTGGGGGGAAAGTGATTTACTGTTGAGTTTAAAATGTCTCTTCTGTTGGCATTTATAATTTACAAAGCAGATATTAGAGTGCACTTACATAAACCTACGTGGGATAGCCTGCAGTACACCTGTGCTATATGATATGGTGTATTGCTCCTGGGCTATAAGCTGTATGTCATGATACTGTACCAAACAGCATAAGATTAAATCAAGTACAAGAGAAAATGATGCAATTAAGAGACAAAGTAAGTATGAGACGTATGAGACTGCTGCCTGGGTAACAAGGCCTACTGTTATATAGCAAACTTTTCTTTTTATAGGGAAAGAGACTATACTCTAAAACAGGGGTGGGGAACCTTTATTTGGCCAAGGGCCAGTTGGATATTTGTAACATCACTAGAGGCCCGGTGCACAAAAATTTGTGCACTGGCGGGGGGTGGGGGAGAGGGTGTCCCTCAGCCCCACTTGTGCCCTCTCACAGTCTGGGACCCCTTGGGAGTTAACGACCTGCTGGCTTAGGCCTGCTCCTGGGTGGCAGAGGGCAGGCCAATCCCTAGGTGCAACCCCTGGTCGGGCTCAGAGCAGGGCCGATTTGGGGGTTGGGGTGCTGCTTCCTGTCATGCACAGAGCAGGGCGGATCGGGAGGTTGTGATGCCACCCTAGTCACGCTCAGGGTAGGGCCGATTGGGAGGTTGGGGTGCTCCCCCCTGTCACACTCAAGGCAGAGTCAATGGGGAGGTTGCGGCGCTGCCCCCTGTCACGCACAGAGCAGGGCCCATCGAGGGGTTGGAGAGCTCCCCCCTGTCACACTCAGAGCAGGGCTGATCAGGGGGTTGGGGCACTCCCTCCTGTCACACTCAAGGCAGGGCCGATGGGGAGGTTGCGGCTCCACCCTGTCACACACAGAGCAGGGCCAATCAGGGGGTTGGGGAGCTCCCCCCTATCAGGCACAGAGCAGAGCCAATCAGGGGGTTGGGGCGCCTTCCCCTGTCATGAACAGAGCAGGGCGGATAGGGAGGTTGTGGCCTTTCCCCCTGTCACACACAGAGCCGCAGGGCGATCAGGGGGTTTGGGCACTGCCCCCTGTCATGCTGCTCCAGGGGCCAGGAGGCCTCGCAGCTCTGCTGATCCCAGTGCTAGGAGGCCTTGCTGCTCTGCTGATCCCAGTGCTGGGAGGCATATTACCCTTTTACTATATAGGATAGAGGCCTGGTGCACAGGTGGGCGCTGGCTGGTTTGCCCTGAAGGGTGTCCTGGATCAGGGTGGGGGTCCCGCTTGGGTGCCTGGCCAGCCAGGATGAGGGGATGATGGCTGTTTGCAGCTTGTCACACCCCCTTCAGAGTGGGGGTCCCCACTGGGGTGCCTGGCCAGTCTGGGTGAGGGGCTGAAGGCCATTTTCAGGCTGGCGGGTAGCTGAAGCTCCCAACCTTTCCTTTGTTTCTTTTCTTTTTTTATTCTGGGATTTATTTACCTTCTATGGCTGTCACTGGAACTGAGAGCCGGCTTTAGCTCTGAGGCTCGGCTCCAGCTCTTAGGCCTCGGCTGCTGAAAGCAGGGATCTGGGTTTTCTTGGCTTCTATAATTGAACACTGTTGCAACTCCAGCTCAGCTGGCTGGCTGAAAGCATGGGGTTTGTTTAGCTTCTATAATTACAACTTTGTTTCTTAGAGTGCAAGCTCAGAGCCCAGCAGCAGCAGGCGGGGAACCTTGGCTTCCTCCTTCACTGGAGCAAGCAAGCCTCCTGTTGGCTTCAGCTGCCTGGCTGCCAGCCGCCATCTTGGTTGGCAGTTAATTTGCATATCGTCCTGATTAGCCAATGGGAAGCATGTTGGAGGTACAGTTAATTAACATGTTTGTCTATTATTAGATAGGATTGCTTAATATAATTCACTTAATATAAATTTATGTTGCTATGAAAAAAACTCCTAGATTTATTGAATTTTGAGTCCTGCCTGCGGTTGCCTTGGCAGGGCCAGACCAAATGATTTCATGGGCTTTATATGGTCCACAGGCTGGACATTCCCCATCCCTGCTCTAAAATAACCATAAAAATATATGGACACAGAAAAATAAGGTCATGAAGGCCTGGGGTGGGGCAGGGGTTGGGTGGAGAGGGGCAAAGGTGGGGGAAACAGGGGACATCTGTAATACTGTCAACAGTAAAAAAATATATATGCATATATATATTATCTATAGTAATAAAAGCATAATATGCAAATCAATCAAACAGCCGAACAGCAGAATGACTGTCTGGTTGACCATGCTATGACATGCACTGGCACCAGGCCAGCCAAGGCGGGTGTGATGCGATTGGTCAGGGGATCCCGCTATCTCCCCATGATCACCCTGCAGAGGGAGGCCAAGGTCACCGGCCAGCATGGCAATCAATCAGGGGCCTCCGCGATCACCCCAAAGAAGGACGCCCAGGCTACCCTTTGCAGGGTGATTGATCGAGAGGCTCCACGATTGATTGCCCCAAAGACAGAGTCCCAGGCCACCAGCCGGTGCAAGCGGGACTAAGCCAGCAGGTGAACATCCACCGAAGGGTTCTGGACTGCGAGAGGCCACAGGCTGGACTGAGGGACCCTCCCCCACCAGTGCACAAATGTCATGCACCAGGCCTCTAGTATACACACACACACACACACACATATATGTGTGTGTGTGTGTGTGTATATGTTTACATATATATATACACACATAAACCAATAACATAGTTATTTATTATCATTATCAAGTATTATGTACTGTACATAATTTTATGTGCTACACTTTTATACAATTGGCAGCCCACTACCCTATATTTATGTGAACTAAAACCAACACTGAATAAGGAAAACATATGATAACATTCAAATTCGTTTAAAAAACAATGTATCGGAGATTATAATGAAAATTTATGTTAAAGATACATTCTGATAAATTATTCTGAAGTCATGAAGATTTTTACATAAAAATGCTCTATTAAAGGTAAAGATTTTATGGTTTATTTGTATTTTTGAATTCTGGCATTTTACATTAACCTTTTCTTGACATTTAAATATAACTATAAATCCTTACATTTCAATACACAGCTATAATAAGTACAGATCCTTTGGTTCTTTGTCATTTGTTGTTAAAAATCTGAATTTTGTGTAAATGTAGTGTGTCTTTCCATATAACTTCCTAAACTTGTGTATATGTTTTATGTCCTTACTATTTACTCACTGTTCCCAGCTTCTCCTCAAATAAATATACTGCTGTTTTTATAGTCAAGTTTTGCTAAATTCCTTACCTGAAGGTTCAGAAGCAAGGCCTTACTAAAATGAGGCAACTGGTTAATGCTTCTTTCCCTCTCTTCTCCTTTGGCCTTTGCGTGTCATGTCAGAAGAGACAGGTGGAGAAAAGTGGGACAACGCTACCTCACATAATTTACCCACTAATTTTAGTTCCCAAGGAAAATGACTGTGTTGCTCTGGCCCTGTCTCTTTGGGGAGTTATTAAAGACTCATCCAGATGGCACCAAATGTTTACACAGAAGCCAAAGGTTTAGAGAGTCAACAGCAGAAGTGTTTTAGACATGCTTACTAAATGAGACTTTAAATGCCAGTTCCTTAGGGCCCAGATAAATCCAGTTTAAGGAAAAATTAGGCACAGAGATGGAGGACAGATTTCACCCTATGAAAGCTACCTAAATACCATAAGCAACTGAGAGGAGATCTCAGCTGCTTATTTATAAATCAGATGACATACAAATTAACAGATGGCCCTAATGCACAAGAGACAATACAGTATTAATATAAGGGAAGTCTTGCAATGTAGTGTTGTTTTTTTTTATAAATTAACATAAACAAGGTACAAAAATGATCAGTAGATAAGATGGTCCCTTCCATCCCTTCCTCCCTCCTTTTAACCTGCCCAGTTACTCAAATTCTAACTGTGTCAGACACTGCACTAGGTACTCAGGACACAAACAGCACTGGCTGTCTTTGCCTTCTTAGAACCTATTGGGTTTAAGAAAAAGCAACCAGTTGGTTATAAAATTGCTCATTTTTAAACTGATCATTTGAAATTAATACATAAATATCCTACAAGTATTTGTACAACTGTAGTTATGCTTGTACTACACAAAAACATTTAGTTATTTCTGAAAAAATAATTTTTACTAGAATTTTTATGCTATAATTTGGTTATTCATTTTAACTACATTTAAATCAACTACTAAATAATTACTTTTTACTAAAATTTCTAAGGAACTATAACCATCTCTTTTTAAAATTTTATTTTATTGTTGATAGTATTACAGGTGTCCCCCTATTTCTCCCCCCTTTACTCCCCTCCTCCCAGCCCCTGTCCCACCCCAGGCCTTCTCTTTTTAAGTGAATGAAATATTGTATTCTTGTTAAATGCCCATGAAGCATAATTTCTCTTTCTGTTCTGACTAGAATAAATATATGTTCTATAGCATAGTAATTAATAGGCAGTTCAATTTAGCATTGTTTTAAATTTCTTACATATTAAAATATGGGTTATTTATATGCTCTTTCTATGAATTACCTGAATTTGAATTAATACTATTAGCCTTAAAATGTTTCAGAATTCACATTTAATTTAACTTTCTGAAACTGGTGATCCAGCTCAATGATGTTTAAGGTACAAGTGGGCCAGTAAAAGGAAGGCAGTTAAAATTATTTCAAAAATCCAACCTTTTTCTAAATTTTGTGGGAAACAGACATATAAATGAATTTGTTGATTAAAATAGAAAGCATTTCTATACTATAAAGCTATTTTTATTGACTCTGTAAGAAATATAGTGGAGTTGATGCTTAAGGTCCTAGAAAGATTTATGTTTAGCCTGAGAGAAGATTTATATTGTAGAAAACCTACCATCAGCTCATTTGCCAGGGAGGTGATTTATATATCTTCCATCAGATGCATGATTTGAGAATAGCTCCTTCTGCCCTTCTGTTTATAGTTTGCTTCTGTTTCAAAAGACATTTTAAATTGTTTTCATCATAATTCTAAATTATGTATTTTAAAACTTAACAGTCAAATTTTCTATCCTAAATGTGCTCTACTTTGGCATTTTGGTACTTTTATGAAAGAACTATTTTATGTCATGTTATGATATTTAGCAATCTAGAAAAAAACATTAAAATATATCTCAAATGCCATTAGAAAATTATAAAATAGATAAAACTTTTTTAAAAATTATATGCATAAAAATGTGTACTTAAGTCATAAATCTACACAGAAATTACTTTAACTCAATTCCACTTTATTTAAGAACTTAAAATATTTTGATCTATAAAATGGAATTTAAAAATGATTGCTCTCTAAAAGGATTAGAATTATATTTATTCCAATTAACTATTCAACTGGTTTTAACAAACCAAAAATGCATAAAATGTAGTTTTGGAGTTACACAGACCCTGGATTCAGACTGCTTGGGTAATTTGAACCGTATGTTACTTGACCTTTCGTGCTCTGGTTTCATTGTCTATAAAATGGGAGCATAATATTTCCTATGGCATAGTGTTGTGGTGATGATTAAATTAATTAGCATATGTATGATTTTTTGAACAATGACTGGCCGCTTTTTATTTTTTAGAAATAATTCTTTATTGTTGAAAGCATTACATATGTCTCCTTTTTCCCCCATTTACCCCTTTCAGTCCACCCCGTCCCCTGCCCCAGGCCCTCACCGCCATTTGTCTGTGTCCATGGGCCGTGCACAAATGCAAACAAGGGCCTTGGTTGATTACCTCCCGCCCACCCACCCTCTCCCACCTTTCTTCCGAGTTTCCACACTGTACTTCATGCTTCCATGTCTCTGGATCCATTCTGTTCCTCAGTTTATTTTGTTCATTAGATTCCACATATGAGTGAGATCATGTGATACTTGTCTATCTCCTACTGATTTATTTCACTTAGCATGATACTCTCCAGGTCCCTCCATGCTGTCTCAAAGAGTAAGAACGCCTTCTTTTTTAATGCTGCATAGTATTCCATGGTGTAAATGTACCACAGCTTTTTATCCACTCTTCTACTGATGGGCATTTGGGCTATTTCCAGATCTTAGCTATTGTAAATTGTACTGGTATGAACATAGGGGTGCATACATTCTTTTTGATTGGTGTTTTGGGTTTCTTAGGATATGTTCTAGAAGTGGGATCACTGGGTCAAATGGCAGTTCCATATTTAATTTTTTGAGGAAACTCCATGCTGCTTTCCATAATGGCTGCACCAGTCTGCATTCCCACTAGCAGTGTACTAGGGTTCCCTTTTCTCCACATCCTCGCCAGCACTTGTTATTTGTTAATTTTGTTGATGGTAGCCATTCTGGCAGGTGTGAGGTGATACCTCACTGTCATTTTAATTTGCATCTCTTGGATGATCAGTGACTTTGAGCATTTTTTTCATATGTCTCTTGGCCATCTGTATGTTTGCTTTGGAAAAATGTCTATTTAGGTCCTTTGCCCATTTTTTAATTGGATTGTTTTTCTTCCTTCTGTTAAGTTTTGTGAGTTCCTTATATATTTTGGGTAATAACCCTTTATCAGATGTTACATTGGACTGGCCCCTTTTTAACTTTGAACTAGTGTTCTTATGTTATTACTAGTGGCCTGGTGCATGAAATTCATGCACGTTAAAAGGGAATTAATTAGAGGAAATATTTTAATATTGCTATTTGCCCTTTCTCTATAATAGAAGTGTCAGAGATGAAAGAAAATTAGTAAAATGTATATAAAAATATTCCTCCTGTCAGCATCTGGGGCGCACTGCAGGACCCAGAGTCAAGTCCCCGCCCACCCACATGCACCTCAAAATTGCGTGAGACCAAGACCTGGCCGGCCCAACCCCTGTTGGGCTAGATCCAGCCTTGGCCGGCCCCACTCTTGTCAAGCCACGCCGGGCAGGGTTGCAGCCTCAGGTCCCCTGGCCTCGGGTGGGAAGTGTAGCCTGAGGTTCCTCATTAAGCCCCACCAGATGGGGGTGTGCAGCCTGAGGTCCCCCACAAGCACCGCTGGGTAGGGGGCATGGCCTGAGGTCCCCCAGCCTGGCGCCGGGGCGGGGGGTGCAGCCTGAGGTCCCCTGTCAAGCCCCACCAGGCAGGGGGCATGGCCTGAGGTCCCCCATCAAGCCCCACTAGGTGGAGGGCGTGGCCTGAGGTCCCCCTTCAAACCCTCCCAGGTGGGGGGCACAGCCTGAGATCCCCCAGCCTGGCGCCAGGGTCGGGGCATGGCCTGAGGTCCCCTGTCAAGCCCTATGGAGGCAGAAGAGTGGGGCACAGCCTCAGGTTCCTGCTGATTGCTTGTTAAGGCTCTTTACGGGAACTCAGCCTCCACTGTGGGCACCGCCATCTTCGTGGTGGAGTGATGGTCAATTTGCATATTCCCTCTTTATTATATAGGATGCTTAATATTCAGTGGTAGATATATTGATAGAAATAAACCTAGAGGTTTTCATGAAGTAATTGCTGAGAAATGTTCAAAGAGAATTTTATATAATTGTGGTCTCTTTATGGGTCTCTTTATTTCTTTCATTTGAAATAAACTATTAAATGTAAACTAAATTTAAGTTTTGTCATTTACTCTCATATAACCTCTGGGAGAACAGCAACCTTGTCTATCTTATGTATAGCTATACCACCAGAGATTAAAAGTAGTTGGTGCAGTGTAGCTACTCAATAAATTTCTTCTTCATAGGTAGGGGAAACAGATATTTTTCACTGATGAACATATTATTAAAGTAAAATATCACTAAATCCTACAGTGAAAATATCTAGAGGATAATTTGAGAGTTGTGACTTACACATCATAACAAAGAGCAGGTTTTAGGGCAGATAGTCACCTTCTCCTATATTAAAAGTTTTCAGCAATGGCAATCCTGATGTCACTTAATACCCCTGATTTTGTTTTTATTTTATTTATTTATTTTTTTATCATTTTGAGAGTCATGATGTTTGTGGGCAACTGGAATTATCTCCTTACTTGAAGAATCCTACTTTCTGTTCCATATACTGCAGACATAACCAGAAGCTTTTTATATTTTAATCCATTATTAAAGTCATCTTTTGAGAAATAAAGATATAATGGCTGTGAGAAACCCAAAATCTGCCCTGAGATATGCAACTATTTTTGTTTATTTATTCACCTTGGTCATGTCACCTATTAATATTTAGGGGTTGAAACAGATGGTTTCAAAAGTCATTTCCAACTCTAAAATTCTATTCTTCCATTTTCTACATTCCCTAAAGAAATTTATCTATGATCTAGTAGATACTCCTTTCAATTTTTAATAATACTCCTTTAATAATAATACTCCTTTAATAATACTCCTTTCAATTTTCCCATTACAGTTTACTTTCAATATTATTTTGTATTAGTTTCAGGTGTACAGCATAGTGGCTAGACAATTATATACTTTACAAAGTGGCCCTCCTGATATTTCCAGTGCCCACCTGGCACCATTCATAGTTATCACAGTATTATTGACCATATCCCCTATGCTGTGCTTCACATCCCTGTGACTATTTTGTAACTGCCAATTTGTACTTCTTAATAACAATTTTTCTTTAAATTCTATTTCATCACATTATTTTAAGAGGTTAGAGGTTAAATATAAAGAATAGTTTAATTAAATCAGATATATTCCTATTATAGAGCAAGGTTTGACTTACCAGTGTCAAGAACTGTGAAAGGTATGAAATTTTATCCTACTTGCAGTTTAGCCTGCCACAGTTTCATGGACTGAGCCAGAGAGAAAAAAGGCATCACTCATGGCAGCGGGAGCATGAGCTTCCTGTTTGCATTGGTTGCCTTGCTGCCAGGCCGCAGGAGTAATCCATAGGTACTGACACGCAGTATGTTTGTGTCACAACTGAAGAACTCCATGCTCAGGAAACCCAAGTCTTTCATAATGGTCCACAAGAGAACCATCTCTTTGCCCCAGAGGGAGACATTCTCTTTATTACTCTGAACAGTAAGCAAACCTGCCCTTTGTTTTTCTATATAAACAGCCTTAAAAAGAGAGTTCAGAACAAAACAACATTTAGTACCTCCCTCATAAGACATGAAGGAACATGAAAGACCCTGGAACAATATTCCTCCCTCTTTTCTATGTTACTGTCTTGACTTCTGACAAATTTTCCTGTGATTATGCTACTCTATCAACCATTCTGATTATCCCTACACACAGAGGCTGGGACCAAAACTGTTCAGTTTGTCTCATATGGAATTTAATGAGGGCTGCCATTAATGACCCCAAGCAGGTAGATGAGGCCAACCTATAGGATCCCAGACCCAACCAGCTGAACAAATCCTATAAATTACCCAAATTCACCTTAGAAAGCCATATTATTTTCTCCTTAAGTTTCTGAATTGATCTTTCCCCTAGACGTGAGGCAGCAATCTAAATTCATCAACAAGGACATGGACATTTTAATAAATCTTACAGAGACCCATTCTGTCCCCCATGTTAGCCAAATGGGTGCTGAGTGAGCAATGTGCTAAACCAAGAGGCCATTATCTTTTTAGTCTAGGACCATGTCAGTCAAGTCGACAAGAGCATCTAGATGGCAGAGCCAGAATTAGGTTGGAACTTTCTAGGTCCCCTTTTGGATAGACAACTACCTGGAGGGTGAAAAGATAGTTCAGAACATAGAGCAGAACACAAGACAAGTAGAAATGCAAACTAATCGATGGAGAATTGTCACCAACAATTCTCTTATGCATTGTATACCTTTTAAAAACAAATCCTAGCAAATGGTTGTTTGTTTACCATAACACTGCCAACCTTACTACTGCCCCATTCAGCTCCCCACCTATTCTAATCCTCAGATGACTTTCTGGGGCTTTGCTATTTTTACTTTCAATCAGGTTGTTGATTTTTCATTCCATTTTTTAATAGAATGCCACTCTGTTTTACAACCACTTCTTAGTTTCCTAATATATTCTGCAAAGTTTAATACCTTTATGTATAAAAACATAAAGGATGATGCTGTGTTTTAAATCTGGTGAGATTGACCTGAAACTCCATTCAGGCACTATGATGATGCATATTCACATAAATGTTATGCTCCAAATATTTCTTTGGAAGTGGAAGTAGAATACATTGAAAAGTGGGATAGAGTTTTGGGTCAGACATACTTGAGTTTCAGTTCAGGTCCCTGTCTTATTTGCAGTGTTATTTTAGGAAGTTTTTCTCATCTATGAAAGGGAAAATTCTATTTCTTAGGGTTGTTAGAATTAAATAAAATCACTTATGTAAAATGACTAGTGGGATTTCTGACAATAGCAGGTACTCAATGACAATTCTCTAACCTCTTCCTCAACAATTCTCTTATGCATTGTATATCTTTTAAAAACAAATCCTGTTATTGTGAGTGTGTGGAGGTTTTCAAATGATTTGTTAACATGACAATGGGCTTCTACCTTTTGGTTCTGTGCAAGTATGAAAGTCTTTTTATGTGTTGTTAGTATTGTCTTTTTACTCACTACTCTTTGTATGCTTGTTATAGCTGTATATTAGTACAATGACTCTCAAAGTATCTTGATTTGTTCCCTTAATACACTATTCTTTTTCAGGAGCTTGAAAATATCTTTCTGATTCCTCCATTTTATAGAAATATTATGAAAACATTAATTGTAATTTACTTTCATGCTAACTTTCTAGTCTAGTGTTTGATCGGTAGCTTGAAAATGAAGTGGTTTGTTTCTGGCTTTGATAAATCAGTTCTGCTTACTTGGAAAACACACCATGTTGCCAAACCAGCAGGTTGAAAAGTGACATAGGAACAAAATCCTGAAGGGTGAATATGACACATCACAACTAATCTTATTAATGCCACTGGCACTGAATTGAAGTTACTCTGACACAGCCTTAAGTTATTCAATCATTAAGTAGATGAGATTATGAAGGGTAAATGTTTTACTCCATTTCTAAATGGTTGTGTTTAAAGAAATATGTATATAAAACTGATTTGTCCATTGACCTACAATATACAGTACATTACTGAGACCTGGCCATTGTGGCTCAGTTGGTTAGAGCATCGTCCTGTACACTGAAAGGTTGTAGGGTTTGATTCTGGTCAGGGCACATACCGAGGTTGTGGATTCGATCCCCAATATGAAAAGACAACAGATCAAATTCTCAGTCCTTTTCTCTCTCTCTAAAATCAATAAGCATGTCCTTAGGTAAAGATTTTTAAAAGGAAAAAGAAGTTATCCCTTAGATGTATTTAACTAAGTCTGACAATTCTAACATTTTCAAGGGTTAGTCTTTTTTATCAATATAAAAACATATCTATAAAAAGCTGATAGATAGGTAATGCAACTACTTTACTGATTAGTTAGTACATAAATTACCAAAATGCACTGTATAGTTAAGTCTTACTTCATAGGAAAAAGTACTTAAATGTATGTTTTTAATATTGAAATTTTTTTTATTATGGTATGCAGCATTTTCCCCTCTTAAAAGTTCGGTTTTCATCAGCTTACTCAATTGTAACTTAGCCTGATATTGTATAAATCATCATTACAGTTATCGGCATTACATACCTGAGTCTTTCATGTGATGTGTGAACATCTCTGTAATGAGGTGTGTTTTAACCCTAAAATTACTAGATTAAGTTTTCTTCATTCTGGTCACTTGTGTTGCATAATCCAAACACAAAAGTTATTGAGGATATTAAAGTTGGACTTACATTTCTATCATGCTGTCCATTCCTCAGAAAACATCAGAATACAGTTAAAAACAGCCTGTGTGTAGATTATTCCCTCTTTGTGCAATGGGACCATGTTTCCATGTGGCCACTCACCTGTGGAAAATCCAGTCCAGAAATACAGACTGTTATTTGATCAGACTAATCATTAAAACTGAATCAATCATATATATTCTCCTTCATAAATCATTAAGACATGATACAAATAGATTTGACAGACCATAGCCTTTCAATTTTTTTTACTTGTCAACAGATCTTTGAGTTCACAGAAATCAAATGACTTCATGTATTAGTTTAGCATCAAAATAAAGCAAATCTACACAGTTTTTCATAGTCAAGAATAATTATAAATATGAAATGACCAAAATGTGAAATTACTTATGACAAATAAATGAAAGTAAATCAAGAATAATTACCAAATGTGAAACTACATTATTTTAAATGATAACATTTTAAGTAACTTGATTGGTTCTATTTCTTATTAATAAATGGTTTGGTTGGATGCTTTAATCTTTTTAGTTCATGTTGTTTTTAAAAAACTAAGTAGTTAATGCTCATCACTGTGAGATAAATCAAAGAATTCAGGTTGTATTTCTTCCTCTAATGAAGGACAAACTTATCCATATAGAAGTATAAGAATTATACTTGAATTACTTTGATGAATAATGTAAGTTTCTAAATCAGAATTTCTGAAGTTATGACAATTAATGTTCTCACTAGAGCAGAAGTACCAAGAAAAGTGTAAAGAATCAGAATCTTAGCAGTCATTCATCCATTTAACACCTACTAAATGCAATCCATTATGCTAGATAATATGCAAAGTGTAAAGGAACCAAGAATATATACAATTTATGAAGTGGAATGTCTTAAATAAGGGCAAAAATCATTGTTAGAGGGAAGTACAAAATCTAAATTTACAGACTATATATTCTATTACTTAATTTATAATACATTTAGTTTAATTGACTGAATCAGTAGTGACTGAGGACTTGCTATTTCAGAATCTATATAACAAAAAGAAATGTGATTTCTGAGTTCAAAAAGCATAGAAAAAGATTATTGTTAAAATCTATCCCTGCATCCACATGGGACCATAATTCATTTATGTCTCATGTTTAAAATGCTGCCAGGACTTTAGAATGAAATTAAGTTTTGAAAGCACTACAAATGACCTCTATTTTTTAAATTGTCAAAGGTAGGGTAAAATTGTCCATCTAGTTATGAAATCTATTTACTGTAAATGATAATGATTGAAGCATTTCTGTCCACACAGATATTTCATAGAGTATTCTTTCTAGTGACAGTTCTTATTTTTCTCTTGTCAGTGTTACTAGATAGGCTTGAAGGGCTTCTTTCAGTATATGGAAGAGATCCTATTGTTCTTTATTCAAAGACATCTATTTCCTAGCATGCACTGACAACTGCTTATGATAAAATGATAGGCTTTTGAAATATAACGTAGAATTTCTCTTTCTGAATACTTACACACCCTGAGGGAAATTCTTTCTTGTGTCATTATACTTCTGTGAAATAACATAAAACTGGTTGCTCCTTTAATTTACAAGCATAAAGTCTTAAATCCCACTTCTCGGAACTAATATGAAAATCTCTTCCCATGACTGGACTGTATACCTTTTATATTTTTATTTATTTGTTTTTTTGTAGTCTGTTCTGATGTTTCCAACTTATAAAATTTGTTCCCATTGTTCTCATATTAAAGCATGAAACTTTCTATAAAAACTGAAAAAGTCTGTTTCAACTTCAATTTTATACACTCTATTTGAAACACAGAAAATGCCTTAGTGGCATGTTAAGAATTTATTCAGTTTTTGCTTAATCTTATGTTTCAAGTTTATGAAGCATATTCTAAAGCAATAATCATAACAGTTAAAATACACTTACTTGCATAACATTTTTGTTGAAGTCAGTTTTAGGTGTCATATGTTCCTCAACATTCCTGGCAAGGGAGTGCAAATAATACATTAAAATGAAACTCTCCTTGTTCACTTGAACTCCTTTCTTTGATTGAGAAGTTATGAATATAGCTTGCCTCTTTTCACAAATGAAGATGTGTTCACATGCAATTAATCTACCCTATTAACTCTACTAAACATCTGCTGTATTTGTTAAACACTTCAAAATTATGTTCTGAACCAGTTAATTCTAAGTAATTTCCCAGTTAAATATTTACAGGAGCTTCCCTGATGATAAGCTCTAGTCTGTCTTAAATAAAATCAGCCGATTTTCCAGAGAGGGCTGTGTGAAATGGAACCCTCTGTAATAGGTATCCAGTGGAACTTAGAATGGCTTAGCTAGATTGGACTACTTGTGCATATTTTTATCCTAACCCAAAGAGGTAACAGCCTCATGAATTCTGTTATTGGTCAACATTTTTATTGTCCAGAATTTCACGTAAAAAAAAAAAAAAGCCTGATAGACACATGCAGATGTTTACATCATGACTATCCTAAATACATTCTCAAGTTTCTCTTTCCAAAAAGCAATAAAACTTTACATTTGTGGAATTTGGGAATAAACCAACTTACAGTTATTTTTATAGCAGACTAACTGGATGGAAAAAGTAGAAAGAAATGGATAGGCATTGTTCTTCGCCAATTAAATCAAAGAAAATAAAGTACGCATTATGCAGATGTGCCATGTGCACAAAGTTACTTAAGATATGATTCTCTAACTGGAGAAATGGTATAAGTCTGTTAAATCTCAAGTAGTGGTCAGAAATTTAAATAAGTTCCATAACAGAGGTGATGTCATAGGTGGTAAATGATAATTCTTAAATAAACTAACTGTAAGGCATCAAAGAATGAAATGATCACTTTATATGAGGAATGAAGAGGAGGCCGAAGGCTCTCCAATGTGGTATTAAAGTCCAAGTCCAAGTTTTGAAAATGAATATGATTATATGGGCAGCAGAAACCTACTCCCTACCACCACCACGTAGTATTATTCCATCTCTGTGTTTTCTTTCCATTTACTAGGTGTTTATTGAGTCTCTTCTGTGTGTGGTAGAAGATAGAAAAAAATATTCCTCTGTCCTCTAGGAAGGAGGGTGGGGGAGGTAGCAGAGGGTAAAGAGGGGGTAAATGGTCATGGAAGGAGGCTGGACTTGGGGAGGTAAACACACAATACAGTATACAGATGATGTATTGTATAATTTTATACCTGAAACCTATATAATTTGTTGTTGTATTTTGTTAATCCTCACTCAAGGATTTTTTTTCCCCATTAATTTTTAGAGAGAGTGGAAGGGAGGAAGGGGGAGAGAGAGAAACATCCATGTGAGAGAAACACATGGATTGGATTGGTTACCTCCCACACATGCCTTGACAGGGGCAGGAATCAAACCTGCAACCCAGGTACGTGCCCTGGACCAGGAATTGAACCCAAGATCCTTCGGTGCTCGTGCTGACACTGTAACCACTGAGACACACTGGCCAGGGCTGAAACCTATATAATTTTATTAACCAAAATCACCCCAATTTAATTAACAAATATATAAGTAATCCTCTAGAACTCTTAGTTAATTAAAATAAGTAAAATATATGCATAATGGCATTTACAAGACCATAGTAAGAATGGATTGTGGGAGAGTTCTGAGACAAATGCTGAGCTCTACCCAAGTTTAATTTAAGTAAGCTGGAGCTTCAGTGTATCTATAATTGTCATAGTGTGTGGTAAGTAAGTCCATTTTTAGACTTTACTAAATGAGAGGAGTAGTGAGCTGGATAATTTAAATAATAAATCATCACCAAATTTTAATGCATCGTAAAAAATATGATTTTTCTGCAGTTGGTTGGCCTGTGCTTTACTAATGACAATATCATATAATTTTTCTCTGTAAATTTCATTTAATATTTGATAAAGGGTAGCTCAAAAATATTCTGAACATTAATGCAATGTGGCTACAATTAAAATTGGTCATGAATAATCCAAATGATGAATAATCCATTGGAGATTAAAAATAATTTCCAATAGGTCCTAGAGTTAGCAGAGGTTAAGGGTGAAGGGAGGATTCAGAATCACGAAGATCCAAGAGGCATAGAAGTGGGTTATATATGTGAGTGAACTTTATCTTACTGTTTGGACATTGCTCACAAAACGTTCTCATATATAATTTTTACTCTCCTGAATACATTTTAAATCAATTTTAATATTTTTATATAATGTAAGCTTTTGTTATGTGACTTCTTCAGAAAGTAAAAGAAGTGGAACTTTTATTATATGTGGCTCAGAAATAATTGTACTCCATTGATGAATGTTTGGTGTGTGTATTTTTTAGTGGCTCATGTTTAAAAACACTGAAAGGGCTGTCAGCATTTGGATGGATGTCAAAAATGTTATATATAAGTTTGACTATTCATGAAATTATAATAGTTTCCTAAGGGTAAGAGGGAAGCATTTAATCTAGAGCCAAGATTATGTCCTTGTAAATAATGACACAACTCCCTGTAATTATATTGTAATTAATACTTATTATATTTGGTTTTCAACATTTGTTTTCTATACACATTAGGAATTTACCAACCTTATGTTGGCCTAATAAGCCAACTTTCCTTGGTTACATAACACTTTCATAGCAACAAAAAGAACTTTTTTTCATTCTCAGGATTTTATTCCTGCCTAAATCAATAAAACATAGGCTCCATATATCCCTGTAATAGTAACTTTTTCCAAAGTAGATAAGAGAATTGAAAATTATAAATACCTACACTTTATTAGTGTTTTATGGAAGAGTCTGAAAGATTTATAGGAAATACTGTGGGTTGGTGATATGTGCAGAATTTTTTGTGCTAATGTTTTTAGAAAATTAGTTTCAACAATTCATACTAAATTCTGACAACTTTAGTCAAATTAAACCTAACTGAATGAAAAAAAAGAAAATAACCTGTTTATAACCTTTTTCTATTCAAAATAAAATTAGTAAAATTATGCTTTACAACATTATGAAAATTTAGTTTTTATGAAAAAAAGGAAAAATTGAATATATACATGATAAATAATAATAGGTCATCACAAGCACATCTGATGTTTTAGTTTAACAGTAGCCATGACTTTTAAATAAAAAGGTCATATTATAAAAATGAATCCTAATTATTTTTAAATTGGGTAACAATAGAATGTTTATTTTAAAATGAAGGTGATTCCAGGTTTGTTTGAATATATAATACTAGACTTCTCATTTATTCAAGCCATTTAAGTCATTTAATAGATGATCAATTAATCATAAATATTTGCAAAATCATTTCAAAATTACTGCCTTTACCCAAAAGCAGTTAATTGATTTCCTTATATGAATTTTATTTTTTACTCAGACATTAATAGGCACATCCCATGATGAATAAGACACAGATTTTGCTATGGTTCTTAGAGTCTTGTGAGAGAAACAGATCGTTGCATGAGCAATCATTTAAATGAACTTGTGGCCAGTACTTTAAAGGACAAGTATAAGACACCGTGAGGCTGTGAAACAGGCAGCCGTCTCTTCATGTGGAAAATCAGGGAAGGTCAGGCTGGGTTTTCTCAAGGTCAATTTAGCTGTGATGTAGAGAATGGTGAGTCTGTGTCTAGTGTCAACGAGGGAGCTCTTACAGATGAGCAAGCAAGAATTGATAATGGGAGTATTAAGAATAGGTATAGATGGATCCAAAATATACTTTGGAAATGCATCACAAGGACTTGATCACTGGATGTGAAAAAGAAATTTGAGACAGGAATGTATGGAGGATGCATTCTAGATTTTGTATTGAGCACACGAGGATGTTGTGTGGATTTATTGAGTTGAGGAATGCTGGAAGATCTCACTTTTGAGAGAGGGTCCTAACTCCGCTGTTTTACATGCTACATTTGAATGCCCACGAGCTAGAGGAGACCATGGGTATGGTCAAGCAGACAGTTGGATATGTGGATCTTCAGCTCAGAAAATAAACTTGGAATATAAATCTTAGAATTATTAGCCTAGAGAATTCAAAGCCCACTGATGAGAGAATGTGGACTGAGAGAAAAAGAGCCTAAATCTCCCACAATTGCAGGTGAATAAGGAAGGAGGAAGATCAGGAGATACTAAGAATGAGCTTTCAGAGCGGTAACAATTTAGCAATAACTGCTAAAGATTTTATATAACCAGCAGTTTGAGTGTCATGATGAATCGAAATTTTTGTGTAACAGTAACTATCTGTAAGAATCAGGAGACTTAACTTTCAGATTAACAACAACAGGCATTTCCTGGGCCTTTTTTATGATCTGAACAAATGGTTATTTCCCCTACCACTTGGCAAAATTATGAGAAAGTATTAAATAATGTCTACGATACTAAAAATTAAATGTTATGAATAGACATATGTTGAAGCCATTCTCATAACCATGTGTTTTCTTAGCGATACTTACAGAGCTACTCTCCACTGAAAATATAGTTGTAGTTATAGTGTTTAAATATATATTTTTCTGCCTGCAAACATTAGTTTGGTGAAACATGGTTCTGATCACGTGGGAGTTTTCACTGGCAGTGAACATCGGGCCTCACACCAGGTTTCGAGTCACCTTTTTTCTTTTCTGGAGTTAACTATAAAGATAGACCATTCAGAGTAGGACAGTTCTTCGTTATTAATATATTACATAGTCTAATCTTGGAAGAGCTCAAATCACTTTAAAAGTTTTGTTTGAACAGTACAGTAGGTATTAATTTTCACAACATTCTTTGTGAGGCAGGTGTACATGAAACAGGCCATTAACATGCGTCCTTTTTTCCTCATAGGGTTCCCTGGGGATTCAAGGCCCCCAAGGCCCACCTGGAAAGGAGGGTCAGAGGGTAAGTAAACTTGGAACAACTGGCAGGCATTGCTAATCCAGGGGTTACTTATTTCTGACACTAATCGAAACAAACCCAAAATATAGCAAGCAGAGAGGCATAAGGAGAGTATCAACTGTCTGAAGGCTGAAATCTGAGTTTTGAGCTGAAATTTGAGATTTTGACAGAGACAATTCAGAAAATTCTATATATTTTCAAGATTGGCAGCACAAATGTGTACAGTAGTTTCCCCTTTAACTCTCTAGCCCCTCTCCATTTAAGAGTTCATTAATCTATCTGAATCAAAATTTAAATAGTCTTGGTGATAAAATTTACTATCTTAGATCTGTGTTTTGAGGCTGTCTTAAGCATTTAACCCATAGGGGCAGAGAACTAGATGAAATGACTTTATGAAGTTAATTTCTGAGCTTCTTATTCTGTGTTCTCACAGTGATGGCCAAGGTGTATATTGCATCTGTTTCTGAATTAAATGCAGTCTTCAGCATCCAGGGAACATTTTCCTTCTAATAACTACTCCTTCCTGGAAATTTAGTGATAACTTATACTCTCTAATTTATATCCAAGATATATAAGGAACTCAGTAGCAAAGAAATCAATAATCCTATTTAAAAATGGGCAAATGACCTAATAGACATTTCTCAAGGAAGACATATAAATGACTAACAGGTATATGAAAAGGTGCTCTACATTGCTCTTCATCAGGGAAATGCAAATCAAATCCACAGTGAGATGTCATATATACTAGAATGGCTGTTATCAGAAAGACAAAATGTTATAATTTCTACAGATAATATAGGGATATTTATTCTTGTTCATCACAGCACCATTCACAATAGCCAAGATCTGGAAACAGCCTAAATGTCCATTGACAGATGAATGTATAAAGAAAGATATATATTTTCCACACAAAATTTAATATTATTCAGCTTTTTTTCAAAAAGAAAATCATGCCATTTATGACAACATCGATGAACCTGGAAGACATTATGCTAAGTGAAATAAGCCAGATACAGAAAAACAACTACTGTATATTCTCACTTATAAGTGAAATCTAAAAATGTTTAATTAATAGAAACAGAGAGTAGAGGGTGATTAGTGGGGGTGGGGAGAGAGATTTGGAGATATGTTGCTTAAGGGATACAAAGTTTAAGTTAACCAAAATAAATAAGTTATGGAGATCTAATATACAACATAGGTTGACAATCTGTATTATATACTTGAAATTTGCTAAGAGGGTATATCTTAAGTGTTATCACCACACACAAAAAAGTAAACATGAAATGATGGCTGGATTAAGTTAGCTTGATTGTGGTGAAATTTTCACAGCATGTAATTATATATCAAATCATAAAGATGTACACCTTACATATGTGCAATTTTTAATTATCAAGAATAACTCAATAAACTAGAATATAATAACAAACAGATTTTTCAGTTCTAATTAAAAAAAAAAACACTTATACTTCCTAAGTAATTTGAGATGGCAGAGCTCATGTGTGTACATGTGTGTGCATGAGCGCATGTGCATGTGAGAACATTTAACCTACACTCTTAAAAAAATTTTAATATATTTTATTGAGTTTTTACAGAGAGGAAGGGAGAGGGATAGAGAGTTAGAAACATCGATGAGAGAGAAACATCGATCAGCTGCCTCCTGCACACCCCCTACTGGGGATGTGCCTGCAACCCAGGTACATGCCCTTGACCGGAATCGAACCTGGGACCGCTCAGTCCTCAGGCCAATGCTCTATCCACTGAGCCAAACCAATTAGGGATTAACAAATTTTTAAAAGTACAATGGTATTGCACTTTTGCGCGTACAGACATGTGGTCAATTCAGTTCCTCCTCTTTTGTTTTAATGAAAAATCCTGCCACGTCATATAGTCAGTCACCCATCTTGTTGTATAGTTGCCTTTTTGAATCACTGAGTAGAAATTGATCCATGTCATTGTTAAATTTCATCTTCTGGATTAGTCCATAATACCATTCTATTAGTTGGGCTTTTTAGTTTTGTTTTGTTTCCCCAGGGAAATAACTCCCAGTTTTACATATCTCAAATTTTGATGAGTCACCCTTCTAAGTACTCATTCAAATCATTAATGAATCCTGAATAGAACAGGGCCTGGCATCTCTATGTAACACCAGCAAAGCCTGCCATCTTATCTACCATTGATATCCTGTGGCATGATAATCAAATTATGTACAAATACATTTGAATTCTACTTCTTTCCCACCCACATTTCTTAATTTGGCCTGTAAGATAATTATGAGAGTCTTTGTCATACTAGCTAAAATAAAGAAAATATTCAAATGAGGCTTTTTAAAAAATAATAATGCTTGAAATTGAGATTGTACCCTGGCAAAGCTTACATTTCAGAAGTTGGGTTAAAGAATAAGTTAAACTTATCTTTTCTTCATGATAATTGTGGAGAAATGTATTCAAATGATAAAGTTCAACCGCTGTTCTCTGCAAGTTTACTCCATTTATAAATATGCAGAGTCCAGATCATTTTATATTACCTTTGTTTTCTCTTCTATCAAGAGTGACACAGTGTAAGAAACTAAAAAACAGACTTTAAAGCTGCTGTTAGACATGGTTTGTCATTATTACTGGTCTTTTACAGGTGTTCTATTTATTGAGAAAAGGTAGAAGTAGGTATTATTGACATTATCACATTTACAAATGATTATTTTTAAATATTCTCAGTGATATAATCTGCTTTATAAGCTACTTAAAGAAAGAAAGAAAGAAAGAAAGAAAGAAAGAAAGAAAGAAAGAAAGAAAAGAAATAAAGCAAGCTTAATTAATTTAAGAAATGAGCATGCTTCCATATTTACATTTAGGTCCATATTAGTGCCACTATTTCTTCCCTGTGCAAGAGTTAGGTAGAATTCAGCTCTTTTAGGCATAGAAATATATTTGTGGGTGTGCATATATATACATACACACATACTTAAAGGTAAGGCCAGTAATTTTTACCTTTCATCGGAGTTTATAATAGAAAACATCATGAGGACAGAGGGCCAGGACACTGTAGGGCCAATAAGTCAACAGAAGAGAGGTTCAAGATGCAAGGAGGGCTCAATAGGATTTAAATTTGTAACATAGAAATGATGGATAAGAAAAGAGGTGGTTGGAATTGGTGCCAGCTGAGAGGCTTTAGTTGGATAATCAGGAGAGCATCCTATATAATAAAAGGCTAATATGCAAATTGTCCCCTCGACCGGGAGTTCGACCAGGAGGCAGGGCCAGCCTGTCAACCGCCATAGCCCTTCCCCCCAGCCAGCCCTACCCCCAATAGACGCCCCCCCCACCCCAATAGGGGGCGGAGCCTACTGGCCAATCTCCCACGTCCCCTCCCTCCAGCCGGCCAGGCCCAATCAGCCCCAATTGGGGCAGGCCAGCCGGCCCCCGCCCGTGCACAAATTCATGTACCGGGCCTCTAGTTGGAAACATAAATTATAAGAAAAGGTATGAGAGAAATGGTGGATTGTGAGGAAAGAGAGACAGCAGTGGGAAATCTGGTGGAGGGATAAGGGCAGCAACTAGAGGGCACCCTAGAAAAGTATCTTAGTGAAAAGTGAAGAATTTCAGAGCTGAGCATATTCATTGACATTTACATGAATATCTCAAAAGAACTGGCATTTATAAACATTCCTTCTAAGATATAGATTCCTTATAGGATTTGCTAATATTTCTAATAGAATCCCCCAAAATATAAAAAAAAATAGTTATTATTTTAACATAACCTTGGATTTCTCCTTTATAGTTACATAAGGTGCATGACTGAATAATCTTAATTTTAAGGTTGGTATAAAACTACCATGGCCTTTTTAAAAGAAATCGCTCTAGGTCTCTTAAAAACAAAACAAAACAAAACAACCTCACACAAACATTTGGTGAATCAGCTCTACTTACTTCCACAAACAGAAATTTATTTGGTTGGACCAAAATGACACCTCACTCTTGCATTTCTGTTGCTGGGTCCTAAACAGAATTTTTAAGTTTTAAATTCCTTCTACTATGCTCTCAATTTAGCTTCTATACTTGTGCCTTTTTTTTTTTCTCCAACCATTCCCATTCCCTTCTCTTTTTTTTTTTTTTTTTTTTTTTTCCCATTTCAGGGCTACTAACCCTCCTTCCAACATTTTTGTGAATATTTTACTTTCCTTTGAAGTGCTTGCTCAAAGCCAGCTTTGAAGCCTGTGTCTGGGGGTCAGGATTCCCTGCATTCTAAATAGCACAGAGAACCTGAACATAGGTAGCTCTCACCCTTACAGGATGTGTCCATTCACACCAGCCCAGTCTTAATGGCAAAGGAATGGGTCATATTTCCTCGACAGGTAGGAATCTGATGGTCAATCCTGCAAAAGTCTGGGAGGCCTGTTGGCTTCTTAGGATATGAGCAACATGGGGTTGATGTTTAGGCTCTAGGGCCACACAGCCTGAATTTAAGTCCCAGCTTTGCCACTGATTAGCTGTGTGACCTTAGGCAATTTCCTCACCCTCTCTGTGCCTCAGTGTCCTCATTTAGAAAATAGATTGTAGTAACCCTACCCGCCCCCCAGAGTTGTTGGAAGGAGAGTGCTGGTTATGAATTACCTGTTGTCATGATTCTCATTCCAAGACTAGTTACCTGAAGCTGTTTATAGAAGGAAAAAAGTATGTAACTTCAGAATAGTAGGAGTTGATCAAAGAGAATATCTAGTTGGCCAAGAAAAATTATATAAAGTAAATTGACTGTTTTCACTCCCACTCCATTGAATCCATCTCATTGAACTCTTACCTGAATTCTTACTTTCTCTGTATGTCCTCCCCCATGTTCTAATACCCCCAGAAGCTTTATGAGGCCCAGTGTTGATCCAGCTTCATAATAAAATGAAATATCTAAAAAAATTTAATTTAAAGGAGCAGAGATGAGGATTGGTGTCTTCGTGGAGTAGCTGAGGCCTTCATGCTTATTTAGTGCATGCATTGTGCTGATCATGTATAAACTCACCAAGTGTTCATGGAAAAACCTTGTTCTTCTTTTGGCTTGTTTCTGGATCGATTTATATCCTTTATCTAAGAAGACACAAGTAATATAAATAATGTTCTAATAATTCCTGAGTTATATCAGTCTCACTAGGAAAAAGGACAACAAAATCACTGCCTCTGTGAAATGAACACATGCTATAGAACTCATCTAAGCAAAATTTTCCTTAAGCTTATTTGCTTTTATGGGACTTGATATCTTTTTCAAGTGAAATTTTACCCAGATAGTCTACCCATATTCAGTGAAGGCTTCGTAGAACACAGCAAGCCAGTAAAGCAGGTCAGGACTGTCCCCCCCCCCCCCCCCCCCGCCATAGTATAAAAGCATTTCTTCTCGCTCTAGGATAGCTTATTCCACGGTGCTAACTCCACAGCCATAAAATGGCCTCAGAGTTTCAATGAAGCAAGTTCAGGGGCTGGTAGAACCACTAACAATTCTCTGTAGTTGCAATTAAATTCTTTTACATGGGCCTGAATTTGGGGGAGAAGCCTTATGAAGAAAAGAATGAACAGTGATAAATTTTCAGCTCACAAAGTAATTTGGTTAGTTGCACAGTCTAATTAGAGGAAAATAGAATATTGTTTTCCTATCTTTATGTATTAAAACTGACATTGACCTGTGAAATGCACAGTGAGCATATACAAAAACTCTGCTCACTCACTAAAGCTATGACTAATGTCCTTGTACCAAGAATTTGTATTGCTAACAGGAAATTTGTTTTAAATAATAATTCTGCTCTGGTCCTAGGTAAAACAGGAGTGAGGGGTGTGGGAAGCATCGTTTTTGCTTGGGTCCATATATAAATGTGTAAATATGCATATTTTATATAACATTTTAGAGGTTCTTTATTCAACAATGAGTAATCCATGTTTATTGCATGTTTTAAATTTCCACTTTACTTCTTATGAAATTTCCTGAGGCTGTGTCCTTGAGGATGCCTTGAGAGTTTACAGGAGATAGCAACTTTGATCCTATCTGACATTTTTAATGGGTAACTGGGAAAGTGTGTACCCTGTTCAGGTCCCAAGAGATTTGCAGTTTTTCCCCAATACCTTACTAGAATTTATAAAACTAATGAGAGTCAGAAGATAAAAATGATCAAATCTACAATTATCACTGCATTTCTTCTTGCAGAGCTTCAAAACTCACTTTGGGGAACCTTCACTATTGTTTTAATGGCTGATACTGCTGGCTTTCTCGTGTTGTCTTTCTAGAAACTCATCATTTAGGATTATCTAGCTATCTCCAGTTTACCTATGAGACTTTTAAAATTAATACTTATGAAAGGGTGATTTTATATAATTGATAAAACTCTTATTGAGTTAAATTCATCACCTAGAGAGGAAAAAATGCACTGTAGTATAAATTCTACCATATCTTAAATCATATAATGATTTATTTTGCATTTATATTTTCTTTGTATGAAGTACCATTTGTACTAGGAATGTAAGGCATTGAAACACTGTAAGTATCTGTGTCCCTATATATCATATTTACAGCTTATACATATTTGTAACCTGACTTTACTCAGTTCTTGCTTATGTGCTTTGGGTGCTATATGTAGTATGTGTGTATGAAGTCACCTATATGCTTCCATTGTTTTATTCCTCATTTCAGTGATTAAGTGAGAAATCAGTATAGAATAGAAGAATTACATACTAGTCTTAGTCCCTTTGTCATATGATACATTTCTCAGAGCAAAAAATAGATCATTCACAAATTACCTTCCTGTGCTAGTCCTAACTGATGAGGTCCCAAATAGCATGTGATTTAGTAGTAAGCATGTGACTTCACCATTTACTGTGTCACATATTTAGGTGTGATTTAATATTTGTGAAATTTCTTAATTGCATTTCAGGGTTCTTGTCAGTTAAATGCCCCTCGAGATATAGAATCAGAATTTCAGAAAACATTGACAAAATTTTAAGGAATGACACCGGTCTGCTTTATCTGAAAATTTGTACTTCAGAATCTTCTCCTAATATCCTGCCACCCAGACACTCCTGCTCATTCTAGCTTGGTGTCCCCAAAGCTGCCTCAAACATAGCTTCTGAAGTAATGGAGTAAGGCAGGAAGAAGGGAAAGAAGCTAAAATATGTTAATGTCAGACAAGTGTCCACCAGGGAGTAGTTGTGGAGCAAGGACAAGAATCCTCCCCTTTTGCCTCACACTCCATGACTGGTGGGAACAATAAATCAAAAGAACAAGATGTTGGGAGACAACTGCTAGCTCACTCTAATTAGAACTGGTGAAAAAGAGACACCGTGGGAGATGAAGCCCAGACTTTGTGAGAGTAGGCCATCCCTTAGATCAAGTTAAATATCACAGCCATTTAATGACAGTGTGCCTGTGGTCCACCGTGGTAAACTTCCCTCTAATTAGTGAGTCTCTGCAGCACACTTGAAACAGAAGACAAAGGACCCTGGGAAGGCCATGACGACAGCCACGACAAAAAGATGACAACCAATGTTTGTGTTTCAATAATACATATATTATTATTAAGCCATAGGAGCTAGGGTTCTCACTCATTTAAATGAATATTTATTTGTGTAACAGAAGAGCTGTATAAGCTATCTCTGTAATTTGGATTAGTAAAGAGGCAATGTTTTATGTTTTTCAAATAGAATGCTGACACTGAATGGCTTGTTTGTATTAACAGACCTAAGGGTTGGTGTCTGCTGTGGGAATAGCATCCCATCTCTTGGGAAGTCCTTCCAACTGGAGACACCCAGACCCTGAGGTTTGGGGAGACTGGAGCCACTTCAGAGGGAGGGGCCTGAGAGGAAGGCCCATACCAGGGACATCACATTTTTTATGTTAGAGATGAAAGGGAACTGTAATGTCACTCCAGTCCACCAAATAAGGGAACTGAGGTCCCGAAACATTCAGCCATTCTCCAAGGCTGCAGGGCTATTCATGTCTTAGTTATTCTATGTGAGAAGGAGCACCATGTTTTATTTTGTGGTCCCAAACCAAAGTCTAGATTTGCATGTCTTTAAAATGGAGGATATTGAGAATGTAACCAAAGCTACTTTATTTTCTAATTAAGACCACACATTATAAGGAACAATGTACATAAGTCCTGTTGGTGCTGTCCAGGTCTCCACATATTGTAAAGAATGCAATTTATGTCCCTATGGCCTGCTTATCTGGCAGCACCAGTTGGGAACCAGACTTGCCTGATCAGTGGGGAACAGGGATGGGAGTCAGAGCTGCTCTTTATCAGCTGTAGGATTGGGTTAATTTGTGACTTCCAGCAAATCACTCAAAATTCTCATCGTAATCTATGTTTCATCATAATTCAGCTCTCTGGTATATAATGGGATTAAGCCACAAGTGCTTTGAAAGCACCCTGGTGACAGGTGTTCTCTGAAGGAGTCAAAATATTACCTACTAAGCTACACAAACACTTAAAGAGAATGGAAAAGGAGAGGACACTTTCCACCACAGTGGTGATATGCTCATACTCCTGCATCCGTATTTTTACTCAGTACACCACACTGAATACGTGAGTGGCTACTTGGTGCATTTACCATTGGAAATGTCAAGTACAACGCTATTTATCCACTTGGACACACTGAATACATGTGTGGGTGGCTGCCAAAACCAATGATTACACGTTATTAATCAATTTGGGAAATACTAACATAAGTTTTCAGAAATGCAAAACATTTGGAACTTGAAATATTTTATGGCCTAGTGACTTTGAAAGCTAGCAAATTATGTTTCTAATAAATAATATAAGACTTTAATTTTGTGCAATTTCATAGTATTTTGAGCTACTTTCGGTGACAGCACAGAATTCTCAAAGTAAGTTTAATTTGATAGTACTTTAGTTTTTTCAATATGTTATATTTCATTTTTCAGGGAAAAGTAGAGCTATTGAAAACACATATAATTTATTTTGCAAAATAAATTTAGTGCCTGTTTTGTATGAGGTACCATGGAAGTGACTTAGGTTGGGTTTCCCTAAAAGGATAATCTAAGATGGAATTCTTGTGCACATGATTTATAGAAGAAACCTGAAAAAAAAAAAGTGAGAAAAGAAGAAAAAGGAGGAGGAATAATGCAGGCAAAAATGTAGGTTCAGAAGTCTAGTCTCAGCCTGATCCCACAAAGCAATCAGAAGCATCACAGATTTTATCCTACCTTGAGCAAGGAGCTAGGCTTTGATACCCAAAAACACACTGGGTGGGGATAGGGAAAGTACCATTTCAGTATCTCCAGCGCCTGTAGACTAAGGCAGAGGGGTGCAGGCAGAAGTCATTATAGCCAACACCATGGTAGTTGGGTACCAACCACACTTGGCACCAATAGCATCTGCACCAGAGGCAGAATAAAACACAATCCCTATTATTACCAAAGCAGCATCCACAATGGCTTTTAAGTGGAAGTAAAGACATAATGAAAACTTTGATAATATTAACCTCACCACCAAGAGAGAAAAAGAGAGGGGGTGTCTTTACATTAGAGTAGATGACAGAACTGTTCTTTTAGTCTAATCAGTAAATAATAAAAGGCTAAAATCAGGTCACATTTGTAAACAACAGAGTGAAATGGGATAAGATGGTACAGACATCAGAGGAAAAATGAGCAGAGAGACAAGGCAATGGACTTATGTATCAAAAGTGATTACTGCTCTGGCCAGTGTGGTTCAGTGGATAGAGCACTGGCTCAAGTACTGAAGGGTCTAGGTTTGATTCTGGGTCAAGGGCACATACCTGGGTTGCAGGTTTGATCCTTGGCCCCCATCTGGGCATGTGTGGGAGGCAATCAATCAATGTGTGTCTCTCACATCTATGTTTCTTTCTCTGTCTCTTCCTGTCACCCCCTCCCTCCCTTCCTCCCTCCCTCCCACTCTCTCAAAAATCAATGGAAAAATATCCTCGGGTGATGATTAACAGGGGAAAAAGTGATTACTGACATATCAAATCTGAAATTGTGATAGTGGCTTTAACCAAAGTAGAAAACCCTGGAGGGCAACATTCTTTGGGGGAAGAGGAGTCAATTCCAAGCCTATAGCATTAGATCTGCTGAAAGGATCTTCAAATAGAAATGTGCCAGCCCTTTAAAATCTGGATTAAGATCATAAGGAAAGGGACAGAGTTTACTATTAGGAAATCATCAATTTATGGTGATAATCGAAGCCGCTCGCGTGGGTAGAATGGCCAAGAGAGAGACTACAGAAAGAAAATAACTAAGAAAATAACCTTGAAAGTAGCGGGTTGAGAGGTGAATGAGAATGTTAAAAGTATGGATAAATAAGAAAAGTTTTGAAAGGGGAGAGGTGGTCAACTGATTGGAAATGCTTCAGGCATCAGAGAGGCTGGGGTATGAGGCAAAGCCATCGGTGATCTTGAATGAAGCTGGTTTCTAAGAGTCACTGCTCTGCGCAGAGATGGATAGGACATTTTACAGGTTAGGTCTTGGGAATTGTAGTAAGTATTGAGAAAGTCAGGGGATTAGAGACTATTCTTTTCAGAAGCTGGGTATAAAGAGAGTTGGCATCCGATCACATTTGGAGAGGTTAAGGAAAATATTTTTCCTGGTAATTGACTACATTGGTAAACTGAGGCAAGGAAGTCAATGAGTAGGGAGAAACTGAAGATGCAAGCAACAGGAAACAATAATAATCCAGAAGTACCAGCGAAGGTTAGAAAATGCACACGTGTAAATATGGATCACCACCTCTACCTTGAGGACACATGGGAGGAGAAAAGGGGTGTGGCCATTCACTTAGGGGGCAAAGTAGGAATCAAAGCTCTGTGCATAGTCATCTCATACAGAAAGAATTTTTCAGTGTAGATATAATTCAATAAAACTTTTGCTGTTCATAACAGGCATCAGTCTCAAGACTGTTCATAGTTTTCTGGTGGCTACTGCTTTCTTCCTTCATGAACAGCAAGACCCATTAGTCAAGTGAAAGCAGAGAGAATTACAGAAGTAGAGAAAGCAAACTTGAAAATGGTGGAGAGGGGTAGGGCAGTTGGAGTAGCAAAGGCCTACCGCTGCAATTTCAGACTTTTCCTAGATTCTTGAAGCAGCTGGTAAAAACGTAGGCATTTCTCTTTACCTCCTCTATCTATGCCCTCTTTCTTTTGTAAATTATCAAGGGTATCTTAGAACATTTCTGTTATCAGCCGTTTGTCTGAATTCATTTATTTTGTTTTATAAATCCATTTTGCTAGAATACAGTTCTAACTTGGAAAACTTAGTTTTATTGGTATAATCTAAGTAATGTCAGAGTAAAATATTGCCAAAATTAAATTGTTCTTATCTTTATTGCTTTTGGCAATTTTCACTTTTTATAGCTCTGTACATATTCTGTAAATTGTCATTTATTTTTTCTCAAATGATATAAAATTTTTGAAGCATGCTAATTAAGTATAATTCCCAGGCTAGGAAATGTCAAGAGACCAGTTTACCAGATAAGTGGTCCTGCCTGTGTCTTTTATCAATAAATCCTTGTGATTATAGTTATAAATTTTTATATGGTATACTGCTAACTTACTATGGGCTTAAAATACTTTTCACTGGGAGCTGATAGAAATGAATATGGTGTATTTCTCTGCATGGTTACCATAGAGATAAAAATCTTTTCAAATGTGATGGCACAAAAATTACTAATTCAAAAGAAGTTATGCTTCTAATTTAATATTTAAAATGGTGCACTCTTCCCTTTCTTTTTTATTTTATCAAAATTGCATGACTTGAGTGTGTCTAATATGCTTTTATTGGATAATTTCTAGTATAAGAAAAACCGGAGCAAAAATTAAATTGGTGAATTCCCCACAGCATTTAGTGTGATGAGGCTTTCATTTCTAATCTTTTATCCTTTAGAGATGCAACATTCTTAATTATCTCCCTCATACTCCACCTCTATACTCCTTCCTTATATCTTGCTATTCCATTTCAAATCTAATTACCTATAATGGTTTTTCTTAAAAACAAACAATTGATGGCCTTTCTATTTCTGCCACATTATTTCCAACAATTAGACACATTTTCTAGCAATAACACAGTTCCAAAGATGAGCAGATTTATGACATTTTCTCAGATCTTATTACTGTTCATATTCAGATTTTATCATTCTCATAGACTTCCCTTGAAAAATCAAATTAGGACATTCTTGTATAATATTCTGTGACTTAGAATTTTTTTTTACTTAATTTGATTTTGTTACAAAAATGTCAGCAGTATTACTTTCTAGAGACACATAAATGAGCTAAACCAACGCTAAGACAGGTGATTAATTAAGTGAGAAAAAGTCATCCAGTGAAACAAGACCATTGTGGACGATGTGCCTAGAATGTCCCTTGGAGATCTATGTGATGGAGATAGAGGAAAGGGAGACAGGGTCAAAGAAAATAGACCCTGCCTTATCTGCATTTTCCTTACCATTGTTTTCTTTTCAAGCATAGACTACTGTCCACTTAGTTAAAAGGATGTAAAAGGAAGCAGAAGAATGGAGATGATCGTCCCCAACAAAAGATAGGAATTAATAAACCATGGGCGCTGTGCAGTACAATCCTATTCAAGTGTGATGCACAAAGTGTTACCAAACCATAATAAGTACAGAAATTTAAAATACATGTTTAGAAACTTTTAAAGCAATTTAATATTTCTATGTAATCTAAGCAATGCTTATTGGACTCCTCCAGTAGAACAGACTATAAATGAGGTGGTATGTTGTTGAACTCACATGGAGGGTCACAGCAGTGCTTGCTGCCTACAAGTCATGAGCAGTAGGGTCACATCACAACATGAAACATTTTCAGGTTAGCTTCCCAACTGTAATACACAAAAATCTGAGGAAATGCAATCATGTATTTTTATGCTATTACTTTATTTTTATTTTAATCAAGTTAGGGAAGTAAAATTTGTTATTTACTTATTTATAACCCTAACTAACTAATGGCAAAACAAGCGTCAAAGGATTTTTTTAAATTAAAAAATGTTGTTAATGTTGACATTATAGCAGGAGTCCCCCTCCTGCCTCCATTTTGCCCACCGCCACCCTCCCCCACCTCCCCCTTACTTCACCTTTACCGATTATTATCTGTGTCAATGAGAAATGCATATATGTTCCTTAGGTATTTTCATCACTTTTTTTTTTCCTGTACAAACTATTCCCTTTTTTAAATTAAATCTTTATTGTTCAGATTATTACAGTTGTTCCTCTTTCCCCCCCCCCCATAGATCCCCTCGACCCGGTTCCCACCCCACCCTCTGTTCTTACCCCCGCAACTGTCCTCATCCATAGGTGTACGATTTTTGTCCAGTCTCTTCCTGCATCCCCCACACCCCTTTCCCCCCCAAGAATAGTCAGTCCACTCCCTTTCTATGCCCCTGATTCTATTATATTCACCAGTTTACTCTGTTCATCAGATTATTTATTCACTTGATTTTTAGATTCACTTGTTGATAGATGTATATTTGTTGTTCATAATTAGTATCTTTTCCTTTTTCTTCTTCTTCCTCTTCTTAAAGGATACCTTTCAGCATTTCATATAATACTGGTTTGGTGGTGATGAACTCCTTTAGCTTTTTCTTATCTGTGAAGCTCTTTATCTGACCTTCAATTCTGAATGATAGCTTTGCTGGGTAAAGTAATCTTGGTTGTAGGTTCTTGGCATTCATCACTTTGAATATTTCTTGCTACTCCCTTCTGGCCTGCATAGTTTCTGTTGAGAAATCAGCTGACAGTCATATAGGTACTCCCTTGTAGGTAACTGACTGTTTTTCTCTTGCTGCTTTTAAGATTCTCTCTTTGTCTTTTGCTCTTGGCATTTTAATTATGATGTGTCTTGGTGTGGTCCTCTTTGGATTCCTTTTGTTTGGGGTTATCTGCACTTCCTGGACTTGTAAGTCTATTTCTTTCAGCAGGTAGGGGAAGTTTTCTGTCATTATTTCTTCAAATAGGTTTTCAATATCTTTCTCTCTCTCTCTTCTGGCACCCCCATAATTCAGATGTTGGTACACTTGAAGTTGTCCCAGAGGCTCCTTACACTATCTTCATATTTTTGGATTCTTTTTTCTTTTTGTTTTTCCAGTTGGGTGTTTTTTGCTTCTTCGTATTTCAAATCTTTGACTTGATTCTTGCAATCCTCTAGTCTGCTATTGGAACTCTGTATAATATTCTTTATTTCAGTCAGTGTGTGCTTAATTTCTAGTTGGTCCTTTTTCATATCCTTGAGGGTCTCACTAGATTTCTTGAGGGTCTCACTAAATTTATCAGCGGTTTCTAGAAAATTCTTGAAAAACATTATAAGTGTGGTTTTGAACTCTATATCCAGTAGTTTGCTTTCCTCCATTTCTGTCATTTGTGACCTGATTCTTTGTCTCCACATTTTTTTATGCTTCCCTGTGTTGATAGAGTGGCTTTCTGTGCTATGTGTCCTATAGGGCCCAGTGGCTCAGCCTCCCCAATTACCTGAGGTGGACACTCTTGGTGCACCCCTTTGTGGGCTTTGTGCACAGTCTTGTTGTAGTTAAGCCTTGATTGTTGTAGGTATCACTGGGAGGAATTGACCTCCAGGCCAATTTGCTGTGAGAATCAGCTGTGTCTATGGTGGGAGAACTTCTGTGCTGGAGACACCCTTCTGGGGTAAGACTTGCTTCAGTGGGGCTTTGGTGCTCACTGAGTCTTCCCCCTGAGTGTGTCCCTTATGGATCTGAGGAGTTGTAATCTGGATGGTCCCACTCTGACCACTGGGTACACTGGCTCTTGGATCTCTAAGGAGGTGCTAATTTAGCCTCTGCCTGAGGCTACCCAGCAGGAGCTACGGAGAGATCTGCAGGTTTCTCTTCCTTGTTTGGGGTTTTGAGGTGCCCAGATGAGGCCCAGCTGTGAAGCAATGCAAGCTGCTGTGGGGCCTTGAGCCTTCTTTTGGATGTTTTGGTTCTCTCTGACCCAGCTGCAGTTTGTTAGGTAGTAATAAACATTGGGACTTATAATTTGTATGTCCATATTTCATTTTTTCTAGTAATTCAGTTTTATTATATTTTATTAAAGTACCAGCCCACAGCAAAGTGGAAATTTTAAAATTTTTCAATAGAGCATTAATTTAGTGAATTGCACTGACAGTAGCCTAAAACTGTAACAACAAAACCTTTATCACTAGCAGAAAATTTTCTGTTATTTAAGTATTACTAACTAGGCTTCTTTTTAATTTTAATATATTTTTATTGATTACACAGAGGAAGGGAGAGGGAGAGAGGGATAGAAACATCAATAATGAGAGAGAATAATTGATTGGCTGCCTCTTGCACAGCCCCTACTGGGTATCAAGCCCACAACTCGGGCATGTGCCCCTGACCGGAATCAAACCCGAGACCCTTCAGTCCACAGGCCAAAGCTCTGTCCACTGAGCTAAGCTGTCCAGGACCTAACTAGGCTTTTAAAAATAGTCTAACCTGTTCCCGGCCGGTGTGGCTCAGTGGTTGAGGGTCAACTGTGAACCAGGAAGTCATGGTTCAATTCCTGGTCAGGCCACATGCCTGTGTTGCTGGCTCAATCCCCAGTGTGGGGCATGCAGGGGGCAGCCGATCAATCTCTCCTCATTGATATTTCTATCTCTCTCTCCCTCTCCCTTTCTCTCTGGATATATATATATACATATTTTAATTTTTTAATAAAAATAAAAATAGTTTAACTTTGTAATAATTAAGAGAAATGTGCACTTAGCCATGTCAACTCTTATAGGAATATATGCTAAGAATCGTGAAACACTAATTAGAATATATTCACCCCTATATTCATAGCAGTGCTAGTTACAATAGCTAAGATCTTGGAACAGCCCCAGTGCCCATCAGATGAGTGCATAAAAAAGCTGTGGGACATTTACACTATGGAATACTATGCAGCTGTAAAACAGAAGGGTTTTACAGCTCTTACCCTTTGAGACAGCGTGGAGGGACCTGGAGAGTATTATGCTAAGTGAAATGAGCCAATCAGAAAAAGACAAGTATCACATGATCTCACTTATATGTGAAATCTAATGAACAAAATAGATCCAGAGCCCTAACCAGTTTGGCATCAGCCTGCGGACTGAAGGGTCCCAGGTTCGATTCCGGTCAAGGGCATGTTACCTTGATTGCGGGCACATCCCCAGTAGGAGATGTGCAGGAGGCCGCTGATCGGTGTTTCTCTCATTGATGTTTCTAACTCTCTATCCCTCTCCTTTCCTCTCTGTAAAAAATCAATAAAATATATTTTAAAAAAATAGATCCAGAGACATAAAGCATGGAATTGACTGAGGAATTGAAGATGGAAGAGGGAGGGGGAGGCGGGAAGAGATCAACCAAAGAACCTGTATGCATATATGCATAACCCATGGACAATGATAATAGTGCAGTGAAGGCCTGGGGCGGGGGGTGGGAGTTGGAGGAGTTGGGGGGAGGAGGTAAATGGGGGGGGAGGGGACATCTGTAATACTTTCAGCAATAAAGATAAATTTTTTATTTTATTTTTTTAATATATTTTATTGATTTTTTACAGAGAGGAAGGGAGAGGGATAGAGAGTCAGAAACATCGATGAGAGAGAAACATAGATCAGCTGCCTCCTGCACACCCCCCACTGGGGATATGCCCGCAACCAAGGAACATGCCCTTGACCGGAATTAAACCCGGGACCCTTTGGTCCGCAGGCCAAAGCTCCATCCACTAAGCCAAACCGGCCAGGGCAAAGATAAATTTTTAAAAAGAATTAACTATTAAAAGGAGTTCTCAGCTATGCAATATGTAATCCCAGGACTTAGAATGCAGGCACCCATTTGTTGTTACAGTTTTAGGCTAAGGATAACTTGTTTTACTTCTGATTGCTTTATTTCTGGCTACCTAGATTTGTTCTTTTGGAATCTATACGTAGGTCAAGATACTTAACCTGTGAGGCTAAAAGTGATTTTGTACATGGAATGTCTGAAAAAGTATTCTCAAAGGAAAAAGCCCCTTCCTCTCCCAGTTTTCTCCTTGGGAAGAAGATAAAATGGAAGTTAATGGGTAAAGTCTGAACAGACGTCTGACTGGCCTTTTTGAGATCTGACGATGCATTTTACACAAAGAATTTAACAACCTAGAGTGCAGAGAAAAAGGCCATTAAGTGTTGGATTTAGGTGTACAGACAGGCAAACAAGACACAGTTGAAGGTATCCAGATAAGGGTCTGTGAAGATAACTAACTTTATGGCTGAGCTTAGGCTCCTGCTGACTGGCTTTCTTTAGGTGAGATGAACATGCCTAATTTTGTCATGGCTAGAGCTGACTTGGTCACAAAACGGAAAAAATTGAACCATCTCATCAGTTATTATAGCAATAACATTAATATATGCAATATTATAGTAATAAAATATCATTTATGGTAATGTTATATTATCCTGGTTACTTACAACATCCCTCTCTCTTAAGGAGCATTACCTCCACTTTTCAGATAAGGACACTGAGGCTTAAAGAATTTAAAGTGACTTGTTCAGGGTCACAGAACAAGAAATTGGTAGTCAGATTCTAACCCATGTCCATTGCCAAGTTCTGGTTCTGCAGTAGCCAAACCATGTGTCATGATCTATTAGCATGTCAGAAATCAACTGCATGGGTCACAATCAGACTTTTAAAAAATACAATAGAATATACAAAATAGCTGTAACCACTGTAGAGGGAAATGGGTGGCGTCAGAGACCACCCCTGAGACTAGTACAGAAGCTTCTCTGCCTATTTGTCTCTGCCCAGCCCCTTGTCTGTCTGGAACTGCCTTGATTCATTTCCCTACTAACCCTTTCAACTTGCCTTCTCTCCCCTGACCTGAAACTTAGCATATGAATGCTGGCTGGTGACACAGATGCTATTCCTCCTGCTGTAGAATGGCCTTGGTGGTGGTAGCCAGAGCAACCCACAAACCTTGCCAATGGAAGGATGGCCATTTATCATTTGATAGGTTCATGCCTTGTATAGAGATCTGGTTCCTTGAACTTTTTATTAATAAAATGTTAACCTCTGCATCATGTCAGCAATGTACACCTCAAAGGTCACGGGTCCTGGAGTCATGTAGACTCCTAGGTGAGCCCTGGTTCTGCAGCCCAGGGACTGCGACCCAGCCTTTCTGAACCTCAGTTTCCCCAGTTATGCAAAAGAAATGATATTAAGGATGCCTGTCCAAGAGTGATGGTTAGAAAAATATACATGTAACGTAACCAGTACCAGTCCTGTCACATACAGATGCTCAATAACTGCTAAATTCTGATATCATGCTTTCAATATTCATTTCCAAGTACTTGAGCACAATTAAATTTGCTAGCACTAAAGCCATGGGAAAGGTTTAGTGTTTCTTTCAGAATTCCAGAGGCTTTTGAGGATTCGTCACTTAGCACAATTGCCCTGAAGAAGTGAAACCAGTCAACAGGTGTTTGGGGGCTGAAGTCCAGCCCATGCCCCACACACCAACTGTGTGCCCCAGTGTAGGGCTGAAGCCACCAGGAGGAGGGTGTTTTTTTCTTTACATTTTTTAAAATTTATAATTTATTTATTGACTGAGAGAGAGAGAGAGAGAGAGAGAGAGAGAGAGAGAGAGAAACATTGATTTGTTGTTCCACTTATTTATGCATTCATTGGTTGCTTCTGGTGTATGCCCTGATCAGGGATTGAACCCGCAACCTTGGAGTATTGGACAGTGCTCTAACCTATTGAGCTAGCAGCCAGGGTCAGGGTGTCTTTTTGTTATTAGTACAAAGCCTTACTGATGTCCCCGTCTCCTGGGTCAATAGTCAGTACTATCCTATAGGAGCTTGGAAGTGTCATTTGGTGAACTTTTCCATTTAATGAAGTGCTAGATGAATAAACTTTTAGTATAATTGGCTCCCTGCCTCCCAAGATATTTGTACTTCTAGTGATATTCTCAAACAGTTTTGAGAGGTTCTTCTCTTTGTCATTGTAGAGATGCTTGTAAAACTCAGCAGCACATCAGGAGTAAACTACAACAGGTTGACAAGTTCTTTTTGAAATGTTTTATGGACTGCAAATGTTTCATAAGGATTTATTCTTTCTCCTTCCATTCCTTAATGTTATGAAATATGACAGAAGTCTTTTTTAAGGTCACCATATATTAAGCTTATTGTAAATGGATACTCTATTTTAAAGCTCTAAGAAGCCGATACTTTGGATCAGGAGACCCAGATTTAATTTCAGCTTGCTCAGTTTACATTTTAAATGCCATTTAAAAATATTTGCCATCGTGCTGCTGTTAGAGAGACCACTGATGTTTTATGTAACTGGAAGTCCCTTGTGATTTTAGCATTTAGCGGAATAAATTGAAATATTGGAAGTGAGTTGTGCTATTGCAACACTTACCATGTGTTAATAATTGAATCGACATTTTACAGGATAAAGTTTTTCTAGCAGAGAAGATAAAATGGTGCTAAATTTCTGGAGTCCACTGGTTGTTAGGTCTTTTCTTGGGTGAAAGACTTCAGCAACATGAGACCCCAAAATAGAAAACCTGAAAAAAAAAAAATTGAGACTTTGCCTCATCCTATATAATAAAAGCCTAATATGCTAAGTATCTGGTCGGCCGGTCGGCCATTCAACCAATCAAAGCGTAATATGCTAATGATATGCTAAGGCCACTCAACCACTCGCTAAGATGTGCACTGACCACCAGGGAGCAGACAGTCAACCAGTCGATCAGTTGCTATGACGTGCACTGACCACCAGGGGACAGATGCTCCAACCGGTAGGTTAGCTTGCTGCTGGGGTCTGGCCAATTGGGACTGAGTGAGATAGGCTGGACATGCCCTGGAGCCCTCCCACGGTCCCTCTCTGGCTGGCCAACCTTCCATGTCCCTCCCCAGCTCCAATCATGCACCGGTGGGGTCCCTTGGCCTGGCCTGCGCCCTCTCGCAATCCAGGCTGAGGGACCCCCCCACCCCGAGTGCACGAATTTCATGTACCAGGCCTCTAGTAATATGATAAACAGCCTTGCACTTGTATTTCTGTATTTTGCTACTTTGTAAATATTTTCATTTGGAAATATTATTCTCTCTCTCTCTCTCTCTCTCTCTCTCTCTCTCTCTCTCTCTCTCCCTCTTCCCACCTCAACAAGGATTGATCTTAAAAATATAATATTGAGTACCAAAAAATTAGTTAAAGAATACATACAAAAAATAATTTTTGCAAATTTCAAAATACTCAAGACTACTTATTTATTTATATATATACATATATGTATGTGTGTGTAAGGAATTTTACTTTTACTCTGAATAAGGGCCCTACTTTGTCCTTTGTAAAATCTAGAATACTTATTTCATTTAGAGACTGGGGCTAAAGTTGTGGATACTGCCTCCTTAGGAAAAGACTGTTACATATATTAAAAAACTTCAGTTGTAATTTTCCAGCCATCCTGCCAATTCTTACCAATATTCAGAGGAGATGAGAACTAGATCGCTGATGACTGCATAGTACCGTTGTTTGAAAATCTTTTTTCTGTGGACATATCGTACCAGTGTGTTGACATGCTAGTGCCGGTCAGCACATTCTATGTACAGCTTCATTTTAGGCCAGTAAGTTAGCCCTAATAATACTAAATTTTAGAAACAGTGTTTGAGATGTCTTTCTCTTTGGTATTTGCCACCAATGTAACTGACCCACTAGCTCTACCTCTGAATGTGTTTGACCACCTTCTCCATGCCTCCATGTAGTTTAACCTCTCTGGACCAGCTTGGAACTTCTGTGTAGAAGAATGGTTAAGCATTCATGGAGAACTCACTCAATGCCAGGCACTAGCCCAGCCGTGGGCAAACTACGGCCCACGGGCTGGATCCGGCCCATTTGAAATGAATAAAACTAAAAAAAAAAAAAAAAAAAGACCGTACCCTTTTATGTAATGATGTTTACTTTGAATTTATATTAGTTCACACAAACACTCCATCCATGCTTTTGTTCCGGCCCTCCGGTCCAGTTTAAGAACCCATTGTGGCCCTCGAGTCAAAAAGTTTGTCCACCCCTGCACTAGCCCTTCCTTCAAGGAGTTTACTGTCTAATAATGGGAAAAATATTACAGAGAGCTTTCTTTGAACTTAGAGAGTTATCTTAAATACTTCTCAGGTGTTCATATATTCCAGACAATTGTTTTTCAGCAGTTTGTATTTGTTTTTTTAAAAGGTGGAAACAGCTAAGGCTGAGAGATTATTTGACTTGGACAGGTTTAATGAGCTAAGCTAGTAAGTAAAAGAGAAGGTAGTTGTGGCCATGTCTATGGTTTCTTAATACAATGCATACACTTTTCCTTCCTATTTATATTGTTAAGCCAATTATCAGTTATTTTTTCATAAATATATGAGTTAGAATAACTGAATCATATCTTTGTATAGTATAAAAACAACCATGGATAACAGGTGCACCACCTATTTAAATTATGCCAAAGTAGAAATGCTGCTACTCCAATCATGCATGCAAAGCCATTGTGGCCAAGTTTAATACAACTTCCAACTCTTGAAAATAGTGATGAACTACTGTTCTCTTTTGTTAGGTCTCTTTAAGAAACCTTAATTTTTTTTGTGTGTGTGTGTGGGGGGGGAGATTTTACCCTGGGAAAAAAAGAGAAATATTCTAATACTAGATTATAAGTCCCTCAAGGATGGGATCTGTGTCTAATTATTTCTTTAATCCCCAGTATTCAGCATATCTAAGCACTTAATAAAAGCACAAATGCTTATTGTTGACATAAGATTATCTGTTTACTTATTTTCCCATTCATTTGTGTTATTTGCTGGTAGTTGCTTTCTCCATAAGGTAGCAAACAAATACGTAATTTTGACTGTTTCCAACATTAGCTCTTCTAGTTTTAGTTATTGATGTTTCTGAAGGGTTTGAATTCATATTCTGTCCATAGGAGTCCATACGTACAAATGAAGGTGTGAATATTACCAAACCATTTTATGTTTAGAACCACATATGCAAGTGATTGGATTTTTCTCTTTGCCGTAGGAGATAGTATCAAATAGATCTCACCCACATGTGCTCTCTTCTTAATGAACTTGAATCTTGTTTATACAATATGATTTTCTCCAAATAATCATCAGGCAAAAATACTTTATTACATGTGAGGAAGTGTGACATAACTACTTAAATTTACACTTTTTTCTAGTTGTTGGTTTCTCAGCCAAGATCCAACATTGACCACTATTACTTTCAGGATCTTTGTAGCTTTGATTCTAGATTATAAACTTCATTTGCATATTTCTGCATAATGGTTTAAACATCCTCTCTTGATTCCTCCAAGGTTTTTCACTTGAGTTAGGCCAGCCAGAATTAATGTCTGACCAAATATCTGGGCATTATGGCCCAGCCAAGTTGACACATAAAATAAACCATGACAAAATGCTATACAGATAATAAATTTCTTGTTACCTGCACAAATGTAAGGAAATGTTGCCATAAGCAATCTATGTCAAATAACCTAAAATTAGCCTATTGAAACTCATAACAGTAAATTATGAGTTTGCAGTTTTACCTCCTTGCCTATTATCTACATACGCAGGTACTTAGATCAGCTTGTATTATATGACCTTTTTAAGACAAAACTTCCAATTGCTTCTCATCACAATGAAAATAATAAAACTCAGAGCCCTCGCCATAACCTATAAGGCCCAGCATAATCTGGCCTGCCTCCCACCTACCCACTGCTGGCTCCTCTTTAGCCACATATGTGTCTTGCTGTTCCTTTACCAAGCTATACTCAGTACTTTGTTTTTGATGTCCCCTCTGAAGGATGCTCTTTCTCAGACCTTGCATGACCCACAGACATACTTGTTTCCGGTGTCTGCCCCTGATTTTTCTTTCTCAAACTGCACACCTCTCTATATAACTCTATGCCCTTTCCTCCACTTAATTTTTTATGATTCTTATTGCTATCCAAGAGTTACCAGATATACAGTAAGTACAGCAAAATGGTAATGATCAGAGATAATACAGCTAAGTTGGAATTAAATCCCAACTCTGCTACTTACCAGTCATGCAACCTTAAACAAGTTGCTTTGTCACTCAGTTTCCCCCTCTGTAAAACAGAGATACTGCAGAGGTATTTTGAAGACTTAATGAATAGATGTGAATTGCTTAGATGGTATCTGGCAGAGAGTAAGGACTATGCATCATCTATTACTATTATTATGCCCATTGGAATATAAGCTGTACAAAGACAAGGTATTTCCAGGGTATAGGAAAGGGTCTGGCCACAGTAGAGATTCAGTAAGTGTTTGCTGAATGAATTAATGAATGAATTTGGGCATGTGCCAGCTGAGAGTAGGAAAAAAATGTCCTATCAAGACACAGTGAAGAGCTGGAGGTGAACAAATGGAGAGTTTAAAAGTTGTAATGGAAATATTTTGCAGTTGAGAAAGATGAGTTGTTTAGGCTCTCTGTGTGTATTTATGTGTTTGTATGCCTGTATGTATGTGTGTGTGTACTACATGTAGCAGGATGCAGAGAACAAGATATAACCAGGATTTTGACCTGTGAGACAGTTCCCTACAGGGGATGGAAAAGTCAAAGGAAAACATTAACATAATTCATCAAGGGACCCACTGGTGGGGCTGGTCAGACCTGCTGGGAAACCCTAACCTTATGCTGGGAAAAGGTTGGAGCTGAAGGAGAAGGAGTCTGTGGAGACAGATTGATGAAGAAGTCTCCAGGTCGCCTTACTCAGTGACAGTTTTAAGTGACATTGAATGTTAAGTTAAAGGAAATGAAAAATATTCAAATCAAGAAAAAATATAACCAGTAATTGTATAATGGCATGTCCCCAAGTGTTCAGTTTTTGAAGGTCATTAATACATTTTCCCAGTACTTATATCAATCAAGTAAGATGAAGGAGTGGCAGGCCAGGAAATACCTTCTGAACACACTTGATTGAAAGGCTGGTGATAAGTCTTAGAGGAGAAAAGGACCAAAGAGGACGCATACGTCTATGTCAGCGCAGAAGCATCCTATCTGAAGGGAATTTTCAAGGTTCAGTCCCCCGTCTTGTTGCTGAAGGTGTACAGACAGCTTCCACTGCCAACATTTCCCTCCCATCCGATGTCCCCACTGCCCCCCTTCCCCTCCCCAAGGGAAGGTTGGAGAGAGTTATGGAAAGCTAGAACATGATCAGTTTGGGAAAGAACTTAACACTCACTGTCCCTCCCCAGAACTCCTGAGCTTAGCCATAACCAAATGAACAGGTCTCTTCAATAGCTGGTGTGCGTAACTGTCCCTCCTCTTCTACCTTGAAGGCAAGATCCAGACTTAACCATTTTAATGTATTTTCCCTTATGTAAAACAGAGCCCATCAAATTTTGCTGAATAAATTTACTCATCTTTTTAAAATATTTTCATTGATTTTACTGGGATGAGAGTGGTTATAAAATTATATAGATTTCAGGTGTACAATTCTATAATACATCATTTGCATATTGTATTGTGTGCTGACAACCCCAAGTCAAGTCTTCTTCCATCACCATTTATACTCCCTTTACCCTCTTCTACTAATATATCCCTTCCCCTTTCTCTGATAATCACCATACTGCTGTCTTTGTCAATGAGTGTTCTTTTTCTTTGCTTAATCCCTGCATCTTTTTCACCCAGCCCCCCCAAATCTCCTTCCCCTGAGAGCTGTCAGTCTGTTATCTGTATTGATTAGTCTGTTCTATGTTGTTTATTTTGTTCATTAGATTCACCTTTTTGATAGGGTTTGATTCAAAAGTCAAAATGCAGTTTAATCCATTAAATTCAAATTAATGTTCATCAATTTATTTTGTTCATTAGATTCCACATGATAGTTGTCTTTCTCTGAATAGCTTATTTTGCTTAGAACAAAATAGATACAGAGACATAGAAGCATGGAACAGACTGTTAAGTCTCAAAGGGAAGGCAGGGGTGGGTGGGTGGGAAGAGATCGACCAAAGAACTTGTATGCAGATATGCATAACCCATGGACACAGACAATAGGGTGGTGAAGGCCTGGGGTGGGGGGTGGGGGCAGGCTAGAAGGGGTTAATGGGGGCAGGGAAAGGGGGAACATATGTAATACTTTCAACAATAAGATTTTTTAAATTCAAATTAATGAATTGAGAATTATGCATGGAAAATTCTTCTGTTTCAAAACTGGGTGACCTTTATAGTTTCATCTTACAGATCCTCTGGAATTCTCTTCATTTACCAAGCAGTTATTGAATAGCTGCAAAATGTATTCCTGTGAATTCATTTGGTGCTAGTCATTTTGATCCTTCACATTGAAAATGAAGTTCCAAAATTGTACCCCTTGAGGATACATTTCATCTTTTAAAGTAGGCAACTCAAAAAAAAATGCTGAAAATATACCCTTTATAACTTTACTAACTCAAATCAAAATGTAAAATGTCATTAGTGATTATTTTGTTTCGTGCTGAGTGAGGCTGAGTTTATTCCTGTTTCACTGGCCCAGACTCTGACCTGTCTGAAGTTTGTTGAGGAACCTCACCACATTGTTTTCCTTTTAACATGTTTATTAAATAAGACACTATCAGTTTATATGCATTATTTGTTCTTCTATCTGTTATTTTACCTACTCTAAGGTTAAAGATATAACAATTCCCTCAATAAAAATGGAAGAGAAAATTCTGCATTCCTGAGGCATTGTGAAGGTGCTTGGTGATGTGGCAGCCTGGTAGCATAATTCTCAGATGAGGAAGGCAGTATATAAGGCCTGCTTCCCCTCCGCCAGTCTGGGACGTGCCTGCTGGGAACTTCCAAATATGCAGAAAAGGACACTTCACAGTGCACTTCCAGCATCCACCCTGTTAATGTGGCACCAAGATGTTAAAATATATCACAGCACGTTCAGGAAGTTGTGTAGTCACACACGCTACCACTGCCGCACCCATAATATGGAGACAAATCAAGTGCCTTGGCAGAGACTGACAATGGCTGGCCCAGAAAACAGCCAGAGATCAGGACTGAGAGAGTTGGTGGTTTGGCAAGGCAACCAGGAGTCCAGACAAATCTAAATGGAAGGTGGTGGTTGGCATGTTGGCAGGCCTGCGGAAGTCAGAGTAGACTCTGAGGCGAGGGCAAGCAGGAATCAGATGAGCAGGTGAGAATTAGTAAGACCCAAATTTCAAAGAGCAAAGTAGTAAGTGGGACATTTAAAAATCTGGCTTGATTATGAGAAAACAAGAGAACTTCAACAATTACAGAAGCATAGTAACCTAAACGGTAAATGATCAAGATACCCATCAATGACACCTTAATCCTGAGGATTATGGGTTTTAGAATCAGATACACTTGGGTTTAAATGTTGGCCCCACCAAGTAAGAGGAGAGTGATTTGGAGCTAGATGTTTAAACTTGCTCTGTAAAATGGGAACAATACTACCTACCACTGTGATTTTGAAAGGATTAAATGAAATCACGTAAATGGTACTTACCATGCCTGAACCACGGCAAGCATTTGATCAATGGTAACCATTCTAATAATCATTAATCATGGACTTGTCGTGTATTTTCCTAGCATAATATGGATGGCTCAGGGCAGAAGAGGGAAGTAGATTGTTGGTTTCATCCAGTCAGAAGACATTAAGAGGTCAAACCTTGGCTGTACTTATTTTCATGGCCAAGTTGGTATCAACATGATAACTTAATAGAAATCCTGAACAGTGACTGTTGACATTACTGACCACAGACCAAACCACTTGTTTTGATGTAGTGCTATCATTTATTCAGATTATCATTTGTTCAATTGTCACTGAGGGGGCTTAGGTAATTATGTCACAATGTCTAACTTGTTTTCAAAAGCCAATGTTAGTTACTGGTAGATTCCACCAAGATAAAGAAAGGAAAGGGACACAGAGATAGAGAAATTGTGGAATGATTTAGAAGTTTTGTCATGCCAACCTGAATGAGGAAGGCAATATTGAGAATAGCATCCACAGTGTGGATTCATTTTTCCTGAGCTCTAAACCTATTTCAAATTGTTTGCTCATGCTGAATTACATCTTCTTCCCATGTCCTTACAAGAGCCACTTGTCTGATCCCTAAAATAATGAGACCTTTGTGACTAGTGTTGTGGCTGTCATATGTGTATTTTTAAGTCTCTGTTAAGAAATAAAATGCACTTAGGATATTATTCATTGCGCACATAAGTATTCCATTCCCCTTTTTTCACATATCACTGATTTCAAAATGTGGTAGCTTTTTACAACATCTGCCATCAATCTTACTTCCGCTCACAATGTAAAAAAAGAAAATGAAACTTCCCAGATAGTGTGTAATGTTTTCCTGTGTAATTAACACCTCATTCACAGTTGTGCGTGCCAATCAAGGCCCTGTCTCCTCTTCCTTGACATTTCCTTGATACCTTGTTCAGACTGAGCTGATGCCTAAGAGTGTGCTAAATACACACATGGGGACAGAAATATTTAAGAGGAGCCAGCTGTATTAGCAAGACCAGGCAATTTAGAGAGACTACTTACACACGTCTCCTCCATGGGTTTGGGGTCTGCATACCAACCTTTATTTAAGTCCGATTACTGCTATATCCTTATCATCCTCATCCTCATCAACAAAAACCATCTGTCAGATGAGTACCAGTCATCCATTATTTGCATTCTTCCCTTCTTAATGCTCCTGGGGGCCAAATGTTTATAAATCATGTGGCTAATTTAAGATACACGTGCTCTCCTCCTGCAAGTCATTCTGGAAGCATCAGGTTATTTTTACTGCTGCAAATTTGTCAATGTTATTCATTTAAAAAACCTTGATTTGTTTTTATCTTCCTGACAATGGAGACTCCATGGCCTTGCACATAGTAAATGCAGATAGGTAAAGTCATTAGATAATTCAAATAAAATCATTTCATTGTAGTAATCTGGTTTTATTTTTTAAAATTTTATTCAAGTATAACATATATTCAGAAAAAATATATATACCATAAAGATACAACTTGATGATTTTTCGCAAATTCAGCACACCTCTGTAAACCAGCACACAATTCCAAATATCCATGTCACCAACCCTATAAACACTGGTCATGCTCTTTCAGTCACTCCCACTCCTACATCAGTAACCTGTTATAACAGAATAGGTTAGTTTTGCCTGTTTAAATTCCTTATTTAAATGAATCAACATTACATTTTGAAAGATTCATCCACACTGTTGCAGGTAGTTACATTCCATTCATTTTCATTGCTATATAGTATTTCATTGTATGAATAACCCACAATTTATTTTTTTTATTTCTACTCTCAATGGCCATCTTGACTGTTATTTTAGATGAAAAAATTCCATATGCATAGTTAAGAATTGGTTACACTTTTAAACTGATCCATAGTGCATATTTTAGAAGGTTTGCTTGATATATTTTCAAATCTTTTTAAATTTAAAAAAAAATGGAGAATTAGATTCAGGATGGAGAAAGGCAGGGAAGAAAGGGACTAACATTTATTATTACCACCATGTATTGGACATTGAAGTAGGAGTGCTTTTAGGAACAAAATTGTGGTGAAAACACATATAAAATGTACCACCTTAGCCATTTTCAAGTGTCTAGTTCAATAGTGTGAAGTCTATTCACATTGTTGTAAAACAGGTCTCCAGGACCTTTTCAGCTTGTAAAACTAAAATAGCAAATTCCCTTCCTCCCACACGATCCCTGATAACCACTATTCTACTGTCTGATTCTATAAATTTAGCTGCTCTAAGTACCTTATGTAAGTGAAATCAGACAGTATTTGTCCTTTAGTGACTTATTTCACTGTGTTTATTGCAGTTAACATGATGTTATCAAGATTCATCCATGTTGTAGCACATAACAGTATTTCTCTACTTTTTAAGGCTGAATAATATTCCATTGTGTGTGTGTGTGTGTGTGTGTGTACCATATTTTGTTTATACATTTACCTGTTAATGCACATTTGGCTTGCTTCCACCTCTTGGCTGTTCTAAATAGTGCTGTTATGAACATGGGTGTGCAAATATCTCTTTAAGCCCCTCCTTTCAATTATTTTGGATATATACTTAGAAGTAGGATTTCTGGATCATATTGTAGTTCGGCTTTTAATTTTTAAGAACCTGTATAGTGTGTTCCAGAGCAGTTGCACCATTTTACAATCTCACCAACAGTGCAAAAGCATTCTAATTTTTCCACATCCTCACCAATATTTATTTTCTGTTTTTTAAAAGTAGCCATCCTACTGGATGTGTGATAGGAATTTTATATATGATCTCTTTCTTTAATCTTAACAAACCTGTTACAAAGTATAAGTACCAGTTTTACAGCAATAACATCTTTTATGAAAAATACATTTTTATTGATTTCAGAGAGGAAGGGAGAGGGGGAGATAGAAACATCAATGAATCATTGATCGGCTGTCTCTTGCATGTCCTACTGAGGATTGAGCCTGCAACCCGAGCATGTGTCCTGACCGGGAACTGAACTGTGACCTCCTGGTTCATAGGCTGATGCTCAATCACTGAACCACACCAGCCAGGCACAGCAATGACATCTTGACACTAAAAGTTTCCATAAGAGAAAAGCCAGATTGCCCTAACTGGTTTGGCTTGGTGGATAGAGCATTGGCCTGCGGACTGAAGGGTCCCAAGTTTGATTCCAGTCAAGGGCATATACCTTGGTTGTGGGCACATCCCCAGTAGGGCGTGTGCAGGAGACAGCTGATCGATGTTTCTCTCTCATCAATGTTTCTAGCTCTCTATCCCTCTCCCTTCCTCTCTGTAAAAATCAATAAAATAGATTTTAAAAAAGAGAGAGAGAGAGAAAAGCCTGATTTCAGTCCTGGTGCTCCTGAACTTGACAATGGGTCCACATTATCACAGAACTTGAGCTCTTGAGTTCTGAGCTACAAGATTTACAAGGTATTAGGACAGTGGTTCTCAACCTTCCTAATGCTGCGACCCTTTAATACAGTTCCTCATGTTGTGGTGACCCCCAACCATAAAATTATTTTCGTTGCTACTTCATAACTGTAATTTTGCTACTGTTATGAATCATAATGTAAATATCTGATATGCAGGATGTATTTTCATTGTTACAAAATGAACATAATTAAAGCATAATGATTAATCACAAAAACAATATGTAATTATATATGTGTTTTCCGATGGTCTTAGGTGACCCCTGTGAAAGGGTCGTTCGACCCCCAAAGGGGTTGCGACCCACAGGTTGAGAACCGCTGTATTAGGGACTCTATAAGATTGGCTGACTTTAAATGTGAAATGAGAGCTTGAGATTTAGAGCAGGGGTTCTCAAAGTGTGGTCTCCAGGCCAGTAGCATCTGCCTTCCTGGGAAATTGTTAGAAATGCAAATTCTCAGGCCTCACCCCAGACCCACTAAGTCAGAAACTCTGGAAGTGGGCACAGCAATCTTTTTTAACCAGCCCTCTTGACCAGGCCAATTCACAATCAGGTTTGAGCACCACTGGGCTTAAATCATTCCACAAATATCTAAACTACTATCTAATAACCTTTCCATTTTTGCCAAGCAGGAAACTGACATGTTGAGCACAGAGGTTTCTAGGGCAACCTAATATAATAAATCTGTATTTTGTGCTTTATGTTCCAGATTTTAGAAAAGTGTTGGATTACCCCAAGTGTAATTATGCTGAAACAGTAGGCCTCCATCCATTTGGAGATTCAGCCAGACTCCAATTTGCTTATGAACAAATGGTGACCTGGGAACAGAAATCCTAACCAGGAAGGCCTTGTGCAGCTCAGCATTTGTCTGTAAACTGCCAGGATTTTCATCCCCACCCACAGCCAACTCCCTACTTTTTGTCTCACATTACAATGAATGGGTCCTGAGTGAGCGCTGTAATAAAGGGACTGAAGTAGAAGGAGACAGAAAGGGGAGCAAACATGCAATAACCATTCCTCTCATCAGTATCAGCAGAAGCCCCAGCCTCAGCCCCTGGCACCAGGTCGCCTCATATAATTCCTCTGTTCCCTAAAGAACAGAGATTCACTGGTTACACTCTCCTCAGAAAAATGGAGGAGTCTCATTTTAGCCCTAGGGTGAGAGTTGCAGTTTATGCCTGTTGACTTAGCACAATTATCCTATATAATAAAAGGCTAACATGCAAATCAACCAATTGGTGGAACGACCAGTTGCTGTGATGCGCACTGACCACCAGGAGGCAGACGCTCAATGCAGGAGCTGCCTCCTGATGGTCAGTGCACTCCCACAGGGGGCGCCGCTCAGGCAGAAGCCCTGAGCCGGCTCACGGCTGGCAAGTGCAGCAGCAGTGGTGGGAGCCTCTCCCACCTCTGCAGCAGCGCTAAGGGCATCTGACTGCTGGCTTAGGCCCACTCCCCGAACCTAAGCCATCAGACAGACATCCCCAGAGGGCTCCAGGACTGCGAGAGGGTGCAGGCAGGACTGAGGGACCGTCCAAGTGCATGAATTTCATGCACTGGGCCTCTAGTTAATAATAAAATACACCCCAAATTATCCCAGCTTAAATTATAAAATTTACCTTACCAAAAATCTACTTTGTCTCTAAAGTAGGGTCTTGCCTTTCCCTGATGCTTTTAAGTGAAAAGAGAGATCTTTTGGAGGAATAGGAATCTATGAGACCGTGTTCAGTGCAGCTGGGGGCCTTGATTGTGGGGAAGAAGGCAAAGGAGTTCCTTCCTAGGGCTTCTTGGAGGGAAGGATGATGTCTGAGAATGGACTTGAACTATTATATTGATAGCTTGAACTATTAAATTGTGGCCCCTAATATTTGCCTTACATTGTGGAGTTTCCACCCATGTTTTTCATCCATTCACCCTTCTGCCCCGTCTTGTCAGAGCCTCTTCTACAGGTTGCTGAGACGAGGACTGAAGACAAACTGTTCCTAAAATATATTTGGTGGGATGGCTAAGAAAATGGTGACTGTGTTGCTTTGTAAAGCACATCTTTAAAAAAAATTCTTCACCCTAACCAGTTTGGCTCAGTGGATAGAGCATCGGCCTGCGGACTCAAGGGTCCCAGGTTCGATTCCGGTCAAGGGCATGTACCTTGGTTGCAGGCACATCCCCAGTGGGGAGTGTGCAGGAGGCAGCTGATTGATGTTTCTCTCTCATCGATGTTTCTCTCTATCCCTCTCCCTTCCTCACTGTAAAAAATCAATAAAAATATTTTAAAAATTAAAAAAATAAAAATAAAAAAATTCTTCAAATCTGCTTTAGGTATTACTAGAAATTTAAGACTAGAAACCACACTTAAACTGAAACCATGTGCTGGCTGAAGTTACCTGCCCATAATATGTTCCAATAATTTAACAGCCTCAAAAATATCATCTGCATGAACACTCTTAGCAAGGATGCATAAACCCAATCGTCATTCCCCTGCACTCTAGACATACACATCAGTGCACGCCGACAATGCAAGACTGACTTAAAAGACGGTGTAAAACAGCAGTGATAGTCAAGATATTTGGATGTTTGCCCAACCATACTGAATCTTGAATGTTTTTCTCTCCTCATCTTAAGACATGCCAATGCTATATCACAATATCTGACACTTGGTTTGTCTTAAACATTAACTCTGCAATAAAAGTTGATCAATAGTCAGCCTCATTTTCCCCACTTCCTGCCCAACTCAATAAATCTGTCTCCTTTAAAGAAAGGAGAATGCACACAAACGTTGATCCTGCATTTAACTTACCTCAACCTAAAAAAAAAAAACACAACTACTTGAATGCCATTGATTTTGTTCCTTTGTCCCTTGTGAATTAGATTATAGTGCTTCCACTTTCTAAGTAAACTTTTTTTTTAATCACTGATTAATTCTCAGGGGCTAATTGACTTATATTTACTGAAAGACCCAATATATTGATTTTCAGAATGTTAAACTATAGGACTAGAAAAATGATGTACATGTGTATAACATTTTTTATGGATGCAGAATATTAAATTACATATTTATTCCAATCTTACAATCTTCCAAAGGAACTCCAGTGTTCACAGGTCTCTAAAACAGAGGGTAGATGAAAACACCACTAATTGTATTTTTATTTTTGATAAAATGTTTTAAAATCTGTTCTGAAGATGTTAGCTAGGATTATTTATGAAACAGCTGCTGTTTTTATAAGCCCTGGTGGTATGAACTTAACTTGCCTTCAGCAACAATGGAAGTATTTCCCACAAAATCACAATGCAGTATGTGATTGCTTACCTCCCAAAGCTGACTTCACTGGGCCAGGTGGCACTGGACCTACTACTCCACTCCAAGCCGGAGTGATCAAACTTCACCTCACTTAGAGCAAGAAAATGAGTAATGAAATGGGCCTTTCTGTTTTTATGCTTATAATTCTCCCTAAAAGTCCTTAAAAGATCAACCCAATACGTTTATTTTTCAGTAGAAACAAGCCTTAATATGTATTAATATACTACCAATATGGTAATTAAAAAGATATTAGTAACAATGACATAGCATGGCCATATTTAGAAAACATGCTCAGAGATGTTTCTTGTTCGAAATGTTTGTTTTCAACACCTAAGCTTACTTCCTTCTATTAGAAAGGGAAAATTTTTCCTCTTTAAAGGATATTTGGTAAACAGTTACAATTTTAAATGTTAGCATGATCTTATTTTTCTAACTCTTGCAATTGGACTTTAGCTGGTTGTAGACTTGGGAGAGTTAACATTCAGTTACAATAATGAAAATTAATAAGCAAGTATATGTTTTAGTTCACTTATAAAACAGCTTAACCATCCGAAGGGAAGAAAAGAGTTAGTTAATGTACTTTATACAGCATATATAATTATGAAATGACTTAGGGAGGTGCATTTCAAACTTTAGTGAGTATAGGAATTACCTAAAGTGATTTTTAAATGCAGATTCACAGCTTCCTTCTCCAGAAATTCTAAACCAGTAAGTCTAGGACTTACCCATAATATCATTTTTAACATCCAATCCCACCCTCAGGCAACTCCTATTAAATTAGAATTCAGACCACTCTTTCAGAAACACCAATTTAAGATGACAAATGCATATACTATTGCATCTGAAACCACAGAATCATCAGATAAAATGCCAATCTTAGACCATCTTTCAGATACTTTATGCTACTTTATTAGAGTATCAGGAACTGCTAATAACAATTAAGATTTATTCATTCCAGGCACTGTTTTTCTCATCTTGATTGTTAATATCTGGCCCATAACTTTGAGACTTCCTTGAAAGGTGATGTGGATTTGGAATTTTTTTTTAAACTTTTAGTTAATTTTTACTGTCTTTAACATTGCCATTTAATATTGTCTCATCTTAGAAGAAAATGGAATCACATCATTTATTGTCTGTTTCTCTTTGATTTTTAAGGGAAGACGAGGAAAAACAGGTCCTCCAGGAAAACCAGGACCCCCAGGACCCCCCGTGAGTAAACAATAGGATGACTGTTTTTTGCGGAGAATCCCTCTTTATTTCTGTGTGTTTATCTATGGGCTATTTTATTCCCTTGTAGGTAATAATTTTCATCTTTCTACTGTTTAAAATGGTTGTACTGCCTATACCTCCTACCACCACATCAACCAAAACATAAGGGAGGCCAGTAATTGTCTGCACACCTCACCCACATCTCATTATACCATAGAAACAACTATACTGCCTGCATGAGCACTCTAAGTCAAGGCTCCAAATACATGAATCATGTTCCAAACCCACCTGACTCCATCTCCTCAATTTTTTAACAGCCAGGCTGGTAGTGAGATCTCTGGGGAAGCATGCCCCATTTCTTGATACATTATTTTGTTAGTAGAATTTCATCGAATGTTGTTGCTAAAGAAAGCTATAAAGATCTAGCCAATTAGCTGTTATTTTCCTTTACCCCAAGCTTCTAGAAAAAGTATTTCATCTCTTGTGGTTCTACTGACTCTTTAACCCACTAGAATCTGGTTCATGTCCCAGCTGTTCCACTGAGACTGCGATCTCTGTAGTTACCAATGGTCTCTGCGATGTGAGATTCCCAGGACACCTTTCAGGCTCCATCTTATTTCACCACTACATAGGAATTTTCACTGTTGACTGCTGCTCCCTTGAAACTCTCCGTTCTCTTGGTTTAGTGACATTGACATTTTTTCCTCCTACCTCTAGAACGATTCTTTTTATTTTTCTCCTTCATTAACAACATTCCCTTGCCAGGGCTGACCAGCAGACCCTGAGCGATGGATGAATGGATTACTCTGACATGTTTGCTGTGAAAGAGAGGCTAAGGGATTGCCTGGCTATAGCAACCAGACATCCCTGATTGCCTGCCTCATTAGGCTTTTATTGCAGTTTTTATCTTTAGTTATAATCAATAGGGTGAGTTAATTTTGGAGGACACATTTGTTTGCATTGTTCTCAAGACAAGGGCACCCAAAGATTAGGCATAAGGATTCCAGTAAGCACCTGGGGGTCTGCACATACACAGGCTTGTTTAGAAAGGTCAAGGAATAATTAGGGGCACCACCTTCGACACTCCCCTAAGTCTCCCCTAAGTTGGAATTCTGATAAACAGGGCAGGCAACCTTTCATACACTTCCCTTTTCTCAGAATGACCTCCTTACAAACTTTCCAACCAAGTCTCATGTGCTCTCCAAGATTCCCTCTTCCCCTACCTATTTGTTGCATGGATTAAAGATTCCCAGTCTTATTTCAACCCAGACATTTCTCCTGAGTTCCTGCATCTCCACTTGGAGGTCTCATACATATCAGAAAAGTAGCATGCCCCAAACTAAACTAATAATAATCCTGGAATTTTTTCTGTCCCTCTTCTTCCACATCAAGATAGTTCCTAAATTATGTCAATTCTACATCCCAGTAGCCCATGACCCTTCTCCTCCTACTACTCTCTTTTCTCATTGCCACTGCCTTAGTTTAGGCCCTTGTCAATTCGTATTTGTGTCTTCGTAGCCATCTTGGAGCTGGTCTTGTTGCCTCTACCTTCTACAAGCAGATGAATATTTCTAAATCATTACCCTAATCATGTAACTCTTTGGCTTACAGTTGTTTAATAAGTTCTCTTTTCTTCAAGAAGGACTACACATTTTATGCATGCCATTCTCGACCCTTCATAGTTTGCCCTGGACCCATCTTTGCCTATCCTCCTCTGTGCCCTTCCTTCATTTGCAATCTACAGTGTAATCATCCTTTACTATCTCAAAAATGCCATGCTTTGCAAATGTTCTCCCACAGACCTAGGAAAGCATCCCTCTATCTTCATGATTCAGCTCAGACATCAGTTCTCCTACGTGGCCTTTGCCAGGGCTCTCAATAAGTGTGATGTCATCTTCCACGATCCTATAACATTATACCTCCTACAGATATAACACATGATTTTGCAACTGTTATTTTTCTTATTTGTCTGCCCACTGCACAGTGAATTTTTTAAACCTCTATTTTGTCACCATTGCCTAGCAAAGTTTCTGGCACATAGCATGTGGTTATTAATTATATAATGAACAAGTAAACAAATTAATATATTTTGTAGATGAGAAAATGAAGACCAAAAAATAAGGAACTTTTTAAAGACCTGAACCACCACTAGAGGGCTCCAGGCCAGATCTAGAACTTTAAGACTCCAGTACAGCGGTTCTCAACCTATGGGTCGTGACCCCTTTGGTGGTCGAACAACCTTTTCACAGGGGTCGCCTAAGACCATCCTGCATATCAGATATTTACATTATGATTCGTAACAGTAGCAACATTACAGTTATGAAGTAGCAACGAAAATAATTTTATGGTTGAGTCACAACATGAGGAACTGTATTTAAAGGGCCAGAAGGTTGCGAACCACTGTTCCAGTAGGATGTGGTCATGTGCCAAAAATGATTGTTGTCCTGTCATTTCATCCACTTTAGCCATTCAAGGGAATTGTTTTACCAGTAATGTACTGGTGTCCGTTGATTTTGATTATAAAAGTAAGCAGGGGTTAACAAAAGAGGCATGAATTGGGCACCCTGGAATCCAGTCTTCAAAGGAATCAGCTTTGTTGATTTTTATTCCAAGGTTTCTGGCAAAACAGAGAACACATTATAGGATTTTCAATACTTGTCTTCTGCTACAAAGAAGAAAAGCTGGTGAATGCTAACAGGCAAGATTAGACCTTCATATGTTTTCTAAATGTCTGATGCTGCAGTCAGGACAGGATAATTGTTTTCTCAAAGGAAGAATTTGAATTTGAAGGCCTTTATGACAAGCTTGCCAAATGTCCAAGAGAGAAAAGGATTATACCAAATCCTGGAACGAGTTCTCAACTATAGATCAAATGATTTGACTAAAGAATTTAGAGGATTAAGAAATATGCAACTATATGAAAATATGTATAATATTCAGTTCCACAGGTTTTAATTTCCAGCATGTTTTGGTAGAGAGGTATTTATTTTATTGCAAATATTAGATTTACAATTTAAACTCAGCTATGGGTCTAATACACAGTAGCATTGAATCCTGAGTCCACAGTATTTAAAAAAAATGGTTTATTATTTTTTATAATAGAATAACCTATTTGTTAGACTACAAAAATACAGGGGGTGGGGGACTAAGCTAAAAAGAGAAGATTTTTTTATTATTATAGGTCAGCTTTTACTTAAAAGAAAAAGTAAGAGACTAGACCATCAGCTCACTTTCTGCTTAAGAATTATGGTTTATGGAAACTCCTTGTCTTTTTTTATTCTGAAATAACTCCTCTAGTTGACTAAAATATCTTTTACAAGAATTATAAAATCTGTCTCTTGAGATACAGTTTATATCGGCTGTTGGGTTTTTCTGAAGTTGTTTGCATGTTTGGTTGAATTGATGATGTGCGTACCAACAGGCTGCAGAAATTCCTCTGAGGCACCTACTCATACTTACAAGAATTAGCTAAAGGCAGCACTGGACAGGAAGGTAAAATAACGTTTTTCTTTGCCACCTCCATGTTTCATTTTCTAAGCATAATGTACTTTAGCAAGAGGACTGACTATTATTTCCCAAATGCTAGAAATGAACAGAGTTCTTTGAAATCAGTCATTTCAAGATCATATTAACTAATATTTGAAGAAAATGAGCTCATAAAAGCAATGAAACTGTTCCTCCCTCACCTTGTTTAACAGTTTCACAAACATTTATGTAAAGCCTGTTAGGAGCTGGGCTTGCAAAAAAAAAGAAATGCGTAAAATAGTGTCCTTGTCTCTTAGGGACTCAAGTTTAGTTCACAGAAATGTGAACAGAGGGTGACAGTTTAGAAAAGATAATGGTTGGGGTGGTTTCCTTCAGGAATTGAAAATTGAAGCATAAAGGTTGAGCCTTGAAAAAAGAAGCAATTCCATGGATTAATCTGGAGGACATTATACTTAGTGAAATCCAGTCACAGAAGGACAAAGACAGCATGATTCCACTTACATAAGATTCCTAAAATAGTCAAACTCATAGAAGCAGAGAACACAATAGTGGTCGCCAGAGGCCAGGGGGAGGGAGGTATGGAGAGTTGTTATTCAATGAATATAAAGTTTCAATTATGCAAGGTTAATAAATCCTAGAGTTGTACTATACAGCATAGTGCCTATTGTTAACAATATAATATTCACTTGAGAATTTGTTAAGAGGATAGATCTCATGTTAGGTGTTCTTACTACAAAAACAAACAGAAAAACTAAGGGAAACAAACGAGGTGTTGAATATGTCAGCTAACTGTGGTGATTGTCGCACGGGCTAATTGCTTAAAAATTCATGCTAAAATTATATACTATTCATTTGAGGGATATTACTTATTATTTGATTGCTATTTGATAAGAGAGATAAAATGTGTATCATTTTATATTTTAAATTGTCTGCCCTTAACTGTGTGCATTTGTCCAAACTCATCAGATTGCATGCACTAAATATATACAGTTCTTTTTATATCAGTTATACCTGATAAAGCTGTTTATTAAAAGTTGACAAGGGCCGAAACTGGTTTGGCTCAGTGGATAGAGCGTCAGCCTGCGGACTGAAAAGTCCCGGGTTCGATTCCGGTCAAGGGCATGTACCTGGGTTGCGGGCACATCCCCAGTAGGAGATGTGCAGGAGGCAGCTGATCGATGTTTCTCTCTCATCGATATTTCTAACTCTCTATCTCTCTCCCTTCCTCTCTGTAAAAAAATCAATAAAATATATTTAAAAAAAAAAAAAGTTGACAAGGTTTTTCCAGTAAAGTAAATAGAGGGGAAAGAGAATGCAAGCTAAGTACTGTTAATAGAGGAAAACAGCCTGAACAAAAACAATTACGTGCTGAATTTCTGGGGACTGGCGGCAGGCAGATAGCCCACCAGTTCTCTCACAGCACTGACAAGTCAAGCCCAGGTAGGGTCCTGGTAAACCTCATGTCAAGCCCCACGGTCATGCAGCAATACAAAATCTGTGAAGAGTTCTAAGTGGAGTGCCGGGGTCCAGCCCCAGTGTTCCCGGGGTTCCCAAAGGTGTGGACGGAGTCGGCGAAGAATGTTTTACACGGAGACAGCGTTCAGAACTCTCTAGCTCTCTTTAGTCTCCATGGATCTTCCTGTGCCTGGCTGAGGCCACAGAGAAAGATTCTGAGGCAAGCTGAGCCTTTATTTTATAGTCAGAGGTAAACAAGGTAGTGGTTACCAAAGTTACACTGTTCTTGTGAGTTTCACGTGTTTACACTGTTCTTGTGAGTTTCACTTGTTTTTGTTCTTGTTGCACTTCCCTCAGCCCATTAGCTTCCCAGGTAAGATCTAGGGAGCGTTATAAGTTCAAGCCTAATTATGCTTAAGAGGACTGTGCCCTCTAAGCTGGGACTTGTTTGTGACTTTGCCAACAGGTCAGTCCGAGGCTTAACCCTATAGAGGCTCCCCACAGTGGAGTGTCCCATGCCAGATTTCATTGATAGGTTACAGTCTAGTGGCACAGTAGAGTTGGGTTGTTGAGAGAATAAGCACCATTCATTGCAGCTATCATACTATTTACTATTTTTTTAATATATTTTTATTGTTGATAGTATTACAGATATGCCCCATCCACTTCCCCTTTAACCCCCTCCTCACAGTCCCTACCCACTCCCCCAGGTCTTCACTATCCTATTGTCCACATCCATGGGCTATGCATATTAAGTGTACAGGTTCTTTGGTTTATCTCTTCTAGTCTATTTACTATTTTTAAAGTATCAGTAGAATATTTTCTTATCTCTGCTAAGATGTCCCATGGCACTATTTGTATTTTTTAACACTTGTGAACATTTTTAAGTCAAAATATTGCGTTTTATTTGTTTGCCTTTTTCAACATTGGACTCTATGTGACATGAGCCCCATTTCACAGCAGGAAGGAAGGTAATATGAGAAAGAGGGAATGGCTGGTCAGAGCTAAAACACTTCTGGTTGAGATTGGGAGATGGTGTATGACTCACCCTAGTGGCTTGCGTGTGAGATCCCTGAAGCACGTGTTAGAATTTCTTAAGACAATTTGAAATGTAAAAATATATACATTTTACCTTATCAAATAGCAATCAAACAATATGTACTATGCCGCAAATGAATAGTATAAAATTTTAGTATGTGTTTTTAAGCAATTAGCCCTTAGAACAGTTAGAGGGGAAAAACTTCAGTGTAGTTATCTGAAAAGAACCAAAGAAGAATAAGAGTTATTAGGAGGCATGGATCCTTTGATAACAGCATACTTTGCTCAATTTCTTCAAGAAAATGTTCTTCCCTGCGGGGCTTTAGAGATGTCCCTTCAATCAAAGACAGTGTTGTTATTTAGGGAGTGTCAAAGAAATTTTTTAAAAATAGAACTAAAAGAAATCTCGAATGGCCTGAAGCATCTCCCGTAATTAAAACATTTTAACCAATTTTTTCTACTTGTGAATCTTGGTTCTGAAGCCAAATTTGTATTTTCTCACTTTTTAAAGAAAGATTTGTACCAAAATGATATGTTGTTTACAAAGAATAATTTTCCCCACAACTTTCCATTTAGCATATACTGTATATATATATATTTATGGGAGGAAAACCTCTTTCCCCCTGAAAGAGTATATTTCCTAGGGAAAAAATTCTTATATGAAATACTTACAAAAAGTAGATCTAGTGAACTAATGTTATTAAATTGTCTTGATGAATTGGTGTTTCATCAAAGCCATACATATTCCTCCATTTAAGCTCCTCATCTCCCTACATTGAATAGCAATTTTTCCTCTCTTTGGGGAAGACTTAATTGAAATTTACACATATGTAATCTAAATATAATGAAATTAGGAGCTCAGTGCATGAATTCGTGCACCTTGAAAGGAACTGTGGGCCACGAGGCTGTGGTGGGCATGGGGGTGAGTTTCGGCCCATCTGCCATGGCCCCTGGTCCCCTGTCTGCCCGCAGCCCCACTCCCGCTGCTGCTGCTCCCATGCACTGAGGGCACTGGCCCTGCTTGCACCCGCTGACGGCTCTGAGCCATCAGAACCCCGGCTGGCAGTGGGTGTGAGCATCAGGTGGGACCATGGCGCATAGGAGCAAAGAATTTTCAGTAACCACCAGAGGCTCACCCTGATGACAGCAATCAGTGCCCCGCCTTGGTCTGGCACCACCATCCCCCACCCCCACTCACCTGCTCCACAGTCCCCACCCCAGCAGATGCCTACCATGTTCCACACTTTGCCACCTGCTGCTGATGTCCACCATGTTCTGTTCATGCCCCCTGGTGGTCAGTGCATGTCATAGCAACCAGTTGTTCAGTTGTTCTGCCATTCGGTCTATTTTCGTATTAGCCTTTTATTATATAGGATTATCCTTAATCGGAATGCTTGTAATTGAAGAGCACCTAACTGGTTAACAGAGCTAGCTACAACACTTTATGATGAACGTATTTTTTTTATAAAGTGTTGGTCCAGCTTGTTCTTTGATCTTACCTATAAAGGGGTAAAGCTTCCAAATGTCCTTGAATAACTTCTGCCGTCTCATTTTGAATGAATATCCTTCACTGGAGAGAAACCATTAAGTAGAGATGTCTTGGATTGCTAATACCAGCAAATACACTAAAATTATGGTAGAGAGCAGTTTTTCATAGAGGAAGCATACAAGCATTAAGCATCTCCCTGGGGGAAGAAATAGCACTAACAAGGAAATAAGTTCAAAAGAAAGGAATGGCTCAGGAGAGCTTATTACTGCACTAGCTCTGCTTAGGGTACTCTCCTGCCACTGCCTGTGTCAGCCTCACAGCTATGGTGAGAAGCAGAAATTATCCTCAATTTATAATGTCCACGGTCACACCAGTGTAAGTGGGGGCAGCCAGAATTAACACCCAGGAACTGATCCTTAAGCCCAGCTTCATTCTACTGGATCACAGGTGTGAAAGACAAGTTTCCAGTTTACAATTTGACTAGATCAGCTTTACTTTTCACACCACACACAGAAAATGGTTTGATTTTTCCAAGGTAACTCATGGCCCTGCAGAGCCATAGGACAGTGGGACAGTGTAAGACAGTGAGGAAATGAATCCGCCTCACAAGTGTGTCCTTGGACAATGCGCTTGGCATTTCCATGTCAGACTCCCTTTTCTTCAAATTTGAAATGACAGTACCTGCCACGTTTACTTTACACAGTTGCTGGAAGAATCAAATGCCAAGTATGTGAAAGAACTTTCTTGTAAATGTAAGACTCTATCTAAATACACTTAAATCCATTGCTCTTTCTGAACATCCATTCACTCATATAGCATTGTAGATATAAGAGATTGTCTTGAATCTGTAACTGGGCCAACACATTTTTTTGTCTTACCAGTTTCTCAAAATCCAATTAAACATTTGAAAGTCTTTCAAATAATTGCTAAAATGAAAGACCATATGCTCAACATGGAATACTTATTCTGGATATGCAAATCTACTCACGAAGAGATACATAAAAGTTACTCACAATCAGGTAGTAGTAGTACTAACAACCAGGTCTAAGCATTCAGTGTTTTTTCTTCTCTGATTTACAGCCTCTGCCTTGCTTGTGGGGCTGTTTATCCATGATCTGAGCTGTTGCATTTTATTAGTTGTGATCTTCTCTAAGTCTCAACTACTATCCCTCACACTCTAATAAAAATTTCTCTTTTTCTTTAAAGCCTTCTTGTTATCTGAGTAGAATAAGCAACAGAAAATAGTGGCTTTATGTTATGATAATGAGACTTGGAAAGTCTTGAGACTTGAAATGTCTTAGTTTATTTCAAAATATTCTGGTTTTCATTGCTTTAGAAAAGAGAAGGGAGCAGCTGAGAATGAGGCAAAGCAGAAGGGAGGGCAGGAGACTTTAACTAATGAGCCATTAAAGGACTTACAATTAGCCCATCCATTTGACATTAACTTTACTTCTCATTCATCATCACTATAAAAAGTGTTTATTTAAAACCACATTAATTTTAAGATGTGTTATTATTTCTCTCTGTTCCAGGCAGGGCTCTTGATTTCCTTTCTCTTTTTTCTGGCATTGTTTTTGTGCATTGTTTCATTATTGCAGCATGAGAATTGAGCAGTGGGCTCAAATGTGTCCCATTTCAGTGCATAGCAATTTTTGTTGAAAACAGAAATTTAAGAAATTTGTAATGTGGGGCAGCAGCTCCCTCTGCTGTTTTCACTGTAAAAGCTCTGAGCAAAGAATGACACTTCACAGCCCTTTGAAGGATGTCCAAGGTATGGAAATTTTTCAGTGTTTGATGCTTAATTGTAAATCTACATGATTTTCAAAATTTATTTTTAGGGTTTTGTTGCATTTTCTGCTTATCTTGTATTTTAAATACAAATGCTGTTTCATTACAGTCATTTTCAATGTCAATGAGATGCTCTCTTGAAGTGAAAGCCCTTAGCTCATGGGTCTTTAATGCCCATCTCTTGTAAAATGCTGACAAAACTCTACAGTGTTAATTTTGTGGGAGCTGACTCCAATGGAAGTTATGCTTCTTTGCTAAAACAACAATATGGTTTGAAATATATATAACCTTGTTGTTTTTATTATAGCTTTAATTTCAGTATAGAGCTTCATTCACCTTTAAAGCGTGAGTCATTGCCTAGTCCTGAAGGTCATGGTTATATCACAGTGTACACAGTTAAAAGAGTGAATTTAGGGTGTGAAATTGAATTCACTTATTCAACACATACTTATTGATCATAGCAAAACACAAACTACAGACAAGGCCTCTACCTTCAGGAACTTACACTGTTGTGTGGGAGGGGGCACAGTGGTTAATAAGCAATTCAATAGGTAGACAAACAATTTCAGTTTAGCATGAGGAGCTATAGGTATAGGGGAAATGAGTGGGTATGTGAGAATGATTTGGAAGGAAGAGTTGTTGCTCTAGATAAGGTGGTCCTCGTGGTATCTCTGAGTGACATTAGATGACATTACAGTAAAAGGAGCTAGCCATGTGAGGGCCAGAGCAGGAACTTCCCACCCAGAAAGATCAGGGCATCAAAGGGCCTGAGGTGGGAAAGAGCTGACTGTATTTAATAAACATAAAGGAACTAGGAGAAGAATAGTACCAGAAAAGGTTTTGGAGCTGAGTGGCTGTTATCATGTAGGGCCCAATGAGAGCAGAAATGGGAGTTGGGGAGTCGGGGGGTATTAATGGTAATAAGAGGCAAGGAAAATAGTCAACATGTCACATCTCTCTTTGTAAGTCTTGTTCTTTGTGCTTGTTCCTGAGATTAGATTTTTAGAGGTTAGATTTTTATTTTGATGTGATAACATCATTGTTTCTACTGATAATTCTAATGGCTACATCATTTTTAACAGATTATTTTTAGTATTTACATACACAGGGAGTTGGTTTGTTTGCTGAGAGAAAACAAGAAACTGACAAAGCTTTGTTAGTAGCCCATTTAATTTTAATCTTGCCTAATTCAGTGGATACTGCATTTTTCCTTAAAGATGGAGACTCTAATCACATATAATAAGTCCATTTTGTCCTGTTGCTTCCTTTCTGATAAGTTATGGGTTGGATCAGATGAACAGCCATAGCAATGAACATGTATGCCTTCAAAACACCATAGAACTGTACCTGTACCCCATGATCTATCACTATCCTCAACTTTTATGCCTTCTATCTCCAACTTTATTTATTATATACTGCGAACTTGAGGTGCAAAGTTATTGTTTTCCACATATAGCAAGGCCCACTTCCGAAACAAATTAGTACCCCCAAACATTTTGGTCTGCTGAATAAGAGGGATGACAAAATAAATGTCTGATTAAAACATTTGATTTCTTGTTCAAACATCCAGTAGATGACTGTATGTATTTTGAGGCTCTTATGTCTCAATTGGGAATTTAATTCATATTCTTAACAACCCTTCCAGGAGCCTTGAACTGATCAGGGTTTTGTCATATTTTTCACTGTTCCTCTCAGCAGAGAATCTGAATCTCTTGGGTCTATTAAATAACCAAAGGCTATGTACTGTAATGATGATATCTTTGGAAAAAAATGAACCTAACCATTTATTTGAATCAATGGGTATAGTCATTTTATTTCTTAAAATTAAGATGACTTTCTTAGATTTAAAAATAAAGATACATAAGATCTATAAAATGGAGACATGGCCAGTTAATCATTTTATTGCCACTTGTTCCCCACTAGGGTCATGGTCCCAGACAAGACAGCTGTTGCCAACATTGCTAACATTCCATTGTCACCTTGTGTTGCCACAGAATACGTAGACATGCAAGTGAGGCAGCTGAGGCTATCAGGTTGTGAATTTGAAAGCTAGCACTAGGGTCCAATTCCCTAATTACTCTTTTTCTCTCCCTGAATAGCAGCAGTGGGACATTAGTAGCCACTTTCTGACTTCCTGGGTTTTTTACTAATTATAGCTCCACTCTGGAGAAACAGGATTTTATCTTACAGCCACTACCTGCTTTTTTCACCTTGAATTATGTTATTGAAACCAACTACTAAGACATCTGAACTGACATGTATTCTGTATAGCAGTGATAGAACAGAATATTTAAAATCCTTGGTATGGCCACCAAACTTATTATTAGTTGGGCTAGGGCATGGGTTATGCACCATTTCTCTGTGGTGGGTAGACATTAAGGTCTTAAAACATCTGATTGGCCTTGGAGAAGATATTAAGAAAGGGAGATTTATTTCCTAAGTAACCATATAGTTTGTATTGGACGATAGAGTTTTCAAAAGTGTCTCCTTACAGAAATTTAATTTTACCACTGTATGGTTCTGTGAGGTGGGCAAAAACAGATTATGTCCATTTTAACAATAAGAAAACTCTGGGCCTTGGACAGTAAGGGGCTTTGCTAAATCCCTACAGTCAGTTTTCTCTACTGGAACATGGCAGGAGACTGTTCTGATCAAAGGAAATACTGAAAGAAATTATGTGACTAGAGAAGCAGCAAGTTTTCAGCATTATCTGGGGGGTCTGAAACATGGAAGGAAATTTGATAGAAAAAAATTTGCAGGAGCTTTAGTTTTATCTGTATGTTTGTTAAAAAGTAAAACGATCTGAAGTAAATATGGCAGATGTTTCGGATCTGACAACATTGGATTGTGGATTCATCAATACTTATTGTATCATTTTCTATACTTTGCAGCATACTGAATATTCTAAATTTATTTTCAAAAGTAGAAAAATCATTTTTATGGGATTAGCAAAGGTTAATATCACTAATTACTTATTCTCCAGCCTAGAGTGTCAGTGTCTACTCCTCTGACTGAACTCTTTTGTGGACTAGGCCTAGGTGTTTTAAAAATGAAATAATTAAGTATTTTTTACTAGAACTGCCCTGAGTATACTCTCCATAACGATGGTGCTCACTTGAGCTAACAATTGTCATTTGCAGATTTATCATTGGTATAACTGATAGATCAGAGAGAAATCTTGATGTTACACATTCAAGTTGAAAGTGGAGACTACAAAATACCCACCCCAGTAAAACCTACAGATTGTTCATTTTGCTTTTTTCCCCAGACCTGTTCTGAATGTCCCCAGCTATTCAAATTTTGCCCATGCTCTTGGCTTCTATGTAACTGCTGGCAGTGCATAAGCCATGGCCATCAGCCTGGGTATCCTAAGTCCCAGCAATTTGCCCTGGGAAGTGCATTTTCTCTGCACAGGAAGCATTGTCATTCTACCAACATTTTAATATATATTATTGATTTCAGGAAGGAAGGGAGAGTGAGAGAGATAGAAACATCAATTATGAGAGAGAATTATTGATCAGCTGCCTCCTGCACACCCCACACTGGAGATCGAGCCCGCAACCCCCGGCATGTGCCCTGACCAGGAATCAAACCATGACTTCCTGGTTCATAGGTCGACACTCAACCACTGAGCCATGCCTGTTGGGCTCTACCAACACTTTTAAAGAGAGTGAATGTTATCACTTAATTACAGTAAATGGAAACTCAAAGTATTGATAGGTGCTGCTATGTGGGCCAACTTCCCTCCAGATTTAGGTAGCATATTGAGAGATTCCTGAGGTCAGACAAGCAGGTAGAGGTACCTGGTATACAAAACCAGGTATAGGTTTTGTTGGTAATGAGCTTTGGGGGACACTCCTGGATACAAATAAGTTGTTTCACTCATTTCCATCCTTACTAGTTTTCATGCCCCTGTGGCTTTATCACTTTGTGCTGGGTCAATGGTGCTGCTTCTGTGGGATGGCAAGGCACTCTCAAAATTCCTGCTGCTACTCATATTGCAGGAAGCTGACAAATAATATTTTTCCTTTTGTAGGACACACTGGGGAGAGAGGAGTATGAAACATTTGATGGGTGGATAAGTATAATGGCAGCATTAGAGGAGGAATCATTTTTTCCCTAACCATCATGTCATGGAAATCAGTCAGAAGTTTCCCACTCTTATCAATAATGCAATAGTTTTATGTCAATTTGATTGATTTGTTTCATGAGATCAGGAAAAAAATAAGCACCTTTAAAAAATATGCACCCCCCCCCCCCCGTAGAAAAGAAAGTGTTAAAATTTTATGAGCTTCATAGCATAATTTAGAAAATCTGCTTTCATGAAATGGGTTAATTATACCCACTGAATGCATTCACTGTCAGTCTCATCCTCCCACTCCTGTTCCAAAATGACAAGTAAAACCGGGGACTGTGCAGTTTGGGAAAACAATCAGGTCACATATTGAGTATTTTGCTTATTCATACAACCATAAACGGCCTATGCTTGAGTTCCCTCAATTACACAGCTCAGTATGCAGGCCAGAAGAGACAAACCCAGCTCAAGTGAGCACTTCCTGGAACACACAGGGGAATCGTTTGAAAAATGTCCAAAGTGGCAGATGTGATAAATTCTCATTCAAGATTCAGAAGCTGCCTTTGCTGCAATTCCTCACCTATTAATCGCACTGCTTCTGAACTTCTGAACCAAGAATGCTGGCAATATCTTAGCCTGAGATGCTTAGGAGCTATCGATCTCTCCAAGCATGGTGCAGGTAGATGCCGCTGTCAGGGGAAAACTGGCTGTGATGAGAGAAGATCATGGATCACAGTGCTGCTCAGGACTTCCAGAGATTAACCCAGAATGAGTGTGTGGCTGCTGGCTTCCCACAAAGCTGCTATTACTTTCTTTTCAAGTCCCCAGAAGATGTCCTTGAAGAATGCTTAAACCAGTGTATTGCTGTATCACTTAAATCCTTCAGATTCCCAGAATGCTAATACACAAATCTCTCCTCCACAGCAAATGCAGTGGTGCTATTGTAGTCTTATTTGAAGGATATTTCATTTTCTCTAAGTGTGACAATTTTCCCCTAACTGTTCTTCACTGCAGTTTCATGCCCATAGGAATTTAAGCTTATCACAGTTATCCCCTTGCAATTTATTCTCTGGGTTAACTAGTCTTGTTTCTACTATGTCCATTTTTCTTTTTCCTTTCCTTCTATCGTCTCATAAATGCTGTGAATTTTTACCTTTTGTTTGGTGTCATTTGAACCTCAAAGTTGAGATGCTGATTAAGATGGCCAAGTCGCCCTGCCAGCATGGCTCAGTGGTTAAGCATGGACCTATGAACCAAGAGGTCATGGTTCGATTCCCAGTCAGGTCACGCCTGGGTTGTGGGCTTCATCCCTAGTATGGGCATGCAGAAGGCAGCCAATCAGTGATTCTCTCTCATTATTGATGTTTCTACCTCTTTCTCCCTCTCCCTTCCTCTCTGAAATCAGTAAAAACACATATATTTTTTTAAATTGCCAACATCTTTCCTTTACCTTCTCAGAAACCTCTCTGCTTATCTCTCTCTAATCTAAGCCCTGCAAGATTTTAACAGTTCTCAGTGTCTGCCTGTGGTTCTCTTTTCCTTACCTTCTTTTCATGCTAGTCACTTTCCCTTGATCTCTTCTTGTCATCTATATCTTTGAAAATGTGTATCTATATCATGTCCCAGAGCTCTCTTTGCTTGGCCCTATTGATTCTGTGTCTCATTAAGAGATTCTATTAAATGTCCTCCATGATTTTTTTAAAGCAGCTTTAAGATGATTTCTATTTTGTTTGTTTTTTTAATCTGTCACCCCACTTACTGTGAGGCAGATAAACAAAAGAATTAAAAGATCAAAGCTATGGGGTCAGGCTGAGTTGAGTTGAAACCTAGCTTTTGTCTACTAGTTTTATGACCTTGAATAAGATGATTAACCTTTTGTTACATGTAAAATAATGATAATGCCTACCTCATTGGATTGCAATAATATATGTACAGTTATTACTTTCTAAGGGAAAGTATTGTTATTTATTAATATTTTATCATTCTCTGCTATCTGCTCCTTATTTCTTTCCCAGGGCCCATGGCCTGCCATTTCTAAAGCAGAAGTGTTGATACTTTCCCCAGTTCTATCCTTCTCATTCTCATGTAATGTTTTCTTCCACCTGCTTTGCTCTCCTTTCTATTTCTTCCATTCAAGTCTTTATAGAAAAACTTCATCTAAGAATGTTACCTAAATACCTTCATTGACTTATTCATCATCGAGAAAAACTCATTAGATTCTATTTTCCATGTGAAAAAAACAACAACACTTGAAAGCATCTACTTAAGGAAGAGGGCACTTCCAATTTTGTGATTATGTCTGTGTATTGGCCAAATGAATGTTATATGCCCTTCTGATTAGCTTGAAATAGGAGTTTTTCCAGAGTTTATTTCTGAGTTCCCACCTCTTACAAGCAAAGTTAACCTCAACATCTGATTCAGAAGTAGCTCCATTTCTGACACCCTCATGCTGAAAGTGAGGGCCCTGGGTCTGACTTTCATAGGAATATATTAGAGTGGAACAGCTCTTAGACTTAGTTCTACCATTTGTTTATTGTGCGATTGGGTTGGGGAAGGGATCTCTCATTTTGTTTCATGTCAGATGGAGAATATAATAATATCCACCTCACTTAGATATTAAGAACACCAAATAAAATCATGTGTTTTGCAATGACATCACCCTGCCATCCAAGAAAATATAAGTGAAAACACTTTTAGAATTATCCTGAGCTGTCTAAATATGAAGGGTTAGTTTTACATCTTCCAGGAACATTTGCATTTGAGCTGATGATAAAACCCAATGCCAAGTAATCCAACTACCTTTATGGAGTTTTAGGCATAAACCAGAGAAAGTAGGTGGGATACTTTGAGGAACAAGAGCTCCTTCTCAGGAACCTTAAATTTTACCTAATACTTGTGGTACATTGTAGCTCTATACTATATTCCCATTGTAATCCCTGAAGGGGAAGTTTAGGTCTCTGTATTGAAATGTAAACATAATATGAACATCAGTGAACTTTCTCCTGACTTCAGAAATATTTGCAGTTTGAGCATTTTCAGCAATTTTGTGGCATCTCCATAGTCACAAAAATTTTGTAGCAGAAGCATTCTCAGAAAAATAACCCATTATAAAATTACAGTTGCTTAACCTACATAATTAAGTCCCAAGAGAAATTGAAAAATTCTTTTAGAGCAGATATTTAAGATAAATAAAAGGATCTGTGTCTAAAAGAAAAAGGAATTGGTTTCCCAAATATTTTCTATCTAAAGCGTATTATTGATTTTTCTCTCAGTTAGAATACAACTTTCTAAATTGTAATTCTGGTAAAAAGAAAAAAAATCCATTCAGCCTGGCCAGTGTGGCTCAGTGAATGAGCATCGACCTATGAACCAGGAGGTCATGGTTCGATTCCTGGTCAGGGTTGTGGGCTGGATCCTCAGTGTGGGGCGTGCAAGAGGCAGCTGATTAATGATTCTCTCTCATCATTGAGATTTCTCTCTCTCTCTCCCTCTCCCTTCCTCTCTGAAATAAATAAATATATATTTTTAAATCCATTCATAAGCTCTTTCCTACTTAACTGGAGCTCACTGAAGCCTAGTTTTTAATTATTTAGGCAGATTCTTAGATCAATCTCAATCTATTGGCCCTGTTGTCTGTGAGTTTGGAAGCAGCAAGACCTCCGCACTGTTTGCTGCCATTTCTAACTGAAACCAAAACCAACAAGCAAGAAATTGGCTTTCCCCTCAGATTTTTTCTTGTGAAAGTAATTATTCTACTGAATTCAACAGACATTTGGGGGGAAGGGAGAGCTACTATGTACCACATCCTGTGTTATGATAGGATAAGAAAATTTAAACTCCTTGCCTGCGAGGAATTTTCATTCCAACAGGAAAAACAGGCATGTTCATAAGCCACTATAGTCAGAGTACAAGTTATAAATAATGTTAGAGATGGAAATTTATATGAGAGAAACACTTTCTGACATTAGCTTTTCCAGGAGACTGTCTATTGAAAGGTGCTTCATCTTCCCATTCCTGTGGATGAATTTAGGCTTCATAATATTTATTTTAGTACCAAGGGAAAAGAAATTACTGACCTCTGACTGTTTTTTTTTTTTACTGGCTTTTAGAAAATTGGGACCATTTCTTGAAAATTAGCACAAATGACTTTACAATAACAAACTTTCTATTTGTTCTTATGACAAAGCAATTTTTGGCATGTTTGAAGTGAGTTGACTAGTACAACTTTCTTCACAGAGGTTTTTGGTATTTCAGAGGTTGTTAATGAAGTTAATTGGAAACCCACAGGGCCAGAGGCAGGTATGTGTATCCTGAAAATACATATTTGTGAACCCTGAAAGGAGTTCCTAATAAGAGGTTGAAAAGCTATGGTGCCGGGAGAGTGGCACCCAGATGGCTCAAGGAGACTAGCCAGCAATATGCAGAACTAAAGGATGCAAGGGAGAAAGGAAAACAGTTCAGGAGGAAGGATCAGAGGGGGAATAAAAAAGTTGGCTGAGGAGCCAGGGAGATCTTGATTTAGAATATCTACAGTGTGCTAAAGCTGAATCAAAGGACCTGAACCTTGACTTGCACAGAGTTTATAGCAAAGATCAGGGAAGGGGAAAAAAGGCAAAAGTCGAGTTCTTCAAACTAAGTGTGCTACATCAACCGGCTGGAAATGAAAATGCAGCTGGGACCAGGACTAAGGAAGTATGGTTTTTAACTGAGAACATTTCCAATCTTTGATCATGCAAGCAACTCCTCATTTTTACACTACCCATCTGATGATGCTGGTGTCAGATATATTTCTCTATTTTCCATCTTTATCTAACAAGATTTCAGCCCCCTCCCCCCCCCCACAAAAATTCCTTAAACTATTGATGAGTGTATACACTCCCAAACTGAATGTAACTTTAATTCACTTGTTCACACTAAATATGGTTCTTTGCAGTAAGAAACAACAACAGGCTCTCTCAAGTAATTACACCTAAGTAAAGTTGGATTCTGAACAGGTATATCTCCCTGAAATTCATTTTAAAGCTGCTCTATAATTTTGTACCCATCACTTTAACCCAGATGTCCTGTGTCTCCCAACCCAGCACAAATAGAGTGAAGCAGAAATGAATAAAAGATAGACACTACATGACCATGATTTCTGTATCACTATATTGCAGGTCACCATCCTTAGCAAGATTTGGGACATTTTTCCTTTCTATAAACCTGCAAATGGTTTTCCTAGGAGAGCTCCTGCAAGCATTAGTCAAGGCTGATGTGCCCTCCATAACTGACCTCTCTTCTCCACTCATCCTGGGTCATCTATGCATCTTTTTGACGAGTCCTTATAATTGTGAACCTCAGAGAAAGTGACCTCCCAAGTGCCCTGGAGCATCTACTAAAACTGTGTGATGCCAGGAGACCTGTCACTTATCACAGGTCTTTACTTCTCCTCCCTCAGAGTTGATTGATAGTCTACAAGACTGACAGCTCTTGCTAACGGAGGAAACAAATGGCTTTTTGGATCTTCTCCAACTGTGCTTTTGTGCCAGAATAGAAAATAGCACAATAGCACATCTCTTGGGGAATGTGGTTAATAGGACAGCCACCAATTCCAAGACCCCAGGGTCTACATTGTTTTTCTTACAGGAAGCAGAGTTGCTCTTGGCATTTTTGTGCAGTGTTTCTCTGTGGTCACTGTCTCCACATTGATCAAGGTTGTTTGCCTCTGACAGTTTGAGAACAACCCCGTGAGTGGCTGCTGTACTGACTGCAGTCAGCGGAGAGGTAGACAGCCTAAGGACTCTGTGCTGGTATCTTCTTTCGGTCGCTGTAGGGTTTCTTCAGCCCCCTGGGAGAGTTTGTGTGAAGTATTGCCTGCAGGGTAGGCTGTTAGCTATAAATCTCTGTTACATTAAACTTGAAATTTGTGGCACCCAAAGTATCCCAGTGACTAAAAGAACAGGAAGAAAATGTCATCATAAATGCTCATCAGTCGATTAAGCAGTGGAGACTGAAATTTCAGATTGACCCCATTTGGAGTACTACTTCGTGGGTATGACATTTTAATGCAAGAACAGAACATATGAAAATGTGGCAGTAACTTTTATAGGGTTTGTTAATCCTGTGGATATCTGAATAATATTGTTCACACTTTTCTATTGGCCAGTGGCTCTGTTCCGTGAGCTATGCTCTTGCTATTGTTTTTAGAGCTCTCCTACCCTATCCCCCCAGTGATACACTCAACAGCCAGGTCAGGATTCCAGATGAGGAATATATTCTGTATTTATGGAATACACCTGTGTGCCATAGGCCGATAGCCAGTCTGTAAAAGATCAGACCCATTCTCACCCAATTTTTTTAAAAAGTTATCACCATCCTGTTATTTTTACTGTTTTCATCCATTTACCTGTTCTGTACCAGGAAACCCCTCTCATATTGTTTGATGTTCTGCTTCTTTCTCCTTACTCCCCCAAGGGCCCCCTTTGAAGATGCCCACTTATATCCTTTGACAACCTGCTCTCTTAACCTCTGCAAAGATAGGATGCATTTTAGTACAGTTGTGGATTGAGAGGAATTTTTTGTAATATTCAGGCATAATCTTCCTATCATGTCTTGAGAGATTATATGCATATAGATCAGAGATGCAAGGAACAGCTATCCACTAGGACTACATCTACAGGCAAAGTTCTTATTTCTTCCCCTCCTGCATCAAGCACGGTCTGGCTCATGAGAAGTGCTGAGCACCAGTTTTGTTGATTTTTTTTTTCCAATTTCAATATGGGAAGTAGAACAAGGGAAAGTGATCACCTAGTATTCTCAACAGCATGGTCAGCATGATAAAGAAATTACTGCAAAAATTATTTTAGGCTGAGAGTCTGCTTTTAAGTTAAGATGGTAGAGTTTGGGCCCAGGCTGCCTATGTTAAATATTAGCCCTGCCACTTACCAGTGGTGTGACCTGGGACCAGTTAACAATTTCAAGCCTCGTTTTCTGTACTGTTGAATTGGAAATAATGATGGTATGTACCTCATGGTGTCATCGTGGGGATTAAATGAATTAATCCACGTAAAGCCCCTGGTATAACATCTGGCATACAATAAGCACTATATATTTGCTATTATTATTTTATTGATTCTTTTGTTCTATTTCAGAGACTCTGTTATTAATTGTTCTGCCACATTTGGGACCCCTAATTGTAAGACTCTCATATTAACTAGATTGACTATGTATAAAGCAAAATTTACCCACCGCATCACTATTCTTTGTTCTAACTGGCATTATTAACACACATTCACCATCTACCAAACACCTACTAAGCATATAGTCCTGAGCTACCTGTTAGTGATACTACATGTGGTATCTAAAACTTCTTACCTCATTATATAATTGCAGATGGATCAATGTATATGGAATCTCATGTCTCATGAGTTTCAAAAACAAGTTTTTAACTTGCATCTTCTTGGCTGGAAACTTTGTGCAGCAATCTCCAACTCAGTGATTGCTTTCCTCATTACTTCATCTAACTGACCTAGGTACTTTACACAAAGCTGGCTCACAGAAAGAAAAAAAAAAAACATGAGCAATATATAATGCGATGAGAGTTCTTTTCTGACATTAGCTTTGTTTTTACTTCAGCAAGGTAACAGCATCATTTGTCTTTCCAATCACAGATGGCCCCATTACTCAGGAGGCCTATTATTTTCTTAAGAGTTATACCAACCTGCTTCCAACATCCATCACTACATCTCTGTGTCCTCTACATTTAGTGGCACAATGCAAAGGTTTCATATTGGAAGAGATCATTAGTCACAAGTCTTTCCTAAGAAATACTCGTCACAAATGTTAACTGTTAATTTTTCAATGTTAGCTAGATCCGTGAGTGCAGTTGGCAATTGTTCCTTAAAATTTTTCTCCATTTCTTAAAGCTTTCAATACCTTTTTTAAAGAATCATCTTTATTCAACAGTAATGTTTGGTTTACGCAATCATAATCTTTCTTTGTCTTATCTTCTATGGTAAAATGTAAATTTTTTCTCTATTATATTTTCCTGGGCATTTTAAAGATCTATGAAATATTTTAAAAATGTTTTTATTTATTTCAGAGAGAGGAAGAGAGAGATAAAAATATCAATGACGAGAGAGAGTCATTGATTGGCTGCCTCCTGCACGCCCCCTTACTGAGGACTGAGTCTCCAACCTGAGCATGTGCCCTTACCGAAAATTGAACCATGACCTCCTGGTTCATAAGTTGACACTCAACCACTGAGCCACACCGATGGACTGCAATCTTTTTCTTTTAAATAGCGGCCTCTCTGTTGGCTTGAACTACTTGTTTTAAAATAATGCTAAGCTTTGTATTGTCTTATGGCCCTCTCCCCAAAATGTAATCCCTGAAAAAACTAAAAAAACTCTTCTCTTTCTCTCTTTTTGCAAGTTTTAGGGGAAAATGCCTTTACATCTTTGCTGTCTCCCCAACTCTTACCATAGTGCTTAGCAAATGTTTCCATGTAAACTGAAAAGAATGAGTATTTAAATATCTTAAATCTGAGGTCTTAGAGCAGACATCTTTTCCTCGCCTGAAAGTCATGTGCAACGCATTCAAAAGGGTAAAGCAATAGAAAACATATTTTCCCATATTTTCTAAGTTAATAACAAGTGGCCACACATTTCTATAACACATCAATCAAAGCCCTGTGAAAAGTGTCAAAAATAAACTAAAGCTAAAATCTCTTCCCTTGAAGAGTTTTATGGGCACAATTCCTTTTAATAAAAATATGCTGATGCTGACCTTCTGGTGAAATGTTACATGTTCCCATTAAGGACCTCTCTGCATTCATGCAGGATTTAACCTTGACATACCTTTAGGAACCTGATGAGTTAATGCTCCTGTAATTCTCCATTAATTGGAATATTTGACTAAACATACTCTTTCTTTTCCTTAACTAAGTTTTCAAGAGTTCTTAGGTATATTATTTAAATTCACATTGTTTGGTAAATGTTTAGGTTTTTATTTTTTATTTGTTTCTAATACAGGGACCTCCTGGAACACAAGAAATGCAGCAGAATCTTAGTGGATATTATAACAAGGTATGGCCTTTTTTTCACATATTATATACACAGAGATTTCATGTGATCACATTTTTTAAATTTTATTATTTTTTTAATCATCACCCTAGGTATGTTTTTATTGATTTTTAGAGCTAGAGAAAGGGAGGGGGGACTGATGTGAGAGAAACATCTATTGGTTGCTTCCCGTATGCGCCCCAAAGGGGATTGAACCCACACCTTTTTGGTGTACGGGATAGCAATCTAAGAAACTGAGCCAACCAGGGCTATGTGATCATATTTCTGGAAAACAAAAACACACACATTAATTCCTAACTGCTCAGACTTAAAGCATGATCACATATTCTTAACATCTTTCCATACTAAAAATATTTCCAAAAAAAAGTATTTTGCTCAGTATCTTTTTTTTAAACCAGGATATTTTTTTAATAAGTTAAAAAAGTTCACTTCAAATTTTTAAAATTTGCATGCAAACAATTAATGCAAAAATTATATTTCACCATTGATAATGTCATATATCTAGTTTCTCTGAGGACAGTTATTTGCTACTTTGAAGCTCTGGGTAACATAATGACTGATAGATTTCTTATCAAAACCAACAGGTGCTACACTAAAATGTCAAGCAAATACTTATATCCCATAGGTCAAAACAGGGGGTCCCCCACCTTTCAACAAGAAGCCACTTTTAACTTCTCCAAGGTTTTTAAATTCCAATTAGGATGGATGGAATTCTGACATGGAAGTATCTGAGAGGCATAAGGCAAGACAGATTTGCTTCTTCTTCTCCAAGGAAGCACAGCTGAGGGAGAAGAATATGTGTTGGCAATGAAGTAAGACTCAGAAACCTGTGTGAGACTATTGATTGACTCATCATCATCCAATAACAAATATTTGGGGGTGTAATCACTTGCTGTGAGGCATTCTGTCCACTGACGAGGGTCCCTTTCATACATAGTAGCTTATCATTGATACGGTGCTGATAATTGTGCCTCTACACAAATTCCGAGACATTCCTCTAGTTTATGCTTTCCTTTCCTATAAATTCCTGACTACTGCTATTCCTTTTTGTTTAGAAATCCCAAAGAGACATCATGTGCTCGCAGAGGCCTTAAAGATAGCAGACACGCAGAAAAGTGTTTATTAAATGACGGGCTAATGCATTTTTTAAATCCCAATTATTTGTTCATCAGATTAAGTTCAACATAAAGGCCTACATCATTTGGGGTTGATAAATTTAAAGTCAAAAGTGTGGAAAGTTTGTTATACTTCCTAAGTAAGCTTATCGTACATTTTCTCATTTACTTATATTAGGAAAAAAGTTTTGGTATAATTAAACATTTTCTGAATAGATATATACTAGCTTTTTCAAAACATTAGGACTTGGCACAAGTAAAAAAAAGTAAGTGAATCATGTCTAAAATTAATAAAAATACAATGCTTTTTTGTATTGACATCTATTATAAGATAGGATTTATCGTAAATCATTCAAAATAATGAGAATTAATTGGCTCTGATGTCACAGTGTCAGCTAGAAAAACCTAGAGAACACACTATATTACTTTCATTCTTAGTATAAAATTTAGTAAGTTGCAACTCAGCTACTTAAATATTTGCTATCCCTTGCAAAACTTTTAAAGCTCATATCTTTACTTTATCTTGCCAGTGAGTTGGTTTTCCCTGAAATGAAGATATATGAAGCATTTATATTTTAGCCTAAAGAACACAAATTTTTAAGCATTAAGGTTATATTTCAAAAAATGGGGGCTAACCAGAGCCAGTGAGTCGGAGGGTCTTGCTGATAGCAAACCAATACTTTTATTTAAAAAAAAAAATTTAGCCAAACTAGTTTGGCTCAGTGGATAGAGCGTCGGACTGCAGACTCAAGGGTCCCAGGTTCGATTCTGGTCAAGGGCATGTACCTTGGTTGTGGGCACATCCTCACTGGGGAGTGTGCAGGAGGCAGCTGATCGATGTTTCTCTCTCATCGATGTTTCTAACTCTCTATCCCTCTCCCTTCTTCTCTGTAAAAAATAAATAAAATATATTTTTTTAAAAAAATTATTGCTCTAGCTCACTGGTCGGCAAACTGCGGCTCACAAGCCACATGTGACTCTTTGGCCCCTTGAGTGTGGCTCTTCCACAAAATACCGACTTCTGCGCATGGGCCATGAAGTTTCAATCGCACTGTACGTGCACACCTGCATGTGGTATTTTGTGGAAGAGCCACACTCAAGGGGCCAAAGAGTCACATGTGGCTCGCGAGCCGCAGTTTGGGGCCTAGCTGATGTGGCTCAGTTAGTTGAGAGTCATCCTGTGCACCAAAAGATCACCCATTCAATTCCGGTCAGGGCACGTGCCCAGGTTTTGGGTTAGGTCTCCAGTGGGGGTGCCATACTGGTGGCAACAGATCAATGTTTCTCCTATTGACATCTCTCTCTCTCTCTCTCTCTCTCTCTCTCTCTCTCTCCCCCCCCTTACTCTCTCTAAAAGAAAATTAATAAAAACATAAAACAAAATTTATTGATTGATTTTTGGGGATAGAGGAAGGGAGAGAGAAAGAAACATTGATTTGTTGGTCCACTTTTTATGCACTCATTGGTTGATTCTTGTGTGTGCACTGACCAGGAATAGAACCCACAACCTTGGCATATCAGGGTGAGGCTCTAACCAACTGAACTATCCTGCCATGGCCAATAGCAAGCCAGTACTTTGAACTCAGCTAATTGATTCACCTAAGAGAACTCCAGCTATTCTTGTTGCCATTACAGGATAGCGGCTCCCAGGTATTTACTCCACATGTGCTTAAAACATGGCTATAGAGCTGGAGCCTCACTGGATGAAAAGAGAGAAACCATAGCTTTTCTTCCCCAAATGATGCATTCTAGGCACTTAGCATCAGAAGGCTTCAGAACCATATGGGAATTAATGCAAGGCCACTTCCCAAACACTTCACTTTGTTTCTTTCTGCAAAGAGTTAGAGCTGTTACATCGATAGAGGCGATGCCCAACATCCCAGTACCTACACTGATGGGTGGATAGAGGCGAGGCCCAACATTCCAGTACCTACACTGACCAATGTTTCTGAAAGGTAGCCACCCCTCCTCACCCTCAGCTTCATAGAAGACAGGGCCAGATGTGCCATAATGTGTGAGAAGTATGTTTTCATTTGGCAGTGTTCCCCCCACTCCCACCACCCCATCCCATACCCCTATCTACGTATTTTTGGATACTGAGGTTCTTTCATTTTGCACTCAATACAAGCCAGATAGTCTGGCTGTAACAAATGAACACAGAGGGAGCGGGGGAGGCCGGGGGGGGGGGGCGGGGGAGGGAGGTTCGGAATGAAACTTTCATGGAGGTTAAATAATGGACCATGGATTGAGATATAAAAGTGACATTTCAAGGTTAAAATAATCTTCCCTTTTGAATTGGCATTGATTTATGTATTTCTGCGCTGGAGTCCTGAACCTCAGCTCCTCAGCTCGAAGAGGCTACAGTAGTCGGGCAGCCTGCTGAAGCAGCGACCCCAGGAAGATGAGCAGCAGCTACCTACACACGCCTTTGGGTCCAGTTCAAGTGCTGATTTCCACACCCCCCCCCTATATTTTTTCTTAAATCATCAGAGGGAGAAGGTCATGCCTAAAAGACCCTCTCCCTGCAACACAAATCCAAAAGCGAATAGGGAAGAAAAAAAGGAAGTAAGGAATAGAGAGAGACTAAAGGCCGGGGAGATTATCCAAGTGTGTTTATCTGTATTTTTTCATGTCCACTTGAGGATGCAAAGAACAAAAGGTAGAAGATTTCCCTCTCCATCACAAAAATAATTTGCAAAACAGCTGCTCCCAATCTGCAAGATTGTTTGCAAAGAAGCAGCAACGCTGAACATTTTCTTCCCCGTAAGGAAAATCTGCTCACTTACCAGCAAACTGCTCTTCATTGTCTCCAGCTCTGGGGATTTTCAGAAGAATTTGATAGGCTCTGTCAACTGCTAAAGTCATCAGATCCAGAGCCCCTTTACAACATTGTAGATGGAGGATAAAGTGTTATCTGTGGAGGCCACAGACTGGCATATTTTACATTTCATACTGTTTTTATAGATCCACAGTGAAAATGTGCAGTTGTGCTATCTTACAACCTCGCCACACTCAGTGAAATTTGCAGAGAATCAGTCTCAGTTGTTGGAGATTGATGCTGTGTCCCCCAGCAGCCAATTCTGGTGTTCACTTCTCCAAATTGTTGATCCAAAAAAAATCCACCAATTTGCTAGCCAAATAATCTACTTTTCTTTTCAAGTATCTAATCATAACTTCACTTTAATATTCACAGACTAGGAAGGACAAAAAACCTTTCTCCAAAATCAAATATTCAAGGTCTTCCCAAGTTGTGAGTTGAACCCAACAATGGCACAGGACGTGGCGGCTTCCTTGGAGACACCAGAAGCAACTCTCTAGGTCCAAAGAATGGGAAATAAAATTTAAGTCCTAACTTCCTGTCTCTCCCTGTACTGCAAGACCCAGTAGCGTTGGAGAACATTGGGAAGCAAGGCACAGATGTATCTCAGTTTGGGATCTTAGTTTTATTACAGAGAACCCCGAAGCTCTCCTGGCTTTCCCCCTCCTCTCTGTAGTCCGCCACTCTTGGAGCTGGTGAAATGGCTTCCTGCAAGAAACTGAGAGGTTGAACTTGAAGCCTGTTTTAGGTCTTATTTTCAAGGCCACGTATTATATATTAACTTGCTAGGACTGATGTAACAAAATATTACAAGCCGAGTGGCTTAAACATCAGAAATTCATTGTGTCACAGTTGTGGAGCCTGGAAGTGCAAGATTGGGCTTGTCAGCATGGCCGTGCTTTCTAGGAAGGTGTGGGGAGGCATGTGTTCCAGGCCTCCCTCCGGGCTCCTGGCGATTCCTTGGCTTGTGGCAGCGTAACTCCCACCTTCCCATGGCGTTCTCCCATGTCTCTGGTTCAAAGTGTGTTCTTATAAGGACCCAGTCATATTGACCTAGGGGTCTACCTTACTCTAGTATGATTTCATTAATTAATTACCTATGCAAAGAACTTATTTCTAAATAAGGTCACATTGTGAAGTACTGGGTGTTAAAGCTTCAGCATATGAATTGTGGGGAAAAACACAATTCAATCTGTAATAGATCACCTGTTGTTGTTTTTTAATGTCATGTTCCCTCATGTTTAGGATTTTACAGCAAATTCCCTGAGGGCTAAACTGGGGGTTTTTAATGACCCTATATCCTGAAAGAGGGTTCATGTCCTTGGTCTCTTTTATTATATTGAGCCACCGAAACTGCTGATATTTGACTCTTTAGGCTATAAAAATGGCCATCTCTTATGGTTGAACCTATACACATCTAGGTATGTTCCCTTCTTTCCAGAGAATACCCTCTCCAGGGCCATTGAAATAGCTTGAAAGTCTTCCCACTTGCCTGAGTGTACATTTCAAAGTTCTATTCACCATAATCCACAAGAGAACAAAGGACATCCCAGAATTCTTGAAATGGGCAGGCTAATTAGCACTTTCTACCCCATAAGCCTCACCACTGCACCAGGAACTTTTAAATAAAAACATTCAAATTCTACAGCTATTATAGTTATTCAAAAAGCTTATAATAATGCATTCAAATAACATGACACCAGGGTACAAAAATGACCTAGTAAAATTAGAATAGCATCTGAGGCAGAATTTGCAGGTTCCCAGAAACACAATAATAATATGTCTTATTATTTCACAGTAATAATGTCTTATTATTTCACAATAATAATAATATGTTTTATTATTTCTGTAGAGCCAAGTAATTGTCTGGTGCAGTTATCTTGAGAGAGTAGAGAAGAGAATCTTAAATGTCAATGAATAAATGCTCCTGAAGTTCAAGTTTGATTCTGCATTGAGTATTGTTAGCCCAAGAATGGAAAATACTTATAGAGGTCATGCGGATCCTTGATTAGATAGATTTCCTGGCTTACTATTGAGTGAAGCAAGCATGTGGTGCTCTTCTAGGAAGTAAATGACCCTATTGTTTTTCTGGGTGGAAAAGCCACCCGGAAAATCTACATTTTAGAATAATGGAGTATATAGATAAAATAATATGACTTAGTACTAAAGAGGCACTTCTTCATTCCAACCACAGCATCTCTGACACCTCTAGGTTGTTGGAGAGGAGGATCTAGAGAGTGGAATGGGAAGGATCTTGGCCCATTTGAGAAGTGGAGGGAAGGCCATTACAGCTGGAATTTCTGAGGGAGAAGAGTGGCCGAGATGATGCTGGAGAGGGAAATGAGTTCAGGCCATGCCGGGTTTTGATGGCTTTGTTAAAGTTTAGAAGGAAGGAAGTTAGGATGTCTTTTAAAGATCTCACTCTGACCTTATTTAGAGAATGTGTGTGTGGGCAGGGGAGCAAGAGTGATTATAGAGGGCCATCGAGAGAGCTACTGTAGTGATCCGGCAAGGCACGATGGTGGCCTTCCCAGAGTGAAGGCAGGTAGCGTGAGAAGAGATTTTGGAGACAAAGGCCATCAGACTGATTGTCCTGGAGGAATAAGTACGGTGGAGTTAAGAAGGACATGCAGATTAAAGAAGGAAGCACTCCATGGAAGGGAGAGGATGAATTCAGATTTTCTTTCTTTCCTTGGCTTTTTTTCAATTGTAAAATGAAATTACCACTCATTTTAACAAGTCAAACTGAAGACTTACACTAGGCCAGTGATGGCGAACCTTTTGAGCTCGGCGTGTCAGCATTTTGAACAACCCTAACTTAACTCTGGTGCCGTGTCACATATAGAAATTTTTTGATATTTGCAACCATAGTAAAACAAAGATTTATATTTTTGATATTTATTTTATATATTTAAATGCCATTTAGCAAAGAAAAATCAACCAAAAAAATGAGTTTGCGTGTCACCTCTGACACGCATGTCATAGGTTCGCCATCACTGCACTAGGAAGAAGTTAGTCATTCTCACACTTCTGGACTAACGAAAGTTAACAGGATGATATAATTTTTACATCTTTCTCTCTTATATATATATGTGTGTGTGTGTATTTGTTGTATTTTTGTTGTTGTTGTTGTTGTTAATCCTCACCCAAGGATAATTTTCCCATTGATTTTTAGGGAGAGTGGAAGGGAAGAGGAAGGGGGAGAAAGATCAATGTGAGAGAGACATATATCAGTTGCCTCCTGCACCAGGGCTGGTGTTCGAACTGGCAACCCAGGTCCGTGCCCTTGCCCAGGAATCAAACCTGTGACCCTTCAGTGCATGGGCCGATGCTCTAACCACTTTGCAATGCCAGCCAGGGCTTATATTTTTAAATTCAGTTTTGAACTTGCTGAGTATGAATTTCTTCTAGATTTTGCAAGCGAATACATCAAATAGAAAATTTTATACATACACACACACACACACACACACACTAGAGGCCCGGTATTGAAATTCATGCACTCGGTGGGGGGGTCATCCCTCAGCCTGGCCTGTGCCCTCTTGAAGTCCAGGAGCCCTCGGAGGATGTCCAATTGACGGCTTAGGCCCACTCTCCGCCCCCGCCGCTGCACTCGCCAGCCGTGAGCCTGACTTCTGGCTGAGTGGTGCTCCCCTGTGGGAGCGCACTGACCACCAGGGGGCAGCTCCTGCATTGAGCATCTAGCCCCCAGTGTTCGGTGTGCATCATAGCGACCAGTCGTTCCCCCGTTTGGTCTATTTGCGTATTAGCCTTTTATTATATAGGATAAGTCAAAACTCAGAAAGGAGACATTTGCTGGGTTTATAATTTTCTCTGTGTTTGTATGGTAGATGACATCTAAGCCATGGGGGTAGATAAGAAGGCCTGGGAGAAAAATGTTGTATTACGGGAGGGGAAAGTCTGCACAGAGCCCTGAGGAGGTTCAGCCTTTGCCAATTAGGGGGGGAAAGAGGAGGGGGGAATCAGAGAGATAGAAAGAAAAAGAAGGTGAGGAATTCTACAAGTCAAGAGATTGGCAAGTACAGCCAAGAGATCAATTAACACAATGTCCATTATACTGAGCAACAAAAATATCAACAACATTAGAGAGTCATATCCATGGAATGGTGAGGTTTCCAGGCGTTACTTTGGAGTAGTGACAGTTTTCCCCTGGGAGTGTGACATTTCTCCAGAATCATCTCCAAGGAGAAAATCACAGAGAAGATAGATAGGGTACCCAAAGTTGGAATTTTGCGGGAATAGTTAATGGAAGGTGGGAGAGGCAAAAGTGACTAAAATGGTACCCACAGAAACTGTTACAGTACTATTATCTACTTATATTTTTTAAAGTAGAGATTGCATGTATTAAAAGATAAATGTTATGTGTTTTTTTTTGTTTTATGTTTACCTAGGGAAACTTTGGTGAACATGGAGCTGGTGGCCCAAAAGGAGAGAAGGTAATCAGATTTTCAAAATGAATAAAAACGCCTGGGGTTTCAGACAGAGTCACACATTCACATGTCAGGGGAGGTGCTGCTGCCACAGGGGTACTGTCTAGGGGCGGTCAGGTCTGTCAGGCACAGCCTCTCCCGCCTCCTGCCCAGGGAAGCAGGATTGAAATCAGCTCCTCGGTGAAGACGGCTGAGTGGCAGTTGCTACAGGAAGGGAACACATGAAGGGGAAATACCTGTAACAAGGTAAATGAAGTTAGGGCACAAGCCTCCGTTTATAATTAGATACTTCATGTGTCCATGTAGGTGACAAAACCAATCTGTAGATCCCTTTAGCAAAATGCCTCAGGCTCAGGCCCACTCTTTTTGTGTCTTCTTAAGTACCCAAATATAGCCTGTTGTGGGAGCATCTTTTTGGTGGTTTTATAATGTACAGTCATGGTTTAACCAAATAATTCTTTCAAAACAGTTTTAAAATTAAACTGCTGATGAATGTCCAACGCATTCTCATCATCATTCACAGGTTTAATTATATTAGCTGTGAAGATGACAGATCCGCTTGCCCGCTCAGAAAGATGTTTCACTCCCATTTGATTCAGAAATTGTGATGACCTTGGATTCCGTGTGAATGTGCCATTGTCGGGGGCGGGGCGGTGGAACCCACATACACATTAAATCTATAGACAGAGATGAGTAGGTTTGAAAATACTCTGAGGAAATGTGGCCTGTGAGTGCTACCTTCATTCATTCACCCAGTAAAAAATCCTCTTGATTGAGGGCAGAGTATTTCGACATGAATCCAAGGAAATATGACTTCTGTGCCTTATAAATCAGTGCAGCCAATCTATTCACGAGATCATACATCCATCACCAAAAAATACTGCTAAAAGATAGTTTCCACAGAAAGTCAGAGCTTCTTAGAGACTGGCCATTGAAAATGAAATTTTCTCCAAAAAAATAATAAAACCTTGACATTCTTCAAAAGACAACCAAAATATTTATTATACAGCAATAACAAATCATTTGTGATCGTGGATTGTACTGCTAGTACATTAGCATTATTTCCTGTAACCAAATAGCTTACAGAATTCCTGTACCACCGTAAAGAACACATTACATTCGAAGCAATTACTACTGGACACCTGCAAGCTAAGGGGGAGTGGGGAGGAGCAAAATAAAGCCACAGAGCTTGTCACATAGGACAGCTGAGCAAAGAAGGGAGTTGTGGCACTTTTAAAGTATTTAAATGATGATTCATTTCTTGAAACAAAACAGCTGGCTTCTGTTTTGCTATGTTCATTAGGAAACATATGTTACTTAGAAATTCTTAAGACCTCGATGATGAGAAATTCGATTCTGTGAAACAGGTGTATTTCAAGCTCTAAGGATCTTTTCTATTGCTCAAATTTCTTTAATTGCTTCAGCGTCTTCAATGGAATTACAGAAGCCAGTGGCATGTCTGTCCCCTCCTCCCACTCAAAGAAATAACCTCTCGAAGAGTCTGCAGGGAACCTGATGCAAAACCTGATGTAAATGTACATATAAAATGATTTGTAAGAATTTTAATTAACAGAAGACAGACTGCCAATAAATAATCCATAAAATAAACTAAAAAATGTTAAGCATAGCATTTGCTAGAGGAGTGAAATCACCTCTACCTTATACACATCACTGTTCTGAATCAATACATTGGTTTTTAAAATTATAATTCTGTTCAAGGGTCACTGTAGTGAGAATTTAAAGCTCCTGCAATCTGATCGCACAGATTTGCTTGCACCTGTGGTGGACCCCAGTGGTTACAAACCCTGGCTGCACCCTGGAATCACCTGGAGGGTTTTTAGGAAATACCATTGTTCAGGTCCCATCATGAGAGACTCTGATTTGGGGCACACCTCTGGTTGATCTGGGGTGGGGTACATATTGCTGTCATTTAAAAACACTGCACATGATTCTAACAGGCAACCAGGGTTGAATACCAGTGAGTGGTGGAAAGAGCATGGTCTTTGGGTCAAAAGTTAATTGTGCCATTAACAGCTGTGTCTCCTTGGGAAATTCACTTTATTTATCGAAGTATCAGTTTCCTCATTTGAAAAATGGGCATAATGGTATCAAAACAAAGTTGATGTCAAGATTAAAAATAAATGCGGTGATATGAACTTACCTGAAAGCATAACACCTGACCCATGTTAAGCCCCCACTAAAGACTTGTTCCTTCCTGTTCATCCACCCCAGACTTTCTCTTTTCTCATGAGATCTCATCTATTTCTTTTTTATGTTACTAGGGGTTACCATCCTTAACACATGGTCTTGGTCATCATTCCATCCTCCACCATCATTTTGACAGAGAAGGGACAGAATTTATGTTGTAGAATAAAAGATTTAACCAGAAGTATAATTTCAGCACCTACATGACTTACCACTTCTCAATATGCTGATGGGCAAAACGGAATCACAAAACCAGCCAAATTTGGAGCCCTGCCCCAGGTGCACTAGAACAGACACAGCAACAGTGGAATCTACACATGGGTCACTCCTGGTTTAGCAGCACGTCCTGTACCAAGTGTCAAGAGCACTAAGAGATAGGAAGGAACACGAAATCATACCAGTCGCCATTCATGTTATATATCTGCCAGTATTGAAATGATGATCTCTGCTCTGAAACTTGTCTGGCCTAACTAAATGTGGTGAAGGAATAATGTGTTTGTAAGGTGGTTAAGAAGAACTGCTTTTTCTACAGAGACAGTAGAATAAGGTGGTGAATATTTAAGGACTTCTAAGAAATTGGCAGGGGTCTTTTGGGGCCCACTGTCAGAGAGAAAAGATAAAGCCACAAAAGCACCAAGTTTAAAAATAGCACCAAAAGTGTCCAGGGCCAGCCTTTTCTGAAGTAAATTCATCACTTGCCTTTCAACTCATATCCACAGTGACAAATCACTGAGCATCCATTTTAAATGTGAAAAACAACTCCACATGTGTCTAAGAGTCAGGTATGAAATGCTTTTGTTTCCAGAATTTTATATGAGAGAATTGGTTCCTGCCACCTTTTTCTAAACCAAACCACTTCAATGTACCACACAGAGAGATGGATCAAAGTCTCTGTTGGGTCCTTCATCTACATTCCAATGGAGACCTATTTACATCAGTTCAATGAATACGAACTATGAATATAATTACTCTTTCTCCATGTTCATCCCCCCACTCCCCTTTTGGTATTGGGCAGATGTGATTTTTATAGTCATTTCTAGACCCCCTTCCCTGAATTCTACTTTAATTTTTTGCAGATCAGTCTAACTACTAGGCATATTTTTCTTCACTCGTGTGCACTGGGGATATTAGCACCTACCAGATAGGTAATGAAATGGTCACACTGTACACCCTAGTGCTCGTTCTAGGACAGCTATTTATAGCCTCTTTTAAACCAACACCAGTTGGTCCCTAAAATGTATCCACTAATTTCTCCCTCTTTTTACTTGGGATAGAATGTATTTTCCCTAAGGGGAAAATGCCTTCTCCTCACCTGTATTAAGTATAAGATTGGTGGCATATTAGATATTTTGATACTAGAAGGAAATAATTATATTAATAAAACCAAGATTAAATTTATGAAATATATTCCACAAATCTAGGAATCTCCTTAATAAAAACATGATCCTGTCTTATTGATTACGTATTACAAGCTCCCTCTTCCTCTAATCTAATATCACAAGACACTGATTTGGATAGAAATGTAGAAATAAGCCAACATCTATTACAGGACTGTAACCAGTTTGTACTTGAAGTACTTCAAGTAGACTCTTGTTTGAGGCTTCGAAATAAACAAATAAACATGTCCATACAAGGGGACACGTATAGAGATGTTCAGTGAAGCCTTGTTTATAACAGAGAAAAGCTAGGGACAACCCAGGTGCCCATAAATGGAATATGGCTAAGCTCTGGTACATTAGCATTATATAATGCTATAACTATATAACATTATATAATTCAACACTTATACTGAATGAACTAGCTCTATATGTATCAATAGAAATGGATATTAAAAACAATGTTCAGTGAAAAAAACAAGTCATAGGATGTTATATACAAGATAAAGCTATCTATGTAATTTGTTTTAAATATTCAGAATAATATATTGTTTATGATTTCACATATGTAGTAAAAGTACAAACATATGGGCTAAAAATATGAGTGCTAAATTCAAGAGTGTGGCTCTCCCTGGGACAGGAATGGAGAGGGAAATATAGGAGATATCTTCTTTGACTGTAAATTTTTTATTAGTTTTTTAAATTTTGAGGACCCGGGACATGGAGGTTTGACATAATTCAACTTTATGTTTTCTGTATTTATTTTTTTAATAAAAAAATAGACAAGACAGGTGAGAAAAGTATAAGCCCAGAAACATCATTTTGCAAAAATGCTCTTGATGTTGGGGGGAAAAAAACACAACCTTATATAACTTCTAGTGGCTATGTTTATGTGATATACAAGTATGCCATAGTCAAGGATTTTGGTAAACACTAAAAAGCACAGTGCTGAAGATTCCTCTGAAATCTGATTAGTGAGATATTTCCATTCCACAAGTATTATTTCTAAAATTGTATTTTTTCAATTATATATTGCGTACAAATCCCTCTTCAAGATCTAAGACATCTTTAGACATTTCTAAGCTGTTGCTGTCACCACATTGACAAGAATGCCTTCTTTGTCCACAGCCAATCATTTAAGTTGCAATGTAAATGCTGGAAACAGCTGAGAGACTCATTGTCTTCCTGTCTCTCCACTCCTCCATCTCCCCCCTCCTAAAAAAAGAAAGAAGTGTCTGAAATAAAATGAGTCTGGATTATTGTGTCAGTTAAACAATCTGAGGTCTTTAAGATCACAAAAAAAATTTTGGTACAGCAGAGCAAAATTATAATTTTTTCTCTAGATGTTCTTTTCTTGAAAAATAATTTTTGTTTCAGATTAATTTTAAATTAATATAGTGAATATTATGGATGTCTACAAGACCTAAAGGCATTGTAAAGTGCTGACAAACACATTACTATGCAAATAGCCTAACTCCATTCAGAGCTTGTCATTGTCTCTTGGAGGATAATAGGTAAATTCCATGGTTAGAAGCAGCTCCAGCAATTAATCTGACTCTGATCGTCACAACAGTACTCATCTCATCTGACCTCATGCGAAATTTCTTCTGCTCTTTTTTGAAAGGGAGAAACTGGACAACCAGGATTTCCAGGGTCTATTGGCCCTAAAGGTCAAAAAGGAGAATCTGTAAGTATTTTAGCTTTTAGAGACAAGAAAGAATATCCAAAATGTAAAACTAAAAATGTTTTTCCTAATTAGCCTCACTTCTGTATACCTGGTTGCCCTTGCCATGGCCTAGAACAGGGGTGGGCAAACTTTTTGACTCGAGGGCCACAATGGGTTCTTAAACTGGACCGGAGGGCCGGAACAAAAGCATGGATGGAGTGTTTGTGTGAACTAATATAAATTCAAAGTAAACATCATTACATAAAAGGGTACGGTCTTTTTTCTTTTTTAGTTTTATTCATTTCAAACGGGCCGGATCCGGCCCACGGGCCGTAGTTTGCCCATGGCTGGCCTAGAATGATAGCTCCAATATTTGAGCAAGTGCTCTATGCAAGGCACTAAGTCTTTTACTTGTAGGAATTTAATTCTTTCAAAAGAAAACCACTTGAGGTAAGCTACTATCACCCCGATCTGAGGAAACTGTGGCACTGAGAAGGTGAGTAACTTGCCTAAGGTTACACAGCTACTAGGTCTTGGAGCCATGACTCCCACTTCGGTAGCCTGACTCTAGAACCAGGGTTTAAGAACTATTAAGCTGCCCTGCTCTAACTAAATATTATAGCTGAAATAAATAATTAAATCAGTATATCTAAAGACGGGCTAATTTATCTAAAATATTAGAAACGCGTCTATTTGCTCAAACAACTGCTCTCAGTATACTTCCTGAAGTTACTTTCCTTTCTTGGTTCTTGTAAGATTGAAGTGGCCTCTCAAGCCACTTCTCAATATTACTGAGGCCAGTTTCTTTAAAAACAGTTATTTTGTTGATGGTGGGGGGACCCTATAGTATCCTTTGTATTCAAATAGGACCACATATAGAGATTACATGAATCCTAGTTACAAAAATAACTTTTTTAAAATGCTGCTAAAACAAACAGACAACCTATGGCAATCTTTATATGAATTCACAAGAATCAGACTTAACAAATGTTTCATTCTTATTAAAAATAAATAAATAAACAAAAAGGTCATACTTGTTAAAAATCATTTCTACCTTTCCTTGCCAGGATGAACAAAGGATATTGGTTCACCAGGGATAATGAATGAAGAGGCACTAAAATGTCTGCATGCCAAACAGGAACAATTATTAAAAGTATTCACTATTACAAAGCTAAACGTTCCCTGTGCTTCAGCTTTAAAAATTAGGCATCTCTAGCAATGACAGTAAACTTTCAGGCAGCTTTAGAATGAGTGCTTTTACCCAGGTACCCTATATTCTCCTACCTTCAGGGGTCATGCTTGCCCTTAGTATCAAGTCCAAACCTCCAACCCACCCTCTGCAGGAAGTAACAGTCTTTAACAGGGTTCCCCAACCAGGTGTTCCCATGAATGTCTAGGAAATTCACATGTTCCACAAATCTAGTCTAGTGGTCACTGCCCCTTCCATCTGCCAACTCACTCCTGGTGCTCCACCCTGGGCACCTCTTACCAACTCCTAACTGCTTCTCCAGGTCTCCGCTGACTCCCCTCCCAGCTTGAACACTGACCCTTAATTTCCATGTGACAGATGGCAGGCCTGGCAGTAAGACTTACTAAAATTCTACTGGAAAATCAGGGATGTGTATAGCAGAAAGGAGATACTTCCTGCTTCTCAAAGGTGCACTTGAATCACCTGGGGATTCTTTTGAAATGCTGGTTCTAATTCGCTAGGTCTTGGGTGGGGTCTGAGAAGTTGCATTTCTCACAAGCGCCCTGGTGGGGCTCCTGCCGTTGGTCCATGGGTCATGCTTTGGGTAGCAAGGACTGGAGGAATTCACAGCTCCTCAGAGATTCCCTCTGGCTTTCTGTCCTACCACCACCATTTGGGGGCGGTCCACCTATCTGGCTTACCCAGGTGAACAACCTTCATTTCTTTTAACTTGTCTTCTTGCAAGTTCCCTGTTACTCCCTTAATTATCCCACCTCCTTATACCACTTTGCTTGACCTCCCCACCCCCCAACATAAAAAAGCACATTTTTACATGATTATGCAGAGAAGTTTAGCTTTCTATAGCCTCAACCTGTTTATTCTAGAACAGGATCTGGACTTGACTTTGCATGGTAACCAGAAGGTTCAAACAACTCATCCAAAAAATTCAGGCAAATTAAATTCCGAACTACCTATCTCAAATAGCAGTTTGTCCCCCACTACTGGACATTGAGAATTTGACTAAATGTCCACTGAAACATATCAGAGCTAAAATATATGTAAGAGGTCATCTAGTTGAATCCCATGATTTTGTAGATAATGAAAGATAAGTTCTAAAAGGTAAATGACTTGACCCAGACAGTAGCCATGGGAGCTAGAGCAAAGCATCAAGTCTCTAGACAAGCAGTTTACTGTTTTTGTGTGTTTTTTAAAACCAGTTACTTTAGTCAATGTGGCCTGATAGTGGCTCTAAATGAGCAATGACATAAGCAGGGTAATATAAGCAGAAATGAACTGTTATATAAGCAGAGTTACCCGTTGCTTATATCTAATTGCTTATATCTCCTATCTTAAAAATCAAGTAGATGTTTAAGAATTAAAGCTGAAATGTAAGAATGTAAATAAAGCCCTGCTCTAATGTGAGAAATTAACCAATATTAAGAGATTTAATCATGTTGGCTAGATATTGGGCCATATTAGTAAGGGTAGGCGAGGTTAAACTAAGCAACAAATTATCCCTGAAATTTCTCTGGCTTCACCCAAGAAAGGTTATCTCTTGCTTGGGCTGCACGCCCATTGTGGTTCCTTTGGGAGGAATGGGTGTTCTACTCCATACCACACTCAGTTTCCAGGCTGATTATCACCATGTCACTAAGCCATCTGGTATACACAACCTTCTTAGTCATTACTGCCGGAAGTGTGGGACTGGGGGGATCATGAATGGACTTTCCCTGCAATAGCCTGCAAGTACCACTTCTGCTCACATTTCATTGCCAAAACTAACTGTAAGGCCCATGTAACTGCAAGGGGGCTAGCAATCATGGGAGAGAAGGTGAGCCCCATAGTCCCTAGCTCATAGGACATGAGGTGAAAATCACAGACGTTCATTTAGTAACCATTTATTTCTCCTTAGTGATTTGTTGAAGAGAATGACAAACGCTAAGAGGACCTTTGAGAGTAGTCCATGATTGTTCTCACATCTTCTCTTGAAAATGAAATGTTTTTAATGTCTTTTCATTTGTCCTTATTATCACTTCACCTAATTTAAATAATAAATAAATCAAATTACAAATCAGATCAAACAAACTGAGCAACCAAAGCCTTTAAAGATTGAAGTCAGGCTGCCTGGGTTGAAACCCTGAACGACCTCTTGATGGCTATGTGACATTGGGTAAATTGGTTAACTTCTATGTGCCCCAGTTTCCTCATCTGTAAATGAGTATGTTACTAGTACCTACTCCACTGACACATGAAGATCAATATTTTAATACATATAATGTGATTATAAGTGTTTGGTACACTATAAGAATTTAACAAATGTCAGCCATTATTGTAATATCTGCATAACTTTAAATTCTCTAATTCACTAAACTTTTATTGGGTACCAATAGTGTACACCAGAGATGCTATGTTAGTCAAGATTAGCTACATCTCTACATTTGCTGAGTTTATAGGCATGATAAATAAGGAAACATAAAGTAAGTGAATGCTGTTTTAGGGGAAATAACTTTCTGAATCTCTTTCCTCATGCTTGAAATGAGACAATATCTTCCCCCACAGCATCGATGTAAGAGTATATGAGATTATGGACATGGAACTTCCGGAATAGAAGCTAATAAGAGAAATTGTGTGTGTGTGTGTGTGTGTGTGTGTGTGTGTGTGTGTGTGTGTGTGTTTTCACCTTCTATGTGAACTGTGCAAAAGGAAACTTTGGCCTTGGGCAGCATTTCAATTTCAATTTGTCATCCACTCAGGATTCTCAAAATAGTATTAGAATGATTAGCTTATTGTTCATTTGGGAATATGGAAGGTTTTTGTAACTAATTCTCATATGCTCCCTTGAAGCTGTACTGGGTTCTGTGTGACATTCTGGACCATTGCAGAGGGTGCCTGGATGGCGTCTGGGTTGGCCTGCAGGGTATTCAATTTCAGTTCTGGAGAGTTTATTTCTAAAAGTGTTTGTAATTGATTCTGTTTTCTACCCATTTTCCTAGGGGGAACCTTTTACAAAAGGTGAAAAGGGAGATAAAGTAAGTGGATGTTTTATCACTATCTTGGGTTTTCTACTTCATTGATTTCTTTCTCTCTGATTCCTGGTATGTTTACTTTGGAGTCTAATAGATTTGATGAAAGGAGGTCCCTAAGCATTTTACTTTTTCCTCTGTGTATTTTGACTCTTTTGATAAATGAGAAATTTTAAACCTTGTTAAATTTTATCCTCTGATGACATTTTAACATCTGGTATGGTATATTTTTTTAACCCATTACTATTTGTGATTGGACATGAATCTTTTGAAATATACCCACTTAATATATATAAAATGCAAAATACAGTTTTTCAAAAATTCTCTTAATGATATAAATTGCATTTATTATCAATCAGGATAATTTTATCAAAATGGTCAATAATAAGTCATGGGAAATATAAAAGCAAACTCAGTATTGCCAATATCATTGTCTTGTGTATAAACTTTATTTTTTCTTTGTTTTTTTTAATTAAGTACATATACCTGATAGTAGACTCACCATGACATAGCAACTTCAATTCTACTCTTCTTTACCTCCTCATCTGAATTTTTCATTCTCTGAGATAAAAGATTAGCTGGTGGAAAATTGTAACAATGCCAGCTGAGTGGAGAAGGCAGTCATTGCTAATGGAATGTGATGAACATGATGATTACAGTGTCAAAAGCAACATTGAGAAAAAAATTTACAAAGAAAAAAAGAAAAGAAAAATATTGTTTATTTATTAGGAATAAGTATTTTAAATGGTGTTTTAGAATGAACCCACCTTGACTTCATCATGTCTTCCATAATTCCCCCTTTATTGTATGCTAATTAGTGGAAATGCAAATGAATTCATGACTAGAGATGCTCATCTCCATCTGAATTTAAGCATTATATATATACTGACTAGAGGCCTGTGCATGAATCCGTGCACTGGTGGGGTCCCTCACACCGATGCACGATTGAGACTGGGGAGGGGCCGTGGGAGGGCTCCAGGGTGTGTCCGGCCTGTCTCGCCCAGTCCCGATCAGCTGGACCCCAGCAGCAAGCTAACCTACTAGTCGGAGCATCTGCCCCCTGGTGGTCAGTGCATGTCATAGTGACTGGTCGAATGAATGGTTGGACACTTAGCATATTAGGCTTTTATTATATAGGATTATTTTATTTACAGGGAGAACCGGGGGTAATAGGATCACAAGGAATAAAGGTAATCTCCTGACATTCTTCAATTGCATCTCCAATCTAATGATAACATGAAAATCAAAGTAACCAGTTTAATTTCCTTTCCACTCCTATTCTTAGGGTGAACCTGGAGATCCTGGTCCCCCCGGTTTAATAGGAAGCCCAGGACTAAAGGTATATAAGAAATAACTGAAATAAAGGAGGAAATAATTTTGGAGTTATCACCATTTCTCTGTGAAACAAGGTGATCTAGGGCTGCTCATTTTCTTCACAAATGTTCTCAGAGGCTTAACATGTTTCCATGGTGATTTCCCCTCATAGGCTGCATTTATTACACACACAGTAGCTGTGCCTTTTGATTCACAATAGGGTTTAAATTCTTTTTCAGAACATATTCACAATAGCATCCCTAAAAGTGTCAAGAGTAAACAATATAAGCTAAATCTATGACCCTGAACTATTTTCTTAAAGTAAGTAGGATTCAGTGTTCAATTTCTAAGCCAAAATTGTGTATCCCTGAGATGCTTGAGTTCCCCATCTGGGATCTGGGGGAGTGTCCCAAGAAAGACCCCTGTTGGGAGGTGGGGGAGAGATTCACGTGAGATGCTCCCACCAACAGGTAAGGCAAGTTATCCAGGCCTCACCTGCTGATGACATCCATTAAAATGAGAGTATACGAAAGCTCTCTTGGAAGCCCATAGCACATTTCAGTTTTATACAGAGAAGGTAGGAGGGTGGAAGGTCCACATTTCTACAGATCTAAGTCACAAAATGTTTTATATATATTCAGGTACATTTTTTAGCCAAGTTAAAAGTACATGTCACCTTCGACTCTAGGGTCAGCAAGGACCTGCAGGCTCTCTGGGACCCAGAGGACCACCTGGAGATATTGTAAGTACTGGTAGATACAAGTGTCTTTGGTATTTGAAAATTAAATTGAGATTGAGACTTGTTTTAAAGAATGTCGACATCTGTTCATGTGACTGAGTTACACTGCATTTTTCAAAGTCATAGGTCATTTCTACCACTAGAAGTGATCATAGCAGCCTGTGTCTAACTTAATTCCTTAGCTCAGGATGTTATATATACTTCATTTTGCCTGTCTGCCTCTGAATAATTCATGTATGTGGAGTCTCTGACACTCATGTATGTGAGGTTCCCATACATATGTATGTAATTAAATTAGGTTTTTTTTCTCTTGTTAAAAAAAAAAGTGATCATAGCTAATGTCAAGGGCTATTGTGGAGGCTAGTACCTTCATATATTCATGGGATGTCTTTTTTAACTTTAGTTGCCTAATAAAATGGTCTTTGGGACACAAGTTAACTAAATTATCATTTTTACATGCTTGTTATTGGTGTACCAATAGTAAAGGAGATGGGAAACATCAAAAGAAATAAGGAAAAGCAAGAGAGAAAGCAGGCATTTCCGTTATGCATGGCCCTGGTTCAATTCTCCATCCAAAAAAAAAAAAAAGATATTTCCAAAGCTTCTGTTGTTCTTTCTTGTGAGAGCCTCCAAAAAGAACAAGTCTTTTGGCTGAAAATATTTCTATAATGCAATTGGAGAAAGGTCCCCAGGTTGCATTGTAACCTATCTTTTGTGGTATCTCTCTCTCTCTCTCTCTCTCTCTCTCTCTTTCTCTCTCTCCCCCCTCCCTCCCTCCCTCTTCCCTCCCTCCTTCTCTTCCTCCTCCCCCCCACACACACACTCACACATCCCTCTTAAATGCACTTTTCTATCCATGCCTCCAAGTAAGCCGTTTGCCCCTTGGACTATCTCCCTAGCCTTCTGACACCTTGGGAGCTGAGACATACCATCAGTCCTCACTTGAGCAAAACAAGAAAAATGCTTGCCCATATCTTCTTGGAAACTGATCTCTGTTTGGCCACAATTCCAGTACCCTCTAGACAAGTATTAGAATCTCTCCTTTGGCCATCACCTTGGAGACAGCTCCATGACCTCTTGCTCTGTTTTGAATGCTCCAGAGGTCTATCTTATAGTGCATTTTGTTCTGCTTAGTACTTTGAGCATTCAGTTCATAGAGCTAAGCTTTTTGTTAGTCCCCCAAGGCAGTGAATACACCATTACAGGTGCCCCCAGTGAAGAGATCCTATGGAAAGAGAAAAAATGTTGGTGGCACAGATAGAGCCACAAGATGCCCATGAAGTAAAGGGAAGTGATAGTGGCTGAAGTTAAAAAAGAGAACAAAATCAAAAGGGGAAGACCCCCTGTTGCTGAAATATAGTAAAAGCATCTTTTTCTATTTATCCCATTGTCCTTCTGAATCATGTGATGCTACCAACTGTCATCATCCCACCCTTTCTTGGCAATATTTGGTTCAATTCTCCCTTGTTTAGTTTCTTTCCCATTATATCCTGGTTACTTCCCTTGAAACAACATATTTTCACTAAAATTTTTCCTCTCTAAAATGTCAAAACCAACCCATCCCCACACCCTTTATATATTAAAGTTCTGTTTTTCTGACAAAGACTTAGATAAAAATGTCATTATAATAAAACATGTTCTAATTGCTATTCCCCTTTACTTCTAAATTGTCTAGGGGTTGCCAGGAGAACATGGTATCCCAGGAAAACAAGGCATTAAAGGAGAAAAGGTATAGCTTCCATTTTACTCATTGTGCATACGTATTAAGTGGTTAAGGCAGAGGAAGAAGCAGAGGTCAAAGGGTATTGGGGGAGTGAAAGAACAGGACTCAGGATTATGAAGGGAAGTGACAGCCACATAACCCATGGGGTGAATGATGTTGTGCATTTGTGACAGCCCTGGTTCTGGAATAAAAACACAATGTGACAAAATGAACTAACTCAGAGAGGAAGATCTCAGGACTTGAAAGTCTGCTTCAGATTCAGCTGCTTACTCTGATATGGACCTGAGAAGTCTTAATCTTTCAGGACCTGTTTCTTGATGTCTATGTGGAAATAGTATATTAGTGTTGAACCATTTCTGGGGAATAACTTCAAGAAAGCCTAAAGATTAGCTAACAAATTTTATGAATAAATGCCTTTATTGTGCATATATTTATGCACATACATATGTCATGATACTGCAAAACTTATTGTTAACATAACTCACTACAAAATCTAAATGCACTTAAGATAACTAGAACAGTGCCTAGCATGAATTAGGCTCTTACTAAATATTGTAGAAAGAGTGAATGAATGAAGTTTGACTGGCTATAATGACGATTTAAATAAATGGAAACTACTGCCTCCACACCTCCCACCATGAACCTGGACAAGGAAGTAAGACTCTTACCGTGTTTTCCTCAGGGAGATCCAGGTGGGATTATAGGCCCTCCTGGGCTTCCAGGTCCAAAAGGTGAGGCTGGTCCTCCAGGGAAAAGCCTGCCAGGAGACCCAGTAAGTACCAGCTCTTTTATTAATATTTCCCTGGAAAGATTGTTTATCCTTTGTGTGCTTCCAGTTTCAGATCACAAGTACAGGAACATGTTTAGATCTGCATAAAAATAAATATTCATCGTGTTCTTCAGCTTAGAGACCTAATCTCTTTGGAAATTTTATGCAAGCAAAGGCCTTTCTTCTGAAGAAAATGCACATACATGCACCATCTAAACAGCCAATTTTGGAAGCTTCACAGGCCCTCTCTGCAGAAGGCATAGATTCATTAGGGATCTATGAAGCCTAGCAAGGAACACGAGTTTTAAACAATAAACCTTCCTAGGACACTATGTTAAAACAGAAGAACTGCCTGAATTTTCCTTTCTGGGGCTCTGCAGGTGTGGCCACAGGTGGTCATTGGAAGAAAGTGTCCTGCTGGTCCAGGCTGTTTCCAGGACATAGAAAACTGGTTAGCTGGCAAAATCTAACCAGTATGCCTGTTTTATATGCATTTTTCTCATCCCCTTTGACCTTTTATATTAATTAATAATGATAAATAGTTCTCAGTATCAGATGCCTTATTTTAAAGATGAAAACACATTTTAATGTAACTATATAAAACCCATACCCTAGTAAAATTTGTATTCCTTGTTTATTATTATTTTATAGGAAAGGGTTTATTCAAGAAAGATGAAGAGCAATAACATATTTTTGAGTTAATGAGTTCTTAAATGTTATTAACCTTTTTAGAAAAAGAAATGTATTCACCTCCTTTTTTATTCTTTTAGGGATTAGATGGAAACCCAGGAGTACCTGGGCCCCGGGGCCCAAAGGTATAAAAAATATCATAGACAATTTTTAAAGAATTTACCATTAATATAATACAGCCATAAAATTTACACCCCTTGGGCACTGCACTAACAGAAGCACCTCATTTCCAGGGTGAAAGAGGACTTCCTGGCGTCCATGGCTCCCCAGGTGACATAGGCCCACCAGGGCTCGGAATTCCTGGCCGAACAGTAAGTGAAATTCAATTGAGTTTTTGAAATCCTATTGATTCCAATATTGTGAAACAAAATACAGTGACAAATTTGAAAAGGAGAAAAGAATAAAATGGTCTCAGGAGGAAATACCAATAAGCACTGGTCAGAGGGAGAGAATTAAAGGGCACTGAGGTTACGTTACAGAGCACAGAGCGGGCACTCACTGTGTGACTTACAGGGCTGACACACACACGCTGATTTTGGAATAGAAACAGTTATTTAACCTTTTATTCCTCTATTCTATATACTAAAAAGTTCAAGTGAAGTTTGTACGATTATAAAAATACCTAGTACTAGGTTATTATAGATTACTGTTTGCTTTTAAGTAGAATAAAATATTTAATATTTAAAGTGAATGGAGTGTGTATAAATGGGATGATATCAAACATCTCTAAGTATTATCTTAAAGAATAGAGAAGAGAAGTTGTTTTTAATAGTTAAGACAAAAATAGGCAGGTTTTTTTTACATATTTTAGCTGTAAGGACAGTGCCTGGTAATAATGACCAGTGTAAGCATACTTGCTGACTAAATAGTAATAAGCAATAAAGCTTTTTATGTGCTATTTTAAAAACACAAAGATTCTGGACCAATAAAAGTAGAATACATGCTTATTTTAATGATGTTAATTTGGGAAATTGCTCTTGTAATGAAGTTATGAGAGCTAAAAGGAGGTGTCAGTAGTGAAGTCAGTTGTGTGTTGACTGCTGTTTGATTTTCCAGGGCAGGACTATAAAAGACCCCTGGAAATTAAACAAAGTAAAAGAAAGTAGATCAGAAAATTATTAGGGGAGTGGAGGAGGTTGAAGGAAAAAATAAAAAATAAGAACACAGTACAAATAGACAGGGAGCAAAAGTAGCTTTGACAATAACTGTGATGTGAATATTTATATAAAAAATAAGAAAAGGAAAGGTCTGTGAGCAGTTACTGAAGCCAGCTTCGGGAAAACCAGCTCTTTTCTTACTTGGTTGTCACTTCCTCATTCACTGGTCCATGGTTATATAGTAGGCTTAGAGCTGTCATCATTAGGGTCACTGATCATCACCCAGCCTCGTTTTGGTTACCCCAAATTCCGATTTGTTGAAGTAGAAACAGACAGCTGACTGATGTTTTACTTCCTACTCCTGTCACTGGACACTGTTTCTGGAAATTTCTTCAAACAGAGAAATGACACAAAGTAGAAGCAGAAGGAGAAGGAAGCCCTGATCCAGTTACCCTGTGGGCAGTCAGTTTCTGAACAGGTAGAATTTGGATGCATTGTTTGAGCATTCACGAGGGTACAGGGACAGATGATGGTGCTGAGAGAGCAAAACCATGTGGCACCTGAGCCAAACCATGTGGATGTTTCCAGAAACAGGCATCTAGTGAAGTGTTTACCTGTCACCCGAAAGTCTGGGCTGACTTTGCAGTTTTCAGGGTGTGCCTGGTGGCAAGCCATGTGGTTCCACTAAGTAAATATTCATATTTAGCCCTTTACCCCCCTTGGCTAACTTATGGACATTCCTGGCAGAATTCTGATCATTGCATCTCATTCTACTTAGGGCTCCCAAGGACCAGCTGGAGAGCCAGGTATTCAGGTAAGCTGCTTAACCAAGTTATTAGGCACAGCAAATCCAGCTTGCTGACCTGGGGGAAATTACTGAAAGACCCTCCTCATAATTCACTGTTTCCCCCCTTTTCCAGGGTCCTCGAGGTCACCCTGGATTGCCAGGAACTCCAGGGAATGATGTAAGGACAGCCTTGACCAACTCCTCCCCAACAACCTGTTCAATCTGCACCTGTTCCTCTGTGCCAAGATGTGAACATGTTTCTGTTTTCAGGGAGCTCCAGGGAGGGATGGAAAGCCAGGTCTGCCAGGCCCCCCAGGCGACCCGGTATGTCAACAGACTGCCTGATTTATATTTCTTTAATACACCCAGAAGCCAAACAGCCTACCAAGCAAGTTTTGCTGTCCAAACTAATTAGAATGCTCGGTGCCTGCCTGGTGATTTTGTTTGTCCCCATTATTTTGTAGAGGGGGAAAAAGTCAAGCTGTGCCAGCATTTTTGTGTGTGTGATGAATATTTACTTCCTAAGGGTATAATTCAGCTGTACAATTTTTGCCCCAGGCTGAGCTTTGGCATATAATGTCTCAATCCCATGGAAAATTGAGTTAAAATCTATAGCCACAATTTCTATTTTTTTCTAATGCTAGTGACTAAATGAATTTCATTTCTCTAAATGGAAGTTTGCAGGTAAGTTACTTACAATATGGTACATAGCCATTGATCCTGTGGCTTTAAAATGCTGAAGTGATTAGATTACAAAAAGTGTCTTGAGTGGGCTCTTACAAAATGAGTTTAGGCACTAATTGTGTGTTCCAAAGTTTTATTTTAGCTTAAATCTTGCTTTGAGGGACAGAGAAATCTTTAAATAGCCTCAGATTCAGCAGCTATAATTTGAGAGGCCATATGGGACATGACATTGTATTAAGAGTTTTGTATAATAAAATCCAAATCTGGTCTCTCAGTTCTAAGCCTCACAAATCCTTCTAGTTCCCACATGGCTGGGCCCTGTGTGCCTTTATAAGCTACATGCAGGGGCACGTTTCAGCCGTACTTGAACTCCACCACTGAGTGAATCACGGTGCATCATCTGGGAATCTTTTGAAGTGTTACTTGGGTTTACAGTGTCTCTTTGAAGGGACAGTTTAAGAAATGAGGCCAAAACACTGCCTGAATTCCCTTAGGATCTGTCTTGCCCATCCCTTAGGTCACATACAGGCCCTTTTAAGTGGCAGTGAGAAAGAACTTTAAGGCAAACTCATCCTGTAATTTTTATAGTTTTCAATAGCTTGGTAATTTTCCTGGCAGGGGAGTGATTTTCTTTGAATAAATGATTTACCTTTATGCATTATTTAAAACGTTAGCAATAAATTGCTTCTCAGCCTTTTGGCTAAGATCAAGTGTAAAACTAATAATATGTTAGGGTTGACATAAAGGTTGCCATGGTCATGAAAATATAAAATAGAGACACAGAATCAAAGCAATAATATGCATGTGTTTGGTTGTTCATAGTAGAGGAATAATGAGTATTTCTTAAAAATGTCTATATTGTGTTGAATGTTTGCATTGTATTGTGTGCCTATATATGTACAAATATATGGATCTGCTTCTTTCTCAACCACAGATTGCACTTCCTCTCTTGGGAGACATCGGTGTTTTGCTCAAGGTAATTGTTGCTATGTAAGAAATTACATGTTAATTTCCAGGAAAAATCAGAAAGGAAATCTTTACAAGAAATTGAGTTAATTGCTTAGCCTAAACTAAAATTCAATTTTTAAGATAGAAAAAAGGGACACGTATTTTTATGTACCTTGCGCCCTTTATACTAAGCCTTTACTCTCTTCTTCATCACCACCCTCCCATTTTAGGTGTTGAAGGGCAGGGAAGGGGAGAGATGATAGTTCTGAGATGAACCACAGGGAAGGCATCCCGTCACTGACACCCTTGAGTAGATCATTCTCTCCTCTCTTAACGGGTGTTTACTCACCCTGGCTCACCACTGAGAAACCTAATCCTTCTCCCTGTATCTGCCCAGGCCAGACCCAGGATGAAAACCAGTGCTTCTCAATAAACAGCTCGATTGCAAGCCTGAGGTTTGATATCATGGGAGTTTACAAAATGAACTCTCAAGTTCCAAAGCCAACAATTGCCTTAACACCTGTTACTCTGTCAAATAAAAAAGTATGTCTCCTTATTTCCATCTCAGAGGGAATAAATCTTGCTGCCGTTTTCCCCTAATACTTCCATGTGTTTTATTTGTAAAACAGATGGGGGGGGAATGATAATGGGATATCCATAACTCTATGTATTTGCATTTCTTCATGGTATGCTAAGATGGAGTGAACCCACATGAAAATCTGCTTCTTCACATTATATGCAAATGTTATGTGTTTTATCTGTCTGTGTGTGAATGGACAATGTATATGTATATACACAGAGAGAGACACACATACATTTGGGCTACGTGTGTGTATATGTGACTTATTTTATATTCCTGGCATTTACCCAATGTTTTGTACAATTACTTACATAGTAGTAGGCAGGCAGGAATATTTGTTGAATTCAAAACACTCAGGAATTCTAGTATATGTACTTGGTAGGTGATTAAACTTTTGAGAATAGATATATATAAATGTAAATATGAATGTGAATATGAATTTCCATATGAATATATATATATAAATATATTATAGAAGTTTTTAAAAACTTCAAAGGCCAACATTGTCTAATAAATCAGAAAAGAATATTTATGGGACTTTCAGGAAGATCTTATATTTATTGAGTTACAATTACATGCCAGGCAGCTGCTCTACTTAATGTAATCTCACTTACTTTCACAACAATCCTGTGAGTTCAGGCTGTGGTAGTATCCCCATTCTGTAGATGAGAGACTGAAGTTCCCAGCAGTTAACTAAGTTGCTCAGAGTCACACAGCTCATAAGTGTAACATGAACATAGGAATACAGGTCCTCAGACATTGTCTCAGTTCTTTACAATGCAATAGTGTTGTAAATAGAAGAATTGTTAAGTGTTATACCATTCCAACCCTTATAGCTAGGGTTCTTTACTGTAAGGATCAAAAATTTATACACTTAAGCAGAAATGAATATCCCGATGGGATATGGATTGGCTTAGAAAGACTGAATAGGCTCTGTCATGGTGAGGGACCAGGACTACAAGGCTCTTGGAATTTAGACAGTTTCACCAGGGCAGCATCTCTCTAATAAATGCTCTCTGCCATTCTTCCAGTCCTAGCATCTCAGCTGAGGCTCTGAGACCCAGGAGAGCCGATTGGCAAGAGGCAGGCAGGGCATGTTGACTGATAGTCCCAACAAACTGTATTGAATAGAATAGGAAAGCATGTAGTTCCCCCAGTAAAATCTAATACAGGAATTTAGATTGGGGATTGGCTCTATTAGGCCAACTTAATAATGCCATTTTAAATCCTGACCCTGTTACTCAACTCATTAACGTTCCTTCTCTGTCTTGAGTCTTTAGCAAATTTGGTCATCCTGATTTCTGTTTTCAAAAATACCTTTGATTAATGTATTGAAAAGAGCTGAAATAATTCCAGACCCAAATGATACCCTATCAAAGACCATCGTGTAGGTTAATCTGTGCATCATTCCCTCTTTGAATGAGATTGTGTATTGGCTAATAATTGGTGCATCCTTTTCCTCTTCATAAGGAAATCTTATGACATTTTTTCAAGAAGCTTAATAAAAACTAATTTACCATTAACAAAAATTAATTTACCATTAATTTAGCATTCTGGTAATCCTAAACTAAAGAAAATGAGGACAGTTTGAAGTGACTCTTAGAAAATTCTATTGACTCTTAATGATTACCATATTTTATGTTTTATTAAAATAATCAATTGAATACTCTATTCTAACATGTTGTTGTATATTGATATGCCAGGGTTTTGCTCTGTATTGATGTATCTATGACATACATTTATATGTATGTCTATAGATACAATAATTCATTTTCTTTATACTTTTTAAATATGAAAAACTTTTGGTTCTCTTAAGTCTTCAGGCATCTTTCTCTCGTTATAGTTTTTCAGACATTGTAAGTAGTAGTCTCCAATTATATATGTACTTTTTTAACTCCTCTGCCAACACATTGGCTCTGTAAAAAGATCCTGATGGTAAAATTAGTTTAAGAAACCATGAGTACTTTCGCTCCCATTTACATATCCCACCATGAAGAGAACTCTAGCCCAGCATTTTTTAAAGACAAATTGCCTTAGAATCTTTTCACTATCATATAAAATTGGTTTTCCAAGGAAACTAATTTATTTGGAAATCAGACTTATGCTAATATTCAGTGGGTCAAAAATATTGAACTTGACTAGCCAAGAGCAAAGTTTTTTGCTAACTTCACAATAGCAAGCTTTAGTTCCCTCTTCATGTTTAAAGATTCTTCCCTTTGGTGTCCTATAGTCTGTCAACTGTTAAAACTAAACTTTCTCCCCCATCCAATGGTCCCTGTTCTGTGCCTTTCCTGATAATATTTTTATTTAACAATTTATTTAACAATAAGCCTTTCCAGGGCTTTTTGCAGACAATTTTTCTTTAGATACATGATAAGACATTTATCTTGGGAACTCAGACACTTAAATTCAAGCCTTTCCAAATCAGCTAAAGGTTACCGAGAAGGCAATGGAAAGGTAATTCCACTTAGATTTCCTATCTGTACTTGGATCTGACATAGAAGTCAGGTCCAAGTCACTCAGGTAATTATTTCTCACATGAGTGCTTCCACTGACAAATAAAATGTTGGTAAACTATGGAGAGTTCTCTCACTAATTTTGCTCTCAGAAAAGAAAAATCCTTTCTTCACAGCTTTCTCTTAATTTCTCTTTTAAGAATTTATGTACTGGCTGTATGAGCTCTGTAATCTTGCCGGTTATTCTAAACTATAATACCACCTCTCTTTTTATTCTTAATTTCCCCACCTCTTTTTAAAACATGCTACTAGGCAGTTGAAACTCAGTCTGTCTTAACTGACATGTCTATTGCTTATTTATTTAGAATTTTCCTTTTAAATATCATCATAGACACGTTCCTTAAATAGCTCACCAGTATCATAAACAGATATTAGTGACTAGGTACATAAGTAGTTTTTACTTCACAAAAAGTAGTCTTTTCAAATTGGATAAATTAAGTTTCTGAAAGTAATGATACAGAAATTGTTCTATCACTTATCTCTGGCAACAGTTCAATTAGAGCTTCAAATTTGATCAAACCTCCCTTTTATAGATGACTTTCATCAATCTCTCAGTCACCTTATCTTTTTACTCATTAGAACTTTTGTGGCAACTGCCAAAGCAGTGTCCCTGGGCTGAAAAGCAACAAAGGAGAAGAAGGAGGCACTGGTGAGCCTGGAAAGTACGATTCTATAGCCCGGAAGGTAAGAGGGCAGGCTGGGTGTTGATGGGCTTCCTCCTGACACACAGTGCCTTCTCTCAGATCTGTTAACCCTGTCCTCTAGGGTGACATAGGGCCACGGGGTCCTGCAGGAATCCCAGGCAGAGAGGGACCAAAGGTAAGGGAGTCGCTTCTTCACTCTCCTTTGTGTGACCTCCAACTCAGTGTGAAAAAAGGAAACCTGTTTTAAAATACACTACTTCTTGCAAAAATATTTTTGGAAAATTGGTATAAAGCCATTGGCAAATGTAATTTATTTGTTCCCTAACTCTGTCCAAATTACATAGCCCAAGTATCCTGAGAAGAGACACTGTCATTGTTTCGAAAGATGACAAAGTGACTGAGTGTACTTGCTGAATTTATTGTCTTTTTAGGGAAGCAAAGGAGAACGGGGCTACCCTGGGATACCCGGGGAGAAAGGCGATGAGGTAAAAGATTATTCTCTGGTAATATAGTCCTATTGATTCTCTTTAAGTAACTCATCAAAAGAAAGACATCAGTTTTCCTAGAGTTCATTTTTAATGCTGAAACAAATAAAAACACTTAGGTAGGTCTTTTCAAATGTTAGCACATTTTAAATGTACTAATATGTTAATGTTTATTATCAATGGTCCAGTTTTTAAGACAAGGAAATTAAAGCACAAAGTTAATATATCAGTTGCTATGTTTCTGTTTTCATGTAGCAGTTGATAATTCCTGCTCTCCCAAAATTAAAGCCAGGGGTTGTATGAGGAAAGGCTTGGGGGTGTGGGGGTGAGAGGGTGAGGGTAAGAGATCAACCAAAGGACTTGTATGCATGCATATGAGCAAAAACAATGGACACAGACAGTAGGGGGATGAGGGCTTATGCTTGGGGGTGGGGGTGGCCGGGGAGAGGTCAATGGGGGAAAAAGGAGACTCTTAATACTTTAAACAATAAAGAATTTAAATTAAAAAAAAGACAATTTTTAAAAAAAGCACGGGGTTGAAGAAGGGGGGGGTTTCACTGACAAATATCCCAAGATAGCTAGTAGAATGGGAAGAATAGTTAACAAGCAACCTAGAGATAAGAACAGCCTCAGAACTCAGCAGGACTTCTCTGGAACCTGGCTCTAATATGGCTCAACTTCAATGACCTTGTTTTGTCAGTGTGTCTGCTCAGCTTTCAAACTCTTGGGAGAAAAGAGCCTGATTGGACTAGCTTAAATCAGCTGCCCACCCCCGTACTAAGGTTCAAAGTCAAATATGATTTTGAGATGATGGTATAAGTTTCTGACTCGAAGCCATGGTGATGCTCAGGGTATCATTCTTTTCTTGCATAATTCACATTAACTATTAGAAAAACCTATTAGGATGATGAATTGTTGTTAGTTTAAACAGTTTTGATGCTAATAATTCTTAATGAAAGTAAGTAAGCCATCTGGCATATATTAACCTTGATATTAGTGCAGAAAATCATAACGGTATGAAGTGATCTATTTTTTGAGTTGGAGATATATTTCAAATTATAAATGATCATTGTGTGTTATTCTTTTTCATTAATATTGATCCTATTCTAGAAAACTGAGGATTGCCTCTTGATTTTTTTCCAAGTTAAAAATTGAAGAATAGAAATATAGTATGATATTTATTTTCATTCATAAATAAAACTGTAAGGGCATTTTATTTTCAAATTAAGAGTTGTTGAGTATTTTCTTCTTCACGCTCCACAGAAAGTTTCATTGAAATACAAGCACAATATCTGATTTTAGTATTCAAATAGCTGCTAACTGCCTAGATTCGAGAGGTAGGCTTCAGAGGTGATTGAGAAGGTAACGACAAAAAGACCAGGAAATAATTGGAATTTGGGGTTTTTATAAGGGACTCCAAGTCAGATTTATTAGAAGTTAATTTTTATTGATTTAACAGGATAGATACTTTATCCTCTTGGTGAATTGCAATCCATTGCTATTATTCCTCTGCTGTTCTAGTGTTTTCTTTCTTAAGGACACCTGATGGACCTTTAGCAGCGTACACAATATTTTAAACAAGACTCTTATTACATAGGGAATTCCAGAAAGTTAAGTTCCATCTGGGAACTTAGGAGTTGCCTGTTTGTTATTGGTCTTAGAAAAAGTGACATTATCCTCTATGTTTTTTGCAGATGTTTCACAACTCAAGGTAGCAATTTGTAAGTTGCAAATAGAACACACATCGTATAGTCAAAGTAAATCCTTGCTTGGAATGCAGGCCTTCCTACAATATCTCAGGATAATAATTGATAAGTAGGACATGCAAATATTGTCAGCCATAAATTATTACAATAAATAAATAAATTTTCTTATAGCAACTGGGCTAGGACTTGCAAAATGAAAATATCAGAGCAGGGAAAGAACTTAGTGGTCCCTGAATATCTATGCAATAAATTTTAATTTATATTTTAGCTTGGCACTATATGCTAAATTGACTGTCCGACTCTTTAATATGTATTCATCTTCTTTAATGACCACCTTGTCTTCTAAAATTATCTTATTGCCCTTTATGCATCCTTAGTAACTTTTACCCTTACTCCAAAATTTCAGCTTGTTCAGAAAAAGACTGCCAAGAATGATTTTTTTATTTATGGACTGAGGTTTATTTTAAAGTTTAATGTGGTCATCAAAGGTTAATGAGTCCCAAGCTTATAAATTAGACTGCCTAAAGACTCACTCAGCATCTCTAGGCTGATTCAGTGCTGAAACTAAAAGTAGCAAAAAAAAATACATAAGTAAATGCATATTTTATACACATACATATGGAGAGAACTTTATAAAGATGTTGGTATTTTTAGATAAAGCAATTTATGGCATAGCATTTATAATTTCCAGATATTTAGAGGTGCCATTCCCCAAAAAAAATTTGTTTTCTTTCTACTTATACACCTGTAAAAAAATTATGGTGGGTGAATAAAAAGAGTCAGAACAATATCCTAACTCATACCATTCACACATGTACATGCACATGTGGATGCACACACACACTCTCACATAGTATTGCCAGTGAGAATGATATCATCTTGAAGAAAGAATATGTCCACATTGTTTAACACAAACACACATAAGATTTTTCCCAAGACTGTTTTATTTAAATTTATCTTTATTGTTGAAAGTATTACAAATGTCCCCCTTTGTTCCCCCATTGATCTCCTCCTCCCCGTTACACAAGACTCTTTGAAATCAGGTATTTGTAATATGGCATATATCATGGTTTTTGATTAGTCAACATAAATGTTTAATTTTCAATAGTAAAATTATTTGGTTAAATAAAATGCCTTGTTTTCACTGATATGATAGATGTTATGGTAGGAACTATCTCTTCTAGGGTCTTCAAGGAATTCCAGGCATTCCGGGTGTTCCAGGTCCAACTGGACCCCCTGTAAGTATTTGCTAGAACTGTTCTGCCCATGGTTCACATCTGCTGGAATGATGAAAGGTGAACTAATATTTTTCATTTTTTTTCTCTGTACTTCTATGTAGATTATCCACCTGTTGCATAGAAAAGCAGCATCTACCATCTCGGATTTTCATTTAGTCTTACTTACGGTTGTTCAGGGTTGCTACCTGACCAGAAATCAGTCTGGGATTAAGCTAGTTATTTGAAAAGAAGTTGGATAGAAAAGAACATTCTATTTTTTAATTGTAATTTTTTGGCATTAACCTTTGGAAGAGATATTTAGATGGTTACACCCTTACATTCTTTTTTTTTAAAATATATTTTATTGATTTTTTACAGAGAGGAAGGGAGAGAGGTAGAGAGTTAGAAACGTCGATGAGAGAGAAACATCGATCAGCTGCCTCCTGCACATCTCCTACTGGGGATATGCCCGCAACCCAGGTACATGCCCTTGACCGGAATCGAACCTGGGACCTTTCAGTACGCACGCCGACGCTCTATCCACTGAGCCAAACCGGTTTCGGCACCCTTACATTCTTGAGCACCATAAACTAAGTATTTTCTACAGGGAAAATATTGGTCATGGATCATCAGATTCAATTTATTTTCATTTCTATTTATGAATTAAAATGCCCTCTACTTTACTCAGTACCTTTTCTCACCCTCAGACACAACACCATCGCCTTTGTGTCTTTGATTATACTGTGTTTCCAAAAATAGAATATATTTTCCTTTTCCACCTGCTAGATCCAATTTCTCATTAAGGCAAAGCTCAAGTCTAGTGTGTCCAGTTAAAATACAGGATGCACAGTTTAATTTTAATTTCATCTGAACAATATTTTTAGAATGTCCCAAATAGCGTATTTTTTAATCCTCATCCAAGGATATTTTTTTCATTGATTTTTAGAGAGAAAGTAAGGGTGAGGGGGAGAGAGAGAGAGAGAAATGTCAATGAGAGAAACATAGATTGGTTGCTCTATGGCATATATCAGTTGCCCTTACAAGCCAAGGACCAAGGATTGAAACTGAGCCCGTGCAATGCCCTGACCAGGAACCAAACCTGAGATTTTTCAATGCATGCGACCACATTCCAGCCAACTGAGCCACAGGGGCCAGGGCCCAAATATTGTATTTTTATTTGCTAAAGATAGCAACACTATTAACTTCTCAAACTCTTCCCTTCTTAGAGTTCCTATGCAAATGGTATTTATCACACAAGTGGGAATGTAATCACTTTCCTTAATGTTTTGAATCATGGATTTGCCATAATTAAAATTTTATCATTTTTGCTTTCACCACAGTTATGCAGAACTAACCTGGCTTTAAATTGTAGACTAAAATTAAAAATTAAGAGAGAGGGTTGTGAAAGAAACCATGAAAATTATAGCTAACTCTATTCTTCAAAAAGAATTAACATTAAATTTTATTTTCCATTGGTAAATTGCAGATCACATAACTCAATATGCACATTGTTAATTCTGCTGCGTCTTGAAGTATGTAAAATGTTGATCGCTACCAAAATTATAGCTCATTTAGGAAGGCATAATGTTATGTAAATTGCCATTTACACAGCAAGGCTAAATTCTTAAATGTATCAAAAGGTTCCAATTAAGGTCATTAAATGTGGTTGGCCAAGGTGAAAAGCAGCCACAAATACAAATTTTACCCTTGCAAGAGCTTATCAGCAGGCTACAGCTGCTGCATCAGCCTGAAGAAATGGAAGCTTGTAGGATTGATTTAATTAGGATTAAATGACCTTCAAAATGTATCAGTTTTTAGACTAACTGTCAATACCCTGTGGCCACTTCGCTGTTGTTTCCTGTAGCAAACTTAGTTTTGTGTTTTACAGGGCTTGTTGGGAAGAACCGGACATCCGGGCCCCTCTGGAACTAAGGGTGACAAGGTACAGAGGAAACGCCTCCCTTCGTGTTTGAACTGGGGCCTGGGGTCGGGGCAGGGTGAGACCATTTACGGAGAGAGCATCACAGTAGAACTGATGTCAGGGAATAGCTATTCTGATAGTGGACTTAGAAGGACATAGGTCAAAAAATTGGCCTGAACGAATACAGGAGATACGTTCCTAGAGGAGAGATAAAGAGAACACTGGTGCCATATAGCAAAAGTCCAAGCTGGATCCAGGGTCCTGGGCATGGTGCTTTGTGGAAGGGGGTGTGGGAGCAGCCTCCTGAAGAGGTGCAGGTACCGTGTCTGTGTCGGGAGTTCCAGCCACAGGGGCCGAGGCTTCGGAAAGAAGGCTGGTCATCAGGACCAGGAGTCCAATAATCGGGCGGCTGCTGAGAAAATCAGGGAGTTCTGTTATTTGAGAGTCATAGGGGAAATTACTAAGGAACCAGTAGTGAAGCCAAAAGGTGGGGCATTGAGTCTGAGTTCTCTCAAAATCAAAGAATGAAGTCACGGACAAAAACCATCAGTGGAACCAAAGTTTGAGAGAAGCCAGACCTGGAAAAGGTGCAGCTGGGGTCCCAGGAGCAGGCCGGTGCCCAGAGCTTCCTTCCCACATAACAGCTGGATGTTAAAGTCTATTAGTCCATGTGTAGAGGCCCACAAGGCCATAACCCACGTGGGTGCAAGGATGTGCTCCCCCACACAGGAATGTCAGGAACCCATTGCATGCCAGGGAGAAGAGCGAGGGTGAGAGAAGCGAGCACCTTTTAATTGGGCGGGGGGGGGGGGGGTGTGGGGGGGGGTGGATTACACCTTGCTAGCTCCTAAATGGTCTTTTAAAAGAATTATCCCTTAATAATATTCTTGGGATTGGTTAGTATATGCCTCACTGTCTTGTGATTGGTTATCTGCAAGCTGCCTGTCTTAGCAACATCTATACATTTTAAAGTTCATGCCTCTTACAGGCATCCTTCCTTCCCCGCCCAGTTGAGATGCCTTAGTGACTCCTTTAGCTGGGTTTGCCGGTTTTATTTCCCGCCCCCATGATCCCAATTCCTGACCGTCTAGCTTCCTTCTCTCTCCTCACCAGGAAGGCTTGTTTCCTGGGGAGGCTGCTGTGGTCAGAAGGGAGGGGCAGCAATGCAGGCCACAGGGCTTCAGCAGTTTACCTTATTTAGGATCTAAATTGGCCCCACAATATGAATCCAGACAGAGCCAGAAAATGAGTGAAATAAGACTTCAGGGAAGTAACTAGATGAGAGAAGTAACAATCAAAAGTCCACACGAGGCACGTAAGTGGCTTCTACCCTGAAATGACCAAAATGGGACAAAATGGCATCAAGGAACAAAGGAATCCCCCCCAAAAATATGAAAGGGAACAATGTGCTTATTCTAAATAGTCTCAACACATATTTTTCTGATAGTATTCCAAGGAGCTTGCCCAAACCCACCAGCCTTTCTTCTCGGTTCTCTATGGAAATTATTCAGTCAGAGATTTGCCTTTTGAAGTTAATGGGAATTCCACACTGGATGAGCTTTGGGGCGCAATCGAGGATGAAAATATGTCTTTTAATTGTGCCAGGAAAAAAGGTCTTTTCAACAGGCACATATTTTTCCTTGTTTGTTGTCCTCTCATAGCTCATGAGTACTATGACATAATTCTGGGAGGACACTGCCCGCAGTCAGCAGAATATGGCATGTCTTGGAGAGATAGCCACCATCAAAGCAGTTTGGGCAAAGATACAATATACTCATTGTCACATTCTCAGTCAGACACATTGCAAGAAAAACTTTACAGTTTATTTTCCTTGACAAAGATACAAACAAAAGGGGTTTTTATGATACTTCCCTTTAAAAATAGGGAGATTGGAATGAAATCCTTCATTAAATTTATGGAAATGGGCTGAAATCCCTCAAAATTTGGGGGCACAGTAAGTAGGAATCCCACTCTCTCTGAATTCTTTTTTAATTAACCATTTCATGCCAACAGTCCTACGGGACTTAAAAGATTCTAAAAGAAAATTTACAGGAAGAACTTATTAAAGGCACCAAAGGGACCATAATATCTCTGCTCATTATGGATTGATAAGCATTCTGTGTTTTATAAAAAATAAAAGTGAAATCCATTTTTCAAGTTTCAACTTGAATTCATTATTCAGTCTGCTTCTCCTGTAAACAGAATGTCTGAGGCTGTTTAAATTGTATAGAACATTTATCTGAAAGAGTGTCGAACCACAGTCACTTCTGTTCAGTGGGACATGCCTGACTTGGTTATAAAGTCTAATAGGAACTTAGGAAGTGAGAGAGGTTTCTCCTCCTGCAGACATGAAATAGGTTGCGATTTTCTACTCTGGTCAAACTATGCAGATGACCCCTCTGATTCCCAAACGTTGAAGGTATAGAGGTGAGGCTGAAGTGAGTGGTTTGTCCCCTGCTTCCAGGAGCTCTGCTCTGCACCCCCACAAGCGGCGAGTTCCCCCAGCTGCACTCGAAGTCCAGGATGGGATTACCTGGGTTGTCTGGCTCCATCTAAAAATAAGCTTCATCCCTGGGCTCCCAGAGTAAGAATTTGAATGAGTGCAGGAAAAGGCATTTACCTTTCCTGTGGTCTAGAAATGTATTTCCTGATGAAAGAGAAAAGCCAAGCTGAATAAGACCTTGCAAGGCCAAAACAAAATGACAGCCCATATTGATTTCAGAATGCGGTTCTCAGAGCAAGTACAATCTGGTTCATAAACTTGGGGTGGAAATGTCTAAACCATTGATCTTTGGTCTGAATATCCCTTGCAGGGCAGCGAAGGACCTCCTGGGAGACCTGGACCTCCTGGACCGCCTGTGAGTTGTTTCAGGTTTAAAAGTTAAAGTTGTGTGTGCCTACTTATGACTTCCATATCTTAGAGGTCAGACTAGATTTAGATGTTCTTACAGATAAAAAGTCATCTGAGTTTTATGTATACACATAAATGTTAGCCAGGGTAGCTTTGGGGAGAACTGGTGTTTCCCCTTTAGCTCTGCTCCAATGAGAAGTGCTCAGATTTGCATACTGCAGGCCTCCTTACTGTAGACTCAGAAGACCTGGGTAGGTGCCCAGACTTTCCACTTCCTGCCTGGGGGGGGGGGGGGGGAGGCGGGGGGGGAGGGTTGGTCATGAGAAAGTCATTAAACCTCAGGGAGCCTCATTCACAGAAAATAGGTGGGCTTTAAAAAGAGATCCCTTCCAACAATGTGAGTAGGTGCAGGATTTGGTATTATGTTATATGTGTTCATTGCAGTCCATTATGTCTGAGTTGCAAGGAAATTCTATTTATATAGCACCTACTGGATAAAATGTACAAGAGCCATCAGTGTTTTTATGCTTCTGATTGAGACAGATACGCACTTTGTCGGGAGGCAAAGAGAAGAGGTACCTCTCTCTGTAGCAAGTCTGCCCTCTTGTGGGGCCACGCTCAAATCGCAGCAGAACTTTGGTCCACCCTGGCTCATAGGAATACTTTAGAAGCCAAACTCACTGGAGAGGGGGCAGAATTCCTCGGTGACTTTATGAAGACCACACAAATATGTTGATAATCTTCATGTGAATGTAGACTTTGCACACACAGAAGGGATTTGCACTCTGTTTTCCTAAACCTGGTCTTCATTTTGTTTACCTTCTCCCTTGACAGGGAAACAGGACAGAAAGCATTTGGGGCTCAAATCCTAAAATACACTCCCTCTCCAGTGGACAGAACAGCAAAATATAAACTGAACACACAAAAGAGACCTATATTTTATAATGGGTTTAAAAAATCTTCCTCTTCCCCCGAATCCTCCAAAATTACTTATTCTTCAAGACAGATTAATGTTGTCTTTTGGGGGAAAACCTCTCACCTTTGGGGTGGGGAGGGTATCTCGGACAAAATTATCCTTCATTGTCCAGGACTGAGCACACTAACATATAGTAGACATTCAACAATTGTCAAATTAGTAAGTGAAATAATAAAGACGTAAATGAATGGAGCATTTTTTTCTTCCATCACTAGTTATTTGAAGATGCAAGTCTTCAAATGATGACCATTATCCTAAAACAGTGAAATGATGGCTTCTTCAACTTTGCACCGGAAATATGGAAGTCATAAAAAGAGAAATTTAGATTAGTGATTGTATGGAAATTTCTTTAAAAATGATAAAAGATCCTAAGTAAAATTTTCATATGCAAATTTTTTCTGAATGCCAATGTGTGTGATTTTTAAGGTCTCAAATGAGTTCTCTGTGTTAGTTACTTTGGGACTTTCCAATCACAGGCCAGTTTTATTAGGAAGTTCTTATTCCCCGTTGTTCTAAGGAATATGTTTCTGTAGAAACGGCCACATAGGGTTGTGAGTAACATCATCCCATTTAACCTTAATTTTCTGTTTAGTATGAAGAGACTGGAAAAAAATTACTTTTCAGTAGCCAAATTGTTCCCTATTCACATCTTCATCAGCAGGACTGTGGTATAGCCTGCAGGTCAGCGAGCTGTAAACAGTTTGCATAAATTGGCAATTCAGAAACTGAATTTTAATGCACCAATAATATTTTCCTCTGAGTGCATTAGTGTCTCGCCTGTCAAACCTGAACATTAAGCACACCCCTACTGGATGTGTCTGTGTGCTCCAGGTAGAGTTCACACTCCTTTCCATTTTTTTCTCTATATTTGCTTTTGAAGAGCCAAAAATAGAAACACGGTATTATTTTACTTATAGTATTAAACTCACTTTCTAAAATAGAACAGGAAAAATATATTTTTGTAAAAAGATAGAATAATTCTATATCTCATTTCTTTCCTAAGGGTGTGCCATTCACTGAAGGAAATGGAATGAGCAGTTTATATAAAATCCAGGTATTTATCTTTATAATTACATAAAATAGTTTTCCGGTTATGGATTAATATAATTCTTGTCATCTTTTTTTTAAGGGAGGTGTGACTGTTCCCAGTTATCCAGGGCCCCCCGGCCCCCCGGTGAGTACAGTTGTTTATCACCAAGCATACCTTAGTTGAACAACCACAACTGAAACAAAACAAAGCAAACAAAAATAACTCCTAAGTGCACACCCAAAAATACGTGTTACAGATATTACCAAAATTTTATGCTGGAGGACAAAATGAAACCAATTATACTAAACCTGAGAAAACGTACACAGCTAAAATAATGAAAAATAGCATTATGCATCGCTGTGCCACTTCTCACATTAAAAGTCTAAGAACTAGATCAATTTCCAATCAGTTGCTGTCATGACAGTTTCATCAAGTTATGTTTTTTCATCTTTTTCTTCAAATCCAAACTGTAGCAGAACAAAACTTGCAAATATTTGTATGTGTATTAAAGCAAATCAGACAAAAATGCTTCCTATTTGGTAATTTTGCTGTAGTCATGCTTTTAAAAATAACTTTTCTTTTTTTTTTTTCTCATAGGGCCCAAAAGGTGATCCTGGCCCAGTGGTATGTATATTCCCATGTTTTGTGTCATTGAGCAAATAGGTCTTGATTAAAGTTTGAAAACGGAGCATCAGGCAGAGATGCCCTGCCTTCTTCGATGTCATCAGATAACATCCTGCAGGGAGCAGGCGGGCCACTGAAGAAATGCCAGCAGTGTGCTCTTCATCTGTTAGACGCATCCGTCCTGAGGTCACTGCCTTTGGCGTTTGTCTCTTTCATCGCTGTGTTTTAAAATCACCCTTTGATGAAAGAAGGCACATATACAGCTCCTGATAAATGGGGCACTTTCTTCTACTAGAACAATTTTGATGATTGATTCCATGTTAAATAGATTGTAGAACAGAAATAGTTACTGGAAAGAAATCCCTTAATATGTCGGCCATCTCCCCAGCAAAAGAAATCAGGGAGACTGTTGATCTGCTTTGAATGTGAGGCAATTGTTCTGTAGGAGATGCGGTGTGCCGTCATAAACCCACTTCTTAGGAGTAATGTATCAGGCGGTTAACACTCAGCACAGAAAGAGATCCTGTCCTCAGCTGCCCAAAGGATGGGCATTGTTCTCAAGCATCCTTCTCAACCAGGGGGCGTCACTGTGAAAGTTCTGCCAAATTGAATTATGGTACATCACCTTTCTTTGATGGCAGTTTTTCCCTTCATGTCCTTTATAAGCATATGTTCCATCTTTTATATTCCATTTGTATATCCTTTTAACTTCAGGGTATATACTTGAACTCAAATGTCTCTAAAATTGAAGAAGTAAACTTTCAAACCACTTTCCATCGTTATGTGAGAAAATGTAAGGCCCTTTCCTTACAGTTTGGTAAAATTAGATGAACAAATTTTAAATGAGCAAAAGAACAAACCATAAAAAGTAACCTTTTCACATCTAAATGTATTTTCAAAGAAAATGGATTAAAGTGTGTATTTTGTTATGGGGCACTGAATATTAAAAGCCAATTTGTTTTCCCCTGAAAGCATGATTTTGACCAGCATTTTCAAGCCCTAAATATGTCATCAAGACATTCTTTTGCTACTCATTCTGCCCTTGCTTTATCTGTAACTTTTTTTTTAATATGGAGGAGAGAGAATCATAGTTTGGCTCCCTCCTTATTCCTCCTACTGGGGATTGAGCAATAGCAACCTTGGCATGTGCCCTGACCAGGAATTGAACCAGCAACCCCTTGGTGCATGGGAAGACACTCAACCAACTGAGCCACACCAGCCAGGGCTTTATCTGTAACATCTGTTATGTTGTACACCTGAAACTAATATAAAATAATATTGAATATCAATTCTAATTAAAAAAATAATTACTTTTAAAAAAACTGAAAAAAGAAAAGAAAAAAATATTATCAAGTCCTATGCTACCCACTTTATTTCTCTTGATTAAAAAGTTTATTTGTTCACCCTAGCCAGTTTGGCTCAGTGGATAGAGTGTCAGACTGAACGGTCCCAGGATCTATTCCAGTCAAGGGCATGTACCTTGCTTGTAGGCTCCTCCCCAGCCTGGGTCCTGGTTGGGTCTCATGCAGGAGGCAGCCAATTAATGTGTTCCTCTCAAATTGATATTTCTGTCTTTTCCTCTCTCCTCCACTCTCCCTAAAATCAATGGGGGAAAAGATATCCTCACGTGAGGATTAGAGAAAAAAAATTGTTTAAAGGTTATGTGTTCAAAGTGAGCAGTTTCCTTCACTTTAACTTTTCTAAATGTGTTCCTTTTGGACCGGAAGTCTCTAGTGAGCTTGAGACCACACACTAGAATGTGTAAAAGATTTTTTAATGGAAATGGTTACCCATCTTCTATCAGTGACCCATCAGCTTGATCAGTAACATTTTTTAAATATATTTTTATTGATTTCAGAGAGGAAGGCAGAGGGAGAGAAAATCATTGATCAGCAGCCTCCTGCATGCCCCACACTGGGGATCGAGCCAGCAACCTGCACATGTGCCTTGACCAGGAATCTAACCATGACCTCCTGGTTCCTAGGTCAATACTCAATCACTGAGGCTGATCAGCAACTTTTAAAATCATTGGAATGCTGCCCCTGGGTCACAATTCATGTCCCGCTACAGGTTCAGAGAAAACTGGAGGATGACAAACTCTGCTGTGAGAGCTCATCTTCTTCTGCTCTTAAAGGACATAGTCTCACTCCCTGGTAATCTAGCAGCCCAGGAACCTCCCAAATTGGCCGACTTTATTAAGACAGCCTTTCCTCCTAATTCTTATTGTAATTGGCATTACCACCGACTAGAGGGATTCATTCTGATTAGATTCCTAATCAGAATAAAGCAACTAATCAGAAAATAGATTCATACTTCTCCAGGGAATGGCCTTATTCTCAAACTGTTTTCAAACACCAAATGCAAGAATACAAATGCTTGAAAATAGAGCATTCCATTTACTTGCTAGATTACCAATCAATGTTAGAGGGAGTAGTTTTAGGCAAAATATATCTTTGCTTTTGAAAACCAATGTTTGAAATTCATTTAATCATTGCTCCTGAGTTCCTTGTGTTCATGTTTAACAGGGAGAACCTGGTGCAATGGGTTTGCCAGGGCTGGAAGGATTTCCAGGCATAAAGGTAAGTACAGGGCTTAGAAATGCATTCACTGATTCAACACTCAAACATGTTTAATGTTTACTGTGCACCTACTATTGTACCAGGAACTATTTTAGGTTTGGGAATACATGAGGGAACAGAACAGGCAAAAATCCCTGCCCTCATGGAACTTATATTCCAAGAAGAGGATACAGAAATTAAATGAGTAAGCACAAATAACTAAATAATATTGTTGGTCAGTGCTAATGGGAAGAAAAAAGAGCAGGTTAAAGGGATCGAGGAGTGCTGAAGGGGAACAAGGTGATTTTTTTAATAGGGTAGTCTGATCAAATAGCAAGAGCTGATCAAAGACTTGAAACAGGTGAGGGGGAACTAGCCAAGTCTTCTGCAGGAAGAATGTCCCAGGCAAGATAAGTAAGTTCTAGAGATCTGTTGTATGTCTTGGAGACAATAGATAACAATACTATACTGTGTACTTGAAATTTGCTAAGTGTTCTCAACCACACACACACACACACACACACACACACACACACACACACACAGAAAGTGGTGGCTATGTGAGGTGATAGAGATGTTAATTAGCTTGACTGTGGTGATTATTTCACAGTATATACATATATCAAGTCATCAAGTTGTACATGTTAAATGTATACATTTTTTAAAAAGGGGGGGGGGGAACAGTAGGTCTAAATGACATGAGCATTCTTGTTCCATCCAAGAAGCCCAAAGAAGTGAGTGAGGGGAGTGTGGGGGATAAGATCACCAAAGGAATGACAGTAAGCTTTTTTAAAAGGGAAGAGGATCAAGGACTGAGCTGAGCCCTCTGACATTAGGAGATATGGAAGAAAAGGAAGAACCAGCGAGAGGGACTAAGATGAAGTCACCAGGGAGGAAGAAGGACAATTTGGTGTCCTATAAACCAATGCAGAGGTGCCAAGGAGATGGCAGTGATCACCTTTCTCAAATACTGCAAATAGGTCAAGGGTGATGGGGATGGGGCCAAATATTGACCATTGCCTTTAGCAATATAGAGGCCATATATCACCAGAATAACTATTACTAATTTACTATATTGCTAGGAACAACTGCTGGACTGGAATTGACTTAAGAGAGAATGAGAAAAAAAGATTTAGGGACAGTATAAGCAATGCTCAAGTAATTTTTCTACAAAGAAAGGCAAAGAAATGGGCCAGTGGTTGCTGAAGGAAATAAGACAAGATTTTATAAAATGGATTTTTTTAACTATTTTTTAAAATGATGGGGTCTTTTTTAAAATATGGTTTTATTGATTCCAGAGACGAAGAGAGAGAGAGAGAGAGAGAGAAAGAGAGAGAGAGAGAGAGAGAGAGAGAGAGAGAGAGAGAGAGAAACATCAATGATGAGAGAGAATCATTGATTGGCTGCCTCCTGCACTCCCCACACTAGGGATTGAGCCTGAAACTCAGGCATGTGGCATGACTGGAAATTGAACCCTGACCTCCTGGTTCATATGTGGACACTCAACCGTTGGCCATGCTGGTCGGCTAAAATGGATTTTAAGACTATAGAAATACCAGAATGTTTTGTATGTTAAAGGAATGACCCAGTAGAAAGGTTTGGTGAATGATATAGGAGTAAAGGGAAGAACTGCTGAAATGTTGTCCCTAAATAGCTAAGAGGGTTGGGGACCTAGTGCCTAAATGGAGGGTTTGGCTTCAGAGTTCATCTATGGTAACAGGTGGGAAAGCAGAAGCATAGTGGTACACATGTTGATATGTAGAGAGATGAATTGGTTGGAGTCTATAGAAGTTCTTTTCTGATTTCTTAAATTTTCTAAGATGGAGAGAGCAAGGTGATCATCTGAGAGTGGGGTAGAGAGAAGAGGTTGGAGATTTAAGGAGAAGATCTTCTAGGAGAGAGGAAGAGTTCAGGGACCGCTGAGTGATGGCTCCTTTAAGACTCATGGTCATGAACTGAAGTGAGACTAGTCAGCAAAATCATGAGTGCTTTTCCAGCCATGTACAGACTCTCAGGTAAAAGTACCGAATAGGAGGGGAGCTGTATTTAAACAAGGTTCCAGTTTTGACAACCGAGCACTAGAAGTAGCAATGGGTCAAAAGAGTTACCAGTATACACAAGGGAATGGTTATAACAAGTGACCATGGAGTTTAAACTAGATAAATAGGCATCTAGGGAGTGAAAGATAATGGAAAACTTGTACATTAATGGATTAGAGGTCTTGGTGGCATCAACAGTATCAGGAGTTCAAATACTCAAGGGAATAGATTATGACAATAAGAGATGGTGGTCCAAGGTTGAAATACACAAAATTGAGATGATGGAGGGGATGCAGTGATTGTTATTGACAAGGTCTCAGGTATAACTTTGGAAATAGGAAAGAAGCCAGATCACTGAGGAGAGTAGTTCAAAGACCTGATGGTTCGAAGGACCATCTTGTCAGAGAGTTCTCTTAACATTCATCTTTATCTGATATGAAAATGTTTCCATTGAATGAAAGGTTCTAGTATATTCATTAAAAGGGTAAAATCCTAAATTTTAAAAAGAGCAGTGAAACTGACAAGAATTTCCTGTTTCCATTATTTGCCCATGTTTCTTAGTTCTTTTTCTATTTGACTCTAGTTATGCTTTATATATTAAAGACATTACTTCTTTCTTATATGTTGGAGTTTTTATCTAGTTTGTCTTTGCCTTTATTTTTATGTTTAATCTTATTGCATATGGAAATAAAACTTTTATATAGTCAAATATAAAACTATTTTGCTTTATGATTTCTTATTTTGCTTATATGCCCTAAATGACTTTTGTTCTTAGACTCAACTACAGGTAGTCATTTATATTTTCTTCTAGTTACTTCTAGTTATGCTTTATTGTATTTTTACATAATATACATGAAATTTATATGGAGTATAATATAAAAAGAGGAATGAACCTTTTTTCAAAGAAATTATTCCATCATTGGCACTATTTGTTGAATAATGCATCCCTTTCTTTTAAAAAAAAAAATACTGTTATAATTATTGGTCTCTTTCTGAGGTTTCTGTTATTTTGCATTGATATACTGCCTAATCTTATGCCCACATTTCATTATTTTTATTGTTAAGGCTTTCATATGTGTTTAAATATTGGTATTGTTAATCTTCTTTTAATATTTTTTATCTTCTCTTCTATTTATTATCCTGAGTGAACTATACTATTATTTGTTTAAGCTTCAATTTCCTAAGAATTGTATTAAATTGATAAATTAGTTTGGGTAGCAGTGACACCTTTACAACATTGTCTTGCCCTCCAAGAACAAAACATATCTCTCCATTTAATCAGGTCTTCTTTTATGTCCCTGAAGGAAGTTAGGAAGTTTATAATGTAGGTTCTGCTCAATAAAATTGCCATCTTATTATCCCATATATAATCATTAGTATTTTTAGCATGGTCAGCTTTATCTAAAATACCACATTGCCTTTGGATAAAATGATGAGTCACTCTACTGTTCAAAGCAATTAAAGGGATCTTCTGATTGGCCTAATGAGAACTACATAATCCCTTGTTCTAAATATTTTTATTCCAACCCTACATCCAACAAGACAAGTGTAGGGAAAGCTTTTTTTTTTTTAATTTTTTTAATTAAATCTTTATTGTTCAGATTATTACATTTGTTCCTCTTCCCCCCCCCCATAACTCCCCTCCTCCCAGTTCCCGCCCCACCCTCCGCCCTCACTCCCCACCCACTGTCCTCATCCATAGGTGCACGATTTTTGTCCAGTCTCTTCCCGCATCTCCCACACCCCTTTCCCCCCCAAGAATAGTCAGTCCATTCCCTTTCTATGTCCCTGATTCTATTATAATCAACAGTTTATTCTGTTCATCAGATTATTTATTCACTTGATTCTTAGATTCACTTGTTGATAGATGCATATTTGTTGTTCATAATTTGTATCTTTACCTTTTTCTTCCTCTTCCTCTTCTTAAAGGATACCTTTCAGCATTTCATATAATCCTGGTTTGGTGGTGATGAACTCCTTTAGCTTTTCCTTATCTGTGAAGCTCTTTATCTGACCTTCAATTCTGAATGATAGCTTTGCTGGATAAAGTAATCTTGGTTGTAGGTTTTTGGTATTCATCACTTTGAATATTTCTTGCCACTCCCTTCTGGCCTGCAAAGTTTCTGTTGAGAAATCAGCTGACAGTCGTATGGGTATTCCCTTGTAGGTAACTGAGTTTCTTTCTCTTGCTGTTTTTAAGATTCTCTCTTTATCTTTTGCTCTTGGCATTTTAATTATGATGTGTCTTGGTGTGGTCCTCTTTGGATTCCTTTTGTTTGGGGTTCTCCTCACTTCTTGGACCTGTAAGTCCATTTCTTTCACCAGGTGGGGGAAGTTTTCTGTCATTATTACTTCAAATAGGTTTTTAATATCTTGCTCTCTCTCATCTTCTGGCACCCCTATAATTCTGATGTTGGTACGCTTGAAGCTGTCCCAGAGGCTCCTTACACTATCCTCGCATTTTTGGATTCTTTTTTCATTTTGCTTTTCCGGTTGGGTGTTTTTTGCTTCCTCGCATTTCAAATCATTGACTTGATTCTTGCGCTCCTCTGGTCTGCTGTCGGGAGTCTGTATAATATTCCTTATTTCAGTCCGTGTATGCTTAATTTCTAGTTGGTTCTTTATCATAACATCGAGGGTCTCATTAGTTTTCTTGAGGATCTCACTACATTTATCTGCGGCTTCTAGAGAGTTCTTAAGAGACCTTAAAAGTGTGGTTCTGAACTCTATATCTTCCATTGACAATTTTGTCCCGTTTCTTTGTCTCCGCATTTTGTTATGCTTCCTTGGTGCACCCCCTAGTGGTCTTTGTTCGTGGTCTTATAGTTAAATCTTGATTGTTGTAGCTAATTCCAGGGAGGGTTTGACCTCCAGGCCAAGTGGCTATGAGAATCAGCTGTGTCAGCAGTGAGAGAACTTCTGTCCTCTAGGGGGGGTGCTAATCTGGCGTTTGCCTGAGGCTATCCGGCAAATGCCTCTGTGCAGGGCTTGGGCGGGGCGGGTCGCACAGGATCAACAGGGTGGGCCGGAGAGAGCAGTTATGGCGGCTCTCAGTCCTGTCCCCAGGGGCTCTGCCTCTCTGAGTCCCAGCACCCGCTGCAAAGCTCGGAGAGAAAGCTGCACTCGCTCTGACCGAAGCCAGACAGTCCCGCTTCTCCCGTTTGAGTCTGGGTCCCTAAAGACTCGCCCGTATCTGGAGCTCAGAGTCTGCGACTCCCTCCCGATTGAAAACGCCAACCGCGCCCTCTGCCGCCAGCCTGCTCCGCGCACTCCGCACCTCAGAATTTGACTTCAGCACTGCGCCTCCTCTGGGTGTCCGTATGCGTTTCTCTTTCCTCCTAGTTGTAGGACTTCCACTCAGCCAGCGTTCCAGTGGTTCTGGGTGATGTCCGTTCAGTCTTATAGTTTCACTTTTGAAGTAGTTGTTCAAAGCAGCAAACTCCGGCGTTAACCTATGCCGCCATCTTGGTTCTCCGGGAAAGCTTTTTAAGTAGAATTCAAGTACTGTAATGAATTACTTTTAAATATGTGGAATAAAAATATCGACTAATTTTAGCGGCATGTATAGAGTCCTATTAACAATAGAAATGATCAGATGAATACTTTTTTTCATTAAGATTATTTGATTTAGTTTTACTAACACATTCAATTGACTACTTATTTTGTTATTTTTCCATCTACCCTCTAGCTTCACACCAGCTAACATTAATAATGCTTATCATTTTCAAAGAAAAACTTTACAAAATTCAAATGATTTTTGAGCACTAATTTTATAGGTAAAGATTTTATAGATATCATTATACGTACCATTTTTCTTTAATCCCAACAGGGAGATCGAGGCCCAGCAGGTCCCCCAGGAATAGCTGGCATTTTGGTGAGTCCAAATTATCTCTCATTATTTTCTCAGGTGAACAGTTCTGTCCCGACAGTAAACCTACAGCTGAGGATTGTGAGAAGGACTGGGGAGAATGTGGCAACTCCTATGATACGAGGTTCCTGAAAACTCCAGTTTAAAAAATAAAACTACCTGTCCCTCTCCCATTTGAAGAATGCTTCTTCATTTCTACCTCTCTCTTATTTTTTGTTGTATTTCTTTCTTCCCAACTCACTGACGGGGTAAGGGCTGGCCAGTTACCCGTGATGGTACATTAATGTACAAGCACAGCTTTGAGAAGTTTGTTTTGTTGCTCTACTTTTGTCATATGTCAAGGTTTCAAAAGGTAAAGTTTTCATCCTCAGGCATGTGGTTCAGGTTCTTTGCATTAAACTGCAATCTGCCCGAGATTTTCCTCAGCCCAGAATTATTAGCACAGCTTTACTGCTGCTAATGTTTCCTCATAAACTAGCCCTTCAATCATATCAATCATTTTTGTTGCTCTCTGATGTCAAATATTTTAATCTCATCAAGGTCTTTTCAGATGAATAGAAAGTGCTGCAGGAAAGGTTGAAATCATTTCTCTGAGCCCCAGGTGTCGTTCTGATCTTCATTCATGAATCTCTAATTAAAATTTTGTGGTCATGCTTTATGAATAACAGCCCATTTATCCTCCTGCTCAGTGCCCCTGCAGGGCAGGCACAGGGTAGGAAAGTCAATGGAAACCACACACTTGAACATGAGAAAGATACAAACAGCCCTACCAGCACCACCCACCACTACCCAACACCACCCAGAACCCCCTACCACCAGCCACAGAACCCCTCTGCTCTCCATCACCACCTCCCACCACCCCTGTCCCTTAAAAGGTCAGTAGCCACTCTACTTCACACTGTTTTATTGCTAAATCTAAGAACAACAATTAATTCTGTCCACAGTCTACACAAAACCATCCTTTACAGAGGATATCTCCTTATTCAGCTGTTCTAGATCAAGTTAAAATATTAGTGTGATTGAAAAGTGACATGGAAATATTTTCTTTAGCAACACTACAGAATTTTTTATACAGGAAAGTATTCTTCTTAAAAGTTGGTTCACACTTTATCCCATTCCTTTCCCCTCCCCTCACTACCATCCTAGAAATGTATTTGGAACTTTGTTTCCAGAATTGCAGAACTGCCCATAGTCCCCTGACAACCTACACCACTTACATTCTCTCACACCCTGTTTTCATTTCCACATGGTATAATGCAACTTAATGCCCCACTGTATTCACCCAAGTGTGCTACAGATCACTTTTGGCTATTACCCTAAAAATTAAATCTCTCATCAGAGAAAAAACATTGGCAACCACTGAAGGTATTTAAAAGATGAGTGCCGGGCCAGTGTTGCTCAGTGGTTGAGCGGCAGCCTATGAACCAGGAGGTCATTGTTTGATTCCCAATCAGAGCGAATGCCCAGGTTGCAGCTCAGTCCCCAGTGGGGAGCATGCAGGATGCAACCAATCCATGATTTTCATCTTGGTGTTTCTATTTCTCCCTCCTTCTCCCTTCCTCTCTGAAATCAATAAAAATATTTTTAAATAAAGATAAAAAATGAGTGACAGACTCAATCCAAATGAAGAATTCCTAAAACGTTTTTGAAGGCTGCAGCATGATTGAAATAAGGGGTAATTGCAGTTTTGTTACCTCATAATTAAGAGAATGAACTGACAATTACAAAAATCGAGAAGGGGTAGAAATTTTACACCCTGCAAAGATAGAGCAGTGTAAATACACGACAGTTCTTTATAACTGGACCTGACGGTGGCTCAGAAAATAAAACAGTTAAAACATTCTGGAAACAGTGGTGATGGTTACACAGTGGTGGGAATATACTTAATACCCCTGAATTTTACACTTTAAAATGTTTACAATGGTAGATTTTGTCATGTGTATCTTAACCACAGTAAGAAAAAAACTATGTAAGGTGATTGTTCTGGTTGAGACCTACTTGGACAGACACATCACTGCCATTCTGCTGAGCACCGAGGGAATCCACCCCTGCCCTTCCTAGAGCAGACCAGTCTATCCCTTTCTGGCATATTCAGGCCTGTCCAGGGGTTTCTCCAGGCCTTCTTTCTCCCCAGCCCTGCCAGAATGGAATGTGGGGACACAGAAGGGAGTATCTGTATGCATGGGCAGTGGGTGTGGCCTCTGGTCAGCACACTCCCCTCCACCCCTCGGCTCCCCCACTCGGGCCCACAGGAACCTCAGGAGTCTCTACTTGCCCACACAGGCCGTGGAGAGCCAGGGTGCCCTCTCAGGCCTGGCGTCTGCCCATCTTCACTGCTCAGCCATATCTTCACCTGGGAGGGGGTTTCCTCCCAAAACTCCAGATAGCAAATAGGGGGAAAGCCCTCCCTTTTCAGATTCCCTCGTAACCTACTGTGGTTTCTGCGGTCTCAGCCATACACCTACATCCCCACTTAGTTGGTGTTTCCCAACCACATTAGGTCCAAGGGATTGAGGGCAGTTCCTTCTCAAAGGCAACATCTTTATGGCCACTCTGGACACTTGCATTTTCCCACTTCCAGACTCTGTGGGACCATCCTCCTCACATGTATCATCCCTATGGTCTCCCCACCCCAGGATTCTTCTGTTGTCACTGTTCCAGGGCACCTCTATTGATGTGTATTGGAACAAATCGATCTTGTCCTCGCCCTTTCAACAAAACACAGCTTTTCAAATCAAACATACTCTTTGCCAGGCTATCCTAGTACATACTTAGAAACCTTCTTGTGAAACTCAAAGAGTAGGAAAGATTTCGTTTACCCTCTGTGCCTTCCCACCCCCTAAAGCAGTGGTCGGCAAACTGCGGCTCGCGAGCCACATGCGGCTCTTTGGCCCCTTGAGTGTGGCCACGAAATTTCAATCGCACTGTACGTGTGCGCCCGCACATGGTATTTTGTGGAAGAGCCACACTCAAGGGGCCGCAGTTTGCCGACCACTGCCCTAAAGTAAAGACGAACTGCCAGTCAAATAGGCACCAGAGGGATTTCCAGAAATGAAAATGCACTTGCTTCATATTTTCAAAACTTACTATCCTTCCCGCTCACCCACCCAACATACACACGGGTGCACTTTCAGGGAACTGTTCCCCAGCCTGTCCCTAGGAGCCTGCAGGGTTGAGTAGGGGCTTCCGGGAGTCTGTCCCACCAGGAGTGCCATCTGAGTGCAGAACCACAGCCTGGCAGCACATTAAGCGCAGAGTGTGGGGGTTGAGCACGTGGCATCATTCAGTAATTTGGCTCCTAACAGTTCTCCTTGGTTTGATTTCCCAGGGGAAACCCGGCACCCCGGGGCCTCCAGGAGTTCCAGGGGAACCGGTGAGTTTGTTACTAACAGTTGTACTTGTGTTGCACCGCGTGCAGTTTTAAAGCTTTCTTGGTGACTAATATTTGTGGACATTTCCACAGGGGGAGAGAGGACCTGTTGGAGACATTGGTTTCCCTGGACCGGAAGGACCCTCAGGAAAGCCGGTAAGAACTTCCATGGTTTAAAATTTGCCAGCTTGAGAAATATTCTAAGCATTGACTCTTCTCCTATCTCCTCAGAACACCTGAGATTTAAGTAAGTCGTTTCTGAGGAAGTAAGTGAGGTTCTGCAAATGGATTCTGGGGTGTGGCTCTCGCTGAGTGTCCTGGCTCTCTATGAGGTATCTTTATGTCTTACACAAGAGAGAAAGCTGAAATTCTTTTCGTTTTAAGTGTCAGCGAATTAGACTCATTGTTTCTTAAGTCTAATGTTCTCAGTGGACTTAAAAATAAAATGGCCCTTCACATCCTAAATATAAAGAAACTGAAGACTCACAGTTAGAACACCTGTGTGTGAAGCTAAAGATTAAAGTAGAAGCTGCTTTCTCAGGATCCCTTCCTTAGCTATGGGCCTTGTCCTTACACTTTCATAAATCACTGCTGCCAAATATATCATCCCCCTGTGTCCTAAAGAGCTCTGGGCTACTGATATATAGTACCGCTGTGGTACTGTAACAGTCATTCCTACTAATTCAATTCAACATATATTCATGCTGTTTGCGAAGGATGTGCTGAGCCCTGAGCGGGGATATAAAGATGAATAAGACATACCCCGGTTTCAGGTATTTTTCTTTATAGAAGGTCACTACTGCCGTGCCACAGTGACTCAGTGGTTGAGCGTCGACCTATGAACCAGGAGGTCAAGGTTCAATTACCAATCAGGGCACATGCCCGGTTGCAGGCTCCATCTCCAGTAGGGGGCATGCAGGAGGCAGCCAATCAATGATTCTCTCTCATCATGGATGTTTCTATCTCTCTCTCCCTCTCTCTTCCTCTCTGAAATCAATTTTTAAAAAAATACATTTAAAAAGAAACAACAAAGAAGGTCACCGTTCCCTTTGCTTGTTTATTTGCTCTGTGTGCATAAGGAAGAGCGGGTACTGAGTGTAAACAAGCGGCACAGAATTCATGAGGCCGCTTAGTATCTTCGTGAAACATTCAGGGTTGGCGCACTCCCTGACTGCCACCTCCCCAGAGAAGGCAATGTGAAAAAACGGGAAGCATCTGCAGTCTAGCATTAGGAAGATCTGGGTTTGAATTACAACTCCAAGGGTATTGTGAGTCACTTAAGTAGCATGACATGAGGAAAGCATTTCCAGTGCCTGCCCGTGGGAGGTGCTCAATAAATATTAGTTTAATTCTCTGCCTCCCCCTTCGCTTTCTCTTACCAACTTCCCATTTCTAACCCCTGAACACCATCTTATTTGAATGCTTACCAAGAGGTGCCTAGGGGATGAGGCAAAAAGAAATTTGTTTATTCAGCAAGTATTTCTTAAGCACCTACTATATGCTAGGCACCGTTCTGAGAGCTAGCAACTCACGGGATTTACATGCTATGATAGGGACACAGACAACAAACACACGCAATTTCAGGTAGAAGAAGACCTAAGCAGGGTGAAGTACTAGAGTAGCATTTAATAGGGTGGTCACAAAAGGCATGCCATTTGATCAAGACCTGCACAGAGTGAGAGATCAAGTCCTAGGGAGTTTGGGGGTGGGGGCATTGTTTCAAGAAAAAGAAATGGCTAGCAGAGCATGGTATGTTTAAAAAAACAGCAAAAGGCATGAAGTTCAGAGTGAACTAAGCTAAAGAAAAGTGGAAAAGATCCTGAGGTAGAGGTAGGCAGTGGCCAGACCACAAGGAACTTCTTGGTCCTGAACAGAGCTTGAAATTCACTTGCAGCTCTGATAGAAACTCACTGGGGTTTTTGTAGAAGGGAGGTAAAATGATTGGACTACATTTTAAATGATCACTCTGACTAGTGTATGGAGAGCAGACTGTAGGGTGAAAGCAGACAGAGCAGTGAGGAGGAACTGCCATAGCCCCCGTGAGAGAGAAAGATGGAGAGAACAGGGAAATCATGAGGAGGAAGAGTTGGGGTTGAAGGGACAGCCAACAAGATTTGCTGAGGGACCAGCACCAGCTGTGGAGTGTGAGGGAGACAAATGAAAGCTGTGGTTTGGGGCATGAGCCACCGTGTCAGAGTGGTGTGTTCGGTGAGATGGGAAAGACTGGAGATGGGTGGTTTGGGGAGGGAAAACCAAGAATTGTCTATTTTAGACACATTCATCTTGAAGCACTAGTAGCTACCCAAGGGGAAATGCCAAGTAAGCAGTGGAGAAAGCATCTGGAGTTAATGGCGAGGCTGGGTCTGCAGAGACCAGTCTGGGTACTTAAAGCCGAGCCTGGATGAAACGGAGTCACGGTGGTGAGGCAGAGGAGGACCTAGCGGAAAGATTGAGAAAGTGCAGCCCATCAGATGGGAAGAAGAACCAGGTGAATGAGGCTTCCTGGATGTCAAGAGAACTAAGTGCTTTAAAAGAAAGGAGTGATAAACATACTGGCAAGTGACATGAGAGCTGATCATTCGCCACAGGATTTTGCAATGAGGAGGTCATGGTGGGAGAGACTCCAGCATGCTAGCATCGTGATAAGAATGGTCCAATTGAGAGAGGAAATTTGGGTGATATAAGAGAGTGCAGATAACTTTGGGGAGGGGGAGAAGACTAGTATTCCACTCACAAATGGAAATTGGTCTTAACAAAGAATGGGGCAGTTCATTCCTCTTTAACAGGGGACAGAAGTCAAAATACAAATGCATGTAGCTGGTGGGTCAGGCGGAGGGGAGGGAAGGTGGTGCTCTCCTGTTTATTGCCTCAGTGAAAGAAGAATCGGGGTCATCAGCTGGCCATGGGGAGTGGGGTGATGATGCCGGACTTTTGAAGAGATAGGAAATATGTGAAAGAGTATTTTTGGAGAGAAGGGAAGGGAGTCAAATCAGGAAACACAGAAGGGTGATCTGGCAACGCAGGCGGGCTGCTTGCCCTCGGCCATCCTTCACTTAGATTGGAACAAGCGAGCCAGAACTCCTGGTCTTCTTCAACCACCGTCTGACGCTCAGATGAGACATACAATCGACAGAAAGTTGGCTCTACCAGAAATGGATTCTTCCAGAGAAGTGAGATGAGGGGAGGGAGCGGCAAGTCCAGTACACTTAGGTTATTGTAAACATCTCTGAGAGCAGGATCTGCTTTGGAAAGCTAGTTAGGAACACCTTCATATGCCAAAGAGAACACACAGGACAGTCTTCGGTGAATAATGAGGCCTCTCCCAAAAGACTATAAGGGTTATTTCCTTTCTTATACTGCTACCGAAGACATGAAGTACACGTTTACACTACATTTATCTTCTTTCAATCAAGTGACACAGTTGTTTCTTTCACATCCTCTGCTCAATCAGCTTTAGCTTTGTTGCTTGTGTTTCTGGATGTCATAAATTCTTTGAACCATACCCTTCAGGTAACATGTTCTTAGTAAAAATATTCTGGACAATTCCCAGGGTCTTTCAGAGAGGTTGGGGGACTTTGACTGGGCTCTCAGCTGTGACAGACTTTAGTGTAATTTACGGCACTGGGCACATGGGGTTGTCTGCAGTTCAGCATAGAATCCATTCCCAGGTGCACAATAAAAGTCTCCTCGGCTTTTCAAAGGAGCATGTCCATGAAATCGCCTGCTGGCTACGAAATCATTTTCCTCACCTTGATCTCCCTCTTCAAATCACATCTCAAAAACACATCTGCTCTTGGACTCTAGGTATTTCATTTGACCCCCAAGTGCTTTTCCTTCTCACATTTCCCGGCCGATAGTTCTCACCGTCTTATAAATCCCCGAGCTTTTATTACCACCTCCAGAACTCCCTTATAAAGTTCAGGGAACTTGCAGTTTACTAATAAAAAGCCACTATTTGATACTCTCAGAAACCGTGATTACAGATTCCTTGCTTTCCCTTCATATTTTCCAACTGAAAAATAACATTCCTTCTCTGGCTGACAGTTTATTTCATATTAAGATCCAGCTCTGGCCATGTTATGAAATTTCCCCAGCAGCAATGGAGACCATTTACTGAGAATGACTCCTCGTGCTGGAAAAATTGTGAGGAGGTAGCAGTAAATGCCATACACCAGCCATCTGGCGCTATGGGGCACCTTCTTATTTCTCAGAATGTACCTGATAGAATAAGTAAGGAAAATCACCCTGTTGCCTGTTCACAGTGAGCTTGGCATTTTCAGCTCTTTCACTAAATCTTTCATTTTAAGGCCATGATTTTATCGTGACTTTCTAAGTGAAGAAGCCAGTGCTATTAAGGTTAAGCAAATTGCCTAAAGTAAATGGAACTTTTCAGTGGCAGAATCAGAATGTAAACGTGGAGCTATCTGGTTCTATCAATTTTGTTTTCCATTTCACCACACTGCATCACCAAAATCTCTGCAGGAATATGATGGAGTCCTTGGGTCTCTAACCTTTTGTTGTATTAAACCATGTCTGTCAGCGCAGAATTAGAAATATTAGTCAATTTTTTGTCTTTACAGGGAATAAATGGAAAAGATGGATTACCAGGTGCTCAGGTATGGAAAATACCATCCTATATAATAAAAGCCTAATATGCTAAATGTCCAGTTGTCTGGTCATCCATTCAACCAATGAAAGTGTAATATGCTAATGATATGCTAAGGTTACTCAACTGTTCGCTATGATGTGCACTGACCACCAGGGGGCAGATGCTCTGACCAATAGGTTAGCTTGCTTCTACAGTCTGGCCAATCAGGACTGAGGGAGACAGGCTGGACATGCCCTGGAGCCTTCCCACGGTCCCTCCCAGGCTGGCCAACCTCCTGCATCCCTCCCTGGCCCTGATAGTGCACCGGTGGGGTCCCTTGGCTGGCCTGCACCCTCTCAAAATCTGGGCTGAGGGACCCCCCCCCCCCGAGTGCACAAATTTCATGCACCAGGCCTCTACTTTAAAATAAGTGTTCTGATGCACAACCGTGGAATACCCGACAGCAGAATACCTGGAGGAGCAGACTGAGGGGAAATCTTGACATGCAGTGACTTTTCATGCTGACATCTGTTTTTCAGGGAATCATGGGTAAACCTGGAGACAGAGGCCCCAAAGGAGAACGTGTATGTATATTACTATTTTGATTGTTAAGTCTGTCTGCTACACCTGTGCTATCATTTGACACCACAGTTATGAATGTAGACCCCCTGCAAATCTCTCAGCATGAAAAGGGTAGGGCGTATGTGATCCCAGATCTTGCTAAAGCAAGAATGTTGAAGACCCAGAAGCAGGCCACGTGGTAGGTACACCTGCATGGCTGGCTTTTCTAAACAGCTAAGTCTTGTTGGTTTGGAAAGCTTTATCATCCTCTTGTCTCAGACATAGGAGGATTTGTGGAATAATAGCTTTTACTTATTATTCCACACATCATTCATAATAACTGAAGGAAATATGAAAATAGAGGACATAACATGAAGATAGTAAAAAAGTCTACCTTACCCCACTATAGACCAGCACTATTGATATTTTGGCCCAATTTCCATCTCTCTCACTCTTATACATAACATACACATATATTTAATGAATCAATACAAAAGAATATATACTTTTTTCAAAAGTGAACTCATAATTTTTTGTAAATGTCTTTTTTTGCCTAATAACATATAATGACTTCCTTTCCATGTCAGTAAATATAGAGTTGCAGCTACCTGTTAGTGGCGACATGTTATTCCACTGTTTGGATACACCTTATTTCACTTACCCAGTCCCCCTTTTGGGGGTATTTAGGTTTCTCCCAGTTTTCATATTATAAACATCACTATAATGAGCATCTTTGTCCCTAGATCATAAAGTAATTTTAATACATTAAAGATTGTGTTTATTTTGCACATGATCAGGGTATTGATCAAAGTGTGCTAGTATTTCTTTCATTTATTTTTTTTATGTTAGCAGTCTCTGATATTTCTCCAAATGATATACTTGCATGCAGATATATTTTTTCTTTTTTAAAAATATTTTTATTGATTTCAGAGAGGAAGGAAGAGAGAAAGAGAGATTGAAACATCAATGATGAAGAGAATCACCGATGGGCTGCCTCCCACATACCCCCACACTGGGGATCAAGTCTGCAATCTGGGCATATGCCCTGACTGGGAATTGAACCATGACCTCCTGGTTATATAGGTCGACGCTCACCCACTGAGCCATGCCAGTTGAGCACAAATACACTTTTATAACTAAGACAGTAGCACTGAAATTACGTCTGTCTACATCAAGCATGTCACACTCAAAGGCTAACACAGGACAAATAAGCAAGGTTTAAGTTTAGGTGGGCCGCAAAAAAACAAACGCTTCAATTTTCATAGAAATGTAGGGTTATTTTGATAGAGACATTCTGAATACAAAAAGCTGAAATAAATGAGAAATTATTAACATAAAATAATAGAACATTTTTATAAAAAATACTATTTTTTCTTGAACACTAACTTCCCAGACACTGAATAACTGCACAAATAAACATAATGCAAATCTATTTTTCTTATTCTCCGAAAGTGAAATATTTCATGTTGCACACACCAAACAAGTCAGTCCAAGACTAATGAGGTGGCAATCAGATGCTAAAATATTCACTGCTATATTAGTGGAAAGAAATTGTGAGCCTGCATGTAAGGCGCGTAAGGGAATGAATGTAACACGATTATAGTAATCAGTCATTAGCGAACATTGTAGTTCGTTATTAATAATTATGTATAACAGGGTATTATAAAAATTAAGTTACGAGATTTTTATTAAAATGTTTCTTACGCCAAAACCGGTTTGGCTCAGTGGATAGAGCGTCAGCCTGCAGACTGAAAGGTCCCAGGTTCAATTCCGGTCAAGGGCATGTACCTGGTTTGCGGGCGTATCCCCAATAGGAGATGTGCAGGAGGCAGCTGATCGATGTTTCTCTCTCATCGATGTTTCTAACTCTCTATCTCTCTCCCTTCTTCTCTGTAAAAAATCAATAAAATATATTTTAAAAAAAATGTTTCTTACATACCGTTATATTGGCTGGGCCACAAAAATATTTCTTGTGAGCTACATGTGGCCCACGGGCTGAGTTTGACATGTTTGATCTACATGGCTTCTTTCTACACCTCTTTATGGCAACTAAACAACCAAAAGACCAGTCAACCCAACTAGTCACTATGACATGCACTGACCACCAGGGTCAGATGCTCAACACAAGAGCTGCCCCCTGGTGGTCATTGCGATCCCACAGCCAACCTCCTACAGCCAGCCAGCCGACCTCCCGAAGTCTCTTCCCCTGGCCGGACCCGGTCACTGGCCAGGCCAAGGGGCCAGGCCGAGGAACCCCACTCATGTATGAATTTATGCACCAGGTCTCTAGTTTTTTAATAAGGAGAAATAGACTTTGGACTTTTGCAGTGGAGCCACAACAAATAAAAGAATAATACAGTGAAATATAGGGCAGCCTCAGTGCACCATTTCATCATATTTGGTTTGGTCATTACCTCATGGAGTAGTGGAAGTGAATATTTGAAATATCTATAACTGAAACACCTGCCATGATCTATCTATCTACCTCAATCTCTCTCTCTCTCTCTCTCTCTCTCTCTCTCTCTCTCTCTCTCTCTCTCTCTCTCTCACACACACACAAACACCTGTATAGAAATCAACTCACAGAATCTAATAAAGACCAAACATATAATAGCAAGCAGGAAAAAAGAAAAGCATGTGATTTAGGAGGTATTTTGAGTGTCTTGAAGTTTTTCTGAGTGAAAAATCTCAGTGATGAAATCCTCTGAGTAATCATCCTTTATTATTGCAAAGGAGACCCAGGCCTAAAGTGACAGCTGCTACTGACTTTCAAAACTGTCATTATTCTTGACTGGAAACTGAGTACACCTGACATTGTCATTACTGTTCACTGAGTGCTTTCAGCATACCAGGCATTATTCTAAGCACATCACTTGAGTTAACTCATTCATTTCTCAGCATCACCCTGCTTAGTGGACACTATTAATACCCTCACTTTTTGGGAGAGGAAGTTGGACACAGAGAATTTAATTCACTCACCCAAGGTCCCACAGCTAGGGAGTGCCATTGTCTATCCCGATCCTTTGTCTGAACCATAGCTGTTGCTGTTGTAAAAGAGATCATTCTTTACAATTAATTTTTTCCTTAACAGGGTGATCAGGGAATTCCCGGAGACCGAGGCCCACAAGGTGAACAGGGAAAGCCAGGCCTTCCAGGCATGAAGGGAGCCGTAGGTCCTGTGGGGCCGCCTGGAGACAAAGGCTCTGTGGGATCCCCCGGGCACCAAGGCCCTCCTGGCATTCCAGGCGTCCCCGGCACTCCAGTAAGTGGTACTGAGAGCTCCAGAGCTCCTGGCTGGTCCTGACCACATATCCCTTTCCCATGAAAGCAACAATAGTTCTTTCAAAATAAATGAAATGAGCCTAAAGTGGCCTCTGCAAGGGTACATTGCTGTCATTTGTTTCAAGTTATGTACCAGACCTTCTGCTAAGCACTCCCGACACCATTCTCACAATGAGCCTGGGAGGATGGCTGTCCTTTCCATCCGACTTAACAAAAGCAAAAACTTGGAGTCAGCTTGTCCAAGGTCACAGTTGTTTAGTGGATCAAACCCAGGTTCGACTGACTCCAAAGCCTTCCTCTTGAGTACTATCTATAATGCCTCCTCCCACTACACAGAAAATATATACTATGTCTGTTTCATATTAAAACTTCCCTTTGATGAATATCAGAACAGCAGATCTGCTCAGAGTAGTGCTCTGAACTGGAGACCATTTGAGCCAAGAGTGTTTGGTTAAAAAGCCCATGTCTTTATTAATATCCTCAGAAGGCATGGTGGGTGTCATTCCACAGAGGAACTTCATCTGAAAATGTCCATGTCAGGAAGAAAGGAGAGTTTGGGAATAAGCTCAGGGAGTTCAGGACATGCTGTCCTCAGATGTCATTGCCAGACAGAGGGCCAAATTGAGCATCCCCAGAATTTTCAGACTTCTTTATTTTTACCCACTTCCCCTGAGCTCTACTTGAATAAAACCTGTAGAATGGCTTCTCTGTGTCAATAATTGGTATTTGATGCATTAATTCAAATTTATTTGTCCCATCTGCAGTGAAAATAAAATGTTGAAATAGGGCATTCTTGGAACTACTGAGTCCTAACAGCAATTATCATCTGAACCCAACACATTGCCTTTAATTTTATACCCCTGGATAGTAACCACCAAATACAAAGAAGAGTAATAAAATACTTTGAAATCCTATCCATCATGAAAAAATGATAGCTCCCTTTTGAAATATCAAGCTCTATAGTAAAACATTACTATTATACTGGTAGATTCTTTGTCAAAGTCATAAATTTATATGTGAAGAAGTTAAAAACTCAACTGACATCATTTACCTACTTGCATTTCCTCTTAAAAAAGAAAACTGCTTAATGGAAATAGACCTGCAAAGTATAAATTACAGAATAAACTTTACCATGAAATGGGAAAACTTAGTAAGCTTGATCCCAGGCACAAAACATTTAAAAAATAATCTGGAATACTTCAAATTCTTTTCCAACTTATCTTCCTTTGAAAATACATAATATCAGTGAGGTAATAACTGTACCAGTGTCCAGTGATTAGTTAGAACTTTAGTTGTGCCTGGGATATTTAACATCATGATAACACTGCTCAAATTCTGTAACTTCAGAAAATGAAGTAATATGAAATTTCTTTCCTGACTATATGAAACCATGTCTCTCCATTCAATAGGAAATATGTTCACATCACTGGTTATGATTTCAGCCCACAGCTTTTAAAGCAATTAGGCACTTCAACTTCTTTCTAGCATTTGATCAAAACAAAAGAAATGTATTGCTTAATATAGTCAGTGGCCAAAAGCATTTTGCCTGATAAATGTATCTCTACAGAAGCTTCAAGTATGCGTGCCAACCCAATATTTCTAGTCTCTATTCACTTCTCCTGTGCTCTATTTTAACAGACCTTTTTTTCTTCTTCTTCTTTAGGCTGATGCTGTTTCATTTGAAGAAATAAAGAAGTATATTAATCAAGAGGTACAAAGGATTTTTGAAGGTTAGATTTGCTTAATGAACATTTCTGAATCCTTTACCAATTCTCATCCACTGTGGAAAATCCCTGCAGCAACATTCTCAAAAGATGGTCATTAAACAAGTCTAAGAGGCAACCCACTTTGTGATGGGAAGCTCTATTTGATAGGAAAATTTTCCTTATGCTAAGTTAAAGTCGCCTCACTATAACTTCCTATCATCATTCTTGGTCTGCTGCAACAACACAGGTAAAATATCTTTCTCTATTCAAGTGTGACCACCCTTTGGGTATTTTTATTTTCTCTTTTTTATTTATTGATTTGAGAGATAGAGAGAGAAACATTGTTGTTGAGCTTATTTATGCATTCATCGGTTGCTTCTTGTATGTGCCCTGACCAGGGACCAAACTCACTTCCTTGGCATATCCAGACGATGCTCTAATCAAATTGCATTTATTTATGCATTCATCGGTTGCTTCTTGTATGTGCCCTGACCAGGGACCAAACTCACTTCCTTGGCATATCCAGACGATGCTCTAATCAAATTGAACTACCCAGCCAGGGCCCATGGATTTTTCAATATCCTCCTTCGTTTTCTCTTCAGTGGAGTGTGCCCAGCTGCTCCGTGATCATTGCCCTTTAGAAATACTTAATCTTTAAATGTCCTTCATTCACCCAGGAGTATTTGAACAGGGCAGTGTCTTTTGACATAGGCCAGGGTCAGCAAACTATGGCCCACCAGCCAAATCCACCGACCACCTGTTTTAGTACGGCCCAAATGAGAATGGGTTTTACTTTGAAGGGGAGATGCAGGGGAGTACATTTTTTAATAGTTTTTTTTTAATCAAAAGAATATTTCATGACTAGTGAAAATGACCTAAAATTCAAATTTGTGTCCATAAATAAAGTTTTATTGAAACACAGTCACACTCATTTCTTTATGTATTTTCTCTGGCTAGTTTCATGCTAGGGCAGCAGAATTGAGTAGTTGTAACAGGGATAGTATAGCCTGCAAAGCCTTAAATATTTACTTTTGCAGAGAAAGTTTTCTGACCCCTGATAGAGACACTTCAATGACACAGCCTAAGATAGCATTTTTTGGGTAAGCATCCTTATCACATTGTTGATTCATATTGAGTTTTTAATTAACTAGCAACTTTGGATCTTCCTTGTACAAAGTTTTTAAAATTATCTGTTTCTCATTATGCACTGTTTTCATATTTAAAATATAGGTGTGCTATTTTATGTTGCTTCTTATTAAATTTCAAATGATTAGTGTTCACACATTGTTCCAACCTGAAGATACCTTTTGGAATGTTGTCTCATAAGGCAGGTTGGCCGACCTTCATAACTTTGTGTTATCTCTAAATTATAAACATCTCATCATTCTAAGTTTTTTAGAAAAGCAAGCAAGAATTCATTGACCACAGCCAGAACTTTGACACTTAGGGTGGTGAAATAAAGAAAGTCATAGCAGAAGCAACAGGAGAGCCTAGGCTTGGCTGCTGTGGCTCACTAGGAAGTCAGAGAAAAGAGGACCTTGCAGACCGGTTCACGGGGTTGCCTGGGACAAGCTGCCACTGCCCATTGTTCCCCTGGTTGCAAGTCTTCTGGGGTCTTTTAGAGGTTAGGGTAATAGGTTCCTTTGAGGGAAATAGAGGGGGAAAGGAATGTCACGGGTATGCTTCCTGGGGGGACAGTGTATTATCATTCTAATTATTGATAGACATTTTAAATTTGAAAAAGAGTCAAGGATTAGGCCTTTCTAAATTCCATTGCATCCCTCCTGCTCATTTGTATGCCATCTGTTAGTCCAGGGGTCCTCAAACTACCGCCCGCAGGCCACATGCAAATACAAATATTGTATTTGTTCCCGTTTTGTTTTTTTACTTCAAAATAAGATATGTGCAGTATGCATAGGAATTTGTTCATAGTTTTTTTTTTAAACTATAGTCTGGCCCTCCAACGGTCTGAGGGACAGTGACCTGGACCCCTGTTTAAAAAGTTTGAGGACCCCTGTTAGTCTTTTGTTTTTGTGAGTGCTGAATCCATGTAGTTGTCCTAAAATCTACTCTGCATTTTTTTAATCTATCCACAGGATATGACATGATTTTTCCAGGTGATTTGCTAAAATCAAAATCACTCCCCTCAACTGTGAACTTAATAAAGTGGGAGTTATTTGTCAGAACATAAATCCACATTGGCTCTCACGGTTTCTGCTTCTTTTGCAGAGTGTCCTGCCCTTGCTAAGCTAAAAATACATTGTTGAATTTACAAGGAATAAGATTACAAAATGCCCCAAGTTCATCTATTAACATTTCTACTGCAAACATGGCGTTAGCTACTCTCCAAGAAGCTCTTGTTATTTTAAGCAGTAATTAGCATCAGAGACCAAAATCTCAGTGCTTGAGAGCACATTATCTTATTTCACATGAACACTGGACACAGAGCAGAGGAACATGGGGACTTTTAGCCACTTCAGTGACAAAAAAGGGGAAAAAAATGTTTTCATGAATTCATGCTGTTGATCTCTACTAAGTATCTGGACAGTGCTTTACATGATAGTCTATTGACATAACTGTCTATTCATTCTTTTTTAAGCTACCAGTTTTCTCTTTCTAATTTTAATGTTGCCCCCGCATTTGAAAATCCCCTTTTATTTTCCCTTATTGACCTTTGAATCAGGCATTATGGATTAGGCTCCAAACTTTGCAATTCAGACATTCCACCTCAACAATCATCTCTCAAGTATCTCTGCCTGACAAAGAAAAGACACAGTGGCTCTCCGGGGGACACTGCAGAACATAGAGGCATGTGCAGGATGCAGTGCACAAGGAAATCCCCAAGTGCGCTTGTTCACATTTCATTAATAACTACAAGACAGCAGCGGCAGAACATTATAGCAAGCATAGGGCCCTTCTGAGCATGGGGCCTTGTGTGACTCACAAGTAGCCTGTCCATGAAGCTGCCCCAGGTGCACGGCAGCTAGGATCTCAGCATTGCATCTTTAGTAGAAGAGGGAGAGCCAGCAAATACATGCTTTTGGATTGCAATCTAAAATTTTCCTTTAATTCTCAATTTCCATGACTTCTCATGTCAATTATCTTCTTTTTTTTTTTTTCTTATGAGGGCTGGTGGGCCCACGGGTATTTTATTGAAATAGCAGTGGTGGTTGATAATACTTTCTAGATTCAATGTAAAAAAAAAAGTCTCAACATTGCAGGATACCTATATATGATGGTAAATATAGTGGGTTCCATTTCTGAGATGATGGGTTTTAATGTTTTATTGTTGGGCATGGAGGTGTGGACTCAAACAAACCACACTGCATAGATAATGTAAAGAGATCACTGAAAAAATTTTTTTTATTGTTGACACTGTTACAGACATCCCCCATCTCCTCCTGGCCTTTGCCCATCTCTATTTTATTTTTCATCTCAAGCAGCTTTAAGGTTGAACTTCGATTTTGTAAAAGACTTTAGATAAAAATATATATGAAATACTTCAGCAGTTCATTAGTCTCATTTTCTTAAAAGCTGGTTAAGAATGTCAGAAAATATAACCAAGCACTACCAGGGAACTGTTTCGTGTTGAGATCTGCGAGATATTTATTTTCGAGTCCTGTGGACGCTGGAGGAAGGCCTGGCCCCCGGTGGCCTGCCCTGTGCCTTGAGCAGTGGAGACGTGGCTCCTTCTTCCTGGGCGGGCTCCCATGTTGCCCACTCCCAGATCATTCTGTGGTTACTCCCAGGAGAGGCTGTCTGCCTCCTGCAGAGGAGGCCAGGGGGCGTTGGTCACTCTTGGCTGTCTTGGGGCAGCCTTGCCTGGCTTGCACTTGCTTGTCAACTCCTCTCAGTCCTCCAGCTCCCCCTCTGCATTTCCACCCCTTCTTCCTCTCTCAGGGTCCCCCCTGTCTACTGGAATCTGCAGGGTGCAGTCTCCCCAGCTCTCCTCTGGCTTCACCACATCTCTCCCACCACCTCTCCCAGCCTCTCCAGCCTGAGCCCAGCTCCCTCACAAGCCCCAGGTGTCTCAGCCTCAAGACAATATTCTCAAATGGCCCGCAAGGAAATTCTTTCCTGAGACATCTTGACTCGCAGACTCCATGTGTGATACCCCCTCTCCTTTTACCTCTGTCGGCACCAGTCCCACAAAACTCTCTTCGCCCAAACAGAATTGTTCCTGAAACCCAGAATTTAGTTATTTAGCACTTTAGTTCACTTATCTCAAGATTATCCAATTCAGTCCGTTTACTTTTCCATTTAGAAGTCTCTTCCCCATGGCTTCTGAACACTACTTACAAAACGAAAAAAGGAAAACTCCATTTTCACAAATCATAGAGCTCCAAGGTCATGGTTCTCCTTTTCAAGAAAGCTTTCTCTGTAAAAGCAAAGAGTAACTTTTACATGTTAAAACAGTTACAGTTAAAAATATTTTCCATAGTCCAATCTCTATTTCATCCAATTTACTTCTTCCTGTTTTTTTGTTTGGATCTGTCATTCAGTTCATAGGATTTCCTCAGGATTTCCATGGCTGTCCGCTCCTGCATACGAACTGGGTTCTAGCAAATTGAGAGTTGTGAGTGAATGAGTGAATGGAGAGGCTTGCCAATCGCGAGCTTCATTTTTTTATTTTAAATATATTTTTATTAATTTGAGAGAGAGAGAGAGAGAGAGAGAGAGAGAGAGAGAGAGAGAGAGAGATCTGCTTTTTCCTGAAGGCCCCCCACTGGGGATAGAGCCTGCAAACCAGTCAGGTGCCCTGATTGGAACTGAACCTGGTAAACTCTTGGTTCATAGGTCAACGCTCAACCGCTGATACACCATGGCAGCGTGAGCTTCACTTTAAGGCAGTCTAGCTGGGCTTTTGCATTGAGGGATCCTCATATTTCAGTGTCTTTAAGTCTTTCCTCTTAGTATGATCAGATCCCCCAACGAAAACACTTCCATTTCCTCCCAGCTGCCAGCATTTGGGGAGCAACGTCCGAGAGCTGAGCTGGGGCTTTAGCACAGAACCTGTAAATGCTCATTTATTCTCCTTGCTTTCAGAAGGAAAGCCCACGTCTCAGTGGATGGAGTCTGTGGCCCCCAGTGCAGAGACAGTCTGTTTAGCCTTTTCAGATAATAAACCTCTGTCATTTGCTAGGCTTGGGCAGGGGCAAGCCCAGCTGTGTAGAGCAGAGACAGAGATTTCTGACTATTTCTTAAACAGGCTTTGAACCAATTCTCCTTATTTTAGTTCCATCCATTACCCCCATTTCCAGATTCCCCCAATTCCCCTCTTTCTGGTTCTCAGTTTCCAACATTTTGTTATACTCTCTCCTTTCACAGTCTCTCTATTCCTCTGGTTTTATGCCTTTAAAAAGATCTTACTTGTTTTTCGGGGATTCAGGAAAGAGTTAAAACAGAGGCATGTGTTCAACCCACCATCTTTACCCACAATAACATTTCAAAGCAACAAGTTTACAAAGGTGGCAAAGGACTGGGCCAGAGTTAAGTGCAGCAGGAACAACCTTTGGGTGATGATAAACCAAAAATGAATATGAATTCATTAAACAATGCTATTGAATTTGCAGTTAAAATGAAATCAGAAAATAATTACTACAATATGAGAGGAAATTACCCTGTTGATATGTTTGCCCCTCGGGAGAGAACTGCATCTAGTTTTGGTTTCCACATTTAAGCAATGTATGGAAAAGCCCTGGGATAGGGGAGCCAAAAAGTGATTTACAAAACAGATTACCAAGCCTACGAGTAAAAGTTGTTTAAGCTGAAGGCTAAGAGGTAACAATATTTTTGAGTATGTGACTGATTTCCTAAGAGAAATACTCATTAGCTACCCTCTGCTTCCATTATGGAGCAGCAAAAGAAAATAAGTTGAAGCTGTACCAAGAAAATGGGCGATTAAACATTTGAATGAGCGTTAGGAGGAAAAGATGAATTTCTCTCTTTGAAAATATTTACAAATTCTATCTGTGAAATAGAAGATAAACGTGGGCTAGATGACATCTGAGTGTCCCTTCTTCATATAGGTAATTTCTCATTACTTTATATGAATGTCTGCATTGCATTGCTGAACTCCTTCTCCAAGGAAAGCAAACCATCAGTCTTGTTTGTTAGAGTGATTGCTGGGGGTTTGCCTTGGCAGGTGGAATATGTGAGTTTGGCTTGTGCAAGCTCCTGTCTGAAGTCTTCAATTTCCTGCCTCATTAGAAAGCATAGCCAAAAACAGTTTCATTAATGAAAAATCGCTGAAAACATAGGAAAGGCAATAAAAAATACAGGTCTTTACAATTTATTTAGAGGCTCAGAAACATGCTATTTTACATAATAGAGCATTAGAGTAGGGTTCTGAAGAAGTCATTACCTTATACTTAAATGGCTATTTCTGAGCATAGCTTAACGCTAGATAATTTACAGCTAGAAGCAATTATTCTAAAATTTTCTCTGTTTTACTGAAAATATTAAAAACCACCCCAAGCAAATTACTTGTAAACTTAATTCATACATGAGAGAGGAAAAATTAGTACTGTGAATACTTGCACTTAGACATTGAAGGTATTCAATGAGATATGTCTTAAATTAAGAAAAATTATACTGAAATGCACATATATTTATATATATATGTTTTAAATTCAAAACAACAAATAGTTTGCAAAGTTTCAAGCTATAATAATTGAATTTCATATTTGTTTATAAAATACCCAGTTTATAATTTAATATACTAATATATATAACTACATTCAATGTATAGATTTGCAAAATTATAACTGTATATTAATTACAAATGTGTTTTATCTGTTATTAATAATGTAGTTTCACTCAAGGATATAAATTTTCAAATACTACATGTGTTATCTATTGCTGCATAAGAAAATAACTCAAGCCCTGGCTGGTTTGCCTCAGTTGGTTGGAACATTGTCCAGTACACTGAAAGGCTGCAGGTTCGAATCCCAGTCAGGGCACATACCTAGGTTGCAGGTTTGATCCCTGGTTGGGGCACATACAAGAGGCAGCTAATCGATGTTTCTCTCTCACATCGATGTCTCTCTCTTTTTCTCCCTCTAAAATCAATAAAAGGTATCCTCTGATGAGTATTTAAAAAAAACAAACAAAAAACAACTCAAAACTTTAGTGGCTTAAAAAGTTTTATTATCTCACATTTTCTGTGGGTCAGAGACTTGAAAGGTTGCTTATTGTGTGGTTCTGTCTACAACAAAGTCAGTCAGGATATGAGGCAGAGTGGAAGTCGTCTAAAAGCTTGACGGACTGGAAGACCCACTTTCAGGTGTACTTACATGGCTGCTGGCAGGTGGCTTCGTTCGTCCCCATGTGGGTCTCTCCACAGAACATCTTGAGTGTCTTCAGTGCCTTGGGTGACTTAGTCTCCCTTGTTACACACTGTCAATTCTGCTTTTTTCTACTTATTAGAAATGAAAAGCAAGTTCCAGGCCACACTGGAGAATGGAGGAATTAGACTTCACCTGATTCTATTTGAAAGGGCATGTCAAGGAATTTGTAAACCTATTTTAAATCACTGCACATTCACAAGATTATTGGAAAGTAGCTTAGATTTATTTAAAACCATTTTTTAATATGAACCTAAATTCTCTCCACAAGTCATTGCCAGAGGTTAGTTAGATTCTACGTTATTGTTCTGTCCACTAGATCGGCTGTATCTCTGAAGCACCGAACTCTCTCAGATCCTGTGATCAGCACAGCTGGTCCTCATCTATATTCAAACAACTTTGTGCAACCCATTTTATTTGACCAATCAAAAACCTCTCTCAGCAATCAGACCATTTGGTAAATTAGATGTTCTTAAATTGAAAGCCAAATCTTTTTTTCATTGACTTTCATGTAAAAAATATTTGGCATTTTTTTTTTACCTAAAAGTATTCTTATAGCATGATGTATTATTTTTCCTTTCACAAATGCAGAGAGGATGGCTGTGTTCCTCTCCCAACTCAAGCTACCAGCGGCAATGTTGGCTGCTCAAGCTCATGGGAGGCCTGGGCCACCAGGAAAGGATGGATTACCTGGGCCACCAGGAGACCCCGGACCTCAAGGTAAGTCATCAGGTATAATATTTGTTTACCAGTTCTTTAATGCTCACTATTTATAACATGCTAATCACAGTTAGGCAATATATTTATTCATTATATATGTATATATAAAATGATTTCGTATATAATATCTTGTTAATATTTGATATTCTAGAAATATATTTTTAACTATTACTTCTTCAAATTAATATTTGTTGTGCTAATAACAGTAATAACAGGTGTTTATATATCACTAGAGGCCTGGTGCACGAAATTTGTGTATGGAGGGGGGCGGGTCCCTCAGCCTGGCCTGCACCCTCTTCAATCTGGGACTCTTCAGGGGATGTCTGACTGCTGGTTTAGGCCTGATCCCTAAACCGGCAGTCGGACATCCCTCTCGCAATCCAGGACTGCTGGATCATAACCACTCACCAGCCTGCCTGCCTAATTGCCCCTAACCACTCTGCCTGCCTGCCTGATCACCCCTAACCCCTCTGCCTGCGAGCCTAATCACCCCTAACTGCCCTCCCCTGCTGGCCTGATTGCCCCTAACCGCCTCTGCCTTGGCCTGCACCACTGTGGCTTTGTCTGGAAGGAGGACTGGACAACCGGAAGATGTCAGTTGACCCGGTCTAATTAGCATATTGCTCTTTTATTAGTATAGATTATTATCTGAGAATCTCAGAGTTGTTTTTGCCACCGTGTTGATGTATGTAGACAATAAGAATCATCATCTTACTATCTTAAACTGAGGGGGAAAAAGCTATTACTATAAGTAGTGATTTGGGGCCAGAATATTTTTTGAAAAATTTTAGAATCCTTCTCCCTCTAATAGAGCTTGTAGATGGTAACTCTGAATTTTAAAGAATTTCTTTTAGGGTTTCTAAAAATTTTAAAGCAAGACTTTTCTTAAATTGGCAAAAAAATGACAGACCAGATCTTGGATGTAGCTCAACCAGATTGATCTGGGAAGGCCATTTTCTAGAATTACATTAGCGATCAGGCAAGGGGCCACATAGGCCCAGGTTTAGAAGATTCACAACTCCGACAAGAAAACAATAAATCCAATGGGTATGTACCATGAAAGATAAGACCAGGGAAACTATATTGCATGTGTTACCATGGAGGAGCTCAAGCACTCTCCTTGTTAAATAATCGAAAGTTTGTTTAGGAGAAAAGAGAAAGCTCACAACAGAATTACCTAGGGATATAGTCCACAATACCATATATGCAGAGAATTACTTTTCATCCACTAGTTCACTTTCCTTCCTACTGCTCCTCTGTAACATCAAGCCTCATTTTCAGCAGGAAGTGCCCCAGGGAGATTGACATGCCCTCTCTCAATGAAAAGAGCAAGAACTGTCCCCAGCTGCAGGGTTTGTTAGGGCCCTAAGTTACAATCCAGAGTGACAAGGCTACTGGCTTCATGAGCCCAGTGTAAAACAACAATAGTAAAATCACTGTAGTTACCTGGAGTACATTCTGTCCTTCCCTTATTTAATAGAGAGGTTTGGCAGGTAGTCGGAGGAAAAGTGTAGAATCAGATGCAGCCTTCTGTGTGTACACTGTTGTCCAGAGGGTGGTTAATTATTATCTTTTGCTAGTTGGGTCTGTTCTGAAGTTAGAATTTATGAGACTGGAACAAAGAGCTTGAAAACCCATCTGAAGATGCATGATGCCTCAAAAGACCTGAAGAGTATGGACTGTTAACACTTGTAGGAGAAAAGCCTTGGGCAGATGCCTCAAACAGTGGCAGTCTAAGAGGACAAGGACAGTGGAAAGTCAGGACATCGAGGAGAACCGTTCTGGAACTGGAGTCACCTGTCCACACAGCACCTGTCTCCGGGCTCCCTTCCCGTGTAGGGGAGGCCCATCTGGAAGGATCTCAAAGGCAAGGCTAAGTCCACAGTGTCAGCAAAGCTTTTGGAAACCAGACTTCCATTCACCATGTGACTTACCTTCCCTTTTGTGATGGATTTCTATGGGTTCTACCTGCAGTTCTGCTGAGGAGATCTTACAGCCTGCTTCCACTCCTGATATATGATTCGGATGCAATTCTTGAATTTGAAAGCCTTGCCCAAATGATTTTCAATTTTTTTAAAACCGAGGTTTAGTGAAGTTGATAAAACTTTGGTCTCAGCTGATGGTTTTTGACAATAGACATGTCTTGAGTATAATTCAGCTTGGTGACACCCCAGGGTTTACCTGATATCTCATTTGCAGTACTTATTAAATGCCAGAAATGCAGCAGAAAAAATAAAACTTGCAAACTATGGGATTCATTTCTGAAGGAATATTTGCCTATCATCAAGCTATATTGATAATTCTCTCTAAAGTCACAGAGAAGCCCTAGCCAGTTTTTCTCAGTGGATAGAGCATCAACCTGCAGACCAAAGCATCCTGGGTTCCATTCCGGTCAAGGGCACATACCTTAGTTGCAGGTTCCTCCCCAACCCAAACCCATGCAGGAGGCAACCAATCAATGTGTTTCTCTCACATCAATGTTTCTCTCTTGTCTTTCTCTCTCTCTCTTCCACTCTCCCTAAAAATCAATGGAAAAATATCCTCGGGTGAAGATTAACTAAAAATAAATAAATAAATAAATAAATAAATAAATAAATATTAAAAAATAAAGCCACAGAGAACCCTGACTGGAAAAAGAAAACCAAGAGGCTACCGCTTGGTTTTTGGTGCCTTCCCAGGCGTTCACAAGGAATTGCTACTCTCTGGTAGACAAATAGAATGAAGTGCTCAGAAGATGAAGTTTTACATGTAACTTCAAAGCTTTGCTCCACTCAATGTAAAAGTTTTCTCAAAAAGGAAAGGAAAAAATGCATGTAAAACTGCTACCCTAGTGACTATGTAAACCTCAGGTGCTGCTGGCTGAGTTTGTCCTCGTAACACAGGGCATGGTTGAGTTTGAGACAAGGTTGCAGTGAGGACGCAGCCCAGAGAGGGAAAGGAAATGTGGGTGCTGAGCAGCAGTGTGTCTGCCCAGTTATGAATTCTGTTTGATGGTGGCTCTCCTGGAATTTCTGAAAGAATTAGCTTTTCGGTGTTTTTTCAGAAAATAAATCCATTTTCATTTGAAATAAAGTGATTTGGTTTGAAATATGCAATATAGAATGAGTCCCTTATTATATTACTACTAGAGGCCCGATGCAGGAAATTTGTGCAAGAGTAGGCCTCTGTCCCCCGGCTTCCCTCTGGCACCTGGGACCCAGGTTTCCCTGGCAGCCATAGCTTCCTCCAGAAGGGCATCCGGTCTAATTAGCATATTACACTTTTATTATTATAGATGTGTAGGGAAGGACACGAATTTGAAGGGGTCTGCCTCGTTAGTTTCCTGTGTTTATTTTGAAAAGCAGTAAATATGTAAAAAGCAAGGATAAAATCCATACAAGAAAGAGTATTAGAAGCACGTGATCCAACTTGGAAAAGGGAGGTACTGCTCCTGCCGAGGTTGTGATCGTGGGAACTGGGGACCCTCCTGAAGCCCCCTGATCTCTCAGTGAAAATAGTGAATCATTCTGATTCAGGTTGGGTCACCTCATTTACGTTTTTTCTAAATTCTCAAAGTGGGTGATTGTTGGCATCTTTTTAAAATTCAGAAGCATTTCCAAACGGTCTTATATTTTAACCAGCCCGTGGGTTTCTGATTGTTGCCTTCCCGATGCCCACTGAGAGCACCTTCCTTGGTGTGCGTTCTCACCTCAGTCTGCAGCGCGGGGCCTCCTCGTTTGTCCTGCCTGGGATGAGCAAGACTGTGCCACGTTAGGATCAAAGAAGCCTCCATCCAGCTGGCTTCTCCTGTGTAAGCAAGAGAGGCGCATTTTCCTAACAGACCTTAGCCTCCTGAACGAGTTCAAGAGGAAGAACTTTATTTCAACTTTTTCCAAAGCACAGTTATTTCTCCACCTCTATGAAAACTGGGACGATCAGATGCCACAGTTGAAAGCCCTGTCCATTCAGGAGAAACAACCCCACCGAGCCCCCCACTGTGTGGATGTGGGGTCAGGAGAAAACAGGGCCAGCCATTTCACATAACCTCCATCGGTTTTGAAAAGACACTGTTGGGAATGATTTCTCTTACTTTTAAACTTTCAAAGTTTACCTGTTATTGGTTTATAGGAAGGAAACTTGCTGTTATTTGTAAGCCAGTGGCCCATAGAGTAGTTCATGTGACGGATATAGATTTGACCTTTAAAATTTGTCAGCAGTAGGGAGCTTAAGTAATGGGAGGCATGTGCGTGTCGAAATGACGGAAGGGTGCTGCGGTCCATTAGTAGACGAAACCAGGGAGCCGAACAGCTTATAAAGCTTGAGGCAGGTCCCCACATGGAGAAACGCCAGGAACACTCCCTTGCTGATCTCATGTGCACAGTGGGTGTATAGATGCACAGATTTATAACTTTGGGAGCATATCTCTGGCGTTAAGATGGAATTCTCCCTACCGGAAATAAATGAAGTCTGTCACCTAAAAAACTACAGCAGCACCTGATTTCTTCACTTAACACCTCTCGGTGCTTTAGATTAGGACACTGCTGTTGTTGGGTTTCTGTTTTCTTACATAAGCTACAGTGATGTCAGACTATCACCCTGCATACTTCCAGGCCATGAAAATACATGTGCATTGCAAATAGACACACCTTTTAGTCTTTTCCAAATTTCAGGGGAGGCCTACCTTAAGTGGGTGAAAAGCTTAATTCTAAAAAGTAAGTTGTTATTGACTTTATTAGTATTCTAATCTGAAACTTTGTTGTGAAGCAATTATAAAATGAGACCCTATAACTTTATGGCAGCCTTCATCCATGATGAGTTTGGGACCTTGTGCAATTCAACAGCTTTGTCTATTAATCGTAGGTTGTTATTAACCAAAGAACTGAGAGATTTGTACAAATAAATTAGTACATTTGAGAGGAGAAGTGTATATGTCACCCTCTTATACAAATATACAAATTATTAACTCTTGTTTTGTGATACCATGTTCACCAAGTTCATGTGGAATAATATATTTTTGCCTTAGTTAAAATCTGAAAACTGAATTTAAATATATAGATTTTAACAGAAATATTCATCATTTGAAATTGTGTTACAATCTTGTTAATTCTTTTGTTAATCAAAAGTTTGTATATCTTTAGTCATATTTTTTTCTTCCTCATTTTTTTTTAGCCTATGATCTTAAGGCTAGACGTAGCTTGAGGGTCAACTTTATAATCTTTCTATAACAGTAAAACCTAGGTTGAACTATCAAATATACCTCAGGCATGAAATATTATTTTACTGCAGGAAAGTTTAAATAATGCATTTAAAAGGGTGCTTTCAAAATGACCCCAAGTACAAACATCGTTTCTTGTTGTTTACATGTACTAAATGAAAGTCACTTATATACAAGAAATCCTGGGAATATTTTAAAGTTGCATATGTATCAACTTGGGGTACTGGGCCACATGTTCAAGCCACTGCTCTCTCTAGGATCTAGGATTGTATTGAGTGTCTATAACATAGTTTTCAGATATAAATGTGTGAAGACTTCCCATTGGGTATATTTCTAGTATGCACCTCAAGATATATCGTAAATGTAATCCTTTTTTTGAATATTTTCACATTTATGGTCAGGTCACACCTCCAAAACCAAGAAATAATGATGTGTTGATTACATTGCTAATGTTATTTGGATAATAATGTATACGCTGTATGGTCAAGTCAAGACTGTTGCTCCCAAACTGATGTCTAATTCTGAGCAATAATGTGAAATAATCTGTCCTATATACTGTTCATAGAGAATATTAAATGTTCTCCTCCTATCATGTTCAGCTGTAATAACACACCTTTATGGACAGGCACAACTGAGTTAGGACCTATTGTTTCCTACTGAGAAACTGTCCTACCTGTTAGCCTTGCTGTGTGTCCACATGATTCTGCATGACCACTCTGTTCCTTCAGGACCAGGAGCCATGGTTTAAGTATGAGAAAGTTGGAAATTAAAACTCTACTTACCATCACTGTGAAACTTATAGCCACAGACCCTTCTCTTCAATGTCTTACATGGATGAAGACATTATATAAAACCCAGATTGAAATGTTTTATGCTTTCTTAAAGCAGGGATAAGAGGCACAGATTGCTCTGTACCTTTCTACCTGAGGTAACAATAAGCATATTCAGTAACAAGAATGATTTTGTCTTAAAATGTACAGAGATCCTAGGCCTAATTTATTTTGGTTAAAGTATCTTAAATTGATGAAGTGAGTTTAGAAGGATCCCTCAGTCTTCCCTTGCGTTCTGGAACTGCTGAAGTTCCTCCTCTTTGGAGTTACGAACTGCCATGTTAAACAGGAGGTTGCTGTTTGAACATTACCAGAAAGGATATCATGTTGCTACAGACAGTCATTTGAACCAAGTCCCGCGATGTTGTCCTCTCCTGACTCCGAGATGGGTGAATTCGCATATGGTCACGCTCTTACTGTCATTTATTAAAATGATGAGTTTTTGTTCCTTTTGTTTCCTTTAATTCTTAGACTAAGGTCCAGCGTCTTGCTGTCATATTATTTTGTCCTTGTAGTAAGCAGAACTCTCAGTATATTTATATTTAGCCTGAACCTACCCTCCAGTCATAATTCCTATTGAAGACTCTCACACACCTTGTCATAGCTATTTGACGGAAGATTGGAATGATTGATTTCAGTTACTTAGGTATCATTTTCAGTACCCAAAGTCTCACTATCAAACATTTGACTAGTTGTACTTTTTATGCCAGTAGTTGCATATTTCTAAGCTCCTCATTGCCTATCGCATCTAATCTGTTTGGTATGTAAGTTTGATATGTGGTTAATGCAAAACAGACAGTTAAAGTAGTATATTAGCTCTGTGTTAAGTGGACAAATTACAGAAATACTCTAGACTAGAAACATGGCTTTTATTTATACTGTGCTACCATAGAATGCTCTTACTTCTGTGTCTCTCTTTTTATATATCTCTCCCTTAGGCTACCGAGGACAGAAAGGAGAAAGAGGGGAACCTGGAATTGGGCTCCCAGGGAGTCCAGGTCTCCCTGGGACTTCAGGTAATAGTGATATTTATCTGCACAACACAAGCAAGCTTCTAAAATAAGGAGCCATGCCTTTTCCCCGATGCCCTTATGTGTTGCTACAGGAGAGGTTGAATAATGTTGGTTGGAGTGAGGAAGAAAGAGCCATACGTGATCTGCATTCTGATGGCGTCTTTTATTTCACTAGCTCCGGGTTCGCCAGGCTCACCGGGTGCCCCAGGTCCTCAGGGACCCCCAGGACCTAGTGGAAGATGTAACCCAGAAGATTGCCTCTATCCTGTATCTCATGCCCGTCAGCGGACAGGTGGAAAATAAGCACACGTAAGGAGGACTTGATTTGGGGTGATAGCCCCTTGCTGTTGAGCTATCTGAATACGGTCAAACCCTCATGATATGTGGGTGGCTTTTTTTTTTTTGGTGTAGGCAGACATTAAATGCAACAATTTGAATCCTATTCCTATAGCAATTGCGATATCAGCATTTTTAGACATTTTCCCAAATTCATTCCATATGTTTTGCTTTAGCATTACTGATTTTTATTCAGGGTTTTCTTGAAATACATAAGCAAATCTTATCATTAGCTCTTCTTCAAGAGAAAATTACATTTTATGATTTAGTAGACTGATGGTGAGGTCCTTTTTGTAGTCTCATCAACTTGTATTTGGCCTTTGACTTCTCAATTTTAAAGTTTCAGAGTTACATTGAGGTTTTCTTGGTGGTTAAATTTGCTGTCATTGCTAAAAATGTCATCTTTTTTGATATAGTGCATTGCTCCTGCTGAATGTTTTTTGACTACTTTTTATAGCTTAAGAATTCTTCTACCATCCTATATCCATCCTACTTATGCAGAGACATAGATAGGCAATAAGAGTTTCACTTTATAACATATTTTTGAGGGGTTACCAGGAGGCTGTTTTATCAGGGAGCCCAAAAAACCCAACATAGCCAAGTATTGAAATTATTTTCTTAATTCTGTATAATGAGCCAAATTCAAAGCCGGCATGAATATGTATGGCATGAAAAGGAAGAAATGAAGTCCAATTGTGTGTGAGTTCCACAAGAAAAGCCTAGCACCGTAGTCCCTTTGCTGAGTTTCTCCGTTGGGAAACAGAAAGTTGTTTCCCCTAAGAGGTCTTCGGTGGTGAAGGCACCAAGCTGTCTTTGGTACTGGCAAGAACTTCGGACCCCTGTATCCATTATCCTTCTGGCCTCATCACTCTCAGACTGTAGGAGGAGACCCAGCCATCAGAACAAATGACGAGATGAGTAGCGGCTGGAAAAGAAACCCCTTCCCTGTGGTGTGACAGATGCGCATGGGCAAGGTGAAGCCCAGAAGCTCTTAGGGAGAATCATGTTTCTCCAGGAAGCTGTTTTCCCTAAAAGCTGCAGCAAGAGGTACAGGCAGCGACAAAAAGCCATGGGACTTGGAGCTACAACTAGCGCTCAGACCAAACAGCTAACACTCATTGCAGGGGGAACCACAGGGGCTGCAAAACACTACGTCTTCTGGCAGGAAACGAAAATGCAGTGATCGCCAACCACATCACTAAATGATATTTGCTTGCCTAACTATACATTATTTTGAGAGACTGTGGGTGGAAAGCAACTCATTTTCTAGAACGTTGAGCATGAGGATGTTGCTGAAATCTAAGTATTGGGTTCCACCGATGCTGAGAGCTTGCTGCCCAGAGCCCTCCTGACACAGAAACCAAGAGGCCTCACCTCTTCAAGAAACAGGGCCGATTCCAGCTTAGCCAAATCAGGCTGGGATGATAGCTTTCAGCTGTTAATTGAAAAATGAGTTTAGAAAGGCAAACCCACTGAAATTGGAAAAGCTGTGAACAGAGTTGCGTTGGGAGCGTGCCTAGATTAAGATAGGCCTTGTTCAAATGCACCCATGAGTTGAACTAATTTTTATTGTAGATTAATAAACTGCTGGTCAGGGATATCTACATGGTTGTGCATACATACAACCTTTTGGTTATTTCATATTGAATTATGTTGTATATTTCAATTCCAAGTTTATTTATTTTTTCCAAGGTTATTTTATTTATTTCAAGTGGTTTTAACTTTAAATTGATTTTGTTCTTTATTCTCTTTCTTGTGCAATACTTACAATGGTGCTGTGTTTTAAAATTATATAATTGGAATATACATATGCATTTTTAGTACAATGATAATTTATCCCAAATATATATACAAAGATCTAAATCTGGTGCTATGTGTATATCTTGAGCTTTTAATTTGTTGACTTTTCTGAAAGCTTACAGCTCATCTGCCTTTCATTAATTTATTTGAATTTGTCATGAAGCTAAATATTTTGTTTTCAGAAATTATTTTTTCATATTAATAGGTTGTTTATCCTTATACCTCTTTACTAATCCAGAAGTATTTATTTTAGCATTTTAATGTTTTCATGAATTTTTTTGCTGATGGTGATCAATGTATTTTCCTTTGTTTTCTTTGAATTGATCCGTTCATCTACATCAAAAGACTCGATTCATTTCCTTGTTTCATAACTTCTGTTCATTTTAATTCCACAGACTATGTCATGCATCCTTTCTTACGAATTGCATATTTAGGAACCTTCTTTTTTTTTCTAAATTCCATTAATACTGGGCTGGTTTATTCCTGTCTCAAGAATTTGTATTTATTCAGATGATTTAAGTATGGCGGGTATATAATGGTATATGATGTGTATTACAAAGTAGAGCTATCAAGCTCATTTTTTATAACTGACACATATGACTAAATATACCTTTGGCAAAACCACAGAAACGGGGCTGTGTCCCCATGGGATGAGCCTTTCTCACCCTACTGCATTACCTTCCAACACTGTTCCTGCCTCATTCTGGACAAATGATACCCAAGGCTGGGTCCAGCTAATGTAAACACCAGATAAAGTGAATATTTGGCATTTGTCTAATTTTTTTAATAAAAAAGAAAATGGATAATTTAGGCACCAAAGTAGGGTGGAAAATTCTCTCCTAAATAACTTGGTGGTTGCCAACTCTCTTGTATCATTTTACTCCATTCCAAAATATTTGTTTACTTTCACATAGATGTCAGTAATGTCCACAGCAGGGAAGAAGAATTATCAAATTTCCTAATTTATCTCTTGTTTGGACTCCAGACAACATAAATGTTGAAATACAAAGTAATTATAGGCCATGAGGACGATTAATAATTAAATTTGTGTTTGCCATACATACATATTTTAAATTCCAGTGAAACATTTACAACAAGATAAATTAGCACTTCAAATAGAAACCTTTCTATGCAAAAAACAAGGTATGACATCAATTAATATTTATGGCCTCTGTAATTTAAAGAAAAAAGGAAAAATCATTCATGAGTTTGTTCATTGTTCTTTCCTACTGAAGACATGAACCTTTTTTCCCTAAGCATAACAGAAACACGGGCAGTCTTAACCTTTGAAATTTGTCATCTTGTGGTCAGATTAACTTAGTCAATTATTCTAATCCACATGCTTATTTCTATATTTCATGACATTGTTGAAACTTTAAAATTTTAGTGACTTATATTATGGAGCTTAAATAATTATCTTAACATATGTTCTCTATAAGAATTGTCATTTGATGTTTAGATTTTAAAATAATTTTTTTGAGTATGTTTTAGGAGTTAAATAAGATTTAGCCTTTCTGCAGTCTCTCACATCTGTTGAGAAGCTCTGATATACCTCCTTTTGTCCACAAGATGGTGTTTTAAAGCAATTTGTATCATAACTGAACAGACTTGCAGAAATACAAGGGTAGAAACCATTTAGTGGACAACTAAATCAGACCTTTGCCTTTGCACTTTTCTTTTTACTTTTGTAAATAATTTCTTGTTAACATGCGTTTTATTAATCTTTTTGTTAATTTATATATTTTCTCATTGTAAGTATCTCTTTGAAGCAGACAAAATAACCTTTGATTTGTTAGCTCTTTCAATTTTATTTCTTCAGTGGATTTATATACCTTAGTTAACTTGAAGACTTACTATTTGTTTGTACACTACCCTCATATTTTAGTGATTAACATGAAAACACCTAAGAAGTCATCCTACCTTTTATACAGGATATATACTTGCTTTTGACAGACAAGCAAAATGCATTTAGCTTAATATAAGATGTTGACCATTTATAAAATTGCACACTGTCTAAATCTTCATATTATTCAAGGTACTTAAAATTTTACAATTAGATTTGTATAATATTTTTGTTTTTTCTAGAACTATACCACTATTTACAAAAGTAAAATAAGGAACACCATTTTTCAAAATGCCATTTTAATTTTTCCTAACATTGGTAATATTATCCTGAGACTGAGAATTTCTAGATTGTTATATGCTTAAGTTTTTCAATGAATTCTCATAAAGGTTTTGTAGATTTGCTCATTGCTCTTGTTCCTAAGTTATTTTTCATATTTGTTCATGTTCACCTTCTTAAGACACAGTGTGTATTGTTATTGTTTCCCAATGTTCTTTCTTAACATTCTAGTGTTGAAGAACGTACCCCCCTTTTATATGACTTCCTCTCAGAGATTACACAGACTTCTAAGAGGAGGAGATGCAGAAAAGAATTGAATTTGTATGTTTTATGCCTGGATACTTCAAAGTGACTTAGCCTTTGAATTATATTTATTTATTAGTTGGCTGGTATACGTAGTATTAATTACATTAAATTCATTTAACCAGTAGGAGTCTCAAGAAACAAGGCAAATGGATGTCTTCATTTTCATTATGTGGTGTACCCCGACATTTTTCTCAATAAAATCATGCCAGAATATCTGGTCACTTTAGTTAAATTGAATAAAGAACAAGATGAACACAGAGAAAACTCATTCAGACAAACAGACCCAGAACAGCAAAAATTTACCTCAAAGATTAGAAAGGCTTATAAAACCAAAGGCAAGTCTAAGAAAAATCTCATTGGGAAAAAAAAAAAATCATGTTCAGGTCCCATAGTGAGTGGTACAACTCAAGGAGTTAGCTACTTAACTTCATGAATTTGTCAAAAGTCAGTACTACCAGTAAAATAGGAGACTTCACTGAACTTAGGGGGTAGGTCAGTAGGAGTGTCAAAAGGGTTGCCAATTGTTTGACTATAATAAGCTTGTGGGTGTAAAGATGGTGATTACAACTTTTTATTTTGCTATATTATTTAAAGTATATTTTAGGGTTAAATACTTGTCAGTGTATTATTGTATTTAAGTTCAGATTGTTTTATGGCATATTTTATAACTAATAGTGCCAAAAATAACATTTTCCCATTTTGTTTGTTCTCTCTCTTACCTCATCAAACTGTTTAAGGTTGAATTCAATATACTCATGTTAAGTGGAATGGCACTAATTTTATTCTAAGTTTCATGTGGATGTAATGCTTTGAGACCTTGATTCCTAAATATACTCATGATGCATAATGAGCTTGTCGCTTATCTCAGCAATAAAGAATTTGACCCTAAATCCAGGAATTCTGAGGTGCAGTTATCAATACCATGTCTACTCGTCACCACCTCTTGTGGCCAAAGAGCCACACTTGCGTTGCATTGTTAGGCCGCAATGACAGGAATGCCCTGAGAGCACTCCCATACCAAGCATGAGCCACACAGGTGCCAAGATACCTGTCAATTGGTCTATTGCAGAGTTCTTGTTTATACTGTGCTGGTCATTATAGTTTTGTTTGTCACACGAATCAATGCTTGGTTCATGCTACTTACATGTATAATTCATCTCCATGGTAGCTCATAAAAGGTCTGGTCTAATGATTGAGATGAGAATTAGAAGCAGAAGCAAAAGTCAGAGAGCAGGCAGGCCTTTGCAACTTCTGTCCCACAAAGTGATCTCACTAAAGTCACTTGGGACTCCTTGGTGTAGAGGGGCCGGTGCAAGATCAGGAATATCACAATTACTAGTAACTTACTCATAAACATCATCATTAGTGATAATAGGCAATAAAAAGTTAATACACACCATGTTTCCTTAACAGAAACTAATTACATTAAAACATGTCAATAGGTTTACATGTTTACTTATAAATTGCTGACACTATTCTCATCCCCTTCCATGTAGAAAACCAACCAGGAGCTCTCTCAGAAATATTCTTAAGCCTTTTCACACACAAAATTTCAACTTGGAGGGCAAAACAAATTCAAATGAATCTCAAAAAGAAAGTTACTTCTTTGGAGCCAATTTCTCTCATTTGTTCTCTCTCTACTTATTCTTAGAAAACTTGTCTCAAGAGCAAAATGTGAAGGCATGTTAAGGGAAAGTTAGCATGGATTGTCATTTATTAAGACTATTAATAGTAATATTATTAAGACTAAACATAAAGCAGTCAGCATCCACTTTCTGATAATCTAATGAATATGGTGCACTTCCTCTACTTAATCATTTAAGGAGCATTTGAGCATGTGTATTCATAGTCATACATTTATATTGTCACCACTTTTGACTTAATGTTTACTGAGCATATGGACTTAATACTGCCATGTCCTAGAGCACAAGCTAATTAAAAAGGATGAAGTATGCAACTGAAATTTATTTATTTTATTCTATGGAAAGAAAAGACTTGACCTATATTTATTGAGCACAAATATTCCTTTTTAAAATATATATATTCAAAATCATTTATATCCATTGCCCATTTGTAAACAGAAAAACTACTAGTTCACTAGTATTATTGTTCTTATTGCTTTTTCACTTTTATTTTAGCTTCTAGGACATGTCTAAAAGCAATTCCCTTGATACTTGGTATGATTTTATATATCTCTAGTGTCCTTCCCCTTATATTGGTTTATTCCAAGATTATTGTAAGTCAGAGACACCATAATATCCCAAAATTAAATAATACAATAAGAGGTGATCTTCTGAAGTAGGGATTTACATTAAGCTGATTTCAGATCGCAAATAAATAAATCAGACTTAACTAATGATGTTTAAGAATAGCAATATGTGTTTAGGCAGATTGAAATATTAAGTGTCCGTAGATAACCAAGTCAATTACATAACTGATAGGACTACTCATCATACTCTTCTGGTAGACAGAGGCCAGTTATGCCAAACCATGCCAGTGAGGTTATGTGTTCCGTCAGATGGGGAAGTGATTTCCGTAGTTCTTACCCAAACTGAGATTTGAGATGAAAATGCCACAGAAGCCCTGGCTAGAAAAAAATCGGAAATCAGTTGCCCCGAATAACATGCCAGTTTCTGACCAACCTTAGTCACACACTCCTGTCTCAGCAAGTGCTCCAGGCAACACTTCATCCAACCTTTAAAAAGTATCTGAGAGGTTTTGAAGATTTCTGTTTTGCTACAGAAAGATATTTGGTCTAATTCAATATTTATCAACTCTTTCACAGAGAGGCATTGCTGGACGGTTTTCTTTGCAATTTCTCAGTCAAGTATTTACTGCTTCTGTAAACTATTTCACTTAACTGAGTTGAACATGGATTGTTCCCACCACTGGGGATCTGCTAGTTTTACCTAATCTATTTGTGTGTAGTTGTTTCCAATATTGCTTATGATGTCTGTGGAGCTTGGTGGGTAGCCTTTTATATATCGAGTTTGTAAAACCTTTGAATGAACTGTTCTTTTGAGGGTTTTTTGTTGTTGTTTTATTATGAAATTTTGTTGTTTTCTTATGAAATTATTTTTTTTAAACTGAAGTTTGAATATTTAATTTGTAACAAATTAGAAATATATTTTCTTCTCCATTTTGTTCTCAACTTAACATAGCCTCCAATCTTTTTTTTTAATCAACCTAAACCTTTATTTGTAAGGAAATAAAAAAATACATTGCAGTATATCTTCTTATTTTTTTTTCTTTTTTTTTTTATTGATTAAGATATTACATATGTGTACGCTCTACCCCCCCCCCCCGCTCATCCCCTCACCCCCCCCCCCCCCCGTTGTCCGTGTCCATTGGTTAGTCCTATATGCTTGCATATAAGTCCTTTGGTTGATCCTTCCCCCTTGCCCCCACCCTCCCCTACCTTCCCTCCAAGGCCCGACAGTCCAATCAAAGCCTCTCCGTCTCTGGATCAGTCCTTGTTCATCAGTTTATGTTGTTCATTATATTCCACAAATAAGTGAGATCTTGTGGTATTTATCTGCTCTCCAGTTCCATCGATGCTGTGGCAAATGGTAAGAGTTCCTTTTTCTTCTTCCTCTTCTTAAAGAATACCTTTCAGCATTTCATATAATGCTGGTTTGGTAGTGATGAACTCCTTTAGCTTTTCCTTATCTGTGAAGCTCTTTATCTGACCTTCAATTCTGAATGATAACTTTGCTGGATAAAGTAATCTTGGTTGTAGGTTCTTGGTATTCATCACTTTGAATATTTCTTGCCACTCTCTTCTGGCCTGCATGGTTTCTGTTGAGAAATCAGCTGACAGTCGGATGGGTACTCCCTTGTAGGTAATTGACTGTCTTTCTCTTGCTGCTTTTAAGATTCTCTCCTTATCTTTTGCTCTTGGCATTTTAATTATGATGTGTCTTGGTGTGGTCCTCTTTGGATTCCTTTTGTTTGGGGTTCTCTGCGCTTCTTGGACTTGTAGGTCCATTTCTTTCACCAGGTGGGGGAAGTTTTCTGTCATTATTTCTTCAAAAAGGTTTTCAATATCTTGCCCTCTCTCTCCTTCTGGTACCCCTATAATTCTGATGTTGGTACGCTTGAAGTTGTCCCAGAGGTTCCTTACACTATCTTCATACTTTTTGAATCTCTTTTCTTTTTTCTTTTTCGGTTGGGTATTTTTTGTTTCTTTGTGTTTCAAATCTTTGACTTGATTCTTGGGATCCTCTTGTCTGCTGTTGGATCTCTGTAAAATATTCTTTATTTCAGTCAGTGTATGCTTAATTTCTAGTTGGTCCTTTTTCATGTCCTCCATGGTCTCACTATACTCCTTGAGGGATTCATTAAATTTATCGGCGGTTTCCATAAAATTCTTGACAAACCTTATAAACGTGGCCTTGAACTCTATATCCAGTCATCTGTCCTCCTCCGTTTCTGACAATTGTGACCTGTTTCTCTGTCTCCGCATTTTGGCTGCTTCCCTGTGTTGATAGAGTGTCCCTGCGCGCCAGGTGTCCTGTAGGGCCCAGTAGCTCAGCCTCCCCAGTTACCTGGGGTGGACACTCTTGGTGCACTCTTGGTGCCTTGGTTGATGTAGGATCACTGGGAGGAATTGACCTCCAGGCCAATTGGCTGTGGGAAGCAGCTGTGTCTGAAGTGGGAGAATGGTCCCCCTCTGACCACTGGGTACAGTGGCTCCTGGATCTAAGGAGGTGCTAATTCAGCCCCTGCCTGAGGCTTCACAGCCGGGCCACGAAGAGGCTCAGCTGTGAAGCAATGCAAGCCGCTGCGGGGCCTTGGGCCTTCTCTTGGAAGTTCCGGGTCTGGCTGGCCCGGCTGCAGTTAGGTAATTATCAGGTTGCAAAGGGCCGGGGCATTCACATGCAAAAGCCTCTGCTGCAGCCTGGGTGGGGCGGGGTCTCAGGGAGTCAAAAGGCCGGAGAAAGAAGCAATGGCTGATTCTCCGCGCCCGGAGTCGCGCGTCTCAGTCTCAGTGTCCCGGTAATGGCTGCAAGCACCTCTGAGGGAAATCCGCCCTCAAGTTCGCCCGCTGCCGCCTGAGAGAGCAGCCTCTCCCGTATGAGTCCTGGGTCCCCAGAGACTTCCCAGAACCGGAGATCAGAGCAGTCGGGAGCTTGTGATTCAAAAAGACAGCCGCGTCCTCAGGTGCCACCCCCTTTCCGCGCCGAGCCGCCGCCGTACCTCTGCACTCAGCCTCCGCAGCTCCTCTGGCTCTCAGCGTGCTTTTCTTGTCTTCTAGTTGTAGAAATTACACTCAGCCAGCCTTCCTGTTGTTCTGGACGATGTTTGCTCCGTCCTTTGGGATAATTTTCAATTGCTGTGGGAGGCGACTATTTCCCGGTGTTTATCTATGCCGCCATCTTAGTTTTCCCTATATCTTCTTATGAAGATTATATTACCGAACTGAGAAACATATTTATTTGGGATTCTAATTTTTCTTTTATTGTATTTAATTATGTCACTCCAGTTAAAATAAAACCACTTGGTGAAAAGACAAGGCAATTTCTTTGCATTTATTTGATTATATGTCACAGACCCTGAAAAGGTTTGCCACTTATATAAAGATCATTTCAAGTAGCTCGAACAGGTATCTCTATTTCCAAAACATATCTACTCCACAGGAAGGAATGATGGCCTTCTCAGTGGGTGTAAAGAGCATGATCTATGGAGCCAAGTTGAAGTCTCTCTTCTTACGCACAGTCTGTGCTGGAGGTGCAGAATAGATGCTGTAAGCAGTGTGAAAGAATCCCAAAGGCAGGTTACACAATGATTGATTTGGCCAAATAAATAGGGCTAACATTTTTAAATGTATAGAGCGTACACAAAAGAAAAAAATCCTATTAGGGCCCATTCCCCTTGACTTGAGAGAATTGAGTCCCATAAACTAACTGAAGGCATTGACTATTTTGTGCACTGTGCTGGGCCCATGGACAAGTCATTCGTATGCACTGTGACACAGAATGAATGCATTAAGTCTCATCGATCATTTATGTAGATGTTGATAAAATAGCAAACCAATGTGATTACGTAAATGATAATCAAGTGCTTGAGTTGGTCAGGAAATACCTAGCTTATTGATAAGAATCCAGTGCTTTAGCGGAGCTGCCTTTATAAAATGTATAAGAAAAATTGTGAAGTAGTCATTTTGCAACAGTGACGTTCTGATTAGGCGGGAGCTAACAAGCCATTGCAATGAAGGCAAGGGACTATGCAAGGCTAGACTTAAGGGGTCGATCAAGTCTCTGAAATAGTCTGCAGACATGTTTGTGCATAAGCATTTGTGCATTTTTCCTGGGTTTGGGTCCATAGCTTTCATTAGAATTTCCAAAAGCTCTATGAAGCTGCCCGCCCTACACCACACACCCATATACAATGGATTTCTGTCACTGGGTAGCACCTTCAAGGGAACAGTAAGGGCTTTTTAATTTTTCTGTGCAAAAAAAGCACTAACATAAACTTAGAGAAATAGCAGTAATTTACATTTTTAATGCACCTAAATAAGTTCAGTGACTCCTTTTTATTGAACATGATTATTTACAAGAAAACATGCAAGAGATTAAGAAACCATTTTTATTTCTTCTTGGGTACAACCAGAGATGTTGCCTCACACCTTAAAAATAAATAATCTCATCAATAAGTCTTGCGCACGACAGGATATTGAAAGTCCTTCTTTACTTTCACATAAAAGAGCTCAAAATGTTAACAGGTTTGGGATACAGTACAATTCCACAAAAATTCAGGCTGACCATGGAAACCAACACGTGCCGTGGAGAAATCATTCCTCATAGCACAGCGCTTCCTTGTCACCCCAGAGAGCACACTGATGGGCATTTTAGGCACCCATTCTATTGACTGCAGAGGGGTTTCTTCATAACTAGTCTGCAGATCCTCTATATGGCTGCACAGTAATCTGCGAACATCTCATTACAAATGAAAATAACTACTGCAACTGAGGTAAACCAAACAGTTGTTTCTGTTTATTGGCACTGTGGCCCACAATATGTCACATATGTATAGCACACTAAGGTTCAAGATCCTGGGAACAGGATTATAAATGTATTCAAAGGGAGGTTTTGCTTGTTTGTTTTTAACCAATGACTCTGCTGTCTCTCCTCCAAGGGAAAGAAAGAGGATTTATTGAATAGCACCATCGATCTAAATCTGATTGTCAAGTAGGACTTCTGCAATAATGTTGAAGTTAATACACTGCCGTCCCTTGCCCCAGCTTCAGGTGGTGTTTGTCCTCCCAGCTCCTTTGCCAGGGGTGGTTTATGCAGACAGCCATGCAGCACTAAGCCTCTCACTGGACTGGCCCTTTGCTAAAGGCTCGCTGACCAGCCTGCATGGTGCAGGAGGCTGGCTCGCAGAAACCGGGAGGGCCAGCAGGTCCTGGGGGACCGGGCACACCAGGGATGCCTGCCACCCCTGGAGGGCCTCGCTCACCATCCCGGCCATTCCTCCCAAAGCTGGCAGGACCTGGATCACCTGAAACACACACAAAACAATTTGCAATGTGAACATGAGAACACTCAAGGCTGCAAACTGGCCATAGGCACCAGACCCTGCAACCTGGCATGTGTACATAGGAGCTTTGGGAAATGATGGGTGATGATGATGATGATGATGATGATGATGATGATGATGATGATGACAATGATAAAATTCCTCTCTGGACTTAGGTTTCTTAGAAATTAAAAGTGTAAGATCTCAGCAACTCGAACCCACATTTCCATTTGTAGAGCTGTGCTGTCTGAGTTGGTAGCCTCTAGCCACATATGTCTATTGAGCACTGAAATGAGGCTAAGTCAAAACAAAATGAACTATAAGCTCACTTAGGCTGAAAAAAATGTAAAATATTTTTTGAATAATGTTTGTATTTATTACATGGTATGATATTTTGAACACCACGGGTTAAAGAAACTATATTATTAAAATTAATTACACCTGATTCTTTAGACTTTTTTAATGTGGCTACTTAAAGTTTGTTTTTCATAATCCCAAAACTATTTATTGTTTATTTTATTAAATTTATTGAGATGACATTGGTTAATAAAATTAAACAGGCTTCAAATGTATAATTCTGTAATGCATCATCTGTATGTTGCATTGTTTGTTTACCACCCAAGTCAGATCTCCTTCTGTCGCCATATATTTGACCCCTTTTACCCTTTACTACCCCCCCCCTACACACACACACACACACACACACACACACACACACACCACCCTTCCCTCTGGTAACCACCATAATGTTGTCCATGCCTATGAGTTTTTATTTGTTTGTCTTATTTGTTCATTTGTTGCTTTCAGTTTTATAACCCACATGCTTTTTCCATCTGAGTTATTTCAAAGATTTAAAATTACACACAGGTGCAACTGGCACTGGGGGCTCCCAGCACATTTCTTTGGCACAGCACTCCAGTAGTGGCACCCTTACTTCTAATAGGTGGTCAGTATGCAGACAAGGATAAGAATTGCACAGTGGTGAGGAGAACAGGCTCTGCAGACAGACACATGGCTCTAAGTCTAGCTCTGCTATTTACAGACAGGGTGTCATTAGCAAGTCACTAATTTCTCACTTTCTCATGGGATGATGCCTTCCTTATAATTAAATTCTATGCCTGAAAGCATCTGATAAGTGGGGCCTATTACTATAATTATGAGGATATTATTGATTAATATCTTCAGAGAACTGTGCAATGCACCCTACAGAGCTCCCTGACAGTCTTCTCAGGGGCCAACCCCAAGGGCACTTCACCCAAGTCTCACTTCCTGAGGGCATATCTTCACTTTGTGTGTTGGAAGTTAAAGAGAGATTTCTGCCGGATGTTTGCCGCATCACACCAGCAGTGCTTTCGTGCTCTTATTGCAAAGGTGGCAGTAAGAAATCAGTGTTAAACAACTTGTATCTGTGATGATTATCTAGTTCTACAGACACCCTCCTTCTACCTCAGCCATCTTAATTTGTCCATTCGGCCAAAAGGTGAAAGCCAAATCTTCATGTTCAATTACACATTTGCTTCCTTCTCAATGGTGTTTCGTTTTCCTTTTCTATTTTAGTGGTGCTATTATATGTGTCTCCTTGGTCTTATTACATGCTCTTATTACATAAACGCATATACTTTAAGAAGGCAAGTAGGTTAGAAATCCTACTTTACATTTAACATCTCACTCTCCCCAAGAAGCTTACAAAGTAGATCCACATAAAGCAATGTTATGGGACAAAACATTAGTAAGTTTCAAGAGAATAATTATCTTTGACAATGTCCATCTCAAGGCTGTAGGTAAGCAGCGGTATAATTTCCCCTCGTTTATCCCATAAGCTTTCATTTGACTACATTAAGTTGTGATGAAGCCAGTGATTGTGTTTTCCTCCAAAGATGAGGCCCCTGAGACAGTTCCAGAGCCCCTATGAATGAGACTCCAGCCCAACCGTGCCTTTAGCAGAGCCTGTTCACATCTCCTCACACTGGGGCCACTTAAAGGTGATATTTTAAGGTTTAAGATATAGGCCAGACAACAGTGCATATAAAAGGAGATTTTCATGCACCTTATTAGTAGCAATACCAGGTCTAGGCTAAAATCAATCATGATTAGGAGCAGAAAATGCCCAAGGGAAAGGTTGCAAACCAAATGTCCACAGGGACAAGGCCGGCATGTAGGTCATGCTGGGCAAATGGCAGCCCATGAGCCAAGTCCTATTTTTGTAAGTGGCCTAATTAGAGCACAGCCAAGGCCATTCATTGATATCTTGCTTATGGCTGCTTTCGCAAGACAAGGGTAGAGCTGAGGAGCTTCAACAGAAAACACATGGCCCTAAAGCCAAAGCACATGCTCTCTACAAAAGGAGTTTGCTCACTCCCAGTGTCATAAAGAAAGAGCCCTGGATTAAGAAAGTCCTCACTGTCTTTTCTGGAAGAAAACTGATGGCACGAGTGACGAACACTGGAGTGGATAACGATACTCCAGATCAGCTTTGGGAGGCAGCAGGGAGGACTGAGGGGAGCCTGAGGCCTGTGGGAACCTGGAGAGCGGATGTCGGCAGCGGCTCTGCTCCGGCGCTCAGCTGCCAGGAGGGAGCATGGAGCAGCACTGCCAGGACCTCTGATGATTTTCAAGAGAAGGTAGGAAGCTGGGTTTTTAAATAAATAGCTCTGAAAATGTTAGCAACTAATTCAAAATTTTATTTAACATTGGCAGAGCCAGCCTCCTGCCTAAAACCTTCAATTTAAGGAAAGTAACTCTCTAATACTCAAACTATTAAAAAGCAGAAGGAGTGCATTATGGATTTTCATGCTTAGCTCCCCATTTCAACACGTTCTAGGAGAGGCTTTTCCTTTCCACTCACTGAGTTCATTTCAGATTCCTGCTTGTCCTTTGAGGAAGGAGTTGACAAAGCCATCCTGTCTAGCCTTGATTTAGTTTATAAAAAGCTCATCCAGCCCAATTCTCCCTCTGGCAAAAACAGCAATTCACCCTGCAGAGCTTTGGGTGATGTTATCATCATCGTCATCAATCATCACCATCACAAAGTGCTTTCCCTTTACCCTGCCCATGCACTGGGCTCATTATTGATCCATTTTCCTCATGTGCAACCTGAGAGTTAGGAAGATTAAACAATTGTCCATAATTATATAGCTAGAAAGTGTTGGAGTTAGAAACAAGGGCCTACTAGCCTTACCTAACTGTATTTCCATACCTACTGATTTGCTAACTCTGCTGAGAGTGTGTGTGTGTGTGTGTGTGTGTGTGTGTGTGTGTGTAGTGTACTGTAGTGTATTTTGTTTAATTCATTGGGCCTGAATTGCCCACAAAGTAGAAAGTGGCACAATAGCCAAAAGATGGTATTAATTTTTCTAGAGCTCCATCTATCATAAGAAACTAACGCTATTTTTCTGAGGTTTTACCCTGTAGAAATGGTCAGAGGAAAAATAAACCAGCCTTCACATAACAGACTGCCAGTTTCTGGTGAGCCCTGATACTGGGCATTCGCTCTCAAAGGTGCTCTAAAATTATTGAGTAAGAGCTTATTTGGGAATAAAACAATGTCACAGTCCAAGTCATTCAAAAAGTCCAGGAGCTGCATGAACAAATATGTATAAACTACTTTTCAAGTCTTAAGAAGAGACAGCACAGATCTAAAGTGTTGCCATTCTGCTCTGCCTGCCTGATATGTGTTAGCTCCAACTGCCTGATGACTACACAGTGTTCTGAAATTTCAAGGACCTATGAAAATGCTGTTGCCAAACATTCATGGTTTTTAAAACTGAATGTCTGTCATTCTCTGTGCAAACACTAGAGGGCAGTCATGTCACATTGATGGAGGCCAAGCCACGCCAGGACATTCTGAAGACTCTAATGCAAGCTACAGAATGAAAGGACTGTTTATGCAGACTTTAAAAGGGGAAAAACACACAAACCTGAAAATAATTTAAAGTATTAAGTAGGGTGTTCGATATTAATCCACTGCTTATGTAAAATGTTTTATGTGCCAGGGGCTTTCTTCTATTTCTCACCTTATGCTAAGCATACTTTTTTTTATGCACATATGTTTAAGAAGGAGGTATATAGTGGTTTGTTTGCGTAAGATCCCCACAACCAAATAATATCACTGCAGCAATGGAAATCAGATCAATGACTACTGCTAAATGTACTGCTAAACTAAGTATGTCCTTGGTTTGCTTTTTGTTTTCCCCACTCAATAGTCACCAGCAGAGCTCATCTATGTGCAGATGTTGGGAGAATCCTGAATACCCATTCATCCAGGGTATAGCCAGCTCTACCCTCCCCATCCAAGAAGGGAAAAGAGTCTCAGCTCACAAGTCACAGGCCTGGTGGCCACATACCTATGAGTCCTCATTCAACTCCTTTCCCTCATGAGTTTGAATGCACATGAAGGAGGCCAGGACCCCTTATTAAATAGTTTTTGAACTCCTCAGAGTGCCAAGGAACTCACTGCAAAGTTTGATGTCAGAAGGCATAGGAAGTTCCACTTAATGAGATGACCCAATCAAGTAATGCCTCTAAAGGCCTCTGGTGAGAAACTGGAGGTGGGGCCAGGGATTGAGGGGGCTCTAGAGTCCCAGGGGTCTCTAATGTGATCCACACAGCCATGCGAACGAGGCAGAAAGGGAAGCAAGGCACTAAGTGGTTAGGGGACATGCCGAAGCCAGGTGGCTGGGGTGGCGGGAACAAACTCATCTTATTACTAAACAGCCAGCCCATCATTTTGCCTACTAAGTGCACCTGAATGCAGAAGCATAAAGATCTGCCTCTATCATCTATTACCGAGAGGACTTTGTCAGGAGATGTGGCCTTCGAAAGTCCCTATTTCCTCAAAAATAAAAAGAGAAATAGTCATAATAACAGCTAAATTCGCAGAATGTGTGCCATATGCCAGGCACTACGCTCAGTGTTTTACATGCGGTAACACATACATAGGTCCCCCTAAATAACTCCATAGGGTAGGTGTGGTTATTATTGCCATCATGCAGGGGAGAGACTGAAGCACTGAGAGGTAGAGGAGCTGAAAATAAGTAAGAGAGCAGTGCATACACCTGGCAGCCTGGTCCCAGAGCCCGGACTTCTTACAAATCTGCCCCAACTACTGACTGTGAGAAGAAACAAACTACATGATATCTGTGTACTCTTGAACAGGAGAGCGCTGCAGCCAAAATGAGAGTCGATGTGATGTTGTAATAATCACCTATGGTCCATATTAGGTGATGTAGCATTACAGCCCAAAGGGCTGTGTAATTCTTAACCCTGAACAAAATGACAGATATGAAGGGGAGTCGGAGCTAAGACTGTGCATAGAGAATAAAGGAATTCTGATAACTGATAGGTAACAAAGGCCTTGGCTGCATTTTTTTTCAAATATATCTGATAGATTAGCAGAAAGAAGAATGACCAAAATGACCTTTATTCCATTTAGGAGGATTTGTGTTCCAAATTTAACAGAAGGGACAACAGAGAAGGTTGTAGAATACCTGGTTCTGCAGGTTCTTTCTTTTAGGTAAGATGTGTATTTACCTAGAAGGTTCCAGAGAGCTCCTGCATAGAGTAATGTGAAGGTTCCCCAGGGCCCTAAAGTCCTATTACCATTATCTTTGTGAGAGACCAGAAATCACATTTCTAATCACATTCCAAGCTCCACCAGGGAAATTTAAAATGGCCCAGCCTCTCAGTGGACAATTCATCAGTGAAGTAATTTACTGCCAGCCAGTGCTTTGCATTTGTGACATGGAGTTGAAGAGGGTTTTGTGGGGGCTAGGCTGAGGTGTAAGGGCGGTGCTGGCTGAGAGAAGAAATAAAATCCATGATGGAAGAGATAGCTGATTGCTGCCCATTGAGAGCAGGAGCAAAAGGCTGCAGGGGCCTAGTTGGGCCCAGCTGTGCCCAGCTCTCTTTCATCTCAGAAAACAGAAGTGGATTTGTTATGTCATGAGAATAACAATAACCAACATTTCCTGAGCACCTATGATGGCCAGAAACATTCCTAATCCCTTTATATGGAGGGATTTCTCAAATATATTATTATCACTATCTTATAAATGGAGAAATGGGGCCACAGAGCAATTAAGTAACTTGCCCAGTGTCATAAAGCCAGTGAGTGACCGAGTCAGTTCTTGAATCTAGCATGTCTGAACCATGGGGCCCACATTCCCAACAGCCCACTTTCAGGGAACTAGCCTAAGTGCCCATCAGCAGACGAGTGGATTAAAAACCTGTGGTACATCTACACAATGGAATACCATGCTGCTGTATCAAGGAAGGAACTCCTACCATTTGCAACAGCATGGATGGACCTGGAGAGCATTACGATAAGCAAATTGAGTCAGTCAGAGAAAGATAAATATCACATGATCTCACTCATTTGTGGAACAAAATGAACAACATAAACTGATGAACAAAAACAGATCCAGACAGAGAAGCATTGATCAGATTGTCAAACCGCAGACGGAAGGTAGGGGAGGGTGAGGGTAAAGGGGAGATATCAACCAAAGGACTTGTATGCATGCATATAAGCCTAACCAATGGACATAGACACCAGGGGGGTGAGGGCATGAGGGGGGTAGTGGTAAAGGGAGGGTAAGGACACATGTGTGATACCTTAATCAATAAAGAAAAAAGAAAAAAGGAACTAGCTTTAGAGTAGGGATACCCCAAAATGCTCTCGTTCAGGAACTTGATGGATTTGGGAAACTGTCAGCTGTGCAATTATGTGCAGACCCGAGAATGACCTAAAACCCTAAGCCCAGGGCCTGCGCCTCAAAGAGTGCGGTAACAAAGGCCCCTGGTGCCTGTGTGCTTTTGAAAGTTAGCCTTAGTTTTTAAAAAACAATGTCAAATATCCTCTCAATGAAAATATAAGAGAAGCTCAGAAAATGAAAGACCGGAATTTCAGTGGTACCAGGAAGGCAGGGGAAGGACTGGCAAAGGCAGAAAGGAGAAGGGTGGGTCTCAGGAGTCCTGAAAAAGGGAGCTCATAACATTTTTTAACAAATCAAATTTAAGTGTGAGATCCAAGACCAGCTTCAACAAATTTACTTGTTTCTCGTAAGGGAGAAAAGATGACAGCCAGGTACAGCGGCCAATGGTGAGCTTGTCCTACCTTACCATTGTGCCCATACGTGGATGTCTCATGTACTAAAAAGCAATTCAGCCAAGTCCTATTTTGGCAGAACAACGGGAGGGAACACTTGTAAACCCCTTCCAGTCAGACTCAGGGACACCCCCTCACCCCCCACCCCAGTGGGCTACTGCATGTGGGGGATCATGCGCCCCAGGTGGCAGCCTAATATACTGCCTATACAGAGCTAGTCTTCCTCAGTCTTCCCATTTTTAAGCTTAAAATTTTGTTTATCAACAGACTTTTTGAAAGAGTCACCAGAAACCATAATATATTTTTGTTAGAGGAGAATCTTGCCAATAGTGCAAGTGGCTGTTCCAAGAACTGTTAAGTGATTTGTCAACAAAATGGGAGGAGAAATTGTAAGGTTATCCTATGTATATAGATAATTAAGTACTTTGTAATGATGGTATTTTATCAGCTTTAAAGCCTCCTATTGCTGCCATTGATAAAGGAGAAAAGCACTCAGTAAATTCTATTTCTTTTTTCTCTCTTCTAAACACCTATCAATGAATCCAGGCTCATCTAAAATACTCTTCTCTTGGTCCCATTTAGCTCCAAGCAGATTCTTTCCTTTTCCAATCACACACACACACAAAAACAATTTATGAAAATATCTTGACGGACCCACAGTTTTAGAGAAGCGGTGTTGGAGCTATCTCCAAATGTATTCATATTTTTTAAAGGTGTTTTAATGAGAAAGCAATCCCCAGGAGCAATGAAATGTATAATTAGAAAGCAATGGTGTTTGGGGCCGCAATTATAGCCATGATTGAATACATAAGCCTGTGGCAGAATTAGAACATGATTATTTCTTTTTCTAAATTTCCTTTAAACAAGTTTTGCAAATCTACTGTGGAAATATGAGCCACCCTTTTATCTGCACAGCTCCTCTGACCTCACCTCCCCTCCGCTCCAGGGCTGGTGAGCCTTACTGAGCAGCGATAAGAGAGTGTGTTGTACAACAGCACCTCACTCTTGCTCTTAAACTGGCTGGTTTTCGATCCTGCTATGAGGCTTTTGTGGCTGGGCCTGTAAGTCATTTCCCAGTGGACGAGTGTGCTGCAGCCTGAACTCTGGGGGACAGAGTCACCAGTGTGTAAGGAGAGAGCAGACGCCCAGTGAGAGAATCCAGGCTCGCACACAGGCTGCTCTGTGGCCTCAGTTGACACAGCAGTGATATGTGGCTGGTGTGTGGCTCTTTGTGGCTATGAGTAGGGATATTCAGGTTTATATATTTATTTTGGGGATATGAGTTGCTAGAAGGTCAGGATGTTTGAAATAGGAGCTTTTAAAATAAAATTTTAGTTATTCTCTGTGCAATCGTTTGAAGACTTGGATGAATTTTCCTGTTGCTCTGACTTTTTAGTTAAAATTGAAAAAAAACAAAACAGGAAACTATCCACTGGGATTGAAATGGAGAGGACCCCATTCCTTCAGAATTTCATACTAAGTGCATGTGGCTGGACCAACAATTTTTAAAATATCCATTAAAAAGTTAATAATTCAAGTTCTGACATGTATTTCCTCACAAAGAATACAAATGTGCTTTAGAGATCATTTAACTCTTCATTAAAGTTGGTCTGGAAAAAATTGATGCCAGCCATTCTCAAGTATCACATGATATGCTTAATTAAAGAACAATTCTTTAAAATATTATCCCATTTGCTACCAACTTCTCGACCTCATCCTGCCATACATCACACTTACCTGGTAGGCCTGTAGCTCCGGGCAAACCCTTGGGACCTCTTCCTGGAGGGCCACGTTCTCCCTTTTCTCCCAGGTCACCTGCACAGTGTTAGAGAAATGTTATATTTCTATATATCTATAAAAAATAAAGCTCTGTAATTTTAAACTTTAATCAAAGCCCAAATTCTAAAACCAAAAGGTCATAAAATTGCCACAACTAGATTGTAGCAAGGCAAAAATCAAGTTAATTATAATAATGGATCTAAGGGGGGAAATCAAATAACCATAGTCATAGATGCTGAAAAGACATTTGAAAAAACTGAACACATATTCCTGATGCAACAGTCAATAAAATAATAATCAATGTCTACCTCCTTAACATGAAAAAAACCTACTCTCTTCTCTCAACCCAAAAGCTAGCCTGATGCTTAGTGGGAAACATGGTAAGCAGCCCCACTACAATCAGAACATTATAAAGATTCCTCCTGTATCACTATTAACTTATCATTTGGTTTGCCAAGTTAAGACTATCTGTTTCCAGGTGCTGTGTGTGTGTGTGTGTGTGTGTGTGTGTGTATATATATATATATATATATATATATATATATATATATAAAACCCTAGAAAATCAACTCCAGATATACTACAAATAATAAGATAATTCAGTAAAATGGCATGATACAAAGTGAATATATAAATCAATAATTTTCATATATAAAAAATCAGTAATTGGTAGTGAAAAATGATACCATCTGTAATAGCAATTAAAGTAGTAAATACTAGGAATAAGTTTAATCAGAAATATGCAAATACAACATGAAAACACTTGATATTTCTAAAGGATGTGAAAAGACTGAGGAATGTTCTCATCTGGAATGACATCATCATAACAGTCGTCAGTTCACCCTACGCTGAATTTTCATCATGAGCCCAATAAAAATACAGATTTTTTAAACCAGAGAGGTGATTCTGAAGTTTGTATAGAAAAAACACATAAAACAGAATAGCCATAAGAATTCCCAAAAGAAAAGCAACTTGAAGGGAATTAATCCTACCAAATATTAAACTGTTAAATATTGTGGGACTGGTACATGAGTAGACAGACCAGTGAAACAGAATAGAAAATCTAAAAACAGGCCCAAATACACATAGGAATTTGGTTGTTTTAAAGGTGTCATCTCAGAGTGGGAAAAAGTTGAATAATTTGATAAGTAGTCTTGCAAAAGTGAGTAGCCTACTTGAAATAAAACATGTTGGATCTATTTCTCACACCACAAGCCGGAATAAATGGCTAATGTGTCAAATATTTTAAATGCAATTTAAGAACCAAAAGAAAACAAGGGAGAATTATTTTACCACCTCAGATTCGAGTTGGCCTTTCTTGTATGATATGAAGAGTTCTAACTCTAACATGAGGAGTTCCTAAAATCAATACAAAAAGGCCAACAACACAATAAATAATAAACAAAATACACGAGTAAAAAAAGTCTGTAAAATGAGACTGGCTATCATCAACAAATCAACAAACGACAAGTGCTGGAGAGGATGTGGAGAAAAAGGATCACTTGTGCACTGCTGGTGGGAATGCAGACTGGTGCAGCCACTATGGAAGACAGTATGGATTTTCCTTAAAAAACTGAAAATGGAACTCCCATTTGACCCTGTGATCCCACTCCTAGGAATATATCCCAAGAAACCAGAAACACCAATCAGAAAGGATATATGCACCCCTATGTTCATAGCAGCACAATTCACCATAGCTAAGATCTGGAAACAGCCTAAGTGTCCATCAGTAGATGAATGGATTAGAAAACTGTGGTACATCTACATGATGGAATACTATGCTGCTCTAAAAAGGAAGGAACTCTTACCATTTGCAACGTCATGGATGGAACTGGAGAGCATTATGCTAAGTGAAATAAGCCAGTCAATGAAGGAAACATACCACATGATCTCACTCATTCATGGATAATAGAGACCATTATAAACTTTTGAACAATAATAGATACAGAGGCAGAGCTGCCTCAAACAGATTGTCAAACTGCAGCAGGAAGGCCGGGGAGGGTTGGGGGGCAGGAGGTAGGGGGGTAAGAGATCAACTAAAGGACTCGTATGCATGCATATAAGCATAACCAGTGGACATAAGACACTGGGGGATAGGGGAGGCTAGGGGACTGTCTAGGGCGGGGTGATAAAATGGACACATATGTAATACCCTTTGTAATACTTTAAGCAATAAAAAAAAAAAAAAGTCTGTAAAATGAAATAAAAGGCTCTTACCTATATAAAAACATTCCCTGACTTCACTCTCATAACAGAATTAATGTAAACTTAGGATAAATAAGGATGCTATTTTAACCTACATGATCAGCAAAAATTCCAAAGTTTAATTAAATATATGCTAGCTGTTGAAAAATACTCTATCATGCATTGCTGATAAGAGTGTGAATTGGTACAGTCTCTTGGAGGGTAACTTAACAATATCTATCAAAATTATAAATAGAACTACCATTTTACCCAGCAAGTCCACTTCTAGGAATTTACTCTAGAGATATAGAGCCTATGTTGATATTTGTACAAAAAGGAAACATAGGCAGTGGTGCTCACTGAAGCCTTACTATAATAGCAGAAGACTGAAAACACTCTGAATGTCCATGAAAGAGTGATATACATTTTGGTAATTCCACAGAATGGAATACTACGCAGCTGTGAAGAAGAATCAGGAAGCTCTTTGAAATGATCTTCAAGACGTTGTTAAATGAAAAACACACGGTCCAGATCACTTACTACAAGACCATATGGCTTGTTTTTTAAAGAATCTAGGGCAAATACACTATATTCATATATCCTTGCATATCATAGTTAGTAAGGATGTAGAAGAAATTAACAATAGTGATGACTTCAAGGGAAGAATAAAGAAACCTCAGCAAATGGGAGACATGAGTGATAGAAAAAACTCTCTGCTAAATATTTTCTATATATTTTAAATTTCTTAAATAATGTAAGTTTAGTATTACCAAAAAATAAATTAATGAATTTCCAAATGTTAAAGTGTGCTATCAAAAGTGCCTACATTTTACTATGGACTCATTATTTACAGAGAATGGGGTTTGGATTGGTACCAACCATGTGTATTTGTATGACAGTTGATTACATTCAGGGAATCGGCAGTCACAGAACAAAGCTGCTTTAATATCCTGGTGCCTGCAGAGACTAAACCCAGAAACTCGGCCTCATTAACAAAGTGTTCCGATGCCTTACTCAACTGGTCCTGAATGACTTCTAGTGCTCCCAGTACAAGCAGGCATTATCCTACTCTCTCATTAGTATTGTATTATATTATTTTCTACTAGAAAATGCAATGGTATTTTGTAATGAATTCTATACAAAATCATTTTCCCCAAACATCTGTATCAGCCCAACCTCATTTAATACTGAGTCTCTGTAATGACTTAAAAACAAAGGCATGTATAAAACAAAAATGGGAAGCATATATGTACAACCATTGATATATTAGTAAATAGTCAACCATCTCTCATTATGAAGGAATGTTTAGTTATCATACTTTGATTTTAACTGTGAATGTCCTTGTGTGGATATTTTTATGCTGAAACAACTACATTTTCAAAGCAATTTAAATTTATGTAAATACTGTGTAAGGAACAGAGCTCAGGACGGACTCATATTCACATAAGCTACTTTTTTCACACTCATCATTAATCTAGTCTTCCTGTATTAGGAAAATATGACAATTGGCATTTTTAAAACTAACAGCTGAAGCACTCTTGTTAACTTAGCAATTTAAATGTCATATCACTGCATTTCTGGAGACTGGCAATGAGAAGAGAATCTTTAAAGGTGCCGTATTTTTTCATACATGAGATGAAATTATAAATTAAAATGCAACTTTCACACAGATAGTGAAAGCTAAACACATTCAGCATGAAGCCATGACAACTTGAAAATGTTGCTTGCAAGGAGGAAGACTGCTGTCTTAGTTGTGATGCTGTATTCTGGTACTGGTCATAAGGAAACAAATTTCAGATGGGCTCCAAGACAGCCATGCTGCAGACTGCTGTTCCACAGCCTGGTTCTGTTTGTCACCAGGGTTAATCTACTTCTTCAAGGCCTGAGCCCGCCTTCTTCTGAGATGTTCAAAGAGCAGCTTAAAGAACTAACGGTCCACCTTTGTTAGCCTATTGTGTCATAAAATACATATAAAAAGCTTATAAAATCAGCTTTACATAAGGTATGAAGCAAAGAACACAGTTTGAAGAGAAAAACAGCTTATTATGAACAGAGTGGCTAAAACTAAATAAATTTTCATCATTCCATCGTTGCTCTTTATTTAATTTGTTTGAAAGTTATTATTGAAGGCCCATCGTCATGGGACAGCTTAATATTTTAAAAAGTGTTGGTCACAGTATGACTGTACTTTCTCAAACCTTCACTCACATACTGACATGCCTGTCTGACTCACACTGAAATATCTGGAAAAATATGCAGCTTTACTCATAAGAACTTAAAATGAATCCACACTGTGAACATTCAAAAATGGTATTTATGTCACCAAAGACTGACTTAATACTAAGGAAAGTGAACATAGGCCGTTAGATGTCTCTCTTGCTCCTGCTTGAGTACACACATAAAATGTGCACCTTGCATGGGCTTTGGCCCTAAGATTTTTGCATAATATTATATGAAACATGTTGATAAAAAACAAAAACATAACATATGTATAAAAGACTTAAGCTCTGAGAATCACTTGAGGCCTTTTCTACTGGCTCCTATTGAAAGTGTGCTACTGTGTTTTTCAGAGTAATTTTTAGGAGGAAAATAGTGATTTACTTAAGACATAGCCTGAACTACTAAGAGCTTTAGTAAAACTTACTTCTTACTTACATGAAAATTTCTCTAGGAAAACCATCTCAAAGTGACAACATGGCAGAGCAAGGCTCCATACCTTTATGAGGGATGGGGAAAGGCAACAGCGGAATATGAAATGCATCTCTCTTCTCTAATTGGCTGAACATTGATGTCTCAAATGGGAAGTGCTTCTTCTCACGGAAAAGGTGCTCTGTAACCTTTGGATGGTGAAACACTATGCTTTCTATTACATGCCATTGTTAATGAATGTGGGGGGACAAGAGAGGTCAAGGCCAGTGACCTAGAATCATACATTCCCAAGTGTGTGACAGCATTGACTGATAAAGAAAATCTGATTACTTTTTCCGCATACACCCCAAGTTTTAAGAAATGAAACATGAAAAGGTGCTGCTTTAAAGGAATCCAATGACAAGAAAGAGATGGAGGGCGCTGGGAGAGAAAGTCTTTTAGAAAAAAAGAAAAGGACTGCATCACTTCTAGACTATAGACTGCGTCATGAATCCTGAAGGAAAATTAGGGGGAAATTCCTTATATGATCAAGCTGTGCTTGACAAATGGACTTAGTGGTGGGAAGACATTGCCCACGTTCCAAATATAGAAATGTACCTTTCTCCCCCTCAAAATTAGGTTTACCTCCTAGGGCCAAATCAGCCCAGCCACAAGTCAGTGCTGTTAAGAGATTTCCAGCCTGGCCAATGTGGCTTAGTGGTTCAGAGTCGACCTATGAACCAGGAGGTCACGGTTCATTTGATTCCCAGTCAGGGCAATGCCTACGTTGTGAGCTCAGTCCCCAGTGTGGGTCGTGCAAGAGGCAGCCAATCAATGTTTCTCTCTCTCTCATCATTGATGCTTCTAACTCTCTCTCTCTTCCTTCCTCTCTGAAATCAATAAAAATATTTTTTAAAAGGGCTTTCTGGACCGTTTTCAAACATTTCATCTTTGTTTCTGTGGTCCTCAGCCCTAGTTGCACATTGAAATCACCTGCGGTGTATTTTTAAATTCCAACGCCCAGACCAATTACATCAGAATCTCTGGGAATGGGACCCAGACGCGAGTCATTCCTAAAGCTCCTCAGGTGGTCCCAGCACGCAGCCCGGCCTGTGGAGGGCAGCTCTGGGCCGCCTCTCCTAACGGAGCAAGTCTACACTTTGCGATTTTAAAGGAATCAGATGGGATTTGAGGAGAGTTCTGTTACTAACTCAAAGTTAGGCTCTACCCAAATAGGGAGACTTCCTTTTAGCCAAGGACCACAGGGCTGTGGCTTCTATAGGCCCTGCAGGTGTCCCTTTTCAGAAAAGCAGGAAAATGGGCCTCGTGCACTTAGCTGCATGGGAAGCCGGCCTCTTGTTAGAACGCAGACTGCTGGGCCCCACCTCCAGTTCTGACCAGTGGGTCTGGTGGGCTGGAGAGCCTGCACTCTTAACAAGGTCTCTCCCTGGTGCTGCGATGCTCCTGGGGCCACTCTTTCACAACCACAGCTCCCGAGTGAACCCCCGAGAGCTAAGAAGACATTCTAGGCGCGCCGACACAACGGAGCCAACTAAGTCAGCCATCGCCCAAGGTAATGGAGCTTCTTAAAATGGTTTACAGAATGAAGGCGAACTAACCGTAAAGCACCTACGGCATGAGTTTCTAAACTAACAGCTAAAAGCAGGACAGCAATGACTGCCGATGCGATTTTCTCAGATAAATTTTTTCTCCAGTTCTCTTTAAGATAAACTCTGAGCTCTCTCTATATCTGGTTTTGTCTAGCCTCTGAAAACTCTGAAATGGTGCCAGGCTTACAAGAGGCCCCAGTCAGGGCTCATCTATTAACATGAACACTCCAAAAAAAATGTAATTAAGGAAATTATTCCAGCTGAGGGTATAGTTAGCCAAATGCATCAGCAATTCATTTATAGATCCAAAAAGGCAGCTTGCTTGCCCTCTGACCATTCACACCATAATATTTAATCCTAATTGGAGCACCACCATTTTAAAAATAAGTCTTTCTCTCGTTTATTTTATGCCACACCTTTCTGAAGTTCCCCGGAGAGCTGTCAGTCACTCATCATGATATAGAGCAGTAGTTCTCAACCTTCTGGCCCTTTAAATACAGTTCCTCATATTGTGACCCAACCATAAACTTATTTTCGTTGCTACTTCATCACTGTAATGTTGCTACTGTTATGAATCATAATGTAAATACCTGATATGCAGGATGGTCTTAGGCGACCCCTGTGAAAGGGCTGTTTGACCACCAAAGGGGTCTCGACCCACAGGTTGAGAACCGCTGATATAGAAACTCCTCATTTTATCTAGTCGTCTCTGTACATGATCCAGGGCACACACACACCCCAAGATGGCATACTCACCTCAACTAGCAAATGCCATTTGAGGCAACCAGTCCTTCTGCAAGTCCTATTTAATACCTAACACACAACCCTATTTTTCTGAAAAAAAAAAAAAAAAAATACTGGATACCAGAGCTTAACGTGCTTTAAGTAGAAGGGGAAGAAACAGACTCTCTCATGCTCCCTCACACGTTAAAGGAGGAATGAAGTTAGATTGTACTTCAGAGCTGGGGAAAAAAGTCCATCAAAACCAAACATCCAAGGTCACATTTTAGAAGAAGGGAGAGGCAGCTTCAACTCATAATGTAATTTTTCTTATGTCCTGCCAACCAAGTTTGTTCGTTTCAGTAACCGATGCAAACATCCTAAGGCTGGTTGTCATCTTAGGAGACCTCTACACTAATTTTAGAGTCTGAGAAAAGTAATAAACAGCTGGGTGATCCTGTTCTAGGTTCTGTTGTTTAGTTTGAACGATGGCGTTGAGGCAGCGTATAATTGGAAAAGGTCAGTGCTGGAAGGCAAGGGACCTCAATGCTGGTGTTTACTCTGCTGTTGTCGTAGAGCAAGGTCAAGGGAATACCAGGTAACAGTTTTCTAATCCTCACCATCAGCATCGCAAAAGAGAATAACATATCATAGCTCACAGAATACTGGAGCCCGGTAGGACATGCGAATACACCTGAAAAGGGACTGTGTGTGTTCCTTGGTTCCACCTGGGCAAAAAGGCTTACCTTTAGGCCCCCTCAAACCAAGAGCACCAGGGGGCCCTTTCATGCCTGGGAGGCCACGAAGTCCCATCTGGCCCGGGAAGCCATTCTCTCCAGGGGGCCCCGGGGGACCAGGGAGTCCAGGCCTCCCGGGGAGGCCGGAAGCTCCTGAGTCTGGACGCTTGAGACTAGCAGCCATCTCAGCAAGATGCTCTAAAAGATAATAAACAAAACAGCCCAGAGAAGTCAGAGACATGACAGGAATACAAACGAAAAGAGAGGTATTTCAAGTGCCTTTAAATAAAAAAAAAAAAAGAAATGTGTCACCAGAACTTCAAAATTGGTGGGGAGAAGTGAATCAAGTTGGATCATTTTCCCAGGGGCTCCCTGCCAGGAAGCTTCGTGGGGCTGTTCTATTCAGCTCTGCCTGGATATATTTGGTCCTGCTGGTGTGAGACCAGGGACAAAGGGATGGGAATAAAAAATAAAAAACTAAACTGCAGGGCCCTGGGGTGAGTGGTGCTCTAAAAGAATGAGGGTGTCACCTGCATCCTGACTTGTTATCGGAAATCCCAGGATGGGCACAAAATGAGTTTCTTCGCAGAGGTAGAATGATGTCCAGAGCTTTTTAAAAGCCAAGGACAGCATCCAGAATGAGTATTGAGACACCATTTGAGGCCTCGCCTCACAGGTTTAGCTTGAAGATACTAAGTAATTTGAAATACTTTGCGAATTCATGACTTCTTAAGAATCCTTCTTCTCAAAAGTTTTTTTCATGCTTGGAGTAGACAACGAACATTAAAAATAGCCCGCTTCCTGGGAATGGTCACAGTCTGTCTTAAACATTAATAACTTTGTGGGCTTTTTCAGGAACCATTAAATAGATTAAGAATCATCCACTAAAACCATAGAGAACAAGGCAATGTTCCCAGTATAACACTCTAAGGAACAAATTCTAATGGAATATGTTTTCATGCTTTAGGGTGTAAAGGAGAATAGGATTTGGAAACACATTTCTAACCAATATTTTAAAACTGTTTCAATGTATTGAGTATGCTAAGTGTGCCTTACATAAGAAAGAGCTAGTATAAAGTCACAATTTTCAGGATACATGATGTTTAAAATGGAAGTATCCTTTCAAGATGTCTGCAGTGAAGAGATTATATGGTTTTCAAATACAGAGGTGACGGTTTTGTTCTGGAAAACTCTACAAGTCTATGAGACAAATTAGACCATCTCATGAGCATACAAAGAAGAGTATTCCTTTCTGCTAGGAGTAGTTCCAAACAGAATAAGACAGTCACTTGCCCGAAAGCCCCAGGGTGGCCAGGTCTCCGGCTACAGGAGGATTTGCACACCTCGTTTTCAGTGTGATTTCAGAACTAGGCAGATTCTGAAACAGCTGTGGCAAACAGCAATTGCCATAGCTACAGGGCAGTTAAGGTAAAGGTTAACTAATGTGAACATATGTCACCATTTTGGTAAAATACCAGTTCTTGGTTTTCAGTAAAGGTGGTGCATGAGTAGCCATACTGTCCTCCTGCTTCTTACGGCTGGAGTCTGTCAAATACTCCTCACGTGATCTACAGAGAGAGCCTGGGTCAGAGCTAGGCACTCACTGAGTGGCAGGGTGTTGAAGAAGGGAAAGATACCTGAGAATTGTAGTTTCAACAGGGAAAAGTGTGTGTGTGTGTGTGTGTGTGTGTGTGTGTGTGTGTGTTTTCTTATAAATTAATACCTTTGGCCAAAAGAAGTCCCAGGCTAATCCAGAAAGGCAATATTTTTTTTCTTTGAAGCTATAAGCTATTGTGATAACGACCGATTGGATAAAACAGAACTGACATGAGTATTATTTAAAAAGTCCCTCCTTTAGAGCATACAAAAAATCAAGCATTATGATTTATTTACCTTGCATGACCCTCATGCACACCTGCTTAATGTGCTGATCTGTCGGTGCTCTCCCCTGCGGCAGGAAAGGAGAAGGCAGTTATGCACGGAACCATAGACAGGGCTCTGTCACAGGGTAAACGGACAGACGCGGCAGGGACAGGTGGCGGGACTTACAACAGGACAACTGCCCACACTGCCCAGGAGCGGGTGTCCGGACTAGCCAGGCAGCCCCGACCCCTCGTGCTGTGGGATGGAGTCCCCACAGAGAAAGGGTGGACACTGCCGGCCACTCACCGGAGGGCCCTCGATGCCAGGCAGGCCGGTGGCGCCCTGTTCTCCCTGCACACCTCGGGGTCCCGGTGGTCCTTTTGGTCCCTCCACTCCGGGAAGCCCCCGACCGCCTTCAGGCCCCCTCAGGCCCGGCTCCCCGGGGTTACCCACCTAGAACAAAGGCACAGGGTGACACCAGGACTAAACACAAGTCTGCTTAGGGTTGATACAATATTAATATTCAAACTTGGAGGTTTACTACATTCTGTTCATTCCGAGGTGAAAATTTCTCAGCGTAGACACACAGTGCCGCACCACCCACCCGTCTCTGAATTCCAGTTCAAGCGAACTTTTAAAGAATCTTCCCTTTTTGCATAGTTACCATTTCAAATTGGTAATTGAAATAATGCATCTTTAAAACCACATTCTTAATACTTTAAGCCACTTCCAAAGAGCAAGTTAGCTGTTAATAAGGCTTGTTAACTTTTTCTTTCCACAAAAAGGCCACCGAGTTCTTACATGTTACTTTGTATATCACCAATACAGAAAGCATAAAACAAAGATATCTCTAAGAACAGAAGGCATTTAGCTTTTATAAGATTCTTTGGAGAATTTGAAGATGCCAGATATATCCAGCAATTATAAAATACTAACATGAACTAAATCAATACAGGTAAAACATCACATTTACAACATTGCATTTAAAATACTGAAACAAAAAGACTAAGTCCATAATTTAAGTATTGAAAAGTTAAAAATCTAAATATTGACAAAGTTCGAAATAAACTGTTTCCTTGGCACAAAAGCATAATCACATTAGATTTTTGTTTTCTGGAAGCAGACTACTGAAAGCATTTAATGGAGTCCTCGAGTACAATAACTGCTTTAGAAAGAGACTGAATAAATTCACTTTTTGTTAAACTACCTCGGGTAGAATGTGTGGTGCAGTAGTTACAATGTGCTGTTGTTTATAGAATAAGAATCTACACTAATAAAAGAGAAAAATGGTAATTGGCGTACGACGATACCCTTTTCATTGGCTAATCAGGGCGATATGCAAATTAACTGCCAACTAAGATTGGCAGTTAACTGCCAACAAGATGGCGGCTAATTTGCATATGTAGGCACAATGCAGGGAGGCGAAAGGGAAAGCAGGAAGAAGCCCCCTGCCACTGACAGTGATCTGAAACCCAGGGGGTAGCTAAGAGCTGGGGGGCAGGGCAAAGGCAGCCCTGGGGCTGCCTTTGCCCTGCCCCCCAGCCATGATCAGAGAATCAGGCGCCTTTTCTGCCCTGGCCAGTGATAGCAGGAAGTAGGGGTGGAGCCAGCAATGGGAGCTGGGCACGGTCGAAGCTGGCAGTCCCAGGAGCTAGGGGCCCCTTGCCTGAACCTAAAGCGAAGCCCACGATTGCGGGGCCGCTGCAGCTGTGGGTCCCTGCTGCCCGGGCCGGACGCGGCCCCCCCCACCCCCCCGCTGCCACTGCAGGTCCCCCCTGCCCGGGCTGGACACCTAGGCCAGAGGCATCAGGCCTGGGCAAGGGGCCGATCCTGTGATTGGAGGGTGATGGGGGTCAACGCCTGAGGGCTCCCAGTATGTGAGAGGGGGCAGGCTGGGCTGAGGGACACTCCCCCCACACACACACCCAGTGCACGAATTTCGTGCACCGGGCCCCTAGTGAGAAGATAAAAGAACAGAAGGCAGCAAGGGATGCTAAAGTTCAAGATACGAATGTTCATAAAGCAACTTAATCCTGCTTCCTTTTCATATGAAACATTTCTCTAGAAAAAGCTCTTTGAAACACTCAAATGTCTCAAACCGAAGGGAAGAAGGCAATGAAGCAATGCGTTCACCAGACACATCTAAAGAAAGCTCAGCAAGTGTGCTTTTTCCAATCTCTCTTTATGCAAAAAAACAAAAAAAAATTATATTCATCTAAGTCAACCTGTCAAAATTGCTCCCAGGAAGAAATTACGGCTTAAAAGACTTCCCGAAAGGCAGTGTCAACAGGGAGAGCGAAGGATGTGCAATGGGACATTGCTGGGGAGTTGTCAGGTGACTGGCGTGCAGAACTGTAACAGCTTCTGAAGCAAGCCCGAGGAGAAGCCAACGTGAATGCAGAAATGCATTAGCGAACTGGCAGAAAACAAAGGAGGCCAAATCAGTGCAGGTTCTGCCGACAATGCTAAAATATTGCTGGAATAAGAGACAAGAAATTTTTGATGAAGAGATCAAGGCGCCAGGACATGATAAGGACCCTGGATCTCTGGGGGGAAATTCCTTGGGTGAGGAGAGGTATTCTAAAGTAGAAACAGCCTTCACCTGCTATCAAGTTTGTCTACGCTGAAATCACTGAGGACAGCAACAGTCTTCCTGTTAGTAACTATTTCCCCTGATTCGAGAACAGTGCACTTTAATTTCATCAGTATCACCTGGGTCATGTTGGAGAAGACGGGGGTAGGAAGGGAGGTGAGGAATCAAGAGCTAATTCCTAGTATTACATCCAAATTTAAATGAAGTGATCACTGCATTGTTCATTTTTCTTTTATGGCTTGAACATTAGCAATTATTGCTACACTATGAAATAGCATCTTTATTACCAAATTCTAAGATGGTTTCTCGTTTACAGGTTCTCAATCCCAAACCATTTCCGTCTAAGAGTCTTAGGCAGAAAGATGTTACTTGGAGCTTGAGACTGTCCCATGGCGTTTAGAGGCAGTATGTAAACAGCTAAGTCAATACAACTTAGTCATAATTTCCCCCTCGGTGGTGTGTAAAGAGCCCCGGGCTGGGCTTTGTGACCACGTCTGGGGGAGTCTTCCCAGAGAAAGTGGGGCTGAATGCATAGGCGGAGGCAGCTGTTTTAAGGAAAGAAACAGAAGGCAGCAGGCTCGGCGACAGCACGCCGTGTAAGAACTGCAAACAGATGCAGTTCCAGACATGGAGGAGGAGAGAGGAGACAGGCAAGGCAGACACTTTGTCAGAAGCTGTGCACACCTTGCTAAGAATCCGATTTTACTCCATGAAATGTTATTCCTGAAGGATTTTAAGCAGAGCAGGGATAGTGTGTTCTATCTTCTCTGTCTAGATGTCCATGGCTGCCACAGGATCATATGTTGGACAGGGATGGAGAGGAGTGGGGGAGATTCTTGAAACAGGAAGGACTTGGAGACTAGCTGGCAGCTGGTGGTTAGTGACATCTGAGATTGAGATCTGAGCTTCATCTTTTCTCCTTACACTGAATTTTTATTGCCCTGGTGCCGTGGTCGGCAAACCGCGGCTCGCAAGCCACAAGCGGCTCTTTGGCCCTTTGAGTGTGGCTCTTCCACAAAATACCGCGTGCGGCACACAGTGCGATTGAAACTTCGTGGCCCATGCGCATAAGTCGGTATTTTGTGGAAGAGCCACACTCAAGGGCCAAAGAGCAGCATGTGGCTCGCGAGCCATGGTTTGCCGAGCCGCAGTTTGCCGACCACTGCCCTAGTGTATTCCTTTCAAATTACACATCATCCCAGGGTTGCCACTAATCGGTTCTATAATTCTGAATTCATCTAATCTCTAAGGACATTAGTTTAGTTTCTATAAAATGATGAATTAAACAAGATAATCATTTTCCAGCTGTAATAATTCTCTATTACATTTTCTTATGCATTATGCCTCTATCTTACTTCCCCAAATAGAATACACTGGAGATCAAGAAAATTACTGAAATATTTGCCAACAAATTGTACAACTGCCAACAAAACTCAATTATACTCTTATCACCGTGAAGCACAAGTCAGTTCTTTAAACATGGCCCATTTGGGGAAGAAATTACCATGTAATATATTCATTGAGCCACTTGCCATATGAAAAAAAAATCCTTTAGAATAGTTAGTTCAATAAGCAGATCTATTTGCTCTGTTGTTTTGTTCTTTGAATTAATCCACTACTTAACGAATACATTTAAACATTCATTTCCTTGAAGATAAGTCCATTAAGAATTGAATTTACAGAATGATTTCATAAAGCAAAACATGGCATTTTCTTCAGCATTATTGATATTTTTATATTTTTTACCATTACTGTTCATTATACTTACAGTTCCCTTTGGGCCAGGTAATCCTATATCTCCCTAAATCAATAAAACAAAATTATATTAGAACAATGTATTCGCAAAGATATTATGCTGCCGAAATCTACAGAAAACCGTGAACAGAGATGAATCCTGACACCACAGAAAGCCATTAGACTCAAAAGTTGGATTCTACTCCCAGTTTTGCTACTTAACTTTGCAACCCTGTGTGAGCCAGATAATCTCCCAAACTTGGCTCACTTATCTGTTAAGTAACAGGGTTGAATCAGAGCTATCCAAGGCCCCATCCAGATCTAAAATGCAAGGTGGTGAGAATTAAAATGTTAAAAGATATTAAACTAGCATTCTGTTATAAAACCTAATAGTCATTTAAACCTGATTACTTTGTTTTTCAAACTCTAACAATATTTTAAAATGTATCCCAAAAGTCTATCAAGCCAAAAATGCATATTTTAGGCAAAAAAAAAAAAAAAACAACCTTAAAAATCATCTCCCACCACCAAGTCTAGATATGAATGCAACTCAAGTTTTAGCACATAAGTTCATCTCCACTACCAAACAGATGATTTAAAACATCCTCTTAGTACATAAAATGAACAATTTTAACAGAAAACTAAAACAGAAACAATTATTTGTGGAGCTTGTTTAATAGTTAGGAAGCTTTGCCTAATTCAGATGTTACATTTATACTAACTCTAAAGCCTTAAAATCTGAATAAAAACATTACCAGAATTTTTTCCTGCATTAAAAGCTCTCCAAAACTAATTGACGAGGAATCCATCACCCCCACCCCAAGGACCAAACATTTTAGCTTCCACACTAGATCATGCTAGACATCATCAAAACTGTAAGGATGAGCCAAGGGATCTAGCTGTCCTGGCAGTAACAATTACTTGTGCTTGTCTCCCTGTGGATTTAGCCGCAGGTGAAGATGGAGGTCACTTCTTTGGAGGGTGTTAGAGTGCAGAGAATGCCCATGGTCACACTTGTGAGCCACAGCTTTCTAACTATACTAAAACTTTAATGTTGTTGTTTTTTTCATGAAAGGCAATATTCACAGACTTTCTATAGCCACATAAGAATCCCGGCCAGTGTGGCTCAGCACTTGAGGGTCAACCTAAGAACCAGGAAGTCACGGTTCGATTCCCGGTCAGGGCATGTGCCCAGGTTATGGGCTTGATCCCGAGTGTGGAGCGTGCAGGAGGCAGCCAATCAATTATTCTCTCTCATCATTGATGCTTCTATCTCTCTCCCTCTCCCTTCTTCTCTGAAATCAATTAGATATAGATAGATATAGATATAGATATAGATATAGATATAGATATAGATATAGATATAGATATAGATATCTCCTGAATGTCTATGTAAACCCACAGGAGAATTCACCATGTCTAAGGGAACAGGAACACTTTGTTCTCCAAAGGTTTAAGGTTCGGTCTATCACCATCTAGGTGTTTCCCCTCTGCCTTACTTGATCTTGGCTGTAATCTTAGAAAGTCATTTGTTACAATGTATAAGAAACATCTTTACTTTTCAAGAAGACAAAAAAGATAAGATGGGCAGAGAAAAGGAAAAATGTATGTTGTAATACAGTTTGAAATCAGTAAGTCTCCATCATTAACCAGAAAAAAAAAATGTCTTACAAGTTCACCCCTTTCTCCTGCTTCACCTTCTTCACCAGAGGCACCCTAAAAATTAAGTCACATTTGAAATTCAAAAGTCACATTTGAAAATTCTTAGCCCCCCGGCTCAGTCAACATTGATGAGCATTCATAAATGGCCACACTGCTTCCAGGGTCATGCAGAAATACAAAATGCTCTCAGTGGCTTTCCAATCTAGCTGTCAGTGGCCAAGCCAGATCAGAAAATGGCCTAGCCTGGCCAGAGTGGCTCAGTTGTTTGAGTGTCATCCTATGCACCAAAATGTTGCTAGTTGGATTCCCAGTCAGGGCACATACCTAGGTTGGGGGTTTAATACCCTGATAGGGCATGTACGGAAGACAACTGATTGATGTTTCTCTCTCACACTGATCTCTCTCTCTCTCTCTCTCTCTCTCTCTCTCTCTCTCTCTCTCTCTCTCTCTCTCTCTCTCTCTCTCTCCCTCCCTCCCTCTCTCTCTCTTTCTCTCTCCCTCCCTCCCTGCCTCCCCCTTCCTCTCTCTAAGCATGTCCTTGGGTAAAGATTAAAAATTAGTTAGTTAATGAATTAATTTAATTTAATGGCCTAGACAGGTGGGCACTGAAAATATTGAGGGGAGCATTTTGTAAAGTATATGATTATCTACCCACTATGCTGTACACCTAAAACTAACACAAAATAATATTGAATGTAAACTGTAATTGAAAAATAAAATTTATAAGAATCCATATGTGAGAAGAAAACAAAAAGAAAGTGGCCTAGAGAAAAGCCAGAAGGTGAGGCCAAGTTTCTGCTAAAATTAAGGGTTACTGAGTGTATTCAGCAATCTTATAATTAGGTAATCTTTGACAAAGGGCTCTTACAGTACGAAAAGATCTCCAGAGAAAGGACTGGTTCTAATTCATATGCATAGTTTATTTGCTAATTCCTTGACACAGAGAAACTTAAAACATTATAACGTGGCTATGGAAAGCTTCATCAGAATAAACCAATTCGGTGAAGGAGAGAGGCAGGGCCACTTTTTTCAAAGGAAGGAGAATGTGTAGCCCTGGAGGCAGAGCCATCCTTAGCTCCAGCTTATTAAAACAGTGAATAAGGCTACAGGCCAAACTAAACTCTGTGGGTTTCACTCACAGTAAAACACATTGAGAAAAACTACGGGCCCCCAACGTTTTAATTACACCCATAAACCAGCGGGCGCCCCCTGCTGGTCGAGCATAGTCATGCACATTCAACCCTGCATTTTATACCATTCAAATAGGACCTACCTGTTCACCCTTTGGACCAGGTTCACCGACTACACCCTGTAATGCATAAAATATAATACTTTTTCAGTATTTTAAGATTTTTATCTATATAATTTGAAATGAATCAACCCCCTTTATTGGGCTAGTGGATAAGCACAAATACAAATATTGTGAAAGAAAACATCTCTCTCTCTCACCACCTAACAAGAGTCATGTAAGACCTAGAGAAACACACAACTGTCCTACCCAGGGCATTGGGGCAACGTGGGGCATTCTTTGATCCCATTTATGTACAACTTGACTAGTAAGAATACAAATTCAGAACTAAATAGAGAGCATGATTACAACAGAAATTTTTACTTTCCTCCTTTTTTCCCCCCTCCTGATAAATTATCATATTAATAGGTTTTTTTGGCTTCTTAATCTCAACTCTCAGTAATTTCAAATACTTTTCTTGATAGCTCTCTGTGATAAATTCTAGAAAATTTAGAACTTTCTAAAAGCAAGACTGGTTTCTCGGCATAGTAGGAATCCCTTCCAAATAAGGGGCCTTTTGGAGGACTAGAAAGCTTACCCTGTCACCTTTCATTCCAGGAAGTCCAGGGGGGCCAGGCAAGCCAGGGAGGCCAGGGCTGCCAGGAGAACCCTGAAAAGCAAACACATGTCCCCAGATCACTGTTACTGTAACACGGAAAGCACACAGGCCCTGGGTGTGTTGACGCCTGTCTAAAATTAATGAGCTGTGTGGTTTCATTCTCTTCCTCACATTTGCCCCTCTCCCACATTCGCGGGAGAAGAGAGACCAGCTCCCCCACCCCCTCTGTCCCACCTCTGAGCTCCTCATTCCCCAGTTTGCACTCCTTCCCAACAGTGGGCTCTTTGAGTCTAGCCCTGACAGGGCACTGCTCCTCTCGCTGTGTAAACAAGCACAGCTGGAGGAGGAAAAGGCCGCATTCAGCACAGTTCTCTTCCATTCCAAGAACAACCAGGGGCCAAACGTAGCAACTGATGTCTCTCCCGGTTTTAAAATGTATGCTTCCAACCACACTGATTAAAACGCCCTCGGAGGGTATTTCAAATCTAGTTTGAAATTACCCATTTACTTTTTTCACATCTTCACATAACAATGAAAATCAAGAAAGGATGGTTAAATTGCCCTTTGTAAATCGTTTTTCTCTCCTTGCTTAGTTTTTGAAACGCATCGTGTTTTGTACGAAGCAAATGAACTGCTGGAGGCTGAAAACATGACTTACCAGTTTACCTGGCAGGCCTGGGGGTCCCATGGGTCCTACCTCTCCTCGGCTGCCCTGGAAAAGCACAAGGAGATTGTCTGCTGGATCGTTCGCCAACATTCAAATGCTTAATTACCACGCCGATAAAACAGTATCCTACCAAGGGTTCTGTTTAAATACGTCATTAAAGTATTCACATCTTCGACTGAAGGCAGACACCTTTGTATAAAATGCCTCCGCCTCATCGGTGTTCATCCCTCTCGAACGTCATCAATGCTGTTCATTGTGCTTACAGACCATTAGAAATAACTGATCCATCGACATGAGATGCACTCAGTCATTGTCAGCAGCTAAATCACCACCTAACTTACACTATGGATCTTGATATTCATGTTTTATCCCCTCGTTTAGATGATGTGTTCCTGAGATGTAGGTACTTTACTTTTGAATCCCACACAATGCCTAAAACTCAGAGTAAACAGTCCATTTTAAAGCAATATCTGGCAAATGACCTTGAACCTAAAAAGAGTGAAAAAGAGACAAAGACAGAAAAGTTTGCCTTTAAATTACTATTGCAACTTTGAAAAGACATAGATCGTAGAAATTTATAGTTTCTGGAATTGAAAATTCTTTGCTCTACTCATGTCTGAAATGTGTCTTAAAAGATTAAACACTTTGAAAAGTACAATTTATAATGAAGATACACCAAAAGCAGCACACTAATTTCATTTTCTGAGCCAATTTAGATTTTTATTTGAAACATTAAGAACTTTGAGGAGACACAGGAACTCTTCGATTTCTTTCCCTGAGAACTTCATACAGTTTTATGCAGTCTGATAAAAGCTTGTTTTATTTCTAAGCATGTTCAACTAAGCTGAACACTGAAGTAATTAGATAATCAATGGACAGTGTTTTAAAAATGAAAGTTTGTTTTTCTTTAAAATGGCATGACAATTTCATATTAATGTTTAATATTTGTAAATGCTTCTGATAAGATTATCCCGATCTGACCCATATGCTAGTCATTCATCTATAAGTTGAACAAGGTGTCAGGATCCATAAACCTACTGAATTTTCAATTTCTCTAAAGGAGTTAAGAAATATTTGCCAAATTACAGGTTTCTAGCTGTGAGGTATTATTTTGTGGCAGCAATTTCATATGACTTATAGGTGATTTAAATGAAATCCTCTTAAATACTTTCCAAAATTTTTTCTTTTCTTTAATCCTTACCCGAGGATAAAATCAATCTTTTTATTGATTTTTTTTGGGGGGGGGGGGAGATATATATAGAGAGAGAGACAGACAGACAGACAGACAGACATCAATTAGTTGCCTCTGTACAAGCCCCTACCATGGATCAAACCCACAACCTAGATATGTGCCCTGACCAGGAATTGAACCCAGCACCTTTTGGTGTACAGGACGACACTCCAACCAATTTAGCCATCCTGCCAGGGCAAATACTTTCCAAACCTTTTATATAAGCAACCTGACTAGTGTATGAGTTTGGATAACACATTGGTCCTTAGCCATGTAAGAAGCTTGGAAGCCAGAAACAGTGCCTATGATATAAGTCTAAACGAAAACCAGTCACTGTGATAGATTCTTCTGTTCATCTATAAATAGAAAATTAGGTTCCAGCCATTAATTTGGCCCGGCACTTCAAAGTTTAAGACAGATTTTCTTCAGTATATCTGCTCTTTTGGCATTTTCAAATAATTTCTGAACTGTATCATGATATCCTAAATGTCACTGGGCTAACATGACTTTAATTCACAGGACAATTAGCAGTCATTGGTGGGGAAAATAATTAATCATATCAGAAGGGGAGAACTCAGCTCTTGACACAACCTCAAGCATTCACTTCTAAATAAATGAGCCATTATGCCATCTTACCCAAAATAAAGATGATGAATATAATACCTTTTTTCTCTTTCACAATGAAAGGGCTAAATCAAAATAAAGGATTGTATAACCTTCCATTTATTTTTGGAGAGATTAATTATCTTTCCAATCAAAGACAAGGATTTTCTCTGCTGGAATCTTACTTTCTCTATCTTTGGTGAGCTCTTATTAGTCAGTTCATAAATATTTTCAACCACTGGCAGGCCCTTAGTAATACATATGAGTGGCTCAGAACGCTAGTGTAGACAGCCTGCTCTGCTGAACTTGTGTACACACGAAAGCCCAACACAATTAGGACCAGGGTAAGGATCAGTGAGATTATGGGCATTTATTCCTCTGTTACTGCACATATATAGCAGATGGTTCCTCTTTTGTATTTCACTTCCATCCTATAAATCCTTGGCCATTCTAAACATACTTATTTCTATGCAAATCATCTCACTGTGGGGGAAAAAAGTAGTGATCGTTTTTACAACAATGACCAAACAGCTACAAACAAAGTGTTAGGGCAAGATTTTCTAATGGCCATTCTTAACATTTCTAGGTATTCCAAAAACATGCATGATCTTTCTCCAAGTTCTGGAATTTAACCTGTAACTAAGATGAACATGAATAATCAAGATATACACAGTAATCTCTAAAAAGATAGAGTAAACTAAACACATTCTGCAGAGAGCAATTGACCTTGACCTGGTAACCACAAGTGTGCTAAATAAATGCTAAATCTCCTACATTTCAACAGCTGTGATGATAAACACATTCTCAGATGAGGCTGAGGGAGGCTGGTAGGGAAATGGTTATTCTGCCAGCGGCTAATATCTACACACCCCATGACAGTAAGAGTTATAACCTTTTTTATAAGAGAATTGAAGAAACCAGGAGGGAAAAAGCAAAATCCTACCATTAAAAATGTAAGCACCATAATAAAAGGCTATAATTTGCTCTTGGATGTTCTGTGCCACCACATCCTAGTATATCTCTGACATGTTCAGACACATCAGCCAGTTCATCCCTCCTTAAGAAGCCAAGCAAGGCTGTAAAAAAAAGATTCAGACCCTCAATCAGTGATTCCTGACTTGGGCTCTGCATCAGAATCCGGAGGGCTTTTTAGAAATGTATTTCACTGGATATCTTCCACCAGTTCCTCTCCCCGTTCCCCCTCATATTCCACCCTTCTCCCCCAGATTCTGATCCTGTAGGCTTGGGGTAAGACTTAAGAATCTGTTTGGGCTTACATTGTGTTTGTCTGTCTTTACAAGGCTTTACTTAGACTTTTGATAAATGCTCACTTACAAAAGTTCTATAAATACTAAAATTTGTTAAATATGTCTTGTACCACTGGAATCTGGCAAGCTAACTTCCAATAACAACCATCCTGTGGAGCCTTGATTTGAGCAGGGAGGCATTTGAAGGTAGAGGTGAGGTGCGGACATTGCCAGGCCTGAAGTCCGGCTCCCCGGCATCAGCTAGTGCCCGGCACACAGCGCAGTCTCTTTGTGCCTGGGTTTCCTCATCTAGAAAGTGGGGATTAAAAGCAGTACCTATCTGAGAGGATTGATTAGATGCATGGAGCACTTAGAACAGTGTCTGGCTCATAGGAGGTTTACAGAAGTGTTACTACTTTTATCTATGTTTTTATCCAAAGACTAAAAAAACAGTCAAGCCCTAACCAGTTTGTTCTCAGTGGATAGAGCGTCGGCCTGTGGACTGAAGGGTCCCAGGTTCGATTCCAGTCAAGGGTATGTACTTTGGTTGTGGGCACATCCCCAGTAGGGAGTGTGCAGGAGGCAGCTGATCGATGTTTCTCTCTCATCGATGTTTCTAACTCTCTATCCGTCTCCTTTCCTCTCTGTAAAAAATCAGTAAAATATATTTTTTTAAAAAACATTCAAATTGTTTTTTAATTGCGTGTTTGATTACATGTGTTTTGCCTTTCAACTCTCCCATGTTTCTTTAAAAGCACAAGTTGTGCTTCCACAAAACGAGTCTCTGGTCCTCATTTCTCGAGTTTCTGTTAAGATCATGGATTAGTAGGAGGGCACTTTCTTTAGAAGCAAGCACAGAAGATCCTCACTTAACATCATCAATAGGTTCTGCAATTTTAGGTGAAGCAATGTATAATAAAAGGATATTTACAATAGGCTAATTGATATGAATGAGAGTTAAGTTCCTACGGCATCTCATCAACGTTATGAGGAAATGATGTTGAATAAACTGATGTTATTTGAAGACTCGCTATAGTGGAAGCTACTCAGAAATACTCATTTCAATAAATACAGAAAAATAATTCTATTTGGAAGTCTCCCTTTAAAAAAAATGCAACTACTAGACTTTTAAAATAATGCAGAAAAATACTTGCACTGTCATAATTATTTTACCCCCCCCAAAAAATGGATTTTTATTTCATTGTATTCTAGACTGTGATGGTGATTGTATTTGCCTGATTACCCAAAATGCTAACTAGCTGAAGGATAAACATTATCCTTAGTACCTTGCCAATTTTAGAAATGGAATATATAAATTACTATACTAAGTGCTTCTCTTTGGCAAAAAGAATGCTGATTAAGCCAGAAGACCAATTATAATTTCTATCAATTGTTGCTTTTACATACCATTTACACATTAACTTCAAAAAAATTTCATTTCACATTAGTCCTACCACAATAATACTTTTTAGGTTTGCCACTATGATATTTTTAAATCTATTCAATTCCACAAAATTATATAGTTTCTGTTTTTCTCTGGTGTAGGTTTAAATATCCCCTCATGCACAGAGGTAGATAAAAATCTGTCTAAACTATAACTATCACCGTTGTTTCATAAATTATTGACGGGGTAATATTCCAGGGCCTGGGTAGGATAGGAAGACAGCTGAAATCACTCAACAACATACCCTATGGGGACCTCTGTGCTTGAGACTGTTGATAATAGGGTAGAGGAGGCACTTTAAGAAACATAATTCACCTAAGAAAGAAGAACATAGTAGGAGGGATCTCAATGCCAGATATCAAGATGTATTACAAAGCCACTGTTCTCAAAACTGCCTGGTACTGGCACAAAAACAGACATATAGACCAATGGAATACAATAGAGAACCCAGAAATCAACCCAAACCACTATGCTCTGTTAATATTTGACAAAGGAGGCATGAACATACAATGGGATCAAAACAGTCTCTTCAATAAATGGTGTTGGGAAAACTGGACAGATACATGCAAAAAAATGAAACTAGACCACTAACTTGTACCATACACAAAAATAAACTCAAAATGGATAAAGGACTTAAACATAAGATGGGAAACCATAAGAATCTTAGAGGAATCCACAGGCAGCAAAATCTCGGCTATGCCAAAGCAGTATCTTCACTGATACAGCTCCTAGGGCAGTGATGGTGAACCTATAACACACATGTCAGAGATGACATGCGAACTCATTTTTTTGGTTGATTTTTCTTTGTTAAATGGCATTTAAATATATAAAATAAATATCAAAATTATAAGTCTTTGTTTTACTATGGTTGCAAATATCAAGAAATTTCTATATGTGACACGGCACCAGAGTTAAGTTAGGGTTTTTCAAAATGCTGACACGCCGAGCTCAAAAGGTTCGCCATCACTGTCCTAGGGCAATAGAAACTAAAGAGAAAATTAAAAAATGGGACTATCTATAATAATAAAAGTGTAATATGCTAATTAGACTGGACATCCTTCTGAATGACCTTTCAGACAAAGCCGATGCCAGAAGGAAGCCGGTGCCAGTGTGTGTGTGTGTGGGGGGGGGGGGGAGGTTGGAGGAAGGCCTACTTTTGCACAAATTTCATGAATCAGGCCTTTAGTATCAAAATAAAAAGCTTCTGCACGGCAAAAGAAACCATCAACTAAACAACAAGAAAGCCCACTGCATGGGAGAACATATTTGCCAATGTTACCACCATTAAGGGTAACTCATACAACTTAACAAAAGGAAGATAAACAATCCAATCAAAAAATGGGCAACAGACCTAAATAGATACTTTTCAAAAGAGGACATACAGAAAGCCAAGAGACATATGAAAACTTGCTCAAAGTCACTAATCATCCAAGAGATGCAAATCAAAACAACAATGAGGTGCCATCTCACACCTGTCAGACTGGCTATCATCAACAAATCAACAAATGACAAGTGCTGGAGAGGTTGTGGAGAAAAAGGAACCCTTGTGCACTGCTGGTGGGAATGCAGACTGTGCAGCGACTGTGGAGAACAGTATGGAGTTTCCTCAAAAAACTAAAAATGGAACTCCCATTTAACCCAGCGATCCCACTTCTAGGAATATATCCCAAGAAACTAGAAACACCAATGCACCCCTATGGTGCATTGGATATATGCACCCCTATGTTCGTAGCAGCACAATTCACCATAGCTAAGATTTGGAAACAGCCTAAGTGCCCATTAGCAGATGAGTGGATTAAAAAAACGGTGGTACATCTACACAATAGAATACTATGCTGCGGTAAAAAAGAAGGAATTCTTACCATTTGCAACAGCGTGGATGGAACTGGAGAGCATTATGCTAAGTGATATAAGTTAATCAGAGAAAGATAAATATTACATGATCTCACTCATTTGTGGAATATAATGAACAACATAAACTGGTGAACAAAAACAGATCCTGAGACAGAGAAGCATCAATCAGACCTCAGAGGGAAGGCAGGGGAGGGTGGGGGTAAGGGGAAGAGGTCAACCAAAGGACTTGTATGCATGCATATAAGCCTAACCAATGGACACAGACACCAGGGTGGTGAGGGCAGGAGCAAAGGGGGAAAATGGGGGGATAAGGACACTTATGTAACACCTTAATCAATAAAGAAAAAAAGAAACATGATTCAGGCTTCCCCGGGAGTATATAAATCTTTAGAAAACTGGAAGGAGACCAGCATGGCACTCCTCCCATTAAGAACCATGAGAATCATGAGATTAGAACTGGCCCTGGCTCGTTCCGAGCAGCCTGGAAGAGGGAAGGGACCAGGAACCACATCATGGTAGGACCAAACCAGAGGCCCCAACCATTTGCCTGCTCCAAACCAGGAGCCACCCAGACCCAGTTATAAACCAAGTGACGTGCCGTGGTAAGAGCCAGAAGCTTGGTCCAAGTGGTAAAGGTATATGTTCACATATAACCACAGGAGATGCCAAAAAACCTCAATATCTTTTGCTGTTGTATTGGCAAAACTAATGGAACAATGATGGGGAAACGGGGGAATACCACTTAATTTCAAAGACAGGTTCCAATGAGCTCTGATCCATTAGCAGAGCACATTAGAAATGGGTTTTCATTCCTTCTACTCAGCTTCTCGGTGTGAGATTTGCAAGAAAGACTGATCAGACTTGTGAGGACTAGTTGAAAATGTGTGAACTTGTCTATGAAACTGAATTTAATGATTTAAAATGAAAGAACAAATGTATCTTTCAGCAAGGAGATTTGGTGTAGAAGCTCTGCTCCAGAACTGGAATATTTATAACCTCTCATGACACTCCTGAAAAATTTATAGCAGGTGAGAAGTCAATTATTGCATAAGCAGCATAGCAAGATTTATGATACCTCCAATTCGGCTCTTTTCAAGAAACATTTACTATTTTATGGCAGACCCTGAGTAAAGAGATGTAAGATACAGAAGGTGGGTCAGACGCGTCCCTGCCTTCCGGCAGTTTCCACAGCGTGGGGTGGAAATGGCCGAGGGTGACGGGGTTCAGGATAAGAAGAGGTCACTTCTCTCTGGGGGGCAGGAAACAGTCAGAGATCATCTCATTGTGGGATTCACATTTCAGCTACACCTCAGGAGGCACATGGGAAGTTGAGCCAGAGGAATGGAGAAGAAAGGTGTAACAGAAGAAAGCAGGCAGGGTGGCGAAGTGCAGAGAGTACAGGGCAATGAGCATGGACTTGAGCACAGGCTGTGAGCAAGGCAGACATGCAAGTAAAACCCAGGCATAAGCAGATGGTTTGGCTGCTGTACTTTCTGTTACTTTCAGGGGAGATGCATTACCGACTTTTAAGTGAAGGGATGATGGAGGCTGCGCTTTGGGAAGACCAGCAGCTGGGTGGTGCATGCAGACTTGGAGTGCTGCCATTCCCCGGGCCTTCGGAATTGTGTTTGGCACTTTTGTTTGTTCCATGACTGTGGGGACACTACTAGAACTGTACGGTGGAGGTCAGAGATGCAGACACCCTGCAATGTGCAAGAGTCCTGGAGAACGAAGACCCATCCCAGCCATAATACCAAGGACCCTGTTGGGAGACACTGGGAGACGAAGACTGGAGCTGAGAAGGCCAATCAGGAGACGATGGAAATAATCCCACCAGCAGGGAATGATCTGAGCCAGGGTGGAAAAGGAGGGCTAAGAAAGGAAGAGTGGAATATAAGAGAGCTCAGAAAAGGAGGCAGTAGAAGCAAAAGGTCCTACTGGACATAGGAAATGTGAAGACGAATACCAAAGCTTTGAGCCTCAGTGACAGGAACAATTTGGACTCACAGAAACTCAAAAATCAAAACCTTAAACCTTGCACAGGCATGATTTCCTCTGGGATCTGCCGCTCCTCACATGAGAATATTAAACACACACACCACCTTGCCGCCTCCTGCAGTTCCGCCTCTCATTCCTTGCTTTATACATCCTGTGGCACTTTACTGGTGATGGGCCAGGCCCTCTCTCCCTGTATCAGTTTTTGTGTCAGTACATGGTGCTGGCACACAGCAGATGTTCCTCGATACAGTTTTCCGTTCTATCAAGTGAAAACTAGACATAAGAGTCAATATTCTCCAAGTTCTCGTGCCCTCTCCCACACTGTTAAGTCTTTCCAAACCAGTCACATAGCATCTTCATCGCTGTGGAAGTGTGACCTAGCTGCAACTTCATTGCTTTGACAGTCTAATGGAAGTATTTTAACTAGACATTCACAGGCTCCGAGCAAGAGAGAAGGAAAGGGTAAGTGAGGAGTGGGAGAGCAAGGAGCACAGTGAGGAGCAGGAGCTGGTTTCTGCGGCTGCAGAGGAACTAATGGAAACCACCTGGTAGAGGTCAGTTGACAGGTATCTGTGAGAAGGGAGAGCACTCGCATGTCACAAGACTCCCGGAATATTTCACTTTCCTAAAGCATGAAAATCCTAATTCATCATGCTCAAGAAATGCTTTAACAGAAATAAGTAACAATGATTGAAAATGTTTCTGTTTTCCCAGTTGGAGTTCTTTTTCTTGCCCAGCAGGCTTTCAAAAAAATAAAGAACTTAGAACAGGGGTGGGCAACCCCTGGCATGCGTGCCAAACATGGCACGCCAGTAACTTTTGCTGGCACGCAAAACCCTCTCTTACAATCTTCCATTTACAATTTTTTCTTAATATCGACTTTTTTTATTTTTCAGATAAATTCAGTGTAAGTGCATCTTAGATAAATAAATAATTTTATATAACAAGTTATCTTAAAAACCATAGACATGGATTGACGAGAGAGGGGAAGAGCAATTTCTATGCCTCTGCCTTAACTCTCCCTGCCTTCCTAGATCCAACCAGTGTTTTTATTTCACCAACATACGCTTGTGAATCTTTGTTCTCAGTGATGAATTGTGTTAAGTAGCTCGTGCGTATCTCTGAAGGTCACGAAATATAAACCTGATATAAAATCTCTATCATCAGTGATGCAGCAGCAAAAGTCCCACTGATAATATCAAACGGAGTCATGAAGTTTTCGTCAGACTTATCAGTGTACATGTATACACTAAATATAAATGTATTTTTCATCATCATATACTGTGTTTTTGTCGCTCGAATGAATTTTATTATTTCTTCAAGGTTCTTCACATACATACACCTTAAGAGATATCAAGTAGGTGTAACATGTTCTCAAAAAATTAGGATTGGCACACAGAAGAATTTTGAGTCAGAGATTTTGCTGGTTTTGGCACGCACTCACAAAAAGGTTGCCCACCCCTGACTTAGAAGGTCAGAGAGAATTTTTTAAAGTTAAATTGAAGTGCATAACGTTTAATTTCTTAATCAGTTTCTCTCCGAGGGTTAACTTGTGTCTATTGAGAATATATACATTGCTATATTTGCTGCAACATAGGTATTTGCAAACTCACACTGAAAGAAGTCTGCCAGTTTCTCAAAAGATTAAACAGAGTGACCACATGACCCAGCAATTCTAATCCTAGGTATGTACTCAAGAGAAATGAAAAAATATCTAAACAAAAACTTGTAGAAAAATATTCATAGCAGCATTATTCGTAATGGCCAAAAAGTGGAACTAACCCAAATGTCCATCAATGAATGAATGGATGAATAAAATTTGGTATAGCCATACAATTGAATAATACTTAACAATAAAAATGAAGTATTGATACATCGTGCAACATAACTGAGCTTTAAAACATGCAAAATGAGAGAAGCCAATCATTTAAAAACCCACATGTTGCATAATTCTATTTATATGAAATTTCCAGAACAGGCAAATCTTTAGAGGTAGAAACTAGATTAGCAATTGCCTAGGGCTGAGAGGATTAGGGGGAAAGTTGAATGACTACAAGTGAATACAGTTTCTTTTGGGGGGGGTGATAAAAATGTCTTGAAATTTACTGTGACAATGGCTGCACAATTCTATAAGTATACTAAAAATAAATTATATGCTTTAACTGGGTGAATTATATAGTATATTAATTCTCTCTTGATTTAGTTTTTTATCACCCTAAAATATTTCCTTAACATGAGATGAGAGCAGAAAAGGTTGTCATGCTTTTTTAAAATAGTTCCTTTTTGTTTCCACTTTCTCAAAACACAAGCACATTGTAGTTCTAAATAGCTTTCCCATTTCATTGTCCATATAAACTAGCACATGCTCAAACATCAGGAGGCATTGGTGGATGGATGGATGGATGGATGGATGGATGGATGGATGGATGGATGGATGAAAGAATGAATGAGTGAATGAGGGCCCAGCAAAGCCCTGAGAAGGCACTTTGGGAGGGTCTTTAGGAAAGGAATACTCACAGGAAGCCCCCGGGGTCCTCGGGGTCCCACCTCTCCTGGCGGCCCCTGTTGGCCCTGTTATGAGGAAAGCAGGTAGAGAAAAAGTTAACATTCCTCAATCCTTTGTTTAGTGATTACAACAGGTTATAATGTGTGGGAAGAACTTATGGCATCTTACCGGTTTGCCTGAATTCCCCAATTGGCCAGGTTTCCCTGGAGCACCTGTGTTGCCCTAAAGGTAAAATGCAGCATAATTCAGACAGTAAGTAAGCATAATCATCCATCTGTCTCACCAGGTCCAGGTATGTCTTACACTTCAACAGCATTAATTTCTCAGTTTTACATTGAGAACGTGGGAGGTTGTACAGTCTCCTTCTTGGTGGATACATCACAGCTCTTTAGATGCAGGATAGTGTTTTGTTATTCCCAGAAGTGTAGGGAAGGTGTCAAAAATGTCCCAAAAAAATGAAGTTCAAATGTCAAATGTCTTTAGCCTGACAAGAATATGAGAGCATTTTTCTTTATTTACTGTATTAACTACATGTCTTTCTTCTACCATTTTAACCTCCAATATACCTTTTTGAGCCCTTTACCTGACAATGACATTTGAATAATTATAAACACTTATGTCAACATGAGGAAATATGAGAGAATGTGCTGTTGAGAACTCTCCCAGCAAGCTCTAAGGAAGGCACAGTTCTGGGGACGCCATCTCCCCATCCATCTCTCACCATCCGCTTTCAAGGCACATCTCTGGTCAGCACACTGTGGACCAATATGATTGGAGGGCTGTAGCTATGTGATCTAATAGTATCCAATTTCTACATTATTCACATTTTATCTATTTTTTCTTTCACCTATTAAAAATAATACATGAATATAAGCACTAGTTGATCAGTATGTGAACAAGATGCCTAACATCTTTTCAGTGTAAGCTTAACCATCATAATAATATTCTCTGGTATAATTTGTATGGCTTAATAATGTCTTCCTTTTGTTACTTGTGTAAAACTTTCTGTAGCAAAAGATGACACTGTCAAGAAGGCAATCTGATCAGCAACACTTTGTCAAAGTATTCTCTCTGCAGCTGGCAAAGAGATTAGCATTTGAAGACTTAAAGCTTTTTTAATGTCTCCTTACGGTCAAATATAAAATAAAAGGCAGGTTGTAAATATTAAAAATTATAACTAAATGTATTAATAAAATAAAGAAGTTTTTTTAAAAAAAATAAAATAAAAAAGCATTAATTTAAAAGGCTCACTCTTTTACCTTTTCACCCGCAGTACCCTTTGCACCAGGAATTCCAGGCACACCCTAAAAGAATGCAGGCAGAACATAGTTTTAATCACCTTATCTGAGAATCGGTGACGTGCCCAGCCTACTGCACACTGCCCAGGGACCGAGGGAATCATGACAACCTCGAAGATTTCGCACGAGGAAGATTCTCCTAGTTCTCCAACTCTGAACAATTTAGAAGGTATGGCTTTACTGTATCTGTCTTGTTAAGTCTGAACACCCATAAAGCAAAGCCTACCTCCACACTAGTTATTTGTAACTTCCATTTTGTCAAGGGGAACTCTTATCAGCATGATTTCATGTACAGAATAACAAAACAAAGACTGATTGAAAAAAAGTTAAGCTTAAGTTAAAAAAAGAATGGCAGGAGAATGCTGGGTCTAATTAAGATTTGATACTATTGGGAGTCCTAATATTTATTCTCTGATTATTTTTAAAGTGTCAGAAAATAAGTTCGAGGCCAGTCCTCAGTATTACCAACTATCCCTTATTAACTTGAAACATTTGTTTCCAAAGAGCCAAGAATACACCTGGTATAATCCACATGAAATTCTAGCCACATTAATGCAGGGAAACACCAATTTGAATCATTCAAAATAGCACATACTCAGAAATGATATCTTATGTCTCACATTGTTCTTGAGCTTATCCTCTACTGTCTTATAGCTCAATGCTGCTAACAAAAACTTCAGAACTGGTTAAAAGTAGGAGAAAGTAATAGATCTAGAGACAGAAAAGCATCGATCAGATGCTCAAACCTCAGAGGGAAGACAGGGGAGGGTGGGGCTGAGGGGGAGAGATCCACCAAAGGACTTGTATGCATGCATATGAGCATAACCAACGGTACAGACACGGGGGGGGGGGGTGGTGAGGGCATGAGTGGGGGTGTTGGGGGGGTAAGGACACATTTGTAATACCTTATCAATGAAGGAAAGAAAAAAAAAGTAGGAGAAAGTATATGATCCTGGCCCACAGCTCAGGGTTAGGAAAAAGATATAGGGAAGATTGAACTAAAGAGGAATGTAAAATGTAAAATTAAAGCTTAGTATATTATTAGAAAAAGAACTAGCTACTCAGAGAAAAAGTATAAACATGTAAATATAAAAAAAGATAAATTAAAGCATCGTATCTTCCCCCAGGACTTAGCAATTTACTTAATATGTTTCTCCCCAAAATTCATATCTATACATGCGAATCAATATATGTATGTAAACAAATAAGCATTTAAAGAACTAAATACTCACAGGTAACCCCTGCAGTCCTGCATCACCTGGAGGCCCAGGTTTCCCCGGTTCCCCCTGGGGAGGGAAAAAAAGTTTTTTGGTTTTGTTTTTTTGTGTGTTTTTTTTTTAATTCTTTTTTTTTTTAATATATTTTATTGATTTTTTACAGAGAGGAAGGGAGAGAGATAGAGAGCTAGAAACATCGATGAGAGAGAAACATCAATCAGCTGCCTCCTGCACATCCCCCACTGGGGAAGTGCCCGCAACCCAGGTACATGCCCTTGACCGGAATCGAACCTGGGACCCTTCAGTCCGCAGGCCGACGCTCTATCCGCTGAGCCAAACCGGCTTTGGCAAAAGTTTTTATTGCATCTTTGAACTTGTCCGAACTGCTGTATTACTTTTAAGAAAAGGAAGGACTCAGAGTAAAAGGATTATTCCAGCAGCTGACCTTACATGCATTTTTATAATGTGACCCAATAAGGGGCAGAGGTTGGTGTGGGATAAGACTTGGGATATAAATTCAATCAAAATATACAATTTCCTTCAGCCTACTTTCCTCAATGGGACAATTTTACTGAGTTTCTGAAACCAAGCAAATAAGCATCCTATTCTAATAACCATTTTGAATTGACACTTGATTACAAAATTAAAAGGAGGAAAGAAGTCAAAACCAGCTAAATAATCTCCCAGTAATGGAGTAATGGAAATGCTATGCTTGGTTGGCCAGGGCAGAGATGGCCCTATTCACTCTTGGACTAAATCACACAGCTACCTTTGTTCCGGGCATTCCAGGGATCCCGTCACGGCCATCCACACCTGGCAAGCCCTAAAGACACACAAAGAAACACACTGTCTCTTAGAAACACATTCTCCTTCCCTTCATTATTTCCTAAAGTTTTATTCTGAGTTAATAATCACTTTGAAAAATGTGCTCGGTGACTACTGCTCAAGACATACCGTGTCTCCTTTGGACCCAGGGAGGCCGGGAATTCCTCTAGAACCTTGAGGCCCCTGCAGGGCAAAAGGGAAAGGGCAGACAAGTCATGCTCAATTATCACAATACTTAGGACATGTCAAAGAGGGGAGCACAGTCAGCAGACAACACTGGAAATCACGCTGCCTGTCGTGATGAACACTCTTTTGAACTCACTCTGTCTCCCTTGGGACCTGCTTCTCCTGGAGGCCCTCGCTGTCCTTGATCACCCTGTAAGAAAATAAAATGTTGTTACTCTAAGCAAAAGTTACTTATCGATAGACTTCTAAAATTATAAGATACCATCCACCTTACCTCTTTCATCCCAATGGCTTTGCTCTATTATGGATGCGTAGCTCGAGAAATCTTTTTATAAAAATTGTCTTTAAAAAATGATTTTCCATTGGGATTATGGAGACTTACTTATCTTTTACTTTTATTTTAAATGCATATGCTTCTTTGCTCTTTGCATGTACAGGTAAAATAAAATTAAGGTCCATACTGCAAGTAACTTTGACATTTGTAACTATGTGTACATATCAGCTACTCCCATTGATTATCCTGGTGGGTTAAGGTTTGTATTAGTTGCCAACCTTTCTCCCTATTATTTAATCCCCCAGTTAATAATAATGGTTTCTATAGAAATTATCAGGCTCCTGTTGATGTAGGGTATAGGTGGCAACAGATGGAGGATGTGTCTTCCTAAAATACAGCTTTTGTGGGATGGTTGACCTCCTCTAAAACTTCAAAGGGCTTCCTATTGCTACTGGATCAGTTCCTATTGCTAAGATTGGCATTAAACACTCTCCACAATGTGGTTCTGCCTTATCTATGCAGTGTCATCTTCTCAACCCCAGACAGTGGCAGTGTCTGCAACAGCAACCCCACCCATTAAAGGTGCTTCCTCTCAGCTGTACTCTGCTGCTCTCTAGACCACGCCTCCTCTAAGGCCCTCTTGCTTGGATTACCTTTACCACATGCTCCAGTGTTTGATCTTATAATGAATGGTTTAGTTACATTCTGTCTTTCACACTGCACCAGAGGACCTTGTAGTTGGAAATTCTATTTTACTTATACCTTTTCTACTTTCTATGTGTATAGGTTATCATTAATAAATGCCTTTTTTATTTGCTTCCAGAAAGGGGAAAAGGTGTGAGGCAGCCTACAATATTGTTACTTACATCTATGGCAGTCAAAATATGGAATAATGAGGTCAGAAGTCATAGAGAAAGAAAAGAATAGAACTACCCAAGAACTTGACATGAGATAGTCACTATAATTCTAAGCATGCTGACAACCAAAACAAAAGGAAAACATAGTAAAGATAAACACGTAACAATTTTACTTCACCTATTAAAAAAAATCCTATCTCAACCCAAGAATGAGATGTTTATCTTAATTAAAATATTTTAAATAAGTATAAAAACTATTGCCCATTTTTCCACTTTAATTATTCACATGTAGGGGATACTTGCAGATACACATGCATATAGAAAAAATCTATCATTGATCATTGCTAAAAAAATAAAATAAAATAAATCATGGGGTCTTGTTAAGGAAAACTACTTACAAATGCACCAGGAATTCCTCGCGGCCCAGGTTCTCCATCAAAGCCCCGAGCACCCTGCAAAAAACAAGACAAAGAAATGAAAATGAGTTTAGTCATATATGTTAAAGGGCATATCAGTCTTTCTAAACAACTTTAATAGACACTAAAAAAAGGATGTTTTATGTGTGTAATATATATCCTATTCATTAGTGAACCCCAAAAAGTAGATATGACACCTGAAATATGAAAACTCTAGTCTACATCTTCTCATCCCACCAAAGTACTTACAGCAAAATTTTGATAGCACTCTGGATATTAGAAGTTAACACTGCACCCATTCTTGATTGATGACATGAATAAATAGCCTGGCACCTACTTAGAGAACTTGGCAGATGTATTGGAAGAGATTTGGTAGTCCCCCTCCAGGACACTCAGAATACCTATGGGAACTCATTAATGGTGAAGACCAAAGAGCCACCCAAAAAATAGCTGCCAGGAACTCTGTGGGAGGGTGTCTGGGATTCTGGATTTCCACCAAGAAAGAAATAGATTTAGAATCAGAAGTCCAGCCATGTGATTTGGAAGAATAAATTGTAATATGGATTTGAGCAGTCCCTCTCCCATCCTGGGTAGATGTTAGGTTCTGTTTGCATAAAGCAATTGATTATTCTCTCAACAATAGATTCACCCTGCCAAGTGATGTGGCATAAAAACTATGAAGCTTTATAAATCTAATATCTTGAATTATCTCTCACTTGGTTATATTATATATATATATATATATATATATATATATATATATATATATACATATATATATATATAATCTCTTTTTCATTATAAAAATCAAGAGGTGATTTTAAAACAAAAATATGGTGCTTTTTAATGCTGTCTACATACACTGCATGACAAAATACAATCCCCTTCTTTAAGTCTTTTTTTCTTCTATTAAGTGAATGAGAAGGCAATTGAAGTGAACAGGCCATCTTCTAATGAACAGGGTTGAGATGGGGAGACGATAAAATAAATGGAAAGCAGCCAAAAGAGTATTGAATAGATGTCAGGCCAAGAAACCCAGGTGGACAGTGCCCATAGTAAGAATTAAAAATTAGAAAACCTGTGATAGAAGGTTCAGACACAGGTAGAATCGGAGAAAGAACACCACAGAGAAAATACCAGAGAGCCTTGAAATTCTTTGATCCCTAAAAACCAGAACAAAGCAGTAGGCATTCTACATTCACCGGGGAAGAAGGGGCTTGGAAGACCTGAGAAAAACTTGCATTCATCATCCGGCCTGTGTTGTGAGAGCGACGCCCAGCCTTGCATTATAGAAATGACTTTGATGCACTTTCTCTTTCATGCTGTTCAGGGAGAGCTCAGACCCAAACTGCTGTTACTAGGTAACCGCTCGATGGGCCTGAGTTCACAAGAAGGGCTTTTTTTTTAATTGGTAGGAATTTGACAGAAACCAGAGGAAATGAGAAATTTTGAAAAATAGCAACTAGAAAAATGCCTCAAATAAAAAGCATATCAAGATCGGTAATTGGTTTCAAAGTGAGGGATCACATATACTAGAAATGATTTAAATCCAGATAAAGCAAAGGCCTGGTATCAGCAACTGTGAAATAAATGGGATTTATTATTTAATAACAGAAAAGATACACACAAAATACTACTTAAGGTAACATGAATATAGAAATGTAAAATATTTTTTAAAGTGCAGTGTGTTGTTGTTTTTTAAAGAAATGAAAGAGGAAATCAGCCAGACTGAGAATACCTAAAAGAGGCTAAAAAAAATGAAGTTGAAGAAAGTATTCACAAAATCATTTCTTCCAATACACAATAATGTGCATCTCTTTAAAAATATATTTAATTTCATTTATTGAGAACTGACAGTGTACAAATTATTCTTGTTTAGTTGTTAATGGAAGGCTATATGCTTCTTTGTAGAATGATATAAATTAGCCATTAGCCACAGACGTTCTAAAGAAAATGGGGCAAGAGTGCTTTTTTTTTTTTTTCTGGATCCTACAAATTGCATTTCCTAACATACTTTCTAAGAAGGAGTAACTGTTTTTCTTAAAGTCTGGTAAAGAAGCTAGACCAGGGGTGGGCAAACTTTTTGACTCGAGGGCCACAATGGGTTCTTAAACTGGACGGGAGGGCCGAAACAAAAGAATGGATGGAGTGTTTGTGTGAACTAATACATGTTAACACTGCTGCTGGTGAAGGAGCGGAGGGGAGAGCAAGAGAACCCTCCGCTCTTTCGGCTCCGCGGGCCGGATAGAACAGCCGAACGGGCCAGATCCGGCCCGCGGGCCGTAGTTTGCCCATGGCTGAGCTAGACACACACACATGCACACACACAGAGCAAGACAGACACTTCTGAGAACATCATGAACTTTCAGGTTTCCATGGTTTTTGCTTAAGATATTCACTCAGCCAGGCATCCCTTGACCTCTATCCTCCGCCAGCAGAAATATCTCATCCTTCTAGGCCTGACAGTCTTCTGACGCCAACGCCTTCAGGAGCCTCCCAGTTCCCCATCAAGGTTAGCTATTCCGTCTTCACTCCCTCATACCACTTGTCCTCAAGTTGATATATCTCTTGTTTGCATTATAATTAGCTATTTTCTCCCAATAAATAACTAACTTGCAGAAGTCCTTATTCCTCTTTGAATCTCCCCAGCATCTCGCAGAGCACCTTACAATGGAAATGCTAGGAGAACCTGGGCTCTGAGACCAGGATAAGAACAAGTTGGTGAACTCCGGACACAAGGATATGATCCCTGCTAAGAACAGAGCTTAGTGATCAACGTGGCAGCACAGCCACTGAGGGCCCCAGTGTCCTTGAGTGCATCTTGCCTTCTCTCACTCTCCCTTTCCATCTTCCCCTGTCCTTGCCTTCCTCTCCAAGTACTGCATCAGTGTTACCAGTGTTAACTACTATCCTATCTAATAAAAGACAAAAAGGGTAATTAACCATACCTCCACTACGCTTCCCATTGGCTAATCAGGGAGATATGCAAATTAACTGCCAACAAAGATGGTGGTTAACCACCAACAAAGATGGCGATTAATTTGCATACGTAGGCACCAAGCCACAGACTGAGGCATTAGGCCCAGCGATGTTGATAGTGGCGGGGAGCTAAAGGTGTGCTGCCCAGGCCCAAGTCCTCGGCCAGAGGCCTTGTGCCTGCACAGGGGTGGCGGTGAGCTGGGGGTGGGAGCTGGGGGTGGGACTGCACAAGGGGCGGTGCCAGCGATCATGGATAGCAGGGGCAGAGCTGGCCATGGTGGGAGCTGGGGGTCCCCTGCCCAGGGCCAATGACTCGGCCAGAGGCATTAGGACTGGGCAGGGGCCAAGCCGGCAATTGGTGTGAACTACAGAGGAAACACCTTTTCTGACTGCTCATTGGCTTAGCTCCCTGTATGCCACTGGTAATATCCTTAGTAACTTGGGTAATGAGAGTCCAAATAGGTGATCTAGGGTTTTTTTACTACACTCCTGGAGACAAAAAGGAAGGTCTGCTGCTGGAGGATTAAGAAATGTCATATCCTGCCCTAGCTGGTTTGGCTCAGTGGGTAATGCCTCGGCCTACCAGAGGGTCTGGGTTCAGTTCTGACCAAGGGCATGTACCTAGGTTGCAGGCTCCTCCCTGGCCGGGGCCCAGGTCAGGGCCCATGCAGGAGGCAACCAATCAAAGTGTGCCTCTCACTGTGATGTTTCTCTCTGTCTTTCCCTTTCTCTTCCACATTCTCTAAAAATCAATGGAAACATATCCTCAGGTGAGGATAAAAAAAGAAAGAAAGAAAGAAAGAAATGTCATATCCTATGAAAGACACATCTTGAAAATGCCTAAAGAAAGTTGTCATTTTTTTCATGTTGAAGGGACTGGAGTCCGTGTTGATGAAAACACCTTGGCGGCTGCAGTGGCTGGCAGTGGCTGCAATAGTGGAGTGATGGGGCTGGTGCCTTCCCCTGATCAGCTGGGTCGCCTCCCACAAAGGGAGGCCAGACTGTGGCTTAGGCCCACTCCCCAAGGGGAGCAGGGAGCAGGGAGCAGGGAGCAGGGAGTAGGACATCCCTGAGGGCTTCCAGTATGTGATAGGGGGCAAGCTGGGCTGAGGGACCCCCCCCCTCCAGTGCACAAATTTTTGTGCACCGGGCCTCTAGTTAATGATTAAGAGGTAAAATATAATGGCCCTCTTTATTGCTATTTGCCTATTTAAAATATAAAATATATGACAAATATTATGCATACTACTCATTTTTATCAGCTAAGTGATAAACAGAAATGTGAAACTCTAACCAAACATCTACAAAGCACCAAACAAAAAATAAAAAGTGGCCAGCTGGTGTGCCTCATTGGTTGAACATCAACATAGGAACCAAGAAGTCCCGGTTAAATTCCCAATCAGGGCACATCCCCAGGTTGCGGGCTCGATCCCTAGTAGGGTACGTGCAGGAGGCAGCTAATCAATGATTCTCTCTCATCATTAATGTTTCTTTCTCTCTCTCCCTCTCCCTTCCTCTCTGAAACCAATAAAAATATATTTTAAAAATAATAATTAAAAACGTGATGTTGAAGATAAGATATTTTTAAATGGCCAAAAATGTAAACATTTATACATTTTTATATTATAAATTCGTGCACAGGTATGGTCCCTAGACCTGGCTGGCAATCAGGGTCTATTGGGGCCTTTCGGCTGCCAGGTGGGGCCTTCCTTCTGGCTGCTGGCCAGGGCCTCCCTTTCCCAGCTGCTGGCCCAGGCCTTCCTTCATTCCGTGCTGCCCCCTGGTGTTCAGCACACATCATAGTGAGCATCGAACTCCTGGTCTCCTGGCCGAACTCCCAAAGGGACAATTTGCTTATTAGGCTTTTATATATATAGATAATCATCATATTCTTACTTTTTCTCCCTTTTCCCCAACTATGCCGGTGATGCCTCTCAGTCCTTGAGAGCCCTAGAAATGTAAAAAAGAAAAGTGAATTATTGTAGTTGAAGCACATACTCATTTATCTCATCATAAAAACTGATCCAGAAGAAGGATGTTATCACAACCTAAGGTAACATTAACAAATAGTGACATCATATGGATGAACTTTTCTAGTTTAGAAAGAAAAATCCAAGGAGAATTCTTCTGATGGTAAATCCTTATTTAAAATGTTGAAGATTTACATACCCTGGAGTTTGAACAATTACTGATGACAAAAGTAACTATCACTGGCACAAGAGAATTATGGTAAAGCATATGGCTTAGCTTTTAATATATACAGAATACACTGCCCATCTCACCTCCTTCATGGTTTATAAATTGGTTACGTGTAACATGCTTCTGATTTTAGACCTTGGGATAATTTATTCTCCCCATTATATGCCATCAAAGGCAAGTAGGTTCCCAAGCTAACCCACTAAAGCTTATGACCTATAAATGCAGCTGCTCAAGTCTCCATTAGCCACCTATAGTCACTATTCATTAACCCATTTCCATGATAAGTGCATTCTGAATTCCAGTTTGGTCCAGTAGAAACCCATCTCACCCAATCCCAGGCACCAGAGTGGGTAATCCTAAAAATGAGGGTGTGGAGTGTGATTTCTGGTATCCCTTTCACTACTAAAATGTTACCTCTTGGCTCTCTGATCCCACAGCAGGAGGGCCCCAAAAATGAATCCTGTAAAGAGTGAGCATAATCCCCAGGGAGCAACAGTGGGTAGATGCTTCAGCAAGAAGTAGGGTAGCTACTTATGAACAACTTGCTGACTGTCCACTGTAACTGGCTTAAGATAAAGTAGCTCAAGGCCAGTTATTCCCCTTGTACTCTCACATGGAAAAAATGGAGCAATTCCATGGCCAACTCTGCATCCAGGTCAGTCACAAAGTCTATGTAGATCAGTTAGGATTGACCTGAAATACAAATATGCAGGCTGATCCAGGTTAGGATAGCTGCTTAGGATATAATGTGAGATGTGGCCATAACAGATTAAAATTGCTCTTTTCGAAGGTAATTTTGAGTCATAGCGATGTCATGACAATGCCATGTATCATCCCTCAGGGTGACTACTTTGAAGGGCAGAGCTTGTTTATAAATGTTCCAAAATGTATTTTTTTTTAAATCTGTACATAACTTTATAGAGACATGTTTAAAAAGTGAAAATCTGTACTTTTACAAAAACATCTTTCCATATCCACTCCCAAACCCCAGAAGGTCAGCACGCACTAATGATAGCCCCCATGCACCGCTTGAGCCATGAAGCAGCCAACAGAGATCCTTAATCCATGAGCACTTTTTTAAATGCTCCTTGCAAAATCCTGTTCATAGCATCTTTGGGAATGGTTTTTTTAAATAACTTTTTAAGACCTATCAAATTTTCATCAGGTAAAAAATAAAGCATAAGTCTCTCACACTATTTACCTCTATTTTCCACTCACAAAATAGTGTTTCATATCAAGGCTAGAGGAAGGCGAGCTTCTGGAACAAACACCCTTGGACTCCTCAGATTTCCTTAAAGTTTTCACATGGCTTAAAAGCAGAGTCTATTTCTTACAGATTCTCTGACTCGTTTCCTTTAGCTTGATTTCCCATCAGCTCTGGTAAGCATTACCCTGCACGCTCCCTGCACCCTTTATAAAAGCCAGTTGTGCAGGGAGAACAGAGCAAGGGCATGAAGGGTGGCCCCGTGTTTGTTCTTCTTAACTCTTTAGTGTCTGAGAACAAGACCCAGCCTTTTCTAGCTAGCTACAATGTTCAGTGTGTATCTTGAAATTATTATTTCCATAATTGTTATTATTCATTGTGACCAAAAAGTGGCACAATTCCATTTTCATATATGAAAGTAATGTAAATTCTGATTTAACAAACATTTTTAAATGAAGTATGCTGATAGCCCCAATTTCCTCACTGTGCATATTACTGCAGCAATTTGCCAAAGCACAAGGGATCAACTTTTTATTAAAAGATGAATACAAGCAATTAAGGATGTTCTAATTAGCCCAGTCGGAGTGTGGCTCAGTTGGTTGAGTGTCATCCTGTGCACCAAAAGGTTGCCAGTTCCATTCCTGGTTGAGCACATACCCAGGTTTCAGGTTTGATCCCTAGTTAGGGAGCATAGGGAAGGCAATCTCTCTCTCTCTCTCTCTCTCTCTCTCTCTCTCTCTCTCTCTCTCTCTCTCCTCTTTTCTCTCTAAGCATGTCCTCAGGTGAGGATTGGGCAGGGGGGCGAGGAGAATGTTCTAATTAAAATAATTGCATGCTGGCATAAGATACATTAAATCCAGATGATATACCTGCTGAATATTCAGGATACACAAAATTTTCTCACTATATTATGTAATAAATAGTACCATGGAACACAGAAAATATATATCATCCTCTGTGTTCAACATTTTTTTCAGATTGCCTAGCCCTGAAATTTAGTAAATGAACATATGTAGCTATATGTAGAATTTTCTTGTTAAAATGGTGCTTGAATATACAATGGGGATCTTTCCTATTTTGAAAAAAAATAATAATTTCCTAAGACTGGCTTGGCAAAAAAATAGAGAATATGATGTTACTGTAACACTATTAATCCAAATGCCAAATAGAAAATATTCCAAATATCCTAAAAAGAATATTCGCATGTCCTAGTTAAATTTTTTAAAAATACTTTACTGGAGGTCCTTGAGCTCCGACTTCTCCTGGTTCTCCCTGGTCACCTTCTTCACCCTAAAAAGCAACCGAAAAGCACACCTGCTGTTATTCTAGCAAATGAGCATAGAAATAGGCTTGATCTAAATCAGCATACTTTATTTTTTTAATTAAATCTTTATTGTTCAGATTATTACATCTGTTCCTCTTTTTTCCCCCCACAACTCCCCTCCACCCAGTTCCCACCCCACCCTCCGCCCTTACTCCCCACCCACTGTCCTCATTCATAGGTGCACAATTTTTGTCCAGTCTCTTCCCGCATCCCCCACACCCCTTTCCACCCCCAAGAATAGTCAGTCCATTCCCTTTCTATGCCCCTGTAAATTGGCATACTTTAAATTTACTAGGCATCCTCTGACTTACTCTACTATGCCTTAAACCATTATTTTACATGAGTAATCCATATTAATTATAAAACATTAAGAAAATACAAAGAAGTATACAAATAAAGCCACCCAAATTTCACCTTTCAACTATAAATACCAGTAACTTTTTAGATGCTTTTATAAAGAAAGGAGGGCAGGAGGAAAAGAGAGGGAGAGAGGAGAGAGACAGAGCGAGAACATGTATGCATATATACTTCAAATGTGCATATGTTGGGGGGGGGTATTACTAGAAAAATAAGATCACACTGTGAAAACTTTTCCATAAACTACAATATTATTTAATTATGATTTTTATTTTTAACTTTTCTTATTATCATTTTGATACCATATACAAATTTTTAATGTATTTAAATCAGTCTTTCTTTTCATGGCTTATACCTTTGATGTCAGTGGTAAAAAAACTTTCTCCACCCCCAAAATATAAGTATTTCATCCATATATTTCACTTAGTAATTTTATAATAGAAATCTTTAATTATCAGTAATTTATGTTGATGTAAAATATAAGGTATAAATCTATCTATCTTTTTCCTGGTAATGGGCCACTTACTCTAATACCACTTATTGACTAGTACATTCTCTCCACACACGTTGGATAATTCATCTTTAATATATACTAAATTGTTAAATATACTTGTTTGTAGGCTTCTTATTCTGCTATACTGATCTGTTGTATGATGTTGTCAATACCACAGCATTTTAATTATTGAAATTTTATAATACACCTCAATCTCGGGTAGAGAGAATTCATTTACCTTATTTTCGCTTATAGTTACTCTTATTTTTCAGTTTTCCTAAATGTGTACTCTTCCAGATGAACTTTAGAAATTGTTGGGCAAATCTTCACAAAAATACTACTTGCTTCATATTAGGATTGCATTAAATTAATAGATTAATATGTAGAAAATTGAAATCTTTACAATATTGACTCTTTCTATATTGGAACTCAGTTTATCTTCCTATTTAGCCAGTTCTCTTTCTTTCCATCTATAAAGTTTTGCTCTTTTCTTCATATTAGTCTTGGTAGCTATTATCAATGGAGTCTTCTTCCATTATGTTTTCTAACTAATTATTGTTTTGATTTTTAAATATTAATTTTATAACCTCTTGTGCACTTTTAAATGTTAATATATTCTAAAAGAAAATCCAACTGCTGTTTCTTACAGAAAGATTACTTTATTGACTCCAGGGGAAAAAGTTTTATTTTATGCAATAAGTATACTGCCTTACAATACTTTGGTAATGGATATCATTAATTAAGTTAATGATGAGAAAAATTCTTCATTTTTAATATTATGTAAATATTTCTATTATTCTTTATTTCATGTTTCTATTCACAATGTTCTTGCTCCACATACTGTACCTTATATTTAGACACACACACACACACACACACACACACACACACACACAAAAGAAAATACAAAAAATTTAACGGAAATATTAACAGAAAACTTGGACATATAATGCAAAGAATTAGTATATACCTAAATCACTTATACTTGATTTTTTAATGAGTTAAGAGAATCTTACATAGTAATTTTAGTATCATTATTATATTTAGACTAGAGACCCAGTGCATGAAAATTCATGCACTGGAGGGGGGGGGGTGTCCCTCAGCCCAGACTGCCCCCTCTCACAGTCTGGGAGCCCTCAGGAGTGGGAGGCGACCCGGCGATCAGGGGAAGGCGATGCCCCATCACACCTCTGCTGCTGCCACTGCCGGCAGTGCAAGTCTCGGCCGGCCCTGGTTACCTGAGCCTCGGGCGGCCCTGGGCGGCTGGGCAGCCACCATCTGAGGATAAGGGGACTGGGCACCGCCATCTTGTGGCTGTGGGCACTGCCATCTTTGAGGGTGGGGCAGTCAGCATATTCCCTCCTTATTGGCTGTGGGTGCTGCCATCTTTGAGGGCAGGACATTCAATTAGCATATTCCCTCCTTATTGGCTGTGGGCGCTGCCTGCAATGGCGTGAGGGTCAATTAGCATATTCCCTCTTTATTAGACAGGATTATATTCCATAAGAATATATGATTGACAGCAGGAAAAGGAAGTCCCAATGGGAAAGCTAGTGAATTAGCTGGTTCATGGAGTGGATAATCAACAGATGGGTATATTTCAATGCTGCTTGTCTTTCCCTAACTAACTACAAAAACAACAGTGATTGATATGTTCATAGCAAGTTTTCATTAACAGGGTTTGGGGTATTTCCCATGGAATTTTGATAAACCTCAGAGTAATGTAGTTGATTTAAATATTTACCAGCAGAAGAATAGCACACAACTAATCAATAACCACAAAGTTAATGGCAAATTTAGAAGTAGAAATTTAATAACATTTCACTGAAAAAATTTTGACTATTCAATCTGATATTCATAAACAATTTTTAAAATCTTTAACTAATTTGTTGAGTAAATTCAAGGCAGTATGGTGAATCTGAATTCAAGCTCCAGGCCTTTAGTCTCAATTCTTCTTCATTCTGCTCTCTGTTTACAGTTACATGATTCTATTAGCCCTTTTGAGGCTCATTCTTCAATGAGCAATTGTCATCCTATTTTCATATGTCAATTTTCAAAGACACCACTGAAAGTTTTAAGTAACACAAACATGTATAAATTAGAGGAGTTTTCAACAATTCCAATGAAAATTTTGGCCAATTTTGACCCTCATGCACCAAAACAATTTGAAGTTTCCTCACTGAAGGCCAAACCAAACTTGAGGGTTCAAATAACTAACTTGCATAGGTATCAAAATTACTGGTTTCATAGGGAGAGTAGAGAGATATTCTGATTGACAACTCCATTCCCAAGTCCCATGGGATTGGGGATTAGAATTTTCCCAGAGAAATGGAGTCACCAAAAGAAGAATGAAGGGATGCATGGCAACAAAAATACCAGAGGTCTACATCTGCTTTATTATGAGTATTACCTTATGAATATCTTTTGGAGCAATTTAATGTTCATACACACTATTTTTTTGTGCTTAGATAATATTCTATTATATGGCTATGTCATGCTTAATTTATCCAGTCCTTCATGATTGGACATATTTTTTTACTTCTGTGACCCTAGCAGACAGAATAAACCCTGGCACATAGCAAGTACTTAATAAATATTTGTTGAAATTATTAAATTATGATTTTAACATTCCATGGAGAAATGGGCATGCAGAGTACTCATTTTTTTATATTTTCCACAATTAGACATTAAGAACCCAGCTGTGATAGTCCATTTAAATAAAATACCTTAATTAGTCAAAGCCTAAGTAATAAAATATTTTTAAAGTAAGTGTCCAAACTGTAATAAGGTACAGAAATTTGGCTTATTTATCCTAATTACTTGAGGTTGTTCAACAGACTCTTATTTTCAAGGAGTTCAAGGATATTAATTCTTGAAGATACTAATAAATTGTCTCTCTAGCTCTTAATATTCAAACAAAGGACTAATCTTTTGCTATTACCCAATAAAAATATAGAAGGACATAGTCAACAAAGTCTAGAGAACCTGCATTAATAATAACAGTTGGACTTTAGAAAATATTATAGAACTAACAGAGACAAAAATTCTACTATACAGAAAGTCAAATACTTAGACTCTTAAAGGAGATTTACACTAGTGGATAATAAAAGGGCAAATAAGCCCCTTTGTTTAAATTTTAGCCTAATTTTTTAGGGAAAGCATGCCAGCCCCAATGCAAGTTGTGCTGTGGATTCCATGTTTTTATCCAGATAATATCATAACTGCTATTGCTAACTTTCAGATGAGTTAAAATCTGAGTTATAGTAAAATAAGGTAAAAAATAGCCCTAGCCGGTTTGCTCAGTGGGTAGAGTCAGCCTGCAGACTAAAGGGTCCCGGATTTCAGGCTAGATTCCCCCCAGTAGGGGGGCATGTGGGAGGCAGCCAATCAATGACTCTCTTTCATTATTGTTGTTTCTATCTCTCTCTCTCTCCCATCCTCTCTGAAATCAATAATATATATATATGAAATAAAAAATAAGGTAAAAAGTAGATAAATTATTGCAGAACTTAAGATGAGAAATATCAAACCAACTTCTCTATTTGATAGTCTCAAAAACACTTGTCATAAAATTTTGTGTAGTGGAGTGCAAAATCTAGCTGAATAACATTTGACTATTAAAAACATCAAGAAAAAAAGCTGAGTGTGATTGATTTGAAAAGAAAAACCAAGAGGTAGCAATACAGGAAAGAATAAAAAGTATCTGGCTTTCTTTGTTTTTTTATAATTGAACAACATTAGAATATTATGCTTAGCCAGACTATTGATACATCTACTGAGAACTTGTCAATTATCACTTGAAAAGAAGAGTAAAATATCACACTTTATCATTCCTTATAATTCCTTATAATTGATACATCTACTGAGAACTTGTCAATTATCACTTGAAAAGAAGAGTAAAATATCACACTTTATCATTCCTTATAATTCCTTATAATAAATGGTCACTACCTCCAAATTACAACTTACCCACTAAATACTCATTTTCCTTACCTTGTGGCCTTGTCTTCCAGGTTCACCAATTTCTCCTTTAGCCCCTTTATGTCCCTAACAAATGCAAAAATAAATAAACAAACACATAAATAAAATAAACAAACAAACAAATAAAAAGAATACTTGTACTGGAATTGGCACAGAAAGTGGTCAGAAGGCTGATTGAATGATCTTGCTTCCCCAATTCTGTGTCAATGTGCTGCTAAGAAAAAGGTTATGTAACTATCTTAAATGACCTCAGTAATGCCACATGTATTACATGGCTGCTACATAAGATAAGTATCAGTCTTAGTTAATAGGAAAACACTGTTCTAGAGTAATAAAAGCTCCATAACCTGGTTCAGCAACATGGTTCAATGACTATAGACCCCTAGATCCCTCCACCCCAAACTTTCTCTCACAGTTGGGTTACGAGTATTGTCTTTCCCAGTAAGTTACTTTCCAATGTGACAGCTCTGATCCAACTCAACTGGGGTCCTATGCTCTCTGGGGGCTACTCTGAAAACCCTTCTGCCTCTTCCATACCCATCTCCTTCCTGGAGGTGAAGAAGGGCTGGTATAAGAAGTGGACTTCCATCCAGTGTAGCTCAGTGGTGGAGCATCGACCTATGAACCAGGAGGTCACAGTTCGATTCCTAGTCAGGGCACAGGCCCAAGTTTCAGACTCAATCCCAAGTGAGGTTGTGGAGTAGGTAGCCGATCAAAGATTCTCTCTCATCATTGATATTTCCTCTCTCTCTCTCTCTCTCTCTCTCTCTCTCTCTCTCTCTCTCTTTCTCTCTCTCTCCCTCCCTCCCTCTCTCCTATCTCTCTCTCTCTTCCTCCCCCTCCCCCCCCCTCTCTGAAATTAAAAAAAAAAAGTGTGGACTTCCCTAGACGCACAACTCTCTGCCTCTTCTAATACACAATTTTAAATGCAAAAGGAAATCTCTAAAAAGCCGTCAGTGAGGGCTGCATAGCATGAGGAAAGATCCCCATCTTTTCTTGTTAGGACAGCTGTTCTACGCATGCATGTGCTTTGGGCAGTTACATGAGGCAAGTATGAAATGAACATTCCAGCAGTAAGTGTATCAGAGCTTTGACTCTCAAAGCCTTTCTTGTTCTGAGAGTGCAGGCCTTTGTGAGTAATAAGACACCGATCCAGGCAGCTGTGGGAATCCACCAAAAGTAAACTTAGAGAAAACCATAATTGGGGGGCATTTCAGATCATAGCAGAACTCCATTGGTCTGACATTTTTCAAAATCACTTCAGACTCATAGACCAGAGATAGAAAACCAAATGACCGTAGTATTTGGTTTTGTCTTTTTATTTTTTAATGGAAAATTTGAATTATAATGGCAGAGTGAGAGAAAAATGCTTTTGGAATGTCCCTTTTCTTGCCTATTTTTCTGTTTTTCTTCCTTTTTTTCTCTTTTTTCAAACTAAAATAGTTTCAACTACATGATGTTCACAATTCCCCTCACCATCCATAGAAGGCAAACTTCTAAATTTTAATTTTGTGTCTAAAGTGTCTCAGTCAAAGAAATACAATATTAGTATTTCTTCCCTGAACAACAAAAGCACTGAATAATCACACATCTGTGTCTCAGTAGGAAGACCTGTAGGGGCACCAGCAGGAATTTCTAGGATGAATAAGGACACAGACTGAGCCACAGAATGAGCAAACACAGCCTTGCCTGACCCATCAAGTGGGGTCTGTGCACCAGAAAGTCCAGTGCTTAACGGAAAGGCTCTATTTGTTCTATGGATAACACTCTTGAAAGTAAAACACTGAAATTACTCTCTTACCCTCATGCCGGGAATGCCTGGGTATCCTGAGCGACCTGGTGGGCAGGCATTGGGACACTGCCGGAGAGACAGAGACAGACAATGCATAAACTAGAGTTCCCGCTTCGTGGCAAAATGGCATTTTTTTAGGAATTCCAGCCACAGAACCCCAGTGCAATTCATTAAATAACTTGGAATAACCTGTTCCTTTTTTATTATTTCATTTTTAATCAGAAAAGTACAGAGAGTGTAGCAAACCCTGTCCCCCATGTATCCACCATCCAGATTTAATAAATGCTAATATTTTGCCAAGCTTATTTAAGATTTAATTTATTTTAAAAAAATGTTTTCAGATAACCCATAATACCATGACTGGATCCTTTTCCCCTCCCCCTTCCACTGGACTAGCTCTAGCCTGAGGGTCACATCCCCTCATCAAATGTGCCAAAATTGCATTTAGTGCAGTTTACCAACATCATTTGCAAATTAGTCTATAAGTAACACAAGTCTTTGACTTCTATCTTTTAAAATGGGGGTGATCTGGTAGGGAAAAAATGCCTTAGACATAAAGTAAAAAGATTATAGAAAACAAAGATATTTCTGTAATGAAAAACAGTTACAGTCTGAGTGTATATAAGCTACCAGTCCACTAATGCTACAGCTTGCTCTGTCATCGGAGTAAAGCACAGAAATACAACATGTTCCAGTGAGATAAGTTTAAAGAGAATTCATCTGAAGATTGCATGGTCTTTGACTTCAAACTATTTTGTTCAGAGGAAAACATCTTACCAACGGATCTCCATCATGAAAGCCAATTGTTCCCTAAAGTAACAAAATGTTAGAGTTAAGAATATACTTAAATATACTTAAACCTACTAATAATAGAAAGTTCACTAGACAAAATATAGTTGTTCAATAAAAATGTAAGAAACAAAGAGCATATACTATTCTAAAAACTTGCCTCATGGGTGTATATCTTTTGGAGAACCCTAAATTGCATAGATTATTTCTTTTAGGGGATTGAAAGGAGATGAAATGAGAGGAATAGGGAATATGGGGAACTTGGAATCATACACTTAAAATATGGATTATCTCCTACTTGAGCTTCCATTTTTTAATTGCTTACTGTGTAAATCCTTTGCAAAAACTAGTTCATTTGAAAATGTTCTTTCATATGTTCAAATTCTGAACACTTGAGAATCACAAACATCAAAGGACTTCAAATATAATGAGTTAGCCATTCCCTGTGAAAACCACGTTTAAACTTATTGTGATTCCTCTACTTTTCTTGCCTAAAAAGAACGGTGTTCTGAATGGGTGCAAAAAGTTGGTAGCTATTTTGGAATTCTAGGACAATGAATAATTAACAGGTACTTCCATTTTTGGTTCTTAGGTTTCTTTAATCCCGAATTTCAGTCACAGAGAAATTTAAGCTACAGATAACTTACACTGGGTCCTGGGGGTCCAGGGGGGCCAGGTGGTCCTCTTTTCCCAGGGTCACCCTAAGTTATTTGAAAATTGTGACACAGTGGTTACATACATGTCAAAACACAGTGCAGAAAACTGGTGAGGCATGAGAAAATGATATTACTAGAAACCCCTACAGAGCTCAGCCATGCATAGACCTGTCACCAAAATCAATGGGTTGCCCATAATCCAATCAGCTCCACAAAACCAGAAGAATAAAGGGGTTCCAATCTCACCAACATAATAAAACAGGGCAGAGTAAGACTTGGGGGGAAAGCAAGACAATTCTCTATAGAATGATCACTTTCTCTATTCCGGAAACACTACGTATTTTTCTAGCTGATTTGCAAAAGAACTGAACAGACAATACTGCTAGTGCCATCCATCTAATGGCAGCAAAAGAAGGCCTGCACCCAGCCTGAAGCACAAAATGGAAGGTTAATCTCTGCAAAGCCAGACTCTCCCTGGTGCTGGTCACCCACAGCCATCACTTGCTCTGTCACTGCACTCTCTTGCAATTGAGACAGAAGATCAAATATGGCTAAATTCAAACAAGCCACTCAGGGAAAATGGATTCCAATTATATCCAGAGTTTATTTAATATCCAGAGTTTACTCCTGGCATCTGTTTTCCTTCATAATCTTCTACTATAAGAAGTCAAAAGCATCTTAGATTTAATTTAACTTTGCTAGTATAATCATTTCATATTCATTCAGTTGTTCAGTAAGTAAATTTGTCAAACAGTAAACAAGAAAGGTATATAATCACACTTTGAGAGTGATTTCCTACTCTCAAGGAGTTTACATAACATCAGTATTTCATGTTTAAAATATGTGTTGAATATTAACATCAAACACTTATGACCAGTAATTTCTTCTATGAAGTTCAGCCCTTTCTTGCCTAAAGCTGTTCTGTTAATTTGATTAGACTGTAATGGCCCTAACATAAATACCCGCGGTAATGATTGTAGCCTATTCACTTATCATTTCATGAAAAAACATTGGGCCCCAATCCTAACTGAGTCTGTAAAATAGAGGTGACAACTTCCTGACTTGATCACTTATTCTGAAAGTTGGGAAGAAAATTTTAGCTGAAAACTTTGGGGAAAATTTTAAATCACTGTACAAAAACAAGGTAGCATTATTATCTTTGGTCCCCGTCAATAGTATGAACTGAATGAAATTCATCTGTCATTTTTTTGGATGTGCCAGGGAATAATATACAGTTTGGGTAATTTGCCTTCCCTAGTAACATCATCTTTTAAATCAGCAAATGTCTATCAAAAGATGTTGTAGTACTCACAATTGGTCCAACACGGCCAAGCTCTCCAGGGAGACCTGCTCCCCCAGGAGGACCCTGAAGACAACAAATTAAAGGGACATGGTCATTGGTGCAAATTTTAACAATCCAGCACAATTGATATCCAGTATGATAAACTACTGACTTCGAATTATGTGCCTGTGCTAGCTTTGGTTTCCAGTGAAACAGTAAGCCATCCGACCAAATTTCAATTACTTAAAGTAGAACAGAAATTTCTCAAGTTAATAAAATATTTTGTTTAGCATAATAGAGATGCTGTCATAGTAGCCACCTAAGATCATGTGGGTGGGCCACTATGAACACCAGTAGGTAGAATGTTCGTTGGAGAGTAAGGTTGAGATCTGAGAACTAGGCCATTTTTATAGACTATCTACACTAATAAAAGAGAAAAATGGTAATTGGCGAACGACGATACCCTTTTCATTGGCTAATCAGGGCTATATGCAAATTAACTGCCAACTAAGATTGGCAGTTAACTGCCAACAAGATGGCGGCTAATTTCCATATGTAGGCACAATGCAGGGAGGTGAAAGGGAAAGCAGGAAGAAGCCCCCTGCCACTGACAGTGATTGGAAACCCAAGGGGGCTCTAAGAGCTGGGGAGCAGGGCAAAGGCAGCCCTGGGGCCGCCTTTGCCCTGCCCCCCAACCATGATCGGAGAATCAGGCACCTTTGCCGCCCTGGCCAGTGATAGCAGGAAGTAGGGGTGGAGCCAGCGATGGGAGCTGGACACGGTCGAAGCTGGCAGTCCCGGGAGCTAGGGGTCCCTTGCCTGGGCCTAAAGCGGAGCCCACGATCGCGGGGCCACTGCAGCTGCGGGTCCCCGCTGCCCAGGCCGGACGCCTAGGCCAGAGGCGTTAGGCCTGGGCAGGGGCGGAGCCTGCAACCGCGGGGAGCTGGGGGTCCCCTGCCCAGGCCTGACACCTCTGCCGGAGGTCTCAGGCCTGGTCAAGGGGCCGATCTGGTCAAGGGGCCGATCCGGTAATTGGTGATCGGAGGGTGATGAGGGTCAACTCCTCTGGCCGAGGCATCAGGCCTGGGTGGGGGGCGGAGCCGGGGATTGGGGGGATATGATGGTCCCCTTGCCCAGGCCTGAAGCCTGCGTCAGAGGCGTCAGGCTTGGGCGGGGGGTGGAGCAAGCGATCAGAGGGAGATGGGGGTCCCCTGCCCAGGCATGATTCCTGGGCCAGAGGCCTCAGGCCTGGGCGGGGGCCGGAGCCAGTGATCGGGGGGTGATGGGGGTCCCCTGTCCAAGCCTGACACCTCTGGCGGAGGCGTCCGGCCTGGGCAAGAGGCCGATCAGGTGATCAGAGGGTGGTGGGGGTCTACGCCTCTGGCTGAGGCATCAGGCCTGGGCAAGGGGCAGAGCCAGCAATCGGAGGGGTCTGGGGGTCCCCTGCCCAGGCCTGATGCCTGGGCCAGAGGCATCAGGCCTGGGCTGGAGGCAGAACCAGTGATGGGGGGAAATGAGGGTCCCCTGCCCAGGCCTGACGCCTCTGTCAGAGGCATCAGGCCTGGGCAAGGGGCCGATCCTGCGATTGGAGGGTGATGGGGGTCAACGCCTGAGGGCTCCCAGTATGTGAGAGGGGGCAGGCTGGGCTGAGGGACACTCCCCCCCCCCCCACACACACACACCCAGTGCACGAATTTCGTGCACCGGGCCCCTAGTGTAAAAATAAACCAAAAGATGATACTCACAGGGGGCCCAGGAATACCACGGCCCTAAAAGATTAAAATAAAAATTACTATGATGTGTGATTTATATTTAGTATAAAGACAGACACAGGCCTAACCCAGTTCAAAAATAATATCACTAAATAAATATATGATGCTCATTCTAAAGAAAGCACTGGATAAAGAAAAACAAACATGGCTCTGCTTCTAAGGAAGTGGAAGCTTGTTGCCAGCTCCTCTGATGCCTAAGCGAACCAGTAATATTTCTTTCCAAATTTTTTAAAGAAAATCAGAGTAAAGAAGTCACCCATGCTTGCCCTCAAGAGAACTTACCATCACTCACAAAGAGACACATCACAACCTGACAGTTTAAAGAGCTTTTCATTTGTCGTGTTTTATATGAAACCTACATTAAAAGCAACACAGTGTAATGTTTTATAATTTATAATGTGACGTTTGGATGTTCCCCTAGGCAAATATTCAGCACAGGGAGGCAAGGGAGGAAAAAGGGTCCAAACACACGCTCTTTGACAGGCAGGACTCCATTCCCAGACACCAAATCCAGTAGATATTAAAAGTAAAATGGTGCCACTCCTGAAATGACCTATGATGGGATCCTAATTTAATAGGCTGCATTTGATTTTAAAACTAGCATTCCATCCCCCTCTCCTTTACACTTTATATCTCTTTAGCAACACCAAACTGTGTAAAATTAGGGGTAGAAGCCACATCATATTCATCCTCCAAGCCTCAATTCCCAGCACAAGGCTTAGTATATAATAAACCCTAACTATATGCATGTTGAACTTTATTAATAAACTGCACATCAGCTGCCTAAAATCCCTTATTTCTCTCTTTGCTTTCCAGGTTCACCTTTCCTCTCTTGGGGTTCCTCATAACTCTTTTCTCGCCTACACGGGCTTGAATCGCTTTTATTCACAGCTATCTCTGTCTGATACCATATTCATGTTAGCTTTTCATCCTAGACTTCCTTTTCTAAAAAATCCATATATGAAGCATCCAATGGTATCAATATATACCCTCTGATAGTGATACTATTATTTCTAATTATTTAGGCAGCCAAAATAAAAAATAATTTCACCCGAGCAGTATGTTTAATGATAAGTGGAACTTTTTCAAGGCATTCTTTGAAAAATTGCTCCTACTTGAACATTTTAATATGTGGATCAATTTTGGGGAATGTGTTATGCTTTAAAATACCAAAGTAATCAATAAGTTATTTCATTATCGGAGACCTAGGTGATTGATAAATTCCACTAAATTTTTTAAAGGCATCACTAAAAGATGTTGCACTCTTGGTTGAAAAATATGGGAGGAAGACCAGTGAGCTATTCACTTCTGAAAATAGGTTTTACTGGAAGAGCTGACACTTGCTGAAATATGGCAAAGAAAACAGTGCAAATAAAAAACAAGGAGGAAAAATATAGATTAATGACAAAAACAAAAGAGGAATGAAGAGCAAAATATAAAGGAAAAGCAGCCTGAGAACTTATTCCTCTTATAAATAGAAATAATGCAAATCTGCCAGATTGTGCAATGTAGGAAAAGATAGACAGAGAATCAGGCAGGTGAGAACATCTGATGGCTGGTATTTCACCCTATATAATAAAAGCATAATATGCAAATCAACCAAACAGCCGAATAGCAGAACAACCATCCAGATGACCATCCGGATGACCATCTGGACGACCATCCAGATGACCATTCAGGACCACACTATGACACCCACTGGTGCCAGGCCAGCCAAGGCGGGTGCGATATGATTGGTCGGGGGCCCAGCCATTGCCCCATGATTTCCCTGCAGAGGGAGACCCTGGCCACTGGCCGGCAGGCTGCCCTCTGCGAGGGAAGCCTGGGTCCCGGGTACCAGCAGCCGGGAGGAAGCCAGTGCCGGCAGCCAGGGGAAGGAAGGCCTACTCTTGCAAAAATTTCATGCATTGGGCTTCTAGTAAGAGATAAAAACCAGCTATGAAGAAAGTAGTGTGATGCCATGGGCTAAACACTTAATACTTCAATGTTAAGCGAGAAATGGTTTCTATCAATGAGGACAGAGGGGTAGTTTTCCATTGGGAAATACCACCTGCAAACAAACATATGTATTTTACTGCACATTCACAGTTCTCTAAGGTGTTTCCACTCATATTCAGAATACTTACCATGCCAGGTAAGTCATCACGTTTTTTGTAATGTATATTATGTAGAAAACTGCATTTAAAATTTCCACAATGGCAAAATTTTACCTAAAGATAGATTTGCAATTGTATTGCTTCACATGCACTTACTGGAAATCCACGGGATCCCGGCACACCAGGTTCTCCCTAAAAATAAGAATAGCTTCATTGTACTTAGCTTTTTATAGCATAAATATGTAAATATGCAAACTGCATAAATAGCAAAATCATTAAAACACTCCACCTGGGTGTTTTTAATTTAATTTAATTCAGCTAAAACACAATTTTAGTTGAACCATGTATTTCAGCTGCTTCACAACTTATCTGTTAGTTGATTTGCAGTCATTACAATCAAATTATACTTCAGCATTTAATTAAAACCAACAAGTAATACCAGATGGCAAACTTACTTTTTGTCCTCTTGGTCCCACAGAGCCAGGAGATCCATCAGGTCCTGTTAATCCCTAACAAAGCAAGATGATATTCAAATTGTTATAGCATCCTTAGTCAAACCATCAAGCTGATAATTTCATTTTATTTATTAATTATGTACAGAATGGTTACCTATGTATAATGCAAATATTCATAAAAATATATTTCTATATTCTTACTCAAAGGTAATGTTTAACATGCCATCTGTTAGTTACTTCATATTGATAAATGTTATTACATTCTAACTTCCTGCTAACTACATTGTTTATCACAGAGTTCAATAACTTAATGTTTTTTGCCATTGCTTTGAAAAAATGCAACATAGCACCTACAGTATTCTAATAGCTAAATCTGATGGAACAACAGGTCTTGGCTCTGTGACTTATCCATGTTTTAATACCTCCTTTACTTCATTTATAAAATAAAAGCACTATGTGTCTCTATAACTCTCTAATAATGTCTTGAGAATTAATAAAATGTTTCTTCAATAGGAATTTAAAATAATCAATCTCCTTATTGCCTTGCAGCCACCTAAATAAAGCCCTCTAGCCCTGGCCAATTTGGCTCAGTGGATGGAGGGTCCCAGGTTCGATTCGGCTAAGGGCATGTACCTAAGTTGCAGGCTCCTCCCTGGCCCAGGCCCGGGCTCGTGCAGGAGGCAACCAATTGATGTGTTTCTCTCACATTGGTGTTTCTCTCTTTCCCTCTCTCTGAAAATCAATGGGGAAAAAAAAATATCCTCGAGTGAGGATTAAAAACTAAAGCCCTCTAGCCATCTTCTAGCAATACTGCTTATTTAAGAACATCAACTTTTAAAGTTGAAACATTTGAGAGCATGAATGTTTCTATATTATCTTCCTTAATAACATAGCTATAATTAAGTATATATTTTCATGTGTGCAACTATGTATATAAAATTTAAGCCACTTACTATAAAACACTTTATAACTCTCATATTTAATACTAAAGCAGTTATTAAAGCATGTCTCCAAAGCATGCTCATTTTTTACCAGTACTTATTTTATTGTCATTCTCAACATAAAATAGATATTAAAGCAAGACAACACTATGTGTTATTTGAATTTCCATATTTGGTGAAGATACATTTTTATATTTTTAATTTTTTATTTACTCTGACTTTTTTAGATGACATTTATAATGTAATCTGGAAATTATGCCTTGCTAAAGATAATTTTATATATGTGTATCCTCATATATGCATGATTACATAAATATCTTATAAAACCTACCTATTATTAAGATTTTGAAAAATATTCAAGTGATATTAATTGAGGGAAGGATTTCTTGAAATTATAAAAACCCTACTTAAAAATGGATCACCAAAATCCCATTTTTAATCTGTCATAGTCTACATAATTATCAATAAAATGCTTTCATGTAATTTATAGAGAAAGTTTGTTCACTGGTCACCATTTTTACATTTCTCTACATTAATTAATTTCCCTCATAACTCCATAGAGTGAATAAAAGGAAGTAGAAAAAAATGAGTTGAAAATATTAATTACTGGAAGTATGCCAATGAAGAAAACTATATATTAAACCCACACAAAAGAATTTTTGACAGACTGTCTCTAATTTTCAATTGCCCTCGTCTAATTACAACACTCTAACCTGGGAACAAGCCCCAATATCTTAGTTGCTGAGCACCTATGGTAACGGAACGTTGGCTTTTGTACTTCAGCAAGTAAACCATACATCCGGAACCCTCTCTGGAAGCATAGATGGCACATAGGTTTTCTAAACCTCAGGGCATGTTTAACTAACGGAACCTCTAATTCCCACTTTGTGTATATGTCCAATCCTGGTCAATTTTCACACACACGGCCCACTAACCATCTTGAATCTGTGACTTGAATAACTGATAAGATTAGAAGACATTGGCTTCTATTTATGGGAGAATTCCAGCTGCACAATTATAAAGCAGAACCAAGTAAAGGGTTGGATAACCTGGAGGTTGCCTCCTGGCCACTTCTTCCTTAGGATCCTCTACAGGACCTAATAAAGATGTCTATCCCTAGGAAGTTCTCTGAATTAAACTGAAAATATATTCTGGTGTCAGATGTTACAGTGTACTCTGTTATGAAATAGCCATGTAGAAAGGCACAAAACTCCATGAGCTGTAACTGAAATTTTTAGAAATGCAAAAAGAAAGACTCCATGAGGACAAGGGCTGTGTGTCCATTCAATCCTAGAACATTGCCTTGAGCATCTAATACATACCCAATACCTGACGATGGAGTACAATTAATTTAGGTCAGCCTGGTAGGTGGGAGGATATTACACCTGTCCCTTTCACATCATCTTTATTTTTGTTGAAATCCCAGCTCTGCCACTTATTAGCTATGCGACCATTCACAAGTTACTTAACTATATAGTGCCTCGGTGTCCTAATCTGTAAAATAGATGTAATCATAATGTCTACCTCATGTGGCAATTTTGAAGATTAAATGGGATATAACACACAAACTGCTTACACCAGTGCCTGGCAGAGTGGGATCTGAATAAATGTTAGCTACTCTTAATGTCATCATTATTATATCATCAGCCCTGTTCTAGATGCTGGGAAGGGTTCACATGAATCATAAGACATGTCTCCTGCTCTCTGGGAAAAGGTTCTGCAAACAAATACAGATACTAACCTCAGGCACTGTACTTCACAGACCTCTCACATTTCTTCAATGCCTTACTAGTTCTACTTATACTGACTTTTCAGAATAATTTCTTAATAACTCACTGTGCTAAACATATAACATCTTCCAGGGACAATAGTTGTATACATTGAGAGTATGTTCTAACCTCTTCCCTGTAGAAAGGGCATGGTTTAACTATAATTCCTATAATTAATTATAATTATTATTCTTCCTATCATAGATGTATGCTAGAAGAATAAATAAAATACTGTTTTACAGAGTTCACTGAGCATGTCACAGCAAATAGTGCCTATAAGAATGTCTCTAGCAATATTATTAATGACTAGAGGCCTGGTGCATGGATCCGTGCACATTGAAAGAAAATTAATTAGAAGGTGGCAGGCGGGGTGGGACTGGGCAAGATGGGCCAGACATGCCCTGGAGCCAACCTCCTGCGGTCCCTCCCCGGCTGGCTGCACCTGGGGTGGTGTGGGGCTTGAAGTGTGTCTGTGGAGTGAGCGGGGTCCCTCCGGCAGGTGGGCTCCCTCGGCCTGGCCTGCAGGGATTGGCCAAAACAAGCTCTCAGACATCCCCAGAGGGGTCCCAGAGTGCGAGAGGGCACTCTGCACTCTGCAAAGTTGCTGTCGCTCGGCAGTTCCTGCGTTGAGTGTCTGCCCCCTGGTGGTCAGTGCACATCATACCTACCGGCCAGTCGGCTGGTCACTTAGCCTTTTATATATATAGAAGATAGATAATAACATAGTTGTCCTTTGGGTGCAAGCTTATAACCAAGCTCCAACTTCTCTAATTTTACATGTCTATAAGGGCAAATAACTTAAAGTCATAGCAGGAAGGAAATAATTTTATATATAAGCCTAGCAGGTTTGGCTCAGTGGAGAAAGTATCAGCCCATGGACTGAAGGGTCCCAGGTTTGATTCTGGTTAGAGGCATGTGCCCATGTTGCCAGCTCAATCCCGGGGGGCGTGCAGGAGGCAGATGATCAATGATTCTCTCTCATCATTGATGTTTCTATCTCTCTCTCCTTCTCCCTTCCTCTCTGAAATCAATAAAAATATATTTTTTAAAAACGGTTAGATATATATTTCCCCCACATTTGCATTTACACACATACATGCACACACACACAATTTTAATTTGCAATAATTTTTACTTATTAAAGAAATAAGAGAGAACAACATTACCAGTGGCAGAAAGAATTGCTTTTATATGAATGTTTATAAAGATAAAGTTCTATATAGGATGACAGTGAAGATGACTATGTTCTGAACTTCCACGCTGCTGTTTGGCAGGAAGCACAAGGAATATCAGCCCTGGATTATATTTCCTCCAGAATTCCAATGACTCAGGTCTGGAGACTCCAGACATAATAGTTGCCATGACTTTTTATTTTTTTCTGTCAAAAATCCATTTAAGCCCTAACCGGTTTGGCTCAGTGGATAGAGCGTCAGCCTGCGGACTGAAGGGTCCTGGGTTCGATTCCAGTCAGGGCATGTACCTTGGTTGCAGGCACATCCCCAGTAGGGGGTGTGCAGGGGGCAGCTGATCGATGTTTCTCTCTCATCAATGTTTCTAACCCTCTATCCCTCTCTCTTCCTCTCTGTAAAAAATCAGTAAAATATATTTTTAAAAATCCACTTAATTTAGGATCATTACCTTTAACCATGTTCCTTTCAAATTCTTCTAAACATCATCTGGTAATGTTAACATGTGGTAATGTTAACTAAATGCAAAAAAAAAATACAACTTTGCAATGAACCAAACAGCAGAAGACAGAGATTGGAAGTTTACAGTCCTACAACTACACTCAGGTTCACCTATCACGAAAACATTATTGACGCTTTCCTACTCCCCTATGTCCAGGGACAAACAAACATCAAACTCTGATCTAGTTATTGATATTTCTTTATTCTCAATGTAAAGAAAAAATTTAGAGTAAAAAGACCTGTTTAAAATGTCAAATGAGACAAAGGGTGAGTAAGAAAATTTTTTGGCTAAGAATCTTAAAAGTCTCATGTGGCTCCATTTCAAAAAGTGGTAAATAAGAACCATAGAAATATTTATAAATAATTACAAAATATCAATTATAAATTATTTTTATTATCCATATCACTTTTCATTAGTAATTCAGATTCTAAAAATTCACTGTTACTCTTTTTCTCTGATTATTCATCTATTTAAGAACCTCATTTGTATCTGAATAAAGCAAAACTATCTAGAAAGAGAGTAAGTCTAAAACTCAAGAAATCTGGTTTCTTTCTTAGCCACCAAAGAACTCTAGGTCTCTAAGGAACCTAGTGTCCTCATAATAATTCAATTTCCTTATCTATGGAGAATAATATTAGCCAAACCTGCTTTCCAGATTGTTGTGACGTTAAAGGAAATAAAGTTTGCAAGGGTGCTTGAGAAAAATGCGAATTAGTATAGTTAATATTTTGCTTAGTTCTAAGAAATGCCTAAAATACTGGCACATAGATGGATTTCTTACTTTTTTCTTCTTCCTTTCTCTTTTTCTCTTGCTTTCCTTCTCACTCCCAGAAGACTGACCCAATGCCCTCATCAGACTCTCCCTGAGGGCCTTCCAGGAGCGAAGTAAGGCACTAAGAAGCCTTACTCTTCAATTTTTTAACTTTGGAAATCTGGTTTGTTCTGTACTATAGTACTGCAATTATAGACACAGAAAAAATATACTTGTAATTGTTATTTACATTTACTTTTGAAGATTTTAAAGCACTTCCATTTGTTTATCCAAAATGTCTATTTATGTAGGGAAATTATAAAGCAAAACTAGGTATTGTCTTCCTGACATTATGGTAAAAAATAATTTGTTGAGCATGCTACATAAGACCATAAAACTAAGGTACAGAGAAGTCTAGCCCTCTGTCTGAGATTATTGCAACTCAATAGTAAGACAAGATTTCAGGTGCTTCAACTACCACAAAAATTAATAATGATAATACTAACAGCAATAATAATAATAATTCAATCATAAAATTTCTTTTCACACAAAAGTCAAATCAAAGTTTCAAAGAAATGCAGAAATAAATCCAACCTATATTGGGCTGCTAGTTTTTTAGTGGTCTTATATGTATTAGACTTTTTTATTATGAGACTATTTCAAGTCATTCAGAGTGTTAGTATATTATGCAAATATTAATTTGATATTCAGTTTGCATTCTCCAAATATTCGTCCTTGGGGGCCTCACACACTATCACTTTGCCTACATACATAGAAAGTTCAAACTAGAGGCTTTGAAATGTAAAACAAAGTCTATCTCCTAAAGCATAAATGCCATAGACAAAGGTCCTCATTGTGATAATCTGGATAAAGAAAGCACATCTTACTAACTTGAAATCTTCCTATTATGCTTTTCTCAAAATGAAGGATTTGTCTTAAAATCAAATCAAACATTCTTGAAAATTGCAATCATAGGTTTTCAGGTGCTTTCTGTGAGTCAGGAAAGTCTTTAGTTTGGGGAAACGACCTAAAGTGATAACTTGAAGGATAACTGGGATGCACCACTGTCTGTCCTCTGAGAAGAGATGCCATCTCCTTCTCCACTTGGTGTCTCAATCACAAAGCCCAGGACTGGCCTGCACTGGGAACTCAGTCAGCATGAACTGAGTGCCCAAAGACGGAAGAAGCTGACAGTCCTGAAGTAATCTTTCTCTGAAGAGATATTATTCAGGGTTGGGTTCACCATACAACTCAGTATCTGAGTTTCCTGCAGATGGGGGAAGGGAGTATGGAGATGGGTATATTGGGGAAGGGTTGCTGGTTTCTCTTCAAGCGACCCTAGCCAGCATATTTTTATCGAAGAAACCCCCATGGAAAGAGAGATAACTAGTTTTGAATTTCCTATTCCATGTGTGCTGGCCATTCCCCTGCCCCTGCCCCACCCCCAGACACCCCCACGCACTTCCGGCCCTCCCCGCAACCCCAGTTTCTTTTTTCTCTCTGCCCCTTTCCCTGCCTGCGGTTGTTTTTCTGAATTAATCTAGGGAGTGGCAGTAAAAGGACAAGAGCAATTACAGCGTGCTGCGAAGCCACAGCAGAGACCAGTAGGCGTCCATCTCCCCCAGCACCCCTTGTGCCCTCAAGTGGGGCCGAGAGTGCAGAAGGTGAGCCGAGAATGGACTGTCTGAGCCAGGAACCCGGGACCACTGCCGTTTTCTGAAAGTTGGAAATGCCAGCGCTGCGTGCAGTCCCCAGAGAGCCTCCAGGTATGCGGGAGCTCCACCCGCGCAGGCCTCTTTGCAGAAAGCTGCTGCCTCCAAGTCAGCCAGGCAATACAGGGCCACAGCCCTGTTCCAACTAGGTCTACCGCCCCCCAGCACTAAGTCTCCCCCTTCCTCCTTCCCTCCTCCTTCCTCCCCTACACACCACACACACACACACACACACACACACACCACACACACACCACACACACACACCACACACACACACACACACACACACACACGCCTACTCACGTCAGCGCCAGGCGTGCCAGGCTTGCCAGAAGCTCCCGGTTTTCCAGGTTCTCCAGGAGGACCCTGCGTGGGGGGGGGGGGGGGGGGGGGCGAGCGGGGGAGGCAGGGAGAGAAAAAGGTGCAACGTTGAGACCCTTTGGACCACATCTAAAGGGACCGGGTGGAGTGCAAACGCTGATCAACTTACCGGGGGGCCTGGGGGACCCTTTGGACCTCGGTCACCCTGGAGGGGTAGGAGAGAAGGAAAGAGCCGTCACTGAGATGCTGGGACCCTCTGAGAGAATCCCACCACGTTCACCACACAGATGGGGACAGAAACAAGGTAAATGATGGCGGCTCGTGACCACCGGGACAACTGCCTCCTCCCTCCGGAAACCTGGAGTCTTCTACGATCCAACCCCCAACTGTCGCCCATGTCCCATCCCGCCTTTGGCTGGGGAGCAACTTGCCCCTCAAAACACAACCTGGGAGCCGCTGGAGAAAGGGTAGGAAAGGGCAGGACTGGAAGACAGAGGGGCTGGAGATAGAAACTTACGTCGATGCCATCGATGCCAGGAACTCCAGGGGGGCCCGGAGGCCCCGGGGGACCCTGCTCGCCTGGGGGACCTCTCTGACAAAAACAGCACACACCACGGGTCAGGGGACACATTAGGCAACAAGGAGAAACCGGGCCATGTCCTGAGGCCCCCACCTCCGCAGGGCAAGGGACACCCCCCCTATGGAGGCCGGGTTTTGAAACCCAATATAACAAAATGTATCAGACTTCCAAGCTGCGCAGGTTGCTTGGGCTCTGCCACGTTCTGAACGAGGCTGAACAGTGGGGTCGGAGCAGCATGGAAGTCCCAAAGTGGGGAGAGGGTTCCTAGGGCCTCACCCCTAAAAAGTGCACTAAACCAAAAGGGGGTCTGGAGGAAAGCAGGGCCTGATGCCTATTTTTTTTTTTTTTAAGGATTCAATCATGAAAATGGTGGTCACTGGATACCTTGATTGAATCAGCAATTGCAAGTCAGTGTTTGGACTAAAATGGAACAGCTAAGACTGGCGGTACTCTATATCAGATGGATTACAATATCGTTTTGTAAATCTCTCTAGCCCCGTAGAAATCTGAGGGCAATACTCTTGAGGAAAAGATTGGGGAGGAGTGGGCAGAAGGTCCCTGAAACCCAGCGAGCGCCTGGCCTCATTTCAGATTCACCTGCAGGGACACCCTCTTGCATGAGGTCTTTGCACCTTGCTTCAAAATGACACCAAATTTCAGACTGACCCTACGGAGTGACCCGGCTTATCGCTTGCAAGCAGCTAAGTTTTGAGGGCGCTGGAGGGACGAGGGACGGGTGGCGTTTGAAATAGTGTGAGCATGTTGCTTAGGGAATGTGGGGGACTGTTCCACCCTTCTAAATTTAAAAAAAGAAAAAAAAAGAGCTTCTTTCATCAAGGAAAACTTTGTTTTTCTAAACTCCAATGAGCAGACAGGTTACAATGGGGTCTTTGTAAGTGAAACCTCAAACCTCGGCTGGACTCCTCCGCCCCCGGCGCGGGAGGGAGGCCACGCCGGTGCCTTTGGGAAGTTGCTGAAATGTTTATGGGCGCCAAGGCTGCCCAGTGCCAAACCCCGGGCCACGGGCACCACTCGCAGGACGCACGGCTTAGAGCTGCCCCCGCGGGCTGCAGGAGCGGGAGAAGGTGGTTTAGGGGCGCTGGCCTGAATCCCCATCTTCCCCGGCTCCCTTTTGGCTGTGTCCAGGAGAGGGGAGGGGAGAGAAGGGCAGGTAAGAGGAAACCAAGCTAAAAATTAAAGCCGAGTCTGGAGACACCGAGGGCCTTTAGGGTCTGAGCCCGCAGCGTTAGGTCCCAAGTGGGAGGAGGTGTCCTTTCCCGGACCGATGGGTCATCTGGGGTCCCCGATTCCCATGGTACTTGCTGCAGGTGCTCCGGGCTGGAGTTAATGCGCTGCCCTCAGCCCTGGGGATGCTTCGAGCCCTCCCTACCGCTCCCTCAAAGCTGCGCCCCCACCTTCCCCCGTGTGCGCTGGGAAAATGCAAACACTTTTCGCCCCCAGCTTACCTGATCCGGAGCCTGGCTGGGCTGGTGGAGAAAAAGACGGGGAGAAAGTGAGAAGGCGCCCCGCCCCCGCCCCGAACTCTCGCACAACTTACTTGAGCCGCGCACAAGCAGAGCCCTGACAGCAGCAGTCGCAGCCCTAGGGCCCCGTGGTCCCGCGTCGTCCATGCCATGCCCACCACCCTCTACTAATCCCCGAGACCGATTGTGCCTCCGCCGCCCGGCTCGGGTTCGGGACCCGCCACCGCACAGAGTGGTACTTCTTCCCCGCAAAAAGCGCCCCCGGGATTAGCGTTTGCAAAGGTGCCTGGGCGGGGGAGGCGTACGTTCCTCCGGTTTATGAATGGCCCTGGAGAGGGTCCTGGGGATTGGAGGAGAGCTTGCGGCCCGGCCCGGGGGACGGATAAAATGACAACAGTCCCCTTAACCCTTTCCCCAACCACACAGGCTCTGCCCCCGCCCACCGGGCCCACTGCTGCCACTGGCTGTCCTCAGAGCCTCCTCGGCTGGCCTGTGCGCCTTGGTGGGCGGCGAGTAGACTTTCAGCTTTCTTGCAGGAGCGTTTTGGGAGGGACTAAGCGACCAAAGGTAGAATCAGATACCCCTGGTTGGTTTCTACCCTCCAGGCTGTGCTTCCTTAGTATCTATCCGATGGGTACAGCAAAGCCCAGACTTTTTGGAGAAAGAGTATGGGAGGCAGGATGGAGAGGCATCAGCAGGGTGGAAGGGGCAGATGGTCAAGGGGACTCACCGTTATCCTGACTGGGAGCTCATGGCAAGTTTCTCTGCTGGGTCGAAGTGGGTCACAATGGATCAGCATCCATTGAAGTTCAAACTGAACAAAGACAGCAGACAGTCAGTGCAGGCTCTTTTGGAGAACAGAAACAGGTCATTTAAGAGAAAGGTGAGTTGGTAAGTGTGGTCCAATTGCAAAGTGACTGGGGACCAACTTGAACTGGTTGATCTCGGTGCACCAGGACTTTCCTTGTCCCTTGAACATAAATTTCCACTGGAAATGGGCTGGAATCCCAAATATCTCTGATCATTGGATGCAGATGTCTTTAGCTCTGCATTACTCCAGCATAGCCTAGGCAGGAAACCGATTGCTGGGCACTGATTTTCTATTTCTGTTCTCACCACAACCCCCCCCCCTCCCCCAAGAAGTCCATTCTATTAAAATGAGACTGGAGAGAACAAAGGAATGTCCTAGTCACAAGCCAGTAAGACTTAGAGGCTGAATTGGAACCCAGGCCTACTGAACTCCACAGAGAACATATGTGCTAAGAGTTAATATGGGAAAAGATTAAGGACAGGCAGCCAACGAGGTGGCACTCAGGAATAACGCTGAGGAAAGAAAATCAGATCCTCGAAGAAATATGCATGCTAGAGAAGACATCCTCCATGGAGTGGTCACAGGTTGAAATAGAAATAGGAAGGACCAGAAATGGTGCGAATGAGAGGGAAATCTAGGACTCAGGGGGAAAGCAACAAAATGAAAAAAATATTCAGGTTTGGTATAATTTTAGTCATTGGTTGCAGAGATATAAAATTCTAAGCACTTGAAATCCAACTTCTTACATTTTAGCAGGTGCTAAGGGAGAAAACAGAGTGGAACAGAAAAGACACAGGCCAAAGGAAGAGTGGCCAGAGCTGAATCTGAGAGCCTCGGGAGACAAGAGGGAAACACACACACACACACACACACACACACACACACACACACACACACAGGTGTATTCCACAAGAAGCATGCCACTCTGTGCCTTGCTGGCTTCTCTTAAACTGAGACAGTTCCTTGCTAGGCATTTCAAGTCAGACCCATATTTCTTGGTCAGTTGATTCTTCTAGCATTATGTTGATGTCTAGTTAAGTGTCCACGTTCCAAATCTAAACATGATCTCTTTTTTAATTCAATCATGAATTGTGCTCCATCCCACCTGCCAAGTTGACTCTAGAGCTGCTGGACCTAGAATTAACTTGGATACATTTTTTTCACTGTTACGGATCTTCCAGAGTTGAAGTTACTGGATGGGAGACCAGAATTGGAGAGGATGAAGGATAAAGTCTTTCCTTTCTACCCACAATGAATGGAAAGTTCAACAAAATGAAGTTTTCCCTTATAAAAGGTCAAAATGAGGCATTAAACTTTCACATTTTTGCATTGATCCCTCTTCTTACATGATTCTAATGTCCTAGAGTCCTCTTTCTCCATTATTCTTGTTTCTCTCAACCTTACCATGCCTTTTCTCCAGAAAATGTGGACATCTGGAAAAATGAGTTAGGTAGGATGAAAAGAAAGTGAGCTGCTAAATCAAGACATGTCTTAAGATGGAAATTTGTCTGTGTATTGTATGATAATTATCTGTTTCTTCATGGTTTGAATTATTTAATAATATACTAGCATCCTTCAAAAGAACGGCTTTCCAAAGACACAATGTCTTGCAGGTAAGAAAATTACTTTCATCAAACACTCTTTTTATTGGAATAATTTTGTTTGTTTGGGAGAGATTTTGTTTTGTTTTATTCTAAATTGCAGTGGGAATTTTAAAAGGAAGATAAAAGAAAGAATGGAGCAAACCTTTTCCTTAATTAATGAATAATAATTACCTGGCATTGCCTCAAACAACTCTTTGAAGCAGATCACACCTGGGGTGAAGTGGAGCAGAGAGGTTAAATCATTTGCCACAGGTCACACAGCTAGTAAAAAGCAGAGCTAGCATTCCAAATGTGCCTGACTCTAAAATAAGACTTTTCTCTACTCAGCCTCCCCAAATAATGCAGAATGAGTTATAATTTTGTAAGGAGGTAACCAAGGCATGTGGTAGTTGAATATTTGTATTTATTAAAGATGAATAGAGAAGAATTATCTAGAAATTAAAACTATGTAAGCTAGTTTTCAACATCTGCTAGAAAACTTCAGAACTAGACTAAGACACTTTCATAAGAATTCAAACCTTTTCCTATTTGCATGCTGGTAACGGAAATATATCCAGAAGCAAAATTTCTACTGTTCTTCCAAAAACTGACAGCTATTTCTATATGCAGTTTTAAAAATATTACCAGAATAAGAAAAGATATATTTCCATTCCCTACCTCTCAAAATAAGAGATACCACACATAATTTTATTCACTAAATCCTTTGTGAACTGGTAACTCAGACTTAGAATGGAGAGTGTATGTGTAACATTTTAATTCTCAAAAATAATTTATACCTTAATCACCTTGAGAAGCTTTAATTATAGTTATTGCAAATGCAAAATGATTCATTAAGCTGTTTTCTCAAAAAATGTAATTCTCTCTGGATAAATTGGCACACCTGTTTAAATATGTGAGATGCAATTGTGGCACAGGATAATGGGGGAATGAAATGTAATTCATCTGTGAATACAGGCTGGGTTTTTCAGAGTGCGACATAGATCAGAAGTTTCTGAACACATCTGTGCATCCACATAAACACCACCTACGAACTAATAATCATCTCTACAACAACCATTTTTTGGCATGCAATATGAATTCCAATTTGCATGTTAATTATTTTGAAGGAAGATTGGCAGAGTTCCTTGGTAAAAGTCACTTTCATTATACATCTAAAATGCTGATTTCCACACGTTTCTCATTTTCATACCTGGAATCATTCTTCTCTTTGAATGCACACTGACAAAATATATCTGACAAATATTTTAATTTAGTCCTTCAGACAACATCTTTAAGCCCCAGTATAAGCCAGGCACAAAGGAAACATTCCAGGGAAACCAGACATATTCTCCCCCACCCCCACAAGGAGTTTACAGTTTGTAAGATTTGAAAAATCCAAGCAAAGAAATTTTAAAAGATTTTTTTAAATGTGTTCAATAGGACATAAAATGCCCTAAAACAGTCCATCCTTCTCAACATAAAATACTTTATGTTATATACTTTGCCATGTCTCAGGGACTTGTGTGTGTGTAAGGTGCCTTATATATGCCCAGCTTGGCATTATCCAATTATTTTCTTTAGGAAACTAAGGTATAATTCCAGCCCCTAAGACAAAGTAGTGTCCAGCTGACAACTCATTAAAGCAAGTAATAATTTTGGCCCCAACTCTCTACTCTTTTAATAGGACGAGTGATTTCTACTTATTTTGCTAGGTTGTTGAGAAAAATTAATGAGGTATTTAATTCCTTCATAAAAACTAAACAAAAACTAATAGCAGACAACTATCTTTTCTTTCTGAGAGAATTCTATTGACAGACTATGGAACTTCACTCAATATTAATGAGAATGACACAAAGCTTGGGTGTTTGTTTGTTTGTTTGTGTGTGTGTGTGTGTTTGCAAACTGAATTATGATTAAATTTTGCAAGTATAAAATACCTAACAACTAGCTCTTCAAATATTTTTTTAACCAGAGAGCTGTTTCATTAAGCCTCTGTCTACTCAGTGGCAACATATATTTGAAGAAATACTTGAATTCTTAGATCTCATCCTTCTTTTCAGTTTATGTCAAAATGTTTGTTTCTACCATCATAAGGGACCTCCTTCAAGTGAAGCTTCCTGGAAGCTCTCAGCTGCCTTGAAATGAGAAATTTCCCCAACTCTAGGTAGACTAGGCCATGTAGTTTCACACACAGTGCTAGGAATTGTAGTTAAATATGAATAGGTGACAATCATCTGAATCATATCAAAGGCAGAGGCAGAATGATAAAAGGCAAAAGAACAGATGACTTGAAGGTAGCAGACCTGGAGTGTAGTGATTTATTCATTTTTGTCAACATATCTTTATGTAATACATTCATGTACTTTGATATCAATGGAAGACACAAAATATTTAGTATATAAGCCAGTATCTAAGCCAAAAAAAAAGTGTTTTTGACAATAAATACTATTGCAGTTGACATGTGATATCAACAAGGGCATCATATAACATGTCATATGTGAGTAGGGTCCAGAAACAATTGAGATTTTCATAAGCAAAGAAGAGGAGGGTAACACAGTTCTGAAGAGAGGTGACACTAACAAGGCACCAGGGTGGAAAGTGATGTAGAAAAAAAGATCAAATTTGCTGTTGCAAAGAGTAAACAGATTTTTGCCCCTTGAATTCTAAGCTAAGGAATTTTAACATTGTTGGGTAGCTGATTATTGGATGTCTATTAAAATGTGTCTGCAACAGAGATAGGAATGGGGAAAGGCAGCCTAATTGAAAAGGGCATTTCAAGGAGATTCATGTGGTAATAAGGGCCTGATCTTTTGAGGCAGAAGAAGGCTGCTCTAGTATAGCATCAAGAAGTGTTATCCTCTGAACTATGCTGAAGCATCCTGAGTTATTTGCCTACTTAAAACAACAACAACAAAAACACCCTTCCTCATGCCACATCCCTCTTCAGCTGCCATGTGTTTTCTGCTCCTCTTCATATAAAATTCAAAAGAGTTGTCTATATCCATTGACTCCAATTCCTTTCCCTTCCATTCTCTCTTGAATTCTTTCCAACTCAGCTTTTTCTCCCATTACTCCAATCGGTCTTTTCTCAATTTTACCCTCATTGGTTTTTAATCCAATGGTCCACTCTTAGTCCTCATCTTAATTTATCCATGAACAACACTGGAGTGGGTTGGCCATTCCATCTTCCTTGAAGTACTATTTTCCCTTGACTTTCAGAGAACCATAATCTGCTAGTTCTCTCCTATATCATAGGCTGCTTTCCTCAGTCTCTAGATGAATCTTCCTCATCTCAGCAACTTCTAAATGTTGGCTGTTTCAGGGTTCAATGCTAGGACTTCTCTATCACACTCATCTCTCAGTAATTTAATCTTGTTCCATAGCTCTTAATACCACATGCATGCTGACAAGTCCCAGAGTTCTATTCCCAGCAGGACCTGTCTCTTGAACTCCAGAAGAACATAGCAAACTGCCTGCTCAGTGTCCTCACTTAGATGTCTAAAATTGTGATCAACTTAGATGTTCCAAACTAACTCCTAATATTCTCATTGATGCCTGCTGTCACCACAGCCTTTCCCATCTCAGTAAATGACAACTCTGTATTCGTAACGAGTCATGCCAAAAGTATTGATGTCATCCTTGATTCTGCTTTCTCTCATTTACTTCAAATCCTGTTTTCTATACCCTCAAAATATACCAGCATCTGCCCACTGTGCACCACATCCACCACTACCACCCTCTTCTCTTAAGGATCCCTTAAATGTTCTGTACTTCTCTCCCTCTACAGTATATTGTCAAACAGCAATGAAAAAAATGCCTTTTTATAAATGAGAGCATTCTGATTATCTATCCAAAACCATCTGATAGCTTCCCATCTTACACAGAAGGAGATCCAAAATACTAACACAATATTTCCATCCTCACTCTATCTTGTTACCTCACTGCCTACTGCTCTCAGTCTCATTCTAGCCACACTGGTCTCCATGCTGTCCTCAAACATAACAGACAGCTCGAACACCAGTCTCTCTTCACTCATGTTCCCTACTCCTTTAATTCTCCTTTCTGAGATATCCACATGCTAATTCCCTTAACTCTTTCAGGTTTCTCCTAAAAAAATTTTTCTCAATAAGGACCTCTCTCCAGGCACAATTTCCTGCTTCATTTTTCTCCATAGCATTTGTGACCACCTGGCATACTATACATTTACTCATTCGTTCATTTGTATCCATCTCTTCTCCCCAGAATGAATGTAAGCTCCATCTGAGCTTTAATTTCTGCCTATAACTTATAGCAGATATTTAATAAACAGTTGTTTAGTGTTAATAAGTGAATGCATAGTGGGTAAGAAATATAGTGAAAAAAGAATTAATCGTATTTTTCCTCTGGTTTGATGAAGAGTTGGGGCAAGCCCCCTCCCCTGCCTGGGTTTCAATTTCTCACCTGTAAAATGAGAGGTTTGGATTAGATGCACTCAGTTTCCTCCAGCTGTGAGAGCCCATGATTCTATTGACACCAACACATTGTAACCGAAACCACTAACCATGCAGAAATCAACATGAAGAGAAGGAAAACCACCACTGATTTAACTTCTTGCCTTCTAGCTGCCCAATCTACATAACAAAGATTTCTTTATGCCCTGAGTCCACACACATTTTAATAGAAATAGAAAAACTAATAGCACTGATATTTTAAAAAATTGCAACAGTATGGGCACAGGTACGGCCAATAACAATATTTACTGTTTTCAATTTTCCATTAAAAACAAGTTTGACCATTATTTTCTTTTTATTCTAGTTATCTGTAGTCCTTTCCCCCAGTCAGGCTTCTCCTATGTTGGCATCTCTTTTACTGTGTGTTCTTCCCCTTTCATTGCCACCTAGTGGAAAATCCAGCTGATGTTGTTGATATAGTCTACAATGCAGCAGGCGAGGTTTTATCTCCAAAAAAATTGTTCTGACAGTCAGCATTCAAAAGTATTCCAATCAAGTCTCATCAAAGTGTTTTAAAAAGTATTTTCTATAAATATGGTTCAAATAACATTGCCATTTCTTTGGATTTATTTATTACTTCCAAGTGAAAGCATATTTGTAAAAGGTGTACTTGTCAAAAACAATTTCATAAGCAAACTTAATAGTTTAGATACTATGCATAGTAGGTATTATGCATTTCCTAAATCACTAATAACTTTCCTGCAATGTTTCTTAAATACCAGAAACAATATTAATCACAACTTCATAATTGATTTTTCTATATTATCATCTATGACACTTACCCTGTTTTTACATTTGGAGGTTAGTATGATTTAATTCTATGGAGTAGAAAAAAGGACAGATAGCTCCTCCATCAACTTTTTTGGGTGGGGTTTTTTATTTTATTCTTTCTAGTTACTTTCATATTTTCTCTTAATTTAACAAAAATAACATAGAGTGACACACTTGAAATATACTTTTAAAAGCACTTATCTGTCTGATTAATCCTGTTCCGCATTGTTTTATTTGGAATATGCACAGGATTTGTAATGCCACATAAACTTTTATCCTCCCTCAAACAAGCCCAAACCCCCAGTGTACATCCCTGAAAAGGGAAAAAGGCTAACTTTGTTTTCTAATAGAGCTGTACCAAATAACTCTCCCAGGCAATCATGCTGACAACGAACAATAAAGAACCTGTCATAAAGTAACATGTTTTTTATGATATGCTGCCAGGAAACTGAGCTTTGCAGTGGGATAAATGGCACCATCCTAAAATATGAGCACAATGGAGAATAGGAAATACGGGATTTATTGCTTTAAAATAAAACTAACAATGTCTTACAGCAGTACATTGGGAAAAAATATAAAATGCTCTGAGGCCACTAAATAACCATGAAGGATGAGAAGGTGTTTGAGTTGTAGACCACGTGAGCAGCTGCATTGCAAGCCTTAGGAAAACCTCCTGAAACTGGTTTCTTTTTCCAATTTAAAACTGGGAAAGAGACAAAAGATACAATAGATAGGGGAAAGTCACAAACAAGTACAATATAAATGAGTCGTTTAGCATTGGTGCTCCATCAAATGTTGTTTTCAATTGCCTTTTTTATTAAGTAGTTCCTAGGGCTACCTCTTGATATCTGTAATTGCCTATAGAAGGAATATTTGCTTTTTTTTGATCCTGAAAAAAGTGTTCAATTAATGCAGTGTCAAAGATTAGAATGAATCCAATTTCATAAAAGAAAATTGAAAAATACACTGTTCCTTGTTGTTTTCATGCTATTGGCACATTTCATTTTAATTTTAAATTTCTCACATAGTGATACTATTTGCTGTCTGCAAATTGAGAAATGGGTGCCCTATCAATGTACTTCTACCTCCCAGAACAGATGGATACCAATACTCATCACTCTCTAAGTCTTCTAAGGGACATGTAGTCACTTAATCTTCAGTAATTGTCAGCAACTTCAGTTTCAGCCAAGTTTGGTGATATCATAGGACATAAAAGAGGGCAAAGGGACAACGTGTGGGCATCTGGGCTTTGTCTGGGAACTTGTATGGGTATTTGACCATTCTTAGCAGGGGTCCTCAAACTTTCTAAAAAACAGGGGGCCAGTTCACTGTCCCTCAGACCATTGGAGGGCCAGACTATAGTTTAAAAAAAAAACTATGAACAAATTCCTATGCACACTGCACATATCTTATTTTGACGTAAAAAAACAAAACGGGAACAAATACGATATTTGTATTTGCATGTGGCTTGCGGGCTGTAGTTTGAGGACCCCTGATTATTAGTCTGGAAAAGTGAGGAGAGGTGTAGAAAACTAATAAAGTTTGAAAAGGGAAGAATTGGTAAACATGAGAATTCACAAATGAGAGTCCCTTTGCCTAGAATATCAGACCTTATCTTCTTCTGGATAACTCTTATTCATCCCCAGGGTTCCTCTTAGACATCATCTCCTTTAGGAAACATCCTTGAATTCCACTCTCAGCCTCCTTGCCCTAATTTGAGTGAGGAGTTTTTCCCATGTGCTTCCATTGACTATCATGGTCCTTATTGTGTTATATTGAAATTGTTTACCATCTCAACTCCTCACCCTCTATAGACTGAAGACTATAAAGGCTGAGATTAACTTTGTACACCCAGTATATAAGCACATGATGACATTCACGTTCACTAAGTAAATAAACAAGTAGGTTTAATGTCTGAGGACATGTTCCTTCTTTAAAAAAAAAAAAAAGTTTGTCCTACAAAGTAAATTCGAAAAAAATCTATGCAGATCACAAATGTCTTCCAAAATAAAAATGTTGAGTTTTATAAGGAAGTATATATTGTTGCACATATTTATGTTTTTTATCAGAGGAAAGTTAGTTGCCATAGCAGAAAATGAGGTAGATTAGAAATCTTATACCTAACCCTGTTTCTTGCAAGCTCAGAAACCTGCTTGAGATTACTTCTTCGGCTGAGAAATGGAGATAATCCAATCTGTGCTTGTTAACTTATAAAAGTATTGCAAGGATCAAATAAGTTAATGGGAATGAAAGAATTTTGAAAACACTACATGGGTATATTAAGGGTAATAAAATGTTTTTTTAAAGCATAAGTGGGCTTTTCTTACATAGAGATTTCTACTTTTTCTTAAACAGAGTGATAGTTGAGGAATACATTTTGGTGATGAGTTTGAATTTGACATTGTCACTGTCAGTCCTTAGATATAAGTAAAAGTTTTTTGGCCTATATCCCTGTTCTATTTTAGTTTTTGCCACTACCATCACCACCACCGTATCATCAAATACGGAAATGTTTATACCCTTAATATACTAAGTCTCTTGTGTTTCCTTGTTGGAGAGTCAGAGTGAGTACAAAAGAAACAATTGTTCAGGTCTGTTTCAAGTACCTTTAACATTGGCTACCAGGGGTGGGCAAACTTTTTGACTCGAGGGCCACAATGGGTTCTTAAACTAGACCAGAGGCCCGGAACAAAAGCATGGATGGAGTGTTTGTGTGAACTAATATAAATTCAAAGTAAACATCATTACATAAAAGGGTACGGTCTTTTTTTTTTAGTTTTATTCATTTCAAATGGGCCGGATGTGGCCTGCGGGCCGTAGTTTGCCCACGGCTGCAGTGTACTGACTGACAAACTCCTTGGTGAACCAGCAGCAAAATGTAACAGCAGCCTCCAGGTTCTTTGCTGCCTTCCTGAACTTGAAAGAATAAAGTAGAAGATAACTGGTCCTAACTGGTCTCCATGGTGATGTAAAACCAGACTTCTCTGAAAACTTACAAACAGCTATAACATTATTGGCTGTACTATAATATGATGAAATAACATTGTGACTTTACTGTTCTGGCAATCAGGTAATTTAATAGCATGCTAGCAACAGGATTCAGAATTATAATTACTTGTACTGTTTTCAAGGCTAATGAATCAATAAATTAATTTTACAAGTACTTGATCAATAGACATCACAGTGAGGGAGTCCCCTTAGGTCTTTTTTCCCCCTCATCCCTGGTATTGCAGAAGTTCAGTGTTGTCTGAAAAGCACTCCAGTGCCTCTGCAAAGATTAGACTGCCTAACTTTCAAAATGGCACAACAGTGGTCCCATGGGCTTTCTGACCCAGCACACTTGAGGTGTGATAACTCATTCATTGAAGAAATACTTTCTCAAGTGTCTACAAGCCAGACCAGCAATGTGGCAGTTACAAATTGTTTCCTGTCCATCACAGAATATAGAAATTTCACACTACCCTTCACACTAATCACAATTCTTCCCTTGGAAATAAGTTATTTGAACTATTCCATTACTGAGATGTCTGATAACCTTTTTCCTCCCTTTGGAGAAGGGTAGAGAAACAATTCAAAATCATTGTATCACCGCTGCTACATTCCATGACATGAGTTAGGTAACTAGAATTTAATAGGAGAGAGAGAAAGAGAGAGAGAGAGAGAGAGAGAGAGAGAGAGAGAGAGAGAGGAGAGATTGGCATCAATAATTTCTTTATTGAGCCATAAATTCTTTAGTTTCCCCCAAAGAGCACTTGTCCCCTAATATATATATATATATATATATATATATATATATATATATGTTTAAATTCATGTCATAATGCTATAAAATATCTTTTTAAATAATTATTCAGTGAGAGTTTAACAATTCAAAATGACAGAATTATATGGTACTTGTTGGAACAATTGTGTCATTATATAATTTCTTACCTTTATGTCCATGGATCTCTATAATAAAATTATGAAGAGAGCTCTAAAATTCTTTACTTTTATAATACTCCATGCAAGACCTACTTCTGAATAAACAATTATTTTGTCCTCTATACAATTTTTATTCTTGCTTAGCAGACACCATATGGCTGCCTAACCACATCTTTCACATTCTGCTGTTAGTATCTCTCACCCTTCCATCCCCCACGCGCGCGCGCACACAAACACACACACACACACACACACACACATTTTCTCAAATGCATTTCATTCAAACCAACCACACTTCAGATCTTTGAATGTGGTCTACTTATTCTCTGCTTCTTTTTTCTTTAATGCTCTTCCCTAAGCTAGAATGCATTTTCTCCTCTTCTTTTGCCAATTGAAATCCTTCCATTTCAAGGTTCATTGCTTTCAAGAAGCATAGAATTCTTGACTAACTGAATCCATCATTCATCTTAACCTTACTTTGAATCTTCGCATTAATTATTTATACACAATATATACCACATGAGTATTGGTTTCTTTTAAGTCCCCTCCAAATGATTCTGGGTACTCCAGGTGGACATGTAGCAACTTCCAAGTAGACTTTAAGCTCCTAAGACCAGGAGCCATCTACTTAAATTCCTCTGAATCCCCATTTTATCTGGTACATGCTATACTCAAAATAGTACCGAGGGCTTTTCTAATAAGTGCTTGAGTGAATAAAAGAAGATGAGTAACTGTTCATTGTTTAAGACATGCAGATGATCACTAAAGATCTCTGAGGTATTCATTTTTAGCAATCTGGCTTTGATTTAATCTACCATAGTGTATGATTTTATACTTACCGGAACAGAAACTTGAGGATTATCTACAAGTTTTCCCAGCACGGCAAAGCCATCCACATTGATTTGGCCTCTCGGCTTTATAGGCAAGGATTCAATCCTGTTGCAGTCAACAAAAAGAGTAGCACTGCTCCTTTCCACACCAATCATAATCTTATGCCACTGGGAGTCAAACAAGGAGGGCAAATTTGAAAAGGCTGCAGACTGGAGACTTCCATCCAGTCCCTTGTATGAAAATGCAACAGATTTTGTTTGGCCATTAATCTTCACGCCAACTTGCTCCTTCCCCGAGGAGTCCTGAATCTGCCAAATGCTCCAGTGCTTTTCAAGTGTGCTTCCAGTCATCCGAAAAGTAGTTAAAAAGGAGTATTCTTCAGGCAGTCCACCGGGATATAAATGCCTGTGTAAATTTTAAAACAGTGAACATAAATCTTGTTTTCTGTACCCATGCATAATACCATCTTCTCTTATGCTATTTTGGGTTCTAGCTCTACAGAAAAGCTACAGTGTGGAAAACGATGCGCTATTTGTTCTTTCATGACTGTCCATAAAGGCCTTCACAGAAGTTCAATTATTCATGTACATTTATGCTCCATCCTAACACACACATTAAAAAAAATAACCCTCCCTCAAAGCTAAAGAGAGTTCCCAATGCCACACAATCCCAACAATATTCCTATTTATGCTGCCTAAAGAGCTACTGTTCAGCAATTTCATCTCAGCCAAGAAACACATTCTTACAAAGTTCTTGGCACCATTTCTCCTACATATGAAAGAAGAGATCATTTGGAATCCAAATCAGCTCTGCTAGTTTATGAGACCACTTAATTAAAGCAGCTTTTAATTTTTTTTATTTTAATATAACATGTTAGGATTATTTGCTATTTTCATAATTGCCTGGGTATTTCCCTCCATGATTATATCCTACACCCATATAAGCATTTTGAAAATCAGTAATTGTGCAGACTTGAATAATTCTTTCACCCTGAGCCTGATTTTCATTTTCAGGGAGTTCGAAGTGTGATGTTAAATTAGCAGCTGTTGTTTGTCACTATATGTGAGACAAGGGAAAGGTGACCAGCTCTTAATTCTCTGCTCCAACCTAGTTGTTCCTCCATCTGACAACTGAATCTATATCATTGCTACTTTATTGCTTTAAATGACAGCCTAAGACTATCAGTGGCCCTAAGGCATCTCCAGTCTGTGTGGGAACTGTGATCTGTAGCTGCAACAACTACCTGGATCATCTTCGGTTGAACCAAACTGCTAGAACCTGAGGACCAAATTTGTAAAAAATCAAGACATATTAAATGTAAACTTCACCTTCAAGGGCTTGAAGGTTTTATCCTTCTACCTTCTTCCTTCTAAGTATAGAAATATTCCTAAGTAAGGAAGAAATGCTAATAAAAATAGATGCCAATTAATTTTTCTAACTAAATAATGAAATTTGACATTTCTGATAACAGTTATGGACCAAGACCCAAAGTCCCACATAACCTCTCTCCAAGTCAAACTCCTGGTATATCTAGTAGCCCGCTTCTTATGAGGAATAAAAAGAGAAAGGCAAAAATAAATATCTAAATGGATGCTGATTTAATGTGTTGCAAACTAAAATTCATAACATAAATTTATTGTATTGGCATATGTGTTGTTGCCAGTTACATCAAAACATATTGTTGGGGTCAAGGATTTCTAAACCAAAAAATTCCTCTGTTCTAAGCATGTTTAGCAATACATAAAATAACTCAACTTGCTAAGATTTTCTGCCTTTACTTTTACCTTTACTCTAATTATAAAACTTTGTCATCCCTTATAATAATAGCAATAAACAAATATATAACTCTTAATTGCAAACATTTTTGCAAGCCTTCAATAAAATGGGTCAACTATGTCAACAAATTTCATTGCTGTGTTAGTTTTATAAAAATGTGAAACTTTTCATCTGAATACTCTTTTATCATCCAAGTACTTCTTTTAGATATTCTTTTCTAAAATAACTGGCTTTTATTTATAATATTGGGTGAATTTTTTTGTCAGTACACATTCTTAAATGATTTCAAACCTTTCAATTCACTAAATATCTTTTATGTCTGTGAAGTATGCAGGAGGTTTTAACAAGTACATTTTTAAAAGATTCAATTTGGAGCTAAAGAAAAAAACATGTATATAAGAAACATTCCCCCAGAATGAAAATGTCTACGACATCTATTTTGATATTTTCAATATTGATTGTTTGTCATATTTCCCTTGAACTTTAGATTTTTCAGAATATACATATTTCAGAATAACTTCTCGGAAAGAAACTAAGACTCATTAATGACAACATACTATATTGCCTGTTGTATAATTATAAAACCTCATAGAAGTTTTTACCTTTCATTTAACTGACCTCAATTTGGAGCTGGAAGATAAATTTTAAAAGTTTTATTCAGACCTAACCAGTTTGGCTCAGTGGGTAAAGCCTCAGCCCACGGACTGAAGGTTCCCAGGTTCGATTCTGCTCACTACATATCTTTTATGTCTGTGAAGTGTGCAGGAGGTTTTAACAAGTACATTTTTAAAAGATTCAATTTGGAGCCCTGGGCCCTGCAGGAGGCAATCAATTAATGTGTCTCTTCTATGTCTCTTCCCCACCCTTTCAATCTCTTTTAAAATCAATGGGAAAATATCCTGGGATGAGGATTAACAAGATAAAAAAATAAATAAAAAAAAGATTTATTCAATGGTGAAATTTGACTAGTATCCATTTAAATTACAAATAGGTTATTTAATATTATTTTCACTTAAAAATCTGGATTTAACTAGATGCTTAAAGAATTTGTTTTTCTTTTTTGCCCAAGACAGTTACTGTTGAGGTCTGAGGTTTTTATAGAAGGAAGATAAATCCTAATGCTTTGTCCTCTTCTCTTCCTTAAAGCATTCTTCTTATAGGCCAGTGGTTCTCAACCTGTGGGTCGCGACCCCTTTGGGGGTTGAACGACCCTTTCACAGGGGTCACCTTAGACCATCGGAAAACACATATATAATTACATATTGTTTTGTGATTAATCACTATGCTTTAATTATGTTCAATTTGTAACAATGAAATTGGGGGTCACCACAACATGAGGAACTGTATTAAAGGGCCGCGGCATTAGGAAGGTTGAGAACCACTGTTATAGGCTTTTAAAAAATCTACATTACCTATTTATGTGCTTACACATGTACTGAGCGAGGATGTAGAATTTCGTCAGTCCCAGAAAAAAAAAATACAAATGTATTTGATTTGAATTTAGAAGTCATGGTAACTTGCTTGAGCAACTCTTTTGCAAAGACATGAGGTTAAGGGAAGAATCCTCCCAATTTGTGCTTCACCCAATCTTTCCTGCTTCGTGAGCAAAGGGATTATGTTGAAAGTAGCATAGGGCATGATGTCCCCATTTACTTCTAACTTGGTTATGTTATACCAAAAACTTTTTAAAAATGGAGTCGTGGTGAGTTTGCTAGAAGAACAATTCATTTATAGACATATTGTTAAACCAAAAATATTTATCTGTCTTCCTTTACGTCCATTAAGATTACATACATACATATATACACATATATAATTTGTGCATGCTTATATATACAAACATAATCAAGATTATAATGTTATTAAATATTTTAAAGTAGGCTAAAATAGTATGTCAATATGATAAAAGAAAATTTCTTTGTTTCAAATTAATGAAATACATATGTATTTGTATAGACCTAAGAGCATTTTAGAAGTCCTCACTAATTTATAGAACAGTCAGTGCCACTGTCTTTTTTTGAACACCTAGGATTCGGTTCTTGCAAATACGCTATGCACATGGGTAAGTAAACTTGACAGCATACATAATTTAAAAGAAACTGGGTCTATAAATCATTTACTTCATTATGTTACAATCTGCACAGAGTATCTTAAAAGGAGAACCATAAGGGTTTGAATAAAAGATAAGAAGTCTTTAGACCTTGAAACATTTGTTTATGACCTTAACCCAAGGAAAAGGTACAGATTGTATTTGTTAAGGCACACAAACATGGCGTGTTTGTAAGTATGAGTTGAGAATGAGGAACTATAGTGCCCAAAATAAAGAATGCAAACAGCAAAATATTGTCTCATGCTCTTTCAAAAAAATTGAAAAAGAAAAGTAAGAATAATCTGTGACCCTATCTCATTCATCCCAAATGCCATATTCACCTCTCCCTCCCACTACTACGCTTCTATTTTGCCCACTCAGAGCCTATATTCTCCAGCATAGAAATTCCCTTTACACCAAGCAGTCTACCCCCTGCATGACCTGAGAGCAATTCCAGCCTCTGTCTTGCCACCTGGTTTTTTCATGATTAGGGCATGGAGGGCAGCCTGGAAAGAAAGCATTCACTCAGGAGGAAAGACTTGCACCCGCGGACACTCTCCCGCTCTGGTGCCCTCCACCACTTACGGCAACCACCACCGGGTCCCGGGCTCTATCCAAGCTCTCTCCATTGGTTTACATTTGCTCCTCACTGGAGCTCTTGACACAGTTATTATTATTCCCAATTTCAGTCTGAGGGCATTGAAGCTCAGTTTATCTAAGTAACTTGCCCAAGAATGGACGTTATTACCTATTTGGGACTCCATCTATCTTAGGCCTTTGGCTCTCCCCTTTCTCTTTGTATTTCTTTCTCCTACTTCCTTCTTCATCCTTTCTTTTTTTTTCTATGTCCTTTCTTTTTTTTTGCAACTTAGTAAGCCTTGCCAGTAAAGCGGGAGTTTTTAGTATTTGTGGGGATACAGAGAGTCACGGAGATAGAGAATATGGGACGTTGACTATGACCTGTTAAAAAGTATTTGGAGTAATTCTAGGCACTTAGAGAGGAACAACAAAAAAGGTGCATGGGGGCAGCGGGTCTGTGTGCCCTTCAATCTCTGTATTTAAAGTCAGTGATTGTACCTTAAATTGTAGAAGAGAAAATTAAGTCAGCATTGGGGTTTTTGTCATGTTTTACTATTTTATTAAAGAAATTAAAATATATGAACATTTTAAAAAATTGTTTAGGAAGACAACTAACATGTCTGTGCATGAAAAGAAAACATAAGAGAAAAAGCGTAATTGCTGTTATTATGCCTTTAACCTTTCCAAATGTGAATGGTTTTCCAGGGTCAGTATCAAATCATGGCTAGAAGCACAGCCTCTGGGGCCATTCTGCCTGAGGTTTCAGTCTTCCCAGCACCTCCCAACCTGTGACCTTATGCAAGTAACTTAAACTCTTTAACTTCAGTTTCCTCCTCCATAAGATATGGATAGTAATGTCCTCCCCATAGGTTTGTGATGAGGATGAGGTTTAATGTTAATTGGGAAATTTATCAAAGTAAGTATACAGCACACTGTTATCCTGTCTAATAAAGAGGGAATATACAAATTGACTGTCATGCCATCACAAAGATGGCGGCACCCATAACCACAAGATGGCAGCGCCCAGTCCCCTCAGCCCCACCAGAGTCCCCCAGTCCTTTCAGTCCCGTGGGGGGGGGGGGGAGAGGGTGGCAGGCACACAGTGCAGCTGGACCCACCCTCAGCCCTCCAGGGCCGGCCTGAGGTGCAGGAAAGCCTCAGATGGCAGCTGCCCAGTTGCCCAGGGCCAGCCCAAGGCTCAGGTAACCAGGGCCAGCCGAGGCTTGTGCTGCTAGCAGTGGCAGCAGCAGAGGTATGATGGGGGCATCGCCTTCCCCTGATCACCAGGTTGCCTCCTGCCCCTAAGGGCTCCTGGACTGTGAGAGGGGCAGGTCGGGCTGAGGGACCCCCCTCCGTACATGAATTTTCATGCACTGGGCCTCTAGTTATTTTATAAAATATAGTATGTTCAAAACATAAATTTCTATCTGCATCTGGCACTATATCAGAATATTCTAATTTGACCAAATTTTTCATTATTATAAACATTTAGAGTTTCTATAATATTCTTTACTGTTCTAATTAATCATTATTTACCTTTACACCATAATTTCTATCAAAGCCCTAAATTGCTTGTTCATCTACCAAAGGAATCTTAATTTTTTTTCAGTGCACTGAGACATAGTCATAATAGTCACATATAAGGTACTAGGTGACATCGAACTGAAAGCCCCGAAGCTCATTTATAACAGTGGGATGACTCAACACTTACATATACACAAAAGCATCTCAGTAATGAGTGATTTGAAGGATAAAAGAGTTCCAGAGAAAGAGATAAATGAAGTGGGGGATTTTTTTATTATTATTATCACTACCATTATTCTGGGTATCATTGCTTTCATTTTGATTTTTTTAAAATTGATTTTCAGAGAGAGAGAAAAACACTGATTTGTTGTTCTACTTATTTATGCATTCATTGGTTTATTCTTGTATTTCCCCTGGCCAGGGATTGAAGCCACAACATTGGTATATCAGAATTATGTCTAACCAACTGAGCTACTCCTTCAGGGCCTTAGATCTACTTTGGTTCCTGCACTGCATGTGTGTTTCCATTTCAGCACCAGGACGTTTGAACAGCACCATTGTGAGTTCTCTAACCACTCAGGGGCTCCTAGTTAAATTTATGCTTAACCTCTGGCACTTTTCACAGAGGCTTCTTTCAGTCAAAAGCAGACAAATTATAGAAAAACAGTGCATTAGTAATAAGAACTTGTCCTGAGTCAATAATAGTCTCAGTGATCCACCTCCACCCACAACGCTCACCCCTGGAATGGGAAATTACATACTGAAAACATGAAAGGCACTCATATATTTAGGCACTGAAGATAGATAAGTAAATAATTCATTCATATTTAAATAAAATCATAATTCAAGAAACATTGAGCAAGAAAGTTCTCTAACATTGGCTAGCTTTTTATTTTAAAAAATGCATTGGAGGGCCCTAGCTGGTTTGGCTCGGTGGATAGAGCCTGCAGACTGAAAGGTCCCGGGTTCGATTCCAGTCAAGGGCACATGCCTGGGTTGCAGGCTTGATCCCCATTAGAGAATCAATGATTCTCTCTCATTGTTGATGTTTCTATCTCTCTCTCCCTCTCCCTTCCTCTCTGAAATCAATAAAAATATATTTTTTTAAAAAAATGCATTTGAGGCAGATTAGTAGATTAATTTTTTTTTAATATTACCTGGTTGGAATCCTGAAGTCTACATTAGTTCCCAATTTGTAAGCCACTTGTAATGCAGTTGATCCCACTATCCTTTGTATAGCTCTTCTAGATGCTGCTTTATCTACCTGGAACTGAGAAATCAAGTCAAACCCTATAAAAAGGGAACAAAAAATTAAAAGTCCACATTGAGATTGGTTTTGTTCTTTTCCACAGCCTACCCAAATAAAATAATATTTTAGATAGGTTTACAGAAAGCATGCATTTTCAATATAAACATTGCTACTCACCTGGTAAATCATCTTGGCCAATTCTCACTTTTGGACAGAGCTCATTTTCACCATTAGGAACTGAATTGATAGGAAATCCTGCAAAAGAGATCACATGTCATCCTACCTCACCTCTTACCGGGATCATGGGGAATGTGTCAATAATAACAAGAGCTGAGCAATTATTTAAAGCACTACAGTATAGTATACCAAGCAGCTTGCTTGTAAGTAGTGTGTTTGGCTTTAACGCTATGACTGATTATAACTCATTCATTTAGACTCATCCTGGAAGGGAAGCAAGGCACAAAGGTGCTTTAATAATTTGTGCTGGGAAAATGCTCCTTTGGGGGAAGTTAGGAATTTGTTCCTTTTGGACGTGGAGCTGCACAGCGTTCTGAATGGCACAGTGTCAGAGGCCTGTTTGGAAAACTTTTGGTGGTTTGGGCTAGAAAATATTCCTTAAAAACCACAAATTTTAGAATTCCCAAGAGAATCCAAAGCCGGTCTGAGCCAGTTCAATGAGAGTTCTGAATAGGGGAGTTCTTAGGAATCTTTGTCAAATAGAGGAGGGATTTGGTGGAGTCTCTGGTTCACTGATCTTAAATAAAATATAGAGAACACATTTAATTTCAGAAGCTCATTCTAAGAGATCTAATAAGGATCCTAAATTGAGGATCCTAAAATGAGGAAGAGTAATAAGAAGAAAATTAAAAGGGTTAAATACTTAATTTGATAGGGAATCCTAGAATGAAATGAGGTGCTCCTTACACAAGTGGGGGGTTGTGGCGAAGGAGTGTTTTTTGCCGCCACAGAAGGCCTTTTGTAACTATACAACCCTTGTGCCCTGGGACTCGCCTGATGGTAGAAACTTCCTACACTTCGAAAGCATCTTACAGCTGCAAAGCTTTGGCCCAGGCATCCCAGTACATCAAACAAATCCCCCGGTGACCCCCGTTTAATGGCTTCTGTACATCCATCCATCCGTCCATCCACCTAGCCATCTGAACAAACTGGCTTTCCTGCCAACTTGGATCACAGCACGACTTCTGCTTTGTACCCAGCATTTACCCCAGAAAACCCATAGAGTATCCATGGCCAAAGCAGAATTGGAGAGAGGGTATGAGGGACCATGGGTGCCTCACTCAGTCCTCACTTAGCCACCGCCCTGCCTGATCCCTTCTGGGAACAAGTGATATTTCAAAATCTAGACACTGTGGCCCTTACTTGGGCGACGCTTGACGGCAGTTGCAGATGCACAGGGTTCCAGGAAACCGCATACAAAGAAGAAAACTGAAATTTTCCTGAAAAGGAGAAAAGAAAATGACTCATACAGAAGTCCCTCCAGCTGGGGACTACTTTAGTATTTTTAAACATGGTAAAAACCTAATTAATGTAGGTGATCAAATCTCAGTATAGTTTATTTTTTTTATTTTGACTTCGGGGTCTTATTGAGAAATTTAATGAATTCTCACATTTTCAGCTGCTACTCTAAAACAGTCATTAACTTATTGTTTTTCCTACCTCACTGTCTCCATTTCTACCTACCTCCCTGTTTATTTCCTTGACTCTGTTCTCTTTCATCTTAGTTTTTCTGCCTCTCCATTTTGGTGGCTGCCTTTCCCTCTTTCTCTGTCTCTCTCTTCTGTCTCCCATGCTTGCTAATTTTTTATGTCTCACTTTCTCATCTGCCTCCCTCTAATTCTGTCTCTGTTCCTGTCTCTCTCCTCTCATCTCTCCCCTTACCTCCTCTCATCTTGTCACCCCTGGCCATCTCCCCACCACTCTTTCCAGTGTCAAGGTCTTACCAGAAGGTCTTCATTTTCCCAATTTGTTGTTGCCAGTCGTCCCAATGAAGAAGGGATTATAGGGGAGTCAGTACTCCCCAAAGACCCCTTCACTGTCACCCCAGGACTGAGGCGTTCTGGACCCAGCCTTGGTTCCTCCTGCCCCTGTCAGGGCTACAAGCAAAAGAGTGAACCAGAGCCATCTGGTGACACTTTAAACCAAAGGAGAAGGAAGGGGTGGGGAAAGGTGGGGGGTGTGGCCCCAAAGCTAACAAGGTTACATTGAAGGAGGGATTTGCAAGGGAAAATTTGCTGAAAAGTAAAAAAAAAAAAAAAAATCAGGATGTGGAGAAATTCACTAGAAAAACCCAGGCAAACTGCTACAGGAACACAGTGGATGCTTTTAGAACTGCTATACGAGCACAGTGAGCCTTTTAGAGGACTGGGGTACGGGGAGCTCACAGGAAGATGTGGGAACTCTTGGGAGCCTTGGCGCCCATCCAACCTAGGTTTGAATCCCCGTTTGTTCTGAAGTTTACTAGTTACATATCCTTTGGCAAGTTAGTTAATCTGCCTGTCACAGGCGTTGCCTCCATTGAAAAACAGGTTGAAAGTAGTTCCTAAAACAATTGTTTTGAGAATTAAGCAAGATAGCAACTCAGAGAATCGAATGCTTGCCTCAGGAGGACAATCATTACTCCTCATATTACTGTCATTATAGCTAATACTTCACTAAGTGCCTCTCGGTGGAAAATGCCTGAAGCTTAATGAGTTTAATTCTCACCCTATAAGGTGAGACTAAAATGTTTCCTAATCTATCGATGAGAAAACTGGGGCACAGAAAATGAAGTAACTTGTAACTTGTCCAAAGTTGCACAGTTAATTACTCAATACATATTAGCTCCTTCTTAGTGCTTGATAAATGTAACATCAGGCCCCTAGTTCTTATTTCTTCTTAAACTCGGTAATTACCAGAGCCGAGCAGAATATCTTTGGAAATAAGCAGTACATTATCCTCTATAACGAAGTTGAGAGCAGGTTACAGGGAGCACAGACCTGTAGAGAGAGATTTTGTCAGGACCATGTCACACATACACATTCTCTGTCCAGAACCAAGGAGAGAGAGAGAGAGAGAGAGAGAGAGAGAGAGAGAGAGAGAGAGACCCCACCCTACCCTCTCAGGATAACCTGCTTCTGGCTCCATCTTAGGGGATATGAGAGTCCTGTCCTATAACAGGGACATTTAGGTTCAGAAGGTCCAGTTATCTTAATAAATTGTGGTATCTAGCATAAGGTAGTTTTGCTTCCTTGAACATTATTTTTATTTTTAAATTAATTGAAAAATAAATAGCATTGTTTCTTATTTTTTATTTTTTTATTTTCATAAATGTTATTTCCTCCTCTGCCTCCCTCAGCTCGATGGGGAGTTTGCCCTGATTAGCTTGGAACCATCTGTGCCATTTGTTCGGCATCCTTTTACTAGTCGTGAACTACCTGTTGGGGCCCTGTCTCCATGGCATAGGGACATCCAGTTCCTCACATCATTTGGAGCTTTCCACGAGGCCCTGTCATTCTGTTATATCGCTAATCAGTGAGCTGGACAAGACACCTAATGAGCCAATTAGTTAGGAGTCATCTTTATTGCACGCAGGTTCAGAGCAGATTACCTCTGTCAAATTCTGAACACCCAAAGGAGGAAGCATTCTCTTTTTATATCTTTTTTAGGGCCTTGTGTAAGTTATTTTTACAGACAATTTGTAACCTTGAGTACATATCTATATGGACACCTGTAACCTTGGATGAACGAACACTTGGCATGAGAATATGGGAATTATTATCAGTATCAGTGTATCAGCCCCTTTAGATGGCTAGCTTGCAAGGTCAGACAGTTAAGTTTATCTTTTCTATTATTCAAGCTAAAAACAAAGTTATTCTACAGTCTAAAAATAACAGAGTTGTCCTACAGAATAAGAGACTAAGAACAGCAGAGTCGTTCGAACAGTAATTTCAATCAGCAGTTTTTCCAAAGAAGGGACCACTATGCTTCAATTCTGCTTCCGCCTGTCAGAATTCCAATTCCCGAGGGCAGCCTTTCGGCCAAGTCACAAGTGGTCATAGTCTTGCTCATTCTTGTAAGTCGACTGGGGCCTATTTAAATGGAGCAGTTTATTAACCCAAAGAACCGAACCTCTAAGGGTGGGACTTCAGAGGAGAAATTGTGCAGCAGGGTCCTCCCTGACATCCTAAAATCACACAAGATAAGCCAGCCCTTGATCCACAGGAAAAAAGGCATTTTGCAAAGGGACCCTCTCCACTGAAGTTCTTTATTTGCAGTGCACAACCATTGAAATGCCTCAAAGAATTCGCAAAATAGGAGGACCAGTTCCTTAGCTTTAATATGACTATTTTATTTTGCAAGTATTCTCTTGAAGGGAAGTTACCAAAAACTAATAACATTAATTAAAGATGCATGAGTACTATTTTGACTTACTTTATAGCTTAACAAACAGGCACTAAAAACTAGCTTCCTACGAGTACCTAGTTTTAAGCTTTCTTCTGTCTAGCTTGGTTTTAAAAATAAAAGGCCTGAAGTGCCTGGTGGAGCACATCAGTTGTGTGAGGATGCTGCAAATCAGCCACAGCTAGAGCCTGAAATGTATCATGGAAATCTCCGGCTGCGAAGCTGATTAACAATCAGAGAGTTGCTAAAACTAGGACTCCCACAGTTTTGCATTGGGTTCAATCTTACTGTAAAGAAATTTCACCACAATCAAAGCTCTATTTTTAATCTGCTTATTTTGGTTCTATCCTTGTAATTGTAGCCTAATCATACATAGCGAGCAAATAGAGCCCCATGATGATAGCCATTTCTCTCTGAAATCACTCACACATAAATGTGTTCTCGCCATGGACCGTTAAAACTAGAATGTGTTATTTAACACAAACCACCCCCTACCCCCCATATTACTTGTGCTTTCTCTAAAATATGAGCTTTTCCATTTTCCCCAAGGAAGAGAGAAATCAATTCCCTTCATGGCACATGTGCGTCTAGGAGCTGTTGCTATATATTTGCTGCTTTGTGAATCTTCCGTTTGTAGCAACTGATGTATGTCCTAAGCCTCTTTGGTTTCTTCCAATAAACTTCACATGCTGGCCCATCTGAATGTTTCTCTGCACAGTGGAAAGTCTTTCTTTCTTTTATAATATTTTTTTATTGATTTCAGAGGGGAAGGGAGAGGTAGAGATAGAAACAGAAACATCAACGATGAGAGAGAAGCATTGATTGGCTGCCTCCTGCACACCCCTCACTGGGGCTCAAGCCCGCAACCCAGGCATTGTTCATAGGTCAATACTCAGCCACCGAGCCACGCCGGCCAGGCAGCCTTCCTTTCCAACAGGGCTCCCCAAAGCTTCACCCGAATCACCTGAATGGCTTGTTAAAAACATAGCACTGGCTCCACCCAGGAGTTTCTGATTCAGGAGATTTAAAGTGGGTCTGAGAATTTACATTTCCAACAAGCTCCCTGGTGCTGCGGTCCAGTGAGAAATGCTGCTCATATGGTCACCTTTTCAACTCCGTTAAGCTGCCTCTCCTTTGTTACAACTGATATTGACTTGCTGACTGTGAGTGTTTAATAAGTATTTGCTGGATAATTTTTTATTATATTTATTGGAGTAACATAGGTTAATAACATATAAATTTCAGGTGTACAACTTAAATATATGACACTTGTATACACTGTTATGAGCTCACCACCCAAAGTCTAGCCCCCTTCCTTCACCATGTATCCCCCTTTATCTTCTTTATCCTCCCCCCACCCTCCTCTTCTGATAATCTTCATTCTCTGGTCTGTATCTCTGAGTTTGTTTATTTTTGTTGTTGTTCATCTGTTGCTTTTTGTTTAATTTTTAAAATAATTACCCATTGAACTCATAAGAACCGCTGGTAACTTTTGAGCTCATGAGAAAACTTGTACTAATTTTATTATTGGATGTGTATTAAGAAATTTACTTGGGAGCCCGTCCTGTGAGGCTCAGTGGTTGAGCTTGAACCTATGAACCAGGAGGTCACGGTTCCATTCCCGATTAGGGTACATGTCTGCGTTACTGACTGGATCCCAGCTGGGGATGTGCAAGAGGAAGCTAATTGATGTTTCTATCTCTCTCTTCCTCTCCCTTCCTCTCTCTCTCTAAAATAAATAAAAACATTTTTTTAAGAAATTTATTTGGCAGAATTAACTGCAGAAACCCAAGGATTCCCTTCTACACTATTATCATTTATCAACCAAAAAATATGTGTGCTCCTGAATTCTATGCTACCCTTTATCGGTAAAAGAGAACCTTGATTCTGAATTGTTCCTTCTCTTTTATGAAAGAACCCTAAAATAAATGTTGTTTTATGTTGCATCCTATGAAATTCTATATGCTTTCACTAGCTTTCACACTCTGTGAAATGTTTTGTCTACACTAGGTGGCAGTGTAATCCTGATATTTGAAACGTAGGCAAAGAAATCTGACTAGAATTTGATTTCCAGTCTTTAGGTAGATAACTTTGATTTTTATGCAAATATTCCATTCTTGGTTGTTTTTCATAGATATATATGAGCCATGCTCTCTGCCCTCCCTCACCACCACCAATTTTGAGCCTTAAGGCATCTATCTCCAAGGGTAATGTTGTGGGCTCTGGAGCCAGACTGCTTAGGTTCAAATCTCAGCACCAACACTTTGTAGCTGGGAGACCCTGGAGAGATAATAAAACTCACTGTGACCCAGTTTCCTCACCTGTAAATGTGAATAATAAAAGTACCCATGTGATAGGTATATTATAAGAATTAAACTGGAGCTTAAAATGGTGCCTGGAACTCAATAAATTTTAGCTACAAATGTTCTTGTTATTTTAACGCTCTCTCCTTAATTCTCCCACTCAACCCAACTCTGCTGCAGTAAATGGTGCTGTATTTATTTCTTCTTAGTAAGAAATAATGTGGTGGTGCTAGAAGCTCAAAACTCTTAGAAAATATAAAACTACTGAAAAAATTCACCTATAGACATCAAAGTCAATCAATTCAAAGCCCCCTCCTCCCTTTAATACTCAGATCTTTGGTGATTGGCTTCACTTTTGATTTTTCCTCCTGCAAAACTGTGACTCGTAAATCCTTTAAGTTTACCTCAGCATCAATGAGACCTTCTCTTTCATAACATGCTATGATTTTTCAAGAATGTTTATCATTATAATCTCCTTTGTACCTCACAACAATCCAACAATATAGTTGTGATCATTCTGTTTTCCTGGTGAAGAAACTTAGGTGAAAGAGGGGAAAAAAGTATAAAATCCATAGTTACTTGGTGACAAAAAAAGGTACTCCAGTCTATTGACTGAATCTTGAACTGATACAAAAAAAAGGCAACCCTACTAACCTTTGTAGCAACAGTGAAACAGCTGTTTATAAATATATATACATATGTAATTGTTTTCTTCATTTGAGAAGTAATATGTGAAATTATAGAAAATGTAAACATAGAGAAAAGAAAAAGATCACTCAGCAAGACAGCTCACCATTAACATTTTAGAACGTTTTCTCCTAGTCCTTTTTCTATGCACACGTTGTGGTCATACTCTTCATAGTTTTACAGCTTGCATAAATGCTCATCACTTAAAGTACTTACACATTTTCTTTCACAAAAATTAAATGCAATCATATAGCACAAATACCAAAGCCCCGGTGTAAGAACTTTGTCTTGAAGTGACGATGATGGGTTTTAACTATAACTACTGTAACCTTGAAAAAGAAGCAGCTCCAGAGAAATGTTTGAGTAACTGGGGGAGATGCTTCTCTTTTTCTCACCCAAAGTCACGTGGGACTGTCAACTCCCAACGAACTGACTCACCACAAAGCAGCAGAGGTCTGAGTAGACATTCCAGAGGCAGGGCAGCCACAGAGGCGTGCCGTCTCCTGCCATTCCTGCATTTCACATCCCCCCTAAACCATGATTACTGCCAGAAATAGCAATAGCGCCTGGCACATGGGCAAGTGATAAAGAGCCTTTGTTCTTCAAGGTTGAACTTAGAGCCCTTACAAGCTGAAAGGGCCCTACCATTAGCACAGTCATTGTCATTTTATAGGTGAGGTAAGTGAGGTTTCAAGATGTTTGATAACTTGCTAGGGGAATCGCAGATGACAGGCCAAAGCTAAACTTGAGTTTATCTGACATCAAAGCCAATGTTCTTCCTCTAAAGCAGTGGTTCTCAACCTTCCTAATGCCGCGGCCCTTTAATACAGTTCCTCATGTTGTGGTGACCCCCAATTTCATTGTTACAGATTGAACATAATTAAAGCATAGTGATTAATCACAAAAGCAGTATGTAATTATATATGTGTTTTCCGATGGTCTTAGGCGACCCCTGTGAAAGGGTCATTCGACCCCCAAAGAGGTCGCGACCCACAGGTTGAGAACCGCTGCTAATGTGTTGTTTCTGAGTACACACATACATACACACATGCGAGCACACACTCATGCGCGCGCGCGCGCACACACACACACACACACGCACATACACATACACACACCAAAATGCAGTTTGCTTAAGTATGTTTTCCACTTCACTGGGCACCTAATCCTCCACTCTTATTTTCTCTTTTTCATAAACCACCAAGCTGTCCTGCAAGAGCTGATTAGTTTTGACCGTTGTACTGGTCACCAACTTGGTGCCCTCAGTGAGCAAGCTGTGTCCAAAGATTTACCTTAGTGGTGCTTTTTGTAAGTAAAGGCAGTAGGAAAGTTCATTTCTATATTTTCCTGTGGTTCTGTGTATATCAAAATTTGTCTCAGGTTCTAAATTCTCACCGGTTAAGGACATCAATTATTCATTCCCTCTCCCATACTTCCTTTTATTACCTACTGCAGACATTATTTTGTATATTCTTTGGGAGTCAAATGCTCAACCAACACTATATTTAAAGCACAGTACTGGGTACTAAGAAAATTTTCAGAGCCAAATAATGCCTTATTTGCCCTCAAGGAAAAAGGACACTTTGGCCTAAAAGGAACCCCCAAAGAAAACAAGTTGTTTACGATCATAAACAAATTGTCCTAGAGACAGGAAAACCAAAAGTAATTGATACTGTCCAGAAGTATTCAAAAGCATTTCACAGAGAAAGTGACATTTTAACTTGACCTTGAGGAATAAATCCTATTTGACAGGCAGAAAAGGGCAGAAAGGGTTACAAGGCAGTTGAGATAATAAGAACAAAACCTCAGAGGCATGATAATGTGTGGAATGTACTTAATTATGTTAAAGGCATGATTTAACTTTTTGAAAATATTATTTGTATGTCACTGTGAACTCAGAGATGGAGAAAAATAGTATCATTAAGGTACATTTAGTAAATAAATAGTCCCACGATGTTTATGACTACCTTATATTGATTGGGCTGCCTATCACATTAGTATTTTGTCACTGAAAAATAAATCAGCAATCCATTTGCCAGAGTGGAAAATGTAAATAAGAGCTTCAGCTATAGAGGGGCAAGTTCTAGCAGAACCTTTTTGTTGTCTGCAAAGGATTCTCAGTTTGGGGATTCCATCAAGACTTAGGAAACATCAGGTGGCCCTGTTAGCAGCCGCAGGGGTAAAAGAGACAAGATGTCTTCTCTAGGACAAAACAAGTTATTTGCTACCACTTAAGTTACAATTCATTTTTTCCATCAATACTAGTAATAGGCTACTAAGCTTGGCTAAAGTCGGGTGCTAGGAAGGGTCACTGGCATAAGCAGCTAGCAATGCTTTCATGTCCTTGGGGGAAAGCTGATCAATAAACAAAGATAACACTACTTCCAAAAAGAAAGGTCCAAGAGAATTCTGCTTACATACTAAGCAATCGTTTCAGACCGCAAGAAGGAAGGCACAGAGCCAAGAATGGGAGATGTGTTATGTGCAGAGAAAAAGATTTGAAATGGAAGTTGCTCTGAACAGTGAAATGAGCTCTTGCGTGGAGCTCAAAAGGAAGACAGGGAAAAATGCAGAGTGTAGCTGGAGCAACTCAAATGGAAATCAGCATGCCCGTGGTGTGTTTCCTAAGACCTATTCAGTCAAGTAGAACAACATAGTAAAGAAGCAATCAAAGAATAAATGACCTAGAATTATTGGCCTCACCAAGCATAACTTGCTACACAGGGTTGCTTTCAGAAGTAGATGTAGAGAAATTGTGGCCTCCCAAGGCTCTCGTCGCTGTATGTTCTTTTAAGCTTTGTTATCTGGCAGGACACTGTTAGAAAGCCAGAGAATGTATAAAATGTTATTACAAGAATCACAGGAGTAACCAGTAGAAACCTGTCTCTTCAGGAAATGTCATTTGGCTACAGATTTGTACCATAATAAAGCTGTCCATAAATATACACTATAAACACAGAAGGCAAGAAATAAATAACGTTGATGTTATATCCCAAGGCTAAATGACAGACCCTTGGTGCATTATTGTGAGCAGTTATTTAAAAAGAAAAAAAAAATAACACACACACCAAGTTAGTTGACCCTCATTGGATTATAAATAACCATAAAAAGGCTTATTTAAGAAATTGAAAGCTTATAAAAAGCCTCAGGGTTTTGCTGTGTTGCCTACAGAGCCCACCGTATTCATTCCTACTGCTCTGTGTCCAGTTACACTCGTGACAAATTCAGCTGTAATTTGTATAGTTGTAACTCATGTGTTTCCTTTAAAAACATGCTTTTCTGCCAAAACTAAGTACTGCTATTTTCTCAAGTGAGGAATAGTGAAAGTTATTCAAATACAGGACCTTTGTCTTCATGTACTGTGTCTTCTGAAACATCATTCCTCTTCTCTCTGTTGGCCATACTGCATGCCCTTTCCAGGCAGACTTGCCAGCCCCTCTCAAGCAGGCCCACCTCTTCCACAAAGCTCTCCAGGGCCTCCAGCCAGATGGTCTCCATTCTGGTCACTCATAGGAAAAGCTGCTTACACGGAATGATGCCGCATTTAAGTGTCACAGGCAGGAGAGTATAGTCGAGAAAGCAGGGGCACCTTAAGTCCGAAGGTGTGGCCTTGAGACCTTCCTTGTTCCACCCGTGTGTGCCCTTCCATTCACTAGTCTTGTAACAGCACTGAGTCTGTTTCCTTTTCTGCCAGACGGGGACTTTCTGAGAGCTCACGGAGAGACTCATAGGCGGGAAACCTTTGTAAAGTATAAAGTCCTCTGCAAAGGTAATTGTCGTTTCAGAAATATTTAGAAAGTACCTATTTCATGCAGGGCACAGTTTTGAACACCGAAGAAAGCAAAGTCTCAATTCTCAAGGACTTTCTAAAATATAGTAAAAAACGAAAGACATAAACCTTAGTACATAAAATACAGGGTAGTAAATAGTAAGTTCCTTAAGCAATACCCCCAGGACTTCAACTCAATTTAACAAGTATCCATAAGACAGGCTTTTGAGACACAAAGGTAAACATGGTGGGTCACTGTCACCTACCCAGCACGAAGGACAGACCCGTGACAACAATGTCAGCACAAAGTAGATGATGATAAACACAGTAAAGAAAGTGCTTCCTGGGAATGAGTTAGGTCTATAGAGATGGACACGTGGGAAGGCTTAGGACTAGATGCTCAAGGATAAGTTTGACAGAAGATACCAGAGCTTAGAATCTGTTTTCAAAGACTGGGTTTTTCTTTCCAGAAAAAGGTAAAAAAGACCAAATCTGGCTTTGGATTGACCAGTGCTATAAGGCAGATGGATATGAGAAGAAGGGGTGACCGTGGAGATTCAGCAGAGCTGGGAAAACACCCTAGTAAGAGCTGATGGTAAGGTTAGCAATTTCTGCAAGCCTCCTCAGAATCCGAATCACAGCGGGGAGAGGATATGTCAACAGAGGTCAGGGAACCAAAGAACGGGAAAGGCTAAGCCAGCAGTTAGAGAGGACAGGATTTAGCAAAAGGTTTTTTTCTTTGTTTGTTTTAAAATAAGTTTTAAAACAATTGAATGGTGTTTACCAGATACTGCTGTTTTAAGAATTTTACCTCTATTATCTCATTTCATCGCACAGCAGCCCTAAGTGGTAGGTACAATGATCCACTGTGGTGAGGAGGAACTGAGAGAGCTGACCAAGGGTGTGGGCTGAGAAAAGGGAGCCAGAGCAGAGAGAGAAACTGAAGGAAGATGCTATTGGAATTCAAAAGAGGAAGTGCTCAGGGATTGGGGGTGATCATCATTTTTCTTTCTACAGTTTTCTTTAACTCCTAACTTCTTTACAATAGGCGTTATCACCTATAGAGTCAGAAAACTAAATATAAAAGCAGGCAGTCACTTTAGTGATCTATATTCTGTCTTTAAATCTTTCTTTATCTCTGCTATATAAAAATACGCTTTCCAAGAGAGTTAGCTCCCAGAAAGTAGGAATGGTGCCATATTTCTCTGTCCCCTCTATCATCTAGCACCTGGGGTGTGTGTGTGTGTGTGTGTGTGTGTGTGTGCGCGCGCATGCGCGCGCGTTTACAGGAAACAAAATTAAACCAAACCAAACCCAGAATCTTGATAATTTTGCCCCAAATTTAGCTTTCTGTATTCTAACTACTCTACATTACAGTCCTTAAGTACTTTAAGGGCCTGCTTTTAATTGTTTTTCCATATATCACTAGCCTGTGGAAAGATCAAAATTCAAAATCAAAGTACAGTTTCTACTGAATATGTAGAAATTTTACACCATTTTAAAGTCAAAAAATCCTAAGTCAAACTATCGTAAGTTAGGAAACTTCTGTATGTCTTAAATACCTCTTCCCCACCCCAACATCCCAACCTCTACCCTCATCTCCAGTTATTCTAAAGTGTAGCCAGGTTGAGAACCACTGATATAGAGCCATTCCGAAACCTGAAAACTTTAGGGACTGTTAAATGTATATGTATCCTCACTGGATTTGGAATACATTCTAGAGCTAGTTTCTTTTTAATTATGGTAAAGATGTGCCACGACCAGTGTGCTAAATGGTTAGAGCATTGGCCCATGCACTGAAGGGTTGCAGGTTCTATTCCCAGTCAAGAGAGTGTACCAGGGTTGCAGGTTCAATCCCCAGTCCTCCTTGGGGCTCATGCAGGAAGCAACCAATCAATGTGTTTCTCCCACATCAATGTTTCTCTCTCTCTCTCTCTCTCTCTCTCTCTCTCCCTCCTTCTCTCTCTCTCTCCTCTCTTCTCCTCTCCTCTCCTCTCCCTCCCCCTCTCTTCCATTCTCTCTAAAAATGAGTGGGAAAATATCCTTGGGTGAGGATTAACAAAAAAACAAAAACAAAAAAAAGATTGTATCTAAGGTTAAAATAGAATCAAATCTATTCACCAAATTATCTCCTTTTTTTCCTACAAACATGGATACAAATATTAAATTAAAATACTCCCAGTACTGCTCAAGGGACTAACCAAGCAATATAACTTAGTTATCTTTATATCAGCTGTATGTGACCTCGCTGAACTTGCTAATGAGGCAGCAAAGTTGTTTGGGAGGGGAAATTATATTTACATGCTAATAAGACTCTGAGCCAAGAAAACAAAGAAGCATAGACTATTGATAGTAATTAGGACAAGACATAGAACTGTAAAAAACAATCATCTAGTCAAAGAGATTGTATAACTCTGGCTTTGAAGTCCAGGATATAGGGGGAACTTTGGAATATGGAAAGCCATTCCTTGCTTCAATTCCTAGTTTCCAAGTATGAAAATAAATCGATATTCAGGTAGTCCAAATGCAGTATGTTTATATATAGAACAACAAAAACCTTTCACCCTTCGATTACTAGTGAAAGTTGAAGAATCACGCCCCAGTGTAGAGGGCATCAACTAAGATAAATCAGGCTTCAAAGTTTTGATAATGGGCTAACAGCAGCAATGGCCTCAACTCAATTGCTTGGCCTTGTTTGCAGTTACCTTTCATTCCTGGTTGGTTTTATTTTCAGATTAGGCAACTAGATTCAGACCCTTTTCTCAAAGTGCAAGAATTTTTCCCTGCCATATACAATATGCAGTGAGACCTAATTCTCATGACACTCAGTATGAGTGGTTCTTTGTTTTATAAAACCTCTAGGCTTAGGTTCATGTCACTCACACACTCACACACACACACATTGTCTTTGCAAAGAATTCACATTTTAGCCTCTATAATACATAAACCAAAGATCTGGGATGACCAACTCATCCCAGTTTGCCCAGGACTGTCCCAGTTTTAGCGCTGGAAGTCTGGTGCCCAGTGTAGAGAGCCACCGTTCCACCTCAGATCCAGGCAAATTGAGATGGTTGGTTACCCCATAAACAACCAGAATCAGAATCCAGTCAGAAGTACACTTTGAGCTATTGGACCCATCTTTCGGGCCAGATCATCTTTCCTGGTAATAGTAACAATGTGTGCCAAAGAAGGCTGGATTGATACTACCAGCCACCACGTGAGAACCACTACGGTGCTCTATCTGTATTACCTGGAATCCTCCCAACCATTGTGGAAGATGACCATCATTGTTCCAATATTACAAGGTAAAGAAATTAGGCTCTGATAAATGAAGTGACCTGCCCAGGACCACACTAGAAATACATGGTAGAGCTGAGATTCAGGCCTAGTTCTTCTGACTTCAAAGCTCAGGCTCAGTCTCTTTCACTCTCTGCCTCTTGCATTCTGAAGTCCATCAACCATAATACATTTTAAGAAGACCTACATAGAGGAGATTTTATAAAAGCCAAAGTAAAATCAAGTAATAAAATAGAGAAAGAGTGGAAATAAACAAAATATCACAATCTGTGTAAATTCAATCAAATGTAGGACATAAATAAGACAACCAGCAGCTAATTGATGGATTACAAATTGCTCAAAGTCAAATGCATAAGATTTTTTATAACATTCTTTCAAGTGTTCAAATAAAATATTATGGCCTTAGGTTAAAAAAAATCTATTCATGTGTGTAAATATTTTGTTCCTAATTATTTCTCCCCGCAGTGAATAATCATGTTTACTGTAATATGATTTGCTTAAATTTTTGTATTTTGACATACCCTACACTCTTATAAAGAAAAACAGAATCATAAAGCTGCTATTTAAGAACTGTCTTAAAAGGACAAGAAACTATTGATTTATATTTAAATATTAATTATGAGGATTTGTCCTCAGCATATATACAAATCTGAGTTAAATTGGCACATAGTTTTGAACCAACATAATTGCAAGGATACCCCTAAAGCAATTCTTGTCTGCTGTTTTTTTACTTGACATTCTTGTATACTCCTAATTTTTTCCTACATGTCAATCCTATCATCTGCCCCCTGGCACTAGTTCTTTGGGAAAGTGCATACCAAAGGAGATTTCCTTCTATTAGCTACATTTGGAGAAAAAGAATTGACATCTGTCAGTGTTAATGAGGGTGAGTCTTGACAATGTGTGACAACTGAGATCAGGCTCCAATGTGAATCTCTCATGACAGAAGGGTAGCCATTTTGGTGCTGACCTTAAACTAATTTTTTAGAATTTGTGCTCTTATATCACACCACCTTAACGTTGTTCAGCAAATTTTAAAAGGTTCAAATCTCTTAAATGTGGTCAGACAATCAGATTTACAAGTGGCAGAATCAGCAGCAAGCACTAAAGTTGTCACGGTCTCAATTATTTCCAAAGTATCTAATGTTGTGATTTACTAAACACTGCTGACATCTGGAAACGTTTCATAAAATGTCTTAGAGACTCAAGTATCTTCTGGCAGCTTTTACTAACTGGCCTTGGTACATTGTAATAGATGTAATGTAGTCTCTCTCTGGATTAGATGTTCTCTAAGAGATGTGCAGTAGTCCCTGATAACAAGGATGACTTCCTCTGAACTTTATGTTTAAGTTAAATGGACTCTGCTATGGACTGAATTTTGTGTGCCTCTACCCCAAATTCCTATACTGGATGGGATAATATTAGGAGGTAGGGCCTTTGGGAGGTCACTAAGTCGTAAGTGTGGAGTCTTTACAGATGGGATCATAAAATAGACACAGAGAGCTCTCTTTCCTCTTCCACCTTGTGAGGATATATGGAGAAGATGATCACCTATGAACCAGAAATCGGGTCCTCGTCACACACCCAATCTTCTAGAGCCTTGATCTTGGACTTCCCAGCATTCAGACTGTAACAAATTTCTGTTGTTTGTAAGCCATCCTGTCTATGGTAATTTGTAATAGTAGCCCAAACTAAAACAGGTTCTCACAGCATCTGAAGCTCATATTCATGAGCAGGAGGAGACAGGGCTGGGAACTCTCCAACCAGCTGATGAGGAACATAAAAGAATCAAGAGTGAGAGAGAACAGTTTAGTTCTTTTTACTTTAAGTACTATCTGGATTTAGTAAAAATCTACAGTAATAGTATTGCCAGAATTTTTTTTTAATATATTTTATTGATTTTTTAGAGAGAGGAAGGGAGAGGGATAGAGAGACAGAAACATCGATGAGAGAGATACATCGATCAGCTGCCTCCTGCACATCCCCCAGTGGGGATGTGCCCGCAACCCAGGTACATGCCCTTGACCGGAATCGAACCTGGGACCCTTCAGTCCTCAGGCCGACGCTCCATCCACTGAGCCAAACCGGTTTCGGCCAGAATTTTTTTTTTTTAATTCTCATAACTGCTTCATCTGTACTACCAGGAAAAAATGGGAAAAAATTACCTGCAATAAAAGCAAACCAAATTTTATCATTGTAATACCTTTAAGTTCTTGAAAATCTTAATGGTTGTACTGTATTTTTTATTTGGCTAATAAATATGCAGATGTATTCCTTCTATGGTTATATTCTGCTTCTTTACCACTGGGGGGAAAATAAACACGTAAGCTTCACTAATTCCCAGAACTCATGAAGACCAGATGGACACTCTGAATAGCAATACAAATTGAGTCATAAAAGTCTCTAAAATAATTAATGCTTTTGCACAAAAACTCAGTTCAAAGGGTTAAAAGCTCAGCACTGTTTCTAAATACCAAGTCAATGTAAGCCATGTGTAATTATAAATCATAGGTCATGTTTCCTATTTACCTATGCTCTGCTCTTTTCTGCACCAATCATTATACATTAGCGTGACAAGATTGGGCACAAATGGACAAGTTAATTGCCAGTGCCATTAGAATTCCCAAATTTCTGTAGTGTGAATGAAATTAAAACAACTAATTTGTGCATTTTTTAAAAGGTCACCTTGTTACACAGGAAATTGAATGTGACAAGAACAGAAATAACTCTCAAGCTGGTTGTTGAGTGGGGAAGTTGGCTTTTACAGTCTTCATTTTGTAGAAACTTTTACACAAATCTTTTTTTTTTTTTTCTCTCCAGAAACTTAGACCTTGTGTGAAGCTGTAATGGCGTGAAGTAGGGGAGGGGATGATCTGGAAGAATCCTCAATCAAGTGTTTTTGGAATTTTCACCAAATCAAAACCAGGTTGAAAGCTTCTCAAAAGCATCTTATATCCACCAGTAGCAAACTGTGAGTTACATTTATTTTTTTATCCTCTGCAAGAGTACAAAACAGGAAATAATTTTTGAATCTAATAATGTTTCTTCCCTGTTACTAAGAGAGTTTTGACTTTATGGTTAAAATTCTAATGTTTCTCATTTGTCATGTAAATATTTTCGCCATATCCTGAACATTAGTTGTATCATAGCAATCTCCTAGGAGGGACTCATCAAACCATTGCCACACCCAGGCAAGCCGTATAATATGTATTGAACAGCGGTTCCCAGCAGCCAAATCTAAGGAAGAGTGAAAACCCAATTCAAAGTAGGTGTCAGTATCCATGTGAGATAGTAGAGACCACAGATGATAAAAGAAAAAAAGTAAGCAATCTAAACAAAAGGACAAAATGATTATTTAATGATTTTGCATAAATGTTCAAATGTGATAAGTAAGGTTAAAACTAGGCACTATTGCTAAATACAAAATCCAGGGCCAGCCAACACATGTGTGTGATGACAGAGTATATTTCTCTACCCTTTACACTCAGGACCTTTGGAAACAGGCAGCAAGAAATGCCAGAAACCTAGTCAAAGGGCCAAGGGCTCTCTACTCACCCCAGCCCTTCAGTGAAGAGAGCATGAGGAAGCAGAAGCCCAATATTGGTTGGTGCCTTAGGTGATAATAGTATGTTTTACGTTGCTTCAGAGCTCAAGCTGAGGAAGATGAAGATCATTTCTAAACCATACTGATTGTTGAGAACTGGGAAGGATCTAAAAATTTACCCTAATTGCAAGCTAACAAGATAAGCTAGCAGAGATTCACAGATGCTGGCAAAAGACATGAGATTTCTGGGTCAGAGACAAAAGACAGGTTACTATTCATAGTTGTAAACAGTATCAGCATGTGTGCATGTTCCCTGAACCCCAGTGCCCACAGGGGGATGTGAAGAAGGCCAGGTGATCCCTGTATACATAGTGGGACCCATTGCAGAAGTGCGTAGGAAACCCTAATCTTTTATAATGGGCAGTAAGCCTGTCAGGCCTTGCCGTTTAGGGAGACATATTTACTATATTGGTGAGTAAACAAACTTGACTTTGTTCCAGAGACACTATATCTTCCAAGGCTGTTCACTATACAAAAGTCTTTGAAAAGAAAATCTGGAATAAACATAGTTATGGCCTCTGCTTATGAGATATACAGAGACCCATGGAGAATTATCTCTCAGCACTGACTAGGTACTAAAACTTCATGCTGAAATATAGCTCACAGTTCTTTCTATAAAGACCTCTAGTTGCTATTTAGGGCAGCACAGCACTATGCTCCTCAGAAACTCTACATTCACTACCCCGGTCTCAAATTGCCCTATTTTCTCCTTTTTGCTCTCCAGGGGTTTTTCCATAGTGAGTCTAGTACTTCACTTCAGTTTGTTGTTGTTTTTTTCAATATTTTATTGATTTTTTTACAGAGAGGAAGGGAGAAGGATAGAGAGTTAGAAACATCGATGAGAGAGAAACATCAATCAGCTGCCTCCTGCACACTCCCCACTGGGGATGTGCCCGCAACCACGGTACATGCCCTTGACCGGAATCGAACCTGGGACCTTTCAGTCCACAGGCCGACGCTCTATCCACTGAGCCAAACCTGTTAGGGCCACTTCAGTTTTGTTTTTGCTTTGGTACCTGAACTGCTCATTCTTAGCTTCACCTTTGACCTATGTGCCTGGCAAGATACCCTCACAAGTAACCTATCAGTAACAATTTCCTCACCTGCCAGTACTGGCACTCTACTACTGCCCTGATAAGGAACCCTCTCCCCTCAGAGGATATTGGCTATAAAATTAACTATTTCTAGGGCTGGGTAGACAACCTATAGGTGACTGGATAATTGGGTCTGGCATTTTTTTCTTTTAATAAATTTTTCTAGGGAATGAGGGGACTCATCCTATGCATATGCAATTTTGCTTAATGATGTTTGGAATAGTCTTTTAGTATGTAAACCCAATGTGTTGCCATAGAAACAGGTCTCCATCAGAAATGCATCCAATCAGTTCTGAAATTATCATTCAGAATAACTTTATAAATTGGAATGAATCCAGAAGGTACCCAGAATGTCAGCATTTAGGCAGTAAGCTGCATTTTCTTATTTTATTTAATTATTTTAAAATAAATGAAAAGAGAAGAATCCAACTTAGATATATATAAAAATACAAAGATATTCAAAGTAAGAAATTACTTCTCAATTATTTTACTTTTGAAACAGCATTAAAATAGAGTAAAGTACACCATTCAGAAAAGACAAGGTATGTTTCATATGTCTAAGCAGAATACAATGTGGAGGAAATGACTAAACAGAGAATGTGTGTATGGGGGCAGGGGGGAATGGTTATTTTAAATATCATTATTTCTCTTAGCAAAGAAATCTGTAAATTTATGTATTGGAAGAATTCCAATTTTGGAGTGTATTTTCAATACTCCCTGCACCTCTTGTCTCCTTGAAAATATTCCCAAATGGAGTTATTAGGAGTTATGTAGCCCATGAAAAGGGAGTCACAGATACAAAATTTCTAGAATTTAGGGGCAAGATTAGAAATTTTTCTCCCATGGATTTTATGATGAAAATAATAAAAATAAAATGTGATGAGTTATTAGTAAAATTAGTCCACCCCAAATGATGATTAGTTCATGTGTTGGCAATAAAACTTAAAGTGTTTCCCAAATCTCTTCCTGGAGTCCACACTATTTCACTAAAATTTCATCGGGAAAATGCTATAGACCAGTGCTGTTTAATAAAAGTTTCTTCAATGATGGAAGTGTGCTGTAATCTGTGCTGTCCAATATGGTAGCCACTGACTAGCCATATATGGCTATTGAGCACTTGAATATAGCTAGTTCAACTAAACAGCTGAACTTCCTAAAAATGTTAATGTACATTTGAATTGTGGCTATCATAATGGACAGCAGGCCTTTATAATTTAGTATTCATAGTTTTAATACTTAATCTCCAGAGTTGGAGTCAAACTGAGAAGGTTCAAACTCTGGCTTCGCAACTTATTCTGTTATTCTTCTTTCCCTCATTGTTGGGTTAATGTGAAGATGAAATGTTTTACACTGTATGTTATATAATCTTAGAAATTATTATTATATCCTAGTTCCACAATTTACCAGCCCCATGGTCAAGTTACCTAACCTCGTGGAACCTGAACAATTTCATCTGCAAAATAGGGTTAATAATACCACAGCATGGAGTTGTTCTGAGGATTAAATGAAATAATGCATTAAAGTGCTGAGCACATGCCCATCACATGGAAGCACTCAATACATACATGTTAGATGTTATTACTAAAGTATTAGTAAAGTTCTTGCTGAACAAGAGAAATTTTTGTAACTTGTAGGAAATACTAAACAGGGTGTGGTTATAATGATTTGTACTGGGTGATCCAATAATATTGAGCCAAATCAAATTTGCTCATCATCAAAACTTAACCCAGAATGATTCCACTGAAATTCAAAAGCAAAAAAATTAACTGTGTATTCACCTTATCTTTCTTAAGATGGTGCTACTCTTTCCTTATTTTCAGTACCTGGCAGCACAGGAAAGTTAGGTAGAACAAATATATCACTGTAGGAAATCCTGTTTCAAATTATTTCAAGATGTGCAGAGCCCATCAATGACATACCCAGCTCCCAAAACAACATATTTATAGCCACAGCTTTACACATTTCAAAAGATTTTTTAATGTGATACTCAAATAAACTGGTAATGCCCACACACAAAATAACTCCCTCTCTATTTATATCTCAAATATAGTACCAAATGATAAAACATCTAAAATGTAAGAGTTTAAAGAAATTGTTAACACGTTAGAAAGATGTTTCTTCAAATGTTACAGAAGGCAGTGTGGCAAATTGGAATAGGAATGCTGCTCTTGTGGCTTAAAACAGTTTTACTTTATAAGTGGACCTGGTGTGCTCTTCTCATAGATTTCTGGCATCCCAGCAGCAGACAAGGAAACTTCTTGTTGGTCCAGCAATGTCTCCTTGAGAAAGTCTAAGTAGGTCAGGGCAAGAGGCAAAAAGCGTTTCTTTCAGTGAGAAATTAAAAACTCAGAGCCCCCTTTATATTTAAAATGACTTTCACTGTACAGCTGCCTCAAAGCAAACAAGTAGCAGAGCCCTTGCTTCCAGACTTGTGCTCACATATTTGAAGAGACAGCCGACCTTCAGTGTTGGATTTGCAGATTTCCTGAAATATTTTTGACTTTGTTGCTCATATGAAAAAATATGTTTGCGAAATTGCCAATTCAATATCAAAGACATGGCAAAGTATATTTCTATTTCACCATGACTGTCCAACCAGCAGCCTCCCCTTAATGAGCAGATAATTCTAATTAAGGGTACATCTCTGGGAGACAAAGTAATATGGCTTTGTGTCATTTTCAAGTAAGATTAGAGTAAGTCTAGGAAGGAAATAAACGGTATGACGGTTAGAATTAGATTTATACAGATGGTTAGGAAGATGACCCGAATCTGACTTTTTCAAGTCTTTCCAGATTGAGTAATATCAGGAGGGCAAAGATCACACTTGTACTATGTCATTTTGCAAGGAAAAATTCTCCTATTGAGCTGAACTTTCTTCAGTCAACACTGGTATTTGCTAATAAAAGTTTTGACAGTGACATTTAAACACCTTATTGTGTTAACATGCACAATACAGATAGTACCTGGGGTCTTCCCTGCTCCTTGAGTTCTAAATGAAATTGCCCTGGTCTGTGCAAGTCCAAAGCCCTTCCTAGGACTTTGCTAAATTTCTGGTGATTTATTCTCAAAGCCTCCTCTGCTCTTGGGTGTCTGCCCCCAGAAATGTGTCTCTACTTCGCTAGGCATCAATTCGGACAGAAAAATAAATTTTTCATGTGGTTAATAGAACTGACTGAAGGTTTCAGTAGCAGGGGTGGGGAGTTGGTTGGGTGAGAAAAGGTCACCTCTCACATCATTCCACAAATAACTTTAAAAATCTATCATTACCTTCTTGTTCTTTCAAGTCGTCTCTGGCTCCTGCCATAAGGTGATGTGGGCTGTGAGCCTGAGGTGACTGGGGGACATTTACTGGAGAGGCCACTGCCACAAGCTGAGATGGCCAGTGATACCAGGTGAAACTTTTTGACATCAACAGAGTTCTAAACAATGATCATGACTTTTATGTATAAATTTTTTTAATATATTTTTATTGATTTCAGAGAGAAAGGGAGAGGGAGAGAGAGATAGAAACATCAATGATGAGAGAGAATCATTGATCGGCTGCCTCCTGCCTACTGGGGATCGAGCCCACAACCCAGACATGTTCCCTGACCTGGAATTGAACCCGGGACCCTTCAGTCCACAGACCGAAGTTCTATCCACAGAGCCAAACCAGCTAGGGCTGATCATGACTCTTAAATCTCTGAAGCCTATACCTTAAATTCCTTCACCTTGGAATAAAACTGGACTTTGGGCCCAAATTATTTGTGGCACAGGATAGGAAATGCAGGTATGCCACCCTGTGAGAATGATAAGAAGAAACAAAAGTAAATGGCCATAAATTTAGGTAAGCAAAAAGACAAACTCACACCAACTCCCCTGCCCCATCCACACCGTCCCAAGTGATTGTGGCACATGAAGAAAAGTCACTTCCACATAAGACTGAATGGTGCTCTGGGATGGAGTTCAAAAGCAATATCCCAAGATTTAAGTACCAGCATATACAAGTATTAAGCACTATGTCTTTAAGAAAGATATAAATGAGAAAAACAATAAACACATGCACACAACGTTACTCCCTGATCATGGTCTCTATTTCACCACCAAAAAAAAAAAAACTGGAAAGAAGGAAGGAAGAACTTTCAGTTATTACTCTGGCTTACGTCCAATTTCTTGATGCTTGGAATAAAATTTTAATTTAAAATTTAGCTTCCATATTAAACATGTTGTGTGAACTACTAAATACTGGCTTGTATTCTAAATTACTTTTATCTTCCCCTATGGAGAGGATTTGGAAAGAATCCCTTTTAGAAAGCAAGCCATCAGGGCGAGGATAGGAATATTAACACACTAAAGTCACTGTGTATACTTGTAACCTTGATTTAAGTGCTAAGCTAAATACGGTTATCTCATCACATATCTGTGCTTGTGAGCCAACACCGCAGAAAAGCAAACTGAAATGAATGAGGTTCTCTGATTAATTTTCTAGTACGCGGCAGTTTAAACATCACACTGGCAATGTAATTGAAATTGCAGCAGATGGAAATGGCAGAGTCCTTAAATAGATGCCTGCACACTCTTCCAGGATTTAGGAGTCTCTTAGTGAAGTGCCACAGCCGATCTTAATATGATTTACTGGTGAAGATCTGCTACTGCTGCTGAGCTGCCAGGTTAGAGGGAGTGTGACTCCTGTGATCCAGAGGAGTAATTCTACTGCAGGAAAAAATAAACAGACAATTACCAAACCGTTACTCGGAGAAGCGACAGAAGCGATTATGCCTCTGTGTCCTCACAGGAGGGCTCCAAGCGAAGGGTTTCCAGGAATTAGATGTTATTGGTTTGTTATCCACCCAGGCTCTCCAATTCATGAGAATCTCTGCAATATGAGACCAGCATGCTAGTACTCTTACCACAGAAGTAAATTAAAAACACTTAGCATACAATAGCATAGTTCAGTGTTGGTCTGTGAGGCTCTCCTATCTCTCTACTCTCACACTGTACAACTCATGACCAGACTTGTTCATGATGACTAAAGATAAAGGTGATTTTTTTTTCTACTTGGGCTTCCTTGCTGCCTAGTTTACCTTCCTGTTCAAACCAGACAGGCTTTTCTAGGTTTGTCAGGCTACTGAGCAGCTCCTTGGTAATCTCAGCCACCAACCAATGTAGCTACTCTGAAACCTGAGGTCCATAAAACATTGAATGTTTTCCAATTTCCTTTGGCTCTCAGGAGCTATTCTCTCTTCAGTTCCCACCTCCCCTCTCATGTTCCTACCCATGACCTGATAGATCTGTGGAATTATATTCTGTTGTAGGTGGGGTGCGGGGGGAAGGCCCACCAATGATTGCCACATGCTTATCCACAGAACCTGTGAATGTTATGTCATGGGGCAAAACAGACTTTGAAAATGTGACTAACGTTATGGATCCCAAAATAGGAAGATTAGGAAGATGTGAGCACTTAAAAGTAGGGAAATTTCTATGGCTGGATTCAGTCAGAAAGGTATAAAGAAAACAAAAGAGGCAGAGGAGAGATGAAGCAGAAGGAGAATTCAGAGATTCAGAACTTGAGAAGGGCTTGACCCACCATCGCTGCCTTTGAAGAGATCCTTTGTCAAGAAGCCATGTTGTAGAGGAAAAGGGCACATGTGTCTATAACACCTTCTGCTGATGCCTCAGAAAGTTCAGAAGTTCAGAACATTCCGTTGCACAGGGGCTATTCAGAGAGACCATGGGTGTGATTCATGAAGACGTTCAGTCATGTTGGCAGAAGCCATAACAGCTTACGGTTATCTAAGAAAGATCTGTGTACAAGGTGAACCCCCATGGCACACATGGGAGACTCACCAAATTCTTGAGGATATTATGACAGTGGAAACCGGGCCAGCCAGAACTGAAAGAGGCTGTCAGACCCTCACCATTCTACCTGCAGAAAACAGACCGACAAAACTACTCAGTTGCAAACTGTGCTACTTTTCTTGAAAAAGGAGGTGTGACTCTGAGAAAGGAAATAAGAGCCCAAGAGGATGTAGCCAAGAACCCAGAGGATTTCCCCCCCACCCAAAAAAAACTTGAAATCTAATGAAATTTGCATGGCTGGATTCCAAAATTACTTGGCACCAGTGACTCCTTTCATCTTTTCATTTTCTCCCTTCTGAACCAGAATGTCTATAACTATTATCCAATGCCTGTCACATCATCATATGTTTGGAGTAAATAACTTATTTCTTTAGTTTCACAGGCCTAAAGGAGAGGAGTTGTGCTTCAAGAAGGATTATACCCAGAGATTTACTCATATCTGATTTAGATAAATTAGGTGATTAGATCTGGGACTTTAAGTAGTGAAGAAATTTTGATACGATTTTGAATTTAAGTTGATGTGGTAATGGGATGAGATCAGTGGGGATCTTGTGATGAGATGAATGTATTTGGTTATGTGGAATGGATGTGACTCTTTCGGGGCCAGAAGATAGACTGTTGCAAGCAGAATAATGAGCTCCCAAAGATTTCCACACCCTACTTCCCAGAATAATGTTACTTTATAAGGCAAGATATCAATGTGATTATGATTTTGGACATTAAAATAGTGATATTATCCTGGAGTATTCAGCTGGGCCCAATATATTATTAAGCAAGGTGCCTAAAAGTAGGAGAAGAAAATGGAAGAGTTAACCAGAGAGTTGCAGCGGAAAAGAAGGCAGGAAAGTTGAGGCAAAAAGGAGAATGACATCAAAGAGATACGTATGAGAAGGACTGAACCTACTTTTGCTGGCTTTAAGGATGGAGAAAGAAGCCCACAAGCCAGGGAATGCAGGCAGCTTCTAAAAACAGAGAATAACCCTTAGCCAACAATCCGAATGAGCCTGCAAGTGGATTCTCCTTCAGAGCCTGTAGCCTGGCCAACACCTTGATTTCAGCCGTGTGGCACCCATAGCAAAGAAACCGGCGAAGCTTATCAGACTCCTGACCTACGCAATTGTAAAATAATAAATGTTTTGTTTTAAGCTGCTGAATTTGTTATAATTTGCTGGTAACAATAGGCAACTAATACATATTCACTTATACAGTTAGATTTAAATTCTTATAAGAATTGGATCCCCTCCGTTTTTCTAATAAATAGTAGTACTGCCTCCATATCTTCATGTAAATTATAATCAAAAAAATCTTTTTAAATGACCTTGTCTTTCACAGGACTAATTTCAAGTTTTTATTTTGTGCCTTGTGCTGAAATCTAGAGTGGTTTCTATTATCTTGCAGCTGCTTTTTTTAAAAAAAAATCAGTTTATAGATTCAACTTCTAAAGTGTGCCTCTCCAAAATACGCCAAAGCACAGGACTATAGTACTCTTATGAATTTCTCCCTTGAGTCATAGTGGTGAGTTTGAGTTTCAGAAAATCAAAGTGGTAGGCTGAAAGAGAGTTCTCTTAAATCAGGGGCATGAATTCTAGTCCTAGCTCTAATACCAAGTAGCAAGGCAGCCTCTTGGAAATCACTTTACCTCTCTGGATCTCATTTTCTTTCTCTAGAATAAATGGGGTGGGAAATCAGGGAAGCCTCCATAGTGAAGTGCTGCTAGGTTGAAATCCGAAGGACCGCTAGGCATTAATGAGGTAAGTGGGGTAGGGTGCATGCAGGAAGAAGAGCAGCCCAAAGGCTTAGCATATTCTGTTCTATATGCCACGTGCTATATTACTCTCCTCATGAACTCAGTGACAAAAAAAAATTAAAATAAGCACCATCCAGCAGTCGCCACCTGGTGGTCTGCGGACCACTGGTGGTCCGTGAGGTCCGAAAGGTTGGCGACTGCTGAAGGGGTTATATGGAAAGAGTGAGGGCTTAGAGAATCTTGTGGAGTAGTATTTAAGGCATAGACTTTATGGTCAAACCTCCTAATTTGAGACCTGGCTCCACCACTTATTAGCTGAGTGTTTTCTCTAGATCCCTGTTTCCTCATCTGTAAAATGTATATAACATGCAAGTATTGCTTAGGACAGAGCTTGGCACAGAATCCACATTATATAAATTAGCAAACATTACACAAATGTTCATCAATATTACTGCCCTGGACTGTCTTGTATCCTTCCTAAATCTATATGTTGAAGCCCTACCCACAAGATGATAAGTATTTAAAGATGGGGCCTTTGGGAGGTAATTGGGCCCCAGTAGATCAAGACTATGGTACCCTCTTCATGGGATTAGTGGCCTTACAAGAAGAGACACCAGAGAGCTTGCTCTCTCTGTCCACCATGTGAGCACACAGTGAGAAGGCAACCATCCACAGCCAGTAAGAAAGCTCGCACCAGAACCTGGCCATGCTGTCACCATAACCTCAGACTTCCAGCCTACAGAACTGTGGGAAAATGAATTTCTGTTGTTTAAGCCATCTCAGTCTATGGTGTTTTGTTTTTATGGCAGCCTGAAAATACTAATAAAATTATTAAGGAAAAATTTTAGTTTCTGCTCTGTAACTGCTATTTTATTTAACTTTTGTATGAGAATATATCAATGTATTCTTTGACAGTTTAAAATAAAGTCAAATCAAGAGGCGGGGGGGCCGAAACCGGTTTGGCTCAGTGGATAGAGCGTCAGCCTGCGGACTGAAGGGTCCCGGGTTCGATTCCGGTCAGGGGCATGTACCTTGGTTGCGGGCACAGCCCCAGTGGGAGATGTGCAGGAGGCAGCTGATCGATGTTTCTCTCTCGTCGATGTTTCTAACTCTCTATCTCTCTCCCTTCCTCTCTGTAAAAAATCAATAAAATATATTTTAAAAAAAGAGGCGGGGGGGAGATCTATAATTCATTTGAAGGGACACTTCCAGTTATCTCCTAACCTTCAGAATTGGACCAACTGCAGGGTGAATGAGCCATCAGTGAAAGACATCAATGGATAGCTTCATCAATAGTCACTCTCAATTTGTAAGGTATCTCATTGATCCATTTGTCTACTTTAAAGTGATGCAATTAACAAGTATTGCAGTAGAAAGATCCTTTAGAGCAATATCAAAAATTCCCAGAGAGCCCTACACCATGGCTTTTCTGATGACATTTAGAAATATGTATGTATGTATGTATATATACTAGTACATATATATGTATGTATATGTATGTATATATATTTGGAAACATGTATATACTAGAGGCCTGGTTCACGGATTCGTGCACTTGTGGGGTCCCTCAGCCTGGCCTGTGCCCTCTCACAATCCAGGATCCCTCAGGGGATGTTGGATAGAAGTTTTGGCCCAATCCCCGCAGGCCCTATCCAGACAGGAGAGCCCAATCCCCGCAGGCCCTATCCAGACAGGAGAGAGCCCAATCCCTGCAGGCCCCATCCAGACAGGAGGGAACCTGATCCTGTGTGTTGAGTGTCTGTCCCCTGGTGGTCAGTGTGTGTCATAGTGACCAGTCGACGGGTCGTTCAGTCATTCGGTCGTTTGGTCGCTTAGGCTTATATATATATATAGATATATATAAAGTATTTTAGCAATTACTTTAAAGGATGACTTTGTGAAAAAAGATGGGATCATAAAATTCACAAATTTCAGACCTTGGAAATCACCTGTGGAACTGCTAATATAATATTAGAGAAAATACTTAAAGAGAAATGACAAATTGCCAAATTAAATATCTCTTTAAGAAATGGCAACCATATGCCTGTTCTTAAGATATAATTTAAAATATTACTGCTGTTTTTGAGCTTACAATTTAATGGGTCAGGCAGATAGTAATTAATCAAACAAATTAGTGTATAATTACAAACAATAATTTTGATTTTATTTTGTCTATGGCCTTTAAGCAATTTGTCCATAGTGATTTTTAGTTATTGATACTAATCTTGCTTGCATAGACCCCAACTCAATCTTTCCATCCACTCTATGTCCGTAAAGAGGTACACAGAACGGAGAAATTATTATATAAGGCGCAAAGCACCAGCATGAAAAATCAGTTGAGTCCCAGCTCTGCCACCAATCAAATGAACTTGCAGAGTTCTTTGGACTCTGCAAATTAAATAGATGTCCATATGTGCCATAGATGTCCTGGTAGGATCCTTCCAATTTTTAAATCAAGCAACAAATTTCTTTTCAATCCCAACATTATTTTGGATCCCAACAATTTGCTATATCATAACAAATAAATGCCTTGTCTTCCAGGAGGGGAAAGGCACTTGAAAGTGCAAAGAATTGATACAATAATAAGAAAAACTTGTAAGAACATAATAGGCCTGGCTTTAAGAAATCTATAATTAAGAACATTCAGTTTAATCAATAATATACAGATTTAGTTGAGTGACCAGAAGGATGGCTGAGCTGTGTGATGTGGAAATCTTTTTCTCTGGAGATCCTTAGAAACAAAGCCGATTGTGGTGGGATGGCTTAAGGAAGAAGAAGGTTGAGATAACATATCAGGCCTGTTCCAGCCCTCTGAATATCATCTGAGTCCTTTGCTTCATACCTAAAGTATTTTATTTGCCATAACAGAAGAGTTCTTTTTCATTACCCATGGGCATACTTTATTAATCAAACTCTATCTTTAAATTATAATTCACACTAAAGTCCCTAGAAGTTAAAAACATGTGTGAGGATTTATTAGCATTTGAAAACTCCACTCAGGAGGTCATTGTGAGGACATTGCAGAGCATTTGCTTTGTTTACAAGGGATGCACTTTACAATTAGGGCTGATTCACACTCGCTGCTACGCTCCAAGGGCATTGAACAGTAATCTAATTATGAGAGTTTCACAGCACTCTTAGCAGAAAGGCATTCACCAAACTTCAATTATTTTTAGAAGATCTAGCCTTGAATTTAATTTAAAATGTGATTAAGTTTCCTTTTTTGTTATCTAAATTGAAGTGAAATCATTGTTTAAGCTTGTTCAAAGACAAAAAACGACTTTGTTTCATGTAGCTTACAATTAACAATAAAATGTTGCATAGTTTTATTTCTATCTAATTATATTGCTCTCTAAACTAAACACAGGCTTTATATTGGACAGTCTTAAACCTGATAAGGTACAAACATAAAACAATTTTATTTTTCTCAGTCACCACTTTCTAATATGTTTGGTCAAATCTCCCTTTCCTGACTCCTGACAGCATCTCAGGCAGACCCCATAGCTTTCCGGTCAGTTTGAATATTTTAAAAATCCAGTCCAGTCTAGGCCAGTATAACATTTCAAATCGTATATTCAGTTTAGTATTCATAACCTCGCCTTCCAAAGCATTGGCCAGATGCAGCCTGAAGGACACGGAGTGTGCCCAGGTGCAGCCTGAGGGACGTGGGGTATAATCAAGCCGCGATCTGTTCTTTTACTCCTTCGAAGAGGTGAGAAACATGATACTGAGGGGATGGGGAAAGGGACAAGACCATATTGCTCATCAAAAATCCATGTGTTCCTCAACATTTTCCCCCTTCATGCACCAAATATGACTATATCTCATCAAAGTAACAAAGGGAAAATGAGCTGGTTCTTCTGGTCTAGGCAGTTAAAGTCAAGTGTTTCATTTACATGCACATTCTCCCCCTCGTCTGTGTGGCTGAACCAAAGGACTCAACTCTAACAGGGCAGTGTTGAGCTGGATATAGCCCAGGCCTCAGGGTTGCCACTGGGAGAGAAGCCGCCTTCCCAGCCTGTATCAGACTGTGATGTAAAGGGATACACATGTCTGTTTTGCTCAGCCTCTGAGAGTTCAGCATTTATTTGTTATCATAGCATAACCTACCATGCATCTTCATTAATGCAAAAAATATAGTGGGAGGTGAGGCAAAAAGAGTAGGCTACACAGGATGTGACAAAGGAAGGAGAGAGAGAAGATAATTACATAAAATGATAGTGAGCCTATTTGAGTCCATTTGAGCTTGTTTGCACATAGGTGAGGAGGCAATGAAGAAACTGGAGGCAAAGAAGAAATGACATAATAGATGGATCCATTTTTATAAAAAGAAACGGAAGACTAAAATTAAAGACACAAAGACATAAATCTCAAAAGCAGTGTTTGCTCACAAACAAGAGCAAAGGAAAGTAAAATGGGAGAAGAAAAAAAAAGAAATTAGAGGAGAAATTATTAAAAGTTGTAGAAAACCTAGTAATAGCAAAATGACCACCTTTTCCCATCTTCTGATAGAAGTGTAATCAAAGGAATTTCCAAATGACTGAGCTTGTATTAATCTTTTTCACATACTTGCATGAATTCAGGTTTATCCCCACAGACCACACTTTATACCTAGTTTTAATTTATGCTAAGCCTGATATCTTCTAAATCTTACATGCTTTTAACGCATTTCTAGGCAGAGTTACTCATGCTCCATGCACACAAGCAACATCATAAATTACAACTGGCAATTGCTGAGGTATGAGAGACTTTACCAACCTGAATGCACAAGTACAACCAACGGCAGTCTGCGCAGACTTTACAGGAAGGCATTTTGTTTTAATTGAGCACCAAACAACAGAATAGGTATATTTCACTTTTTTAAATGGTTGGGAAAATTTAACTTCCAGAAAAGTGCGTTCTGCTTTATATGAAATAGACAGAAAGAAAGGAAAGAAGGGAAAGAGGGAGGGAAGGAAAGGTGCCAGTTTTAAAACTTTGGTAAGTTGTAAGCTACACCTCCCTCCCATTTCTGCTCTCTCCCACTAAATTTCTAAGCCAATAATGATCAGGTCATCAGATCATTGGGCAGGTAAATTTACTGTTCCCAACAAATGAGTCAATATATCTGGAAATATTAGTTTATTTTACATGCGTCAGTATCACTCATTTTAAAAAGTGATGATTGTTGAATCAATTGTCTCAGACTTTAACTTCTTTAAGGACCTTTTTTCAAGAGCACAGAGTAATTATTATTTGGTTCCTCCATTAAATTGATAATTGAGCTCCTCTGTTTTTTCTTTCCAATGTCTCTTATATGTGCCCATTTCTTTCATTCACATTATCTCAGCCCCTCATCACCTTACACCCAGATCCTTTAGCTCTTCAGAGTGCCCAGCCTTCTAGTCTATTCTGAACACCTCCTTCAAGCATCATTTCATCTTGTCATATCCAGACATGATGAAAACTATAAAACTTTCCATTGTGTATAACTGAGGTTATTTACTGGACATTCACGGATGGGCTTCAAGGGGATTTCTGAAGACAGTGAAATTCTGTGCAAATTTTGTACGTTGTAGAAAATTATTTCGCTGGTAGAAATATCCAGGTTTTGTAAAATCCTCCCGGAGGCTCCTAAAAGGTTGAGAATCACACAGGGAAAAATCCAAACTCCGTGGTCAACGTTCAAGAAGTGAGATGAAGCCTGCTTTTCACTAGTGTCCCCTAAGTAGGAGCTTCTTCAAGATTAGTTCTCCTCACCATATTCATTCACATATTCATGTATTTAATAAACATCCATTGAACACTTCTATGCTTCAGACATGATTATAAGCATTGAGGACAGATAGGTGAAAGAATAGTTCCTTCCCTAAAGAATTTCCAAGTTCTTATCAAAACTGCCTTCTCAGGCATGTAGGGAATTAAGTATCTGGCCAGGCTTAGTATTTCGGGAATTGGAATAAGGCATGGGTATGGGGTAAGAGAAATGGCTGGTAGGGGTCAGGAACAAAAGGAGAACGGAAGTTATATCAAAGGCATTCTCTAGCCCTAGCTGATTTGGCTTACTGCATAGAGTGCCGGCCCTTGGACTGAAGGGCCCTGGGTTCGATTCTGAGCAAGGGCACGTCCTTGGTTGCAGGTTCTCTGGCCCTGATTGGGGTGTGTGCAGGAGGCAACCAACCAATGTGCTCTCTCACATCGATGTTTCTTTCTGTCTCTCCCTCTCCCTTCCACTCTCTCTAAAAAATCAATGAAAAAATATCCTCGGGTGAGGATTAATAAAACAAAACAAAACGAAACAAAAAGCAAAAAAGGCATCCTCTAACACATCAAGTCCAAAGGGGAGTGGTGGACAGAGAAGTGAAAATCAAGCAGTAATGGAATCCAAAACTCAGCCAAGCCAAATGGAGCAAATAAACTCAAGAGGATAAACAGGAGATGGAGCCAGGAGACAGTCAGGAGGACCCACACATATAGGCAGCCTCCAGCTGTGCAGGGAAAGAGCGCTGCTGGTGCGATAAGAAACAACAAAATAGGCATTAAAGTGTGCTGAACAAGTCCCGGAATGCTTTCCAGCAGTGGTCACACAAGCGGACCATTCAGAGAGGACCAAGGTTTTGTCAGATGGACAGAGGAGAAGGTAGGACATTTCATAAAAGGGAACATTAAATACAAAGACCCAGAGAGACTTGACACAGCATATTTTGTGGAATAAAAAGATGGTTTAGTACAAATAGAGGCTCTGAGCAAATTATTTAGAGATGATGATGGATAACCCTCTCTAAGTACATAGATACTTGACATTTAAAAGAAAATTAGGTTTGTAATGCAGAAGGTCAGAGCAGAAATAACTAGACCAAGCCCCTCTATTTTATAGACCATAAAACTCAGGTTTGGGGAGGATATTTGTCTCACTCAAGTTAATGAATGGTAAAGGGAACACTACTTTTCTTGTCTGCTGGTCTATGCTTTATTTCATGTTGCTCCTCTGCCACACAGCCAGCTCCATGACCTCGTGACCTGATCCAAACCATTTGACCTCATACCGGAAATGGGATATTTGGGAGGGGGATGGGTAGACATCCACAACTACGAAGTCAGAGGTAAGTGGGAAAATTGTCATCTTTCACTTAATAGTTTATAATATTGAGCAGCTTTGGAGATTCTAATAAGAAAAAAAGTAGAGAAGACATGAAAAGAGTGAGCTAATCCTATCATTTCTGTCCATACCTGAATTAGGACATAACGCTGGGCCTAGTGCCTAGTCAGTAGTGTCCTGGCAAAGGTCCAACACCCAGTTTTCACAACAGGATGTGGGAGGTTCATTTGTTGGGCTTTTCTATTTCTGTGGTGTAATTATTCCCTTCATGACCTATTTCAGGCCACCAATGTGATATTATTGAGACGCTAACAATTAGCTCTCAGGACTCAGTACAAGCTGGTTCAAACGCACCACTTCTATTAGTCCTCAATAAGCACCTAATGAATGCATCAACAACCAACCAACCACCACCTATGGGGCCTTCAACCCCCTTCTGGCTTTAGTCAGTGGTTGAGCCAGGGCTGCCCATTTATGGAAGACAGATCGTATCTTCCTCACAAGTGCTCCACTTCTTAAAAAATATATTTATGAGAAGACTAAACTATTGTGCCTTCCTAGCACAGCACTAGCCTGCTCCTCCCTACCTTGGCTCGCAAGCTTGAGCTTGACCTCGGTCCTAACAGTGATGTTGCTCATTACACTTTTCCAGGAACAGGTGTGACAAAAGCATTGCCCTGAACCAATGGAGAGATTTGTTTTGGAGTACTCAAACTGTCCAGCCTTGCTTCTGAAATTATGTTGAGATCAGGCAGGTGGAAGTTCAGCAGCAGTAACACAGAAATCAATGTCAAGTGTGACACCAGAGACAATACCGAGTAATAAGAGGAACCTATGTGGAAGCAACTGATAGGAAGGCAGAGACTCACCACTATTAATATCACTACTGGTATTGTACCCTTCATGTGGCTAAATGCGAATAATAGGCTCTGGATAAAGTGCTGCAGTCTGGTATCTCTCTTAGGACCAGAGCCATTCATTACCCAGCCATGACAAAGTGGGGATTTGAATGGCCTTTAAAAAAAGGCATTCTGGGGCTAGGGAATTGTGCTGGTAGCTTCCTTTATAGGCCTTAACCACATAATCCAAGCATGTCAAACTCCCGACCCCGCGGGCCACATGCGACCCACAATGAATATTTTTGTGGCCCAGCCAATATAACGGTATGTAAGAAACATTTTAATAAAAATTTCATAACTTAATTTTTACAATATCCAGTTATACATAATTATTAATAACAAACTACAATGTCTGCTAATGACTGATTACTATAATCGTGTTGCATTCATTTCTCTTACGTGCCTTACACGCAGTCGCACCATTTCTGTCCACTAATACTAGCAGTTGATTGCCACATCATTAGTCTTGGACTGACTTGTGGGCAACAGGAAATATTTTGCTTTCAGAGAAAAAGAAAAATAGGTTTATTTGCGTTACGCTTATAAATTTATTTAGTGTCTGGTAAGTTGATGTTCAAGAAAAAAATATTAATTGTTATTAAGACGTTCCATTATTTTATAACGATTACTCATTTATTTCAGCCCTTTGTATTCAGCATGTCTCTATCGAAATAAACCTGTGTTTCTATGAAAATTGAAGCTTTCGTTTTCGTGCGGCCCACATAAACTTTTAAACCTTGTGTATTTGGCCTGTGTTAGCCTTTGAGTTTGACATGCTTGACCTAATCAGCATAGCCAGCACTTCTTTAACAATCAGGGGAAGGCTTTCTGGCTCTCCTTCCAGCTTCTTTGCATTTCTCATGTTCTAAATTGACTTTAATACAACCAGGTCACCCTAGCAGCTCTCTGCTGCCCCCTTCTGTCATCAAGTGATGGAAATGACTGGCAGCCCCATCCTTTGGACAGGAATCCGAAGTCATCAGGAGTCTTCTCTTGCTCAAAATCCTTTATGCTCTGTTCTTCTCCTTCCGGCTGTGTGTGTTTCTGTGAACTGCTGTGTACTCTGGTCTGGCTTCAGAGACAGCTTTCTCTTCTGGATTCTTCCATAACTTCTCTGTTGACACCGGAGTCCTTTCCTGAATTTCCTCTTCTTTCTTATTAATAATAAGCATCTTCAAAGAGACAACCTGCTTCTTTTCCCGTAAGGACAGCTGCTTGTTTTCTCATATATAATGTGTCCCAAAAAATGTATATATATTCAATTTTGAAAATGACATGTATTTTAATAAATACTGCCTTTATACTTATTCAAAGTGTGTGTATACATTTTTGGGACACCCTATATTCATTCCTAAGAGAAATTTTTCAAACAGCTTCAATGAAAGTTATAGGTGTCCACTACAAGACCTAACATTTCTCTCTTCTTTTTTTCTATACTTCTACATTAGTCACTGTTTTCCATTTCATAGTCCTAACTTATACAGATTTCTGGGCTGGAGTTAGTAGTTTAACTGGCTGTCTGGCCCTGGCATCAAATGACCAGAGCATAAGATCCAGGCCTCTAAGTGGCAAATTGTATAATCTTTCTGAAAAAAACAAATTATTCCCATGTGTACATCCAGCAAATGTCTGCTGGAAATTCATCAAAACTGAAAAAAAAAAATGATGATTAGTCACACCCCAAAAGTAGGCAAGTATATAGATAGACAAACCAAGCCGAAATGGAAAGTAGGAGTATTATCTCTGCGTGGGTGCTGGCAAAGGGTTTGCTATGGCAGTTGCCATCCTAGTTCATGTAGCCATGAGTCAGGGTGTGTCAACAAAAAAAGATGATCTCACATCCCAGAATGCTGCTGTGCCCAGAAATATTGTGGGCTGATTGGTGACTTAGTTAAGTTCCCTTCCGGTTTTAAAACTCTAGCAGTCCGTAATTTTAGGATTGTGGAAAACATGTTACAGTAGAACATGGCAGCACTTAATGCACTTAGGCAAAAGGAGAATGCACTGGCCGTGTTGTTTTCACCAGCCTCTGCACTCCCTCCCCTGTGCAACCCTATTAAGAATGAACAACTTTATACTTCACGAACACATGCACATGTTAATTATTCTATTTCCTAAAGAGATGGAAAGATTCACAGTCTGCCAGTGTCAGTTCCAAATGGGATGATCTATTGAGGATTAAGTTCTAAGCTTATTCTCTCTAAATTCATCCATAATAATAAGATTTTGGTTCATTTGAATATAAATGCTACAGCTGAGTATCTGGAAGGAGGATTTATTAAAGTCCCTACCCAAGTTATTTCTGAATATGTAGCCCACATGTCTGACACGTCTTTTCTAAAAGTAAATTAACATTTATTCAGAAGTGAGCTAAAATGAGTCCACAGTGTAAACAATGTCTATTTTAAATAATTGTACTTTATTTTACTTTTTAAACTAACCATGAGCATTTTCCACGTTTAATAAAGAAGTATTTTTCTGTCGTTGAATACAATTAGCTGATCCAAGCAAATTTTATAAAAGTTGATCCCTCTGAAGATAAATTATTATAAGAATTTAATATACATATTATAAGACAGCTTTAAAATAGCTTCATTAGAGTGTTACCAGTAGATAAAGCCATTACCAACAGTGCACTATATACATTCTAAGGAATGAGACATCCTATTCTTTTTTCGTTTAAAACTCATTTAAATATTTCTCTAAGGGGATTTTTAAAAAATATGTCTTTATTGATTTTTAGAGGGATAGAGAGATAGAAAGATCCATGAAAGAGAAACATCATCGATGAGCTACCTCCTGCACACCCCCTAATGGGGACCAGCCCACAACCCAGGCCTGTGCCCTGACCAGGAATCTAGCCGGTGACCTCTTGGTTCCTGGGTCAGCACTCAACCCCTGAGCAACACCAGCCAGGCAGAGACATCCTACTCTTGACTATTAACATAAAGAATGCAATTTTATCCACCATGTAAATCACTCATGATGTAGAGACCTATCACTATGCACATGTGTGCAAATTCAATCAATTAAAGCTTCATTTAAAACAGAATATAACGACATTTAATATGTGTACATATCAGAATTTAAGATTGAAGGTAGATAATATTATTAACAAAAATTAGCCTTGACTGGTTTGGCTCAGTGGATAGAGCGTCGGCCTGCGGACTAAAAGGTCCCAGGTTCGATTCTAGTCAAGAGCATGTACCTTGGTTGCGGGCACATCCCCAATAGGGAGTGTGCAGGAGGCAGCTGATCGATGTTTCTAACTCTCTATCCCTCTCCCTTCCTCTCTGTAAAAAATCAATAAAATACATTTTAAAAATTAGCAAATTTTTCAATTATTTTATGTTTACACTACAAACTGAAATGTTTTTGTGAAATCCAGTCTGCCTCAATAATAAGTGATTAGAAACTAGTGATAAATTAGTATGTCTTAAATTCCCAGGTTTTGTATTTCAGGCAGTCAACATCAAAAAAAGATCAAAGACAGATAAAGTCATAAAAATTTTATGTAAACACATAGTTCTGTGCTTTGAATTAAAGAGTAACCATAAAGATTAGTGATTAATTTGTTGATGGTCCTTAACATTTGTTGGACATCTACCAACATTTGTACATTTAAGCTTGTAGAAAGCCTGTATTTCTTCAATATTGCCACTAGATGGCAGAGACGTGGAGACTCAGTCTTGGCCTAACAGTACAAGTTAAAACATAAAATACAAAATCCTATAAAAATGGTAGGCACAGCCCTGACCAGTGTGCTGAATGGTTAGAGCGTTGGTCCTCACACCAACAAGTTACAGGTTTGATTCCTGGTCAACAGTATGTACCTAGGTTGCAGGTTAGATACCTGGCCAGCAACATATCAATGTATCTCTCTCTAATGGATGTTCCTCCCCATCTCTCTCTCCTCTCACCCGCTGCCCCTTCCTTCCACTCTCTCTAAAAATCAATTGAAAAGGTATCCTCCGGTGAGGATTAACAAAAGCAAGCAAACAAAAATAACACGGTAGGCACAAAGAAAAAAAGTTTATATTACTTTGGGTCAAAGCAGAAAAGAAGAATTAATGAGTCTTTACTTATACTAGATTTAGGTTTCCCGTATGAAAATTTAAGCTACTAGAATTTTATAATTTGGCACACATGAGAGTAGGAAAGAAATTTGGTGAAATGAAAAAATGTCTTTCCTGATATTTGTCTAATTTTCACTATGATAAATATTATAATGAAAAAACAATAAGAGAGAACTATAGGGATTAAAACCCATGATTCTCTCCTCCATCTACTTTGGTACAACTCAGATAAATATATGTATGCAACTATTAGAAACATATACTTAAAGATTAATAAATTAGTTTAATTTTAAGTGAAACCAGCTGGTGGCATATTCAGTAATTTAAATGCCTTTAAATGTAGCTCCTTATTTTCCAATCCCAGCGGTAATTTTCACTCCAAACAACACTTTTAACAGCTTTATTGAGATAAAATTCACATACTCTACAATTCAACCATTGAAAGTGTACATACAATTCAATATTTTCCAGAATAGTCACAAATGTATACAACCATCACCACCATCTAATTGTAGAACAATTTGTCTCCCTTAAAATAAAGCTTGTCCCCATTGGCTATCAACACCCACCCCCTTTAACCAGTCCCCTCAGCAAGCATCAATCTACTTTGTGTTTCTATAGATTTGCCTATTCAGGATATTTCATGCAAATGGAATCACACAATATGTGCTCTTTTGTGACTGGCTTCACACACTTAGCATAATATTTTCAAGGTCCATTCACATAGAAGCATATATCAGACCGCATTGCTTTTTATAAAAAAATTAAACTTTTCATTTAAGGTAATTGTAGGTTTCCATGCAGTTAAAGAAATAATTCAAAGGGACCTCATGTACCCCTATAACCAGTTTCCCCAATGGTAACTTTATTCCATTTTATAGCTGAAAATATATGTTTTGTATACCATATTGGCATTATTAGATATTATTAGTATAAACCACATTTTTATCTCTCTCCATCAATTTATGGACTTGTTTACACCTTTTGGCTATTATGAATAATGCTACTTGGCATACTTGAAATAATGAACATTGGCATACAAGCATTTGTTTGAATCTCTATTTTCAAATTTGGGGATATATACCTAGCAATGTAATTGCAAGCCATATAATTCTTTGTTTAACGTACTGAAGAACCACCAAACCATTTTCCACAGTGGTTGCACCATTTTACATTCCCACTAGCAATACACAAGTGTTCCAAGTGCTATTTTCTGGAGGTTGTACAGTTTTTGTGTTTTTTTAATACAATCATAGAGTTATAGTGTGAAGTGGTATTTCATTGTGGCTTTCATTTGCACTTCCCTAATGCCTAATGATGTTAAACATTTTTTCATGTAGTTACTGGCCATTTGTATGTTTTCTTTGATGAAATGTCTATTTGAATTCTTTGCTCATTTGTAATTGGGTTGTCTTATAATTATTGAGTTCCATGAAGTCTTTATACATTTTTTTCTATTTAAGTTCCTTTTCTGATATATAATTTACAAATATTTTTCCCATATTGAAGGTTTTCTTTTCACTTTCTCAATGGCATTCTTTGTAGCACAAAAGGGTGGGGGTTTTTTAAAATTAACTTAATTTTCTACTTTTTTCTTTTGTCACTTTGCTTTTTGGGTTATATCTAAAAAGCCATTGTCTAACGTAAGGTCACAAAGATTTACTCCTATGTTTTCTTCTGAGAGTTTGACAGTTGTAGTTCTTATATTAGGTCAATGATCCATCTTGAATGAATTTCTATGTGTGAAGTAGGAGTCCAATGTCATTCTTTTGCATGTGGCTATCCAGTTGTCCCAGCACTATTTGTTCGAAAGACTATTATTGCCCAATTGTTGAATTGCCTTGGTCCAGGTAACATATTATATTTTATATAATTTAAATATGTTTTAAAGTAAAAACAAGAAGTATTGCTCCAGGTGCTTTATTGAAACTCAGACAAAGGTTATTCATTTATACATTTCAAATGAGTTTGTGATTTCAATATAGCACTCCAAGCCTAGCTTAAATAGACACTCAAAATTTTTTTTGATAAACTAATGAATAAACAAACAAATCTACTTGATTATTTTCATTTTCAAAAACCAGTTTATGTAGCTCTACCTTCATTTTCTCTTTGTAAATTTTACTTATGAATTATAAAATTTGTAAATTTCATAAGACATGACACTATAAAGTATACTAAATTCTTATTTCTATCTATTTATTTTGCCTCTTGATAAAAAGCATTACTATTAAGAAACTTACTTAGAAGACTACCTATATTGAAATAGTATCTGACCAAATGGTCAAGTTTGCATGAGATTAATTTTATTTCTCGTGAGTGCTGTTTCTCAAACTTACCCCCAATCTGCCAATAACAACTGCAGATGACACACAAAATGCCTCATAAACTCATTTAATAAAAGTGGTGTGCAATGTAATGAGAGCAATTGCCACCCACACTGAGCATTGTACCAGGCATTTTACATCTGATAAACCACTGGCCTAAGGTGGCAAAGTTAGTAAGCTAATAACCTTGCCCAGATTCAAACCCAGATCTGTCTGTCTCTAAGAACAATTTTCTGGCTTCTTTATTGTGTCCTCTAGAGAGAGTAATCATTTATGAAATTTCCAATGAACACTTAATACTTGTATCTGTAGACATACAGATAGAATTTAGATTTATAGTTATAACATGAAGGAGGCCCAGGGACAGACAAACTGCCTTTTTCAAAGTGTGTGCCCCACCTAATATCTTAACACAGTTAAGAGATATAACAGAATGTGAAACATGACAGTATTCATTCATTTGTTCTTCCTTTTATTTATTCATTCAGCAAATATTTGGATAGTAATGACTGTATATTAGTCTTTATCCTAGACACTGAAATGCATCAATAAACAATACAAAATTCTTACACTCATGGACCTATCTGCCTTGTAGTGGGTAGATACAGATAAGAAACACAGATACCTAAAATAAAATCAGCTCATTTTTGATGGTGAAAAAATCTATGAAGAAAATTCAAAAGGATGATGAAATAAATAGTCATGATGGGGAAAGGCTGCTTTGGCTCAGAGAGTCAGAAAAGGTCTGTATGTGAAGGTGGCATTTGCACTTATGCCAAAAAGATAAGAAGGAGCAAACTGTGTCAAGATCTGGGGAAAGAGAGTTCCAGGCAAAGGGAACAAACAAAGCAAGTGAAAACATGCAGAAATGAGAATAAGCTTAGCTGTTGGAGGAAGAGGTAGATGGCTATAAAGAATGGGAGATAGTAGATGGGTGAGAGCGATAGGAGATGAAGTCTGGAAAGTAGGCTGAGGTGAGATTATATAGGCTCTTGTCAAACATGATAAAAAGTTTGGGTGTTAGTTTAATTTTAGTGAGCAGACATTAGATGGTTTTAAGCAAAGAAATAACAAAGGCTGGGGGTACAGTCAGATTCAGGATACATTTTAGGAGAGAATCAGAAGTTCTTGCTGAAGTACCAGATAGTACAGGTAACAGAAAAGTTAATTTTGTGAAATAAGATCTTAAATTCTAAAATAACATTTTACTTGTATTTTTATAAAACAGAAGAGAAAATGTAAATTTCCTAACAGGATTGAAATGAAAATAAAAGAAACTGTTTTTCTCTTTCCTCCTGTGGTGAATTTTACCACCACCACATTGTGTATTCCAACCATTTTAATCACACTATGCCTTTGCTGGCAACGATACATACTTTATTGTAACAATGTACTATGTAAAAAAAAAAAAAAAAAAGAATCAACAAAGGGCTTTTCATTTAAATAGTTGTGATTGCTCCTAGTGGCAGCCCTGTCTGCCCCATCCACAGCCTCTGTCTCTGCAAACTACCTTTACCTATAACCCACCCAAGGATATCCTTGTTTGTAGTATGTAATTTCATTCCTCACCCCAAGGCACACGTGATTGGACCAAGATTGCCCATGGCTGGCTAATTTATTGGCTGACCATAAGGCTGATAGAGCAAAAACAAAGCAAGCCCCCTTATGTTCGTTTCTGGAAGTGAACCAGCAAATTTATACCACAGCAAAACCAAACCGAGTACATGCTATAGTTATAGGGAACAGAAACTGCAAGTAGTGGGCACGGTTGGGGAAGGCGGAGGCGAGGACAGTCTGAAGACAGGAGAAAATTGCAGACCAAAAAGTAGAAACAAGGGACTGTACAGACTCCTAATTTAAGACTCTAGTGATTTGGGTTGGGATCTTGCAACAAGAATTCCTGGCTAAGAATCTCCTACTCGATTTAAACTATGATGCTATGTACAAATACTCGGCCTTAACTTTTATGAGGAACAAATCTCTAAGTCCTGGCTGTAGGGTGGCCACTGTTGGATATTGTTGACTAACTGAGCTACCTTTTCCATTTCAATGAAACAACGATCCTGTCTCAGAGTATGAGTCTTTCTAGATAGATTCGGACTGCCAAGGTCATAAAACCCTCTGTGACTCCAGAAAAGGGAAGATGTTTAAAAATTACAACTCCTTTTTCCAAAAAGCCCCTAACTGATATTCCATGCCACTCAAAACCTCTCTCATGTTCTGCAAACTAAGAGTGAAAGACTATAAGAAAAGGAGTTTTTTTCCTGGCCAATTTTATTTGTTCTAGCCCTAATTTGCTCGCTGAGATTAAAATATGTTTGGTGATAAGATACAGTATATGAACGTTACAAGTGCGTTAGCACATTGTGCTATATCATGGGGCTAAAATAAAAAGAAAACGAAAAGGGCTATCACTAGAAATGTGTGGGACCCTGATAAGGACAAGGAAGTCTGGAATGTGACAAAGTCCACAGATAAATTTAATCAAGTGCAGCAAAACCTTGAATAATAAATATTGTGGGCAGCAAAAAATCTAAAATAGAAACAAGGACCATAAGATACATTTTAAACTGCATAATTCCACACATACGGCATCCCTAAGTATGTATATCCTCTACATATATGTATATAACCCCATACAGAAGGGGCTGTAAAAAAACACCCCAGCTGATAAGGCACCAGGGAGCAGGAGTGGTCACAGGGCACCTGGACTTCAGCTATAGTGTTTGAATTTGTTGTCTTACAACAAGAGTATATTTGTGAATTCATAATTAAACATGTTTTTAAATTATTTAAGGAATACTACTATATGAAGAAAAGCTTGAAAAAGAAAAGAAAAAACTACATCTTAAGCAACTGTGTTAATGTGAAAATAGTTGCAAAAGACAGGGGTCTAATGTTCCCCATTTGTCAACCCGGGAATCTATGGAAACCATGGCTACAGGCCTACAAATTCATGCTACCAAATTCTGACACAAATTTTCTGCAAGTCTCTACAAGTCAGTTGTTTCACTGACGTGGGAAGGGATAAGATCTAAATACTGCTAAATGAAAAAGCTGCATCCTAGATTCCACGGAGTTTTAGTTCTCAGCAAAAAAACCGTTTTGAGCAGTTTCTCACCTGACCTTGATAAAATCTGAAAAGAGGTCTCTGTCAGAGATTAGCTGAAGTGTTAGGACTAATGACGCAGCCTCACTTCAAACCCTTAAAGTCAGAGGGACCTGTACTAAGTTAGCAGAGGACAAACAGGACATGATAGATGACTGGTGATCTGTTCTCTAAGAATTACTGTTAAGAGCACAGCCTAAAGTTCAAATATCAAGTAATTATCCATTTTTTAATTTCTTAATCACCCCTTTCAAAACACTTTAAGTTATTTCTAACATGTTATGCCTAACATCCACCTAAATTTCCCCCAATCATCTATCGTATTATTAGTCACAATTGCAAACATTATTTTTTAAAAAGAAAAAAAGGTGAGAAATTTACTTACTTGTGTGCCAGATATCTCAAAGCTTTCCAAAAGCTTTTCTATCTAATCTAACAATGTTCTGGAAGCACAAGATAAAGTTGTGTTTATTTCCAAATACCTTACAGACGTCCTACCTACCTCACTGAAGATGTTCAGAAGGAAAATCTGTGAGATCATGATTTCACATGACTATAAAAGGTCACTCTGCAAAAAAAAAACCCAAAAAACAAAACACATGAAATGTTAGCGAAAGCGTCAGAATATCGAGGAGAAGGAATATAAAAGGGAATTTCCCTGGGAATTCTTTTCTGCTGTTCTTAAGGAGGAAAACACAAATAAATAATTGTGAAGACATTTAATAAAGCACCCTTTTTTCCAAAGTGCTTTTGTGTACACTACTAGGGTGATGGACTTCCAACTGATTTTCCATGAATAACTACAGCTTTGCAAACATCAATGCATTATTTTAGACAGTTTCCCGTAGGTCCAAAAACATTCATTTACACAATGGCTGGAGGCGGCCTTAGGAGTGTGGCAGCAGACCTCAACACAAGTTGGCTAATTGGACTATGTAAGAATTGAACCCATGACCCTGGCATCTGCTAAGCTATAGTCAGAGGGTTAATAATCAAACAGTAACTGCTCAGATAAAAGCAGTTTGTAAGAATAATGATGAGATGAACAGTATTTCAGAAAACAAAAGTATATTATTGAAGAAAATATAGTATAAAATAAATTCCTGATTTCACATCATGTCCAAAATACATTTTTGTTGTTATTTTCAAACCTCAGATAGCTTTTTTTTAAGTGTGTATTTTTGTGTGTTTTTTTAATTTTTTTTCTTTATTGATTAAAGTATTACATATGTGTCCTTATCCCCCCATTGCCCCCCCCCACTACCCCCCCTTACTCATGCTCTCACCCCCCTGGTGTCTGTGTCCATTAAACCTCAGATAGCTTTTATGAAATCATTTTGAATGTATTTTTTAAACCTAAAATTTTATTTATGTGTATTTTAAAAGTTTATTCTTTCAAAAAGTGATCTGTATTAAAATCAGCTTAGAAGACACTAAGTTAAGAATTCATTGCTATGGGAACTGTAATAATAAGCTATTGGTAAGAAAAGATTGGGTAAGCTAAGGTCAGAGCAAGTTAGTAATGAATAAACCAATAATCTGGTAAATTACTAAATTTTCTGCTGATACAGAAAAATAAAAGAACCATAAGGTTCAACAAACTACCAGGAATATTCGGCTGCATGAACAATGGCTATCAGTAGATCCCTGCTGAATGCAAGAGCCAGAAAAAAAAAACCTAGGAAACTGGATGGTTAATTTTATGTACTAACTTGGCTAGGCCATGGCACAAGTGCCCATCTGGATATTCCTGTGAAAGTATTTTTTAGAGGCTATTAACATTTAAACCAGTAGACTTGGAGTAAAGCAGATTACCCTCCATAATGTGGATAGGCCTCATGCAGTCAGCTGAAGGCCTTTAAGAGAAAACAGACTGAGGCTCCCCAGAGAAGGACGTAATTCTGTGTGCAGTGTGCCTTTGGACTCAAGCTACAACATCAACTCTTGCCTGGGTCTCCCACCTGCTGCCCAGCCTTTCAGACTTGGAGTTGTCAGGCCCCACAATCACATGAGCAAATTCCTCCAAATCTCTATCTCAATAGATAGATGATAGATAGATAGATAGATAGATAGATAGATAGATAGATAGATGATAGAGAGATCTTTTTATACACATACACATCCTATTGGTTCTGTTTCTCTGAAAAACCCTAATGAATGAGCCAAAAAGAAACACTTTCTCCTAGAAAACAAACCAAAAAAAAGACATAAGTAGAAATACTGTCCTTTTATTGCTTTTACATACCTGTATCTTCATGAAAGGAGTGAAAGCAAAGACTGGATTCACTTATTCAGAAGATGTTTACAGAGCACCTGCTACATGGCAGACCCTGCACTGTCCCAGTTCTCAGGGGGAATGTAGCAGAGAACAAAAGAGACAAAACCTCAGACCTTGTGTCATGGTTTTCTTCCCGTTGGGGCACATGCATGGGTTGCAAACTCTATTCCCAGGAGGGGGCATGCAGAAGGCAGCCAATCAATGATTCTCTCTCATCATGGATGTTCCTAGTTCTCTCCCTCCCTCTCCCTTCCTCTCTGAAACCAATAAAAATATATATATATTTTAAGAAAACAAAACCTCAGAACTCATGGAGTTTATCATCTAGTAGCCAGACACAGATAATAGACAAATACACAGTGGACTAAATGGTGTAAGTGCTATGAAGAAGAATAAAGCCAAAACTGGAGATAAGTAAAGAAGGTTGCTTTTTAAATTTAGTGAGAGGGAAGGCCAAGAGAATATCAAGGGAAAAGAATACCAGGCCAAGGAAACAGCAAGTGCAAAAGGTCCAAGGTCAGGGTGTGCCAGTGTGTTCATAGAATATCAAGGAGGCCAGGGTGGCCGGAGCAGACTTATCCAGGGAGAGAATGAAAGGAGACAAAACCCTTCTCTGAGTGACGTGGAAAACCATCAGAAGGTTTTGAGCAAAGGAATAACATAAGCTGACATGATTTTGAACAATTACCACCACGCCTCATTTCATTGTGCTTCAATTTGCAGATATTGTATTTTTTACAAATTGAAGGTTTGTGGGAACCCTGTATTGAGCAAGCTTATTGGTGCCATTTTTACAACAGCATTTGCTCACTTCGTGTGTTTGTGTCACATGTTGGTAATTCTCACAATATTTCAAATTGTCTCATTATTATTATATTTGTTGCGGTGGTCTGTGGTCAGTGATCTTTGATATTACCATTGTAATTGTGTTAGGGCACAGTCAACCGTGAAAGATGCTGACTTAATAAATGTGTGCGTTCTGACTGCTCCGCCGACCTGTCATTTCCCTGTCTCTCTCCTTCTCCTGGAGCCTCCCTATTCCCTGAGACACACAATATTGAAATTAGGCCAATTAATAATCTTAAAATGGTCTCTAAGTGTTCAAGTGAAAGGGAGAGTCACATATCTCTCACTTTAAATCAAAAGCTAGAAATGATTAAGCTTAGTTAGGAAGGCATGTGGAAAGCGGAGATAAGGTGGAAAGCTAGGCCTCTTGTGCCAAACAGCCAAATTGTGAATGCAAAGGAAAAGTTCTTGTAGGAAATTAAAAGTGCTACTCTAGTGAACACAGGAATGATAAGAAGGTGAAATTGCCCTATTGCTGAGAAAGTTTTAGGGTCTGGATAGAAGATCACACCAGCCACAACATTCCCTTAAACCTAAATCTAACCCAGACCAAGGCCCTAAATCTCTCCAGTTCTATGAAGGCTGACAGGTGAGGAACCTGCAGAAGAAAAGTTTGAAGCTAGCAGAGGTCGGTTCATGAGGTTTAAGGAAAGAAGCAGGTTCCATAACATAAAAATGCAAGGTGAAGCAGCAAGGGCTGATGTAGAAGCTGCAGCAAGTTATCCAGAAGGTCTGGCTAAGATCATTAATGAAGGTGGCGACACTCAACGTCAGATTTTTCAATGTAGATGAAACAGCCTTATATTGGAAGAAGATGCTATTTAGGATTTTCAGAGCTCGAGAGGAGAAGTCGATGCCTGGCTTCAAAGCTTCAAAGGACAGGCTGACTCTTTTTAAGGGCTAATGCAGTTGGTGACTTTAAGTGGAAGCCAGTGCTCATTTTCCAGTTGAAAATCCTCAGGCCCTAAAGAATAATGCTAACTCTCCTCTGCCTGTGGTCTATGAATGGAACAACAAAGCCTGGATGACAGTACATCTGTTTACAACATAGTTTGTTGAATATTTTAAGCTCACTATTGAGACCTACTGCTCAGGAAAAAAATAAAATATTCCTTTCAAAATATTACTGCCCAAGAGGTCTGATAAAGATGTACAAGATTAATGTTTTCTTTTTTTTAAAAAAATATATTTTTATTGATTTCAGAGAGGAAGGGAGAGGGAGAGAAAGATAGAAATATCAATGATGAGAGAGAATCATTGATTGGCTGCCTCCTGCACGCCCCGCACTGAGGATCGAGCCCACAACCCAGACATGTGCCCTGACAGGGAATAGAACCCTGACCTCTTGGTTCATAGGTCAACGCTCATCCACTGAGCGATGTGGGCCAGGCGAGATCAATGTTTTCATGCTGCTTATACAACATCCATTCTGCAGCCCATGGATCAAGGAGTACTTTCTAATTTCAAGTTTTATTATTTAAGAAATACACTTCGTAAGGCTATAGCTGCGAGAGAGTGAATTCCTGATGGATCTAGGCAAAGTAAATTGAAATCCTCTGGAAGGATTCATCATTCTAGATGCTATTAAGAACATTCATGATTCATGGGAAGAGGTCAAAATGCCAACATTATCAGGAAGAAGAAGTTGATTCCAACCCTCACAGATGACTTTGAGGGGTTCAAGTCTTCTGTGGATAAAGTAACTGTACATGTGATGGAAATAGCAAGAGAACCAGAATTAGAAGTGGAGCCTGAAGATGTGATTGAATTGCTCCAATCTCCTGATAATATTCTAATGGATGAGGAGCTTCTTCTTATGGATGAGCAGAGAAAGTGGTTTCTGGAGATGGACTCTACTCCTGATGAAGATGCTGGGAAGACTGTTGACATGACAACAAATAACTTGGAATATTACATAAACTTAGGTGATAAAGCAGCAACTGTGTTTGAAAGAATTAATTCCAATCTCGAAAGAAGTTCTTTGTGCAAAATGCTCTAGAACAGCATTAATGCAATGGAGAAATTGCTGTGAAAGTAAGTGTCTATTGGTATGACAAATCTCGTTGCTGTCTTAGTTTAAGAAATTGCAGCAGTCACCCCAGCCTTCAGTAAGCACCACCCTGATCAGTCAGCAGCCATCATCATCAAGGCAAGACCCTCCACCAGCAAAAAGATTACAACTCACTGAAGGCACAGATGATGGTTATCATTTTTTAGCAATATAGTATTTTTTAATTAACATATGTAAATTTTTTTAGACATAATGCTTTTGCATACTTAATAGACTACCATGTAGCATAAAAATAATTTCTATATGCACTGGGAAACCAAAAATTTTTATTTGCTTTATTGAGGTAGTCTGCAATCAAACCTGTAATATCTCTGAGTTATGCCTATACTCTGGCCACTATATGGAAAATAGATTATAGGAGGGCTAAGAGAGACCTCTAAGATGCTATATCTCAGGGAAGAAATGATGGTAATTATAGTCACCAGGTGATAGATATGCAATTTCATTAATGCACTAGAGGTCCGGTGCATGAAATTTGTGCATGGGAGGGGTGGGGTCTCTCAGCCCAGCCTGTACCCTCTCACAATCCATGACCCATCGGACATCCATTTTGCAATCCTGGACTGCTGGCTCCTAACCGCTCACCTGCCCACCTGTCTGGTCACCCCTAACCACTCACCTGCCTGCCTGATCTCCCACTTACCTGATCACCCCTAACCACCACTGCCTCACCCCCACCACGGTGGCTTTGTCCAAAAGGTCATCTGGAAGGACTTCCAGAAGGTCATTCAGCTGTCCGGTCTAATTAGCATATTACGCTTTTATTATTATAGATAGGCAGCAGAATTCTAAACTGGAGCTGCTACTCTTTGGAAATACCAGTGCTGAGGCTACAGTGTTTATGCCAAAGAGGGTTGACCAAAGCTTATCCATGAACCCAAGTAAGCATTCTTAGAAGTCCCTGAGGGGGACAGACAGAAGGATCTATCAGAGACTTTGCAATCACGATGACTACATTTATAATCACAGCTTGAAAAGCCTGAGATGTTCAAGTTTCACGGCTATAGAGAAAGGATGTAGGACCAGAAGGCACATAGTGTACACTGCTGTCTAAGAAAAGGGAGCAATGGCTTCTCTAGTCTGCCTCTAACATTATCCCAGGTAGGCAAATTCCTGCCATGCTTTCACATTTAGTCCATCTGGCACATAGACCCTTATAACACAGATGGATGCATCAGGCTGTGTTGGTGTCAACGGCCATTAGTATCACCCACCGTAGCCTTCTCGCACTGATTTCATGCTCAACTAGCAACCTAATTATAATGTAGCTTCCTATGAAGATTTTCCTATAAGTGAGTTCCACACTAGTGATCATAAACTTTAAAATTTGCTTGATAGTTACGATTTTCATTGAAAATTAATAAATTGGTTCAAAGATGTATTTATGTGAATTCCATGAGTCTAACTGATATAAATCAATCCTCTTGCATCTTACCTCTCAGAAAACTTCAGGTTTCTTTCTTGCTAAGTGGAGGAACAGGCTCTGAATCCATGGCAAAGAGGGGACCAGCATAAGTCACAGACCAGTCTCTGAGGTGATTTGAGTTGGATTTTGACAAGGGAATAAGAGTTTACCTGGTGAAGAATTCAGAAGGAAACCTGAAAGAACAAAGTGTGAAAACCACAGAGGCAGGAAATGAAGTATTTTGTTCACATAGTTCTTTAACCTAAATGAAGCAGAAACTGAGCATTTGCGCTATGATGGGAGATAAGTTTGGAAAAGCTGTTTGTGGTCAGATCATTTCCTGAATGCCATAATGAAAAACTTGGACTCTATCTTAAGGCCAGAGAGAGTGAGAGCTATTTGTACACAGAAGAAGACTAGAGATTGGTTTTAGACAAATGTCTCTGGTGATGCTGTGGAGCACGGACTGGAGTGGACAGAGACTGGAGGAACTGGAGTGAGTTAGGAAGGGTCTCAGTGGGAAAGTGCATGAACCTGAACAAAGTCAGGGGCAGTGGCAGGGAGGATAAAGAATGAACAAGACAATGCAAAACAGACCATATGTAAACATTAATGGAGAAGCATGCATAGATTTAGCTTAGCCACATAATTGGAGAACAAGATCATTAACTGAGATGGAAATAGAGATGGAGAAGCAGGTTTTAGAGTGGAATATATTGAGTTAAGTTTTGAACACATTAATTTTGAAATATCTATGCTTCATCCAAGTGGAGATATCCAGAAGGCAATGGAAACACAATTCTGTGGTTTAGGAGAGCCATATGGGCATAAGTTATAACTTATTGGGAATTGTTATAGATGATAAGCCAAGTTATAGAAGTTGATAAGTTAGAATTTGGCAGTAGTGTGGGTGGTTTTCAGGGAATATGGTGATAAGATTAAGAATTAAATTCTGGTTGACAGAGTAAGAGGAGCCATTAAAAGATTTTGAAAAGTAATAAAAAATCTGGGGAGTCAAATACAATGTTATAAAAGCCAATGAAAATGAATATTTTAGAATCTAGAAACAAGTCAGCATTACCAAATGCTCCAGAGTGGGCTAAGAGAATAAGAGCTGAAAAGAGGCCGCGCCATTTAGCAGCCAAGTCATCGGTGATCTTTGCCAGAATAATTTCAGTGGAGGCGTGGGAGCAGAAGTCACTTGCAAAGACAGCATTTGGGCATAACTCTTTCAAGAATAAATCTTTTTAAAAATAATAAAATAAATAAACAACACCAACAAAAGAAGTTTGACAGTTAAAAAAAGAAATAAAGTGGCAACTCTGAAGGAAGCAGGATCCCAGAAAGCCCCCAGACTGAAGTCCTTGCGTCTGTTTCTTCTTTATTCTCAGTCTGGCAAACAAACATGTACTATTGGTATTTCATTCAAATTCTGTTCAAGACTTACTCTTCCTCTCTTTCCTGCAGTTACTTGTCAAGACTTCTTTGTCTCTGACCTGCTTTCAGCCCTCCCAACGACTCCCCCTGCTTCTGCTCTCTCCAAGCCATACTCCACCCAGCTGCCAAATTAATCTTCTAGACCAGTGGTTCTCAACCTGTGGGTCGCGACCCCTTTGGGGGTCGAACGACCCTTTCACAGGGGTCGCCTAAGACCATCGGAAAACACATATATAATTACATATTGTTTTTGTGATTAATCACTATGCTTTAATTATGTTCAATTTTTAACAATGAAATTGGGGGTCACCACAACATGAGGAACTGTATTAAAGGGTTGCGGCATTAGGAAGGTTGAGAACCACTGTTCTAGAACATCAGTTGCTTCATGTGAGTTCCCATTCAAAAAGCTTCAGCAGGAAACTAGATCTTAAAAGTTCTCATCGCCCAAAAAAATTGCAACTATGTGTGATAATGAATATCAACTAGATTTATCATAGTGCTTATTTTGCAATATATACAAATATTAAATCATTATGTTGTACACCTGAAGCTAATGTAATGTTAAACATCAATTATATCTCAATTTGAAAAAAAATAAATGAAAAATAAAAATTTGCTTTTGCACTTAATAAAAACTTCAGGTGAGTGAGAAGAGATCAACCAAAGAACTTGTATGCATAGCTGCATATCCCATGGAGACAGACAACAGAGTGGTGAAGGCCTGGGATGGGAGGCGGACAGGGGGAGGGCTAGAAGGGATCAATGGGGGTAAAAGGGGAACATACGTAATACTTTCAACAATAAAGATTTTTTTTTTTTAAATAAAATGGAATCACACAGTAAAAAATAAAAAAGAAAGAAAACTTCAACAGTTCCTCACTCTCTCTTATACTCTCCTTAGCCTGAAATTTGACATTTGGCCGGGATTGGTCTTCCGTATACAAAACGGAGTTTTCACTATTCTTAAATTCCAAGTCATTGAGCACGCTCATCTTCCTTTTGACTGATACACTGTCTGCGTTTTCTCAGGTAATCAAGCCTACCCATCCTTCAAGGCCAAATGAATTTACAAGTTTTCTGGGAGAAAAAAAAAAAAAGAGTGGTAATAATTACTAAACAATTTTGTCTATTTTACCTTTCTGGTGAACTAGAAGGAAGGAAAGGGGGGAAAGATATGGGGAATTGGTTAAGAAAATAACTAACAATGTCTAGATTAATGTAGAGATCAGTAACCATACGATTTTGAAAAGTGTTATTCCTGTCCATGCATTTATATACATTTGATATTGAAGTTTTCTATTCACTTCAATTAGTAATATGTTGTTTTTACAGCAGCACAGCAACTCCTGTGTTAAAGGTTTCTAGACTGCTACTGAATATATGAGCAATTGCTATGTGGCAGGTTTGGGATCCAGCTTTGAAATTCAAGCATTAGAGAAAAATACCCGGGGAGCTTTTCCAAATTACACACATTCCTGGAGATTCCATTATCACCTCCTTCAGGGACTAAGCCCCCTACCTGAGAAACCGTGGTTTGTGAGTCTTGGGTTTGAGAATGACTGCAGACTATTTTGGGTGTGAAAAGACAGAAATTTCAGGTTAGTTATTCCCAGTGAAAAAGAAATCACAAAAAAATGAAAGCAATTAATTAGTATAAGGAGATCCCTCTCCCCTAAGTAATCGCAAGGGAATTTGAAAAATATGTAAGGAATGTAATATCAAAGTAAAAATAAATCAGCCAACAGACTGTCTGCAATCTGCTGAGTGATATATTTAGCATATTTCACAATTAAGTAAGCTGACTTTTAAAGTTGTTGGTTTTTTTAAATATATTTTTATTGATTTCAGAGAGAATAAGGGAGAGGGCGATGGAAGCATCAATGAGAGAGAATCATTGATCAGTTGCCTCTTGCACATCCCACATGAGGGACTGAACCTGCAATCCAGACATGTGCCCTGACCTGGAATTGAACTGTAACATCCTGGTTCATAGGTCCACGCTCAACCACTGAGCCACGCCTCTGGGCTTAAAGTTGTTTTGAGAGTCTAAATGACTATTTAGGTTTTCTTAATGACTATATAGCACTCTAAATATTATTCATTGTTAATCACTTTGACTCTGCTGTGTCCTATAGACAGGCGATATTGCTTTTCCTGCTACACTGTATTAATAGTTCTTAATGATATAATAGAATTCCATCAGAGCAATCTTTTTTTTTTTCAGTTTATGAATACCAAACAGCCCCAAGCTGATTTGATGACTAATACCTTAGACCTGTGCTATCATTGTTTACTCGTAGCAATTATAGCCAGTATTTATTTAGCACCTTAAATTTTAAAGGCTTTGTATTTATTTTTGTTAACAAAAGCAAACAGAACACTTTGCAATAAGTAGGCACCTAGCACTAATGAAAAATACTAAGGTACCAAAAGTTCAAATTCTATCCCAGAATTTTAAAATTAGAGGAGACTTGGGACAGACATCTCTTGCTTCATTGGCTTTCACTCTTGGTGGGTGTCTGAATCACCTGGGAGCTTGTTACATACATGGATTCCCACATTGGAGGGTTTTTATGAGGTCTAGAAATCTGCATTTAAAATCAGAACTCAGGATGGTCCTTGAACTCCAGTTTGAAAATTACTGACCAACCTCCTCACTTATACGTGATGAAACTGAGCCCAATAGTGGTTAAGTGACTGACCCAAGGTCACACAGCCGGCTAATGACAATCCCATGTAGAACTGGTGTAGCCTCTCAGCTCTGTGCTCTTCCCACCCTGACACCCTGCCTATTTACACGGACCTCCTCCTGGACTCCTACAAGAAGGCAGTCCCCTCTCTAGTACTGCCACAAAAGTAAGTTTATAGAGATATTCTGTAGGTGTCATAGGCCAGAAAGAAGTGACCCCTGTGTGAATAGTAGAAAAAAAGCTGTTAAAGGGAGTACAAAAAATGCAAGCACCAATGGAACAGTAGGGCAAAATGCCAAGGGCTTGGTGAGATAGACAAAGACTGCTATGAAATGGCAAGTTTACTCATTTATTCACTTAATGTCACTAAAATCACAAATAATAACAATAATAATAAAAACTAGATTTGTGCTGCTGATACCTAAATATCAGAAAGGCTACGCCCAGAACTTACCTTTCTGAATTTCAGTTTCTTATCTAAAAACAGTAGGCTAAACCTACATGCCACACAGAATTATTCTGAGTATAGTAATACTATATGAACAGTGTTTTATGTAGTCTTAGCACATGGTGAATAAAAGTTATAATTTAAAATATGTATTATTATATGCTTGGAGAGCCAGGGAGATTATAATTATACACATACCAAAGTAGAATTATTGGTACCTCTCATCACTAGAATGCTATAGAAATTACAAAGCATGGCAGAGGATATAAGAAAGATTAAGGAGTTTTATGAGAGCAACTCTATATAATCACAGGGATGGAGCTAATGGAACATAATAATAAACAAAAGAAGCTAGACACAGTATCATAAACACTATGATTCCATTTGTAAAGATTAAGAACAGACACGACTAAACTATGTAGTTTGGGAATACATCGTTAGGAAGCCAAACTAGAACAAAACAAGGAATTAGCAAAAACATGAAGATAGTGGTTCCCTGTAAAAGGCACTGAGGGGGTTGCCATTCGGAAAGGCGCATTGCTGGCCTCTGCAGTGCTGGCCAGTTTCTATTTCTTGGTCTGGGTGGTGGTTGCATTGGTCTTCCCTTTAAAATTCTTGTCTATTTTTGTTTTACACGTTTCTGTGTCTGTATATTTCAAAATCAAATTTTAAAAGGTTTTTTATATATATATATTTTATTGATTTTTCACAGAGAGAAAGGGAGAGGGATAGAGAGTTAGAAACATCAATGAGAGAGAAACATCGATCAGCGGCCTCCTGCACACCTCCTACTGGGGATGTGCCCGCAACCAAGGTACATGCCCTTGATCAGAATCGAACCTGGGACCTTTCAGTCCACAGGCCAACGCTCTATCCACTGAGCCAAACCGGTTAGGGCTAAAAGGTTTTTTAAAAGATAAATTTAGTAAATAAAACCCAAAGGAGGCACTAGACATTCCTATTACTGATGTTTGAGTTGTCTCTCCACATGGACTATGAGGATAATAGAGAGCTGCTGTGCAGCAGGTTAAGTTAATATTTATCTGTGTACTGGCCCAGGGGACTCACACCTGCAGGTATTGTGATGTTTAATTGCAAAGCATTTGACTAGAGGTTGCCAGGATCCACTTAACACTAAATATATAACCAATCTAATTCCATATGATTTATTAGTTCAGTGCTGATTATATTCAAATTCATCATAGTCTTAAAAATAGCTGTTTTCACTTGTTCCAACACTGTTTGTAGCCATAGTTTCTATGGTTCCCAACCACAAATGAAGAAATAATATATGGCCTAAAATGGAAGATGAGTCATTTTCTGAGTTTTACAAAGGCAAACATTGACATTTTGCCACTTTGAAATATTCCTGCATTTATTTTGCTTTTGGTGTCTTTCACCAGAGACTAAACTAAAACTTAAACCAAGATATTCAAGGATGAAAATATAGTTAATAGCTATGGTATATCATTTTTTTTTACCATTTCATTATTTTAATTAGCTAGCACTATTTTAACATCTAGATAAGACTGCTTTGAATAGTGTGTCCATGTGTATTGTTATTATTGGTTTTGTTATAAAATAATTAGAAATTTTTAAAAAAACAATTTTGTATCAGAGTTGGTAACAACTCCTTCCATTGAATTCTTATAATGTTTCTAATTTCCTGTGATTTATTACCAGAAGACGGAAAATGGACCCAACCTGCTATATGTGTTACTTCCAAATTAATTAATTGGTTTTTCTTTAATAAAATATATCATACATACAAGAGAGTATAATTTATACATACAATTTAAAGAATAATAAGATAAACATGCATTTACATACAACACAACTTAAGAAAAAACACATAACCCAAATCTTTGTTCCCTTTCTCCTTTTTAAGAGACAAACACTATCCTGAATTTCATCAATCTCACACCATGCTTTCCTTTGCAGTTTTACCACATGTATGCAGTACATATAATTATGCCTATTGTTCAGTTTTACACATTTTAAGAATTAAATAATTGAAATCATGTAATAATTTTCTTTAATAAATTTTCTTTACCATTGTATTTTTTACTTACCATATTGATAAATCTATCTGTTCTCAATGTATATTCAATTGTATTAATATATATCATAAAGTATCCATTCTTATATTCATACATGCAGAAGGCTCTTGGATTGTTTCCAGTTTGAGAGCTAATGATGCTGTAAACATTCTTAGTCATGTCTCTTGGTATTCCTGTGCACACATTTCTTAGAAGTGAATATCTAGGTGTGGAATTCTTAGGTCATAGGTATGGATATCTTTAACTTTAGTGGATAATAACAAATTGTTTCTCCAAAGTGGCTGTACAGTTTACATTCTTGAATGTATGAAATTCACTTTTCATTCCCACAGTTAAAATAAGGCAACAATTTTAACTTTCCCTTGTTGATTGTCAGTTACAAGTATTAAAGCAAATTCTAAAAAGAGAAAATAATTGGCTCACATAACCAAACAATAGACGGGGGAAAGGTAGACTTGGCCTTGGGGGTTGATTGGAAGCAAAAATTTGAATTTCATTAGGATTTTCTCTCTAGTGCTCATTTCTGCTTCTCAATGAATGCTGGTCTCATTCTCTCAGAGCCGCTTCTCCATCAGGGAAGGGGCATTGTTGCCTGTAGTTCCAGCTTCACCTCTTCCCAATTTCTTCTCAGCTCCAGATTGAACACTCCAGACAAGAACTCTGAATGGGCCAATTGAGGTACAAGACCATTCCTTAGGTAAATAATCACTATGATTAGGAGGTGAGGCACTCTGATTAGGTCCCATGACCACTTATGTGGCCAAAGAATAAGAGACTTTGTTGCCAGAGAAGAGAATAATGCACTAGTATATGCAAAACCAGTAAAGAATTATAACTAATTGTGACTTGTGGATTGTGGCTAAATAAAATGTATCTTAGTTTAACCTTACGTAGATATAAAGGAAAACACTTGGGAACCAGAGGGCCAAGGGAATATCACATCTGAGGACTGTGACTCTTTCACCATTAGGAGGTCAAGTAAGGCACACCTCTCTCCAAGTACCTAGACATGACCTGTGGAGGAGTCACAAGTAGGAGATGAGGGAATGGAAGGTACCTAAGAGCTTCCCTGAGATTGAACTTTATCTGAAAGGAAGGTTATAATGCTACAGCAAATTTTAAATGTCATAGGCTTAAAATGTTAATATTTTTCTACTAATCAGAAGCTGGAAGCTTCGCAAAAGACCAGATTTGTTATAGACAGAAATGAATAAATTGCATATGCTCAGCATAACTGAGCTGTGGTGTAACACGATATGGCTTTTAAATTCCCGCTTTTTTCTTCTGGCTTAGGCATTGCTGACACAACCTCTTTTCTGCCCCTTCTGGCTGCAGCCCTTCACATCTCTGCTTGGTCCTCTCTCTGCCTCCGCTTTTATGTCACAGAGCCCTACCACCAGAGGAATTGATTGGCTCACATAACCAAAAGTCATGTGAAGTCAGCATCCTTGCCACCTGGGAACTAAAAACCAGGCATACCTCATATTCCCTCACACTTACCATTTCCATGTATACCAGCCTGACTTCCATCTGCCAAGTTATCAATTGTCTTTACATTTTATTCTTTCTAAAACATCATTTTGCTGATGGAAACATAGATATTGAAGAAAAACACAATGCAGAGACAAAAACAAAAGTTAAATAAAGAACACAGAATTGCAGAACCTTTCCTAGAAAAATGGGTCAATTTTAAACAAATAGTTTTCCCAAGATTCAAAGAAGCTAAAAGCAATTTGGCCTTTCTAAATTAATGAGCCTGAAAGACTAATAAGAGATTTTTTAAAAAGATGAAAAGAAAATAAAAGATGAAAAATGAATTAATAGAAGAATAAAATGAAACTATTACAGATGTGAGCGTCTCATTAGAATCAACAAAAGGTAAAATAGCCGAAACTGGTTTGGCTCAGTGGATAGAGCGTCGGCCTGCGGACTGAAAGGTCCCAGGTTCGATTCCGGTCAAGGGCATGTACCTGGGTTGTGGGCATATCCCCGGTAGGAGATGTGCAGGAGGCAGCTGATCAATGTTTCTCTCTCATCGATGTTTCTAACTCTCTATCTCTCTCCCTTCCTCTCTGTAAAAAATCAATAAAATGTATTTTTTTAAAAAAGGTAAAATAGATATGAATAAAAATATAATCAAAGACAAAGAGGACAGGCTTGAGGAATAACAAAATGAAATGGATAAGAACAAAGAGATAGAATTATAAAAAGATGATAAATATAGACAACATACAAATAACCACTGTTCTGGAAGAAAATACATGGAATGGGAAGAAAATCCAATATATAATTGAATAAAAATGTTCCTAAAATTAAGATTCAAAACTATAGATTAAAAAGACATAGCTTAGCCAACACCCCCAGAAAATTGGATTAAGACTGATTAATCAGACATTCTAGATAGTGGATTTTGGGCAGGAATTTGTAGGAAGTTACACCAGCAAGAACTAAGGAAACCATGAATCAAGTCACCAAAATGAGAAAGAATAGGAGGAAATGAATTTAAGAGATATTTGGGATCCTGACATGTTGGAAGGCAGCATTGTGTAGTTATTAAAAGACCAGCTCTGTAGTTAAGCCTGGGCATAGATCCCAGCTCTATCTTTTACTACCCAGTGACCTGGGTTAATTATTTTGCCTCACTGTGCCTAGTTTTCTTACCTTTAAAATGGAGATAATAGCCACCCACATAATATGGCGACTGAAGATGAAATGAGATGGCACACATAATCCTCCTGGAAAAATGCCTGGTCCATATTAAGAAGTATTAATTATTATTAATTTCAAAAGACAATAAAAATATATTAAAAATTAAATAAATAAATTCAACAGAGCTTGGTAATTCTCTGAATATGAAGGAATCAGAGAGAGGGAAGATACAAAAATGATTTCTAGGTTTCAAAATTAGACAACTGTAGTGCCATTCATTAACAAGGACAATACAGCAGAGAAGGTTATAAAATTTTCCAGTTGTAAAGGGTTCATTTTGAACATGTGAAGATTGCAGTATCTTTGGGCAGATAGAGATATTCTGTGAACACCTAGAACTTAGGAGAGAAGTCTGGCTAGAGGCAGTTGCAGATGCCTTTAATGTGGGTAAGATTTCCTGTGTGATGTTACACATGAGAGAAGAAAAGGGGTGAGAACTGAACCTGTGGAACATCCTCATTTGTAGACGGGCAGAGGACCAAGGTCTGTGACAAGGGACCAGTAAAAAATAAAGAAGAAGAGGGAGGGGATAAGTGATGGAGCAAAGACACAAGGACTTTGGAGGGCCTGTGATCTAGAACACAGATGAATGGGTTAGCCTTCCTCAAAAGGAGGACACCCCTTCCACTTACAGAAAAAGGAACTATAGAATGTGCATAGAAGCACATAAGTTTGTAAATGGTAGCAAAGCTGAAAAAGTTCCCGACTGGTGTTTCAGTTTTCTCTATGAAGTAAGAGCAAGGCCATCTGCTGCCAAATGTGGGCAGTCGGTGCAGCAGCGAGGGTTAGGAATAGTGAATGATAGGAGGACAGCCAGAGATGCGCCTTCTCAAAAACAAAAAACAAAAGAAACACATGAGAACCAGCAGACATTTATTTTATTTTTTTAAATATATATTTTATTGATTTTTTACAGAGAGGAATGGAGATAGTTAGAAACATCAATCATCCGCCTCCTGCACACCTCCTACTGGGGATGTGCGCACAACCAAGGTACATGCCCTTGACCGGAATCGAACCTGGGACCTTTCAGTCCGCAGGCCGATGCTCTATCCACTGAGCCAAACTGGTTACGGCTAGACCAGCAGACATTTAATGAAAAGTATGGGTTTTTCAGGTGTCCTCGCAAGGGTACCTGACTCAAAGTTCCAGCAACCGGCATCTGCAGTTGCTGCGGTGTTGTCCAGCTTCACGATGTTTCCATTTGCCAAAAACGCGCTAAGTCGTCTCCCAGTTCAAAGCATCCAGCAAACAATGGCAAGGCAGATCGACTAGAAAAGGACACCTGATTTCCATGACAAATGTGGCAACGCTATTTTAGCTAGTGGAGCCACTTTTTGTGTTGCTACATGGACATATACAGCAACACAAATTGGAATAGAATGGAACCTGTCCCCTGTTGGCAGAGTCACCCCAAAGGAATGGAGAGATTAGTAATCATCCCAGTTGGTGTGATAATGAATTATTTCAAAACCAACTCATAATTGATGGCAAGTGAAAGCACTGTGTGCCCATTAAAATATGGCATGATTGGAGAAATAAAGTACATTTGAAACCTTCAAAAGAAAAAAAAAAAAGAAAGAAAAGTATGAAATTTCCCCCCAAGGAACTTGCCCAGTGTCCTGAATGTGAGAACAAGGTGGTTAGATTGATTCAGAATGGAGAATTTGAAATGTGTGTGCAAAATTTAAACATGGCTACTTTTACTATAAAACAAAGCAGAAATAATTAAATTTAGTCCATTTTAAGATTTACCTGGCAGTGTAGTATTGGCTTATGATAGAGAATACCTATACCCTACCTCATGTCCCTATTATCTACTGAAAAGATTTAAATCCAATAACAAAATCTCTCATAGCATAGAATAGAAAGAATTTCCTGGATTTTTTTTAAACTAATGAGAAGGAAGGTTGAATTAACTTGTTAACATGTAAGCTAGCTATTGGGAAAGGAAAGATTATTGTTTTAATTTCAACTACTCTAAATGATTATAACTGATTATGTAACAAGCTACACAAAGTACAAGGCTTAGTCTCATTCCTGAGTATTCATGGTTAGTATGTAAGTCTGGAAGACTTTTTCTCTTCCATCTGAATGGTTTAAACCTCTCATAGAGTGCACTACCAGCATGACAGACATTTTAGAATTAATTATTTTGAATAGTTCGTGTAGATAAATGCATTTTTGTTCAATTTTAGTATTCAGTACTTTGTTGTAAATTTTTTTTAGTGTAAATAGGCAATCTTTTCAATGATCATTTTAAAGATAGAATTTGTTTAATACCTCAAACATTATTCACAAAACATTATGTTATAGAAGTAATAGTGAAGCTTCCCAATACATAGAATCACTACTTTCCCTCTTCCCAAGGAATCCATTGTCATATAAAAAATACAACATCTTGAAATAGGTCAGTGAATGAGGGACAAGACAATTTACTGAAGGATAATAAATCAAACTGAGGTGAATAAGAAAAGTGAGGATAAAGAGTAGTGGTAAGGAAAGAATTAATATAAGAATAGTAAAGTGCATTTTATAAACAACATCTGTAAGGCAAATTCTTCAGAATAAACCAACTCTAAACAATAAGCCTATGAAAAGCTGCCCCTGAACTTTAGTTCCTCATCCACTAACTTTGGAAGTGTAGTGCAAATGATAATTAGGAGCCTTCTCACTAGTAGAATTGGAAAATAGATAAAATTTGTTTTCACCAGAAGCACATCTTTAAGTCCCTTCTTTCCACTTCCTCCCTTGTTTGACATTCTGTCAATGAAAAGTTAAAGGTCACGTAAGAAGGAATTCATGATAAGACAACAGAGGTATTCTGTGTCTAAAAGAAGAAAATGAAAATACAGGTCTTGAAATGAGGTAGACTGTGGAAATAATAAATGAATTAGAATTGGTAGGCAAAGAACCATATCCCTTAACACTCTTCATCATGATATTGTTTGTGTGTATAGTATTACTTCCAGTATCCTCTTATAATCATCTAAATTAGATGTGGGTATAAGTGATTTTTAGAACTGTATTTTTGGTAATTCTTATATGACAAAAACCAATGGTTGTCAAATAACTAGCCACACATGGCATCTCTGCTCATAATCAGAAGGAAAACTTGCTCTAATTTGACTAAAGTGAAATATGAAATATGCCTTTTTTATTCTATAATAGCTCACTCATGTTTACTAGCTAGATTTTTCTAATTACCAACACTTGTTTTTGTCAATTCTTTTGGTAATTTTTACTACTGTTATTTGAATTTAAGACAGCAGCAATGCAAAAAGAACATGGGTTAAAATTATATTTGAAGAGGAGATATTAAAAGTCTATTAATATATTTGAGAGCCTGGCACGTGGTTGACTCTTAGTTGCTTTCATTGCCTCATTTGAGGCCTAGTAAACTAAACTGGATGCCTAAAACTCCCTTTCTATTTACTCTCAACCTCAATTATATATAGTATGTTAATAAATTATTTAGCTCCTATTGTTCTAGGTTGTTAGATTTTTCCACATCACCATTCTCCAGTTTTCAGTGTGTTACTTCCTGTTACGAAATTATTCAAAGTAATTTGTTTTTTATTGTTGTTTTTCAAAAACAGGCAAGGTGATCAATGGTGCTTAAGGATATTTCACAATGCTAGTTCATCCTGTATACTCATTCCCATGCGCAAGTACACACACACACACACCGCACACGCACACACACACACACACACACACACACACACACACACACCCCACACTGGCCCTAGGTAAGAAGTTGCCAAATCTTTGAAGTCTTCAAACCACCTTTCATAGCTGTTTTCTCCTTTTGGAAGCACCTCCTGCCCTTCAATGATCCTGCATCCTGCATTCTCCCCTCTTCCTTACACAGAGCCTGTTATCAGTCACAGCTCCTCATGCTCCTGAGTTACAGCGGCCGACTTCTGCAGGAACCCAGATACTGGGCAGCAAAGTAAAGAGAAGAGGCAGCCTTGCCCCTCTGCTGGCCGCCTCAGTCTTTCTGGCACACTATTGCTTCGGCTGCTTCTTACAAGTTACATCCTGTCCATAGACAGACTGGCCCAGCAACAAGGTTGTATCTGTAAAGTGAAACTTGCCCAAAAGGGTGTGTTGGATCAGAGGGACTTAGGGAAAAGGGGGAATTGAAATAGGAAAGTGGATTCTCAAGAGAGTTAGAACCCAGCCTATATACACTCAGTCAAGTAAATCCTCGTGATATTTTTTCCTGCTATTTTGCTCTAGAAGAGAGCAATGTTAGCATTTTCTAGAAAGAAAACTTCAGTAAAACATCATTAAGTGAGAGATATATGATTAAATACCATTGACAAAAATTATTTTGAGGTTATTTCATAAACTTAAATTTAACGAAGTTCTAAATATATAGAATCAGTAGCTGTACACATTAAGTAAACTAGTAACTGGGTAGAGTTGAAAAAGAGGCAAGTATTTTAGATTGTCTATTTCTTATAAACATTTTTTTTTTATGTATGAAAGTGTTTGTCATCCTGATTCAGAATGCAAGGACATTTTTCTTAATCCTCACCTGAGGATATATTGTCTTTTTAATTAACCCAGGTATGTGCCCTGACTGGGAATCAAACCCACAACCTTTTGGTATACAAGATGATGCTCCAACCAACTGAGCCAGGGCCAGGGCCAGAATGCAAGGCCTTTTAATGGTACTTGTGGAATAATTTATCGTAGAAGAGCTGAAAAGGTGCTCTTTTTTGTTATTATTTCAAAGCATCATTTATTTTCTCAGGGAAAGAACTAGAAAGATTGGTTCCAAATTTAAAATGTCAACACCAGTAGTTGAGCATTCAAAAATGAGTATCTACATGGAGTTACCAGTGATATTTAAAAATTCACTTTCTGGCCAAAACCGGTTTGGCTCAGTGGATAGAGCGTCGGTCTGCGGACTGAAAGGTCCCAGGTTCGATTCCGGTCAAGGGCATATACCTTGGTTGCAGGCATATCCCCAGTGGGAGATGTGCAGGAGGCAGCTGATCGATGTTTCTCTCTCATCGATGTTTCTAACTCTCTATCTCTCTCCCTTCCTCTCTGTAAAAAATCAATAAAATATATTTTTAAAAAAATAAAAATTCACTTTCTGGCCATGGGTAGTTTTGGGGGGCAAAATCACAGTAAGTATACCAAAGTAAACTAATGTTCTTCATTCCAAAATGTTCCCCCAAATAGTTGCTCAGCCATATGGCAAAAATCTGATACAGATAACTATACTTACTATCATGTTTGGTTACTGTTAATAGTAAAACTACTGGAGAGAGCCAGATTTTAGACACTAATATCTTAGAAACTGTTAGAGATATTATCTTGAAATGCTCTTTCTCTAAAAAAAAAAAAAAAAAAAAAAAAAAAAAAAAAAAAAAAAAAAAAAAAAGCAAAGATGAGAGATGAAGGGAAGAAATATATATTGAGTGACACTATATGCCAGCCAGACACTGGACTACATGCTTTAAATACATTAGGTGATTTAATAATATAATTAGATAGGAAATGTTCTAAACTTGTGGGGTACATTATTTAGTTTTCTTTTTCTAACTCTTGACTCAAATGTTCATGATGCAAAGGTTATTTGTTCTGTCCTATGTTTCTCTTGCACAAGATTGTCTCTCTTTTTGAATCATCATCTGCCTCAGGCTTGATGCGGTGCAGTCTCCAAAAGACTGGTTTCGTACTTCAACTCACCTTTCAGAATATTTCCAATACAGGCCACTCATTCAGTGCCCCAGGCACCTAATGAGTCATGTTCCTCTTCACAGTCAACTTTATCTTTCTGGGTGGATACAGAGTCATTAAGCTGAAATATGCTCTTTGCCAATAGACTTGAGGGTTGGGTTTAGTTATTAACTTGGTGAGCCTCCACCCAGCTAACTATTGTCGGAAATAATTTGTTGAGTCAGGTGTTCTTATAATCATATTTCAGCAAACCACTCATCTGCCCTAAGTACTGCTGCTGAAGGCTGAACGTCATCTCTAGTTCTACACAAGCACTGTGGCTAACAGATAAAAAGATGCATTGTCCACATCATCATTTTTTGTTCTTTCAAATTATGTTGCCTTGTTTGCTATAAAAGAGCAAGAAATATTTGTTCATTTTGACTTTGATGAAGCTGTGAGCTGTTACACAAAGCACATCCTAACCTGGGGAGTGTGGAAGTACGAAATAGAAAGTGAGAGTCTATGGTGATGAAATAAAACTGAAAACTCAACAGTTCCTTCTCCACCTGGAAGACAAACTGCCCTGGAAGCATATGCCCTTCTCTCCACTAAACGAAACACTAGACCCCTGCTATGTTTTCCATGCACAGCCTGTCGTGGGACAATGCCAAATGACACAGCTTCTGCGACACCCTCCCTCCAGCCCAGTATACACCGGATTCAAAGAGAACTTGGAGAGGAGGAGAGAAGGGGAGGATTTGAAGAGACACAACAGGATGGGCACCTCCCCTTTTTCATAGGAGCAAATAAAATCAGTTCCCATCTACTTGGGAGCTGAGGACACTCTTAATTTATAAACCACCATGAACAGAATTTAATTTCCTAAATGTAAGGACATACAGGAAATTTAAACTTTTTTAGGAAAAAAAAAATCTCCTAAAATCAAATGAGTTAATTCTGTATTAAAAACTTATCATACAGTAGGTGCTGAGCCAAGTGCCTTACACGTTTTTGCTCACAACTCCATAAAATTGCATTGTTTCACCATTTTTCAGGTGAAGAAGCTTAGGACAGCTGAGCCAAAATTTAAACCAAAGTTTCGTTTGTTTGTTTGTTTTTAAGAGCCAGAATTATTGACAAGTAAATTATATTGCCTATATGGCAATTAACTAAATAAAACTAATGTGACTAGCCCTGACCAGTGTGACTCATTTGGTTGAGTGTCATCCCATGCACCAAAAAGTTGCCAGTTTGATTCCTGATCAGGGCACATGCCCTGGTTGCAGGCTCATTCCCCAGTGTGTGTGTGTGGGGGGGGGGGGGGGGGAGTTGGTCAATCTCTCTCTCTCTCTCAAATCAATTTTTAAAAAACTAACATGACTAGCATGTAGTTACACATCACAGCTTAGAATTAGTTTGTGGTTTATACATAGAACTAGAGGCTCAGTGCATGAATTCCTCCTACATGGGTGGGATCTTCAAGTAATGTCCTTGCTCCATCTGGTAAGGATGTGGCCTAATAGTCTAGTGTACACTTGATTCAAATTTTTTCTCAAAGGCCCAGAATTTTTAATTAAATATTACCTTAACATGCAACCTATGAACTACAAAGATTAATATCTGTCTATCTCCCTCCCCTAAACATACACACACATCACTACATAATAGGCATCCTATTTCTCTTATATATGTAACTCCTTTTTGTCTTTTATCTTCATCCTATTATTTTGATAATTTGGAAATACTCTTATCCAAATAACAACCTTGATCTCCACTGGATAACAAGTAGTAGTTCTCACTCTGCAAAAGCTGCCTCAGACCACCTTAGTTGAACACTCTTCCTGGTTCTATTTGATTTGCTCCAGGCACCCTTTTGCTCCTTCTGCCAGTATTATTCTTATCCCATATACAGACTTTATAAGTCTTGCTAAGAAACCTGCACTTGACCCTAGATAACTGCCAAAGAATTTTCATTATAAGCATGGAAACAATAAATTTTGCATTTTAGAAAAATTACTCAGCAATGTGGAGGGTAGTTTGGAGGGGCATAAACTAAAAGCAGAAGACATTCAGAGTAAGGAGAGAGAGAGAGAGAGAGAGAGAGAGAGAGAGAGAGAGAGAGAGAGAAAGAAGAAGAAGAAGAAGAAGAAGAAGAAGAAGAAGAAGAAGAAGAAGAAGGAGGAGGAGGAGGAGGAGGAGCAGCCTCGTTACTATCAGTGAATGAGAAATGACAGTGTTCAAGGGGCCTTGAACATAGTTCAGCAATGTCAAAGTTTTTGTCTCGTGAAGACAGAGCAGAGATAGAGGATATGAGCTAAATATCTTCATTTAAAATTTAAAATCATCCAAGAGTCAATTTTATGTTTTCTGACTGCATGTAAGAAAAGCACTATTAATTTGTTTACAAAGAACTCATTAACTGATTTCAAGCATTACTAATTTCATTACTTTATTATTATACTACTAGAGGCCCAGTGCATGAATTCATGCACTGGTGGGGTCCCTTGGCTTGGCTGGTGATCGAGGCCTATGGGGGGGGGGGCCAGCTGGCCAGGGAGAGAGACCCCAGGAGGTTGGCCAGCTCAGGGGGGAGGGGGAGTGCTGCGGGAGGTTGGCTGTGGGAGCGCGTCATAGCGACTGGTCGACCCCGTCGTTCTAGTCGTTTGGTGGTATTAGTCGCTTTGGTTTTTATATAGAGAGATGTCTAGCAAGTCTAAAAATAAGAGATTAACTCTTTAAGGATTGAAAAAAAGGTATGTTAGTTATATTTGATTTTTTTCTCAAAGGTCCAGAATTTTAAATTAAATATTATCTTAACATGCATTCTTAATCATTTTTTCATAGAATGAGATAAAGTATGTAAAAGTATAAATATAACGCACAACATTTATTGAAGTCTGCTTTATAAAGTACTATGCCAGACAGAAATAAGAACTAAACATGTTCTCTACCTAAAAGAAACTTTTATATATACCAGAAAAACTCAATGTAAAATGAATTTATTTCTATTCCAGGACAGTACATATGAAACATTTCTGATTACCCCATAAATGCAATCATTATAGCAAAAGAAATTTTTTTTCAGATTATAACTGAGAGCTTGTAAATAATTGAGCAGACAAAATAAGCACTAAATCTACCTTACTCATCCCTCTTCATGTTCAGTGAAATATCCTGTAAAAACGTCAAAGGCAACATGAAAGAAATGAAAACAACAAGTTGAACAGAACTGACAAGATTACATACACAGGGGAACCACAGACTAATAGAGCCCATGACATTAGTGTTCTGCTCACAATACAGAAGAAACCGAGAGTGCAGGTGGTTACATGGCTTGTCCAGATTAACACAGTTAGTGACACACTAGGGTTTGAATCTAGTTTTCCAGATGAGTAATTCAATAATAGTCTTTTCACTGTGTCAAATCAACAGGTAGAATAGTTCTCCTTGGAAAAACCTAAAAAGTAAATTATTTACATTTAGGTGTAGTCCAGCTCAAACTTTTTCTGCTTTATGCAAAGTATTTTTGAAAGGAGTTTCAGAGAGAATGTCTTCAACTTTTAATGCCTTTCATTTTCCTATGCTGATGGTATGGCAAGGACAATCTAAAGTAAAAGTTCTCTGGGAAACTAGAAGACCCCTAATGCTAACAGACTAGAAAACCCTGTGGTATCTAGTTCTTGTCTTAGTCTGTTTGGGATGCTGTAACAAAATACCATAAACTGGGTAGCTTATAAACAATATAAATTTATTTCTCATAGTTCTAGAGGCTGAAAGTCCAAGACCAAGGCACTGGTACATTCAATGTCTGGTGAGAGCCCACGTTCTGGTTATAGATGTGTTCCATTGTGTTCTCACTTAGAAGGGGCAAAGGAGCTTTCTTTGGCTGTTTTTATAAGGGCACTAATGCTATTCATGAGAATAGAGCCTGCATGACCAAATCAACTTCCACCTTCTAATGACATCATCTTGGGAGTTAGGTTTCAACATAAGAGTTGGTGGGGAGGGGGAGACATAAGCATTCAACCATAGCAGTCTTGTTGTATCGAATTTAGAAAAGGTGGAAGGAAACTCAGGCAGAGATAAGAAAGTGAACAAAATGCCAAGACTGAAATACCTCCAGTTTAGCTAAAACAAAGGCTAAGTTGGAAAGGTAAGTAGATGTTAATTGTGAAGGGCCTTAAAAAAATCTAATGAGCCCCGCCAGTGTGGCTCAGTGGCTGAGCATTGACCCATGCACCAAGAGGTCACCAGTTCAATTCCCAGCCAGGGCACACACCCTGGTTTTGGACTCTATCTCCAGCAAGGGGTGTACAGGAAGCAGCCAATTGATGTTGATATTTCTCTCTCATCAGTGTTTTTAGCTCTCTCTCCCTCTCCTTTCCTCTCTCTCTAAAATCAGTTTAAAAATATTGTTAAAATATCTAGTGAACATCTGCTTAGGCTAGAATGGGATAACAAGGACTGGAATTACTACTCCCTTGCCCACCCAAAACTTCCTGTATAAAGCAATTAAGTAAATATCCTATATAATAAAGAGCTAATATGCTAATTAGACTGAACAGCAGAACAAACTTCCGGACAACACTGGGGCTGCGAGGGCCGGCCAGGGCTGTGAGGGCCAAGCCCCTTGCATGAATTTCGTGCACCGGGCCTCTAGTATATATATATATAACAATTTTCAAGAAAAAGAATATCAAACAAGAAAGGACAATAATCCCTGAGAGACAAGAAATAAATGAGATGAGCCCCACAATTGCTCTAATTTATTTCATGGAGAGAGTATTCAGAGTGCAAATCAGGGAGAGGACCCCAGGCAAAGCCTGGGGAGCTTCTTGAGTGAGGAGATAGAGAGTCCGAAGAAGCTGTGGTAGGTAGAACTCACAGAGTAGAGTACAGGAGAGGTGAGAGCTGCATAGCGAATTCCAGGGATCTTCAGAGAGTCCCTCACAAATCTTCATCTGAGTACTGAACAGTGCTTGTGTGTGAAAATACCACCTGAAGCTGGGGAAAGAAACCCTTGAAAAAGATTAGCGTTAACAATCCCCAGAACTAATACAAGGCTGAGAATGATGCTTCTTCCTATCAGACGGAGTAGACACATCACAATCTGCAGTATTTCATAGAGTACTCAAAGGGTTGTACCTCGTATTAGGGTAAGTTAATCCTAGACTAAATTCTGCTCTTATTCCACCTGTCAAAACATAAAAGCAAGACCTAAAAAAATCATACCGTTTCCAAGTAACTTAGTTGCATACCAGGACAAGTTCAAGGAACAAAAAAATTTTCAAACCCAACAAGGTAAAATTTACAGTATTGGCAATCAAATAAATAGTAGGCATTCAAATAAGCAGGAAAATGCAAACCATCATAAGAAAATTCAATTCATTGAAATTAACCCAGAAATGATACAGATGATAAGATACAGATTAATATACAGGGTATTAAAAGAGTTACTACTGGCCCTGGCAGGGCAGCTCAGTTGTTTGGAGTGTCATCCCCTACACCAAAATGTTTTGGATTTGATCCTTGGTCAGGGCACATTTGGAAAACAACAACTGATGTTTCTCTCTCACATCAATGATTCTCTCTCTCTCTCTATCTCTGTCTAAAAGCAATAAACATATCCTCAGGTGAGGATTAAAAGAAAGAGTTATAACCATATTCATATATTCATAAAACCAGAGGAAATAGTGAACATGTTAAATAGAGATATGGGCAATATATAAAAAATCAGTAACAAAATTTTAGAACAGGGATCAGCAAACTTTTTCTATAAAGGGCCAGATATTAAATGTTTTAGGCTTTATAGGCCACTTAAAATTTCCATCACATACTATTTAAAAAACAAAACGAAGCATTTAAAAATGAGAAAACTATTCCTAGTGCATGGGTTGTACAAAAAAGTCATGGACAAAGAAGAGATAGCAAAAATAAAAAATGAACAGAACAATGATAAGTTTAATCAAACCAAGCAATGTCAATAATTACACTATATGAAAATGGTGTAAACACCCCAATTAAAAGGCAGATTGTCAGTTTGGATAAAAAAGCAATACATATCTACATGATACTTACAAGAAATCCACTTTAAATTATAACGACACAAATAGGTTAAAAGTAAAAGGATAAAAAGTTATATATCATGCTAACATGAATTAAAAGAAAGTAGGAATGATTATATTAATGAGACAAAGTAGATTCAGGGCAAAAAAATATACCACCAGGGATAATTGAAGGTCATTTCACAATGATAAAGGGATAAATTCATGTAGAAAATCCAATAACCCTAAATACATATACACTTAATAAAAGGGTTCTAAAATACATGAAACAAAAGCTGATAAAACCCCAGGCAGAAATAGAAAATCTACAATTATAATTAGAAATTTCAACATCTGATTCTTGATAATTTATAGAAACAGTGGACAGAAAACCAGTAAGGGTATAGAATATTTGAACAACATACTATTAATCAAATTGACAAAAATGACATGTCTGGAATGCTTCATGAAATAATGGCAGAATACGGACTTTTCAAGTGCACATAGAATATTTACAAAAATAGTTCATAATAGGATCCATTTAAAAAGTATAATAAATTTAAAAGGATCCATCCATACAAAGTATATTCTCTAATCACAATAGAATAAAATTATAAATCAATAAAAAAAATCTCTAAAATATCCTCAAATATTTTGAAGCTAAATGCCATACTTTTAAGTATCTTGTGGGGCAAAGATAGAGTGAAACAGGAAATTAAAAGATATTTTGAACAGAATGAAAATTAAAACAAGAATATCAACATTTTTAATATAGCCTATAGCTATGGCAGTATTTATCCAAGAGAAATTAAGGCATATGTCCATATAAATACATGTAAAAATGTTCATGGTAGCTTTAATTGTAATAGTCCAGAACTGGAAACAACCCAAAGATCCATAATCAGGTGAATGGATAAATAAGTAATATACATAATGAATGCTATAGACTGAATTGAGCCTTTTCTCTAACCCTCACGGACCAAACTAAAGCCCTAGCCCTCAGTGTGACTATATTTGAAGATAGGTCTTTTATGAGGTAATTAAGGTTAAATTGGATCTTAAGTGTGGGACCCTAATCCAATAGGATTGGTGGTCTTATAAAGAGGAAGAAAGCGATATCTTTTTTCCCTTTGTCCATCATGTGAATTCATAGCAAGAAGGTAGCTGTCCAAGAGCCAGGAACAAAACTCTGACCAGGAACTGAATAGGCCAGCACCTTGATCTTGGACTTCCAGCCTCCAAACCTGTGAGAAATAAATTTCTGTTGTTTAAGCCACCGAGTCTGTGGTGTTTTGTTATGGTAGCCAGAGCTGACTAATACAAAGAACTATTTACTATTCAACAATAAAAAGGAGCCAACTACTGGTATGTGCAACAACATAGATGAATCTCCAAACAATTGTGCTAAGTGAAAGTAGTCAGACAAAAGAGTATGTACTGTATAATTCCATTCATATAAATTCTAGAAAACTCAATCTAACCTATAATTAAGTAAATCAGTTCAGTGCTTGCCTAGGTATGGGCATAGGTAGGGAAGGGGGTAAGATATAGGGATTACAAAGAGGCTCAAGGAAACTTTTTATGGTCATGGATATGTTCCTTATCTTAATTATGGTGATGATTTTACAAGCATCAATATATCAAATTGTACATGTTAAGTAAGTGTAGCTTATGTTAATTGTATCTCAACAAATTATTTTAAAATCTAATGAAGTTTTGCTTAAAGCATTGTACAATTTTTATCTGCAAATTTTAATCTTGACAATATAGTATTTATATGATCATTTAAACCAAGATAAAAATAGTAAAGATATTTTTAAAGTAGTAACTTAAAATCTCCTGTCAACTCCTAATTCTTACATTCTCCATGGTGATGGAGTAACAAAACAGAAAAAGCAACTACCAATAATATTTTCCCTTAATTTGTAAAAGCAAGCACATAGGCATATATTCTCTTCAAGGAGAGATTCCTACAAATAGAGTCACCCAAAAGCTATTTACTCATCCCCAAGATCACTTTAAATTGCTTTTTTTGCTGAGTAAATTGAAAAAAAAGTGTGGTTTAAGTAGCTTTTAAAAACATAATGGAAATAGTAAATGCAATTCATATTTCCTAATACAGAGAAGTTTTTCTTTTCCTGTACCCAAGATAAATTTGGCAACTCTTACACATTTCAAATAAAACTAAGTATAAATTAATTTGGTAGTTGACCCTGAAAGAAATAAAGCTTGATAATAATTGTAATATAGAAAAATAACTTCATTGTAGTTTTTTATTCCTTTAACTTCATTCCCATCAATATTCCCAAAGCAGAAACTAAAGAAGAGTTTTTCTGCTAAAGAGATTTTAAAACATGAAGTTAATTTTGCATTCCCTATGGAGTCCTGCAAATTGTAGGAATTTAGAGTTGTATGTCTTGTTTGTTAAGAGGAACTTAAGCACTAATTATAGTTGTCTTTTATTCTAAGTTCAATTGCTATGTTAATCTCTCATTACTTTTCACTACTTCTGCCAGTGACAGGAATAATCAGAAATACCTTTTTTTTTGGTAAAGGATCTTTGTAATAATCAATTTCACAACATCTGGATGAAGTAGCTTCTTTTTATATCCACATTACAGATCAGGAAGCTAGAAAAGAAAGTTATGTAAATGTATAGGGTCACAGATACAGAAAGATATTTTGAAGTTTTGATTATGTGCTAATATGACTGTGTGTTTCTGGGCTTAGGTAAATGGGTGGAGGGGATCATTAATAGAAACTAGAAGGTTGGGAGGGAGATGGAGTTGTGTGTAATGGGGTAAGAAGAGCAGGATGAATTGTATTTGGGATAGACTAAGAGTCAACAGGTAAACTAAGTAACAGCGTCTAATATGAAGCAGTTGCTATGTGCCTGGAGTTGGTTTAAAGATCAGGAATCAAGATAATTAGAAGAGAGAGATAATTGCCCTAACATGTTTGCTATCACACATCAAATAGAATCAAGTATAAATATTACTTTAAAAACAACCATGGTAAGCTTCAAGCATATAAGGAAGAGCATATTCAGAAATTATTTCATTACTGTCATTTGGTACTAGATAATTATCCTTCACAGGAATGATTCAGTAGAATGGTGGTAGGAGAAATACCTTCTGTCTTATAGATTCTCTCAGAATGATCTGAGCAGACACTCTGTCCTTTGGGAAATCCAGGTAACCTGAGCTGCAATCAAGAAGTCACTCCTTTAGTGCCCCTTTCACATTATATAGAAAAAACTCATTTGCCTTTTAATCAATTATGTAGCTATCAGGGTTTTTCTATAATGTCATTATTAAAGACTATGGTATACACAGTTTTAAAACTGTATTCATTTTACATAGATTCAAATATTTTTATTTTTTAAATATACTTTATTGATTTTTTACAGAGAGGAAGGGAGAGGGATAGAGAGCTAGAAACATCAATGAGAGAGAAACATCGAGCAGCTGCCTCCTGCACACCTCCCACTGGGGATGTGCCCGCAACCAAGGTACATGCCCCTGACCGGAATAGAACCTGGGACCCTTGAGTCCGCAGGCCGACGCTCTATCCACTGAGCCAAACTGGTCAGGGAATCAAATATTTTTCTTTAATACACTTACTATTGTACACTCAGAAAAATATACAATAAAAGTCTCCTTTCCCTCCCCTCACCGAACGCCCAGCCTCCAAGTTTCCCTCTCACAAGCAACCAAGATTGTCAGTTAAAATAAAAAAAGAAATAAATCTTTTTTTTAGGAGTTTGCTATTACATAACAAGGAAGAAAAAGTTGGTAATTGAGTTTTATATGGTGGTTCCTCTAAATAGGCATGGCTATTAAGTCATAAAGTAACATTACAACATGAAGTTATGGAGTAATACATTTGCCCTCATGGTTAGTAGCTGTTACTAACCCATGAGGAAGTCCTATAATGAAACCTTGTTTAGCTCTAATCATATTTGTTGTTAAGATTATATAACTTCTAAAAAACTTACCCTTGAGTACTGGGGGCACTCACCCAAGTGCCTACAAATGATTAAATCAATACTTGGCACAGAGACAATTTATTGATATTTGATGAGCCTGTCTCACCCGAACTGAATTGTAAACTCCGAGAGTTGGAACTGAATCGTAATCCTCATTGTACCTTATACTTGGCGCACACTAGTGTTCAAAAATACTACTTAAATTTATCTATCCTTAAAATCCTTAAAATGCTCACCATGATCTGACTTTACCCGCTTCTCGGGCCTCACTTCCTCGAATTATGGCATCAGATTGTTCTTAGTTTTAGTTGTGTAAAGATAAGTTTCTCATTGTATGGTTTCTTTTCCTTCAAGTGATCCCTTTCTTCTTTTACCCTCTCACCTCTCCCTCCTCCCCCACACACATCAGACTTCATTAACTCTCTGGAATCATTTTTTCCTTTATTTCCTGACTTGTAACCTCTCCCAACCTCAACTGGATTAATGCTTCTACTGAGAACCAGCCGTTAGTTCTCTGGGCACATATCTGCACTACACCATCACATCATAAAGTAACTATGCAAACACTCCACCCAAGTTGTTTCGGTGGTAGCCTCTAAGATTAGTACACTGCCTGGCACATAGATGATTTTAATATGTGATTTGAATAAAAAGAACAGGTAACAGGGAAGTCATCTTGGCACAGAGTGTATTTCGGGGAAGGCATAGATGTAGAAATGCAAATAAACGAATATTTGGTATACTTTCCTGAGACAGAACTTAAAAAATAGGAAAGGATTTCAATTTTGAGGGTACAATTCAGACCACAAAACAAATAACAAAGGCCCTTATGAGAAAGGATAGTCAAATGAGATTTGGCTATTAATAAAAAGACAAAGATTGGGAACCAGGAAAGCACGACACTGGCTGCTATCATAGGATAACGGGGCACTGCAGATTGTTGAAAATACATACCAAGATGAAGAAAAACGAGAGGTCAAATGATAGTCCAAACCTGCCTCCCCAATGGCCTCGACTACGGGGCATGACGATATTCCCGAACCAGTCAGTACACAAAGCTTTTTCCTTCAAATGCATTTTTATTATGGTAAAACATACATAAACTCTGCCATTTAAGCACTTTAAAAAGTACAGTTCAGTGCCATTAAGTGCAGTCACATTGTTGTACAACCATCACCACCGGCCACCTCTTCATTCACTTTTAACGCACAGGCTGCAGCCGCCACTTCCTTCTTTCCATTGACTTTGTTTTAGTAACATGCTGAGCTTCATGCACCACAAAGCTTTCTGTGGCGTCCACTCAAGACACTGGGATGGGTGAGGAAAATCACGGAATGACCCTCCCCAGGCTGCCCAAGTCCTGTGCTTGTGGTCACGGACGTTATGAGGCCAAGATTCACTTCATCGCCCCCCTCCCGCCCTCTTGAGCATCAATCACTGACAAGTGACCATAGCAGCACCCACATCTCCGCACAGAAATGCAACAACCGAGTCCCTAAAAGAGAGCTGTCGAGAGCCAGCGTGGATCTCCCGCAGCTTCCTTTCCACAAAGTGCGTGGGGCAGGGACCGGCTCTTTAGCCGGGACCACAGGGAGCAGGTGAAGAAAAGAGAAGATCGAGGACAATATGAGAAACGCAGCCCAAGTGTCAGCACTCCCCCTTCCTGCCCTCCTCTGGTTCCTTGTTCTGCAGCATCAACCGCCTCGCCTGTACGCTAGTTCCCTTAATCCCGCAGCCGGGCCGGACCCTGGGGCCTCGCGCTTTTTATTGACGCAAACCTCCAATTCTCGCGGGAACTCGGGAGCGGGAGCCGCAGAGGGCGGACAAACCTCTGGAAATCTCGGTTGGCCTTGGAGCTGAAGCCGCGGTTGAGGGGCTTACAAGGAGGAGGAGGGGCGGGGCGCAAGGCTGGGGGGCGGGGCCTAGGCTTAGAAAGGGGAGGGGACTGGTGGGAGGGGCCGGCGAGCGAAGGCGGGGGGCGGGGCCGCGGGGCCCGGGACCTGTTGATCGCAGGTAGCGCCGACTGGTCCGGGCTCCCTCGGGACTGAGGCGAGTGCGCATGCTCCCGGGCCTCGTCGGGCCAGTAGCCGAGCGGCGGTGACGAACCGGCTCTTCTCCTGCGGTGGTTGCGGTGGCTGCGATGGCGATGTGAGGGGCCCGAGGCGGGATGGTGCTGACCCGGGAAGGGCCGTATTCTTCCAGTAGGACTACGAGCTCCTCCGTCCGACAGGCGGTGGAGGTGGCCGCGCCGGGCGAGAGGTAAGCCCCTCACTGTCTCCTCCGTCTCCCCTGGCTCCCGGCACCCTCGACCCCTCCCCCCGCCCCTCTTTCCCACGGGCCGGGCAGGAAACGGCCTCCTTCTCGCTGTCCCCCTCGTCCGCTCCGGCCCCTCGCTCGGCGGCTCCCGGTCTGAGCCGGGTCCCGGGTCCGGGCCCGCTGAAGGTCGGTGGGGACGGCGGTGCCGAGTGCGCTCGGGGGTGCCGAGGGGTCGCTGCGCGCCGCCCGCCGGGGTCCCCCTGCCGCCCCTGATCTCAGGCGTCCCTCGGCCCACTTTGCCTGAACCTCACTGGTGCGGTTACCCGGACCGAGCTGGCCCGCCGCCCTCTGCTCCATCCTGGCTCCTCCGCCTCGTCTGGACCCTCCTTGCCGGGCTCTGCCCTTCCATCCCCGCCTCCCACGTGCCTTTCCGCCTCGGTGGTGGGTCCCCGGGTGTGAGGGAGGCAGGGGATCCTCTCGCTCCCCTCGGTTGCTTCTCTCTCGCTGTGCATCCCCGGCCCGGCTCTCCCTTGACGTTCATGGCTCTCGCGGACCGGGTTTCCCACTCGGGCGCCTCTGTCATTCCTTCCTTGGCCGCCTTTTATTCTCACCTGCCTCCTCTGGGTACTTCGCCTTCCTGGTCTTTTGTTAGTTTCCGGCGGTGCGTCCTGCCGTCGCATCGCTGGAGCCGACTCTGCGCCCACCGCTCCTTCGGAGGCCCTCGCCCCCTCCATCCTTGGCTCCCCGGGTACCAGCTTCGGCGCCGTCCGCCTCCTGGCCCCTGGCCTTCCGCCTTTTCCCGTCCGGATCCCGTGGCTAGTCTCTAGTCTTGATTCCCCCCTAACCCCCCTAGAATTTTTTTTTTTTTCCTATTTGCTTAGGTCGAGTCTCTCAACTTTAATCCATTTAACTTTGTATTAACTCAGCAGTTGAGGTCTCTTCTGCTTTCTACCTAAGCTACTAGGTGTCCACTCAACAGTTTTAGTTCAGCTTTCAGTGTAATAGCATCTCTTCTTTCTTCCCTGATTGGAAATATCACCGAAAGAGTGCCAAGTGGCGATAACCTGTTACACGTACTGATTGAGGTTTTGATTTTTTAAGAATTATGTTCACCTGACATACTAGGAGAAACAACTTGAGTACTGATGTGATGAAATGATAAAGGATGAAGATTTGTTAAAAGGCTGAGCTGCAAACATAAGGTCAAAATTTGGAAGTGTTATTGTCCTCCGGGAAATAGAGTTGTCCCAGAACAAATCTTAAGTGAAATTTAGCGAAGTTTATTGTATAAAAATTAGGTGTCAGATTTCACACATTTGCTATTTCAATTGATTGCATCATTTTCCTGATGGTCTCTATTCCCTTTAGTAATTGCGTACGATTCCTACTAAAGAATAGAATTAGTGTGCTTTACTGAAGGAGAAATAGGCGAGAACACAAGTATTAGAATTTTTAATTGAGCAAAAGAGCTTTCTAAACAGTTTTGGAAAAATTTTCCCCATCTCCCTGTGATCAAGATTTGGCTTACATAAAACTTGTCTCTATATAAATCATGATAATAGTATCTTATTTTGAAGGCATCTGCTGACATAGTTGCTTTTAGTTAAGTTTGCCTTTATCCCAGAGTTTAAGATGAACTTAATTATGTATTTCTTCCTGGAATCTCATGGGTGTCCGCAAACAGTAAATTCTTCCCCGTGTTGTCTATGTCAGGTAGGAATTAAATTTTTCGGTTTCTGTTGTACAAAGGGAAACACCAAGACAAGAAGTGTAGTTCCTTACTCGAAGTTATAGTAAAGGTAAAGGTAGAGAGAGATACAGTTTAGGATCTGGTGCCATTAAGCCACACCCCTTTTTGGAAGAACCTGCGTTATTGTGTGTGTGGTACAAGGTGATGCACTCCTCAGTTTTTAAGGTTTGTTTTTTTTAATGATTTTTCCAGTGCAAATAGATTACTGCTGCTACCGAAGAAAGCTTTCCTGCCTTTCAAAGGCAAGTCTTTTATTTTTAGATAGCTATTTATTAAAAAAAAATAAATGCTTACAAATTCTTGTTGGTATTTTTTAATGAGTTGATTCTGTGCTCTTAGAATTAAGGATTAATGGTTGATAGCAGGTACAGGACTAGAAGTCAGAAGATCTAAACACTGATGACTCAATGACATTAGTTTATAGAAGCCACTTAACCTCTATGACTTGGTGTCTCTACCTGTAATATGTGGGGGGAAAAGTAACCACCCAGTAATCTTTCAGTAGCAGACTAAGCCTTAATTATTTATAAATATGCTTAGGGCCACCACAGACAAAAATTGCTACATAAGTACTTAATTTTATCTCTTTTAGACTATGTAGTAGTGTGTAAATGAAAGCTTAAATCCCAAATACTGAGATTTAGATTTTTTTTTTTATTTCAGATTTCTGTGAAAAGCCTAGTAGAATGCTGTGAACTATGGACTTGCTTAGATTAATGTTCATATACAACAAAACAAACATTGCAGCATTCACTGTATAGAACAGCTATGCCCTTTGTTCGCCAGGATTTGACACTGAAGATGTAAGAGTTGTACCTTTGGTTACCTACAATATTTCTCTTATCTTATATTTTAGCTTTGTTTACTGTAGATAATAGACCCTTGAGAATGGGGATTATTTAGTGGATAGAAAGGGCAAGGATTTCCTTTGCTTTAACTCTAGGTACTGAGGAGAAACTGCTTCGCAGTGAGTTTTGTGATGTGTACGTGTGCATAAAAGAAATGGGTGGAAGATGGGAGCATATAGATCTGGAGTAGTGGTTTCTTTTCCCCCCCTGAGTTGTTTGTCAGGAAGAAGGTATAGAAATGAGTAAGAATAAGAAGCAGAGTGGTGATAAAGAAGAAAGCATTCTTAATGGACTCAATGGTTTTTCAGAAAAGTTATGAAGCACAGGTTGTTAATCAGGTCTAGATTTTTCAGAAGGAATAGAGTGAAACAACTCCACAGGGGTTTTAAATTTTATTTTTAAAGATTACTGTTTTTTAACAGGTACATACATATTTACCAATGATGTGCTAAATTTAATAAGAATTTGCCCCTTTTTTCTTACTGGGAATGTAAAGGTGTCAGGTATATACCATTAAGAGATATCTCCTACTTGAATAACCCCCTTAGGTGGTTTTTGTTTTGATGAAATTAATTTTTATGAACTACATGTCTCTCAACCAGGAGAGTACTCTGAGAAAATATTTCCTTTTATGGGATTAGGTCTCTTTGACCATCTATAATATACAAAGTATTTCTCAATTATGTTATTATATAGAGTTCTGATATTGATAGTATTATGTTCCGTTGTTTTATTAATTTTCCTTTTGCTGTAGTTCTCAATGTATTCTGACCTAGAAGTATTCCCTTATTGAGATACCCTTGAAGTTGCCTTAAAGGATGCAGCTGCTTCATTCATAATTGTTTTTTTAGAGTAGTGTTATCTCTGACACCTGCTCTTTGATGTCTCCAAGTTGCCAGTAAGTTATAGGCTTCAATTGGAAATATGTACTACTGCTAGTCGTAAATGTCTAAGCAGCAAAGTGAGGGCTTACAGGTAATCACAATTTAAGACCTTGGAAGCCTTTGACATTATTTTTGTCTTTTGGAATTGATAAACCCAGATTTTAAAACCACTCTCATTCTTACTGAGATCCACTTTAAGACTAAAAATTACTTTCCTCAGGCAGATAAGATTAGACTGTAGACTGTCACCAGTCCTCTTCTGTAATCTTACGACTATTTTATATTAAAGTATGATAAATTATATAATGTAATTCTTGTTAAGGCCCCAGTTTGATAAAGAAGTTCTGAAATTGTCCTTCAGGCAGGGGGAACTAGAGAAATGTCAATAAGGAATGAAATAGAAATATTGTTTGAATTAGAAAGTTGAAATATGCACTGTCTTGGTTTTTGTTGTTTTGTTTCTAAGATCTTAATTGGAGGCCAGTTCTTCTCCCTTTAAAGTCCTATGGCCTATAAATGAAAATATTTTCAAACCATGCAATTAAAACTTATAATCATGGCCTGTTTAGTTGAGTTGCATTATTTTGAATAGACATTTTCTTGAATGAAATCATATTTAAAAATTGAGATAAAATAAAACATGTCAGCAATTTATTGAGCACCAAGTGCCATACTTAGTACTTTGTTTAAATATGTATATATATATAATCTTTTTAAGCCTTAACCTTTTGACCTAGCAATGATAAATATTTCTTTTTGAGAAAATTTAGGCTTAGAGTCTGAATTAGAATTTAGGTCTGTCTGATACCAAAGTTAAATGTAGACTAAAGAAAGCATAGACAGTTAAGAAAACATTGTTTCTTAGAATATTTTTCAGAAAGAGAATTGTAATTTATTCTCCTTCTGAGCTTTTTTCTTTGTTGAGATAACTAATAACACTAAATATTTTAAGGAATGCTGGGCAGATCCCCAAACTAGGTAGTAGATGATGACTGTAGCTCTTTCTGAATTTCTCTTTATGTTAAAAGGAGTAACTAGTTTTTGGTACTTTGGGCTATCCTGTTTTTGTTTTTTAAGGCATATAATAACATGATATATTCAAAGGCACTCTGTCTTATGTTACTGGCAGGTTTGTTTTATGGCATAGATGTATCCCTGAAAAATGTATATGAATTGCTTTTGATAAATTAAATCCTGTTTTCCATATAATGTCAGAGGTGGCTTTCATAAAGTGCCCCATAATGAACAATAAAAGTTTTTTCTCTTTGCTTCATTCTCATGTACTAAGTCAACCATGGAAATGCTCTCAAAAGTTCCTAACATTTTTTTTACATTATGTTTAAAAATAATTTTATATGGATTTTCTATTATATTAGCACAGTTATTCAAAATGAATAGTGTTCTGTTTTGAGAGTTGCCTCCCACATGCCCCCAACCTCCACCAGGGTAAAGGATGCAGCCCATAACCTAGGTATGTGCCCTGATCAAGAAGACCTTTAGGTGTGCTGGATGACACTCCAGCCAACTAAGCCACACAGGCTAGGCAAGAACAATGCCTTTAAAACTTCAGATATGGTGTTTGTGGGATGTGGGAAATTGGAAGATTTCATACTTAGGGAATAATGTTAATTAAATGGAAAATTGACTGTAGTAGTTTATCAAGTGCAAATGTTTCTTCATTGTTGCATTCTGATTTCAGTTTTTGTTTTATTATGGGTATATTTATCTTATGGCTTGATGACCATTGAATCTGTTTGCTATAACAATTCAGGTGTAGGCTTTAGAAATATGCAAATTTAAATATAAACTGTGGAGTTTTATACATTTGAGATTTTTGTTGTTTTTCATTATTTCCTAAATGTGACTTTGGATAAATTATGTAAACATTCTGATCCTTAGTTTGCTCACCTATAACATGGAGTAATAACGGCTCTTTTGGATTTTTATGATAATTAAGTAAAACAACATAGTTAAAGTTACTGGTGTAAGAGTAGGTGCTCCAAAAAGTTCTAAATGTCTGTTCTGTTTGGTTTCTATTTTATATTGTTATTTGACCTGTATTTGGTATCAAAAGGGAAACAGAGGTTTTTAAAAAGTTTGTTTATCAAGTTATTCTTTTTGTCTTTCCTTTGAAGATCTCCCTTTTCTCCTCTCCCCAAAAGAGAAGGATTTTATCTTCTTAAATATCTCTATAATTTCTGCAGTATAACATAAGACTGGCCCTTAGGAGTTCATCTTGATGTCTAAGGAGTGGGAGCAAAAGTTTCTAGACCAGTGACTTTCTGTGTCCCCTCTACTGTAATGATTCTGATAAACTCATCTTCACTGTGAATCACTTTTTAAAATGAAATGTCACTGATGAAAGTGTGTGTGCATGTAAATAACTGTAAAGGCAAAAAAAGGCTAGAGCCATCTGAATGGTGGTGATTTTCAGAGTCAGACAAGTAACAGGTGGCTTGGCCATTTTAAAGCAGGATATAATCCAGTGACTTAGCATATTTAACCTTTACAAGAGGGAACTATGCAGGGTGTTAGGGCCTTAGCCAATCAAAGAGGCAACTGCATCAAAAAATAGGACAGATATTTAGACTGAACCAACCATGAAGATTTAAACAATTTAGGTGGCCAGAATTACACCAGATAACAGGTTTAAATGCAAGACTAATCCACATGTCATTGGCTGATTATTCTCAATTCATAACTGTATGTAACTTATGCTTTTTGATGTGATGATTAAGGTTTAAAATAACAGTTATGGAAGGTGATAGTCTACATCTTTATGATGAAGAGAAGAAAATATCTGCAAAAGAGTGCACAACTGTATGTAACTTATGCTTTTTGATGTGATGATTAAGGTTTAAAATAACAGTTATGGAAGGTGATAGTCTACATCTTTATGATGAAGAGAAGAAAATATCTGCAAAAGAGTGCACGTGGTCTTTATTCTAACACTAGGGGCCCAGTGCACAAATTCATGCACCTTAAAAGGAACTGTGGGCCACAAGGCTGCGGTGGACACAGGGATGAGTCTTGGCCCATCCTCCATGTGACACCCTGTCCCCTGTCTGCCGGCAGCCCCACTCCCGCCGCCATTGCTCCCACACACTGATGACACCATTCCCACTCGCACCCTCTGACGATGTGGAGCTATTGGGGCTGCCACCAGCAGCAGGTGCGAGCAGGGTTGGCACCGTCAGCAGGTGCGAGTGGTGACTGCTGCTGCCATGATTACCCCTCAGGAGCAGGGAGAGGTAGAGAAGCCTCCAGGGGCGATTGGGGCTGGCAGCCACCGCTCTCACCGCTGACTACACTGAGCAATTCAGACCGGCGCTGCGCCGGCAGCAGGTGCAAGCGCAGGGTGGGACTGTGGCGTGTGAGAGCAAAGAATTTTCAGTAATCACCAGAGGCTTGCCCCGAGACAGCGACCAGCACCTTGCCTTGGTCTGGCGTCCTCGCTCACTGCTCCATCATCCTGCCTCGGCTGATGCCCACCATGTTCCGTGCATGCCCCCTCGTGGTCAGTGCACATCATAGCGACCAGTTGTTCAGTTGTTCCTCCGTTCAGTCTATTTGCATATTAGGGTTTTATATATAGACTAGAGACCTGTTGCACGAAAATTCGTGCACTGGGGGCAGTCCCTCAGTCCGACCTGCCCCCTCTCACAGTCTGGGAGCCCCTGAGGAGCGGGCCTAAGCTGCAGTCTGGCCTCCCTCTGTGGGAGGTGACCGGTCCGATCAGGGGAAGGCATCACCCCTATCACCCCACTGCTGCTGTCACTGCCGGCTGCTGTGGTTGCCAGCCCTCCTCGGCCCTCACAGCTGCTGCAGCTTTGTCTGAAAGGACATCTGGAAGACATCTGGTCTATCCAGTCTACTTAGCATATTACCCTTTTATTAGTATAGATTTTTAGTACCTAAAATAATTATACCAAGGGTAAAAGATTTCATTTTTAACTTAAGCAATAAATATTTGGAGTTTGGGAAAAACTATAGCATATCTAGGCAACATTTTTGTCAAAATATTTTAGGTAACTCAACATATTTGTGATTGTGTGTATGAGCACACACACACACATTTCATTCAGAAATGATTTTAGAAATCATTTCTCTACCCAGGGAGTCATTTAAAAATTGTGAGTTCTACATCTTAAAAATTAATAGATTTATAATGTTTTGGGTATTCATGAAGATTTTTTCTGAACCACTAAACTGAAGAAAGTAGTCTTCTATTTATTATTGTGCTTTAAAGTATATACAAGTGGATCCTTAACAAAGTTATAATAGTTAATACTGATATCAGTGAAACTGTGAATGAAAACAAAATCTCTAAAACTTATTCCTAAACCTTAGAGGATATAGATCTTTTAGATATTGAGAATATTAAGTAACTAACAAGGCATAGGTTTCCTTAAAGTGGACTGTTTTATGTTTACTATTTTGTTTGAGATGTTATTTTTCCTTTTCAGAGGAGGAACAATATATTTTTAACAAGAATCAGTAACTGGAAGTACAAGATTTGTTATTTAATAATGTTAAAATGAAGCTTTGATCAGTAGAGGTAAGAATATGGTATTTCTTTTGCATTTAATTCATAATAGATCAGATTATATGTCAAATTTCCATGAAGAACTATTACAAGAACTGTGAAGGGTCTAAGATTTTATCCCACTTGCAAGCTAGCAAGTTAGCCTGCCACCTGTGCTGTGGATGTGGTTAAAAGACATGGGACTCCTGGATCAAGGAGGATAGTTTATACCCACAGCAATAGCAGTAGCTAGAGTACCAGGCTACACCTGTATATGAGTAGGTGGTGTTATAGTAGAGGAACCCTGAGCTAAGGGTACCTAAATCTTTTATTTTGGACAATAATCTTGCTTTACTTATGCCACTGTTACTTGGGACAGTAAACATATCTGCCCTGTGTTCCAGAATGAAATGCTATCTCTGATTTCCTAAGATTTTGCTAAACACATCCTTGAAAAATAGCCTGGAACACTAGGTAGTCATTGTCTCTGCTTGCAAGACATACAGAAACACAAGACTCTGGAGAATTGTCTTTCAATACTTCCTTCTCTGAATTTTTTTTTTATAAAGCATGTATTATTGTTAAAGATAATTGTAGCAGTGCTTTTTTGAAATAGTGAAAAGATGGGAACCACTGAAATACCCAATAATAGGAGATTGTTTCAATTATAACATTCACAGTGTAATAGTTAACAATTAAAAATAATGTTACAAAACTACATTTATTGACATAGAAGTTCATCAAAAAAATTAAGTGAGCCCTGGCAAATGTGGCTCAGTTAGTTGGAGCATTGTCCTGTACAGCAAAAGGTCATGGGTTTGATTCCCTCCTGGTCAGGACACATACCCAGGTTTGGGGTTCGATCACCACAAGTGCACACGGGAGGCAACTGATCAATGTTTCTCTCTCACATTGATGCTTCTCTCTTTTTCTCTCTCTCCCCCTCTCCCTTCCTCTATCTAAAATCAGTAAAAACATATCCTCAGGTGAGGATTAACAACGACAAAAATTAAGTGAAATAAACTGGTTATGAAATATACATGTGGTTTGATGCCACCTTTATAGAAATTGTACAAATGCACATACATATGAAGAACATATACCAAAGTATGTATTTTAGTGAATAGAATTGTGAATGTTTTCTTTTTTGCTTATCTGTATTATTTTAACATTTTTGAAGATTAATACTTTCAGGCTTTTATGAGGAGGAAATTTTTTTAAAATTTAAAGATGAATAGTCATTTAAGAACTTTACCTAACAGAGAAAAACCTTCATGAATATATATGGGGATTAAAGGATGTTAACTTTGGAATTGCCTTTATGTGCAATGTAGAACTAGGAGAGGATAATTAGGTAGTTTAATTTTTCCTTAATAAGTTACTATTTTATTTATGATAGATAAAGTCAAAAGTTACTTTTAGTAATTTGGTGTATTATTTATTATTTATTATCACATGCCACGAAGGGAAACAAATCTTAGAAAAAGCATTCTAACAGGACATATCTTAAATTATATTATAGAGTGATATTTTAGTAAATATTAGTAAGTATTCTTAGTAATATAGATTCTGGTGCTATTTTGTTGGGTTAGTCTAAGTTAGATACACTAAACTAATTTGCTTCACTTTTCTTTTTTGCCCATATATGATACTCAAATATGTTTAAATAGTAGTGTTTTTGTAAGTTAGCATTTTGTTGTTGAGCTTCTCATTATTTTTTCCCCCTTCTTTAGCAAAGGTGGTGTTACCAGATTTGTCTTCTGAATATAAATTAAAAATGACTGAAGTTCAAGCAATGGTAGAATTCTCCGTGGAGCTAAACAAGTTCTACAATGTGGATTTATTTCAGAGAGGGTGTGTATTTTAATGTGAAAACTATATTTTGTATAAGATAATATGTACAGTTTTCATTTATATTTAATTACACACTTTTGTTCCAGTATATATATATATATATATGGAAAACAGTGAGGTATATTCAAGTAATTATTTTCTCAGAGAAATTTATTTTTAAATACTTGTTTGAGAATTATCCACATGGATATAATGATAATACTGGATATATTTAACATGTGTTTATATATTTGTACCATAATTGAGAGAACTTTAATGAAAATGTATAAAATCTCATTTCTTCTCTTTAAAAGCTTATAGTATACAGGGAAAATAAAATATATATCCGAAACACCAAAGAAGGAACACAAAATGATGAATGTTTAATAAGTGTATGTAGAAAGTGCTCTAGGAAAAAATAGAAAAGAAATATCTTTCTAGGTTATATATTAGGAAAATCATTATGGAAGAATAAGATCAAAGTATGAATAAGACTTAGATAAGCAAAGGATAAACTTATCCTATAATATCAGTCTCTCATCATATTTATTATTGGTAAAAAAAAAATTTAGATCTGTGGATCTACAGAGAGAGCAGCATGAATCAAGTCTTGGAACTGGGAGTTAATATATTATTTCAAAAAATATTTAGGAGATTGGATATTCTCTAGAAGAAAAGATAGTAAAAAAAGGAGAGGTATGTTTGTGAAAGTCTTTTAATGTCTGGGGAAGAGTTGAGACTAGGGACTAGGATAGCTATTGATGGTTTCTAAGTAAGAATGAATTATCACTATTATTATAATAAGGACTTACTAGATGAAGATTGTGATATATTAGATTGATGGTTGGTTGTCTATAAGAAATAGAAGCAGACGGAACAGTTTAGAGGTGCTTGCACTTACTCAAGATATATACCCAAAGGTCTGTACTAAGATAAGAATGGTAGTAGTGCAGCTATGACTAACAGGAGTAGAATGAGAGAAACCTTCTGTTGTTTTTTTGTTTGTTTTTGCTTGGCTTGACGTTGCCATTTTGTTGAAAACATAAAAATAATTGTGCTCTGCTATGCTTCACATGATCTCATCCCTCAGTAGGACAGCCGAGGTTGCTTCTCATGACAGAGGCAGGAGTGCAAGAAACAGCAGAGGATGCCAAGGCACCTTGAATAGGCCTACTTGTTACTTCCACTGCATTCTATTGGCTAAGCAAGTTATAAGACCAGACAAGGTGTCTAAGCTAGTGGTTCTTTGGCCAATAAAATTTAAAACTTATGGGTATCTATATTTTTCTTTCTTTTTTTCTTTTTCTTTTTCCTTTCCTTTTTCTTGGGTATCTATATTTTTATATAACCCACTAGAGGCCCGGTGCACAAAAATTTGTGCACTCGGGCGGGAGGGGGCGTCCCTCAGCCCGGCCTGTGCCCTCTCGCAGTCTGGGACCCCTCGGGAGATAACGACCTGCTGGCTTAGGCCTACTCCTGGGTGTCAGAGGGCAGGCCCAATCCCTAGGTGCAGCCCCTGGTCGGGCTCAGAGCAGGGCCAGTTGGGGAGTTGGGGCGCCACCCCCTGTCATGCACAGAGCAGGGCGGATTGGGAGGTTGCGATGCCACCCTCAGTCACACTCAGGGTAGGGCCGATTGGGGGGTTGGGGCACCGCCCCCTGTCACACTAAAGGCAGGGTCAGTGGGGAGTTTGCGGCGCTACCCCCTGTCACGCACAGAACAGGGCCAATCAGGAGGTTGGGGCGCTGCCCCCTGTCACGCACAGAGCAGGGCCCATCAGGGGGTTGAGGAGCTCCCCCCTGTCACTCACAGAGTAGGGCCGATAGGGGAGTTGGGGCACCGCCCCCTGTCACACACAGAGCAGGGCGGATCAGGGGGTTGGGGCGCCGCACCCTGTCACACTCAGGGCAGGGCCCATGGGGAGGTTATGGCTCTACCCCGTCACACACAGAGCAGGGCCCGTGGGGGGGAGTTGGGGCGCCGCACCCTGTCACACACACAGCAGGGCCGATCGGGGTTGGGGCGCCGCACCCTGTCACACACACAGCCACAGGGCGATCAGGGGGTTGGGGAGCTCCCCCCTATCAGGCACAGAGCAGGGCCGATCAGGGGGTTGGGGCGCCTTCCCCTGTCACGAACAGAGCAGGGTGGATAGGGAGGTTGTGGCCCCACCCCCTGTCACACACAGAGCCGCAAGGGCGATCAGGGGGTTTGGGCGCTGCCCCCTGTCACGCTGATCCCGGTGCCGGGAGGCCTCGCGGTTCTGCTGATCCCGGTGCTGAGAGGCATATCGTCCTTTTACTATATAGCATAGAGGCCTAGTGCATGGGTGGGGGCCGGCTGGTTTGCCCTGAAGGGTGTCCTGGATCAGGATGGGGGTCCCACTTGGGTGCCTGGCCAGTCTGGGTGAGGGGCTGATGGCTGTTTGCAGCTGATCACACCCCCTTCAGGGTGGGGGTCCCCACTGGGGTGCCTGGCCAGTCTGGGTGAGGGGCTGAGGGCTGTTTTCAGGCTGGCGGGTGACTAAAGCTCCCAACCGCTCCTTTTTTTCTTTTTCTTTTTTATCCTGGGCCAGCTTTAGCTCTGAGGCTTGGCTCCAGCTCTGAGGCCTCGGCTGCTGAAAGCAGGTATCTGGTTTGTTTGGGTTCTATAATCGAAACACTGTTTCAACTCCAGCTCTGAGATCCCGGCTGGCTGAAAGCAGGTTTCTGGAGTTTGTTTAGATTCTATATTTGTAACGTTTCAAACTGCAAGCTCAGGCCAGCAGTGGCAGGCGGGGAAAGTTGGCTTCCTCCGTCACTGAAGCAAGCAAGCCTCATGTTCTCTTCAAGCTGCCTGGCTACCGGCCACCATCTTGACTGGCAGTTAATTTGCATATCTTGCTGATTAGCCAATGGGAAGGGTAGCGGAGGTACGGCTAATTACCATGTTTCTCTTTTATTACATAGGAATTCCATGAAACCTAGACCCACAATTGTATTTTAAGGCATGACTATTCTCTAGATGTAGTCACTACTCCTGGGAGATCAGAATTCTGTGAGATCATGCCCTTAAATTCCCTAAAAACCCTCTTGTCAAACAAAATGTGTACTTAGACACTGCCTTAATTCCTTTAGAGATCTTAAGAAAGGGATTTATAGCCACACCCATGATTTGATCTTTGTCCATGGCTGCATTTTATTTTGAAAAATCTTTAGGGAATCAGTTTTATATTCCAACCCAGCAAGTCCTGGTCTCTCTTAGATTCTTCTTGTAAGATGATCACTTGTTTTTTTAGCTTATCTCTTTCTTGCAAAATCTTATATTTAGGTAAGAGCAGCCAGTGACATTTTTAGCATTCTGCCTGGAAATTAGCTTGCTAACGTACAAAATTTCTTAGGTACATTGTCTACATTCTTCTAAGTTATTGCTGACATTATATTTACATAAGTTTCATCACTGCACAACATGGGTTACCATTTTTTAAGTCTTCTATAGTTTCCTCATTTTTCTTGGCTCTGTAACCCTGTTACTTTGGTCTCCAAGTCAGTGTCACATATTTCTAAGTTTTTGTTAGATACCAATTTCTGTGTTAGTTATATATTGCCACAGTTATGCAGCTAACAACAAGCACAAAGCCTCAGTGGCATCACAATAAACATTTATTTTTGCTTTAAGTCTATAAATTAGCTGAGTGGTTCGGCTGATCTGGGCTGGCTTGACTAATCTCTTCTGGGCTCACTCATGAATTCACATTCAGCTGGTAGGTTGGCTGGGTGCTAGTTGATGCAAAATGGCCTTACCGCCTCACCTGGATGGACTCAGTTATGTTCATGACCTCTCATATTCCAGCTTATTCTCATGGAAGAAGCGGGTTTCCAAAGTGAAAGAAACTATATAAGAAGACCTTTTAAGACCTAGGCTTCGCATTAGCACACTGTCATTTCTGCCACATTCTATTGCCCACAACAAGTCATAAAGCCAGCCCAGATTTAAGGGGTTGAGAACTACACTCACTTTTTAATGGAAGTCACATTGCAAGAGATGTAGAAACAGGGATGGGTGAAAAAGTTGGAAACATTTTTAAAATCAACCTGTCACACACCTTAATTAATTTCTAGAGGCATTTGGGGGAATAAATAGTAGGATTTAATGACTGATTCCATGTAGAGGATGATACTGAGAGAAAACACTTAATATATATGGAGAGGTATGGATTTGCATGATATCTAGGATTACTTTGAAATAGCAGCAAAGGGAAAAAGTACTGTTTAATCAAATATGGCAAAAATTTTAATTAATTGAAATAGACAGTGGGCATATCAGTTCATTGCTCGACTTTTTACAGATACAGAATTTGTAATGTGAGATTTAAAAGGTAACGCTGAAGTTTTAAATCACATTGACTTAGACAATATTAGAAATACTGAGATAAGTAATGAAGTTGAAGAGGATGACTGATGTGGGACTTAAGAATAGTTCATTTTTGATATGTTGAGTTTGAAATGAGATACCTGTTAATGAATAAAAATTCAACAGTTGGCCCTGGCCGGCTTGGCTCAGTGGATAGAGCATTGGCCTGCGGACTGAGGGATCCCAGGTTCGATTCCGGCCAAGGGCACATGCCTGGGTTGCGGGCTCCATCCCCAGTCTGGGGTGTGCAGGAGGCAGCCAATCAATGATTCTCTCTCATCATTGATGTTTCTATCTCTCTCCTTCTCCCTTCCTCTCTGAAATCAATAAAGAAATATATATTAAAAAAATTAAAAAAAATTTCAACAGTTGGCTTTAATGAGTGATTTATGAATCAAGCAATATCCCATTTAGCAAATAGAAAGGAGCCCCAGAAGCTGTACAATATGGAAGACGCTTTTAGACAGAAACTAGTTATGACAAGAAAGTCCTTAGAAAAGAAAAGAAAGGATTGTTTCAGGTAAGGTTATCTTACAGGAAAGAAGGAGTTTTATCAGATTGCCTGAGCTTCCTTTGGTGGATGGAGAGGGCCTGCTTGACAGATTACCTCATTGGTAATGACCAGAAAATTCCATACTAACCAATTATGATAACATTCCTAGAAAAGGTTGAAACTGCAGTTTGGTTAGGTATTAAGTCTAGGTTCTTTGTGATGGATTTTAACATAACTATTTGGGCCTGTGGTTTCCTCTTTAACATATCCTAGTGGAGGTAGTTTTAAATAATTGGAGGTTTGGAACTGGGTATAAGGATTAAGTGAATTACCGTTCCCTTTTGTCAACCAGCATAAATATAGTATGTATAATTATTGCTTTTATTAATTTGCTATTCTACAATCTGGTTCCCTATCAATTGAGGACTTTTGAAGAATATTGTTACTGATCTTTTAAAAATCTAATGATGAGAGGCTTACTGTTTTTAGATATAAGGCTTGATTTATTTGTAAGAGTATTTTCAAGGATATAATTTACTCTTTTTTTCTATTCTGATTTATCTTTTTTTAAAAATCTTTTACATCTTTTCTTTATGCTACTTAGATCCTTACTACTTCTACCATTTAAGCTAGTTAATTTCAAGCTTGTGTTTAGCTGTTATGTTAAATAACTCAGCTCTGGTAGATAAACATACATAAACTACCTAAATTTTTATTAGAAAATAAAAATACCTTTACTAGCTTATTTTCTGGTATATCAAATGATTACTTAGGATACTGAGAAGAGAAACTTAAACTTTCAAGTAATTCCTATACAGTATTTTATTGTGATAATTTAAAAATAACATCAATAAATATCTTACTGAATAACATTGGAAATATAGCCCAATAAGGAGTAAATGGAAATGGAATGTGAGGAAACATTTCTTGTGCATGTTTCATTATGGTTCTTTTCCTGCTCTTCTAAATATTTCAGTGTTTAATTTGCCACCATTGTTGTTACATGATAAAGAACTGATTAAGCAGTAACTAAACTTTAGGCAAGTAGAAAGAGGACATGTTACATCTGAGATTTTTTTTGAGGGGGTAGGTTTTTATAGTATGAAATCAATTTTTAAAAACCATTTATAATTCTTTTTCTTTTCAAAATTGTGCATAAGAATAATTTATTCTTATCTTTAAAAAAATAAATAAATAAAGCAACGAAACTCTTAGGTACCTCATTAACTCCTCTGATTGCGATGGCATTCTCTCATTTGAGTAAGAAATACCATATATATTTCTTATGTTTTTCCCATTTATCTTTAAATATACTGATTTCCCTTTGGGTTTTATCCCACACTAATATTTGATCTGTGGATCTCATACTTTGTTTTCTACCAATAGTAAATGTTATGGGAGACTGATATTAGCAGACCAACTTTATTACTTTAGTATGTATAACTGTATAGAAATTGGGACATTGCATATTTTAAATGTTTTTTGAAATGGTTTATTTGTCTCTTTTGCTTAGTTTTTACCAGATTCGTGCATCTATGAAAATTCCACCAAGAGTTCCCCACAGGGTAGAAGCTAGTTTGTTTCATGCAACAGGTAAGCCAAGTAATATTTTAAACAAGGAATATTGTCAACTTAAAAAAAAAAAGGATCTGAAACATTATATTAGCCAATGACTTTTCATAATTATTTTGTACAAATACAAGATACCAAAGAGCATCATTATACCTCTTATAAGAAATATATTTAAGACTTTTAGTCAAACAGGCTTGCTTATAGGTTACTTGTTTCCCTCTTAGCTCTCTTACCATGAGCAAATGAAAAAAAGAAATGTATGTGAAATTTCCAGGGAGAAAAACCTAAGTACTGAAATGTAATTTAAAAAATATACATTGAGCCCAGTTTGGCTTAGTGGATAGAATGTCAGCCCACGAACTGAAGAGTCCCGGGTTCAATTCTGGTCAAGGGCATGTACCTTGCTTGCATGTGGGAGGCAACCAGTTGATGTGCCTCTTTCACATGGATGTTTCTTTCTGTTTCTCCCCCTCCCTTCCAATACCTCTAAAATTCAATGGAAAAATATCCTTAGGTGAGGATTAACAAAAAAAGAAAAGAAAAATATACAGTGATTCCTGGCCCGTGTTCTCAGTGGTTAGAGTGTCGGTCCAGTCAGGGGCACATGCCTGGGTTGCAGGTCACAGGTTCCATCCTGGCCCCCGGTTGGAGTGCATGTGGGAGGCAACCAATCCATCTGTCTCTCTCATGGTGATCTCTCACTTTCTCTCTCTCTCTCTTTGTCTCTGTCTCTGTCTGTCTCTCTCTTTTCCCACCTCCTCTCTCCCTTCTGCTCTTCTAAAAATCAATGGAAAAAATAGCTTCCAATGAGGATTAACAAAAAAACAGTAACAACAAAAATATAGGGCAGTGATGGCGAACCTATGTGTATCAGCATTTTGAAAAACCCTAACTTAACTCTGGAGCCGTGTCACATATAGAAATTTTTTGATATTTGCAACCATAGTAAAACAAAGATTTATATTTTTGATATTTATTTTATATATTTAAATGCCATTTAACAAAGAAAAATCAACCAAAAAAATGAGTTCGCGTGTCACAGGTTCGCCATCACTGATAGAGGGTGTCTCAAAAAAATGTATACACACTTTAACGCTTGTTATCTTATTTAATTTTCACCTCTTTGCAGGTTTAACTGATTTGAAATAATGGGTGAAACTAGATTAAGCTTTGAACAAAGAAAGTTTATCCTAAAGTGCCACTAGACTTTTTTTACAGGGATACATAGAAGATAAAGTTTACGGTACAAAACTGGCAACAGTCGATGAATTGAGGGTACACAAATACCGAACAAAATGCTTCTTGATGTTTGAGATTCCATTTCTTTAAGTTATCAGCAGTGCCTGGACCAGAATGGCCATCAGTTTGAAAACAGGCATTAACAAAAAAATGTATGCATTTCTATAGATTCTTTTAAATTTTGAAAATGAACTATATGTTAATAAACACTGACTTTATCATCATTCAAAGTGTGTATACATTTTTGGGGGACTCCATATATATGAGTGTGGGCCAACACTCTAGCCACTAAGACAAACTGGACAGGGCTATAGTATACTATTTTATTCTTTGCAGTTAGAAAATGAAATAATAAACTTATTTATCTTAGATTTTCATCTTTCTAATGGGTGAATAATATTCCACCGTGTATATACTAGTATACCACATTTTCTTTACCTAGTCATCCACTGACAGACACTTAGGTTATTGTCCTATTTTGGTTATTGTGAATAATGCTGCAACGATCATCATGGGAGTGCAGATTTCTCTTTGAGATACAGATTTTGTTTCTTTCAAATATATAACCATGTGTGGGCTTGCTGAATTATATGGTAGTTCTATTTTTTGTTGTTGTTTATACTCTATCCCCATCTTTCCCCTTTCCCACCTCAAAAAACAGGTTGTAACATTTTAAAAACCAGTTTCATAGAAAACATCTACCTAGTAACAGTTTCTGATAACATTCAGTTACAATACAGTATGATTTGGTTTCAGTTCAGTAATTTTCCACTAACAAATATTTTTTCTACCTGTTGCAATCCCCTCCTTTTTTTCCTTAAGACTACTAAGGCTCAGCAGAAATATTCATCTTCTACAGTAATAGAAGTGTAATATGCTAATTAGACCAGACAGCCAAACGAACTTCCGGACCAAGCCAGGGCTGTGAGGACCAAGGCAAGCCACCCTGGCTGCAAGGGCTGAGCCCCTTTCATGAATTTTGTGCACTGGGCCTCTAGTTAGGTTATAAACATCCTTCTTTCTCCTAAAGTTACTACACATTTATAGAATTTATGATTCTATTAATGCTTTAAGGTTTTGACGCCACATTGTAGACAGCACTTAGTTATAGAGAATAGGAAAAAGCAAAACTAAAATAAGGGGCATATGATAAATCTTTCACAATCTATTTTCTGAAACCTTTAAATGTCCAGTTAACCAGGATCATACACAGGTTTCACTCTTTATTATAGGTGTGTAGAAAGACCTAACTGTCTCATGCATTTTATTTATGTTGACTTCTACATTTTGACTCATCTAAATAAACACTGCAGGACTTATTTACAAGAGTACATACGCTTTCTTGTTCAGAGAGATCTAAAGTGAATCTATGTAGGAAAACAATGATACTAAAAAAATTCTAATTTCAGGTCATATTAGGCTGAGACTTTCCATAGTAAGTTTCTTTAAAGTTAGAAGCAATCCTGGAAAGTTTGCAGCGGATAGGAAAGTGCATTAAGTGCTGCTCCAGGAAACATAGACTGAAATATTTTAATCCACTAGCAGTTAGTATAGAAAATATAAATGCTCTCTTAATAATCCTTTTTCTTTGGTCTTTTGGAATATGTTTTATTTCCTCTTGACTAAAGTTTGAGTGAGAAGATGCAGGAAATATATTTTCTATAGAACCAGGTACCTGTTTAATGCCATATGTAGACCTATCCATATAAAAGCTGGGAGATAAATCATATTCCCACCATTTTCTTTTGTCATGTTATTCAGTTTAATTCAACTAACTCCTTAAAAATCAATGTCAGAGAAGAGTTTGCTTAGGAAGGTATTTTTGAGAGTAGCTAGCCTCTCACTTTCCACAATGGCTGTTATGAAGGTTGGGTAACAAAAGAGGTAGTAGCTTACCTTTTCCTTCCCATTAATCATTAGATAACCTAGTTAGAGTCCATTCAGTTAGGCATAATAAATTGGGGGGAGAACCGAATGTGGAGAATAGTCAATTAATTTTTTGCAACATTGCCCCTTTTGACTAATTCTCTATTGAAGTTCTCATTTTATCCACAGGCTCTATCAGAGTGAGTGCTCATAATGCATATTTTCTATAGTTGAGTGATAGGCCTCTTGGATAGATATTCAGCTTGTCAGGACAGGGCATACCTTTCTCAGCTCTGGGCTGTGTAACTTGTACTACTTTCTCAGTTAGAAGCACAGAGGATATCAGAGCAAATGGTGGATCTTTACAGGGATGCAGTTAGGAGTTTGTTAACTGCCTTTTGGAAGTCATTGTAAGAGTAAGTGGCGTTGATAGGTTCAGTGTAGGTTGTTTCCTTAACTGTTTTAGTTAATCAGCCACAGCAACAACCAGAAACACATGAATTAGGGATCTGTTGTAGGAATTCAGGGATGGGAGTGGCTTCATTCTAGCCTCTGGCTTGCACCACTGTATAAGGTTCAGCTTAACTGTTTGGTGGCTAATTGCAGTGCTCCACTTAGAGTGGCTTGATCTCTGGAAAGCCGGCTGGGACTTGACAGCAGCTTTTGTAAAGGTGGTACTCCACAAGAAGCCAGAGGTGGCCACTCAGGAATTGGTTCCAGTTTGGATACACAAAGGAAGCAATGGGAGAGTCTTAGACCTCTCTCTCTCACAATACCTTATTTTTTCGTGTATAAGACACTATTTTTTTCTAAAATCGTTAGTTTGAAAATCTAGGGGTGTCTTATACACGGAAGTCAGCCCAAGAGGGAGCTGCGAGGGTGCATAGCTGCCCATACCTTGTCAAACAGGCTTCTTCCAATCACAAGCTTTATTGTTACTGACATCAGCTGATGCCATGATTGGAGGTGGAAGTGAAGAGTGTGCAGATCCAACAGGGACCAGAGCGTTCTGAGCCCATAAAGATGTCAAAAAATAAAAAGATAAATACCAGTAAGTGATTGTCTTACTCTGCAAAAATCAAACTGAATGTAATCAGCTGTGCAAAAGAACATGGAAATAGAGCTGCAGGGAAAATTTGGATCTCCTCCCACTGAGTATATGATCAGACAGTGGAGAAAACAGGAAGAACAACTCCTTAAGATGCCAAAAAAGAAGGCCTTAAGAGGAAAACCAGCAAAATGTTTAAAATATTGATTTCTTAATTTTAGGTTGGAAAAGTGGGGGGCGTCTTATACATGGGGGTGTTTTATAAACAGAAAAATATGGTATATAGACCGGTGTGCTTGGATCTAAGAGTTTAGCAGGATATAACCAGGAATTAGGATTTAAAGGTTTCCAAGTAGTTGAATATTTTAAAAGGAACTTATCCTGCCAGGCAAGACTCTCCGGAGATGTCAGGTTGGACACCCAGGATCTCCTTCTTCAGAGGAATCCCACTCTTCCCCAGAACTCTCATTTAAGTAGTTAGCATTTTCTTCTTTCTGATTCTGTCAGGAGAGGGATTTCTGGAACCCATAAGAATAGAAAAGAAGGAACCAGAAAAAGGTAACAATTGAAGCCAGCAAAACACTAACATTGGCAAATAGAACAAAAGATGAAAAACCTTTCAACAAGATTAACTTGTCTATTTCTCAGTCTGTTACACACACAGTACACCTCTGGCTTGCACCACTGTGTAATTCTTTGAGATTATATTGTACAGTCTTCACTTATAAAGAAGACATCTCAGTTCTCAGGACCAGTTCAGTGTGTAAAAGTTAGTCACTTACTAGTGGCACAGGTCAGTGTTTCTCCTTTAAATCCTGGCTACCCGAGAAGAGAAGGGGTCTTCATGTAGGCAAGCTGATTTTCTTAGCGTGGTCTCAGCTGGCCATGATACTGTGAAGAGATACTTATGTCCTCTGTTTTGTTGTCAGGGATACTATATCTACTTGGTAATGAAAAGAAGCACAGTGGTTGCCTTCATAGCCTGCTGCTGCAGCAAATTTTGTGCAGGGGTATGGTGGGATGAGTTGTCAAGGACATCTGATGTGTGTGCATGGATTCAGTGTTTTCCATAGGTGGTGCACATGCCCTTGGAAACTGGTGATTTAGCTGTTGGACTATCTGGAAAGGTATAGCCTTAACCATAAGTCTTTATTTTATTGAAACAGAAGAAGCTGTTGGCTTTTAATTCTTCTGTCCTTTTTTATTTTTACTATTTTCATTTCAACCAAATTCCATCCATGGAGAATCTCTTTTTTTGCCTCACGCCCTGCCGCAAAACCAGGCTAACTAAGCGTAGCACCGCCACTCTGTGCCGACTATTGCACCACCACTTTGCTCGCCCTCTCCTTCAGGTACCATTTCCCTGGTAGTTCTGTTTTTAATTTTTTTAAAACCTCATGTTGTTTCCATTGTGGCTACACCAATCTGCATTCCCAGCAACAGTGCACAAGGGTTCCATTTCTCCACATTCTCACCAACACTTGCTATCTCTTGACTTGTTAATAATAGCCATTCTTACAGGTGTAAGGTGTCTCTCTTTGTGGCTTTGATTTACATTTTCTGTAAGTAGTGATGCTGAGCATCTTTTTTAGGTATATGATGGCCATTTGTATGTCTTTGCAAACATATCTATTTAATTAATCTTCCATTTTCATCAGATTTTTTGGTGTGTGGTTTTTTTCTATTGAATTTTATGCTTTTTTAATATATTTTGAATATTAACCCCTTATCAGATATATGAGTCACACATATTTTCTCCCAGGTAGGTTGCCTTTTCATTTTATTGATGTTATCCTTTGCTGTGTAGAAGTTTTTTAGTTTGATGTAGTCCTATTTGTTTAATTTTTGCCTTTGTTTTTGGTGTCCAGTTCAAATAATCATTGCCAAGATCAATGTCAAGACCAGTGTCAAGGAGCTTTTACCCTGTGTGTATAGTTTTATTTCTTTGTTTGTTTATTAGAGAGAGAGACAGAGAGAAAGAGAGAAACAGAAACACGAGTTTGTTGTTCCGCTTATTTATGCATTCATTATTGATTCTTCTATGTGCCCTGACCGGGAATTGAACCATGACCTACTGGTTCATAGGTTGATGCTCAACCACTGAGCCATGCTGCCTGGGTCATTTATTTGTATTTATTCAATTTCTTTCATTAATATCTTATGGTTTTCAGTATAAAGGTCTTCCATCTCCTTGGTTAGATTTATTTCTAATATTTTATTGTTTTTGGATCTGTTGTAAATGGGATTGCTTTCTTAATTTCTCTTTTGAGTAGGTCATTGTTAAGTGTATAGAAATGCAGCTGATCTTCGTTGAGTTAGTATCCTGCAGTTTTACTGAATTTGTTAATTAAGTCTAACAGTTTTTTGGTGGAGTCTTTAGGGTTTTCAATATATAAGATCGTGTCATTTGCAAATAGTGACATTCTTGCTTCTTTAGATACTTCTAATTTCTTTTTATTGCCAATTTGCTGTGGCTAGGACTTCCAGTGCTAAGTTGCATTAGAAGTGGTGAAAGTTGGTATTCTTATCTTGTTCCTAATTTTAGAACAGGGGTGGGGAACCTTTTTGCTGCCAAGGACCATTTGGATATTTATAATATCATTCATAGGCCATACAAAATTATCAACTTAAAATTAGCCTGCTATATTTGGTCAAACACTCAACTCACCCCTAATGCCTTTGCAGGGCCAGACCAAATGATTTCTCAGGCCTTATGTTCCTCACCCCTGCTTTAGAAGAACACTTTCAACTTTTCACTGTTGAGCATGATGTTAGCTAAGGATCTGCCATATATGGCCTCTATTACGTTGAAGTACATTTCTTCTATTCCTAACTTATTGTGAGCTTTTATCATCAAGGTATGTTGAACCCTCACCAGTGTGACTCAGTTGGTTGAGGATTGTCCCATACACCAGAATATCACCAGTTTGATTCATGTTAGAGCACATACCTGGATTCTGGGCTTGATCCCCAGTGGGGGGCATGCAGGAGGCAGCTGATCCATGTCTCTCTCTCTCTCACCGATGTTTCTTTCTCTCCCTTTCCCTTCCTCTCCCCAAAATCAACTTTAAAAAAACATTTTTTTAAAGTATGTTGAATTTTATCAATTGCTTTTTCTGCATCTATTGAGATGACAAAATGATTTTTATTCTTCATTTTGTTTATGTGTCATATCATATATGTATATATTTTTTTTATATAATATGTGCACACACCGTCTTTGATAGGATGCCTTTATTTTTTTTTTAATATATTTTATTGATTTTTTACAGAGAGGAAGGGAGAGAGATAGAGAGCCAGAAACATCGATGAGAGAGAAACATCGATCAGCTGCCTCCTGCACATCTCCCACTGGGGATATGCCTGCAACCCAGGTACATGCCCTTGACCGGAATCGAACCTGGGACCCTTCAGTCCGCAGGCCGACGCTCTATCCACTGAGCCAAACTGGTTTTGGCCATATATGTATATTTTTAACACACTTCCCAATACAAGTATTTCTTTTTTTAATATATTTTTATTGATTTTTTTTTTTTTAGAGAGAGAGGTAAGGGAAAAGAGAGAGAAATATCTATGTGAGAGCAAAACATTGAACGGCTGCCTTCTGCATGCCCCCAAACAGGGATTGAGTCCATAACCCAGGCATGTGCCCTGACCAGGAATCAAACTGGCAACCCTTAAGTGCATGGGACAATGCCCAACCAACCGAGACACATGTGCCAGGGCTATATCATGTTCATTGATTTGCATATGTCAAGCTATCCTTGCATCTCAGGAGTAAATCCCACTTGATTACATTGTATGATCCATTTAATGTGCTCTTGCATTTGGTTTGCTAGTATTTTGTTGGATTTTTGCATCAGTGTTTATTAAGGACTAGAGGCCCGGTGCACAAAAATTTGTGCCCTTGGGGGAAGGGGGAGTCCCTCAGACCGGCCTGTGCCCTCTCTCAGTCTGGGACCCCTCGGGAGATAACGACATGCTGGCTTAGGCCTACTCCCGGGTGGCAGAAGGCAGGCCCAATCCCTAGGTGCAGCCCCTGGTCGGCCTCAGAGCAGGGCCGATTGGGGAGTTGGGGCGCCGCCCCCTGTCATGCACAGAGCAGGGCAGATTGGGAGGTTGCGATGCCACCCTCAGTCATGCTCAGGGTACGGCCGATGGGGGGTTGGGGCACCGCCCCGTCACACTCAAGGCAGGGTCGATGGGGAGGTTGCAGTGCCACCCCCTGTCACGCACAGAGCAGGGCCCATCGGGGATTGGGGCTCCATACCCTGTCATGCACAGAGCAGGGTCAATCAGGGGGTTGGGGAGCTCCCCCCTGTCACTCACAGAGTAGGGCCGATAGGGGAGTTGGGCCACCGCCCCCTGTCACACTCAGGGCAGGGCGGATCAGGGGGTTGGGGCGCCGCCCTCTATCACCCACAGAGCAGGGCCAATCAGGGGTTTGGGGCGATGCCACTGTCACACTCAGGGCAGGGCAGATGGGGAGGTTATGACTCTACCCCATCACACACAGAGCAGGGCCCGTGGGGGGGCGGGGGGGGGTTGGCTCTATCACCCACAGAGCAGGGCCGATCAGGTGGTTGGGGCGCCGCCACTGTCACACTCAGGGCAGGGCCAATGGGGAGGTTATGGCTCTACCCCATCACACACAGAGCCGGGCCTGTGGGGGGCGGGGGGTTTGGGGCCCCACCCCCTGTCACACACACAGCTGCAGGGCGATCAGGGGTTTGGGCGCTGCCCCCTGTCATGCTGATCCCGGTGCCGGGAGGCCTCTCAGCTCCGCTGATCCCAGTGCTGGGAGGCATATTACCCTTTTACTATAGAGGCCTGGTGCATGGGTGGGGCTGGCTGGTTTGCCCTGAAGGGTGTCCTGGATCAGGGTGGGGGTCCCCACTGGGGTGCCTGGCCAGTCTGGGTGAGGGGATGATGGCTGTTTGCAGCTGGTCACACACCCTTCAGGGTGGGGATCCCCACTGGGGTGCCTGGCCAGTCTGGCTGAGGGGCTGAGGGCTGTTTTCAGGCTCGGACTGAAGCTCCCAACCGCTCCGTTTTTTCTTTTTTTTTTTTTTTATCCTGGGCCAGCTTTAGCTCTGAGGCCTCGGCTGCTGAAAACAGGTTTCCGGCCTTTGTTTACTGTCTGTATTGGATACAATGTTGCAGTCCGGCTGGCTGAAGCTCCGCTGAGTAAAGCAGGTTTCTGGGGGTTTTTTAGCTTCTTTATTCGCAACATAGTTGCTGAGATTTGCAGCTGAGAGGCCGGCAAGTCAGGCGGGGAACGTTGGAGTTCTCCTGAAGCAAGCAAGCCTCCCTGTTCGCATCAGCTGCCTGGCTGCCGGCCGCCATCTTGGCTGCCAGTTAATTTGCATATCTCCGCCCTACTCTGTGAGTGACAGGGGGATTAGCCAATGGGAAGGGTAGCGGAGTGACACTAATTACCATGTTTCTCTTTTATTAGTGTAGATATTGGCATGTAGTTTCTTGTTATGTCTTTATCTGCCTTACATGTCAAGGTAGTGCTGGCCTTGTAAAATGAGTTTGCAACTATTCCTTTTAATCAGTTTTTTAAAGAGTTTGAGAAGGATTGGTATTTATTCTTCTTTAAGTGTTTGGTAGCATTCACCAGTGAAGCCATCTGCTCCTGGACTTCTCTGTGGTGGAAGATTTTTGATTTAATCTTTATACTCATTATTGTTCTGTTTAGATTTTTCTGTTTCTTCGTGGTTCAGTCAAATGTTAGGTTGGGTTGTTTGAGATCTTTCTAGGTTATTTGTATGGCAGAAATATTATATGTAATTAGTGTCATTTACAAAGCAGTGTTATTTTGACATTATGACACATAGTGTTTCAGAAATACTCAAAGTATTTTTTTTTTAAGTGCATTTCCTGAGCACTGTGATTTTGGTTTTTATTAGTTATACTAAAGGCCTGGTGCACAAAAATTTGTGCACTCGGTGGTGAGGGGTCCCTCAGCCCAGCCTGTGCCCTCTTGCAGTCTGGGACCCCTCGGGGGATGACCACCTGCTGGCTTAGGCCTGCTCCCCCGGGGATTGGGCCTAAGATGGCAATCAGACATCCCTCTAGCAGCCCGGTAGCCCTCGGGAAATGTCCACTTGCCAGCGGGGAGCAGGCCTAAGCTTCAGTCAGACATCCTAAGCGCTGCTGAGGAGGCAGGAGAGGCTCCCACCACCACTGCTGTACTGGCAGCTATCAGCCTGGCTTGTGGCTGAGCAGAGCTCCCCCATGTGGGAGCGCACTGACCACTAGAGGGCAGCTCCTGCATTGAGCGTCTGCCCCCTGGTGGTCAGTGTGTGTAATAGTGACCAGTCATTCCCAGTCTTTGCTGTTAGGGTCAGTTTGCATATTACCCTTTTACTATATAGGATAGAGGCCTGGGACATGGGTGGGGTCGGCTGGTTTGCCCTGAAGGGTGTCCCAGATCAGGGTGGGGGTCCCGCTTGGGTGCCTGGCCAGCCTGGGAGAGGGGCTGATGCCTGTTTGCAGCTGGTCACACCCCCTTCAGGGTGGGGGTCCCCACTGGGGTGCCTGGCCAACCTGGATGAGGGGCTGATGGCTGTTTTCAGTCTGGCCACACCCCCTTTTAGGGTGGGGGTCCCCACTGGGGTGCCTGGCCAGGCTGGGTGAGTGGCTGAGGGTTGTTTTCAGGCTGGCCAGCAACTGAAGGTCCCAGCCTATCCTTTTTTTCTTTTTATCCTGAGATTTATTTACCTTTTATAATTGAAACATTGTTGCCGTCACTGGCGCTCCCAGCTCTGAGGCCGCGGCCAGCTGAAAGCAGATGTCTGGGGTTTGTTTAGCTTCTATAATTAAAACATTGTTGCTTTCAGGCTCAGAGCCGAGCCGCAGCAGGCAGAGAACCTTGGCTTCCTCCATCACTGGAGCAAGCAAGCCTCCTGTTCGCTTCAGCTGCGTGGCTGCCGGCCGCCATCTTTGTTGGCAGTTAATTTGCCTATCGCCCTGATTAGCCAATGGGAAGCGTAGCGAAGGTACGGTTAATTACCCTTTTTGTCTTTTATTAGATAGGAGTAAGTCCAGATTACGTCATTGTTACCAGTTCAGTTTCTAGTTTCTGATATTATCAACTATATTTTATTGACTGTGAAATGTCAATGATCTGATAGTTTACTAGTGTATAAAAAGGAAGTGTTTTTTAAAAATAAATTGCTTATGTCACACACTAGTCTTTAAAAGAGAAGCCTAGGTTTGGAAAACAGTAGACTTCCTTAATATCTAATTTTAGTGTTCATGTGGAAACATTATTTGTATGTATGTGTATTTTTATAACATCATTCCAGAAAAAGTTAAGAGGTTGCATACTTTTTAATTAAATTATTGCAACTTGGATTTTCTTTATACTTTTTATACATGCCTCAATTTTCTTCTTTTTTTGAAGTATAATTGACATATAACAGCCGTGGGCAAACTACGGCCCGCGGGCCGGATCTGGCCCGCTTGAAATGAATAAAACTAAAAAAAAAAAAGACCGTACCCTTTTATGTAATGATGTTTACTTTGAATTTATATTAGTTCACACAAACACTCCATCTATGCTTTTGTTCCAGCCCTCCGGTCTAGTTTAAGAACCCATTGTGGCCCCGGAGTCAAAAAGTTTGCCCACCCCTTACATATAATATTATATAAGTTTCAGGTATATGACATTGATTTAGTATTTATGTACATTATGAAATGACCACCAAGATAAAGTTTACTCACCTTTAATCACCATACAAAGTTATTACAATATTATTGACTATATTCCTGATGCTTTACATTACATTCCCATGACTTATTTTATAATTGTAAGTTTATACCTCCTAATCCCCTGCACTTCTTTTGCCCATCACCCCTGCAGCCACCAGTTTGTTCTCTGTATCTGAGTCTCTTCCTGTTTTGTTTTGATTTAGATTCCACATATAAGCATACCTTGTTTTTCTTCTAACTTTAATTTATATTTTTATTTCAAGACCTTATCTTTCTATTTTATCATAATTCCTACACCTTGTGCATATTTATGGAAAATGTTCAAGAAGAACCAAAAAAATGATTTTGTCTGTGAGTCACAGTAGGGCAGGTTAGATGGAGGAATTAGATGGTATTATTTAGCTTATCTTAACACATTTAAATTATTTCCAGCATGAGATTATGCTGACAGTGAGAGGTTTGGGTTAGGAAGTATCTGTCCTCTGTAGTAACAGCAGTCATGAAAGACAAAGAGTATTTGGCTATTGAAATTGATTAGTAAGAATATGTTCAGAGACTTATGCAACAGAGAAGTCGTTCTAGTTCTAGGCCCCAGCATAAAATTTTAGAGGACTGTGTACAATTTCAACAAAAACTTCAAATAAAAAATATTCATTTCTAATAGTGATAGTATTTTTTAAAAAGAAATGTATATTATTTTATTTACTTTTTAATATCCATATATTCTTTTTCTCTGAAAAAAAAATTCTTACGCAAATAATACAGGCAAATAGTTAAAAGATCTATTAGAACAGAAAGATTGGTAGTGAAAACCATAGCTCATTCTCTAGATGCATCCACATTTTACTGTTTCTCTAGTCCTAATTGTTTCCTCTATATAGACATTTTCACTTCTTATGATAAATGACAATTTATCTTACACTATTCCGCCATCCACTTTTAAGAAGAGATATACTGTGATTTCCATATCTTTCTTTAACCATTACTATACCTGCATATAATATACTTAAGGCTTCATACCTTATTTCAGCAAATATGACAGGCCTCTTATTAAATGAGACATACAGTATCCTATCTAATAATAGACATACATGGTAATTGACCGTACCTTTGCTACGCCTCCCATTGGCTAATCAGCAAGATATGCAAATTAACCGCCAACAAAGATGGCAGTTAATTTGCATACATAGGCGTGAAGCGGCAAAGCGAAGACTGAAGGCAGCTCTGGCCGGAGCAGCAAGGGCTGTGAAGGCGGCTCCGGCCACAGCAGCAAGGGCTGAAGGTGGCTCTGGCCGGAGCGAAGGCCTGGGTCCTGGGTGCCGGAGGAAAACTGGTGCCGGCAGCCAGGGGAAGGGAAGGCCTATTGCACGAATCTTTTCGTGCAACAGGCCTCTAGTTTATTAAATAAGGAGATATATACAGGCTTGTGTTTTTATTCAAAATTCTCTTTTTCTCTACCTCCAAACCTGTTAGATATATTTTGTTTTATATTATCCAGGTTGCTAACATTCATAGTCTGTTTAGTAGTTAAATCTTATGTGCTTTTTCTATGGGTTGGTTCCAAATGTTGAAATACGTAACAACATTAACATTTTTATAGTAACACAACAGGGAAAGGGTTTATAAAATTGAAGTACTATCCAGCATATAGAAAGAGGATCATAAGTTTCTGGCAAGACAAGGCAAAACTAGTTACCATTTTGGTATTGATCTGGGTCACCTGTGATATAGAGATATCTTTGGTATTTTAGAAGTTGTAGATTCAAAGATGAGGCTCTGTTGTAGTTAGTGAAGTAGTAACTTGGAATCAGGATTCCAGCTTCCTTTTATATTACCTTGGCAAACTCGCTTAACATCTGTGATCTTCAGTTTCTCATCTATGAAATGTGTTTCCTACTTTACAAGGTTGTCAAAATAAGTTAAATAAGGTGTAGAAATAAGTAAAAGTTCTTAGCAAGTTGTAAAGGGTTGTATATGTGTAAAGTATTATTGGGCTTCTGGTGAAATAAGAAAGATTGGAAAGCAGTCAAGTTTTGGCTCATTTACTATAATTTGTGAACCATTTACTGTTGTAAAGAGCTAAAACTTACAGTGAAATTAATTTTATGTTTTCCTATGATTTATATAATTTCAGTTATGTAGCATAGTGATTAAGTACATAGGATTATATCTCATGTTAATAAGTAAATTTAAAAATTTTTAAATCACTAAAAATGTTTTTGATATAAGAAGCATGAACAATGATGACTAAGAGCAAGAAGGGGAAATTGAAGAGAGGAAGCGACCTACAAAAGATCCCTGAATTTATAACTTATCAAAGAAATCTAGATACTTGGGATTACATTTCTGTGCTTATAAAACTGGCTTAATCTATAGAAAGTGTTTGAATTTGGATATAACTAGTTTTACATTTTGTTTTGCCACCCACTAGCTATGTATAAATTTAAGGTGTACAACATGTTACTTTGATACACTTATATAGTGTAATATGATTGCCTTTGTAATTTTTCACATTACATAATTATAGTAAACTATTGTTGTCTATATACATTACACTGTGCATTAGATCTCTATGGCTTATTTACTACTTAGTGAAGGTTTGTACCTACCCTTAAACAACATCAATCTTATACCACCACTCCCATCCCTTGGTAACTATGATTTTACTCTCTGTTTTTTATGAGTTTGACTTTTTTAGATTCTACATAAGTGATATATAGTATTTGTCTTTCTCTCTCTGACTTATCTCACTTAGCATAATGTGTTCAGGGTCCATCCATGTTGTTAGAAGGCAGGATATACTCCTTTCTCATGGCTGAGTAATATTCCATTGTAAATACATATCACACCTTTTTATACATTCATTTGTTGAAGAGCTTTAGGTTGTTTTCATATCCTGTCTATTGTGAATAATGTTGCAAAAAACATGAGAGTGCATATATCTATTCAAAACTCTGTTTTCCTTTCCTTTGAGTATATATCCAAAAGTGGAACTGCTAGATTATATTGTACATCTATTTTTAATTTTTTGAAGAACCTCCATATTGTTTTCCATAGTGATTGGACCAATTTACATTTTCACTGACAGTGTGTAAGGGTTCCCTTTCACTACATCATCATCAGTACATCACCTTTTGTCTCTTATCTTATTGATGAAAGCTATTCTAACAGGTGTGAAGTGATAGCTCATTGTGGTTTTGATTTGCATTTCTCTGGTGATTACTGATATTGAACATCTTTTTGTGTGCCTGTTGACTACTTTGATGTCTTTGGGAAAATGTCTAGTTGTAATTTGAGACTATTATATATGAGGAGAAAGTTGGAGAAATTTCACAAAAATTCAAACAATGTGTGAGGAAGGTCTTATTACTAATATGTATATATATTCTCCACTTTTATATAAGTTCTCAATTAGATAAGCATTTGGACTAATAGGAAATCAACCCTTATTGGAACAAAAAAAAACACACACCATTTTCAGGTATTTGTATTTGACTAGCGTTTTTCTAAAATCATCTGTCTGGATAAAATTCTTTCTGTGCATATGTTTTACATTCTTCTTCCTACCTACCACTACCTAGTGCTCTTATACAGGTTTTAGCAGTTTAAAAATTAATATCATAAAAAAAGTAAAGTTGAAAATAAGGACTAGTTATCAAATGAAGAAAGGATTGGTGTCCAGGTGCTTTGCTTTGGCAGTAGTTAATAAGCCACTTATGATAAAGCTTTAAATATTTTGAAGTGCTACTAGAACAGTGGTTCTCAACCTTCCTAATGCTGCGACCCTTTAATACAGTTCCTCATGTTGTGGTGACCCCCAACCATAAAATTATTTTCGTTGCTACTTCATAATTGTAATTTTGCTACTGTTATGAATTGTAATGTAAATATCTGATATGCAGGATGTATTTTCATTGTTACAAATTGAACATAATTAAAGCATAGTGATTAATCACAAAAACAATATGTAATTATATATGTGTTTTCTGATGGTCTTAGGCGACCCCTGTGAAAGGGTCGTTTGACCCCCAAAGGGGTCACGACCCACAGATTAAGAACCGCTGTACTAGAAGAACCATCTCTTTCTCCCCTATTAGTTGTCCCCATAAGCTTTGTCTAGCAACCAACTTTTCAGGCCCATTCTTTGAGAGCCACTGAAATGTTGTGGTAGTTTTGTTGACTTGTTAAGGTTTTTCATTATTTTACTCTATTCTACATGTCTAACTGTATTTCCCACCATTCTCCCTATGGATTCTATAGAACCACTACTGATTTCTCAAATGTGATGGGTTCTAAATTACCTCATTATTTTACACATTCTCTCTTCCTCATTTCTTCTTTGTTAAGCTATAGATTAACTCCCATAGGTAGTTAGAAGTTTCCTCTACTGTTTCCATAGCACTTTCTAATTTTTTTTCCCCTCAGAATTTGGATTTCTAAAGCAATCAAACATCAAAAATCATTAAATCAGAATGCTTTTATAAGATGAGGAAAGTTTAAGGAAATATATAGCTAGAGACCATTCATATTATTATATCACTGTTATTAGTAACTAAATAATCTCAACAACTGTGAATAGAAAACTTACCATAAAGTTAGATCTTTCAATAAACTTTGCATAGATAATGAAAGTATTTGCCATTATAAGCCTTCATTTTGCTTTCTCTGTGGTCAGCAGCTTCCTCTATCACTTCCATTAGTTATCTATTTACCTGGCTTAAGAGATAATGATAATTACATTGCCATTTGCTTTAGTCTCCTGAAATAGGAAGTTAAGAGATTAGCACATTGTACTGCAATTATTTTCTAGTATGTTTCCATTCGAACTAGATTAGGAACTCTAAAAAGAAATAGTGTTCTTATTTATGTTCATATCTCAAAGCTCCTGGTATTTTAGAGGCTTAATAAATTACTAGAGGCCCAATGCATGAAATTTGTGCAAGGGGCTCGGCTTCCGCCATTGCGGCTTCGTTCTGAAGGTTGTCAGTTCTAATTAGCATATTACGCTTTTATTATTATAGACTAGAGGCCCAGTGCACAAAAATTTGTGCACTCGGGGGGAATAAAGGGTCCCTCAGCCCGGCCTGTGCCCTCTCACAGTCTGGGACCCCTCAGGGGATGACCACCTGTTGGCTTAGGCCCGCTCCCCAGGGGATTGGGCCTAAGATGGCAATCAGACATCCCTCTGGCAGCCCAGCAGCCCTTGGGGGATGTCCACTTGCCAGCGGGGAGCAGGCCTAAACTGCAGTCAGACATCCTTAGCGATGCTGAGGAGGCAGGAGAGGCTCCCACCACCACCGCTGTACTGGCAGCTATCAGCCTGGCTTGTGGCTGAGCAGAGCTCCTCCCATGTGAGAGTGCCCTGACCACCAGAGGGCTGCTTCTGCATTCAGCATCTGCCCCCTGGTGGTCAGTATGTGTCATAGTGATCAGTCATTCCCAGTCCTTCTGCTGTTAGGGTCAGCTTCCATATTACCCGTTTACTATATAGGATAGAGGCCTGGTGCACAGGTGGAGGCTGGCTGGTTTGCCCTGAAGGGTGTCCCGGATCAGGGTGGGGGTCCCGCTTGGGTGCCTGGCCAGCCTGGATGATGGGCTGATGGCTGTTTGCAGCTGGTCACACCCCCTTCAGGGTGGAGGTCCCGCTTGGGTGCCTGGCCAGCCTGGATGAGGGGATGATGGCTGTTTGCAGCTGGTCACACCCCCTTCAAGGTGGGGGTCCCCACTGGGGTGCCTGGACAGCCTGGATGATGGGATGATGGCTGTTTTCAGCTGGTCACACCCCCTTCAGGGTGGGGGTCCCCACTGGGGTGCCTGGCCAGTCTGGGTGAGGGGCTGAGGGCGGTTTTCAGGCTGGTGGGTGACTGAAGCTCCCAGCCTCTCCTTTTTTCTTTTTTTTTATTATTCTGGGATTAATTTACCTTCTATAGCTGTCACTGGAGCTGAGAGCAGGCTCCAGCTCTGAGGCTGTTGCCGGCTGAAAGCAGGTACCTGGGTTTGTTTAGATTCTATAATTGAAACTCTGTTGCCATCACTGGCCGCTCTAAGCTCTGAGGCCGCGTTAGCTGAAAGCAGGTTTCTGGGGTTTGTTTAGGTTCTATAATTGCAACATTGTTTCATCCGGAGCTCAGAGCTGAGCTGCGGCAGGCGGGGAATGTTGACTTCCTCCATCACTGGAGTAAGCAAGCCTCATGTTCATGTTCACTTCACCTGCCTGGCTGCCAGCCGCCATCTTGGCTGGCAGTTATTTTACATATCTCGCTGATTAGCCAATGGGAAGGGTAACAAAGTTATGGTTAATTACCATGTTTCTCTATTATTAGATAGGATGATTGAACCAGAGGCTAGTGCACGAATTCGTGCATAGGTGGGGTCCGGCCAGCCCGGCTCTTCGGAAGAAGGAGATGGCAGAAGGTTGGCTGGCCGGCCCACCCAGATCGGGGCTGATCAGGGCCGGTCAGCTGGGGGGAGGGGCCGAGAGGGAATGGGCTGGGGGACCGATCAAGGGTCAGGGGCCATGGGAGGTTGGCCAGCCAACCCCACCCCCAATTGGTTTGGAGAGGGCCAATCGGGGGCAGAGCTGGCTGGGGCGAGGGGCTGCAGGCCAATTGGGGTGGTGGGGGCTGATTGGAGGTGGGGCCGGCTGTGGGGAGGGGCTGCAGGAGGTTGGCCGGAGGTTCGCTGGCCACAGTGGGCGTCATAGTGACTGGTCATTCTTGTTGTTACGGCATTCTGGTTGCTAGCTTTTTATAGATGAATGCTCATTTGTTCACAAAATAAGAGATACCAATGCTAGCTGTTTAACCAAACAAAATGCTGAAAGATAGTGAGAGAAATAAAATATAAATTATGACTAAATGTAAAAATGTATAGGTCTGTATCACAAGTCACTTACTAAAGTTGTAGATCTGCCATTTGGGTTAGCAGATAACTGAGATGCAGAGTGAAAATAGAGTCATTTCAGCAAGGAAATAGGACAATAAATCAAGAAGTTAGATGAAAGTTCATTTATTCAGTAAATAATTGCTGAGTGCCTATTATGTATAAAACATAGTGCCTACTCGTAAATTAAAGCAATGAAAAAAGTAGTTCCTAAGCTTATAGGCAGAGTATCAACTAGTAAATATTAAAAGCAGAGAGGGCTTCAGACTCAAGACAAACTGAGCATCCCGTATGCTTGGGGTTTTTTGTTTCCAATACTCTTTAGTAATCCTATCTGATAATAGAGAAACATGGTAATTAACCGTAACTTTGCTACCCTTCCCATTGGCTAATCAGCGAGATATGCAAATTAACTGCCAACCAAGATGGCGGCCGGCAGCCAGGCAGCTGAAGCGAACATGAGGCTTGCTTGCTTCAGTGATGGAGGAAGCCAAGGTTCCCCGCCTGCCGCTGCCCAGCTCTGAGCTGCACTCTAAGAAACAATGTTGCAAATATAGAAGCTAAACAATCCCTAGATATCTGCTTTTAGCAGTGGAGGTCTCAGAGCTGGAGCGGGCTCTCAGCTCCAGTGACAGCTATAGAAGGTAAATAAATCTCAGAATAAAAAAAAAGGAGAGGTTGGGAGCTTCAGTCGCCTGCCAGCCTGAAAACGGCCCTCAGCTCCTCACCCAGGCTGGCCAGGCACCCCAGCGGGACCCCCAACCTGATCCAGGACACCCTTCAGGGCAAACCAGCCGGCCCCCACCCGTGCACCAGGCCTCTATCCTATATAGTAATATGCCTCCCAGCACCGGGATCAGCAGAGCCGCGAGGCCTCCCGGCCTGGGATCAGCAGAGCCTCCCAGCACCGGGATCAGCGGAGCCATGAGGCCTCCCGGCCTGGGATCAGCGGTGCCACGAGGCCTCCTGGCCTGGGATCAGCGGAGCCTCCCAGCACCAGGATCATCGGAGCCGCGAGGCCTCCTGGCCTGGGATCAGCGGAGCCTCCCAGTCCCGGAATCAGTGGAGCCGCGAGGCCTCCTGGCCTGGGATCAACGGAGCTGTGAGGCCTCCCAGCACTGGGATCAGCGGAGCCGCAAGGCCTCCTGGCCCCTGGAGCAGCGTGACAGGGGGCAGCGCCCAAACCCCCTGATCGCCCTGTGGCTGTGTGTGACGGGGCAGGGCCACAATCTCCCTATCCACCCTGCTCTGTTCATGACAGGGGAAGTCGCCCAACCCCCTGATTGGCCCTGCTCTGTGCCTGATAGGGGGGAGCTCCCCAAACCCCTGATTGGCCCTGCTCTGTGTGTGACAGGGTGCAGCGCCCCAACCCCCCCATGGGCCCTGCTCTGTGTGTTACAGGGTGCGGCACCCCAACCTCCCCATCAGCCCTGTCCTGAGTGTGACAGGGGGGAGTGCCCCAACCCCCTGATTGGCCCTCTCTGTGTCTGATAGGGGGGAGCTCCCCAACCCCCTGATCGGCCCTGCTCTGTGTGTGACAGGGTGCGGCGCCCCAACCCCCCCATGGGCCCTGCTCTGTGTGTTACAGGGTGCGGCACCCCAACCTCCCCATCAGCCCTGCCCTGAGTGTGACAGGGGGGAGTGCCCCAACCCCTTGATCGGCCCTGCTCTGTGGGTGACAGGGGGTGGCACCTCAACCCCCTGATTCGCCCTGCTCTGTGTGTGACGGGCCAGTGCCCCAACTCCCCTATCGGCCCTACTCTGTGCGTGACAGGTGGGAGCTCCCCAGCCCCCTGATCGGCCCTGCTGGGTGTGTGACAGGGTACGGAGCCCCAACCACCCTGATGGGCCCTGCTCTGAGTGACAGTGGGCAGCGCCCCAACCCCCTGATCGGCCGGCTCTGTATGTGATGGTTGGCGCCACAACCCCTTGATCCGCCCTGCTCTGTGTGTAACAGGGGCTGGCACCGCAACCTCCCCTTCGACCCTGCCTTGAGTGTGACAGAGGGCGGTGCCCCAACCCCCCAATCGGCCCTGCTCTGAGCCCAACCAGGGGCTGCAGGGCAGTCACCTAGGGATTGGGCCTGCCCTCTACCACCTGGCAGTGGGCCTAAGCCAGCAGGTCGTTATCTCCCAAGGGGTCCCAGACTATGAGAGGGCACAAGTGGGGCTGAGGGGGAACCCCCCCCCCCCGCCAGTGCACAAATTTTTGTGCACCGGGCCTCTAGTCTATACTAATAAAAGCCTAGGTGGTCCTCACACGTGACGTCACAAGATGGGTGCCACAAGTTGGTCACATACACAGCAGAGGCGGGGTCCGGTGGCTGCTCTGCGCGGTGAGGCCTGGGGGTCCCGCAGCTCCTCGCAGCGTGGAGGAGACAGGTCCCGGTGGAGGAGGTGGGTCGCAGGAGGGGAGGGCAGTTGGGCAATCAGGCCAGCAGGGGAGGGCAGTTGTGGGCAGTCAGTCCATCACAGGAGGGCAGTTGGGGGCAATCAGGCCTGCAGGGGAACAGTTAGTCATCAATCAGGCCAGCAGGGGAGTGGTTAGGGGATGATCAGGCTGGCAGGCAGAAGCAGTTAGGGGCAATCAGGCAGGCAGGCAGGTGAGCAGTTAGGATCCAGTGGTCCCGGATTGTGAGAGGGATCCCAGATTGGCAAGGGTGCAGGTCGGGCTGAGGGACACCACCCACCGCCCCCCCCCCCACCCCCGCACGAATTTCGTGCACCAGGCCTCTAGTAGCAGTATAAAAGCACAAAAAGGTAACAGACAAATATTTCAACAAATTTTTGAAGGACAGAAAACACAAGTGAGAGCTAAACTACCTTCTGGAACACCTTCCAGGATTTTTGGCAGGTGTAACAGATGAAGGGAAGTAAAAGGTGGGCCTGAAAACAGAGATAAAGGTTTGTAATTGGGTAAGCTGTGGTATAGTTGGGCACTCAGGCCCAAATACAGAATGTAAGGAAGATTACTATTTACCTTAGGACAGAATCCTCAGGGCTATTCTCTAAATACTAGAGGCCCAGTGCACGGATTGGTGCGCTGGTGGGGTCCCTCAGTATGGCCTGTGGGTATCGGGCCAAAACCTACTCTCTGACATCTCCCAAGGGGTCCCGGATTGCGAGAGGGCACAGGCCAGGCCAAGGGACCCCTCTTGTGCACTATCGGGGCCGGGGAGGGACCACAGGAGGGCTCCAGGGTGTGCCTGGCCCACCTCGCCCAGTCCCAATCAGCCAGACCCCAGCAGCAAGCTAACCTACCGGTCGGTGTGTCCGCCCCCTGGTGGTCAGTGCACGTCATAGTGACTGGTCAAATGAATGGTCAGACACTTAGCATATTAGGATTTTATTTTATAGGATATTGCCCTGGGGTATTAACACTCTAGAGTAAAACATTCATTCTTTTCCTTTCTTTTTTTGTTTTGTTTAGTGGTTAAAACAAAAAAACATAACATGAAATCTGCCCTTTTAACAAATGTTTAAGGGTACAGTACAGTGTTGTTAACTATATGCACATTGTTATACAGAAAGTCACTGGAATTTTTTCATCTTGCATGACTGAAACTCTATATCAGTGATGACGAACCTTTTGAGCTCGGCGTTTCAGAATTTTGAAAAACCCTAACTTAACTCTGGTGCCGTGTCACATATAGAAATTTTTTGATATTTGCAACCATAGTAAAACAAAGACTTATATTTTTGATATTTATTTTATATAGTTAAATGCCATTTAAAAAAGAAAAATCAACCAAAAAAATGAGTTCACATGTCACCTCTGACACACATGTCATAGGTTCGCCATCACTGCTCTATACCATAAAAAGCAATTTCTCATTTCCCCCTCCTCTCAGCCCCCTAGCAACCACCTTTCTACTCTCTGCTTCGATGAGTTTGACTATTTTAGATAAACTTAATAGAAGTAGAATCATCCTGTATTTGACCAGCCTATTTCATGTAGCATCAGTCCTCACAGTTCATTCATGTTGTATTGTATGACAGGATTTCTTTCTTTTTTAAGTCTGAAAATATTCCATCCTATACCTCATTTTCTTTATCTGTTCATCCATTAATGGACATTTAGGTTGTTTCTACCTCTTGGCTACTGTGATATTGCTGCAATGAAAATGGGAATGCATATATGTCTTTGAGATCCTGTTTTCCAGAAGTGGGATTGCTGGATCAATGGTAGTTCTATTTCTAGTTTTTTGAGGAACCTCCATATTGTTTTCAGTAGCGGATACACCATTTTACATTCTCATCAACAGCGTACACCGGTTCCATTTTCTCCACTAGTGCTGACCATATTCATAATACTATATGAAGTAAGAAATATGAGACATGAATTTTGCCTTCAATAAGTTTCTGTTCCTTCCTCCTGAAATGCTCTTTCTTTCCATCTTTATTTGACTAACATTTTTTCATGGTATTTCAACTCAAATGCTATATTGTCAACAAAGCTTTCCTGACTCCACAAACTAGGCTCATCCTCATATTATAAGATGCCATAGCTGCCCTTCTCTGTAACACTCAGTGTAGATGTAATTTACAGAATTATATGGAGGCATTTATGTATTTTTTATGTGTCAGGTGACTCCCTTATGTGGACACCCTCCTTACCTTACTTGGGCACAATCAGAATGTGTCAGCCTGCCGACACTCACTTTCTCCCCTATATGAAAGTTTTCTCTTCTCTTTTGGACTCCTACACTCTACATGATGCCTCTCTACAAGGACACCTTCCTTACCTAATTTGAACTCCAGCTCTCCAGCGTTAGGTACCCTCCCATACAGTTGCCCCCCTCGTCTTGCGTGGCTCCCAATTCCTCACTCTAAGTCACCCCTTCTCCTAGACTGTCCTCCTCACCCTGCTCAGGTTCTGACACTTCACTACAGGCTGCCCTTCTCACCAGGCACAGGCTCAAACATCAGACTACCACCCAATGTGAACAGACTACCCTCCTATTCCAGTTGGACCCTTATATCCCACTCGGGGCTTGCTGACCCACAGGGATGCCCACCTGGCTTTATCTCTGGCTTAAACATCTCCAGTTTCTTTGATGGATTCTCATATCATGTTATATCTGAGGATAGAGAAATAAGACAGCAGGTGGGCTGCTGGAGTGACTTGGCACCAACAACTCAGAGGGCAGACCAAACTTGATAGGCTAAGGACATGGTCTTTGAGATTGCTCTCACTTCAGACACCAGCTGCAAGTTTAGGTGTCCACAAACTACCCTCACTTCTAACCAGCTGGCTATAAATTTCGGTTCCTGTATTACCCCTGCCAGTTTGATAATTCACTAAAATACGTCATATAACTCAGGAAAGCATTCTACTTATCTTACAGTTTTATTATATAGGATAAAATTAGAACCTAAAGAAGAAATGCATAAGGCAAGATCTGGGAGGAGCCTAGATTTGTAAGACTTCTGTTATTCTCTCCCCATGGAGTCAGGATGCATTACCCTCCCAGAAAATTGATATGTTACAAAATATAGCATATTGCCAACCAGGGAAGCTCACCCAAACTTTAATATCCAAAGTTTTTATTTGTGTTTTATTACATAGCCATGATTGATTGAATCATCATCTCAAGCCCCTTGCCCTTCCCTGGAGATTGGATTTACATCATGTGGCTAAAAGTCCCAGCTCTCTAATCATGTGGTTGGTCTTACTGGTGTGGCCAACTCCCATCCTGAATCTCCTTAGCATAAACTATCTGGGGGCCCACCTTGAATCACCTCATTAACAAACTCTCAGGGCCCACTATGAATAACAGAGACACTTCTGTCAGTGGGAAATTCCAAGGATTCAGAGATCACCTCCCAGGAAATCAGGGACAATGACCAGCCAGATTCCTTTTTCTTATTATTTTGTTTAATTTATTTTTTTAAAGTATATTTTATTGTTGATAGTATTACCGATATCTCCCATTTTCCCCAGCTAGATTCTTTTTTTTTCTTTAAAAATTTTTATTTTTATTTTTTTTAATTAAATCTTTATTGTTCAGATTATTACATTTGTTCCTCTTTTTCTCCCCATGACTCCCCTCCTCCCAGTTCCCACCCCACCCTCCGCCCTCACTCCCCACCCACTGTCCTCATCCATAGGTGCACGATTTTTCTCCAGTCTCTTCCCGCATCCCCCACACCCCTTTCCCCCCCAAGAATAGTCAGTCCACTCCCTTTCTATGCCCCTGATTCTATTATAATCACCAGTTCATTCTGTTCATCAGATTATTTATTCACTTGATTTTTAGATTCACTTGTTGATAGATGTGTATTTGTTGTTCATAATTTGTATCTTTACCTTTTTCTTCTTCTTCCTCTTCCTAAAGGATGCCTTTCAGCACTTCATATAATACTGGTTTGGTGGTGATGAACTCCTTTAGCTTTTTCTTATCTGTGAAGCTCTTTATCTGACCTTCAATTCTGAATGATAGCTTTGCTGGATAAAGTAATCTTGGTTGTAGGTTCTTGGCATTCATCACTTTGACTATTTCTTGCCACTCCCTCTGGCCTGCAAAGTTTCTGTTGAGAAATCCACTGACAGTCATATGGGTACGCCCTTGTAGGTAACTGAGTTTCTTTCTCTTGCTGCTTTTAAGATTCTCTCTTTGTCTTTTGCTCTTGGCATTTTAATTATGATGTGTCTTGGTGTGGTCCTCTTTGGATTCCTTTTGTTTGGGGTTCTCTGCGCTTCCTGGACTTGTAAGTCTCTTTCTTTCACCAGGTAGGAGAAGTTTTCTGTCATTATTTCCTCAAATAGGTTTTCAGTATCTTGCTCTCTCTCATCTTCTGGCACCCCTATAATTCTGATGTTGGTACGCTTGAAGCTGTCCCAGAGGCTCCTTACACTATCTTTGTATTTTCGGATTCTTTTTTCATTTTGCTTTTCCGGTTGGGTGTTTTTTTGCTTCTTCGTATTTCAGATCTTTGGCTTGATTCTTGCGATCCTCTAGTCTGCTATTGGGAGTCTGTATAATATCCTTTATTTCAGTCAGTGTATGTTTAATTTCCAGTTGGTCTTTTATCATAACATCGAGAGTCTGACTAGATTTCTTGAGGCTCTCACTACATTTATCGGTGGTCTCACCAGTCTTTTTGAGAGCCTCACTAAATTTATCGGCGGCTTCTAGAAAGTTCTTGAAAAACCTTAAATGTGTGGTTTTGAACTCCAAATCCGGTAGTTTGTTTTCCTCCATTTCTGTCATTTGTGTCCTGTTTCTTTGTCTCCGCATTTTTTATGCTTCCCTGTGTTGATAAAGTGGTTTTCCGTGCTAAGTTTCCTCTAGGGCCCAGTGGTGCAGCCTCCCCAATTACCTGTGGAGGACACTCTTGGTGCACCTCCTTGTGGTCTTTGTGCACAGTCTTGTTGTAGTTAAGCTTTGATTGTTGTAGGTAACACTGGGAGGGTTTGACCTCCAGGCCAATTGGCTGTGAGAATCAGCTGTGTCTGCAATGGGAGAACTTCTGTGCTGGAGACACCCCTCCGGGGCAACACTTGCTTCAATGAGGCTTTGGTGCTCACTGAGTCTGCCCCCTGAGTGTGTCCCTTATGGATCCAAGGGGCTGCAAACTGGATGGTCCCACTCTGACCACTGGGCAAACCGGCTCCTGGATCTCTAAGGAGGTGCTAATCTAGCCTCTGCCTGAGGCTACCAGCAAAAGGCTCCGTGCATGGCTTGGGCGGGGCGGGTCCCACAGGATCAACAGGGCGGAGCTAGCAGTTATGGCTGCTCTCAGTCCTGCCCTCAGGGGCTGCTTCTCAGCATCCCGGCAAACGCTGCAAGCACCTCCGAGAGAAAGCTGCCCTCGAGTTCCAACCGTTGCCAGACAGTCCCACTTCTCCCGTCTGAGTCTAGCTTCCTAGAGACTTGCTCGGAACTGGAGCTCAGAGCCTGAGACTCCCTCCTGATTGAAAACAACAACCACACCCTCAGCCGCCAGCCCACTCCACGTGCGCCTCTGTACCTCTGTATTTTACTTCCGCACTTCGCCTCTTCTGAGTCTCAGTGTGCTGTTCTCTTTCCTTCTAATTGTAGAATTTCCACTCAGCCAGCCTTCCTGTGCTTCTGGATGATGTCCGTTCCGTCTTTTAGTTGTATTTTTGAAGTGGTTGTGTGAGGCAGCAATCTCCGGTGTTTACCTATGCCGCCGTCTTGGTTTTTCCCCCAGCTAGATTCTTTATTCCAAGTTTTAGAGGTTACTTTCTAGCAACCAGGAGAAAAGCAAACCAAATTCTTGAAAAGCTAATTTGCTTGCTTCTGTGGTATACATACCAATTTTTTACTTTTAAAATACCTACTTTGTGATTTCCATATTACCTTCCTTGATGATGATATTTGTACAACTAAATAATGGTTATAATGTACTTATCATTTTTTTTCATATAAATGAATAAATTATCAGAAACATTTTAATATTGCTAAATAAAATGATATTGGCGTTGGAGTAATATAATCAAGCTTACGGTGTTTTAAAGTAAAAGTTTTACTTTACTTTTAGTATATTTTGTCCTTTAACTGTCAATTATGTATCTTATTTATTTTAGGTATGTCTTTAGCCTTTCCAGCTTCAGTTCATGATTCTCTGATTTGCAGTAAAACATTTCAAATTCTATATAAAAATGAGGAGGTTGTTTTAAATGATGTTATGATCTTCAAAGTTAAAATGTTGTTGGATGAAAGAAAGGTACATATCTCTTTATATATATTTACATAACTATTTTTTGTAAAACCTCAAGGCATATTTATAACTTTCTATAATATTTTAAAAGTATTTTGTATTTTAATTTTTCTTCAGATTGAAGAAACTCTTGAGGAAATGGGTTTTCTGTTATCCTTGGACCTACACTTTACAGATGGAGATTATTCGTAAGTAGGCAAACAAAACAATTAAAAATCCATAGTTACTCTATTACCTGTTAATATTGGAGTCCTCATTTACTTCTTAGAATTCAGCCTTTCCCCAGTGGTTAGGCCTACTCCTTTGTGCCATGAGCACAAAGTGAAATCAGACAAGACTTATATATTGCTGTCTAATTCAAACATGATACTTTAAAAATTATTTACATTATCAGTTTTTAAAAAGTAATTAAGTAACTAAATGTTTGAATAGTTTACTAGTAAACAGCTTTGCAGAATATTAGCCTTTAGGAAATATTCTATACTTATATGCACATATGTTGCTTTTTCTAGGGCAGATGATCTGAATGCCTTGCAACTAATAAGTAGCCGAACATTGAAGCTGCACTTTAACATCTATAGAGGTCTTCATCATCATGTTAACGTTATGTTTGATTATTTCCACCTTTCTGTTGTGTCTGTTACAGTCCATGCATCTTTGGTTGCACTACACCAGCCACTAATAAGGTAAATTTAACCCAATACCCTGGTTTTTATTAATGTAATATATTTTATTTTTATATTGAAAACAGATACTTTGATAAAGATAACTGAAGAACTAAGGAATTTCTAATTCATAGTTATTTAGTAAATACTTTCATTTTATACTAAAATATCAAATTAATAAAATTGAAGAGCATGGGAACATTTGATTGATAACTTTATTGTTGCAGAAATATGCAGCAGTCATTATCAGATATACTGAACAAGAAAAATGATGCAGTCTGGAAATAACCATACAATATTGTTTAGTGTGAATTTATGTTTTTATGCAGTGCTACACTGTAATTATTCACCCTCTGGAAAAGTATATTCATTTTTTCTTAGATTTTTGTTTCTTGTCTGGGTGGACTAATTTTATCTTCTTAAATCTATACTATACAATAATTCTTGTTTTCTAAGTCATTAGTCAATTTTAATACATCTTGACTAAGTCTTTTAAAATTATTTTATGTATATCACTTTAGCTTAAAAGTGCATAAAATTCTGGATCATAATAAATGCATTGGAGAAATTATTTTTTTTTGTCCACTACCCTGGGGAGATACAATTTCTTTTATTAATGTAAGAATACAATTCAAGCTCTCGTTTTTACAGTAAAACATTATCCTTATGGTATGGGCAATTCATGGACACTTTTCAAATCAGTAATATATGAAAAGACTCCAAATTGATTGGATTTTTAATTGTCTATAATTTCTGACACAAATCTGATTCAAACAACTGATATTAGGGATGATGCTTAAAGGTTATGATATTAGACTAATTTATCAGAACACGGAGTCGGTAATTTTGTAGAATTATCCGCAGAATTTGCAGAAGACCACCACAATTTATTTACTTATTTATTTTTAAATATATTTTATTGATTTTTTACGGAGAGGAAGGGAGAGAGATATAGAGAGTTAGAAACATCAGTGAGAGAGAAACATCGATCAGCTGCCTCCTGCACACCCCCTACTGGGGATGTGCCCACAACCAAGGTACATGCCCTTGACCGGAATCGAATCTGGGGCCCTTCAGTCCGGAGGCCAACACTCTATCCACCGAGCCAAACCAGCCAGGGCAAAACCACCACAATTTAATATATTGCCCACAAGTAAGAGCCTCCTGTGGCATATCTTTACATTGTTTTAAAACTGTGAGAACCTCTTCCATTGTGTTTTCCCATAATCTCTTTTAGAGCAGAGAGCCAGGAAGAGTTCTATTTAATTTGCTTTGCCTTCCTTATTCTCTAGTAAGATCTAGTTCTCTAATAAGTAACTAATGTTTGGCCATCTTTGTCTTACCTCTTAGGCCTTTGAGAGTTTGTTCTCGATTGCTTTTAACTTCTGTAAATAGAACCATGTTGCTATTATATATTATTTTAACATAAACTTCCTCAAAATTTTTTAGATTTAGTTTTAATTAATATGTAATAATATGATAACTGAATGAAACTTTCTGACAAGTGGTTTTTGAAATATAACTTTTAAATAAGTAGTATGTAATACTACTTTTATATGAATTGCGTATTAGGTTTTAATGATAAAAGTTTATTTGTTTATGAAAAACATTCCTGTAGTTTTCTGAATCTCTTATTTTTGTATTTTCAATTAGAATCCCTAACTAAACTAAATCTACCATTCCTTTTTCTTTATAGCACCGGCTTAGTTTCTCTTCTGAAAAATATATAGTTCATAGAGGTTAGCTCAGGTTATTAATGTTGCTTTCTAAGGTCCTGAATACATAGAGTAGCAATATTCATACTAATACTAGTGAGTTAAATGTGTGCTTCCTCTTGTAATGCAGCAGTTTTTGCCACAGACTAGTAGGAGAAAGGGACAGCTCATCTCCTAGAGACTGTTTTCTGGAAGGAGAAGACATTTTTGACTCAGAATCAGAAGCCAAGAGGATTAAGTGTTGGCTCTGGTTAGTGACTGGGAAAGAAAATGAGGGGCGTACAACATCTGAGGTTCTGTTCTTTACCTAGCTGCCATGGGCCCTGATATCCCCTCTCTTGCTGCTAGAATTTTGCCCTGAAAGAAGCAACATCTTTCCCTGCCTTTCTTTGCCTGTGCTTGAGAGGCTGGAGAAGGGAAGCAAGGAAAGGGTAAGAGAAAGCTTTTTGCTGGTGGTATGCTGGTAGAGGGGTCATGTTAAGGGTAACATTCCTCATTATTTATGCTTCGACAAGTTTCCTGAAGTTTTATTATAGGTGAATTTTTTATTATTGAAACAAAATGAAAAAAATTTAATTTATATTATTACCCTTTTCTTTAAAACAATTTCTATGATCAACCCAACTATAGCCACTAAATCAGTTATGTAAAATTAAGTGGGGTTAGGATTTCTTTCTTTGCTTGTTTTTTACATAACCTGTTTGTTATATATGAACTAGAGGCCTGATGCACAAAATTTGTGCAAGAGTAGGCCTTCCTGCCGGCACTGGCTTCCCTCTGGCACCCAGGACCCGGGCTTCCCTTGCAGCCCTGGCTTCATCCGGTCTAATTAGTATATTATACTTTTATTATTATAGATTCTTTTAAGTACAACTTTTATAACTCAGTTCTCAAAAATGCATCGTAGCAAGTGGAATTTACCATTGACTTGCTCCCTTTTTTACTGGGGATTTTGATTTTGCAGATGAAAGCTATTCTCTGCTTATGGCAAAACTGACTTACTTTCCTGTCTTTTCCCTTTTTTCACACTGCTAAATAGTCCAAATGCTTTGGCCTATGTATGATTAGCTAGTACTTTATCTCAAATAATATTGTGTATGATTTTTAAACTTTCAAACAGAATAGACTTCTTATTTGTAGAATTTTATATGAAATGTAATGGTAATACTAACAACAGTGGTTCATGTAATATATGGTTGAGATGGTGCCCTGAAGCACATATAAAGAAAATCTTAATAGAGTTCATAGCCTTTTAGTGAAGAGAAGGAAAATATCTTTTTTTGAGAAATAGAGGCAACAAATAAATTTAGTAATTTCCCTACTCTCTACTTCTCTGTGTAGTATCCTTATTTGATTAAGTGTTAACTTTATAAAGTTGGTAACCAGTTCTGAAAGATCAGTATTTCCAAATTAAAGCTTGACCCTCATTTGTCATTTAGCTACTCTGGATCCGACTGTTTTGTCTTTAGGATCCCTGAGGCCCAGTTATAAAGAAGTAATCTCAAGCATCTAACCTTAGTTTTTAAAAATGTATATTCACTAGAGGCCCGGTGCACAAAATTTGTGCACTGGGGGTAGCGGGCGTTTGCACCCTCTACGATCTGGGACCCCTCAAGGGATGTCCGACTGCCGACATCCCTTTCACAATCCGGGACTGCTGGCTCCCAACTGCTTGCCTGCCTGCCTGATTGCCCCTAACCACTTCTGCCTGCCAGCCTGGTCACCCCCAGCCACTCCTCTGCCAACCTGATCAACGCCTAACTGCTCCCCTGCTGGCCTGATCGCCCCCAACTGCCCTCTCCTGCCGGCCCGATCGCCTCCAACTGCCCTCCCCTGCCAGCCTGATTTTTCTCCCAAGTGCCTTCACCTGCCAGTCTGGTCACCCCTAACTGACCTCCCCTGCAAGCCTGGTTGCCCCTAACTGCCTTCCCCTGCCAGCCTGGTTGCCCCTAACTGCCCTCCCCTGCCGGCCTGGTTGCCCCCAACTGCCCTTTCCTGCAGGCCTGGTCCCCCCCCCCCCCAACTGCCCTCTCCTGCCAGCCTGGTTGCCTGTAACTGCCCTTCCCTGCAGGCCTGGTCGCCTGTAACTGCCCTTCCCTGCAGGCCTGGTTGCCCCCAACTCCCCTCTCTCCCCTGCAGGCCCAGTCACCCCCAACTGCCCTACCTCCCCAGCAGGCCCAGTTGCCCCCAACTACCCTCCCTGCTGGCCTGATTGCCCACATCTGCCCTCCCCTGCCGGCCACCTTGTGGCCACATGGTGGCGTCCATCTTGTGCGAGGATGTGATGGTCAGTTTGCATATTACCTATATTATATAAGATTGTGTCTTTTCATAATCATTCAAATTACTAAAGGAAAAATTACTTTGGAATACTTTAGAAATCATAAACTTGCTCGCTAACCAGTTTGGCTCAGTGGATAGAGCATCAGCCTGCGGACTGAAAGGTCCCAGGTTCGATTCCAGTCAAGGGCATGTACCTTAGTTGCAGGCACATTCCCAGTAGGAGGTGTACAGGAGGCAGCTGATCGATGTTTCTCTCTCATCGATGTTTCTAACTCTCTATCCCTCTCTCATCCTCTCTGTAAAAAATCAATAAAATATGTAAAAAAAAAAAAAGAAATCATAAACTTGCAAAACCCTTGCTTTTTATTCTATTCCTGTAAGACTTTTCTTTTTAAATATTTAACTTATCACTCAGGTAGACTTTTGTGACCATAATGTACTTACTCCTCCAGCTTTCCTCGCCCTGTGAAGACTACTTGGTTAAATAGAAATGCACCAGCACAAAACAGAGATTCTGTGATTCCAACTCTTGAAAGTGTGGTCTTTGGTATTAACTACACAAAACAGCTATCACCAGACGTAAGAACTGATATGTTTATAGATCCTTTCTTCCTTCTTATTTCAAATGAGATGTTTCTATAATGTTTTGTCTGTGAATGCAATATTTCTTTTATATTAATGTTTTGAGTTCAACAACTTAATAGACCTAATTAAATGTGACCCTAACAAATTGGTTGGTTTCAGTTGTTTATTTTGAAATTTTAACTGGATACTTCAAGATTTTACCAAATTTAATGGTTAGAGATTTTTGCCTTTATAAACTTATTACTGGCACCTCTTACTCTCTTAACAGAACTGGTAGAATCATTCTAAACGTGCCTGTAAAGAACATTTGGCATAGTTAGACTCAACATGCAGTAGTACAAGTATAGCCATTACTCCTCTGAAAGGAGAAGGGAATCTATATATATATTTATATAAAAGGCTAAGTGTCCGTCTGACCGGTAGCTATAATGCGCACTGACCACCAGGGGGCAGATGCTCAATGCAGGAGCTGCCATGACACTCACTGGCCATTTAAAAATAAATGGCACCACGGACCTGGCACCGACAAACCAACACTCAGCTTCCCCCAAGTGGGACACAGGCACTGCCACCACCCCGGAGCAACACCCCACCAAATCGCAGCCAACGCTGCCAAGACCCCAGGGCGCAAAATGAGGCCCACAGCCCAACCCAAAATGGTCACTGTGGGCTCCATGTAATGACGTCACATAGCAACGCCCGGCTTCCTCTCCCTAGCAGCTAGTCTCCTTGGAGCTTCTTCAGCCCAGGAACACGACTTGCTTAATAGCCAGGTGCAAATATTTCACACTTTAACCAAATGTCTGTGAAGCGTTTTCCCATGCCTCATCTCATTTGGTCCTCACAGAACTCCTGGAATAGGTAGATAGGAGACTCAGTAGAATCCTATTTTTTTTCCATTAGCTGGAAAACGGAGATTTAGAACGTTTAGAAACTTGACCTGACTGAAAAGAAGTAAGAAGTGGTAGAACTTGGAAATGACTTCAGGTTTTCTCTCACTGCACAGAATATAGTCAAACAGTGCTGCAGTTAAATATTTTATCCTTTGTTCTCCCTGTGTGATCTACAATAATAATCTGCTTTGTGTTGATATTTATTGCTGTGTTTTTGACAATTACCTGAAAGAGAAGTTGGGGTGCTTCACTGGGCTGGAAAAAGTATAGCTACATCAGAAAGCAGGTCTAAGTAAGCAAGTTTATTCTATACATATAAAAGGCTAAGTTGACTCATGCATGCATGATACATATAAAGCTCTCGCTGGCGCCAATCGCACGTGTGTGTTTCGATCTGTCATTGTCGATCATGAATTTGGTTGACACTTCTATTATAGAGAAAGGGCGAATAGCAATATTAAAATATTTTTTCTAATTAATTTCCTTTCAATGTGCAGGAATCCGTGCACTGGGACACTAGTTATACTATAAAAGCAGAGTGTCTGTCCCTCAGTCCAACTGTAATTTGAACCTCAAATTTTTAAAAAACTAATAATCTGCTTGTTTTAAAAATCTGTCGCTGAGATTGGTAGAGTTGCATTTCATGTTTAAATTGCTTGTATTAAGAACAACTCCTTAAAATATTGCCATATTTCTTATGTCTTAGAATAACTGTAATTAGTAAATGCTTAAGGTTTTTATTTCATTTCTCTTAAGTTTCAAGTGTAACATTTTTTACATATTTGGTTACTAATACTCTATATCCCAAATCTATTCTTTATTTAGGGTTGCAGCTTCATTATTGCAGACTCCTTTCTACATCATGCTTATCATTTTCATTATACACTTTGTGCCACTTTGCTGCTAGCCTTCAAGGGATTGCACAGCTACTTCATCACGGTAACAGAAGAGATTCCCTCTTGTCAGAAACTAGAACTAGGTATGTTAAAGTAGTCAGACCTATCCTATAGTTCAAGTAATTTTCTTCATTTTCATGTTACTAGTTATCAGCTTTGACATAGTTTTTCTATACTAAAACTATAATGTTAAGTGCTTCACTTTTCCTTCTCTCTCAGTTCCATCTTTTTCCACCTTTGGTAATTATTTTCTGCAATTTATGATATTGAGAACTAACTTCTTGATGCTAAGTTTGAAATGAGTCTTTTGATAGATTTTTTAATAAAAGCATATGTTCATATATTACTACAACTATAATCAGAAAGTATACTGGAAAGCAAATGTAATTATAGAATCATGGGAACATAAATTAAATTTATACTTCCAAATATTTAAAAATTGAAAAAGAGGATAGGACATTTTTATGTACATTTGGTTTTAAGTGACCTCAGATCTTATTTCTTTCATTTCATTTCAGAAAATAATTAAACTTTAGTTTTAATCCAACAATAATATTTGCATATATGTTACAGTAGATGATAAAAAAAAGCCATATTGCCTTGCCCGGCTGGTGTGGCCCAGTGGTTGAGCATCTACCCATGAACCAGGAGGTCACGTTTGAATTCCCGCTCAAGGCACATGCCCAGGTTGCAGGCTCAATCCTCAATAGGGGGTGTACAGGAGGCAGCGGATCAATGATTCTCTCTCATCACTGACATTTCTCTCTCTCTCTCTCTCTCTCTCTTTCTCTCTCTCTCTCTCTCTCTTCCTCTCCCCTTCCTCTCTCAATAAAATAAATTTTAAAAAATCATATTACCTTAACTTTGTATGTCATTTGTAGTTTGCAAAATCCTTGTACATATATAATTAAGACAAATTATTGGGATTAGCAAAAATAAGTTTTTATTTAGACTTTCAATGATAGTTTTTTTATAAGCTTTTATTTTAAAATGTCAGCTTATAGCACCATAAAAGCACATTTTAGTGATCTCTTCTGAGTAAATTATTTTTAATATATATATATTTTTTATTGATTTCCGAGAGGAAGGGAACGAGAGAGATAAACATCAGTGACGAGACAGAATCATTGTTCAGCTGCCTCCTGCATGCCCCCTACTGGGGATCGAGCCCACAAACCCGGGCATGTGCCCTTGACCAGAATCTAACCCGGGACCTTTCGGTCCACAGGCCAATACTACACTGAGCCAAACCAGCTAGGACCCGAGTAAATTATTTTTATTTTACATTTGAATAAATCAGGAATTACTTTTTAAATCTTAAATTATTCAGTGTTCTTTGTTTATTTCTTTTGTTACTCAAGAATCTGTCTTTTAACATATTGATGCACTCAAAAATAGTCACTGTTATTGAAAATAATTCTTGGGTTTGAGACTAATTAGCCTATTTTTATAATTGCCTATTTGGGAATGCAAAAGAATTATAAGAAAGTATAATAATTTGTACCTTATTTAAATTCAGCTGTGAGAAAATGCTGGATATTGTGCCATTCCCTATCAGCAACTACTCCAGACGGTTTGATTAATTCCATTAGTTCAGTTCAAACTTTTTTAACTTGACGAGAAGCAGGAATCAGTAGTCTGTTTAGGGTATTTGATGCAAAAATCCCAATGTGTACACAGAAACACAACCAATAGGAATGTGTGTTTGTTCTTTTTTGTGTTCTTCCTAAAGATAACAATGGAAGTGTGGAAGCCTTTTGATTACTATCCTCTGAAATTTTCTTTTTCCTTACTATTATTTCCTATACTTTGAATCCTTCTATTTCCCTTAGGAAAATCCTATAAGAGACTACTCCTTAAAATACAAACTTTTTAAAATGAAAGGATTGTTTGTAGAATAGATGATTTTAGGCTATCACTTATCCTCAATTAATGGAAAAATTATGGTGCATATATTTTTTAACTTGGTTCTTTGGAACTCGGACATATTTTCTTAGGAGAATTATATAATAAACTAGAGGCCCGGTGCACGAAATTCGTGCACGAGGGGGGTTCCCCTCAGCCCAGCCTGCATCCTCTCCAATCTGGGATCCCTCTCACAATCCTGGATCACTGGCTCCTAATCACTCACCTGTCTGCCTGCCTGGTTGCCCCTAACTGCGCCCCCCGCGCTGGCCTGATCACCCCTCACTGCCTCTGCTTGCCGGCCTGACTGCCCCTAACTGCCCCCCTGCCGGCCTGGTCACGCCTAACTGCCTCCTCCCTACCAGACTGGTCACTCCTAACTGCCCCCACCACTGGCCTGGTCACCCCAAACCAAACTGCCCCCCTCTGCCAGCCTGGTCACCCCTAACTGTCCCCCCCGCCAACCTGGTCTCCCCCAACTGCTCCCCCCTCCCCCCGCTGGCCTAATCGCCCCTCACTGCCTCCCCACCAGCCTAATCACCCCCAACTGCCCCCCCCTGCTGGCCTGGTCACCCCCAAGTGCCCTCCTCTGCCAGCCTGGTCACCCCTCATGGCCCCCCTGCTGGCCTGGTTGCCCCACACAGCCTGCTGTTCAATAGTTTGGTCGTCCCTCACTGACCCCCCTGCTGTCCTGGTGGTAGGCAGCCATCTTGTGATGGTGTGAGGGTTAATTTGCATATTACATCTTTATTATATAGGATTTTGGTTAATTTAATGACCAGACCACAAAATTATTAAACCACAATATTAATGAAGGACAGTACCACATACCTGAAAAGTAGTGTTATAAAAAGTAATGGTGTGACACTTAGAAGCCATGTGTAATGATATTTCTATAAGAAAGTTTGTTAATAGTTTTGATGTAGAATTTATGGAGGCTTTAGCTTGTAGTGCTGAAGAGTACATGTTTGGAGCCATTTCTTTTACTAGCTTTGAGACTATATATACAAAGCGAATTCTATTCTAAAGGGGTAGGGAAAATTAAAGGGAACCAGATATGGTGCATGAGTCTGACAGGAAAGATGAGGACATCCAAAAGATAGAGGTGTAAAGCAGCTCTAGGAGTAAGATTTCTTAATGGTATAATTCCCTTGAACTTTTTATGAGTACCTAATATGTCAGGTGATTGAGAAAAAAATAGTGTCTATGTCTTTAAAGAGCTTTGACTTCTCCCCTTCCCTTAATAAGGAATCAGTTCAGTATAGGGATGAATGAGAGAAGCTTACCCGCAAGACAGGGCTTCTTGTGTTTTAAATGTAGAGAGTCATATACGAGATGGGCCTATATGTGCATATATAAGGAAGATGTCTATGAGCATTTAATTTTCAAATAGATTTATATTTGTAAATGGAAAAACACATGAACCACATTTTAACTTAAAAAGTATTCCTCTAAAAGAAAGTGATGTAAAAGAAATCAAGCATATCTTTTCAAAGGCAAAAATTTATTTCAAATGCATTAGACAGTATTAGCACTTTATTGCTAATTTATTACTCTAACTTCAGTGTGATCATGTATTTATAAGGCTTTTAAGTTTCTTTCAGGTAGGTATTGCTTTTTTTTTTTGTCCTATATGTTACTTTGGGCTTCTAGATGCAATGTAGAAAATTTCATAATTAAAAGAGCCCTTATATTTAATTTCAACTTTATTCCAAATTATATGCTTAATATATTTTATCAAAAAATAAAATTCTAAAGCAAACCCAGACTTTAATTTTAATAAGTATATAATAGTAGTAGAATAAAATTATTACTACCTTATTCATCTATTTACTCAAGTATATTTGTTGAATGAATGAATGAATAAAACAGCATAATACAATTTTTGTTGTTACTTAAAGAGTATAAACTATCAACTATTCAAAATAAACTACTGCATATTCTTAGCTATTAATATTAACATTGTTTATTTTTATTATACCAAAATTAAATTATAGGCAATAGATAATACATCCTTAAAACACTTTTGACCAAACATCATCATATTCACCAGTTTTAATAAGTGGACTTAAAGTAGTTCTTGATTAAAGGATTTATTTTATTTCCTTCTACTATTTAGCATTTTTCTTGAGTTTTCAAATAAATATATTTAAAAGTCTTAAACTCCACCATACTTTGAAAAATGTATCTAAACTCTGCTTTGCCTTTTAAAATATGCCTTGAATTCCTTTCTGCTTTTGCCTTTTTATTTTCTCCTAGATAAATGATGTACATTTTTTTCACGGCATGTAGTTAAATATTGGTTTGGTGCCATGAGCTCTTACTGAAAATGGGAGTCACAAGTTCTGGAATCTAGGCTTTGACAAGTATTTTCTGGGCTCCAGTATCTACAGTAGTAAAAGCAAAGGTTTGAGTTAGCTGACCTCTGAGATCACTGCCATTTCTAAAATTCTGAGTCTAAGAAATTAAAACATGAAAATATTGACTATGAAATGTTGAGTGGTGCATACATTTAAATAGAAAAGAATAAAATAATATATAAACTTGAATGTACATCATTTGTAATTCTAATTAACTAATTAACTAACTCAAAGATTCTGCTTCAGAATTCTAATCTAACTGCATTATCAGACCAATGCTAAGTCTATTAATAACAACTTTGGAAATTCTAATAAATTTTGTTGTAAAAAGAGTATAGTAACTAGTGCTGTGTGCAATCCTTACAACTAGCCAAGGCCAACATGCAGGTCCTTTATGAGCGCCTTCTCAGAAGAAAACAGCCACGAACCCAGAAAGACACCTGTCTAGGTATGTTTATAAATAGGTTAAGTAAATAATCCCTCTTAATTAGTATTAAATTTTGCTTTAAATTAGTGTCAAATTTTATAAATATGTATTTATTTATATAGTATGTTTCTACCACCGTTATTTAAGAACTTTTAGAATTTGATTTGTAGATAAGCTTTGGTTAATTTCTTAATTTGTAATATTGAAGTTTTTATTTAAAACTAGAAATGGTAAATGCAAAGATTTCTTTGGCTCTTGCCATATACTTTTAGAATTCCCACAAACAGCACTTTTTGGAAACCATATTTATTGCCAGAATTTGTTGGTTTAATTATATTGCCTTCAATTTATCTTTGGGTACGACTGATGAGAATGAAATGTGGTTTAAAAACTGAAGTTAACTTAATGCATTACAGAAATAAAGAAGAGAAACATCTTCATTATCTGGTTTTGCTTTTTGCATCAATTTGCATTTATTTTTTTATTCTAAATTTAAAAAGCTAAGTAGTATCAGTCAGGACCATCTAGATATGTTACATGTTGTAAAGGAAATATTTTAATCTCCTTATGTTATTGATGTATTTTTCTATATATTTTAGATGTTGGTTATTGACTAGAATTTAATTTACTATCTTTTTTACAAGTATATTGAAAGTTTTTACATTGAGTTGGATAGACCATCACAATTATATTTTTTAAAAGTTATGAAAGGCTACAGAAATAAAAAATAAAATAAAATTACAGTGTTTCCTAGTTTTTAGGATTATGAACAAAAGGAAATTAAGGAGCCAAAATCTTTCTTAACATTTCTCAGATGAAAACTAGCTCAGAAATACTTAAGTTGTTTTAGTTTTCACTAAAACTTAAGAGAGAAAATGATTTTCTTATCAGGAAGAAAAAAACAAAGGTTGAAGATTTATTATGATCACTACTTTGGAATACAATTTTATATTCTCACTAGAGGCCCAGTGCACAAATTCATGCACCAGTGGGGTCCCTGAGCTTGGCCTGCGGGATTGGGCTGAAACCAGCTCTCTGACATCCCCCAAGGGGTCCTGGATTGCAAGAGAGCACAGGCCAGGCTGAGGGACCCCACCGGTGCACGATTGGGACAGGGGAGAGACATTGGAGGTTGGCCAGCCAGGGAGGGACTGCAGGAGGGCTCCAGGGCATGTCCGGCCCATCTTGCTCAGTCCTGATCAGCTGAACCCCAGCGGCAAGCTAACCTACCACCCGGAGCATCTGCCCCCTGGTGGTCAGTGCACGTCATAGCAAGCGATTGAGTGGCCTTAGCATATCATTAGCATATTACGCTTTGATTGGTTGAAATGGGTTAGTGTTCTTTCTAGCAGTAAAAATATACTTCTTCCCAAACAAGTTTAATAAAAACTTAAAAAAAGAATAAGTAAACTAGAAAATATATATATAATTCTCATTTAAACGATTGTAAGCCTATCAATTTACATTTTAAATAATTTTACAGAATGCTACTTATGTAATAAGGCCTATATAAAGAAGGGCGCAGTTTTTAGTTGGGTGGGAAAAGATTTAAAACTAAAGTGTAGTGAATTAAATTATGATTTTTATTAATACTTTTATTAATACTTCTATTAAGATATCTTTGATTCATAAATGCTAGCATTATATTGGCATTTTCTGTGCTATGTTAAAGTATCTGTTGAATAACAGAGTAGATGAATGAATGGATGGATTTAGAAAATTAGATTTTACCCTTTGACCTAATAATCCCACTGTTGTTAACCTATATAACAGAAATAAGAGTGCTAGTATGTAAAGATATATGTACAAGCATGTTTATTGCTATATTCTTAGTGTTAAACACTGAAAGTAAAGATAAATGTTCATCATCTGGCAGAGTGGAATATAGAATAAATTATGAGGTACTCACACCAAGGAATATTATACATCCATTTTAGAAAATGCTTTAGGGCTCCAGATTTTCATGGAGTAGTGCTGAGAAAAAAAGGGAAATTGCAGAAAGTGTGTAAAATATCCCATTTTGTAAAACAGCAACTCCAAAACTCATATATGTATATGTATGTATGTTTGAAAAATATGGAAGAGTATGTTCAAGGCTCTAACCTAGAATTAGCAGGTGGAGCTAAAATAAATTATCTTATGTAAGATAATGATCACATTTGTAGAATCCTATAAAATTGTATATACTAGTGTGTGTGTGTGTGTGTGTGTGTGTGTGTGTATAATGTTAAGAAGAAAAATTAATTAAAGTAGAATTTTAAACTCAAGTAACACTCCTAAATGATTTTTAAATCATTTGAATTCAAAGATTTTGAGGTTAAGTTTTGCTTTTAAACATTCTTTAAGATGTTGGTTACATTGAAGTAGTATGTAACTACTAAAACTAACTTTTTCTAACACAGGAAAAGATCAAGAGTAATGTGAAAATAGGTCTTGGCATATGAAAGTTATGATTTTAATACAGGGTCTGCTGCTGGTTTCTTTTTAATTTTGGAAAACTTAATAGTAGATTTATTTGACAATGAAATGATTTGTGAAATCATATCAGATATCTTTAGTTATCAGTGGGTAGATCAAATTTGTGATCTATTTCTTGGTATATTTTAATAACTAAATATAATTTTATTTATATATTTTGTCAGTTACAAAATATGTGTTCTAGTAGTTTCAGTTACCAGTAGAGTATCTGTTGTTCACATCGTACTTTGGTTGTATTTACTATATAATTGTACCTGCTTATTTTATCAAATTAAATGTTTATCATTCTTTTTATCAAGTAGTGAACGTTCAGTATGTCTTATGAGATAGTAAGTTGATGAGTGAATTCAGGATTTCAAAGAAAGTATTCTTGCCTTTGAGAAGGATCAATTAAACTCTCTTTAAGCAACAAGATTATGAAACTTTGTGTGATCACGACTATGCTATTATAGTTCTTTTAGGATAATTCATTTTGGTTTGATTTCTGAATAAAAATGAAGTATATCTAAATATAGAATGTCAGACCTAGGGAAATTTTTATCTGGAAAAATAAAAAATATGTAATAAATCTATTTTGTTAGTTTCTATATGCCCTTGTAAATATTACCATTTTAATTGCAAATTATGTGTACATCCTTTTTATAGATGGTTATAGCACACATTAAATAAATTAGGATTGTATGGAAAAACTTTGTCTCACTGTTAGACTTATAGAAAAGTGAATATTAAACCAAATTAGAAACTTTTTATTAAAGAGGATTTTGTCATTCATTTTCATTAAATAGCCTATACTCCGGGTATGTTTTAAATATTTTGGGGTTATAAAAATTAATTTTACTTGGAATTTTTAGGAATAGCTTTTGTAAAAAGCAAGGCATGAACACATAAAAGACAGACTACTAATCTTTAGTGGAATTTACAATATGTGAAATACAATAAAACCTAATTACATGTTTTGTCTTTTTTGTGATGCAGCAGTGCATCTTACTTTAGGTATGTAGGCAGTATTTCCTTGACTGTGTTAGCCTCTTATGGGAACTGAAGTACTCCATTTAATAGTCAGAGCATAGAATTTAATGATTATCACATTACCTACATGATTAATGTATTTATGAATATACACTATGTTGACATTTAATTCATTAAATATAGTCAAAACATTTCTTAACCTAGTTTTTAAAAGGTAATTTAATTTATATAATTTCAAAAATAGTTTTCAGATATAACATTGAAATACTTTCTCTAATTGCTCTTTAATCCTTTCAGAGGATATGGATGTGGAAGCTCGACTTACTGAACTATGTGAAGAAGTTAAGGTACTTGGATGTTTAAAATTCATATGATCAAGTTATTTGAGTGGAGTGTGTTTTCTATTATAAAAATTGTGTCTAAGAAAACGTAGTGATTAATTATCTTTCCTAAAATGCAAAGATAAAATTGTTGATCATGGCAGAAGCACAGTCAAAAGACATTTGACTTGAGCATGAAGGTAAATTATCTTTACAATGTGTGTTATTCTGCATATAAGTGAAATAGCAAAGACAACTGATCAAAAGTGTGCTTTTTCTTCAACTAGTTTACTCAAAGAATTTCTGGGAAAATTTTTATTTTTGGGGTTTTTTAAAATTTTTTTTTAATATATTTCTTTATTGGTTTCAGAGAGGAAGGGAGAAGGAGAGAGAGAGAAACATCAATGATAAGAGAGAATCATTGATCGGCTGCCTCCTGCACGCCCCCTACTGGGGATTGAACCCGCAACCCAGGCATGTGCCCTTGGCCGGAATCGAACCCGGGCCCCTTCAGTCCGAAGGCTGACGCTATATCCACTGAGCCAAGCCGGCTAGGGCTGGGCAAATTTTTAAAGCATCACTTAAACTTGCATATTTTTATAAAATGATACTATTCAGAAATGAAAATTTGTTTTATTTCAACAGGTCAAATTTTTGCACAACTTTAAAAATGGTACTTTCAACAAATGTTTCATTATGTGGGAAAATGCTCATATTGTGATATTCAGTGAAAATGGCATAAAAACATCTTTGTAATCAAACGAACTGATTGCATGCTATTAAGTAATGTATATTCCATGTAAGATAAGATAATGAATGCTGTTACAAAAAATACGATACAAATGTAAGATCTTATCCCTACATTAATAAATATAAAAGACCTTCTCATACTTAATTCTAATTTTCTTTTTAACATAAAAGTATTCTGTTATTTACATTTTAAGACTTGTAAAGATTTATATAAACCAGAAGAAGTATAACTTACTTATACTTTAAGGGATTCTTTCCCAATAATGAACATACTAAAGTCCTCTCTCAGAACTGTGGTGCCATGATCCCTGAGAAATAAAATTAATAATTACAAGGTATGTAGATAACCCTCCTTTCAGAAAAGGGGAAAAAAGGGGGGTGGAGGGCAAGCGGGGGTGGGGGGCGGGCGCCATGTACCTTATTCAGCCTATGGTAAGGCCAGAAGAATTCACCTTGTTTGTAGATTATATTAAGTACAGTATTGCTTGCCTTACACAGTGCTATTACTGTCAAATGCTTATCTAAGTCTTCTTTTTCTAAACTTTGTTTAAACTGTTGTTGGAACAATGCTACAAGTTTCAGCTTTCTTTACAGTATATTCTCATCTTTTGTGTGTTCTTAAGAGAGAGGTCAAAAATTTGTCAGCTTCTCCCTGGCCAGGTGTTTCAATTTGTTGGACCAAACAGGTTGCAAGTTTGATTTCCAGTCAGGACAGGTTGCAGGTTCAATCCCCAGTTGGGTATGGAAGGCTACTGATTGATGTTTCTTTCTCACATCAATCTTTCTCTCTCTCTCTCAAATCAGTAAACATTTATAAATCATTCCCTGGGGGGAAAAAACATATTGAATGTTTATTATATGTTGGTGAATCAATATTTACCATGTGTTCACTCTGTTAGCTCTCATTTCAGAATTTTGGAATCAGTCAACATTTTCTGAGTTTATCCATAAATTCTGGGAGCTTTTTCCTAATCTGAAACCTGCAATTCTTTATTCATTCAGTAAATATTTATTGACTGACTACTATGTAAAAACCAAAGTCACAAAAGAGAATAAAAGACTATCTTTTTCCTTATTACTAATTTTGCTGAATTTTTGTCTTATGTGTTTTCTGAGTTAAGGTAGATAAGTGGAAGCTTGGTTTGGGTGGGTGAGGAAAAGTCTGCTGAATTGCAAACTTTTACTTAAAAAAGAAAAGTAAAAACAAATACTGAAATTAAGAGTATGCTGTGTGGTAAGCAACATTTGCAAGGTTTGGGAGGTTTATTTGTCATTTGGTTTTCTTTTAGAAAGGGAGAGTGGAGATATAATTAGTATAATTTGGCACAAATTGAACTTGAGCAACTTTATTTTCATGCCCAAGTACAGTCATCCACTAGGTATAGGTCAACAGAGATGTGATTCAGAGATATAAATTTAGCTGTCCGTAGTATATAGATGGTACCATGAAAGTGACTTTCAACTTCAAATTCGATATACTACTTCTGCCTTCTTTATGATAGGGAAATGAAATCAGCATCTATCTATATATTTAGAGTAGATGTCCTAGTATATTACTAGTAATTGAAGACAGAATTTTTGCAGCAAGGAATTATCTTCCCGAAAACTGGCTATTGCCTTGGAAATAAAGAAAAACCTGTCCTCATAATAAAAAATGCTTGTCCAAAAGAAAAGCAGTCATTCTTGGTTTATAGTGTTTTTTTTTAATTCTTTATTCAGAAATCCTTATTTTATCATTCAAGAAAACCAAATGCTTTTTACAAAATTCTGTATAATATAGTTTCATAGTATAGCCTAGAACTCTTAACTTTTATCATCAGTTTAGGTGAATTTTTAAATACATTGGTAAATGGAATAACTTAATATCACTATTAGAACACTCATAATAGCATAATTGTTTACCTACCTTTCTTTCCTCACTAGACTGAGCTTCTCATATTAATCTTTGTATCTGTAGAATGTTAAGCCCTAACATTTAAAATGTGCTCAATAAACAGTAGATGAATAATATAAAGAGAAAGAACTAAGTGTTTGACAACTCTGTAAAAGAATTATCATAAGCAAAATGGAACGTAGGAAACATAGGCGTGGTGCAAAAGCAGTACTTTAGATAGTCCCTTAGTTCTTTATGAGAAGTTACAGATCTTTTTAAGTTTTTTACATTCACTGGTTGGAGAAAAAAATCTATTTTAAGATTTCATTATCTTTCAAAAGTTTTATAACTTTCAGTATGATTTATACATTGTATTTAAAATTCCAAGTTTTTAGTATTTGAAGTTTATCATGCTGTATAGAATCCTGATTTATAATTTTGTACTGTATTTGACATTATTGCAGTTATAAGATACCTCAGATATTAAAAATATTTGTTAAGTTGTTGAAAATTGCTATAGTAATTATCAAATAGAAAAAAGCCATAGGTCAGTTTTCTTTCTACACACACACACACACACACACACACACATTTCTTTTTAAAACTAAAAATGTGCCTTTGTATTAATATTCTCAATAATGTATTATTTTTAGATGTGTTATAGTAAGTCTCAGAGCAGTTAAGGTGGGGTTTTTTTTCTTGTCATTTCAGAAAATAGAAAACCCTGATGAACTGGCAGAACATATAAATATGAATTTTGCACAGCTTTGCTCACTTCTAATGGCTTTATGGGGACAATTTCTGGAAGTTGTAACACTACATGAAGAGCTAAGGCTATTATTAGCACAAGAGAACCATACTTTGAGGGTAAGTTAAGGAAAAGTGGTATTAGAGCATTTTAATAAGTATTAACATTTATCTTGAGGAATTTCTTATGAGTGAAAAGCCTGATTTTTATCTCATATGTTGATAAATCAGAAAAAAAGACATTTATTTTGTTATTGTCTTATTTCTAAAGGTAATAATATAACAATACAGTTGAGCACATGACCTAACTTAGTTACAATGCCTATTAGTAAGAAAAATCACCTAGATGTAAATAAATAGAAAGATGTATGATACAAATTGACCTGGGAACCCAAGAACAGGAATTCATAGTGTCCTTTGAGACATAGGACATGAGGACAAAAAGAAAAGTCTTAAACTCATTTTTCCCTAGTAAAAGGGTCTTGTATATTAAGACAAATATATTCAACAGGGTTTTTATTGATTAATTTATTTTAGGTAAAATTTTTAAATGACATAACTTTTTTAATTGAAGGAAATTATTGTGTTAAAACTGATACAGTTTTTTATTTCTTTTTTGGGGGGGCGGGGGGGGGGGTTCAAGTTTAATCCCCAATAAGGATTGTACAGGAGGCAGCCAATCCCTGATTCTCATTATTGATGTTTCTATCTCTCTCCTCCCTTCCTCAATTAAAAAATATACCTTAAGCTGAAACCGGTTTGGCTCAGTGGATTGAGCGTCGGCCTGCAGACTGAAAGGTCCCAGGTTCGATTCCGATCAAGGGCATGTACCTGGGTTGTGGGCATATCCCCATTAGGAGATGTGCAGGAGGCAGCTGATCGATGTTTCTCTCTCATCGATGTTTCTAACTCTCCATCTCTCTACCTTCCTCTCTGTAAAAATCAATAAAATATATATATTAAAAAATATATATATATTATATCTTTAAAAAAAGACACTAATTTCTTTTTAAAAAGTGTGAACTATAAAACTGAAAAATATAATAACTGAAATAAAAGCTTACTGGATGGGCTCAATAGTACAGTAGAAATGACAGAGGATAGAATCAGAAAGTTGAATTCTGACCAACAGATTTTACTTAATCTGAACAGCAGAGAGAAAACAGACTGAGGGAAGAAAAAAAAGAAAAAACAGAGCCTCATGGACTTGTGAGACAAATACTACTGTATCCTCAGAAGAAGAGAAAGAATGAGGAACTGAAAAAATATTCAAAGAATTAATGACTGAAAACTTTCCCAATTTGGCAAAAGACATACATGGTGGGGCAAAAGTAGGTTTACAGTTATTCATATAGAAAATAATACAATAATCCTATCTAATAAAAGAGAAACATGGTAATTAGCGTAAAACTGCTACCGTTCCCATTGGCTAATCAGGGCGATATGCAAATTAACTGCCAGCCAAGATGGCGGCCGGCAGCCAGGCAGCTTAAAGCGAACATGAGGCTTGCTTGCTTCAGTGACAGAGGACTCCAACGTCCCTGCCTGCCGCTGCCGGCCTCTGAGTTGCAACTCTAAGCAACTATGTTACAAATATAGAAGCTAAACAAAACCCCAGAAACCTGCTTTAGTCCTCCGGGCTTCAGCCAGCAGGATCGCAACATTGTTTCAAATACAGAAGGTAAACAAAGGCCAGAAACCTGCTTTCAGCAGTGGAGGCCTAAGAGCTGGAGCCAAGCCTCAAAGCTAAAGCTGGCCCAGAATAAAAAAAGAAAAAAGAAAAAGCTTGGGAGCTTCAGTCACCTGCCAGCCTGAAAACAGCCCTCAACCCCTCACCCAGACTGGCCAGGCACCCCAGTGGGGACCCCGACCCTGAAGGGTGTGTGACCAGCTGCAAACAGCCATCATCCCCTCACCCAGACTGACCAGGCACCCCAGTGGGGACCCCCACCCTGATCCAGGACACCCTTCAGGGAAAACCAGCCGGCCCCCACCCGTGCACCAGGCCTCTATCCTATACAGTAAAAGGGTAATATGCCTCCCAGCACCAGGATCCGCAGAGCCGAGAGGCCTCCCAGCACCGGGATCAGTGTGACAGGGGGCAGCGCCCAAAACACCTGATCGCACTGCAGCTCTTTGTGTGACAGGGTGCGGCACCCCAACCCCCTGATCGGCCCTGCTCTGTGGGTGATAGAGGGCGGCGTCCAAAACCCTAATCCCCCCTGCTCTGTGTGTGACAGGGGGTGGTGCCCCAACTCCCCTATTGGCCCTACTCTGTGAGTGACGGGGGAGCTCCTCAACCCCCTGATCGGCCCTGTTCTATGCGTGACGGGGGAGCTCCCCAACCCCCTGATGGGCCCTGCTCTGTACGTGACAGGGTACGGAGCCCCAACCCCCCTGATGGGCCCTGCTCTGTGCGTGACAGGGCGCAGCACCCCAACCTCCTGATTGGCCCTGCTCTGTGCGTGACAGTGGGTAGCGCCGCAACCTCCCCATCGACCCTGCCTTCAGTGTGACGGGGGCGGTGCCCCAACCCCCCATCGGCCCTACCCTGAGCATGACTGAGGGTGGCATCGCAACCTCCCAATCCGCCCTGCTCTGTGCATGACAGGGGGCAGCGCCCCAACTCCCCAATCGGCCCTGCTCTGAGCCCGACCAGGGTCTACACCTAGGGATTGGGCCTGCCCTCTGCCACCCGGGAGCAGGCCTAAGCCAGCAGGTCGTTATCTCCCGAGGGGTCCCAGACTGCGAGAGGGCACAGGCCAGGCTGAGGGACCCACCCCCCCAGTGCACAAATTTTTGTGCACCGGGCCTCTAGTTCTATATAATAAAAGCCTAATATGCTAAGTGTCCGGTCAGCTATTCAGCCAATCAAAGCATAATATGCTAATATTCTAAGGCCGCTCAACTGCTCGCTATGACGTGCACTGACTACCAGGGCCAGATTCTCCGACAGGTATGTTAGCTTGCTGCTTGGGTTCAGCCGATCAGGACTAAGGAAGATGGGCCAGACATGCCCTGGAGTCCTCCCGCTGTCCCTCCCCAGCTGGCTGGCCAACCTCCCGCGTTCCTTTCTGGCCCCAATCGTGCACCGGTGGGGTCCCTCAGCCTGACCTGTGCTATCTTGCAACCCGGGACCCCTTGGGGGATGTCGGAGAGCTGGTTTCAGCCCGATCCCGCAGGCCAGGCTAAGGGACCCCCATGAATTCGTGTACCAGGCCTCTAGTAAATAATAATGCAAGATAAACTTTGTTTTCCATACTCATCACGGTAAACCTATTTTGCCCAATCCTGTATACATATTCACATGTACATGACATTTGAGTGATGAATGGTGCCAGCTCAAATAAATGAAGAGAGGATAAATAACCACTGTGTTGGAATAACAAAGTTTGATCTCTCTCTCTCTCACCATCACACTACAATTAAAAATTAATTCTGGTCAAGTTAACATGGTAAAGAAAAATACCCAATAAAACTATAAAAATGAAAAATTCCAGCCCTAGCTGTTTTGGCTCAGCAAATAGAGCATAGGCCTGCAGACTGAAGGGTCCCAGCTTCAATTCCAGTCAAGGATACATGCCCAGGTTTTGGGCTCAATCCCCAATAGGGGGTGTACAGGAGACAGCCAATCAAATGATTCTCTCTCATCATTGATGTTTCTTTCTCTCTCTCTCCTTTCCCTTTCTCTCTGAAATCAATAAAAAAAATATTTTTTAAAAATCCAGGCAAATGTTTAATATAATTTTGGTATGAAGAGCTTTTACAACTTGAAACCAGTTCAAAAAAAAACACTCAAATTTTGTTTCATTCTCCATCTAACAATGGCAAGAATACAGTATTTCTTGAGATTGTATTTTAACTCTGAATCCTTTTAGTATTTTTCCTCAGATAACTCAATGAAAATTATCATCACCTATATCATATAAGTAGGGTCTTCATAGTTAAGTCTTCAAGTGAAATCTAGTGGCACTTTGTATTTTTTCTTATAGGGCATCAACTCTTGCAAATACCTGTTGAAAAAAATCTATTGAAATTATGTTGGCAGGAAACCAGTTTAATTCATGATTTGTATTTTTAAATTATTGCTTTATATAGTTTTATACTATCTCTAGTAGTTGTCTACTATTTGGGCTGCACATTATAGAACACTTAACCAACAGTGACTCAAATAAGGATTTTTTTTTTTTCACACAAAAATTTTGGAGATAAGGAGTATTGTCATTAAAGTCTAGGTCAATGCCCTGAAATACTCTTTGTGCATAATTCAAAGTTAAAAAATACTTGCCTGGCCCTGGCTGGTGTGGCTCAGTTGGAGCATCCTGTCATACACCAAAAGGCCATGGGTTCAATTCCCAGTCAGGGCATATAACCAAGGTTGCAGGTTCGATCTCTGGTCAGGGTGCATACAGGAAGCAACAATCGATGTTTCTCTCTCTTTTCCTCCCTTTCTGAAATCAATTTAAAATTAAAAATAGTTGCCAGGACTCTAGACATCAGTTCTGCTTTCAATAGAGAAAAGGGGAGAAGGAAGGTATCAGCCACATCCATCTGTCTTAGTGTGCTCAGGCTGCTATAACAAAAATACCATAGACTGAGTGGCTTTAACAACAAATATTTACTTCTCACCATTCTGGAGTCTGGGAAGTTCCCAGTACTGGCAAATTTCATGTCTGACAAGAGCCCACTTCCTGGTTCGTAGATTTTCGTCTTCTCACTGTGTCCTCACATGACTCCAGTTTTCTTGAAATCATTAATTTATTAAATGTTTGGGGAAAATCCACATGGCAAGGGGGAGAAAATGTTCTTTTAAATCTAAATTTACTTAATGTATTTATGTTACAGTAGATTCTCATGTCTGATACCAGTATATATTTGATATTTAAACATTCATAATCCTTAGAGGCTTAGCACAAAAACTTTGCATTCAAGAGATCTAAATTTTATTAACTCCAGTGCAAGCTTCTTGAATTGTAATTGGGAACATTTTGAAAACCAGACAAAATCTAATATCTGCTTCTTCTGTTTAACAAATTAACTGGTGAAATAAATGAAAGGGAATAAATTTTGGTGTCTTTAATCAGTATCGGAACATATGTAAGTTGATATTTAATTCCCACTTGAAAAATTATCTTGCTGCTAAAATCCTCAACAAAGTATTCACAAACCAGATTAAAAAGATCATACACTGTGATCAAGTGGGATTTATTCTAGGGATGCAAGGTTAGTACAATATTTGCAAATCAGTAAACTTGATATATCATATAAACAAAATGAAGGATAAAAATCACATGATCATATCAATAGATGCAGAAAAGGCATTTGATAAAATCCAGGACCCATTTATGATAAAAACTCTCAGCTAAGTGGTAATAGATGGAACGTACATCAACATAATAAAAGCCTTATCTGACAAACCCACAGCCAGCATCACAGACAATGGACAAAATCCAAGAGCGTATCCCTTAAGATCAAAAATAAGACAGGGATGACCACTTTAACCACTCTTCTTCAACATAATACTAGAAGTTTTATCCAGACAAGCAATCAGACAAGAAGAAGAAATAAAAGGCATCCAAATTGGAAAGGTGGAAGTAAAGCTGTCATTACTTGCGATTGACATGATGTATATAGAAAGCCCTAAACACTTCACAAAAAAACTACTAGAACTGATAAATGAATTCAGTAAAGTAGCAGGATACAAAATTAATACTCAGTAATTGATGGTCCTTTTTGTAGACCAATAATGAACTATCAGAAAGAAAAACTAAGAAAACAATCCCATTTACAATTGCAAAAAAAAAAAAAAAGTAATGTACCAATGAATAAATTGTACTTGGAAAATTATAGGATACTAAAGAAAGAAATTTAGGAAGATGCAAATAAGTGGAAGCATGTACCGTGTTCAGTGATAGGAAGAATTAACATAATTAAAATGTCCATACTACTTAAGGAAATAAATAGATTCAACTCAATTCCTATTAAAATAACTGGCATATCTCACAGAACTAAGGTCCCATTTCCTTTATCCCTCCAAGGAAGGAGTATAGTTGTGACTTCAAAGTGGCTAGAATCAAAGCCATTGTCCAGAGATTTTAAATGCTCCACGTTAGGGCATATTCCAATCCAGAATCAGTCTAACTTAGTTCCCATTTATAGTTCTTTAGTCCATTACATGTGGAGTCTGCAATGGCGGAACCATGGTGAATGCAGGAGAACCAAGAGAGACAATACCTTTGTCTAGGATTAAGTATTCCCAAATTTTCATGGGCTTACATTGGCTCCACCACTCTGGTCAATGATCTTTGTCCCCAGGTTTGACTGACAGGCAAGTACCTTCCCTTTGTCACCCCAACTTCATTGGGCATGCATCTATCTCTCCTTTGTTAGACTCCTTCACCCAGTGATCTGCACAGAATGGGCTGGTGGTTCCCTCGGGAGTGTGAAATTGCAGCTTTCACCGAAGCTGCCCAAATGACATGCCTATAATGTCTGGCCTGCTCTTTGCTCCTTTCCTATCTATATATATAAAACCCTACTATGCAAATAGACCGAACTGCAAAACAGCCAGTCGCCATGACATGCGCTGACCACCAGGGGGCGCGTGCGGAACATGGCGGGCGTCGGCAGCAGGCAGCAGAGCATGGAACATGGCAGGCAGCGGGATGGTGGAGCAGGTGAGCAGGGGTGCCAGACCAAGGCGGGGCACCAGTCACTGTAATCGGGGCAAGCCTCTGGTGGTTACTGAAAATTCTTTGCTCCCGTGCACTGCGGTTCCACTCAGTGCTCACAACTGCTGCCGGTACCAGAGCCACTGTTCACACCTGCTGACAGCACCAGAGCTGCCACTTGCACCCACTGCCAACACCCAGTGCCGGTCCCAATCACTCGGTGCACTCAGTGGGTGCGAGTTGCAGCTGCCGGCCCTGATCGCCCCTGAGCGCTTCTCCACCTCCCCCTGCTCCTGAGGGGCGATTGGGGCAGCAGCTGCTGCTCACACTGCTGACAGCACTGGTCCCACTCGCACCCGCTGCTGGCACCGGCCCCAATCACTCTGTGCTGTCAGCAGGTGCGAGCGGGGTCGGCGCGTGGGAGTGGCAGCAGCAGGAGCAGGGCTGCTGGCAGACAGGAGACTGGGGTGGAGGCTTGAGGGGCTGGGGGGCGGGTCGGAGGATGGGCTGAGACCTGCCCCTATGCCTACCACAGCCTCACGGCCCACAGTTCCTTTCACAGTGCACAAATTCATGCACTGGGCCCTTAGTAAAACATATTACTGATATCCTAAGTTTGAATTTATAATTTTAACATTGTTTCTATGTATATCTTTTGCCCCATCAGGTGACAGTCATACTTTAGTTATGCCTACACAATACAGTTAATAGGCTTATTCATTACACATTGCCACAGCATGAAAATATTGACAGGAGAAAATTTATTTTATTTTTTTAAATATATTTTATTGATTTTTTACAGAGAAAAAGGGAGAGAGATAGAGAGCCAGAAACATCAATGAGAGAGAAACATCGATCAGCTGCCTCCTGCACACCCCCTACTGGGGATGTGCCCGAAACCAAGGTACATGCCCTTGACCAAAATCGAACCTGGGACCCTTCAGTCTGCAGGCCAATGCTCTATCCACTGAGCCAAACCAGATAGAGCATTGAGAGGAGAAAATTTAGAAAGAAAATTTTGTATGGTTGCATAGAGGAGAGAAAAAGACTTCCTGGTAATGGAGTCTTATATAGAAGAGATGAAGTAAGTGATTTGGAACACAAGATTTAGAACTTCTCAAATTTTTACTTGAATCCCATGTTTATCACTTGCTGGGTACGTTATCTCAGCCAGGTACTTAATCTCTTTGTGTCAATTTCCTCACTCATAGGGTTTCTATATAGTTTAAATGAAAGAATGGAGCCATGGCTGGGTTGCTAAATGGTTAAGAGTGCCAACCCACACACCGAAGGGTCATGGATTCAATTCCAGTTGCAGCTTCCATCCCCAGCACCCAGTGTGTGTGTGTGTGTGTGTGTGTGTGTGTGTGTGTGTGTGTGTGTGTGTGTCTACCTCCTTCCTTCCCTTCTACTCTAAAAATTAATGGAAAAAATATCTTTTGGGGAGGGAAGGAGGGAGGATGGAAGACAATAATGTGCTTATTTAGCCCAGAGCCTGGTAGGTAGAATGCTGTCAAGAAATGACAGTTATTGTAGGAATCAGAGAAGGTAGAGAAGGAAAAGCAACTAGCCAGTTTTGCACGTCCAGCTGCAACTGCAGGAATCCAGATGACTTCAGGCTGCATTTCTTCATATTTTATAGCCCTCAGGTGAAACATCTCTAATAGATATACAAGCAGAGAGATATTTCTCCTCATCTTTAGTATTAGAGAGGATAGAGGCAGCTGGACGACATTTGAAAGTAAAGACACAAGTTGCGTCCTCATAGATTCCTCATACCTTCCTCTCTCCACCTCTCTCACTGTCTTCTTCCTCTGAAGACGCAATCTCATTAGCTTAGGGAAACAAGTTTAATAAGTCAGAAATTCAACTGGCCACATCAAGATAACAAGTAAAATATATCACCAATTCATTGTATATTTAACACCAAAAAACCCTAAATTATGTTTCCCTTTAGAAAAGAAATTTAGATGTAATATAATTTCAAGATATAAAATCATTTCTCCTTCATGTACCTGCCAAGCAAAACATTTTTCCATCTCTTTACTGTTGCTTTATATTGCTCCAATAGCTGATAGAGCCTTTTCTTGCATAATTAAAATGAAAGGATCAAAATACAAATATAATGGAAGATTCAACCAGTACGTACTCAAGTACTTGCTTCTGTAACGTACCAAGATATATATTTTGGAGGAGTAACAACAATCATCAAAATACAGTTCCTACTCTAAGGAACATTACACATTAGAAAGAAGATAATTCACATATGCAATTATGTTTTAATATATTTGTATTGATTTCAGAGAGAAAGGGAGGGGGAGAGAGAGAGAAACATCAATGATGAGAAAGAATCATTGATCTGCTGCCTCCTGCACACCCCCTACTGGGGATTGAGCCTGCAACCCGGGCATGTGCCCTTGACCAGAATCGAACCTGGACCCTTCAATCCACACGCCGACACTCTGTCCACTGAGCCAAACCAGCTAGGGCTTCACATATGCAATTATTTTAAGGAAAAAAGTGAATGCTTATAATGGCAATCATAATAGCTTATATTTACATACACTTTCCTGATTAAAAACCTCTATCAAATAGTTTGTTTTTATCTTATATATTTTTTCAAAATAATCTACAGAAAACAAGTATTAAGCAGAATTTGAAAATGAATCTTCCATGGCTCAAAGGTGAAATGCCCAAAGTCACACTGCCAGTACATCAGTGAGTCAGTTCAGCTGGCACATACTTGGATGCCTGACATGTGGCATAATGGAAATTCTATGTGATTCTATCATTTTTTCCATGTGCTGGGCTCTACCTGTGGGACTATAATGACAATTAAAATAGCTTATAAGACAAACAGACAAACAGATGTAGTAGTGAATAAAACAAATAAATCTGTAATGTAAACCTAAATTTCTCATTCTACATTCTGCTGTTTCTTTTATTTCACACAGTACCAAAATACAGTGTTTTGGCAACACTGAGGAGGGGATTGATTCTCACAGGGGTGGTTATGGGAGGCCTAATGAAGGGGTTTCTTTCCCGACCATCCCATGCCTGATTGATTTTTTAAATGTGCAATGTTATTCATATTCCCTTTTGGAATTTTTCAGGTACGCAGATTTTCTGAGGCATTCTTTTGTTTCGAACATCCAAGAGAAGCTGTCATTGCATACCAGGAACTTCAGTGAGTAGTAAATCCAACATTAAATGATTTATTTCCTTTTACATTAGATAACTATTTTAGAATTTAGTGACAGAATATACAATATTTAAAATGAAGAAAGAGAAGAATTTGGTGTTCAGATAGACCCTGTTTAATCAAATGGGGTTTAATCTTATGAATTACTTTATGAAATACCCATATAAAGAAGTTTGTTACACTTTATACCCGCCCCCCCCATCAGATCTACTATAACCTTGGTAGTCCCATACAGCTCTGGCTCCAGCCTTGTATTTGGCCATCCTGTTGCATCTTTATTTTCACAGGTCAGAATTTCTTACATTCATTATTACATATTGCAGGTTTTCATGAGTAGTCTGACTGTCACTGTGTTCTGTTATATCTGCTACTGAGTATATTTCAGTTGCCTTTCTTTGGCTTTAAAGAATATTTTGAGGAAATTTCACTGAAAGAAGTTGGACATAAAAGAGTAGATATAATATGATTCTGTTCTGGAACATGCAAAACTAAGGTGAAAAAGTCAGAACAGTAGGTGTCTTGTTGTTGACTTGGGCTGGGAGTATGACTGGGAAAACATGAGGATACTCTCTGGGTAGATGAAAATAGTCTGTATTATGTATGCATTTGTCAGATAGCCAAGATTGGTATATTTCAATAGATGTTAGTTTACCTAAAAAATAACTATAAATAGTAATAGAGTGTGGGGAAAGGTAGTGAGTAGGGGTATAGATAAAACAAGAAGGACACTGTTAATTGTTGAGGCTGAGTGATTGGGTTTATTAATCAATATGAGTTAAGTATAGCAATAGAAATGGAATACATTTTTTTTTCAACACTGCCATCAAATCATTAGTAGGCATTTGAGTTTTCTTTTTTATTCTATTCTCAGCAAATTAGGGAATTCATACATCAAGCATAGATAAGTCACTGAAATAACATTAAAAAGTATAAAAGAATGTAATGGAAATTAAATAAGTTTTTAATAAACTATAATGTTATAAGCTAATAATTTATTGTCAACAAACTAATTTTCATCTTACCAGTTTTTCTCTGAACAAAGAGTTCTTTCATAAAGGAGGTTACATCTTGAGGAAGGAGCATAGGAGTGGTGAGGGGAAGGGGAATGGGTATAGAGTCTGTAAAGTGGAATTAGGTGTAATTTTTTAAAATTACAGTCTGACTTAAGAAATATTTTTCAGTGCTCAGAGTCATCTACAGATGTGCACCGCTATCAAAAATACTTCCTTCTGCAGTTCTCTTCCACCCCTACCTATTGAATGTAGTGAATTAGATGGAGATCTCAATTCATTACCTATAATCTTTGAAGATAGGTATTTAGATTCAGTTATTGAAGGTAAGTATAATCTAACTAAAATATAAGCTGTTGTGTCCATTTTCAGTATATTCTTCCTAATATACATAAAACCATTCCCTAACGTGGGTCCTTTTCTTTTCCCTTCCAGTTTTACTTATTTTTGAGGATATTAGAAAGTTATAGTCAGAAAAAGTAGTCTTAACCATATGAGTTCTCAGACCTTGTTTTAAATCTGAATCTTTTTTTCTTTGGATAAAAGACTTAGATGCACCCTGGATGGGAATTCAGAATCTTCAGAGATCAGAGTCCACTAGAATGGATAAATATGAGACTGAAGAAAGATCTATAGCTGGACTTTCTAGCCCAGAGGTGAAAATCAGACCTGCTGGTGCCTCCAGTTTTTGCTATACGGAAGGTGAAAAGCAGCTACCAAAATCTCTAAAAGGAAAAAATGAAGAATCAAATAAATCCAAGGTTAAGGTCACTAAACTCATGAAAACAATGAAACCTGAAAATACCAAAAAATTAATAAAACAGAACTCTAAGGATTCTGTGGTTTTGGTAGGCTACAAATGTTTGAAAAGTACAGCATCAAGTGATCTCTTTACATGCTTTGAAGGCAATCCTTCACATAGTCAGAAGGAAGGTCTGGATCCCACAGTATGTGGATATAATTTTGACCTAAAGACCTACATCAGACAGACAAGTCAAAAGGAAGCTAGCTATTTGCCAACCAATAGAACTGAACAAAAGGCTTCAGATACTGAAAATATGCAGCCAGACCTGTTTGATCCTTTGAACTCTGGCAGCCTAAATCTTTGTGCAAATTTGTCCATTTCAGGTAAACTTGATATCTCCCAGGACGATAGTGAAATCACACAAGTGGAACTCAATGTGGCAACCAGAAGTTTATCAGACGATTGCCATGATCATCAAGCAATTCCATCTTCAGGAGTTAGAACAATTGAAGTAAATCCCAATAATAAAGATCCTTTCAGTGCTGAGAAAAAAACTGTTAAAATAGGTCCCTGGACAGAGCTTCACCAAGATGAAATACTTGTGGATAGTTTACAGCTACCCAACTTTGAGTCTTTAGAATCTAACGGTAAATCTCATTCTATAGACGTAACACTTGAAAAGGAATCTTTGCAGGAAGTTAAGTGCTCTACAGTTGGAGAATCATTAGCTAAGTTAAGAAGTAATCAACCTGCTTCTTCTACAAAAGAATATCATGTTGTAGTAAGTGGAGATACAATTAAGTTACCAGATATTAATGCCACATATGCCTCATCTAGATTTTCAGATTCAGGTGTTGAAAGTGAACCAAGTTCTTTTGCAACACATCCTAACCCTGATGTAGTGTTTGAACTTGTGCAAGGGCAAGGTCCTTACAATAATGAAAGATTATTTCCTCCGCTTTTGATGAAACCTGATTATAATATAAAATTTTCATTAGGAAGTCATTGTACTGAGAGTACAAGTGCTTTAAGTGAAATACAGTCATCTTTGACATCCATAAACTCTCTACCTTCTGATGATGAACTGTCACCTGATGAAAATTCTAAGAAATCTGTTGTGCCCGAATGCCATTTAAGTGATAGCAAAACTGTTTTAAACCTGGGAACAATTGATTTGCCAAAATGTGATGCTAGTAAAAACTCAAGTATTGTTTTACAACAGCAGAGTGTCATATTTTCAGGGCATTTGGACAATGACACTATAGCAATAAATTTCTTAAATCCAAGCACTACAGATCCTTTACAAATTGTTTTTTCAGATGAAGATACTTCCAGTGATGTGAAAAGTAGTTGCAACCCCAAACATAATTTGGACACTATGTGTAAAGACTCCCAGAATCCTGATAAATCTAGTAACCCTGCAGGAACAGCAGTTACATTAAATTCAAAAGCGGTTTGTTTAGGCTCCCCTTGTGTTGTTTCAGGTTCCATTTCTACTCATACAGAAGTTAGTGAAGATAGAACTGTGAAAAGAAAAAATAGTGATGTATTAGATCTCAAACAAATAAATTCAGAAGCCCCTGCAGTTATAAGTGAAACTCACCTGGGTACAAGTGACTTGTTTTCAGCTAGTCCTGATATGGTAAAACAAGGGCTAGTGGAAAATTATTTTGGCTGTCAAAGCAGTACAGATATTTCTGACACATGTGCTATTAGCTACAACAATTCAGTTAGCCCTCAGAAGGAAACTCCTGAAAAAGGAATTAGTAATCTCCAGCGGGAACAGGGTGAAAAGGAGGAGGAGGAAGAGCAGGATCAACAGATGGTTCAAAATGGGTATTATGAAGAAACAGATTATTCAGCTTTGGATGGAACTGTAAATGCTCATTATACAAAGAGCGATGCACTAGAAGAAGAAAGACTTATAAAATCTGAAAACTTAAACAGCGAATTTCTGAGGGATGGTATAAATATGCCTGCTGTCTGTACTTCTGGTTGTTTGTCCTTCCCATCTGCACCGCGAGAGTCTCCTTGTCGTGTTAAGTATTCTTCTAAAAGTAAATTTGATGCCATTACAAAACAGCCAAGCAGCACTTCTTTCAACTTCACTTCATCAGTTTCCTGGTATGAAAATTCACCAAAACCTCAAATACAAGCGTAAGTAATGGAGCACAATAACATGTCCTAATAAATAGAGCAAGAGAAACATATATTTTTATATGTTATATTAATATTATAAATATATGTATTTCTCTGGTAATATATATTTCATATTCTCTGGTTTCTATAATACAAAAGTGTTTCTTTGATTAGCTATCTGAAATGGAGTAATGAACTCATACAACTTGACAGACCTGTAATTCTCCATGTGATTGTCCTGTTCTATAGGCTAGACATTCCTGATTTTCATTGCTGGTTTTTTGTTAGAAGTATGGAATAATTGCAGTTAAAACTCTTTTTTCATTACTACCTTATTGTGCCCCATTAACTCCCAGACAAAAGTTAGGTTTTATATGTGCATCTAGCAAATAAGGGTAATATTAGTTAATGAATAAGAGGTTAGTAGAAACTTCCTAAACCTATCAGACCCAGATTGCCTCAGCTAAGTAAGGGTTTCCAAAATTGAGATTTCATGGACCAATGAAAAAAAAATCCAGAAAAATTTGAGGATGATATAGGTTTACTAGCCTGGCACTGGCTTTCAAAATATTCTGCCTTTCTCCAGATGAAGATATAATCCCTCAAGTGAAAGGTCTGGGCATACCTATGGTAGATTTTTTAAATCCCCAAATTATTATGATTATACACATAATTAAAATCCAGAGTTCTTAAAGCTAATGAAACCAGATAGGTGATAACAGCCTATTAGAGAATTATAGTATGCTAGAAAACTGAAGGTTATATCACCATCTGGGTACCTCAACTGTTCCTGAGACATTAATGAAAAACATGGTCTATAGGTCTTCACCTAGTGTATCCTACTCTGTTCAGCTTCTTTGAATTTTATTTTTATCAATCTAAATGATATAATGTTAAAATAATTTTTGATGTTTGCAGCATCCAAGTTGAATAGTCACTCATTCCAAATGAATATATGTCGCCAATATTTAGTCACATCCCCCTCTTGGTTCTGCTCCTTCCGATTGATATGTTTAGAGAAAAATATAATAACTTAATTTACCAAATACTATAACTACCAATCTTACCATTACACTTTATACAACAGCTCCTTCCCTTCCATTAATGTAAGATTAAAGAAACCCTAGCCGGTTTGGCTCAGTGGATAGCTCTTTGGCCCAGGACAGAAGGCTTGTGGGTTTGATTCTGGCCAAGGGCACATACCTCAGGTTGCAGGCTCGATCCCAGGCTCAATCCCTGGCCCCGGTCAGGGTGCAGTCGGGGTGCGTGCTAGAGGCAACCAATCCATGTTTCTTTCTCTCTCTTTCTCTCCCCCTCCCTTCCATTCTCTCTAAAAATCAATGGGAAAATATCCCCAGGTGAGGATTAACAAAAATTAAAAGTAAAAAAAGGAGTACAGAGGACAAGATTTGATTACAGGATAAGCATCTGATTGTCATCTTTCTAATACTTCTTCCAGCTTTTCTGTGCATAAAATATAAAATTTTGTAGAAAGCATTAACTCCACCCCTCTTATTTTCTTTGTTAATTTCAAGTTTAAAAGAATATCTTAAAGAATTTAAGATTTAAAATAGTAGTTGTATTTGAACAGAATATATACTAAAAATAGTAAAGAAAATTATTCTCTGATTGGTGATCCCACATGTTTTTATTATTTTAAAATCAAATAATTTCTGGGCTTCCTCTTCTCTGCAATTCCATAAATTCAACAGATTGTCTTTTTGGTTCTAAACCTGAATATATTTGCTTCAGCTTCCTTCAGGCAAAAGAAGAATTGAAGCAACTTAAACTCCCTGGGTTTATGTACAGTGATGCTCCTCTGCTGGCATCCTCAGTCCCTTATTTTAGCATGGAAGAAGAGGATGGTTCTGAAGATGGAGTACATCTCATTGTCTGCGTGCATGGTTTAGATGGTATGAAGTGTCTACTGATATAACCCATAGCAACTCAATTATGTTTTATTTTCCTAATAGATCTCATTCCATTCTATTTACTCTTTGAACTGCAAAAAGAATTTTTAAATTGCTTAAGTTAATTAAATTTTAAATATATTCAAAAATAAGCATATGCTTAATTGTGCTAAATATAATATTAAATTTCCTTTTAAGTAAATTTTACATGGAACTAACATCCATGTGCCAACATTTTATTTATTTTAACTGGATTTTTCTCTTCTCTCTTACTGTTTGTGTTTGATGTTGTTGTGTTTTTTTTTTCAGTTGTTACCTCATAGCAATCATTTTTGTCTCTCTCTGATAGTCTTCCTAGTTCCCTTTTAGCTTGATACTTTAAACCTCATGAGTACCTCAGAACTAGAAAAGTCAACACCTTAAAATTAAAGATTCAGCCCAGCTGCATTGCTCTGTGGTTGAGCGTTGACCTATGAACCAGGAGGGTCATGTTTCAATTCTTGGTCCGGGTTTATGCCTGCGTTGCAGGCTTGATCCCCAGTGTGGAATATCAGGAGGCAGTCAATCGATGGTTCTCTCTAATCATTGATGTTTCTGTCTTTCTCTCCGTCTTCCTCTCTGAAATCAATAAGAATATATTGTTTAAAAAGTTAAAGATTTACTAATTAATTAGGGATTAATTTAAATTCTAAATACCTAGCTTTAGTGCCATGGTTTTATGATGGCTATTTTGATCACTCAACAGACTTTTTTTCTTTATTAGAAATTATATTAAAAGATGCAAAATATCTCTAGACTAATAGGGTATTGCTATAATTTTATTCCATAAGAACAAATTGACAAAAGTTTTTATGGATTTTAAAAATACTAAAGAGGATTGAGATAGTAAATTCTTTAAAAAAAGAACTCATTCTCCGGAAATAAAATACCTCCAGTACTAACCTCTTTCTCCCCAGTAATAAAATTTTCAAGAATTAGCTCCCAAGGCTAATTCCAGTAGAACCTCTGGTATTCGAGAAAACATTATCCCTATGTTATATAAATTGTTGCAGAATAATAGAAAAAAATATGGAACATAGTTTATTTTGTTTTTTAACATTAACCTAACCTTGTTACCAAATCTAAAAAAGGTATCACACCCATACCCGAAAAAACAGTGGATCAATATGACATTAATGTACTTAATAAAACTATAGCAATATTGCAGAAAAAAATATTTTTTTATTTTCTTTAAAATATATTGTTATTGATTTCAAAGGGAGAGGGAGATAGAAACATCAATGATGAGAGAGAATCATTGATCAGCTGCCTCCTGCACGCCCCCTACTGGGGATCAAGCCTGCAACCCGGGCATGTGCCCTTAACTAGAATTGAACCCAGTACCCTTCAGTCTGCAGGTCAACACTCTATCCACTGAGCCAAACAAGCTAGGGCAATTAATTTTTTAAATGTCAAAAAAACTTCTAGCAAATAGGATTTAATTCCCAGAATGCAGAAACAAGTAAATATAAAGAAATTTATTAATATACCAAATCAGAAAATTAAGTAAGAAACTATTGATAAAATTCAGTATTCATTCCCAGTTATTACAACTAAGCACAAAACTTGAAGCCTTAAATAGCACTAGCTTTTATAAATGTGATTAAACATATTTCCAGCCAGTGGGAAACATATACTTAGTAGTGAAACACTGGAGGTGTTCCTTTTAAAGTTCAAAATAAAAGTTACCTCTGTCAGTGCATGAAATACCTAAAAGATATATATATATAGGAAGGGTAAAAATTCAACAATTGATAATGACATGTTCATTCCTAAGTAAACCAAAGTAAGCCACTAAACTAATTTTTAAAGATAATCATGATTTTTATATTTATGTATTAATATTTTCTATTTCTAGACTCTCTTTTAAGTTAGTAATTAAAATAAACCATCCTAGATTATTTATATGGATTTTTACTTTCCTCCATCTATGCCAGTACCATCAAAGGAAAGTCACGTATTAAATCTACATCTAAAATAAATTCAAGGTTTGTTAAGTGATCATCTAGAGTAGTGATGGTACGGAGTACTTCAGTCAGTCATTCACAGCTACTATAACTAGTAGTCAGTCACCCCAAGTGAATGCTGACAGTTAAAGACACAGTCAGGTAAGAAAGTGAAAGCATCAGTATAACCAAAACTGTTGAAAGACATTGTCTGGTTAATTGAAGTCAGCTTTGAAATAAAAATTGAGGGCTCTGTTTTATAGTGCACTATCTGTTTACAACTGGCACAGTCAGTCATGCCTTTTACTTTATCTTCTTTAGATGGAATTTTTTATTTTCTAGGTAACAGTGCAGATCTGCGATTAGTAAAAACTTATATTGAACTTGGACTTCCTGGGGGAAGAATTGATTTTCTTATGTCTGAGAGAAATCAGGTACAATATCACAATATTTTCAGTGGAAGCAAATAATTTTGTACTACTTTCTACCTAAATATTAGCTTACTACAAAATGCCTATAGTAATAGAAATAATTTTTCTAATTTCTAAAAAACTTAACATTAATGCATATCCCCAGTAAATAAAATGATTGATAGTTCTATTTATAAGTGTTTCACATATGCAGAATTTCTAGATTTACATTTCTATGCAAATATTCCATTAATGAAATAATTACAAATAATATATTAAATGCTGGTAGTGGGTTAAACAGTTAAAGAACTAAATGAAGTATTATTAAGAATATTGAACCTTTTTTATTCCCTAGAAAGTCACTATTTTTTGCTCATTTTAATACAATCAATATTACATTCACCAAATTATCTAAAAAAACAACAACACTGGTATTAACCATATTTTTAGTGCCTAAATTAAAAATAATATTTATATTCAGTTTTTCATGTGATTATACATATTCAGTATGTAATGTGTCTATTTTACTTTTGTTTAGAATGATACTTTTGCTGATTTTGATAGCATGACTGATCGCCTTCTGGATGAGATAATACAATATATTCAGATATATAGTCTAACAGTTTCAAAAATAAGGTAACTTCTATAATATTACACAACTATTTTTATATCTCTATGAATTATAGAAAACCTAAAAAGAATTTGTGATAGTTTTGTCTTCCTATTCTGAATATAGGAGATCACAACTCAAATTAATTGGAAGAGAAAAGATAAACTTAAAAGATCACATATTATATGATTCTGTTTATATGAATTGTCCAAAATTTGCAAATCTATAAACAGAAGTTGATTAGTGATTGTTTAGAGCTGGGGAAGATGGGAGGTAGGGAGTTGATAGCTAAAGGTACAGCATTTCTTCCTGGTGAAAATGTTATAAAATTTCCTGTAATATTGGCTACACAACTCTAAATACACTAAAAAATAATGAATTATACACTTTAAGTGGATTAATTGTATGGTATGTGAATTATATCTCAAAAAAGATGTTACCAAAAAGAAAATTTTGAAGGAAAATGGATATATATAAACAAGTAAAACAATAAAAATACTTTCAAAGTTTTATGACTACTTTGTGAGTTAGTTTTCTACAAGTAAGAGATGATGATCAAACCAATATGTCTCATTATTTAATCAGATATTGAGGATATACATAGGAGAGAGAAAAATATTTATTTCTTCTAGTCTATTAGGAATTAAATAAAAAGTAAAAACTAACCTTCATTCCTCAAAAAGAATAAACTAATTATCTTCATATCCCAATTAAGTTAGAGGAAGAAGCTGGCTCTGTATACTATAGGCTTTTGTAGTTTGTTTCCAGTCTGAAGTATAGAGGTATTTTCTGGTCCACATCCAAAAGTGGGCAGTTCTTTGACTACTCTCAAGGCACAGCTAAAACGTGCATTTTAGGAAAATAGATAAACAGGTTTCTACTTAAAGTTTAAAGAAAAACACAAAACAGATTTCTGTTAAAAAATGGGGAGAGATACAAGTATGTTGGGAGAAGAAATTATTTTCTCATTCTAATCCTCTTCATTTATAGATTTTTAAATACCCTTTGCTTACTAAATTTTCTGCATGGTCCTCATATTTTTTATTCATTTACTATTTTATGAGAAAAATAATATACTTTAATTGTTTTCATTCATCCACAAAAGTATTCCCTCTTCAGATTAGGTTGTCAGTTATAATCACCCATTATCCAAAAGCCTGATCTAGTTGATTAAGGACTATTAGTTACTCATAACTCTCACTCCACAGCTTTAGGAAAGTCAGTTCAGGAGGAAAGTTCGTCCTGAACTTCTTACTAGTTATATGGATAAACCAGTGTTTAGATAACTTTCATTTCTTTTTTGTTATTGTCCCCAGGAATTCATATATTATCTATTGTAAAATAATGCTAAGCAAAAAAAGGCTCTTTTCATTTAAACTGTTCCTTAATAAAGGTGAAGTACTTTATAAATATTAGTTATTTTGCTATGATCTTAGACTTATAGTAGGAAAATGCACGTTTTAGGTGTGCCTTGAGAGTAGTCAAAGAACTACCCACTTTTGAGTGTGGACCAGAAAAGTTTGTTTTAAATTATTATTTAAGAAAATAATTGTATGTGTGCCTAGGGAGGCAAAGTTACTAGTCAATGTATTATTACTTATAAAGTGTAAGCAGTTACACTTATTTCTAAGCAATTATAAACTATAAGTAACATTTTCTATATAATATTTTGTTCCCATAGAGTAAGCATTTAAATTACATAATAGGAACTTTATACTATAGTCATATTTTTCCTTCAAAATGTAAGTTATCTCATTTCAAAGTATCAAACCATAATTTTAAAACATACTAGAAAATTTTTAACTCTTAATATTTTACATCTATGTGTAGTGATATCACCTTGATATTTATTTTTAAAACTAATACTCTGGGAGAAATGTCTTTTTTTTTTTCCTCTTAAAGCTTTATTGGACATTCGTTGGGCAATTTAATAATCCGTTCAGTGCTTACAAGGCCAAGGTTTAAATATTACCTCCACAAACTTCATACTTTTCTATCTCTTTCTGGACCTCACCTCGGTACACTCTACAATAGCAGTGCTCTTGTTAATACAGGTAAAAAGTTTTATTGTTCAGTATAAAAATATGGCATGGGGAGAAAAGTCAAATTTAATATTTTTATGTGTTTATTTTAGAGCCAACTTGTCACATATGTGAAAATTTATGAAAAAAAAATATGTAACTGTTTTCTGTTTTATCATGCCCATGAACAAAACATTTTATTTTGTATCTTATTTCAAAGCTGATAAGTCATTTCAGAAAATGAATATTATATTGAGATGACATTTGTAAAAGTAATTAGAGCATTTTTTTAATTAAACTAAATCTTTTCAATAAATGTTTACTTTATAATTGTCCCATAAGTTAAGCAGATAACCAGTAAATGTCTACATTTAATATATACTAAAGTTATAAAATATTTTATATAGAATGTTAACTCTGATTTTAACAGTGATAGTATGAGGAAATAAATTCTAAAATTTTTAATGAAATTTAAATGAAAGTTGATTAGAAAAAATATTCTAACTAATCTCATTCTTTTTTAAAAAAAATTTTTTTTATTGATTTCAGAGAGGATGGGAGAGGGTGAGAGAGATAGAAACATCGATGAGAGAGAATCATTGATCAGCTGCTTCCTGCCCACCCTCTACTGGGGATCGAGCCTGGAACCAGGGCATGTGCCCTTGATCAGAATTGAATCCGGAACCCTTCAGTCTGCAGGCTAACACTCTATCCACTGAGCCAAACCAGCTAGGACATCACTAATCTCATTCTTGATTTGCTTTTTATTTGGCTTTGTTTTTCATTAGATTTTTTAAAAATGGTTTTTATAATTTAGACAATTGATTCCTATTGAGAGGATAAATTAGATTTCATTTTGTTTTTGTTTTTTCATTGAGCCTTAAAACTATTATTTTCATTTTGTCTTTCACTTCTTTCATTGATCAAAAAAACCAAACATTTTATTTTGTATCTTATTTCAAATGCTGGTATTTGAAAATTAGGACATGAGAAAAATGAAATCCATAAATAATAAAAAAAATAGAACCCAATATGAATAAGATGCAATACTTTGAATTTCTTTCTTCACTAAACTTCCCCCCAGATAGGTTTTCAGTGATCAGATTTAATCAGTTAAATTTTTTTTTCTTGATTTCTCCTCTTCCCTTCTGTAATATATATTAGAAGCACCAAAAGTAGAATTAAATAGTCCACAATCTTGAAAACCAATTCCAGAGTGATTAGGGTTTCACATAAGAGAAGATGCATTTAAATATGGGTAACTGGTAATATAAATTAATACAGTTAAATATGAAAGTTAAATTATATTCAACTATTGCTAACAAACATTAACCAAGTCCTCATTCTCAGAGTTGGTCTTATATAATCAATCTGCCATAACTTAACTATAATTACCTATAATGTAAAGACTCAGTACTTAGGTGTTGGGATATACTACTGTGTTTGAAGTTTTATCTCCCTCTACTTTATAATTTGGTCAAATATATCTAAAGGTACAATTTTCCCAAATTTGTTCTTCATAGACCATTATCTATTTTATTACTGATTAAGAAATAGCAAGCCCTGCCCTAACTGGTTTGGCTCAGTGGATAGAGCATCGGCCTGCGGACTCAAGAGTCCCAGGTTCGATTCCGGTCAAGGGCCTGTACCTTGGTTGAGGACACATCCCCAGTAGGGAGTGTGCAGGAGGCAGCTGATCGACGTTTCTCTCTCATTGATGTTTCTAACTCTCTATCCCTCTCCCTTCCTCTCTGTAAAAAATCAATAAAATACATTTAAAAAAAAAAAAGAAATAGCAAGCCCTATTTTAACCTCCATTAACCCATAGTTAACCCATATGTGGATGTGTATATATTTGTTATCACAAAATGAAAATATTTTGTAAATATGTTTATTAGCCAACAGAATGCTAATTTGGAGGATGTCTCTTGTGAAATGAAATATATTAAAATTAATAACCTTAGCATATGTTACTATATATTTCTAGTTATACTCACATATCATTTATAACTCTCTAGGTCTATGGTTTATGCAGAAATGGAAAAAATCAGGTTCTCTTTTGCAATTGACATGTCGAGATCATTCAGACCCTCGCCAAACTTTCTTATACAAGCTTAGTAATAAAGCGGGTAAGTATATAGTAACAGTTTTTAAAACATCCTTTTTAAAAAAACCTTTAGCAAATAAATTATCTACATGTTTTTCTGCTGATTAAAAAGTATTAGTCAATTGTGACTTCTTAGTAAATGAAATAGCAGACTCACACTTAAAACTAAGCAATTGATAACGTGGTTTAATTTTTTCACATGATCATATTTTTTAAAAGCTGCACAGCTATATTGAAATTATCCTAAAATTTTTAGCATTTATAATCCATACCAGTTATAAGTTAGTCAGTTTTTGACGGAGGCCTCTGCATATCCTAGCCCTCCTGTCCTTCTAGCTGTCCCCTCCCCAAATCTTAAATCCTTGTTATGAACTGACACATAGTGTTCTATTTCCTGTTCTAAGGCTGTCAGACATTTCTGGAAAATGTCAGTAACTAAACTAGTAATAGTTATTCCTCCACATTCTCACCACTGGCGAGTCTTGTTCTTCATCTCTTATTAGCTTATTATTAAATAATAAATTTACTACCTTCTGTAATATTAGAAGCACATAAAGGAGAATTGAATATTCCACAATCTTAAAAACCAGTTGCAGAGTGATTAGGAACTGGTTCCCATACATTTTTTCCACTGAAAAGGTCAGGGTTCAATTCCCAGTTAGGGTACATGCCAGGGTTGCAGGTTCAATTCCCGTAGGTGGGGGGAAGGAAGCAGCTGATCAATGATTTTCTCTCTCATCATTGATATTTCTGTCTCTCTCCTCCTTTCTTTAAATAAGATCTGCTGTGACAACCCTTTCCCACCCTTCATATATACACACCTAGTATTTACCATAGTTCCTTCCAGTCGTTATTCGGTATAAATCCATTGAATCTTTTCAATATTATTTTCAGGATCCAAAAGGTCAGATATTGTATGGTAAGACTTGGAACTATCAGTCACCAATATATCTATCCTTTATCTTTATTCCTATCATCCATGTCCTCCATCCTGCTCTTAAAACATTGAATATGAATACTGGACAGATTTAGTAATTGAATATAGCTACGTCATTTGAGTCCTCTTTTAGCCTTTTCAGGATTCTACCTTAAATGTTGTTTTTAATATGACAAAAGAAATCTGGGAATGGTTATTTTATGTATTGTCTGTTATTAAAATCAATGAAAGAAACTTTTTTTTATAAGTTGAGTTTTATGATCTTGTTTCTAAAGGTACAGATCAACAATAAATTTTTTACAGTGTACAGAAATATATGCGTGATTAGTAAAACTACAAGATATTCCTATAAAATCAAATATAAAATCCTTAATTTTAAATATAGTGTATTGTTCTCATGTGAGAAAAACTTACACTAGAACCATTTTGTGTAGCTGTGAAGTTTTTACCGCTGCTCCTAATGGGTTAGAAAATATATGAAAAGCAAAACTGAATATAAATGTTTCCCAGGGTTTGTGTATTTATACTGCATTTTACAAAGTAAAATTTAATTAGCAATAATAATAATATACAGCAACATAAGAAAATAAAAACATAACTATAAAATTTTACTACAAAAATTCTGTACTCCATGGCATTCCTCATTTAAACTGATTTGTATGATCTATAATAATAAAAGCATAATATGCTAATTAGACCAGACAGCTGAACAACCTTCCGGAGGTCATTACGGATGTCCTTAGGGATGAAGCTGCGGCAGCGGGGGCCAAGGCAGAGGCAGTTAGGGGCGATCAGGCAGGCGGGCAAGAGGTTAGGGGCAATCAGGCAGGCAGGCAGAGTGGTTTTGGCCCAATCCTCACAGGCTAGGCCAGAAACCGGCAGTGTGACATCCCCCGAGGGGTCCTGGATGACAGGAGGGTACAGGCTAGGCTTAGGGGCCCCACTGGTGTATGAATCCATGCACTGGGCCTCTAGTTAATGTATATTTTCATTACATGATTTCTCTTTAGAAGCTATTTCTAATTGCAGTTTTAAGTATCAACAAATATTAATTGATTTTTAAATTATAATATTATCACAGGAGTTGGAGCAAGTTTGTTTTGAGCTATGTTCTCCTCCCCCCTTTTTTGTCATCTAGAGAACTGTGAGAAATGCATAGTCAATTCCTAGGAAATTATTACACTTGTATATCCTATATAATAAAAGGCTAATATGAAAATCGACCAAATAGCAGAATGACCAGTCACTATGATGTGCACTGACCACCAGAGGGCAGACGCTTAAGGCAGGAGTTGCCCCCTGGTGGTCAGTGCGCTCCCACAGGAGGAGTGGTGCTCAGCCAGAAGCTGGGCTCATGGATGACAAGCGCAGTGGCGGTGGCGGGAGCCTCTCCTGCCTCTGCGGCAGTCGGACATCCCCCAAGGGCTCCCAGACTGCGAGAGGGTGCAGGCCGGACTGAGGGGATCATGCCCCCCACCCCTCGGGGGTGAACAAATTTTGTGCACTGGGCCTCTAGTATACATATAATTACTTTGTTCACAATGTAGAAATATATGGGTTCACATCAGAAACATAAGTAAAACAGGAAAGCATAGAACAATGTTTACATAACCATTTTAAGTAACCAAAATGCGATTATTAGGTGTTTTTAAACAAAAAGTCCTAGTGGTGATTTTTCTTTTATGGTTTCACTCTGTGAAAGGTACAAAGTCTTAGATGCCCTCGTCCAATTATTGCTTCTGTTTCTTCTGACGGCTAATTTCCTCCTCTTTTGAGAAAGATGGCTAATTTCTTTCTCTTGTCTGAAGCAAAATCTAGCCTTCCACCTTCTTTTCTCTTTTTATTTAAGCAAAGTCTCCACTCTGGGTCTTCCTTTTGAAAGTCTTTTTCTCTACTATTCATTATTTTAAAATTAAGGAAACATTTAAATGCCTAAAATAATTTGTGTGATTTCTAAAACATGTTTTTCATTCCATAATAAGGGCTCAAATATAACCAGAAAATAATCTATTCTTGTTGAAACTTCCAAAACATAATATCCTTTTAAGATCTCCCCAAAAACATCTGCTTAGATTCTCTTTACCAGTGGTTGTTTTCTGACAAATAAGGAAGTTTCCTGCTGTGCTACTGTGGCACAAGATAATCTTTTTTTCCAGTAAATTATGGGGATGTTTAATAATAGGTATCACTTGATTTGTAAATAACATTTATATTTTGTTTCTGAAAATGTGGCAAAGAATCAGCATCAGCTAACATTATTTTAGGAAGCAAATTTTTTCTAACATAGTATTTAAAATAAATAAGAATAGTTTAATATTGCTTAGAATATGTCCATTTTAAAATTACAAGGTTTTCTCAACTTCAGCACTGTTGACATTCTAGGCTAGATAATTCTTTGTTGTCTTGTGTTATCCTGTGCATTATAGGATATTTAGCACCCCTGGCCTCTACCCACAAAATACCAGTAAAACACAGACTCTTACAACCCCCAATCCACAGTATGACAACCAAAATGGTCTCCAGACTGCTAAATGTCACTTATTATGCAAAACAACCATGACTTTAGCCAATTTCAAAAAGTAGATAAAATGAATCAATAGGAATTCCTTTAAAACATTAAAGTTTCAGAAAAAATGAGACACCAAAAGTATCAGGAAGACTATAATAATTAAGATGAAAGTTATCATTTACAGTGTTCATATAAATCATGTTATTACACAGTACGGAAAAGTATTGAAGATTTACTTTAATCTTTTTCTTGGTAATCTTGGAAAGTAAACTAAAATATTTATTTATTTATTTATTTATTGCTTAAAGTATTACAAAGAGTATTACATATGTCTCCTTTTTTTTTCTCCCCTTGACATTCCCACAGGCTCCCCTACCCCCCAGTGTCTTATGTCCATTGGCTATGCTTATATGCATGCATACAAGTCCTTCCGTTGATCTCTTACCCACCCTTCCAGCCCCCCAACCCTTCCCAGCCTTCCCGCTGTAGTTTGACGGTCTGTTCGACGCTGTTCTGCCTCTGTATCTATTTTTGCTCATCAGTTTATAATGGTCTTTATTATCCATAAATGAGTGAGATCAGATGTTCTTCCATCTCTTTATGTCTTCCTCTATCTCTTTTTTCAACATCCTGTAGTTTTCTGAGTAGAGATCTTTCACCTCTTTAGTTAAGTTTATTCCTAGGTATTTTAATTTTTTTGGTGTGATGGTAAATGGGATTCCTTTTTTAATCTCTCTTTCTGTAAGTTCACTATTGGTGTATAGAAATGCCATAGATTTCTTGGCGTTAATTTTGTATCCTGCTACATTGCCAAATTCATTTATTAAGTCTAATAGTTTTTTGATGGAGTCTTTAGGGTTTTTTATGTATAATATCATGTCATCTGCAAATAAGGACAGTTTTACTTCTTCTTTTCCAATTTGGATGCCTTTTATTTCTTCTTCTTGTCTAATTGCAATGGCTAATACTTCCAGTGCTATGTCAAACAGGAGTGGTGAGAGTGGGCATCCCTGTCTTGTTCCTGTTCTTAGGGGAAATGGTGTTAGTTTTTGTCCATCGAGTATGATGTTGGCTGTGGGTTTGTCATATATGGCTTTTATTATGTTGAGGTATGATCCTTCTAGTCCCACCTTGCTGAGAGTTTTTATCAAAAATGGGTGTTGGATTTTGTCAAATGCTTTTTCTGCATCAATTGATATGACTATGTGGTTTTTTTCTTTCAATTTGTTTATGTGATGTATCACGTTTATTGATTTGCGCATATTGTACCATCCTTGCATCCCTGGGATAAATCCTACTTGGTCGTAGTGTAAGATCTTTCTGATGTACTGCTGGATCCGATTTGCTAAGATTTTGTTGAGGATTTTGGCATCTATGTTCATGAGGGATATTGCCCTGTAATTCTCTTTCATTGTGTTGTCTTTACTTGGTTTTGGTATTAGGGTGATGCTGGCTTCATAGAATGAGCCTGGAAGTGTTCCTTCCTCTTGAATTTTTTGGAATAGTCTGAGGAGGATAGGTTTTAGTTCTTGAATGTTTGGTAAAACTCCCCTGTGAAACCGTCTGGTCCTGGGCTTTTGTTTGCTGGAATCTTTCTGATGACTGCTTCAGTTTCTACCATAGTTATTGGCCTGTTGAGATTTTTAGATTCTTCGTGATTGAGTTTTGGAATGTTGTATTTTACTAGGAATATGTCTATTTTCCTCCAGATTGTCTAGTTTGTTGGAGTAGAGTTGTCCAAAGTACTTTTTAACAATCATTTGTATTTCTGTAGGGTCTGTTGTTATTTCGCCTCTATCATTTCTGATTTTGTTTATTTGGGTCCTCTCTCTTTGCTTCTTGGTGAGCCTGGCTAGAGGTTCATCAATCTTGTTTATCCTTTCGAAGAACCAGCTCTTGGTTTCATTGATTTTATGTATTGTTTTTTTGGTCTCTATGTCATTTATTTCTGCTCTAATCTTTATTATCTCATTCCTTCTGTTCACTCTGGGCTTTTCTTGTTGCTCTCTTTCTAATTCTTTGAGATGTAGAGTTAGATGATTTACTACGATTTTTTCTTGTTTTTTGAGGTAGGCCTGAAGAGCTATAAACTTCCCTCTCAGGACTGCTTTAATGAGTATTACTTAAAGTATACTCATCCTTAGGTTTTGGATTTGTGTTTTCATTGTCATTAGTTTCCAGGATGTTTTTAATTTCTTCTTTGATCTCATTGGTAACCCAATCAATATTTAATAACATGGTATTCAGCTTCCAATTGTTTGAGTGTTTTGGGTTGTTTTTATTGTAGTTTATTTCTAATATTATGCCATTGTGGTCTGAGAAGATGCTTGGTATGATTTCAATCTTCTTGAATTTGGGAAGACTTTGCTTGTGACCCAATATGTGGTCTATTTTTTAATATGTCCCATGTGCACTTGAGAAGAACGTATATTCCTTGGCTTTGTGGTGAAATATTCTGAAGATGTCAATTAAGTCCATCTGATCTAGTGAGTCATTTAGGATTTCTGTTTCTTTGCTGATTTTTTGTCTAGAGGATTTATTCAGTGATGTCAGTGGTGTATTAAAGTCCTTTACTATGATTGTATTGTTGTCGATCTCTCCTTTGATATCTTCCAGGACTTTTTTTATGTATTTGGGTGCTCCAGCACTGGGTGCATATATGTTTATCAGGGTTATATCCTCTGGTTGTATCGATCACTTTAGTATTATGAAGTGTCCTTCCTTATCTCTTGTTATGGCCTTCACTTTGAGGTCTATTTTATCTGATATAAATATTGCTACCCCAGCTTTTTTTTCATTTCCGTTTGCCTGAAAGATATTTTTCCATCACTTCACTTTCAGTCTGTCTGAGTCCCTTCTTCTGAGGTGGGTCTCTTGTAGACAGCAAATATATGGGTCATGCTTTTTTATCCATTCAGCCATTCGATGTCTTTTGGTTGGAGCATTTAGACCATTTCCATTTAAAGTTATTATTGAAAGGTACTTGTTTGTAGCCATTTCTTTTTGTATGTGGCTGTTTTCTTTCTTAGCTTTTTATTTCTTCTTTTTACACCAGTCCCTTTAGCATTTCTTGCATTGCTGGCTTGGTGGTGATAAACTCCCTTAGCCTTTTTTTGTCTGTGAAGCTTCTTATTTTCCTTTCAATTTTGAATGATAGCCTTGCTGGATAGAGTATTCTTGGACTTAGCATCACTTTGCATCACTTTGTAAATTTCCGTCCATTCTTTTCTGGCCTGATGTGTTTCTGTTGAGAAATCATTTGATAATCTAATGGGAGATCCCTTGTATGTAACTTTGCGTCTCTCTCTTGCAGCCTTTAAGATTCTCTCTTTGTCCTGAACATTTGCCATGGTGATTATGATGTGTCTTGGTGTGGGTCTTTTGGGGTTCATCTTGTTTGGGACTCTCTGTGCTTGTATGACTTTTTTCTTCCCCACCTCAGGAAAGTTTTCTGATATTATTTCTTCAAATAGGTTTTCTAACCCTTGTTCCTCTTTCTGTTGTTCTGGCACCCCTATTATTCATATGTTGTTTCATTTCATGTTGTCTCATAGCTTTCTTAGGCTCTCCTCCTGTCTTTTAATTTTTTTTCTCCAATTGCAGTTCAGTTTGGGTGTGTTTTGCTTCCCTGTCTTCTAATTCGCTAATTTGGTCCTCCACTTCTCCTAGTCTACTGTTGAAACATTCAATGGTATTTTTTATTGCAACTATATCACTCTTCATTTCTTCTTGATTCTTACATAAGTTATTAATTTTTTTCATCCATTTCTTCTTGATTCTTGCAGAAGTTGTTGATTTTTTCTTTCATCCAGTTTATGCACTCTAGGACCCTTAATCTGAATTCTTTTTCTGACATGTTACATGCCTCTGTTTCACTTAGCTGCTTTCCTGGGTAGTCCTCCTTTTCTTTCCTTTGGGGGTTTCTTTGTCTACCCATGTTTGATCTCACCGACAGATCTAGATGTTGAGTTGTTCATGGGCTGCTCCTTGGGTGGCAGTGGCTCCTCTGGCTGCGGTTGTTCCTCAGGCAGTTGTAGTAGCAGCTGCTCCTCAGTTGGCAGCAGCTCCTCTGGTGGGTGCTGTTCACAGCCGTAGTGGCTCCTCTGGCTGGTTGGGGGAGGCTTTTCACACATCTGCTGTTCCTCAGACAGAGGGTTTGCTGATCACGAGGCTGCTGTTCCTTGGATGGGGGCAGGCTACACATGCAGCTGCTAATCCTTTAAATGGGGGGGGACAACTCACGTGGCTGCTGTTTCTTGAATGGGGGCTGGCTGCACGCTGCTGTTGTTCCTCTAATGTGTTGGGCTGCTTATGGGGCTACTGCTCCTTGGACTTGGACAGGTTGATTGCAAGTCTGCTGCTCCTCGGACGGGGGTGGGTTGCTTACGCGGCTGGTCTTCTGACGGGATTGAGCTGCACGGGTGGCTGCTGCTCCTCGGGTGGGGACCGGCCACTCACCCGTCTGCTGCTTGTCGGACAGGTGCAAGCTGTGTGTGGCTCTGCTCCTCGGACCGGTGCATGCTGTGCAGGGCTGCCGCTCCTCGGACATGGGCGGTCTTCTCGTGTGGCTGCTGCTCCTCGGACTGGTGCAGGCTGCGGGCTGTGCACAGCTGCTGCTCCTTGGATGGGGGCAGGCTGCGCAAGGCTGCCGCTCCTCAGACATAGGCAGACTGCTCATGTGGCTGCTGCTCCTTGGACGGGTCGGACTGCTCGCGTGATTCCTGCTCCTCGGACGGGGGAGCAGGCTGCTCACACAGCTGCTGCTCCTTGGACAGGGGCAGGCCACATGAGGCTGCTGCTCTTAGGCCTGGGGCAGGCTGCTCACGGGTCTGATGCTCCTTGGACAGGAGCATGCTGCTCACATGTCTGTTGCTAACGTGGTTGCAGTGCCCTGGACTAAAGCGTTGGGCGGTCAGAGGGGAGCGTGCTTCAGAACTCACAGGAACCTGCGCCCGGGGTGGCTGGAGACTCAGTGACTTTCCTCCGGCTCTGGCCACTCCCTTGCTCTCAGTTCATCTCTCCAGGGCTAGAGCTTTCCTGACCACCCAGACTGTGAAAAGCGTTCTACTCAGAAGGGAATGCTAAACTAAAATATTTAAAAACTTTTTAAATTCTATTTCATTCTGTAGATGGGAAAAATCTTGTTACTTTCCTAAGTTAGAGGTCACTTCACCTAAGAATTAGCCACTTCAGGGGCTGAGTAAAGTCCTAAACTGAAGGCCAGTTAACTAGGTCATCTTTGAGCAGGTAGAATCAGTATAGGTACAGAGAAGATGAACTTAGAATAAAAGGCTTCCAAAATAAAACACTCCAGACATTTTTATTAGATGGACTTCAACTCAGATGACGTATTTCCTTAATTCCTATTGAGACTCTGAGCCTACCATGTTTCACTTTGAGTTTATGCCTCTCCAGCCAACATTGCTAGACAAGGAATTGAAACTCACAGATTCAATAAGAATCACAGTCTAACTAACTTGGTTCTTGGATAACACAAAAATCAAACTTTCTATGCAGAAGTACATATTTAGTATTAATTTACTGTTGAAAAACTATTAAGATAGATTGATTATTAAATTTAAAATGCATTTTTAAAGTAAAGTACTGTCTTAGGAATCACATTTCAAAATATGACAATGTAGTATGTTTATATCAGTATTAAGATCTTTTTTAAAATATATTTTTTATTGATTTCAGAGAGGAAGGGAGCGGTAGCAAGAGATAGAAACATCAATGATGAGAGAGAATCATTGATTGGCTGCCTCCTGCACACTCCCTACTGGGGATCGAGCCCTCAAGCCCTTGACCAGTATCGAACCAGGGACCCTTCAGTCCATAGGCCAACACTCTATCCACTGAGCCAAACCAGGTAGGGCAGAATTAGGATCTTTGATTCTATTTCATCATCATGGAATCTGAGACTTTAATGGTGTCTTAGAAATCCCCTCAGCTAGCCCAGTCAATGTGGCTGAGTTGGTTCCATGCACTGAGAGGTCACAGGTTTGATTCCCAGTCAGGGCACTTCATGAGTTACGGAATCGATCTCCAGTAAGGGGGTGTGCAGGAGGCAGCTGATCCAATGTTTCTCTCTCTCCCTCTCCCTTCCTCTCTCTCTAAAAATCAATTTTTTAAAAAAGGAAATGTCCTTATCTAATCATTGATTTTACTTTCCTTCCACTGATATGCCTGAACTTGGGGAGACATAGACACTTCCCTCAAGGATGTCAGTCTAAAGCAGTGATTCTCAACCTGAGTATCATTTCTCTATAGAAGTATTATCAGCCTGGCCGGCATGGCTCAGTGCTTGAGCGTCAACCTATGAACCAGGAGGTCACGGTTTGATTCCCGGTCAGGGAACATGCCCCGGTTATGGGCTCGATCCCCAGTGCAGGGTGTGCAAGAGGCAGCCAAGCAGTGATTCTCTCTCATCATTGATTTTTCTCTCTCTCTCTCTCTCTCCCTTCCTCTCTGAAATCAATAAAAATATATTTTTTAACAAAGAAGTATATCAGATTCTCTGCAAAAAGCTATTATTTTGAAAAACATTTAATGTAATTTTTAAATGTAATGCCCATTATTTTTATGATATAACTATATAAATAAAGATGTACCAAGAAATTGGGGGTGAGGGGTAATTGTAAAGGAGTATAAAGTCCAAAGAGAGGTTGATTGATTTTTTTTTTAATGGAAGAGATTATAGTGTTTTGCTACTGATAAGAATGATCTGTACAAAAGAGAAAACTAATGTAAAAGGGGGATGGGAAAGCTACTAGAGCCACAGCCTTAAATAAACAGAAGGGATACTAGCATACAAGTATAAGGGCTGGCCTGAGATGGGAGCATGGACAGTTCATCAGAAGGAGCAAGAGTGAAGGCAGAACATGAAAGTACAGGTATGGTAAGTGGGTTTCTGTTAAGGTGGGAGTATGTGGAAGTTCTTTTCTATCATATTCTCAGTGAAATAGAGAGCAAGGTCATAAGGTAAGAGTGAAGAGGGGATAGAAGATGCTGGCAGTTTAAGGAAAAATAGGAAAGAATAAAAATGAACATTATTAAGCAAGGCTGCCATAGGCTGTGGAATGCACAGCTCCAAGTGGTGTTATTTATGCAGAGTGTGGTATGAATTGTGCCCCTAAAATTGTGCAATATGGTAGCCCTTTATGGAGTACACAAATACATACCTTTTGGATAAATGAAAAAGCTAATTGTGTTATATGACTGGTTTCATGCAACTTGGGATAAAATTTCAGTAATAGCATCATACTTAGATGAAAAAAAGTGCAGTATCAAAACCAACTTGAAAGTGAAGATGATATATAGTAGGACAGTTGTTTTCACATGTTTGGCTTATTTAACCACTAAAAATTTTTTGCAAAAATGTATACCCCCTTATATAATTTTAGGGTGACATCTAAAAACATTTTTTATCATTTGAAATAGTTGCAAAGGATATGTTTTCTAGCATATCCAATTGTATATATTTACTGTAATTAGTAAATATATACAATATATATTTATATTATAAAATATAAATATAAAGATTATTTTAATTCAAATTATGGAAGATGTGTGCCCCAGGGCTATACATCATGATAAGATCTGAAATAGATTGGAGAAATATCTTTTTCTTGTAGTGTGGGAGCAGGACAGGCCATTTATAGAAAAGTGTTCATATGGAAGTTGGACTCTCTTATTTTTAAAGGAAGAATATTGGTTTCTTGGGAAATATTCCTAAATATTGAGGAATATCCTTTGAAAAGTAAGAATGTCGTAAAATATACCACCACACCACAATCCTTGTTTTCAATCAGCGCAAACACGTCTCATATGAGCACATAAACTACCTACAGTGACGCTTGGGAAGAGGGTTGTAGGTAATATATAGAAATTTGAAGAAAAAATTCAGTAGGCATTTTAAAAACCATAAACAGTTCTACTGGAAAATAAATTTTTTTGGTCACTTAATATGCTACTAGCCCAGCTGTTGTGGCTTAGTGGTTGAGACTTGACCCATGAAGCAATATATTACCAGTTTGATTCCCGGTCAGGGTACATGCCCGGGTTGCTGGCTCAATCCCCAGTAGGGGCCTTGTAGGAGGCAGCCATCCATGTTTCTCTCTCATCGGTGTTTCTATCTTTACCCCTCTTTCTTCCTAGCTCTAAAATCAATGAAGACATTTAAAAAAATAAAACTAGACTTTTAAAATAAGTTGTTCTAAATCTGGTTAATCATTGCATTATAATTAGTATTTTCTTTTCACAGGGCTTCATTATTTCAAAAATGTTGTGCTAGTGGGATCTCTACAGGATCGCTATGTTCCTTATCACTCTGCCCGCATTGAAATGTGTAAAACAGCTTTAAAGGACAAACAGTCAGGTAACAAAGTACATTAGAAGTATTTTGAAGAGTTATAGCTATACTTGAGTTTTCCCAAACTTTTCTTGTAGTCACTTTCTTCTTTGTCTCATCCTTCTCTTTCCTTTTACTTCTTTATCCACCCACTGATATTAACATCCATCCTTCCTCCATTTTTCTTCCTTTCTTTGCTCCTGCCACATCAGTTGTTTTTACCAGTGAAACAGTAGTTGTTCTAATGAAATAGCTCTTTCATATAATTACAAATGCTTCTCCATTTTGCTGCCTCATAAATAATTTGTACTTTGATTTCCTCCAGATTATTGGAACTGATGATTGGGGTAATGGTCATGCTACATGTTGGTCTGTACCTCACTCCCTTTTGTACCTCAGATGGCAACAGGGAGTTGCACCACTTTATTGATAGTGACTGAGGCAGAATGTACTTATTTATTATTCTGCTATCTATACTAATAAAAGGGTAATATGCAAATTGGTCAGTATGCCCTCACAGTAATGACCAAACAGCAGGCTGCGTGGGGCGACCAGGCCGGCAAGAGGATTGGTGAGGGATGACCAAACAACTGAACAGCAGACTGCGTGGGACAACCAAGCCGGCAGGGGGGTTAGTGAGGGATGACCAAACGACTGAACAGCAGGCTGCGTGGGGCAACCAGGCCAGCGGGGCGGGCAGTGAGGGATGACCAAACAACCAAACAGCAGCCTGTGTGGGATGACCAGGCCGGCAGGGGGCGCATTTGGTGGCACCAGGCCGGCACGGGGGACAGTGAGGGGCGACCAGGTCAGCAGGGGGAGCATTTGGGGGTGACCAGGCTTGCAGGCAGGCCATGAGGGGCAACCAGGCCAGAAGGGGGGCAGTTGGGGGTGAACAGGCCTGTGGGGGGGGGGGGCAGTTAGGGTTCACTAGGCTGGCAGTGGTGCGGGGGGGGGGGCAGTTGGGGGCGATCAGGCCAACAGGCAGAGGCGGTTAGGTGTGATCAGGCTGGCAGGGGAGGCAGTTAGGGGCCATCAGACAGGCTGGCAGGGGAGGCAGTTAGGAGCCAACAGTCCCGGATTGTGAAAGGGATATCCCTGATTGAGGAGGGTGAAGGCTGGGCTGAGGGTACCCACCCACTCACTTCTCTACCCCCACCCCCACCCCCACCCCTGTGCATGAATTTCATGCACCGGGCCTCATAACAGAAGAAATCATAGCTATTTGGAGCCAGAAGGAGACTTGGGTCCTGTTTGCTCATTTTGTTACTGAGGCCCAAGATGCTAAGTGACATATCCAAAGTCACTGGTGGTTAATTATAGGCTTAGGATAAGAACTTGGTTGCCTCTGTTCCTTTTTTATAATAAGGCTAATTTTAAACAAATTCTTAAACCTTTGCTTTTCCCACATTGTGACAGTGAACAGCTTCTTTAGGCAGAGACTCTCTTAGATACATTGGTATTAGACTTGCCTAGCATAGTGCTGGCACATAGTAAGCACTCTACTCATTTAACAGATATTTTTTAGCATTTTGTGACATCAGAATAACATGTGTGTGTGTGTGTATGTATTTTTACTTCTGTCTTAGCAAGAGTCCACTTTTGGGGAAAATTTAGAAGAGGTTTAACCTTCAGATGGGTCACTAAAACTAGATAAATGTACTTTGTTTTGCCACTGGGGGACTGGGAAAATCTAATAGAGATTTGGATTCTTCCTATGTAAGAATATTTTTTAAATAGCATGGAACCAGAAATCCAACTAGCAATGAAAACTCAGAGAAGAGGTTGTCTGGGAATCTGTGTGATATTAATCTTCCTCTAAAATACTTCTCTCTCCTTTCTCTGATTGTACTTCTATATACGATTGCCTTCTCTTCATTCCTCATCTGCCTCTCCTCCAAAATGTACTACCTGCCTTTCTAAACTTTATAGGTTCCATGGATATGTGTTAGCACTCATCTATTAGTAATGTAGTAATGCATAAGCATTAAACACTGTTTTACCCCCTTATAGTGTGTGTTTTTATGTGTATGCATATCTAACTTTGATCTTTTATGCTTAGCGTGACCTCAATAAATCCATTAGAAGAATTAACCAAAAAGAGGGAGAGAGAAGCATAACTTTAGAATTAACAGCAGAACCAAGAATTAAATAAACCTTCGGAGCAAAAAAAGGATCCTCTTTGATCTTTGAGCCAAAATCACATTGTTCTTCTAACAATAGGAATTTGGCATTCTTCTCAAAATACAGGGATGGGCGAAAGTAGGTTTACAGTTATGAGTACACGAAAGCTTATTTTTGTATTATTTATTCCTTAATTCTTGTATTATTTATTCATTAATTATTGTATTATTTATTATTATTAACCTACTTTTGCCCATCCTTGTATTGTGGAAATATGTGGGGAAATGTCAACTGCTGTGGAAACTTGCTGTAGACTAAAGTTTTAAATTTTGCCTTATCAAAATGTCTCAGCATGGCTACCTTTTCATAATGATTTAATGAATCATAGGTGACTTAATGTTGAAGAAAACTATTTGCTCTGTTATATTCATTGCTTTGAATTAAAAATATCAAATTGATAAGAATAATGTATAATAAATTTGTTATTTTTACTTGGCTAAATAATGGATTCATGTTTTCCCTAAAACTGTCCCAAAAATGATAGTTAAAGGAAAATAAAACCTTTTAAAATAACATTTCTACCTTTTTTATTGAATTAATTGAGGTGACATTGATTCATAAAACCATACAGGTTTAAAGTAGACAATCTAATAAAAAATAATTTAACAAACAATAGAATCAGAAATATAAATACATAGAACAGACTGACAGCTGTCAGGGGAGGAAGGTTGGGGGGCTGGGTGGAAAAAGGTGAAGGGATTAAGCAAAAAATATATATGTGACACATAGCACAGACAACTTTTTCTACTTTAAATGGAAGTAAAGTAACTAAATTTTATAAATTATATTAAACTAGGCATAGAGCCCAGCCTGTGTGGCTCAGTGTTGGACATGAGAACCAGGAGGTCACGGTTCCATTCCCAGTGAGCAGTTGCGGGTTCGATCCCCAGGGGGGCATGCAGGAGGCAGCCAATCGGTGACTCTCTCTCATCATTTATGTTTCTATCTCTCTCTCCCTCTCCCTTCCTCTCTGAAATCAATAAATTATATATATATATATATATATATATAATTTATTGATTATATATATACACACACACACATACATATATATATAATCTTTTAAAGTTGGCATAGAATTTTTTTGAGTTAATCATGTGAACTAATTTTACTTTTTCTTTTTTTCCATAGGACAGATCTATTCAGAAATGATCCACAATTTGCTTCGCCCAATTCTGCAAAGCAAAGACTGTAATTTGGTTCGATATAATGTCATCAATGCATTGCCCAATACAGCTGACTCACTTATTGGGAGAGCTGCACATATAGCTGTTCTTGATTCAGAAATATTTTTAGAGAAATTCTTTCTGGTTGCTGCCCTCAAATATTTCCAGTAGTATAAAACATTGTTAAGAGACTTAACAATTACCTCATTCAACAATGATTCAAATAATGTATTATATTTAAACTATAGATGCTGATAAGTTCTAAGAAATATTTATACCTTTTTATATGGAAGATAATTTATATCATCCATATTTAGAGCTTTTTAAACATCAACTTTACTTTATAGGTAATATGGCTGTGCAATATTTTTTTAATTTTATCTTTTTACTTTTCTATTACTTTTTAATATATTTTGCTACATAAGTATTTCAGTGAAACTTTAAGCCCATATGTATGTCTGATTGTTTATTATTGGCTTTCCACAATCCATGTATCAGACACATTATACTAGAGGCCATGATTGCTAGAATAGCATGGGATTTTAAATTTTCTAGTATTGGGTATATTTAGTTAATTACAAATTTTACTTTTAACATTTTACTATGTTTTAACTGGAAATAAAATTATGGCTGCTAAGATATATTTTTTTGAAATCAACTCTTCAGCCCCGCCAAATGAGGTAGTTCATATATGACAATGTTATAAAAGTTTTCTACAAAAATTCATTACTATTGCTATTAAAACATATGTCATGCCTATTAAAATATATTTCTACTGGTGATTTCAACATCGTTTCTCACATTGACTTTTATTACTGGAACTTTTCATGTTCATGTTAGCAACATCTAGAGATTTTCGAATGTTTGATTGCCCTCTGCCTTGATTTAGTTGGAATTTTGTTAAATTTGGTAATGTTGCTTGAACTTTCTGACTACATTTCTTTTAACTTTTTTTCTTGGACTTCCTGTACATAATAATTAAATGTTGAAATTTATGAAATACTTTTATGAATTTAGATAATTTTTAAATATTGTTAAATTTTGTTGAACTACAGAGTAATGTAAATAAAATAATTCATGTTAAAAATGGAACAAAATAATTAACTTTACATGTTTGGTGATACAGATGCAAATGTTTTTGATATATGGAAATGATAAGTCTTTTGACTGTACTAAAGGTGCTGAATAGCATTAAATTCTCTATTTTCCTTATTATTTTACTTGCGAAAATCATAGTGCACTAAGGTGGATAGAAGGTCTGCTTGCATTATTCACCAGTTGTGATTAAACATAAGGTTTTTGTAAGTATGTATTATAAAATTGATGCATGTTTATTTTTAGCATTGTGTTACTGCCTCTGGTGTTAATAAATGAACAAATGACTAGAGGAACAGCTAAAACACTTGCTAATTGAATATATTAATTATCGACCAGCATGATTATATAACTTACAGCTTTTGTAAAGTATTTTTATAATTTACATCTTTTGCATATATTAAGTAGTTATATGGTATTTCATTGATTGCTCTCCATAAGTCTTTACTTTTTAAAAAAGTACTTGAAAATTCAATGAAATGACTAAGCAATAATATACCAAGTGCATTGTAACTGGAAAATGTAAATATATGCATTATCTACTATGTATTTTTGCCACACACATTTTTCATCTTCGCATACCTTGACCCTGAATTTGAAATGCCATGCTTATTTCTAAGTTTGAATAATCTCTTCCAGGATAATCAAAGGATTCTTCTTACTCATAATCATATAATTATATGTAAGGGTAAATTGCTCTTATAATCATAGTTGGTTGATTGGTTATTGGTTGTTTTAATACAGTTTTAAAAGCCTATCATGGTTTAAAAATCTAACAAGCTTTACTTCTGGTTCACCAGGGAAACTATCATGTGCTATTCGTCTCCAAATTCAGATTGCAGGGGTGGGGTGGGGGAATGATTATCTGAAACAGAATGATTGACTCTTAGAGATTCAAGCATATTAAAACACTAGAGGCCTGGTGCACGAAATCCATGCACTCGGGGGTCCCTCAGCCCGGCCTGCGCCCTCTCGCAGTCTGGGAGCAGGCCTAAGCTGTCAGTTGGACATCCTTAGTGCTGCCACAGGGGCGGGAGTAGCTCCTGCCACTGCCACTGTGCTCACCAGCTGTGAGCCCAGCTTCTGGCTGAGCGGGACTACCCCTCTGGGAGCTCACTGACCACCAGGGGGCAGCTCCTGCATTGAGTGTCTGCCCCCTGGTGGTCAGTGTGTGTCATAGCAACCAGTCGTTCCACTGTCAGGCCAAAACCGGCTCTCTGATATTCCCCAAGGGGTCCCAGATTACAAGAGGGTGCAGGCTAGGCCAAGGAGCCCCATCGGTGCATGATCAGGGCTGGGGAGGGACTGCGGGAGGGAACCAGGTCTTGTCTGGCCCATCTTGCTCAGTCCCGATCTGCCGGACCCCAGCAGCAATCTACCGGTCAGAGCGTCTGCCCCCTGATGGTCAGTACATGTCATAGTGACTGGTCAACTGGTCGACTATCTTCCCCTGGTGGTCAGTGCATGTCATAGCTAGCGGTTGAGCAGCCTTAACATATCATTAGCATATTACACTTGGATTGGTTGAACAGACAACCGGACACTTAGTATATTAGGCTTTTATTATAGGCTATACCAATATGAATTCTTGGTTGGAGCAACAAAAAATATGATAAACTTTTTTTTTTATATATATATATATATTATTGATTTTTTACAGAGAGGAAGGGAGAGAGAGATAGTTAGAAACATCGACGGGAGAGAAACATCGATCAGCCGCCTCCTGCACACCTCCCACTGGGGATGTGCCCGCAACCAAGGTACATGCCCTTGACCGGAATCGAACCTGGGACCCTTCAGTCCGCAGGCTCTATCCACTGAGCCAAACCGGTTTCGGCAAAAATATGATAAACTTTTAAGAAGAAAAATTTTTCAGTGGAAGAATATTAGGCAGCTCTCAGAATTGATGGAAAGGCTGGAGAACCAGCCCTGGTAAACAGTAGAAAATAAAGGAAGGTACTAGTACAGGGGTGGGCAAACTTTTTGACTCGAGGGCCACAATGGGTTCTTAAACTGGACCGGAGGGCCGGAACAAAAGCATGGATGGAGTGTTTGTGTGAACTAATATAAGTTCAAAGTAAACATCATTACATAAAAGGGTATGGTCTTTTTTTTTTTTTTTTAGTTTTATTCATTTCAAACGGGCCGGATCCGGCCCGCGGGCCGTAGTTTGCCCATGGCTGTACTAGTAGATGAGCAAAATCAGAGCCATGTTCCAACCTCAAAAAGAGCTGGAAGTTTTTTATATTTTTGATGGCATTGATGCCTCTGAAAACTGGATTCCAGGCACTGCTGATACGTATCACTCATTCCAGATTCAAAGTCTAGTGGGAATGTCCAACTGACCAGGCTTAGTCTTGTGCCATCATACAGGCTGTCAGACATCAAAGACAGCAAGTATATCTGACCTCAGCTTCCACAGAAGATGGGACATTTCTCCTACCAAGGTTTACCAAACAGATGAAATGCACTTGATGACTCAGCACCAAATATAAAAACTTGTCACATGTCTACTATAGTCCATTCCATCTCCTTGTCTTTCCAGCATCTACATATACCATTCTTCCCATATTTACACATTTAAAATGCTTCCTCCTAACAATACTATTATCCTTCTGCCATTTTTAAGTCCAGGATCTCAGTGATGTCCATTTCTCCTCTGGTTCTATAATCTTGTCTCAATAGTTTTCAATCTATAGACAAAATTGTAACCTAATGACCACTGCCACCAGTATCTATACTAATAAAAGGGTAATATGCTAGTTAGACCAGGAGACGGGTTATCTTCAGACCGTCTGACTTCCAGAGGAAGCCACAATGGTGGGGGCCGAGGCAGAGGCAGTTAGGGGCCATGAGGCCAGCAGGGGAGGGCATTTGGGGGCCATGAGGCCAGGAGGGGAAGACGGGGATGATGAAGCCGGCAGGGGAGGGCAGTTGGGGATTGTCTATAGTAATAAAAGGGTAATATGCTAATCAGACCAGAGGTCCTTGCAGACAAAGCTATGGTGGCAGGGCCAAGGCAGAGGTGGTTAGGGATGATCAGGCTGGCAGGGGAGAGCAATTAGGGCAGTGGTAGGCAAACTGCTGCTCACGAGCCACATGCAGCTCTTTAGCCCCTTGAGTGTGGCTCTTCCACAAAATACCATGTGCGGGCGCTCACGTACAGTGCAATTGAGAGCCTTTTTTGAGCAATCAGACCAAAACATTCTTATGCTTTGGGGCCATTATGAGAGGTCCAATTCCACAGAAGTATTCCAAAGCCTCTTCCCAGTCCCTTACCACTCGACTAACTCAGTGCCCAGGAAATGTTTTTTTTTGTTTTTTTTTTTTATTATTATTATTAGTTAAGGTATTACAAATGTGTTCTCATCCCCCCCATTAACCCCCAACCTCCCCCACACACACAAACTCATGCTCCCATCCCCCCGTTGTCCATGTCCATTGGTTTGGCTTATATACATGTATACAAGTCCTTCGGTTGATCTCTTCCCCTTACCCCTGCCCTCCCCTACTTTCCTTCTGGGGATTGATAGCCTGATCGCTGTTTCTCAGTCTTTGGGTCTGTCCCTTTTCATCTGTCTATGTTGTTCTCTATAATCCACAAATGAGTGAGATCATGTGGTATTTATCTTTCTCTGACTGAAGTGCCCAGGAAATGTTATATCTCCATCCAGGCAAAGTGTATAAGAGAATGTTCTGCCCTCTAGGAGGATTTTTTTTTTTTCTTTCTCACTGCTGTTTCTAAGGGTCTCTCACAAATGGGTCTTTAAAAGCCAAAGCCAGTCCCTTACCAGCTGGGTCAGTACATTGAGCAAAGCTGTCTGTAATCCAGCTTTGAATTTTTTTCTCACACAGGGAAACTCCTTGTTAAACAGTAGATATGAGCTCAGGGTCAAAAGTATGCTAATGAAAATTGGCTGTGGTTTGTTTGTTTGGGGAGGGGGGGCTCTGGCCCTGTTCTGTATACACCACTTCCTCTCCGTAAAAAAACTTATCTAAAAGGACCAGATAACGCCCAGTTCATGATGAGAAACTCAGATTGCATAGCCACCTGATGTCACGTGGTCAAATTCTGGAGACTTCCACTGTAATTCTGTAAAGACTTCCAGCTTGGCCAGTGTGGCTCAGTGGTTGAGCGCCGACCCATGCACCAAGAGGTCGCTGGTTCCATTCCTGGTCTGGACACATCTCCCCCCCACCCACCCCCTCTCCATGTTGCGGGCTCCACCCCCAATAGGGAGCATGCAGGAGGCAGCCCATGGATGATGTTTCTCTCTGCCATCTATGTTTCTCTCTCTCTCCCTTTCTCTCTAAAATAAAATAAGTAAAAATTTAAAAAGACTTCCACGGGTTACATGAAGCCTCCTGATCTGCCACAAATGCTCCCAACAAATTGGAACTATTGGAATGTAAGGGGCCAATTGGCAGGACTCCTTTCACAGCAGCCTGGACAGATGGAAAGCTTTTTCTTGCTCTGCACGTCACTCAAAACTCATCTTTCAGGTCATCTGGTCAATGAGTGACGAATTAGGAGTTCACTAAACAATAGATGAGAAAGAGAGAGAGAGAGAGAGAGAGAGAGAGAGAGAGAGAACTGAGGGAGTAGAGAGTAAAAGATGCTCAGTCTTCGTATACTATAAAAGATCTTCCAAGAGACCTTGTCCCTCAGATTTAGATATTAAACGAAATGATTCCCTCATCCCACTTCAGCCAGGATTTGGGGGTTGAATTCACACGGGCTTCAGAGTAATTTTGGTCATTCGTGCTTCCTGCGCTCCTTTGTCTACAAAAAGCCTGAGCCAAGAGCTCTGATGCCCAACGCGGGGAGGACGGAAGCCCCGCCCCACGAGGAGCCCCGCCCACCCACGGAGGCCCCGCCCACCCGGCACACGCAGTCCCGCCTCCCACCGGAGGCCCAGAAACGACATTGCGGCCCGCCGGGAGTCTGCGCCATGGCGGTCGCGGGGTTTGTAGGTCGCGCTCCGGCTACAGCGTGGAGAACGGCAAGTAAGGCACCCGGCCCAGGAGCCAGGGTCGCGGGCAGGGGCGCCGGCGCCGCAAGGAAGGCCTCCCGCAGGGGAAGCCGCGTGTGTCGAGGGGTTTGCGGGTGCAGGAGGTCGCCGAGCTCCTCGGTCACTCCGCTCGGCCACGAGCGCCTTGGCCTAGGCAGGTGCCGTGCGGGGACCTCAGGGTGGGACTGGAGCTGGAAGAGCCCCAGGCCCTTCCCACCGGCCACCTGCTTCCTTCGGCCGCTGCTCTGACCGGGAAGGGCCGGCAGCACACGTTCCTGGTGGGGTGTTGGGGAACTTGCGCAGCGCACTCGACTCTGATGCTTGTGGCACAAATGGAAAAGTGAGCCCTTTGGGAATGGGAGTCATTCGTGTATTTATTTACATCACAAAGAATTTGTGCAGTTTACACTATGAAAAACATTGGAAAAGTGCAGAAGTGGGCCAAAGGCAAATAAGCATAACAAAAATTAGATGAAGCTAGGAATTGTTAATACAGAGAAAGTATGTATACTTTCAGTAAAAACCAATACTTCTTAATCCCTTTGGGTTGGAAATGTTCTCATTACAGACTTAACCCACAGAGTGTGCTAAGCATGGTTTTACCTTAGGACATCTGGGGGAAATTGTGTTGTGTACATTGAAAACAGGATTACTGCCCCTCATACTCGTGGGTCCCAGGTTCCTATGGAGTTGGTTTTCCTTTCTGTAATCATTTCTCCCCAAGCATATTATTTGTTAAAGAGTAAAAATTTTAAATGGTCCAGAATGAATAATATAAAAAGTTAAAGTCCCACGTTATCCAAACTCCAAGGTAATAACACTAACATTTTGTTGTGTCCATACAACAACCTTTTTTCACTAGTGTTAAAAACTTATGAAGCATTTGATACCAAAAGATTATACAACACGTGTAAGTTATGAAGCAAAGCCAACATTTACAAACCCATTGTCCAGTTTAAGAAGTAGAATATTTCTATTGCCAAGCAACTTCCTGTGTGCTGCTTCCGGGTGAAGATGTGTAACTTTGCATGTTTTTTATCTTTATAGAAATGGCTTCACACCATTTTTATTTTATTTTGCTGCTTTTTTCAACTGTGTATTTTGAGATTCATCCATAGTGATGTTAGAGGTTGCTCAACTGTGAAAATATCTCATATGTTCTTCCATTCTCCTCAATGAGCATTTGGATAATTCTAGAAACACCAGGTTTGGTTGCTACACATTCTTATGTGTTATGGGTGCCCTCATGCAAGGAATGGAATTCCTGGAACGTATTGTATAGGGCTCTTCAGTTTTACAGTCCGATGCCAGTTATAAAGGCATTCATTGTCCATTCTTACTGGCAGCTTACACTTCTACCAGCAGTATATGAGTTCCTGTTGCTCCACATACTTGCCAACACTTGATATCATCAGAAATTTTCATTTTTGTGTGATTCTAGGATGCTGAAATAGTATCTTACTGCAATTTTGCTTTCCTATTGTTAGAGGAATTAAAAATCTTTTAAAATTTTGTTCTCTTTGTTCTGAAATATCTTTATTTTCTTCATAGATTATTTGTCTTATTTATATTTTTCACATATATTTGAATACTAAACCTTTTTTAGTTATGTAAGTGGCAAGTAGCTCAGTTTGTGGGCTCTTTTTGTCACTCGTATGGTGTCTCTTTTTTTAAGTCATGTAAGACAGTAGACAGAATACAGTAATGAATCTGTATGTGCAATCACTCAGCTTCAAAAGTGATTGATTCATAATTTTGTTTTCATCTTGTAATCCTTTTGTTTATTGTCAGTGCTTTGTGATCTTGTCTAATAAAGCCTTTTCTACCCTAAAGTCATAAAGTATTTTTTTATAATTTCTTCTGAAAGGTCTATAGTTTTGTTTTTTATATTTAAACTTTTTTTTTTTTTAACCAGGAATTGATTTTTGTGTATGGTGTAAGGCAGGAAACCAATCTCATTTTTTTCATAGCAGTAACCAGTTGTCCCAGGACCCTTTCTCGCACTCTATATTGCCAGTTATCATAAATCAAGTTTACATATAGCCCTAGCTAGTTTTGCTCAGTGGATAGAGCATCGGCCTGTAGACTGCAGGGTCCTGGGCTCAATTCTGGTCAAGGGCACATACCCAGGTTGCAGGCTGGGGGGTGCGCAGGAGGCAGCGGATCAGTGATTCTCTCTCATTGTTGATGTTTCTCTCCCTCTCCCTTCCTCTCTGAAATCAATAAAAATATATTAAAAAAATAAGTTCCTAATTTAAATAAATAAATACATCAAATTTACATTATATATATTATATATGTACTTCATATACATAATATATGTGTATTATGTATATAATCCTCTATAATAATAAAAGCATAATATGCTAATTAACCAGATGTCATTCTGGAAGAAGCTGGGGCCAGAGGGAAGCCTGGGTCCTGGGTGCCAGAGGGAAGCTGGTGCCGGCAGCCGGTGGAAGGAAGGCCTTCTCTTGCACAAATTTTGTGCATTGGGCCTCTAGTATGTATGTATGTATGTATGTATGTATGTATGTATGTATGTGTGTGTGTGTATTCATGGGTTTATTTCTTTGGCTCTCTTTTCAGTTTCATTACTCTGACTATTCATGTACTGATGCCACCTGCCTTTAATAACCGTACCTTTGTAATTAATCTTGATATCTAGTAGGGTAAGTCCTCCCGTCTTGATTTTCAGAAGTGTCTATTCTTGGGTATCTGCTTTTCATATAAACTTCTTTTTAAAAATAAATAAATAAAATTCCTGTTGGGATTTGATTAATACTGCTCAATATTTTATGGTTTTTATTATTTTAAAAAATATTTATTGTTGAAAGTATTATGAATGTCCCCTTTTTTTTGCTCCATTTGCCGCTTCTAGCCCGGACCCATCTCCCACTCCAGGCCTGAATTCACCACACTATTGTCTTTGTCCATGGGTTATGCATATGTGCCTGTAAGTTATTTGGTTAATCTCTTCCCATCTACCCGCGCACCCTGTCTTACTTCTGAGATTCCACAGTCTGTTCCATGCTTCTATGTCTCTGAATCTATTTTGTTCTTCAGTTTATTTTGTTCTTTTTTTTTTAGGAAATGTTTTCTTTTTATTATTATTATTAGTTAAGGTATTACAAATGTGTCCTCATCCCCCCCATTAACCCCTAACCTCCCCCTCCCCCATATTTTGTTCTTTAGATTCCACATATGAGTGAGATCAGGTGATTCTTGTCTTTTTCTGACTGGCTTATTTTGCTTAACATAATACCCTCCAGGTCCTCCATGCTGTCTTAAAGGGTAAGAGATCTTCCTTTTTAAAGACTGCTGCATAGTATTCCATAATGTAAATGTACCACAGCTTTTTAAAATATATATATTTGTATTGATTTCAGAGAGAAGAGAGAGGGAGAGAGAGATAGAAACATCAATGATGAGAGAGAATCATTGAACGGCTGCCTCCTACACCCCTCATATTGGAGATCAAGCCCGCAACCCAGGCATGTGCCCTGACCAGGAATAAAAGTATATTTTAAAAAATATTTTGAAGATTTCCTTCCACTCTCTCCTATCTTGTAATGTTTCTATTGAGCAATCTGATGATAGTTTAACAGGGTTTTCGTTGAACGGTACAGTCTTGTTTTTGCTGGCTGCTTTGAGAATTCTTTCTTTGTCATTAATTTTTGACAGTTTGAATAAAATGTGTCTTGGAAAACATCTTTTTGCATTGCTATAATTAGGTGTTCCATTAGGTTCCTCTATTTGAAGTCCAGTTCTTTCCATGGGCTTGGGAAATTCTCATCAACTATTTCTTTTAGTAGGCTCTCTGTTCCCTTCTTCTTTTCTTCTCCTTCTGATATACCTATTACCCTTACGTTGCTTCCTCTGATGTAGTGAGATGGAGTGCTTTCATTCAAAAAACAAAACAAAAAACCTCTTAGTTCTCTCTCTTCATCTTCCTGGGTCATTGCTAGGTTTCTCTCTTTAAGGTTGTTAATTCTCTCTTCTATCTGAACTGCTCTATTTCCAGTGCTCTCTCATACATTCCTCATTTCATTTATTGAGTTCTCCGGCTCCAGAATTTTTGGGATTCTGTGAGACTTTCATGAGAAATGGATTGAAAAAGTATTTCTCCTCAGAGAATTTGCTTCTGCTTTGCCATATGTCTGAGAGCACTTCAACTTGGGTCCTCTTTACAGTAAGATGCTCCTCTTGGCAGGGGGAGGGGGTGGGGGGGAGGGGTTGTGCCATGCAGATAGTTTATAATCAGGAATAAACAAAGATGTGGTCATTCAGTGGCTTCAAAATATCAAGAGGGGCTTCTTTTTCTGCATCTCCATTCAGCACCGATACTGATATGGACATGTTTCCTTCCTTAACCATTTTCTTCATTAACTGGAGGTTTTCTTCTAGTCCCTTGGCCTTTGACCAGCAGCATGAGCAACACGTGGGAGCTTGTTAAAGTGCAGATCTCAGGTTCCACCCAGACCTACTCAGAATCTGCATTTTAACCAGATCCCCCAGGATGTTTATGTGTTTTTACCCATAAATCTTCTGGCTCCTTTTCTTTTCTCAGAGCGTGAGCTTCCCTGAGGGCTGGCCTCTATTTCCCAAGCTCTAGTGGAGAAAAAGACATAGACTATGTAATAGTTTAAGTGTGTTTACCTCATTGGACTGTTTTTTTATTTTTTTATTATTTACTTTCTTAAAGGCTCTTTCTCTGATTTGGAAGTTTTTTGTATATATTTTACTTTTTCAGGTGTTTTATAGCTATATGGCTTTAGCATCTTAATTTATCAAATTCCTGAAAACAGAAGTTCTAAAAAGTTGTTTTTCTTCATCCTCACTAGAGGATATGTCTAGTTTGCAAGTCTTTTACTTCTCCTTTGTATTAAGGAGAGGACCAAGCTGCTGTAGTAACAGTGAGAACAGGCAGGGCCACTCTGCTTTGACAGTAAATATTTCTTGCTTTACTAAGGGATCCAGGTTCTTTTCATCTTGTTGCTCCCCCGTTTGTAAGGCAGTACCAACAGTCAGCCAATATGCAACAGTAGAGTTTTGCTAGTTATTTACAAGTTGTGTGTCTTCTGATCGATTGGACACATGTTCTGGTAAGCAGTGTCTAGAATTAGTTAAATATTTTTAAGTGTCGCCCTGGCCTGGGATTTGTTCTCTCTTATGTGGTTGAAGCTGGGTCACGGAGGGAATGGGGAAAGAAATCCAGGGCAATCAGCTTGTTGCAAAATTGAAGCCACCTAAAATGTGCACACTTCACTTTCAGTCTCAGCCCTGTGGTCACATTTGGACACATGGCTGCTTGCCCAGAGGGGTCCCTGGGAAATGTGATCTCTAAATGCCTGGGCTGGTCATTAGCAAGGGAAGTGAGTGGGAGTCCTAGAACTAAACGGGAGAAGGGAAACGTGGCTATTTTGGATATTTAGCAGTCTCTACCACATCTACCTAATGTCACTTTTTTAGAAAATGATTTCGTTTATATTGAACAAAATTACTGTAAAATCAAGACAGTTATACCTGTCTCATCAGATTATTGAGGCTTAAATAAGGTATCTTTTCAGCTGCTAGGACAATGCCTGGCACAGAGGCATCTAACACAGCTTTTACTTTTATTATAGTTAGTATATTTGCATCACTTAAGAGGTAAAATTTTTAGCCTCAGATTTTTATCTATATTATAATTGGTAGCCAGGGATGTATTCTGTGACATTTTTATGATTTTGCATAAATGTAGAAATTCTACAGATTTAGAACATACCAAAATTATGTTTTATCATTTCAGGCTTTCATTTAAGAGACTTTTTAAAAATTTGCAACAACAACCAAACCTAAAACAAGAAGTGCTGATTTTAAAATATATTTTTATTGATTTCAGAGAGGAAGGGAGAGGGAGAGGCAGAGAGAGATAGAAACATCAATGACGAGAGAGAATAATTGGCTGGCTGCCTCCAGCACGCCCCCTGCTGGGGATGGAGCCCAAAACCTGGGCGTGTGCCCTTGACCGGAATCGAACCTGGGACCCTTCAGTCCACAGGCTGATGCTCTATCCACTGAGCAAAACCAGCTAGAGGGCAAGAAGTGCTGATTGTATTGTGATGAGTTGAGCCGGAGCACACAGTTTCGAGTGGCTACTTGTATGTATTAAGTACTAGATAATTTTTAGGCTTCAAAGTGAGTTTTTTATTGTACAATAAAATATACTTAATTAGCAACAAAATGCAGAGACTACTTATTAGCCAAAGTAAATGTAAAATCTGTCCACATTTAGAATCTTAATATGTAATTGTTGAATTCTCCTTTCTGTATATCTGTATTATTACTGAACTGTCTTTCTTGCTTTACTGATTAGTGAGAGATTTATTGATGAATAGATATCTGGCCATCAGGTGATGGACAGAAGTTTCTATTATAGAGACTGCATAAACTTGCTAAATTGGATATAAGGTCAAATTATAAAGAAACCTATATTTCAGATAACATGACTAATTGATTTTTATATCCTGTTATTTGGACTGAGAAAGTCCTTCAGTTGTGCATTTTCAATGTGTTTTCTAGATAGTCAGCCATTATAAACCAAGATGAGATTATTATATGAAACATATTAATATAATCAGAAATTCAGATTTGTATGTTTTCCATTTAATTTCTAAATAAAAATAAATGCTGTCTTATAAGATACTATTACAGGTTTTTTCTCTTTAGTCTTTTAGTATATGTTTAACTAAGTTTCTTATGAGGAGAAAAGAAAAATAAAATATACCTTAGATATTGGAGTTTGGACACAAAATAGTCTGTACTCTAAATCAATAAATAAGTAAAAATTTTAAATAGATAAGTGTATTTATTTACTTTAATATGTACAGAAATTTTTTTGGTTCACAGAATTTTTCTCAGCCAATTAGTATCATAAATATGAAGTATTTTATATTAGTGACCATGTAGATGGAAGGAAACTATATTAATTCTGCAGATCATTGCCATATCTTTATTAAAATACTAATAAGTTAATGAATGCAGCCCTAGCTGGTTTGGCTCAGTGGATAGAGTGTCAGCCTGTGGACTGAAGGGTCCCAGGTTTGATTCTGGTCAAGGACACATGCCTGGGTTGCGGGCTCGATCCCCAGTGTGGGGCATGCAGGAGGCAGCCAATCAGTGATTCTCTGTCATCATTGATGTTTCTATATATCTCTCCCTCTCTCCCTCCCTCTCTGAAATCAATAAAAATATATTTTTTTTAAAAAGTTAATAAATGCATCTGCCTGATACATTTAAAAAATTTTAGGAATAGAGGCCCATGATTAGAATCTACACTCATAAAAGAGAAAGATGCAAATTGACCATACCTTCATGACGCCCACCAGCCAATCAGGAGTGAGTATGCAAATCAACCCAACAAAGTTCCATGCCGCTCCGGGCCTCTGGGCATCGTGGGAAGGCTCCGGGCCAGAACGAAGGCAGAAAAGTGGCTCCAGCTGGAGCAAAGGTGGTGCTGGCAGCCAGGGGAAGGAAGGCCCATTCTTGCATGAATCTTCGTGCATCAGGCCTCTAGTGTACCTATAAGACTACAAAAATACAGTCTCTTGTGACTTCTAGAGATTTCAATATTAAGTATTATAATTGAGAAATTCACACTAATTAGTTATTCAGAATGATCTGATTCTTGGCATTGCTTCAGACAGGAATCAGTGTTTAAAACTGATTCTACTATTTTGAAAATGGTTAACCAGCTTATTTCAAAGCTCTTCTTTTCACACTGATAACATTGGTTGGCTCCAAGGAAAGGAAATGGCTGTCTGGAAGATATGGACCGAGGGAAGAATTTTCACTGTGTGTCTGTTGTAATGTACCCCGCGAATCACAGAAGGACGCCTCAAGCAGTCGAATTAAAGAGTCACGTTTATTGCAATCTGGGACTATGAGGGGTCATTCCCAAATCTCATAGTAACCATTTAGTCACAGTTCCAGGATTATATAGGCAAAAAAATCACACAGGTATTGATTACATCTCAGGGTTTGGAATGAGGCACCTGGCTCGCAAAAAAGCAGATTACAGAAGCAGAATTAAGCATGTTAATTACAGTTTCGGTTCTCGGGGCCACTGAATTGACAGAAATACATTATCTAGAGCCCTTGGGTAACCTGGGTTAAACTTAGACATGTTATCTAAATTACAGTTTTGGGTCTCCGGATCACTGAGTTAATAAAAACACGTTATCTAGAGCCCTCAGGTCTCCTGACCACTGAGTTGTCAGGACAATTTAGAGTAATTATGCTGTTCTGGTCTCGGGACCACTGAGTCAGCTGGAACGCACCACCTGGGGCCACTAAAACAATTTAGGGTAATTGTGCTGTCCTGTTTCCCAGGTACAGAAGAATGTGCTTCGATAACCAGTAAGATCACAATTAATGGGATAGTCATTCAATCAATAAGGCATTCAATCGAAATGGATGATTTATACAATTCAGAAAATCAAAATAACCTGTTCATTGTTAAACAAAGCAAATAGGTACCATACTTCATGTCCTTTTGTACTTTATGAACTTTGACAAATGTGAATGTATAAACTAAAAATAAAGTAAAATTACTAAATTTTTAAAACAGAATAAATGAACAGCTTTTATTTTTCCACTATCATCACTCTGCTAGGATCCCCCCTTCTGTGTCATTCTTTGAGGAATACAAGTTCTTCTCAAGGAGAAAAGTCTGAGCCTATCAAACAACCCCTTAAGAAGTCAAAGTTACCACAAGGTCGTTTTGATGCACCAGAAGATGATACCCATTTAGAGAAAGAACCACTGACCAGTAAGTACAGTAAAGCTGCTCACATTTCAAGACTGCATGGTAGCTTAGTCATGGTGTCTAGCCTCCTAACTGCATAACTGTGCAACCTTGTCTTCAAAATTGACCATCATGCTTTTCCTATCTCTATTGACTGCTTTGTTCACATCTTCTTCAGAATTTCCAGATGATGTTAATCCTGTTACCAAAGAAAGAGGTGGACCCAAGGGCCCGGAACCTACCCGATATGGAGATTGGGAACGAAAAGGACGCTGTATTGATTTTTAAGCCACATATTCTTTAATCTCATTATCTTTTTCTGAATACATACATCTGAATTAACTTATTTCTGATTATTTTCTTTGTGCATATCCTTTAATCTTCTAATTTCTATAATGTATGTAAAAGTATATATGATGGCCTTGGAAGAAAATATGCTGCTATAAGTGAGGATGGGGAAATATTTCTGCATTAACACATTAATTTTAACTTAAATGTATTGGGGTATATAAGTGATGATTAGAATTGTACCTCTTTCATCATGTCTTAGTTTAATCAGCTGCTTATAAAATGCAAATGTAAATAAAGCAACTTTTAAAAAACGATTGTATTGCCTTGTGCTAGATGATATTGACTTTTTAAATGTGAGTTAAGTAGTGCATTATATTTGAGAAAGCCACAGTAATAACAGAAAGTTTTTAACTTGGAGCCAAATTACTTGGGTACAAATCCTGGTTCTACTACTTACTAGCTATGTGACCTTGGGTAAGTTATTTAACTTCTCTATTTTAGTGTCTGTATATGTAAGTTGGAGATAAAATTAGTTCCAGGTCAGCATGCAGCCTCTTTGCTTGTTCCTATATCACTGTCTCCAAAATGGCTGTCACTGGCTGCCTGCTTTTCCTTTATCTAAATCAACAGCAGTGTTTCTACCTCTTCAGTGGTCTCTGATCATTGTTTCTTTCACACCCTTGGCAACATTAACACTCTTGATGGCCTCTTTATGTTTTAAAATTGTGCTAATCTTTTATTTCCCCAGCATTCTCTCCTTTGTTGCCTGAGAGACACTTTATCATGCTGAGGTATCAGTTTGAAAGGGTTGTCAGATAATCGAGACATTTTTTCTGTGAACAACTTGGTTGAGAACAGAATTGTTGCCCTGGCTGGTTTGGCTCAGTGGAAAAAGCGTCGGCATGTGGACTGAAGGGTCCCGGGTTCGATTCTGGTCAAGGGCATGTACCTTCTTTGCGGGCATACCCCCAGTGGGGGGTGTGCAGGAGGCAGCTTATCGATGTTTCTCTCTCATTGATGTCTCAAACTCTCTATTCCTCTCTCCATTCCTCTCTGTAAAAAAAAAAAAAATCAATAAAATATATTTTTTTAAAAAGAGAACGGAATTGTTCAATATAGGAGACATTCGAAAAGTGAGGTTTGACTGTACTTGAATTGAAATTGTTTTATATGAGTATAAATAGTATTAAAAAGTCACCGGTTGGAAAATTAGTGATTATTTGCATAGGTGAACTGATGAAATATACATTCATTTGTGAAACATAAAATTCAAGTACAGAGGGCAAATATGAGAAAGGCCGTGCAATAGAATAGACCAGCTTAGTCAGTTCTGATGACTCAATAGGTCCTACCCCTGTGGCCTTTGGATAACTAACAGGGTCAGGAGAAGTCAAGTCCAGTTTACAGATTTGAAGGAAGGATGGGAACTACTGGGCCTCCCTTAAGGCCTCCTTTGCTGTTCTATGGCCTCACTCAGCCACAGGGATTGGGCTTTCAACCCTCAGGCTACACTTAAATTAGGAAGAAAGGGCTTGCAAAGCCTATAGAAGACAAAATGCAGTGGACTGATTATTTGTGTGTTATGAATCAAGTGCAATGAGAAGATTGTAGGGAGACCTTTTTAAAGAGAATAAACTTTTTAAAAGTGTATCCTCACCCTGGCTGGTTTGGCTCAGTAGATAGAGCTTTGGCCTGCGGACTGAAGGGTCCCAGGTTCTGTTCCTGTCAAGGGCATGTACCTTGGTTGTGGGCACATCCCCAGTAGGGAGTGTGCAGGAGGCAGCTGATCGATGTTTCTCTTTCATCGATGTTTCTGGCTCTCTATCCCTCTCCCTTCCTCTCTGTAAAAAATCAATAAAATATATTTTTTTTTAAAAAGTGTATTCTCCCCAGAAACAAACTAACTAGTGTGGTAATTGGGACTAGTCATTCAGTCTTCATACCATTCTCTCTCTTAGTCAACATTTGTTCTCTAATTGCAGTTACTGTGTATGCTAAGTAATAACCACATTCCTATAAAACTGTGCTGTAATTTAGTCAACCTCCAATTAGCCCAAATTAGTGAAGGTTTTTACTAAGTTAATACCAGATGGGCTGAGTCCCAAAATGGTGCCAGCACCCATGGATGGGGAGTCAGATTTTAAAGGACTCCAGGTGGGCTTTTTCTGGGCAGAGAATACTCTGGGTGGATAAAGGTCCTGGGAATGTCCAGAGGGGAAGGATGATGGTCTTAGCAAGTGGAATGTGGTCTAAGCGAATTGTGAAGTGGTCTGAAGGTCAGTTCCCAGGGGAGGGGATATCTGATTCAATTATTTGATCAGCCCTAGCAGTTAACATTTCAGAAGTACTGTGTTAGATTATTTTCTGTTGTCTAGTTTTGCTTGGATTGCATACTAATCATCATGATATGTGACAGAGAAAAGGCAGCTTGCATACTTTAAAACTAATATAAAATGTGTAACAACTTAAGTATCTATATATATAAAAGCCTAAGCGACCATCCGACTGGTAACTATAACAATGAGCACTGGGGGTCGGACACTTCAACTGGTAGCTATGACGCCCACAAACCAAAACGCAGGAGCTGCGGAGTTGTGGTGACTTGGCAGCTGTGGTTCTCCAGTGGTGCGCCCAGAACCAGAGAGGAGGGAGCCCGATTCTGGGGTATATCACCTGAGAGCCACCCTCTCACAATCCAGGATCCCTTGGGGGATGTCGGAGAGCCAATTTCGGCCCAATCCCCACAGGCCAGGCCGAGGAACCCCACCAGTGCACGAATCAGTGCACCGGGCCTCTAGTCCTATATAATATAAGGCTAATATGCAAATTACCCCCTCAACCTGGAATTCAACCAGGGGGCGGGGCCAGCTGGCCAACCATTCACGGCCCCTCCCCCCAGCCAGCCTGGCCTGATTGGCCCCACCTGGGCAGGCAGGCTGGACCCCACCCATGCACAAATTCGTGTACTGGGCCTCTAGTATTAACATAATGGAATCCTTCATTTCTGTTAACAGTAACATGATTCATCACATTGTGGATGAAAAAGGACCACTTGCCAACCTGACGAGCTCAGGTAAGGCCTGCATGTTGGCCTTGCAAACTCGAGACCTAAAGTAACCACAAAGGATGGCCTGAAATTAAAACTTTTTAATTAAAAAAAGCAGTCTATTAGTCATGTCCTAGGCTGGTATATTCTCTGACAAAGATCAACTTGGATCTTAATTGAGCTTATTGTCTTTTTGCATCTATGATAACATACCTTTAGAATGTCAGGGTAACTTTTAACTTCCCTTTTACCAGACCCCACAGGGCACAACCTATATGCCAGGGTGCAGACCACAATTCCCTCATTGTTATTGTGTTAATTGTTACTGTTAACTATCCTGTACCCACCTATGTAAAAGAAGCGTGTATCATTTTACTTTTTATCCAATCCCAGAGGTTCCTTGCTTTGCTTTCTCCCACCTCCCTAATCTATCACCAGTGGATTTCATGTAACTCACTTAATCTCCTCCTTTGATGGTAATGTATAAAAATAGGCGTAAAACTGCCATTCTCCAGAGCATTATCTTAATTCATTGAGAGTCTGCTTCCTTACAATTGTCGACAGTTTGGCTCAAATAAACTCACAAAAAGTCTTTACAGGTTTGAATATTTCTTATGTTAGCAATAGCATCAAATATATAGGTAAAATTTGGTGGCATGAAAATATTTGTGGTTTTTATGTCCATCACACCTTAACTGAAAAACCTGAAGACTTATAAAAGGTGATGTGGCATGGCAGTGCATCACTCACATCTCCCCCTGTGGGAAGTAGGGTTGATTGAGAACCCCAGCTGCTGCCCCGTTGGATCCACTACTGTGTTTCTGCAGAGGCCATGCTTCCTTCATGCTGTTCCTAGAGTGAATGAGTATGGTGGGGCTACAGTGAATGAAGATGGTGGCCAACTCCCTTGATGGGTGACGTTGGTTCAAGGCCTCCCCACCAGCCTTCCCAGAACTTTCTTAGGAATGTGCTGCTGTCTGAGACTCTTCCTACACAATCCTGCCCTTCCCCTTCCCTTCACAGGTCCAGCCGTGGGCAAACTACGGCCCGCGGGCCGGATCCGGCCCGTTTGAAATGAATAAAACTTAAAAAAAAAAAAAAAGACCGTACCCTTTTATGTAATGATGTTTACTTTGAATTTATATTAGTTCACACAAACACTCCATCCATCCTTTTGTTCCGGCCCTCCGGTCCAGTTTAAGAACCCATTGTGGCCTTCGAGTCAAAAAGTTTGCCCACCCCTGTTTAGACTCTGCCTATTCCTCCCCTTTATAATTCATAAAAGTCTCCCAAGTAAAAATACCTTTCATGTTGAATCCCATCTGTTTCTCAGAAAATCCAAATTAATATGGATAAGTTTAACAGAACAATTTACAGATTTTCAGAAAATGTCACACAAAGCTTGTGGCTTTTTCTAGTGTAATTATAGTTTAAACACTTTAATTTACATTGCTTGGGGGATTTCTGGGAAATTATAGGCTGAGCTTTTCTGTACAAGGCTCATGCCATGGAGCCTTGTACATATTAGGTGTTTTAGTGGAATTGAATTATGTCCAGCATTTCTTCTTATTTTGATGTCAGTTGCTGCAACTTACCATGAATCAAACTATAATATTACCTATTATTAATCTAGTTAAGAAGAAGCCTCAAGCCACGTTCTGCTAGTAAATAAATGTTTGTTGGATGAAAAGAATAGCTTATAATGAGCAAACTTTCTGTTAGTAATTATGGATGATATATCAGCAATTTTAGTGATAATTTCAGGACAGGACAGTGCTTTGTGTAAGTGCAGGATGAAAACGGCAGTCAAGCTCTAGCTCAGTGACGGCGAACCTTCTGAGCTCGGCGTGTCCGCATTTTGAAAAACCCTAACTTAACTCTGGTGCCATGTCACATATAGAAATTTTTTGATATTTGCAACCATAGTAAAACAAAGGCTTATATTTTTTATATTTATTTTATATATTTAAATGCCATTTAACAAAGAAAAATCAACCAAAAAAATGAGTTCTCATGTCACCTCTGACATGTGTGTCGCAAGTTCGCCATCACTGCTCTAGCTGGTTTGGTTCAGTGGATTGAATGTCAGCCTGTGAACTGAAGAGTCCCGGGTTCGATTCCAGCAAGGGCATGTACCTTGGTTGCAGACTTCTCCCCGACAGGGCCCAATCAATGTGTTTCTTTCACATCAGTATTTGTCTCTGTCTTTCCCTCTTCTACGCTCTAAAAATCAATGGGAAAATATCCTCAGGTGAGGATTTAAAAAAAAAAAAATGGCAGGCAACTATTAGCCACTGATTGATGAATTAGGAAGGAAAGGAAAGTGAAGAGTGCCTGATGAGTTCATTCATTCATTCATTCAGTTGACTCTTTCATTTAACCAGTGTCAATTATTTGTCCGTCATGTGCTAGATAATCTGCTAGGCTCTGTGTATTTTGCGATAAATGAAACAGAGCCCTTGCCATTTTGGCATAAAGTCTGGTGGGTTTAATCTGCTCATGAGAACAGTGCCAGCAGACAAATGACAGAAGACCAAATGGATTGCAAGCGACTCTGATGCATCCCAAACAAACCAAAGGAGACTTCCCAGGTTTGATGAGGCTATCACTTTCTGGGGTTTTGATACTAGAAACCTCGTTTTTTGTTTTTTTGTTTGTTTTTTTCTTTTAATTAAATCTTTATTGTTCAGATTATTACATTTGTTCCTCTTTTTTTCCCCCCCTATAACTCCCCTCCTCCCAGTTCCCGCCCCACCCTCCGCCCTCACTCCCCACCCACTGTCCTCATCCATAGGTGCACGATTTTTGTCCAGTCTCTTACCGCAACTCCCACACCCCTTTCCCCCCCCCAAGAATAGTCAGTCCATTCCCTTTCTATGTCCCTGATTCTGTTATAATCAACAGTTCATTCTGTTCATCAGATTATTTATTCACTTGATTCTTAGATTCACTTGTTGATAGATGCATATTTGTTGTTCATAATTTGTATCTTTACCTTTTTTTTCCTCTTCCTCTTCTTAAAGGATACCTTTCAGCATTTCATATAATGCTGGTTTGGTGGTGATGAACTCCTTTAGCTTTTCCTTATCTGTGAAGCTCTTTATCTGACCTTCAATTCTGAATGATAGCTTTGCTGGATAAAGTATTCTTGGTTGTAGGTTCTTGGTATTCATCACTTTGAATATTTCTTGCCACTTTCTTCTGGCCTGCAAAGTTTCTGTTGAGAAATCAGCTAGCTGACAGTCGTATGGGTATTCCCTTGTAGGTAACTGAGTTTCTTTCTCTTGCTGTTTTTAAGATTCTCTCTTTATCTTTTGCTCTTGGCATTTTAATTATGATGTGTCTTGGTGTGGTCCTCTTTGGATTCCTTTTGTTTGGGGTTCTCCGCACTTCTTGGACCTGTAAGTCCATTTCTTTCACCAGGTGAGGGAAGTTTTCTGTCATTATTTCTTCAAATAGGTTTTCAATATCTTGCTCTCTCTCATCTTCTGGCACCCCTATAATTCTGATGTTGGTATGCTTGAAGCTGTCCCAGAGGCTCCTTACACTATCCTCGCATTTTTGGATTCTTTTTTCATTTTGCTTTTCTGGTTGGGTGTTTTTTGCTTCCTCGCATTTCAAATCATTGACTTGATTCTTGCGCTCCTCTGGTCTGCTGTCGGGAGTCTGTATAATATTCGTTATTTCAGTCCGTGTATGCTTAATTTCTAGGTGGTTCCCCAATATAAGATCGAGGGTCTCGTTAGTTTTCTTGTAGATCTCATTAAGTTTATCGGCGGCTTCTAAACAGTTCTTGAGAGACCTTAAAAGTGTAGTTCTGAACTCTATATCTTCCATTGACAATTTTGTCCTGTTTCTTTGTCTCCGCATTTTGTTATGCTTCCTTGGTGCACCCCCTAGTGGTCTTTGTGCGCAGTCTTATAGTTAAACATTGATTGTAGCTAATGCCAGGGAGGGTTTGACCTCCAGGCCAAGTGGCTATGAGAATCAGCTGTGTCAGCAGTGAGAGAACTTCTGTCCTCTAGGGAGGTGCTAATCTGGCGTTTGCCTGAGGCTATCCGGCAAATGCCTCTGTGCAGGGCTTGGGCGGGGTGGGTCGCACAGGATCAACAGGGTGGGCCGGAGAGAGCAGTTATGGCGGCTCTCAGTCCTGTCCCCAGGGGCTCTGCCTCCCTGAGTCCCAGCAAGGGCTGCAAACCTCGGAGAGAAAGCTGCACTCGCTCTGACCGAAGCCAGACAGTCCCGCTTCTCCCGTTTGAGTCTGGGTCCCTAAAGACTCGCCTGTACCTGGAGCTCAGAGTCTGCGACTCCCTCCCGATTGAAAACGCCAACCGCGCCCTCTGCCGCCAGCCTGCTCCGCGCACTCCGCACCTCAGAATTTGACTTCAGCACTGCACCTCCTCTGAGTGTCCGTATGCGTTCTCTTTCTTCCTAGTTGTAGGACTTCCACTCAGCCAGCGTTCCTGTGGTTCTGGGTGATGTCCGTTCCGTTTTTTGGTTTCACTTTTGAAGTAGTTGTTCAAAGCAGCAAACTCCGGCGTTAACCTATGCCGCCATCTTGGTTCTCCCTCTAGAAACCTGGTTTTCAACTTTTTAATCTAAGCTGATTCTGAGATACTTATTAGTCAAGTTAAATATTTATACTGCGATCAAACGTGTTCTGACCTTGCCAGATATCAGCCTCCTTAGACATTGACCAAGAAGAAGATAGGATCGAGCAGAGTGATAATATAATTAAGAGTCCTGGACATAGAAAGATTCCTCAAGCCATTCTTGGCTCAAGTGGAGCATTCTGAGTGGGCATCCCTCTGCAGAAACACTGGAACTAAAGCTGCCTCTGACTTCCCTAAGCGAGGCTGGCTCCCATGAATGAATTATAAATATTATTGTACAGTCCATGAGTTGGAGCGTATGAGTGAATATGAGTGAAGAAATATGTGTGACTAGTAAGTATTAATATCAGTTCTGTGTCCTCTGGGCAAGCTCTGTCATTTGTAGAAATAGATACCTTTTTCTGGCATTCCTATAGACTCTTGGCCTTGATTCTAACATATGCTGCTTTTTGCATCTCCCTCCTTCTTTTCCTTCTCTTTAGGGAGCAATACCATATATTGTCCCTAAACCAACTTTTCTCTTATATCCACCCAAATCTTAGTGAAGAATTAAAAAAATGTAGTCTTTTTCACTATTCAGGGGTTTTGTATAAGATGATATAATCTACTTTATTTCAGTGGCTATTACAATTTTTCATCTTAGGGTTCTGTTATACTTTCAACTTTTCTTTTTAGGTCTCTAAATTGTTTAGGACACCAAAGAACTTCTGCTTTTGTGTTATGTCTATTGGTACTTACTGTATTACGAATGAAAACTGAGTAATCTGTAAAATCTTTAATTCATTTTAAAACAACCCAATAATAAATCCATTACACATGTCAACATAAAATAACATTTTTTGAAAAATAAGTAAAATAACCTTTCCAAAACAATAAGCAATTAAGAAGAGTGCCGTGCTCTTTAATATCTAACTTAATAGAAGGCAGTTGTATTCTCATATCACCTTCTGCATTCAACCTGTTGTGATATTGTTTTGATAGACATAGAATAAAGAAAAGCTGGCTTCATACAGATATGTAGTTGGAAAAGGGAGGATCTTACAGACCCCCTGAAAGACCACACATTTCCAAAGGTGCTGGGGTCCAACCCCAGCGGGTCCAGGGGTCCCCAATGGTGTGGACGGAGTCGGCGAAGAAGGAATGACACGGAGACAGCGTTCAGTTGATCAGAAGCCTAGCCAGGATCTCCAGCCAAGTTCTGGTCTGGATCTCCAGTGAAATTCTGTTTAGGATCTCCAGCCAGGTTCTGTGTCCATGGTCTCTTGCTAGGTTCTCCAGCCAGGTTCTGTAGCCATGTTCCCTCGCTAGGTTCTCCAGCCAGGTTCTGTCCAGGTTCTCCAGCCAGATTCAGTCACCGGGTTCTAGTCAGGTTCTCTTGCCAATTTCTGTAGTCAGGTTCAGTCCAGGATCTTTTGCTATGTTCTCTTGCTAGGTTCTGAGGCCAGTTTCTGTCCAGGATCTTTTGCCATGTTCTCTCCAGTGAAGTTCTTCTGTCTCTAGAGAACGTTCTGTGTAGGTTCTGTGCCAATTTCTGTCTCTCCCGTTCTGTCTTGTTACATCTGTATTTATACCAGTTGATTCCAATCCTATCAATCTCTATTTCAAAGGTTAGGGCGTTTCTTATCTCCATTCCAGGGAGTAAAGATTATGTAGCTTAAGCATGATTGTTCGTAGTTAAAGTGATTAATTACCCACCTGGCACTTAGTTAAGAGGTTTTATTCCCTCCCTAACTTCAGGGGAAAATTCCTACCTGGGGAAACAACCTTTCTCAGAGACCTTGGTTAAAACATATAGTGCCTAGAACAGCCGTGGGCAAACTACGGCCCACGGGCCGGATCCGGTCCCTTTGAAATGAATAAAACTATTGAAAAAAAAGACCGTACCCTTTTATGTAATGATGTTTACTTTGAATTTATATTAGTTCACACAAACACTCCATCCATGCTTTTGTTCCGGCCTTCCTGTCCAGTTTAAGAACCCATTGTGGCCCTCCAGTCAAAAAGTTTGCCCACCCCTGGCCTAGAAGGTGAGCAAACATATTAAGAACAGTATGCCATATATGCCAGGTCCCTTGAAACAGCAAGGATGGACCGGCTCCCGGCACAAAGGGAAGTACTAAACACAGACTCTTTGGAAGGGCTGGCAGAACAGGCTGAGCCTCCAAGACCAAGTTTCAGAACTGCACGAGGGTGCTGGCTGGAGAGGGAGCTGCTGCCTGAAATCAGTTACTATACCTCTGCAGGCAGCAACTGCAACCACCACCACCACAGGCTCCAGGACCCCTGTGACTCCTGCCAGTTGCACCAGCAAAATGAAGTCCCAGTAGCTTCCTTTTCCCCTCATCTAACTCATTTCTGCATCGTTGTCTTATGTTGATGTATCTGATTGGTGGACACTGAAGTCTGATGTCTGTGTGCTAGGGGAGGCTGAGAAGTCTACTTGTTCCTAGTTCTCAAGATGGTGTTTATAAGACTGGGCAGACACAGATGTTACTTATTCACACCATCATCTAAGAAAACAACCAGCTGAGAATCCATTTTATTGGGGCTTACAATACAGAAGTGTTGTTGTTTTTTAAGTGTAAAAATAAGGCTTAAATAATCCCTGAAACATGTTAGATGTCTATTCCTGCTCATTTGAAGAATACTTCCATAAAGATTGGACATTTGAGCCTATAATTTATTTTTATGCCTTTTACATAGCCTAGGTTAATGAATATGAAGATTAGTTATATGGAAGTTGCTTAAAATTCTGTAACATCCTATATTCTTTAAAATATGGTTTGGGTATATTTAGTCCGTGTATTTCTAACTTGGTCTTAGTCAGTGGAATCTTGTCTGAACCCTTGAAACTGCAAGTACTCCTAATTAGCTGTTCACGGACAGACTGAGAAAGGATTCTGTTGATGCAGGTGTGAGAAGGAGATGAAAATCAAAGCTTTCAGAAGCAACTTAGAAGAGAATATCAGAAGCTGAAAACACCCACAAGGAAAAAGACCAGGAAAGTGTCTTTGCAGGATGTCTTAAGTAACCCCTTTGGAAAAGTCTGAATTTATAAATTGAGATGTTATAGACTGGAGTGTAACCATTACCTTAAAAAACTGTACATTCCTTAGCACTTGAGGTCATTATATCCAGATTGGTATTTATGTTAAAGGCATATATAATTTGGATTCTTTGGTTTTCCAAAAGAGCTTCATATTTTGCCTCATTCTAAGTGAATGGCCCAGGCAGATCCCTTATTTTTAAAATGGTTACACAGCTTTTGTGTTGGTAGTTATCCTCTCATTTTCATTCTGCTGCTCAGAAATGTCAGGACTTCCGAGAGGGTTGTCTCATCAAATCTGAACCCTTGATTATATAGTCCTCTACCATTATCCATACCTACATAGCAAGTGTTTCAACCTGACCAAACAACCCAAATCTTTTCATCTCATAGTTTTATATAGGTTAATGCTGACTAGAATGCTCCCTGCCCTTCTCTACCAGCACATATATCTTCTCTCTCCTTTCAACCCTTTTGTCGAATGAGGCTAGGAATAAATGAGATAAGTGAACTGTCCTCTGCAAAAAAAAAAAAAGGAAAAAAAAAAGTTTGACTCATGTCAGACTATATTTTTTTCCAGCTACTTAGTCATACCACCTCTGATCATGCCTATCCCCGCGCAGCCCCTCAACCCTCTTGCAGACACATGGCTGACATGCAGATCACTACCCTCTGCGCAGATGTACTGTGGCGGTTGTGGTGACAGCCCTGGCTCTCTGTTCCAATTTTCTGGGAAGCTTTTCAGTTCTGTGGAGGTTAGAATGCCATGAACTACATTTCTAGTGAGGGTTCTGAGGGCAAGTCCTGCCAATTAGATGCACTTGTTTTTTTGTTGTTGTTGTTGTTGTCGTCTTTTTTCTTTTCTTCATTTTTTACAGAGAGGAAGGGAGAGAGATAGAGAGTTAGAAACATCGATGAGAAACATCGATCAGCTGCCTCCTGCACATCTCCCACTGGGGATGTGCCCGCAACCAAGGTACATGCCCTTGATCGGAATCGAACCTGGGACCTTTCAATCCGCAGGCCGACGCTCTATCCTCTGAGCCAAACCGGTTTCGACTAGATGCACTTGTTGAGATTGGAAAGGAGCTATGAGCAGAGCCATCACCCTGCTGCTGGCTCTTATGCTTGCACAGTGGTGAGACTGTGTTTGCCTGCAGCAGCACTCCAGCATCTAGTCACTAGTCCTGTGAATGGGGCTACGGATAAATGAGATAAGTGAAATGTCCTCTGCAAAGAAAAAAGTTTGACTCCTGAAGCATGACTCCTGACTCCTAGGTTACTACTATGTTAGTGTATCCCTGTACTGATAGAGACGTAATTCCCAACATTCCTCACTGTGGTGGAGATGACAGCCCCTCCCCACCCCCAATAGGCCAGTTTGGTCATATTTTATATGTATACTTGAGGCCTGGTGCATGAAATTCGTGCATGGGTAGGGTCCCTAGGCCTGGCTGGCGATCAGGAGGGATCTATGGGGTGACTGGCGGGGTGATCGGGGCCCCCACTTGCACCCGCCTTGGCTGGCCTGGCGTCGCCTGCTCACTGGCCCTGCTCTCGTTCCCCACCGCTGCTGGTCAGGGCCAGCGGGCTGGGGACAGCTCCTACATTGAGCATCTGCCCCCTTGTGGTCAGTGTGTGTCATAGTGACCAGTTGTTCCACCGGTCATTCTGCTGTTCAGTCTATTTGCATATTAGGGTTTTATATAGATAGATATTTTTTATTGATTTCAGAGAGGAAGGGAGAAGGAGAAAGAGAAACATCAATGATGAGAGAGAATCATGGATTGGCTGCCTCCTGCATGCCCCCTACAGGGGATGGAGCCTGAAACCTGGGCATGTGCCCTGATCAGGAATTGAACTGATGACCTCTTGTTGCATGGGACAATGCTCAATCACTAAGCCACACTGGCGGGGCAGAAGTTCTATTTCTTAAAAATAAATGAATATATAATTATTTAAATTTATACAGATTCATTGGGGGAAATTTAGAAAACAAAGTATAAAAAAGAAAAAAATTATCTATAAAACCTCTATACCCACTTAACCTTTGATGGATTGTCCTTCAATAATCTTAAATATATATACATGTTTTTATGTAGCTGTTATTCTCACAATTTCATAGCCAAAAGTGATATTTCACTATTTTAATCTTCACTTTCATGATGACAAGTGATAACACTTTTCCCTATGTTTATTAGTCCTTTGCATTTCTTCTATTAGTTGCTCTATCTTGTCTTTTGCTTGTTTTCTATTGAGTGTTGCTCTTTTGTTATTAATTTGTAGGAGACTTTGTTTTTAGTTTTCCTTGTTCAGTAGATGTTTTGATTCTTTTTGGCTCTTTTTTTTTTTTTACTTTGCACAACTTGGCCTCTGCGATCTTAATCTATTAAAGCTCCTTCACCAATTCCTTCTGAGGTTCCTGCCCAGGATGAAGCCTTATGTTCTGTGTTCCACCTGGTTTGACTCTTGACCCTGGGCAGGCCCCATCCATTCCATTCAGGCCTCACCATTCACAGCCTCTCAAACAGGCTTTTCAAACCTCCACACCGTGGTAGATAAACATGCCACCTGTTTGAAATGCCCTTTACTATCTACCTAGCAAACGCCTATGGAGCTATACCTTACCCACTTCACTATCATTACTGTGTGATTTCCACAATCAACTATTATAGACATGATAACTTGTTTAATAATGTTAAATTCTGTCTCTTCCATTATGTTGTGGGCTTCCTTATTTATCTTTGTATTCTGGACTTATTGTGTACCCCGATTGCAGCACAGTGTTAGGTATTTATTTAGTAAATTCAATAAACGTTTGCTCAGTGTTGAGTAATTCAGTATTTGTGGTAGGCAGAGTTCCACAATGGCCCCCTGGGCTCCTCCCCCTGGGGTACCTGCCCTGTATAACCCCCACCTCTTCCAGTGTGGGTGGGACTGTGAATATAATGGGATAGTCACTCCCTTGATGAAGTTACATTATGTAACATAGATAATGAAATAGTCATTCTAGTGGTAATGTTACCTTTATAAGGCTCCACTGTAGCCAACTCAGAGGAAGATTCTCCTGCTGACTTTGAAGAAGTAAGATGCCATGTTATGAGAGTGTCATTGGCTAGGAACTGAAGGCAGCCTCTAGCAGCTGCCAGTGACCCCTGACTGACAGCAAGAAAACAAGGACCTCAGTCCTATAGCCACAAGGCTGAATTCTGCCAAATACCTGAATGAGGTTGGAAGAGGATTCTGAGCTCCAATGAGAACCCAGACCCAGCCAAAACCTTGATTTCAGCCTAGTGAAACCCTGAGCAGAAGACACAACTAACTGGTGCCCAGACTCCTCATTCAAGGAAGCTGTGAATAATAGATTTGTGTTGTTTTAAGCCACTAAGTTTGTCATAATTTCATATGCTGCAATAGAAATTAGAGACAGTATTCAAGCTGCTATTACTAAGGCATTGGCAGATCAATGACTGGACTGGATTTAAGACCTTGCAGTTTGGATAACTGGATCCTTGTTTTGATTACTTAAACACAAAATCCCTCTGAGATTGGCTCTGCCAAACTCTTACCATTGTCTCTCCTAAGAGAAATGAAGCCCTCGGACCAACAACAAAGTTTAGTTACTGATCGTGAATTCCTTCTTGCCATGTTCTGTCTGCACATAATATCACTCCTGTTACTTTGCAGTGAATCTCTCTTTCCTATGGAACCACACATGTGTGAGCTACCACCTGCTATTTATTGTGATAACGTCTATGCTGCATTAGCCTGCTGGACTGACCGTCCTTCACTGAGCGTACAACCTGACCATCTTCTCTGCCCAGAAGGTAGATCCGTTTTCTTCTGAGACTGTCCCCTCTAATAACAGTTACTTGGCCCGGTATTCTGGAATTGGGCCAGTTGAGTCCCCCAGGTGAAGTAAAATAATCTTAAGTCATTCAAAAAATATTTAAATATATAATAATGTCTGTTTTAACTTAGAAAATATAATGAGAAGCCTTTTTAAAACTTTAAATTGCTGTAAAAATGTCCCATATATTTTTAGGAATTGATTTATTAAATAAAAATGCATTATTTTAAAACCACCCAAAATACTAAAAGATTTGACAGCTAGGATTTTTAATGTCGGCAAGAGAAAGTAGCAAAAGTTTCCACGTGAGCCGTAGGGGCAGGTGATTTTAAAAGGTAGGTAGTGGTTAAGGAAGCTGAGGTTGGGGCAGGGCAAGCTAATGTGCTGCTTGAGAGAAGACAGACGGGCTGAGGAGTGCCGAGTAGGGAGGAATCCAACCCATTAACAAACTTGGTCTCCAAATGTCGGAGACTGGTCCTGACATCACCGTTATTTTTATGAAGGCACAAGCTGAGCCACAAGGCGGTTGCCCTCGCTGTCTGTAAATGAACCAAGAATTCCAGGCTATGGAAGGCTGACCCCACTTGCTTTTCAGAACCATTAAATTCACTTCAGCTACCCATATATATATATATTTTTTGCATTTAATTGTTACTAAAGAAATCTAAAAAGAACTTACTAGAAATGGGAATCAATGTATAAGTACAGCAAGTGCCAAAATAACAGAATAAAGACGCTTCACCATGTTCAGATAGTTTCCAAAATTTAGAATAATTAAAACGTGAAAGGTGTAAGTAGTTCCAGAAGAAAACAACGCTGACGTTTTCAGACACTCTGCCAACGCGAAGTTCCTCTTCCGGCAAGTAGCAGCCTGACTTAGACATCACCAGTGGGGGGACGAGCCGCTGCTGGGCTCCTGCCAAGCCTCACCACCCCCACGCGCCGCTCCCACTGCAGGCACTCCAGTAGGCCTTGTCACCACGCCAGGGTCAGTCACTGGGAAGATGCTTAAGCATGAAATGTCATTGCTATTTCTGTAATTAAATATATTTCCCATTTTTCCCCCTTCAAAATGTGAATAACTAGTTATTTCTTAGGGTACACTCAGAACCAGTTTAACACCTACATATCTTGATTTAATTTAAACCGTCAGAAAACCTTCTTTTCCCCAGACTTTCCCTCTCTACACTTTATAATATTCTTCACATTAGAATCACTCCCAAATGGCCCTCGAGTTGCATACTTGTCACAGTTTAAGGCATTAAGGTACACCTTAACATGTGCAACTCATTACAATGTGTTAATTACTTTTGATGTATTCATTGCTACTTGGCATTAAGCAATCTCTGAGGAGAGAGATCAGACATATCATCTTCATTGTTGCCGAAGCTTTTATTATGGAAATTTTCAAAATACACAAAGGTAGAAAGAATATAATGTGTCTCCATGTAACTATCACCCAAGTTTAACAGTTATCAATATTTATCAACAGTTAATTTTATTTCATTTATCCCCTTAAATTTTCTTCTCCCCTCTGAGATAGTTTATGGCTTACAACTTAAGACTGGAAAAATATTATTATTGGCTGAGTTCTCATTGACTTTTAGTATATTTCCATTTATTTTCCTTTGGAAAAGTGTCCATCAAATTTTTTGAGGGGTGTGCTGTTCCTTAAATCTCTACTTCCAAATACTCAACGTACAATCTTCAGATAGCCCTTGTCTAGCTTTAACTGTAAGTCTAACCCAAGGAAAGCCTCCTTCCTGCAGTAGCATGTTTGGGAAAGGTTTGTCACGGACAGTGTGTGAGCTAGTCCTCACTGCAGAGGTGGCTTCCTTGTCACTCAGCTACTCGTGTCCCTCTGCTGCTCACATCCCCGCATAAACCACCAGGAGCCCTGCCTCCTCTCGCTGGGACGGTGATATTGCTGGCCCCGGTGATGTATACTTCACTGTACCTCTGTGTCTCTTGCACCCGTTGTTGCTCATGGCAGGCCCTCACTGGAGGGACAGCACAGAACATGAGCCACTGCACACCAACGTGATAAGACATTAACAGGAAAAAATCCACTGTGCTTTCCCCGCCACATTGTTGCTTTCCTTTCATTATGGTAGCCTCACTGAGGAAGAATAATTTCTGTCTCTTCCACCAATCCAGGAAGTATTGTGTTTTTAAGGTCCAAGTTCTTTTTTTTTTAATATATTTTATTGATTTTTTACGGAGAGGAAGGGAGAGAGATAGAGAGTTAGAAACATCGATGAGAGAGAAACATCGATCAGCTGCCTCCTGCACATCTCCTACTGGGGATATGCCTGCAACCCAGGTACATGCCCTTGACCGGAATCGAACCTGGGACCTTTCAGTCCGCAGGCCGATGCTCTATCCACTGAGCCAAACCGGTTTCAGCCCAAGTTCTTTGTAAGTCTTACTCCACCAGAGAAGTAAGTAGCTATTGTGATTCCTGTCCTTTGAGGAGAGTAAACAGAGAGGAGGGCCCAGGCTTTGGCTTAAAGAGGGAGGAATGTGGCCCCTTTGTACCCCACCTCAGGCAGCATCTTCCGAGAGGATGGAGTTGGGGGGCCCTACAGACTAAATGTCAGGAGCCACAGCCTTCAAGGCTGTATTCATTTCTAGGGCTGCCGTCAAGTATTACAAAGTGGATGGCTTAAAACAACAGGAATTTAGCCCAGCCAGCGAGGCTTAGTGGTTGAACCCAGAGGTCACGGTTTGATTACTGGTCAGGGCACCTCCCTGGGTTTCGGGCTCGATCCCCAGTAGGGGGCGTGCAGGAGGCAGCCAATCAATGATTCTCTCTCATCATTGATGTTTCTCTCTCTCTTCCTCTCACTTCCTCTCTGAAATCAATAAAAATATATTAAAAACAGCAGGAATTTATTCTCTCACACTTCCCAAGGCTGGAAGTCTGAGAGCAAGGTGTCAGTAGAGCCAGGCTCCTTCTGAAACCTGTAGGGAGAGTCCTTCCTTACCTTTCCCTGCTTCTGGTGGAATGCCAGCAGTCCTGGGCATTCCTTGCTTCGCAGGTACACAACTGTAATCTCTGCCTTCACACTCCCATGGCATTTTCATTGTGTGTCTGTTTTCACCATCTCCTGAAAACACCTGTCACGTTGTATTAGGGGCCCGCCCTACTCTATATCACCTCATCTTAACAAATTAGTCTGCAATGACCCTCCCTCCAAATAAGGTCACATTTGGAGGTACCAGGCATTAGGGCCTCAACATATCTTTTGGGGGAGAGAGACACAATTTTGGTGGGATACACAATTCAACCCATATCAAGAACCATGACATAAGCTACCTGTACTAAGCCTGGTGTGGAGGAGGCAGCCACCAGCCTTTGAAGAGGCCAAGCAAGGCTGAATGATGACTATTCTCAACTTGACCAAGGAAGTTCAGAGGCTCTTCCCAACTTTTCTGTTCTGTGTAAGCAGTGAGAGTATCTGACACAACTTCAAGAGGAAAAGGAAGCCTCCCCGCTCCACCATCCCAAATGGGAAGGGTGGGTTTGGTGATTCTGCATCTGAGTGTATGGGGGCATATTTGGGTTGCACTTAACACTCCCTGGGCCATTCGCACCTCCAGCCATTTCTCGCTGGCGGCTCGTTCTCTCCAAGGGCCTCATTCTTTCAGTTGCTTTCCACAGTTGTCAGTGTTCTACTTTTAGAGTATTCTCCTTTTATTTTGCCATTTGAAATTTTTATGGTCTATATACCCATAGGCAAAAAAAACTAAAGTTGCTTCCTCGTCAAAAGTGCCACCTGCCTCTGGTCGGCAGGTTTAGTAATAAAATATTTTGCAGTTACAATTTTTCTAGAATATCCTATATAAAACTTGTAGGAAGAACTTAACCACCTACCAGACCCTGTAAGCTAAGGGAAGGGATAGAAAAACGTGTTCCTTTCCTCAAAGAGTCAGTCCCTAGGGGTTGAGAATATGGGAGGCTGGAATTTTTTCCTACTGTTATATAAAAACCAAGGAAGTGCCCCACTTCTACTCAAATTCATTTGCGATATCACCACTCTGATTTTTTCCTTAGTTTTAAAACTAAAATCTGTCTACAATTTTTTATATTCCATAAATAGCAACTTCCCACTCAGAGACAAAATGGAAACTTCTGTACAGTGTTCTGTAAGCAAAGCTTCTTCTCACAGTTGGACGGAGGGGAAAAAATCCAATAAATAAGGTAACCGCAGGAAAACTATATTTATAAAATCATGTAAATATTATGTAAAGGCACTTTAGCTATATTTGGTAATTCAACTAATTATCAATATAATATTGCTAAACTACTTATTTAATATGTTTTTAAAATGAAATAGTGAGAAAGTGGGGCTGTAGGATATTGCCTTTCACTCTCTCTTAATAGAAAATCATTAAGGCAGTTTTAGCCATCTGAATGCTGGTTCATTTTACAAAGAACCCAATTTATTATTAACAAATTAATTTGTTTATTTTAAATATGTTTTTATTGATTTTAATGGAAAGAGGAAGAGAGATGGGAGAGAGAAACATGGATCAGTTGCCTTCTGCATGCATCCTGATTGAGGATTGAAACCATAACCTGGGCATGTGCCTTGACCAGGAATCAGATCAGCCACCTTTCGGTGCATGGCTTGACAAACAACTGAGCCACACTGGGCCAAGGCTTAAAATATGCATGCATGTAATTTTTCTTTAGGGCTTTGCGGATTTGTGATCCCAGGCCTGAATGCATCCATAGCCAGCTCAGGGAAAGTTTCTGTGATTTATTGACTCGCTTATCTAAAGCTTTATTAGCCATAACCTAGTAAAATGTAAATGAGGAAAGGAGGGGAGTGGGAACCAGAGGATGGTGCCTGGATTCTGGTGTTGAACTGAAAGCATCGTGCCTGGAACCTGCAGTTGCTGTCAAACTCCAGTGGGGCAGGTGTTATCCTTTGAGTAATTAGAGTGTATGTTGGAGGAAGAATGCGGGCTGAGGGTATTTATCTCAGAGTCATGGCCATTAGATCCTGATGATAGGCATTCGATGTTGAAAGTACTTAGAGATTCTCTAGTGTCCAGCAGAGTAAACAGGCTCAGAGACGAGTGAGTGACCTCACCGAAGACCACCCTGCTGCTTAGGCGCTCCAGGGCCAGTACTTAGGTTTCTTGACTTCCAAGTCAGTGCTCTTAACGCGCCCCTCTCACTCACCTCATTGAAACTAAATGTAAAATATCTCTAACTTAAAAAAGAAAGTTTGAATTTTTTTTTGAGTAGTATATGTTAGATCACTAATATAATATTTTCCTCAATAATTAGCCATTTCAAAGTATAACATATTGTAGATGCTATTGATAGTCAAGCAAATAAATGTCTTTTTTAACTGTAGAAGCGAGTTGCTAGCATCCATTCCAAAGAGTCTCAGCAAGTCTATTTGTTTTCTTAACTGTTTGTAGAACTTAAGGGAGTGCAGTCAAGAACAGCATTCTCTGCCTACTTGCCTGAATATGTTATCCTGGCCTCCAGCATCTGGGTAAAGCTAGCAGTGCTGCAACTGCTTCTTTGCCCCAGCAGCTGTCAGCTTGAATTCATTTCCCCACATAACTCATTATTTGCAGTATATCACACTCTAAAACCAAAAAGTACAAACACTGACAGTTTAATGGCCTAGTTACACTAAGTTTATCAGTTCTATAAAGTTTATCAGTTATTTCTTAGTTTTAAAAGTGCATACTGCCCTGGCTGCTATTGCTAAATGGGTAGAGCATCAGCCCGCAAACCAAAGGGTCATGGGTTCGATTCCCAGTCAAGGGTGTGTACTTGGGTTGCAGGTTCAATCCCCAGCCCCAGTGGGGGTGTGTACAGAAGGCAACCAATTGATGTGTCTCTCATCACCTCTCTTTCTCTCTATCTCTATCTCTCTTTCTCTTCACCTCCCTCTCTCCCTCCATCCCTCCCTTTCACTCTCTCTAAAAAACAAGGGAGAAATATCTTCAGGTGTGAATTAATAACAAAAATAATAATAATAAAATAGAAGGTATACTAAATTACATATTAGTTTAAAAAGTATTGATATTAACTTACATATTGGTAACTGTTCTTTATAAAACCATCTATTTTCTTTATTTCTTTAACTACTCCCAAGCAAAAATACAAATGTACTCATTATATTTTTCTTAAGTCAATTCAAGCTGTTAACAGGGTGATGAGTCAATACACAAAGTATTCAATGAAAAGTATATAAAGCCATGCTAAAAAATACCATTAGTGCAAATTCATTTGTCATTCATATTCCAGTGTGAGACTAAAGTGAAACACAATCAGAGCAGCCTCTTTTGATTCAGTTCTTTCATCAGGGTGCCCATCACCAGGGTCAGAGAGCTCGCCGCCTGAGAGGTGGTGAATACTGTTATCGTCCAAGAAACCGGATGACCCACATCTCAGAAAGCTTTCAGAAATTGGACTGGGTTCCAGTCTACTGATTTTTTCTGTACTTATGAAATACCCCTTTTCAAATAAAAGACTGGCATATTTATTTGCCAATGCAGAATGGCTTACCATTTCTGCATACAGTTTGGGAACTATGGTGCCACTGGCATTCATTACTCAAACATGTTTGGTAGGATCATCTCAAATATGTACAGCAAATTATCAGTCCAAACCAACACATTCATTAACTCCAAGCTGAATGAAATCTCAGTTTGTGAGAGTGAAAACATTAGGTTTAAAACAGCATACACTAAAATTTAAAAAATTCAAAAAGACTTTTACTTGCTTTGTACCCATTTTTTGTTCTTAGAATTATTAAAGGGAATGCATTTGATAATTTTCCCTACTAGTAATGTACATATGTATGCATATATAATACATATACTCAACCCATCTTGGACAGATAAATATATATGTGTATATATATATATATATATATATATATATATATATACACACACACACATTAGGAATAGAAAAGTGATATTCTTAAAGCCGAGCAGGGAAGTACCTTCCACTCCCATATCGCCCTCATGTATTTATTGGATAGTCAGAATAGACCAGCATCTGCTGAGGTGGTATATAGCCTTCTGGTTGGAGGCCCAAGGTCCTTTTCAGATGCCAACAATCACAAACCTGTTTAGCCAAGATTTATTATTTCTTTGATATTTCCACTGTCTCAGAAACGTAATTGGCTGCTTCCTCCTTCCTTTGGTTGGGAAGGCGGCACTCCGCTGATGTAGGTAGAATGCTCAGCAGGGCTGGAGCCAGTGTAAAAGAAAGTTGGTCAATGTAGTCTGTGCTTCCAGAAGAGGTGGGGCCGAAGATACAACCTGAATGTTTGGAAGGCTGATTACATATGGAGGGATTGAGCAGATTAGTACATATATTAAGGATAATAATAACCAACTTTCTTACTGTTAGAGAAAGGGCATACAAATATGGAACAGGGGAAGGCTAGAGTAAATTTTGGATTATTGAATTGGAATTGGAGGTAGAGGTATCAGTGTGAAGATTTGGTTTTCAAGGTAGGTAGGTAGATGATTGACAGATCTTTGTGTACATGTTAGTGTGTATATACACATGCATATATCCCTTAGTTTTTTCTGCTGATAGAGCCTAGAAATAATGATATTCCTGTAGCAGCGAGCACACTGAACTCCCAGATCTTGGTTTTGCAGTACCATTCCCTATTCAAGGAACCAGAGATTTTGAATAAATGGCTGATTGACGGCCTAGGGCAGGGAAAGTACCAAATGAGCCTGGAATATCTAGTTTTGTCAGAAAGTAACTATGTGTTCAAAGAATAATAAGCAAAAGGACACAGTAACCAGCTTTAAACAGCTCCCATTGACCAAATACAAAACTCTTTCAGGATAAACGGTGATCCATGTTATTCTGTGGCAAAATGCACTACTGCCTCTGATAACATGTAAAGCAGATGATGTGCCTCTGGACGTGCAATTTTAGGGAAAGAGATGGGTTAATATTTGCTGTATTTTGCAAATTAACCACAAGACTGATGGGTCCATAAATACCTAGCTAGTTTACAAGCACTAACAAAGGGTCTAGAAATTCAGAACCTTTAGCATTGAAATAATTGCTACTCAACTTCAAATAGTAAATGATAAAAATCAAGAAATGTATTGAGTTTGTGTCAAGGATCAAACCAAGGATATGGCTCTCAAATCCATGGTTTACGCCTCTGAATGGATAAAATGGTACCCAATAAATTCTTTTTTTATTTTTATTTTTTTAAATTGGTTTATTGCTTAAAGTATTACAAAGAGTATTACATATGTCTCCTTTTTTTCCCCGCCCTTAACAATCCCCCGGCCTCCCCTACCCCCCAGTGTCTTATGTCCATTGATTATGCTTATATGCATGCATACAAGTCCTTCGGTTGATCTCTTACCCCCACCCCTCTCGCCCCTCATCCCTACCCAGCTTTCCCACTGTAGTTTGACAGTCTGTTCGAGGCAGCTCTGCTTCTGTATCTATTTTTGTTCATAAGTTTACAATGGTCTTTATTATCCATGAGTGAGTGAGATCATGTGGTGTTTTTCCTTCATTGACTGGCTTATTTCACTTAGCATAATGCTCTCCAGATCCATCCATGTCATTGCAAATGGTAAGAGTTCCTTCTTTTTTACAGCAGCATAGTATTCCATCCTATAGATGTACCACAGTTTTCTAATCCATTCATCTACTGATGGGCACTTAGGCTGTTTCCAGATCTTAGCTATGGTGAATTGTGCTGCTACGAACATAGGGGTGCATATATCCTTTCTGATTGGTGTTTCTGGTTTCTTGGGATATATTCCTAGGAGTGGGATCACAGGGTCAAATGGGAGTTCCATTTTTAACTTTTTGAGGAAACTCCATACTGTCTTCCATAGTGACTGCACCAGCCTGCATTCCCACCAGCAGTGCACGAGTGTTCCTTTTTCTCCACATCCTCTCCAGCACTTGTCGTTTGTGGATTTGTTGATGATAGCCATTCTGACAAGTTTGAGATGGTACCTCATTGTTGTTTTGATTTGCATCTCTCGGATTATTAGTGACTTTGAGCAAATTTTCATATGTCTCTTGGCTTTCTGAATGTCCTCTTTTGAAAGGTGTCTATTTAGGTCCTTTGCCCATTTTTTGATTGGATTGTTTATCTTCCTTTTGTTAAGTTGTATGAGTTCCCTATAAATGTTGGAGATTAAACCCTTATCGATGATAGCATTGGCAAGTATGTTTTCCAACGCAGTGGGCTTTCTTGTTGTTTTGTTGATGGTTTCTTTTGCTGTGCAGAAGCTTCTTATTTTGATGTAGTCCCATTTGTTCATTTTCTCTTTAGTTTCAAGTGCCCTAGGAGTTGTATCAGTGAAGAAATTGCTTCGGCATATGTCTGAGATTTTGTTGCCTTTGGATTCCTCTAGTATTTTTATGGTTTCCCGTCATACATTGAAGCCCTCTATGCATTTTGAGTTTATTTTTGTGTATGGTGTAAGTTGGTGGTCTAGTTTCATTTTCTTGCATGTATCTAACCAATTTTCCCAGCACCATTTATTGAAGAGACTATCTTGACTCCATTGTATGTTCTTGCCTCCTTTGTCAAATATTAATTGAGCATATTGGTTTGGGCCGATTTCTGGGCTCTCTATTCTATTCCATTGATCTATATGTCTGTTCTTGTGCCAATACCTGGCAGATTTGAGAACAGTGGCTTTGTAATACAGCTTGATATCTGGTATTGAGATCCCACCTACTTTGTTCTTTCTCAGGATCGCTATAGCTATTCGGGGTCTTTTTTCATTCCAGATGAATATTTGGAGAACTCATTCTAGACCTATGAAATATGCTGTTGGTATTTTAATGGGAAGTGCGTTGAATTTATAGATTGCTTTGGGTATTATGGACATTTTAATGATGTAGATTCTACCAATCCAAGAACATGGTATGTTCTTCCATCTGTTTGTCTTCCTCTATCTCTTTTTTCAACATCCTGTAGTTTTCTTAGTAGAGGTCTTTTACCTCCTTAGTTAAGATTATTCCTAGGTAGCTTAAATTTTTGGTGTGATGGTAAATGTGATTGCTTTTAGTCTCTCTTTCTGCACATTCACTATTGGTGTATAGAAATGCCATAGATTTCTTGGCATTAATTTTGTATCCTGCTACATTGCCAAATTCATTTATTAAGTCTAATAGTTTTTTGATGGAGTCTTTAGGGTTTTTTATGTATAATATCATGTCATCTGCAAATAAGGACAGTTTTACTTCTTCTTTTCCAATTTGGATGCCTTTTATTTCTTCTTCTTGTCTAATTGCAATGACTGATACTTCCAGTACTATATTGAACAGGAGTGGTGAGAGTGGGCATCCCTGTCTTGTTCCTGTTCTTAGGGGAAATGGTGTTAGTTTTTGTCCATTGAGTATGATGTTGGCTGTGGGTTTGTCAAATATGGCTTTTATTATGTTGAGGTATGATCCTTCTAGTCCCACCTTGCTGAGAGTTTTTATCAGAAATGGGTGTTGGATTTTGTCAAATGCTTTTTCTGCATCAATTGATATGACTATGTGGGTTTTTTCTTTCAATTTGTTTATGTGATGTATCACGTTTATTGATTTTCGGATATTGTACCATCCTTGCATCCCTTGGATAAATCCTACTTGGTCATGGTGTATGATCTTTCTGATGTATTGCTGGATCCGATTTGCTAAGATTTTGTTGAGGATTTTGGCATCTATGTTCATGAGGGATATTGGCCTGTAATTCTCTTTCATTGTGTTGTCTCTATCTGATTTTGGTATTAGGGTGATGCTGGCTTCATAGAATGAGCTTGGAAGTGTTCCTTCCTCTTGGATATTTTGTAGTAGTCTGAAGAGGATAGGTTTTAGTTCTTCCATGAATGTTTGGTAAAACTCCCCTGTGAAGCCGTCTGGTCCTGGGCTTTTGCTTGCTGGAAGCTTTTTGATGACTGCTTCAATTTCTTCCATAGTTATTGGCCTGTTGAGATTTTTAGATTCTTCCTGATTGAGTTTTGGAATGTATTTTTCTAGGAATATGTCCATTTCCTCCAGGTTGTCTATTTTGTTGGAGTAGAGTTGTCCATAGTATTGTTTAACAATCATTTGTATTTCTGTGGGGTCTGTTGTTATTTCGTCTCTATCATTTCTGATTTTGTTTATTTGGGTCCTCTCTCTTTGCTTCTTGGTGAGTTTGGCTAGAGGTTTGTCAATCTTGTTTATCCTTTCAAAGAACCAGCTCTTGGTTTCATTGATTTTATGTATTGTTTTTTTGGTCTCTATGTCATTTATTTCTGCTCTAATCTTTATTATCTCCTTCCTTCTGCTCACTCTGGGCTTTTCTTGTTGCTCTCTTTCTAATTCTTGAGTTGTAGAGTTAGCTGATTTACTACCATTTTTTCTTGATTTTTGAGATAGGCCTGTAGAGCTATAAACTTCCCCCTCAGGACTGCTTTTATTGTGTCCCATAGGTTTTGGATTGTTGTGTTTTCATTGTCATTAGTTTCCAGGATGTTTTTAATTTCTTCTTTGATCTCATTGGTAACCCAATCAATATTTAATAACATGCTATTCAGCTTCCAAGTGTTTGAGTATTTTGGGTTGTTTTTATTGTAGTTTATTTCTAATATTATGCCATTGTGGTCTGAGTAGATGCTTGGTATGATTTCAATCTTCTTGAATTTGGGGAGACTTTGTTTGTGACCCAATATGTCGTCTATTTTTTAATATGTCCCATGAGCCCTTGAGAAGAATGTATATTCCATGAAGTGTTCTGAAGATGTCAATTAAGTCCATCTGATCTAGTGAGTCATTTAGGATTTCTGTTTCTTTGCTGATTGTTTGTCTACAGGATTTATTCAGTGATGTCAGTGGTGTATTAAAGTCCCCTACTATGATTGTATTGTTGTCGATCTCTCCCTTGATATCTTCCAGGAGTTTTTTTATGTATTTGGGTGCTCCGGCATTGGGTGCGTATATGTTTATCAGGGTTATATCCTCTTGTTGTATCGATCCCTTTAGTATTATGAAGTGGCCTTCCTTATCTCTTGTTATGGCCTTCACTTTGAGGTCTATTTGTCCGATATAAGTATTGCTACCCCAGCTTTTTTTTTCATTTCCATTTGCCTGAAAGATATTTTTCCATCCCTTCACTTTCAGTCTGTCTGAGTCCCTTCTTCTGAGGTGGGTCTCTTGTAGACAGCAAATATATGGGTCATGCTTTTTTATCCATTCAGCCATTCAATGTCTTTTGGTTGGAGCATTTAGACCATTTCCATTTAAAGTTATTATTGAAAGGTACTTGTTTGTAGCCATTTCTTTTTGTGTGTGGCTGTTTTCTTTCTTAGCTTTTTATTTCTTCTTTTTACACCAATCCCTTTAGCATTTCTTGCATTGCTGGCTTGGTGGTGATAAACTCCCTTAGCCTTTTTTTGTCTGTGAAGCTTCTTATTTCCCCTTCAATTCTGAATGATAGCCTTGCTGGATCGAGTATTCTTGGATTCAGTCCTTTGCTTTGCATCACTTTGTAAATTTCTGTCCATTCTTTTCTGGCCTGATGTGTTTCTGTTGAGAAATTATTTGATAATCTAATGGGAGATCCCTTGAATGTAACTTTCCGTCTCTCTCTTGCAGCCTTTAAGATTCTCTCTTTGTCCTGAACATTTGCCATGGTAATTATGATGTGTCTTAGTGTGGGTTTTTTCGGGTTCACCTTGTTTGTGACTCTCTGTGCTTGTGTGATTTTTTTCTTCCCCCCCCTGGGAATTTTTCTGATATTATTTCTTCAAATAGGTTTTCTAATCCTTGTTCCTCTTGCTGTTGTTCTGGCACCCCTATTATTCGTATGTTGTTTTGTTTCATGTTGTCCCATAGCTCCCTTAGGCTCTCCTCCTGTCTTTTAATTTTTTTCTCCAATTGCAGTTCAGTTTGGGTGTGTTTTGCTTCCCTGTCTTCTAATTCGCTAATTTGGTCCTCCGCTTCTCCTAGTCTACTGTTGAAACTTTCAATGGTGTTTTTTATTGCAGCTATATCACTCTTTATTTCTTCTTGTTTCTTACATAATTTATTGATTTTTTTCATCTGTTTCTTCTTGCTTCTTGCATAAGTTGTTGATTTTTTCCTCCATCCAGTTTATGCACTCTAGGACCCTTAATCTGAATTCTTTTTCTGTCATGTTGCATGCCTCTGTATCACTTAGCTGCTTTTCTGGGGAGTCCTCCTTTTCTTCCTTTGGGGGTTTCTTTGTCTACCCATGTTTGATCGTACCGCCATATCTAGATGTTGAGTTGTTCATGGGCTGCTCCTTGGGTGGCAGTGGCTCCTCGGGCTGAAGTTGCTCCTCAGGCGGTTGTCATAGCAGCTGCTCCTTAGTTTGTAGCAGCTCCTCTGGTGGCTGCTGTTCACAGTTGTGGTGGCTCTTCTGGCTGGTGGGGGGAGGATTCACACACAGCTGCTAATCCTCTGACAGAGGGTGTGATGATCAAGAGGCTGCTGTTCCCCAATAAATTCTTTCAGTTAGAATAAAGGCCTCAGGAAAAGCAGACTAAAGGGTGTGGTGGCTCTCTAGAATTTCTCAGTGTTAACTCTTTACCACATTAACCTTATCATATTTAATGTCTCTCTCCTCTCTCCATAAGCACATATATACATACTCATCATTATTACTTTTTCTGTACCCTTTAAGAGAATAAATTGCAGACATGATACCTGTTATCCCTAATACTTTAATGTTAATCATGAAAAACCCACAGCTAACACATACTTAATGGTGAAAGACTGCATGCTTTCCCCTTAAAAATTCAAGGAAAAAGACAAGGATGTCTGCTGCTTCTATTCCACATCACTCTGGAAGTTCTAACAAGGCATTTAATAAAGAAAAAGTGATAAAAGGGGCATCCAAAATAGAAAGTAAGACATAAAATTATCTCTGTTTGCTGATGATATGATCATGTACTTAGAAAATCCAAAGAAATCTACTAAAAATCAATGAGAACTAATTAACAAGTTCAAAGTTGAAGGATACATGATCAGTATACAAAAATTAATTGTATTGCCCAGCTGGTGTTGCTCAGTAGTTAAGCACCAACCTATGAACAAGAAGGTCACAGTTTGATTCCCAGTCAGGGAACATGCATCAGCTGCAGGCTCTGTCCCCAGTTGGGGGAATGAAGGAGGCAGCTGATCAATGAATCATTCTCATCATTGATGTTTCTATCTCTCTCTCGCTCTTCCTTCCTCTCTGAAAAAAAATTGAAAATAATTAATTGCATTTTTATGGTAGCAATGAATGAACCAAAATGACATTAAGAAAACAATTTCGTTTACAACAGCATTGAAGAGAATACAATACTTATGGATGACTTTTAACAAGGAAGTAAGGACTATGCTTTGAGAACTACAAAGCGTTGTTGATAGAAATTAAGGAAGAACGAAGTAAATGGAATGACATCCCCTGTTCATACATTGCAATACGTAATGTTGTTTAGATGGCAGCACTCCCCAGACTTTTCTGTACATTTGACACAAACTCTATCAAAATATTGTGCCTCTGACAAGCTGACTACTCCAAAATTCCAGTGGAAATGCCATAGACCCAGACTAGCCAAAACAATTACAAATAAAACAAAACAAAATTGGAGGGTCCATACTTCCTGATTTTAAACTTACTAAAAGCTATAGTATTCAAGAATGTGTTACTGGCAGAAGGATAGACATATAGATCAAAGGAATAGAATCAAGAGTACAGAAACAGACCCTCACATGGTCCATTGATTTTTTTTGACAAGAGTAGCAAGATGATTCATTGGAGAATAATGATCTTTTTAACAAATGGTGCTAGGACAACTTGATAACCACATGCAAAAGAGTCAAGTTGTACCTGACCCTTACATATAAAATAGTAACTCAAAATTGATCATAGATCTAAATGTAAAAGCTAAAACCATTAAGCTCCCAGAAGAAAGCATAGGAGTACATCTTTATGACCTTGGGTTAGGCAATGAATAGTTTCTTAGAGGTGACATTGAAAGCGCATGCTACAAAAGAAAAAATAAACTGAACTAAATAAAAATTTAAAACTTTCTTGTTTCAAAAGACAATATCATGAAAGTGAAAGATATCACACAGAATGGAAGAAAATATTTGCAATTCATACATCTGACAAGGGATTTATATCCAGAATATATGAAGAACTCTTACCACTCAATAATAAAAATACAAATAGGTAAAGGATCTGAATACGCATTTGTCCAAAGAATATATACAAATGACCACTGGATATATTCAAATATTTAAACAAGGTAAAAACATTCAAATAGGATAGGAAGGGATATAGTATACTTATGTATGTATTAGAAGGTATACCTTTTTACCCTATCTAAATTTCCTTTATATGCATGCATTATCTTTTCAATTAAAAAGAGCTAATTTTGAAAGGTTTAAAAGATGAAAATCCCTTCCAGGCCCCAAATTATATTGTATCATCATTCTGCATAACACTGTTCAATAGAGAATCTCCAAGAATCTCTATATATAAAAGCCTAAGTGACCAAATGACCAAACAACCAGTCGACCAGTTGCTATGATGTGCACTGACCACCAGGAAGAAGACGCTCAATGCAGGAGTGGTCAGTGCACTCCCACAGCCAACCTCCAGTGGCTGGCCAACCTCTTGTGGCCAGCTGCCCGCCCCCCCATCAGCCCTGATCGGGGGGCCAGCCAGCCAACCTCCCACGATCCCTCTCCTCAGCTGGCCCGCCCCCCCATGGCCCCAATTGCTGGCCAGGCCAAGGGACCCCACCCATGCATGAATTCATGCACCGGCCTTCTAGTCTATTATAAATTTAGATATGAGCATTACAAAATGGTTGTTCAGGTTATTTGAGACTTAAATACTACTGACTATTTTGTGAGCCATGTGTTTAATTTTGTTACCAGAGAGTTGGATGTCATGAATGTACCTTAGAATAAGTCTGGCTATTTCTTTTTAAGATGAAGTGAATAGTCCTCAAAGGCCAGTTTCTTGAAATAAGGAGGAAGGTTTTTTTTTGTTTGTTTTGCTTTTTAATTTTTATGTCATCAAATTTGCCAAGTCCTTTTTTTTATATATATATTCCATTGATTTTCCACAGAGAGGAGACAAGAGGGACAGAGAGCCAGAAACATCGATGGGAGAGAAACATCGATCAGCTGCCTCCTGCATACTCCCCACCGGGGATGCACCCATAACCAAGGCACATGCCCTTGACCGGAATCGAACCCGGGACCCCCCCATCCGCAAGCCGACGCTCTGTCCACTGAGCCAAACCGGCCAGGGCTGAGGAAGTTTTTGATGGATGTCAACTTCATCATGCTATCATGATGACATGGTAGACATCTGTCATCATGGTGGCATAGAAAATACACTGATGTTTGCACCAGGCTAATGCCTGAATCCTGGCTTACCACTTAAATTCTGGATGACCTTGAGCAAATCACATTATCCCTTGTAACCAAAAATTCTTCTTAGATAAAGGAAGAGTTACTTCTGCATCACTGTCTCCTGAGGGATTGCAAGAATGCAGTGAGATCACAGATATGAAGTAGCTAATTAAGTCAAGGAATTATTAATAATTTCGATACTCATCACATCTAGACCACGTTTGAAAACATCCTAAAAAGGAGTAGCTAGATATTCAAGTGTCAACTTTCTAAGGTTTCCTGAGAAGACAGAACAACTGAGCAGCCACAATAGGCCTACTGGCCCAGAACGTATGGGGTACACTGCTCACTGGAGTGTGTGAACTGATACCTTAATGAAACATGTGACATGAAGCTGTTGGTCAGATGTGCAATTTTAGGATCATGGAGGGGTATGGAAATACTCAGGGTAAGAACTGAGGTACTTTAATTACTGGGACATCAGCAACTCACAGTTGTTGTGGCAAATGTACCATTACATCTGGCTTTGGGGAAAATTGTCATTTTAACTCATAACTCAGATTAACGGTTGGGAATGCCCTTTCCAGATGTGATCCCAAAGGAAAGGAACACAGGTAATTCTTCTTTAATAAGGTAAAGAGTGCAGGTGGAACAGCGCTACCCTGGGTGATTCCTGAGGTCCTCATAGAGACAGGAATAGAAAGGAAGAGGAACATGGAATACGCATTCCCATGCAATTTGCAGGAGCATGCGCACACATTAACCTGTACCTCCAAAGATGAACTTAAACTTTTATGCATTACAGAGGTATTAGCATGGCAAAGATGTATTGCTTAATAATTCAGCATACGCATTAACCTAAGAAGGATTTAAAAGTCATTTATTGGAAAGAGCAATTTATTGTCAACATTTTCAATTGGTAATTTTATTACCATTTTATGCCAAAGGTTATAATTTCTCTTTTTTATATTTTCTTTTATATTCAATTTAATATTGTTACGAGACAAATTTAACAATAAATCATAAGATATTTAATTATTTTTACCTCTCTGAGTTTTCTCACTCCTCTGCTGTTTCATTTCCTTGGAATATACAATAGCATTTCATCAGCAAAAAGAAATTAAACAGAGGTGTTTTTTTAATGTAACTTGTCTGGTACAGGCCTAGGGAGACTTACTAGAACAGGAATGTCTGTTAAAAAGGAACTGAGGACTGGATATTAGTGACCAATGTGCTTAGTATGCACAAAAGAATGATAGGTGCTTTAAAAAAACCAAAAAGACAAAATAAAATTAAGTTCCATATATGGAAATAAAGTGCTTGGAGCACAGGAAAGTTGTAGTTCTGTTTTCTGCAGATCAAACTACAGCTGAGATAAAGAGTTCAATTTGGGAAAATATTATCTAGGAGAAATATGGAGGAGGGTGACCAGAACAGAAGGAACATGGAAACAGTCATGGGAGGAAGCACAGAAGGCATTTGGGAGGATTGGCCTGAGGATGAGAACCAAAGAGGGAGACAGGACAGTGGTCTGAAAATAGACAAAGAGACACTTGGTAAAAGAACTTGTGAATGTGTGTTCTATTTATCCACAAGGCTAGGATTCTAATGCAGAAATCAGAGGGAAGTAATTATGGGTTAACTTGTTTAAAATTATGTTCTAGCACATCGACCTACCTGAAAATGCACTGTGCTATCTTGGAGAGTAGCCATTTCCCCACCTTTCAAGTAGAAGATAAATGGGCATCTATCAGGGACACTGTAGAGCAGTGCTGTCCAGGGAACTGTGTGTGGTGATGGAAGGTCATAGGTCTGCCCTGACGAGACAGGTTGCCTTAGACAGGAACCACATTGGCTCTCCACTCCAACAGAAGGATGCAGGTAAGTGGGGAGCTGGGGTTGCTGATAGCATGTGGACGTTCTCTTTAGATTGATTTCATTTTCTTAGTGAAATAAGAAACAAACCATCTGTTGAGAGCTGGAAGGGAGAGACAGTGTTGAAAGTAAAAGGAAAGAGAACGTGTGAAATAATCACTTTGAAAAGTGAGAGGGATATTATTAGGGAAGATGTAGCTCCTGGATCACTGTCAGTCTCTTGAAAACTAGTTCTTCTATAAAATGCAATGATTTCCGTACCCGTGTACGTAATCTTTCCAATACTCTGGCCTCTCAGGTTTTTGCTCTTGCTTTCCCAATGGCCTTTTCCTCCACCCTATTTATCTTTTCCTCCACTTACTCCCATGAAACCCTAGACATTATCATTTACATAAAATTGCCATCCTCCCATAATTTCAATTTCAAGCATTTTACTTTCTGAACACCACCTTCCAGCTTTCTAGCTTATTTCTTCTAGTACCTGGATCCCATCAATTAGTCACTTCATCCCTACAGCCTTTTCATTATCCCTTGCTCCACTCTTACTCCACTCCACTCCTTACTGAGCTTAGATGCCCTGATCAACCACCATCATCCCCTTGAATATAGCCTTGACTCCTTGTCCCATACCTATAATTTCCCCCATTTAAAAAAACACACACCATGTTTTATCCTACTTCCTCCACTAACTACTACTCTTCATCTTTCCTGCTATAGAAAAAAATGTAAAAGTGAAGTGTTGTCTATATTCACTGTTTCCAAATCCTTTCCTTCTATTTTCTCTTGAAACCACTCTAATCCAATTTTTCTTACTACCACCCCACTAAAACTCCTTATTGCAAAGTCTAATCATTTATTCTTAGTCACCATTTAACTTCGTATATCAGGGACTTTATCTCATTTTATCAGTTTCTTCACTTGACTTCCAGGACAACAGAGTTTTCTGATTTCCCTTCTATCTCACTGGCATCTCCCTGTGAACTCCAAAGAGCTCAGGCCCTGGGCTTCTTTTTCTATCTCCTTGTACTCCCTTGGCGATCTGACTTGACTTTATGGCATTAAATGCCACACGTACACTTATGACTCCCAGCTTTTATATTTGGTGCAAATCTGTCCCCTGAATTCCAAACTTATATGTAACTTCCTACTCAACATCTCCATGTTGAGTGTCTAATTGGCATCTCAAATCTAGCATATTCCAAACTGACGTCTTATTTCCCTTCTAAATTTACATCATCCAGTCTTGCTCATCCAGGGTTGATGGCAACTCCATCTTTCCAGGTGTTCAGATCAAAGCTGGGTAGCCATCATATCCAATCTGTTCGAAAATTTGCCCATTTCTTACCTCCTTGATCTACCCAAAGTCTTCCCTGACTGCCCCAGACCGAGTAGTTTCATATCTTGTGCATTCTTTGTCTATGAAACACATTCTGTGATGCATTCCAGAAGCCTTGAACATGTGCAAGGAAATAAAGAGAAGCTTTCTAATCAAAAGAAAAAAAAAGCAGTGAAGAGTAAAATGACATTTGGAGGACTGCTAGTAGTTCAACAGAGAGCAAAGGATGTAAGAGATAAAGATGGAAAATACACAGGGGCCAGATTATGGATAGAAGGCCTTCTATTATCTAGGTGAAGTGGGCTTTATTTTGCCAGCAATGAAGAGTCATTGAAAAGTCTTAAGTAGGGGGAAACAGCAGATTTGTGTTGGAAAGATCACTCTTACAGCATAGTGGAAGATAGAGTAGGCAAGACACATGCCTGGAGCAGGGGGGAGAGTAAAAAAAGCAAAATTATTATAATAGCCTAGGGAAACAATGGTAAAGGCCTGAACTAAGGTAGGTTCTATTAAGATAGAAAAAGGGAGGACAATGCTGAGATCTCTTAAAAATATAGAATCATGCCGGAACCGGTTTGGCTCAGTGGATGGAGCGTCGGCCTGTGGACTGAGGGGTCCCGGGTTCGATTCTGGCCGGGGGCATGTGCCTGGGTTGCGGGCGCTTCCCCAGTGGGGGATGTGCAGGAGGCAGCTGATCAATGTTTCTCTCTCATCGATGTTTCTAACTCTCTATCTCTCTCCCTCTCTGTAAAAAATCAATAAAATATATTTTAAAAAAATATATATAGAATCCCTTAGATTTGGTATATCATTGCATACTAGAGCCCCAGTGCATGAATTCATGCACCAGTGGAGTCCCTTGGCCTGGCCTGCGGGAATGGGCTGAAGCTGACTCTCCAATATCCCCCGAGGCATCCCAGATTGCAAGAGGGCGCAAGCCAGACCAAGGGACCCCACGGGTGCACAGTTGGGGCTGGGGAGAGATGCGGGAGTTTGGCCAGCTTGGGAGGGACCATGGGAGGACTTCAGGGCATGTTTGGCCCCTCTCGTCTTGCTCAGTCCCGATCAGCCAGACCCAGCAGCAAGCTAAGCTACTGGTCAGAGTGTCTGCCCCCTGGTGGTCAGTGCACATCATAGCAAGTGGTTGAGCTACCTTAGCATATCATTAGCATATTATGCTTTGATTGGTTGAACGGCCAACTGGATGACTGGACACTTAGCATATAAGGCTTTTATTATATAGGACGGGAAAAGGAGAGAGTCAATGATGAATCTCAGTTGTCTGACTTGTGTGTGTTTGGATGGTGGTGCCACCTGAGATAGGAGGCAAAAGCAACAAGTAGAGAAAGATGATGAGTTTGTGTTGGACAGATTGACTGTCAAGTCTCCAGTGACATCTCAGTGAAGATGCCCAGGAACTTTGTAAATTTTATGGGTGAGGAGCTTTGTGCTAAAGATGTAGTTTAGGAATTATTTTTTTCTAGCCTGGGCATTGGAATTGCTTAGGGGCAGTATGCTGAGGGAAAAGAAGATCAATCCAAGAATAACATTAGATATGTGTAGAGAGGAAAGGGAGCCTCTGAAGATTCAGAATAGTTGGAGGGTAAGTTAAGAACCAAGAAAGGGTGGTGTCTCAGAAATTAAGGGAGGAATTTTAAGAAGAGGAGTTATCAAGTAAAATGAGGATTGAATTAGTCAGCTCAAGCTGCTGTAACAAAATGTTATAGACTTTGTGGCTTTAACAACAGACATTTTATTTCTCACAGTTCTAGAAGCTGGGAAGGTCAAGATCAACGTGCTAGCAACTTTGGTTCCTGTTAAGATTGAGAGACACCTCTCTCACTTGGAAATGATGCCTTCTCTCTGTGTTCTCAAGTGAGAGAGAGAGACAGAGAGAGAGAACTCTCTGATCTCCTTTTCTCTTCTTCTAAAAACAGTAATCCTACCATGGAGGAACCAACCTCATGACCTCCCAAAGTCCCACCTTAGTCTAAAGACCATCACGTTGGGGCTTAGGGCCTAAACATAGGAATTTTTTTTCGTGTGTGTGTGTGTGTGTGTGTGTGTGTGTGTGCGCGCGCGCACGCGGAGGGTGGTGGTGGGGGGGGGGGGGTAATGGGGATGGACACACAAACATTCAGTCCATAACAAGGATTAAAGGAGTTCTTTAGATTTGGCAATTGAGAAGCATTTGGTGGCCTTGGTCAGAACAAATTTTGATGAAGTTGTGAGTGTAGAAGTCTGATGGCAGATAAAGGGAAAAGTTGGAAAGCCAAGACAATGATCTCAGTCTAGCATTCCAGTCCCTGACTTCAAAGAGAAGAGAAGGGAGAAAGATAATGTTTGCCTAAGGTTGGCTCTCAAAATGGGGCCTATGCTAGGTTTCATCTCTCCTGTGGCCACTTTGAAATTCTTAATAATGTTATCTTTGAACTTGCATTTTGTACATGAAGTCCAATGGGACAGTGAAGTATGCACAGGAACAGAGAAGATATGTCTAGCAGCAATATACACACACTCAAGTTTGAGCCCCGTAGACATGGCGAGCAGCAAGCAGTTTCACCGGCTGCCTGGCATACAGGCACACCCCTGACACTGTCTGGGGAACTACAGGGCCCTGAAGGGATGGCTGTGGCTGAGACCTGGCCCAAACTGGTAGCGGTGATTGTGGAAGTCGCAGCAGAAGCAGCAGTGGTGATGGTCATAGGCCCTAGTTCCAGGACAGAACAGAGGTTTAGCATGGAGACAGCACCAGGACCTGCAGTGGGAGGCCAGTATCCCAACTCTGCGACGTCTACACAAATATTAACTTTCCTGCATGAACAATGAAATGGGACAGGAATTGTTGATGCTAAGTACACTTTGGAAGAACATGAAAGCAAGATAGCAGTGTACACATGGGCATTGTAATAAAGCATATCAGGGACTCATTAGAATATATCAGAGTTCAGAATTTCTGGTTTGGAAAATATTGCAACACTGTCAAACAAATATCCATTAAATTGCTTATGAATGAATTTACATTTATAATTAAACTCGAACTTAACACAAAGTTGATGTGTATGAAGAGTTAAATCTTTTTTTTTTAAAATTGTTCTATGAGAATCATCGGCTCTAGTTATACTAAAATTTATATTTCAAAATAATTTCTCAGAAAATTATCTCAATGTCATCATAGCCTATATAATACTCTTAAGAGCTCCCATAATAGTTGCTACAGCAGAAATATCCTTCTCAAAATTAAAAATTATTTGCAATCTTGCCTTTGAAAAGAGCACTGACATTATTTTCAGTTATATCAATTGAAAATTAAGTTGTTTAAAGTAAAAATTTTACCAACCTAATATATGAACTTGCAGAAAAAATAAGCCAGAAATATCACGTGATTAGGATGTCACATAAATAAAATATTGTTATTTATTGTCGTATATAAAATTATGACACCAAAGTATTTTTTGCAATAAGTTTGTTTTATTTATATATCGCTATTACTCCTAATATATGTTGTAATGAAAAAAATATTTAATTGAGAAAGGTTTATATTTTAGTACCTTTATCTGCTTTAACTGCATTTTTTAATGTTTGTATTGATTTCAGAGAGAGAGGAAGGGAAAGGGAGTGAAACATCAATGTGAGAAAGAAACATTGATTGGTTACCTCCTGCATGCACCCCGGTCAGTGGTCAAACTTGAAACCTGGGCATGTGCCCTGACTGGGAATTGAACCTTCCTGGTGAACTTTTGGTGCTCAACCACCTGAGCCACACTGGCTAGGGCTTTAACTGCATCCTCCCCCCCACACACACCCTTGTGTTTTGAAATAAAGGGACCGGCATTTTCATTTTGGGTTAAACAGGGCAAATTATGTAGCTGAACCTGGGTGTGAGGATGAGTTGTTGAGAGAATCCAGGCCTGATATACTCAGGTTTCCTTTTTTTTTTCCTTCTGGAAAGTTGGTAGCAAGAAAATGGGAGTCAGGGTGGGGAGTAAAAAGGAGGGTGGGTTCTGAATGTTTGCTCCAAAGAGAGTTTTAAGGTTTAAAATGTTATGTGGGAAATTAGTAGAGGAATGTAGCACTTTGAGAGTTTTGAAATACTTTCAGTATAATAATTTCCATAGGCTTTTTTATTACTACATTTATAATATCATTTTATGACCAATCGTAAAGAAAATTACACTTGGGAATTATCCTATTCCTGTGAAAACATTTGCTGGGTTTAATATCATGTGAAAAGTGGGATACACTTAGCTTGACTTGATATGGAATAAATGATCTGTTAAAGTCTCAATTGCTATAGTTGATAGAGAGTAAATGTAAAAGTACTATGAAAACTATAAAGTATTATAGGTATTATAGTCATTAAATTTAGTTTTGGGAATTATCTATAAAATATGAATTTTAAAAATGTATTTGGGGGTTGGGAGGTGGGCAAAAAAAGGTGAAAAGGAATAAGAAGCTCAAATTGCCAGTTATGAAAATAGTCACAGGATATAAAGTATAGAATAGGGAATATAGTCAATAACATTGTAATAACTATGCATGGTGCCAGATGAGTACTAAACTTATTGGGATGATAACTTCATAAGGTATTTAAACAGAAATATGAAAATTATTTCAACATCACTAGTTATAAGGGAAATTCAAATCAAAAGCAGAGTGAGATACCATCTCACCCCTGTTAAAATGGCTATCATCAATAAAACAAGAAATAAGAAGTGTTGGAGAGGATGTGGAAAAAAGGGAACCCTCACACACTGTTAGTGCGACTGTAAATTGGTGCAGCCTCTATGGAAAACAGCATGGAAGTTCCTTTAAAAATTAAGAATAGAGCTACGATGTGAACCAGCAATCTTTCTTTGGGACATCTACCCCCAAAATTTGAAAACAGTTATTTGTAGAGATATATGTACTCCTAGGTTCATTGCAGCATTATTCACAATAGCCAAGACATGGAAACAACCTAAGTGTCCTTCGATGTATAAGTAAGTAAAGAAGATCTGGTACATATAAACAATGGAGTACTACTCAGCCATAAGAATAGATGAAATACTACAACATGGATGGATCCTGAGAGTATCATGCTAAGTGAAATAAGTCAGACAGAAAAGGACAAGAACTGGAGACTAGACTTTGAGTGATGAGCACACAGATATTGTATTGTAAAGTTGTACATCTGAAATTTATATAATGGTATTCACTAATGTTATCCCAATAAATTTAATAAAAAAGAAAGAAATGTTTAATCACTATATTATACACATGAAATCAATATAATAATGTACATTAACTGTAATTGAAAAATAAAATGTTTAAAGTTTATTTTATTTTATTTTTTATTAGTTTTGGTGGTGAGGACTATTTCAGACTATAAAATTGGCAAATGCTCTTTTTTATTATTTTTCATTTTTTCAAATCTTTATTGTTGAGAGTATTACAGATGTCTCTCTTTTTTCCAGATGTCCCTCCACCCAGATCCTGCCCCTCACCTGATCTTCACCATCCTATTGTTTCGTTTGTGTCCATGGGTAATGCATATATACATATAATTTTTTTGGTTACTCTCTTCCCGCCCTCCCTCCTCCTTCCCTCTGAGATTGATTACTCTGTTCCATGTTTCCATGCCTCTGGTTCTATTTTATTCATCAGTTTATTTTGTTCATTAGATTCTTTGTTCATTTATTTTGTTTTTATTTTCTTTTCTTATTAGTTTAAATCTTTATTGTTGAGAGTATTACAAATGTCCCTCTTTTTTCCCTCATTACCCCTCTCCACCTGGTTCCCACCCCACCCAGGTCTTCGCCACCCTATTGTCTGTGTCCATAGGTAATGCATATAAGATCTTTGTTTAATCTCTTCCTGCCCTCCTTCCCTCTGAGAATCGTCAGTCTGTTCCATTTCCAAGCCTCTGATTCTATTTTATTCACCAGTTTATTCTCTTCATTCTATTACTTGTTCATTTATTTTTATTTTTAGATTCAATTGTTGATAGATATGTATTTATTGTCATTTTATGGTTCATATTTTTTCTTCTTCTTAAGGAAGACCTTTTAACATTTCATGTAATATTGGATTGGTGGTGATGAACTCCTTTAGCTTTTTCTTGTCTGTAAAGCTCTTTATCTGATCTTCAATGATAGCAGCTTTGCTAGGTAATCTTGGTTGTAGGTCCTTGCTATTCATCACTTTAAATATTTCTTGCCAATCCCTTCTGGCCTGCAAAGTTTCTATTGAGAAATCAGCTGACAGTCATATGGGTACTCCCTTGTAGGTAACTAACTGCTTTTCTCTTGCTGTTTTTAACATTCTCTCTTTGTCTTTAATCTTTGGTATTTTAATTATGATGTGTCTTGGTGTGGGCCTCTTTGGGTTCATCTTGTTTAGGATTCTTTGTGCTTCTTGGACTTGTATGTCTATTTCTTTCACCAGGTAAGGGGAGTTTTCTGCCATGATTTTTTCAAATAGATTTTTAACTTCTTGCACCCTCTCTTCTTCCAGTACCCACATGATGCAAATGTTGGTACACCTGAAGTTGTCCCAGAAGCTCCTTATGCTATCTTCATATTTTTGGATTCTTATTTCTTTTTCGCTGTTCTAATTGGGTCTTATTTGGTTTCTTATATTTCAAATTACTGATGTGATTCTCAGTGTCTTTATTCTACTCTACTGTTGATTTCCTATAAATTATTCTTCATTTCAGTTAGTGTATCCTTCATTTCTGACTGGTGATTTTTTTATGTCATTGATGTTCTCATTAAGTTCCTTGAAGTTCTCACTAAGTTCTTTGAAGTTTTAATTAAGTTCCTTGAGTATCCTTATAACCATTGTTTTGAACTCTGTATCTGGTAATTTCCTTGCTTCCATTTCATTTAGTTCTTTTTCTGAATATTTCTTCTGTTCTTTCATTTGTGGCATGTTTCTTTGTCTCCCCATTTTGGCTGCTTCCCTGTGTTTGTTGCTATGTCTCCTGGAATTGGTAGAGTGGCTTTGTGTAGTAGGTGTCCTGTAGATCCAGTGGCTCAGCCTCCCCATTCACCTGAGTTGGGCCCTCTAGGTGCACTCCTGTGTGGACTGTGTGCACTTTCCTGTTGTAGTTGAACTTTGATTGCTGTTTGTGTCACTGGGAGGGATTGACCCCCAGGCCAATCAGTTGTGTGGACCAGCTGCAACTACAGTGGATTAGCTGCTGTGCAGAAGATGCCCCTATGAAACAGGACTTGCTGCAGTGGGGCTTTGGTGCTCACTGAGTTTTCCCCTTGAGTGTGTTACTCATGGATATGGTAGGGTTTTAATCTGACATTGTCTGAAGCCAACCACCAGGTGCACTGGCTCTGGGGCCTTCTGGGAGGTGCAGAGTCAGCTACTGCCTGTTCCCTACCTGAGGCCACCCGGCACAAGCTACAGAGGGATTTGAAGATGGTTGCTACTTGTGTTGGGCTTAGAGTTTCTTAAGAGAGGCCTAGCTGTGTACCAAGGTAGGCTGCTCCTAGTGCCAGGCCAGGGACCACTTATCAAGAGGTATGGGACAGGTTGAGACCAGCTGCTGATGTTTGAGAGATTTTAGGGAAGTCTGAAGCCTGAGCCAGGACAGGCCACTCATATGGAAAAACCACTGCAAACAGCTTGTGTGGCCCTGTAAGATGGGTGGGGCAGGGTCTGGGGGAATCACCAGGGTGGGGTGAGCAGTATGGGCCAGGTTGATGGAGACTCAGATATGGGGAATGCCTGCCAGCCCTGTGGCAGGGTGTCTCAGCAAAGGAACAATGAGTTCTGCCAGCACTTTTGTTTGGAGAAAGCTGCTCCCCAGCTCTTGCCCTGATGATGGACAATTTAGTGCCTCCCTGTATGTCCTTGGGGCCTTTCAAGCTGTTGCCCTGGCACTGGAGCTCAGAGGGAGTGAGTCAAGTACTACCATGTGCAGGCCCTTTAAGATGAACTGCCTAGGACTCTAGCAGCCTCGGTGTCACTCAGTCACAATCCCCACTAGTTTTTATAGTTTGAAGTTATGGGGTCTTCTCTTCCTGGCACTGGAACCCTGTGCTGAGGGGTCTGATGTGGGGCTGGGACCCCTTTCTCCTCATAGGAAACCTCTGCAGCTAAGATATCCCTCTCAATTAAAGAAATGCCACAGGTGGGTGTTGGACCAGCCTGTTCCATGCCTCCACCCCTCCTTTCAGTCTCAATGTGGCTTCTTCTTTAATTCTCTAGCTCTAGGGCTTCCATTCAGCCAGATTTAAGGCAGTTCTGAATGATGGTTGTGGGAGCAGGTGAGAATGGTGTTTACTGATGCCGTCATCTTGACCCTCCAACCAGTATATACTCTCCATGAATTTTTTTTTTATATATATACAGAGAAAAAGATTGCTTACTGGTCCTTCTTTCATAGTCTACTACTGTTACCATTTTAACATATTTTCTTCCAGAGTTTTTTCTCAACAAATTAATTAGAATATAATTATGATTAAATAGTTACATGTTATATAAATTCTTCATATACTCATTTTAATATTTATATGCTAGTCTATTATGTGGTTCTGTCATACATGATATAACCACTTACTTACTGATGGATATTTAGGTTGTTTCCAATTTTTTTCCCCCTATGTTTTTATAATTTTACATAAATACATGAAGATTCCTCAGTGAACTCACTTCCAGTTGAAATATTTTGAAAATTAAACTAAAGTTAATTATATTCCATTTTCTGCCTCCACCCTCTTTTTATGCACAAAAATGGGAGTCACTGCCCTTATTTGAATCTTAGTTACTAAGACTATTGTGCATTATAGAAATGTCTATCTATCTATCTTCTCAGAAGGTGAAAAAACACAAAGCTATCCTCACAGAAAATTACCTGTATGAACATATTGTCTGTTATATGTTCTCACAGTTGAAGTGCCTGAGAAATTCTTAACATGGATGAAAGGCAAAAGCTCAGCTATTTCTCAATTGACTTAATCATTGACTTAATCATTGCAGGAAATAGCTCAGGCTGGAAACAGGTGGAGGATCCCTGACAGGTATAATAAGCTGTTTTCTGTCACCTCTGAACTATTTAAATGTAAATAGGTAGTTTGAGAGCACATTTAGATTTTCCCAAATGACGACTATAACTAGAAATGTTTCACTTGCCCTCTTTTCGATTTAATCTAACCATTTACTGGTTGTTCCAAATATTTGTTTTGTGATCAGAAGACTTGAAGGAGTTAACTGTATTTTGCAAATGTCTTACTTGTATTTGGGATTAATTTACTTCCACAGCAGGATCTGGCTTATTAGACCTTCAGATATTTCTAAAGAAAATTCTGTGTTAGATGCATCACTGAAATGCTTGCTGTCTTACCAGGAGCCAACATGAAAACAGCTTGATGGAGTAAACTTATTTTTGGCTTTTTCTTCTGGTGAGTTTTCCACAAAACAGCCAGCCTTTCTAAATGAGGTTGACTAACCATTTATAAGATTTCAGAAGGGACTAATTAGTATTATAGGTTGATTGGGGATTATATCTATTTTTTAAAAAAATCACATACAGGGAAGCATTTGTTTGTAAAATTACTTCCCACCAACCACAGCATTAACAGTGTGGCTATTGCCAAGAAACAAAGCCTATGATTCTTTATCACTTACTACAGTTGGGCCAATTGTAGTAAGTGACACTCAACTACATGATTTTACAATTTTCCGTGTTTAGGGAGGAGATAACAGAAACTCTGACTTCTTGTTTTATAGATAAATCTTCATTAATTTTTCAACATAGAGGCTATAACTGAAGTCCCTTTGCAGGCCTTTCCTTTGGGGATTGAACGCAGATGGCAGGATATGGCACATGAGCCTTGCAGTTGAGGGAACAGGGACCATGAGGTCCCCTTCCAAGCTTCCTGCCCTGATCCTGACCTCTGTGGGGGAGGGTTTTTCAACCCCACAAGACTGGACCACCCCTACTTCCAAAGAACATGGAGACAACATTTTCAGGGTTGAATGTCCTAACCTTGAATCTGACTGTCCTCCAGGGAGAATAAGCCATTAGATTAACGTGATTTTCAACCTTTTTCATCTCATGCAATTAGTAATCAATTAATTACTACAATTCTGTGGCACATCAAAAATATCTTTTTTTGCTGATCTAACAAAACAATAGATATACTTTTGATTCATTTACATTGGATGGCTATTGCCATGCTGTCTGTTGTCATTTTTTTCATTTGACAATCTAAAGAAAAAGAAGTCAGTGCCTCTCATTAAATAGTCAAGTATTGCATGCTTTAAAAATTCTTGCAGCACACTGGTTGAAAACCACTGGTCTATATTAACTATTGCTCTTCTCTTACTATCCTCAGCTACATTAAGTCCTCCAATTAACTCGTAATTCCTAAAGAAATAGAGTATCTCTTTGCTATTTACATGCTTGTAAAACCTCACCCTCACACTGCTTTTCCCATTCCCCACTCTCCTTTGTCTGGCTATTTTTACCTCTCATTGTCTAGAGGTCAACTTCCCTGACCATACCTTGTCCCACTAAAAACAAAAACAAACAAAAGAACCCAAAATATAATAATTAAAAAAAATAACAAATTTAGAGCCTTACACTGCTTTCCCAGAGCACCCTGGACTTTGGCTTTAAATAGCATCTATACTCTATTAGAATCACCTGTTCACTTGGGGCTGGGGAGCACCTCCCCTGTAACATTCTTGAGAATACTGTTTTGTTCACCTTTATTTGCCATTATGTTAAAGAGGTATAAGATGCAGTTCAAAGGAATTTGCAATCCAGTTGTGAGAAAAATGTGTAGCTATGTAAAGCCAATAGTAATTATATATATATATATATATATATGTGTGTGTGTGTGTGTGTGTGTGTGTGTGTGTGTGTGTACTGGTAATTAATAGATTAATAGGAATTTATAGACAGGAGTGATCCATGAAGGCAGGAGCAATCTAAGGAGACCTTTTGGGGAAGTTGAGGTTAGAATTGGCCAAATGTTGCTGTTAATGTAGGACTGGGGAAGGGAGTTATTTCTATTTATTATTGATTTGCAGGAGTTCTTTAAATATTTCCTAAACAAGTATTTTGTATTTATCATATACTAAAATATTTTCTCAAAAATCTATAGCTTGCCTTTTCATTTTATTTTTAAAATATATTTTCCAAATTTTATATTTCCTGTTTTCCCTCAACTTTTTTGGGGGTATAATTGACACATAATACTGTGTAAGTTTGAGATGTATAATGCCCTTTTATTTTCTTAATGTTGCCTTTTGAAGAGAAAAAATTTTAAATTTTAATGAAGTCTGATTTTTAATTTTTTCTCTTTTGGTCAATGCATGTGGTGTCCTAAGAAATCTCTGCCTATCCTACACTTTAAAACATCTAATAACAAATTTTAAAACAATTTAAAATAAGCCTGTATCTATTTCCTTTCCTCCTACCTCCTAAAGTGATGCTACTTTTAGTTTTAAAATTACTAAGATGATATGCACTGTTTTGGTAAGAAGGTCAAGAATGAGAATAGCAGAAAATTTCAGGTGTAAAATGTCTCATCTCAGCAAGGTTTCCAAACCTCAAAGTCCTAGAAGAAAAGGAATAGGTACCTTTAAAGACTAGGAAAACAAGCTAACTTCTATGAGAACGTGGCCCTTTGACTACCATCAAATGGTACACGGCTCATTATCAATAATTTTGGTGCTGTACATGAATAAGTTCTAGTTTGATTTTTTTAAATCTAACAAACAAAAGAAGAATGCATTGGAAGACTTGGTGGGTAGTCAAAGAATCCAAGTGAAAACTAAAGAGCTAGTTTTCAGAAAGGACAGGAACTAGAGTCACTGTGAGGATCAAAGAGATGCATAGACTTCCACAGGGATGAACCATCTCCAGCTGTTTCTGTCCTTGTGATACTCCTCTCAAGTTCAACTTTCAAGAGGAAAGTACCTAAGTGGCCTAATTTGGTCACATGACCAGGGGAGATACAGGGACCTTGGTTGACAGTCCCCCCTTCAAAACTGGATTCAACAGAGAAAGAGAATAGTTCCCCAAAGAAAAGTAGGGCACCACTGCTAGAGAAGGGGGGTGGGGATGACTCTAGGGGGGTAAAAACTGCATGCTCACCACACCCTTAAAAAGGCAGAACATACATCTTTCAACTTGTGTTTATGTCCCCTGATTAAGTAGGATGAAATTGCCTTTATTTACTTACCTTTAATCTTCCCTCAAATAACTGGGCTTGGTTGAGTTAAATTATGTTACTGACAAGTCAAATGCATGAAATCAGAGTACACCTGATTAGAGCCCATCCCAGGTTAGCTGGTTGTTGTTATTACTGTTTTAAATGTTGGTGTTGACTGTGCATTCTGATTAGTTAGAACTTTTAACTAATTTAGATACAGAAACTATGAGAAATCTACTATTAAGTGAGGGAAAGGGATAACACTAAATAAAATATAACTTGACCAAGATCAGAAGTGAGTTAGGAGTGATGTAAACAGGTTTTGTGCATTAGAGTCCATTTTAAAAATTGCTTTAGAAGTTATGTTGCTTTCCCTGGACCAGTTGGTGGAGCATCATTCTGTACACCAGAAAGTTGTGGGTTTGATTCCCGGTCGGGGCAGAACCTCGGGTTTCAGGTTGGATCCCGATTGGGGCTGTACAGGATGTTTCTTTTTCACATCAATGTTTCTCTCTGTCTCTCTCTCCTTCTTCCTCTCTCTCTAAAATCAAATAAAAATCCAAAACATACCCCTGGTGAAAAATTAAAAAAATTTTTGTTTCTTAATTTTGCTTCTAGAAGCTATATGTTTTCATATACGAGTTATTACCTTTAATCTTACTTGCTCATTCATTCATCCCACAGATATTTATTAAGGCTTGCCATGTATGTTAGCAGTGGGGACTGTGGAAATCTCAGACAAGGAGAGAGTAAGAGAAACTGACTTATGGATATAGACAATAAACTATTATAGAAATGAGGGATGGGCTATGATTGGTTTGTTCACTAATTTTTATCTCTAGACCTAGCACAGTACTGAAAACATAGAAGGAAGAAAAAAATATATATTGTTGCCCTAGCCAGTTTGGCTCAGTGGATAGAGGCTCTGCCTGCGTAATGAAGGGTCTAGGGTTTGATTCAGGTCAAGGGTACTTACCTTTGTTGCAGGCTGGATCCCCAGATCCCCAACCGACCAGTGCATGCAGGAGGCAACCAATTGATCTCTCTCTCCCTCTCTCTCTCTCTCTCTCCCCATCCCCCGCCTCTCCCCCTACCTTCCACTCTCTCTAAAAATCTATGAAAAAAATATCCTTGGGTGAGAATTAATAAAAAATATATTGTTGAGATGATAATGAATGGAGGGAGGAGTCAACGCTCCTGTCAAAAGATTGGAGGATAATGGGAAGGGGCAGGTTCAGGAAAATTTTCTAAGAGTTGTTTAATTCTGCTCTAACAAAATGCTTAAAAGAATGAAGGCTAGAGTTGCCAAAGCCCAAACTTGAGAACTGGCTACCCCTCTGGGGTTCCACGAGGTGTCTACCTTCAGATGCACATGTAGGCTGGTTATCCTGTCACCAACCAAGGATTGTAGGAGTTGAATGTGCTCTTCTGGCTCCTTGTATCCGGCTCTTTTTGTGTGACTGGGTACACTGGTTGCCCATTTGACCTCTAAAAATATTTCAATGTTTCTGTACTGGGGGTAAAAAGATGAGGCTCAATAATTTGGAAATCATGTTTTCCTACATTAAGCAGTGTAATGGTGTGGAATCTTGTATAATAGATTCTTGCTTAATACTGTATATTTGGAAATAAGTCATTTCTAAAGGAGGGTGAGAAAGAAGTGTGTGGAAACCACACATCTGCAACAGACACCACACTCTGCCCATACTGAGGAGAGCCCGCTGGTATCTAAGGATAGATCAAAAGATTGCGCCACAAAAGTTTTTAGGAACCACAAAAGTTCCCTGATGTAACTTTTAAAAACAAAACAAAAATAAAATCTGGTCTTTTCTGGGTTTCCTCTCTTAGTGGGTGTGTATGTTGTTTGTTTATATATCTCCATGTTTGTGTGTTCCTCTTGCCTCAAAATACCTGGCCTCTCTCCAAGTCTTGTTATTGCTGGATCTAACTTGTTTTACTATTTTCCATCCCAGGTGGTAGCATGGCTCATGAAAAGAGCAGGTATTTTAATGCCCAAAATACCTAACCTCAAATGCCAGTTATATCTCTTAATATCGAGGCTACTTTCAACACAGTACTCATCTCTGAGCCAATTTCTGTGCTGGTCAGTGATATTTCCATTTCTCTTTCTAAGTACATGGTGGGATTACACTTCTGGTTCCCTCAATATTAGGATATGTAATGCACTTGCTTTGGCAATGGATTGGGTTTAGAAGTAGATTTATCATTCCTGGGGAGAAACCTCACCTTGTTGCCTTTCCCCTGGAACATGACAAAGACTCTATTGTCTCATCCCTGGAGCAGAATGCTTACCAACCCAATGGACATGTAGCATGATCAAGAAATAAACTGCTATTGTTTAACGTTATTAAGATTTGGGGGTTATTTGTTATTCAACATGAGTTGGCCCATTCTGGTTGATGCTTCCTAATATAATAATGAGTATAATAAGATTTCCCTCAAAGAGTTGGTGTGAGGATTGTTAACTCACAGTAGGAGATTGAAAAGCAGTGGTTCTTAAGCCCATTAGCCCCATTTTCAGTTGTCCAGGTCTATTGCTCTTATCAGACATTCCACCTGCACCTGCACACATGGCTCACTCTTGTTCATTTTACTCCTGCCGTACTTTTCCTTCATGTCTCTACTCCCCCAGTTTCCCTCTTTTTTCAGTGTCCTCCGTGGTATACCAGCTCCATTGTGGTACAACTCTCTAAACCTGTTTCTCATCTTTTTATTCCAACTGGCAACAACATTTTAGAGTTGAAAAGGACTTCATCTCTCTAAGAATCTATTGAAACAGACCTTCAACTCCACTCTCCAGCCTTTCAATCATCTATGGACACCTTGACATCTGGACCTCATCAGAAGTTACTACTTTCCTCTGAGAGCTAGGTCACTAGGTACTCCCTTTTTTAGATGTTATCATCCTTTTCTTAAGGACACCAAATCATCTCTGGCCTCAAAGGAGTCTGCAGTTCCTCCAACTTCATCTCTTCCACACACATTTTGGACTTCCCTTACCTTACATTCCACAGTTAATCCTAGCAGTGCTTCTTATCCTGTACTTACCTTTAATTCACTTGTTTCTCTGCTCCTCCCTTTTTTTTTTCCTTCCTTCCTTCCTTCCTTCCTTCCTTCCTTCCTTCCTTCCTTCCTTCCTTCCTTCCTTCTTTCCTTCTTCCCTCCCTCCCTCCCTCCCTCCCTCCCTTCCTCCCTCCTTTTTTTTCTTCCTCCTAGCCATCCCCATCCCTCCCTGAACATTCTACTGAGCAGCTCTGGGAAGCCTCACCAGATAATTCACTTCTCTTGTTTCTGGGCTAAAGACAAGTTGTGAAGGGAAATCATGAACCCTTAACTGCATGTATTGACTAAAGCAGAAATAACTGGCTTTTCTGGAGCAATTGGCATTAGTGTTCATCCTTACTTCTTAGAAACCTCTCCTTCCATGGCCTCTGGTTCTCTTCCTGGACATATTTCACCTCACTTTTCAATGGTTCACTTTTCTCTGTCTGCTTCTCATTTAGTTGGCAATTCCTAGAGTTTTGTGCTTGGGACTCTTCTCTGTTGAGTCTATATTCTTTTTCTAGAGCAGCAGTTCTCAACCTGTGGGTTGTGACCCCTTTGGCGGTCGAACGACCCTTTCACAGGGGTTGCCTAATACCATCCTGCATATCAGATATTTACATTACGATTCATAACAGTAGTAACATTACAGTTATGAAGTAGCAATGAAAATAATTTTATGGTTGGGTCACAACATGAGGAACTGTATTTAAAGGGCCAGAAGGTTGAGAACCACTGCTCTAGAGAAATACCATCCACCCTAGGGCTTTAAATGTATGACCATTTAAATGTAGATGATGCAAGTGACTTTCACCAGCACCTTCTCCTTAGAAATAGATAGACAATGTCCCAGTAGACATTTGGAGCTGAATGGATGTCCTATGAACACCTTAAACTTAACATGTCCTCAAGCAAACACCTTTCTCCTCAACCCCAAATCTGTACTGTCCCTTCTATTCTTGAGCTGGATTAATGGCATCACCATTTACCTGTCTCCCAACTTAGTAACCTTGGTGTTATTCTCACTTCCTTTCTCTCAACCTCCACGTAGTCAGCTGCCAAATCTTGCTGCCTCTAAATTTAAAGTATCATTTGATTCTGTCTCTTCCAAACTGTATGCTACTGGCTTAAAATAGGCCTTCAGCATATCTTCTTTAGGCTGTATTACAATAGTACTGTCTGTAATCTGTTTCCCCAATAACATTTTTTTCCCAACCACGTTCTCCAGCCTGCCGCTATGATTTCAGAAAACAAAGCTAATCAGGTCTTTTCTCTGTGTAAAACCTTCTGCTGGCTCTCTATGCCCCTGGAGTAAAATTCAAACTATGTGATTTGGCTACAAAGCTTTTAAGTTCCCGGCCTCAAATCTACCTCCCCACTTTGTTTCCCTTTCTACCTACCTGTTCTCCATTCACATTCTAGGTTCCTCTTGCCTCATATTCTCACTCCTTCCAGCTCATAACTTTCAGAAGTCTCTACTATTTTTTTCAAGATATTCCTTTTCCTCTTCTCAATACCTATTACTTGAAAAATTCCTACACCTGTTAAAACCAAAATTAAGCATCACATACTTGGCGAAGTCTTCCCTGATTTTTCCAGGTTACTGATGTTCGGTTCCTTTTACTCCCAGGGTACTTTATTATTTTAATTAAATTTATTGGGGTGATATTGGTTAATAACATTATATATGTTTAAGTATACAATTCTATAATATGTCATCTATTGCATTGTATGTTCACCATCCAAAGTCTAGTCTCCTTCTGTCCCCATATATTTGACCCCCAGGGGGTCAGATGTGCTATAGACTATACGGTGTGGCTGTTACTTGTTCTATTTACATATTTATATCTCTACTAGACTGTAAGGCATATAAGCTTCTGATTATCAGAGAACTAAATATAAATTGTTTAATAAATATTGCTGAATAAATGCAATGTTACTTTCCTTCCAAGATGGTTTTGGTATCAGTGTCTTGTCTTCTTTTCCACTCTTCCTGTCACATCCCTAATAAACCATCAATTTAAACTTAGATTTTTTTAAATAGTCTCTAGGTTGATAATCTAGAGCAGCACAGTTCAATAATATAGCCTCTAGCCACATGTGGCGATTGAGCACTCCAAATGCAGCTAGTCCAAGTTAAAATGAGAATATGCACTAGATTCTGAAGATAATATGAAAAAAATGTAAAATATTGCACTAATAATTTCTATACTGCTCACACTTTGAAATATTTTGAATACATTGGGTTAAATAAAATTAAATACTATTCGAGTTAATTTCACTCGTTTCTTTTTTATTTTTAAATGTGGCTATTAGAAAAGCTTAAAGTGCATATGTAGTGTGCCTTGTATTTCTGTGACATTGCTGTGATCCTTCAGTCCATCATGTAGATCATTTCTTGGTGGTAAGCCGGCCTTCTGTTTTTTTCTGAATTCTTGCAGGGCTAAGCAGAATTTTCTGAGGGGAAAACACTAAAAAAAATGGTGCTTGTTAAATGGTTACTGCTGAACTAACTTTCCCAAAACATCCTTTTTTTTAATGCTATTATTCTAGTTGAAGCATCTACAGATTTACTATTGTTAACTGTCTCAAAGCCAGATTGCTTTGTCCGGTTCCCCAGCCTTCTTTAATCCTGTTGCACTTGTCTCAAGTAGCACCCCTGTCCTTCACTCTGTTTTCCAAGCTACTTGAAGTCTTTGTGCTTTGTGCAGGCTGCTCCTGCTCAATAGTTCTCTCCCTCGGATCTCATCTAAAACAAGCCAATCTTCAAGATATGGCTTAAAAGTTCTATCTCCTACAATGTTCTTTTTTGTTTACTGGAACTCACCCTGATGTCCACCTAGTTATTATTTGTCAGAATTACAGTTTAAACTGTAATTTATTTAATTACTCAGCATCTCCACTGCCATTACAATTCAATTCAATTCCACAAATATTTTTTAAACCCTGTACCAAAAATGGGGCTAGGTGAGCAGGAGGATCACCTTTATCAGGGGCCTAGGCTTAGAATTGACCCTATAAGTAAGTATGAGGCACATACTCCTGCTCATTGCCTTTATTAGCATAGACCTGACCACAGGCATGGGCCATGTTTATTCTAATTACATAACCCCCATATTGGAAATTGCTAGTACAACACCAACATGCCAGAACATTCAATGGCCTCACCCAGGGTTCAAATCCCATGAGCCAGGAGTGGAAATTCTGGGGTCTAATCAAAAGTGTCTCCTTAGTTTTCTTTTTCATGAGTTAAAGATCACTGTGTATACAGCTTCTTGTTAAAGTGACACAGCTCCGTATGGAAGGCCTTATTGCCGGATGTTTTACTACTTTGGATTTGAATCTCAACTCCTCCAAAGGGTAGCTCACTGTAACCTGGGCAAATTACAAAATTCCACACCTCATTTTCCTCTATGTACAATGAAGATAACAATGTTACAGGGTTGTGATAGGGGTTAAATGAGTTAATCGTTCATGGCGCAGAATACTCAATGTTAGCCTTCAGTGTATGTCTCTCTCTTATAATGTAAGACTGTCTTGTTTACTTTTTTTTCTATGCGTTCCTCTAGTTCCCAGGGCGGTGCCTGTTTCACAACTGCAGAGGAATAAACGTAGAATGAACAAACAAATCCACCCAGTCACGTTTATTTCTGCATTTCCCATGCTGTGCCCCATCAGCAAAGCTAAGAAAGCAGGTGAAAGTGGTCTCTTTGTAGAATATCTTCCCTACGGGGTTTTACCCGAGGCCCTCCACGACAGGCGCATCTCAAACCTGGGGAAGCTCACAGCGGGCAGAGCAAGTCACAGCACTTCGCTGGCATCACCTTGCGCGAAGGGCCTGGTCGGCTTCCCGGGACGTTCGGCGCATGCGCAGCGCGACCGGCGTCTGCGTTCCGTCCTGCGGCGCCACCCGGAAGTCGCGGCCGGTCTCTTCCTCCCTCCGCCTCCCTCGCCGGCTGGGGCGGTGCGTGCGGGGCGGTCCGGCGAGGAGGCGGGACACGTCGGCGCTAGAACCACAGCCGCCGCCGCCGCTGCAACTCCTGTTCCATCTGCCGCTTCCTGGGGTGAGTCCGCCCGCGGTCCCGGCGGCGCCAGGTGCGTTTCTCCAGCCGGGCTCCTGCCTGCGTCCGCCGCCGCCGCCGCCGTAGCTGTTCCGGGCTCCCTGCCCCGCTGCCGAGATGGCGACGCGCTCCTGCCGGGAGAAGGCTCAGAAGCTGAACGAGCAGCACCAGCTCATCCTGTCCAAGCTGCTGAGGGAGGAGGACAACAAGTACTGCGCCGACTGCGAGGCCAAAGGTAGCGCGGACGTCTCCTTCCCTGGTCCGGGCCTCCTGCCGCCGGTGACCTTCCCGTGGCCGCCGTGCCCCGGGCCCGAGCGGAGGCGGCGGCTGCGCCCGGTCGGCCCCGGCCCTGAAGGGAGGGCGGGCGCGGGGCTGCAGTGGACCCTCACCTCCGCCCGAAACGGCGGCGAGGTCAGGCCCACGGGCGCCGTCCCAGCCTCTGCTCCGACCCGGCCCCGGGGTTGAGCCAGTGCCGGCGTCGCGAAGCTCGGACCCTGCACAGGGCCGGGGCGGGGCGGGGCGGGTCTCGGAGCGCGGACCCGGGCGCCGGCCTGGGCAGTGCTGGGGCGTAAAGGGTTGCCCTTCTTCCGCCGGAGCTCACAGGTACCTCCATGGGTGGCTACCCTCAAGTCTCCTTCCCGGTAACTTCCTCCTCCCTCCGGCGCCGGTGCTCGGTATTCCAGGTGGAACCCTGCCTGCCTGCCCATCCGACAGCTTTTGTACAGGGCTTTTGCTTCTGCTTCCGGAGAAAGAGTATAGCATGGTGGTCCTTTTCGGTGGGTTGTAGTTTACTGAATTTGGGAGGGGTCATTGTTATTATTAGTATTTCTTACTTTGGATATTAGCCATATTGAACAGGAATTTTATTACACGAGCCTCTTGGACAGTGGGCTTATGTTCCTGAAGATTTTAATTATTAGGTTGTCTCTCAACCGCTTGTTTGGGCGAATATGTGAACACAGGCTTGTGTGCCCCATAAACATTCAAGGTACATTTTAAAGATTCAGAGATGAAAAAAAAAATCTAATATTAATTTGTTCAGTTGAAGGGCTTTCAGCTTCAGCCTTTGGAATAGATGCACTATTTTTAGCCTATATGTTTTGGATTTGGAGATCTGATGTATATTTAATGTCTTATAACTAATCTCATGGGAAAAGTGTTCCAGATTTTTAAAACCAAATCTCTCACGTGGTTAGGAAGAGATCTTGCTTATTTGTAAATTGGTTTATTTGTTTATTCGGTGAGAAATAGGTAGGTCTCCAAAACAGGAGTCAGTCAGCCTTTGGGAATGTCATTTAAGATTTCTGCATTATTTGACCTAGACTTTTCCTGAAGCTTTACTGTTCTTCCGCAATACTGTATAAATGAGTCACATTTCAGTAGGCTGATGTTTGATTTGACTAAGCCACACAGCATCAGTAAGTTACTTCACTACCATAACAGGTCCGGGATTACTGTAACTAGACCATCTTATGAGCACTTTTCAGTATAGTAAGTTGATTGCACAAACCTTATATTTAGTCTGTGTGACTTTTCAGGTGATGAATTAAAAATGCCTGATTGTTGTAGTAATATTTATTTACCTGATATTATGTGTGTGGTGTTTTGGGGGAATACTCTTCTGTATTGAGGCTCAATTGCTCAGTCATCACTGCACTAGTCAAACACTGTATTTAGAAAGTAAGGAAGGAGAAAAGCATGACACAGGTGCAGTATCCTGTTATTGATGCTACTCTTACCAAATCTGTTGAGCAACTGGAGAATAAGAACAGGCAAATGGAGCTGAACTCTTTCCTCCTGGCCTCATTCATGATTCTGTTGGTTATTAGTCGTTGGCACTTTATGAAGCAGTGAGGATTTAGAGCCCCTTGCCAACTCTATCTGATTCATTAGTTTAAAACTTGGGCTGCATGTTGTCCTCCTTTTTTCTCTCTCTTTCAATTCTTTGTCTTTTTTTAAAGATTAAAATATTCTGTTATTTGATTTCATTAATCAAGGAAATGTATATCTCCTTAATTCTGCTGTAAAACATATATATATCTCTTATTGACCTATGAGGATTTGAATCGTGCTCTCTTTAAGGCAAAGTTAAACATTTGACAAGTCTAATCATACTATGTCCTGATGCACAGATTTGTGCAAATTGAAAGGAAATTAATTAGAAGAAATATTTTAATATTACTATTTGCCATTTCTCTATAATAGAAGTGTCAACCAAATTCACGATTGACAATGACAGATTGAAACACATGCGTGCGATTGGCACCAGCAAGAGCTTTACTAGTATATGTATCGCACATGCGTGAGTCAACTTAGCCTTTTTTATGTATATATAGAATAAACTTGCTTAATTAGACCTGCTTTCTGACATAGCCAAACTTTTTCCAGCCCAGTGAAGCACCCCAACTTCTCTTTCAGGTAATTGTCAGCAACACAGCAGTAAATACCAACACAAAGCAGATTATTATTGTAGATCATGTAGGGAGAACAAAGGGTAAAATATTCAACTGCAGCAGTGTTTGACTATATTCTGCGCAGTGAGAAAACCTGAAGTCATTTTCAAGGTCCACCATTTCTTTTCCATCGGGTCAAGTTTTTAAACTTTCCCAATTTCCGTTTTCTGGCTAATGAAAAGAAAATAGGATTCCGCCGAGTTTCCTATCTACCTACTCCAGGACTTCTGTGAGGATCAAATGAGATGAGGCACGGGAAAACACTTCACAGACATTTGGTTAAAGTGGAAAATGTTTGCACCTGGCTATAAAGCAAGTCGTGTTCCTGGGCTGAAGAAACTCCAAGGAGGCTAATTGTTAGGGAGAGGAAGTTGGGCGTTGCTATGTGACGTCCTTACCCAGAGCCTACAGCGATTGTTTCAGGCTGGGCTGTGGGCTGCATTTTGCACCATGGTGTCTTGGCAGCATTGGCTGTGATTTGGTGGGGTGTCACTCCAGGGTGGTGGTGGGGCCTGTGTCCCACTTGGGGGGAGCTGAGTGTTGGTTTGTTGGTGCCAGCCAGGTCCCTGGTGCTGTTTATTTTTAAACCAGAAGTCCAGTGCACGACTTCTAGGGAAGAAGGGGGAGAAGGGGTCCCTCAGCCCAGCCTGTGCCCTCTCGCATTCCAGGACCCCTTGCTCCTTACCACCTGCCCTGCCCGCTCACTGTTCCTTACTGCTCGGCTCGCTGCTCCTTAGCGTTGCTGCGGAGGCGGAGAGGCTCCTGCCACCGCCACGGCACTTGCCATCCGTGAGCCCAGCTTCTGGCTGAGTGGTGCTCCCACTATGGGAGTGCACTGACCACCAAGGGGCAGCTCCTGCGTTGAGCGTCTGCCCCCTGGTGGTCAGTATGCATCATAGAACTGATTGTTCTGGTCCTTCACCGTAATGGTCAGTTAGGCTTTTATTATATAGACTAGAGGCCCAGTGCACAAAAATTTGTGCACTTGGGGGTAGGGGGGTCCCTCAGCCTGGCCTGTGCCCTTTTGCAGTTTGTGACCCCTCGGGGGTGACTACTTGCTGGCTTAGGCCTGCTCCCTGGGGGATTGGGCCTAAGATGGCAATCAGACATCCCTCTGGCAGCCGGGGAGCCCTCGGGGGATGTCCACTTGCCAGCGGGGAGCAGGCCTAAGCTGCAGTCAGACATCCTTAGCGCTGCTGAGGAGGCAGGAGAGGCTCCCACCACCATCGCTGTACTGGCAGCCATCAGCCTGGCTTGTGGCTGAGCAGAGCTCCTCCCATGTGAGAGCGCACTGACCACCAGAGGGCAGCTCCTGCATTGAGCATCTGCCCCCTGGTGGTCAGTGTATGTCATAGTGACCAGTCATTCCCAGTCTTTCTGCTGTTAGGGTCAGTTTGCATATTACCCTTTTACTATATAGGATAGAGGCCTGGTGCACGGGAGGGGGCCGGCTGGTTTGCCCTGAAGGGTGTCCCGGATCAGGGTGGTGGTCCCGCTGGGGTGCCTGGCCAGCCTGGGTGAGGGGCTGATGGCTGTTTGCAGCTGGTCACACCCCCTTCAGGGTGGGGGTCCCCACTGGGGTTCCTGGCCAGTCTGGGTGAGGGGCTGAGGGCCATTTTCAGGCTGGCGGGTGACTGAAGCTCCCAGCCTCTTTTTTTTTTTTTTTTTTTATTCTGGGTTTTATTTACCTTCTATGGCTGTCACTGGAGCTGAGAGCCGGCTCCAGCTCTGAGGCCGTGGCCGGCTGAGAGCAGGTATCTGGGTTTGTTTACCTTCTATAATTGAAACTCTGTTGCCATCACTGGCGCTCTAAGCTCTGAGCCCGCTGCTGGCTGAAAGCAGTTATCTGGGGTTTGTTTAGCTTCTATAATTGCAACATTGTTGCATCCGGAGCTCAGAGCTGGGCCGCGGCAGGCGGGGAACCTTGGCTTCCTCCATCACTGGAGCAAGCAAGCCTCATGTTCGCTTCAGCTGCGTGACTGCCGGCTGCTATCTTTGCTGGCAGTTAATTTGTATATCACCCTGATTAGCCAATGGGAAGCGTAGCGGAGGTACAGTTAATTACCATGTTTGTCTATTATTAGATAGGATGGCCAGTGCACATCATGGCAGCTCCTGCATTGAGTGTCTGCTCCCTGGTGGTTAGTGCATGTTATAGCTACCAGTGGGATGGACATTTATCCTTTTATATATATAGATATTGTACTTTGTTAAACTCAAGCATTTTCCTGCTGCTGCTGCTGTTACTACTACTACGTCTTTTCACTGTATGAAATAAATTGATTTTTCCTTCCATGTCTTAATTGGAGATCAAAGAAACTTTAAGTTGCAATTATCAAAAGTGTTGACTGATTGCCTTACATTCTGACCACTGCAAAGAGTTAATTTAACAAACAAGATTTTTTTGGCAAATCGATATTTTCTACAGAGATTAGGTATCATGTCAAATACTGTTGTGTGTGCTAAAAAGTTTTGGGTTATGGTCCAGAAACTAGTTAGGGATCTCAGTAGACATGAAACAATGATCAGTTAAATTCTAATCTATGTGTAGACTATAGATTTGTTAAATTTAGTAATGGGAGAGCTTACTGTGATCTAGAGATGGTAGAACTTTAAGGTTGGAAGTGAAAAAAAAATCAACTAATATTACATATATACGTATAAGTTATATAGTGCTTTCCTCTTGCCAGGTACTGTTGTGAACACCGCATATATTAATTTAATCCTCAAAACAACCTTTTGAGGTAGGTACTATTATCGCATCTTACAAACAAGTAAATTGAGGCACACAGAATTTAAGTAGTTTTCTCAAGGTTATATAGCTAGGAAATGATAGAGCCAGAAATTTTTTCTTTTTTAAAGAAAAGTTTTTTTAATTGATTTTAGTGAGAGAGGGAAAGGGAGAGAGCAACAGAAACATTGATCAGCTGTCTCCCTTATGCCCCCCACTAGGGATCAAGCCTGCAACCCAGGCCTGCACCCTGACCAGGAAGTGAACTGGTGACCTCTTGGTGCATGGGATAATGCTCAACCCACTGAGGCTCACTGGCTGGACAGAGAGCCAGAACTTTTTTCATTGAAAGAAATTTTATTTATTTATTTTTTTAAAAAATATTTTTATTGATTTAAGAGAGGGAAGGGGGGGGGAGAGAGAGAGAGAGAGAGGTGGAAACATCAATGATGAAAAAGAATCATTGATTGGCTGCCTCCTGCATGCCCCCTACTGGGGATCGAGCCCACAACCAGGGCATGTGCCCTTGCCTGGAATTGAACCTGGGATCTTTCAGTCCTCAGGCCAACACTCTAGCCACTGAGCCAAACCGGTTAGGGCTACCCTAGCTTTTTTAGTCCTAAAAACAACGTGATAGAATTGAAAGAGCATTGGCTTGGGTTAAGTTAGTAAAGCTAGGTTTGAGTTCAAGCTTTGCCTCTGATTTGCTTGGTGATTTTGAGCCCTACGCATAGAGTTACAGTAAAACCTTGATGTAATGGATTAATTCTGGTGAGGGGGTGTCCATTAAAGCGGAAAGTCAGTTACATAATGAAGTAGGTTTTCTGTACATTTATGTTAAAAAATTGACAAATTAGTTAGTTTTTATTTATGTAGACACGTTTGTGTAATTAAAGTTAAGTTTGTATGAAAAGCTTAATTTCACAGAAAATTTTTCTATTTGTATTACTGTAATTTTAACTTTATATTGAATAGGTCTAGTAAATGCATGCATTCATCAGTCACCACAAGTAAACAAATGCACATGCCTGGGGCATGGCTTAGTAAAGGTGGGAACATCAGACTGCTGCAGTGTGATGGATGGCGTGCTAAACATTCACTGACTGATTACCAGCGGTGACTCTTAGATTTAAATATATAGACTATAGTTGTAGATACGTAATACTTATTTATGTTGGCAAAATTGCTACAGTGTTTATTTTTCCCAACATATGGCCTATTTTGCCTAAATTTGTTAAAAATAACTGAATTAATAACAAAAAATAACCTGTTAATTTAATTATAAGCATATGTTGGTTAAAAACATTTAAAGATTAACAGGGTGTTAATTTTCACATATGCCATACAGATCAGAAGTTTTTTTTAAATATATTTTATTGATTTTTTTACAGAGAGGAAAGGAGAGAGACAGAGAGTTAGAAACATCGATGAGAGAGAAACATTGATCAGCTGCCTCCTGCACATCTACTGGGGATGTGCCCGCAACCCAAGTACATGCCCTTGACCCGAATCGAACCTGGGACCTTTCAGTCCGCAGGCCGACACTCTATCCACTGAGCCAAACCGGTTTCAGCCAGATCAGAAGTTTTGTCTGTTACATCTGAAGTTCATTAAATCGAGGTCTGCAAAATCGAGAGTTTACTGTATTTCAACTCTGATGTGATCTGTATTCTTTTCTAAATCCCATGCCTCATGTCATTTCTGTCAGTATTGACTGTTGTTAATTTAAAAAATATTCTGGTATTGAGGGTTTATATTTTTGTCTTATTATACTTGAGCTTATGATGAAATCTTTATATTTTTTAAAGCTTTTCATTGATGACTTAGGTCTCTCTATGAAGCATCCTTTAACTCCATCTCTCTAAGGTGTTGCTTGGTTCTTCTCTGGTTTTCTGTAATAGCTAAGCAAATTTACCTGGTATTATCTTTAATTATCTCAAGCTATATCATATACCTCATAGGAATAGTTCTCTAGGTGAGGAGTCCTTTTGCTTGAAACTGTATTTTTAAACTTTCTAGGAGAAGAATAAAATTAAAGCACTACCTCTTAAGTAACTACTAAAGTCAGGACCCCTTTTATTCATCATTTTAAAGAAAAGATCTACAGGTTTGTTAAATTTTCAGTCACCATGTACCTTTATCAATGTCAGTATTTTCTACTTATGATACTAGATAGAGTTAACTCTGAATGGCTTTTAGCTATAGTACCATATAGAAAGGATTTAAAACAATATTTTACATAAAACAGAGCTAAGATAAGGTACTATTGGAAGTATGTGCTAATTTCATGCCCACATATATTTTGAATGGTAAATGTGAGGATTTTGAGGGTCCAAAGAGGAGAGAATTATAAGCTTTTTAGTAATTCTTCATTCTCTGTGCCCTCGTGTACTCCCCCCCCTCCCCCCATCCCCATATACCCCCAACAATTTTTGGTCTCCATTTCACAAGAGAGCTAAGTGATTGTTTTTAGGAATAACTGATGATAGACCTTCAGAGGCCTGTCAGTGATCTTTTGTAAAGCGTGCATTTCAATGACCAGTGATCACATGAAATTCAAACTTAAAAAGAAAATGAAGGGAATTTTAAAAATTCTGTGGGAAATCATATGCAAGATAGCTGTATCTTCCAATATAAAAAAATTCATAAAAAATTGTGGTTTGCCCTGTCCTGGTGGCTCAATTGGTTGGAGCATTGTCCTGTACGCCAAAAGGTTGTGGGTTTGGTTCCAGGTCGGGGCACATGCGGGAGACAATCAATATTTCTTTCTCTCTCTCTCTCTCTCTCTCTCTCTCTCTCTCTCTCTCTCTCTCTCTCCCCCTCTCCCTCTCCCTCCCCCTCCCCCCCTGCACCTCTGCCCCCCCACTCTCCCTTCCTCCCTCCCTCCCTCCCTCTCTAAAAATCAATAAAAATATATCCTTGGGTGAGGATTAAGAAATAAAATTTTTGTTTAGTCTAGATGTTTATGCATTCTACTCTTGAAAGTTGCTTTTTGGTGTGGGTGGTGATGGTGCATGGTACCAAAAAACAGGCAGAAGTATTTTATTGAAGTGAAACCATCATCACTGGTGTATTAATTTTCTACTGCTGCTATAGCAAATCACAGCAGAACTGACCCACTCAAAAGACACTGAGGCTGTAACTGGAACTGTTGAGTTTAACAAAACACCAATACCAAGTTAGCTGTGATGCAGGATTAGAAAGCTACAGCTGTGTCACAACATATGTAAGCTGGCAATTGGGTCCTGGAATGTGGGATTTAGCCAATCATCCATGTCAAAACTTCTTCACACAAGAAGCTGATTCTAGACATTCTATGATCTTGTCTTCCTGCAGAAAACAGCTAAAAAGGGCAGGATGATGGAAGATAGTCTCCATCTCACTTTTACTTTTATTTTTTAAAAATATATTTTTTATTTCGGAGAGGAAGGAAGAGGGGGAGGGGGGAGGGAGAGAAACATCAATGATGAGAGAATCATCTCTCTGCTGCCCCCCTCATATCCCACACTTGGGATCAAGCCTGCAACCCAGGCATGTGCCCTGACTGGGAATCAAACTATGGCTTCCTGGTTCATAGGTTGACACACAACCAACGAGCCATGTCTGCTGGGCTCACTTTTGCTTTTAAATATTTAATAAATGTATGTAATTGGTATAAACTAATTTTCATTCAGAACTCTTACCTACAAAGGAATCTTAGAAAGAAAACATTTTAGCTTTCTGTTCTCTGAATACAAGAAGGCACTCCAGAAATAGGGTGGAAGAGAGGTTGTGTGATCAAATCAGCAAATCTGCCATGGTTTCTTGTATCAGAATGAGTAGAACATCCACATCTTGATCTGAACAGAACTAGAAAGTCCTCAGTCAGCCAATTTTTGTGTGTCTTTGGTTCTCTCTGTATCTCTGGGTATTTTAAGGGACTCTTCATTCCTGCTTTATTCTTTATTGAGTGCTGTACTTGTTGATTCACTTGCCATATACTTCATTAGCTCCTAAGTCTATGTGAAATACTATTTGCCTTCCTATAGGTGGTTGTCTCTTTTTTGGGGGGTAATATTCCATATTCCTGGGTAGATGACTTGGCCCTGCCTGGGCCAAATGTCCACCTCTGGTCATTTTGGCTTGGAGGCAGGAGGACTGCAAGAACAGCAAGTAGGAGTTTTCTTTTCTGTGGCCCACATCAGGCAAGTTCTTTAAGAAGGAGGTGTGGTGAAATAAGTCAGAGAACGACAATCACATGATCTCACTCATTTATGGAATCTAATGGACAAAATAAGCTGATGAACAAAGGAGATCCAGAGACATAGAAATATTTGAGTCTCAGAGGGAAGGTGGGGGTGGGCGGGGAGGGAGCAACTAAAGAATTTATATGCATACTAGTATATGCATAACCCTTGGACACAGACCATGGTGTGGTGAAGGCCTGGGGTGCGGGGTGGAGGGGGGGCGTATGAGGTAGAGAGGGCCGTTGGGGAAAAGAAAGGGGAGATCTGTAATACTTTCAACAATAAATATAAATTTTAAAAAAGAAGGAAGTGTGGCATAAATAGTTAATATATCAAATGCAAGATTTAGAGGAAAATTTGATTCAAAACAGAGACACATGGTTTCCTCCATTCCTACTGAGGCCGGGGATCGAACCTACAACCTAGGTTCCCTTGACCAGGAACTGAACCCGAGACCCTTTGGTGTGCAGGCCTACACTCTACCTACTGAGCATCTCTGGCCAGGTCTATGGGCATTTGCTTTCTAATTTTTGTGGTTACAAACAGCACACAACTATTTCCTCAGAATAAAATCTCTTATGTGAAGATGTATGGTAGAGTATACCTGATTAAAGCCTGTTGGATTTGAACTATCTGGAATTGGAGCCAGTTTATCTTCCTACCGCTAGTGTATAAAGTGTGGCTTACTCTCTTTACCCAATCTGTCACTGGGTATTCATGTTTTAAAGTTTTTTTAAAAAAATCTCCACCCGAGGATATGTTTATTGGTTTTAGAGCAGGGAAACGGGGGTTGGGGGCAGGAGAGTGAGAGAAAGAAAGAAAGAAACATGGATGGGAGAGAGAAACATTGATCAGTTGTCTCTTGCCCCCGCCGTGACTGGGGATTGAATCCATAACCTGGTTATGTGCCCTGACTTAGAATCAAACCCACAAACTTTTGGTGTATAGGATGTTGCTCTAACCATCTGAGCTACCTGGCCAGGGGCTGGGCATTCATGTTTTTGAAAAGTTTCCTTAATATAGTTGATGCAAGTGGTATCATACTGCATTTTGTATTTTCTTGACACTCTCTCCAATATGCTTATTGGTCATTTCCATTTTTTTAATGTTTTGTCCCTTCAATTTGGGGGCAATGGTGGGCTATCTTTTTCACATTTTTCTCTTGACTAGTCACAGTGGACCATAACACAAAATTCCAGACAACATTGATTCCTCTGAATTCCTCTGGTAGGCCACACCATTCAATCCTAGATTCTGTAAACCCAGGAATAAGTGATGTTTGAGCATTTTGGACAGATTTTCAGTCTCCGATCTGCATTTTTTTGTAACTATGGAATGATAGGAAGTTTAGAGATAAAAGAGACCAGGCATGGTATCTGGTCTAATCTCCAGTTAGAGAGATGAAGCAGATCAAGAGAGGTTAAATTACTTGCTCAAAGCTGTGTCACAGTGAGAGAACATGGGGATGAACCCAACTTATCTAGAAACCTATCTGTTGCTTTGTACACCCACAAATGAATGTCACCCTTGTAAAAGGTCACTTTAGCCCTAGCCAGTTTGATTCAGTGGATAGAGCATCAGCCTGTGGACCAAAGGGTCACAGGTTTGATTTCGGTCAAGGGTACATAGCTTGTTGCAGGCACCTCCTGGGCCTGTCCCTGGTCAGGGCTCGTACAGGAGTCAACCAATTGGTGTGTTTCTCTCACTTAGATGTTTCTCTTTCCTTCTTCCACTCTTTCTAAAAATCAATAGAAAAATATCCTGCCGTAACCGGTTTGGCTCAGTGGATAGAGTATCGGCCTGTGGACTGAAGGGTCCCAGGTTCGATTCCGGTCAAGGGCATGTACCTTGGTTGTGGGCACATCCCCAGTGGGAGGTGTGCAGGAGGCAGCTGGTCGATATTTCTCTCTCATCGATGTTTCTAGCTCTCTATCTCTCTCCCTTCCTCTCTGTAAAAAATCAATAAAGTATGTTTAAAAAAAAAAATAGAAAAATATCCTGGGTGAGCATTAACCAAAAAAAAGTCACTTTAAGCTTTTTATTTTTTTTCCATTTGCTTTACATTCGACCTTGTACACAATGAGAAAGGAGATAAATTCTGGGTTTTTATATTTAACCAAACCTCTGTTTAATGGCAGAATATCTACACTAATAAAACTATGCCTTAAGCCACGCCCACCAGCCAATCAGAGTGACTATATGCAAATTAATCCAACCAAGATGGCGGCTGGCAGCCTGGAGCTGGAGCAAGCAGGAGGCTTGGTTGCTCCAATGATGGAGGAAGCCAAGCTTCCCGCCTGCTGCGGCCGGCTCTGAGCTCTACTCATAGCAACAAAGTTTCAATTATAGAAGGTAAATAAACCTCAGATACCTGCTTTCAGTTGGCTGTGGCTCGGAGCTGGAGCGAATAGGAGGCTTGGGTTGCCCCTGGCGATGGAGGAAGCCAAGCTTCCCTCGCGTCCGCTCTGGCTGGCTCTGAGCTCCTCTCAAGGCTACAAAGTTTCAATTATAGAAGGTAAATAAATCCCAGAATAAAAAAAAGGAAAAAAGGAGAGGCTGGGAGCTTCCGTTGCCAGGGGGCGGGGGCGGGGGGGAACGGGACTTGACCAGCCTGAAAATGGCCCTCAGCCCCTCACCCAGACTGGCCAGGCAGCCCAGTGGGGACCCCCCACCCTAAAGGGGGTGTGGCCAGCCTGCAAACAGCCATCAGCCCCTCACCCAGGCTGGCCAAACCTCCATGGGGTGAGGCTCCCCACTGGCGGGGGCTTGACCAGCCTGCAAACAGCCATCAGCCCTTCACCCAGGCTGGCCAGATACCCCAGTGGGGACCCCCACCCTGAAGGGGGTGTGACCAGCCTGCAAACAGCCATAAGCCCCTCACCCAGGCTGGCCAGGCACCCCAGTGGGGACCCCCACCCTGAAGGGGGTGTGACCAGCCTGCAAACACCCATCAGCCCTCACCCAGGCTGGCCACGCACCCCGGCGGGACCCCCACCCTGATCCGCGACACCCTTCAGGGTAAACCAGCCAGTCCCCACCTATGCACTAGGCCTCTATCCTATATAACAAAAGGGTAATATGCAAACTGACCCTAACAGCAGAACGACTGGGAATGACTTGTCACTATGACATACACTGGCCACCAGGGGGCAGACATTCAATGCAGGAGCTGCCCCCTGGTGGTCTGTGCGCTCCCATAGTGGGAGCTCTGCTCAGCCACAAGCCAGGCTGATGGCTGCCAGTACAGCGGTGGTGGTGGGACCCCCTCCCGCCTCCTCAGCAGCGCTAAGGATGTCCGACTGCAGTTTAGGCCTGCTCCCCGCTGGCAAGTGGACATCCCCCGAGGGCTCCCGGGCTGACAGAGGGATGTCTGATTGTTAGCTTAGGCCCAATCCCCTGGGGAGTGGGCCTAAGCCAGCAGGTGTCATCCCCCGAGGGGTCCCAGACTGCGAGAGGGCACAGACTGGGTTGAGGGACCTTCCCCCTCCCCCCCCACGAGTGCACAAATTTTTGTGCACCGGGCCTCTAGTTAAATTAATAATCAGAGTGAGGAATGATTACACATTAAGTGTTTACTTAATTGGTTTATTTAAACACATATTTGGCAATAATGTAAACATGTTTTGAAACTTGGAATGCCATTTATTGGAGGTGTTAACTAGAAGGAAATGTTATCATGAAAACTGTAAATAGTGTGGAGAATAGCTTAAAAGCGAGAGGTGTTTGTAAATATTGTCGAGCCTAGTTTAAAAGAGAGAGGCATTTGTAAATATTGGATATCTTTGGGCTTTGAGAGAAATTTGCAAATAAAAAGCACTATCCTGTTTGTGAAAGAGTAAACAAAATAAGGAAATCTGTAATGTGCTTGCTTAAACTTTGAACGTTTAAAGTCAATTGAATGATGCTAAACCCCTGAACAGAGAAACATTTTTGACAAGGCTTAAACTTTAGGACAGTCAGGTGAAACAAGGGTTATTTATTGTTTTAAATTAAGCTTTCTTTCATTTTTTCTTTTTATCTTTTACCATGCTGATCAGTAAATTCTTAAATGATTACCATTGTTTAACATCTTTGCCAAAGTAAATCAGCATTTGAAAAATAGCAGGGGGATGTTTTCCCCTTAAGAACCTTCTAGGTTTTCAGTGTCCTTATATTTTGAATTTATGTATGTTTCTTCTTCCCAAGTTTAAGGGAGGACTAGAATAAAAATATGGTTATATAATATATAATAACTTTTATATTATTTCTTCCCCCAATTGACTGAGTATTGCTCTGCTATTTTTGAGAGGCAATTGGTTCAGTAGCAAAAGCATGGCCTTTGAAGGCTGACTGCTTGGGATTAAAACTTCAGTTTTCCCATTGCTGTCCTGATTTCTTTCTTCTATTTTTCTCTCTTCCTTCCTCCCTCCCTCCCTCCCTCCTTTCCTCTCCTCTTTCCCTCTTTTTTCCTCCTTCCTTCTTTGTGGTGGGAGTGTGCTATTTAAACTTACGCCTCATGTCATTACATGTAAAATGGCCATACCTGTGTCACAGGGATGTGAGGATCAACTGAGTTTGTGACGTAATGTCTGGCACAAAGTAGTGTTTGATAATTATGTCAGGTTTCTCTCCTTTTTTTAAAGCACTCAGTCATTACTTTGCAGGAAGCATTTGTGAATTATATTTTGTTTGGTAAACAATGTAATTGAATAGATTTTGAGACTAGATCCACACAAGAATACTTTATAGAAGGTTCAGGAAAAAGTAGACTCTGTTTTTTTTCTCTGTACACACACACAGTGGCCAGATTATTATGACTACCTGACATTTGTAGGCAAATTAGCCGTACACTGCATCGTATGGGATATGGAAGCCAAAGGCCTGTCCGAACATCTTTGCTGTCTGCAGTTACCAAGATAAAATGTCTCCAATTCTCACAGGAACACAAGGATTGGACAGTCGAGCATTGGAAAAAAGTCAATGGTCTGATGAATCATGTTTCCAGTTGCATTATGCACTTGGCAGAGTGAGAATTTGGTGGAAACAGCATGAAAGCATGCACCCCACATGCATGAGTACAACCCTTCAAGCTGGTGGGGGCAGTGTTATGGTTTGGGGCATGTTTTCCTGGCATGATTTGGGCCCTTTAATTCATGTGGAACAACGTCTGAATAGCACAACGTACCTAAGTATCGTTGCTGATCAAGTTCATCCTATCATGTTGATGGCGTATCCCAATGGAGATGGCTTCTTCCAACAAGACAATGCGCCATGCCACGGTGCTCATATTGTGCAGGAGTGATTTCAAGAACATGAGGGAGATTTTACCTTGCTTAGGTGGCCCCCACAATCACCAGATCTCAATCCAATTGAGCATTTGTGGGACGAAGTTAAAGGAGCCGTTAGGGAGCTGGTTCCACAACCATCAAATCTCACAGAACTGGACAGTGCTATTCATCAGGCATGGTGTCAGATTGCTTGCATCACCTTTCAACATCTCGTGGAGTCAATGCCAAGAAGAATCGCCGCAGTATTGAAGGCAAAAGGTGGCCCAATGAAGTGTACTGATGGGGTGGTCATAATAATCTGGCCACTCACGTTCAAATATATTCCACGTTCAAAGGCTGTTAAATCATGTTGTTTACTCACATCTTCAGAAAAAAATCACTTCTGTCATGGTAAACAACCTGCTTCCCTATTTATAATGGTCTGGCCCTCTAGCAATTTCAGCGTGAAATTATAGCTAATTTGCCTAAAAATGTCAGGTGGTCATAATAATCTGGACACTCTAGTGCAGTGGTTCTCAACCTGGCTGCACATTAGAATCACCTTGGAATCTTTTTAAAATCCTGATTTCTGGGCCTCATCCTCTGTGAGGAAATTATGTATAATTTAGGGGTTGGGTAACATTTTATTTGTCAGGGTTATTTTGTTTTTATAGTTAACTCTTGGATAAACTGATAAAATTGACAAAAAGTGGTTCTGGGGAGAACTGTCAGTTTATTTTTGAAAAATGTACATTTTTTAGCATATCGTTTCATTTTCAAGAAGTACAATTACTTTTGTGAAAGTGACTATATTGTGTCTTTAGATTGAGTACAGTTGGACTAAACATTGAATTGGCATGTGGTGTTTATAACATATCTGCCCTCTGCTGGTGAAAATGCATTATTGCTCTTAGTACAGTACCTTCAGTGATTTCTTTGAATTAAATAATACTGTATAATATTATAGAGTGACCATAAAATTAAACTTGGGAAAAATACCTTTATTGTTTGAAAGGAATATATTTTTTTAGGGCAGCCCTGCACAATGAATTATTCTGCCCAAACAGCTATGGCTGAGAAATATTATACTGACTTATTATTACACTGATGATTATTATACATTATGTGTGTGTTTGTGTGTATTATTTTTGAATTTTTCTGTAAGTTCTAGATCTCTGTTCAATGTGGTATGTGGTAGCCACTAGTCATATGTGGTTATTTAATTGAAGTTAAATATTCAGTTCCTTCATTCCACTAGCCACATATCAAGGCTTAATAGCCATACGTGGCTAGTTACTACTGTGCCAGATTAAAGACTATCACAGAAAGTTCAACTCAGAGTCATGTTCTAATTTTAAAATTTTATATAATAAGAATAATTATTTTCATAAAGTAATCATTGTTCTTGAATTTGAAATGAATTTTTTTCACATACCTTTTTAATATAAAAAGGTATATCAATAAAGAACCCCAATTAACTTAGGGAATCTGTGTAGAAGGATTTTAGTTAAGATTTCTTGTTTTATATAATTTACTGTACATTACATATATTTATTACCAGATGATTACAGTATAGTTTTCTCAGTGTAGAACATTGGGCATTTCTAGTGTTTTTTTTCTTTGCTTTGAAGATTAAAGTTACTAGTAACTTAAAAATATGGCCATATTTTCTCTGTGCCTCTTTTTGGTGCATGTTTGGGGTGAAAAGAGAGAAACAGTTTATGACAATGTGAATCATAGCATAATTAATATATGTTGGTTGGTTAAAAAAAAAAAAGACACTTTGCCCAGCTACCTCTAATGTAACATCTTGAGAAATGATAGTACAATATCTTAACCAGAATTTTTGACATGATGAGATCTATTCATTTTACTGTGATTTCTACAGTTTTACTTCTACTCACACATATGTACATACATATATGTATTTAGTTCTGTGCAGTTTTATCATTTGCCACCATGGTCAAAATGTAGTACAGTTCCATAACCACCAGGATTTCTTGTGTTGCCCTCTTATAGTCACACACACCTTCCTCCCATTCCTCCCCACCTACTCTCCTTCCCCAATCTGTTTTCCACTTCTAAAATTTTGTCATTTGAAAATCCTATCTAATAAAAGAGAAACATGGTAATTAGCGTACAACCGCTACCCTTCCCATTGGCTAATCAAGGCAATATGCAAATTAACTGCCAGCCAAGATGGCGGCCGGCAGCCGGGCAGCTTGAAACTAACATGAGGCTTGCTTGCTTCAGTGACGGAGGACTCCAGCGTTCCCCGCCTGCTGCTGCAGGCCTCTGAGCTGCAACTCTAAGCAACTATGTTACAAATATAGAAGCTAAACAAAACCTCAGAAACCTGCTTTAGTCAGCCAGGCTTCAGCCAGCAGGATCGCAACATTGTTTCAAATACAGAAGGTAAACAAAGGCCAGAAACCTGCTTTCAGCAGCGGAGGCCTAAGAGCTGGAGCCAAGCCTCAAAGCTAAAGCTGGCCCAGAATAAAAAAAAGAAAAGAAAAGAAAAAAAGGAGCGGTTGGGACCTTCAGTCACCCGCCAGCCTGAAAACAGCCCTCAGCCCCTCACCCAGACTGGCCAGGCACCCCAGTGGGGACCCCCACCCTGAAGGGTGTGTGACCAGCTGCAAACAGCCATCATCCCCTCACCCAGGCTGGCCAGGCGCCCCAGTGGGGACCCCCACCCTGATCCAGGACACCCTTCAGGGCAAACCAGCCGGCACCCACCTGTGCACCAGGCCTCTATCCTATATAGTAAAAGGGTAATATGCCTCCCAGCACCGAGATCAGCGTGACGGGGGACAGCGCCCAAACCCCCTGATCGCCCTGCAGCTCTGTGTGTGACAGGCTGCGGTGCCCCAACCCCCTGATCGGCCCTGCTCTGTGTGTGACAGGGAGTGGTGCCCCAACTCCCCTATCAGCCCTACTCTGTGAGTGACAGGCGGGAGCTCCCCAACCCCCTGATGGGCCCTGCTCTGTGCATGACAGGGGATAGCGCCCCAACCCCCTGATCGACCCTGCTGTTTGCATGACAGGGTACGGAGCCCCAACCCCCCTGATGGGCCCTGCTCTGTGAGTGACAGGGGGCAGCGCCCCAACCCCGATTGGCCCTGCTCTGTGTGTGACGGGGTGGCGCCGCAACCTGCCCATCGACCCTGCCTTGAGTGTGACAGGGGGCGGTGCCCCAACCCCCCAATCAGCCCTACCCTGAGCATGACTGAGGGTGGCATCGCAACCTCCCGATCCACCCTGCTCTGTGCATGACAGGGGCGGCGCCCCAACTCCCCAATCAGCCCTGCTCTGAGCCTGACCAGGGGCTGCACCTAGGGATTGGGCCTGCCCTCTGCCACCCGGGAGCAGGCCTAAGCCAGCAGGTCATTATCTCCCGAGGAGTCCCAGACTGTGAGAGGGCACAGGCCGGGCTGAGGTGCCCCCCCTTCCCCCTGAGTGCACAAATTTTTGTGCACCGGGCCTCTAATCCTATATAGTAAAAGGGTAATATGCAAATCGACCAAATGGCAGAACGACTGGTCGCTATGATGTGCACTGACCACTAGGGGGCAGACACTCAATGCAGGAGCTGCCCCCTGGTGGTCAAGTGCTCACACAGGGCAGCATGCCCTGAGCCGGGCTCACGAAGGTGGCAGAAGTCTCTCCTGCCTCCATGGTGATGCTAAGGATGTCCAACTGCTGGGAGTGGATATCCTCTGAGGGCTCTTGGACTGCGAGAGGGTGCAGGCTGGGCTCAGGCACTGTCCCCCTTTCCCCCGAGTGCACGAATCTCATGCACTAGGCCTCTAATTGTTAAATAAATGGAATCATTAGATACTTTTGAAATTGACTTTATTACTCAGTGTAATTCTTTGGAGATTTATTCATTTTGCATGTATTAATAGTTACCTTTTTGATAATAAGTAGAATTTTATGGTATGTGTGTATCTATGTGCCATAGTTTAACCATTCATGTAGTGAAGAACCTCTGGGCCATTTCTAGTTTTTGACTATTACATAAAGCTCTACATTTATGTATAGGTTTTCATTTGCACATAAGCTTTTATTTCTCTGGTAAATGCCCAGGAGTGCAATTGCTGGGTTGTATGGCAATTGCATATTTAGAATCACAAAATTGCCAAACATTTCTAAAATGGCTGTATTATTTTATATTTCTACCAGTAATACATGAGTGATCCAATGTCTCTACATCTTTGTTAGCATTTGATGTTGTCACTGTTTTTTATTTTAGTTATTTTGTTAGGTGTGTAATGGTAGTGATGATGGTTTTGATTTGCATTTTCCTACTGACTAATGGTGTTGAATATCTTTTCATGTGCTTATTTTCCATCTGTAATATCCTCTAAAGTGAAATACCTGTTAGTCTTTCATTTTTTCAATGGCTTTAAATAATTTTTTGTTTTTCAATTACAGCTGACATACAATATTATATTTGTTTCAGGTATACAACCCAGTGATAAGACATTACATAACTTACCAAGTATCATCCTGATAAAGCTAGTACACATCTGACACCATACATTGTTATTACAGTATTATTGACAGTATGCCCTATGCCATCCATACTTTACATTCCTATGACAATTCTGTAGTAGTTTTAAAAAAATATATATGTTTTTACTGATTTCAGAGAGAGAGGAAGGGAGAGGGAAAGAAGGAAACATCAGTGATGAGAAAGAATCATTGATCGGCTGCCTCCTGCATGTTCCCTACTGGGGATTGAGCCCACAACCCGGGCATTGCCCTGACCAGGAATCAAATGATGCTCCAATCAATTGAGTCACACCCTCCAGGGCCCAATTTGTACTTCTTAATTCCTTTGTCTTTTTCACTCTTCCCCCTAAACCCCCTCCCATCTTAAAGAAGATCCTGTGACATTTCTTGTAATACTGGTTTGGTGGTGATGAACTCCTTTAGCTTTTTCTTGTCTGGGAAACTCTTTATCTGTTTTTCAATTCTAAATGATATCTTTGCTGGGTAGAGTAATCTTGGTTATAGGTTCTTGCTTTGCATCGCTTTGAATATTTCATGCCAACCCTTTCTGGCCTGCAAAGTTTCTGTTGAGAAATTAGCTGACAGTCTTATGGGAGCTCCCTTGTGATAACTGCTTTTTTCTTGATGTCTTTAAGATTCTTTCTTTGTCTCTTTGATTTTATTACTCAGTGTAATTCTTTGGAAGTTTATTCATTTTGCATGTATTAATAGTCCTTACCTTTTTGATAATAAGTAGAATTATTGACATTTTAATTATGATGTGTCTTGTTATGGGCCTCTGTGGGTTCATCTTGTTTGGAACTTTCTGTGCTTCCTGGACTTGTATATCTATTTCCTTCCTCAGGTTAGGAAAGTTTTCGGTCATTTTTTTCCCCCACATTCTTTTTGTGTGTTTTTTTGTTAATCTTCACTGGGGAATTTTTTTTTCCATTGGTTTTTAGAGAGAGTGGAAGGGAGGGGCAGGGGAGAGATGAGAGAGAGAGAGAGAGGAAAAACATTGATGTGAGAGAACCACATCAGTTGGTTGCCTCCTACACTCACCCCAACTGGGCTAGGGAACCTGCAACCCAGGGATGTGCCCTTGACTGTAATCTAACCCCTGGCCCTTCGTTTGCAGGCCGGCACTCTTACCACTGAGCCAGCCTGGCCAGAGCTTTCATAGGTTTTTAATTCCTTCCTCTCTCTTCTCCTGGTACCCCTGTGATGCAAATGTTGGTATGCTTAAAGTTGTTCCAGCGGCTCCTTATACTATCCTCTTTTTTTACATTCATTTTTCTGTTTGCTGTCTTAATTGGGTGTTTTCTGCTTCCTTGCTTTTCAGATCTCTGATTTGATTCTCTGCTTCTTCTACTCCACTATTAATCCCCTGTAATATATTTTTCATTTTGGTTAATGTGTTCCTTCATTTCTGACTAGTTCTTTTTTATGTTTCTTATCTGTCTGTTGAAATTCTCACTGAGATCATTGAGGATCCTTATAACCAGTGTTTTGATCTCTGCATCTGGAAGATTGCTTGTCTCCATTTTATTTAGTTCTTTTTTTGGAGTTTTCTTTCATTTAGGACATGTTTCTTTATCTCCTTATTTTGGCAGCCTCCCTATATTGGTTTCTTTGTATTAGGTAGAGTTGCTATGTCTCCTGGGCATGGTAAAGTGGCCTTCTGTAGTAGGAGCTCTGTAGGGTCCAGTGGCACAGCCTCCCCAGTCACCCAAGCTGGACACTGTGGGTGTGCTGCCCATAAACTGTGTACTCCCTTCTGTTGTAGTTAAGCCTTGATTGCTGTTGGCACATCAATGTAAGAGATTTACCCCAGGCAGATTGGCTGCAAGGACTGGCTTGTGACCACTAAGGAGTATCAGTTGGACTTACTTCAGCGGGACTCTGGTGCCCATTGAGTTTGCCCCTTGAGTGTTTTACTTGTGGAGGTGGTTGTGTGATACTTCAACATGGTGTAGAGCTGTCCACTGGGTGCACTGGCTCTGAGGCTTCCTGGGAGGTGCAGTCCAAGGTTAACTGCCATCTGTGTCCTTCCCGGGGTCACCTGGCTTGAGCTACAAAGCGATCTGCAGATGGCTGCTACTTGAGCTGTGAACCAAGGCCAACTGCCACTAGTGACAGGCCTCGAGCCACTTAGGAAGAGATACATGGCACCTGAGGCCAGATGCTGCTTGTTTGAGAGATTTCAGGAAAGTTTGAAGTATGAACGAAGACAGGCCATTTGTATGGAAAAGCCACTGGAAACAGCAAGTTGGGTGGGGCGAGGTCTCAGGGAAGTATCTGGGTGGGGCCAACAATATTAGCCAAGTTTATGGGAAACAGATATGGTGCCTGCCTGCTGGCTCTGTGGAAGGAGGGCTTAGAAAAGGAACAGTGGCCTCGGCCAGCCCTTTTGTCTGGGAGAAAGCTGTTCCAGCTCACCCTCAGTCTCACTCAGCCACATTCCCACTGGTTATTTTTACAGCCAGAAGTTTTGGAGACTTCCCTTCCTGGCACTGAAACCCTGGGCTGGGTGGGACCTGGTGTGGGACTGGGACCCCTCACTCCTCAGGAGGACCTCTGTTGCCAAGATATTCCTCCTGATTTTTTTAATTTTATTTTTTATTTATTTATTTATTTATTTATTTATTTTTTATATTTTTATTGATTTTTTACAGAGAGGAAGGGAGAGAGATAGAGAGCTAGAAACATCGATGAGAGAGAAACATCGATCAGCTGCCTCCTGCACATCTCCTACTGGGGATGTGCCCGCAACCCAGGTACATGCCCTTGACTGGAATCGAACCTGGGACCTTTCAGTCCGCAGGCCGACGCTCTATCCACCGAGCCAAACCGGTTTCGGCTCCTCCTGATTTTTAACCTCTACACATGTATGTGGGAGCAGTCCATTCAGCATCTCTGCCTCTCCTACCAGTTTTGATGTGGTTTCTTTATATCCTTAATTGTAGGACTCCTATTCAGCTTGATTTCAGGAGATTCTGAATGATGGATTTTCTGTAGTTTAGTTGTAATTTGAGTGTGGTTGTGGGAAGATCAGAGTACCATATTTACCTGCTTCTCCATCTTAACCAATGGTTTAATCTTCAATCTTTCATTTTCTAGTTGGATTTTTTTTTTCACTGTTGATTTTTTTTTAAAGACTTTTTTAGAGCAGTTTTAAGTTCACAGTAATATTGAGTAAAAGGTACAATGATTTTTCTATATTTCCTCCCTCTACACATGGATAGCCTCCTTCATTGTCAAAATACTGTTGAGTTTTGAAAGTGCTTATATGTTCTACATACTAGTCCTTTGTCAGATATATGCAAATATTTTCTACTCTAGCTTGTCTTTTTTTTTAATCCGAGGATATTTTTTTCCATTTTTTTTTTTTTCAGAGAGAATGGAGGGGAGGGGAGAGTGGGCACATGTGCATGAGAAACATTAATGTGAGAGAGACTATTGGTTGCCTTCCATTCGCACCCTGAACTGGCCAGGGATGGAGCCTGTCACCGAGGTACCTGGCCTTGACTGGGAATTGAATTGTGACCCTTTGGTTCATGGGCTGATGCTCTAAACACTGAGCCAAACCATCCAAGGCTGTAGCTTGTCTTTATATAATCGTCACATGGTCTTTTATAGATCAAAGTTTTTAATTTTGATGAGGTCCAATTTATTGATTTTTCCTTTTATGAAAACATTTTCTTTTATAGTTTGGCAAGTCTGAGAACTCTTTCCTAACCCAAATTCTGAAGTTTTCTTCCCATGTTGTTTCCTAAAAGTTTTATAGTTCAGTATTTATGGCCAGGATCCACTTTGAGGAGCTTTTTGTATATGATCAAAGGTATGGATCAAACTTAATTTTTTTTTAATGTATGGATATTCAATTCTTTCAACAGCATTTCCTGAAAGTATTATTTTTTCTTCCCTGAAATTGACTATTTTAGAAATCGATTGACCATGTATGTCTGGGAGTATTTCTGGATTTCATTATGTTCTATTGGTCTATTTTCATGCCGTTGTTACAATGTCTATATTGCTTGAATATAAGTCTTGAAGTCAGGTAGTATAAAGTCCTCCAACTTCGTTATTCTTTTTCAAAGTGTTTTTGCTATTCCAGCTTCCCTGAATTTCCATATGAATTTTAGAATCAGTTTGTCAGTTTCTACAGAGTAATCTTCTGGGATTTTAATTGGAATTGCTTTGAGCCTGTATATCCATTTAGGAGAGAATTGACATCTTTTACAATACAGAGTCTTCTAATCCATAAACCAAGTATATCTCAACATTTATTTAGATCTCATTTAATTTCTCTCAGCAGTATTTTATAGTTTTCAGTGTAGAGGTCTGGTGTCAACTTTATCTCTAAGTAGTTTTTTTCTTTTGTTTTTTTAAAAATATATTTTATTGATTTTTTTTACAGAGAGGAAGGGAGAGGGATAGAGAGTTAGAAACATCAATGAGAGAGAAACATCAGTCAGCTGCCTCCTGCACATTCCCCACCAGGGTTGTGTCCACAACCAAGGTACATGCCCTTGACCGGAATCGAACCTGGGACCCTTGAGTCCACAGGCCGACACTTGATCCACTGAGCCAAACCGGTTAGGGCTCTAAGTAGTTTTTATTTTTAAATATTATTGGAATGGTATTTTTTAAATTTCAGCTTTTGATTATTGTTGGAATATGGAAATACAGTAGGTTTTTGTATATTCATCACTTATCCTACAACCTTGATAACTACAACCTTGATAACCCCAAATGTATTTGTTTTAGTAGCCTTTTTGTAGATCCTCTAAGATCTCCTACCTAGCTGATGTCATCTTCAACAATGACATTTTTTACTTCCTCTCCAATTGGTTGTCCTGTTAAATATGATGTTAGCTATAGGTTTTTCATAGATACTTTTTATCAAGTTGAAGAAGTTCCCTTCTATTATTACCAGTTTGCTGAGTTTTGGGTTTTTAAAATATCAGAAATGGATGTTGGACTTCATCAAATGCTTTTTTTGCATCTATTGAGATCATGTAGGTTTTTTTTTCTTCTTTTTAAAATATATTTTTATTGACTTCAGAAAGAGGGAGAGATAATCATTTGTAGACTGCCTACTACAAATACCCCCAACCCCTACTGGAGATCGAGCCCAAAACCCAGTACCTGTCCCAACTGGGAATCGAATTGTGGCCTCCTCGTTAATAAGTCACTGCCCAACCACTGAGCCACACCAGCCAGCCTTTTTTTTTTCTTCTTACGTAGCTTTGCTTTTATAGTTCTTTAATATAATGAATTACCTTGATTTTGCATGTTAAACTAACCTTGCATTCTTGGGACAAACCACACTTGGCCATGATGTAGTATTGACTTTTTTATAAGTCCCTGGATTTGATTTGCTAAAACATTATTATTTTGAAAGAGGACATTCAGAAAGCCAAGAGACATATGAAAACATGCTCAAAGTCACTAATCATCCGAGAGATGCAAATCAAAACGACAGTGAGGTATCATCTCACACCTGTCAGAATGGCAATCATCAACAAATCAACAAACGACAAGTGCTGGAGAGGATGCAGAGAAAAGGGAACACTCGTGCACTGCTGGTGGGAATGCAGACTTGTGCAGCCACTATGGAAGACAGTATGGAGTTTCCTCAAAAAGTTAAAAATGGAACTCCCATTTGATCCAGTGATCCCACTTCTAGGAATATATCCCAAGAAACCAGAAACACTAATCAGAAAGGATATATTCATCCCTATGTTCATAGCAGCACAATTTACCATAGCTAAGATTTTGAAACAGCCTAAGTGCCCATCAGCAGATGAATGGATTAGAAAAATGTGGTACATCTGCTAAAACATTATTAAGAATTTTGCAAATATTTATGAAGGTTGTTGATCTGAAGGTTTTGTTTCTTGTGATATCCTTGTCTGGTTTTGGTATCAGGGTTGGTCTCTTAGAAAGAATTGGGAAATATCACTCCCCTTTGCTCCCCTCAGTTTCCTGAAGCAGTTGTGTAGAATTTGTATGCTTGGTAGATTTCCCTAGTGAAACCATTTGGGCTTGGAGTTTTTTTTGCTGTATAGTTTTAAATTATAGATTCAGGTTATTTAATAGATATTGGGCTACTCAGGTTACTTATTTATTTTTCCTTCTAGAAAGATCTCATTTGTGTCTTTTAGGGAATTTGTGAACTCATTGTAAAGTATGAATGTAAAGTTATTCATAATATTCCCTTATTATCTTTCTAATACTTGTAGAATCTGGTGATGTCTCTTCTCCCATTTCTGATATTTTATTTTAATTGACTTTCTTTGTTTTTTTCCTATTCTCTATATCATTGATTTCCGGCCTGATCTTTATGTCACCTTTGTTTTTGAAAGCTATTTTAGTACTAGAGGCCCAGTGCACGAAATTTGTGCATTCTGGGGGTGGGGGATCCCTCAGCCCAGCCCTCTTACAGTCTGGGAGCCCTTGGGGGATGTCCAACTGACAGCTTAGGCCTGCTCCCAGTTGGACATCCTTAGTGCTGCCGCAGAGGCGGGAGAGGCTCCTGCCACCGCCGCTGCCCTTGCCAGCTGTAAGCCTGGCTTCTGGCTAAGTGGCACTCCCCCTGTGGCAAAATAACTGTTGGTGCTAATAAACCAGGGAAGGAATTTCTACACATGTGCTAAGCTATTCTTTACCTTACTTATAAAATAGTGATGCTAATTCTGTAGACTTTATTATTTTTAGCCTCATATTCAAAGATGTCTGCTTTCCTGTTAGCTTTACAAACATCTGTTTGGGATACAGTGTTGATGTGGCCTAGTCCAAAGGTTATTTTGCCCAGTCCAAACATTTCAGATGTTTGAGGAGTAAGATGTGCAAAATAATTCAATTCCTCTGAGATGGTGTCCTTTTATATCATTTTCACAATAGTTATATTTAAAATTATTTAGAGCATCTGTTTATGTAATACTTAGAGTCACTAACACAGTGTAGGAGAAAATGCAGAACTATTAATGTTGTTACTACTGAGTGATGCAAAACAAGTTAATCTACTAAACCAGTCGCCCCATTCTCTGAAGGCTAAATGAGTTTATAGAGGAAATCTCTTATTATGTGCTCTTCATATATAAATTTGATGTTATTTTGCTGACTGCTGATATCACAATTATTTTCAACATCAAATGAAAGTATTTGCTTATATTCTGTGGCATATTATTAAATACTTGAGGCCTGGTGCATGAAATTCATGCACTCGTGGGCAGGGGGGGGTCCCTCAGCCCAGCCTGCGCCCCCTTGCAGTCTGGGAGCCCTTGGGGGATGTCTGATTGACGGCGTAGGCCCATTCCCCGTGGGGAGCGGGCCTAAGCTGTCAGTTGGAAATCCTTAGCGCTGCTGCAGAGGTGGGAGAGGCTCCCACCACCACCGCTGCACTCGCCAGTCGTGAGCTCGGCTTCTGAGCGGTGCTACCCCTGTGGGAGCACACTGACTACCAGAGGGGCAGCTCCTCCGTTGAGCATCAGCCCCTAGTGGTCATTGTGCATCAGTGGACTGGTTATTTTGCTGTTTGGTTGATTTGCATATTAGCCTTTTATTATATAGGATTTCATGTTTCAAAGATCATCTCATTCTATTTTGTACTGTTTAAAATATTTGTTTATATACTTGTAGCTTGCTCAAACTGGTACAGAATTTACCTTAGTCTTTGCATTTATTCTTCATGCTAAAAGTGCAAGCAAGCATATTAAGGCTTTTTAAAAAAGTAACAGTTCTAATATAGAGAGACACAGACTATTTAAAGTATTTTTTCCACTTTAAGCTGAAAGCTGGTATTAAGCCAGCATCTAAATATGAAGAAAAAGCAAATTGCTTCTTGTTAATATGTAGTTAACAAACAAGTGCAAACTCTGAGTAAATCGGGGTTTTTTAAATTATATTTTCTTTTTAAAAAATATATTTTTGTTGATTTCAGAGAGGAAGGGAGAGGGAGAGAGAGACAGAGACATCGATGATAAGAGAGAATCACTCATCTGCTACCTCTTGCTGCCTCCTGCACGCCCCCTGCACACCCCACACTGGGGATCAAGCCCGCAACTCGGGCCTGTGTCCCAACTGACTGGGAATCAAACCATGACCTCCTGGGTCATAGGTTGATGCTCAACGATTGAGCCACACCAGCCGGGGTATTATATTTTCTTAAGCTGTGATTTTATTCATGTCACTGGCCTTTTCAAAATTGTTCAGTGACTCCTTGTTGCTAGTAGTATAAAATCAAATTTGGGAATTAAGGTTCTCTGCATTGTCTTCAGCCTATATTTTCACTTATGCTAACCTTCTTTGTTTTCTGCCAGCTGTTGGTGACCAAAGATACTATGTGCTTCCGCCTCTTCCTGTGCTGTGGTTTTTATCCTACCAGAGTAATGTCAGGGCCTACAGGCTACTTCCTCTGTCAGGAACCCTTTCCCTAGATATGTAATTGGCTTCTTGCTTTAGAACAGCGGTTCTCAACCTGTGGGTCACGACCCCTTTGGGGGTCGAATGACCCTTTCACAGGGGTCGTCTAAACACATCCTGCATATCAGGTATTTACATTATGATTCATAACAGTAGCAAAATTATAGTTATGAAGTAGCAACGAAAATAATTTTATGGTTGGGGGTCACCACAACATGAGGAACTGTATTAAAGGGTCGCGGCATTAGGAAGGTTGAGAACCACTGCTTTAGAACTTTGTTCAAATGCTACATTATCAGTGTTGTGTTCCCTGGCCATTGTATTTAAAATAGCATCCCATCTTTTTTCTAAGCACTTCCTATTCTTTTTTACCCACTTAATTTTATTTTCTCCATAGTATTTATCAGAATCTGAGATCCTATACATTTTGTAACTTGTTTGTCTCCTTGTTTTGCTCCACTGAATATATAGTTCAAGAGGGAAGGGAGTTTAATCTGTCTTAATTTCCTACATATAAAAAGTTCTTGGCACATAGTAAGCATTCAGCACATTTTTTATGACAATGAGTCAGTGAATGAGTGAATGAATAATTAGCTTTCTAAGTCTTTTCTGCTCATCCAACTCTCATTTATCTTTCCAGGCCCACTTCAAAGTTGCACCACATTCATGAAGCTGCCTTTGAATGAAGCTGTTTCCAGTTACTTCAAAGTAGCCCATCATGATTTTTTTCCTCTTTTGAACTTGTGGTATTTTCAGTGTGAGAGAATTTTCTAATAGATATAATTACACATGGTTGGAGAAGGTTGCAAGATGGGAAAATTCTATGACTTAAAATGTTTAAAGAGTGACGGAATGACCCAGTCAGTAAAGAAGACGAGAGTTGATATTGAGTAGTCTTCATTTATCTGTGGGGCATACATCCCAAGACCCCCTCGTGGATGTCTGAAACCAAAGATATACCAAACCCTATATATGTTGTTTTTTTCCTGTATATACATACATATATACATACATAACTGTAATAAGTTTAATTTATAAACTAGGCACAGTAAGAGATTAACAATGATAACTAATAATAAATTAGAACATTTATAATAGTATACTGCAATAATGTTATGTGAATGTGGTTTCTCAAAATATCGTACTATAATCACCCCTTATTTTTTGTTAATGGTTTGATATGACTTGTTTCAGGGGGATCCCTTGCTGAAGTCTTCATATAGGCTCAGTGCTTTCTGGAGCAACACTGCCCATCAGTTGGTACACTTTTTTTTTTCATATTTTCTATACACAAATTTAATACCTTTTCCATTTTAACCAAGCACTGATACACTGTGGCTGGCTGTAAGTTATGCACTTGGAGGTGCAGCAGCAAAACTAGCATAGCATGCATATATATCACACATACATATACATATGTGTGTATATATATATTTTTTTCCTTATTGAGAACTTTAAACCATTCACTTTAAGCTTCTCTTCAACTTATCCAAATAGCATCACTACCCTTGTGCATTGGGACCATTATTAAGTAAAATAGAGTTACTTGAACAGAAGCACTGCATTATCAGGACAATTGTCTGATAACTGAGACAGCTACTAAGTGAGTAATAGCTGGGAAGCTGGGGAACACATCTATCCAGTTTGTATCATGTCCCTGGCAGGACTGGATGGTGAGAGATTTCACCATGCTACTCAAAATGACATGCAGTTTAAAACTTATAAATTGTTTATTTCTGGAATTTCCCATTTAATATTTTCAAACCACAGTGGACCACAATTTACTGTGGGTAACTGAAACCATGGATAAGAGAGGACTACTGTGTATAGTTCTCTTCATGCTAGGTGCTTATATATTTTATATCCTTTAATATCAAAGGACCCTGAAAGATGTAGATGAACTTGCCCTATTTTATCGAAACTGACATTTAAGAGAGGCCATATAATTTGTCTATAGTTTCATAGCCATAAGTGACTGATTGATGATTTAAACCCAGGCCTGACTTTGTATTGTGGGAAGAGCTGTTATACTGCCTTCAGTGAGTAACTACTTCATGAACTCAAGTCGCATTTTTACCAAGAAATGAAGGCCTGAATGGGGAAGAATGAGGACACTTGGTTAGGAAGAGAAAAAAAATTGGTAGTGGAGCCCTGACGTGTTTGGCTCAGTGCATAGAGCATTGGCCTGCGGACTCAAGGGTTCCGGTTTCGATTCCAGTCAAGGGCATGTCCCTTGGTTGCAGGCACATACCCAGTGGGGAGTGTGCAGGAGGCAGCTGATTGATGTTTCTCTCTCATTGATGTTTCTGGCTCTCTGTCCCTCTCCCTTCCTCTTTGTAAAAAATCAATAAAATATATTTGGAAAAAAAATTGGTAGTGGTATAATTAATTAGAAACATCAAAAGGGAAACAGAGGCATCAGTTTATCCTTCTGTCAGATTTTGGCCTGGTGATAGGTCAAGATTTTTATTTACTACAGTTAGTGGATCTTATTTTGATTTTTTTAAAAAAAACCCTTACTGGAGGATATGGCTTTTAAATTGATTTTTAGAGTGAGAGAAACATTGACTAGAGAGAAAATTGATCAGTTGCCTACCATACCACCCCATGTGCCTTGACTGGTAATCAAACCTGCAATCTTTTGGTAAATGGGATGATGATCCAACCAACTGATCCACCTGGTTTATTTTTATTTATTTATTTTTTAAAGAGACTCTTATTAGATAGGATTTATTGCTTGGCTTTTGTTTTTATATGATTCAAGAGATCTTAAAAATTAAAATGAAAAATCTTAACTATTAAGCCAGTCTCCAGAAGATGATAGTTACTATGTTCAATTAGATATATATTAATACTTATCAAGAGCTTACTCTGTGTCAGGTACCATGGCTTCATGCCTGATATTTCTCTTTATCTCAAGTCCTCCGCATCTTGAGATCATTTGCTAGTGTCTTAGCTTCAACTGCTAGTTCTGCTTGCCATTTTTCCATTTCTGGTAAAGGAAGGAAAAAGCAATGATATTTCATGCCTACATTTAAATAAATATATACAGGTGTTTAAAAAACAGCCTTATTGAGGTATAATTTATATACTCTAAAATTTACTTATTTTTAAGTGTATAATTTCAGTGATTTTAATGTATTAACAGAATTTTGAAACTATCACCATGTAGAATTTTAGAACATTTCCATTATTACACAAAGATTTCTCATGCTTATTTGCAGTAATCCCTCCCTCCTCTTCTACCCCCATCACATAGTACAGGTTCTTTTTGCAAATTTATAGTTAAATTTACAGTTTGGAAAACATATTTTCATGGGTTGTTGCTTGCTTCTCTTGGTCCTTCACAAGTGTACCTAATCCATAACATAGCTGACTGTGAACAGTGAAAGGCTAGTCACTCTTGGGTAAAGAACAAAAGGGCCTTGGGGTAACGAAACAGAAAGAGTGTCTTCTGGTTTCATGCTTGATCCTGGACAATATTTTGATGCAGGTAGCTTCTCTTTCAGATCCTTTTATTGCTTTGGTGTGTACATCCTCTGGGCACCCTGTGATGCTGCCTTTTGAATTGCCCTTTACATCCCAGTTAATTTTGTCCTCCTCTTCTCCTCTGTTCCCCTTGATTAAAATTCTCTATCTTTTGCTATTTCTTTCTCCAACAAATAAAACCAAACCAAATCAAACCTAGTTTTACTGCCTCTAACCTTGTGTATTATTAGGAAAGAAATAAAGTGAATTTATAATTTGGGAAGGATTGGTAATTCTGGAGAGATGACAATTACTTGCATTTTTAAATCCTTATTATTAACCTCAACAATTATTCACCCCCCCCCCCCGTGCATGAATTTTGTGCATTGGGCCCCCCCCCCCCCACGAAATTTGTGCAAGGGGCGGGGGGGTGGCTCAGCCTGGCCTGCGCCCTCTTGCAGTCCTGGACCCCTCGCTCCTAACTGCCTGTCTACTCGCTCCTTACCACTTGGCTTGATGCTCCTTAGGACTGCTAGGGAGGCGGGAGAGGCTCCCGCCACTGCCTCTGCCTCTGTGCTCACCAGCCATGAGCCTGGCTTCTGGCTGAGTGGTGCTCCAGCTGTGGGAGCACACTGACCACTAGGGAGCAGCTCCTGCATTGAGCATCTTCCCCCTGGTGGTCAGTGCACGTCATAGTGACCGGTCGTTCTGTTCATTCCGGTGTAATGGTCACTGGGCTTTTATTATATACAGTGGGGCCTTGACTTACGAGTTTAATTTGTTCCGAGACCGAGCTCGTTAAGGAGCTCGTTAACTCAAATTACTCTGTCAACTCAATGCAAAAAATCATCCGAGAGACAGCTGGTATCTCAAAAAACTCGTAAGTCGGGACACTCGTAAGTCAAGGCCCCACTGTACTAGTAGATGATTCATCCTTCAGTAAACCTCATTTTCCACTTTCTACAGCGCTTTTGTAGCTTGAAAGTTATTAGTCATTTGGTACTGATTTTAGGTGCATATATATCACACTTTAAAAAATATCAAATCAATATTTAAATAAGAGAAACTTAACAGTAACCAGGTGCTGCAATGATGTAGTTTCTGGCTACAGCATTATACAGGGTGTTCCAAAAAAAATGTATGCATACTTTTTTCTTAAAACTCAATTGATGTTTCTTTCTTTTCAGGACCCATTAGAATGAATAATTATCAAAGTGCATATACATTTTTTTAGACACTATAGTATATTTGAAACTACTTAGGGTGGGAGGGGCACTGTACATTTTACTTAGAATGTACCTTATCCTTATATCTTATCCAGATTTTACCTGTTATAACTGGACTTATCTTGCAGTAATCACTTCAGATGCCACTATCTCTACAATGCCTGTATTAATATCCCTTGCCAACATTCATATTTTCTTCTTCTGTGCTCCCCCATCATTTGCACTATTGTATGTAGAGGGCACAAAGGTGTGTCATATTACATATAAATTGATAAACCTGTGAGAGAGAGAGAGAGGGAGAGAGAGAGACAAGGAGGGAAAATGAGAGGGAGGGAGGGAAGAAAGAGAGAATAGATGGACTAGTGGTAGGGTTTTTCACCTAAAATTTGACTAGGTTTCACCAAGTTGTTTTTTAAGAGATTATACCTGTTTGTATTTGGCTTGGCCTTTTGAGTTGGAAACTTTATGTTTATGGTCTTTTAACAGCATTTACTTATCACAGAGTAGATAAGTACTCATTGAATAGTTTGCTGAATGAAAATTAGGATTTCATGCCAGTAATTACTCACTGACTATCTTGTTGAGCAGCTATTATCAGGGCAGTTTTAGGTAAATTTATGAGACTAATTTTTTAGAGTGGATAATACATTTGTAAGTTCAGTTAGGCTTTTAAAAACTTATTTTTAGAGGTTCCTAAGATATGATAGCTATATTCCTAAGAAAGAGGCATTGACAAAATTACATTATTATTTAATTTGGTCAAAAGTGATTAGAACTAAAGTTTTCCATAAGTGATAGCAATTTTTTTCCTTTTAGCAACTAATGAAATGGTTTTTATATCATTCAGTTGTTTAAAACTTAAAACATCACCTAACATCTATGTATATAAAAGTCTAAGTAACTGTCTGACCGGTAGCTATGATGTGCAATGACCACCTGGGGGCAGACACTCAATGCAGGAGCTGCTGAGCAGCGGTGACTTGCCAGTGGCGGTTCTCGGGTGACGCACACTGGAACCAGAGAGGAGGGAGCCTGATTCCAGTGTGCATCACCCGAGAACCATCCTCTCGCAATCCGGGACCCCTCGGGGGATGCCGGAGAGCCGGTTTCGGGCTCGATCCCCGCAGGCCAGGCCGAGGGACCCCACCTGCCGGAGGGACCCCTCTCACTCTCCAGACGCCCTTCCAGCTGCACCTCTCACTCTGCAGATGCCCTTCAAGCCATAGGGCTGCCCCAAGCGCAGTCTGCCGGGGAGGAACCACGGGAGGTTGGCTCCAGGGCATGTCTGGCCCATCTTGCCCAGTCCCTCCCTGCTCTGCTGGCCACCTTCTAATTAATTTCCTCTCAATGTGCACAAATCCATGCACCAGAGCACTAGTTCAATTATATTTAGCTTTTGCTCAATAGTAATGTCCCATTTTTTTTTTTGTTACTGCTAGCATTATTGTTGTACATGTTCTTTATACATGTTTATCCCTGTATAACCTTTGGTTATTGTAAAAATGCACCACTGTATTGTGTGCTAAGCTTTTTACCTGCATTGATAGTCCTGACATTATGCAGATGATGCTTTCTGCTTAATTCAATCAGTTATTACATCAGGAACACTGCTCTAGAGAAAAGTCACCATTCGTATTTTGCTCTGCTCCGTTAGCAGATATTCTGAGGGAGTTCATTCTATTTTATGAATAAAAATGAAGCCACACTTGAAATGCCTTGAAAATCTTTTGTTTTCCCATTCTTGATTCATTGCCTTTTGGGGAATTGTTTTTGAGGAAAGTTAAGATATACTTGTTTTACAGATCAATATAGAAACTTCTCTAGAGGAAAAAAAGTATTGTATTTTGATTTTCCAAATTTCTTAATATGACACTAACTTATATGTAAGTTGTGCTTTAAAATGTTCAACATATTTTTCACACAAGCCTCATCTAAGTAATGGAGGCCAGCCAATCCTAACTGTTTATAGGTGAGAACCTTGTTCTCAGTGTGTTCCCTGCCCAGTGTAATTTATACAGCTCAAAGGTGGCAGAGTAGGTTGACAGCACAAAGTCTTTTGGCCTCGAATTTATTTTGACACTATTAGCAATGAAACAAATATTTAAATAGAGCATGTCCCAGATGTTTGTCACTTTTTAGGTGTCATTTCTAAATTTAAAAGTAGGATATTTTAGCATAAATTGTATATGCATATCCTATGACCTAAGGAATTTGGGAGAGTATATTTAGTTTTACTGCATCATAATTACTAGTTTTAATCTCATTTTTTAGATTGACTCTGACCTTCATATAAAAAGTATGTGCTTAAAACAGAAGTCTAAATTTTTTTTAAAGCTTGATTTTTTTATCCATATCTCTTACTGTATATGTTTTTATAGTTAAACTAGAGGTCCGATGCACAAAATTTGTGCAAGGGGCTCAGCCCTTGTAGCCCCGGCTGCCTCAGCCGGCCCTCACAGCTCCGGCTTCATCCGGAAGGTCGTCTGATGGTTGTTCTGCTCTTCCGTCTAATTAGCATATTAGCTCTTTATTATATAGGATGATTCATATAAATCTGTTAGTATAAGCCTCTGACTATTTGACACAATTTCCAGATATTTTTATTTTTCCATTTTTACTTTGTTATACAGGGAATATGTAAAAATAGTCATAAGAACATTTAAACTTAGGAAGAAAAAACATTCAAAGGTATGAAGAATAGTAAAGCTTCTATTCTTGTATACTTATGTGAGTTTCTCTACTGTGTTTTCCGAATTTTTTTACCATGATCCAAAGAACTAACATTTTATAGCACACCTTACTTCATCTGTTAAGTTTTTAAATCTCAGGGTCAAATTGGAGATTCATCTGATATAAGGCTTCTGGAGCCAATCCTTGTTTCTCACACGTGCCAACACTTAATAGATTAAATATATTCTGTAAATTACCCATTCATATCTTTCTGTCCATTTTTTTATTAGGTTGGTTATTCTTACTAATTTCTAAGGTTTATTTTTAAAAATCTCTTTGATTTTTATTTGTTAGTAATGTTTTAAGAACTTACTTTTTACTGTGAGATGTTACTACTCTTGGTTCAAATATGTGGAATGCAAAACTGTTCACATGAATTGATTAGATTTGGGGGAAAGTTTCTAGTAAAGCAAAATTAGTAAACTCATTAAGGTTCTTGAAGGTTGATTTGTAACCTTTCAGTACAGCCAACACACATGTGTTCTTATCAATCTGCTGCTGGTGTCATTTGAAAATTTGAGCATGTAAATTCTGTAAGCCTTCATTATAATTGTATTAAAAAACACAGAATGATGTTTATGTGCTGTAATGATATTTATTTTAGTTTTTCATATTTGCTTTTCTTTGTTTCTTCTCCCTAATTAGGTCCCCGATGGGCTTCCTGGAATATTGGTGTGTTTATTTGCATCAGATGTGCTGGGATACATAGAAATCTTGGGGTTCATATATCCAGGGTCAAGTCAGTCAACCTAGACCAATGGACACCAGAACAGATACAGGTAAACATTTTCTTACGATAAATTATTAAAAATAATTGAAGTGAATTTAAAATCTTTAATTCTTCTTGCATTTAAGAATTTATATTGAAACTAAAGGCCTGGTGCAAGAATTGGTGCGCAGGTAGGGGCCGGCTGGGGGGAAGGGCCGTAGGTGGTTGGCCAGCTGGCCCCACCCCCAATTGGGGTGGGGGGCTGATTGGGAGTGGGGCCAGCAGGGGGAGGGGCCACAGGCGGTTGGCTGGCCACCCGGTCCCCTGGTCAAACTCCCGGTTGAACTCCTGGTCAAACTCCTGGTCGAGGGGACAGTTTGCATATTAGCCTTTTATTACATAGGATGGCCCTGGTTGTTGTGGCTCAATGGTAGTGTGTTGACCTGCACACTCTAGGGTCATCGGTTCGATTCCAGATGAAGGGCACATGCCTGGGTTGCAGGTCTGATATCCTCCCACCCTCAAGGCCCACGTGGGAGGCAGCCAATTGATCAGTCGATGTGTCTTTCTCACATCAATTTTTTTTTCTCTCTTCCCTCTCCCCTCCCCCCCCCCCCTTCCTCTTCCACTCTTCTACTCTTTCTAAAAAATCGATGGAAAAAATATCCTCACACCTTGAGTGAGGATTTAAAAAAATAGATTGAAATGTAGTGGGTTGAAATAGTACATACCACATTTAAAATATGTGTTATTTGAATTGTCAGTGGCAGTGTTTTTTTCTTCTTGGGACTGTAGTAAAGCCAGTTTATATAATCTATTTTTATCTAAAATGTTGATTTGGAAGTATTTAAAAAATGAATTCCTTTTCCTTGTGTTGATGAAATTTGCCCTCATAATTCCATAGTCTGTTTTGTTTTCCTGTCAGTAGGGGGAGCCTGTGTAAAGATAAAGAATAAACCACCTCTAGCATAAAAACTGAGTATTTTTATTTCCCTTCTGTAGAGAGGTGTTCTTGATTTTCACAGGGCCTAATAGTTAGAAGGCAGCCCTCTTAGCAGATGTTCTAATTACTGATCTGTACTTGTTTTGAATGGTTTAGCTTTGTTAGAGATAAGTTTGTAATTTTAAGGGTTTGCCATTTTTCCAGTATGACAGTCTTAAATTCTCAAAATCATAACTTCTAATCCTTAAGGTTGATTGCTGGTGTAAAAACGATGATTTCTACTGGTTTTATTTTATAATTCACAGTGAAATTATACTACTTTTTCTTATACCCTTTTCAAAGTACTTTAAGTTAGTATGAAGACTAAATACACAAATATATGTAGTTGAACCTTAGTGATATACAGTCCTCCCATCAGAAAAAAGACCAAAAATAACACAAAAATTGGCAGGAATGGGGTGAGGTAAGAGTAGAAAGAATAGAATACTCTGGGGAGTGGGTTATTTTAAAAAAGATATGGTAATTTGTTTAAAGAAAGTAAAACTTCTATATTGAAGACATATTTATACCAGAGTAGATTCTAGAGCAGGGGTGGGCAAACTTTTTGACTCGAGGGCCACAATGGGTTCTTAAACTGGACCGGAGGGCCGGAACAAAAGCATGGATGGAGTGTTTGTGTGAACTAATATAAATTCAAAGTAAACATCATTACATAAACGGGTACGGTCTTTTTTTTCAATAGTTTTATTCATTTCAAACGGGCCGGATCCGGCCCGCGGGCCGTAGTTTGCCCACGGCTGTGAGGTAGCAAAGAATTAAATATGAAAAAAATGCAGAAACCGGTTTGGCTCAGTGGATAGAGCGTCGGCCTGCGGACTGAGAGGTCCCAGGTTCGATTCCGGTCAAGGGCATGTACCTGGGTTGCGGGCATATCCCCAGTAGGAGATGTGCAGGAGGCAGCTCATCGATGTTTCTAACTCTCTATCTCTCTTCCTTCCTCTCTGTAAAAAATCAATAAAATATATTTAAAAAAAAATAATCTTAAAAGTACTCAACGGAAAAAAAAAAGAGTAGAGATCATCAGGCTATAAAGGCAAGCATAATTTATTTAGTTCTGTTTTAAATAAAGTTTTGAGCTTTTTACTGGCTAGGGCATAAAAGAAAATATTATACTTTATGTGTTTTCAAGATCCTTGAGGAGAAAATTGACCTGTTATATCAAGGAAGCAGAGCTTTATGAACATTTCACATAAGTTAATGTTCTTTTTTTGTTAATCCTCACCTGAGGATATTTTTCCATTGGTGTTTTAAAGAGTAGAACGGGGGTGGGAGAGGGAGAGAGAGATCGATTGGTTGCCTCCCACACATGCTCCCACTGGGCCAGGCATCGAACCTGCAACCCAGGTACCAGGAATTGAACCTGTGACCCTTTGGTGCTCAGGCTGATATTCTAACCATTGAGTAATACTTGCCAGGGCAAGTTAATGTTCTTATTAATATTTCTGTAGTAATTGTGATAACAGATTTCATTACATTGTTTCTTAAAGTTGTCTTTAAGAAAATGTGAAGTATAGCTTGAAAATGTAACTTGGTGTTTGTAATGAGTAATGGAGGTAAAAAGCATTCAAAATCTGAGTGTATTTATTGTCTTTTTAATGGTTTATTCCATACAAAACATAAAATCCCCGGACAATTCAGTTCTCCAGAAATAATATTTTTCTCAACTAGGGTGTTGAAAGGAGTTGAATAGCTATTCTTTCCCTATAGCTTAGAGCAGAACTTCCCAATCAGAGGGCTGCAGTTTACTGATTTTCCGTGGAATAGGTTACAGGTATACCACAAAATACTACTGTATTATTAAAAATGTAGGGATTTTGAAAACAATTATTAAGTAATATACAGTCTTTGAAATTGTATTTGAACACTAGTCATATGGTTCTAACTGTCAACTTCCTGAAATAATTATTATTTTGGAATGTAAGATTTTGGTTAGTACTTGTCACCAGATAATGCTCTGCATGGCTTCATATACCACAGAGCTCCTCTTCCAGGTGTTCTTTGATGAGAAATGTGGTTAGGATGTACTTATTTTAAAAAAAAATCACATTAGTAGACAATAAGTTTTACTTAAAAAAAGAAAAATGAAAAGAATAGAGAAGTCTAATCACACAGGTAGGTATCCAGTATTCTTTGTAAGTAAAGCCCAAGTTGTTCCTTAAAAATTATCCTGGAACTTCTGTGCAGTATAGATGACCCCAAGGTTCTGTACCATAGAGCACAATCTTTATTTTAGTCTAGAAAATTTCAAGGTAACTGATTCTAAAAAGACAATAGAACAAAGTGATTAAGAAAGTTTTTCCTAGACTGCCAGAGTTAGACCTGTGTAGTTAGAGGTAGATACTTCATGTGTCTGTTTCTTCATTTGTGAAATGGGAATAGTAATAGTGCCTACTTCTGTCGGTTGCTGTGAGGATCAAATTAATATTGGTAAGGCATTTAGACTAGAACCTGGCATATTTTAAACACTCAATAATGTTAACTTGTCAGTTATTAGTAGTATTAGTCCATTTGTTTATTATGTATAAAACCCTCAATATTGCTGCCTTGAATATCTTTCCAATCTTGAGCAGTTTAGCTTTCTAACAAATCTTTTGTGATGAATTGGTTGCTAAATGTAGTACTGAGTAAATAAATAGATTCATTGTGTGATATTATTGAGTGTAAATGAATATTAGTGAAAAATAATTTATTTTTAGTAGTATGGGATGTGAAGGCATTTTGAGATGAATAGTCAGATAATCATATCAGTTGTCTATTGAGGTTGCTCCTTATTTAGATTTAAGCATATTTCCTGTGGTGGAGATAATATTTCATAAAATCCAACTCTATTTATACCATGGCATTTTGTTTTTAAAAATTGAGGTGTAGTAATAGAACAGTTTACAGATATAAGTGAGTTTTATATGTTTTGGCAAATGTCAGTACTGTGTCACCTCCAGCCCATTGAAGATATACAGAGCATGTCCATCACCCTAGAAAGTTCCTTTGTGCTAGTTTCTAGTCAAGTCCCTCAGGTGCAACCACTACACTAATTTCTATACTCTTAGGTTGCTATATATTGGCATTTTTGTCTTTTGGAGTTGGTTTTTATTAACTCTCTTAATTCACATTGTGGGAAGTAAAGATTAAATGTGACTTAGTGCTCCTTATTCCTATGATATTTTATAAGAATTTCCTTGTCATAAAAAATGCTTGGGCAGTATTTATTTGTAGAAGAGAAATACTTTTACTGCATATAGTTTGCCCCTATGTCTTCCCCTCCCACCACCCCAACATTTCATGAAAATAATGTTTCAAAGATGATACTTAATTTTGGTTAGTTGTTTTCTTTAGGTCTTTTATTAATTAATGTAGAAATGTGATTTAATCTCTGAGCCCAGTTGAGCTATTAAATAAAAAAGTTATTTTTTTGTGCTACTCTGTAAAATGTAACTACTTAAGTTTTGCCTCAAGATTTCCTATCAGTTGGTGTTATATGTATAACATATATATATAGATGTTGTTTGTGTGAAAGTAAGTTTTTAGGGCTTGTACCATATCATAGCTGTGTTAGAATTACTGTATGTTTATTTTTAATAAAAAATAAGTTATCTACCAAAACTTATTTTAATTTTTATTAGCATTTAAATGCAGTTTACTCACCTTAAATTTTAATCAAATTTTTTTTAAATGTGGTTCATGGTCAGATTAAATGTCTTTATTGGATTTATTATTAGGTGCTTCTCATTTTTTTGGAAAGAACTGATTTTTTAATACTTTTGTAAATACTAGAGCTTTAATTTTGTTTTGTACTGGTTCATTAACCCCAAGTCTTTTCATTTTTCCTCATTGTTTAACAACTTGTATTTATTCATTTTCATTGCCTATATGGAGGAGTTAAAATGAAGAGTATTTTTATTGTAGAGAAATGTTACTTGTGGTCTCCAGTTTCTTAGCTCATTTTGTGTAGAGTCTCATAAATATTGCTGCCAAATAAAACTTCTTGGTGAGACTTTGTCCATTATTGCAAGTATACTTCATATTAACTTTTGGACCACTTTTAATGCATTGTGTATCTATAAATCTTTTAGTAATCTTCTCTTACAGGCTCTTTGTTTATTACTTATGAGTGTCACTTATTGATATAGTACTTAGTGTTTTCTTGGGAACACCAAGGCCATACAACTAAAATTCATTCATTTAAACTTTCAAAATATATATATATTTTTATTGATTTCAGAGAGAAAGGGAGAGGGACAGAGAGATAGAAACCTCAATGATAAGGGAAAGTCATTGATCGGCTGCCTTCTGCATGCCCCACACTGGGGAATCAAACCCACAACCTGGGCATGCGCCCTTGACTGGAATCGAACTGGGGACTCTTTAGTCCGCAGGCTGACACTAACCCAGGGGTGGGCAAACTTTTTGACTCGAGGGCCACAATGGGTTCTTAAACTGGACCGGAGGGCCGGAACAAAAGCATGGATGGAGTGTTTGTGTGAACTAATGTAAATTCAAAGTAAACATCATTACATAAAAGGGTACGGTCTTTTTTTTTTTTTTAGTTTTATTCATTTCAAACGGGCCAGATCCGGCCCGCGGGCCGTAGTTTGCCCACGGCTGCTCTAACCACTGAGCAAAACCAGCTAGGGCCATTCATTTATAAAATATATTTTGGGGATATTTACATTTGTAATTGTCCAGTTTCTTTAGGCATATGATTTTCCTTAGTGAACTTGTCTTCAACATTTTATAGGCGTTTTATTAAAATATATTTTATTGATTTTTTACAGAGAGGAAGGGAGATAGAGAGTTAGAAACATCTATGAAAGAGAAACATCAATCAGCTGCCTCCCGCACACCTCCCACTGGGGATGTGCCTGCAACCAAGGCACATGCCCCTGACTGGAATTGAATCCGGGACCCTTCAGTTCGCAGGCCAACACTCTATCCACTGAGCCAAACCAGCCACGGCTTTATAGGCGTTTTTACTCCCTCTTTTCATATCTTTATCATTTTGCTTTAGCTTTGACTACATTTTGGACTAGAAGGGGTTTTTTTTTGTTTGTTTTAAAAATATGCTTTTATTGATTTTAGGAAGGGTGAGGGGTAGAGAAATAGAAACATTGATGAGAGAGAAACATATCGATTGGCTGCCTCCTGCATGTCCCTTACTGGGGATCGAGCCCACAACCCTGGCATGTGACTTGACCGTAATCGAACCAGTAACCTCTTGGTTCATGGTTCATTGCTCAACCACTGAGCCAAACCAGCTCAGTCAGAAGGAAAGGTTTTTATAAACCCTGCTCATTTTACTTCGTTGTTTATATTCTAACAAAAGAATAGAAACATTCTTCCCTCTCATTTTCTGTCTACTCTAACCTCTGAGTGTTTTTGCTTTGACTTCCTGCTGTTTGCTCTCTTGTTTTAGGGGTAAGGTGGGGAGATGGTGTTGGTTGCTAGTTTCTCTACCTTTATTTTCATCCTCAGCCTTCTTTCTTGTTTTTCTACCCAATTAAAAAATTTAATGCACTTGGATGCGTCTTTAATCTCTTTTTTCTTTGAAATATGTTGCATCACCCATTCCTTCCATAAAGAAGTCTCTCTCAGTACCCTCTTTCCCTTAACATACAGTTCTTGACTCTGCTATACTTGTCTATTCATTTGTTTGCTTGTTCAGCGAGTAAGCAGTTTTTAAGTACTCACATTGTGCCAACCATTATCTTGCAGTGGTTGGCAAACTCATTAGTCAACAGAGCCAAATACCAACAGTACAACGATTGAAATTTCTTTTGAGAGCCAAATTTTTTAAACTATATAGGTAGGTACATTGTTATTAACTTAACTAGAGGCCCGGTGCACAAAAATTTGTGCACTGGAGGGGGGGGGTCCCTTAGCCCAGCTTGCCCCCTATCACATACTGGGAGCCCTAGGGGATGTCCTACTACCTGCTCCCTGCTCCCCTTGGGGAGTGGGCCTAAGCCACAGTCTGGCCTCCCTTTGTGGGAGTTGACCGGGCTGATCAGGGGAAGCCCGCAGCCCCATCATCTCACTGTTGCAGCCACTGCCAGTCACGGCAGCCACCAAGGTGTTTTCATCAACACGGACTCCAGTCCCTTCACCATGAAAAAATGACAGCTTTCTTTAGGCATTTTCAAGAAGTGTCTTTCATAGGATATGACCCTTCCTTCCTTCCTTCCTCCCTCCCTCCCTCCCTCCCTCCCTCCCTCCCTCCCTTCCTTCTCCTCACCTGAGGATATGTTTCCATTGATTCTTAGAGAATGTGGAAGAGAAAGGGAAAGACAGAGAGAAACATCAAAGTGAGAGGAACACTTTGATTGGTTGCCTCCTGCATGAGGAACCTGCAACCTAGGTACATTCCCTTGGTCAGAATTGAACCCAGAATCTGCGTTGGGCAGGCTGAGGCATTACCCACTGAGCCAAACCAGCAAGGGCAGGATATGACATTTCTTAACCCTCCAGCAGCAGACCTTCCTTTTTGTCTCCAGGAGTGTAGTAAAAAAACCCTAGATTACCTATTTGGACTCTCATTACCCAAGTTACTAAGAATATTACCAGTGGCATACAGGGAGCTTAGCCAATCAGCAGTCAGAAAAGGTGTTTCTTCTGTAGTTCACACCAATTGCCGGTATGGCCCCTGCCCGGGCCTAACACCTCTGGCGAGTCATTAGCCCCAGCTTCCTGCCGCTGCCACCATCAATGATCGCTGGCTGGCTCCTCCCTGGCCCAAACCTAAAGCCTCAGGCCGAGGTTTTAGGCCTGGGCCAGGGCACCCCCAGCTCCCTGCCACCGCTGCCATCAAGGATCTCTGGCTGGCTCCGCCCCAGTTCCCCATCGCTGCCACCATCAACAATCGCTGGCTGGCTCCACCCCGGCCCCGGCCTAAAGCCTCAGGCCGAGGCTTTAGACCTGGACAGGGGCACCCCCAGCTCCCCACCACCAATCACTGGCTGGCTCCACCCTGGTTCCCTGCCAAAGCCGCCATCAAGGATCGCTTGCTGGCTCCGCCTTGGTCCAAGCCTAAAGCCTCTGGCTGAGGTGTTAGGCCTGGGCCGGACCCCCCCACCCCCCCTGCTCCCCACCATCAGTGATCGCTGGCTGTCTCCTCCCTGACCCAGGCCTAACGCCTCAGGCCGAGGGTTTAGGCCTGGGCTGGGGCACCCCCAGCTCCCTGCAGCCGCCTCTGCCATCAACAATCGCTGGCTCATGATCGCTGGCTGGCTCCTCCCTGGCCCAAGCCTAAAGCCTCAGGCCGAGGGTTTAGGCCTGGACCTGGGCACCCCCAGCTCCCCGCCACCGATCGCTGACTGGCTCCGCCCCGGTTCCCCGCCAAAGCCACCATCAACGATCGCTGGCTGGCTCCACCCCAGTCCAAGCCTAAAGCCTCTGGCGGAGGTGTTAGGCCTGGGCCGGACCCCCCCACCCACCCCCCCCCCCATGCTCCCCGCCATCAACAATCGCTGGCTGTCTCCTCCCTGACCCAGGCCTAACGCCTCAGGCTGAGGGTTTAGGCCTGGGCTGGGGCACCCCCAGCTCCCTGCAGCCGCCGCCATCAACAATCGCTGGCTCATGATCGCTGGCTGGCTCCACCCCGGTTCCCTGCCGCAACTGCCATCAAGGATCCCTGGCTGGCTCACCTGTCCCAGGCCTAAAGCCTCTGGCGGAGGCTTTAGGCCTGGGCCGGGGCACCCCCAACTCCCCGCCACCGATTGCTGGCTGGCTCCTCCCCGGCCCAAGCCTAAAGCCTCTGGCCGAGGTGTTAGGCCTGGGCCGGGGCACCCCCAGCTCCTGCCGCTGCCGCCATCAAGCATAGCTGGCTGGCTCCGCCCGGTTCCCCGCCGCTGCCGCCATCAATGATCGCTGGCTGGCTCCTCTCTGGCCCAAGCCTAAAGCCTCTGGCCGAGGCGTTAGGCCTGGGCCGGGGCACCCCCAGCTCCCTGCGGCCGATCGCTGGCTGGCTCCGCCCAGGCCCCAGCCTAAAGCCTCAATCCGAGGCTTGGGGCTGACATATGCAAATTAGCCGTCATCTTGGCTGTCAATTAATTTGCATATCTCGCTGATTAGCCAATGGAAAGGGTAGTGGTCGTACGGCTAATTACCATGTTTCTCTTTTATTAGATAGGATTAGGATACTCCTAAGGTTTAGGAAGAGCCACACTCAAGGGGCCAAAGAGCCGCATGTGGCTCGCGAGCCGCAGTTTGCTGATGACGGTAGGGACTAGCTCTTGTCTTCCTTTAGCAGTTGAATTCTTTAAGCAAGGTCTTTACCTGAATTTTCATTTCTTCACCTTACTTTTCTTTCTACTAACTTAATTTTTATTCCCATCATTCTGCTATGTTTGCACTCACCGAGAACACTAGTTATCCCTAATGGCCAAATGCAACTCTCCATCCTCCTTCCTGCTTTATTTGAACCACTACTGTCTTGAGCTTTCTCTTTATAAAAGATGCTAAAGTTATTATCCTGCATCTTTTATTTTGTTTATTTAGTTTCTGGGGTTTTTGTTGTTTTTTATTATGTTTCTACTTTTCCCTCTTACTGGAGATTTTCTACGGTTTTATCTTTATCTCTTTTGCCCTTCTGTCTTTCTCCACAGGAAAACTCATTTACTGTCACACATTCAGTTGTTATGTTTTTGTGGACATGGGTTTCCCTCTCGTTCCAGTAGTGACTTCTGCCATGAGTTTCAGTTCTTTTTTTAAGGTTGCCTCTTGGAGACTTTTGTTCATGGATTTACCATTCTTAAAAAACCTTGGATATCCTTAGCATGAAGTAATTGGTAGTTTTCTCAGGCATCCATTTTATGTGCATGTTCTATGAGGCTGGAGTTAGCCGGTTAGGTTGATTCTATGGCACTGAAATTTGAATATGACTTTACATTTTTTACTTATTTTTGTATATTCAGTAACTCTTGTGAAGTAATTTTAAATCTTATTGCTTTATGAAAAATGCTTGGCAATTAAGCAAAGACAGCTAGATGTTTATGCAATGATAGGAGTTAAGAGAAAGGAATAAATATGACCACATGTGGATGGTGTGTATGTGTGTGTGTGATAACATTATGCATTTGAGTAGATTAAGGAATAGAATATCAGAATTAACTGTTGCTTTATGGAAGTATCAACAAAACCTCTGTATGTTCCATATGGAAACAGGAAAAAGAATTTATGAAATTGTTTCATTGTGAGAAATTCTGGCTCCAGTCATAGTTATTAATGGTAGATGTTGGTTTACTTGCGACTTGACAAATCTAGGATGTAGATAATTATCTGGTTGTCTAGACTTTCTTATTTTTAATGTCATTGTTCCAGTTAATATTAAAAGCTTGTAGTGTTCTGTGGTTTTTCTTTCTTTCTTGTGCCTCTATTCCATCAGTTCTTAATTTGTTCATTCCTTGTGTTGCTTTTCATTCTCATTTTTCCTGCCATATCTTAGGTTTTAGCTTATTTCTGATGCTCCTATCGCTGTCACTATCTGTTCATGTATTTTACACACCACATCCAGAATAATCTTCCTGGAACACTGCTTTGATAATTGTACTTCACTCCTAAGAGATTTGCATTGATTCTCCTCTGAGAATCATAAACATTTTATTGTTCTTAAATTGATAGTCAAATACCTCTGCCATCTGGTTTCATCCTGTGTCTTTGACCTTACTCCAGATGCTTTACAACATAGAGTTTTGGCTGTATAGAGACAGCTCTTCCTGTTGAAAAAATCTGATGATGTGTTCTTGGTTTTTTGTTGTTGTTGTTGTTCTGCTATTGTCCTTGTTGGAAATGTCTTTTTGTATGCAGTTCCTTCTATACACTAAATTCTTCCCATTCTTTAAAACCCAGCTTAAATTCCTACTCTAATAAAATCATCTTCTGAGTATAGGTTGTGCTTGATTATATAGTATATTTTATTTACCCTTGTGCATGTTTGTTGAGTTAATTGTAAGCTTCCGGTAGCTAGAAACTTCATCATATGTGTATTTTTTAGTCCTTGTGATGACTACCACAATGCTAGCAACACTGTATCTGTATAATTTTTTTTAATGACAAGCTAATAACAATCTTTGATTTGCTATAATTCTGTGAGATAATGCTTGCTCTCAATGAATGGAGAGAATGGAAAAAACAAACAATACACAAAAAAACAAACATTTCCCTCCACTTCATAATGCATTTTATATATAGTGGTGTTATTTTATTTTTACTTTCTTGATCTCTGTCCTTTTCTCCCCATGTTTCTACATACTTTTTTCTTTACAAATATATTTTTATTGATTCAGAGAGGAAGGGAGAGGGAGAGATAGAAACATGAATAATGAGAGAGATTCAGTGATTATCTGCCTTATGCATGCCCCCTTCTGGGAATGGAGCTCGCAACCTGGGCATGTGCCCCGACCAGGAATTGAATCATTACCTCCTGGTTCATAGGTAGGAACTCAACCACTGAGCCATTCCAGCCAGGCTCTATATACTTTTTTAAAATTCCAAAAATACAGAAATTATAGGGAGTATGACTTAAGTTAGTATGTGGGAGTTCTAAGGTAATATATGTAAATACTAGAAGGGTGCTATTTTCCAGTATTTCAAACCATCCAAACTGAAATTGATTGTCTTGGAAAGTAGTAGTGAGTTTACTAGAGGCTGGACAATCACTTGGAAATGTGTAACTGGTATTCAAGCATTGAATGGGTTGATGGGGAGTAATGTAGATGACTCTGAAGTCTCTTCCATTCTTGAGATTCTTTGATTGTATGCTCTTTGGTTACTATAGCAGTTCAAAGTCATTTTTATTATTTGCATTCGAGTAATAATAATGTTACAGTTAGAGATGTGACTCAACTTTTTCCAAAAGTTAAATTCCAATTCAGAGGATAAAAGTTTCCCACACTCTTGGATAATTCAAAAGAATGTGACAAGATTTTCAGGTTAAGTTTGAAAGACAGGTTCTAAAGTGTTTTGAACAAACATATTGGTTCTTTTTTTTTTTTTTAAATATTTTATTGATTTTCACAGAGAGGAAGGGAGAGGGATAGAGAGTCAGAAACATCGATGAGAGAGAAACATCGATCAGCTGCCTCCTGCACACTCCCCACTGGGGATGTGCCCGCAACTAAGGTACATGCCCTTTACCGGATTCGAACCTGGGACCTTTCAGTCTGCAGGCTGACGCTCTATCCACTGAGCCAAACCGGTTAGGGCAATATTGGTTCTTTTTATTTTCTTTCATAAGGAAAAAAAGTCATTATCTAAATGGGTTAGAGTTGTTATAACCTTCTTTTCCTAGAAAAACTTCCTATAAGGTAAATTTGTAGCCTTTGGTTTAACAATAGATATGTCATAATATTGATGAGCTTGTTTTAATTAAATGTTTGATCTTTCTTAGAAACAAGTTTTTCCCAGGTAAACTAAAATCACAGGTTTTCACTCATCTTCATCAGTAAGCTTTGCTGTATTCTGTGGCCTTAGGTTGAATTCCCAATAGTTAGGCCAAATACAAGGAAAATAGGCAAAATAAAATTGATAGATACTTTAAATACTTCTCTGTACAAAAACCCCCACAAAACTAAAATTAGAGGTACTTATATTGATGGTCATGTTATGCCCATCTTGGGATATAAAGTTTGTAAGAGATGGAGGATGAAAGTGGCTGAACTACACTAAAGAAGTTTTCTTCTCTTTGACAGTATATTTATTTATTTATTTTTTTAAATTAAATCTTTATTCAGATTATTACAGTTGTTCCTCTTTTTCCCCCCATAGCTTTCCTCCACCTGGTTCCCACCCCACCCTCTGCCCTTACCCCACCCCACCCCCCACTGTCCTCATCCATAGGTGTACGATTTTGTCCAGTCTCTTCCTGCACCCCCCCACACCCCTTTCCCCCCTGAGAATAGTCAGTCCACTACCTTTCTATGCCCCTGATTCTATTATATTCACCAGTTCTGTTCATCAGATTATTTATTCACTTGATTTTTAGATTCACTTGTTGATAGATGTGTATTTGTTGTTCATAATTTGTATCTTTACCTTTTTCTTCTTCCTCTTCTTAAAGGATACCTTTCAGCATTTCATATAATGCTGGTTTGGTGGTGATGAACTCCTTTAGCTTTTTCTTATCTGTGAAGCTCTTTATCTGACCTTCAATTCTGAATGATAGCTTTGCTGGGTAAAGTAATCTTGGTTGTAGGTTCTTGCTATTCATCACTTTGAATATTTCTTGCCACTCCCTACTGGCCTGCATAGTTTCTGTTGAGAAATCAGCTGACAGTCGTATGGGTACTCCCTTGTAGGTGACTGACTGTTTTTCTCTTGCTGCTTTTAAGATTCTCTGTCTTTTGCTCTTGGCATTTTAATTATGATGTGTCTTGGTGTGGTCCTCTTTGGATTCCTTTTGTTTGGGGTTCTCTGTGCTTCTTGGACTTTTGTAAGTCTATTTCTTTCACCAGGTAGGGGAAGTTTTCTGTCATTATTTCTTCAAATAGGTTTTTAACATCTTGCTCTCTCTCTTCTTCTGGCACCCCCATAATTCGTTGGTACACTTGAAGCTGTCCCAGAGGCTCCTTACACTATCTTCATATTTCTGGATTCTTTTTTCTTTTTGTTTTTCCGGTTGGGTGCTTTTTGCTTCTTCGTATTTCAAATCTTTGACTTGATTCTTGGGATCCTCTAGTCTGCTGTTGGAACTCTGTATAATATTCTTTATTTCAGTTAGTGTATGCTTAATTTCTAGTTGGTCCTTTTTCATAACCTCAAGGGTCTCACTAGATTTCTTGAGGGTCTCACTAAATTTATCAGCGGTTTCTAGAAAATTCTTGAAAAACCTTAAAAGTGTGGTTTTGAACTCTATATCCAGTAGTTTGCTTTCCTCCATTTCTGTCATTTGTGACCTGTTTCTTTGTCTCCGCATTTTTTATGCTTCCCTGTGTTGATAGAGTGGCTTTGTGTGCTAGGTGTCCCATAGGGCCCAGTGGCTCAGCCTCCCCAATTACCTGAGGTGGACACTCTTGGTGTACCCCCTTGTGGGCTTTGTGCACAGTCTTGTTGTAGTTAAGCCTTGATTGTTGTAAGTATCACTGGGAGGACTTGACCTCCAGGCCAGTTGGCTGTGAGAATCAGCTTTGTCTGTAGTGGGAGAACTTCTGTGCTGGCGACACCCTTCTGGGGCAAGACTGGCTTCAGTGCGACTTTGGTGCTCACCGAGTCTGCCCCCTGAGTGTGTCCCTTATAGATCTGAGGAGTTGTAATCTGGATGGTCCCACTTTGACCACTGGGTACACTGGCTCTTGGATCTCTAAGGAGGTGCTAATTTAACCTCTTCCTGAGGCTACCCAGCAGGAGCTTTGGAGAGATCTGCAGATTCCTCTTCCTTGTTTGGGGTTTGGAGGTGCCCAGATGAGGCCCAGCTGTGAAGCAGTGCAAGCTGCTGTGGGGCCATGGGCCTTCTTTTGGAAGTTTTGGGTCTGTCTGACCCAGCTGCAGTTTGTTAGGTAATTTTCAGATTGCAAAGGGCCAGTCCTTTCATATGCAAAAGCCTCTGTTCACAGCTTGGGTGGGGCGGGGTCTCGTGGGATCAGCAGGGCGGAGCAAGCAGCTATGGCTGCTCCTCAGTCCTACCCTAAGAGGCCCCGCATCTCAGTGTCCCGGTAATCGCTGCAAGCACCTCTGAGAGAAAGCCGCCCTCGAGTTCCGACCGATGCCAGACAGTCCATTTTCTCCCCGTATGAGTCTGGGTCCCCAGAGAGTCGCCGGACCTGGAGTTCAGAGCAGTCGGGAGCTTGACACTCCCTTCTGATTGAAAAAGACAACCGTGTCCTCAGTTGCCAAGCCCTTTCCACGTGCACCTCCGTACCTCTGCACTTTACTTCCGCACCTCCTCTGAGTCTTAGTGTGCTTTTCTCTTTCCTTCTAGTTGTAGAATTTCCACTCAGCCAGCCTTCCTGTGGTTCTGGATGATGTCCATTTTGTCTTTTAGTTGTATTTTTGAAGTGGTTGTGCGAGGCAGTAATTTCTGGTGTTTACCTCTGCCGCCATCTTGGTTCTTCTTTGACAGTATATTTTAGATGGAGTTCTGATAAATTTTATTCTTTAATTTCATCTAAATTTTTTTCAGTTATTAAATTTGTGAAATAAAATGGCTTGCAGTTGATAGAAGTACAGCATTCCTGTGAGGTACCTCTGCCACCTTTAATAAAAGAGAAACCTGGAACTAGAATATTGATAGGTAGTTGAAACTTAAAAATTTACATGAATCGTGCAGTTTTGCAGATTTGTTTTGCTTGAAACAGGATCCAGTAATGCAGTGCATTGATGAAGTGAGCTAAGTTATTCTGTTTTCTGTGGGGGTTCTGCATAGGAGAAAGATGCACTATATAATTTATATTATAAAATTAATTTTACCTGTTTTTATTTTATTTGTTTTTTCAATATATTTTTATTGATTCCAGACAAGAAGGGTGGAGGAGAGAGAGATAGAAACATCAATGACGAGAGAATCATTGATCAGCTGCTTCTTTCATGCCTCTTTATTAGGGATTGAGCCCGCAACCTTGACATGTGCCCTGACTGGGAATCTAACCGTGACCTCCTGGTTTGTAGGTCGACACTCAACCACTGAGCTATGTCGGCTAGGCTATTTTATTTTTCAAAAATTTATTGATTTTTAGAGAGAGGGAAGGAGAGAAAGAAAAACATTGATGGGCTCCCTCCCACAAAGCCCTGACTGGGGATTGAACCTACACCTTTTGGTGTATGGGATGACACTTCAACTATCCTAGCCATGCCAGCAAGGGCTATTTTTTTTTTTTTTTTTAATGAGGGTATTAGAAAATTTAAACTGAAGTAACTGGCTCAGATTACTTTTTTGTTGCACAGCAGTGGTATAGATATATCCTAGTTAATGCATTTAGCTGTGGCCACTGCAGCCTTTTTTTGCTTAATGTTTGCATGATAGATCTTCTTTTATGCTTTTGTGTTTGACCTATCTATATCTTTAAATGTAAAGAGACTCCTTTTAGACAAAACATGCCTGCATGTGGTATGGTCTTTTAACATGTAATTTCAAATTTTTTTATTTCGGTAACTTTAAAAATTTGTTTTTTAGTATTCTGTTTCCTGGTTTGACTTTTCTTTTTCTGTGACTTCCTTACCTGTATGTTGGATCTTCATTGCTTAACTCCTATATTTGTCACTTTCTCTTGGATCCCTTTCATTACCTCTTTTTTATTTTTTTATTTTTATTTTTATTTTTTTTAAATATATTTTATTGATTTCCTACAGAGAGGAAGGGAGAGGGATAGAGAGCCAGAAACATCCATGAGAGAGAAACATGGATCAGCTGCCTCCTGCACGCCCCCCACTGGGGATGTGCCCGCAACCAAGGTACATGCCCTTGACCGGAATTGAACCGGGGACCCTTGAGTCCGCAGGCCGAAGCTCTATACACTGAGCCAAACCGGTACTGGCCATTACCTCTTTTTTAAATTTATATTTAAGTACTTTTTCCTTTTGCCTCTAATTTTCTTATGTTTACTAGTATTTGTAATCATGTTCCATTTTATTTCATATTTATTTCAGAAATATTTTTCTTTTATTTTTAATTATTTCCTGAGTTTTTATTTTAATCTTCAATGTTTCTAATTTCAGATTTAGTGTTCATTTATATGGACATCTTTTAACTCATTCTACATGTTCTTTCATATCTTGTATGTCTTTTTATTTTTTAATTCTTTATTATTGAAAGTATTACATATGTCCCCTTTTCCCCCATTGTCCTTTCCCAGTTGTATGTCTTTTAGCTTGTTCTGAAGTAGGTTACAATTTTGATCTGTTTTGTAGGCCTCTTCTAGTGTTCCATTGTAGTGATGTTATTCTGTTTCTTAGTCTCTTCTAATAACTTTGTATGAGATTTGACCTCGATTCTTCCCTGTTGATTATTACTAATATTATTTTTTTAGAGAGAGAGGAAGAGTGGGGCGGGGGATAGAAACATCGATTTGTTGTTTTACTTATTTATGCATTCATTGATTGCTTCTTGTATGTGTCCTGACCTGGGATGGGACCAGCAACCTTGGTGTAGCGCAAGTATGTCAAACTGAAAGGCCAACATGGGCCACATAAACAAGGCTTAAGTTTATGTGGGCCGCAAAAAAACAAAAGCTTCAATTTTCATAGAAATGTAGGTTTATTTTGATAGAAACATGCTGAATACAAAGGGCTGAAATAAATGAGTAATCGTTAATATAAAGTAAATAGAACATTTAAATAAAAATTAATATTTTTTCTTGACCATTAACTTACCAGACACTGAATAACTGCACAACTTAATAAGCGTAATGCAAATAAACCTATTTTTCTTGTTCTCTGAAAGTGAAATATTTCCTGTTGCGCACATCAAACAAGTCAGTCCAAGACTAATGATGTGGCAATGGGCTGCTAAAAGATTCGCTGCTAGTATTAGTGGAGAGAAATGGTGTACCTTGCGTGTAAGGTGCGTAAGGGAAATGAATGCAACATGATTATAGTAATGAGTTATTAGTGAATGTTGTAGTTCGTTATTAATTATGTATAACATGATATTGTAAAAATTAAGTTATGAAACTTTTATTAAAACATTTCTTACACACCATTATATTGGCTGGGCCACAAAAATATTCATTGTAGGCCGCATGTGGTCTGCGGGCCACGAGTTTGACATGCTTGGTGTAACGGGCCAGCACTGTAACCACAGAAATACAGGCCAGATCTCTATCACTAAGTTTTGTTATGAATATTGTCCATGGGTTTTGGTTTTTCTATCTAGCTACTCTTTTTTTTTGAGGAGCTTCTGAGAATTTCAAAAAAAATGTTACCGCTATTACAGAATACCTAAGATAAATAATACTTAATATAATGAAGCTTAAAAAGCTAATTTGGAGAATTCCATCATTTAACCACATTTGTATGTGTTGGAATGTTGTTTAATCTCTCAAGGTTTTGAACCTTAGATAAATGTTCATAGTGCCTTATAGCACAAAGCACATAATAAGCTTTCAGTACACACTTCCTAGTACACACTTATTCAAGGAAACCAAGGTCAAGCACCTTTTTCTTATTTTGTGGGAAGAGTGCTCATTACAATTCCATCAAGGTGATTAATTTTCAATCGTGGCTTCATGTACATACTTAACTTTTTAAAAGTTGATTGATCTTCAATTTATGCCAACTCCTTGCCAGAATCATTGTGTCCTCAAAGAAGAGCAGAGCAAGTGGGCAGCCTAGTATTGCGTTTATGTATTGTCTACATGAGCAGAGTAAGGTGAAGAAAGAAAGTGATGCTGTCTAACAAAATTTAATCTGTGAAGTTTAAAAAGAAGTTTGCATTTTTAAACAGTCCTTTTTGGGAAAAGTCACTTTAATTTGAATTTTAATGTGCAAGATTGTGCCCTATATTTTCTGCTTTCTCTTGGATGGTTAACTACTTGTTTTTAAGGTTGAACTATTGAAAAGGTCAGTAGTCGAGTCAGTAATAGATTTTAGAATTCTCTTTTCCTAATGATTGGTTATAGTTCTTAGGTCAGGGGTGGGCAAACTTTTTGACTCGAGGGCCACAATGGGTTCTTACACTGGACCGGAGGGCCGGAACAAAAGCATGGATGGAGTGTTTGTGTGAACTAATATAAATTCAAAGTAAACATCGTTACAAAAAAGGGTACGGTCTTTTATTTCGATAGTTTTATTTATTTCAAACGGGCCGGATCCGGCCCGCGGGCTGTAGTTTGCCCACGGCTGTCTTAGGTCATAGCAGTGGAAAGAATGGTAAGATGTTAGTGGAAGTCTGTTAATTATATTGCCTAACTCAGTAGATCTGAGGGAGTATAACTAAAGGAATAATAAATTATTTGAAGAGTTAGAATCACTAAGACTGACAGAAAGAAGAATCCAGGATGACTTCTGAGCTGAAGCTTAAGCAGCTAGTAGGAAAGTAGTGGTTTGTTCCTAGAATTCTAGTGTTAAGAATTTTATTGCAGGTATAGATGACAAAAGACTGATGTGAAACTTTTTCAACTTTGTCATAATATTACTTAATTTTATTGCTTAAAAAGAAAGAATGCATTCTCTGAATGTATAGCAACTATCAAGTGCTGCAGAAGATAATCAAAATCTGAGAATTTTTAGATACCATGAAAAATATGAAAACTGGCAGCTTTAATTCCACATTATTATTAACATTTAAAATTTTTAAATGTGTGGTTTACTTTGTTCTTAAAATGAACTTTTAAAACAGAAAGAGAACAACTCCCCTAAAACACAATTTTTATGAAAACTGATGGAATGGACTCTGTATTAAATATTTCCAAAGAGTTCCTGAGACCAAAAATGGTGGCCCTTCTTTTCCAGCAGCTGGAATCCAAAAGATCTTGAAACCAGTCCTGAAAAGCTTGCTCCTATGCAAGAAATCCTGGTGGCTTTTGAAAGGAAGATAGAGAACTATTCTGCAAAATTTCAAGTGGTAGTAGAGGTGAGTCACTGACATGAAGAATTTATTCAGGGACTACAAATATTCATTTTCTCTTTTTAATTGAGTTTTTCTTTTCTAAATATATATTCAGCTAAGGCAGTTTGAAAATCTTAGTTTTTGTGTTCCAAAAATTTTAATGAATAGAAAGTAGTAGAGCAAGCAGTATCCCCTTTCCTACACTAAAACAAATACATTACAATTTTAAGAAGCAAAAACAAATACATTGAATTTTTAGTGATGTAATCTTCAGCAATAATACCATTTCCTTAAGATGATGATGCTGGGAAAATACATGATAAATAAGTACTGTATTTATACTTTAAGTGTATTTCTACTGTAGGGTATACTTGGGTGAGATTTATAAAAATGTACTAATTCGATTTGATCTGTAACCTTTATTTATCATCAGAAGATTTTGTTCTTCTAGTAGGAGTGGAGGATACCAGTGAGGAGGGTCCCCTAGCTCTGTATACCCTGGCTAAGTTCCCTTTGGGTAAAAACAGTACAAGCTTAATATAGCTTTTCTCTGATTATTGCTTTGGGGAATGGGAAGTATATGGGCATGGTACAAACTTCCAAGGGCACAAAAGTTACAAAGTGAGCAGTCTCCCATTTCTGTCCCACACTTGTCCAGTTTCCCTCAGTGAGAACAACCGTATTTATCAGTTTCTTATATATTAACTAAAATATTGTATGCATATATACAAACATATAGGTGATACACACTTTTAGTTGTTTCACATCCTTACACACTAATCTGGAGGTAAGATTCTCCCCCCCCACCCCCCCATCCATTTTTTGGGAAATTGGGTAGAAGAGTACTAATTTACATGGTTTTATCTTTCTTCTTCCAGATTTAACATAGGCATGTAGCACCCTTCCTTTATACACTAATATGTAAGATTCTACTGATTTTTTTATAATTTTGCCTTTGGGACTTTAAAAGGTCTTTCTAATTGCTATATTGTAATCTAATCATTTGCAACAATGCAATTGGTAATCTCAGTGTTTTTTTTATTTTGTAGCTGCTCCTCTCTTACCCACTTATTTCATTTTTTTAAGAGCAGAAGTAAACCCAGAAAGGCAAATCAGTACATACTACATACAATTTATGAAAACTATGCAGATAGCTTCCTAAATAATACATAAGATGAATTTTAGTTTAACAATGAATGGTTATTAACCAGGTACCTGTTAGTGTTTGAAGGAGAAATGCAGGAAACATTTACAGGGACAGATAGGAAGTAGGTACAGAGACAAAGGGGAGGATGCACAACGTGAAGGAGAAGGGAGGTCCAAGCAGCCATAGTTTTTAAATTAGCCACTGGTTGGACTGAACTGTTTTTGGCTTTTGTTGGGCTAGTAGGACAAATAGAAGTCATAACCTGAAGATACAATTAGTTGTACCACTTAATTGGATTTCACAAAGAGCTCTACTTTCCAAGATTTTGGAAGATTAAGGAAAAAAAAAGATGTTCTATTCTCAGGAGAATGAATCATTAACTTGGAATATTAAGTGGCTTTTCATTTATTATTATTTCCTGATATTGACAATGATTTAAACTAGAGCACATTTTATTTTTGTCTGTTTCTGTTACCTTTTATCTTCACATTCATTTAAAAGTTCTTTTTTTCAGTTAAAACCATTTATGTGTACTGCTTATATACCATCCCCCCAAAGCAACTTAGAACACTTTTAGAATATAAATTTTGTTAGAGCAAAAACTAGAATTGAGTATGAAATGTTTTTTACTAAGAAAGTTTCAGAAATAGAAATGCTTCATCCACATTAGATTGTGATGATAACATGTCAGCCCACATATGCTTTTCAGCATTTCATTTTAAAATAGTATTTTTGAAATTGAATCTCAAATGATGTGTGAGGCTTTAGGCAAGTGTTAGTCTTTGTACTGGTTTAAATGGAGAAACAACAGATAGATTATGGATTGATAAGGACAAAATACTTTTTTATAGTAGGTTTTTGGGATTTGTAAGTGTGATTTATTATACCACTAGAGGCCCGGTGTACAAAAATTTGTGCACGGGGGCAGGGGGTGTCCCTCAGCCTGGCCTGTGCCCTCTCGCAGTCTGGGACCCCTCGGGGGATGACCACCTGCTGGTTTAGGCCCGCTCCCTGGGGGATTGGGCCTAAGCTGGTAATCAGACATCCCTCTGGCAGCCCGGGAGCCCTCAGGGGATGTCCATTTGCCAGTGGAGAGCAGGCCTAAGCTGCAGTCTGACATCTTTAGTGCTGCTGAGGAGGTGGGAGAGGCTCCCACCACCACCGCTGTACTGGCAGCCATCGGCCTGGCTTGTGACTGAGCAGAGCTCCCCCTGTGGGAGTGCATTGACCACCAGGGGGAAGCTCCTGCATTGAGTATCTGCCCCCTGGTGGTCAGTGTGTGTCATAGTGACCAGTCATTCCCAGTCTTTCTGCTGTTAGGGTCAGTTTGCATATTACCCTTTTATTATATAGGATAGAGGCCTGGTGCATGGGTGGGGGCCAGCTGGTTTGCCCTTCAGGGTGGGGTTTCCCACTGGGGTGCCTGGCCAGCCTGGGTGAGGGGCTGATGGCTGTTTTCAGGCTGGCCATACCACCTTTAGGGTGGGGGGTCCCCACTGGGGTGCCTGGCCAGTCTGGGTGAAGGGGTGAGGGCCATTTTCAGGCTGGCCAAGCCTCCCCAGCGACAGAAGCTCCCAGCCTCTCCTTTTTTTCTTTTTTTTCCCCTGGGATTTATTTACCTTCTATAATTGAAACTTTGTAGCCTGGAGTGGAGCTCAGAGCCGGCCACGCTTGGCTTCCTCCATGGCCAGGGCAACCCAAGGCTCCAGCTCCATGGCCACGGCCGGCTGAAAGAAAGTATCTGGGTTTATTTACCTTCTATAATTGAAACTTTGTTGCCTGAGTGGAGCTCAGAGCTGACCAGGACGGGTGGGAGGGAAAGCCTCCTGCTCTCCAGCTCCATGGCCATGGCCGGCTGAAAGCAGGTATCTGGGGTTTGTTTACCTTCTATAATTGAAACTTTGTTGTTTTCAGTGGAGCTCAGAGCCGGCTCCTGCTCGCTCCAGCTCCATGGCCTCAGCGGGCTGAAAGCAGGTATCTGGGGTTTATTTACCTTCTATAATTGAAACTTTGTTGCTTTGAATGTAGCTTAGGGCTGGCCGTGGCAGGTGGGGAACCTTGGCTTTCTCCATCACTGGAGCAAGCAAGCCTCCTGCCCGTTCCAACTTCGTGGCTGCTGGCCGCCATCTTTGTTGGCAGTTAATTTGCATATCTTGCTGATTAGCCAATGGGAGGCGTAGTGAAGGTATGGTCAATTACCATGTTTGTCTATTATTAGGTAAGATTTTCAGGTGAAGCCTGCCTTTGCAATTATAATGGTGATAATTTTGGATGAAGTTTTTCATTCAAAAAGTACAAGGTAAAGTTCATCTTTCTGGGAACATATGATGGACAGATTTAATTTAATATATATAGTAAATAATATTAACTTTAAAATGTGCTCTACCTAAATGGCAATTTATTTAAAAGAAGTATATGCCCCTTTTCAGATCCCCCACCCTTTTTTTTTCTTTTTGCAACCACTCTGCTCGTCCCAGCTCTGGAAAACTGAATTATAAATGCCAGAGAATAAGCAACTAAAATTCTCCTGTCAGTGCATTTTTCTAAAGCATTTTTGATGGGAGACCTAAAAGAAGTAATGTTTTAATAACAGGAATGATGATTTAATAATGGAGGCAACACTTAAGTATTCTGTTTTATGTTGACATTTCCTGGATACTTTCTTTGACTAGCTGATGCATGGCAATAAGAATTGGGACTGAAAAAATTTGATCCTAGACTCAACTCTGTAACTGATTCATTGTATTATCCAGTAGAGCAATCATATAACTGTTGGTAAATGTTTCCCTCCACGTCCCGTGTGGATCAGGGTTCAGGACCTGGAAGCGGAGCCGCACACAAATGAAAGAGAAAAGACACGAGATAATTTGGAAATATTGGGGGACCAGGCGAGTAAGTCCAACTCAGGAGGAAGGACTTCCACTAGTGCTCAGGTCTCACCAAGCTTTTATTGATCTGGGATACACCCATAGCATAGTCCTTAGGCAGGTGACCCCCGGCAACAGGCAGACTAGCCCATCAGCAAGGATTTACATAATAATAAATGGGGAAGTTGCTTCAGCTACCACTGTCTGGACAAACAGGTGGCGCCTAGCTCCAGCCTTTGGGGGGTTCTCTGTCTACGCTTATCAGCTAGTGAAAACAATAGGTGGTCTTCCACATATAACCTCTTGTCTGCTTCAGTTTCCTAGAATTGTGAGCCTCTAAAGCAGTGGTTCTCAACCTTCTGGCCTTTTAAATACAGTTTCTCATGTTGTGACCCAACCATAAAATTATTTTCGTTGCTACTTCATAACTGTGATGTTGCTGCTGTTATGAATCGTAATGTAAATATCTGATATGCAGGATGGTCATAGGCGACCCCTGTGAAAGGGTCGTTTGACCGCCAAAGGGATTGGAACTCACAGGTTGAGAACTGCTGCTCTAAAGCAAAGAGCCTGATGTTTGTAAGCCCTGCAGCATGTGGTGTCCAGTTTTGTTAGATCCGATCTGAGATATCTAAACTACTGATGCCTCCTGCACACACACCAACCACATTTTAATGCCATATATGTATATGCAATGTGTATAATATATATACTGTATATTAGGCATACAGTTTATAATATCTTATCCTATCTAATAGAGGGAATATGCTAAATGACCCTCATGCCGTCGCAAAGATGGCAGCGCCCACAGCCAATAAGGAGGGAATATGCTAATTGCTGCCATGCCCTCAAAGATGGCGGTACCCATAGCCACAAGATGGTGGCGCCCAGTCCCCTCAGCTCCACTGGGGCAGCAGGTGCGTGGCAAGGCCGGCCACTGTGTGCGCCTGCCTCTGGAGATCCCCCAGTCCCTTCAGCCCCCTAGCCTCCCAGGGCCGGCCCGAGGCACAGGTAAGCCTTGGATGATGGCTGCCCAGCTGCCAGCTGCCCAGGGCTGCCTGAGGCTCAGGTAACCAGGGCCGGCCGAGGCTTGTGCTTCCGGCAGTGGCAGCAATAGAGGTGTGATGGGGTGTCGCCTTCCCCTGATCACCAGGTTGCCTCCCGCCCCTGAGGGTTCTCATACTGTGAGAAGGGGGTAGGCCTGGCTGAAGGACCTCTCCTCCAGTGCATGAATTTTCATGCCCCGAGCCTCTAGTTTATATATAAAAATAAAGTATTGAAGGTAATGTTTATCATTGTAGTCATTAGAATGTTTTTATTATTTTCTGCTGATTAGCAGACAACAGAGTTTGCTCTTCAAGAACAATAGAATAAATTTTCTAAAGTGTTCTATAGGGCCCTAACCTGTAGTGTCTTGATACTTTCGAACAACTAGTTTGTACCATACTCCTATTACTTCCTCAAAATGCCTTCTCCTATTGTTTATTTTCCCTGGTTTTAATCTCCAAATTGTTTACTCTTCTAACTCTACTGAAATTTTCATTGCTGACTTTCCTTCTGCTGTATTCTACTTTTTAGATATTATCTGAGCTCACTTATATCTTCTTTCTTACAAAATGATCCTTCTACATTGCTGATGTCATTGAATCATTGTTTCCCCCTCTCCCAACTAACAACCACACACCCATGCACCTGCACCCAGTCAGTTTTTTGTAGTGGTCTCTTGTAGAAATGACTTACTAGTTCACATCACTACTCCCTTTCAGATTTTATACCTCTTTTTTCCCCTCCTAATTGTGATGGATAGCATCCCTAGTACAACATTAGTTTGGTATAATGTACACGTATGCCTTATTCCTAAATATTTTTTTTTTGCCAAAAAAGTGTAATGACCTACATTAAAGAATACATATAATGTGTATAGTCCTATCATTGAATATAAGATATCGCTGATTGTAAAGTACACCTCCATTTTACAGACTAATAAGAAAAAAATTATTATAAGATAACATCAATTATAAGATAAATTACTATTTCATACATGTTAAAATATGAAGAAAAATGTAACATGGTCAATGAAATGTGGCATGTATAGTAGATCCTGTTTTTAGTCTTACTAATTTTTTTGGTAAAATTTCTATGTATTCTTGTTTGCTTGATAAACTTTTCAAATTTTTTTACTTTCATAGTTTTTGTGAGCTGTTTCGAAGTTACTTTATGCTTCATTGCATATATGGTGCCAATTAAGAAATTATTTTTTCTTGGTTTAATTCTTTATAATTGTTGAATGTCTTTATTATCTTGATTATCTCTACTCTACTTTCAAATTCCCACCATGGCACAAAGATTCAGCATCATTTGAATATTTGAGATGGGAAACATTTTTTCTCTTTTTCAAAAAGAACAAGCTATACTGAAAATTTCTCAACTCTTCTCCTGCCACACAGAATTACATATTAGCTCTACACATAACTAACTTCCAGGTAGGGTGTGTCATAATGTAATATAGTCCTCTGACCCTGTTTTGTCAGTTCACTTTATACAGTTTTCCTCATCTCATATACTTAAAAAAATTATTTTAAAATTATGGTTGACATATGATATTTTATTAGCATCGGATATACTTTTGAAGTCTGGGTTTATTTTGCCTTAGCCTCTGTTTTTTTCTTCTTTAAAACTAAATAACAACACAAAAATTATTTTTTGGTTTACTATTCCCTTATATTTCCCAGCCCCCTATTACTTCACTTTCTCATTGTCTCTAGAAGAATGACGTTAAAATCAAGTTTATTTGAGAGAATATGTATGTTGAGGTGGGGTGGAGTAGAGAGCCATAAGTTAGGGTATATTAGTATTTTGCATACCTTAAAACTCTCAGTTGGAAGAAATGTCACTATTTTTTTATTTGAAGGAAGATAAACTCCTTGTATCCTTGAGGCCTACAACTCAAGGTCAGCATTCAATAATTTTTAAATCTGAATTGCCTTTTCCAGGATGTGTGGGGGAGAGGGGAGAGCTGAGAGGTGGAGGGGATGTCCAGGAAACCAGAAAAATAAAAGGAATTATAAAAACGGGTTTTTCTACCAATTAAAACATTTTAAGGGACTCAAGCCATATGTAAATAATGTAAAATAATAATAGAATAACGCTTTGTTTGTAAATGTTAATTTAGTTTCTAATGTAATAGACTATCCAGGAAGTACTGTTTGGCTAGTCTTTACTCATAGATGATACTGAAATGTAATTAAACTGATTGAAATTATTATCAAAAACTCTTAGGGTTTATAGATTTTAGGGATGAAGTTCTATGAACTCCTGAACTTGTATGTAAAATTTGGCCATTGGGCACAGTTTTTTTGTTTGTTTGGTAGGGAGCGGATCTATAGCTTTCAGCAAAATCTCAAAGAAGTTAATAACTCCAAAGATATCAATCCACTTATGTGGATTCTAGGTCAGCCCTATTTCTCTTTTATCTCCTTTCCATAGTGATCTTGAGTAAAAATCATGAAACCCCAGAATATTTTGAAAATCAAAACAAAGAAAATTTGATCTTGAGTTGTTTACTTTGAAAATGGTAGTGTTGTTCAAGTAGTATATTTAAAACAAAAATACTGCACATGAACAACCCTAGGAATTCACTTGTAGGAAATAGTGAGTATAAATGAAGATGCTGTTATATGCACAGAAAAAGGCATTAGAAAACTGTGGATCCATATACGTTGAAAAAAATGTGAAGGATTAGAAATATGTTTTTATTTTGAACATAGTACTTTCATAATTGTGATTTAGGTTATTTTTTTTAAAGAGAAGTATATGTACTGGAAATAAATGTTACCTTGTATATGTATATATGTGTGTGTGTATAGGAATTACTTTTTTAAAAAAATATTTTTACTAGAGGCCCAGTGCACGAAATTCATGCACGGGTAGGGTCTCTAGGCCTGGGTGGCGATCAGGGCTGATCTGTGGGGTGACTGGCGGGGTGATTGGGGCCCCACTTGCACCCACCTTGGCTGGTCTGGTGCTGTCCACTCGCTGGCCCCGCCCCCTGCCGCCGGTTGGGGCCTGCAGGCAGCTCCTGCGTTGAGTGTTTGCCCCTTGGTGGTCAGTGTGCATCATCGTGACTGTCGTTTTACCGTTTGGTCGATTTGCATATTTGGGTTTTATATAGATAGATTTGTTTCTGAGAGGACGGGAGAGGGAGAGAGAGATAGAAACATCAATGATGAGAGGGAATAATTGATTGGTTGCCTCCTGCACGTCTGACACTGAGGGCAAGCCTGCAACCTGGGTATGTGCCCTGACTGGGAATTGAACCATGACCTCCTGGTTCATAGGTTGACACTCATCCACTAAGCCACACTGGCCAGGCAGGAATTACTTTTAAATGCTCGTGTGAATAATGCAAATACTTGATTTTTGTTTTTATTATAGTGCATGCAGGATATGGGAAATACTAAAGCAAGACTACTCTATGAAGCCAATCTTCCAGAGAACTTTCGAAGACCACAGACAGACCAGTATCCTTTAATACTTCTTTATTGTGGTTTTATAAGGAATGAACTTATTTTTATAGTTCATATTTAACTGTGCTTAGGAAGATGTGAACTTTATCATACTGTTGCTCATTAAAAATAAAACTTGCTTTGTCCTGGGCTGTGCTTTGTGTATAGTAAATTTTGGTAGGAATCTGGTAATACATGATCTACGTAGTATTTTTATGTAATTATTACTAAGTATAAAATATTATACCTTCTTGATTGATCTCTATTTCTTTTATTTTTCATTAAAATTTTATTTATTTATTTATTCTGAGGGGGTGGGGAGAAAGAAGGATCAATTTGTTGTTCCACTTACTTAAATGGTTGCTTCTTGTATTTGCCCTGACTGGAGATCAAACTGTAACCTTGGCATATTGGGCCAATGTTCTAAGCAACAGAGCTTCCTGGCCAGGGCTTTGATTTCCACCTTTTCTTTTTATTATTATTATTAGTTAAGGTATTACAAATGTGTCCTCATCCCCCCCATTAACTCCCAGCCTCCCCCCCTCCCCCTCCTCCCCCCCCCCCCCCCCCGCCCCACACACTCATGCTCCCATCCCCCTATTGTCCATGTCCATTGGTTTGGCTTATATACATGTATACAAGTCCTTCGGTTGATCTCTTCCCCTTACCCCCGCCCTCCCCTACCTTCCTTCTGGGGATTGATAGCCTGATCGCTGTTTCTCAGTCTTTGCATCTGTCCCTTTTCATCAGTCTATGTCCACCTCTTGATTGGAGAGTTTATTTTAGACCAGTGATGGCGAACCTATGACATGCGTGTCAGAGGTGACACGCGAACTCATTTTTTTGGTTGATTTTTCTTTGTTAAATGGCATTTAAATATATAAAATAAATATCAAAAATATAAGTCTTTGTTTTACTATGGTTGCAAATATCAAAAAAATTCTATATGTGACATGGCACCAGAGTTAAGTTAGAGTTTTTCAAAATGCTGACACGCCGAGCTCAAAAGGTTCACCATCACTGTTTTAGACTGTTTATTAGAGATTTATTTGTGTATATCGTGAATATTTAAAAAAATCTTTTCCAAAGGGATTTTCTTTGATTACCTTTATATTGTAATTATATTTATGTGAAGTAGTTTGGCATGTATACATTTAAATGGCAAATTACATATTTAGTGTAAGTGGAGTACTGAAGTAATTTATGCTGATATTCACTACTGACATTCCATATTTGCATAGGCTGCACAACTGTGTTTACTTTACAAATCTGTTCTAATGAATGAATAGAATATTTTCTCAAAGGCATTTTAATTAGGATGTTTTCACAGTTGCTAAAGATAAACTTTTGATTCTGTAGGATTTCTTAAACTCATATTGAAGTTTGAGAAAGCAACATCACAATTGTGCTGCTCTATAAATATTAATATTTAATTCATTGTAGGTATTTGTGATTCTATCCATAGGTGACATTTGCAGTAAAATATAGTTTCTTAAAAATCAGTTATATATTAGTTATATGTTATCCACTTGTGTACCAAAACAGTTTGTATGGTCAAACAGTGAAAAAAAAGATGATCTTTTCACACATGAGATACAAGTCATTATATATATTTTCATATTTATGTAGAAATCTTTTAAGTTATATTTAAAAAATTAGTATTTGTATTTGACTTTTTCTGTTTCTGCTTCCCCACTTCCTTCCCACAAATTTAGCAATCTGGTATCCAAGGCCATTTGTATTATAGCAAGATTCTAGGGTAAGAATGGGAGGTACATTACAGACATAAAAATTGTATGAGAAGTATTAAAGTGTGAAGAAACATAACATTTTAAGGTCTTGATGTGACAAGATTTGTTTGTGGGTTAAGTGGCAGTAGAAGCTTATTTTCCAAATTATGAAGAATTTTTAATACTATATAGAGCAGTTTAGACCTCATTTCATTGGCCTAAATGGGTTGAAGGATTTGAAAAACCTCGAAGGATTTTGAAGCAGGAGAAACACTGAAAACATTACCTTCTCCACAAGGAAGATTAGTTGAAGGAGATCTTGGAGTCAGAGAGACCATGTAGAATACTTAGTATAGCCCTGAAGTGAGTAATAACAAAATATAAATTAAATGGTGGCATTGAAAATGGAGAGCAGGCAATTGGAAAGATTAGAAGGAAATTTGGGAGTAGGAGCAGTTGAGTTAGGTTTAGATTGGCTTTGTTTCTGAGAAAAATACTGAGATGACCCCAGATTTTCTAGGTTGGCTGAGGTTCTATGAAATTCAGTGGAGAGAAGGAATTCAGTACCAATGAAAGTTTAAGGGTTAGAAATGAAAGATAATGAGCCATGCTTTATTACTTTGTGCAGGTTGAGGTGTGTGTTGGACACATACTAACCCAAATTTTAGCTCTCAACTCAAAGCAAAAAATTGGCTGAGAGACGGCTCGTATCTTGAAAAACTCGTTAGTCGGGACACTCGTAAGCCAAGGCCCCACTGTACTTAGAGATACCCATTTAGTAACTGGAAACATTAGTCTGCACCCTAGAAGAAAGAAGAATGCTTATTTGATTTTTCAAATTAAATGTGATTACTTCTAAAGCATTTACGAATTATGGTCATATTTATAGGAGGTGTTGACCTCTTATTGTTCACAATAAGTATGTTCTTTTTTTTTTCTTCCCATTTGTGGAGATGAAAGTTGTCTCTACAATGAAAATTGCTCAGTTCATCCACAAAGGGCCAGCTTTTCTGATCGTTTCATCTTTTTTTTTGTTAGAAAAATATAATACAAATTTAGATTTATAATTATGACAAAACAACATTTAGCTGATATACATGTAAAACAATTTATGTAAATATAACATTGCATTTTATGAAAATCTTGGCACACTTGTTAATTTTTGGTATAAAATTGGCTGCCAAAATGCTCACATACCTACATAAGCAGCCTTTTAGCAGCCCTGGCACTTTACACTTGAAAGGGTCACCAAGGCTACTTTGAAAATAAAGGTGCCCTTCAAATTGACATTCTTCTTTAGATTTTAAAGCATGTATTATCATTACCAGAAATTAACAGACTGATTCACAAATGAACTTGTGTTGACCAATAACATTCTGAAAAGGTGGATATCAGACATTCCTAGTTTTGAATCACAACTCTCTTTTGTACTGTACTAGAAGAATTCCAGAGAACTTCTAAAACTTTCTGTGCCCCAGTTTTATTTTATTTTATTTATTTATTTTTTTATATTTTATTGATTTTTTACAGAGAGGAAGGGAGAGAGAGAGAGAGTTAGAAACATCGACGAGAGAGAAACATCGATCAGCTGCCTCCTGCACATCTCCCACTGGGGATGTGCCCGCAACCCAGGTACATGCCCTTGACTGGAATCGAACCTTGGACCCTTCAGTCCGCAGGCTGACGCTCCATTCACCTAGCTAAAACGGTTTCGGCCTGTGCCCCAGTTTTAGATGTAAGTGGCACTTACCTTATAGGTTAAGAGGAGAAAAAAAAAGATAATGTTTATAAAGTGCCTTTGACATAGGTTGTAGAAAACTATCTTTAAAAGTCAGCTTCAGTCATTTCGCTTATTTTAATAAATTGAATGTTTAGATTTTCTGTCTTGCCATTATGAAAGGCCTTTGAGTGTTTTCATAATGCCTCAGCTCTTTTATATCCACTGAGTAGTGATCTGTCAACTCTTTCTATTATCTATTGCCTCAACTGTCAATTTTTAAAAGGCTTTTGTTAACTTCTAATATGGAGTTATTGACTGAAAATATATTGTTTTACTTCTTTAGGTAACTTTTCTTTTGAACAGAAGAATGTCTTAACCTGGGGATCCACAGATTGTATTTCAGAGTGATTCATTTCCTTCATAAGTCTATGTATTTTATTTTATGCATTAAGAATCACAGAAAGGAGTCCACAGGTTTTACCTGTGGGGTTCATGGTACTAAAAAGATTAAGAATCCTTGACGGAAGAATTTCCTTTTAGTGATAAAGCAGTAATTGAGTGGCAAGAGAAGTCATCGATATCAGATAACCCCCAATTCTCAAATCCCACTAGAAGTGGCTCACTCCATCAACACGAAAGGCTAATTTAGCCACCTTCAAAAACATTAAATAGCAGTAATCTTGGCTTTAGCTTCTTGACTTCTCCCCATTTCTCAGATTTGGGGGAGAAAAAAAATTGGCCACCACTTAGAGGCAGCATGTATATTGGGAAAAAATATAAGTAGTACAGTCTCAATTGTTCGGTATTTCCCAGTTCCTGATTCTTCATCTATGATGTGAAAATAATAATATACACATTACTGGGCTGTGGAAGGATTAAAGGAAAGAAACTATGGACAACACACAATGTCTGGTATACTGTGGGTACTGATTATTTTCTTTATACTGAAAATCCAAAATGAACCTTAATTGAGTTTAGAGTTTGGTGAAGATGGAGTTGAGCTTAGGAATATCATGGAATTGAGAAATACAGTTACTTTCGTTTCTAGAATTGGGTTGAGTGCTTTTGTTGGTTGGGGGTAATTTCTTGAAAGAGACCAACTTTTTTGGTAGAAAGAAAAGTAGATTATAGAGTTTAGTTATAGAAATAGTGTGAAAGGAAAACATAGACTGAGGAGTAGGAAAAATGAATTTAGAATTTAAACTTTGTGGAGAGGAATGAATCAAAGGGCGTGTACATGCCACTGAGCTCATGCTTTTCCTTAAGTTATTTGTTTTCAGAGCAGTGGAATTTTTCATCAGAGATAAATACGAAAAGAAGAAATACTATGATAAAAATGCCATAGCTGTTACAAATGTAAGTAAAATCTTCATCTGTCACTAATTTCAGTTTGTTCCATAGATCTTGAACTTTAACATACAATACCGCTCAATTTATTTATTGTAAAAATATACTAGTTATATACTTTGTCAAATTTGTATATTGGAACTTTTTGTCAAATATGTTAATGAGCTCTCCTGGAGCAGAACTCTTGATTTAGAAAGGAGCATATTCTGAGTCTAATAACTGCTTAAATGGCGTTTAATTAAGTTAATTTTATGAAATTTATAAAAAAAAAAGATAAGGCCAATAATGGAACAAAGGGAGAGAGGAAATTATTTTATTACATTCTGGAAATTTGTGTAAAATAAAAAGGTCAATTTATCCTTCCCTAATGGCTTTAGTGAACCTATTCATTGGTTATTATCAAGCCTTTTGATAACTAATAGTTGAACCTTACTATAGTGATCAAATATGATTTATCACTGTTTTTTTAAATGTTTTTTTTCCTGATTATATTTTCCCATTCAAGTTAGTTATAATTTAAGACTAATTCTCTTTATTGATGCAATCATTTTTTGGCCTTTGATTTTTAGATTAATAAGCAAGCTATAAGTTAGTTAAACTTGTGGTTAAGTCTGGAAAGCAATTTAGAGACAATGATTTCATCTCATTTTACATGCAAACTGGTTTTTCTTTTCAGTCCATAAGGAGAAGCAATATTCTAAAAAATTTAATCAAATACTAACAAAATAAGGATATTTTAATATATTCTCTTTGACCATGAAAAAATCTTGTTAAAAAATGTTCTAACATATTGTCAATGTGTATTTTTGAGCAAAGATACCCTGTGTGTAGAGTTTGGGCTGCATTTACAATGAATGTAGGAGAGGAAATCTTTTGAAAGACTGACAAAAATTGATAATATTGAGAATGACAATTATAGTGTGATAACTAAGTTTAGTTATAGCATTATGGGGAAAAGGGACTAACTTTAAAGCAAGTAATATGTTTTCATGTGAAATTTTAAGAAATCCTTTTAGCATGTTCTATAAAATACCAGAGGCCCGGTGCACGAAATTCGTACACCGGGGGGGGGGGGGAGGGGAGGTGTGTGTGTCCCTCAGCCTGGCCTGTGCCCTCTCGCAGTCTGGGAGCCCTCAGGGGATGTCCGATTGCCTTGGATGTGGGAGAGGTTCCTGCCACTGCCGCTGCACTTGCCAGCCATGAACCTGACTCAGGGCTTCTGGTTGAGCGGCACTCTCCCTGTGGGAGCGCACTGACCACCGGGAGACAGCTCCTGCATAGAGCATCTGCCCCCTGGTGGTCAGTGCACATCATAGCGACTGGTTGTTCTGCCTTTGGTCGATTTGCATATTAGCCTTTTATTATATAGAATACTGCTTTTTTACATTATACATTCTTTTTAATATTCTAAACTTTAAAAAAATTTATTGGAATGACAGTTAATAAAATTATATATGTTTCAGTTGTACAGTTCTATAATACATCATCTGTGTATAGTGTATTGTGTTTGTATTGTTCACCATCCCAAGTCAAGTCTCTTTCCATCACCTTTTATCCTCTCTATGCCCTCTTCTACCTCCCCCCCACCCCTTAAAACTTTTAAATTAAATCTATATTTATAATATTTTTTTTTTCATGAGAACAATTTGGAAATTACTTTTATATAGTAATGTATACGAAAATGGTTTTACCTTTAAATGATAGCTGTTGTTATGGAATTGTTTTTTCCCCCCTCAGGTGTGATAATGGTATAATACTTAGTTAAGAGAAATTCTTCATCATAAAAGATGTATTTTGGAATAAAATATTTAGGGATCAAGTGTCATAATATCTATAAGTCATTTTTATTTTTTCTATTCAGAATATTGATATAGCAATTAATTATACAAACACACCTAAAAATAACCTAACATAAATTCTATTAATGAAATACTGTTTTCTCTCACTGTCATCTATGCTATCCTATATAATAAAAGCCTAATATGCTAATGATATGCTAAGGCCACTTAACTGCTCGCTATGATGTGCACTGACCACCAGGGGGCAGACAGTTGACCGGTCGACCAGTCGCTATGACGTGCACTGACCATGGCTAGGGTCTGACCGATTGGGACTGAGCGAGATGGACTGGACACACCCTGGAGCTTTCCTACGGTCCCTCCCCGCCTGGCCAACCTACTGTATTCCTCCCTGGCCCCAATCTTGCACTGGTGGGGTCCCTTGGCCTGGCCTGCACCCTCTTGCATTCGGTCCGATGGTGGAATGACTGGTTGCTATGACGTTCACTGACCACCAGGGGCCAGACGCTCAACACAGGAGCTGCCCCCTGGTGGTCAGTGTGCTCCCACCGGGGGAGCGCTGCTCAGCCAGAGCTGGGCTCATGGCTGGTGAGTGCAGCATTGGTGGTGGGAGCCTCTTTCACCTCCATGGCATCAGTAAGGATGTTTGACTGACGGCTTAGGCCCACTCCATTAAGCTGTCGGTTGGACCTCCCCCTAGGGCTCCTGGACTGCGAGAGGGTGCAGGCCAGGCTGAAGGACCCCTCCCCTCCAGTGCACTAATTTCGTGCACTGGGCCTCTAGTATTTAATAATATGCCACAGAATATAAGCAAATATTTTCATTTGATGTTTAAAAAATTTGTGATATCAGCAGTCAGCAAAATAACATCAAATTTATATATGAAGAGCACATAAGAGATTTCATGAACCAGGCCTCTAGTATTGCAATGATTATTCAAAGTCTTCACATGTATTTTCAACATCAGTGTCTTTGTCATTACTAGAGCCATTTTTGAGTTATCTAACTCAGTGTTTTTAATTTAAAAAATTTTAGTTACTGTTGACATGCAATATTATTTCAGGTGTACTAGTATATCATAGTGATTAGATATTTACATATTTCATGAAGCAATTACCCAATAAGTTTAGAATCCATCTGACACCATGCATAGTTATTACAGTGTTGTTGACTTTATTCCCTATGCTGTACTTTACATCCCTGTGACATTTTATAACTGGCAATTTGTACATCTTAATCGATTCCCCTTTTTCACTCATCCCTAAGTTCCCCTCCCATTTGGCAACCATCAAAATGTTCTTTGAATACATGTAACTCATTTTTAATTGGCTCAGTGAAGCCTAGCAGCTGAGATACAGGGGAAGGGGGCGGGGGGGGGGGGGCGGTGGTGGTGGTGGTGCGACAAACATGGTACACTGTTAAGTTTTGGTGAATATTAGTGAAGTTCATAGAGATATTCTATGATTTTTTTACATTTTTTATACTTTCGAAAATAAAAATTCAAGGTAAAAGATTTTATACTCTTGAGTTTATATTATTTTATTGTTTATTTTAAAAATTTTATCTTTATTGTTGAAAGTATTATAGATTTCCGCTTTGTCTTTTTCCCTCCCATTGACCCCCCTCCTCTGCGTACCTGTTCCTGCCAAGCCTCTGCCACACTATTATCTGTGTCCATGGGCTATGCATATATGCATATAAGTTCCCTGGTTAGTCTCTCCTCCCACCTCATTGCCCCCCCCCCCCCCCCGAAATTCATCAGTCTGTTCATGGTTCTATGTCTCTGGATCTGTTTTGTTCATTAGTTTATTTTGGATTTGGAGAGTATTACGCTAAGGAAATAAGCCAATCAGAGAAAGATAAGTATCACATGATCTCACTCATATGTGGAATCTAATGAACAAAATAAATTGAGTTTATATTATTAATGTAATGAAAATTCAGTAGAGTTCGCAAGAATCACGTTTAACCCAAGGTATAATGTATTATACCTCATCATTAATAAGCAAGGTGATTTTTTAAAGTTTATATCCTAGTAAGAGTAAATTATTTCTTTCTCTTTCATGGCAATAGATTTGCAAGTAACTAATCTTATATATTACTAGGAATTACATTATATAGTTATGTCCAGTGTTAATTATCTTGAATTAACCCTCAACATACTAAATGCTCCTGTTCCAGATATATATATATATATATATATATATATATATATATATATATATACATACACACACACACACACACACACACACACACACACACTAGAGGCCCGGTGCACAAAATTCGTGCACTGGGCGGGGGAGGGGGGTGTCCCTCAGCCCAGCTTGCACCCTCTCCAATCTGCAACCCCTCGGGGGATGTCCGACTGTCGGTAGAGAGGGCCCTAGCTGGTTGCTCAGTGGTTAGAGCATCAGACTGCAGACCGAAGAGCTGTGGATTCAATTTTGGTCAAGGACACAGGTAACAAAAATATCCTGTACCAGGCAGTCAGACATACCTCTCACAGTCCGGGACTGCTGGCCTCCAACCGCTTGCTGCCTGCCTGCCTGATTGCCCCTAATCACTTCTGCCTGCCAGCCTGATCACCCCCTAACCATTCATTCCCCTGCCAGCCTGATCGACGCCTAACTCCTCTCCTGCTGGCCCGATTGCTCCCAACTGCCTTCCCCTGCTGGCCCAATTGCTTCCAGCTGCCCTCCCCTGCCGGCCCGGTTGCCTCCAACTGCCCTCCCCTGCATGCCCGGTCGCCCCTAGTTGCCCTCCCCTGCCATCCCGGTTGCCCCCAACTGCCCTCCCCTGCCATCCCAGTTGCCCCCAACTGCCCTCCCCTGAAGGCCTGGTCGCCCCCAACTGCCCTCCCCTGCCAGTCCAGTCGCCCCTAATTGCCCTCCCCTGCTGGCCCGGTTGCCCCGAACTGCCCTCCCCTGCCAGCCTGGTTGCCCCTAACTGCCCTCTCCTGCTGGCCTGATTGCCCACAACTGCCCTCCCCTGCCGGCCATCTTGTGCCCACATGGGGGTGGCCATCTTGTGTGAGGATGTGACGGTCAATTTGCATATTACTGCTTTATTATATAGGATATTTTTGTCACCTGTGTCCTTGACCAGAATTGAATCCAAGACTCTTTGGTCTGCAGTTCAGTGCTCTAACCACTGAGCACCCGGCTAGGGCCCTCATATATTTTTATATGCAGCTTTACATGAATTTGGGCAAAAAGGTCTTTTTTTGGTTGCCAATCCTCACCTGAGGACATTTTGTCCATTGACTTTTACTTTAGAGAGAGTGGAAGGGTGGTGGGAGAGAGGTAGAGAGAGAGAAAGGCATCAGTGTGAGAAAGCACATTGATTGGTTGTCTTCTGCATATGCCCTGATGGGGATGTGGATCATACCTGCAATCCCTGACTAGAAATTGAACCTCAGACCCTTCAGTGTGCGTCCGACCCTATAACCGATGAGCTACTCCAGCCAGGGCATGGTCAAAAAGCTCTTTATGATAGGTTATCATCCTAAGTGTTTTTATGTGCTTTTTTATCTCTTGTTTTCTGCATAAAGTAGTGATTAAATATTTTTTGCAAATAAATTTCCAGTGGGAAAACCAGCTTTGAAGCCATCTTTTAAGATGCTGTTTGATTTCTTAAACATTTTCTTCTATGTGTAATTTCCATTAGTAGTCACTAAATGTCTGGTTTGCACAATTACAACAATGTGTAAGGAAAAAATAACCCTGAGGTTTATGAATTCGGATTGTGATTCAGGAATTGCAGCCATAACTAACTTAAGCAGATTGAATGAGGATTTGTCATCTCATAATGTTATTTTGACATTACATAATGACCTTTCTATAGTAGTACCTTTAATTTTTAAATTCCTCATAGGCACTATTGATGTGATTGGGTAATAGAGAGATGTCAGTTTTATGGCTCCAAAGATCTACACATTTTGTAAATATATTTCAGTTATATTTTTGCAGTAAAGAGAGCAGGAAGATATGTTTCCATTAAAGTGATCAACTACATATATATAGAAATTCAGTAGGAACATGTGTGAGAAGGCTTTTAGATGAAATCCTTTTTCATGTATAAATTGTCTCTGCTGCATATATAACTGTCTCATAAGGCTCTGGGATAATTCAGCAAGTACAGCTTTGGAAATAGTGTTTGTGTGTGATCTTAAAGAAGGAAGTGTATAAATTGCTTTATAAGTCTATCTGCTGCTTTGCTGTTATATTGCATTAATCCACTTTTTTCCATATACTGGCCTTTTTTTTTCTGTTTTCTTAAACAGTAGGTTAAAACTTTAATTTCCCCTACTTCAGATCTGTTTTATTTTCCATTCTTAAAACAGTTACTATAAGTTAAAAAACACACAAACTCATTTCTACCTTCTTGCTACTTGGAACAGTATGTCTTCATACATTAGTATTTCAATAGTAAATATTGACTAAAATTGAATCCCAGGCAAAGCTTAATTATTTTTTAAATACTTTCAGTATGACCTGGTTTTAATAAATTTTATACCCTAGTGAAATCCATTTTTAATCATGCAATATCTTGTAATAAATATTTTAAGAAATTTTATGTGGAAATTAAAAAAAAAGCAACACATTCTTCTTGATGCATAATTTTCCTTTGTTAACATACTCCTAAGTACTTCTGTATCTTAGAAATACATGTGTGTTTTGTTGTTTGTTTCTTTCCTGTACCTATCAGTTCTGATTACCTTCTTTTTGTTTCTTCTCTCCTGACTTTTCATCTGATTCCACAGATTTCTTCCTCTGATGCTCCCCTTCAGCCTTTGGTAGCCTCTCCTTCTCTACAAGCTGCTGTTGAGAAAAGCAAATTGGAGGTATGCTAGTATTTTAGCCAGGTACATTATGTAGTGTTCAGTGGTAAATGAACTTCCTTTCTCATTATGCCATACATAATTTGGAGTGCTGTAATAGTTGTTTAAATTTTGTATGGTCTTCAGTATTAAATATGTTAAATATAACTATTTCTAGAATATTTTCCTATGCCACAGGTAGGATTAAAGGGCTTTAATCTATATTTAATTTAAAAATCACTGATTTATTTGTACCATAGGTATATCTCAATATTTAAGAAGGAATTAACCTTCTGTTGTTTCCATTACTGCCTTCTACTTAACGTTTTTAATAGTTGCTGTTGTATTCTTTGATATATTAGTAAAATCTGATTAAAATGTTTTGTTTCTATGATTCTGTTGTTATAATCACTTGAAGACAGTTAATGTTTTTTTTTTCAAGCATTAGTAACAGTCATGTATGTAGTATAGAATCATGAGTTTACAATAATCAATGATAATTTTTAGACTGTGTTTGGGGTAGCAGTGGTTAAGGGTACATGATGCTCCCCTGTTATGGATTTTTAAATCCATCCCTATACATATTTGAGGTTTAAAAAATTTTTACTCTTTACTTTTTTCATTTGTTATCATGAATTCATTTGAGACATTGTTTGAACTAACGCTTTTTCTGTGTCTACACCTTGATAAGTGGTGCACTAGACATGGAGGATACACAGGCAAATAAGATATGGCCCCTGACCTCAAGGAGCTTATAGTCTAATGGTGAAAAATAGGTAACTAGGTAACTTTACAGGTTTCTAATACAATATAATGTGTGCTGTGATTGACATGCATTCATTGTGCTGCAGTTAATACAGGAGTCATACTTTTGATGCATCTTAAACTCTTAATAAACATTAGCTATAAGGATGAGAGTACATTCCAAGTAGAGAAAGCATCTTGTGGGGAAAAAATCTGTCAGCAAAGTGGAATGTTTGGGGATTTGCAAATAAAATGGCATGGCTGTAACATGCATAGGATAGGGACAGAAGTCAGAGAGGAGTTTTCTTGTGAGCCTGCTGAAGGTAATTGATGTTCATTCCAAAGGCTCTGGCACTTTAATAAGTTCTAAGGATAAAAGGAGTAACCGGATCTGATTTTTATGTCATAACACAGCTTCACTGTTTCTGTGGAGAGTGAATTTTGTGTTGATGGGTGTGGAAAAGGCTGAGAACCTGTTATAACCCATGAATAAAATGATGGGAGCATGTGCTAAAATGGAGGCTGAGGGAATGAAAAGGAAACTATAGTTTTAAGAGATCTTGAGAAGATAGAATCTGTGGGAATTAGTAATCGATGGAATACGGAGGTACTTTGGGAAGATTTGATGACTCCCAGTTTCTTGAGCATTTTAGTAGATGATGATGATATTGAGTGAGAAAAGGATAGAAGCTGAGGAGGAGGAACAGGTTTGAGAAGAGAAAAGGGAGATGAATTAAAAGTTGTATCTGTTGACTATGAGATGACTGTGGAACATCCAGGTGTCTAAGTAGGTGGTTGGATATACAGGTCTTCCAGTTCAGAGGAATGAGCCAACTGGGAGAGAGGGAAGGAAGGAAAAGCATTTTATAATATACTAGAGGCCTGGTGCACAGATTTGTGCACTGGTGGGGTCCCTCAGCCTGGCCTGCACCCTTTGGCAATCCGGGATCCCCTGGTTTCAGCCCGATCCCCGCAGGCCAGGCTGAGAGACCCCCCTGGTGCACAAATCTGTGTACCGGGCCTCTAGTATGCATATAAGATCTTTGGTTAATCTCTTCCTGCCCTTCCCCTTTCCCCTTTCCCTCTGTGATTCATTAGTCTGTTCCATGTTTCCATGCTTGTGCGTTGAGCATCTGCCCCCTGGTAGTCAGTGTGTGTCATAGCTACCAGTCAAACAGTTGAATGGTCACTTACGCTTTTATATATATAGATATATAGATAAAGAATTTTTGCACATCTCATTTATTTTTCACTTAGAAAGCAGGGATACTATTATTTACCTCATAAAGTTAGGATTAAGTGAGTCAAAGTAGTGTTTAGCATATGATAAGGGATCAGTAAGTGTTGGCTGTTGTAAGGAAGAGTGATACCAAAGAACAATGCTCCACTGGATGACACTGAGTAGTGAGACTTGAGAGTTTGGTCTCTGTTGTCCCATGACCCTACCATTGATTAGCTGTGTTGCTTGTGCCTTACTTTCCTAAGATTTTGTTTCTTTGTTTGTAAAACAGCAATAATGACAGGTTTTTTCCAGACAGTTATTATAAAAATTAAATTAGAAAATAAGGTGCTTATTATATTGCCTAGCCCATGGGAACTTTTATTATATCTCTTATGTTATAGCCTAGTAATTGCCAGTATTACCTTTTCTGATTTACAAATAGCAAAAATTCTTTTGTTGAAAGCGGTTGTGTCAAACACCACTTTAAAGGCATAGGTGCAAACTCAACCTTTAGGCATTTAGACTAACTTTTGTGTGATTATTATTCTGCTTTACCTTGGTTCATCAATTTATATGGTTGTGTTTACTACTAGGAAACTAAGGTTAGATCAGTACCCAGTTGCAGTAGTCATTCAATTCTAGGTTTCTACACATCTCTCTCCTCTGTAATGCCTATGAATAATACTCTTTGTTTAATCTTTTTTTTTTTTTTAGGATTTTTTTGAATTAAATGTATTGGTTAATAAGATTACATAGATTTGAAGTGTACAATTTTATGATACATCGTCTGTATATTGTAGCGTGTGTCCACCTCCCAAAGTCAAATCTACCATTTTCATATATTTGACCCCCATAATATATCCTTTTTACTCCCCCACCTTCCTTCCCTTCGGTAATCACCATACTGTTGTCTGTGTCTATGAGTTTTTGTTTTTCTTGTTGTTTTGTTGCTTTCAGTTTTATATCCCAAATATGAGTGAAAGCATGTGGTTTTTAACTTCTTTATTTCTTTCATTTAACATGATCTTCTCAACATTTATCCATATTAATTTTTATTTCATGTTCCTCTTTTTGGCATGTTTGTAGTCCTTAAGTTTTTAATATTATATCCTGTTTCATCCGTCTTGAAATTGCAAATTGTGAACATCATGATACCATTATAGTTTACCTTGACTGTTGGAATACACTAACTAGTAAGCTGGCTCTGGTCCCAAAATACTGTATCTATATTTACCTTTTTTTCCCACGTGAAAATAATTGTTTGCCATTTAAAAAATCACAATACTGTAGTGATAGACTGAAAATGTTTTGTGACATCTTAAAAAGTGATTGTACTGTACCTTTCCCCTTTATATTTACATGTTATAATCTGTCTTTATCTGTGTGATAGGAATTATATTCATCAGTTAGTTTATTTTTTCTTCTTATTCAATTTTGAACTTTATGGTGCTATTAGGAAGCTTATGTAAAGATGCAGTGAGACTTTATTGAATAGAGGTCTCATTTGTTTAATTACACAAATTCTAAAATATCAAGTCTCACCTCCATTTTAGTTTTTTTAAGAAAAGATATATTTTTTAAAAATATATACTTTTATTGATTTGAGAGAGGAAGGGAGAGGTATAGATAGAAACAATATGCGAGAGAATCATTGATTGGCTGCCTCCTGCATACCCCCTATCTGACCAGAATTGAACCTTGACTTCCTGGTTCATAGGTCAGTGCTCAACTACTGAGCAATACCAGTTGGGCAAGAAATTATATTCTTAAAAAAATTTTTTTTTTTTATTGATATGGGAGAGAGAGAGACACATTGATTTATTGTTCCACTAATTTATGAATTCATTGGTTGCTTCTTCTATGTATCCTAACCGCAGATTGGACCTGCAACCTTGCAGTATCGGGATGACACTCTAACCAACTGAGCTAACTCTGAGGGCCAATAAAAGATGTTTTTTATTCATCAATATATAACCTCATTGAGAATATGAATTTGCTGTTTACTTTTATATTTCAGTATCACCAGATATTGTCATCATTGAAAATTTGTACCTTTCTCAAATGACAACTCAAACTAATAAAATGTGTTAAGAGCTGACAATTTTTAAAAAGTAAACTTAGCAAAACTTTGGGCTGTGTTTTAGAAAGAAAAGGAAAAAAAAAAAGAAGAGAAAAAGAGAGAAAAGGAACCAGAAAAGCCTGCAAAACCTCTTACAACTGAAAAGGTAAAATTTCCTTTTTTAAAAAAATCTATAAAGACTACCATCTTATTTGCATACTTATATGTGAACTAGAGGCCCGGTGCACAAATTCGTGCATGGGTGCGGTCCCTTGGCCTGCCGGTGATCAGGGCTTACTGGGCCATCTCGCCCAGTCCCAGTAGCGGCCGATCAGGGCCAGCCGGCCGGCTGGCCATGGGGAGGGACTGCAGGGAGTTTGCCAGCTGCGGGAGGTTGGCTGTGGGAACGCCCTTTCCACCAGGGGCAGCTCCTGTGTTGAGCGTCTGCCCCCTGGTGGTCAGTGCGCATCATAGCTACCAGCTGGTCATCCGGTCATCTGGTGGTAATGGTTGCTCAGGCTTTTATATATATAGATGAGTTTTGGGATATTCATAATATGCAAATAATAGTTCTTTGAACAAGTATTTGTTGAGCAATTACTATGTGCTAAATATGTCCTATTGATAGCTTGTTCTATATGATTTGTAGTTAGTTATATATGTGTGGGTATAGATAATGTGAGACCTCAAAGACAAGTATTCCCTTATTAATGACATAAAGAATGGCATTTTAGCTTACTGGTATATGCACAGACTTCAGTAAAGTTTGAAGAATGAAAAAGACCCAATATACCTGAAAGGGCCTTCAGAAAAGACTCCATGCTTAAGGTTAGCATTTAAACTAGATTTTGAAGTGTAGGTAGATAAGGTGCAAAGGAATATATCATTTGGACTGAACACCTTGAAGGATAGGCATGGAAACTGGAAACAGACAAAGTAACTATGCTTAGTAAAAGAGGACTAGAGGAGCTTGAAGATATATATCTATGATAGAAAATAGTGAAAAAATAGACCAAAACAGTAGATTGAGCTCAAATTGTAGAAGATCTTAAAGTCGGGTTAATTCTTTATTAGAGGAAAGGCTGTGGGAAGCATTTTTACTTGCGTAAAGCAGATGATACAGCTAATTCACAAGAATTCTTTTGGAAGATTATTTGGCAGTGATATGCAGGATAGATGTGATTAGACAAACTAGAAGTAGAGAGAACATTAGATTTTTTATAAATAATTATGGCTGCTTGGCTTTGAATTCATTTCACCATAGAACCATGGAAACATGGTAGGGGGATTGTCAGTAAAGGGAGCATTCTTGATTTTCTTGCTGAAATTTTAAAAATTGACTTTATCAGGGTATCAGTTACATACTACAAAGTGTACAGTGTGAATATGTACTCGTTCTTCCTCTGTCATTTGCTAGAGTCTCTGCATTCAAAGAGTTATAAACAAGCCTTCAGCAAGTTAAGATGTACTAAGCATCCAAAGACTCCTTAATTCTTCATGTTAGCAGTCAGTTCCATCCATCATCTGATTCTTCACCTGTCTTCCTAGCAGGCTCCCTCCATTGTTCGTATAGTCAGACTTGTCCATTGTTACCTAAACAAACTTTCCTGCTTTAAATTGCTTTTCCAGAAATGTCCTTTCATTTCCCCACCTCCTACTTAAAGCTTACTCATTCCCTTGTTTCCATGCAGCCCTCTAAACATCCCAACTAAATACGTTTTCTCCCTTCCTCAAAATTCTGCTATTTCCTTCAAGTACTCCTGCTGCTGCTCATGGTAGGAGCCTGTGAGAATACTCACACAGAGGGAAAAACTTTAGTTTCTATCAAAGTTTTGTGGTCAAGATACTGCACAGTGTATAAAAAAAACGATTTAAAATTATAACGGGAAATTGAAAGAAAAATAGCACAAATAAAGAAGCTTTACTTCACATATAGACATTTTTTTCTGTATGTTCTGAGCTGATTTTTTTCAGAGGGTGTATATAATCTAAACAGGAGAAATTAGTAGTAATATCAGTAAAAATACAGGGTGGGCAAAAATAGGTTTACAGTTGTGAGTACATGAAAGTTTATTCTTGTATTTTTTAATCAGTGTATTATTTTGCATATGAACAACTGTAAACCTACTTTTGTCCCACCCTGTAGTAGCAGTAGTAGCCAGAATAATATCATCATAAATAATAGTTGGCTTTATTGATCATCTGCTTATACCAGGAGCTATGCCACGTGTGCAACTTTTACGTACAGTTGTATATGTACAACTTATCCTAGCTAATAAAAGAGAAACATGGTAATTAGCCGTACATCCGCTACCCTTCCCATTGGCTAATCAGGGCGATATGCAAATTAACTGCCAGCCAAGATGGCGGCCGGCAGCCAGGCTACTGACATGAACAGGAGGCTTGCTTGCTTCAGTGACGGAGGAAACCAATGTTCCCTGCCTGCTGCTGCTGGGCTCTGAGCTGCTAAGAAACATTGTTACAAATATAGAAGCTAAACAAAACCCCAGAAACCTGTTTTCAGTCAGCCGGGATCTCAGAGCTGGAGTCACAACACAGTTTCAAATACAGAAAGTAAACAAAGCCAGAAACCTGCTTTCAGCAGCGAGGTCTCACAGCTAAAGCCAGCTCTCAGCTCCAGTGACAGCCATAAATCCAAGAATAAAAAAAAAAGGAAAAAAGGAGCAGTTGGGAGCTTCAGTCACCCACCAGCCTGAAAACGGCCCTCAGCCCCTCACCCAGACTGGCCAGGCACCCCAGTGGGGACCCGCAACCTGAAGGGGGTGTGACCAGATGCAAACAGCCATCATCGCCTCATCCGGGCTGGCCAGGCACCTAAGCGGGACCCCCACCCTGATCCAGGACACTCTTCAGGGCAAACCAGCCAGCCCCCACCCGTGCACCAGGCCTCTATGCCAGGGGTGGGCAAACTTTTTGACTCGAGGGCCACAGTGGGTTCTTAAACTGGACCGGAGGGCCGGAACAAAAGCATGGATGGAGTGTTTGTGTGAACTAATATAAATTCAAAGTAAACATCATTACATAAAAGGGTACGGTCTTTTTTTTTTTAGTTTTATTCATTTCAAACAGGCCGGATCCGGCCCGCGGGCCATAGTTTGCCCATGGCTGCTCTATCCTATATAGTAAAAGGGTAATATGCCTCCCAGCACCCGGATCAGCGGAGCCGCGAGGCCTCCTGGCCCCTGGAGTAGCGTGACAGGGGGCAGCGCCCAAACGCCCTGATTGCCCTGCGGCTCTGTGTGTGACAGGGTGGGGCCACAACCTCCCTATCCGCCCTGCTCTGTTCGTGACAGGGGAAGGCGCTCCAACCCCCTGATCAGCCCTGCCCTGTGCCTGATAGGGGGGAGCTCCCCAACACCCTGATTGGCCCTGCTCTGTCTGTGACAGGGTACGGCCCCCCTACACCTCCAAGGGCCCTGCTCTGTGTGTGACAGGGTGGAGCCGCAACCTCCCCATCGGCCCTGCCCCGAGTGTGACGGGGGAGTGCTCCAACCCCCTGATCGGGCCTGCCCTGTGGGTGACGGGGCGGCGCCCCAACCTCCCCATCGACCATGCCTTGAGTGTGACAGGGGCGGCGCCCCAACCCCCCAATTGGCCCTACCCTGAGTGTGACTGAGGGTGGCATCAAAACCTCCTGATCGGCCCTGCTCTGTGCGTGACAGGGGGGAGCTCCCCAACCCCCTGATCGGCCCTGCTCTGTGCGTGACAGGGGTGAGCTCCCCAAACCCCTGATCGGCCCTGCTCTGTGCATGACGGGGGAGCTCCCCAACCCCCTGATCGGCTCTGCTCTGTGCTTGATGGGAGAGCTCCCCAAACCCGATTGGCCCTGCTCTGTGCGTGACGGGGGAGCTCCCCAAACCCCTGATCGGCCCTGCTCTGTGTGTGACGGTACGGAGCCCCAACCCCCCTGATGGGCCCTGCTCTGTGTGTGACAGGGTGCGGAGCCCCAACCCCCCTGATGGGCCCTGCTCTGTGCATGACAGGGGACAGCGCCCCAACCCCCTGATCGGCCTGCTCTGTATGTGACAGGGGTGGCACCACAACCCCCTGATCTGCCCTGCTCTGTGCGTGACGGGGTGGCGCCGCAACCTCCCCATCAACCCTGCCTTGAGTGTGACAGGGAGCGGCACCCCAACCCCCCAATCGGCCCTACCTTGAGCGTGACTGAGGGTGGCATCGCAACCTCCCAATCCGCCCTGCTCTGTGCATGACGGGGCGGCGCCCCAACTCCCCAATCGGCCCTGCTCTGAGCCTGACCAGGGGCTGCGGGGCAGGCACCTAGGGATTGGGCTTGCCCTCTGCCACCCGAGAGTGGGCCTAACCCAGCAGGTCGTTATCTCCCGAGGGATCCCAGACTGTGAGAGGGCACAAGTGGGGCTGAGGGACACCCCCCCCCCGCCAGTGCACAAATTTTTTGTGCACCGGGCCTCTAGTATATAATAAGTGACCACCCATTTATCTGCTGCCCAAATTAGGAAATAGAACATGGCCAGCACCCCAGAAGCTGTCTCCCATAACTCTTTTTAATAAAAAAAAAATCACTTCCCTTCTCCCCAGAGATAATCATTTCCTTGCATTGTAGAAGTAGTTTCACCTTCTCTGCATGTGTTTCTAAGTAATGTGATTTGTTTTTCTTTATTTTTTGAATGTATGAATGGAATAATGCCATAAATATTCTTATGTTTTGCTTTTATTAGTCAGCCTTTTTTTTTTTTTTTTCTTATAAGGGTCAATCATGTTGTGTATAATTACAGTTTATTCAGTTAATTAGCCCTCATTCCAGAATCGCTGATTTAAATTCTACATCCATGAAACTGGGTCTTTATAGAAGAACAAAAGCATGTCTGCTGCATGACTCACTGGAGAGCACCAGTGAAAGAAAGGCTTCTCTTGGCGTGGACACAAATCCATTCTCAGCAGTTTTACTTAGACGCTGAAAGGAAATGATATAGTTATGTATATGGAAAAAAGTTTGTGATAATGCCATTAAGTGGGAGGTAAAATATAACATCAGTTAAAACTGAAATCAGTCATTTCCTTATTAGAAATTATCTAAAGTAAAATTTATCTTGTAAAATCACAATTCTTTTCATCTAATTCCTACTTGACTAGAACCACCTGCATTTGGAGGCAAAATAGAACATTGTGTTAGATGAAAAATTTGGTTAGAATCATAGACTTGAGCTACAGAAAGCATTGGCCCCATAGCCATAAAATTTATCATCTTCTGGAGTATCACTTTTGTGGTACTTAAAATTATTTGTTTAGATTACTGCATTTATTTGAAAATATTGCAGTGCCAGAAAAACTAGAGGCAAAAAAAAAAAAAGGATCCCAAATTCATCAAAATTTAGCAGGGCCTGAACACTGGGAAAATGAAAAGATACTAGTAAGTCTAATTGCTTATAATTGCTCCTGCATTGAGTGTCTGCCCCCTGGTGGTCAGTGTGTGTCATAGTGCCCAGTCATTCCCAATCGTTTTGCTGTTAGGGTCATTTTGCATATTACCCTTTTATTATATAGGATAGAGGCCTGGTGCATGGGTGGGGGCCGGCTGGTTTGCCCTAAAGGGTGTCCCAGATCAGGGTGGGGTTCCCACTGGGGTGCCTGGCCAGCCTGGGGGAGGGGCTGATGGGTGTTTGCAGGCTGGTCACACCCCCTTCGGGGTGGGGGTCCCCACTGGGTGCCTGGCCAGCCTTGGTGAGGGGCTGATGGCTGTTTGTAGCTGGTCACACCCCCTTCAGGGTGGGGGTCCCCACTGGGGTGCCTGGCCAGCCTGGGTGAGGGGCTGATAACTCTTTGCAGGCTGGCCACACCCCCTTTAGGGTGGGGTCTCCCCACTGGGGTGCCTGGCCAGCCTGGGTGAGGAGGCTGAGGGCCGTTTTCAGGCTGGCCAAGCCCCCCTGGTGACGGAAGCTCCCAGCCTCTCCTTTTTTTTCTTTTTTCTTTTTTTATTCTGGGATTTATTTACCTTCTATAATTGAAACTTTGTAGCCTGGAGTGGAACTCAGAACCAGCCAGGACAGGCGGGAGGGAAGCTTGGCTTCTTCCATCGCCAGGGGCAACCCAAGGCTCCAGCTCCGTGGCCATGGCTGGCTGAAAGCAGTTATCTGGGGTTTATTTATCTTCTATAATTAAAACTTTGTTGCTTTGAGTGGAGCTCAGAGCTGGCCGCGGCAGGCGAAAAGCTTGGCTTCCTCTGTCATTGGGGCAACCAAGCCTCCTGCTTGCTCCAGCTCCGTGGCTGCCAGCCGCCATCTTGGTTGGGTTAATTTGCATATCGTTGCTCTGATTGGATGGTGGGCGTGGCTTAAGGCGTAGCGAAGGTATGGTCAATTTGCATGTTTGTCTCTTATTAGTGTAGACTAGTGGCCCAGTGCATGAAATTCGTGCACAGGGTTGTGGGTCCCTCAGCCTGGCCTGCACCCTCCCCAATCTGGGATCCCTCTTGCAATCCAGAACCACTGGCTCCTAAGCACTCACCTGCTTGCTTGATACTCCTAACTGCCCCCCTGCCGGCCTGTGGCCCTAACTGCTCTCCCCTCCTGGCCTGATCCCCCTAACTGCCTAAATGCTCTCCCCTGTCGGCCTGATCCCCCTAACTGCTCTGCTGTGTGTGTGTGTGTGTGTGTGTGTGTGGACTTTTCAGCTTTTATTACAAAAAGAATAGCCCAGTTTTCGAACAAGTCACCAACTCAAAGTCTGACAGGGTCAGGGCCTGTCTGGCTGGGGAGTGGGCTGGTGGACAGGTGCAGAGCCCTGCTCAGAACAGCAGACATTTCATTCTTCCCATCCCGTGCTGGTAGGAGCAGATGTCGAAGTAGCTCTCACAGGTCCTCAGTGGGCCTTGTTAAAGCGGGTTACCATTGTCTTGTGCAATGTTTCCTTGTAGGACTCGGTGGAGGTGACCCCATAGGAGCTGCCTCAGGCACCCAAACCGGAGCCCCGCACCCATGTCTGGGCCTCAGTGGGTGTCACAGTGCCCTGCTTCTTGTGACCCAGGCCACTGCCCTCTTTCCAGCCCATGGCCTGGAGCATGCGACTGCCGATGTTGTCACTGCCCAGACCATCCCTCGTGGGCTGCTCAAAGTCTACAGAGGCAGCAGACATGCCACCATACTTCCTCTTCTTAGGCTCTGGTGGCTCAGGGATGTCATACTTCTCTCTACGTTCAGCTGCCTGGTCCCGGTCCTGGCCTGATCCCCCTAACTGCCTGTCTGCTCTCCCCTCCTGGCCTAAACCCCCTAACTGCCTATGTGCTCTCCCTTCCTCTTCACGCCTTCAGACACCAGCGCAGGAATGCTGGGAGCTCTCCACCGAGACCCCACCCCTGTCCTTACGCCCGCTTCCAGGCCCGGCAGTGGTGGGGGGGGCCGCTGCCTCCCACCCCGACGCCCCCCTCTGGGTCGGGCGGTGCCACGGGCCTGCATGCACTTCTGTGAGGGGGTGGTGGGGTGCTGTGGCCTGTCCTTGCCGGGGTCCAACCCCAGCAGGTCCAGGGGTCCCCAAAGGTGTGGACGGAGTCGGCGAAGAAGGAATGACACGGAGGCAGCGTTCAGTTGATCATCATAGCCGGGTTCTCTTGTCAGGGTCTCCTGCCAAGTTCTGGTCTGGATCTCCAGCGAAGTTCTGGCTAGGATCTCCAGCCAGGTTCTGTGTCCATGTTCTCTTGCTAGGTTCTCCAGCCAGGTTCTCCAGATTCTCCAGCCAGGTTCTGTAGCCATGTTCCCTCGCTAGGTTCTCCAGCCAGGTTCTGTCCAGGTTCTCCAGCCAGGTTCAGTCACCAGGTTCTAGTCAGGTTCTCTTGCCAATTTCTGTAGTCAGGTTCAGTCCAGGATCTTTTGCCATGTTCTCTCCAGCGAAGTTCTTCTGTCTGTAGGTTCTGTGTAGGTGCTGTCTTCTTTCTGTCTCCTAAGTTCTGTGTCTTGCTGTCTTATTACATCTGTATTTATACCAGTTGATTTTAATCCTGTCAATCTCTATTACAAAGGTTAGGGCGTTTCTTATCTCCATTCCAGGGAGTAAAGATTATGTAGCTTAAGCATGATTGTTCATAGTTAAAGTGATTAATTACCCGCCTGGCACTTAGTTGAGGGGTTTTATTCCCTCCCTAACTTCAGGGAAAAATTCCTACCTGGGGAAACAACCTTTCTAGGAGAGGCATCCCCTCCCTGACTTCAGGGAAAAATTCCTACCTGGGGAAACAACCTTTCTCGGAGAGGTGACCTTGGTTAAAACACACAGCGCTAAGGGGAGCAAACATATTAAGAACAGTATGCTATATATGCCAGGTCCCTTGAAACAGCAAGGATGGACCGGCTCCCGGCATGTCCTCACGCCTCCCCCTCCAGGCCAGGTGGTACCATGGCCTGTGCGTGCTTCCGCTTGGGGGCCACCCCCAACGGCAGCCTCAAATCCTGGTGGCGCAAGCCCTGTCCCCGCCCCCCGGCTCCTGTGCGCATGCACCTTTGGTTGTGACTCGGACGTGATTAGGACCAACTAGCATACTAGCATATTCCCTCTTTATTGTATAGGACAGTGATGGCGAACCTATGACACCCGTGTCAGAGGTGACACGCAAACTCATTTTTTTGGTTGATTTTTCTTCGTTTAATGGCATTTAAATATATAAAATAAATATCAAAAATACAAATCTTTGTTTTACTATGGTTGCAAAGATCAAAAAATTTCTATATGTGACATGGCACCAGTGTTAAGTTAGGGTTTTTCAGAATGCTGACACAACCGAGCTCAAAAGGTTCACCATCACTGGTATAGGACTAGGGCAGCGGTTCTCAACCTGTGGGTTGCGACCCCTTTGGGGGTCGAATAACCCTTTCACAGGGGTCGCCTAAATACATCCTGCATATCAGATATTTACATTACAATTCATAACAGTAGCAAAATTACAGTTATGAAGTAGCAACGAAAATAGTTTTATGGTTGGGGGTCACCACAACATGAGGAACTGTATTAAAGGGTTGCAGCATTAGGAAGTTTGAGAACCACTGGACTAGGGGCTCAGTGCATGAATTGTGCACCTTGAAAGGAACTGTGGACCACAAGGCTGCGGTGGGCACAGGGGTGGGTCTTGGCCCATCCTCCGCGCCCCCGCCCTGCCCCTCCCGCTGCGGCCCCTGGTCCCAGGTTTGCTGGCAGCCTCGCTCCCACCGCTGCCGCTCCTATGCGCTACCGGCACCGGCCTCGCTTGCACCTGCTGACAGCGTGGAGCGATTGGGGCCGGTGCCAGCAGCAGATGTGAGCGGGGCCTGCGCCATTAGTGGGTGTGAGCAGCGGCTGATGCCCCGGCGGCCCCTCAGGAGCCAGGGGTAGGTGGAGAAGCCCTTGGGCGATTGGGGCTGGCAGCTGCCACTTGCACCTCCTGACAGTGCCAAGCGATTGAGCCTGGCACCCAGCGCTGGCAGCAGGTTCGAGTGGGGCTGGTGCCAGCAGCAGGTGTGAGTGCCGGGTGGGACCGCAGCGTGTGGGAGCAAAATATTTTCAGTAACCACCAGAGACTCACCCCAATGATAGCAACCGGCACCTCGCCTTGGTCTGGCTCACCTGCTCCACTATCCCGCCACAGCGATGCCCACCATGTTACATGCTCTGCCACCTGCTGCTGACGCCCGCCATGTTCTGCATGTGCCCCCTGATGGTCAGTGCATGTCATAACAACTGGTTGTTCAGTTGTTTCGCCAGTCTATTTGCATATTAGGGTTTTATATATATATAGATATTTAGAAGCCAGCTTTTCACCACAGTAGAAGAATGCTTAAATCTCAAGACTCTCTTCTTTAAGTAGGCTAACTTACCACATATAAGTGAGCTAATCAATACAACCACTAACTGTAATTCAAGGGAGTAATCAATAAATAGCTGCTGGGTTTAGTCCTAATAGAGTGTAAAGTTTGACTTCTCTATCCCTTTTCTCAGTAAAACCAATGTTACAAAATGTTACTCTAGGTCGCACTTGAAATTGGTGTTGGGATGTCCTGTTTTCAAGATGTTCTATTTTTTATTCTTGAAAATTTTTTATTTGTTGTTTTGAGGAGACGTGGGAGAGAGAGAAAGGGAAAGAAGTGTTGTTCTGTTATTTATGCATTCATTGGTGGATTCTCGTATGTGCCCTGACTGGGCATGGAACCCACAACCTTGGCATATCAATATGATGTTCTAACCAAATGAGCTATACCCAGCCAGGGCTCAAGATGTCCTATTTTTTAAAGAATAATTAAGGGAATTTTAAAAATTTGTAATTATATAGTGAGTTTATATCTATCTGAAAATGACATTTTGTAACTTCATAGAGATTTTATTTTAGAAGTTAAATTAGTTTTTTAAATTTCTTAACTTTTTTATTGAAGTATAATGTATAGATCTTGAGTTTATATCCCAGTGAATTTTTATAAATATATGCACAGATTAATATTCAAAGCATTGCTAGCACCTCTCACTTTCTTGTTCTTCCTATTCAGCTCTCTCCCAAAGTTAATCACTATTTAAATTTCTGTCAATATAGATACATTTTATCTGCTTTTAATTTTATGTAAATGAAGTCATCCAGCATCTACTATTTCCGTGTCTGTTTTTTTATGTTTGAAAATAATTTATTTTATTGTTGACAATATTACAGATGTCTCTCATTTCTGCTCTCCCCCCCTCCTGTCAGTTTCTTCTGCTAATCATTGTGTCTGTGAGATTCAATCATGTTTTTTGTGTGTTCTTTTCTTATTAAGTACCTGTTTACCTGTGGCATACTTGATTTTTCCAGTCTACAGTTGGTTGACACAAGTAGTTTTTGGTTTAGGACTTTGATGAATGAAGCTATTATGAACATCCTTGTACATGCCTTTTAAGAAACATATTCACATAGCTTATTGGGTGTATACCTAAAGGTATAAATGCTGCGGCATAGGAAATATATACGTCCAGCTTTAGTTTGTTTGTCTAAGAGTTTTTCATAGTCATTTTACCAATTTATATTCTCTTCAGATTGTATGATAACATTAACATTCGTTTTGCATTTTCAAAAAACCTGGTATTGTCACTAAAAAAAGAATCCGGTGGGTATTGAAACTAAGATTTTTATTAATTGGTGCTAATTTAGTATACTAAATATCCTGGCAATTGAGGTTATCTTTAAGTGAGTAAATAATTTAAATAGCTTGAAACAGTTGTGACTACAACATGCAAGTCTTTCAGCCAAGACAGTTTGCTTTTTTTCTCACTGTTTTACCTAGTTTAAAAAAGAAAGAATTGAGTAGCTAAAATAAGAATTATTGTTTTACAGAAAGCAATAACAAGATGATAGTAACCTTACTTGTTAGTTAAATAACTGTATACTAAAATGCCCTCAACCCTAAAAGAAAAAGGAACCAGTTGAAGTTATAATAGCTTTTTAATACTTATCTATTATTAAAGTAAATTGTGGTAATAAAGAATGTGTAAGTTGTGGCAGAAAACCATATTTTAAGTTCTATTACATGCTTGTAGTAAATTGCAACATTTTTTTCCGTCATGGAATTTCTAAATGTTTTTTGCAATCATTTAAAGCTTTATTGCCAGTGAGGCAATAAAAAGAAAAGAAATCCAATTACCTCATGTGCAAAGCTTTCATTTCCTATTTAATGAAAAAAAGGAAGACTTTTGTTCAGTAGGCGTGCAGGCTTTACAGTCCCTCACAGTAGATTAGAAATTTCCTTTAATAGAGAGAAAACTATGTCCTCAATAAATGCTCCGATGAAAGGTAGTTTTATTAAGTTAAAGCCTGTGCGTAAGAATGTTGCAGCCAAGCCCGGGCCAGTGTTGCACAGTGAGTAGAGCTTCAACCCACACTGAAGGGTTGAGGGTTGGATTCCTGGTCAAGGGTCAAGGGCACATACCTCCTGGGTTGCAGGTTCCATCTCCTGTGTATGTGTGTGGGGTTATATGGGAGGCAACCAAGATGTGCTCTCTCACTTCTCTTTCTCTGTTCCTCCCTCCCTCTTCCCCTCTTCCCTCTCTTTCTCTCTTCCTCCCTTACTCACTTCTACTCTCTCTAAAAATCAATGGAAAAATATCCTCCAGTGAGGACTAACAATAAATAAGATTGTTGCAGCCAAGTTGGAAAGGGTCAACAATTAGATTTGATGGGTCATCGAAAGTAATAAAAAGAGTAAGTGCTTACTTGATGCTTAATATATACCAGCTGTTCTAAACCCTTTATAGGGTGTCTCCAAAAACACACTTTGAATACCATTATTAATTCCAGTGGGTTACATCTGAAAAGAAACAAACATCAGTTGAGCTTTCAGCTGGTAAGGTGTGTATACATTTTTAGGGACACCCTAAATATGTTTTGTATATCTATTAGGTTGATACTGTTATCCTCATTTACTGATGAGAACCTGAGAGAGACAGGTTTGGTAATGTATTCATGATCACACAGCTATTGAGGAGCCAAGCCAAGATTTGAATCTGAACATTCTGTCTTCAAAGTGTATGCACTTAACCAGTATACTGTGTGGCCTCTTGGTATACTACTATTACAGCCAAAGTGGAGAAAGGAAGGACGGCTAAAAGTCAAGGGATTAAAATAAATACCTACTAAGTGCCATGAATCGTACTAAGCATTTTATGTGTGCTAATTCTCACAGTAAACAGATAGTTTTAAGATAGTCATCATACAAAGGAGAAACAGAAGATTCAAAGAGTGACATTTTACCTAGGGTCACACATCTTGTAATTGCTGGAGCTAATCTTTCTAAAAAGGAGGCCATTGATGGGGTGTTCATTATTTTCTTATGAATGTCTGCTGTGGATTAATTTAAACAACTAATACCCATTGGGAAGTAGCAAGCAATTTATATCTTTGGGACAAGTTTTTGAATACCATAAGGATGATTGAGCATACCATCTATGCTAAATAGTGGCAATATGGTGTAGTAAAAAGAGTATGGACTCTGGGCCAGAAAGACCTCAGTGTTTATGATTAAAGTTTAAAGTGGTAATTTAAGGTCATAGTTTATAAGCATATTTGGATAGGTCACATCATCTGCATAATCCTAAAGGTACTCCCAAATTATTTAACAAATGTGTCCCAGTGACTGATATGTGACAGAAACTCTACTAGGCACTTGGGATACAACAATGAACAAGTCTGACAGAAATCCCTAACCTTTAGAGTTTACAGTCTGATCAAATGGATTCAGTTGTGATTTGCTCTTGGGAAACTGATCTTCTTGCTACTGTCTCCTTGCTCTCTGACAAGTTAGGAGCCAGCCTGCCTGATACAGTTCATTTCCAAAAGCCTCCAGGGTCAAAGGTGTTTTGGTCCCATCTGCACTAGCTTTCTTCAGGACCATCAATTTTCTCTTTTTTTGCCCAGATGTTCTAATTTCAATACACATTTTTTGAACATCTTTTATGTAATGAATCCTATTCAACATTGGGGGTTTAAAGATGACATCAGAAAAAAGTGTTTCTATTAAAAGCTTGTCTGGGAGAAAGAGGGAGAAGAGAGAAGGAAACTTTTTGTCTTCTACCTATGGTCTCTCCATAAGCCTGCTTCCACCCTTTATTCCATAAAAACTAGTCAGGACCTACAAGTAGGGGTGTAAGGCTTCATTGTGTAAATCCCTTAACCTTAGTCATTCACTGTTCCTGGTGCATGGTAATCCCTCAGGTATTTCTTGAAGAAAGGACAGGAGAAAGGTATATTTCCAGACGTATGTATATTTTGTTTTCTAGTTTATCTGGTTTAATTGCAGTTGATCTTTCAATGATATTTTCACATCTCCCTCTTTTCTGATGTTTTAATATGCATACTAGTCATTGTATGTAGGAAGTCCTTATTGAAAAAATTTACTGCCCAGTCACTGCAGTTGACTCATCATGCTATGAAAAGATCTTAAATAGATAATGTTGGAAAACTGCTCTAATTACATCAGTGCTACTTATGTCAAGTGAGGATTTAATAGAGCTAAGCAGTTAACAATCAAAAGAAGAAATATTGTTGAAGATGTGATGTATGTATAACATATGTTCCTTAAGATAGAATGATTTAAATAGTTCTCCTTACTTAAATTCTACAGTCTCATTCTACTCACTTCCTTGTGACTACCTTGTTCTCCCTCAGTGATACTCCTGTCTGGCAAGTACTGATTCAACTCAATTATTGTCCTTTCCATACTCTCATTTAAGCAGAAACTCTACCTGCTGACTGGCCTCACTTCCAGGTCATGGCTGCAAATCTCAAATGGGCATTGAGTGTTGACTCGCAGTCCTATTACACTTTCCTCTTTCCATTTACTTTTCCAGAGTTACTTCATGCTTTCTCTTCTCTCTGGGAATATGTTGCACACCCCATTTCAGTAATGTTTTTGCTTCATATTTGATTGAAAAAATAGCCATACAGGAACTTCCTTATTTTCCACCACCAAAACAGCCTGCTTTGGTGCCCTACCTTTCCTCTTGGTGAAATGTGGGCTCTGAATATTCTACCTTCACAACTTCATTCTTTATTGATCCCCCTCTCCTGCTTCCTAATTTTTTTCCTTTCTACTGTATCTTATTACCGCCAATTACTTTCACATCTAGCTACCACCTTCTTTGAAAGGGTCATTTTTGGTCATTGTGTACATTTTCTTATTTAAGGTTTTCTCATTGCATTTTACTCCAGTTTCTGTTTTAATCTTTCTCCTGACACTCCTCAAATCAAGGTTACTAGTTATCTCCATGCTGCCAAATCCAGTTGATTTTTCTGTTCTTACCTTTCTTCCCATCAGTTTTCTATACAGATGGTAACTCTCTTTTTTTCTTGGTTTCCATGGACCCTATTCTCCTGATTTTATTCTCACATGAAGTGGAATGCCTATTCCTTTTAGTAAGTATCCTTTGTTGGCTTCATCTCCTCTGTCAAACCCCTAAATATAACTCCTCACTTCAGTGCTGGGCTCTTTTGCACTCTCTCTGCATAAATGCCCTCAACTAGTTCCAAAGCTTTATTTATCAAGGATATGATAATGGTTGCCAAATCTGTATCTCTGAGCTTGACTCAGCCTCAGAACTCTAAACTTGTATATTCAGCAGCTTCCTGTCAGTCTCCATGTGACAGATGTCTTGAGCTGAACATGGTCAAACCAGAACTCTTGATCTTTCTCTATTTGCTGCCTCCCCCATCTCAAGAAACCACATAACTAGTCAGCTCACTGAGTTGCTTAAGATAAAATCTGAGTTGACTTAGTTTGACCCATCACTTCCATCAGTAAACATCCTAGGAACCATACCAATCTTCATCTTTATTGTCACCGTCGTCCTTCATCAAGCCACCATTATCTCTTCCCTGGACCCCTGCAATAGCCTCCTAAATGTTTTCCCTGTTTTTCTACTATGTCTTTTTAAAAGTAATTCAGATTATGTTACTTGCTTGCTTGACACCTACCAGTGACTTCCCATTGTACTTAGAATGACATCCTTAGACCTTGTCTTAGCCTTATACATTGAAGCCTTTTGCCTCTGTCTGTGTCTCTGACTTTACCTTTTCCCACTCTTTCCCTTCTGTATTGTGCTTCAACCATCCCTTTTTTGTGTTCCCAGAATAAATCAGACTCATTGTGACCTCAGAACCTTAGCACTATATATTCTATCCAAGATGCTTTTCCTCATCTTCCCATGGTGCTTTCTTCTTGTCATTCAGATTTTAATTTAAATAGCAGCAGAGAGAGAGGCCTACCCTGAACCTGAATACAAAGTAGCTAAGTAGCTAGTCCCTAGTCACTCTTGATACAACATCCTATTCTAATGTACCTTGTGGCACTTAATGCTTCTAGTTTATTTGTGATCAGTTGTTTTATTGTCTGTTTCTCCTCTTTCCATTTCCTGTGCACTTCCCCCAAATGGCTACAGTAGAATACCAGTGCCTAGAATAGGGCTAAACATACAGAGCAGGAGTGGAAATGTCTGGTCCACAGGCTGTATAAGGACTGAGAAATCATTTAGTCTGGCCCTGCCAAGGCATTAAGGGTGAGTTAATTAAATGTTTGACCAAATTAAATATGGCAGGCTAATTTTTAAGTTGATAATTTTGTATGGCCTGCAAATGATATACAAGATGTACCAGTTAAGAATGCAGATTTTGCCCTAACTGGTTTGACTCAGTGGATAGAGCATCAGCCTGTGGACTAAAGGGTCCCAGGTTTGATTCCGGTCAAGGGCATGTACCTTGGTTGCTGGCACATTCCCAGTAGGGAGTGTGCAGGAGGCAGCTGATCAATGTTTCTCTCTCATTGATGTTTTTAACTCTATCCCTCTCCCTTCCTCTCTGTAAAAAATCAATAAAATATATTTTAAAAAAATGCGGATTTTGTAATCAAAGAAAACACAATAATTTCAAGAGAAACATCAAAAGTGCTTTATTCAAAGTAATGTCCATTGCTAGCTACACGTTTCACTCATCTTTCAGGTAATTTGTGGATACTGTCCCAATAGAACTTTTCTTGTTTTGAGGCAAACCATTCAGAAACCCAATTGTCCACTTCTTCGTATGTTTTGAAGTGCTGCTCAGAAAGTGCATGTGCCATTGATCAGAACAAGTGGTAATCTGAAGGAGCAAGGTGTGGTGAATACAGTGGGTGGGTTAATACTTCCCAGGCAAGATATCTTAATATGTCTTTAACTGGTTTTGAAGTATGTGATGGTGTGTCATTATGAAGCAAAATTACTTTGCCGTGTCTTCTGGCCCATTCTGGTCGTTTCATGATCAAAGCATGGTTTAAAGTGATCATTTGTTGTCGGTAGCGATCAGTATTAATGGTTACACCTGGGTTTAGAAGCTCATAATACCCCACACCTTCCTAATCCCACCAAACGCAGAGCATTGTCTTCTTTCCGAAGCGATTTGGCCTTGCAGTCGATGTTGATGGTTGACCTGGATCAACCCATGATTTTGTGCATTTGGGATTCTCAAATCCACTTTTCATCGCTAGTCACAATTCAATGCAAAAAAGACTTTCTTTCTTGCCGTTGAAGCAACATTTTACTGATGACTTTTTGGTTTTCCATTTGTCTTTTGTTCAGTTGATGTAGCACCCATTTTTCTTCCTTTAAAATCTTTCCCATTGCTTGTAAACGATCGGAAATTGTTTGCTGAACAATGTTTAATCTTTCTGCAAGTTGTTTTTGAGTTTGACATGCATCTTCATCCAATAATGCTTGTAATTGTTGGTCTTCAGACTTTTTCGGTTGACCTGGACGTTTTTTGTCTTTCACATCAAAATCATTACTTTTAAAGTGTTAAAACCAGCATTCACAAGTATCTTGAGATGGAGCATGTTCACCATAAGCTTCCTGAAGCATACGATTACTTTCAGCAGCACTTTTCTTCAAAATAAAGTAATGAATTAAAACTTCCCACAAATGCTCTTTTTTTAGCACGAAATTCAACATTTTAAGCGTAAAAATATCTATGATGTTAACACCTTCACGAAATTTGACTTGTGAAGTTTTGAAGCTTGCTGTCAATACAACAAAATAGCATACATATCAAATCACATATATAGCAACATATGTGTAACAATTCCATGTATTGAAAAAAATTCGCATTAGTAACTGGTACACCTGTTACTAATTGTGCCTAAACCGGCAGGATCGGGCCTAAACCTGCAGTTGGACATCCCCTGAGGGGTTCCAGATTGGAGAGTGTGCAGGCGGGGTGAGGGACCCCCACTCTGTGCATGAATTTCGTTCACCTGGCCTCTAGTACTCTTTATATAATACTGGAAAGCAGCCAAAATCCAGAAGATATTTTTTAAAAGCACTATCTGTTGGTATTATAGCAAAAAAGCCCTAGTGAATGAGTTATTAATAAATGTTTGCAGATCTAAGAGTATTAATATAGTACTGCTAGTGAAACTAATATATGTCTTTTAATGATATATCTTAGAATGTCTATAGGCTTTGTCATTTAGAAAGCTATTTTCTTGCACTAAAGATTCCAGTGCAGTAACTGATAGACTGTATGGAAATGTATATGCTTACCCTAGATGGGGCCCAACAGTAGCCATACCCACACAATTATTTCTATAGAGGGGAGATATTTAGGGCCATGCCAAGATTTTATTTGTATTCTTTTAATGTTTCAGAGCTGATAAGGATGTAAGCAATCTAGTCTAACCTCCTCATTCAGAGGAAGAAGTGGGAGCTGAGTGTGAGTTATTCAGTTTGTAAGTGATGTCAGGACTCAAATCCCCACAGCTCCTGACCTGAATCTCTGCCAGGGATAATTGGTTTTTAATAGTTGTCTTTAGTTGGCAACAATGTACTCAGAACAAGCAGTGAGTGTGCATATCCAATGATGAATGCAGCCTTCTTTATCACTTGACTTTTCGTTCTTACCCAAACCCTACAGGAAATACTTTGCAACATTTGAACAGTAATTTTTCATGCACAGTAATCTGGTTGTTGGTAAAATGTCTGATAACTTACATAATGTGTTCGGTTGTCTTCAAAAGTTTTTCCTCACTCTCCTTCTTATCTAGCATCACTAAGCTGATGGCCCCATATTTCTCTGGCAGAACCAGAAGATCTGAACTTGAAGTTACCTATCTTTCTTTAGTTTAAAAAGAAGATTTAAAGCTGGAAGTAAAGTGTTGGAAAATAGCATGGCATTATTCTGAAGTAGCAACAACTAAGTACCAAAGAGAGAGAATTTCCATTCTTTAGGAGAAAAGGAGACCAGGTTGGGTTGGAAACTAATGGATGGGGCAGGGGAGCTAATAGTAGTAGTATTTATAGTAGAGGCAGTAGTGATAGTAGTTAGTAACCATGGTAACAATATAGCACTAACTCAAAGAGCATAGTCTCCAAATCCTTGTATGCCAGTGTGACTCTTAGTTTATCATCCTATCTAATAATAGACAAACATGGTAATTGACCGTACCTTCGCTATGCCTCCCATTGGCTAATCAACAAGATATGCAAATTAACTGCCAACAAAGATGGCAGTTATTTTGAATACATAGGCACGAAGTGGTGGAGCAAAGACTGAAGGCGGCTCTGGCCGGAGCAGCGAGGTCTTTGATGGTGGCTCCGGCCGGAGCAGCGAGGGCTGTGAAGGCGGCTCCGGCCAGAGCGAAGGCCTGGGTCCCAGGTGCCGGAGGAAAACCGGTGCCGGCAGCCAGGGTAAGGGAAGGCCTTTTGCACGAATCTTTTCGTGCAACAGGCCTCTAGTTTACTAATAAAAGTAAAAAATTAAAACATGGGTTTAGTGCATGTGAACTCTATAAGTGGAAGTTGTTATTGTAGTGTGGGTGTGGTAATATTAAATTATATCTTTGGATGGATTTATTACCACATTACTAGAATACATGAATTTAGATATATTAAGTATAATGTTATCTTGCTAATCCTATATAATAAAGAGGTAATATGCAAATTAACCCTCATGCCCTCACAAGATGGCTGCCTATGACCAGGCCAGCAGGGGGTTAGTGAGGAGAACCAAACAACTGAACAGCAGGCTGCGTGGGGCGACCAGGCCAGCAGGGGGGTTAGTGAGGGATGACCAAAGACTGAACAGCAGGCTGCATGGAGTGACCAGGCCGGTGGGGGGGCCGTGAGGGGCAACTAGGCCATCCAGAGGGCAGCTGGAGGTGACCAGACCAGCGGGGGAGAGGGGCAGTTGGGGGTGACCAGGCCAGCAGAGGGGCCAGTAAGAGGTGACCAGGCCGGTGGTGGGGATGCAAGAAAACATCCTATGTGTTTGAGAATTGAGTTGTTTCTGTGAATTTGTTTTCACTATAGACTTAGTGTATCATCTTAAAGCAAGCAGTGAAATGATGAAATTATTTATTATGTTTCTTGTAATCTAGTAATAAATTGCTAATGACTTCTAGAGAGTTTCTTACCTGGCTATAATGGAAACTTTGAAATAATGTAAGGTGTCTGATTAAACAGGTTGACATAATATAATACTGTGCACATGTGTTTGGTAAGGCTTTGTTTTGGTCATTATACCTGATGATATGATGACACATAAAACCACCAGGTTCTAAGCATAGTAAAGAAAGAGAGAAGGAAGAGTTAAAATTTTAATAGTAATATTAAAATCTCAAATGTTTATAGTGTTTTTTTATATTTATAGTTTGGAAAGCATTGCTGTAATATATATTTCATTTTACCTTCACTTATTCTTTCTCTAATTTCTTACTTTCTTTATGTAGTTCTGAGTTTCTAACCTATATGTATCATTTTCCTTCACTCTGAAAAACTTTCAACTTTTCTTGCAAGGCATGTCTTCTGGCAACAGATTCCCTGTTTTTCTTTGTCTAAGTTTTTATTTTTCCTTTACTTTTGAAAGATGATTTCGCAGGATACAGAATGCTAGGTTTGTGAGGTTTTTTCCTTTTAATACTTTAAATATTTGAAATGCTTGTATGGTTCTTCTTGCATGGTTTCTAAGAAGTTAAATCTAATTCTGATATTTACTCCTCTGTAGATAACTGTTTTCCTCATTTCGCTTCTTTCAGGATTTTTTCTTTACTTTTCTGTTGTTTGAAAATTATATGACTAGGTGTAGTTTATTTTTAGCATTTATCCTGATTGCTATTCTCTGAGCTTCCTGGATCTGTGATTTGGTGTCCAACATTCTTTGAGAAACTGTACTAAATAAGATGAGAACCCGAAGTTTAGAGATAGACAAATGTCCAAATTTTATGAAGGAAAATGTAAGTGGATTTTGAATACTGTGTCATTGAACTTGACATGAATTCTATGCAAAATTCAAATGGGATTTTTTTTTTAATGACTTCTTTTTCAAAGTGTTAACATTGCTTACTAGTTGCCTACATGGGTTCCCAAAGAACAACTCCTGTCAGATTAAGCTTAATGGTCAAGATTCTTAGCTATCCTCTGGTTAAGATGTAGACAGGTGTGCCTGATGATTCGATTGTTAGGTGGATTGTGAGCTGGATAGATAGCTTTACCCAGAGAATACAGTTAATTGAATTGATACCAATATCAAAGGAGTTTGCTGCATTCTTCAGGGCTCAATCCTGGACTTTGTTCTTTTCAGCATTTTTATAAACTGGGCACATGAATGTCATTTTGTTCAAATTTTTAAATGACCAAACAATGAAGATTAGTTAAGACATTGCATGACAGAATCAGATCCTCTGAACATGTTATACACAACATACCAACAAATTGGATAAAAATAAAAATCTGAAATAAGTTCCTCAACTGCCATGAATATAATAGCACAAAAGAAAGTGATTGAGGGCTGGGTGTGAATTAGTGGTCTGCTGGGAGAGTCATGCTCTACTTATTAGGCCATGTGTTCTGTATGGCTGTATCATGGAGAATAGGGTTAAGTGGATAGATGCTACAAGTTGCCTGAAGAGGCTGTTCTAGCAACTTAAGTGTTCAGTTGAAAATAATTACTTTGTTACTATAAATGATGCTTTCTTTAAAATTATTTAGCTAAGCAAGGTAAACTTATCTATACTGGATAGGATTGAAAAGTATAGAGTGTGAAGCATATTATGTTAAACTTCTGAAAATTATATATAGTTAAGGCTGATAATTTCTTATTTCAGAAGGTTATTAAAGAATTGATATCTGTGATGGTAGGCTGATTGCTTAAATCTGACGGAGACAGTAGTTATTAAAAAGTATGGATAGATATGTGTTCTTAAAAATTATATATCTGTATAGTTAACAAAAAGTGAACTCAACTAAGTTATGAATTCTTTATGTAGTTATAGAAGAAATGATCTTATAGGAATAGTTTGAGAAAGGAATGAGTGAGTGAATGTTTTATTTTCTTGGTTATAGAGAGATAGACTTTTGAGTTAAGAATCTATCTAGTAAATACAGGGTTTTTTTTTTATCCAGTCCTACATAGCATTTTTTTTGTATGAAAGAGAATGATGGTTTGGAATATGTAAGTGTCACTTGAGCTACTGAGAATTAGAAGAATAGTATATGTAAATTGTAACTGATAGTGTAGACTCAGGGGAAAAACATTATCATTAGGCTTTCCTTGGTGCAGTGGTCTAATGCTCAGCAGTGTAGGTGAGGGGAGTAAAATGTACTCATAAAGACTTCCAGGCCTGCCCCACTTCTGCTAACAGGTGCACATTAACAGTAGCTAGCAAATAAATGTCAAAAGAAATTATTTTTAAAAAGTGTCATTTCACATGAAGGAGTTAAATGGTTAAGAACAATTACATTAAGATTATATTTATACTAGAGGCCTGGTGCACAAATTCGTGCATGAGTGGGGTACAGTTGGCCCGCCTCGATGGGGGCTGATCAGCGCCAGGCCAGGCTGGCTTGGGGCAGGGGGCTGTGGGAGATCAGCCAGCCAGCCCTGCCCCCAATCGGGGGAGGGGCAATTGGGGGCTGAACTGGCTGGGAGAGGAGTCATTGGAAGTTGTGGGGGCCAATTAGGGCCCCCATTGGGCTGGTTGGCCGCCGCAGTGCACCTCATAGCAACCAGTCATTCCGGTTGTTCTGCCATTCTGGTCGCTTGGCTTTTATATATATAGTCACTATTTTGAGGTACTAATATGTAAGGTCTGTCACTGTGAGCTCAATAATCATGTTTACTTGTTTTTTTAATACGATAATAAATGTTCTAAGCTTCATTACACTATGCTTCACATGCTTTATTACACTAACTTTATACAAAATCTGTATAATTGAGTTTTAAAGGCTTGATTGATTTAAGAAAAATTAATACATCTGATTATTTACTTTAAAGCTACAGAAGAAAGACGATCAGCAATTAGAACCTAAAAAAAGCACCAGCCCTAAAAAAGCTGCAGAGCCGACTGTTGATCTTTTAGGACTCGGTAAGTAATGAAAAGTTCAAGTCACCATTATAGTTACAAAACAATGGAAACCTTTACTTCAAATGAACATAATAGCTTTATTATCAGTATGCTAAAAGATAACTGTTAACTGAATTTGAAAATGTTATGATTACTTTGCTGAGTTCCCACAAAAAAGGAAGTCTTTAATAAGGTTGCTAGTCTCTGTCAGCACTGTCTTCTTGGAAATCCAAGTAATGAGTTCCTTGGGGAAAGAAAAGATATCAAAGTAACCTTCAAAGGCTTGGTAGATGGTGACATTTCAACATTTAAAATAAAGAATAGATTCATTCCCCCAGGCCCCTCTCTAACTGAGTCTGTGTTGGGGATGGGGGCTGAGGAGAGGTCCTCTAGCAAAATAATTCTGGGATAGCCTTGTTATAAAATGTGCTGGTGTAAAGAAAATTTAATCTTTGTTAACTGAAGCATCACACTTTATACCTATATCTACTAGCTAGGTTCATTTTATATACCTGATAAGGCTCATTTTAATTTAATGTTGTATTTATTCTCATGGCTAATAGATATATGTTGTCTGCCTGGTAAGTAACCAGACTTTCATTCGAGGATTGATTGTACTGTGCTTATCTACCAATATTGTCAGCTCTTTTTAAAATTTTCTTCTCTTCTAAAATAGCTTGATAAATGGTGATTTTTAGTAATATTTGAGCCTTTAAGCAGTAGTTAATTAAAAACATGTTTTTTAGTTTGGAGAAAGATTAACAATTAAAAGAAAATAATGACAGTTGAAGGGTAGAGTTGAACTTCATACACTGCTTTTCTGAAAATTGATCTTAGTTCTTACTGGGTAAATTGTTTTCAGTTTCAGGCATTACAATTGAACATTTTATTCATTTCTTAGGAAGCTGATATAACATGCAAATATACAACCTAGGGTTAAAAATCTCCTATGGTGGTAAAAATAAGCAGTATATTAAAATATTTAAGAACTGTAATTTTGAAAATAGAGTTTAAGTCCAGGGCTCTAAATATAATTATGTTGCATTCTAGTCCTCATTATTTCTTTGAATTATTTCCTTTGATGTAGATGAGATAAAAGAAAAAAGACAGTACTAAAGTAAGAAAAAAATCTTACTAAAACTATATGCATCTTTGTCCTCATTGCAGCATTTTCTTTCCAGTCTAGGTGCCTGGTTTATAACCTAGAAATGTAGAATATAAACTAGACCTGACTCTCTTCCTACAGACCAATTCACTCATTCAACAAATGCTCATTAAGTGTCTATTATGTGTCTAGGCACTATTGCAGGAACTAGGGAGATAGCTATGAAAGAAAATAGATAAAAATGCCTAAGGTCTTTGTGTTTTCATTCTATCTGAGGAGACAGTGAATAAACAGTTCAGTAACATATATCATGGGTTATATGTGGTAAGTGTTATAGAGAAAAGAAGCAAAAATAAGGTTAGGGGTATTCACTGAGATAACATAGGAGCAAAGACCTGAAGAAACTGGTGCAAGAGCATTCTAAGTAGAGAGAACAGCAAGTGCAGAGCCTCTGCAGTAGCAGCTGACTTGATATGTGCAAGGACCAGCAAGGATGACAGTGTGGCTAGAGGGGAATGATCTGGGGTGGGGGAGGAGGGTTACAGTGGAGAGGAATAAGGGGTGAAGAGAGAGGCAGGCAGATTGCGACTTTGACTTTTACTTTGAGTGTCCTGGAAATATATTAGAAGGATTTGAGCAGAGAAGTACATGATCAAACTATTGTAGCTACTGTGTTAAGAGTAAATTGTAGCAGGGCAAGGCTGGAATCAGGGAGACCAATAGGTGAGAGATGAGGATGGCTGAGAGTAGGTGGTGGCATTGGGAATTAAAAAGAGTAATCAAGTTCTGGATATATTTCAAAGATAGTGCCAATAGGATTTGCTGACAAATTGAAATTATAGGTTTATTTTGGGAATAAACGTGTAGAACAGGTAAATCTGATTATTCAGGACAAGAAAAATTACTATAGCAGTGTCTTCAAGAGCAAAAAGGGGAATAGGATCTAGTAGACAAATGGAGCGACTGGCCTTAGTTACTCAACTGTTACTGGAATAATGTTGCATAGCAAATAACACCCAGAGCTCAACTTATATCTCAGCTCTGTGGGTGAAGTCAACTAGGACATCTCTGCTAGAACATTTGATGTTTTCTGCCTTTCTCACAGGAATAAGTGTTTCCTTCTTAATCTCAAAGTCAATACCAACGGTTTTAGGGCTTGGTAATTGCTGCCCATGCTACATAGCAGACAACGCCAAAGTCTCGGTGGCTTGTATCAGTTAATGTTTATTTCTCTCCCTGCAAGTCCTGAGACAGCTCTCTTTTAGACAACAGGAAAATTTCAGGAAATGGTCTTGAGGGGAGAACTTATGCTCACTTAGGGCATGAAGGTAAAGGGAATGTTTGAAGAAGAGGTTAAGGATATATAGAGGAATTTGCTGGTGACTGACAGTTTTAGATCATACACTGGAGGGGTTCCAAAGGTGGGAGGAGGGGTCGCATAATAGGGTAATAGTTAAGATCATTTTTTAGTACAGTCATGTGCCACATAATGACTTTTTCGTTGCTAACGGACCATACACACAACAGAGGTCCCATAAGATTATAATGGAGCTGAAAAATTCCTTTTCCTAGTGACTTCATAGCCATGGTAATGTGTTAGCGCTTGTGCATTGCTCATGCATTTGTGGTGTAAACAAACCTTCATTGCCAATCATATAAAAGTAGGGCACGTGCAATTATAGTAGTAGGCTGTATCATCTAGATTTGTGTAAATACACTCTATGATGTTTGCACAACAATAAAATCTCCTAACAACACATTTCCCATTGTGAAGCAGTATATAACTATAATTAGATCTTCCCTTTAAATGAGATTTTGGTGAGCCCACACTCTTATCTTCAACCTGATGACTCAAGCTAACCCTACTTTTTTCACCTCACTTTTCCTGGTCTACTCCCAATCCCAAGGACAAACATAAAATGCTCTCTCTATACTTTATAGCAAGGATCAGCATTTTTTTTGTTTTCCTGAAAAGGGCCAAGTATGTTGACTTTGCAGGCCATGTGGTCTCTGTTGTAAACATTCAGTTCTCCCATTGTGTGCAACTATGTCACTCTTCATTTCTTCTTGGTTCTTTTTCATTTCCTCTTGATTCTTACACATCTTGTTGAATTTGTCTTCCATCCTTTTCAGCGTCCTTTTCACTATTGCTCTGAATTCTTTCTCTGACAAATTGCTTGCCTCCATTTCATTTAATTTATTTTTTAGTGATTCTTCCCTTTCTTTTGTATGGGAGCCTTTCTTTGTCAACCCATTTTTGCTCCTCTCAGGGTGTCTGGTTATGTGTCTGACTCTTTACCATGTTGACCAAAAGGCACAAAATACAACTCATCAAGACACGATACAGAGGGAACAAAACACGAATGTATTCATGACAGCTCTAACCCCAAATAAAGATGCCCACCACAGAAAAGAGAATTAGGGGAGATAAAAGGAAAAGGTAAGAGAGAAAAAAAGAGAAGAAAATAGAAGGGGAAATAACATATATGGGGAGAAAACTCCACAAAAGCAACAAATAAACTAAAAAAAAAAAGCAACCAAAAACACCCAGAAAAAAAGGGGGGAGCTGAATCTGAAGAGGTAGAGCTTATTTCAGAAGGTAAGGTAAAGGAATTGAATGAATGTGGGGGAATGGCTATGATTCAGTATAGAGGAGGTAGAACGAGAATGAGTGTATAAGAGGAAAAGTAAAAAACAAAATACTCAATAAAATACAAAAATTAATTTAAAAAATATAAAGTATATATATATAAGAAGAAAATTTCCCCTTTCTTTAATTCATCTATTTTTGGAAAAGAAGAATATAGAATAGAGAGCAGATAGGTCTGAGTTTTGTGAGTGAAACTAAGCAATTAGTTGAAGAGAGCAAGGGAGGAGAGGAAAAACAAAAGCATAGAATAAAAACAAAAACAAACAAAAAAAACAACAAGAAGAAAAAAAATTGGCTATTGCAGAAAGAAAAAAGAGAAGGGTACATGGACTTGGAGCAGGAGAGAGGAAATTATATATATGAGTAAGCCAACAGAGACTACTATAATAGTAATGTGTCAAAAAAGCAGATAAAGAAGGTCAGTTTTTAATAAAGAGTAAAAAGAGAGAAAAACTAAAGCAAGGACATGAGAAGAGAAACAGGATGAAAAGGAGAAGTGAGGAAGAAAAGGTTGGCAAAAAGGAAAAAAAGAGATAAAGTAAAATAATGCTTAAAAATAAAAATAGAATGTAGAGCACTAATCCAAAAGAAATAAAAGGTTAAAAAAAACTCCAATATAATAAAAGGCTAATATGCAAATAGACCGGTTGGTATGATGTGCACTGACCACCGGGGGCAAACTCTCAACACAGGAGTTGCCCCCTGGTGGTCAGTGTACTCCCACAGGGGGAGTGCCGCTTAGCCAGAAGCTGGGCTCATGGCTGGTGAGCGCAGCTGCCATGGCGGCCAAAACCCCTCCTGCCACCACAGCAGCTCTAAGGACCCCTTGGGGGATGTCCGACTGCTAGCTTTGGCTCACTCCCAGCAGACATCCTCCGAGGGGTCCTGGACTGTGAGAGGGCTCAGGCCGGGCTGAGGGACTCCTCCCACCCCAGTGCACAAATGTCATGCACCAGGCCTCTAGTAATAATAAAAAAAAATAATAAATTTAAAAAATAATAAAAGAAAAGAAACTTTAACTTTTTAAGTAAAAGAAAGAAAATAAAATGAAGTAGTGAAGTGTCATTTGCTTCAGCTGAGTATTAATGTCCCATGGGGGCTGGTTTAAGACCCCTCTCTACTGTTCTGTCTGCCACGTCTCAGTTTCCTGTTACATAACACTGTGTTGAAGTTCCCAGCAACCCACCACTCCAGTGTGTCAGACTCCTCCACCTTGGTTTCAGGCAGGCAGGATCAATCTTACCACTTTTTTTTCCTGCCTGCTTTCGGTCGTATTTACACAAGTGTCTATTTCTGACAAGGGCTCTAGGTTGCTGTGTTGCTATATTAGTTTCCGGAACCAAATGGCTTCTCAACCCAGTCCCTGAGGACTCCTTGGGTGTATTCAGAATCCTTGTTTCTCTGCCGAGACCAAGACTGGGTGCGGCTGCACTGCTAGAAGAAGGCCAGTCCTCGAAAAAAGGCAGTTCAGGGTTGGAGGGACTGTACTGTCCCGGAGCTGGCTTCCCGGTCAGCTCTCCCTATTTTGCTCCCCAGCTTCCACAAAACCACCTTCCCCCTTCATCACAGTCTCAGTGAGTGTTTGTAATTGAAAGATCCTATGTACTGGGTTTTGCGAATAAAAGCAAGTAAAATATAAAGACAGAGCAATCATGCCGCTGCACATCTCTCTCCCCCCAGCACTGTACTGTACGGCCGGTGCAGAACTTCAGGCTGCGTTTCTGGGCACAGCCTCCCACGGCCTCTTAAGTGGACTAAGATCTAGAGTCCCGGCTGCCGGCAGCCCTGCCGACCTTCCACAGTTGACTGTTACACTTGTCCCCAAGGAATGCGGGCTTGGTGCAGCACAGTTTCCTTCTGACCCTCTAGTCCCTGTTGGCGCGTCTCTCTCTCCAGCCCAGATCCCCAACCCACCATTCTCCAGGCATCCTCTGTCCTTTGGGGCCACGGATTGTCTCACCAGCTGTGTTTAATTTGCCAATTCCAGGTGGATGTTACTCGATTCAGCTGTTCCTTCTGCCCCGTGAGAAGGTGCAGGACCCATCCACCTATTTGGCTGCCATTTTGTCTATCTCTGAACAACCTTTTTAGGAGCCCAGGGCTGGGGAGGTTGGAGTCTCAGTGTGGGTTCGCAGCCGAGGCAGCTGGTCCCTGGGCATTGTAGTTGTAGGGTCCCGGGAGGTATCCGAGGTCTCCCCAGGTGGAGGTGAGGGTGGGCTCTCGGTCACAGTTGCTTTCCCATTCAAGATGGCGCGGTCTCTGTGGCAGAGCCGGCTTCCCCGGGAGAGATTTCAGTAGCAATAGAGGCTGCCCAGCTAGGGGAGCCTGGTCCACCACCCCCCAACAGTCCTGTGGAATATAACTGCCCTCACAAATACAGACACACACCCCCCGAACGTCCGTCCATGCACTTCCCTTTCGCTCCCTCACTCACACTCTCTTCGTCACTGCTGTTCTGTCGGCCGCCATCTTCAATCAGGATTGACTCAAATTTTGAAAGAAGTTCTGTGGTGGGTTAAATGCTATCAAATAGCATTGCATGCTACAGAGAAGTCATTCATGAAAAGAAGAGTCAGTCAATATGGCAAACTTCATTGTGGTCTTATTTTAAGAAATTGCCACAGCCACCCCAGTCCTCAAGCAACCACCACCCTGATCATCAGCAGCCATCAACATGGAGGGAAGCCCTTCCATCAGCAGAAAGATTGATGTGCTGAAGGCTCAGGTGATGGTTAGTGATTTTTAGTAATAAAGTATTTTTTTTAAGTGTATTTTATTGATTTTTTACAGAGAGGAAGGGAGAGGGGATAGAGAGTTAGAAACATCAATGAGAGAGAAACATTGACCAGCTGCCTTCTGCACACTTCCTACTGGAGATGTGCCTGCAACCAAGGTACATGCCCTTGACTGGAATTGAACCCGGGACTCCTCAGTCCACAGGCCGACACTCTATCCACTGAGCCAAACCGGTTAGGGCAGTAATAAAGTATTTTTAAGTTAAGACATGTACATTGCTTTTTTTTTTTAGACATAATGCTATTGCACACTTAACGGACTATGATGTAAATAACTTTTATGTGCACTAGGTAAACAAAAAATCAGTGTGACTCAATTTATGTGATACTCATTTTATTGTGGTGGTTTGAACTGAACCTGCGATACGTTCAAGGTATGCTTGTGAAGGATTAGATAAAAGTTTCCTCAGTTTTTTCTTAATGGAAAAGCTCAAGGAATATACAGTTGGGGGCAAGTTTTAAAGTTTTTCATTCATGCTTATATTTCAGGGACAAAAACTTATCACAAGGGTCAAGTTAAAATGGGTTGACAGTGCTAATTAATCAATCAGTATATAACATACCTAATTGTCTAGTAATGTATATTCCAGTTTTATATAATGGAAGAAATAATGCCATTACCCTTTTTTTGTCTAAATTTTTTTGTTTCCAAGCGACTTTTTGGGACAGAAACTAAAGAATAAAATAGCAGTAGAAAGTGCTCTACTGACTTTAAAGCAGAGAATTCCTGTGGAGAAATTTCTATTTCTCAAATTCCATATGCTGTAAAATAAAACAAGTTTGGTAATGAGCTGACTAGAAGAATACCAGACTTAGCAGAGGCAGGCCTGGAAAACTGCCAGTGTCTTGAGCTATGCATTGACCAGACCAGGAGGATGGGTATATACTTGTGTGCACATCTTCTTCAGGGGAGGGGTAAAGAGAAGCAAGACTCTAGTACAAGTGCCTGAAGTAATTTTATAGTCTGTTATGTTTTTCATATATGGTTTAAAACCTGATAAAAATTTACATTGCTTTTGCTCAGAAGAGTGTGTTCAGTGAGCTATTATAAACTATTACCACTCTTTCAAAGAGGAGGGGTCTTAGGAATTGGTTTTATTTTTGATAATCACACCTATGCAGGAGAGAAAATGCAGATAAGTGAATATATTGCTATTAGAGAACTGGCAGTAGGCAGATAACTTGCTGGCACCAGAAATTGGTGGTGAGGGGGCAGGATCTCCATGATATCCCAAACTTTAGGAGCGAGCACTTCTTGGTAGTGCTAAAACAGCACAGAACCTCTGGTGGACAGGATAGCAGAGAGATAATATTTAGGTGCTTCATGGAGTGAAAACTGACATGTAAATGACACTACTTCTGATTGCCTAAAAGTGGCTTAAACATATAAGACATTTAATTGTCTTACTAGATGAGAAATCTAGAGGCCTTGTGGCTTAGGGCCGTGCATTATTGAAACAGTGAGGTCTGGAGTCACACTTCTCTTTCCTTCTTCCCATTCTGCCACCCTCAGCACAGCAGTGGCTTTAATCTTTAGGTTTGTACCCTCATGGTCAACAAATGGCTGGTACAGCTCTCAGCACCTCATCCTCACAGGACCACATCCAAAGGTGTTGTTTTTTATACAAGTTTCTTTTCTTGGGAAGAACTTTTCCCAGAAAATTTCCCCAGCACTGTTCTCAGGGTTCTCCTGGCCAGAACTGTATTATATGAGCTCACTTTAGTTGTAATGAGGCTAGGAAAATAATATTCATCCTCTAGAGTGGGAGGCAGGCTCTGCCATCAAGAAGCACCACCCAGGGCTTTGACAGCTGTAGTACCTGGAACAGGTGCATTGCCACCTTTACAGCCCTTACAACCCTTCAGGATAGTAGACGGTATTTCACACACTCACTTTTCCCCTCCACTTTTCCTTATCTGGGAAATGGGAGTCAGAACCCCTCTGTGGTTGATGGTGGAATAAGTGAATAAATAAATGGGAAACACAGTAACTGGTGTGCAGTGCTGGGCCGAGACTATAACCTGAACACCAGGTCAGAGGAGGTCAGTAAGAGGTAACTTGGGCATGAAAACCAGGACCGCAAAGCGTGGTCTTTGGCTAGTGGAGGATTTGTAGCTGCCTGAAAAAATGAGGAAACTGGGCAACCTCAAAGAAATCTAGTCTGTCACCATTTGTTAAACATTTAGGAAGAAATTTGTATTATACAATTTGGTATTTCATATTTATATATGTCTTATCTTTTTGAGGCTTTAAAATGGTATAGAAATATTTTATAGATATTTATATTTATATAAATTAAGATATTTAAAACTATGCGTTCTATGAAGTTTACTTCTTAAACCACTTCTTAGCAGTCTTAAGACAACAATGTGTGTATCTCCTGAACGACGGAGAGTGCTGCTGGGCTCCTCCGCACAGTACTGTCGTGCCCGTTCACACAAGCATCCCTGCTTCAAAGCCGGCAGGTTACACGGAGGGGCTTGGAAAAGGAGCGGTGAGCAGAACAGAGGCTCAGGTCGCCTTTTCAGACCACTTCAGTCATTTTAGTTAGCTAGCCTTAAAATTACCCATTTAGCATTAAGAAAGATTAACTGAAAATAAAAGCAAATAGTTCCACTTAACTCTCAGGCACCTATATTTATTTAAGCACTTGAAAACAGTCTATAGCTTGAAAATTTTTATATGCTTCAAATGGACATTTGTGACTTGAATTTACAAGGTAACACATGAAAGTTTATTTCACTTATAAAGCAAGTTATGTTTTAACATAAAGGAACTACAAGTAATATTTTTATTAAGGAAAAAGCTTTAAATGGTTTCAGGAGTAGAAAATAAAAAGGGTTCTTTGAGTAACATGAAAATTTATAAAGCTTTAAGAAGACAGAGTTTTTCCATTAAGGAGAGTACCACTGCATCTCATGGAAGCAGCCTTCTTTCATCATTGCTGTCTCCATTTAAATTCATTCTTAGGATAACGCCTCAATAGTCATTGATGAAGAATTAGACTTGGCAGTTTTCACTGTAGCAGGGGTGCACTCAAAGCTGAATGTCCATGTTCAGTCAAAAGTGGTAATGAAAAACATCACATCCATTTCCTTATCATAATCTTATCTGCCTTAAACTAGGTTAGCAATACATAAAATCTCATGTTGCTCTTTGACATTTTTTTTTATTATTTGTGCAAATAGATTATGACCAGCTAATGCCTCTGACATTCAATAAAGGATGAATTCAATTAATATTTATTGAGCCCCAGCAGAGTTCATGGAACTCTAGTAAATACCAGAAAAATGCAGTTGTGTGTGCAAGTGGGGGATGGGGTTGCAGTCTGGAAACTAGAAGACGGGGTTATTGCTGAGGGAAGAAGTGGGATCTGTTAGAGAATTGGTTTTGAGAATTCAGCTTGAAATCTGGAATAATGCTAAAACTCCCAATTTAAATTATATTTTCTTCAAGTCAGAGAGTAATTTTCTTGCTGCTGCTAAGTTAGAGGGAGGAGTAAGTGAAGTTTTTTGTGCCCACTTGTTCCAAGTAAAATCTAATGTGTTATGGAGGAATGAATGAGTAGTGGTTGGAAAGTTAAGCACCTTCCCAGATAAACACAGCTCTTGGTGCCTCACCTGTGTAAAGCACCAGGTTATGTTTTAATATAAAGAAACTCCAAGTAATAATTTTATTAAGGAAAAAAGCTATGAGTGGTTTCAGGAGTAGAAAAGAAGCTTTAAATGGTTTTGGGAGCAGACAGCTTCGGAGTTCCAGTCAGGTGCTGTGATAGCACACTTGGAACCCATTTGTAGGAGAGGAGAGTAAGATGTGCTCTGGCCCCCGGGGTTGCTGGTAGAGGAGACTAACCCATGCAGTTGCCTGGGCTGCTGTGGACAGAGGGACTGTGAAGGACACAATTCTGATTTAGAGAGATAATCCCATCTGTCACTGAAGGACCGGAGAGAGGAAGCCACGGGTAAGGATCCCAGTCAGGATCGTAGCAGTTGCAGTGCCATAGTTGAACAGTCTTGTGGAATCTGGCTGTAAAAACATAGGAGGAGGAGCTAGCCCAGCCGTGGGCAAACTACGGCCCGCGGGCCGGATCCGGCCCGTTTGAGATGAATAAAACTAAAAAAAAAAAGACCGTACCCTTTTATGTAATGATGTTTACTTTGAATTTATATTAGTTCACACAAACACTCCATCCATGCTTTTGTTCCGGCCCTCCGGTCCAGTTTAAGAACCCATTGTGGCCCTCGAGTCAAAAAGTTTGCCCACCCCTGAGCTAGCCAGATGTCAAGAGCAGGGGCTACTGGCTCTTCAAGAGAATGTGGCTCTAGACTCAAAGGGAGTCTGCTGCTAAATGAGGCAGTGGTTAAGCAGGGCAAGGACTGAAGAGGGATTTTGTAGGCAGATCACTGGTACTTTTCAAAAATAGTGTCATTACTTCACTTTTACTCCCAACAGAAGTAGGATCAATCACCTGACTTGTTTCCACCATGGCTGTACTGTCATCAAGAAATCCTCTCATAATCTGTGTTTGGAAAGCGTTTCAATTCATCAATCATTTACTGAGCATTTGCTTTGTGCCAAGCATTAAACTAAGCTGCACTCCCTCTTCCTGGTGAGAGGCTACGAAGGATTGGACAGTGGCTCTGGGCATAAACATGATTAATGCCAGGATGGAGTACAGAGGCCTACAGCATACTGAGGCATGCCTGCGACCTAAGTATAGTCAGATGCCATTAAAAACTAAAGATTATTTATATATATATATATATATATATATATATATATATATATATATAAAACCTTAACATGCAAATAGAACAAATGGCAGAACAACCGAACAACCGGTTGCTATGACTTGGCTGACCACCAGGGGTTGCACGCGGAACATGGTGGGCATTGGCAGCAGGCAGCAGAGCATTGAACATGGTGGGCATCGGCTGTGTTGGGATGGTGGAGCAGGTGAGGGGGTGCCAGACCAAGGCACGCGCCGGTCGCTGTTAAGGGGATGAGCCTCTGGTAGTTAATGAAAATTCTTTGCTCCTGCATGCCACGGTCCTGCCAGGTGCTTGCACCTGCTTCCAGTGCTGGCCCTGCTCACACCTGCTGCCAAAGCCGCCACTTGCATTTGCTGCTGGTGCCCGGCGCCAGCTCCAATCACTTGGTACTAGCAGTGGCTGCTGGCCTCGATCGCCCCTCAGGACTTCTCCACCTCCCCCTGCTCCTGAGGGGTGATTGGGGCTGGCAGCAACTGCTTGCAGCCACTGCTGGTGCCGGCCCCAAATGCTCAGCACTGTCAGCGGGTGCAAATGGGGCTGGCACGGTCAGCATGTGGGAGTAGCGGCAATGGGAGTGGGGACGTGGAGGGTGGGCCGAGACCCACCCCTGTGTCCACCGCAGCCTCACAGCCCACAGTTCCTTTCAAGGTGGGCCCCTGGTGACATTATAAAGGCACTTGGCAAGGCTGCCACTTTGCATGCAGCCTCGGCCTTTAGTAGTAGGCCTGAGTGACCAGATGTGGGTGATGTGGCCTACAATGGAAGTGGTGCTGCATCTTGTGGGCTCCACAGTCATTTGTTGCCTCAGAAGGGAGGTCAGCCAACTACTGTGGCTGCAGTTGGTATAAAGCCTACCCCCTGCCCCCAAGGCCTTCCATAGAGAGGAAGAGGCATCTGTTTGTGCTTGGGGCACCAGGAGAAGCTTCTCAATCTGGTTATAGCAGCTGAGTTTTCCAGGTGCAAGACCAGACTTCTGTTGAAATCTTAGGCTTATTGTGTAAATCTTAAGGTAATGTGATGGTTAACCTGAGATGCTTTGTGTCTGATCAGAGTTCCTGGCAAAGTACTAGTGTTAAAAGTGTGTTATAGAAATGCAAAGTGTTATTTCCCATCAGTTTATAAATTATTGTTCAAAGGAATTTGAAATGTGCCAAGAAGAAGCCACTAAATAATGTTGTAAATACTTTACCTTCACTCATTTGGATTATTGGTATCAGGTGAGTTCTGGCATAGCCACAGTTAATAGAATCAATGGTCTCATTCACCATATTGAGGATTTCTCAGTGGTAGAGATTGGCCTTCATGACTTTGTCATATTTGAAATGTTACCTTCTTTTTAAGCATCTATCAGTGTCATGGTGTGAAATAGGCCAGTAAATGCATGCTGGGAATGCCGTATGTTCATGTGAGATGCAGCATTGCTTTAACAACTTTTTTTCCTTTAACTCAAATCATAACCTTTTCTTATAAACGTGTGTTATGTGTGCAGTTTAAAAATGATCTACTAACTCAGTGTTCAGATAAAACACTAGTATGAAATCTTAAGGTAACATAGAAAATGGTTACCCACAGCAACTAACTAGGCTTGATGTCCTTGCCTTGAAGATCGAAATTCCTTCTTCATTTTACTGCATTGTCCTAATTTCTTCTGTTTGCTCATTGCCTATTTAAGGGGTCCTTTGTGCTTCATTATCATTTTTTATGATGTTGTCCCAGCTAAATTTCTTCCATTTGCCTTAGGCTTTTCTTGTACTTTGGGTCTCCCATTATTTTTATTGTCCACCAACCACTATTTCTGCATACTGATTAAAAGGGGTTGCTGCCTCCTCCTGCTGCTGGCTGCTCCTGCCACCAGTCTGTAGCTGAGCCAGGAACACTACATGAGGTGCATGTCTGGTGAATTCTGATGCTATGCACAGACATCCACTTCTCTCTTAGCAGGCACTGTGTGGATTAGTCTGAGCTTCCCCCCACTCTGGAGGAGGTTTCCATTTGTTTGGGTGTGTGCACGTGTGTATTTTGTGCACACAAAATGTAATCCATGCGGACTTAAATATTTTTCTTAAGCTGTTTTATTTGAATAAGCTTATTTCTAAATTTTTAAATTATATATATATATCTCGGAGAAACTGTTTTCAACATCTTGGTATTCTGTTGCTTTTGTGGCCTCTGAGCTTTTAATCATTAGTCAGCAAATTAGTGGACCCTGGATCAGAAGGATTCATTGAACTCCCAGTGATTTGTGAATATTGTTGACTGATTGATTATACACCACACTTGGTTCCCTCAGCCCAGTCGGCTCAGTGATGACCATATCCTCCTGCATCCCTCACTGTAAACTGAGAAGACACTGGGCTTGGTAAGAGGAGAGTGGAGTGGGGGAGACGCCGAGGAACTGTGAGTGTGGTGCTCAATGGTTTCTGCACTATTTCTGTCCCTGCTTCTCTAACTTAGTAGAAATAATTATGAACTATTTAAAGGTTGGTTTTTATTTTCAGAATTTTAAGTGATTTATTTTTAACTAGGGTCAGCGTAAGTACCTGAGTTTTGATGATATGTGGTTTAAGGAAAAGAGCACTCACTAGCCTGGAGGTCAGAAGACTTTACAGTGCGGGTTTTTCCTACTGAACTCTAGGGATGTGACATTGAGCAAGTGTTTTAATCTCTTTGTGCCCTGGTTTCTATAACTGGAGATAATGGAAAGAGATGCCCTTCTCATATTTCATGGAGACAAAAATGATAACGTAAATATTCTATAAAAATGTGTAGGAAACATGATGGTGATGATGATGATAATGATAAAGCCTTTGAGTGTCCTTTTCAAATACTGAAAATCAAGAACAACAAAGTGAATTGAAACTACCTTTTTTAAAGAATGTATTTTGCAAGCCAACTGTAGTCAGTCAAATTAACAGACATTGAAATCCATTGGGAAAACCCACTGGAAACTTGTATTTACTGACTTTTGCAAGGCTGAGTTTTCAGTTAGGTTAAAGGTTTGTTTTTCAAAAATTCTGTGACTGCTTAGCTTTTGTAGTAACAAGGAAAATTGATGGGGTGAAATCCATCATATGAGGGGATCATATGGGTAGAAGAATGGGTTAAAGAGAACACAGGGCAAGTATTTGGTAGGTGTGGGAACAGAGGAGAATCACCTGTGCCTATCACGTGGCTGTAGAGAGGGAAACCTGGTCAGGCCCGTAAGAAAGTGTTTCGGAGCTAAGAGAAAATTCTCCCCATCACTTGAACACAGTGTCAGCCTGGCCACACGATTGTTGTCCCTAAGCAGATGCTCCTCTCATTCTGAAGGATTCCGGAGTCCCTTGGACTGACATTGTGAGTTAACTTTAATGGATGCTCCTCTAATTGTGGTAGGTGGTTACAAAGAGAGCCCAATTTTGTTGTTTGTGCAGAATGCCTTTCTGAGATTTCAGGAGGCCCGTTCTTTAAAGATGTTCTAATGGGATGTGAAAATGGAGCTGTTTACTTTGCAATGGTAGAAACAGAAGTTATGTTACCTTGCAGTGTAGGAAGTCAGCTTATATTAAGAACTGTGGATATTTACTGCTCTGTTTTTATATGGCAAAAGCCTGTAAACTACCTAAATGCCCAACAGTGGAGGATTGAATAATCACTTATTGTTGGTCCATGCAATATCCTAGAATGCAATCCACCCATCCACACATACATAATTTTATTTAAAGAAAACTTTTTGTATTGTTGTATATACATTGTTTATAAGCATAGAAAAGGTATGGTAAGGGACTTTTTTTGTGTGCTGAAATATACATAAAATTTAAGATTTTAACCAGTTTTACTAGTGGTATTAAATAAATTCACATTATTATGCAGTCATCACCATTATCCATAGTAGGGAATTCTTACTCATTTTCATTTTTGTAGAGTTTGCATCTTTTACAAGAACGTGTTGCTTTTAAAGTAAAAATGGAGGAGGATTACAACCTCAGGCTTTGCTCTAGTTCTGCGACACTAGACAAGTATACCTTTTTTTTTTTTGCCATCTTTAAATGAGGATAATTGATAGTGCCTCTCTCATAGCATGATTATAAACATTGAACAAATGCATGTGTTTATTGTGTGTATTTGTGTTTTTTCAGATTTTGTGCAAAACAAGCACTATACTAAGTGTTGGCTGTTAATTTCACTAGTTACACGTGTCCTAAGGTGTGAAGGGTAAAATTAGACTTCAAAAACCAAATGAAATGCTCCGTGTTGTTTTACAGATTAGATATGGTACTACCAGATAGGTTTGAAAGTATAACTAAGTTAATATTCTTAATGAAGTATAATGCACTACTTAGAACAGACAGAAGTTTCTGAAAGATGTACAGTATAAAATAAAAAACAGGCCATTTGCTGTATTAATAGGTTAACCCCCTGGTTCTCACACAGTGCCTTTGCTCACTGCTGTTTTGACTAGATTGACATGGCCTGTTGTAAAAATCAGTTGATAGTACTTAATTCACCAAAGGAAAAAAGGTAAAAGAGTCATTTCTCAAATGTCTCCCATTTCAAACAATCGGTTCTTGACCAAGTTGTTCAGTTTTCTACCTGACAACCCTTTCAGGCTGATACCTTAGCATGACAAAAAGTCTCTGAGACAACCAAGGAGAGATTGCTTTTGTTGCTGGCAAAATTAAATGATTAGCACAATTTTAAAACATAGACTATCAAGAGTGCTAATGATGCTAAAGGTATGAAAGTGTTCACAAAATAATCACAGGCAATTGAATAGGTAGAAAAACTGTTGTTGATTGGATAAATGAAAAGCAGTTAGCCAGTGATAGCATTTCAGAAGCAGCGATATATTAAACTTTTGTTTAAGGCCCGCCTTTGTGGCTCAGTGGTTGAGTGTCGACCTATGAATCCCAGGAGGTTAAGGTTTGATTCCCCATCAGGGCATATGCACTGGTTGTGGGCTCAATCTCCAGTGTGGGGTGTGCAGGAGGCAGCCGATCAGTGACTCTCTCTCATCATTTGTTTCTCCCTCTCCCTTCCTCTCTAAAATTATAAAAAATATACATTAAAAAAATTCATTTAAGGATACTAGGGGATGGTTTGATAAATTTAAGAAGTGTTTATTTATAAACAGTACATTGGACATGTACTATAAGTAAGGTTAAAACAGTCATTTGGGAGTCTGGAACATATTAATTCAATTTACATTATTTTTAATGAGAAAAAATGATTGTTTTCAAACAAATAGCTTCTCAAACAGCCTTCTGGAATTAATGAAGTTCGAGAACCGGGGTTCCGCTATAATAGTATTTTCTCATGTTTAAGGATTTCCCCCCATAAATTTATCCTAATTTTTAGTGTTTACTAGTATTCCTTCAAAAAGCAAAGACATTTAACTGTAAAATTGGAAATAATTATTTCCTGTTTTAAACTTTTTTCTTGGTTTGTAGTTTGTTTTGGGGAGGACATGTGCTTCTGTTTGTGAGTTGAAATTGCAGATATATAAGATAGTCATATTTTGTTGTTGAAGTAAACATGTCTCTGATGTGGATGTTCCCCTACCTTGCACGCTACAGTTTATGGGTTAAAGCACCACTGGCTTACAAGGCTTTGGACTGCGTTTATTTACTGAGCTGTTGTAATATCACAAAGATGTTCCTTTAGTTGTGTTTTTAATCTAGAATACCTTTTCCCTTTATGCTGTTTCATTTCTGGTTCATATTTACATGATGTACTATATAGTACATAATGTGCTATATATATACATAGTGTAAATGGAATGTGGAATGGATAGAAAATATAAAATAGATCTTCAAAGAGGTCTAATTTCAGAATGAATGTTGCCTTTTGAAATGGTTAGAAATGAAAATAACTTTCACGTATGAGTCATTTGAATGCTTTTATGTCATAGTTGTGTCTTAGCTTAAAATTCTCTATCTTATAAATTAATAATAATCTGTGCATTGCTTTATTGCTTCATCTTTAACTTGTCCATAGTCCCAGGTATATGGCTCTGATAATGTGATAACACTGGAAGTGACTGAAAAATGTTTGCAGTTGATTTCTTCCAAACTAACTTTTGTGGGTTTTACATACTCTTATAAATTAGGTAGTAAAAAATATCTTATTGTGACAATTTATTCACTGAAATTAATCTGTGCTTTCCTAAAGCTCCAAACAGGGAAATAAATGATATCTATTTCTATAGTTATACTTCAAAAAAAAAGAAGAAACCTGTGAGTTTCTGTGGGTTGTGGTAGAAATACTGAGTACATGGTAGAACTTTTGTTAACAATATATGTTACATCAAAGAGAGACCACATGAAATTGTAAATTGTTAAAATAGAAGCCTGATTAGGATATAAGTCCCAGAGATTGGAGTCATGATGCTCAGGACTGTTATTTGGTTGTGGCCACAAAAAACAGAACCATGTGAGATGTTCCATGTCCTGGAATACCATGCTCTGAAACTCCCCCTCTCCCCACTCCAATTCCCAACCTTTACACTGTGTAAATTTTGCACTAATGTAAAAGGAGATATTTTAAAAGGTTTTATGAATGATAGGGTAAGTAGGAACTGATATAGAATGTTTGGAACCCTATCAGAGTTCCTTTTCCATTATAGCTCAGTGGCTTGGTACTGCCAAGAAATGGTTTATTTCAAGTTTTATGGATATTTCCTATGGAACCAGTGTATGTTTTCTTTCTTTTTATCCAGTTTTTTTTCCTTATAGTAACTTTAAAATGCAACATTTCAGACATTTAAAATCATCAAAATTTATTTCTATGGTAGAAATACCTAGTACATGCTATGAAATGATATCCAAAACACACCCATTTATGAAGAGGCATTGTTTGTAAGAACATGGTATCAGATCCTAGCTTAGCTAATCAACTCAAAAGTAGTGTCTGTCTCATTAGGTTATGGGGATTAAATGAGTTAATATATGTAAAGTACTCAGAACAGTACCTGGCACATACCGGAGCATCAGGATACAGAATAATGTGAATATATGACACCATTTATTAAAAACTTTATATATACACCTCGGTGTGTGTGTGTGTGTGTGTGTGTGTGTGTGTGTATATACATATATATATATATATGTATGTATATGTATATGTATGTATGTGTTCTATTTGGATATAGAATATGGTGGATAAGATTATCTGGAAGAATAAAATTGGAAATGGTTTCTTTGAGTAAGGGGATAGAACAGCGAACCTTTTGAGCTCAGCATGTCAGCATTTTGAAAAACCCTAACTTAACTCTGGTGCCGTATCACATACAGAAATTTTTTGATATTTGCAACTATAGTAAAACAAAGACTTATATTTTTGATACTTATTTTATATATTTAAATGCCATTTAACAAAGAAAAATCAACCAAAAAATGAGTTCGCATGTCACCCCTGACACGCATGTCTAAGGTTCGCCATCACTGTGATAGAACCTGGAGTAGAAGGGGAAGATATATGTTGTTGTCAACTTTTTGAACTGTTCTTTTTTTTTTACCATATATTTTTAAAATAATGCCATGTTTCAAGTACTAAGAGATTCTACTCTAAGACAAGAATCTATGCTCTTTTTAGATGGTCCTGCTGAGGCACCAGTGACCAATGGGAACACAACTACAGTGCCACCCCTGAATGATGATCTGGACATCTTTGGACCAATGATTTCTAATCCTTTACCTGCAACTGTCATGCCCCCAGCTCAGGTATGTTGTAAGAGTATGGTTTTACACAATCACTACTTATTTCCTTTCTGAAAAGTTTCAGAATTTCCATCGCTGATTTGAAAGCCTCCTGTTCTTTAGTCCAGGGGTTGGCAAACTAAGCCTGCAGCTTGTTTGCACATAGTTTTATTAGAACACAGCCACTCCCAGTCATTTGCATATTGTCTGTAGCTGCTTTCCTACTAAAAAGCAAGTTGAATAGTTCCAACACTATTATGACCCACAAAGCCTAAATATTCACTGCCTAAAGTTGGCTAACGTTTGCTTTAGATAAACAACAGTGTTTAGAATGAACAAGTAGGAAAACTCAGACTACTATTTCAGCCTTGTCTGAGATCATCAAGGCCATTTACCTCTGAGGTTTTTAAACTGGGGGTGTATAACTATTGACTGGCAGCCAGTACTTCTTTTCTTATGCTCTATTGAGCCATCCCCAAGATACTATTTACTTCTGATTGCAGTAAAACAGAATAAGAAATTCTAGCAAATTCAGTATTCATATTCTTTTTTATGAAGATAAATTGTTTTAAGTTAGCCTTAAAACCTACCTTCCTTTTTTATTTTGGTGATGTTTAAAAAAACAATTGAGAACATAATATTAATGATCAGGACTTTTTCTTCAGCGTTAATGGTAAATTTTGAATTGCCTTCTGAACATTACATGGAATTTCTTTTTTTGCCTTTATTAAAATTACAAATTGTTTAATACTTTAAATACTATTTCAGGTATAGTATTTAATACATTAAATACTATAACTGACAAAATTGTAATATATTTTAAATGCATAACATAATGACTTGATAATGCCAGTGGTTCTTGTTCCGGCATCTAGAGTTCAGAAATCTGGAGAAGGGCTGTGCGTAAATAAGAGTCCAGAGATGAAACATAATTTTGAAAGGCATTATAGGTAGTCAGAGAAGACTTAGCTAAAGGAACTAAGTTCTCCTTGTCTCAGGACCCCTTGCTTTTTATTAACACAATTTGTTCTAAGCGAGGTAGATATACACATCAAAGGCCAGGGTTAGGTACAGAATCCATTGTCAGATTGGCGAATTGCCTTCAACTGTTCAGATGTTCGGCCAACAGGAGGTAATAACATGCAGATTAAGATGCCATGAGCTGTCTGGCAGCAAGCAACCATCCCTTTTCAGGTTTGGGGAAATGCTCTTGCCACTCCAGATGATTCAGCCCTTGCTGACATGCTGGAATTGGCTTCTGGCAACTTGATATTATGTATACATTGTGAAAGGATTCCCACCATCAAGTTAATTAACACATTTTTATTTTTGGGGGGGATGGGGAAGGACACAAGTTCTACTCTCTTAGCAAATTTCCATTATACAATCTATAATAATAAAAGGGTAATATGCTAATTAGACCAGATGAAGACAGGGCTGCAAGGGAAGCCGGTGCCGGCAACCAGGGGAAGGAAGGCCTACTCTTGCACGAATTTCGTGCATCGGGCCTCTAGTATAGATTAATCAGCTGTAGTCACCATGTTGTTATGCATTAGATCCTCAGACCTTATTCATCTTATAGGTGAAAGTTTGTACCCTTTTACCAGGCTCAGGCTCCCTGTATTTCCTCCATACCCAGCCTCTGCAACCACCATTCTGTTCTGTTTCTATGAGTTTGATTTTTTTAAAATTTTTTACACATATAAGTGATAAATGTAGTCATTCAGTATTTGTCTTTCTTTAAAGTGAAATATATGAACTTTCAGGAATATTGATTACTCGTAAGCATACAACTAAGATTCTATGTTAAACTTACACTTTACAAATAAGCAACTAGTTTGGTTCATTACAGCATAATTTTTGAGGTAAAATATTTTTCTTTTCTCTAGAAAAACTGGACCAATAGGAATTGTTTGGATGGAAAGTTTTAATAAGATAGAAGTTATGTCTTCTTGAGAAGACTAATAACATGTATTTTTATTACATATATTATAGTCACTGTATAATTACCACTAGAGTTGAGAAAATAGATTCCTTAGGAATAGTTTAAATGGATCTTTATCATTAGTATTTATTTTTAGAAAAGAACTTTATGGGGAAAGCAGTTTCTTTTGGTCTAACATTCTAGTGAGGTTGTTTTATCTGCTAGACTTCTTTAGATACCATTGGAGCATGAATTGCTCTGCACCTGCCTGGAGAATTAGACCCCACATCTGAGGCTTTGGTGTACTTCATGTGTTTTGCTTAGTATCAGAGCAGCAAGGGGGAACAATGCAGACCATTTAACGCTTAAGTATCGCCATGACGAGGAGTGTGTGTGCATAGCTTTTGCTGGCAAGCACTGTATACAAGAAAGGTTAAAATGGAGAATCATTTGAGTTTCTAAAATGGATTAATTCAATTTACATTATTTCTAATGGGAAAAAATGATTCCATTTTCAAACAAATAACTTCTTGTACAGTTCTTCTGGAACAAATTCAAGAACCAAGGTTCCACCCTACTACCTGTTTGCAAGATAGAGATTAAGTGAAAATTTTTGTTTTATATTGAAGTCTACATTTCTTTGCATTTGTGTTCATTTGCCCCTGGTCCAAAAGTGGAATACAAGATATGGTTGAGAGTGGGGGTGGTTAAAGTATTGCTGTCCTTCATTTTTGGATAGATTAGAAGCATTCTAAGGTTGTGGTTAAAACTGATCTAGATTAGGTTTATAAGAATATCACAATGCAGCTTTTGAAGAGCCTCCGCCCCCCACCCCTGGACAAAAGCAGCCTTTGCAGGACCCTCTTACAGTCTTCTGTAGGTGTAGAAATGTTCTTTAATCCAAGGGATACCAGTTCCTTGAAGTAGTTGCTAAGGCAGATCCCTCAGCACCTCCCGGGAATGGTGATGCTCAGACACAGCCACATACCCTACCTGTTGACCCCATTGTGGTAAGGATGGGATGCAAAAACTCAGCATCAGTCTAGCAGGTAAACAAAATTTATTATGTACTAGTAAGAGTTTTTATTTTAAAAAATACATTTTTATTGATTTTTAGAAAGAGAGGGAGAGAGAGGTAGAAACATCCCTGATGGGAGAGAATCGTGGATCGGCCGCCTCCTGCACACCTTCCCACTGGGGATCAAGCCCATGACCCGGGCAAGTGCCCTTGACCAGAATCGAACCTGGGACCCTTCAGTGTTCAGGCCGATGCTCTATCCACTGAACCACACCGGCTAGGGCCCATGATTCTCTCTCATCGTGAATGTTTGTCTCTCTCTCTCCCTCCCCCTTTGTCTCTGAGATCAATAAACATGTTTTTTAAAGCCACAATCAAACAAGCCGGACGCTCGCTTGAAGAGTTTCAATCTACCTTTTCTACATCAATACATTCAAAATAGTAAATATCATACCTTTATCCTAAATGTTTTTGGGTGGCATTGTGAATGACCCTCTTTAATGCACCATTTTACCTTCTACAAGTTGTTGAATTTCTAATTTCATAACTTCACGTGGATTTTAAGTAATGGATGAGTCATGTTTTAGTATGCACAATTCGATAGTGTGTTTTGGCATTTGTCTCAGGGGACGTCCTCTGTACCAGCAGCTGCCACTGTGTCTACAGTAACATCTGGGGATCTGGATCTATTCACGGAACAAACGACCAAGTCAGAAGAGGTGACAAAGAAACAACTCTCCAAAGACTCCATCTTGTCCTTGTATGGCGCAGGGACCGTGCAGCCGCAGAGCGCTCCTGGTAATTCATTTTGAAGTTTGCTTTCAGGGACTGCAGTGGCATTACTGGAAGTGAGCCTTTGTGGTTATATCAATTATGTTTCTTCCCCATTTTTCTATGTAATGAGTGTTTTTGTTGTTGCAATTTACACAACTACAAAACTGAAATGAATAAAGCATTAGAATTAAAAAGCAGGTACAGGAGTCACAGAACTTTATTCATTTAGATTAACAAGCTGTTCACATATCACTTAATGTTTCACAAGCTTTTAGGACATAGATTATCTTTGAATAATAATTTAAATTTGATTTGCATGAAGTTTTTAACTGTACAGCATGGTATTTTCTCTGCAAGTAAACAATAAGCAGTCTGAATTATTACATGAATTCCAAAAAAGGTTTGAGATTTAAAAAATAATTATAATAAATACTAGCAAGGTAAGATTTGTTGTTTACACAGTTTTAATCTGTCAGACTACCTCTTTTAAAATAATGAGATCCCACCTGCTTCCCTTAAAGCCAGGCACAGTGAACTTGCACCTGTGTATTTGGTAGTGGGAGACCAGAGGGTTAGGTTAGCAGAAACAGCACATCATCTCATGCTATGCTGGTTGGTCTTCACAATGGATATTTTTCTATGCATGTATTTATTCTAATTAAAATTGCTCAGGTTCATAACTGATTTGTCTGCTTCTGGAAATAACCAGCTCTGAGAGTGTAGGCTATGAGTTGGTCTGAGCAGTAGGAGCAGCCAGACCAGATTAAAAATTTTGCTATGGGTAGTTCAGAAAAATGGTAATTGTTTTTCTGTGATTATAGAATTGAGTGCAGCTATATACAGTATCCCTGTTCTCTTCATTTTCTTTTCATGGTTCTTATGATGCAGGTGTATTTATGGGACCCACAAATATACCATTTACCTCACAAGCACCGACTGCATTTCAAGGTTTTCCATCAATGGGTGTACCTGTGCCTGCAGCTCCTGGCCTTATGGGCAATGTGATGGGACAGAGTGCAAGCATGATGGTGGGCATGCCCATCCCCAATGGGTTTATGGGAAATGCACAAACTGGTGTGATGCCACTGCCTCAGAATGTGATTGCCCCCCAAGGAGGAATGGTTGGACAGATGGGTGCACCCCCAAGTAAGTTTGGACTGCCTCAAGCTCAACAGCCCCCATGGAACCTTTCCCAGGTAAGGGTCATTTATTCTCCACTTTATCCAGAATTGAAGAAATCAGACTTTCTAAATTGTTTTATTTGTATTTAAATCTAATCTGGTAGAAAGAGGAGAGATAATGAAGTTGTATCAGATACACAAATGATCTGTCTTTGTCCCTACTTAATATTCTATAAAGAAATGTGAAGTATTTTTCATTTCCAATATAACTGTAATCTAGTTATAAGAGCTAGAAATTATCTTGGCATCCTAAGAAACTCCCTATCACCTTTGAAATTAGTAATTTGCTTTAACCCAGCTCCCTGATTGGGCGTTTGATAGTCTACTTTGGACCAACCTGTCTTTACTAATTTGGGAAGGGGTGTAGCTTTCATAAATTAGGGAAAAAATCTAGGCTACTGTTCATGATTTATAAAAAATCTTTTTGTTCAAAAACCTCTATAACATTGTATTTCCTTTTTACTTACCCTGTAATTAGATTTATATTTAGAAAGAGTACCCACTAGTTCAAGAATTCCCATAAGATATGGACAAGTCCATATTTGTTTCAGACATCCCTTCATATTATAAAATCCTGTTTCTACCTAAGTTATTTTAGTGCCAAGAAAGGACACATTACCAATACACTACCTTCTCCAAATGAGTTTCTCTATATTAGGTGCTCTGTCCTAACTTTTCTTCCCTTTACACTCCTCTTTGATAAGATCCCACCTGCTTCTAGCATTTTAGCTCATGTTCTGGTCAGGTGTTTCACCTTGAGAGCAAAGAATAGTCAATAGTGATTTCTAACCAACATTAGCAAAATCACTATATATCCTATGAATGCTCCAAGTTATTTTTACTATTTAAAAGAATATATTACACTGGTCTCTAACCTCTGGGGATCTAAAAAATGGTAAGTACCAAATGGCAGTAACAGCTTGTGCGTGCCAGAATGCTGAAGTAAGCTCAGGTTAAGGTGCTGGATGAACCAGGAAGGAGTTGACCCTTACTTCCAGGCTTGCTGAAGGCTGTTCTCCAGCACTCCCTGCATGAGAGCCACTGGCCAACAACAAAGTGGTTAAAACACCCTTGAGTAAGTATCAGAAATGATCCTCCGCTATAGACACTTATGTCTCATTAGAGTGATGTAATTCACATTAGTGTCTTTGAAAACCGCAAACAATACAATCCAACCCTGAGCATAGGTTTTAACTCCACTTTGTACTTAATCCTCGTCTTTCCTTAACCTGTCATCTTGGAGGTAAGAACCACAAGGAAAGGGTTAAGATGCTTATATACATACATGACTCCAGTGGAAGAAAACACATTAAATCTTATACCTTATCAAATAATGAAAATTTTAGATGTTTTACCTTTTCTTTAATATTTACAAAGTATATAGAACCATTTAAGATGTTAATAAAAGCTACAATACTCAATTTCTAATTTTGGAGTATTTTACCTTCTAAAATTTCCTTAGTTTTTAGCAATACTTGAGTTGAAAGAACAGTGGACTCATTATACCTAGATACAAATTGAAAGATTGCTTTGGCACTTTTTGTTTTTAGTTGTGGTTAATCTTTTGGGGCAAGAAATTGAGTAAACATAGTACAGTGCTAAAAATGGGAAGAAAGTTGTAGTTGCTTTCTGCAGAGAAATAAACATGTGATGGTTGGCTTTGACGGATTTTTACATGGACAAAAAAATACTTATTTTAATTGCTATTAAGCTTCAGTATCTCTTTGAGGCAGCTTCCAATAAAATCAGGTAACTATTTAAAAATGTCTAACTGTGGTTAAAGAAATTAGAATTAAAAGTGAAGTGAGCTTCTTAAACTGAGCCCTGTGTTATCTCACAGGTGAACCAGCAGATGGCTGGCATGAGTATGGGCAGTGCGAGCCCTGCGCTGGGTTTTGCCCAGCCCCCCAGCACGACAGCAGGATGGTCTGGAAGCTCATCGGGTCAGACTCTCAGCACACAACTGTGGAAGTGAGGACTGCACACGAGTTTCATCCAGAGCTACCACCTACATTCCTTGCTGAAATGCATCTAGTTCCCCTGTTTATTCATGTACATATATATTTTTTCTTTTTCCCCATTTGTTCACATTAAGAATTATCTGATTGACTGTGTTGGTTTGTACTGATTAAATTTGATGTGATGAAAAGCAGGTTGAGAAACTATTTCATGTCCAGGGCAGCTTTGCTCATAGTTCTCATAACTTCATAAACCACATTATTTGAGAAGCTGCAAAGTCAACTTGTATAATCAGTTTTACTCAGTAAAATTATAGCTCTAATGTTTGCATATAAGGAAAATAGTTATCATGTTAGTAATACCTCTAACAGTATAAACCCCACCCCCAAATTAGCCAGTAATCTTGTAGGAAGGTACTGTATGATCAAATGGTTAATCATAAATAGAATGTAAATGTATCACTGAGCACTGTTTTCTAGTGTATCAAAATTTTTATTTCATCATTTCCTTCACTGTGCTATTGTTATGATGTGCTTAACAGGGAACGTGGTTAGTGAAAGGAAGATAAACCTGGATGTTACTATAAAACTTAGTTTAACAAATATTTAAAGAATTTGAATTTTATCTGCCTCTTGTAATTTGGATCTCCTCTTATGTACATAGTGCTAATATGACGACCTTTCTCTGCACTATATGCAAACAGGGTAACTAAACAAAGCCACTTTCAGTCCTTGAAGGTATATCCAGGTTTATGACAGTAATTGTGTTTACATTTTATGGTGCCTAGTATTGACAAAATGTTCTATCCCTATATTAAATAGATGGATCCATAGACTTTTTTTGTGGGTTTCATTTCCTACAGTATATACTGCCACCAACCTTACATAAATTAATGTTGCTAAGTCAGGAATTGGGGACAAAATACTTGTCATCTGTTTCTAAAGCCTGTTCAGTTCTACCAGTTATAAGGCCAAATGGGGAAAAAAAAGAAAAGTATATAAGATACTAAAAATGGTACCTGCAGTGTCATTAGCTGTACTGTACAAAGATCTTCCAGTTTAGTTGTAGAGAAAACATGCAGAACAAATGAAGACAGAAACACATTTTATACCAACTGATTAGCTTATGTTAACTGACAAGCTCTGTTTAAACAGATGTCCATCAGATGTCAATAAAGGCTGTTGTACTGAAGTAAAATGAACAATACCTGAATGCTCTGTAGCCTAACCTCCAAGCGTCCTCTTCCACACCCACTGCTGCTCCCAGTTACACCTCGATCTTCACTGTGTCCAGGTGGTACTTGGGCTCGTTGGCTAGATTGACCTTCTCTGTGCGAGTGTGCCACACAAGGACCTAGGGAGGGAGGGAAATCTCTGGGGTAGCCAGCCTCAATGCCAGCATGCAGCCACATCAAGCAGCACATGAGACATGAATACCTTGGTGCAGTTATTTGCTTTCGGTTCCAGTTCTTCAACAGTTGTTATCTGTTTTAGAAAGTCAGATTCTTGCATCCCTGGCTGGGATCCACGGCGCTTAAATACAGCTTTTGGATTGGACAAGATGACTTGAAGGCTTACAGCAAATCCTTTGTGAGAAGTTTTTAAAAAACACAAAAAGAGAGAGACTTTAAAATATTGGTATACTTATCTTTTTCTATATAAAACTTTGGTCACATGAAGAGCAATTCTATATGCTACTATGTGCCAGGTCCTACTTCACAAAGTTGAAAAGGAGCATTACCTGTATTACAGTCTCAAGAAGAAAAGCAGTCATTACAACATAACGAGCTCGATGCCTTCACAGAGGTGTACACCGGCGGGGTGCGGGTGGGGATCTGTAAAAAGTCTAGTCTTGATAATAAAGGGTAGATTCTTCAAGCTGCTATTTCACAGAAGTCATCACACCCAACATTTGACACTGGGGACAACTAAGACCTAAATGTAGTGGAAAAGCATTTACATTCGGCCTAATTGAGCTTGAGGTAATTGTGCGAGAGCCCGCCCAGTTCTGCCTCCTTTAACATCTCTGTGTGCACTTATCAAAACCAGCGCTGGTTTTCTTTGAGTTTAGAAGACAGGGATAAAAGGAAAGTTAGTTTGCTAGAACATGAATAATAATCGGTTGGTTGATTTCTGATTTGGTTCAATCTGAAAAATGTGGGTGGGTTGGAAATCAGTGTAGGATATATTAAGCCATTTAATAAATTTTGTTTTTTATATTTCATTTAAAAAATACGTAGTTTTATTGATTTCAGAGAGGAAGGAGAGGGAAAGAGAAACATCAATAAGAGAATAATTGATCGGCTGCCTCCTGCATGCCCACACTGGGGATTGAGCCCGCAACCCGGGCATGTGCCCTGATCTGGGATGAAACTGACCTGGTTCATAGGTTGACACTCAACCACTGAGCCATGCAGGCTGGGTGATATATTTCTTTTTTTTTTTTTAAGGAAATTATTGTCAATTTCCTTTAATGGTTTGGTCATAGGAAAGATAATTACTATTTAATCTGTAGTTTAACAGTGTCCCTTGCTTTCCCATTAAACACTCTATAAGCTATCTGAGCAAACAAATGTTAAGACCTTTGTAACTGAAAGCCTGAAGCCCAGCCCGCTGCTGTTAATGTCTAAGCCGACACTAAAGTTAAGCTATGAGGACCTCCCCGTGTTAAAGCTATGAGGACCAACCCCTAGGAACATTGCTTAGCAACTTTTGCCCTTCTCTACATTAATGGAATTGATTTATGCTTATTTTTGCACAAGTATAGTTTGCAAAGTAAGGACCACATGGGGGAACTGTGAGGAAAACCACAACCAGCATTCTCATAACCTCTCCAGGTGCAAGGCGGGCCAGTCCCATGTTCTAGACGCTGCTGTCTTTATGGGAAAACTTCCCACTGAGCTACATACAAACACCTTGGGACAGCGTGTGCCGAGCGAGACGGGACAAAGGATCATAAAGCATGAGCCTGAGGACTGGTCCGGGCACATTTCACCAACCCTGGGAGAGGCAGCACGTTCTAGCAGAAAGACCACAGAATCTGAAATTTGGAGCCTTTTGGTTTTGCCTGGGTCCCTGCGCCTGGGACACTGGTCAAGTCCCTTCACCTTTCTTGATTCTGAAACTTGCCCCGTTTCTCATCTGCAAGCGAGGTGCGGTACCTTCTCAACTCGGTGTCTGACGTAAAATTTGTGAATGGAAAAACACTAACTGCAAAGCTCCCTCCAAAAGACACTACACTATATAAATAATACCACTGTAAATATTGTGAGGGGCAGCTGACAGGGAAAGGGCTTGTGAAAGTCTAGGTAGCCTGCCAGGCCACCTCGTTTCCCGCCACTTTGCTAACAAGTCTGAAGCCGCCTCAACCAAAAGCCAAGGTTCAAATTCACGCACAAAGCGTGACTTTTCTAGTAGGTCAGCTCCAATTTTAGTATTAAAAGGTTCCTGGCTTTTTCTGTGAGCTAGTAAATACGCTTCAGCTTTGTTTCCTTCTCCCTCCCACTGAAGTGGCTGGTCTGTTTCTCACGTGGTTTTCATGGTGTTGGTTGTATTTCCTCATTCTCATAAAAATACAGGGTCCAAACTTGATTTCCTTCATTCCCCACTGAGACTTCAGCACACTCATTCAGATTATTTTCTTGCTCTCCTTGGCGCAGGGATATCCGTTAGCTTTTAAAGCAGAGTCCCATGGCAAGTCTGCAGCTTGAAGCGGAGCAGCCAGCCAGCAGTGGGGCCAATCGCTGTTGCTCCAAGGCCCTTTCCTGGATTCCCCGGACAAGGGGATGGGCCTGCAAGGCTGGCACCCTGCAGAGGGCTGAGCGGGCAGCTGACCATAGGAGCCACGTGGTGGTCTATTTTCTACCACGCTGAGGGGTGGGGCAGTTCAGATGCTCTTCACTCCCACCCCCACTTTCTCTGCCAGGCTCCAGCTCAGTGAGCCCTTCAAAGGAGGCAGGTCACAGGGAGCACAGCACACAGGGACAATGTTAACTAGGCCAGGCCCTGGTTGTCTTTTGGGGAATCATGTGACCTGCTGTGAAGCCTGGGAGAGAGCTCTCCCTCTGGAAGCAGGACTTTTAGCTCCTAAACCACTGCTTTCAACCCAAGACGGGTATCTTGACTTGTCTTCATTTCAAACTGTATATGTCTCAAATATTACATTTCCCCTTCACTATTTTTAGTGAAATTAATTTAGCTTTAAAGATGTTTGCAGAGGTTACTGAGATACTATGAGCCTTACAAAAATCATGGGAGTAGGATCCTCTGTCCTGGTCCCATGTATAAAAAATAAAATACAAATGGAACCTGGTTATGCTGTGAATGCAGCATTTCCTGACTTGCAGTGGCATGGGGGACGGGTAAGGATATATCTCCTCTCGGTCAGAGGGTCAGGGCCTGCTTTAGTAGGTGCTTACTGATTAATAAATGGAAACATTTGGAAGACATTCAAAGTCCAACAAGTAATTTCCACTTGGGGACAAGATGGAGCAACAAGGGCTGAGTTTTCCCTACTGTCTTACCTAAATCTAGAGAAAATGTTTGAAAAAACGATTTCTAGACATTGGAAAAGAGGCGTGCAGGACCAAGATCTCTGAAAAAGAAAAAAAAAAAGAAAAACAAGTCCTACATTTGCCTCAGCTTCTTGTCTGAAGGGAGCAGCCCACAGGCTCCACCGTGGGGAGGGAGCTCACAGCTCTGCAGGCCCTAAAGCTGAGGAGACAGCAGAGAATCCCAGGAGGCCGAGCCGGGAGAATCCACAGTACAGAGCACGGGAGAGAGCCGCTGGCCTGCAGAGGGCTCCCCTCACGTCCAACTGAAGATCAGAAAATGCTCTTGTAACTCCCTGCGGCCCAGGAAAGAGCCTGGAGAGAAGCACGTGGGCTGGTTCTTGCAGCTCACTCAGGGCTGGGTGGGTCACATTCCCAACAGCCAGAGTGGAATGGTAGTCGGGGCACCTGGCAGAGGAGCTGGAAGATTGTTGTGTTCACTGTGGGGTCACATTAGCCCTAACCTAAAGGTTGCGCTGGTCCTGCCTATCAAACCTTTAAGAGCAAGCCCGGAAAGGATCGCAATGCTTCTGAATAACTTAGTTGTATCCCAGAAAAATGTAAAATACACATAAAGGGGAGGCAGTTCAGACGCGCTTCACTCCTAATCTGGATGTGTGTGTAAATGTATGGTATGCATAATATATAACACAAATAAACATGTATCTTTACAGTACCTAGCAACAAAACATTCAAAATGCCTGATACAAAAATTCCCAGGTGTACAAAGAGGCAAGAAACTATAATCCTGTAATTAAAAGAAAAATCAGTCAACAGAAACAAACCCAGAAATGACACTGGTGGCAGAATTATAGAACAAGGGCATTAAAACATTATAAATATTCTTCATATATTCAGAAAGGTAGGGGAAAGACTGAACATGCCAAGTAGAGATATGGAAGGCATAGAAAGTCCTAAAGTGCTGGCCACAGTGGCTCAGTGATTGAGCGTGGACCTATGAAGCAGGAGGTCACTGTTTGATTCCCAGTCAGGGCACATGCCCAGGTTGTGGGTTCAACCCCCAGTAGGGGGTATGCAGGAGGCAGCCAATCAATGATTCTCTCTCATCATTGATGTTTCTATCTTTCTCCCTTTCCTTTCCTCTCTGAAATCAATAAAAATATATTTAAAAATATAAAATAGCCGAACCGGTTTGGCTCAGTGGATAGAGCATCAGCCTGCGGACTGAAGGGTCCCAGGTTCGATTCCGGTCAAGGGCATGTACCTTGGTTGCGGTCACATCCCCAGTAGGGGGCATGCAGGAGGCAGCTGATCGATCTCTCTCATTGATGTTTCTCTCTATCCCTCTCCCTTCTTCTCTGTAAAAAATCAATAAAATATATTTAAAAAAATATATATATATATAAAATAAAAAGACCCAAAGCAATCCCATTGTGATGAAAAATACTATGTCTTGAGATGAAAAACCTACTGGCTAGGATCAACACATGATAACACATTAGAAGACAATGACAGAAACTACTAAAAGGAAACACAAACACACGTATGTGAGTACAGAAACAGTAAAGGAATGAAAGGTGGGAGAAGGGGCTAGAAACGTATATTTGAAGAAATAACTGAAAATTTTACAATTTAAAAAAAATCCATACGGATATACTATAAGATAGACAACACTAACAACCAACTTGACATTTACAGAGCAAGCCGCCCAAGGGCAGCAGAATACACAATCTTTTCAAGTATACATGGTACTTGAGATAAGCTTATGGCAGGGCCATGAATCAAGTCTCAATAAATTAAAAAGAACACAAATTGTACAAACTATTTCTCTGACCACATGGAATTAAAAGAGAATCAATAATATAAAGACATCTGGAAAATCTAATATTTGGAAACTAAACAACATAATTCTAAAGATATGGCTCAAAGGAAGAATCAAAAGGGAATGAATACAGAAAAAGCCACCAAAATCTACAGGCGGCATCTACAGCAGTACTTACATGGACAATGAGTATTTTTTTAAAGTACTAAACACTTTTATTAGATAAAAAGAAAGGTCTTAACTCAATGTCTTAAGTTCCTACCTTTATACACTAGAAAGAGTAAATGAAACCCAAAGTGAATAGTAAAAAAAGATATGAATAAATTAAAGAGCCAAAATCAATGAAATACAAATGGAAAACAATAGAGATCAGTGAAATCTAAACCATGCCCTTAGGGGGAAAAGGTCAATAAAATTGATAATATCTACCCATACTTAGGGAAAAAAGAGAGAACACACAAATTACAAATACCAGAATGAGAGAGGAGTACACATTCTATAAAACATTCAAATGATAAAGTATTATGAGCAACTTTATGGCAGTAAATTTCAAAATATAAAAATGGACAACTTCCTTGAAAGACATAAGCTATCAAAGCTCTCATGAAGGAATAGTACCAATAGCCTTTAACCCATTAAATAAACTTATAGTTGAAAATCACATACAATCCTCCTCAAACTATCCCAAAAAATTCACAAGGAAGACTCCCAAGCTAATTTTAGGAGGCTAGCATTATCCTAATTCCAAACCCTACACTACACAAAAAGAAAATTATAGGCCAATTTCCCTGATGAACATAGATGCTAAAGTCCTCAACAAAATATTAGGAAATTGGACCCAGCAATATATTAAAAAGATCATACATCAGGAACAAGTGGGATTTATTCCAGGGATGCAAGGTTGGTACAATATTTGCAAATCAATAAATGTGATACATTATATAAACAAAATGAAGGGTAAAAACACATGATCATATCAATAGATGCAGGAAAAGCATTCGACAAAATCCAGCACCCATAAAGATGAAAACTCTCAACAAAGTGGGAATAGAGGAATCATACCTCAACATGATAAACATCATACATGAAAAACCTATAGCCAACGTAATACTCAATAGGCAAAAATTGTTTCCCTTAAGATCAGGAACAAGAGAGGGATGCCCACTTTCACCACTCTTATTCAACACAGTGTTGGAAGTCATAGCCACAACGACCAGAAAAGAAGAAATAAAAGGCATCCAAATTGGAAAGGAGGAAGTAAAACTGTCATTATTTTCAGATGATAAGGTATTGTATATAGAACACCCTAAAGAACCCACCTTAAAATATTAGATTTAATAAATAAATTTGGCAAGTAGTAGGATACAAAATCAACATCCAGAAATCAATGGCATTTTTATATCCCAATAATGAACTCTCAGAAAGAGAAACTAAAAAAGCAATCCCATTTACCACTGCAACAACAACAACAAAAATAAGGTACCTAGAAGAAAACATAGGCAGTAAAATCTCAGACATCTCTTGGAGCAATATTTTTGCCCATATGTCTCCGAGGGAAAGGGAAAATAAACAAATGGAACTACATCAGATCAAAAAGCTCCTGCACAGCTAAAGAAACCATCAGCAAAGCAAAAAGGTAACCCACAGGATGGGAGAACATATTTGTCAATGATTCATCAGATAAGAGGTTAATCTCCAAAATATATAAAGAAGTTATACAACTCAACACCAGAAAGATAAACAATCCTATTTTAAAAATGGGCAAAAGGCCTGACTAGAATTTCTCCAAAGAGGACATACAGATGCCCAAGAGACATATGAAAAATGCTCAAGGTCACTAATTATCAGAGATGTATCACCTCATATCTGCCAGAATGGCTAATGTTAATAAGTCAACAAACAATAAATGCTGGGGAGGATGTGGAGAAAAGGGAACCCTAGTACACTGCTGATAAGAATGCAGACTGGTGCCCTAGCTGGTTTGGCTTGGTGGATAGAGCATCAGCCTGCGGACTGAAGGGTACCAAGATTGATTCTGGTCAAGGGCACATGCCCAGGTTGCGGGCTCCATCTCCCGGAGGGGGCAGGAAGGAGGCAGCCGATCAATGATTCTCTCTCATCATTGATGTTTCCATCTCTCTCTCCCTCCCCTTTCCTCTCTGAAATCAATAAAAATATATACTAATAATATAAAAAAAAATGCAGACTGGTGCAGCCACTATGGAAAACAACAAGGAGTTTCCTCAAAAAAAAATGAAAAATGGAGCTATCATTTTCCCCAGCAATCCCACTTCTGGGAATATATCCTAAGAATCAAATTGACCTTTTAAGGATATGATTAAATGGCTTTGAATATATTTATAACTCTGAGTACATTTTTTGAAAAGACTATTCTTTCTCTATTGAATGGTTTTGGCACCTGTGGCAAAAATCAACTGACCATAAACATAAGTTTATTTCTGGACTTTCAATTTATTTCCATTGATTCACCTGTTTATGCCAGTACCACACTGTCTTTACTACTGTAGCTTTATAATAAGTTTTCGAATCAGGAAGTGTAAGTCTTTCAACCTTGTTATTTTTCAAGATTGTTTTGGCTATTTTGACTCCCTTGCTTTCCCATATAAATGGCCAACAGCTAAATTAAAAGGTACTCAACATCACTAATCATTAGGAAAATGCAAATAAAAAACCACAATGAGCTATCACCTCACACCTGTTAGAATGCCTATTATGAAAAAGACAAGAAACAATACGGGTTGGCTCAGTAACAATCCTTCTCAAACTATTCCAAATGACTCCAGAGGAGGGAAGACTCCCAAGCTCATTTTACAAGGCCAGCATCACTGATCAAATTCACAGATATTACCAAAAAAAAAAAAAATTATAAGCCAATCCCCGATGAACATAGAAGCAAAAATCCTCAACAAATACTAGCAAACCAAATTCAGTAACACGTTAAAGAGATCCTACAGGCGATTGCAGAGCCAAGGTGGGAGGCTCAGACCAGGAGGCAGGAAGAACTTGGGGCCAGGAGGGGGTGATGCTAAGGGCCCTCCACCTAGGACGCAGGCTGGCCCCGGGGGCACCAGGCTGCTCCTGCTGAGCACTGCAGTGGCCAAGGCCCTGCCATTGCCCACCCCCTGACCGCCGATTTATTCCAAGCAATACACTGAAGCCTCTTAACATTTCCAATCACAGCCTCAACACTGCCAATGTGATCCTGTGGGAAGATGGTCTGAAGCTTTTGTTAAGAGAAACAGAAATGCTTCTGCCTCTTTTCAGAAACTGGAGGATAAGAAAGAGTTATCAGCAGAATCAGAAGATGAAGAATTGCAGTTAGAAGAATTTCCCACGCTGAAAACACTTGATCCAACGCCTGACAGCACCAAGACCACTAGGCAGCACTTGGACTGGGCCATGTAAGATACAAAGCTCCAGGGACACAGATCAGCAGCTCATAAAGCAAAGGCTTTAAAACATCACCCAGACAAAGGGAACGCAGCTGGTGCACCAACGAGAGAAGGAGATAATGACCACTTCACTTGCATTGCTAAAGCTTATGAAATGTTATCCGATCCAGTGAAAAGACCAGCGTTTAACAGTGTAGATCCTACTTTTGATAACTTGGTTCCTTCTAAAAGTGAAGCAAAGGATAATTTCTTCCAAGTGTTTTCCTGTGTTTGAAAGAAATTCCAGATGGTCAAATAAAAAAAAATGTTTCCCTAAACTTGGTGATACGAATTCATCATTTGAAGATATAGATGTATTTTATTCTTTTTGGTATAATTTTTATTCTTGGAGAGAATTTTCTTATTCAGACGAAGAAGATAAAAAGCAGAGTGTCCTGATGAGAGGAGGACTTAAAAGCAGAACAGAGCAACAAGAGCACAAAGGAAGAAGAGGAAATGGACAGGATATGAACAGTAGTTGACAATGCATATAGTTATAATCCAAGAATAAAAAATTACAGAAGAAAAGGCCAAGAAAGAAGCACAAAAGAAAGCAAAAGCAGAAGCAAAATAGAAGGAGCAAGAAGCTAAAGAAAATCACAGACAAGCTGAATTAGAAGTTGCTTGTTTAGCTGAAGAGAAAGAAGAGGAAGAAATTAGACAACAAGCTCTACTGGCAAAGAAGGAAAAACACCCAGAAAAGACATTATAATGGAAAGGCAAAAACTCTGAAACTCACGCAAGACCTGAAATCACTTTTCTGATAATGAGGCATAGTGGGTTAACTGTGATTGCCTTGAACTAGCAAGTTTACAGTGCTTGCATGAAACACATCATCAACAAAGAAGTAGGGGGGGGAAAGAGAATAAATGAGCAAATTAGAAAAGAGAAAGAGGAAGCTGAGGCTCATGCATGACAAGCATCTAAAGCAGCAGTTCTCAACCTTCTGGCCCTTTAAATACAGTTCCTCATGTGGTGACCCAACCATAAAATTATTGTCGTTGCTACTTCATAACTGTAATGTTGCTACTGTTATGAATCGTAATGTAAATATCTGATATGCAGGATGGTCTTAGGCGACCCCTGTGAAAGGGTCGTTTGACCGCCAAAGGGGTCGCAACCCACAGGTTGAGAACCGCTGATCTAAAGAATGCAGAGAAATCAACTGGCGGTGGTGGAAATGGCAGTGAGAATTGGTCAGAGAAGATCTGGAATTACGGAGTGAAGCTGTGAGCCTCTTCCCTGCTGGAACAAATTCAAGATGGGAAGTTACAGCTGTAGCATACGTTCTTCTGGAGTCAAGAGAACCACCAAAGATGTTACTGCAACGCAGAGTTTTCAAAAACTTGACCCTCATCAAAAAGATGACATAAACAAAAAGGCTTTCGGTAAATTTTAGAGAGCATGGAGTGGTGCCCCAGGCAGACAATGATACACCTTCAGAACAATTTGAAGGTCCATGCACAGACTTCACACCCTGGACAACAGAACAGAAGCTTTTGTAACAAGCTTTGTAAACATACCCACTAAGTACACCTGAAAGATGGGGGGAAGTAGCAGGACGAAGAAGTGCCGCATGAAACAATGCAAGGGGTTTGTTGAGATGGTAAAAGAAAAGAAAGCTGCTCAACAGCAAGTACTGAATGCAATTAGAGCAAAGAAATGACTTATCACATCTTTGTTGCATGTGCATTTTTATCATAAAACTGAAAATACTGAAACAAAAAGATCAAAATCCAGTGGGATTTATTCCTGGGATGCAAGGTTGTTTCAACATCCGCAAATCAATTAACCAAAGAGGTAAAAGACCTGTAGTCAGAAAACTGTACAACATTAAAGAAGTTAAAGAAGATACAAAAAAATGGAAACATATACTGTGCTCATGGCAGAATTAGCATCATTAAAATGTCCATATTACCCAAAGCAATTTATAGATTCAATGCAATCTTTATCAAAATACAAATGGCATTTCCAGAGCACTAGAACAAATAATCCTAAAATTTGTATGGAACTACTAAAGTCCTGGAATAGCCACAGCAACCTTGAGAAAGAAGAACCAAGTTGGAAGTACCATACTACCTAATATCAAACTATACTACTGTTATGGGTTAGCTCAGCGAGATAGACCATCGACTCAATTTAAATTTTAAGAGCCTTTATTAAGCTGGTCAGCTGACTGCCAGCCGTGTCCTTCCCGTAAGAGCCCCACAGCTTGCAGTGCCGACCGAGAGTACAGCAAGACCTTTTATCTGCAACACTACAAAGTATTTTTTTTAAAAAAGAAAAAACAAACTGCAAAGCAGTTCATTAGCCGTTCCTGGTACTGGCAGGGTAAAAAGTTTACATAAAATTTATGAGCAGGGTCACACCTGGCTGGGTTCAATCATAACACATTGCTTTTCTAGCGAGATAATTAGCAATTTTTCTCTCCCATGGTCCCTGCCTCTCAGCCTACTTAGTAATTCTTCTTTGTCAGGCCCCTGCCCCTAGCACACTACAAAGCTATAGTAATCAAAACAGCATGGTAATAGCATAAAAACAGATGAATAAATTAGTGGAACAGAATAAAGAGCCCAGAAATAAACCCACGCCTTTTTGGTCAATTAATCTATGGCAAAGGAGGCAAGACTATACAATAGAGTTAAGACATTCTTCAACAAGTGGATTGGGTAAATTGGACAGATACATGCAAAAATAATGAAACTAGACCACCTTCTTAGACCACATACAAGAATAAACTCAAGATGGATTAAAGACTTAAATGTAAGACCCAGAACCATAAAACTCCTAAAAGAAAACATAGGCAGTAAACTCTTTGACATGGCTCTTAGCAATATTTTTTTTCTGATATATCTCCCATGACAAGGAAAACAAATGAAAAAATAAACACATAAGACTCATCAAACTAAAAAGTTTTTGCAAGAAAACCATCAACCAAAAAAAAAAGACAACCTACCAAATGGAAGAAAGTATTCATCAATGATACATCCAATAAGAAGTTAATATCCAAAATATATAAAGAACTCATACAACTTAACACCAAACAAACAAACAAACAATCTGATTTAAAAATGGACAGAGGACCTAAGTACATATTTCTCCAAAGAGGACATACAGATGGCCAACAGTCAGATGAAAAGATGCCCAACGTCACTAATCATGACAGAAATACAAATTAAAACCACAATGACATATCACCTTACACCTGTCAGAATGGCAATCATTAATATATCAATAAACAAGAAGTGTTGACTAGGGCAGCGGTAGCCAACCTTTCAGACCTCATGGACCACTAGTGGTCTGCGGGCCACCAGTTGGCTCCCGCTGTTCCAAAGGTTTCCTTAAACTAGCAGTTGCCAACCTTTCGGACCTCACGGACCACTAGTGGTCCGCGGGCGACCAGTTGGCGACCACTGGACTAGGGTATGCTTGTGCACTGTTGCTGGGATTGTAAACTGGTATAACCACTATGGAAAACAGTATGGAGGTTCCTAAAAAATTAAAAACAGAAATACCAAGTGATCCAGCAATTCCTCTTTGGATATTTATCCAAAGAAAATGGAAACACTAAATCAAAGAGATATATGGACCCCCATGTTCACTGCAGCACTGTTTACAATAGCCAACATAGTGAAGCAACCTAAGAGTCCACTGATGGGTGAATGGATAAAGACAATGTGATACACGCACACATGCACACACAATGTTATGTTACTCGGCCGTATAAAAGAAGGAAATATTGCCTTCTGCAACATCATGGATGGACCTTGAGGGTATTATGCTAAGTCAGAAAGAGAAATACCATATGATCACACTCATGTGGAATCTAAAAAACAAACAAAAAACTCAGATTGGTGGCTGATAGAAGCCAGGGGTAGAGGGTGGGCAAAATGGGTAAAGATGGTACAAAATTCCATTTACAAAATAAGTAAGTCCTGAAGATGTAATGTACAGTGTGGTGACCATAGTTAATAACACTGTATTGTATCTTTGAAGGTTGCTAAGAAAGTACATCTTAAAAGTTCTCATCACAAGAAGAAAAAAATCTTAACTGTGTGGTGATGATTGTTAAGTAGACTTATTGTGGTGATCATTTTGCAATTTATATAAATATAGAATCATTACTCCATACATCTGAACCCAAAATAATGTTATATATAAACTATATCTCAATAAAAAATGGGAAACTTCTACTTAAGTGCTTTTATTCATAATCTCGTACCTTCCAGCCTTGGCATCTGTGAACTATTCAACTGAAAAACAAATGTGAATAATAGTGTTTCAGGAATCATTTTCACTATATTAAAATCCGATATAGAGAGCAAAACCAAGGGCTATCTTAAAGGAAGGTGTCCTTTATTTATTGCCATCACCTCTAAATTGCCACTGTTCCATGCAAGTGTTAATACAGGTTTTCATGGTTCTAAGACTGAATGTGCTTTGTAACAGCCATGATAAAGGTTCCTTCCTATTCTATTGCTTCCCAAGTGCAGACAACACTGTAGCTTTCCACACTTACTTCCAATTATGCTTGAGCATGATTTTCTTCTAGTGCAGAAAGGGATGAGAAGCACAGCCTGGCTGTTAAGTAGGCTGTTCGTCTGCCCGGGATACTGGCGGACACTTTATGATTGCTTCAGGGAAAGCCATTCCAAAAAGAATGCTTGTCTAGTTTTAAAAACTCCTCAAGAGCTACTTAGCAGCCATTGTTCCCCGTGGAAAAAAACATTCTTCATTTCTAAGAAGCATTCTTTATTTAATCTAGGAACGATTCATTTAAGTCTTGACTCCGACAACAATAAACCATCTCAGAAAACTAAGCCTGCTAAGGAAACAATCAGGAGGCTGAACAAGGATGAAAATGTGATCCTAAGAATAAAAGAAGCTTAATTAACTGAATACTAAAAATATCCGTGAATGACTTCCTAGTAGGCTGGTAGCAGGGCACGAAGGCATGCCTAATGTTGAAGTCTAGAGGGGGGACTGGTTCTGTTGGCTAGCCAGCCAAAAGGGCTCTGCTGGGAAATGAACGCTGTATGTGGCGAGAACGGCAGAATCAACAGGCTTGGCGCTGCCGGCGTGAGAATCACTGTCGCGTGCTGTATGTCACCTTTGAGATGATCTGCTTTACATTATCCATGACCACTACTGAACGTGCTGCTAAGCCACTCTACCCCAACCCAGACAGCACGGGAGAACGGGTGGAGAAGATATCTGTGTAACTGCTCTTCAAACCCCAGTGTGTAAAAGTCAAATAGTTTTTAAAATAACAAGAGTTCGCAAGTACATGTAGAAATTGGAACTCTTGTGCATTGTTCCATGGGACCATAAAATGATGCAGCCATTTGGGAAGAAATATGGCGGTTTCTCAAATATACAATTCCCATGTGGTCCAGCAGTTCCACTTCTAGGTATACACCCAAAATAATGGGAAGCAGTGAGACTTCTGGTGACTGTGCACCATGTTCATAGCCGTATTCAGAATAGCCCAAAGGTGGAAACAGCTGAACGTGCATGAATGGGTGAATGGATAAACAGAATGTGGTCTGTATATACAATGAAAAATTATTCAGTTTTGAAATGGAACGGATTCTGACATATGCTACAACATGAACAAACCTTGAAAACATACTAAGTAAGATAAGCCAGACACAAAGGACAAATATTGTATCATTCCACTTATGTGAAATAATACCTAGCACAGTCCAGCTCATAGAGAGAAAGTAAAATGGTGGGCACCAGGGAAGGGGTTGGAGGGTTTGTGATGATGATCAACCTCTAGAGATGGATGGTGGTGATGGTTGCACAACGTGAATGTTCTTAATGCCACTATACACTTAAAAATGTTTAAAAAGATCCCAGCCGGTGTGGCTCAATGGTTGAACATCAAATTATGAACCAGGAGGTCACAGTTCAATTCCTGGTTAGGGAACATGCCCAGCTTGTGGGCTCCATCCCCAGTAGGGGGCGTGCGGGAGGCAGTAATGATTTTCTCTCATTGATCTTTCTCTCTTTCCCTCTCTGAAATCAATATATCTTTTAAATGGTTAAAAAGATAAATGTTTTTGTATATTTTATCACTATAAAAAGCATATTTGCGCTTCCAGTGCATGACTTATATTGTTGGTGGTGCTTTTCTGTTGTTATGACTTAAAAAACACATACACACTCAACAACTCCTTTCCTGTGCTCAAATTTTCTTCTTGCTTGACCAATGGACTTGCTTTCTATGGCAATAATTTTATTGAGCATTCTCAAATGTTTTATCGTGTGGGGATATCCCCCCCTCAAACCTCCGTAATGGCATGGGAGGGAGCCATGTCTACTAATGGACTACAATGAACCACAGGAAAGAGCATGAGCATAGCCTGTGGCCACCTACACTAGCTGTTCTTAACACTGGCTGCATTTCAGAATAACCTCAGGACTTAGAAAAATGTATACACATACCCCAATACCAGGCCCCACACCCAGAGATTATGGTTTAATTGATCAGCAATGGAGCCCAGGTCTGGGTACTTTTTCAGAGCTCCAGGAGTAATTCTGACATGTAGTCACGTTGAGACCTACGAATGAGACCCTCCTTAGACAGCTCTCTGGAGTACAGCTCAATATTCCCCCTTTTAAAGAACCTGACCATTAAAATAATGGCGATGTGATCTCAGAAGGAGTAAGAGGCTGTATCTTTTAATTCTGATAATCTTTAAACTAGGAAAGAAAAAGTTAAAATTCATGAAATCAGCAAAAATGTACTCAAGCTATTACTGCCAGGGGCTGCGCCTGACCTGGAGGTGCCAGGAGACCTGGGAGCCCTCACTCCCTCTCCCCAGAGCAGACGACGCAGGGGGCAGGCAGGACGGGGACTCGAGCGCCACCTCGGGCTCGAGCGCCACCTCACGGACAAGGGAGAAAGTGCAGGATTCTAGGGAGATGTATGGGTTGTCATGGAGAAAGTGATTCCCGCAGCACTAAAGCTTTTGGAGAGGTGGCTAGAAATTAGCCAGGCAAACACGGGTAGACAGTGACGCTCCCCACTCTGGGCTGAGGGTAGTGGGTGCCACTCGTCATTACCGCAGGCCCATCCGCCTGGGGCAATGCTGGGCCCAGCCTGGCACTTGCCTGGATTTGAAAGGAGGTGGACTATAATGCAGAGTGTTTGGGGCTGCTCCGGGGGCCCAGGAAGAACCCAGCTAACTTATGAAGTCAGTGCAGAGAGAGAGAGAGAGAGAGAGAGAGAGAGAGAGAGAGAGAGAGAGAGGTAGTCACGGCAACCAACCTATGTGCCAAGGAAAACTGGCAAGCGTGCCAGCCCCCAGGTCAGGGGTGCAGAGCAATAAGCTTTAATTCTTATTATTTGTACTAATAAATTGTCTATAATAGATTCCAAATGAGAATTATATCTACAGATGCTCTCCTAGGGGCTTAGGAAAGTCAAGGTAGTGAAAAAGGACCTTCTCCCCATCCCCCTTGGCACCTAATTAGAAAAAGTGAGACTTCTTCTTTTTTTAAAAAAATGTATTCATTGATTTTTAGATAGAGAGGAAGGGAGAGGGAGAGAGAGATAGAAACATTGGAGAGAGAGACATACTGATCGGCTGCCTCCTGCTAGGGATTGAGCCAGACATATGCCCTGACTAATAATTGAACCCGGAACCTCTTCGTGCATGGGAGGATGCTCAATCCACTGAGCCACACCAGCCAGGTGAGATGCATTCTTTTAAATTCTTCTTTGTGCCATCAGTCATTTGTACAAAGAAGAATTCTGCCTTCTCAGCAGCAGGGCCAAGTGGACACGCACACTACACCAAACACCATGCAAATCTGAATGTTATAAATTACATTTTCTTTTGAAAGCTCAAATGTTTTTATTTTTTTCAAATGGCTTTTGTTTGTTTAGTTTTTCAGCTGGGAAATTAAGAAAATGAACACATATCTGCTTCTCAACAACTTTTTAATAATCTTTTTGGTTTCTTTTTCTCTTGATAAGTCATTTTTTGACGATGTTTTATCTAAAGCACGATCTTTATCTCCACGTGCCATCCCACACACTGAGTTCATTCACTGAATGATAATGAGCACAGGTCCATCAGCCAGCAAAGAGACGAAGTTCATTGTAAGCCGAAAACAAAGAGTTTGCACGTCCTTAAGAATGGCCGTCGAGAATGACTTGAAATGGCTAGATGTAGTGAGGATTCGAACCCAGGTATGTGCCCCTGACTGGAATCAAACCTGCGACCCTTCAGTATATGGCTGATGCTCCAACCACTGAACAACACTAGCCAGGGTTCATGTAGCCACTTTAAAATTTTTAAAATATGTTTTTATTGATTTTAGGGAGAGAGAAAAGGAGAGGGTGAGAGATAGAGAAACATTGATGAGAGAGAAATATCCATTGATTGGCTACCTCCTGCACACCCTCTACTGGGGGATCCAGCCTGCAACCCAGGCAGGTGCCCTGACTGGGAATGACACTGGTGACCTGTTGGTTCATGGGACAACGCTCAATCCACTGAGCCACACTGGCCGAGACCTGCAGGCACTTTAAGTGACTGCTCCTGGGAAGCAATCCTAGGCCACTACAGTCCCCTGTGGGAGCTCACCCATTCCCAGGGTGTCGACACCACGTCCACAGGACTCCAGGCCAGAAAACTGAACAGTCCTCCTAGACTTCTCACCCCTTCTGTAAGCCACACATAAGGAAAAGCTTTATCACCTTACAACAAGCATGCCAAACTCAAAGGCTAACATGGGCCAAATAAACAAGGTTTAAGTTTATGTGGGCCACAAAAAAAACAAAAGCTTCAATTTTCAGAGAAACGTAGGTTTATTTCGATAGAGACATGCTGAATACAAAGGGCTGAAATAAATGAGTAATCGTTAACATAAAATAATAGAACATTTTAATAAAAATTAATATTTTTTCTTGAACATGAACCTACCAGACACTGAATAACTGCACAAATTAATAAGCATAACACAAATAAACCTATTTTTCTTGTTCTCTGAAAGTGAAATATTTCCTGTTGCGCACACCAAACAAGTCAGTCCAAGACTAATGACGTGGCAATCGGCTGCTAAAATATTCGCTGCTAGTATTAGTGGAGAGATGGTGCGCCTGCGCTATTTTACGTGTAAGGCGCATAAGGGAAATGAATGCAACACGATTACAGTAATCAGTCATTAGTGAACGTTGTAGTTCGTTATTTTTACGATATTGTAAAAATAAAGTTACAAAATTTTTATTAAAATGTTTCTTACATACTGTTATATTGGCTGGGCTGCAAAAATATTTGTTGTGGGCTGCACGCAGTCCGTGGGCTGTGAGTTTGACATTCTTGCTTTACAATGTCTCATTATTATGAGTTATGAAAAAGTCCATGGACAATGCACAAAGTGACCCTGAGACGTCACTTCCATGTCCCCTTTGCTTTGGGGAATAGAAGTTCTCGTAAAATGAGGTGCAGGAGGCACTCTTATGAGAGGAAAGTTACCCGTTACTGAGCCTGTGGTAATAATAAATAATTTGTCTGGTCTTAGTGCCAGGTTCCTGACAAGGAACTTGCAAAACCCTTAGAATTTCCTGAGAGACAGGAGTGACTTTATTATGCTAATGATGTGGCTCATAGAGGGCACTTAGATGGTTTCAGGATGGGGCTGGTTACCACAAAACCATCCACATGATCAGAGGCAGGAACCGTGGGCCACACCCACCGCTGGGGATGGAAGTTGGAGACGGAGTTCAATCACAAGGCCACTGATTTAATCAACTGTGCCTACGTAGGGAAACCCCAATAAAACCTCTTAACACCAGAGGTCAGTGGAACTTCCGGGTGCTGGGAGGGCGATGCATCCCGATCCCACTAGGAAAAGGCACAGGAGCCTGGGTTTTCCCCCAGACCTCACTCCGTGTGTCTTTCGTTGGATTGGCCCTCATTTGTGTTTTAGAAACAAGCAAGTAGAGCGCTATCCTGAGTTCTGTGAGCCCTTGTAATGTATTATCAAACCTCAGAGGGTTGTGGGAAACATCAAATTAATAGTAAATTTGTCAAGAAATACAGGTGGCCTGGGTCCCCCACAGTGCGGCTGGTCTAAAGTAACGGCAGCCTTGTTGGGGAGCAAACCCTCTAACTAGTGGGGTCTGCGCTAACTCTGGGTATTTTAGCAGCCGACTGTCACGTCATTCGTCTTGTACTGCAGTTCGTACGCCCAGTTGGATTTCTACAGGAACACAGGCCGTAGGGGTGCCAGGCACTCAACCGGAAGCTGTACATACTGTCATTAGAGGGGCACAGGGCCCTGCCTGCCACCTCCTAGAGTTAAGAAAAAGGTGCATGCAAATGTTGAGAATTCAAAATAAATACCTCAGCCTTACGTTCTGCATCTGAACGCATCTACACCTCCCGGTGAGGCTGGAAATTACTTTAAGCTCCGTTCTTTCAAGTCATGATTCCTACTCACACCTCCCTAGAAGCGGCCACAGGGAGCCTGTCACTTCAAAGTAACACCCTGACCTCAAAACTGAGCTGACAACTCTGCGTGGACCGCCCTGCTTTTAGGCAACAAGAACCAGTTCGCGGGCAGATGCCCGAGGTGCAGGCACTGAGCCCAAGGCACAGACCCGTGGCCACATTCCCGGCCTCACCGGCTTGGCAGAACGGCCATCGCTCAGCTGCCAGAGCCGGCCGCACGCTGCTGCCAGGGCGGGGGCTGCCTCCGAGGCTTCTTCCCGCCTTGTGGATGGGCGTCCTAGTTCTTTTTTGCAGTAATCATTAGAAAGCTTTTAGAAAAATTTCCCCCAGTGCAACAGAAATGATCTCGACTTGTGCCGCTAACATGCATAAAGGATCATTCAGAACAATGTTTCCTCATCGGATAGCAAAAGCAGCCTCTGCAAAGTCCAAATGGCCAAATGCAGACACAGAGTCCAACCCTATGAATGACAGGGAGCGTTTTAGCCGCGATATCTTACACAAATGAGCTTCTAGTGATGGGCTAGGCCAGTGGTCGGCAAACTCATTAGTCAACAGAGCCAAATATCAACAGTACAACGACTGAAATTTCTTTTGAGAGCCAAATTTTTTAAACTTAAACTATATAGGTAGGTACATTGTTATTAACTTAATTAGGGCACTCCTAAGGCTTAGGAAGAGCCACACTCAAGGAGCCAAAGAGCCACATGTGGCTCGCGAGCCACAGTTTGCCGACCACTGGGCTAGGCTATGACTTCAGAGAGATACAAACAGGACACACCCTGAGCGAGGGGCTTTTACGGAGTGTGCTCAACCCCGAAAGGCAAGACAGCTGTGGGAAGGTTAACATTTTGGTTCTTACGCCTCCTGTTTCTTAATCAGCTTGTGAAAACCCGAGAGAGACACCCCAGCTCCCTCAACTATCTCAGACCCTTTTCCAAGCAGCCTCCTTGGCTGTCCTAGGCGGGGCAGCCAAGTGGCCTTCCAGCTTCCACCTCTCTTTCCAGACATCGGGGATGTGTCTGCACGCGTAACCTGACAACGGGGTGGGAGGTACCCATTGCACATGAAGGTCCAAAAGGCCTTTTCCTTCTTCTCACGGAGAATAAATGAATCTTATGTGGAATCTAAACCAAGCTGTGAATTTTCAAGACTCAGAATCAGAACTGCCTCAAAATCAGAATCATTATCTTATCAACCAAATCACTCTCACATTAAGGCTTCCAAAAATATCAATAATTTACTGAAAAGTAATTTGCAAAAAGAGCATGTTTGTGTGTGAAGTGAAGAAAATAATTCAGGGTGGCAAAAGTTGTTTTCTTATTTATTCCTACTTTAAAACAAGGGTAATTAACACAAAAGAGCAAATCATTCGCATTTTATAATATATCTTATATTACGCTTTGAAAATATACTTTAATGTTTGGAAAACTCTAAACATCAGTCATGTTGTGGAGAGAAGTTTCCCAGGGAATCTGGCAGTGAAAGAGCATCGGATAATTTGTCACAGGCCCGGCAAAATGCACAAAACCCACGTGCCTTTCTTGAATTTTAGTTATCTCTATTTGGATACAAATTCTGGGGGGAATTAATGCAAAATTTTTAATGGGTTTCTTGGATACTAAATCATCTACATAAAGTTCATACAACAAAATCCAAGAAGACCCATCCAAGTTGCCCTGACTTTGAAGTGACTTTGCAGAGTAATGGGCAGAGAGCCTTTGTGTAAGGAAACGTGCCTGGGAAGTCTGAGTTGAAGCAAGGCTCTGAGGAAGGTAAGCACCAAAATCTATCTTCACGCAGAATCCAGGGGCCCAAGTGGGAAGCCAGGAAGAGACAGAATGCATCAGAGGAGACCTCAGTGGCCATCCGTGCCACTGCTTCCTTCTACACATGAGGAAAGTTAAGTCCCAGGAAGCGACAGAATATGTCTAATGACCTCTAAGTTTTCTGTCCAAGGTTACATACCTGTCTGATCAGCAAGGAACCAGATTCTCCCAAGACACATTATGGTCAGCCTTATATTTTCAGAGCCACAAATTCAGACTTGATTGAAGAAAGGCCTTTTCTGAGAATCCCCAGGACCTTACAAGTATGGCTGACCTACCTCTCTGTCTGCCTTCAGGTAAATGCTTTAGTTGACATGCCAGCTCGGCTCTTTGGCTACAAGAATTGAAGACCGAAGCAGAAGGCTGGTTGGAAGAAGGATGAAGAAGTCAGGAAGGAGAGAGGGGGGCCTGGGAGAGGGTAAGAGATCTAGACTGTCCTTGGAGTTAAGACACAATGACACACAGTCTCCAAAAACTGGCACTCAGGCCGAAACTGGTTTGGCTCAGTGGATAGAGCATCAACCTGCGGACTGAAGGGTCCCAGGTTCGGTTCCAGTCAAGGGCATGTACCTGGGTTGCGGGCACATCCCCAGTGGGAGATGTGCAGGAGGCAGCTGATCGATGTTTCTCTCTCATCGATGTTTCTAACTCTCTATCTCTTTCCCTTCCTCTCTGTAAAAAATCAATAAAATATATTTTTAAAAAAACTGGCACTCAGGAAATGTTTGTTAAACACTGAGTAAATATACCAGTTCGTCTTCCCCGTGACGCAGTGCGACAGCCGCCACACTGCCGTCCACAAGAGCAGCCAACAACTCACGCTCCCGGTTTTCTTCATAATCTTGCTTCCTCCAATTTAAAGTATTGTCAGAATAAAAGTGATGAATCCAGTTTAGAACACAGCCGTCACCCCATCAGAATTCTGAGCATAGCGATTCTGACGGCAGTAGGGAAATATACACAAAAGATTGGCCAAGCACAGGCTGACAGACAGAGCAGTTTTTCAGAGCTGAAGATTGATGACATCAATTTTGAAGCTTTTCTGCCTTTGTCTTCTAGGTTATAGATGTCGGTTATTTTTTTGCCTCTAAGCCTCATGTTTCAAACTGAATCTTTCCACAGTTATCACAGGCATCACTTTATACAACCCACAGAAAATGAGTCACTTTATGATAGAGTAGCATTTTAGAATTTGTAGTCTGCTACAGGGTCTTATTTAATTCAATTGTTTGGTTAGAAAAGAAAAAACTTTAAAATAAAGATATATTAAAAATTAATACATGCTTGAAAAATAAGTAACCCTAATTTTATATACTAGTTATTAAATGTATCAAGAAGTACTAAATTAGAGAGGCAAGATGGCGACGGAATAGGCAGACGTGTCCCAGGGCTTGTCCCGGAGCAAATGGAGTGAGCAGCTGAAACTAATAACACCCACCCCGAATTGGGGAAGTATACTCAGCTGGTGAGACAGTTTGCAGCCGGGAAGGGCAGAGTTCCCCTGGAAAGGTAAAAACCAGGGATCTGGGCAGGAAAGTTTGCCAGACCTCTGAGCTCAGAGGGTCAGAGGGAGACTGCGTGGCACACAGCTGCGTCTCTTGGGACAGGCACAGCCCCTGACTATGGAAAGCAGATCCACGGGACTGTTGGCACCCGGGGATTTGAGATCTGGGTTCCTGTAATTACGGAGGACTGAGCCTAAAGGGGGCAGCCTGAAGTGCTGACCAGACCATGCAGTGCCAGTAAGAAAGGAGCTTACAGAGACTCAGCCTTCCCCGTTTCTGTGGCCTGCATTTGTTTGTTTGTTTGTTTTCACTGAACCCTGTTCATAGGACATTTTGGATACAGACACTCACCCGTGCTGAAGAGCGGGAGAAGGTGCAGACGAGTAGAATCTGGGGAGAGGCTGGGGAGAGAAGGGGGTCGAGGGGAGGTGGCAGCAAATTGAGTGCTGAGTCACCCCTAAGCCCAGGACTTGGGCAACCATTTTCTCCTGAGGATATAACTCCTCCCTCCAGGCCCCAGGCAAGGAATACAGCCACACCCAGATTCCACCCTGAATGAGACGAAGGATTAAAATAATCTGGTTAGTCCCTGGGAGTTAACAGGGTCTGGCCTATAGAGGGGCTTCCAGTCCCAGCAACAACAACAGCAACAACAACAACAAAATCAGACATTCCAGAAAACTGGGATCTTAAGCCAGCCAAAGGAATAACATTTCAATTTTTAATTTGTTATTTTTTATTATTATTTTGTTAGTTTTTTTTTTTTTTTGCTTTTTTCTTGGTTCTTTTTTTGTTTGTTCCTTTATTTCCTACTTCTTTTCACATTATTTTTTCAACCACATGAGCAGCAGACACGTGAGCGGTGTGCTCTTGTCCAGGGAGCATCAGCCCCGTGAGCAGCCTGCCTCGGGCCTAAGAGCAGCAGCCTCATGTGGCCTGCCCCTGTCCAAGGAGCAGCAGCTGTGTGAGTGGCCTGCTTCCCCGTCCGAGGAACAGCAACCACGCGAGCAGTCCGACCTGTCCAAGGAGCAGCAGCTGCATGAGCAGTCTACCTACGTCTGAGGAGCGGCAGCCCTGCGCAGCCCGCCCCGATTCGAGGAGCAGCAGCTGCGCACAGCCTGTACCCTGCACTAGTCCGAGGAGCATCAGCTGCACGCAGCCCGCACCCTGCACTAGTCTGAGGAGCAGCAGCTGCACAAGCATCTTGCCCTTGCCCAAGCAGCAGCAGCCGCACGAACAGCCTGCCCAATCCGAGGAACAGCAGCTGTGTGAGCAGCCCGCCCCCAACCGAGGAGCAGCAGTTCTGCAAGCGGCCCGTCCCCATTCGAGGAGCAGTAGCAGCCCACCCCGGTCCAAGGAGCAGCAGCCACATGAGCAGACCGCCCACGTCTGAGGAACAGGCAGCCCTGCGCAGCACGCACCGGTCCGAGGAGCAGAGCCACAACAGCCTGCACCTGTCCGAGGAGCAGCAGCTAGGTGAGTGGCACGTCCCTGTCCGAGGAGGAGCAGCCACACGTGCCGCTCACTCCCGTCCAAAGAGCAGCAGCCGAGCAAGCAGCCCACCCCCGTCCGAGGAGCAGCAGACTTGCAATCAACCTGTCCAAGTCCAAGGAGCAGCAGCCCCACAAGCAGCCCAACACATCAGAGGAACAATAGCAGCGTGCAGCCAGCCCCCATTCAAGGAACAGCAGTCACGTGAGCAGTCCGCCCCAGTTCAAGGAGTAGCAGCTGCGTGTGTAGCCCGCCCCCATCCAAGGAACAGCAGCCTTGAGATCAGCACACCCTCTGTCTGAGGAATAGCAGCTGTGTGTGAAGCCTCCCCCCACCAGCCAGAGGAGCCACCACAGCTGTGAACAGCACCCACCAAAGGAGCTGCTGCCAACTGAGGAGCAGCTGCTACCACAACCGCCAGAGGAGCAACCACAGCCTGAGGAGCCACTGCCACCCAAGGAACAGCCCCTGAATGACTCAACATCTAGATATGTCGGTGAGATCAAACATGGATAGACAAAGAAACCCCCAAAGGAAAGAAAAGGAGGACTCGCCAGAAAAGCAGCTAAGTGAAACCGAGGCATGCAGCATGACCGAAAAAGAATTCAGATTAAGGGTCCTAGAATGCATAAACTGGATGGAGGAAAAAATTAACAACTTATGCAAGAATCAAGAAGAAACGGATGAAAAAATCAACAATTTATGTAAGAATCAAAAAGAAATGGATGAAAAAAAATCAATAACTTAAAACCAGGTAAAGACAACACAATGAAAGAGAATTACAGGCCAATATCCCTCATGAACATAGATGCCAAAATCCTCAACAAAATCTTAGCAAATCGGATCCAGCAGTACATCAGAAAGATCATACACCACGACCAAGTAGGATTTATCCCAGGGATGCAAGGGTGGTACAATATCCGCAAATCAATAAACGTGACACATCACATAAACAAATTGAAAGAAAAAAACCACATGGTCATATCAATTGATGCAGAAAAAGCGTTTGAAAAAATTCAACACCCATTTTTGATAAAAACTCTCAGCAAGGTGGGAATTGAAGGATCATACCTCAACATAATAAAAGCCATCTATGACAAACCCACAGCCAACATCATACTCAATGGACAAAAACTAACACCATTTGCCCTAAGAACAGGAACAAGACAGGGATGCCCACTCTCACCACTCCTGTTCGACATAGTACTGGAAGACTTAGCCATTGCAATTAGACAAGAAGAAGAAATAAAAGGCATCCAAATTGGAAAAGAAGAAGTAAAACTGTCCTTATTTGCAGATGACATGATATTATACTTAAAAAACCCTAAAGACTCCATCAAAAAACTATTAGACTTAATAAAAGAATTCGGCAATGTAGCAGGATACAAAATTAACGCCAAGAAATCTATGGCATTTCTATACACCAATAGTGAATGTGCAGAAAGAGAGACTAAAAAAGCAATCCCATTTACCATCGCACCAAAAAAATTAAGCTACCTAGGAATAAACTTAACTAAAGAGGTAAAAGACCTCTTCTCAGAAAACAACAGGACGTTGAAAAAAGAGATAGAGGAAGACATAAAGAGATGGAAGAACATACCATGTTCTTGGATTGGTAGAATCAACATCATTAAAATGTCCATACTGCCCAAAGCAATCTATAAATTCAACGCACTTCCCATTAAAATACCAATGGCATATTTCACAGACCTAGAACGTACTCTCCAAAAATTCATCTGGAATAAAAAACGACCCCGAATAACTGCAGTGATCCTGAGAAAGAACAAAGTAGGTGGGATCTCAATACCAGATATCAAGCTGTATTACAAAGCCACTGTTCTCAAAACTGCCTGGTACTGGCACAAGAACAGACATATTGATCAATGGAATAGAATAGAGAGCCCAGAAATCAGCCCCAACCAATACGCTCAATTAATATTTGACAAAGGAGGCAAGAACATACAATGGAGTCAAGATAGTCTCTTCAATTAATGGTGCTGGGAAAATTGGTTAGATACATGCAAGAAAATGAAACTAGACCACCAACTTACACCATACACAAAAATAAACTCAAAATGGATAAAGGACTTAAATATACGACGGAAAACTATACAAATACTAGAAGAATCCAAAGGCAACAAAATCTCAGACATATGCCGAAGCAATTTCTTCACCGATACAGCTCCTAGGGCATTGGAAACTAAAGAGAAAATAAACAAATGGGACTACATCAAAATAAAAAGCTTCTGCACAGCAAAAGAAACCATCAACAAAACAACAAGAAAACCCACTGCGTGGGAAAACATATTTGCCAATGTCATATCTGATAAGGGCCTAATCTCCAAATTTTATAGGGAACTCATACAACTTAACAAAAGGAAGATAAACAATCCAATCAAAAAATGGGCAAAGGATCTAAATAGACACCTTTCAAAAGAGGACATTCAGAAAGCCAAGAGACATATGAAAACATGCTCAAAGTCACTAATCATCCGAGAGATGCAAATCAAAACAACAATGAGGTACCATCTCACACCTGTCGGACTGGCTATCATCAACAAATCAACAAACGACAAGTGCTGGAGAGGATGTGGAGAAAAAGGAACACTTATGCACTGCTGGTGGGAATGCAGACTGGTGCAGCCACTATGGAAGACAGTATGGAGTTTCCTCAAAAAACTACAAATGGAACTCCCATTTGACCCTGTGATCCCACTTCTAGGAATATATCCCAAGAAACCAGAAACACCAGTCAGAAAGGATATATGCACCCCTATGTTCATAGCAGCACAATTCACCATAGCTAAGATCTGGAAACAGCCTAAGTGCCCATCTGTAGATGAATGGATTAGAAAACTGTGGATGGAATTCTACACGATGGAATACTATGCTGCTGTAAAAAAGAAGGAACTCTTACCATTTGCAACAGCATGGATGGAACTGGAGAGCATTATGCTAAGTGAAATAAGCCAGTCAATGAAGGAAAAATACCACATGATCTCACTCATTTACGGATAATAGAGACCATTATAAACTTATGAACAAAAATAGATACAGAGACAGAGCAGCCTCGAACAGACTGTCAAACTACAGTGGGAAGGCCGGGGAGGGTTGGGGGGCAGGATGGGGTGGGTAAGAGATCAACCAAAGGGCTTGTATGCATGCATATAAGTATAACCAATAGACATAAGACACTGGGGGGTAGGGGAGGCCAGGGGATTGTCAAGGGCGGGGAAAAAAAGGAGACATATGTAATACTCTTTGTAATACTTTAAGCAATAAAACAATTAAAAAAAAAGAAGTACTAAATTTATCAATAAGCATTAAACTGATTAGCCTGTCAAACTCACATCACTATTACATATATTCATAAGTGTGTGAGTTATTGTAACAAACTGGACCCCTGGAGAGAGGTACGAAAACGTAAGGCCAGGGTCAGTTCTCACCACTGACTCCCAGTGCCCAACTCTGCACCTGGCACATAAACATGTGTTGGATAAAAGGGTGGCCGCACAGACAAGTGCCAAAATGGAATGGAACGAGCATTTTCTAATCACCCCAAAATAAATTTCCATTTGAATTAACAAAGAGCCTGTTTTGAAGGTTTAAATGGCTAATCTGCTGCATATGTTACGATCAGCGGTTTCACCCAAGTGGTCTTTTAAAGCTTCCTTCGTCTAGTGGCCTGTGACACTGGGAACATCCATAAGAACAATCGAGCCGACGCAAATGTCACCCACACTCCTCACCTGCCATGTCGATGGCAAAAGGCCTGTCTGCTCTCCAGCCGGTGTACCAACCAACGACTTTGCCATTTTCCACCAACGGACGTTCATAGCGTCGCCCGCCAACCAGGCCCACTGGCCAGACAGAGACCTTGCGTGTGGTTCGCATCTATAAAAAGGGGAAAGAGATTTGGTTTAAGTTTCTTTAGGGAAAAGAAGTTGAAGGGAGGGAAAGAAGGTGAGGCAAGCAGAAGAAATGTGAAGGGGTGGGAGGATGTCGATTCCCAAAAGTTGAACGCTTCCAAACAGAACCCTCCTGCTGATGGATTTGCTACCCAATTACTCTTTGTCTACTCAGCACCAGCGACTGCGCTCTCTGTCATACACTAAGCCTCCAGCTCAGGCAGGATGGAGAGAACATCACTTATTGGGAACCACATTGTGACTATCAAATGTTTCCTATTTGTTCCAAAGTTGGATCTTTTAAACAAGTGTATCTTTGGAAGTGAGGAGGTTTAGTTCCTCTTTAGGAAACTTTATTACTCAGTAACAGCAAACATTTGACTCAGAGGAGCCATAGGAGTTGCCTTGCTCTGAATTTTTTATTGCTACAGACACAGAAATCTTGGCTGGCAACATTAATAATGGGAACCAGATACAGAACAGACACCAGGCATCCTCCTGGGAGACAAAAGAAAAACATACGTAAATTTGCCTGTCTTTCAACGGCAATGGGCCAAATTATAGAAGAAAAGGCAGCTGAAGTAGCTGGTCCTCTCCTAATACACCCTGTTGTACCTAGCGGAGTTCTGGTTAAAGACAACCCTCAATTGAAAATTATTTGTTGGGAATTCTTTAAGGGGAAAGACACACTCACAAGAAAGCTCGATGATACTAGGCAGCATTTTTGGGGAAAAAACACCACCATCTTCCTGGACAGGTGTTGAGCAGAGCCAGAGTCAGCCCACATGGCATCTTTGGCAAATTAGAGAAAGGTGCCGCTTTCTTGGGCAGACACACTCCACACTGGGCCCATGGCTTATGGGCCCATCCATCAAAGTATCAGCTGGCCAGCTCCACTCACCCTCTTACCTGGGTGAGGTAGTGCTGTTGTTAAGGTAATTATAATCTTAACACCAATACTTTACCTTTCATTTGCTATAGAACTGGGTCATGATCAGTAACCAATGGCTAAAATAATGATTATCAATCAAGGATTTTTTTTTTAATGAAAAAAGGGAAAATTATGTATTTGGGAAAGATTTTAAAATACAATTCAAATGAAAAGTCAAATTATTAAAGATTAAAAATAATTAGATGCTCCCATTTGCCAAACATCTCAACTTGACTCTTTTATTAATACCCCACCTCATTCTAACGAGAGGACTTAAGGGCATGAAGTGCACCAAGTAATAAAGATCTCACTTTGTTGGTCTTCCCCAAATCTGAAATTACTACTTTTTAAGTCTACTCCTTTTTCAATAAATTAATCACTGTTGCCTTGTACTAGCTCATACCAGCACATATTATGATTTTTTAGAAAGTTCTACTGAGGTATAATAATGGATACACTAACTGAAATGAAGAATATACTAATACATTATAAGGTATCAACAGTAGATGAAGCTGATAATCAAATCAGTGATTTGGAATATAAGGAAGCAAAAAACATCCAATCAGATGAGCAAAAAGAAAAAAGAATCCAGAAATATGAAGAGCCTCTGGGACAACTTCAAGCATACTAACATTTGTAACATGGGGGTGCTGGAAGGGGAAGAGAAAGCAAGAAGTTGAAAATCTATTTGAACAAGTAATGACAGAAAACTTGCCTAATCTGGTGAAGGAAATAGACATACAAGTCCAGGAAGTGCAGAGAGTCCCAAACAAGATGAACCCAAAGAGGCCCACACCAAAACACATCATAATTAAAATGCCAAAGGTTAAAGAAAAAGAGAATCTTAAAAGCAGAAAGAGAAAAGCAGTTAGTTACCTACAAGGGACCTCCCATAAGACTGTCAGCATACATAGTTATTAGAATATTATTGACTATATTCCCTATGCTGTACTTCATATCCCCATGACAATTCTGTAACAACCAATTTTGTACTTCTTAAACCCTTCATCTTTTTTCACTCATCTCCCATAGACCCTTTCCATCTGGAAACCATCAAAATGATCTCTATATCTATGAATCTGTTTCTGTTCTGTTCTAATCACTGGAGGGGTACACCTGAAACTGATATTATATGTCACTATAATTGAAAAATTAAAAATAATTTAAATAAAGAAAAACAACAAAAAGAAAGTTCTACTGAAGTACAATTGACTGCCGAAAAGAATGAATAGTCCTGACACTGTTATCTTTAGAAAGGCCTGCATACCAGGCTGACCCTTGGCTGGCATCTGAAAACCTGGCTTGAAATAAACCCTACACTGATAAGGTTGTTTGCCTGCCTGGGGTACTAAGCACCTGCTTTCCTTTGGGGATCTGAAATACTGGTGACCAGACTCCAATAAAAACTCTGACCCTGACATGGGCTTCCCGGGGCATGAACACTATGTACCTGTGGTTACATCTTTGCTGGAGGGAAGGCGTGCTCTCTGTGAGCCCTCATGGGAGGGAGAGAATATGGAAGCCTGCCCCTGGAGTCCTCCAGCCCTTCTGATGTCCTCCCCCGCCCCCTTCCAGCTATGCATCCTTACTGTGTCACTGTAATAAATCTTAGCCACAAGTCCTCAAATAATGTCATTTTGTTCAACTTGGCTTGATTATAACTTTGATGAGATTCTGTAGGAACTTAACTCTTATTTATATTAACTAGCCTATGGTAAACATGGTTTTGTTATACATAATTTTGCTTAGTCACAGAACCCATCAATGATGTTGAGAACTTACTGTACAACTAACTATATGCCGAGTGCTATGAGTCCTAGTAAGTCAGTTAATATGGGTGGTCTTGGGGACCCCTGGAAGAATAAAATGCCTGCTGCACGCCCCTCCCACTGGATATTGAGCCTGCAACCGGGGCATGTGCCCTGACTGGGAGTCGAATCGTGACCTCTTGATTCATAGATTGATGCTCAACCACTGAGCCACACCAGTGGGGATACATTATTATCTATTTTGAGCTAATCTGTATATACAGTATGAGAGGCTAACTGAAGTTCCTTTTGTTGTTTTTTTTTTTTTTTGCATATGGAGATCCAATTGTTCCAACTGTATCTAATTGGGAATAACTGAGCTGCCTCTGCATCTTTGTAAAAAATCATATGTCATATGTGCGAGTTTGTTTCTGGACTTCTCTCATTGGTCTGTTTGGTGATTTTGATGTTAATATCACACTATTTTGATTTACTATGACTTTACAATTACTCTTAAAATCAGGTAGTGTTAGTCTTCCTACTCTGTTCTTCTTTATCTAAGTTGTTTTGACTGCTCTAATCCTTTTCATTCCCATGTGAGCTTCACCGTTGGTTTGCCCATTTCAGCACATCAATTTGGTGAGAATTAACATCTCACCAAACACTGAGTTAGAACACTGACTCTTCTAACCATGGATATGATATATCTCTCCATTTATTGAGATCTTTAATTTCTCTCAGAAATAATTTGAATAAAAAACAACACTTAATGCTTTTATGTTATAGCTCTTCTCCATAAGTGGGGAAACCCCCCCAGAAAGTTTACTAAAAATTTCACAAAAATACAGCTCTCTCCCAATACACTCCACCTTCAGACTCCTATTTGCTCCCATAGTGCAGAAAACAAAATCATTTCAATTTTTTGGGTCTTATATATCAAATATACCAAACATACTAAGAAACAAAGTTAAATCTAACACATAGGTTTTTCCTTAACAGAATGGCTTTACGGCACTAAAAAATAGCACTGTGCTCTTTTTTGATATTTTCTTAAAATGCCTATGATTTTTCAGCTCTCAAACTGCTTTTGCCCGGTTGCACTAAATTTTCAAATCTGTGAAAAACTGGTAAGCAGATCCCGTCTCAGACATGAGAATGTATGGGTTGTGCTCTGCATACAGCAGGTGCCAAAAAATTCTTGGTAAGTGTGTGAACACCAGGTAGTAACTGAAATGGGGGCCACATGTAACAAGCAATCAGAGCCTGTAAGGGACAGGCTCACAATCAAAGACAAGAACAGTTACTAAAACAGCAAAAGGCAAAGGTGTTTTTAAAATAGCAAGAGAAATTACCATTAAAGACAATCTAATAAACCATAACCGTGGGACCACTAGAAAGCAAACAAATACGGCCAAGCACGCCCTGACTGGGTAGCTCAGTTGTTTGGAGCATCGGCCTGTATACGCAAAGGTTGCGGGTTTGATTCCGGATCAGGGCACATACCTAGGTTTCAGGCTGGACCCCAGGTCATGTATGGGAGGCAACCAGTTGATGTTTCTCACATCAGTGTTTCTCTCTCTCCCTTGCTCTGTCTTTAAAGTCAATAAAAACATATCTTCAAGTGAGGATCCAAGAAAATATGGCCAGGCATCTTTGGTGGAAGGCTTTTTCATTTAAGTTAGGTCATGAAAGACACACGGGATTTTGCCCACAGACCACACAATGGCTTAGGGTTCTAGGTAATGAGATGAATCAAAGAAGCAAAACTTTACATTTCTGTGTCAGTTTCATGCTAGAAAGGATAGATTTTGCTCAGCACAAAATTTCTACGAAGATCTCAGAACTAACATTTGTTCACACTTTTTTCCCCCAGAGTGTCTGGTGTTAAAGGTGAAGTGATGACTATTTGAATGCAAGTGATGAGGCAGGATTCTGCTTCCAAGGATGCTAAGTAAAAAAGTTTGTCATTTAAAGAGTTTAAAACTTCAGAAAGAGCCAGCTGCCCTGGCCATGTGGGCACCGCTCTGAGATTCGGCATGGATGCTTCATCGCAGACTCAGACACACAGCTCCCAGACACGGGCATGGTACTATATAGAGAGTGCCAGACACTCCACAGGAAAATAGCACAGCTATTTACAGAACGCCTTCATGTCACCCCCCGGATCTATCCTCTGTCGATGTCCTTTTCTCTGAATCTGTGCTCTTTAAGGATCCGTGGCAGCTATGTTCTTTTCTGAGAGGGGGGAAAAGATAACAAAGACTGTTCCTGTTAAAAGTAAAACCCTTTCCTAAAACTAAAATATTCTCAGCATTTAAAAGGGTTGCTACCTTCTTAACACGAAATAGTGGTTTTGTAAGAGGCACAACTTCAGGTGCCTGGTATGAGCTCCGATCTAAACTCAAGGAAGAAAGCCCTGGATAGTAAGATAAAGAAAAGGCAGTTCACATATTTATGTTATAACTCGAGGCCCGGTGCACAGATTCATGTACCGAAGGGGTCCCTTGGCCTGGCCTGCACCCTCTCACAATCCAGGACCCCTCGGGGATGTTGGATTACCAGTTTTGGCCCCATCCCCCCAGGCCAGGCTGAGGGACCCCACCAGTACACAAATCCATGTACCAGGCCTCTAGTATGCATATAAGATCTTTGGTTAATCTCTTCCTTCCCTGCCCCTTCCCTCTGAGATTCATCAGTCTGTTCCATGTTTCCATGTGTGTGCATTGAGTGTCTGCACTCTGGTGGTCAGTGTGCGGCATAGCTACCGGTCAAACAGTTGAGTGGTCAGCTACTTAGTACATTAGCCTTTTATATATATAGATATTATAGACAGTTCAGATCCCCAAAGGCATTCTCTTCCTATTTATTCAATGCCATAGTCTGTCATTAATTCCTCCCGCCTGGACTTGCATGGCAATGGTAACCAGTCAAAATCACTTCCCGAAGAGCCATTTCCATAGACCCGATGGCTAAAAGGGCACAAAGATGCACTTGGTACATCTCTACACTCCTCCAGGCGAATTGCCATTGCAACCACCCCTGGGAGGGAGGGGTTTGTTTATCTTCATCTCCAGAAAAGGAGGTGGCAGGGAACTGGGGCCCACGTGTCTGGTGACCCTGATCAATAACCAGCTCCTGTTTCTTTAGCCAACTTTGCCCCGGCAGCTTTAAGCTACATCCTTTTGGTCCCTCCTTGAGAGATGGCCAACAGCCAGCTCCAGGGATTGCCGCACTTCAGAGGAGCACACGCATGTGATCATAATGCCTTTAGAGTAAAACAGAAAAAGTTAAATGCCTTTAGCATCCTTCAAGACATGCCAGTAGGTGAAATCTTGTTTTATTTTTTCCAAAGGGAAATGAATAAAGTCCTTGATCTTCTGAAATTGAAAACGCTACAGGCAACCTCGGGGAGTAGAATTATAAAGAATGTTGCATTTAGTATCCTGGCTTTTAAACTAATAATTTCAAAGGAAAAAAGAAAACCCACCCCAAATCCAACAGGACCCAATAAATTAAAGAAAAGAGCAGGCGAATATGAAAGAATACAGGAGCGGTGACCTAGAGACAAGGGTCCTTCCAGTTTCACTGTCCATAAACATCTGATAGTTTCCAACACAGAAATACATTTATACGATCCAACACGCCATACATTTTCTTTGGAACAAGTCTGAAAATTACCGTCGCTTCTTCTCGTTCTCTTTCTTGCATCTGCCCCCTAATGACGTCACCATATAGTTCTTTCAACGAATTGTTACTCTGCTCAGTGCTCTTTGTTCCACAGTGTCCTTAACGTAACTTGATGTTGCCCTGGACATATTTTTTGGTGCCTATTTTGGTTTCCACATACCACCATCCACAGCATGAACCTTTGAGGTGCGTCAACTAAATATTTTAAAGGAGTTGAGACTGCTAGAAAGCAGAAATGTTCCTGATGTTATATTCTCAACCCTTCTCCTATGTCACTGGGTAGAAGACAGAGTATAACCTTTCCTCCATTCCCTTTGTACTTTTTCACTGGATACGTATCATGTATTTAACGTGTGTCCAGTGCTGTGCTAGTTCCTGAGCAAGGTAGGTGTCGTCCTTACCTGCAAAGTCAACATTCTGGGAAAGATAAAGCAACGATACAACTAACTGCAAAATCAGTTCCGTAGGCTCTGTGCTGGTAAGGGCTGTACGGGAAGTAGGTGATGCTAGGAGAACATGCTGCAAAGAATCGAACCTGCTGGGTGGCCTGCTGAGATTTCCGTGAGGACCCCAGCATGAGCTAAGCCTAAAGCATGAGTAGCATTAACCAGTGTGGACAGAAGACACAAAACCTTCCAGGAAGAAGGAAACTTAAGTGCTGCTGGCTCTTGACAGGAGTGTTTCACTGCATTCCCTAATTTTAAAAAAGATCCACTTCAGATGGTGGATGCTGGGAGCCAGGTTTCTCTCTGCTGGAGTGAGAACTTACAGAAAGAGAAAGCTAGAATGATTCAAGTGCTTAAGGAATATAGTTGGAGACAACAGTATGAACTCATGTTTAGCTTAATATAGAGAGAGTTGTAGATAGAGTGATAGGTATGTGTATATATGTATATGATAGGCATGTGTATATACATGGGTTAGTATACACACATGTATTTCCTCGCTTTGTCAGCTAAGAGGCCTAGAAGCAATGGCACTCCAGTAGCAATGAGCCCACCTGGCACCCAGATCTCGGTTTCCAATACCATGTTGTAAAACAGGACCAGAACTACTTGAAGTAGCTGATTCGAGGGCAGGGGCAGAAAACATACAAGGTGACCTTGGGGTATGTTTAGAGCTAGAAAGTAAGGCAGTGCATAAAAAAATCTAAAACAAACAAAGCCCTGCACGTTGTTGGGGTCATGTAAAAGGCCCACAGGAGTCTACTAAAGAGCCCCAATGGCCAAAGCTGGAACAATTTGAGCAATAAAATAAAGTAGTATTAGATTACTACCTCAAGTATAAAATAAACACTAGATGCTAACACAACCTAAAGTATATAATTCAATGACTAAATAGTTAGCAAATAAGAAACAGACAAATCTCCCAAGCATAACAATTCAAAAGAAGTTACATAGAAAACCCCACCCCTGCCCAAGGAGGTGGAGCATAACTCCCACTCTTTAGGAATGGCCGCACACAGCAATTTCCTTCCAAAGAGAACACCATGGGGCAGGGATAACTTCACAGTGAAGAAGCCTGGTGAGCCCTACCTCAGCTAGATGATCAAGGCTGAGATGATAAATCATGTTGAAAATATGTCCCCTTGACATGATGGACTGAGAATGGCACTTTACTTCTGTGGTCTTTATTTCAAACACCATTTTCTAAGAGAAAGAGCCAGGGCCTCTTGGAGAAACAGCCGATTCGAGGACTGGGATGGGAAATACACAAGGTAAGCCTAAAGCATCTTGTAGTGCCAGAAAGTAAGGTGTTTAAAAAATAACAAACAAAACCACCAAACAAACCCACACTGAGGAGGACATGTCAAGAGAAAAGAGCTGATGGAAAGAGCCCCAAGCCCCAGAACAATTCCAGCTACAAATCACATTGAGAGCATGTACCCCTGACCTGATGTTACGAAAATGGCACTTGATGCCTGTGATCTTCTGCCCTAAAACCCATAACCACATTCTAATCATGAGATAAATATCAGAAAAAATTCCACTAGAAGGGCGTGCTACAATACACCAAGCCCAGCACTCCTCAAGGCCACCAACAAGAACACTCTGAGACAATGTCACAGCCAAGAGGAACCTGTGGAGACACGTCAATGGAATGTAACGTAGTGCGCAGAGTAGGATCCTGGAACAGGGAAAGGACACCAGGTTCAAACTAAGGGCATCGGGATAAAGAACAGACTTTAGTTAATACTGACCCATGAATTATAACACACATATCACACCAATGCAAAATGTCAGTAACAGGGTCACTGGGTATATGGGAACTCTCTACTATCAGATTTTCTGTTTAAAGTCTATTATTTAAAAAAAGAAATCCCTTTCAAATGTGCCTAAGGTGACCATCCCTTCTCTACCCACCCCAATCAGGTATGACATAGACTCATTCTCTAGCCTGAAGTCAGTTTTCCACTCACCTTCTATGCTCTTACTTATTGTGCAGACCAGGGGTCACAAGCTGGAGCATTTGGCCATATGCGGCCCTACAGCAAAGTTTCATTTGGCCTGCACAGTGTTGTGTTTTAAATTGAGACATGTTAAAACCCAAAGATTTCGGGTCTCTCTGAAAATGTGGCAAACGAGGCTAGCATTCCACATGGCAACAGTGGCACTGCGAGGCTCCGTGCCTTCCAACGGCACCTGCCCTGCCCCGTTTGCCGCAGTCCCCACCAGTCCCCATCACAGCCCCAAAGCTGAGTCTGCATGCCAATCACCGTTCATTGCTAGTTTGCGCTGTCATGGGAGATATTCCTCTCTCCAAAGTGGGAAAGTGAAAAACAGACCAATGGTCCATGCATTTCAAGAAAACAGGGCGGCAACATTATTGTCTGATTGAAATGAGGAATGTTTCTGTGTACTTAATATGCAAGCTATGTATATAAAAGACACCATTAGAAATAAGAAAAATTATGAGAAATATAGGGGAAAGGGACATAAATGAAAATAAGTCAGGTTGAATTTTTAGCCTTTTAAGTTTTAATGCAAATAAGGTAATACTGCTTACACATGGTCAGCTACACTTAATTACATCACTTGCTCAAAGGCATATGAATTTGTAAATCCTGGTATGAACTGTCTGGGAGGAGCTAGCTTGAGCTCTGCTTATGATAAAACTGCAGTAATGAATACAATGTTGTGCTAGTATAAAGACAGACAGGTAGAAAAATGGAAGGGATTAGAGAGTTCAGAAATACTTTCCACAGATGGCCGGTTGATTTTTTTTCCCTAAGATGCCAAAAGAGCTCAGTGGGGGAAAGGTTAGTCTTTTTAATGTATAGTTCTAGAACAAATGGACACCTATGTTAAAAAAAAAAAAAGAAGCCGAAACCGGTTTGGCTCGGTGGATAGAGCGTCGGCCTGCGGACTGAAAGGTCCCGGGTTCGATTCCGGTCAAGGGCATGTGCCTGGGTTGTGGGCACATCCCCAGTGGGAGATGTGCAGGAGGCAGCTGATCGATGTTTCTCTCTCATCGATGTTTCTAACTCTCTATCTCTCTTCCTTCCTCTCTGTAAAAAATCAATAAAATATATTTAAAAAAAAAAAAGAAAAAGAAAAAGAAAAAGAACTCCAAGCCCTCCATCTCACAATATTCATAAAAATTAATTTAAAGTGGAATCATGGACCCAAACACAGAAACCAGTTATGACACTTGTAGAAGAAAATATTGGAGAAACTCTCTGTGATCTCAGGGTAGGCAAAAACCCCTAAGATAGGACTTAAAAATACGAACCCTAAAAAAATTCCACAAATTGGACTTAATCAAAATTAAATTTTCTAATCTCTAAAAAATACTGTTAAAAATATTCAAAAGTAAGTCACAGACTGGCCCTGGCTGGGTAGTCCAGTCACTTGGAGTGTTGTTCCATATACCAAAAGGTTGTGGGTTCAATCCCCAGTTGGGGTGCATATGGGAGACAATAAATCAATGTTTCTCTCTCACGTATATGTTTCTGCCTCTCTCCCCTTCCTCTCTCTCTAAAATCAACAAAAATATATCCTCAGGTGAGGATTTGAAAAAATAGTAAGTCACAGACTGCGAGGAAATATCCCACTATATATACCTAACTGAAGACTTGCATTCAGAATACACAAAAAATTCTTACAGCTCAATAAAACACCTAAAGCATGAGTAGTATTACCCACTATGGACAATTAAAAATGGGCCAAATATGAATGAACATTTCACCAAAGAAAAACAAATAACCCGACAGCACATATGGAAGTTAATAGCACAATAAAATACTATTACATGCCCACTAGGATGGCTAAAACTAAATGACACAATACCAAGTGTTGATGAAAATGTGGAGCAACTGGGTCTCTTACACATCCCTGGTGGGAGTATAAAATGGTGCAACCACTTTGGAAAACAATTTAGCAATTTCTTATAAAGTTAAGAATATGTACTTATCATATGACCCAGCAGTTTCATTTCCAAGTATTTATTCAAGAAAAATAAAAGCATATGTCTACACAAAAACTTGTACCTAAATGTTCACAGTATTTTTATTCATAATAGCCATAAGCTGGAAACAGCACAAATGTACATCAACTTGTAAAATGATAAACAAATTGTGATATATCCATTCAGCCGATTACTACTCTGCAATAAAAAGTAATAAACCACGGATACTCATTACAACATGAATGAATCTCAAAAACATAATGCTGAATGAGAAAGAAACCAGATAAAGGTTACAGATTGTATATTGCACGTATATGAAATTCTAGAATAGGCAAACTTATCTACAGTGATAGAAAGCAGATTAGGGGTCATAAGTGGTGAAAACTGACATAAGGTGATAGTTATAAGGATGAGTATGTGTTTGCTAAAATTTAGCAAACTCTACATTTAAAATGAGTACATTTTATAATAGGTAAATTGTACCTTAATAAGCTGATTTAAAATAAAAACACAAAATAATGAGGAGGTTTCAATATGAACTCATGATTAAAGAGCCTAGAAATATGAACACCCCAGTAGCCGTAAATACACTTAACACCCAGATCTTGGTTTGTAAATATCATTCTCCACTAGAAGGAATTAGGGCTCCTTGGAGAAGTGACTGATTCCAGGTCGGGCACAGGTAAATTATGAGTCTAGAATATTTTTTAAAAATGCAGAGAACTGCTCGAAGATAAACACGGACATGTGCAATAAAGACAGAAGCTGATCTGAAGAGTTGCTGGCCAATCTGGGAATAATTTGAGCATCATTAAGGAAAACATTGCTAGCTTAAAACACATTGTGTATGTGTGTGTGTGTGTGTGGGCTGACAGTCCATGGCTATAGGTGTGTGTGGGAGGGGGACTGACAGTCCATGGCTACAGGTTATAGGTTCTTTAAGAAGAATGCCATTCATATAACAAGTGCAGAAGGAACGAAACAATCAGAAAATCACCATTTGATACTCCCAGTGTAATAACTAATTCAAGCAAGAAGCATCATTCGACGCCAGAACGCTTGGGTGAAGGATGGGAAGCAGCACAGTCACACTGTCTCAGGGCATCAACCTATGGGCTACTTACTAATTACAAAGGATAAATGTGTTTTACAGCAGAGATCTGGCAGTCACTACCTTAACCAAGTGGCCAAGTTTGGCATCACCAGCCACAAGGTGACCTAATAACAATAAATACCCCTACTGGATGTGGGAGGAGGAAGACGACATCATCTCTGTGGTGTCCTTGCTGATGAGGTTTGGCCTGAACATATTTATAAGGAAACATGACTGTTGGGGAGACTGAACAGCTACACGTAATTTCTGTGTGTGGACTCATTATAGCCAACTCTAGGAACTACTTAAATTTCTATTTTCCTCAAGGCTTCTAGGTAAGTAGGCACCATTACAGGGAAGAATTCCAGCCTAAGAGTATAATGCTATTGTGACAGTACTGGAAAGGACAAGAGAAAGAGGTTACTACTGTGGAAGTTCCCCCACCCGCAATGAGCCCATCTTCTTTTCCGCCATCAATGTTAAAATACATTCCTTCTAAAAAAAAAATCAAATAAGCTTCATCTATTGTCCTATCCCTTTTATAGGTGTATTTATTGTAGCAAATGTAGTTAGGTTTGCATAGAACTTTTGCAAATGAGCATGCTAACAAAATTTGTTCCTTTTAAAAAAAATTTCTATGACTGAATTCTTCTTTATCCTTTTAGGTTTATCCTTTTTTCTTTCTTTCTTTTTTTTTTTTGCTTCATGTATTTTGAAGCTATGTTATTTGGTGCAGACACCTTTAGATTTGTTATTTTTCTTGATGTATTGACCCTTTTATTATTATGAAATGTTCTTCATTATCTCCTGTGACCTCTTTGTTTTGAAAGCTACTTTGTCTGATATTAACATAGTCACAATAGCTTTCATATGTTCACATGGTATATCTTTCCCCAGCTTTTACCTTTATCCTAACTCTGTTCTTATATTTAAAGTGCGTCTGTTGTAATAGCAGATAATTGATTCGTGTTTCTTTATCTATTTTGCTTCTCTGATACTCTCAAGTTAAGGACACACACTTTCATTTTAAAACTTACTACAAAGCAACAGTAATCAAAAACAGTGTCGTAATGGCATAAAGACAGACATGCATACCTATGAAACAGACTAGAAAACCCAGAAATAAACCCTCACATAGATGGGCAAGTGATTTTCAACAAGGGTGCCAACACCATTCAATGGGAAAAGGACAGTCATTTCAACAAATGGTGGTGGTGGGGAGGGGGGGCGAAACTAGATATCCATATTCAAAAATTAACTCAAAATAGGTCAACATTAATTAACTAAGTATAAAAGCTAAAATTATGCAACTATTAAAAGAAAACAGGGGGAAACTTCATGACACTGAATTTGGAAAAAATTTATTGGCTATAAAACCAAAGGCAAAAACAACAAAAGAAAAAAACAAACTGAACTTCAAATTTAGGGCATCAAAGGACACTAACAACAGAATAAAAAGGCAAACCTCAGAATGGGAGAACATATTTGCAAATCACATATTGAATACAGACTTAATATCCAGAATATATAAAGAACTCATTAAACTCAACAAAGACCAAATAATCCAATTCCTAAATGGGCAAAGAATGATATATCTGATAAGGGGTTAATATCCAAAATCTATAAAGAACTCATACAACTCGCCGAGGCCAGTTTGGCTCAGTGGATAGAGCGTCGGCCCGCGGACTGAAGGGTCCCGGGTTCGATTCCGGTCAAGGGCATGTGCCTTGGTTGCGGGCACATCCCCAGTGGGAGATGTGCAGGAGGCAGCTGATCAATGTTTCTCTCTCATCGATGTTTCTAACTCTCTATCTCTCTCCCCTCCTCTCTGTGAAAAATCAATAAAATTTATTTAAAAAAAAAAAAAAAGAACTCATACAACTCAACACCAAAAAACCCCTCAAACAATCCAATTTAAAAATGGCAGAGGACTGAATAGACACTTCTCCAAAAGGACATACAGATAGCCAATAGACATGAAAAGATGCTCTGTTACTAATCAGAGAGATGCAAATTAAAATCACAATGAGCTATCACCTCACACCTGTCAGAATGACTATCATCAATAAATCAACAAACAACAAGTAGTGGTGAGAATGTGGAAAACAGAAAACCCTCATGCACTTTTGGTGGGAAAGCAGATTGGTACAGCCACTACAGAAAACAGAATGGAGGTTCCTCAAAAAATTTAAAATGGGACTGCCTTATGACCCAGCAATTCGGCTTCTGGGTATATAGCTGAAGAAAAGGAACACACTAATTTGAAAGAATGCATGCACCTCTATGTTCATTGCAGCGTTATTTACAATAGCCAAGATATGGAAGCAATTCAAGCGCCGTTCAATAATTAAGTAGACAAACCAGCTGTGGTACATATATATAATGAAATATTACTTGGCCATAAAAAAGAACGAAATCGTACCATTTGCGACAACATGGATGAACCTACAGAGTATTATGCTAAGTGAAATAAGACAGTCAGAAAAAGACAAATACCATATGATGTCATTTATATATGGAATCTAAAGAACAAAATAAAGAAACACAAAATTGCCAGGTGGGTACTGGAAATATTGGTGTGGGGGAGCACTCTGTAAAGTATATGACTGTCTAACCCAGCTGAGGGCAAACTACAGCCCATGGGCCAGATCCGACCCGTTTAAAATGAATAAAACTAAAAAAAAAAAAAAAAAAAGACCGTACCCTTTTATGTAATGATGTTTACTTTGAATTTATATTAGTTCACACAAACAATCCATCCACGCTTTTGTTCCGGCCCTCCGGTCCAGTTTAAGAACCCATTGTGGCCCTCGAGTCAAAAAGTTTGCCCACCCCTGGTCTAGCCACTATGCTGTGCACCCAGAACTAATCTTACCTAATAATAGACAAACATGTAAATTAACCGTCCCTCCGCTGTGCTCACCAGCCAATCAGGAGAGTATGCAAATTAACCCAACAAAGATGGCGGTTAATTTGCATATGTAGGGGCGAAGCGGCAGAGCGAAGACTGAAGGCTCTGGCCAGAGCGAAGGCCTGGGTCCCAGGTGCCAGAGGAAAACCGGTGCTGGCAGCCAGGGGAAGGGAAGGCCTATTGCACGAATCTCTTCATGCAATGGGCCTCTAGTATAAAATAATACTGAATGTAAACTGTAATTGAAAAGGGAAATAAAAAAACACATAAAACCCTAAAAAAAATTGGCAAAGGACATGAAAACACATTTCTCCAAAAAAGGTACACAAATGATCAATAAGCCCATGAAAAGGTGGTTGACATCATTAATCACTAGAGAAATGCAAATCTAAACCACGATGAGATATCACTTCACACGCATTAGGAAGGCCATTATAAAAAACTAAAGTGAGAATGTAGAATGGTGCAGCCACTGTGGAAAACAGAATGGCAGTTCCTCAAAGAAATTAAACAGAATTACCATATGATCCAGCAATTCCACTTCTGTACACACACACACAAAAGGACTGAACGCATTCACTCAAACACACATTTATGCACCAATGTGTATAGCAGCAGTCACTACAGCCAAAAGAAGGAAGCAACTCGAGTCGCCATGGGTGGTTGAATGGATAAACAAAAGATGATCTATACATACAATGGGACAGTATTCAGCCTTAGCAAGGGATGACATTTTGATAAATACCACAATGTGGGTGAACCTTAAAGACATGACACTAAGTGAAATAAGCCAGACACAAAAGAACAATTATTGTATGATTTTCCCTGTATGAGTTCAATTCATAAGAGGCAGAAAGTAGATTATCGGTACCAGGGGCAGCAGAGCGGGCAAGAGGGAGTTACTGTTTAATGGGAACAGCGTTTCCGTTTGGGACGGTGAGAAAGTTCTGGAGAGGGACAGAGGCAATGCTTGCACAGCACAGTGAGTCTACTTAATGCACCAAACTGCACACTCAAAAATGGTTAAAATGGCCGAAACCGGTTTGGCTCAGTGGATAGAGCGTCGGCCTGCGGACTGAAGGGTCCCAGGTTCGATTCTGGTCAGGGGCATGTACCTGGGTTGCGGGCACATCCCCAGTGGGGGGTGTGCAGGAGGCAGCTGATCGATGTTTCTCTCTCATCGATGTTTCTAGCTATCTCTCTCCCTTCCTCTCTGTGAAAAATCAATAAAATATATTTTTTTAAAAAATGGTTAAAATGGTAAATAAAAAATAACAGGAATACTCAATTTTTGTTCCCCCCTCCCCCCCCCCCCCCCGGCCTTTCACATGTGGTAAAAGAGACCTAATAATAAACAAAGAATAGGCATTTTCTTTTAAATGTCACTGGAGTTACAAGAGCCAAACAAACGGACACCTATATTTTAATCTCCACTGATTTTCAGAGGAAACCCTGTGTTTCTGTAAAAACCCAAGTCACTGTCCATAGAAACCACAAGCATCATCAAGCCAACTTCTTAATGTTTTGTTTTTTAAATCTTTAAACAAGGTGGAGAAACAAGACCAGACAATCACAAAACCTGTCTTTTCAGTATGCAGGGCAGGAATCAGAGGTAACAGGCAGATAGTTAAATGTAATCATGAAAGAAAACTGAAAACAATGAAAGGTTAGGGGGTGAACGCCCAGCACCAGCTCTGGAGACCAGGTGTTAACAGAGCTTCTCTGAACAAGGCCGCAGCCCCTGACATAGGCCTCCCTGGGCTGCCTCAGCACTTTCGCCAGATGCAGCCGAGGAACTTTTCAAAGCTACAGACATCCCCAAACTGTCATCTGACCTTTAAAACCCACACTGACATTTTATTCTTGCAAGGCCGAGATTATTTAGGTGATAAACAACACATCCACACATGGGCCGTATTTAAATCCTCATTCCCATCGGCTCACAGAGCAGCACCTCGGGGCCGCCGGGCTGGTTGGCTGGGGGACTTGGGAACATCTTGCCTTCCTGAGCCCCTGCACAGCCCCTGTGGCCACCGACTTACAGAGAAGCAGACAACCACCTGGTGGGGGAGCTGCCCTGTTCACCCATTCACCTGCGCATCCCCCATTTCTCACAGCAGCCGCACACGTCAGTGTCAGGCCCGGGGAGGAAGCTGCGTGTCAGGGCTTCTCCTCATTTGTAAAACAGACATTGGAATGCCCACCGCAGAGACATGAGAGTTAAACAGCAGTGTGCACCTCTAAATGTAGGGCAGAGCACAGATGGTCCATAAACGTTTGTTCCTCTGAGGTCACGGGGCTGAGGGCTTTGGCTCAGCCAAGCCTGGAGCCCACACTTTCCAGTTCCTAACTTAGTGCTCCTTCCACCAAAACAGCAGTTCTCAGGCTGAGGGTGTGCGGTCGCTGAGTGTGTACAAAGACTCCCTGTGGAAATCCTGACCCTTCGCCATCCCACAATCCCACAGATGGTTTCCTAAAACCAGCATAAAGGGGGGCAGGTTCTGCCTTCCCTCCTCCCCTCCCCTCACAGAAGGGCAATTTCTCATCCACCCTGAACCTTATAATGTGCTGTCCACTGTGGTCAAACCTCTAGGGCACCAAACAAAGGTAATTAGAAATAACACTGTCTTCATTAAGAAAGTTCATGTCTATTAATGGGTAATAGATCCTTTTGGAAGACAAGAGGTTTCTAATTATCTGCTTCCAACAAAATTGAAGGAAGGAAAACCAGTGTCATCAATTCAGCATTAAAAGTTTCTGCTCAGAGATCAACATATGATTTTTGGCTTAGAGCCCAAGAGTTGAAAAAAAGTGAAGAACACCAATATGAGAAAATGCTTTCCATCCTATGGAAACAAAGCTGAAATAATGGGAAAATAATTTATGCTAAACCTTATATCTTTCTAGCAACAAGAAATATTCATCCATAATATGGAGTACACATCAACAAGAAAATGTCCATCCATGTCATTAAGAAACCAATTTCCAATAAATGTAGCTCTTATGCTTAACAACTAACCAACTTTGAAACATTTATGTTGTTTTGATTACTTGTTAACTGCTACTAACTGTACTGTTAACTCAGTCGTGAAGAGTTTTTAAGACAGAAACTTATAGCCACAGGAATTTTTGAAAAATGTAAATTCTGTCTACATTTCATTTTTTGTTACTGAAGATATACATAAAAGGAGGATCAGTAAATAACCTTGAACCGCAAAATATTATGCTAGAATAAAATTCCAAGGAAGAATAGAAATGGAAAACAAGAACATATAAAATTCCCACATGATTGAAAAGTATATTTGTTAAATGAATGTTAGTGGGTATACAACTGTTATAGTGTTTATAATATCCACTGAATATATTTAAATTTCATTTACAAATGTCAATATCTGTAATACACCAGAAACCACAAGCTTTGCAACTATTTTAAATGTTTGTTTTTAATTTAGACATCAATTTGAAAATATCCTAGAGGTTGTGTAATTTTACTAAGTTTTTTAGGAGTTATGTGAACAGGAGATTTGAGCGCTATGGCGCCAGACCCTGTTGTGACCGCCATCCTCGCACTGACCACAGGTAAGCACTGCTCTGGACACTAGAGGCACAGCAGTGAACAAAAGAAGACTCCTACCCTTACGGAGTTTATATTACAGTGGGAGAAACAGTGAGCTGAAACACATGTGCCACATTATATAATGCAATGTTAGAGGCTATAACGAATCCATAATAGTTTATGTTACCACTTCCTTAATACAACCAGATGTACAAATACATATCTATAGTTTTCCTGTGAATTTACCAAGTTCTAGTTAGGAGTTAAAAGTCAAAGATATGCTTAACGGGTGTTTGGAAAACCAGGTGGGGGAAAAACAAAAGCATGCTCCTCACATGGCTATGTTCACACTTTTCAAACTCAGATTAACACAAGGACAGGGCAGTATCCAGGAAGAAGGATCTAATGGCCATGATTTAACACCACTTCCAAATACAAAGAAACTGAAGTCTGCTTTACAAGACAGGTTTGGAGAGAGATTCGAACTCCTCCCCTGAAGACAGCAAGGACACCCTTCAGTTCTCTGGACACCCACACATTCGCTTTTCTCAGGCCACAGACCTGGCTCCCTCCACCTGGAGAGCTCTGGATGCTGGCAGGACCCAGATTTCTCGGGAGCAGGTGCCTGTCTGGGCAGCACTGATGCTTGTGGCCTAGCCTACACTGATTATCACAAGGCAGCCAGGGGCCTGGGTGCCGAGGGCTTGCTGCTCTCATAGGGGAAGGAGAACCAGGGGGTCAAGGTGTGTGTGACACCCAGAAGCAGTGCCAAGATGGCCACTGGGTCACAATCAATATCCTTATTGAGCCCTAACCGGTTTGGCTCAATGGATAGAGCGTCGGCCTGCGGACTCAAGGGTCCCAGGTTCGATTCCGGTCAAGGGCATGTACCTTGTTTGCAGGTACATCCCCAGTAGGGAGTGTGCAGGAGGCAGCTGATCGATGTTTCTCTCTCATCGATGTTTCTAACTCTCTATCCCTCTCCCTTCCTCTCTGTAAGAAATCAACAAAATATATTTTAAAAAAAATATCCTTATTGAGAGGACGGACTTCCGTGATGGGTCCATTGCCATGTAGGGCTTCACGGGTCCCTTCCCACCCCCCTGGACTGTGCCTCGCTGGTTTATAGTCCCATCCTTGCCGGCCCTGGGCCTATCCCATGAGGCCCAGTGGCCCTGAGGACAGGAAGGGTCAGAGCTCAGAGAGGCTCCCTGGCAAGCGCTAGAGTGGTCTTGGGCTTTTTCTCTGCAGGCCCAACTGTGCCTTTCTCTCTTCCACATACACTCTGAATAAACCTCCTCTGTTCCACGTGGGCCCAAGTACTCACCCCCAGCCCAAATTCCCCCCCCCCCCCCCGCACAAACACAAAACCAACCTACAACTCCATTAGCTGCCTGTGCTTTACACTCCCTGGCACCTGCAGGTCTCCTGCAATGCACTGTTCCTAGGGAGCAGGTGCTCAATCTGGGAAGGCTGGCTGCCCTGTGTTCACAGCTGCAGTAATTAAGCACAGTACCTAGCACATAGTTAGTGCTCAATTAACAGGTTAAGTGGAGGAGAAGGCATACTGATTAATTTTATTAAAGTATCTTCTGAATGTGGTCATGTTTAAGCTCAAGTAGGCAGAAGGAATCTTGCTGATACATTATTACTTCTAATATACAATTATCTTAGACAACTGAAATCCCAGTTAATGGAGAATGTTCAACATTTAGCATACTCAGCTTTCATTAGAGAGATGAAGATATAATTTATAAATACCCGGTTGAAGAAATAAGAGTCTTATATTCTGCTTGTACCATACATAATGTTTGACTGATGGGGGTGGGGGAGGGGAGGCGGGAGGAGAGAACTACTGAGTTTTTAGTTATTTGGGGGGAAAGACCAAATAATCTGACTTGTGGTTAAAAAAAAAAAAAAAAGATCACCCTCTCAGCACAGTATCTCCAAGCTTTTCCTACCATGCAAAAAGACTCAACCAATGTTTTTCATTCATTTTGTTTTTTTAATCCAGGGAAATGCCTAACCCTAGAAGAAATCCGACAACAAAATGAACAAACCTACTATGCCGGGAGCCGGTCCATGCTTGCTGTTTCAAGGGACCTGGCATATATGGCATACTGTTCTTAATATGTTTGCTCACCTTCTAGGCACTATATGTTTTAACCAAGGTCTCTGAGAAAGGTTGTTTCCCCAGGTAGGGATTTTCCCCTGAAGTTAGGGAGGGAATAAAACCTCTTAACTAAGTGCCAGGCGGGTAGTTAATCACTTTAACTATGAACAATCATGCTTAAGCTACATAATCTTTACTCCCTGGAATGGAGATAAGAAACGCCCTAACCTTTGAAATAGAGATTGATAGGATTGGAATCAACTGATGTAAGAAGACAGAACTTAGGAGACAGAGAGAGAGACAGAACCTAGGCACAGAACCTACACAGAACGTTCTCTAGAGACAGAAGAACTTCGCTGGAGAGAACATGGCAAAAGATCCTGGACAGAAACTGGCCTCAGAACCTAGAGACAGAACCTAGCGAGAGAACATGGCAAAAGATCCTGGACTGAACCTGACTACAGAAATTGGCAAGAGAACCTGACTAGAACCTGGTGACTGAACCTGGCTGGAGAACCTGGACAGAACCTGGCTGGAGAACCTAGCAAGAGAACATGGCTACAGAACCTGGCTGGAGAACCTGGAGAACCTAGCAAGAGAACATGGACACAGAACCTGGCTGGAGATCCTAAGCAGAACCTCTCTGGAGATCCAGACAAGAACTTGGCTGGAGATTCTGGCTAGGCTGCTGATCAACTGAACGCTGCCTCCGTGTCATTCCTTCTTCGCCGACTCCGTCCACACCTTTGGGGACCCCTGGACCCCTGGGGTTGGACCCCGGCACTACTAACAAGTGAGTAGTTCTGTGAATGTGGCCGTGTGGGCCCTCAGCAGCCAGCATAACCAGCACAGAGCGTGAGGCTCCCCAAACCAGCAGGTGTCAGCCACTCACATAGGCTTCAGCTCACATGGGTCCAGGTGCCCAGCTCTCCCCTGTCTCAATGGTAACGTGAAACAATTCAGCCTTTTTCCATTCAATTCTGTCTGCCCTGACAAGCTACAGGCCCAGGAGACACAGCTGCTGATGTACACATATCAACTGAGGGAAACATTATTTTAAATGTTTTATCTTCTGGCAGAAATGATCAATTCTTACTTATTCACAAGAGTATCTAATTTAAAAAATATACGACAATAGTCTATGTGCTGACTTGGCAGTTTCCGCCTGACTTGAAAAAACAATCCAAAAATCAAATAACCTATCAGTGAGATAGTGAGGGAGAACATAACATTTTCTTAAGACCAAATGACTCCAAGAAAAAAAGGTCATAAGATATAAAGATGGGACAGCCCGGAAGACAGCAACAGCGTCAGAAGACTCCTGCTGATCAAAAGCTTTGCTTATCACAAGACATAGCTCCATATGACTGTACGTGTTGAATGAGATGAGCTGCAGGACAGTCCAGAGGGCAGGCTCTAGAACCGAGGTACTGGGATTCAAAATCCTCTCTCTGCAAAAAATTCTAGCTGCATGATCTTTTCACGTTATCTCCTGGTACTTCTGCTCAAATATAAAAAGGGTTACTGGTCACACTGACTATATTAGATTCAGGCTGCACTTTTAAGATCCCTGTACTCATCAAAGAACTGTGCTCATGATCAGATATTAGCATAAGGGTGGAGGGAAAAATGGGAACAGTACTAGTACCTACCTCAGGGACTGTTGTGAGGATGTATTTACATTAATATGTGTACAATCCTAAGGGTGGCTCCTGGCCCATCGTGTGTCAACTAATGTCAACTGTATTTTGCTTGTATCCATGGCAAAGGATATTTTTAACATTTACTGAAGGTTGTATACAAAAATTACCAGGTATGAACAATGGATTATATTTTATTAGTTTTTACTTCTGTGAACTGGAAATCTATTCTAAATCTACCTATTTACTTACCTACCTACATATAGATTGGTATAACAATTGTATTTGTGTTTTGGGGAGAGAATTTGAGAACCATGCAAAACCTAATTTCGTGCTTCCACAGCACTGCAAATCAAATATACAATAACATGTTAACTTATACAGACTGAGAAAATATTCCATCAGAGTCCGAAAGGTTTGAATAGACATACCTGAACATTATTGAATTCTGAACCAAAAAAACCCCACTATTCGAATACCCCCTGGAATTGTTAATAAATAAGACCGTTCACTTTGGTTCTTCTATTTTCTTTTGTAGCAAGCCTTAAAAGCAATTACTATTTCATTAGTGTTCACACAAGAGAAAAATTACCAGCTTGTAATTTAGAGGCAAGTGGAATAGACAGAAGAAAATGGAGTCACCCACATAGTTTCCAAAAAGAACCAGACAACAGCATAAATGTTTAAAAGACACACATTCATTGTACCAAACAATAATTCAGACACATCTTCATGTCTACTGGTATTCATGACAAAGAATAGTCAGTGAAAAGTAAGGGGGCGAATGATGGAAAAAGACAATTGGAAGAGGGAAGACAGAATGTCTTTTAAAGCTGAGTTATTATTTCTGGTCCATTAAATTATCAAAATCCAAATGAAAACTGCTGATCTCCAAAGAACCCTGTCAAAGACTAGCCATAACTCAAGGCCTATCCACAGGGAGTCTAAAGAAAATCTATAGATTTAACATCAATAGCCTAAGAAAATTGGCTGTAGCTTTGACCATATTTTTCCCAAAATGCTCACATTTTATCAGACCTAAGGCATGACTATTAATATGCTTTTAGATAGGGAGAAATAAAACACAAGGAACACATTTCAGGTAAAATAATGGAATCTTCTGGGTTTCTTCACTTTGAAAAGATAATTACCCTACACTAAGTATCAGGGTAAAAAAAAAAAAACACGGTAGATCTTTTGTCTCCTTGCAGGAAACATACAGAATTTACTATTGGGGGTGGAGGGTGGGGCGGTTAAAATTGTGAATTTCAATATTCTTTGTATCATAGCTCTAATAAGCTGCCTGTTAAGGGGGGAGCTTATAAATGTTTCAGAAAAGAAGCAAGACAGAATTAAGCCTCAACTCCTCCACCTTCCTAGCACACAAATAACTTAACAGCACCCCCCCAAAAAAATCCAAACAAAGGGCCTGTTCAGCTCACGGCCCATCAGAACATCTTCAAGATGCAGTCTCATTAAAGGAGTCCTTTCATGAGCTCCTTAAATGTCTCGAGTTGGCCTGTCTTCCAGTCTTTCCTCATTAAATTTAAAGTTAAAAATTGTGAAGTTTTTGTTCTTGCTTGGAAAGTGCTATTTTTTAACCTTTCAATTTAATGGACTCGCAAAGGTGAAAGCAACTTCACCTGAAAAGCATCAGCTTTAAACTCAGGAAAACTTGGAAGGTTTTCCAGTAAGGAACAGAAATCTGATCAATAGCTTATTGAAAATATGACTGGATATAGAGTCACATTTATCTTCGGTAGTTGCTTTTATGAAAGCCATTTAAATCCTTTGCAAATAAGCTTTTCCGGAGAGCTCCATCCATAGGGTGCACAGGCAGGTGGACTACCTGTGGTCCAGAATTCAAACCCCCATCAGTGCCACAGGAAGAGCAGTTGTTGTTGAAATGCTGGAAACCTGAAAAAACACACACATACACACACACACACACACACACACACACACACACCTGACCACTGTTCTCTCCAATGGCCAGCAGAGTTTCTGTGGTTGCAACCCACACTAGCTTTCATTTGCAAGTGGATTTGGCTGTTAACGTAGGATTCATTCAATGCAAACCTTTCTTTCCAGGTGGCACAGCTCAGTTGAAAGGGTAGGCTGAAAATGAGTTAGCTGTATGGGAGAAGCAAACACCATGCCAGTTACCACGGAGAAATAATTGAACATGGATTGCCTGTTGCGCCTTTAATTTAATTTGGAGACCTTTCATCTTTTACTTTCCTTCATTTGCAGCCAATGCTTAGTGAGCTAATTTGTACCTGGTTCATTTTCTTCCTTCTATCTTATCTGCGTTTACATCAACCATGGAAATTGGAAGCACTATGAATAAAAGATGAAGCCTGACTTGGGACGTTCTTTCCTTACGCACCGTGAATTACTTAAAAACTAATCTGCGCGTGTGCACATACACAGTGCCGAGATACAGACCTCCGCCCTACAGCATCCTTGATCAGCATTTTCCCTCCCCTCTCAGGGCGCTTCAGTGTCTGCTTTATCTAGTCCTACCTTTTCTTCTAAGAGAGCCCTGTTTACTCTGTAATCCACATGGAATCAATCCTAGAACTGGTTTAAAGTAGGCCATCCCATTAATTCACAAAACTAAGGATGCATAAATTCCACGAATCTGACTCTTTAGAGAATCACTACTGCTTGCCATATGAGGAAAATGTGTTGTAAAAAGAAAAACTAAACGTACGGGCATATATGCATGGTGAACAGACACCTACTCTGTCCAAATGCATCATGTGGGAGGGAGAAGGAATGGTGGTGGACAAAGGGACTAGTCATAAAATTACTGTCTTGGAGGGACCTCTAGGAGCTATAGAATTTAAATTCTAAGTGTGTCTAGGGTGGTAAAGGCTTGGGGTGGGGGGATGGGCAGGATAGAAGGGGTCAATGGGGGAAAAAGGGAACATATGCAATACTTTCAGCAATAAAGATAAAAAAAAGAAAAAATTCTAAGCGTGTGGTGCATATTGTGTTTTTAAAAAAGTTGCTTCTGTTGTGTATTTTTGTATACTTGGCACCTCTCCACAAAAAAGAGCTGCACATGCTCTTAATTTTATTCTCATTACTCCATAAAGTTTTGCTTTTTTCCTTTATAGTTTCCTCTGGCCAATACTATTTTTTTTCTCCTCACCCTCTCCTTTCTTATATTGTCTTTCTTCCTGCCCCCCCAACTCCCCCATGGACCACTAGGGAAAAAAAACCTACTCTATTCTCCTCTTGCTGCTTAGTAGCCACCACCAACAAGCCCTCCTTTCAGTTTGGGAAGCATCAAAGGAAGACTGTTCTGAATGTCTCACCGCCTGTGTTGCCAACTCTCGCCCTCATCTAACACCACACACGACAGGCTAGCAGCTGGGAATAAACTGAAAATCATTCCCCCTTCACAGCCCAGCCCCCTAAAGGGGTAATTAATAATGATGTGCATTACTTTACACACACAAGGCGACAGTTTCACAGGTAAGGCAACTTCCCAGTTGCAGGAGAAAAGTGGGCTTAAAACTGTGGTGCGCTGACATGTAAAGGTCTGTGCTTCAGAATACAAACCATATCTTTTGTGGGAGAGAGTATGCAAGCAGAATAAAAATAAAAGCCCAATTTTTAAAAAAATCAGATGATATCTGTAATCTTGGTTATAACGACTATACCATACATTTATTTCTTCTGTAGAAACATGGACAGAAAAGCCCTACCTCCTGAAAGGATGGAGAAGAAAAGATAGAGAGCAATTACTGGTCCTTTAATTCAAAGAAGGAAAGGATGAATAGAAATGAAGGTGGCAACTACTCTTAAGAAATGGATTTTTTTCAAATCACATAGGCAGAAAAATAAAACTGAAGGTGTACAAGTAGCATTGGCCTGAGGTTAAGAACACTAAACAGATATTAGAATGAAAGTGTGGGGCATGTGTGATTTACCTGACACACAGTCCAGTTTACCTGGGTGAGAAGGGGGCAATGGAGTCTTAGAGGCAGGATATCAAGGAATTTGGGGTAGAGGAAGGCAATGGTCCCACAGGATGTCAAAGAATCCAAGATATTTTCCAGCTGTATTTGTGTATGAAGAAGAAACTGACACACCCTTGGAACGCAGTCTTACGTGCAGCACACACACACACAGGCTGCAAAATACCAGCCTCAAGAAGTAACACCTGTTCTAGCCCAGTGCAGGCTGGTTGTGCGCACGTGTGGCCTTTCAAGGGAAAAGAGGGTCTTCTCCACAGCGTGGGGCCGGAGGCACTCAGAACCCCCAGCAAGCACCAGGATGCAAGGGCGCCATGCAAGAGTAGCCTTGCTAACTCACCAAACAGAGAGGCCTTCGAGAAAGGTCGAGAAAAGGAACTGGAATTGCAGCTGGTAGCTCTGGCTGCGAAAAGACAGAACAGTCTTTTCCACAAGGCAGGACAATCTCAAGTCATTTGCCAGAGAGTTTCCTTGGAAAAAAGAGGCAGCATGCTGAGTCGGAAAGGACCTTTGTAAGTGGGGGGAGAGATGGAGGGAGGACCCCCTTAGAAGGTAATGTTTTCATTAATAATCATTTCCGTGCCAGCGGACTGTGCCAGAGAAATTTGACTCTTGGCTGATTTTTAAATAATTCTCTCCACCTTCCTCTCCATATGGTTCTAGAATCCCAATCGCACCTGTGCGCGCTGAAAGGCCTGGGGAGTACACCAAGCCGCCCCGCACTGCGCGGCGCCGTCTCCCTGGTCCCCTCCTCTGGCCTATAGTCTCCCCGACCAACCTCTCCAGCTGGGCTGCATCCTCAGGCCACCCAGGCCTGTTCCTGCGATCATCCCCGTGCTCCCCAACTGTGCTACTCCTGCAACCCAATCTCGGGGCCAGGCAGGCAGCTAAGCCAGACTCCCACCCTTGAGTCACGGTGGACCTCACCCCCTATCCCCAAACCCCACCCCCGTGACCAGCGAAACGCGCCAGGGCCGGCAGAGGCTGTGGGCTGCCCGCGAGGAGCGCTCCACCTGGAGTCCCAAAAGTGCACGGAGAAGTGACAACTCCCAAGTGCGGGCGACCCCCGAGGCCCCCTCCCGCCCTTGCCCCCGCTAAGGCGGGCCGGCCACTACCTCCTGGAAGAGTTCCAGACTGTAGGTGTTGTCGTCGTCGGCGAAGAAGAGCACGCCGGGCTGCGCGCGCTGGTGCTGGTGCCTCTGGCGCAGCCAGGCGAGGCCGGCGTTGCGCTGCTCCGTGGCGCGCGGCAGCCCCGGCCGCTTGTAGCGCCGCGGCGTGGGCACGTGCAGGTGCGTGCAGGGCAGGCCGGCCCGCGCCAGGAAGCGGCTCACCAGCTCGCTGCGCGCCGCCGCGTCCTCCACCAGGATCCAGTGCAGCTGCGCCACCTGGCGGAAGGTGTTGGCCAGGCGGGTCAGCTCGGCTTTCTGCACCGGGCGGCTGTAGGTGGGCGTGATGGCATAGATGGTGGGCAGAGGCGGCTGCGGCTGCGGCCGCGACTCGTTGCGCTTCTCCGAGCCGCGCCCGGGGCCGCCCCTGCGGAGCGGGGGTCGGGCGCCCCCGCGGCCCAAAGCGTAGGGAGAAAAGTAGGGGCGCGGGGTGAGCGGGGGCACTGGCCTGCGGTTGTCCACGTCGAGCATGATGATGACGATCAGGACCCAGGGCAGGAGGATGAAGAATCGGCTGAACAGCACGGACTTCATGGTGCGCTCTTCCCCGGCTTCTCGGATGCCCCGAAGAGGGGGCAGCCGGGGGACCCCAGCGCGCAGTTTGGACGGCGGCGGCACCCGCACTCAAGAAGCCGCGGCCCGCGCGCTCTCCATCGGGTCCGGGGCGCTGCGGGGAGCCGGGGTTTCAGCGCCCGGCGTGGGGGTCGGCGCAGGTGCCCAGGAGGTCGGGCTACGGGGAGTGCCGGCGGGCGTGCAGGTACTGCCCGCACTCGGCGAGTCGGCGAGTCGGCGGGAAGCGGACTTGGTCCAGCCGCGCGCTGCTACCGCGGAGTTGTGCCGAGCGCCGGGAAGACGCGATCCCCGCCGCGCTCTTTCAGAGGAATGGGAGCCGGGAGCCGGCCCCCGGGCCGCCTGCGTCGCCGCCCCGGTCCCGCGGCGCTGCGGGCAGAGGGACTCCAACCGTGGGCTCCTTCGAGGGCTTCCCTTCTTCACGCCCTAGCCGGGGCGGCGAGGGCCGGGAGCGGACGCGGGAGACGCAGCACCCCAGCTCCGTTCGCGCGCTGCAGCGGAAGCCTGCACTCGGGTCCCTCGCTCTTCTCTTCTCCGAACCTCTCCCGGCTCCGGCAGCAAGATCCCAAACCGAGGAAAGAAAGAAAAAGCGAGGGGGCGGGGGCGCTGCGGACTCGGGCGCCCTCCCAGCCCTCCTGTGGGAGGACAGCAGCGCTGCTACTGGCGGAGAGGGGCTGCGAGCGGGAAGTGGGGAGGGGGCCCGCTGCTCCGCGGGGTCGGGCCGGACGAGCTCGCTCCGGGGGCGGCGGCTTCACCGCCCCGAGAGGCGCGGGAGGAGGGTCCCCGAGGGGCGCACGACCTCCGGGAGGGGGGCAGAGGCTCGTTCGCTCATCTCCGCGCGCGCCCAGCTTTCTGAAACACTGCAAGGTCTTCGGAGATCCGCCAGGAACCCATTCACGTGCAGAAAACTCGGGAGACCAAGGTGTGGAGTGAGAGGCGGGAGAGGGCAAAGGATTCTTCTCTGGCTCCCAGCGGCGGGGCTGGTGTGCTGGGGTGTGCGACCCGCGGCAGCCAAAAGCGCTTTCACTGAAAGGCAGAAATCGATATAAGCCCTGGGAGACCCGGGCGGGGGGGGGGGGGGACACATAGGTGTTTGGCATGTGAGATAGCCCTTAAGAAGGAATCAGTCCCAGCGTTGCTGCCTGACTGCAGTTAGATCAGCGGAGGGAAAGTCCTGAAACGCCACCTGAATGCGGGTGACTTGTGGTCTTCAGTAATTTGGCGTCACCGTTACTCGCAGTTCGCTGCCATCGGAATTACTCCAATTGGAACCTCCCAACGATCCTTTCAAGGAGGCCTGGGAAGTAGAATCACCTCCTTTTTCTATTTTTTTTTTTTAAGGGGAAGCTGAGGCTCAGTGTTTAAAGTGACTTCTCCGAGGAGATCGGTGGCGAGTAGTCAAGTGAAAATGGAACGTGTGTGCTCGGGTCTAGCCAGTGGCTTCCCCTGTGCGTGGCCTGCAGATACCAGGACCCAGAGGGCTGGCCCTCCTACCTGTAAACACGTGCAATCAAAATCCAGCAGCGCTTATGATGATGTGTAGACCTGTGACAGTAAACCATTGGTGCCGCCTTTGGACTTTTTCTATTTTGTGGGCCTACTATCCGATCCCTAGCTGTCTGTAATGTACCAGGAAGAAAGAAGAGGGACCACACTTCAGAGTCACGTTTCAGGGAGACCCTTGAAAAGCTGTGGGAAAGCTACTCCCCCTATGGTACTTTCGGAGCCCATCGTCCCTCGGTTGTCTGTCTTCGGTCTTGCTCACAAATAAATTCCCCCTGTTGCGCTTTCTGAGTGAGGGCAGATGTCCCTCCACCTTTCCCAAGCTCCTGGGTGTCTTGAGCCTACCCTTGCTGCTCCCACCTATCATCAGGCCTTGGCGCATCAGTGAATTCCCCTAACTTCCCCCTCAGAGTCTGAAACCTGAGAGTCAAATGTACAGATTTAACAACCCCCCTGCCCCCCACCCCGCAAGGGCAAGCCTTCTGTCCCGACCTCCCTGTATCACCCACAGCTCATATTTTAAACTCAGCAGATCAGTACATCCTCATCTCTTCACATATTCTGGGCTAGCCAACCGGGCCTGGGAACCCAGGTGAGGCGAAGGTAGGTTTACAGTTGTGAGCATGCAAAACAACCCCTAGGCCTGGGGTGCGCCTGCGGAAATCGATGTCAGCATCCTGGGAAAGGAAGAAGGGAAGACAATTTAGTAAAGGCTTTTCTTTCTTTCTTTTTTTGTTAATCCTCACCTGAGGGTATTTTTTTCTACTAATGTTTAGAAAGGGAGGGAGGGAGGGAGAGAGGAGGGGGGAGATAGAAAGAGAGAAACATCAATTGGTTGCCTCATGCCCCAATGGGGCTGGAGATTGGATCTGCATTCAGGTACGTATCCTTGACCAGAAATCAAACCCACAACCCCACTGTGCATGGGCCAATGCTCTAAGCACTGAGCAAAACTGGCTAAATACTAGAAAGCAGCATGTACCCCTACCTCCCTTATAAAGAATACCCAAGTCTCGTTCATCCTGTCGGAAATGTTAATGCAGTTGAAAAGAAATGCCTTGTGCATTAGCTGGAGTAAACTCAAGTGGTTACTGAATTACATTAAAAAGCGTCACTAATCTTATTAGTATGGAACTCTCGGTTATTCCCACTACACCATGAAACCTATTTCCTAATTGCTTCTTCTTTGGGGTAAAGAAGCATCCAGGGCTATTCAGAGATGAGACACTTTCAAAATCAATCACATTTTGGAATCTGAGATTTCGTCTGGTGTCCAGAATTCACAGATGTCATGCAACACAACACATAACTAGCACATCCACAACCCGGAGGTCACATCATCTTTTCTACTGTCCTTCATCAGCATTTGCATCCAGGTTTTCCTCATCCCATCATCTCTAGGGGCATCATGGTTTTGCAGTCAGGCAGACCTGGATTCAGTTCCCAGCTGGGCTACTTAGGCAACTTTGGAAAGCCAATGAGCCTCTCACAGCCTTACTTTCTAATCTGGAGTGTGGAGTCAATAAGACATACTTCATGGGCATCTTATAAGGACTCAGTAGGATAAGTGAGGTAAAGCATTTTGCAGAGGAGTTGGCATTGTGAAGGCAGGCGATAAATGGTATTTAAATACAGGTAGCACATCCTCTAAAGATTGTAACTCAGGAGATCTTGAAGCACCATCATCACCCAGGAATGTAAAATAAAATCCATTCTAAACAGTACTGACAATAGCTTGAGAGAGGGCCCCCACCTGTCAGGAAGGCATTCCTGTGTGTGGTAGAGTTTTCCCACGTTGGGGTAGGGAAGGGAAGAAAGAGGAAATCAATTTACCCCAAAGACAAGGTGCAGACTGTCACGAAATAAGGATGACATAATTCTGAGTAGCATTTATCTCAATCTACTGAATATGCCATAGTGTTTTACAGTCAGTGTCTCAAAATGTGGGCCCACATCTTTTATGATCAAATCTCAGTAAAGATATAGAAATACAAAAGTTATTAAGAATGTCCTTTTGAAGCATAAAATGAGGGTAAAACCCTCTTACGTGCAAAATGTATCACTCTTTAAATATTTAGAGAGTTTGTCAGGTACGGGAATGGAAACAACTCCTTTAAATGGAAGCTTGAAGAAATGTCATTTAATGAAGCGTAATCATTGGGCAGCTCTCGTACTTTTCCCTGTGGTTTATGATATTCTTACATAAAACAATTTGAACTTGATCTGTGGTTGGTAATGAAGGTTGGTAGAAGTCACTAGAGTAATTAAAATGATTACCTAACTTCAGAGCTTCTGTACATCCTCTAAGTGTTTATTTTCATTTAATCTCTCTAATTATTTGTGTAACAAATGAGCTTTGCTTCATCTGTACTAATGAAGCCTTGGATTGCTGGCATCAGCCACTGCATTTCAGCATTCAGCTCTTGTTCTCAAATAAACAAACAAAGGTATAAAAAAAAAAATCCCATCTGGGGAGTTAACAAAAACATATTGTATAATCACTAAACATTTACATTCTGCCTTGATGAGTAGCATGCCACTGTAACTTCTGCAGCAGGAAGACGGCAGCGCGATTAGTGCACAGGGTAGAACTGATCCAATCTGACATTTGAGCCTGGGGTTCTGCTAGTGTGACTAAATCAACCTTCAAATGAACATTTGGGGACATCCTTGGTATTCTCAGTCAAGTAAGAAAGAGAGCAGGAATACACACACACACACACACACACACACACACACAAGTATTTGCAAATATCTACATGATAATATGGGTATGCAAATCAGGTTGTAAAAAGAATCAGAAGTAATTCATGTACAAGTAATAATGTAATGTGCAGGTATAGATAATCAATACCCACATGCATGTGAACATAAATAATTCCTGTTAAAACATCCAACACAATTATGTGAAAAAGGGTGATATCAAAATAAATAATTCTAATAGCCCCAATTCCAGGGATCCATGACAGTTTCACTGATAAGTGTCAGAAAAATAACATTTAGACCATGATTAAATGGCTCCTTTGGTTTATGTGATTGTCATGCATCTGGATCCTCTACAAATGTCACTTTTGGCCTAGAATTATTCTAAATTACAGTGCTTCCTTAAATTTTAGATGTTTGCAGCTATTATGCACAAAATGTGACATTGGAAGTAGTTCGTTTAGTAAAATTCCATTTTTCTAGGATGAGTTGAGATCAAGGTTATTCAGTAAAAGCAGTTTTCTAGAAAAGTAAAAATCTGTAATTTATCCTAATAATTTTATTAAACATAATTCAATCCGGTTTGAATAATAGCTGGAGATAATGACATGCCAGTGTGCCTCCATTTCCCTTTATTAATGAATTAGGATACTCAAAAACCCAATAAAGCATACATAAAGAATACAAGCAAACTCTATATCTTTTGCTTCACTATCTTAAAAATTGGCATTTACATTAAAATGCTAATGTGTTAGAAATAGAATTTAACTATAAAACTATACAACCTGCCTTTCACAGTTGTTAGGACAATCAAAGGAGATAATGTAGAGGAGAGTATTTTGAACACTGTACTTTTTAAAATTGAATTTATTGGGGTGACAATGGTTCACAAAATTATATATGTTTCAAGTATACAACTCAACAAAACATCATCTGTACACTGCATCATGTGCCCTTCACCCAAAGCAAAGTTTCTTTCTGTCTCCATTCTCCCCTCCTCTGCCCACCTCCTCTTATCGCCCCCGCTTCCCCCCTGGCCATCACCGCTCTGTTGTCTGTGTCTATGGGCTATGCATATATGTGCTTTTCCTTCTTTCATCCAGCCCCCAAACCCTCTCCTCTCTGACAGCTGCCAGTCTGTTCCATGTATCCATGCCTCTGTTTCTATTTTGTTCATCAGTTTATATTCCACATATAAGTGAGAGCATATGGTATTTGTCTTTCTCTGACAGGCTTATTTCACTTAGCATAATACCATCCAGGTCCATCCAAGCTGTTGCAAAAGGTAAAGTAATTTATACATGTAAATAGAAGAGATTGGCCAAGAGTTGATAATTGTTGAAGCTCAAATGTGGCCTCCTTATACTACCGGGCCTATTTTTACATGTGTTTCAAAACTGCCATTGAACAAAAACAAAAAATAAATAAATATACATAATGTAAAAAAAAAAAACACAAAAAACAAAAACAAAAACAAACAAAAAAAAAAACTGCCATTGAAAAGTTAAAATACATACAACAGGTTACTATGTACTATAGTTTGTTTACCAAAATAATTCTGGGGTCACAATCCAGAAGCTGGGTTGGTAGATTGTTCCATATCTCATTGAATCAGCCTCTCAGTCCTGAAAATAGGTCAGTTAGTTAAACAGCCATGTCCTATTTGAGGAGGCAATGTAGGTGGATGGGGTGGGGGGGGGGGGGATCTAAATTAGTCCTTTATATAGTAGAAGTAACCGGCATTTAATTAGGGGAATTTCTAAGGAAACAAAAGAAAAACAAAGGTTAATGACTAGAACAAACTACAAACTCAGTTTTTGAGTCTGGAGGGCAGCCAGTTAAGAAGATTTTTAGTTGTTGGGCTTGAGGCATCTTCAGATGGTGGAGGAAGGACAGGCGGTGGCAATCCAATGACTTTAATTTTTTTGTAGTTGGAATGTCTCTGCTGGGGGCATCAGGCTTTACAGCAGCAAGTATGAATCACCACACATGATTTGTTGTGGTGATTCCTGTGACATTTACCAGCTTGCAGGGCTTCAGAAAAAGGGCAGTTATAATTTTTAGTGACATCAAGTCAGGAAGGTGGGAGAAAAATGGAAAATATTAATTACTGACAAAAAACACGCCATCACAGGAGCCAGTCTACAAAGAGGAGGAACGTTCAGTCAGTGAACATGGCCCTGTTCAACAGCCACAAGGGTGTGTCATAGTTGTTACTGAAACCCAGAATGTCCTCTCTGCTGCCACCCCGTTGTTATCAGAGAGCATTGAAGCAGGACTCGTAAAACAGATCTACTCTTATTAAACTTGGCTTGATTATTTACATACGTGCAACAAGAATAGCGATTTATCACATATTCTCTTTTAAGTCTACTTTGCCAGAACTTTTAAGAAGGAACCTCAGATCGGACCTTTAAAAGTCTGTAGAGGTTGAAAAGCTAAGTCAGGAACTTGGCACCAGACTGCCTGCCATACTGCAGGTCTGGGTAAATTCCTCTCCTTTGGAGGTCCCCAGTGTAACTTAAGTTTCCTGGGTCTGCCAGGAAATGACCTTTCTTACTCACCTATAAGGCTGGGAACCTGTAAGCAAGGCATCAGGCTGCTATTCAAGGGACTTTATAAAGTCAATCTGAGTTCCTTAAATCTGTCTGGTCATATCTAATTCTATGCATATTCTCAAATATGATGTTCCAGTCAAAGCCATGGTTATATATCCAATGTTTCCAATTCTGTCCTAGAGGAACACATTCTAACTGAACTTATTCAAACAGCTATACTGCCATGAATATAAGAATATTCAGTAAGAGTTTTCAAGGCGGGGAGTGGGGTCAGGCTAGATGGGGTCAATGGTGAAAAAAGGGGACCTATGTAATACTTTCAACAATAAAGATTAAAAAAAGAAATTTGTTATTGTATGCTTTGTTCTTAGGTTGAACTTATACTTTTATAATCATAAACATTCAATAGAGATAACATAAGCTTATTTGACTAGTAAGCTCAGGTAGAAGAATCTGTACAACTGCCCTATATTTAATGTTCACAATTCTGAGATAGGCCTGTTTTTATTAGCCAACAAACTTAAACAAACTTTATTTGTTTTCTAGGTGTATGATAGTTGTTTTTATTTTTTTAATAATTCTTTTATTGTTGGTAGTATTACAGATATCTCCCATTTTCCTCCCTTCCTCTCCCCTTTTCCCAGCCCCTACCCACCCCTCCAGGTCTTCACTACCCTATTGCCCGTGGGCTATGCATATAAGTACAGTATGTAAGTTCTTTGGTTTATCTCTTCTCATCCCCCTAAGCCCACATCGAAGTATGTCAGTCTGTTCCATGCCTCTATGCTTTGGGTATTATTTTGTTGGTCAATTCATTTTATTAATTAGAGTTCACAAATAAGTGAGATCATATAATATTTGTCTTTCTCAGTTTGGCTTATTTCACTTAGCATAGTATTTTCCAGGTCCATCTATGCTGTTCCAAAGAATAAGAGATCCCTCTTTTTTACAGCTGCATAGTATTCCATAGTGTAAATGTCTAAACTAACTTTTATTTACTGAAAACTATCCCAGATCATGTGAACTTAAAAAAAGCATTGGAGTTAGTTTTTATACATCTGAGAGTTTTATGAATTTATATAGCACTTATTTTTCTTTCTTTTATTTTTAAAATATATTTTATTGATTTTTTACAGAGAGGAAGGGAGAGAGATAGAGAGTTAGAAACATCGACGAGAGAGAAACATCGATCAGCTGCCTCCTGCACATCTCCCACTGGGGATGTGCCCGCAACCCAGGTACATGCCCTTGACCAGAATCGAACCTAGGACCCTTCAGTCCGCAGGCCGACGCTCTATCCACCGAGCCAAACCGGTTTTGGCATTTTTCTTAAGCCATTAAATAGAACTCTTTCACAAATTAATTTTGGCAATGTCATCTGGAGGTAAGATCAACATATACATAAATGCACATATGTATAGACATACACATACAGTTGCCTGTATGTTTATGCATACAGAGATCTTATAAGTTTCATTTTAAATCTTATCCATGAGTTAGGTATAAATACAGAATATATATATTTGTTGTTGTTGTTGTTAATCCTCACCCAAGGATATTTTTCCATTGATTTTTAGGGAGAGTAGGAGAGAGAAACATTGATGTGAGAGAAACACATCAACTGGTTGCCTCCTGCATGAGCCCAACCTGGACCCGGCCAGGGAGGAGCCTGCAACTAAGGTATGTGCCCTTGACTAGAATTGAACCCGGGATCATTTGGTCTGCAGGCCGACACTTTATCCACTGAGCCAAACCAGCTAGGGCTAAAGAAAAATATTTTTATTGATTTCAGAGAGTAAGGGAGAGGGAGAGAGAAACATCAATGATGAGAGAGAATCATTAATCAGCTGCCTCCTGCAGGCCCCTTACTGGGGATTGAATCATGAGCTGGTTCATAGATTGACACTCAACCACTGAGCCATATTGGCCAGCCAGGTTGATTCTCATCTTTGCCTTATTAATTTTTTTCTTTTTAATTTGATCTTCATTTGTTTATGATAAGAGATCTCCAAATATCCTTTTATATATAAAAGTCCAAATCTTCGAAGGTGTATGTATTTCAATATAACTGCAAGCCAAAAAAAGCCTTTTTATGGCTTAAAATCAGAATGCCTTTTAATGGATTAATTATGGTCACAAGAAGCATCATCAAAGAGGGTGCAAACGATGCAGCCCTCCCAAGTTCCAGAGCCACACACACAGGCAGCCTTTAAAAGAAAGATGTAGACACCTCCCCTCACCCCTGAGAAATAGTCACTGTTGGTAGGCTGCTAGCCACAAATGGCATTCAACCCACATGTCTGTACCATCATGTTCTCGGGACCCCCAATCTGACCATTTGCTGCCTGTAGACACAGGCCCAACCATCTGCATGCCCCGGCAGGTAGAAAGCCAAGGCCATCTCTCGCTACACAAAATAAGGCCAAAAGGAAAGCAATCGCTGTTTCTGGTGCAGGAACAATAGTCAACGGTACCAAAACCAAATTCACAAGGGCCACAATTCAAAGAACTATTTTTTTTTTTTTTTACAAATGTTTCCCCCCTCCCAATCTGAACTTGTAAAGGAAGGGACAAGGAGAAATGTTTACCTTCCTCTCTCTACCAGTGCTACAAAGATCCAGGAAAGCTTTGTAGGAATTCTTGCCTTCTGCCAGCTTTTGTCCGTTCTCCCAGGACCTCAACCCCAGGCTCTGAAGAGAGTGGCAGTGGGCATCCCAGCCCTTTACGATCACACCCTCATTGTCCAGAAACTGTAGGGGAGACGAAACTAAGGGTCTCTGTTTGGACCTGAGAATTAAACAGACATAAAACTGATTAACAGGAGAAAAGCATATGAACTAATATGTTTCCTGTGACATGGGAACTCTCATAAGGAAATAAAGACCCCAAAGAAGTGGCAACACCTATGCTTTTCTACTATATGGAACAGAGAGGCATTGTGAGAAATTAGCTAAAACATATGTGAGGCTTTCACCAAAGAAGCAAATTATTTTAACCAGGTCTGTTTGCATGGCATTTCCTCGGCTTCAACTCCCTGTCTATGGTGATGTGATTTTTTCCCCCTGGTATGGCGAAGATGGTTCACCTGGGAGTTTTAGCATCTGCTTTCAGGAAGAAAAGAGGATCAGAGAGCCCTTCTGACACCTGCTGTTTTTCAAGTGCCTTCACCTCAATATAATACTTATGCCAAGTAGCCTCTGTTGGGGTGGCATATTCTGTCCCTTTCAGGCTTCAATAGCAAAGAAGCAGAGACGGAGTGGCCTAAACAACAAACATTTATTTGTCACAGTTCTGGTGGTTTGTAAGTCCAAGATCCAGGTGGCAGCAGATTCAGTGGCTGATGAGAGCCCTCTTCAGGGTGGCTGACTGCTGACTTCTCACCTTGTCTCTTGCTGATCCTCACAAGGCAGAAAGAGAGCGAGACCTCTGGAGTCCCTTCTATATGGGCACTAATCCCATTCTTGAGAGCTCTACTCTCATGATCTACTTACATCTCCCAAGCCCCACTGTCTAATACCACTACACTGGGGGTTAGGATTTGAGGATGTGAATTGTAGGGGTACATAAACATTTAGTTCATTGCACAGGTTGATTTGCAGTATCTTATTAAATAAGAAAGTATCTCCTGCCTGTCTCACAAATAATCTAGTCCCTGTGGGTAAACACATCTATATATATGAAGAGCCAGGGGCCGTCGCATCCGAAACAACTGAATGGACGACCGAACAGGCTGTGTGGAGTGACCAGGCTGGCACGGGGTTAGTGAGGAATGACCAAACAACTGAACACCAGGCTGTGTGGGGCGATCAGGCCCACGGGGGGGGGGGGGGTGCGCAGTGAGGGGTGACCAAATGACTGAACAGCAGGCTGCGTGGGGTGACCAGGCTGGCATGGGGGGCAGTGAGGGGCGACCAGGCCAGCAGAAGGGGCTGTTGGGGGCAACCAGGTCAGTGGGGGGGGGGGCAGTAAGGGGCAACCATGCTGGTGGGTAGGGGCAATTAGGGGAGACTAGGTTGGTGGGGGGCAGTTAGGGGCAACCAGGCCAGCAGGCAGAGGCAGTTAGGGGTGATCAGGCTGGCAGGGGAGCCAGTTAGGGGTGATCAGGCAGGCAGGCAGGTGAACAGTTTGGAGCCACGGTCCTGGATTGTGAGAGGGATGTCTGACTGCCGGTTTAGGCTCAATCTCCAGGATCAGGCCTAAACCAGCAGTCAGACATCCCCCGAAGGGTCCCAGATTGAATTGATTGCAGGCTGGGGTGAGGGGACTCCCCCCCCCCCGCCCCCTGCATGAATTTCATGCACCAGGCCTCTAGTATTTTATGAACATCCCACCTCCAAAATATAAAAATTAATAATAGAATTCTATCAATCTTTTAGGTGCAATTTCTCCCAAATCTGGCAGACCACTGACTTGAATTAGTTTTTAAAATAATTTTCATTGATTTATTTGTGAGCATAATTTTCATTAACAGTTACAGTGCCTGCATTCATCAGTTTCTGCTTCTTGAGTGCGTATTAGGTATGACTTGGTTGGGCATGCATTCGGGGGTCTAAGTGAAATGAGTCCCTCAAACAAAGTGGACATGGGTTTGTTCCCTTATTTCTCTGCTCATCAGGAGTTTATAGCTTCAGCCTAAGAATGTACCCACGCAGATTTAGTCAGAAAAGGGACTCATTAAGAAGGCTTGATTCTGAAGCAGGAATAGCATCAGGGTTGCGAAACTGAGGCCCATTACTTTTCCAACAAGTGCTTGGAATTCTGTTCAAATAGAATATAATTAAGCCAGCAAAACCATCATTCCATAATTAGGGTATAATTGCTTAGAGTGACACTTGAAATAACCCCAAACAAAAGCCCTCCAATTCCAAATGAAGTTCTAATAGAATCCCCAAGCAGACCGCTGTCACAACTGTCACTGTCGAGGTGCTGTCACTCTGTAAGGTCTAGAAGCACTGGATTATTAGAGAGTGGCAGTAATGCTGGAAAGCACAGAAGCCCAACTGTGGGAACACTGTCTGCCAGGCAGGTTACTACAAGGCTTAGAAGTTACCTGAGACCCAGGTCAACCTTGTCCACAAGGTGCCAATATGGCACCCGGGAAAAAGAGCTGCCTCAGAATGGGGAGAGCGGCGACCATGCCCTAGATACCCACTCACCGGTTACCTAGCTGAACTTCTTCCTCACTTGTCAAATGAATATGATAACAAGACTCGCCTCCTGTTGTCGCTCCTGAAACTAAGAGAGGCTGTGCAAGAGCTAGATGAACCAGGCTCCCTTCAATGCACTCAATAAACACATTTTAACACAACAGTCCTTCAAAGTGGGTTCAGAGGGTGAGAAACTTCTCTAAGGTCATCCAGCCAGTCAACACAAGAGACTGAATTTGAATCTAATTCTTTTTTCTTTTCTTTTCTTTTTTTTTTTTTTGTTTTATCCCAAGGTCAACATTGTGTTCACTATCGCTGTTTTCCACAAATGTAAGAGTTGAATGGATAATAGACCTGGATATGGGAGTTATTTCAGCATTGACAGTCCTTGTGATTAAATGAGTGGATATGTTTAAAACCTTTAGAACAATAACATAGTATTCAGTAAGCACTGGCTGCAGCTGTAGTGATGATGGTGATATGATGATGTAAGGTGCACTTTTGGCCTCTGAATGTGCTGTGAATCATGACAATTAGAATAGGGCTGATTGCACACATTTAAAAAAGTGAGTAATCAAGTGGTTATTTGTTATGCAAAAGCACAAACTGGTGGTAGAAAGAGGCTTGGGTTTGAGGTCAGAAGACCAGGGTCCAAGTTTTGGCCCTTCCTATCTTGTCACTCAGAACAATAAGAGCTGGAGCCAGTGTGGGGAGGGGGGGGGGGGGGGGGAGGAAGGGGCAGCAGGAGTTGAGCTTTACCCACACTTGGACAGTGTGTGTGAAATTCTATTTGTAATGGGCACAGCACTATCAAACTGCTAAATAATAAAGAAGGCAATGTCTTTTGGGGACTAAGGATTTATTGATATTCTGTGTTTCCTCTTTGCTCCTGCCAGCATCAGATCCGTGGTAATTGGAGAGAGAGAGGGGTATTTATCTGATGTAATATGGCATACAAACTGTAGGTTCAAAGGAACAGTTCTCTCCCCCAACCCTGCTTTTAACAAGGGCACTTGACTGTCAGGAGGAAGTAATCTCCAATAGTAGGAATTTTAAAAATTTCATTTAGTATACCAGGTATTGTTAGTTAATATATATGGAGTTCTTTAAACAGTGCTCACACTTATCAAGTGTTATGCTAGTATTATTGCATGGAGCTATGGACAGATTTTGTATATTAAAGTTTTGAAAAAGAACCATTATGGGCAGATATATAAAATCTGCCTATAAGTGTTCAAAACTTTAAAGAAGGTATAGTTTTTATTGTGTCAGAAATGTAAGATTATATATATATATATATATATATATATATATATATACACACATATATATACACATATTACACACACACACACATACACACACACCTGTTTTTCATACATATCTATTAAAATTTGCCAAGAGCATAAGTTCACAGGGCAAAGTCTAGAATGATCTAAACGTGGAGCTTCCAATGTTGTCTCCTCATGGGGTCACAGACAGCATTGATTTCCTGGCATTGATGTGACAATGCACATGGAGTATTGCCAACCAGGGAAGCTTACCTAAGCCTTTGTGTCCGGAATGCAAACCTGGTTGCTCACCCACAAGGCCGACCCCAACCTCCAGCCCCTTGGGAGGTTGAGCTGATACCACCCAACTGAAAGCCCCACCCTGTATCACACTGTTGGTGTGGCTCAAAGCCCCACAGAAACAAAGACACTCTCATCAGGCAGCACATTCCGAGGTCTCAGAGATCAACTCCCAGGGTCCAAAGGCAAAGGCCAGACATCTCCTTGGACAAGGTTGAATCCTTTACTCCACAGTTACCACGACTAAGTCTGGGTCATGGTACGCCACCAAAAGCAGCAGTGTTCAGGATGGCAAGTCACATAGTTAGCATCCCATCCTATCCATCCCATCCCATCCCATCCCATCCCATCCCATCCCATCCCACCCCATCCCATCCCATCCCACCCCATCCCATCCCATCCCATCCCATCCCATCCCATCCCATCCCATCTCATCCCATCCCAGTTTCTCTAAGATGTCAAACCTACACCAATTTAGAATCTGAACTTAACTGGCAACATAGAATAACTGCACTTTAGGTAACTTCTCAAAGGGCATAACTTTAAACTTTCTATGAATTAAAAGTTCCACCCAGAGCCCTAGCCGGTTTGGCTCAGTGGATAAAACATGGGCCTACAGACTTAAGGGTCCCGGTTCAACACTGGTTAAGGGCATATACCTTGGTTGCAGGCTCTGCCTCAGCCCAGGCCCTAGTTGGGGTTCTCACATCGATATTTTTCTCTGTCTTTCCCTCTCTCTTCCTCTCTCTCTAAAAATCAAAGGAAAAATATCCTTGGGTGAGGATTAAAAAAAAAAGTTCCACCAAGAGAAAGGATGTTTATGAAGGATACCCAGGTGAATGTGGTGTTTAGACTTATTATAAACTAGTGTCCCGGTGCACGAAATTGGTGCACATTAAAAGGGGATTAATGAGAGGAAATATTATAATATTTCTATTTGCCCTTTCTCTATAATAGAAGTGTCAGAAATGGAAGAAAATTAGTAAAATGTATATGAAAATCTTCCTCCTGTCAGAGTCTGGGGTGCACCATGGGACCCAGAGTCAAGTCCCTGCCCACCCACGTGCACCTCAAAATTGCGTGAGACCCAGACCCGGCCAGCCCCCCCATTGGGCTAGATCCAGACCCGGCCGGTCCCACCCTTGTCAAGCCCCACCTGGTGGGGGGCGCAGCCTCAGGTCCCCTGGCCCGGCGCTGGGACAGGGGCTGCAGCCTGAGGTCCCCCAATCCGGGCCGGGGTGGGGGGCATGCCTTGAGGTTCCCCTGTCAAGCTCTCCCGGGTGGAGGATGCAGCCTAAGGTCCTCAGTCAAGCCCTGCTGGGCGGGGGGCACACCTTGAGGTCCCCCGTCAAGCCACACCAGGCAGGGAGCTCAGTCTCAGGTCCCCTGGCCTGGTGCTGGGAGGGTGGCACAGCCTCAGGTCCCCCATCAAGCCCTGCTGGGCAGGGGGCATGGCCTGAGGTCCCCTGGCCTGGTGCTGGGGCGGAGGGAGCAGCCTGAGGTCCCCTGGCCCAGCACTGGGGCAGGGGGCACACCTTGAGGTCTCCCATCAAGCCCCGCTGGGTGGGGGTCATGGCCTCAGGTCCCCCATCAAGCCCCACGGGGTGGGGGGGGGGCATGGCATGAGGTACCTTGTCAAGCCCCATGGGGGGAGAGGGGGCGCGCAGCCTCAGAACCCTGCTGATTGCTCGTTAAGGCTCGTTATGGGAACTTGGCCTCCGCTGTGGGCGCAGCCATCTTGTGTCACAGAACCCTGCCCCCCTCGCCTCTGCTGTGGGTGCCGCCATATTTGTGGTGGAGTGACGGTCGTTTTGCATATTCCCTCTTTATTATATAGGATAAAGCTAGGCTACCTCTGGAGGCGTCTGGGCAAGGGTCTCATACAGGCATGCTTCTACCTCAGTCACATAAGTGCTACCTAATAAAATACAGTCAAGGGCACAGTCTCTGCTATTTTGTAGGGAGAAATTGTGTTATTAATGCTCAGGATCTGTGTAACTAGACATTGTCAGCTACTTAGAACAAATAAACACTCTTATGTGCTGTATAAAATAGAACATGAACTCAACATTGTGTCACTGGAAGTGCTGTTACCACAACCTGTTTGTTTGGGAAGAATCATCACAGATTGAGGTTCTGACTAATTAGAACACCAGGGAATTCAACCAATCAGAACTACACAATGCCCTTATTACTCCTTGGTCACCACACATAGGCCAGCTCTCAGAATTCAGTAACTAAAGGGTAGTGGTAATGAATTCGGCACTACATATGCAATATGGGTCATCTAGAAAGATGAATTACCTGTGGTTATGATAAAAAATAATATAATATACATCTCCAAATATTTATATTTGGGAGAGAATATGACAAGGGCAAAATATATTAGTAGAGTTTACAAAAAGGCAAAAAAGAGACAAATTTAAAATGCTACAAATTTCTCATATTAGACTCAAAGCCTCATTAACTCAAAAAAATTTTAAGTAAGGCCATAATTAGGGTGAAATTTTAAAATAGCAATAAAGAGTAGGAAGCAAACGTTCCCTTTATTCCACTTTTATCTATCCTCCCTCAAACCCCCAGCATCCCCACCCCTCTGTACTAAGCACTGTCAATAGTGCCTTTGAGTTACAGCTGAGCGTTCAGCTCCTGCTGGTCACCACCCGTCTTTGCATCAGGTCAGAGCTATAGACGTGAAGGCATTTACGCTCCTTCCCTGTATTTGCTTTCCCCACATTGCCCTTCACTCTGATGCAGTCGGCCTGCCCAGAGAGTAAGACCCAAGAAACCAGGACCGTGTTTGCTGTACAAACATCGCTGAGAGCCTTGTTCATTATTTCCCAGTGTCCTCTCAATGAAGACATACAGGAGAAATTTGTCTCAGGTCTCAGGACTGGGGATGGAGGAGGTTCTCCAGGTTTGTTTTCATCTACAGGACCGTTGCAGTTGCCATGGTCACAAAACAAATCATCCAAACCTAACGGTGTGAAATGATTATTTATTATGCTCATGAATTCCGTGGGCCAGGAATTCCACCAGGGTACAGTGGAGTGTCTTATCGCTGCTCCACTGTCTGGGGTCTCACATGGAAGACTCAGGCTAGGGATTAGAATCTTCTGGAGGCTTGTTCCCTCATCTGTCTTATGCTGGCTTTGTCCAAGACTTCAGCTGGTCCTGCTGGCTGGAACCCTCATATATAGCAGAAAGCTAGGTGAAAGCTCTGTAATGGCCTAGCAATGGACATCGCACAGCCTTTCTCCTGTTGCTTGGCATTGGCGGAGTCACTTACAAAGTCATTTTCCACGTCCATAGGGAAGGGAAATAGTGTCCACCTATATAGCAAGGTTCTAGAGAAGCACGAGGGACCAAAAATAATGCTATGTCAATTTTAGGAAAATATCATTGGTCACAGGACCCTCTGATACATGGTCCACTATGTATACCAATTACTGAGAAATCCTAGAGGCAAATTCTCCTCATTGACTTTCATTCTATCTTACAATATTTTGTATGTCTTTCTAAATCACTTCAGATAATTTTGGAGGGGAGACTAAACTCTAAATTATCTGAAATGGTTCTAAGTACCAAATTAATAGTTCTAAGTACCAAATTAATTTCATCAGGAAGAACAAGAACATGACATTCAGGAATCAAATCCTAACAAATGCTATCTGCTATCCAATTTTTAACCTTAACTTACGTTGACTTAGAATGGAAACCCTGAGGAGTCATTCATCTTTTCAAGTCAATTTTTTGATCCCTACACTGGAATAGTTTCGATTCATCATACTGGAAAAGTATGTTAAATAACTGAATTCATTTCCTAATTGTTCTGCAGTTTGGAGATACAAATCTCAAATGGTTCTGCAATACTTATTTCATCTACTTAAAATGTTTTACATTACACCACTTAAAAATAATAATATACTTTTTCTAAAAAGGTAGGCTAAGAATTTATAAAGATTCTTGGTATAACTTTTTACAAATAAGATAATAATATTTAATTTTTCAATTAAACTATTATGTAGTTTTCCACTAAAGATGAGGTATTAATTATATCATTCTCCCAGAGCATAATTAAGATTTTATTTGAGACATCTATGTTAGGGATTCCTTGTCTGTGAAGAGCAATGAGTTTTATTAAATATGTCATCTCCCATATCAGATTTGTTATAATCAAATTTCATTTCCCTTCATTTTCTTACTCCACTACTTCTAGGCTGCAGAGCCAATTTATTCTCCTGTATATAAATTGATTATTTCATGAAAAGGTAGTCACTATAACTATTAAATGCAAAATTTACCATAACACAGACTGCAATTGCCAATTTAGGCACACCTGAATTAGGAAGTTATGATGTAAAAGGGATTAATTTAACAGCTTTGTGATTGTTTCCCATGGACATTAACCAGAGTAACTAGAAATTTGTAGCAACAGAATGATGCAAAATAGGCAAGTTAATATTTTTTAGAAACCATGAAAATTTATATGTGAAACACTGAGTTGTGGCCTTACCATAAGAATTAGTATTAATTGCTTAAGGTTTTACTGATCTTTTAGGGTAAGTTTTAAGATAGTTGACTAAATCTTTTACAAACAAAGTAAAACAGTAATCATATGACTATCTAATATCATATCACATATATATATATGCCTAAGCAACCATTTGACCATTCGACCATTTGGCCATTCGACCGTTCAATCAGTAGCTATGACACACACTGACCACCATGGGGCAGACACTCAACACACAGGCATGGAAACATGGAACAGACTGGTGAATCTCAGAGGGAAGTGGGGGAGGGGAGAGGGCAGGAAGAGATTAACCAAAGATCTTATATGCATCCTGGAGGCCCAGTGCATGGATTCATGCACCAGTGGGGTCCCTCGGCCTGCCCTGTGGGGACCAGGCCAAAACTGGCAGTCCGACATCCTGCGAGGGGTTCTGGATTGCAAGAGGGCACAGGCCAGGCTGAGGGACCCCACCGGTGCATGAATTCATGCACCGGGCCTCTAGTATCACCGTAAAATATCAAATCATTGTTCTCTTCATACACCAGTCAATTTCCTGCCTTGCTGAGTTTGCTTCTTCTGCCTTGAAATGTCCTCCTCGATATCCACCTTGTACCCTCTTATTGAGTCCCACCTAAATTCCAATGCCTAGATCACACATCAACATTTTCAGGGTTTTTTCTACTTCCTCCAAAGCAGATTCTCTCTTGCACTCTGCACATTGGAGATAGGGCTCATTAGCATATTCTTGCCCTAGCGTTTTATATGTATTCATCATTTTCCCAGAGCCTCCTCCTTTTCAATGAGTTTCTTGTGGGAAGTGCCATGTCTTGTGCATTTCTGTCTCCCCCACAGCACCCATACCAGGGCTATGTACATAGAAGGTGGTAAAAAGTGTAGACTGGGTTATAAACTGAAGTTTGTATGCCCATGAGGATGACATACAAATATTTGGAAGCATTTTGAGATAATAACTATTGTAGTCTGGGAGCCCACTTTGTCTTGTTGGGCCTGTGTGTGTAACAGATAGCATTCAGGTTGCATTTTGAGACTCTTAACACTCCTATTTGTTTGCTCCATTTGAATGATCTCATTGGCCAACACAGTGGCCTTAGAGAATGGATAAAGACCACTATCTAAGCAGTGTGCCTGTCAGCAATGACTTCCATCCTTTTTTCCTGTCTCTGGCTTGTTGGACTACACATATGTCCTCCCCCTCTTTGCCTTGTACCATTTAGGTTCACAATGAGATTTCAGACTTTCTGCCAGGATCTAACCTGTCATTTTCTAAGGAAGCCCCTTCTGGTGCCACATCAGGGCTTTGCCCAGGCCTCCAGAGTCCCTGACTCTTCCTATCAAGGAAGGAAATGTCAGTATTCATGATATTCTATGTACTATTAATGGAATTCATTAATTTTGGAATGATGATATTAGTATCTTAATATTTGTTAGTCTAAGTAAAAATAAATGAAGGTGATTTCCATATATGGACCTTATTATTTTTGTTTACTTTCACTAGTTAAGTGTATGCTGGTTAGCTTTTTACTTTTGAGCTCTTTACAGACTATATGAAAAGCAGGCAAAATACAGCCTTCCACCAGGAGTGTTTTGCAGTGACAGTGAGGGTGAATGGTGCCTGGTGAGCAAAGCATGTGTTCATGCTTTTTACCCTTGTACTCTGACTTGCTAAGATCAGTATCTTCGTGGATTGGAACAGATTGGCTTCTGGAGATGAGTTCCTTTCTGCACCGCCCCAGCCCCCCCTCCACTATGCTTCTGGCATTTTATGATCTATAAAGATTGTTGGGAAGTTGTGGGCCTGTTTAATTTTCCTGTTGCCATCTCAAAGGCTGGTTTTTAGCTAATGTTAATAGGCACTTACTACCTCGAGCACAATCACTCTATTTGGTTTTCTGCAAAATGAAGAATTATAGAGCAAATGGGTGGCTGCTCAAGGCTTAAAGCCAAAATTATAGTTTATATGAGCAAATGTGAAGGGTTTTATAGCCCATATTTTTGTGCTTATCCACTCCTCGTTCCAGCTTAACTTTTCTATTTTTATTATATTTATGTCTCAGTTTTTAAAAACCTGTTTTGAATTATTTTGTTTGGTTATAGTATTTGAATTTTATAAGCAATCAAATATTTTCCGGTACAAGACAGGTTAAACATAAACAAATTTCAGAAAGCAAAGACATAGATTTTGACATTTGAGACCTATGTGAAAATAATTTTAAGAGGGAGTAAACATATGATAAAACTTTGATTAATCCTAATTTGGGAAAGAGACAATTGCGGTTAAGTGAACCATATGATTGAGTTAGAGCTAATTAGAAGATAGTTGTGGCTCAACTATTGTTCGGAATTTTCCTGACATTATCTAACTTTACTCTGGTAAGTGAAATGCACTGAACATAATTGATTTTTTCTTTGGTGACTAAAGCTTTCACAATGGCCCAAGGATATCTTTGTGAACATCAATTTGGATTTGAACATAATTGGAGACATGTAAGTATTAAGGGGTGAGGCTGAATTTGTACTGACCCCAGGTCAGGCTGGAAATTGATTTAAAAAATTAAATCTCTTCTCTCAGTTTGGTATCAGTAACTCATTTCTTTTTCCTAGTAGTGACTGAGAGCAAACAAAATCCCCTAACTACTCCTCAGAAAGAAACACATATATTGAATGAAAGACTTGTTGTTGAGGCCACTCTGCCTGAATAATTTAATTAATTATTTTAATTGAGACCTTATTATTTACAGCTTTGGGGCTGTGGCTCTACAATGAGGGATGAGATCACTCCTTCCTAAAGTGGAATAAGAAATTTGGAAGGACTCTCTCACACTCAATTTGTCTTTCAAAATTTAGTAAAATATGGCTTGGGCATTTTAAAATTAAGCAAATCATGTATTTTTTAAGTAGAAACAATACATTAAATCTGTGCAAAAGAGAATAAAAAAGGAATCTTGTTTGCCAATGTACGGGATAATTGGAGCTGAGTGAGAATATTGGGCTGCTAATAAAGAATGAAATTTCACTGAATTACTGGATGGAGGTATAAAAATCATGTTCCATCTATCTGGTGGCTGGGCATCTGGCATTCTCAATGATTCCCCACAAGTTACACTTTCAAAATAAAATAGAAACAGTCTTTCTGAATAGCCAGGAAATTCTATAGGATGGATTAGAACCTGTCTCAGAATATACTTTGCATCATGTAGAACTTGATTTAACAAGTTTCCCTGGTGATCTCTAGTACTTCCTAGGTTTCAGAAGGCAGAGAATTAGGTGTAATGAGGGAGAGAGGGGGATGAAGAGGGAGAAAGGTCGTAGAGCTGAGATGATATGGATTGAGACAAATGTGTCTGCTACGTTGAGTGAGAGCTCATGAATGTGGGCATATGTGGGAGTGTGTGGTGTTGGGAAGTTTAACTGGGAAGTCAACATATTGAGCAATGGCAAACATGGTGACGGATAAAAGAGCAGAATCTTCAATTATATAAATACTAGAGGTCTGGTGCACGAAATTTGGGCAATGGGGGGGGGAGTGTCCCTCAGCCCAGCCTGCACCCTCTCCAATCTGGGACCCCTCAGGAGATGTCCGACAGTTTAGGCCCGATCCCTGTGGACCTAAACCAGCAGTCAGGTCCTGGGATGACTAAGGCAGGAATAATCCAAGACTGCTGGCTCCCAACCGCTCACCTGCCTGCCTGCCTGATTGCCTCTAACCACTTCTGCCTGCCAGCCTGATCAACACCTAACTGCTCCCCTGCCGGCCCAATCGCCCCCAACTGCCCTCCCCTGCTGGCCTGGTCACCCCTAACTGCCCTCCCCTGCTGACCTGATCGCCTACAACTGCCCTTAATGGCCAGCCATCTTGTGGTGGCCATCTTGTGACGACATGGGCGCAGCCATGTTGTGACCACATGGGGGTGGCCGTCTTGTGTGAGGGTGTGATGGTCAATTTGCATATTACCTTTTTATTATATAGGATAGTCACCCAGGGAAATTTATTTACATACTTCATCAGCACTTGTTTTGTGATTTTTTTATGGGATGGTCAGTCAGGTATAGGTACAAGAGAAGTTTGAGGGAAGGCTCAGGAAAACAAAGCTTTTTATGTGCACAGATTCCAGAAGCAGGTGGCATGGCACATGCAGGGCTACTTGGGAAAGACACCAGGGTCCAGGAGGCAGATGACAGGAGGCTCACAGCCTATGCTAGAGTTTCTCAGGAGAGGCAAGGTGGGGCAGGAAAACATAGGGTTGGCTGGGTTGAATAATTGTGGTGGGCTTTGGGCTATGCATGTGGTCTCTAGTTGTCTGGTACTGGTCCTGGGATGACTAAGGCAGGAATATTGCCTCCTGAGGTGTGTGGGCTCCATCGAGGAGGTATGGCTCTGGGTCAGTTAGTCTGTCTATCAAAGGCATGCCCCCAGCTGGGCCTTTGCTTCCCCAAGAATCAGTTAGCCCTAGAAGGGGCATTCTCTCTTCCCAGCCAGAAAGGTTCTTTAAGATGTCAAAAACATCCTAATATACAAAAAATTAAAAATCATACACTATAGCATCGAAGGCCATCACTGAGATTCAAAATGTAATATACTGAAATAAAATCTGTAATGATAAATGAGATGTCAAGTAGAGGTTCAATGATCATCTCCTAGCTTCGAAGAAGTGCGATACATTTCAGACAGATCTCTTTCTAAAGTAGAGGTGCCTGTCTGTGTGCTTAAGTTTTATCACCTCAGGCATAACGCTTGTTTAGCTAAAATTTTATTTATCCAATATAACATTCCTAAGGATTTATGCGTTTTCCAAGATAAATGGTACATATGTTGCAGTGTTATTATTTACTCCGACCTTTATCAAAAAGATAGGTAGACTACACTGGAGGTGAGGTGTCTGAAAAGAATGTTTACTACTATTTTAATGTTTAAGGAAGAAAAGATGCATGAAAATATGCCTTAACATTCTATAAATTCTATAGCCAACTACCTCAGAATATGCCTGCATTTGTAACAAATCATATCCAACCTTGCCAAAAAAATTGTTTTCACAGCTTCTCTTCAAAAAGCATTACAATGTTTATGTTGTATATAGACAGTAAAGCACTAAAAAAAGCACTGATCGGTGCGTGACACAATTTAATCTTTTATTTTAAACATTTGTCCCCTTGGCTGGGTAGCTCGGTGAGTTAGAGCGTCATCCTGATACGCCAAGGTTGTGGTTTGATCCCCGGTCAGGGCAAAAACTCAATGTTTCTCTTGCTCCCTTCCTCTCTCTAAAAATAAATAAATAACTAAATAAACATTTGTCTTGATTTAAAAAATTGATGTTATCTCTAGAGAACGTTCCTTTTCACTCATTTCCAGGTGTGTCATTTGAAAGGCCTTCATGGGGTGAGGGTTAATAACAGACTTGAGCTGGGCTGGTGAATCATGGGTAGTCAGGGCTCTTTGTTCCTCAAACCCTCTGCCTTTGTTCAAGTTCTCTGTTCTGTCAGATAAACACCGTGTGCCCTACTTCCCTCTGTAAAAGCTCCTACTCTACCAAATCTGTTCGATATTTCTCTTTTACATAATGAACCATTGTTAATGGCAAAGGAAAAAAGAGCTTTCCCTTTTTCTGCACCCACTGGAAAAATCCTTAGGTTTTTCAGCAGAGTCTGCTCATTTTAGGGTATGGTTTTGACACCTTCCTTTTTTTTTTATTTTAAAGACAAACATCATTTATATCACTAAGACTTGCTTTAGGTTTTCCTGTTAGCTAATTCAGATGAAAGGATATACATAACATTGTATAAGCCATATAAGATAAATGAAAACCAAGAAAGTATTGTTGTAAAAGTGAAATCGAACTATATATCCACCAAAGTCCCCATGAAGGTGACATCTCTGAAATATAAGGTATGATTAGGAAGTTATTCAACTCATTTAAAAAATATATAGTGTCAGAACCTACACCTCCAAAATGAACTTTATCACCTTCAGAATTGTGGCAGTAGGGTTAAAAGAATACTGGTTTTTAGGATCACATGAGTTAGGCCATTCTTCTGCCTTCACAGCTTACACCCAAAGCACCATACTTGCTTGGGCCTTAGTTACCTCAATTATTAAATGGTGGTGATAATACCTACTTCTGAGGAGGATTCATCAACTGGCACTGATATTCAGCTAATGCTAGCTCTCTATCCCTCTTTCATATAAGAAAGGAATACCTCAAAACATGAGAGCAGAAGAAGGAACAAGACAGAATGAGAGAGAGAATTTTGTGTCTGCAGAGGCTGTCTCACATGCATTGCAATTTACCATATTTGAACACAAGGCACCTGCTGAAGCACATTCCTTTTGAATATCACATTTTACTCTTAAAGTGGATTCGAATTTTGGACACTTCCAAAAATACCCAAAGTCAATTCTTGTGACTATAATGAATTATCAAACTTGGGTAAGTTTTCTGGTAACATCTTACTCGAATGCGTGCGTACACACACATACACACACATGCGAGCACACATGGGAACAAACAGTCCTTTTTATGTACTGTCTGACCAAAAGGAGACAGATTTATGTGCCTTACAACTTATTTCTAAGGACACTTCCAGAAATGTTTCGAGCCTTATCAGCACTGTCGCCCTCCCGTGATGAGCAGGTCTAGTGGTCCAGGGTTCCAGGGTTCAGCCATACCACTGAGGGCAACGAATCGGCAGTAGTTTCTGGAGAGCAGTTTCTTCCTGGGTTAAATGGAGAGAATACCTCCTGGCTGACCTCAGAAGTTTAAATGCAGTCACAAGAGATAATAAATGAGTTATATATATATAAAGTGCCACAAATGTTGTAGATGGTGAATTGGAAAGGACATTAGGAAAATGGAATACTATGCAGATATACAAAAGTAGGATCTCTTACCCTTTGAGACAGCATGGAGGGACCTGGAGACTATTTATGCTAAGCAAAATAAGCCAGTCAGAGGAAGACAAGTATCACATGATCTTACTCATATGTGGAATCTAATAAACAAGATAAACTGATGAACAAAAAAGAACCAGAGACACTGAAGCATGGAACAGACTCACATATTTCAGAGTGAAGGGGAGGGGGGGAGGCAGGAAGAGATTAACCAGTGAATTTATACGCATAACCCATGGATGGACAATAGTGTGGGGAAGGCCTGAGGAGGGGCCAGTGGGGAGGGGAGGAGACATCTGGAATATTTTCAACAATAAAGATAAATTTTAAAAAGTGAACTCTCCATTTTAAATGTAGAAAGGGAGACCCAGAAAAAACAAATCAAGAACACCAGGGGCAAGGGGCAGGAATTTCCTAAACTTGCTAAACCGATGAGGGGTGACCCAACTTTCCCATTCTCACAATTCCAGCTGGAAGAGGCCCATCGAGAGGCAGTGATTGCGAGTCTTTGGGTTCATGCACAGACATTCTACGAAGTTGCTGCCATTAAGTGCACTTATAAAAAATAGAATTGCCCTTAATTAAAAAAAATAAGGCCATAATAATAGAATATTGCCATGTTGTTGTTGTTTTTTTACCTTCAGTGTCTCCATACAATACTTTCCTGTAGTTCTCAAAAAATATTTCCCCCTCCAGTTTTATTGAGATATAATTGGCAAACAAACAAACAAAAAACACACTCACATAATTAATATATCAAATTTGGTAAGCTTGGACATATGCATAGTCTCATGTCACCACCACCACAATTAAGGTGATAAATATATCACCTCCAAAAGTTTTCCCGTGTCTCCTTTTTGGTGGTACGAGCACTTAACACGGGATCTACCCTCTTAGGAGCACAATATCTATTGCTCGCCATGCGACCCCTGTCGTGCTCTTTGATCCACTTCTTCAGCCCGCCCTTGAAATGTCCCCTGCTGTTTCCGCCGTGCTGCTGTACCCAGATCTCTCCGGTGGAATGCGGGGCTTGTCCTTACCATCTCTCAACGTGGCACATTTTCTCACACAGGCTTAGTGGGTTAGGACTAGTTGGGTTTTCTGCTAAGTTACATCTTTAAATCCACTTTGCTTTGGTGGCCTTCCCCATAGGTCAGTGATGGCGAACCTGTGACACGCGTGTCACCTCTGACTCAGTTTTTTGGTTGATTTTTCTTTGTTAAATGGCATTTAAATATATAAAATAAATATCAAAAATATAAGTCTTTGTTTTACTATGGTTTTTCAAATATCACAAAATTTCTATATGTGACACAGCACCAGAGTTAAGTTAGGGTTTTTTAAAATGCTGACACGCGAGCTCAAAAGGTTTGCCATCACTGCCATAGGTGCTTCTTTTGTATCACGTTTCTTTTCTCTGACATGGAAATCTACAAACACCACACTCCGGACGACAATAGACAACAGTAAAGCATTGCAACACTGAAGCTCACATAAAAGGCAAACTGATGAATGCAGCTGCACGCGTCTGTGGTTAAATCAAAGGTGGGCTCAAGGCTGCCTGGCACTCCAACCTGATTAACTGTTTTCCAAATTTTGATACAGTACAAAGTAACTGACAGTGACAGGGACAAGGGGAAATCAGATGCAAAATTGGGTATATCACTGGCAAATGGTTAACAAAGCAAATTGCCCAGTGTCTTTCAGCGTTTCCATATTTCTAGAAACAACTGTGTCTGTGACCAACATTATTTTTATAGACAATAAAATAGTTTTCAGTATCTAGAGGATGGAAGAACAGTATGTTGTTAGTAAGAGCCAATCAGCCAATCCTTACCACCCCTAAAGGTGAGAGGCCAGTTTTCTGTTATTCTGTGCAGTTATATCTTCCAAAGTCATCATCCCAAGCTCACTGATTACTCTGGAATTGTATTAAATCCCTATTTTTCAATAATAATGATGTTGGAATGGATAATAATCACAATAGCTGATAATAAAGCTAATATTTACTAGGGAGCCATATATAGAACCAATATTCTTCTGTATTTGTTAAAATTTCCAATCCTCACAAGTGTATTAAGGGAAAGATAGACAGAAACATCAATGATGAGAGAGAATCACCAATCAGCTGCCTCCCCTACACCCCTTACAAACCAGCAACCCAGGCATGTGCCCTGATCGGGAATCGAACCCTGATCTCCTGGTTCATAGGTCAATGCTCAACCACTGAGCCACACCAGCCGGGCATCATCTCCGCTTTCTATATGAAAACACTGAGGCCCAGGGTTGCTGAGTACTGTCACACCCTAAATTCCATGCTATTCCCACTCTGCTGCGATCCACTTTGTTCTTGTTGAGCCTCCATAGGTTTGTGAGGAGAGAGTACAGTATACAACATTTTTTGGACTTTATTCCCAATATTATTCCAATATAGTCAGGTACTTAACTTAGCTATATAAAGCCAGCGAATTCTGCTCTTAAGACAGAGGCAGGTGAAAGAATATGGGCTATAGACTCAAATGACCTGGCCCTGTCGTTTATCAGCCATGAAACTTTAGCCAAATCCTCAATTCCACTCAGTTTTCGTAATTTTTTAAAATTATTGTGTTATCAAAGGGTTTTGTGATTACATGAGATAATATCAACCAAGGAGTTTTTGCAAATTTTAAAACTCTCTGTAAACACAGGTTAACAGTATTATCCAAAGACTGTTTCAGAGTCTGTCTGTCAGAGGAAATCATAAGATTGGCCATGTCATTTGGGAGGCCAGGAGATGTTTCCAGCTGAGACCAAGTGAAATGGCTAAACACTCATTGTACCCTCTTGTTCTCACTGCTAAGACATGGATGCACTGCTGTTCTTTTTAGCAATGACACCTGTAAAGTTCACCGAGGGAAAAGGCATCAGAAAGCAGTTCTGCCCAGACCCACAGGGAGAGCTGGTGCATGTGCGGAGACACCATGCAGACAGGGGCTGGGGAGGGAGGAGCAGACTGGCACTGTGTGGTGGGGAGGGGCACCTGGAAGTCAAGGCTGGACCGTGATGGCGATGATGCTCACGATGATGCTCATTAACAAGATGCTGGGGTCAGCCTGGCAGTGACAGACACAGATGTGCTCTGCAGTCAAGGCACCTGGGGGACAGGAATTCAGAGGGGACAGGACACAAGTACCAGGATGAGCCAACCAAAGGTAAGGGTTTCCTGGCTCCCAGGACGGACAACATCTTCGTCAAACAATAGAGTGTGTGTGTGTTTTTAAAAAACAGAAATATCTTCACACCCTCATCTGTTTTAATCACCTTCAAAGACACTATTTGGTGGTGGAGGTGGTGGGGAGGAAGAAGAATTAAAAAATTAGGCAGTATAATCAAAGTCGTTATGAAGTTGTTAATTTGTACATATTTCAAGACAGCTGAAACATAAAACAAAACATGGGAATAAGTTTATTTCAGCTTTAGACATAGGCGTTGCCACCCCTTGATTAAGGCTGCCAGACACCAGCTAACTGCTTACAGGGCCTCATCTTCCTAAGCACAGCGTAGTGGCAGCAGCTGGCAAATCAAGGGAGTAGGGAAACCAGAAGCCAGAAAGCCCACAACAAATGTGGTATACACACACACACACACACACACACACACACCACACCACACCACACACACACACACACACACACACACACACACACACACACACACACACCCCTTCCTTCCATTCAGTGCTCAGGCTTCCAGAGGAGGGCTGTATCAGAACGAGGAAGCTGGCCCCTGGCTCAGAGCTTGTCCTAGGCCACCTCTTGACTGCCCTCCTCCGCGCTCCCCCCCACCCCCACCCCTTAGCTCTCTTCTCAGGTGCATTGTTAATGTCTTTTTGCTTTAGCTTCTTTATTCCTCTTTTTCTCCCTGAAGTGAAAACATCCTATCAAATTTGCATATTTGGCTGTCACTGGAGGCCTTGGACAGGCCTTAGTGACTATTGGAACTATTTTCTTTTCTCTCACTGTCTCAGACCGGCGATGGAATGGACAGGGAATTTCACAATTGCCCCCCCCCCCCGCCCCTCCCACCCCCGGCCCAGGGAGTAAATGACTCCATTGCCCTGTTGCTGTTTCCATCTGTCAGGGTGACATGCCGACCAACTAATGCTGAATTATTGATACTCCTTCCCAAAGTAAGTTAACCAAACAATTCAAAATCAGTGAAAAAGGGGTGGCTACTTGCAAATGACGTTAACCTTATTTTGTCATGTGGACAGGAAGCTGATGGCTGCCTCCAAGCCATATCTGCTTGATTTATGTTATCACTGAGAGAGGTTCTCAGTGCCACAGTGGGAAAGGACACACCAGGAGAGCAAAGTGCGCATTTTTACAAGAGGATTCGGATGGCTCTCCAAATGAGCCACATTTATTAGCTAACCTTTGTCCCCCTGTAGCAAAATTTGAGTAGCAATAATCAGAGGGGAAGTTCTTTCTGTCAAAAGAAATGCCAACATTTCCTTGAATAACAGATTCTTCCATGAATTTGACCTTCAGTCCTGAGGAAAAGGTGAGTACTGAAGTACAGAGGCTCACCTCCGATTAAATTCCAACGAATATTCTACTGGGTGTTAGGATACTAAGGCAATTAATGAACCTGAGAGATGACAACTCGTTGCGTTTACTGAGCAGTGTCTCTGGAGATCACAAAATATTCTCTTACATATTCAGCATCATAAATTATATCCTTTAGGGAGCGCATTAATTGTTAGGCACTGAGTAAACAGCTGCTTTATTCTATGCACAGAGGTGCCAGGAAGTACTTGTCCTGAAAATGTGTATGCCCAGGCTGCCAGGTGTAGTAAATAAATGGGCATGCTGTATAATTGCATTCATTTGGATGGACCTTTTATTCAAGTGCCTGCCAAAACACAGGCACAGACCAGAATGTTTAAAGAATTAACTTTCAGCATTTCACCTGCCTGTATTTTTCACTCCTCTTTTTCCAAACCCAGTGAACTGTTACAAACACGGCTCTGCAACGCCATCTAGTGGACACGAAGGGGGGGTATTGCACAGATAACTGACTAACATTTGAAAACCCAACTTTGGGTATGGCCCAACCTACTGTTCATTGAGTATCTCAGCCATCTTGGGAGAGGAATGAAACATGAGTAGGATGGCAGGAAATGCCTCCACAGTTTGGCTGTAGGAAAGGGTGGGAGGCTGGCACCAAATGGAGCAGTGTATTGATCTGTGCATTTTCATCAGTGGAGAAATCGGTTATTAATCAACAAAGAACTATTGATTTCCCAGCACAGTACCAGCCAGAAAGCAGTGTATCAGATGTTACTATTAACAACCAGCATGTGGGAAGTTACCCTGCAGCTATGCCCCTGGCTTTTAGTAATCAGATCACTCAAAGATGGGATCCTGAACTCCCCAGAGTGATGGCTGGATGAGACTGAGGCTTAAACAAAACACAAATCTAATTTGCATTCTGTAGTTCAAAATGGGGCTAGTCATTAATTTTCTTTACATAAAAAGAATATGAACACTGCATATTTATAGCATGTGGGTTCTTTGCTTAACTAAAAAGTGGAATTAAAAGGACCAAGAAAAACACCAGGAATCAACAAATATTTATAAAGTGCCTACATAGTAGCAGGTATTCCTCTAAGGCAGTGGTTCTCAACCTTGGCTGCACATTAGAATCGCCTGGGAATCTTTTTAAAATCCTGATTTCTGGGCCTCATCCGGAAATTCTGTTTCTTTGTTATGGGGTGGGGCCACAACATTAGTAACAAAGAAACAGAATTTCCAGAGGATGAGGCCCAGAAATCAGGATTTTGAAAAGATTCCCAGGCGATTCTAATGTGCAGCCAAGGTTGAGAACCACGCTTTAAGGGGAATAGATATTAACATCCTGCCCTTTACAGCAGCATTTAATACTCTGTGTTGACTCTCTGTCATAGACACCATGGTGCTGCCACAATAGAAACTAAAGCTTCTTTCATTTTATTTAAGTACATATCAGAGTTAGATTAAAATAGCATTATGGTATGAGATGCGTTTCTCAAAAGAGAAACAATAACCAAATACATTCGGTTTAGCTGTTACTTTTTTCTCCTATGTCATTCTTTAAAATTTTTTTAAATTGATTTCAGGGAGGAAAGGAGAGGGAGAGAGAGATAGAAACATCAATGATGAGAGAGAATCATTGATAGGCTGCTTCCTGCACATCTCACACTGGGGACTGAGCCTGCAACTCAAGCATGTGCCCTGACTGGGGATCGAACATAGATTGATGCTCAACCACTGACCTACCCGGCCGAGCTGCTACCTCATTCTTTAATGAGGTTATCCTTACTGAGAACTTAAATGTTTGGGTCTTCAACAAGGGTTTCTTGTGGCAATTGTCTCTAAAACCAGCTTGAAAGCAGTTGCAGATATAGAATTGCGAAGTCTTCAGGCCCCTGGAAGAAGCCTAGTTCCTTAAAAAGCTTGTTTCATGGGGTCTATTATCAAAGAAAGGAATTGGTGTTGGGGGCTGTCTGCCTGGCTCCATAAGTGGGATTCCACACTCTGTTCTTTGGGAACAGAGCAGTTGTCCAACCAACCATGGAGCTGACATCTATGGAGAATCTAGCAATTTAGAGAGGGCTGAAAAGTGGCAGGAGGAACAATTACAGTGTTGTTTTTCTTTAATGTTATGGATATTACTGTATAAAGCCAGGAATATGGGAACTTATTTCTTTATCTTTTGTTTTATTAATCCTCACCTGAGGACATTTTCCCATTGACACATGGATTGGTTGCCTGCCACACGGGTGGGGATTAAGCCTGTAACCGAGGTACTTGCCGTTGACCAGAATCGAACCTCGGACCCTTTGGTCCTTGGGCTGACGCTCCATCCACTGAACCAAACTGGCTAGGGCAAGAACTTATTTCTTATTTGATTTGAAGAAATGGTTGGTAGACTTCTGTGTTTTAGACACCGAGGATGTAAGGATGAGTTTGACAATTTCCCTGCATGGTAGGCACTCCTTGCCAAGCACTGGGAACGAAGAACCACAGGTGATTGCAGTGTAGTGTGAGGAGAGCCAGGGGTAGGAACAGGGGCTTTAGAGGAGTAGTTCTCACACTTGAAGGTGTATCAGAATCTCCTGGAGGACTTGTTAAACTACAGGTTGTTGGCTGCCACAGCCAGAGGTTCTGGTTCAGCAGGTCTGCAGTGGGTTCTGAGAATTCCCATTTCCAACAAGTTTCCAGGCGAGACTGATGCCGTCTGTCTGGGACCACTGTTTTAGAGGCGGAGATTAGGGAAGGCTTTACTGAGGAGGTGGTGTCTCTGCTGGGACTCGGGATAAATGTTAGGAGTTTGGCAGGCGGAGAGGGGTATGAGCATTCTAGGCAGAGAATGGGGTAAGAAGGCGCATCTGGGTATCAGTTGGTGAGCCCTTCAGGGTCATTAGAGCACTGGGCACATGGTGTAGGCAGGGGAGGAGGTCCAAGTTGCAGGATGGGATAGTTCTGAAGGGTCTTGGGTGTTGGTTTCTGAGACTGGACTTTGTCCTGTAAGCAATGGGAACCATCAGAGGTGTTTCAGGAGAGTGCCGTGGTCAGGTTTGTTTCCTAAAGGCAGGCTGTCTACCATGTGAAGAATGGAGAACCAGAGGCAGGAAAAGCAATAAGGAAGCTGCTCCAGTGGTTCAGGTGGTAAACACGAGGGGTCTTCAGGAGGCCATGAAAGGAGGGAGGAAAGGGGGCAGCAAGTGAGGAAGAGATCTGGGAGGCAGAATCAACTGTAATTAGGGACAATATTTAATGCAAAAGGCAAATGAGAAGAAGGAGCTGAGAATGGGCCTGTATTGTAATACTGGGGTGCCTGAGTACAAAGTCTTGGTGGAAGTTGAGATACTATAAGGTAAATAGCAATTTGACAGAAAATGATTAATTCAATTTTGGAAAGATTAAATTTGAAGCACTGCCAAAAGGAAAAAAAAAGAAAAAGAAAATGAAGAAGAATGAGACTAGAGAGGCAGAACCTGTATTAAACTGAACGGAACTGATGGATTAGTGACGGGGTTGAAGTTTATATTCGTCCTTTAAATATTAAGCCATAAAATGATGGGCTCCCAATTTCCTTTTCCTTATTATTTCGACACATCCAATTGATACCAGGAGTTCCCATAATTGGGGATACTTAAAAAAAAATTCAATCCACTACTCGCATACTACTTCTACTTAAAATATGAATGTGGAGATAAAAATATGACACTTGAAATGATATCAAAATTAGACTTCAACTACATATCAAATGAGTGATTTAGAGAAGGGTGAGATTCCCAGTTGAAATAGAAGCATCAAAGCATCAAAGCCTTTTCCTGCTTCTTTCCTCTGACACTCACCAGTCAGGCATCTCCCCTGTTCATTTGGGCCTTTCGGTTAGCACAAGTTCTCAGCAGAAAATATCACTGAAATGTAACTCAGCTCTGTTCAAGGCCGAGGACATTCTAAACGGGAGTCGGAGGTCAGGTTAATGAGAGAAGCCCTTCTCAGTTTTAATGTGCACCCAAGTCCCTGGGGATCTTGTTAAAATACAGATTCTGATTCTTGTCTTAGACCCGAGACTTGGCATTTCTAGCAAGCTCTTGAGGAATGCCGCAATGCTGCTGGTCTGTGGACCACCCTGAGAAGAAGCACCGTATTAGAGCACTTTTGGTCATACTGGTTGAAACGACTGGCTTTCCAGTTAGATAGACTTGAGATAGAATATTGTCCCTGTCAGTTACTAACCACCTACTAAGTCAGTCAACCTCAATGAAGTTTTCTCTTCCATAACAATAATGTCTTACTTATGGAATTACTATTTATCGACGTTCTCTCTGGTGTCCTTGAGGGATGGCTTTTATGCACAAAGACTATTTCAGGGGCCATTTTGGCTTTGCGAATTATATCCAATTTAATTAAAGTGATGATTTTAAAAATTTAAGAGCTTAGGCTCAGGAGGCCATGTTTGGGTCGCAGCTCAACCATTTCTTAACTTCACGACCTTGGACCAAGACTTATCCTCACTCTTACTCTTCAACTCATTTAATCTTCATCACAGTCCTGTGGAGGTGCCATTATTATCCCTAGCTGGGTCTCAGTTTCCACTTAAAAAATATTATTATTGATTTCAGAGAGGAAGAGAGAGATAGAAACATCAGTGATGAGAGAGAATCATTGATCAGCTGCATCCTGCACACCCCACTCTGGGGTTCCAGCCTGCAACCAGGGAATTGAACTGTGACCTCTTGGTTCATAGGTCGGTGCTCAACCACTGAGCCATGCTAGCCAGGCTCAGTTTCCACTTTTGTATACGGGGATATTAATAGGATGGTTGTGAGGAATAAATGAGTTCATGTGTGAAAAGCAACTAGAGAAGGTTTGGCATATAAAAAGCTTGTTTCGCCATTCCTTAAGCCTTTAGGTTCAACTCATAAGTCTTGGCTTCATGTTTATACATCTAGCAGATTTTAACAATTATTTGTAAAGTAGCATTTACAACTAAAGGTGGTTCTGACTACCAATTAGAATGTGTGTGTAGGAGTGGGAGTCCCATATCCTATAGGTTAAGGGCTCAGTCCTACAAGACTTGCCCATTCAACACAAACACTTCAACTACTAGGTCAAGTTGTCACCTGTGCTTCTGACCAACCAGCTTTAGATCAACGGTTCCAAAGACTCACTCCTTAGGTGGAATTAATTTGCCAGAGAGGCTAACAGAACTCAGAAAAACATTGTACTTACTAGATTACTGGTGTATTATAAAAGGATATAACTCAGGAACAGCCAGATGGAAGAGATGCAGAGGACAAGGTGTGGGCATAGGACAGGGAACTCCCATGCCCTCTCCAGGTCATCACTCTCCCCAAATCTCCTCCCCTTCACCAACCTGGAAGCTCTCTGACCTCGTCTTTTTGGGTTTTCATGGAGGTTTCATTTTGTAGGCATGGTTGATTAAACATTAACCCTTGGTAATTGAACTCAGCCTCCAGCCTTTTCCCCTCCCCAGAGGACAGTAGGGGATGGGACTGAAAGTTCCAACTACCTAATCTCAGGGTTGATTCCTCTGCTGACCAGCCCCTATCCTTAGGCAAGATCCAAAAGTCCACTTATTAACATAACAGAGACACCTTTAAGATTCTCAGCACTTAGGAAGTTTTAAGGGTTTTAGCTCTGTGTCTGTAACCAAACAAAGACCAAATATATATTTCTTATTATAAACCACAGTATGATAACAACTTAATTTACTTAAAACATTTAAAATGCATTTATAAATCCAGTTTTTAATTTATAAACTAAGAAATTCATTTGTCTATAAAACAAACCAAATCAAGTACAGGCGTATCTCGGAGATGCTACAGGTTTGTTTCAGACCACTGCAATAAAGCCAGTTTTGAAAGAAGGTGAATTGTAATTTTTTTGCTGGTGGAAGGTCTTGCCTTCAATTTGTAAAAAAAATTTTTAAAAAAGCAACATTTGTGAATGCAATAAAGTGAGGCATGCCTATACCTAAATAATTCTCATAAACCTAAAAGTTTAAACTTATATATGGGGAGTCTTACTAGTAAGCAGAGGCATAGCAATGGGAGTGAAAAATGTGGTCTGCTTTGGGCACTAAAGAGGTGCATTATCTGTAGAGAATTTAAAAACAATTGTAAAACCAATTAAACATTTATTAGCCTGCTTTTTATCATCACTGTGTGCTGACATGCTAACAATAACTGTGATAAAACCCTCCTCCTGCTGGGGGGGGGGGGGGACCACTTCTATCCTCTGTGCCCTTCATATACCCACCTTGATCTTAAGTTCTCTTTAATGTTCCCAAACTTCTTGAAATCTTCCAAGTTATCTTTTACTTTTCAATTAAAAATAACAAATCTGAGTAGTCCCTAGGTTTACCTAATAATTACTCTAATATGCCAATCCTACATAATAAAAGCCCAGCGACCAAACGGAGGAATGATCAGAATGACCAGTCAACCAGTTGCTATGATGCTCACTGACCACTGAAGGGCAGACGCTCAACGTAGGAGCTGCCCCCTGGTGGTCAGTGTGCTTCCACAGTGGGAGTGCCTCTTGGCTGACAAGCATGAGCAGCTGTGAACCCCAAGCCGACGGTCAGGAACCTGGGCTGTGATCATTGCCTCCTTGCCCCAGACTCCTCCTGCTCGCTCTCTGCTGCCTCTTCAGGATGCCCGCAGGCCACACAGCACCACCGGGCCCACAGAGCTGACCCTGGAGGCTGGGAGGCAGGGTCATGGCTGCCTCAGGACTGAGGAATATTCTGCCACCTCTCAGTGCTATTGTCCCTGGGCCCGGGCCTGACTGGGTTCCCTGGAGAGGTGAATGCTCTGGCTCCACAGAAGATGCTGGATCAGGGAGCAGCCGCTCAAAGGGCGGGTCCACAGCTGTTCTGCTGACTGGGATGAGCGGTGCTCCGATCCCACAGGTCACGCCCCCCCCACCAGTGCACCAATTCCATGCACTAGGCCTCTAGTAGATAGTATAAATCAGTGGTTCTCAACCTTCCTAATGCTGCGACCCTTTAATATGCCGGGTACTCGTATGTGGGCATATCAGCATGTGGGCAGCCCCGCCTGGAGACGGATAGAGGAGTGGTGTCTTGGTTCCTAAGCCCATCGAAAATATGTGTTTTCCGATGGCCTTAGGCGACCCCTGTGAAAGGGTCGTTCAACCCCCAAAGGGGTCACGACCCACAGGTTGAGAACCGCTGGTATAAATAAAATACCAAGCAGCCACTATTTTTCCCTAAACATAGCTCAAAATATTAAAGTGCTAACTAAATAATGAAGCACTTGTCATAGAAGGAGAACAGTATGGTGGGTTGAGCATAAATTCTTACGTTGTAATAATTATGTACAGTGATTGTTACTAAAAAAAAAAGAGAGACTATATAATTCTTGGTGTACACCATGTGGTTTTCAAGCCTGTCCTGTCCACTTGCTAGCTGTGTGACCCTGGGCTGGTAATATAACCTCTCTGTGTCAGTTTCCTCATCTAGCAAATGGGGATATTAACAGCAAGTAGCTACCTCATAAGGTGACTAAATCTAAATAAATTATTATACGAAACTGCTTGAAATATGTTAAATATTGACTGGCCATATAAGCTTGGGCCTATTTCTGAATTCCTGTTTCATGTTATTGACTCCTTTGTTTTTGGATCATACCACAGAGTCTGGATCATTGTAGTCTTGAAATTAGGTAGTATAAATTCTCCCTTGTTCTTTTTAAAAGTTGTTTTGGCTATTTCACTAGTGGAGCTATTTGGGCCTGACATTTTCTCTGCAAGAAAATTTTTAATTTTAGATTCACTTTCTTTAACAGCTATAGGGCTATTAATGTTTTCTTCTTCTAAAGGAGGTAAGAACATACAATGGAGTCAAGACGGTCTCTTCAATAAATGGTGCTGGGAAATTTGGTCAGACATTTGCAAAAAAATGAAACTAGACTACCAACTTACACCATACACAAAAACAAACTCAAAATGGATAAAGGACTTAAATGTAAGATGGGAAACCATAAAAATATTAGAGGAATCCACAGGTGGCAAAATCTCAGATATATGCTGAAGGAATTTCTTCACTGACACAGCTCCTAGGGCAATGGAAACTAAAGGGAAAATCAACAAATGGGACTACATCAAAATAAAAAGCTTCTGCACAGCAAAAGAAACCATCAACAAAACAACAAGAAAACCCACTGCATGGGAGAACATATTTGCCAATGATATATCTGATAAAGGTTTAATCTCCAACATTTACAGGGAACTCATACAACTTAACAAAAGGAAGATAAACAACCCAATCAAAAAATGGGCAATGGACCTGAATAGACACTTTTTGAAAGAGGACATACATAAGGCTGAGAGACATATGAAAACATGCTCAAAGTCACTAATCATCCGAGAGATGCAAATCAAAACGACAATGAGGTACCATCTCACACCTGTCAGAATGGCTATCATCAACAAATCTACAAATGACAAATGCTGGTGAGGATGCGGAGAAAAAGGAACCCTCATGCACTGCTGGTGGGAATGCAGACTGGTGCAGCCACTGTGGAGCACAGTATGGAGTTTCCTCAAAAAACTAAAAATGGAACTTCCATTTGACCCAGTGATCCCACTTCTAGGAATATATCCCAAGAAACCAGAAATACCAATCAGAAAGGATATATGCATCCCTATGTTCATAGCAGCACAATTTACCATAGCTAAGACTGGAATCAGCCTAAGTGCCCAACAGCAGATGAATGGATTAAAAAACTTTGGCACATCTACACAATGGAATACTATGCCGCTGTAAAAAGGAAGGAACTCCTAACATTTGCAACAGCATGGATGGAGCTGGAGAGCATTATGCTAAGTGAAATAAGTCAGTCAGAGGAAGATAAATATCACATGATCTCACTCATTTGTGGATTATAATGAACAACATAAACCGATGAACAAAAACAGATGTAGAGACAGAGAAGCATCGATCAGATGCTCAAAACTCAGAGGGAAGGTAGGGGATGGTGGGGGTGAGTGGGAGAGGTCAACCAAAGAACTTGTATGCATGCATATAAGCATAAGCGATGGATGTGGACAATAGGGGGTGAGGGTGAGGGCAGGATTGGGGGGATGAGAGGACATTGGAGGGATAAGGACACATTTGTAATATCTTAATCAATAAAGGGAAAATAAATTTTAAAAAAATTCTTATTTTGCCAACTTTGGTAATTTGGATTTTTCCATTTAATATAAGTTGTATATTAAGAAGGAAATTGAGCCAAAACCAGTTTGGCTCAGTGGATAGAGCGTCGGCCTGCGGACTGAAAGGTCCCAGGTTCGATTCCGGTCAAGGGCATGTACCTGGGTTGCGGGCACATCCCCAGTGGGAGATGTGCAGGAGGCAGCTGATCGATGTTTCTCTCTCATCGATGTTTCTAACTCTCTATCTCTCTCCCTTCCTCTCTGTAAAAAATCAATAATATATATATATATATATATATATATATATATATATATAGGAAATTGATTCACATTACCCATTTTACCCATCTATTCTCTGTATCTGAGCTTTTTAAAAAATGATTACACATATAAGTGAGATACACTATTTGTCTTTCTTATTTCACTTAACATAATGCTTTCAATCTATATTGCTGCAAATGGCAAGATTTCACTACTTTTTATGGCTGAATAATATTCCAATATATATGTCTCTCACATTATTTTTATTCATTCATCTGTTGATGAACACTTAAGTTGTTTCCATATCTTGGCTATTGCAAATAATGCTCAATGAACATAAGGATGCACATATTTTTTTGAATTAGTGTTTTGGATTTCTTTGGATAAATACTCAGAAGCAGAACTGGTGGATCATATGGTAGTTCTATTTTCAATTTTTTTTGAGGAATTGCCATACTGTTTTCCATAGTGTTTGTACCAATTTACATTCCCACCAACAGTGCATAAGGGTTCCCTTTTCTCCACATTCTTGCCAACACTTGTTATTTCTTATCTATATACATAAAAGCCTAAGCGACTGTTACGACGGAACGACTGGAACGACTGGTTGACCAGTGGCTATGATGCCCACCGACCACCAGGGGGCAGCCGCCCAACTCAGGAGCTTCCCCCTTGTGGTCAATGCGTTCCCACAGCCAACCTCCCGTGGCCCCTCCCCCCGGCTGGCCAACTTCCCATGGTCCCTCTCCCCTGGCTAAGGCTCTGGGCACCAGAGACTCTGGGTCCAGGAAGCCTGTAGGAGGAGAGTGACCCCAATGCTGATCGAGACAGAGTAGCAGCTTAGAGGGGGCAGAAGGGGCAAGGCAGCAGACTAACTGCCAAGATGTAAAATAAACACAACTGCCATCTTACCTCTGCCACCACAGTGCGGCACAATTTGCCCTTCTGCCCCTGTCAGCCACTTCTAGCTTGGCCCTGTGCCTTTCTGGGCTCCCAACCACTGATTGGCTAGTGCTCCTATGGCAGAGTGCCACCATTGGCCGAAGTCAGCTACCTATCATGCTTGGGGGCGAAGCCCCAAGAAAATGTGCGGCTGAGGTAGGAGAGACAACCTGTCTGTCTGTCAGCAACTCTGCCCTGGGGAGAGTGAGGCAGCCAGAGTGCAGACAACAAAGTAGAGCTGTATTTCCACCTCAGAGAAGAGCTGGTGTTCAGGCTGTTCTGGGGTGCTCTGTCTGTGGTCTTTGCTTGCCACTACCTCAGCACATCTACACAAGTAGATCAGGGCCGGCTGGCCAACCTCCCATGGTTCTCCTCCTCTGTGCCCCACCACCCCCCCTTCCCCCACCCCGTGCATGAATTTGTGCACTGGGCCTCTAGTCTTTTTCATAATAGCCATTCTAACAGGTGTGAGGTGATATCTCACTGTGGGTTAGATTCACCTTTCCCTGGTGATTAATGATGTTGAGCATCTTTTCATGTACTCAAGCATTTTTTTAAAGTTATGATGATACATATTCTAGGCTTTCCTTTTCTCCCCCCTGGGGAAGAAATTCTGATATGGGTCTTAAAGTAGAGTCCCCAGGGACCATTGTAATTGGTCCCACAAGAGGAATGAGCTTCCTTGGGTAGTGCCAGGTTGTGGGCCTAGGGAAAGGGGCTGCAGAATAAGCTGCTCTACTTGCCTGTCATCTGGGCCTTTTGTCAAGTCCAGGAAACAGTTATCTAAAGGTGGAGAACACACGGTGGTGAAGATCTGAGGACTTGCCAGGAGAATTCCACTGTATATCCCTCAGGATTCCATCGGATGAAAGAAGCAGGTGGCTGAAGAGGACTGTGTGGGCTGTTGCCACCATTTCTACCTCTAACATGACTAACATATATCAGTTTACCAAGCAGCTGGAACAATAGCTACTAATAATAGTTAACAGTTATCAATGACTTTCTGTGCATAGGCATTATGCTCAGTCTTTCATCTGATTTAAGTCATACAAAGCTCATAAACTGAATACTATTGTTATCAGCTCCTTTACACTTGACAAATTAAGTGACTTCCTTCAGGTCGCTTACAAGGACATTCTCTTCAGACATGTTTGCATCTAATGCATCTGATAACAAATGGAGAGACTTTCCTCCCTGTCCTGAGTCTGGGCACTTTCTATAACAGAACTTTGTTTCTGGGACAATGGGAAGCCAAAAATATTTTGCAAAGCTCTCGATAGAATAGGCATCACAATGATTGAAACATTTCTTTTTTCCAATTGTGTGGTCTCTATTACATGGCAAAATAAGTGATGCAGAGAAACCCAATGCACTGTTGACAAGCTTTGCACTGACAATAGGAGCGTGCACACTTTCAAATACCATTTGTTTCCCTGCTGCATACTCATCCCAGAGTTTATCTGTTTGAGTTTATTCCCTGAAGAAAACGCCAGACTTAAGATTTCCTTCTTAATTCTTTAGGGGAAATTTCCACAGCCCGCATTAATAATCATAAAGAATTCAGTAGCAATGTCACCAAAAGCCCTCAGAAGATTGTTTTGTTCTCTCACACGGAGACAGGTTGGCAATGAACTGATAAATAGAATCTTGGGAAACCAAAATTTACAACATAATACTTGTCACTCAGACATGTTTCAACGTGATGGCTCTAATAATGTGCCCCCAAAGCATTTATTATGATATAAATTTGGATTAAATAGACAAAGAGAGATTTTGGTGAGAGAGAACCAGCTCTGTTTGTCCAGATTTTCTCCTCTATCAGCAAACTCCAGGCTGTAGGGCTGGCTTCATGGCCACGCAACCCGGGAAGCTGCATGCGACCTTGTGTTCGAAGGGCCCTGAGCCTGCTTTAAAGCTCTGCTGTCATCATCATGGAATTCCTATAATTTTACCTCTGAGTCTGTTTTGTTTTGTTTGTTTTTTTGTTTGTTTTTTTTTTGGTAAGTTAAGTCTGAGGGGACAATGGAACTCGTCCCCGAACAGAGCTATGTACAGTGTGTATGTCTACTGTTCCTGGGTGCCCATCTGCATGCAGTCCTTGTGATGCCCCATAAGCATAGAGTTCCAGTGGACCCACGATATGTGGGCGTCCAGGAGACTCAAAGGAATACAAGGTAAGTGGGTTACACGGATGACTGAGTAAGTGGGAATGCTGGCAGCCCCCGGAGGCCACGTTTTCCATTCCAACCAGAACTTGCTTCAAGCATAGAAAGAAGGCAATGGCATCCTAAGATACATGAGTGGCCAAGGAACCCAATCAGATCCTTTTTCACTCATGTCACTTCCTTGTATTAGCCAAACCCCTTACAGAGAAATTCCTGACTTAAAAGAAAGGGCAAGATTGGGCAACCCACAGTTCCTTTCCTTTCAGTCCTTCCTTACTAATCAATAAGCAGAAGGTAGGGAGTATTGGTAGAATGTATGCATATTAAGAAATGAAATAAAACAGTTGAATTAATTTTGTGTGGCGTTGCCACTGTTCTGGTAAGAACAAAATGCATATGCATGTATGAGCTACAAAATATGAACTGCATAATTTCAGTGGTTCTGCTGTTATTTTGCATTTAAACTGGCATCATATGATATAAAGATGAATTGTAAAATGTATTCCAATAATTAACAATTTTAATTTTTCTTTACTTACAATGACATTACATCACAAATATAAACTACCACGACAAATAGAAAGAAAGACTGCAGGAGGAAAAAACTTTATGTTTTAGCACCTTTAATGGCACATTTCCCTGCTCTTTGAACGAGGGGCCCTGCATTTTCATTTTGCATTGGGCCCTGCACATTATTCAGCTGGCCCTGCCTGGATGAGCCAGGTCTCCTCAGCCTGCTAGCGATGGTCAATTTCCTACCCCTTCACTTTCCTTTCCAGTTGGCCATTCCTAGTTTTGCCCACTGCCTTGTCTCTGGCTATCTTGGTGGAGATTTGCCCCAGGATCCTGGAAGCATTCGAAAGCTTCCCGATTAAGACAAAGTACTGGCTCAGTATCAAGAACTTTGAAGGATGCTGGTGCCCAGGGTCAGACCATCCGATTTCTGGTTTCTGCCTTCCACCCCGAATGGATTATGAATTCCTAATCCTTGCAGCCTCCCCAAGTTGTATAATTGCTGCTTGCACTGACATTTGCTCTCAAGGTCTTCCTGTGTTATCTTTCTGCCTGGGTCTGACCTTGAGGAACAGCATATGACCTTCTCTGGACTGATCTTCTGACTCCAGATTCCTGGGTCTACCAGAAACAATGACTGCTTTACTTTTAAAAATTATTTTATTTTTTGAATAGGCCCTATATGCACATGGCACAAAAATTAAAAAAATACAAGAGTATATGATTAAAAGTAAAACTCCCTCTAAATCTGGCCTCTGACTCACTTATGCTCATCCCTAAAGTCACTTATACTCTGATTAGTTTTTCGTGCATACTCCAGGGATATTCTATGACCATGTACATGTGTGTTAATAAACACATACATATGTCTACACACATATACAGACAATGTGTATGTAAATACATATAAATGTATATGAATACACAGATATATTTGTTTTGAAAACCATGAATGCAGCATATGTACCTTATTTTTCTCAGTTAATAATATATCTTGAAGAGTTTTCCATGTCAGTACATATTGGGTTAAATTATTCTTTTTATGCATTGTGGTTCAGTGTACTCTATGAAAGATGTAAATTATTTCTAATATTTTGATATTTAAAAGAATGCTAAAATAAATTTATTTCTTGCACATAATTTTACACATTTGTGACTATTTCTTAGGTGTGGAATTGCAGGATCTAAGAGAATATAAAATTTTAATTTAGAGATATATCGACAAATTACTCTTCATAAGGTTTATCAACTTATATTTCCACCAATAAGGTATGCAAGTTTGTTTACTCCACTCTGGAGTAAACCAACACAGTGGACCTTTGAACTTACTGCTTTCTGTCACTCTGACAGGAGAAAAATAGATTTCCTAGGGTCTTTACTAATGACTGGGCTTGCAGGATCATGGAGTGAAGATATATTTGAATCTACCAGGTAATGTCAGTCTATGAGGTAGACTTCTACATCCTTGCCAATACTTAGTACACTGAGACTTCTGATTCCAATAGATGAGAGGAAATAATGTTCCATTGTGTTTTAATTTGCATTTCTCTAATTACCAATAAGGTTGAAAATTTTTTCATGTGTTCATGGACCATATTTGGTTCTTTATCAATGAAATGCCAACTTGTGTCTTTTGCCAAATTTCTATTGGGTTGTCTTTTTGTGTGCTGTTTTTTGTTGTTGTTTTGTGTATATATATATATATATATTTCATTTCAGAGAGGAAGGGAGAGGGAGAGAGAAATAGAAACATCAATAATGAGAGAAAATCACTGATCAACTGCCTCCTGCATGTCCCGATCTGGGGATCGAGCCCACAACCCGGGTATATGCCCTGACCAGGAATCGAACCGTGACCTCCTGGTTCACAGGTTGACACTCAACCACTGAGCCATGTTGGCCATGCTTGTCTTCTTTTTAATGTTTTGATACCAGTCCTTTGTGAATTATGTGTGTTGTAAAAACAGTTCCTAACTTTGTAGCTTATCTTTCTACTCTCCTTCAGATGTCTTTCCATGAGCAGAAGTTCTTAATTTTAAATTTATTTAATATATCAACCCTAAACTTTATGTTTTGTGCCTTTTATGCTTATTTATAAAATTATTTCCTGCCCTATGTAATAATGGTAGATGCTTATACTACCTTTTAAAAAGTTTTATTGTTCTGACTTTCATATTGAAGTCTTTAATTTGCTTGGAATGAATTTTTATATGGCAAGAGGTAGAATTCCCACTTCATATTTATGGATAACTAATTGGCTCATTACTTTTTATTGTGCAATTTATTGAATAAGTTCCTCCTTTTCTCATGAATCTGCAAATCTCTTTCTATCATGAATCACATATTCATATATGTGTGGGTCTGCCCTGGGCTCTCTGTTTCCTTTTATTGGATAATTTGTCTATATCTGCCCCAATACCACACTATCTTAATTGCTATAATGTCATGATAAGTTTTCATAGCTCATGGGACCAGTTGCCATACTCACCCTTCCTGCTATTCCATCCAAGAGGTTGTTGACTTTGCCTCTCAGATAGTGCCTCTTACTTTATAGAATTATGCATTATCCTTGAATTTGAGCTCTGTTGCTATAAGAATTTACTCCTAGCCTCTCTCAGCATCCATCTTGACCATCACTGCATCTGACTGTTCTTCCTTTAATGCTGTAGTTTGGGGTTACAGACACCTCATAGTTTCATTGAAGATAGAATTTGTGTTTTTCTTCATTGTGTTACTCCTTAATGCTTTTAGGTGACATTTTAGAAAAGAAGGGAAAACTGCAACCTTGACTCAACCATTAAAACCTTTCCAATGGCGGGGGGGGGGGGGTGGGGGGGGGACCAAGATGGCAGCATAGGTAATTGCTGCCTTGCACAACCACTTCAAAAATACAACTAAAAGACAAAAACGGACATCATCCTGAACCATAGGAAGGCTGGCTGAGTGGAAATTCTACAACTAGAAGGAAAGAGAAAAGCACACTGAGACTCAGAGGAGGTGCGGAAGTAAAGCGCAGAGGTACGGAGGCGCACATGGAAAGGGCTGGCAACTGAGGACATGGTTGTCTTTTTCAATCAGGAGGGAGTCTCCAGCTTCCGACTGCTCTGAATTCCAGGTTCCTGGCGAATCTCTGGGGACATACGGGGAGAAACTGGACTGTCTGGCATCTGTCAGAACTCGAGGGCAGCTTTCTCTCAGAGGTGCTTGCAGCAATTACTGTGGGACACTGAGATGCGGGGCCTCTTAGGGCAGGACTGAGGATCAGTCATAGCTGTTTGCTCCACTCTGTTGATTCCCTGAGACCTGCCCCACCCAAGCTGTGCGCAGAGGCTTTTGCATATGAATGGCCTGGCCCTTTGCAATCTAAAATTGCCTAACAAACTGCAGCTGGGTCAGAGAGACCCAGAACATCCAAAAGAAGGCCCAAGGCCCCACAGCAGCTTGCATTGCTTCACAGCTGGGCCTCATCTGGGCACCTCCAAACCCCAAACAAAGAAGAGAAATCTGCAGATCTCTCCATAGCTCCTGCTGGATAGCCTCAGGCAGAGGCTAAATTAGCACCTCCTTAGAGATCCAAGAGCCAGTGTACCCAGTGGTCAAAGTGGGACCATCCAGATTACAACTCCTTAGATCCATAAGGGACACATTCAGGGGGCAGACTCAGTGAGCACCAAAGCCCCAATGAAGCACGTCGTGCCCCTAAGTGTGTCTCCAGCACAGAAGTTCTCCCACTGTAGACACAGCTGATTCTCACAACCAATTGGCCTGGAGGTCAATTCCTCCCAGTGATACCTACAACAATCAAGGCTTAACTACAACAAGACTGTGCACAAAGCCCACAAAGGGGTGCACCAAGAGTGTCCACCTCAGGTAATTGGGGAGGCTGAGCCTCTGGGCCCTATAGGACACTTAGCACAGAAAGCCACTCTAACAACACAGGGAAGCAGCCAAAATGTGGAGACAAAGAAACAGGTCACAAATGACAGAAATGGAGGAAAGCAAACTACTGGATATAGAGTTCAAAACCACACTTTTAAGGTTTTTCAAGAATTTTCTAGAAACTGCCGATAAATTTAGTGAGACCCTCAATAAATCTAGTGAGACCCTCGAGGTTATAAAAACGAACCTACTGGAAATTAAGCATACACTGATTGAAATAAAGAATATTATACAGACTCCCAACAGCAGACTAGAAGATCGCAAGAATCAAGTCAAAGATTTGAAATACGAAGAAGCAAAAAACACCCAACCAGAAAAACAAAAAGAAAAAAGAATCCAAAAATATGAAGATAGTGTAAGGAGCCTCTGGGACAACTTTAAGCGTACCAACATCCAAATTATAGGGGTGCCAGAAGAAGAGAGAGAGCAAGATATTGAAAACCTATTTGAAGAAATAATGACAGAAAACTTCTCCTACCTGGTGAAAGAAATAGACTTACAAGTCCAGGAAGTGCAGAGAACCCCAAACAAAAGGAATCCAAAGAGGATCACACCAAGACACATCATAATTAAAATGCCAAGACCAAAAGACAAAGAGAGAATCTTAAAAGCAGCAAGAGAAAAACAGTCAGTTACCTACAAGGGAGTACCCATATGATTGTCAGCTGATTTCTCAACAGAAACTATGCAGGCCAGAAAGGAGTGGCAAGAAATATTCAAAGTGATGAATACCAAGAACCTACAACCAAGATTACTTTACCCAGCAAAGCTATCATTCAGAATTGAAGGTCAGATGAAGAGCTTCACAGATAAGAAAACGCTAAAGGAGTTCATCACCACCAAACCAATATTATATGAAATGCTGAAAGGTATCCTTTAAGAAGAGGAAGAAGAAGAAAAAGGTAAAGATACAAATTATGAACAACAAATACACATCTATCAACAAGTGAATCTAAATATCAAGTGAATAAATAATCTAATGAACAGAATAAATTGGTGAATATAATAGAATCAGGGGCATAGAAAGGTAGTGGACTGACTATTCTTTGGGGGGGAAAGGAGTGTGGGGGTGTGGGAAGAGACTGGACAATAATCGTACACCTATGGATGAGGACAGTGGGGGGCGGTAAGGGCAGAGGGTGGGGTGGGAACCAAGTGGAGGGAAGCTATGGGGGGGGGGGGGAAGAGGAACAACTGTAATAACCTGAACAATAAAGATTTAATTAAAAAAAATAAAACCTTTCCTATGGGCATCTTACTTTATCATTAAAATGGTCTCATCCTGGGCCTACCTCCTGCCCCACTTCCAGGCTTGTGTCCCTTGTTCTGGCTCAGGAAAGATTGCATTCCCAGCCCCTTGCTACCTGCGCTGCCAACACTGACTCTGGCTGGGGTTATGAAGAATCCCTCTGGGCATTTATCAGTGATGATAGATAATACCTTGCCCTTTGCAAGAAAAGTAAATGTGTCAGTACTTTCTAGAGAAACCTAACAAATTACTGAAACATTCCTCTGGGATTGGAAAGCTCTGTATTTTTATGTCCAGTAGTAGGAGAGCTTGAAGCTTTATCCTTGAGAAATGTCTAATCAGTTTCCAACCCCTTGCTAACTTCATCTAGAGGTGTATACTCCAGTAAGTTTCTGTACTTCAAGACATCATATACCAGTACTAGCTGCAAGACTCAGCATGGGTTGTCTAGTCATTTTCTCATGTGAATGCATATCCATGGTTTCCTAAACTAGGACTAAGACAACCAAGACCATATTGTTATTACTTCTGTATGTAAACCACAGTCTAAATTTTAAAAAAGGAAAAGTTGCACAGTTTTAGTTGCTTGGTGCTGTGGGCAGGACACTGGCCAGTCTGATAAGACTCGTTCCTATTTCTTTCTTTGCCTTGGTTGTCTGCATGTCTTAGTGGTCAATGGGGAAGGAAGGAGCACAGGGTATTTTTCTCACACGCATGAGTGAGAAATAGAATGCAGTGCTGAGGAGGACATGCTCTGGCATCAGACTGGATTCAAACCGTGGCATTGCCACCTATAGAAAGTGTGTTTTTTTAAAAAAAATATTTTTATTGATTTGAAAGAGAAGGGAGAGGGAGAGTGATATAGAAACATCAATGATGAGGGAAAATCATTGATTGGCTACCCCCCACCAGAGATCGAGCCCCAATTGTGACCTCTTGGTTCATAGGTTGAAGCTCAACCACTGAACCATGCCAGTCGGGCCAATAATACTATCTCACAAGGTGCTTTTGAGGAATAAAGCAGATAATGGCTCTAGCAAGTAGTCCAGAGTAAATATATATTAATGATAGGATGGGGATAAATCCTGTCTTTTTAATGAAATATTAACGAGGAGGGTCCAGTTCTTAATAATGAGACTCAAGAGAAGGGAGTACGGGGCAGAGGAACTGGCAAGGCTGCTTCCCCACTGGAGCGAATCTCACAAATCTGCAGATTGTCTCACTGGGCTGGCCTTTCTCTACGGCCAGTGTCCAAAGGCTCAGGCAGCCACCACACAAACATTAAAACTGCAGCTGCATCCATTATTGGCATAATTCTAGTAGTTTCTGTAGCACGTTCTGATACATTCTTCTCTTTGCCCGTTCCAACAACCATCTGAGGAGAGCTTTGTCACTCCCATTTTACAAATTAGACTTAAGTGACTCACCCAAGGTTGTGCTATTACTGGTAAGAAGTGGAAGCTGTTCTCAAACTCAAGTCTTTTCCTTTCGAATGTGCTCACTTTATTAAACTGGCTGTTTAATTATTTGGAGATTGAACATAATAGCCTCTAAAACATAATCTCCAGCGAGCTTCTCAAACTTTAGGGTTCATAAAAATGACCAAGGGAACTTTTAAACATGTGGATTCTTAGGCCTCCTGGCTGGAGAGTCCAAGGTTTAGGAAGGAGTCTGGGTATCAGCCATAGTAATGGGCCCAGGTGGCCAATAGCATCTCCTAGTACCCCCTCTGATCTTCACTGCGTTTGTCAGCCCTTCCGTTAAGATTGTAGTTTGGGGTTATGTACACAGAGTGAGGTGACTGTGTTCACAGATAGCCTAGGAACTATACCTGCTGGAGGCTAGGATGAGTAAAACAGACACAATCATTACCCTCATGGAGGTCACAGACAGGTGTGAGAAACAGACAGGAAACCATCCAGGGCCACACAGTGTGATGAGACTGTTGTATTCACCTGGAGAATATGCCCATCTTGATACTGCCCTTCTACGTTTTGGCTTGCATGTAGTTATATAAATATTCCCATATTGTTATTAGCATAATTTGGAGGAGACATCTACATTTATGCTTATGAAGATCTCATATTATACTGGCCCAGATCTAGATTACATAAAATTCCTATGAACACATACCTATATGTGTTTACTTGTGAAATTTTTTCTCCCCTGTATAAATCATTTCCTTTACTTACTGTGAATAGTATGAAATACTTCCCCACTGTCATTTGGGAAGATAAATACTATGATCATATTTTTGATCAGTGACTTATTACTTGATTTTCATAACGCTTTGGTGAAATAGATAGAATACTACCTTTGTTTTACAGAGAGAAGGCAGAGGTTTAGGGAAGTTTTGGCTTGACCATTCATTATTACCTGGTCAATGGCAGACCTGGAAGCAAACCCTAACCTTCTGACTCACAATACAGGATTCTTTTCATTGCACTGCACAGCACAACAAATCAGCAAGCTTTGAGCCAAGCTGCAGACACGAAAATGCCTAACCTGGACAGGGCTTCTGCCACATAACCGTGGGAATCTGGTCATCCCCTTTAGCAGGACTCATCCATGACCTCCTCTGCCCGGTCCTTAAAGCTTGTTTTGAATATTGATGGCGGCAAGCTAGGCAAATTACAGGGCAGACAGCAGCAAATACACCAGGCCCATTAGGCATGAATGAAATAACCACTTTCAAATTCTGTTATGGGCCTCACAGGGAAACATACACATGGATAAAAGGAGCTCAAAATGCGCAGCTTAGAAATCCATCAAGAAAACTTACCTCAGGCAAGGACTATGGCTTCTATCAGAGAGAGATTAAATGTCAGTCTCTGTTTATCATTTTCTTGTATTAATAGTTTTTACCTTCCTTTCATAAGGTAACAGTTAACACAAGCATGTGGTTTTTTTTTCTTTTTGAAAGTAAGCTAATTCTTTTCTTGCTCCATTTGATCATATTTATTTAGCTACCTTTGATATATATAAAATACTGGAGATGGTTAAAGCAAGGTTGACTGAATTGGTTAGCAATGCATGGTTATTAATGGATAGATTCATTAGGGAATTTAAAGATAGTCCCGGAGTAAATGTCCAAAGCTGGCAATAAGCCCTGTTTGAATCTTCACATTATACTCAGGCAGCTGGAGAACCAGAGTGCATATTTCCCTGGCTTAGAGGCAGCTTCACAGTAAAAAAAAAAAAAAAAAAAAGTCGTTTTATAAAAATCAATAGAGTGCCCACAATTACCAAGTGCATTACTTCATTACTTCAAAGACACTGAGGGCCATAAATCAAACACATCAGCTAGAGAATAATGATGACGTGACGTTCAAACAGGAATGCTTGGTGTCGGCTGAGGAAGGGCCCGAGTCCTGTTCTAAGGCGTCTGAGGAAAATAAGCAGTTGCTCTTTGTTTTTGCATCACTTTCAAGGCAGTTTGTCCCAGTCTTACAAAGCAAAATATACAGTTTTGTAATCAGTGACAGAGTTGGAAGGGAGAGGAATTCACTCATGCTGAAAAATTTGGCGAGAACCGTCTCCATTCAACTAGCAGAGATTGGCTTGGCTGGTAGTGCGTTCATCAACACTGCACTCCCACACAGCACAAAAGCTGAGGGCATTCCAGAACTGCTAAGTAGCAAAGTGCCCGACATGCTAATCAATTTAAATCTTGGAATGTCAGGGTTTAGAGAGTCTGCAGAAAACATCTAGTCTGACCACTCACAACTCTCCTACAACCCCAAGCGATGCCTGCACGCTCAGCCCCAGGAATCCTCTCTCCCAGGGCAGCCCATTCTGTTCTGAGGACAGAGCCCATTCCATTCTTGACTGGCAGGAAGTTCTGCAGCATTGTTCAGTTCCATTGCAGCCACGTGGCATCATCTCATGGTATCTGAAGATTGTCTTCATGTAGGTACCTCCTGAGTCTTCCCTTCTCCAAGGTAAATATCATTAGTTTCTCCAACTGTTCCTCAGCTTCCATGGTTTCGAACCCTTCACTTCTCTGTTTAGGCTTCACCAGACAAGCTTCAGTATCATTCCTTTCTCAAGGGCGGTGCCCACACTTGGACTATCCTGGTCAGCCTGACTAGTACAGACCACAGTGGGACCAATACCTTCCTCATTCCCAGTATTTCATTTTGTGTTAATAATGAACAACTTCGGCTTCTAAATCCTACAGATGATTCATATTAATGAAATTATACTCATTTATTTCATTGAGCACTCATAAAGTGTCAGGTGCTATGCTAGGTGCTGAGGCTATATACAAGGACTCTATAGAATAATAGGACAGACTACCATAAATATGGCTAATTAGAAATGGCATGAAAAGGGTGAGACAGAAGAGGGGTATCTAAGCCAGCCAGGGCTAGTAGTGGTGGTAGTAATGGTGGGATTGGAAGAGGCCCTGGAGGCTGTGTGGGAGGTTCTGGGGAGACATGGAGCTGAGCCTGGCTCCTGATGGGTGATGGGAGTAAGCAGGGGAGAGGAGGAGCCGAGAATGGCATTCCAAGCAGAGAAATTAGCAAGTGCCAAGACTCAGAGGCAAGAGAGAAAAATGAATAGCTGTACAAGGATTTAAGCATTAATGGTGGGGAGTACTGAGAGAGGAAGGAAGAGGCTTGTAGGCATGCCAAGGGGTTTGGATTTTATTCTGAGTACTCTGGAAGAGCACTGAGACTCTGTCCTAAACAGGTATGGAAGGCCTGCAGGGGAACAGAAATGGAAAACTCCCAGACTCCTGTGTTGGCACAGCAGGGATCATGAGATTCAGGACACAGTTACTGGGCCTGGGTGCATGGCTTCCTGGGGAGCTTCCTTATCCAGCTTTAAATGGTAATGCAGTAAGTTGTTTTGGTGTTGGCCCATCTGGGCATAGAAAGGGCAGTGAGCCTATCTTTCTTTGGGCCTCTATCCTGTGGACTTCTTCCACATGAGCTGCTGAGACCACATACTTCTGGTCTACCTCCATGTGATCAAAGGAAGGAAGGAAGGACTGTATCTGCCTGCATCCAATGGACATTATCTGTATCTTTTGAACTGCTTGTTGGAATAAATCAAACTGAATCTAAGTCTTCATTCTTGTCTATTTACCATCCTGGACTTGACTCTATGCTGTAGCCTAATCCAGAAGGGATGTGACAAATCTGATTTCCTGGATTGGAGACTGTAAACTTGTGACACATCTGCCCAGGAGCAATCAGGCGTCCTGATATGGATGGGAAGAAAGCTGATGCTTTTCTGGATAGTAGAGAAGAACAGAGAGGCAAAGGAATGTTGGTGAACATTATAGGCTGAAAAAAAGGCTCCTAGAAATATATTCACTTCCAAATCCCTGAAATCTGTCACTATTATCTTATATGGCAAAGATATGGTTAAACTAAGGGTCTTGAAAGAAGATGTTTATCCTGGATTACAAGAGAAGCACCCTAAGTGCCATCACATGTGTATTTGGCAGAGGAAGCATTGATACACTCCCCTACCCCCCAGAAAGCAACGTGGAGATGGAGGCAAGAAGTGCAGCCTTATAACTAGAAGCCAAGGAAGGCCTGGAGCCACCAGAGACTAGGAGAGCATCACTGACAGATCCTCTCCCAGAGTCTGGAGGGGGTGTGGCCCTGCTGGTGCCCTGATTTCAGACATCTGCCTCCAGAATTATGTGAGAATAAATTTAACTTGTTCTAAGCCTCCAAGTGTGTGGTAATTCGTTACAGAAGCCACATGAAACTAATACCGTGAGAGAATGGTTACAGTGGGGGAACTGTCTTTTGGGCCTCAGGTACATGGGATGTAGGGAAATGAGCAACTTGTACTCAAGGGATCTGCTGGGATAGGGGGGACTATATCCTTGATAAATCCTGGCACCTTTGAGGACCAGGACATAAAGAATACCTTCATGATGTTACTGAGGCTAGAGGGGTATTTGTTAACATGTCATGTGATAACTCAATTAATGCAACAAATAGCAGCACTTGAAAATTACGACCAAGTCAGAACAAGCCTAATGATGCAGTAATAAGAACGCAACATTTCTGAAATCTGCACTTGTGCCCAGGTGACAGACGCGCTTCCATACAGCTCAGTGTTATCTAGCTGCTTGGCCTCCTAGAGAATGATGAATTAGCTCCCTCAGTGATTTTAGTCATGGACTGATTTCAGTTAGTTTGTATATATCAAAGTTTAGTAATCTTCAACAACTAATTTAGCAAGTTACTGTAAAACTTATTGGAGTATATACAAAGGAAGGGGTGTGGAATTGCTAGCCGTTTATTTGTCTCTATGGATCAAAGCAAGGACCTGTAGTTTGGGGGCAGTCTGAAGACTCACAGGAGGTCTTTCATAATTCACAATAATTCTCCAGACTGATATTTTTGAATTAATTTGGAGTCTTTTGCTTTGCCACTTAACTAGTTACAGGTCACAGAATTGTTTTTATGCCTATTCCTCGGTTCTCCATCTTGTCCACAAATATGTCATGAGAGACTGTTAGTTTCCTCAGGCGTTATCAACCTGAGCTAATGTATTCATGACACCTAGTGTTTATTAAGCACTGTACATGAATAACTGTCCTTTGGTCTTTCAAACATCCCTGTTAGGAAGGGAACTTATGGATGGAGAGACTGTGAAGTTTAGGGGGCATGATAACTTGTACGAGGTCAGTTAGCAAGTAGAAGAGCAAGGCTTCGATCCTAGGCAGAAGGACTTCAGAAACCTTGACCTTGCTCACTCTACTGAACAGGGGGTAGAATAGGAATGTGTGAGTCTTCATAACATTGACAGAGAAAAGGTGTTCCGTTCTTCCCTTTTGCCCACCAGGGCTTTCCGTGGGAGGCCCAGGCTCCTCAGCCCGGCTGCTGTCTGCAGTCTGGCGGCAGCTGCACAGCCCCGTGGGCCGTGGGGACTCTTGGGACTCTCCAACAGTGCTTCTGCTCTCCCTGCAGCATGGCTGCCTTCCTGAGCCCAGTGTGCCCCACGCCCAGGGCGCCAGGACTGACCCCTCCACTCAGAAAGACTCCACCTGCGTTTCCTGCAGCTGATACGGTAGAGTCTTCCTGCTGTCATCTCAGGTTCTGGGGCTGGAAAACATCACATGGTCTCCTCCTTTCCAGAGAGCGCTGTTCTTACACCCCTTTTTCCCAGGGTTGAGGCTTCTCTCCTCTTGCCTTCTCTCCTCTTTACTCTGCGTCTACCTGTGCCCCCTCCCTATTCTTGTCTTTCTCAGTCTCTGCTTCTTTTTCTTTGTCTACTACCTGTCCCCCTCCCCATCCCGTCCAGATTTACTCCACTATTCTCTGGGGACCCTTGTTACACAGATACGATATTTGCACTAATATCTCATGTCCTTATCAGTCTAATAACCCAGTCTTCACAGCAAGTGTGGTCAGCCAGTCCATACTGTTCTTACTATGAGTCCATACTGATTCTAGTGATCCAGGCTTCCTTTTCTAAGCCTTCCCTTTTGAGAATTAATTTTAGACTAAATCTTCAGTTTATAGGATTAATGTCTACAGTTTATAGAATTTCTACTTTTGACAAAAATCAGAACATTTGTGATCTTCATGCCTCCAGTCCAGGCAGTGGGTCAGGGGCATCATCTGTAGATTCTTTCCACATTCCGGGAAGTTATTTTTATTTTATTTTTTAAAAATATATTTTTACTGACTTCAGAGAAGAAGGGAAAGGGAGATAGAAACATTAATGATGAGAGAGAATCATTGATCAGCTGCCTCCTGCATGTCCCACACTGGGGATCGAGCCCACAACTCAGGCATGTGCCCTGACCTGGAATTGAACCGTGACCTCCTGATTCATAGGACAACGTTCAACCATTGAGCCATGCCAGCCAGGCGGGAAGTTATTAATGATGCCTCGAGACTTAACCTGTCTGGAGCAGAAAGATGCTATCCGACAATCTCTACATCTACCTCAAGTTCCTAATCCCTCTTTAAAACCACACATTTGTTTCATCCTTGTTGGGTCTGTAGACCATTCTCACTGACAGAGAAGACGAAGGGAGAATGAGTGCTGGGGCTGGCTCTGGTCAGCCAGCCACACTGTGCCATGCATCCAAGTAGATAACTTGCATTTAGCCCCTGGTGGCTAAATTAACCCCTTTAGATTATAGCTGAAGTAACCAATAAGAATCAGAGCTAAAATCCAGGTTTCCTGACTGCCAGTCTGTAGATTTTCCATTTTTGAATGAGGTTTTGCTAGTGTAGACTCAAACTGAATAAACATAGGTCAAACACATATGGGACTTCAGATCTCAAAGCATTTTCTAGTTCTTTCTTATTTAAAGAACTTTATCTAGGGACATCTTACCAATCTGTCTCATACTATGTAGAAAAACAATGCAATATTTAAATACTGGAAAACAGGAAAGATGATATATTAACATAAATCTAGGCATAATTGGGGTTTTAGCTATATCAACGGTCCCATTCTTGGAACTTATGAAGTAAATTGATAGGATAGCCCTCTAAAATCCTTTCTTTAAAATTCAGCTTGAAGTTAAAAAATAGCTAAATGCAGATATAATAATTTGTTTTATTCTAAAAGCATGCACTTTAATAAACATGGTCATCTGCAAGACACTTCTGTCAGTATATGGGAGTGGTAAGGACTTTCTCAGTGGGTGTGCACTGGGATTGATATAAAACATGGACAAGTTACGAGTTATATGGGGACTGATAGAGTTCCCAACACAGACATTTTCTTATTGACTCTCACAAGAGAAACATTCGGGTTCACCTGAGGCTGTCATTGTAGAGGACTTGGAGGTAGGTGGGGCAAGATCGCATCCTGCGGGATGGCAGTAAGGCTATGATCGCAGAGCCAGCCGGGAAGGGCTCTCCTACCATGGCTCCTCGGCTCAAATCAACCCTTTTCTTTGCAACCGATGGGTGAAAACTTTCATTGTGGTTGAATTTCATTCTTCAGTATTTATTGGCTCTTCAAGTAATGGAAGAGAACAATGGGCTAGATTAAGAAATAAGCTGTGATTGCTGCAGCAGGTAGCATTTCTGCGAGGGATGCTCTCTGCTGCTGGGATGGAGGGACCAAGAGACAAGTACTGAGAGAAACTTCTAGGAGCTGAGAAGTGTTTCTTGGTTGACAGTCAACAGGGCAAATGGAGACCTCAGTCCTACAACTACTAGGAATTAAATTATGCCACTGAGGGCACTTGGAAGAAATCATTCCTATTGGAGGCTATAGATCAAGGCATATCTAACTGACATCTTGACTTCAGCCTTATGAGACTGTGAGCAGAGGACCCAACTAAAATGTGCCAGACTGCTGACCCCTAGACATGGTAAGATAATCAACTTGTGTTGTAAGCTGCTAAGTTTGTGGTAATTTGTTACACAGCAATAGAAAACAAAAGCAGTTGTGTTCTAGGATTCTCCCTGAAGTTAATTGTGTTTTACCTAGGTTCAGTTAACATTACTCTGAGCCCACTAGATGGATGAGGCAGCTTTAAAGCATGGCTCAGTGACAGTGGAAAGCCAACCTGGGATTGAAAGTTGGTGTGAAAAACATAGAAAAGCTTTAGCTATCACGACTGAATGAGTGTAGTGATTATGTGCATGGGCATTGAATCTGGACTCCTTCATCTTGCTACCTATGGGACATCAGTTAAGTTACTTAAGCGCTTGTCCAAGTAGGGATACAAATATTTTCTCTTGCATACTTGGTGTGCAGTTTTAGTGAAATGCAGGGTTTAACACAGTGCCTTGCACATAGTAAATATTTAATAAATGGTCACTATTATTATTCTAATTAAAAAGTAAAAGCTGTGGGGATATTAAAGGACCATGGCAGCAAGAAGGAGAAAAAAAGCAAGGCATGTACAGTGCAAAATGCATCTAAGCTTTTGCTATGGGTCATCAGCTACTGCAGGTACTCAGCAGCCAGATTTTATTCATGAGAAAACTTTCAAAGAGCCTGGAGATAAAAAGTGGCTTCTTCTTCTTCTTCTTTTTTGCAATGAAATAGATTGCATCCCCAGGTTATGTGTCCATCACCCAAGGTCTATTCAGATTCTGTCCGTGTTTTGAATTTAATGCTCTGCCTATCTCAGTGACCCCGAGGCCATTCCAAAGTGAAGCTGAAACTACAGATGATCTAGAAGTAAAGGCACAGAGGCAAAGGGAGGTCAGTCATAAGATGTGTCTTTCAAACCCTGTGGGCGATCCTTCTGTTTGCCAGGCTGAGGAGAGCCAATGACTCCATGTTGCAAGGCTGTGGGCATCCTCACTAGCAATGAGAACACGTCTATCTCTTCATATGGGACTTTAGAAACAAAAAGGAGAGGGAAGAAACAGACACTTGTTACCTATAGATTCTCCCCTAAATTTAGTGGGCCCAATGCATTCTCCCTTCCCAGCACTGGGGATGGGAAATGATATGGGAAACTTACACCCATTAATATTTTATGTCCATATATTTCTAGATAAAATTTGGTTATAAAATTTTGAATGAGATGTTTGAGTGAGATTTAGTGAATTTTGTGTTGAACTGCCAAATAAAATATGTATAAAAGCATGTGTGTGTTTTTTAACTTTTAAAAACTCTCTAAGATGTCAAATTATTCTTTTCCAGCCCTCAAAGACATTCGCTTTGTTCCAAGAGTATCTATACGGTGGGTGGTATCTGTATGGATATTACATGTTAGTTTTCTCTACCATCAACTAATAGGAATAAAATATAACTAACATTTTCATCTTACACAGAATATTTATTACATGGCGTCAGTCTTTAAATAACAAAACACATTAAGCACTGAGTAACCCTCAAGGACTAGTTTTACTCTTATCCATCTTGTGTCTTCCCTATGGCCTTGCTAGGGCCAGATGCACAGGAGGGGCCAATAAATATCTGTGGAAAAATGAAATATTTCAGACTCTGTTCTCCAAGCAGCAGGATAGCCTGGTCGGAAGGGAACAGGACTAGAACTGGACTGATCCAAGGCCTGGCTGCCGATGTCACATGGCCTTGGCAAAGTCACATCACCTCTGGGCTGCAGTTTCCTTGCGTGAAAACCAAGCTGGTTGGTCTATTCTCTTTCAGCTCTGACATATGGGATTTAACAAAGCAGGGAAAATCCCCTGAAGTAGAACAACAATGATTTTTATGACTATGCAAGAGAATAAACAGCCACACAACAAATAAGGCTTTTTTTTGGAGTGTGTGTGTGTGTGTGTGTGTGTGTGTGTGTGTGTGTAAAGGGGTGCTTTCCATTGGACTTGACATTTTTGACAAAATCTGCTTCAGAGATGTGAAAGAGCTATTGAAAGTGCTCCACTTAAAAATACCTCTTTTCTTCTCCTTGAAAAGCTGTTAACTACTGGCAATAATTTTATCTGTTATCTATTTAGGGGTAACATGTATTTGTGGGCGTATGTGTGTGTGTGTATGCATGCATGCCATTACAATGCCTATTAGTATTGTTTTAATTATCACCAAGGGAATTGTCACCATCACATTCCTGTGGCAACAATTCACTCCTAGAGCCTCACTTTTTTTTTTTTTATGTTTTATGCCTGAAAAGGAGGGATGTGGGAGAGTGGAAATGACTCTTATTTCCAGCTGCTTTTGTCCTCACGTAGAAAGCATAACAGGTTTCAAGAGCAAAAGAGGACTGTGAAGGGTAAGAGCAAAAGGAATCACTCTTTGAAAACTAATGGCAAGTGATAAAAATAAGTTACGAAAAGACAGAGCACCTTTTCATACAGAGCAAGCTTTGATTCCGACAGTGTGAGCTCTTGTTGGAACAAGGGTAGAGAAATGAGGGCCTTGGTTATTTCAACCTTTAACCACCTACCCCAGAAAATCCTGCTGGAACCAATTACCAGGCATTTTACAGGTTTTTGCCACAGGCTCTGCCAAAGATGCCATCTACTCAGGTCCACCCAGCACTGACCTATTGGTTTCCTGACCTGCACAGGGACTCATAGGCTGCAGCTGCTGCATCCAGTCAGCTCGCCCCTCCCCAGGCCCCCAGTTAGACTCACAGTGAGATGGCTCAGAGAGCGGATGGTTAGCAGGACTGCAGAGCATCCTGAAAATGAGGTCACACAGGCTGCCAGCCCTCCTGTCTCTTTCGCGTAATGAGCCACTGGGAAATGCATTGAATGGGTCCACCTTTAAGAAGACACAGACAAATATATCATTTAGTTACCAGCATGGCTTGCACCTGACCATGGAGAAGAGCTTTCAAAATGAAAAAGTATAAAACATGATGCTGTGAAGGAGAACTGTAATTCTCGTGTTATTTCGAATCAGGTCACTGGAAAGAGAGACCCAGTTGCTTTCTTAGACAAACGGCTTGAATGTAAAAGGGAGTCAGAAACTTGGAGATGTTTCCCCCACTTGATGCATTGATTCTTTTAGAGGCTTTTGTTGGCTGGGGGAGATGAGAATGACTCCTTTGAGAAATTTTGCAGCCAAGAAGGGCGATGAGAAGCACTCTGGGGATGGAGACAGGGGACCTGGTGGACCTGCTGGTCTACTCATTACTAGCCCTGTCACTTGGAGCTGGCTTCTTAACCTCTATCTTGGCGCCCTCATCTGTCAAGCAAAGGTGACAGTACCCTTCCTGTTCACCTCACAATGTTTGGAAATTGAAGAGATAATACGTACGAAAGTCTGTGAACACTCTTCCCTACAACACTGCAAAGTACAAACCATAGTTTGTATGCTGTTAGTTCTGAACGCTATTAGGACTGCAAAGCCATTTGTGTATTACCGCATTTTGTATAACTCAGTGAAAGATTCTTAAAAAATAATATCCAGACTCTAAGACTAGCACTCAGAGAGACTGCAGTGGCATTAATGAAAGCTCAGATCGAACAAAACCGTTTCCTTGCCTTATTCCAGGGAGGCGAGGCTCACGCTCTCTTGAGCCCTTGTATGGGGCATTCACTGTATTCAGTGCTGTCGAGGGGACATGGAAAGCTTCTCCTTCATAAGTCCATATTTTGGACACTGACTTTGGAGATTTAGCTGGGCAACCTTTTCTTCGATTCCAGCCAGTAAGTTAATAGAAACACGCTCCAGGCTTTTTAGAATTTGTTAGGATTATAATAATTGTCCTTTGCCTACAATCAATCACTGGTCTCACAAAGCATAGTTTCATTTCCAAAATTACCCACCAGATTTCTAAGGCCTAATTTGGAGTGTCACACAGATGTGCATTAAAAAAAAAAAGACATTTTGGGAGGGAGTAGTATGAAATATGGAGTTTTATATGTTAACTCATTTTTGAGCCATGAAACATTTGCAGAATGCTTAGATCCCTGTGAACTAAATTACAGTTTCCTATGTGCCTAATCCAGGCACTAAGTGTAAACGTTGTGATTTGGGTAAAATAAAACATTGGCTACAATAAAAGTCCTAGCCACGCTTTGAGAACATTCAGGCTTGGGTGATAGAAAATGAAATTATAATAGTTTCAGAGGAAACTCACCATCTTTAAAGACAAGTCTTTTGAAACCAGAATTTAAATTTTTCTCATTAATAATTGAAAACAAAGTCTTATCTTCTAAAAATAGAAAATAAGCATATATAATTCCAAAGCCAGAAGCTTGAAAATATATGCTGGGGAAAAAAGTTTCTTCTGTTTTATTACAGATTCTTAGGTTGGGGGTAATCAACATTTGTTTTATTGACACTGTAGGAATTTAATTGCTTGCTATAGCCACTCTCCAAGGAATAATCAATTGGCCTTCTGTATTATTAAAATAGCTAATCTACATCCCAGCTTTGTCATCCTTTCTTGCCAATATGCTTAATAACATTTCTCCCGAAAGGAACATTTGCATACTCACAGTGTGTAACGTGCGGAAATTGGCACATTGAGCTATAGTTGAGGAAAAATATTACTTTGCCCCCTCCTTTGGAAGGGCTCCATTTGAGTGTAACTTGCATTATTCTCTAGAATTACCCCCCGGTCACCCTCTGTGCCATCTGGAAAGCAGAACGCTCTGCTTTCTAATATGCGCACTGACGAATGTAGTTTCTTAGAAATTATCCCAGCCTCAGATAATTAAAGGGAGTCCTCACTTGGTCCCTTTGCTCATCTAAAAAGCAGATCTTAGTTGTAATTTGCAGAGCCCAAGTGGCTCCCTACAGTACTCACTACCTAGCCCCTATGTCATACCAACGAGGAGACAGAGTATACCACCTGGGTGTGAAATGAGAAATCAGAGCTACGAGAGAATTCAGACCTTTTAGGCCCTGTGTTAGTGAGTAGGCCACCTACACATTGAAGGCGGTAAGAGATCTAGATGTAGAACCACACAGCTGGAGGGAAGCTTCAACATGATAAAGTCCAACTCCTCATGTAAGGCCCCAAGAAGTTAGGTGGCATGCTTGAGATCACAGAGAGGACATCTAGTGTGTTGGTGGCTTTTTTTTTTTTTTTCACATAATGATTAACATTTCCTATTTGGAAACTTTTTTTTTTTTTTTTAAATATATTTTATTGATTTTTTACAGAGAGGAAGGGAGAGAGATAGAGAGTTAGAAACATCAATGGGAGAGAAACATCGATCAGCTGCCTCCTGCACATCTCCCACTGGGGATGTGCCCGCAACCCAGGTACATGCCCTTGACCGGAATCGAACCTGGGACCCCTCAGTCCGCAGGCCGACGCTCTATCCACTGAGCCAAACCGGTTTCGGCTGGAAACTTTTTAAAAAGTATTTTTTTTATTGATTTCAGAGAGGAAGAGAGAAGGAGGAGAGAGAGCGAGAAACATCAATTATGAGAGCAAATCATTGATTGGCTGCCTCCTGCACGCCCTCCACATGTGCCCTGACTTGGAATTGAACCATGACCTCCTGGTTCATAGGTTGATGCTCAACCACTGATCCATGCCAGCTGGGAGGAGACTTTTGCTAATAAGTTACCATAAAGGTGGGAAAATATTCTATTTAAAACCCATCTAACCAATTAGCTCACCAACCAACCAACCTACCAACCAACCATCCAACCAATCTGCCGACCTGCAAAGCTCCTGTTGACACGTATGGGGACATATGATATATATACATCTCCACAGTCTCCTGTGTGCTTACAGAGATGGGGTGAGTGTAGAGAGGGAGGGGGCTTTCCCTAATCATTTGTATATGCATCATGAGCATCGTATAGGATATTGCATTTCCTGCCAAGAGCATTCACTATTCCTTACGGATCAATGAACAGTAAGTAGGTATAGAGAGCCAGCAGAATAACTTTTCAAAAGATTTTGAGATCTAGGTTTGCAGCTTCTATTAATAGCTTTCATTCATGAATACCTATCATCATTCCTAGCATTGCTATAAAATTTTGCATTTCTACATTTCAACTGGGTCTTATAACTTATTCATTATAAATAGGAACATAGAGATGGTAACAGATTAGCACTTATAGCAACTACTAGAGGCCCGGTGCACGAATTCGTGCACCAGTAAGGTTCCTTGGCCTGGCCTGCAGGATCAGGATGAAACCAGCTCTCCGACATCCCCCAAGGGGTCTCCCAGATTGCAAGAGGATGCAGGCCAGGCCGAGGGACCCCACCGGTGCACGATGGGGGCTGGGGAAGGACATGGGAGGTTGGCCAGCCGGAAGGGACTGCAGGAGGGCTCCAGGGCATGTCCGGTCCATCTGGCTCAGTCCCAATCGGCTGCACCCCAGCAGCAAGCTAACCTACCAGTCGGAGCGTCTGTCCCCTAGTGGTCAGTGCATGTCATAGCAACTGCTTGACCGGTCGACTGTCTGCCCGCTGGAGGTCAGTGCACATCATAGTGAGCAATTGAGCAAACTTAGCATATCATTAGCATATTACACTTTGATTGTTTGAACGGACAACCAGACCACCGGACACTTAGCATATTAGGCTTTTATTATATAGGATAATAATAATTGAATAAAGTCCATAAAAAGCACATATCTACGTATTTTCAATGATCAAAGTAAGAGCTGGTGCTCAAATTACCTGTGATGCCATTATTGCACTGTCACTATTTTTCATTTTTGCACATATTGGGTTATGCCCCGAAACAAAGTGAAACAAGTCAACATTTGTTTCTTCTAGATGTATTCTTTCCCCCACTCCTTGTACCTCAAGGGATCATAAAATAACTTGTCTTAGTGTCTCTTTCAATGTATGTTAGTGTCCATAGAAGTGCCACAGTGACAACAACCTACTCCTTTCTATACCATCTTTCTCACACAAACTTGTTAACATTCTGTAAACTGGTTTAAATACTGGCATTTACTTCCCAAGTGTCTCTGGTTCCTCTAAGCTGGCACCAACTTCCTTGTTTTGTAGCCTTTATTTTCCTACCACTGACAAGAAGACTAATAATAAATTTGAACAATAAAATATTGTTGAGGAGCCCAGTCTGCAACTGCTTAATTACCAGTCTTAAAATCACATTCCTACTGTGAATAAATGATGAATAAACAAATTACATATATCACCTGGCTTTCAAACATAAACTTTAATGAGTTGTTTCTTGGAAAAGCTATAATACTCTGACCACCTCCCAAAGATACTGTCTTGTTGAGTATTTAGTGTTTGAAGTTAGAAAGTCTTGAAATAGAGATTTTTATAATGCACTACATGTACAATGGTCAAAGACCACCTTAGCAAGACCACTGTAGTAAAAACAACTACCATAAACACTACCATAACATACTTTCATTATTAAAGTGTTTTCAGTGATACATAATTGTAAATAATTCATACGCTGTGGGAAGAAAACCCTAGGAGAGAGGGAGGATGCTTCTCTCTTTCTGTGTTTTTTTCCCCTGATCAAAGGATAGGGTAATTTAATCTGATATATTCTGGTTGTGGAGTGATTAATTTATGAAGAAATCAATAAATCCAAAATAGTCTGTCTTGAACAGCTGTCTGAACAGATGGAAGAATATGAGAGAGCCCTCTACTCTGCTGGTGGTTGAGGGGCTGAAGGGAAGAGAGAACAGGGAAGAAAGACAGCCACACCCTGGAAGGAATTAATATCTTGTTAATTCTAGTAGGAATTCTGTGATCTTTTTCTCACTCTCCTGTTTTGCCCAAACAAACACTACTTTAACTTTCCTTTCCTCTCTTTTTGAATTGGTATATTTACTAGGATAAAGTTATTTTTTAACACAATATAAAGCTATGTAAGACATGGTTATTTTAAGACTTAGAAAGTTGGTTTTGAATGCTGATTGCTCCATTATCTTCACAGTCTCTTTGACTTACTTTAAAGAGGAAATGCTGTCTCATGCTGTAGAGATGGTAATGCAGGGGCTGAGGTGAAGACTGTGTGCACACAGTGCACCTTTCCAGCTTCCTACTGAAATGGACTATGATGTCCTGGGGATTCTCAGGGATCTCAGGCATGCTTAACACCATCCGAGTCAGTGCAGGAGGGTTCCTTTTCCTCCACATCCTCTCCAGCACTTGTCGTTTGTGGATTTGTTGATGATAGCCATTCTGGCAGGTGTGAGATGGTGCCTCATTGTTGCTTTATTTGCATCTTTCAGATGATTAGTGACTTTGAGCATTTTTTTCATATGTCTCTTGGCCTTCTGTATGTCCTCTTTCGAAAAGTGTCTATTCAGGTCCTTTGCCCATTTTTTGATTGGATTGTTTATCTTTCTTTTGTTAAGTTGTATGAGCTCCCTGAAAATTTTGGAGATTAAACCCTTATCGGAGATAACATTGGCAAATATGTTCTCCCTTGCAGTGGGCTTTCTTGTTTTGTTGATGGTTTATTTTGCTGTGCAGAAGCTTTTTATTTTGATATAGTCCATTTGTTTATTTTCTCTTTAGTTTCCATTGCCCTAGGAGCTGTATCGGTAAAGATATTTCTATGACAAATGTCTGCTATTTTGGTGCCTATGGCTTCTTTTAAGATTTGTATGGTTTCCCGTCGTACATTTAAGTCCTTTATCCGTTTTGAGTTTATTTTTGTGTATGGTGTGAGCTGGTGGTCTAGTCTCCTTCACTGCTGGTGGGAATGCAGACTGTGCAGCCACTGTGGAGAACAGTATGGAGTTTCCTCAAAAATTTAAAAATGGAACTGTCATTTGACCCAGTAATACCACCTCTAGGAATATATCCCAAGAAAACAGAAACACCAATCAGAAAGGATATATTCACCCCTATATTCATAGCAGCACAATTTACCATAGCTAAGATTTGGAAACAGCCTAAGTGCCCATCAGCAGATGAGTGGATTAGAAAACTGTGGTATATGTACACAATGGAATACTACACTGCTGTAAAAAAGAAGGAATTCTTACCATTTGCAACAGCATGGATGGAACTGGAGAGCATTATGCTAAGCGAAATAAGCCAGTCAGTGAAAGATAAATACCACATGATTTCACTCATTTGTGGAATATAAAGAACATTATAAACTGATGAACAAAAATAGCTACAGAGGAAAAGAAGCATTGAACAGACTCTCAAACTATAGCGGGAAGGAAGGGAGGGTTGGGGGTGAGTAAGAGATCAACCAAAGGACTTGTATGTATGCATATAAGGATAATCAATGAATGCAAGACACTGGGTGGGGGGGGGGGGGGGGGCGGTGAAGGCATGTGCCATGGGGTAGAGGAGGATCAATGGGGATAAAAAAGGAGACATATGTACTACTATTTGTAATACTTTAAACAATAAAAAAACCCAACCATCTGAGTCAGACTAGTCCACAAGATGAAAACAAAAGTGACTGCTGGGTAGGGAGCAAGTGAAGGTGAACAATAAACCACACTTAGGCTCAAGAATAATGATGGAAGATAAATTCACTTGTGAGGTTTGGATTTACCTAAACTGCTTGAAAATATTGACGACTACCTGTTAGAAAGTATAATAGTGAGTCAATTTTCCCCTACTTTAGATATGAATCTTTCAAATGACACTATATTGAGATAAATGAGACTTCATCAGACTGAGCTCCTATGTCTGGCTTATTGTATATTTATTACACCTAAATAATTGGTGAAATGCACTTCCACTCCTCAACTGAAACACACTAAATATTTTATATATTTTACATTTGAAATGGAAGGGCCCACTGGAGTTCTAGGAAAACAAACCCTGGATCATTTCCAAAAAGTGGTAATGACAACATTATGTGATCATTATAGTCATTTGTAAATATAAGTATGATAAATGCAACAGCTGCTTGAGGACTGTTGCATGAACTTAGGACTGTTGCATGTTATTAATGAGGGAAATGGTTCATTGAAGCACTTGGAATAATGTAAGCTGTGCTTGGTTGTGACCTGTTAATTGATCAGAAAATCTAAGCAGAGTAAATCTAAATAATATCTTCCTACACAATAATTTGAAAACCACTTACTTGCTTCCCACATTACGTCCCTTATTATTGATTTCAATATATAACAGGATGGGGAATCACTTAAGTGACTCTCCATTAGATGTCATTAGCATCATGTAAGGTTCTAGGGTTCATCCAGAGACATTATTCTCTGAAGACCATCTTGATGCCATAGCTGCCGGTGTGCACTTCCAAATGGTAGTCAGAATTTCTTGCCACTTCCGTTTGTAACTTTACCTATTCATAGGGATGCATCATTATTCATTGTTTTACTATAGTAATTTTAATTTAATAGTTTGGTCTGACCTTTGTTATAACTTGCATGGAATAACTTATAGAACATTATAATATTATAATTATAAATTGTAGACATTATATTTCAGAATTAAAATTAGTGAAAGGTATAAGTTAGGATTTTGTGTATTTTGGAAGGTCCAAGAAAAAAAATGGTTTTTCTTTTTTCCAGAGTCAGTCAGAAAGCCATATCAATTCCCAACCTGATCATTAGCACCTGCAGTGCTAGCAAATCCAGACACTGACAGCACTGAGAACAGAGACCCCAGAGCATGCGCTCACAGAAGAGACGGGAAGGCTAAGTGTCTCCTATTTGGGTAACTAGATCCTTTCAGTTCCTCTGGGTCCAAAACACGAAGTTGTCCTCGGTCTTGTTTTAGGTTCTCCACTTAGTCTTTGTGTATTGAGGAATGTGGATGAAAAGATGATGGATTAGTTATTGTCTTATATCATCTCTCTTCTTGGACTTACACTCTCCATTTCAAACATGAGCAGTGGCCCCAGTCCCAGTTCTATCACTCATTTGCTGATTGACTTTGAAGAAGATGTTTACCCTCACAGGCTCTCACTGCCTTCCTCTGAAAATGAAGAATAAACTGGGTTGGGGAAGTGGATCCAGAAATCATGAAGTGTCATATGGTCCCAATGTTTTTATGACTTTACTAGAGGCCCGGTGCACAAAATTCATGCACTTGGGAGGGGGGTTATTCCCCCCAGCCTGGCCTGTGCCTGTGCTCTCTCACAGTGCAGGAGCCCCACAATTGATTGCCCCAAAGAGGTAGGCCCTACCTACCCATCCAGGGCTCCTCAATGGATTGCCCCAAAGAGGTAGGCTGGAGCCGGGGGTCCCACCTCCACTCCATGCACGCAGCATCAAGCCCCTGCCCACTCACGCACGCCTGCTGCGCATGCAGCCTTTTGGTGATCGCTCCTTGTGGTTTGAGGGCGTCATAGCGTGAGGGCATGATGACCACATAGGCTTTTATTAATGGTATAAGTTTATAATTTATGGGTTTTCACAATAATAAAATATGGAAAACTATTTGATATAAAGAAATTGACTCCACTGTGGTTATTCTTCAATCTCATATTTCAAGGGGCTGAAGTTGGGAAGAATGTCTCCTGACACACAATCGCAATCCATTTGTTACTAGACTCCTCAACAAAGTTTCCTTGAATTTTCTATTTCCAAGAGAAGCCTAGCCTGGAAACCAAGACAACTAAGGAATATGGACCCACTGGGTGAATATTCACTGCAAGGTACTCAATAACTATACATATGCTAGTTTCTTGAGAGTTTATCATTGGTATAATTTCCAGTGAAACTGTGGGAGTTACCTGTTACTATCTCCGTTTTATAGATAATGAAGTGAGGCTCAAAAACATCAAGTGGCTGAATTAATGTGGTCATTAGACTACTCAAGCAATGCTGTTTCTATTTTCCAAAGCTGAGATATATATATAATTTTTTTTTTACAAACCCTTGTGTTGAGGGCTGATTTTCAATAGATGGCAGCGAGGGAGCTGCTCTGTTACATACGAAATGCAAAGCTAGTAATTTTTTTTTTTTTAATGGGAACAGAAACCATTCTCCTACCTCACCAGTTTCTAGCAATTGTGAATAAAATGTAATGCTAAGACAGCAGAAAGAAATTAATAATCAACTAACAACTGAGATTTTGATCTGAATCGTCCTAATTACCCTTTAACACATTAAAAACATGAGCAGTGATGACCTCTCTGGAATGGAGGAAGCAATATTACTTTAGAAAAATTAAATGGCTTTACTTTAAATCGGATGTTATGACCACATATTGCATCTTCTCATTAAGCGTTAAGGGAACAAATGCTTTCAGAGCTGTGAAAACAAGGAGGGTGCACAGTCGCCTTAATTAGAAGCGTGTATCTCTTCAGTGTTGAGTTCCCTTTGTCCTTTCATGCCAGCTCTCAGCTCTGGCTCTTTTGTGCACGGGAAGAGCTTCCTGCAGCGTCTGATGTGCAGGCTCTCTGCTGAGTGCTCTGTGTGCACTATCCATCCTATGATATATGTGCCATTGTGATCCCTGCTGTACATATGGGAAACCGATGTCACTTGCCCAAAGTCACATAGGCAGTGAGAATTCAAGCCAAGTTTGGACCCAGCAGTCTGGCTCCAGAGTTCAGATTCTTCTTTTTTTTTTTTTAATCCTCACCCAGGATATTTTTCCATTGATTTTTAGAGAGAGTGGAAGAGAGAGGGAAAGAGAGAAATATCAATGTGAGAGAAACACATCGATTGGTTGCTTCCTGCACGAGGCCCAACCTGGGCTCAGGCCGGGGCGGAGACTGCAACCGAGGTACATGCCCTTGACTGGAATTGAACCCAGGACCCTTCGGTCAGCAGGCCGCCACTCTATGCAGAGCCAAACTGGCTAAGGGCCAGAGTTAGATTCTTAATTCTTCACACTGTGCAGGCACACATGTACCTCTGATAGTCTCATAAGATTTCTAAAAAGGCTTTAAATGTGAGAGAGAATTGATGTCAAATCCACTCTGACACGAAAATTGTAGGGTTATTTTGAAATGTGCAGAATGTTGCAGAATCTTCTAAGGAATGCCATGTTCCTTGCTTCCAGTCACACTGTCTAGAGATGCCACTCCATGGTCATGTGATGCCTCCCAGAATTTAAGCATTTGGTATGCTTCACCTTAAACCTCCAGCTTTTAATCCCGAATCAGTTCTTATAAAAAAAATGGGAAATGGGCCCTAGCCGGTTTGGCTCAGTGGATAGAGCGTCGGCCTGCGGACTCAAGGGTCCCGAGTTCAATTCCGGTCAGGGGCATGTACCTTGGTTGCGGGCACATCCCCAGTGTGGGGCATGCAGGAGGCAGCTGGTCGATGTTTCTCTCTCATCGATATTTCTAACTCTATCCCTCTCCCTTCTTTTCTGTAAAAAAATCAATAAAATATATTTTTTAAAAAAAGGGAAATGGTTTCGAGGTTCCAGTGTGGAAGAAAGGATGGTTTATTCTGCCTTGCTCTTCTGAGTTTGTTTCTCTACTAAACTGACCAGCCATGACCCAAAGAGTACAACTTCCTTTGTCATCTATCCGGCAGGCACTCATAGTGGGCATGAATATGATTTGAATATAATTTGTGAAATAATAGTGAAAGAATATTCCCAGGGAAAAGGCTATGGCATTTATATTTTAATTTTTAAAATTAAATTTAACTCATAAAAACCAAGTATGAAAAAATCATGCATTTTTCTCTCCTCACATCCTTGCCCCACTTGCTCAGTTCCCATCCTCTCCGGCCTAATCGCTGCTATTAGTTGCAATATATAGCCTTGCAGAGCTTTTATTTGCACATCCAAGCAAATATTAATATTGCTTTTTATTGTATATCCATTTTTTACATAAATGGTAGCAGAGAAGACAGACTACTAAAATTTGCTTTTGTCAACAATAAATCTATAGTAGCTCTTTCCATATTAGTACATAAAGAAGTCTTTTCTTAAGATTATAATATCTGTCTATTTATATAGCTTCTCAGTGTTCTATTGTGTGAATATACATCTACCATAATTTATTTATTTAACCAGTCCCTATAAATAGGCATCTGGGATTTTTCTAATCTTTTGTCTTAAACAATAGTAAATAACCTATACATAGATAATCTCAGTGGTGTTCAAATATACCTGCAGGGCAAGTTCCCAAAAGTGGAGTTGCTGGACCAAAGATAAATGTATTTTTAATTTTGATAGATATTGCAAAATTAGTCTCCATAGGGATTTTATCAATTCACACAACCACTTGTGATGGATGAGAGTGACTATTTCTCCACAGCCTCATCAAATAGCATCTATTAACTGAACTTTTATACTTTTGCCAGTATCTCTAATGAAAATTGATATATTAATTTAGGTTGCTCATCTTTTCATGTTAAGAGCTATTTGCATTTCCTTTTCTGTGAACTGACTGTTCAGATTCCTTGTCTTTTAGTTCCTACTGAATTGAGTTTTCCTTTGATCTTTATGTTAGCAAGTTGAGCTTTGTATGTTATATTAGTAGCAAATATTTTTCTCAATTTATTTGCCTTGACTTTGCTCCTTATTTTTTTCTTTTGCTATGGAGATGTACATTTTTTTTTTTGGCTATCTAGTAAAAATGCATCAATCTTTTATTTCATGGCACCATTAACTCCTTTTAATGTATAGTTAAAAAGATGAAAGAAACACCTGTGCAGAAGGTGGATACAAAATCATGAATTTTAACCTGTTTCAATATGTATTATATTTCCCCCCAAAGAAATTGATTTCTGCAGTGTGTGACTTGAAACTGCCAAGAAGGTTAATGCCCCAGGCTTTGGCTACAAAGTAGATTAAACCTGTGGAGTTATAAAGCCAAGGGATATTTATCATGGATTTTTGGAAGGTGCTACCCTCTCCCTGGAAGCCATTCTACATTCTGGCTAAGCTTTCAGCCAAATGTTCATGTTGGGGAACAAAAGACAGGAGGAGAAGAAAAAGGCAGCTTACAGAGGAATTTCCCAACAGAAATGGAACCCTATTTTCTTTAACAAAAACCTTTGTGAGAGGTTTCTAGTGGGCTAGACTTATTTTTGAAAAACCAAGATTCTTCTCCAGATGATAATCATGGTAACTATAAAAGATGCTTTGCGTATATTTAAAATGTAATCCTCACAACAACTTTAAGAGATAGGTACCATTAGAATCTCCATCCTGCAGACAGATGAGGTTTAGAAATGTTAAGTATTTACCCAAGGTTACATAGCTAATAGTGAGGGGCAACGTTGGAAGACAAACTCAAATCTCATCTGATTCCAAAGACCAGGATCCTAAGTACAGTCCTAGTTGCCTCTTCATCCATAAAGAGGCTAACCTAATTTATCAAGGTCAAGTGCCTTTAACAAGGTAATTTAGCTTTTTTTTGGGGGGGGGGGTGAGAAACATGACTACAGTGGGGCCTTGACTTACGAGTTTAATTCGTTCGGAGACTGAGCTCATTAAGGAGCTCATTAACTCAAATTACTCTATCAACTCAATGCAAAAAATCGGCAGAGAGACAGCTGGTATCTCAAAAAACTCGTTAGTCAGGACACTTTTAAGTCAAGGCCCCACTGTATTTCTGTATCTACCAATGGTATAAAAAAGCCTTGAGGTTAGTTTCTTCACTGGTTTTCAAACAGTAATGAAAAAAAGGTGCTATTGTTACTGGTGGGGTACTCTGTTTCCCCACTGGTTGCCAGGGGAAGTGAAGATCTTGGGGTGCCACAGGAATAAGAATTTCTGGAGGTCCTCATGGGAGGATGAAGTATTCTGGAAAGTTTTATTTCTGTGGAATTAGACCCCAGAGTTTCTAAGGTCCCATCTCCATCTGTCCCGCCAAGGAAAAAGTCTCATGTCATCTTTAGCAGAGTTAGGATTAAAGCCACCTCCCAGAGCCCCCGTTCCATGCTGAAGCACAGTCTAGCTGGCTTAGCTTGTGTTCCCAGCTGTAGTCCATTGCATGTGGGGTCCGCATGGCTATGGGCCATGGGGCTTCTAGGGCCACATAGTTATGGAGGGATAACGGGCAAGTGCAAGGAAGCAGGAGTGAAGCAAGAGCAGCAAGAGAGAGAGAATTTCTTTGTCTGGGGGATTTTAACTAGGAGCATAACCAACTAAACCTTCAGGATGTCTTGTGCTTGCAGTGGCTCTGTCCACATGGCCAATGATCTTTGTTTCCAGGTTAGGCTGACAGGCACATTCCCTACCTCACCCCGACTTTACTGAACATGCGCCCATGTCCCCCTTTCTGGACCTCTCCCATTGACCTGCAGGGAATGGGCCGCCGTCCCCTGGGGAATGTGAAGTTGCAACTTCCTGGTAAAAATGTCCAGATGACATTATTATAATGTCTGGCCTTCCCTTTGCTTTCTTCCTATTATTAATATTAATGACGAGCTACTTACAATGATGACACTATGAAAGCATTATGTCTAAGCCTGAGTTACCTAGAGCTGTGGGGACAGCTGCTGTTTTATTCACCTTTACATCCCTAGAAGCTAGTGCAGTGCCTGGTGTATACAGTCAATGATGTCTGATGAATGAATAGATGAATAATGAATTCTCTCCCCAGTATCCTCTTATTTATCCAATGGATTGATTTTTAATTTATTTTTTGACTAGTTAATACATTTACATGGTTGAAAACCCAAAAGACACAAGGGAGTATACAGTAAACCCCCATTCCCACTATGTTCTATCTACTCAGTTTCCTTCTCCACAGGCGATCGTATTATTGGCTTCTTGTGTATTCTTCCATAAATTTCAAGCAAACGTAATCAAAATTTTATATATCCTTTTAACACAATCTGATTCTTAAAAACACATATATTCATTATAAAGATGTAAAAGCTTATGAAAGCTTTTAACCATGTAGAAAAGTAGACAGCGAAATAAGCTCTAAAATCTAAATAATCCATGAGAAACATGGAGGGGTATTTTCTTCACCTGATAGAATGATCAGGTGCTCTTTAAGTACTCTGTTCCCCCTGCTTCCCCTAACTCCAGGTCTAATCCGGATGCTAGCCAGAAAGGTCTGAGCAGCACACTCTAAGGTTTCTTACTGAATTGCTTTGAACTTTGGCCTCTGCAGTAGAAAGGCTTCTTCATGGTGAGACACAGGAGGCAACTATTAAATGGTGACTTCCAGGACCCAGAGGTTCTTGCTTTCTGACACAAACCATGGCAGGGTAAGGACACAGACGACTGTTAAGTATTTTGTAGCAGATGTCCTGAGGGCGTCTTTCTGAAGACTCTGTTCACCCTTGCAGAGATTTAGTCTGGAAGGGTGAAGACTGGAAGGGTGAAGAATTGAACAGTTGTAGGCAGAGACTGAGAACACTGTGCAGTTAGCCTGTCAGCCCTAAGAAAAGACAACCCGAGTCTGTGTGGGATAGCACAGAGCACCTGGTGTGGGATGGAGAGATGGATCAGCGGTGAACTCTCACAATGACAGAGAATACTCACCAAAGCTGCGTCCTTGGCTTGTTTTTTTGAGCTAAGGGTCAGCTCAAGCTAGAGGCTCTACTAGTGTTCTGATTGGAGTGACTAGTAATTTACATCCTACCCCGTGTAAATATGCTGGACTAGTGAGTGCAGTTACTCTGTTTGAGTGTGTGTGTGTGTGTGTGTGTGTGTGTGTATTTGTATTTAGACCACACACACAGACTTTTAATACAGTTAATATTTTCCATAACGAGTAGGGTTCAGCAGTTTCGCAACACTTTTTTTTCTTTGATTGTTCTTTTAAAAAGATTTTAAAATTGATTTTTAGAGTGTAAAGGAGAGAGAGAGAGAGAGAGAGAGAGAGAGACATCAACGTGAGCACAAAATATTGATCGACTTCATCCTGCACACCCTCTACTGGGGATTGAGCCTGCAACCCAGGCATGTGTGCTGACCAGAAATCAAACTGGCAACCTTTCATTTCATGGGACAGCATCCAACCAACTGAGCCACACCAGTCAGGACTGTTTGATTGTTTTTAAGAATGAGATTAAAAACCCATTCAAAGGTGTCTGGATCATAGAAATTTAAACACAACTGTGCTTAATGTAAGTGGACTGACCAGGTAAGTAGAAGCTCTTATATATTACTAGTGACCTGGTGCACAGATTCGTGCACATTGAAAGGAAATTAATTAGAAGGTGGCTGGCAGGGCAGGACTGGGCGAGAAGGGCCAGACACACCCTGGAGCCAACCTCCCACGGTCCCTCCCCGGTGTCTGCAGAGTAAGCATGGTCCCTCCAGCAGGTGAGGTCCCTCGGCCTGGCCTGCGGGGATTGGGCCAAAACTGACTCTCTGACATCCCCTGAGGGGTTCCAGAGTGCCAGAGGGCACTCTGCAAAGCTGCTGTGGTACAGGGTTTGGAACGCAAACGCAAGTGTGCAGTAAACCAGATTCAGGGCCGACAGTGCCCCAGCAACAACATAACCCACAGCCAAAGGTGGAATAGCGTGGCCCCGTGAGGAATCAAGCTCTCTCTTCTCTGGTTTTGGGGTGTGTCACCCAAGAACCACCGCTGTCAAGTCACTGCAGCTCAGCAGTTCCTGCATTGAGTGTCTTTCCCCTGGTGGTCAGTGCGTGTCATAGCGAACTATCAGATGGTGGGTGGGAGGGACACTTAACATATTAGTGTCATATATATATAATCTTAAGATAGTAGAGTCTGGTCTAGGAATGCCACAAACCACACAGGCATTCTCCAAGATTCTGTTGACTAAGTCTTCTCTCTCTTAACTTTCAGCTTCAATGAACTGAGACTAATATGTTCAATGAAAAGAGTTAAGACATTCTCCTTACTGTAAGTTAGAGTGTAGAAAATACCCTTGCAGTAAATTCACAATAGGAATGTTACAAAGAAATTGCTTTCAATCTCCTCACCATTGCCCCAGCTCCCTTCAGTGCACAGCGATGGTTGATCTATTCCTCCGTCTGCCACCTTAGCCTATTAAAAATGTGACAAAGGCTGGAGACACATGACTTACAATGTGTTTGGCACATAGTAAGTGCTTACTTTTATACTTGTTGCTTACTTTAAAGTATAAAAGCGCTTGCTTTTATACTTTTATATTTGTTGAGTGAATATTGAATACATTTGCATTAAAAAAAAAGAAATAGGACAGTGAAGATGAAGTACAAATGTCACTCAGTGACCACACAGAAATGGTGTTCTTTCTAGTCCATCCTCACCACCCTTCACGCCCTGTCCTCTGGTCCTTTGAAATGAGATCCTCCTGGGGCTTCTGGTTTATGGTCTTGAATTATTTCAAACTGTTTTAATTACCTCTGGAAGGTAAATATGTCTAATAGTAACAGGTTTAATCACATTATTACTCTATATAAAAAGATATTCTTCACCTAGCATCCAAGACTCTCTGCAATGTACCCCACAAGTTTGTTTTCCCACTCTATGCTAAACTTGTGTCCTACAGTACAATTAGGCTGCAATATTTCCCCATTTTACAAGCAAATATCACACTTTCTACATGCATCTATCCCCTATCATATCTATCTTTTTTTCAACTTCTCTGGAGGTAAGAATAATGTGAGGACCTCATTACCTGGAAATTCTGATTCAGTAAATTTGGATTGGGCCTCAAGAATTTTACAGAAATAAGTGGCATGGATGATTCCTAATATCAGATAAGTTTGGGAAACTGCCCTGAGCAGAGCATCTTACACATGAGTGCTCAATAAATATCTGTTAAGTAAATCCAATTCCCTGTGTAAGAATCAGCAGTTGGACAGAGGAGCAGGCAGCCACATATGTACAAGAAAACACTGTTCACTTTTGACCACCAACAATACTGTAGGAGTAGTTTAATGACCCTCAATGAAGATGATAATTTGAATGTCAGAATAATAATTCAACTTGGATGAATATATCCTTTTTACTGTATAGCATATGAGCACAGTCATAGAAAACTGAGCAGGTACATTCAGAAATGTTCCAAAAAAGTCATTCATTTCCCTGTAAGATAACCTCTCCTGTGCCTTAAAATATATAGCTTAAAAAGCAGAATCAATGTCACCTCAGAATGTCACCTCATGATATGTGGGGAAGAGTTGAAGATAAGTTTAGGAAGAAGACCCACTGATCACACTGCCATTTAATTTTGACCTATTGGATTTTACTCATCCTTCTTGACCTTCGTTTCTTCAGATGTCTTTTCTTTACAGCAGGAGTCTGCATGCTGCCTTCTGTTCTCGTGTCCTCGGACTTCCACTTGCACCTACCAACTGCCAACTTTCTCCCAGTTACTGCATTCAAATTATTGTACTGGTAATAGAGACTTTAATAGGTCCATTTAATCCCCATTTCTTTTCTTTTGTTATTTAGGAAGAACGTTCATACCAGTTTCCTTTCTAGGTGTCTGGGAGACATAGACTAATTATCCTTTACCAAGTATCTTTGTGACCCAAACACCCTGGCCAAGTCCCCAAGGCTATGTTTAGAACATGGCCCTCCCTATGTTCAAAGTGGCCAAGGTAGGTCACTCATCAAGGGCCAGTGAGTAGGAACAATTAGAAGGTCATGGAGATGGGAGATCATTCTGAGGCCTGGCTACCATGGGATGTCTCCCTATTATATTTCATTCCTCCTTTACTCATCAATGATAATTCAAGGGGCATTTTCTTGGCAAATATATTTCCCTACCATATGTGTGCGTATATATGTGTGTAGTTTTTTGAAGACACATGCAAGTCCTTAAAGTACTTAAAATCATTAACTAAAAATAATGTTAAATAACTAATATTACCAGGCCCACAGGTACATAGAGACAGCAGGGCAGGCATCCATAAAGTATTCTGGATTTTACTGTTGTCTTTCTTTTACTTATTTCTTCTTGCCCTTTGCCCATGATTGGAAGGACCCTCTCACACTATTGTTTGCAAGTCCAAGGCAGAGAATTGGTAGAGCACCACTAAGTGCATTTGAACTAAGTGCTTCAAAGACAGAGGGGATAGAGACAGTTACGAGACAGGGAGGGGAGAAGCATGGGACTATGTTGGTTGACAATGGCTGCTGTGCCATGTTGGGGATGGGATCACATTGGCCACCAGCTTCCATCTCCTGGAAATTTGGTTGCACCTGGCCCAAACCCACTTCGTCAACTTTGTGAGTCTCGCCCAGAGCCTTCCCAGGGTTTCAGCCTAGTCCTTTGTCATTCTCTCTATGCCTCCTCACTCCTACAGGTCTACAGGTGCTGCCTCAGTCTTGGCCACATTAGTTTAGGTGCAAAGCCCAGTCCTTTCATCAGTTTTTGTTTTTACAACTCCTTTGATTTTAAACATTGCAGAAATTTTAGTAACTTTTCTGAGAATTTCGTGGTTGCAAGGAGGGGTTTGAATCAGGGAGTGCTCAGCCGTCCACCATCTCCTTGGCTCTTCCCTTCCCACCCCTCTTTGGTGCAACTAGAAAGAAACTTTCTCCCCTAGTCTCACATGCTTTTCCTACATTCAGGCCCCCTCCAGGGTGTATCCATATATCTCCTTGTGATCTAGGGATGGTTTCACATTAGAGGTGGGATTCAACAGCAGCGTCAACCTTCAGTGAGTGATTAATCAAAGCATTCCTTTTCTAAGTCATCTTTAATTGTTACTCAATGATGGTCTGAGCAAATGTTTAATAGAGATGAGGATGCAACAAAGAGATGAAACAATGTAAAAGGGTCTTGAAGTTATAGTCAAATAAGCAAGTGAAAAAGGTAAGCACCAATGAAACTATTAAATAAAATATATAGCTATGAAAAAAGATGGCTATGAAGGATATTGGGAGGAAGGGATATGATGTCATTGTATCATTGTCTCAATTAATTCTACAAACTAACATTTGTGCCCTTCTCAGCTTTTCAATCTTTTCTAAATCTCCCCTTATCTCTCTTTTTTAAAAACTGGGTGTCTTTTCCCCTAGATAATGATCTAAACATGATAAATGAAATAATTTCCTATCATGTAAGCTTTCTATATTTTTAAAATGATAGTGAATGCATATCAACTTTGAAATAGTACACAGTTCAGGTATCGAAAAGATTTGTTTTAGAATATAAGTTGAACAGATCTGGTAACAGATGGCTCAGCATCAGTGAAAGGCATTAAATGCAACTTTAATTGGTATTAAATACCTCCCTTTTCTGCAGGGAGCAGGGGAAAAGGGAGATTCACAAACACTGCAATGACTTGATTGTCTGAGCATAGCCATGGTGCCTTTTTGTTTATCGAGATGGCATATGTTTTTTCTCATCATTAAACGTCCACTAAATTGTGTTGAAACCTGGAAGATTACAAGCCAAAACCTGGGAGTGTAAAAAAAATAGAAAATATACGTGAGTGAAGAAACCAGCTTGGTTTTCTGGTCCTAGCATTGTCACAGATGTGACCTTTGCTAAAATAGTACACTGGTCTCTGGGTACTCGAGGTTTTTCATCTCTAATTAGTAAAATCCCTGCCTCCTTATCACAGAGAGCAAATGAGAACTTGGAATGGTCAATACTAAGAGCTCTTCAGTTTACAATTTTCCCCCCTTAAGATTGGGCTATCGTGAATAATCAAAATTCTGAAAAGCTGTGATGTAAAAGGCAAATTCAGGAGCCCAAACAGAGCTGAACTCTGTGCTGCTCCAAGTTAACATAAAAGGATGCAGATTTGGAATTTTAGTCATAAAATGTTCAAAATCACTTTATGGTCATACATTTTGAGATCAAATAAAAAAGTTTTAGAAATGAACTAGGCTAGCTCAGTTGGTTAGAGCGTACTCCCCATGTAGGTTCAATCCCCAGTCAGGGCACATACAAGAATCAACCAATGAGTGCATAAATAAGTGGAACAACAAATCTCTCTCTCTCTCTCTCTCTCTCTCTCTCTCTCTCTCTCTCTCTCTCTCCTTCTCTCTCTCCCCTTCCCCCCTCAAATCAATTAAAAAAATAAATGAACTAGATTTTCATATTATAGGTGAATGTTACAGTTTTTTCTCTTTATTTTTAAACTAGAGGCCCGGAGCACGAATTTGTGCACTAGTGGGGTCCCTTGGCCTGGCCTGCGGGATCGGGCCAAAATCGGCTCTCTGACATCCCCTGAGGGGTCCTGGATTGCAAGAGGGTGCAGGCCAGGCTGAGGGACCCCACGGGTGCACAATTGGGGCCAGGGAGGGACACAGGAGGTTGGCCAGCTGGGGAGGGACCGTGGGAGGGTTTCAGGGCATGCCTGGCCCATCTTGCTCAGTCTCGATTGGCCGAACCCCAGCAGCAAACTAACCTACAGGTCAGAGCGTCTGCCTCCTGGTGGTCAGTGCACATCATAGCAAGTGGTTGAGTGGCCTTAGCATGTCATTAGCATATTACGCTTTGATTGGTTGAACAAATGACCGGACAACCACACACTTAGCATATTAGGCTTTTATTATATAGGATGATTTCTGTACTCAACTTTTCCTTTCAGTAGTTTTCCTAGGCTCCCAGGCCTCAAGGTTTCCTTTTTGTCTTTAAAAAATATATTTTTTTTATTGATTTCAGAGAGGAAGGAAGAGGGAGAAAGAGATAGAAATATCAATGATGAGAGAGAATCATTGATTGGCTGCCTCCTGCATGCCCTCTACTGGGATCGAGCCCACAACCCAGGCATGTGCCCTGACCAGGGATTGAACCTTGACCTCCTGGTTCATAGGTTGATGCTCAACCACTGAGCCATGCTGACCAGGCTTCTTTTAACCTTTTTAAAAGGAACTAAAGGCAATTGAAAATGGAGGTTATAGATTCAGTGGTTTGGAAGGAACTTGGATTTGTTTCCTTGCCTTGGTAAAACCAAAATCTCAAATTAAATACACTGGATCATCATTATAATTATATTAAAAGGTTTAGTAGTTTTTTTTTTAACCTTCTGATTATCCAAATAAAACGAGAAATTTTAAAAAATCTCAGAGATATGTTTTCAGGAAAGAAATTCTCAGCAGAGACATTTCAATTTAATTAATTAACATTAATCTGTAGAAAAGTAAATGACAAAAATGATTAATTTACATTCATGGACTATATTTCAGCTCATCTAAGATGATTACTGAGCAAGAATAGTGGAATTTGCTTTTATTTTTTTAAAAACAGGACATAATTTACCTTTTATTATTTAAAACTGTGCTTGACAGTATATCTGCAAATAAACAGTGTGTATTGACCAGATGCTGGGTACAAAATAGCATTTCTACAAGTCTGCAAATGCTAAACCACAGGTTAGAACATGATCTTGAAAATTCTAAGGTTATTATTCTCTCATAAAATTATGTAAAGGAATTAATTAGCATCTAATTTAAATGCAAACCAAAGAGTTTTAGTAACACCTGCCAAGACATAGGATTACAAAGGGAAGCATTTTCACTTAAGAGCTTATTACTTTCTATAGAAATCAATATGATCATAATTTACCTAGAGACACTCTTTCAACTAAATCAAGTAAAATAGGAGATACACAGGTTAGTCCATAAGAACCCTCAGAACCCTTTAAACAGTAACATTTTATTTTGTCCAACCAGAAGATAAAATGTTCTCACCAAAGTAGAAACGTTTGGGTTCTGACACAAGTTTGGTCCTTCATTTTTCACTGTTTGTAATGAGGGTAATGTATACTCCTCAGAGCCCTTCAGTTTCCATAAAATACACACAAAGAATAAACTGTCAAATCACAGAGCAGCAGATGAAGCAGGGGCAGAAAAACCTGAACACTATCATTAAGCCAAAAATGCTATATATTTAAGTGACTATACTATGTATTTATTAAGTGAATATTATGTTTAGCTTCTGGTTTTTAAAGAGCTGAGACAAATAGGGCTTAATATAGCAATAGTTAGACATGGAATTTAGGGGCAATTATTTTTTCCTAATCATGATTTTCTTTGAAGTTTAAAAATATATTTAAATATAAGCAAGACTCCTCATGAGCAAAATACACCAGGAGCACACTGTCTCTTTTGGAAGATAAAAATTTGCATGCTCTACTCTTTACTGTGAATTCAAAACATATTAGGAAAATTCTTTGCTATTTCCTCAACTCATTTGTAAGAAACATATGTGCCCTATTTAAGTGGAATCCCACCTGATATAACAGCTATTTATAACAAGTGTTTCTATGACACTTGCTTGAGAACATGTAGGTTAAATGTGCTTTAGCATTTATGGGTAGAATTTCTCAGAATCATAGGGTGGATAGTAATAGAAATGAAAGCTTGAGGAAGGTTTAGGGATTACCTAGTGCAGCGGTTCTCAACCTTCTGGCCCTTTAAATACAGTTCCTCATGTTGTGACCCAACCATAGAATTATATTCGTGGCTACTTCATAACTGTAATGTTGCTACTGTTATGAATCATAATGTAAATATCTGATATGCAGGATGGTCTTAGGCGACCCCTGTGAAAGGGTCGTTCGACCACCAAAGGGGTCACGACCCACAGGTTGAGAACCACTGAGGGCAACACCCTTCTTCCCTCTTCCTCCTCTTCACACTTTTGTTGTTGTTCAGATGAGCACACTGAGGCTCAAAGGTATTAAAGGAATTAAGTGATTTTCTCAAGATTAGAGGTTGTCAGAAGCAGAGCTGAAACTAGAACCAAGGTTTCTCTCATTCTGAGGCCAGGCACTTTCCGTTATGGCTCTGTGCTTCAGCAGTGCAGCTCACAGGGCAGCCAGCAGTTCTTCTCAGCAGGACTTCTGCATGAGTCACACGTGTTTGATTATACCACTCCCCAAAGCACGCAGAGCGGTTACTGGGAGATGAGGAGACCTTGGTTCTTGTCTTCTTGAAGGAAAGATTTCAATCAAGAGACAAAGTGTAGAAAAGCAAGCAAGAATTTATTGACCACAGAAAAAATGTACTTAGGACAGTGAGACAAGGAAGGGCATAGAAGAAACTATAGAAGAGCCTAGGCTGGACTGCTTTGCCTCACTGGGAAGTCAGAGAAAAGGGGGCCTGGGAGACAGGTTCAGGGGTTAGCCTGGGTCAAGCCACCACTGTCCATTGCTGCCCTGGCTGCAAATCTCATGGGGTCCCTTAGAGGTTAGGGGATACATTTCTGTGGGTTGAGGAGAGGGGACAGGAATGGCACAGGCATGCTTCCTGGAGGAAGAGAGTGAGGGGACCTTCATTTTCAGGGGTTTTAAAGCCTGAGCATCTGGGGGAGGTCTTTGGGGCAGATCAACAGAATATTCATCAGCTTTATGCTGATGTAACAAAATGAGATTTATTCTCTTAATTTGTCTGTCTTTGGGTGTGGTTGGCAAATGGCACTAACTGGATTTCTGTTATCTGTCTCCCTGAGTAGGGTGCTTTAAGCTCTGGTTGGGGAGGAGAAGTGCAAATCATTTACTCTTAAATGTCCCTGGTTTAGAGAATATAGGGTTTTCTAGGTGGCTACAAACTGCTGCTTAACTATCTGACTTAGTTTCCCTATTCCGTTTGTCCTGGAATTTTCCTAGCTTCTTACTATTCTATTACTATTCCAGGGAAGTTACATTTTCTTTTTTCACGGAGTGTTGTTCAGATGTTAGAAGTCACATGGGATCATCATGGGAATTGGCTGTGTGGCTTTACTCCTTTCTTCTTTCCTTAATTGGTGCATCCCAAATGCTCTGGTTATTATCCGGTTGCTATTATTGCTATTATTTTTTGGATGGCCAATGTTCTTGCCACATTGCTGCCACATTGCCACCACATTTGAACTCATCTATATTCCATTTAAGGAGGCAAGGCCACTGATCGTGAATTTGCCTATGCAGCAATGCCAACTTGCTATAAAAGTCTCTATAAAAGTTTGTCCTTAATTTCTGTACTTATAGTTTGCAAACCAGCTCTGGTCTGTGGATCACTCTTTAGTACCACAGGTCTAAGAGATGCACCTGTAAATAAAATGTCCTGAAATAACACAGTGGGGACTCCAGGATTCTTTACTCCCCCGGTGTCTCCTCCATCCCTCCCCCCACCCCCCTCCACTCTATGCTCAGCAGATGACACTTTCTCCCTAAGAAAGCAAGAGCCATCAGGGACCAGGTCTCTGTTCACACTCCCTCAGAGCAGGGCATTTACCAGCACTATAGGCAGCCACTGAAACTGGATGTTGGCTTCAAGATCCTGATTTTAGCACCTGTCAGCAGCTCCCAGCTGTGCTGCTTAGTGCAGCACAGGAAGAGAAGCCACAGGAGGCCCCGGAGGATGGCCCTCACTCTGGGGTGGGGGTGGGGGTTCTAACTCAGGGATAAGTCACATGTTACAGGGTGGGGCCTCAGAGAACTCCTCTGGGATGGGAATGGGGATGGGGAATGATGTCTGAAAACTCAACACCTTCACTGTAACCAGAGAGGTATGCACCACTGATATCTTCAGCTCCACTCTGAAGGTTGCTGGGGAGATTTCTGTCTTCTTAAAAAGTCAGACCTGTGAGCAATCCACTATGTGAGCAGTGACATTTATTTATTTTTTTATACTAGTGGCCCGATGCACAAAATTGTGCACGGTGGGGGGGGGGGGTGTTCCCTCAGCCCAGCCTGCACCCTCTCCAATTAGGGACATCTCTCTTGAAATCTGGGACTGCTGGATCCTATCCGCTCACCTGACTGCCTGCCTGATTGCCCCTAACCCCTCTGTCTGCCTGCCTAATCACCCCTAACTGCCCTCCCCTGCTGGCCTGATTGCCCTTAACCCCCTAACAGCCTGATATCACTCCTAACTGCCCTACCTTGCCAGCCTGATAGCCCCTAACAGCCTCTGCCTTGGCCTCCACCACCATGGCTTTGTCTGGAAGGAAGTTGGACATCTGGAAGATGGCCAGTCAAACCAGTCTAATTAGCATATTACCCTTTTAGTAGTATAGATAGATTATATAGGATAGGCTTGCTTAAATGGGGTGGAGAGGGGAAAGCCTTTTTCAGCAGGAGGAGATCCTCTTGGCAGACAAAAATACACAATCCCTATATCCGGACTGATAGCCAGCCATATTCACTATACTGCCAAACTGGTCAAAATATTGAACTGCTTTTTTTTTTTTTTAAATATATTTTATTGATTTTTTACAGAGAGAAAGGGAGAGAGATAGAGAGTTAGAAACATCGATGAGAGAGAAACATCGATCAGCTGCCTCCTGCACATCTCCTACTGGGGATGTGCCCGCAACCCAGGTACATGCCCTTGACCGGAATCGAACCTGGGACCTTTCAGTCCGCAGGCCGACGCTCTATCCACTGAGCCAAACCAGTTTCGGCTGAACTGCTTTCTTATACCTTATGCCAAACAGCTGTTGCCCTTAAAACCCCTCCTCAGCCCCCACCTTAGGTTCTGCCTTCACAGTTCACCCAGATTAGGTTCTCACTGGTCAGTTTCTATGCCAGTCAGCATCAGAAGCTCCATCTCCTAGGCAGCCATTGGCTCCTCACAGTTCACCCAGATTTGGTTCTGATTGGTCGGTTTCTATGCCAGCAGTGTCAAAAGCTCCGCCTCCTAGGCACCCATCTTTGTGAGAGTGTGAGGGTCAATTTGCATATCACCTCTTTATTATATAGGATATTTTAAAATGATTCTTGAGCCGTGACGTTTAGAGTGACTAGATGGACTCCAGCTTCTTGTCACGGAAGGTATCAGAGCAACAAATGCCTTTTGGAAGTCAAGGAGGTGAGGAGTGAGTAGGAAAAGCAGAGGGGAACATGTGGAATTTGAATCACAACCTCTGCAACTGGACACTGGGCTTCAGAGTGAAGAAAACCAGCTGCATTAAGCACAGATCTAGCTAGACATGCTCGAGAAAACCAACAACCTGAGTGAGGTGTTGGGCATCTGGCAGGATGGCTTCTTGGGCATCATTAGTAGCTTCAGGCAGAGTCTCCTCCCCAATGACCCAGTTGGTTGGAATGAGAGTAAGACTGTTAGAGGCAGACAACTTTTTGCTCACATCCTTGTCCAATTAAAATGGGATTGAAATTTCAGAGGAATTGATTTGTTCCCTAAGGAAATCACTCTTATTTGGAGTCTTTGACTTGGAATTGCCTAGACCCATTTCAGAGGCTCAAATTGTTTTTGGACATATGTTCATCAGGATGGAGGCTTTCCTGGGAGACCACAGCCACACAAGCTGAGGCTGAGGAAGATGAGCTTGACCACTGTCTGCCCTACACAGTTGATGAGGACAGAGGCATGACTGATAAGTAAGGAAGAATAGATGAGTCCTATCCCAACAGAACTCTGTTGAAGCCATTTGCTGCTTTTCATTTCTTCTTACACTCCTGATTTTTCACTGGGAACATTGTCATCGTGCCTGAAAAACATCTTTTAGTATTTTATTTAATGCAGGCCTGCTGATGAGAAATTTTCTGGTCTTGTTTCTCTGGAAATGTTTAACTTTTACATTCATTTGTGAAAGTTACTTTTATAGTATATAGAATTATAGGTTAGCAGTCATTTTATTTTAGCACAAATATTTTGTTTCATTTTCTTTGGGCTTCTATTGCCAGTTCTTATAATAAGAAATAAACTGTCAGTCTAATTGTGACTTTTTGGAAAGTAATCAGTAATCAGTCTTTTCTCTCTGTTTTTAGGATTTTTTCTTTGCCTCTGGCAGTTTTACTATGATGTGTTGAAAGAAATACTTTTGTTTATTCTGTTTGGGATTTGCCATTCTTCTTGAGTGTTTGGTTTGATGTTTTTAATCAATTTTAGAACACTTAGTTGTCAACTTTTCAAATACTGTTTTTAACCCACTCTCCATTGTCTCTCCTCCATTTGCACATGTTAGAATATGTTAGAACTTCTTATTGTATCTTTTATGTCTCTTTCCTCTTCTTCTACAGTTTTCATCATTTTTTAATTTCCATAGTTCATTCTGAATAATTTCTTACTTATTTCCTAGTTCATTATTTCCTTCTTCAAATGTGTTTAATCTTCTGCTAAATCCACTCGTGAATTCTTTATTTTGGTTTTTATATTTTACAGGCTAGAATTCCATTTTGTTCTTTCTTTGCATAGCTTCCAGAGCTCAAAAATTCTCAGTTTTATCTTTTATCTCCTTCAACAGAAAACCTTATTTTAAAGTGTATGACAACTAAAATATTTAATTCAAGCCTCTTTGAGTGAAAACACTGTGCTTTTTTTCTTTTGCAGGAATTTAATTGTGTTGCTTTATCCTCTTGTATAAATTGTTATATAAAAATATTGAAGTATAATATTTAAACAGAAAAGTGCAATATAAGTGTATAGCATTTAAAATTTCCACAAACTAAACTTTACTACTTGATCAAGTAACTTTCACCTTGATCAAGAAACATCATTACTAACACCCCAGAAGCCTTCTTTGAACTTTTCTAGAAAGTACTTCTTCCATCTCTCCTCTTCCATTCACTTAAGAACAACTACTATTCCGTCATCTCATGGCACAGATGAGTTTTGCCTGATTTTTAGACTTACGTGAACAAAATATAAAATATGTGTTTTGCTTTTTTTTTCTTTATTAACATTGTTTGTGAGATTCATCCATACTATTTCATGAAGGAGCTGTGGTTTGTTCAGTCCCACTGCTATTAGTATTCCCTTGTGTGATTATGCCACAATTTATTTAGCATTCTATTACTATAGTGTTCAGATTGGACCTTTAACAAGCAGTGTGGCAGAGGATATCCTTGTGTACCTTGTGTATATATTTTGCCTAGTTATTTTTTATCGAGTTCTAGGGAAAACTGTAGAATAATATGACACTTAGGATGGTGTTATTTTCTCTAGAGAAAAATGTGCATTTGTTTCTGCCTGGAACAATCTTAATCTTAATCTAAGAGATAGGGATCATTCTAAACAGAGTTTCAGTCCTTGTAAGGAAGGACCTGTCTATGACTGGTTCATTCCTGTTCCTATAGTGCTGGTCTTTGATACTTATTCAAAGTTAGCCCCTTCTACCCCAATCCTTATTCCCCTCTTCTCATGGCGATTATGGCTCTGTTTGGGCTTTCTGGTTCTTAGCTCACCTCTCTGGAAGTAGCAAATGTCCCCAGGAGAAAAGTGGCCCCGCATACTGGCCTCAGCCCTTGAGGTCTGTCTTCTTCCATATACTGACCCATGATTCTTTATTGTTTTATTAGTTTTTTGATACCTTCAAGCAGCCTTTTGGTATATTTTCTAGTTGTGTACATTAGGATGGTACATCTAATTTCCTGGTCCTTTCATTTACTATTTTTTTTTATCTTCCCCTACTGAAATGGCTCTTGCCAATGTCACTAATATCTCTCATGTGTCCAGTACAGCGGGCAGTTTTCAGTCTTTACCTTACTAGATCTCTGTATGTTTGATTTCATAGATGTCTCCTTCTTTCTAAAACTCTATTTCTTGCTTCTTATTTCTCAAAGGCTCATTTCTGGTTGCCTACTACTTCTCTGGTTACCATGTCTCAGCTCTCTCTTTCAATGCCTCCCCTTAAATATTTTATTCTTTAAAATTTCAACCTTAAACCCCGACCACCAAAAAAAAAAAAAAAAAAAAAAATTTCAACCTTATATACTTTGTATGGGTGAGCCATTTTTATAATTTAAACTGCCACCAATATGCTCATGTCTGTAAGATCTATTCTTCTAAACTTCAGAGCAGTATGTCCTCCTGCTTCCTATATATTCCCAGTAGATATCCTATTGCATTTCACAATCAACATGTTCAAAACAAAACTCATCACTTCCTTCAACTTCTCTAATTATATCCCCCATTTCAGGAAATGCCCCCCACTATCTTTTTAGTTGTTCAAACCAGGAAGTCATCTTTTTCCTTCCCATTTCCTTCATTCGACCAGTATGCACAATAGATTCTATCTTCAAGTACACACATAGCTTGATAGTTCAAAAACATTTGAGCTCAAATATGTGTTTGACTATGAGACTAAGAAGTTAATAAAACACATGAGAAGAGGCTTGGGAGGTATCCAGACTTTAAGGATGGAACTTTGTGAGAGTGCTGTACACATGGGCTTGTTCACATTATACTAAACATCTCAGAATGCTGCTCTTCAGTCTCCAGTCAAAGGATAATACACTTCCCATGTCTGCCTGCCCACTTACTCTAGCCAAATACGTACTCATCTCTTAGGCATGTATTAACCTTACTGTTCACCCCATTTGAGTCATTGACTTAGTTCTATGTATATTGAAAGCCTGAAAATACCAAGTTTATGTATATCTCATAGGTATATGTGCAGAAAGTATCGTGTGTGTTGATGAAGTCTCTTCCTTTTACTTTACTGAATTCTTACATTGTGCCCACCACAGCATTCACCATGAATTGTATGTTGTCTCATGTTTGCTCCCTGATTGTTTCCAGTGCATCTTGAGAATTAGCTTCCTGGGGGTAAGACCCATATCTTGCAATCCTTGTATTCCATGGTGCCTAGCATGGGGCCGGACTGCAGCAGGCACCTGGTAACTTTGTTGTTTGACAGAATGAATTAATGTATGAGAAATTAAAATCATTGAAAACTTTTAGGATTGTTGACTCTGATTCAGAAAGGAAGAAAAAAACTTACTGAAGTGGAAATTGCCTTCTCTGCATCTCTAAATAAGCACCAATAAACATGTCATGACCTCTTAGCAAAACCAAGCATTATCCACAGTTCTTGCTTTTAAGAACTTGTAAATGGGAGCAGAGGACGGCTACACATCAAAATAGTTACTGATGTAAAATCAGTGGCTTCTAATATACTCACACTTGTAAAGTGCCTTACAGCTTCCAACTGCTTTCATATTCATTATGTAAGTGATTATGTTTGGGGAGATATGATCACGTAAACAAGTAGTGACATGACTGCTTCTGAAAAATTCTTTTAAGCCAATTTAAGCCAATGAACACTGTTGATTACCATAATATATGAAAGAGACCAAGTATTCAGTGGAAATGGATTCTTACCCATCATGTGGAACCCGTGGTAGGCCCATGGGCAGCATGGTGCTAAAGAAGGAAGACTGAACCAGGAACCAGAACTCCTGGGCCACACCTCACCTCTACCAGTTGCTATTATATCTTGAGGAAATCACTTAATATTCCTGGACCTTAGTTTTCTCATATGTTTCAAAGGATGATTAATAATATCGCTGGCAAATTCTTAATCTTATTCATCCAATATAACGCATATGAAAGAATTCCATAATCAGCCAAGCACCAGCAGTGCAAGGGAGTTATTGCTGGGAGACTAAGTCAGCAGCAGGGCTATTTTTTTTTTTTTTTTAAATCAGGAAGGCAGCCAGAGAAGGTGAATGTTTGTGAGGAAGGACTGTGCAGCCACATGGCCTAGAAGTCAGCCCCAACTCTGCCACTTCTCAGCTATGTGACCTTAGCAACCTTCTCATTCTCATCTATAAAACGGAATTACAATGATAGGCCCTACCTCACGCAATTATTGTGAAGATAAGTAAGTACATGTAAAGCAATCACATTGCCTAGCACATAGTAAGAGCTACATTGCCATTAGCTGTTATTATTCTTGCTAATTTCATGCATGATCTTACAAACAGGTAGTTGGAGATGTTATCACCTGGCTGAAGAATAGAAAACCCATTAAGCAATTCATTTTCTGATCTATTGGTTACGTTTCCAAGGACATAGGCTAAATCTTTGTCCACATGGACTTATATTTTAATAGGATAGAGAGAGACAATGAATAAACAAATAAATACATTAGGAAATGACTGAAATGACTGATTTGGAAGGTGCTATAAATGTAATGAACACTCTGTTGAGGCTGCGGTAGTTGTGTGGTCAGGGAAGGCTGCTTTGAGGAAGGGATGTTCATGCCAAGGCCTGAAGAAAGGGAAAGAATCTGTCATTAGAAGAAAGTGGGAAGAGAATGCTGAGGCAAAATTCTCAGGGACGGTAGGAGCTCTGAGACTTGGGAACAGAAAGGAGTGACATGGCTGAAAGGTAGCATGGGTTGGAGAAAGCATTCAATAAGGCTGAAGAGAAGGCCTGTTGGGCAATGGCACGGAGACGGATTTTAGTCCACGAATACCAAGAAACCCTTGGAGTATTTTGTTCAAGAAAGGGGGTCAAAGAAAGCAATATAGAATATTGAAGTTTATATGCCAAAGGCCTTTCCAGCATTAAAAAGTGAGCATTTAAATGATGAACAATGATTTAACAATATATTATTTTGCTTGATTAGCAGGTTTTGATGACTTTAGACCAGTTTTCAAAATAAATCTATAGCTGACTGAGACTAGGGCCTTAATTAGAAGTATAATATTTTAGATCGGTCTCTCATGGTCTCTAGATGGTTGCTGCAGCTCCTGTTAATACATGTATATTCCAGGCAAGAAGAAAAGAGGAAGTAGAGAGGGGTGGTGCCAGCATCAGGGAATCAGAGATTTTCTTAGACACACATAGAAGTCTTTGGCTTGAACTGTGTCAAAGGGCTTACCTTTAAAATTTTTTTTTTTAGTCAGGAAGACTGTCAGAGGGGTGAATGTTTATTTTTAGCACTTAGAGTGAGGGAAGGAAAGTAAAGTAAAAATGGGTTTGAGTGATCCATCCTATGTTATTTTTTTCACAGCAGGGTTCTGTCATAACTTTAGTTGTCCCTAGAGGTGACAAGATCTATAGCAGATTCCAAACTGCTGCAGGCTCTTGGCATAAAAAAATTATAGCTGGCAATGGTTATCTGGGGAGTTAGTTAAACAAATTTTCCAGCTGACTATGAAATCTAAAAGTGAAGGCAAACATCTGTATCAGGTAGTAAGTAAAATTTTAGGATTGACTAACTTCCATAATTGATCCCAGGTTTATGTGATTAAAGTCACACATGCAGCTATCCATTTAAATGACCTTTCAGTTGACAGGGTGAGACACTTGGCTTCACTTAGCTGAACAATAAAGCATCCCGAGGCACACGCACAATGGCTCTGAGTGAGCTGGGCCCTTTGGCTGAACCCCAGCTTGTGTATTTTCATGTAACTTCAGGGTATTGTTCCTGCAATTTATTCTTGTATGAAGAAGATGCAAATTCTCAGATGTATAGTGTCTGAAAAATACTTTCAAAGGGAAAAGAAAAGCAGTTAAGGGGGGAGAAGAACTAGAATAATTACGAATCCTAGGCAATGTCCTTATAGAACAATAAAGTGATTTGGCAGGAAGCTGATAAATTCAACTTTAAAAACTCAAACTTGATTAGTCAGTGAGTACAGTGAAAAGTGTAATGCAAAGGTAGGAAATGAACTTGCACCACTTCCTATGTTCTCTTGGCAAGTTTCTTCAACTGTGAAACAAGGAGAATAAAAGGTCCTGTAATAGACAGTGGCCATTTGGCCCCACAGCGGCCCAATATTTGTTAAAGTCTGAGGGATTCCTGAAATAGGTGAGAAACATGGTCCCTTTCCCCCATGAAAAATTAAACTATTTCCTATCTTTATCTTATGGAAGCCAGAACCCCAGACAGTACAGATATTTTGCTGAAAATAATTGCTGATTGCTTCCCAAGAGTACAGCTAGTTCTTGAGGGAGAGGCCTAAAGAGGTAGACAGTAGTTTTGAAAGGGGTTGAGTTCAGTAGGGCCAGTGTCTAGTGGTGACTGTCTAAGGAGGTGGTTTGAAATGGGGGCAGGGGGTGTGTGGGGAGGAAGAGAGAGAGAGAGAGAGAGAGAGAGAGAGAGAGAGAGAGAGAGAGAGAGAGAGATATCAACTGGTTACCTCCCATGTGGGAGATTGAACTCCCCTAGAACCTGGGTATGTGCTCAGACCAGGATCGATCCCGCCACCTTTTTGTGTACAGGCTGATGCTCCAATCGAGTCACACCAGCCAGGGCTAAGGAGGTGGTTTTGATGGTGGGGTCTTGGCCATGCCTTTGCTCACTTTGTTCCTGCTTGATCCTGCTCCTCTGTTCTTCCTTTAGATTTCTTCAAAGTATCCACTTGCTGTCTGAGGTAACTGGTGAGTTTCTGAGATTTGTAACAGGGAAATCTAATTCACACTGGGAGGTTGTAGTGGATGTGGCGACTGCCACTCCGCAGGTCCAGGAAAGATGGGTGGCCCTGCTCGCTGCTCTTTCAGGGGCTGCCTCGGCAGCGGAGAGCAGCTCCTGCTGGATGGTTGCCAATCCCTGCTTCATCGTGTGCTACGCACCATTCATACACTCGTAAATGTTTGAAAACCTGCCCCTTTGGGATGTTCATTCCTACAAGCATTTAAACATGTTGCTTGGGAATCTTCAGTCACTCCATTAAAAGGCTCCTTTCGGATGTGCGTCACTTGTCTGGGTTAACTATAGTGATTCTTTAGAGTGCTTTTAACTACCAGAAAGTTCATCCTTGTTGTGTATAAAGCTGTTATTTCTTCAGGCAATGAACTAGCACAGTTCTTGAAAATATAAAAAATGAAACTAGATTAGCCATAGCTAGTGAGAACATGTCCTGTTTAATCTTTCATAAATTCGAATAAGTAGGCTTTGTGCTTTTTTAAAATTCAATACCTATTTGGCGATTAGTTCCATCTCAGATTTATGGGGAAGGAAAAGTAGCATATATTGAGCTCCTTCAATACACCAGGCACTGTGCCAGTCACTTTCATATCCTCTTAAACATTTCTTTTATTGAGGTACAGTTGACATATAACATTATATTAATTTCAGGTGTATAACTCATATACTCTTCACAGAATCCCTTCAGCAACCCTGAAGATTATACAGCACTACCTTCATTTTATAGCCCGTAATCTAAGAGTCATTTATTTAAATAATAAAATTAGCTTAAGGTCACCCAGCTAAGAAATAGTGGCAAAGGGATCCTGCACACCCATGTCTTTCATTCATCTCATCATTAAATATTCAGTGTGTACCTAACCTGTACCAGGGATATGGTTAAATAATGAGTAAATATCTCTTCTATCAAACAACTCATTGACTAGAAGGGGAGATGAACCCAGTAACCAATAATATAGCATATACAATACAGTGTGAATAAATAGAGAAGTATAAGGGAGGGGTTTAGCTGAAATGGTGGCCAAGGAGGGCTTTAATAATAAGTGAAGGCTGAGCTGAGGCTAGAAGCAAGATTAGGGGTCGGCCAGGTAGGAAAGGGAAAGTGATGAATCTATCTATCTATCTATCTGCTTACCTACCTACCTACCTACTTACCTACCTGTTCTGAACTGAATGTTTGTGTTGTTCCAGATTCATATGTTGAAGCCCTAACCCCCAGGGTGGTTGTATATGGAGACAGAGCCGCTAAAGAGGTAATTAGGTTAAATGAGGTCAGAGAATTATCAGATTCAATATGGAATTGGCTTCACAGATCATGTAATTAAATGGTCTCACTTTACAGGTGAAGAGACGGAGGCCCATAAATGTTCAATGACTTGTTTAAAGTTGCTTGGTAATTACTGACTGAGACCCAACTAGAACCCATGCTTCTCTGACTCTTAACTCAGTATTTTCTGGATCACACGGTGGTGACCTGGGAAGATGTCTCGATCCAGGCCACGTATGCTTCCACTGTAGAATACAGTTTCCCATCTCTGTGCAGCAGTTAGAAAGAAAACACATCCATTTGTTCAAAGCTTAATGGAACATGATATTCCTCATGCTGAAAACGCTTATGCTGGAGATGTTTTTGCAATATATATGTCTATTTTATGATTCTGTGCTTGTTTCTGACTTTGAAAACAGTATATTTAACTAAGGGACATGTTATTTTTACTTGCAACCTTTCCATAAATTTTCTTTGCAAGCATATTTTTAGTGTAGACAGTTCTTTTTTTCTTCAAAAAGTATTACTATCATCTCTTATTTTTCTTAGCCTCATATACTTTAACAGGAGGGGCTGCTCTTAGAAAAATTTAATTTATTCATTTGCATTGCAGGTGAAATGCCACTTTATGTCAAACTATTTTTTTTTTAAAGATTCTGTTTATATGATATCCCTTACTTCATGTGCTATTTCCTCATTATCAAGAGAAAAAGAAAATAAAATGCAGTTGCCATAAAATCTGTTAAACTCACCACAGGCATGTCAAGATCTATAAACCTTAACAATGCACAGGATTAGCTTGGGGGAAGAAAAAAATGACCGAAGGGAAAGAAAACTCACATTCTCAGAATGCGGTGGCTCTCTTCCCGTGACCATCTTGTGTGCACTGGCTTCCCCGCATTTGGCTGACTTCAGTCAAGCCACATCTTTCTGGCAATTAGTAGCTAATATGAAATGTAAAGTGGTGTCATCAAGCATTACTAGTGTTGTAGGGGATAAGTTGAATATACAGGCATCAAGTAATGAAAAGCAAGTGAAGAAGAAGATGGTGTTTAGCAAGGAGGAAATCCATCAAGTGTCGACCAGGGAGAAAAGATCTGAGTTCCAAAGTGAGGCGTAGTAAGTAAGGGATGAAGCATTTTCCTGGACCCACAGGACCTTTGGTTACAGTTGAAGGAATCTGTCACGGCAGAAATTGAGAGTGAAGGGGAGACTGAAAAGGACAAACAGAGGCTGCAAATTGCCTTCTCTTGGCTCTTCACACGGGGTTGTCCCCTTGCCCACTGCGTCCGTATTACCTGTACTTCTTCATAACATCTACCACACTCCGGAGTAGTTGTTTAACATCTGCCTGTCCCCAAATCCTGGCTCTGCCCTTTACTGGTCATGTGATTTTGGCCAAGTGACTTAATGTAGCCTTGACTCCTCAGTTCCCCCATGTAATATGGGGATGATAAGAGTACTTACCTCAGAGGGTTAGTATGTGTAGAAGCTCAGAATATAGCCTGGCCCAGGGTTAGACCAAACAGGACAAGGCCTGCTCTGCCTTGCTTCCCACTTTATGTGTAGTGTTTTAGCAGCATGCCTGGCTCATTATAGAGCCTTGATAAATATTATTCACTCACTGGCCCTGGGCCCAGCAGCCCTCTAAAACAGCTTCAGTCTCAGCTGGCCCTGAGATAAACTCAGGAGGCGGTCAGCTCAGTTGACTTCCGTGGAACTTCGGTCTTTAACTCAAGGAACTTTTAAGTAGATGGTGTTCTCCTACTGAAAGCGGGTCCCCACACACAGTGCAATATACAGATCTTGTAACATAGAAATCCACATTTGAAACCTATATGATCCTATTAACCAATGTCACCCCAATAGATTTCATAAAAACATTAAAGAATAAAAGAATTACTATATGACCCAGCAATTCTACTCCTGGATACATACCCAAAAGAATTGAAAATTGGTCCTTAGACAACCTCATATGCAAATGTTTACAGTTGCACTACTTATAACTGCCGAAAGGTGAAAACAACCCAAATGCCCATCAACAAAAGTCAGGACAATCAAAATGTGGTATTATGTGGTAATGGAATATTATTCAGGAATTAAAAAAATAAATTATTGATACATGCTACAACATGGATGGGTCTGAAAACACCATAGTGAGTGAAAGAAAGCAGACACAAAAGTCTGTATAATTCCATCTACATTACATTTCCATAATAGACAAATCTATAGAGACAGAAGATTAGTGATCACCTGGATCTGGAGAAGAAGTGGAAAGTGGGGGGAGGGAGGGAGGGAGAGCTAAATGTACAGGATTTCTTTTTGGTTAAAATGTTCTAACATTGATTATGGAGGTAGTTGCACAATTCTGTGAATGTACTAGAAACCTTTGGATTGTATACATACAATGCAATATTATTCAGCCATACAAAGAAGTTAAAGTCTTTTAAAAAAGAATAAATGAAAGTGGGTCCCAAGGGCTGGCTTGACTGTCTCCAGACATCTCCCCTGGGCAGTGTGTGTGTGTGTGGGCGGGGGGGGGGGGGGGCGTGGAATCTCTGCTTGTCAGGTGACGGTTCATGTTCACCTTGTCCACAGAGGGCCATCTGATTTTCTGCACCCCACTGGGAGATTCTCTCTACCTCATGAGCATATCCCTGCATAAAGTGTTTTCTTTTCAATTTAAAGACGTTTTTAATTTAAGTAACACAGTAATAAGTTAAACTGCATAGGAAGAATTCTGGTGAAAGTTTCTTGCCCCACTTTCCCTACTCCACATCCTGATTTATAGAGGTAACCTGTTCTTCATGAATCTTCTTTTTTTTTTTTTTTTTAAAAAAAAATATTTTTATTTATATTTCAGAGAGGAAGAGAAAGACAGAAACATCAATGATGAGAGAAGGTCATTGATCGGCTGCCTCCTGCACACCCCACACTGGGGATCAAGCCTGTAAACTGGCTTGTGCCCTGATCAGGAATCGAACCGTGACCTCCTGGTTTATAGGTCGATACTCAACCACTGAGCCACGTCAGCCGGGCTTTACTAATTCCTTTTAGTAATCATCCCTATAACAGCACATTCACATAAAGCTCTCTTGATTTTTTGTTTTTGACTTTAGACAATACTTGCTGATTCCCTACTATAAAGATAAGGCTTTGCCTTCCTTATACTAAAGCTCTCTATTAGCATCTCAGTGTTTGGTAGTTTTATTTTATTTTATTCAAAATAAATATTTTTATTGCTTTCAGTGAGGAAAAGAGAGGGAGGGAGGGAGAGAGAGAGAGAGAGAGAGAGAGAGAGAGAGAGAGAGAAACATCAATGATGAGAGAGACTCATTGATTGGCTGCCTTCTGCACACTCCCCACTGGGGATCGAGCCCACAATCTGGGCATGGGCCCTTGACTGGAATTCAATCTGGGACCCTTCAGTCCGCAGGCTGATGCTCTATCCACTGTGCCAAAGCAGCTAGGGCTGGTAGTTTTATTTTTCAAGCAAACTTCTGTTTCCTGAAAAATGTTTCCTACAGGGTCAGTTTCTTTTTTGATATAGTTTACCTTGGTCTTTCTCTTATGTGAATGTTAATGCCAGGTAATTCTCGCCGCTTATGTGTCACACCTGCTTTGTGACCAGGTGAGTGTTCTGACCTGTAGGGCATTGCTCTGGGCACACTGTATGCACTCTGATCACTGGGGGGTGGGCAGGGTGTGCCCGTCAACAGAGTTGTGCAGGAAGGACACTGGATGAAAACTTCAGGTTGTCCAAAACGCCAGAGTAAGAATGGCTTTCCTCTGAAGGTCCCAAATACCCACACCTGAAGCCGTAAGCTTTCTCAGATGGTCAATTCCATTTCTGCAGAAAGGGGCCCTCTGTTTCCATAGGGGTGAAATGTGTCCTCCATGCTCTTAGTGCTGGAGTGGGGATGAGGCACAAAGGATGAGGAGTGGGTTGGGAATCTGGAGTGCGCTTAAAAATTAAAACTACCTATAGCAACTTTCAGTGACCTCCCCCCCCCCCTGCCTCCGCCCCTCATTTCAGCCATCTCTCACTCTTGTTATGCAGCAATAAAGAACTAACATGTGTTCAAAAGTCTCCTTATGGCCCCAAGGCTAATGTAACCACTGTGAGTGATGGCGTGAATAACTGAGATGGAAAACAATTTCAGGCTCATTAGAGTATAGTTACTAGGTAGGACCTGAATAACAATCAGTGAAATAGGAGATTTGCAGGTGTAGGCCAAGGAATAAATACCTTTGAATGTGCTGAAAAGAGTCAAGTTTCAAATCAGTATAAATGGAAGCATAAAGACATGAGCATGATAAGTTATCACACTGAGGCTTAAGTTAAAAAAGTTAGATTGGGATCAACAGAATATTACATGGCCATTACTGACAGCCATCACCTTCAACCCTGGAGCTGTGAGAAACAGAGAGCCCATTTAGTTAGACCCTTTACTGCACAAAGAGAAAGATGAGACATAAAGAGGTTAGTGTTGCCAACCTTAAAGCCACATCTTAATCCCACTCAGCCCATTAGACTGTAAATGCAGACAGCCTGAAATCATTTTACAACATCTCTGCTCCAGCCTTCCTCATTCCACGTTTGATTCATTTCCAAGGACGAAAGTGTAAATGTGCTTTCAGGGTGTTGATTGTTCAATAATTTATGTAAGGCTATAAACACATTTCAGCACATTTGGGAAACAGGTTTTACTTATTTTTTTCCTGTACCATAGTCTCTAAACAATTTCTGGCCAATTAAAATCCCTTGTGATCAATAGTCTTATCATTTCCAGCTTTTGTCATTTTCAGAAAACCTATCCTAAAATGTACTTCTCACCATGTCATCATGTCTAAGAATTATCTTTCTACTATTTTTGTCCATATTGCAAAATTTGCCAAAACCATTTCCTTTTGTCAGCCAGAACTCTAATACCACCATTTCTCTTATAAAATATTATGTCTTCCATCATCATTAATGTCACCTATCTCGTCTTTATGGTGTTTATGCCTTTCTTATAAACACAGCTCTTTGATATTTTGAATCCTCTCTGCTACCATTTCCTTATTTTAACTACGTCTCTGTAATATCAAGGATATAGCACATTTTTGTGTGTTTCTTTTGGAGAGATACCGCACAGGAATCAATCTTAATACATTCCTCTAGCGATGGCTAGTATAATAGGCATTTCATTTTGGTCTTTCCTTTTCCCCCCTTATCTCAACTTTACTGTTCTTTTTATTTTTCCCTTTTGAATTTGCCTGTAGTTATATTCCTGGCATCTAGGCTCTGTTTTTCTGTATTTCTCCTTTTCCTGTCATTAATATAAATAAAGTCAACAAAATTATTTCATAGATTAATCACAGGATTTCAAGGTTAGAGGGATGATAAAGGTCATCCAGCTCATAACCCATTGGAAGCTTGAATTTCCTTGACAATATCTGTCAAATGTTTATACCAGCTGTGTTTGAACAATCACCAATTCCCAAGTTTGTTCCCATAACTGCAGCTCAATTTTTAGAAAATCCTCCTTTATACTGGATCAGATCTGTACTGTATTAAATTATCTCCTTACTTTGTCCTACCAGTAAGTATCCTTTCCTCAATATTTAATACACGATGTTGCTATTTTCACGTGTCCTTTTTCTTTTGGATCTTGAAATGGGCTTCTTCACCATTTCAAAAATCTACCTACTTACTCTTCCCTCTTTTAATGAACATGGTTTAATTTGCATCATTAAATATTATAACTTGTTATTTTATAACTAATTAGTGGCCCGGTGCATGAAATTCGTGCAGGGGGAGGGGGTTTCCTCAGCCCAGCCTGCACCCTCTCCAATCGGAGACCCCTTGGGGGATGTCTGACCACCAGTTTAGGCCCAATCCCCTGGCAGTCGGACATTCCTCTTGCAATCTGGGACCATTGGCTCCTAACCGCTCACCTGCCTGCCTGCCTGATCACCCCTAACTGCCTCTGCCTGCCTGCCTGATTGCCCCTAACTCCTCTGCCTGTCTGCCTGATCACCCCTAACTGCCCTCCCCTGCTGGCCTGATCTTGCCCCCAACTGCCCTCCCCTGCTGGCCTGATCTCACCCCCAACTGCCCTCCCTTGCCAGCCTGATCACCCTAACAGCCTCTGCCTTGGCCCCCACCAATATGGCTTTGTCCAGAAGGAAGATGGATGTCCAGAAGATGGCCGGTCAACCCAGTCTAATTAGCATATTACCCTTTTAGTAGTATAGATAGGTTCTACAGGATAGGATTGCTTAAATGGGATGGCGGGGGGAGCCTTTTTCAGCAGGAGGAGATGCTCTTGGCAGACAAAAATACATAATCCCTATATCTGGACTGATAGCCAGCCATATGCACTATACTGCCAAACCAGTCATTAAAAAAATTGAACCACTTTCTTACACCTTACACCAAACAGCTGTTGCCCTGAAAACTCCTCCTCAGCCCCTACCTTAGGTTCTGCCTTCGCAGTTCCCCCAGATTAGGTTCTGACTGGTCGGTTTCTACGCCAGTCAGTGTCTCCGGTCCTATCAATGGACCTGATCAGAGAGGCGGGGCTGATCAGCAGCCCCAGCAGAGGCCCGAGAAAAAGAGAGGTGCTACTGCTGGCCAGGCCCGGAGTGAAAGAGAGGCAAGTGCTCATCAACAGCTGCCACAGAAGCTACGGATCAGACCCTGCTTCTCTCTCCAAGCCTCTCTTCAGGCCTGATCCGCAGCCCCCTCAGCAGTCAGTGCTGGGTTGGGGCACCCACAGCGGTGGCAGTCAGTGCTGTGTTGCCACGGCAACCCAGCACTGAATTGCAGTTGGTTGAGCTTTCGGTCGTTTTAGATGTTATGGACCCTGGGTTTTTATATATTAGGGTTAGAAGGGTTATAAAATGAAAATCATATAAAAGCATATCTATTTAAGTTATTATTTTTTGAAGAAGTGATTGTATGCCCAGAATGAACTAAGGTTTGTGATGGAGGGACAGAACAACCTCGTATAAACTGTCTAGTTTTCCTCCACTATAATAGTGTTTATTGGTGCGATAACAAATTATCACACATATAGCAGCTTAAACAACACAGATTTGTTATCTTACAGTTCTGTAGGTCATAGACCTCACTGGGCTAAAATCAAGATGTCAGCAGGGCTATCTTCCTTTATGTAGGCTCTGGAAAAGCCTACATAAAGGCTTTTCCAGTTTGTAGGGGCTGCCTCCATTCCTTGGCTCACGGCCTCTTCCTCCATCTTCAAAGCAGTAACTGCAGATTGAGTCCTCACATCACATCACTCTGATCTGTGTTCTGCAGCCCTCTTACATGTTTAAGGACCTGTGTGATTAGACTGACCCCACCTGGATAATCCAGGAGGATCTCCCATCTCACACTGAATCACATTTGCAAAGTCCCTTTTGCCACATAAAGTAATATATTCACAGTTCTTGGGGATTAGGACACGAACATCTTTGGGGGCTGTTATTATGCTGCTAAAGCCACTTGACCTGAAATTTTTGTGATTGCCATCAGTAGACCTAGAGGTGCCTTATCTGACTTTTGACCTCACTGAACTAATAGCTCTTGTGTACTTACTGATTAAAAGGCATTATGTTAAATATTATGAGAAATGCTAAGAGAAATAAGTTATGTTGCATAAACCATCTCTATTGGATACAAATCTCACACACCCTCTCCAGTCTTCCTAATGATGCCTCTTCCCTCTCTCCTGCACTGGCTGGCCCTCTACTTTCGGACTGTAGGAAGTGGGTCTGACAGTCAGGGCTAGGATCTGAGCATGTACTAATGCAAGCCCAAAGTCCAGGGGAACGAGCCTCCTGTGGGGGTAAACCTTGATAAAGGGGAAAAGGGAGATGGGAAGCGGTGACTAATAATCCCCTTTGTCTCTGGCATGTGGACTCCTCTTAGCAGTTCCTTCTTGACAACTTTCTGGAGAAGTTGTGCTTGCAGAGTGAGCACATCTGCTGAACACCTTCTGTGTTTCTCCACAGCTAGTTGTGAAGCAACAGCCAGGGCAGTAACACTTTGCATCATGTTCTTCTTTCCTTTCTTTTCTTTTATTCTTTTTCCTTTATACTCACTGCCCTAGGCTTGCACTTTTGAAATAAATTGTTAGTGACTTAATCCTCATCTTGGGCTCTGCTTCCTAGAAGACCAGGACAAGACACGATTTAATTAGGCTTTCCCTAAAGATCATGAAACATGAGACAAACTTTCCAAACTCATGAATGCCTATTTAAATTAAATTAAAGTCTTCAAGTACAATAGTTCTCCCTTATCTGCAGGGGATATTTTCCAAGACCCCTAGTGGAAGCCTGCCCCATAAATAGTATTGAACCCTATGTATATACGATGCTTCTTTCCTATCCACACAGACCTTTTAACTTAAGAGAAGCACTCGACGGCTTCTCTTTGGCATATCTGAACTGCAGCATCACTACTATTGTGCTTTGGGTCCACTATTAAGTAAAATAAGTGCTACTTGAACACAAGCACTATGTTACCACAACAGTGGATCTGATATCTGAGACAGCTGCTAAGGGACTAACATGTGGGTAGCGTCCACTGGACATGCTGGACAAAAGGATGATTCACATCCCAGGTGGGAAGGAGTGGGGAAGTGGGAGATTTCATCACACCACTCAGAACGGTGTGCAATTTAAAATTTATGAGTTATTTATTTCCCCTATTTTCTATTTAATCTTTTCAGGCTGTGGGTAACCTAAACTGCAGAAAGCAAACCTGGGGTGAAAGGGGACTACTGTAATGGTAAGAATTAGTCTTAAATGTAAACTATACGAGATATACGTGGAGGGAAAGTTTTTAAATAAACACCATAGACTTGCCCTCTTTTTCATAGATTTTGCTCTCGCTGAACTTCATATGTTTTCAATCACTACTTCACCTTGGCTTTTCATGAAGGATGAAATCCTACTATAATCCCTCCTCTTCTAAAACAATGATAACAAATGCACTCACTTCTGCAGGCAGCAGGCTTGTTGAAATCTCTATTTTTTTCAAACAATGCAAGAATCCTGAATTTGGAATGAGGATTTGAGTCCTGGCTGCTTAGTTTACTGAATGTATAAAATGCAGAAATTGCTTTCAGAAAAGGTGAGGAAATAAGGCTCAGGGAGCATTAACCTGTGTAAAACAACACCAAAATTTAGACTTTTGCCTAGTATCAAACAAATGGCTTTTATCAGATTTTCTTACAAAGCCTGCCCCAGTGTCTACAAATGTCACCCTACATATGCCTCCTTTGACTAATAGGTCATCAGCTCTCGTCAGTGTCTCTCTTGCCTTCCCAACCAGGTTGTAGGGGCTTGTGGGCAGGTTCGCTTAGCCTTTTGTGATTCTCCCACAGTGCCCATCAGGGTGTCTTTTTAAAATCAGACATCTGGTAATGGTTGATTTATTATTGGAATGACTCACACAGTCAATACTGACACTCACTGAGAAACCTTTACTGTCCTTTCTATGTCTGCATAGTGATCAGAGACTGAGCTATTCAACAATACAAAGAAGTCTCCGCAGCCTGACTTTGACATGTTTCTATTCCGTTCTGAAGATCCCCTGGACATGACCAAGTGGGGGATCATAGGATACAACTCCAGGTGCAGGAAAATGTTCTGCATGCTTGAATGTCACCTGCGCCTAGTGGAAAGGGAGAGCCGAGTGGCTACATGGGTTTCCTGAGGGATGTTCCTTTGCCGGGGTCCAACCCCAGCGGGTCCAGGGGTCCCCAAAGGTGTGGACGGAGTTGGCGAAGAAGGAATGACACGGAGACAGCCTTCAGTTGATCAGCAGCCTAGCCAGGATCTCTAGCCAGGATCTCCAGCCAAGTTCTGGTCTGGATCTCCAGAGAGGTTCTGCTCTGGATCTCCAGCCAGGTTCTGTGTCCATGTTGTCTTGCTAGGTTCTCCAGCCAGGTTCTCCAGGTTCTCCAGCCAGGTTCTGTAGCCAAGTTCCCTCGCTAGGTTCTCCAGCCAGGTTCTGTCCAGGTTCTCCAGCCAGGTTCAGTCACCAGGTTCTAGTCAGGTTCTCTTGCCAATTTCTGTAGTCAGGTTCAGTCCAGGATCTTTTGCCATGTTCTCTCGCTAGGTTCTGTCTCTAGGTTCTGAGGCCAGTTTCTGTCCAGGATCTTTTGCCATGTTCTCTCCAGCGAAGTTCTTCTGTCTCTAGAGAACGTTCTGTGTAGGTTCTGTGCCTAGGTTCTGTCTCTCTCGGTTCTGTCTTCTTACATCTGTATTTATACCAGTTGATTCCAATCCTATCAATCTCTATTTCAAAGATTAGGGCGTTTCTTATCTCCATTCCAGGGAGTAAAGATTATGTAGCTTAAGCATGATTGTTCGTAGTTAAAGTGATTAATTTCCCACCTGGCACTTAGTTAAGAGGTTTTTATTCCCTCCCTAACTTCAGGGGAAAATCCCTACCTGGGGAAACAACCTTTCTCAGAGACCTTGGTTAAAACACATAGTGCCAAGAAGGTGAGCAAACATATTAAGAACAGTATGCCATATATGCCAGGTCCCTTGAAACAGCAAGCATGGACCGGCTCCCGGCATTCCTTGTCTTGTTATATGACACAAACTCTTCCAGAGGACATCCTCCTTTCGCTTTATAAAAGTTGGCCTGATGGCCTAGAGAACTGAAAAGAATATGTATTTGCCATTTTTTTTTTTTATTTCTCAAAAATAGTAATTTAAATCATATTAATCTCAGGTGATATTTACCTTGGTTAAAGCGTGCATGTTAAAGCAGATGGTTTTCTTCTAGTCAAAGTGGGATTGATAGATAAGTTTTAAAAATAGTCAGATAAGCCTATCTTGCACATCAAGCTATAAAAATAGAAGGCAGGTCTATGCTTGACAGATTCCAAAGATAGTCTTTGGTATGATTAGCTAATACTCACGGTCCTGCAGGTCTCTTTAATATTAATGAACCACTGATGTCAACGTGAGAAACTGTGTAATGAGCATGGGAGCTTATAAGTATAATCACCCAGGCAGCAGTAAGATTTACTCTTTGGATTTTTCAGTAATTAGAGAAATACTCATGAATAAGCATATGTTAAAATACATCCATTTTATAAGATATACTAGTAGTGTTGCATGAAGGCTAGAACAAGAAAGATAGACGATTGTTCCAAATCAGGAGTTGTTACTTTCCCTGGACTTGCTCCTTGGTCAATAGTTTGAGAATGTATCTATCTCTACTACAAGGCATCCAATAACTTCTAAATCAAGTGCCCAGAAGTGGTGAAATCTGTTACTCTCTGCATTACATCCAGGGATACCCCTTCAAGCCATGTGGCAGGATAAATTATTGGATTATGATGTTCTAAGTATTCACTGCTGATGAAGAGTCAGAAAGAATGAGATTCATTTGGATTTTATATTCTCTTCATGTCTCTCATACTCCCACTCTCATACATCAGGGTTGTTTGCAGGCCTACATCAGAAGTTGCTTAAAGACATTCTCCTCCTTGATTCTGAGGAAGGCTAAATTATTTGAATTTTTTACTAGGAATCCCTTTGGAGGGAGGGAGAGTGGCAAAGCCCACAAGGTTAGTTCAGGCACCTTCTGAGTAGCCCTACTGTATGCTCCAACCAACTAAGCCACCCAGCCAAAGCTATACATATTTTTAATAAAAATATCATCTTGGGCCCTGGATGGGTAGCTCAGTTGGTCAGCATGTTGTTCCATTACGCCAAGGTTTGGGTTTGATCCTGGTCAGGGTACATACAGGAAACAGTCAATGAATGCATAAATAATTGGGAAACAAATCAGAGTTTCTTTACTTTTCTCTCTTTCTCCCCTTCCTCTCTCTAAAATTGAAATAAAATCATCTTTCTTTACAAATTGTTTTCACAGCTGTTTTGTTTCTCTTAACCTACTATGGTGTTTCCTTGTGAATAAATAAACCTATTTGTACATCATAATTTGTAATGATTAAACAGTATTCCATCCTCCCATATAGTAAAAGGGTAATATGCAAACTGACCCTAACAGCAGAATGACTGGGAATGACTGGTCACTATGACACACACTGACCACCAGGGGGCAGACCCTCAATGCAGGAGCTGTCCCCTGGTGCTCAGTGCGCTCCCACAGGGGCGCTCTGCTCAGCCACAAGCCAGGCTGATGGCTGTCAGTACAGCAGTGGTTGTGGGAACCTCTCCCACCTCCTCAGCAGCACTAAGGATGTCTGACTGCAGCTTAGGCCTGCTCCCTGCTGGCAAGTGGACATCCCCCGAGGGCTCCCCGGCTGCCAGAGGGATGTCTGATTGACAGCTTAGGCCCATTTCCCCGGAGAGCAGGCCTAAGCCAACAGGTGGTCATTCCCCGAGGGGTCGCAGACTGGGAGAGGTCACAGGCTGGGCTGAGGGACCCCCCCCCCCTCCGAGTGCACAAATTTTTGTGCACCGGGCCTCTAGTATGGCTATAAAATGTTATATTTATTATTATAAATATATTTAAAATAATATATTATGTTCATAATAATATGCTTATTATAAAGGAATTTATGAATTGATACATATCTGCAGATTTGTCTGATTATCTATAATAATAAAAATGTAATATGCTAATTAGACAGGACGTCCCTCCATATGTCCTTTCAGACAACCTTCTGGACGAAGCTGGGGCTGCGAGGGAAGCCCAGGTCCTGGGTGCCTGTGGCCAGAGGGAAGCCCAGGTCCCAGGTGCCAGAGGGAAGTCGGTGCAGACAGCCCAGAAAGGAAGGCTTACTCTTGCACAAATTTCATGTATCGGGCCTCTAGTCTTAAAATAATTGTAAAGAATATAAAAATAATTATTATAAAAGTAATTTTAAAATTAAAATAACATTTTATCTTAAAATAAATTTATACTTGTGGTCTTTGCTCATAAAGATACATGTTTTAAGTTTTGATATATATTGCTGAAAATTTGCCCAGAAAATCCACCAGTGCATATTCAACTCCAAAGTGTATACATTTACCTACTTCCCCACATCATTAGCTTTAACTGGGCATATTCTTTACATCTTTTCCAAACTGATAAGGAAAAAAATGGTACCTCTTGGTTTAACTTATATTTCTTTACTTACTAGTGAGGTTGACCTTCTTTTATCAAGTTTGTGGGACAAATGTAGATTAAATTTTAAAATTTGGTTGATTTTGGGTAATGCAGGCTATAGCAGCGGATTTCACCAGTTCTAAGGAGGCTCCCTGTACCTCTCCTAATTGCAGCCCCCACCCCTAAGGTAACTGCTTTCATCATTTCGGTGATAATTGGTATCTTGCTCTTTTTATGGTTATACCACTTCTGTGGACATTCATAAACAATAGAAAATTCTTTGCCTGTATTTGAGCTATACATGAAAAAAATAGAACTGCATACTTCCTTCTGTGGCTAGCCTGTTTGGCTCAATATTGTGTGTATTGGTTCACTGGTGGAACCGCTGTCCATGAAGGAGAAAGGGAGACAACTTCAGTGAGAGTGAGGACTCCCTACCGGCTTAGCAAAAACTTTCCTGGATCTGCACGGAAGTCAGTGATTCTTCTACCCAATTCTTCCTGCCTGTCTTCTTCATGCAGTTTGACCTGCATTGTGGTCCAAAGGTTCTCCCCACTTGTACTCATGTCCTAGGGTTCCTGTAACAAACTGCCACAAAGGTGGTGGCCTCAAACAATAGAAATTGTCTCACAGATCTGGCGGCTGAACGTCTGAAATCAAGGTGTCAGCAGAGCTGTGCCCCCTCCTAAAGCACTAGGGGAACAATCTTCCCTTGTTTCTGTCACCTTCTGATGGCTCCACGAGTTCCCTGGTTTGGGGCTACATAATTCTAATCTTTGCCTTTGTCTTCACATGCCCTTCTCCTTCTCTCTCCCTCAAATCCCTTTGTCTTTCTCTTATAAGGATACCTGTTATTGAATTTCGTTAGGGATAACCTGCATAATGTAGGGCAGAGATGGTGAACCTTTTGAGCTCGGCGTGTCAGCATTTTGAAAAACCCTAACTTAACTTTGGTGCCGTGTCACGTATAGAAATTTTTTGATATTTGAAACCATAGTAAAACAAAGACTTATATTTTGATATTTATTTTATATATTTAAATGCCATTTAACAAAGAAAAATCAACCAAAAAAATGAGTTCGCGTGTCACCTCTGACACGCATGTCATAGGTTTGCCATCACTGGTGTAGGGCAATGTCATTTCAGATCCTTAACTTAATTACATCTGCAAAGACCCTTATTTCAAATAAGGATTCTGAGACATGGACATATTCTTTTGGGGCTCACCAGTGAAGCCATCATTCAATCACCTCCCTCCCCTTTATCCTTTATGTGTGGTACCTCTAATATATCTATGCATGTCTGATCTCATTTTAGCATCTGCTTATTTATTTATTTATTTAATCCTAACCTGAGGGTATTTTTCCATTGATTTTTTTTAAGAGAGAGTGGAGGGGAGAAAGGAGGGGAGGGGGAAGTGAGAGACATCGCTATGAGAGAGACACATTGATTGGTTGCCTCCTGCAAGCATCCTGATTAGGCCAGGGATTGACCCTGCAACTGAGGTATGTGCTCTTAACTGGGAATAGAACATATGCCCTTTTGGTCCGAAGGCTGACACTCTAATCACTGAGCCAAACCAGCCAAGGCACACCTGCTTCTTGAAGGACGTGAACCAACACAAATTACTGAGCAAAACAAACAACTATTGCATTTAGGAAAGGCCTTAGGGAGTGATGTTCTTAGACTGATTCAGGTCAGACCTCATGAGGGAGCGGAGGAAGGAAGTTAGATTGGGTAGGAAGAATTTTACACTGAGGTGAGGGGCCAGTAAAGATGTGCCCATTAAAGGAGTTCTGCGTCTCACAGGCAGATGCTGCTGTAGTACAGCAGCTGCGCTCAGTCATTAGCTGGGTGCAGCAACCCAGGCAAGGGTGGCCTAAGCAAGAGTGTGTGCAGTATGTGGGACGGCCAATTAAGCATGCTCTCTGCAGCAAAATATTCCAGAAGCTTCCTTTCATGGCCAGCACAGTCTACCCCTTGCTCTGCACAGATCTACTTTTCTACCCAGCAGAGACTTAAGAGGGGCAGGTTATCTCTTAAAGATAGACCAGAATAAGTCCCTGTCACTGGAGTTGGCCTCAGGGCCACATCTGGTATTCATCCCCCACTCCTATCCATTATAAATTCCCATCATCCTCAGCTGTTATCTCAGCAGGTCCCAATTGGTGGCTTACCTTTGGAAGGTGTGATTCAAACCTTCATTCCTGAGGGATCTGAGCCCTTGGTGATCATACCCTTCTCAGACCAGGATCACTGCACAAGTGCATCCTATATAATAAAAGCCTAATATGTTAAGTGTTCGTTCATCCAGTTGGCCATTCAACCAATCAAAGCATAATATGCTAATGATATGCTAAGGCCACTCAAGCATGACGTGTACTGACCACAAGGGGGCAGATGCTCTGACCCATTGATTGCTCTGGGGTCCAGCCAATCAATAGGAACTGAGCTAGATGGGCCGGACACACCTTGGAGCCTCCCACGGTCCCTCTTCACCAAGGGGCAGACGCAGGAAGCTGAGTGGTAAGGAGCTGCGAGCAGGCGGGTGGTAAAGAGTGAGGGATCCCAGGCTGTGAGAAGGATGTCCGACTGCCAGCTTAGGCCTGATCCTCCCTCTCAATGCACCAGGCCTCTAGTTCATAATATAACGGTGCAAGGAAGAATTACCCTTCAGTTGGTTCCCTGACCCATGTATTCTTCCTGTGAGGACATAGTGCCATATGGAGGTCTCTGATTTAGTGTATCTACTGCACCATGAAGGACTGATACTCCAATTTTCAGAGTGCTGCCTCTGAGCTAGCACTTTAGCCTTGTCCTTAAAATGTCATTCTTGTTCTCTTTGAGGCTGGTTGCTTCTCGATGGTCTGGTGTGTGCTATAGCCAGTGGTGATGGGCATACACCCCTATTTCATTGTCAAGAAGGTAAGTGTGCAATAGTCTCCATTTACCCATCCTTCACGATTTATTTTCTGCTTTTTGTGCCTTAATCTATGTCACAGGAGGTTAACTGTTTGGTATGGTATCACCAGGTTGGATTCAGGCAATGGGAATAGGGTGGGCGGGGAGAAGCAGCATGAAATTGAAGGGAAAGTGAAGAAAACATTTAGAATACATTTTTCTGCCAGAATTTCCTGCTTTGCTACAAAAATTATGCATGACTGTGTCCCTCAGGGTGACAACACTTTCCCTCAACATTTTCCTTAAGCTTGCCCATAATTGGATACCATGTTGTGTGGGTCTCAAGCCTGTGATTCTCAGGACAGGAAAGGCAAAACCATGCATATGATAAGTGGTTATCCCTGTGAGGGCAAACCACAGGCAATTCCAGGACAGAAGGGGTCCAAAGTAGTCAACTTGCCACCGAGTGGCCAGTTGGTCTCTTTAAGGGATACACCATATTGGGGGATCAAATTGGTTTCTTTTGCTAGAAGGTTAGGCATTCAGAGGCAGCAATAACTAGAATGACTTTGGTAAGTGAAAGTCTATTGGGCCCACATGCATCTTCCACTCCATTTATGGCCAATCATGCCAGTTCTGAGGTGGTTGATGATGTCATGGGCTGGGTCATTTTGTATTTGTAGTTATTTACTGCCTCTTCTCTCTGGGGTGTGTCAACACGTGGCACAAAAACCTCTACTCTTTGTGCTCCCTGCCATATGGCCATTCCGATGCTTCTTTCCCAGGCCTTCCTGCCTGAAGAATGTAGTAAAATAGCATCCATTTGGATGAGCAAAGGTAAGAAAAAGGAAATTCTAGTCTTATACAAAGTTGAATAGTTCAAGAGACTATTACAAACATAATAACATAGATTGGTAAGTTTGATTAAAGTTGTGATTACTTAAGATTTAGAAATCTCATGTTTTTTTATTCTTAGAAAGTATCGCCAACATTATGTCAAAGGTAAAAAAAGAGATGGGAAATATTTCCTGGGTAGTTACTAGGCTTGAGTCCTCATTCTAGCGAGTCACTGTCAACCCAGGCACAGGAATGAACAAGACAAAACCAGAGCAGAGTATGAAGCCATAAGAAGTGTGTGAAGCCACAGAAGATATGACCTGAATTTGAGGCAAAGAACTCTCAGTGGGAACTGCCAAATGAAAGCAAGAAGGATTAGCCCACTGTTTTAAACCTCTCTCTACTTACCGGCTAGAATAGGAGTCTTCTGGGCTTTTGGAGTATGGAAGCTTCTGGTTTGAGGAATATGCCATAAGGGATCCTGCTAAGGGCCTTATGAAAAGGCACAGTTGGAGCAAAGAGCCTGCTGACAGTTGAGATTTGAATTTCAAATGCAGGAACTTTGGAAAGAAAAACAGTCTTAGCGCGACATAAATTGCTTCCAAACACTCAAAGACACAGCAGAAAGGGCAACAGAAAACCCCATGAGGCAAAATAATTTTGATAAGCTGTTACAAAATTCTATTCTCTTTTTTGCATCCCTCATGTCCCCACCCCCACCCCTTTCAAGTAACCAAAAGAAGCAGTAAAATTAATTGAAACTGTGTAGGAAGTTCCAAGAAACTGAGCAAGGAGATATATTTGAAAACTAGATGCCATGACTTAATCAACAATCTCCATTGGGGAAATCTCCCCTGTGGAGAGAGAAGTTGATAACTGAGTGTGAAGTCAGGCAGTCAACCAGTATATATTTAACTTGTAAAGATGGAAGCTGTGTCCTGTTAGGCATAGCTTTAAAATTATGCCTAAAGGTCAAATAAGGTGCATCCATAGCAATTAATCACCCCATGTTTTGTCATCAAAACCTTCACTTTAAGCCTGGAAAAAGAATCCACTGGAACTTCTGTGTGGCTGGGGTCTGAGGAGTGTCACTGTGTGTGTACATTTACATTTACATTTGCATCTACATCTACATCTTCATCTATATCTACATCTACACCTACACTTGCATCTACACCTACCTCTACCTCTACCTCTACCTCTACCTCTACCTCTACCTCTACCTCTACCTCTACCTCTACCTCTGCATCTTCATCTACATCTGTTAGAGGCAGAAACAGAATATTGAAAACTAAGTATAATGATAAGAAACTAGAGGACCAAGGCACGAAAATTTGTGCAAGGGGCTTGGCCCCTGCAGCCCCGGCTGCTTCGGCCCTCACAGCCGCCACAGCCCCAGCTTCGTCTGGACTGTCGTTCCGCTGTTCAGCCGTCCGGTCTAATGAGCATATTATACTTTTATTATTATAGATATTAATCATGTTCTGTTAACCATGATGCTTCTGTTCTGATTAGAAAGCACATTTTCACTTGGCTGGAAGTTGTATGCCCTGGGACATGGGAGCTAACCACCGGAATGCAGTCCACCCTCCTGTCCTGAGAACTGCGTATCATTATGAAAAGATTTACAGCCTCATGGCGGAGACAGTCTAGTCCTGGAAGCACCTGCTCTTTACAATTCCCTATTAACTGGAATCTGGTCCTTGGGCGCCTGGGGCCCCCGCCCTCTGTACCCTCCAACCTGCATGACTTGTAACCTGTAATGATTATCCAGTGCCCACTTTCCCACACCTGTAATTCCTACTTTCCCATGTAATCTTTGTCTTTCTACCCAATATAAACAGCTGGCTTATAGTGGGGTGTGGAGCAGATTTTTGTGGATGACCTGCTGCTCTCCCATACTGCCGGCCTTATTGGAATAAACGCTCATATATGATTCAACCCTGTCTCTGCTTAATTGACTAAAGTAGTGACAGGCAGCCCAGACCCCTTGGTTGTCTGGTTACACTTATACCTATACCTATATCTATATCTTACATGCCTTGAAACCATTAGAAAGTTAATTCTTTTTATAGAAAGGAAAATACAATTTTGTGAGGCACATCTGAGGAAACAAGTAAAATGAGTTTGCTTTAGAATAGATTTGAAATGCACAGGAGGATCGCTGCTTTCCCAGGCCTGTTTTCTTTGCACTTAATGTATCCTACTGGTGACCCAGTCAAAGAGCAAATGTTGGATTCCTGGATCTCAGGCTGCAGACCTGCTATTCTACCAGGGAAATAGGTTCTCATCGTCCTATTATGGAAGCCAAATTGCTTCATCCCTAGAAGCCAGATTTCAACAGCTAGCAGTGGGGAGCCCATACAAAGTTGTAATTTGCAATCTGAATCTAATTTCAAACCTCATCTAAAAAATGATAATTAATATATTGAAGAAACTCCCTATACCATTAGCTAGCTTTCTCCCAAATTCTTTAGAATTTATGGGTAGTCAATTTCATAAAGAAAATTAGAGTTTAATCACTGTTTCACACATTCTTTTATTTTGAATATACTAACCGTGGTAAATACTGGTGAAGATCCACTGTGCATGTTAAGAAACAATCCATCACATTATCCAAAGGAATGAGTACTTTTAGAATTTTACCAGCTTAAGAAAAACATTTGTGCCTTTTAATAAAAGTGAAAAATGTGTGTGAATTCATCCTTAAAACAGACCGGTAGGAGAGCACTGTACCAAAGTGAGATTGGATTTAGGGGCTGTCATTCCCGTCGACGGAGAGAACGACGTATGTGAGAAAGGTCACACAGATCTAAGCTTTGGCTCTGCTCACCCACATACACCCCTTTCTAAAGCTGAATTAATGAGCTGGCTACTGTCTCCAGCTTCCCAACCATAACAAGCTCACAGTGGAGTGAAGGAAAAGAGCAAGGGAAATTCACAACTTAGAAATGTCCTCCTGTAACTTGAAAGGAGCTCCGTAGGCAAGACAAGATCAGGATATTATTAGACAAATAAACACACCTCCCTTCAGCAGTGGAGCTTGGAAGTGAGGGTACAGGGCCAGCCTCCTCAAAAAGAAAGTGGCAAACAATATTGAAACCCCTTCTTTTCAACTGCTGCACTTCCTATTTGACTTCTGGAGCTGTTAACAAATGAGAATCGGTCAGCTTGTGTTTTTTCTCCCACTACATCTCCCCAGCCTCGGCTGAAAGTACAAGCAAAAAGGCTGAGAAATGATCACAAGTTGGGCAGACGGCAGGAACTGAGTCTGAATAATTGACCAGCTGTTATCCAGTCTGGATAACTAAAGCCTGAAGGACACATACCACGGGAGAGATCTTGGGGGTCCGAAACTTACACAATTTGGCCCGGGGGGCCAGGGGGTGTTCTTTAAGGAAAAGAAACCCATTTATGAAATCAATAATAAGTATGAAAGTGCTTATTGAGAATGAGAAATCACAGAAATTACAAATTTGTAAAAGTTGAGAAATACTTTTGCATCTAGGGCTTGTCATGTCTCTATTCAATTGCTGCACTAATTCTTGTCTGCTCTCACCAGCAGCAGAGAGGCTGTTGTGAGGACCAGCTACATAATTTGCAGGGCCCAGTGCAAAATGACACGCCACAGTCCCTTCATAAAAAATTAAGAATTTCAAGATGACAACAGCAGCATTAAACCAAGCTCTGGGCCCTTCTGAGTGTAGGGCCCTATGTGACTGCACAGAGTATATACACATGAAGCCGATCCTAGTTGCATTACAAATTACAGAAAAATGACATAAATAATACACTATTTTTATTAATTATGGACCCACCTCTATGATATGTTCTTCCTACATTTATTTTGCTGCAAACTCTTTGATGGCCACTTCATATGATGACTATTTTGTATCTTTTTCAATAGAGAGACATAAAAAATAATTGTCTTCCTGTTAACATGTTTAATTGAAATTTGCCTTTTTTTTTATTATTGTCAGCTTAGAACAGTTTCTCTCAGCATCACAACTCATTACTGTTTATATTTCAGGATTGTTGTTAAATTAGGGGAAATCACTGCTAAGTTTCTTTCCCACAGGAGCTGTGAGATTTGTTTTGGTGTGCCACCTGCACACTTCTGGTGCCAGACTCTCTAGGACACATTCACATCACAGTATAACCTTCTCTCTGTCATGACCCTGGGGGAGTTGGTCTAGAGGTGGGTGGTGGGAGATTCCTCGAAGCCATTCCTTCAGAAGCACAGCTAGCAATAATATGGAAGTGCTATCTCAAACTAAATGATGCCCAAACTTACGTTTCTCTTGCCTGGATTCCAAAGATACCCAGGGCCCCAACACCAACAGACAAGGAGGGAAAATACGATGGAGGGTGGGAAGTCGAGGTGGAAAAAGAAAGAGCTCAGAGCTGATTGTTGTTAAAATATCTCACTTTTGCAAATTTTATAACATGTGATATGGATAGGGCCTGTGTAAGCTTAACCCTCATTAGCCTCCTAGTAAATCTACTTCTAACGGTAAAACACACCACATGGACATCTGGCAATCTACCCAGTCGGAACAAAACATTATGCCAGCCACAGAGGAGAGCTATGGAGCTGGCAAAGACAGAGGCTGGGCAAATGGTGACTATTATCTTTGCTGGAAGACAGGTGACTTTTAAATTCTGTGCCCTTTTGTGTTTTTAGGTGCATGTTTCCACTTAGGTAAGAAAGCAGACAGCAATGGCCTGATAGATAATGAAACTCGTTGTAAAGTAAGACAGATGAAAAGAGGCTATTCACTGATTTGAAGTAAATGGCCACTTCTGGACAGATCATTTGGCATTTATTCCTAAAGAGGTGCTTGTACATTTATGATAAAAAGTGCTTCCCAGAAAACTAAAGTTCTGTTCTGAAAAGAAACATTTTATTCACACCTTTATTGGGCTGAAATTATAATAACCAACATTGCACCTTGGAAAAATACCTAATTTGGCAATGCCCACTTCATGTCATCTAGACAATAGGTACTCAGAATTTTATAGAGCTTAAGAGTCAATGCGGTTCAAACTTCGGTTTCACAATCCAAGTTCGAGAGACAAATAAGACAATAGGCCATAAAACAGAGGGAAGAGACTGGGCTGATATGCAGCAGTGCTGACTGTGTCTTTAGAGTCAACTTTCGATTCTTTATGCCAGAGAGAGGAGCACTGACAAAGAAAATGGAAAATTGGATAATGTGTCCAGATGGCCAGGACCAAAGCCTCGCTCTCTGGGGCAAATCTGACGGCTTCTTTTTCATGCTCATCCTTTTTGATCTCTCAGACACCTCCGAGACTGCTGAACTCGTTTCCTTCTTCAACTTTCTGTCTTCGACTTTGCCGTCCCCACACTCACTTTAACTCCTCTGTTGGCGAGCTTTCTGTTCCCTCCTCCTCCCTCTGCTCTCCTCTATGCTTTTTCCTTGGCCCTTTCACTTTCTCTCAACATCCTCCACACCAGATTCTCTCCCTCCAGCCCCCATCTCTTCTCCCTCTAGTCTCATCTGACTGACCCACTGGCTTTTCACACCCCAGCATGCCTGAGGTCTTCCTTCTGCTATTGCCATCCCAATCCTCTTCCTCCCCCTTTTCAAAGCCTTGGGGTCTTCTCTGACTGTTCCAATCTCTACTTCTGAAATCTCCCTCTCATCTCTCTTTTTCTCTCCATCTCTAATAGCATCATCTTAGTTTAGGCCCTCATCACTGCCTCACTGATTAAAAAACACACATACCGATCTCCTAATTCATTCTCTCTGCTTTAATCCCCACCCTTTAAAACTATTTATTTTAAAATAGCAAGATTAAATTATTTAATCTTTTAGATATGTCCTCTAAGTACACTTAGAATATTAGACTCCACTGCTCAAATGCCGCTCACAGCTCCCCACTGCCACATTTCATAAAGTACAAAATTCCTTGGTATAACCTTTGGGGCTTTTCATAATTTGATTCAACACCCCTTTCCAGCATGGTGCCATACAACTCTTCCTCACTCACACCTTGACTTAGTGGAGGAGGAAGAAAGGAAAAATGTACATCACAAGTGCCCATGGGGACAATTGAGGCCTGACCAAATTTTGTATTTCCCCCAAAGCACCAACAAATGTTTTGATGAGAGATTTAATGAGAAAGAACATGTAGCTAAGTTAATGGCTAAGGAAATGAACAGAGGGGCAGGGCCAATAATGAGCACAGATGCTCTTAAATGGAAGGAGCTGGATACACAGGCTGTCCTCACCCATGGAATGTGAAAAGCCCTTGGAAAAAGCAACGCTGCAGTGAGTGAAGGCAGACTTTGCGAATGTCCCTCGTTCTTGGAATACCAGAATCTTATACAAAGTATGATTGGTAGACTAACAATTTCTGCCTTTCTTTAGGAAAGACAGGAAAATGCCCGAGAATACCTACCCTGAAATGCTTTCCCTAGATCTCTATTATCTCCTTCTTTGCACTGATATTTTATGTCATCTCTTGTGGAAAGCTAATTTTAAGGCCGTTTTCATCACATTACTTTTTTTTCTCAGAAGGAGATCTGATCATTTGGGGACATAAAAGGAAGTGAGGGAAATGCATTAGGCAAAACTAAGGCTAGGATATTGGGAAAAAAAGGCACTATAATACAACGCAGGCAAAAGTCACTTTTCTTAAATTATTTTTCCTGTTAACTTATTGAAGAAGAGATACAAGTCAATATGTATTCTATTCTTAAATACTCAAACCCTATTTTGTTTTACCTGATCTATTACATCAATTACATTTTGTAACAAAGTTTATTTCTAACAACTGATAGCTATTAGGAATGTTTTTAATAAATGAAATGTTTTAAATAAACACTGCCTTTATAATTATTCAAAGTATGTGCATACATTTTGGGGGGACACCTTATACATGTTCACACATTTTCACACCATTCAAAGGAATAAGAGGATTGAGGCCAATTTAAAGTTATTTAAAATCTACCAATATATTTTTTCAACTGATAATAACTTCTCTTAGTTTTAAATATATTGGCTAAAATATATTGAATAAAATAAAAAGTGATAACAATAGATACATGTAAGAAATGAAGTAGAAAGAGTTTTAGGAGAGGACATTTTGGTGTAATTTAATTGAATGAAAGAGATTTTATCATTTTGAAAAGCCATATATATATGCGTTCAAAGTTAAAATATAGTGTGATTAATTGAATTAAAATAAGTCTCATTAAAAAATTTTCAGAGTTAATCATCTAAATATCTTAAAATACTTTCAAAATTAAGAACACTAAAGTAGCGTATAATTATTTAGACTTTTTAACCACAGAAAATTAGTTTACCAACATTAATTAAGTCTCCTACTGCCATTAGAAGTAAATTAAGAATATTATTAAATTGGTTTTACAAATGGCTAAATTTAGACAGAAATATCAAGTGAATTTCTCAGGATTACAGCCAAGTCCATGGAAACTGGAGCCTGTGGGTTTTAACTTATATTTGTATCTTTCTAATGATCATTAAAGAGTGCCTTCTCCTAAGCATACCAGTTAATGATATTAGTGACATAAAAATTTTTACAAGGTATCTTACTTTTGAGAATCAAGTTTCTTCTGATTAACTTTTACAAAATATTTAAGAAGAGCAAAAAACACTATATTTCTCATGCAAAGTAATAAAAATATTTATAAAATCATTTAGATACATAAAATAAAATAGCTTTTATGAGTGAAAGAATAGAAAATACTGATTAGTATAAGAATAGGTGAAATTGAAGACAAACATTAAGGAAAGCCATGACTCATTTCCTTTTGATTCTCCCTGTCCTTGAGTATCATCAGCACATGCTTTTTATCCTGGTTTTGAGCTCTTTTATAGTTTCTCATCACTTGGGGATTCCTTTTCTGTCTTTCTGCCCAAGCTATGATTTACCATACTATTTTTTAAAGACTTTATTGTTTTAGAACAGTTTTAAGTTTGCAACAAAATTGAAAGGGAGATACAGAGATTTCTCATACGTCCCCTGCTCCAGACATGCATGCACAGCTTCCCCATTATCGCATCACTCACCAGGGTGAGACATGTTTTACCAAAGACAAACCTATACTGACACGTCATAAAAGTCCGTAGTTTACCTTAAGGATCACTCTTGGTGTTATACAGTCTATGAATTTGGACAAATGTCTGATGACATATATCCATCATTATATCAGACAGAATAGTTTCACTGCCCTAAAAATCCTCTGCGCTCTGCTTATTCATCTCCCCGCCCCTGACTCCCCATTCCAGCATCTCTGGCAAGCACTTATATTGTTGTTGTCTCTATAGCTTTGCCTTTTCCAGGATGTCATATAATTGGAATCATACAGTACGCAACCCTTTCAGATTGACATCTTTCACTAAGTAATATGCATTTAAGGTTCCTCCATGTCTTATCATGGCTGGATAGCTCATTTATTTTTAACACTGAATAAATATGCTATTGTCTGGATGTACCACAGTTTATTTATCCCTTCACATACTGAAGGACATCTTTTGGTTGCTTCCAAATTTTGAAAATTATGAATAAAGCTGCTATAAACATCCTTGTGCAGGTTTTTGTATAGACAAAGTTTTCAACTCCTTTGGGTAAATACCAAGGAGTGTGACTGCTGAATCATATTCTAAGGGTATGTTTAGTTTTTCAAGAAACTGCCAAACTCTTTTCCAAAGTGGCTGTACCATTTTGCATTCCCACCAGCAATGTGTGAGAATGCCTGTTGGTTCCCATCCTCTCCAGCACTTGGTGCTGTAAGTGTTCCAGATTGTGGCCAGTCTAATATGTACACAGTGGTAGCTCACTGTTGCTTTAATTTGCATTTCCCTGATAACTTATGATGTGGAGCACCTTTGACTATTTTTTGATGTCAGTACATCTCCTTTAGTCAGGTGTCTGTTAAGGTCTTTGGCTCATTTTTTAATTGAGTTCTTTGTTTTCTTAGTGTTGAGTTTTAAGAGCTCCTTTTCTACATTGGAGAACAGCCCTTTGTTACATACTAGAGGCCTGATGCACGAAATTTGTGCAAGAGTAGGCCTTCCTTCCCCTGACTGCTGGCACCCAGGTCCTGGGCTTCCCTCACAGCCCCAGCTTAGTCCTGAACGTTGTCTGGAAGGATGTCCAGTCTAATTAGCATATTATGCTTTTATTATTAGAGATTTCTTTTGAAAATACTTCCCCCCATTCTGTGGCTTGTCTTTTTATTCTCTTGACAGTATCATTTGCAGAGCAATAATTTTTAATTTTAAGGAAGTCCAGTTTATCAATCATTTCTTTCATAGATCAAGTCTTTACTGTTGTATATAGGTTTTGTCCTATGTTATCATCTATGATTTTTATAGTTGTGCATTTTACATTTAGATCTATGATCCATCTTGATTTAATTTTTGTGAAGTCTGTAAAATCTGTGTCATGGTCTTTTTTTTTTTTTTTTGTCATGTGGCTGTCCAATTGTTCCAGCACCATTTGTTGAAGAGACTACTCTTTGTTCCACTCTTGGTGTTTGGACAAATGTCTATGAATTTGGACAAATGTCTGATGACATATATCCATCATTATATCAGACAGAATATTTTCACTGCCCCAAAAATCCTCTGCACTCTCCTTATTCATCTCCCCACCCCTGACTCCCCATTCTGGCAAGCACTTATATTTTTGTTGTCTCTATAACTTTGCCTTTTCCAGGATGTCATATAATTGGAATTATACAGTACGCAACCTTTTCAGATTGACATCTTTCACTAAATAATATGCATTGCATTGCATTGGCTTTGTTTCTTTGTCAAAGATCAGTTGATTCTAACTATGAAATCTTTATTGTGTTCCATTGCTCTACTTATATAGTTTTTCACCAATACCACCCTCTCTTGGTAAAGGCAAATTTATAGTACATTTTGAAGTTGGGTAGCATCAGTCCTCCAAGTTTCTTCTCTTTCAATATTGTGTTTACTGTTCTGGGTCTTTTGCATCTCCACATAAACTTCAGAATTAGTTTGGTGATATCCATAACGTAAGTTTCTGGGATTTTGATAAGGATTGCATTGACTCTACAGATCAATTTAAGAAGAACTGATATCTTGAAAATATTGAGTATTCCTATTCATGTACATGGGATATAGTTCCATTTATTTAGTTCTTTGATTTCATTCATTGATATTATTTTATCCAGAATTTGGGGGTATTAGCATAGTTGGCCACATTGCTAAGAGTTTCCTAATTTTTCTATATTTCTTGCTTTGAGCACAATGAAGAATTGTGCCCTAATGCCTTGCTTTGATATTCAGAAGTGAAGGCAAATTATACCTGTTTTAGCCATAAGGTAAGTCCATACTCTCAGAGCTCATTAGTAGGAAGGTGAAAAGATGTGAGAGGTGGCAAAGACCCTGAAACAAAAAAGGGAGAGGAACAGGACTAGCTAGGTAACAGGAGGAAGATGCTGACATTCCCTCCGGGCTAAGCCACTCAGACCATCCAGGCAACAGCAACCCTTCTCTAAATGTACACGTAGCTATGTACTGACTCCCCCTGTTGCTTAGTATTCAATACAAGGGATAAGACAAGGGAAGGAAGTTCAGTACATCTTATTTATCTTAGATTTCTAAAATATTTAAACTTTCAAATCCATACAAATGCAGAAGATTTCAGGGTGAATTAACCTTGTGTGTTTTCTCAGTTAAGTTTATTTTTTAAAAGTCTAAATGGTGTTGAGCAGAATTAGGAAGTTTCTGGATATTTGAACACTTGTAATTTGGCATATAGATCCATGACAAAAAAGATGCCATCCTTTAGATGGTTGAAAATAATGCTGTTTCTGCAATATGTAAATCTACTCTATTATATATGAGTTATGCTTCCCTCTTTTTTAAAAATTACAGTTTACATTCAATATTGTTTTGTATTAGTTTCAGCTTCCCAGGAGTTATGCCTCTCTCTGATGCTTTGTCAAAACCAAGATTACTTATCATAATGAATATTTTATTATACAAAACAAGAGGTAATTTTTTAGTATCCATTCTTTGCATTATGTTTAAGCATGTTTTTTTGAATGTGGCAGGTATTTAAAAAATATAAACGGTACAGGTTTGAAGACGAGTCTCAAGAAAGATCTTATCTCTACTATTCTATACCATGATTCTTTACTTAAAGGCTTAAGCTTGCATAAAGGTAAAGAGAGCACCTGATTTAAGTATATATATTTGTATTGATTTTTAGAGAGGAATGGAGAGGAAGAGACAGAAACATCAATGATGAGAGAGTATCATTGATCAGCTGCCTCCCGCATGCCCCACACTGTGGATCAAGCCTGGAGCCTGTGCATGTGTGTGACCTCCTGTTTTATAGGTCGATGCTTAACCACTGAGCTATGCCAGCTGGGCAAGAAAGCACCTGATTTTTAAAATAATTTTCTTTGGGAGGGGTGCAGCATAATATACCCTAAATTGAGCAAATTCAATTCACCAGACCTTTCAAAAACAAACAAAACAGAAAAGCCACTAAGACTGTATTTGCATTCCACCGCACTGTCTCCCTGGAAACCTAGAAGACAAACGGCCTTTGTTCTCCTTCTCAATTCAGTTCAAGTTCCTCTGGGTACCCATTTTTATAACACCCTAGACCTTTGCCTTGTGGCACTTAAGCACAGTTGCAATGATATACTTATGATATTAATGTTTAATGCACCTCTAGACTAAAAAAACCACGAGCACAGAAACGGTGGTTTGTTTTGCCTTTGGTTGTTATTCCCAGCACATATCCTGGTGCCTGGCTCTTAGTAGGTACACAGTAAATATTTTTTGAAAGAACATATGAATATATTATAGAATTATAAATTGGTTGTACTATATCATGCAATAATACTTATAATTGAGACAACTTCTGATAATCACTAGAACTGACACAAATGTAAGAAATACAGCAACTTTCAGAATACAAAATTATTGACTATTACCCCAAAAACTTCACAGTTGATTTGAGATCCTTTGTGGGAACCAATTTGGCAAGGGCAATGACTGTCAACTGTTTATTTTTTTCATGTATTAATTTGACTCCTGCATTGTGTCTTTGTTTTCTTTTCTCTGTATTCAAAGTCTATTATTTGATTTTCTCTAAAGATAACTATGCAGTAACTCATGCACCTTTAAATTACTAAGCTTTTGGTAAACAAACACAGAAACAGAAAGTAAAGGGAAAAATCTATTGTATATTCTTTTTTAAAAAAATTTGGGTACGAAACTGTTGTGTGTTCTTTTTCTTTTAACATTCGAAACACTGTAGGTGCTATTTACAATTATGTATTTAACAATTTCACCTCTGCAAAATAATTTTCTTTGAGATGTTTACCTAGCAACAAAATTATAATGCTTAATCTACAGAAATCTGTCTATTGAAGCATAGCTTAATTCAATATCTAGCCCTGAAAGTATTTAGGTTTAAACCTTGAGTCATTATGGTCTCTTTATCACTATCAATAAGAACCTGTATAATTCAAATAAATAGGGAATTCTACGGAGAAAAAAATGTTTTCAAATGAGTTTCAAAATCTTACATTTGAAGAGAAATATGGAAGCTGTAATGAAAAAAATGAACACTGTCAGGTTGTAACATGCTGGGCAGATGAAAACAACATCCACTGCAATGGATGAAATTCATAACACGGAGGGTTTGGACCCAAGGATTTAACCCAGATAATTACATAATGTAAGAAAGAAGATATAAAAAAGTCTAGAAACAACAAAAAGATATTCTGAAAACAGATACCTCAACCTGATATGCAGGCTTGATACTTCTCTGAGATAATCATCTTCATCCTCCGCTGGTTCTCAGAAATATGTCCCACTATGAGGAAAGATGCAAAGAAGCTTAATTTACTCAACATTAAACTTTAAAAATTATTTATGTCTGTTACACGGGAAAGCACAATATATATTTCTTTAATGAAATGATTTATTTTAGGGAATGAAGTGACTCCTGGTTGCTATTTGTTTCCCAGGTTTCCATCAACACCGGCCAAATCACCCTAGTGGGGCTGGGGTTGAGCACTTTGATCCTGAGGCCTTTGTAGCAGGTAGCCTTCCAACAGATAGGACTAAATCATCAGCAGAAGGAGTTAGAGCAGGCTGCCCATGCCGATGCTTTGTCTCATGGCTTATTACCTTGGGAACTTGCTTGGCCAGCTTTGAAGAGATCTGAAGTTTACATAAACCAGAACAGCCTAATTTTATTGCTAAAGTTGGACAGGATAGAGGTGGTCTCTGGGGCCTGAATAAACTGGTTACAGAAATGAGGATTACTATCTGGGTTCTTGTGGGGATGGCGAAGACACTCTCAAATCTTTGGGTCAGAAAAGTCTTGGTCTCAGAAATAGTTTGCTTCGGGGCTCCCTCAGGGGAAATAACTCTCCAGGAGAGTTTGGGGTGTGGCAACTATGTGTTAAGTAGATATTTCTTAGGTCAAGGAATGCTTTTAAGGCAATTATATGAGATCTTTTTATAAAAGGAAGAAAGACTAGGGAATTATACATATCTCACAAGGATTGGATGACAATTTAATGCCTTTTGCAAGTGCTTTCAAAAGTGTCCAAGATGCAGGATGTCCAGCTGCAAGATTTTTGTTATTGTTATTAATAGCTAAGATTTTAATGAATGAAAGAATTTTTAAAATGGGCTATCAAAGGAAAATATACCTGTAGTATCTACACTAATAAAAGAGAAAAATGGTAATTGGCGTACGACGATACCCTTTTCATTGGCTAATCAGGGCTATATGCAAATTAACTGCCAACTATGATTGGCAGTTAACTGCCAACTAAGATTGGCAGTTAACTGCCAACAAGATGGCGGCTAATTTGCATATGTAGGCACAATGCAGGGAGGCGAAAGGGAAAGCAGGAAGAAGCCCCCTGCCACTGACAGTGATCAGAAACCCAGGGGGGAGCTAAGAGATGGGGGGCAGGGCAAAGGCAGCCCTGGGGCCGCCTTTGCCCTGCCCCCCAGCCATGATCAGAGAATCAGGCGCCTTTGCTGCCCTGGCCAGTGATAGCAGGAAGTAGGGGTGGAGCCAGCAATGGGAGCTGGGCACGGTCGAAGCTGGCAGTCCCGGGAGCTAGGGGTCCCTTGCCTGGGCCTAAAGCGGAGCCTACGATCGTGGGGCCGCTGCAGCTGCGGGTCCCCGCTGCCCGGGCCGGACGCCTAGGCCAGAGGCGTTAGGCCTGGGCAGGGGCGGAGCCTGCAACCACGGGGAGCTGGGGGTCCCCTGCCCAGGCCTGACACCTCTGCCGGAGGCCTCAGGCCTGGTCAAGGGGCCGATCCGGTGATTGGTGATTGGAGGGTGATGAGGGTCAACTCCTCTGGCTGAGGCATCAGGCCTGGGCGGGAGGCTGAGCCGGGGATTGGGGGGATATGATGGTCCCCTTGCCCGGGCCTGAAGCCTGGGTCAGAGGCGTCAGGCTTGGGTGGGGGGTGGAGCAAGCGATCAGAGGGAGATGGGGGTCCCCTGCCCAGGCATGATTCCTGGGCCAGAGGCCTCAGGCCTGGGCGGGGGCCAGAGCTAGTTATCGGGGGGAGATGGGGGTCCCCTGTCCAAGCCTGACACCTCTGGCGGAGGCATTAGGCCTGGGCAAGGGGCCGATCAGGCGATCGGAGGTTGATGGGGGTCTACGCCTCTGGACGAGGCAGCAGGCCTGGGCAAGGGGCAGAGCCAGCAATCGGAGGGGTCTGGGGGTCCCCTGCCCAGGCCTGATGCCTGGGCCAGAGGCATCAGGCCTGGGCTGGGGGCAGAACCAGTGATGGGGGGAAATGAGGGTCCCCTGCCCAGGCCTGACGCCTCTGTCAGAGGCCTCAGACCTGGGCAAGGGGCCGATCCTGCGATTGGAGGGTGATGGGGGTCAACGCCTGAGGGCTCCCAGTATGTGAGAGGGGGCAGGCTGGGCTGAGGGACACCTCCCCCCCCCCCCACACACACACACCCAGTGCACGAATTTCATGCACCGAGCCCCTAGTAATTTTTATAAAAGAGGGATGAAATACAATACCTGGATTAGACCCCTGGCTTTATATATAATCAGGAAATTAGTGAAAATAATATTATCCTGAAAAATAATGGATTTTATGCAAAAGAAAAATTATTGGGGAAATAATAGTAGCACAGAACATCCATATTACATCCAGGAAATACCTTTGTTCTATACAAACAACTGGCCTTTCATTCATTTGCAGATCTTGGACTAGAGAGGTGTTTATTATGCAATTAATTAAAAATGACAGGGTTTTAAAAATTCAATTGACTTTCTACTGGTGGACATCACCCAGCATCATTAAAATCTCCCCTCCTGCAGTTGTAATTTCAATGTCAGAGTCTCCCAATGAGCCAGAACAGCTGCAGAAGCTCTTCATCAGAGGTTTGAGCTTTGAAACAACTGTGAGAGTCTGAGGAGCAATGGGGATGCTCACAGACTGTGTGTTGATGAGAGATCCAAACACCAAGCGCTGCAGAAGCTTTGGATCAGCGGAGGAGGTGGATGCAGCCATGAATGCAAGGCCACACAAGGCAGATAGAAGAATTGTGGAACCAGACAGGCTGTCTCAAGAGAAGATTCTCAAAGACCTGGTGCCCACTCAACTGTGAAAAAGATTTTAGTCCGTGGTGTTAAAGAAGACAGTGGAGAATATCAGCTAAGAGATTATTTTGAACAGTATGGGCAAATGGAAATGATTGAAATTAGGACTCACTGAGGCAGTGTCAAGAAGAGAGGTTTTGCTTTTGCAACATTTGATGACCATGACTCTGTAGACAAGATTGTCACTAGGAAATACCATACTGTGAATGGCCACAACTGTGGAGTAAGGAAAGCCCTATCTAAGTAAGAGATGGCCAGTGCTTCATCCAGGCAAAGAGAACAAAGTGGTTCTAGAAACTTTGAAGGTGGTCGTAGAGGTGGTTTTAGTGGGAATGACAATTTTGTTCATATAGGAAACTTCAGTGGTCAAGGTGGCTTTTGTGGCAACCATGATGGTGACGGATATGGTGGCAGCGGGGATGACTATAATAGATTTGGTAATGATGGAAGCAATTTTGGAGGTGGTGGAAGCTACAATGAGTTTGGCAATTACAACAATCAGTCTCCAAATTTTGGGCCTATGAAAGGAGGAAATTTTGGAGGCAGAAGCTCTGGCCCCTATTGTGGTGGAAGCCAGTACTTTGCCAAACCACAAAACCAAGGTGGCTATGCCGGTTCCAGGAGTAGCAGTAACTATGTCAGTGGCAGAAGGTTTTGATTACTTCCAGGAAACAAAGCTTAGGAGGAGAGGAGAGCCAGAGAAGTGACAGGGAAGCTACAGGTTACAATAGATTGTGAACTAAGCCAGTGGTGATAGGGCCTGGCTACTACAAAATAAGACATGCGTTAGGTAACACTCATGTGAATGGGGAAAAAACTCAAGGACTGTATATGTGACTAATTGTATAACAGGCCATTTTAGTTTCTGTTTTGTGAAAAGTGTAAAGCATTCCTACAAAGGGTTTTAATATGTATATATATATTTTTTTCCACCCATGCTGTTGACTGCTAAATGGAATAGTCTGATCATGACACTGAATAAATTTGTTTTTTTTTAAATGTGCTATGTAAAGCTAGTCTTTTCTGAAGTCATATTGGTAAATTACCCCAACAGTATGAAGTTAGAATCCTTTAGGGTGATTCCATTTGAAATTTATTTACAACCTGCTTGGGCACAGAAACCATTGTCTTCAGGATCCTTGGTGTAGTTGAACTGGCAGTTGCTGTGTTGGAATTCACCTGGAATTCACCATTAATAGGGTCACCCAAGTAGAGTCATGGTGTTTATTTGATTATTAATGATTGTTGGCACATCCTAAATTGAATTATGGTACCAGATAAAATTATAGATAGGAATGATGCAAGTGTATCATCTATTATCATGTGTAATCAATAAACACATTAATATTCTCTTGAAAATATTCAATTGAGGTGTCTTGGATTTCATTAGTTAAGGCAAACATTTATTGAATGTTCATCACACGCTGGCAAACTGTTAGCTTTTGAGGACTCAAAGATGAATATGATATTTCCTTTGCTTGGGAGAAGTAACCCATTGACTAATGAGTTCATTAAAAGAACATGTGGTGTCTGGTAAGTACTTTATACATTATAAAACAAAATCTTTAGGTTTTCTATAATAAACATTTAATTTTAAATTCTAAAAGAAATCAATAACTCCTTTAAAAAATAATATTTTCTCTCTAGAGAAAAAACATTCTATTTTGGAATTACAGTAGGTCTAGAAAAAGAAGTCTTGGGTAAAAGGGACATAGAAAAACTATGTTTTGGGAGGGACAGCAGTAGGAAGTAGATATGTGCAACTTTGAGATGTTTTTAAATGTTTTGAGAGCTATGAGGGCAAGGAGATTAGTCTTCAGGTCAGAACTGTGAAGTTAGAAGTAAACAGCTCTATAGAATGATGGTTTTTCCAAGTAACAGAGTTTCCAGCATTGGTCTGGCTCTCTCCTTGTCCCAGGAGTACATGCAGAAGCTGAGCACCCATTTTCCAGGGTAGGGATATAGTTTGCAAATAAGGAGGAAGTTGCATTTCATGAGCTCTCCAATCCCTTCCTTCTCTAATACTTTGTCATTCCAGATCTCTGGATCAGGATGACTACGATGCGTCTGAAGTGCTCCCAAGGAGCCATATGAATGTGGGAGCTGTTAATTAGTTGTCAAGTATATATGGCAGCAAGAATTGTTAATCTGAGTTTCACAGAAACTGTGCTGTTCTAGACATCTTACAAAGTTAGATAAATCCAAGGACTGAAATCATGATATTGTTAATTCAAAGAAGACTTTAAAACACTTTTATTGCAGACCAAAAAGGTTAAAATTCAGGCCTGGTTTCTAATTTAGGCTTAGGGAGAGGGTTTCTTAGAAAAATGGAGATGACTAGGTAGTAATACACTTTCTTCTAAATAAAAGTCAAATCACAATAGTGATGAGTTTATAAACATCTCAGGATGTCCCAGGGTGGTTTGATAAAATGAATTATTGCCCCCAAAGTGAATTATACAGTGTAATTAATATTGAATAAGGAAATTCAATATAAAATTTTTAATTAAATAGATGTTTCAAACATTTTAAAGGAGCCACAAAATGTTTTTCAGGTACAAGAAGAATTTTTGGATCTAGATAAGTCATAATACATGTATATTTGTGCAAAATTAAATTTTCATGTTTGAGGTATTAAGAAGCCCCTAAAAAAGGTGAGCTGAGCAATACTGAGCCCTTAGTAAATGTAACTAATAAAACTGAAAAATGAGAACTGTCCTAAATGAGCAATTTTCCCGTCGGATACAGTATAATCAGATTCCCACTCGTGTGTGTCATTGCCTGTGCCAGACCATTGCACAGCCTCAGTGGGTTTTCAGAAAAGGAAAGTTAATATCAAATGAAAACATTTGCTCTCTCTGTACTCATAACTTCTATTTAGTTTCTTGGGAAAGTATACATTTTTTTCTAGATCTCATGATAGGTTTATCTACCAATCTATGCTCCCCTCCCCTCTGATTCTTTTAATCATTTGGTTTACAGGTGTGTTGGTGACATGAAGGCACATGTGTTATGCCAAGTGCTCATTCTTCCCTTACAACCAAACAATAAAACAAAACTAACAGTGCCTTATAGTGAGTCTATTTGAAAACCAAGCCCCCCGTCACTTCCGTGGCTCGAGTGAATCAAACACCCAATTTGATGGATGAGCATTTGTTCCTGGTGACTCGGAGATCACTCTGAGGTTTTAGAGCTGGCGGGAATCAGAGAGATCATACAGATGAGTGGTTCCCAAAACTGGCTGTTTCAGAGTTACCAGAGGAACTTTAAGAAAATCCACGTTAGAGCTCATTCCATATCTAGCAGAGTCCCTAGACTTGAAACTGGCAATTTCCCATGGTGATTTGAGGACCAGTGATCTTGTTTCACATCTTTACATAAAGGAGGTCTAGAAAGCCTGGGGTTGTGTATCATGAGCAAATTTAGAGTTAACTGAGTTAAATGACTCATCCTAGGGTGGGTTAGTAACAGAACTAAGACCAGAATGCAGATGTCCTTGATTCCAGTTTAATTTTCACTCTACTAAGCAATGCTATGGCCAACATAGCACAAAATTTGTACCCCTTTGTGAATAGGAGTGTCCAGAAACACACACACACACACACACACACACACACACACACACACACTATACCTTTTGGGATTTCTAATAGCCTTTGGCACACCTTTGTTCAGTTATACCCCTCAACATTTTAATCACCACCTTGACAGAGTTCTCTGAACTCCATCTTCTCTTTGGCTGTGAAACTCAGTTTCCTTTTAAGGATTCCAAAGACCATTCATCTGTTTTCACTCATTTTCTGCCAAGGCTGTTAATCACCGTAGGGCTCATCATTATGTTGCCTCACCACCTTCTGTTCTTCTAGTCTGGTGATATTTACATCTCCTCAAAGTACTTTCCAAGTGGTTTGTCTTTTCCCTTATTATTTCTATATCCTTACATGTTCACTTGACCTCTGAGGTATTTCTTCAATTTGATTTTGCATTTCACTGATTTAGTTCTCCATAGGGACTTTTTTGTCCTTCTGAATGTTATATATATTCTTTATACTATAAAGAATTGGTTCATGTGATTATGGAGACTGAGAAGTCCAAGATCTGCAGTTGGCAAACTGGAGACCCCCAAGTGCTGGATCTGAAGGCTTGGTTACCAGGGGAGCCAATAAGTAAGTTCCAGTCCAAGTGTGGAAGCAAGAGAAGACTGATGTTATGGCTTGAGAGTAGTCAGGCAGACAGAAAGAATTCTTTCTTACTCAGTCTCTTATTCAATTTAGACCTTCAAGGCATGGCATGAGGCCCACCTATATTGGGGAGGGCAATCTTCTTTACTCAGACTTTGATTCCAATGTTAATCTCTCACGAAAATACCTTCACAAACATACCCAGAATAATGTTTAACCACACATGGCCCAATCTAATTGACAGGTAAAAGTAGCCATCACAAGTCCACTCCTTGTCAACTTGGCACTCATATGCATCTATCTATACTCAGTCTCTATCTACTTATACCAGTGATGGAGAACCTATGACACGCGTGTCAGAGGTGACATGCAAACTCATTTTTTTGGTCGATTTTTCTTTGTTAAATGGCATTTAAATATATAAAATAAATATAAAAAATATGTGTTTGTTTTACTATGGTTGCAAATATAAAAAAATTTCTGTATGTGACACGGGACCAGAGTTAAGTTAGGGTTTTTCAAAATGCTGACACGCCGAGCTCAAAATGTTCGCCATCACTGACTTATACCCTTAACCTGTCTATGCTCAATCTCCACATAAAGACAGTAACAGGGTCATAATTCTGGTTGCATGATACAACCAGACTGTGTTCAACTGGACACACACTAAGCTCTTCCACAAAAGAGTCTGCTCCCTACCCAGCCTATGCTTTAATAGGGATGAAAATGGAGAGTACCTATAGCTACTTTTGAACACAGAATTTGATTCTGTTACTATAGTGTAGTGACTGTAATAGATGTGCTGTTAGTATTCACTATAAATACAATGAAAACATGGTTACAGAGTTTACTAGGTCAGTATGCCATCAGTTCGAATATAGGCTGTCGTCACCCTTTGGCTGTTCTTCCACAAGCACCTCTATACTGTATCCCCACTCACTGCCAACGTTTACAATCACCTGGTCCAAGCATGATTCTTCCCCTGTTGTGGAGCCCCATGAGCTGACAGTGACAGCAGCTAAGACTGTGAGTCTGTCTGTCACAGTAGGATGACCTCTACAGTGCAGTGGGGAGGTCAATATAAAAGCACCAGGGGTGGTTCCAGCAGAATCAGTCGGACTGCATGCTCCCCCACCCACACAGTCAATAAGAGTGTGACAAGAACTGGGTCCCTGCTCAATGACAATGCTGATTCAGTGAAGGAGGACTCCTGGGTTCCACCTATATCCCTCTTTATTTCTTCTGTCCTTCCGATACATTTGCAACCAATTCTCTATTACAATTGTGTTTTAACATTTTTGTTACTAATCACTCCATTTGAAATAACCAGAAATTGCTCTCTTTCCCTGGCTGGAAACTGACTGACGTATTCAGGTAATGAAACTTCTAGAAAATAGTCTTGTTTATAAATAGATTGACTCTGTTAAGTTAGGAAAAATGGAAGACTCTTCATAAATTCATCAAACAGAGCCATGGGTCTTTAAAACCATGTTTGATAGAAATTCCTCCACAAGCTGATTCTTTTTTCTGTGGCCCAGTTTAATTGTTAACTCACCCTGTGGAAGACAGTTATGCAGTTCTTCAAATTGCATATCTTCCCTCTGCCTCTGTTCCCTTTCCCCCTACTTGGTGACTCCTTTATCTCACATTAAGGCTGTTCAGTGTGAGATACTGCCTAGCTGACAGCCAGCATTCCAACAAAATCCTATATAATAAAAGCCTACTATGCAAATTGTCCCCTTGACCAGGAGTTCAACTGGGAGTTCGACCACTCACTATGATGTGTGCTGACCCCCAGGGGGTGGCGCGGAACATGGTGGGCATCGGAGACATGGCACTGGCAGCAGGCGGCTGTAGAAGTGCTGCTGGCCCCGATGGTCCCCGACGAGAGCAGGACCGCGGTGGGATGGTGGAGGAGGTGAGCAGGTGGCGCCAGGCCAAGACGGGTGTGAGCGGGGCCCGGTCGCCCTGCCGATCGCCCCGCAGAGGGTGACCAGTGGTGGCGGCAGGGGGCGGAGCTGCTGCCACCCAGCTCTCAGGTGCTGAGGGAGCCGGGTGGGCCCTGATGACTCAGGCAGAGGGGGCAGCATGAGGGTCTGGGGGCCCAGGTGCTGCCCAGGGCTCAGAGGTCAGCTGGGCCCTGCCCTTCCATGCCAGATGCTCATGCTTTGATGCTGGCCAGGCCTAGGGACCACACCCATGCACAAATTTCCTGCATCAGGCCTCTAGTAGTGAAATAACAGAAAACAATGTATCAGTCACTTACACTCATGTATCACTTATTGATGTAGCAATGACCTTCATAGCATGGTAATCTTCACTAGTTATTTTCTTTATAAGCATTTAATCTCTTAATTTGGAATTAAAATCTTTTTCACATTAAAGGCATTTTAGGCATCAGCAAGATATTTTTCATCCGTGCACACTCCAGCGGTTCCCTCCAGTGGTACTACACGAGTTACTGGCAACGTAACTGCTTTTGTGTTTGTGGCCCCTGATATCCCAGAGAAGACTGAAAAGGTGCTAATGGTGCCCTTTTCTTAACCATTCATTGATTGATTTATTCACTCATGGAAACAAATATTTATTGATCATCTACACTAATAAAAGACAAAGATGTTAATTGACCATACCTTTGCTATGCCCAAGCCATGCCCACCAGCCAATCAGAGCGACTATATGCAAATTGACCCAACCAAGATGGCGGCCAGCAGCCACGGAGCTGGAGCAAGCAGGAGGCTTGGTTGCCCTGGCAAAGGAGGAAGCCAAACTTTCTGCCTACCCTGGCTGGCTGTGGCCTCCGCAAAAGGCAAAAAGTTTCAATTATAGAGGCTAAATAAATCCCAGATACCTGCTTTCAGCCAGCCTCCACGAGGAGCTTGGGTGGCTGGGGCTGTGGCCAACCTGCAAACAGCCATCAGCTCCTCACCCAGGATGGCCACATCCTCATGGGGTGAGGGTCCCTGCTGGGGGGCTTGGCCAGCCTGCAAACAGCCATCAGCCCCTCACCCAGGCTGGCCAGGCACCCCAGCGGGGACCCCCACCCTGAAGGGGCTGTGGCCAGCCTGTAAACAGCCATCAGCCACTCACCTAGGATGGCCAGACACCCCAGCAGTACCCCCTTCCTTGAAAGGGGTGTGGCCAGCCTGAAAATGTCCCTCAGCCCCTCACCCAGGCTGGCAAGGCACCCCAGTGGGACCCCCACCCTGATCCGGGACACCCTTCAGGGCAAACCAGCCCGCCCCCACCCATGCACCAGGCCTCTATCCTATATAACAAAAGGGTAATATGCAAATTGACCCTAATAGCAGAACAACTGGGAATCACTGGTCACTATGACACACACTGACCACCAGGGGACAGACACTCAATGCAGGAGCTGCCCCCTGATGTTCAGTGCGCTCCCACAGGGGGAGCTCAGCCACAAGCCAGGCTGACGGCTGCCAGTACAGCAGTGGTGGTGGGAGCCTCTCCCGCCTCCCCAGCAGCACTAAGGATGTCCAACTGCAGCTTAGGCCTGCTCCCCACTGGCAAGTGGACATCCTCCAAGGGCTGCCGGGCTGCCAGAGGGATGTCTGATTGCCAGCTTAGGCCCAATCCCCCGGGGAACAGGCCTAAGCCAGCAGGTGGTCATTCCCCGAGGGGTCCCAGACTGCAAGAGGCCACAGGTAGGGCTGAGGGACCCTCCCGAGTGCACAAATTTTTGTGCACTGGGCCTCTAGTTATATATAATAGGTACTGTGTCAGGCACTCTGGAGATAATTGTGATTAAAATAAAATAAATGACATACAGTATGGGGTGAGGCAAAAGTAGGTTTAATATGTTTGTATGAAAAATAATACAATAATCTATAATAATAAAAGCATAATATGCTAAGTAAACCAGACATCTTTCCTCTGGACGAAGCCGCAGTGGGCAGGTCCGAGCTCCTTGCACAAATTTCATGCATCCGGCCTCTAGTCAATAAATAATGATATAAGAATAAACTCTGTTCAGCCCATATGGCTCAGTTGTTGAGCATCGACCTATGACTCCAGAGGTTATGGTTTGATTCCCGGTCAGGGCACATGCCTGGGTTGAGGGCTGGATCCCTAGTGGGGGGTGAGCAGGAGGCAGCTGATTAATGGTTCTCTCTCATCATTGACATTTCTATCTTTTTCTCCCTCTCCTTTCCTCTCTTAAATCAATAAAAATGTATTAAAAATAAAAGAATAAACTCTGTTTCACATACTCACAACTGTAAATCTACTTTTGCCTAACCCTACATATTAGCCACAGTGCAGTCAATCTGCCACTTGGAGCTTCAGGAGCTTGAGCAATGATCGGAAGCCTCAGTTTCCTCGTCTATAGTGTGGGGGAAATTGTGGTATGTACTGCAATTTGCAGTGAGGTGTGCCCAGTTCTCCAAATTGCTATGGGCACAGCATCTTATATTCCTTTATGCCCTACCTTGCCTCAATATTTAACTGCTTAGTAAGCCCGGAATTGAACACAATTCCTTCCTTTCTCTCTCTTAGATTCACAGTGTCTTGATGCTTTGTTGTAATTTTCCTATTCAGAGATTTGTGAGCTTTAAGATGCATTTTGTATTTTTTGTATATTTAAGATTATATGCAGTTCTATTTAATGATTTTTTTTAATTCTTTTTTTAAAAGATTTTTTATTGATTTTTAGAGAGAGAGGAAGGGAGAGGGAGAGAGTGTAACACAGATGCAACAGCAAAAGATTGACCAGCTGCCTCCTGCATGCCCCCTACAGGGGATCAAACCTGACACCTGGCCCTGTGTTCTGACTGAATCGAACTGGCAACCTTTCAGTGCATGAGTCTCCACCCAACCAACTGAGCCACACTGGCCAGGGCTAACAATATTTTTATAACACAAAGATCCTTGTCCTTCAATCTTAGACCTCATTCCTATGCTTTTCTGTATCATTTCTACCTATGGTAATAAATTTTTTTTCACAAAGCTATCAAACACATTCTCTTCAATAACAAAGATATTCCTGCAAAAAAAAATCAGTTTGCCAAGATAATACAGTAATGCTTATAATCAGAGAATCTTCATTAAAAAAATGTCATCTTTAACATCCAATATAATAAAAGCATAATATGCAAATTTTCCCCTAGACTGGGAGTTTGTCTGGAAGTTCGACCAGGGGGGCAGAGCTGGCCGGGTGAAGGGAGGGGGGCCCTGAGAGGCTGTGGTGGCAGTGGCAGCAGCAGGCAACCAGGGGAAGGGAGGGAGGCCCCGGCTGGAAGCTGGCAGCTGCTAAGGGACCCTACCAGTGCATGAATTTTGTGCACTGGGCCTCTAGTATGTCAATACAAAACAAAGGCTAAAACAGTCTTTATATCGAGTATAAACTCAACTTTCTGCCTTATCACCCAATTTACCGCATCTTAGATTTAATATATAATTGTCAACTAGGCTCTGGGGAAATGTAGGTGGCAGCTGTATATTCAAAGCTTCCCAAAATAGCCTTAAAATAATAAAAGAATGAAATAAAATCTAACTGCTTCTGGGGATATTTATATAACACTACTCATTTTCTAAATGAAAATAAATGCCTCTTCTATAGTATAGACCACATTTATGGATTTTTATACATATTTGATGTCATTTTAACATGCCAAAATAGACTCTATTTCCCTGTTTTTGGATTTGTGCTTTCAGGCTATTGTTGTCAGGGCACCACTGAAAGCCAAAAAAGGCTTGTGTTCAAGTAGTTTATGTGGGAAGTGAGCTTGGAAGTGAAATAGGAAAGGAAGGAAAACCCAGGTGAATATACATCCCTGAGTCAGCACTGCTGTGGGTGGCTGAGGCTTAATGCCGCTGGGACCTTTCGGGCAGCCTGTAAGATGTCTCCCAGGTTTACCGCTCCAGGGAAGAATGGGAGAGGCAGTTGTCCATCCCAGCCTCCACTGGCTGAGGTTGCCCATGTGGTGCAAAATGCCCTGCGGGATCCTCATGAGCATGTGTGCGGCTGAGCGGGCACCCACGCAGGACTCAGGCTGAACGCTGGAGGGAGAGAAGCCAGCCCTGAAGAACTGTCACCGTGGCTGGGGCTGCAATCAGAAGAGGCCCAGGAGGCTGTGGGGCCAGGTATCAGAGTGTTCAAACACGCTGCCAGCATTGAGTTGAGAAAAGGATTTAGGTCAAATAGGACAGAAATTGTTCTTAAGAAAAATGATCCCATTTGAAGACTGTGCACTTGCCTTGACTGCTAATATCTGTATTCCATGCTTGGTAGAAAGACAACTTATCAGAGCTGGAGTTATCATTGGGTTACTTAATTAAATATCATAAATCTGATTCTTAACACTGGTAGGGTGATTAATTCTATATTCCTGAACTAGCCTCATTTAGAATACACCCCTGGGACACCTTATTCTTACATTTATAAATTCAATGAATCTAATATTTTGCTGATAATGGGTATACAATACATGAAGACTTTCTTGCTTTAAACAGATATTGTTCTCCATAGCAATTAGGCTGGGGGGAAATGTCCTTTGTTTTGGTCCATCTTTATTTTCAGGCTGATAGTTTAGCTTAGTAATCAGAGAGTTATAGAAGTAATATAACTGAAAACCTTCACAAATTTGAACAAAACAATTATAAAAATGAAGAGTGAAAACTGGGATGAAAAGATATGGTGAGGAACATGAGCATTTTCCAGGAGATGTATAAAAGAGTGACTTTAGGGGAAAGCATACTGAAGGAAACCCTTGCACTGACACATCAGGAAAGATAGTCTGTGTTACTTTGACTTTTATGCCACTCAAAGCCCTCAATGGCTTCCTGAGTTTTTTAAGACCAAGCCCAAAGCAAGTCCATGAGTGGGCCCCAGTCTACCTTACAAACCTATTTTCAGACTCACCAATAGGACTACCCTGCTCCAAACCACCTGATCTGAGCACGTCACAAAAAGTAATGTATTTAATCCGCATGAAATATCTATGAGGTACATACAGGTAAGCCTTGCTCCAGCTCATCAGCTAGTAAGTGGTGGAGCCAGCATTCAAACCCAGTCTGTCTCCCGAGTCTGGGTTCCTCTCCATCAGATCCCTTGCCGGCTGGCTGCTCTCCAAACTTGCCTGGCCACTGCCGGTACTCCACCGAAGCTTGGCTTTCTCTCACGTAGAATGTGCTCCTCCCTCCTCTCCTCCTCTCTAAGTGCCATTGGTCCTTTACAGCGGAAACCAAGTCCCATTTCCCTCAAAAACCCTTCCATGACTACAATGGTCCCAGTCTTCTCTTCTTTGGATTTATAGAGTACTTTTAGTTGGCAGAATTCATTTGGCACCTGTCATCTACTACCTCCACTGCAAATTACCTCTGTGTGTATGCACATGGGTACATTTCTCCCTAATCTAGACATACCCTCATTGAAGACAGGCCAGACCAGTTGTTGGCAGAGTTGAAAAGAAGGCCAGTCCTTCAGAGCAGGACCTCAAAGAGGACAGGGACGTTGGTATGATTGCCTCTTTGGGCTTCTTGTGGCATCTCTCGCCATGCACACTTTGTGCGTAGTTATATTCCCTGACTTGAATTAAAATCGAGAAATGCAATGATTTGAGCTGCCATGGTTTCATTTCTAATATTTGTTAAAGTGAAAGTTTAATATGTGTTTCATATTCAAAATAAATGCAGATTGGCAATTTTAATACCAGATATGACAGGTAATTTTAAAAGTGCTGAGAATTGCAGGATGGTACTAGAAATGCTTTCCTATTCTCCTTTTACATATCGAAACTGCACTTTCACAGCAAGCTTTCAGTGGCCACTAAAATAGCATTAATTATATGTATGCAGGCATAACTATAAATAAAAAACACATACATTCTCACACACAGCCTTTCAGTGGTTTTCAGAGGGAAAGGTAGAGAGCAATAGTGGAAATAAGCAAAGATGGCATCTCTTGCCCGTTTTCTGCCTGATATTCTTGGTCCAAAAGCCAGTTTGTTTCTCTTTGCTCTTGGAATCAGCATTTCCAAGGGAAGGGAAGGCAGGTGACCTTGGGAAAGGGGCAATGGATTTGGGAGGATGCTTTCCTCACTTCAAATCACTAGTCTGAATCTCAGCCCCTTCCTGTTTTCCTGAAACTTACATGTACTTACTGAGCCCCATCTGTTGAGAATGACAATGGAATTCTGTGCTCCATGTCCTTTGTCTTTGACTTGCATTTCATTTCTCCTTCACTGGGGAGCTTCCTGGGCAGAGGCCCAACCAACCTACAGGACCCTGGTAGCGGCCACAGTTAACTACCATTTTGCTAAGAAATGGCTACCTCTGTGGTAGTTTCCAGACCTCACAAATAAATATGTGGCAGAGTCTTTGGGGTTTTCTATGTACAGTATCATGTCATCTGGGAATAATGACAGTTTTATGTCTTCTTTTCCAATTTGGATGCCTTTTATTTTTTCTTCTTGTCTAATTGCTATGGCTAGCACTTCCAGTGCTATGTCAAACAGGAGTGGTGAAAATGGGCATCCCTGTCTTGTTCCTGTTCTTAGGTGAAATGGTTTTAGTTTTTGTCCATTGAGTATGATGTTGGCTGTAGGTTTGTCGTATAAAGCTTTTATTATGTTAAGGTATGATCCCTCTATTCCCACATTGCTGAGGGTTTTTTATCAAGAAAGGGTCTCGGATTCTGTCAAATGCTTTTTCTGCATCAATTGATATGACTATGTGATTTTTATCTCTCAATTTGTTTATGTGACGTATCACGTTTATTGATTTGCAGATATTGTACCATTCTTGCATCCCTGGGATAAATCCTACTTGGTCATGGTGTATGATCTTTCTGATGTAATGCTCGATCCAATTTGCTAGAATTTTGTTGAGGATTTTGGCATCTATGTTCATGAGGGATATTGGCCTGTAATTCTCTTTCTTTGTGTTGTCTTTATCTGGTTTTGGTATTAGGGTAATGTTGGCTTTGGAAACAGCCCAAGTGCCCATCGGCGAATGAGTGGATTAAAAAACTGTGGTACATCTACACAATGGAATACTACGCTGCTGTAAAAAGGAAGGAACTCCTACCATTTGCAAAGCATGGATGGTCCTGGAGAGCCTTATGCTAAGTGAAGTAAGTCAGTCAGAGAAAGATAAATATCACATGATCTCACTCATTTGTGGAATATAATGAACAACATAAACTGATGAACAAAAACAGATCCAGAGACAGAGAAGCATTGATCAGATGCTCAAACCTCAGAGGGAAAGTAGGGCAGGGTGGGGGTAAGGGGGAGAGATCGACCAAAGGACTTGTATGCATACATATAAGCATAATCAATGGACCCAGACACTGGGGGTGGTGGTTGGGGGAGTGAGGGCATGAGCAGGGGGCGGGGGAGGGGGGGCGGTAAGGACACATATGTAATACCTTAATCAATAAAGAAAGAAAAATAAATAAATATGTGGCAAAGACTACTTTCCTCAACTGATGTTTGATTATGTTCCTTTTCTTTTAGTCGTTCCTCTTAAATTATATCACCTCTTAGATAAAATTAAAAAAAAACAAACACTCCTGAGCACAGGGTCTGAGCATCCAAATTTTTCCCACACATCCTCTTGTGGGAGAAGCTGGCCTAGAGAGAGAATGGTCTTGTAGCTGCCTGGGATGAAACATATGTAATTCCCAACTGTAAATGTCAAGTGCCATCAATGGAGTAAGAGAATTTACTAGCTTTGCACACATTTGATAACTTGTAGGAAAGTAAGTTATTGTGAAAGCTTTTTAAAATTTTTGGTCAGGATTTTTCTTGGGGGGTGAAGTGGGGGATCAAGACTATTGACCTTAGCTCAGCCACTGTGACAGAAAGTGTGTCACAAGGAAGATGTTGTACACTTGTTACTAGGTGTGTGTGTGTGTGTGTGTGAGTGTGTTGGAGTCTATGGGCTGTGGAGATATCTTAATCCCAACTACTGACAGATACCTGCTCTGTTCATATGTAAGATCTGCATGAGACTCACAGAACTCCAGATGTTTTGACAGATGTTTCTATCAGGAAAAAAATAAAATCACAAATGGAAATAGGAGGGCAAAGAGAAGAAGGGGGCAAGAATGTCAGGACTGTGGCTCTGAAGTCTGATCAGCAACATCTAGGGCATGCAAGGATCATGATTTGGGGGCCAGAGTTGTGGGGGAACAGGTAAATCATGGAGTCCATTTGTCCCACCCTGATGATGCCATTTTAAAATTTAATTTTTATTCTTTTTTCTTACTTTGCTTTCAAGTTTTTAGAAACAGGCTAATAGGCTGTAGGCTTCCTGAGATAGATTTAGGTATGTCTTGATTTAATTGCTTTATATCTACACTGGAGGTGCTTTTCAATTTGCTCCCGTTTCTCACCTCACGGGCACTGATTGATCTAGTTTCTTTTTTGCAGTTTTGCTAATAAGAATTGAATGGGCTTGCAGATTCCCATTAGTTTTGTTTTGACTTGACAGTTTCATTTAAAATTGGGGTTTTTACTTAAAGTTTTTGTTTGTCCAATGGTTTTGTCTCACTCCCCAGATAATGAGTTTAGAACTCAAAGGAAAGCAGGTTAGGCCTCCAGTTGCTTCTCCTCCTCTTCCTCCTCCTCCTCCTCCTCCTCCTCCTCCTCCTCCTCCTCCTCCTCCTCCTCCTTCTTCATTATGGCTTTTTCACATAGTGGAATTTTTTTTTCATTTTGTACAGCATTTTATTTTAGGAAACACTGTTATTCACTGCCTCATTGTAAACGTTTATCATGGACATAGTTCCTTATTAACCAAAATTGAGCCACTATATTCTTTTTTAAAAAAAACCCTTTATTGTTAAAGTATCACATATGAATCCTCTTTCCCACATTGACTTCTCCCTTCTTTTTGTTTTTGTTGTCTCTTACACTTTGAATTGTCTTCTTCCATAATGTTGTGGAGGAAGATAATATTTTTCAGGTATATTTGGGCAGATGTGAAGTATGAAAAACAGTTTGCTACTCTCATCCTAGATCAATCTTGCAAATACATTTATTTAGGAGTAAAATGTAATAGCAGAGAAAGCCTGCTATTGGCAAATGTGAGAGACATAGGCAAATCTGGTAGTTAAAATCAAGCTGTTCAGCTTCAATGATTTTTTTTTTGTGTGTGTGTGTGTGTGTGTGTGTGAATCAGGATTTACTAGGCCACCATAATAAAGAATTGGAGAGAATCATTTTTTTTTGTTTGGAGTACATTCAAATTCTAAATTAAGGGACTCAAATCTTTCTTCCTCCAACATCTCTCCTTCCTCAGCCCCTACTGGCACCTGTTCTATATATATATGCATGTGCATATGCTGCTTTGCCTTTAATACAAATAACTTTATAGACAGTTTGAATGTAGACATCTATGGCGATACTTTAATGACATAGCACATTGTACTTACATAATGAAAGGTGTAAAGAAAATTAATGGTGTATGTATTTACTGTGATGGGCTGAATCTCACTCCATTAACTCAGGTGAGCAATATATGTAACTTTATATTCTATAATTCAACCTAATTTTTTCCTTTCAAGCTTCTGGTCAGCTGTGAGTGAGCAGAAAATTCTTGACAGTAGCTCTTCCTGGAGTCTTAACATTATCCCTTCCCCCCTTGTCCCCACTGTCCTCCCTGGTGTTGTTCCTTAATTTTAAGGTCCTTTTTAAAAAAATGCTTTTACTGATTTTAGAGACAGAGGAAGGTAGAGGGAGAGAGAGGGAGAGAGAGATAGAGAAACATTGATGGGAGAGAAGCATCAATCAGCTGCCTTCTGCATGCCTCTACTGGGGATTGAGCCTGCAATCCGAGCATGTGCCCTGATTAGAAATCGAACCAGAGACCTCTTGGTGCTTGGGATGATGCTCAACCAACTGAGCCACACTGGCTGGGCCCTACCCAATTTTAAGATGTTGAGGTACCGTAAAGAGAATGGTCACTGGTCCCTACATTGCCATTGTTTAGGGTCCTGGTGCCCATGGCTTCTTTAGATCTGACTTTCTGCAGTTTGGATTACTCTCAGGGCCTGGAAATATTTCTCTGGCCTGTCTCTAGTCCTGTCTCCTTAGACATACAACACAGGTGATATCTCTGAGGTCTGGCCATCTCTTTCTTTTCCTGGTCTTTTTTTTTTTAATCTTTATTGTTCAGATTATTACAGATGTCCCTCTTTTTTCCCCCATAGCTCCCCCCTACCCCCCGGTTCCCACCCCACCCCAGGCCCTCGCCACCCCACTGTCCGTGTTCATAGGTACTGCATACACGCATATAAGATCTTTGTCCAATCTCTTCCCATTCCATTTCCATGTCCCTGATTCTATTACATTCACCAGTTTATTCTGTTCATCAGATTTTTTATTCATTTGATTTTTAGATTCACTTGTTGATAGATAGGTATTTGTTGTCACTTTGTTGTTCATAATTTTTTATCTTTACGTTTTTCTTCTTCTTCCCCTTCTTAAAGAATACCCTTCAGCATTTCATATAATACTGGTTTGGTTGTGATGAACTCCTTTAGCTTTTTTTCATCTGTGAAGCTCATTATCTGACCTTCAATTCTAAATGATAACTTTGCTGGGTAGAGTTATCTTGGTTGTAGGTTCTTGCTATTCATCACTTTGAATATTTCTTGCCACTCCCTTCTGGTCTGCATAGTTTCTGTTGAGAAATCAGCTGGCAGTCGTTATGGGTACTCCTTTGTAGGTAACTGTTTTTCTCTTGCTGCTTTTAAGATTCTCTCTTTGTCTTTAGCCCTTGGCATTTTAATTATTATGTCTCTTGGTGTGGTCCTCTTTAGATTCCTCTTGTTTGGGGTTCTCTGTGCTTCCTGGACTTGTAGGTCTATTTCTTTTACCAGGTAGGGGAAGTTTTCTGCCATTATTTCTTCAAATAGATTTTCAATATTTCTCTCTTCTTCTGACGCCCCCATAATTCAGATGTTGGTATGCTTGAAGTTGTCCCAAAGGATCCTTACACTATCTTCATATTTTTGGATTCTTTTTTCTTTTTGCTTTTCTGGTTGGGTGTTTTTTGCTTCCTCGTATTTCAAATCTTTCACTTGATTACTGGAATCCTCTAGTCTACTGTTGAATCTCTGTATATTATTCTTTATTTCAGTCATTGTATGCTTATTTCTGACTGGTCCTTTTCCATTTTTTTGGCATTCCCACTAAGATCTTTGAAGGTCTCGCCAAGTTCCTCAGAGGTTTCTAGAAGATTTTTGAGTAACCTTATAACTGTGGTTTTGAACTCTATATCCAGTAGTTTGCTTTCTTCCATTTCTTTCATTTGTGACATGTTTCTTTGTCATCACATTTTGGCTGCTTCCCTGTGTTGATAGAGTGGCTTTGTGTGGTAGGTGTCCTATAGGGCCCAGTGGCTCAGCCTCCCTAATTACCTGAGGTGGATGCTCTTGGTGCACCATTTTGTGGGCTGTGTGCACAGTCTTGTTGTAGTTGATCCTTAATCGACGTTGGTATCACTGAGAGGAACTGATCTGACCAACTGGCTGTGAGGACCAGCTGCGTCTACAATGGAAGAGCTGCTGTGCAGGAGACACCTTTATGGGACAGGATGTGCTTCAGTGGGGCTCTGGTGCTCACTGAGTCTGTCCCTTGAGTGTGTCACTTATGGATGTGAAGAGTTGTAATCGGATATGGTCTCACACTGACCACTGGGTACACTGGCTCTTAGATCTCCAAGCAGGTGCAAAATCAGCCACTGCCTGGGCCACCTAGCGGGAGCTACAGAGAGATCTGCAGATTTCTCCTCTTTGTATGGGGTTTGGAAGTGCCCAGACGAGGCCCAGCTGTAAAGCAAGGCAGGCTGCTGGTGCCGGCCTTGGGCCTTCTTTTGATAACTTTGGGGCTCTCTGACCCAGCTGCAGCTTGTTTGATAGGTTTTAGACTGAGAAAGGACAGGCCATTCATATGCAAAAGCCACTGCCCACAGCTTGGGTGGGTTGTAAATTGGGTAAGGCGGGGTCTCAGGGAATCTCCAGGGCGGAGCAAACAGCAATGTCTGCCTGTCAGCCCTGCACCCGGAGGATCCCAGCACAGAAACAATGACCCTTGTGAACACCTCCCTCTGGAAGAAAGTCACCCCCGGGTTCCTGCCCTGATGCCAGATAGTCCAGTTTCTCTCCGTATGTGTCTGGGTCCCCCAGAGTCTTGCCCAGCACTGGAGCTCAGAGCAAGTGGGAGCTTGTATCTCCCTCCCGATTAAAAAAGCGGCACACCCGGGTGCCAGCCTGTTTCGCGGCTCTGCACCTCCTACCGGTCTCAATGTGCTTTCTTCTTTACGTCTCTAATTGTAGTACTTCCACTCAGCCAGCTTTCCCGCAGTTCTGGATAATAGTTGTTATGTATTTTAGTTGTAATTATAATGTGGTTGTGGGAGGCAGCAAGTACAGGTGTTTACCTATGCCGCCATCTTGGTTCTCTCCTCTTTTCCTGGTCTTAATGAAATCTTTTTCATATTTGTGCTCACTCAATGCTTTCTTCATAGGCTTTGGGAACTAAATCTGGGTTTCTGCTGGAGAACCCTTTCATGCCCTTCCCTGAGGCACTGAAGAAGGACCTGGATGGGAGGGGCAGGGGGTTGGTGGGAAAGAAGCAGGGACAGAGGGAAATCTCAAATAGAGGAATAACACCTCAGAGTATCATCTCTGTACAATTCTGGGATTTAGTTAGGAATATTTCATTTTGTAATAACTATTCCGGAACACTGGGCTGATGGCCCTTCCTCCAGTTGCAGAGTCTGCAAGCAACAATGAACCATCCACTCTTTGTTACTTATCAAATAGGCCATTTGGTAGAAGAGACACAAATTGTAAGCAGTACAGTGAAATTACCTTTCTATTATAAGTTTCTGAGGACAATTACTTTTAGTTGACTGGCAAATATACTGTGAAAAGAAGTGTATTGTTGAGTAGCTATGTGAGGCCAAGTTTTTTTCTCTTCTAATAAGGCACTTAAAATCTTACCTTTTAAATATACTCCTTGATTAATGTGAATTATTACTGCAGCATGACAAATATTTTTCAAAACAAAAAAATTTCATGGAGGCAAATCAAATCAGAAGTAAATGGATGAGTGTGAAATCCTTTCATTGGTACAATAATGGGATAATTTATGTAATACCTCAAGCATCCAAATCTTTTAATGGCTTTTTTGAAATCTAAAAGAATGAAAAAAAAATCAGTTATGCCTGTTCCCTCTCTCACTGAGTGTGTATTTGAAAAAACTCCTTGTTCAGTTAATGTTTTCTTGAAAAAAATAACAGCAACCCTGTCTGGAATGGAGAAAAAAACCTGGATTTTTAGTGGTTTTCTTCTCTGAAATATCTATACTAGTTTTGGGAGAGATGTTTTCCCAGTGATAAAGTTAATCTTTTTTTTTCTTCCAGTATTCCGATAACAGCTTATGATGTTACGTCCTACTTCGAATTTTTAGCACTATTTTCAATCTGGTGTTCAAACCTTCATCAGATTTCATTATTCTCCTTTAGATTAACCACTTCTGAGCCCACATCCCTCTCCTTCGGATATCCATGGTAGCCTTGTAGAGCGGAGCTTCTTAAACAATCTGTGGCCAAGGACACGTTTCTAAATCTGAACTCTCTATTCCTGTACTAACTTCCTCATCGACGGGAAACAAGCAGCTGGCAGACAGGCACTGGTCTGCAGGCCGTACTCAAGGTGTTCTGAGGTCCTAGTCTAGAGTCCACCGCCCGTGCCCCAGCTTAGGCCATCCTGCATACGTCCCTAAAGTACTCCTTTCTGAAGTGAAATCCCTACTCATCATCTCAGCGCTCAAGATCCTGCAACACCCAACAACACTTGGCCTGTCCTAGACACACCCCAGCCTTCTCTGGGTTCTTCCCCTTGGCTGGAAAGCAATTCCTCAGTCCCTACTCAGAATGAAAGCTTTGTCTACTACCTCTGGCTGCACAGATTGTATGTAACAAAATGAACCATAAGCACTTATCGCTAATTGCCTTATTTTTTTTCCAGATGGATTGCTTGTTTTAATGAGTAACTATTGAGCAACAAGAAACATGGAATATTTCTCATCAAGGGGTGGGTGGCGGGCGCAGAGAACAAGCCACCATGTATACAAGGGATGGGTGGTGGTTTAAGAAGGGACAGGACTTTAGGACTGTCTAAGTTGAGAGTCTTAGGGACAGGTCTACCCCAGACTCGAAGAGGTGTGTGTGTGTACATGTGTTGTGGAGAAAAGGACTACAACTGGAACGTGATCTTTTTAAATTGAATTTTCATGGAGAAATTTATATATTCACATTTAGGTGTAAGCAATAATACAGAGAGATCCCATATACTCTTTATTCAGCTTCTTCCCACTGGTCTCATATTACAGAGCTATCCACCTGTATCACAACCAGAATATTGACATTGATTCATACTACTAATCTTATTCAGATTTTTTAGTTTTATGTGTACGTGTGTGTGTGTGTGTGTGTGTGTGTATGTGTGTATTTAGTTCTATGAAAGTTTAAATGTGTAGGCTTGTGTACCCATGATCATAGTCAAGATATAGACCTGCCCTATTGCCCTTTTACAACCACCCTCACTTCATTCCTCTAGCCGTACCCTGCTCCCAAGCCCTTGCAACTGCTAACCTGTCTTCCATTTTTAAATTTTGTCATTTCAAAATTGTCACATAAATGGAAGCATACATTATGTAACCTTTTGGGATTGGCTTTGGCTTTTTCCCCTCAGCTAAGTCTCTGGAGATTTATCCTAGTTATATATATCAGTGGTTCCTTTTTATTGTTAGGTTGTATTCCATGGTATAGATACATCAGAGTTTATCTAACCACTCACCTACTGATGGACATTGGGGCTGATTCCAGTTTAAGGCTATCACAAATAAAACTTGTATGATTATTCATGTACAGGTTTTTATGTGAACATAAGTTTTAATTTTTCTTGGATAAATGCCCAAGAGTGTAATTGCTAGGTCATATGGTAGTTGCATGTTTTGTTAATTTTTAAATTCATTATTTAAAATTTTTTCCTAGTCTCTCTCTATATATTTTTATTGATATCAGAAAGGAAGGGAGAGAGAGATGGAAACATCAATGATGAGAGAGAATCATTGATCTGTTGCTTCCTGCATGCCCCCTACTGGGGATCGAGCCTGCAAACCCAGGCATGTGCCCTTGACCAGAATTGAACCCTGGACCCTTCAGTCTGCAGGCCAACGCTCTATCTACTGAGCCAAATTGGCTAGGGCTCCTAGTTTATATTTTTATGTCATGACACAAATTCTTTGTTGCATTTACACACACACACACACACACACACACACACACACACACACCTTGATAAACCCCCATATAATTACCTTGTATTTTCCCTGTGCTTAACAAAGGACTACAATATTCCAACTAGAAGAGAGGTTTAAAGAATAATTCTTGGCTAATATTGGTATAAAAGTTGGCTTGAAAGAAGATATTCTCTCTTACAGGATAGGAACTTGATTTTCTTTACCACAAACTCTTCCAGATTATAGACTTATTTAATAAAATTAGCTAACCTTTGATAACAAAACATTACAAGGGCAGTACAAAAAGTTAGAAATTAGAGGACTTTCTCAAGATCACACATTTAGAAAGAGCAGGAGCCAAGACCCAATTCCAAATTGTGCGAAACCCAATAATGAGCTTTCCCTGAAATCTTGCCCCGAGTCTCTGTGGGTTATTTTTAGAGTAGCATATGGTGGTTAGATTGATTTTATTAGTAACAGACTGTATATGCCAGAGCTTCCATACAGAGATTATTTAAGCTACAGCAAAGAAGACCAGGGAACACAGACTGACTCTGCAAATACTGGAAGGCTTGCCACAGGAAAGAAGAAGGTGTTTCTATCTTACAGCACAGGGCAAAATTAAAACCAAAGTTTGGCAGTTGGAAGGAGGGGAAGTGGTTCACCCCAAGGAAAACATTTCCAAGCAAGCTGCTCAGGAATGAAAGAATAGCCTAACGTGGTCTTGAGCCACCCAAAGGAAGAAGTGTTCACTAGCTCATTGGAAAAACCACCTGTTCCAGCTGCTGGAGAGACAATTCTTTGATTTGACCAAATGCTCTTTAAAGTCTTTTCCAAATCCAAGTTCCTAGGAATCTACCACTAAATGACTTATTTTCGTTAGTCATTTATTGCTGCCAATTCTGCCCACATACCATATTTCCTTGCCATCTGTTTAGAATTAAATAATATATTTATAATTGATACTTTAACTACCATAATTTTTATTCAAGTAGACATAATTTATCAAAAACTAGGCTTAAGCAATATGTATTTTTTTTCTCATAATAGTTTGGATTGGGTCATAAACTAATTAGCTCATATTGTGGAATGGGACAGAATGAGATGAGATGAGAAATCCAGTGTTATCTATGTGAAATGGAGACCTGATGATAATCCTTAGGATGTAGGCAGGGGAAATTCCAACAGAGAAAGGAAAAGTGATTTGCTCAAGGTCTTGGAGCTAATAAGCGATCACACAGCTAATCTATGTTCACAGAGCTAATGAATCCTGAGCCTGTTAATACTCGTTGGTGACTCCTTGAATAAATATTAAACTTTCCACAGGAGAATATGCCTGAAGGGAAACTTCTGACTTGTAATGAGAGCATTTTCAAGGGGTTACAAGTCCAACTGAGACTGACTTATTTACACAATAAAATCCTCTCGTACTTTGTTTACCAATGTGTTGTTAAAAAAAAAAAAAATAGAAGATGCTCCCCACTTTAATGGTTTCTTTTCCTCAGAAAGTAAAAGAAGCTGCTTTATAGATAGATATGTCTATTCCAAAAGCAAAATATTCTAAATCATAAGATTTTACCTCATGGTCTTAGATTTCAAACTCCTCTATAAGAGATATTGAAGTTCATGTCAAGTGCTGTCAGGAAAAAATGTGAGTATAACTCAGAAGTTAAAGTAATTTAATTCCTACCTTTTTACATTGTTGTGTCAACAAGGCAACAATATTTCTTTTTTGTGTGCTCTTACACAATGTCCATCTTATCTTGTATTTGCGATCAAATTCCTGTCCATTGTACTAGAGGAAAGAGTGGATGTCGGGTCCAGCGTCTGACAGATGTTATTCACAGTATCTCTGGGCCTAAAGTAATAGAAAGTTTGGTTAGCTTCAGATTTAGAAAATTCTAGAGATTTGATTTGAAAAGGCATTGGACAGAGAGGTGAGGGAGTTGGTAATGTGAGAGTGAGAGCGACGACTGTACTTGAAGGAAGTGATCAGAGAGAGGGTTGACCAGATGATGGTGAGAACTGTTTTTTCTTCCAGTATTCAGATAACAGCTGCTTGCTGAGGCCCCTTGGACATTTTGAAATGTACAAAAGTGAAGAGGGATGGAGGGACCGACCTGGAAAGGAAGCCTCTGCTGCGGTTGTTTGAGCCCGTCTTCCCGGTAAACTAGCCACTGCGATGGCATAGCAGTTCTGGGCCTCTGCGGACTCCTAGCCCTACAGAGCGTGTGGAGCAATTTTCAGAAATTGTTCTTGAGGCTTAAGTCTCTGAGAGGTTTAAGAAATCCCACATGCTGCCAGCAGCCCCAAGAAGCTATTTATACAGATTACAATTGACATAACTTATCAAGAACTGAGTTTAATATGTCAATGCTGAGACCCTGGCAGAAACCTTTTGATAACTTTGTGGCAAGTGTTTACACTACAACTGGAGGGAGAGAGTGGGTTCTATGTGTTTGGATGGAGGGGTTGCTGAGCTCCTCTGATCTCCTTGCCCCTCCAGGCAAAGCTGGAGCAGTAATTTCCATGTCATACTCCTTATAGGAGGAATTTTGATTATTAAAGATGGAGCAAAAGTAGATGTTTATTTTAAATTCTTTGTCTTTATCCAGAAATGTTATCTAAGTTATAAAAGTTACATTTAATTTTTAAAGTCTTGATCATTTTTATAGTCTCTAGTTTAGTCTAAGTTTATTCATTTATTTAAATTGAATTTTTTTAAAAATTACAGATTCACATGCAGTAGTAAAAAATAAAACAGAGAGATACTCAATTTCCTCTGATGATAACATTGCAGAACTATAGTGCAATAACACAACCAGGTCATTGACATTGATACTGCCAAGATATAGAAAATTTTCATCATGACTAAGATCATTCATGCTTCCCTTCTATAGCTGCACCCACTTCCTTTCCACCTCATCCCTTCCTCGTTGCCTGAAAACCACTAGTCTGTTCTCCATTTCTGTAATTTTGTCATTATCCAGAATATTACATAAATGGAATCATGTTATGTAACCTTTGGGATTGACTTTTTCACTTTAAAATTCTCTGGGGATTCATCAGGTTTTGCATATATCAATAGTTTATTAATTTTCATTGCATGATGCAGCATTGCTAGCAATAGCCAAGATATGAAGCAACCTAGATACCCATCAATAGATAATGGATAAAGAACATGTGATACACACACACACACACACACACACACACACAGTGGAATATTATTCAACAATAAAAAGAAATGAAATCTTGCCATTTGTGACAACATGGACGGACCTAGAGGATATTATGCAAGTGAAATTGTCAGACAGAGAAAACCAAATGCTCTATGATTTCACTTATATGTGGAATATAAAAAATATAAATACACAAAACAAAAGAGAAACAGACCCATAGATATAGAGAACAAGTTGATGATTGTCAAAGGGGAAGAGGTAGGGCAATGGGAATTTAAAAAACAAAAGAGGTAATCGGACGCTGGATTACAGACTACCTTGAGTATGGATTTTATTCTGACAAGACATGAGTTTGTTGTTTTTTAAAAAAATATATTTTATTGACTTCTTTTTAGAGAGGAAGGGAGAGGGATAGAGAGTTAGAAACATCAATGAGAGAGAAACATTGATCAGCTGCCTCCTACACTCTCCCAACTGGGGATGTGCCCGCAACCAAGTTACATGCCCTTGACCGGAATCAAACCTGGGACCCTTCGGTCCGCAGGCCGACGCTCTATCCACTGAGCCAAACCGGTTAGGGCAAGACATGAGTTGTTTTTGAGCCAACAAGTGACACAGCACCATTCAGATTATTATTCCTCTAAAGTACAAAACAAACAAAAATCTTACCTATAAAAATAAAATAAAATAAAACAATAAAAAAGAAGTTGATCACTTTGTTAAGAACACAGAGGAAGGTAGAATATCTTGGGGTCAGGAAGAATATGGGAATTTTGAATGCTTGGGTATATAGAGATGGTATCTTGATTTCGTATTCAATATTGGCTATGCCATTGTTTTATATAAAAGACTTATCACATGATATGGGTGTACCATACTTTAAACATTCACCTCTGAAAAGACATCTAGATTGACTCCAGGTTTTGGCTATCATGGGTAAATTTGTTATGAACTTTTATGGTCAAGTTTTTGTATGAACAAGATGTGTCTACTCTCTTTAATTTGTCCGTTTTGCTATAGGTTTGTCAATTTTATTGATCTTTTCAAGCTCTTTGATTCATTCATTTTCTTTATTGCCTTTCTGTTTTAAATTTCAGTGATTTCTTCTTTACCTTTATTATTTGCTTCCTCCTACTTTTCACATTTTTTTTTACATTTGTTTTATATAATGGTCAGGGTTTCAGTTAGTGGGAAAAATAGGGAAAGATACATCTGCTCCATCTTCCTAGAAGTGGAAATCCATTCTTTTATGTTTTCTAAACAATGTTAATTACATAAGTATTTTATAATTTTATATTATAAATATTGTATGATAGATCCTTGGAGGCCTAAATATCCCCCCCCCCCCCATACTGACTTTCACTCCTTATGTTGGGTGATCTTGATTTGAGCTGAAGCTAGGACTTAAATTGAAAATTTTTTATCTCCTTATAAAATTTTCTTTTTCTTTTTTTTCAGTTTTAATTAAATCTTTATTGTTCAGGTTATTACATTTGTTCCTCTTTTTCCCCCCCCCATAACTCCCCTCCTCCCAGTTCCTGCCCCACCCTCCGCCCTCACTCCCCACCCACTGTCCTCATCCATAGGTGCATGATTTTTGTCCAGTCTCTTCCCGCATCTCCCACACCCCTTTCCCCCCCAAGAATAGTCAGTCCATTCCCTTTCTATGTCCCTGACTATTAAAGGATAAGATATACTGCCTGGAATCACTTTAGCAACTTCACCCAGTCTGTATTTTATTTATTTTATTTAGTCTCAGGTTCAGATCATCCTCATTGCCTCTGCATCAAATCTTAGTCTCCTGAATGTAGTACTGATATAGGCATCTTTCCTTAGGACATCCCTACCTTCCTTTATCCCATGTGTCTCAGTGTATGTGTACATGTGACATGGGTCAATGCTTAGGTTATAGTTCATGGGTTCTTTTTAGAAGTTAAGAATTCCCTTGATGAGTTTTCTTGCTTGCTATAAAAGTAGAAATTCAATAAAATTATGCATATAATACCTACTACTTTTGTAGAAAAAGTTGTACTGCCAGAAGCTGAAACTATTTCCCCCCTTTTCAAACATTATTTTTTTAAAAAACACACAAATATACACACACTCAAATTAACCTTGAAATTCCACCAAGAACAGATTGCAACATCGAATCTGCTTTTCCCAAACTATATTCTGTGGAAATTTATTATCATGTAACATGAACGGTAGTAGGTTTTCCTCAAAAAATTTCATGGTAAGAAAACTGGGGAAAAGCATGTACACTGTATCTACTGCTCTTAGGAATCTGCCATGCATGTTATTATGTTAAAGGTTCTGAGAATTTGTGCAGTAAAAAGTATCACAACCAGTTAGGCCAATAATGTAACTGCAATGACAGCTCTGAATCTATAGCCAAAGGACTGGGTTTGAGGGCCATCTGGATGATCTTGGGTTCCTATATCAGCCTATCTGAGACTCAGTTTCCCCTCTGAAGCACAGCAGTGCAGCTAAATGTTCCATCTGCATTATAAGCCTCTTGTGTGGATTCAGGGGATAATAAATAGGAAATTGTGTTGGATATTGCAAAAGTTTTGCAAATGGAAGGTGTTGTGAAAGGCAAATAATGAGTTTTGTGATTGAGGTTACCTGCAGTTTACAGAACAGTAGGTTGAAACAATAACCAGATATGCACACAGCTGCAGCTGTTTATAAAGGAAAAAACACACCATTTCAGGAGATAACAAAATTTAAATATTTTATCCCAAACCTTGTCTCTGCTTTCTCTTTTCTGTTGTCTTTTTACACAAGAAGGAAAAGCATAGGACACTAATTTAAAAATTCAGTCATGAGGCTTTCCAGGTAAATAAAGTTTAAAGAAAAGATGGACCAATTTAAGTTAAGACCTATTCATATGCCAGTCTATTTTCAGTCAAAAATCCCTTAGTCTTATTCAATTCAAAAAAAATGAAAACTGATGACCTAGATGTGAAAATCTGTATATCCTCCTACTTAGTTTAATGTCATTCAGTTCTCATTCCTTTGTGAATTCATATAATCCTTCACCAATGAATTCATGAATAATATTCTTCTAAGTGGGTTCCTTTAAGAATGAACTTCTTTGTGTATAGCTTATTAAATTCTTGTTATGACCTATGATTTACCATATTAATGAAAGCACTAAACTTAGGCCCTTGAAATGTGGAGGAAAAAGTTACAAGATTATTATTATTATCATTATTTATTGTTTTTAAATGCTCTTTTCCCGCCCCTCAAAGATTTTTTAAAATTGATTTTTAGAGAGAGAGGAAGGGAGAGGAAGAGAGAGAAAGATCCATGTGAGAGAGAAACATAGATCAGCTGCTTCTTACATGCTCCCTACTGGGGTTTGAGTCCATAACCCAGGCATATGCCCTGACTGAGAAGCAAACCAGCACCTTTAAGTGCACAGGATGATGCCCAACCAACTGAGCCACACAAGCCAGGGAAAGATTATTATTTCAATATTCAGTAATTTTTCTTGCAAAACCACCATGCTATAATATTCTTATGAAAATAATGGATAATACAAGACTTCTCCATCAAGCTGTTAGGAACTTGGCTTAGTTGGCAAAGAAACCTTTGAAATTCTCATAATTATCACTGTTTTCTGACAGTCTTTTCAAGGTAAGAAATAGAACTAAAATGGAATAAAGAGGACCTAGCCTAAAAGGACTGAGTCAGAGCCTGAAACATTTCACACTGATGTAATTGGAAATGATAGTGGAAAATCTCTGATTAACAGGGGTACAGGATAAAAGTCTGAGTAGACCTTGCACGGTGTGATGCAGCTCAGCACCGCTGCAGTACAGCGTACTGCATCAGGATGAAGATGGGCGTGTCTTCCCCCCATCACACAGCCATTTCCACCCAGGCTCCCAGGTTATTTCAGCTTAATATTCCAGGTTCTTTGAGGATGGAACTTCAGTACCAAGTGTTTGATCTGGAAGAATCATGCTAGAAAATAGCTAAGAAACATCTGACCTCTGCCTCAGATATCCATTTTCTTTCTCTGCCTGCTTCATTCTCACTTAACCTTCTGGTTCTTGTCTTAAATGTCACTGACAATGCAAAGCAGTTCTAGACTCTGTGGTCTAAGTCAGGTCCCCCTTTCTGTGCTTCTAGGTCACCCTGTCACTATATAGAGCACGTATACAATTTCCCTTTTTATTTGACCCCTTAATTCCCACCCAAACACTGTCAGCACTGTCCAGTAGAACTTTCTACAGTGATGAAATGGCCTAATCTATACTGTCCAATAGGGTAACCACTAGTCACATGTGGCTATTTAGCACTCAAAATGTGGCAAGTGTGAATGAGATACTGAATTTTAAATTTTATTTCATATATTTAAATATTATTCATATTTATTTAAATTTAGATGATAAAGTACATATACAGCCTATATGTAAATCATAAATAAAGCGCTTTAAGTATTTGAATTGTTTATTAAAATTATTTAGATTTAGCCCAGGTGGTGTGGCTTGGTGGTTGAAAATCGACCTATGAACCAGTAGGTCACAGTTCAATTCCTGGTTAGGGCAAATACCAGGGTTGTGGACTCAATTCCCAGTGGGGGATGTGCAGAGAGCAGCTGATCAATGATTCTTTGTCATCATTGATGTTTCTATCTCTCTCTCCCTTTCCCTTCTCTCTGATATCAATACAAATATATTTTTAAAAAATTACTTGGATTTAAATTTAGCCACATGGTGAATTTTGACTACCATATTAGACAGCACAATAATAAGACTGTAAGCTTCTTGATAGGAAATGAATCTTATTAACTTTATATTTCCAGTACTACAGATTGATTTTATTAATTTTACTAGAGGCCTGGTACACAAAATTCGTGCGTGGGGGGGGGGGGGTGTCTCTCAGTTTGGCCTGCACTCTCTCCAATCTGGGACATCCCTCTCGCAATCCGGGACTGCTGGCTCCTAACTGCTCACCTGCTTGCCGGCCTGATCCCCCTAACCACTCTCCCCTGCTGGCGTGATCCCTCTAACTGTTCTCCCCTGCCAGCCTGATCGCCCTTAACCGCCTTTGCCTCAGCCCCGCCACCATGGCTTTGTCTGGAGGGACGTCCAGAGGTCATCTGAAAGATGTCTGGTGTAATTAGCATATTAATTACCCTTTTATTAGTATAGATATTTCCAGTACCAGAGGACAGAATCCAGCACTTTCTGCTCATTCAAGAAAAACTTGTTGGTGAATGAACATTCGTGTCCCATCCTATTTTACTATCACATTTTGTTTGATAGCTGAGACTCAGAAGCCAGCTTACATTCTGGTTCCGTCACTTAACATTTATGTCAAGGGTGACAATTTCTCTGTGCCACAGTTTCCTCATCTTTAAAATGAGGTATCATTAGTACCCATCTCATAGGGTTGTAACGAGCACTAAATGAATATATTAATTAAGTAATTAATGTAATAAATACATTTACTAGCACTAAGTGCAATGGTGGCAGATAGTAAGTTCCACTAGATCCCAGCTGTTGGACTGATTTTTCAGTGTTGTCTTTTGTTGAGAGAATGAATAAGAGAAAGAGAAAGAAGACAATGGGAGAAAAACACTACTTTGTTGGAAAGTATTGAATTTTGTGCAAGATCATTTAAACTAAACACTTTTAGGGATCTTTATACGTACATTATTTTATTTGAGATTCTTTACCATCAAAAGGGCTGCTACTCTGATGTGTCCCATACTGACAGACCACTACATATTGTGCATGGTTGCTATAGCACAATAATCAAAGGCAAAAAATGGAGTAATTTTGGAACACAGATGGAGAGACAATTTTTAAGACAATAATCTCACTGTAATTTATAATATAAATTAAATTTAAAGCAATTCTAGCAAGCTGTCTTATAAAGCCCGTCAGCAAGGATGCTGACAGAAAGGACTTTATGGGATAGCAGGCTTCCACTGCTGTCACCTGAGCCGGCAAGACTGGCACCAGGCTCGGTCTCTTCTCTGCAGTGAGAAAATAAATCACATTTTTTCTTCCGTGGCTTGACATCTTTTTCAATACACAGTTGATGAGTGAAATTAAAAAATGTCTTAACCCTGAAAACGATTTCCTTCTTTATATTCAGATTATTATTTTGATTTATTGATATGTCTCTCCACTTGGGGAAGGAAAATCAGATGGTGGCTTGGCTTTGGATTACTCCACCATACTCTCCCCATTTTAGAAGCAGCTTGGGCAAAACTAAATCTCAGAGTGATGCTATTTGCCCAAAGCCACATGGTTTATAGTAGATAATAGGATTGGAAGTAGAGCCTGGGTTTTGCAACTTCTAGTCCAATGAGTTTCCAACAAGTTTTAAATTTCAAAGACAGTAGAAAAAAACACAGAAGGGGTAGAAAGAGGAATATCCATAATCAGGCTCTACCTCTTTCAGTGGAATTTAGTCTTTTATTAATCCTAGTGAGACTATGATGTAGGCTACTAATCCTCTCCTCAGAAAAATGCAGGTACATATTTTTTTGCTGACAATTTTGAGCAACAATAGTCCCTGAAATTTACTGATGGAACCTTATTAAGCAATAAATAGTGTGGAAAGAGTCTAGTCAAGGAATTATAAACGCTGCCTCAAAATCTCTGCACACATAGTGATGCATGTTCTGAAACATCTGTGGGCAAGGGGCACACTCTCATGGGATGAGGAGAGATTCCGACAGGTTTTATTCTCTGTTACTGAAAACAATAGTCGTAGGTTGTGAAGCTTCTCCTTTCCTATTTGATGTGGTCATGATGACAAGCTATGGAGTTAGAATGTAATGCCACTTTTATTTAATAAGGAAACAGTATATCATGTCCCTTCCTACCAATAGCCTTTGAAGTTAGGTAATGTTACCAATTATTACCAAGGTATATACATTTTAAGGGTATTTGCTTCCTAGGAATTAAAATACTCCAACCCCAAGAAGAGTGGAAGAGATATAAGCTATTTTGTGCTTTCAAGTTTATAAAATTGAACTAGAAAAAAAGAAAGACTGAAAAATATTTGAGATGCTTTTCATGAAACTGGTATCTTAAGAATTTAAATAAGTTGCTAAAAGAAATAAAGACACTGTGTTAGGTCATCAGAGATCTCTTTACACATGGGTATTAATGTTAAACAAGTGATCCACTAACTGCCAGTTGCTGATGGGAACAGTATAAAAAGTTAAAGACATTATGAAGGTTTAATTTCTGGTTTAAAGCCTCATTTTTATTTCTCACTGGGAAAATGTGAAACCACTTCTCAGAACAGTAATTTTAAATTGTGTAACTGATGAATAAAAGAGAAGTAGCTAATCATGGTGGAAAAAAATGTGTCTTCAATATTTTTTAGAAAATACAGTAAGCCATGCATTTATTTATTTCATATCATCCAAAATACATAGAAAATAGCTCCAAGACAATTTGGATCAAATTTATCTTATCTGTCATTGTAGGTTCTTTCTAGTGATTTTAAATAGAAACTATTTCAATAACAGTGTTAGGTTCTTCCAAAGCATTTCATTTTCATTAATAAGCTCAGACTATTTTCCCTTGAAGGACAAGCTATTTTCATGCTGAGGAGAAAGACTGAACATTCAGTTCTCATGCAAGTACATATAGTGCAGCACCAATGGTGCCCTTCCTTACAAACAGAATCTATAACCAGAATTGTCCACTAAGGAAGGCCAAAAATCTGGCTGCCTCTGATCATGGTCTAACACTCTTTTTACAGCCTGATTTGATCTTAAGCAAACAACTTCCAATGGGTACTAGAAAACCAGATGAACTCACATGTGAAAATATCTGGAAGGACTTTAATTGCAGTGGTTTTGTTCCTCCAAAAGAATAGGGGAAAACCATGTCTTTTTACTCCAGTTTTTCTCAGAGTCTAATATAATCAGTGCAATTGCCATATCAGTTCAATACTTATTTGTTGAGAGCTTTTACTTACTTAATTAATTAATGTTAAATATTTGTATTGATTTTGAGAGAGAGAGGAAGGGAGAGGGAAAGAGATAAACATCGATGTGAGAGCAAAGCCTCAATGGGCTGCCTCCTGCATGTCCCCCTATTGGGAATAGCACCCACAACCCAGATATGTGCCCTGACCAGAATAGAACCAGCAACCTCTCAATGCAGGAGACAATGCTCAACCAACTGACCCACCCTGGCCAGGGCTATTTATTTATTTTTTAAAATTCTTGCTCGAGGATATGTTTTATTGATTTTAGAGAGAGAGGAAGGGGGGGGGGGGCGGGAGAGAAAGAGACATCGATGTGAGAGAGAAACATCAATTGACTGCCTCTTATATATGCCCTAACCGGGGATCGGACCTGTAACCTAGGTTATGTGCCTTGATCAGGAATCAAACCCTCAACATTTCTGTGTATGGGATGATGTGCCAACCAACTGAGCCACCCAGCCAGGGCTGTTGAGAGCTTTTTACATGGCAGGCCCTGTGCTTGGTGCTGGGAATACCAAGACAAATAAGACGCAGCATCTGCCCTCAGAAACATCACAGATGAAGGATGAGAACTGATTCATAAGGATATGATTTTTGATGCAATGCAATCAATGCGTTGAGAGATGTGTGCATACAGTAGAGTAAATATGAGAAGGCACAGAGTGCAGCCTGGAGAAACAGGAATGCTTAGTCAAAGCAAAGGATACAGTGGATGGGTGAGGGTGTTACCAGCATACAAGCCAATAGGGGCAAAGGCACAGAAACAGCACAGTGTGTTTGGGAGTTACTGGAATCAGAAAGAGCTGTGTAGCAAGTTTCATATCCTATTCCAAGGAGGACCTCATATGCCATGCTAACTAAGAAACCAGGATTTTATTCTGTGTCTTTATTTGCTTAAAAGAAACATGTAGGAAGAGGACTAGAACAGAATTAGAGATTTGGGAGACATAGACATGTAGGTAGAAACTGTAAAATGTGTGGGACCACTCAAAGAGGGTTTGTAAGAGAATAGACTGAAGAGAGAGCCCTGGAGGACCCTGACAGGAGAGTCCTTGAAAAAGGACAAGAAGGTCAAGGAGCAGGACAATAGGACAGCATCATGTTGTAAAAGCCGTGAAGACCACCCGAAAAGTCCAATGAGATTAAAACCAGAAACTGTATCTAACTACCAGGAGATAATACTGGGTAAATTTAAAACTTTAGTGGGTTTGGAACAAGAGCCATATTACAGTAAATTGAGAAGTGAATAACAGGAGTTAAGTGTAATCAACTCTTATAAGAAACTAGCATGCACCAGTGGGGTCCCTTGGCCTGACCTGCACCCTCTTGCAATCTGGGACCCCTCAGGGGATGTCTGACTGCTGGTTTCGGCCCAATCCCCACAGGCCATGCCAAGGGATCCCACCAGTGTGCACTAGGCCTCTAGTATGCATATAAGATCTTTGGTTAATCTCTTCCTGCCCTCTTCCCTTCCCCCTTCCCTCTGAGATTCATCAGTCTGTTCCATGTTTCCATGCCTGTGTGTGAAGCATCTGCCCCCTGGTGGTCAGTGCATGTCATAGCTACTGGTCGAACAGTCTAATGGTCGAACGGTTGCTTAGGCTTTTATATATAAAGATTTGGATAAGCATGAATGGATAGGCTGCTTCAGGAAGTTTGTTTTCAGGAAGGAAAGTCAAAAACATATTTAAAGGCTGATGGTGGCTGTCAGTAGAAATGAAGGAAAAAGGAAATATTGCTGAAACCATGTCCATGCAAATTTAGGAGGGAGTGGCATAAATATTCTATTGTGATAAGTTGTATTTCAACCAGAGGAGGGACATGTATTCCTCTGAGACTAAATACAAGGAAGCAAGAGATATTAGAGAAACTTTATAAATCATGTAAGTATTTTATATTTTGAGTAGATAATACTATCCCATGGTTCAAAATGTGAAAGGTATACAAGGTTACATGCTAAAAAATGTTCTCCCCATCCCTACTTCTCATTTGCTACTTTCTTAGAAAACACTTTATTGAACATCCACAATATACAGGTACTGTTTGCTATGCTGGAGACACAACAGTGAACAACATGGGGAAAGTTCCTGTTGACATGGTGCTTTTATTTCTCTCTCTCTCTCTCTTTCTCTCTCTCTCTCTCTCTGAAAGAGAGAAATGATATTGACAATAAAAAAACAAACAAACAGGTGAATAATATGAAATAGAGAATAGGATAGGACATATATAAGTTCTTTGAAGAGAGGAAAGCAGGCAATAGTTATGGGGAGGTAGGAAATTCTCTTTATGCAGGGGAGGCCCTCTGAGAAATGAGTGTGAGTAGAGCCCTGCATGTGGTATCTAAATGAGCTGTGAGGTTATCTGATAGAAGAGTGTCCCAGGCAGTAGAGACAGGAAGTAAAAAGGCCCTGAGTGAGAACATGGTGCTATTTTCGAGGTACCAAGAGAGACGGGAGAGCCTGAGTGGAGCTGAGGAAAGAAGTGGGAGGTTTCAGAGGCAATGGAGGCAGAGTGTGACATAGCATTGTAGACTTCAGAATTGAGCCTAATTATGAGTAGTTTGCTTGAAGATGGGGTTATATGAAAAAGATACAAATCATGAGGAAAACCTAGCTCCTTGCACTGTTCATGGTGACTGAGATAAGCAAGGAAGTGAGGTTGGGTGGGTTTACTCTTGATGATCTTTTAGGAGAAAATGTACCATCAGTTCCCATTTTAGTCTCCTTTGTAAGATTATTAGTATCTCGAGAAGACTGTTGTAATGAGGCTGAAAGTGCGGAGTGTCGGGGTTGAGTTTTTTCCAGGCCCAGGAGGAGGTCTGGGGGTCTCTTTTAATGGTAGGGTCCTGGCCTGAGTTGGGAGCACTGCATTATCTAGAATGTATGGAGCTCTGAGGGCCCCATTTGCGTCCCTCCATGGTTACCTGGTTCCTTTCCTCAAAGCAACCAATGTTACTAGTCTCCTGTGTATGCTTTCAGAGTGATTGTTACACAATGAAAAACTCAAAGAGGATATAATATATTTCAACAGCAAAATTAGCAATCTTGATCTAATAGAAATTAGTAGAATATTTCACCAACAACTGCAGAATATACTTTTCTCCTTTCAAAGACCCAAGGAACATTTTCACAAATTGTTCCATACTTGGCCATGAAATAAAGTTCAAAGAATTTTTATCATAGAGATCTGGTTATGATTGAATTCAGAAACAAAGAAAAAATTCTATATATTTGAAACTGAAGAGCCACAACTTTCAAAGAATTTTTATCATAGAGATCACATTATGATTATGTTAGAATTCAGTAACAAAGAAAAAAGTCTATATGTTTGAAATTGAAAAAACACAGTTTGAAATAACGTATGGGTCCAAATATATCATACCAGGAAAGTGAAGAGAATAGCATCAGAAGGGCAGAATGGGGAGCTATCAGGAAACTTGGTGGGTTGTTACCAAAAATAGACTTCACTTCTTTACAATTTTGACACTTTTGCTCTAGCATTATAAAGTGTGTGAAAGAAAGGATACCTCAACCTTTTAAATTTATTTATTGAAATAGTTATTAAACCTTTTCAATGTACAGGTTACTGAGCTAGGAAATTAAAAAGGTATGTGCTGAGGATCCTATGAAGAAGGCAGTAGCATCTCCCCAAAATATTCTATACAACACACAGAACAGCTAGGATAGAAAAATGACAGGCCACATACAATCTTCATTAAACTATGTGACAGGATATTCCCACAAACTCCAAATTATAACCACACAATAACAAATCACCAACACCAACAGGACCTCTTGGGTATTAGCATCTGTCCAAGAGGAAGCAGAGAGAAGCAATGGGGTGTCTGACAAACTTGATGACTTCAAAATAACAACCAGCAAGCCACGCTGAAGACACCAATTGAAATTGGAAGGGAGTTTCATGGACCAAAAGTGTCTGTGGTGAGGCACAGTCTGTGGTAAGAATGAAGGGACTTGAATAGTCTGAGCTCCCTTCAGTCTCAAAGCAACCAAATAAAGGTCCCTCCCAGGACACAGCTGGGGCGATCTGAGAATCAAATGCTGAGAAAAGAATCTAAATTAAACAGGCAACAGTAGAGACCAAAGAAACATAGCGGAGAATAGAACCAAAATGGAGAATAGAACCAGAAACCTTAGAAGTTAAGTATTCATATTGCTCGGTACTCTACAAAAACAACCAGAAGAGGGTGGCCTAGAGACGTTAAACTGGAAAAACTATTCTAAGCCAAGCCTCCTTCATAAAAGTTCAGAAAATCTAATTCTATGTAAAAATGAGCAACAAAAAAGAATAGAGTTAAAAATCACATTTACATTTATTACAAGATAAAAAAGAACAAATAAGGAGTAGAATCTCTATAGATAATATATTCTTATAAAAATGACAACTATAACTTAATATTTCAAAATGAGGTTAAAAAGACAAGATAGGAAAGATAAATCATACTAAAGAAAACTCAATAATTAAGTGGTAGAACTCAAGAAAAAATTAGACATAAAAGAAAAAATCATTTTGGAAATTAGGACTCACTTGAAGATTAACACAAGAGCTAACAGATACAACAGATAATGTTTTTCAATAAATGGAAGATGAAAGGGAGGAAAAAATTAAAGATCCAAAAGAAATGAAGATGCCAGGGGCTTTGGAGATAGCGGCCCCCTGAGCTGCTATTGTTTGATGAGTACCGAGTTTCAGTTTTGCAAGATGAAAAGAGTTGTGGAGAGGGATGGTGGTGATGATTGCATAACAACGGGAATCTATTTAATGCCACTGAACTGTACACTTAAAAATGGTTAAGATGGTAAATTTTCTGTTAGTGTATTTTACTAACTACATAAAATTAAAAGGAAAAATAATAAATGAAGAAAGAGATGAAGAGTGTTAGCAAGAGTGTGATAAATGCAGAAGACAGGCAGAGAAGATCTGATGTGTGTATAAATATATCTGGAAACATGAATTAGAAATCATAACAAGTTAGAAGTCCCTAATTATTATTTTCTAATTCAAGAAAACTTTGCTGAAAAAAAATTTTGAGATTATATACAGAGATTATATAAAGAGCACATTGTATACCTGGGAAAACTGACCAGAACAAATACCCACGCAATATGGGGGGCGGGGAGGGGCACGAGACTGTCATTAGGCTTTTCAATAGCAAGGCTTTACACCAGAGGAAAATAAAGCAGCTTATTGAAGATGATGACGGAAAGAAACCGTGAGCTGAGGATTTTACACTCAACCCAACTGACTTTTAGGTAAGCTTACATCTTTGTGGCCTGAAGAAAGTCACCTAACCTCTCTGTGCCTTAGTTTTCTTACCAATAAAATGTGGATATAGAGTATTAACTAATTCTTATGGTCGGTGCTAATATATACATCTCAAGTGCCTTGAAGCGTGTCTAGCCCTTAATAAATTCTATGTAAGTGTTAATATTATTAATGCTGAAGAGTTTATTACATCCCACATACATAATTTGGCTGTTCCTGATTTGCCTGTTTGGGCCTTGGGTGAGGGGCTGCAGCGATGATGGTCCTACTTTCAAGGAATTTTACTTTTTTTCCAAAGACAAGACTATAGATAGCCCACAGTGAGCTTACGTCAACATAACAACTGTAAAACCAAGTCAGTGCTTGCTGGGATGGTGGGAGGTAGTGGGCTTTAAAGGTGATTCAGAACAAGGTCAGTCAGAAAACAGGTGTGTGTAGGGAGGGGGCAGGTATGGAGTATAGAGCCATGGGAGGGGCCTTTGTGCTAAGCTTTTCCAAACTAGAAGCATTTTGATAGAGAAGAGGAGGTCAGTTGAGAAGGTGGGGACTGTGTGAGCGGGGGAAGGGAAGTGAAAAGACATGTGAGAGACATTATCCAAGAGGGCCGTCTCTGAATCTCTTTTGATTTGAGACTACGCATCTGGGAAGAATAATGGAGTTCTCAGGTGGAGTGATGGTACCACTTACCAACACAGCAAAGCCCGAAGGCAGAGGCTGGCTTTGAGAGGTCAGCCCATTTTAGTGTTTCCCAATGTGGTTGTTGGAAGGATTGAATGAGATACTTCATGCAAATCACTTAGCACAGTGTCTGGCACAAAGTCAGCATTCAGTATACACGAGCAACTATCACCTATGCCCTCTGGAGGTGGCAAGGCAGTAATTTAAGTGCAATGCTAAGAAATGCTGGCCATAAATGTATATATTATATATTTTAACTTTTATTGGTACACAGGGTCCTTTTTCCTGAAATAAATAACATATATTTTATAGCTGCAATATTCAACATGAATTCTCACCAGGATTTTAGCTGTGATTAAAAGAACTGGGGTAATAAAACAGCCAAACCATAGGCAAGAATTTCTTAGAGGCCTTAGGGAGGCAAATTAGCCGACACTGTCACTGTTTCCTCTGATTCCAAGTCTGCCTTCATGCCATTATTTCCCCACCTAGAATAAAGGAAAAAGAAAAGGGAAAGCTTAAGAGCCTTTGGTTAAGCAACAGTTGATGTCACTGTTAGAACTGGCACATTCATTATGCGCTCTAAAGCCTGCTGAGAGTACTGATGGCGTGTACGGAGCCATGTGGGGAACTGCCAAAGGATCCTGGTTGCATTAGATTCCTGTGTACTAGTATACATTGCAGCGAGTTTAAATTTGTGAAAAATAAATTTAGTGATTTGTTGACTTTTGTCTTTTTTCTAGACTCACTCCTTTGCATTTTACTGTAAAGAAGCATTTACTTCAATGCTGCATGAACGCTGAGAGCAAGTACGGAAACTGAAGCTTCACACCAGTGACTGCAAAATTACAAGCTATGGTGGGGAAGATGAGCTGTGAAGGAGCAGGCAATTAACGCTATTTGTTTTAAGATGTTTTCACTGAGAGCTGTATCCTCTTTAAAAACAGTACATCAGCTGTGTGCTTGTCTTTTTTCACTGTCAAAGCAAACTGAGATTCTAGGCTCAAAGAATACCAGAGCCTAGAAGTGGCTTGGCAACCCCACACTTTATAGATGAGGACACTGCGTGGTTATGTAACTTATTCAAGGACACAGCAGGGCGCAGAATCAGGATGGGAGCCTGGATCCTGCTGCCTGCTTCCCCACTGCCTCCCCTCCTTCCCCACTTCTCTGATGACACTGAATGCTCATTGCTGGTAACAGGAGAGGATCCTTTACAGCAGGGGTCGGGAACGTCAGGCCCACGGCCTACGGGCCATATAAGGCCGTGAACTCGTTTGGTCTGGCCCTGCCAAGGCATTAGGGGTGAGTCAATTAAATGTCTGACCAACCACAGCAGGCTAATTTTTAAGTTGGTAATTTTGTATGGCCTGCAAATGATATAAATATCCAAATGGCCCTTAGCAGAAAAAAGGTTCCCCACCCCTGCTTTAAAGCATTAAAAGATTGGGGCTTGTTCAAGGTTGAGAATAAGGGTGAGATAGGAGGGCCTGGACCCAGCTTCCCTGAGTCCTGGGCCATTTGCATGTCTTTAAACCAGTCCAGATCCAGTGCACAGATGATTTGGAGAGTTCTTGTCAAGGTACCTGTGACAGGACCTGACACATGTGTGCTTCATGCTTCCACTCACTGGCTTCTCCGGGCCTAGTAGGGCTCCTCCGCAGACGAGCGGGACAGATGGGGCATGTGGTCGGTCTACAGGCTCTTCCAGCCCAAACACACAGCACTCAAGTGATCTGGATGCCGTGTGTGACTGAATTCCAGAGATTCCTTTCATAAGCCTTTTGCTGCCACCAGACTAATCATTTCTCTTTCAAAGGATCAATGATATTGTCTGCCTCGGCACCTTTTCAGAGCCATTCCCTTCTCCTGAAACACTCTTCTTCCTCATCGTAATTGACGTGGTTATGCTCCCTCTGGAACGTGAGTTCCAGGGAGCTGTAGTCCTCCCCTTGGAACAGAGCCCAGAGCACTGTAGGCACTAAATAACTATTGGCTAAAAAATTAATCCAAATGATTACAGGTGCTGCCTGGTTCCCATCTTTTGAAGCCTTGTATATCCAGGGGCCTTGATCCTTACCTGTGGACTCCATCCCACCTTAGCCTCTGCTCACTTCTTACCCAGACAGAAGAGTCATCAGAGCTCTTGCCAGGAAACGATATAACTTGGCATCAAGTTAATTTTGCTGCTACTCAGGTCTGTCCTTGGGCCTTATCTTGGGACTCTGGTTTCCTCCTTCCTGTGGCCTTAGAGTGCATCTGATTCAGATGATGAACCTGGCACCCTTCCCCACCAGTTGGCGGCTTGGTGCATTTGGTGCATCTTATTTAATTTTGTGCTGAAGAGGTCATGCCACATTTCTGGATGCCAAGTTCTGCTTGCCAGACTGACCTTTTGGTAGCTGCCCCTGACTCTGTCTCCACAGTGCCTACCTTATCCTGGGGTGAGTGACTCCAGATCCCTACCCCTCCCTGTCCTGCTCTGGCTAAATCTTTGTGATCCATGTAATGCCCTGTGTGAGAGTCACTTCCTTGATGCCTCGGCACATCAGTGTCTGTCAAGATGTCTGCCTTGCCCTGCCCAGGATCCAAGGTTCTCTCCATAAACTGCAGCCTGCTCACTGACACATGTCCTGGAGGGTGCTACCTGCTTGATTTATTGGTGTTGCCACCTTTTGGTGCTGTGTCTTCGTGGGGTCACCCCTGACACCTGAGGTTTGACTGGTAAAACCAACTACCAGCCTGAATGGCCTATGCAGTGTTTCATCATTAACTCCATGAGACTCCATTGGTTACTCTGGTCTTTCTCCCTGACATGCTTCCCTTCCCCGTCACCTTCATGTTCAGGGAAGGATGGGGATTTCCTCCTCTAGGGTCATGGTTAAGGTTCAGAATACCTGGACACCACGTGTGTGACTTGGGCAAGTTACTTAATTCTAAGCCTCAATTTCTTCATCTGTAAAATGGGGGAAGAATACAGGCAATAAACAGTATTTTGTCTTGTATGGTCATGATGAGGACTGAATTAAAAATAAATGTAGCTAGTAACTTTTGTAGCCAGTAACTCCCCAGTCCTCTAAATTATTCTGTCACATGAGCTCCCGTTATATTTGTTCTCCATACTACCAATTTTGGGTTTAAAGATACTATATTACAACTGTAATTTTCATTTTTAGATCCATGTCTTATGTTTCCAGCTATAATGTCAATTCCTTTAAGTAAAAAATCTATGCCTGTATCTTGTATCTCCCAAGCCTAGGCCAGTGCCCTGCATATACTAGATACACAATAAATGCTTATTTTGTATTGCTAGTGTGAATGATGATCTTATTTATTCTAAAAACCAAGCATTATCATCCCACAAACTCTGAGGAGTTTGCTCACCCTGGAGTACATTTCCCTTGTCGATCGTGCATTGGCAAGGACAAATGCCCAGGCAGACAGAAACACTTATTAACCAACCTAGGGATTCTGCAGGTGGCAGCAGTCCTGGGATAATGTTCCTTGTTCATGACGTTCTTAGATTCATTTGCAGCAGTGGTGAGAAATAACAGCGGTCATGCTAAAAATCTGCTTTTCAATTAACTCGGAGGAAAAAAATATGGCATCTGGGACTCAGCCAGATGGAAACTGAGAGACTCACTTCACAATATTTCAGAATACTGCTTCCCTTGTAATAAAGGGTTCTTTCCTCACTAGATTGTTCAGGGCATTTAACTGATAATTTCCCTAATACCACACTTTCCAACTTTACCTACTATTGCTTAGTAACAGAATGAAAGTTGCCACAAGTGTCATCAGTAAGCTCCATACTGTCCCATCAATTTTCCTGGGGAAAGTAATTTAACACAATTAACAACCTGACACATGGAAATGTGTTTTGGTTTTTGTTGTTGTTGTTTGTTTGGGTTTTTTTTAAAAGCTTACTTGGGTTCTGAGTTGAAAATCATTTGGCATTTGTGCTCTGACACTAACATATCAGAGATGAAAGGGTTACAGGAGAGAAGTGAATCAAACAAGAAAAACTGCTATAGGATATTCCAGGGTTTGGATCGGAGGCTACAAGGGGAAGTTACCGAGGGATGACCTAAACGTGGAGGAAGGAGAGTTGGATCCCAACTCTTCACCTTCTTAAATTGAGAAGGTGGTATTATCTCTTGCTTCTTTCTTCCATAAAATAGGAAGGGGGGGAGGAACCTATTTTTCCTGTCCAGCCTTCCTTAGAAGGTTTTTGTAAAGATTATAGTTGGTAATATTTGTGATCGTTATGGCCTTAAAAGTACTGAATAAACATAAAGTCGTTGACTACAGACCCCTCTGGACCTGGTGATATTCCCAGTGCCCGGCAGGGCAGCCGGGACAGAGCAGGCTGTGGGGCTCAGAGCGTGCTGTGCTGATGGATGGCTGCCTACCTGCTGATGTGAAGGAGGGCAGGGCACTTTGCAGGGCGGGGTGGGGAGACCCGTAAGCCTTGCTTTTCCCTTAGATTGAATTTGCAAATTCTGATCTAGGGGCCTAAAGGTTTGTGTTCCAGATCTTGAGGAAAGGGTCCAGAGGAAACATGGCCAGACATGAGACTTCTCCTATCTGAGCATCTCTCCTTAGGAGAAGGAATCTCTGAAAATGCTCAGAAACAAATGCTTGTTTTTCTATGGGTCAGTCTTCTTTGGAAGGAGAGGACTGAGAAAAATGGACCTAAAATTACAAAAGGGATATTGTTTTGCAAGAGGGGAGAGGTAATTTTTCTCAAGGAATGAAAAATGTGACAGCAAAGAGGGAGCAGAACAGTTTTATGTCTGCTTCAGGGTTGGAGGGGACACAGCCCATTATCAGCAGAGACCTGGGTGGACTCTGGATATTTTTAAGAAAAACGGGAGGTAATTACCTTTCTTAGATGACTTAAGGGCATTTCTTTTAAAGGCCTCTTCAATTTCTTTGCTGAGTCTAAAACCTTTTTGAGGGGAAAATAGAAATATATGTCCACTTCAAGAATAATGTGACAAGCTATCTTTACAGTGAATTCTTGTTGTTGTTTAGGACATTTTTGGTTTTAGTACTAAGAATTCTAAGAAATGAGAAAAATATGGAAATCTGAAAGCAAGATGTCATGAAAACACATTAGTAACTAATTTGTTAAGCACATCATATAGTTCCCCATTAGATCAGTTGTCCTAAGTATTAACTCCAAGAAATGTGGTCCCCAAATGCTATCTCTAAAGGGGGTAGGAATGATGAAAAGCCAAAAGCCAAATATATCTACGAGAGATAGATAATTTCAAAATTAAAGTCATCCATTATCCAAATTCCTGGGGACTGAAAAGGAGATTATTCACCTTTCTCCAAGAGAAAATACAAAAGTAGCAACAGAGTTCAAAGAAGACATATAAATAACTGACACAAACAATAGCCTCAGGGAATCTCCAAAGATTCTTCTTTAGAGAGAGATGCCTATAACACTTTTCCAGAAAAATTCATCTTTCTTAATGGTGTTAATAGCATTCAGGCTTGAAAAAATACCTTCCATCTATTAAACTCTGGGGGGAAAAGCCCTCACTCTTCTCCAGATGCAAGAAACAGCTCATGCTAGATGATCCATTAATTCTTGAACTAGGCCTATAAATGAAATGGTTTATAGAGGAAAGAATTAAAGAATTTACAATCCTTGCTGAAAACTCAAAATAACTCCCATTATTCCTCTACTTCAAATAAAGATTCATAGACAGATCCAAAAAGTAATGATTTTTAAATTAAAAAGTTTTATGAGCTTTTCAAGTAGAGGAATAAAGTTAGATGGTCAGGCTCTTTCTCTGAAGAAAAAAAAAGATGGAGAAAGAGAATATAAAATCCAAGCAAGGAAGAATAAAAATATTTTGAAGACTGCCCACTAAAATATATTTACAGAGTATGATAAAACTATTTTCATCTCAACTTTTTTATAACTAAAAAAATGGTTCCCTAAGCAAATTAATATCATAAAGAGGATTTTGGGGAGGATCCAGAACTTAATTATGAGAATAAGCCATGCTTGTCATAAACAGCAGTTTGCAAACCAAACATGTTTCACTTGATGCTTTTATTTGTTTGTTTACAACAAAAGGGCTAGAAACAATCCTCCTTAGCAGTGTTTTGGCAAATCATTAGTTGGGGTTAATTATTTATAACGATAACCAGAATTTGAGAGAATGGGGAAACACTAGAAAAAAAATCTAAATTGATTCCACCTCTCAATGTATGTATCATAAAATGGAGTTTCTTAGAGAAGGGTTGTTTGGTTGAAGATCACACCTAGTTGGTTAAAAGGGTCTAGGATCACATTTTAAAATATCTTTTCCCCATTTCTTTTCTCTACCATAATACTTTAATTGAAACAGTCATAGAATCATAGAATTTCTCTCAGGCTGGGAAGAGGCCTTTAAACTCATATTTTTGGTGACCTTTACATTAACATATAACACACATAATGAAAAGTACACAAGTCATAGTATACAGTAAACACATCTGGGCCAGTAAAGAAAGAAAATTTTGCCCTAGCTGGTTTGGCTCAGTGGATAGAGCCTTGGCCTTCGGACTGAAAGGTCCCAGGTTCGATCCCAGTCAAGGGCATGTACCTGGGTTGCGGGCACATCCCCAGTAGGGGGTGTGCAGGAGGCAGCTGATCAGTGTTTCATTCTCATCGATGTTTCTAACTCTCTATCTCTCACCCTTCCTCTCTGTACAAAATCAATAAAATATATTTTAAAAAAAAAAAGAAGAAAATTTTACCCAAACTCCAGAAGACACCTTACACCCCTTCCAGTCATGGCCCACCCTACCCCACAAAGTCAGATATTTCTATACCCAGTTGAGGAAGGAGCAAATTGAGGTTCACCTTGGATAAACAATTTCCCCAAAGCAAATGATTAGCAAGAACATGAAACACGATTTTGTGACATCTACTTCAGTATTTTTCCACTAATCTAATTGAATTCTAACTAATTTAACTAACAATGTAAAGCCCAGCATGATATAAAACTGCAGTCTCCCAAATGTTTGTTGAACCAATTAATGAAGGTGATCCTGAAGTTCCTCTTGTTTCATACATCATTTCTGTGTTCTCTGTGTGTTTTTCTTGGCCTCTCACTGACATTGCAAGGTCTCATGACATCTGATGGTTCTGGACTGCCCCAGTATTTCTGAGCTACACATTATGAAGCTACGTGCATGGGTGGCATTGCCCTTTGTAGAGCTTTTCTGGAGGGCGGGGTACTGAATGTGAGCCCATTTCATTGAGTGAACTCCCATGTTCATATCTGAAGAATTTTTCTCTGGAGTTATTTTATTTTGATAGAAAAGAATCCTTTAATTGCCTGGGGGAACATGAAGACTGCTAGTATTTTAGAAGCAGTATGGGAAAAGGAATTGTGCAACCCACTCCTCATGCAGACTTTCACTAACTCCGGTGTTCACTTCTACATCTCATTCCTATTCTCCTCTGGGGATAACTGAAAGTCAATCTACTTCTCATTGCTGGCATGCAAGAGCAACTCTAAACAGAGGCAGTAATAAAATACTCATCTACCCTTAAACATAAAGATGGTCTGGTTCTAGACAATTACTGTGGTGGCTAATTATTTTTCAGCATTACTGAGATTTAATTTACATACCATAAAGTCACCTACTTAAAGTGTACATTTGATGAATGGTGATGACTACGCAGTTTGATGGATTTTGGTAACTGTATTCAAGATATAGAACAGTCCCATCACTCTAAAAACTTTTCTCGTGTCCCTCTGCAGTTGACCCCTGGCTTCACCTTCATGTCCCAGGCAACCTATGCTTTTTCTCACGATGCTTTTTTACCTTTTCTAGAATTTCATATGATGGAATCAAGTGGTATGCCATCATTTGTGTTTGTTTTCTTTCACTTAACATGTTCTTTGAGATTCATCTATCTTGTGTGTATTCCTTTTTTTTTAGTCCTTCTTATTGCTGAATAGTATTCCATTATGGGATATATCACAATTTTTTTTTATCCATTCACATGTTGGTGAATATTTGGGTTATTTCCAGTTTTTGGCAATTGTGGATAATACAACTGTGAGCATTTGGTATAAGTCTTCATGTGAACACACATTTTCATTTCTTTTAGATAAACGCCTAACAGTAAAATTGATGGATCATATGTTTAACTTTGTAAGATCCTGCTATACCGACTTCCAAGTGGCTGTGACATTTTGCATTCAACCAGCAATGTATAGAGTTTTCATCACACCATGTCATCATTAACACTCAGTATTATCAGTATCTTTAATTTAAGCTATTCTAGTGCTGTGTAGTGCTATCTCCTAATGGTTTTAAAATAATTTTCCTGATGTCTTGTGATGTTCAGAATCTTTTCATGTACTTATTCACCATTTCTTTATTCTTTTTGTGTGTGTGAAGTGTTCAAATCTTTTTGTCTTCTTATTAATGGATTGTTTATCTTATTATGGAGTTAAAACCGTTCTTTTTATATTTTGCACACAAGTTTTTATCAGATTTATTTTGAAAATATTTTTTCCTAGACTGGACTTATCTTTTTGTTTCTCTAAACTGTCTAAGAAAACATGTTTTTAATTTTGATAAAATATATTTTATCAGTTTTTTCTTTTCTAGGTCATATTTATTTTGTCCTATTTAAGAAATCTTTGATTCAGGTCACAAAGATTTTCTTCTGTTTTCTTCTAGATATTCCATGGTTTCACTTCTTAAGTTTAGTCTATGATCCATTTTGAGTTAACTGTTATCCATGTTGTGATGTGTGGATTGAGACTAATTTTTAAATATAGATATCCAGTTGTTCCAGCACAATTTAAAGACTGTTTTTACCTTCACTTGGTAAAGGACTTGGCATATTCCAGGAATAGAAAGGAGGCCAGTATGGCCTGAATATAGTGAGAGGAGGAGAGTATTGTGTAACAATGTTGACAGAAAGGTAGGGGCCAAATCGTGTAAGATCTTGTGGACCTAAATAAGAAATTTGGATTTTATTCTGAAAGCAGTAAACTGCTTTAAGTGTTTTAAGAAGGGAGGTTAGATGACCTGATCTATATATTTAAAAGAGAATTCTTCATCTGTTTCTACCAATCTAACCAAAACCATTTTGATGAAGGTCACTACTGAACATGCAATAGCAAGCAGAGTATGATGGAGTTTTATTGGTTATTCAGTGGGGCAAAATTTGACCCTTAGCTCAGCAGTTCTTAAATTGCCAACTGCACATATGCCTTTTCCCCCTTCTTGTGGGAGTCTGTATAAAACCAGAGTTAATGCACTTTTTTGAATGCTGGCTTACATGCTGCCACAGCCAGAAATTTTTGCCAGAGATACTGAAAATACTACCTGGTGCTTTATGTCCTTTTGGCTTCTCTTCCTTTTGCTATTTTTTTATTGCCCAAGGTAAACATAGTACTAATGCCAATGGGAAAAAGCTAAAGAAGACTTTTTAGTTATTAGAGATTATATACCACCTGCTGAGTATTACCAGCTTAATTTGAAGTATATAAAATGGAGTAAACATGAAGAATCTAGGATAGCGCCGAAACTGGTTTGGCTCAGTGGATAGAGCGTTGGCCTATGGACTGAAAGGTCCCAGGTTCAATTCCAGTCAAGGGCATGTACCTGGGTTGCGGGCACATCCCCAGTAGGAGATGTGCAGGAGGCAGCTGATCGATGTTTCTCTCTCATCGATGTTTCTAACTTTCTATCTCTCTCCCTTCCTCTCTGTAAAAAATCAATAAAATATATTTTTTTAAAAAAGAATCTAGGATAGAACTTTTATAATAAAAATTAATAATGCATTGTGATCATCTATTGAAATTCAAAATGATTAAATTAGCTTACATAAAAAGAAAGATTTTTTAAAAATATATTTTTATTGATTTCAGAAACATCAATGATGACAGAGACTCATTGATCAGCTGCCTCCTGCATGTCTCCTACTGAGGATCGAGCCCACAACCCAGACATGTCCCCCTGACCAGAATCAAACCCAGGACCCTTCAGTCTACAGGCCTATGCTATATCTATCAAGCCAAACCAGCTAAGGCAAAAAGAAAGATTTTGATACAGAAAAGTTTTCTTCTGTATTAGAGTAGGTTATAGGAGAAATTGTAGAGATCTCTAATACTAGAGTGGGTTTGATTTGGAAAAATTTTGTTTAATGATGATTAGTTAAGCTACAATCTAGATAACCTTTTCAAAAGGCTCTTTATTTAAATATATAAATATATATATATATATATTTGTTCTTAAAATACAGTAGGGGATTTTTTAGTAGGGGCTTTTTCTTTTACTGAATAAGTTCTATATAATTAATATCAACTGTTTGATCAATTCTGCCAATAAATTTCAAAATTTGCAACACAACTATATAATTTCTCTAACATTATGAAAATGTTGGTTAGGAGGATAGACACTTTATTAAGTAAAATGTTGGTAATAATCCTGATAATCTTGACATTCCTTCATTTTCTTTTCTTGTTTTTGTTATTCCTCACAAGAAGATATTTTTCCATTGATTTTTAGTGGGGGGGGGGGAGGGAAAGAGAGAGAGAGAGAGAGAGAGAGAGAGAGAGAGAGAGAGAGAGATGTGTTGCCTCCTGCATGCACCCTAAACAGGGCCGGGGATTGAGCCTGCAACTGAGGTACGTGCCCTTGACTGGAATTGAACTCAGAACCCTTCAGTCCACAGGCTGACTCTCTATCCACTGAGCAAAACCAGCTAGGGCTAATTTTTCTTGATAATACCTCCACATTAATCCAAATTTTAGTTAAAAGATATTTTTAGGCATTTAAGTATAGAATTTAGTTTTAGTCTTTAAAGATTTAATATTTATTGAAATAGCCTTGCTAGAATGGAGTTGGAAATTTTCTCAATTTAAAGAGACATAGAAAAACTTCTTGTTAGACTAGATATTGTGAAAATTCTTCCACTAATAACATCTAGATTTCGGGTTCAATCCCTGGTCGGGGCACATGTGGGAGGCAACCAATGAATGTTTCTGTCTCACATCTCTCTCTCTCTCTCTCTCTCTCTCTCTCTCTCTCTCTCTCTCTCTCTCTCTCTTTCCTCCCTCTTTCTCTAAGATCAATAAACATATCCTCAGGTAAGGATTAAAAAAATAAAATAAACTCCAAGTGGATAAAGACCTGAAAGGGATATAGTATAATATAATGGAATATAGCATAATCTAACTTAATAAATACATTATAAATTCTGGGTAGGAAAGGATTTCTTTAACAAGACTTAAAGAGCACAAACCAAAAAGAAGAATGATTGATTAAATTTGACAACTGTATCTTTTACCAAAGTTAAAGAAGATTATTTTTATAATACATACTAGAGGCTCGGGCATGAAATTCATGAATGGCGGGGGGGGGGGGGGGGGGGGGATCCCTCAGCCGGGAATGCACCCTCTCCAATCTGGGACCCTTTGGGGGATGTCCGACTGACAGTTTAGGCCTGATACCTGCCTGCCTGCCTGATTGCCCCTAACTGCCTCTGCCTGACAGCCTGATAGTCCCCTAACGGCTCCCCTGCTGTCCTGATCGCCCCTAACCGCCTCTGCCTCAGCCCCCACCACCATGGCTTTGTCCGGAAGGAAGTTGGACATCCGGAAGATGTCGGGTCAACCCGGTCTAATTAGCATATACCCTTTTATTAGTATAGATCTGTACCCGGGTCCAGCGCTGCACCACTCCTGCTCATCCCGGCCCCCCTGCACCTGCAGCTGCCACTGCTAGGTAGAACACAGCCATGGAGGTAGGAAAGGCTGGCACTGCTGCAGCTGGGCTCGCCAGCTGTGAGCCTGGCAACTGATGACCCTCAGTCAGCTGAGCAGTACTTCTGCTGTGAGGGCACACTGACCACCAGGGGGCAGCTCCTGCATTGAACATCTGCCCCTGGTGGTCAGTGCCCGTCATAGCAACTGGTCAAAAGGTCACTCAGTTGTTTGGTCCCTTAGGCATGTGTGTATATATATATATATATATATATATATATATATATATATATATATATATATACACATATATATATATATACACACACACATAGATACACACTAGAGGCCTGGTGCACAAAAATTTGTGCACTCGGTGGGAAGGGGGGGGGTCCCTCAGCCCAGCCTGTGCCCTCTCGCAGTCTGGGACCCCTCGGGAGATAACGACCTGCTGGCTTAGGCCTGCTCCCGGGTGGCAGAGGGCAGGCCCAATCCCTAGGTGAAGCCCCTGGTCGGGCTCAGAGCAGGGCTAATTGGGGAGTTGGGGTGCTGCCCCTGTCATGCACAGAGCAGGGCAGATCGGGAGGTTGTGATGCCACCCTCAGCCATGCTCAAGGTAGGGCTGATTGGGGGGGGTTGGGGCACCGCCCCCTGTCACACTCAAGGCAGGGTCGATGGGCAGGTTGCGGCGCAACCCCCTGTCACGCACAGAGCAGTGCCCATCAGGGGGTTAGGGCGCTGCCCCCGTCACTCACAGAGCAGGGCCCATCATGGGGGTTGGGGCTCCGTATCCTGTCATGCACAAAGCAGGGCCCATCAGAGGGTTGGGGAGCTCCCCCCTGTCACCCACAGAGTAGGGCCGATAGGGGAGTTGGGCCACCGCCCCCTGTCATACACAGAGCAGGGCGGATAGGGGGTTGGGGAACCACACCCTGTCACACTCAGGGCAGGGCCGATGGGGAAGTTATGGCTCTACCCCGTCACACACAGAGCAGGGCCGATCAGGGGGTTGGGGCACTGCAGCCTGTCACACACAGAGCTGCAGGGCAATCAGGGGGTTGGGGAGCTCCCCCCTATCAGGCACAGAGCAGGGCTGATCAGGGAGTTGGGGCGCCTTCCCCTGTCACAAACAGAGGAGGGCGGATAGGGAGGTTGTGGCCCCGCCCCCTGTCACACACAGAGCTGCAGGGTGATCAGGGGGTTTGGGCACTGCCCCCTGTCACGCTGATCCTGGTGCTGGGAGGCATATTACCCTTTTACTATATAGGATAGAAGCCTGGTGCACGGGTGGGGGCCGGCTGGTTTGCTCTATCTAATAAAAGATAAACATGGTAATTAGCGTACGACCGCTACCCTTCCCATTGGCTAATCAGGGCAATATGCAAATTAACTGCGAGCCAAGATGGCGGCCGGCAGCCAGGCAGCTTGAAACTAACATGAGGCTTGCTTGCTTCAGTGACAGACGACTCCAACGTTCCCCACCTGCTGCTGCAGGCCTCTGAGCTGCAACTCTAAGCCACTATGTTACAAATATAGAAGCTAAACAAAACCCCAGAAACCAGCTTTAGTCGCCGGGCTTCAGCCAGCAGGATCGCAACATTGTTTCAAATACAGAAGGTAAACAAAGGCCAGAAACCTGCTTTCAGCAGCGGAGGCCTAAGAGCTGGAGCCTCAGAGCTAAAGCTGGTCCAGAATAAAAAAAAAAAAAAAGAAAAAAAGGAGCGGTTGGGAGCTTCAGTCACCCGCCAGCCTGAAAACAGCCCTCAGCCCCTCACCCAGACTGGCCAGGCACCCCAGTGGGGACCCACACCCTGAAGGGTGTGTGACCAGCTGCGAACAGCCATCATCCCCTCACCCAGGCTGGCCAGGCACCCCAGTGGAAACCCCCACCGTGATCCGGGACATCCTTCGGGGCAAACCAGCCGCCACCACCCATGCACCAGGCCACTATCCTATATAGTAAAAGGGTAATATGCCTCCCAGCACCAGGATCAGCGTGACAGGGGGCAGCGCCCAAACCCCCTGATCACCCTGCTGCTCTGTGTGTGACAGGGGGCGGGGCCACAACCTCCCTATCCGCCCTGCTCTGTTCATGACAGGGGAAGGCGCCCCAACTCCCTGATCAGCCCTGCTCTGTGCCTGATAGGGGGGAGCTCCCCAACCCCCTGATTGCCCTGCGGCTCTGTGTGTGACAGGCTGCAGTGCCCCAACCCCCTGATCGGCCCTGCTCTGTGTGTGACAGGGTAGAGCCATAACCTCCCCATCAGCCCTGCCCTGAGTGTGACAGGGTACGGAGCCCCAACCCCCATGATGGGCCCTGCTCTGTGAGTGACGGGGGGAGCTCCCCAACCCCCTGATTGGCCCTGCTCTGTGCGTGACAGGGGTTGGCTCCGCAACCTGCCCATCGACCCTGCCTTGAGTGTGACAGGGGGCAGTGGCCCAACCCCCCAATCGGCCCTACCTTGAGCGTGACTGAGGATGGCATCGCAACTTCCCGATCCGCCCTGCTCTGTGCATGACAGGGGGCAGCGCCCCAACTCCCCAATTAGCCCTGCTCTGAGCCCGACCAGGGGCTGCACCTAGGGATTGGGCCTGCCCTCTCCCACCAGGGAGCGGGCCTAAGCCAGCAGGTCATTATTTCCCGAGGGGTCCCAGACTGCGAGAGGGCACAGGCCGGGCTGAGGAACCCCCCCCTTCCCCCTGAGTGCACAAATTTTTGTGCACTGGGCCTCTAGTATATATATAATTATATTATAGGACTTTTACATAATATAACTGTTTAACAATCAAAAATTAATTTGAAGTTATCAAAATTAACTTAATAATATAATATTATTAAATATATTAATATTTACTTTAATAAAATTAATTAGTCAAACAATAAATACACTCATTGGGTTTCTTAAAAGTGTCAGGCAATGTTAATACTAGAGAGAAATATTATGTTGAATGAGAAAGAATACAGACCTTGAAATCTATCTGGGAAGATAAACACTAAACAAATAGTTTCCAGCATTCTAGACAATTCCCATTCTCAAACATATGAATCTTTATGAATTACTGCTTTCTCTTGACCTTGCCTGCTCTTCTCTTGACCCTTCTTCCACCATGTAGGTCTCCATGACTACAAAGTTTCCCTGATGTCTCCCTGCAGTATTGATCCTGCCTTCCTCTCTCAGATCACTATGCTCTCCTTTTTAACCTCTGAATTGCAATTACTAGTTTACCTTTCTGTTCCTGCCAATAGTCCCCGTGGCTCTTTTAAAAAGGAGCTATTTCTATCTATTCATCATTGTGGCACATAATAAATCCTGAAAAGCTGTGTTGACATGTGAAAGTGAAGTAATAAGGCAATTATGTAGATTATACAAGGTTAAAGTGAAAGCAATATACACAATCCTTTGCTTCAAAAATTAAAATAGTATTGGGCAAAAATTTATTTTAACATAGCAAATATAAATTCAATGATATCAATAAACCACTAAAGGTTTTTTAAGTTGTAATAACAAAACACAGCCTATTTTATTTTATCCTATCTTTCTTTTTGGAGATTTGTCAAAATATTGACTTCTCTCTGCATGGAACTTCTTTATATGCTATCAAAATAAGTAGATAAATTTAATGGAAATTTTGGAAAGTTTTGATGAAAATAATTCCCATTCAAGAACACTTTTTCAATATCTGATTCATTCATTCATTCATTCATTCATTCATTCATTTTTGTTCATTATTGACCAATTGCCTAGAAGAAATATTTTTCTTTATATCAGAAATAAAACATCACTAGTATATTTTAAAGGTAGTGTTTTCCTTGAGTTGATACAACATAAAAACTTCTCTTTGAGTTTTAGATGTGGAAGTATCAATACCTGCAAAAGCATTTTTACTGTAAATTTGATTACTACTTTACATACTGTGCTACCTTGCTATAATATAACCCTTTTTTCAAACTACTCCCAAGGCTTAAGTCTTACTTATTAAAAATTTCAGCGAATCTACTAAGTACTTCTACTGGAGTCCCTGTGATTAAAATATTCCCAATATGTTATTAATTTATGTTCACTTGTATGTGATAACAACCTAAAATTGAGATGATAGTCTTGGTATTCACATGCATTTGGCAGACATATTACAAGAGATACTTTCTCTGCTGGCCTGTGACTAAATTTTTTTTCAAGTTTTACTACACAAAAATAATCTCCAATCACATACTGGTTTGACTCAGTTGACTGAGTGTTGTCCAGTGCACCAGAAGGTTTGATTCCCAGTCATGACACATGCCCAGGTTGCGGGCTTAATCCCCAGTAGGATGTGTACAGGAGGGACCTAATCAATGCTTCTCTCTCATCATTGATGTTTCTCTCTCTCTCCCCCCTCCCTTCCTCTCTCTCTCTAAAATCAATTAAAAAACATTTTTTTAAAAAGAGAGTAAATCAAATACCTTAAAATCATTAAAACAGATTAATTTAATTTCCATTGTCCTAACAGTAATAGAATCTGCCTTTTGCCTTAAGACTTGCTCTCACAAATAGATCCAGAGACATAGAAGCAAGGAACAGCCTCAGGAATTTCAGAGGGGAGGTGGGGGTCGAGGGGTGGAGTAGAGAGATTAACCGGGGAATTTATATGCATACTAGAGGCCCAGTGCACAAAATTCATGTGTGGGTACAGTCCCTAGGCCTGGCCTGTGATCAGAGCCATCTTCCCCAGCTGCCTGCAGTCGGCCCCGCCCCCCGCTGCCACCCACCCCCCGGTTCCCCGTTCGCCATCGGGTGATTGGTGCCTGACAGCTGGGGGAAGGGACTGAGAGGTCAGCTGTTACCACCTGCTTGCCAGCCCCACCCCCATCACGGGTGGCCATCAGGCAATCGGAACCTGCCAGCTGGGGAAAGGGACCAAGAGGTGGTCAGTGCACCTCATAGTGACTGGTCCAGCAGTCGTTCTGGTTGTTCTGCCATTAGGGTCAATTTGCATATTACCCTTTTATATAGGACTAGGGGCCCGGTGCACAAAATTCGTGCACTGGGTGGGGGGGGGGGAGTGTCCCTCAGCTCAGCCTGCCCCCTCTCACATACTGGGAGCCCTCAGGCGTTGACCCCCATCACCCTCCAATCGCAGGATCAGCCCCTTGCCCAGGCCTGACGCCTCTGACAGAGGCATCAGGCCTGGGCAGGGGACCCTCATTTCCCCCCATCACTGGTTCTGCCCCCAGCCCAGGCCTGATGCCTCGGCCAGAGGCGTAGACCCCCATCACCCTCCGATCGCCTGATCGGCCCCTTGCCCAAGCCTGACGCCTCCGCCAGAGGTGTCAGGCTTGGACAGGGGACCCCCATCTCCCCCCGATCACTGGCTCTGGCCCCCGCCCAGGCCTGAGGCCTCTGGCCCAGGAATCATGCCTGGGCAGGGGACCCCCATCTCCCTCTGATCGCTTGCTCCACCCCCCACCCAAGCCTGACGCCTCTGACCCAGGCTTCAGGCCTGGGCAAGGGGACCATCATATCCCCCCAATTCCCAGCTCCGCCCCCCCACCCAGGCCTGATGCCTCGGCCAGATGAGTTGACCCTCATCACCCTCCGATCACCAATCACCGGATCGGCCCCTTGACCAGGCCTGAGGCCTCTGGCAGAGGCGTCAGGCCTGGGCAGGGGACCCCCAGCTCCCCGCGGTTGCAGGCTCCGCCCCTGCCCTGGCCTAACGCCTCTGGCCTAGGCGTCCCGCCCGGGCAGCGGGGACCCACAGCTGCAGTGGCCCCGCGATCACGGGCTCCGCTTTAGGCCCAGGCAAGGGACCCCTAGCTCCCGGGACTGCTAGCTTCGACCATGCCCAGCTCCCATTGCTGGCTCCACCCCTACTTCCTGCTATCACTGGCCAGGGCGGAAAAGGCCCCCCAGCTCTTAGCTCCCCCCTGGGTTTCCGATCACTGTCAGTGGCAGGGGGCTTCTTCCTGCTTTCCCTTTCGCCTCCCTGCATTGTGCCTACATATGCAAATTAACCGCCATCTTGTTGGCAGTTAACTGCCAATCTTAGTTGGCAGTTAATTTGCATATAGCCCTGATTAGCCAATGAAAAGGGTAGCGTCGTACACCAATTACCATTTTTCTCTTTTATTAGTGTAGATATGCATGACACACACAGTAGGGTGGTGAAGGACTGGGAAGGGCGGGTGCAAGTTGGAGGTGGTCAATGGGAAAAAAAGCAAAGGGGACATCCGTAACACTTTCAACAATAAAGATAAATTTAAACAAAAAGAAGACTTGCTTTCACAAAGGCACATCCTATTCCTATTGCCAGGCCCTCTATGGCTTTTATTAGATCACCTCATCAACACAGAGAGAAGATAGCAATTTGACACATGTAATTCAAAAGAATTTCTATAAAGCTTCTTTGAGGTAGTATCATAAGTTCCCTTGATTTCTACCTTAAAAGAAAATTGGATCTTAAATTTAACTCCATAGAAATTCATCTTTTGGAGTATTACAAATAAAGCAGGTTTCCTGCCTGGGGACACTGCCTATTGCTCTAGCAGATTGCACTTAGTATTAGTATGGAAAATGGAACATCACTACATTTATGTGTCTCAAAAACTGCCCTAAGAAGGATGCCCACTATCTCCGCTATTATTTCATATTGAACTGGGAATGTTGGACATGCATTCAGACACAACAAAATGAGTAGAGGCATGAGAATTAGGAGAAATAAAGAAATAAAACTATTCTTATTTGCAATTTATGAGATAATATTCTTGGAAAACCTGAGTGAATCAATAATAAAATTAGCACATATATAAATTCTGTGGTATACCAGTATATAATTTTAACATGTAAAAACCAACAGTCTCGTGCTTGCTTTGCAGTATACATACTAAAATTGGAGTGATGCAGAGTAGATTAGCATGGCCCCTGTGCAAGTATGACATGCATATTCATGAAGCATTTCATATTTTTATCTGTAACACCCTCAACAAAAAATAAATTAAATAAATAAAAACCAATAGTCTCATATAAATAAACAATAACCAGTTAGAAGACAAAATAGAAGAAAAACTTCTTTACAACAAAAAAAGTATAGGATATTTCAGCATTAACTTAAAAAATGTGTAAAATCTATAGGAGGAAAGCTTTAAAATATACTTGAAAGGCATAAAAACAGATTTAAATAAGTGAAAAGATGCCCTTCATTTTTAGAAAAAATGACTCAACATAAAAGAGTTTTAATTCTCCCCAAGCTATAATATAAGTAAATGTGATTCAATAAAATCCAACAAGTAGAAAAAGATTGAAGGAGAACCCTATAAATTAATATGAAGTGATTTCCAGGATACATCTTAATTCAGGAAACAAAAACAAAAACAAAAACAAAAAACCCACCCCTGTCTACAAGAGATCCACCTCAGACAAAAGAGACACACAGAATGAGAGTGAAGAGATGGAAAAAATTTTCCATACAAATAGAAAAGAAAAAAAAAGCTGGAGTAGCAATACTCATATCCGACAAAATAGACTTCAAAATGAAGGACATCAAAAAGACAACAAAGGTCACTACGTAATACTAAAGGGATCAATCCAATCCAACAAGAGGATATAACCCTGGTAAACATATATGCACCCAACATAGGAGCACCTAAATATATATATAAAAAAAAACTTCTAGAGGACTTTAAGGGAGAGATCGACAACAATATAATCATAGTAGGGGACTTTAACACCCGCTAACTTCCTTGGATAGATCGTCCAGACAAAACTTAACATGGAAACAGTGACTCTAAAGGACACACTGAATCTGATGGATTTAATTGACATTTTTAGAACATTTCACTCCAAAGCTGCAGAATATACATTCTTCTCAAGTGCACATGCATCATTCACAAAAATAGACCACATGTTAGGACACAAAACAAGTCTCTACAAGTTCAAGAAGATTGAAATCATATCAAGTATCTTCTCAGATCACAGTGAAATGAAATTAGAAATCAACTACAGTAAAAACACCCCAAAACATTCAAACACATGGAAGCTAAATAGCATGTTATTAAACAATGAATGGGTTACCAATGAGATCAAGAAAGAAATAAAAACTTCCTGGAAACAAAAGAAAATGAACACACAACAACCCCAAATCTCTGGGACACAGCAAAAGCAGTCCTCAGAGGGAAGTTCATAGCACTACAGGCCTACCTCCAAAAACAGGAAAAAATCAATAAACTATTTAACCCTACAACTTAAAGAACTAGAAAAGCCCAGAGTAAGTGGAAGGAAGGATATAATAAAGATTAGAGCAGAAATAAATAACAGAGATGGCCGAAACCGGTTTGGCTCAGTGGATAGAGCGTCGGCTTGCGGACTGAAGGGTCCCAGGTTCGATTCCGGTCAAGGGCATGTACCTGGGTTGCGGGCACATCCCCAGTGGGAGATGTGTAGGAGGCAGCTGATCGATGTTTCTCTCTCATCGATGTTTCTAACTCTCTATCTCTCTCCCTTCCTCTCTGTAAAAAATCAATAAAATATATTTTTAAAAAATAAATAAATAAATAACAGAGATGACAAAAAAAAAATACAAAAAATCAATTAAACCAAGAGCTGGTTTTTGAAAGGATAAACAAAATTGATGAACCATTAGCTAGACTCATCAAGCAACAAAGAGAGAGGACACAAATGAATAAAATCAGAAACAAAATGGAGAAGTAACCACTGACATCACAGAAATACAAAAGGTTGTAAGAAAATACTATGAACAACTATATCCCAACAAGATGGACAATGTCAATGAAATGGGACAAATTCCTAGAAAAATACAATCTCCCAAAACTGAATCAGAAAGAATCAGAAAACCTGAATAGGCCAATAACAACTGAGGAAATTGGAGCAGTAATAAAAAACACCTGGCAAGCAAAAGCCCAGGTCCAGACGGCTTCACAGGGGAGTTTTACCAAACATTCAAAGAAGAACTAAGACCTATACTCCTCAAAGTATCCTAAAAAATCCAAGAGGAAGGAACACTTCCAAGCTCTTTTTTTTAATGAGGCCAGCATTACAGTAATTCCAAAACCAGATAATGACACTACAAAGCAACAGAATTACAGGCCAATATCCATGAGGAACATAGATACTAAAATCCTCAACAAAATATTAGCAAATTGGATCAAGCAATATATTAAAAAGATTATACACCATGACCAAGTGGGATTTATTTCAGGGATGCAAGAATGGTACAATATTTGCAAACCAATAAATGTGATAGATCACATAAGCAAATTGAGAGACAAAAATCACATGATCATATCAATAGATGCAGAAAAAGCATTCAACAAAATCCAACACCCATTTTTGATAAAAACTCTCAGCAAAGTGGGAATAGGGGGAGCATATCTCAACATGATAAAGGCCTTATATGACAAACCTACAGCAAACATCATACTCAATAGGCAAAGGCTAAAACCATTTCCCTTAAGAACAGGGGAACAAGCCAGAGATGTCCTCTTTCACCACTCTTACTCAACATAGTACTGGAAGTCTTAGCCACAGTGATCAGACAAGAAGAAGAAATAAAAGGCATCCAAATTGGAAAGGAGGAAGTTAAACTCTCATTATTTGCAGATGACATGATATTGTACATAGAAAATCCTAACAACTCCGCCAAAAAACTTCTAAATTTAATAAATGAATTTGGCAATGTAGCAGGATACAAAATAAACACCCAAAAAATCAATGGTTTTTACACAATAATAATAAACTCTCAGAAAAAAAAACCAAGAAAACAATCCCATTTGCCATTGCAACAAAAACAATTAAAATACTTAGGAATGAACTTAACCAAGGAGGCAAAAGACCTATATTCTGAAAACTACAGGCCATGGAAAAAAGAAAAAGAAGAAGGTATACACAAGTGGAAGAATATACCATGTTCATGGATTGGTAGAATCAACATCATTAAAATGTCTATACTACCCAAGGAAACCTACAGATTCAATAAAATCTCTATTAAAATACCCATGGCATATTTCACAGATCTAAAACAACTACTTCAAAATTTTATATGGAACCAAAAGAGATCCTGAATAGCCACAGCAATCTTGAGAAAGAAGAACAAAGTTGGAGGAACCACAATACCAGATTTCAAGTTATACTACAAAGCCACCATAATCAAAGAGCCTTTGAACTGGCATAAGAACAAGCATACAGATCAATGAAACAGAATGAGACCCCAGAAATTAATCCAAGCCATTATGCTCAATTAATATTTGACAAAGGAGTCAAGACAGTCTCTTCAATAAATTGTGTTGGGAAAATTGAACAGATACATGCAAAAAATGCAATTAGAACACCAACTTGTACCATACACAAGAATAAACTCAAAATGGATAAAAGACTTAAATGTAAGTTGTGAAACCATAAAAAACCTAGAAGAAACCATAGGCAGCAAAATCTCAGCTTTCATAGAATATATTTACAGATACATCTCCTAGGGCAAAGAAAACTAAGGAGAAAATAAACAAATGGGATTACATAAAAATAAGAAGCTTCTGCACAGCAAAGAAAACCATCAATAAAATGAAAAGGGAGCCCTCTGTATGGGAGAGCATATTTGGCAATGATACATCTGATAAAGGGCTAATGTCCAAAATATATAAGGAACTCATACAACTTAACAAAAGGAAGATAAACAAACCAATTAAACAATGGGCAAAGGACCTAAGTAGACATTTCTCTAAAGAGGACTTACAGATGGCCAGGATACATATGAAAAAATGCTCTAAATCACTGATCATCAGAGAGATGCAAATGACAATGAGGTATCAACTCACACCTGTCAGAATGGCTACCATCAACAAATCAACAAATGACAAGTGCTGGTGAGGATGTGGAGAAAAGGGAACCCTAGTATACTGCTAGTGGGAATGCAAAGTGGTGCAGCCATTATGGAAAGAAATATGGAGTTTCCTCAAAAAATTAAAAATGGAACTGCCATTTGACCCAGGGATCCCACTTCTAGGAATATATCCTAAGAAACCTGAAATACCAATCAGAAAGAATGTATGCACCCCTATGTTCATAGCAGCACAGTTTACAACAGGTAAGATCTGGAAACAGCCCAGGGCCCATCAGTAGATGAGTGGATAAAAAAAGCTATGGTACATTTAAACCATGGAATACTATGCAGCAGTAAAAAAGAAGAATCTCTTACCCTTTGAGACAGCATGGATGGACCTGGAGAGTATCATGCTAAGTGAAATAAGTCAGTCAGAGAATGACAAGCATCACATGATCTCACTCATCTGTGGAATCTAAGTAACAAAATAAGCTGATGAACCAAGTGGATCCAGAGACTCGAAGCATGGAACAGTGTGCAGAATCTCGGAGGGAAGGTGAGGGAGGGTGGGTGGGTTAGAAGTAATCAACCAAGGACCTTGTATGCATATATGCGTGGCACATGGACACAGACAATGGGGCAGTGAGGTCCTGGAGCAGGGGCAAGGGCAGGCTGGAGGGGGTCATTGGGAGAAAAAAAGGAGATATATGTAATACTTTCAACAATAAAGAATTATTTTAGCCAAAACCGGTTTGGCTCAGTGGATAGAGCGTCGGCCTGCGGACTGAAAGGTCCCAGGTTCGATTCCGGTCAAGGGCATGTACCTGGGTTGCGGTCATATCCCCAGTAGGAGATGTGCAGGAGGCAGCTGATCGATGTTTCTCTCTCATCGATGTTTCTAACTCTCTATCTCTCTCCCTTCCTCTCTGTAAAAAATCAATAAAATATATTTAAAAAAAAAAGAATTATTTTAAAAAAACACCTAAGTGTACATGGTATACTATCTTCTGTGTAAGAAAGAGAAATGAGACTATATACACATTTTTATATGGATACAGATTGTGTGTGTTTGTGTTTGTGTGTGTGCGTGTATTGCAAAATGGAAATATATGAAGGTAACCATGTGGGCCTCTTCAGAATATACAGTTTTAACTTCCGAACAACATAAATGTTTGCATATTTAGTAATTAAATTAAATTAAAATGAAAAAAGATACATTTGATACAAATGAGCCTAACTGTATATCAATTTGATATAATACAGAAAAAGTAAAATTTGAACATAGTATCCTGACTATATATCATTAATGACTTTTTTCTAACTATAAGAAAACCTACAAAAAATTCTGAACTTTAGTTTTATTATTGCTAATAATGTTGATGTAGTAATATTTAACCTATTTTGTACATATTGTAGAAAAGAGAAAATTAGTGAATATATTGATGTCATTGGGAACCAATGTTTTCACTGTGAATGAAAGGAGATACTAATTGGGAATAGGTGAAAGTGTTTGGACTTGAATTGTAGCCATCAGTGTGAATTCCTGATATGTATCTACAACTATATAGATATATGTAGATATAGATATAGCTATATTGATAGATGTAGATATATAGATATCTACCTATACCTATACCTACACCTACACCTGCATATACATCTATCTATATTTATCTATATTCTTAGCTCTGTTCACTGAATGAATTTAGAAAAATTACATCCCACTAGCAACCAACATTCTATGTTTCTAAAAACATTTTGCAGTAAAAGGAATTAGGGCAGCTCCTTGAAGTAATGCCTGGTTCTGAGATGGAATTGGGAAAAGTGAAAGGCGAACCTGGGACATCTTTTGGCAAAAGTATGGGGACAACTCAAAAGGATCCAAGAGCAAATTAGTGGAGTAGCTATGAAAAACAGCATGGAAGTTCTTTAAAAAGTTAAAAATGGAAAAGAAATTAAAAATGGAACTTACAATTCAGCAGTGCTATTTCTGGCTATTTACCTGAAGAGATGCAAAACACTAATTCAAAAATATATATTCACCCCATGTCTATTGAAGCATTATTTACAATAGCCAAGATACGCAAACAATTTACTAGTAAGTGCCCATCAGCAGACAATTAGATAAAGAAGATATGGTACATATATGCAATGGAATATTACTTGGCTATAAAAAGGAATAAAATCTTACCATTTGCAACAACATGGATGGACCTAGAAGGCATTATATTGAGTGAAATAAGTCAGGCAGAGAAAGACAAATACCATTGATTTTACCTGTATATAGAATCTAAAGAACAACATAAAGAAACTAAACAGGAACAGGCTCATAGATACAGAGAACAAACTGACGGTTGCCAGATGGGAAGGGGGGGTGGGGGTTGGAGGGCTGGCTGAAAAAGATAAAGAGAGTAAGAAATACAATTAGTAGTTATAAAATAGTCATGAGGATGAAAGGACAACAAAAGGAATATAGTCAATTATATTGTAACTAGAGGCCCAGTGCACAAAAATTTGTGCACTCGGCGGGGGGTGGGGGGTCCCTCAGCCCGGCCTGTGCCTTCTCGAAGTCTGGGACCCCTAGGGAGATAACAACCTGCTGGCTTAGGCCTGCTCCCGGGTGGCAGAGGGCAGGCCTAATCCCTAGGTGCAGCCCCTGGTCGGGCTCAGAGAAGGGCTGATTGGGGAGTTGGGGCGCCGCCCCCTGTCATGCACAGAGCAGGGCGGATCGGGAGGTTGCGATGCCACCCTCAGTAACGCTCAGGGTAGGGCCGATTGGGGGGTTGGGGTACCGCCCCCTGTCACACTCAAGGCAGGGTTGATGGGCAGGTTGCGGCACCACCCCCTGTCACGCACAGAGCAGGGCCAATCAGGGGGTTGGGGAGCTCCCCCCTGTCACTCACAGAGTAGGGCCGATAGGAGAGTTGGGGCACCGCCCCCTGTCATACACAGAGCAGGGTGTATCAGGGGGTTGGGGCGCCGCACCCTGTCACACTCAGGGCAGGGCCAATGGGGAGGTTATGGCTCTACCCCGTCACACACAGAGCAGGGCCTCTGGGGTGGGGGGGTTGGGGGCGCCGCACCCTGTCACACACAGGGCCGCAGGGCAATCAGGGGGTTGGGGAGCTCCCCCTATCAGGCACAGAGCAGGGCCTCTGGGGTGGGGGGGTTGTGGCCCCGCCCCCTGTCACACACAGAGCTGCAGGGCGATCAGGGGGTTTGGGCGCTGCCCCCTGTCACCGCTGATCCCGGTGCTGGGAGGCCTCGCGGCTCCGCTGATCCCGGTGCTGGGAGGCATATTACCCTTTTACTATATAGAATAGAGGCCTGGTGCATGGATGGGGGCTGGCTGGTTTGCCCTGAAGGGTGTCCTGGATCAGGGTGGGGGTCCCCACTGGGGTGCCTGGCCAGCCTGGATGAGGGGATGATGGCTGTTTGCAGCTGGTCACACACCCTTCAGGGTGGGGGTCCCCACTGGGGTGCCTGGCCAGTCTGGGCGAGGGGCTGAGGGCTGTTTTCAGGCTGGGACTGAAGCCCCCAACCGCTCCTTTTTTTCTTTTTTTCTTTTTTATTCTGGGCCAGCTTTAGCTCTGGCTCCAGCTCTGAGGCTTCAGCTGCTGAAAGTAGGTATCTGGTTTGTTTAGGTTCTATAATCGAAACTCTGTATCAACTCCAGCTCTGAGATCCCAGCCGGCTGAAAGCTGGTTTCTGGGGTTTTGTTTAGCTTCTATATTTGTTACACTGTTTCTTAAACTGCAGGCTCAGAGGCCGGCAAGGCAGGCGGGGAACGTTGGAGTCCTCCGTCACTGAAGCAAGCAAGCCTCATGTTAATTTCAAGCTGCCTGGCTGCTGGCCGCCATCTTGGCTGGCAGTTAATTTGCATATCTCCCTGATTAGCCAAGGGGAAGGGTAGAGGTCGTACGCTAATTACCATGTTTCTCTTTTATTAGGTAGGATAACTATGTGTGGTGCCAGGTGGGTGCTATACTTATCACTTTGTAAATTACATAAATGTCTAACCACTATGCTGTACACCTGAAAATAATATCAAATAATAATTAATGTCAACTGTTATTGGAAAAAAAATCTAAGAACTGTCTTAACAGAATCACACTTACCATGTTTGGGAATAATTTGAGTATCAAAAACAGTAGTGTAGTTAATAGATTACAAGATAGTATGTGCAAAATGAACCCATAAATCCATAGTGATACTCCAAAAAGGCAAAAGGGAATGAAAAGTACTTCTTTACAAAAGAATGCCAGCTAATGAAAGTAGAAATAATAACAGCATTAGAAGTTGCCATTTTTCAAACACAAATAATTTACTTCGGCAAAAATTATCCATGGATAGAAAAACTATTGAGTGAAAAGTTATTGGGCATAGAATATTCACAAAGACCTTTGAAAGTTTTCCCAGAGATTATATATTAATTTCAAAGTGTAAAAGATTTCTTTACAATGTGGAGGTCTGGGGACACCATCATAACCAAGTGATCAATGTTAGCATTAGCAATAATGGGACAGTCTATACTACCTGATGCAAAGTAGGGGGAAGTATACCTATGTTGTTTGCCAAAAATTTCAACATGATTTTTGTGACCCATTTTATGAAAAACAGTAAAATGTTATGAAGAGCAAGTACAAATATGAATGTTTACTTAGAACTAGAAAGAAGTCATATCTCAGTACCACTCTTAAGAGCTAATATTACAAATAGAAAAATCATGAAAATATAAATTTTTTACTAATTAATTGCCTAATATATATTTTTGTTTACTAAAATCTTTTTTATAGCACAACTTATATAATTCCAATAGAAATAATAGTGTCATTTATAGTATCTTAAGATAAATTGCCGTTGCCCAGCCAATCCTACGCAGGGTAGCTAACAGTAATATGACTATCCATGGAATTGACTGTGAACCACATAAATACATTTTCCTGAAACCCAAACTCCACAGCTGCTCTAGGACCTCGTGCCAGGTGGGAAAGTAGAATGCCAGGAAAAGTTGCAGTAGAAAAATATCAATAGTCTTAACTGGTGGCAATAAAAATATCTTACTTTTGCAAATTTTTCTAAAGCAAATTATGTGAACACATTACTAGGAATTAATCTTCGTTAGTTTCATGGTGAACCCATCTGTGACCATTACTACAATGCAAAGTTGTCCTTCCCAAGTCTTTTAAAAATTTTATTTATTTTTAATTTTATTGTTTAAAGTATTATATATGTCTCCTTTTCCCCTGATTGACCCCCCCCCCCCACTGCCCCTCCCAACCCCCGGGACAAGCCTCCACTGCCCCAGTTTTTAGTAGAATCTGCTGAAAAGCTAGGAATACAGAAACCATGCTCTGTGGCCTTCTCCATCTATCCCATGCCATGTACATGACTAAGAGTAATAGGAAAATATATTTTTACTCCTCTGTTTCTTTAAGTTTGCTCACATGCAGAGGTAGGGGTGAATAATATTAGCAAGCTTTTTTGAGTATGTAGTGGTTATATGTTCTAATAGAACATTGTTCAGAAACTTTTAATTATAGACTCACTTGAGTGCCCTTAATTGTACAGAAAAATATTTCCAAGAACATTTTCAAAAGTAATAAAGGTTTAGTGTTCAACTGAAAATGTATTAGAGGAAAGGGACTAATTATAATCTCAAAGAAAAATGGGAGGGATTAAATATAACGTCCACAAAGGCATTTTAGCATACTACAAAATCCAACAGAAGTATTTGTAAAAATGAGGATAAGTACCACTTTGTGCATTTTCCTTCCACCTAGGGAAGAAGTTGTGTATGTAGAAAATCTGATGGGATATTTCCTTTATGAGGGAGGTGGCAGGTGGCTGTCTGTTGTAGTGTGAAAAACAAGTTGAATCATTTGGACTTAATTTTTAAAAATTAATCAAATGACAAAAATACAGTGAGGAGTAATTTTCCCCTTGGAAACTATTCTATACAGAAATTTAGGAAGATAACAGAATTAGGGGGTGCAATAAACTATGCATCTAACAAAAAACTGCCAACAAAAAAGAGATGGATTATTTTGCAATGCAGACAACAAAATATTCTTATCTTTCAAAATATAGTCAAATAATTGTCTTCTTTACCTGTGATTTTAAAAAAAGATTTACACACAAGTCTTGTGAACACATGCAATAAAATTCTCCTAGTACAGCCAAAGAAACTGGCAAAGATCAATCTTTCACTTGACTTTAGTAGAATCTGATAAATAAGCTCTTTTTGATTTTTTTTAATGCAGGAGGCATTGTGTGTGTGTGTGTGTGTGTGTGTGTGTGTACACGTGTGTGCGTGTGCGGGTGCGCTTTCTTACCAATAGGTCGAGAATCCCAAAACTTACGTTTTATTTCTACTTCTGTCACCAAGTAGTTCTTTCACTCTAGGAAAATTACTTAAACTGCGTCTCAGTTTTTTATCTGTCTAGGAAGAGTCAGGGTGTATAATATCTAAGATTTAAGTTCCAACATTCTGAGTCCATGTATGTCTGAGCAAATATTAGTATTATTTTTTACTCAGGAAAACTGATAAAAATAGAATTTGGGCCACTGAAAAATAAAAATTGATTAAGGTCACTGCTCTAATAACTAAAGTAACTAGTTAGAGAGTACTAATGGCCCTAAGATTATTTTAGCCTCTTGCCTAATGCTTTCATAGCCTATTTGCTGAAAAATCCCAAATTTATATACCCAGCATGAACTTGAGCTTCAACCTGTGTAGTAAGCAACTGATTACATCATCATTATTTGTATGTTTCTCAGATATTCAAATTTAGGCCTAGGAAGCCAAACCCTTGACCCTGCTTCTATCTACACATCTCACCTTGGAAATAATACATTCTACTCTGTGGACTTCCTGCTCTCCAATGGCTCAATTAAGAAACTTTAGCATGGCTTCTTCTCTTCATGTGAAACCTAGGCATCCTACCCACACTACTATATTTCTCACAGGCTTTTGTAGTAAATAGTTTAGTGGGTTTCCTGCTTTTACTTTTATCTCTTTATTTAATTCTCCCAGAGTATACAATAATGATGCCATTGTTATAAAAGTGACATAAAGACATAATTTATTCAAGGAATACATAAAGGTACAAAGAATGATGTAAAAATTTTCAAATCTCATCATAATCCTATATAATAAAAGCATAATATTAAAATTGACCAAATGGCTGAACAGCGGAACGACCATCCGGATGACCATCTGGGACCACGCTATGACACCCACAGCGCCAGGCCAGCCAAGGCAGGTGCTATGTGATTTGTTGGGAGCCCATCCATCGCCCCATGATTGCCCCGCAGAGGGAAGCCCAGGCCAATGACCAGCAGGCTCTGGGTGAAGGAAGGCCTACTTCCCTTTCTGCAAGGGAAGCCCGGGTTCCAGGTGCTGGGTGAAGGAAGGCCTACTCTTGCACGAATTTCCTGCATCAGGCCTCTAGTATTACTATAAACACATCTTTATAAATTTATTTAGATAAGTGGAAAAATAGCAGAAATTATTTTTTAAAAGAGACATGTAATTATATTTTTCTATTTTTAGATTTTTAAAATTCTAAATTGATTAATCGTGATTTTATTGGATTATCTATTTTAAACATTGTCTACTGACTTCATGCTATGCTGAATGAGGAATTAGCTCACTATACTTCTCTTAACTCCTCTCTCTCTCCTGCCACAGTAATTACCTAACTATTCTTAGTTCCTCTTTTGGTCACTTTTGTATCCCCAATAATATATATAGGGTTGGGCAAAAGTAGGTGTACAGTTGTGAATACATTAAACACAGTTTATTCTTGTGTTTTTATTTATTAAATATTGCATTATTTTCCATATGAACAACTGTCATCCTACTCTCTCCCCACCCTGTATTTTCCCTTTATTTCTGTTCCAGTAATAAAAGACAGTCTATCTTGACTCCCTACTGAAGTTCTCAATCCTTTGCCCCTTTCAGTCCCTTACTCTTGCAAGCTTTGTTTTTACTTTCATATTGGCAAGACTGAAAACATTTGCCTCCGGTTCTATAACCACAGTTTTCTGCAAGTTTTGCCTTTGTTTAGATTTTAAAAGTTAAAAAATCAATAATCATTGCTTTCCATTATCATACTGATGTCAATGTAATTACATATATTTCTTGTGTACAGTGTCCCTCCTCTTCAAAATTTCTAACTGCCTTCCTTATATTACCCAATCCTTAGGTTTCAAGGATACTATCCAGTGTATGGAATAACCACCCTCACAGACACTTTTATAAAACGTATTTCATGCTTATTTCTGGACCTTACTTGAGGACTGATTTCGCTGCACAGTAGTTAGCTTAGGTCTTCCCTTCTTTATTGTCCCAGGTTAGATTGTTCTTACATTCCATGCCTTTCTCATTCTTAGTTACTTTTTTTTCCCTGAGCCATAATAAATAAGGATGCATGGGAGATAAATGTTCTGAGTCCTTAGATATTTGATAATAATTTTATTCTATAACCATACTTGATTAATAATTTGTCTTGGTAAAGACTTAAGTTTAATATCAGTTTTTTTAAAAATATATTTTATTGATTTTTTACAGAGAGCAAGGGAGAAGGATAGAGAGTCAGAAACATCGATGAGAGAGAAACATCGATCAGCTGCCTCCTGCACACCCCCTCCTGGGGATGTGCCCGCAACCAAGGTACATGCCCTTGACCGGAATCGAACCTGGGACCCTTCAGTCCACAGGTCGACGCTCTACCCACTGAGCCAAACCGGTTAGGGCATTAATATCAGTTTTCATCAATTTAGAAGGGAATGCTCCTTCTATATTAGCAATCAGTGCTGCTATTTTTTCTCTGAAAATTTCTCTTTAACTTTAGTATTCTAAAATCTCCCAATATCATATTTAGAAATAGGTGTTGATTTCACTTATGCTGAACATTTCCTGGGCCCTCTCAATCTGGGCACCTATCTATCCCCTCGGCTCTGGCATGTTTCTGTCCACTATTTCTTTGGGATTTTTATCCTCCCTACATTCCTTGTTTTCAGTAGTATATATTAATTTTCTAAGTGTTCTTTCTTGCTATTTTACTGTTTTTTATTATAGATCCTATTCTTGTTATATGCATGTAACATCCTCTAGTTTATCTCTAGTATAAAAATTAGAATATTTAAAAGTTGTTTTCCATTTCTCAAATTAGCTTTCTTTCTCTAGGGTATTTTATCACATTTATCTTGGTCTCATTCTTTATCTATTTTCCCTTAATAGTAAGATAATCCATAGTTGTTCGTTATTTTAGAATAATGAAAAAGTGTACTGGAAATGATGTGTAAGTGGTTTCCTTAAAGGTGAATGGGTAGTGAGCTGGCCTTTAAGCTGAAGAATCCTTAAATGAGAAGATGGAGTATGTTTTATGCAAAATATCAACATCTTTACTTTGGGTCTCCCAGAGTTAATTTTAAAAAAAAAAATAGCTGTCTTGTTTAGTTTTGATTTGGTTTGGGGCTAAGAGAAGATAGAGGATATGGGGTGACTGTTTTATATTTACATTTAAATTATTTTTATTGGCCCTGTTACACCTGGCTTCTGCATGCGTCATACACTTTTGCCCCCGTATCTGCTTTTTGGATAAAAAACTTGAACTCTTTTTGTCAACAACTGGCCTTACCTTGTTTATTTGACCCTTTTTATTTTTTACTCTCTTGTTAATCTAGTCTTGGGAGAGAGAATTGATCAACACATGAACTCAGTCTATCATCTTGAACCACTATCAAATCTACATTCTGGTTTTTTTTTATAAAAACTAAATTCATTTTCTTACCTGACATTAAGAAAAGACACTGAAGTTAAACATTTTAAAGTTTTATGACACTTATGTTTTATAACCGTATTTCCCACTGTTATTTTTAGTTCTATATTTCAATGGACTTCATGTTTATCACCTGTTGTTGTTTTTTTACATTTTTGTTCCTAAGTGCTAAGTTTTGATCTCCTCTTGTTGTATGGATTTTATTTCAAAGAGTTTATAAAAAATATTCTGTAAGTGCTATGTTCCCTGAGTTCTTTCATACTAGAGAAGACTGTGTGTCTACTTCCTTTCAACCTGAAGAACTACTTGGCTGATTACAGAACACTTGGGTCAAACTTTCTAATAATGCTGTGACATTTAGAATTTGTGACTGTCATTTAGAATTTAACATGGAAGGAATCACCATTTACCATGGTTTAGTATTCATTTCTTGATGGGCTAGATTCCTTCACTGAATCATTTCCCATCTCAAGAAAGTTAATATATCCTACAATCCTTTTATTCTTTCACTTTTAAGAATATCTATTTGTGGTCTTTATATCTGAAGTGAATGGAATTGTGGCTGGACATAATATTTTTGTGTCACATTTCTTTTCCTTCGGAGGTTGTTAGACATTGCTCTATTGTCCTCTAGCCTGGAATATTACTCTGGAGAAGGCTGCGGCCAGCCTGCTTTTGTTCTCAATTATAAGAGACTTACTATTTGTCTCTGGATGCCTGAAATGTTTTTTTTCTAATTCTCAGAATTCAATAAGAAAAATATGATTTTGAATGGACACTGCTGAATATATTTGTCTTGGAGTATGAGATGAACTTTTGAGTAATTGAGTCTCTTATTCTTGCATTTCAGGATTATTTTTTCTACTGGAATACTTTTTCTGACTCATTTATTGAGTTCTTTAACTCGGGGATAATTGTATAATGTCATCTTTGTCACACTTCCACAGCTATTATCTTCTTTTTCCATTAATCATTTTCCTTTGATTTTCCTGGGCTTATCTCAAGCCTTTCCTCTGTGTAAAAATATTATTTCTCAGCCATGTCATTTGCTTCCTTTTGGTATGCAGCTTATTAGTTTTGTGATGGTGTTATTTTAGTTTCAATTTGTTTCTTACATTTTCAGTTACCATTTTCATTTCATTCTGTGCCATTATCATCTTAGATTTAAGTTCTTATTTTATTCAACTCACGTTCTTAATAAACTTTTCTATAGTATGAAACACTGGTGAGATGTTGTCATGTGTTCTTTAGACTCTGGTTGCTTTAGAGTTTCTTTCATATTTTTTTTCCGTTTGCATAGTTTTCATGTCATTATATTTTCATTTTGTTCATATTTCCAATGAAGCCTATATGTAGACTTTGTTTTAAATCTGGTATTGTCTCGGTGAATCCTCCTTAAGTCCCTTTCCATATGTTCTGAACCCAAGGGTCTTTCTCAGAAGATACAGCACGAGAGCAGGTTATTGAATTCTACTCTCTTATCCGCAGCCTGGGGGTTTTGGTGTGCATATTTTGGTAGATGAGTAGGAGTAGGCACAGAGCTAAGCTGATATTGGATACAGCCTAGTTGTTTATTCTATATTCTTATTAGCTTTTTCTATTTGATCTATTTTTCTCATTAAAGTTTTGGACATCTACAATAGTTCTGGATTTATCCATTTTACTTTGTACAGTAATCCTGTTGGTTTGCTCTAATGCAATGTTGTATTATTAAGTGCAAATTTTTATTGTCTTGGGGGTCATTCTCTATCTTTTAAAATACACCTTACTATAAGATCTACTTAGCTATTCAAAACTTTATGTTCAAAATTTCTTTTTCGTTTGGTTTTAGGTGCCCTGTCTAATTGGCATTTAGATGCATTTATGTTATTCCATCTAATTATGTTTTTTAATGGGTGAGTTTTATTTATCCACATTCACTTTGATCATGCATTTAGGGTTATTTTTGCCAATTTCTTTTGTGTATTCTCTTATCATCCACTTTCTTTCTTTGCTTTTTTTCTCTCCCTGCAATCCTATTTTCTATTGAATTGATAATGGGTTCTGTATTTTTCTTTTTCTTCCTTTCTTCTCCCCTCCTCTTCCTCCTCCAAATCCTTGAAATCACCTATCATCCTCCTTTTCATTCATCTATTGATTTGGGAGATATTAAGGTTATTTATATATTGGTTACCTAAGGTTTGCTTCTTTTTTCTTTTTTTGTACAGCAATCACACAGAAACGAGCATTTGCATAAGTGTACACTTTAGTGAATTTTCACAGTACACTTGTGTAACAACAATCAAGATCAAGAGTGGAACATTACCAGTAACCCCCGGCTCCCTATTCATGCCTCCTCCCAGTCTCTCCCCTTCCCTTCCTAAGGTTAACCACTATCGTCTTCCTTACCATAGATTAATTTTGCCTGTTTTGAACTTCATTTAAATGGAGTAATAAAATATTAACTCTGTTTATGACTCCTATTGTTCAATGCTATGCTGCGAGACCTATCTATGAGGTTGGATGCCCCTTATCAGACATATGATTTGCAAACATTTTCTCCCATTCAGTAGGTTGCTTTTTCATTTTGTTGATGATTTCCTTTGCTGCGCAGAAGCTTTTAATTTGATATTTTTTTAATTTTTGCTTTTGTTGCCTTTGCTTTTGGAGTCATATTCAAAAATTCATCACCAAGACTGATGTCAAGGAGTTTACTGCCTACATTATAGTTTACTTATAATGGATTAATTAAACTTATTTATGGCTTGTATGTTAAAAAATTTAAAGTATTTTTGTTGAGATTAACACAAATCTAATTTATCTATATATGGAAATATAAAGAACTAAGACTAGATAAGTCAATTTTCAAGAATAACAAAATCAGATGTCATGCTCTAAGAGTTATCAAGATATTTTGCAAAGCTATATAATTAAGACAGTCTGGTATTAGCACAAGAATAGACAGATAGACATAGTCAATGGAATAAAAACATGTGTGAGTCTTTGTTTTGTGATAAAATATTAATAAATAAAGAAAGAAATGTTTCTTTTAATAATGATGGTAGGTCAACTGGGTATACATATGAGAAAAATAATCTTAATATTCGACTTCACACAAGAAACAATTCTGGGCCAGGTGGGAGTTATATGTATGTGTGAAGTAAAAGATAACAAAGATTATCTTCATGACTTTAGGATAGGCAAATAATTTTTTAAATAAAAATATTGATAAATGAGACATAATTAAAGAGAACATAATTAAGAACCCCTGTTTATCAAAAGACCCCAGTAAAAGAGTAGGAGAAAAACTACAAACTGGGGAAGATAATTTCTATGTTTAATCTGATAAGCAATTATTATCTATAATATGTAAAATTTTCCTATGAAGTAATAGAAAAATGGCCTTGAACATTGAACAAGTAATTCATGAAAGAGAATAGATAAATATATGATAAGCAATAATATACTCAACATAATTATTCATCAGGGAATTGAAAATTGTGTATATACACATTCATCAGAGTAGGTAAAATCTAAAGAAACTAGTAGAACCACATAGAGGTGAGGGTATGGATCAAGTGGAGCTTTCCTGCAGTACACATGGGAATATAAATTGGTACAACCACTTCAGAAAACGGTTAGGCAGTAACTACTGAAGCTAAACATATGCATAGCCTCTAACCCAGCAATTCCAGTATTTTACTCCTACTTATATACCCAACATAACTGTGATTGAAGGGTAGGAACAAGAATGTTCAAAACAGCATTTATCATAATCACCAAACACTATAAACAATCTAAATAGCCAGCAAGAGTAGAATGGATGAATAAACTGTGGTGTTTATTTATGGGATACTCTACAAAATAAACAAAAAATACCAATCTCTTAGATACAGTAAAGAGACTGGTGGTTGAAAGGGGAATTGGGAAATGTGTGAAGGGGGTCAAAAGGTAGAAACTTCCAGCTATAAAATAAACAAGTCATGGGGATATAATGTATAGCATGGTGACTATAGTTAATAATACTATATCACATATTTGAGAGTTGCTAAGAGAATAGAACTTAAAAGTCTTCATTGCAAGAAAAAACAGAAAAAATTATAACTATATATGATAATGGATGTTGACTAGACTTATTGTGGTGATCATTTCACAATGTATGCAGACATCAAATCATTATGTTGTATGTCTGAAACTAATATAATATTAGATTTCAATTATACCTTAATAAAAAAGAGTACAGTAGAGACTCTGAGAACATATCAATAAACTTTTGCATTCTTTTAAAAAATGTAAACTAAAATTTATTTCTATAAAAATATCTAAAGTCATCTAGTATATTTATATTCTTCTCAAGCCCCAAAACTTAAATATATATTAAGTATAGGTTGAATACCTATTTTCTAGCAACTTGTTTTTTTTACCTAGTTATTTGGACATAATATTCTAAATTACTAGTCCCCCCTATTACACTGACTATATTCTCTTATTTTATGGCATTTGTTGTTGCTGGTAACAGACCTGCTTGGTTTAATGTTTAACCATTTTTGTTGGTAATCTGTCTTTTCTTCTGAAAGTTGGTAAGAGTGTATTTTAATTATTGATGTTTTCCAGTTTAACTATGATGAGTGTAGAGGTGTGAATATATTTTATATAGTCAGCCCTCTGTATTCATAGGTTCTGCATCCACAGATGCAGATCAAAAATATTCAAAAGATGTGGATCAAAAATATTCAAAAAGTTAAGTTGTTGCTGATGTGTACTATGATGGTTGTGTCTGCACTGAACATGTACTGACTTTATTTTCTTATCGTTATTCTCTAAACAATACAGTATAACAACTACTTACATAGCATTAACATTGCATTAGGTATTATAAGTAATTTAGAATACATTTAAAATATATAGAAGTGCGTAAGTTATGTGCAAATACTACACCATCTATATATATAAAAGGCTAATATGCTAAGTGTCTGACCCTCTGACCAGTTGCTATGATGCACACTGACCACCAGGGGGCAGACGCTCAATGCAGGAGCTGCCATGATGCTCACTGGCCATTTACAGAGAAACAGCACCATGGACCTGGCGTCTGCAAAGCAACACTCAGCTTCCCCCAAGTGGGACACAGGCCCTGCCACCACCCTAGAGCGACAGCCCATCAAATCACAGCCAACACTGCTGAGACCCCAGGGCACAAAATGCAGCCACGGCCCAGCCCAGAAACAGTGGCTGTGGGCACCGGGTAATGACGTCACATAGCAAGGCCTCGCTTCCTCTCCCTAGTGACTAGCCTCCTTGGAGTTTCTTCAGCCCAGGAACACGACTTGCTTTATAGCCAGGTAGGAACATTTTATACTTTAACCAAATGTCTGTGAAGTGTTTTCCCGTGCCTCATCTCATTTGATCCTCACAGAAGTCCTGGAGTTAGGTAGACAGGAGACTCGAGGGAATCCTATTTTCTTTTCATTAGCCAGAAAACAGAGATTTAGAAAGCTTAGAAACTTGACCCAATTGAAAAGAAGAAATGGTAGACCTTGAAAATGATTTCAGGTTTTCTCACTGCGTAGGATATAGTCAAACACTGCTGCAGTTAAATATTTTACCCTTTGTTCTCCCTGCGTGAACTGCAATAATAATCTGTTTCATGTTGAAATTTACTGCTGTGTTGCTGACAATTACCTGAAAGAGAAGTTGGGGTGCTTCATTGGGCTGGAAAAAGTTTAGCTATATCAGAAAGCAGGTCTAATTAAGTAAGTTTATTCTACATCTATAAAAGGCTAAGTTGACTCGCACATGCGCAATACATATAAAGCTATCACTGGTGACAATCACACATGCATGTTTCCCTCTGTCATTGTCAACTGTGAATTTGGCTGACACTTCTATTATAGAGAAAGGGCGAATAGCAATATTAAAATATTTCTTCTAATTAATTTCCTTTCAATGTGAACGAATTCATGCAATGGGCCACTAGTTTTATATAAAAGACTTGAGCACCAGTAGATGTTGGTATCTGCGGGAGGTCCTAGAACCAATCCTCCAGCTACCCCTTGGTATCTGTATATCCTTCTTGGTTCTTATAATTCACTTTCAATTGAGGGCAAAAGTCTTTATTTAGATTTAGAAAATCCACAGCTCTTTTCATATATTATCTCTTTGTGACTGTCTCTATTCTTTCCTTTTGGCAGTCTTACTTGTTTTTCAGCCTAGTCTACATATTTCTTAACACTTGGGCGAGTATATAATTTATTGTCTAAACTGGGGCATATTTGAGTTAAAGGAAGTTCCACTAATAATTACATGTACATTGAAACTCTCCCAGGCATACTGGTGTGTATGATCTCTCTACTTAACATTCTTTCATATTTTATTCCCTATGCTGTGATCTAGGGGAATCCATAGCAATATTTTCAAATTTATTATTTTCTCTTTTATTGTCTCTGCTTCAAAGTTTGCCACAACTTTTGAATTTGTTTCTTTTTTAGAAGAATAATTTACTCATACTATTCACAATGATTATTGCTCAAATAGTCATTGTTTTAGCAATGTTCACCATTTTAAAAGCAAAATGTCATTGAGAACACAGCCAGACATGTGTCCCAAAATTTCACATTGTTTGACTTTTTTAAATGAGTGTAAGCAAACTTGACTCAAAATTACTCAATGGCTTATGTAAATGCTTTACATAATATATTACATGTGAGAAAAAGAATTTGTCTATTCACTTAGTCAAACAATTTTTGCTGTTCTCACTTTTTTTATTTTTTTGCTAGAGGACACTTTGCCTAGTACTTACTTTAAAAAAAATTTGTTTCAATTACACTTGACATACAATATTATATTAGCTTCAGGTGTACAATATAGTGATTCAACATTTATATACCTTACAAAGTGATCACCCCAATAAGTCTAGTACCCATTTGATACTATACATAGTTATCACAATATTATTAACAATATTCCCTATGTTATACTTTATATCCTGGCGACTATTTTTATAACTGAAATCTTACCATTTGCAACAACATGATGGACCTGGAGGGTATTATGCTAAGTGAAATATGTCAAAGACATATACCATACGATTTCACTTATATATGGAATCTAAAAAACAAAACAAACAAACAAAACAAAAACAAACTCACAGATACAGAGAATAAATTATAATCTCTAGAAGGGAGGGAGGTTGGGAGATGGCTAAAAAAGGTGAAAGGGATTAAGAATTTTTTATTTCAATCAATACATTTTTAATTTCCAAGATGTCTAGTCATTCTGCTTTTAATTTACTTGACTTGTTTCCTTTGTTTTTAATATTTTCTCTTTAAAAATTCATCATTTTTTTTTTTTCATTTTTCTCCGGAGTATACAAAGCATACTCATTCGAAAGTTTTGGCTAGCTAGACAGTTCCACCTGGAATGAAATTATGTTGCAATTGTTGATTTGGGGCTGGATCACCTTCACAGAATTAGGGTTCCCATGTGTTTTAAAATTTTGTTTTGCAGCCTCATTTTGAATGAGATTTTTTTCCTCCTCTTTTTCTTCACACTTCTCTAATGGTTTTGAAGGTTCATTCTTTCAACTTCCTAAACCCGACTTCCAAACCAGACATCATGTGACATTGCAGAACACCCGGCCTAGGTCTCAGCAGCGATGTGACATTAGGTCCCGGGACAGGGGCCTTCGGCACAGTTCCTCGGGTGCAGGGTATGTTTAAAGCCCTCTCCAAAGCCATTGGCCCTGGCAGTGTGGGGCTGCAGATTTTCAAACTCCTTTTCAGAAGGTGCCCTACCTAGCCCATTTACAAACAACTTCAATTTCCTTCTCTCAACTGCCACTAAGGTTATTACTGACTATATTGTTATCCCCTCTACTGTAACACAGGAATTATATTTCGAACCAAGAAAATGTTTTCTCCCAAATATTTTTGATAATTATTTCAGATAATGATATTTATAATTTTACTTGGTAAAGCTTCCTTCTTCATCATGGCTACAAGGAAGCTCCAGGTTTCATGCTCAAACATAGCCACTCTACTGGCTCTTATGATTGGCATATGCTTCCCCTTACCTCTTTAGGCTCTATTTATGGATCTTATTGTAAATATCTCCTTCTTCTCTTTTTGAATAATCCATCTCAAATACTTTCTGGATGAAATAAAATGTAAGTACTTTAACATGATGAAAATAAATTCTAATTTTTCTATTTGTGTTATTTTTTAATTTTAATGGGTCTTTACTGGTAAGATTTGAGTTTATGACATTTTGGAATTTTTTTGGCTCAATACTATCACCATCTGGTCTCTCTCTGCCCTTAATTTTTTTCCTGTTTTCTCCTGTTTCTTCCCACCAAAATGCTGTCACCAAGGACATTTTTTTTCCCATTATACAACTGTTGCTGCCACCTCCTGTATCACACACTGTCCCATCAGATCTTGCAGTGTGCCATAAGCAGTTGCTTGTTCAGCTTGTGCCTAGCTTTGCTGTCTCTTCTTTGTCCTATTTATAGCATCTCTTAGCTTCATTTTCTCTTCCTTACTACACTTCTAGTGCTTCTTAACAATATAAAACATACTATTAAGATTTTTTTGAGTTTATAGGTTAGATTGCAATTACAGTGCTTTATTTTATTAATTCTATTGGAAAATAGTTCTATGTAACCTAAATAAAGCATTAAAAGTATTCCCTGAATCCCCTGCCCTAACCAAAAATATGATTAAGTAATTATCTTTATCTGTGTGTGTGTGTGTATATGTTCCCCAAAGTCCTTTCAGAATGATGTAACATAATAAATTTAGCAGAAAAAGAATTATAATTGATCATAGTGTTCCAAATTTATTACTTCGTACAGAACATAGCAGGTACTAAATTGAATTGAAGAATGAAACTGAAGGAGATATGAAAGAAGAGTCTTGTAAAATTAAAGACACTGCTTTTCATATAAATTGTTTTGCAGAAGATGTTGAATTAGGAGTATAGGAGAAAACTGCAAAGTCTCTTTAGACATGGTTGTATTCACTGACATACTTCCACCTGGTAATAAATCAGCTTGGGAAACTTTTACATAAAGAGATGTCACTATAAATTAGTTTTTACATTTTATCTTAAGTAGTATCATCATAAAATATTTAATCAAGACACTAAAACTGTCAAAGCAGGTAGATAATTTGAGGCCCAGTGTTTTAAAAAACCCAATTCTTTCATGCTGGGATTTTGCCTTGTATTTAAATGTTGATCTGTGAATTTACCAGAACTTGCCACAAGAGATAATTTGTTCAGAAATTATAACTATCAAATGTTTGGCAATCACTGATGCTAATTAAACACTTTGTTAAATACTAACAAGACCAGACTAAATTTAAAGAAAATAAGATATCAAAGTGCTTTGTCCTATTTTGTTCTGCCACATAAAGAAAATATTCTCACCATGCAGCTGGGTTATTTTTTTCGGAGATTTTAAAATAATTATTTATCTTTCCATATAGTTCTCTCTAACAACTTTTAACAACAACAGTAATAACTAGACTTCACCGGTAAGACTGAATGTGATCTCTGTCACACCCTTATTAGGCTAGGCAGGAGAGTAGGAAACAGATTAAGAAACTGAAGCCTCCATGGGCACTGGGCGTCCCTTTAGTCCTGACTTGGTCAACTTCAGAGGGCAGTAAGACCTCATCTTTTGGCTGCTGGCAAGGATGACCATCTTTCTAGTAGTAGGTCCTTCTTTTCATGTTCACGGGCTCTTTTACTCACAGGCTGTACCAGTTACCTGTTGCCCTGCCTCAGGCTCTTCTTGCCTTGGTGACTGGTTAGGCCATGCATTCTGACACTGACCTTTGACTTTACTGTTCTCTCTTTGCCTCCATGCAAGGGCAGGAACCACTTCCTGCCATCTGCCCCAGCCCCTCAAGCCTGTTTGAGCCAGGCCAGCTCTGTCCAAGCCCCAGCACAAGAAGATCAGACACCCAGCCAGGGAGGAATAAAGGCCAGATGATAACTGAAGTGAAAGCACTTTTTGGAAATGCCATTCAAACTGTTGAAAATAACAACTATCAACAAATTCTTGACTATTATCAGTCATTATCGGGCTGGCTACATTGATCCAAAAAAAACCCCATAATTATCATAAAGACAGGTCTGTAAATTCTTCTTACTATTTAAAACTGAAGTAATAAATTCCTCAGGTATAGACTTCAAACAACATCTGTTGACTTAATTAGACAAGAAATGTTTCAAGGATGAATTATTTTCCTAAACTTGGTTGCCTTTTCAACAGATGATACATCTGAAACAATAGGTAGGGAGCAGGTGTGTGATGGCCTGAGTCTTAGCTTGCATTTGGCAAAACTCTGACTACAGAGTTGAAGCCATTAGAGATGTCAATGAGATTGATGATGTTACCCATTTTGAAATTGTCCTTGACATATTATATAAAATGCACACTTCTTCTCCAAAGACACATCGTGAATTATAGCATAATACACCCTTTTTCAGGGGCAAGGATTGTATTAGCTTAGTGAGGCACATTAAGATTGAGTTAAGACAGATTCTTAAACAATTCTACTAGCTATGGCATTGTAAAGAGTTCAGAGTCAAGTGAAAAGAGAAACATGAATGAACTAAGAAGGGGCTATTTAAATAACACATTAACCTTTCCCAGCATATGAATCCCCTTCCACGTGGAATGGGGACCTGGTATGTTGGAGAAGGTGGGCCTTGCAGAAGGAGGTCACAAGGATTATGAGACGATGATGGGTAATAAATCTGAATCCCAAAAGCCAGTCCAATGTATTGACCTGAGCTTCTTAAGTAGGAGTGCATTTGCCTTGTGCATAAGAAGAAAATAGAGGTTCATCTTCCAAGATATTAGTAGATTGGGTCTAGTTCTTCACTTCCCTGCCACCAGTGACTGGTAATTTAAATACTATTTGATATTAAGATAGAAACAGATATATAATGAAGTATAATTTGAAATTCCCATAGATTTAAAAAAAATCAAAGAAAGAGACTAAGAATTCAAAGAAATCATGTGGTTGCATTGATTGGCCATTCCTGTAACTAATGGTGTGCCTCTACCTGCCTTTGACTGAAGGATACTTATATAGACACTAGAGGCCCAGTGCATGAAATTCGTGTGTGTGGGGGGGGGGTGCCCCTCAGCCCAGCTTGCACCCTCTCCAATCTGGGACTCCTCAAGGGCAGTCGGACATCCCTCTCACAATCCAGGACTGCTGGCTCCCAACCACTCACCTGCCTGCCTGATTGCCCCTAACTGCTTCTGCCTGCCAGCCTGATTACCCTCTAACCACTCCCCTGCCAGCCTGACTGACACCTAACTGCTCCTCTGCTGGCCCAATTTCCCCTAACTGCCCTCCCCTGCCAGCCTGATCACCCCCAACTGCCCTCCCCTGCTGGCCTGATCGCTCCCAACTGCCCTCCTCTGCTGGTCTGATCGCCCACAACTGCCCTCCCCTGCAGGCCATCTCGTGGCGGCCATCTTGTGTCCACATGGGGTGGCCATCTTGTGTGTTGGAGTGATGGTAAATTTGCATATTACTCTTTATTAGCTAGGATGCTGGAGGAAAATACAGTAGTCCCCTCTTATTCTCAGGGGATACATTCCAAGACCCTCAATGGATGCCTGAAACTCCAATGATGGTTCCTGACATGATTTTTCAACTTGACAATGGAGTGGAAATGATATGCATTCAGTAAAAGCTGTACTTAGAATTTTGATCTTTCCCAGGCTAGTGATATGCCATGCAGTGTTCTCTCATGATGCTGGGCAGAGCCAGTGAGCTGCAGCTCCCAGTCAGCCATGTGGTCCTGAGGGTAAAGAACTGATGCTCTACAGTGTATGCACTGTTAGGTGATTTTGCCCAACTCTAGACTAATGGAAGTGTTCAGAGCATGCTGAAGGTAGGTTAGGCTAAGCTATGATGTTTGGTAGGTTAGGTGTATTACATGCATTTCAATTTACAATGTTCCTACTAACAATGGGTTTACCATGCTGTAACTCCAACATATAAGTTAAGAAGCATCTGTGCTATGTTTTTTCTATACATATATACCTATGACAAAGTTTAATTTATAAATTAGGCTCAGTTAGAGATTAATATCTAGTAAAAAATAAAACCATCTTAACAATATGCTATGAATGGCTTTGGGCCATTATTAAGTAAAATAAGAGTTATTTAAACACCACAACAGTCAATCTGATAACCAAGAGTGCTACTAAATGACTAATGGCCCAGTAGTGTATATAGCATGAGTATACTGGACAAAGGGATGATTCACATCCTGGATAGGCCAGAGCAGACAGTGCAAAATTTCATTATACTGCTCAGATGTATAACTTATGAATTGTTTATTTTTGAAATTTTCTACTTTATATTTTCAGACAGCAGGTGACTATAGGTGACAAATCTCAGAAAGCAAAAACACAGATAAGAGGGGACTAGTGAACCATGAAAGTGAGTAGGTACTAGTAAGTATGGAGTCAGAATGGACAGGGACAGCACAACCTCTGGAAGCCTGGAGCAACTCCAGCAGCCAAGGCCGAAATCCACATGAGGCTGGATTTTCCCTCCTCACTTCCTCCCTGCTCCTTTCCAAAGCAGAAAATCATTGAGTTTCAGGGATCAGAGACATCTTTTTTTTTAGGACCATTAAATCAAATCTTTATTTTACATAAAAATTCTACAATTTTTATGTCCTAAGAAGTGGCTTTCAAGAGTCTTTTGGAATACCTTCAGTGACAGGGAACTCATTAATTTGTATGGAAACTCTTTCTACCTTCCAAGAATGTGAATTGTTTAGGAAGTGCAGGCTTGATATGATCATTGGTTTCTAAGGTCAAACGATAAGAAGAAAAGTTGGCCTTAGAAATATCTTTATCCAGGCTTCTCATTCAGGACTCATTTCATGAAACCTTAGTAGAAATACTTGATTATAAAGTACTCTAAAGGAAACTGCCTTGACAGCACTCTGGAAGGGAAGTCCTAATTCAAGCTGAGGGTAGAGACGGGGGGGGGGGGGGGGGGGGGCAAATGACATCACAGGAAGTTATGAAACCTAATTCAGTGCAGAAATATGTAGAGCTATTGACCGCCTCCTAAGACTTGAACAGGAAATTCTTTTCTTACTTCACTTTTGGGTCACAGAGCTTGTTTCCTGAAGAATATTTACTCTTTTGTTTCTCGTTCTCTTCTGGGTCCCAGAGTTTATAGGTGACCCAGACACACACCATTATTTCAAAGGAAAAAGGATTTTAAAAGCAACTGTTCTATTTTTGAATCAACAAATTTAGATTCTCCAATAAATCACAGGTAATCCTAGGATTCTATAAAAATATTTATAAAAATTCTACAAAAAAAGTCAAAATGATTCTATAATTAACTCAATTGTAGAGTGTCAACCTCGTGTCATTTTTGAAAAAACCCCCACAAAACTTAGAATATTATTTTAAAGTATTAAAACCATTTCACCTGTAATTAAGCAATTGATTCTTCTATCACATCAAGTGCAGGACATCTCTAAAGATTTATGTATTCTGTACATTCTTTTCACAATATCTACCATGCTAGGATATCAACACCACTCTCCTTTAATGCCATATTAACTTAAAATCAATAAAAAGGATATGACATGCATGAAAGCCAACCATATTTGGGGATCCAGAGCCTGACTGACATTCTGCTCCTGCTCACCAGTCTCTAACATGAAGCCTTATAGTGGGTGTGCCCGATCCACCATGTGCATGGAGTTCTCAGTCAAACTCTTCTCACCAGAAAGTTCAATGAGGAAAATTATCCTATTTTTACAGCAGCAGAAGAAACTCTACTGACCCAGGCCTTTTTAAAGCATGACTGGATATCTAAGGATAACAAGGCATGTGACAAATACCAGTAACATTTAAAAGAATAAGCACCCCAGGCTGATGCAGTGGTTGACCATCGACCCATGTACCAAGAGGTCATGGGTTTGATTCCTGGTCCAGGCACATGCCTGGGTTGCAGGCTCAATTCCTCAGTAGGGGCTGTGCAATCAATGTTGGTGCCTCTCTCATGGATGTTTCTATCTCTGTTTCTCTCTCTCTATCCCTCACCCTTCCTCTCTCTCTAAAATCAATAAAAACATTTAAAAAAAAAAAAAAGCAAAAAGGAAAACATAAGCATACATCCAATGAGGACTCTCTTCTCAAACTCCAGATTCAGGATGCTCATCATGCCCCCTCCCCTGGCTTTCTGGCAGCATTGTCTGATAGGAGAAAGCTATTGGGTGGAAGCCCCTTGGGGAGGAGTCTGGGTAGAAATTGATGGGCATCAGATGTACTTCCATCTGCCCACCCAGGACCTAACCCTGAGGAATGGGCAACCCAAGACACAGCTACCCACCCCCCACCTCCATGCCTCTACCTTCAGCTGCCTCAGGCATAAGCTTTGCTCACAAGATCCCTTGCCCGCTGCCATCTGAAGAGGGACCCTCTGCGTCTGGGCCTCCAGAACCTGTGTCACCTGGGTGTGGAGTCCATGGAACACTCTGGTCCATCTCATTTTGAAACCAAAAACTGCTCATTCACTCTCACCCTGAAACCCCAGGAGAGAGGCCCTTGGTGCCTAAGAAATGATTACCACCCCAGGGGTTTCCACAGATCTCCCCTGGGGGCTTGGTTGCTGCTGCTGCTGCTGCTGCTGCTGCTGCTGCTCTGTATTTGCCTCTTGTGATCTTGTTCTTTATCCATGTCCACTCCATTCCCCTGCAGAAAGCCCTTCATAACCTCTCTGACCTGGAGTGTCAATATGCCTAGCATTCCCATAGCTCAGCAGGCCTGCCCCTCCCCAGCATCCCAGATGGGCCAGAGAGAGCCGATTGTGCAATGAGGACTGGGCCTTGCCCGGCTGCTGCCTCAGGGATGGGCACCTCATGCCCATCTCCTATCTCGTGTGCCAGTGTTGTCCAACCCCAATCTTTCTCCCTCCTGTCTGGTATTCTGTGCCCCTGTCTTTCTGTTCATCTGTACTCCCATAGGAGAAGTATTTTACCACATATAAAACCACCATCCAGTCCTTTGAAAAAAGAAAAACATAAGCATACAGAAAAATTGACTAGAGATAATAATATGTGTAAATTTGGAATAATTTCAAGCTCATAAGTTCAATCATTATAACATGAGGTAGGTAATACATTATCCCATTTTATAGATGAAGAAATTAAGGCACAGTCCACCCTGCCTCTCCCTCTGGTGCACTGTTTTAGTGCCTCCTGTGTGAACTCCTAGGCCCACTTGCCCAGAGTGGCCCCAGCGACTCTACAAGAGAATATGGCCACCCTTATCACAGTGTGGCACAGAATGATGACTGTTTTTGCACTTCAGGTGGAGTTCAGCCAAAACTAGAAGCAGCAAGCTAATTAGACTAAGAAAGCAAAGATCTCACAGCAGAAAAAAAAAATTAAATTAAGTTATTAGCAGAAAAAAAGATAAACCCATTCATTTCTTAAAAAAAAAAAAAAGACTTCAGAATTCAGCACAGTGTGGTAGAAGAATGAGAAAATAAATTCTCAGCAGGAAAAAGAGCAAAAATCCAGCAGCAATTAGCCAAAACACATGATGATGTAAAAAGACTGTAGCATCAGTAAAAAGAAAAAACACAACTGATTTTGTTAAAAAGCTATGAGCAATAATGGAAACAATTGAAAGTGCAATGAACACTTTAAAAAAAATTTTTTTTTAATCCTCACTCAAGGATATATTTTTTTAAATTGATGGAGAGAGAGAGAGAGAGAGAGACTTTGATTGAGAGAAACACATCAGTTGGTTGATCCCCACATGCACTCCAATTGGAGGGGGTGATTGAACCAGCAACCTTTTGGTGTACTGGAAGACACTCCAACCAAATGAACCACCCGGCCAGGGCCAATGAACACTTTTAAATAATAAGTAGGAAAGCTTATTACAGAAAACAACTAATCATGAGTTGAGTGTCATATCCAGAAAAACTGACATGTGGGCTTTGGGTCACCAAAACACAGAAAACTTTCACAGCTAGGTCAAGCAAAGTTTCCGTAGACAAAGTACCATCATGTACTTTCCAGGGGAAGTGTTAGATTCTGAAAAATTTCAGCAAACAGGAGGGCGACAAGGGCACACTGTATGATTATAATCACCAGATCTTTGTAAAAGTGAGAAACAAACAAAAAAAAAGCCAACATATGTGGGACTAGTTTTAGAACACTGTTCTGAAAGAACACAGGATGAAGTACAACAGTGGGACAAATTATAAAAATTTCTGACTCTAGAAGGAAGAGAAAAATGTATTCATAATGGAAAAACTAAATGCAGCCAAAATAGAGGAAATTTTCAAGTTAAAGGCAGAGGATATACCTATGCTTCTTCAGAATAAACAAGATGATCAAAAGTAAAAAGAGGAACAAAGAAAAAACAGAAATTGCCTGTTGAAACTTGAAAAAACAAAAACAAAAACCCCCATAAAAGTATATAAATGTCAATGAAATGTATTCTATCTTTAAAAGAAGTTAAAAGAAGAAGAGAAAGAGAAAACTTAGTCAAAAGATCACCAATGCCAGCTTAAAGTAAATTTCTATTAGAAACTTATACCCAGAAGAAAAAAAACAGAAAGAACTTTTGAAGCTTGAAAAGAAGATACGGGAAACAGCAGAAAAGGCAGAAAAGAAAAGGAAAGTGGTGCTGCTGAAATTTCCAGGTTTTAAAAAAGAGATTTACATACATTTGAGTAGAAAATTCTAGACAGACAGGCAAAGGAAGATGAAAAGCCAGAAAACAAATATTACTAGAAAAATTAAAAGAATAGAGTGAAAACATATTAGTAGAACTATCTTTAGGCTTTGCAAACATACCAAAGTTTGGAAAGAATGGACAGAAGATATAGGACCATCATATTCCACAATAGGGCTATAGGCAAAGAGAATTGAGAAGAATATGAGATAATAAAATTGGTATATAGTTTATGAGAATGTAGCATATTTTACTAATATAAAAGCTATTTAAATAAGTTTATGTTACAAAGTCTACTTTATTTAAAAGACATTTTGTTTTTTATGGCATGTAATTAATTGGGACAATTTAAATATATATATGTGTGTTTATTTATTTCAGAGAGGAAGGGAGAGGGAGAGAGAGATAGAAGCATCAATGATGAGAGAGAATTATTGATTGACGGCCTCCTGCACATCCCACACTGGGAATCAAGCTCACAACCTGGGCATGTGCCCTGACCAGGAATTGAACCATGACCTCCTGGTTCATAAGTTGATGCTCACCCACTGAGCCATGCTGGCTGGGCTGATTGGAACAATTTTTAGAATCACTTTTTAAATTAAAGAATCTCCAACTTTAAGAATTTGGAGGTAAGTTAGGCTGAGTAACAAGAATGTAATTTTCTTTTTCGAGTTCTAAAATAACTTCATACTTTTTCTAAGTTTAACAAGTTGACAGTTTGGCAATGCCAGCATTTTTTTAATAATAAGCATTTTGTGTTTGTTTGAAGCAAACAAAATAAATAAAAAGAAAGAAAAGAAACTAAAACATAGGCAAGTTTCCCAAGGACACAAAGCCATACAGAGCTGAGATTCACACCCAGATGGTTAGGATCTAGAGTCCACCCTCCTAACCACAATAGACGCCCTCCCACAGCAGAAAACCTTAAATATATAACTAATATTCTCATGGATGTTCAGAAGGTATTATAATCTCAAAACAAGAACAAGATCCTGTGAGGAAGGAATAAATAGAGACCAAGGAAGAACTCTTAAAGGTGAAAAACAATAATGAGAAAAACAAAGCAATAGAAGGACCATACAAAATTTCCCAGAGCTATCAAAATAGTAGTTGCATGGGATTCAGTTTCTGCACCATCCCAGGTCGGCAGTGTTTGAACCTAGCAAGGACTGGCGCTCTTTCCATGGTTATGGAGTCAGAGCGCTGCTGGGGCTGCCACCGAGGGGCCTGCTGTGATGCTGCCTTCCTCCCTGCAGGCGCCTGAGGACACAAGCTCACAGCACCCTCCCTCCTACCCTGGGGGTTCCTTGTTGCGGGAACTCCTTAGCACCAATAAACATGCAACCTGCATTTGTGGAGGAGTTATCCACGGACCAATCCTTGACCAGAAGCAGATGGCGCTGACCAGATACACCCCTTGCCTTCGGAAGGGCTGTGTGGAGACACCTGCAGGCCCTAGCAACCAGCTTTTCAGGAAGCCGTGGCCTGGCCCGCCTCACACCGTTTCTCTCAGGCCTGCTTCTCTGGTATCACCTACGCTCCCTAGTTGCGCTTACCGCAGGCGCTGTTTTCCAGGAAATCCAGTCCAAGACAAGGCTTCACTGAATGGCGGATCCCTGCCCAGGAGCTGCAGGGCGGCCACTTTGCCTAGAGGACGCTTACCTCGCGGTATCTCAGGGCGTCTAGTGAGATGAGAGCTTAATGGGCAGGTAGTGGAGTCCTGGGATGAGAAACACCTGGGTCACCCAGGGCTCTCAGGTCAGCTGTGCGGCGTCTACCCCACACCACCTATCAGGCAAATGCCAATGCTCATGGATGCTTTGTCCCCCCTCCCCCCTGCACTCAGAAGCAAAGTGCAGCAGCACCTGCCCCAGGGCATGGCCACGTGCTGAATGGACGCAGGCCCAAAGGCAGTGCAGGGGAGGGCCTGGGAGGCCAGACCCGGGAGTGATCTGTGCATGCACAAGCGTGGGCTGCACATCTATGGATTTCCAGGAGCCTTCCAGGAAGGGTTCAGCAAGTGCCCAGAAAATGAATGAAAAAGACCATTCTTTAGACGCCTCTGCATGAATTTCAAAGCACCAAATAAAGAAAAGGGTATAAGAGCTCCAACTGGAAAAAATACTGTATCATTTACAAAGGAACAAAAATCAGTCTGGCATGAGCAACACCAGAGGCCAGAAGACAGGGGAGCAACGCAGTCAGACAAACTCCCCTTCAGGGGTGAAAGCAAAGCAAAACAAAACAAAGCAAAGTAAAATTTAGACATGCAAAGAATCGGGTATTTTACCTCATACATACCTTTTAAAAAGAAATCATCTGAGAGTATACTCTAGGGAAACAAAGGCATATCCAAGAAAAAGGAAGACAGAGATTTCAACACGGACAGGCAAGAAACAGAAGTTCTAGGGTAACAGATGAGCAGAAGACCCAAGACAAAGCTGGCCAGGTTGGAACAGGCGGATGCAGGTCCCTTTTCTACTGTGATGGAGTCTGAAAGATGATCAAGGCAAATGATGCAAGAAATCAAGAAAGCAATTTGAAATGTGAGGCAAAAATATATAAGAAAGTCATTATTTTAAAATGAAAGAAAATGTTTCATAATTTTAAATAATTGGAGGATTGTGAGAAAAATTTGTCCTTGATGCTTGGAATTGTCCATCAATGGCATAGGGTCATGAAATTGGAGAAAGCAGTTAATTCCAGTCTCCTATTTGGCTCAACAGTGAACAATATTTACAGAGTAATAATAATATAATGCTGTTTGTTGGGCTCCATCTTTTTAGCATGTATCTATACATGAAACGAGAGATTTGGTTATGGTGGCAGGATTAAAATGTAATGATAAAGTACAAGATAGGAAGTGGGAAAGGAGGAAAGATAGGGCTGTTTATATTCTTATCTTATGGAATGGGGGTTTAAGAAATACTGTTGAAGGTTGATGTTATCAAAACAGATTCAATTCTTATTTAAAGTTACAAAGATAACTGATTAAAAATGATAGATCTGCCGAAACCGGTTTGGCTCAGTGGATAGAGCGTCGGCCTGCGGACTGAGAGGTCCAGGGTTCGATTCCGGTCAAGGGCATGTACCTGGGTTGCAGGCACATTCCCAGTGGGAGATGTGCAGGAGGCAGCTGATCGATGTTTCTCTCCCATCGATGTTTCTAACTCTCTATCTCTCTCCCTTTCTCTCTGTAAAAAATCAATAAAATATATTTTAAAAAAAATGATAGATCTTAAAAGGTCTAGGAGAAGTAGATGAGTGTTAAGTGAAGCTTATTCTCACCTTTAGTGTTAGGAAATCAGTAGACACCTAAACGTGATAAATTGTGAAATAGAAGAATAATCATATTATTTAGAGCAGGGGTGGGCAAACTTTTTGACTCGAGGGCCACAATGGGTTCTTAAACTGGACCGGAGGGCCGGAACAAAAGCATGGATGGAGTGTTTGTGTGAACTAATATAAATTCAAAGTAAACATCATTACATAAAAGGGTACGGTCTTTTTTTTCAATAGTTTTATTCATTTCAAATGGGCCAGATCCGGCCCGCAGGCCGTAGTTTGCCCATGGCTGATTTAGAGTCATGAAGATAAGAAACATAAATCCAGAGAGTGTTTCTGAGTGCTTCGGGCTCTGGGTGAGGAAGAGTTGCACAAGAGAGCACAGAATTTTACTCATCAACTTTCTGAAGTCTTTGATTTATTTCATGTACATGTCTCACTTTCATAAAAACAAATGCAAAATTATTTAAAAAGCTTTCAGTATACAGATGACAAGTTAAACCCCGAGAATCAATTAAATTACTTAGAGATCTAGTGCAATGAAAAGCACAGAATACCTAGCACAGAATTCCAAAGCATATCAAAAGTTAAAAGGAAGACAGGGCAGTATGGACACAGGCAAGGCACAGAAAGGGAGGTAGGGGAACAAAAGAAGGTGTGGAGACATGGAAGCCAGGGGGAGAGAGTGAGCTCAACTATATCAAACGCTGCCAAGGTCAAGCAGGATCCGGACTGGGAGCGTCCATTGGATTTGACCGCATGGAGAAGATCGATGGGAACTGTAGACGGAGAAGAATGTGTTTACAAGGAAGGGGAGAAACAGTGGCAAGCAGGTTTAGGTGATGCCAAAGTTTGAGGGTGAAGGTGAGGAAAGCAAGGGTAGCCACCAAACAGTGACACTGGATCAAAGGATCAAAGGACCATGTCATGGTTGTCAAGGATACAGAGAGAGGAACACGTTCAAATGCTCTTGGGATGGTGGCGGTGGAGAGGGAGAGGTTGAAGATCAAAGGATGTGGGAGGGTGGACTCCAGAGACCGTGGAAGGATTCCACAGAAAAAGGCACTTCTGTCTCTGAAGCAGGAGGAAGGAGCGGGCAGATGATGTAATTACAGTTAGATATGTGGGCAGGAGGGCAGGGCTTTGAGGAACTTCCTGTCTGGCAGTTTCTCATACCTCTCTGAAGGAAGAGGCCTGGCCTGTGCCTGCTGAAAGAGAGCAAGCAAACGGACGAAGACTCGGTTCATTGTGTGATTTTTTTTTTCAGCATTTGCACTCAGTGATCCGAGGCAGAGTCAAGGTAGGGGGAGAGGTGGATCCATCCAAGATTGGGGTTTTGCCAGGTGAGTGCAAAAGGTGAATAGGTATTTTCTCAGAGCACAAGGGGAGGAAGGCAGAGGCAGGCCAAGTAGCAAAAGGCTCATTTGTCAAAAGCTAATTCTGTAAATTGTGAAAAGAATTTTAATTATGTAATGAAACAATTTTTTTAAAAAAAAATGCAAAGCAGGTGACAAGAGGGTTGGGAGGTACACAAATAATTTATTAATTTATTAAACTCACTCAGGCTAAAGGAAAGCCCTGAATGTCCCCTTCTAAAGCTGGGACAATCAAGAATTCCAGAATGTAGGGATTCTCTCTTAATTAAATGCAGTCTTACCACTGTACAGTAGAGAAACATTCTAGAGAAACAGGACCAGACTACAAACATATGGTCCCACTTGGTAAAGAAGCCTCAAGTTTAGATGCCAATTAGGGTGGGGAAACATTTTATTGCAAACTGCTATGGAACTATTCCATCCCAATGTGAAAGAGGCTTAAGAATGTGGATTATTCTGAAAAAGGTCTTGAGATTCATGGAGGCAACCAAATAGCCAACTGGGCACTGTGCTTCCCTGACCTCAGCTTTGCTTAGCTTTTCCGGAATGTCATCTTGGCAGCTCATATCCTTTCCACAGGCATCTGTGGGACTAAGATGACGCTGGCACAGGGAGAGAGCCCTGCCAGGTGATGGTTAACTTTGGTCCAAAGTCATTGTCGTTTTGCAATGACTCCAGGCGCTGCTTCTGACTCAGGTCCTCTGAGGTGAGGCAGTTAGGATGCTATGGCAAGAAGACAAAGAGCTACCCAACTGGGGTATGTTGGGAGATGCAGGGGACTTCTGAAGGAGACTAAGTGTGTAATCACGGCCAGTGTTGCCATACACCCCATAAAATAGACCTGACCAAAGTCTATTATTAGAGACCGATTCCAGCCTCTTCTCTTTGTTTGCTGCTGTTGCCTGCAAGCTTAGGAGCAGTATTTAGCAATACACTGACACATGCTTTTTGGACAGAGAGAAGGAAAGTGGGGACTGTGTCTGAGTGACCCTGAGAAAATTCCCAGAGGACAGAGTGTGGCAGCTTTAATTTTGTGCTTGGTGGATGCTAGGATAATTGCTTCGTTATGGACTGTATCGTGGTTCCTTTGCACTAGATGTGCATTCCTTCGTTTGCTCTTTTTTTACTCTTTTGAACATATATTTAGAATTTCTGTGTGCCAAGCACTGTGCTAGAAACCAAAGATGGAAAACCTAATAAAAACCAGATCCACATGCATGAGGACTCAGGGTCTATTTCTTTTCTTCTGAACCCTTCTCCCCTACCCCCACACTAGTACTTTCTTTTTATCTGCATTTTATTTTATTTTTTTCTATCTTAGGTAATACAGTTTATTTTTTTCTATTTTTTCTTTATTGATTAAGATATTACATATATGTCCTTATCCCTCCATTTCCCCATTCCCACCCGCCCCCCCACTCATGCCCTCACTTCCTGGTGTCTGTGTCCATTGGTTAGGCTTTTATGCATGCATACAAGTCCTTTGGTTGATCTCTCCCCCATAACCCCACCCTACCCTACCTTCCCTCTGAGGTTTAATGGTCTGATCGATGCTTCTCTGTCTCTGGATCTATTTTTGTTCATCAGTTTATGATGTTCATTATATTCCACAAATAAGTGAGATCATGTGATATTTATCTTTCTCTGACTGACTTATTTGGCATAGCATAATGCTCTCCAGTTCCATCCATGCTGTTGCAAATGGTAAGAATTCCTTCTTTTTTTTACCACAGCATAGTATTCCATTGTGTAGATGTACCACAACTTTCTAATCCACTCATCTGCTGATGGACATTTAGGCTGTTTCCAAATCTTAGCTATGATAAATTGTGCTGCTATGAACACAGCGTTGCATATGCTTTCTTGGGATATTGGTGTTTCTGCTTTCTTGGGATATATTCCTAGAAGTGGGATCACTGGATCAAATGGGAGTTCCATTTTTAGTTTTTTGAGAAAACTCCATACTGTTCTCCACAGTGGCTGCACCAGTCTGCATTCCCACCATGAGGGTTCCTTTTTCTCCGCATCCTCACCAGCACTTGTCATTTGTTGATTTGTTGATGATAGCCATTCTGACAGGTGTGAAATGGTACCGCATTGTCATTTTTATTTGCATCTCTCGGATGATTAGTGACTTTGAGCATGTTTTCATATGTCTCTTGGCATTCTGTATGTCCTCTTTCGAAAAGTATCTATTTAGGTTCATTGCCCATTTTTTTGATTGGGTTGTTTATCTTCCTTTTGTTAAGTTGTATGAGTCCCACCCCAGTACTTTACCCGGGTCTCATTAGAGACCTTTACCTCCTCCTCTTTGAATTATAGTTATTTATTTAAATGTCATCTCTTCTCATAGGCTTTTGGCCAGAATTTGTAAAATGGCTGTGGTGTTTACCTGCAGATGTATTTCCTTTTACCTCACATAGAACTTAAGAAAATAACAATCTAGAATTAGCTACCAAATATAAAATTTAGAAATCCAAATCAGAAATTTGGATTTGTGACTTCTCTTAAAATATCAGAAGACCTGCAACACTGTACAGTTTCCCACATCTGGAGCTGAGTAGTCACTACCCTTTCATCAGAGTACGCCCTCCCAGGACACCCAAGTCCCCACCCAATGGCTTGACCACCTGTCATGTCTTGTTTTGCCTCTGGAAATCTTGAGACTAATTAGGAAAATATAATTGTTGATTAAGTGTGAGTCACTAAGAACTGGGACTGCTCTAAGTGGTGACTAAAAAATTAATAAGAAGGGAAGAACACAGGAAAGAAAGTATAAAGGAAGAATTTTCAAGATTTAGTGACCAATCCAGTATGGCTTGACAGGAATAGGAGTTGTGATCCTAAGTGGCCAGGGGAGTGATGATGTTTCTAGTAGGCATAGTTGGTAGCCAGTCAGGTGCCCTTTACCAGAGGTGCATATATCTCCTGGTGCTTTGAGAGTTGATTCACAGTTGTTCCCTTCTCCAGAAAATTGCCATCCATTGAATGGGAGGCACATTGAGAGGTCACAGGTAGGGCTCTCTGCAGGAGATAGCAGCCCATAGTCAATGCTTAATTGACATGGACATACAGAAGAGGTGGGGTCAACTCAGTGGTACCATTTATGCTCCAGAGCTCCCCACAGATCTGGCTGAAACTAGACTCCAGCTGTGACCATGGCTTTACTAGTATTTAGTTCCTCCCTCTGTTGTGTCCCACTCACCTCACTCCTTTTATCCTGGGAGTACTCTCTCAATAAGTCATGAACAGCCGATCTCAATAAATCTTGTACTTCCTGGGAACCCAGCCATAGATATTGTTTTTAATAGAATTATGTAGTTTAAACTTAGGAAATGGTTAAAGGTGGGGAGATAACGTCTAGGAGTTCCCACCCATAGGTATTCTTTCAAAATCAAGGTTGGATCTCTACCTCAGAGCCTGGCATATGGAAAGTGTGGAGTAAGTTTTATTTTGTTTGTCAAATGAATTTGATTTGGAGTCTATTAAGTTGAGGAAACAGCAAGACATCAGTGTAAGATATGAAACATGGGCATAGGAGAGTGGATGTGGTCAGATATTTAGGTTTTTCATAGGGAAAGAAACAATTCAAGAAAGAGGCAGTAATTAGCATCAAGTGCAAGTAAAATCTTGATTCTTTTCAATGTAAAGCAGCCAACATATGTCTTTACCCCAATTAGGTACATAACTTCGGTTAGATCAATGATATACAATCCTTCACAAATGCTTAGGCAAAATTCCAATTAGTGAGTTTTGCTCCTTGCTAGTATGTAGTTCTAGTGAAAAAGATTAACATTTGATTGGGAAAGAATTTATGGATTTTTGTTTGTCTTTTGTATTTTATTTGTCAAATAATTGAGTGAGCCACCAGATATATATATATATATATATATATATATATATATATATATATATATATTAGAGCCAGGGAATATGCAAAATACATAAAATACTATAATCAAGTATTTATTGTACTCACACTTAAGAAGTGATTTATTATGCCTATCTCTCTTCATTAAATTGTTATATATTTTTAAAGATAGAAATTTTAAAAACCAGACAAAAGCATTAAGGTGCTTCAAAGGTCATACAATTTGTCATTTCAAATATAGGTCTTCAGCATCCCAAATAAGGTGGTTTTGAGTGCTTTAAATCTTGGTTGTCTCATTTCATTTCATAAACTGTAATTATAGCTTTTCATGTCATGCTAAATAATTCCTCCCCTACTGGATGTTTATACCTTTCAAATATTTATAGACTGTCATAAGTCCTTAGTCATCTCTTTGCAAAGTTGCACATATTTTGTTCCTAGAATATTTTTCCTACGTCAATTTCCTCAATACTAAGCTGCTTTTCTTACTTCTCTATTCAGTCTCTCTCCATCCTTTTGATATAGTTCTAATCAAAGGAAAGTGAGATAATTATGGGTGCAATTTATTGCAAGATTGTTTGAGAGGCTTGAGGTTTAAAATGTCCTCACCTGGATTAGAGTTCCTCATTTATACATAGCTCAGAATAGTGCTGACTTTATTGGTATTTTCACCATTTTACTTTGAAAATTCATAACCAATTTCCCATGTAATAGCATTCAAAAATCTCAGTGCCATTACTGTTTCTTCACTGATCACAGAATATGCAGAAATTAAATGAGTTCAGGATATATTTCTGTAATTTGCTTCTTATTATGCAATATTAAATCACATTTCCAGCTTCTTTACACCCATAAACTATTGTTATTTCTTAGTGGCCTTCCAAGTCAGTAATACTCTAAATTGTTCAAAGAGATATTGAATTCTTTCTTGCATTTTTAGCCTTTCAACATTGTTATTTCTTTCCAACAACATTTTGGTTGATCTGTTTGTGTTATTATTTGGTAATTTATTAAGACAATTCTTTTTGTCCCTGCCTGGTGTGCTCAGTAGTTAGAGCATTATCCTGTGCACCGAAGTGTCGAAGGTTCACAGTCAGGGCACATACCCAGGTTGTGGGTTTGATCCCTGTTCAGGACAGGTAAATGAGGTAACAAATTGGTGTTTCTCACATTGTTGTTTCTCCCTCTCCCTCTCCCTTCCTCTCTCTCTCTAATCAATAAAAAGCATATCCTTGGGTGAGGATTTAAAAAAAAAAACCACAATTCTTTTTGCTTATTATGTCTTGGGCATCACAGTGGTAGATACCATCTATATACCCTAAGTGTAACAGATGTAAAAATATTTTATATTTCTGCCTCAGGTAATATCATTCCTCAATAATCTCTCTCTCTCTCTCTCTCTCTCTCTCTCTCCATATATATATATATATATATATATATATATATATATTTCAAGTTTTCAAATATTTTCACATACCTGTTTAGTGTAAAAGCCTCATATGGATTCCGAGTGCCATAAGAGAAATAATGTAGGTCTGTCCTCGGCATGTTCCACTGAATCTGACGCCACTGGCTGCAGCTCTTTTCACTCAGTGCCATCATGAGCCCTATGCTCTACTACATTCAGTGATTGGCTGTGAAGCCTTACAGCAGTTCTCAACCTGTGGGTCACGACCCCTGTGGGGGTCAAACGACCCTTTCACAGGGGTCGCCTAAATACATCCTGCATATCAGATATTTACATTACGATTCATAACAGTAGCAAAATTACAGTTATGAAGTAGCAACGAAAATAATTTTATGGTTGGGGGTCACCACAACATGAGGAACTGTATTAAAGGGTCGCGGCATTAGGAAGATTGAGAACCACTGCTTTAGAAGGATCTCCACAGAATTAATTGTTCCCTCCTCCTGGTACTTGTTGCCTTAATTTGTATCTCTGTGATAGCCCTTGTTTCACTCAAAGCTTTACTGTTATTTGTATGCATCCTTCTCCCACACATTACGTAAGCTTGTTTTCCCCTGCCCAGTACCTCACAGGAGAAGTGCTAAATAAATAACTGTTGAATAGTGGCAACTCCTGATTTTCTACTTAGATAGGGTGTTGGGTGATGTCCAGTTGAAGACAGAGTTGGCACCTTGGAAACCTGTCTGGAAGCTACATTGGCAGAGCAAGCAT